>NC_141878.1:135902500-140902500 GCF_056163025.1 Triticum urartu | reverse complement strand
ACGAACAGGCTAACAAACGAGCGTTCGTTGTCTGTAACTAATGAGCGAAACCCGTTCATTAAAATGAACGTACGGACGAACGTCCGCTAAAGAGAAGAACCGGAAAAAAACGGCGAACCGAACTAAAAAAATGAACTAGGGTTTTTCTAAAAAACCAAATCGGTTATCTTAAAAAAACCGACGGCGAATGGCTACCTCGTCGGTCCGGCCAGACGCGGGAGTGGCGGCGGGGCGAGGCTTAGTGGCGGCGGCGGCGCGGCACGGGAGCGGCGGCGAGGGGCGGAAGAGGCGGGGCGCGGCTGCGGGCGGGGCTGCGGCGGCGAGGTGGGTGGTGGTGGCGGTGGCGGGGCTGGGTATTTAAGAGAGGGGGAGGTGGCTTGGGGAGGGGGCAAGGGCGACAGGAGGCGGGAGGCGGAGTCCGGCTCAGACTCTGTCCGAGTCGGCGGTGGCGGCGCGGCGGCAGGTCTCCAGGAGGGAGACGGCGCGCGGGAGGGAGTGGGCCGGCCCGGCTGGGGTTTCGGCCCAGTCGGTGCCCGAAGACTTTTTTTAAACAATTCCGCCGAATAGAAAAAAATCCTAGAAAAATAAAATAAAAAATCTAAAAATGCCAAAACAAATTTTCACCGTCTAAATAGAATATTTAGAGCGAGATGAACATTTTCTTCGCCCTAAAATGAAAATTTGAAAACGTGCAATTTTTCTAGTGCAAACGAAATTGCAAATAAAATCCAATAAAACAAATATTTGATTTTAATATCTTTCCCCCAATATTTCAATTATTTTGGAGAAGTCATATTATCTCCTCTCATATATTTTAATATGAAATATTTTCGGAGGGAAAAATAATTAAAACCAGAAATCCTCGTTCCAAAATTTGATAAAAATCAAATTTGAAAACCAGGGAAATCCCCAACTCTCCCCAAGGGTCCTTGAGTTTCTTAGGATTTCGAGGATCGCGAGACGAAATGCAATAAAATATGATATGCAAGAATGATCTATGTATAACATTCCAAATTGAAAATTTGGGATGTTACAAACCTACCCCCCCTTAAGATGAATCTCGCCCTCGAGATTCGGGTTGGCTAGAAAATAGGTGTGGGTGGTCTTTGCGAAGATCATCCTCTCGTTCTCAGCTGGCTTCATCCTCGGTATGGTGCTCCTCTGAACTTTGCAAAACTTAATAACCTTGCTGCGGGTGACTCGACTGACAAACTCCAAAATCTTGACTGGCTTCTCCTCATAAGTCAAATCATTGTCCAACTGAATCGCCTCGAAGGGTACGGTATCTCTTAGAGGTATATTGGCCATCTCAGCATGGCACTTCTTCAACTGGGAAACGTGAAACACATCATGAACTCCTGACAGTCCTTCAGGTAACTCCAACTTGTAGGCAACTTCTCCCATCTGTTCCAAAACACGATACGGTCCTATAAATCTCGGGGCTAACTTTCCCTTAACTCCAAAACGTTTCACTCCTCGCAAAGGTGATACTCACAGATATGCTCTTTCTCCAATTTCATAGGTTACCTCCTTGCGCTTCGAATCTGCATAACTCTACTGTCTGGACTGAGCTATCTTCAGTCTATCTCGAATCAGTTTAACTTTCTCCTCAGACTCTTTGATTAAGTCTGGTCCAAACAACTGTCGGTCTCCAACTTCATCGCACATCAACGGTGTTCTGCACCTTCGTCCATATAGGGCTTCGAACGGTGCCATCTTCAAACTGGCTTGGTAACTATTGTTGTATGAGAACTCTGCGTAAGGCAAATTGCCATCCCAACTAGATCCATAGTCTAGCGCACAGGCTCTCAACATATCCTCCAGAATCTAGTTAACTCTCTCGGTCTGTCCATCGGTCTGCGGGTGAAATGCTGTACTGAACTCCAATCTCATTCCCAAAGTCTGGTGCAGCTGATGCCAAAACTTTGAGGTAAACTGTGTTCCTCTATCTGATATGATGGTCCTCAGAACTCCATGCAGACATACGATCCTGGTCATATATATCTTGGCTAACTTTGCACTGGTATAAGTTGTTTTTACTGGGATAAAGTGTGCCACTTTGGTCAAGCGGTCAACTACTACCCATATAGAATCATATCCTGATTTGGTCCTGGGCAATCCGGTGATAAAATCCATGCCAAGTTTATCCCACTTCCATTCGGGTATCGGCATAGGCTGTAGCAATCCTGCTGGCTTTTGATGATCTGCCTTCACTCTCTGACATACATCACATACAACTACATACTCGGCGATATCCTTCTTCATCCCTGTCCACCAAAAATGTTCCTTCAAATCCAAATACATCTTGGTGTTTCTGGGGTGTATCGAGTATGGTGAGTCATGAGCCTCCTGAAGTATTAATTTCCTAATCTCTGTGTTATTGGGCACGTAAACACGGTCCTCAAACCATAAGGTGTCGTGCTCATCCTCACGAAAACCTTTGGCCTTTCCTTTGCTCATTCTCTCTTTTATCTCGGCAATCTCTTTGTCATCCTTCTGAGCTTCTCGAATCTTTCCCAACAATGTAGACTGAACCTCCATTGTTGCAACAAAACCTCTAGGAACAATCTCCAATCGAATTTCCCGGAGATCCTCTGCTAACTCCTTCGGCAATCCCGTGCTCTCTAGGGTATTAGCATAACTCTTCCGGCTCAAAGCATCTGCTACGACATTGGCCTTTCCTGGATGATAGTGAAGCTTCATGTCATAATACTTTATGAGCTCCAACCATCTCCTCTGCCTAAGGTTCAGTTCCTTCTGTGTGAAAATGTACTTCAAACTCTTATGATCCGTGTACACATCACAATGGTTTCCAATAAGGTAATGTCTCCAAGTCTTCAACGCATGCACTACGGCTTCTAGCTCCAAATCATGCGTAGCATAATTCAGCTCGTGTGGTTTTAGTTGTCATGAGGCATACAAAATAACTATTCCGTCCTGCATAAGCACACTTCCAAGTCCTAGGCGAGAGGAGTCGCAATACACTTGGAAATCCTTACGTATATCTGGCAGTGTCAGCACTGGGGTTGTAGTCAAACGTTTCTTCAGCTCCTGGAAAATTGCCTCGCAATCTTACATCCATTTAAACTTGGTATCCTTCTTCAATAACTCCGTCATTGGCTTCGCAATTTTGGAAAAATTCTCAATGAATCTCCGATAGTATCCTGCGAGTCCAAGAAAACTGCTGATCTCGCTAACTGAAGTGGGTGCCAACCATTCAGTGACTGACTGAATCTTGGTGGGGTCTACTGCTATACCTTCTCCTGATATAACATGTCCAAGGAATCCGACTTCCTTCAACCAAAACTCGCATTTGCTGAACTTGGCATACAACTGATGTTCCCTGAGTTTCTCGAGAACTAAACGCAAATGCTCCTTGTGCTCCTCCTCGTTCTTCGAATATACCATTATATCATCAATGAACACCACAACAAACTTATCCAAATATTCCATGAATACTTTGTTCATCATGCTCATGAAGTAGGCAGGGGCGTTAGTCAGTCCAAACGACATGATCGTATATTCGTATAACCCGTATCGTGTGGTGAATGCTGTCTTTGGTATATCTTTCTCTCGTATCTTCAACTGATGGTATCCTGATCGCAGGTCGATTCACCTTAGCTCCTTGTAGCTGATCAAACAGATCATTGATCATCGGCAATGGGTACTTGTTCTTGATTGTCACTTCATTCAAGGCCCGATAATCAACAACCATTCTTAGGGACTTATCCTTCTTCTCAACCAAAAGCACTGGGGCTCCCCATGGTGATGAACTCCGTCGTATGTAACCTTTCTCCAATAACTCGTTGATGTATTTCTTAATCACCTCCAGATCATTCGCGGGCATCCGATAGGGTCTCTTGGATATGGGCCCTGTGCCTGGCAATAGCTCTATCAAAAACTCAATATCTCGATCCAGTGGCATGCCTGGTAACTCCTCAGGGAAAACATCTGGGTAATCCTTTACTACAGGCACTTCCTCCTGAACAACTCCCGTGAGGGTATTTACTTGGCTACTTCTTGGCGCATGCCTAGATACATACTTGATCCTTTTTCCCTCAAGGGTGGTGAGACAAATTGACCTACTAACACAGTCAATGCTTCCTCTGTACCTTGACATCCAGTCCATTCCTAATATCACATCCAATCCTTGTGACTCCAAGATAATTAGGTCGGATGGAAAAACATGGTTGCCAATGGTTAAGGGTATCTGGTTGCACCATCGACTAGCCATATACTCTGCTCCAGGTGAACTGGGGTCCTAAGGGTTTGGGTCGGTAGTTTAAACTTAGCCACGAATTCCCTTGATATGTATGAATGCGATGCACCAGTATCAAAAAGAACAAGAGCGGTAATATGACTTAACCAAAAACTTACCTATAACCGCGTCTGGCTGCTCTTCCACCTCCTCCACGTTAACGTGGTTCACTTGTCCTTTGTTGAATGTATTGGGATTCTTCCCAGCGCTCCCATTTTCGTTTCCATTCTTCCCTTCAGGGCACTCCATGGCATAGTGTCCAGTCTTCCCGCACTTGAAACAAGTAACGTGGCTTAGGTCTCTCTTGGTGGGTGTGGCTGGATTGGAGCGGTTCTGATTGTTGCTTGCTCCATTCCCATTCCCATTCTTTGGGCCAGTGTGGTTATGGTTACTTCCTCCATTATGGGTGTGGCCTCCATGGTTATGAACAAGTCCTCCCGAGTTCGGGGTTAGGCGAGGCTTCTGCTGAGCTCCTGAGTTATACCTCCCTTGTCCATACTTCCTCTTACGGTTCTCAATCTGTTGCTGCTTCCCTTCAATCATAAGAGTCTTATCTACCAACTCCTGGTAGTTGTTGAATGTTGCCACCATCAACTGCATGCTCATCTCATCATTCAGCCCTTCCATAAACTTCTCCTGCTTTGCGGCATCTGTGGCCACATCATCAGGGGCATAGCGAGATTACTTTCTAAACTCATCCGCATACTCAGCCACAGTACGGTTCCCCTGGCGTAAGTTGTGAAACTCACGCTTCTTCATACTCATTGCTCCCGTTGAAACATGGACTGTACGGAAGGCTTGCTGAAACTAGTCCCGTGTCACCGTGGCTATAGGGTAGGTGACAGTGTAATTTTCCCACCATGAGGCTGCTGGTCCATCCAACTGATGTGCGGAAAAATGCACCTTCTCAGCATCGGTACATCCTGTAGTGGTTAACTCCCTTCCAATCCTACGGAGCCAATCATCTACTACTATAGGCTCGGTGCTACTGGAAAACACCGGTGGTTGCAACCTCAGAAAGAGGGCTAAGTTGTCAACTGGTGGTGGATTGTTGTTGTTGTTATTGCCTTGGTTCTGGACTAACAACTGCATCAGGGTATTCTGTTGCTGGATCAACTAAGTGAGCTCGGGTGGGAAAGCAAATCCGGTGTCACGTCTCGGAGGCATCTGATGGGTTTAGAGGGGAGAGATTAGAATAGGATGAGGTCTAATGAGAAAGCACTACCCATATGCACATGAGACAAACACAAACATTTCACCCAATCAATCAAGCAAGGCATACAATCGGTCTAGAACTATCGCAAAAGTGCTCGGACTATAGTATTTACATGGTGGAATACTACTACTGATGTGGTGGTCTACTAAAAATATTTCTCGGTTGAAGACTCCATGATGTCTGCTCCAGCTTCGTCTTCAAAGTCATCATCGCTAAGGTCGGAGTCGGTGTCGTCGATGATGATGTAGTCCTCCGGGCGAATCTCCTTGGGTTCTTTGTCTTCTCCTCCTGGTGCAGGGTCTCCCAGGAATACTCCTAGCTTCCTTTCCAGATCGTCATTCTTCTCCACTAGTACGATGATTTCTTCCTCATAATCTTCACGTTTAGCCTTGAGTTCTTCCTCCAGTTCCGTGATCCTAGTCATTGCCTTCTTCAGATCTATCATGCCTTCGCACATCTGATTCTCCTGGCGTCGAATGTGCTGGTTTAGTTCCTGGATGAAAGCTGCAATTGATCTATCCTTCCTGGTGCTGATCATCTCCCATTGCTTGTCTCGGCACCCACAAATCTGATAGATAGTATCCTTAAGCTCCTTGTGATAAACTTCTCCAATGCGTCCCATGGTGATGTGAGCTGCCATACTCTTTCCTAGACTCCAGGTTGGTGCATCAAAGGAAAACTCTATGGGCTTAGTGACTGGCATGAAGGTCCTTCCTGGAACTTGAACTTGAATCATCCATCGCTCCTCTTCTGGTAAAGTGGTGTTGTAAGTCCCGGTGAAGCTTGGTATTCCTATGTTCAGGTACCTAGTGACTTCCTTCAAGTGTCGTCCAAAAGGTGCTTCTTCATCCGGTTGTGCAAACTTGTTCCTTGCATCCGACATCCTAAGGAGTGGAAAATGGAGAGGAGTCAGAAATGAGAAGAGAATAGTGATCTATGGTTTTAGCTTAGTGGTCGTGTCCTACACTCAACGTGTGCTCTGATACCATCTGGTAGCGACCCGACCTCAAACGGTCAAGTCTCTGTGCTTCAGTGTCATCCCTGGATCGGTAATGCTGACACACACAGTACTCGAGGATTTATAACAGAGTAGCAATCACACACTTATTACATCAAATGTCTCCAAAGAGAACTTATTACAATAAATATGGCTTAATGCCATGTAATACGATAACAGCGGAAGGCTTGGAAGATAAAGTGAGTCCATCAACTCCAATGGCATAGCTGAGCTGTACGGCAACGACCTAACGAACCTTACTCCTCGTCTGAAAAGTCTACAACATAAAACGTTGCAGCCCGAAAACGGGTCAGCACATGGAATATGCTGGCAAAGTAACACAGTAGAGCAAGAACAGAAAAATGCTATCACTACATGCATATTTGGCTGGTGGAAAGCTCTATGGTTACAGTTTTGCGAAAAGCCAATTTTTTCCTACAACAAAGGAATAGATTTTAATTTAACTATCATGGTAGTTGAAACATCATTGAGAAGGTTCCTCCAAGTCAATCCCAATTAAAGTAATTAACAACCCAACAATATTAAGTTAAAAGTGATGAGATACTTAAGATACTCCAAGTACTAGATACTCAAGATGTCCATAACCGGGGACATGGCTAACCATGATTAGTTTGTACACTCTGCAGAGGTTTGCACACATTTCCCCACAAGACTCGATCACCTCCGTTGAATTTCTTGCACTACATGCTGTTTGAGAAACGGATGACCGAGACACAGTCTTTCAGAAACATTAACTCTCTACTCCGGGCAGACCATACCAAACCTACAACCCACTACATACTGATCCACCTCTTCAAGAGCTTCACGTAACTTACTCAACTATGCTAGAGCCCATAATAGCTTGTGTCTGCACACGGAAGTTTCTAGCATGAATCGTCTCAGTTCCCTTTGAGCCTGGGTGGCGGTCCATAGGAAAAAATCACGGAACACCGGGATTTCCAAAAATACAGGCAACACTGGGTTCTCCAGGTGCCTCAATCCAACCAGATGTGTATTCAAGTTGCCACCTTAAGTTAAACCATTAATTAACAATCTCACATCTGTCATGGCTTTCACTCATCCAAACCATGTCTACGAGCATAGCATAGCAATATAAGCAATTCGTATAAGTAACTCCCAAGGTTTGAATATAGCAGGGCAATAGGTTCTACCTCATCAACTACTTCCCAACCCACATGTTAATCACATCCTAACCATGAAATGTTTGAGGATTGGAACTAATGCATAAAAACTGGGTGATAAAGGAATATGATCAAAGTGTTACTTGCCTTGCCAACGATCCGCGAAACCTAGGGACTCCAAATAACACGCTTCGCACTCCGGGAATTCTATCGCAAACAAACAATAGCATACATTAGCAATTAAGCAAAGAAACATGGGTAAATCTCAAATAAGAAGATCTACGATAAAGTTCAACTTAAGAACTTCGGTTAGCAAAAAGAATGAAATCAAACGGAGCAACAAAACTCCAACGGCGAAAGAAACAAGATCCGTTTAATAATCTGGACCTAGGTCAAATTTTATAGTAGCAAAAGCTTGTTCAAGTTGATTAAACAGAAAGAGGGTCTCGAGACGAAGATCTAGGCACTTGAATTGCCTGATTCCGACAAACGAGCGAAAAGATAAACTAGAACGAAAATCGGATCAGATATCGCGATCAGAAATAATCACAGAAAAATCCGATAAAAGAAAACTGACGAACATGCATACGAATGAGCGTTCGTTGTCTGTAACTAATGAGCAAAAACCGTTCGTTAAAACGAACATACGGACGAACGTCCGCTAAAGAGAAGAACCGGAAAAAACCGGCGAACCGAACTAAAAAAATGAACTAGGGTTTTTCTAAAAAAACGAATCGGTTTTCTTAAAAACAACGGCGGCGAATGGCTACTTCGTCGGTCCGGTGAGACGCGGGAGCGGTGGCGGGGAGAGGCGCAGCGGCGGCAGCGAGGCGCGGCGCGGCTGCGGGCGGGGCTGCGGCGGCGGGGTGGGTGGTGGTGGCGGTGGCGGGGCTGGGTATTTAAGAGAGGGGGGAGGTCGCTTGGGGAGGGGGCAAGGGCGGCGGGAGGCGGAGTCCGGCTCGGACTCTGTCCGAGTCGGCGGCGGCGGTGCGGCGGCCGGTCTCCAGGAGGGAGACGGCGCGCGGGAGGGAGTGGGCCGGCCCGGTTGGGGTTTTGGCCCAGTCGGTGCCCGAAGACTTTTTTTTAAACAATTCCGCCGAACAGAAAAAAAATCCTAGAAAAATAAAATAAAAAATCTAAAAATTCCAAAACAAATGTTCACCGTCTAAATAGAATATTTAGAACGAGATGAACATTTTCTTGGCCTAAAATGAAATTTTGAAAACATGCAATTTTTCTAGTGCAAACGAAATTGCAAATAAAATCCAATAAAACAAATATTTGATTTTAATATCTTTCCTCCAATATTTCAATTATTTTGGAGAAGTCATATTATCTCCTCTCATATATTTTAATATGAAATATTTTCGGAGGGAAAAATAATTAAAACCAGAAATCCTCGTTCCAAAATTTGATAAAAATCAAATTTGAAAACCGGGGAAATCCCCAACTCTCCCCGAGGGTCCTTGAGTTGCTTTGGATTTCGAGGATCGTGAACGAAATGCAATCAAATATGATATGCAAGAATGATCTATGTATAACATTCCAAATTGAAAATTTGGGATGTTACATCTTTGTAATTGAGCATCATTTGGATCAATGTGCATACGGTATCATATTTTCCGTGCAAAGCTCTTAGGATCTTCTTGATGATGAATTTGTCGGTCATCTCTTCACTTCCTAATCCGGCGATCTCATTTGTGATAAGAGCAAGCCTAGAGTACATTTCAGCGACACCTTCACCATCCTTCATTTTGAACTTGTCAAGCTGACTTTGATGCACATCCAACTTGGATTCCTTGATGGAGTCGGTACCTTCGTGCATATCAATCAAAGTATCCCAAATTTCCTTTGCATTCTCAAGACGGTTGATTTTGTTGAATTCTTCAGGGCACAATCCGTTGAAGAGGATATCGCAAGCTTGCGCATTGTATTTCAGCATCTTCAACTCTTCCGCGGTTGCTTCACGGTTCGGTACTCTCCCATCAAAGAATTCACCTTGCTATCCAATACACACAATAGCCCATATGGCGGGGTTATGTTCAAGAATATGCATTTTCATCTTATGCTTCCAACTAGCAAAATTAGTACCATCAAAGTAAGGACATCTACGGTGGTAGTTTCCCTTGCTAGACGCCATACTCTCCTAGGTTGTGAAACCAAGGCTATGACTACCAAAAGCTATGGAAATCAAAGCAAATGGAGATCAAAGCTCTGATATCACTTGTAGGATCGAAAGTATGTCTAGAGGGGGGTGATTAGACTACTTGATCAAATAAAACTTATCATTTTCCCAATTTTAGTTCTTGGCAGATTTTAGCAACTTTGGACAAGTCAAGCAAACTTAACACAATTCAAGCAAGCATGCAAAGAGTATATGAGCAGCGGAAAGTAAAGCATGCAACTTGCAAGAATGTAAAGGGAGGGGTTTGGAGGATTCAAATGCAATAGGAGACACAGATGTTTTAGTCGTGGTTCCGATAGGTGGTGCTACCGTACATCCACATTGATGGAGACTTCAACCCACGAAGGGTAACGGCTGCGCGAGTCCACGGAGGGCTCCACCCACGAAGGGTCCACGAAGAAGCAACCTTGTCTATCCCACCATGACCATCAGCCACGAAGGACTTGCCTCACTAGCGGTAGATCTTCACGAATTAGGCGATCTCCTTGCCCTTACAAACTCCTTGGTTCAACTCCACAATCTTGTCGGAGGCTCCCAAGTGACACCTAGCCAATCTAGGAGACACCACTCTCCAAGAAGTAACAAATGGTGTGTTGATGATGAACTCCTTGCTCTTGTGCTTCAAATGATAGTCTCCCCAACACTCAACTCTCTCTCACAGGATATGAATTTGGTGGAAAGAGGATTTGAGTGGAAAGCAACTTGGGGAAGGCTAGAGATCAAGTTTCATATGGTAAGAATGGAATATCTTGGCCTCAACACAAGTGTAGGTGGTTCTTTCTCAGAAAAAGTAAGTTGGAAGTGTAGGTTTGTTCTGATAGCTCTCACCACGAATGAAGAGGTGGCAGAGGGGTATATATAGCCTCCACACAAAATCTAACCGTTACACACAACTTGCCAATCTCGGTGGGACCGAATTGATAAATTCGGTCGGACCGATTCAGCAAAGCTAGTGACTGTTAGGATTTTCGGTGGGACCGACATGCAACTCGGTAGGACCGAGTTGGTTAGGGTCAGGGCATAACGTAATCTCGGTGAGACCGATTACACAAACTCGGTGAGACCGATTTTGGTAATAAGTTAACCAGAGAGTTGGTCAGGTAAACTCGGTGGGACCGATTCGTTCATTTCGGTGAGACCAAATGTTACAAAAGGGAAACAGAGAGTTTACATTGCAATCTCGGTGGGACCGATCGCTCATATCGGTGGGACCGAAACGTTACTAAGGGAAACAGAGAGATTACAATCCCATCTCGGTGAGACCAAGATCCCTATCGGTGAGACCGATTTGCCTAGGGTTTGTGGCATTGGCTATAACATCTGAACCCGGTGGCGCCGGATAGAAAGAATCGGTGGGGCCGAGTTTGACTTTTGGTTTAGGTCATATGTGGATGTGAGAAAGTAGTTGAGGGTTTTAGCGCATATCACTAAGCATTTTGAGCAAGAGCCTCATTAAGCAACACCTCACCCTCCTTGATAGTATTGGCTTTTTCAATAGACTTAATGTGATCTTGGATCACTAAAATAGAAAATGTAGAGTCTTGAGCTTTGAGCTTGAGCCAATCCTTTTGTCCTTAGCATTTTTAGAGGTCCACTTTTCTCATCCATGCCATGCCAATCAGTGAGCTTTCCTGAGATATTAATCTTGAAATAGCATTAGCTCAATGAGCTATATGTTGTTAGGAATTACCAAAACCACCTAGGGATAGTTGCACTTTCAGCAGTCGATGCTTCCAAGCATTCTAGAAAATCCTCTTGCTGCATTCTATGCTAGGATCCGAGCAGTGTCTCCCGCATTGGGTGTTCGCAAGTATTTCGGTCCAAACACAGCCACCACTGCCCTACAGAACTTGTAGAAACACTCAATGGTCGTGGACTCAGCCATGCGCCCATAGTCGTTGAGTGAATCATCGTGAGCTCCGCATGCAAGCATCCTCATAGCTGTCGTGCACTTCTGGATTGAGGTGAATCCAAGTTTGCCAGTGCAATCCTTCTTGCACTTGAAGTAGCTGTAGAATTCCCAGATGGAATTCACAATCCTGATGAAAAGCTTTCAGCTCATCCGATAACGGCGCCGAAATACTTTGTCGCTGTTCAGTGGAGCGTCGGCGAAGTAGTCGGAGTAGAGCATGTAGTAACCTTCCAGATGATGCCGGTTCTTTGCTTTTAGCCACCCCAGTGCCGAGCCACATCACCGTGGCTTTTCATTGCTCGTGAGCAGACCGGCGAGGGCGGTGAGGACCATGAGATGTTCCTCTTCCTGGATGTCGGCATCGGCTTCCTCCTCCAGCAGCGTGATGAGCGCCTCCTTGTCGTCCGAGTCCATCGCCGAGCATACAAATCACCGAACACCTGGCGGGCGTGGTGGGCGCACCCCCACCGGTATACCGCCCTGCGCGACCGGAGCACCGGAAAACTCGCCCGGACGGTGGTGGAGAGGCTACCGCGGTGAAACCTTCTCTCTTTTCCGGCAGGGAATGACCAATCTAGCGGTGCAGGGCGGTGGGCGGCGCCGGGATCGAACAGGGTGGTGGTCGAGCGGTGGGGGTGGGAGGCGAATCTAGACGATTGGCTTGACTTTTTGTGTGACAATGTGCCCAAGCGTGTTTTCCCCTTGCGCTGGAGCCCCCGAGCGCCCCCCTGTGCGCTGGGTTCGGCCTGCGTTCGCCGGACCCAAAAACGGGTCGAGCCGGCGGATTTCGGCACATTGGGGGCGCGAGTGGGGTTTTTTTCCTCGTCGGCGCGTAAAAAGGCACCTGGGGGACCTGTTGGGGGCGCGGCTGGAGATGCTCTTAAGAACCAAGGTATCAATCCAGTAGATGACGAATGCACAAATCACCAATACCTGCACAAACAAACAAACACTTGCACCCAACATGATAAAGGGGTTGTCAATCCCTTCACGGTCACTTACAAAATTGAGATCTGATAGAGATAGATAAATAAAACTAAACAAAAGATAAAATATTTTTGGGTTTTTTGGTTTATAGATCTGAAAATAAAAGATTGCAAAATAGTAGATCAAAAACTAATATGATGGAAAATAGACCCAGGGGCCATAGGTTTCACTAGAGGCTTCTCTCTTGAAGGTAAATAATACGGTGGGTGAACAAATTATTGTCGAGCAATTGATAGAAAAGCACAAAGTTATGACGATATCCAAGGCAATGATTATGTAATATAGGCATCAAGTCCGTGTCAAGTAGACCGACTCCTGCCTGCATCTACTACTATTACTCCACACATCGACCGACTCCTGCCTGCATCTAGAGTATTAAGTTCATGAAGAACAGAGCAACGCTTTAAGTAAGATGACATGATGTAGAGGAATAAACTCAAGCAATATGATGTAAACCCCATCTTTTTATCCTCGATGGCAACAATACAATACGTGCCTCGCTACCCTACTCTGTCACCGGGTGAGGACACCACAAGATTGAACCCAAAGGTAAGAACTTCTTACATTGCAAGAAAAACCAATCTACTTGGCCAAACTAAACTGATAGTTCGAAGAGAATTATAAATATATCAAATCATGCATATATGAATTCAGGGAAGATTCAAATAATATTGATAGATAATCTGATCATAAATCCACAATTCATCGGATCTCAACAAACACACCGCAAAAGAAGATTACATCGGATAGATCTCCAAGAACATCGAGGAGAATATGGTATTGAGAATCAAAGAGAGAGAAGAAGCCATCTAGCTACTAGCTATGGACCCGTAGGTCTGAGATAAACTACTCACGCTTCATCGGAAGGGCAATGGAGTTGATGTAGATACCCTCCGTGATCAAATCCCCCTCCGGCGGGATGCCGGAAAAGGCCCCAAGATGGGATCTCATGGGAACAGAAAGTTGCAGTGGTGGAAAAGTGTTTGCGTGGGTGCTTCTAGAGGTTCGAGAATATATGTGAATATATAGGAGGCAGAACTAGGTCAGGGAAATCACGGGGGACCCACAAGGTAGGGGGTGCGCCCTACCCCTTGGGCTCACCCTCCACCCTTGTGGCCGCCTCGTGGCCCTTCTGACTTGATCTCCAAGTCTCCTGGGTGTCTTCTGGTCAAAGAAAAATCATCGCGACAGTTTTATTCCGTTTGGACTCCATTTGGTATTCCTTTTCCGCAAAGCTAAAAACTAAGGAAAAACAGAAACTGGCATTGGGCTCTAGGTTAATAGGTTAGTCCCAAAAATAATATAAAATAGCATATTAATGCATATAAAACATCCAAAAAGATAATATAATAGCATGGAACAATCAAAAATTATAGATACGTTGGAGGTGTATCAGCAGACCGCCCATGTCAAGCTACGAATCTGGTCGTTGCCACTCCAGACCAGCGTGAGTCATACTGCAGCAAACCATGTTGTCAAACACACTACCCTGGTGCTAGATAATGATGGGAACCACCAGTGTTCCCTAGATACCTAGATTTATCGAAATAGGAAGTTACAGTGATGATAGAGGACACGCTTCTATTATTCTTTGTTATCGTGTAACTCATTGTTCTGTGGACAAATGCGCTACAATATTAGCTAGTGCACAAACACATAAGAAAATGGTAGCGGTTGTAAACAATAAGATAAAATGGGTGCAGAGGTTTCACCTATAGATGTGTAAACATTTGTGGGATCATAAAATAGAAAATAAACAAGGGTATGATGAATAAATAATAAAATTGTTGTAACTAGATACGTGGGTGATGCGTCCCTTTGACACCACAACCAACTACGCTGAATCAAGGATTGAGTCATCCAACCTTGGCCCTAATTTCACATGGGTGCCTAAATTATTAAAGAATAGCCATTGCATTACCAGTTAGTGACTACATCGTTGTCCTCCGATGAATTGGTTTTGGCTACTGTACTAGCTTTACCATCACCGGTGTTCTGTATAGCCTTCCACACTCCCTTGTGTTTTTCCTCTTCTTGTATAGATCGTGGGTGCATCAGATACTAGTGAGTCCTAGGATGGAGTAGGAGGCAAGAGACAAATTGTTATACAAACATAAATATGTAAAGGAAATCATACCGTCTATCATATAGTTGCTCGTACACGCAGCGCAAGGTTGCGTCTTGACTCTTAGCTTGAGGGTATTACACATTTATTGAAATTGGATGACAGAAAAGAGCCATTGTAGATGGGTTAACTTGAAGATGAATGTTAACCGTCTTACAATATTGCTTACTATGATGAGATCTCGATTACAAGTATTTAATCTAAAGGGAGATGGACATGGTGGTTGTGTCGGCTATGGCAGCGATGAAGATGGAATTGGTGAAGGGTTGAGTAGTCGTTAGGGTATTCTCCTTCTCCTTCATATATTGTCTAAGGACGAAATGGTGTTTTGAGGATGACTACATGCGAATTGAACCTCAAGCCCAATATCAAAGAGTCTTGTGTTGATGTCATAGAGATAATGGCAAGCGGTGCAACCTCTACGCTCATAATGTTGGTCGTCTTCACTTATGGAGATTCCAATGGCAATCCATTTTATATGGATATGATCATCTCCTCTTGTACTTTTCATATATGTCCTTGTTCCCTCCCCCCTAAATACATCCATTTCTGCGAGGGTACAATTAAAGAAGGAGATTTGTGCATATTTGTAATTATATCGATTATGAGGGAGGTTGAAGTGGCAAAGTAGAAAATATCTGAGTATATCCACTTTGGGCAAGAGAAACTATGACTGTAAAATTCACACATGACTAGTTTTCACATACCAAGAGCGATACACTCCCTGAAAACGCCACCAGAAAAGAGTCTTGATACACCACAATCATAGCAGGTCAATTGTAGACCTTTCCGATAAGTAAAAGTGTCGAGTCCAATGAATGGCAAAAGGAACTGATGCATGGAAATTAGCCAGGAATCACTACAAGTGCCAGAAAGAGTTGTTGGGCTTGTTTAATTTAAAGGTTACAAGAATTGAAGGATCAATACAAGAAAAGGAGTACAGCAAGTGGCTCGTTAATCATTAATTGTGCTAAAGGCAAGCTTGATGTGTTTCTCTTATGTAGATGGAACATCTCCTAGTTGTTATTACCCGTAATCCCTTGCATTACCTTTTGTTGTTTATCCTTTTTGTGTGCATAGAGCCTAAGTTTATGTGCTACAAAACCATTGACTCACATACTTATGAGTATACACTTAGCAAGCATCCATAACTGCTATGAACAATTAAGATATACATCTAACCATAGCATTAAAATATGGGATCCATATTCATTCCTCGTCTATAACTCATAAACTTGGGCTTTAGCATTATTTCACTTCAGCCTCCATTCCGAGAATTATTTTAATATAATGCTCTCCTCTTAATCATCAAAGATGGCTAAGACACTATCTTGTAAACTGTTGGGGAACGTAGCAGAAATTCAAAAAAATTCCTATGTGTCACCAAGATCTATCTATGGAGAAACCAGCAACGAGGGGAAGGAGAGTGCATCTACATACCCTTGTAGATCGCTAAGAGGAAGTGTTCAAGAGAACGGGGTTGAAGGAGTCGTACTCGTCGTGATCCAAATCACCGGAGATCCTAGTGCCGAACGGACGGCACCTCCGCGTTCAACACACGTACAGCCCGGTGACGTCTCCCATGCCTTGATCCAGCAAGGAGAGAGGGAGAGGTTGAGGAAGACTCCATCCAGCAGCAGCACAACGGCGTGGTGGTGGTGGAGGAGCGTGGCAATCCTGCAGGGCTTCGCCAAGCACCGCGTGAGAGGAGGAGGGAGAGAGAGGCAGGGCTGCGCCATGGAGAAGTCAAAACTCATCTGTTGGCAGCCCCCCAAGTCCTCAAGTATATATAGGGGAGAGGGAGGGGTGTGCCCCACCTAGGGTTCCACCCTAGGGGCGGCGGCCAGCCCAAAACCCCATCTAGTGGGGCGGCCAAGGGGGGAGAGGGGAAACTTGCCCCCCAAGTTAGGTGGGTGCGCCCCCTCCCCAAACCCTAGGCGCCTTGGGCCCTTGTGGGGGGGCGCACCAGCCCACCTGGGGCTGGTCCCCTCCCACACTTGGCCCATGCAGCCCTCCGGGGCTGGTGGCCCCACTTGGTGGACCCCCGGGACCCTCCCGGTGGTCCCGGTACGTTACCGATAAAACCCGAAACTTTTCCGGCGACCAAAACAGGACTTCCCATATATAAATCTTTACCTCCGGACCATTCTGGAACTCCTCGTGACGTCCGGGATCTCATCCGGGACTCCGAACAACATTCGGTAACCACATACAAACTTCCTTTATAACCCTAGCGTCATCGAGCCTTAAGTGTGTAGACCCTACGGGTTCGGGAACCATGCAGACATGACCGAGACGTTCTCCGGTCAATAACCAACAGCGGGATCTGGATACCCATGTTGATTCCCACATGTTCCACGATGTCGAGGATTCAATCAATCCCGTATACAATTCCCTTTGTGCAGTGGTATTGTACTTGCCCGAGATTCGATCGTCGGTATCCTGATACCTTGTTCAATCTCGTTACCGGCAAGTCTCTTTACTCGTTCCGTAACATATCATCCCGTGATCAACTCCTTGGTCACATTGTGCACATTATGATGATGTCCTATCGAGTGGGCCCAGAGATACCTCTCTGTCACATGGAGTGACAAATCCCAGTCTCGATTCGTGCCAACCCAACAGACACTTTCGGAGATACCCGTAGTGCACCTTTATAGCCACCCAGTTATGTTGTGACGTTTGGCACACCCAAAGCATTCCTACGGTATTCGGGAGTTGCACAATCTCATGGTCTAAGGAAATGATACTTGACATTAGAAAAGCTTTAGCATACGAACTATACGATCTTGTGCTAGGCTTAGGATTGGGTCTTGTACATCACATCATTCTCCTAATGATGTGATCTCGTTATCAACGACATCCAATGTCCATGGTCAGGAAACCGTAACCATCTATTGATCAACGAGCTAGTCAACTAGAGGCTCACTAGGGACATGGTGTTGTCTATGTATCCACACATGTATCTGAGTTTCCTATTAATACAATTCTAGCATGGATAATAAACGATTATCATGAACAAGGAAATATAATAATAACCAGTTTATTATTGCCTCTAGGGCATATTTCCAACAGTCTCCCACTTGCACTAGAGTCAATAACCGAGTTCACATCGCTATGTGATTAACACTCAAGGTCACATCCCCATGTGACTAACACCCAAAGAGTTTACTAGAGTCAATAATCTAGTTCACATTACCATGTGATTAACACTCGATGAGTTCTGGGTTTGATCATGTTATGCTTGTGAGAGATGTTATAGTCAACGGGTCTGAACCTTTCAGATCCGTGTGTGCTTTACAAATCTCTATGTCATCTCCTAGATGCAGCTACCACGTTCTATTTGGAGCTATTCCAAATAACTGTTCTACTATACGAATCCAGTTTACTACTCAGAATAATCTGGATTAGTGTCAAAGTTTGCATCGGCGTAACCCTTTACGACGAACTCTTTTACCACCTCCATAATCGAGAAAATTCCTTAGTCCACTAGTTACTAAGGATAACTTTGACCGCTGTCTTGTGATCCATTCTTGGATCACTCTTGTACCCCTTGAATGACTCATGGCAAGGCACACTTCAGGTGCGGTACACAGCATAGCATACTGTAGAGCCTACGTCTAAAGCATAGGGGACGACCTTCGTCCTTTCTCTCTATTCTGCCGTGGTCAGGTTTCGAGTCTTACCCAATGTTCACACCTTATAACACAGCCAAGAACTCCTTCTTTGCCAATCCATTTTGAACTCCTTCAAAATCTTATCACGGTATGTATTCATTTGAAAGTACTATTAAGCGTTTTGATCTATCCTTATAGATCTTAATGCTCAATACTCAAGTAGCCTAATCCAGGTTTTCCATTGAAAAACACTTTTCAAATAACTCTGCATGCTTTCCAGAAATTCTACATCATTTCCGATCAACAATATGTTAACAACATATACTCATCGGAAATTCTATAGTGCTCCCACTCACTTCTTTGGAAATACAAGTTTCTCATAAACTTTGTATAAACCCAAAATCTTTGATCATCATCAAAGCGTATATTCCAACTCCGAGATGCTTACTCCAGTCCTTAGAAGGATTGCTAGAGCTTTTCATACTTGTTAGCATCTTTCAGGATTGTTAAAACCTTTTGGTTGTATCACATACAACCTTTCCTCAAAAAAATCGTGAGGAAACCATGTTTTTGACATCCTATCTGCAAGATTTCATAAATAATGCAGTGACTGCTAATATAATTCCAACGGACTCTTAGCATCGCTACGAGTGAGAAAGTCTCACCGCAGTCAACTCCTTGAACTTGTCGGGAAACATCTTAACGATAAGTCGAGCTTTCTTAATGGTGACATTTACCATCATTGTCTGTCTTCCTTTTAAAATCCATCTGTACTCAACAGCCTTACGACCATCGAGCCGTTCTGCCAAAGTCTACACTTTGTTTTCATACATGGATCCTCTCTCGGATTTTATGGCCTCGAGCCATTTATCGGAATCCGGGCCCACCATCGCTTCTCCATAGCTCGTAGGTTCATTGTTAGTCTACACTTTGTTTTCATACATGGATCCTCTCTCGGATTTTATGGCCTCGAGCCATTTATCGGAATCCGGGCCCACCATCGCTTCTCCATAGCTCGTAGGTTCATTGTTGTCTAGCAACATGACTTCCAAGACAGGATTACATACCACTCTGAAGTAGTACGCATCCTTGTCGTCCTACGAGGTTTGGGAGTGACTTGATCCGAAGTCTCATGATCAATATCATAAGCTTCCACTTCAATTGGTGTAGGTGCCACAGGAACAACTCTTTGTGCCCTGCTATACACTAGTTGAAGTGACGGTTCAATAACCTCATCAAGTCTCCACCATCCTCCCACTCAATTCTTTCGAGAGAAACTTTTCCTCGAGAAAGGACCTGATTCTAGAAACAATCCCTATTGCTTTCGGATCTGAATTAGGAGGTATACCCAACTGTTTTGGGTGTCCTATGAAGATGCATTTTATCCGCTTTGGGTTCGAGCTTATCAACCTGAAACTTTTTCACACAAGCGTCGCAGCCCCAAACTTTTAAGAAACGACAACTCAGGTTTCTCCAAACCATAGTTCAAACAGTTTCGTCTCAACGGAATTATGTGGTGCCCTATTAAAGTGAGTGTGGTTGTTTCTAATGCCTAACCCATGAACGATAGTGGTAATTCTTTAAGAGACATCATGGTACGCACCATATCCAATAGGGTGCAACTATGATGTTCGGACGCACCATCACACTATGGTGTTCTAGGCGGTATTAGTTGTGAAACATTTTGCATAGTGTCTTAATTGTGTGCCAAACTCGTAACTCAGATATTCATCTCTATGATCATATCATAGATATTTTATCCTCTTGTCATGACGATCTTTCAACTTCACCCTGAAATTACTTGAACCTTTCAATAATTCAGACTCATGATTCATCAAGTAAATATACTCAACATCTACTCAAATCATCTGTGAAGTAAGAACATAACGATATCCACTACACGCCTCAGCACTCATTGGACTGCACACATCAAAATGTATTACTTCCAACAAGTTGCTTTCTAGTTCCATTTCACTGAAAACGAGGCTTTCAGTCATCTTGCCCATTGATTTGCATGTCTCAAGTGATTCAAAATCAAGTGAGTCCAAACGGTCCATTTGCATCGAGTTTCTTCATGCATATACACCAATAGACATGGTTCGCATGTCTCAAACTTTTCAAAACGAGTGAGCCCAAAGATCCATCAACATGGAGCTTCTTCATGCGTTTTGTACCGATATGACTTACGTGGCAGTGCCACAAGTAGGTGGTACTATCATTACTATCTTATATCTTTTGGCATGAACATGTGTATCACTACGATCGAGATTCAATAAACCATTCATTTTAGGTGCAAGACCATTGAAGGTATTATTCAAATAAACAGAGTAACCATTATTCTCCTTAAATGAATAACCGTATTGCGATAGACATAATCCACATGTCTATGCTCAACGCAAACACCAATCTCGATGGTAGAGGGAGCGTTCGATGCTTGATCACATCAAGCTTGGAAAAACATCCAACACATATTGCCAGCTCACCTTTAGCTAGTCTCTGTTTACTCCGCAGCCTTTTATTTCGAGTTCACTAACATTTAGCAACCGAACCGGTATCTAATACCATGGTGCTACTAGGAGTACTAGTAAAGTACACATTAACACAATGTATATCCAATATACTTCTATCGACCTTGCCAGCCTTCTCATCTACCAAGTATCTAGGGTAATTCTGCTCGAGTGGCTGTTCCCCTTATTACAGAAGCACTTAGTCTTGGGTTTGGGTTCAACCTTGGGTTTCTTCACTAGAGCAGCAGCTGATTTGCCGTTTCATGAAGTATCCCTTTTTGCCCTTGCCCTTCTTGAAACTAGTGGTTTCACCAACCATCAACAATTGATGCTCCTTCTTGATTTCTACTTCTGTGGTGTCAAACATCGCGCGTATCTCAAGGATCATCATATATGTCCCTGATATATTATAGTTCATCATGAAGCTCTAGCAGCTTGGTGGTAATGACTTCGGAGAAACATCACTATCTCATCTGGAAGATCAACTTCCACTCGATTCAAATGATTGTTGTACTCAGACAATCTGAGCACAAGCTCAACGATTGAGCTTTTCTCCCTTAGTTTGCAGGCTAAGAAAATCATCGGAGGTCTTATACCTCTTGACGTGGGCACGAGCCTGAAATCCCAATTTCAGCCCTCGAAACATCTCATATGTTTCGCGACGTTTCAAAATGTCTTCGGTACCTCAACTCTAAACCGTTTAACTGAACTATCACATAGTTATCAAAATGTGTATGTCAGATGTTCGCAACATCCACAGACGACGTTCGAGGTTCAGCACACTGAGCGGTGCATTAAGGACATAAGCCTTCTATGAAGCAATGAGGACAATCCTCAGTTTACGGACTTAGTCCGCATAATTGCTACTCTCATCTTTCAACTAATTTTTCTCTAGGAACATATCTAAACAGTAGAACTGAAGCGCGAGCTACGACATAATTTGCGAAGACCTTTTGACTATGTTCAGGATAATTAAGTTCATCTTATGAACTCCCACTCAGATAGACATCCCTCTAGTCATCTAAGTGATACATGATCTGAATCAACTAGGCCGTGTCCGATCATCACGTGAGACGGACTAGTCATCATCGGTGAACATCTCATGTTGATCGCATCTTCTATACGACTCATGTTCGACCTTTCGGTCCTCCGTGTTCCGAGGCCATGTCTGTACATGCTAGGCTCGTCAAGTTAACCTAAGTATTTCGCATGTGTTCCGAGGCCATGTCTGTACATGCTAGGCTCGTCAACACCCGTTGTATTCGAACGTAAGAATCTATCACACCCGATCATCACGTGGTGCTTCGAAACGACGAACTTTCGCAACGGTGCATAGTTAGGGGGAACACTTTCTTGAAATTTTAATGAGGGATCATCTTATTTACTACCGTCGTTCTAAGCAAATAAGATGTATAAACATGATAAACATCACATGCAATCAAATAGTGACATGATATGGCCAATATCATATTGCTCCTTTTGATCTCCATCTTCGGGGCTCCATGATCATCATCGTCACTGGCATGACACCATGATCTCCATCATTGTGTCTCCATGAAGTTGTCTCGCCAACTTATTACTTCTACTACTGTGGCTACCGGTTAGCAATAAAGTAAAGTAATTACATGGCGTTGTTCAATGACACGCAGGTCATACAATAAATAAAGACAACTCCTATGGCTCCTGCCGGTTGTCATACTCATCGACATGCAAGTCGTGATTCCTATTACAAGAACATGATCAATCTCATACATCACATATCATTCATCACATTCTTCTTGGCCATATCACATCACATAGCATACCCTGCAAAAACAAGTTAGACGTCCTCTAATTGTTGTTTGCATGTTTTACGTGGCTGCTATGGGTTTCTAGCAAGAACGTTTCTTACCTACGCAAAAACCACAACGTGATATGCCAATTGCTATTTACCCTTCATAAGGACCCTTTTCATCGAATCCGATCCGACTAAAGTGGGAGAGACTGACACCCGCTAGCCACCTTATGCAACATGTGCATGTCAGTCGGTGGAACCTGTCTCACGTAAGTGTACGTGTAAGGTCGGTCCGGGCCGCTTCATCCCACAATGCCGCCGAATCAAGATTGGACTAGTAACGACAAGCATATTGAACAAAATCAACGCCCACAACTACTTTGTGTTCTACTCGTGCATAGAATCTACGCAATAGACCTAGCTCATGATGCCACTGTTGGGGAACGTAGCGGAAATTCAAAAAATTTCCTACGTGTCACCAAGATCTATCTATGGAGAAACCAGCAACGAGGGGAAGGAGAGTGCATCTACATACCCTTGTAGATCGCTAAGCAGAAGCGTTCAAGAGAACGGGGTTGAAGGAGTCGTACTCGTCGTGATCCAAATCACCGGAGATCCTAGTGCCAACGGACGGCACCTCCGCGTTCAACACACGTACAGCCCGGTGACGTCTCCCATGCCTTGATCCAGCAAGGAGAGAGGGAGAGGTTGAGGAAGACTCCATCCAGCAGCAGCACAACGGCATGGTGGTGGTGGAGGAGCGTGGCAATCCTGCAGGGCTTCGCCAAGCACCGCGTGAGAGGAGGAGGGAGAGAGAGGCAGGGCTGCGCCATGGAGAAGTCAAAACTCATCTGTTGGCAGCCCCCCAAGTCCTCAAGTATATATAGGGGAGAGGGAGGGGTGCGCCCCACCTAGGGTTCCACCCTAGGGGCGGCGGCCAGCCCAAAACCCCATCTAGTGGGGCGGCCAAGGGGGGAAGAGGGGAAACTTGCCCCCCCAAGTTAGGTGGGTGCGCCCCCTCCCCAAACCCTAGGCGCCTTGGGCCCTTGTGGGGGGACGCACTAGCCCACCTGGGGCTGGTCCCCTCCCACACTTGGCCCATGCAGCCCTTCGGGGCTGGTGGCCCCACTTGGTGGACCCCCGGGACCCTCCCGGTGGTCCCGGTACGTTACCGAAAACCGGAAACTTTTCCGGCGACCAAAACAGGACTTCCCATATATAAATCTTTACCTCCGGACCATTCCGGAACTCCTCGTGACGTCTGAGATCTCATCCGGGACTCCGAACAACATTCGGTAACCACATACAAACTTCCTTTATAACCCTAGCGTCATCGAACCTTAAGTGTGTAGACCCTACGGGTTCGGGAACCATGCAGACATGACCGAGACGTTCTCCGGTCAATAACCAACAGCGGGATCTGGATACCCATGTTGGTCCCACATGTTCCATGATGATCTCATCGGATGAACCATGATGTCGAGGATTCGATCAATCCCGTATACAATTCCCTTTGTGCAGCGGTATTGTACTTGCCCGAGATTCGATCGTCGGTATCCCGATACCTTGTTCAATCTCGTTACCGGCAAGTCTCTTTACTCGTTCCGTAACACATCATCCCGTGATCAACTCCTTGGTCACATTGTGCACATTATGATGATGTCCTACCGAGTGGGCCCAGAGATACCTCTCCGTCACACGGAGTGACAAATCCCAGTCTCGATTCGTGCCAACCCAACAGACACTTTCGGAGATACCCGTAGTGCACCTTTATAGCCACCCAGTTACGTTGTGACGTTTGGCACACCCAAAGCATTCCTACGGTATCCGGGAGTTGCACAATCTCATGGTCTAAGGAAATGATACTTGACATTAGAAAAGCTTTAGCATACGAACTATACGATCTTGTGCTAGGCTTAGGATTGGGTCTTGTCCATCACATCATTCTCCTAATGATGTGATCCCGTTATCAACGACATCCAATGTCCATGGTCAGGAAACCGTAACCATCTATTGATCAACGAGCTAGTCAACTAGAGGCTCACTAGGGACATGGTGTTGTCTATGTATCCACACATGTATCTGAGTTTCCTATTAATACAATTCTAGCATGGATAATAAACGATTATCATGAACAAGGAAATATAATAATAACCAGTTTATTGTTGCCTCTAGGGCATATTTCCAACATAAACTTGTAAGGTCTCATGACTAACTCATACGTCCATTTTGCATCATGCTTTTATATCGATGTTTATTGCATTATGGGTTGTTATGACACATTATGTCACAATACTTATGCCTATTCTCTCTTATTTTACAAGTTTTACATAAATAGGGAGAATGCCGACAGCTAGGATTATGGGTTGGAAAAGAAGCAAATATTAGAGACCTATTCTGCACAGCTCCAAAAGTCCTGAAACTTCATGGAAGTCATTTTTAGAATATATAATAAATACTGAGCGCAAGAAGATCACCAGGGGGCACACCCTGCCCATGAGGTTGGGGGCACGCCCTACCCCCCGGGCGCACCCCCCTACCTCGTGGGCCCCTGGTGGACCTCTGATGACCATGTTCTGCTATATGAAGTCTTTCAATGAGGAAAAAATCATAATCCATCTTTTCGGACGAGACTCCGCCGCCACGAGGCGGAACCTTGGTGGAACCAATCTAGGGCTCTGGCGGAGCTGTTCTGCCAGGGAAACTTCCCTCCGGAAGGGGGAAATCATCGCCATCGTCATCACCAACGCTCCTCTCATCGGGAGAGGGCAATCTCCATCAACATCTTCACCAGCACCATCTCCTCTCAAAACCCTAGTTCATCTCTTGTATCCAATTCTTGTCTCCAAGTCTGGGATTGGTACATGTGGGTTGCTAGTAGTGTTAATTACTCCTTGTAGTTGATGCTAGTTGGTTTATTTGGTGGAAGATCATATGTTCAGATCCTATATGCATATTAATATCCATCTAATTATGAACATGAATATGCTTTGTGAGTAGTTACGTTTGTTCCTAAGGACATGGGAGAAGTCTTGCTATTTGTAGTCATGTGAATTTGGTATTCGTTCGATATTTTGATGAGATGTATGTTGTCTCTTCTCTAGTGGTGTTATGTGAACGTCGACTACATGACACTTCACCATTATTTTGGCCTAGAGGAAGGCATTGGGAAGTAATAAGTAGATGATGGGTTCCTAGAGTGACAGAAGCTTAAATCCTAGTTAATGCGTTGCTTCATAAGGGGCTGATTTGGATCCATATGTTTCATATTATGGTTAGGTTTACCTTAATACTTTTGTTGTAGTTGCGGATGCTTGCAATAGAGGTTAATCATAAGTGGGATGCTTGTCCAAGTAAGGGCAGTACCCAAGCACCGGTCCACCCACATATCAGATTATCAAAGTACCGAACGCGAATCATATGAATGTGATGAAAACTAGCTTGGTGATATTCCCATGTGTCCTCGCAAGTGCTTTTCTCTATATAAGAGGTTGTCCAGGCTTGTCCTTTGCTACAAAAAGGATTGGGCCACCTTGCTGAACTTTATTTACTTTTTTTACTTGTTGCTCGTTACCAATTATCTTATCACAAAACATATTACCTATAATTTCAGTGCTTGCAGAGAATACCTTGCTGAAAACCGCTTATCATTTCCTTCTACTCCTCATTGGGTTCGACACTCTTACTTATCGAAAGGACTACGATAGATCCCCTATACTTGTGGGTCATCAAGAATCTTTTCTGGCGCCGTTTCCGGGGAGTGAAGCGCCTTTGGTAGGTGGAATTTGGTAAGGAAAAATTTATATAGTGTGCTGAAATTTACTGTCACTTGTTACTATGGAAAGTAATCCTCTGAGGGGCTTGTTCGGGGTATCTTCACCCCGACCAGTAGAGCAAAGAGTTGCTCCTCAACCTACTGAACCTATTGAAAATGAAAATGTCTTCTTTGAAATTCCTTCGGGTATGATAGAAAAACTACTAGCTAAACCTTTTGCAGGAGATGGAACATTACATCCCGATGAGCACCTAATATATGTGGATGAAGTTTGTGGATTATTTAAGCTTACAGGTGTGCCCGGAGATGTTACTAAGAAGAAGGTCTTCCCTTTATCTTTGAAGGGAGATGCATTGACATGGTATAGGCTATGTGATGATATGGGGTCATGGAACTACAAACGATTAAAATTGGAATTTCATCAGAAGTTTTATCCTATGCATCTTGTTCATCGTGATCGCAATTATATATATAATTTCTGGCCTCGGGAAGGAGAAAGCATCGCTCAAGCTTGGGGGAGGCTTAAATCAATGTTATTCATGCCCCAATCATGAGCTCTCAAGAGAAATGATTGTTCAAAATTTATATGCTCGGCTTTCTGATAACAATCGCACCATGCTCGATACTTCTTGTGCTAGCTCTTTTATGATGAAGACTATTGAATTCAAATGGGATTTATTGGAAAGAATTAAACACAGCTCTGAAGATTGGGACCTCGACGAAGGTAAGGAGTTAGGTATGACACCTAAGTTTGATTGTGTTAAATCTTTTATGGATACCGATGTTTTTCATAAATTTAGCACTAAATATGGACTTGACTCGGAGATAGTAGCTTCTTTCTGTGAATCTTTTGCTACTCATGTTGATCTCCCTAGGGAGAAGTGGTTTAAATATCATCATCCTATAGAAGTAAAAGTAGCTGCACCTATTAAAGTTGAAGAAAAGACTATCACTTATAATGATCCTATTGTTCCTACTTCTTATGTTGAGAAACCACCTTTCCCTGTTAGGATAAAGGATCATGCTAAAGCTTCAACTGTGGTTCGTAAAAGCAATATTAGAACTTATACACCTCCTGAGCAAATTAAAGTTGAACCAAATATTGCTATTGTTGAAGATCTGTTGTCTGATAATATTGATGGGCATGTTATTCATTTCCGTGATGAGATTACTAGAATTGCTAAACTTGTGCTAAAGATAAACCTAGATCTTTGGTAGGCATGCCTGTTATTTCTGTTAAAATAGGAGATCATTGTTATCATGACTTATGTGATATGGGTGCCAGTGCTAGTGCTGTACCTCATGACTTATACAAAGAAATTATGCATGATATTGCACCTGCTTAGATAGAAGATATTGATGTCACAATTAAACTTGCCAATAGAGATACTATTTCACCAATTGGAATTGTTAGAGATGTTGAAGTCTTGTGTGGGAAAACTAAATATCCTGCTGATTTTCTTGTTCTTGGTTCCCCACAAGATAGCTTTTGTCCCATTATATTTGGTAGACCCTTCTTGAACACAGTTAACGCTAAGATAGATTGCAAAAGGATGTTGTTACTATTGGTTTAGGTGATATGTATGATGAATTTAATTTCTCTAAATTTCGTAGACAGCACCGTGAAGAGGAATTGCCTAGTAAAGATGAAAAAGAATTCTTAGCACTTGTATTTGCTTGTGATAAGTTCAGACCTTATATTGTTGATTCTAAAGTAACTATTCACACTGATCATGCTGCTATTAAATACCTTATGGAAAAGAAAGATGCTAAACCTAGACTTATTAGATGGGTTCTCCTGCTACAAGAATTTGATTTGCATATTATTGATAGAAAGGGAGCTGAGAACCCCCGTTGCAGACAACTTGTCTAGGTTAGAAAATGTGCTTGATGACCCACTACCTATTGATGATAGCTTTCCTAATGAACAATTAAATGTCATAAATGCTTCTCGTACTACTCCATGGTATGCTGATTATGCTAATTACAAAACAACAACAACAACAACAACAACAAAGCCTTTAGTCCCAAACAAGTTGGGGTAGGCTAGAGGTGAAACCCATAAGATCTCGCAACCAACTCATGGCTCTGGCACATGGATAGCAAGCTTCCACGCACCCCTGTCCATAGCTAGCTCTTTGGTGATACTCCAATCCTTCAGGTCTCTCTTAACGGACTCCTCTTTGGTCTACCCCGCCCTCTCTTGACATTCTCCGCACGCTTTAGCCGTCCACTATGCGCCGGAGCTTCTGGAGGCCTGCGCTGAATATGCCCAAACCATCTTAGACGATGTTGGACAAGCTTCTCTTCAATTGGTGCTACCCCAACTCTATCTCGTATATCATCATTCCGGACTCGATCCTTCCTCGTGTGGCCACACATCCATCTCAACATATGCATCTCCGCCACACCTAACTGTTGAACATGTCGCCTTTTAGTCGGCCAACACTCAGCGCCATACAACATTGCGGGTCGAACCGCCGTCCTATAGAACTTGCCTTTTAGCTTTTGTGGCACTCTCTTGTCACAGAGAATGCCAGAAGCTTGGCGCCACTTCATCCATCCGGCTTTGATTCGATGGTTCACATCTCCATCAATACCCCCATCCTCCTGCAGCATTGACCCCAAATACCGAAAGGTGTCCTTCTGAGGTACCACCTGGCCATCAAGGCTAACCTCCTCCTCACACCTAGTAGTACTGAAACCGCACATCATGTACTCGGTTTTAGTTCTACTAAGCCTAAACCCTTTCGATTCCAAGGTTTGTCTCCATAACTCTAACTTCCTATTTACCCCCGTCCGACTATCGTCAACTAGCACCACATCATCCGCAAAGAGCATACACCATGGGATATCTCCTTGTATATCCCTTGGGACCTCATCCATCACCAATGAAAAAAGATAAGGGCTCAAAGCTGACCCCTGATGCAGTCCTATCTTAATCGGGAAGTCATCAGTGTCGACATCACTTGTTCGAACACTTGTCACAACATTATCGTACATGTCCTTGATGGGGGTAATGTACTTTGCTGGGACTTTGTGTTTCTCCAAGGCCCACCACATGACATTCCGCGGTATCTTATCATAGGCCTTCTCCAAGTCAATGAACACCATATGCAAGTCCTTCTTTTGCTCCCTATATCTCTCCATAAGTTGTCGTACCAAGAAAATGGCTTCCATGGTCGACCTCCTAGGCATGAAACCAAACTGATTTTTGCTCACGCTTGTCATTCTTCTTAAGCGGTGCTCAATGACTCTCTCACATAGCTTCATTGTATGGCTCATCGGCTTAATTCCACGGTAATTAGTACAACTCTGAACATCCCCCTTGTTCTTGAAGATTGGTACTAATATACTCCGTCTCCATTCTTCTGGCATCTTGTTTGCCCGAAAAATGAGGTTGAAAAGCTTGGTTAGCCATACTATCGCTATGTCCCCGAGACCTTTCCACACCTCAATGGGGATACAATCAGGGCCCATCGCCTTGCCTCCTTTCATCCTTTTAAAAGCCTCCTTGACCTCAGACTCCTGGATTCGCTGCACAAAACACATGCTGGTCTCATCAAAGGAGTCGTCCAGTTCAATGGTAGAACTCTCATTCTCCCCATTGAACAGCTTGTCGAAGTACTCCCGCCATCTATGCTTAATCTCCTCGTCCTTCACCAAGAGTTGGCCTGCTCCGTCCTTGATGCATTTGACTTGGCCAATATCCCTCATCTTCCTCTCTCGGATCTTGGCCATCTTATAGATGTCCCTTTCACCTTCCTTCGTGCCTAACCGTTGGTAGAGGTCCTCATATGCCCGACCCCTTGCTTCACCAACAGCTCGCTTTGCGGCCTTCTTCGCCATCTTGTACTTCTCTATGTTGTCTGCACTCCTATCCAGGTATAGGCGTTTGAAGCAATCTTTCTTCTCTTTAATCGCCTTCTGGACATCATCATTCCACCACCAGGTATCCTTATCTTCGCTTCTCCTTCCCCTGGACACTCCAAGCTCCTCCGAGGCCACCTTACGAATGCAAGTCGCCATCTTCGTCCACACATTGTTCGCATCTCCTCCTTCCTCCCAAGGGCCCTCCTTAATGACCCTCTCCTTGAACGCTAGAGCTACCTCCCCCTTGAGCTTCCACCACTTCGTTCTAGCGACTTTGGCACGCTTATCCCGCTGGACACGAATCCGAAAGCGGAAGTCAGCAACCACCAGCTTATGCTGGGGTACAACACTCTCTCCAGGTATCACCTTACAGTCTAGGCACGCACGCCTATCTTCTCTTCTCGAGAGGATGAAATCAATCTGGCTAGAGTGTTGGCCACTACTAAAAGTCCCCAGATGTGATTCTCTCTTTCTAAAGAGGGTGTTAGCTACAATCATGTTGTAGGCTAGAGCAAAGCTTAAGACATCTTCTCCTTCTTGATTCCTGATGCCATAGCCAAAGCCCCCGTGCGCCCCTTCAAAACCTGTGTTAGATGTACCCACGTGGCCATTGAGGTCTCCTCCTATGAAGAGCTTCTCACCAATCGGTACACTCCTAACCACGTCTTCCAGGCCTTCCCAGAACTCCCTCTTGGTGTTCTCATTGTGGCCTACTTGCGGGGCATACGCGCTGATAACATTGAGAACCAAGTCCTCAACTACCAGCTTGACCAGGATAATCCGGTCCCCGCGTCTCTTGATGTCTACCACTCCATACTTGAGGCTCTTGTTGATCAAGATGCCTACGCCATTTCTGTTTGCTGATTATGCTAATTACATTGTTGCTAAATTTATACCACCTAGTTTCACATACCAACAAAAGAAAAAAGTTCTTCTATGATTTGAGAATTTACTTTTGGGATGAAACACATCTTTATAAAGAATGAGTAGATGGTGTTATTAGACGTTGTGTACCTGAGCATGAACAGGAACAGATCCTACGCAAGTGTCACTCCGAGGCTTATGGAGGACACCATGCTGGAGATAGAACTGCACACAAGGTATTGCAATCCGGTTTTTATTGGCCTACTCTCTTCAAGGATGCCCGTAAGTTTGTCTTATCTTGTGATGAATGTCAAAGAATTGGTAATATTAGTAGACGTCAAGAAATGCCTATGAATTATTCACTTGTTATTGAACCATTTGATGTTTGGGGCTTTGATTATATGGGACCTTTTCCTGCCTCTAATGGATATACACATATTTTAGTTGTTGTTGCTTACGTTACTAAGTGGGTAGAAGCTATTCCAACTAGTAGTGCTGATCATAACACCTCTATTAATATGCTTAAGGAAGTTATTTTTCCAAGGTTTGGAGTCCCTAGATACTTAATGACTGATGGTGGTTCACATTTTATTCATGGTGCTTTCCGTAAAATGCTTGCTAAGTATGATGTTAATCATAGAATTGCATCTCCTTATCACCCACAGTCTAGTGGTCAAGTAGAATTGAGTAATAGAGAAAACAAATTAATTTTGCAAAAGACTGTTAATAGATCTAGAAAGAATTGGTCCAAGAAACTTGATGATGCATTATGGGCCTATAGAACTGCATACAAAAATCCTATGGGTATGTCTCCGTATAAAATGGTTTATGGAAAAGCATGTCACTTACCTCTCGAACTAGAACATAAGGCTTATTGGGCTATTAAAGAGCTCAACTATGATTTCAAACTTGCCGGTGAGAAGAGGTTATTTGACATTAGCTCACTTGATGAATGGAGAACCCAAGCCTATGAGAATGCCAAGTTATTTAAAGAAAAAGTTAAAAGATGGCATGACAAAAGAATACAAAAGCGTGAGTTTAATGTAGGTGATTATGTATTGCTATACAACTCTCGTTTAAGATTTTTTTGCAGGAAAACTTCTCTCTAAATGGGAAGGTCCTTACGTTATAGAGGAGGTCTATCACTACGGTGCCATAAAAATCAACAACTTCGAAGGCACAAATCCGGAGGTGCTGAACGGTCAAAGAATTAAACATTATATCTCAGGTAATCCTATAAATGTTGAAACCAATGTTATTGAAACCGTAACCCCGGAGGAATACATAAGGGACACTTTCCGGAATGTTTCAGACTCCGAAAAGGAATAGGTATGTGGTACGGTAAGTAAACCGACTCCAAAACTGTTCTAATGGCAATTTTCCTCCGTTTTGGAATATTTAGAAAAATAGAAAAATAAGAAGCAGTCCGGGAAGGACACGAGGGTGGAGGGCGCGCCCTACCCCCCTGGGCGCGCCCCCTACCTCGTGGGCACCTCGTGTGCTCTCTGGACTCCGTTTTCTTACACGTTACGTATTTTGGTCGGTAAAAATTCATTATATAATCTCCCGGAGGTTTTGACTCCCATATCACGCAAATATTTCCTGTCTTTGTTTCGAGCTGTCCTACTACAGATTTGAGCAACATGTCGTCCCAGGATTCGGAAGGAGAGAGCTATGTGGCTGACTACCTTGCGGATCCTAAAGTCTATGGGGATGTGGAACATTGTGGTTGGACTACGAAAGAAGAAGAGGACTATGAACCTAAGGGAAAGGAGGAGACGAGCTCAGATGAAGATGAAGTCCCACTACCTCAACCTGGGGACATGCATGTGGAGTTTAAAAAGTCAAGCCTCCCTGATAGAGTAAAGAAATCTAAGATCGAGTTTATCCCTTTTCGCCTCTTGCAGGAAAACAAGCAGGAACTATGCAAAAAGATACTGAGCCTGGAGTAGGAGATCGAGGACCTAAGGGACCAAAATTCTGTCCTCAAGCGCAAATTAAGGAAGAAGCCTACGCCATCAACAAAATCATCACCTTCTTCACCAACAAAGAAGAACTGAGTATCTGGTATGGGCACTCCCCTTGGCAACCGCCAAGCTTGGGGGAGTGCCCCGGTATCGTATCGTATCACCATCACTTTTATCTTTACCGTTTTTCTTAGTTCGATCCTTTTGGTAATATCTTGATCTCGTAGAATAAAAGTTTTTAGTATGATCTAGTTGTGAGTTTTGCTTTATGATCCTTCTATGTAATCGAGTCCGTGAGCTATATATAATAAAGATTAGTGTTGAGTCAAGGGCTTGTTTATTTTGCCATGATCTTGAGTGAATAAAAGAAAAGAGAAAGAATAAAAGGAAATAAAAGAGATCATATGGATCTTATGGAGAGTAATGCGCTCACATAGAAAGAGTATGATGAATAAAAGTTGTTGAGAGTTGACAAATATAGTTTTGGTCATCGTTGCAATTAATAGGAAGTAATAAAGAAAGAGAGGTCTTGACATATAAATATACTATCTTCGACATCTTTTATGATTGTGAACACTCATTAAAATATGACATGCTAAAGAGTTGACGTTGGACAAGGAAGACAACGTAATGGTTTTCTTACATTTGAGATAAATTATATTGTCATGGATCATCCAACATGGTTGAGCTTGCCTTTCCCTCTCATGCTAGCCAATTCTTCGCACCAAGTAGAGATACTACTTGTGCTTCCAAACACCCTTCAACCAGTTTTGCCATGAGAGTCCACCATACCTACATATGGATTGAGTAAGATCCCTCAAGTAAGTTGTCATCGGTGCAAGCAATAAAAATTGCCCTCTAAATATGTATGACTTATTAGTGTGGGAGAAAATAAGCTTTATACGATCGTGTGATATGGAAGAAATAAAAGCGACAGACTGCATAATAAAGGTCCATATCACAAGTGGCAATATAAAGTGACGTTCTTTCGCATTAAGATTTTGTGCATCCAACCATAAAAGCGCATGACAACCTCTGCTTCCCTCTGCGAAGGGCCTATCTTTTACTTTTATCTCCTACCTTACATAAGAGTCATGGTGATCTTCATCCTTCCTTTTTACATTTTATCTTTTGGCAAGCACAACATGATGGAAAGATCCTGGCATATATGGCTAATTGGATGTGAGTTTTCATGAACTATTATTGTTGACATTACCCTTGAGGTAAAACGTTGGGAGGCAAAACTATAAGCCCCTATCTTTCTCTGTGTCCGATTAAAACTCCTTACCCATAAGTATTGCGTGAGTGTTAGCAATTTTGAAAGACTATATGATAGTTGAGTATGTGGACTTGCTGAAAAACTCTTATATTGACTCTTTCCTATGTTATGATAAATTGCAATTGCTCCAATGACCGAGATTATAGTTTGTTAGTTTTCAATGAAGTTTATAATTCATACTTGAAATTGTGATTGAATTGTTACTCTAGCATAAGAGATCATATGAAAAAAATTATATAAGTTGTTGTTCTAAGAATGATCATGATGCCCTCATGTCCGTATTTTATTTTTATTGACACCTCTATCTCTAAACATGTGGACATATTTTTCGATTTCGTCTTTCGCTTGAGAACAAGCGAGGTCTAAGCTTGGGGGAGTTGATACGTCCATTTTGCATCATGCTTTTATATCGATGTTTATTGCATTATGGGCTGTTACTACACATTATATCACAATACTTATGCCTATTCTCTCTTATTTTACAAGGTTTACATAAAGAGGGAGAATGCCGGCAGCTGGGATTCTGGGCTGGAAAAGGAGCAAATATTAGAGACCTATTCTGCATAGCTCCAAAAGTCCTGAAACTTCACGGAAGTCATTTTCAGAATATATAATAAATACTGAGCGCAAGAAGTTCACCGGGGGGGCCACACCCTGCCCACGAGGGTGGGGGCGCCCCCTACCCCTGGGCGCCCCCTACCTCGTGGGCCCCCTGGTGGCCCTCCGATGACCATCTTCTGTTATATGAAGTCTTTCAATGAGGAAAAAATTATAATCCATCTTTCCGGATGAGACTCCGCCGCCACGAGGCGGAACCTTGGCGGAACCAATCTAGGGCTCTGGCGGAGCTGTTCTGCCGGGGAAACTTCCATCTGGGAGGGGGAAATCATCGACATCGTCATCACCAACGCTCCTCTTATCGGGAGAGGGCAATCTCCATCAACATCTTCACCAGCACCATCTCCTCTCAAAACCCTAGTTCATCTCTTGTATCCAATTCTTGTCTCCAAGTCTTGGATTGGTACATGTGGGTTGCTAGTAGTGTTAATTACTCCTTGTAGTTGATGCTAGTTGGTTTATTTGGTGGAAGATCATATGTTCAGATCCTATATGCATATTAATACCCCTCTTATTATGAACATGAATATGCTTTGTGAGTAGTTACGTTTGTTTCTGAGGACATGGGAGAAGTCTTGCTATTAGTAGTCATGTGAATTTGGTATTCGTTCGATATTTTGATGAGATGTATGTTGTCTCTTCTCTAGTGGTGTTATGTGAACGTCGACTACATGACACTTCACCATTATTTGGTCCTAGAGGAAGGCATTGGGAAGTAATAAGTAGATGATGGGTTGCTAGAGTGATAGAAAGCTTAAACCCTAGTTTATGCGTTACTTCATAAGGGGCTGATTTGGATCCATATGTTCCATGCTATGGTTAGGTTTACCTTAATACTTTTTTTGTAGTTGCGGATGCTTGCAATAAAGGTTAATCATAAGTGGGATGCTTGTCCAAGTAAGGGCAGTACCCAAGCACCGGTCCACCCACATATCAGATTATCAAAGTACCGAACGCGAATCATATGAACGTGATGAAAACTAGCTTGACGATATTCCCATGTGTCCTCGGGAGCGCTTTTCTCTATATAAGAGGTTGTCCAGGCTTGTCCTTTGCTACAAAAAGGATTGGGCCACCTTGCTGAACTTTATTCACTTTTGTTACTTGTTGCTCATTACCAATTATCTTATCACAAAACTATCTATTACCTATAATTTCAGTGCTTGCAGAGAATACCTTGCTGAAAACCGTTTATCATTTCATTCTGCTCCTCGTTCGGTTCGACACTCTTACTTATCGAAAGGACTACGATAGATCCCCTATACTTGTGGGTCATCACTGACTCAAGTGTTCAGCAGTTTGAGAAATATTTTGTTCTGAAAATGGTGGGAAAAACCTCTATTGTCCCCTGCACCATGTATGTGTGCAACTTAATTCTATACAGATCATAAATCACACAAATGCATTTATATCTGTGACATTTCCGAATCATACAACTTATATAAGTACGAAAACCAATAAAACATATCGATGATTACTGTGGAAGCCTGGAAGGCCTGCCATGTCATGAAGGGTGTGCACAGACCACTATGCTTGTTCACGAAAGACCAAGCGACATCTTTTTAGCAGCAGGAGCAGCTTGAGGCTGTTTTGCAGACAAGTGCCACTCCTCCACACCCTTGCAGATGGAGTCGGTGTCTTGGTAGTCCTCGCGGAAGGTCTCGAGATTGTTGTTCATGTTGGCAAACAACGACACGACCAGCTCGTGATGCCATCTCTCCACGCGTGGGAAGTCACAATACTTGCTCCCGAAATCATCCATGTACTACAGATCAAAGGAACAAAAAAAATACTCTGAAGGTAAATACCTTGATCAGCTAGCTTGGTATGAAATAGTTGCTAGAGCAAGTCTAACGGATTCACTAAATTATCTCCTTTTAAAAAAGTTTAATATAAGGCTAGGAGTAAAAAAAATCTATGATGGCAGAGTCTCTAAACCGTCTCCATTTATTCTAAAGACACTTCAAACTTGTCGTCTGGCATTTATATTTGGGGGAGGGGTGGTGGTATAAATATCACTTTAACTACAGTTTGTGTGTGTTGGGGGTATGTGGTAGGGAGGGAGGGGGGGGGGTATAAATGTCCACAATAGCTACATGCGGCCGTCTGATTTTTTATTTTGGGTTGGTCAATTTCGCTAGAAGGGAGAAACTGCCGAAGGGGAGGAAGAAGCACGTTGGAGGAGTGGAAGAAGCTCGCTGGCAGTCTACCCCATCATCTATCTTAGGGTGGGGGTGGGGGAGGCAGCACAACGGTGGTCGGGGGTGGCAGCACGGCGGTGGTGCAAGTTCGCCGGAGAAAAACCGGTCATCGCTTAGGGCTAGAGGGATGGCTGGGGAGGCGGCAAGACTAGTGGGGGGGTTCAGGGGTGGGAGGTGTGGCGAGGCGGTCGTGGGACGCCGATGGCCTCGGAGGGGGGGGGCAGCATGCGGCCGACCGGTGGTACATGAGGTGGTCAGAGGAGGAAGATGAGTCGGAGATTGAAGAAGACGATCTCGCTGTTGATTTTCCATCCAACGGTCCAAAATGATCGACCGACCCAAACCCAGTTTTCAGTCGATTGACTATTAGCCACGCCCCTTTGTAACTACGGTCTGTGTGTGTGTTGCGGGTATGGAGGGAGGGTTTGTCACAACACCACTAAACTAGCGCCAACTACCTCCATTCGGCATTGTGGACCAGTTTTCGCTACCACCCACCCTCGTCGCCACCTAGCGATAGGTCGGCGGCCAATATGAATGCCGCCATGGCCAGCGATGATGAGGTCATCTCTCCCTTACCCCACCAAGTTGTTGAGTGTGTCGTCGCCTATCGTGCACCTTCTGTGGCCGCTTTCTTCCCCACTCACGATGTCCAAGGGCTTCACATCGCACTCCCTCTAGTAGCAACGACCGGTGCCTCGACATGAGCTTATGGGTGGTGTGGAAAGTGGTAGACAGTAGAGATACTGTTGCGGTGTGGTTGGGGGAAGAATGTAGGTTAAACCAAAAAGAAGGCAAAATAAGTATGTATCACATCGACAAGTAGGCTCCACATGGCGGTAAAAATATAAATGTTGTAGTTTTAGTGAATCTGACTTTGCACGCTTGCTTTAAAGTTAAACAATTTTGGACCCAACTAGTGGTTAGTCGACCGAGATTTTACAAATTTGTTAATACACATCTGGAAAGAAGTTCACTATGTTATGAAAAATTGTTCATCTAGACTAGTGCAAAAGAATTTCTAGTTTCTGCTTCCAAACTTAGAAAAACGAAAATGATAAATCCCGAATGTTCGAGATTTGACCATGGCAAATCTTACTTTTTTGATGGCAATTTTAGTGACGCGTGGATAACAAGTTTAGTTGACACACATGGTAATTTCCTGGCAAAAGAAACACTGAGCACGGATTTCTCATGCTTGCTAACTAAACTTGTCATCCTCATGTCACTAAAATTGCCATAAAAACTTTCGATTTGCCATGGTAAAAGATGAACGTCTGAGCGGTATCGGGATCCAAAAAAATAACTTACATGGACCTCAACGTCAGATGGATTGGGACTGGACTCTGTATTGACTAAGAGTCGGCTGAGAATAGCAAATCTAAAATTTCATTTTTGGTTTTGCTAATTCTAATGTACCGGAACTCGCCGGAGAAGAGAAGCTATCTTAGGGGAAGCCATGACCCCAATATCTATATTAGGGGGTGGTGGGGTGCAGGGGATCGCACGAGTTATTTTAGGTGAGACGGGTTAAAGGGATGACCAGGATGACAGCCAGCACGGCGATGGGAGAGGTAGAGGGAAGGGCGGGACGGCGAGGTGGCGCTAGACACCGGCCATGGGGCGGAGGCAGCGGCTGGGCCTGGGCTGGCTGACGGCTACACGGGAGAAAGAAGAAACCAGAGGTTGAATATGAGCAGTGTAAGTCTGTTCACAGTCGTTGGATGAAGATCAGACGGTCTAGAATATAAGTGACTGACAGATGCTCTTTTTTCAGGTAGGATGCATAGTCGATCCCTCTTTTTAGGGAGTCTGCTAAATTTGTTGTTCGTACCGTGGGCATGGTCTCAGACAAGCAGACGTCGTGGGTGTACTTCTTGGGCACGCCCGCGATCTCCCTGGCACGGTAATACTCCTCCACGGACCGCATCATCTCCTGCTCCGGCGGCAGCGTCCTCCTCCCTGACAGCACCTGCGCCCCCCATTTCGCCTGAGCCTCGAAGAACCGGGGCGCAAACACCTGCGTACCAGACGCATTGATTAATTTGTTTTGGTACGTATAATCAAGATCTGCTGTAATGCTTATGATTTCACGAACCTTTATGGGTATGCCGACGAAGGAGAGCGACGGCGCCAGCGACGGCGGGAACACGTGCTCGAACAGCGGGCCGACGCGGTTGTCGTCGACGGTGACCGCCCCCGCCGTGTGCAGGAACGGGAAAGAGTAATTGTACCCCGTGCAGTAGATGATGGTGTCGGCGAGGACGCCGGAGCCGCCGCCGCCGAACACCACCAGCCCGTCCTCGCACAGGCGCTCCACCTAGTAGCTTTCCATGTACGGGTCACTCGTTTCGTTTTGCATGTGGAGACCGACCGACGTGAGACGTGACTGACTGGAGCACGGAATAGACGTAGTAGTACGTACGTGCAGTTGCAGGTGCAGGTTGGCGCTATGCTTGGCGAGCACTTTGGCGAGCCCGGGGGTGACCTCCTCCATGGACTTGGCCACGAGGTGCACCTCCTTGGCGACCCCGCGGACCTCCATGGCGATGTCCTTGCCGCTCGCCCCGCACCCGACCACCACCACCACGTCGCCCCGGAACGGCTCCGGCACCCTGTACGAGTGGCTGTGCATCTGCCTCCCCCTCCATGCCTCCATGCCCTGGATGCTTGGCAGCCTCGGCTGCGAGTAGTGGCCGTTCGCCACGACGACGGCGTCGAAGACCTCCTCCTCCTCCGTGCCCTCGTGTACGGACCTCACCGTCCACTTCCGCGTCGGAGCCACCGCCATGGCGACGCGCAGGACACGCGTGTTGAGCCGGACCGCCTCCATGAGCCCGAACGCGTCGCAGAAGTCCCTGAGGTAGAGCTGCACCTCGCGGTGGCCCGGGAAGCGGCGGCCGTCGCGGCCGTCCTTGGGCGCGAAGTGGAAGTCGGTGAACCCCATGTTCTCCCTGGCGCTGATGGCGCGGAGGGACGCGTACAGGCTGCCGTGCACCTTCACCGTCTCCGCGGCGCCGAGCGGGTCGTCGGCGCCATCGCTCCTCGGGTCGTACAGCCACTGCCCGCCCACGTCGGCGTTCTGCTCCAGCACCGTCACGTCGTGGCCCTCCCGGCGCAGCTCGCGGGCTGACGCCAGCCCGGCCATCCCGGCTCCGATCACGCATACCTACTTGCGTTCCAATGGCATGCTCTCGTCGCAGACCATGTCGATTCTCGGGAAGTCGCGCGGTGGATTGCTCGAGCTTGGCTCCGATCGCGCATGCTGCCTTCTTCCGTTGCATTGGCTCTTTTATGTGCATTATCTGTCAGATCAGACACTCCGCCCACTGTGATAAACAGTGGTAGAAAGTTTAGGTGGTTGCATGAGTCGATGGGATGTCTCCCATTTTTCTGTTAGGTGGTGGTGTACCGTAGTGTATCACCAGCAGACCATGAAAGGTGGCGTACTGTGCTCGTCGTTACAGTACAATCCAAAGTGCAATAATTGAGATCTTTCAAACAGATTATTTTTTAGATCTTTCAGAAAAGTGCAATGATTGACGTGCGGTGCTCGTGTGTAGCCAAATTGCACCGTGCACGTACCTACTGGAACTACTGTTGAAAATATTAGCACTTTTTCCACTAAACTAATCCATGAGTAAACAATAAGCATGCCAAATACGGTATGCATTTCATACCGATACCTAAGCATGTGAGAGCGTACGGTACATAGAACCGAAACATCTACGAACATCATATATACGGCCATCACATGAACGAGCAAATAGAGGATGAACGAGTCATATCCTCCGGTTGGCCAGGCCAACGCGGCGGCGACAGCGGCAGCCTCGGCATAGGCTGAGGCCTTCTTCTTAGTGGCTTCGTCATTAGCCATGGAGTCGATGCAGGTGAAGTAGTGGAAGCAGAGGCGGACGGAAACGGGGACGGATCGGGAGCAGTCGCGTCGAGACGTTCCCCCAAAACCTTATTGTCGTTCTTTCGAGCAGGATCTCGAACGACAGGATTCCGGAGGCACCTACTCTCCCGACAAACCGTGCATGCGGTCGTCGGGATGGGATCGCCGGAAGCAGTACAGAGAGAGGAACGGTAGATGACGGCTAGGGTTGTGCGAAAGGGAGTGAGTGAACTGAGTTAGGGACGACCGAGTCCACGAACAGCCCACGGTCCAACGTCTCGGACAGTGGCACTTTCGTAAGCGACTCGTTAATTATTTCGAGATTAATTAACCATTCTTGACCGGCAAAAATAAGATTCGGCTCGGCTCATTCCCGCAACCCGCTGCGCGCGCGCGTCGTGACGAGGCGAGGCGTGGCGAGGCGGACGGCGGAGGAGGAGGAGGAGCGCGCATGTACAGCTCCTATTCCCAAATTCCCAATAGCAAGTGATGGAGCAACCCTTATAAAGAGGTCTCACTCTTCTTACTATAGTACTATGGTACTACACTTCCCACCACTTGCCGTACACATGCATGGGCCTTAAGGATTAACCAGGGATTATTGTCTTATATGGGCCTAAGCCCATCCATAATCCAGCAATCCCCCACCAGATCTCGAGGCACATAAGTTTGTCAGCTGTTCTAAACAATGTTTGATATACCAGAATTTTCAGTGAAGACTGTTAAATTGAACTTCCACCTAGAGCAATGGGATTAGACTTCTTCACAACTGAACAATGGACTATGCCTTGAATTGTCAGTTTGGCATGTAGAAGTTTCGCCCATTGTCAGCTGATACGTGGCTGCCGAAGGCTAAACCCCACGGGTGGAGCTTATTAGTCATACTCCGTACCTTCTCATGAGCTTCCTAGAGATCACCCAATCTCATAGACTGTGACCAGCAGTCGGACTCACATAGGTGTGTTCCTCTAAAGAATGCTCCGTAGGTTAGCATCTTGCTTACATAAGCTTTGGAACACATTAAGACAAAAGTCAGCCTGCCTTACAGAATTGAGAGTATTATTGCATCTCCAACGGAGTGGGTTAATTAAGGATACCATCCTCAGTTGATCGCTGGATTGTTTTCCCAGGACCTAATTCACGGGATCTCCGATCACATAGGTTGGGTTATCCCCATGGCAACTTACGTGGGTCTTATACCCATCTCCCTCGATGCATTTTCTATCACAATCCCTGATAGTCCTTTCGTAAAAGGGTCTGCCAGATTCTTAGCCGTCTGGATATAATCCAACACTATCACTCCAGAGGTTCTTGATTTTTTGACAAATTTTGATCTTCTTCTTATGTGCTTTGTGGATTTCATGTTGTCCTTTGAACTCTTAGCCTTGGTAATCACAGTTTGATTGTCACGGTTCATAAGGACAGCCGGGACTAGTTTATCAACCACCAACAAATCCATTAAAAGCTCTCGAAGCCATTCTGCTTCGATGCATGATGTGTCTAATGTTGTGAGTTCTACTTCCATAGTCGATCTCGTTAAGATCGTCTGCTTGCAAGACTTCCAGGAAACATCACCGCCACCAAGTGTGAAGACATATCCACTTGTGGCTTTCATCTCATCAGCATCAGATATCCAATTCGAATCACTATACCCCTCAAGTACCGTCGGGTACCTAGAATAGTGAATTCCGTAGTTCACAGTACCTTGCAAATAACGCATCACTCTCTCAACAGCATGACAATGCACATCTCTTGGATTGGAAACAAACCGGCTCAGTTTGCACACAGCAAATGAGATGTCAAGACGAGTAGCACAAGCTAGGTACATTAGTAAACCAACCACTTGAGAATATCTCAATTGATCTACAGCCGTGCCTTCGAACTTTCGAATCCGCATGCTAGGATCATATGGTGTTGCAGAAGGTTTGCAGTTCGTATATCCAAAAAGGCTCAAAATATTCTCAACATAGTGGGATTGCAAAAGTGTAATTCCACCCTCAGTATTTCTCATTAACTTAATGTTCAAGATAACATCAGCCACACCCAGGTCTTTCATCTCAAAGTTATGAGATAGAAAAGCCTTGACCTCCTCAATGACTTTGAGGTGGGTCCCAAATATCAGTATGTCATTGACATACGGACACAGTATAACTCCTTCGCCCCCACCATAGCGATAGTATACATATTTGTCAGCTTCGTTAACAACAAAGCCAGCAGATGTCAAAGTTGTATTAAACTTCTCATGCCATTGCTTAGGCGCTTGTTTCAGGCCATACAAAGATTTCACTACCTTACACACCTTTCTTTCCTGACCATTTACTACAAAGCCATCTGGCTATTGCATGTAAATTTCCTCGTCTAGATCTCCATTGAGGAAAGCCGTCTTAACGTCCATCTGATGAAAGAGAAGACCATGTGAGGCAACCAATGCGAGTAACACTCGAATGGTTGTCAGTCTAGCCATAGGTGAGTAAGTATCAAATAAATCTTTTTTCTTCTTTTTGGGTATAACCCTTGGCCACAAGCCTAGCCTTGTACTTCTCAACAGTAACATCGGGCCTAAGCTTCCTCTTGAACACCCACTTACATCCCATTGGTTGGCAACTGAGGGAGTCCTGGACTAAGGGGTCCTCGGGCGTCCGGCCTGTTATCCATGGGTCGGACTGATGGGCTGTGAAGACATGAAGGCCGAAGACTATACCTGTGTCCGGATTGGACTCTCCTTGGCGTGGAAGGCAAGCTTGGCCACCGACTATGAAGATTCCTTCTTAAGTAACCGACTCTATGTAAACCCTGGATTCCCCCGGTGTCTATATAAACCGGAGGGGTTAGTCCGAAAAGGATAAATACTCATTACCATAGTCATACATGCTAGACTTCTAGGGTTTAGCCATTACGATCTCGTGGTAGATCAACTCTTGTAACACTCATATTCATCAAGATCAATCAAGCAGGACATAGGGTATTACCTCCATAGAGATGGCCCGAACCTGGGTAAACATCGTGTCCCCTGTCTCCTATTACCATCGATCCTACACGTACAGTTCGGGACCCCCTACCCGAGATCCGCCTGTTTTGACACCGACATTGGTGCTTTCATTGAGAGTTCCAATGTGCCGTCGACGAAAGGCTCGATGGCTCGCCTTGTCCTTAAAGACAACATCACCTCCGGGGGATCTCTGGCCGCGGTCCAAACCCTCCGGTTGGGCGGCTTTACTATGATCGCCCGTTCGGATGTTGAGCCGACGATGACCTCTCGGGCCATCGAAAACCCCCTTCGCATCAACTTCGAGCACTCCAAGAAGATGGATCCGATAGAGTTTTCATCTTTGAACGAACTCCTAGATCGCATCGCCGCATTGGGAATAGCCATAGACTACGATCGGATCGGGCCTAAAACCGATCAAGGAGAAATCAAGACCCTACTGATCACCCACCAGATTGCGGTAGTCATGGAGCGGGACGGTGAGTCTTCTTCTATACCGAAGATGGACTATGTTCAGATCGCCGATCAAGAAGAGCCGGATACCCACCCGCGAAAGGATGCGACCAGCCCTCCGAACATAGCATCGGACGACGGTCCTAAACAATCAGAAGATATTCCGGAACCCGAACTGTTAAGCCCGGAAGGTCATCAGACTCCGGATAATCGGTCAGGTCGGGGTTCGGATTTACTTCCACCCACCCACCCGGATATAGACACTCTCATGAGCATAAAACAACAGTCTCAGGAAACGGTCCATCACTTCTGGGCCAGATTCCTCCTTGTCAAGGACAAGGTAAAAGATTGCCGTGACGAGGACACAATATCAGCGCTCTGCAACAATTGCGCGGACGAAGGAATCCTCAACGCCATTAATCGCCGCCGCATACTAAAATTCGCTGACTTAGCAACCATCGTACAAAAGTACAGCGCGATGGAGAGCACCTGGAAAACTCAGCCACCTCGCTGGGAACCGTCAGTCCCAACTCAACTCCCCCTACAGGCGAAAAGGGCGCACCCTCGCGGAACGCCCAGTCCAACAGTCAAGAAACACAAAACCGCTATGCGGCACGACACCGTTCTGGTGGGGTGGCTCGATGGCCCATGCAAAATACGTACAACACCAGATACCATGGCAACCCACAGCCTTAGAGGATGTTGGATACTACGACAGGTAGCCAAGAGCGGCGAGGACATCCTTATCAAGGACGACCCAGAACGGCATCCCCCAGGGGACGATAACTCAAGAGTATTGATGGTCTTTGAGACATTTGCTTCAAACAACAAGCGCAAAAGGGCGCTTCGCGAGCTCGCCGAAGTCTGCCAAATTGCTGTGATAAACCCCTGGAACGACACGGCTATAACATTCAACGCCGGTGACGAACCAAACTACAGAACAGTACGAGCGCCAGCCGCGTTAGTCCTCAGTCCCATCGTGGATGGGTCTCGACTTACCAAGGTCCTCATGGACGGCGGCAGCGGACTAAACCTCATTTATGAGGACACACTCCATACAATGGAAATAGACAAGAGCTGCATCATGCAAAGTAACAAAACCTTCCGAGGAATTATTCCCAGTCGGGAGGCGCGGTGCGTGGTGTCACAGCCCTAGAATTTGCTTGCCATTAGTTTCCTTAAAGCATCCATGCATCATGTTATTTTTTCAATTAAAGTTGAAATGGGGATGAAAAACCCTAGCACCAAAATTAAATCAATTAGGTTCAACTTAAAAACATTTTCAAGAACCCAGAATGCTCTTTAGAAAAGTTCATCAGTTTTGAATTGGTCTAGAACCTCTGACAAAAACGGTGCACACCTTTCTAGGTCATTTTTGGATTTTTGAATTAAATCATAAGTACTTGCATTTGGATATTTAAATCCTATAAATAATTTTAAATGTCCAAAAAATCTTGAAAGTATTTTAAGGTTGTTGGAAATAATCCAAACATATGCCACAATCATTTTCAAGATTTTTCAAAATGAATTAGTATTTCTACTAATTCAAAACAAAATTAAAGTAATAGAAAAACTGAAACAGAAATGGGAAAGAGAGAGAGAGGAAATACCTGGCGCCTACCTTCAGCCCAGAGGCCCAACACTGTGCAGCCCAGCAGCAGCCCAGCCCACCACAACCGCCACCGTCTTCAACCTCCAGCCAGTAGGCAGGAGGGCGTGTGCCCAACGCGCGCGCGCACGTGCCGGCCACCTCCTCCCTGCCTGGTTGCTCCCTCGCCACCGTGGACGCCTCCTGCGTCGCCACGCAACGCCTCTGGTCTTCTCTCACCCCCCCGTGCTCCTCCTCGCCTCAGTCTCTCTTCCTTTCGCACGGTCCGAGCGCCACCGTCGCCACCGACAAGCACCACCACGGCCACTGCCTCCCCCTCGCCCCTGGACATGCCTAGGAGCATCGCCCCGTCGCCCACACCCTCTCCGCTGAGTCAAGCAACGCTGGACGCCCCCGAACGCCGCCGACGTCGTCGTCTTAAACCTTCTGCCCCCCAGATCGCCAGAGATGCCCCGTCGTCGTCCGGCCTTCCCCGAGCCCACTTTGACGGTCGTCGCAACCGCCGTGAGCCACTAAACCTTCTCCCTCCCTCCGTTTTCCCTCTCGCATGTCGTAGCCGCCGTGCCACACGCACCCGCACGCGCCGCCGCCTGCGCTCGCCACCGACACGACTCCGGTGACCTTTTGGTCCGCTCGTCGTGTCCATCGCACTTGCCGCTTCGAGCACGCCCTCCCTAGCGCGTTAGCTTCCCCGCCTGCACCCCGAAGCGCCTCCCGCGCTCACGCCCGAGCTCCGGCTGCCGCCGCCGAGCTCCTTGCCGTCGCCAAGGACCACCCCACGGCCAAGCACGGTCGTGATCTGAAGCGCCTCGTCGCGCTGGTTCCGTAGAGCCCAAGAGCGCGAGCTCTCGTGGCCAGAATCGCCCGGCCGGCGAGCCGCCGCCGCACTGTGAGGTCACCGGCGACTAACCCCGGCGACCGCTGATGTGGCATCGTCATTAGCTCTAATGACGGTGCTAACTAACCTCCCTAGCTCATTGGTATACGGGCCCCACGCGCTAATTAACCCCAGTTTATTCCTGCTTAGATTTATCCTAATCACGGTGGCCCCACGCGTCAGTTTTGACCGTGCTGACGTGGCCGTTGACCGGGCCCATAGGTCAGTGACCCTGACCAGCACTGTGTCATTGACCAGTGGGATCCACTAGTCAGGTTTGACCTGGTCAGCCTCAGTTGACTCGCTGAGGTCATGCTTGCACAATGCTGATGCAGTAATTCATTTTCTGGATTTAAAATAATTCAGGAAATTTCAGAAAATAGCCAAAACTTGTAAAAATCATAGAAATTCAACCCTAACTCCAAATGAAATAATTTATATATGAAAAATGATCAGAAAAATATGAAGGATCTATTTATGCCATGATCATGCAGGTTTGAACAAGTTAACCTCACTGAATAGGACAAATGATGATTAGGGTAATTTATGAAATAACATTTGGAGCTGGAATTTGATCTTGTTTGAGTTCCACTTCAATTAAATTGGCTAGATATTGCATTAGGTCAATTCAGTACCTTAATATGTCATATCATTCATTCGCTTGTGCATTGCATTAATTGAATGTTGTTTATGCTCCCTTGCCGGTAATTGTCCCCTCTCAGTAGACGTGTTTCGACGATGAGTTCGATGACACTGATGATGAGCTATACTATCTTCAGAAGTGCCAGGCAAGCAAAACCCCCTTGTTCATTTCGATACAATCCCACTCTCTCGCTCCTACTCTCTTTTACTGCATTAGGACAACAATGATTCAACTGTTACATGCTGCGGTAGTTGAACCCCTTTCCTCTGCATGACCTGTCATTGCCACAGTAAATAGATGAAACCCACTAGCATGAGTAGGAGTTGTTTGAGCCCAGATGTGCCTACTCATTCATGCTTGTTTGTCATGCCTGCTATTGCTTAGAGTTATGTCATGGCTGATTCATCAGGGATGAATTGGAAAGTTGTGAACATGTCCTACTGTTGAGAGCTAAGTGGTGAACACGATTTGGTAAAGGTAGCGGTGAGAGGCCGTGTAGGAGTACATGGTGGGTTGTCTCATTGCAGCCGTCCTCAGGAACTGAGTTCTGTGTTTGTGATCCATGAACAGTTACTACCACACATTAGGCTCCGGGCGCTCCAAGCTCTCTCCACTTATTAATCAACCTAATCTCTGTCCAGGAGTTGCAACTAGTTTCTGGTGTTTGTAGGTAGTGTTAGTAGTCTACCAGGTGGCACCCAGTACAGGTGGGCTTGGGACAGACTAGGCACAGTGGCCCGGTGTACCAAGTGGCACCCGGATGGTGGGCTTGGGAACCCTGCTCACATCGTTTGGGGCCGTGAGCGACACCCGGCCAGATCTCCTTGCGGATGGAACCCGAATAGGCGATAAACCTGTATGAGAGACTTGTGTGGTTAGTCAGGTCGTGGCCGACTCCCTCGCCTGGCTTCCGCTTGAAGGTTGCCGAGGTACATGACGTGTACAGGGCGATAAGTGGTGAGAGCGTGTGTGAAGAAGTACACCCCTGCAGGGTTATCACTATCTATTCGAATAGCCGGATTCCTCGGATATGGAAACTTGGACCCCTTGCATAGTTCATAGACAAGTGAAAGTAGATACTCTAAAATGCGCAAGATAAGCGTGAGTGCTGTGGATGGCGTTCTCGTAGGGTGACGAGAGCGGATCCATAGTGGTGTATTGATATGGTGAATATGTGGACTCGTGTGCGCCACCTCAAAGAGTTATTTGCAGTCGTAGTTCAGGATAGCCACCGAATCAAAGCTGGCTTGCTGCAGTTAAACTCCACCACCCCTTTGATGATACCGATGCATATGTAGTTAGTTCTGATGTAAGTCTTGCTGGGTACATTTGTACTCACGTTTGCTTACTTTATGTTTTGCAGAGAGACTTCAGTCTCGCTAGTAGTTCCGTGTGGACTTCGACGTTTAGCTTGTTACCTCAGCTACGATCTTGTGCCCTCGGCAGGATTGGGTAGATAGTCATGCTTCTCAGCCTTTTTCATTTGTAGATGTATGTACTCAGACACGTTAAGCTTCCGCATGTGCTTTGTCTGGTATGCTCTGTATGTTGGGGTCATGAGACCCATGTTTGTAATGCTTGGCTCCTCGGAGCCTAATGAATAAATACTCTGAGTCGTAGAGTCTTGTTGTGATGCCATGTTGTATTTACACATATCGAGCATATTGTGTGTATGATTGAAATGCTTGGTATGTGTGGGATCCGACAATCTAGTTGTTTATCCTTAGCAGCCTCTCTTATGGGGGAAATGTAGTCTAGTGCTTCCATGAGCCATAGTAGTCTGCTACAGCCCGGTTCACCGGAGTCCTGCTAGCCCAGCACTACTGCTCAGGACACTTGACTGGCCGGCATGTGTTTCACTTCGTTCCTGTGTCTGTCCCTTCGGGGAAATGTCACGCGGTGACATCCGGAGTCCTTCCTAGCCTGCTACAGCCCGTGTTCTAGGAGTCCTGTTAGCCCAGTGCTACAGCCCGGATTCACACGCTGCTGACCGACATGCTAGATGTGATTCATGTATGCCTGTCCCCATAGGTTGGTGCCGCTTTGGGTTCACGACTAGCCATGTCGGCCCGGGTTCTCTGTCATATGGATGCTAGCGACACTATCATATACGTGAGCCAAAAGGCGCAAACGGTCCCGGCCATGGTAAGGCGACACCCGTGGGAATACCGTGCGTGAGGCCGCAAAGTGATATGAGGTGTTACCGGCTAGATCGATGTGACTTGGAATCGGGGTCCTGACAGATTTGGTATCAGAGTCTGACTGCCTGTAGGATTACCAAGCCATACTGGTCAAAGTTGAGTCTAGAAATGCTTTAGTTATATAAGGGAATTGATTGTGGTAGGGAACGTAAGGCTCTTTTTACTCCTTTACCTTATGCCCTTCTGATCTGAGTCAACCTCTTCTTTTCTACGAGGATTAGGAACTAGGCTTCTCTTCTATCTCTCAGGATGACGTGTTACTAAACCGTAGTTGCCTAGGATTGTTGAGTTCAAGCCTCAGTTCAGTTCCTACTACTTCCATATGTTCATAGTTGGCATCAGAACCTTGATATTGTGATGTTGAGTGGTTATGCCACCATTTTTGCAGGATGTCTCAAATCATTTTCAGCATTTACAACCGTTATGCTGTCCAAGTCATCCCAGGTTTCTAAATAGTATGATGCACTTGCAAATCTTTCCTATGTTCCCATTGTATTTTTGGGCCAGATTAAGCACACTAATCGGTGTGTTGAGGTACTCCGTTGCCTTGACGTGTATGTTGGAGTTAGTATTATGACCCTAGGTGTCCTCGAGAACCACTCAGTAATTTTTCAATTCTTTCGTATCCCCAGTGTGATGATTCTGGCCACCATTCTCGAAAGCATCTCGTGATGTTATTTAGTTAGTAGGTATTCTACTCCTGGGTTTTGAACCTGAGATTCACCCTACCTCATGTTGTTTGTATTTGCTAGTTCCCTTAAGATATTAGTAACCTTGTGATAGTCCTCGAGGTCTGTGGTATATCGTTCTTCCAATACCATGAGCCAATATGGCAGAAGTTATTGGAACCAAAAGATCACAATCAGAGTACTCTTGAGGAGTTCTCCATTCATAATTGTGACTCTGCCAGTCCTACCTCTCTGCATGGGTTATCCGGAAGAAATATGTTGAATTTGTTCGGCATACTAATCCATGCATCCACAACTCATAAAAACATATGTTCCTTTGAGTTGTCCCTATTTATTGTCTTCTGACCTTCGTCTATCAATTGATAGTCAAGAGTATGCATGCGTTCGTTCATCGGTGCCTATCATTCTTGTGGTCCGTCAAGCCATTCTAGTTCAGAATGACTAGGAGAAACAAACTCCAGTACCTCATCCATTTCTTGGACTGGTCAAAGTAGTTGTATTTCGCAGATCAAAATGCCAATCCAGCTTTTGCTCCGTTCTACCTTGGAGTGTTACCATCTTGATGTCAGGAATGTCATGAGAATTGCACCACCTCTTATGAACTCTTGATGCAGTGATACTTCTTGCCATCATTGTTCATTCCTCGGTTCCCATGTTATTGTAACTGGAATGCCGACAAGTGAATCGTGATGTGTGAAGTGAATACTCCTAGCAGCCTTGTTTCTTGGTAGTTAAAGGACAATAATTTCATTCTTAGCGTGTTGGTTCTTAACTCATCATTCTAAGACTGATTGTGCTACCTAGTCTTTATTTCCTGGTGCATTCTTCGATCGATGAGTTAGGATTTTGTCAAACCTTTGCTCTTTTGATCACATCGTCTTGCCTTGAAAATCAAGATTGTTCTCGAGCTTAGCAACATATCGATGGTTCATGAATTTCTGAATATCTTCTCGGAAGTATTACCAGGTTGTCACCTAACCGCTATGTTGAGTTCGTGATCAAGTTGGTTTCTTGTAAACCACCATTTCTCCAAGAATCTATGTTGGATACTCCTGAGCTAGTTAGTTAAGCTAAACAACAAGTTGGAGAGTTGGAATATAAAAGCTTTGCCTAACTTAGTTCATTCTGAAGGGATATCTTTGTGTTTGTGTGTGTGTTGAGGAAAGATGATATCTTCATTGATCGATCCTCATGATAAATTGTTGGATCTATTGTCTTGTCCAAACTTTGATTTGAGTGTGGGCTATCCTGAAATCGAATCAGAACCAACGATGTTCGTAATGTTGTCTTACTTGTGGTAGATTCCTCAAGCATACACCATTATATCTTTTGGGTATGACCAATGCTATCGCTTTGTTCACATAGTTGTGGGATTCCATCTTCATGGAAATCTGTATGACCTGTTGTTGAGCCCATCGACAATATTTTCATCTTGTCCATGATTCATGTTCAACATTAAGCTAGTGTTGGAAACTTTGAAATCATTTCTTCATGCTAGCTCATGAAGCATATGTTTGGATGAAAGAAGTGACTTCCTCTAATTCATGTGCAATTGATGCAAGTTGCCGCCATGAATTCGAGAAAGTTTGTTTTGCCTCCTCTGGAATCATCCCAAATCAGTCATGCATACGTGCGAAGTATTCTATGATTTGGAGACTTGCAACCTTCATTCTATATGTGTCCCTAGCACACCAAGCCACTGATTAATTTGTTCAAGGAGAAGAAGTTCCTTCTTAAGAGCATGACTTATGTTAGGACTTTGTTATCCTCGGTGTTGGTTCCCCACCTGAACCCGGTAGTGTTTTATCGTAAGACTTCTACATGGTAATGCTTGTCGTGGACAACGTGTTCACATGTGTGTAGCAGAACCAGCTCATGTTTTGGAGCTTGCTATCGTTGTTCACTCCCCGAGAATCTCGCAACGCCATCTCGTCGATTTGTGTTGCAAACTTTCATTCTCCTTTATAGACTTGATGAGTCTGGATTATCCTGACACCAACCAGATCTAAATCTCAGGCAAATATGATGGTTGGCTTGTTTCTCAAGAACTATAATATTGGTGTCTCTGTAACCCGGTAAAGTGGATGTTGTGGCCAACACACCCAACCGGAAGACTTATTATGGTAGTATCTTGATTGAGAAAGTTGGCCACCTCCCCATAAGGATCTCGTAGAATTTATTCCAGTAGTTGTTCCCTATGGATTTATTGTGTTCTCGAAGTCCGACCTTTTACTTGATGTTCTAGATATCAAACCATATCTATGAATGGATTACGCTAGCACATCAAGGAGAACATTAGAAGCGGAGTGCTAAATGTCTCTCGGTCGATCATCCAGATTCTGTTTCCTTAGCCTCTCTAAAGGGAAGTCTGAGAAGGTTTTATCTTCCTTTGTATCCGCATCATCCATCACTAGTCATCATGGTAGTATGTCGTGTTGCCAGGATCCTTGCCACGGATGCTGGTAAAACCTTGATGAATATGGAAATGCTCAAGTTCTTGAGAGCACGTGAAATCACTAGGATTTATCGTTGGCATTAATTGGGATCTGCTTTCAGTTTCCTCGGTTATGCTATAACCTTTCCGATAGTGGAATCTCTCTCTACTATTGGGTTTCTCCCCAGTTACTAGAATCATTCCCAACATTTGCATTTTGTCCCCAGCTTGCACCCACCATTGTGCCCTTTCACTATGATCCGCCTTCTCAGCAGTTGTTGTCCAAGATCATCTTCAAAAGTGGACCTACCATGGGTCCCATCCATCTCCGATGATAAGCAAAAATCACTCATGGCGTTGTCTTCAACAAGGCAGTCCACATCATCCATCCTGGTCTGAGTATGCCATTCTTTGACTTCGTTCAAACGATCAATTGTGAATTTCCTCAGGCTGGTATGAAGAGTTTCAATGATCTTTGTATCAAAAGTAATTCTTTTTGCCACTTAAGGGAATAACTCTATGAGTCGCCTTTCTTGAGGTGCCCCGTTATGGAATCATGGCAATCAACTCCTCGCTACCTTGAAACATATGCACCATCCTACTTAAGTGTGGGAGTGTTTCCTACCAAATTGAACTTTCATCATTTGTACTCCCCATCCCTCTTGATGTGTGTTTGTCTCTTAGATCAAGAGATGATTCAACGTCTCATTCCATGAGTTGATCGTGTATCGCTTGATTTTTGAGAAGATCATTTTCTATAGAGTTTCCTTCTGTCGTCATCATGTTGGATGAAGATCTCGAAAGCAAAGACGTCAAGATCAATTTGAAGCAATGAATCAACATCTTCGAGAGGGATATCTGGATCATGAAGATCATGTTAGCTTTGTGTCCCCTCTGTCTTCTTACCCCACGTCTTGAATCTCGGGACGAGATTCTTGTTTAGTAGGGGTGAGTTGTCACAGCCCTAGAATTTGCTTGCCATTAGTTGCCTTAAAGCATCCATGCATCATGTTATTTTTTCATTTAAAGTTGAAATGGGGATGGAAAACCCTAGCACCAAAATTAAATCAAATAGGTTCAACTTAAAAACATTTTCAAGAACCCAGAATGCTCTTTAGAAAAGTTCATCATTTTTGAATTGGTTTGGAACCTCTGACAAAAATGGTGCACACCTTTCTAGGTCATTTTTGGATTTTTGAATTAAATCATAAGTACTTGCATTTGGACATTTAAATCCTATAAATAATTTTAAATGTCCAAATAATCTTGAAAGTATTTTAAGGTTGTTGGAAATAATCCAAACATATGCCACAATAATTTTCAAGATTTTTCAAAATGAATTAGTATTTCTACTAATACAAAACAGAATAAAAGTAATAGAAAAACTGAAACAGAAATGGGAAAGAGAGAGAGAGGAAATACCTTGCGCCTACCTTCATCCCAGAGGACCAACACTGTGCAGCCCAGTAGCAGCCCAGCCCACCACAGCCGCCACCGTCTTCAACCTCCAGCCAGTAGGCAGGAGGGCGTGTGCCCAACGCGCGCGCCGGCCGCCTCCTCCCTGCCTGGCTGCTCCCTCGCCGCCCTGGACGCCTCCTGCGTCGCCACGCAACGCCTCTGGTCTTCTCTCACCCTCCCCGTGCTCCTCCTCCCCTCATTCTCTCTCCCTTTCGCACGGTCCGAGCGCCACTGTCGCCGCCGACAAGCACCACCGCGGCCACTGCCTCCCCCTCGCCCCTGGACATGCCCAGGAGCATCGCCCCGTCGCCCACACCCTCTCCGCTGAGTCAAGCAACGCTGGACGCCCCCGAACGCCGCCGACGCCGTCGTCTTCAACCTTCTGCCCCCCAGATCGCCGGAGATGCCCTGTCATCATCCGGCCTTCCCCGAGCCCACTTTGACGGTCGTCGCAACCACCGTGAGCCACTAAATCTTCTCCCTCCCTCCGTTTTCCCTCTCGCACGCCGTAGCCGTCGTGCCACACGCACCCGCATGCGCCGCAGCCTGCGCTCGCCGCCGACACGACTCCGGCGACCTTTTGGTCCGCTCGTCATGTCCATCGCACTTGCCGCTTCGCGCACGCCCTCCCTAGCGCGTTAGCTTCCCCGCCTGCACCCCGAAGCGCCTCCCGCGCTCACGCCCGAGCTCCGGCTGCCGCGGCCGAGCTCCTTGCCGTTGCCAAGGACCACCCCACGGCTAGGCACGGCCATGATCTGAAGTGCCTCGTCGCGCTGGTTCCGTAGAGCCCAAGAGCGTGAGCTCTCGTGGCCGGAATCGCCCTGCCGGCGAGCCGCCGCCGCACTGTGAGGTCACCAGCGACTAACCCCGGCGACCGCTGACGTGGCATCGTCATTAGCTCTAATGACGGGGCTAACTAACCTCCCTAGCTCACTGGCATACGGGCCCCACGCGCTAATTAACCCCAGTTTATTCCTGCTTAGTTTTATCCTAATCACGGTGGCCCCACACGTTACTTTTGACCGGGCTGACGTGGCCGTTGACCGGGCCCACAGGTCAGTGACCCTGACCAGCACTGTGTCACTGACCAGTGGGATCCACTAGTCAGGTTTGACCTGGTCAGCCTCAGTTGACTCGCTGAGGTCATGCTTGCACAATGCTGATGCAGTAATTGATTTTCTGGATTTAAACTAATTCTGGAAATTTTAGAAAATAGCCAAAACTTCAAAAAATCATAGAAATTCAACCGTAACTCCAAATGAAATAATTTATATATGAAAAATGATCAGAAAAATATGAAGGATCTATTTATGCCATGATCATGCAGGTTTGAACAAGTTAACCTCACTGAATAGGACAAATGATGATTAGGGTAATTTATGAAATAACATTTGGAGCTGGAATTTGATCTTGTTTGAGTTCCACTTCAATTAAATTGGCTAGATATTGCATTAGGTCAATTCAGTACCTTAATATGTCATATCATTCATTCGCTTGTGCATTGCATTAATTGAATGTTATTTATGCTCCCTTGCCGGTAATTGTCCCCTCTCAGTAGACGTGTTTCGACGATGAGTTCGATGACACCGATGAAGAGCTATACTATCTTCAGAAGTGCCAGGCAAGCAAAACCCCCTTGTTCATTCTGATACAATCCCACTCTCTCGCTCCTGCTCTCTTTTACTGCATTAGGACAACAACGATTCAACTGTTACATGCTGCGGTAGTTGAACCCCTTTCGTCTGCATGACCTGTCATTGCCACAGTAAATAGATGAAACCCACTAGCATGAGTAGGAGTTGTTTGAGCCCTGATGTGCCTACTCATTGATGCTTGTTTGTCATGCCTGCTATTGCTTAGAGTTGTGTCAGGTCTAATTCATCAGGGATGAATTGGAAAGTTGTGAACATGTCCTACTGTTGAGAGCTAAGTGGTGAACACGATTTGGTAAAGGTAGCGGTGAGAGGCCATGTAGGAGTACATGGTGGGTTGTCTCATTGCAGCCGTCCTCAGGAACAGAGTTCTGTGTTTGTGATCCATGAAGAGTTACTACCACACATTGGGCTCCGGGAGCTCCAAGCTCTCTCGACTTAATAATCAACCTGATCTCTGTCCAGGAGTTGCAACTAGTTTCTGGTGTTTGTAGGTAGTGTTAGTAGTCTACTAGGTGGCACTCGGTACAGGTGGGCTTGGGACAAACTAGGCACAGTGGCCCGGTGTACCAAGTGGCACCCGGATGGTGGGCTTGGGAACCCTGCTCACATCATTTGGGGCCATGAGCAACACCCCGGTCGGATCTCCTTGCGGATGGAAACCGAATAGGTGATAAACCTGGACGAGAGACTTGTGTGGTTAGTCAGGTCGTGGCCGACTCCCTCGCCCGGCTTCCGCTTAAAGGTTGCCGAGGTACATGACGTGTACAGGGCGATAAGTGGCGAGAGCGTGTGTGAAGAAGTACACCCCTGTAGGGTTATCACTATCTATTCGAATAGCCGGATTCCTCGGATATGGAAACTTGGACCCCTTGCATAGTTCATAGACAAGTTAAAGTGGATACTCTAAAATGCGCAAGATAAGCGTGAGTGCTATGGATGGTGTTCTCGTAGGGTGACGAGAGTGGATCCATAGTGGTGTATTGATATGGTGAATATGTGGACTCGTGTGCGCCACCTCAAAGAGTTATTTGCAGTCGTAGTTCAGGAGAGCCACCGAGTCAAAGACGGCTTGCTGCAGTTAAACTCCACCACCCCTTTGATGATACCGATGCATATGTAGTTAGTTCTGATGTAAGTCTTGCTAGGTACATTTGTACTCACGTTTGCTTAATTTATGTTTTGCAGAGAGACTTCAGTCTCGCTAGTAGTTCCGCGTGGACTTCGACGTTTAGCTTATTACCTCAGCTATGATCTTGTGCCCTCGGCAGGATCGGGTAGATAGTCAGGCTTCTCAGCCTTTTTCATTTGTAGATGTCTTTACTCAGACACGTTAAACTTCCGCATGTGCTTAGTCTGGTATGCTCTGTATGTTGGGGTCATGAGACCCATGTTTGTAATGCTTGGCTCCTCGGAGCCTAATGAATAAATACTCTGAGTCATAGAGTCTTGTTGTGATGCCATGTTGTATTTACACATATCGAGCATATTGTGTGTATGATTGAAATGCTTGCTATGTGTGGGATCCGACAATCTAGTTGTTTATCCTTGGCAGCCTCTCTTATGGGGAAATGTAGTCTAGTGCTTCCATGAGCCATAGTAGTCCGCTACAGCCTGGTTCACCGGAGTCCTGCTAGCCCAGCACTACTGCTCAGGACATTTGACTGGCCGGCATGTGTTTCACTTCGTTCCTGTGTCTGTCCCTTCGGGGAAATGTCACGCGGTGACATCCGGAGTCCTGCCAAGCCTGCTATAGCCCGGGTTCCCGAAGTCCTGTTAGCCCAGTGCTACAGCCGGGATTCACACGCTGCTGACCGACATGCTCGATGTGATTCATGTATGCCTGTCCCCATAGGTTGGTGCCGCTTTGGGTTCACGACTAGCCATGTCGGCCCGGGTTCTCTGTCATATGGATGCTAGCGACACTATCATATACGTGAGCCAAAAGGCGCAAACGGTCCCAGGCCATGGTAAGGCGACACCCGTGGGAATACCGTGCGTGAGGCCGCAAAGTGATATGAGGTGTTACCGGCTAGATCGATGTGACTTGGAATCGGGGTCCTGAGTATTCGGCACGCCAGAGAACTATCGGTCTGAAGAAATAAATTTCCAAGTGGCCCCTTTCAGGAGAGGATATCATGCCCTATTGGGGCGGGATGCTTTTACACGCTTTCAGGCCATACCCCATTACGGGTATATGAAGCTCAAAATGCCTGGACCAAATGGTATAATCACTCTCGTTAGTGATCCAGACATAGCACTCCGCGCTGAAAACAAAACCGCATCCCTGGCCCTGGAGGAGCTATCTGAAGCCCTCACGGCCAACGAATTAACCGCACTATGCTCCACGGTGGACAGGGACGACGTGATCCTCGACAAACGCCCTAAATCCACATCCTTCAAACCAGCAGAAGAAATAGTCAAATTCCAGGTCCACCCAACGGACCCCAAGAAGACAGCATCTATCGGAGCTCAACTAAACCCAATAGTTGACACCGCACTACGAGAATTCCTGCGCAAAAACTGGGACATATTCGCCTGGCACCCTTCAGATATGTCAGGGATCCCACGTGAGTTGGCCGAACATATCCTCAATATATTAAAGGGGTTTAAACTGGTCAAGCAATCGCTGCGGCGCTTTTCCGAACCCAAGCGACAAGCCATGGGGGAGGAGCTAGCCAAACTCATCGAGGCGGGATTCTTAAGAGAAATCAAACACTCGGACTAGCTGGCAAACCAGGTGATGGTACCAAATAAGGACAAATCCTGGCACATGTGCGTCGATTTCAATGCCCTAAGGATCCCTCCCCCTCCCCCGCATTGATCAAATCATTGACGCCACCGCAGGACACGATTCACTGTGTTTCCTTGATGCATATTCCGGACACCATCGAATCAAAATGAAGGAGTCTGATCAAGCCGCAAAAGCATTTATCACCCCATATGGGCCATTCTGCTTCAACACCATGCCCTTTGGGCTCAAGAACGTCGGTGCCACATACCAACGCACGATTCAAACATGCCTGGAGAAATAGATCGGCAAAACAGTAGAATCTTACGTCGATGACGTCGTCCTCAAAACCAGGCACGTCGAAACACTACTAGATGACTTACGTCTTACATCCGACAACCTCCGGGTGTATGACATTAAGCTCAACCCAGAAAAGTGTGTCTTCGGCGTCCCCGCTGGAAAACGGCCAGGCTTCATCGTCTCCAATAGAGGAATCGAAGCAAACCCAGCCAAAATCCGAGCTTTGTCACAATTGGCTAAACCAACAGACCTTAAACAAGTTCAAAAGCTTGCGGGTTGCGTAGCAGCTCTAAGCCGCTTTATCTCCAGATTGGGAGAAAAGGCACTGCCACTCTATCGCCTTCAACGGTGAACCGACCACTTTGAGTGGACGGACATGGCAACAGCCGGACTGGAGGAAATAAAAACCCTTCTTGCGAGCAATCCAATCCTGGCCGCACCGAACGTCGGCGAACCGATGTTATTATACATATCAGCAACACGCCAGGTGGTGAGCGCCGTACTCGTCGTTGAACGAGAACAGGACGGACATAAATTCCCGCTTCAGAAGCCAGTATACTACGTATCTACTATCCTTACACCATGCAAATCCCGGTACCCTCATTATCAAAAAATAGCATATGCAGTCTTCATGGCATCCCGAAAGCTTCGTCACTACTTCCAGAAGTGTTCGATCACGGTGGCCTCCAAAGTACCACTCAATGAAATCATAAACAACCGCGATGCTACGGGCCGGATTGCCAAATGGGCCATTGAACTCCTCCCATTTGACATTACATATAAACCATGTCGAGCTATCAAATCCCAAGAACTGGCCGACTTCGTAGCCGAATGGACAGAGGTCGAACACCCTAAAGAGTACGAGACATACTCCAATTGGGCCATGTACTTCGGCGGCTCCAAAATGCTGGCAGGGTTAGGAGCGGGCATCGTTTTAACGTCCCCTACTAGAGACATCATCCAGTACGTTCTCCAAATACTATACACAGACTCCAATAACGCAGCCGAATATGAGGCCTTATTACATGGTCTCCGGATGGCTGTCTCCATGGGCATACAATGCCTAGAAGTACGCAGGGACTCCAACCTTGCAATATCTCAAATAAATGGAGATTTCAACACTAAATATCTGAAGATGGCAGCGTATCGTAACGCAGTCATAAAAATGTCGGCCCGGTTCGAGGGACTCTAGTTCCATCATGTGGCTCGAGAAAGTAATCAAGCGGCGGATGTTCTTGCTCGTATCGGCACTAAGCGCGACCCAGCCCCACCTAATATTTTCCTGGAAAGGCTCTTTAAGCCATCCATGGTGTGGCAGGGGAAAATGGAAATACTAGTCCGGAACCAGACATAATCCAAGATCCTGGAAACACCGACATCGTCGGGGGCTCAGCCATCGAAATAACATCGTCGGTGCATCTCATCATGGCAGTCATTGCCCCGTGGACCGAACCCTTCCTGGCCTACCTCAACAGGAAAGAGCTTCCTGAGGACCAGAATGAGGCCCGCTGTATTGTCGGGCGTTCAAAGGCCTACAAGGTTCATGATTGAGAGCTCTACAAGAAAAGCGCCATCGGAGTCCCTCAACGATGTATATCTGAGGAAGAGGGGCGGCAGCTCTTGGCTGAAATTCATGCCGGACTCGGCGGTCACCACACCGCAGCTCGGGCCCTTGTTAGCAAGGCCTCCCGTACAGGGTTTTATTGGCCGACGGCCCGAGCAAATGCACAGGACCTTGTCCAACGTTTTGTCAGATGCCAACTCTTCGCCAATCAAAGCCATATGCCCCCCACCGCCTTACAAAAAATCCCCATCACTTGGCCTTTTGCGGTCTGGGGACTCGATATGGTTGGACCCCTTAAAGGGGGAAGCCATAAGAAAAAAATATCTGCAGGTTATGGTGGACAAATTCACTAAGTGGATAGAGGCTAAGCCGGTCAAAACGGCTGAGTCCCGCCCGGTGATAGACTTCATATCCGGTGTTGTGCACCGTTATGGTGTCCGACACAACATTATCACTGACAATGGCTCCAATTTCACACCCGACGAGGTAAAAACCTGGTGTACTAATATGGGTATTAAACTCGATTATGCCTCCGTCTACCACCCACAAACCAACGGTCAAGTCGAATGAGCTAACGGTCTTATTATGAGCGGCATCAAGCCCAGACTAGTGTGGTCTTTGAAAGAATCAGACAAGCACTGGGTTGAGGAGCTCGACTCCGTACTCTGGGGGCTGCGGACCACACTGTCGTTGTCAAAACCGGCGGATCTCGGGTAGGGGGTCCCAAACTGTGCGTCTAAGGCGGATGGTAACAGGAGGCGGGGGACACAATGTTTACCCAGGTTCGGGCCCTCTCGATGGAGGTAATACCCTACTTCCTGCTTGATTGATCTTGATGATATGAGTATTACAAGAGTTGATCTACCACGAGATCGGAGAGGCTAAACCCTAGAAGCTAGCCTATGGTATGATTGTTTTTGTCCTATGGACTAAAACCCTCCGGTTTATATAGACACCGGAGGGGACTAGGGTTACACAGAGTCGGTTACAAGGGAGGGGATCTACATATCTGAATCGCCAAGCTTGCCTTCCACGCAAAGGAGAGTCCAATCCGGACACAGGACAAAGTCTTCAATCTTGTATCTTCATAGTCCAACAGTCCGGCCAAGGGATATAGTCCGGCTGTCCGAGGACCCCCTAATCCAGGACTCCCTAAGTAGCCCCTGAACCAGGCTTCAATGACGATTAGTCTGGCGCGTAGATTGTCTTCGGCATTGCAAGGCGGGTTCCTCCTCTGAATACTCCATAGAAGATTTTGAACACAAGGATAGTGTCCGGCTCTGCAAAACAAACTCCACATACCACCATAGAGAGTATAATATTTCCACAAATCTAATCTGCTGACAACTTTTCATAACGTGACATCATGCCATGGCCCCGGTTATTATTCGAACCGTTTTTCTCAACCAGCTACTGCACATATTGCGAGGCGGTTTTCTTGGCACGTCTTGTCGAAGCAGAGATCGTGTCCCCTTATCCCGGGATCCTCATCAATACGGGCGTGGGTAACCCAACCGCGCCATCAATCACAACGCCTGGGGAATAAGCGAGTTTTACCAGGCAAGTGGGGAGGCACGCAGTTTCTACCGCCCTTATAAAGGGATAAGGACTCCTGTTTTTTACCCATGCCTTCTTCCCTGCCTATCCGTTCTCGCGCACTTGAGCTCCAGCGCCCAAGTTCGCATCTTCTCCGCAAAAACACTCCGAACATGTCCGGAGCGGGAGGCAAGTGGATGGCCTCCTCTGTTACGGAGGAGAACATCACAAAGCTCCGGGAAGCCGGATAACTGGCCGCAGATATCACGCACCGGCTCCCAGGCGCGGGGCAGATCGTTCCTACCCCCGAGCCCCACGAAAGGGTTGTATTCCTTACCCATTTCGTCCGCGGGCTGGGATTTCCCCTCCATCCATTTGTTCGCGGGCTCATGTTCTACTACGGGCTGGACTTCCATGATCTGGCCCCCCAATTTCATCCTCAACATCTCGGCGTTTATCGTCGTGTGTGAGGCTTTCCTCCGCATCAAGCCCCACTTCGGCCTGTGGCTGAAGACCTTCAATGTTAAACCGAAGGTGGTGGTCGGCCAGCAAGCGGAGTGCGGAGGCGCCATGGTGGGCAAAATGCCCAACATCACCTGGATCAAAGGTTCCTATGTGGAGAATGTGAAGGGGTGGCAATCGGGGTGGTTCTACATCACCGAGCCGCACGACACCAACTGGGTGGCGGCCCCCGAATTCTGATCCGGCATCCCCATGTGGCTAACCTCCTGGAAGGAGAAGGGCTTATCTTGGGGTTCATCGGTGGAGCTGACCGGACTCCAGAACTGTGTTAAAAACATGATAAGCAAGAAAATCAAACTTGTCAACGTGGTCCAGGTCATGCTCTTCCGCCGGATCCTCCGGTGTTAAAGATGGACATTCAATATGTGGGAGTTCGACTCGGCAAGGCACCAGACGCTGCGAGAGCTATTCGACACGACGCACCAGGACATCTGGAGGGTGTTGTTCAAGTCTGCCGAGGTACCTCCTCCCCTTACCAAGGACCATGGACTCAGCGCAAAGCGCCCTCCTAATCCCATAAGCTCCTTATATCTCATAAGGCGTTTCTTTCCGTAGTATAATTATGTGAGGGATCTGAGCCTCCACATTATTTGACAGGAATGGGTCGCGACAGCGGAGCGAATCGACTGTCTGGCCCCACTACCCGAAGATCCAGCAAGTACTCTCCTGACGGAGATGCCGGTTCCGGCGCCCTATGAGGCGCCGGAGGAGAAGGCCAAGAAGAAGGCCGCGGGGACCAGGAAAGGTCTCCGGCGCAAGGTTGTATCGGACTCGTCGTCCGATAACACCGAGACGCCCTCCTCCCATGAAGACGAGGAGGAGGAAGAGGAAAATTCTCCCCCTCCAGCCGGGGGAGATAAGAAAAGGAAGGTCGCCCCATCCGGGGAGGCCGAAGGGTCCAAGAAGGGAAGATCCCTCCTTCCGGACCGCTCCAACATGGCCGCGTTCAACGACGAGGAGTGGTTTCCCAGGGACAATCCCCTGGCGAAGTCGTAAGTATCCAGATACCATAACAGTTCTGGTATATTTCATTTTATTGTTTCTTATCATGTCGAACATGATCATGCAGCCCACCCAAGGACCTTCTCGACGTATCCTCTTCGGATGGGTCTTTGGGCCTGTCAGAGATGAACAGTGATTTGCTCCCGACCGCCTCCTCCCCCCGCCCTACGGATGACGCCGAGGTGTTGTCCCGAAGGGCACGAAGCCAAGGGAAGGTAGTTCTGGGGGCACCCCAAGGCGACCTCCCAGACGCCGGGCGCATGGGAGGCAAGGCTCCCATGGGCCCTAATGACGGGGGCAGCAAGTCCGGCCCCCGGACGAATACTGCGGCGGAACCTCCATTTGTTCTAGACTCTGTCGGGTGACCCCTCACTAAGGGGGGTGAGCCGTCTGTGCCGATGGCCTCTGTCCATCCAGAGGCACCGGACAACTTGCTGGAAGCGCTTCGCGGCGCTTCCATTGATGAAGAGCACCGCACTGTCGTGAGTGCGGTGGTAGAGAAGGTTCAGTCCGCTAAAAGAGGACTGACTGAAACTTGTGCCAGCCTCCTAACAGGCTTTGAGGTAAGTAATCAATTTATAAGAAAATGTTATAGCATAGACAGTAGCCCCTGATGCTCTGTTTGGTGTTCGTAAAGAAAGGTCGAATAGAGGATCAAATAGTAATCAAAGGAGTCTAATCAGAATGTGTCTTATGTGAATAAGCAGGCTTCGCTGCTGGCCGCTGCCGCTCGCACTGCGGAGGTCTCCGTACTGAAGCGGGACCTTGAGCGGTCCGAAAAAGAGCTCGGCCTTACCAAGAGGCAGCTCGAGGAGAACAAAGGTAAGTAATACCCATCCGTATATTGATAAGGATGTCACACCCTGATTTTCATGCCACAACACTTAAGCTAATAAATCATGATAAAGTGTGGTTTGACAAAAACTTTTGCATTATTTGGCTTTTATTTTTGAGTTGGTTTTCTCTTTGTGTTTTTCAAGTGCTCTTTAAAGTCAACACAACTCCACCTTCTATACCTCATCTCCTTGCCCCAAGCTTCTGCCCAATGATCATGCCATGTGTATAGAGCAATATAGTATTTTCTTACAAAAATAATTTGGCCAAAAAGTATTTTCTAAAATTAGTTTTCCAAAACCCCCTGAATTGAGGTTTGCACTGCAAGTACTTGATTTGGGGTGTGAAAAATCTTTCAAAAGGTATATTTGAATCCTATTAGATATAGGACTCCCATAAACCACAAAAATATAATTTTAAAAGTTATTTTCCTATTTCATTTAAAAGCTTTTTCTTAAGGCCAGAAATGCTCTTTAATAGGGAAAAAATATTTTATTGTTTCAAAAAATATTTGACAAAAATCAGGGAAACTCAGTGGACATATATTTTCCATATATAAGAGTTTCAACACATGGTCATGTTCAAAATATTGGACAAAACCTCCCAAAACCATTTATGCCCATTTCAAGGATTTGAAATATTTCTACAGGAAATATTTTCATAAAAATCCAGGGAAAATCCAGCAAGTCACAAATGCATATTGTGATCACCTTGCAAAGCCTCATATCAATCAAGGTCATTTTGGCTCACCAAAATGCCCCCAAACCCTCTGTGACCAGAATCAAATTTGAAAAACTTTGTACTACCAACTTTCTCTCGTTGATCCCAACTTTTGTGAGAATATTCACATGACCAAATGAGGCTACTACACCAAGTGGTGCATCAAGGGGAAGTGATTTGCTCAACTAGATCTACACAAGTTCATTTCTGCTAATTTCTAGGGTTTGCCAAGGTTACATTAGCAAACTCTTCCAAATGAGCTCATCTTCCTTCTACCCTGTCATTTTTTCATGACAAACACCCCTGCCACGTTTCACAAGAAGGAAATCAGTTCAAGTACCCCAACCATATCAAACACCTTCTGCATTTTAACTAAAAACCCTGTTTGGGCCTCTTCCACTAATCCAAATGAGTTCTCCCCTTTACCACACCTCCTCCTAACCTCCCTCTACCTCTGGCATTTAGCACAAGTCAATGCCCATTGATCAAGGGGATGAAACCACCAATTTTCTATTCTAGACAGCCCCATTTCCACTCTTCTCCTTCCTCTCTCTTCACCCATTGGCCAGCCAAAGCATCCAAGGCCATAGCCCACTTCTTTACTTCCCCCTAGAGCTACCAGACACCTTTGGCTGCGCCCACATTGCATAGAAAATGTCCATGCCGGCCATTTGGGCGCTCTAGAGCGCGCTACAGTGCGCTCCCGCACTGTAGCCGCCCCCTGCCAAGCACCTCCGGCCACCTCGGGCCTCCCCAGTGCGCCCGACGATGCTCCTCGGCGTCCGCAACACGCTACGGCCTGGTCCCCCTCCTCCTTCTCCCTCCTGTTGCCCCTGCTCGCACGCGCGCCGGCCGCCCGAGAGCTCCAATGAGCGGCCTCACACGCGCGACATCTCTGGCCTTACCCCGCTCTCTCCCTTAGCTCCCCTCGGCATAGTCCACGCCCAGTAACACCCCAGACACGGCGCCAGCTCCTCCCGAGCCCTGTGGCGACGAGCAGGAGCCCGCCGGCGCACGGGTCCACGGCACCCCGCCGTTAGCCTATTTAAGGGCCTCCCCGAGCCCTACTCTCCTCACCACTCGCTCTCTCACTCCCCTAATCACCCTCCTACGCCACCCGCTCCTCTCCAGAAGCTCTCGAGCTCGAGATCGAGCTCGAGCTCCGCCACGGCGGCTCGCCGTCGTCCGCACGGTAGAAGCTCTCCCCGCTGCTCCTAAGCCCCGATCTGGAACCCCCGCACCCCACTGACTGTTTCCCCCCTCTTTTTCGCTCATTTTGCAGTCGTAAATGGTCGGAGCCATCGACGCCCGACGCTCCTCCGCCGCGAACCTCGTCGCCGGCGAACCACTGCTCCCCTCCGACCAACTAGGGCACCACCCGAACGGCGACACGATGAGGAGTCCAACGGTGCCATCAACTCACCCCGCCGTGCCCGAAAACGTCGTCGGTGAGCTCGCCGGCCCTCTGTCGTCGGCCCCGCCTATCAGCCTCTCCTCTCCCTTGCCTCCTTCTCTCTCACTGGCTCCTGGGCCTCGCCCGTCAGGTTCAAACCTGGCGCGCACGCGCCGCTTGGCTCGCCTGGGCCGAATCGCCTCTGGGCCTGTGCACTGCGGCTGTTCTGGCCCAGTTGCATAGTGGCCTTTTTTCCTTTTCCTTTTCTGTCACTTTTCCAAAAAATCCACAAGATTAAATATTCATCCAAATGCAATAATTCCATCTCCCATATTTTTCTAAAAATCCCACCTATTTAATGGTATAACTTTTACTCATGCCCAAACAACTTTTATGTATTGTTCATATTCAAATTCAAATTTGAATATGTTTATACCCCTCTAAAAATCTATTTCTCCTATTCTGCCACTCCAAGACCAAAACTAGGAATTTTCCCCTTCTTAGTTTTCACCCTAGTATTTAACAAAAATGAGTTGACATTTTTCTGAGCACTTTGGTTTTTCTGTTTTATTAATGCCTTATTTTTCTCGTTATTATTTTGCGACGATAGATTGCGTTGCCGATGAAGGAGTTGGACCAGAAAACTTTGAAGACCCAAGAAGACTTTGCTGAGCCAGGCAAGCAGCCCTTTGACAATGTCTAAGAAACCCTTTTTATGCATGTCATATGGCACTTTTATTGCTTGCATCGAAGTAATGATAATGTGGTGACCACTTGAGGTGGTTTGCCTCCGCTGCTTTTCTCGTTGACACTTGCATGATGCATGAACCTTTCTATGAGGGTTATATGAGTGGGTGTAGTTAGGATGCTAAGTAGCTGCTACGCAAATGGGTTGGGTATATGCATGGTGATGGGAGCAAGATTTTGTTCAAAAACTTTTCGAAAACCCCGTCGGGTGCCACTTATGCCCGAGGGGGATAATGAGTTGGGTAACCACTTGATGACGAAGTGGTGTACCGAGGCAAGTGTGTGTGTTGTTTTCAAAACGGATTGGTTTAAGTTGCGACCATTATTCCAACCTTACATGCGCAACCACTCTACCCTTATATGGGAAAGGGCATTATTGATTACCTAGGTCGATACTAGCTTGGAGCCCGCATTACTAGTGACGAGAGAGTTGTTGTTGCGCTCTCTCGGGACGGAGTCATGCCAGGTAGGGCGACCATGTCTGTCTTTACAGGGCACCGGACACACCATTGGTACCCCGTGCTTGTGGTATGAGATGAATATGGGAGTGTGGCTCAAAATTCTTAAGATGAGAAATGTTGGGCACGGGGGTTGCTACCAATCGAGTGGACTCTATGTTAGTGTCATCTAGGGAAAGGTAATGATCGGGTGCTTACCCTGGGTACTTGAGGTACCGCGGGTCATGGATGACACGGAAATTCCCCGGATCTTGTGGGTAAAGTGTGCAACCTCTGCAGAGTGTAAAACTATTCGAATAACCGTGTCCACATTCAAGGACAGTTGGGTAACCGCTCTTGGGCTACGTCCACTTGTTTACAAACCAGTGTGTGTGGGAAGAACTACTTGGGTCAAGTGAAAGGACTTGACATGGATGAGTTGGGTTGGAGCCCACTCCCTTTATGTTGATATCTGTAACCAGTTCCTAAGGTTACTTGAATTCATATGATGCATGTTTTACCAGTTGTTGAACATGTCATAACACAACAAAATTAGCTTTCTGCAAAAATTTACCTATGTCATGCATTGTTGTATCTTGAGCCAAAACATGGGTTGCATGCGAGTACATTCAAAGTACTCATTGGCTTGCCACTGGTTATTTAATTGGCCAGGCATGGAAGAACAGGAGTTCAAAGAAGAGTTCTTTAGAAACGAACATGCGAACTAGGACGGTTCCAGTCAGAATGCCTGTAGGGTTAAGGCAGATGGCATGGGCTCTACTTATCGACGAAGATTTCCGTTGTTAAAGTTCATTTGGTATTCAGCCCTTGTGGCTTTATCTATGTAAGACTTGATCATAATGGTCATAATTTGTGTAAGACGATATGTATGGATGTAAGACTCTTGTTATTCAGCTTTTGTGTGTTCAGTGAGCATTGATCTCTGGGAACATTGTACATGTGCACTTGGTGATCATGACTTATGAGTCGGGGTCCCCACAAAGGAATAAAAAAAGAATGTGGTTGTTAAGTCACAGGATCATCATGAATTTTGCTAGGGGCCACGACCGAAGTGGCGGCCCTGAAGGAGGCATTGTCTGAGGCCAAAGACAAAGCGGCCAAGGAGCGCACCAAGCACGAGAAGCAAGAGGCTTGAGTCGGCGAGGTGCAGCAAGAGCTCCAGGATTTCATCAAAAAATATGAGTCCTTGGAGCGTGACTCTAAGACGCAAGGGTCTGAGCTTGCGAAGGCCCTTGAGAATGCAAAAAATGCCAAGGCCGAAGCCCACGAGGCCCTCCAGGAGCTTCAGGCGGTCCAGAAGATAGCGGCGGGTAAGGAATTCATTATGCAAAGCAAGCATGTGAAGGAAACTTTCCTTTTACTTACCCGAGTTCGGAGCTCTCCAGGAGCGTTCGCAGATCTCCCCCGCAGTGTGTCCGATGCCACAGAATTTTACCTGGCCGAGGAAGGGAGCTCGACGGAGAAGTTGTTCTAGTCTCAGTATACTGGGACCGAATATCCGATGCCCTTGAGAAACCAGTTGAAGCAATTGGTCGAGCTCCACAGGGCGGCCGAACAGGCCATGAAGGGCGTCATAGTCCGGATGTGGCCTGGTGAGCCCCTGCCTGGCAGCTACTTCGGCCTGGTGAGGCGGCTTGTGAATGCCTGCCCACGGCTTGAAGTCATAAAGCGGTCCGTCTGCATTGAGGGTGCGCGCAGGGCTTTTGCCCGAGCGAAAGTGCACTGGGCGAAGATGGACGCTGAGAAGCTGATGAAGGAGGAGCTGCCAGAGGGCAAGGAGCATCGCCGCCCCGAAAAGTATTATGACAACGTCCTGAAGGGTGCCCGCCTTGTGGCGGAGGAATGTTCTAAGGATGTAATATTTGAATGAATGTACTCATGTGATCCTGTAATGTGAAAATGAGTTCATCTGCGCTATATAACGCTTGTTGATTTAAAATATTACCTTCTGTGCGGCCGTTTATAAAATCTGAGAGTTGGCTAGTCGTCGGCTTCTGCCCCCATGTAGCTAGTACTGAGGTTTTTGGGATAAACCTGATCACTCTTTATCCCAGTTTTTGGTTCTTCGAAGGAGGTGTTCAGCACAACGAACCAGGCAATCAGACTATAAAGCTTTATCACTCTCACTTAGCCATAGAAGTCTACAATTTTAAATTTTGGCGAAGCCCCTAGTATTCAGAAGGCCGAACTTGGGGCGCTATGAACGCCTAAATCGGACAAGGTCGACCCCTCGCCTGAAGCGGGAAAAATCTTTAGGGATTTGGGACCTCTCGAACAGCGACTAGCTCTCGCCGCATCATGACAGTCAGTTTTTGGCTTTCTCTACTGAGGTGCTCGTCCGGAAGAACCGGGACACAATCGCAGTAGTTCTCCTAGTGCTACCTTAGTTGATATAGCAGAACATAAGGCACCAAAACATGGGAGCCGGGCAAACCCAACTATTGACCCAAGACATGATTCGGAGCCGATGCATATAATGCTATAAGTTTGGGGTGCCGCACTGTCGAAAGTGTTCAGACTTTTCTTACTGTGTTATGGGGTACACTGATGCCCCTGGCGTACTGAACATACCAGAATGTACGGGAGCAACTTGTCGTGAATAGACAAACAAGGAGAAAAAAGAAGATGAAGAAATGTAATAATAAGCTGATGACGTGCATTGTTATTTATAGGATATGTCAAAGCGTATGTGTATAAGTAGTACAATAAACAAAAATAGGACTATCTGACATGTCCGATCCAAGGGCGAGGTGCGTGCGGGTATGTAAAACAGGTATAACAAACGGTATGAGAGACCACCTGGGGATTCCCTTGTACGTCAAAGCTTCTTGTTCCCTTGGTGCTTCCCTCTCGTGATGGGTCCGATGATCTAGATATAGGAGAGGGCCTCCAGAGAATAGGGTCCTGAAAGGAAGAAAATGATAAAGATATACTGGTCCTGAGGCGGTTGAACCGCATTGTTGGACGTGCCATAGCCGTGCCTCTGCCTATACCCATGGTGTCTTTAGTGCATAGTTATGTACGCACGGTGCAAATTTTGTCGCTTGACTGGTACTAGGACGGAGGCCGAATTTCTAGGCGATCTCTGAACGTGCCTGGTGATTTTGTTGCAGGTTATTCCGGACTCGCTTGAATGTGTCTGTGGACCTTGTCGCCGAATTGGCGGTTTGCCTCAAAAGGCTGCTTTGCACTTCTGCTGCAAGGGCCGCAGTGTGCTCCTCCGTGCGGAGCGAGCGTTCTGTGTTTCCGTTAACTGTTATAACCCCGTGAGGTCCTGGCATTTTGAGCTTGAGGTATGCGTAATGCAGTACCGCATTGAATCTAGCGAATGTGGTTCATCTGAGTAGTGCGTGATAGCCACTGCAGAAGGGGACGATATCGAAGATTAACTCTTCGTTTCGGAAGTTATCCGGAGATCCGAAGACCACTTCCAGTGTGATTGAGCCCATGCAACAGGCCTCTACACCTGGTATGACACATTTCAAGGTGGTTTTTGTGGGTTTGATCCTCAAGGGGTCTATACCCATTTTGCGCATTGTATCCTGATAAAGCAGGTTCAGGCTGCTGCCACCGTCCCTAAGGACTCGAGTGAGGTGGAATCCGTCAATGATAGGATCAAGGACCAATGCGGCAGAACCGCCATGATGGATACTAGTGGGGTGGTCCCTGTGATCAAAAGTGATCGGATAAGAAGACCATGGGTTGAACTTTGGGGCGACTGGCTCCATCACATAGACGTCCCTGATAACCCACAAGTATAGGGGATCGCAACAGTTTTCGAGGGTCGAGTATTCAACCCAAATTTATTGATTCGACACAAGGGGAGCCAAAGAATATTCTCAAGTATTAGCAGCTAAGTTGTCAATTCAACCACACCTGTGTTGACACCAGATTTTGGCATGGCGAAGAACTTAATTAAGATGGCCTCAAATGAAGAAGTGCTCAAAGTGAGGAAGTTCCGTATCGTCAAAAGAAAAAACTTTGATATTTGGGCCATAGTCATCCGGTCTCATCTCTAAGGCCGAAGTTGTGTTCGAAGTACTTAGATTTTGTATTCAGAGCACTATTCGGCTGATTACAACCCCAAGACTGCCCCATATTGAAAACTGATCTACCTGAGTTGTCTTCGTCTCGTCGAAATGATCGATTTTTATATAAAGTTCGTCTCAATCCGAGGTTATATGCAAAATATAGAGCCCACACAGCGCGACCCTTCAGTGAGCAAAAATATGACGCCCGGAACCAGACACATATGTGGGTATGTCTCATGTGTTGCGTGAATAATTAGCTGTCTTGCACGAGCGATCTGACCCTCGAGATGTCCTCTGATGAAAAAACGTTCAACATGAAAGTTGTTCGTCTCGTCGAAACGGTCAAGATTGCTTTTGGGCTCGTTTCCATCCGAGGTCATTTGTCACCACAAAAAGGACCCTCAAAGTACAGCCAATTTAAACCGAACAGTTTTGGAAAGTTCGGATAAAACCAGTCTGAATTTGACTAGGGTTTTGGACGTGAATTGATGTAATTTTCTTGTAAGGAAAGCCTAGATAAATCATTTGCTTGTACGGGAAGTCCAGCCGCCTCTTATATATGTTGGGGGTGATGGCCGATTGAAACAACACACAATCGAACAAATCTATCTATATCTTTTACCTTTACTTTTCCTTCTTCCTTGTTCTTCTTCTTCCTCGTTCTTCGTTCGTTCTTATTCATTGCAGGGCGGCGAACCTCGAGGATCTAGGGGCGGTCAGGCCGACCTAGGGCAGCCCATAGCCTCCGCGCGTCCAGACGGGGTCCCTCCCGGGCGCGTGGGGTTTCGGGTCTACAAAAGCGCCTGCCGGATTGCTTGCGTACCGCGCTTCCGGCGGGTCTCCTTCGACGTGAGCTGCGGTGCATCACCCCCGGCGTTGGAGGTACATGGTGACGTGTTCGTGTGCGAACACACTTTTTGGCGACTCCGCTGGGGACGAAGCGTTGAACGGTCTCCGACCCGTTCTTGCTACGAAGAGATCGTCATCTAGGGTTTGACATCTACAAAGATAATATCAATACCCACTTCACTTATGTAGATGCAAATAATGCATATGTTGTTGCTAGATCGTCTAATGAGCATAATGTATCGGCTAGCCCTAGTTTTATCAATAATGTATCTAATTATGTGCAACGGCCGATTCAGAAAAAATCTTCATGCTTCAACTTCATATAATTTCAGCAACATGCAACATATGTATCCCAACTCCCATGCATCGGCAACCCCACAAATCTATATACTGATGAACAACATGATGAGTTTAGTTAATCAAGTTGAGATACCCCATGTAGGAACTTCCAATAGGATGCAACAAAGTGTTTCAACTTTTTATTCATCGGCAAATAACTTGCAGTTTGTTAATCCAAACGTGCCGGTGGATAGGAGAATTGGCCATGCTACTACTAGTTATTCGGCCAATTACCCTCAAACATCATATGCTACACCTCATGCTACTAATTTTCTAGCACCATACGCAACTGTTGATGTCCATAATTCGGCTCCCCACCTTCATGGCCATGGCCGAATAAGTGAAACTTCTACAAGAGCACAAATGCGTTCACCTACTACCGTGGCATATCATGTCCCCCCAACACAATTACAGAATTTCGGTGACATATCGTTACCGAAAGAGTCTAAAAGTGTCGGGGGGCAATTCTATCCAGATTGGGTCATCAAGAAAAATCTTACGTCTTTTTGGGATGAATGCAAAGTTGTTCTACATGAATTAATAAAAGAGCGAAAGCCTATTAATTCTACTGCAATCCAAGCTAGATTATGCCAAAAAGAGAAAGCATTGGGTGTGGATAAAATTATCAAAAAAGATGATGATTCGGATAATAAAGTTAATTCGGCTATTGAAAAGACCGAATCAAATATTACGTATGCCGAATCAATTCTAGAAAAACAGGATGACAAGGTGTTGAGGAGCTATTTGAAAGAGGAACAACCTATCGTTCAAGTAACGCAACCATCATGCTCTCCCAACGTGTTTGAAAAGGTATGTCTAGCAAGTGATTTACCTATCTTCCGATTTGGTCGCAGCTTTATTGTTGATGCTTCTATAAGAGAAATTCTCATAAGTAATTTTGAAAGATCAATGACGAAGGGAAATTTACTTGTTAGCAATAAAACTGTTATAAAACATATCGGTCAGTCTATGGTGCCATTTATAAAGACCGATGGTGACCTATTATTGCAGCCAAAGTTTTCCCCATTGCTTTATCAAAATTTCATATCTAATTGGGTAGCTTTGCTTGTTTCTTACTTGGCTTGCACTTGGTCTCAATTGAGACATGTGTATTCTAACTATTTTCGTTTCATAAATTTAAAGCCAAGGTCAAATTCTTTTGAAAAATCCGATGCTAATATAATATCTTATCCAAATACATCGGAGATAGGGTGTAAAACACAATGCATAGCCGAATGGGGAGATTCTAAATTTGAACCATTCGTTTGCTCAACTCCAAAGCCATTTGCACACCAAGATCGGCTAGAAAATAAGAAGTGTACCTTCAATTCAAGCATGTGTGATCAAATATTTGATTTGTTGCTGAAAAATAATTACATTAAAGTTCTTGATCACCATGTGAAGCCATCAATCCAAGGATGAATGTATTGCAAGTTGCATGATTCGTCCAAGCATAATTTTGAGGATTGCAACATGTTTCGTCAAATAGTTAAATCGACCATTGATAAAGGACGATTAAAATTTGTTGAAACACCAAGGGATGACCAGTCTATTCTGATTGGTCCTAATGGAAAAAGGTTTTTGAATCGGCTGCTTCAAGACGATTCCTTTAAAGATGAGAAGGTAAAAACTACAGGTGATGGGATAAAGCTTTCAAGTAAAAAAGTTGTTCAAGAGCACAATGAAAATATTCTTGAAGGCATGAGTTCTATCGAAGATACAATGAAGACGCCAAGGACTAGAGGGCAACAAGAAAATCCAAAGATCGATGCAAGTCAAGACAAAGGAGATAAAGGCCGCAATAAGCACAAGTGCAAGAAATCCAAGGTCACTTTTGCACAATTATTAGATCACCCCTAGGCGCAAACCCGAGGATTGCCAATATCAAAAGAAGAGTGAAGAGAAAAGTGCTTATCGGCCAACTAATGAAAAAGCATCAAGATCACCCCTAGGCGCAAACCCGAGGATTGGTATTGGCAAAATGAGAATTCTAATGCGGTATATTCATATCCATATTTTGTGCCGCCAATGCCAATGCCATGGATACCTTCCTATGATCATGTAAATCCATATCCATCGTGGGACAAGTATGATACAAGGGCGCATTCTTCATCTTATTTTAGACCATCTCACAAACATTATGCAACTCCAAAAAGATCAACATTTGAACAATCACATGTCAAAGACCGTTTCAATCATAAAAGGGACAAGAAAGAGGTGGTCAAAAAAAATTATCGTGTTAAAAAAGATGGTCGTAAGAGTGCTACTTCATATTTGATCTCAAATGAGAATGGGCCAATTAAAGTATTGACATTGGCTACTAATGGCGATGAGGCAAGTCAATCAAGTACCAAATATGAAGAGAAGAAGTTGAGAGTGCACATGGTAAAACAAGAATTGCCATTGCTTCAAACAAAATCACAGCCATGGTGCCCACTCGACTTATCATATTGGCAAAAGAAGAAATTACAAAAACTTAGTACACAAGAACTTGAAGAAAGGAATATGGCATGGGTTCCCAAAGGAAGTATTCAAAATAAGAATTTTGTGCAAGCTTCCTTTACAAGGAGTGCGGCAAATGTGAAGAAGGAAAAGAGTGAAAACTATGAAGGACCAAGCCGAAGGTTTCAACATCTTTCGTCCACACATTATCCATTTTCTTCAACAATGTCGTTGATGCCTATGCCATGGAATTTCTCATCATGTATGATTGGTTACCCTCAATTGGCTTATTTTAAACCATGGATGCAATATAATTTCTTACATCATGAAAGGGTATTACCAAATCATCATATGTTTGATTAGCTTTACTTTTGTTGCTAATCCAAATGGCCGATATATACTTATCGTCCTAAGCACATAAAATGGCTGATGGAGTGTTGACATCGTCCTTAGGAAAAGCATCGTGCAAGTTATTTTTTGGCACACAAGTTTGCCGAAAAACAGGGGGCATGTGTTGACACCAGATTTTGGCACGGTGAAGAACTTAATTAAGATGGCCTCAAATGGAAAAGTACTCAAAGTGAGAAAGTTCCGTATCGTCAAAAGGAAAAACTTTGATATTTGGGTCATAGTCATCCGGTCTCATCTCTAAGGCCAAAGTTGTGTTATAAGTACTTAGATTTTGTATTCAGAACACTATTCGGCTGATTACACCCCCAAGACTGCCCCATATTGAAAATTGACCTACATGGATTGTCTTCGTCTCGTCGAAACGATCAATTTTGATATAAAGATCATCTCAATCCGAGGTCATATGCAAAAGTTAGAGCCCGCACAGCGTGACCCTCCAGTGAACAAAAATATGACGCCCGGAACTAGACACATATGTGGGTATGTCTGAAGTGCTGCGTGAATAATTAGCTGTCTTGCACGAGCGATTTGACTCTTGAGATGACCGCTGATGAAAAAACGTTCAACATGAAAGTTGTTCGTCTCGTCGAAACGGTCAAGATTTCTTTTGGGCTCGTTTCCATCCGAGGTCTTTTGTCACCACAAAAAGGACCCTCAAAGTACAGTCAGTTTAAACCGAACAGTTTTGGAAAGTTCGGATAAAACCAGTCCGAATTTGACTAGGGTTTTGGACGTGAATTGATGTAATTTTTCTTGTAAAGAAAGCCTAGATAAATCCTTTGCTTGTACGGGAAGTCCAGTCACCTCTTATATATGTTGGGGGTGACAGCCGATTGAAACAACACACAATCGAACAAATCTATCTACATCTTTTACCTTTACTTTTCCTTCTCCCTTGTTCTTCTTCTTCCTCGTTCTTCGTTCGTTCTTCTTCATTGCAGGGCGGTGAACCTCGAGGCTCTAGGGCAGTCAGGACGACCTAGGGCAGCCCATAGCCGCCACCCGTCCAGACGGGGTCCCTCCCGGGCGCGTGGGGTTTCGGGTCTACAAAAGCGCCCGTCGGATTGCTTGCGTACCGCGCTTCCGGCGGGTCTCCTTCGACGTGAGCTGCGGTGCATCAACCCCGGTGTTGGAGGTACACGGTGACGTGTTCGTGTGCGAACAACCTGGAAACTTAATATCTGCAACAAAGTGTTTAATAGCAAAGTAATATGATAGTAGTGGTAACGGTAGCAAAAGGTAATAATAGCAAAAGTAATGTTTTTAGTGTTTTGTAGTGATGATAGCAATAGCAACGGAAAAGTAAATAAGAGAAAAACAATATATGGAAAGCTCGTAGGCAATGGATCAGTGATGGAGAATTATGCCGGATGCGGTTCATCATGTACCAATCATAACATAGGGTGACACAGAACTAGCTCCAATTCATCAATGTAATGTAGGCATGTATTCCGAATATAGACATACGTGCTTATGGAAAAGAACTTGCATGACATCTTTTGTCCTACCCTCCCGTGACAGCAGGGTCCTAATGGAAACTAAGGGATATTAAGGCCTCCTTTTAATAGAGTACCGGAACAAAGCATTAGCACATAGTGAATACATGAACTCCTCAAACTATGGTCATCATCGGTAAGTATCCCGATTATTGTCACTTCGGGGTTAACGGATCATAACACATAATATGTGACTATAGACTTGCAAGATAGGATCAAGAACTCTTATATTGATGAAAACATAATAGGTTCAGATATGAAATCATAATATGATATAATAAGATGGTATCTCGCTAGCCCTTTCTGAGACCGCAAAACATAAATGCAGAGCACCTTTAAAGATTAAGGAATGACTAGACATTGTAATTCATGGTAAAAGAGATCCAGTCAAGTCATACTCAATGTAAACTAACAGTAATGAATGCAAATGACAGAGGTGCTCTCCAACTGGTGATTTTTAATAAGAGGATGATGACTCAACATAAAAGTAAATAGATAGGCCCTTCACAGAGGAAAGCAGGGATTTGTAGAGGTGCCAGAGCTCGGTTTTGAAATAGAGGTGAATAATATTTTGAGCGGTATACTTTCATTGTCAACATAACAACCAAGATATGGCGATATCTTCCATGCTACACACATTATAGGCGGTTGCCAAACAGAATGGTAAAGTTTATACTCCCCCTCCACCAACAAGCATCAATCCATGGCTTGCTCGAAACAATGAGTGCCTCCAACTAACAAGAGTCTCAAGGGGAGGTTTGTTTGCAATTATTTTGATTTAGTTTGCATAAAGCATGGGACTGGGCATCCCGGTGACCAGCCATTTTCTCGTGAGTGAGGAGCGGAGTCCACTCCTCTTGAGAATAACCCACCTAACATGGAAGATACGGACAGCCCTAGTTGATACATGAGCTATTCGAGCATACAAAACAGAATGTTTATTTGAAGGTTTAGAGTTTGGCACATACAAATTTACTTGGAACGGCAGGTAGATACCGTATATAGGTAGGTATGGTGGACTCATATGGAATAACTCTGGGGTTTAATTAGTTGGATGCACAAGCAGTATTCCCTCTTAGTACAGGTGATGGCTAGAAAAAGACTGGGAAGCGACCAGCTAGAGAGCGACAACAGTCATGAACATGCATTAAAATTAATCAACACTGAATGCAAGCATGAGTAGGATATAATCCAACATGAACATAAATATCGTGAAGGCTATGTTGCTTTTGTTTCAACTACATGCATGAACATGTGCCAAGTCAAGCCACTCGAATCGTTCAAAAGAGGATACCATCCTATCATACCACATCACAACCATTTTAATAGCATGTTGGCACGCAAGGTAAACCATTATAAGCTCCTAGCTAATCAAGCATGGCAAAAGAAACTATGATCTCTAGTTGTCATTGCAAACATGTTTATTCATAATAGGCTGAATCAGGAATGATGAACTAATCATATTTACAAAAACAAGAGAGGTCGAGTTCATACCAGCTTTTCTTATCTCAATCAGTCCATCATATATCATCATAATTGCCTTTCACTTGCACGACTGAACGATGTGGATAATAATAATAGTGAACGTGCATTGGACTAAGCTGGAATCTACAAGCATTCAATAAACAGGAGAAGACAAGGCAATATGGGCTCTTTTGTCAGATCAATAATAATGCATATAAGAGCCACTTCATCAATTTAATTATAGTCTTCTCCTATCGACCCCCAAATAAAAGAAAAAAACTAAAACTATTTACACGGGAAAGCTCCCAACAAGCAAAAGAAGAACAGGAAATCTTTTTGGGTTTTCTTTTTAATTACTACTACAAGCATGGAAAGTAAACTAATTAAAAGCTACAAGTAAAAAAATTTGGTTTTTCTTAAGGTTTATTAAACACACAAGAAGAAAGCATAAAAAGGAAAATAAACTAGCATGGATGATACAATGAAAAAGTATGAGCACCGACATCTAGCAATGAGTGTGTGAACATGAATATAATATCGGTGAGAAATACGTACTCCCCCAAGCTTAGGCTTTTGGGCTAAGTTGGTCTATGGACACGGCTGGCCTGGCGGATATCCATAGTAATAGTTGGGGTCGTACTGCGAAGAGGAAGACTATGATTGCCACTGGTTGGCAATCATCTCTGGATCCCACTGGTAATTAGACTATCGTGGAAGATCAACTTGTGGTTCCAACTCTGGCTCTGTGGCTGATGTAGGGTTCCGGTATGCGTGAATGGCCTCTAGCGGAACAAGGTACTTGCCTGCAGATAAATCAAACAAGGAAGGAGCAGGCAGGGTAATAGTCTCAGGATTATGTTTATCAAAGAACAATTTGTATTTAAGCTCCCCTTCCCTATTCTTTATAATAAAATCATGCGCTACCATACTCTTATAATCTAAATAAACAGTGGGCAGCAATTTTTCTTCTTTGTCATAGTGCCTAATGGGTATGTTAAAATGTGCAGCTAGGCGTGAAGCATAGATGCCTCCAAAGATGGGGCCCTTTGTACGGTTTACACTTAACCGTTTAGCAATAATACCGCCCATACTAACAGAGTTATCACAGAATAAACCGTGGAACAAAATAATAATATCAGGAACACTAAGGTTTCCACAGTTTCCGCGACCAATTAAGCAATGACTAGCAAATATTGCAAAGTAGCGTAAAACAGGAAAATGTATGCTAGTGATTCGTGCATCGGAAACCTTCCTCGTTTCCCCTATAGTAATGGTATCAATAAACCCATCCACATCGCCACGATGTGGTTCCTCTATTGTGCCCTCGAAAGGGATCAAACAAACCCGACAAAAATCATAAAGTGACATCTCCTTATGCTCATCATATAAATAAAACTCCACCATAGGTGGTGAGCTCCTAGCATGGAAATGAAAGTTTTGCACAAATATATTGGTGAGTAAGAGATACTGTTCGCGTTGGTCGTGGAGGAAGGCGGTGAGGCCTGCATTCTCAGCCAATTCATAAAAATCATCATAAATCCCGGCTGCTCTCAAGAAATCATCAGAAGGCCATTCACACGGCCGAACCTCCGCGGTGTGAGGCAGATTATATTTGGGCCTCTCTGCTTTTTCATTTTGATTTTCCTTCGAGCTTCGGCTCGATGAGCCCCTCAAAAATCTCTTCATTATTTTCTGAAAAAATCTGAAATTTTTAGTAACTTCGAAATAAAAGTAAACCAAACTCAACAAAATTGATAGCAACTACTCCTACAAGTGCCTAGAGCATATATCATGCATTAGAACTACTTGGAACCATATAAATTTGACATGCAAGCTCAAGAACATGGTCACCTAGGCAGCACAAATTTGCAATGAATAAAGCACTAGAACAAAAACTAATTGGACCAATGGAGGAGTCACATACCAAGGAACAATCCCCCCAAGCAGTTTTGTGAGAGGTGCTTTGAGCAAGGAGATCGAAAATGGCAGCAAAATGATCTTGGACTCGGGTTTGAACTGGATAATCGTGTTTGTGGGAGGAAGAAGGAGTGTGTGGGTGTAGGAATAATTGGAGGAGGGCCACCGTTGGCCCACGAGGCAGGGGGCGCGCCCTCCACCCTCGTGGCCAGGTGAATGCCCCCTGTGCTGTGTTCTCAGTGCCAAATATTCTCAATATTCCAGAAAAAATCATATTTAAATTTCAGGGCATTTGGAGAACTTTTATTTTTGGGGTATTTTTATATTGCACGGATAAATTAGATAACAGATGGAAAATACTTATTTTTATTTTATTTAATATAAATAACAGAAAGTAAAAGGAGGGTACACAGAGTCGTGCCTTCTAGTTTCATCCATCTCATGCTCATCAAAAGAAATCCAATAACAAGGTTGATCAGGTCTTGTTAACAAACTCATTCCGATAACATGGAACCAGAGAAATTTCGAATAACACTATGTTACCTCAACGAGGATATGCACATCCCCAATAATAAGAATATCATATTTCTTTTTGACAGTAGGTAGAGGAAATTCAAAACCTCCAATAATAATCGATGGGATTTTTCCAATAGAGTTGATACTATGAACTTGAGGTTGTTTCCTCGGAAAGTGTACCATATGCTCATTACCATTAACATGAAAAGTGACATTGCCTTTGATGCAATCAATAATAGCCCCTGCAGTATTCAAAAAAGGTCTTCCAAGAATAATAGACATACTATCGTCCTCGGGAATATCAAGAATAACAAAGTCCGTTAAAATAGTAATGTTTGCAACCACAACAGGCACATCCTCACAAATACCGACAGGTATAGCAGTTGATTTATCAGCCATTTGCAAACATATTTCAGTAGGTTTCCACTTATTCAAATCAAGTCTATGATATAAAGAGAGAGGCATAACACTAACACCGGCTTCAAGATCACATAAAGCAGTTTTAACATAGTTTCTTTTAATGGAGCATGGTATAGTGGGTACTCCTGGATCTCCAAGTTTCTTTGGTATTCCACCCTTAAAATTATAATTAGCAAGCATGGTGGAAATTTCAGCTTCCGGTATCTTTCTTTTATAAGTGACAATTTCTTTAATGTACTTAGCATAAGGATTCGTTTTAAGCATATCAGTTAATCGCATATGCAAAAAGATAGGTCTAATCATTTCAGCAAAGCGCTCAAAATCCTCATCATCCTTTTTCTTGGATGGTTTGGGAGGGAAAGGCATGGGTTTCTGAACCCATGGTTCTCTTTCTTTACCATGCTTCCTAGCAACAAAGTCTTTCTTATCATAACGTTGATTCTTTGATTGTGGGTTATCAAGATCAACAGCAGGTTCAATTTCTGTATCATTATCATTACTAGGTTGAGCATCATCATGAACATTTCATTAACATTATCACTAGTTTCAGGTTCATTGCGAGATTGTGTTTCAGCATCAGAAATATAAATATCATTTGGATTCTCAGGTGTTTCAGCAATAGGTTCACCAGAAGCATGCAAAGTCCTATCATTTTTCTTTTTCTTCCTTTTAGAAGGACTAGGTGCATCTATATTATTTCTCTGAGAATCTTGCTCGATTCTCTTATGGTGGTCTTCAAGATACAAAGGTTCCTGAGTCATTCTACCAGTTCTAGTAGACACTCTAACAACATAATCATTATTCTTACTATTCAATTCATTGAGCAAATCATTTTGAGCTTTAAGTACTTGTTCTACTTGAGTGGTAACCATAGAAGCATGTTTACTAATGAGTTTAAGTTCACCTTTAACTCTAGACATATAATCACCCAAGTATTCAAGCGTATCGGAATTATATTTCAATTGTCTACCAAAATAAGCATTAAAGTTTTCTTGTTTAACAATGAAATTGTCAAACTCATCTAAGCATTGTCTAGCAGACTTATAACGAGGGATATCAACTTCATCAAATCTATAGAGAGAATTTACTTTTACTACCCGTGTCGGGTTATCAAGACCACGAGTTTCTTCAATAGGTGATGGATCAAGATCATATGTTTCTTCAACAGGCGGTAAATTAAGACCATGTATTTCTTCAATAGGAGGTATATTCTTAACATCTTTAGCTTTAATACCTTTTTCTTTCATAGATTTCTTTGCCTCTTGCATATCTTCAGGACTGAGAAATAGAACACCCCTCTTCTTCGGAGTTGGTTTAGGAATAGGCTCAGGAGTTGGTTCAGGAACTGGTTCAGGAAGTGTCCAATTATTTTCATTTTTCAACATATTATTCAATATAATTTCAGCTTCATCCGGCGTTCTTTCCCTGAAAACAGAACCAGCACAACTATCTAGGTAATCTCTGGAGGCGTCGATTAGTCCATTATAAAAGATGTCAAGTATTTCATTTTTCTTAAGAGGATGATCAGGCAAAGCATTAACTAATTGGAGAAGCCTCCCCCAAGCTTGTGGGAGACTCTCTTCTTCAATTTGCACAAAATTATATATATCCCTTAAAGCAGCTTGTTTCTTATGAGCAGGGAAATATTTAGCAAAGAAGTAATAAATCATATCCTGGGGACTACGCACACAACCAGGATCACGAGAATTAAAGAATATCTTAGCATCACCCTTTAATGAGAACAGAAATATTTTAAGGATATAAAAGTAGCGAGTTCTCTCATCATTAGTGAACAGGGTGGCTATATCAATTCAATTTAGTAAGATGTGCCACAACAATTTCAGATTCATAGCCATGAAAAGGATCAGATTCAACCAAAGTAATTATATCAGGATCAACAGAGAATTCATAATCCTTATCAGTAACAAAGATAGGTGAAGTAGCAAAAGTAGGGTCAGGTTTCCTCCTAGCATTTAGAGATTTCTTATTCCATTTAGCTAATAACCTCTTAAGTTCATAACTATCTTTGCAAGCTAAAATAGCTAAAGTAGCTTCTTTATCAAAAACATAACCCTTAGGAATAACGGGCAAGTCTTCATCATCACTTTCATCAATATTATCAGATTCAATATTTTCATTCTCTCTAACCCTAGCAAGTTGTTCATCAAGAAATTCACCAAGTGGCACAGTCGTATCAAGCATAGAAGTAGTTTCATCATAAGTATCATGCATAGCAGAAGTGGCATCATCAATAACATGTGACATATCAGAACGAATAGCAGAAGCAGGTTTAGGTGCCGCAAACTTAATCAAAACAGAAGGTGAATCAAGTGCGGAGCTAGATGGCAGTTCCTTACCTCCCCTCGCAGTTGAGGGATAAATCTTGGTTTTTGGATCTCTCAAGTTCTTCATAATGATAAGCAAATATAAATCCCAAGTGACTCAAAGAATAGAGCTATGCTCCCGGGCAACGGCGCCAGAAAATACTCTTGATAACCCACAAGTATAGGGGATCGCAACAGTTTTCGAGGGTAGAGTATTCAACCCAAATTTATTGATTCGACACAAGGGGAGCCAAAGAATATTCTCAAGTATTAGCAGCTGAGTTGTCAATTCAACCACACCTGGAAACTTAATATCTGCAGCAAAGTGTTTAGTAGCAAAGTAATATGATAGTAGTGGTAACGGTAGCAAAAGGTAATGATAGCAAAAGTAATGTTTTTAGTATTTTGTAGTGATGATAGCAATAGCAACGGAAAAGTAAATAAGCGAAGAACAATATATGGAAAGCTCGTAGGCAATGGATTAGTGATGGATAATTATGTCGGATGCGGTTCATCATGTAACAATCATAACATAGGGTGACACAAAACTAGCTCCAATTCATCAATGTAATGTAGGCATGTATTCCGAATATAGACATACGTGCTTATGGAAAAGAACTAGCATGACATCTTTTGTCCTACCCTCCCGTGGCAGCGGGGTCCTAATGGAAACTAAGGGATATTAAGGCCTCCTTTTAATAGAGTACCGAAACAAAGCATTAGCACATAGTGAATACATGAACTCCTCAAACTATGGTCATCACCGGTAAGTATCCCGATTATTGTCACTTCGGGGTTAACGGATCATAACACATAATAGGTGACTATAGACTTGCAAGATAGGATCAAGAACTCTTATATATTGATGAAAACATAATAGGTTCAGATCTGAAATCATGGCACTCGGGCCCTAGTGACAAGCATTAAGCATAGCAAAGTCATAGCAACATCAATCTCAGAACATAGTGGATACTAGGGATCAAACCCTAACAAAACTAACTCGATTACATGATAAATCTCATCCAACCCATCACCGTCCAGCAAGCCTGTGATGGAATTACTCATGCACGGCGGTGAGCATCATGAAATCGGTGATGGAGGATGGTTGATGATGACGATGGCGACGGATTCCCCTCTCCGGAGCCCCGAACGGACTCCAGATCAGCCCTCCCAAGAGGTTTTAGGGCTTGGCGGCGGCTCCGTATTGTAAAACGCGATGAATTCTTCTCCCTGATTTTTTTCTCGCCGAAAGCAATTATATAGAGTTGGAGTTGAGGTCGGAGGAGCTCTAGGGGGCCCACGAGGTAGGGGGCGCTCGGGTGGGGGGGGGGGCAGGCGCGCCCCCCACCCTCGTGGCTAGGGTGTGGGCCCCCTGGTCTTCATCTTTTGCAAGGATTTTTTATTATTTCCAAAAAGACGTTTCGTGAAGTTTCAGGTCATTCCGAGAACTTTTGTTTCTGCACATAAATAACACCATGGCAATTCTGCTGAAAACAGCGTCAGTCCGGGTTAGTTCCATTCAAATCATGCAAGTTAGAGTCCAAAACAAGGGCAAAAGTGTTTGGAAAAGTAAATACGACGGAGACGTATCAGTCCCTGAGTGCATGCTTCCGTTCCCGCTTGGGGATATGGGTTGCGTATATCATGTTCACCATTTTCACTTGGGGAGGAAATTTCTTCTGTCCTCCTGTGTTCGGTGGTCGGGGCTCCTCGTTGTCGTCACTATGCAGCCCCTTTTCCTTGCTTTCGGCATTCAACTTGCCAGCCTGTTTGAACACCAAGCATTCTCTGTTGGTGTGGTTGGTTGGCTTATCAGGGGTGCCGTGAATTTGACACGAGCGGTCGAGTATGCGGTCCAAACTGGAAAGGCCCGGATTGTTTCTTTTCAACGGCAGTTTCCGCTGACTGGATTAGAGCCACTGAATCCGGCATTGACTGTCGTGTCTTTGGTGTTATTGCCGTTGTTGCGGCGCTTGTATCTGTTGCGACGTGGCTTGCCGTTGCTGTCTCTAGACTCCGATGTGCCAGGGTTGCTTGTTGTGTTGTTGCTACGGGCCAACCAGCTATCCTCGCCCGCGCAGAAGCGGGTCATGAGTGTTGTGAGGGCTGCCATGGACTTTGGCTTCTCTTGGCAAAGATGTCTGGCGAGCAACTCGTCGTGGATGTTATGCTTAAAGGCCGCTAGGGCTTCAGCATCCGGATAGTCCACAATTTTGTTCTTTTTGGTTAGGAACCGAGTCCAAAATTTCCTGGCTGACTCTCCGGGCTGTTGGGTTATGTGAATTAAATCATCAGCATCCAGTGGTCGCACATAAGTGCCCTGTAAGTTGTCCAGGAATGCGTTTGCCAGGTTCTCCCAATTTCCGATGGAGTTTGCTGGCAAGCTATTTAGCCAATGCCGAGCTGGTCCTTTGAGTTTTAACGGGAGGTACTTGATGGCGTGTAGATCATCCCCGCAGGCCATGTGAATGTGGAGGAAGAATCCTATATCCATACCGCGGGGTCAGTAGTACCATCGTATGATTCAATGTTCACAGGTTTAAACACTTCTGGGAATTCATGATCCATTACTTCATCAGTGAAGCATAGGGGCTGTGCGGCTCCTCTATGCCGGGCTATGTCACAACGTAGTTCGTACGAGTCTTGTCTACTGTGTTCGGCCTGCCAGATTTTCTTTTGGTATATCCGGCATGACGGTCGTTGTCATGTGTTGGGGCGCGCCCTCGTGATCCGAAGATCGATCTTTTGTGTCCTGCTTTGTTTTCCAATACGTCTCGCAGGTCCTGCGTGTTACCCCAGGCCTTGCTGTTTTTGTTTGACTGGTGACGGGGTGCGGGCTGGACTTCGGGCTTATATGCCGCTTTGTCCCGGCCACGAGGTGGCCGGTTTGCCGCATCATACGCTAGAAGCGCAGGCTTTAATGCTTCCTCTTCGAGTTGGGGTAGCAACCTGCGCTTTGGGAAACTTTTGATTGGGCGCTTCAGTTTGTGTTCCTCAGCTACCAGGACCTCAGTCCATCTATCCGCTAGCAGATCTTGCTCAGCTTGAAGCTGTTGTTGCTTTTTCTTCAGGCTTTTTGTTGTGGCAATAAGCCGGCGCTTGAAGCGCTCCTGTTCGACGGGATCCTCAGGCATGATAAATTCTTCGTTGCCGAGGCTCACCTCATCTTCGGAGAGAGGCATGTAATTGTCATCCTCTGATTCTCCGTCTGCTGCCTGTTCCTTAGGGTTGGCTTGCCCATCCTCCTGCTCAAAGCCTGGCTGGAGGGGATTGTCTTCGTCTTCGGCACTATTTGCAGTGTTATTGTCTCCGATGCCGGTATCGCTGTTTTTGTTATGGCGGGGCTTAGGGAAGCGCCGATGACGCCGGTTCTTGGATTGCTTCTCGGGGGGATTATCCTCCATTGCCTTATTGCCATCGCTTTCTTTGGGGGTGTCCACCATGTATATATCATACGATGAGGTGGCAGTCCAGCGCCCTGTGGGCGGTAGTTCCTGTTCGTCTCCCGCATCGTCGTCCATACCGTCAATGTCTTTGGAGTCGAAGTCGAGCATGTCGGTTAGGTCGTCGATAGTGGCTACTAAGTGGGTGGTGGGTGGGGAACGAATTTCTTAGCCGTCCGCTTCCCACTCGAGCCGCACATAGTTCGACCAAGGGTCTCCTGACAAGGAGAGAGACCGTAATGAGTTTAGCACGTCACCTAGGGGCGAGTGCTGAAAGATATCTGCGGACGTGAACTCCATGATCGGTGCCCAATCATATTTGATGGGCACGGACGCGAGCGGTTCGTAGTCTGTGGTCGGGGATGAATCCGAGTGTCCGGCAACACAGGTCTCATAAGAGGTGAACTCAGTATTCGGCTCTATCGTCGCTGAGTGTGCGGCCTCCGTGGTGGGGTCCATCCACCCGTCCTCGGACGGTGCGATCTGTTCCGGATTGAGGGATGGAGTAGTTACAGGTGTGATCTCCCTAACACTGTCCGACGTCAGAGCTAAATCATGCTCATCGTGACTGTGCAGCGCACCTGACATGGGTTCGAATCCGTCGAACATCAAGTCTCCGCGGATGTCGGAGGTATAGTTCAAGCTTCCAAACCTGGCCTGATGGCCAGGGGCGTAGCTCTCAATCTGCTCCAGATGGTCGAGCGAGTTGGCCCGCAGTACGAAGCCGCCGAATACGAAGATCTGTCCGGGGAGAAAAACCTCACCCTGGATCGCATCGTTGCGGATGATCAAAGTAGCCATCAAGCCTTGATTGTGATGGCATAGTGGAACTCTCAATGTAAGCACCGATGTCGGTGTCAAAACCGATGAATCTCGGGTAGGGGGTCCCGAACTGTGCGTCTAAGGCGGATGGTAACAGGAGGCGGGGGACACAATGTTTACCCAGGTTCGGGCCCTCTCGATGGAGGTAATACCCTACTTCCTGCTTGATTGATCTTGATGATATGAGTATTACAAGAGTTGATCTACCATGAGATCGGAGAGGCTAAACCCTAGAAGCTAGCCTATGGTATGATTGTTTTGTCCTACGGACTAAAACCCTCCGGTTTATATAGACACCGGAGGGGGCTAGGGTTACACAGAGTCGGTTACAAGGGAGGAGATCTACATATCCGAATCGCCAAGCTTGCCTTCCACGCAAAGGAGAGTCCCATCCGGACACGGGACGAAGTCTTCAATCTTGTATCTTCATAGTCCAACAGTCCGGCCAAGGGATATAGTCCGGTTGTCTGAGGACCCCCTAATCCAGGACTCCCTCACACGCCCAACCGCACCAGCGGATACACACCTTTCTTCATGGTGTATGGCGCAGAGGCCGTATTGCCCTGCGATATTATTCACGACTCACCTCGAGTGCGTATGTACGAAGAGAGAGAAGCCGAGCTTGATCGGCAGGATGTCCTAGATGCCCTGGAGGAGGAACGCGATGTCGCAAAAGCCTGTTCAGCATTTTACCAACAGCAGGCTCGAAGATATCAAAGCAGAGAAGTACGGTCCAAGACCTACAATGTTGGTGAACTCGTTCTACGCCTGCCGGAGAAGAAAAAGGACAAACTCAAGCCCAAATGGGTGGGTCCCTTCATAATTGACGAAGTTCTCACCGGAGGAGCGTACCGTCTTCGCGATGCATCAGACAATCGCCTCGAGCCGAACCCCTGGAACGTGGCCAGACTCCGGGGATTCTATGCCTAGCACCAAACCCTTTTTCGTCTCCTCCTCCCCTGTAGTTTCCATTATTTTTTCTCTCTTTTCAGATTATTTTCTTCTTTCTTGCTTTAACACTTTGGTACGGCTAGACCACACACCATCGACACATACATCTCTAAATATGTATGTCACTCGTACCTGGGGGCTTCTCGGACAGAAGTTCTTGTCATTCCTTGAGCATTAAGCTCCTCACATATGAGTTTTTCCATATGTACCTTTTCTTTGCCACTATATGCATTGATATGACTTAAGTTTTGGCCAAGTTGGGTTGCCTGGCTCGTGTGCTTATGCCCTACGTTCCCATTAGTTCGGCTAGGGCATAAAGGGAGCACCTCTGCGATTGTTACTGCCAGGTCATCCGGATGTGTACCTCAGACTGGGTGAAGCCGAAAGCTAGCGTTCTTAAGGGAATATTCGGTCGGTGAATTAAAGATGTTTTCTAAACTCACTCCATTGTGCACCCCCAGAAGTTATACAAACTGTGGTGCTCGCATCACAATTCAGACATGTAAATTAAATGCATGCACACCCAGGGAAAGGAACCCTTAACGGAACTATTCTCTCTGGAAGATGTTTCTTATGATATCAATGTAATATAACATAGCTAGCCAAATACAACTTGTCTGTTCAAGCAACTATGACCCCTACGCCTAGTTTTCCAGGCATACCCCGGCCTATTCGGCTGCGACGGTATTCGGAAACACTCCGCACCTTCGGGTCCGGAGGTTGAAGCAAAAAGGTCTGCCATGACAAATGATATACAATTCAGCTAGATGAGGAAAGTACACAGTCACTTGGACTCGAACACCTCTTCCTCTACACCTTCCAACATGTAGTCTAACTTACAATCATGTTGGGAATATTTGGCGGCCACCTCTACTTGGTCATATACTATACTAACGGGAATTTCTTCCCCATTCGGCCCTACCGGTCCGACACGAGCCATGTGATTAGGATTCAGCTTGGTATATTGCATCTTCACCATGGCCCAGGCCTCTCGCGCACCCTCTCGGTAGGCAGATATCTTCCACAGCCGGATACGCGGCCGCGATCCCTTGAACAGCTCTACCAGCTTCTCCATGCTTCCTAGAGGGGAGTCGGATGGCCATAAAGCCTTGGCTACACTCCGCATAGCCTGCCGAGCTTGCTCGTGCAACAGCGACAGCCCTTGCAGAAGATCATTTGATGATCCGGACACTTCCTCTTCGGGGCGGTTCGTCAATACACCTGCAATTACAGCTATATCAGCTACCACTACCTCCAAACTGCTATAAGATAAAAGCGGCCACGTACTGAATATGCCGCCTCACGGCTTCTTGTTCTCCTTCACAGAGACGGCTAGCTGCGCTCACACATATTTCAGTTCTTCGCCCAGTTTGGTGCTCGAATCTTGGAGTTTCTTTTTCTCTTCAACAACTTTTGTCAATACACGCTCGCCCGCTGCTAGTAGCTTTTTGGCTCCGTGTTCTTCGCTTCGAGCGGCATCCAGCTACTCTCGTACTTGGTCTAATGACCCAACACAAAGATTAGAACCCAGATTCACACTATCGGTGTATCATTACGAATTTTGGATAGAGGAAAATATTATCGAGAGATGCCTCGTATTTCTCCAGTTCGGCATTGGTAGCAAGCAGCTGGCGCTGACACTTTTCTAGTTCCTAAGCTAGCTGGGCATTCCTCTCCGTAAGCACCTGGTTGTACATTGATCCTTAAATCAGTTGTTTCAACTCCTTTAAGTCTCGGGGCTACAAAGTGAATTTACCTGCACATCTTTCAAATGTTGCTTTGTGGCCCTGTTAATCCCATCTCGAGCAACCCGGATGTATGCATCAGCTGAGCTGAAGGCGTTAAACGACTCTTCTAAAAAGCCAGGGTCTTGTAAAATGGCCCGGCGGCGCTGATGATTCATGGCACTCTCCACTTCCGAGTTGGTGATGGATACATCATCCGAGTCCTCGGCTCGAGGATAGTCCGGCGTCGCCCCTGCATCAGCCCCCGTCTGCACGGCAGGATTTGAATCCTGGTTGTGGGAAGTACGGCCGCTCGAACCTCCGGATATAGTCCGGCGCACCTTCCTCCTGACACATGGAAAATGGGAAGGTCACGGTTGGACGTGACTGCTCAGGTGCGGGTTGGCGAATTCGTACCTCTTCGATGAAGGCACGGCCGTATCTTCGTTTGCTTTCCTCTTGGAAGGCTTGCCTGGCGCGGGAGCCGATCTCTTCGAAATCGCTGAACGTATCCCCTGTGAAGCATGATACAATGCGGTGGGTGAGGAAGAATAAGAGCACTCTTTTAGAGAAGGTGTTTCTTAATTATTTACATATGAAGCAGGAAGAAGGCCAGGATAGTCGGCAGTGATGGCCACTTCTATGCCATCATAGCTTGTCTGGTAAAACACTCCCCCCGCAAGCACCACGAATATATCCGGATCCTCTTCAAACCCAAGATCTAGCTCCCGGTTGTGGATCTCCGACTGTGGGGCAGGACTATGAAGTCCTTCGGCGACCTTCCGCCAGTGCTGTCATAAACAGACTTGAAATTTATCAAAAGTAATCCGGAAGAGGAATGAGTGGAATAGAGGGGTCGAAGGTTACCCAACTGGGAGGATCATACATAGAATATCCATCTCTGTGCTTAATGCGAAGAAACTCCTCTTCCTCCCCTTTAAACAACTCGGCTAATATTTTGGCCAGAGCGGCTGGGGTATCCGGACCCTTTCAGCCATAGCGGGAGGCGTCATCCTCTCCATTATAGTGCCACATGGGCATCCCTCTGTATTGTAGCGGCTGAACCCCACGCACTATGGAGATCTCCATTACCTCGATTATTGTGAGTCCGGACTGAGCGAGCGTCTTTATCTTGCTCATAAGCTGGCAAACTTCTGTGTTGTCATCCTCTTCAAGACTCCGAGGAAGCCAACTGTGGCGTTTCTTTAGTGGAACGCTTGCAAATTCAGGAAGACCCTTTCAAACTGGGTCGGGAAGTGCGACGTCCTCAATATAGAACCATTCGGAAGGCCATTCTTCGGATGCCTTCCTTGGTGTGCCGGACAGATATCCGGTATCAGCGATACACCATACTTTAGCTCCGCCCACTTCAAATATTGACCCCTCGTGATTACGCGGGACAAGACAGAACAACCTCCTCCACAGCTCAAAATGAGCCTCGATACCCAGGAATAGTTCACATAAAGCGACGTAACCCGCAATGTGTAGAATGGAGGCAGGGGTGAAGTTGTGCAGCTGGAGGCCATAGTATTCCAGAAGCCCTCGAAGGAACGAATGAATGGGAAATCCAACACCCCTTAGCGGGTAGGGGATGAGACATACTCGCTCTCCCCCGGATGGATTGGGGAAGTCCTCTGCCTGAATCTCATCGTTGAAGGAATCTAGCCCCGCTCGAACAGGAACTAGATCTACGGGGGGAAGAAATCCCTGTGTCTGCAGCTTCGTCAATTGACTATGGGACACTGAACACCTCTCCCACTGGCCTTTCTCTGGGCCGAAATGGGTGGAGGAGCTGGGGGCGCTAGCCATGCTGGAATGGTTTCTCCTAAGCAGTTTCCAGGGATTTCCTCTGCGTGGTGCCGAATGGATCTAGGATCCAATCTCTTTAATAGGTGCTTTTCCTTGCATGGAAGGGGTGTTATCTGCAAAAATGCCCTGACCTTCAACCTTTGCTTGACACGTGGGAGGCAAAGTTATTTAACGCGCAGAAGCCGAGGGGAGCGAAGATAAGCAGATTGGATTCCAGGAAGGACCTGAGTCATATCACCTGTTATAGGTGCAAGGAGTCAGGGCACTACCTCAACAATTGCCCAAAAAGGAAACCCCGATACTTGTCAGAAGTAATATGTTTTAGTTGTAAAGGAGCAGGGCACTTTGCTAGAGAATGCCCCAAGGAGAAGGAAACTTGTGCTAGATAGTTGAGTTTGCAACAAAAGAAATGGAGTAGTAGAAGTGAGAACATTTTTCTTTTATATTGAGGTGTTGAGTTGAGACATGTAATGGAGAAGCGAGAGATTGTAATCATTTGAAAATGAATAAAGTAGCATCGTTGGTACTGATACGGATTTTATGAGTTGTTACTCTATGAAGAAGGATTTTGACCATTTTTGAGGATAAGAGAAATATGGTATATGGAAGATTTGTGCATTTTAAGGGTGGTAGTACCCTGTAATGGATTTCGGACAAAATGAATATGAGTTTTGTCTCGATATGTGTGATGCCCCAAGAGTATGTGGGATGAAGTTGGAGACCGACAGTTGTTTGGACCAAGGGTGATCAAAGGAGTCAGAAGAGAATGTTAAGTTGATTCGAGATAGACTGAAGGTAGCTCAGTCCATGCAGAAGAGTTATGTAGACTCAAAAACTCAAGGATGTAGTCTATGAAATTGGAGACAGAGCATGTCTTCATGTGTTCCCTCTGCGAGGAGTTAAACGAATTGGAGTTAAAGCAAAGTTAGCCCCAAGATTTGTAGGACCATACCGAGTTTTGGAGCGTATGAGAGAAGTGGCCTACAAGTTGGAGTTACCCGAAGGACTGTCAGGAGTTCAAGATGTGTTTCACGGTTCCCAGTTGAAGAAGTGCCATGCAGAGATGGCCAATATTCCCGTGTAAAGACGCTTGACCGCGAAAAGGATAATGATGTTCCACGAAGTGGAATATGGACTTCATAAGTATAAGTTTTTATCTCGGTGTGAGGGATATCCCACGAGGATGAAGAGATAAATTACTATTGGATATAAAGGAGGTATGATGTCGGAAATATCGATCAATGGAAACTCCATGATGAGTCTGAGTAATCATGTCCTAGTTTGGTGCCAATAGAAGGAAGGAAGACAGTACAATTGGAATGATTTAAGTATGCTAGGAAGCTGGAAGCTGGATGTTGGAATAATGACTAGTTGCCCAGAGGATAAGTTCAAGGTTTACAAGTGATGAGATGGGCCATAACCCACAGGCCCCAGGACCTTCCAAAAAGGAAGCACATTCTTGCTGAAGGAAAAACCCTAGAGGAAGATACGACGTTTTATCGGCAGACAATTTTATAGGAGTAACGCAAAATCTGAGAGTTGTGAAGGAACGATAGATGTTTGTTTGGCTTGCAGAATCCATGGAAATATCCGAACTTAGTTCGTCGACAAGAGAAATTCGGCAATGCTTGTGAGGATGACCGAGTGTTACAATGCGAGATTCGCTAAACCGTATACAAGGTAATGATTTGGGTGCGGGATGGATTGATCACCATACCGACTTACTCTTATTATTCGCCTTGCTATATGGATGGTAAATCTGAGTGACTTACCTATAGTGGAGAGACGACGATCAAAACCTTGTTTAAGCCTTAGAATGGTATAGGTATTTTTCCCTTGTACAAGGCAGCTTTGCCAACCGTAGGTTATACGGTGAGGATCACCCAGACCCATTTCCTGCAGGAGAAACCACAAATTGTTGACCACCATGAGATAACGATAGTTGTTTAGTTTTGGTGCCAGACCCGTCAGCTAAGAAGACCCAATCTTGGAAGAACCTTACCAAGATGAAAGGATAGAAAAATTGTGGTAAGGTTATGCCACTACCGGAAGAGCCCGGATAAGGAATTATCCTGAAGATCTAAGAAGACCGACACTGTCAAGAATAAGGATGGAGTATATGAGTTTTGATAGAACCGTAACCATGCTTATAAGGGTGGTAGCACCCCAGACCCTGGTGATGATTGATGGAATTTGAGGAGACCCCCAAACCCTAACCTTTTTCTTGCTAGCCTCTCCGAATCTCGAGGACGAGATTCATTTTAAGGGTGGTAGGTTTGTAACATCCCAAAATTCTAAATTTTGGAATGTTATAATAAATAGATAGATTTGATTGATTGTCTGAAAGTGAGTGAATTCGAAACTTTTTGAAAGTTAAATGAGAGGTAATAAAAGGACTTTCCCAAACTTTCACCTTTTTTTCTTTTGATCCCCGAGAATTCAAATTCTTTTCATCACAAAACCCTGGAGAGAAGATGGCATGACTTCTTCCATTTATTTAAATGACACGGGGTGTTGAAAATAATTGAATTTCATTTGGAAAATATTTTTCATGCAACTCAATGATTTTCACGAAAGAAGATAAAATGACTTCTTCAAATTATGAAATATGAGTTGTGAGTTTCAAGGATCAAATTCAAAGTCTTTTGAATTTATTTTTCAATTTGGAGTTATTTGAGTTTTATTCAAATTATTTTCTCCAAAAATAAAATATATGGAAATTAGGGTAACATGATTCCCTACAACAGAAAATTGGAGAGAAATAAATTTGAAATCATTTTGGTATTTTTAAAAATGATTTTAGTTGGATTTTAAATGACCAGTAGCACTCTTTGTTTTATCTGAATTTGTGTGGATTTTATTTGAAGTTACAAAAATGTTAATCTCGTAGAAAATCTTTTTCTGAAAATTTTGATATATTATATGCCTATATAATATTTTTAGTTATTTTGTTTTTATTATTTTAGTTCTCTGAACAAAAATGTTTAAAAAAAAACCTTCCCGCCAACTGGGCCGGCCCAGCTCCCAGGCCAGGCCGCGGCCCAGCCCACCACCTCGTCGTCCCCGAGCTCGGGAGGGACTCCGAGCCAGCACGCCGCCACGCCGTGGCCTCCACGGAGTCCTCCGCCGCCTTACCCCTCCTCCAAGGCCACCTCCTCCCCTCCCCTACTATAAAGCCGCCGCCCCGGGCCCCGTTTCCCTCTTGGTCGCGCCGCCACCTCCTCCCACAGCCGCCGCCGCCGTGGTCAACCACCGCCGCCGCCGCTCGTAGCTGCTGCGCCGCTGCCTTGCCGCGCCATCGCATGCTGCTCGCCTCCGCCGCCGCCGCACTGCCGCCCCGCGACGCCCCTCACCGCTGCCGCTGCTTCCGCCGCCACCGACGCCGCACGCCCCGCTCGCCGGAGTCGATCCGATCTGCGCCGCCGGTTTTTCTCATAAAACCGCCGAGCCGCCCGAACCGGTAAAACCACCACCCTTTTTTTTGTTTTTTTAGATTAGGTTTTTCTTCAAAAAAAAACCCTGATCGGTATGCTCTAAATAGCGAACGTTTTCTGTTTAGGCCTTTGTAGTGGACGAATTCATCACTTATGTTTCTATAGAGGACGTTCGTCGGTTAAGTTTTTCTTTTTCCTGTTTTATTTAGGATAGGGACCTCTTCGTAATTAAAGTTTTTACCGAATAGTTCCTGTTCTTCAAACGGTCATAACTTTTACACCGTTTGTCCAAATCCAACGAAACCAACGCCCACGTCTTCGTTATGATCTCCTCTATCCATTAATCCAACTCAAACATGTTTTTGAAGAGTTTAAAATTTCGATTAGATCAGTTTTGAATTCAAACTTCGTTTGATCATAACTTGAGTTTCGTAGCTCCGTTTGAGTTGATTCTTTTTGCAAATCGAAGCTCTTGACCTAAACCTTCTAATAAAGCCAAATTCACATAATTTTGGTACTGTTAGAAATAGTTTTATGTTGCAAGAGCTATTTGCTTGGTTTTGATGTTTTCCGAATTGTCTTCTTCGATCTTTTTGATCTTTTGAGTGATTGCTTATGTGTGGTTACTATTGCTTGCTTACGATAGATTGACCGGAGTGTGACGAGTAGATCTATCAAGAGTTTTGAGTGCGAATCATCTTCATCAACATTGCAGGCAAGTTCACACTTTGATCATATCCCCTTCCATACCCAGTTTTATTGCATTAGATCAATCCTCACACATTGCATGATTAGGATCTAATTAAACTGGGGGATGGGAAGTAGATGAGGTAGTACCTATTACCTGTTTATTATCAAACCTTTGTGAGTTACTTCTATGTTTGCTTATTATGCCACGCTATGCTAGTAGACGTGGATTGGGTTTTGAGAGTATCCATGACAGATGTGAGATTGTTAATTAATGGTTTACTTAAGGTGGCAACTTAAACACACATCTGGGTGGATTGAGGCACCTGGTTATTCTAGGATTGCCTGTCTAGGCACCTGGGTAATCCAGGACTTGCCTGTTTTCTTTTGGACCGCCACCCAGGCTCAAAGGGATCATGAGATTTTTCAAACTAGAAACTTCCGTGTGCAGCCACAAGCCATTATGGGCTCTGGCATAGTTGATTAAGTCGTGCGAACTCTTACAGGGTAGACTAGCAGATGTAGGGGAAAGTAGGTGTACCGGTCTATCCATCGTAAGGTGCTAGCGCTTCTAAAAGACTGTGTCTCGGTCATCCGTTTCTCAAACACCATGTAGTGCGAGAAATCCAACGGAGGCGATCGAGTCTTGTGGGGAAAAGTGCGCAAACCTCTGCAGAGTGTATAAACTAATCATGATTAGCCGTGTCCCCGGTTATGGACATCTTGAGTATCTAGTTCTTGGATTATCCTATTGATCTCATCACGTTACTTTAAATGAATATTGTTGGGTTTAATGATGTTACTTAATTGGGATTGAGAATGCTGTCAACCATTCTCAATGTTCAACAACCACCATGATAGTTAAATAAAATTTATTCCTTTGCAGTAGGGAAAAATTGGCTTTACGCAAAAACCTTATAACCATAGAGCTTTTCCACCAGCCAAATATGCATGTAGTGATAGTCTTTATTCATCATTCTCTATGGTGTGAATTTGCCAGTACATTCAATGTACTGACCCTCTGTGGCTGCAACGTCTCATGTTGCAGGATTATCTTACGACGAGTAAGTGATACGTTAGGGTTATGATTTCTACACTCAACTTTGCCATTGGTGTTGATGGGAATCCACAACCTTGTTACTTCCGCTATTTTGGATTTGAGGTAATAGTATTTACGTTACTTTTACATGTGATTTACCTCTGTTATAAATCCTCGAGTACTATGTGTGTCAGCATACCGATCCAGGGATGACACTTAAGCACAGAGACTTGACCCATTCGGGTTGGGTCGCTACAAGATGGTATCAGAGCACATGTTGACTGTAGGACGTGACCCTAGAAACTGGCAAGCCCATAGCAAAGATTTTTTCTCTACAACTTTCCCTTTCAAAAAGATCTTTTACCTCTCTTCTCTTCTGAGCTTATTCAAAAATTCTCTTTAGTGAGACCATACCCCTTTCCCCTTTTGACCACTCGAAGATTCCACTGATGAGACCACTCCAAGAAGTCCAAGATATCGGACAACTAAGACCACTTCGAAATGAAGAGTATTTTCCGTGCATCTGAATAATGGAAACTACAACGGTTGAAGGCCGAAGACAAGTAGAATTTGAAGGCTCTGAAAAATTCCCAGATTTATATGACCTAGGAAGGCTACCCTTATGGAACTTGGCAGACTATGGAAGTTTTCAATACCCGAGATCAAGGTGTATTTAAGAAAGACCAAAACATGGAGAGTTGAGAACTCAAAGTTTTGTCAAGAAAACCCTAAGGTAGGAGATATCAACTGGAAAGATAGCTCATGGCAATGACAAGGGCAGAAACACGGTTATTCGTGATGTCATCACCATTGATACTATGGTCACCGAGCTGAGCTAAGCATGCATTCCTTCGGAAGGATTGGATGGTAGAAGGCTGATGGAGCATCTATCAGCAAAGGATGCAGTTTTAAACTTAGCTGGTGTATCACCAAGATCTGGAGTAGTACATCAAGAAGTTTAAAATGGAGCTCCAGGAAGTCGTATTAGACAAGGAAGTATTTCATGAGGAACTCAGGATCCTGAAGATGAGAGTAGCCAAGCTGGAGGAGCTACAACCTCGAGATACCGGAGAATTGTCAAGAACTGAAGGACAGTATGACCATGGTTCATGTGAAGGATGTTGAAACCAGAAGTTTGAAATGCAACTCCGGAATATTAAAGGATGTCACGAGAGATTTCACGTCAACAGAGATTGATCTAGAAAAAGAACTTGAGAAAGACAAGCATGATCGGAAGAAGCCATTGGAGGCATGAACAAGGCTTGAAGAGTTTGGAGACGTTGAAGATTTATTGACCTTAGAAGACCAAACCCCTGTTATATACCTACGTTAGGTGCGACGTTTGTGAGCTGTCATTTGTTTGATGTTTTTCGACAGCCACAGCAAAAATCTGTCTTTTCAAAACTTTTGTTTGTATTGTGTGCATCCCTCTCTATCTCTCTTATCTTACCCCAAACCCACATGGACCCAATAGAGGATGAATGGAGATGAGCTTGTATTTTCTGGACCGATGAGTCAGTTGGAGGCAGACCGATGGATTTAGAACATGGAGGATCACATGGAGAATAACCCTGTAGTTGGAAATAATATGACCCAGCATGCTCTTCAGTGCTTTGAAAGAGGTCCTGCTACTTGGTGGAGGATGTACCAAACCATCAATGGATGGCAAGGAGTAACCACTTGGAAAGAATTTAAGTTGACTCTGCCAAAGTCTCGGCTTGTTTCCCAGAAGTTGAAGCCTTATGGAAAGGATATGAAGAAACCTTGTGCATGCAAGATTTGTGGAGAAATAGGACACACCCATAAAGAACACAAGGATAAATGCCCTAATTGTGAAGGAACTCACCCAGTTGAAGAATGCCCAAATAGGCAGATTACCTGTTTCTTGTGTGAAGGGACTACCCACTATCCTGCTCAGTGTCACATTTACCCCATGGTACAACGAACCATCCAGCAGAAGAAAGAAGTAATGAAAGGAGCCCTCATGGAAATTTTAGAAGAAACTGTGATGAAGGAAGAGGTGGAGGACACGCCCAAAGAAGAACCAATTAAACCCTACACCAAGTCATGCTATTCATGTGGAGAAGAAGGTCACATCTCCCAGAATTGCATGAATGGGGATCTAGTAGAATTCCCGACAGAGGAAGTAGAATATGACCCACAGGAAATAGAAGCCATGATTGGCATGGAAAGGTCCAGGAAGAGAAGCAGATTGGATTCCAGGAAGGACCTGAGTCATATCACCTGTTATAGGTGCAAGGAGTCAGGGCACTACCTCAACAATTGCCCAAAAAGGAAACCCCGATACTTGTCAGAAGTAATATGTTTTAGTTGTAAAGGAGCAGGGCACTTTGCTAGAGAATGCCCCAAGGAGAAGGAAACTTGTGCTAGATAGTTGAGTTTGCAACAAAAGAAATGGAGTAGTAGAAGTGAGAACATTTTTCTTTTATATTGAGGTGTTGAGTTGAGACATGTAATGGAGAAGCAAGAGATTGTAATCATTTGAGAATGAATAAAGTAGCATCGTTGGTACTGATATGGATTTTATGAGTTGTTACTCTATGAAGAAGGATTTTGACCATTTTTGAGGATAAGAGAAATATGGTCTATGGAAGATTTGTGCATTTTAAGGGTTGTAGTACCCTGTAATGGATTTCGGACAAAATGAATACGAGTTTTGTCTCGATATGTGTGATGCCCCAAGAGTATGTGGGATGAAGTTGGAGACCGACAGTTGTTTGGACCAAAGGTGATCAAAGGAGTCAGAAGAGAATGTTAAGTTGATTCGTGATAGACTGAAGGTAGCTCAGTCCAGGCAGAAGAGTTATGTAGACTCAAAAACTCAAGGAGGTAGTCTATGAAATTGGAGATAGAGCATGTCTTCATGTGTTCCCTCTGCGAGGAGTTAAACGAATTGGAGTTAAAGTAAAGTTAGCCCCGAGATTTGTAGGACCATACCGAGTTTTGGAGCGTATGAGAGAAGTGGCCTACAAGTTGGAGTTACCCGAAGGACTGTCAGGAGTTCAGGATGTGTTTCACGGTTCCCAGTTGAAGAAGTGCCATGCAGAGATGGCTAATATTCCCGTGTAAGGACGCTTGACCGCGGAAAGGATAATGATGTTCCACGAAGTGGAATATGGACTTCATAAGTATAAGTTTTTATCTCGGTGTGAGGGATATCCCACGAGGATGAAGAGATAAATTACTATTGGATATAAAGGAGGTATGATGTCGGAAATATCGATCAATGGAAACTCCATGATGAGTCTGAGTAATCATGTCCTAGTTTGGTGCCAATAGAAGGAAGGAAGACAGTACAATTGGAATGATTTAAGTATGCTAGGAAGCTGGAAGCTGGATGTTGGAATAATGACTAGTTGCCCAGAGGATAAGTTCAAGGTTTACAAGTGATGAGATGGGCCATAACCCATAGGCCCCAGGACCTGCCAAAAAGCAAGCACATTCTTGCTGAAGGAAAAACCCTGGAGGAAGATACGACGTTTTATCGGCAGACAATTTTATAGGAGTAACGCAAAATCTGAGAGTTGTGAAGGAACGATAGATGTTTGTTTGGCTTGCAGAATCCATGGAATTATCCGAAATTAGTTCGTCGACAAGAGAAATTCGGCAATGCTTGTGAGGATGACCGAGTGTTACAATGCGAGATTCGCTAAACTGTATACAAGGTAATGATTTGGGTGCGGGATGGATTGATCACCATACCGACTTACTCTTATTATTCGCCTTGCTATATGGATGGTAAATCTGAGTGACTTACCTATAGTGGAGAGACGACGATCAAAACCTTGTTTAAGCCTTAGAATGGTATAGGTATTTTTCCCTTGTACAAGGCAGCTTTGCCAACCGTAGGTTATACGGTGAGGATCACCCAGACCCATTTCCTGCAGGAGAAACCACAAATTGTTGACCACCATGAGATATCGATAGTTGTTTAGTTTTGGCGCCAGACCCGTCAGCTAAGAAGACCCAATCTCGGAAGAACCTTACCAAGATGAAAGGATAGAAAAATTGTGGTAAGGTTATGCCACTATCGGAAGAGCCCGGATAAGGAATTATCCTGAAGATCTAAGAAGACCGACACTGTCAAGAATAAGGATGGAGTATATGAGTTTTGATAGAACCGTAACCATGCTTCTAAGGGTGGTAGCACCCCAGACCCCGGTGACGATTGATGGAATTTGAGGAGACCCCCAAACCCTAACCTTTTTCTTGCTAGCCTCTCCGAATCTCGAGGACGAGATTCATTTTAAGGGTGGTAGGTTTGTAACATCCCAAAATTCTAAATTTTGGAATGTTATAATAAATAGATAGATTTAATTGATTGTCTGAAAGTGAGTGAATTCGAAACTTTTTGAAAGTTAAATGAGAGGGAATAAAAGGACTTTCCCAAACTTTCACCTTTTTTTCTTTTGATCCCCGAGAATTCAAATTCTTTTCATCACAAAACCCTGGAGAGAAGATGACATGACTTCTTCCATTTATTTAAATGACATGGGGTGTTGAAAATAATTGAATTTCATTTGGAAAATATTTTTCATGCAACTCAATGATTTTCACAAGAGAAGATAAAATGACTTCTTCAAATTATGAAATATGAGTTGTGAGTTTCAAGGATCAAATTCAAAGTCTTTTGAATTTATTTTTCAATTTGGAGTTATTTGAGTTTTATTCAAATTATTTTCTCCAAAAATAAAATACATGGAAATTAGGGTAACATGATTCCCTACAACAGAAAATTGGAGAGAAATAAATTTGAAATCATTTTGGTATTTTTAAAAATGATTTTAGTTGGATTTTAAATGACCAGTAGCACTCTTTGTTTTATCTGAATTTGTGTGGATTTTATTTGAAGTTATAAAAATGTTCATCTCGTAGAAAATATTTTTCTGAAAATTTTGATATATTATATGCCTATATAATATTTTTAGTTATTTTGTTTTTATTATTTTAGTTCTCTGAAAAAAAATGTTTAAAAAAAAACCTTCCCGCCAACTGGGCCGGCCCAGCTCCCAGGCCAGGCCGCGGCCCAGCCCACCACCTCGTCATCCCCGAGCTCGGGAGGGACTCCGAGCCAGCACGCCGCCGCGCCGTGGCCTCCACGGAGTCCTCCGCCGCCTTACCCCTCCTCCAAGGCCACCTCCTCCCCTCCCCTACTATAAAGCCGCCGCCCCGGGCCCCGTTTCCCTCTTGGTCACGCCGCCGCCTCCTCCCGCAGCCGCCGCCGCCGTGGTCAACCGCCGCCGCCGCCACTCGCAGCTGCTGCGCCGCTGCCTTGCCGCGCCACCGCATGCTGCTCGCCTCCGCCGCCGCCGCACTGCCGCCCCGCGCCGCCCGCGACGCCCCTCACCGCTGTCGCTGCTTCCGCCGCCACCGACGCCGCACGCCCCGCTCGCCGGAGCCGATCCGATCTGCGCCGCCGGTTTTTCTCATAAAACCGCCGAGCCGCCCAAACCGGTAAAACCACCACCCAGTTTTTTTGTTTTTTTAGATTAGGTTTTTCTTCAAAAAAAAAACCCCGATCGGTATGCTCTAAATAGCGAACGTTTTCTGTTTAGGCCTTTGTAGTGGACGAATTCGTCACTTATGTTTCTTTAGCGGACGTTCATCGGTTAAGTTTTTCTTTTTCCTGTTTTATTTAGGATAGGGACCTCTTCGTAATTAAAGTTTTTACCGAATAGTCCCTGTTCTTCAAACGGTCATAACTTTTACACCGTTTGTCCAAATCCAACGAAACCAACGCCCACGTCTTCGTTATGATCTCCTCTATCCATTAATCCAACTCAAACATGTTTTTGAAGAGTTTAAAATTTCGATTAGATCAGTTTTGAATTCAAACTTCGTTTGATCATAACTTGAGTTTCGTAGCTCCGTTTGAGTTGATTCTTTTTGCAAATCGAAGCTCTTGACCTAAACCTTCTAATAAGGCCAAATTCACATAATTTTGGTACTGTTAGAAATAGTTTTATGTTGCAAGAGCTATTTGCTTGGTTTTGATGTTTTCTGAATTGTCTTCTTCGATCTTTTTGATCTTTTGAGTGATTGCTTATGTGTGGTTACTATTGCTTGCTTACGATAGATTGACCGGAGTGTGACGAGTAGATCTATCAAGAGTTTTGAGTGCGAATCATCTTCATCAACATTGCAGGCAAGTTCACACTTTGATCATATCCCCTTCCATACCCAGTTTTTTTGCATTAGATCAATCTTCACACATTGCATGATTAGGATCTAATTAAACTGGGGGATGGGAAGTAGATGAGGTAGTACCTATTACCTGTTTATTATCAAACCTTTGGGAGTTACTTCTACGTTTGCTTATTATGCCATGCTATGCTAGTAGACGTGGATTGGGTTTTGAGAGTATCCATGACAGATGTGAGATTGTTAATTAATGGTTTACTTAAGTTGGCAACTTAAACACACATCTGGGTGGATTGAGGCACCTGGTTATTCTAGGATTGCCTGTCTAGGCACCTGGGTAATCTAGGACTTGCCTGTTTTCTTTTGGACCGCCACCCAGGCTCAAAGGGATCATGAGATTTTTCAAACTAGAAACTTCCGTGTGCAGCCACAAGCCATTATGGGCTCTGGCATAGTTGATTAAGTCGTGCGAACTCTTACAGGGTAGACTAGCAGATGTAGGGGAAAGTAGGTGTACCGGTCTATCCATCGTAAGGTGCTAGCGCTTCTGAAAGACTGTGTCTTGGTCATCCGTTTCTCAAACACCATGTAGTGCGAGAAATCCAACGGAGGCGATCGAGTCTTGTGGGGAAAAGTGCGCAAACCTCTGCAGAGTGTATAAACTAATCATGATTAGCCGTGTCCCCGGTTATGGACATCTTGAGTATCTAGTTCTTGGATTATCCTGTTGATCTCATCACGTTACTTTAAATGAATATTGTTGGGTTTAATGATGTTACTTAATTGGGATTGAGAATGTTGTCAACCATTCTCAATGTTCAACAACCACCATCAGAGTTAAATAAAATTTATTCCTTTGTAGTAGGGAAAAATTGGCTTTACGCAAAAACCTTATAACCATAGGGCTTTTCCACCAGCCAAATATGCATGTAGTGATAGTCTTTATTCATCATTCTCTATGGTGTGAATTTGCCAGTACATTCAATGTACTGACCCTCTGTGGCTGCAACGTCTCATGTTGCAGGATTATCTTACGACGAGTAAGTGATACGTTAGGGTTACGATTTCTACACTCAACTTTGCCATTGGTGTTGATGGGAATCCACAACCTTGTTACTTCTGCTATTTTGGATTTGAGGTAATAGTATTTACGTTACTTTTACATGTGATTTACCTCTATTATAAATCCTCGAGTACTGTGTGTGTCAGCATACCGATCCAGGGATGACACTTAAGCACAGAGACTTGACCCATTCGGGTCGGGTCGCTACAAGCATCTTTATAATCACCTAGTTACGTTGTGACATTTGATAGCACACTAAGTGTTCCTCTGGTATTCGGGAGTTGCACAATCTCGTAGTCATAGGAACATGTATAATTTATGGAGAAAGCAATAGCAATAAACTAAATGATCATAGTGCTAAGCTAACGGACCGGTCATGTCAATCACATCATTCTCCAATGATGTGATCCCGTTTATCAAATGACAACTCATGTCTATGATTAGGAAACTTAAACATCTTTGATTAATGAGCTAGTCAAGTAGAGGCATACTAGTGACACTCTGTTTGTCTATGTATTCACACATGTACTAAGTTTCCGATTAATAAAATTCTAGCATGAATAATAAACATTTATCATGATATAAGGAAATATAAATAACAACTTTATTATTTCCTCTAGGGCATATTTCCTTCAGTCTCCCACTTGCACTAGAGTCAATAATCTAGATTACACAGTAATGATTCTAACACCCATGGAGTCTTGGTGTTGATGATGTTTTGCTCATGAGAGAGGCTAATTCAACGGGTCTGCAACATTCAGATCCGTATGTATCTTTCAAATCTCTATGTCTCCTTCCTTGACTTGATCGTGGATGGAATTGAAGCGTCTCTTGATGTGCTTGGTTCTCTTGTGAAATCTGGATTCCTTTGCCAAGACAATTGCACCATTATTATCACAAAAGATTTTCATTGGACCCGATGCACTAGGTATTACACCTAGATCGGATATGAACTCCTTCATCCAGACTCCTTCATTTGCTGCTTCCGAAGCAGCTATGTATTCCGCTTCACACGTAGATCCCGCCACGACGCTCTATTTAGAACTGCACCAACTGACAGCTCCACCATTCAATAAAAATATGTATCCGGTTTGTGACTTAGAGTCATCTGGGTCAGTGTTAAAGCTTGCATCAACGTAACCGTTTACGACGAGCTCTTTGTCACCTCCATAAACGAGAAACATATCCTTAGTCCTTTTCAGGTATGTCAGGATGTTCTTGACTGTTGTCCAGTGATCCACTCCTGGATTACTTTGGTACCTCCCTGCTAAGATAATAGCAAGGCACACATCAGGTCTAGTACACTACATTGCATACATGATAGAACCTATGGCTGAGGCATAGGGAATGACTTTCATTTTCTCTATATCTTCTGCAGTGGTCGGATATTGAGTCTGACTCAACTTCACACCTTGTAACACAGGCAAGAACCCTTTCTTTGCTTGATCCATTTTGAACTTCTTCAAAACTTTATCAAGGTATGTGCTTTGTGAAAGTCCAATTAAGCGTCTTGATATATCTCTATAGATCTTGATGCCCAATATATAAGCAGCTTCACCGAGGTCTTTCATTGAAAATTTTGTATTCAAGTATCCTTTTTATGCTATTCAGAAATTCAGTATCATTTACGATCAACAATATGTCATCCACATATAATATCAGAAATGCTACAGAGCTCCCACTCACTTTCTTGTAAATACAGGCTTCTCCAAAAGTCTATATAAAACCATATGCTTTGATCACACTATCAAAGCGTATATTCCAACTCCGAGATGCTTGCACCAGTCCATAAATGGATCGTTGGAGCTTACACACTTTGTTAGCACCTTTTGCATCGAAAAAACCTTCTGGTAGCATCATATACAACTCTTCTTTAAGATATCCATTAAGGAATGCAGTTTTGACATCCATTTGCCAAATTTCATAATCATAAAATGCGGCAACTGCTAACATGATTCGGACGGACTTAAGCATCGCTATGGGTGAGAAGGTCTCATCGTAGTCAACTCCTTGAACTTGTCGAAAACCTTTCGCAACAAGTCGAGCTTTGTAGACAGGAATATTACCGTCAGCATCAGTCTTTTTCTTGAAGATTCATTTATTCGCTATGGCTTTCCGATCATCGGGCAAGTCAACAAAAGTCCATACTTTGTTCTGATACATGGATCCCATCTCAGATTTCATGGCCTCAAGCCATTTTGCGGAATTTGGGCTCATCATCGCTTCCTTATAGTTCGTAGGTTCGTCATGGTCAAGTAACATGACTTCTAGAACAGGATTACCGTACCACTCTGGTGCAGATCTTACTCTGGTTGACCTACGAGGTTCGGTAGTAACTTGATCAGAAGTTTCATGATCATCATCATTAGCTTCCTCACTAATTGGTGTAGGAATCACTGGAATTGATTTATGTGCTGAACTAGTTTCCAATAAGGGAGCAGGTATAATTACCTCATCAAGTTCTACTTTCCTCCCACTCACTTCTTTCGAGAGAAACTCCTTCTCTAGAAAGGAACCATTCTTAGCAACGAATATCTTTCCTTTGGATTTGTGATAGAAAGGTGTGCCCAACAGTCTCCTTTGGGTATCCTACGAAGACACATTTCTCCGATTTGGATTCAAGCTTATCAGGTTGAAGATTTTTCACATAAGCATTGCAGCCCCAAACTTTAAGAAACGACAACTTTGGTTTCTTGCCAAACCACAGTTCATATGGTGTCGTCTCAACGGATTTAGATAGTGCCCTATTTAATGTGAATGCAGCCGTCTCTAAAGCATAACCCCAAAACGGCAACGGTAAATCAGTAAGAGACATCATAGATCGCACCATATCTAATAAAGTGCGTTTACGGCGTTCGGACACACCATTACGCTGTGGTGTTCCAAGTGGCATGAATTGCGAAACTATTCCGCATTGTTTCAAATGAAGACCAAGCTCGTAACTCAAATATTCTCCTGCACGATCACATCGTAGAAACTTTATTTTCTTGTTACGATGATTTTCCACTTCACTCTGAAATTCTTTGAACTTCTCAAATGTTTCAGACTTATGTTTCATCAAGTAGACATACCCATATCTTCTCAAATCATCTGTGAAGGTCAGAAAATAAAGATACCCGCCACGAGCATCAACACTCATCGGACCGCATACATCAGTATGTATTATTTCCAATAAGTCTGTTGCTCGTTCTATTGTTCCAGAGAACGGAGTCTTAGTCATCTTTCCCATGAGGCATGGTTCGCAAGCATCAAGTGATTCATAATCAAGTGATTCCAAAAGCCCATCGGCATGGAGTTTCTTCATGCGCTTTACACCAATATGACCTAAACGGTAGTGCCACAAATAAGTTGCACTATCATTATTAAACTTATATCTTTTGGCTTCAATACTATGAATATGTGTATTACTACTATCAAGATTTAGTACAAATAAACCACTCATCAAGGGTGCATGACCATAAAAGATATTACTCATATAAATAGAACAGCCATTATTCTCTGATTTAAATGAATAACCGTCTAGCATCAAACAAGATCCAGATATAATGTTCATGCTTAACGCTGGCACCAAATAACAATTATTCAGGTCTAAAACTAATCCCGAAGGTAGATGTAGAGGTAGCGTGCCGATGGCGATCACATCGACTTTGGAACCATTTCCCACGCACATCGTCACCTCGTCCTTAGCCAATCTTCACTTAATCCGTAGCCCCTGTTTCAAGTTGCAAATATTAGCAACAGAACCAGTATCAAATACCCAGGCGCTACTGTGAGCATTAGTAAGGTACACATCTATAACATGTATATCAAATATACCTTTCACTTTGCCATCCTTCTTATCCGCCAAATACTTGGGGCAGTTCCGCTCCTAGTGATCGGTCCCTTTGCAGTAGAAGCACTCAGTCTCAGGCTTAGGTCCAGACTTGGGCTTCTTCACTTGAGCAGCAACTTGCTTTCCATTCTTCTTGAAGTTCCCCTTCTTCCCTTTGCCCTTCTTCTTAAACCGGTGCTCTTGTTAACCATCAACACTTGATGCTCCTTGATTTCTACCTCCGCAGCCTTTAGCATTGCGAAGAGCTTGGGAATTGTCTTATCCATCCCTTGCATATTATAGTTCATCACGAAGCTTTTGCAGCTTGGTGGCAGTGATTGAAGAACTCTGTCAATGACACTATCAACCGGAAGATTAACTCCCAGCTGAGTCAAGTGATTGTGGTACCCAGACATTCTGAGTATGTGCTCACTGACAGAACTGTTCTCCTCCATTTTGCAGTTGTAAAATTTATTGGAGACTTCATATCTCTCAATCCGGGCATTTGCTTGAAATATTAACTTCAACTCCTGGAACATCTCATATGCTCCATGACGTTCAAAACATCGTTGAAGTCCTGGTTCTAAGCCGTAAATCATGGTACACTGAACTATCGAGTAGTCATCAGCTTTGCTCTGCCAGGTGTTCATAACATCTGGAGTTGCTCCTGCAGCGGGTTTGGCACCTAGTGGTGCTTCGAGGACGTAATTCTTCTGTGCGGCAATGAGGATAATCCTCAAGTTACGGACCCAGTCCGTGTAGTTGCTACCATCATCTATCAACTTAGCTTTCTCTAGGAACACATTAAAATTCAATGAAATAACAGCACGGGCCATTTATCTACAACAACATAGACATGCAAAATACTATCAGGTACTAAGTTCATGATAAATTGAAGTTCAATTAATCATATTACTTAAGAAATCCCACTTAGATAGACATCCCTCTAATCATCTAAGTGATCACGTGATCCATGTCAACTAAACCATGTCTGATCATCACATGAGATGGAGTAGTTTTCAATGGTGAACATCACTATATTGATCATATCTACTATATGTTTCACGCTCGACCTTTCGGTCTCAGGGTTCCGAGGCCATATCTGCATATGCTAGGCTCGTCAAGTTTAACCCGAGTATTCTGCATGTGCAAAACTGGCTTGCACCCGTTGTATGTGAATGTAGAGCTTATCACACCTGATCATCACATGGTGTCGCGGCACGATGAACTATAGCAACGGTGCATACTCAGGGAGAACACTTATACCTTCAAATTAAGTGAGAGATCATCTTATAATGCTACCGCCGTACTAAGCAAAATAAGATGCATAAAGGATAAACATCACATGCAATCAATATAAGTGATATGATATGGCCATCATCATCTTGTGCATTTGATCTCCATCTCCAAAGCACTGTCATGATCACCATCGTCACCGGCTTGACACCTTGATCTCCATCGTAGCATCGTTGTCGTCTCGCCAACTATTGTTTCTACTACTATCGCTACCGCTTAGTGATAAAGTAAAGCAATTACATGGCAATTGCATTTCATACAATAAAGCGACAACCATATGGCTCCTGTCGGTTGCCGATAACTGTGTTACAAAACATGATCATCTCATACAACAATTTATATAATCACGTCTTAACCATATCACATCACAACATGCCTTGCAAAAACAAGTTAGACGTCCTCTACTTTGTTGTTGCAAGTTTTACGTGGCTACTACGGGCTTCTAGCAAGAACCGTTTTTACCTACGCATCGAAACCACAACGTGGTATAGTGATTGATTTTTGATCTTCAGAAAGAACCCTGTTCATTGAATCCGATTCAACTATAGTTGGAGAAACTGACACCCGCCAGCCACCTGTTTGCAAAGCACGTCGGTAGAAGCAGTATCATGAACGCGGTCATGTAATGTCGGTCCGGGCCGCTTCATCCAATAATACCGCTGAATCAAGAAACAACTACTGACGGCAAGAAATAAGTATATACCCACGCCCACAACTCCTTTGTGTTCTACTCGTGCAAATAACATCTACGCATAGACCTGGTTCGGATGCCACTGTTGGGGAATGCAGTATTTCAAAAAAAATCCTACGATCACGCAAGATCTATCTAGGAGATGCATAGCAACGAGAGGGGAGAGTGTGTCTACGTACCCTCGTAGACCGAAAACGGAAGCGTTGAGTAACGCGGTTGATGTAGTCGAACGTCTTCGCGATCCAACCGATCAAGTACCGAACGCACGGCACCTCCACGATATGCACACGTTCAGCTCGGTGACGTCCCTCGAACTCTAGATCCAGTTGAGGCCGAGGGAGAGTTTCGTCAGCACGACGGCATGTTGACGGTGATGATGAAGTTACCGACGCAGGGCTTCGCGTAAGCACTACGACAATATGACTGAGGTGGAAATCTGTGGAGGGGGGCACCGCACACGGCTAAGAAATCAACTTGTGTGTCTATGGGGTGCCCCCTCCCACGTATATAAAGGAGTGGAGGGGGGGCTGGCCGGCCTCATAGGGCGCGCTCCAAGAGGGGAATCATACTCGTACTAGGAGTAGGTTCCCCCCTTTCCAAGTCCAACTAGGAGGGGGAAGGAAAGGAAGAGGGGAAGAAGGAAAGGGGGGCCAGCCCCCCTCCTCAGTTCAGATTGGGCATGGGGGGGCCTCCTCAATTCAGAAGGAAAGGGGTACTCCGGAAAATGCCCGAACCTATCCAAAACCTTTCCGGTGTCCAAACATAACCTTCCAATATATCAATCTTCATGTCTCGGCCATTTCGAGACTCCTCGTCATGTCCGTGCTCACATCTGGGACTCCGAACAATCTTCGGTACATCAAATCACATAACTCACAATACATATCGTCATCGAACGTTAAGCGTGCGGACCCTACGGGTTCAAGAACTATGTAGACATGACCGAGACTCATCTCCGGTCAATAACCTATAACGGAACCTGGATGCTCATATTGGTTCCTACATATTCTATGAAGATCTTTATCGTTCAAACCGCATAACAACATACGTTGTTCCCTTTGTCATCGGTATGTTACTTGCCCGAGATTCGATCGTTGGTATCATACCTAGTTCAATCTCATTACCGTCAAGTCTCTTTACTCGCTCCGTAATGCAACATCCCGCAACTAACTCGTTCAGTAGGTGTCAACTTATTCAAATCATGTCTACGATATAAGGAGACAGGCATAACACTAACACTGGCTCCAAGATCACATAAAACAGTCTTGACATAGTTTCTTTTAATGGAGCATGGTATAGTTGGTACTCCTGGATCTCCAAGTTTCTTTGGTATTCCACCCTTAAAAGTATAATTAGCAAGCATGGTGGAAATTTTAGCTTCTGGTATATTTCTCTTATTAGAAACAATTTCCTTCATGTATTTAGCATAAGGGTTCATTTTAAGCATATCAGTCAAACGCATGCGCAAAAAGATAGGTCTAATCATTTCAGCAAAGTGCTCAAAATCCTCATCATCCTTTTTCTTGGATGGTTTAGGAGGAAAAGGCATGGGTTTCTGAACCCATGGTTCTCTTTCTTTACCGTGTTTCCTAGCAACAAAGTCTCTCTTATCATAACGTTGATTCTTTGATTGTGGGTTATCAAGATCAAAAGCAGGTTCGATATCTACATCATTATCATGCTAGGTTGAGCATCAACATGAACATCATCATTAACATTATCACTACGTTCATGTTCATTACCAGATTGTGTTTCAACATCAGAAATAGAAATATCATTGGGATTCTCAGGTGTGTCAACAACAGGTTCACTAGAAGCATGCAAAGTCCTATTGTTTTTCTTTTTCTTCCTCTTAGAAGGACTAGGTGTATCAACATTAGTTCTCTGATAATCTTGCTCAATTGTCTAAGGGTGGCCCTCAGGATACAAAGGTTCCTGAGTCATTTTACCCCCTCTAGTCATAACTCTAACAGCATTATCATTCTTCTTATTTTTTTAATTCATTGAGCAAATCATTCTGAGCTTTAAGTACTTATTTTACTTGAGTGGTAACCATAGAAGCATGTTTACTAATAGGTTTAAGTTCACCTTTAACTCTAGACATATAATCACTCAAGTGTTCAAGCATATAAGCATTGTGCTTCAATTGTCTACCAACATAAGCATTGAAGTTTTCTTGTTTAACAATAAAATTATCAAACTCATCTAAGCATTGGCTAGCAGACTTATAGCGAGGAATATCACCTTCATCAAATCTATAGAGAGAATTTACCTTTACTACCTGTGTCGGGTTATCAAGACCATGTATTTCTTCAATAGGTGGTAAATTCTTAACATCTTCAGCTTTAATACCTTTTTCTTTCATAGATTTCTTTGCCTCTTGCATATCTTCAGGACTGAGAAATAGAATACCCCTTTTCTTCGGAGTTGGCTTAGGAGTTGGTTCAGGAAGTGTCCAATTATTTTCATTAGTCAACATATTATTCAGTAGCAATTCAGCTTGATCAACAGTTCTTTCCCTGAAAACACAACCATCACAACTATCTAGGTAGTCTCTGGAAGTATCGATTAGTCCATTATAAAAGATATCAAGTATTTCATTTTTCTTGAGAGGATGGTCAGGCAAAGCATTAAGTAATCGGAGAAGCCTCCCCAAGCTTGTGGGAGACTCTCTTCTTCAATTTGCACAAAATTATATATTTCCCTTAAGGCAGCTTATGAGCGGGGAAATATTTAGCAGAGAAGTAATAAATCATATCCTGGGGACTATGCACACAACCAGGATCAAGAGAATTAAATCACGTTTTAGCATCACCCTTTAATGAGAACGGAAACAACTTAAGGATAAAGTTATAGCGAGTTTTCTCATCATGAGTAAACAGGGTGGCTATATCATTTAATTTAGTAAGATGTGCTAAAACAGTTTCAAATTCATAGCCATAAAAAGGATCAGATTCAACCAAAGTGATTAACTCAGGATCGACAGAGAAATCACAATCCTTATCAGTAATAAAGATAGGTGAAGTAGCAAAAGCAGGGTCATATTTCATTCTAGCATTCAAAGACTTTTCCTTAAGCTTAGCTAATAAATTCTTAATATCAGATATATCATTGAAAGCTAAGAAGTCTCTAGCAGTTTCTTCATCCATAACATAACCCTCAAGCACAACAGGAAATTCATATCTAGGGGGAGAATCTTCATCATCACTTTCATCAATATTACCAGTTTCAATAATTTCATTCTCTCTAGCCCTAGCAAGTTGTTCATCAAGAAATTCACCTAGTGGCACAATAGTATCAAGCATAGAAGTGGTTTCAACATAAATATTGTGGAAAGCAGAAGTGGCATCATCAATAACATGTGACCTATCAGAATCAATAGCATGTGTAGGTGTCGCAAGTTTACTCATAGCAGAAGGTGAATCAAGTGCAGAGCTAGATGGCAGTTCCTTACCTCGCCTCGTAGTTGAGGGAAAAATCTCGGTTCTTTGATCTTTCAAGTTCTTCATATTGGTAACCAGATATAAATCCCAAGTGACTCAATGAATAGAGCTACGCTCCCCGGCAACAGCGCCAGAAAATAGTCTTGATAACCCACAAGTATAGGGGATCGCAACAATTTTCGAGGGTATAGTATTCAACCCAAATTTATTGATTTGGCACAAGGGGAGCCAAACAATATTCTCAAGTATTAGCAGCTGAGTTGTCAATTTAACCACACCTGAAACTTAAGATCTGTAGCAAAGTGTTTAGTGGCAAAGTAATATGATAGTAGTGGTAATGGTAGTGCCGGTGTCAAAACCGGTGGATCTCGGGTAGGGGGTCCCGAACTGTGCGTCTAGGCTGGATGGTAACAGGAGGCAAGGGACATGAAGTTTTACCCAGGTTCGGGCCCTCTTGATGGAGGTAAAACCCTACGTCATGCTTGATTAATATTGATGATATGGATAGTACAAGAGTAGATCTACCACGAGATCGGAGAGGCTAAACCCTAGAAGCTAGCCTATGGTATGATTGTTGTTCTGTCTGTTGTCGTACGGACTAAAACCCTCCGGTTTATATAGACACTGGAGAGGGTTAGGGTTACACAAAGTCGGTTACAATGGTAGGAGATCCACATATCCGTATCGCCAAGCTTGCCTTCCACGCCAAGGAAAGTCCCTCCCGGACACGGGACGAAGTCTTCAATCTTGTATCTTCATAGTCTAGGAGTCCGGCTGAAGGTATAGTCCGGCCATCCGGACACCCCCTAATCCAGGACTCCCTCAGTAGCCCCTGAACCAAGCTTCAATGACGACGAGTCCGGCGCGCAGATTGTCTTCGGCATTGCAAGGCGGGTTCCTCCTCCAAGTACTTCATAGAAGATTTTGAACACAAAGATAGCGTCCGGCTCTGCAAAATAAGTTTCCACACATTGCCATAGAGAGAATAATATTTACACAAATATAATCTACTGACGTATTCCATAGTGTGACATCGCACCACGGCCAAGCCTTTATTTGAATCGTTTTATTGTCCCACCTCAGTGTGTCATGCGAGGCGGTTTCCTTGGCATGTCTTGTCGAAGCAGAGATCGTGTCCCCTTATTCCGGGATTCTCATCAATACGGGCGTGGGTAACCCAACTGCGCCATTGATTACGGCGCTTGGAGATAAGCGAGTTTTACCAGGCTGGTGGGGACACGTAGTTGCGTCCACCCATATAAGGGGATAAGGATCCACCTTTTCACCTACGCCTTCTTCCTCCTTTGCCTATCCATTTTCGCGCACTCGAGCTCCAGCGCCCAAGTCCGCACTCCCCACCTCAACCTTCTCCAGCCATGTCCGGAGCGGGAGGCAAGTGGATGGTCTCCTCCGTCACGGAGGGACACATCAAAAAACTGAGGAAGGCCGGATACTTGTCTAACGACATCGCGTACCGGCTTCCCGAAGAGGGGCAGCTCCTCCCCACCCCAAGGCCCCATGAGAGGGTAGTGTTCCTTCCCCACTTCCTCCGTGGACTGGGCTTTCCTATCCACCCATTCGTCTGGGGACTCATGTTCTACTACGGCCTGGATTTCCATGATCTGGCCCCGAACTTCATCCTCAACATCTCGGCGTTTACCGTCGTGTGCGAGGCTTTCCTCCGCATCCGCCCCCATTTCAGCCTATGGCTCAAGACTTTCAATGTCAAGCCGAAGGTGGTGCGCGGCAACCAGGCGGAGTGCGGAGGTGCCATGGTGGGCAAGATGCCCAATTTCTTATGGCTCGAGGGCTCCTTTGTGGAGACCCTGAAGGGGTGGCAATCGGGGTGGTTTTACATCACCGAGCCACGCGACCCTGAGTGGGTCGCAGCCCCCGAGTTCCGGTCCGGACCCCCAACGCGGCTCACGTCCTGGAAAGAGACGGGCCTGTCGTGGGGCAGCAAAGGAGAGGTGACTGGACTGCAAACATGCATCCAAACCCTGGTGAACAAGCAGCTCAAGCTTGTCAATGTAGTCCAGGTTATGCTCACCCGCCGGATCCTCCCGTGTCAACAACAGGCCTTCAATCTGTGGGAGTTCAACCCGGCGCAACACCGAACTCTGAGCAGGCTCTTCGACACGATGTACGAAGATGCCTGGAAGGTGCTTTTCAAGGGCGCCGAGGCTCCCGCATCCGCTACCGAGGATCGCGGATTCAGCACGCAGCGTCACGCTAGCATGGTAAGTTGTTTGTGCCTTTTACAGGGTATTAGTTTTTCATAGTTTAACTCTATGCGAGATCTAAGCTCCCTTACCTTTGACAGGATTGGCAGGCGAAGTCCGGACAGATCGACTGTCCGGCTCCTTTACCCGAAGACCCAGCCGATGCCCGCTTGGCGAAGCTGCTGGTTCCGGCACCCTATGTGGTGCCAGAGAAGAAGGCCATGAAGAAGGCCATGGGGACTCTAAAAAGTGCCCGGCGCTAGGAGGTGTCGGGTTCATCATCCGACGGCTCCAAGGCGCATTCCTCCCGTGAAGACGAGGAGGAGGAAGAAGAGACCTCTCCCCCTCCAGCGGGGGGGAGAGAAGAAAAGGAAGGCCGCCCTCACTGGGGAGGCCGAAGGGTCCAAGAAGGGAAAACCCTTCCTTCGGACTACTCCACCAATGCCAACGACGGCGGAGAGGAGTGGCCGCTCAGGGCCAAGCCCCTGGCGAAATCGTAAGTATCCGGATACCAGAGTAATTCATAGTATTCCTTTATTGCACAGCTTTCCCTTATGTCGAATGTGATTATGCAGCCCATCCAAAGATCGGCTCGACGCGTTGTTGAGCGGTTCACTGGACTCGTCGGATGTGAATTCGCTTCCGACGGCTACCTCCCCCCGCCCTACGGACAATGCCGAAGTGTTGTCCCAACAGGTTCCAAGGCAGGAGGAGGTGGTCCTGGAGGCGTCGCAAGGTGACCTCCCGGACTCGAGGAGTAAAGGGGATAAAACCCCCCAGGGCTCCAAGTCCGGCTCTAGGCCAGACACCGCTCCGGAACCTTCAAAGGTTCCAGAGTCCGGCGGGCGACCTCCTTCCAAGAGGAGCAAGCCCACCGTGCCGGTGACCCCTGTCCAACAGGAGGCGCCGGACAATCTGTTGGAGGTGCTCAAAGGCGCCTCCATCGACGAGGAACACCGCACCATTATGAGTGCGGTGGTCCAGAAGGTTCAGTCCGCCAAGAGCGAACTGACTGAAGCTTGTGCTAGCCTTTTAACAGGCTTTGAGGTAAGTAAAGAATGTGTAAATAACATTACCGCATAGACAGTAGCCCCTGATGCTCTGTTTGGTGTTCGGGAAGAAAAGCCGAATAGAGGATCAAATAAAATTCGCAGGAGTCTAACAAAAAGGAGTTAATATGCGTATGCAGGCTTCTCTGCTGGCGTCCACCGTACTGACTGCGGAAGTGGACACGCTAAAGTAGAACCTCGAGCAGTCCGAGCAAGAGCTCGGGCGTGCCAAGAAGCAGCTCGAGGACAAGGAAGGTAAGAAATACCTTGTTTAAATATATATATATATATATATAAAGTGCAATTGCAAAAAATGACAGGATTATCGTGGCTATTGTATGGGCCACGTCTGAGGTGGCGACCCTTAAGCAAGCGCTGTTCGAGGCCGAGAAGAGGGCGGCCATGGAGCGCACCGAGCGGGAGAAGTATGAGGCCCAGGTTGGCAAGGTGCGGCAAGAGCTCCAGGTTCTCATGAAAAAACATGAGAGTTTGGAGCTTGACTCAAAGACACGAGCGTCCGAGCTCGTGGTGGCTATTGAAAATGCCAATTCTGCCAAGGTCGAATCCCAGAAGACCCTCCAGGAGTTGGATGTGGTGAAAAAGATAGCGGCGGGTAAGGCATTCTTTATGCAAAGCAAACACATAAACGTGAGTTACTTGTTACTTACCCGAATCCGGAGCTCTCTAGGAGCATTCGCAGATCTTCCCCGTAGCGTGTCCGATGCCGCCGCGTTCTATCGAGCCGAGGAGGGCAGCTCGACAGAGAAGGTGTTCTGGTCTCAGTATGCTGAGGCCGGACACCCCATGCCCCTGAGCGACCGGTTGAAGCAACTGGTCGAGCTCCACAAGGCGGCCGAACAGGCCATGAAGGGCCTCATAGTTCGGCTGTGGCCTGGAGAGGCTCTGCCTGGGAGCTATTTCGGGCTGGTGCGGCGGCTAGTGGGGGCCTGCCCAAGGCTCGAAGTCATCAAGCGCTCCGTCTGCATTGAAGGTGCCCGTAGGGCCCTTGCCCGTGCTAAGGTGCACTGGGGCAAGCTGGATGCTGAGAAGCTTGTGAAGGACGGGCCACCGCCGGGGAAAGAGCATCGCAAGCCCGAGAATTATTATAAGGATGTTCTGATGGGTGCCCGCCTTATGGCGGATGAATGTTCCAGGGATGTAATTTTTGAGTAAAACTCGCTCGTTTTGTCCTGTGCGCTGAAAACTTGTTCATATGCGCTAAGCAATGCTATTGGAATTTAAAATATTACCTTCTGTGCGGCTGTTTATCAATTCTGAGAGATGGCGAGTCGTCGGCTTCTGCCCCCGTGCCGCTAGTGCTGGGGTGTTCGGGGATAAACCTGAGCGCTCTTTTTCCCATGTTTGGGTCCTTCGAGGGAGGCGCTCAGCACAACGAACAAGGCAATCGGACTATAATGCGTGAACACTCTCACTTAGCCATAGAATTCTATAATTTTAAATTTCGGCGAAGCCCCTGGTATTCGGAAGACCGAGTTCGGGGCTCTATCCATGCCTTGGCCGGACAGAGCCGACTCCTCGCTCTAAGCGGCATAAGTCTTTAGGGACTCGAAAAACCTCTCAACAGCGACCAGCTCTCGCTTCATCATGACAGTCAGTTTTAGCTTTCTCTACTGAGGTGCTCGACCCAGCTCAACTGGGGCACAATCGCAGTAGTTCTCCTAGTGCTACCTTAGCCGACATAGCGGAACGTAAGGCACCAAAACATAGGAGCCGGGCAAACCCAACTATTGACCCAAGACATGATTCGGAGCCAATGCATATAATGCTATAAGTTCGGGGTGCCGCACTTGTTAAAGTGTTCGGACTTATCACACCATATTGAGGGGTACTAAAGCCCCTGGCGTATTTTGGCCGTACCAAATTGTACGGGTGCAATATGTCGTTAAGGAACATATATTTGTAAAAAAGAGTAATGCAAAAATAGACAAAAGCTATGCATTGTTTATTAAAAAGGGCTGCGATCAAAGCAGAACGATACAAATAATGTGATAAGCAAAAGGTTGGACTATTTAACATGTCCGTTCCAGGGGCAGGCTGCGGAATGGTATGCGAAATAGGTATACTGCTCGTGATAGAGGCCACCTGGGAGTTCCATAATGCGGCATGGCTTGTCTGCTTCCCTGGTTCTTGCATCGTTTGTGCGGCAATTGAACTGCCCAACAGGCCTTCCGAAGAATGGAGTCCTGAAAGTAAGAGAAAGATAAAAAATTGGCAGCCCCTGGTGCGGTTTAAGCCGTGTTTCGGGCGTGCCGTGATGGTGCCCCTCCCCCTGTACCCATGGTATTTCTAGAGCGTAGTTATGTACGCGAAGCACTAGTGTCGCATTTTTGCGAGGGCTGGGGTTGGGGCCGCATTGCTACGCCTGCTCGGAACGTGCCAGGCGGTCTTGTTGCAGGTTACTCTGGGCGCGCTTGACGGTGTCCGGACGTTTAATGGCCGGACTGGAGAACTACCTGGAGAGGCTGCTTTGTACTTCCGCTGCAAGGGCCACCGTGTGCTCCTCCATTCGGAGGGAGCGTTCGGTGTTTCCATTGACCGTAATTACTCCTCGAGGGCCTGTCATCTTGAGCTTAAGGTATGCGTAGTGCGGTACCGCATTGAACTTGGCGAATGCGGTTTGCCCGACCAGTGCGTGATAGCCACTGCGGAATGGGACTATGTCGAAGATTAACTCCTCTCTTCGGAAATTATCCGGAGATCCGAAGACCACTTCAAGTGTGACTAAGCCTGTACAGTTGGCCTCTACACCTGGTATTACGCCTTTAAAGGTTGTTTTGGTGGGCTTAATCCTTGAGGGATCTATGCCCATTTTCCGCACTGTATCCTGGTAAAGCAGGTTCAGGCTGCTGCCGTCGTCCATAAGGACTCTAGTGAGATGAAATCCGTCAATAATTTGGTCTAGAACCAATGCGGCGAATCCGCCATGACGGGTGCTAGTGGGATGGTCCCTTCGATCAAAGGTGATCGGGCAGGAGGACCATGGGTTGAACTTTGGGGCGACTGGCTCTACCGCGTATACGTCCCTTAACGCGCGCTTCCGCTCCCTCTTGGGGATGTGGGTTGCATATATCATGTTCACCGTCCGCACTTGTGGGGGAAAACCCTTCTGTCCACTGTTGTTCGGCGGCCGGGGCTCTTCGTCGTCATCGCTATGCAGCCCCTTGTCTTTATTTTCGGCATTTAACTTGCCTGCCTGCTTAAACACCCAACAATCCCTGTTGGTGTGATTGGCCGGCTTTTCGGGGGTGCCATGTATCTGGTACAAGCGGTCGAGTATTCGTTCCAAACTGGACGGGCCCCTAGGATTTCTTTTGAATGGCTTTTTCCGCTGACCGGATTTATAGCCTCTGAATCCGGCATTAACTGTCGTATCCTCAGCATTGTCGCCGTTAATGCGGCGCTTCTTCTTGTTGCGACGCGACCTGCCACTACTGTCCCTGGTATCCGAATTACCAAGGTTCTTGGTCATATTGTTTCTACGAGCAAGCCAGCTGTCTTCTCCCGCACAAAAGCGGGTCATGAGTGTCGTGAGTGCTGCCATAGATTTCGGCTTTTCCTGTCCAAGGTGCCGGGCAATCCACTCGTCATGGATATTGTGCTTGAAGGCTGCTAGGGCCTCTGCATCCGGATAGTCGACTATTTGATTTTTCTTTGTTAGGAACCGTGTCCAGAATTGCCTGGCCGATTCCTCTGGCTGCTGAATTGCGTGGCTTAGGTCATCGGCGTCTGGTGGTCGCACATAAGTGCCCTGGAAATTTTCGAGGAATGCGGCTTCCAGGTCCTCCCAACAACTGATTGATCCTGCTGGCAAGCTGTTAAGCCAATGCCGAGCTGGTCCTTTAAGCTTGAGTGGGAGGTATTTGATGGCGTGGAGATCATTGCCGCGGGCCATGTGGATATGAAGGAGATAATCCTCGATCCGTACCGCAGGATCTGTTGTGCCATCATATGATTCGATGCTTACGGGTTTGAAACCCTCGGGGATTTGATGATCCATTACTTCGTCTGTGAAGCATAGTGGGTGTGCGGCGCCTCTGTACTGGGCTATATCACGACGTAGCTCCAATGAGCTTTGTCTACTGTGTTCGGCCCTACCAGATTTGTGTCCGGCGTGACGGTTATCGTGTCGAGTCGTGGGACGCCCACGCGATCCGTAGATCGATCTTGTTTGCCTTGCCTTGTCCTCCAACATATCTCGCAGGTCTGGTGCATTTTCCCGTGGCTTGGTACGGGGTGCGGCTTGAGTGGAGGGCCGAGAGGCCTCTCTGTCGCGGCCATGAGGTGGCCAGTCGGCCGTATCAAGTGCTGGTGATGTAGGTTTAAGTGCTTCCTCCTCTAATCGGGGTAGCAACCTGCGCTTTGGGTAGCTCTTGGAGGGGCGTTCGAGTTTATGCTCTTCGGCCGCAAGGACTTTAGTCCATCTGTCGACTAGCATATCTTGATCAGCTCTAAGATGTTGCTGTTTTTTCTTGAGGCTTCTGACCGTGGCCATAAGCCTACGTTGAAAACGCTCTTGCTCGATGGGATCCTCTGGCACGACGAATTCGTCGTTGTCGAGGCTTGCCTCGTCTTTGGAGGGAGGCATATAATTATCGTCCTCGACCTCTCTGTCTGCCGCTCTCTCATGAGGGCTGGCTTCTCCATCCTCCTGTGCTGAATCTTGCTGGAGGGGGTTTTCTTCGGCACTCTCCGGAGTATTATTATCTCCCGTGCTGGAATCACCGTATTTGCTTTGGCGGGATTTTGAGCGGCGCCGCTGACGCCGGCGCTTAGGCTGTTTCTTGGAGGGGTCATCCTCCGCTGTTCCAACGACATCTCCTTCTTTTGGGGTGTCCACCATGTATATGTCATATGACGAGGTGGCTTTCCAGGGCCCAATAGGCGCTGGTTCTTCATCGTCTCCTGCATCGGCGTCCATACCGTCGATGTCTTCGGAGTCGAAGTCGAGCATGTCGGTTAAATCGTCGACAGTGGCTACAAAGTGGGTGGTGGGTGGGCTTTGAATTTCTTCATCGTCCGTATCCCAACCTTGCTGACCGTAGTCCGGCCAGGGCTCTCCTGATAAAGAGAGAGACTTTAGTGTCTTCAGAATATCGCCGAAAGGCGAGTGCTGAAAGATGTCCGCGGCAGTAAACTCCATGATCGGCGCCCAATCGGATTCGATCGGCAGGGGCGCGGAGGGTTCGGAGTCCGGAGAGGAGTCCGGCACCTTGGAGTCACGAGTCTCGCGGAGTGCGGTGCTGGTGTTCGGCTCGATCGCCGTTGGGATCGCAGCCCCCGAGGCGGCGTCCAACCACCCATCCTCGATCGGCGTAGTTGGCTCCGAATGAAGGGTCAAAGCCGATGCGGGTGCGGCCTCCAGGGCACTGTTCGGCGGCAGAGCTAGATCATGCTCGTCGTGACAGTGCGGCGCGCTCGGCAGTGGCTCGAATCCGTCGAAGATCAAGTCCCCGCGGATGTCAGCCGTGTAGTTTAAACTTCCAAATCTGACCTGACGGCCAGGGGCATAGCTTTCGATCTGCTCCAGATGGCCAAGTGAATTGGCCCGCAGTGCAAAGCCGTCGAAGACGAAGATCTGTCTGGGGAGGAAGGTCTCACCCTGGACTGCATCGCTATTGATGATCGTAGGAGCCATCAAGCCTAACGGCGACGACACAGAGGAACTCTCAATGAAAGCACCGATGTCGGTGTCAAAACCGGCGGATCTCGGGTAGGGTGTCCCGAACTGTGCGTCTAGGCTGGATGGTAACAGGAGGCAAGGGACACGAAGTTTTACCCAGGTTCGGGCCCTCTTGATGGAGGTAAAACCCTACGTCCTTCTTGATTAATATTGATGATATGGGTAGTACAAGAGTAGATCTACCACGAGATCGGAGAGGCTAAACCCTAGAAGCTAGCCTATGGTATGATTGTTGTTCTGTCTGTTGTCCTACGGACTAAAACCCTCCGGTTTATATAGACACCGGAGAGGGTTAGGGTTACACAAAGTCGGTTACAATGGTAGGAGATCCGCATATCCGTATCGCCAAGCTTGCCTTCCACGCCAAGGAAAGTCCCTCCCGGACACGGGACGAAGTCTTCAATCTTATATCTTCATAGTCCAGGAGTCCGGCTGAAGGAATACTCCGGCCATCCGGACACCCCCTAATCCAGGACTCCCTCAGGTAGCAAAAGTAATATTTTTGGTTTTATAGCGATTGTAACAGTAGCAACGGAAAAGTAAATAAGCGAAGAACAATATATGAAAAGTTCATAGGCAATGGATCGGTGATGGATAATTATGTCGGATGCGATCAATCATGCACCAGTTATAACATAGGGTGACACAGAACTAGCTCCAGTTCATCAATGTAATGTAGGCATGTATTCCGAATATAGTCATGCCTGTGCATGGAAAATAACTTGCATGACATCTTTTGTCCTACCCTCCCGTGGCAGCGGGGTCCTATTGGAAACTAAGGGATATTAAGGCCTCCTTTTAATAGAGTACCGGACCAAAGCATTAACACATAGTGAATACATGAACTCCTCAAACTACGGTCATCACCGGTAAGTATCCCGATTATTGTCACTTCGGGGTTAACGGATCATAACACATAATAGGTGACTATATACTTGCAAGATAGGATCACAAATTCACATATATTCATGAAAACATATAGGTTTAGATATGAAATCATGGCACTCGGGCCCTAGTGACAAGCATTAAGCATAGCAATGTCATAGAAACGTCAATCTCAGAACATAGTGGATACTAGGGATCAAACCCTAACACTAACTCGATTACATGATAAATATCATCCAACCCATCACCACCAGCAAGACTACGATGGAATTATTGACGCACGGCGGTGAGCATCATGAAATTGGTGATGGAGGAAGGTTGATGATGACGATGGCGATGGATTCACCTCTCCGGAGCCCCGAACGGACTCCAGATCGGCCCTCCCGAGAGAGTTTATGGCTTGGCGGCGGCTCCGTATCGTAAATCATGATGAATCCTTCTCTCTGATTTTTTTCTCCCTGAAAGTGAATATATGGAGTCAAGGTGGACGTCGGTGGAGCATCAGGGGGGCCACGAGGCAGGGGGCGCGCCTAGTGGGGTAGGCGCGCCCCCCACCCTCGTGGACAGGGTGTGGGCCCCTAACGTGGATTCTTCTTCCAGTGTTTTTTATATATTCCAAATAATCTCTGTTGATTTTTAGGTCATTCCGAGAACTTTTATTTCTGCACAAAAATAACACCATGGCAATTCTGCTGAAAACAGCGTCAGGCCGGGTTAGTTCCATTCAAATCATGCAAGTTAGAGTCCAAAACAAGGGCAAAAGTGTTTGGAAAAGAAGATTCAACGGAGACGTATCAACTCCCCCAAGCTTAAACCTTTGCTTGTCCTCAAGCAATTCAGTTGATAAACTGAAAGTGATAAATAAAAACTTTTACAAACTCTGTTTGCTCTTGTTGTTATAAATATGTAAAGCTATCATTCAAGTTTTCAGCAAAGATTATGAACTAACCATATTCACAATAACATTTAGGTCTCATGTTTACTCATATCAATGGCATAATCAACTAGCGAGCAATAATAATAAATCTTGGATGACAACACTTTCTCAAAACAATCATAATATGATATAACAAGATGGTATCTCGCTAGCCCTTTCTGAGACCGCAAAACATAAATGCAGAGAACCTTTAAAGACCAAGGACTGACTAGACATTGTAATTCATGGTAAAAGAGATCCAGTCAAGTCATACTCAATGTAAACTAACAGTAATGGATGCAAATGACACCGGTGCTCTTCAACTGGTGATTTTTAATAAGAGGATGATGACTCAACATAAAAGTAAATGGATATGCCCTTCACAGAGGGAAGCAGGGATTTTGCAGAGGTGCCAAAGCTCGGTTTTGAAATATATATGAATAATATTTTGAGCGGTATACTTTCATTGTCAACATAACAACCGAGAGATCTTGATATATTCCATGCTACACACATTATAGGCAGTTCCCAAGCAGAATGGTAAAGTTTTATACTCCCCCACCACCAACAAGCATCAATCCATGGCTTGCCCAGAACAACGGGTGTCTCCAACTAACAACAATCCTGGGGGAGTTTTGTTTGCAATTATTTTGATTTGATTTGAGCATGGGACTGGGCATCCCGGTGACCAGCCATTTTCTCGTGAATGAGGGGCGGAGTCCACTCCTCTAGAGAATAACCCGCCTAGCATGGAAGATACAAACAGCCCTAGTTGATACATGAGCTATTCGAGCATACAAAATAGAATGTTTATTTGAAGGTTTAGAGTTTGGCACATATAAATTTACTTGGAACGGCAGGTAGATACCGTAAATAGGAAGGTATGGTGGACTCATATGGAATAACTTTGGGGTTTATGGAATTGGATGCACAAGCAGTATTCCCGCTTAGTACAACTAAAGGCTAGAAAAAGACTGGGAAGCGACCAGCTAGAGAGCGACAACAGTCATGAACATGCATTAAAATTAATCAACACCGAATGCAAGCATGAGTAGGATATAATTTACCATGAACATAAATATCTTAGAGGCTATGTTGATTTTGTTTCAACTACATGCGTGAACATGTGCCAAGTCAATCCACTCGAATCGTTCAAAGGAGGATACCACCCCATCATACCACATCACAACCATTTTAATAGCATGTTGGCACGCAAGGTAAACCATTATAAACTCCTAGCTAATTAAGCATGGCATAAGCAACTATAATCTCTAATTGTCATTGCAAACATGTTTCATTCATAATAGGCTGAATCAGGAACGATGGACTAATCATATTTACAAAAACAAGAGAGGTTGAGTTCATACCAGATTTTCTCATCTCAGTCAGATCATCATATAATAATCATTATTTCCTTTCACTTGCATGACCGAACGGTGTGGATAATAATAGTGCACGTGCATTGGACTAAGCTGGAATCTGCAAGCATTCAATTCCTGGGAGAAGACAAGGTAATATGGGCTCTTTGTTAGATCAACAATAATGCATCTAAGAGCCACTCAACATTTTCATTATGGTCTTCTCCTCTCGACCCCCAAAGGAAAGAAATAAAACAAAACTATTTACATGCGAAAGCTCCCAACAAGCAAAAGAAGAACGGGAAATCTTTTTGGGTTTTCTTTTAATTACTACTACTACATGCATGAAAAGTAAACTAACTAAAAGCTAAAACTAATTCTTTTTGGTTTTTCTTAAGTTTTTTCAAACACACAAGAAGAAAGTGAGAAAATGAAAATAAACTAGCATGGATAATACAATGAAAAAGTATGAGCACCGACAACTGGCATGAGTGTGTGAACATGAATGTAATGTCGGTGAGAAATACGTACTCCCCCAAGCTTGGGGTTTTGGCCTAAGTTGGTCTATGGCCATGGATGGCCTGGTGGGTATCCGAAGTTGAAGCTGGGGTCGTACTGAGATGCATCAGCTACTGCCTGAAGAGCTGCAACTTGGAGGCGGGTTGCCTCCGTCCTCCTCTCGTACTCGTTCGCCTCCTCCCTGGTTATAACATATCTCCTTTTTCCTGAAAGTCAAAGAAAGCAGGAGCAGGGAGAGCGACGTGATAAGTGCGTCGCCTGTCAAAGATTAGTCGGTACTGGAGGGACTGATTGTTTCTCTCAACGAACTAATGACGAACCATAGCATCATAATCTAAATAAGCAGGAAGCAACTCAATATCATATCCACGAATGGGTATCTCAAGAAAATCAGCTAACGGGTTGCATAAATTCCACCAAAGAAATCTCCATTAATTTTGTTAATATGCAACCTACGTGCAACAATGGCCCCCAAGTTATATTGCCTATCTCCTAATACAGCACTTTTGAGAACACTAAGATCTGGCACACACATGTGACATGCCTCATCCTTACCATTTATGCATCTACCTATAAAGAGAGCAAAAAAATGTATAACAGGAAAATGAATGCTCCCTATGGTAGCTTGTGTGATTTCCCTAGATTCCCCCACAGTGATACTAGCAAGAAAATCCTTATATTCAGATTTACGAGGTTCACACTAACATTACCCCACCATGGGAGTTTACAAGCAGTATTAAAATCTTCTAAGTCCATGGTATAAGATTTATCATAAAGATCAAACAGGGCAGTTTGAGAATTGCGTGATGATGTAAATTCAAACCTTCTCACAAAGGAATCAGTGAGGTAGTAGTACTAAAGGCACTTATCTGCCTCGAAGCTCTCAAGATCAGCATTACGCACATATGCGTCAAATTCCTCCTTGATTCCTGCTCGGACCATGAAGTCCTGTGACGGCCATTCAGAAGGCCGCACTTGAGCCTCCCTTGGTAGTTCATTGTCCGGCTCGCATATTGCGGGCCTGGGTCCTTGCTTCCTTGAGGAACCACCTTGGTACATCTTCCTAAACATATTTCTTCCTCTGAAAAATTTCTAAAATTTTTAGTGACTCAAAATAAAAATGAACCAAACTCAAGAAAATTGATAGCAACTACTCCTACAAGTGCCTAGAGGCTATATCATGCATTAAAACTACATTTGACCACATAAATTTGACATGCAAGCTCAAGAACAGGGTCACCTAAGCAGCAAAAATTTTCAATAAATAAAGCACTAGAACAAAAACTAATTGGACCATTGGAGGAGTCACATACCGAAGAACAATCCCTCCACCCTCGTGGGCATGTGGCTGCTCCCCCTGCTGTGTTCTCAATGCCAGATATTCTCAAATATTCTAGAAAAAAACATATTTCATTTTCAGGGCATTTGGAGAACTTTTATTTTTGGGGTATTTTTTATTGCATGGATAATTTAGAAAACAGACAGAAAATACTATTTTTACTTTACTTAATATAAATAACAGAAAGTAAAAAGAGGGTACAGAGAGTTGTGTTTTCTAAATTCATCCATCTCATGCTCATCAAAAGGAATCCACTAACAAGGTTGATCAAGTCTTGTTAACAAACTCATTTCGAATAACATGAAACCGGAGAATTTTCGAATAACACTAGGTTACCTCAATGTGGATATGCACATCCCCAACAATAAGAATATCATATTTCTTCTTGACAGTAGGAAGAGGAAATTCAAAACCTCCAATAGTAATTGTTGAAAATTTTCCAATAGAATTGATACTATGGACTTGAGGTTGTTTCCTCGGAAAGTGTACTGTATGCTCATTACCATTGACATGAAAAGTGACATTGCCTTTATTGCAATCAATAAGAGCCCCTTCAGTATTCAAAAAGGGTCTACCAAGGATAATCAACATACTATCGTCCTCGGGAATATCAAGAATAACAAAGTCCGTTAAAACAGTAACATTTGCAACCACAACAGGCACATCCTCACAAATATCGACGGGTATAGCAGTTGATTTATCAGCCATTTGCAAAGATATTTCAGTAGGTGTCAACTTATTCAAATCAAGTCTACGATATAAAGAGAGAGGCATAACACTAACACCGGCTCCAAGATCACATAAAACAATCTTAACATAGTTTCTTTTAATGGAGCATGGTATAGTTGGTACTCCTAGATCTCCAAGTTTCTTTGGTATTCCACCCTTAAAAGTATAATTAGCAAGCATGGTGGAAATTTCAGCTTCCGGTATCTTTCTTTTATAAGTGACAATTTCTTTAATGTACTTAGCATAAGGATTCATTACCAGATTGGGTTTCAACATCAGAAATAGAAATATCATTGGGATTATCAGGTGTGTCAACAACAGGTTCACTAGAAGCATGCAAAGTCCTATCATTTTTCTGTTTTTCCTCTTAGAAGGACTAGGTGTATCAACATTAGTTCTCTGAGAATCTTGCTCAATTCTCTTAGGGTGGCCCTCAGGATACAAAGGTTCCTGAGTCATTTTACCCCCTCTAGTCATAACTCTAACAGCATTATCATTCTTCTTATTATTTAATTCATTGAGCAAATCATTCTTAGCTTTAAGTACTTGTTCTACTTGAGTGGTAACCATAGAAGCATGTTTACTAATAAGTTTAAGTTCACCTTTAAGTCTAGACATAAAATCACTCAAGTGTTCAAGCATATCAGCATTGTGTTTCAATTTTCTACCAACATAAGCATTGAAGTTTTCTTGTTTAACAATAAAATTATCAAACTCATCTAAGCATTGGCTAGCAGACTTATAGCGAGGAATATCACCTTCATCAAATCTATAGAGAGAATTTACCTTTACTACCTGTGTCGGGTTATCAAGACCATGTATTTCTTCAATAGGTGGTAAATTCTTAACATCTTCAACTTTAATACCTTTTTCTTTCATAGATTTCTTTGCCTCTTGCATATCTTCAGGACTGAGAAATAGAATACCCCTTTTCTTCGGAGTTGGCTTAGGAGTTGGTTCAGGAAGTGTCCAATTATTTTCATTGGTCAACATATTATTCAGTAGCAATTCAGCTTGGTCAACAGTGCTTTCCCTGAAAACACAACGAGCACAACTATCCAGGTGGTCTCTGGAAGTATCGGTTAGTCCATTATAAAAGATATCAAGTATTTCATTCTTCTTGGGAGGATGATCAGGCAAAGCATTAAGTAATTGGAGAAGCATCCCCCAAGCTTGTGGGAGACTCTCTTCTTGAATTTGCACAAAATTATATATTTCCCTTAAGGTAGCTTGTTTCTTATGAGCGGGGAAATATTTAGCAGAGAAGTAATAAATCATATCCTGGGGACTATGCACACAACCAGGATCAAGAGAATTAAACCACGTTTTAGCATCACCCTTTAATGAGAATGGAAACAACTTAAGGATAAAGTAATAGCGAGTTTTCTCATCATGAGTAAACAGGGTGGCTATATCATTTAATTTTGGTAAGATGTGCCACAATAGTTTTAGATTCATAGCCATAAAAAGGATCAGATTCAACCAATGTAATTAACTCGGGATCGACAGAGAAATCATAATCCTTATCAGTAATAAAGATAGGTGAAGTAGCAAAAGCAGGGTCATATTTCATTCTAGCATTCAAAGACTTTTCCTTAAGCTTAGCTAATAATTTCTTAAGATCAGATCTATCATTGCAAGCTAAGAAGTCTCTAGAAGTTTCTTCATCCATAACATAACCCTCAGGCACAACAGGCAATTCATATCTAGGGGGAGAATCTTCATCATCACTTTCATCAATATTATCAGTTTCAATAATTTCATTCTCTCTAGCCCTAGCAAGTTGTTCATCAAGAAATTCACCTAGTGGCACAATAGTATCAAGCATAAAAGTAGTTTCATCATAAATATCGTGCAAAGCAGAAGTGGCATCATCAATAACATGCGACCTATCAGAATCAATAGCATGTGTAGGTGTCGCAAGTTTACTCATAATAGAAGGTGAATCAAGTGCAGAGCTAGATGGCAGTTCCTTACCTCACCTCGTAGTTGAGGGAAAAATCTTGGTTCTTTGATCTTTCAAGTTCTTCATAGTGATAAGCAGATATAAATCCCAAGTGACTCAAAGAATAGAGCTATGCTCCCTGGCAACGGCGCCAGAAAATAGTCTTGATAACCCACAAGTATAGGGGATCGCAACAGTTTTCGAGGGTAGAGTATTCAACCCAAATTTATTGATTCGACACAAGGGGAGCCAAAGAATATTCTCAAGTATTAGTAGCTGAGTTGTCAATTCAACCACACCTGGAAACTTAATATCTGCAACAAAGTGTTTAGTAGCAAAGTAATATGATAGTAGTGGTAACGGTAGCAAAAGTAATATTTTTGGTTTTATAGTGATTGTAAGTAGCAACGGAAAAGTAAATAAGCGAAGAACAATATATGAAAAGCTCGTAGGCAATGGATCTGTGATGGATAATTATGTCGGATGCGATCAATCATGCAACGGTTATAACATAGGGTGACACAGAACTAGCTCCAGTTCATCAATGTAATGTAGGCATGTATTCCGAATATAGTCATACGTGCTTATGGAAAAGAACTTGCATGACATCTTTTGTCCTACCCTCCCATGGCAGCGGGGTCCTATTGGAAACTAAGGGATATTAAGGCCTCCTTTTAATAGAGTACCAGACCAAAGCATTAACACATAGTGAATACATGAACTCCTCAAACTACGGTCATCACCGGTAAGTATCCCGATTATTGTCACTTCGGGGTTAACGGATCATAACACATAATAGGTGACTATAGACTTGCAAGATAGGATCACGAACTCACATATATTCATGAAAACATAATAGGTTCAAATCTGAAATCATGGCACTCGGGCCCTAGTGACAAGCATTAAGCATAGCAAATTCATAACAACATCAATCTCAGAACATAGTGGATACTAGGGATCAAACCCTAACAAAACTAACTCGATTACATGATAAATCTCATCCAACCAATCACCACCCAGCAAGCCTACGATGGAATTACTCACGCACGGCAGTGAGCATCATGAAATTGGTGATGGAGGAAGGTTGATGATGACGATGGCGATGGATTCCCCTCTCCGGAGCCCCGAACGGACTCCAAATCAGCCCTCCCGAGAGAGTTTAGGGCTTGGCGGCGGCTCCGTATCGTAAATCGCGATGAATCCTTCTCTCTGATTTTTTTTCTCCCCGAAAGTGAATATATGGATTCAAGATGGACGTTGGTGGAGCATCAGGGGGCCCACGAGGCAGGGGGCGTGCCTAGGGGGGTAGGCACAGCCCCCACCCTCGTGGACAGGGTGTGGGCCCCCTGACGTGGATTCTTCTTCCAGTATTTTTTATATATTCCAAAAAAAATCTCCGTTGATTTTCAGGTCATTCCGAGAACTTTTATTTCTGCACAAAAATAACACCATGGCAATTCTGCTGAAAACAGCGTCAGTCCGTGTTAGTTCCATTCAAATCATGCAAGTTAGAGTCCAAAACAAGGACAAAAGTGTTTGGAAAATTAGATATGACAGAGACGTATCACTTAGCTAGTCGTGTCGTACAAGCGAAATTTATGTGACAAAGGCGTGAAAGCCAAACCTCACATTCGTTCACATTAGAATGAATTTGGTTCGCGACTTTATTACAGAAATCCTCTAGGGAAAGGCGGAATAAACCACCACAATCATATTCTTTTCCAACAAATAGTCCATATCGAGATATGACTACTTTGTTAAACGCAAATACTAACTTAAACCCTTCTTTACATAGAAGGGATCCACTAATGAGATTCTTCTTGATGGCGGGGACATGTTGCACGTTCTTTAGTTGCACGATCTTTCCCGAAGTAAACTTCAGATCTACCGTGCCAACACCATGAACAGAAGCATGCTAGTCGTTCCCCATCAGGATGGAACAATCTCGTACGACCTGGTAAGAAGAAAACAAAGAAACATCAGCACACACATGAAAATTGGCCCCAGTGTCAACCCACCAATCGATGGAATGACAAACTGAAAGTACGGTAAACAAATTACCATACCCAGATGCCCCATCATTGTTGCTCAGAGTGACATTGACAGACTTGGCATCCTATCCTGGCTTCTTGTACTTGTTTGGGCACTTGTTTGCCCAATGTTCCTCTGAACCACAAGTAAAGCAGCCATCTCTCTTTTTGTCTTTCTTCTTAGTTCTTACCCTTGTTCTTGAAGGTAGTATTCTGCTGGACAGAGTTCTTTCCCTTGAACTTGTGGAAGTTCTTCTGCACCACATTAGCGCTAGAAGAACCCTCTGCACCTTTCACGTGTGAGTCCTTTGCTCTCGAGTTCTGCTCAACACTTAGATGACCAATTACATCCTCAACAGAGAATTCACGTCTCAAGTGCTTGAGAGAAGTAGCAAAGTTCCTCCATCCAAGAGGGAGTTTTGCAATAATGTAACCTGCTACCTCTTGAGCATGTGTTGGTTTTCCCTTGAAGAGGAAAGGGTGATGCAACAAAGTAGCACAAGTACTTCCCTCATTTTTTGAGAACCAAGGTATCAATCCAGTAGGAGACTACACGCAAGTCACCTAGTACCTGCACAAACAATCAAGAACCTTGCAACCAACGCGATAAAGGGGTTGTCAATCCCTTCACGACCACTTGCAAAAGTGAGATCTGATAAAGATAATAAGATAAATATTTTTGGTATTTTTGTTGTATAGATTGGAAAATAAAGATTGCAAAATAAATAGTAAACTAGAATTACATATCTGAAACTTATATGATGTAAAGTAGACCCGGGGGCCATAGGTTTCACTAGTGCCTTCCCTCATGATAGCATATATTATGGTGGGTGAACAAATTACTGCCGAGCAATTGATAGAAAAGCGCATAGTTATGATGATATCTAAGGCAATGATCATGAATATAAGCATCACGTCTGTGTCAAGTAGACCGAAATGATTCTACATCTACTACTATTACTCCAAACATCGACCGCTATCCAGCATGCATCTAGAGTATTAAGTTCATAAGAACGGAGTAACGCATTAGGGAAGATGGCATGATGTAGAGGAATAAACTCAAGCAACATGATATAAACCCCATATTTTTATCCTCGATGGCAACAATACAATACATGCCTTGCTGCCCCTGCTGTCACTGGGAAAGGACACCGAAGATTGAACCCAAAGCTAAGCACTTCTCCCATTGCAAGAAAGATCAATCTAGTAGGCCAAACTAAACTGATAATTCGAAGAGACTTGCAAAGACATCAAATCATGCATATAAGAATTTAGAGAAGAACCAAATAATTTTCATAGATAATCAAATTCATAAACCCACAATTCATCGGATCTCGGCAAACACACCGAAAAAGAGTATTACATCGAATAGATCTCCAAGAACAACGAGGAGAACTTTGTATTGAGAACCAAAGAGAGAGAAGAAGCCATCTAGCTAATAACTATGGACCCGAAGGTCTATGGTAAACTACTCACACATCATCGGAGAGGCTATGGTGTTGATGTAGAAGCCCTCCGTGATCGAATCCCCCTCTGGCAGATCACTGGAAAAGGCCCCAAGATGGGATCTCACGGGTACAGAAGGTTGCGGCGGTGGAAAAGTGGTTTCGTGGCTCTCCTGGATGTTTTTAGGGTACATGGGTATATATATAGGCGAAAGAAGTACGTCAGTGGAGCTCCGTGGGGCCCACAAGGGTGGGGGCGCGCCCCCTGCCTCGTGGAAGCTTTGCGGATTTCCAGACTTGTACTCCAAGTCTCCTGGGTTGTGTTTGTTCCAAGAATGATCCTCGCGAAGGTTTCTTCCGTTTGGATTCCGTTTGATATTCCTTTTCTATGAAACACTGAAATAGGCAAGAAACAGCAATTTGCACTCGGCCTTTGGTTAATAGGTTAGTCCCAAAAATAATATAAAAGTGCATATTAAATCCCATTAAACATCCAAAGCAGATAATATAATAGCATGGAACATTAAAAAATTATAGATACGTTGGAGACGTATCAAGCATCCCCAAGCTTAATTCCTGCTCGTCCTCGAGTAGGTAAATGATAAAAACAGAATTTTTGATGTGGAATGCTACCTAACATAATTTTCAATGTAATTTTCTTTATTGTGGCATGAATATTCAGATCCGAAATATTCAAGACAAAAGTTTAATATTGACATAAAAACAATAATACTTCAAGCATGCTAACCAAGCAGTTATATCTTCTCGAAATAACATAGCCAAAGAAATCTCATCCCTACAAAATCATATAGTTTGGCCATGCTTCATTTTCGTCACACAAAATGTTCCCATCATGCACAACCCCAATGACAAGCCAAGAAATTGTTTCATACTTTAGTATTCTCAAACTTTTTCAACTTTCATGCAATACATGAGCACGAGCCATGGACATAGCACTATGGGTGGAATAGAATATGATCATGGAGGTTGTGTGGAGAAGAGAAAAAAAGGAGAAAGTCTCACATTGGCGCGGCCAATCAATGGGCTATGGATATGCCCATCAATTGATGTCAATGAAAGGAGTAGGAATTGCCATGCAACGGATTCACTAGAGCTATAAATGTATGAAAGCTCAACAAAAGAAACTAAGTGGGTGTGCATCCAACTTGCTTGCTCACGAAGACCTAGGGCATTTTGAGGAAGCCCATTGTTGGAATATACAAGCCAAGTTCTATAATGAAAATTCCAACTAGTATATGAAAGTGACAAAATAAGAGACTCTCTATCATGAAGATCATGGTGCTACTTTGAAGCACAAGTGTGGAAAAAGGATAGTAACATTGCCCCTTCTCTCTTTTTCTCTCATTTTTTCGGGCCTTCTCTTTTTTTATTTGGTCTTTCTCTCTTTTTTTCCTCATGGGACAATGCTCTAATAATGATGATCATCACACTTCTATTTATTTACAACTCAAAAATTACAACTCGATACTAGAACAAAATATGACTCGATATGAATGCCTCTGGCGGTGTACCAGGATGTGCAATGATTCAAGAGTGACATGTATAAAAATTACGAGCAATGGCTTTGCCACAAATACGATGGAGTGTGTCATAAAAAACGGAACGGTGGAAAGTTGCATGGCAATATATCTCAGAATGGCTATGGAAATGCCATAATAGGTAGGTATGGTGGCTGTTTTGAGGAAGATATAAGGAGGTTTATGTGTGAAAGAGTGTATCATATCACGGGGTTTGGATGCACCAGAGAAGTTTGCACCAACTCTCGAGGTGAGAAAGGGCAATGCACGGTACCGAAGAGGCTAGCAATGATGGAAGGGTGAGAGTGCGTATAATCCATGGAATCGACATTAGTCATAAAGAACTCACATACTTATTACAAAAATCTACAAGTCATCAAAACCAAGCACTACGCGCATGCTCCTAAGGGATAGATTGGTAGGAAAAGACCATCGCTCGTCCCCGACCGCCACTCATAAGGAAGGCAATCAAAGAACACCTCATGCTTCAAATTTGTCACACAGCGGTTACCATACGTGCATGCTACGGGACTTGCAAACCTCAACACAAGTATTTCTCAATTTCACAATTACTTAACTAGCATGACTCTAATATCACCATCTTCATATCTCAAAACAATCATCAAGTATCAAACTTCTCACAGTATTCAATGCACTATATATGGAAGTTTTTATTATACCCATCGTGGATGCTTATCATATTAGGACTAATTTTATAGCCAAAGCAAATTACCATGCTATTCTAAAAGACTCTTAAAATAATATAAGTGAAGCATGAGAGATCAATAATTTCTATAAAATAAAACCACCACCGTGCTCCAAGAAGATATATAAGTGAAGCACTAGAGCAAAATTATCTAGCTCAAAAGATATAAGTGAAGCACATAGAGTATTCTAATAAATTCCGATTCATGTGTGTCTCTCCCAAAAGGTGTGTACAGCAAGGATGATTGTGGTAAAATAAAAAGAAAAGACTCAAATCATACAAGATGCTCCAAGCAAAACACATATCATGTGGTGAATAAAAATATAGCCTCAAGTAAAGTTACTGATAGACGAAGACGAAAGAGGGGATGCCTTCCGGGGCATCCCCAAGCTTAGGTTTTGGTTGTCCTTGAATTTTACCTTGGGGTGCCTTGGGAATCCCAAATCTTAGGCTCTTGCCACTCCTTATTTCAAAATCCATCAAATCTTTACCCCAGAACTTGAAAACTTCACAACACAAAACTTAAATAGAAAATCTCATGAGCTCCGTTAGTATAAGAAAATAAATCACCACTTTAAGGTACTGTAATGAACTCATTATTTATTTATATTGGTGTTAAACCTACTGTATTCCAACTTCTCTATGGCTCATACCCCCCGATACTAGCCATAGATTCATCAAAATAAGCAAACAACACACGAAAACCAGAATCTATCAAAAACATAACAGTCTGTAGCAATCTCGAGGTTTCAAATACTTCTGTAACTCAAAAAATTCTGAAAAATTAGCAATACCTAAATAATTTGTATATTAATCTAATTCTGTTGGAATTGGTATTTTATCGCTCCCTGGTAAAAATGGAAATTATTCTCGTGAGCGCATACTTTCTGTTTTTTTCAGCAAGATCAAACAACAATCACCCAAGAAGATCCTAAAGGCTTTACTTGGCACAAACACTAATTGAAACATAAAAACACAATCATAACAGAGGATAGATGAATTATTTATTACTAAACAGGAACAAAAATCAAGGAACAAAAATAAAATTGGGTTGCCTCCCAACAAACGCTATCGTCTAACGCCCCTAGCTAGGCATAAAAACAAGAATAGATCTTGGTATTGTCAGCTTTGGTATGCAATCCATAAGTGGCTCTCATAATATATTTAAGGTAATTTAATTTTCTTTCAAGGAAACTGTCCCATGCCTTTCCTTAACGGAAATTGGAATCTAATATTTTCTTCTTTCATGTCAATAATTGCACCAATGGTTCTAAGGAAAGGTCTACCAAGAATAATAGGACATGTAGTATTGCAATCTATATCAAAAACAGTGAAATCTATGGGCACATAATTCCTATTTGCAACAATAAGAACACCATTAATTATTCCCATAGGTTTCTTAATGGTGAAATCCGCAAGGTGCAAATTTAAAGAACAATCATCAAATTCACGGAAACCTAACACATCACACAAAGTTTTTGGAATCGTGGAAACACTAGCACCCAAATCACATAAAGCATAGCATTCATGATCTTTGATATTAATTTTAATGGTAGGTTCCCACTCATCATAAAGTTTTCTAGGGATGGAAACTTCTAGTTCAAGCTTTTCTTCTTAAGATTACATTAAACCAGCAACGATATGTTTAGTAAAAGCCTTATTTTGATCATAAGCATGAGGAGAATTTAGCACGGATTACAACAAGGAAATACAATCTATCAAAGAGCAATTATCTTAATTAAATTCCTTGAAATCCAGAATAGTGGGTTCATTTCTATGTAAAGCTTTGACCTCTTCCATCCCACTTTTATTAATTTTAGCATCAAGATCTAAAAACTCTGAATCATTGGGGCGCCTTTTAACTAAAGTTGACTCATCTCCAGTCCCATCTTTATCAAGATTCATATTGGAAAATAAAGATTTAATAGGATACACATCAATCATTTTTAGATCTACAGCTTTATTATCATGAAAACTAGAAGAACACGATTACACAAAGCAATCTTTTTTAGCACGCATCCCAGCGGTTCTTTCTTTGTACTCATCAATGGAAATTCTCATGGCTTTGAGAGACTCATTGATGTCATGCTTAGGAGTAATAGATCTAAGTTTCAAAGAATCAACATCAAGAGAAATTTTATCCATGTTCCTAGCCAACTCATCAATCTTAAGAAATTTTTCTTCAAGCAAAGCATTGAAATTCTTTTGCGAATTCATAAATTATTTAACACTAGTCTAAAAATCAGAGGGCATCTTATTAAAATTTCCATAAGAGTTGTTGTAGGAATTACCATAATTATTAGAGGAATTACTAGGAAACGGCCTTCCTCTATACGCGTTGTTACCCAAATTGTTCCTACCAACAAAATTCACATCCATAGTTTCATTATTCTTCTCAATCAAAGTGGACAAAGGCATATCATTAGGATCAGAAGAAACACTCTTATTAGCAAACAATTTCATAAGTTCATCCATCTTTCCACTCAAACATTAATCTCTTCAATAGCATGAACTTTTTTACTAGTGGGTCTTTCGGTGTGCCATTGAGAATAATTAACCATAATATTGTCTAGGATTTTAGTAGCTTCTCCAAAAGTGATTTCCATAAAAGTGCCTCCTGTGGCCGAATCCAAAATATTTCTAGAAGCTAAATTCAATCCGGCATAAAATTTCTGTATAATCATCCATAAATTCAAACCATGTGTAGGGAAATTACGTATCATTAATTTCATCCTCTCCCAAGCTTGTGCAACATGCTCATGATCAAGTTGCTTATAATTCATAATATCATTTCTAAGAGAGAAGATCTTAGCGGGAGGAAAATACTTAGAGATAAAAGCATCTTTGCACTTATTCCATGAATCAATACTATTTTTAGGCAAAGAAGAAAACCAAGTTTTAGCACGATCTCTAAGTGAAAATGGAAATAGATTCAATTTAACAATATCGTTATCCACATCTTTCTTCTTTTGCATATCGCACAAATCAACAAAGTTCTTTACATGGGTAGCGGCATCCTCACTAGGAAGGCCGGAAAATTGATCTTTCATGACAAGATTCAACAAAGCAGCATTAATTTCACAAGATTCAACATCAGTAATAGGAGCAATCGGAGTGCTAATAAAATCAATATTGTTGGTATTGGAAAAGTCACATAATTTAGTATTATCTTGAGCCATCGTGACAAACAATCAATCCAACACACAAGCAAACAAGAAGCAAGCGAAAAGAGGCAAATGAAAAAGGGCGAATAAAACGGCAAAGGTGAAGCGGGGGAGAGGAAAACGAGAGGCAAATGGCAAATAATGTAATGCGAGGGAGAAGAGTTTGTGATGGGTACTTGGTATGTCTTGACTTGAACGTAGATCTCCCCGGCAATGGCGCCAGAAATCCTTCTTGCTACCTCTTGAGAATGCGTTGGTTTTCCCTTGAAGAGGAAAGGGTGATGCAGCAAAGTAGCGTAAGTATTTCCCTCGGTTTTTGAGAACCAAGGTATCAATCCAGTAGGAGACTACATGCAAGTCTCCTAGTACCCGCACAAACAATCAAGAACCTTGCAACCAACGCAATAAAGGGGTTGTCAATCCCTTCACGGCCACTTGCAAAAGTGAGATCTAATCAAGATAATAAGATAAATATTTTTGGTATTTTTGTGGTATAGATTGGAAAATAAAGATTGCAAAATAAATAGTAAACAAGAATTGTAGATTGGAAACTTATATGATGTAAAGTAGACCCGGGGGCCATAGGTATCACTAGTGGCTTCTCTCAAGATAGCATGTATTACGGTGGGTGAACAAATTACTGTCGAGCAATTGATAGAAAAACGCATAGTTATGATGATATCTAAGGCAATGATCATGAATATAGGCATCACGTCCGTGACAAGTAGACCGAAATGATTATGCATCTACTACTGTTACTCCACACATCGACCCCTATCCAGCATGCATCTAGAGTATTAAGTTCATAAGAACGGAGTTACGCATTAGGCAAGATGACATGATGTAGAGGGATAAACTCAAGCAATATGATATAAACCCCATCATTTTATCCTCGATGGCAACAATACAATACGTGCCTTGATGCCCCTGCTATCACTGGGAAAGGACACCGCAAGATTGAACCCAAAGCTAAGCACTTCTCCCATTGCAAGAAAGATCAATCTAGTAGGCCAAACTAAATCGATAATTCGAAGAGACTTGCAAAGATATCAAATCATGCATATATGAATTTAGAGAAGAACCAAATAATATTCATAGATAATCAAATTCATAAACCCACAATTCATCGGATCTGGGCAAACACACCGCAAAAGTGTATTACATCGAATAGATCTCCAAGAACATCGTGGAGAACTTTGTATTGAGAACCAAAGAGAGAGAAGAAGCCATCTAGCTAATAACTATGGACCCGAAGGTCTGTGGTAAACTACTCACACATCATCGGAGAGGCTATGGTGTTGATGTAGAAGCCCTCCGTGATCAAATTCCCCTCCGGCAGATCGCCGAAAAAGGCCCCAAGATGGATCTCACGGGTACAGAAGGTTGTGGCGAGGGAAAAGTGGTTTTGTGGCTCTCCTGGATGCTTTTAGGGTACATGGGTATATATAGGCGAAAGAAGTATGTCGGTGGAGCTCCATGGGCCCGCCGAGGGTGGGGCGCGCCTACCCCCTGGGCGTGCCCCCTATCTTGTGGAAGCTTCGCGGACTTCCAGACTTGTACTCCAAGTCTCCTAGGTTGAGTTTGTTCCAAGAAAGATCCTCGCGAAGGTTTCGTTCCGTTTGGATTCCGTTTGATATTCCTTTTCTGCGAAACACTGAAATGGGCAAAAAACAGCAACTTGCACTGGGCCTTTGGTTAATAGGTTAGTCCCAAAAATAATATAAAAGTGCATATTAAAGCCCATTAAACATCCAAAACAGATAATATAATAGCATGGAACAATCAAAAAAATTATAGATACGTTGGAGACGTATCACAACCCGTGACAAACTTGTCCGGTAACTCACACTTCAGGAGCTCCAGCTCCTTAGAGATGCATTGTATCTCATGGGCCTGGTCCAATACAGAACGGTTATCAACCATTTTGTAATCATGGAACTGCTCCATAGCATACAACTCGATTTCAGCATCGGTTACACCGAACTTAGCTTCGAGCGCATCCCACAAATTCTTGGGAACGCACATATGGAGATATGTGTCCACAAGCTTGTCCCTGATCACAGTAAGAATAGATCCCACAAAGATGTCGGTTGCCTCCCTAAACGCATTCTCGTGTTCAGGAGCAATCGTTACCGTGGGAGCCACACCACCAACCCAGAACACGTTCATTGTTGTGAGCCACAAGGTGGTCCTTGTCTGCCAACGCTTAAAATGTGTTCCAGTAAACTTTTCCGGTTCCAGAGTAGCGGCGAAGCCATGAGTCGAAAAGTGCCTAAAATAAGGTTTTTGGATTGTTGGAAATATTAGCACTTTTTCGACTAATCTAATCCATGAGTAAACAGTAAGCATGGCAAATATGGTATGCATCTCATACCAATACCTAAGCATGTGAGAGCGTACAGTACATAGAACTGAAACATCTATGAACATCATATATACGGCCAGCACATGAATGAGCAAATAGGGGATGAACGAGTCATACCCTCCGGTTGGCCAGGCCAACACGGCGACGTCAGCGGCAGCCTCGGCATCGGTCGAGGCCTTCTTCTTGGTGGCTTCATCGTCAGCCATGGAGTCGATGCAGGGGAAGTAGTGGAAGCATAGGCGGACGGAGATGGGGATGGATCGGGAGCAGTCACGTCGACATGCTCCCCAAAAACCTTATTGTCGTTCTCCCGGGCAGGATCTCGAACGACAGGGTCCCGGAGGCACCTGCTCTCCCGACCAACCGTGCACGCGGTCATTAGGATGGGATCGCCGGAAGCAGCACAGAGAGAGGAATAATAGATGATGGCTAGGGTTGTGCGAGAGGGAGTAAGTGAACTGAGTTAGGGTTCACTCCACTCGCCAGCGCCTTCTTATATAGGCTGTTGGGTAGATGGGCCTGGGCTCAGGCCCACGACCGAGTCCACGAATAGCCCACGGTCCAACGTCTCGGACAGTGGCACTTCCATAAGTGACTCGTTAATTAACCATTCCTGAGTGGCAAAAATAAGCTTCGGCTCGGCTCATTCCCACAACCCGCGGCGCGCACGCGTGTTGTGTCGTGTCGTGACGAGGCGAGGATGTTGGGGAATGCAGTATTTCAAAAGTTTCCTACGATCATGCAAGATCTATCTAGGAGATGCATAGCAACGAGAGGGGAAGAGTATGTCTACGTACCCTCGTAGACCGAAAGCGGAAGCGTTATGATGTAGTCGAACATCTTTGCGATCCAACCGATCAAGTACCGAACGCACGGCACCTCCGTGATCTGCACACGTTCAACTCGGTGACGTCCCTCATACTCTTGATCCAGTTGAGGCCGAGGGAGAGTTTCTTGAGCACGACGGTGTGATGACGGTGATGATGAAGTTACCGATACAGAGCTTCGCCTAAGCACTACAACGATATGACCGAGGTGGAATTCTATGGAGGGGGGCACCGCACACGGCTAAGACAACTGTCAACTTCTATGTCTATGGGGTGCCACCCTCCCCCGTATATAAAGGAGTGGAGGAGGGGAGGGCCGACCCTCATAGGGCGCGCCCAAGGGGGGGAGTCCTACTCCCAGTAGGAGTAGGTTTCCCCCCTTCCTAGTAGGAGTAGGAGAAGAAGGAAGAGGGAGAGAGAGGGAAGGAAAGGGGGCGGCTGAGGGAGTCCTGGACTAAGGGGTCCTCGGGTGTCCGACCTATTGGACATAGGCCGGACTGATGGGCTATGAAGATACAAAGACCGAAGACTCTACCCGTGTCCGGATAGGACTCTCCTTGGCGTGGAAGGCAAGCTTGGCATCCAAATATGAAGATTCCTTTCTCTGTAACTGACCTTATGTAACCCTAGATCCCTCCGGTGTCTATATAAACTGGAGGGCTAGGTCCGTAGACAGATATCCTCATAATCATAGTGAGACAGGCTAGACTTTTAGGGTTTAGCCATTACGATCTCGTGGTAGATCAACTCTTGTAATACTCATATTCATCAAGATCAATCAAGCAGGAAGTAGGGTATTACCTCCATAGAGAGGGCCCGAACCAGGGTAAACATTGTGTCCCCTGTCTCCTGTTACCATCGACCTCAGACGCACAGTTCGGGACCCCCTACCCGAGATCCGCTGGTTTCGACACCGACATTGGTGCTTTCATTGAGAGTTCCACTGTGACGTCGAAAGATGGGATCGATGGCTCTCCTTGTTCTCAAGGACAACGTCACCTCCGGAGGAGCACTGGCCCCAGGCCAAACCCTTCGGCTGGGCGGCTTCATCATGACCGCCCGTTCGGCCGTTAAGCCGACGATGACTTCTCGGGTCATCAAAAATCCCCCCCATGTTGACTCCAAATACTCCAAGAAGATGGATCCGGGGGAGTTGTCGTCTTTAAACGAGCTCCTAGATCGCATCACCGCCTTGGGGGTTGCCACAGACTATGATCGGATTGGGCTTAAACCCGACCAGAGAGAAATTAAAACTTCACCGATCACCCATCAAATAGCGGTAGTAGAGGAGCAAGACGACAACTCTTCCTCTATATTGAGGATGAACTATGTTCGGATCTCCGAGCTTGAAGAGCCGGACACCTACTTGCAGAAATACATGCCTTGTCCTCCGAACATAGAATCGGACGACAAGCCCAAAAAATCAGTTGACATCCCGGAGCCCGAACTACTAAGTTCGGAAGTTCTTCAAACTCCGGATCCTAAATTGGGTCAAGGTTCGGATTTCAAACCACCCACCCACCCAGATATAAGCGCTCTCATGGGCATATGACAGCAGTCTCAGGAAACGGTCCACCACTTCTGGGCCAGATTCCTCCTTGTCAAAGATAAGATTGAAGATTGCCGCGACGAAGATGCAATCTCAGCGTTCTGCAACAATTGCACGGATGAAGGAATCCTCAACGCCATCAACCGTTGTCGCATATAACGCTTCGCAGACTTGGCAACCATATTATACAAGTACTGCGCAATGGAAAGCGCCTGGAAAACTCAGGCAGCTCGCTGGGAACCGCCGGTTTCCACCCAACCCCTTGTTCAGGTGAAAAGGATGCACCCTCGTGGCACGCCCGGCCCAATGGTAAAGAAATATAAGCCCGTTACGGGACACAGAACCGTTCTGGAGGGATGGCTCGATGGAGCATGCAAGTTACACGCAACACCGGATACTATATCAACCCACAGCCTTAGAGCATGTTGGATACTCCGGCGGGTGGCCAAGAGCGGCGAGGATATCCTCACCAAAAACAACCTAGAGTCATATCCCCCAGAAGACGACGACCTCAGAGTATTGACGGTCTTCGAGACTTTCGCTTCAAACAACAAGCGCAAAAGGGTGCTCGGTGACCTCGCTAGAGTCTGCCAAATCGCAGCAACAAACCCTTGGAACGACACCGCCATAACTTTCAATGCCGATGATGAACCAAAATTTAGGACAGTCGGGCACCAGCCACCTTGGTCCTCAGTCCGATCGTGGACGGCTTCCGGCTCACCAAGGTTCTCACAGAAGGCGACAGCGGACTAAACCTCATTTACGAGGATACACTCAGTAAAATGGAAATAGACAGGAGCCGCATCAAGCAAAGTAGCATGACCTTCTGAGGAATTATTCCTAGTCGGGAGGCGCAATGCGCGGGAAAAATCATGCTCGACGTGGTATTCGGCACACCGGAGAACTATCGGACCGAAGAATTAACCTTCCAAGTGGCCCCTTTCAACAGTGGATATCACGCCCTATTGGGGCGAGATGCATTTACACGCTTCCAAGCTATACCTCACTACGGGTATATGAAGCTCAAGATGCCCGGGCCCAATGGCATAATCACTCTCGCTAGTGATCCGGACATAGCACTCCGCGCTAAAAATAAAACCGCATCCCTAGCCCTTGAGGCATTATCTGAAGCCCTAGCTGCCGAAGAATTAACCGCACTATGCTCCACGGTGGATAGGGACGATGTAATCCTGGACAAAAGACCCAAATCCACCTCCTTCAAACCAGCAGAAGAAATAGTCAAATTCCAAGTCCATCCAACGGACCCCAAGAAGACAACATCTATCGGGAACAACTAGACCCAACGGTCTACACCGCGCTAAGAGAGTTTCTGCGCGAAAACTGGGATATATTCACCTGGCACCCCTCGGATATGCCAGGAACCCCACGCAGATTAGCGAAACACAGCCTCAATATATTGAAGGGATATAAACCGGTCAAGCAAACACTACGGTGCTTTTCTGAACCCAAACGTCAAGCTATGGGGGAGGAGCTAGCCAAGCTAATCGAGGCCGGACTCATTAGAGAAATAAAACACCCGGATTGGCTAGCAAACTTGGTGATGGTGCCAAAGAAGGATAAATCCCGGCGCATGTGCGTTGATTTCAAAGACCTCAATAAGGCATGCCCTAAGGATCCCTTCCCCCTCCCCCGCATCGACCAGATCATTGATGCCACCGCAGGACACGACTCACTGTGCTTCCTTGACGCATATTCCGGATACCATCAAATCAAAATGAAGGAGTCCGATCAAGCCGCAACGGCATTAATTACCCCATATGGGCCATTCTGCTTCAACACCATGCCCTTCGGGCTCAAAAACGCCGGGGCCACCTACCAACGCATGATTCAAACATGCCTGGAGAAATAGATCGGCAAGACAGTTCAAGCATATGTGGACGACGCCGTCATTAAAACTAGGCACATCGATTCACTAATAGAGGATTTACGTCTCACATCCGACAACCTCCGTGCATATGACATCAAGCTCAATCCAGAAAAGTGTGTTTTCGGCGTCCCTGCTAAAAAGCTGCTGGGCTTCATCGTTTCCAATAGAGGAATTGAAGCAAATCCAGCCAAAATCTAAGCTTTGTCACAATTGGCTACGCCAACGGACCTTAAACAGGTCCAAAAACTCGCAAGATGTGTGGCAGCTCTAAGCCGCTTTATCTTCAGATTGGGAGAAAAGGCATTGCCACTGTATCGCCTCCTCCAGCGCACCGATCACTTCGAGTGGACGGATGCGGCAACAGCCGGACTGGAAGAAATAAAAACCCTTCTTGCCAGAAACCCAATCCTGGCCACGCCAAACATCGGCAAACCCATGTTATTATACATATCGGCAACACACCAGGTGGTGAGCGCCGTGCTCGTCGTTGAGCGAGAGCAGGACGGACACAAATTCCCACTTCAGAAGCCGGTATACTACGTATCCACTGTCCTCACACCATGCAAATCCCGATACCCTCATTATCAAAAGATAGCATACGCGGTCTTCATGGCATCCCGGAAGCTACGACACTACTTCCAAGAATGTTCTATCACGGTGGCTTCCGAAGTACCACTCAATGACATAATAAACAACCACGATGCTACAGGCTGGATAGCCAAATGGGCCATTGAGCTCCTTCCATTCGACATAACATACAAACCGCGTCGAGCCATCAAATCCCAAGTACTGGTGGACTTCGTCGCCGAATGGACAGAGGCCAAACTCCCTAAAGAGTACGGCACATATTCCAACTGGGTTATGTACTTCAATGGTTCCAAAATGCTAGCAGGATTAGGAGAGGGCGTCGTTTTAACGTCCCCCACTGGAGACATAGTCCAGTACGTGCTCCAAATATTATACACAGACTCCAATAACGCAGCCGAATACGAGGCTTATTTCATGGTCTCTGATACGTCTCCAACGTATCTATAATTTTTGATTGTTACATGCTATTATATTATCTGTGTTGGATGTTAATGGGCTTATTTATACACTTTTATATTATTTTTGGGACTAACCTACTAACCCAAGGCCCAGTGCAAATTGTTGTTTTTTAGCCTATTTCAGTGTTTCGCAGAAAAGGAATATCAAACGGAATCCAAACGGAATGAAACCTTCGGGAGACTTATTTTTGGAACTAATGTGATCCAGGGGACTTGGAGTAGACGTCAAGAAAGAAATGAGGTGGCCACGAGGTAGGGAGGCGCGCCTGCCCCCCTAGGTGCGCCCCCCACACTCGTGGGCTCCTCGCAGCTCCACCGACCTACTTCTTCCTCCTATGTATATATCTATATACCCCGAAAACATCTAGGAGCACCATGAAACCCTATTTCCACCGCCGCAACCTTCTGTACCCAAGAGATCCCATCTTGGGGCCTTTTCCGGAGCTCTGCCAGAGGGGGAATCAATCACGGAGGGCTTCTACATCAACACCATAGCCTCTCCGATGATGTGTGATAGTTTACCTCAGACCTTTGGGTCCATAGTTATTAGCTAGATGGCTTCTTCTCTCTCTTTGGATCTCAATACAAAGTTCTCCTCGATCTTCTTGGAGATCTATTCGATGTAACTCTTTTTGTGGTGTGTTTGTCGAGATCTGATGAATTGTGGGTTTATGATCAAGATTATCTATGAAAAATATTTGGTTCTTCTCTAAATTCTTATATGTATGATTTAATTATCTTTGCAAGTCTCTTCAAATTATTAGTTTGGTTTGGCCTACTAGATTGATCTTTCTTGCAATGGGAGAAGTGCTTAGCTTTGAGTTCAATCTTGCGGTGTCCTTTCCCAGTGACAGCAGGGGCGGCAAGGCACGTATTGTATTGTTGCCATCGAGGATAAAAAGATGGGGTTTATATCATATTGCTTGAGTTTATCCCTCTACACCATGTCATCTTGCTTAATGCGTTACTCTGTTCTTATGAACTTAATACTCTAGATGCATGCTGGATAGCGGTTGATGTGTGGAGTAATAGTAGTAGATGCAGAATTGTTTTGGTCTACTTGTCTCGGACGTGATGCCTATATACATGATCATACCTAGATATTCTCATAATTATGCACTTTTCTATCAATTGCTCGACAGTAATTTGTTCACCCACCATAATACTTATGCTATCTTGAGAGAAGCCACTAGTAAAACCTATGGCCCCCGGGTCTATCTTTTATCATATAAGTTTCCAATCTATTTTATTTCGCAATCTTTACTTTCAATCTATATCATAAAAATACCAAAAATATTTATCTTATTATTATTATTTCTATCAGATCTCACTCCCGTAAGTGACTGTGAAGGGATTGACAACCCCTTTATCACGTTGGTTGCGAGGTTCTTATTTGTTTGTGTAGGTACGAGGGACTTGCGTGTAGTCTCCTACTGGATTGATACCTTGGTTCTCAAAAACTGAGGGAAATACTTACGCTACTTTACTGCATCACCCTTTCCTCTTCAAGGGAAAACCAACGCAGTGCTCAAGAGGTAGCAAGAAGGATTTCTAGCTCTGTTGCCGGGGAGATCTACGCACAAGTCAAGACATACCAAGTACCCATCATAAAATCTTATCCCTCGCATTACATTATTTGCCATTTGCCTCTCGTTTTCCTCTCCCCCACTTCACCCTTGTTGTTTTATTCGCCCTCTTTTTCCTTCCTGCCTTCTATGGGTGCCCGTTCTTTTTGCAATTTGTTGCCATCATGTCTGAAACTGGGGAGGTTATCGTTGATAAGGATAATAGTATGGAAAACTTTGATTCTATTGATGATCCTCTTGAAAATCCTACTATTTTACACACTAAAAAGTTTCGCATCGGTAGCGGTAATATTATTGGGAAGGGAGTTATTCAAGATTTCTTTACTTGTGTCGGTGCTTTGCCCACCATCAGCGGGTCTATTCTTCATAAAACTAGTAGTCTCGCGGATGCTATATCTTTGCTCATAGTTGAACTCGAAAGACAATTTTTACATATGCATCCTTCCATACAAAGGATTTTTCCTAGAATTTTCTAATATTGAGCATTCTTCTGTTAAGTGAGCAGCGACTATCAGTGTCAAAACCGGCGGATCTCGGGTAGGGGGTCCCGAACTGTGCGTCTAAAGCGGATGGTAACAGGAGGCAGGGGAAACAATGTTTACCCAGGTTCGGGCCCTCTCGATGGAGGTAATGCCCTACTTCCTGCTTGATTGATCTTGATGATATGAGTATTACAAGAGTTGATCTACCACGATATCGGAGAGGCTAAACCCTAGAAGCTAGCCTATGGTATGACTATTGTTGTCCTACGGACTAAAACCCTCCGATTTATATAGACACCGGAGGGGCTAGGGTTACACAGAGTCGGTTACAAGGGAGGAAATCTACATATCCGAATTGCCAAGCTTGCCTTCCATGCAAAGGAGAGTCCCATCCGGACATGGGAAGAAGTCTTCAATCTTGTATCTTCATAGTCGAACAGTCCGGCCAAAAGATATAGTTCGGCTGTCCGAGGACCCCCTAATCCAGGACTCCCTCAGTAGCCCCTGAACCAGGCTTCAATGACGATGAGTCCGGCGCGCAGATTGTCTTCGGCATTGCAAGGTGGGTTCCTCCTCCGAATACTCCACAGAAGATTTTGAACACAAGGATAGTGTCCGGCTCTGCAAAAAAAATTCCACACACCACCGTAGAGAGTATAATATTTCCACAAATCTAATCTGCTGACAACTTCTCATAACGTGACATCACGCCATGGCCCCGGTTATTATTCGAACCGTTTTTTTCTCAACCAGCCACTGCACATATTGCGAGGCGGTTTTCTTGGCACGTCTTGTCGAACCAGAGATCGTGTCCCCTTATCCCGAGATCCTCATCAATACGGGTGTGGGTAACCCAGCCGCGCCATCAATTACGGTGCTTGGGGAATAAGCGAGTTTTACCAGGCAAGTGGGGAGGCACGCAGTTTCTACCGTCCTTATAAAGGGATAAGGACTCCTCTTTTTTACCCACACCTTCTTCTTCCCTGCCCATCCATTCTCGCGCACTCGAGCTCCAATGCCCAAGTTCGCATATTCTCCGCAAAAACACTCCGAACATGTCCGGAGCGGGAGGCAAGTGGATGGCCTCCTTCATTACGGAGGAGAACATCACGAAGCTCCGAGAAGCTGGATACCTGGCCGCAGATATCGCGCACCGGCTCCCAGGTGCGGGGCAGATCGTTCCTACCCCCGAGCCCCACGAAAGGGTTGTATTCCTTACACATTTTGTCCGCGGGCTGGGATTTCCCCTCCACCCATTTGTCCATGGGCTCATGTTCTACTACGGGCTGGACTTCCATGATCTGGCCCCCAATTTCATCCTCAACATCTCGGCGTTTATTGTCGTGTGCGAGGCTTTCCTCCGCATCAAGCCCCACTTCGGCCTGTGGCTGAAGACCTTCAATGTTAAACCGAAGGTGGTGGTCGGCCAGCAAGCAGAGTGCGGAGGCGCCATGGTGGGCAAAATGCCCAACATCACCTGGCTCGAAGGCTTCTATGTGGAGACCGTGAAGGGGTGGCAATCGGGGTGGTTCTACATCACCGAGCCGCGCGACACCAACTAGGCGGCGGCCCCCGAATTCTGATCCGGCATCCCCATGCGGCTCACCTCCTGGAAAGAGAAGTGCTTATATTGGGGTTCATCGGTGGAGCTGACCGGACTCCAGAATTGTGTTAAAAACATGATAAGCAAGAAAATCAAGCTTATCAATGTGGTCCAGGTCATGATCTTCCGCCGGATCCTCCGTGTCAAAGACGGGCATCCAATATGTGGGAGTTTGACTCGGCAAGGCACCAGACGCTGAGAGAGCTCTTCGACACGATGCACCAGGACATCTGGAGGGTGTTGTTCAAGTCTGCCGAGGTACCTCCTCCTCTTACCGAGGACTCAACGCAAAGCGCCCTGCTAAACCAGTAAGCTCCTTATATCTCATAAGGCATTTCTTTCCCTAGTATAATTATGTGAGGGATCTGAGCCTCCGCATTATTTGACAGGAATGGGTCATGACAACAGAGCGGATCGACTGTCCGGCCCCACTGCCCGAAGATCCAGCAAGTACTCTCCTAACGGAGATGCTGGTTCCGGCACCCTATGAGGCGCCGGAGAAGAAGGCCACGAGGACCAGGAAAGGTCTCCGGCGCAAGGTTGTATCGGAATCGTCGTCCGATAACACCGAGATGCCCTCCTCCCACGAAGACGAGGAGGAGGAAGAGGAAAATTCTCCCCATCCAGTCGGGGGAGATAAGAAAAGGAAGAGTGCCCCATCCGAGGAGGCCGAAGGGTCCAAGAAGGGAAGAACCCTCCTTCCGGACCGCTCCACCACGGCCACGTTCAACGACGAGGAGTGGTTGCCCAGGGACAAGCCCCTGGCGAAGTCGTAAATATCCGGATAGCATAATAACAGTTATGGTATATTTCGTTTTATTGTTTCTATCATGCTGAACATGATCATGCAGCCCACCCAAGGACCATCTCGATGTATCCTCTTCGAATGGGTCTCTGGGCCTGTCGGAGATGAACAGTGATTCACTCCTGACCGCCTCCTCCCCCCGCCCTACGGACGACGCCAAGGTGTTGTCCCGAAGGGCACCAAACCAAGGGAAGGTAGTTCTGGGGACGCCCCAAGGCAACCTCCCAGAGGCTGAGCGCATGGGAGGCAAGGCTCCCATGGGCCCTAATGACGGGGGCAGCAAGTCCGGCCCCCGGCCGAATACTGCGTCGGAACCTCCAGTGGTTCCGGACTCTGTCAGGCGACCCCTCACTAAGGGGGGCGAGCCGTCTGTGTCGATGGCCTCTGTCCATCCAGAGGCACCGGACAACTTGCTGGAAGCGCTTCGTGGTGCTTCCATTGACGAAGAGCACTGCACTGTCATGAGTGTGGTGGTAGAGAAGGTTCAGTCCGCTAAAAGCGGACTGACTGAAGCCTGTGCCAACCTCCTAACAGGCTTTGAGGTAATTAATCAATTTATAAGAAAATGTTATAGCATAGACAGTAGCCCCTGATGCTCTATTTGGCGTTCACAAAGAAAGTCCGAACAGAGGATCAAATAATAATCACATGAGTCTAATCAGAATATGTCTTATGTGAATAAGCAGGCTTCGCTGCTAGCCGCTGCCGCTCGCACTGTGGAGGCCAAAGCACTGAAGCAGGACCTTGAGCGGTCCGAAAAAGAGCTCAGCCTTACCAAGAGGCAGCTCGAGGAGAACAAAGGTAAGTAATACACATCCGTATATTGATAAGGAATAAAAAAGAATGTGGTTGTTAAGTCACAGGATCATCATGAATTTTGCTAGGGGCCACAACCGAAGTGGCGGCCCTGAAGGAGGCGCTATCCGAGGCCGAAGAAAAAGCGGCCAAGGAGCGCACCGAGCGCGAGAAGCAAGAGGCTCGAGTCGGCGAGGTGCAGCAAGAGCTCCAGGATTTCGTCAAAAAATATGAGTCCTTGAAGCGTGACTCTAAGACGCAAGGGTTCGAGCTTGCGAAGGCCCTTAAGAACGCAAAAAATGCCAAGGCCGAAGCCCACAGGGCCCTCCAGGAGCTTCAGGCGGTCCAGAAGATAGCGGCGGGTAAGGAATTCATTATGCAAAGCAAGCATGTGAAGGAAACTTTCCTTTTACTTACCCGAGTTCGGAGCTATCCAGGAGCGTTCGCAGATCTTCCCCGCAGTGTGTCCGATGCCGCGGAATTTTACCGGGCCGAGGAAGGGAGCTCGACGGAGAAGTTGTTCTAGTCTCAGTATACTAGGACCGAACATCCGGTGCCCTTGAGCGACCAGTTGAAGCAATTGGTCGAGCTTCACAAGGCGGCCGAATAGGCCATGAAGGGCCTCATAGTCCGGATGTGGCCTGGCGAGCCCCTGCCTGGCAGCTACTTCGGCCTGGTGAGGCGGCTTGTGAATGCCTGCCCACGGCTTGAAGTCATAAAGTGGTCCGTCTGGATTGAGGGTGCGCGCAGGGCTTTTGCCCGAGCGAAAGTGCATTGGGCGAAGATGGACGCGGAGAAGCTGGTGAAGGAGGGGCCGCCGGAGGGCAAGGAGCATCGCCGCCCCGAAAAGTATTATGACAGCATCCTGAAGGGTGCCCGCCTTGTGGCGGAGGAATGTTCTAAGGATGTAATATTTGAATGAATGTACCCATGTGATCCTGTAATATGAAAATGAGTTCATGTGCTATATAACGCTTGTTGATTTAAACTATTACCTTCTGTGCGGCCGTTTATAAAATCTGAGGGTTGGCTAGTCGTTGGCTTCTCCCCCCATGTAGCTAGTACTGAGGTGTTCAGGATAAATATGATCACTCTTTATCCCAGTTTTGGGTCCTTCGAAGGAGGTGTTCAGCACAACAAACCAGGCAATCGGACTATAAAGCTTTATCACTCTCACTTAGCCATAGAAGTCTACAATTTTAAATTTTGGCGAAGCCCCTAGTATTTCGAAGGCCGAACTTGGGGCGCTATGAACGCCTAAATCGGACAAGGCCGACTCCTCGTCTGAAGCGGAAAAAATCTTTAGGGATTTGGGACCTCTCGAACAGCGACCAGCTCTCGCCGCATCATGATAGTCAGTTTTCGGCTTTCTCTACTGAGGTGCTCGTCCGGAAGAACCGGGACACAATCGCAGTAGTTCTCCCAGTGCTACCTTAGCCAATATAGCGGAACGTAAGGCACCAAAACATGGGAGTCGGGCAAACCCAACTATTGGCCCAAGACATGATTCGGAGTTGGTGCATATAATGCTATAAGTTCGGGGTGTCGCACTGGCGAAAGTGTTCGGACTTTTCTTGCCGTGTTATGGGGTGCACTGAAGCCCCTGGCGTACTGAACGTACCAGAATGACGGCAGCAACTTGTCATGAATAAACAAACAAGAAAAAAGGAAGATGAAGAAATGCAATAATAAGCTGACGCTGTGCATTGTTATTTAGGAAAATTTTGTTTTTGCCACTCTAGATTTTGCCAATTTTCCTTATGCCATTCTAGATTTTGACATTTCACTTTTGCCACACATAGCTTTTGACAATTATCACAATTACCATTCTGTGGCAAAAGCTAAATAATTTTATTTCATTTTTGCCACTCTTAGTTTTTGAAATGTATCACAATTGCCACTCTGAAAATGTTGCTTTGGCCACTAGAATGGCGATTGTGATAATTATCAAAAACTAAGAGTGGCAAAAGTGAAATGTCAAAATCTAGAGTGGCATAAGGAAAATTGGCAAAATCTAGAGTGGCAAAAACAAAATCCCCCCTCTTGTTATTTAGAGGATACGTCAAAGCGTATGTGTATAAGTAGTACAATAAGCAAAAATGGGACTATTTGACATGTCCGGTCCAAGGGCGAGCTGTGTGCGGGTATGTAAAACAGGTATAACGGTCGTTATGAGAGACCACCTAGGGATTCCCTTGTACGCCAAAGCTTCTTGCTCCCTTGGTGCTTCCCTCCCGTGATGGGTCCGACGATCTAGTTATCGGAGAGGGGCTCCAGAGAATAGGGTCCTGAAAGGAAGAAAGTGATAAAGATATACTGGTCCTGAGGCGGTTGAACCGCATAGTGGGACGTGCCATAGTCGTGCCTCCACCTATACCCATGGTATCTTTAATGCGTAATTATGTACGCGCGGCGCAAATTTCGTCGCTTGACTGGGACTAGGACGGAGGCCAAATTGCTAGGCGAGCTCTGAACGCGCCTGGTGATCCTGTTGCAGGTTATTCCAGACTCGCTTGAATGTGTCTGTGGACCTTGTCGCTGAATTGGCGGTTTGCCTCAAAAGGCTGCTTTGCAATTCTGCTGCAAGGGCCGCAGTGTGCTCCTCCGTGCGGAGCGAGCATTCTGTGTTTCCATTAACTGTTATAACCCCGCGAGGTCCTGGCATTTTGAGCTTGAGGTATGCATAATGCGGTACCGCATTGAATCTAGCGAATGTGGTTCGTCCGAGTAGTGCGTGATAGCCACTACGGAAGGGGATGATATCGAATATTAACTCTTCGCTTCGGAAGTTATCCGGAGAGCCGAAGACCACTTCCAGTGTGATTGAGCCCGTGCAACAGGCCTCTACACCTGGTATGACACCTTTGAAGGTGGTTTTTGTGGGTTTGATCCTCAAGGGGTCTATACCCATTTTGCGCACCGTATCCTGATAAAGCAGGTTCAGGCTGCTGCCACCGTCCATAAGGACTCGAGTGAGGTGGAATCCGTCAATGATAGGATCAAGGACCAATGCGGCAGAACCGCCATGACAGATACTAGTGGGGTGGTCCCTGCGATCAAAAGTGATCGGACACGAAGACCATGGGTTGAACTTTGGGGCGACTGGCTCCATCGCGTACACGTCCCTGAGTGCACGCTTCCGTTCCCGCTTGGGGATATGGGTTGCGTATATCATGTTCACCGTTTTCACTTGGGGAGGAAATTTCTTCTGTCCTCCTGTGTTCGGCGGATGGGGCTCCTCCTTGTCGTCGCTATGCAGCCCCTTTTCCTTGCTTTTGGCATTCAACTTGCCGGCCTATTTGAACACCCAGCATTCTCTGTTGGTGTGGTTGGCTGGCTTATCGGGGGTGCCGTGAATTTGACACAAGCGGTCGAGTATGCGGTCCAAACTGGACGGGCCCGGATTGTTTCTTTTAAATGGCTTTTCCCGTTGACCGGATTTAGAGCCACTGAATCCGGCATTGACTGCCGTGTCTTCGGCGTTATCGCCGTTGTTGCGGTGCTTGTATCTATTGCGATGTGGCTTGCTGTTGTTGTCTCTGGCCTCCGATGTGCCAGGGTTGCTTGTTGTGTTGTTGCTACGGGCCAACCAGCTATCCTCGCCCGCGCAGAAGTGGGTCATGAGTGTTGTGAGGGCTGCCATGGACTTTGGCTTCTCTTGGCCGAGATGTCTGGCAAGCCACTCGTCATGGATGTTATGCTTAAAGGCCGCTAGGGCTTCGGCATCCGGACAGTCCACAATTTGGTTCTTTTTGGTTAGGAATCGAGTCCAAAATTTCCTGGCTAACTCTCCGGGTTGTTGGGTTATGTGACTTAAATCATTAGCATCTGGTGGTCGCACATAAGTGCCCTAGAAGTTGTCCAGGAATGTGTTTCCCAGGTTCTCCCAACTTTCGATGGAGTTTGCTGGCAAGCTATTTAGCCAATGCTGAGCTGGTCCTTTGAGTTTTAACGGGAGGTACTTGATGGCGTGTAGATCATCCCCGTGGGCCATGTGAATGTGGAGGAAGAAATCCTCTATCCATACCGCGGGGCCAGTAGTACCATCGTATGATTCAATATTCACGGGTTTAAACCCTTCTGGGAATTCATGATCCATTACTTCATCAGTGAAGCATAGGGGGTGTGCAGCGCCTCTGTGCCAGGCTATGTCACAACGTGGTTCGTACGAGTCTTGTCTGCTGTGTTCGGCCCGGCCGGATTTGCTTTTGGTATATCCAGCATGACGGTCGTCGTCATGTGTTGGGACGCGCCCTCATGATCCGAAGATCGATCTTTTGTGTCCTGCTTTGTTTTCCAATACGTCTCGCAGGTCCTGCGTGTTACCCCGGGCCTTGCTATTTTTGTTTAACTGGCGACGGGGTGCGGGTTGGACTTCGGGCTTATATGCCGCTTTGTCCCGGCCACGAGGTGGTCGGTCTGCCGCATCATACGCTGGAAGCAGGCTTTAATGCTTCCTCTCCAAGTTGGGGTAGCAACCTGCCTTTGGGAAACTTTTGATTGGGCGCTCGAGTTCGTGTTCCTCGGCTGCCAGGACCTCAGTCCATCTATCCGCTAGAAGATCTTGCTCAGCTTGAAGTTGTTGTTGCTTTTTCTTCAGGCTTTTTGATGTGGCAATAAGCCGGCGCTTGAAGCGCTCCTGTTCGACGGGATCCTTAGGCATGATAAATTCTTCGTCGCCGAGGCTCACCTCGTCTTCGAAGAGAGGCATGTAATTGTCATCCTCTGATTCTCCGTCTGCTGCCTGTTCCTTAGGGCTGGCTTGCCCATCCTCCTGCTCAAAGCCTGGCTGGAGGGGATTGTCTTCGTCTTCGGCACTATTTGCAGCGTTATTGTCTCATCTGCCGGTATCGTTGTTTTTGCTATGGCTTAGAACGGCGCCGATGACGTCGATTCTTGGATTGCTTCTCGGGGGGATTATCCTCCGTTGCCTTATTGCCATCGCTTTCTTTAGGGGTGTCCACCATGTATATATCATACGATGAGGTGGCAGTACAACGCCCTATGGGCAGTGGTTCCTGTTCGTCTCCCGCATCGTCGTCCATACCGTCGATGTCTTCGGAGTCGAAGTCGAGCATGTCGGTTAGGTCGTTGACAGTGGCTACTAAGCGGGTGGTGGGTGGGGAATGGATTTCTTTGCCGTCCGCTTCCCACTCGAGCCAGACATAGTTCGGCCAAGGGTCTCCTGACAAGGAGAGAGACCGTAATGAGTTTAGCACGTCGCCTAGGGGCGAGTGCTGAAAGATATCCACGGAGGTGAACTCCATGATCGGTGCCCAATCAGATTGGATGGGCACGGACGCAAGCGGTTCGGAGTCTGTGGCCGGGGACGAATCCGAGGGTTCGGCAACACAGGTCTCATAAGAGGTGTCAGTATTCGGCTCTATCGCCACTGAGTGTGCGGCCTCCATGGCGGGGTCCATCCACCCATCCTCGGACGGCACGATCTGTTCCGGATTGAGGGCCGGAGTAGTTACAGGTGTGATCTCCCGAACACTGTCTGACGGCAGAGCTAAACCATGCTCATCGTGACTGTGCGGCGCACCTGACATGGGTTCGAATCCGTCGAAGATAAAGTCTCCGCGGATGTCGGTGGTATAGTTCAAGCTTCCAAACCTGACCTGATGGCCAGGGGTGTAGCTCTCAATCTGCTCCAGATGGCCAAGCGAGTTGGCCCACAGTACGAAGCCGCCGAATACGAAGATCTGTCTGGGGAGGAAAACCTCACCCTGGATCGCATCGTTGCCGATGATCGAAGGATCCATCAAGCCTTGATTGTGACAGCACAGTGGAACTCTCAATGAAAGCACCAATGTCGGTGTCAAAACCGGCGAATCTCGGGTAGGGGGTCCCGAACTGTGCGTCTAAGGCGGATGGTAACAAGAGGTGGGGGACACAATGTTTACCCAGGTTCGGGCCCTCTCGATGGAGGTAATACCCTACTTCCTGCTTGATTGATCTTGATGATATGAGTATTACAAGAGTTGATGTACCACGAGATCGGAGAGGCTAAACCCTAGAAGCTAGCCTATAGTATGATTGTTGTTGTCCTACGGACTAAAACCCTCTGGTTTATATAGACACCGGAGGGGCTAGGGTTACACAGAGTCGGTTACAAGGGAGGAGATATACATATCCGAATTGCCAAGATTGCCTTCCACGCAAAGGAGAGTCCCATCCGGACACGGGACGAAGTCTTTAATCTTGTATCTTCATAGTCCAACAGTCCGGCCAAAAGATATAGTCCGGCTGTCCGAGGACCCCCTAATCCAGGACTCCCTCAGTGACCATCTTTTTAGCTCATGAGTTCAGATTTATAATGAAAGAGGCCAATGAAATTTTTGCGCATTATAGGGTGGATGCCGGCCGTCCTCCCATAGAAGCAATCCTTTTTAATCAAGAAGACATTATGCGTTTACGATCTTTAGATCATGTTGCTTTTAATGAAAATTTAGAAAAAAGGTTCCTACCGATGTTCTTGTTGACAGGATCTCTGAACTTAATGATAATTTTGCTATCCAGAATAATGGGTTAGGTTTTTCCCTTGAACATAGGCTCATGACTTTTTTCCAAAAGAATGCTTATAATGATGAATTGGTTGTGCAATATGAGGGGCCAAAGGAGGAACCAATACCTCCCGAGCTTGATCTTGGGGACTTTTGTCCCATTAAATTTAGCCCTTTTGATTACTTTTGCTTGCCACAAAGAAAGCTCGCTTCTGAACTTAGGGAGTATGAGATGAGTTTTCGTGATCTACCTTATCATTATCATGGCAATACCTAGATCTATCCTTGCTTTTATGCCTAGCTAGGGGCGTTAAACGATAGCGCTTGTTGGGAGGCAACCCAATTTTATTTTTGTTCCTTGCCTTTTGGTTCTGTTTAGTAATAAATAATTCAGCTAGACTCTGTTTAGATGTGGTTTTATGCTTTTAATTAGTGTCTGTGCCAAGTAGAACCTTTGGGAAGACTTGGGGAAAGTTTTAGTGATCTTGCTGTAAAAAACAGAAACTTTCACGCTCACAATATTTGCTGCCATTTTTTACTGGAGAGTGCGATTAGGTTGATTCTTTTTGAAGATGATTAATAGATAAATTCCTACGTCCATCAATTTATTTTAGAATTTTTGGGGTTACAGAAGTATTCTAAATCTACAGATTACTACAGACTGTTCTGTTTTTGACAGATTCTGTTTTTCGTGTGTTGTTTGCTTATTTTGATGAATCTATGCCTAGTATCGGAGGGTATGAACCATAGAGAAGTTGTAATACAGTAGATTTAACACCAATATAAATAAATAATGAGTTCATTATAGTACCTTAAGTGGTGGTTTGTTTTCTTATACTAACGGAGCTCATGAGATTTTCTGTTTAAGTTTTGTGTTGTGAAGTTTTCAAGTTTTGGGTAAAGATTTGATGGATTATGGAATAAGGAGTGGAAAGAGCCTAAGCTTGGGGATGCCCAAGGCACATGAAGGTAAAATTCAAGGACAACCAAAATCCTAAGCATGGGGATGCCCCAGAAGGCATCCCCTCTTTCGTCTTCTTCTATCGGTAACTTTACTTGAGGCTATATTTTTATTCACCACATGATATGTGTTTTGCTTGGAGCGTCTTGTATGATTTGAGTATTTTCTTTTTAGTTTACCACAATCATCCTTTTTGTACACACCTTTTGGTAGAGACACACTTGAATTGGAATTTATTAGAATACTCTATGTGCTTCACTTATATCTTTCGAGCTAGATAAGTTTGCTCTAGTGCTTCACTTATATCTTTTAGAGCACGGTGGTAGTTTTATTTTATAGAAATTATTGATCTCCCATGCTTCACTTATATTATTTTGAGAATCCTTTAGAACAGCATGGTAATTTGCTTTGGTTATGAAATTAGTCCTAATATGATAGGCATCCAAGATGGGTATAATAAAAACTATCATAGAAAGTGCATTGAATACTATGAGAAGTTTGATACTTGATAATTGTTTTGAGATATAAATATGGTGATATTAGAGTGTTCTAGTTGAGTAGTTGTGAATTTGATAAATACTTGTGTTGAAGATTGCAAGTCCCGTAGCATGCACGTATGGTAACCGTTGTGTAATAAATTTGAAACATGAGGTGTTATTTGATTGTCCTCCTTATGAGTGGCAGTCGGGGACGAGCGATGGTCTTTTCCTACCAATCTATCCCCCTAGGAGCATGCGCGTAGTGCTTGGTTTTTTATGACTTGTAGATTTTTGCAATAAGTATGTGAGTTCTTTATGACTAATGTTGAGTCCATGGATTATACGCACTCTCACCTTCCATCATTGCTAGCCTCTTCGGTACCGTGCATTGCCCTTTCTCACCTTGAGAGTTGGTGCAAACTTCGCCGGTGCATCCAAACCCCGTGATATGATACGCTCTGTCACACATAAGCCTCCTTATATGTTCCTCAAAACAGCCACCATACCTACCTATTATGGCATTTCCATAGCCATTCCGAGATATATTGCCATGCAACTTTCCACCGTTTCATTTATGACACGCTTCATCATTGTCATATTGCTTTGCATGATCATGTAGTTGACATCATATTTGTGGCAAAGCCACCATGCATAATTTATCATACATGTCACTCTTGATTCATTGCCCTTCCCGGTACACCGTCGGAGGCATTCATATAGAGTCATATTTTGTTCTAGTATCGAGTTGTAATCATTGAGTTGTAAATAAATAGAAGTGTGATGATCATAATTAATAGAGCATTGTCCCAAAAAAAAAGGGAGAAAGGCCAAACAAAAAAAGGCCCCAAAAAAAGAGAAAAGATGGGAAAAAGAAATAAAAAGGGACAATGCTACTATCCTCTTTTTCCACACTTGTGCTTCAAACTAGCACCATGATCTTTATGATAGAGAGTCTCTTGTTTTGTCACTTTCATATACTAGTGGGAATTTTTCATTATAGAACTTGGCTTGTATGTTCCAACAATGGGCTTCCTCAAATGCCCTAGGTCTTCGTGAGCAAGCAAGTTGGATGCACACCCACTTAGTTTCTTTTGTTGAGCTTTCATACATTTATAGCTCTAGTGCATCCATTGCATGGAAATCCCTACTCCTTGCACTGACATCAATTGATGGGCATCTCCCTAGCCTGTTGATTAGCCGCTTCTATGTGAGACTTTCTCTTTTTTTGTCTTCTCCACATAACATCCATCATCATATTCTATTCCACCCATAGTGTTATATCCATGGCTCACACTCATGTATTGCATGAAAGTTGAAAAAAGTTTGAGATTACTAAAGTATGAAACAATTGCTTGTCTTGTCATCGGGGTTGTAGGGATGAACTTTCTTTTGCCATGTTATTTTGAGAGCATTCTTGTGTGACGAAAATGGATCATGACCAAACTATATGATTTTGTAGGGATGAACTTTCTTTTGCCATGTTATTTTGAGAAGACATGATTGCTTAGTAAGTATGCTTGAAGTATTATTATTTTTATGTCAATATTAAACTTTTGTCTTGAATCTTTCGGATCTGAACATTCATGTCACAATAAAGAAAATTACATTGAGAATTATGCTAGGTAGCATTCCACATCAAAAATTCTGTATTTATCATTTACCTACTCGAGGACGAGCAGGAATTAAGCTTGGGGATGCTTGATACGTCCCCAACGTACCTATAATTTTTGATTGTTCCATGCTATTATATTATCTATTTTGGATGTTTTATATGCATTTATATGCTATTTTATATGATTTTTGGGACTAGCCTATTAACCTAGAGCCCAGTGCCAGTTTCTGTTTTTTTTCCTTGTTTTAGAGTATCGCAGAAAAGGAAAATCAAACGGAGTCCAATTGTCCTGAAACTTCATGGAACTTATTTTTGGACCAGAAGAAGCCCACGGAGTATCGGAGATGGACCAGGAGAGTCCCGGGCTGCCCACGAGGGTGGGGGGCGCGCCCACCCCCCTGGGCACGCTCCCCGGCCTCGTGGACAGCCCGGTGATCCACCGACGTACTTCTTCCTCCTATATATACCCAGATACCCTAAAAACTTCGAAGAGCAGAATAGATCGGGAGTTCCGCCGCCAGAAGCCTCCGTAGCCACCGAAAACCAATCAAGACCCGTTTCGGCACCCTGCCGGAGGGGGAATCCCTCTCCAGTGGCCATCTTCATCATCCCGGCACTCTCCATGACGAGGAGGGAGTAGTTCACCCTCGGGGCTGAGGGTATGTACCAGTAGCTATGTGTTTGATCTCTCTCTCTCTCGTGTTCTTGAGGTGATACGATCTTGATGTATCGCGAGCTTTGCTATTATAGTTGGATCTTATGATGTTTCTCCCCCTCTACTCTCTTGTAATGGATTGAGTTTTCCCTTTGAGGTTATCTTATCGGATTGAGTCTTTAAGGATTTGGGAACACTTGATGTATGTCTTGCGTGGGATACCTGTGGTGACAATGGGGTATTCTATTGATCCACTTGATGTATGTTTTGGTGATCAACTTGCAGGTTCTGCCCATGAACCTATGCATAGGGGTTGGTGCACGTTTTCGTCTTGACTCTCCGGTAGAAACTTTGGGGCACTCTTTGAAGTTCTTTGTGTTGGTTGAATAGATGAATCTGAGATTGTGTGATGCATATCGTATAATCATACCCACGGATACTTGAGGTGACATTGGAATATCTAGGTGACATTAGGGTTTTGATTGATTTGTGTCTTAAGGTGTTATTCTAGTACGAACTCTATGATAGATTGAACGGAAAGAATAGCTTCGTGTTATTTTACTACGGACTCTTGAATAGATCGATCAGAAAGGATAACTTTGAGGTGGTTTCTACCCTACCATAATATCTTCGTTTGTTCTCCGCTATTAGTGACTTTGGAGTGACTCTTTGTTGCATGTTGAGGGATAGTTATATGATCCAATTATGTTATTATTGTTGAGAGAACTTGCACTAGTGAAAGTATGAACCCTAGGCCTTGTTTCCTAGCATTGCAATACCGTTTACGCTCACTTTTATCATTAGTTACCTTGCTGTTTTTATATTTTCAGATTACAAAAACCTTTATCTACCATCCATATACCACTTGTATCACCATCTCTTCGCCGAACTAGTGCACCTATACAATTTACCATTGTATTGGGTGTGTTGGGGACACAAGAGACTCTTTGTTATTTGGTTGCAGGGTTGCTTGAGAGACACCATCTTCATCCTACGCCTCCTACGGATTGATAAACCTTAGGTCATCCACTTGAGGGAAATTTTCTACTGTCCTACAAACCTCTGCACTTGGAGCCCAAACAACGTCTACAAGAAGAAGGTTGTGTAGTAGACATCAAGCTCTTTTCTGGCACCGTTGCCGGGGAGGTTAGCGCTTGAAGGTATATCTTTAGATCTTGCAATTGAATCTTTTTGTTTCTTGTTTTAGCACTAGTTTAGTTTATAAAAGAAAAATACAAAAAAATGGAATTGAGTTTGCCTCATACGCTTCATCTTTTTAATATCTTTCGTGAGTATGATGGAAAGGAAAATTGTGCCAAAGTGTTAGAAGAAGAACGCATTAAAATGTTTGGCACTAAATCTTTGGATGATGATCATGATTGTAATGTTGTTAGTATGAACTCCTTGAATATCCATAATACTAATGATGATTGCACTAGTTATGATGAAAATGTCTCCTATAAACATGTCAATTTTTCTGGAGTGCATTGGGTTTGCAAGTACACACCAAATAGGGAAGATAAATATTGCAAGAGGCATAAGCATTTAGAAACTAAATGGTTGCAAGAAAGGCTAAATGTTAGTGCTGAAAATTTAAAATATCTTAGCCATACTTGTGAACTTTGCAATGAACATGGTCATTTAAATATCAAATGCAAATTGTTTCATGATCGAATTGTGTCCAAAAATTGTGATGACTTGATTTCCCTTGCACATTATAATGAACTTAGTTTGCTTTTGGGTTATGAAGAAATGAAACGTCAAACTAAGATTATTCCAGAATATAACCTCGAGAAATTCCTCGATATTGATCTAGAGGAAATTTATATGTATTGTGCGGTGAATTGTATTGAAAATCCTTATATTGCCAATTACATAAAGAAAATAAAACAAATAGAAGATGAAGAGAATACTAATGAAAGGGAAGAGACTTCCCAATATCCTCCTATTATTTCTTATGATGAATCAGGTAACGAGGAGGAGCCTTCTATTCAACCAATCTCATTAATAAGGAGCTCCAAAAAGAGGGTTGAACCCACACATGATGTGAAGAAGAAAAAGAAAAGACGGAGAAGCAAAGGTAGAAAGGTATCTCTCCCAAATGATGTTGCTCCTATTACTCATTGTGATTATGATAATTGCTATACTATCGGTGTTATCCATACTATTAATGATGAGAGTGATTATGCTTATGATATGAAAAGGCCCAAGCTTGGGGATGCTATGTTTGATGAGAATGGCATGTTTGAGAATATATTTTCTGCAATTAATGTTTGTCCCAAGCTTGGGTATGCTATGTTTAATGAAGATGATATTTCTAGCCTCCCAAGTTTTGATATGCAAATTTGTTATGATGATAGCATACCTCCTACTTATGATGATTATATTGATGAAAGTGGGTTTGGAAGAGTGTCAACTTTAGGAAGTAGTAATCCCACTATTTTGGAGGATGTTGAATATTATTGTGATAATTATGAAAGTGGATTTGGAGAGGTAATGACTTTATTTAGTAATGATTCCACTATCTTGGAAGAGGTTTCAACCGATTATGATGAGAACAAAGTTGCTACTTATGATGATTATTGTGATGATACTTATGCTATAAAAAGTAGTGATGATTATATTTATAAAACTTGTCATGATTATGATTACCCTTTCTCTGAACATTACTCTTTTAATGTGGAAACAATTTGTAGTATTGGAGTTTCTTATGATACTCCTACTATTCATGAGAAGAAATTTGCTTATGTGGAGAGTAATAAAAATTCTATGCTTGTAGATCATGAAAAGAATGCTTTAGGTGCTGGTTATATTTTTGAATTCATTCATGATTCTACTGAAAATTATTATGAGGGAGGAACATATGCTTGTAGGAATTGCAATAATATCAAGTTTCCTCTCCATGTGCTTAAAGTTTTAAAGTTATGCTTGTTTTGCCTTCCTATGCTAGTTTATTATTGTTCCCAGAAATTGTTTGCTCACAAAATCCCTATACATAGGATGTGGGTTAGACTTAAATGTGTTAGTCACGTTCTTCATGTTTCTCTCTTTATGTTTCAATTCTCATCCTTTATGTGAGCATCATTGAAATCATCATGTCTAGCTAGGAGCGTTAAACGATAGTGCTTGTTGGGAGACAGCCCAATTTTATTTTAGTTACTTGCTTTTTGCTCCTGTTTAGAAATAAATAATTTATCTAGACTCTGTTATTATTGAGTTTTTATGTTTTAATTAGTGTTTGTGCCAAGTAGAACTGTTGGGAAGAGTTGGGGAAAGTCTTGTTGATCTTGCTGTAAAAAACAGAAACTTTAGCGCTCACGAGAATTGCTGCCATTTTTTATTGGAGAGTTATATTTAGTTAATTATTTTTTCATATGATTAATAGATAAATTCCTCACGTCCAGCAATTTATTTTAGAATTTTTGGGGTTCCATAAGTATACGTTTGATCCAGATTACTACAGACTGTTCTGTTTTTTGACAGATTCTGTTTTCTATGTGTTGTTTACTTATTTTGATGAATCTATGGCTAGTAAAAGAGTTTATAAACCATAGAGAAGTTGGAATACAGTAGGTTTAACACCAATATAAATAAATAATGAGTTCATTATAGTACCTTGAAGTGTTTCGCTAACGGAGCTCACGAGATTTTCTATTTTGAGTTTTGTGTTGTGAAGTTTTCAAGTTTTGGGTTAAGTTTTGATGGATTATGGAACAAGGAGTGGCAAGAGCCTAAGCTTGGGGATGCCCAAGGCACCCCAAGGTAATATTCAAGGACAACCAAAAGCCTAAGCTTGGGGATGCCCTGGAAGGCATCCCCTCTTTCGTCTTCGTTCATCGGTAACTTTACTTGGAGCTATATTTTTATTTACCACATGATATGTGTTTTGCTTGGAGCGTCATTTTATTTTATTTAGTTTTGCTTGCTGTTTGAATAATATACCAAGATCTGAAATTCTTAAATGTTAGAGAGTCTTCACATAGTTGCATAATTATTCGACTACTCATTGATCTTGACTATATCTTTCGGAGTAGTTTGTCGTTGCTCTAGTGCTTCACTTATATCCTTTTAGAGCACGGTGGTGGTTTTATTTTATAGAAATAATTGATCTCTCATGCTTCACTTATATTATTTTGAGAGTCTTTTATAACATCATGGTAATTTGCTTTGGTTATGAAATTAGTCCTAATATGGTGGGCATTCAAGAGGGATATAATAAAAACTTTCATATAGAGTGCATTGAATACTATGAGAAGTTTGATACTTGATAATTGTTTTGAGATATGGAGATGGTGATATTAGAGTCATGCTAGTTGAGTAATTGTGAATTTGAGAGATACTTGTGTTGAAGTTTGTGATTCCCGTAGCATGCACGTATGGTGAACCGTTATGTGACGAAGTCGGAGCATGATTTATTTATTTATTGTCTTCCTTATGAGTGGCGGTCGGGGACGAGCGATGGCCTTTTCCTACCAATCAATCCCCCTAGGAGCATGCGCGTAATACTTTGTTTCGATAACTAATAGATTTTGCAATAAGTATGTGAGTTCTTTATGACTAATGTTGAGTCCATGGATTATACGCACTCTCACCCTTCCACCATTGCTGGCCTCTCTAGTACCGCTCAACTTTCGCCGGTACCATAAACCCACCATATATCTTCCTCAAAATAGCCACCATACCTACCTATTATGGCATTTCCATAGCCATTCCGAGATATATTGCCATGCAACATTCCACCGTTCCATTTATTATGACACACTTCATCATTGTCATACTGCTTTGCATGATCATGTAGTTGACATCGTATTCGTGGCAAAGCCACCGTTCATAATTCTTTCATACATGTCACTCATGAGTCATTGCACATCCCGGTACACCGCCGGAGGCATTCATATAGAGTCATGTTTTGTTCTAAGTATCGAGTTGTAAGTAAATAAAAGTGTGATGATCATCATTATTAAAGCATTGTCCCAAGTGAGGAAAGGATGATGGAGACTATGATTCCCCCACAAGTCGGGATGAGACTCCGGACTAAAAAAGAAATAAAAAGAGGCCATAAAAAAGAGAAAAGGCCCAAATAAAAAATAAAAAAATGAGAGAAAAAGAGAGAAGGGGCAGTGCTACTATCCTTTTACCACACTTGTGCTTCAAAGTAGCACCATGATCTTCATGATAGAGAGTCTCCTATGTTGTCACTTTCATATACTAGTGGGAATCTTTCATTATAGAACTTGGCGTGTATATTCCAATGATGGGCTTTCTCAAAATGCCCTAGGTCTTCGTGAGCAAGCGAGTTGGATGCACACCCACTTAGTTTCTTTTTGAGCTTTCATACACTTATAGCTCTAGTGCATCCGTTGCATGGCAATCCCTACTCACTCACATTGATATCTATTGATGGGCATCTCCATAGCCCATTAATACGCCTAGTTGGTGTGAGACTATCTTCTCCCATTTTGTCTTCTCCACAACCACCCTTCTATTCCACATATAGTGTTATATCCATGGCTCACGCTCATATATTGCGTGAAGATTGAAAAAGTTTGACAACATCAAAAGTATGAAACAATTGCTTGGCTTGTCATCAGGGTTGTGCATGATTTAAATATTTTGTGTGGTGAAGATGGAGCATAGCCAGACTATATGATTGTGTAGGGATGGCTTTCTTTGGCCATGTTATTTTGAGAAGACATAATTGCTTTGTTAGTATGCTTGAAGTATTATTATTTTTATGTCAATATTAAACTTTTATTTTGAATCTTATGGATCTGAATATTCTTGCCACCGTAAAGAGAATTGCATGGATAAATATGTTAGGTAGAATTCCACATCAAAAATTATCTTTTTATCATTTACCTACTCGAGGACGAGCAGGAATTAAGCTTGGGGATGTTGATACGTCTCCAACATATCTATAATTTTTTATTGTTCCATGCTATTATATTATCAACTTTGGATGTTTTATATGCATTTATATGCTATTTTATATGATTTTTGGGACTAACCTATTAACCTAGAGCCCAGTGCTAGTTTCTATTTTTTTTTCCTTGCTTTAGAGTATCGCAGAAAAGGAAAATCAAACGGAGTCCAGTTGACCTGAAACTTCACGGAACTTATTTTTGGACCAGAAGAAGCCCACGAAGTATCGGAGATGGACCAGGAGAGTCCTGGGCTGCCCACGAGGGTGGGGGCGCGCCCACCCCCTGGGCGCTCACCCTGCCTCGTGGACAGCCCGGAGATCCACTGACGTACTTCTTCCTCCTATATATACCCATATACCCTAAAAACTTCGAAGAGCAGAATAGATCGGGAGTTCCGCCGCCAGAAGCCTCCGTAACCATCGAAAACCAATCTAGACCCGTTCCGGCACCCAGCCAGAGGGGGAATCCCTCTCCGATGGCCATCACTCTCCATGACGAGGAGGGAGTAGTTCACCCTCGGGGCTGAGGGTATGTACCAGTAGCTATGTGTTTGATCTCTCTCTCTCTCGTGTTCTTGAGGTGATACAATCTTGATGTATCGCGAGCTTTGCTATTATAGTTGGATCTTATGATGTTTATTCCCCTCTACTCTCTTGTAATGGATTGAGTTTTCCCTTTGAAGTTATCTTGTCGGATTGAGTCTTTAAGGATTTGAGAACACTTGATGTATGTCTTGCGTGGGATATTGTTGGGGAACGTAGTAATTTCAAAAAAATTCCTACGCACACACAAGATCATGGTGATGCATAGCAACGAGAGGGGAGAGTGTTGTCCACGTACCCTCGTAGACCGAAAGCGGAAGCGTTAGCACAACGCGGTTGATGTAGTCGTACGTCTTCACGGCCCGACCGATCAAGCACCGAAACTACGGCACCTCCGAGTTTTAGCACACGTTCAGCTCGATGATGATCCCCGGACTCCGATCCAGCAGAATGTCGGGGAAGAGTTCTGTCAGCACGACGGCGTGGTGACGATCTTGATGTTCTACTGTCGCAGGGCTTCGCCTAAGCACCACTACAATATTATCGAGGACTGTGGTGGAGGGGGGCACCGCACACGGGTAAGAGATCAATGATCAACTGTTGTGTCTAGGGTACCCCCTGCCCCTGTATATAAAGGAGCAAGGGGGAGGAGGTGCGGCCAGGCAAGGGGCGCGCCAGGAGGAGTCCTACTCCTCCTGGGAGTAGGACTCCCCCACTTTCCATGTTGGACTAGGACTTGGGGGGGAAGGAGAGAGAGGGAAAAGGAAAGGGGGGGCGCCGACCCCCCTCCTTGTCCAATTCGGACTGGGGGGAAGGGGCATGCGGCTGCCCCTTGGCCTCCTCTCCACTTCCTCTACTAGGCCCATTAAGGCCCATTAGGTTACCGGGGGGTTCCGGTAACCTCCCGGTACTCCGGTAAAATGCCGATTTCACCCGGAACACTTCTGATGTCCAAACATAGGCTTCCAATATATCAATCTTCATGTCTCGACCATTTTGAGACTCCTCGTCATGTCCGTGTTCATATCCGGGACTCCGAACAACCTTTGGTACATCAAAATATATAAACTTATAATGAAACTGTCATTGTAACGTTAAGCGTGCGGACCCTACGGGTTCGAGAACAATGTAGACATGACCGAGACATGTCTCCGGTCAATAACAAATAGCGGAACCTGGATGCTTGTATTGGCTCCTATATTTTCTACGAAGATCTTTATCGGTCAGACCGCATAACAACATACGTTTTTCCCTTTGTCATCGGTATGTTACTTGCCCGAGATTCGATCGTCGGTATCTCAATACCTAGTTCAATCTCGTTACCGGCAAGTCTCTTTACTCGTTCCGTAATACATCATCCCGCAACTAACTCATTAGTTGCAATTCTTGCAAGGCTTAAGTGATGTGCATTACCGAGAGGGCCCAGAGATACCTCTCCGACAGTCGGAGTGACAAATCCTAATCTCGAAATACGCCAACCCAACAAGTACCTTTGGGGACACCTGTAGAGCACCTTTATAATCACCCAGTTACGTTGTGACGTTTGGTAGCACACAAAGTGTTCCTCCGGTAAACGGGAGTTGCATAATCTCATAGTCATAGGAACATGTATAAGTTATGAAGAAAGCAATAGCAACAAACTAAACGATCAAGTGCTAAGCTTATGGAATGGGTCAAGTCAATCACATAATTCTCCTAATGATGTGATCCCGTTAATCAAATGACAACTCATGTCTATGGCTAGGAAACATAACCATCTTCGATCAACGAGCTAGTCAAGTAGAGGCTTACTAGTGACACTCTGTTTGTCTATGTATTCACACATGTATTATGTTTCCGGTTAATACAATTCTAGCATGAATAATAAACATTTATCATGGTATAAGGAAATAAATAATAACTTTATTATTGCCTCTAGAGCATATTTCCTTCAGTCTCCCACTTGCACTAGAGTCAATAATCTAGATTATACAATAATGATTCTAACACCCATGGAGCCTTGGTGCTGATCATGTTTTGCTCGTGGAAGAGGCTTAGTCAACGGGTCTGCAACATTCAGATCCGTATGTATCTTGCAAATTTCTATGTCTCCTACTTGGACTAAATCCCGAATGGAATTGAAGCGTCTCTTGATGTGCTTGGTTCTCTTGTGAAATCTGGATTCCTTCGCCAAGGCAATTGCACCAGTATTGTCACAAAAGATTTTCATTGGACTCGATGCACTAGGTATGACACCTAGATCGGATATGAACTCCTTCATCCAGACTCCTTCATTTGCTGCTTCCGAAGCAGCTATGTACTCCGCTTCACATGTAGATCCCGCCACGACGCTTTGTTTAGAACTACACCAACTGACAGATCCACCGTTCAATATAAACACGTATCCGGTTTGTGATTTAGAATCATCCGGATTAGTGTCAAAGCTTGCATCAACATAACCATTTACGATGAGCTCTTTGTCACCTCCATATACGAGAAACATATCCTTAGTCCTTTTTAGGTACTTTAGGATGTTCTTGACCGTTGTCCAGTGATCCACTCCAGGATTACTTTGGTACCTCCCTGCTAGACTTATAGCAAGGCACACATCAGGTCTGGTACACAGCATTGCATGCATGATAGAGCCTATGGCTGAAGCATAGGGAACATCTTTCATTTTCTCTCTATCTTCTGCGGTGGTCGGACATTGAGTCTTACTCAACTTCACACCTTGTAACACAGACAAGAACCCTTTATTTGCCTAATCCATTTTGAACTTCTTCAAAATTTTGTCAAGGTATGTGCTTTGTGAAAGTCCAATTAAGCGTCTTGATCTATCTCTATAGATCTTAATGCCCAATATGTAAGCAGCTTCACCGAGGTCTTTCATTGAAAAACTCTTATTCAAATATCCCTTTATGCTATCCAGAAATTCTATATCATTTCCAATCAATAATATGTCATCCACATATAATATCAGAAATGCTACAGAGCTCCCACTCACTTTCTTGTAAATACAGGCTTCTCTAAAAGCCTGTACAAAACCAAATGCTTTGATCACACTATCAAAGCATTTATTCCAACTCCGAGAGGCTTGCACCAGTCCATAAATGGATTGCTGGAGCTTGCACACTTTGTTAGCTCCCTTTGGATCGACAAAACCTTCTGGCTGCATCATATACAACTCTTCTTCCAGAAATCCATTCAGGAATGCAGTTTTAACATCCATTTTCCAAATTTCATAATCATAAAATGCGGAAATTGCTAACATGATTCGGACAGACTTAAGCATCGCTACGGGTGAGAAGGTATCATCGTAGTCAATCCCTTGAACTTGTAAAAAACCTTTTGCAACAAGTCGAGCTTTGTAGACAGTAACATTACCGTCAGCGTCAGTCTTCTTCTTGAAGATCCATTTATTCTCAATTGCTTGCCGATCAACGGGCAAGTCAACCAAAGTCCATACTTTGTTCTCATACATGGATCCCATCTCAGATTTCATGGCTTCTAGCCATTTTGCGGAATCTGGGCTCACCATCGCTTCTTCATAGTTCGTAGGTTCATCATGATCTAGTAGCATGACTTCCAGAACAGGATTACCGTACCACTCTGGTGCGGATCTTATTCTGGTTGATCTACGAGGTTCGTTAGTAACTTGATATGAAGTTTCATGATCATTTTCATTAGCTTCCTCACTAATTGGTGCAGGTGTCATAGAAACCGGTTTCCATGATGTACTACTTTCCAATAAGGGAGCAGGTACAGTTACCTCATCAAGTTCTACTTTCCTCCCACTCACTTCTTTCGAGAGAAACTCCTTCTCTAGAAAGGATCCATTCTTAGCAACAAAAGTCTTGCCTTTGGATCTGTGATAGAAGGTGTACCCAACAGTTTCCTTTGGGTATCCTATGAAGACACATTTCTCTGATTTGGGTTCGAGCTTATCAGGTTGAAGCTTTTTCACATAAGCATCGCAGCCCCAAACTTTCAGAAACGACAACTTTGGTTTCTTGCCAAACCACAATTCATAAGGCGTCGTCTCAACGGATTTCGATGGTGCCCTATTTAACGTGAATGCAGCCATCTCTAAAGCATAACCCCAAAATGATAGCGGTAAATCTGTAAGAGACATCATAGATCGCACCATATCTAGTAAAGTACGATTACGACGTTCGGACACACCATTACGCTGTGGTGTTCCGGGTGGCGTGAGTTGCGAAACTATTCCGCATTGTTTCAAATGTAGACCAAACTCATAACTCAAATATTCTCCTCCATCAGATCATAGAAACTTTATTTTCTTGTTACGATGATTTTCAACTTCACTCTGAAATTCTTTGAACTTTTCAAATGTTTCAGACTTATGTTTCATTAAGTAGATATACCCATATCTGCTTAAATCATCTGTGAAGGTGAGAAAATAACGATATCCGCCACGAGCCTCAATATTCATCGGACCACGTACATTTGTATGTATGATTTCCAACAAATCCGTTGCTCTCTCCATAGTACCGGAGAACGGTGTTTTTGGTCATCTTGCCCATGAGGCACGGTTCACAAGTACCAAGTGATTCATAATCAAGTGATTCCAAAAGTCCATCAGTATGGAGTTTCTTCATGCGCTTTACACCGATATGACCTAAACAGCAGTGCCACAAATAAGTTGCACTGTCATTATCAACTCTGCATCTGTTGGCTTCAACATTATGAATATGTGTATCACTACTATCGAGATTCATCAAAAACAGACCACTCTTCAAGGGTGCATGACCATAAAAGATATTACTCATAAATAGAACAACCATTATTCTTTGATTTAAATGAATAACCGTCTCGCATCAAACAAGATCCCGATATAATGTTCATGCTCAACGCTGGCACCAAATAACAATTATTTAGGTCTAAAACTAATCCCGAAGGTAGATGTAGAGGTAGTGTGCCGACCGCGATCACATCGACTTTGGAACCATTTCCCACGCGCATCGTCACCTCGTCCTTTGCCAGTGTTCGCTTAATCCGTAGTCCCTGTTTCGAGTTGCAAATGTTAGCAACAGAACCAGTATCAAATACCCAGGTGCTACTGTGAGCTCTAGTAAGGTACACATCAATAACATGTATATCACATATACCTTTGTTCACCTTGCCATCCTTCTTATCCGCCAAATACTTGGGGCAGTTCCGCTTCCAGTGTCCAGTCTGCTTGCAGTAGAAGCACTCAGTTTCAGGCTTAGGTCCAGATTTGGGTTTCTTCTCCTGAGCAGTAACTTGCTTACTGTTCTTCTTGAAGTTCCCCTTCTTCTTCCCTTTGCCCTTTTTCTTGAAACTAGCGGTCTTGTTGACCATCAACACTTGATGCTCCTTCTTGATTTCTACCTCCGCAGCCTTTAGCATTGTGAAGAGCTCGGGAATTGTCTTATCCATCCCTTGCATGTTATAGTTCATCACGAAGCTCTTGTAGCTTGGTGGCAGTGATTGAAGAACTTTGTCAATGACACTATCAACAGGAAGATTAACTCCCAGTTGAGTCAAGTGATTATGATACCCAGACATTTTGAGTATATGTTCACTGACAGAACTATTCTCTTCCATCTTGCAGCTATAGAATTTATTGGAGACTTCATATCTCTCAATCCGGACATTTGCTTGACATATTACCTTCAACTCCTGGAACATCTCATATGCTCCATGACATTCAAAACGTCGTTGAAGTCCCAATTATAAGCCGTAAAGCATGGCACACTAAACTATCGAGTAGTCATCAGCTTTGCTCTGCCAGACGTTCATAACATCTGGTGTTGCTCCAGCAGCAGGCCTGGCACCTAGCGGTGCTTCCAGGACGTAATTCTTCTGTGCAGCAATGAGGATAATCCTCAAGTTACGGACCCAGTCCGTGTAATTGCTACCATCATCTTTCAACTTTGCTTTCTCAAGGAACGCATTAAAATTCAACGGAACAACAGCACGGGCCATCTATCTACAATCAAACATAGACAAGCAAGATACTATCATGTACTAAGTTCATGATAAATTTAAGTTCAATTAATCATATTACCTAAGAACTCCCACTTAGAAAGACATCCCTCTAATCTTCTAAGTGATCACGTAATCCAAATCAACTAAACCATAACCGATCATCACGTGAAATGGAGTAGCTTTCAATGGTGAACATCAATATGTTGATCATATCTACTATATGATTCACGCTCGACCTTTCGGTCTCGGTGTTCCGAGGCCATATCTGCATATGCTAGGCTCGTCAAGTTTAACCTGAGTATTCTGCGTGTGCAAAACTGGCTTGCACCCGTTGTAGATGGACGTAGAGCTTATCACACCCGATCATCACGTGGTATCTGGGCACGACGAACTTTGGCAACGGTGCATACTCAGGGAGAACACTTTTATCTTGAAATTTAGTGAGAGATCATCTTATAATGCTATCGTCAATCAAAGCAAGATAAGATGCATAAAAGATAAACATCACATGCAATCAATATAAGTGATATGATATGGCCATCATCATCTTGTGCTTGTGATCTCCATCTCTGAAGCACCGTCATGATCACCATCGTCACCGGCGTGACACCTTGATCACCATCGTAGCATCGTTGTCGTCTCGCCAATCTTATGCTTCGACGACTATCGCTACCGCTTAGTGGTAAAGTAAAGCATTACAGCGCAATTGCATTGCATACAATAAAGCGACAACCATATGGCTCCCGCCAGTTGCCGATAACTCGGTTACAAAACATGATCATCTCATACAATAAAATTTAGCATCATGTCTTGACCATATCACATCACAACATGCCCTGCAAAAACAAGTTAGATGTCCTCTACTTTGTTGTTGCAAGTTTTACGTGGCTGTTACGGGCTTAAGCAAGAACCGTTCTTACCTACGCATCAAAACCACAACGATAGTTTGTCAAGTTGGTGTTGTTTTAACCTTCGCAAGGACCAGGCGTAGCCACACTTGGTTCAACTAAAGTTGGAGAAACTGACACCCGCCAGCCACCTGTGTGCAAAGCACGTCGGTAGAACCAGTCTCGCGTAAGCGTACGCATAATGTCAGTCCGGGCCGCTTCATCCAACAATACCGCCGAACCAAAGTATGACATGCTGTAAGCAGTATGACTTATATTGCCCACAACTCACTTGCGTTCTACTCGTGCACAACATCAACGCATAAAACCTAGGCTCTGATACCACTGTTGGGGAACGTAGTAATTTTAAAAAAATTCCTACGCACACGCAAGATCATGGTGATGCATAGCAACGAGGGGGGAGAGTGTTGTCCACATACCCTCGTAGACCGAAAGCGGAAGCGTTAGCACAACGCGGTTGATGTAGTCGTACGTCTTCACGGCCCGACCGATCAAGCACCGAAACTACGACACCTTCGAGTTTTAGCACACGTTCAGCTCGATGACGATCCCCGGACTCCGATCCAGCAGAATGTCGGGGAAGAGTTCCGTCAGCACGACGGCGTGGTGACGATCTTGATGTTCTACTGTCACAGGGCTTCGCCTAAGCACCACTACAATATTATCGAGGACTATGGTGGAGGGGGGCACCGCACACGGCTAAGAGATCAATGATCAACTGTTGTGTCTGGGGTGCCCCCCTGCTCCTGTATATAAAGGAGCAAGGGGGAGGAGGTGCGGCCAGGCAAGGAGCGCGCCAGGAGGAGTCCTACTCCTCCTGGGAGTAGGACTCCCCCCTTTCCATGTTGGACTAGGACTTGGGGGGGGAGGAGAGAGAGGGAAAAGGAAAGGGGGGGCGCCGACCCCCCTCCTTGTCCAATTCGGACTGTGGTACATCAAAATATATAAACTTATAATGAAACTATCATCGTAACGTTAAGCGTGCGGACCCTACGGGTTCGAGAACAATGTAGACATGACCGAGACATGTCTCTGGTCAATAACCAATAGCGAAACCTGGATGCTCATATTGGCTCCTACATTTTCTATGAAGATCTTTATCGGTCAGACCGCATAACAACATACGTTGTTCCCTTTGTCATCGGTATGTTACTTGCCCGAGATTCGATCGTCGGTATCTCAATACCTAGTTCAATCTCGTTACCGGCAAGTCTCTTTACTCGTTCCATAATACATCATCCCGCAACTAACTCATTAGTTGCAATGCTTGCAAGGCTTTAAGTGATGTGCATTACCGAGAGGGCCCAGAGATACCTCTCCGACAGTCGGAGTGACAAATCCTAATCTTGAAATACGCCAACCCAACAAGTACCTTCGGAGACACCTATAGAGCACCTTTATAATCACCCAGTTACGTTGTGACGTTTGGTAGCACACAAAGTGTTCCTCCGGTAAACGGGAGTTGCATAATCTCATAGTCATAGGAACATGTATAAGTTATGAAGAAAGCAATAGCAACAAACTAAACGATCAAGTGTTAAGCTTATGGAATGGGTCAAGTCAATCACATCATTCTCCTAATGATGTGATCCCGTTAATCAAGTGACAACTCATGTCTATGGCTAGGAAACATAACCATCTTCGATCAATGAGCTAGTCAAGTAGAGGCATACTAGTGACACTCTGTTTGTCTATGTATTCACACATGTATTATGTTTCCAGTTAATACAATTCTAGCATGAATAATAAACATTTATCATGATATAAGGAAATAAATAATAACTTTATTATTGCCTCTAGGGCATATTTCCTTCAGATACATGTGGTGACAATGGGGTATTCTATTGATCCACTTGATGTATGTTTTGGTGATCAACTTGCGGGTTCCGCCCATGAACCTATGCATAGGGGTTGGCACACGTTTTCGTCTTGACTCTGCGGTAGAAACTTTGGGGCACTCTTTGAAGTTCTTTGTGTTGGTTGAATAGATGAATATGAGATTGTGTGATGTATATCGTATAATCATACCCACGGATACTTGAGGTGACATAGGAGTATCTAGGTGACATTAGGGTTTTGGTTGATTTGTGTCTTATGGTGTTATTCTAGTACGAACTCTATGATGGATTGAACGGAAAGAATAGCTTCGTGTTATTTTACTACGGACTCTTGAATCGATCAGAAAGGATAACTTTGAGGTGGTTTCTACCCTACCATAATATCTTCGTTTGTTCTCCGCTATTAGTGACTTTGGAGTGACTCTTTATTGCATGTTGAGGGATAGTTATATGATCCAATTATGTTATTATTGTTGAGAGAACTTGCACTAGTGAAAGTATGAACCCTAGACCTTGTTTCGTAGCATTGCAGTAGCGTTTACGCTCACTTTTATCATTAGTTACCTTGTTGTTTTTATATTTTTAGATTACAAAAACTTTTATCTACCATCCATATACCACTTGTATCACCATCTCTTCGCCGAACTAGTGCACCTATACAATTTACCATTGTATTGGGTGTGTTGGGGACACAAGAGACTCTTTGTTATTTGGTTGTAGGGTTGCTTGAGAGAGACCATCTTCATCCTACGCCTCCTACGGATTGATAAATCTTAGGTCATCCACTTGAGGGAAATTTGCTATTGTCCTATAAACCTCTGCACTTGGAGGCCCAACAACGTCTACAAGAAGAAGATTGTGTAGTAGACATCATTACTTGCCTGATATTCGATCGTCGGTATCTCAATACCTAGTTCAATGTCGTTACCGGCAAGTCTCTTTACTCGTTCCGTAATGCAACATCCCGCAACTAACTTATTAGTCACATTGCTTGCAAGGCTTATAGTGATGTGCATTACCGAGAGGGCCCAGAGATACCTCTCCAATACACGGAGTGACAAATCCTAATCTCGATCTATGCCAACTCAACAAACACCATCGGAGACACCTGTAGAGCATCTTTATAGTCACCCAGTTACGTTGTGACGTTTGATAGCACACTAAGTGTTCCTCCGGTATTCAGCAGTTGCATAATCTCATAGTCATAGTCAATCATAGTGCTAAGCTAACGGATGGGTCAAGTCAACCACATCATGTATAAGTTATGAAGAAAGCAATAGCAATAAACTAAACGATCATAGTGCTAAGCTAACGGATGGGTCAAGTCAATCACATCATTCTCTAATGATGTGATCCCGTTCATCAAATGACAACTCATGTCTATGGTTAGGAAACTTAACCATCTTTGATTAACGAGCTAGTCAAGTAGAGGCATACTAGTGACACTTTGTTACTAAGTTTCCGGCTAATACAATTATAGCATGAATAATAAAAATTTATCATGATATAAGGAAATATAAATAACAACTTTATTATTGCCTCTAGGGCACATTTCCTTCAGAGGCGAGGCAAGGCGAGGCGTGGCGAGGCGGGCGGCGGAGGAGGAGGAGGAGCGCGCGTGTACAGCTCCTATTCCCAAGCTCCCAATAGCAAGTGATGGAGCAGCCCTTATAAAGATGTCTCACTCTTCTTACTGTAGCAGTATGGTACTAAACTTCCCACACTTCTCACCACTTGCCGTACACATGCATGGGCCTTAGAGATTAACCAGGGATTATTGTTTTATATAGGCCTAAGCCCACCCATAATCCAACAACTGCTTCCATTTTCTCCAGCCCTTTTCCTCAAATTTAAACGAATTTGCTAATATGCAGGTGCCTGAAACATTTCCACATGTCAGTCGATTTTCGGCCTCGCCCGAGGCCGAAGGTGAGGGCGACGTGAGGTGAGTCGACCCCGACGAGGCCGAGCCAGGACCTCGTCGAAGACGAGGAAAATGCCGGGAGCACTAGCGAGCTATGACGTATGAGGTAGAGGCGAGGAAGCAGATTGAATAGTGCGGGTGTGGAGGCTGTCGAGCCGAAACATGAGGTCAGAGGGTTTGGAGTGTGGAGCGGTGAGTCGGTGGGGTAGGCGTATGGGGCGAGGCAAGTCGAAGGGTATGCGAGGGTTGGATCGGATCATGGCTTCATGAAGAAGTTGGTTGCGAGCAAGAAGACTACTTGCGAACTGTTGGATGCAGGTCCAACGAACAGTAAAAAAAAATAACCAACATGTATCATTTTCCCAGACACTTGAGATTTAGCGCCTGTTCAGTGGCTCTCCGCGGAGCGGAGCGGGTGGAGCGCCCTTTTACCAGCTCCCCGATTTATAACTGGATCGCCATTCCGCTCCGGCGCGGAGCGGAGGGAGTCCGAACGTGCCCTTAGTCACTTCCAATTTAAACTTCTCACATTTTTGACGAGTTAAAAGCATGAGCATTTAATTGCACGCATGATCGTCTCCCTGCTGCATAGCCGTGCAGTAATTGAAGGCATGATCGGCTATGTATGACTTCTCATCTCTCTGCACTGGATCGAGTCTGATTCTTCCCCCAACAAGTTGCACCCAATGTTTGATACCAAGATCAAGCCATTACGAATCAAAAAATATCCAGTTGAGTCCACATTGCTAACATGGGGTAATAAGCAGGTTGCAGCTACGATAAAGTCAAAACATAGATTTTTTTGGGAAAGCCCTCGGGCTAATTTACTCATTATTTGATTTGTTCTTGCAAGAAATCCCCAGGGTCAATTTATTATTCATACAACAACAACAACAACAACAACAACAATAGGAAACATCGATAATATCGACATTTCCTATTTGTCGCTCTGAGCAACGTAGTGTCGGCCTCGCGCGTTTACGCCGCCTTAAGGATCATGTGTGCTAGGTCGGCCCATTAATAGTTATGTTCACTATTTTTCATACGCTTGCTTTGAATACATTTTCAATAACGTTCGCTGTGTAAAAATATTCTTGAAATGTTAAAATTTCTTTGTGCAATTTTATTAAAAAAATGCATGCCATTCAAAAGAGTGTTCTTGTCATTTTAAGCTGTCTGCCCGTTTAAAAATATGGTCTTGACATGTTCTAAGTATGCTCATGAAAATGTAAAACATTGCTCACATAATTCGTCAAAAATGTTTGCACCATCCAAGCAATTGCCTGTGACATTAAAATAAATGTTCATAACACATAGCAAAATTGTTACATTTAAATCAAATGTTCATACACACTTACGAAATGTCCACACGTCTCACAAAAAATATTCATCGTGTGTTTAAAATATTCATTGTGTATTAAAAAATGTTCAGTGTCTATTTAAAAAATGTTCGACATGTATTCGGATAAACATTCGCTGTGTATTCGGAAAATATTTGACGTGTATATGAAACATGTTCAACTTTTTTTAGGGGACGAAACATGTTCAACTTGTCTACTAAAAACATACCCATAAGCGGGCGAAAGGTTTAGCCCGACCCACTCGGGCTTCGCTAAAGACCAAGCAACAGAGTTGCCAGCCCATTTAGCCAATCTCACAGAGCTAAAAACCAAGCAACTGAAAGGGCCGCCCTATTTAGCCAGGATTTTCACGAGGAACCTTCTAGAGGTCTTGGTCTGGGTTGTTCTTTGGTTTTCTTCGTTCTATTTCCCTTACCGGTATTTTAGATTTACTAGCAAAAGGGTCCATGCGTTGCAACGGGAATAAAAAATACCACACTCTCTTAATTTAAAAAAATGGTCTATAATCTGAGTATTTGTAACTACGGCCCAAACAAAGATGATCTTTGCCTACAAAAGCGCAAGTTCAAGATTCCACATGTCTTCTATTTAAACATGGCTTGCATGTAGATTTAATACGTACAAAGAAACAAACAAGTGATCTTCAAATTTGTCTTCAATCCTGATTTTGCTGAGATGTTCATCTATAGTCCGGATCAGTACCGATATGAAAGAAAGACGAATAATGCACTATTGATTGAGATTGCACCATAGATAGTATTTTTAGTGGTTAACAGGTTAAATAACATTATATTCATATTCTATATATTTTTCTAATCAAATTATATATATATTATGTTAAATTTAGATTTATGGTTTAGAAGGTATGAGTATTCTAAAAAACATTTGATATGTACTGGGGGTTTAATGTTAGAAACATCAGGAGGTTTTCTATAAAATAATATGACAGACTAATAATACATGTTTCTTTTATTAGTAGGTATAGATTTATTATTTGTTTATAAAAAAGGTTTATTAAGTATTCTTAAAGAAAATATAAATGTTGGCATTTAGAATTTTCAAGAAAATAACAAATGTTTGGTTTTCATAAAATATTCACATTTTTAAAAAATGTTGTTTTTAAAAGAAATTTCCAGATTTTGCAGAAATTTTTGAATTTTTATTAGAAAAATAAATAAATATGTCATGTTTTCTCTAAAATAATAAAATCCTAAAGAAAATTAAAAAACAAAGCATGGACCGGCCCACTAAGCGCATGACCTTTTCTAGAGTCACGTGTAATTTTATTCAAACTTGACACCCATTACGAGTACAAATGCTTTGGATCATAATCCCAAGAAATTACATAATGGCTCATGCTTTTTAAGAATTACAATGAAATCTTTTGAAGCTTATTCTTTGTGGTGACAGTCCTTGCAACATGAATTACTACCCATGCTTCAGTAAAGATAACGCTGCCAGTCTGAAGTCGCGACACCGCTATCTGTATACTTGCATGAACTTGACTACCTTGAATGGTTTTTGAAGCTCTGTGAGCCGCTCACCATCTAAAAACATGGGAAGTTGTGAGTGTGGAACGTGCTTGTGCCGCGGACGACCCCTAGTAATGTAATGTAGGTCGTCAAACCACAAAATCTTCACCAAGATGTCAGATAAGCACACCAAACCACAACAAAACTACCAGGCACTAATACGAACTCATCATATCTGCATGAACACATCCGCGAAGACAAAAATCCAACTTCCGTAACCGCTACGTTTGTTAAGGTGCCAATACGTGACAAGTGCTTGGGCTCCCCGGAATATCGTCATTTCCAAGGGAACCCAGTCTTTTTTTTAGGGACAGGAACTCAGATATAGATACACAATAAAATTGGGCTCACTGAAGCCCAAATAGTAATGCGATAGTCGAAAGTTGGTCCATTTTCTTCAGTCTGCAAGCAATTGGGCCCACTGAAGCCCAAATTGGTCCGTTTTCTTCAGTCTGCAAGCCCAGGAGGCCCATCTAAGAAAGCAGCAGACTTGTCTCATTAAACACGCATCGTCCATCCACATGGTCACACACGAGCAAACCCACCTCCACCTTCTGCTCCCACCTCTCCGGCGAGATCTCCCTCCTCCCCGCGCCGCAGCCAGCCATGGACGCCGTGGACTCCGTGGTCGACCCGCTCCGGGAGTTCGCCAAGGACAGCGTCCGCCTCGTCAAGCGCTGCCACAAGCCCGACCGAAAGGGTAAGGACACGGCGCATCGGATCCGCCGACGCGGTGGTCTTAGCTCCGGCCCAGATCTGACGCCGTATGGTTTTCTGGCGTGTGTAGAGTTCACCAAGGTGGCCATTCGGACGGCCATCGGGTTCGTCGTCATGGGCTTCGTCGGGTTCTTCGTCAAGCTCATCTTCATCCCCATCAACAACATCATCGTCGGGTCCGGCTGATTTGGTCCTCCGCAGGTACTTCTTCGCTCCCCGCACCTCCCTCCGATCTGGGATCTAGTTTCTTCGTCTGCAATTCTGTGCGCCCGTTGTTCTGATGCGTGTGTTTGTGGACGTTGTGCGTGGGATTCGCTGTCGTGAAATTCTCTCTTGTGGTATGGCATCGTAGATCTGTGAGATCGAATCGGTTACTTGGTAGAACTGACTCCAATTATGTTTGTTCTGTTCGTCTCTATTAGGCAGTGTGATTGATCCTGTGGTGCTATGTTTGTATGAGAATTGTCATTTTGGTTCGTTTTCACCAGGGTGCCATAGTTTTGAGATAATTACTCACTGGATTGACTCTAGTGGCTTCCGTGATTTCCATTTTTGTGTGCTAGAGTAGTTACTTGGTTTGGAGCCGATTTTGGGGCTCTGGCCGGGTATTCACATGCTCTTAGCCTCTCACAAGTTACAACGTTTACCTTACCAACAGCATTGAAGCCTAGAGGTGCGAGTTACTTGGTTTGAGGAGCCTGGCTGGGTCGTTATTTCGTAACCGATCACTGACCGGGCCATCTGCCTGGACGTATAGGGGGGCATTTGAGGAGCCCGGCTGTAGATGCCCTAGCCCCTAAGGGAGCCACTATAAGTTGTATATGCATCAGCTCCTTTTGTGTCAAATGTTTCATTGTAACAGCCAGTGCAAACTTGAACAATGTGTGCTTATATTTAACTATCAATACACTGGTAGTTATTTTCTTTATTCTATATACTCAGTTCTTGATGAAATTAAATGCCTCTATTTGTGCCTTTTTTGTTGTTTGCCTGCGTTTAGAAGTGCAAACTTCCAAGCTAATATCCTTTAAGCAGTTGGTTTGATCTGCTTTAGAGGCTTACTGTAGTTTTCATAATTTACGCTGTTTTGATTATCTTGACAATGTTTCATTCAGGGACCTGCTCTACCCTATATAAAATTGCAAGGTAGAACCATGGTGAAACCATGGTGATGATAAGTTAGGCTTGTGTGCCTGCATGCGGAAGCAGTATTTTATGCACCAGGTCCTTTTAAATAACCATATGCTAACATTTTCAATTATTCATGTGATCACAGTCAATGACATCCATCTGATATATCAGAAGAATGTGTGCCTCCTTATATTTGCATTTTAATTTGTGAGTGTGTCTGATTCAGGATTCAGAATACATTGTTGAACTACATATGTCTGAACAAACTAGACTTTGCAACTTCTGATGGAATATAAGACTGAAATATGCCAAATATTTTTGTTTGATAACCTGCAAATTATTTAAGTCGAATTTATAGCAAATATACTCTAAACCTTGAATCCTGGCCTTAACCAGCACTAAGAAAAGTTAGTCACGAGCCCAACATTTTCATGATAGAAGCTGGTTGTCAACCATTCGAGTTGGTTAGGCTTCATTGCATTTTGCTTGCTATTCCAAGAGGGCTGCTTTCATCAATTATGAAATTGCAATGACTTTTGTCCTTGAACATTAAACGTATCACCCAGCTTTGTATTTGATCAATTGGTATGGTATGTTTAATTCTGAGGACGTGTGGAGTTCACAATCTGTATGCAATATTACTTAATGAAATTGCGATCCATGTGCATATCATTACAATCGGGAAAGTATCTAGTGCTCCCAGGCTTGGGGTGCTCCCAGTGCTCCAAATGTCCGAAAAACATTTTTAAGATGCTCAAAAAATTCTGAAAAAAATGCAGCACATCGACGGAACATTGATGTCTCTTGTCACAAAATTTCAAATCAAAATTCGAAACATTGCTCGAGATACAAAAATGACAAATTTTTGTACATAACATAAGTTGGGCTTTAGTTTTGGCCCATTATCACATTGATGTCAAATTTGTCATTTTTGTATCTCGAGCAATGTTTCGAATTTTGATTTGAAATTTTGTGACCAGAGACATCAATGTTCCGTTGATGTGCTGCATTTTTTTCAGAATTTTTTGAACATTTTAAAAAATGTTTTTCGCATCGGAGCACTGGGAGCACCCTAGGTCTGGGAGCACTAGATACTTTCCCCATTACAATCTTGGCATCATTGTTGTGCGTCACACACTCACACAAGTAATATCATTGGCCTGATGTGCCTGCTGCAACCCCTAGTCACACCTGCTAGATGTTCTTTTTCCTTCTGCTCCTGGTGAATTATTTTGCTATATTGACATGGTGACTGGTCTAAGGTTTTCTGTTGCTCTTTCCACAGGTGAGGGGCCGCAGGACGAGAGGATGGTGTCCATTCATGGAGGCGGCGCTGGTTTTCTTATCCTCGTACCTTAAAGCAATTCATTTAGGACTTCATTGTAGAGGACAGTTCCCTTGTGTTTTCGTTTGAAACAGTTGTATTGCTAGACCTGGAGCAGTTTTGAACCTGATACCGGCTAGACCGTAATATCAAGCAGTGAATGACAAGAATTGAAACCCTATCATTTCCTCTCAGGTGCATTTTGCTATGATGTTTTGACCTTCATACTTTCATAAACCTCTATGCGTAATTATCTACTCCCTCCATTCCAAATTACTTGACCCACATTTATTTAGACACGAATGTATCTAGACACTAAACAACTATAGATACATTCGTATTTAGACAAATTCAAGTCAACTAATTTGGAACGGATGAGTAAAAGGAAATTGCTATGTGTATGTCATAGCATGTACTACTAGCCAGGAGCCTGAGATAGTTGAAATATTACTTAAAACATTTTAACTTAGATTTGAGGACCGCTGATAAATGGATCACCACCAGAGATATTAGATTTATTCATTGATTTGGTCGTATGTTGATGAACAAATAAGATGGGTTCACACTGCCATGCTTAGAACTGTGAAGCAGCAGCAATCTGTGATTTAGTGGGGATTGCAGATGAAACGGTTTAACTTAAACAAAAATGTTGCTTGCATTGCCAAAGAAATGGCCTGAGACATCGAACAAAGACACACGGACAAAAGTCAATCCTTCGCTCAAAAAAGGGCAAGCCTCTGGTTTGCAGGTTTTTTTTTGTAGGAATTCTACTCCCTCCGGTCCTAAATATAAGTCTTTTAGAGATTTCACTATGGACCACATACGGATGTCCGTATGTAATTCATAGTGGAATCTCTCTAAAGACTTATACTCCCTCCGTTTCTAAATATTTGTCTTTCTAGAGATTTCAACAAGTGACTACATGCAAAGCAAAATGAGTGAATCTACACTAAAATATGTCTATATACATCCGTATGTGTAGTTCATTTGAAATCTTTAAAAAGACAAATACTCCCTCTGTAAACTAATATAAAAGCGTTTAGATCATTATTTTAGTATTCTAAACGCTCTTATATTAGTTTACGGAGGGAGTATTTAGGAACGAAGGGAGTATTTAGGAACGGAGGGAGTATATGATAGTAGGATTTTCAAAGGGGAAAAAAATCCTTTGAAGCCCTTTGGTTTGTTGGAACGAATTTTTATTCCTATGTATAGGATAGGAACCAATATTTTACATTTAAAAAAAAATAGCCTCAATGGAAAATTCTTATCATATGCATCAAATGACATCTCACTCCTATAGTACATGTTACCTCACTCCCTATAATTTTCATGTTCCCATGTCCTATACTATGAATCAGGGATAGGAAAATCATAAGAATGATGGTGTATTGGATGACCTATAGGAAAAGAGATGCCATTTGGTTCAAAGGATAAAAAAAATCATTAGATGTGAGCTAATGTTTTTCTTCATTTGAGAGGATAGGAACCAATCCTACATAGGAATAAGAAACCATTCCTTTAAACCAAAAGGCTCTGAAGGAAAATTTCCTATAGGAATTCCATCCTATAGAATTCCTACAAAACAGTCATCAGAATCAGTCTTCCATAAAAATTAAACACCACATGTCAGTATGTCACCACCACAGATATTGTATGTAGACTTTTTGGCCCAAAGGAGGCCTTTGTAAGTTCAAAAACAAGTAGTACAGATTTGTTAAGTTAAAAAACAAGTAGTATAGATTTGTTAGTTAAAGAGCAAACTTTGCCATGCTTAGATACTATAAAGCAGCAGCAATCTATGATTTTGTGGAGATTGCGCAGGAAACAGTTTAACCTCAACAAAAAATGGGCACTTGCATTGGCGTAGGGCCAGAAGGAATAAAACCATGACACATGGACAGATGAATGCATCATGTTTGCAGAGTTGAAATTCATTCCTTCGTTCAAAGAAATTCAGAATCAATCCAGCCAGTACAAGTCATCACTGTGTAAGATAGTTTTGCTAGCAATCCACATAATCATAAATCCTGTAACAAGCCATGACTAAGATAGATAGTCATCGCCACACTTGGAAGTCCAGATCCGCGGGTCAAGAAGTTACATGACAGCACGGACACCAACAACCAAACTGGAAAAAAAGCACACACTGAGAGGCGGCAGCGCGGAGCTAGCGCTGGCTAGACACGCTGAAGGAGGTGACCTTCATGGGGGTAGCGACGACCAGAGGTGCCTCGGGGCAGTCGCTCACGTCGTACTTCTCGTGCATGAAGCGACTGGCCACGATGGACTCGTCCTTGGGGATCACTTTGTAGCAGTAGCAACTCTTGAGCCCCTCCTGGTTCTTGTAGCACTCATGGTGGCTGTTCTTCACCTGGAGGAAGTTCCACACCACGCTGTACCTCCCCACGGTCGTCACGAGATGCCTCTCCTGCTTGCCGTTATCCGTGACCTGCGTAGTTACTAGAATGAGTGCTTGATACCAGATAGTAAATGCACTTCAGTGCAGGCAGAAAATTTTCTCAATGCGAAAGGGATCGTTCAGGCTATTGTGATAGCTAGAAGAATGGCTTCGTTGCCATTTTGTTTATAGTGCAAGAATATTAGGTGATTCAAATGCAGCAGAGTCAACCATTATCCATCAACGAAGATAATGAAGCTCAAATATAGAACCACAGAACTGCAGCCAATGAAGCAACAAAACATGCAGCCAGATTTCCTAACCATGCATAAGACCACAAATGTCTACCGTGTGTAAATATGCAAAAGAAGCTCAAACATTGAAACCTAGACACTGTATAGTTTAACACAAAATATTAAACATATTAGACAGGGAAGGTACAAATATTCTGCCATGTATGTAAACAAAATTTGACAGTGACAAAATTTCAATTTCTACAAAAAGTCAAACCGGCTTGCTGGTCCTATATGCTAGTGACGAAAATGGAGGCAATATGGCTCAAGAGTACACACTAGCATATGCCTTGCCATGTAACCGATACATCAATTATTCCATAGCCAATATGGCAATATCAACAAATAAATGACCTGCACAAATATTCAATCATATAGCATACATGACCTATAAAAGTAAAAATAAGTAAACATAAAGGTAGAAATCCAAAACATAACGAGCAGAAGCCACAAAATAGAATCTAGCACCGTGTGTGACCGAAAACCTTCTACAGAATTACTATGCCCATAAGATGTGGAGTAGACCTCATAAATTGGTGGTTACTAATATTCAAGATATCAAGAAATGTCACTTTCAGTCATCTGATCACCGACCAGTCCCAACTTAAATGCAACATAGCATCTATATACCAGACCACAAATAAGTAAATTTGATCAAGTCTTCATGTAATGCAACAATAAGTAAATTTGAGCAGGAATTCACAATAGCAGAAGTGGTAAGATGTACTGACCCATGAAAACCTGCCCTCACGAAACTTGCTGTTGTCCCCTGCAAGATGAGAGTGGAGTGGGCTGAGCTTGAGCAGTCTTGGTGCAGCAATTCGGTTCCCCATTCTTCCACCAAATCCTGTCTTCTCCTTCCCATCCTTGTCAATGAAAATGGTGCATATGAGTACCAGATAGGTATCAGTGGTTCCCAGTATCCACTTCCCATCGTACGTCACATCCACGTGAGTAATTGGTGAACCCAGCCCTGGGAAGGCCGTCTTCGCCATCCTCATAGAGCTCTTTGAGTACAACCGAATTTTCCCATCCAACGAGCCTACTACGATGGACCCATCACCAGTTGATGCAAAGCACTGGAAGTTTGTTCCCCTGGAGAACTGATGCCCCTGGGTCCATTCCAACACTGGGGACTCCATTGAACTAGCCAAGTTCTGCACCATTCCATGTCTATCCCTCATATCCCACCGGCACAACCGGTTGTCATCTAGTCCCAGGAATGTGGATTCAGACGCATCCATCTGTGCGCCCTTGCTATCATTAGTGATATCCCTCATGTTAATGTCAGCTCCATCCTTCCCGAACTTCCATTGTGAGACCACCTTCCCTGTCTCAATGTCAAGCTGATGCACCCCCTTGGCATGTGGCTTCCCATCAGTTGCTGGGCTCATCAGGAGCATGTTAGTCTCAGCACGCATCAGAAGTGCTTTCTTTGGTGTGGTGAAGTTTGTTCCCCCTCCAGAGATCTTCACAGAGACACCCTTCCCGTGTATGCCGTGCTCAAAGTTCTTGACCACGTGAATGCCTGAATCACCAACAAGGAAGCTGTTGTCAAGAGCGCCCAGCGCAAGGCTCTGTATGTTACCATCACCCTCCTCCACAGGCTCCTCAAATTCCCTGAAATCCTCCATCAGAGGTCTCAACATCGGGCTCCGTGCAGGCATCGGGCTGCCCTTGGGGCCTGGCGAGAAAGCATCACTGGCGTCCTCCCAGATGGACTCATCGCCACACTCTGGGCGCGCCCACGCAGCAAACTCCTTCCCAAACACCTTGGCGCGGCCCTCGTCGGTGGCCTCGACGCCGTAGCTGTTCTCGAACAGGCAGCTCTGGTACTTGGCGTTGAAGTGGCCGTAGCCGTCGGCGTGCAGGAACTTGAGCGCCCAGACGCCGTCGGCCACGAAGTCGACGCGCCGCTGCAAGGGGAAGGTCTTGAGCTGCAGCTCGGGCCCGACCTTGGCCCGGATCTTGGAGCCCACGACGAGGAACCACGGCCCGGTGGGCTCGTCGTCCTCGTCGGGGTCGGAGGCGCCCTCGCCTGAGCGGACGAAGGACACGGCGGCGAGGCGCTCGGAGTTCACCCAGCGGGCGGCGGCCGTGGAGCCGCCTATGTGGAGGTACAGCTTGACCGCATTGACGGCGGAAGCGGAGGCGGAGGCGCCGGGGTTGGGGGCGGGGCTAGGGTTCGGGGAGATGGGCTCGGAGTACTTGAGTTGGAGGTTGCGGAGGTGGTGGTCGATGTCGTCGACGACGGAGGCCGGGGTCGCCGCTCTGGCGGCTCTGGAGGCGGAGGCGGAGGCGGGGGGAGGGGTGGAGAAGTCGGAGGAGGCGTCGGAGGCGCGGGAGGAGGTGTCGTCGTCGTCGGAGTCGGAGAGGTCGTGGTCCTCCCGGCTGTGCGAGCCCCCCATGGCAGCGGCGGCGGTTAGGGTTTCGGCGAGGAGGTGGGTGGAATGGGAGGGGAGGGAATTTGAAATTTGGGAGAGGAGCGGAGGGGAGGGGAGCGGAGGAGGAGCGTGTGCGGCGGAGATCTGGGGGAGACGGGTTGATAAACGTTGGGGAAATCAAACGGCAAGCACTGATTCGAACCTGCCTTTTTTTCAAATTGGTCAGTACGGCACCACGTCGGATCCAAAGCTTTGTCCGAATATTTTAACGGGAAATGCTAAAAATCGAGATAAACACACCATTTGTCAATGAACTCGAGATAAACACACCAGCCGAATTTTGGTTAGAGTTTGCGGCAACGATGATCGTTTGATGAAATTTCTGGTATTTGGGTTGGAATAGACCTCAAATTATTATTATCGTACAGGACTAAGTACTTGTGTAGTAGATGGTTGTGTGATGATGAAATTAACAAAAATCATTGCAGTCGTAGGAGAAATTTGAGGATGGGCGTATAGACTATAATTTTGTTCAATTTCTTCCAATGTCGGTGATTGTAGCGACTTATTTAGCATTGGAATTCATCACAATGGATGATTTTGTGGAGTTGGATCAAATCGTGCCTACATGCAGGAATCAGTTAATGTTTTCGATAGATGTGAGAAGGGGACTTGAAAGTACATGTAGCCCCATGTATGGTTTTGCTAATTAATGACAATCCCTATGGACTAATGTTTTTCATTTAGATGTATATGAAGGAATGTTTCATAGGCAATGCATTGATAATATTCGATGGGTTCAACAATGAAAGCCATCAAGATAAAGATATGCATTGAGGTTTAGTGGTGCATAAAGTATATTAGATGGATTTTAGAAGACTGCAATCAAAGTGAGTATATGCAGCAAGATCGTTGACTTGAAGAGATGGATATATTATTATCAAGAAGTACGAAAGGAAATGGACTTCAAAGTATCAAGATCTTGAGAGAATGAATTGGATAGAAGTATTCTTCATGTCTCCCAAGAGATTGTGATAGAACATGAAGTAAAGATTAATGTTGGCCAAGATGAAGCCCAAGGATTGGATTCTAGATGGTCAACACACAAGCATGAATGAATGATTGTGTGAGATCAAGTGCTCTAATGGCATGGTAAGCAATTGTCAATTGTGTCTTATAAACTAACCCATGCTATGTGTTTTGTTTTGTCTATGTGGGTTAGATGGTACTCATGGGCTTGCATCAAAGAGAAAGATTTCAAATGGCCCATGTGAGGATGATATCAAGTGGAGATGGGCATCATGGTTGAGAAGGGAAAGTTCAAGATAAGCACCTGAGTAATTATATGCTTGAAGCTTGCCATCCATTTGGTGGAAATGTACATGTGAAGAAGTGCTTAAGTGAAGGCCTCCCATATTGGTTTATGAGGGAGAAAATTTAGAGTCTTCACCAAAGGGACCGAGATCAAAAATATGATTCCAACTTGAGGCAAACATGAAGACCATCTTTCAGCTCAAGTGGAATGCACAAGGCAAAGGTATGAATTTGCTAGGTTTTCGTAATTTTACCGGTCTCATGGTGCTTGGTGGGAGACCAGATTATAGGTTTGGTAGTCATACTATCGAGAGGGGCTGTCGGGCAAGTAGCTTGATCATGTCGTACGTAGAGTACTCAAATCTTTGCATTATTTGCATCCTCCTTTTGAGTTGTTCTTGGGTGGTTCTCTATGCGAGGATCTTGAGCTTTACCATAGTTTCAAAACGAGATTGAAAATGGAGTTCATATGAGAAAGTTATGCATGTCTCCGTGTTGTGTTGAAGCTGTCTTTTGACGGTCCGAGTATCCGACTTAATATCCGACATGTCAGAATATCCGACCAAATATTTGTCCTAATACCCAACCCAATCCAAAGCCACTGGATAGGCTTGGACATTCTGACAGGTATTAGTTCGGAACATCCGATAGGTTGGAATGTCTGACCCCTGTCAGATAATCTGACTTTTTTGGATGGCATCCTAACACGCAGATTTGGATGGGATCTAAATAAGGCCCCCTTCCTCCACAACGGATAACGACTCTTAGATTTGATTTCCCCCATCCTTTTGAGCATTATCCACACCCCTAAAGCCCCAATCTCCCATCTAAGTGAAGGGAAGATTTGTGGATGGTTCTAGGAGTCATTTGTTGATCTCCTCCACTGTTTCCCATCTCTCTAACCTCCCACTTATTCGAGTTGCATCTTGTCAGAATTGAGGGAGAGATTTGAGCATATGTTAATTGGATTTGCTTTGCATTTGGTGCACTGGTTTGAGCTCTCCACGTAGATTGGTTCGAGTGAGAGTCCATGAGTTTGTTACTCTTGGAGGCCACCACCTCCTAGACGGTTTGGTATTATTGGCTTGGTAATCTCTTCGTGAAGCATGTGAAGAGGCCCAAGGTGGTTGTGGAGCTTTCCATCTCCAAAGTGGAGGAAGAAGCTTTCCCTAGTGAAGGGAGCTCGGACATTCGTTTACCGAGGCTCTCAGAGACATAAGGTGAGACATTTGTTGTTGTGGGAGCATCCGTTGCCCCCCTTCAATAATGGAGAGTAGGACATCGGTGGATATCCGAACTCCAGTAAACACATCGGTTGCATCTTGTCCCCTTTACTTACTGCATTGCATACTTGCTTTATTGATATATCTTGGGCTTAGTGTGAATTGCTAGTTTGCATCATTCTTTTCATATCTTGTGATATAACTTGTGTAGGATTGTATAACATACTTGTGCTTGCTTGTATCATCCTTGTTCCATATCTTGTTTAGTATAAGTTGTTGGTGTACTTAGTGAGCCAAGTATATTTAGGATTTGTGCTTGGAAAGTATCCGATTAGTTCATTTCCGCATCAGGATAAAGCCAAATACATAAGTCATTTTGTGCACATGTTTTGCACAAATTGCTTGTATATGTTGATCATGATAGTGTGCTAGAGAAACAACTTTGGGATAATGTGCTTTTGCAACTAGTAGAGCTACCTAGAGCAATTAGTCCTTGCAAGAATGTATTTGAGAAGAGGTATGTTGCAACAGGGAATTTGGTTCTTGCATTCATTAAACACATGTTTAGCATGATGTTTGGTGGATATGATGATGAGGACATCAATACCATTGTTACACCCACAACCCCTGCTGCTATACATACTGGACCAATTACTAGAGCTCGCGCACGCCAATTAAATTATCAGGTACTTTCGTTTCTTGGTAATGATTCTAATGTTCATGAGAATATGATGCTGCCTAAATTGGATACATTTGTTTTGCTTACAAATGAAGGGTCTGGCATGGATAAGAGGGATGAACACTGGAGCAAGACCAAGCATGGAGATGATGGCATGCGCAAGGGGATCAAGAACAAAGTTACAAGTGATGATTTCAGGACTTTGAAGCCACCGTAAGGAGTGCATGAAGCCTTGGACGAAATATACAAGATGCCACTTCATGAATTTCGTCCAGAGGCTATTCTAGGTGTTGCGTCACCTTATTATTGGGCCAAGCCCATGTATTTTCGAAATACTTAAGTATAGGCTGTTTTTAGAGTCTGTATGTGTGGGGAAACAAGAGTTAGGGTTGGTTTCGGACCCCTCCTCCAAGGGCCACGAAATCCCCCCTCTTCCTCCATATATACAGCCCTTAGGGTGTCGTTTAGACTTTGGGGGGTTTTGTTTAGATTAAAGTTCGCCATAGCTGCAACTTCGCGTACTTTGTTTGTGTTCAACGACCAGACAAAGGCGTCACAGAACCCCACCTTTGATCAATAAAGCTTTCCTCTTATATTCACAATATCTAGATTGCAATCTTGGTTTCTTGCTTGTTCTTCGTTTGCCTGCAGGAAACAGACTTTCGTGGTCAGGTTGATCGTGCTTCGGCGTGGTCAATAACCTCTCGGAGTTGGTTTAGCGATTGCTAAAGCGCGACGTCCTCGCATGTTCGTAGTCGGATCGTCAAAGTCGATTTCCTCCAAAATGATAGCCACCATCCCATCGAAATACGGGACACCTTTGCCTCTATCATATGAGAGTTGTGCATGAACAATTCTCTGGCAGTTAGAAGGAGGTTAAACATAGATTTTGCCCCTAAAGATGTTGAGTTGAAAAGGAAGGGAAGGAGAAATTGGTTGATGGGGAATTAGAAGAAGATATCAGTGCTGCCAAGGGATTAGAAGATGATAATGAAGACATATTTTTAGATGACAGTGAAGAGGAATTTAGCTATGCATCGAACTAAAGTGTTGATCAGATTTCTGATACGTCCCTAATGTATCTATATTTTTTTATTGTTTCAGGCTACTATATTATCATTTTTATATACTTTATATGCCATTTTATATACTTTTTATGGACTAGCCTATTAACTCGGTGCCCAGTGCCAGCTCATGTTTTCTACATGCTTTTAGTTTTCTAGAAAATCCATATCAAATGATGTCCAAACACGACAAAAGACTGAAGATTTTTTCTGGACAAAAAGAGTCCCTGGAAGCTTCAGGAGGAGGCCAGAAGATGCACAAGAGCCACAAGGCAAGGCGCACCCAAGTGCCTTGTGAGCCCCCTCTGCCTCCATTTGACCTAATTCTTGTGCTATAAATTCCCATATATCCAGAAACCCCCAAGAGAGGCCCCAAAACAATTATTCCACCATTGCAAGCCTCTGTTGCGAAGCGATCCCATCTGGAGCCTCCGCCGGTACTCTGCCGGAGGGGGAGACCATTGGGGAGGCAATCTTCATTAACCTTGCTGCTTCCATGATGATGTGTGAGTAGTTCCCATAGGACCTACAGGTCCATAGCAGTAGCTAGATGACTCTCTCTCTCTCTTGATCTTGATCTTCAATACAATGATCTCATCTGAGATCAATCCGATGTAAACTTTTGCGGTGCATTTATTGGGATCAGATGAATTGTGGGTTTATGACCAGATTATTCATTGGAAGTTTTTGAGTCTTCTCTCAGATTTATTTATGTGTAATTTTATGGCTATGTATGCTTTCCGGTGTATGAGTTTTATTTGGCCAAGTTGATGATTAGATCTCCAGAGGAAGTGGTGCATAGTAGTAGGTTCAATCTTGAGGAGTCCTTACTCCATGACAGGAGGAGTTGCAATGCACGTATTTGTATTGTTGCTACTAAGGGTAAAATGAGGGTTTGAACATATTGCATGTTCTTATTATGTCTACATTATGTCATCTTGCTTAAAGTGTTACTCTGTTTTTCATGCATTTAATACTTTGAGATGCATGCTGGATAGTGGTCTTGGGTGGAGTAATAGTAGTAGACGTCAGTAAGTTTAGCGGTGTACTTGTCGCGGATGTAATGCCTATATATTAATTATGCCATGGATGATCATCATAACTATGCGCTTTATCAATTGTTTGGCAGTAATTTGTTTACCCACCGATGCTATTTATGAGAGAGATGCCTCTAGTGAATGTTATGCCCCCTCGTCCATTCACTTCATATTAAAACAAATCTTATAATTCCTAGGTGTTTTCTTCTACTTCTATTTATTATATCTACCACTACCAGATTTGATACTTGCAACTGGCAATAACAAGAGGGGAGTGACACCCCCTTGCCTTTGTCGGGTGCAAGCATTTGTTTGTGTGTGTGTGTGCATGTATTGTCAAAGTTGTTTGTGTGCCGTCTCATATTGGTTCCATAAACCTTGGTTCTTAACTCAGAGAAATAGTGTTTCTCTAATTGTGTTAGAGAAACTACATAACTAGATTATTGACTATGTAACTGGATGTGCCTAGATTATTGAGTAAGTTTATTGCCCTTGGGAGTCAATAAACATTTCTTTGCCAGTTTTTACACCCCCGGATAGCCAGAGGTGTTAGAGAAACTATGGAACTAGATTATTAACTCTAGTGAAAGTGGGAGTCTATTGGAAGTATGCTCTAGAGGCAATAATATTGTATTATTATATTTTTGTGTTCATAATAAGAGTTTATATTCTACGTTATACCTGTTATGATCCTGGAACATGGAACTAGTAGAAAACAGGGCTTTGGTCCAGACCAGAAAAGGGCATTAGTCCCGGTTCTCCTACGAACCGGGAACAATGGATGCATCAGTCCCGGTTCATGAGGCCAGGGCGCCGGCCGGGCCTCGGGGGCCATTAGTCCCGGTTCATCTGACCCCTTTGGTCCCGGTTCCAGACACGAACTGGGACCTCACTCCTGGCGCAGCACCTTTAGTCCTAGTTGGTGGCTGGAACCGGGACCAAAGGTTAGTCTTCTATCCCGGTTCTAGCCACCAACCGGGACTAAAGAGATGCCTACATATACCCTCGCCCCTGCCCGCTCACTCCTCTGTTTCTTGGTCGGGTGGGAGGTGTGTGCATGCCCTGCTCTATCTCCCTTCTATTCATGCACATGAGGTGTTCGATGAAATGCCCGAGCCACACTTAAGATTTCTCCTCTCCAAGCTTCATTTTCCTCAAGATTTGTCTAGGTTTGCGGTCCGTCCCGTCCCGTCCCCGTCCTCACCGCCGTCGATCGCCCGCGCCGATCTCATCGCTGGCACCGTGGTGAGCCTCGTGTTCTTATCTTCTTTCTAAAAGAAAAAAAAATCTTACTTGTATGATTTAGATAGATACCTGTATCATTTTCTTACTTTTATTATTGTTTGTTATTATATAGTGCCATTGTTTTCGTATCTGCACCCGTCGACCCTTGTTCTATCTACGTTTCGGATGTGGTATATTATCTTTTATAAATATTTGTTTCATTTAGTGTTTATGACAATTATGCTGACCAACGTGACATAGATGTTTTTATCTAGGAGGTATGTGAACCGGAAATTCCAACCGACCCTCTTGTCGAGAGGTTAAATTTAGTTGAAAAAGAAAACAATTACTTGAAGAAAAAATTGAAAAGAATTGAGGAGGAGAAGATGGAATTGGAGTTGCATGTTGCGGATGTCGTCGATTATCACAAGATCAAGATGGATGCAATGCGCTGGAAGATTTGAAAGATTAGAAAATATGTCATTCATATTGAGGCTTGGTATCATTATGCCATTGGATCAATTGTTACGTTAGTTGCGATTATGATCACATTTGTTGTTGCATTGAAATGTTTTTCATAGTTTCAATGTATGGTTTAATTAGATGCTCTACAGAGCTATATGTTGTTCGATGAGAACTATGTATGAACTTTATGTATTTATTTTTTCAGTAATAACATTTGATAACTACTGTATTTTGGTTTTAATGTGATGATGAACTTGTATTAATTTGGTCACTTCTCTATTCATGATGTTCTGTAATGGTTTTTGATACACTTAATTATACAATGCACACAGATGATCCGGCAATGGATGTATGGTGACAGACACACCTCCGAGTACATTGAGGGCCTGCATTATTTTCTCGAAGTGGCGGAGGCAAACAAGCATAATGGTTTATGTATTGTCGATGCCCTATCTATGGGAATACGAAGGTTACTCTGACTTGAAAACCCTTCACGTCCATCTGCTTGAGAAGGGTTTCATGCCACACTATAATGTTGTTGGGAAACATAGCATACAATTTCAAAATTTTCCTACGCTCACGCAAGATCTATCTAGGAGATGTATAGCAACGATAGGGGGAGAGCATCTTCATACCCTCGAAGATCGCTAAGCGGAAGCATTTATCAACGTGGTTGATGTAGTCGTACACCTTCACGATCCATCCCGATCAAGTACTGAATGTACGGCACCTCCGCGTTCAGCACACGTTCAGCTCGATGACGTCCTCGCCTTCTTGATCCAGCAAGACGGGCGAAGTAGTAGATGAGTTCCGGCAGCACGACGGCATGGTGACGGTGTTGGTGAAGAACAATATCCGTAGGGCTTCGCCAAGCACAACGGAAACTATGACGGAGGATAAACTAGAGGGACGGGGTTGCGGGCACACGGCTTGGTGTATCTTGATGTGTTCCAGGTGCTAGCCCTGCCCCTCTATTTATATGTTGAGCCCTGGGGTCGAAACTTGGAGTAAAAGCCTCCTCAAAGTCGGTTTTGCCCGCAAGGAAGAGTCCTTCTCGGACTTCTAGGACCAAACTCCACGGTCCTTGGCGTCTGGCCCAGACGCCATGGGCCACGACGTCTGGCCCAGGGCCAGAAGCCAGGGTCTCCGGCGTTTGCCCCCTGGCCTCCCGCAAAACTCCTTTAGCACTGACCTAAAGCCCTGTGGGATTCACCCCTTGGCCGAACCATATCATCCTATATATCAATCTTTACCTCCAGACCATTCCGGAGCTCCTCTCATGTCCATGACCGCATCCGGGACTCCGAACAACATTTGGTCACCAACATACATAACTCATATAATACTATATCGTCAACGAACGTTAAGTGTGCGGATCCTATGGGTTCGAGAACTATGTAGACATGACCGAGACACCTCTCTGGTCAATAACCAATAGCGGAACCTAGATGCCCATATTGGCTCCTACATATTCTACGAAGATCTTTATCGGTCGAACCTTATGACAACATATGTAATTCCTTTGTCTGTCGATATGTTACTTGCCCTAGATTCGATCGTCGGTATCTTCATACCTAGTTCAATCTCGTTACTGGCAAGTCTCTTTACTCGTTCCATAATACATCATCCTGCAACTAACTCATTAGTCACATTGCCTGCAAGGCTTATTATGATGTGCATTACCTAGAGGGCCCAGAGACACCTCTCCGATACTCGGAGTGACAAATCCTAATCTCGATCTATGCCAACCCAACAAACACCTTCGGAGATACCTGTAGAGCATTTTTATAATCACCCAATTACGTTGTGATGTTTGATAGCACACAAGGTATTCCTACGGTATCCGGGAGTTACATAATCTCATAGTCAAGGAATATGTATATGACATGAAGAAAGCTATAGCAATAAAACTAAATGATCAACATGATAAGCTAACGGATAGGTCTTGTCCATCACATCATTCTTCTAATGATGTGATCCTGTTATCAAATGACAACTCATGTCCATGGTTAGGAAACCTTAACCATCTTTGATCAACGAGCTAGTCAAGTAGAGGCTCACTAGGGACTCAGTGTTTTGTCTATGTATTCACACATGTATTAAGGTTCCCGGTCAATACAATTCTAGCATGAATAACAAACATTTATCATGAATAAGGAAATATAAAATAACAACTTTATTATTACCTCTAGGGAATATTTCCTTTAGTCTCCCACTTGCACTAGAGTCAATAATCTAGTTCACATCGCCATGTGATTTAACACCAATAGATCACATCGTCATGTGATTAATAGCCATAGTTCACATCACCATGTGATTAACACCCAAAGGGTTTACTCAAGTCAATAATCTAGTTCACATCGCCATGTGATTAACACCCAAAGAGTACTAAGGTGTGATCATGTTTTGCTTGTGTGAGAGGTTTAGTCAACGGGTCTGCCACATTCAGATCCGTATGTATTTTGCAAATTTCTATGTCTACAATGCTCTGCGCTGAGCTACTCTAGCTAATTGCTCCCACTTTCAATATGTATCTAGATTGAGACTCGGAGTCATTCGGATCAGTGCCAAAGCTTGCGTCGACGTAACCCTTTACGATGATCTTTGTCACCTCCATAACCGAGAAACATTTCCTTAGTCCTCTTTAGGCACCTAAGGATAATTTTGACCGTTGTTCAGTGATCTACTCCTGGATCACTATTGTACCCTCTTGCCAAACTCATGGCAAGGTACACAATAGGTCTAGTATACAACATGGCATACTTTATAGAACCTATGGCTGAGGCATAGGGAATGACTTTCATTCTCTCTCTATCTTCTGGCGTCGTCGGGTTTTGAGTCTTACTCAACTTCATACCTTACAACTCAGGCACGAAATCCTTCTTTGACTGATCTATTTTGAACTCCTTCAAAATCTTATCACGGTATGTACTCATCAAAAGTCTAATCAAACATCTTGATCTATCTCTATAGATCTTGATGCCCAATATGTAAGCAGTTTCACCGAGGTCTTTCTTTGAAAAACTCCTTTCAAACACTCCTTTATGCTTTTCAGAAAATTCTACATCATTTTCGATCAACCATATGTCATTCACATATACTTACCAGAAAGGTTGTAGTGCTCCCACTCACTTTCTTGTAAATACAGGCTTCACCGCAAGTCTGTATAAACCATATGCTTTGATCACCTTATCAAAGCATATATTCCAACTCCGAGATGCTTGCACCAGTCCATACACTACAAAAAAATACACTTCTGTGATGATACGTGTTTGTCACAGTAGGTCGCGTTTTCTGTCATGCATGTACATCCATGACAATTTTATGACAGAATCAAGATAGTCATACCTGTGCTGTCGTAGAAGTATTCCATGACATTACCAAAATTATCATCACGGAAGTGTCCACTTCCATGACGATAAATCGCGCGTCACAGAAGTGCTTTCGTCAAGGGTGACCGACAGGTGGCATCCACCGTAACGGAACGCCGTTAAGCTATCAGGTCGGATTTTGGATCCAATAACCCATTAACAGCCCCGACCAATGGGGATTTTCCACGTGTAAAATCATCACTGGCTGGAGGAGACACGTGTCAGGTCCGCGTTGGCACAGGTGTCACTCATCCAATGGGCGAGACACGCCTATGATATGTTGACACGTGGACCGGCCCATCAAGTTTGAATGGGCCGGCCCAACTGAAGGCCCACAAATTTTTGCGGACCATAATGGGCCAGCCCAGCTAAAGGCCGACGAGATTTTCCGGACCATAATGGGCTGGCCAGCTAAAGTCCCACAAGATTTTGCGGGCCATAATGGGCCGGCCCAGGTAAAGGCCCATAAGATTTTTGTGTGTCATAATGGGCCGGCCCAGGTAAAGGCCCACAAGATTCTTGCGGATCATAATGGGCCGGCCAAGCTAAAGGCCCATGAGATTTCGCCGACATTAATGGGCCGGCCCAGCTGTAGGCCCACAAGATTTTGAGGACCCTAGTAGGCCGACCCATTAACTGGCTACCATGTTTTGGGCCAAATGTCGGCCCATATTTGATCCGGTCCATTAATGGCCTGCCACGCTCCGAGCCTAATAGTGGCCCATATAAGATCCGGCCCGTTAAAAGCCTACCACGTTCTGGGCCAAATTACGGCTCAGATCAGGTCCGGCCCTTTAAGAGGCTTTGGGCTCAATTATGGCCCATATCAGATTCGGCCCGTCAACTGGATACTATGCTTTTGGGCCCACTTGCTAAAGGCCCACTTAGTAATTCAGCCTGATATTAGTTTTGGCCTGTTAAGGGCCCGTTTAACATTTCGGCCCTATATTAATTTCGGCCTGTTAAAAGCCCGTCATATAGTTGGGCCTAACTACGGCCCGGTTTGCATCCGGCCTGCTCGCAACCGATATCTGATTGGGCCAAACAAGGACCGAGACAATTTTGGCCTGTTAAAAGCCGGTGATTTGATTCACACAATCATGGGCCGGGGTTCATTTCGGGCTGCTGCCGACCCGTGAGCTGTTCGGCACGTTTCAGGCCCAACCTACATCGTGATTGCATGACGGCCCGATTATGTACCGTAATTTTATGGTTTGGCCGGTTTACTGCGAAGACAGATATATATACAGTAAAATAACTGCAGCATCGTGAATAAGAAAAAAACCTAGACTTTACAATAAAGAAATTACGGCATATTACATCCACTGGGCATCAAAGTTCGCCACTATGATAATAAAGCACAAGCAAACAGCAGATTACATACACTGGGCATCAAAGATCGCCACCAGTGCAAATAAACACGCCAACAAAATAATATACAAAACCGGCAGCACTTCAATAGAGTTCAAGAAAGGTTAGCCCTGCTGGGGAGCTGCAGCGCAAGCAGCTGAGCAAGATGATGAGACTGTGCTTGTTCAACACTTATATCTTCCTCACTCTGAAAGATAAACACGCAGACAAATGACAGGTTTTGCACATAAAAGTATCAGTGCTGACAATTCATCACATTTCTTACCGACGAATAAAGTGACAAAGTTTAAAATTGCATTAACACAATATGGTATTGTTCAGGTCAAGACATGGCAGGAAATGACATTGTGAAGGAGTTGTCAGCTTCACAACACCACTGGATTACAGATCAAGAACTCATAAGTATCAATGGTTAGTGTGCTGTCAATTTATACCATTTCAGATTGGCAAATAAAGAGACGGTTTAAATAATAGTAGAATGATATGACATTGTTCATAGTTAAGACATTGCAAAATATGACATTGTGCTGTAGTGGGTAGGTTCACCACAGCACTGGATTACAGATGAAGAACAGAAGCATACATGCAGTGCAAAAGAACATCACTTTCTCTGTATAGTTTAATTTACATGGTATGAAGAAGGAACTTGGTTGTACAACTGAAAACTTAAATTGAGAAAGGACAAAATTTTGTTTATGAACTACATAATAAACTTTAAACAAGCAATTTGATGCAAACACCAAAAATAAACAATTGTTGCAGTCATGCCTAACCAAATATATACAACAAAGTTTGAAGGCTTGAGATGGACAAACTTACATTATTGGTGAAGACAGGCTCTATAAAGGCCTTGTCCATGCTAATGGGGGGGGGGGGCAATTCAAGAAGTTTACCACAGAATCTTCTTTAAAAGCATTGCCTTTATTCTACATTTTGTTAAGAGTAATATAGATGTGATAATATACGAAAAAATGGAGAATATTTAAGATAAGATGAAGAGTGATGCTACATAACCAAGTAGCTATAAATGTAAGTGCAGTGATACAGGCAAAAGGTACAACCAAGAGCAATGCATAGCTAAACTTCTTCAGTACCAACCTTATGGTAAGAGTAAATATAGATCCGATGTGTAGAAAATGGATGGTAAAGGAAAATAAGCTGCAGAGTGATGGTACATGAACAACTACCTGTCATTATAATTACACTGATAAAGGACATCATGTACTTACAAGAACAATGTAGAGCTAAAAAAACATTGGCATTGGATATATTCTACACTAATGTAACCATTCATACAGATCAGATAATTTGGAGCGAACAATTGATAAGCAAGCTATCATGCATACTGCTGCCACATAATGAACCAGGTATGTATGCAAGTACAGTGATACAAGACAACAGGTACTAACAAGAGAAAAGCAGCGGGCAGCATATTTGTGATATCCTGTCGTTCTTGTCAAACCGGAATTCTTCTTCGAGCAGATTTCCTGCAAAAAAGATCCGTAAGGCACAGGCGGAAAAGTAGAAGTTCAAATTGTCATGTGATTTCATAGACAGTACCTCATCCTGGAAACGAGACCAGTGCATAACAAGGTTTTTCCATTCAATGTCTTCTAAATTTAGCACAGGAGACTTCACCGGAAATTCGTTTATAGACTTGCCATCAAAGTGTGATTTCCTCAGGTAACACCGATACTGCTGCAATGCTTCCTTGAAAAGCACAAGCAAGCTTTGCTCGTCATGACTATCCAGATTGACCCTCGCCTAGTTACAACAATGTAATGTAAATCATTGATGTGTTCAATCAGCAAAAAACAGGAAAATAATAATCATGAATAATAGCACTTACACGTAAGTTGGACAGGAAGATGTGAAAATGGTGTTTCTCTTCACAATAATCTTCCCATGATGGGAATATATGCACGTAGTCCCTAACAACATTGAAAGCATTGTCGTTTAAACTGGGAATAAATGGAATGGGGTTCCAATCTGCAAGAATTGGCCGTCTCTATAGTTGGGATATGTCTTCGGCCGGTGGACTTGCTGTACTTTTTGCTGGAGTGGGATTTTTCTGTGGTACAGCTGGCGCTATGGCAAATGAAATCGGTATACCTTTTGCTGGAGTGCAGGTCCTATGTGGTGGGGCTAGTGGTGTGGCCAGTGAAGTATGGGTACAGTCTGCTGGAGTCGGTCCTACGTTTTGTGTCACTGGTTGTACAGCCAATATAAGTGGGGTGCTGTCTGATTTCTTCGGCACCACCATGTTTTTCAAGGACTTTGTTGGTGCTCCTTCAGGTTCGGCAATCACCCTCTTCCCTTTTGATGTCTGATGCACAAGAACAACATTTGAGTGGAAAAACATGGTATGATGACAGATGGAATATGTATTGATAATGGTTGGGCATGGCATCTCGACATATATGATGAGTAAACTAAGCAGATGGCGGTGCAACAAAGTAGAAGAAATGCAAGACAACATATGCAAGATACCCACAATCAATAAAACATTGCCAAATTAGAACATGCACCTTGATGGGTGAACAGGACAGGCCATCTGCCTTTGACTCCTCGAGGTTAGAATAGTCATTAGGATCATATTCTGAACAAGAATCAACAGGTGGGGAGCGTATGAGTTTGATTGCATCCAGAATGGCACTCAATGCCTTGGTGCCAATTTTGTAAGTCATTGCAGTGTTTAGCTTTAAGAGTGGACTGCTGCTAGTGCGACACAAGGCAGCTACATAGATCATAGTGTAGATATAGCATCAGAGTAAAATCAGCAAAGTGGAACTTGCTGGAATATATGTGCTAGTATTTCCGGTACGACTAGAAAGGCTTCGGAAACCAGCTCTCTTCAAGTGAAGGTGCGGTACTGTTAATATTAGTGTAACTCTCAAAGGCGACACAGCTCCCCGCATTTCCTTGCTATTCTTATAGGATTCAAGTGGGTAGGCCACTACAAATCCTATTCCTATGTTTACAAGATCCTACGAATCAAAGAGGCTCAAAGTGTCCATCACAACCGACCGTATAGACCTCTACACTGCAAATGTCCCTGTTCATCTTCAGTACAAGGAACATACTGTACTACTATCATACTCCCTTCGTTCCAAAATATAAGTCTTGGTAGAGATTTCCACTATGGATCGCATACAGATGTATCCAGATACATTTTGGAGTGTATATTCACTCATTTTGATCCATATGTAGTCCATGGTGGAATCTATACAAAGACTTGTATTTAGGAACGGAGAGAGTACATATTAAAGAAGAACGGAAGAGGAACATGGTAAAGAAGAGCAAGCAGATTTTGGATAATAAAATGTTGGTTGCGCAGTGCCCACACATGATGAACCAGAGCACATTAAGAATGCAACTCCCAGCTGTCTCTCGACCATTTCAGGCGGTTGGATGAAGATCCTATGTCTCCTAACCCTTCTTCTTCCTCGTTGTCGGTGTCAAAACTGACGGATCTCGGGTAGGGGGTCCCGAACTGTGTGTCTAGGCCGGATGGTAACAGGAGGCAGGGAACACTTTGTTTTACCCAGGTTCGGGCCCTCTCGATGGAGGTAATACCCTACTCCTGCTTGATTAATATTGATGATATGGGTAGTACAAGAGTAGATCTACCACGAGATCAAGGAGGCTAAACCCTAGAAGCTAGCCTATGGTATGATTGTTGTGTATGGAGTTGATTGCCTACGGACTACAACCCTTCGGTTTATATAGACACCGGATAGGGTTAGGGTTACACAGAGTCGGTTACAATGGTAGGAGATCTTGAATATCCGCATCGCCAAGCTTGCCTTCCACGCCAAGGAAAGTCCCATCCGGACATGGGACGAAGTCTTCAATCTTGTATCTTCATAGTCCAGGAGTCCGGCTGAAGGTATAGTCCGGCTACCCGAACACCCCCTAATCCAGGACTCCCTCAGTAGCCCCTGAACCAGGCTTCAATGACGACGAGTCCGGCGCGCAAATTGTCTTCGGCATTGCAAGGCGGGTTCCTCCTCCAAGTCCTTCATAGAAGATTGTAAACACCAAGAGTAGTGTCCGGTTCTGCAAAATAAGTTTCCACATATTGCCATAGAGAGAATAATAATGACACAAATCAAATCTGCCGACGTATTCCGCAGTGCGTCATCGCACTACGTCCAAGTCCTTTACTTGAATCGTTTTCACTTTTCCACCTCAGCATGTTTTGCGAGGCGGTTTCCTTGGCACATCTTGTTAAAGCAGAGATCGTGTGCCCCCCCTTTACGGGATTCTCATCAATACGGACGTGGGTAACCCAATCGTGCCCGTTAGCATGTTTTCTCGATTAAAGGCGAGTCCCAAACGGTTACGGGGAGGGCTCCTGGTATTCAACCTCTTATAAAGAGACCAAGGCCTTACTCCTTTTTCTAATCTCAAAACAAGTTTGCCCGTCGCCTCGAGTTCCAACACCCTAGGCTCCAGATTCTAGGCGCTTTGGACCTTCGACAATGTCTGGTTCCGACCTTCAAGGCCGATGGATGCCCTCCTCCGTTACGGAAGAGGACGTGCTAAAGCTGAGAGAGGCTAAGTTCTTGACCGCCGAAATTCCGCATAGGTTGCCTGCTCAAGGGCAGGCTATTCCCAGTCCCAGGCCCGGTGAGAGCGTAGTGTTCATGTCTCACTTCCTTCGGGGGTTAGGCTTCCCGATGGATCCCTTCGTGAGGGGGCTGCTGTTTTATTACGGGCTGGAATTTCATGACTTAGCTCCGGAGTCCATCCTCCACATTTCCTCATTCATCGTTGTGTGCGAAGCGTTCCTCCGTGTTACTCCTCACTTCGGATTATGGCTCAAGACTTTTGGATTGGAGCCGAAGATGATCGAGGGACGGCATGCAGAGTGCGGAGGTGCTGTCATAAGTAAGAATGCTGATGCTCCATGGCCCGAGGGCTCCTTTCAAGAAGAGCTCGGCTTGTGGCAACGAGAATGGTTCTATATTACCGCTCCCAGGAGCGCCAAGTGGGCGGCGCCTCCTGCCTTTCGCTCGGGTCCCCCATCACGGCTAGCGTCATGGGTCAACAAAGGATTAGATTGGGGTTTGCCCAAAGACGTGCCCCTGTTACAGGGCCGAATTAAGGATCTCTTGGAAGGAGACCTCAGTTTGGTCAGGGTGATGCAGGTCATGCTGATTCGCCGAATATTGCCCGGCAAACGTCGCTCCCTTCGCATGTGGGAGTTTAATCCAGAGGGACCGCGAGTTCTCCAGAACTTTATGGGTGCAACGCCCGCGGAGATGTGTAGATTGTTCTTCGGATCACAAGAGATGTGTCCGGACTTAACCGAGGACGCAGGCCTAAGCTGCAATCGCCCGGATACTCAAGTAAGCAACCTTGTGCCCGGACCTTCTATCCGTATAATTGTTATAAACTTGCCCCTAAAAGTGCCGTTCTTTTAAACAGGAGTGGATAGCGAAGGCAAAGCTGATCAGGTGTCCGGCTCCCCTTCCTGAAACCAGGCCGGATCCCGTGCTGGTCAGGATGCTGGAAATAATGCCTTTGGAGGGGGAGGGCAAGGAAACTATGGCCTCCTCGAAGGAGGCTGCTCCGAAGGGAGGAACCGACAATTCCTCTCCTAAGGGGAAGAAGAGAGCCGCCTCTGACGACCCGGAAACCATGGCCTCAAAACGGGGGAGAAAATCCTCGTCAGAGGGTCCGACGCCGGGGAGTTCCTCGGCCGGACTACGCCCTCAAGGGGATCAGCCCTCCAGCGAGCCGTAAGTGGAGAAAAGATTTTCCTTTTGAGGGATGAGAGAAATCCTTGATTTTATTTCTGAGAAGATTAACCGAAATTTTACCTTGTAGCTCGGACCTCAGCCCTTCGCAGCAGAGCTCGTCTTCGGGGGATCTTCTTCCGGAGATGATGGAGAGCGGGACGCCTCCCCCTGAGGTGTCGTCGCGGAGGGTTTCTCCGAATCCGGCAGGGGTGGAAGATAGCTACGTGGCCCCCCGAGGTTCTCCGCATCCGGCCTTCGAAAGAGGTCATAGGGCAAGTCCGGCACCGTCTGGTGCTCGGCCAGAGGAACTGAAGATTCTGCTGGGGTGAGCTTCTATCTCAGAAGAGCACCGTGCATTGATGGGCACGGTGATTGAAAGGATTTCATCCGCAGAAAGCGGATTGCATGAGGCCGTCAAAAGTTTACTGACGGGTTTTGAGGTATGTTAGATAATGTACACTTTTGTCAGTTGCACATAAATAAGATGCGCCCTATGTAGATAGTAGCCCCTGAGACCCTGCGTGTTGTCAAGAAATGACGGCACGCAGAGGATCATAATCCCAGGTCTAAGATGTCGCCTTTGAATGTAGGTGGCGAGGTGTCCGGAATCGAGCCGAACTGATGATGTGGCCGAACTAAAGTGGCAACTGGACGTGGCAGATGCCGACATCGCGCTTGTCAACAAGTGGCTTGATGAGGCTCAAGGTATGTATTTCTTCGGGCGGCATCAAGTAAGAGGAGCTTCATGCCAGTGTCTTACAATGTGTGTGCTTGACGCAGATGGTACGGCCGCCGTGGAGAATCTTAGGGAAGAACTTGCCCGAGCTAAGGAGCAAGCCAGAAAAAGCGATGCGGCTGCCGAGAGGGCCCTTGAAGAGCTGAAAGCCGAACAGGCTGCTCACTGCCGAAGCAGAGAAGAAATGGCCGAGATGGCCGAGAAATTAAAGAGCGCTGCAGACCGTTGCAAACTTCTTGACAAAGAAGACCGGGCGAGACAGACGGATTTAGAGAAGGCCGTTGCCGATGCCAAGGATGCTCGCTCTGTGATGAGAGCTGCGAAGGAGGAGCTACATCAGGCCGAACAGATTGCGGCTGGAAAGCCCTTTATGCTGCGGAGGAAGTTTTGCGATCCAAAGTTTGCTCCGTTGGACCGGATGTGGAGCGTGGAGGACACCTATCTGGATTTGGCAGCGAGTGCTGCTGATGCAACCAAACACTTTCGAGATCAAGAAGATCACGAAGTGGAAAAGCTTTTCTGGTCGCAGTTTCACAATCCAGAGCGTCCACTGGCAGTAGACAATCATTTGGCTCAATGGGCCGAACTGAATAGGTTGTCCGGACTCGCCATGAAGTACGTCATGGGTTATTTGTGGCTGGGGAGATCGGAGCCGAAGAGTTACTTCAGCTTGGTGCAGCAATTCCTTGACGCAGTGCCGCGTATAAATGCAATGAAGAGGTCAGCATGCATAGAGGGTGCTAGGATGGCTCTTGCCCGTGTTAAGACATACTGGGCAGAGATGGAGACCACCATTGTTGCATCCCGAGATTCGGACAAAAGCCGAGTACCCTCCGAGCACTATTTTCAGGAAGTTCTTGAAGGCGCTCGTATAATAGAGACGCAGTGCCCGAAAGATGCTATGTTATGATAGCATATGTAATTATAAAGTAATATTTTGATAAATTGTAGTGGCCTTTTTTATACTTGTGCCTCCAAGTATTGTTAACACCTTCTATGCGGCCGTTTTAAGATATATATATATATATAGAATCTGAAAGATGGCAGTCGTTGGCTTCAGCCCCCACGCACATAGTGCGGGGGTGCTCGCAGAAGACGCATTTTCACACTTAACCCAACGTCTTGGTCCTACAAAGGAGGTGATAGCGCAGCGGGCCAGGCAACCGGACTATAATGCTTTAACACTTTCACTTAGCCATAGGAGTTTGAAAATGAGACTCTTTAGGTAGCTCTTTGGTGGAAACTGCGCTCGTCCGAATTCGGGGCGCGTATGTGCCTGACCGGGAAGCGGCCCTTCGTTAAAGCGGAGGAATCCGATAGATTCCGATCGGTCATCGAGTGGCTGACCAGTCTCACGCTACATCATGACAGTCAGTTTTCGGCTTTCTCTACTGAGGTGCTCGCCCTGGCCGAACCGGGGGCATAATCGCAGTAGTTCTCCTGGTGCTACCTTAGCCGATAGAGCGGAACGTAAGGTAGCCAAACTCAGGAGCCGGGCAACCCAACCTTTGACCAAAGACATGATTCGGAGCTGATGCATATAATGCCAAAACTCGCGACGCCGAACACTCCCTAAGGTGTTCGGTCTTTATGAGTGCTGGCCAAACAACACTCTTTATTAAAAAAGCCCCTAGTGTCCAGGTACGTGCAAAAATTCTGACGTGGCCATATGCCAAGATGCCAGCCTCCTCCTTGGTTATATTAGAAAGAAAAAACCAGGGGATGTGTAGCAACAAGAGACAGTAAAAAAGGTTTACGCAGGGTCTTAATCTAAAAAGAATCCTTTAAGACGGGTCCCTACTGCACGTCTACGCCTATGTCTCCGTTGTGCCGTATCCTGGACGGGCGCCGCACGACGTTCATCTGTAAAAGAGAGGAACTGAGTTGAAAACGGGTCGTGCCGAAAAAGTTTAAAATAAGTAAAGTATAAAGTAAGATATATAAGTTTGAGCTTTATTGTCTCTTATTGTATATGCGTGGAGCCCCTAGTGCGGGGGTATATGTCTTCTAGTCCTGCATCAATGATGATTTTGCACCGAACTCGTCTATCCGCGTTCGTGGTCTTAAATGACCTATTTTGAAGTTTTTTGGCCGGTGAGGCCATTTTGCTGTGGGGCTGTCAAAGCGGCCGCACAGTCCTCCGCTTGGGGAGGCGCACTTTAGTGCTTCCCCTTCAAAGAGATGATGCCTCGTGGACCGGGCATCTTAAGCGTAAGAGATGCGTAATGTGGTATTGCGTTAAAGCAAGCGAAAGCTTCGCGTCCCAGTAGTGCTTGATAGCGACTTGAGAACGGGACGATGTGGAAGGTCAGCTTTTCGCGGCGGAGGTTATCGGCAGAGCCGAATGTGACTGTGAGCCGGAGAAAACCCGTACAATGGGTGTCCGGACCAGGTATTACCCCTTGAAAGGAGGTTTTGCTGTGGCGGATTCTTGCTGGGTTTATCCCCATGTGCTGGATTGTATCCTGATATATCAGGTTTAGTCCACTGCCGCGTCCATAAGCACATTTGAAAACTTGAGTCCGCCAATTATTGGATCGAGTATCAAGGCAGTCCAGCCTACATTCTTGATATTCCTAGAATAATCTAGCTGATCGAAGATGATCGGTTTTGACAACCAGTGGCAGGACCCTTTGGGCCGTGTGGTGCGTACCTTTACGGGCGCCGCATGTTTTGTTATGTGAAGTGAGTTCACTGTTTTTACTTCTTGTGGGAAGTTCTTTTGTTTCCTGGTGCTCTGCTTTTGGGGTTCGTCCTCGTCTTCGCTTGGTGTGTCGAGCCCCTTGTGTTCGGCATTGAGTCTGCCGGATTGTTTGAAAACCCAACAGTCTCTGTGGGTATGGTTAGCAGGCTTCCCGTGAGTACTGTGTATCTGACATATCCTGTCCAGGATTTTATTTAGGTTGGATGGATCGTCCCTGTTATCCTGGGGGGCGATTTTTCCTGATTTTGTCGTGAGCCTTTGAATTCGGCATTGACTGCCGTGCTCTTCGGACTTTTGTCCTTAGTCCAGTGACGGTCCTTGTTGCGTCGCGGTTTTCCGTTTCCATCCCTGGTTTCGGATGTACTTGGGTTGCTGGGGCTGCACCTTGCCAACCAGCTGTCCTCCCCTGCACAAAAGCGGGTCATGAGGCTTGTTAGTGTGGCCATTGTTCTTGGTTTTTCTTGGCCGAGGTGTCTGGCGAGCCATTCGTCTCGGACATTATGCCTGAAAGCTGCTAAGGCTTCGGCGTCCGGACAGTCGACTATCTGATTCTTTTTAGTGAGGAATCTATTCCAGCACTGCCGAGCTGATTCTCCAGGTTGTTGAGTTATGTGACTAAGATCGTCTGCGTCCGGAGGACGGACATAGGTCCCTTGAAAGTTTGCTCGGAAAGCATCCTCGAGCTCCTCCCAGCTTCCAATTGTGTTTTCTAGAAGGCTTTTAAGCCAATGCCGGGCTGGCCCTTTAAGCTTAAGGGGTAGATATTTTATGGCGTGGAGATCATCTCCTCTAGCCATGTGTATGTGGAGGATATAATCCTCGATCCAGACTCCAGGGTCTGTTGTTCCATCATATGCCTCTATGTTTACGGGTTTGAATCCCTCTGGGAATTCATAGTCCATGACCTCATCGGTGAAACATAGGGGGTGTGCGGCGCCCCTGTATTTGGGTATGCCGGATTCTGATGATGGCTTCATAGCGTTGCTTATGAGAGCTTGCTTTCTTGGCCCATAAATGGACCTGACTGGGCCATGATGCGAATCCTTAAGTGGGTCGCATGCTGATTTAGGTGCGGCGCCGCTTGCCGCTTTATGGGGTCGTCTATCCGACCGTGTGGCTTTTTCATTTTTTGAATGCGAGGGCTCTAGGGCCTCTTTGTCGAATTCAGACAGTAGCTTTCTTTTCGGATAGCTTTTAGTGCGGTGACTGTCGCCGTACTTATTTGTTGTATTGGTTACTTTGCTCCATCTAACCCGGAGTGCATCTTCCGCTGTTTTTAGCTTCTGCTTCTGCTTTTTTAGGCTGCGTGCAGTTGCAACGAGCCTCTCGTGGAGATGCTCCATAGGTTTATTCGGCGTGAGGTTGTCTGGAATGCCGTTTTCGCCGGAGGAGGGATGTTCGGTTTCTCTATCCGTGTTTCCCTGTTCGGACGGTTGCTCTAAGGCCTGCTCGTCGTCTACCGGCTTGTCCTGCTCTATGGCTGGGTTTTTGTCAAGGCGGGGCTTGGGTCGGCGTTTACGCCGACGCTTTGATTGCTTTTCGGGGGGTCGATCTCCCGTCCCATCCCCTTTTTCCTCGTTGTCGCTTCCTTTAGGGGTATCCACCATGTACACATCGTGGGATGAGGTGGCTGTCCAATTCCCTATGGGCGTTGGTTCGTCGGTATCTCCTGCATCGTCATCCATGCTGTCGATGTCTCCGGAGTCGCAGTTGAGCACGTCGTTTAAATTGTCGACAGTGGCTACCAAGTGGGAAGTGGGTGGGCTTTGAATTTCTTCATCGTCCGTATTCCATCCTCGCTGACCGTAATCCGGCCAGGGCTCTCCTGATAAAGAGAGAGACTTTAGAGAATTCAGGATGTCGCCGAAGGGCGAGTGCTGAAAGATGTCCGCGGCGGTGAACTCCATTATTGGCGCCCAATCGGGTTCGATCGGCAGGGACGCGAGGGGTTCGGAGTTCGGAGAGGAATCCGGCTCCTTGGAGTCACGGGCCGTGCAGAGTGCGGGGCTGGCGTTTGGCTCGATCGCCTTTGAGATTACAGCCCCCGAGGTGACGTCCAACCGCTCACCCTCGATTGGCGCAGCTGGCTCCAAATTAAGGGTCAGAGCCGGTGCGTTTGCGGCCTCCAGGGTACTGTTCGGCGGCAGAGCTAGATCATGCCCCACGAGACAGTGCGGCGCGCTTGGCTGTGGCTCGAATCCGTCGAAGATCAAATCTTCGCGGATGTCTGCCATGTAGTTTAGGCTTCCAAACCTGACTTGATGGCCAGGGGCGTAGCTTTCGATCTGCTCCAGGTGGCCAAGTGAATTGGCCCGCAGTACGAAGCCGCCGAAGATGAAGATCTGTCCGGAGAGAAAAATCTCACCCTGGACCGCATCGTTGTTGATGATCGAAGGAGCCATCGGGCCTAAAGGCAACGACACAGAGGAACTCTCAATGAAAGCACCAATGTTGGTGTCAAAACCGGCGGATCTCGGGTAGGGGGTCCCGAACTGTGCGTCTAGGCCGGATGGTAACAGGAGGCAGGGAACACTTTGTTTTACCCAGGTTCGGGCCCTCTCGATGGAGGTAATACCCTACTCCTGCTTGATTAATATTGATGATATGGGTAGTACAAGAGTAGATCTACCATGAGATCAAGGAGGCTAAACCCTAGAAGCTAGCCTATGGTATGATTGTTGTGTATGGAGTTGATTGCCTACGGACTACAACCCTTCGGTTTATATAGACATCGGATAGGGTTAGGGTTACACAGAGTCGGTTACAATGGTAGGAGATCTTGAATATCCGCATCGCCAAGCTTGCCTTCCACGCCAAGGAAAGTCCCATCCGGACACGGGACGAAGTCTTCAATCTTGTATCTTCATAGTCCAGGAGTCCGGCTGAAGGTATAGTCCGGCTACCCGAACACCCCCTAATCCAGGACTCCCTCACTCGTCTCTGATTCTTCCCATACAGAACACCGCACGGGATGCCGGCCGGACCATCGGCCCCCACCGCCTGTGTTCCTCCGGCACCCCCACCCGGCCCCACCCCCACCCACGTCGAGTTTTCTTCGTTCGGCGAGGCCCCACAACCACGCGAGCCCCTTCGATCGCACCGGCGAACTCCGGCGAGCTCTGAAAAATCAACTGACCCAATTTTGAAATTTAGTCTAATGTGATTTAACTAGTGTGGAATATAAAAGGGGAAAACCATAAGCATTGGGAGTATAATGTTGAGCGTGCCATGGCGGATCTGAAGGTGCAAACCGGACAAAGGCAAATTCGCAACCAAGACAAGAAATCAGAGTAAAGCAGTGGCGATCTATTTTCTTGCTGCGATAAATAAGTTGAGCAGATACGAAAGAGTACCGCCTCTGGTGCGGCGCCGTGTACGCATCTGCTGAGAATTTGACGGTGCTGTGGTAGCGATGGCTGTCGGCGGTGTGGAAGCAGATCTAGGAGGGTAGACGGTGGCGGCGGGGCGCGGTGGATGAGACGGTCGTAGGAGCGGCGCCGGCAAGGTGGACGACGACGGGGATGAAGCGAGAGGACGGGATGCAAGGATCCTGGTCTGAAGCCGTGGATGAGAGAGGCCGATCTCTTGTAATGGACGGCGGCATCGGGGTATCAGCTCCGGCATGGTGGAGGAGGACGGCGGTGGATGGGGCGGCGGACGGAGGAGGGTGGGGTGGAGAGGGTGTTTTGGCGCCCACGGAGTACGAATGGGGAAAAGGGAGGTAGAGAGGAAGGGGGGAACCATGTATTTAGGGCGCACTAGTCTCAAATGCGAGGAAATTTACAAACTTAGCCCCTGTTTCAAATTTCTACTACATCACAACAACATTAGTCGGTTGGGGATAGGACGGTAATCTCGCATACACCGAATATTTGCCGACGAGAGTTTGTTTTTGGCGTCCACCGTGTATGAATATGAATCGGGAAGGGAGTCGATTTCGGCCGAGGACACACTGTGTTTTGGCGCCCACCGTGTATGAATCCGGGTGAGAGGCGGTTACGTCACGTTTGGGTGAAATTACAAACCTACCCCTATCGAAACCTATAGAAATCCAGCAGATAGGCTTTGCGTGGCAGGGATGGGCAGTAGTGATTTCCATCTCGCGGATTTTGGTTTCGGGTGGTTACTACGACTTTCCCCGCTTCGTTCAAATTTTGCAGAGTGCACGTTTACCGTGCCAACTCAATTCGAATCCCGTTTGTATTCTATTTTTTTCGGGCGGGATCCATTTTCAATTGGAATTGCATTCTATATACATCATTTTTTATATATACTTTCAAAAGCACAACACCATTTATACATAAATATGGTTTACAAATGGCATGATCTCAGATTCATAAGGTTGTATCCATCAATTTGGATTTTCAAATATTTGAAACCACTTTATGTTGAAATCCAATTTATGCATTCCTCGCTAACTGTCTCCAATTAATGTGTGTTTCATGCGGTTTTTTTTACTTCTCAAACATCTATAATGTGTTTCACACACGCAACATATAGTGTAATCCCGTTTAGACATTAATTTCATATAAACCATGCATTGTTTGTAATTGAAGAATCTATGGATCACCAATATTGATAAACTATATAACATTACACGTGTGCCCAAATTCAAATGAATATGCATGTTTGATACACCAATTTGCATTATGATATTATCGATGCCGTGATCTCCAGTTTAAATATTTGAATCCCCTTTAATCCAGATATTCGTCTCATATAGCTATCACTCATGCTTATATAGGACTATCTCTCTGGACCTATACGCGTTCATCATCTCTCAGGTATCTCTCGTGCTACCTGTATGTCGACAATGATCTTTTATCTTCGTAACACACTGACGGTACTCTCTCCCTCGACCTTCATCACTCTATCTCTCTCTAAGTATATCTCGCTCCCTGCTATGTGTCTCTAACTATGATTCTCCATGTGGAATCTCTTTATCTCACACAAACACAAAACTTTGTCTCCCGGGGTCTCATTTCTCTCTACTATTCCCATGTGTGCCACTCGCACACCCCTCATACAGAGATGTCTTTCGCTCCTTAGATATGAGAACCTATGACTCTTCCTCTTCAATATCTCTTTCTCACACACAAACACAAACTCTGTCTCCCAGGGTCTCATATTTCTCCATTGTTCTCTTGTATGTCGCTCACACACACCCTCTCTCCCTAGAGATAGTTTGCGTTCCCTCGTATGTCTCTCTAGCTATCACCCTCGCTGTGAAATATCTTTCTCCCTCGCAGACACAAAACTCCGTCTCTCTGGATCTCATTTCTCTCTGATATCCGTTTGTATGTGACTCACACGCACCCTCTCTCTATCACTCTCACACCCACACACATAACCCAGCCTTCTGATCCACTCGACTCCTATCTCTAACGCACACTAGCTAGCATCTTTATCTTTCTATTTATCTGTTTCTCCATCAACCTTCTTTCTCGCCGTCACTCTTGATTCCTATCACACACACTACATATGTTTCTCTCTACATGTAGTCAAGTGCCCTCTCACACACATATATAACTTCACCCTTTGAACCACCCGATGGTCATCTCCAACACCCAAACTAGCGGATGTCCCTCTAGCTAGCATCTCCATCTATGTATCTATCTATAGTTTCTCCATCAACATTTCTTTCTCGTACGGATTCTTGCTTCCTATCACCCACACTATATATGTCTCTCCATACATATGCATTTATAGGTTGGTTTCTTTTGCACAATCGTTGCGCCTCACTCCCTCTGCTCGCCATAGATGCATGCTCCAGCCCACGCCACTATCTCTTAAAGACAAAAACACATGCTCAATTGTCGGGCCTTCTTCCCTGCATTCTCACATGCATGCATATTGTCATACCGATCCGTCTCTCCCATGTCGTTGATCTTATGACTTATGTCTTCTTTCTTTTATCTCGATCATGCGTGCGCGCGCACACACACATCCCACGTATACATGTATACCTCTCACACATGCACGTTCAAGGTCTCTATGTCTCCATACATAGTTAATTACCCTCAATCCTAATGCCACATCGAATCGTTCTTCTCTTTTGTGCACATAACTTCCGCCTGGATGGGTAAAACACACACTCACACTTAACAATCTCCTTCTAGCTAACCCCCCTGCCTCTCACTCTTCCCCTATATCCCCGAAACCAATAAGACCATCCCTTTGTTTAATTCCCGCCTACATGCACCATTGATATATAGTAGTCTTCCTCGGTGTCTCTCGAACAAACACGTTCTCTCGATGTCGACTCCTCTCACGCGCACACACCTTCTCTTCCCTCTCTACGGGCATTTTCTCTCTCGCACCCCATCGTTGGTGGCCTCTGCCATACAATCACCTCTCTATGATGAATCCATGCACACTTAAATTACATCCGCCATAGAGGACCCCGCGACACACACACACACGAACGCACCCCCCCACACACACTAAGACTCCATTTCTCTCACACACACACACAAACACACACACACACGCATGCACGCACCCCCCACACACACTAAGACTCCATCTCTCTCTCTCACACACACACAAACTAAGACTCCATCTCTCTCTCTCTCACACACACACACACTAAGACTCCATCTCACACACACATGCTCTAGGCGGAGCATTTGTTCCTACCACCCTTCATCCAACCTTACCCGTATGATAAACAATCACCTTTATTTACTTGCATAACATGGAAAAATTCCACTTTACTTTAGTAGTCAGCAAACTTATCATCTGTACCCTTATAAAAAAAACGAGTTGGCGGTGATGGTGTGCCTGCCATCTTGTAATACAGACCGTGTGATCTATATCTGAGGATAGAAAGCAAACTATGATAATTTTACAAAAGATACCCGCACCTCTCTCCACATCATTATCTCCCGCAACCTCATTGCTCAGCAATTAAAAAAGGAATAAGTCTCTGGAACAATCTAGCATGCATGGTGGCTGCTGCCGCCTGCCGGCGCCGTCCATCCCCACGCCTCCGCCCATTCCGACCACCAGTCACCACCACACTCCACTCCTCCTCGCCTTATCTCTCATCTTTCATTTTTTTGATGAAATTCTCGAGATACCAGTTTTCCGATAAAATTCTCGAGATATCATTAGTTTTTACACATGTGATTACTCCTGCATGGGTCAATCACAACAGGTGTTTTGTAAAAAAAATGCATATTGATGTTCCCTTCAATGCACGAGAATCTCGCTTAAAATTATATAATGCAAATCACGAGCAGTAAGTGACATTTTTTTGACACAACCACGTTAACATGGCCACGTAAATCACTAGCTAAAGTAAATACCATTATACTTATATCCCGATGCAAAAGGTTGAGTACATGTCCGAAGATTAGAGTCGCACACACGCACTCTGTCTCTCAGAATCTCTCTCTCATACACACCAGTTACGTGACGCCCACTTAAGCAGACACGTATGTTACAATTTGTGCACCCGTGGGTACACGTGATGCTGCACATTTATTTAAGCCGGAAGGCGAACCCAAACAGCAGCTGCATTCATTCCCCTCCCGCCGCCTTTTCTCTGGTCACCATCGCCCGGTAGCCATGGGCCGGCTGAAGGTAACAACATACGCCATACTCCCGCCGGAGCGGCGCTTTAATATGGAAATTTTAGTGGTCATGCATGCATCTTTTTGTTCTAGCACTCCTATATAAGGGTTGACCGATCGCTTCCCCGCGGACGTGCGCGGGCGGTGGAAGAGGAAGGAGAAGGGAAGCAGGCTGTGGAGTAATGTTTTTTGCCACAATGTCTTAGGAAACTGAGTGCAATAATTGAGTAGTTTTGCAAACTACCAGTACTACACTTGAAACGGTTCAAAACCTATACTCCCTTGCCACCGCGCGCTTCCCGCGTGAAACGGTCAGCGTCGCCCTGAAGCATCAGTGCCGCATTAATGCCCGGCCAGAGCGGAGGCGACCTCTCACTGGCGCCGGCTTTGAAGTGGCGCGACGGCCGAGGGAGCGCCGCTTCCCGGTGCACGCGACTGCTCCGCGCCGAGACTGGCCATAGGCCCTGTTTGGATCCATGGGTTAGAGTTAGTTTGAGCTAGTTGGGGCTCAAATAGCCCTAAAGTATCCAAGCATGAGGGTTTAAACTGGAGCAAGTTGCACCGAACCCACCAAAAAAAACTATCCCACCCAAGAGGTGCTAATTGGAGATAGTTCTCATTGGGACCACTGAAAAATCACTTTTCTCTCTACATGAAGTGCATTTATTGTCAATCTAACCCTGTCACCCAAACACCTCTTTGGCTACAGCTAGTTCAGGGTTAGTCATGAGTTAGTCTAACCTCTAGCTAAGTTAGAGTATCAAACATGAGCGGTATAGGACATGCAAGTTGCTCAAAGCATACAGGCAAATTCGTATGTGAAAGGATTTTTTTTCTTTTTGAAAATGGAACGTGAAAGGAATTTTTTTAGAATGCTCTTGGCATGTCGCTAACATGTGATAGTTAACCGACCTCAATAGATGGCAGAAATGCCAGCCCGCCGCACTTTGATAGAGACGAGGAGGGAGAAGCGATACGGGCTGCTGGATTACTAGAGATAGGTGTCGCACGGAAGCCAAGAAATATGGTGATAGCGTGGGTTAGCCATGTACTAGTATGATGTAACTACACTGGGCTGCCGTGTTTCGTACTCTTCCAGTCCACTGTGGAGATGATTGGTTAATTTTATATCGCTGAATAATATTAAATATTATGAGTGTAGACGCTCCACCACAAGGTTCCTTGCTCCTTCTCGGTCGTCCGGAATCTATGTTCTTCCACTCTATTTTTTTACGTGAGCTTTGTTCATCCTTTTGCCAACACGCGAGACATCTAGCATCAAGGTGCACGTGTTATGCAAGGATCGTTCCATCTATATGAAGAACACGTGGGACTGGAACTACGAGACGGACATGTACCCAGGAGTGGACGTACGGACCTGAGTAATGTAGCGCAGTAAGTGAAGTAGAAAGGCACAAATGGTATGAACATGCGTGGCATATAGGGTGTGTTTGGTTGCATTCTCGTCTCAGCATACTTGTTCCCTCTTCATGCATGCTCAACTCAGCACCCCTCTTCATTCATGCTCTCTTCATGCATGCTTCTAGTGTATTTGTGCTAAACTAGTGTGGACTCATGCACCCTCCATACACTCTACCAAACACCCAAAAGTAGGTCGAGAAGGGAACTCTTGGGCAGCATTTGTCTCTTAGTACGTACTACCACTAAACGTTGTACGTGCAATGCACGGTGATGTTATGGTGTACGTGCCTAAGTACTCTACTACTACTATATTAGTTGGAGGCACATATTAACTTTTATATTTGTTTACGTGTATGCCCCAAGACCTTCCAACTAGACGTGTCTTTCTCTCCAGGTTGCACTTTGTATCGTTCATACCACTAAGTACTACTATGTGTGGTCTCCGACCCAGAAGTGGAAGAAGTGGAGACGCTCTACCACACTGTTTTTTATGCTTGGTTCTACCATGCTGTTCATGTCCCACTCCTTTCGCTGACATGTGGGACATCCAGCACGTGCCGTGTTTGGCACCCTTCGTCGTAAGAGTTGAACGCTAGCATTCATCAGAAATAAAAAATAATTATAAATCAGCAGTGATACTATTTTTTTGCGAACCAATCAGCAGTGATACTATACCACGCGGTTTCCTTGCTCCTCGATATCGGAAAGAATACTTCTGTTCGCCAACATGTGGGACGTCGACCATCCTGGTCCACTTGCCATGCACGCAGAACTCCAAGGGAGAGTCACCCAGGTCGTCGCGCCACAGTAACAATGACTAATGAGCCGTCAAATCACAGGCCCACTTCCCACTTTGAAGTTGCTCGGACGAAGGAACCATCATGACTTTGTTGAATTCTGCTTCTTGAAGAAAACTACTATACCAGCAGTACTGCTAGCTACAGTAGTTACTCCAACAGAGGCCTCCTTTCGTTCATAGGATAGGAATATGAAAATCATAGGAAGTGAGATGACATGCATCTCAATTCCTATAGAGAAAGAGATGCCATTTGATGCTTAGGATAGGAATTTTTCCATTTAGTCTAGGCTAATGTACTGGTAATTTGCTCTAAAAACTACCGTAGTAACTAGTAGTAACTAGCAGTATTGGTACATGCTCGTACTCAGACACAGACACACACACACTAACTACTAGTACTACTACTTCTCACATGCTGGCCAGACGCCGTCGTTCTCCTTCCCGGCTTTGTCGGCGACACCCCACCGTGCTTGGATCTCCGCCGACCTCTCTGCAGCAGCGCGTGCGTCCTTTTCTTTCTTGCGGCGGCGGGCCTCTCTTTTCTTGAGTGCTTTCTGACTTTTCTGCTCCCTCTGTGCGGCTTTGGCCGCCTGTTGCTCTACCGCCCATTCGGCCTTGGCATCTTCAAATTCCTCCCACATAGTTGTGAGGTCGCGAGCAGCGATGAACTCGGCACGGCGGGATGCCATTGCTTCCCTACCATTTTGTGTGCGGTCGTGGGCGGCGAGGAACTCAGCGCGGCGGGATGCCATCGCTGCCTTACCGGTTAGTGTGCGGCGCGGTGGCATGAACGACGCTTGGTGAGAGCTCTGGGGTGGAGTGGCCGGACAATCGTATAGTGCATTGGTTTGTCAAGAGCTCAAGGACAGAAGACGAAGCAAATTTGGATTCCCCTTCAATCCTGGTCATTTATTACCGAGTAAAATGCATTGGCGGTCATCGAACTTGTCTTGATAGCTCACTTTGATCATTGTATATGAGATATGGTGATTATACGGTCACTGGCTCAGCGTATAGCTCCGTATTTGTCTGGTTGACTAGTCAAACAGTCCGCATGCGCCTCATCAGCTCGTGTTCTTTATCTATCTACGCGGGCCTACTTGTCAATGGAGAAAGAAATATTGTAAAAACCAAAATTATGCGTATGTGGGGAATCAAACCACGGACTCGTCGCTGCAACACACCCTCGCCAGCCAAATGAAAATGAAATACTTCGCGTTATACACTCACGCTCACGCTGTCAAAGCATGCTAATGCATGCACGTCGCCCTCTAAATCAAAGTCCTGCTCATGGCGCAACGCAAACGGCGAGCCCATCACCTGCGCGCCCCGGCGGTGCCTGACATTACTGTTTAGACGTTTGATGGAGGCCTACGCGAACTCCGAGCATGTATTCACCTGGCTCAACACCAACGGTCATACTCAGACCGCCTTGCTCATGTATATCGTCCATCACAATGACAATCTATAAAACAGCCTAAGCTAGAGAGGGTACTATGGTAGTATGGTACGGAGTATGTACTATCGTGAGCGACCGATCTTAGTGCCACTGCACACCGAAACCCCTTGCATCGCTAGCACGCGCTTCCCGCCTGAAACGGTCACCGTCTCTCCAGAATGTCAATGCCGCATTCATCGGACTTAACTGCAGGTGCAATTGGTGTGTCACTGACATGCGGGCCAGATGCCCGTTGGGCCCACATGTCAGTAACCCAAACGCATCTGCAGTTAAGTCACTGAAGCAGCGTCCGCATTCACGCCCGATGAACCTACTCCGGCGCCAGTTGTCCATCCGTCTGCCACGGCTCATTTCCATTCACCTGCTATATTAACTTGAGCCCCATCTCCTAGCCATAGCCAAAGACCCACACTTATTCTCCTCCGGTCCCTTCCTTCTGTCGACACCACTTCAACCATGGCCTCCTGGCGCTCCGAAGCTCTCTTGGACGTACTGTCGCAGGAGCAGACGAGGGACATCGGCGGCTCCGCTCCGGGCGCGCTCCAAAGCTCTCTTCGATGTACTGTCGCAGGAGCAAACGAAGGAGATCGCCGCCACCCCCTGGCCGCCCTCCGCCGCCAGGACCACGAAGCCGGCGCGCGTGCGCGAGCGCAGCCGGCAGCGAGGAAGAGTAGTACACGGTAGGTCACCGCCGCTCTGATCCCGGGAAGGCCATCGCTACTCCACTCAGTCGACGCCAAGCTTGGTGGGGTAAACATCGGCGGCCGATTAGCCGCTTGACGGCGACGTGGAGGCGGAAATCTTCATAACCTTGTGCTCCGGAGGAGGAGGTTATCGAGGCGGATGAGGAGGAGGCAAAGGCAATGGCCGACTTTCTCGGGTTCATGGCCAGACATGGTGGTCGGGCGCTGGCGATCGTTTAGATTAGGTTTACAGTAGGTTTTAGTACGGTTTGTGCGAAATATGTAATGAATTTCGTCCAGTTTGTAGGAAAAGTTTTCGAAATGTAATGAATTTCATCCGGTTAATTTGAAATTTGCTTTTTTTGCACGAATTTCGTCCGGTTAGTTCATATAATTGTCGAAAGGTATGCGAGCAGCATCGGATGGCATCCATCAGTGTCCTCAGACAGATGCCGGTGTAAATTTGGGGGCCAGTGCTGGAGATGCCCTAACTATCATGCTATAATCGCTAACAATCCTCCATTATTTGGCAGGGAACAGTTATCCCTCGATCAAAATCAGATCCGCGGTGTTTCGCACTCCTCCCACGTAAGAGTGCAAACTCTTGCTTGCATAAAAATGGAGCAAGTGGACGACACTGTAGCACGTCATATCACTCGAACTAGCCCGCCTAACGAGCGGGAAAGCACCGCCCTCGTCATTTTGTTCTGGATTTCTATCGATCGATCGCGCGAAAATGTTACACTTTGCAAGTTCTAAAGGAAAAGGCGACACACTTACGACTCGTACGCGTCGCAACCCCGACAGTCCGGCTCGCACGCCGCTCACCAGAGGGGACATGCGTTGTATTGCAATTTCACTGACATGTGGGACCGTAATTGAATAAACCGTCAATAGCCGAAATCTAATCGCTCGGCGGGCGTCGACTGAGAAGAGAGAAACGGGGGAGGGAGAAGAGATCGCCTGCCCGCCATGCACGGACTCCAAGAAATATATGGTGATAATCTGAGGTGGGCCATGCTGGAGTCCAGACCGCTTCCGGAGCCCTCTCTCACTGCCCTGGCCCCTCAAGACGCCAGCTACCCGCCGCATGCATGCATAGCAAGTAGTACTCCTTATGTGGAGGAGAGAGAGGCATTGACAAAGTCAAGGAGTGGGCTCTGCAAGAGCCCGTCTCTACACGTGCTCCTAGGTATAAAAAAATAATTCTAAAAAAGGCATAAAAACAATTGTGTCTTAAAAAAAAGAAAGGTAAAAAACATTTGAGAGGAAATAGATAGAGAGAAAGTGAGAAAAAGCTGTAACCTGGGCATTACATGAGGAAGGAGGGAGTGGTGCACATGCCAAGTTCACTGGGCTGCCGTGTTTCACACTCCTCCGTCGTAACAGTGGAGACAATAGCTTTCATGAAAAATAAACAATGAATACTCGTTGCTCGTCCTCTATATCGGAAAGAATACTTTCATTCGCCGACATGTGGGACGTCGACCATCCTGGTCTACCTGCCATGCACAAAATTATCCTGGTCTACCCCGGTCGTATCGCAGGCCCAACCTTTCCCACTGTAAGTTGTTCGGATGAAGGAACCATCATGACTTCATTGAATTCCGCTTCTTCAAGAAAACTTACTGTACCCGCAATACTGCTACCACACGCGAAGACTGGACGGCACTGTACCACGTCATATCACTGAAACCCACTAGGCCAAACTAGCCCGCCTAGGTCATCTATTTTGGAACGGAGGGAGTACGTATCTGCACTGCTATGATTTTGTGTTGCACGTTCTCTGTACTTTTGCTACGATTTTCCTACCCTATGAACCAAATGAGGCCTGAATGTATGTCGACTATTGTCTGATCAATCGCCAAGCCTACAATTTTAGGAGCTAGGGCTATTGGTTGATCAACGAGGGATAAGTATAAGCGTACCACGAGCTCAACAGCCCCAACGTTTCTCTTCGGTGAGTGTTTTGCAAGTACTATAGCTCACACAGTAGCTAGCCTACTAACACCAAGAATCATCAAACAAGCCCTGCTGATATGATAAACAGTTCAAACTTACATCTAAGCATGCCATATATTACATCAAAAGCTGGTGAGGATACATCTGTTTCCATAACTCGGAGAGGGTTCGCATGATTCATCGCATGATTCACTATCAAACAAAAGTAGCAAGATCCTCCCACACAAGACAGTGCACTAGCCCTAAGATGGTTTGATAACATGCATCTTTCTGGTAATTAAACACAGGGCAATGCAAACTACCTTGAAGGATTAGCGTGACCAACTATTTCTTGTCATCAATCTCTCGGGTAATGACCACAGCACGGATAGCGGCATGGGAATCAATTTCTGGGGCGATGTCCACAGGACTGACCGCGACATCGGAATCGATCTCTGGGGCGATGTCCACAGGATGGACAACGGCATCAGAATCGATCTCCGGGGCGATGCCAACAGGACGGGCCACGACATCGGAATCATCAAGGACGTCCACCGGCACCTGCACAACCCTAACATATTAGCAAGCACATTGCAAATAATCAAAAACCAGAACTATGGTAATAAGCCATTAATTTTTACCTTGTGCAGCTCACCGGGGGATCTCATCCCTCCGGGGGCCATCTCCTCGTCCTCGATAGGGGCCATCACCTTGCCAGGGGAATACTGCTTCTCAACGGCGACTATCTCCTCAAACTCGGTCTTGAGCCTCACATAGGTGGCAATCAGAGTTCCTGGGGTAGGCACGGTGGGGCCCTTGTTGTTCTTCCAACTTCCTTTGAGGAGTTTGTCCGCCCACGTCCTCAACTCTTTGGCCAGTGCTTGTTTCTTGGAGTTCTTCGTCTCCATGGGTTGGCTTGCCAACATGGTCAACTCGTTGGTCGGTGCTCGCTTCCTGGAGATCGCTGTCTCCAGTGGGTTGTCCGCCGGCAACTCTTTGCCTAGTGCTCCAGGATCCATCAATGAACTGACAAACAAAAAGCAATCGAAAGGAAACCACAATCGCAATGAAAATGGGAAAAGAATATGATGTGAGAATCGGCCGGTGCTTCGCAAAAAGAAAATTCTTGGAATGAAAATATAGCAGCATAACTGATTCGCCCACCTTTCCTTCGTCGGTACAGAAGAAAAATGGCAGAAGTGAGTAGCCTGGAGTGAGGTTTTCTTCAAGAAAGGGAAGAAAGGGCTTGAACGAGCGTTCCAGTGAAATGATGGTTGCTTCGTCCAGTCCAACTTGGAGGCCACCTTACCACTACTGGTAAAGGTGTGGGTTTTGTGATATGACGGGTCATGACGGCCACACCGGGGTTACAGGTGAGTCTCGACTGTAGCACCTCGCTGTGATTTGGTGGATGGCACACGAGCCCGGATGCTTTGAAATGTCCCGCATGTAGATAGAGCGGCTAGTCATATAGGAGTGCTCAATATTGTGCACCGCGACCAAGGCGGAGAGGAAAACGAGAGAACTACGTAATTAATGCATGAGTTTAATTAGGGCAGTTTTGTAAAGTACGAGATACATTCCTCCAATCGCAAAATGCCTTGGTTCATGAGATTTGATATTTGAGCCCTATAAACCGGAAGGGAGGGAGTACTGCACACGGTGTAGTCTAGTCACTTGTTGAAATCTCTAGAAAGGCAAATACTCCTTTCCGGTTTACAAGGCTATACTACTCCCTCCATCTAGGTGTGTAAGTCATCTTACGAAAACCAAATAGTACCAAAACACTTAGGCGCGGTGCATTAACTTCTACCTTGTTTCTTGTTTCTTGACATATCAACCAATAAGAGATGAGAGGTGTGCATGCTTTTAATGACTTGCAATGGCTAGTTCATTGCATGCAATGCTATTAATTAGCAAATAAACATTGGTGACCCAAGGAGGAAACGATGCTAAGCGCGTGGACCTATGCAGATGAGTATCAACCAATGGATAATGGAGTTTAATTGTTAAACAATAGCAATTTTGTCTCATGCAAGAGCCTGGCTAGTACTCCAAGGAACCGCACCACCCGAGCGTTCGCAACTGCCACGTTCGGGTTGCGCTTGGCTCTTCGCCTCTTCGAGAAGACGAACAATGATGTTACTCCTACTTCTACAATATCGAATCCACTACTGCATGTCCGTCCACCTCGTGCGGGAGGGATAGCGTGTAGAGAAAGCTTCTACTTACCGCTCCTGCCTTTGCGTCTATGATAGGTGGGCCCAACAGGTGGTTGGCCCTCCTGTCATGCAGCAAAAGGCAGGTGCAGTTAAGGCATCGGAGCTCAGTCCGCGAGGGAGAGGGCGTTGTAGTAATAAAATTTCTCGGTCTTGTACGAGTTGACGCGACACATCAAAAACTGCACTCGATATAAGTCTTTTTACACATTTCAAATGGGCTACTTCGTATGTAGGAGTAGACATATTCTGCTTCATATGTAGTCACTTGTTGCAATCTCTAAAAATACTTATATTTGGAAACAGAGGGAGTACAACACATGCATGCATGCCGTGACTTTCCTTTTGATACTTGCATGTGTTGATTTGATGCACCTTGCCAAAATTTGACTATAAATTTAACTAACCAAATTTTCATGCATGTCACAAAAAATTACGGGGCTGTTTGGATTGTGACTATGTTTGTCTTATGTTGCCACATTATTTTTCTCACACTTGCCACACTTGCCTAACCTGAGTTGCTCAAATTGTTAGACACACTTTGGCTTGCCTAAGGGAATCTTGCCACAATTTTTGTGTCTATGACATGTGGGGTTCACTGCTAATAAAAAAATTCTTGTCTTAGGTGTGGCTAATAAAAAAGAATTATATTTAGGAACGGAGGGAGTAGAAAATATAAATAATAATGCATGTTGGGGCAACCCACGTTTCCTCTAATTTTAGCCGTGTGCTTGTTCACAATTTTTACGAGGGGGTGGTTGTTCATTTAATGGAGGGACTTGTAGTACCAGACTTGAATGATACAAAGTGCGACCTGGCACACCATAACACCACTTGGAACAAGCGGGTAGCTATCTCAAAAAACAATCAACAACTAAAAAAACCCGCGACCTCGCATGTAGTAGTACACAATTTTAAACGATTGTTTTGATGGAGTGAAAAAGGAAAACTACCCCACTACGTATATTTAGGCCGGAGCCTCCGCACTTGCTTGCTAGGGTTGCTCTATTCACACACTCTCATCCTCTCCAGATCTAAACAAGATAGGGGTAGTAACACTGTCTTTCTCCCTTCAAAAAATGCTAGCTTTCTATCCTCACCGCTGGTTACAGATCCGGACGTATCCCCCTCCGCCGGTGAAGGGGAGGAGGGGCAGCATTTAGGCCATCATCGACAGCGAGGGAGGAGACCCACTGCTGGCCGCACCGTTATCTCTGGCCGAGCACCAGCACGGGAGGTCCTCCGATCCCTTCATCGTTGCCTATGGGCGGATCCGGCCTCCCGCCGCCCACCTATCCACATCCCGACGACCTTCAGGTATATCTTCGTTTGAAACCGCCTTAGCTCTACTTCCCTAGCTCGCTACGTCGCTGCATGTGCATCATTTTCTACCTCTTAGCCCCTCTCGATCGGATGGTCCAACGTCACATATATTTTTCTTCTATTGTTAGAGGTAAAGCTACTTCATGGAGTCGAATCTTGTAGTACTTGGTTCAAACAAGAAATAAAGTGGGGGTGGGGGAATTTAGTATGTACATCGGACTTGGTATAAACAGGAAGGAAAGGGGGTGAAAGTAGTACAGACTGGTCATCCAACCGGTCTCTTGGTCGAAAAGGGAAATATAGGGGTAACGTTGTACACAGTGGTATGACCAGGGCTAGATTTGCTATCCACACATAGGAGTAGGTGGCTAGAGTGAACAAAAATGGGACCAACCCAGATATGTTTCTTGGATGTTTGTTTCTCGGGGCAACAAACTATGAATCACCACTTTATGCCCCTGTTTACGTACATGGTGTTGGACTGCTGGTGCACCCACTGTTCTTAGTCTAATGTCCCTGGTAAAAATGAAGCCATGCCACTGTTATAAGCCATGACAAGTTTAGCCAAATGTTTTTGCCTGTAATTGTTTGAAACTTTGACTGTTTCCTCTGTGCCTTTTTGTGCAAACAGGGATATCCAATTCACCTGGTTGCTGTTGTGACCTTTTGGTGCACTGCACAAAACTCTTCTTAAAAGAAGTGACTTTTGTGCTGTTTAACTGGAATGTCAGAATGGAACAGTTGGTTCATTTTGGTGGAACTACACAAAGGGAGATCTGTGTTCCAATCCTCATCATCCATATTTGCGCCATAACCTTCCTTTAGGTAAGAATGATATTTAATGCATGTGTTCATCTCTATTTTCCGACTGCCATGAGAAAATAATGATGTTTTTTACTAGTACACTTATACTCCCTCACTGACAAAACCAATTCTGATTTAGAAGGCCAATCATGTACTTGGTTTCACCAACTGGTGAGGAGAAAGAGAAACAGAGCATGAAGAGGAGGAGGAAGAAGAATAAACAGTGCCAAGGCGATCTTGCTGAAGCCAGAGGCCTCAGTCGAGGCCATTCAAGGGCTCCGGTAACGACTACCTTACATGTGAGACGATCCTCCAAGGAGCCCTTCCACTTGTGCTGTCTCACTTAATTAATTAGGAGTACTTAAGTACCACTAATTTATTACTGCCTAATTTTCCTGTTGGAGTTAAACAAATCTTTAGTAGGACCCTATGCTGAATCATGTACGTGTGTATGTTTGTCTATGGAGGTGAATCATGTGGTGGAGCAGGGAGGGAATATTATTAGTGTCATGACATAATAGTGCTATTGTTTTGCATGTCAATTTATTGCCATTGGTTCAATGAGGCAATGTTTGGCATATTATCCATCATGAATTTGATGCTACTGTTTGAGTAATATGCTAATGTCTTCCTATCCTTTCTCACTAAGCTAATGAAGGTTTCACCTTGTTCCTACTTGTGCAAATAGGGATCATGTTGTGCCAATCATACATTTTAGTGGAACTACACAAGACAATACAATGAACTGTATCCCAGCCAGTGCTTTAACTCTATTGGAAGTTCTTGATAATCTTTCGATATAATCTCAGCACTGGTAAACAAGAGTGATTTCAACCATACATTTGAAGTGCACAAAAATATATACTATTGTGTGATTCCAGTGAGTGCTTTATCATCTCTTATGGGACTACATGAATAAGCTTTTTTTCTCAGGTTGGTACGGGCCTAAGGCCTTCATCCATATTAGTTTGTTGTCATCTCTATTTGTATCGTGCTACTGTCATGAGAAACTCCTTTATCTTTGCATGTTAAAGTTTTGCAACCTATGATAAATGGCAATGCTTTGAGTGTTGAGTTGAGCTAATTGGCACTGACTAAATAAACTAATACCTCTCTTTAAGCAAGACTACTATGTTGCTAACTTTACCCATTAAGATAATGAGGGTGCTTCTATTTGTTAGTGTATGTTTCATCAACTAGTCCCGCTATTACAGTAATCTCACTCTCTGAATATATGTGCTAACATGGATGCTCGATTTTGGTGGAACTGCACAAAAACTTTGGGTGCTTATTGCCTCGACAACTTCCGTCCTTTCCCGTCAGTCGCTAATCTCTGCTTGCTTTCTTCCTTTACTGTCAGTCGCTTGGCTTATCTCGGCTTCCAGTCAAAGGAAATATTAATTGATATGCTACCTCACACAGGTTGGTACTGGTCTTTATCCTGATTATTGTGCCTGTCATATGTATTGGTAATTTGGTATTGTGCTACTGTTTGCCGATTTCATAAAGGAGTAATTTGGAGTCTGAACTCGCAGGCAAATCATTACATCAGGTGATTTCAGTAGAACTGCACAAAATGATCAGATGGACAGGTACTTATGCCATTGCTATGTACTCCAAAGTTCACTCAGACAAGCATCGATGTTGACAAGAAGTGCCTATATTCATTCGAGTATCAACCGGCGTCAACCAATTGTCAAACTCCAAGTATTAGGAGAGTGAACGCCAAAAATATTGCTTGGTGCATAGCCGAGAAAAACGCAGTCCATTCTTTGGTCCCAACTTGTGCCTTTTGGTTATCGACACATATGGTAGCGAACTATATGGCCTGGAGTCTAAAGATTCCAGACAAGTTGGTTGACGCGTATATTCATCTAGCACTTAATCAGTCTGCACGCCAAGGATGCTCCATTTTAGTTGAACTGCACAAAAAATTTGGGTGGTTCATTTTCTGAACCGACTCCTTTCTCGTCTGCAATGTAGAATTTTGGCGAGATACAGAACCAAGATGAGCCAGTAAACTAGTTGGATGAAAGTAGTGGCCAAGTTGCTCAAACCTCCCTCGGCACGAGGCCACTATTTGAGGATAAACCTACAAGCAAAGTTCAGATTGTCTGTGCTGCCTCTTATGTACTCGAAAGTTTACTCGTACAAGAACTAATTTTAGCAAGAAGTACCTCCGATTGAACACCATTTACCAGTCTGTACCCAAGGTAATTAAAGTTCGTCCATGGATCATATTGGCTGTGATCTCAATCATTTGGATGCATAAACATACTGAACATGTGTATATCTGAATCTTTTTGTGAATTATGTATGAATATTGTCGTGTGATCTATCAATCATTTGGATGCATAGATATGCTGAGCTTGTGTATATATGAATCTTTTGAGTTGTTGATAGTGAATGTTGGCTATGAATATGAACGTGTCTTGTGAACCTGAGTTTGATATGAATGTTTATCTTTTCTGTTGTATTTGTGTGTGAACTTGTTAGTATGCCTACTGTGGGGTATAAAACGCAGGTCTCTTATAAAAGTAATGATGTGTCTAATTTATGTTTTCCCTTCTACCACATTATATATACTAGCATAAGGGCCCGTGCGTTGCATCGGGAAAAAAATATGCACACTTACGTTATATTCTTCTTTACCGGGTCTGTCATTACATGTGCTCCGGTGTAATAACATCATAAATTACCAAAATGCCTTAGGAGTTTTTGACTCAGGCACCATAGTGAGAATGATTGACAATATGAGCATCACTAGCCTGAAGAAAGTTGTTGCTGTTATGACCGGCATGGCCAAGAGGATATATGATGCGCACTGACATCCAACAACAACATTTCTCATGGTTTCGGTTTTTTGTCTGAACCAGTGCTATATTTGATTATTTGGCACAAAAAAGTTGTAATTCTTTCACTCCAACTACGGCCAACATGGCTCGTCATTCTTCCAAAAGATGTCCCTTATGATATTTTTTCAGAAAAAAGGAGTGCATTATCTCCTTGCTGTTGTCTAATTGAAGGAAACTGAATGTGAAAATTTAAGTGTATATAGACTGACCCACTCGGAGTGCATACAAAAATATTTTTATCCAAGTTGTCAGTGCCAACACTGTACCTCCAATGTCCATCTGCATCTACACGGCTAACTCTAATCTTAAGCAAGAATGAAACTACCAAGCAAACTGAGATAACAGCATGTAGCCGACCCCGGGCAGCAGGTGGTCAGGGATCATCAGCAGAGAAACACGAAGTTGGCTGACGACCGCCGAGCATGGCCAGGCCCATCTCGCTCTCGTGGCTGCCGTGGTGGCTCCCGGGCCTCTCCGTGGCTCCTCCACTCCGAGTCCACAGCCCGACCTCGGCATTCCGCCTCCATCCTCCTCCGTCCTCTGTCCCGCGTGCTCCTCCACACCTCCCTCTCCAAGCCGACGGATCCGACCTTCCCCTCGCTGGATCCGGTCCACCACGAGCCTCAAGCCACCCTGCCGCCGCAGTCGTGTCCATGTCGTGCGTGGTGTAGAGGTGGCCAGCGAGTGGAATAGGCTGCGTCGCAGGCATCTGCGCGCTGCGCCTCCGCTTCCTCACCCCGGCGAGCGCCGGACTACCATTTTGTTGTACAATTTCCCTTCGTTCTCTTTTTGTGTTGGTTGATTCAAGAGGCTCATTGTTGATATGCAATTTTCTAGGTATATAAACCGGTAGACTTTCATGTAAGCAATCGAGGTGGGATTACTCCGAGTACATGTGTGAAAATCAGGTAAGGTGCAGATACAGAAGCGTGCACGCAGGCCGAAACATGCATGCAGGCCCAATAAGAGAATGTGGACATGGACCAATTGGATGGACAAAGTTTTTAGTACCGCCTCACAGCAATTGGACGGACTGTCGATCAAAACTAACGAAAAAAACTGAAAGCGTAAATTCACGGAAAGAAGCGTATTGTGATGGTGAACCCAAAGAGTCAATCCGTGCTTTATTATTAGGGAAAGATTTATATAATTACTATTATAGTATATTTTATAGAGACTTATATATACGTTATAAAAACATCCCACGTGTTATTAACTTATAAAAGTAAATGTTTAATGGAAGTTGGCAAGGAAAATCCTGGTTGTTTTTGACTCACAGGCAAGGAAAATCCTGGTGATTGCGTACAAAAGCTTGCGAAGATTTTAAGGACCAATTTAATAATAACGCGCTCATTTTTATTTTGAGCAATAACTCACTAATTTCTTAATTATATATATATATATAAATGTGCCTCTCCGGTTTATTCTTTGATATTAATTGCTCCTTCTAACATAACATTATATATATAACGAGCCCACCTAATACGTGTATTTCAAGGAAGTGCAAATGGGCTGGGATTTCTTAGAAAATATAAATGGGCCTGATTGACGCGAAATTATTTGTTCACCCAGCCCAGCAAATGGACTGTACATTCTAGAAAACATGGGTTAAATATATGCCACATTTTTGCAGGCTGACATGTGGGCCAATAGGTCGAAGCCTACGTAGGGCGTTGTCAACTTGGTCAACAAATGATTGTGTCATCCACAACCATTGGATTTATATCCAACGGCCGGCATGCACCTTCAATCTCTCGTATTCTTCCTCCAGCATCGTCGGGACCGCCTGGTCCGGCCTTCGGCGGCTAGCGGCTCTGCTTAGCACGCATCACTGCGAAGTGCTACCCCACCGCCGGCCAGGCTATCCCTCCACCCCTCGACACCTCCTGTTATTCTCCACAGACTACAGCCCCACGCCGCAACAGAACCAGTTATAACCCTTCTCCTCCTCTCAATCTACGACTCCACTACCGCGTTTTCCCATCTCTGAGTCGTTCCCGTCCAGGGCCTCGCCGTCGTCCACCGCCTCGCTGCGTTCGGTGCGGCATGGTCAAAAAACGAGAGTCATCGGAAGAGGACTGTATGTGGAGAGCCTGATGGCTGGGACCCACGAGGTCCATGGTCACACGCAAGGAAAGTTCCTCCTTATTAAGCTGAAAAAATGTTTCCTCCACCTGACAGCTGGGACCCACCGGCTGTATCTTCGCACAGAAGGAAGTGCCTCCTTGTTTTGCGAAAAAAATTATTCATCCCGTTGACAGCTGGGACCCGTCAGATTTGGTGACTGACTTGTGGGCCTACTAAGCGGACGTGTACGCACGGCTTTGTCAACTTAATCAACAAATGATTCTAGCAGCTAGACCATTGGATGTTAATCCAACAGCCGTGCTCCTTCTTCAACCTCTGTTCTTGCTCCTGTCTCCCGTGGGCGGCACCGCGACTGTGCTGCCGCGCACCCGAACCAGTGAAGTTTCCCACTCCTCTCCATCTGCGACTCCACTGCCCCGTCTTCCCCATCTCCAGGTCGTTCCAGTCTGGGTGCGCTCGGCACGGTGTGGTCAACGTGGTCAACAACCGAGAGTCATCGGAAGATGACTGTACGTGAGAGGCTGACAGTGGGGACGCACCACGCCCATGGACGCATGCATGCAACGGAACGCGGCGAGGTCAACGTGGTCAAGGAACGACTTCCATCGGAAGTATACTGTACGTGGAGAGTCTCAGCTGGGTCCACGGCCGCAGCAAGTAAGTGCCTCCTTATTACGCGGAAAATAATGATTCCTCCAACTGACAGCAAGGACCCACTGGACGGGCCATTGTATTTTGCGAAAAAACGTTTGCCCCCTGATTGTTGGGACCCACCTGACGGGCCACCGTATTTCGTGAAAAAAACGTTCCCCCCGCTGTCAGCTCGGACCCACCGGAAGTGCCTCCTTATTACGCACAAAAAAAATGAATACTCCCCCGGCTACCTGGGACCCACCTTGGTGGGAGGCTGACTTGTGGGCCTACTAAGTTAACGGGGACAAAGGGCTTTGTCAACTTAGTCAATATGAACGATTCTAGCTCCAGTGACCGTATGATGTCCATCCAACGGCCGTAGTGCTTCTTCAACCTCTGGTCTTCTTGCTCCAGCCGCCCAAAGTAGCGCCGGTCATGCCGCATGCTCCTGCCTCCCGTGGCCGGCTGTGCTGCCGCAGAGGCCTCACCGCCCCCTACTATTCCCACCGCTGGCCGGGACCTGCGGCGATGGCAGCCTCACACCGCAGCCGAACCAGTGAACCCTCGTACTCCTCTCCGCGCGGGCTTCCTCTGCCGCGTCTTCCCCGGCTCCGCGTCGTCCCCTTCCTAGGCCTCGCCGTCGTCCACCCCCGTGGTGCTCTCCACACAGCGTGGTCAACGTGGTCAAGGAACGACTTCCATCGGAAGAGTACTGTACGTGGACAGGCTGACAGCTGGGTCCACGGCCACAACCCAGTTTTTTTGTGATTTGCCAAGTAAGTCGCTTTGTCAAGCCTGTTGGGCTGCAAATCTTTCAAGACGAGGAGAGCTTTCATTCGGCTGGCTGAGAAAATGGCCCATCAGTAATGAGAAATGGGCTGTACATTTTTAAAACACATCAAATCGGCAATTAGTTTCAAATATCTCTCTTTTCATTTCGAGATTTAAAATTAAATTAATTTTTATGCGTGGAGAATTTGTTGGATTTTATATTGATATATATTTATTTTTAAAATTAGTTTGAATGTGAGTCAAAATTTCGGGATTAAAAACAGTTCAGACCGCACCGAAACATGCAAAAATTCGTATAATTTTTTAACCGTGGCCACAATATGGGCTGTACTGCTAACAAAAAGAATATGGGCTCCAAAAAAACCTTAAGAATTAGCAAATGGGTTGTAAATTATTAGAAATAATGGCAGATGGGCTGTATGCAGTTTTCTACAGATTTGAGGCTTTCCTAAAAAAAGGTTGACGCACAAGCAGTGACTGTTGGGTGTCCATCGAACGACTGTCGTGCTTCTTCAATCTCTGCTCTTCCTGCTCCAGCCGCTCAAACAAGCGCCGGCGGGACTGCCTGCTCCCTCCTCCCTGCGTCTGACTGTGCTGCCGCGTAGGCCTCACTGCCCCACCGTACTCCTATCGCTGGCCTAGCCATCCCTCTACTCACCCACACCTGCTGTTATTCTCCAGCGATGGCAGACGAACCAGTAAACCCTCGTACAGTCGTACTCCCCCCCCGTGTGGGAAACAATTGCCGAGTCTTCCCTGCCCCCGTGTTGTTCCCTTCCTAGGCCTCGCCGTCATCCACCGCCCTGGTGCTCTCGGTGTGGCCTGGTCAACGTGGTTAACGACCGACATGCATCTGAAGTGGACCGTATGTGTAGAGGCCGACAGCTGGGTCCACGACCGCACGCAAGGAAATGCCTCCTTATTACGCGCAAAATAATGATTCCTCCACCTGACATCAGGGACCCATCGAAAGGGCCTCTGTATTTCGCAAAAAAAACATTACCGCCGCTGACAGCTCGGACCCACCAGCTATATCTTTGCACGCAAGGAAGTGCCTCCTTATTACGCACAAAAAATGAATACTCCCCCTGTTAGCTGGGACCCAGTATAGTGGCAGGCTGACTTGTGGGCCTACTAAGTTGACGGGGACAGAGGGCTTTGTCAACTTAGTCAATATGCACGATTCTAGCTCCAGTGACCGTACGATGTCCATCCAACGACCGTACTGCTTCTTCAACCTCTGGTCTTCTTGCTCCAGCCGCCCAAACCAGCGCCGGTCGTGCCTCGTGCTCCTGCCTCCCATGGCTGGCTGCGATGCGGCGGAGGCCTCACCGCCCCTACTACTCCCACCGCTGGCTAGGCCATCCCTCTAATCACCCACCCCCCTGTTATTCTGCGGCGACGGCAGCCTCACACCGCAGTGAACCAGTGATCCCTCGTACTCCTCTACGCGTGGGCATCCACTTCGGCGTCTTCCCCGGCTCCGCATCGTCCCCTTCCTAGGCCTCGTTGTCGCCCATCGCCCTGGTGCTCTCGACGCGGCGTGGTCAATGTGGTCAAGGAACGGCTTCCATCGGACATGTACTGTACGTGGAGAGGCTGACAGCTGGGTCCACGGCCGCAGTAAGGAAGTGCCTCCTTATTACGTGCAAAATAATTATTCCTCCACTTGACAGCAGGGACCCACCGGACGGGCCACCGTATTTCACGAAAAAAACGTTTGCCCCTGACTGCTGGGACCCACCAGCTACATCTTCGCACGCAAGGAAGTGCATCCGGGCAAAAAAAATGATTCGCCCCCTGACTGTTGGGACCCACCAGCTACATCTTCGCAGGCAAGGAAGTGCCTGACAGTCGGGACCCACCTGGTCGAAGCGTACATAGCGTTGTCATTCTGGTCGCGAACTTGTACGTACATATATACTGGTGGATGTAGAGGCGCGCACGTGTCGTAGTAGAGGCGCGTACATGTCGTAGTAGAGGCGCGCACGTAGCATGTACACGTACGTACAGCGGCCAGGGTGCAAGAAATAAAAGACGGCCACGTATGTGTACATACGGGCGGGGTCTCAAACGCCTACTCACGCATACGTACGGCCAGGGCTCGTGCACATGGCTGGGTCGGAACGGAGAAACAGCGTCGTCGTCGTGTTCATGGGGAGGCAACGGAATGCGTCGTGTTCATGGGGAGGCAACGGAATGCGTCGTGTTCATCGGGAGGCAACGGAATGCGTCGTGTTCATCGGGAGGCAATGGAACGCATGGGAGCCAACCGGCTGGGTCGGAACGGAATGCGTGGTCGTGTTCATCGGGAGGGCTTGGACAGAACAGGCGATGGAAACGAGGCCCGTCGTACCGCAGAACGGAGGAAACGGACCTCCTACGGTCGAAACGGGGGTCCTGTTGATCGGGAGGGGTGTGGCGTACCGCAAAATGGAGGAAACGGACCTCCTACGGTCGAAACGGGGGTCCTGTTGATCGGGAGGGGTGTGTCGTACCGCAAAACGGACGAAACGGACCTCCTACGGTTGAAACGGGGGTCCTGTTCATCGGGAGGGGTGTGGCGTACCGCAAAACGGGACTCCACAGGATACTGTTCATCTCCACCGCCGACCTCCTCCAGCCTCCACGGGCTACCGTCGACCTCCTCTAGCCTCCACGGGCTCCTGTTCATCCAACCTCCACCGCGCGCTACTCCACCGGCTACTGTTCAACCACCCCTCCACGGGCACCCCTCCACCGTCTACTGTTCATCCAGCCCTCCACACCACGGGGTCCTGTTCAACCACCCCTCCACGGGCACCCCTCCACCGTCTACTGTTCATCCAGCCCTCCACCACATCACGGGTTCCTGTTCATCCAGAGGCAACGCCACCGCTCACTGTTCATCCAAACCCCCCGCAACACTCACTGTTCATCCCAGAGGCAGCATCGATCGGCTTCAGTTAGCAGCAGTAGCGAAGGAATCGCTCGATTGGGTTCAGTTAACATCCATCGATCGATCGCTCGGGTTCAGTAACGCGTAGCCTGCAGTGCAATTGCTCGGGTTCAGTTAGAGCCCAACGCCTCGCTCGGGTTCAGTTAGAGCCAACGCCTCACACACACGCGTGTACGTGTACGAGAAACGCGCATCGCTCGGCTCCCGACCTCCCACCGTAACCGAGAACTCCCCGAAATTTTCCTCCCCCTCGCTTCGACCATGGTTTTTTCCGTCATGGACGGCCCAAAGAATGTCATGCAACTACGTCTCCGGCCCGCCCAGGATGAAAATCCCATTTTTTGTCATGATTTTTTGTCATAGAAGTAGGAGCCCACCACATCTATGATGATACCGGGTTTTGTCACAATTATCGTCATAGAAGTGTCATATGTATGACAGAAAAAAATTTCATTCAGCCCAAAATGTCATGGATGTGTCTTTTTTTTGTAGTGATAGATGGATCACTGGAGCTTGCACACTTTGTTAGCACCTTTAGGATCGACAAAACCTTCTGGTTGCATCATATACAACTCTTCTTTAAGATATCCATTAAGGAATGCAATTTTGACATCCATTTGCCAGATTTCATAATTATAAAATGTGGCAATTGCTAACATGATTCGGACAGACTTAAGCATCGCTAGGAGTGAGAAAATCTCATCGTGGTCAACACCTTGAACTTGTCGAAAACCTTTTTGCGACAAGTCGAGCTTTGTAGATAATAACACTGCCATCAATGTCCGTCTTCCTCTTGAAGATCCATTTATTCTCAATGGCTTGCCGATCATTGGGCAAGTCCACCAAAGTCGACACTTTGTTCTCATACATGGATCCTATATCATATTTCATGGCCTCAAGCCATCTATCGAAATCTAGGCTCATCATAGCTTCTTCATAGTTCGTAGGTTTGCCATGGTCTAATAACATGATTTCCAGGACAGGATTACCGTACCACTCTGGTGCAGAATGTGCTCTGGTTGACCTACGAGGTTCGGTAGTAACTTGATCTGAAGTTTCATGATCATTATCATTAGCTTCCTCTCTAGTTGGCGTAGGCATCACGGAAACGGTTTTCTGTGATGAGCTACATTCCAATTCGATAGAAGGTACAATTACCTCATCAAGTTCTACTTTCCTCCCACTCACTTCTTTCGAGAGAAACTCCTACTCTAGAAAGGATCCATTCTTGGCAACAAAGATCTTGTCTTCAGATCTATGGTAGAAGGTGTACCCAACAGTTTATTTTGGGTATCGTATGAATACGCACTTCTCCGATTTGGGTTCGAGCTTATTAGGCTGAAGCTTTTTCACATAAGCATCGCAACCCCAAACTTTAAAAATGATAGGTTAGGTTTTTTGCCAAACCACAGTTCATACGGTGTCGTCTCAACGGATTTAGACGGTGCCCTATTTAACGTGAATGCAGCTGTCTCTAATGCATAACCCCAAAATGATAGTGGTAAATCGGTAAGAGACACAATAGATCGCACCATATCGAATAAAGTACGGTTACAATGTTTGGACACATCATTACGCTGTGGTGTTCCAGGTGGCGTGAGTTGTGAAACTATTCCACATTGTTTTAAACGAAGGCCAAACTCGTAACTCAAATATTCGCCTCCGCGATCAGATCGTAGAAACTTTACTTTCTTGTTACGATGATTCTCCACTTCACTCTGAAATTCTTTAAACTTTTCAAATGTTTCAGACTTGTGTTTCATTAAGTAGATATACCCATATCTGCTTAAATCATCTGTGAAGGTAAGAAAATAACGATACCCACCGCAAGCCTCAATACTCATCGGACCGCATACATCGGTATGTATTATTTCCAATCAGTCATTAGCTCGCTTCGTTATTCCGGAGAACGGAGTTTTAGGCATCTTTCCCATGAGGCATGGTTCGCAAGTATCAAATGATTAATAATCAAGTAATTCCAAAAGCCCATCTGCATGGTGTTTCTTCATGCATTTTACACCAATATGGCCTAAACGGCAGTGCCACAAGTATGTTGCACTATCATTATCAACTTTGCATCTTTTGGCATCAATATTATGAATATGCATATCACTATGATCGAGATTCAATAAACCATTTATATTGAGTGTATGACCATAGAAGGTTTTATTCATGCAAATAGAACAACAATTATTCTTTGATTTAAATGAATAGCCGTATTGCAAAAACATGATCCAATCATATTCATGCTCAACGCAAACACAAAATAACATTTATTTAGGTTCAACACTAATCCCGAAAGTAGAGGGAGTGTGCGATGGTGATCATATCAACCTTGGAATCATTTCCAACACCCATCGTCACTTCGCCCATAACTAGTCTCTGTTCATTCTGCAACTCCCGCTTCGAGTTACTAATCTTAACAACTGAACTGGTATCAAATAACCAGGGGTTAGAGCAACTCCAATGGGGCGACCCAAACGGATGGCGCATTTGTCCGCTTTTTGTCCGTTTGGGTCGGCCGCCCGCCCGGCGGCCGCCCAGTTTTGCATTTGGGTCAGCAATGCGCCCAACGCGCCGACCCATTTCATGTACGCATTCAACTTTTGAATTAAAAAAGGCTCGCGGCCGATCATGCCAGCGGCCATGTCTCATGCCGGCGGCCATGTCTCATGCCGGCACCATGCCAGCACCGACATACAATGCCGGCTTCAGAAAATACCACAGTTCCTGCTGGCGCACTCGCTCGCCAGCCAGCCGGCACACATGACAGCACGCAAAAAATGGTGGGACTTGGAGTTCGACCACGCCACCGTGGCTCCCGTGGTCATGCCGGCACACCTGCCGGCATACAAAAAGATGGCCCTCGACGCCATAGATCAGTCATCCTGGAACTTGAGCATGTCGACCTGCATCTTCTCAAACCACGGCCTTTTCCTTGGCGACAAGGCATTGAGATCCACCTTCATGATCTCCACCCCGGTCATCATGCTTGCAAGAGCCACTTCTTTCGCCTTTGTCTTGGCGTTGGCGGCCTCGATCTCTAGCATATTCGCTTGCTTCTCGGCCTCGAGCTCGAACATCTTGGATTGCTTCTCGGCGTCAAGCTCAAGCCTCCTCCTTTGGATCTCCATGAAAGCGCTCATTTGCTCTTCTTTGAAACGCCGGCGCTCCTCCTCCCTTGAGTCCTTCTTATTCATCATGCCATCCATGCTTGCAATCAAGGTGTTGGTGGCCGCATCTCACTTGTCCTCCTTCTTGGAGTTGGTCTTCCCCCGCGACCGTTCCAGCTCGCCCTCCCCAACATCCTCCACGGCGCCCTTCCCCCCACGTGCCTTGAGCGCGGCATATTGTACCTTGAACTTCTCTTCGTCCTTGATGACACGATAGCAATGGGAGAGGTTGAAGCACTTGCCATTGTGTTGAACCTTGAATGCCTCCAAAGCTTGAAATGCCTACAAAATGTTTCCATGCAAGCATATGGGCAAGTGATAGCAAATGAAGACGTAAAAAAAATGATCTTGATGGCACAAAAGAGGCCGACTTGCTTGCTATCATACCATGTCTTGCACGCCGATGCCGCTCACGGGGCGGGCCTTGACGCTCTCAAGGGTGGCACAAAACTTGTTGCACTCTTTTTGGATTACCCTCCACCGCTTGGAAATGGAGACCCACCCGCGCGTGCTCACAAATTGGTAGGGTAGAAACTTCTTGCGCTCATGAAACCCGCGGTGCACACGAGTCCAAAAGGTTGAATGCTTTTGCTCGGCGCCCGTCTTTGGGTCTTGTCCAATGTCTCACCAACACTCGCATAGAAGCTTGTCCTCGGCAGATGTGTACGCCTTCATGCATTTGCTCTTGCGCTTCGGCTTCGGCCCGGCGGCTTGGTTGGCGAGCTCGTCCTCGAAAAAAGGCTCCACTTCAATGTCGCACTCGTCCTCTTCCTCTAGCCCATAGTCGTCCGGGAACTCGTGGTCGAGGGGGAAGCCGTCCAGGTCGACGCCGACCTGATCACGCATGAAGGCCGCCTGATAGGGATCATAGCCAGCGGCCGATGTGAATGCCCCGCGGCCGTCCTGGCTTTGCGTCTCCTTAAGATCGTAGCCAGCGCCCGGCGCACCACCCTCGAAGATGAGGTGTTGCATGTAGTCCTCGTCGACGGCGGACGACATTTCCTCGAATAGGTTGTGGGCGTCCGGGTGACCGCCGGCCGGCGTCTGTCGCGCGCGTTTCCTCACGCCGCCGGACGACGAGCTACCGACCACCGGGGTGGCGTTGAGGTCGATGGGCGCAGGCGCGGGTGTGGAAGGCACGACCACACTCACGTCAGGTGAGCACTCCCCGGAGAGGCGGGAGGCCTACGGGTAGACGTGGAAGCCGGGGACCGGGTTGCAAGATGATGCGCGGGGTGAGTCAGGCATCACCATCCTAGGAAATGCCGACGAGCCGGTGCTGGCCGCGGCGACGGTGGCTTGGACGAGGTGGTGCTGGCTAGGGTTTACCCCAAGCGTGTAAAGCGCCTCCCTCGTTACAGCAGCGACGCGGGCGTTGGTGAACTCCTGCTACGCGGCGGCGGCGGCGGCCTGCACAGCAGCCTCATCCCTCGCGTCCGTGGCGTGCCTCCGGCCCTTCCTCTTGGCCAACTCCCTTGCCCGCTGTTCGGGCGTCAGCGCCTTCTTCGGCTTGGTCGCCGCGATGGTCTTGCGCGGGGCACGAGGCTTGCCTTTCCCGGAGGGGGCGACGACGCCGGATGAGGCGAAGGAGGCGAGGCCGGCGGCGACGTCGAGGTCGAGGTCGATGGCGTCCTCCATCGCTGGTTGGGGGCGGGGGGCGCGCGCTGGCGGGAGCGTTTTTGGGAAAATGGGGGGAAATGGTTGTGGCTGGCACTGACAGGCGGGCCCAGGGAGAGGAGCAGGCGCGCGCGTGCGTTCGTCTCGTGTCCGCGCCGACGCAAATCCGGCTCAAAAATGGGCCTGGAATGGGTCGCCACGGACGAAAAACGGACGCACGTCCGTTTGGGTCAGCGCGTTGGGCCACCACTTTTGTCCGCGCCGACCCAAACGGACGCAGGCGGATGAAATGGGTCACCCCATTGGAGTTGCTCTTACTATCAACACTGGTAAAGTACACATCTATAACATGTATATCAAATATACCTTTGTTCACTTTGCCATCCTTCTTATCCGCCAAATATTTCGGGCAGTTCCGCTTCCAGTGACCATTCCCTTTACAGTATGAGCACTTAGTCTCAGGCTTGGGTCTAGCTTTGGGCTTCTTCATGGGAGCGGAAACTTGCTTGCCATTCTTCCTGAAGTTCCCTTTCTTTCCCTTGCCCTTTTTCTTGAAACTAGTGGTCTTGTTAACCATCAACACTTGATGCTATTTATTGATTTCTACCTTTGTCAATCTCAGCATTGCGAAGAGCTTGGGAATCATTTTTTGTTATCCCTTGCATATTATAGTTCATCACAAAGTTCTAGTAACTTGGTGATAGTGACTAGAGAACTTTGTCAATCACTATCTTATCTGGAAGATTAACTCCCACTTGATTCAAGCGATTGTAGTACCCAGACATTCTGAGGACATGCTCACTAGCTGAGGTATTATCATCCATCTTGTAGGCAAAGTACTTGTCAGAGGTGTCATACCTCTTAACACGGGCATGAGTCTGAAATACCAATTTCAGCTCTTGGAACATCACATATGCTCCGTGGCATTCAAAACATTTTTGAAGTCCCGGTTCTAAGTCGTAAAGTTGTAATGCCCCGGATGTAACATTCCATAATTGTAACTCCAACTCTTGCCATTTCCCGCTATGTGATATGTTATATCCTTCGTGGCTGGGTTTTTGTTCCTCGTTTTGCATTTTGTTCACGTCATGCACTTCATCTCATGTCATCATGTGCATTCGTGTTCGTCTCATGCATCCGCTCATTTTCCCCGTTGTCCGTTTCGGAATCCGACACTCACACATGCACCCGTTGCACCTCTCAAATCTCGTTTCATGAGCGGGAGAAAAACGTTCTCGGAATGGACTGAGATTTTTCAAGTGGCCTTGGTACATCACTCGTAGGCCGCCTGTCAAATTTGATTCCATTTGGAGGTCCCTTGATGCCCCAATGGTTAACCGGGTAACCGCAAACACCCCTCTCTCATTGCAGACCAACACCCCTCCAAAATAGCCCACTAGCCCATCTAGACCCCATCCATGCTCTCCGTCATTGGATCACGATCGTATGGGCGAAAAATGCACCTTATTTGGAATCTCCTAGCTCCCATACCTGTAAATATGCCTTCCTCCGTCCAACTCCAGGTCCAAACCCTAGCTCCACCTCTCCCTCCGTGCCGGACACGTCCGGACAATGCCGGACGCGTCCGCCGCCACGCCCGAACGAATCAGGGCTCGCCATGTGTGGCCGCCACCACCGCGCGTCGCAGGCCCACCCGGCCCGTGCACCGCGCGCCGCCACCTGTCGCCTCGCGCGCATCCGCCGCTGCCTCCGCCGCCAGCGCCGCTTCGCCGCGCTCCCGCCGCCGCCTAGGAGTTCGCCGGCGTCGGATCACGTCGGCCGCGCCCGGCCTCCTCCGCCCTACGGCTTCGCCTCCGGCCGGATCCGGCCCGCTGCCACCCGGATCCGCCGGATCCCCGTCGCCCCGACCGTGATACATCTCCAACGTATCTATAATTTTTGATTGTTCCATGCTATTACATTATCTGTTTTGGATGTTTAATGGGCTTTAATATGCACTTTTATATTATTTTTGGGACTAACCTATTAACCGGAGGCCCAGTGTTAGTTTCTGTTTTTTTCCTATTTTTGTGTTTTGCAGAAAAGGAATGTCAAACGGAATCCAAACGGAACGAAACCTTCGCGAGGATCTTTCTTGGGACAAACGCAATCCAGGAGACTTGGAGTGGAAGTCAGGGACGCAACGAGGCGGCCACGAGGCAGGAGGGCGGGCCCATGGGGGTAGGCGCGCCCCCACCCTTGTGGGCCCCTCATAGCTCCACCGACGTACTTCTTTCGCCTATATATACTCTTATACCCTAAAAACATCAAGGAGAGCCACGGAACCACTTTTCCACCGCCGCAACCTTCTGTACCCGTGAGATCCCATCTGGGGACCTTTTCCGGCGATCTGCCGAAGGGGGAATCGATCATGGAGGGCTTCTACATCAACACAATAGCCTCTCCGATGATGTGTGAGTAGTTTACCACAGACCTTCGGGTCCATAGTTATTAGCTAGATGGCTTCTTCTCTCTCTTTGATCTTCAATACAAAGTTCTCCTCGATGTTCTTGGAGATCTATTCGATGTAATATTCTTGTGCGGTGTCGGGGATATACCCCGCGGCGTAAACCGTCTGGAAGTATAACCCGGCCGGACTAGGCATTTCATTGGTAAACCGCCAAAGGATTGGCGGTTTACGTGATTGGCGGTTTACATGTCTGGCGGCTTACGTGTCTGGCGGTTCACTGGTATGACGATTCACGAGCCTGAAGAGTCATTGGTGACCCGACGCGTGTTCCGGACGGATGACAAGGCCCAAGGCCCAGCATGCCGGTTTATGTTAATGGTGGGCCGGTTTAAGAGGAAAGGCATGAGGAACATTTATCTTACAAGGAGTTAAGACCTAGACTTGTATCCGGTTTGTATTAGAGATAGACTAGTCCTAATCCTAATAGGTCTCTACATGTAACCCGCCCCTCCAACATATATAAGGAGGGGCAGGGCTCCCCAAAAGGGAGAAGATTCACAAGTTCCACAAGTTGGACAAGTTAGGTTTAGACAATAGCTCTCAAAATAGAGCACTCTTGTAACCGTGATCATCATCATCAATATCAATAAAGCAGGATGTAGGCTTTTACCTCCACCGTGAGGGGCCGAACCTGGGTAAAACATCGTGTCTCTCGTCCCGCTCAACCCCTCTCAAGCTACCACATAGATGCGTTGGCCTCGCGACTAAGTCCTGACACTAAGGACATCTGCCGTGACAATTCCACGACAGTTGGCGCCCACCGTGGGGCTAGCGCACGGTGGTGTCGAGTTCTTGAAGGGATCTCATCTAGGGATCGACGAGCTCACGATTTCGTCGAATGAGAAAGAACCGACAAGTTTGTTATTTTGTGATCAGGAACATGATTAAGCTTTGGAGCCGGTAGTACATGAGATCGAAAGAAGCTAGGATTCCGTGCGCGCCATCGCACGTGACCTATTGATCCGCCGGTCCAAGTAAAGTTGATTTCCGCCGGAACGGCCGTGCAAACCGACGAAACCGAGACTGGTTCAAAGTACTTCGCTGTCCGATTGCCGTTTATACGGGGGAGCCAGCGCACGTACGTGCAAACATCTACTAACGGTCCAATCAAGACCAAATCAAAAGTACTAGACTAGTACTACTTAAACTAGTACCATGCCACGTGAAATCCATCATCAACTGTTCTTTTTTGGGAAAAGGGCCAGCGCTACTTGAATAGTACTACTAGATCAGATGTCCTTTTCCCCTCGGCTACTGCATCCATCTGAGTCGGAAGAGATCAAGTGTTGCTGCCAGATCATCGTCAGGAAAAAAGGGGAAGGAAACAACAGCGACCCGATGTGGATCGGTCAAATCCACCACGACTTGGACTCTGCTATCGCTGTTTGCGCAGCGCCTGGCCTCCTGCGCCACCCCGGACCGGCTCCGTATCGACACGCCAAGCTGCACGTAGTCTGCCGTTGAACCGCCATCTCCATGGCCTCGCCTACAAGCTGCCCCCATCGGCCGACCTCGATCGCTGCATCGGGCCGTGCCCGGATTCAAGCTGCCGTCCGCCTGCCAGTGGCACGTGACCCGCCCGCGCTGGTTCTGCCGCACCCCGAGATAAAAAAGGGAGGAGTAGCTATGACCTGAAGCCGTCCTCTGCTCCAAGTCGCCGAAGTCACAGGCTGGCCACGTTTCCACTGACCTCACCACGGCGTTTCACCACTACGCCTGCCGGCTTGCCTGCCTCTTCTGCCGCGCTTCACTCCCAAATTTATATATGGATCATCTGCCATACGAACAAATCAGGTGCTATTTTTCTAAACTTTTACTGGTATAATTAAGTATCATCCAAAGCTTTTTTCACGGTATGTTATGCTATACACAGGTCAACGGACTCATGGCCAAGGTATGATCCGGTCCTCGTGCACCGGCGTCGGAGGCAACGTATACATCTGCACCGCCCGTGCCGGGCGTTTAAAGACCTGGAGAATAACCCGGAGGGTTTCTGCTTGAACCACCGGGACCATATTGAGTCGCCGACCAGCCTAGACCGCCTCTGTCGTGACAGACAGATCATCCGTTGTTCGAACAAAAAACATCAGGTGATATCCATCTAAATCTAGTTTCTTGGTATATATTGTTTTTATCAAGGGAACAATTACTTTGGACCGGATATTATGATATGCAGGACAATTATTCATTATAAAACATGGTTTATACCATGGGTATGGAGTACGCGCTGGCAACGTCCTGCCCGGTGGTCGTCCGCGCCATATTACACGGTGAATGGACGCGTACAAGCTGCCGCCCGTACAGCCCGGTCTACATCAATTAGCCGGGACTGCGCCTGTGATTGACTCACGCATCTGCACCAGCTTACAACTCCGCGAACGACTCACCCGTCCGCTCTCGCGGCCGGTTCACGCGTGCGCGCCGGTTTACAACGCTGCGGCCGATTCTCCCGTCCGCACCGGCGTATAATGCCGCGGCTGACTTATCTGTCTGAGCCGCCTCTGATGCTGCGGTCGTCTTTGTCGTCCGTCTCTCGCGGCCTGGTCTACATTAACATACCGGGCCGCACTTGTCTGGATGAACTGTTTATTGACTATGAGCAAGTCACTACTTGGGAAGCCCGGTTTTCTTCCAACAAATTGGAGGTAAATTATCATATATTATCAGCCGCCGTCTGCACTGGATGGTTCAATGGGTAGGTGCACAAGTCGCCACCACTACAGTTTGGTTAACTTCAAATCGCCAGTTGGAAGGAAGCATTGGCCGAGTTGCTGACACGGCTCATACGTGATCATTTATAACCCTCCGCAATCACCTCAACCTTCTGTGGATTCACATCGTGCTATCAACACCAATGATATACAAGTTATGCCGGTTTTTATCACGGTCAAATATGGAGAATCTCAAGCCAACTCCTCGAGTCACCTTGAGACTTGGGGGCTACAATGATATGACTTAGCAAACGTTGCCGGTTTTCAGTGAAGTCAAGAACCCCAATACGTTGGAGGGAAAGATAATCCAGTCCCGGATTCACATCATGCTGTCAGAAGATTTCCGGATTAGAAAGTATATGACAGTTACAAAATCCCGGCTCAATGAAGAAGTTTCGGGTCATCAGAAAAGGATTCCGGTTTACAATCCGGTACAAGGGGAATTTGTTCTCCGACAAAGCTCTGAAGCTCTCAAATCCGGTTTAAGAATTTTCGGTTCAAAAAGGAATTAACTTCTCGCAAATTCGAGTTTAAAGTTCGTCAGAAAATTTCCGGCTAAAAATGAAGATTCCGGTTTAAAATCCGGTTCAAGGGAAAGATGTCTCCCACAAAGCTTTGAAGCTCTCAATATCCGGTTCAAGAAGAATTTATCTCTTGCAAAAAGTTAAAAATTGCCAAAGAGGACCTGCTGCCATGATGCGCGGTTCAAACATGGGTATCCCGCCTTACTGGCCTGACATATTATTGATCACATGGGGGCTTCTGCTTCATAAAGCGAGGTCTCTGTTCTTTTACATCATGCGTGGTTACACGGAGCTGTTCTGTTCTAAAGCGGCCTCCGGTTTACCCCTTGAGTTAGCTTTTCAAAAGCATCATGTTATATCACTTGGGGGCTTGGTCGTGTCCGAACCAATGCAATACCTCTTGATAGGCGAGAGCCACCAGATCACTTGGGGACTTGGTCACGTCTGAACCAGTCATGCCTCTTGATCGGCCTAAGGCCACAGAATCACTTGGGGGCTTGGTCGAACCCGATCCATTGCCATGCCACTTGATCGGCATAAATGCCACGGTTTCATTTGGGGACCTGGCTGACTTGAACCATAGCTACACCTATCGGGAGCTTGGTCATGTCCGACCATGGTAACGCCATCTGATCAGCTCAATAAGCCTCTTTTTGCAAATGGTTTTATCATTACCTTTGCTTGAAATTTTGTTTTGATAATTATTTCTTTTGTTGCGTTTTTTAAACCGACAATTCTTAAACCGGTTCGACTATCAAATTACAAATTGACTGAACACGGTCAAATCTTAATCCGGAGGCTATCTGCCCGGTTTGATTTTCTGTTACCATCCTATTGTGGAGTAAACCGGTGTTTATCAACCCGGCTCGGCTTTCAACTACAAGTTGTCAGTACACGATCAAATTATAATCCGGAGACTATCAGCCCGGTCTGGTTTGACTACGAGTCGCCAGTATTATATATGGTTAAAACGGTGTTTATCACAACCCGGTACGGTTTTATCATAAACCGGCACAATATGGAAGGAGTTATCATACTCAAGATTTGGGTTATCACCCTTACTAAAAAAAAGTTGGTAAACCAACGATGTGATTCAATGTCACAGGTATGATCTATTTCATATTTGATTATTCTTAAGTGCAGCCTTGGTTATAAACCTGGGTTATATGTTGGGCGTTATGACCCGTCCGGCGGTAAACCGCCAGGACACTTTAAACTTGTTGTATGCAGAAACAGGTTGAATAAAGCATAATTACAAATCACCGGTGTTTATTGAACCGGCCTGGCTTTGGACTATAAGTCGCCAGTATATATTTGGATTGCGCCATTGGAATTATGCGCTTATAAATCATTGGGTATATTATTCAAATAGCCAACATGGATGGATTTTTATTATGGTTATCAATAACCAGTATTATGATTAAGGTTTTCAAAGTCGCTTTAGCGCAATGGCTATCATATTATCAATATATATGATTTATTCTACAATTCAAGGAATAGTCCCGAGTCGCTGCAGGCTTACAACCCGGCACTTGGGGGCTACATTATTCAAATCAAGATTACATGCAAGTCTCATGTCGCTGCAAGCATGCATCATGACACTTGGGGGCTAATGCAAAGTCATTTTTACTAGTCTTATTGAAGATCTGACTCATCATATTATAATGAGCCGGCCCTTGGGGGCTACCAATTGCTCATGTCAACAATTCAAGGTACACAGATTTTCATCTATTATTGAAGGATCCACGGCTCAGTTGGTAAAGCACAAGGCTCTTAACCTTGTGGACGTGGGTTCAAGCCCCATGACGGGGGTTACATCATGTGATGTTATTTTCATTGAAGAATATATCAAGTCCCAGCTCAATATTATCTTATTGAGCCGGCCCTTGGGGGCTACACGGATTGAAGTTTTATAAGCAATTACAAGTCCCAGGTTGCTGCAAGCATGACAACCCGACACTTGGGGGCTACATATATGGAGTATTCAGTTTATATGATTGAGATGAACTAATCGGATTTCTTCAAGGTTGAAACACTTATTGGAGCAAGTCTTAAGTTATCACTATGTTCTCCTCTTAAGACTTGGGGGCTACAGTATTATGCATATAAAGGAGGAACATCTTCATTTTATCAGTTTTGAGAAAATCAGGAAGATCAATTACATGACCCGGTGTCGACAACAATTATGACCCGGCGCCATCAATATTTATAAACCGGCCATTTTGGTAATATTAAACCGGCAAGTTTTACATCTTCAAACTGGCTGAAAATCAGATAAGTATTTTCAGACCCATATTTCTTAAACCGGCGCTTTGGGAGCTGAGTCAAAGGAGTTATTCTTCACAATATTTCTCGGTGACAAACCAATGTCGGCAAATTGATTATGAAGCTGGTCTGTTGACCCGGATTTCCCAGAAGGAGGAAATAACAAGGACTTAAGGATGATCAGGTACCAGTTTACAAAAATTCTTAACCCAGAGCATAACCTGTCAAATTTGTTCTTGTGTTTATTTTGCAGCATAAGTTTACCATGAATAAATCCAAGCTAAACTTGGGGGCTAATGTCGGGGATATACCCCGCGGCGTAAACCGGCCGAAAGTATAACCCGGCCGGACTAGGCGTTTCATTGGTAAACCGCCAGAGGATTGGCGGTTTACGTGATTGGCGGTTTACATGTCTGGCGGTTTACGTGTCTGGCGGTTCACTGGTATGACGATTCACGAGCCTGAAGACTCATTGGTGACCCGGCGCGTGTTCCAGACGGATGACAAGGCCCAAAGCCCAGCATGCCAGTTTATGTTAATGGTGGGCCGGTTTAAGAGGAAAGGCATGAGGAACATTTATCTTACAAGGAGTTAAGACCTGGACTTGTATCCGGTTTGTATTAGAGATAGACTAGTCCTAATACTAATAGGACTCTACATGTAACCCGACCCTCCAACATATATAAGGAGGGGCAGGGCTCCCCAAAAGGGAGAAGATTCACAAGTTCCACAAGTTGGACAAGTTAGGTTTAGACAATAGTTCTCAAAATAGAGCACTCTTGTAACCGTGATCATCATCATCAATATCAATGAAGCAGGATGTAGGCTTTTACCTCCACCGTGAGGGGACGAACCTGGGTAAAACATCGTGTCTCCCGTCCCGCTCAACCCCTCTCAAGCTACCACATAGATGCGTTGGCCTCGCGACTAAGTCCTGACAGTAAGGACATCTGCCGTGACAATTCCACGACATGCAGTGTGTTTGCCGAGATCTGATGAATTGTGGATTTATGATCAAGTTTATCTATGAACAATATTTGGTTCTTCTCTGAATTCTTATATGCATGATTTGATATCTTTGCAAGTCTCTTTGAATTATTGGTTTAGTTTGGCCAACTAGATTGATCTTTCTTGCAATGGGAGAAGTGCTTAGCTTTGGGTTTAATCTTGCGGTGTCCTTTCCCAGTGATAGTAGGGGCACCAAGGCATGTATTGTATTGTTGCCATCGAGGATAAAAAGATGGGGTTTATATCATATTGCTTGAGTTTATCCCTCTACATCATGTCATCTTGCCTAATGCATTACTCTGTGTTGGAAATATGCCCTAGAGGCAATAATAAAATGGTTATTATTATATTTCTTTGTTCATGATAATTGTCTAATGTTCATGCTATAATTGTGTTATCCGGAAATCGTAATGCATGTGTGAATACATAGACCACAACACGTACCTAGTGAGCCTCTAGTTGACTAGCTCGTTGATCGAAAGATAGTCATGGTTTCCTGACTATGGACATTGGATGTCATTGATAACGGGATCACATCATTAGGAGAATGATGTGATTGACAAGACCCAATCCTAAGCATAGCTCAAAGATCGTGTAGTTCGTTTGCTATAGCTTTTCCGAATGTCAAGTATCATTTCCTTAGACCATGAGATTGTGCAACTCCCGGATACCGTAGGAGTGCTTTGGGTGTGCCAAACGTCACAACGTAACTGGGTGACTATAAAGGTACACTACAGGTATCTCCGAAAGTGTCTGTCGGGTTGGCACGAATCGAGACTGGGATTTGTCACTCCGTATGACGGAGAGGTATCTCTGTGCCCACTCGGTAATGCATCATCATAATGAGCTCAATGTGACCAAGTGGTTGATCACAGGATCATGCATTACGGTACGAGTAAAGTGACCTGCCGGTAACGAGATTGAACAAGGTATTGGGATACCGACGATCGAGTCTCGGGCAAGTAACGTACCGATTGACAAAGGGAATTGTATACGGGATTGATCGAATCCTCGACATCATGGTTCATCCAATGAGATCATCGAGGAGCATGTGGGAGCCAACATGGGTATCCAGATCCCACTATTGGTTATTGACCGGAGAGTCGTCTCGGTCATGTCTGCGTGTCTCCCGAACCCGTAGGGTCTACACACTTAAGGTTCGGTGACGGTAGGGTTGTAGAGATATTAGTACGGTAACCCGAAAGTTGTTCGGAGTCCCGGATGAGATCCCGGACATCACGAGGAGCTCCGGATCGGTCCAGAGGTGAAGATTTATATATAGGAAGTCAAGTTTCGGCCATCAGGAAGGTTTTTGGGGTAATCGGTATTGTACCGGGACCACCGGAAGGGTCTCGGGGGTCCACCAGGTGGGGCCACCTATCCCGGTGGGCCCCATGGGCTGAAGTGGGAGGCGAACCAGCCCCAGATGGGCTGGTGCGCCCCCATGGGCCTCCCCTGCGCCTAGGGTTGGAAACCCTAGGGGTGGGGGCGCCCCACTTGGCTTGGGGGGCACTCCACCCCCCTTGGCCGGCGCCCCCCTTGGAGATTCAATCTCCTAGGGCCGGCGCCCCCCTAGGGGTCCTATAAATAGTGGGGGGAGGGAGGGCAGCTGCACCCTAGCCCCTGGCGCCTCCCTCTCCCTCCCGTGACATTCCTCCCTCTCCCTGAGCTTGGCGAAGCCCTGCCGAGATCACCGTTGCTTCCACCACCACGCCGTCGTGCTGCTGGATCTTCATCAACCTCTCCTTCCCCCTTGCTGGATCAAGTTGGAGGAGACGTCTTCCCAACCGTATGCGTGTTGAACGCGGAGGTGCCGTCCGTTCGGCGCTAGGTCATCGGTGATTTGGATCACGACGAGTACGACTCCATCAACCCCGTTCTCTTGAACGCTTCCGCGCGCGATCTACAAGGGTATGTAGATGCACTCCCCTCTCCCTCGTTGCTAGATGACTCCATAGATTGATCTTGGTGATGCGTAGAAAATTTTAAAATTCTGCTACGTTCCCTAACAGTGGCATCATGAGCTAGGTCTATGCGTAGTTTCTATGCACGAGTAGAACACAAAGCAGTTGTGGGCGTGGATATTGTCAATTTGCTTGCTATTACTAGTCTTATCTTGATTTGGTGGCATCGTGGGATGAAGTGGCCCGGACTGACCTTACATGTACGCTTACATGAGACTGGTTCCACCGATTGACATGCACTAGTTGCATAAGGTTGCTGGCGGGTGTCTGTCTCTCCCACTTTAGGCGGATCGGATTCGATGAAAAGGGTCCTTATGAAGGGTAAATAGAAATTGGCATATCACGTTGTGGTTTTGGCGTAGGTAAGAAACGTTCTTGCTAGAAACCTATAGCAGCCACGTAAAAACTTGCAACAACAATTAGAGGACGTCTAACTTGTTTTTGCAGCATGTGCCGTGTGATGTGATATGGCCAAAAGGATGTGATGAATGATATATGTGATGTATGAGATTGATCATGTTCTTGTAATAGGAATCACGACTTGCATGTCGGTGAGTATGACAACCGGCAGGAGCCATAGGAGTTGTCTTTATTTATTTATGACCTGCGTGTCAACATAAACGTCATGTAATTACTTTACTTTATTGCTAAAGCGTTAGCCATAGTAGTAGAAGTAATAGATGACGAGACAACTTCAAGAAGACACGATGATGGAGATCATGGTGTCATGCCGGTGACGATGATGATCATGGCGCCCCGAAGATGGAGATCAAAAAGGAGCAAAATGATATTGGCCACATCATGTCACTATTTGATTGCATGTGATGTTTATCATGTTTTACATCTTATTTGCTTAGAACGACGGTAGCAAAAATAAGATGATCCCTCACAATAATTTCAAGAAAGTGTTCCCCCTAACTGTGCACCGTTGCTAAGGTCCGTTGTTCCGAAGCACCATGTGATGATCGGGTGTGATAGGTTCTAACGTTCGCATACAACGGGTGTAAGCCAGATTTACACACGCAAAACACTTAGGTTGACTTGACGAGCCTAGCATGTACAGACATGGCCTCGGAACACGGAAGACCAAAAGGTCAAACATGAGTCATATAGAAGATACGATCAACATGAAGATGTTCACCGATGATGACTAGTCCGTCTCACGTGATGATCGGACATGGCCTAGTTGAATTGGATCATGTATCACTTAGATGACTAGAGGGATGTCTATCTGAGTGGGAGTTCATTAAATAATTTGATTAGATGAACTTAATTATCATGAACTTAGTCTAAAATCTTTACAATATGTCTTGTAGATCAAATGGCCCACGCTAATGTTGTCCTCAACTTCAACGCGTTCCTAGAGAAAACCAAGCTGAAAGACGATGGTAGCAACTATACGGACTGGGTCCGGAACTTGAGGATCATCCTCATAGTTGCCAAGAAAGCATATGTCCTTGAAGCACCGCTAGGTGAAGCACCACCCCTAGCAAACCAAGATGTTATGAATGCTTGGCAGTCCCGTGCTGATGATTACTCCCTGGTTCAGTGCGGCATGCTTTACAGCTTAGAACCGAGGCTCCAGAAGCGTTTTGAGCAACACGGAGCATATGAGATGTTCCAAGAGCTGAAATGGTTTTCCAAGCTCATGCCCGGGTCGAGAGATATGAAGTCTCCGACAAGTTCTACAGTTGTAAGATGGAGGAGAATAGTTCCGTCAGTGAGCACATACTCAAAATGTCTGGGTTGCACAACCGCTTGTCTCAGCTGGGAGTTAATCTCCCGGATGATGCGGTCGTTGACAGAATCCTTCAGTCGCTCCCACCTAGCTACAAGAGCTTTGTGATGAACTTCAATATGCAGGGGATGGAAAAGACCATTCCTGAGGTATATTCAATGCTGAAATCAGCGGAGGTGGAAATCCAAAAGGAACATCAAGTGTTGATGGTGAATAAAACCACTAAGTTCAAGAAAGGCAAGGGTAAAAAGAACTTCAAGAAGGACGGCAAGGGAGTTGCCGCACCCGGTAAGCAAGCTGCCGGGAAGAAGCCAAAGAATGGACCCAAGCCCGAGACTGGGTGTTTTTATTGCAAGGGAAGTGGTCACTGGAAGCGGAACTGCCCCAAGTACTTAGCGGACAAGAAGGCCGGCAACACCAAAGGAGATGCGGAATAAGCGGAGACTGGCGAAGGACAAGGTGACGATGCGCGTCGGGAATGGTTCCAAGGTCGATGTGATCGCCGTCGGCACGCTACCTCTGCATTTACCTACAAGATTAGTTTTAAACCTCAATAATTGTTATTTAGTGCCAGCTTTGAGCATGAACATTGTATCAGGATCTCGTTTAATACGAGATGGCTACTCATTTAAATCCGAGAATAATGGTTGTTCTATTTATATGAGAGATATGTTTTATGGTCATGCCCCGCTGGTCAATGGTTTATTCTTATTTAATCTCGAACGTGATGTTACACATATTCATAGTGTGAATACCAAAAGATGTAAGGTTGATAATGATAGTCCCACATACTTGTGGCACTGCCGCTTTGGTCACATTGGTGTCAAACGCATGAAGAAACTCCATGAAGATGGACTTTTGGAGTCTCTTGATTATGAATCATTTGACACGTGCGAACCATGCCTCATGGGCAAAATGACCAAGACTCCGTTCTCCGGAACAATGGAGCGAGCAACCAACTTATTGGAAATCATACATACTGATGTGTGCGGTCCAATGAGTGTTGAGGCTCGCGGTGGCTATCGTTATGTTCTCACCCTCACTGATGACTTGAGTAGATATGGGTATGTCTACTTAATGAAACACAAGTCTGATACCTTTGAAAAGTTCAAGGAATTTCAGAGTGAGGTTAAGAATCAACGTGACAGGAAAATCAAGTTCTTGCGATCAGATCGTGGGGGAGAGTATTTGAGTCATGAATTTGGCACGCACTTAAGGAAATGTGGAATAGTTTCACAACTCACGCCGCCTGGAACACCTCAGCGTAATGGTGTGTCCGAACGTCGTAATCGCACTCTATTAGATATGGTGCGATCTATGATGTCTCTTACCGATCTACCGCTGTCATTTTGGGGCTATGCTTTAGAGACTACCGCATTCACTTTAAATAGGGCTCCGTCGAAATCCGTTGAGACGACACCGTATGAATTATGGTTTGGGAAGAAACCTAAGCTGTCATTTCTAAAAGTTTGGGGATGCAATGCTTACGTGAAGAAACTTCAACCTGAAAAGCTCGAACCCAAATCGGAAAAATGCGTCTTCATAGGATACCCTAAAGAAACTATTGGGTATACCTTCTACCTCAGATCCGAAGGCAAGATCTTTGTTGCCAAGAATGGATCCTTTCTAGAGAAAGAGTTTCTCTCGAAAGAAGTAAGTGAGAGGAAAGTAGAACTTGATGAAGTATAGCCTCTTGAACCGGAGAGTGGCGCAGCTCAGGAAAATGTTCCTGAGGTGCCTGCACCGACTAGAGAGGAAGTTAATGATGAATATCATGAAACTTCAGATCAAGTTGCTACTGAACTTCGTAGGTCCATAAGGACACGTTCCGCACCAGAGTGGTACGGAAACCCTGTCTTGGAAATCATGTTGTTAGACAATGGTGAACCTTCGAACTATGAAGAAGCGATGGCGGGCCCGGATTCTGACAAATGGCTGGAAGCCATGAAATTCGAGATAGGATCCATGTATGAAAACGAAGTATGGACTTTGACTAACTTGCCCGATGATCGGCGAGCCATAGAAAATAAATGGATCTTTAAGAAGAAGACAGATGCGGATGGTAATGTGACCATCTATAAAGCTCGGCTTATCGCTAAGGGTTATCGACAAGTTCAAGGGGTTGACTACGATGAGACTTTCTCACCCGTAGCGAAGCTGAAGTCCGTCCGAATTATGTTAGCAATTGCCGCATTCTATGATTATGAGATATGGCAAATGGACGTCAAAACGGCATTGCTTAATGGTTTCCTTAAGGAAGAATTGTATATGATGCATCCGGAAGGTTTTGTCGATCCTAAGAATGCTGACAAGGTGTGCAAGCTCCAACGCTCGATTTATATGCTGGTGCAAACATCTTGGGGTTGGAACATTCGTTTTGATGAGATGATCAAAGCGTTTGGGTTTACACAGACTTATGGAGAAGCCTGCATTTACAAGAAAGTGAGTGGGAGCTCTGTAGCATTTCTCATATTGTATGTGGATGACATACTGTTGATGGGAAATGATATAGAATTCTTGGAAAGCATAAAGGCCTACTTGAACAAGTGTTTTTCAATGAAGGATCTTGGAGAAGCTGCTTATATATTAGGCATCAAGATCTATAGAGATAGATCGAGATGCCTCATTGGTCTTTCACAGAGTACGTACCTTGACAAGATATTGAAGAAGTTCAAAATGGATCAGTCAAAGAAGGGGTTCTTTCCTGTATTGCAAGGTACGAGATTGAGCACGGCTCAATGCCCGACCACGGCAGAAGATAGAGAAAAGATGAGTGTCGTCCCCTATGCCTCGGCCATAGGGTCTATCATGTATGCTATGCTGTGTACCACCCCTGATGTAAACCTTCCTGTAAGTTTGGTAGGAAGGTACCAAAGTAATCCCGGCATGGAACACTGGACAGCGGTCAAGAACATCCTGAAGTACCTGAAGAGGACTAAGGATATGTTTCTCGTTTATGGAGGTGACGAAGAGCTCGTCGTAAAGGGTTACGTCGATGCTAGCTTCGACACAGATCTGGATGACTCCAAGTCACAAATCGGATACGTGTATATTTTGAATGGTGGGGCAGTAAGCTGGTGCAGTTGCAAGCAAAGCATTGTGGCGGGATCTACATGTGAAGCGGAGTACATGGCAGCCTCGGAGGTAGCACAAGAGGCAATCTGGGTGAAGGAGTTCATTACCAACCTAGGAGTCATACCCAATGCTTCGGGCCCGATGACTCTCTTCTATGACAACACTGGAGCTATTGCCCTTGCCAAGGAGCCCAGGTTTCACAGGAAGACCAGGCATATCAAGCGTTGCTTCAACTCCATTCGTGAAAGTGTTCAAAATGGAGACATAGATATTTGTAAAGTACATACGGACCTGAATGTGGCAGATCCGTTGACTAAACCTCTCCCTAGAGCAAAACATGATCAACACCAGAACTGCATGGGTGTTCGATTCATCACAATGTAACTAGACTATTGACTCTACTGCAAGTGGGAGACTGTTGGAAATATGCCCTAGAGGCAATAATAAAATGGTTATTATTATATTTCTTTGTTCATGATAATTGTCTATTGTTCATGCTATAATTGTGTTATCCGGAAATCGTAATGCATGTGTGAATACATAGACCACAACACGTCCCTAGTGAGCCTCTAGTTGACTAGCTCGTTGATCGAAAGATAGTCATGGTTTCCTGACTATGGACATTGGATGTCATTGATAACGGGATCACATCATTAGGAGAATGATGTGATGGACAAGACACAATCCTAAGCATAGCTCAAAGATCGTGTAGTTCGTTTGCTATAGCTTTTCCGAATGTCAAGTATCATTTCCTTAGACCATGAGATTGTACAACTCCCGGATACCGTAGGAGTGCTTTGGGTGTGCCAAACGTCACAACGTAACTGGGTGACTATAAAGGTACACTACAGGTATCTCCGAAAGTGTCTGTTGGGTTGGCACGAATCGAGACTGGGATTTGTCACTCCGTATGACGGAGAGGTATCTCTGGGCCCACTCGGTAATGCATCATCATAATGAGCTCAATGTGACCAAGTGGTTGATCACAGGATCATGCATTATGGTACGAGTAAAGTGACCTGCCGGTAACGAGATTGAACAAGGTATTGGGATACCGACGATCGAGTCTCGGGCAAGTAACGTACCGATTGACAAAGGGAATTGTATACGGGATTGATCGAATCCTCGACATCATGGTTCATCCAATGAGATCATCGAGGAGCATGTGGGAGCCAACATGGGTATCCAGATCCCACTGTTGGTTATTGACCGGAGAGTCGTCTCGGTCATGTCTGCGTGTCTCCCGAACCCATAGGGTCTACACACTTAAGGTTCGGTGACGGTAGGGTTGTCGAGATATTAGTATGGTAACCCGAAAGTTGTTCGGAGTCCCGGATGAGATCCCGGACGTCACGAGGAGCTCCGGATTGGTCCGAAGGTGAATATTTATATATAGGAAGTCAAGTTTTGGCCATCGGGAAGGTTTTCGGGGTAATCGGTATTGTAACGGGACCACCGGAAGGGTCCCGGGGGTCCACTGGGTGGGGCCACCTATCCCGGAGGGCCCATGGGCTGAAGTGGGAGGGGAACCAGCCCCAGATGGGCTGGTGCGCCCCCATGGGCCTCCCCTACGCCTAGGGTTGGAAACCCTAGGGGTGGGGGCGCCCCACTTGGCTTGGGGGGCACTCCACCCCCCTTGGCCGGCGCCCCCCTTGGAGATTCAATCTCCTAGGGCCGGCGCCCCCCTAGGGGTCCTATAAATAGTGGGGGGGAGGGAGGGAAGCTCCACCCTAGCCCCTGGTGCCTCCCTCTCCCTCCCGTGACACTCCTCCCTCTCCCTGAGCTTGGCGAAGCCCTGCCAAGATCACCGTTGCTTCCACCACCACGCCGTCGTGCTGCTGGATCTTCATCAACCTCTCCTTCCCCCTTGCTGGATCAAGTTGGAGGAGACGTCTTCCCAACCGTACGTGTGTTGAACTCAGAGGTGCCGTCCGTTCGGCGCTAGGTCATCGGTGATTTGGATCACGACGAGTACGACTCCATCAACCCTGTTCTCTTGAATGCTTCCGAGCGCGATCTACAAGGGTATGTAGATGCACTCCCCTCTCCCTCATTGCTAGATGACTCCATAGATTGATCTTGGTGATGCGTAGAAAATTTTAAAATTCTGCTACGTTCCCTAACACTTTGTTCTTATGAACTTAATACTCTAGATGCATGCTGGATAGCGGTCGATGTGTGGAGTAATAGTACTAGATGCAGAATCGTTTTGGTCTACTTGACACAGATGTGATGCTTGTATTCATGATCATGCCTAGATATTCTCATAACTATGCACTTTTCTATCAATTGCTCGGCAGTAATTTGTTCGCCCACCGTAATACTTGCTATCATGAGAGAAGCCAATAGTGAAACCTATGGCCCCCGGGTCTCTTTCTTATTATATTGCATCTCTTTTATTATCGCATCACGTTTACTATTTTGTAATCTTTACTTTCCAATCTATACAACAAAAATACCAAAAATATTTATCTTATTATCTTTATCAGATCTCACTTTCGTAAGTGACCGTGAAGGGATTGACAACCCCTTCATCGCGTTGGTTGCGAGGTTCTTGATTGTTTGTGCATGTACTAGGGACTTGCGTGTTATCTCCTACTGGATTGATACCTTGGTTCTCAAAAACTGAGGGAAATACTTACGCTACTTTGGTGCATCACCCTTTCCTCTTAAAGGAAAAACCAATGCATGCTCAAGAGGTAGCAAGAAGGATTTCTGGCATCGTTGCCGGGGAGATCTATGCTCAAGTCAAGACATACCAAGTACCCATCACAAACTCTTCTCCCTCGCATTACATTATTTGCCATTTGCCTCTCGTTTTCCTCTCCCCCACTTCACCTTTGCTGTTTTATTTGCCCTCTTATGTTCGTCCTTCTGTTTGCTCATGTTACCATGTGCCTTCTATTAGCTTGCGTCTTTGCTTGCTAAATATCTATTGTTATGGATCCTCATCCTCTTGCTAATATTTTTAAGAGATCCAATTATGATGAACCTATTGCTAGTGAGTTGAGTGCACTAGATTATCTTTATGAGGTTTTGCTTGAAATTCGTGAATCTGAAAATTGTGATGAAGTACTTTATGAAGTGATTCACGATAGATCTTTGAATAAAAAGCATGATTGTAATTATGTTATTATAAATTCTATGAATGTCAATTGTGCTAATAATATGCAAAACCCTAAGCTTGGGGATGCTAGTTTTGCTATGTCCACTACTTGTTGCAATGATCATGATTGGGGTGATTCTTCTTATGATCTTGAAAATTTATTTAAGCCCCATAATGAATATGATATTTATAATAGTGTTTGCAATATTATTGAAAGTGGGTTTGGAAGAGTGTCAACTTTAGACCCCACATATTTGGAGAATGTTCAATCTTATGAATTTTTTGATAAAAGTGGGTTTGCAGAGGTCATGACTTTAGTTAATGTTAATCCCACTATTTTGGAAGAGTGTCAACTTTGCATGCATGTGGATCGTGTTGAGAATATTTTATGTGATAGCTATATTGTTGAATTTGATTATGATCAGATAACCCACAAGTATAGGGGATTGCAACAGTTTTTGAGGGTAGAGTATTCAACCCAAATTTATTGATTCGACACAAGGGGAGCCAAAGAATATTCTCAAGTATTCACAGTTGAGTTGTCAATTCAACTGCACCTGAAAGACTTAATATCTGCAGCAAAGTATTTAGTAGCAAAGTATTATGGAAGCAGCAGTAACGATGGCAAAAGTAATAGTATTGGTTTTGTAATGATTGTAACAATAGCAACGATAAAGTAACTAAGCAAAGATCAATATGTGAAAAGCTCGTAGATATTGGATCAATGATGGATAATTATGTCGGATGCGATTCCTCATGCAACAGATATAAAATAGGGTGACACAGAACTAGCTCCAGTTCATCAGTGTAATGTAGGCATGTATTCCGAATATAGTCATACGTGCTTATGGAAAAGAACTTGCATGGCATCTTTTGTCCTACCCTCCCATGGCAGCAGGGTCCTATTGGGAGGAATCGCATCCAACATAATTATCCATCACTGATCCAATGCCTATGAGCTTTTCACATATTGATCTTTGCTTAGTTACTTTTCCACTGCCACTGTTGCAATCACTACAAAAACTATTACTATTACCTTTGCCACCGTTACCGTTACTTCCATATTACTTTGCTACTAAATACTTTCCTGCAGATATTAAGTCTTTCAAGTGCAGTTGAATTGACAACTCAACTATTAATACTTGAGAATATTCTTTGGCTCGCCTTATGTCGAATCAATAAATTTGGGTTGAATAATCTACCCTCGAAAACTGTTGCGATCCCCTATACTTGTGGGTTATCAAGACTATTTTCTGGCGCTGTTGCTGGGGAACATAGCTCTATTCTTTGAGTCACTTGGGATTTATATCTGTTGATCACTATGAGGAACTTGAAAGATGAAAGAACCAAGATTTTTCCCTCAACTATGAGGGGAGGTAAGGAAATTCCATCTAGCTCTGAACTTGATTCACCTTCTATTATGAGTAAACTAGTGACACCTACACATTCTATTCATTCTGATATGTCGCATGTTATTGATGATGCCACTTCTGCTTTGCATGATGCTTATGATGAAACTACTTCTATGCTTGATAATACTGTGCCACTAGGTGAATTTCTTGATACACAACTTGCTAGGGTTAGAGAGAATGAAATTATTGAAACTGATAATATTGATGAAAGTGATGATGAAGATTCTCCCCTAGATATGAATTGCCTGTTGTGCCTCAGGGTTATGTTATGGATGAAGAAACAGCTGGAGACTTTTTAGCTTGCAATAATAAATACGATCTTAAGAAACTGTTAGCTAAGCTGAAAGAAAAATCTTTGAATGCTAGAACGAAATATGACCCTGCTTTTGCTACTTCACCTATCTGTATTTCCGATAAGGATTATGATTTCTCCGTCGACCCTGAGTTAATTACTTTGGTTGAATCTGATCCTTTTTATGGCTATGAATCTGAAACTGTTGTGGCACATCTTACTAAATTGAATGATATAGCCACCCTGTTCACTAATGATGAGAAAACTCACTATTACTTTATCCTTAAGTTGTCTCCATTCTCATTAAAGGGTGATGGTAAAACATGGTTTAATTCTCTTGATCCTGGTTGTGTGCGTAGTCCCCAGTATATGATTTATTACTTCTCTACTAAATATTTCCCCGCTCATAAGAAACAAGCTTCCTTAAGGGAAATATATAATTTTGTGCAAATTAAAGAAGAGAGTCTCGCACAAGCTTGGGGGAGGCTTCTCCGATTACTTAATGCTTTGGCTGATCATCCTCTCGAGAAAAATGAAATACTTGATATCTTTTATAATGGACTAATCGATGCTTCCAGAGACCACCTGGATAGTTGTGCTGGTTGTGTTTTCAGGGAAAGAACTGTTGATCAAGCTGAATTGCTATTGAATAATATGCTGAGTAATGAAAATGATTGGACACTTCCAGAACCAACTCCTAAGCCAACTCCGAAGAAAAGGGGTATTCTATTTCTCAGTCCTGAAGATATGCAAGAGGCAAATAAATCTATGAAATAAAAAGGTATTAAAGCTGAAGATGTTAAGAATTTACCACCTATTGAAGAAATACATGGTCTTGATAACCCGACACAGGTAGTAAAGGTAAATTCTCTCTATAGATTTGATGAAGGTGATATTCCTCATTATAAGTCTGCTAGCCAATGCTTGGATGAGTTTGATAATTTTATTGTTAAACAAGAAAACTTCAATTCTTATGTTAGTAGACAATTGAAACGTAATGCTTATATGATTGAACACTTGAGTGATTATATGTATAGAGTTAAAGGTGAACTTAAACTTATTAGTAAACATGCTTCTATGGTTACCACTCATGTAGAACAAGTACTTAAAGCTCAGAATGATTTGCTCAATGAATTAAATAATAAGAAAAATGATAATGCTGTTAGAGTTGTGACTTGAGGGGGTAAAATGACTCAGGAACCTTTGTATCATGAGGGACACCCTTAGAGAATTGAAAAGATTTTCAGAGAACTAATGTTGATGTACCTAGTTCTTCTAAGAAGAAGAAAAAGAAAAATGATAGGACTTTGCATGCTTCTAGTAAACCTATTGTTGACACACCTAAGAGTCCCAATGATATTTCTATTTGTGATGCTGAAACACAATCTGGTAATGAACATGAACCTAGTGATAATGTTAATGATGATGTTCATGTTTATGCTCAACCTAGCAATGACAATGATGTAGAGATTGAACCTGTTGTTGATCTTGATGACCCACAATCAAAGAATCAACGTTATGATAACAGAGACTTTGTTGCTAGGAAGCATGGTAAAGAAAGAGAACCATGGGTTCAGAAACTCATGCCTTTTCCTCCTAAACCATCCAAGAAAAAGGATGATGAGGATTTTGAGTGCTTTGCTGAAATGATTAGAGCTATCTTTTTGCGTATGCGTTTGACTGATATGCTGAAAATGAATCCTTATGCTAAGTACATGAAAGATATTGTTACAAATAAAAGAAATATACCGGAAGATGAAATTTCCACCATGCTTGCTAATTATACTTTTAAAGGTGGAATACCAAAGAAACTTGGAGATCCAGGAGTACCAACTATACCATGCTCCATTAAAAGAAACTATGTTAAAACTGCTTTATGTGATCTTGGAGCCGGTGTTAGTGCTATGCCTCTCTCTTTACATCGTAGACTTGATTTGAATAAGTTGACACCTACTGAAATATCTTTGCAAATGGCTGATAAATCAACTGCTATACCTGTCAGTATTTGTGAGGATGTGCCTGTTGTGGTTGCAAACGTTACTATTTTAACGGACTTTGTTAGTCTTGATATTCCCGTGGACGATAGTATGTCTATTATTCTTGGTTGACCCTTTTTGAATACTGCAGGGGCTGTTATTTATTGCAACAAAGGCAATGTCACGCTTCATGTTAATGGTAATTGATGTCTACTACACAACCTTCTTCTTGTAGATGTTGTTGGGCCTCCAAGTGCAGAGGTTTGTAGGACAATAGCAAATTTCCCTCAAGTGGATGACCTAAGGTTTATCAATCCGTAGGAGGTGTAGGATGAAGATGGTCTCTCTCAAGCAACCCTGCAACCAAATAACAAAGAGTCTCTTCTGTCCCCAACACACCCAATACAATGGTAAATTGTATAGGTGCACTAGTTCAGCGAAGAGATGGTGATACAAGTGCAATATGGATAGTAGATATAGGTTTTTGTAATCTGAAAATATAAAAACAGCAAGGTAACTAATGATAAAAGTGAGCACAAACGGTATTGCAATGCATTGAAACAAGGCCTAAGGTTCATACTTTCACTAGTGCAAGTTCCCTCAACAATAATAACATAATTGGATTATATAACTATCCCTCAACATGCAACAAAGAGTCACTCCAAAGTCACTAATAGCGGAGAACAAACGAAGAGATTATGGTAGGGTACAAAACCACCTCAAAGTTATCCTTTCTGATCGATCTATTCAAGAGTCCTTAGTGAAATAACATGAAGCTATTATTTTCGTTCAATCTATCATAGAGTTCGTACTAGAATAACACCTTAAGACACAAATCAACCAAAACCCTAATGTCACCTAGATACTTCAATGTCACCTCAAGTATCCGTAGGTATGATTATACGATATGCATCACACAATCTCAGATTCATCTATTCAACCAACACAAAGAACTTCAAAGAGTGCCCCAAAGTTTCTACCGAAGAGTCGAGACGAAAATGTGTGCCAACCCCTATGCATAGGTTCATGGGCAGAACCCGCAAGTTGATCACCAAAACATACATCAAGTGGATCAATAGAATACCCCAATGTCACCACGGGTATCCCATGCAAGACATACATCAAGTGTTCTCAAATCCTTAAAGACTCAATCCGATATGATAACTTCAAAGGGAAAACTCAATCCATTACAAGAGAGTAGAGGGGGAGAAACATCATAAGATCCAACTATAATAGCAAAGCTCGCGATACATCAAGATCATACCACCTCAAGAACATGAGAGAGAGAGAGAGATCAAACACATAGCTACTGGTACATACCCTCAGCCCCGAGGGAGAACTACTCCCTCCTCATCATGGAGAGCGCCGGGATGATGAAGATGGCCACCAGAGAGGGATTCCCCCTCCGGCAGGGTGCCAGAATGGGTCTAGATTGGTTTTCGGTGACTAAAGAGGCTTCTGGCGGTGGAACTCCCGATCTATTCTGCTCCTCGAAGTTTTTAGGGCATATGGGTATATATAGGAGGAAGAAGTACGTCAGTGGATCTCCGGGCTGTCCACGAGACAGGGGGGCGTGCCCAGGGGGGTGGGCACGCCCCCCACCCTCGTGGGCAGCCCGGGACTCTCCTGGTCCATCTTCGATACTCCGTGGGCTTCTTCTGGTCCAAAAATAAGTTCCGTGAAGTTTCAGGTCAATTGGACTCCATTTGATTTTCCTTTTCTACGATACTCTAAAACAGTGAAAAAACATAAACTGGCACTGGGCTCTAGGTTAATAGGTTAGTCCCAAAAATCATATAAAATAGCATATAAATGCATATAAAACATCCAAGCTTGATAATATAATAGCATGGATCAATAAAAAATTATAGATACATTGGAGACGTATCAATAATGAGCATACGGTACAGTTTCCAAGGAAACAACCTCAAGTCCACAGTATCAATTATATTGGAAAAATTCCAATGATTATTATTGGAGGTTTTGAATTTCCTCTTCCCGCTGTCAAGAAGAAATATGATATTCTTATTATTGGGGATGTGCATATCCCCGTTGAGGTAACCTAGTGTTATTCGAAAATTCTTCGGTTTCATGTTATTCGAAAAGAGTTTGTTAACAAGACTTGATCAACCTTGTTAGTGGATTCCTTTTGATGAGCATGAGATGGATGAAGTTAGAAAGCAAAACTCTCTGTACCCTCCTTTTATTTTCTGTTATTTAGATTAAATATAGCAAAAACAGTATTTTTTGTCTGTTTTTGAATTATCCTTGCAATAAAAAATACCTTGAAAATAAAAGTTCTCCAAATGCCCTGAAAATGAAATATGATTTTTTCTAGATTATTTAAGAATTATTGGCACTAAGAACACACTAGGGGGAGCCACCACCTGGCCACGAGGGTCCAGGGCGCGCCTACCCCCTGGGGCGCGCCCCCTGCCTTGTGGACCCCACGTGGCCCCCCTCCACTTATTCCAGCACCCACACACTTCATCTTCCTCCAGAAAAAATCACCCACTAGCTCAAACCCAAGCTCTAGCTCATCTTGCTGCCATTTTCGATCTCCTTGCTCAAAGCTCCATTCACAAAACTGCTTTGGGGGATTGTTCTTTGGTATGTAACTCCTCCAATGACCAATTAGGTTTTGTTCTAGTGCTTTATTTATTGCAAATTTTTGCTGCTTAGGTGACCCTGTTCTTGAGCTTGCATGTCAAATTTATGTGGTAAAAAATAGTTTTATTGCATGATATGGCCTCTAGGCACTTGTGGGAGTAGTTGCTATCAATCTTGTTGTGTTTGGTTCACTTTTATTTTGAGTTACTAATTTTTTTTCCAAAAAACTTTCAGAGGAAATGATGAAGAGATTGTTGAGGGGCTCTTCGAGCCGAAGCTCAAAGGATAAGCAAAGTGAAGAGAATAAGAAGCCCAAATATAATCTCCCTCGCACTGCGGAGGTTCGGCCGTGCGAATGGCCTTGTGACGAGTTCTTGAGAGAAGCCGGGATTTATGAGGACTTTTATTATTTGGCTAAGAATGCAGGCCTCGTCGACTTCCTCCGCCACCAGCGTGAATAGTATCTCCTCCTCACTAATATTTTCGTGCAAAATTTTCACTTTCATGCTAAGAAATCACCACCTTCAGTGGACTTTCATTTATATGATGAGGTTAAGGAGATGTCACTTTATGATTTTTGTCGGGTCTGCAAGATACCCTTTGAGGGCAGCATAGAGGAACCACATCGTAATGATGTGGAGGGATTTATTGATATGATTGCTGTAGGGGAAACGAGGAAGGTTTCCGATGCAAGAATTACTAGCATACATTTTCTTGTTCTACGTTACTTTGCAATATTTGCTAGTAGATGCTTAATTGGTCACGGGAACAGTGGAAATCTTAGTGCCCCGGATATTGTTATTTTGCGCCATGCTTTGTTTCGTGATACCACTTTTAGTTTAGGCGCTATTGCTGCTAAACGATTAAATCTAAACCGAACAAAGGGTCCCGTCTTTGGAGGCATCTTTGCCTCGCGCCTTGCTGAACACTTTAACATACCTATTAGGCATTATGAGAAAGAGGAAAAGTTGCTGCCCCTATTTTTCTAGATTACAAGAGTATGGTAGCACATGATTTTATTGTTAAGGATAAGAAGAGATGATTAAATATAGATTGATATTTGATAAAAATTACTTTGAGATTATTACCTTGCATGCTCCCTCTTTGTTTAACATATTTTTAGGCACGTACCTTGTTTTGCGAGAGGCCGTTCATGCATACTGGAGCTTGACATCAGCTCCAGAGCCTGAGCCGGAGCCACCACTTGATCCTTACCGTCATTCTGTTTATCAGTGGGATCCGGAGGAGATCGCCAACTAGTGGCACCCAGAGGACACTCCTCCGTACACCGGAGAGGGTGGCTTTGAGCCGTGGACATAGACCAACTTAGGCCAAAAGCCTAAGCTTGGGGGAGTACGTATTCCTCACCGACATTACATTCATGTTCACACACTCATTTTAGTTTTCGGTGCTCATACTTTTTCATTGTATCATCCATGCTAGTTCAATTTCTTTTTAAGCATTCTTTTTGTGTGTTTGAAAAACCTTAAGAAAAACACAAAAAATTAGTTGTAGCTTTTAGCCAATTTACTTTTTCATGCCTGTAGTAGTAATAATTAAAAGAAAACCCCAAAAGATTTCTCGTTCTTCTTTTGCTTGTTGGGAGCTTTCCCGTGTAAATAGTTTTGTTTCTTTTCTTTTCTTTGGGGGTCGAGAGGGAAAGACCTTGATGAAAATGTTGAGTGGCTCTCATATGCATTATTGTTGATCTAACCAAGAGCCCATATTACCTTGTCTTCTCCCTTATATTGAATGCTTGCAGATTCCACCTTAGTCCAATGCACGTGCGCTATTATTATTATCCACACCGTTCGGTCGTGCAAGTGAAAGGCAATAATGACGATATATGATGGACTGATTGAGATGAGAGAAGTTGGTACGAACTGGACCTATCTTGTTTTTGTAAATATGATTAGTTCATCATTCCTGATTCAGCCTATTATGAATGAAACATGTTTGCAATGACAATTAGAGATTATAATTTCTCATGCCATGCTTAATTAGCTAGGAGTTTATAATGGTTTACCTTGCGTGCCAACATGCTATTGAAATAGTTGTGATGTGGTATGATAGGGTGGTATCCTTCTTTGAACGATTCGAGTGGCCTGACTTGGCACATGTTCGTGCATGTAGTTGAAGCAAAATCAACATAGCCTCCATGATATTTATGTTCATGTTGAATTATATCCTACTCATGCCTGCACTCAGTGTTGATTAATTTTAATACATGTTCATGACTGTTGTCGCTCTCTAGCTGGTCGCTTCCCAGTCTCTTTCTAGCCTTCACTTGTACTAAGCGGGAATACTGCTTGTGCATCCACTTCAATAAGCCCCAAAAGTTATTCCATATGAGTCCACCATACCTTCCTATATGCGGTATCTACCTGCCGTTCCAAGTAAATTTGTATGTGCCAAACTCTAAACCTTCAAATGAAATTCTGCTTTGCATGCTCGAATAGCTCATGTATCAACTAGGGTTGTCTATATCTTCCATGCTAGGCGGGTTATTCTCAAGAGCAGTGGACTCCGCTCCTCATTCATGAGAAAATGGCTGGTTACCGGGATGCCCAATCCCATGTTAAATTAAAATAATTGCAAACAAAATTCCCCCAGGATTGTTGTTGGTTGGAGGCACCCGTTGTTTCGGACAAGCCATGGATTGATGTTTGTTGGTGGTGGGGGAGTATAAACTTTACCATTCTGTTTGGGAACCGCCAATAATGTGTGTAGCATGGAAGATATCGAAATCTCTCAGTTGTTATGTTGACAATGAAAGTATACCACTCAAAATATTATTCATCTCTATTTCAAAAATCGAGCTATGGCACCTCTACAAATCCCTGCTTCCCTCTGCGAAGGGCCTATCTATATACTTTTATGTTGAGTCATCATCCTCTTATTAAAGAGCACCAGTTGGAGAGCACCCCTGTCATTTGCATGCATTATTGTTAGTTTACATTGAGTATGATTGTGATTGGATCTCTTTTACCATGAATTACAATGTTTAGTCAGTCCTTGAACTTCAGAGGTGCTCTGCATTTATGTTTTGCAGTCTCATAAAGGGCTAGCGAGATACCATCTGCTACCTCTTGAGCACTGCGTTGGTTTTCCCTTGAAGAGGAAAGGGTGATGCAGCAGAGTAGCATAAGTATGTCCCTCAGTTTTTGAGAACAAAGGTATCAATCCAGTAGGAGGCCACGCACGAGTCCCTCGCACCTACACAAACAAATAAACTCCTTGCAACCAACGCAATAAAGGGGTTGTCAATCCCTTCACGGTCACCTACGAGAGTGAGATCTGATAGATATGATAAGATAGTATTTTTGGTATTTTTATGATAAAGAGAAATAAAGATGCAAGTAAAATAAATGGCAAAGGAAATAACTAAGTATTGGAAGATTAATATGATGGAAAATAGACCCGGGGGCCATTGGTTTCACTAGAGGCTTCTCTCGAGAGCATAAGTATTACGGTGGGTAAACAAATTACTGTTGAGCAATTGACAGAATTGAGCATAGTTATGAGAATATCTAGGTATGATCATGTATATAGGCATCACGTCCGAGACAAGTAGACCGGCTCCTGCCTGCATCTACTACTATTACTCCACACATCGACCGCTATCCAGCATGCATCTAGAGTATTAAGTTCAAGAGAACAGAGTAACGCTTTAAGCAAGATGACATGATGTAGAGGGATAAACTCATGCAATATGATAAAAACCCCATCTTGTTATCCTCGATGGCAACAATACAATACGTGCCTTTCTGCCCCTACTGTCACTGGGAAAGGACACCACAAGATTGAACCCAAAGCTAAGCACTTCTCCCATTGCAAGAAAGATCAATCTAGTAGGCCAAACCAAACTGATAATTCAAAGAGACTTACAAAGATAACCAATCATACATAAAAGAATTCAGAGAAGATTCAAATATTGTTCATAGATAAACTTGATCATAAACCCACAATTCATCGGTCTCAACAAACACACCGCAAAAGAAGATTACATCGAATAGATCTCCACAAGAGAGGGGGAGAACTTTGTATTGAGATCCAAAAAGAGAGAAGAAGCCATCTAGCTAATAACTATGGACCCGTAGGTCTGAAGTAAACTACTCACACTTCATCGGAGAGGCTATGGGGTTGATGTAGAAGCCCTTCGTGATCGATACCCCCTTCGGTGGAGCTCCGGAAAAGGCCCCGAGATGGGATCTCGTAGATAAAGAAAGTTATGACGGTGGAATTAGGGTTTTGGCTCCGTATCTGGTAGTTTGGGGGTACGTAGGTATATATAGGAGGAAGGAGTACGTCGGTGGAGCAACATGGGCCCCACGAGGGTGGAGGGCACGCCCCCTACCTCGTGCCTTCCTGGTTGATTACTTGACGTAGGGTCCAAGTCCTCTAGATCATGTTCGTTCCGAAAATCACGTTCCCGAAGGTTTCATTCCGTTTGGACTCCGTTTGATATTCTTTTTCTGCAAAACTCTGAAATAGGCAAAAACAACAATTCTGGGCTGGGCCTCCCGTTAATAGGTTAGTCCCAAAAATAATATAAAAGTGTATAATAAAGCCCAATAATGTCCAAAACAGGATATAATATAGCATGGAACAATAAAAAATTATAGATACGTTGGAGACGTATCAAGCATCCCCAAGCTTAATTCCTGCTCGTCCTCGAGTATGTAAATGATAAAAACAAAATTTTAGATGTGGAATGCTACTTGGCATAATTTCAATGTAATTCTCTTAATTGTGGTATGAATATTCAGATCCGAAAGATTCAAGACAAAAGTTCAATATTGACATAGAAATAATAATACTTCAAGCATGCTAACTAAGCAATTATGTCTCTTCAAAATAACATGGCCAAAGAAAGTTATCCCTACAAAATCATATAGTCTGGCTATGCTCCATCTTCACCACACAAAGTATTTAAATCATGCACAACCCCAATGACAAGCCAAGCAATTGTTTCATACTTTTGGTGTTCTCAAACTTTTTCAATCTTCACGCAATACATGAGCGTGAGCCATGGACATAGCACTATGCGAAATAGAATGGTGGTTGTAGAGAAGACAAAAAGGAGAAGATAGTCTCACATCAACTAGGTGTATCAACGGGCTATGGAGATGCCCATTAATAGATATCAATGTGAGTGAGTAGGCATTACCATGCAACAGATGCACTAGAGCTATAAGTATATGAAAGCTCAACAAAAAGAACTAAGTGGGTGTGCATCCAACTCGCTTGCTCACGAAGACCTAGGGCATTTTAAGGAAGCCCATCATTGGAATATACAAGCCAAGTTCTATAATGAAAAGTACCCACCAGTATATGAAAGTGATAACATAGGAGACTCTCTATCATGAAGATCATGGTGCTACTTTGAAGCACAAGTGTGGTAAAAGGATAGTAGCATTGTCCCTTCTCTCTTTTTCTCTCATTTGTTTTATTTGGGCCTTTTCTCTCTTCTTTATGGCCTCTTTTTTTTAGTCCGGAGTCTCATCCTTACTTGTGGGGGAATCATAGTCTCCATCATCCTTTCCTCACTTGGGACAATGCTCTAAAAATGATGATCATCACACTTTTTTATTTACTTACAACTCAAGAATTACAACTCAACACTTAGAACAAAATATGACTCTATGTGAATGCCTCCGGCGGTGTACCGGGATATGCAATGAATCAAGAGTGACATGTATGAAAGAATTATGAACGGTGGCTTTGCCACAAATACAATGTCAACTACATGATCATGCGAAGCAATATGAAAATGATGGAGCGTGTCATAATAAACGGAATGGTGGCAAGTTGCATGGCAATATATCTCGAAATGGCTATGGAAATGCCAGGATAGGTAGCTATGGTGGCTGTTTTGAGGAAGGTATATGGTGGGTGTATGATACCGGCGAAAGGTGCGCGGTATTAGAGAGGCTTGCAATGGTGGAAGGGTGAGAGTGCATATGATCCATGGACTCAACATTAGTCATAAAGAACTCATATACTTATTGCAAAAATCTACAAGTTATCAAAGCAAATTATTACGCGCATGCTCCTAGGGGGATATATTGGTAGGAAAAGACCATCGCTTGTCCCCGACCGCCACTCATAAGGAAGACAATCAATAAATAAATCATGCTCCGACTTCATAACATAACGGTTCACCATACATGCATGCTACGGGAATCACAAACTTTAACACGAGTATTTCTCAAATTCACAGCTACTCAACTAGCATGACTCTAATATCACCATTTCCATATCTCAAAACAATTATCAAGTATCAAACTTCTCATAGTATTCAACACACTCATAAGAAAATTTTATTATTAATCTTGAATGCCTAACATAATTAAAGCAATTTACCACGCTGTTTTGTAGGACTCTCAAAATAATCTAAGTGAAGCATGAGAGAACAATGATCTCTAAAAAACAAATCCACCAACGTGCTCTAAAAGATATAAGTGAAGCACTAAAGCAAAAACTATATAACTCAAAAGATATAAGTGAAGCACATAGAGTATTCTAAGAATTTCCGAATCATGTGTGTCTCTCTCAAAAGGTGTGTACAGCAAGGATTATTGTGGAAAACTAACAAATAAAGACTCAAATAATATAAGACGCTCCAAGCAAAACACATATCATGTGGTAAATAAAAATATAGCTCCAAGTAAAGTTACCGATAGAAGTAGACGAAAGAGGGGATGCCTTCCGGGGCATCCCAAAGCTTTGGCTTTTAGGTTTACTTAGATTATCTTGGGGTGCCATGGGCATCCCAAGCTTAGGCTCTTGCCACTCCTTGTTCCATAATCCATCAAATCTTTACCCAAAACTTGAAAACTTCATGACACAAAACTTAAAGTAGAAAATCTCGTGAGCTCCGTTAGCGAAAGAAAACAAAACACAACTTCAAGGTACTGTAATGAACTCATTCTTTATTTATATTGGTGTTAAACCTACTGTATTCCAACTTCTCTATGATTTATAAACTATTTTACTAGCCATAGATTCATCAAAATAAGCAATCAACACACGAAAAACAGAATCTATCAAAAACAGAACAGTCTGTAGTAATCTGTAGCTAACGCAAGATCTGGAACCCCAAAAATTCTAAAATAAATTGCTGGACGTGAGGAATTTATCTATTAATCATATTCAAAAAGAATTAACTAAATAGAAATTTCCAAATAAAAATGGTAGCAATTCTCTTGAGCGCTGAAGTTTCTGTTTTTTTACAGCAAGATTAAAAAGACTTTCCCCAAGTCTTCCCAACGGTTCTACTTGGCACAAACACTAATTAAACACAAAAACACAACCAAAACAGAGGCTAGATAAATTATTTATTAAATAACATCAAGGAAAATATTGGGTTGTCTCCCAACAAGTGATAACCCACAAGTATTGGGGATCGCAACAGTTTTCGAGGGTAGAGTATTCAACCCAAATTTATTGATTCGACGCAAGGGGAGCCAAAGAATATTCTCAAGTATTAGAAACTGAGTTGTCAATTCAAACACACCTGGAAACTTAGTATCTGCAGCAAAGTGTTTAGTAGCAAAGTAATATGATAGTAGTGGTAACAGTAGCAAAAGGTAGCAGTAGTAAAAGTAATATTTTTGGTATTTTGTAGTGATGATAGCAATAGCAACGGAAAAGTAAATAAGCGAAGAACAATATATGGAAAGCTCGTAGGCAATGGATCGGTGATGGAGAATTATGCCGGATGCAGTTCATCAGGTAACAATCATAACCTAGGGTGACACAGAATTAGCTCCAGTTCATCAATGTAATGTAGGCATGTATTCCGAATATAGTCATACATTCTTATGGAAAAGAACTTGCATGCCATCTTTTGTCCTACCCTCCCGTGGCAGCGGGGTCCTTACGGAAACTAAGGGATATTAAGGCCTACTTTTAATGGAGTACCGGAACAAAGCATTAACACATAGTGAATACATGAACTCCTCAAACTACGGTCATCACCGGTAAGTATCCCGATTATTTTCACTTCGGGGTTAACGGATCATAACACATAATGGGTGACTATAGACTTGCAAGATAGGATCAAGAACTCTCATATATTGATGAAAACATAATAGGTTCAGATCTGAAATCATGGCACTCGGGCCCTAGTGACAAGCATTAAGCATAGCAACATCAATCTCAGAACATAGTGGATACTAGGGATCAAACCCTAACAAAACTAACTCGATTACATGATAGATCCCATCCAACCCATCACCGTCCAGCAAGCCTACCATGGAATTACTCACGCACGGCGGTGAGCATCATGAAATTGGTGATGGAGAATGGTTGATGATGACGATGGCGACGGATTCCCCTCTCTGGAGCCCCGAACGGACTCTAGATCAGCCCTCCCGAGAGGTTTTAGGGCTTGGCGGCGGCTCCGTATCGTAAAACGCGATGAATTCTTCTCTCTGATTTTTCTCTCTCCAAAACCAAATATATAGAGTTGGAGTTGAGGTCGGAGGAGCTCCAGGGGGCCCACGAGGTAGGGAGCGCGCCCTAGGGGGGAGGCGCGCCCCCACCCTCGTGGACAGGTGGTGGCCCCCCTGGCCTTCATCTTTTGCAAGGATTTTTTATATTTTCCGAAAAGTTGTTCCGTGAAGTTTCAGGTCATTCCGAGAACTTTTGTTTCTGCACATAAATAACACCATGGTAATTCTGCTGAAAACAGCGTCAGTCCGGGTTAGTTCCATTCAAATCATGCAAGTTAGAGTCCAAAACAAGGGCAAAAGTGTTTGGAAAAGTAGATACGATGGAGACGTATCAACTCCCCCAAGCTTAAACCCTTGCTTGTCCTCAAGCAATTCAGTTGATAAACTAAAAGTGATAAAGAAAACTTTTACAAACTCTGTTTGCTCTTGTTGTTGTAAATATGTAAAGCCAACATTCAAGTTTTCAGCAAAGATTATAACTAACCACATTCACAATAACGCCTAGGTCTCAAGTTTACTCATATCAATGGCATAATCAACTAGCGAGCAATAATAATAAATCTCGGATGACAACACTTTCTCAAAAAAATCATAATATGATATAACAAGATGGTATCTCACCAGCCCTTTCTGAGACCGCAAAACATAAATGCAGAGCACCTTTAAAGATCAAGGACTGACTAGATATTGTAATTCATGGTAAAAGAGATCCAGTCAAGTCATACTCAATGTAAACTAACAATAATGAATGAAAATGATAGCGGTTCTCTCCAACCAGTGCTTTTTAATAAGAGGATGATGACTCAACATGAAAGTAAATACATAGGCCCTTCGCAGAGGGAAGCAGGGATTTGTAGATGTGCCAGAGCTCGGTTTTGAAATAGAGGTGAATAATATTTTGAGCGGTATACTTCCATTGTCAACATAACAACCAAGAGATGGCAATATCTTCCATGCTACACACATTATAGGCGGTTCCCAAACAGAATGGTAAAGTTTATACTCCCCCTTCCACCAACAAGCATCAATCCATGGCTTGCTCGAAACAACAAGTGCCTCCAACTAACAAGAGTCCTAGGGGAGTTTTGTTTGCAATTATTTTGATTTGATTTGCATAAAGCATGGGACTGGGCATCCCGGTGGCCAGCCATTTTCTCATGAGTGAGGAGCGGAGTCCACTCCTCTTGAGAATAACCCTCCTAACATGGAAGATACGGACAGCCCTAGTTGATACATGAGCTATTCGAGCATACAAAACAGGATAATTATTTGAAGGTTTAGAGTTTGGCACATACAAATTTACTTGGAACGGCAGGTACATACCGTATATAGGTAGGTATGGTGGACTCATATGGAATAACTTTGGGGTTTATGGAGTTGGATGCACAAGCAGTATTCCCGCTTAGTACAGGTGAAGGCTAGCCAAAGACTGGGAAGCGACCAGCTAGAGAGCGACAACAGTCATGAACATGCATTAAAATTAATCAACACCGAGTGCAAGCATGAGTAGGATATAATTCACCATGAACATAAATATCGTGGAGGCTATGTTGATTTTGTTTCAACTACATGCTTGAACATGTGCCAAGTCAAGCCACTTGAATCGCTCAAAGGAGGATACCACCCTATCATACCACATCACAACCATTTTAATAGCATGTTGGCACGCAAGGTAAACCATTATAAGCTCCTAGCTAATCAAGCATGGCACAAGAACTATGATCTCTAGTTGTCATTGCAAACATGTTTATTCATAATAGGCCGAATCAGAAACGATGAACTAATCATATTTACAAAAACAAAAGAGGCCGAGTTCATACCAGCTTTTCTCATATCAATAAGTTCATCATATATCGTCATTATTGCCTTTGACTTGCACGACCGAACGATGTGGATAATAATAATAGTGCACGTGCATTGGACTAAGCTGGAATCTGCGAGCATTCAATAAACAGGAGAAGACAAGGCAATATGGGCTCTTTTGTTAGATCAACAATAATGCATATAAGAGCTATTTCAACAATTTAATTATGGTCTTCTCCTATCGACCCCCAAAGAAAAGAAATAAAACTATTTACACGGGAAAGCTCCCAACAAGCAAAAGAAGAACATGAAATCTTTTTGGGGTTTCTTTTTAATTACTACTACAAGCATGGAAAGTAAACTAATTAAAAGCTACAACTAATTTTTTTGGTTTTTCTTAATGTTTATCAAACACACAAGAAGAAAGCATAAAAAGGAAATAAACTAGCATGGATGATATAATGAAAAAGTATGAGCACCGACATCTGGCAATGAGTGTGTGAACATAAATGTAATGTCGGTGAGAAATACGTACTCCCCCAAGCTTAGGATTTTGGCCTAAGTTGGTCTATGGCCAAGGCTGGCCTGGCGGATATCCATAGTAATAGTTGGGGTCATACTGAGATGCAGCGGCTATCGCCTCCTGAGCTGCAGCATGGCGACGAGCGGCCTCCGCCCTCCTCTGATACTCATCTGCCTCCTCTCTGGTAATAACATATCTTCCTTTTGCGTGATAATCAAAGAAGGCAGGAGCAGGGAGAGTAATATGGACAACACGACGTCTGTTAAAGATTAATCGATACTGGAGAGGTGATTCATTCCTCTCGACAAACTGGTGGTGAACCATAGCATTAAAGTCTAGGTAAGCAGGGGGTAATTCAATATCATCTTCGCGTATGGCTACACCAAGAGAATTAGCTATGCGGGTTGCATAAATTCCACCAAAGAAATCTCCATTAAATCTATTAAGATGCAACCTACGTGCAACAATGGCTCCCAAATTATAAGATTTATCTCCTAACACAGCACTCCTAAGAATACAGAGGTCAGGGACACACATGTGACATGCCTCATCTTTACCATTAATGCATCTACCTATGAAGAGAGCAAAATAATGTATAGCAGGAAAGTGAATGCTCCCTATGGTAGCTTGTGTTATATCTCTAGATTCTCTCACAATTATACTAGCAAGAAAATCTCTAAATTCAGATTTGCGAGGATCCCTGATACTACCCCATTGTGGAAGTTTGCAAGCACTGGTAAAATCCTCTAAGTCCATTGTGTAAGAATTTTCATAAAGATCAAACAGGACAGTTGGAGAATTACGTGAAGATGGAAATTTAAACCTCCTCACAAAGGAACTAGTGAGATGGTGATACTGGCTGCACTTCTCTTCCTCGAAGCTCACAAGATCAGCGTTACGCAAATATGCGTTAAATTCTTCCTTAATCCCCGCTCGATCCATAAAATTTTCCGAAGGCCATTCACAAGGACGCACCGGAGCGTTTCTTGGTGGCTCATCATCAGCATCACGCATTGCAAGCCTGGGTCCTTGCTTCCTCGAAGAACCACTTTGGATCATTTTCTAAGCATATTTCTTCCTCTGGGAAATTCTGAATTTTTTTAGTAACTTCAAAATAAAAGTAAACCAAACTCAATAATATTGATAGCAACTACTCCTACAAGTGCCCAGGGCCTATATCATGCATCAAAACTACTTGGAACCATATAAATTTGACATGCAAGCTCAAGGACATGGTCACCTAGGCAGCAAAAATTTGCAATGAATAAAGCACTAGAACAAAAACTAATTGGATCAATGGAGGAGTCACATACCAAGGAACAATCCCCCCAAGCAGTTTTGTGGGAGGTGCTTTGAGCAAGGAGATAAAAAATGGCAGCAAGATGAGCTAGAACTTGTGATTGAGTTGGATATTCGTGTTTGTGGGAGGAAGAAGTGTGTGGGTGCAGGAATAAGTGGAGGAGGGCCACCGTGGGCCCACGAGGCAGGGCGGCGCGCCCAGGGGGGTAGGGCACGCCCTCCACCCTCGTGGGCAGGTGGGTGACCCCCCTGCTGTGTTCTCAGTGCCAAATATTCTCAAATATTCCAGAAAAAATCATATTTAAGTTTTAGGGCATTTGGAGAACTTCTATTTTCGGGGTATTTTTATATTGCACGGATAATCAGATAACATACAGAAAATACTATTTTTATTTTATTTTATATAAATAACAGAAAGTAAAAGTAGGGTACAGAAGGTTGTGCCTTCTAGTTTCATCCATCTCATGATCATCAAAAGGAATCCACTAACAAGGTTGATCAAGTCTTGTTAACGAACTCATTCCGAATAACATGAAACCGGAGAAATTTCAAATAACACTATGTTACCTCAACGGGGATATGCACATCCCCAATAATAAGAATATCATATTTCTTGTTGACAGTAGGAAGAGGAAATTCTAAACCTTCAAATATAATAGATGGAATTTTTCCAATAGAGTTGATACTATGAACTTGAGGTTGTTTCCTCGGAAAGTGTACCGTATGCTCATTACCATTAACGTGAAAAGTGACATTGCCTTTAGTGCAATCAATAACAGCCCTGTAGTATTCAAAAATGGTCTTCCAAGAATAATAGACATACTATCGTCCTCGGGAATATCAAGAATAACAAAGTCCGTTAAAATAGTAACGTTTGCAACTACAACATGCACATCCTCACAAATACCGACAGGTATAGCAGTTGATTTATCAGCCATTTGCAAAGATATTTCAGTAGGTGTCAACTTATTCAAATCAAGTCTACGATATAAAGAGAGAGGCATAACACTAACACCGGCTCCAAGATCACATAAAGCAGTTTTAACATAGTTTCTTTTAATGGAGCATGGTATAGTTGGTACACCGGGATCTCCAAGTTTCTTTGGTATTCCACCCTTAAAAGTATAATTAGCAAGCATGGTGGAAATTTCAGCTTCCGGTATCTTTCTTTTATTAGTAACAATATCTTTCATGTACTTAGCATAAGGATTCATTTTGAGCATATCAGTTAATCGCATACGCAAAAAGATAGGTCTAATCATTTCAACAAAGCGCTCAAAATACTCATCATCCTTTTTCTTGGATGGTTTGGGAGGAAAAGGCATGGGTTTCTGAACCCATGGTTCTCTTTCTTTACCATGTTTCCTAGCAACAAAGTCTTTCTTATCATAACGTTGATTCTTTGATTGTGGGTTATCAAGATCAACAGCAGGTTCAATTTCTATATCATCATCATTACTAGGTTGAGCATCATCATGAACATTATCATCAACCTTATCACTAGTTTCAGGTTCATTACCAGATTGTGTTTCAGTATCAGAAATAGAAATATCATTTGGATTCTCAGTCCTATCATTTTTCTTTTTCTTCCTTTTAGAAGGACTAGGTGCATCTACATTATTTCTCTGAGAATCTTGCTCAATTCTCTTAGGGTGGCTTCATGATACAAAGGTTCCTGAGTCATTTTACCACCTCTAGTCATAACTCTAACAACATTATCATTATTCTTACTATTCAATTCATTGAGCAAATCATTTTGAGCTTTAAGTACTTGTTCTACTTGAGTGGTAACCATAGAAGCATGTTTACTAATAAGTTTAAGTTCACCTTTGACATTAGCCATATAATCACCCAAGTGTTCAAGCATATTTGAATTGTATTTCAATTGTCTACCAAAATAAGCATTAAAGTTTTCTTGTTTAACAATGAAATTGTCAAACTCATCTAAGCATTGTCTAGCAGACTTATAACGAGGGATATCACCTTCATCAAATCTATAGAGAGAATTTACCTTTACTACCTGTGTCGGGTTATCAAGACCATGAGTTTCTTCAATAGGTAATGGATTAAGATCATATGTTTCTTCAATAGGCGGTAAATTAAGACCATGTATTTCTTCAATAGGAGGTAAATTCTTAACATCTTCAGCTTTAATACCTTTTTCTTTCATAGATTTCTTTGCCTCTTGCATATCTCTAGGACTGAGAAATAGAATATCCCTCTTCTTCGGAGTTGGTTTAGGAATAGGCTCAGGAATTGGCTCCGGAGCTGTCCAATTATTTTCATTTGTGAACATATTATTCAATAGAATTTCAGCTTCATCCAGTGTTCTTTCCCTGAAAACAGAACCAACACAACTATCCAGGTAATCTCTGGAGGCATCGGTTAGTCCATTATAAAAGATATCAAGTATTTCATTTTTCTTAAGAGGATGATCAGGCAATGCATTAAGTAACTTGAGAAGCCTCCCCCAAGCTTGTGGGAGACTCTCTTCTTCAATTTGCACGAAGTTATATATATCCCTTAAAGCAGCTTGTTTCTTATGAGCAAGGAAATATTTAGCAGAGAAGTAATAAATCATATCCTGGGGACTACGCACACAACCAGGATCAAGAGAATTAAACCATATCTTAGCATCACCCTTTAATGAGAACAGAAGTATTTTAAGGATATAAAAGTAGCGAGTTCTCTCATCTTTAGTGAACAGGGTGGCAATATCATTTAATTTAGTAAGATGTGCCACAACAGTTTCAGATTCATAGCCAAGAAAAGGATCAGATTCAACCAAAGTAATTATATCAGGATCGACAGAGAATTCATAATCCTTATCAGTAACACACATAGGTGAAGTAGCAAAAGTAGGGTCAGGTTTCATTCTAGCATTAAGAGATTGCTGATTCCATTTAGCTAATAACCTCTTGAGTTCGTATCTATCTTTGCAAGCTAAAATAGCTAAAGAAGCTTCTTTATCAAAAACATAACCCTTAGGAATAACAGGCAAGTCTTCATCATCACTTTCATCAATATTATCAGATTCAATATTTTCATTCTCTCTAGCCCTAGCAAGTTGTTCATCAAGAAATTCACCAAGTGGCTCAGTAGTATCAAGCATAGAAGTAGTTTCATCATAAGTATCATGTATAGCAGAAGTGGCATCATCAATAACATGCGACATATCAGAACGAATAGCAGAAGCAGGTTTAGGTGTCGCAAGCTTACTCAAAACAGAAGGTGAATCAAGTGCAGAGCTAGATGGCAGTTCCTTACCTCCCCTCGTAGTTGAGGGATAAATCTTAGTTCTAGGATCTTTCAAGTTCTTCATAATGATAAGCAGATATAAATCCCAAGTGACTCAAAGAATAGAGCTATGCTCCCCGGCAACGGCGCCAGAAAATAGTCTTGATAACCCACAAGTATAGGGGATCGCAACAGTTTTCGAGGGTAGAGTATTCAACCCAAATTTATTGATTCGACACAAGGGGAGCCAAAGAATATTCTCAAGTATTAGCAGCTGAGTTGTCAATTTAACCACACCCGAAAACTTAGTATTTGCAGCAAAGTGTTTAGTAGCAAAGTAATATGATAGTAGTGGTAACAGTAGCAAAAGGTAACAATAGTAAAAGTAATGTTTTTGGGATTTTGTAGTGATGATAGCAATAGCAACAGAAAAGTAAATAAGCAAAGAACAATATATGGAAAGCTCGTAGGCAATGGATCAGTGATGGAGAATTATGCCGGATGCGGTTCATCAGGTAACAATCATAACCTAGGGTGACACATAACTAGCTCCAGTTCATCAATGTAATGTAGGCATGTATTCCGAATATAGTCATACGTGCTTATGGAAAAGAACTTGCATGACATCTTCTGTCCTACCCTCCCGTGGCAGTGGGGTCCTTACGGAAACTAAGGGATATTAAGGCCTCCTTTTAATAGAGTACCGGAACAAAGCTTTAACACATAGTGAATACATGAACTCCTCAAACTACAGTCATCACCGGTAAGTATCCCGATTATTGTCACTTCGGGGTTAACGGATCATAACACATAATGGGTGACTATAGACTTGCAAGATAGGATCAAGAACTCTCATATATTGATGAAAACATAATAGGTTCAGATCTGAAATCATGGCACTCAGGCCCTAGTGACAAGCATTAAGCATAGCAAAGTCATAGCAACATCAATCTCAGAACATAGTGGATACTAGGGATCAAACCCTAACAAAACTAACTCGATTACATGATAGATCCCATCCAACCCATCACCGTTCAACAAGCCTACGATGGAATTACTCACGCACGGCGGTGAGCATCATGAAATTGGTGATAGAGGATGGTTGATGATGACGATGGCGACAGATTCCCCTCTCCGGAGCCCCGAACGGACTCTAGATCAGCCCTCCCCAGAGGTTTTAGGGCTTGGCGGCGGCTCCGTTTCGTAAAACGTGATGAATTCTTCTCTCTGATTTTTTTCTCTCCGAAACCAAATATATAGAGTTGGAGTTGAGGTTGGAGGAGCTCCAGGGGGGCCACGAGGTAGGGGGCGCGCCCTAGGTGGGCAGGCGTGCCCCCACCCTCGTGGACAGGTGGTGGGCCCCTGGCCTTCATCTTTTGCAAGGATTTTTTCTATTTTCCGAAAAGTTGTTCCATGAAGTTTCAGGTCATTCCGAGAATTTTTGTTTCTGCACATAAATAACACCATGGTAATTCTGCTGAAAACAGCGTCAGTCCGGGTTAGTTCCATTCAAATCATGCAAGTTAGAGTCCAAAACAAGGGCAAAAGTGTTTGGAAAAGTAGATACGACGGAGACGTATCAACAAGCGCTTTTCTTTAAAGCCTTTTTAGCTAGGCATTGCTAATTTTAATGATGCTCACATGAAAGACAAGAATTAAAGCACAAAGAGAGCATCATAAAACATGTGACAAACAAATCTAAGTCTAACATACTTCCTATGCATAGGCATCTTATAGGCAAACAAATTATCATGGCAAGCAAAAACTAGCATATGCATGGAAGAGGAAAGAAACAATAGTAATCTCAACATAACGAGAGGTAATTTAGTAACATGAAAATTTCCACCACCATATTTTCCTCTCTCATAATAATTACATGTAGGATCATAAGCAAACTCAACAAAATAGCTATTAGTTTTCAACACGATCCACATGCATGCAAAGTTGACACTCTTCCAAAATAGTGGGATTAACATTAACTAAAGTCATGACCTCTCCAAACCCATTTTTATCAAAAATTTGTAAGATTGAACATTCTCCAAATATGTGGGATCTAAAGTTGACACTCTTCCAAACCCACTTTCAATAATATTGCAAACACTATAATCAATCTCATATTCATCATGGGGCTTAAATAAATTTTCAAGGTCACAAGAAGAATCACCCCAATCATGATCATTGCAACAAGTAGTAGACATAGCAAAACTAGCATCCCCAAGCATAGGGTTTTGCATATTATAAGCACAATTGACATTAATAGAATTTATACTATCATCATTGCAATCATGCTTTTTATTCAAATATTCATCGTGAATCACTCCATAAAGTACTTCATCACAATTTTCAAATTCACGAATTTCAAGCAAAACTTCATAAAGATAATCTAGTGCACAAAACTCACTAGCAACTGGTTCATCATAATTTGATCTCTTAAAAAGATTAGCAAGCGGATGAAGATCCATAGATGTTTAGGTTCTCTGTTTAGTAATAAATAAACAACTATTCCTACCAAACAAGCAAACGAGCCAAGTAAGACATCAAAGCAAATGGAAAGGCGAGTAGAAGAAGGGCAAACAAAACGACAAGGGTGAAGTGGGGGAGAGGAAAATGAGAGGCAAATGGCAAATAATGTAATGCAGGAGATAAGGGTTTGTGATGGGTACTTGGTATGTTGACTTTTGCATACACTCCCCGGCAACAACGCCAGAAATCCTTCTGGCTACCTCTTGAGCATTGTGTTGGTTTTCCCTTGAAGAGGAAAGGGTGATGCAGCAGAGTAGCGTAAGTATTTCCCTCAGTTTTTGAGAACCAAGGTATCAATCCAGTAGGAGTCCATGCACGAGTCCCTCGCACCTACACAAACAAATAAACTCCTCGCAACCAACGCGATAAAGGGGTTGTCAATCCCTTCACGGTCACCTACGAGAGTGAGATCTGATAGATATGATAAGATAGTATATTTGGTATTTTTATGATAAAGAGAAATAAAGATGCATGTAAAATAAATGGCAAAGGAAATAACTAAGTATTGGAAGATTAATATGATGGAAAATAGACCCCGGGGCCATAGGTTTCACTAGAGGCTTATCTCGAGAGCATAAGTATTACGGTGGGTAAACAAATTACTGTTGAGCAATTGACAGAATTGAGCATAGTTATGAGAATATCTAGGTATGATCATGTATATAGGTATCACGTCCGAGACAAGTAGACCGACTCCTGCCTGCATCTACTACTATTACTCCACACATCGACCGCTATCCAGCATGCATCTAGAGTATTAAGTTTAAGAGAACAGAGTAACGCTTTAAGCAAGATGACATGATGTAGAGGGATAAACTCATGAAATATGATATAAACCCCATCTTGTTATCCTCGATGGCAACAATACAATACGTGCGTTGCTTCCCCTACTGTCACTGGGAAAGGATACCGCAAAATTGAACCCAAAGCTAAGCACTTCTCCCATTGCAAGAAATATCAATCTAGTAGGCCAAACCAAACTGATAATTCGAAGAGACTTGCAAAGATAACCAATCATACATAAAAGAATTCAGAGAAGATTCAAATATTGTTCATATATAAACTTGATCATAAACCCACAATTCATCGGTCTTAACAAACACAACGCAAAAGAAGATTACATCGAATAGATCTCCACAAGAGAGGGGGAGAACTTTGTATTGAGATCCAAAAAGAGAGAAGAAGCCATCTAGCTAATAACTATGGACCCGTAGGTCTGAAGTAAACTACTCACACTTCATCGGAGAGGCTATGGTGTTGATGTAGAAGCCCTCCGTGATCGATACCCCCTCCGGTGGAGCTCCGGAAAAGGCCCCAAGATGGGATCTCGTAGATACAGAAAGTTATGGCAGTGGAATTAGGGTTTTGGCTCCGTATCTGGTAGTTTGGGGGTACGTAGGTATATATAGGAGGAAGGAGTACGTCGGTGGAGCAACATGGGCGCTACGAGGGTGGAGGGCGCGCCTGGGGGGGGGGGTAGGCGCGCCCCCCTACCTCGTGCCTTCCTGGTTAATTGCTTGACGTAGGGTCCAAGTCCTCTGGATCATGTTCGTTCCGAAAATCATGTTCCCGAAGGTTTCATTCCGTTTGGACTCCGTTTGATATTCTTTTTCTGCGAAACTCTGAAATAGGCAAAAGAAACAACAATTCTGGGCTGGGCCTTCGGTTAATAGGTTAGCCCCAAAAATAATATAAAAGTGTATAATAAAGCCCAATAATGTCCAAAACAGGATATAATATAGCATGGAACAATAAAAAAAATTATAGATACGTTGGAGACGTATCACCATCTTGTTATATCATATTATGATTGTTTTGAGAAAGTGTTGTCATCCGAGATTTATTATTATTGCTCGCTAGTTGATTGTGCCATTGATATGAGTAACATGAGACCTAAATGTTATTGTGAATATGGTTAGTTCATAATATTTGCTGAAAACTTGAATGCTGGCTTTACATATTTACAAAAACAAGACCAAACCGAGTTTGTAAAAGTTTTTCTTTATCTCTTTCAGTTTGTCAACTGAATTGCTTGAGGACAAGCAAAGGTTTAAGCTTGGGGGAGTTGATACGTCTCCATCGTATCTACTTTTCCAAACACTTTTGACCTTGTTTTGGACTCTAACTTGCATGATTTGAATGGAACTAACGAGCAATAATAATCAACTAGCGAGCAATAATAATAAATCTCAGATGACCACACTTTCTCGAAACAATCATAATATGATATAACAAGATGGTATCTCGCTAGCCCTTTCTGAGATCGCAAAACATAAATGCAGAGCACCTCTGAAGATCAAGGACTGGCTAAACATTGTAATTCATGGTAAATGAGATCCAGTCACAGTCATACTCAATGTAAACTAATAGTAATACATGCAAATGACAATGGTGCTCTCCAACTGGTGCCTTTTAATAAGAGGATGATGACTCAACATAAAAGTAAATAGATAGGCCCTTCTCAGTGGGAAGCAGGGATTTGTAGAGGTGCCAGAGCTCGATTTTGAAATAGAGATAAATAGTATTTTGAGTGGTATACTTTCATTGTCAACATAACAACCAAGAGATCTCGATATCTTCCACGCTACACACATTATAGGCGGTTCCCAAACAGAATGGTAAAGTTTATACTCCCCCTCCACCAACAAACACCAATCCATGGCTTGTCCGAAACAACGGGTGCCTCCAACTAACAACAATCCTGGGGGAGTTTTGTTTGCAATTATTTTAATTTAAGCATGGAACTGGGAATCCCGATTACCGGCCATTTTCTCATGAGTGAGGATCGGAGTCCACTCCTCTTGAAAATAACCCGCCTAGCCTGGAAGATATAGACATCCCTAGTTGATACATGATCTATTCGAGCATACAAAACAGAATTTCATTTGAAGGTTTAGAGTTTGGCACATACAAATTTACTTGGAACGGCAGGTAGATACCGCATATAGGAAGGTATGGTGGATTCATATGGAATAACTTTTGGGGTTTATGGAGGTGGATGCACAAGCAGTATTCCCGCTTAGTACAAGTGAAGGCTAGAAAGATACTGGGAAGCGACCAGCTAGAGAGCGACAACAGTCATGAACATGCATTAAAATTAATCAACACCGAGTGCAAGCATGAGTAGGATATAATTCACCATGAACATAAATATCGTGGAGGCTATGTTGATTTTGTTTCAACTACATGCTTGAACATGTGCCAAGTCAAGCCACTTGAATCGCTCAAAGGAGGATACCACCCTATCATACCACATCACAACCATTTTAATAGCATGTTGGCATGCAAGGTAAACCATTATAAACTCCTAGCTAATTAAGCATGACATGAGCAACTATAATCCCTAATTGTCATTGCAAACATGTTTCATTCATAATAGGCTAAATGAAGAACGATGAACTAATCATATTTACAAAAACAAGATAGGTCGAGTTCATACCAGCTTTTCTCATCTCAATCAGTCCATCATATATCATCATTATTGCCTTTCACTTGCACGACCGAACGGTGTGGATAATAATAACAGTGCACGTGCATTGGACTAAGCTGGAATCTGCAAGCATTCAATACAAGGGAGAAGACAAGGTAATATGGGCATTTGGTTAGATCAACAATAATGCATATGAGAGCCATTCAACATTTTCATCATGGTCTTCTCGTCTCGACCCCCAAAGAAAAGAAACAAAACTATTTACACGGGAAAGCTCCCAACAAGCAAAAGAAGAACGAGAAATCTTTTTGGGTTTTCTTTTTAATTACTACCACTACAGGCATGGAAAGTAAACTAGCTAAAAGCTACAACTAATTTTTTTGATTTTTCTTAAGGTTTTTCAAACACACAAGAAGAATGCTGGAAAAGAAAATAAACTAGCATGGGTAGTACAATGAAAAAGTATGAGCACCAACAACTAGCATGAGTGTGTGAACATGAATGTAATGTCGATGAGAGATATGTACTCCCCCAAGCTTAGGCTTTTGGCCTAAGTTGGTCTATGACCATGGCTGGCCTGGTGGATATCCAAAGTTGTAGCTGGGGTCGTACCGAGATGCAGCAGCTACTGCCTGATGAGCTGCAGCTTGGAGGCGAGCTGCCTCTGTCGTCCTCTCGTACTCGTTCGCATCCTCCCTGGTTATAACATATCTTCTTTTTGCCTGAAAGTCAAAGAAAGTAGGAGCAGGGAGAGCAACATGGACGGTGCACCGTCTGTCAAAGATTAGTCAGCACTGGAGGAACTGATCATTCCTCCCAACAAACTGATGGCGAACCATGGCATTGTAATCTAGGTAAGCAGGAGGCAACTCAATATCATTTCCACGTATGGGTATATCAAGATAGTTAGCTACACGAGTTGCATGAATTCCACCAAACAAATCTCCACTTATACTGTTGTGATGCAGCCTACGTGCAACAATAGCCCCCAAGTTATATTGTTTATCACCTAATAGCGCACTCTTGAGGACACTAAGATCTGGAACACACATGTGACAAGCCTCATCTTTACCGTTAATGCATCTACCAATGAAGAGAGCAAAATAATGTATGGAAGGGAAATGAATGCTCCCTATTGTAGCTCGTGTGATTTCCCTAGATTCCCCCACAGTAATACTAGCAAGAAAGTCTTTATATTCATATTTGCGAGGTTCACTAACATTGCCCCAATGCGGGAGTTTACAAACAGTATTAAAATCTTATAGGTCCATGGTATATGATTTATCATACAGATCAAATAAAACAGTGTGAGAATTGCGCAAGGAGATGAATTTAAACCTTCTCACAAATAAATTAGTTAGATAGAGGTATTGCCGGCACTTATCTAACACGAAGCTCTCAAGATCAGCGTTACGCACATATGCGTCGAATTCATCCTTAATGCCTACCTGGACCATGAACTCCTCTGATAGCCATTCACAAGGCCGCACTTGAGCTTCCCTTGGTAGTTCATTGTCCGGCTCACGTATCGCGAGCCTTGGGCCTTGCTTCGTTGAGGAACCACCTTGGTACATTTTCCTAAACATATTTCTTCCTCTGAAAAATTTCTGAAATTTTTAGTAACTCATATAAGCATTACGTTTCAACTGTCTACCAACATAAGCATTGAAGTTTTCTTGTTTAACAATAAAATTATCAAACTCATCCAAGCATTGGCTGGCAGACTTATAACGAGGAATATCACCTTCATCAAATCTATAGAGAGAATTTACCTTTACTACCTGTGTCGGTTTATCAAGACCATGTATTTCTTCAATATGTGGTAAATTATTAACATCTTCAGCTTTAATACCTTTTTATTTCATAGATTTATTTGCCTCTTGCATATCTTCAGGACTGAGAAATAGAATACCCCTTTTCTTTGGAGTTGGCTTAGGAGTTGGTTCAGGAAGTGTCCAATCATTTTCATTACTCAACATATTATTCAATAGCAATTCAGCTTGATCAACAGTTCTTTCCCTGAAAACACAACCAGTACAGCTATCCAGGTGGTCTCTGGAAGCATCGGTTAGTCCATTATAAAAGATATCAAGTATTTCATTTTTCTTGAGAGGATGATCAGGCAAAGCATTAAGTAATCGAAGAAGCCTCCCCAAGCTTGTGGGAGACTCTCTTCTTCAATTTGCACAAAATTATATATTTCCCTTAAGGCAGCTTGTTTCTTATGAGCGGGGAAATATTTAGCAGAGAAGTAATAAATCATATCCTGGGGACTACGCACACAACTAGGATCAAGAGAATTAAACCATGTTTTAGCATCACCCTTTAATGAGAACAGAAACAACTTAAGGATAAAGTAATAACAAGTTTTCTCATCATTAGTGAATAGGGTGGCTATATCATTTAATTTAGTAAGATGTGCCACAACAGTTTCAGATTCGTAGCCATAAAAAGGATCAGATTCAACCAAAGTAATGAACTCAGGATCGACAGAGAAATCATAATCCTTATCGGAAATACAGATTGGTGAAGTAGCAAAAGCAGGGTCATATTTCATTCTAGCATTCAAAGATTTTTCTTTCAACTTAGCTAACAGTTTCTTAAGATCATATCTATCATCGCAAGCTAAAAAGTCTCTAGCAGTTTCTTCATCCATAACATAACCCTCAGGCACAACAGGCAATTCATATCTAGGGGGAGAATCTTCATCACCACTTTCATCAATTTCATTCTCTCTAACCCTAGCAAGTTGTTCATCAAGAAATTCACCTAGTGGAACAGTATGATCAAGCATAGAAGTAGTTGCATCATAAGCATCATGCAAAGCAGAAGTGACATCATCAATAACATGCGACATATTAGAATAAATAGCAGGAGTAGGTGTCACAAGTTTACTCAAAACAGAAGGTGAATCAAGTGCAGAGCTACATGGCAGTGCCTTACCTCCCCTCGTAGTTGAGGGGAAAATCTTGGTTCTTTCATCTTTCAAGTTCCTCATAGTGATCAACAGATATAAATCCCAAGTGACTCAAAAGAATAGATCTATGCTCCCCGGCAACGGCGCCGGAAAATAGTCTTGATAACCCGCAAGTATAGGGGATCGTAACAGTTTTCGAGGGTAGAGTATTCAACCCAAATTTATTGATTCGACACAAGGGGAGCCAAAGAATATTCTCAAGTATTAATAGTTGAGTTGTCAATTCAACCACACCTAAAAGACTTAATATCCGCAGCGAAGTATTTAGTAGCAAAGTAATATGGAAGCAGCGGTAACGGTGGGAAAAGTAATAGTGTTGGTTTTGTAATGATTGTAACAGTAGCAATGGTAAAGTAACTAAGCAAGGATCAATATGTGAAAAGCTCGTAGGCATTGGATCAGTGATGGATAATTATGTCGGATGCGATTCCTCATGCAACAGTTAGAAAACAGGGTGACACAGAACTAGCTCCAGTTCATCAATGTAATGTAGGCATGTATTCCGAATATAGTCATACGTGCTTATGGAAAATAACTTGTATGACATATTTTGTCCGACCCTCCCGTGGCAGCGGGGTCCTATTGGAAACTAAGGGATATTAAGGCCTCCTTTTAGTAGAGTACCAGAACAAAGCATTAGCACTTAGTGAATACATGAACTCCTCAAACTATAGTCATCACCGGTAATTGTCCCAATTATTGTCACTTCGGGGTTAACGTATCATAACACATAGTAGGTGACTATTGACTTGCAAAATAGGATCAAGAACTCACATATATTCATGGAAACATAATAGGTTCAGATCTGAAATCATGGCACTTGGGCCCTAGTGACAAGCATTAAGCTCAACAAAGTCATAGCAACATCAATCTCTGAACATAATGGATACTAGGGATCAAACCCTAACAAAACTAACTCGATTATGATACGTCTCCAACGTATCTATAATTTTTGATTGCTCCATGCTATATTATCTACTGTTTTGGACATTATTGGGCTTTATTATCCACTTTTATATTATTTTTAGGACTAACCTACTAATGTAACATCCCAAATTTTCAATTTGGAATGTTATACATTAGATCATCATTGCATATCATATTTTATTGCTTTTCTGGTTGATCCTAGAAATTCTACGCAACTCAAGGACCCTCGGAGAGAGTTGGGGATTTTGTTATTTTCATATTTGAGTTTTTCTCAAAATTTGAAGGTAGGATCATTTGATTTTATTTATTTTATCTTCAACTATTTCTATTATAAAAATATGAGAGAGGGAATAAAATGACTTTCCCAAAATAAAGAATTATTGAGGATTTAATAAAAAAATCAAATAAGATTTTATTTTGGTTTTATTTGCTATTTTATTCAAATTTAGGAAAAATTGCACGTTTTCAAAAATTGCATTTAGAGCCAAAAATTGTTCATCCTGTTCTAAATATTTTATTTAGACGGAGAAAATTTGTTTTGGAATTTTTAGATTTTTATTTATTTTTCTAGATTTTTTTAGGTGCAGCGAAATTGTTTAGAAAAAACCCCGCGCCTGACTGGGCCAAGGGCCCAGCCGAGCCAGGCCGGCCCAGCCCCCACCGCCTTCCCCGCCGGACTCGGAGAGGAGTCCGAGTAGGAGCCGCCGCCGACCCCCTCCCCAAGCCAGCCGACCCCCTCCTTAAATAGCACCCCGGCCCCCCCTGCAGCCCCGAGTCGCCGCCGTCGCCGCCCCGCACCCCACGCCGCCCCGCGCCGCCTGCCGCTGCCCGCGCCGCCGCGTTGCCCGCCGCCGCCTGCTGCCGCCCCGCCGCCTAGAGCCGCCGCCGCCCGAAGCCGCTGCCCCGCCGCCCTGCCGGAGCCCCGCCGGAGAGCCGCCGCCGCCGAGGTAGTCGCCGGCCGATTTTTGAAAAAAAAACCGATTCGGTTTTTTTAAAACCCTAGTTCCGTTTAAAAAAATAGATCGGTTTTTTTCCGATTTATTTATTTAGCGAGCGCCCGTTCGTCCGTTCGTTTTAACGAACGTGTTTTCGTTTAGTTTTTGTTAACAAACGTTCGTTCATTAACTGTTTGTCATTTTTCTTTTTCTCAGATTAAATCCGTGGTTTTTTTGATCGCGATCTCTGATCCGAGGTTCGTTTTAGTTTAACTTTTCGCTCGTTTATCGGAATCAGGCGATTCAAGCGCCTGGAGTTTCGTCTCGAAACCCTCTTTCCGTTTAACCAACTCAACAAATTTTTGCCAGTGTAAAAACTGCCTTAGACCCAGAATAGTAAACGAAGCTTGTTTCTCTTGCCGTTTGTCTTTCGTTGCTTCGTTCATCTTGATTCTTTTTGCCAACCGGAGTTCTTAAGTTAAACTTTCTAGTTGGTTCTCTTGTTCGAGTTTTACCTGTGCATTAGTTGAGTTCTTATTGTATGCTTGTTTGTTTGCGATAGAGTACCCGGAGTGCGCCGCTTGCTACTTCGAATCGCTAGGTTTCCCGGATCATCAGCAAGGCAAGTAACACTTTGATCATACCTCCTACTACCCAGTTTTATTGCATTAGATCAATCCTCACACATTGCATGATTAGGATCTAGTTAAATTGTGGGTTTGGGGAGTAGTTGAGGTAGAACCTATTACCTGTTTATTATCAAACCTTTGGGAGTTACTCTACGTTTGCTTATTATTGCTATGCTATGCTAGTAGACGTGGATTGGGTGAGTGTATCCATGATAGATGTGAGCTTTGTTAATTAATGGTTTATTTAAGGTGGCAACCTAAACACACATCTGGGTGGATTGAGGCACCTGGGTATTCCAGCGATTGCCTGTTTTCTTTTGGACCACCACCCAGGCTCAAAGGGATCATGAGATTATTCATACTAGAAACTTCCATGTGTAGCCACAAGCTACTATGGGCTCTAGCATAGTTGACTAAGTCGTGCGAACTTTTACAGTGGTAGACTAGCGGATGTAGGGGATGTAGGTTGGTACGTTCTACCCGTTCGTAAGGTGCTAGCGCTTCTGAAAGACTATGTCTCGGTCATCCGTTTCTCAAACACCATGCAGTGCGAGAAAACCAACGGAGGAGATCGAGTCTTGTGGGGAAAAGTGCGCAAACCTCTGTAGAGTGTATAAACCAATCATGGTTAGCCGTGTCCCCGGTTATGGACATCTTGAGTATCTAGTACCTGGATTATCATGTGAATCTCATCATGTTACTCTAAAGTTAATTGTTGGGTTTTAATGATGATGTTTAATTGGGATTGAGAATGCTGTCAACCATTCTCAATGTTTAACAACTACCATGATAGTTAAATAAAATTTATTCCTTTGCAGTAGGGAAAAATTGGCTTTACGCAAAACTGTAACCATAGAGCTTTCCACCAGCCATATATGCATATAGATTAGCCTATTTTATTCCATTACTCTCTATGTGTTACATTGCCAGCATATTCCATGTGCTGGCCCGTTTCGGGCTGCAACGTTAATGTTGCAGACTTTTCAGACGACGATTAAGGTGCCATTAGGTCGTGGTTCTATACTCAGTGATGCCGTTGGAGTTGATGGACTCACTTATCTTCCAAGCCTTCCGCTATTATCGTTATTAGATGGCCTTAAGCCATATTTATTGTATAAGTTCTCTTTTGAGACACTCAATGTAATAATTGTGTGATTGCTACTCTGTTATAAATCCTTCAAGTATTGTGTGGTGTCAGCATTACTGATCCAGGGATGACACCGGAGCACAGAGATTGGACCGTTTGAGGTCTGGTCGCTACAAGATGGTATCAGAGCACACGCTGACTGTAGGACACGACCACTAAGCTAATGCCCTAGATCACTACTTACTCTTCTCCTTTTGACCTCTCATCTTTTTTACTGTTTTAGGATGGCGGATGCAAGGAACAAGTTCATACAACCAGATGAAGATACACCCTTTGGACGACACTTGAAGGATGTCACTAGATACCTGAACATAGGAGTACCAAGCTTCACCGGAACCTACAACGCCACATTACCTGAAGAAGAGCGCTGGATGATTCAAGTTCAAGTTCCAGGAAGGACGTTCATGCCAGTCACTGAGACCATAGAGTTTTCTTTTGATGCACCAACTTGGAGTCTAGGAAAGAGCATGGCAGCTCACATTGCCATGGGACGCATTGGAGAAGTTTACCACAATGATCTCAAGGATACTATCTACCAGATTTGTGGGCGCCGAGATGAGCACTGGGTGATGATTAGCACCAGGAAGGATAGATCAATTGCAGCTTTTATCTAGGAGTTAAACCAACACATTGGACGTCAGGAGAACCAGATGTGCGCATACATGATAGATTTGAAGAAAGCAAGGACAAGAATCAAGGAACTGGAGGAAGAACTCAAGGCTACACGTGAAGATTATGAAGAGGAAATCGAAGTATTAGTGGAAAAGAATGACGATATGATCAAGAAGATTGGAATATTCATGGGAGACCCTACACCAGTAGAAGAAGACAAAGAACCCAAGGAGATTCACCCGGAAGACTACATCATCATCGACGACACCGACTCGGATCCAGATGATAGCGATGATGACTATGTTGATGAAGCCGGAGCAGATATCATGGAGTCTGCAACCGAAGAATATTTCTAGTAGACCACCCCAACAGTAGTAGTAGTCCACCATGTAAATATAGTAGTCCGAGCACTTTTGCGATAGTTAGATCGATTGTATGCCCTCGTTTGATTGATTGAATGAAGTGAATTGTTTGCTTTTTGCCTCATGTGCATATGGGTAGTGTTTTCTCTATAGGCCCCCTCTATTCTTAAATCTCCTATTTTCTAAACCCTTAGATGCCTCCGAGACGTGACCCCGGATTTACCTTCCCACCGGAGCTCACTCAGTTGATCCAGCAACAGAACACATTGATGCAGTTACTAGTCCAGAATCAGAATTAGGGGAACAACAACAACAACAACAACAACCCACCACCGCCACCACCACCTGTTGATCACTTAGCCCGTTTTCTTAGGCTGAATCCGCCGGTGTTTTCTGGTAGCACCAAGCCGATAGTAGCAGATGATTGGCTCCGCAAGACAGCTAGAGAGTTGACCACAGCAGGATGCACAGATGCGGAAAAGGTGAAATTTGCCGCACATCAGCTTGAAGGACCCGTAGCCTCATGGTGGGAGAATTTCACAGCCACTTTCCCTGTCGACACTGTCACGTGGGACCAGTTTCAGCAGGCTTTTCGTACTGCCCATGTTTCAGCAGGATCTATGGCCATGAAGAAGCGAGAGTTTCGCAACTTACGCCAAGGAGGACAGACAATTGGCCAGTATGTGGAGGACTTTAGTAAGTTAGCACATTATGCCCCAGATGACGTTGCTACGAATGCAACTAAACAGGAGAAGTTTCTGGAAGGACTGAATGATGAGTTGAGCATGCAGTTGATGGTAGCAACCTTCAACAACTACCAGGAGTTGGTAGATCGTGCTCTCAGGATTGAAGGGAAGCAGCAGCAGATCGAGAACCGCAAGAGGAAGTATGGACAAGGGCAGTACAATTCTGGAGCTCAGCAGAAGCCACGTTTTACCCCTAGACCGGGAGGACATTTCCAACATACCCATGGAGGAGGTAGCTCACACAATCACAATGGCCCCAAGACTGGTAATGGGAATGGAGGAAGCAATGGCCAGAACCGCACCAACCCATCAACCCCGGCCAAGAAAGACCTGAGCCAAGTCACTTGTTTTAAGTGCCAGAAGACCGGACATTATGCCAACGAATGTCCTAAATCAAAGAATGGAAATGGCAATGGAAGCTCTGGGAAGAAGCTGAACCCTTTCAATAGGGGACAGGTGAACCACGTTAACGTGGAGGAAGTTGAAGCCCAGCCCGATGCAGTAATAGGCAAGTTTTTGGTTAAGTCATTTACTGCACTCGTTCTTTTTGATACTGGTGCATCACATTCATACATATCAAGGGGATTTGTGGATAAGTATAAACTACCAACCCAAGCCCTTAGGTCACCCATGTTAGTAACCTCGCCTGGAGCAGAGTATATGGCTAGCCTATGGTGTGATCGGTTACCATTAAGGATTGGTAACTACGTATTTCCCTCAGACCTAATAGTGTTGGAATCTCAAGGATTGGATGTGATATTAGGCATGGATTGGTTGTCAAAGTATGAAGGGAATATTGAATGTGCCAGTAAGTCAATTTTTCTTACCACCCCAGAAGGAAGAAGGATCAAGTATGTATCACGGCATGTGCCAAACAGGACGCAAGTAAATTGCCTAACAGGAGTTGTGCAGGAGGAAGTACCAATAGTGAAGGATTTCCCTGATGTATTTCCCAAGGAGTTGCCAGGCATGCCACCGGATAGAGATATTGAGTTTTGATTGAGCTTTTGCCAGGCACAGGGCCAATATCAAAGAGACCATATAGGATGCCCGCAAAGGATTTGGTGGAGATTAAGAAGCAGATTAAGGAGTTACTAGATAAGGGTTATATTCGCCCAAGTTCTTCACCTTGGGGATCGCCAGTACTTCTAGTAGAAAAGAAGGATGGATCGTTAAGGATGGTTGTTGATTATCGAGGTTTGAATGAAGTAACCATCAAGAACAAGTACCCACTACCAATGATCAATGATCTGTTTGATCGATTGCAAGGAGCTAAGGTATTTTCCAAGATTGATCTGCGATCAGGATACCACCAGTTGAAGATTCGAGAACAAGATATACCTAAGACGGCTTTTACCACCAGGTATGGGCTGTACGAGTATACCGTTATGTCATTTGGTCTGACTAACGCACCAGCATATTTCATGAACATGATGAACAAGGTGTTTATGGAGTTTCTGGATAAATTCGTGGTAGTGTTCATTGATGATATCCTGGTTTACTCAAAGAATGAAGAGGAGCATAAGGAACATTTGCGTTTGGTGCTTGGTAAACTCAGAGAACATCAATTATATGCCAAGTTTAGCAAATGTGAGTTTTGGTTGAAGGAAGTTGGATTTCTCGGACACGTTATATTAGGAGAAGGTATAGTAGTAGATCCCACTAAAGTTGATACCGTGACCAATTGAGAAGCGCCAACAACAGTTGGAGAGATCCGGAGTTTTCTTGGACTCGCAGGATACTACCGGAGATTCATTGAGAATTTCTCAAAGATTGCGAAGCTTATGACGGAATTGTTGAAAAAGGATACCAAGTTCATATGGACTGAGGAATGTGAGGCCACTTTCCAGGAATTGAAGAAACGTTTGGTTACATCACCTGTGCTAATTTTGCCAGATCAGACCAAGGATTATGAGGTGTATTGCGACACTTCACGTCGAGGACTTGGAGCAGTGCTTATGCAGGAAGGAAGAGTTGTTTCCTATGCCTCACGACAGCTTAAGCCTCATGAGTTGAATTATGCCACGCATGATTTGGAGTTAGTAGCCGTAGTGCATGCGTTGAAAACTTGGAGACACTTTCTCATTGGAAACTATTGCGAGGTGTACACGGATCACAAGAGTTTGAAGTATATTTTCACGCAGAAAGAGTTAAATCTCAGGCAGAGAAGATGGTTGGAGCTCATCAAGGATTATGATATGAGATTACATTATCACCCCGGAAAGGCTAACGTAGTAGCTGACGCGTTGAGCCGTAAAAGCCACGTCAACACCCTAATGACGGGATATTTACCAAGGGAGTTAGCTGAAAACCTTCGTGAGCTATGTTTGGAGATAGTTCCGAGAGGCTATGTAGCAGCATTGGAGATTCAGTCTACCTTGATGGATAATATTAGAGAAGGTCAAAGGACTGACAAGGAGATTGCCTCTATTAAGGAGAAAATGAGCAAAGGAAAAGCTAAGGGATTTCGTGAGGATGAGCGCGATACCCTCTGGTTTGAAGACCGTGTTTATGTGCCTAATGATTCGGAGATCAGGAAGTTAATTCTGCAAGAAGCACATGATTCACCATATTCGATTCACCCAGGAAATACCAAGATGTATTTGGATTTGAAGGATACTTTCTGGTGGACCGGAATGAAGAAGGATATTGCAGAGTATGTAGAAGTTTGTGATGTATGTTAGAGAGTAAAGGCAGAGCATCAGAAGCCAGCGGGATTGCTACAGCCATTGCCGATACCCGAATGGAAGTGGGATAAGTTAGGCATGGATTTTATTATAGGTTTACCTAGAACTCGTTCAGGCTATGACTCAATATGGGTTGTAGTCGATCGTTTGACAAAGGTAGCCCATTTCATTCCAGTGAAGACTACCTATACCAGTGCAAAGTTGGCAAAGATATACATGACCAACATCGTATGTCTGCATGGAGTTCAAAAATAGCATTGTATCAGATAGAGGAACCCAATTTACCTCAAAGTTCTGGAATCAGTTGCATGAAACTTTGGGTACCAGACTAGAGTTTAGTACAGTCTTCCATCCGCAGACAGATGGACAGACCAAGAGAGTCAATCAGATTTTGCAGGATATGCTGAGAGCTTGTGCGCTAGATTACGGATCTAGTTGGGACGAGAATTTGCCATATGCAGAGTTCTCTTACAACAACAGTTATCAATACGGTTTGAAGATGGCCCCTTTCAAAGCCTTGTACGGAAGGAGGTGCATGACCCCATTGTCTTGGGATGAAGTTGGAGACCGTCAGTTGTTTGGACCGAATCTGATTAAGGAGTCTAAATAGAAAGTGAAATTGATTCGCGACAGGCTCAAGGTAGCCCAGTCCACACAGAAGAGCTACGCAGATTCAAAATGCAAGGAGACAGTTTACGAAGTAGGAGATCGAGTTTATCTTCGAGTATCACCACTTCGAGGAGTTAACCGCTTTGGAGTTAAGGGAAAGTTAGCGCCACGTTTTGTAGGCCCATACAAAGTTTTGGAGCGTATGGGAGAAGTAGCCTATAAGTTGGAATTGCCCGAAGGATTGTCAGGAGTTCACGACGTGTTCCACGTTTCCCAGTTGAAGAAGTGCCACGCAGAGATGGCTGATATACTGCTAAGAGATACAGTGCCACTGGAAGCAATTCAGTTGGACAATGATTTGACCTATGAGGAGAAACCAGTCAAGATTCTAGAGTATGACAGTCGAGTCACCCGCAGCAAGGTTATCAAGTTTTGCAAAGTTCAGTGGAGCCACCACACGGAGGATGAAGCCACCTGGGAGCGAGATGAAGAATTGTTGAAGGACCACCCTCACCTATTTTCTAACCAACCCGAATCTCGAGGGCGAGATTCATCTTACGGGGGGTAGGTCTGTAACATCCCAAATTTTCAATTTGGAATGTTATACATTAGATCATCATTGCATATCATATTTTATTGCTTTTCTGGTTGATCCTAGAAATTCTACGCAACTCAAGGACCCTCGGAGAGAGTTGGGGATTTCGTTATTTTCATATTTGAGTTTTTCTCAAATTTTGAAGGTAGGATCATTTGATTTGATTTATTATATCTTCAACTATTTCTCTTATAAAAATATGAGAGAGGGAATAGAATGACTTTCCCAAAATAAAGAAATATTGAGGATTTAATAAAAAATTCAAATAAGATTTTATTTTGGTTTTATTTGCTATTTTATTCGAATTTAGGAAAAATTGCACATTTTCAAAAATTGCATTTAGAGCCAAACAAATGTTCATCCTATTCTAAATATTTTATTTAGACGGAGAAAATTTGTTTTTGAATTTTTATATTTTTATTTATTTTTCTAGATTTTTTTAGGCGCAGCGAAATTGTTTAAAAAAAACCCCCCGCGCCTGACTGGGCCAAGGGCCCAGCCGAGCCAGGCCGGTCCAGCCGCCACCGCCTTCCCCACCGGACTCGGAGAGGAGCCTAAGCAGGAGCCGCCGCCGCCGACCCCCTCCCCAAGCCAGCCGACCCCCCTCCGTAAATAGCACCCCGGGGCCCCCCTGGAGCCCCGAGTCACCGCCGCCAACGCCCCGCACCCCATGCCGCCCCGCGCCGCCTGCCGCTGCCCGCACCGCCGCCGCCACCGCCCTTGCCGCTCGGAGCCTAGAGCCGCCGCCGCCCGCGCCGCCCGGAGCCGCTGCCCCGCCACCCTGCCGGAGCCCCGCCGGAGAGCCGCCGCCGCCGAGGTAGTCGCCGTCCGGTTTTTGAAAAAAAAACCAATTCGTTTTTTTTAAACCCTAGTTCCATTTTTAAAAAAATAAATAGATCGGTTTTTTACGGTTTATTTATTTAGCGAGCGCCCGTTCGTCCATTCGTTTTAACGAACGTGTTTTTCGTTTAGTTTCTATTAACGAACGTTCGTTCGTTAACTGTTCGTCGATTTTCTTTTTCTCGGATTAAATCCGCAGTTTTTCTGATCGCGATCTCTGATCCGAGGTTCGTTTTAGTTTAACTTTTCGCTCGTTTATCAGAATCAGGCGATTCAAGCGCCTGGAGTTTCGTCTCGAAACCCTCTTTCCGTTTAACCAACTCAAACAAGTTTTTGCAACTGTAAAAACTGCCTTAGACCCAGAATAGTAAACGAAGCTTGTTTCTCTTGCCGTTTGTCTTTCGTTGCTTCGTTCGTCTTGATTCTTTTTGCCAACCGGAGTTCTTAAGTTAAACTTTCTGGTTAGTTCTCTTGTTCGAGTTTTACCTGTGCATTAGTTGAGTTCTTATTGTATGCTTGTTTGTTTGCGATAGAGTACCCGGAGTGCGCCGCTTGCTACTTCGAATCGCTAGGTTTCCCGGATCATCAGCAAGGCAAGTAACACTTTGATCATACCTCCTACTACCCAGTTTTATTGCATTAGATCAATCCTCACACATTGCATGATTATGATCTAATTAAATTGTGGGTTTGGGGAGTAGTTGAGGTAGAACCTATTACCTGTTTATTATCAAACCTTTGGGAGTTACTCTACGTTTGCTTATTATTGCTATGCTATGCTAGTAGACGTGGATTGGGTGAGTGTATCCATGACAGATGTGAGCTTTGCTAATTAATGGTTTATTTAAGGTGGCAACCTAAACACACATCTGGGTGGATTGAGGCACCTGGGTATTCCAGCGATTGCCTGTTTTCTTTTGGACCACCACCCAGGCTCAAAGGGATCATGAGATTATTCATACTAGAAACTTCCGTGTGCAGCCACAAGCTACTATGGGCTCTAGCATAGTTGACTAAGTCGTGCGAACTCTTACAGTGGTAGACTAGCAGATGTAGGGGATGTAGGTTGGTACGTTCTACCCGTTCGTAAGGTGTTAGCGCTTCTGAAAGACTATGTCTCGGTCATCCGTTTCTCAAACACCATGCATTGCGAGAAAACCAACGGAGGAGATCGATTCTTGTGGGGAAAAGTGCGCAAACCTCTGTAGAGTGTATAAACTAATCATGGTTAGCCGTGTCCCCAGTTATGGACATCTTGAGTATCTAGTACCTGGATTATCATGTGAATCTCATCATGTTACTCTAAAGTTAATTGTTGGGTTTTAATGATGATGTTTAATTGGGATTGAGAATGCTGTCAACCATTCTCAATGTTTAACAACTACCATGATAGTTAAATAAAATTTATTCCTTTGTAGTAGGGAAAAATTGGCTTTACGCAAAACAGTAACCTTAGAGCTTTCCACCAGCCATATATGCATATAGATTAGCCTATTTTATTCCATTACTCTCTATGTGTTACATTGCCAGCATATTCCATGTGCTGACCCGTTTTGGGCTGCAACGTTAATGTTGCAGACTTTCCAGGCGACGATTAAGGTGCCATTAGGTCGTGGTTCTATACTCAGTGATGCCGTTGGAGTTGATGGACTCACTTATCTTCCAAGCCTTCCGCTATTATCGTTATTAGATGGCCTTAAGCCATATTTATTGTATAAGTTCTCTTTTGAGACACTCGATGTAATAAGTGTGTGATTGCTACTCTGTTATAAATCCTTCAAGTACTGTGTGGTGTCAGCATTACTGATCCAGGGATGACACCGGAGCACAGAGATTGGACTGTTTGAGGTCTGGGCACTACAACTAACCGGAGGCCCAGCCCAGAATTGCTGTTTTTTGCATGTTTTAGGGTTTTGAAGAAAAGGAATATCAAATGAAGTCCGAACGGAATGAAACCTTCGGGAACGTGATTTTCTCAATGAACAAGACCCGGGAGACTTGGACCCTACCTCAAGAAACAAGAGAGGAGGCCACGAGGTAGGGGGCACGCCTACCCCCCAGGCACGCCCTCCACCCTCATGGGCCCCTTGTTGCTCCACCGACGTACTCCTTCCTCCTATATATACCTACGTATCCCCAAACAATCAGATACGGAGCCAAAACCCTAATTCCACTGCTGTAACTTTCTGTATCCACGAGATCCCATCTTGGGGCCTGTTCCGGAGCTCCGCTGGAGGGGGCATCGATCATGGAGGGCTTCTACATCATCACCATAGCCCCTCCGATGAAGTGTGAGTAGTTCACCTCAGACCTACGGGTCCATAGTTATTAGCTAGATGGCTTCTTCTCTCTTTTTGGATCTCAATACAATGTTCTCCTCCTCTCTTGTGGAGATCTATTCGATGTAATCTTCTTTTTGCGGTGTGTTTGTTGAGACCGATGAATTGTGGGTTTATGATCAAGTCTATCTATGAACAATATTTGAATCTTCTCTGAATTCTTTTATGTATGATTGGTTATCTTTGCAAGTCTCTTTGAATTATCAGTTTGGTTTGGCCTACTAGATTGATCTTTCTTGCAATGGGAGAAGTGCTTAGCTTTGGGTTCAATCTTGCGGTGTCCTTTCCCAGTGACAGTAGGGGCAGCAAGGCACGTATTGTATTGTTGCCATCGAGGATAACAAGATGGGTTTTTTATCATATTGCATGAGTTTATCCCTCTTCATCATGTCATCTTGCTTAAGGCGTTACTCTATTTTCATTAACTTAATACTCTAGATGCATGCTGGATAGCGGTCGATGAGTGGAGTAATAGTAGTAGATGCAGGTAGGAGTCGGTCTACTTGTCTCAGACGTGATGCCTATATACATGATCATACCTAGATATTCTCATAACTATGTTCAATTCTGTCAATTGCTCAGCAGTAATTCGTTCACCCAGCGTAGAATACTTATGCTCTTGAGAGAAGCCACTAGTGAAACCTATGGCCCCCGGGTCTATCTTCATCATATTAATCTCCCAATACTTAGTTATTTCATTTGCCTTTTACTTTACTTTTATTTTACTTTGCATCTTTATCATAAAAATACCAAAAACATTATCCTATCATATCTATCAGATCTCACTCTCGTAAGTGGCCGTGTAGGGATTGACAACCCCTTATCGCGTTGGTTGCGAGGATTTATTTGTTTTGTGCAGGTACGAGGGACTCGCGCATAGCCTCCTACTGGATTGATACCTTGGTTCTCAAAAACTAAAGCGCTAGAGCAAACAAAAAACTACTCCAAAAGATATAAGTGAAGATCAATGAGTAGTCGAATAATTATGCAACTATGTGAAGACTCTGTAACATTTAATAATTTCAGATCTTGGTATTTTATTCAAACAGCAAGCAAAACTAAATAAAATAAAATGACGCTCCAAGCAAAACACATATCATGTGGTGAATAAACATATAGTTCCAAGTAAAGTTATCGATGAACGAAGACGAAAGAGGGGATGCCTTCTGGGGCATCCCCAACCTTAGGCTTTTGGTTGTCCTTGATTATCTTGGGGTGCCATGGGCATCCCCAAGCTTAGGCTCTTGCCACTCCTTATTCCATAGTCCATCGAATCTTTACCCAAAACTTGAAAACTTCACAACACAAAACTTAACAGAAAACTCGTAAGCTCCGTTAGTATAAGAAAATAAATCACCACTTAGGTACTGTTGTGAACTCATTCTAAATTCATATTGGTGTAATATCTACTGTATTCCAACTTATCTATGGTTCATACCCTCCAATACTACTCATAGATTCATCAAAATAAGCAAACAACACATCAAAAACAAAATCTGTCAAAAACAGAACAGTCTGTAGTAATCTGTAGGTTTAGACCACTTCTGGAACTCATAAAATTCTCAAATAAATTGGTGGACCTGAGGAATTTATCTATTAATCATCTTAAAAAATAATTAACTAAATAGCACTCTCCAAATAAAAATGGCAGCAATTCTTGCGAGCGCTAAAGTTTCTGTTTTTTACAGCATGGTCGCAAAGACTTTCCCCAAGTCTTCCCAACGGTTCTACTTGGCACAAACACTAATTAAAACATAAAAACTCAATCATAATAGAGTCTAGATAAATTATTTATTACTAAACAGTAGCAAAAATCAAGGAACAAAGATAAAATTGGGTTGCCTCCCAACAAGCGCTATCGTTTAACGCCCCTAGCTAGGCATGATGATTTCAATGATGCTCACATAAAAGATAAGAATTGTAACCTAAAGAGGGCATCATGAAGAATATGACTAGCACATTTAAGCCTAACCCACTTCCTATGCATAGGGATTTTGTGAGCAAACAACTTATGGGAACAATAATCAACTATCATAGGAGGGCAAAACAAGCATAACTTCAAAACTTTAAGCACATAGAGAGGAAACTTGATATTATTGCAATTCCTACAAGCATATATTCCTCCCTCATAATAATTTTCAGTAGCATCATGAATGAATTCAACAATATAACCAGCACCTAAAGCATTCTTTTCATGATCTACAAGCATATAATTTTCATTACTCTCCACATAAGCAAACTTCTTCTCATTCGGAATAGTAGTGGGAGCAAACTCAACAAAATAATTATCATGTGAGGCATAATCCAATTGAAAACTAAAATCATGATGACAAGTTTTATGGATATCATTGTTATTTATAGCATACAAGTTATCACAATAATCATCATAGATAGCAACTTTGTTCTCATAATCAATTGGAACCTCTTCCGGAATAGTGGATTCACCACAAAATAAAGTCATGACCTCTCCAAACCCACTTTCATCAATATAATCATCATAAATAGGAGGCATGCTTTCATCAAAATAAATTTTCTCATCAAACCTTGGGGGACAAAAATATCATCTTCATCAAACATAGCTTCCCCAAGCTTGTGGCTTTGCATATCATTAGCATCATGGATATTCAAGGAATTCATACTAACAACATTGCAATCATGATCATCATTCAAATATTTAGTGCCAAACATTTTAATGCATTCTTATTCTAACACTTTGGCACAATTTTCCTTTCCATCATACTCACGAAAGATATTAAAAAGATGAAGCGTATGAGGTAAACTCAATTCCATATTTTTTTGTAGTTTATTTTTATAAACTAAACTAGTGCTAAAACAAGAAACAAAAAGATTCGATTGCAAGATCTAAAGATATACCTTCAAGCGCTAACCTCCCCGGAAACGGCGCCAGAAAAGAGCTTGATGTCTACTACACAACCTTCTTCTTGTAGACGTTGTTGGGCCTCCAAGTGTATAGGTTTGTAGGACAATAGCAAACTTCCCTCAAGTGGATGACCTAAGGTTTATCAATCCGTAGGAGGCGTAGGATGAAGATGGTCTCTCTCAAGCAACCCTGCAACCAAATAACAAAGAGTCTCTTGTGTCCCCAACACACCCAATACAATGGTAAATTGTATAGGTGCACTAGTTCGGCGAAGAGATGGTAATACAAGTGGTATATGGATGGTAGATAAAGGTATTTGTAATCTGAAAATATAAAAACAGCAAGGTAACTAATGATAAAAGTGAGCGTAATGGTATTGCAATGCTAGGAAACAAGGCCTAGGGTTCATACTTTCACTAGTGCAAGTCCTCTCAACAATAATAACATAATTAGATCATATAACTATCCCTCAACATGCAACAAAGAGTCACTCCAAAGCCACTAATAGCGGAGAACAAACGAAGAGATTATGGTAGGGTACGAAACCACCTCAAAGTTATTCTTTCCAATCAATCCATTGGGCTATTCCTATAAGTGTCACAAACAGCCCTAGAGTTCGTACTAGAATAACACCTTAAGACACAAATCAACCAAAACCCTAATGTCACCTAGATACTCCAATGTCACCTCAAGTACCCATAGGTATGATTATACGATATGCATCACACAATATCAGATTCATCTATTCAACCAACACATAGAACCCCAAAGTTTCTACCGGAGAATCACGACGACAATGTGTGCCAACCCCTATGCATAGGTTCATGGGCGGAACCCGCAAGTTGATCACCAAAACATACATCAAGTGAATCACGTGGTATCCCATTGTCACCACAGATACGCACGACAAGACATACATCAAGTGTTCTCAAATCTTTAAAGACTCAATCCGATAAGATAACTTCAAAGGGGAAACTTAATTCATTACAAGAGAGTAGAGGGGGGGAAGAAACATCATCGGATCCAAATATAATAGGAAAGCTCGCGATACATCAAGATCGTATCACCTCAAGATAACGAGAGAGAGAGAGAGAGATCAAACACATAGCTACGGGTACATACCCTCAACCCCGAGGGAGAACTACTCCGTCCTCGTCATCGAGAGCACCGGGATGATGAAGATGGCCACCGGAGAGGGATTGCCCCCTCCGGCAGGGTGCCGGAACATGTCTAGATTGGTTTTCGGTGGCTACGGAGGCTTCTGGCAGCGGAACTCCCGATCTATTGTGCTCCCCGATCGTTTTAGGGTATATGGAGATATATAGGCGGAAGGAGTACGTCAGGGGAGCCATGAGGTGCCCACGAGGGTGGAGGGTGCGCCCAGGGGGTGGGAGCACCCCCTACCTCGTGGCTTCCTCGTTGATCCCCAGACGTGCACTCCAAGTCTTCTGGGTTTCTTCTGGTCCAAAAATAAGTTCCGCGAAGTTTCAGGTCAATTGGACTCCGTTTGATTTTCCTTTTCTGCGATACTCTAAAACAAGGAAAAAACAGAAACTGACACTGGGCTCTGGGTTAATAGGTTAGTCCCAAAAATCATATAAAAGTGTATAATAAAGCCCATAAACATCCAAAACAGAAGATAATATAGCATGGAGCAATCAAAAATTATAGATACGTTGGAGACGTATCAGTCTTGCGGATGTTATTGCCATGCTTGTAGTTGAACTTGAAAGACAATTCATGCACATGCACCCTTGCATACAAAGGATTTCCTTAGAATTTTCTAATATTGAGCATTCTTCTGTTAAGTGTGCCGCTACTATCTTTTTGGCTCATGAGTTTAGATTCATAATAAAAGAGGCCAAAGAAATCTTTGCGCATTATAGGGTGGACGCTTGTTGTCCTCCCATAGATGCCATCCTCTTTGATCAAGAAGAAATAATGCGTTTTCAATCTCTAGACTATATTGCTTTCAATGAAAATCTTAGAAAAAGGGTTCCTACCAATGTTTTAGTTGATAGAATTTATGAACTTAATGATGATTTGGCTATTCAAAATAATGAACTAGGATATTCTCTTGAATATAGGCTCACAAAGTTCTGTCAAAAGAATGCTTATAATGATGAATTGGTTGTGCAATACGAAGGACCAAAGGAGGAACCTATACCTCCCAAGGTTGATCTTGGGGACTTTTGCCCCATTAAATTTAGCCCTTTTGATTACTTTTGCTTGCCTCAAAGAAAACTTGCTGCCGAACATAGAGAATATGAAATGAGTTTTAATGATCTATCTTACTATTATGGCAATACCTAGATCTATCCTTGCTTTTTATGCCTAGCTAGGGGCGTTAAACGATAGCGCTTTTTGGGAGGAAACCCAATTTTATTTTTATTCCTTGCTTTTTGCTCCTATTTAGTAATAAATAATTTATTTAGCCTCTATTTAGGTTGTGTTTTTTGTGTTTGTGCCAAGTAGAACCTTTGGGAAGACTTGGGGAAAGTCTTGTTAATCTTGCTGTAAAAAACAGAAACTTTAGCGCTCACGAGAACTGCTGTCATTTTTATTTGGAAAATTCTATTTAGTTAATTATTTTTGAAGATGATTAATAGATAAATTACTCACGTCCAGCAATTTATTTTAGAATTTTGGGGTTCCAGATCTTGCGCTATCTACAGATTACTAAAGACTGTTCTGTTTTTGACAGATTCTGTTTTTCGTGTGTTGTTTGCTTATTTTGATGAATCTATGGCTAGTAAAATAGTTTATAATCCATAGAGAAGTTGGAACACAGTAGGTATAACACCAATATAAATAAAGAATGAGTTCATTACAGTACCTTGAAGTGGTCTTTTGTTTTCTTTCGCTAAGGGAGCTCACGAGATTTTCTACTTTAAGTTTTGTGTTGTGAAGTTTTCAAGTTTTGGGTAAAGATTTGATGGATTATGGAACAAGAAGTGGCAAGAAACTAAGCTTGGGGATGCCCATGTCACCCCCAAGATAATCTAAGGACACCTAAAAGCCAAAGCTTGGGGATGCCCCGGAAGGTATCCCCTCTTTTCGTCTACTTCTATCGGTAACTTTACTTGGAGCTATATTTTTATTCACCACATGATATGCGTTTTGCTTGAAGCGTCTTGTATTATTTGAGTCTTTATTTGTTATTTTACCAAAATCATCCTTGCTGTACACACCTTTTGAGAGAGCCATACATGATTTGGAATTTGTTAGAATACTCTATGTGCTTCGCTTATATCTTTTGAGTTATATAGTTTTGCTCTAGTACTTCACTTATATCTTTTAGAGCACGGTGGTGGATTTGTTTTATAGAAACTATTGATCTCTCATGCTTCACTTAGATTATTTTGAGAGTCTTAAATAGCATGGTAATTTGCTTAAATAATCCTAATATGCTAGGTATTCAAGATTAGTAAAAAAATTCCTAGGAGTGTTTTGAATACTAAGAGACGTTTGATGCTTGATGATTGTTTTGAGATATGGAGGTAATAATATCAAAGTCGTGCTAGTTGAGTAGTTGTGAATTTGAGAAGTTCTTGTGTTGAAGTTTGCAAGTCCTGTAGCATGCACGTATGGTAAACGTTGTGTAACAAATTTGAAACATGAGGTGTTTTTTGATTGTCTTCCTTATGAGTGGCGGCCGGGGACGAGCGATGGTCTTTTCCTACCAATCTATCCCCCTAGGAGCATGCGCGTAGTGCCGAGGTTTTTGATGACTTGTAGATTTTTGCAATAAGTATGTGAGTTCTTTATGACTAATGTTGAGTCCATGGATTATACGCACTCTCACCCTTCCATCATTGCTAGCCTCTTCGGTACCGTGCATTGCCCTTTCTCACATTGAGAGTTGGTGCAAACTTCGCCGGTGCATCCAAACCCCGTGATATGATACGCTCTTTCACACATAAACCTCCTTATATCTTCCTCAAAACAGCCACCATACCTACCTATTATGGCATTTCCATAGCCATTCGGAGATATATTGCCATGCAACTTTCCACCATTACGTTTATCATGACACATTCATAATTGTCATATTACTTAGCATGATCATGTAGTTGACATAGTATTTGTGGCAAAGCCACCGTTCATAATTCTTTCATACATGTCACTCTTGGTTCATTTCATATCCCGGTACACCACCAGAGGCATTCATATAGAGTCATCTTTTGTTCTAGCATCGAGTTGTAATCATTGAGTTGTAAATAAATAGAAGTGTGATGATCATCATTTTCTAGAGCATTGTCCCAAGTGAGGAAGAAAAAAGAGAAAGGCCATATAAAAAAAGGAAAAGGCCTAAATTAGTAAAAAATGAGAGAAAAAGAGAGAAGGGACAATGTTACTATCCTTTGCCACACTTGTGCTTCAAAGTAGCACCATAACCTTCATGATAGAGATTCTCTTGTTTTGTCACTTTCATATACTAGTGGGAAATTTTCATTATAAAACTTGGCTTGTATATTCCAACAATGGGCCTCCTCAAGTGCCCTAGGTCTTCGTGAGCAAGCAAGTTGGATGCATACCCACTTAGTTTCTTTTGTTGAGCTTTCATACATTTATAGCTCTAGTGCATGCATTGCATGGCAATCCCTACTCCTTGCATTAACATCAATCGGTGGGTATCTCCATAGCCCATTGATTAGCCTCGTTTATGTGAGACTTTCTCCCTTTTTGTCTTCTCTACATAACCCCCATCATCATATTCTATTCCACCCATAGTGCTATGTCCATGGCTCGCGCTCATATATTGCGTGAAAGTTTATAGGTTTGAGATTGCTAAGGTATGAAACAATTGCTTGGCTTGTCATCGGGGTTGTGCATGATGAGAGCATTCTTGTGTGACGAAAATGGAGCATGACTAAACTATATGATTTTGTAGGGATGAACTTTCTTTGGCCATGTTATTTTGAGAAGACATAATTGCTTCGTTAGTATGCTTGAAGTATTATTATTTTTATGTCAATATGAACTTTTATCTTGAATCTTTCGGATCTGAATATTCATACCACAATTAAGAAGAATTACATTAAAATTATGCCAAGTAGCACTCCGCATCAAAAATTCTGTTTTTATCATTTACCTACTCGAGGACGAGCAGGAATTAAGCTTGGGGATGCTTGATACGTCTCCAACGTATCTATAATTTTTGATTGCTCCATGCAATATTATCTACTGTTTTGGACATTATTGGGCTTTATTATCCACTTTTATATTATTTTTGGGACTAACCTATTAACCGGAGGCCCAACCCAGAATTGTTGTTTTTGCCTGTTTTAGGGTTTCGAAGAAAAGGAATATCAAACGGAGTCCAAACGGAATGAAACCTTCGGGAACGAGATTTTCTCAATGAACAAGACCCGGGAGACTTGGACCCTACGTCAAGAAACAAGAGAGGAGGCCACGAGGTAGCACTACAAAAAATACACTTCCGTGATGATATGTGTTTGTCACAGTAGGTCGCGTTTTTTATCATGCATGTACATCCATGACAAATTTATGACAGAGTAAAGATAGTCATACCTGTGTTGTCGTAGAAGTGTTCCATGACATTACCAAAATTATCATCACGGAAGTGTCCACTTCCATGACGATAAATCGCGCATCACAGAAGTGCTTTCGTCAAGTGTGACCGACACGTGGCATCCACCATAACAAAACGCCGTTAAGCTATCGGGTCGGGTTTTGGATCCGATAACCCGTTAACAGCCCCGACCAATGGGGATTTTCCATGTGTAAAATCATCATTGGCTGGAGGAGACCCGTGTAAGGTCCGCGTTGGCACAGGTGTCACTCATCCAATGGGCGAGACACGCCTATGATATGTTGACACGTGGACCGGCCCATCAAGTTTAAATGGGCCGGCCCAACTAAAGGCCCACAAGATTTTGCGGACCATAATGGGCCGGCCCAGCTAAAGGCCCACGATATTTTGCGGACCATAATGGGCTGGCCCAGCTAAAGGCCCACAAGATTTTGCGGGCCATAATGGGCCGGCCCAGGTAAAGGCCCACAAGATTTTTGTGTGCCATAATGGGTCGGCCCAGGTAAAGGCCCACAAGATTCTTGCGAATCATAATGGGCCGGCCCAGCTAAAGTCCCATGAGATTTCGTCGGCATTAATGGGTCGGCCCAGCTGTAGGCCCACAAGATTTAAGGACCCTAGTAGGCCGGCCCATTAACTGGCTGCCATGTTTTGGGCCAAATGCCGGCCCATATTTGATCCAGTACATTAATGGCCTGCCACGCTCTAGGCCTAATAATGGCCCATATGAGATCCGGCCCATTAAAAGCCTACCACGTTCTGGGCCAAATTACGGCCCAGATCAGGTCTGGCCCTTTAAGAGGCTTTGGGCTCAATTATGGCCCATATCAGATTCGGCCCATCAACTGGACACTATGCTTTTGGGACCACTTGCTAAAGGCCCACTTAGTAATTCGGTCTGATATTAGTTTTGACCTGTTAAGGGCCTGTTTAACATTTCGCCCTATATTAATTTCGGCCTGTTAAAAGCCCATCATATAGTTGGGCCTAATTACGGCCCGGTTTGCATCCAGCCTGCTTGTAGCCGACATCTGATTGGGACAAACAAGGACCGAGACAATTTTGGCCTGTTAAAAGCCCGTGATTTGATTCGCACAATCATGGGCCGGGGTTCATTTCGGGCTGCTGCCGGCCCATGAGCTGTTCGGCACGTTTCAGGCCCAACCTACATCGTGATTGCATGACGACCCGATTATGTACCGTAATTTTATGGTTTGGCCGGTTTACTGCGAAGACAGGATATATATACAGTAAAATAACTGCAGCATCGTGAATAAAAAAAACCTAGACTATACGATAAAGAAATTACGGCATATTACATCCACTGGGCATCAAAGTTCGCCACTATGATAATAAAGCACAAGCAGACATCAGATTACATACATGGGGCATCAATCGCCACCAGTGCAAATAAACACGCTGACAAAATAATATACAAAACCAACAACACTTCAATAGAGTTCAAGAAAGGTTAGCCCTGCTGGGGAGCTGCAGCGCAAGTAGCTGAGCAAGATGATGAGACTATGCTTGTTCAACACTTATATCTTCCTCACTCTGAAAGATAAACAAGCAGAGAGATGACATGTTTTGCACTTAAAAGTATTAGTGCTGACAATTCATCACATTTCTTACTGACGAATAAAGTGACACAGTTTAAAATTGCATTAACACAATATGGTATTGTTCAGGTCAAGACATGGCAGGAAATGACATTGTGAAGGAGTTGGCAGCTTCACGACACCACTGGATTACAGATCAAGAACTCATAAGTATCAATGGTTAGTGTGCTGTCAATTTATACCATTTCAGATTAGCAAATAAAGAGATGATTTAAATAATAGTAGAATGATATGACATTGTTCATAGTTAAGACATTGCAGAATATGACATTGTGCTGTAGTGGGTAGGTTCACCACACCACTGGATTACGAATGAAGAACAGAAGCATACATGCAGTGCAAAAGAAGATCACTTGCTCTGTATAGTTTAATTTACATGGTATGAAGAAGGAACTTGGTTGTACAACTGAAAAATTAAATTGAGAAAGGACAAACTTTTGTTTATGAACTACATAATAAACTTTAAACAAGCAATTTGATGCAAACACCAAAAATAAATAGCTGTTGCAGTCATGCCTTACCAAATATATACAACAAAGTTTGAAGGCTTGAGAAGGGCAAACTTACATTATTGGTGAAGACAGGCTCTATAAAGGCCTTGTCCATGCTGATGGGGGGGCAATTCAAGAAGTTTACCACAGAATCTTCTTCAAAAGCATTGCCTTTATTCTACATTTTGTTAAGAGTAAATATAGATTTGATAATATACAAAAAATAGATAATATTTAAGATAAGATGAAGAGTGATGCTACATAACCAAGTAGCTATAAATGTAAGTGCAGCGATACAGGCAAAAGGTACAACCAAGAGCAATGCACAGTGAAACTTCTTCAGTACCAACCTTATGGTAAGAGTAAATATAGATCTGATGTGTAGAAAATGGAGGGCAAAGGAAAATAAGCTGCAGAGTGATGGTACATGAACAACTACCTGTCATTATAAGTACACTGATAAAGGACAGCATGTACTTATAAGAACAATGAATAGCTAAAAACATTGGCATTGGATATATTCTACACTAATGTAACCATTCATACAGATCAGATAATTTGGAGCGAACAATTGATAAGCAAGCTATCATGCATACTGCTGTCACATAATGAACCAGGTATGTATGCAAGTACAGTGATACAGGACAACAGGTACTAACAAGAGCGAAGCAGCATGCAGAATATTTGCGATATCCTGTTGTTCTTGTCAAACCAAAATTCTTCTTCGAGCAGATTTCCTGCAAAAAAGATCTGTAAGGCACATGCGGAAAAGTAGAAGTTCAAATTGTCATGTGATTTCATAGACAGTACCTCATCCTGGGAATGAGACCAGTGCATAACAAGGTTTTTCCATTCAATGTCTTCTAAATTTAGCACAGGAGACTTCACCGGAAATTCGTTTATAGACTTGCCATCAAAGTCTGATTTCCTCAGGTAACACCGATACTGCTGCAATGCTTCCTTGAAAAGCACAAGCAAGCTTTGCTCGTCATGACTATCCAGATTGACCCTCGCCTAGTGAAAGAACATGCGGTGCCCCCATGTTTGGTTTTGGTAATTGATGACAATCTCGATGGACTAATGGTTGCCTTGAGTTATATTTGAAGGATTTGTCCATAGGCTTTTCTTGGAGTACATATGTTGGTTTCAAGGAGAGTTTGTGTCCACCAAGGTGCTATTCAAGGAATTATCCAAAGATTGGTCATACATCATCCAAATGAAGAGAATTGGAAATATTCAAGGTTGATCAATATTAAGTCAAGAATGAATCAAGTTGATCAATACACAAAGCATACAAGATGTACTGAGGGATCAAGAGATCCCATGGTATGGTAAGCATTGTCCATTACGCTTTGTTTGCTAACCCATGGTTTTCAAGAGAGTTCTTTGTGGGGTTAGGTTGTGATGTGCAAGTTCAAGTGCAGCATCATGAAGAGATCAAATGCTTGAAGCTTGCCGTCCATTATGGTAACAATGGATTTATGAAGATGTGCCGAAGAGTGGCTCACCCATAGTGGAGTATGGGGGAGCAATCAACTAGTCTTCATCGAGCCAACACAATCAAGAAAGGTGGTCCAACTTGAGAAAGTCAAGATTGTCATCATCTATCTCAAGTGGAGTATGTGCAAGACAAAGGTTTGCCCTTGATAGGTTCTCTATTTTACCGGTCTCAGAGTGGTAGTTGGGAGACCGGGTTATAGGATTGATTGCCGTACTATCAAGGGGGCTCTCGATGAGTAGCTTGATCGTATCGTTCGTAGAGAGCTCAAACCATTGCATCCTTGCATCATCTTTATTGGTTCTTGTTTGGTTCTTCTCTTTGTGAGTTTTGGAGCTTATGGTCATCTTGATGACAAGCTCGAGTTCATCGAAAACGGAGTTCACATGTATCTTCTATGTTGTTTTCGATGTTGGAGGTTTTGCCGGTTCTTCTCGGTTGGAGGTTTCACTCCTCTATTTGTTTGCATACCTCCCCTACCTCTTCTTACTATCCAACAAAATTGAGTTTGCTCAATTCGGAGCTCATATGCAGAAGTTATGGCAGTTCTGGTTTTCCGTGGAGTTTACTTGCTTTCGTGGAAGTGGCATAAGGATGGCGCCAGCGGTAGTACCACTGGGCCGGAGCGGCAGTACCGCTTATCGCCACAAGCGGTAGTACCGCTGTCCCACAGCGGTAGTACCGCCCATGGCCATAAGCGGTAGTACAGCTCCGGTTCCGCGCTGGTACCGCCTCGACTCGAGACGTGGTTTTCTCGTGTCGAGTTCAGCGGTAGTAGGAGCGGTAGTACCGCTCATGTGCGGTAGTACCACGGCTACCACCACCCCTAGTGCCGCTCAATGGCCCTCCTCTTTGTTCCTTCTCCCCGTGCTCGTGGTAGGCGTTGTGCGCGGTCCCAGCGGTAGTACCGCCGGGCCGGAGCGGCAGTACCGCTTATGGCGACAAGCGGTAGTACCGCTGTCCCAAGAGGCAGTATCGCTGCAGCCAACGGTAGTACCGCTGGCTCCAGCGATAGTGCCGCTCATATGGCTCCGCCACGCACTCTGTTTTGCTCTGCTCTCCGTGTTCTACCTCCCGGGCGGTAGTACCGCTCCACTGAGCGGTAGTACCGCTCGTGCATGGACTGAGCACATAACGGTTGGATTCGGGAGCTCCTATAAAAGGGGGTCTTCTTCCCCATTCAACCTTATCCTTCGAGCTCGTGTTCTTCCCCATTGTTGACCTTCTTCGAGCTTGCTAACTCTCAATCCCTCCATGGAGTCTTGCTAGTTTTTGAGGGAAAAGAGAGAGGAGATCTAGATCCACATTTCCACCAATCACTTTCTCTTCTATGTGAGGGAACCCCTTGGATCTAGATCTTGGAGTTCTTGGTGTTCTCCTTCTTGTTCTTCCTCTCATTTTCCTCCCTAGCATTAGTTTCTTCGGTGGGATTTGAGAGACTCCGTGTGCCCTTGCCATTGCATTTGGTGCATCGGTTTGAGTTCTCCACGGTGATACGTGGAAGTTACAAGTTGAGAAGCTTATTACTCTTGGGTGCTTGGTACCTTTGAGCTTGTTCCTCTTGGGTGCTTGGGCGCCCTAGACGGTTGGTGGTGTTCGGAGCTCAATCATTGCGGTGTGATGCTCCGGCCAAGTGTCGGGGTCTCCAATTAGGTTGTGGAGATCGCCCCGAGCAATTTGACGGGTACCGGTGACCGCCCCCAAGGGTTGCCAAAGTGTACGGGTTCGGTGAACACCCCCAAGGGTTGCCATTTGTATGGGTTAGGTGACCGCCCTCAAGGGTCCCTTAGTGGAATCATGGCATCTTGCATTGTGCGAGGGCATGAGGAGATTATGGTGGCCCTAGTGGCTTCTTGGGGAGCATTGTGCGTCCACACCGCTCCAAACGGAGATTAGCATCCGCAAGGGTGTGAACTTCGGGATACATCGTCGTCTCTGCATGTCTCGGTTATCTCTTACCCGAGCCCTTTACTTATTCACTTTACTTTGAGATAGCTATATTGTTCTTTGTCATATATTTGGCTATCACATAGTTGCTTATCTTGCTTAGCATAAGTTGTTGGTGCACATAGGTGAGCCTAGTTGTTTTAGGTTTTGTGCTTGGCAAATTAACCGCTAGGTTTATTCTGCATTTGTTCAAGCCTAAACCGTAATTATTTTAAAGCGCCTATTCACCCCCCCTCTAGGCGACATCCACGATCTTTCACCTAGTTACAACAATGTAATGTAAATCATTGATGTGTTCAATCAGCAGAAAACAGGAAAATAGTAATCATGAATAATAGCACTTACACGTAAGTTGGACAGGAAGATGTGAAAATGGTGTTTGTCTTCACAATAATCTTCCCATGATGGGAATATATGCACGTAGTCCCTAACAACATTGAAAGCATTATCTTTTAAACTGGGAATAAATGGAATGGGGTTCCAATCTGCAGAAATTGGCCGTCTCTGCAGTTGGGATAGGTCTTCGGCCGATGGACTTGCTGTACTTTTTGCTGGAGTGGGATTTTTCTGTGGTACAGCTGGTGCTATGGCAAATGAAATCGGTATACCTTTTGCTGGAGTGCAGGTCCTGTGTGGTGGGGCTAGTGGTGTGGCCAGTGAAGTATGGGTACAGTCTACTGGAGTCGGTCCTACGTTTTGTGTCACTGGTTGTACAACCAATATAAGTGGGGTGCTGTCTGATTTCTCCGGCACCACCACGTTTTTCAAGGACTTTGCTGGTGCTCCTTCAGGTTCGGCAATCACCCTCTTCCTTTTTGATGTCTGATGCACAAGAAAAACATTTGAGTGGAAAAACATGGTATGATGACAGATGGAATATGTATTGATAATGGATGGGCATGGCATCTCGACATATATGATGAGTAAACTAAGCAGATGGCGGTGCAACAAAGTAGAAGAAATGCAAGACAACATATGCAAGATACCCGCAATCAATAAAACATTGCCAAATTAGAACAGGCACCTTGATGGGTGAACAGGACAGGCCATCTGCCTTTGACTCCTCGAGGTTAGAATAGTCATTAGGATCATATTCTGAACAAGAATCAACAGGTGGGGAGCGTATGAGTTTCATTGCATCCAGAATGGCACTCAATGCCTTGGTGCCAATTTTGTAAGTCATTGCAGTGTTTAGCTTCAAGAGTGGAATGCTGCTAGTGCGACATAAAGCAGCTACACAAATCATAGTGTAGATATAACGGGAAAACCTTAAGCATCAGAGTAAAATCAGCAAAGTGGAACTTGCTGGAATATATGTGCTAGTTTTGCCGGTACAGCTAGAAAGGCTTCGGATACCAGCTCTCTTCAAGTGAAGGTGCGGTACTGTTAATATCAGTGTAACTCTCAAAGGCGACACAGCTCCCCGCATTTCCTTGCTATTCTTATAGGATTCAAGTGGGCAGGCCACTACAAATCCTATTCCTATGTTTACGAGATCCTACGAATCAAAGAGGCTCAAAGTGTCCATCACAACCGACCGTATAGACCTCTACACTGCAAATGTCCCTGCTCATCTTCAGTACAAGGAACATACTGTACTACTATCATACTCCCTCCATTCCAAAATATAAGTCTTGGTAGAGATTTCCACTATGGATCACATACAGATGTATCCAGATACATTTTAGAGTGTAGATTCGCTCATTTTGCTCCATATGTAGTCCATGGTGGAATCTATACAAAGACTTGTATTTAGGAACGGAGAGAGTACATATTAAAGAAGAACGGAAGAGGAACATGGTAAAGAAGAGCAAGCAGATTTTGGATAATAAAATGTTGGTTGCGCAGTGCCCGCACATGATGAACCAGAGCGCATTAAGAATGCAACTCCCAGCTGTCTCTCGACCATTTCAGGCGGTTGGATGAAGATCCTACGTCTCCTAACCCTTCTTCTTCCTCGTCTCTGATTCTTCCCATACAGAACACCGCACGGGCCACCGTCCGGACCACCGGCCCCACCGCCTGTGTTCCTCCGCCACCCCCACCCCCACCCCCGCCCCAACCCCCACCCGCGTCGAGTTTTTGTTCATTCGGCAAGGCCCCACAACCACCCGAGCCCCTTCGATCGCACCGGCGAACTCCGGCGAGCTCTGAAAAATTGACTGACCCAATTTTGAAATTTAGTCTACTGTGATTTAACTAGTGTGGAATATAAAAGGGGAAAACCATAAGCATTGGGAGTATAGTGTTGAGCGTGCCATGGCGGATTTGAAGGTGCAAACCGGACAAAGGCAACTTTGCAACCAAGACAAGAAATCAGAGTAAAGCAGTGGCGATCTATTTTCTTACTGTGATAAATAAGTTGAGCAGATACGAAAGAGTACCGCCTCTGGTGCGGCGCCGTGTACGCATCTGCTGAGAATTTGACGGTGCTGCGGTAGCGATGGCTGTCCGCAGCGTGGAAGTAGATCTAGGAGGGTAGACGGTGGCGGCAGGGCACGGTGGACGAGACGGTCGTAGGAGCGGCGTCGGCAAGGTGGACGACAGCGGGGATGAAGCGAGAGGACGGGATGCAAGGATCCCGGTCCGAAGCCGTGGATGAGAGAGGTCGATCTCTTGTAATGGACGGCGGCGTCGGGGTATCAGCTCCGGCATGGTGGAGGAGGACAGCAGTGGATGGGGTGGCGGACGGCGGCGGACGGGGGAGGGTAGGGTGGAGAGGGTGTTTTGGCGCCCACGGAGTACGAATGGGGAATTGGGAGGTAGAGAGGAAGGGGGGAACCATGTATTCATGGCGCGCTTGTCTCAAATGCGAGGAAATTTACAAAACTTAGCCCCCATTTCAAATTTCTACTACATCACAGCAACATTAGTCGGTTGGGGATAGGACGGTAATCTCGCATACACTGAATATTTGCCGACGAGAGTTTGTTTTTGGTGCCCACTGTGTATGAATATGAATCGGGAGTTCGGCCGAGGACACACTGTGTTTTGGCGCCCACCGTGTATGAATCCGGGTGAGAGGCGGTTACGTCACGTTTGGGTGAAATTACAAACCTACACCTATCGAAACCTATAGAAATCCAGCAGATAGGCTTTGCGTGGCAGGGATAGGCAGTAGTGATTTCCATTTCGCAGATTTTGGTTTCGGGCGGTTACTGCGACTTTCCCCGCTTCGTTCAAATTTTGCAGAGTGCACGTTTACCGTGCCAACTCAATTCGAATCCCGTTTGTATTCTATTTTTTTCGGGCTGGATCCATTTTCAATTGGAATTACATTCTATATACATCATTTTTTATATATACTTTCAAAAGCACAACAAAGAATTCTGCTCCTTTATATGTATAATATGATTTAAAAATACAACGATCTCGAAATCTTAAGGTTGAATTCGAAAAAAAATAACCAAGTTATGTTCTACTAAAATGTATGGATCAGTAGTATCTACATATTAAATAACATAGATGTGCGTGAATTCATATGAGTATGCATGTTTGATAGATCAATTTTGGTTTGAGTATGGATTACATGTATCATCATCTCGAATGCGAATATTTGAATCCCTTTTTTGTTCACTCCTTTCACGCCCATCTCTCTCGCATGCATGCTCCTTCAGGTAGCTATCACTCTCTTTTCTCCAGCTCACCCGCACGCTCACTTCATGTTTCTCCTATCCTTGCAAACATGGTCTCTCGACGTCTCCCTTGAGAAGTGTCACACTCTCCCTATCATTATACATTACACGGTTTTCATTATCTCTCACGTCTCTACTGTTCTCTGGTATCACTCGGTACCTAAGCTTTCTTTTTCGCCGCCACACACACAGTCTCCACTCGTCTTTCACTTTGTCTTTCTCTCTATGGGATTCTCTCTCACACCCTATATGTCTCCACATATGACTCATACCACTAAAATCACTCTCTCTCTCTCTCCTGTAGACGCAACATTTGTTGCGGTCTCCTTTTCGTCTCCATCCCAGACTGACATTATTCATTTGTTTACCGATCAGACAACCCCGATTACCATCTCCTCTCTCTCACACACAGACACACACACAACTCCTGATTCCACTCCCCTTCCCGACTACCGTCTCTCTCTCACACACACAAAACTCTCGCTTTCGCACCCCGACTCGTATTTCTCTCACAAACATTTATCGACTAGCTAGCCTCTAGATAGGTTTATACACCCGCACACTCGTGCTTCCACCATCGCATACATGTCTCTCTCCCGCTCCTTGTATCTATGTAGATTTTTCTTCCCTTCTTTAGACACGCCCTCTCGATCGTGCACACACACACTATCGCCTCATTTTAAGCTGATACCTATCGCACACACCATCCTTGTGTCTTTGTCACACATGCACTCCGTCCTCCTCCACTCTCCCTCTCTCACACACACACATGGGCTTTTTGCAACAACTAGCCAGATGCCCATGGGTTGCACGGAACATCAAGATGCATTGTATGAGTAGTTTATCTTGTGGGGGAAAAGGATGAACGAGGGAAGGCCTTATTTGCAAATGTGGAGAGGGGTGTGGGTATCCTTTTGCAAAATTGCCATAGTTTCCTTCCTATCCGTCAGATATAGATCGGACGGCCTATATTGCAGGATGGCAGGCACACGATCATCACCGACAATGCTTTTTATAAGAGTAGGGATAAAAAATAGAGTTGGTGATGATGGTGGGCCTGCCATCCTGCAATGTAGGTCGTCTATATCTGACAGATAGGAAGGAAAATATGGCAATTTACCCGCACTCTTCACCACATTTGCAGATAAGGCCTTCCCTCGTTCATCCTTTTCTCCCACAAGATCTTGATGTTCCGTGCAACGCACGGGCATCTTGCTACTAAGAGTAGAAATTAGACATATACCACTTCTCGAATCTTGAAACCAACAACATTCCTCCCTTATCTCATCAAAACCGCCAAAGGAATATATTTTGTGTGGAACATAACATATTTTTAGTGATATACGTATTTCAGAACTAGACTTTTTTTCTATCAAATCGGTGAATATGTATTCATCTACTTTGATCGTGTGGCAACGCATTGGCACATTGCTAGTAGTTATTATAATTTTTTGGACACCAGACAAACGGTGGAGTACATATACGAAGAGAAGAGGTGCAGGACGCAGTCGGCCTCTCGCTGTCTCGCACACATGAGTGTTATGTAAAGGCGACGTTAATAAAATAAACCCTAAAACCCTAGGTGCACGATTGCTGCATTCGCGGGTACCGGGTACGTGGTGGAGCACCTTTGTAGGAATAGTCAGCTGAGCACGCCTCCTCACCACGTAATTGCTCTAACACGGGCGCGACCTCTCATAGCGCAGGCATTGAACCGGCGCGCCGGCCAAGAGGGCCACACTCGCTGCAGACCCGGCTGAGCACGCCTCCTCGCCGCGTGCAACCAGCTTAAGACTGCCTCGCCCGCCTTCATTGAATCCGCGCGTGTGCCGACAACACGTCCTTCCGCGAGCCGGCAGGCATTTTAGAACACAAAAAATGACTAAAATATAATTAATTTACGCATGGTCTTAACTTGTTGTGCTCGCATTGGTAGCAGGAACTAGTAGAGGATTTTCTTTATTTATAACTCTCCTCACATTTTTTTGGCTTTGAAGTGAATCATGGTTGTGGACATTATGTATGAATGTGCAGATATCTGTGAACATGAGTTTGATGTGGAAGTTGAACTTGGAATGTCAGGCTTGCACGTGAACTATACCATGTCCAATGCTTCGTCTGTTATTGTTTGGAAAGTAATTGCAATTATTACATGGCCCGAAAAAATACATTTTGTGCCACATCAGTAGATGCACGGACATCACAACAGGCATGCTGACTGGATAAACATTTGAACCTAGCTATTATGAAGGAAATTTTGTATTGACAACAGTTTTAGATAGCAGGAGACACCTAACCTGCTCTACCTCTGCTAGCTTATTTCTGGCTTCTTCCATCTCTTCTTTGGCTTGTAACGCCCCATATGTAACCTGCCATATTTGTATTCAACCTCTTGCCATTTTCGGCACTAAGTTATGTTATTTCCTCGTTGTGGGGTTTTGTCTCCGTGTTGCTTTTGTCTTTGTCATGCATCTCATATCATGTCATCATGTGCATCGCATTTGCATACGTGTTCGTCTCATGCATCCGAGCATTTTCCCCGTTGTCCGTTTTGCATTCCGGCGCTCCTATGTCCTCCTGTGTCCCCTTTTGCTTCTTTTCGTGTGCGGGTGTTAAACGTTCTCGGATTGGACCGAGACTTGCCAAGTGGCCTTGGTTTACTACCAGTAGACTTCCTATCAAGTTTCGTGCCATTTGGACTTCATTTGATACTCCAACGGTTAATCGAGGAACCGTGAAGGCCTCGTGTGTGTTGCAGCCCAACACCTCTCCAAAGTGGCCCAAAGCCCAGCTAAACCCCCTCCATCATATCGGTCGTTCGATCACGATCGCGTGGCCGAAAACTGTGCTCAATTTGGAGCCTCCTAGCTCCTTCTATGTATAAAAGGCACCTCCATCAAAAATCCCGGATCCATACCACCCTAATCCTAGCTCCCTCTCCCCTCCGCGCGGCCCGACGTGTCCGCCCGCCGCCGGACAGAAATTCCGCCGCCCGCGTCCAATCCACAGCCGACACGTGGCCCCTCGGCGCCCACATCGCCGCTGGCCCGCTGAGCCCAGGGCAGGCCCCCGAGGCCCAGCCGCCGCCCCGCGCCGCCTGGTCGCCTCCCCACCGCCCGACCGACTCGCGCCGCCCTTCGCCCGTCGCTGCCGACCGCCGCGCCGCCCCGCTGCCTGTCGCCGGCCATCGCCCGTCGCCGCTCGCCTCCACCGGCTCCACCCGCGCCGCCCGTCGCCACCACATCTGTAACACCCCGGATGTAACTTTCCCAATTTGTACTCCAACTCTTGCCGTTTCGGCGTTAAGTTATATTTATTTCCTCGGGTTTGGGTTTTGTCTCCGTGTGTTGTTGTCACTGTCATGCATCTCATATCATGTCATCATGTGCATTGCATTTGCATGCGTGTTCGTCTCATGCATTCGAGCATTTTCCCCGTTGTCCGTTTTGCATTCCGGCGCTTCGTTCTCCTCCGGTGGCCATTTCTAGCTTTCTTTCGTGTGTGGGGATTAAACATTTCCGGATTGGACCGAGACTTGTCAAGCGGCCTTGGTTTACTACCGGTAGACCGCCTGTCAAGTTTCGTATCATTTGGACTTCGTTTGATACTCCAACGGTTAACCGAGGGACCGAAAAGGCCTCATGTGTGTTGCAGCCCAACACCCCTCCAATTTGGCCCAAAACCCACCTAACTCTACGCCATCATCTAGAGCGTTCGATCACGATCGCGTGGCCGAAAACCGCACCTCATTTGGACCCTCCTAGCTCCTCCAATGCCTATTTAAAGACCCCTCCGTTTTCGGATCTCCTTCCTCCCCGAAACCCTAAAAAAAATCCACCTCGCGCACCGGACGTGTCCGTTCCGGTCGGACACGCCGCCGCCGCCGCCCGCAGCCAGTGGCAGAGCGCCACGTGGCCGCCGCCGCGCCTCAGCCGCCGCAGCCCGTTCGGGCCCGGGGCAGGCCCTCCCGGCCCGTAGCCTCCCGCCGCCTCGCGCCGCGCCCCGCGCCGCCGCCTCGCCTGTGCCGCCTCGCGACCCCGCCGCCTTGCCGCGCGCCGGCCGCCGCCGCCTACTCCGACCGCCGCCAAGCCGCGCCACGCCGGCGAGCTCGCCGCCCAGCCTCGCCCCGCCGCCGCCCGGCCTCGCCCCGCCGCCGCCCGGCCTCGCCCCGCCGCCTTGCCCTCGCCGCGCCGCTCGGCTACCACCTCGCTGCCCCTCTCCCTCGTCTCCGGCGCCGATTCCGGCGAGTACTCCGGCGAACGCCTCAGTAGGCGTGCAGATCTGGAAACCCTAGATCCGGTGATTTTTTTTCGTCTAAGTCCTCAGAATTTTCAGTTCAAGTGCTCATGTTCACGGCTCCGTAACTTTGCATCCTTAGCTCCGATTCATGCATATAGAATATCAAAATGTTCATCTCAGAGAGTACATCATTTCATTCCATTGCATCATTTTCATTTGAGTTCATCTTGATGCCCAAAATGCTGTTAGAAGAGGGCTACTTGAGATAATTGTCAGATCTGCTACTCCATTTAGGTTTTTGTCATTTTTTCCATCATTAATGTGTGCATGATATGCCATGATGCTCTACATGTGTTTTTTAAGGAATTTGCCATCTTTCCAGAGGTGCAACCCATGTATTTTTGTGATGTGTGAGGTGTCTTGTGCAAGCTTGCAAAGTGGTGCACTCGGTAATTCTGTTTTCAGGGACTTAGCAATTTCACTAAGTCCTGGAGCTGTTCATCTCATGATGCCATATGTTCATGTTGTTTCCTAGTGATCCATGCCTCTTTTGAGGATGATCAGTAAGGATGTTTTGTTAATATTGTAGTGCTCTATCCATCCATGTCTTTGTTTGCAATTATGGAGCACCCTAGCTTGAGTCAATCGAGCTCTACTTTTGCTACTTTGTGAATCTGGGCAGATTGTCAACTTGTTTGCAATTTTGCCGATGATGTTGTAGTTGATCCGTGCACGCTATGCTATTGTTCTTGCCATGTCTAGCTTGCATTTTGTGCCTTCTTGATGGGTGTATGATTTTATTGCCATGACTTGCACCGTAGTGAGTGCATCGAGCTCGTAAACATGCCTACTTGAGTTATATTTCAGCATGTGTCAGTTTTCACTAAGTATGAAAACTGATTATGTTTTTGCTATGTTCACATGCTTGCAATTGTATTTTTTGATCCCTTTTGGCTCAAGGTCACTAAGGGACTTTTGTTAAGCTCTTTGAGTAGCTCCATTCCATGCTTTACTTTGCCATGTTCAGTTCCTGTAGCATGTAGTTTTGTTGCTCCGAAGAGGGCTACCTGATCTGAAATTCCAGACAAGTGTTAATTTCTCTAAGTCTGAAATCTGTTTGCCATATGCTTTTTTGCCATGCTTGTTTGAACCTGTTAATGGATGAATTGGCCGTAGCTCAGTGCTAGACTTTTGTTAAGCATCTTGTATGCATCCCTTCCATGTATTTTCTTGTCATGTTTGGTCGCTGTAGCATGTTCATCTCATTGCATTTAGTTGGCTACTTGCTATAAATCGCAGACCGGTGTCATATTTGAATCGCTTGCCATTTCCAAACCGCAACTCCGATTCCGGCGTTCTTTATATCGTTTTCAAGCGATTTCATCTCATCTTTCCAGTGGCACACTTGGATTTCCAATTTGAGTCCAGGTTCATGCATTTCCTGTCATATCTTGCATTTTGCATCCCGCATCGCATCCCGCATAGCATATCATCTTTGCATTGTGTTGTTTGAGTTTGCACGTGGTTGATTGTGTCCTTGTTTCTGTTTTGTCTTGTTTGGGTAGAGCCGGGAGACGAGTTCGCTAACGAGGAGCCCGTTGAGTTTGCTTTCGAGGATCCAGTCAACTCTGACAACTGTGCAGGCAAGATGATCATACCCTCAAAATCACTACTATCTTTGCTATGCTAGTTTGCTCGCTCTTTTGCTATGCCAATGCTACGATGCCTACCACTTGCTTGCAAGCCTCCCAAATTGCCATGTCAAACCTTCTAACCCAGCATGTCCTAGCAAACCGTTGATTGGCTATGTTACCGCTTTGCTCAACCCCTCTTATAGCGTTACTAGTTGCAGGTGAAGATTGGAGGCCGTTCCTCGTTGGAAAATTTATTTACTTGTTGGGATATCATTATATTATCTTGTTATCTTAATGCATCTATATACTTGGTAAAGGGTGGAAGGCTCGGCCTCTCGCCTAGTGTTTTGTTCCACTCTTGCCGCCCTAGTTTCCGTCATATCGGTATTATGTTCCCGGATTTTGCGTTCCTTACGCGGTTGGGTTATAATGGGAACCCCTTGATAGTTCGCCTTGATTAAAGCTTTTCCAGCAATGGGCCCAACCTTGGTTTTACCATTTGCCACCTAGCCTTTTCTTTCCCTTCGGTTCTGCAGACTCAAGGGTAATCTTATTTTAACCCCCCCCCCCCCGGGCCAGTGCTCCTCTGAGTGTTGGTCCAAACTAGAGCCCTTTGCAACGCCACCTCGGGGAAACTCGAGGGCTGGTTTTAGTTGTACGGATTGCTTATCTGAGTGTGCCCTGAGAAAGAGATATGTGCAACTCCTATCGGGATTTGTCAGCAGATTCGGGCGGTGTTGCTGGTCTTGTTTTAACCTGTCGAAGTGTCTTGAATTACCGAGATACCGAGTCTGATCGGAACGTCTTGGGAGGAGGTCTATTCCTTCGTTGACCGTGAGAGCTTGTCATGGGCTAAGTTGGGACTCCCCTGCAGGGATTGAACTTTCGAAAGCCGTGCCCGCGGTTATGGGCAGATGGGAATTTGTTAATGTCCGGTTGTAGATAACTTGAACCTTAACTTAATTAAAATGAATCAACCGAGTGTGTTACCGCGATGGCCTCTTCTCGGCGGAGTCCGGGAAGTGGACACAGTGTTGGAGTAATGTTTGCGCAGGTTGTTCTCTAGTTTCTCGCTCGTGCTTTGCCTCCTCTTCTCGCTCTCTTTTGCGAATAAATTAGCCACCTTACTTGCTAGTCGCTTGCTGCAGCTCCACATATTTACCTTGCCATACCTATAAGCTTAAATAGTCTTGATCGCGAGGGTGCGAGATTGCTGAGTCCCTGTGGCTCATAGATTACTATTACACTAGATGCAGGGCCTGATGATTCCGCTCCAGGAGACGCGTATGAGCACAAGTGGGAGTTCGACAAAGACTCTCAACGTTACTATGTTTCCTTTCCCGACGATCAGTAGTGGTGCCCAGTTGGGGTGATTGGGACCGTTGTCGCATGTTGGGTTCTCTTTTCTTTTGGCGCCGTAGTCGGGCCATGAGTGTTTGGATGATGTAATGTTATTTATGTACTTGAGTGACGTGGCGACTGTAAGCCAACTATGTTATCTCCCCTTTATTATTTATATTACATGGGATGTTGTGAAGATTGCCTAAATTGCGACATATGCCTTCAATGTGATTATGTCTCTAAGTCGTGCCTCGACACGTGGGAGCTATAGTCGCATCGAGGGTGTTACAACATCGCCTCGCCGCCGCCCTGCCGCCTCCCGCCGGCGCCGACCTCGCCCGGCCTCCTCCAAGTCCGGCTACCCCCTCTCCGGCGAGCTCTTCTTCCTCTATAGTAACTCCGGGGAAGCCCCAGTCAACCTTGTTTTGCATGCCTCGGATCCATATCTGGACGAACCCTAAGGGTTGACTTTTGTCCCAGTTTTGCATATTTTTTTTGCATACTTCATCATGTCATAACTTTGCACCCGTGGCTCCGTTTTGGGCGTGTAGCATATCAAATTGTTCGTCTCGATGTGTACTTCATTTTATTCCATTGCACCATGTTCATTTGAGTTCATCTTGATGCCCTAAATGCTGTTGCAAGAGTGCTATGTAATGTTAGTTTCAGATTCTTATCAGATTATGGACATTTGTCATTTTGCCATGTTTAATGTGTGCCTCCTATGAACTTGAGACCTACATGTGTTTTGAAGTATGCCATGCCATCTTTATAGGGGTGTATGCCATGTATTTTTGTGATATTTGTGGTGACTAGCACAAGCATGCAAAGTAGCTCTCGTGATGTTGCTGATTTCAGGGACTTAGAATTCTTCCAAGTCTTTTCCCTGATAATATTTTTATGCCATGTATTCTTGTTGCTACGGAGTGATCCATGCCTCTTTTGAGCATGTTCAGTAAGGATGATTTTGAGATATTGTTATGCTCTATCCATCCATGTCTTTGTTTGCAATTATGGGGTGCCCTAGCATGACTCAATCTTGCTCTACTTTTGCTATAAAATGTTCCTGGCAGATTGTTTACATGTTAAGCAATTTTGCCGAGGTTGTTATAGTTTATCCATGCATGCTATGAGAGTGTTATTGCCATGGTTAGCTTGTTTATCATGTCTACTTGCTGGGTGTATGCTTAGTTTTTCATGCAATGCCTTGTGGTGAGTGCATCGAGCTCGTAAACATGCCTATATAAATCTGTTTTGCCATGTTCCAGTTTTCTGCAAAGTCTGAATATGTTAAGGAAACTTGCTATGTTCACATGGTTGCCATTGTATTTTCGGATCCCTTTTGGCTTATGGTCAGTAAGGGACTTTTGTTATATGCTTTGTGTAGTTTCATGCCATGCCTTGCTTTTCCATGATATGTCCCTGTAGCATGTTGTTATCTTGCTCTTAACATTGCTTCCTGATGTTAATTCTTGACATGTTATCTTCACTAAGTCTGCGAACCTGATATCTTTTGCACTTTTTCCATGCTTGTTTGAACCTGCTATTGTCTGATTTAGCCGTAGCTCAGTGTTCATATTTTGTCAAGCATCTTGAGTGGATCACTGCCATGTGCTTTGTTGTTATGTTAGAGTGCAGTAGCTTGTTGTTCTTGATGCATTTAGATGGCCTCGTGCTGTTAATCGCAGATCGGTGCCATATTTGTTTTGCTTGCCATTTGCAAACCGTGCATCCGATTCCGATGATCTTTATATCGATTTCAACCGGAATCAACTCATCTTTCCAGCGGCACTCTTGGTTTGCCAAGTTGAGGCCAGGTTCAATCTTTCCTTTCCGAAGCATGCATATGCATTGCATATCACATCCCGCATATCATGCCATGTTTTGCATCATGTTGCTTGCGCACTGCACCGTGGTTGATTGTGTCTCCCTTTGCTTGTGTTCTTGCTTTGGGTAGAGTCGGGAGACGAGTACGTGATCGAGGAACCCGTTGAGAACGTTTACGAGGATCAAGCTTACGTCCACTCGGAGAACTTTGCAGGCAAGATGATCATACCCTCGAAATCACTTCTATCTTTGCTTGCTAGATGCTCGCTCTATTGCTATGCCTATGCTACGATACCTACCACTTGCTTATCATGCCTCCCATATTGCCATGTCAAGCCTCTAACCCACCTTGTCCTAGCAAACCGTTGTTTGGCTATGTTACCGCTTTGCTCAGCCCCTCTTATAGCATTGCTAGTTGCTGGTGAAGATTGGAGTTTGTTCCTTGTTGGAACATGTTTATCATTGGGATATCACTATTATATCTTGTTTACCTTAATGCATCTATATACTTGGTAAAGGGTGGAAGGCTCGGCCTTATGCCTGGTGTTTTGTTCCACTCTTGCCGCCCTAATTTCCGTCATACCGGTGTTATGTTCCTTGATTTTGCGTTCCTTACACGGTTGGGTTATAATGGAAACCCCTTGACAGTTCGCCTTGAATAAAACTCCTCCAGCAAGGCCCAACATTGGTTTTACCATTTGCCACCTAGCCTTTTTCCCTTGGGTTTCGTGAACTCAAGGGTCATCTTTATTTTAACCCCCCCACTGGGCCAGTGCTCCAATGAGTGTTGGTCCAAACTAGAGCCCCTTGCAGCGCGACCTCGGGGAAAATCGAGGGTTGGTTTTAGTTGTACGGATTTCTTATCCGGTGTACCCTGAGAACGAGATATGTGCAGCTCCTATCGGGATTTGTCGACACATTCGGGTGGCTTTGCTGGACTTGTTTTACCATTATCGAGATGTCTTGTAACCGGGATTGCGAGTCTGATCCGTCCGTCCTGGGAGAAGGAATATCCTTCATTGACCGTGAGAGCTTGTGATGGGCTAAGTTGGGACAGCCATGCAGGGATTTGAACTTTCGAAAGCCGTGCCCGCGGTTATGGGAAGATGGGAATTTGTTAATGTCCGGTTGTAGAAAACCTGAAACCTAACTAAATTAAAATGGATCAACAACGTGTGTAGCCGTGATGGTCTCTTTTCGGCTGAGTCCGGGAAGAGAACACAATCTCGTGTTATGCTTGAACGTAGGTTGTTCTAGGATCACTTCTTGATCATAGATTCTCGACCGTGCCTTGCTTTCTCTTCTCGCTCTCATTTGCATATGTTAGCCACCATATATGCTAGTGCTTGCTGCAGCTCCACCTCATACCTTTTCCCTACCTATAAGCTTAAATAGTCTTGATCACGAGGGTGTGAGACTGCTGAGTCCCCGTGACTCACAGATTACTTCAAAACCAGATGCAGGGACCGATGATACCGTTCCAGGAGATGCGATTGAGCTCAAGTGGGAGTTCGATGAGGACTCAGGACGATGCTACGTTTCCTTTCCAGACGATCAGTAGTGGAGCCCAGTTGGGACGATCGGGGACATTATGCATTTGGGGTTGTCTTTATTTTGGTTCCATAGTGGGACCTTGATTGTATTTGGATGATTGTAATGATATATTTATGTATTGTGTGATGTGTCAATTGTAAGCCAACTATGTACCTCTTTCCTTATTCAGTATATGGGATGTGTAAAGATTACCCTCTTGAGACATTGCCTACAATGCGGTTATGCCTCTAAATCGTGCTCTGACACGTGGGAGATATAGCCGCATCGTGGGTGTTACAAGTTGGTAATCAGAGCCTTCCCCGACTTAGGAGCCCCCTGCTTGATCGAATCGTTGGCGTGGTTGAGTCTAGAGAAATGTTTTGAGTCTTTTAGGATTATATATATCGGAGAGTAGGATTATTTTTACTCCTTAGTCCCTTCGTCGCTCTGGTGAGGCATCCTGACGTAGAGTTTTGACTCTTCTCTTCTCAAATTTCACCAAAAAATTAGGATCACGCGGGTATCTTGGAATCGTTTTGATGGTTTTGTGATGAGAACATTGTTCTTTGTGCCTCCTGACATTTAGGGGTAGTGGCAGTGTCCCGGGGAGTTGAGCTCCGAGGTATTGTTGTCACAATTTTATCGTTGCAGTTCTGAAATACCTGAGTGTCGCCGACATCAAAAATCTCTTTTATGCATTTGTTGGTGAGATAACCTCGACGCCACCCAGTACTGGGGTGGGAGTTCGGCAGTATTTCCATAACTCGTATAACGGATGCTTTTCGAAGGTTGAGGTAAATGATTTCCGAAGGTTTCTTGATTATGTGTTGAAGGATGGATACAGCTGGATGTAGGATTTGCTAGTTTTGGTGAGATATTATGCTTCCCCTGTATCCCCAACACCTGATTGCATAACCGGGAAAATTTCAGGAGTTTCATAGGTGGGAATTCATATAGCTCTAGTATTTCTTCCGCAGATATTTGGTTTTTGATTGGGTAATCCTCACCAAGTATTTGTTCATGTTCGTAACTTGTTGTTTTATTCATCTACCTCTATATAAGTGGCTTCTCAATTTATGGAAGTGTGACCATTTAATTTGGAATGCATTCGTTCATTCTTGTTAGAATGTTAAGACTATATGTTGCAATTTCAATCCATTGATTCAGCTTGAATATATATCTGTCAAGATGCTAACGGATGTCACCCTCTTTAGGATGGCTCCTCCAACACGTCAGAATCCGGAACCACCGCCGCGACCACCTCCACCTCCGGAGGCATGGCAAGATGTGATGGCCGCTACCAATGCCAACACGCAGCTGATTATGCAACTCTTGCAAGAGCGCAACCAAGGAAATCAAGGCCATGGCAACAATCAGAATCAGTTTGCTACACTCAACCAGTTCCTCGCAAACCAGCCAAAGACCTTCAGTAACTGTGTCGAGGCCACAGACGCTGATGATTGGCTCGTGGATATCTGCAAGCATTTCGAGTGCAGCAACGTCAGGCTTGAGGACTTTGTCAAGTTTGCTTCGTTCCAACTCAAAGACCAAGCTGCAGAATGGTATCAGCAATACAAAGATTCCAGAGGAGGTCGTGTGATTACCTGGTATGAATTCCACCAAGACTTCAAAGCTCACCACATTCCTCAGAATGTTGTTGAGAGCAAGCGTGAAGAGTTCCGCAATCTGAAGCAAGGCAGCTTGTCTGTTTACCAGTACAACATCATGTTCCAGAAGCTCGCTCGTTTTGCTAAGAAAGACGTCCCTGACGAGAAGAGCATGATTTATCAGTTCAGAGGTGGCCTCAAAGAAGATCTGCAACTAGCACTTGTGCTTTTCGAGCCGAAGAAGTACGATGAGTTCTACAACATGGCACTGAAACAAGAGGCTGCTCAGCTCAAGTGCGATGCTTCCAAGAAGCGAGTCAGGGATGCAACTCCTTCTTCCTCAACTCAAGTGACAACTAAGCAGCAAAAGTATTGGTTGCCTCCTCCTCCTCCATTCCGTCAGCCTTATCAGCAGAAGAGCAAAGGTGGCAATGAATCTTCCCACCCAGCCAACCCAGGCTTTCAGAACAAGACTTCGTCTCATGCTCCAAGATCAAGTGCTCTGTATCACCGTCCGCTCTCGGAGGTTACGTGCAACAAGTGTCAGCAGAAGGGTCACTATGCCAACAAATGCTTCAATCAGATGTGTCTCCCTCCTCCTCCTCCTGTAAGATCTGCTAGCACCGCAGTGGTCAAGCATAATCCCAAGGTTGCAAAGGTCAACATGATGAACGCAGCTCAGGCAGAGGACTCATCAGAAGTGATTATGGGTAACCTTCCTGTTAACGATATTCCTGCAAGAGTTCTTTTTGATACTGGTGCATCGCATTCTTTCATTTCAAGACCTTTTATGGCTATGCATGATTTGGTTACTCAAGTTTTGCCGAGACCGTTGTCTATTGTCTCTCTGGCCCGACAAATGACTTCCAAAGTTTTCGTTCCAGATGTCTCTATCACATTGGGCAACTATAAGTTTCTGTCTTCTCCTAATGTTCTTAGTGACTCGAATATTGATCTTATTCTCGGAATGGACTGGCTTTCTAAGCACAAGGCTCAGCTTGATTGTGCTGCCAGGCAGATTCAATTGACACATTCGTCTGAGGATGTAATCGTCTTTGCCGCTCGTGATGATACAATTTGACTGTTTTCTCTCAATGAGAAGGGCGAGTTGGATGCCATATCTCATATTCCAGTTGTTTGTGAATATCAAGACGTCTTTCCAGAAGAGCTTCCAAGAATGCCTCCTCACCGGCCAGTTGAATTCGTCATTGATCTTGAGCCTGGCACGGAACCTGTTTGCAAATGTCCTTACAAGCTTGGACCTGAAGAGTTGAACGAGCTGAAGAAACAACTCGATATTCAAGAGCGTATGGGTCTCATCCGACCAAGTTCTTCTCCATGGGGTTGTGGAGTTCTTTTCGTCAAGAAGAAGGATGGAACAGACCGACTTTGTGTCGACTACCGTCCATTGAACAAGAAGACCATAAAGAACAAGTACCCACTTCCCAACATCAATGAGCTTTTCGAACAACTCAAATGTGCTCAAGTATTCTCCAAGCTTGACCTCCGTATGGGCTATCATCAGATTCGCATTCGTGAAGAAGATATCCCCAAGACAGCATTCAGAACAAGCTATGGTTCATATGAATACACTATCATGTCTTTCGGCCTTGTCAATGCTCCTCCAACATTCTCTCGCATGATGAACGTCATCTTCAATGCCTACACAAATGACTTTGTCTTGGTCTATCTCGATGACATTTTGGTCTTTTCCAAGAATAAGGAGGATCATGCCAAGCACTTGAGATTGGTGCTGGACAAGCTCAGAGAACATCAGTTCTATGCAAAGTTTTCAAAGTGTGAGTTTTGGCTCGATGAGGTTCTCTACCTTGGGCATATCATCTCCGCCAAGGGCATAACTATTAATCCTGAGAAGGTGTCTGCAATTGTGAATTGGGAACCGCCTCAGAATGTGAAGCAACTCCTTAGCTTCCTTGGGCTTGCAAGCTATTGTCGAAGGTTCATTGAGAACTTATCTAAGATCGCGAAGCCTCTTTCAAACCTCCTCCAGAAGCATGTGAAGTATGTCTGGTCGCCTGAGTGTGACATCGCTTTCAACACCCTCAAAGAGAAGTTAGTCACTGCTCCAGTTCTGACTCCTCATGATGAATCCAAACCATTCGAGGTTTTCTATGATGCTTCCCTTCAAGGTCTCGGTGCAGTGTTGATGCAAGAGAAGAAAGTTGTGGCCTATACCTCTTGCCAATTGAAGCCCAACGAAAAGAACTACCCCACTCATGACCTCGAGTTGGCGGCAGTTGTCCATGCTCTTTTAACATGGAGACATCTCTTGTTGGGAAGAAAAGTGGACATCTTCACTGACCATAAGAGTCTCAAGTACATCTTCACTCAGCCCAACCTCAACCTCAGACAGACTCGTTGGGTCGAAATGATTCAAGAGTATAATCTGAGTATTGAATATACTCCAGGCAAGGCCAATGTCATTGCTGACGCATTGAGCAAGAAGGCTTACTGCAACAGTTTGATTATCAAGCCCTACCAACCAGAGCTTTGTGAAGCTTTCCGCAAGCTTAATCTCCAAGTTGTTCCTCAAGGATTCCTTGCCAACCTCCAAGTCTTTCCTACTTTGGAAGATCAGATTCGTGAGGCTCAACTTCTTGATGCTATGGTGAAGAAGGTGAAGATTGGGATTGCCAAGAGTCAACCCAAGTACAAGTGATATCGCCATGATGACAAGGATACTCTATTCTTCGAGGATCGCATTGTTGTTCCTAAAGGTGACCTTCGTAAAGTCATTATGAACGAAGCTCACAATTCACTCCTCTCTATTCACCCTGGAAGTACAAAGATGTACCATGACCTCAAGCAGTTGTATTGGTGGACTCGAATGAAGCGCGAGATTGCTCAGTTCGTGAATGAATGTGATGTCTGCAGAAGAGTGAAAGCAGAACACCAACGACCAGCTGGTCTCCTCCAACCTCTTGCCATTCCAGAATGGATGTTTGACCATATTGAGATGGACTTCATGACTGGATTTCCCAAGTCCAAGCATGGCAATGATGCTATCTTCGTTGTCATCGACAAGCTCGCTAAAGTGGTTCATTTTCTTCCTATCAAAGAGTCTATCACAGCAGCTCAGTTGGCAGAGCTATATACCTCTAGGATTGTCTCTCTGCACGGCATTCCGCAGTTGATATCTTCAGATCGTGGAAGCATCTTCACTTCTAAGTTCTGGGATTCTTTTCAGAAGGCCATGGGCACCAGCATTCGCTTCAGCACAGCTTTTCATCCTCAAACTAGTGGCCAAGTCGAGCGAGTCAATCAAATTCTTGAAGATATGCTCAGGGCTTGTGTCATTTCTTTCGGTATGAAGTGGGAAGATTGTCTTCCATATGCCAAGTTCTCCTACAAAAACAGCTTCCAAGCGAGTTCGGGCAAGGCCCCATTCGAGATTCTCTATCGTAGAAAGTGCCATACTCCTCTTAACTAGTCAGAGACTGGTGAACGCCAATTTCTTGGAAATGACTTGATCACAGAGGCTGAAGAAATGTGCAAAGTCATTCATGAAAATCTCAAAGCCGCGCAATCGCGCCAGAAGAGTTACTACGATAGCAAGCATCGTGACTTGGCTTTCGAGATCGGAGACCATGTCTACCTCCGCGTCTCTCCAATGAAAGGTACTCGTCGCTTCGGTATCAAAGGGAAGCTTGCCCCTAGATACATGGTTCCTTTCAAGATCATTGGCAAAAGAGGCGATCTAGCCTACCAACTTGAGCTCCCATCCAACTTTGCAAACGTGCACGACGTGTTTCACGTGTCTCAACTTCGCAAGTGTTTCAAGACTCCTGACTGCACCATCAACTTTGAAGAGATTGATCTCCAAGAAGACCTGCCTTATCATGAGCATCCCGTTGCTATTATTGAAGAAATTGAGCGCAAGACTCGCAACAAGTCTATCAAATTCCTGAAAGTGAAGTGGTCACATCATTCCGACCGTGAAGCCACCTGGGAACGTGAGGACCACCTTCGTTCCGAATATCCGGAGTTTTTCCAGTCCTAGATCTCGGGACGAGATCCTTTCGTACTGGTGGAGTGTTGTAACGCCCCATATGTAACCTGCCATATTTGTATTCCAACTCTTGCCATTTTCGGCACTAAGTTATGTTATTTCCTCATTGTGGGGTTTTGTCTCCGTGTTGCTTTTGTCTTTGTCATGCATCTCATATCATGTCATCATGTGCATCACATTTGCATACGTGTTCGTCTCATGCATCCGAGCATTTTCCCCGTTGTCCGTTTTGCATTCCGGCGCTCCTATGTCCTCCGGTGTCCCCTGTTGCTTCTTTTCGTGTGCGGGTGTTAAACGTTCTTGGATTGGACCGAGACTTGCCAACCAGCCTTGGTTTACTACCGATAGACCGTCTGTCAAGTTTCATGCCATTTGGACTTCGTTTGATACTCCAACGGTTAACCGAGGAACCGTGAAGGCCTCGTGTGTGTTGCAGCCCAATACCTATCCAAAGTAGCCCAAAGCCCAGCTAAACCCCCTCCCACATCTCGGTCATTCGATCACGATCGCATCGCCGAAAACCATGCTCAATTTGGAGCCTCCTAGCTCCTTCTATGTATAAAAAGGCACCTCCACCAAAAATCCCGGATCCATACCACCCTAAATCTAGCTCCCTCTCCCCTCCGCGCGGCCGGACATGTCCGCCCGCCATCGGACAGAAATTCTGCCACCCGCGTCCAATCCGCAGCCGACACGTGGCCCCTCAGCACCCACATCGCCGCCGCCCCGCGTCGCCCGGTCTCCTTCCCGCCGCCCGACCGACCCGCGCCGCCCTTCGCCTGTCGCCGCAGACCGCCGCGCCGCCCCGCTGCCTGTCGCCGGCCGCCGCCCGTCGCCGCTCGCCTCCACCGGCTTCCCCCGTCGCCACCGCATCGCCTTGCCGCCGCCCTGCCTTCTCCCGCCGGCGCCGACCTCGCCCGGCCTCCTCCAAGTCCGGCTACCCTCTCTCTGGCGAGCTCTTCTTCCTCTACAGTAACTCCGGGGAAGCCCGGTCAACCTCGTTTTCCGTTCCTCGGATCCATATCTGGACGAACCCTAAGGGTTGACTTTTGTCCCAGTTTTGCATATTTTTTTGCATACTTCATCATGTCATAACTTTGCACCCGTGGCTCCGTTTTGGGCGTGTAGCATATCAAATTGTTCGTCTCGATGTGTACTTCATTTCATTCCATTGCACCATGTTCATTTGAGTTCATCTTGATGCCCTAAATGCTGTTGCAAGAGTGCTATGTAATGTTAGTTTCAGATTCTTATCAGATTATGGACATTTGTCATTTTTGCCATGTTTAATGTGTGCCTCCTATGAACTTGAGACCTACATGTGTTTTGAAGTATGCCATGCCATCTTTATAGGGGTGTATGCCATGTATTTTTGTGATATTTGTGGTGACTAGCACAAGCATGCAAAGTAGCTCTCGTGATGTTGCTGATTTCAGGGACTTAGAATTCTTCCAAGTCTTTTCCCTGATAATATTTTTATGCCATGTATTCTTGTTGCTACGGAGTGATCCATGCCTCTTTTGAGCATGTTCAGTAAGGATGATTTTGAGATATTTTTATGCTCTATCCATCCATGTCTTTGTTTGCAATTATGGGGTGCCCTAGCATGACTCAATCTTGCTCTACTTTTGCTATAAAATGTTCCTGGCAGATTGTTTACATGTTAAGCAATTTTGCCGAGGTTGTTATAGTTTATCCAAGCATGCTATGAGAGTGTTCTTACCATGGTTAGCTTGTTTTCATGTCTACTTGCTGGGTGTATGCTTAGTTTTTCATGCAATGCCTTGTGGTGAGTGCATCGAGCTCGTAAACATGCCTATATAAATCTGTTTTGCCATGTTCCAGTTTTCTGCAAAGTCTGAATCTGTTAATGAAACTTGCTATGTTCACATGGTTGCCATTGTATTTTCGGATCCCTTTTGGCTTATGGTCAGTAAGGGACTTTTGTTATATTATTTGTGTAGTTTCATCCCATGCCTTGCTTTTCCATGATATGTCCCCATAGCATGTTGTTATCTTGCTCTTAACATTGCTTCCTGATGTTAATTCCTGACATGTTGTTATCTTCACTAAGTCTGCGAACCTGATATCTTTTGCACTTTTGCCATGCCTGTTTGAACCTGCTATTGTGTGATTTAGCCGTAGTTCAGTGTTCATCTTTTGTCAAGCATCTTGAGTGGATCACTGCCATGTGCTTTGTTGTTATGTTAGAGTGCAGTAGCTTGTTGTTCTTGATGCATTTAGATGGCATCATGCTGTTAATCATAGATCGATGCCATATTTGTTTTGCTTGCCATTTGCAAACCGTGCATCCGATTCCGATGATCTTTATATCGATTTCGACCGGAATCAACTCATCTTTCCAGCGGCACTCTTGGTTTGCCAAGTTAAGGCCAGGTTCAATCTTTCCTTTCCGAAGTATGCATATGCATTGCATATCACATCCCGCATATCATGCCATGTTTTGCATCATGTTGCTTGCGCATTGCACCGTGGTTGATTGTGTCTCCCTTTGCTTGTGTTCTTGCTTTGGGTAGACCCGGGAGACGAGTACGTGATCAAGGAACCCGTTGAGAACGTTTACGAGGATCAATCTTACGTCCACTCGGAGAACTTTGCATGCAAGATGATCATACCCTCGAAATCACTTCTATCTTTGCTTGCTAGATGCTCGCTCTATTGCTATGCCTATGCTACGATACCTACCACCTGCTTATCATGCCTCCCATATTGCCATGTCAAGCCTCTAACCCACCTTGTCCTAGCAAACCGTTGTTTGGCTATGTTACCACTTTGCTCAGCCCCTCTTGTAGCGTTGCTAGTTGCTGGTGAAGATTGGAGTTTGTTCCTTGTTGGAACATGTTTATCGTTGGGATATCACTATTATATCTTGTTTACCTTAATGCATCTATATACTTGGTAAAGGGTGGAAGGCTCGGCCTTATGCCTGGTGTTTTGTTCCACTCTTGCACTACAAAAAAAGACACATCCGTGACATTTTGGGCCGAACGAATTTTTTTTCTGTCATACATATGACACTTCTATGACGATAATTGTGACAAAACCCAGTATCATCATAGATGTGGTGGGCTCCTACTTCTATGACAAAAAATCATGATAGAAAATGGGCTTTTAGTCCTGGGCGGGCCGGAGACGTAGCTGCATGACATTCTTTGGGCCGTCCATGACGGAAAAAACCGTGGTAGAAGCGAGGGCGAGTAAAATTTCGGGGAGTTCCCGGTTACGGTGGGAGGTCGGGGGCCGAGCGATGCACGTTTCTCTCATACACGTATGCGCGTGTGTGCGAGGCATTGGCTCTAATTGAACCCGAGCGAGGCGTTGGGCTCTAACTGAACCCGAGCGATTGCATTGCAGGCTACGCGTTACTGAACCCGAGCGATCGATCAATGGCTGTTAACTGAACCCGATCGAGCGATTCCTTCGCTACTGCTGCTAACTAAAGCCGATCGATACTGCCTCTGGATGAACAGTGAGCGTTGCAGGGGGGAGGTTGGATGAACAGTTCTCGATGGGGGTGGATGAACAGGACCCCGTGGTGTTGCCTCTGGATGAACAGGACCCCGATCGATCGAGCCGGTTGGGGTTGGATGAACAGGCCCCCGTGGAGGGCTGGATGAACAGGACCCCGATCGATCGAGCCGGTTGGGGTTGGATGAACAGCCCCCCGTGGAGGGCTGGATGAACAGGACCACCCCGTGGAGGGCAGGATGAACAGTAGCCTGTGGAGGGGTGGTTGAACAGGAGCCTGTGGAGAGGGCTGGTTGAACAGTAGCCGGTGAAGTAGCGCGTGGTGGAGGCTGGATGAATAGGAGCCCGTGGATGAACAGCCGCAGGTGGAAGCTGGAGGAGGTCGACGGTGGATGAACAGTAGCTCGTGGAGGCTGGAGGGGGTCGACGGTGGAGATGAACAGTATGTCGTGGAGTCCTGTTTTGCGGTACGCCACACCCCTCCCGATGAACAGGACCCCCGTTTCGACCGTAGCGCTCCAACACAAGTCCGTTTCGTCCGTTTTGCGGTACGCCAGACCCCTCCCGATCAACAGGACCCCCGTTTCGACCGTAGGAGGTCTGTTTCCTCCGTTTTGCGGTACGCCAGACCCCTCCCAATGAACAGGATCCCGTTTCGAATGTGGCTGGTCGAACACAAGGTTGTTTCCTCCGTTCTGCGGTACGCAAGGCCTCGTTTCCATTGCATGTTCCGTCCAAGCCCTCCCGATGAACACGACGCATTCCGTTGCCTCCCCATGAACACGACGCATTCCATAGCCTCCCCATGAACACGACGACGACGCTGTTTCTCCGTTCCGACCCAGCCATGTACACGAGCTCTGGCCGTACGTATGCGTGAGTAGGCGTTCGAGACCCCGCCCGTATGTACACATACGTGGCCGTATTTTCTTTCTTGCACCCTGGCCGCTGTACGTACGTGTAAATTCTACGTGCGCGCCTCTACTACGACACGTGCGCGCCTCTACATCGACCAGTATGTACGTACACGTTCGCGACCAGAATGACAATGCTACGTACATTTCGACCAGGTGGGTCCCGACTGTCAGGCACTTCCTTGCCTGCGAAGATGTAGCTGGTGGGTCCCAGCAGTCGGGGAGCGAATCATTTTTTTGCCCGGACGCACTTCCTTGCGTGCGAAGATGTAGCTGGTGGGTCCCAGCAGTCAGGGGGAAACATTTTTTCGTGAAATACGGTGGCCCATCCAATGGGTCCCACTGTCAGGTGGAGGAATAATTATTTTGCACGTAATAAGGAGGCACTTCCTTGCTGCGGCCATGGACCCAGCTGTCAGCCTCTCCACGTACAGTCCACGTCCGATGGAAGCCGTTTCTTGACCACGTTGACCACACCGTGCCGAGAGCACCAAGGCGGTGGACGATGGCGAGGCCTAGGAAGGGGACGACGCAGAGCCGGGGAAGATGCGGCAGTGGATGCCCATGCATAGAGGAGTACGAGGGTTCACTGGTTCGCTGCGGTGTGAGGCTGTCGTCGCTGTAGAATAACAAGGGGTGTGGGTGAGCAGAGGGATGGCCTGGCCAGCGGTGGGAGTAGTAGGGGTGGCGAGGCCTCCGCCGCATTGCAGCCGACCACGGGAGGCAGGAGCACGAGGCACGACCGGTGCTGGTTTGGGCGGCTGGAGCAAGAAGACCAGAGGTTGAAGAAGCACTACGGCCATTGGATGGACATCGTACGGTCACTGGACCTAGAATCGTGCATATTGACTAAGTTGACAAAGCCCTCCGTCCCCGTCAACTTAGTAGGCCCACAAGTCAGCCTGCCACTATACTGGGTCCCAGCTAACAGGGGGAGTATTCATTTTTTTTTGTGCGTAATAAGGAGGCACTTCCTTCCATGCGAAGATATAGCCGGTGGGTCCGAGCTGTCAGCGGCGGTAACGTTTTTTTCGCGAAATACAGAGGCCCTTTCGGTGGGTCCCTGATGTCAAGTGGAGGAATCATTATTTTACGTGTAATAAGGAGGCATTTCCTTGTGTGCGGCCGTGGACCCAGCTGTCGGCCTCTCCACGTAAAGTCCACTTCAGATGCATGTCGGTCATTGACCACGTTGACCAGGCCGCGCCGAGAGCACCAGGGCGATGGACGACGGCGAGGCCTAGGAAGGGGACGACACGGAGGCAGGGAAGACTCGGCAGTGGTTTCCCATGCGGAGGGGAGTACGACTGTACGAGGGTTTACTGGTTCGTCTATCGTTGCCGGAGAATAACAGCAGGTGTGGGTGAGTAGAGGGATGGCTAGGCCAGCGATGGGACTACGATCGAGCGGTGAGGCCTGCGCGGCAGCACAGCCGGCCGCGAGGAGGAGGGAGCAGGCAGTCCCGCCGGCACTTGTTTGAGCGACTGGAGCAGGAAGAGCAGAGATTGAAGAAGCACGACGGCCGTTGGATGGACATCCAACAATCAGTGCTTGTGCGTCAACCTTTTTTTAAGAAAGCCTCAAATATGTGGAAAACAGCATACAACCCATCTGTCATTATTTATGATAATTTACAGCCCATTTGCTAATTCTTGAGGTTTTTTTGGAGCCCATATTCTTTTTGTTAGCATTACAGCCCATATTGTGGCAACGGTTAAAAAATTATACGAAATTTTGCATATTTCGGTGCGGTCCGAACTATTTTTAATCCCAAAATTTCGACTCACATTCAAACTGATTTTAAAAATAAATGTATATCAATATAAAATCCAACAAATTCTCCACGCATAAAAATTAATGTAATTTAAATCTTGAAATGAAAAAAAAAGATATTTGAAACAAATTGCCGGTTTGATGTATTTTAAAAATGTACAACCCATTTCTCATTATTGATGGGCCATTTTCCTGGCCAGCCGAATGAAAGCTCTCCTCGTCTTGAAAGATTTGCAGCCCAACAGGCCTGACAAAGCGACTTACTTGGCAAATCACAAAAAAACTGGGTTGTGGCCGTGGACCCAGCTGTCAGCCTCTCCACATACAGTACTCTTCCGATGGAAGTTGTTCCTTGACCACGTTGACCACGCCGCGCGGGGAGCACCACGGCGGTGGACGACGGCGAGGCCTAGGAAGGGGACGACGCGGTAGTGGAAGCCCGCGCGGAGAGGACTACGAGGGTTCATTGGTTCGGCTGGGGTGTGAGGCTGCCGTTGCCGCAGGGCCTGGCCAGCGGTGGGAATAGTAGGGGGCGGTGAGGCCTCTGCAGCAGCACAGCCGGGTACGGGAGGCAGGAGCATGCGGCACGACCGTCGCTGCTTTGGGCGACTGGAGCAAGAAGACCAGAGGTTGAATGTAACATCCCAAATTTTCAATTTGGAATGTTATACATAGATCATCCATGCATATCATGTTTTATTGCTTTTCCGTTCTGTAATCCTCGAAATCCTAAGCAGCTCAAGGACCCTCGGAGAGAGTTGGCGATTTCCCGGTCTTCATATTTGATGCTTTTATCAAATAATGAAAAGAGGATTTGATTTTAATTATTTCTCTCCGAAAAATATTTCACATTAAAAATTAAAGAGAGGAGATAATATGACTTCTACAAAATAAATGAAATATTGGAGGAAAAATATTAAAATCATTAAATTGATTTTTTATTGGATTTTGTTCGGATTTTATTTGCATTAGAAAAATTGCATGTTTTTCAAAATTGCATTTTAGGGCCAAGAAAATGTTCAACTCGTCCTAAATATTTTATTTAGATGGTGAAAATTTGTTTTGGCATTTTTAGATTTTTATTTATTTTTCTAGGATTTTTCTTCTGTCGGCGAAATTATTAAAAAAAAGGTTCCCGCGCCGACTGGGCCTAAGACCCAGCCGTGCCAGGCCGCCGCCGCCGCCTCTTGCGCGCGCGCCGCCGCCGCCGACTCGGACTAGGAGTCCGAGCCGGACTCCTCTCCGCCGCCGCGCCTTGCCCCCTCCTTCAAGCCGCCCCGCCCCGCCCTTTATATACCGCCGCCCCGCCGCCCCAAACACCCCACCGCACCACCGCAGCCCGCGCCGCGCCAAGCCCCGCCGCCCGCGCCGCCTAGCTGCCGCCGTCGCCGAGCGCCACCGCCCCGCCGCTGCCTCGCCTCGCCGGACCTCCCGCCGGAGGTAGCCGCCGCGCCCCGCCGCCGGTTTTTACCGTTTGGTTTTTTTGAAAACCCTAGATCCGTTTTTTTTCGGATTCGCCGGTTTTTCTCGGTTCTTCTAGTTAGAGGATGTTCGTCTGAACGTTCGTTTTAACGAATGGTTTTTCGCCCGTTAGATACAGCTAACTAACGCGCGTTCGTTAGTCCGTTCGTTAGTTTTCTTTGATCGGATTTATTCTGCGATTTTTCCTGATCATGATTTCTGATCCGATCTTAGTTTCTGTTTATCTTTTCGCTCGTTAGTCGGAATCAGGTGATTCAAGCGCTTGGAGTTTTGTCTCGAAACCCTCTTTCTGCTTAACCAACTCGAACAAGTTTTTGTTACTGTAAAAATTTGAGCTAGTTTCAGATTAGTAAACGAAGCTTCTTTCTTTCACCGTTCGAGTTTCGTTGCTCCTTTTGATTTGATTCTTTTTGCGTACCGGAGTTCTTAAAGTTGAACTTTCTGGTCAACCTCTCTTATTTGAGTTTTGCTTGTGCATCGTTGCTTGTTACTTATGTATGTTATTGTTTTCTCGCGATAGAATTCCCGGAGTGTGAAGCGTGTTACTACGAGTCTCTAGGATTCGCGGGTCGTCAGCAAGGCAAGTAACACTTTGATCATATCCCATTATTACCCAGTTTTTATGCATTAGTTCCAATCCTCAAACATTGCATGATTAGGATGTCATTAACTTGTGGGTTGGGAAGTAGTTGCCGAGGTAGAACCTATTGCCCTGTTACATTCAAATCCTTGGGAGTTACTTCTACGTATTGCTTATATTGCTATGCTATGCTCGTAGACGTGGTTTGGGTCTGAGTGAAATTTATGTCAGCTGTGAGATTGATAATTAATGGTTCAACTTAAGGTGGAAACTTAATCAAACAACTGGGTGGATTGAGGCACCTGGGGAACCCAGTGTTTTCTGTTTTTTTGGAAATCCCGGGGTACCCGTGTGATATTCCTATGGACCGCCACCTAGGCTCAAAGGGATCATAAGATTATTCATGCTAGAAACTTCTGTGTGCAGCCACAAGCTATTATGGGCTCTAGCATAGTTGAGTAAGTTGTGTGAAGCTCTTGAAGAGATAGACTAGCAGGTAGTGGGTTGTAGGTGGTATAGTCTATCCGGAGTAGAGAGTTAATGCTTCTGAAAGACTGTGTCTCGGTCATCCGTTTCTCAAACATCATGTAGTGCGAGAAATCCAATGGAGGAGATCGAGTCTTGTGGGGAAAAGTGCGCAAACCTCTGCAGAGTGTACAAACTAATCATGATTAGCCGTGTCCCCGGTTATGGACAATTCTTGAGTATCTAGTACTTGGGTTATCGCATGTACCTCACCATGCTTAATTAAAACTGTTGGGATGTTAATTCACTTTAAATTGGGATTGAGTTGGGGATACCTTCTCAATGATGTTTCAACCACCATGATAGTAAATTAAATCTATTCCGTTGTTGTTGGGAAAAATTGGCTTTTCGCAAAACTACAACCATACAGCTTTCCACCAGCCATATATGCATGTAGTAATAGCATTATTCTGTTTCTGCTCTACTATGTTATATTGCCAGCATATTCCATGTACTGACCCGTTTCGGGCTGCAACGTATTATGTTGTAGACTTTTCAGACGAGGAGTAAGGTTCGGTAGGTCATTGCCGTGCAGCTCAGCTATGCCGTTGGAGTTGATGGACTCACTTTATCTTCCAAGCCTTCCGCTGTTATCGCATTAGATGGCCTTAAGCCATATTATTGTAATAAGTTCTCTTTGGAGACATTCGATGTAATAAGTGTGTGATTGCTACTCTGTTATAAATCCTCGAGTACTGTGTGTGTCAGCATTACCGATCCAGGGATGACACTGAAGCACAAAGACTTGACCATCTGAGGTCGGGTCACTACAAGATGGTATCAGAGCACACGCTGAGTGTAGGACACGACCACTAAGATAAACCCTAGGTCACATTTCTCTTCTCATTTCTGTCTCCTCTCCATTTTCTACTCTTTAGGATGACGGAGATGAAGAACAAGTTTGCACAACCGGATGAAGACACACCTTTTGGACGCCACTTGAAGGAAGTCACTAGGTACTTGAACATTGGAATACCAAGCTTCACCGGGACGTACAACGCCACTTTACCTGAAGAGGAGCGCTGGATGATTCAAGTACAAGTTCCAGGAAGGACGTTCTCGCCCACTTCTAAACCCATAGAATTTTCCTTCGACGCACCAACCTGGAGATTAGGAAAGAGTATGGCAGCTCACATCACCATGGGACGCATTGGAGAAGTTTACAATAGGGAGCTTAAGCACACTATTTACCAAAAATGTGGGCGCCGAGACGAGCAATGGGAAGTAATCAACACCAGGAAGGATAGATCCATTGCAGCTTTCATCCAGGAGTTAAACCAGCACATTCGACGTCAGGAGAACCAGATGTGTGCGGACATGATGGACTTGAAGAAGGCGAAGACTAGGATCACCGAGCTGGAGGAAGAACTCAAGTTTACCCGCGATGGATATGAGGAGGAAATCAAGACACTACTGGAGAAGAATGACGACCTAGTCAAGAAGATCGGAGTATTCATGGGAGGACCAGCACCAATAGAAGAAGAAGAACCCAAGGAAATACGCCCCGAGGACTACATCATCATCAACGACACCGACTCCGACCCTAGTGATGATGACTTTGAAGACGAAGCTAGAGCAGACATCATGGAGTCTTCCACCGATCAAAATTTCTAGATGACTACCATATATTAGTAGTATTTCCCCATGTATATAGTAGTAGTGAGCACTTTTGCGATAGTTCTAGACCGTTTGTATGCCCTTGCTTGATTGATTGAGTGAAATGATTATGTTTGTCTCATGTGCATATGGGTAGTGCTTTCTCATTAGACCCCTCTTCTATTCTAATCTCTTCCATCTAAACCCATCAGATGCCTCCGAGACATGACACCGGTTTTGCCTTCCCGCCGGAACTCACCCAGTTGATCCAGTAGCACAATGCCTTGATGCAATTGCTAGTTCATAACCAGGGCAACAACAACAACAATCCACCGCTAGTGGACAACCTAGCCCGTTTTCTAAGGTTACAGCCGCCGGTGTTTTCCAGTAGCACCGAGCCTATAGTTGCTGATGATTGGCTACGCCGAATTGGAAGGGAGTTGAACACCGCAGGTTGCACAGATGCTGAGAAGGTGCGCTTTGCCGCACATCAATTGGATGGACCAGCAGCCTCATGGTGGGAAAATTACACAGCCACTTTTCATATAGCCAATGTAACTTGGGACCAATGTCTCCACTGGAGCTATGCAAATGAAGAAGCAGGAGTTCCGCAACTTACGCTAGGGGAACCGTACTGTGGCTCAGTACGTGGATGAGTTTAGCAAGTTATCTCGCTACACCCCTGGTGATGTGGCCACAGATGCCGCGAAGCAGGAGAAGTTTATGGAAGGGCTGAATGATGAGATGAGCATGCAGTTGATGGTAGCAACCTTCAACAACTACCAAGAGTTGGTAGATAAGGCTCTTATGATTGAAGGGAAACAGCAGCAGATTGAGAGCCGCAAGAGAAAGTATGGACAAGGGAAGTATAACTCAGGAGCTCAACAGAAGCCTCACCTAACCGCGAACACGGGAGGACTTGTTCATAACCATGGAGGTCACAACCACACTGGAGGAGGATCACATAACCACAGTGGTGCTAAGAATGGGAATGGGAACAGAGCTAACAACAATCAGAACCGCTCCAACCCGTCCACTCCCACCAAAAGAGACCTAAGTCAGGTTACCTGTTTTAAGTGCGGGAAGACAGGGCACTATGCCAATGATTGCCCCGAAGGAAGGAATGGAAATGGAAATGGAAGCACTGGGAAGAAGCCCAATCCATTCAACAAACGACAAGTGAACCACGTTAACGTGGAGGAGGCTGAAGAGCAGCCGGACGCGGTAATAGGTAAGTTTTTGGTTAAGTCATTTACCGCTCTTGTTCTTTTCGATACTGGTGCATCGCATTCATACATATCAAGGGGATCCGTGGATAAGTTTAAACTACCAACCCAAACCCTTAGGACCCCTCTTTTAGTGAGTTCACCCGGAGCAGAGTATATGGCTAGCCGATGGTGTGACCAGATACCCTTAACCATTGGTACACATGTTTTTCCGTCCGACCTAATTATCTTGGAGTCACAAGGATTGGATGTGATATTGGGTATGGACTGGATGTCAAAGTTTGGAGGAAGCATTGACTATGCTAGTAAGTCGATTTATCTCACCACCCCGGAAGGAAAAAGGATTAAGTATGTATCTAGGCATGTGCCTAGGAGGAGTCAAGTGAATGCCCTTACGGGAGTTGTTCAGGAGGAAATGCCTGTAGTGAAGGATTACCCGGATGTTTTCCCAGAGGAGTTACCAGGCATGCCACCGGACAGAGATATTGATTTTTTGATAGAGCTGTTACCAGGAACAGGACCAATATCCAAGAGACCCTATCGGATGCCCGCAAATGATCTAGAAGAAATTAAGAAACAGATCAAGGAGTTATTGGAGAAAGGATATATCCAAAGAAGTTCATCACCTTGGGGAGCCCCAGTACTTTTGGTTGAGAAGAAGGATAAATCCCTGAGGATAGTTGTTGATTATCGAGCATTGAATGAAAAGAACAAGTACCCACTACCGATGATCAATGATCTGTTTGATCAGTTACAAGGAGCTAAAGTGTTTTCAAAGATCGATTTGCGATTGGGGTATCATCAGTTGAAGATACGAGAGAAGGACATACCAAAGACGGCGTTCACAACGCGATATGGATTATACGAGTACATGGTCATGTCGTTTGGACTGACTAACGCCCCTGCCTATTTCATGAGCATGATGAACAAGGTGTTCATGGAGTATTTGGACAAGTTTGTTATGGTGTTTATTGATGATATCGGGGTATACTCGAAGAATGAGGAGGAGCACAAAGAGCATTTGCGTGTAGTTCTCGAGAAGCTCAGGGAACACCAGTTGTATGCTAAGTTTAGCAAATGCGAGTTTTGGCTGAAGGAAGTCGGATTCCTTGGACAGGTTATATCAGGAGAAGGTATAGCAGTAGACCCCAGCAAGGTTCAGTCAGTCACTAAATGGTTGACACCCACCTCAGTTAGCGAGATTCGCAGTTTTCTTGGACTCGCAGGATACTACCGGAGATTCATTGAGAATTTTTCCAAGATTGCAAAACCAATGACTGAACTGTTGAAGAAGGATACCAAGTTTAAATGGACAGAAGATTGTGAAGCAAGTTTCCAGGAGTTGAAGAAACGTTTGACTACAGCCCCAGTGCTAGTACTGCCAAATATACATAAGGAGTTCCAAGTGTATTGCGACGCCTCTCGCTTAGGACTTGGATGTGTGCTTATGCAGGACGGAAGAGTTGTTTCGTATGCCTCACGACAACTAAAACCTCATGAGTTGAATTATGCCACGCATGATTTGGAGCTAGCAGCCGTAGTGCATGCGTTGAAGACTTGGAGACATTACCTTATTGGAAACCGTTGTGATGTGTACATGGATCACAAGAGTTTGAAGTACATCTTCACCCAGAAGGAGCTGAACCTTAGGCAGAGGAGATGGTTGGAGCTTATAAAGGATTATGACATGAAGCTACACTATCATCCAGGTAAGGCCAATGTCGTAGCAGATGCATTGAGTCAGAAGAGTTATGCTAATACCGTTGAAAGTAAAGGACTGCCAAAGGAATTAGCAAAGGACATCATGGAACTTTTGTTAGAGATTGTACCTAGAAGGTTCATTGCTGCAATGGAGGTTTAGTCGACATTGCTGGACAAGATTCGGGAAGCTCAGAAAGATGATAAAGAGATTGCCGAGATAAAGGAGAAGATGGGCAAAGGAAAGGCCAAAGGTTTTCGTGAGGATGAGCACGATACCCTATGGTTTGAGGACCGAATTTATGTGCCCAACAACCAGGAGATCAGGAAGTTAATACTTCAAGAGGCCCATGACTCACCATACTCGATACACCCCGGAAACACCAAGATGTATTTGGATTTGAAGGAACATTTCTGGTGGACTGGTATGAAGAAGGATATTGCCGAGTATGTAGCCATATGTGATGTATGTCAGAGAGTTAAGGCAGAACATCAGAAGCCAGCAGGACTGTTACAGCCTATGCCGATACCCGAATGGAAGTGGGATAAACTTGGCATGGACTTTATCACCGGATTACCCAGGACTAAAGCAGGATATGATTCCATATGGGTAGTAGTTGATCGTTTGACCAAAGTAGCTCACTTCATCCCATTGAAGACCACCTATACAAGTGCAAAGTTGGCCAAGATCTATATGTCCAAAATCGTATGTCTGCATGGAGTTCCGAGGACCATCGTGTCGGATCGAGGAACACAGTTTACTTCAAAGTTTTGGCATCAGTTACACCAGACTTTGGGAACGAGATTGGAGTTCAGTACAGCGTTTCACCCGCAGACAGATGGACAGACTGAGAGAGTCAATCAAACTTTGGAGGACATGTTGAGAGCCTGTGCGCTAGATTATGGATCCAGTTGGGATGACAATTTGCCGTATGCAGAGTTCTCATACAATAATAGCTACCAAGCCAGCTTGAAGATGGCACCGTTTGAAGCCCTGTATGGACGCAGGTGCAGAACACCATTGATGTGGGATGAGGTAGGAGACCGACAGTTGTTTGGACCAGACTTGATTAAAGAATCTGAGGAGAAGGTAAAACTGATCCGAGACCGACTGAAGATTGCTCAGTCCAGGAAGAAAAGTTATGCAGACTCAAAACGCAAGGAGGTAACCTACGAAATTGGAGATAGAGCATATCTGCGAGTATCGCCCTTGCGAGGAGTGAAACGTTTTAGAGTTAAAGGAAAGCTAGCCCCGAGATTTGTAGGACCGTATCACATTTTGGAACGGATGGGAGAAGTCGCCTACAAGTTGGAGTTACCTGAGGGATTGTCAGGAGTCCACGATGTGTTCCATGTTTCACAGCTGAAGAAGTGTCATGCTGAGATGGCAGAAATACCATTAAGAGATACAGTACCCTTGGAGGCGATTCAGTTGGACAGTGATTTGACTTACGAGGAGAAACCAGTTAAGATTCTTGAGTTTTCCAGCAGAGTCACCCGCAGTAAGGTTATCAAGTTTTGTAAAGTTTAGTGGAGCAACCATACCGAGGATGAAGCTACCTGGGAACAAGAGGATGATCTCCGCAAGGACCACCCATACCTATTTTCTAGCCAACCCGAATCTCGAGGGCGAGATTCATCTTAAGGGGGGGTAGGTTTGTAACATCCCAAATTTTCAATTTGGAATGTTATACATAGATCATCCATGCATATCATGTTTTACTGCTTTTCCGTTCCATAATCCTCGAAATCCTAAGCATCTCAAGGACCCTCGGAGAGAGTTGGGGATTTCCCGGTCTTCATATTTGATGCTTTTATCAAATAATGAAAAGAGGATTTGATTTTAATTATTTCTCTCTGAAAATATTTCACATTAAAAATTAAAGAGAGGAGATAATATGACTTCTCCAAAATAAATGAAATATTGGAGGAAAAATATTAAAATCATTAAATTGATTTTTTTATTGGATTTTATTTGGATTTTATTTGCATTAGAAAAATTGCATGTTTTTTAAAATTGCATTTTAGGGCCAAGAAAATGTTCAGCTCGTCCTAAATATTTTATTTAGACGGTGAAAATTTGTTTTGACATTTTTAGATTTTTATTTATTTTTCTAGGATTTTTCTTCTGTTGGCGGAATTATTTAAAAAAAAGTCCCCGCGCCGGCTAAGGCCCAGCCGCGCCAGGCCGCCGTGCCAGGCCGCCGCCGCCGCCTCCTGCGCGCGCACACGCCGTCGCCGCCGACTCGGACTAGGAGTCCGAGCCGGACTCCTCTCCGCCGCCGCGCCTTGCCCCCTCCTCCAAGACGCCCCGCCCCGCCCTTTATATACCGCCGCCCTGCCGCCCCAAACACCCCACCGCACCACCGCAGCCCGCGCCGCGCCAAGCCTCGCCGCCCGCGCCGCCTAGCCACCGCCGCCGCCTGCCGCCGAGCGCCGCCGCCTCGCAGGCCGCCGCCCCGTCGCTGCCTGCCTCGCCGGACCTCCCGCCGAAGGTAGCCGCCGCGCCCCGCCGCCAGTTTTTACCGTTCGGTTTTTTTGAAAACCCTAGATCCGTTTTTTTTCGGATTCGCCGGTTTTTCTCGGTTCTTCTAGTTAGCGGACGTTCGTCCGAACGTTCGTTTTAACGAACGGTTTTTCGCCCGTTAGATACAGCTAACGAACGCACGTTCGTTAGTCCGTTCGTCAGTTTTCTTTGATCGGATTTATTCCGTGATTTCTCCTGATCGCGATTTCTGATCCGATCTTAGTTTCTATTTATCTTTTAGCTCGTTAGTCGGAATCAGGCGATTCAAGCGCCTGGAGTTTCGTCTCGAAACCCTCTCTCCGTTTAACCAACTCAAACAAGTTTTTGTTAGTGTAAAATTTGACCTAGTTTCAGATTAGTAAACGAAGCTTCTTTCTTTCGCCGTTCGAGTTTCGTTGCTCCGTTTGATTTGATTCTTTTTGCGTACTGGAGTTCTTAAAGTTGAACTTTCTGGTCAACCTCTCTTATTTGAGTTTTGCTTGTGCATCGTTGCTTGTTACTTATGTATGTTATTGTTTGCTTGTGATAGAATTCCCGGAGTGCGAAGCGTGTTACTACGAGTCTCTAGGATTCGCGGATCGTCAGCAAGGCAAGTAACACTTTGATCATATCCCATTATTACCCAGTTTTTATGCATTAGTTCCAATCCTCAAACATTGCATGATTAGGATGTCATTAACTTGTGGGCTGGGAAGTAGTTGCTGAGATAGAACCTATTGCCCTGTTACATTCAAACCCTTGGGAGTTACTTCTACGTATTGCTTATATTGCTATGCTATGCTCATAGACGTGGTTTGGGTTTGAGTGAAATTCATGTCAGCTGTGAGATTGGTAATTAATGGTTCAACTTAAGGTGACAACTTAATCAAACAACTGGGTGGATTGAGGCACCTGGGGAACCCAGTGTTGTCTGTTTTTTTGGAAATCCCGGGGTACCCGTGTGATCTTCCTATGGACCGCCACCCAGGCTCAAAGGGATCATAAGATTATTCATGCTAGAAACTTCCGTGTGCAGCCACAAGCTATTGTGGGCTCTAGCATAGTTGAGTAAGTTGCGTGAAGCTCTTGAAGAGATAGACTAGCAGGTAGTGGGTTGTAGGTGGTATAGTCTATCCGGAGTAGAGAGTTAATGCTTCTGAAAGACTGTGTCTCGGTCATCCGTTTCTCAAACATCATGTAGTGCGAGAAATCCAACGGAGGAGATCGAGTCTTGTGGGGAAAAGTGCGCAAACCTCTGCAGAGTGTACAAACTAATCATGATTAGCCGTGTCCCGGTTATGGACAATTCTTGAGTATCTAGTACTTGGGTTATCGCATGTATCTCACCATGCTTAATTAAAACTGTTGGTATGATAATTTACTTTAAATTGGGATTGAGTTGGGGATACCTTCTCAATGATGTTTCAACCACCATGATAGTAAATTAAAATCTATTCCGTTGTTGTAGGGAAAAATTGGCTTTTCGCAAAACTACAACCATACAGCTTTCCACCAGCCATATATGCATGTAGTGATAGCATTATTCTGTTTCTGCTCTACTGCATTATATTGCCAGCATATTCCATATGCTGACCCGTTTCGGGCTGCAACGTATTATGTTGCAGACTTTTCAGACGAGGAGTAAGGTTCGTTAGGTCGTTGCCGTGCAGCTCAGCTATGCCGTTGGAGTTGATGGACTCGCTTTATCTTCCAAGCCTTCCGCTGTTATCGCATTAGATGGCCTTAAGCCATATTATTGTAATAAGTTCTGTTTGGAGACATTCGATGTAATAAGTGTGTGATTGCTACTTTGTTATAAATCCTCGAGTACTGTGTGTGTCAGCATTACCGATCCAGGGATGACAATGAAGCACAGAGACTTGACCATCTAAGGTCGGGTCGCTACATTGAAGAAGCACTACGGCCGTTGGATGGACATCGTACGGTCACTGGATCTAGAATCGTTCATATTAACTAAGTTGACAAAGCCCTTCATCCCCGTCAACTTAGTAGGCCCACAAGTCAGCCTCCCAGCAAGGTGGGTCCCAGCTAGCCGGGGGAGTATTCTTTTTTTTGTGCGTAATAAGGAGGCACTTCCGGTGGGTCCGAGCTGACAGCGGGGGGAACGTTTTTTCGCGAAATACGGTGGCCCGTCCGGTGGGCCCAGTAGTCAAGGGGAAACGATTTTTTTCGCAAAATACTGGTGGCCCGTCCGGTGGGTCCCCGCTATCAGGTGGAGGAATAATTATTTTCCGTGTAATAAGGAGGCACTTCCTTGCGGCTGCCGTGGACCCAGCTGTCAGCCTCTCCACGTACAGTACTCTTCCGATGGAAGTCGGTCGTTGACCACATTGACCACGCCGCGCCAAGATCGCCACAGCGGAGGACGACGGCGAGGCCTAGGAAGGGGACGACGTGGAGCCGTGCAAGACGTGGCAGTGGATGCCCACGCAGAGAGGAGTACGAGCGTTCACTGGTTCGGCTGCGGTGTGAGGCTACCGTTGCCGCAGAATAACAGGGGGTGTGGGTGAGTGGAGGGATTGTCTGGCCAGTGGTGGGAGTAGTATGGGGGCAGTGAGGCCTCCGCGGTAGCACAGCCGGCCATGGGAGGCAGGAGCAGGCGACACGACCGGCGTTGCTTTGGGCGGCTGGAGCAAGAAGACCAGTGGTTGAAGAAGCACTACGGCCGTTGGATGGACATCATACGGTCACCGGAGTATTGACTAAGTTGACAAAGCTCTCCGTCCCTGTCAACTTAGTAGGCCCACAAGTCAGCCCAACAATATGGTGGGTCCCAGCTATCAGGGGGTATTCATTTTTTGGGTGTAATAAGGAGGCACTTCCTTGCGTGTGAAGATATAGCTGGTGGGTCCGACCTGTCAGCGGGGGGAACTTTTTTTTGCGAAATACAGAGGCCCTTCCTGTGGGTCCTAGCTGTCAGGTGGAGGAATCATTATTTTGCGTGTAATAACGAGGCATTTCCTTGCGTGCGGCCGTGGACCCAGCTGTCAGCCTCTCCACGTACAGTCCATTTCTGATGGATGTCGTTCATAGACCACGTTGACCAGGCCGCGCCGAGAGCACCAGGGCGGTGGACGACGAGGAGGCCTAGGAAGGGAACGACATGGAGCCGGGGAATACTCGGTAGTTGTTTCCCACGCGGAGGAGTACGAGGGTTTACTGGTTCGTCTACCGTCGCCGGAGAATAACAGCATGTGTGGGTGAGTAGAGGGATGGCTAGGCCAGCGATGGGAGTATGGTGGGGCCGTGAGGCCTGCGCGGCAGCATGGCCGGCCGCGGGAGGAGGGAGCAGGCAGTCCCGCCGGCGCTTGTTTGAGCAGCTTGAGCATGAAGAGCAGAGATTGAAGAAGCATGACAGCTGTTGGATGGACATCCAACAGTCACTGCTCTCTTGTGTTGACTAAGTTGACAGGGTATTGCGTGTGCATCAACCTTTTTTTATGAAAGCATACGCGTCAACCTGTAGTAGGCGCACAAGTCAGCCTCAAATCTATGGAAAATAGCATACATCCCATCTGCCATTATTTCTAATAATGTACAGCCCATTTGCTAATTCTTAAGAATTTTTTTGGAGCCCATCTTCTTTTTGCTAGCATCACACCTCATATTGTGGCCACGGTTAAAAAGTATACGAAATTTTGCATATTTTGGTGCGGTCAACTATTTTAATCCAGAAATATCGATTCACATTCAAACTATTTTGAAAAATAATTTATATAAATATAAAATCCAAATAATTGTCCACGCATAAAAATCAATGGAATTTAAGATCTTGTAATGAAAAAAATTGAAACTAATTCCCGGTTTGATGTGTTTTAAAAATGTACAGCCCATTTCTGGGCAAACCGAATGAAACTCTCCTCGTCTTGAAAGATTTGCAGCCCAACTGGGCCGATAAAGCAAGTAGGCCTTGTTTGGGTATTTCTTTTAAAAAAATAGGATTGGGCTAGCCATTTTCAGCAAGAAAAAAACACAACTGGGCTCATGATGTGGTAAACATAAATAAAACCCTGGCTAGACGGGCCACAGCCCCGTTGTTACCCTGATCCGTCACTAAACCTAGTATAAATAACAACTGCTTGTTCCTCAAAAAAACTGCACGACTTGCTGGGTCCCTGGTGTCAGCCGCTCGTAGTGTAATTCTCTCGTTTATTGACTACGTTGACAATGGCGTGAGCCCCAGATGTCCAACCATTATGAGGAACCATATTTTTGGGCTTGTACTATAGAGGCACTTGCTTGTGTACTGCCATGATGCTGGTGGGTCCCTACTGTCATCCTCTCCATGTACATTCATCTCCTTGTTCCTCTCGGTTGTTGACGACGTTGACAACGCAAGAGGGCGGCGCATCGCGCACGGCGAGCGAACCAAGGCCGCAAGGCGGAGGACGACGACGAGGCCTCGGACGGAACGAACAGGAGCTGTTGAAGATGCGTCGGTCCAGTCGCAGGCGGAGGGGAGTACGAGGGTTGACTGGTTCGGGCACGGGTGCATGTTGGGGCTGACATCGCCGGAGAATAACAGGACGTGTGGGGGAATAGAGGGAGGGACTGGCCAACGTTGGAGGGTACGTACGGTAGGGCGGCGGAGGCACAACCAGCCATGGGAGGCGGGAGCAGGCGGAGCCGACGGGGTGGTTTGGTTTGGGCGATTGGAGGAAGAAGAAGACAAGAGATAGAAGATACATGACAGATGTTGGATGTCAATCCAACGGCTGGTAGGCAAAATCGTTTGTTGACTGGCTAGTAAGTCGACACCACCTTGGATAGGCTATTTCCTCGCGGGTCCCAAATGTCAAAATGCAAATCTGTCACGGTCATGCAGCCTTTCCTATGAAAATTTACAGCCCATTTGATGTGCTAGTTCGAAATAAGTTTGTGGGTGCTGGTGGGGGCTAATCACTTGGCTTCTGTAATGCACAGTGAGCTCAAGCAGCCAGCGAGAGTGATGTTATTTCCCTTGGTTTGGATTTGTTAGAATATTTCACTCTAAATTAAACGAATGGCAAGCCATTTGCCTTGTTTCAAAGAAAATATGACAGTCACAACTGAGTTGAAAAGGGCGGGAACATCTAACTCCAGCTTACAAACTGTACAAAAGAACGAGGGTTAATTGTTCATCAGGTTTACAAAAAAAACCAGATTGAAAAGGGCAACAACATCTAACTCCAGCACTGTTTTCGGCAGTCACAGTCAAATGGATCGGTCAGGTCCATAGAATGAACATCCTGGGTCGTAAAATTTACTGGATTATGACCACAATATGTTGTAAATAGAAGCCCGACACGTTTAGAAGCTCTTTTTCCCACCTGAAACTCCTTTTTTTGCTCTTCGACATACCCATCCGTCAAAACCATCCTGCTGATAAACTTAAGCCTGATGGACAATAGTAACCTCGCATTCAGTAGGAAGAATGTGACAAATCTTGTGTTTGCACGGTTGGCTACATATCGTTCTAGTGTTATTGTCTTCAATCGAATCTCATGAGAAGTGAGAAAATCCCAATGCTTACGAATCCACCGATTGGTTATAACTTTCTTACCCCGTCCTGTTGCCTAAATAGACATGAAGATTGAAAACAGTTAAGGTCTAAAAGAAGAGTGTCGAAAGAGCAACAGCTGAACGGTTAATTCTAGTACACTATATGCGGGCTTCCAATGTGCGTGAAATTATCACCTTTATATACAACTTCTCCAGACATGGAAAGCATTGCAGCAAGCCAATAATCTTGTTCAGATCAAAACTATTCATTTGGATATATAAGATCTTGACAGAATCCAGCACCATTGATAGGCCATCCATGGTGAAACTCTTCATTGAGAATAGAACATAATATTAGTACAAAATGTGTACTCCAAGATGATATATAAATTATGCGCAGAAATTTAAAATGAAGCTTATGGTTACAAGTGTAGATGATAATATAAAGTACCTGAAGAACTATGGAGCCAAACACCATATTGAAATGAGCACAGAGATCAAGTATTACATCCAAGGTCTCTAGTTTAGGCGCAGAGAGGACGGTTATTTGCAACGGTGAATAACTAGAATCAAGGATCAACCTTTGAAGTGAAGGGGCATCTTGGATGATGAGCTGCCTTCCGTCAAAAGAAATTCCAATTCTTACAAGGTTAGGCGACTTTATTTGGAGACAACCGATTCTAACTGTGAAAACAAGCACCAAGCACTCCAGCGCAGGGCAACTGGAGTGGATGATGCTGTGCAATGAGGCCTCCGATATATGAACCCGCACAAGTGAAAGTTTCTTGAGAAATGGGAGTCGAAGGTTTAGTACCAGATTGTCTGGTAGGTAGCACTGCGCAAAGGTGGCGGTGTGGAGAGAGGATGAAAACCCCGAGATGGACATCGGTGCTGAGGGCACAAGTTCATGGCGTTCAGTATGTGGTATGTGATTTCCAGGGGAATAGTAGAACTCAAGCAGCTGTAGTTCTGTGAATTCAGGGGATTCCAGTCAGGCGTCCACCATGCAGGGCATGGTATGCTTGCTCAGGTAGCATGACGGGATGCAGAGGCTTTGAACGGAGCCCTGGTGGGAGGAGATGACGGCTCTGGGGATTTCAAAATCATTGAAGAGAGATAGCTGACGACAGTCGAGATTAAGGGGAACGGCGCGCCATAGAGGGCGCCACCGAATTGAGAGGACTTGGGTGCGGCAGCAATCCTTGGTGGGGAGAAGCGAGATGATCTCCCCAAGGATGGCATCCGGGAGATCGCTAATGCGGTCCACCCGAGATTCTATGGGTTCCTGGGATCCGGTGGGGGTGGGGTCGCCGCTTCTCCCCGCGCTGCCGGGTGCGGGATCTACAACAGGCGTCGCCGCTGGCGGGAGCCTCATCTTCTTGGCGTTGGGGTCAGCCGACTCCATTTTCCTTGAGGGCATCGCGTCGCGCTCACGGATTTGAGCAGAGTAACGAATGACGAGCCTAGTTGTAGTGCGAGCGAAGAAGAAGGGGAGCTGGGGGTTTTCTGTAGGAGTGAGGAAGAAGGGGAGCTGGGGTTTTTTGTAGGAGTGAGGTGAGGAATTTGGGGGTACGAGTGGAGCGAGCTGACGTGAGGTGGGTGGGAGCGAGGAGGAAGAAGAGCACCCAGGTTTTTGAATTGATTTTACTATTTACTAGTGTGGATGGGCTGTTTTGTCTTGGGACCCGAGAAACAATTACTACTAGTAAAGTGGAGACACTCTACAGCTACCCAGAAAAACAATTACTACTAGTACAGTGGAGACACTCTACCGCTTCTGGCTCCTCCTAGGTCATTGAAACGTCTCCCTCTACTGAATGTCGTTATACTTTTGTTCACCGACATGCGGGCCATGCAGTGCGTGGGCACAAATGCCATCCACATAATTAGAAGGCAGTATGCACACGGAGAGTCACCCCGATCGTAGCGCGATAGTAACGAGCCGTCGTATCACAAAACCCCACCTCCCCGCAGTCTAAGTTTGACGGACGAAGCAACCATCATTTCACTCTTCGCTGAACCCCCTTCTCCCTCACCGTCTTCAAGAAAGGCAACACTTGCATCTGCCACTGTTCTTCTCTCCGAACGAAGGGAAGGTAAGCGGATCCGTGATGTTGGTATATTTTCGTTCAGAGGAAAAAAAGAACTTTTGCAAAGCAGTAACCGATCCTCACTCTCTTTTTTGTTTCATTGTCATTGCGATTGTGTTTTCCTTTCAGTGGACTCCTAGTATTCGTCAGTTTCATGATGGACCAAGGAGAACCAGGCAAAGATCTGCCGATATTGGAGCAGATGCGGGAGGCTGATCCCCACGAGACAGAGAGCTCCAAGAAGATGGAGGCAACCACCGAGGTGACCCCAGATACTGAGATGGTCAACGCCCCGTTTGAGGTTACAACCCCCGTGGCACTGCAGGAGCAGTTTTCCCCCTTCGAGGATGTGTCCCCCCCCCCCCCCCCGCCCGTTGAGCTGCCCAAGGTGATTTCCTTCTTTGCCAATCTCGATTGTGGTTTTTCATCTAAGTATGTGGTGATTTTTTTAGAAAAGGAATTAATAATGCAAAATTTTATTAGCTTCGATGCCATGGTATACGTAGTGGTTTAAATAACTTGTGTTTCTTATACTGAAAAGTAATTCAGAATTTGTTTCTGTTTCAATTAGAGCCCTGATGCAGACAAGGATTGTGTGGTTGTACATGTCACTCGCTATGAGGCGGACGACCTGAATATACGCACTGGGGAAACAGAGTTCTTAGGCTGTTGGATCCTGGAAGCCATTTGCGGTTATACCAATGAAGAGTTGTATTCCAGCCTCACTGTTGTCAGGCGTGTTGTCCAGGGTGTACTGAAGCACAAGAAGTTCAAAGCTACTCCTTCGTTTGTGAGGAATACTGTTCTTGTCAAGCTTACGCAGGAAGATGACGTGGCATGCCTCCACAAACAAGTTTATCAGTGGCAAGGCCACAAGGTTGTCTTCATGAAGGTTCACAGGATTGAGCTGCTGCGGGACATCCTCGATGATGTTCATGGCAAGGTTCGTCTTGTGTCCACCCCAAATTAGATCGAGGCATGAAATAGTTGCCCCAGCTAGTGTTTAATAATAGTTTGGATTGTGTCTAATTATCCGAACCTTGCCTATTATTGACCCCTTTGGGGCTAGTACTCTGTTTGAATCCGTCTATCGGAACTGCTGCTACTTTTGTGTGCCCATGAATCATGTGAGAACCATCGTAATTGTTGCCGAAACAGATGCGTCCTCACTAGTTTTTTCATGAATATGGCATGGTAAGACATAAGTTGTCATGGTTTATCATACGAGAAGTGTGTGTTTTGATTAAATAGAGCACTCATTCGAGAACCGTGCACCGACGTATACATAAGTACTTGTAAACACTGTTGGTGCTACCCCACTTGTAAGCAGTTGTGCAAAACACGGCACATTGTCTCAGCTCACTTCAACACTAGGCTATCGACCAGCTAACAATCAACAATCTGCTGTCTGACATATAAGCAACTATGTATCTTGTTACAGTGGTTCATGCAGTTAATTGAGGCCACAATGTAATAAATTCCAAACGTTCACACGCTAGTCCAGCGCTCATGTGGAACACTCACATTAAACTCGTCTTCATAAAAAATTTGAAAAGCATATGTTAAGCAATTTTATACATCTCAATGATTCATAGAACATAACAAACATATACTAGTTCACAGCAAAAGACAAAGTTGTGAGAAGGTTTACAAATCAGGAAAAAACAAGCAAGGCTTCTCTCTGAGCAAAGGGCCTCCCGGCAGGCTCACATTTCCTGGAGTTCACTCTGGTTTTTTCTTGTTGCCACCATTCAGGGTTAGGTTCTCTCATTCCAGAATAACCAATTATAATTGTGGTATCAGCTGGAATGCTGAACTGAACCATGCAGTGTACTGACCAGCTAAAATGCTTGTGCATTCCACTAAATTTAAGCATCGCTATTTGCAGAAATAAGCAGACCACGGTGCCTCTTGTCCGCGCACCTGTCCAAAAAACCACCGTGCAGCCGTGCCAGCTAGTCCTTGGTCCATGGATGAACTGGTAGAAATTGCATTCCGGACTAGGATGCAGTTGTTTTCGCTCGTCCCTGCACTGCAATCAGGTAGTAAAATGTACGAATCAGCTTCTTTTAGATTGCGTTGGTCATTCTACCTTAGTTACTACCAATGTAGGGATACCTTGAAGACGGGAGGTTAGACGACGGCAGCGAGGGATAGCCATCTCATTTTGCGCAGTTGTACTAAAACTAAGGTGTGTGCTTTTGATTGCGCGGATAGAAACGATACGGAGACAGACATCCCGAAACGATATGGAGACAGACATCCTTGTTTGTGCAAATAAGATATACGATTATTTAAACAGTGACAGATATTACTACTTTCCCCCGTTTCCTCTTAGAACCAAGTCCTAGATTCATGCTAAAGCTTTCCCACTTTCTTCCCTGTTTGAACCAACGCTTTGAGTCGACTGTATGAAATAGCTTTACTTCTAATCTACTACTACTATAATGCGGCAGTTTTGAAATTGGATTTACCACTCCATCTTCGGTTCTCCCGCCCAAAGAAGCATTGGCTCAAAATCCACCGTTCATTTCCCCTCTCATGCATATCACTGCCATCCATCAAACCAAGGATGAAATGATCTGACGACTAAGAGCTGCCGGATTCGCTCCCGCTCCTTGTGCACATGGCCGACTCTGCTCTCCAAGTAAACAAATAAAGAAGTCCCCGTTGAATCTGGATTGCACCTACTGAAGTTGAGAAATGTCTAGAAACTGCTGCCACCTCCTCACACGCAAGTACGACAAGTTGGCAAATAGCTAGCACATTTTGGTTCCCCGTTGTCATCTGGGAAATAAACACTCTACTACTAACTTATTTTTTTAGATTACTGTAAAAATGGATTTTTTAGATGTCGCTATACTGCAGAGTTTACACTGTTCACATAACATAACATTGCATGGCTGATGCTAGCTAAAGTTTTATTCTGCTTCATCGAGAAATGTGATATTTTTATTATTCGCAGAAAAAGTGTAATATTTTATTTCAGTCATACATAAGCTATACCTCAAGCTAATACAGGACATGAGTGTCTGTTAGACCTAAATGACTTATTTAGTTGCACAAAATAGTCCATAAACATGCATGTAAACCGTCAAACAACTCTGGAACTATACATCAGTGGAACCCAGGAAACAGCATATAATAAAACTACAACTTTTATCTTGTAATCAAATTCTTACTTGGAACTCAGTTTGATTTGTGCAAGTGATTTGCTTCTTATTTCAGAATAGTCCTTAGATCATGCAAACAAACACACTATGATATCTACTCAAGATACGAGTACCCATTTCTCTCTAAAAATAAGGTATATGAGTATCTATCATACAGAACATACGTGCAAAGCACGTGCCTTAGTAGAAGTCTAGGTGGCTTTGGAACAGCGGACGGAAGTAGAAAAGGATCCACACGAAGGGAGCTGGGGTAGTAGAGCAAGGCAGGTTTCGAAGGAATATATACCTGAGGGTCGTCGGCATGTCGCAAAGACGGCGTCGGGAGGCCGCATCTTGGCCACAATACCACATGGAGGAAGACGGGGTCGGAGGCCCTCCCGAGCCGGCGCTCTCTCGGAGAGAACGGCACGGCCGCCGATCCGGACGCGCGGGCAGCTGTTGGTCTCCTCCCTCGCCGCCGACGACAGCGTGAACGATGCACCTACACCCCTGCCCTGGTCGAGGTTGTCCGGTGTTGTGACCAGCCGTGAGCTGAGAGAGAGTGTGGCCACCTATGTGTTGCTTAGATCTAGAGAGCATGAGAGAGTGAACGAGAGGAACCCTAGTAAAGCAAGCGCTAAGGCTCCTGCTTTTATATATAGTGGAGTGATTTTGTTGTACCAGCTTCAAAAAATGTGCTCCTACGTGTATCCGTGAGTGGGTGTGAGAGAACTAGTGCATGCGTGCACCGCTTCTCTTCGTGAGAGTACAATATACTATGCCCAAAGAACATTCGCCACAAGAGTAACAGTACAAGTGTGTGACGTGTGAGCTAAAATAAACTGTGCGCGCCGTGTTTTGTTTTTTAGAAGTTCTAAGGGTAGGGTGTGAAGAGCACATATGTGTGTGACGTCTACCTGCAGATAGACGGTGGGTGCGATGTGCGAGTCTGCGAGAGGACTCGGGAGAGTCGTGACTCGTGAGGGTGCGTGTGCGTGAGAGAGAGGGGGGCACGTATCAATGGAATGCATGTGTCCGTAAATCATTATCCGAAAAACGTTCGCCACAAGCCTTTTCCTAACGAACGCCATAAGGACCGTTAGATCGGCATCCGACAGTGTCAGTTTTGCCATGTCATTTAACAGAACAGCCACTCCTCCTACACACAAATCTTCCACGTGAGTGTTAGCAACTGCCGTATGCTCCCTCCATTCCGAAATGCAATGCATATAGCTTTATTGAAAATTCGAACCCCGCAAACTTTTACCGAGTTTTCATGTACCAAATTGCACATGTAGAATACCATGTATATATCATTTCATTCATCTTCGAGAGGTAACTATTAAGTTGGGTGAGGAGTCTACAAAGAAAGACCATCGTATCACCCGCAGCAATTTCAAGCATCCTTTAGTGTCGAGGAATATCATAGGAACTCTATATGATATGATTTTTATAGGATTTTTTTCCTTTAGAGCCAATTGGTTCATAGGAATAGATTCATATACTCCACATTTCAAAGGAAATAAACATGATATCATTTCTATAGATTTAGAGCCACTTGGTTCATATGAATGGATTCCTATACTCCCTTAATTTCAAAGGAAAATAAACATTAGCGTATATTCAATAGAAAAGTTCCTATGATATGAACCAAATTACATATCTTTTCTAATCCCCCCTCATAGGAATTGACAAACATGTCATCTCTATATTCAATAGAAAAGTTCCTATGATGTGAACCAAATGACATCTCTTTTCCAATCCCTACTCATAGGAATTGAGATGCTCCATGTCATCTCTTTCCCGACAACTTCCATGTATACATCTTCTATTCCTAAATAGATAGTACAACCCACTAGTAGTTTTTTTCCAAAACATGCAACTATGGCACAAGAACTATATAGTGTGCCAATAACTTTGAAAGATGGTCGCTGGATGAAGCTAACCCGACAGTGTAGAGATAGGCAAATCCGAGCACTACTGGCCGTTGGATATCATAAACATTCCACCAGATCTGCCACATGTACAATTTAGAAGTCTCCATGGTTGAACTTAAGCATAATGCACAAACCTCAAAACACAAGCACTTCTCCTTTGTTCTAGAATCTTCTGTATCATAATTGATTATTATTTTCTAAATGAATTGCCATTATTTGTTTTTTACTTTATGATTTACTCCCTCCGTTCCAAAATAGATGACCCAACTTTGCACTAACTCTGTACAAAGTTAGTGCAAAGTTGGGTCATTTATTTTGGAACGGAGGGAGTAAAATGCACAACCCCATGAATCTTAACATTTTATAAAACTTATTGATTTTGAATGAGATGAACTATAAGAACTAAACGAACATCTACATCATGCATATATGACTCAAAGCTTTACATCCTATAGTGTGTATTTATTCATAATTTGGTTTCGAAATCTCATGCGTTCAATACATGTGTACCTTACTAGTTTTGAGTAGAGTAGCAAATTTCGCGCGTCCCCGGGTATATCAAAATGCAGGGCCCATGCATCATTGCCTTTCGGTCGAACCTACGTCCACAATTTTTTGTACGTACTATATCTCCACTGGTCCCTGAACCCAAAATGCTGCCTCGTTCCCGTAAAACCAAGTGGCCCACACATATTTAAGGCGTCGGCTCGAACCCGTTTACTACGACATGGCCCCGCACGCCGTAGTACTCCTACAAACCCTACCGCTGCACTCATCATCGGTTTTCTTCAAGAGGACGAGGGAGAAGCCGATTTGTAGTGTAGGCGCTTTCAAAAAAAAGGATCTGTAGTGGAGACCCCTACCCTAGGGTGCCCTAGGTAGCTGCCGCACGCATCATTGTTTTCTCTTTTCTTTATGCTCTTGCGCCCTAGAGTGAAATGATGGTTGCTTCGTCCGTCCAGCTTAATGTGGGAAAGGTGGGGCTTTGTGATTTGACCCCTTGTCGCTCATTTTCTACTACTGCGGCGCTACGACCGGGGTGCCTCCAATTCCAACCGCTGCTCCGAACTGTAATTTGGTGCATCGCACGTGGAACAAGATGGTGGATGAGCCACATCTCGGCCAAAGGGGTCCTGCTAAGTGTGTCACCATTTCGTGTGTGGACTAACCCTGCTTGAGTTGCTACGCCAACACGACAGGAGCAGCCTACCACTTGGTTTTGCTCCTTGTGTTGGAAATATGCCCAAGAGGCAATAATAAAATGGTTATTATTGTATTTCCTTGTTCATGATAATTGTCTATTGTTCATGCTATAATTGTATTAACCGGAAACCGTAATACATGTGTGAATACATAGACCACAACATGTCCCTAGTAAGCCTCTAGTTGACTAGCTCGTTGATCAATAGATGGCCATGGTTTCCTGACCATGGACATTAGATGTCATTGATAACGGGATCACATCATTAGGAGAATGATGTGATGGACAAGACCCAATCCTAAGCCTAGCACAAGATCGTGTAGTTCGTATGCTAAAGCTTTTCTAATGTCAAGTATCATTTCCTTAGACCATGAGATTGTGCAACTCCCGGATACCGTAGGAATGCTTTGGGTGTACCAAACGTCACAACGTAACTGGGTGGCTATAAAGGTGCACTGCGGGTATCTCCGAAAGTGTCTGTTGGGTTGGCACGAATCGAGACTGGGATTTGTCACTCCGTGTAAACGGAGAAGTATCTCTAGGCCCACTCAGTAGGACATCATCATAATGTGCATAATGTGACCAAGGAGTTGATCAAGGGATGATGTGTTACGGAACGAGTAAAGAGACTTGCCGGTAACGAGATTGAACAAGGTATCGGGATACTGACGATCGAATCTCGGGGAAGTACTATACCGGTAGACAAAGGGAATTGTATACGGGATTGATTGAATCCTCGACATCGTGGTTCATCCGATGAGATCATCGTGGAGCATGTGAGAGCCAACATGGGTATCCATATCCCGTTGTTGGTTATTGACCGGAGAGTTGTCTCGGTCATGTCTACATGTCTCCCGAACCCGTAGGGTCTACACACTTAAGGTTCGGTGACGCTAGAGTTGTAGAGATATTAGTATGCGGTAAACCGAAAGTTGTTCGGAGTCCCGGATGAGATCCCGGACGTCACGAGGAGTTCCGGAATGGTCCGGAGGTAAAGATTTGTATATAGGAAGTCCAGTTTCGGCCACCGGGAGAGTTTCGGGGTCATCGGTATTGTACCGGGACCACCGGAAGGGTCCCGGGGGTCCACCGGGTGGGGCCACCTATCCCGGAGGGCCCCATGGGCTGAAGGGGTGTGGGAACTAGCCCCTGGTGGCCTGGTGCGCCCCCCTTGGGCCTCCCATGCGCCTAGGGTTGGAAACCCTATGGGGTGGGGGTGCCTCCACTTGGCTTGGAGGCCAAGCCACCCCTAGGGCTGCCGCCCCCTTCCCTAGATGGGATCTACAAGGGGCCGGCGCCCCCCTATGCCCCTATATATAGTGGAGGGGAGGGAGGGCAGCCGCACCTGAAGCCCTGGTGCCTCCCTCCCTCCCGTGACACCTCTTCCTCCCCGCTTGTGCTTGGCGAAGCCCTGCCGGGATCCCGCTACTTCCACCACCACGCCATCGTGCTGCTGGATCTCCATCAACTTCTCCTCCCCCTTGCTGGATCAATAAGGAGGAGACGTCTCCGTTCCGTACGTGTGTTGAACGCGGAGGTGCCGTCCGTTCGGCGCTAGGATCATCGGTGATTTGGATCACGACGAGTACGACTCCATCAACCCCGTTCTCTTGAACGCTTCCGCTTAGCGATCTTCAAGGGTATGAAGATGCTCTCTCTCTCTCATTTCTAGATGACTCCATAGATTGATCTTGGTGATGCGTAGAAAATTTTAAATTTCTGCTACGTTCCCCAATAGTGGTATCAGAGCCCAGTTTATGCGTAGATTCTATGCACGAGTAGAACACAAAGCAGTTGTGGGCGATGATTTGTTCAATTTGCTTACCGTTACTAGTCTTGTCTTGATCTGGCTGCATTGTGGGATGAAGCGGCCCGGACCGACCTTACACGTACGCTTACGTGAGACTGGTTCCACCGACTGACATGCACTTGATGCATAAGGTGGCTGGCGGGTGTGTGTCTCTCCCACTTTAGTCGGATCAGATTCGATGAAAAGGGTCCTTATGAAGGGTAAATAGCAATTGGCATATCACCGTTGTGGTTTTGCGTAGGTAAGAAACATTCTTGCTAGAAACCCATAGCAGCCACGTAAAACATGCAACAACAATTAGAGGACGTCTAACTTGTTTTTGCAGGGTATGCTATGTGATGTGATATGGCCAAAAGGATGTGATGAATGATATAAGTGATGTATGAGATTGATCATGTTCTTGTAATTGGAATCACGACTTGCATGTCGATGAGTATGACAACCGGCAGGAGCCATAGGAGTTGTCTTAATTTATTTATGACCTGCGTGTCAATGAAAACGCCATGTAATTACTTTACTTTATTGCTAACCGTTAGCCATAGTAGTAGAAGTAATAGTTGGCGAGGCAACTTCATGAAGACATGATGATGGAGATCATGATGATGGAGATCATGGTGTCATGCCGGTGACGATGGTGTTCATGCCGCGCCTCGAAAATGGAGATCAAAGGTGCAAGATGATATTGGCCATATCATGTCACTTTATGATTTGCATGTGATGTTTGTCATGTTTACATCTTATTTGCTTAGAACGACGGTAGCATAAATAAGATGATCCCTCGCAATAATTTCAAGAAAGTGTTCCCCCTAACTATGCACCGTTGCTAAGGACCGTTGTTCCGAAGCACCACGTGATGATCGGGTGTGATAGGTTCTAACGTTCGCATACAACGGGTGTAAGCCAGATTTACACACGCAATACACTTAGGTTAACTTGACGAGCCTAGCATGTACAGACATGGCCTCGGAACACGGAAGACCGAAAGGTCGAACATGAGTCATATAGTGGATACGATCAACATGAAGATGTTCACCGATGATGACTAGTCCGTCTCACGTGATGATCGGACACGGCCTAGTTGACTCGGATCATGTATCACTTAGATGACTAGAGGGATGTCTATCTAAGTGGGAGTTCATTGAATAATTTGATTAGATGAACTTAATTATCATGAACATAGTCAACAGGTCTTTGCAAATTATGTCGTAGCTCATGCTTTGGTTCTACTGTTTTAGATAAGTTCCTAGAGAAAATTTAGTTGAGAGTTCACAGTAGCAATTATGCGGACTGGGTGCGTAAACTGAGGATTGTCCTCATTGCTGCACAGAAGGATTATGTCCTTAATGCACCGCTCAGTGTGCTGAACCTCGAGCATCATCTGTAGATGTTGGGAAACATCTGACATACACGTTTTGATGACTACATGATAGTTCAATGCGTAATGCTAACGGTTTAGAATTGTGGCACCAAAGACGTTTTTGAAACGTCACAGAACATATGAGATGTTCCAAAGACTGAAATTGGGATTTCAGACTAGTGCCCACGTCAAGAGGTATGAGACCTCTGACAAGTTTCTTAAGCCTGCAAACTAAGGGAGAAAAGCTCAATCGTTGAGCATGTGCTCAGATTGTCTGAGTACTACAATAGCTTGAATCGAGTGGGAGTTAATCTTCCAGATGAGATAGTGATATTTCTCCATAGTCATTGCCACCAAGCTATTGGAGCTTCGTGATGAACTATAACATATCAGGGATAGACATGATGATCCTTGAACAATTCACGATGTTTGACACCGCGAAAGTAGAAATCAAGTAGGAGCATCAATTGTTGATAGTTAAACCACTAGTTTCAAGAAGGGCAAGGGAAAGAAGGAATACTTCATGAGACGACAAATCAGTTGCTGCTCTAGTGAAGAAACCCAAGGTTGAACCAAACCCGAGACTAAGTGCTTCTGTAATGAGGGGAACGGTCACTGAAGCAGAACTACCCTAGATACTTGGTAGATGAGAAGGCTAGCAAGATAGACAGAAGTATTTTGGAAATACATTATATTAATGTGTACTTTACTAGTACTCCTAGTAGCACCAGGGTATTAAAATACCGGTTCAGTTGCTAAGTGTTAGTAACTCGAAATAAAAGGCTACGGAATAAACGGAGACTAGCTGAAGGTGAGATGACGATATGTGTTGGAAGTGTTTCCAAGGTTGATGTGATCAAGCATCGCATGCTCCCTCTACCATCGAGATTGGTGTTAAACCTAAATAATTGTTATTTGGTGTTTGCGTTGAACACAGACATGATTGGATTATGTTTATCGAAATATGGTTATTCATTTAAGGAGAATAATGGTTACTCTGTTTATTTGAATAATACCTTCAATGGTCTTGCACCTAAAATGAATGGTTTATTGAATCTCGATCGTAGTGATACACATGTTCATGCCAAAAGATATAAGATAGTAATGATAGTACCACATACTTGTGGCACTGCCATTTGAGTCATGTTGGTATAAAACGCATGAAGTAGCTCCATGTTGATGGATCTTTGGACTCACTCGTTTTTGAAAAGACCGAGACATGCGAACCATGTCTATTGGTAGATATGCATGAAGAAACTCCATGCAGATGGATCATTTGGACTCACTTGATTTTGAATCACTTGAGACATGCAAATCATACCACATGGGCAAGATGACTGAAAGGCCTCGTTTTCAGTAAGATGGAACAAGAAAGCGACTTGTTGGAAGTATTACATTTTGATGTGTGCAGTCCAATGAGTGCTGAGGCACGCAGTGGATATCGTTATGTTCTTGCTTCACAGATGATTTGAGTAGATGCTGAGTATATTTAGTTGATGAAACACAAGTCTGAATTATTGAAAGGTTCAAGTAATTGCAGAGTGAAGTTGAAGATCGTCGTGACAAGATGATAAAATGTCTATGATATGATCATAGAGATGAATATCTGAGTTACTAGTTTGGCACACAATTAAGACATTGTGGAAATTGTTTCACAACTAATACCGCCTGGAACACCATAGTGTGATGGTGTGTCCGAACATCATAACTGCACCCTATTGGATATGGTGCATACCATGATGTCTCTTATCAAATTACCACTATCGTTTATGGGTTAGGCATTAGAGACAACCGCATTCACTTTAAATATGGCACCACACAATTCCGTTGAGACGACACCATATGAACTATGGTTTAGAGAAACCTAAGATGTCGTTTCTTAAAAGTTTGGGGCTACGATGCTTATGTGAAAAAGTTTCAGGCTGATAAGCTTGAACCCAAAGCGGATAAATGCATCTTCATAGAATACCCAAAAATAGTTGGGTATACCTCCTATTTCTGATCCGGAAGCAAAAGTGATTGTTTCTAGAAACGGGTCCTTTCTCGAGGAAAAGTTTCTCTCGAAAGAATTGAGTGGGAGGATGGTGGAGACTTGATGAGGTTATTGAACCATCACTTCAACTAGTGTGTAGCAGGGCACAGGAAGTTGTTCCTGTGGCACCTACACCAATCGAAGTGGAAGCTTATGATAGTGATCATGAAACTTCGGATCAAGTCACTACCAAACCTCATAGGTCGACAAAGATGCGTACTACTTCAGAGAGGTACGTAATCCTGTCTTGGAAGTCATGTTGCTAGACAACAATGAACCTACGAGCTATGGAGAAGCGATGGTGGGCCCGGATTCCGACGAATGGCTCGAGGCCATAAAATCCGAGAGAGGATCCATGTATAAAACAAAGTATAGACTTTGAAAGAACTACTGGATGGCCGTAAGGCTGTTGGGTGCAGATGGATTTTAAAAGGAAGACAGACAATGATGGTAAGTGTCACCATTAAGAAAGCTCGACTTGTTGTTAAGATGTTTCCCGACAAGTTCAAGGAGTTAACTACGATGAGACTTTCTCACTCGTAGCGATGCTAAGAGTCTGTTGGAATTATGTTAGCAGTTACTGCATTATTTATGAAATCTTGCAGAAAGGATGTCAAAACATTGTTTCCTCGATGTTTTTCTTGAGGAAATGTTGTATGTGATACAACCAGAAGGTTTTGTCAATCCTGAAAGATGCTGACAAGTATGCAAAGCTCCAGCAATCCTTCTAAGGACTGGAGTAAGCATCACGGAATTGGAATGTATGCTTTGATGAGATGATCAGAGATTTTGGGTTTATACAAAGTTTATGAGACACTTGTATTTCCAAAGGAGTGAGTGGGAGCACTATAGAATTTTTGATGAGTATATGTTGTTAACATATTGTTGATCAAAAATGATGTAGAATTTCTGGAAAGCAAGCAAGGTTATTTGAAAAGTGTTTTTCGATGGAAAACCTGGATTAAGCTACTTGAACATTGAGCATCAAGATCTATAAGGATAGATCAAAAATGCTTAATAGTACTTTCAAATGAATACATACCGTGACAAGATTTTGAAGGAGTTCAAAATAGATCAGCAAAGAAGGAGTTCTTGGCTGTGTTACAAGGTGTGAGTATTGAGTAAGACTCAAGACCTGATCACGGCAGAAGAGAGAGAAAGGACGAAGGTCGTCCCCTATGCTTTAGACGTAGGCTCTATAGTATGTTATGCTGTGTACCGCACCTGAAGTGTGCCTTGCCATGAGTCAGTCAAGGGGTACAAGAGTGATCCAGGAATGGATCACATGACAGCGGTCGAACTTATCCTTAGTAACTAGTGGACTAAGGAATTTTCTCGATTATGGAGGTGGTATAAGAGTTCGTCGTAAAGGGTTACGTCAATGCAAACTTTGACACTAATCCGGATGACTCTGAGGAGTAAACCGGATTCGTATAGTAGAGCAGTTATTTGGAATAGCTCCAAGTAGCGCGTGGTAGCTGCATCTACAAGATGACATAGAGATTTGTAAAGCACACATGTATCTGAAAGGTTCAGACCCATTGACTGATAAACCTCTCTCACAAGCAAGATATGAACAAACTCCATGGCTGTTGGATTCATTACAATCACATAGTGATGTGAACTAGATTATTGACTCTAGTGCAAGTGGGAGACTATTGGAAATATGCCCTAGAGGCAATAATAAAATGGTTATTATTGTATTTCCTTGTTCATGATAATTGTCTATTGTTCATGCTATAATTGTATTAACCGGAAACCGTAATACATGTGTGAATACATAGACCACAACATGTCCCTAGTAAGCCTCTAGTTGACTAGCTCGTTGATCAATAGATGGTCATGGTTTCCTGACCATGGACATTGGATGTCATTGATAACGGGATCACATCATTAGGAGAATGATGTGATGGACAAGAACCAATCCTAAGCCTAGCACAAGATCGTGTAGTTCGTATGCTAAAGCTTTTCTAATGTCAAGTATCATTTCCTTAGACCATGAGATTGTGCAACTCCCGGATACCGTAGGAATGCTTTGGGTGTACCAAACTTCACAATGTAACTGGGTGGCTATAAAGGTGCACTGCGGGTATCTCCGAAAGTGTCTGTTGGGTTGGCACGAATCGAGACTGGGATTTGTCACTCCATGTAAACGGAGAGGTATCTCTGGGCCCACTCGATAGGACATCATCATAATGTGCACAATGTGACCAAGGAGTTGATCACGGGATGATGTGTTACGGAACGAGTAAAGAGACTTGCCGGTAACGATATTGAACAAGGTATCGGGATACCGACGATCGAATCTCGGGCAAGTACTATACCGGTAGACAAAGGGAATTGTATACGGGATTGATTGAATCCTCGACATCGTGGTTCATCCGATGAGATCATCGTGGAGCATGTGGGAGCCAACATGGGTATCCAGATCCCGCTGTTGGTTATTGACCGGAGAGTTGTCTTGGTCATGTCTACATGCCTCCCGAACCCGTAGGGTCTACACACTTAAGGTTTGGTGACGCTAGAGTTGTAGAGATATTAGTATGTGGTAAACCGAAAGTTGTTCGGAGTTCCGGATGAGATCCCGGACGTCACGATGAGTTCTGGAATGGTCCGGAGGTAAAGATTTGTATATAGGAAGTCCAGTTTCGGCCACCGGGAGAGTTTTGGGGTCATCGGTATTGTACCGGGACCACCGGGCGGGGCCACCTATCCCAGAGGGCCCCATGGGCTGAAGGGGCGTGGGAACCAGCCCCTGGTGGGCTGGTGCGCCCCCCCTTGGGCCTCCCATGCGCCTAGGGTTGGAAACCCCAAAGGGTGGGGGCGCCTCCACTTGGCTTGGAGGCCAAGCCACCCCTAGGGCTGCCGCCCCCTTCCCTAGATGGGATCTACAAGGGGCTGGCGCCCCCTAGGCCCCTATATATAGTGGAGGGGAGGGAGGGCAGCCGTACCTGAAGCCCTGGCGCCTCCCTCCCTCCCGTGACACCTCTTCCTCCCCGCTTGTGCTTGGTGAAGCCCTGCCGGGATCCCGCTACTTCCACCACCACGCCGTCGTCCTACTGGATCTCCATCAGCTTCTCCTCCCCCCTTGCTGGATCAAGAAGGAGGGGACGTCTCTGTTCCGTACGTGTGTTGAACACGGAGGTGCCGTCCGTTCGGCGCTAGGATCATCGGTGATTTGGATCACGACGAGTATGACTCCATCAACCCCGTTCTCTTGAACGCTTACGCTTAGCAATCTTCAAGGGTATGAAGATGCACTCCCTCTCTCTCGTTGCTAGATGACTCCATAGGTTGATCTTGGTGATGCGTAGACAATTTTAAATTTCTGCTATGTTCCCCAACACCTTGGTGAATCCCGACTATATTGATCTAAAAAGATACGTGCTGAACTACCCTCTCCGTCTCGGTTATTTTTATTTTTAGGCGTCTCGGTTTATAGGGCCTGCACGTAGTTCTAGGTCATCCATTTGACTAACTAAATATGAGTTACTATGTCACAAAAAGTATATCATTGGATTCTTAAGCGGATGTAGTTGTATTTAAAAGTCGAGGGCGGGGCTTTTCCTGCGCGGTAGGCGGCGGGGCAGTTCCGCCTAGTCGGTTCGACAGAGACATGAGAAGACGAGGGAGTAGGCTGCTACAAAAGTAGGGTTGTGTGATTTGACAGTGAGTTACTGCTGGACAGGTGGGGCCCCGTGATTTGACTTGCCATTATCATTTTAACTGCGGCGCTACGACCGGCATGAGTCTCCCAGATTCCTGACCACCTCCATACAGGTGCCTCTCCCAATGCTCCACCATGTAGTAGAGGCTGGCTCTTGCATGAGAGCCCACTTCTCCACTTTTTCCTTGCCTCTCTTTCCTCCACATATGCAAAAATGACATGTAAAGCGCACTATTGTACTTACTTTTACTTGCTCCTACAGGTGCTTAAGCTTGCCACATAGGCATAAAGTATGATGTGACAAGTTAATCAAGAAGAGAGAGACTAGTTTGGTGACCCAAGGAAGAAACGGTGCTAAGCGCATGTACCTAGGTGAAAAGACAATTTTGAGTCTATAGCTAATTAAATGAAGCAAACTTAGCAACACCATTTCATTGGAAGAGGTCACTCCTTGGCAAATGCAATAAATACACGCGCTTAGCACCATTTCTTCCTTGAGTACGAAGAAAGAGATAGAGAGGAGTAAAAAATACACTTATAGGCAACCTTGTTGTAGTATGAGTGACTAAGTGATGACTATGTATGACATGCCAACATCAGATAGCCTAACGCATCGTGTTAAATCTCCAAGGGCGCGACCGCGCGAGCGACGCGACGGTCTTGGTAGGCGCGACCATGATACTGGCTGCTGGCAGCCCTTGGATCTGAGATCAAACGGTCGCTTGCTAAGTTGCTGAAAATTTGCAGAATAACCCTCCAGGATAGGATATTCACCCATAGGTCTCGAATCACGCCATGCAACCGTACGATCTCAGATCCAAGGGCTCTCGGAAGCCCGTATCATGGGAGAATGGAAAGCCACTACCCTGCCGTTCGCACGCTGGCAGTTCGCTCCTACTCGTCCCCGCACGTCCTTCAATACTATGACAGTTCGCTCCTTGTCGTCCCGTCCATTCACATTACGGCAGTTCCACTAATCCTAACCCTCCTCCCAAATCCATGGCGTCCCAAATCTCCATGATCGGCGGTGAGTACAAGGTTAGAACCATCACCGGCGATGAGTTCGACGTCATCTACACCCGTTCTTCCGTGACGGTGAAAGGATGCCTTTCTTGCTTCATCCGCATGTTCGAAAACTCAGATGATGAGTGGGTCGCTAGGCTAGATGTTGAGTACACCACAGTCCTGGGACGAGAGAAGGATCTAAAGGACGAAGAGAGGAATAAGCCCGTCGTGATCCAGGTTTGCGTACATAACGTTTGCTTGGTCTACCACATATGCCATGCCGACGTTGAGTGCCAGGATTTTAAGAACTTCCTCAAGGACAAAATAGTGAAATTCATTACTGTAGACTTTGGTAACGACAAAGAAGTCCTACGTCGGATAGGCCTCGTTGTAGGCAACACCTTCAACCTCCAGAAGAATCGGCTGGTGTCCTCTCGTCAGCCTTCAATGATGACCCTGGCAGGAGCCATGGTTCATCCTACGTACGGTAAACTGGAGAAACCTCATTACATGTTTCATCGTCATGCATGGCAGCGGAATGTACTAGATATAGACCACATCCACTACACTGCAATGGATGGCTACCTTTGCTGCAATATCTACAAGGGTTGGATGAAGAGCAACAGCCAAGTGTGCGGTTCAAGCAAAGAAGTATCAGCCAAGAGGAAGAGGGACAAGGACGAAGTCGAGGACGTGGACGAGGACTCCAAGTAAGGTGGCAGTGTCGTTGCTCATGGTGGTTCTAATTTAGTGTCTACCGGAATAGTTGCAAAGTTTAATTTCAGGTGTGGTTAATTTAATTTGAGGGGTGTGTTGTGCTGAGCCCCCAGCAGAACTATGTTATGTTTCTTCTCGTTACTTTAACTCTTCAGTACGTACATACTAGTATTTCTTACATTTCATCTTTTAGTTGGTATAGTACTACCACTCGTTTATTCACATTATATACGTACAATATATATGGCCAACATCATATAGCCAGCAGTTTAGTTGTCAAAGAATTTCAGGGTGCTTAGTTTTGTCAAAGAATTCCAGGATGCTTAGAGGGTGCTTGGATCCAAGGGACTTATTTTAGTCTGACTAAAAATAGTCTCTTTAAGAGGCTAAAGTTCCAAGCACCCCTGACTAAAGAGGGGCTAAAACTAGTCTTGAGACTAAATTTTTTTAGTCAGGGGTACTCCTACTAAAATGTGGATTAGTCCTCTCTCTACTCATTTAACTCCTCTCCTTTAACACAGGCGAGTTCTGGATTGGAGGGTTTGGAGGATAATAAATGCTCATTAACTTGATTTTAGCCTTTTTAGTATTTGGATCCAAGCATGGGTGAGGCTAGCATGTTTTAGTCCCACTACTTTTAGTCATGGGACTAAAACGTATCCAAGCACCCTCTTAGCTTTATTTGAGGGGTGGGTTGTGCTGGACACCATTATTGTGACTAGCCTTTTTAATAGTACTATATGCATAATTTGGCGACGAGCGCTCTCTATATGTACCACCTTTTTTTTAATTTCAATTTTTGCTCCATGGCGCAATCCATCGATAGTACTACTGTACAAAAGTATACATTTTTAAAAGGCTAGAGTATTGTTCATGCAATGTAGCCAGTTAAATTCTCAACCTAGAACGACGTGCATGCAATGTAGTAAACTGATACGGAGGAAGTATAGTAAAAATGAGGTTATTTTACCGAGCGGTCGGCGGGGGAGCATGGCCTGTCATGCGGTCCCACGTGTCATGATGTACCAAGGCGATGCGCGTGTCCCTCTTGAGGCAGAAGCAATACTAGTACGTGGTTTGAGATGATGGCGAACCAAAGTGTGAAATAATGGTTGCTTCGTCCGTCTGGGAAAGTGCGGCATTGTGATTTGACGTCTCATTGCTCATTACTACTACTGGGCCGGTACGAGTGGGGTGCGTCCCCCCTGCTGTTCTGCACTGTTATTTGGTGCTTGACACGTCGACCCGGTTACTATATGTCCCACATGTCAGCGACAAGAAGTATAGAATTCATGAAAGGGGGCGTCAACGGAGGAGTATACTATATAATTCATGAAAGGGAGCGACTTAGTTTTGGAAAAATATGTTTTTACGGAGTACGTACCCACTAGGGTTTATAGGGCTCATCTAAAAAACATTCGTTTTTCCATTTGATAAGTCTCAATTCTACTATACTAGTAGTAGTACCATTACATGTTGGATTTCGAGGTGCGTTAGATCACCCGACGCAAGAAGTGTCAAGAGGAAACTAACCAATGCATGTACAAGTTCATGGAAATTTAGTGGTCATTCATGCATTCATTCTAATTAATGCCTCGATAAACATAACTTCTTGAGAAAAACGAGCGTACTAATTACTTGTGCAAAATACGAAATTAATTCGACCACTCACCGTCTACCTTGGTTGGAGAGATTTTGAAATTGAGCCATAAACTAGAAAGGAGGGAGTAGTAACGTTTGTCTCGATTACTATTTGTGGCCTTCTATAGATGCAAAATGTATTTTTTTATAGTGGCCTTGTATAAGTAAATGGAGGGAGTACTAACCAAAGTACGTAGTAGGGACGAGGAGTAAATGGAGGGAGTAGTAAAATTTTCTCCTCGTGTTGCGAGCCACCGCGCGCATGGGCGAGGGAGCGGGCGTAAGGCGTACTAAGCAAGCTTCTCCTCATTCTGCGAGTTGACGGGACACATCAAAAGTACTCCAATGTATAGAGCCTTGCCTCTAAGGTAGTCCCGACATGGTTTGCCTCATTTTTTAATTTAACATAACGCATCAAGTCGCAATTTGTTTGTTCACCCGTGGTAGACGATCCTCCCTCCACCAAGTGCACAACCAGTACACGTGCCAAATTACCACGTGGGCTGCCTTTTTCGTACAGAAATGAGCTCCACCGTGTACCCGTGGGGGTGTGGTTGGGAAAGAGACGGGAGTACATGCGCCGTGCGTGCACCTCTTCTCTTCGTGCACGTCCCCCACCTACGTGTGTGTGTGAGAGAGAGATACAAACCTAGACATAATGCGCCGTCCATCCCCATGCCTCCGCCTAGTCCGACCACCAGTCACCACCATGCCCCACTCTTCCTCACCTTATCTCTCATCTTTCTCCCTCCATTTTTATATACAAGGGGCCACTATCAAAATTACAATTTGCAGATATACAAGGCCACTAACACTAATCGATGCAATATTAATGGTGTTTGCCTCGTGGTACTAGCAAAGGAGGACATTAATTATCCCTTGCATGCATGCGGGAGTTTGTAAAAAAATGCATCTTGATGTTTCGTGCAATGCACGGGCATCTTGCTAGTCCATGAAAACAACACATGGCAAAATTGCACGGGTTGGGGCGGCAACTGGCTCCGTCGGGCGAGGGGAGGGAGGTGGATCAGCGAGCTGCATAGCTCGTATCCGGCAGGCTACCCAGACGGCTTGGATGCGGAATAAATACTCTTCGTAAGCCATTGTAAGAGTGGACAAAATGGTGGAGGAGATAGGGGAGCGGCCCGGTCATGAACGGACGTGTGTCCATAGTGGGTTTCTCGGCTTCCGCACGGGCGGGTTTCATGGAGGCGTTTGAATGCGGCACAGAGGCGTGTTTAGCCGGGCGTGCCGCGAGTGGCGCCCTCGACTCTGACCTAGGACACCGCGCTGTTCTTCCACTGACATGTGGGCTCTTTGGGTGCATGGCATGCATGTCAGTGACCCAACACAGGCAGCGCACAGCACAGGAACCTTTGGTGGGCCAAGGCAGTCAGAAGCAGGCATTTCATAAACCGATGATTGTTCATTGAGTGTGACGTCATCTTTTTCATGTAGATAAGCCTACTATGTTGATAGCCCGTTCGATACATTGTGATTCATAAAGACCACTGCAAACATCAATGTTCTGCTTATCACAGATAAGATTGATTAATACACGTAACAATCCATGTCCTTAACAAAGGGTGCATGCACGTATAGGTTGAATGTGTGTCTTGCGTCGTGTGATGTGTGCATGCAGGCGTGCGAGTGTTGCATGCGTGCAGGGGTACGTTTCAGTGTTGCAAGCATGGGTGCGTACGTGCGTGTGTTTGTGAGTGCATGTGTATGTGTCAGTGTTGCACGCCAGCATGCGTGCGTGTGTACGTGTCAGTGTTGCACGCCTACATGCGTGCGTGTCTTGCGTGCGTGCATGTGTATGTGTGGGGTGAGGCTACACGTCAGTCGACTGCCTTTTTCATCTCTGGTCATTAGATTTTCTAGCCGTTGGATACGAAATCAAGGGCCTCCAGTTTATCATCAAACTCCACCCCCCCTGGGCCGCCAGCCACCACCGGCCGAACCGCCAGCCCCCGCCGCCCACGGCCGACCCGCCCTCCCCGAAACCACTCCCCACCACCGGTCCACCGCCGCACCGGCCATCCCTCTAGCCCCCCCCCCCCCCCCCCCCCCGCCGAGCTTTTTCTCCGGGGATCGCCACCCCACAGCCCAATGAACGCCCCCCAACCGCCGGTGACTGCCAACCAGAGGTCTCACGACTTCGAATACCCACCGACCACTAATTTATTACCATTTTTGTCCTTCATATACGCGCTAACGGGCGGGCCCTATGGTAATGTGCGCTGCTGAATGTGGACCGTTTGACTGGTCAATTGATCGTGGTATCAACAAATTACGGAGTTATATGGTGAGCCAGTGACCGTATGATCACCCTAAAATGTACTCCTATTTTATTAACACAGTACAGACTCAAACTACCATTTCTTTCTTTCATATACGGGCTGACAGGTGGGCCCCACGGTTACGCGCCCCGATGGTGCAACACTAGTTGCGCCGCGTGGAACGTTTGACTGGTCAATTGATTGTGTCATCAACAAAATACGAGTTGTACGGGTGAGCCAGTGACCGTACAATCATGATATGTATTTGTTTAACACGGTACAGACGCAAGGGCTCATATATACGCGCAAGCACTCACCGCTATAAGCGCACACACGCGAACCCTACCCCTATGAGCACCTTTGAGAGAGTGGGCCAGCATATATGATCTTGAGATTTTACGAAGTCACCATAGGTGCCTCATAGTCGAGTGGAACGTCTCCTCCCATTGAACGTACGTCGCCGGAAAATACTGAAATTAACACAAGATAAGTGCGAGCACCGGGACTTTAACCTTGGTGGGCTCGAGAAACCACTGTCCTCTAACCATCCAACCACATGTTGGTTAGCACGACAAAATGTATGTGGTGACCGTGATGAGCTTATTCTGAAGTCCAGTGACCATATCGTGCTTTCGCTTCAAATACAATGACCGTAAGTGTCGTCAACAAAATACGGAGCATGCATCAAATGCAAAGTCCGTCAGTGTCATCAACAAAATATGGAGACGTATCGTGAGCTAGATACCGTTGTACTATTGTATATGATTATTTTCTTAGTGGCCGATTGCGTGTGTGGTGTGGTGGGCACATCATTTCTAGTTGTGGTGGGTCAACATGAAGACTCATGGGTCGGTTCCATCCTGCGCCACATATAGGTTGGACCGAGATGTGTTATACGAAGACCCATGTGGAGGACTCGGCGTACAACATGAAGCTACCAGAGTCGCGGAGGACTCTATCCCCACTGGTGATAAGCCGACTATATATGATTTGTAACCCTAGGCCCTTAGTATGTTATACAAGCTTCGGGGCTAGTTCGTCGATAGTATACACACACACACAATGCCTGGTATTCACGTGTACTTTGTACACACCCCTATCACTAATATACAGTACCAGGAGTAGGCTCTTTCTTCAACTGCAATTGAATTCTAGCATGTGCATGTGTTTATTTCATATTATCGACCCATAGAGTGAGAGCGGTTTGAAATACAGGCAATGGATGCTTTTGCAATTCATATATAAACATTAATTAGTGCACTCCATGTTGTTAGTGTGAACCACTTTATACATTTGTCACTTGCATGGATACATTCCAAATTGCTAGCTACGAAATAGAATACATGTTGAATTCAACATAAAGGGGGTTTTGAAGATTCGAATTCATAGGAAGTGCATTCATCTATTTGAACCCGAGATAATGGCATTTGTAAATCAGATGTAAAAGGGGGCATCAATCTTTGTTGTGAGTTTGAACATGCTATATATATATTCATACGCATATCTAACTTTTTTTTGCAACCAAGGAGATTATATCTGGAAACATGCATGAACTGAGGTAAGTTGCATATTTTTTAATATATACTCGTGTATAATGTATATTCAAATGTACCCCCTCCATTCCAAAATAATCGTAGCTTTAGGATTTTCAAGAGTAAAGATTTGTGAAGTTTGACAAATCCTGAAAGTTCAATTCAAGAGAACCGAAAACGTTAAAGCCTTCTTTGGTTCATAGGATAGGAATTTTATAGGAATAGGAAAATCATAGGAAGTGAGATGACATGCATGTCAATTCCTATAGAGAAAGAGATATCATTTGGTGCATAGGATAGGATTTTTTCCATTGAGTCTAGGATAATGTTTTTTTCCTCCAAAACGTGAAGGATTGATTCCTATCCTACATAGGAATAGGAATCCATTCGTACAAACCAAAGGGATTCAAAGGAATTTTTCCTTTGCAAATCCTATCCTATAGAATTCCTACAAAAATCCTAAAAACCAAAGGAGGCCTAATACTTCTGCTCCCAAATATTGAACGAAGCGCCAAATAGGCCTCTGGTCACCCGAAACCGCGCGAGACTAATATTTTGGTGGTAGGAAATTACTGTCCTGACTCTGGCCCGTGTAGCCTATCAGACCGATGTCCAAAGGTCTAAACCAGGGTAGGTTTGTAACTTCACCAAGACGCCAGAGAAGCATTCATACGCCGTGGGCGCCTACCCATGTGCTCGGCCGAAATCTATCCCGCCCACATTTGGGACACCTGACATGACTGTCCTACCCCCAACCCGCAATATGTCCGAAATTTTAGATGGGGGAAAGTTTGTAACTTTCCCCAAATTTCAAACAAGCGCGTCTCAAACCGAAATATTGTTCCCCCTTAGTTCCCCGCCTCCCTCCGTTTCCCCATTCATACTCCGTGGGCGCGAAAACGCCCTCTCCACCAGCCGTGAAACCCCAGCCTCCTCCGTCCTCCACCCCATAGCGGCCAATCCACCGCCGCCCTCCTCCATCACGCTGGAGCCGGTACCCCGACGTCGTCGTCCAACGCAACCGCAACGCCCTCAAGGACTTAGCAGTTGAAGCCGAGGCAGAGCTGCCTCCATGATGCCGACGCCGACGTGCGCTGTACCAGAACCACTCCGACCATGCCGTCCTGCGCCTCACCGTTGCGGCTCCACTATCGCAACCGTCCTACGCAATAGAGCTGTTCCCGCTACACCGTCGTTCGCCGCCTCGGATTTGCTTCCCCGCCGCTGACAGACGGCCACCGCACCACACTCAACAACTTGGCCATGGGTTCGTCCAAGGCTTCACCGTCCTCCACAACTTCTGGTTTCCGGCAAACAACAAGAAGATCGTCGGAAAAACATAAGGAGGACATAGCACTGCCAGCAGAAAGAGGTACTCCTCTTCCCTTATTCGTGCAAATCTTACGTCTCCGCTCACACCGTATTCATCCCACGAAAGAAACTAGTTGAGTGCTTCTTACTGCATCTTCTTCGTGATACTAAATGCACAAGGTTTCCTCCCTTTTACAATTTCACCTTTGCTAGAGGTCAGTAGCCCGCCTGGATTTTAATTTAGGGTCAGTCGAACCGCAATTAAAAGAAGCAGCACCCACTTAGGCACGTGGAGCACCTAGTCCGCCTGTTCCCCGGGGAAGCGGCGCATCGGTGTCTATCATAGGGGTGTGGGGCGCAGGAGCTGCTTGCGCCTGATCTGGAGGTCGGCGGGGCATGAATGGATGGCCGGGGGGCGGTGCCAAGCACGGCGGTGCGGTGAGGTCGAGGGGAGGGCGCGGCAGGGGAGGAATACTGGGTCGGTGGTCGCTGGCGTTTCGAGGAAGATCGTCAACACTGACTCGCTGGAGGTAGATGAAGGCGATCTGCCCGTTCTTTGTACATCGGACGGTGCAGAAAAATGGACTGACCTATTTGCTTTCAATCGACTGTTATTTTCATAGAATCCTGTAGTAATTTAGTGTGCCATGCATGTTGTAGAGCTATCATATGTCTCCCGTCATTTATTTCTCACCGACCTACTATCTGTGTAACGCCCCGAGACCGATGTGCCAGTTGCCGTCCAGTTATTCGCCGTCGTTGCCATGTCATTTGCTTGCGTGTTGCATCTTATCATGTTATCATGTGCATTGCATCATCATGTTTTAAAACTTGCATTCGTCTGGGTTCTTCGAGTTTTCTCCGTTGTCCGTTCTGAGACCAACCACACTTGCACGCGCCCGCGACATGTCCGAAATATTATTTTATAAGTGGACAGAAAATGTTCTCGGAATGGGATGAAAGTTGGCGTGTGGTCTTATTATAGTGTAGATAGACCGCCTGTCAAGTTTCATCGCATTCGGAGTTCGTTTGATAGCCCAACCGTTAAACTATAGCGGCATTATAGCCGGTCTAACGTCGGACGTTTTCGGTCTCCGGAAATAGTCGCCGGGTCTCTCTCTTCTCTTCTCTCAGCTCGAGACCGTCTACACAGCCCACTACCTACCGCCAGGCCCAACCGAACCTCTCTCGTCAGCCCGCAGCCCCCCTCGCACGCGTCCGAAAGTTGTCCCGGACCCGACTCGGGCTGTCGCTACCGTTGCGTTCGGATCATCCCCAAACATCTACAAAACGTCTCCGTTTTCTTATTTGGGCTCCCTAGCCTATTTTTCCCGAGCGTCCGATTACGACCGGAGGGACGGATTAGCCCCTAACTAAATCCAGTGCTATATATATAGACCAATCCCTAGGCAGCAACCCTAAAATCTAGGTCTTTTGTCCCCCCTCAGCCGCCGCCACACTCCACCGAATCCACATCGGGATCCTCCCTGATCCCCTCGTCCACCTCCTCCAATCCCGCAGCGCTCCTCCACCTCGCGATCCCGCCGCCGCAAACGAACCTCGCCGCCGGTGAGCACCAGCATGAACCCGGGCTGTCCCACTCTCTTTCTTCCTCCCCTCTCTCTTTTATTCCTCGCTCTCCCTAATCTCTCCAACCCTCTCTCTGTCTTGGTTTAAGAGGAAGGATGCAGGGAGCTCGTCCATGGCGCCCGAGGCATGGAATTTTCGCTCCATTAGCTGGATCCATCCACTGCTGCCCTGAACTGAGCCCCCCTCCCACTTCGAGATCCGGCGATCCCTACCAGGTCGCGGCGCCCCTACCCTCCATCTCACCCTGCTGCTCCCTCTCAGATCCCTCTCTCTGTACTAGGACGCCGCCACCATGGCCTCAACTCTCCGCCCGCCTCCACCCACGTCCTCCACTGGATCCGGCCGGGAACCAGACGAGCCCGTGCCTCCCCCGCCTCAGATCGGGTCGTCCTTGCGCCAAGTCCCTAGCCGCCGATGCCGTCGCGCATTCTTCCCATGCGCTGCTCGAGCGAGAGCCATGCCCGTGCTGCACCCCTGCTCGGGAACGAGCTCAGCGCCATCTTCTGCTTCGCCCCGCGCTTCAAGTCCCGCAGCGCCGCCTCCCTCGTTTCGTCTCCGGCCCCTGCCTCGCGTGCGTTGACCGCGTCCAACTGCTCGATCTGCCAGTGCCCCATCTCGATCTCAAGGCCCATTCCCTTCCCAGCCGGCCCCCTCTCCACGTCGCCCGCGCCCTTGGCCTCAAGCCAGCCGGCCCTCTTGGGCCTCCTCCACCGACCAGCCCATGAGGCATGGTGAGATGCCCCCAGCTCCTGTTCCTGCTAGGCCAGCCAGTTTCGGCCCATGTCTTTTTTTCCATTCTACGAATTTGTCTAATTTCCAGAGATTTACAAATTTGCAGAAAAACCCTCTAACTTGCATATAATTACTCATGAACCATGCATCCATTTAAAACATGTCATATATGTAACTTGACTAGAATTTCATCTAGTTTAATAATTTACAACTTTCATCTATGTTTAAAATGATGTGTGTTTAAATTTTCTCCTATGCCATGCTAAAATGCTTTAATTCATAACTATTCAACCGTAGCTCCAAATCTAACAAACTTTATATGTAAATGGGGTAGAAAAATGCCTAGTTTAACATGGTGACCTTTATTTGCATGTTAAACAACTCTAAATTGTGTTTAGGGCAGAACAGTATCAAATCTATAATATGCTCATGAGGAGTTTCCGGAATTGTTGTTCGTTGCTTCCGGCCTCATTTAACCTTGACTAGATAGGTAGTTTTCTTTTGCTTCACCTCTTGCCATGCTAACAACATTTAATCTTGTTGGGTACATAAACGAGAGAGAACTAAATAAGTCATGTGGTGTTTTCGTCAATATGCAACTCATTGCATATTGAGCTCCACTTAATTTGTAGGGTTGCTTGTGCACTTTGCCATGCCATGCCTCATTATACCGGACATGCATCATACTTGTTTGCGCATCATGCCATGCTTATGTGGTGGTTGTTTACTATGTTGTTTGCTCCTTTCCGGTGTTGCTTCTTCGGGGTTGGTTCCGATAACGTCGCGTTTGTGAGGACCCGTTCGTCTACGTTCCGTTTGTCTTCTTCATGGACTCGTTCTTCTTCCTTGCGGGATTTCAGGCAAGATGACCATACCCTCGAAATCACTTCTATCTTTGCTTGCTAGTTGCTCGCTCTTTTGCTATGCCTTTGCTGCGATACCTACCACTTTCTTATCATGCCTCCCATATTGTTGAACCAAGCCTCTAACCTACCTTGTCCTAGCAAACTGTTGATTGGCTATGTTACCGCTTTTCTCAGCCCCTCTTATAGCGTTGTTAGTCACGGGTGAAGATTGAAGTTTGTTCCTTGTTGGAACATGGAGATGTTGTTCCTTGTTGGAACATGTTTACTTGTTGGAATATCATTATATATCTTGTTTAATTAATGCATCTATATACTTGGTAAAGGGTGGAAGGCTCGGCCTTATGCCTGGTGTTTTGTTCCACTCTTGCCGCCCTAGTTTCCGTCATATCGGTGTTATGTTCCCGGATTTTGCGTTCCTTACGCGGTTGGGCTATTATGGGAACCCCTTGACAGTTCGCCTTAAGTAAAGCTCTTCCAGCAATGCCCAACATTGGTTTTACCATTCGCCACCTAGCCTTTTCTTTTCTCTTGGGAGTCGCGCTCCTGAGGGTCATCATTATTTTAACCCCCCTCCCCCCGGGCCAGTGCTCCTCTGAGTGTTGGTCCGAATTAGAGTCCTGTGCAGCGCCCCCTCGGGGAAACTCGAGGTTTGGTTTTAGTTGTATGGAGAGCTCATCTGAGTGTGCCCTGAGAACGAGATATGTGCAGCTCCTATCGGGATTTGTCGGCACATTCAGGCGGTGTTGCTGGTTTAGTTTTACCCTGTCGAAATGTCTTGTTGTACCGGGATACCGAGTCTGATCGGAACATCTCGGGAGGAGGTCTATTCCTTCGTTGACCGTGAGAGCTTGTGATGGGCTAAGTTGGGACACCCCTGCAGGGATTTGAACTTTCGAAAGCCGTGCACGCGGTTATGGGCAGATGGGAATTTGTTAATGTTCGGTTGTAGATAACTTAAACCTTATCTTAATTAAAATGCATCAACCGCGTTTGTAACCGTGATGGTCTCTTTCCGGCAGAGTCCGGGAAGTGAACACGGTGTTGGAGTTATGCTTGACGTAGGTGGTTTTAGGATCACTTCTTGATCATACTTTTATCGACCGTGCTTTGGCTTCTCTTCTCGCTCTCATTTGCGTATGTTAGCCACCATATATGCTAGTCGCTTGCTGCAGCTCCACCGCATACCTTTACCTTACCCATAAGCTTAAATAGTCTTGATCGCGAGGGTGCGAGATTGCTGAGTCCTTGTGGCTCACAGATACTTCCAAAACCAGCTTGCAGGTGCCGATGCGTCCGTGCAGATGACGCAACCAAGCTCAGGAGGAGCTCAATTAAGATCTTGTCCTTTGTGTTGTTTCGTTCTAGTTGTTCAGTAGTGGAGCCCAGTTGGGGTCGATCGGGGACCTTGTCGCATTTGGGGTTCTTCTTTTATTTTGGTTCCGTAGTCGGACCTTGATTGTATCTGGATGATGTAATGTTTTATTCATGTAATTGTGTGAAGTGGCGATTGTAAGCCAACTATGTATCTCTTTCCCTTATTATATTACATGGGTTGTGTGAAGATTACCTCACTTGCGACATTGTTTTCAATGCGGTTATGCCTCTAAGTCGTGCTTCGACACGTGGGAGATATAGCCGCATCGAGGGCATTACAAGTTGGTATCAGAGCCATCCCCGACCTTAGGAGCCCCATTCCTTGATCGTTATTAGCGGCCGAGTTGTGTCTAGAAAAATGTTTTGAGTCATTTAGGAATTATATATCAGAGAGGTTAGGAATTCTTTTTACTCCCCAGTCTCCTCATCGCTCTGGTAAGGCATCCTGACGTAGAGTTTTGACTCTTCTCTTCTCAAATTTCACTAAAAAAAATTTAGGCTCACGCAGGTATCTTGGAATCGTTCCAATGGTTTTATGATGAGAACATTGTCTTGGTGCCTCCTGTCAGGGGTTTTGTGGAAGTGTCCCGGGGAGTTGAGCTCTGAGATGTTGTCGTCATAATTTTATCGTTGCAGTTCTGGAATACCTGAGTTTAGTACGCCGACATCGAAAATCTCTTTTATGCAGTTCGTTGGTGAGATAACCTCGACGCCACCCAGTACTGGGGCGGGAGTTCGGGAGTATCACCATAACTTGTATAACGGATGCTTTTTGAAGGTTGAGGTAGATGGTTTCCGAAGTTTTTCTCGGTTATGTGTTGAAGGATGGATACAGCTGGATGTAGGATTTGCTAGAATTGGGTGAGATATTATGCTTCCCCTGTATCCCCAACACCAGATTGCATAACCGGAAAGGTTCGGGAGTTTCATAGGTGGGAAATCAAGTAGCTCGTAGGATATCTTTCCGACAGATGTATGATATGAAATTGGGGTTCGACATCTAGTGGTCCGCCTATTCACGGTCGATTTTACAGTGGTCTTGTTGTGTCTTAAAGAGTCCTTGGCTATGCCGACTCGGGGACGCTTCGTATGTCATGTGCACTGCCTTGTACATGATGGTGCTGTACGGTCGAGCCCGTGTAGTCCCCACCATGAAAACTTCGGACGAAATCTCTATCATATGTTTGTTCCGGCTTATTCTGCAAGCCAATCCTTTGTTTTTGTTTTGAGTTGTGGTATTCGAGTTGCTTCAAAGTCAAATGTTGATTCCATACCTTTTCCAAGTGGTGTTCTCATACTCCGATGTGAATACTAATACTTCATGATAATCGATAGTGTCATGTCAATCCTTTTTTAACCGGCTTGCTTCTCTTCAAGTGGATCCGATCATTGCAACATCCGCAAGTTTCAATCTCAGCTTTCTCTACGGTGTTCGTTTCATCCATCCCAAGTTGCATTTGTTTTCCCGCCCACCCACCCTTTTTCGTGAAGGACTCAGATTTCTTAATCGAGTATCCATCTTATTGATGTGAAGCCTCTCCATTCTTTGTCTATCAATATTCTTATCTGGTGATTCTCATGAATATTCTAACGGAGCTTCAAGTTCATCATTATTCATTCTTTTTCTTCTCCGGTGGATTCAATTCAAGCTTTGTTGATCATATTCCTTTCCTCATTTCAAGGCTTTCTCATGCCGGCGCAATTCTTAATCGTTCACCTCTAGATATCCTATTGTCCCAGAGTGCTCAACATATCTCAGAAGGCTCGTCTTTTCATTGAAGATCAGTTCAACCTATTTCGAGGTTGTTATCTCATTCTAGCCATTTAAATCTTACCGGTGCTTTCTCTCTTTTGAATCGTTCTACGGTGTTTCTTTTGAGTGGGCCCTAACCCACAGGTCTCTTCCCAGGATCTTACCTGACTCTTCTTATTTTTCCTGGAGCTATCCTCAAATCTTCTTTTCGAAGTGTGACGTAAGAATGATTTATCATCAGTCATATGTCTTCCTCCAAGATATTTCAAATTCTTTTCATCATTGGTTCAACTCTTCTGTTCTTCTCTATTCCGGAGTGTTTCAACAATTCACGGTGGTGTTTCTCATCGTCTTTCTCATCATTTGAAGACCAAAGAAGAGCCTTACCTCCATATCTTATCCATTCTCTCAGGGATTCGTGGTTCTAGTTCGAGACCATCCTCTCATAATTGTTTGCGATTGTGAGATATTCTTTTCACCCATCCGGAGTAATTCAGAGTATTTTCAGTTTGATTCTCCGGAGCCCATCATCTCATAATTATTATTCCCAGCTTTCAGTTATAGTTCCCCTAATCTTACCGGTGCATCGATCAATTATCCTCTTATCAGTTCTTGATCTCTTCGCTCTCATGTAACTAAATCCCCTCAAGCTTGTTCATTCATTTGCTAATTCTTCCCGGTGTTTCTTTATCTTTTCTTCGTTCATTTTCAATTCTTACGGTGGTTCGTGCAAGATTCCTCTTCTTTCGTTATCATATCAATTCATTCGTTGTTTCGATTCCACCGGTGTTTCGTTGAAGACCTTCTCAAGTTGGCGCGATATCTATCTTAATCCTTTCTTCGAGAATAAGTAGTATGCCAAATCCGTTGTTTGTCATCAATTTAAATTGGTGAAGGATACACATAATGTAATCCTTATTCTTGTTCATCCAAGTGATTAATTCCTTATTCCGGAGGCTCATCAAATTCTTGATTTTCTTTTGTTCATCTTGTCTTTCCCGGAGTTCCAAGCTCTAATTATCACGGAGATCCATATAAATCATTACAAGGTTTCACATTGTGTTTCCAACTTCTCTTTCTTTTCGTTATCCTTTTGTTTACTGGAGTACTTCATCAAGGTGCTACATGATGGTTCATCAAGGATTTATATTCCTTCTCGAAGTGTTCATCGAGATTCTTTTATAAGAAACTCAAGTTTTCTTCATATTGTAATCCGGAGTGCATTTTTGTCTACCGTATCATTGGAGGTGGTATTACGTCATTCTTGATAATCTGAGTTCATGTTCCATGTTTCACATGTTTTTAAGAATGAGATATTTTAAATCCATCAATTTCGTCATTGGAGTTATCTGGAGTTATATTTCACCTAAAGCTTTTCCTAAGGATTAATGCTATTAATGGTGATAATATATGATCCAAGTTCTTCATCTATCCTTCCCCGTGAAATTAGTTTCTCGTCTCCTTGTTGATATCAATCCAATCCATTATTTTTCGTCAGTGGCAGAATTTCACCTCATAATTTTGAGATGTCTTCTATAAGACCATATCAAGCTTATTATTTTTGTTGTTGGTGTTCCAACAACTCCGTTCGACCCTTCTCCTAAAGATGCCTTTTCAAGCTCTTATGTTGCAGAAGTTGGCATTTTCTTCTCCATTCTTTTATTTCAATTATCTATAGTCTATTATTTCGTTCCGGAGGCATTGTGTTGCTGCTCTTTTCAACCAATCATCTCATTTTGTCAAAGATCATGTTCTTTTCATGCCTATCCATTTAACCAGAGCGTTGTGTCCTCTGCTCAAGTTCTTTTCGTCTTATCAAGTTTCATATCTCTTTCTACCGGAGTGCTGTCCGAATTTGTTCTTCCTTGTCCCTCTTTTCTAACGGAGTGTTTTTCAACTTCGTGCATCTCCATTGTATTCTTTTTCTCGAAATGGCTTAACCTCTCAAGGTTCTTTGGTTTCACTCGTTTGTCAAAGAAGCAATTTGTTTTACCTCTTCTATTATCTCTTCTGTTGTCCCTCCGGTGCCATTCTAGATCTCGGGACGAGATCCTCTCGTAGTGGTGGAGTGTTGTAACGGCCTGAGACCGATGTGCCAGTTGTCGTCCAGTTATTCGCCGTCGTTGCCATGTCATTTGCTTGCGTGTTGCATCTTATCATGTTATCATGTGCATTGCATCATCATGTTTTAAAACTTGCATTCGTCCGGGTTCTTCGAGTTTTCTCCGTTGTCCGTTCTGAGACCAACCACACTTGCATGCGCCCGCGACATGTCTGAAATATTATTTTATAAGTAGCCAGAAAATGTTCTCGGAATGGGATGAAAGTTGGCGTGTGGTCTTATTATAGTGTAGATAGACCGCCTGTCAAGTTTCATCGCATTCGGAGTTCGTTTGATAGCCCAACCGTTAAACTATAGCGGCATTATAGCCGGTCTAACGTCGGACGTTTTCGGTCTCCGGAAACAGTCGCCGGGTCTCTCTCTTCTCTTCTCTCAGCTCGAGACCGTCTACACAGCCCACTACCTACCGCCAGGCCCAACCGAACCTCTCTCGTCAGCCCGCAGCCCCCCTCGCGCGCGTCCGAAAGCTGTCCCGGACCCGACTCGGGCTGTCGCTGCCGTTGCGTCCGGATCATCCCCAAACATCTACAAAACGTCTCCGTTTTCTTATTTGGGCTCCCTGGCCTATTTTTCCCGAGCGTCCGATTACGATCGGAGGGACGGATTAGCCCCTAACTAAATCCAGTGCTATATATATAGACCAATCCCTAGGCAGCAACCCTAAAATCTAGGTCTTTTGTCCCCCCTCAGCCGCCGCCACACTCCACCGAATCCACATCGGGATCCTCCCTGATCCCCTCGTCCACCTCCTCCAATCCCGCAGCGCTCCTCCACCTCGCGATCCCGCCGCCGCAAACGAACCTCGCCGCCGGTGAGCACCAGCATGAACCCGGGCTGTCCCACTCTCTTTCTTCCTCCCCTCTCTCTTTTATTCCTCGCTCTCCCTAATCTCTCCAACCCTCTCTTTGTCTTAGTTTAACAGGAAGGATGCAGGGAGCTCGTCCATGGCGCCCGAGGCATGGAATTTTCGCTCCATTAGCTGGATCCATCCACTGCTGCCCTGAACTGAACCCCCCTCCCACTTCGAGATCCGGCGATCCCTACCAGGTCACGGCGCCCCTACCCTCCATCTCACCCTGCTGCTCCCTCTCACATCCCACTCTCTGTACTAGGACGCCGCCACCATGGCCTCAACTCTCCGCCCGCCTCCACCCACGTCCGCCAATGGATCCGGCCGGGAACCAGATGAGCCCGTGCCTCCCCCGCCTCAGATCGGGTCGTCCCTGCGCCAAGTCCCTAGCCACCGATGCCGTCGCGCCTTCTTCCCATGCGCTGCTCGAGCGAGAGCCATGCCCGTGCTGCACCCCTGCTCGGGAACGAGCTCAGCGCCGTCTTCTGCTTCGCCCCGCGCCTCAAGTCCCGCAGCGCCGCCTCCCTCGTTTCGTCTCCGGCCCCTACCTCGTGTGCGTTGACCGCGTCCAACTGCTCGATCTGCCAGTGCCCCATCTCGATCTCAAGGCCCATTCCCTTCCCAGCCGGCCCCCACTCCACGTCGCCCGCGCCCTTGGCCTCAAGCCAGCCGGCCCTCTTGGGCCTCCTCCACCGACCAGCCCATGAGGCATGGTGAGATGCCCCCAGCTCCTATTCCTGCTAGGCCAGCCAGTTTCGGCCCATGTCTTTTTTTTCCATTCTACGAATTTGTCTAATTTCCAGAGATTTACAGATTTGCAGAAAAACCCTCTAACTTCATGCATATAATTACTCATGAACCATGCACCCATTTAAAACATGTCATATACGTAAGTTGACTAGAATTTCATCTAGTTTAATAATTTAAAACTTTCATCTATGTTTAAAATGTTTAAAATGATGTGTGTTTAAATTTGCTCCTATGCCATGCTAAAATGCTTTAATTCATAACTATTCAACCGTAGCTCCAAATCTAACAAACTTTATATGTAAATGGGGTAGAAAAATGCCTAGTTTAACATGGTGACCTTTATTTACATGTTAAACAACTCTAAAATTGTGTTTAGGGCAGAACAGTACCAAATCTATAATATGCTCATGAGGAGTTTCCGGAATTGTTGTTCATTGCTTCCGGCCTCATTTAACCTTGACTAGATAGGTAGTTTTCTTTTGCTTCACCTCTTGCCATGCTAACAACATTTAATCTTGTTGGGTACATAAACGAGAGAGAACTAAATAAGTCATGTGGTGTTTTCGTCAATATGCAACTCGTTGCATATTGAGCTCCACTTAATTTGTAGGGTTGCGTGTGCACTTTGCCATGCCATGCCTCATTAAACTGGACATGCATCATACTTGTTTGCGCATCATGCCATGCTTATGTGGTGGTTGTTTACTATGTTGTTTGCTCCTTTCCGGTGTTGCTTCTTCGGGTTGGTTCCGATAACGTTGCGTTTGTGAGGACCCGTTTGTCTACGTTCCGTTTGTCTTCTTCATGGACTCGTTCTTCTTCCTTGCGGGATTTCAGGCAAGATGACCATACCCTCAAAATCACTTCTATCTTTGCTTGCTAGTTGCTCGCTCTTTTGCTATGCCTTTGCTGCGATACCTACCACTTGCTTATCATGCCTCCCATATTGTTGAACCAAGCCTCTAACCCACCTTGTCCTAGCAAACCGTTGATTGGCTATGTTACCGCTTTGCTCAGCCCCTCTTATAGAGTTGTTAGTTGCAGGTGAAGATTGAAGTTTGTTCCTTGTTGGAACATGGAGATGTTGTTCCTTGTTGGAACATGTTTACTTGTTGGGATATCATTATATATCTTGTTTAATTAATGCATCTATATACTTGGTAAAGGGTGGAAGGCTCGGCCTTATGCCTGGTGTTTTGTTCCACTCTTGCCGCCCTAGTTTCCGTCATATCGGTGTTATGTTCCCGGATTTTGCGTTCCTTACGCGGTTGGGCTATTATGGGAACCCCTTGACAGTTCGCCTTAAGTAAAGCTCTTCCAGCAATGCCCAACATTGGTTTTACCATTCGCCACCTAGCCTTTTCTTTTCTCTTGGGAGTCACGCTCCTGGTCATCATTATTTTAACCCCCCCCCCCCCCCGGGGCCAGTGCTCCTCTGAGTGTTGGTCCGAACTAGAGTCCTGTGCAGCGCCCCCTCGGGGAAACTTGAGGTTTGCTTTTAGTTGTATGGGGAGCTCATCTGAGTGTGCCCTGAGAACGAGATATGTGCAGCTCCTATCGGGATTTGTCGGCACATTCGGGCGGTGTTGCTGGTTTAGTTTTACCCTGTCGAAATGTCTTGTTGTACCGGGATACCGAGTCTGATCGGAACATCTCGGGAGGAGGTCTATTCCTTTGTTGACCGTGAGAGCTTGTGATGGGCTAAGTTGGGACACCCCTGCAGGGATTTGATCTTTCGAAAGTCGTGCCCGCGGTTATGGGCAGATGGGAATTTGTTAATGTCCGGTTGTAGATAACTTAAACCTTAACTTAATTAAAATGCATCAACCGTGTGTGTAACCGTGATGGTCTCTTTCCGGCGGAGTCCGGGAAGTGAACACGGTGTTGGAGTTATGCTTGACGTAGGTGGTTTTAGGATCACTTCTTGATCATACTTTTATCGACCGTGCTTTGGCTTCTCTTCTCGCTCTCATTTGCGTATGTTAGCCACCATATATGCTAGTCGCTTGCTGCAGCTCCACCTCATACCTTTACCTTACCCATAAGCTTAAATAGTCTTGATCGCGAGGGTGCGAGATTGCTGAGTCCTTGTGGCTCACAGATACTTCCAAAACCAGCTTGCAGGTGCCGATGAGTCCGTGCAGATGACGCAACCAAGCTCAGGAGGAGCTCAATGAAGATCTTGTCCTTTGTGTTGTTTCGTTCTAGTTGTTCAGTAGTGGAGCCCAGTTGGGGTCGATCGGGGACCTTGTCGCATTTGGGGTTCTTCTTTTATTTTGGTTCCGTAGTCGGACCTTGATTGTATCTGGATGATGTAATGTTTTATTCATGTAATTGTGTGAAGTGGCGATTGTAAGCCAACTATGTATCTCTTTCCCTTATTATATTACATGGGTCGTGTGAAGATTACCTCACTTGCGACATTGCTTTCAATGCGGTTATGCCTCTAAGTCGTGCTTCGACACGTGGGAGATATAGCCGCATCGAGGGCGTTACAATCTGCTACCTTTACACTGTAGTAATTGTGCACACACTTCACCCATACTCACACTATTGTTTTTATGCATGGGTATTTCAGACTCTGACGCAGTGTTGACGAATGCAGAAAAGAAAAGACAGAAGTCACTCCATTATAATTCGAAGATAAGCACTAATCGTTCCAGCACTCTAACGGGTGCAGTGTCAGTAGTTGGAGACAGTAAACTTAGCTCTGCAGTTGATGATCTCAATTGCCACACACAACCATCCCAGGTGCTTGCTTTAACTTCGCGCTGTCAAATGTGGTTGTATATTGCATATGGTGTCTAGCTTGTATTGCTTCCAATTTGGTTAAATTGCATCTGCTTACTTTACACATTATACCTTTGATAATGACATGCCTTCTTGTTTTTTATACATACTACATATGTCTATTAACCATGTCCGTATGTCAAACTAATGCTCTTTTGTATCCCTCGTCAATCACTTATGATGAGACAGTCACCCGGGTGGGTTTCTGTGAGACGCCATACTCGTTTAAAGAGTGCAGTGTCATCCTCCCCACATGATTCTCAAGAAACAACAAGGCTAAATGAAGATAGTCAACGTAGCTCTCTAGTTGATCACCGCAATTCCCCCACACCACCATCGCAGGTGCTTGCTCTTACTTGGCAGTGTGATATGTAGTGTTCGTCTTACATGAAAGTAGTGTTCATCAGTATCATGCATCAATGAGTTCTGAAGAGCAAATTTTATTCCTTTTTCTTGTGGGTTTGACTTGACAAGGCAAAATCAAGAAAGAGGAAGGAAAAGAGTAAGGAAGGCGATGATGGTGGTCCTCTGCAGCAACGTAAACGGAGCATCTGTACCGATTCTCCTTGTACTGATAGTGCATTACAAGGTCCAAGTCTCCGCTCCCCTACTCCACCATCCAAGGTGCTTGCTCTAACTTGGTAGTGTGATATCTGGTTGCATGTTGCATATGGTGTCTAGCTCGTATTGCTCCTAATTAGTGTAAACTGCATCTGCTTAGCTTACACATGATACATGTGAATATGACACGCTTTCCTGTTTTGGTACATACTATATCTTATGATAAGGCACCTTTAAGTCGCCACTGTGACATTGGTTGTGTCTTGCATATGATTTCTAGCATGTACTGCTTCTAATTTTTTGAAACACCATACAGTTTGAACTTGGCAGAGTGATATTGGTTGCATCTTTCATATGGTGTCTAGCTTGCAGTGCTTCTAATTTGTTGAAATGCCTTCTGCTTAGTTACCACATCATAGGTGTGAATATGCCACACCATCCTGTTTTTCATACAAATTCCATCCTCGCATCATGTGTTTGCCTTTCATCCGAGTAGTGTTCGTTAGTATCATGCATGAATGAGTTCTGAAGAGAGAATTTTATTCCTTTTTCTTATCGGTTTGACTTCACAATGCAAAATCATTACAGATGAAGGAAATTAGTCCGGCAGTGGATGATGGTGGTCCTTCGGAGCAACTCAAACAGGGGGTCTCTACAGATTCTACTCCGCCATCCTCCCAACAAGATTCGCAAGACAACACAAGGCTGGACAGTCAACGTAGCTATGTAGATGATGAGCACATCTCCCCTACTCCACCATCACAGGTGCTTGCTCTAACTTGACACTATTATATGTGGTTGCATGTTGCGTATGATGTCTAGCTTGTATTGCTTCTAACTTGAATTGCATCTGCTTACTTTACACATAATGCCTGTGAATATGACACGTGTTCCTGTTTCTAGAACATACGTGTACATGATGAGCACATCTCCCCTACTCCACCATCACAGGTGCTTGCTCTTACTTGGAACTGTTATACGTGGTTGCGTTTTCCGTATGATGTCTAGTTTGTATTGCTTCTGATTATGTTGAATTGCATCTGCGTAGCTTACAACTTATACCTGCAATGATCACTTACCCATAAGACACATTTAACTTGGGACTGTGATGTAGGTTGCATCTTGCATTGTCTTCTAGCTTGTACTGCTTCTAATTTCTTGAAATGGCACTTACGACGAGACACTTTTTACCTCATAGAGTGATATTGGTTGCATGTTCATATGGTGCCTAGCTTTCATTTCTTCTAATTTTGTTGAAATGCCTTCCGCTTACTGTTTTTTCATACATATTCCATCCTCCTATCGTACGTGTGAATATGAAACGTTGTCTTTTTTGTATATATTCCATCCTCCTATCCTACGCTTGCCTTACATCAAAGTAGTGTTCGTCTGTATCATGCATCAACCAGTTATGCAGAGCTAATTTTATTCATCTTCTTGTGGTTTTGACTTCATAAGGCAATATCAGAAAATAGGAAGGAAAAGAGTAAGTTAGGGGATGTTGGTGGTCCTCCGCACCGACGCAAACAGAGACTCTCTAGATTTGCCACTGCTACTGCTAATGAAGTTGAAGTCCCAAGTCTACATGATGATTTCATCTCCCGTACTCCACCATCGCAGGTGCTTGCTCTAAGTTGACAGTGTGATAATTGGTTTCATGTTGCATATGTTGTCTAGCCTGTATTTCTTCTATTTTGATTAAATTGCACCTACTGAGTTTATACGTTATACATGTGCATATGACATGGCTTTCTGTGTCTAGAATACACTGCATCTATATATCATACCATGTTCTTACATCAAAGCACTGCTATTGTGTATCCCGCATCAGTCACTCATGATTGGATGCTTTTAACATGGCAGTTTGATAGTGGTTGCATCTTGCATTGATTTCTATGTTGTACTGCTTCTAATTTTTCGAATTGCCACTTATGACAAGACACTTTTAACTTGGCAGAGTAATATTGGTTGCATCTTTCATATGGTGTCTAGCTTGCATTACTTCTATTTTCTTGAAAATCCTTCTGCTTAGTTTGCACATCATAGCTGTGAATATGTCATGTTGTCCTGTTTTTCTTACATATTCCATCCTCATACGGTTGTCTTACATCAAAGTATTGCTTGTCTGTATCATGCATCAATGAGTTCTGAAGAGTGATTTTATTCTTTTGTGTTGTGGGTACAGCTTGACATGGCAAAGTCAAAAAAGAGCAAGGAAAATAATATAGTAGGGAGTGTTGTTACTCGTCGGGTGAAACGGAAAAGGTTCTGCCGTCGAGATTCTGCTGGTACTTATAGTGCAGTAGAAGGTCCAGGTCCACTGGCTAAATCTACAAACACAGTATCACCTGCTCCACCAGCTCCAGCATCCGCTTCAACTATACCAGCATCTCAACCAGTTACTCGTTCGTTTGCTCCGGAACTGGCCAGTTCCCCAGCTGCCTTCACACCTAGCACTACTTCCGAAGCACTGTTAACACAACAGGACTTGGCAAGATTAGATGAACCTCATGAGCATCAACACCAAGATGGTACCTGACCGAGTCAAGTTGCAGTTGCATGCTCCTTTATATGTACTCTCACAGTTTGATGTACACTAACACTTTCCATATTCGTTGTTGAACTAGCACCACGGCGCAAGCGGAAACAGACATCAGGGATAATGCTTGACAGATTAACAAAATCTAAAGGAGGAAGAATGGAGATCCATTTTGAGGCAGGTTTAAAAAGGCCACGTGATGCTACAGAGTCAGCCAAGTTAGTATCAGAGGCAGCCGTTGCCGTTAGGTGTCATGCACGTATCCTCCCAACGTGGATCCAGTACAGCAATGAGAAAGAAAATACCCAGTTTAACACCTTCCTTGACCATTTATCCGTAAGTAATGTTATTCACCGCAATTAGTAATATTTTCTTGCTCTGTCCCATACTTTCTAGCTTCCTCCTAATAAGACTCACATTCTTTTTTCAACAGATGAGGTTCAAGTTGGATCCGAAAGATGATGCAACTAGACAAGCATGCACTCATGCTTTTCAGTATGCTCTGCGACAGTATCGGTACCACCTTAGAAAATCTCACTTTGAAGGCAAGGCTAACAATGAAATCGCCCAAACATCTCCAGTGGAATATATTACAGATGAAGACTGGACAGCCCTCGTTAAACACTGGTCTGATCCAAAGTATCAGGTAGGCTATATGTATTTGATCAGACCACATATTGAACTTGTATTTATGTATGTGCCTTACAAGTGTATCTTCTTCTAGGCTAACTGTTTGAAGAACAAAACCAACCGTTCTAAAGTGAAATTCCAACAGACCACAGGATCTCGTAGCTATATTGCACACTGCGAGGCTCTTGTAAATAGCTGCTACTTCCTTCTTTTTTTGTGCCATATTATCGTATCTATATTGACTTGTTCCAAATACAGAGGAAATCCCGTGCGGACCAAAAAGAACCTAAACCGAATGCAGTGCAAATCTTCGAGGATTGCCACACCAGCAAGATGAAGGGCATGAGCACACCAGTTCAAGCCGTTGTTGTAAGTCCTTACTCCTCCTGCCTTGAACTGATTGGTACTGTGATGTGTTCATTTAACTACTTGGTTTGCAGCCAATGTCAGTTACTCTGTTCACTTTTATTCACAGTTGTCTTAACGTATCATTTCACCTTACATGGTTTAAAAGAGATGAAGGATATTCTTTTGGTCTTGATCTGTAATCTAGTTGTTATGTTCATGTTGGCACACAATGGTAAAATAGCCTATTTGTTTTATATCTGTTTGCCCATGATATGAATGATGTCATACTATGTTCATCCTACTTTAAACCATGTCTCTTTATCCTTAGATGTCAATGAATGTGAGGAAATAGACAATACAGTAGGCATGCTACATGGACATATGTTCCGAAAGTGATTTTATTATGTAGTTGGCACTACAATACATGCTAATGTATTACAGTAGTTCACCAAAATAAGTTATGTATAAATGTTAAACCTACTTTGTTTGTTGTTTTCTCATTAGTAACTTATTTGGTACACTAATCTACAAGTTCAAACTTTCAGGAAGCTATGGAACAAATGATTGAACAGCCACAACCACCTGAAGGTGACGAGGCTACCACAGGCACAATGTCACCTCTTGCTGCAGTGCGTCAGTACCTCTCCACTAACAGTGCAAAAAGCACCTTCCTGCGTAATTCTGGGTTGGTTGTCAAGGTAACCTCGTCCAAATCGCCTACTGAACAAAATCTTCCTGCTAGACAGAGTGATATATCTGTGCTCTAGACACAAGTCCAATCCCTAATGGACGTTGTTTCGGAAACAAGAATAGTGGTTGAGAAATGTCGTCAAGATATGAATGGTTTTGAAACCAGACTATCAGACATTCGCTTCGTTGTTCAAGAGCAATGGCAGAAAAAAGGTGGAGATCGTGCTGCCCCATCAGATTCTACAGCCTGAAACATTAGCACTCAGGTCAAATGATCTCTGCTTCTATACATCTGATGGTGCTTTTATCTGGAAGGACTGTAAACTTTATGCCAACATGCCTTTTGTTGTATGGTTGGAATTTATTTTGTTGTGATACAACATTTATGATGCTGCCTCAGGCTACAGTAATTACGACGCTATTTTTATATAGTGTAGGTTTATCTTAGTAATGTATTCGGCCGAAACCTTCGTAGGAGCCCAACATGCCAACATTCGTCGGGCCCATTCCAATTGGGCTAAAAACAATTACGGGCCGAAATTGGCATGTAGCCCACCAAAAATATCTGGGCCTAAATCAGCATAAGCTTTCATATTTTTCTGGTAGGCACGTGCCCATAGTGGGCCTTTAACAGGCCTAAACATAATTTGGGCCCTCAGTAAAAATAGGCCGTTTACAGGTGTAAATATCTCGAGCCCATAAAATACATGGGCCTTTAATAGACCGAAAGTGAGATTGGGCCCTGATTGTGTCAAATAACCCACTGGACTTTAACAGGCCGAAATTTGGACGGGCCATAAATGCGCCGACCTAATACACGGGCCTTTAACAGGCCGGAACTTCGGTCGGGCTAGATTATCGTCATTTTTATATGGGCCGTTAATGGGCCCGATATGATGTTGGGCCACATATGGCCCATGGTTTACATCCGGCGTTAACAGGCCGAAAATGACAACAGGCCAAAAGTGGCCCAAAGCTATAGTGGGCCTCTAACAGGCCGAATGTCAGACATGGCCGAATATGACCCAAATCCTTCACGGTCGTTTATGGGCCGAAAGTTTTGATGGCCTGTAAATGGGCCCAAATGAAGCCAGACCTTTAACAGGCCGGAAATACACCGGGCCGTAATTCGGCCCAGTTACTTAGCGGACTGTTAACGGGCCAGAAGTGACCATGGGCCGCGTTGATGACAAGTTTAGGACAGGCTGTTGACGGGCCGATTTGACAGAGAATGTTGGGCCTTTAGCTGGGCCGGCCCATTATGGTCGGCAGAATCTTGTGGGCCTTTAGCTGGGCCGGCCCATTGTGGTCCGCAAAATCTTGTGGGCCTTTAGCTGGGCCGACCCATTATGATCTGCAAAATCGTGTGGGCCTTTAGCTGGGCCGGCCCATTATGGTCCGCTAAATTTTATGGGCCAGTAGCTGGGCCGGCCCATTATGGTCCGCTAAATCTTATGGGCCTTCGGTTGGGCCGGCCCATTTAATCTTTGTGGGCCACTTTTGGGCCAGTCCATGTGTCAACATATCATAGGCCCATCTCGACCGTTGGATGAGTGAAACCTGTGCCAACGCGAAGCTGATGCGTGGATCTGTCAGCCAATGAGAATTTTACACGTGGAAAATCGGCATTGGTCGTGGCTGTTAACGGGTTATCGGATCCAAAATCCGACCCGATAGCTTAACGGCGTTCCGTTACAGTGGATGCCACGTGTCAGTCACCCTTGACGAAAGCATTTCTGTGACGCGCGATTTATCGTCATGGAAGTGGACACTTCCGTGATGATAATTTTGGCAATGTCATGGAACACTTCTACGACAGCACAGGTATGACTATCTTGATTCTGTCATAAATTTGTCATGGATGTACATGCATGACAGAAAACGCGACCTACTGTGACAAACACGTATCATCACGGAAGTGTATTTTTTTGTAGTGTTGCCGCCCTAGTTTCCGTCATACCGGTGTTATGTTCCTTGATTTTGCGTTCCTTACACGGTTGGGTTATAATGGAAACCCCTTGACAGTTCACCTTGAATAAAACTCCTCCAGCAAGGCCCAACATTGGTTTTACCATTTGCCACCTAGCCTTTTTCCCTTGGGTTTCGCGGACTCAAGGGTCATCTTTATTTTAACCCCCCCCCCCGGGCCAGTGCTCCTCTGAGTGTTGGTCCAAACTAGAGCCCATTGCAGCGCCACCTCGGGGAAACTCGAGGGTTGGTTTTAGTTGTATGGATTGCTTATCCGGTGTGCCCTGAGAACGAGATATGTGCAGCTCCTATTGGGATTTGTCTGCACATTCGGGTGGCTTTGCTGGACTTGTTTTACCATTGTCGAGATGTCTTGTAACCGGGATTCCGAGTCTGATCGGTCCGTCCTGGGAGAAGGAATATCCTTCATTGACCGTGAGAGCTTATGATGGGCTAAGTTGGGACACCCCTGCAGGAATTTGGACTTTCGAAAGCCGTGCCCGCGGTTATGGGCAGATGGGAATTTGTTAATGTCCGGTTGTAGAAAACCTGAAACTTAACTTAATTAAAATGGATCAACAGCGTGTGTAGCCGTGATGGTCTCTTTTCGGCGGAGTCCGGGAAGAGAACACGGTCTCGTGTTATGCTTGAACGTAGGTTGTTCTAGGATCACTTCTTGATCATAGATTCTCAACCATGCCTTGCTTTCTCTTCTCGCTCTCATTTGTGTATGTTAGCCACCATATATGCTAGTGCTTGCTGCAGCTCCACCTCATACCTTTTCCCTACCTATAAGCTTAAATAGTCTTGATCGCGAGGGTGTGAGATTGCTGAGTCCCCGTGACTCACAGATTACTTCAAAACCAGATGCAGGGACCGATGATACCATTCCAGGAGATGCGACTGAGCTCAAGTGGGAGTTCGATGAGGACTCAGGACGATACTACGTTTCCTTTCCAGACAATCAGTAGTGGAGCCCAGTTGGGACGATCGGGGACATTATGCATTTGGGGTTGTCTTTATTTTGGTTCCGTAGTGGGACCTTGATTGTATCTAGATGATTGTAATGATATATTTATGTATTGTGTGACGTGGCGATTGTAAGCCAACTATGTACCTCTTTACTTATTTAGTACATGGGATGTGTAAAGATTACCCCTCTTGCGACATTGCCTACAATGCAGTTATGCCTCTAAGTCGTGCTCCGACACGTGGGAGATATAGCCGCATCGTGGGTGTTACAGGTGAAGAGAGCATCTGATTGCTCTTTTTGCTTCTTCAGGAACTCAGCTACATTCTCAAGGGATGCTGCACGCTTTCTTTTAGCCTTTACTAATGCCACGAGGACACGAACAGCTGACGACTCCACCTGGCTTGTGTGTAATCCAGCATCATCTAGGAATTTGCACCTTGTGTCTAATCCAGCATCATTAGGGAACTGGCACCTTGTTTGTAATCCAGCCTCATTTTCGAAACATGATCTCGAGGTTGACCATACTTCCCTCCTCGCAGGAACTGCATCCTAACATGAAGTTACTTCTTTTTTAGATCAATACTCAGAGCAACCCAGATCCATTTAGTAGAAGCCAGATAAACAGAATTCGGAGAAGTGAATTCAAAAGGAAAAAGGTAAAAACAGACTACAAGGTGAGAACGCCCACTTCCTACATCAAGCTAAAAACAAAAGCATTAGGACGATTAAGACTCTTCTTATTACACATCGAAGAACACCATGCTTAAGAGAAACAGAAACTACAACATATACGCATCGAAGAACACGAGGCTACATGAAAGTAATTGAAAGGGTGTTACTTACTGACGGTGTCCTGGACTAGGGGGTACTCACCACGTCGTCTCCCGATCTATTAGATTGGGCCCAGGACCCCCGTGGCCATATACTCATGGGCCAGTTCGGACGGCTACCGCATACAAGGAAGATTCCACAAGACTTGGCGATCAAGACAAGGACTTCTCCCCACCGGCGTATTCGGCTAGGACTCTTGTTATCCTAGGCCTCTGGTGCATTATATAAATCGAGGCCAGGCTAGTCGATAGATATACAATATATACAACAATCATACCATAGGCTAGCTTTGAGGGTTTAGCCTCCTTGATCTCGTGGTAGATCTACTCTTATACTACCCATATCATCAATATTAATCAAGCAGGAGTAGGGTATTACCTCCATCGAGAGGGCCCGAACCTGGGTAAAAACAAAGTGTCCCCTGTCTCCTGTTACCATCCAGCCTAGACGCACAGTTCGGGACCCCCTACCCGAGATCCGCCGGTTTTGACACCGACATTGGTGCTTTCATTGAGAGTTCCGCTGTGTGATCGACAAAAGGACCGATGGCTCGCCTGCAGATCAACTGCGACTTCGGCATCTTCGTCACCAACTCGACTGGTCACCTTGGTTCGACCAAGAATTGCGCCCCGTGTTCAGATCACCATGTTCGGACGAGGGCCTTCATCAAACATCAACTCCGATCTCTATCAAGATCACGGAGGAATCATCCATGGAGCTCGGGGGCTCAACGTCAACATTGCCCTCAAGCGATCGTGCTGTTTTTCTGGACAGCGAACTCGTATCTGCTGCCACCACCTCCTCGAGTATCGTTTTGACGATCTCTTTGATGGAATTGTGCGGAATTGAGTCTACAACAACCCTGGAAAATTTCGTCGAGTTCCGATGGAGGAATCTCTGGAAATCCACGATATATCGGAGCCCTGTCAAATCTGGACGGGAATTTGGATGTGTTTAGGGCGTGGTGTCCAGCTTCTAGCTCGGACGTTCTTTGGAAGATCCAACCATTGATCGGCTGCGGAATTCCTGTATCTACCACCTCTCAAAATTTCAGCTCGATCCAACCGTCCAAACTCCGGGAACCTTCCGATTAGTGCATCACATTTCGGATCTGTTTTCTGCGCGAAAACGAATCCGACCCGATTTCATCTTTTCTATAAACGGGATTTCGGACATCCCTTTTGAAGGAAGTTTTGTATGGGGTATTGTGTTTTGTTCCCGAACACATCCCACTAACTTTAAGATCTTTTGAACATGATCTTCAACATCATGCTGGTGTCAAACCAGTCCGGCAATATTACTCCACGGCTGCCGACCTGCGCTAAGACACGGCGTCACTTTGTTGAGCCGAGCTCAACTTCTTCGAATCATTATCTCGGCAAGCCGAACAAGAGTCCGGCATCGCGAAGGATAAATCATCACCAACATCGCCGCCCCAGGGATTACACGGAGCGGGCATACCGGCATCGTCGCACGGTCGCTTCATCAAGCCGGCATCGACCACGTCACGACCTGCATCGACAGGGCCGCACTATTGCTTCTTCAAGCTGGTGTCCATCACGCCAACCTACTTCGACTCATCGGCTGACATCGAGGCTTCGACATCTCGGCTGGACCGGGGGCTTCGCCATCTCTTCATCAACCTACTCCGAACACTTCGGCGTCACTAGCCGACCAGCTCCGTCACGTTAGCTGGGCCGAGGGCTTTGCCTCGGCGAGTTAACCTTTACCAGCATTGCCATGCCGTCGTTTTATCGCCCATCAGGCAATGGGTGTGCGGAGCGGGTCCCAATTTTAGGAATCACCTTCCTTCGGATTGCTACAACAAATAAACCAGGTGCTATTAATCCCAGTATTTTTTGCTTGTTTGGGTTCATTTTTCCCAAAGAATTATTACTCTGGTTTGTCCGTCATATGTACACAAGTCTATCAAATGGTGGCTGCATTAACGACAGTCCCATGGTGGTTCGGTCAGTTTCCGTACATAGTCCGGCGAACGCCGCACTCGGAGCTCGGACCGACCTGCGAATTCAGGCTTTGCCACGCCTTTACCGCATCACGCCGACACCCTGCATCGACTTGACTTCGGCGCTAGGCCATATTTCTTTTATTACTCACTTTGCATAAATTATTTATTATGCAACGATTTTTTTTAATTATCATTATTACTATTATCTCCGGTTTGCACTATTTTTTGTGCACAGGAAAATGATCCAGGGACTTTAGCGTCACTTTGCCAGTCTGCATTGATCGTGCTATGTCACCACTTCGGCGTATCAAGCTCTCCGCTCCGCCACCTCGGGACCGGCTTGAGGGATGGAACCTTGCCCCGCATCAAGCTCGGACCGCGTCATCAATACCGAACACATTAACCAGCTAAGTCGCTTTCATGCTCAAAGCTTTAATTTCTAACTTGCGTTCGGTTCGACCAAGCATTACACTTTTTTGGAAAAAAGTTGCTTCTAAAAAATTTCCTTGTCCAAACTTTGTTTGTGACGCATAAATTCAAATACCCCGTTTACTTGGGGGCTTCCTTTATGAAGCTTTTCCTGTTGCATATGATTATACTTGTACGGCTTCGTTCCTTGTTCGTGTATTACGCCACAATATGCACCACATTGACTTAACCGATTTGCAAGCTGGGTTGCCTCGCTCCTGTGTTTACCCATACGTTCCCGATTGTTCGGCTAGGGAGTAAAGGGAGCACCTCTGCGATTGTCACGATCGGGTCACCCGAGCCGGACCTCAGACTGGGTGAAGCCGAAAGCTAGCGCTCTTATAGTTATTCAATGATGGTTGGCACACAACGGAACTCGTGAGTACAAAAAATCTATTGCACAAGTCTCATAATAACAATGAGCACCGAAGAAAGGTATCGGTGGGGGTATTATTTTCTTCGAAGATGCTTCTTACTCTTCGCAGTAATATAGCATAAGTTCCCTGAGCGCGCTTTGTCTGTTATAGCCTTATGGCCTGATTGCCTGGTTATTGGAAACACCGTCGATATTATTGACCGATGGAGTACATAACACTTTTCGTTCCTTAACCGAAGAGGGAGAAGCCGACGGTCGGTTAAGACGCGTTTAAAGTTTGATTGAACGTAGATATGATATAAGTACTTCGGTACATGCAATCATTCTTCTACCCAAGTCACTTGGGGGCTCTTAAGTTTATTTGAGCCGTTTTATAATAAGTGTTCTTCTTCTCAGTCGTTGCAAAGTTCTATTATTATTATTTATCACTCCTTTTTTCGACGCGAGTGTGCGGTCACTAGCCCGGGAGCCTAATTTCTCTCTCAAAGCCGCTAGAGTTTAGTTTGCTAAACTGGCCTAATGAGAAGTACTCCGCCCTCGGGATAGGAGGTTGAAGCCGTAGGCTGACCCGCTCGAAGTCTTGAGATAGGATGTGCCATGTTAAAGGACGACAGAAGCACTTCTTTTTTCTAAGACCAATTTTCGGATTGGCACCGAACACTTGATCTTGTTCGGACGTCATGTTTTTACTGACATTTCTTGGTTTTCCAAGCTTTTTGGCACTTTTAAACTATTTGTGCTTTTCTAGCATTAGTCTCGCGGTGCAACGCCGGACACCTTTAGGGATTCGGCAAAAACATTCTCAGATATTGCTATATATGCATCGGTTTCGAATTGTGTCTTCGGTCAATAGTTGGGTTGCCCAGCTCCTGCACTTGCTTCCTACATTCCGTTTTGTTCGGCTAGGCGTGCAAAGGGAGAACCACTGCGATTGTGCTTCCAGCTCACATGGTTAAGCACCTTAGTGGAGAAAGCCGAAAACTGACTGCCACAATAAGCGTAAACTGGTCAGCGATCCAATGACTATGACGGGCCATTCATAACATTGGCCGAAGTGTTTACGGCTTGACCTCGACTGTCGCCGAACACTACCGGGGGCTATTAACTGGCCTCCCAAACTAAATCCTCAATATTTTGCTCTTACATTAGAGCTGAGGTTTCATGATCATGCTCAGCATGACAACCCAAAGAATGGAACCGATAGCGGGATTATTTTCTTTGGAAGACATTTATTATGTTAAACAGTGATATAACATATCTCTCTGCGTACCTTTGTTTATAAAACCGTATGGCCAGATTGCCTTGTTTGTCGTAAATCTTTGCCCTCATAAAGGCTTTATAAAGTAGGACAAACACTCCCCGGCTTCTGGCTGAGGAGGTTGAAGCCGATGGTCGGTTAACAAAGTTTTGTACAATGCGGATCCGAGCATTAATGACGTAAAGTACTTGGATACATAGAGTCATTACACATAATTTGTGATTTTACTATGGATATTGATCCTTAATTCGGCCACCTGTGCCCGCATTAAGGCTCGGGAGCTACTGGTCTTCGGGCTTATTATTTACAAATACCCTGATCTGGTGTTGCCACCCGACCAGTGTCTCGGGGGCTACCGCATTGCTTGTCCAATGCAGAAAATTTTATGTGCAATATAGTTTCCGAGGAGATTTTGATCCTCGGGTTGGTCGGCTGCACCCAACCTGAGTCTTGAGGACTGAGCACGCCGCTTTTGTGTCCCGAAGTATTCTGCCGAGCTAGGACTTGATCCTTAGGCCGATTTTGCAAATCAACCTGAGTCTCAGCGGCTACTGGGATCAGCGGTCTTATGTCATCCTTCATGTGCATCTCGGGTTTTAGACCGATACACACCTTGAGGGCTACTAGCTATATATCTCGGCAGAGAATAAATTGCACCAATAAAAAATATTGACAAAAAATCGGCCCATAGTCGGGGTGGTGCACCACCTCGGAAGCAGTCCGGCATAAAGCTCGGGCGCTAGTGGCTGGCTCCATAGAGGGCATTTCCGGCATTAAGCTCGGCTAAACTCCTTCAACTTTTTTCAACCAAGGTGATATGACACCTCGGATATAGTCCGGCATTGGAGCCTGGACATAGTTCGGCGTTGGAGCTTGGATATATTTCGGCGTTGGAGCTCAGATATACAGTCCGGCGTTGGAGCTCGGATACATTCCGGCGCTAGAGCTGGGAAGCGGTCCGGCGTTGGTGCTCGGCTGCAAAAGATACCTCGAATGCAGTCCGGTGTTGGAGCTCGGACGCAAGAGGACCCTGCCTCCTGGGAAAAACTTCAAACCCGAGATGTGGCATAAAAATAAACAAGGCATTGATAAAGGCCGGAAACTTAAAGGGGCTCCTCGGATACCCGACGTGTAAACTCGTCGAATGCATTTCGGCGATCCTCAAGATCGAAGATAAAGAAGATTTGTTGAACCAGTTTTCAAGACCAGCAACCGAAGATGAAGAACAGTTCGGAAGAATCGAGGAGCGTCCCTAACTTGAAGACCGTTTCAGGGGGCTACTGACGGTGTCCTGGACTAGGGGGTACTCACCACGTCGTCCCCCGATCTATTAGATTGGGCCGAGGACCCCCGTGGCCGTATACTCATGGGCCAGTTCGGACGGCTACCGCATACAAGGAAGATTCCACAAGACTTGGCGATCAAGACAAGGACTTCTCCCCACCAGCGTATTTGGCTAGGACTCTTGTTATCCTAGGCCTCTGGTGCATTATATAAATCGAGGCCAGGCTAGTCAATAGATATACAATATATACAAAAATCATACCATAGGCTAGCTTTGAGGGTTTAGCCTCCTTGATCTCGTGGTAGATCTACTCTTGTACTACCCATATCATCAATATTAATCAAGCAGGAGTAGGGTATTACCTCCATCGAGAGGGCCCGAACCTGGGTAAAAACAAAGTGTCCCCTATCTCCTGTTACCATCCGGCCTAGACGCACAGTTCGAGACCCCCTACCCGAGATCCACCGGTTTTGACACCGACACTTACCAAAGCTCGTTTTACAGGTTCGGTGCAGCTCCTCTTTAACTTTCCATGCTCCTTGAAGATGTCCCGAATATCCCGTGTTTGGTCTTTATTGCTCCTCTGCATGTTCGCACTCGTGGTTTTAAAATCTCAACATGGCAAGAAAAATATATTACTAGTAATACTCGCGCATCTTGTGGGCAACATTAAAGCACTCGTCTGCCATGTTAGAGCATCTCCAACAGAATCGCAACGCCCGGCGCTTTAAAAATCTCAACATGCCATCTCTACTCTCTTCTCTACTGTTATATTTATTTTATATTTAATATTTAATATTTATCTCTACTTCCTTTATTATCTACTTTTTTTTCTCTATACTTTTTTTCTTGCAATATAGGCCGTCCAATTTATATCTGACAGATAGGAAGGAAACAAATGGGAATTTTGCAAAAAGATACCCATACCCCTCTCCAGATTTGCAAATAAGGCCTTCCCTCGTTAATCCTTTTCTCCCACAAGATAAACTACTCACACAAATGCATCTTGATGCGTGCAACACATGGGCATCTTGCTAGTTCTAAAAACCTTTCCATCATTTGCCACACTACTGGTTGCAGATGAAAAACTTACCCAAGCACAACGCGATACAGGAGCGACGCACAATTACAAGCTAATATTCTATTGGACAATGGAGGCTATAACCAATTACTTTTACGGGAACAATAGCACCCAGGAAATTTGAAGGGTAGGTATGAACAAAATTGGAACTGCACATGTACTGCTAAGTGATTCAATACACACATTACCAATCGAGGAGGAGAACGATGGTCGCGGCGGCCTCTGTGAGTCATGGTCGGCAACGGGATTCAGTTCATTGTCCACGATGGTGGTACTCCTGCGCTTGGTATCGGCTTCGGGAAGCAGATCTGAGACCGTGGAAGACGATGCCGGGAAAGAGGCTCCGTGTACGACGACGACGGTGGACCAGCTCCAGTGCGGCGTACGAGGTCGTCGATGAGGCAGATGCGCTGCGGTGGACGAGTGCGCCGATGTAAAGGGGAGATTTTCCAGCCGACCTCAAAATTTTGTGACACTGGACTCCCCGTGTGGCGTGTTGAGTGATTCGGCTAAGCAATTAGCGAGTAGTAGTAGTAAACTCTGCATATTAGGTTTGACCGAAGTGAAACTTCCTAAAGTTTGACCAAGTTTATAGAAAAATATAAATATTTACCATAACAAATATGTATGATGTGAAAGTACATTCAATAATGAATATAATGGTATTTATTTTTTATTGTATATGTTAATATTTTTGTTATAAGCTTTCTGAGAGTTTACAAAACTTGACTTTGACCAATGCTAATACGCGGACTTAAATAAAAACGGAGGGAGTACACATTTGTTTTCTTAGTTTGTAGTGAACTAATTATTTGTTGAAATTGTGAAATAAATATGTTAGGCTATTGACTTTGAATGTAATGGTCTATACAATTCAATATTACAATCATTGTTGAATCCCAAGATGTATACAAGGTCTATAGTACTTCACAACATGCTCTAACTCACATAATCCCAGTCAAATGAGAATCTAAATGCATTTCATAGTTATTACTTTGTAGGATGCAACAAAAACAACCATAACTCTACATCATCCATTATAGAAGCAACATTTTGACATATCCCAATGTGTGAATGAAACATGCAGAGAGAGCTTTTGAAGATGGAGCAGATAGGGCGGGAAAGATTGTATGTATGTGGATGAGAGAGTAGGAGACAAACCTAACGAGACAGAGAGAGAGATAGAGAGAGAAAGAGAGAGGAAGAAGTTAGGTTTGTGAGAAAGATGGATACATGTAATATACATGAGATGCGTGTGCATCTGGATTCTGTATACGTGGAAGGAGAAGAGACAACATGTTTGACGAGAGAGCTAGAAAAACATGGACGAGAGGGGAAGGATCTCGTGGGTTGAGGGATTGAAAATTTTGTGCGGGGGGGAGAGGGATTGGTAATTTTGTGCAAGAGAGAGAGAGGGTGGGGGAGGAGTCAGTCAGCCGTCGTCACATCACCCTGCTTCCAAATGACCCCGCATTCTCTAGCGCGGTGTGGTCGCTGTCTTCGATCTGCTCGATGCCCTCTTTGAAGATTGAGGTGTTGTGCATGTTGGGGTGCAAAGAAGCACAAGTGAGAGTGGTCGCCGTATAACCTTGGATGGGGATGAATTGTGTGCTCGGGGGAGTGTGTGTGTGTGTTGTGCTGCGTGTGTCCTCTGTGTGTGTGTGTGTCAGATATTGAGAGAAAATAGGCCTAAGGAGAGAAATGGGTATTCATGAAGAGATTGTGCGGGCCTTGAGGTGGGCAGGGGCCGGGTGAGGGTGAGGGTGTCAAAATGTGCGCATTGATGCATGTGTTGCATGCGACCGTGTGAGGGACGGACGAATTGAGAGAGATGGTTGTTGTGTTACGGATGCTCCTCTCTCTGTCTCTCTCTCTCTCTCCCTCCCTCCCTCTCTCTCTCTCGCACACACACACACAAGTAAGGCCCTATTGGGTTCCAAATAAGTCACCAACTTATAAGTCGAAAAGTGCAAAAAGTGACTTATTTTGCCAAACGGACCCAACTTATAAGTCACCCCAACTTATAAGTCATAAGTTGCTCCACCCCAACTTAAAACTTATAAGTGACCCCTTTTTATGTGGGTCCCATCACCTTTACATTAAAAACAAGGTGGGAAGGTGTGGTCAGGTGACTTATAAGTCAGATGACAACCAAACAGGCGTGACTTATAAGTCACCTGAACTAGAAGACCGTTCTCTCATGTATACACAACGTATCGGCATCTGTCTATGTCTCACTCATGCATGATCATTTGCACATTCACACCTCTCCATGTCTGTATCACATGCACACCGTCTCCACATTGCCTTTCCGCCACAACACACATATGGACACATACACACGTTCTCTCTCAGTCACACACACAAAATCAGTATTAAAAAAACTAGGGCGCACCTAAAACGTCCAAATCCAAATAAATATGAACTGGAGCTAAATTCAAATATATGGAAATATTGCAGCGTCAAGAAATTTCACAGGAAAAAAATTGAGTAATATTCGAGGATTGTTTTCACACACAAAAAAAGGTTCGGTGGATGTCCTTCGAGCGCGACACGGTGACGCACCGTTCGATCGACCGTGCGGCCGCGGTTCACGCGCTTGCACAGGATTCCGTATCGTGGTTGTGGTACTAACTAATAAAAGCGCTGCCTAAGTCTAATGTTTACATGTACTAGTACGGTTTTCTTTTAAGTTTGACCAACCTTATATATAAAAAACTAAAGTAAGCTCCCACACGCGCACTCATCAATATGCCGCCGCCGTCGCGCATGCCAGCGCCCGCCTACTCCGGACAACAATTTCTTGCCCATCACCGCCGTGTCGCCGCCATCCCTATGCCATGAAGCCAAAGGCTCGCCCGCTCACGTCGTCTGCAGTCCCTCCTCGCGATGCCGCCACGCTACCAAGCACGCGAGCAGCTAGTGGAGCCACGTCTATGCACACAACGTATGAACAGGAGGATGAGCGCGTGCTCCAGCACGCCGGCATGGAGGAACTACCGTGTCATTGTCGTCTCCGGCCACGTGGAGGAGGAGCGCATGGTGGCTGTCGCGGCGGAAGCCGGTCGCGCGCGCATCGAGCCCGCAAACCGGGTGCGGACATGGAATCTACCTTCGAGACCTTGAATGCCACGTGGATCCTGCAATCTGAAGGAGCAATTTGGGTCAGTCAACTCATGTGAGCCGTTTGATGCAACATGTATGGCTAGAAGGGCTTCTTCCACCTCTTTTGTCGTCTTCTTCCTTCACTCCGTCGAACTTCTTTCACAAATCGACTGACCCAAATTATACTACTAGTACGAACGTATTAAGTACAGTAGGAACACGAAGATACGAGCAGTAGTACCAACTGCAAGAAGAACAGTAGTAAGACATAGTACTAGTACTACTGTACGTACTAAAGAGTTCAAATAACAAGAAAGAACATAAACATAGTTCTGCTGGCGCCTCAGCACAACACACCCTTGAAAATAAACTAAGCAACTAGTCTGCTTGACACTACAGTAGAACCAGCATGAGCGACGGCACTGCCACCTACTCAGAGTCCGAGTCCACGTCCTCGACTTCGTACTCGTCCCTCTTCCTCTTCCTCTTCGCCGATGCTTCTTTGCTTGAACCGGACACTGGGCTCTACTTCTTCATCCAACCCTTGTAGATATTTAAACAAAGGTAGGCATCAACTGCTGCGTACAGGATGTGATCTTCATATAATGTCTTCGACTCCCATGCATGATGAAACTCGTGATGAGGTTTCTTCAGTTTAGCGTTCGAAGGATCAATCATGGCTGCTGCCAGGGTCAGCATTGAAGGTTGAGAGGAGGACACCAAGCTTGCCTTCTGGAGATCGAAGGGCTGTCCTACAATGAGACCTATCCGATGCAGGACATCCCTGTTGTTCTTAAAGCCTACAGTAACGAATTTCACTCTTTTGTCCTTGAGGAAGTTCTTAAAATCCTGGCACTCAACGTAGGCATGGCATATGTGGTAGACCAAGCAAACGTTTATGTACGCAAACCTGGATCACGGCGGGCTTCTTCCTCTCTTTGTCCTTTAGATCCTTCTCTCGTCCCAGGACTGTGGTGTACTCAACAACTAGCCCAGCGACCCACTCATCCATTGAACTGTTGAACATGCGTAGGAAGCGAGCAAGCCATGCTTTCACCGTCTCGGATCCACGTGTGTAGATGACGATGAACTGATCGCCGGTGATGGCTCTAACCTGGTACTCAGCGGCGACCATGGAGATTTGGGAGGCCATGGATTTTGGAGGAGGGTTAGGAGAATTTGAACTGTTGTACCCCGCAAAAAAAACTAGGAGCGAACTAATGTGAAAGGACGGACGACTGGGAGCGAACTGTTGTAAGGTAGAAGACGGGGACGAGTAAGGCGTGCGAACGGCGTGGGGTTGCTGGCTTGCCCGGTGGATAAACGGCTGCAAGCCCCCAAAGAGTTCTTGAGAACTATGCGGGACCCACTAGATGTCATGTCTACTAGACCCATATCGTAGGCCTGACGGTATAGCTTCTGCCTGTTCGTACGCCATGCCAGCGCGTGGATGTAACTTCACTTAATTCCGTCAAACATCGCGCCTCCCACGACCTTCGCCTCCCTCGCGCGGTTGCGCCCTTTGAGACTTCGACCGGCTTTAAATGAGCAATTTTTTTGCCTTTTTTTAGACAAGCAATTTTTTGCCTACTCCGCATGCATGATACTCCCTTTGGTCCTTTTTACTCCCATCAACCGTTTTGCAAAGTGTTTGACCAAATTTATACTTTTTTGAACACCACCTTATATTAATTAACCAGCCACACCAGTACACTCATTCGATACAATATTCACCACACAGGGCGGTGCGTTATTTACAAGAATACCATCTAATCTATTGTCAAAGCTATACTTAGCGATTAAGTGTGCCACCTTATTGGCCGAACGGCTAATCTTTAACAATTGAAAATTGTTGATCAACTTCGAGATGCTCAACGCTTTCATCTTCAGGTCACGCATAGCAGACCTGTCATAGTCCCCCGATGCAAGAGACGCTACCACAAAAGCGCAATCAGTCTCTAAAATTACAGGATTATGAAGAGAAATACCTATGTAGAGACCGGCAATGCAAGCCCTAAGCTCCGCTTACTCCACGCTTTGACAGGCATCAATGAAATCCCACAACCAAATTTATACTAAAAATATCGATATCTACAATACTGATTATAATGAGTATAAGAACTACGTTTTATAATGAGTGTAAAAATATTGATTTGACATTGTGAATGTTGACACATTTTTCTAGAAGTCTGGTGAAAGTAGAGGTACATTGACTTCAGACAAAACTTAAATGCACAATGCAGACTAGTTCCTCCGTCCAGGTGCGTGCCATGTCCTATCTTGTCATCACAACAAGGTTAGCTATTAGAGTACCACTACCTCCCTTCTAGTTTAAAGGGCTCGATTAAAAAAATTCACCTACTCTTAGCAAGATAGTAGAGGCGGTGGAATAGTTTTTGAAGTCTGCAAAAGTACTCAACTAGTGTTGTCGTTCTTCACAAAAAAAATGTGTTTACCAATGCATGCATGAACACTAGTTACTCTAAACCCCCTCTCTTCTTTAATTCTTTGCCACATCAGCATGTTTGCTATTCCCGTGTGCATGATACCAGCTAAGATACCACCATTATGGCCAGCCTTAATCATCGCATGCAATAATTTAGTGCACCTTGAAATATGAACATGTGTGGGGCGTGTATGTTTTTAATGACTTGAGACTATACCTAGCCCGGCATGCAAGATGATTTATTATGCATCATTCCCCATACCTGCAGGAAGCCCGTTCGTCTCCAAATCTTTTCCTCTCCATGTGTGGAAACAATATGCCTGCCAAACTCTCCTTCTCCCTCCAGTGATCCCACCACTCCACCCCGTGTGAAAAAATCTGCATGCATGACTCTCCTCCCCCAGTCTCGTCCAATCCGTTGTGACCAGCAATATTTCCACCCCTTCGCTCCCCCGTAATTTACTCCAACAAATATGCCCACGTAGTTGTTACTTAACTACAGGTGCATTGGGTCACTGACATATGGGCCCAACAGGGGTCTGGCCCACATGTCAGTGATGCAACTGGACCTGTAGTTAAGTCAGTGCAGCTCAGTCCATATCTTACATAGGTGTGTCATTGCTCGCTATAAATACTGCGCCTCCCACGACATCGTTATCTCCTCCCCCTCACGTTCACGTTCATCGCTATCTCCTCCCCCTCCCTCTCACGTCGATCCTCCAGTGACTCTGGCATGGTGAATGGGTAGCATGTCTCGTACTTGATGTTCTCCGCCAAGGGCCAGCAGTGACCGCTGCACGCATCCGTGAGGTGATGCACCATGTTCGCCGGCGAGCCACAAAACGGCGTCGGACACTCATAGTAGTGGACGAAGGGCTCCTTGGAGGCATTGACCAGGCCGTCCATGAAACGTGAGTGGCTGTAGGGGACGTTGCGCTAGTTGAATATATGAGCAAGTTACTACGAGATTTAATCCGAATAAGCACAAAATAAATCATGAATTCTACCATGCTTTCAAACAGGAAGGACAGAAACACATACGGTGCAAGGGGAGCAGCACCGTTGGTGTTGAGGTTGTCGCCCATGTCCAAACACCACGTAGACACGGTCTTTGAGCACGGTTCGTAGTCGTTCCACGCTCGGGCATTGAAGTTTGTAACTATTTTAGATTAGAATATACTACTCCTCCGGTGCTAGTAGTAGAGCAGAGTCCTACTCTACTACTCTACTCAAGCAAGTTAGGGCATAGCACTATAGGGAGTACTAGTACTGTGATCACTCAAGCAAGTTGTCTGGCATCGACATGACCCTATGCTGCTGGTATGTGTCTCGTAAGTCAAGTGGCGTGTTGTAGTCATCATCACCTGTCCACTTCCCGCAGCACATATTCGCTTCTCCATCTTTGTCCGCACATAATCTCGTCCAATCTTCCATCCCCGCTAAGGCGCCTCCCCCCTCATCCAAAACCCAAGCACTAACAATGGCAGAATCGAGCAGCATCCGCCGAAAGATGGCTGGAATTCGCTCCCCACAGAGGTAATCAAGCTCATTGTTTCGCGTGTGGAAAATCTCAGTACCATGCCGCTCGCCGCATGCTCGTCGGGGCTGTACAGTTTACTCAAAGCCCTCAAGCCGGAGCTTTTTAAGCCAGCTCCTTGCTTGCTGATGCCGCCTGATCTTCAGAAACGGCGTGCCACGCATTATAACAATCGTAGGGTGGCGAGCATCAACCCCCTTGACTCCGATCCGATCCCCGTCAGCCTCAACTACATTAACGGTATGTACTGGGTCGGCATGAACACGTCTTGGATGGTGCTCATCGACGGTCGCGGCAGCTGGATGCTCGTGGAGGTCTACACCCAGCGATTGATCCCCCTTCCTTCAATTAACACTGCACTGCTTTTGCACCGCGGCCCAGAATACTCAAAATCTTACAGTAGCCAACATGATACCAAGTTTGATTTGCTCAAGGTTGTAATCTGCCAAGTGCCCACAAGATCTGCGAATTATAAAGACTTCAGGATAATTGCGTTCTTCAACCGTGGTCTCGCCTATCTGACAGGTCACTGCGGTAAGTGGATAAATCTGCACGTCCATCGCAGGATCATACATCCTCCATGGTTCTCCGATGCCATTGAACACAAGGGCTTCATTTACGTTGTCGACTCCTTCTATGGCTGGACGTATTGCCGGCCTACTCTAGTCATCGCTACAAACGGCTGTTACAGCAGTATGTTACTTTCCTATGATATCATGATGGCTTGCTTATATAACTGTCAACATTTGCTGAAAAAATATCATGCTCATAACATGCTGTTCTTAAGATTGACTAAATCAAGAGCCCTTTTTTATTTGACTCCAACTTGATATGATGTTGCAGGCCGCCTGGTGTCCCTACCCTTCCTAATCCCAGAACCTTTCAAAGAAAAGCGGCATGGCAGTTGCAGGTGGTTCCTGGCTCGATCAGACGACGGCGAAAGATTGATGATCGTTCGCATGTACCGGACGTGTTGTTTCGCGGAATACAATCACAGTCACTGCAAGGTCTTTGAGCAGGATCCCAGCTTCTCTGGGCCTTCAGGAATTTTTGACTGGAGGCTAGTAAGTAGCCTTGGTACACGCTCTCTGTTTGTCGAACTGAATTATCCGATTAACCAGGAGATAACCGACGGCAAGGATCATGATGGCAGCGCGGTTTCGTTCATCAGGCAAAACTGTGTGTACACATCGTACCATGCGTCTCTGCATGCACCATACCCTGATATGTGCCGCCACGCTCTGCAGCCCAAAGTAGGAGAGAGGGTCGCAAGTATCAGACTTCGACCTGCTGGCTGGAGTTTCCCCCGTCAGGCACCCATCTGGTTCAAGCCGTCAGCCAATCTCCACAGCTTAATAAATAGTAACATCTAACTGAGCCAGTTAGTTAGATGCGTACACTTGGTGTAGTAGGATCTTTATTTAGTTTGATGCATACGCTTGTTCTTTTTTTGTAGCCCTTTTGTAATGATGGCTGATGTTTGGTTTGGGAGAGAGAGTTGCGTCTTCACTCTTCTGGCCTGCTTACTGCTTCTGTTGCACCCCCAGCCCTGGTTGCTGCTGCTGCTGTTTTCAATGTACAATCAGTAGTATATTTTGTCTGTTGGTTGAATAAATGTGTTGTTAGAACGACAAACACAATGTTTTGGAAGTCGTTGCATGGTTCGATCCTTTAGTGCCCCGTACCATACGTAGCACATACTATTTTTCGTACGGAACACATTTTCCACTTGTTGATAACATGCAGCCCACTGATGAAGGCCCAATAGAGAAGCCCATAATTAGCTGGAAGGGAGGCTCTCACATGAATCCAGCCCAGGTACATGCTCATGGTCCCCTAAACATAAATAAGTAAATAAATAAAGCTAAATGCTCATGCACCAGTTCTTTGGGAAAATAGGTAGCCCAGTATTTCTTTTTGAAGAATACCCAAGCTAGGCCTATTTGTTTTCTCCTAATTACTGGGCTGCAAATGTTTCAAGACGAGGAGGGATGCATTCCGGCCTGGCTTAAGAGTATGGTCAATGTTTGTTAAAAGTAATATCAAAAGGGGTTGAAATTTCCAAAAAAAATTATAGCAAATGGGATATAAGTTTCTTTTTTTGTTTTTGTTCTTCACTAATATCTTATAAGTATTTCATTGGATTTAACATGACATAGTACTAATTTATTTTTAAATTTGTTTTAGTATGGCTATTAATTTTTGGATTAAGAATATTTCGTCCCCCGGCAAAAATTTGTGAATTTTCAAAATTTCCCACATATTTAGTTAATTTTTTGACCCTGGTACTGACCAGAAAATGGCCAGCAATTCTAAAAATGGAAAACGGGCTTCAATAAATTCCATATGAATTAGAAAATGAGTAAAAATTATAAAAATAATAGCAAATGGGCTGTACACGTCACAGATTTCGAGGCTGACTTGTTTATGCAAGGCTTTGTCAGTGAACACGCGATTCTAGCAGCAGTGACTATTGGATGTCCATCCAACGGCCGACGTGCTTCTTCAATCTCTGATCTTCCTGCTCCAACCGCCTAAACTAGCGCCAGCGGGACTGCCTGCTCCCTCCTCTTGTGGCCCGCTGTGATGCCGCGCAGGCTTCCCCAGCCCACCCTACTCCCTCCGCTGGCCTGGCCGCACGCAATCAATTGCCTCCTTATTACACGAAAAAAATGATTCCTCCCACTGACATCTGGGGCGCACCGGTTGGGAGGCTGACCTGTGGGCCTACTAAGTTGACGCGTACGCAGGGCTTGTCAACTTAGTCAACAAACGATTCTAGCAGCAGTAACCGTTGGATTTGAATCGAACGATCCTCCTGCTTCTTCAATCGCTGCTCTTCTTGCACCAGCGCCCAAACCAGCGCCGGGGAGACCGCCTGCTCCTGCCTCCAATGGTCGGCTGTGATACAGTTGAGGCCTCATCGCCCCCTACTACTCCCACCGCTAGCCAGGCCCTGTGGCGACGGCAGCCTCACACCGCAGCCGAACTAGTGAACCCTCGTACTCCTCTCCGCGTGGGCATCCACTGCCGCGTCTTAACCGGCTCCGCATCATCCCCTTCCTAGGCCTCGTCGTCGTCCACTGCCTTGGTGCTCTCGGCGTGGCGTGGTCAACGTGGTCAACGACATTCCATCGGAAGAGTACTGTACGTGGAGAGGCTGACAGCTGGGTCCATGGCCACAACCCAGTTTTTTTGTGATTTGCCAAGTAAGTCACTTTGTCAGGCCTATTGGGCTGCAAATCTTTGAAGACGAGGAGAGCTTTCATTCGGTTGGCCGAGAAAATGGCCCATGAGTAATGAGAAATGGGATGTACATTTTTAAAACACATCAAACCGGCAATTAGTTTCAAATATCTTTTTTTTCATTTCAAGATTTTAAATTACATTAATTTTTATGCATGGAGAATTTGTTGGATTTTATATTGATATACATTTATTTTTAAAATCAGTTTGAATGTGAGTCAAAATTCCGGAATTAAAAACAGTTCGGACCGCACCGAAATATGCAAAATTTCGTATAATTTTTTAACCGTGGCCACAATATGGGCTGTAATGCTAAGAAAAAGAATATGGGCTCCAAAAAAACCTTAATAATTAGCAAATGGGATGTAAATTATTAGAAATAATGGCAGATGAGTTGTATGTTGTTTTCCACAGATTTGAGGCTTTCCTAAAAAAAAGGTTGACGCACAAGCAGTGACGGTTGGATGGCCGTCCAACGGCCATCGTGCTTCTTCTATCTCTGCTCTTCCTGCTCCAGCCGCTCAAACAAGCGCCGGCGGGACTGCTTGCTCCCTCCTCCCCGCGGCCGGCTCTGCTGTTGCACAGGCCTCACCGCCCCATCGTACTCCCATCGCTGGCCTAGCCATCCCTCTACTCACCCACACCTGTTGTTATTCTCCGGCGACGGCAGACGAACCAGTAAACCCTCGTACATTTGTACTTCCCTCCGCGTGGGAAACAACTATCGAGTCTTCCCTGCCTCCATGTCGTTCCCTTCCTAGGCCTCACCGTCATCCACCGCCCTGGTGCTCTCGGCGCGGCCTGGTCAACGTGGTCAACGACCGACATGCATCTGAAGTGGACTGTACGTGGAGAGGCTGACAGCTAGGTCCACGGCCGCACGCAAGGAAATTCCTCCTTATTACGTGCAAAATAATGATTCCTCCACCTGACATCAGGGACCCACCAAAAGGGCCTCTGTATTTCACGAAAAAAACGTTACCGCCGCTGACAGCTCGGACCCACCAGCTATATCTTCGCACGCAAGGAAGTGCCTCCTTATTACGCACAAAAAATGAATACTCCCCCTATTAGCTGGGACCCAGTATAGTGGCAGGCTGACTTGTGGGCCTACTAAGTTGACGGGGACGGAGGGCTTTGTCAACTTTGTCAATATGCACGATTCTAGCTCCAGGGACCGTACGATGTCCATCCAACGGCCGTAGTGCTTCTTCAACCTCTGGTCTTCTTGCTCTAGCCGCCCAAACCAGCATCGGTCGTGCCACGTGCTCCTGCCTCCCGTGGCCGGCTGCGATGCGGCGGAGGCCTCACCGCCCCTACTACTCCCACCACTGGCCAGGCCATCCCTCTACTCACCCACACCCCCTGTTATTCTGCGGCGACGACAGCCTCACACCGCAGCGAACCAGTGAACCCTCGTACTCCTCTATGCGTGGGCATCCACTGCCACGTCTTCCCCGGCTCCATGTCGTCCCCTTCCTAGGCCTCGCTGTTGTCCACCGCCCTGGTGCTCTCGGTGCGGCGTGGTTAACGTGGTCAAGGAACGGCTTCCATCGGACGTGGACTGTACATGGAGAGGCTGACAGCTGGGTCCACGGCCGCAGCAAGGAAGTGCCTCCTTATTACGTGCAAAATAATTATTCCTCCACTTGACAGCGGGGACCCATCGAATGGGCCACCGTATTTCATGAAAAAACGTTTCCCCCTGACTGCTGGGACCCACCAGCTACACCTCCGCACGCAAGGAAGTGTGTCCGGGCAAATAAAAAACAAAATGATTCACCCCCCTAACTGTTGGGACCCACCAGCTACATCTTCGCACGCAAGGAAGTGCCTGACAGTCGGGACCCACCTGGTCGAAGCGTACGTAGCGTTGTCATTCTGGTCGCGAACGTGTACGTACATACCGGTCGATGTAGAGGCGCGCACGTGTCGTAGTAGAGGCGCACACGTAGCATGTACACGTACGTACAACAGCCAGGGTGTAAGAAAGAAAATACGGCCATGTATGTGTACATACGGGCGGGGTCTCGAACGCCTAGTCGTGCATATGTACGGCCAGGGCTCGTGTACATGGCTCGGTAGGAACAGAGAAACAGCATCGTCGTCGTGTTCATGGGGAGGCAACGGAATGCGTCGTGTTCATGGGGAGGCAACGGAATGCGTCATGTTCATGGGGAGGCAACAGAATGCGTCGTGTTCATCGGGAGCCAACGGAATGCGTCGTGTTCATCGGAAGGCAACGGAACGCGTGGGAGCCAACCGGCTATGGGTCGGAACGGAATGTGTGGTCGTGTTCATCGGGAGGGCTTGGACGGAACAGGCGATGGAAACGAGGCCTGTCGTACCGCAGAACGGAGGAAACCGACCTCCTATGGTCGAAACGGGGGTCCTGTTGATCGGGGGGGTGTGCCGTACCGCAAAACGGAGGAAACGGACCTCCTATGGTCGAAACGGGGGTCCTGTTGATCGGGAAGGGTGTGGCGTACCGCAAAACGAATGAAACGGACCTCCTACGATCGAAACGGGGGTCCTGTTCATCGGGAGGGGTGTGGCGTACAGCAAAATGGGACTCCACAGGATACTGTTCATCTCCACCGTCGACCTCCTCCAGCCTCCATGGGCTCCTATTCATCCAGCCTCCACCGCGCGTACTCCACCGGCTACTGTTCAACCACCCCTCCATGGGCACCCCTCCACTGTCTACTGTTCATCCAGCCCTCCACACCACGGGGTCATGTTCAACCACCCCTCCACGGGCACCCCTCCACCGTCTATGTTCATCCAGCCCTCCACCACACCACGGGGTCCTGTTCATCCAGAGGCAACACCACCGCTCATTGTTCATCCAACCCCCCTGCAACGCTCATTGTTCATCCAGTCGATCGGCTTCAGTTAGCAGCAGTAGCGAAGGAATCGCTCGATCGGGTTCAGTTAACAGCCACCGATCGATCACTCGGGTTCAGTAACGTGTGGCCTGCAGTGCAATCACTCGGGTTCAGTTAGAGCCCAACGCCTCGCTCGGGTTCAGTTAGAGCCAACGCCTCGCACACACGCGCGTACGTGTATGAGAGAAACGCGCATCGCTCGGCCCCCGACCTCCCATCGTAACCGGGAACTCCCCGAAATTTTCCTCGCCCTCGCTTCTACCACGGTTTTTTCCGTCATGGAGGGCCCAAAGAATGTCATGCAGCTGCGTCTCTGGACCGCCCAGGACGAAAAGCCCATTTTCTGTCATGATTTTTTGTCATAGAAGTAGGAGCCCACCACATCTATGATGATACCAGGTTTTTTCACAATATCGTCATAGAAGTGTCATATGTATAACAGAAAAAAAAATTGTTTGGCCCAAAATGTCACGGATGTCTGTTTTTTTGTAGTGTAGGGGGGCGCGCCTACCCCCCAGGCGCACCCTCCACCCTCATGGGCCCCCTGTTGCTCCACCGACGTACTCCTTCCTCCTATATATACCTACGTACCCCCAAACGATCAGATACGGAGCCAAAACCCTAATTCCACCGCCGTAACTTTCTGCATCCACGAGATCCCATCTTGGGGCCTATTCCGGAGCTCCGTCGGAGGGGGCATCGATCACGGAGGGCTTCCACATCATCACCATAGCCCCTCCGATGAAGTGTGAGTAGTTCACCTCAAACCTACGGGTCCATAGTTATTAGCTAGATGGCTTCTTCTCTCTTTTTGGATCTCAATACAATGTCCTCCCCCTCTCTTGTGGAGATCTATTCGATGTAATCTTCTTTTTGCGGTGTGTTTGTTGAGACTGATGAATTGTGGGTTTATGATCAAGTCTATCTATGAACAATATTTGAATCTTCTCTGAATTCTTTTATGTATGATTGGTTATCTTTGCAAGTCTCTTCGAATTATCAGTTTGGTTTGGCCTACTAGATTGATCTTTCTTGCAATGGGAGAAGTGCTTAGCTTTGGGTTCAATCTTGCGGTGTCCTTTCCCAGTGACAGTAGGGGCAGCAAGGCATGTATTGTATTATTGCCATCGAGGATAACAAGATGGGTTTTTTATCATATTGCATGAGTTTATCTCTCTACATCATGTCATCTTGCTTAAGGCGTTACTCTGTTTTCATTAACTTAATACTCTAGATGCATGTTGGATAGCGGTCGATGAGTGGAGTAATAGTAGTAGATGCAGGCAGGAGTCGGTCTGCTTGTCTCGGACGTGATGCCAATATACATGATCATACCTAGATATTCTCATAACTATGCTCAATTCTGTCAATTGCTCAACAGTAATTCGTTCACCCACCGTAGAATACTTATGCTCTTGAGAGAAGCCACTAGTGAAACCTATGGCCCCCGGGTCTATCTTCATCATATTAATCTTCCAATACTTAGTTATTTCATTTTCTTTTTACTTTACTTTTATTTTACTTTGCATCTTTATCATAAAAATACCAAAAATATTATCCTGTCATATCTATCAGATCTCACTCTCGTAAGTGGTCGTGTAGGGATTGACAACCCCTTATCGCGTTGGTTGCGAGGATTTATTTGTTTTGTGCAGGTATGAGGGACTCACGCGTAGCTTCCTACTGGATTGATACCTTGGTTCTCAAAAACTGAGGGAAATACTTACGCTACTTTGCTGCATCATCCCTTCCTCTTCGGGAAAAACCAACGCAGTGCTCAAGAGGTAGCAAATTACATGATAAATCTCATCCAACCCATCACCGTCCAGCAAGCCTACGATGGAATTACTCACGCACGGCGGTGAGCATCATGAAATTGGTGATGGAGGAAGGTTGATGATGACGATGGCGACGGATTCCCCTCTCCGGAGCCCCGAACGGACTCCAGATCAGCCCTCCCGAGAGAGATTAGGGCTTGGCGGGGGCTCCTTATAGTAAAATGCGATGAATCCTTCTCTCTGATTTTTTTCTCCCCGAACATGAATATATAGAGTTGGAGTTGACGTCGGTGGAGCATCAAGGGGCCCACGAGACAGGGGGGCGTGCCCCAGGGGGTGGGCACGCCCCCCACCCTCGTGGACAGGGTGTGCGCCCCCTGACATTGATTCTTTCACCAGTATTTTTTATATATTCCAAAAATATTCTCCGTGAAGTTTCAGGTCATTCCGAGAACTTTTATTTCTGCACAAAAATAACAGCATGGCAATTCTGCTGAAAACAGCGTTAGTCCGGGTTAGTTCCATTTAAATCATGCAAGTTAGAATCCAAAACAAGGTCAAAAGGTTTTGGAAAAGTAGATACGATGGAGATGTATCATGATCGTACATGTAATTATTATGAGAGAGGAAAATATGGTTGTAGAAATTTTCATGTTGCTAAATTTCCTCTCGTTATGTTGAGATTGCTATTGTTTCTTTCTCCTTCCTTGCATATGCTAGTTTTTGCTTGTCTTGATAATTTGTTTGCTTATATAATGCCTATGCATAGGAAGTATGTTAGACTTAGATGTGATTTGCATATGCTTCATGATGTTCCCTTCGTGTTTCAATTGCTATCTTTCATGTGAGCATCATTAAAATTATAGATGCCTAGCTAGGGGCGTTAAACGATAGCGCTTGTTGGGAGGCAACCCAATTTTATTTTTGTTCCTTGCCTTTTGTTTCTGTTTAGTAATAAATGAATCATCTATCCTCTATTATGATTGTGTTTTTATGTTTTAATTAGTGTTTGTGCCAAGTAAAGCCTTTAGGATCTTCTTGGGTGATTGTTGTTTGATCTTGCTGAAAAAAATAGAAAGTATGTGCTCATGAGAATAATTTTCATTTTTTACCAGGGAGCGATAAAATACCAATTCCAACTGCAGTATATCAATATACAAATTATTTAGGTCATCCTAATTTTTCAGAATTTTTGGAGTTACAGAACTATTCGAAACCTCCAGATTTCTATAGACTATTCTATTTTTGAAAGATTCTGTTTTTCGTGTGTTGTTTGCTTATTTTGATGAATCTATGGCTAGTATCGGGGGGTATGAACCATAGAGAAGTTGGAATACAGTAGGTTTAACACCAATATAAATAAATAATGAGTTCATTACAGTACCTTAAAGTGGTGGTTTGTTTTCTTATACTAACGAAGTTCATGAGATTTTCTGTTGAGTTTTGTGTTGTGAAGTTTTCAAGTTTTTGGGTAAAGATTTGATGGATTTTGGAATAAGGAGTGGAAAGAGCCTAAGCTTGGGGATGCCCAAGGCACCCCAAGGTAAAATTCAAGGAAAACCAAAAGCCTAAGCTTGGGGATGCCCCGGAAGGCATCCCTCTTTCGTCTTCATCTATCGGTAACTTTACTTGAGGCTATATTTTTATTCACCACATGATATGTGTTTTGCTTAGAGCATCTTGTATGATTTGAGTCTTTGATTTTTAGTTTAGCACAATCATCCTTGATGTACACACCTTTTGGGAAACACACACATGAATCGTAATTTATTAGAATACTCTATGTGCTTCATTTATATCTTTTGAGTTAGATAATTTTGCTCTAGTGCTTCACTTATATCTTTTTAGAGCACGGTGGTGGTTTTATTTTATAGAAATTATTGGTCTCTCATGCTTCACTTGTATTATTTTGAGAGTCTTTTAGAACAGCATGGTAATTTGCTTTGGTTATGAAATTAGTCCTAATATGATAGGCATCCAAGATGGGTATAATAAAAACTTTCATATAGAGTGCATTGAATACTATGAGAAGCTTGATACTTGATGATTGTTTTGTGATATGAAGATGGTCATATTAGAGTCATGCTAGTTGAGTATTTGTGAATTTGAGAAATACTTGTGTTGAGGTTTGCAAGTCCCGTAGCATGCACGTATGGTAACCATTGTGTAACAAATTTGAAGCATGAGGTGTTTCTTTGATTGTCCTCCTTATGAGTGGCGGTCGGGGACGAGCGATGGTCTTTTCCTACCAATCTATCACCCTAGGAGCATGCGCGTAGTGCTTGGTTTTTGATGACTTGTAGATTTTTGCAATAAGTATGTGAGTTCTTTATGACTAATGTTGAGTCCATGGATTATACGCACTCTCACCCTTCCATCATTGCTGGCCTCTTCGGTACCATGCATTGCCCTTTCTCACCTCATTGCTAGCCATTCCGAGATATATTTTCATGCAACTTTCCACCGTTCCGTTTATTATGACACACTCCATCAGTGTCATATTACCTTGCATGATCATGTAGTTGACATCGTATTTGTGGCAAAGCCACCATTCATAATTTTTTCATACATGTCACTCTTGATTCACTGCACATCTCGGTACACCGCCAGAGGCACTCATATAGAGTCATATTTTGTTCTAAGTATCGAGTTGTAATCCTTGAGTTGTAAATAAATAGAAGTGTGATGATCATCATTATTAGAGCATTGTCCCGTGTGAGGAAATAAAAAAAGAGATAAAGGCCAAAAAAATAAGGCCCAAAAAATGAGCGAAAAAGAGAGAAGGGACAATGTTACTATCATTTTTCCACACTTGTGCTTCAAAGTAGCACCATGATCTTCATGATAGAGAGTCTCTTATTTTGTCACTTTCATATACTAGTGGGAATTTTCATTATAGAACTTGGCTTGTATATTCCAACGATGGGCTTCCTTAAAATGCCCTAGGTCTACGTGAGCAAGCAAGTTGGATGCACACCCACTTAGTTTATTTTCTTGAGCTTTCATACATTTATAGCTCTAGTGCATCCGTTGCATGGCAATCCCTACTCCTCACATTGACATCAATTGATGGGCATCTCCATAGCCCGTTGATTAGCCGCGTAGATGTGAGACTTTCTCCCTTTTGTCTTCTCCACACAACCTCCATCATCATATTTTATTCCACCTATAGTGCTATGTCCATGGCTCGCGCTCATGTATTGCGTGAAAGTTAGAAAAGTTTGAGAATACTAAAGTATGAAACAATTGCTTGGCTTGTCATCGGGGTTGTGCATGATGGGAGCATTTTTTGTGACGAAAATGAAGCATGGCCAAACTATATGATTTTGTAGGGATGAGCTTTCTTTGGCTATGTTATTTTGAGAAGACATAATTGCTTGGTTAGTATGCTTGAGGTATTATTATTTTTATGTCAATATTAAACTTTTGTCTTGTATCTTTCAGATCTGAATATTCATGACACAATAAAGAAAATTACATTGAAAATTATGTTAGGTAGCATTCCACATCAAAAATTCTGTTTTTATCATTTACCTACTCGAGGACGAGCAGGAATTAAGCTTGGGGATGCTGATACGTCTCCAATGTATCTATAATTTTTGATTGCTCCATGCTATTATATTATCTGTTTTGGATGTTTAATGGGCTTTAATATGCAATTTTATATTATTTTTGGGACTAACCTATTAGCCGGAGGCCCAGTGCCAGTTTCTGTTTTTTGTCTATTTCAGTGTTTCTCAGAAAAGGAATATCAAACGGAATCCAAGCGAAATGAAACCTTCGCGAGGATCTTTCCTGGAACAAATGCAATCCACGAGACTTGGAGTGGAAGTCAGAGACGCAACGATGCGGCCATGGGGCAGGAGGGCGCGCCCCCACCCTCGTGGGCCCCTCGTAGCTCCACCGACGTACTTCTTTCGCCTATATATACTCTTGTACCCTAAAAACATCAAGGAGAGCCACGAAACCACTTTTCCACTGTCGCAACCTTCTGTAACCGTGAGATCCCATCTGGGGACCTTTTCTGGCGATCTGCCGGAGGGGGAATCGATCATGGAGGGCTTCTACATCAACACCATAGCCTCTCCAATGATATGTGAGTAGTTTACCACAGACCTTCGGCTCCATAGTTATTAGCTATATGGCTTCTTCTCTCTCTTTGATCTTCAATACAAAGTTCTCCTCGATGTTCTTGGAGATCTATTCGATGTAATATTCTTTTGCGGTGTGTTTGCCGAGATCCTATGAATTGTGGATTCATGATCAAGTTTATCTATGAACAATATTTGGTTCTTCTCTGAATTCTTATATGCATGATTTGATATCTTTGCAAGTCTCTTCGAATTATCGGTTTAGTTTGGCCTACTAGATTGATCTTTCTTGCAATGGGAGAAGTGCTTAGCTTTGGGTTCAATCTTGCGGTGTCCTTTCCTAGTGACAGTAGGGGCACCAAGGCACGTATTGTATTGTTTCCATCGAGGATAAAAAGATGGGATTTATATCATATTGCTTGAGTTTATCCCTCTACATCATGTCATCTTGCCTAATGCATTACTCTGTTCTTATGAACTTAATACTCTAGATGCATGCTGGATAGTGGTCGATGTGTGGAGTAATAGTAGTAGATGCAGAATTGTTTCGGTCTACTTGACACGGACGTGATGCTTATGTTCATGATCATGCATAGATATTCTCATAACTATGCGCTTTTCTATCAATTGCTCGGTAGTAATTTGTTCACCCACCATAATACTTGCTATCATGACAGAAGCCACTAGTGAAACCTATGGCCCCCGGGTCTCTTTATTATTATATTGCATCTCTTTTATTATCGCATCTCGTTTACTATTTTGCAATCTTTACTTTCCAATCTATACAACAAAAATACCAAAAATATTTATCTTATTATCTTTATTAGATCTCACTTTCGTAAGTGACCATGAAGGGATTGACAACCCCTTCATCGCGTTGGTCACGAGGTTCTTGATTGTTTGTGCATGTACTAGGTGACTTGCGTGTTATCTCCTACTGGATTGATACCTTGGTTCTCAAACACTGAGGGAAATACTTACACTACTTTGCTGCATCACCCTTTCCTCTTCAAGGGAAAACCAATGCATGCTCAAGAGGTAGCAGACCGTCGGAGAGTCGCCGCCGACCATCCCCGGCTCGTCCCTCGCCGGCCGGCGACATTGACCCGAGCGGGACGCCGCCGCCCCTGCACCATCGGATCCTTCGATCCAAACGCCGAGCCACGCCGTACATCTCCGTCCCGGAACGCCCCCGTCCACTTTTCCATGAGGTCGAAATATCTTCTAAGTCCCTGAGATCTCACATTATGTGCTCATGTTTGACCGGCCATATCTCCATGCATATAGCTTCGATTTGCGCATATGATATACCGAAATGTTCGTCTCATGATGCTCTTCATGTTAGTGGCGCCGGCATGCATGTTGCTTTACATATTGATACCCTAATCTTTGTTGCAAAAGTGCTATATGATGTTGTCTGCTGGAATTCATCATAACTTGCTGATTTGTCATTTTCATTGCATTTTGTGTGTCCATCCTTTGAGCATCATGGCTACATGTTTTAGGAGCACCTTCATGCCCTCTTTACAGTGGTGCAAGCCTTGTATTTTTATGTGCCCTGTGGTGACTAGCACAAGCATGCAAAGTAGGCCACGTGATGTTGCTGTTTTCAGACACTTAGTATTTCTCCTAAGTCATTTCCTATCACATTATGTTGCTATGTTGACTTGTTGCCACAAGTAGATCCATGCATATTTTGATGAAGTTCAGTAAGAGTATTTTGAATATATGGTTATGCTCTATCCATTCATGCCTATGGTTGTAATTAAGGAGTAGTGTAGCTTGTCATTACCATGCTCTAGTTTTGCTAAATATTGTTGCTGGCAGATTGTTAACATGAAGTTCATTTTTGCCATGTGTTTTGCTAGTGATTCATGCACCCTATGAACTTGATCTTGCCATGTTTGGCTTCACAATTGTGTATTCTTACTGTTGGCTACCTTTTGATGCCATGAAATGCTTTGTGATGAGTGGCATGAGCTTGCAAAGTTGCTCTCATGAATCTGTTTCTGCCATGCTATGTTTTTCTACTAAGTCTGAAACTGTTCATATCACTTGCCATGTTTGCATTGAGGCTACCATCTTTTCTATGCATCTTTGGCTAAAGTTCAGTAAGGGAGTTTTGTTCATTGCCTTTAGTACTAGCATGCCATCCTCTTGTTTTGCCATGTTATGATATTGTAGCATGTTGTTTGCTAGCTCTAAACATTGCTACCTGATGCTGTTTATGCCATGTTTAATATTTTCACTAAGTCTGTAACCTGATTGTCATTCGCATTTTTGCCATGCTATTTTAGGCTTGTTCTAGTGAGTTCTAGAAGGAGATCAGTGTTCATGATTTGTAGAGGTTCACTTGCATGTGCTTTGTTTCTATGTTGGAGTGATGTAGCATAGTTTCTTGATGCATTTTAAGTGCTATGATGCTGTTAAGCGTAGTGTTGCATTGTTCTTGTTTTGCTCGTATTTGTAAACCGTGCATCCGTTTCAGTGATCCTTATATCGATTTCGACTGAAATCACCCCATCTTTCTGGTGGCATGCTTGGTTCCAAGTTGATGCCATGATCATCCTTTCCCTTCCGGAGTACCCATATGCATTGCACATCATATCTTGCATTCCATGCCATGTCTTGCATCATGTTGCTTGTGCATTGCACCATGATTGATTGTTGTTCCGTTGCTTGTGTTCTTGCTTGGGGTAGAGCCGGGAGACGAGTTCGTGAACGAGGAACCTGTTGAGTACGTTTACGAGGAGCAAGCTTTCGATAACCCCAAGAACTTTGCAGGCAAGATGATTGTTACCCCCCGATATCACTTCTATCTTTGCTTGCTAGTTTTTCATTCTATCTCTATGTCGCGCTACCTACCACTTGTTTATCATGCCTCCCATATTGCCAGGTCAAGCCTCTAACCCACCTTCCTAGCAAACCGTTGTTTGGCTAAGTTACCGCTTTTGCTCAGCCCCTCTTATAGCGTTGCTAGTTGCAGGTGCCTTGCAGGTTGTTCCATGTTTGGAACATGGATATGTTGGGATATCACAATATCTTTTATTTAATTAATGCATCTATATACTTGGTAAAGGGTGGAAGGCTTAGCCTTTTTCTTGGTGTTTTGTTCCACTCTTGCCGCCCTAGTTCCCGTCATACCGGTGTTATGTTCCTTGATTTTGCATCCCTAACACGATGAGTGTTTATGGGCCCCTATTGATAGTTTGCTTTGAATAAAACTCCTCCAGTAAGGCCCATTACCATTTGCCTAATGACAAACAATACTTGCATAGGGACTTTCTGGACCCCGTGGACTTAATCAACCCCCCCCCCCGGGATAGTGCTCCTCATGAGTGTTGGTCCAAACTAGAGCACCGTGCGGGACCGCCCCTTGGCAACTTGGGTTATGTTGGTACTTGTATGCTTAGCTCATCGAGTGTACCCTGAGAACGAGATCGCGCTACTCCTAGTAGGCTAGGTCAGTGCATCGGGAGGTCTTGCTGGACTAGTTTTACCATTGTCGAAATATCTTCTGCACCGAGATTCCGAGTCTGATCGGAGGGTCCCGCGATGGAGGATTGTCTCCGCAGGTCATGAGCTTGTCATGGGCTAAGTTGGGACACCCCTGCAGGGTTTAAACTTTCGAGAGCCGTGCCCGCGGTTATATAGCAGATGGGAATTTGTTAATGGTTGTAGAGAACTTGACACTTGACTTAATTAAAAGGCACCAACAGCGTGTGTAACCGTGATGGTCCCTTTTCGACGAGGTTCGGGAAGAGAACACAGTGGGGTTATGTTTGAACATAAGTGATTCATGATCACTTCTTGATCACTTCTAGTTTACGACCATTGCGTAGTTTCTCATCTTACTCTTGAACTCGTAAGTTAGCCACCATATTTGCTTAGCGCTTGCTGCAGCTCCACCTCATAACCACATCCTACCCATAAGCTTAAATAGTCTTGATCTTGCGGGTTTTGAGATTGCTGAGTCCTCGTGACTCATGGATACTACCAAAACAGTTGCAGGTGCCGATGATACCAGTGCAGGTGATGCAATCGAGCTCAAGTGGGAGTTCGATGAGGACCTTGGCCGTTACTACGTGTCTTTTCCGGATGATCAGTAGTGGTGCCCAGTTGGGACGATCGGGATTTAGCATTTGGGGTTGTGTTCTTTTCATTTGGATCCGTCCGTAGTCGGACTATGTGTGTACTCTGAATGATGTATGAGTTATTTGATCATTGTGTGACGTGCCTATTGTAAGCCAACTATTTATTTATCCTTGTTCATTACATGGGATTGTGTGAAGATGACCCTTCTTGCGACAAAACCAAAATGCAGTTATGCCTCTAAGTCGTGCCTCGACACGTGGGAGATATAGCCGCATCTTGGGCTTTACAAAAGCATGGTGCACTAAACTATCAAGTAGTCATCATACCGAGCTTCTCAAACGTTCACAACGTCTGCATGTGCTCCTGCAATAGGTCTGTCACCTAGCGGTGCATCAAGGACATAATTCTTCTGTGCAGCAACGAGGATAATCCTCATATCACGGACCCAGTCCGTATCATTGCTACTATCATCTTTCAACTTAGTTTTCTCTAGGAACATATCAAAAATAAAATAAGGGAGATATACGCGGGCTATTGATCTACAACATAGATATGCAAATACTATCAGGACTAAGTTCATGATAAATTAAGTCTAATTAATCATATTACTTAAGAACTCCCATTTAGATAGACATCCCTCAAGTCATCTAAACGATTACGTGATCCAAATCAACTAAACCATGTCCGATCATCACGTGAGATGGAGTAGTCTTAAATGGTGAACATCTCTATGTTGATCATATCTACTATATGATTCACATTTGACCTTTCGGTCTCTAGTGTTCTCAGGCCATGCCTATACATGTTAGGCTCGTCAAGTTTAATTCGGGTATTCCGCTTGTGCAAAACTGTCTTGCACCCGTTGTATGTGAACGTAGAGCCTATCACACCCGATCATCATGTGGTGTCATCACGTGGTGTCTCAGCACGAAGAATTTTCGCAACGGTGCATACTCACGGAGAAAACTTATACCTTGAAATTTTTAGTTAAGGGATCATCTTATAATGCTACCGCCATACTAAGCAAAATAAGATGCATAGAAAGATAAACATCACATGCAATCAAAATATGTGACATGATACAGCCATCATCATGTTGTGCCTTTAATCTCCATCTCCAAACCACCGTCATTATCTCCATCGTCACCGGCTTGACACCTTGATCTCCATCATAGCATCATGGTCGTCTCGCCAACTATTTCTTCTACAACTATCGCTAACGCATAGTGATAAAGTAAAGCAATTACATGGCGTTTGCATTTCATACAATAAAGCGACAACCATAAGGCTCCTGCCAGTTGCTGATAACTTTTACCAAACATGATCATCTCATACAATAATGTATATCACATCATGTCTTGACCATATCACATCACAACATGCCCTGCAAAAACAAGTTAGATGTTCTCTACTTTGTTGTTGCAAGTTTTATGTGGCTGCTACGGGATTCTAGCAAGAACCGTTCTTACCTACGCATCAAAACCTAAATGGTGATTTATCAAGTTTGTTGTTTTAACCTTCAACAAGGACCGGTCGTAGTCAAATTCGATTAAACTAAAGTTGGAGAAACAGACACCCGCCAGCCAACTTTATGCAAAACTAGTTGCATCTCTGTCGGTGGAACCAGTCTCATGAACGCGGTCATGTAAGGTTGGTCCGGGCCGCTTCATCCGACAATAACACCGAATAAAAAATAAGACATTGGTGGTAAGCAGTATGACCATCACTGCCCACAACTCTTTGTGTTCTACTCGTGCATATCATCTACGCATAGACCTGGCTCGGATGCCACTGTTGGGAAACGTAGCATGCAATTTCAAAAATTTCCTATGCTCATGCAAGATCTATCTAGGAGATGCATAGCAACGAGAGGGGGAGAGCATCTTCATACCCTTGAAGATTGCTAAGCGGAAGCGTTTATCAATGCGGTTGATGTAGTCGTACACCTTCACGACCCGTCTCGATCAAGTACCGAATGTACGGCACCTTCGTGTTCAGCACACGTTCATCTCGATGAGGTCCTCGCCTTCTTGATCCAACAAGACAGGCGAAGTAGTAGATAAGTTCCGGCAGCACGACGACATGGTGACGGTGTTGGTGAAGAACAATCTCCGCAGGGCTTCGCCAAGCACAACGGAAACTATGACGGAGGATAAACTAGAGGGACGGGGTTGCCGGCACACGGCTTGGTGTATCTTGGTGTGTTCCAGGTGCTAGCCCTGCCCCTCTATTTATATGTTGAGCCCTGGGGTCGAAACTTGGAATAAAAGCCTCCTCAAAGTTGGTTTTGCCCGCAAGGAAGAATCCTTCTCAGACTTCTAGGACCAGACACCACGGTCCTTGGCGTATGGCCCAGACGCCATGGGCCTTGGTGTCTGGCCCAGGGCCAGACGGCAGGGTCTCCGGTGTTTGGCCCCCTGGCCTCCGCAAAACTTCTTTAGCACCGACCTAAAGCCCCGTGTGCTTCACCCCTTGGCCGAACCATATCATCCTATATATCAATCTTTACCTCCGGACCATTTCGGAGCTCCTCTTCATGTCAGTAATCACATCCGAGACTCCCAACAACATTCGGTCACCAACATACATAACTCATATAATACTATATCGTCAACGAGCGTTAAGCATGCGGACCCTGCGGGTTCGAGAACTATGTAGACATGACCGAGACACCTCTCCGGTTAATAAACAATAGCGGAACCTGAATGCCCATATTGGCTCCTACATATTCTACGAAGAACTTTATCGGTCGAACCTTATGCCAACATATGTAATTCCTTTGTCTGTCGGTATGTTACTTGCCCAAGATTCGATCGTCGGTATCTTCATACTTAGTTCAATCTCGTTACCGGCAAGCCTCTTTACTCCTTCCGTAATACATCATCCCATAACTAACTCATTACTCACATTGTTTGCAAGGCTTATTATGATGTGCATTACCGAGAGGGCCCAGAGATACCTCTCCGATACTCGGAGTGATAAATCTTAATCTCGATCTATGCCAACCCAACAAACACCTTCAGAGATACCTGTAGAGCATTTTTATAATCACCCAGTTACATTGTGACATTTGATAGCACACAAGGTATTCCTCTGGTATCCGGGAGTTGCATAATCTCATAGTCAAGGAATATGTATATGACATGAAGAAAGCTATAGCAATAAAACTGAACGATCAACATGCTAAGCTAACGGATGGGTCTTGTCCATCACATCATTCTTCTAATGATGTGATCCCATTATCAAATGACAACCCATGTCCATGGTTAGGAAACATTAACCATCTTTGATCAATGAGCTAGTTAAGTAGAGGCTCACTAGGGACTCAATGTTTTGTCTATGTATTCACACATGTATTAAGGTTTCCGGTCAATACAATTCTAGCATGAATAATAAAAATTTATCATGAATAAGGAAATATAAAATAACAACTTTATTATTGCCTCTAGGGCATATCTCCATCAAATGTTTGGACCAAGCATGGAGAAAGAGGGGTTATGATGGAAGACAACGAAGAACAAGAGCATGATGACAGCTATCCCCCCTGAATACGGTGATACTACAACGGGGGAAGCTGAAGATCACGAGGAACCAGACGATGTACCCGATGATGATCTTCGTCGGGTCATTATTGATGCAAAGAGACAATGCCAAAGTGAAAGGGAGAAGTTGCAGTTCGATCGTATGCTAGAGGATCACAAAAAAGGGTTGTACCCAAATTGCAAAGATGACAACACAAAGCTCGGTACCACACTGGAATTGCTACAATGGAAGGAAGACAATGGTGTATCTGACAGCGGATTTGGGAAGCTACTGAAAATAATGAAGAAGAAGCTTCCAAAGGATAACGAATTGCCCAACGGTATGTACGAAGCAAAGAAGGTTCTACGCCCTCTAGGATTGGAGGTGCAGAATATACATGCATGCCCTAATGACTGCATCCTCTACCGCGGTGCATACGAGGATTTGAATGCATCTCCAGTATGCAGTGCATTGCGGTATAAGATCAGACGAGATGACCCTGGTGATGTTGAGGGCGAGCGCCCCAAGAGGAGGGTTCCTGCCAAGGTGATGTGGTATGCTCCTATAATACCATGGTTGAAATGTCTATTCAGAAACAAAGAGCATGCCAAGTTGATGCGATAGCAAAAAGAGGACTGTAAGAAAGATGGGAAGTTGAGAGCACCCGCTGATGTGTCGCAGTGGAGAAAAATCAAGAGAAGGTGGGGGACTTTGCAGGTGACGCAAGGAACATATGGTTTGGTTTAAGCGTGGATGGCATTAATCCTTTTGGAGAGTAGAGCAGCAATAATAATAGCACCTAGCCCGTAACTCTATGCATCTATAACCTCCCTCCTTGGTGGTTGTGCATGAAGCGGAAGTTCATTATGATGCCAGTGCTCATCCAAGGCCCTAAGCAACCCGGCAACGACATTGATGTGTACTAGTTGAAGAACTTTTACAGCTGTGGAACGGAAAAGGTGTACGTGTGTGGGATGAGGACAACCAGGACCTACATGCGTTGCTGTTTGTAACCATCAATGATTGGCCTTCTCTCAGTAACCTTTCAGGACAGACAAACAAGGGATGCCACACATGCACGCACTGTTTATATGACACTGAAAGTATATGTTTGGACAAATGCTGGAAGAATGTGTACCTGGGGCATCATCGATTTATTCCGACCAACCATCAACGTCCAAAGAAAGGCAAGCATTTCAAAGGTGAGGCAGATCACCGGAAGAAGCCCGCCCTCCGTACTGGTGATCACGTACTTGATATGGTCAATGATTTACAAGTAATCTTTGGAAAGGGTCCTGGCAGACTATCTGTTCCGAATGACGCTGAGGGACATGCACCCATGTGGACGAAGAAATCTATATTTTGGGACCTACCCTATTAGAAAGACCTAGAAGTCCGCTCTACAATCGACGTGATGCACGTGTTGAAGAATCTTTGCATGAACCTGCTAGGATTCTTGGGTGTGTATGGGAAGACAAAAGATACACCGGAGGCATGGGAGGACCAGCAACGTGTGCACAAAAAAGATGGCATGCATCCAAAGCAGTATGAAGGTCCTGCCAGCTATGCTCTTACCAAAGAAGAGAAGGAAATATTATTTGAATGCCTGCTCAGTATGAAGGTCCCGTCTGGCTTCTCGTCCAATATAATGGGAATTATAAATATGCGAGAGAAAAAGTTTCAGAACCTAAAGTCTCATGACTGCCACGTGATTATGACGCAACTGCTTCCAGTTGCATTGAGGGGGCTTCTATCGAAAAACGTTCAATTAGCCATTGTGAAGCTATGTGCATTCCTCAATGCAATCTCTGAGAAGGTAATCGATCCAGAAGTCCTACCAAGGTTAAAGAATGATTTGGTGCAATGTCTTGTCCATTTCGAGCCGGTGTTCCCACCATCCTTCTTCAATATCATGATGCAATTCCTAGTTCATCTAGTCGATGAGATTGCCATTCTGGGCCCTGTATTTCTACACATATGTCCCCCTTTGAGAGGTTCATGGGAGTCTTAAATAAATATGTTCAAAACTGTTCTAGGCCAGAAGGAAGAATCTCCACGGGCCATCAAACTGAGGAGGTCATTGGGTTTTGTGTTGACTTCATTCCTGACCTTAAGCCGATTGGGCTCTCTCAATGACGGTATGAGGGGAGACTGACTGCAAAAGGCACGCTAGGAGCGGACTCAATAATATGTAGGGACGGGCATTCTTGGGCTCAAGCACACTACATAGTTATACACAATTCTACCTTGGTGACCCCGTATGTCAATGAACACAAGAATGTTCTGCGCTCCAAACACCCGGAGTAGTGTGACGACTGGATTACATGTGAACACATCAGGACTTTCGGCAGTTGGTTGCAAACACATCTCATGGGTGACAACATTGTTGCAGATGAGTTGTATGCGTTGGCCAGGGGGGCATCTTCGACTGTATTGACTTACAAAGGGTACGGGATAAATGAGAATACATTTTACACGATCGCCCAAGATCAAAAGAGCACTAACCAAAACAGTGATGTCCGCTTTGATGCAGCAACCAACAGGGGAAAGGACACATATTATGGTTACATGGTGGACACATGGGAACTTGACCATGGACATGATTTTAAGGTCCCTTTGTTTCCGTGCAAATGGGTCAATTTTTCAGGAGGTAGGGTACAGGTAGACCCACAGTACGGAATGACAATAGTGGATCTAAACAATCTTGGGTACACAGACGAACCATTCGTCCTAGCCAATGATGTGGCGCAGGTTTTCTATGTCAAGGACATGTCTACCAAACCGAGAAAAAGAAAAGATAAGGAAGTGAATACATCATACGATGAGCCAAAGCGCCACATAGTTCTTTCAGGGAAAAGGGACATCATGGGAGTGGAGGGAAAGACAAACATGTCTGAATATTATGAAAAGTTTCATGAAATTCCTCCCTTCAAAGTGAAGGCTGACCCAAGCATCTTGTTAAACGATGAACATTATCCATGGTTACGGCGCAATAAGCAAGGGACACACGCAAAGAAAAAGTGAAGATTTTCTCTCCACAACTTAGAATATCACTATAGTTACATGTCAAGAAATGAAATGCCTTTTGTAACAGATGAGTTATCGTCCGAAACCCTGATACTTCGAAAGAGATTGTCCATTTTGTACACCAAGTGCATCCAGTTTTTGCCGTAACCCTCTCAATTTTTAGCACATTCTATGTGGCTCAATTGATGATACCATGCCAACTTTCAACCTTTTCAGAGTTCATTTGTACTGCTTTTCAATTTCAGGGTCATTTAGCTAAAAAATCAGTAAATGCATGAAAAATAGCAAATGAAGTAGGAAAGGGTTGAAAATTGATGATGTGGCTTTGAATGGTGCATGTTGAACGCACAAAAAGTCTGGAGTTGAAATAAGTTAAAAAAATGAAATGGCTTTTGTAACAGATGAGTTTTCATCTGAAACCCTGATACTTCGAAAGAGATTGTCCATTTTGTACACGAACTGCATCCAGTTTTTGCCGTAACCCTCTCAACTTTTTAGCAGATGCTATGTGGGTGAAATGATGATACCATGCCAACTTTCAACCTTTTCAGAGTTCATTTGTACTGCTTTTCAATTTCAGGGTCATTTAGCTCAAAAAAAGATTAAATGCATGAAACATAGAAAATGAAGTCAGAAAGGGTTGAAAATTGATGATGTGGCTTTGAATGGTTCATATTGAACGCACAAAAAGTCTGGAGTTTAAATAAGTTTAAAAATATGAAATGCCTTTGTAACACATGAGTTTTCGTCTGAATCCCTGATACTTCGAAAGAGATTGTCCAGTTTGTTCACAAAGTGCATGAAGTTTTTGTCGTAACCCTCGCAACTTTTTACCACATGCTATGTGGGTGAAATGATGATACCATGCCAAGTTTCAACCTTTTTAGAGTTCATTTGTAGTGCTTTTCAATTTCAGGATCGTTTAGCTCAAAGAATGAACTAATAGCAAAAAGAATGAACTAGAAAACTTTTATAAAACTCTAATAGCAGAAAGAATGAACTAAAAAGAATCAATTAAAATATTTTGTTATGATCAACTAAAACAAAACTATAATATTCTTCAATAGCAAAAATAATCAACTAAAAAGCTTTTATAAACCTCTAGTTATGATCAAAATAATATTAACTTAAAATTATATAGAATTTATGCAACTAAAATTATCAAAGTATTTTTTGTTAAAAACTTTAATAACAAAAAGAATTTTCATAAAGTATTTTTGTTACAAACTTTAATAGCAAACTAAAAAGCTTTTATAAAACTCTAATAGCAAAAGGAATCAGCTAAAAAGAATCAATAAAAATAAAAATGTATGCAACTAAAATTATATAAAATTTATGCAACTAAAATTATATAACTAAATTTAGCATATGCAAAAAATAACATAATTTTTTTTAAAACATAACATATGCAAAAAATAAAAAAATTGCCCGCCTACTAGGCCACCACGGCCTGCATACGACTAGAAACCCAACTATACGTGGGCCAGGATGCGGGCCCGCGGGACAAGTAGGCCCAACAGGGCACAAAAGAACGTTAGGCCCAACATGCCTGCATTAGAGAGGAGCTCGACGGGGCTATTGCAACGGGGCTTATAAACCACTGCGAGCGCCCATCGGCAAGCGAGGTGGGACTAAACTCCCACCGCACCGCACTAGTGCCACCACAAGCACTTTAGTCCCGGTTGGTGTCACCAACAAGGACTAAAGGCACCCTTTGGTCCCGGTTGGTGACACCACCGGGACCAAAGGCCCCCTTTCGTCCCGGTTCGTGTCACCAACTGGGACCAAAGGGTCTCTGCTTTGGGCTGCTGAAATTGACCTTTAGTCCCGGTTGGTGGCTCCAACCGGGACGAAAGGGGGCCTTTCGTCCCGGTTGGTGATACCAACCGGGACTAAAGGGTTGGCTATATAAGCAAACACTTAGCAAATTTCCAATCCATCTGTGCAGTTCCCCTGACGACGCCCCCAAGCTGCCCGAGCTCGCCGTCGACGGCATCGCCGTGAGGCTGCTCCACCTCGACGTCGACGTCCTCACTAATGCCCTCGCCGACACCCTCGACGCCCTCTTCCCCGACACGCACCCTACCCTGACACAGGTGCTGCTCCCCGTGCCCCTGCCCTGCCCCGATGCCGCCCCCAGTGATTCCCCCTTCCCCCGTGCCCCTGCCCTGCCCCGACGCCACCCTCCCATCTACTCTGCTTGTCGCGCCGCGGCCCCTGCTCTACTTTTTTTGTTCATAGATTTTTTTTGTCCATTGATGTATGTATGGATGATGTATGTATGTATATGCAGATGTATGGATGATCCATGGATGTATGCATTGATTATGATTTTTTTTTTGTTCATTGAATTTTTTTTGTCCATTGATGTATGCTTTTTTTTGTTCATAGAAAGTTTTGTTCATGATGATCTTGCTAAAACTCATATTAAGTTTACTAAGTTTTACTTTGCCTAAATCAGGGAGAGGCAACTTTACTAAATGTTCATGATTTTTTGTACATAGAATTTTTTTGTTCATAGAAATTTTTGTTTATGATGATCTTGCTAAAACTCATAATAAGTTTGAATATATGAGCAATGATGTATGGATGATCCATGGATGTATGCATATTGTTTTTCTATATCGGGGAGAGGCAACTTTACTAAATGGGCATGATGATCTTAATTACTAAGTTTTAGTTTGCCTAAATCGGGGAGAGGCAACTTTAAGAAATGGGCATGATGATAATGAAATTTACTAAGGTTAATTATGGGAGATAGGGAGTAATAACTCATATATTCAAAATTTACTCCCGGTCCGCTCGCCCGACCAACTCTGGAGGCCACCCAAACCCTAGAAGGAAGAGCGTTGTCGATCTCCTACCCCCTCCCGCCCTACCCGTTTGTCGAAGGTGGCGGGTGGGGTCTTATATATAACGCTACAACAATAAAACATAACCCCGATAACTTTGACATGAGGGGGGGTCATTAAACCATAACCCCGATAACTTTGACATGAGGGGGGTCGTTAAACATAACCCCGATAACTTCGACATGAGGGGGAGTCGTTAAAACATAACCCCGATAACTTCGACATGAGGGGGGTCGTTAAAACATAACCCCGATAACTTCAACATGAGGGGGGGACGTCGGGCAGGCATGAGAGAAGCGGTCCGCAAAGCATCCTCTCTCGAAAGATATATAGGATGACTCATCAAACATGAGTGCGAGGAGTCCTCGACGACGTTTGCCATTAATCCATTGCTCATATGCATATGATTCCTTGTTGTGATATTAAGTCCATGTTTGCCACTAATCCATATCTCATGTTTGTATATTACCATGTTGTAATATTTGCAGAAACTATGGACGGAGACTTAGAACAAGAAGAGTTGTTGGGAGATATAATCCGCGGCGGAGGTGATCCCTTGTCGTTTCTCAACTTCACCGATGGTGAGGAAGGAGATCATGACAGTTCCGGTGATCCAACAATGGAGGAGGAAGGAGATCATGACGGCTCCGGTGACCGAATGGCGGAGGAAGGAGATCGTGATCACGGCTCTGGTGACCGAATGGAGGAGGGAGCCTTAACTGTTGCAAAGTTAGGTGAGGTATATATATTAATTAAGCATGTCCTGACTTGATGCATTAATTGTTTTGTATGTGCATATATTAACGCTTCTTTCTTCTTTTAGCCCTATGGATCTAGCCAAACTTCCGTAAGGAGATGAGGCCCGAAGAAAAGGTTGCGCCAGGATAAAAGGTTCATGATCACAGAAGTCGTGAAAGATGGCCAACCGATTCCTCCCAAGCGTACCAAGGACGCATTTGTACATCAGTGCGGAGTTGTTGTTAGGGACAGCGTCCCGATCAACGTCCATGAATGGAATCAGAAGAAGGACCCTGAACTTTCTTATGTCCGGGATAGACTGAAAGATGATCTTTGGACCTCACTGATGACAAATTTCAGCCTACTGCCAGAGGAGGATCCGAATAACCCAGTTATAGAGCAAAAGGCCAAGGCGTTTGCTCTTAAGAAGATGGCAGAACTATTCAAGAACTGGAGGAAGCATTTGAACACAAAGTTTGTCAAGAAAGACGAGACTCCAGAATTCATCGGTCAATATGAGAAGATAAGAGATCATTGGCCCGCATTTGTGGCCTACAATAAATCGGTCAAGGGTAAGCAAAGGTCACTGACAAACAAGGCAAATGCTACAAAGAAGAAGTATCACCATACCACGGGGTCAGGTGCCTACAGCAAAGCTCGGCCATTGTGGGGCAAAGCTGAGCAAGACCTGCTTGCTAAAGGCCTCCAACCAATGACATTGCATTCGCCAGTTCGTTCAAGGACTTGGTTCTTCGGGGTTGGGGAACTTTGGACCCAGAAACGGGGATGTGTGTTTGGACGAACGAGCAAATTGCAATACCCATACAAAAGCTTGAGAAAGAAATCAAGGCAGGAAGGGATGTTCATTTCCGACAGAGAGAAGGACGAGCTGACAGATGCCCTCGGGAATCATGAACACCCTGGACAAATACAAGGCACATCAGGCTCCATCTCGTGGGTGTCGTGGAATTGTAACAGCAGATGTCCTAGTGTGAGGACTTAGTCGTGAGGCCAACGCATCTATGTGGTAGCTTGAGAGGGGTTGATCATAATCGAGAGACGCAACATGTGACGCCCGGATAATTACGCTACAGTACCCTCCGCTAATGATGCCACATCACCTCGATTACTGTGGCTAATCTCGCATTAGTTCGAAACCGATTTGAATTCAATTTAAAAGTCAGGCAAACAACAAAAGTTTTCAAAAATTAAAACTAAAATGTTCGGGTTGTGTCAAATAAATCTTATGTAGTAATGTTGGAGAAACCAACATTTCCTATAATATTTTAATGCACTAAAACAACCAAAACAGAGGACATAATAATTAATTTAATGCCTTTTATAAAGTTACATTTATATAACTAATTTAGTAGTGTGCCAAAATAATTGTGGCAATAGACCAATTAGTAATACTAATTTAGTTGCTCACTTCATATTTTATAAAACAAAAATTAAATGAAACTTTAAAAGAAAACAATAAAGAAATAAAATAATAAAAACAAAAAATAAAACAATACACAAAAAAGAAAAAGAGGGAACCCCTCCCTACTGGGCCGTGGCCCAGCTGGCCACCAGGCCGCCTGGCCGGCCCAACTGGCCACCAGGCCGCCTGGCCGGCCCAACCGGCCACCCACTCCCCCCATTAACCCCACCCCGACCAAACCCCACCGACACCCCACCCACTCCTCGCACCCACCCCCCCCCCCCCCCGCTGGATCTGGATCGGGGCGTGATGCCCTGACCCCGCCGCCCGACGCCGCCCCGCCGCTCGACGCCGGAGCTCCTCCGCCGGTCTGCCTCCCCATCGCCACCGCACCAATCCCATCGAAGCACGCCGCTGCCTCTGTCCATGCTAGCCGCCGGCGCCCCGCTGCCAGCGTGCGCCGCAACCGCGCGCGCCGCCCCGCTTTCCTCCCGCGCGCCGCGAGCTGCTCCTCGCCGCCCACAGCCGCACCTGTCGTTGCCTGCTACCACATCCCGCTCGCCCGGTCGGCTTCCCACGCGCACCATCACCGCGCTCCCCCGCGCCGCTCCTCCCGCGTCGTGCCTCGTCTCCTCTGACCTCGCCCGCGGCCACTGGCCACAGCGGCTCGCAGCTCACCCCGTCGTTTGCTCCGGTGCCACTACGGCCGAAGCCGAGGCCCCGGCAGCGCCCTCTGCCTCGCCTCTGGTGGCCTCGCGTGCGGGCGCCAGCGCCCACACCCGCCCCGTTAACACGCCCCGCCCCGCTGGCCTGGTGTCACTGCCAGCGGGCCCCATGTCCTAGTTAAAAAAAAGGAATAAAAAAATATATAATAAAAATGAAAATAAAAATAATTAATTAATTAATTAATTAATTAATTAATTAACTTAATTAATTTTAATTAATGAAACTAATCAACTAACTGAACTTTTAGAGTAGACTAAAATAGTCAATGACAGGGGGGTCCCACCCCTGTTGACCAGTCAAACGTTGATTGGTCTGCTGGGTCCCTCTGGCCCACCTGTCAGCCACTGGGTACACTTTTGTGTACACTGTGCTGGGTGCGACTAGCAATTTAGCATTTATTTTCGAATTAAAAATAATTTCAGAATAATATTAAAACTTTGAAAAATCATAGAAAATTAACCGTAGCTCGGATCGAAAAACTTTGTACATGAAAGTTGCTCAGAACGACGAGACGAACCCGGATACGCAACCCGTTCGTCCACCACACGACCCTAGCATATCGAACTCGCAAAATTCCCCCTCCAGTTCGTCTGTCCGAAAATGCGAAACACCAGGGATATTTTCCCGGATGTTCCCCCCCCCCTTCACCGGTATCACCTCATACCGCGTTAGGTCATCCCTAGCACTGTGTATTGTCATGTTATGCCTTGTGATGCTTTGATTGCACTGTTATTTATTGTGTTCCCCTCCGTTACTTCTTTCCGGTAGACCCCGAGACCGCTGCCGGTACCCCTGTTGTCGACTACGGTGTTGACGACCCCTCCTTCTTGCCAGAGCAATCAGGCAAGCCCCCCCTTGATCACTAGATATCGCCTACTCTTCTCTATACTGCTTGCATTAGAGTAGTGTAGCATGTTACTGCTTTCCGTTAATCCTATCCTGATGCATAGCCTGTCCTTGCTAATACTGTTGATACCTTACCTGCAATCCTAATGCTTAGTATAGGATGCTAGTTTATCATCAGTGGCCATACTTTCTTGTCCGTCTGCCATGTTATACTATCGGGTCGTGATCACTCGGGAGGTGATCACGGGTATATACTTATATACATAATATATGATACTTGTGGTGACTAAAGACGGGTCGGCTCGTAGGAGTACCCGCGAGTAATTCATGGATTGGGTCCGAAAGGACGTTTGTCCCGACGGCCCTCTGAGTGGATCTTTGTGGCGGAGCGACAGGGTAGGTTGAGACCACCTAGGAGAGAGGTGGGCCTGGCCCTGGTCGGCGTTCGCGGTTATTTCAAGATAACACATTTAACGAGATCTTGGTATTTGATCTGAGTCTGGCTACTGGCCTATATGCACTAACCATCTACGCGGGGACAGTTATGGGCACTCGATGTCGTGGTATCAGCCGAAGCCTTCGTGACGTCAGTGACCGAGCGGCGCGCGCCAGATTGGATTGGAATGCCTACTAGGCTAGGTCTGCTTCCGGCCGCGTTCGCAACGTGCAGGTGTGCAAAGGGCGATGGGCCAAGACCTCTGCGCCATATGATTTAGACCGGCGTGCTGACCTCTCTGTTGTGCCTAGGTAGGGCTGCGACGTGTTGATCTTCCGAGGCCGGGCATGACCCAGAAAAGTGTGTCCGGCCAAATGGGATCGAGCGTGTTGGGTTATGTGGTGCACCCCTGTAGGGAAGTTAATCTATTCGAATAGCCGTGATCTTCGGTAACAGGACGACTTGGAGTTGCACCTTGACCTTATGACAACTAGAACCGGATACTTAATAAAACACACCCTTTCAAGTGCCAGATACAACCGGTGATCGCTCTCTCACAGGGCGACGAAGGGAGGGTCATCGGTTAGGATTATGCTACATGATGTTAGTTGGTGAACTTACCATCTACTCTCTTCTCCTGCTGCAAGATGGAGGTTAACAGAAGCGTAGTCTTCGATAGGACTAGCTATCCCCCTCTTATTCCGGCATTCTGCAGTTCAGTCCACATATGATACCCTTATTCCATTTGATACCAATGCATACATATGTAGTGTAGCTCCTTGCTTGCGAGTACTTTGGATGAGTACTCACGGTTGCTTTACTCCCCATTTCCCCCCTTCGTTTACCCAGTTGCTGCGACCAGACGTTGGAGTCCAGGAGCCAGATGCCACTATCGACGATGACTACTACTACTCGGGAGGTGCCTACTACTACGTGCAGCCCGCTGACGGCGACCAGGAGTAGTTTAGGAGGATCCCAGGCAGGAGGCATGCGCCTCTTTCGATCTGTATCCCAGTTTGTGCTAGCCTTCTTAAGGCAAACTTGTTTAACTTATGTCTGTACTCACATATTGTTGCTTCCGTTGACTCGTCTATGATCGAGCTCTTGCATTCGAGCCCTCGAGGCCCCTGGCTTGTAATATGATGCTTGTATGACTTATTTTATTTGTAGAGTTGTGTTGTGATATCTTCCCGTGAGTCCCTGATCTTGATCGTACACATTTGCGTGTATGATTAGTGTACGGTCAAATCAGGGGCGTCACAAGTTGGTATCAGAGCCGACTGCCTGTAGGAATCCCCCTTCCACACTCCTTGGCCGAAGTCGAGTCTAGTTATTAAAAAACTTTTACTAACATGGTTGTGTGGCTTATGGGCCCATGTCGCCATTGGGTGGTATTAGGATCTTTTACTCCTTGTCTATACTCTGGGACTCTGATCTCTCTTCTATTCGGGTTAAATGAATTTTGCTAAATCTAACCTTAGGATCTCGTTATCACTTTAACCCGGAGAGCCCCTTATTACTGATGATCGTCTGCTGCACGTGAAGACCCTGATGATACTCTCCGCTGATAACCTGAGAACTTGTGTTCATCATGTTTGCAATTCCCCTTCCACCGTCAACCCTTATGGGTAACTACTTGCAGTTGTTATTCTTACATTCATCCCCAGTTGGTCTTGTTATTACAAGATACCCCGAAATACTCGTCGTTGTTTCGATAATGCTTTAAGCTTACTGCCTTGCTGTTCTTTGTCACCTGAATACCCCTATGGATAATTCTCGCACTTATCAAGTATCCGCTCATCCCCCAGTTGTTCATGTGTTTCACAATGGTCTTCGAAATACTATTCTATCCTCCAAAAATCCTTAGTAGCTTATTGCTCTGCAAAACTTGTCTGCTTGCATTATGGATGCTTTCCATATGTCTGGCAATATTTGTTAGTATCCTTAGACACCGTCATTTTGATCCTATTGATTCAACATGAGTGCGAATGCACGCAATCATCAGTCGATCCTTTCAAATTATCTTTCTGGCTCAGACGTCATTTTTGAACATGAGCTTGTTCTCGGCCAATTTGTTTGCTGTCAATTGTACCCTTAGGTCTATTGAACTTATCCACCCTTGATCAGAGCATCGGCTTCTGATCCTTCTATTTGGAAATCATAATTCCTTTGATATCTAAGCATCGAATCATTCAGGTGTTCTATAATCTGATGCCCTTGCATCCTTTCTTCAACTGATTGTGTGCCGATGCTCACATCAGCTCCGCTATGGACCGTCAGATCCTTTATTGGATTATTATTCGGCAATGTCCTCCTTATTCAATAACCTCGTGAGCCTTTCCTCTAATACATAATGCTTTTGGTAAATTGTATCCTCTGTTTTCTCAACCATGCTTTGTTTTCGAGCTGGTGGTATTTACGATTGAAGCTTGTGGTATATGTTTCCACGATACCCTGACGGGTTGAACCTATGCCTTTCTTAATCTGTGTGAACCCGAAAGTTTTCATGGGTCATACTCCTCTGGTAATTCACCAGGTAGGTTTTGACACTGAAATCATTTTTATCTAGAGCAGTGAATGAAAGGTTATGCATTGAAGAAGTGGGAGTCGACCTTGAACTTGTGTTCATGCCCATGGACACGATGTATATCCTTTCATGGAACCTTCTTGTAATAATAACTATCCCCTTGATATAATATCATTTGGTATCTGTGAATTGATCCTTGCAATCGTGGTTCCAACCATATGTTCTTCTTTGATCCCATTTCTCGGGCAAGTTTAAGCACTTGTCTTGTGTGGACCAATACACCAGTCCAACCTTTACTTTGATCTACCGTCGAGTATTACACCCTGGTATCTCGGGAATATCATGGGACATCATAACTTCTTATGGGTTCTTCATCAACTATTATCACTCACTGGATCCAATTGTTCCTAGGTTCTGGGTTGTCGTCAATCAAGAACACCGAATAGTGAATCGAGTCCGCACTCCGATTCAATAACCCTAAATATTTTTGTTGCTTATGAGTTTTATAATCCTTCCAGTCATTCCTTGCTTGATCGGCTATATCCCTATCGTGCTGCTCTTAACTATGCTACCAGGTCCTTCTTCCCGGAGCACAATTTTCGATGATGAGCTAAGCTTACGTCGAGTTTCCTCATCATATCATTTCTCCTTAAACCACAAGCTTGGTTTCGAGTTTGTGCCGTATCCGTGGTTCCAATAACCTTTCGCTTCATCATTATCTTGACTTGATGTCATCGCCGATTGATCATATCTTCATGAAATCTCTCGACAAATGTGTCGTGATCATCATTAGCATTCCGAGTCTTCCAAGATATCAATTGAGTTCATGATGAGAAATACCATCCTTGCCCTCGATGATTTGTGTTACCATCGACCACTTTATTGACTTCCCTCCAACACAAACTTGTTCGTGCTTTGTGTTATACCTTGAGTTCCTTGCTATCCAGCATTTGTTCTTATTTACCTTGGAGTATTACCATCTTTAATGCCAAGAAAGTCGTGAGAATTTCACCACCTCTTAAGGATTCTTGATACAGGTAATACTTCTCACCATCACCTTTATTTCTTGGTCCCCGTGTTGGTTCTAACCGGGATACCAACAGGTGAACGGTGTTGTTTGGATTCTGCCCTTCTAGCAACCATATTGCTTTGAAGTTAATGGTCGAACGTTCATTCTTAGACTATTGATCACTGAATCACCATTCTAACATTTGATCATGCTACCTAACGCCATACTTTGGGCACCCTTTTCAACTAATGTTTAATTGTGTATGTTTTTCCTTGAGCATACCTCATTATATCATTTGATCCGACAAATGTTTTCTCCTTGTTCACATAACTGTGGAAATCCATCTTTTTGGATACCTCGTTGAATTATTGCTGAGTCCATCAGCCACCTCCTCATCCTCTCCTTGGCTTAATGATGGATCCTTTGTGTTTCCAAAGTCTGACCTTTGCCTGAAGTCCATGTCAATGCTATCTCGAAGCATATATATTTTACTCCAATTATCAACAAAAACATTTAAAGCCTAATGTTAAATGTTTCCTGCTCAATTATCCAAACACCGCTGTATGGGTAAAGTCATGAAATTTCTCTCTCCTTACCTAAAGAGTTTTCTACATTATATCCTGTCAAGGACATCATGCTCTGCTTGTCCTTGGGAAGGATATACCCCTGAAATATGTGTTTAAACACATTTTTCCTTTCCATTGTTCTATTTAACCTGATGATCACATTTTCCTTTCCATTAGTTTGTTTGACCTTTCTGGTATTCTATATGATCTAAGCAGTAATATTCTCTTGCTTATGTAAACTTCTCAATGTACAATTCTGTCAGAAAGACCCTGTTACTTTTGTTGATGACATTCCGGTAACCACCGATGGACGAGAACCTTGCCTATTGGCCCGCCTCGTTCAACGAGCAGGAAAATGGTTCTCTTTGTCCCTCGCCCTTGGTACCAATGGTTGTTGCCGACATAATCGATAGTCTATCCTTTGACATGCCTTGCTTACATGATCATGCAAGATGTCATCCCCCTTCCTACTTTTAACCCACATGGTGGGCCCATAACCCACAGGTCCCAGTTTTCCCTTCTTACCCTTTCGTAAGTATGGTGAAGATCCTGAAGGAAGGATGACAACTTCATCATGATGACCTGAAGGAGAGGAATGAAGTCATCAGCGCTATGGATCGACCACCTCGAGAAGAGCAACCAAGGCCGAGAAGATTCGTTAGGATTTCGTAACCAGACCTTTCCCCCTTATTCCACCTCTTAAATCTCGGGACAAGATTTCTTGTTGTGGAGGAGAATTGTGACGCCCGGATAGTTACGCTACAGTAACACTCCGCTAATGATGCCACGTCACCTCGATTACTGTGGCTAATCTCGCATTAGTTCGAAACCGATTTGAATTCAATTTAAAAGTCAGGCAAACAACAAAAGTTTTCAAAAATTAAAACTAAAATGTTCGGGTTGTGTCAAATAAATCTTATGTAGTAATGTTGGAGAAACCAACATTTCTTATAATATTTTAATGCACTAAAACAACCAAAACAGAGGACATAATAATTAATTTAATGCCTTTTATAAAGTTACATTTATATAACTAATTTAGTAGTGTGCCAAAATAATTGTGGCAATAGACCAATTAGTAATACTAATTTAGTTCCTCACTTCGTATTTTATAAAACAAAAATTAAAAGAAACTTTAAAAGAAAACAGTAAAGAAATAAAATAATAAAAAAAGAAAATAAAACAATACAAAAAAAGAAAAAGAGGGAACCCCTCCCTGCTGGGCCCTGGCCGGCCCAACCGGCCACCCACTCCCCCCATTAACCCTACCCCGACCAAACCCCACCGACACCCCACCCACTCCTCGCACCCACTTCCCCCCCCCCCCCCCCCGCTGGATCTGGATCGGGGCGTGATGCCCTGACCCCGCCGCCCGACGCCACACCCCTGCCGACGTCGCCCCGCCGCTCGACGCCGGAGCTCCTCCGCCGGTCTGCCTCCCCATCACCGCTGCTCCAATCCCATAGAAGCACGCCGCTGCCTCCATCCGTGCTAGCCGCTGGCGCCCCGCTGCCAGCCTGCGCCGCAATCGCGCGCGCCGCCCCGCTTTCTTTCCTCCCGCGCGCCGCGAGCTGCTCCCCGCCGCCCACAGCCGCGCCTGTCGTTGCCTGCTGCCACATCCCGCTCGCCTGGCCGGCTTCCCGCGCGCACCATCACCGCGCTCCCCCGCGCCGCTCCTCCCGCGCCGGGCCTCGTCTCCCCTGACCTCGCCCGCGGCCACTGGCCACCGCGGCTCGCGGCTCACCACGCCGTTCGCTCCGGCGCCACTCCAGCCGAAGCCGAGGCCCCGGCAGCGGCCTCTGCCTCGCCTCTGGTGGCCTCGTGTGCAGGTGCCAGCGCCCACACCCGCCCCGTTAACACGCCCCGCCCCGCTGGCCTGGTGTCACTGCCAGCGGGCCCCATGTCCTAGTTAAAAAAAGGAATAAAAAAATATATAATAAAAATGAAAATGAAAATAATTAATTAATTAAAGAAATAATTAACTTAATTAATTTTAATTAATGAAACTAATCAACTAACTAAACTGTTAGAGTAGACTAAAACAGTCAATGACAGGGGGTCCCACCCCTGTTGACCAGTCAAACGTTGACTGGTCAGCTGGGTCCCTCTGGCCCACCTGTCAGCCACTGGGTACACTTTTGTGTACACTGTGCTGGGTGCGCCTAGCAATTTAGCATTTATTTTCAAATTAAAAATAATTTCAGAATAATATTAAAACTTTGAAAAATCATAGAAAATTAACCGTAGCTTGGATCGAAAAACTTTGTACATGAAAGTTGCTCAGAACAACGAGACGAATCCGGAAACGCGGCCCGTTCGTCCACCACACGCCCCTAGCATATCGAACTTGCAAAATTCCCCCTCCGGTTCGTATGTCTGAAAACGTGAAACACCAGGGATATTTTCGCGGATGTTCCCCCCTTCACCGGTATCACCTCATACCGCGTTAGGTCATCCCTAGCACCGCGTATTGTCATGTTATGCCTTGTGATGCTTTGATTGCACTGTTATTTATTGTGTTCCCCTCCGTTACTTCTTTCCGGTAGACCCCGAGACCGCTGTCGGTACCCCTGTTGTCGACTACGGTGTTGACGACCCCTCCTTCTTGCCAGAGCAATCAGGCAAGCCCCCCCTTGATCACTAGATATCGCCTACTCTTCTCTATACTGCTTGCATTAGAGTAGTGTAGCATGTTACTGCTTTCCGTTAATCCTATCCTGATGCATAGCCTGTCCTTGCTAATACTGTTGATACCTTACCTGCAATCCTAATGCTTAGTATAGGATGCTAGTTTATCATCAGTGGCCATACTTTCTTGTTCGTCTGCCATGCTATACTATCGGGTCGTGATCACTCGGGAGGTGATCACGGGTATATACTTATATACATAATATATGATACTTGTGGTGACTAAAGACGGGTCAGCTCGTAGGAGTACCCGCGAGTGATTCACAGATTGGGTCCGAAAGGACATTTGTCCCGAGGGCCCTCTGAGTGGATCTTTGTGGCGGAGCGACAGGGTAGGTTGAGACCACCTAGGAGAGAGGTGGGCCTGGCCCTGGTCGGCGTTCGCGGTTATTTCAAGATAACACATTTAACGAGATCTTGGTATTTGATCTGAGTCTGGCTACTGGCCTATATGCACTAACCATCTACGCGGGGACAGTTATGGGCACTCGACGTCGTGGTATCAGCCGAAGCCTTCGTGACGTCAGCGACTGAGCGGCGCGCGCCAGATTGGACTGGAACGCCTACTAGGCTAGGTCTGCTTCCGGCCGCGTTCGCAACGTGCAGGTGTGCAAAGGGCGATGGGCCAAGACCCCTGCGCCATAGGATTTAGACCGGCGTGCTGACCTCTCTGTTGTGCCTAGGTAGGGCTACGACGTGTTGATCTTCCGAGGCCGGGCATGACTCAAAAAAGTGTGTCCGGCCAAATGGGATCGAGCATGTTGGGTTATGTGGTGCACCCCTGTAGGGAAGATAATCTATTTGAATAGCCGTGATCTTCGGTAATAGGACGACTTGGAGTTGCACCTTGACCTTATGACAACTAGAACCGGATACTTAATAAAACACACCCTTTCAAGTGCCAGATACAACCGGTGATCGCTCTCTCACAGGACGACGAAGGGAGGATCATCGGTTAGGATTATGCTACACAATGTTACTTGGTGAACTTACCATCTACTCTCTTCTCCTGCTGCAAGATGGAGGTTAACAGAAGCGTAGTCTTCAATAGGACTAGCTATCCCCCTCTTATTCCGGCATTCTGCAGTTCAGTCCACATATGATACCCTTATTCCATTTGATACCAATGCATACATATGTAGTGTAGCTCCTTGCTTGCGAGTACTTTGGATGAGTACTCACGGTTGCTTTACTCCCCCTTTTCCCCCTTCGTTTACCCGGTTGCTGCGACCAGACGTTGGAGTCCAGGAGCCAGACGCCACTGTCGACGATGACTACTACTACTCGGGAGGTGCCTACTACTACGTGCAGCCCGCTGACGGCGACCAGGAGTAGTTTAGGAGGATCCCAGGCAGGAGGCCTGCGCCTCTTTCGATCTGTATCCCAGTTTGTGCTAGCCTTCTTAAGGAAAACTTGTTTAACTTATGTCTGTACTCAGATATTGTTGCTTCCGCTGACTCGTCTATGATCGATCTCTTGCATTCGAGCCCTCGAGGCCCCTGGCTTGTAATATGATGCTTGTATGACTTATTTTATTTGTAGAGTTGTGTTGTGATATCTTCCCGTGAGTCCCTGATCTTGATCGTACACATTTGCGTGTATGATTAGTGTACGGTCAAATCGGGGGCGTCACACAACACAAGGCAAGGGTTTAGACAGCTTCGGGCCCCGGGAAACATCATCCGAGAACAACCCTACATGTTGTTTGTGGCTAAGTCTCATTATGCTCATGAGGGAGTCGCCGTAACTCCGGCTCTCCTAGTTGTGTCTAGACTTAACGATTATTCAACCTGTCCTATTGGGGTGCCCTGCCCCTCCTTATATAATTGAAGGGGCGGGTTACATGTAGAGTCCGACTTGGACTTAAGACTTAACTATTCTAACTTCTCTTCACGGGCTTCTCTTCCATGGGCTTCTTAACGTTTGGGCCTTCTTAATGTTTTGGGCTTATTAACCTCAGGTGATTCTGTCATAGTCTGACTTAAACATTCTGCTGGCTTACAATCTGCTGGCTTAACATCTGGCTTAAACAATCTGCCGGCTTACAGTAAATAATTTGCCGGCTTACAATCTACCAGCTTACCAATGAAATACCAAGTCCCGGCCGGGTCATATCTCCGGCCGGGTCATACCGCGGGGTATATCCCCGACATTAGCCCCCAGTTTAATTTGGATTTATCCATGTTAAACCAATCCTGTAAACAAAACACAAGAACAATTTTAACAGGTTATGCTCTGGGTTAAATATTCTTGTACGCCGGCACCTGATCATCCTTAACTCCTTGTTATTTCCTTCTTCGAAAATCCGGGTCAATAAGCCAACTTAATAATCAATTTGCTGATGTTGGTTCTTCACAGAGAAAGACTGTGAAGAATAATTCATTTGACTTAGCTCCCAATGCTTAAAAATATTGGTCTTGAAATACTCATGTGACCTTCAACCGGCTGTAGCCCCCAAGTGTCGAGTTGTCATGCTTGCAGCAACCTGGGACTTGAAATTGCTTTATGCTCATAAAAACTTCAACCAGTGTAGCCCCAAGGGCCGCGTTATTATGCAATAATGAACAGGGACTTTATAGATATAATCATGTAGACTTGAACAGCAATGTGTAGCCCCCAACCATCGTGCGATAGCCCCACAGTGGGTGCATGGGTTTCCCTGCGGTGATGGTTATAGAAGCCGAGAGAGAAAGAAGAAAGAGGAAGCAATCGAAATGCAGAAGCTTAGTGCAAGATTAGCGAAACTAGAGGAACTTGAGAGCCAACGAGTGATACGTCTCCAACGTATCTATAATTTTTTATTGTTCCATGCTATTATATTATCAACCTTGGATGTTTTAAATGCATTTATATGCTATTTTATATGATTTTTGGGACTGACCTATTAACCTAGAGCCCAGTGCCAGTTTCTGTATTTTCCTTGTTTTAGAGTATCGTAGAAAAGCAAAATCAAACGGAGTCCAATTGACCTGAAACTTCACGGAACTTATTTTTGGACCAGAAGAAGCCCACAGAGTATCAGAGATGGACCAGGAGAGTCCCGGGCTGCCCACGAGGGTGGGGCGCCCCCCCCAACCCCACCCCACCCCCCGGGCGTGCCCCCTGCCTCGTGGACAGCTCAGAGATCCACTGATACGTCTCCAACGTATCTATAATTTTTGATTTCTCCATGCTATATTATCTACTGTTTTGGACATTATTGGGTTTTATTATCCACTTTTATATTATTTTTGGGACTAACCTATTAACCGGAGGACCAGCCCAGAATTGTTGTTTTTTTGCTTGTTTTAGGGTTTCGAAGAAAAGGAATATCAAACGGAGTCCAAACGGAATGAAACCTTCGGGAATGTGATTTTCTCAATGAACAAGACCCGGGAGACTTGGACCCTACGTCAAGAAAGGAAACAGGAGGCCATGAGGTAGGGGGTGCGCCCACCCCCACCAGGCGCGCCCTCCATCCTCGTGGGCCCCCTGTTGCTCTACCGACGTACTCCTTCCTCCTATATATATCCACGTACCCCCAAACGATCAGAAACGGAGCCAAAACCCTAATTCCACCGCCGTAACTTTCTGTATCCACGAGATCCCATCTTGGGGCCTGTTCCGGAGCTCCGCCGGAGGGGGCATCGATCACGGAGGGCTTCTACATAAACACCATAGCCCCTCCGATGAAGTGTGAGTAGTTTACCTCAGACCTACGGGTCCATAGTTAGTAGCTAGATGGCTTATTCTCTCTTTTTGGATCTCAATACAACGTTCTCCCCCTCTCTTGTGGAGAACTATTCGATGTAATCTTCTTTTTGCGGTGTGTTTGTTGAGATCGATGAATTGTCGGTTTATGATCAAGTCTATCTATGAACAATATTTGAATCTTCTCTGAATTCTTTTATGTATGATTGGTTATCTTTGCAAGTCTCTTCGAATTATTAGTTTGGTTTGGCCTACTAGATTGATCTTTCTTGCAATGGGAGAAGTGCTTAGTTTTGGGTTCAATCTTGCGGTGTCCTTTTCCAGTGACAGTAGGGGCAGCAAGGCACGTATTGTATTGTTGCCATCGAGGATAACAAGATGGGGTTTTCTTCATATTGCATGAGTCTATCCCTCTACATCATGTCATCTTGCTTAAGGCGTTACTCTGTTTTTAACTTAATACTCTAGATGCATGCTGGATAGTGGTCGATGAGTGGAGTAATAGTAGTAGATGCAGGCAGGAGTCGATCTACTTGTCTCGGATGTGATGCCTATATACATGATCATACCTAGATATTCTCATAACTATGCTCAATTCTGTCAATTGCTCAACAGTAATTTGTTCACCCACCATAGAATACTTATGCTCTCGAGAGAAGCCACTAGTAAAACCTATGGCCCCCGGGTCTATCTTTATCATATTGATCTCCTACTACTTAGTTATTTCCTTTGCTATTTACTTTGCCTTTATTTTACTTTGCATCTTTTATCATAAAAATACCAAAAATATTATCTTATCATATCTATCAGATCTCACTCTCGTAAGTGGCCTTATAGGGATTGACAACCCCTATTTGCGTTGGTTGCGAGGATTTATTTGTTTTGTGCAGGTACGAGGGACTTGTTAACACCAGATTTTGGCATGGTTAAGAATCCGGGTTCGTATGCAAAAGTTAGAGGCAACACTTCGCGGGCCGGCCCTGAGTGGGAAAGAAAACTCTTGCCGGGGTGGAAACCTTGTCAGAGAGGAACCCTGGCCGGAGTACAAACCTTGCCGGAGTAAAACCCTTGCCGGAGTACAAACCTTGCCGGAGTGAAACCTTGTCAGAGAGGAACCCTGGCCGGAGTACAAACCTTGCCGGAGTGAAACCCTTGCCGGAGTACAAACCTTGCCGGAGTGAAGCCTTGCTGGTGTGAAAGCTTGCCGGATAGAAACATTGTCGGTGTGGAAAGCTTACTCGGATGGAAAACTTGCCGGGTTGGAGGCTGTGATAGTCAATCGGATGAGAAGTTGAAGATGGGCTCAAAAGGTTATTAAGATGATCTCGGACGGAAAAATGTTCAACATAAAAGTTGTTCGTCTCGTCGAAACCATCGATTTTGATATAAAGATCGTCCCAATCCGAATTCGTATGCAAAAGTTACGGCCGCTACAAGATGCTGCTACAGTAGATGGCCGGACACTCCGGAGGCAACCCTCCGGATTCCATATTTTTCTGCTGTAGGCCGGACACTCCGGGCATGTCCGTCTGGGGTTTGGATTTTTCTACTGCAGACTTCGGAAAACAGCCAAAAACTCTCTCAAGATGGCCTCTAATCAAAAAACGTTCAACATGAAAGTTGTTCGTCTCGTCGAAACGGTCAAGATTGCTTTTGGGCACGTTTTCATCCGAGATCGTTTACTTCCTCAAAAGTGACCCGCAAGGTGCTGCCAGGTTGTAAACCGAACAGTTTTGGAAAGTCCGGATTCCGAGTTGGACCCAAACTAGGGTTTTGGACGTGAATTCTAACCTTTCCTTGCACGGAAAGTCCATCCGCCTCTTATATACCCAAGGGGTGACGACCGATTGAACAACACACAATCGAACAAACACATCTACTACTTTTTCGTGTTCATCTACTTTTTATCTCTCCCTTATATCTTTCTTCTCGTTCTTCGCTAGTTCTTCATGCTGGAGGGCTGCGGATCCACGAGGCTCTAGAGGCGAGCGAATCGACCTAGGGCAGCCCATAGCCACCACAATCCCTGACGGGGTCCCTCCCGGGTGCGCGGGGTTTCGGGTCTGCAAAAGCGCCCGCGGACTGTCTTGCGTATCGCGCTGTCAGTCGGGTCTCCTTCGACGTGAGCTGCGGTGCATCACCCCCGGTGTCGAGGGTACAGGTGACGTGTTCGTGTGTCAACAGGACTCGCGCGTAGCCTCCTACTGGATTGATACCTTGGTTCTCAAAAACTGAGGGAAATACTTACGCTACTTTGCTGCATCATCCCTTCCTCTTCGGGGAAAACCAACACAGTGCTCAAGAGGTAGCATCCACCGACGTACTTCTTCCTCCTATATATATCCATATACCCTAAAAACTTCGGGGAGGAGAATAGATCTGGAGTTCCGCTGCCAGAAGCCTCCGTAGCCACTGAAAACCAATCTAGACCCGTTCCGGCACCCTGCCGGAGGGGGAATCCCTCTCCGGTGGCCATCTTCATCATCCCGGTGCTCTCCATGACGAGGAGGGAGTAGTTCTCCCTTGGGGCTGAGGGTATGTACCAGTAGCTATGTGTTTGATCTCTCTCTCTCGTGTTCTTGAGGTGGTACGATCTTGATGTATCGCGAGCTTTGCTATTATGGTTGGATGTTATGATGTTTCTCCCCCTCTACTCTCTTGTAATGGATTGAGTTTTCCCTTTGAAGTTATCTTATCAGATTGAGTCTTTAAGGATTTAAGAACACTTGATGTATGTCTTGCGTGGGATACCCGTGGTGACAATGGGGTATTCTACTGATCCACTTGATGTATGTTTTGGTGATCAACCTGCGGGTTCCGCCCATGAGCCTATGCATAGGGGTTGGCACACATTTTCATCTTGACTCTCTGGTAGAATCTTTGGGGCACTCTTTGAAGTTCTTTCTGTTGGTTGAATAGATGAATCTGAGATTGTGTGATGCATGTCGTATAATCAAACCCACGGATACTTGAGGTGACATTGGAGTATCTAGGTGACATTAGGGTTTTGGTTGATTTGTGTCTTAAGGTGTTATTCTAGTACGAACACTATGATAGATTGAATGGAAAGAATAGCTTTGTGTTATTTTACTACGGACTCTTGAATAGATCGATCAGAAAGAATAACTTTGAGGTGGTTTCGTACCCTACCATAATCTCTTCGTTTGTTCTCCGCTATTAGTGACTTTGGAGTGACTCTTTGTTGCATGTTGAATGATAGTTATATGATCCAGTTATGTTATATTGTTGAGGGAACTTGCACTAGTGAAAGTATGAACCCTAGGCCTTGTTTCAACACATTGCAATACCGTTTGTGCTCACTTTTATCATTAGTTACCTTGTTGTTTTTATATTTTCAGATTACAAGAACCTTTATCTACCATCCATATACCACTTGTATCACCATCTCTTCGTCGAACTAGTGCACCTATAAAATTTACCATTGTATTGGGTGTGTTGGGGACACAAGAGACTCTTTGTTATTTGGTTGCAGGGTTGCTTGAGAGAGACCATCTTCATCCTACGCCTCCTACGGATTGATAAACCTTAGGTCATCCACTTGAGGGAAATTTGCTACTGTCCTACAAATCTCTGCACTTGGAGGCCCAACAACGTCTATAAGAAGGTTGTGTAGTAGACATCAAGCTCTTTTCTGGTGCCGTTGCTGGGGAGGTTAGCGCTTGAAGGTATATCTTTAGATATTGCAATCGAATCTTTTTGTTTCTTGTTTTAGCACTAGTTTAGTTTATAAAAGAAAACTACAAAAAATATGGAATTGAGTTTGCCTCATACGCTTCATCTTTTTAATATCTTTCGTGAGTATGATGGAAAGGAAAATTGTGCTGAAGTGCTAGAAGAAGAATGCATTAGAATGTTTGGCACTAAATATTTAAATGATGAGCATGATTGCAATGTTGTTAGTATGAATTCCTTGAATATCCATGATGCTAATGATATGCAAAGCCACAAGTTTGGGGAAGCTATGTTTGATGAAGATGATATTTTTTTCCCCTAAGTTTTTATGAGCAAATTTATTATGATGAAAGCATGCCTCCTATTTATGATGATTATATTGATGAAAGTGGATTTGGAGAGGTCATGACTTTATTTAGTGATGAATCCACTATTTCGGAAGAGGTTTCAATTGATTATGAGAACAAAGTTGCTACCTATGATGATTATTGTGATGACTTGTATGCTATAAATAATAATGATATCCATGAAACTTGTCATCATGATTTTAATTTTTAATTGGACTATGCCTCACATGATAGTTATTTCGTTGAGTTTGCTCCCACTACTACTGGTGAGAATAGATTTGCTTATGTGGAGAGTAATAAAATCTATATGCTTGTAGATCATGAAAAGAATGCTTCATGTGCTGGTTATATTGTTGAATTCATTCATGATTCTACAGAAAATTATTATGAGGGAGGAATATATGCTTGTAGGAATTGCAATAATATCAAGTTTCCTCTCTATGTGCTTAAAGTTTTGAAGTTATGCTTGTTTTGTCCTCCTATGCTAGTTGATTATTGTTCACATAAGTTGTTTGCTCACAAAATCCCTATTAATAGGAAGAGGGTTAGACTTAAATGTGTTAGTCATATTCTTCATGATGCTCTCTTTATGTTTCAATTCTTATCATTTATGTGAGCATCATTGAAATCATTATGCCTAGCTAGGGGCGTTAAACGTTAGCGCTTGTTGGGAGGCAACCCAACTTTATTTTTGTTCCTTGCTTTTTGTTCCTGTTTAGTAATAAATAATTCATCTAGCCTCTGTTTAGATGTGGTTTTATGTTTTAATTAGTGTTTGTGCCAAGTATAGCCTTTAGGACCTTCTTGGGTGATTGTTATTAGATCTTGCTGTAAAAAACAGAAAGTATGCGCTCACGAGAATAATTTTCATTTTTTACCAGAGAGCGATAAAATACCAATTCCAAATGCAGTAGATCACTAAACAAATTTCCTAGGACTTCCTAATTTCTCAGGATTTTTGGAGTTATAGAAGTATTCGAATCCTACAGATTAGTACACACTGTTCTGTTTTTGACAGATTCTGTTTTCTATGTGTTGTTTGCTTATTTTGATGAATCTATGAGTAGTATTGGAAGGTATGAACCATAGATAAGTTGGAATACAATAGATATTACACCAATATGAATTTAGAATGAGTTCACAACAGTAACTAAGTGGTGATTTATTTTCTTATACTAACGGAGCTTACGAGTTTTCTGTTAAGTTTTGTGTTGTGAAGTTTTCAAGTTTTGGGTAAAGATTTGATGGATTATGGAACAAGGAGTGGCAAGAGCCTAATCTTGGGGATGCCCAAGGCACCCCAAGTCAATATTCAAGGACAACCAAGAGCCTAAGCTTGGGGATGCCCCAGAAGGCATCCCCTCTTTCGTCTTCGTTCATCGGTAACTTTACTTGGAGCTATATTTTTATTCACCACATGATATGTGTTTTGCTTGGAGCGCCAATTTATTTTGTTAGGATTTTCTTGCTGTTATTTAGAACAATGTTTTTCATCTTTTATTTCAATAAAAGTGGCATTGATAGCCTTTATTATGCCTATTTTACAAGTCCACATGTTGCTGTTTGAAAACAGAAAGTTTACCGCTGTTGCAAAAATTCCCTAGAAAAGTCAGAATGTGATAAAATATTGAAAACTTTTGCATAATAAGTTATGATAAATTTACTACAGTGGGAATTTTCTTTCATAATTTTTGGAGGTAGGGAAGTATGGATCTTGATGCACTCTTTACAGACTGTCCTATTTAGGCAGATTGCTGTTATGTTTGCATATGTTTGCTTCTTTAATGATTCTATTTGAGGATTGGACTATTAAATATGAAGAGGCATTTAGTATGCAATGTTGAATAATAATTTTAGTTATTTGCTACAGTACAGTATGATAAGGTTTTTGCATTGGTTTATACTAACTTATCTCACGAGTCCTTGTTGAGTTTTGTGTGGATGAAGCTTTTGAGATTTAGGGAGACCGTGATATGAGAGGAATTAAGGATACACAAAAGCTCAAGCTTGGGGATTCCCAAGGCATCCCAAGATAATATTTTAAGAAGTCTCAAGCGTCTAAGCTTGGGATGCCCCGGTTGGCATCCCACATTTCTTCCTCAACAACTATCGGTTAGTTTCGGTTGATCCTAAGTTTTTGCTTCTTCACATGATGTTTGCCATTCTTATAATGTCATTTTACTTTTTTTTGATTGTTGTTTGAATAAAATATCAAGATCTGAAATTATTAAATGGGAGAGTCTTCACATAGTTGCATAATTATTCAACTACTCATTGATCTTCACTTATATCTGTTGGAGTAGTTTGTCATTTGCTCTAGTGCTTCACTTATATCTTTTAGAGCACGGTGTTGGTTTTATTCTATAGAAATAATTTATCTCTCATGCTTCACTTATATTATTTTGATAGTCCTTTAGAACAGCATGGTAATTTGTTTTTGATATAATAAAAACTTTCATATAAGTGCATTGAATACTAAGAGAAGTTTGATGCTTGATAATTGTTTTGAGATATGAAGATAGTGATATTAGAGTTGTGCTAGTTGAGTAATTGTGAATTTGAGAAATACTTGTGTTGAAGTTTGGAATTCCCGTAGCATGCATGTATAGTGACCGTTGTGTAACAAATTTGAAACATGAGGTGTTATTTGATTGTCTTCCTTATGAGTGGCGGTCGGGGACGAGCGATGGTCTTTTCCTACCAATATATCACCCTAGGAGCATGCGCGTAATGCTTGGTTTTTGATGACTTGTAGATTTTTGCAATAAGTATGTGAGTTATTTATGACTAATGTTGAGTCCATGGATTATACACACTCTCACCCTTCCATCATTGCTAGCCTCTTCGGTACCGTGCATTGCCCTTTCTCACCTTGAGAGTTGGTGCAAACTTCGCCGGTGCATCCAAACCCCATGATATGATACGCTCTATCACACATAAACCTCCTTATATCTTCCTCAAAACAGCCACCATACCTACCTATTATGGCATTTCCATAGCCATTCCGAGATATATTTCCATGGAACTTCCAGCGTTCCGTTTATTATGACACACTTCATCATTGTCATATTGTCGTGCATGATCATGTAGTTGACATCGTATTTGTGGCAAAGCCACCATGCATAATTTATCATACATGTCACTCTTGATTCATTGCCCATCCCGGTACACCGTCGAAGGCATTCATATAGAGTCATATCTTGTTCTAGTATCGAGTTGTAATGATTGAGTTGTAAATAAATAGAAGTGTGATGATCATCATTAATAGAGCATTGTCCCAAAAAATAGAAAGGCCAAAAAAAAGGAAGGCCCAAAAAAATATAAAAAATAAAAATAAAAATAAAAAAGGGGCAATGCTACTATCCTTTTTCCACACCTGTGCTTCAAAGTAGCACCATGATCTTTATGATAGAGAGTCTCTTGTTTTGTCACTTTCATATACTAGTGGGAATTTTTCATTATAGAACTTGGCTTGTATATTCCAACAATGGGCCGCCTCAAGTGCCCTAGGTCTTCGTGAGCAAGCAAGTTGGATGCACACCCACTTAGTTTCTTTTGTTGAGCTTTCATACATTTATAGCTCTAGTACATTCGTTGCATTGCAATCCCTACTCCTTGCATTGACAATTGATGGGCATCTCCCTAGCCCATTGATTAGCCGCGTCGATGTGAGACTTTCTCCTTTTTTCTCCACATAACCCCTTCATTATATTCTATTCCACCCATAGTGCTATATCCATGGCTCACGCTCATGTATTGCGTGAAAGTTGAAAAAAGTTTTAGATTACTAAAGTATGAAACAATTGCTTGGCTTATCATCAGAGTTGTGCATGATGAGAGCATTCTTGTGTTGCGAAAATGGAGCACGACCAAACTATATGATTTTGTAGGGATGAACTTTCTTTGGCCATGTTATTTTGAGAAGACATGATTGCTTAGTTAGTATGCTTGAAGTATTATTATTTTTATGTTAATATTAAACTTTTGTCTTGAATCTTATGGATCTGAATATTCTTTCCACAATAAAGAGAACTACATGGATAAAAATGTTAGGTAGCATCCCACATCAAAAATTCTATTTTTATCATTTACCTACTCAAGGACGAGCAGGAATTAAGCTTGGGGATGCTGATACGTCTCCAACGTATCTATAATTTTTGATTGTTCCATGCTATTATATTATCAACCTTGGATGTTTTATATGCATTTATATGCTATTTTATATGATTTTTGGTACTAACCTATTAACCTAGAGCCCAGTGCCAGTTTCTGTTTTTTCCTTGTTTTAGAATATCGTAGAAAAGGAAAATCAAACGGAGTCCAATTGACCTGAAACTTCACGGAACTTATTTTTGGACCAGAAGAAGCCCACAGAGTATCGGAGATAGAACAAGAGAGTCCCGGGCTGCCCACGAGGGTGGGGGCGCGCCCACCCCCCTGGGCCCGCACCCTGCCTCGTGGACAACCCAGAGATCCATCGACATACTTCTTCCTCCTATATATATCCATATACCCTAAAAACTTCGGGGAGCAGAATAGATTGGGAGTTCCGCTGCCAGAAGCCTCCGTAGCCACCGAAAACCAATCTAGACCCGTTCCGGCACCATGCCGGAGGGGGAATCCCTCTCCGGTGGCCATCTTCATCATCCCGGTGCTCTCCATGACGAGGAGGGAGTAGTTCTCCCTCGGGGCTGAGGGTATGTACCAGTAGCTATGTGTTTGATCTCTCTCTCTCGTGTTCTTGAGGTGGTACGATCTTGATGTATCGCGAGCTTTGCTATTATAGTTGGATGTTATGATGTTTCTCCCCCTCTACTCTCTTGTAATGGATTGAGTTTTCCCTTTGAAGTTATCTTATCGGATTGAGTCTTTAAGGATTTGAGAACACTTGATGTATGTCTTGCGTGGGATACCCATGGTGACAATGGGGTATTCTATTGATCCACTTGATGTATGTTTTGGTGATCAACTTGCGGGTTCCGCCCATGAACCTATGCATAGGGGTTGGCACACGTTTTCGTCTTGACTCTCTGGTAGAATCTTTGGGGCACTCTTTGAAGTTCTTTCTGTTGGTTGAATAGATGAATCTGAGATTGTGTGATGCATGTCGTATAATAATACCCACGGATACTTGAGGTGACATTGGAGTATCTAGGTGACATTAGGGTTTTGGTTCATTTGTGTCTTAAGGTGTTATTCTAGTACGAACTTTATGATAGATTGAATGGAAAGAATAGCTTCGTGTTATTTTACTACGGACTCTTGAATAGACCGACCAGAAAGAATAACTTTGAGGTGGTTTCGTAACCTACCATAATGTCTTCGTTTGTTCTCCGCTATTAGTGACTTTGCAGTGACTCTTTGTTGCATGTTGCGGGATAGTTATATGATCCAATTATGTTATTATTGTTGGGGGAACTTGCACTAGTGAAAGTATGAACCCTAGGCCTTGTTTCAACGCATTGCAATACCGTTTGTGCTCACTTTTATCATTAGTTACATTGCTCTTTTATATTTTCAGATTACAAAAACCTTTATCTACCATCCATATACCACTTGTATCACCATCTCTTCGCCGAACAAGTGCACCTATACAATTTACCATTGTATTGGGTGTGTTGGGGACACAACAGACTCTTTGTTATTTGGTTGCAGGGTTGCTTGAGAGAGACCATCTTCATCCTACGCCTCCTACGGATTGATAAACCTTAGGTCATCCACTTGAGGGAAATTTGCTACTGTCCTACAAACCTCTGCACTTGGAGGCTCAACAACGTCTACAAGAAGAAGGTTGTGTAGTAGACATCAACGAACTACCGGCCAAGCATCTCAGCAGCACGAAGATTCTTCCTTCGATGCTGCCCCAGATGCTACCCCACCATCTCAGCGGAGAACCAGCGTGGCTTCCACGCAGCTCGTTCAGCCTGATTTCATGGCTCCTCGCTACCCCGTGGATAGTACCACGGAGGCTGAACATTGTGTGCTAATGAAAAAATGCCAGAACCCGACCTTGAAGGCGGCGATCGGCTCTGTTGTACCTCCTCGAGCTGAGGGAACTTGCCATTGCCACCCGATTCCACATGGCTATGCTATTCTGACGGTGGATGAAATAATGGATGGATTTGAGGGGCTGGAGCTTGACTACCCTACAGGTGATGGGGATATTCTTTTGGAAAATGCTTTAAGGAGTACCTGTCTATGGAGAAAGGAGTACATCAAGCTTCCAAACTGGACCCCACAGCAGACTCAACCAGTTGAGGCCTGATTGCGGCTTGAACTACGTCGGTATTTCCCCAAAGAGGAAGGGATGATGCAGCACAGCTACGGTAGGTATTTCCCTCAGTGATGAGACCAAGGTTATCGAACCAGTAGGAGAACCACGCAACACCACGTAAACAGCTCCCACACACAAGGAACAAATACTTGCAACCCGACGTAAGAGAGGGGTTGTCAATCCCTCACGGGTAAAAAGATAGGTACAATTGTAGTAGATTGGATAAATATATCTCGCAGGAACGCGAGATAAAATAAATAAATAAAAATTGCAGCAAGGTATTTTTGGGTTTTTAGATTAATAGATCTGAAAATAAAACAAATGAAAATAGATCGCAAAGGCAAATATAATAAAGAAGAGACACGGGGCCGTAGGTTTCACTAGTGGCTTCTCTCGAGAAAAATAGCAACGGTGGGTAAACAAATTACTGTTGGGCAATTGATAGAACTTCAAATAATCATGAATTTATCCAGGCAATGATCATTATATAGGCATCACGTCCAAGATTAGTAGACCGACTCCTGCCTGCATCTACTACTATTACTCCACACATCGATCGCTATCCAGCATGCATCTAGTGTATTAAGTTCATGGAGAAACGGAGTAATGCAATAAGAACGATGACATGATGTGGACAAGATCTATTTATGTAGAATCTTGTCATCCTTAATAGCAACGATACATACGTGTTGGTTCCCCTTCTGTCACTGGGATCAAGCACCGTAAGATCGAACCCATCACAAAGAACCTCTTCCCATGGCAAGAAAAACCAAAGATTCGAAGAAGAAATACGAGGCTATAAGTAATCATGCATATACGAGATCAAAGAACTCAAAAAACTTTCATGGATAAAAACATAGATCTGATCATAAACTCAAAGTTCATCGGATCCCAACAAACACACCACAAAAAGAGTTACATCAGTTAGATCTCTGATAACCCAAAATAAGCATTAAAGTCTTCTTGCTTAGCCATAAATTTATCGAACTCATCTAAGCATGGGCTAACAAATTTAGTAAATGGGATTTCAGCTTTATCATATCTATAGAGAGAATTTACCTTTACTACCTGTGTTGGGTTATCAAGACCATGAGTTTCTTCAATAGGTAATGGATTTGGATCATATGTTTCTTCAACAGGCGGTAAATTAAGACCATGTATTTCTTCAATAGGAGGTAAATTCTTAACATCTTCAGCTTTAATACCTTTTTCTTTCATAGACTTCTTTGCCTCTTGCATATCTTCAGGACTAAGAAATAGAACACCCCTTTTCTTCAAAGTTGGTTTAGGAATAGGCTCAGGAATTGGCTCCGGAGGTGTCCAATTATTTTCATTTGTCAACATATTATTCAATAGAATTTCAGCTTCATCCGGTGTTCTTTCCCTGAAAACAGAACCGGCACAACTATCCAAGTAATCTCTAGAGGCATCGGTTAGTCCAATATAAAAGATATCAAGTATTTCATTTTTCTTAAGAGGATGATCAGGCAAAGCATTAAGTAATTGGAGAAGCCTCCCCCAAGCTTGTGGGAGACTCTCTTCTTCAATTTGCACAAAATTATATATATCCCTTAAAGAAGCTTGTTTCTTATGAATAGGGAAATATTTAGCAGAGAAGTAATAAATCATATCCAGGGGACTACGCACACAACCAGGATCAAGAGAATTAAACCATATCTTAGCATCACCCTTTAATGAGAAAGGAAATATTTTAAGGATGTAAAAGTAACGAGTTCTCTCATCTTTAGTGAACAGGGTAGCTATATCATTCAATTTAGTAAGATGTGCCACAACAGTTTCACATTCATAACCATGAAAAGGATCAGATTCAACCAAAGTAATTATATCAGGATCAACAGAGAATTCATAATCCTTATCAGTAACAAAGATAGGTGAAGTAGCGAAGGCAGGGTCAGGTTTCATTCTAGCTAATAACCTTTTGAGTTCATTTCTATTTTCGCAAGCTAAAATAGCTAAAGAAGCTTCTTGATCAAAAACATAACCCTTAGGAATAATAAGTGATTCTTCATCATCACTTTCATCAGTATCATCGGATTCAATATTTTCAATTTCTCTAGCCCTAGCAAGTTCTTCATCAAGAAAATCACTAAGTGGCACAGAAGTATCAGGCATAGAGGTAATTTCATCATAAGTATCATGCATAGCAGAAGTGGCATCATCAATAACATGCGACATATCAGAACGAATAGCAGAAGCAGGTGTAGGTGTCGCAAACTTACTCATAACAAAAGGTGAATCAAGTGCAGAGCTAGATGGAAGTTCCTTACCTCCCCTCGTAGTTGAGGGATAGATCTTGGTTTTTGGATCTATCAAGTTCTTCATAATGATAAGCAGATATATATCCCAAGTGACTCAAAGAATAGAGCTATGCTCCCCGGCAACGGCGCCAGAAAATAGTCTTGATAACCCACAAGTATAGGGGATCGCAACAGTTTTCGAGGGTAGAGTATTCAACCCAAATTTATTGATTCGACACAAGGGGAGCCAAAGAATATTCTCAAGTTTTAGCAGTTGAGTTGTCAATTCAACCACACCTGGAAACTTAATATCTACAGCAAAGTATTTAGTAGCAAAGTAATATGATAGTAGTGATAACGGTAACAAAAGGTAACAGTAGTAAAAGCAATGTTTTTGGTATTTTGTAATGATGATAGCAATAGCAACGGAAAAGTAAATAAGCGAAGAACAATATATGGAAAGCTCGTAAGCAATGGATCGATGATGGAGAATTATGCCGGATGCGGTTCATCATGTAACAGTCATAACCTAGGGTGACACAGAACTAGCTCCAGTTCATTGATATAATGTAGGCATGTATTCCGAATATAGTCATACGTGCTTATGGAAAAGAACTTGCATGACATCTTTTGTCCTACCCTCCCGTGGCAGCGGGGTCCTTACGAAAACTAAGGGATATTAAGGCCTCCTTTTAATAGAGAACCGGAACAAAGCATTAACACATAGTGAATACATGAGCTCCTCAAACTACGGCCATCACCGGTAAGTATCCCGATTATTGTCACTTCGGGGTTAACGGATCATAACACATAATAGGTGACTATAGACTTGCAAGATATGATCAAGAACACTCATATATTGATGAAAACATAATAGGTTCAGATCTGAAATCATGGCACTTGGGCCCTAGTGACAAGCATTAAGCATAACAAAGTCATAGCAACATCAATCTCAGAACATAGTGGACACTAGGGATCAGACCCTAACAAAACTAACTCGATTACATGATAGATCCCATCCAACCCATCACCGTCCAGCAAGCCTACGATGGAATTACTCACGCACGGCGGTGAGCATCATGAAATTGGTGATGGAGGATGGTTGATGATGACGATGGCGACGGATTCCCCTCTCCGGAGCCCCGAACGGACTCCAGATCAGCCCTCCCGAGAGGTTTTAGGGCTTGGCGGCGGCTCCGTATCGTAAAACGCGATGATTTCTTCTCCTTGATTTTTTTCTCCCCGAAACTCAATATATGGAGGTGGAGTTGGAGTCGGAGAGGCAACAGGGGGGCACGAGGTAGGGGGGCGCGCCCTAGGGGGGCAGGCGCGCCCCCCACCCTCGCGGAGAGATGGTGGGCCCCTGGCCTTCATCTTTTGCAGGTATTTTTCTTATTTTTTGAAAAGTGGCTCCGTGAAGTTTCAGGTCATTCCGAGAACGTTTGCTCCTGCACATAAATAACACCATGGTAATTCTGCTAAAAACAGCATCAGTCCAGGTTAGTTCCATTCAAATCATGCAAGTTAGAGTCCAAAACAAGGACAAATGTTTTTGGAAAAGTAGATACGTTGGAGACGTATCAACTCCCCCAAGCTTAAACCTTTGCTTGTCCTCAAGCAATTCAGTTGACAAACTAAAAGTGATAAAGAAAAACTTTTACAAACTCTATTTGCTCTTCTTGTTGTAAATATGTAAAGCCAGCATTCAAGTTTTCAGCAAAGATTATAACTAGCCACATTCACAATAACACATAGATCTCAAGTTTACTCATATCAATAGCATAATCAACTAGCGAGCCATAATAATAAATCTCAGATGACAACACTTTCTCAAAACAATCATAATATGATATAACAAGATGGTATCTCGCTAGCCCTTTCTGAGACCGCAAAACATAAATGCAGAGCACCTTTAAAGACCAAGGACTGACTAGACATTGTAATTCATGGTAAAAGAGATCCAGTCAAGTCATACTCAATGTAAACTAACAATAATGAATGCAAATGACAGTGGTGCTCTCCAACTGGTGCTTTTTAATAAGAGGATGATGACTCAGCATAAAAGTAAATAGATAGGCCCTTCGCAGAGGGAAGCAGGGATTTGTAGAGGTGCCAGAGCTCGGTTTTGAAATAGAGGTGAATAATATTTTGAGTGGTATACTTTCGTTGTCAACATAACAACCAAGAGATGGCGATATCTTCCATGCTACACACATTATAGGCGGTTCCCAAACAGAATGGTAAAGTTTATACTCCCCCTTCCACCAACAAGCATCAATCCATGGCTTGCTCGAAACAACGAGTGCCTCCAACTAACAAGAGTCCCAGGGGGAGTTTTGTTTGCAATTATTTTGATTTAGTTTGCATAAAGCATGGGACTGGGCATCCCGGTGACCAGCCATTTTTCTCGTGAGTGAGGAGCGGAGTCCACTCTTGAGAATAACCCGCCTAACATGGAAGATACGAACAACCCTAGTTGATACATGAGCTATTCGAGCATACAAAACAGGATATTTATTTAAAGGTTTAGAGTTTGGCACATACAAATTTACTTGGAACGGCAGGTAGATACCGTATATAGGTAGGTATGGTGGACTCATATGGAATAACTTTGGGGTTTATGGAGTTGGATGCACAAGCAGTATTCCCACTTAGTACAGGTGCAGGCTAGCAAAAGACTAGGAAGCGACTAGCTAGAGAGCGACAACAGTCATGAACATGCATTAAAATTAATCAACACCGAATGCAAGCATGAGTAGGATATAATCCACCATGAACATAAATATCGTGAAGGCTATGTTGATTTTGTTTCAACTACATGCGTGAACATGCGCCAAGTCAAGTCACTTAAATCATTCAGAGGAGGATACCACCCTATCATACCACATCATAACCATTTTAATAGCATGTTGGCACGCAAGGTAAACCATTATAAGCTCCTAGCTAATCAAGCATGGCACAAGAAACTATGATCTCCAATCGTCATTGCAAACATGTTTATTCATAATAGGCTGAATCAGGAACGATGAACTAATCATATTTACAAAAACAAAAGAGGTCGAGTTCATACCAGCTTTTCTCATCTCAGCCAATCCATCATATATCATCATAATTGCCTTTCACTTGCACGATCGAATGATGTGAATAATAATAATAGTGCACGTGCATTGGACTAAGCTGGAATCTGCAGGCATTCAATAAACAGGAGAAGACAAGGCAATATGGGCTCTTTTGTCAGATAAACAATAATGCATATAAGAGCCACTTCAACAATTTAATTTTGGTCTTCTCCTATCGACCCCCAAAGAAAAGAAAAGAAACAAAACTATTTACACGGGAAAGCTCCCAACAAGCAAACGAAGAACATGAAATATTTTTGGGTTTTCTTTTTAATTACTACTACAAGCATGGAAAGTAAACTAATTAAAAGCTACAAGTAATTTTTTTGGTTTTTCTTAAGGTTTATTAAACACACAAGAAGAAAGCATAAAAAGGAAATAAACTAGCATGGATGATACAATGAAAAAGTATGAGCACCGACATCTAGCAATGAGTGTGTGAACATAAATGTAATGTCGGTGGGAAATACGTACTCCCCCAAGCTTAGGCTTTTGGCCTAAGTTGGTCTATGGCCACGTCTGGCCTGGCGGATATCCATAATAGTAGTTGGGGTCGTACTGCGATGCAGCGGCTATCGCCTGCTGAGCTGCAGCGTGGCGACGAGCGGCCTCCTCTCTCCTCTCGTATTCATCTGCCTCCTCTCTGGTAATATTATATCTTCCTCTTGCCTGATAATCAAAGAAGGCAGGAGCAGGGAGAGTAATACGGACAACACGGCGTCTGTCAAAGATTAGTCGATACTGGAGAGGTGATTCGTTCCTCTCGACAAACTGGTGGTGAACCATAGCATTAAAATCTATATAAGCAGGAGGTAATTCAATATCATCTTCGCGTATGGCTACACCAAGAAAATTAGCTATGTGGGTTGCATAAATTCCACCAAAGAAATCTCCATTAAATCTATTAAGATGCAACCTACGTGCAACAATGGCTCCCAAATTATAAGATTTATCTCCTAACACAGCACTCCTAAGAATGCTGAGGTCAGGGACACACATGTGACATGCCTCATCTTTACCATTTATGCATCTACATATGAAGAGAGCAAAATAATGTATAGTAGGAAAGTGAATGCTCCCTATGGTAGCTTGTGTAATATCTCTAGATTCTCCCACGGTTATGCTAGCAAGAAAATCTCTAAATTCAGATTTGCGACGATCCCTTATACTACCCCATTGTGGAAGTTTGCATGCAGTGGTAAAATCCTCTAAGTCCATAGTGTAAGAATTATCATAAAGATCAAACAAGACAGTTGGAGAATTACGTGAAGTTGAAAATGCAAATCTCCTCACAAAGGTACTGGTGAGGTTGTGATATTGGCTGCACTTCTCTTCCTCGAAGCTCACGAGATCAGCGTTACGCAAATATGCGTTGAATTCTTCCTTAATTCCCGCTCGATCCATAAAGTTCTCAGAAGGCCATTCACAAGGACGCACTGGAGCGTCTCTTGGTGGCTCGTCATCAGCATCACGCATTGCAAGCCTGGGTCCTTGCTTCCTTGAAGAACCACCTTGGAACATTTTCCTAAGCATATTTCTTCCTCTGAAAAATTCTGAATTATTTTAGTAACTTCAAAATAAAAGTAAACCAAACTCAATAATATTGATAGCAACTACTCCTACAAGTGCCTAGAGCCTATATCATGCATCAAAACTACTTTTGACCATATAAATTTGACATGCAAGCTCAAGAACAGGGTCACCTAAGCAGCAAAAAATTGCAATGAATAAAGCACTAGAACAAAAACTAATTAGACCAATGTAGGAGTCACATACCAAGGAACAATCTCCCCAAGCAGTTTTGTGAGAGGTGCTTTGAGCAAGGAGATCGAAAATGGCAGCAAAACGAGCTTGGACTCGGGTTTGAGCTGGCTATTCGTGTTTGTGGGAGGAAGAAGAAGTGTATGGGTGAAAGGATAAGTGGAGGAGGGCCACCATGGGCCCACGAGGTAGGGGCGCCCAGGGGGTAGGGCGCGCCCTCCACCCATGTGGGCAGGTGGTTGGCCCCCCTGCTGTGTTCTCAGTGCCAAATATTCTCAAATATTCTAGAAAAAAAATGTATTTAAATTTCAGGGCATTTGGAGAACTTTTCTTTTCGAGGTATTTTTATATTGCACGGATACTCAGATAACAGACAGAAAAATATTTATTTTTATTTTATTTAATATAAATAACATAAAGTAAAAGTGGGGTACAGAAGGTTGTGCCTTCTAGTTTCATCCATCTCATGATCATCAAAAGGAATCCACTAACAAGGTTGATCAAGTCTTGTTAACGAACTCATTCCGAATAACATGGAACCGGAGAAATTTTGAATAACACTATGTTACCTCAACGGGGATATGCACATCCCCAATAATAAGAATATCATATTTCTTCTTGACAGTAGGAAGAGGAAATTCAAAACCTCCAAATATAATCGATGGAATTTTTCCAATAGAGTTGATACTGTGAACTTGAGGTTGTTTCCTCGGAAAGTGTATCGTATGCTCATTACCATTAACATGAAAAGTGACATTGCCTTTAGTGTAATTAATAACAGCCCCTGCAGTATTCAAAAAGGGTCTTCCAAGAATAATAGACATACTATCGTCCTCGAGAATATCAAGAATAACAAAGTCCGTTAAAATAGTAACGTTTGCAACTACAACAGGCACATCCTCACAAATACCGACAGGTATAGCAGTTGATTTATCAGCCATTTGCAAAGATATTTCAGTATGTGTTAACTTATTCAAATCAAGTCTACGATATAAAGAGAGAGGCATAACACTAACACCGGCTCCAAGATCACATAAAGCAGTTTTAACATAGTTTCTTTTAATAGAGCATGGTATAGTGGGTACTCCTGGATCTCCAAGTTTCTTTGGTATTCCACCCTTAAAAGTATAATTAGCAAGTATGGTGGAAATTTCAGCTTCCGGTATCTTTCTTTTATTTGTAATAATATCTTTCATGTACTTAGCATAAGGATTGGTTTTGAGCATATCAGTTAATCGCATACGCAAAAAGATAGGTCTAATCATTTCAGCAAAGCGCTCAAAATCCTCATCATCCTTTTTCTTGGATGGTTTGGGAGGAAAAGGCATGGGTTTCTGAACCCAAGGCTCTCTTTCTTTACCATGTTTCCTAGCAACAAAATATTTTTTATCATAACGTTGATTCTTTGATTGTGGGTTATCAAGATCAACAGCAGGTTCAATTTCTATGTCATTATCATTACTAGGTTGAGCATCATCATGAACATTATTATTAACATTATCACTAGTTTCAGGTTCATTACTAGATTGAGTTTCAGCATCAGAAATAGAAATATCATTTGGATTCTGAGGTGTTTCAACAATAGGATCACTAGGAGCATCCAAAGTCTTATCATTTTTCTTTTTCTTCCTTTTAGAAGGACTAGGTGCATCTATATTATTTCTCTGAGAATCTTGCTCAATTCTCTTAGGATGGCCTTCAGGATACAAAGGTTCCTGAGTCATTCTACCAGTTCTAGTAGCCACTCTAACAGCATTATCATTATCTTTACTATTCAATTCATTGAGCAAATAATTTTGAGCTTTAAGTACTTGTTATATTTGAGTGGTAACCATAGAAGCATGTTTACTAATAAGTTTAAGTTCACCTTTAACATTAGCCATATAATCACCCAAGTGTTCACGCATATTTGAATTGTATTTCAATTGTCTACCAAAATAAGCATTAAAGTCTTCTTGCTTAGCCATAAATTTATCAAACTCATGTAAGCATGGGCTAACAAATTTAGTAAATGGGATTTCAGCTTTATCATATCTATAGAGAGAATTTACCTTTACTACTTGTGTCGGGTTATCAAGACCATGAGTTTCTTCAATAGGTAATGGATTTGGATCATATGTTTCTTCAACAGGCGGTAAATTAAGACCATGTATTTCTTCAATAGGAGGTAAATTCTTAACATCTTCAGCTTTAATACCTTTTTCTTTCATAGACTTCTTTGCCTCTTGCATATCTTCAGGACTAAGAAATAGAACACCCCTTTTCTTCAAAGTTGGTTTAGGAATAGGCTCAGGAATTGGCTCCGGAGGTGTCCAATTATTTTCATTTGTCAACATATTATTCAATAGAATTTCAGCTTCATCCGGTGTTCTTTCCCTGAAAACAGAACCGGCACAACTATCCAAGTAATCTCTAGAGGCATCGGTTAGTCCAATATAAAAGATATCAAGTATTTCATTTTTCTTAAGAGGATGATCAGGCAAAGCATTAAGTAATTGGAGAATCCTCCCCCAAGCTTGTGGGAGACTCTCTTCTTCAATTTGCACAAAATTATATATATCCCTTAAAGAAGCTTGTTTCTTATGAATAGGGAAATATTTAGCAGAGAAGTAATAAATCATATCCAGGGGACTACGCACACAACCAGGATCAAGAGAATTAAACCATATCTTAGCATCACCCTTTAATGAGAAAGGAAATATTTTAAGGATGTAAAAGTAACGAGTTCTCTCATCTTTAGTGAATAGGGTAGCTATATCATTCAATTTAGTAAGATGTGCCACAACAGTTTCACATTCATAACCATGAAAAGGATCAGATTCAACCAAAGTAATTATATCAGGATCAACAGAAAATTCATAATCCTTATCAGTAACAAAGATAGGTGAAGTAGCGAAGGCAGGGTCAGGTTTCATTCTAGTATTTAGAGATTGCTTTCTCCATTTAGCTAATAACCTTTTGAGTTCATTTCTATTTTCGCAAGCTAAAATAGCTAAAGAAGCTTCTTGATCAAAAACATAACCCTTAGGAATAATAAGTGATTCTTCATCATCACTTTCATCAGTATCATCGGATTCAATATTTTCAATTTCTCTAGCAAGTTGTTCATCAAGAAAATCACTAAGTGGCACAGAAGTATCAGGCATAGAGGTAATTTCATCATAAGTAACATGCATAGCAGAAGTGGCATCATCAATAACATGCGACATATCAGAACGAATAGCAGAAGCAGGTGTAGGTGTCGCAAACTTACTCATAACAGAAGGTGAATCAAGTGCAAAGCTAGATGGCAGTTCCTTACCTCCCCTCGTAGTTGAGGGATAGATCTTGGTTTTTGGATCTCTCAAGTTCTTCATAATGATAAGCAGATATATATCCCAAGTGACTCAAAGAATAGAGCTATGCTCCCCGGCAACGGCGCCAGAAAATAGTCTTGATAACCCACAAGTATAGGGGATCACAACAGTTTTCGAGGGTAGAGTATTCAACCCAAATTTATTGATTCGACACAAGGGGAGCCAAAGAACATTCTCAAGTATTAGCAGCTGAGTTGTCAATTCAACCACACCTGGAAACTTAATATCTGCAGCAAAGTATTTAGTAGCAAAGTAATATGATAGTGGTGATAACGGTAACAAAAGGTAATAGTAGTAAAAGTAATGTTTTTGGTATTTTGTAATGATGATAGCAATAGCAACAAAAAAGTAAATAAGCGAAGAACAATATATGGAAAGCTCGTAGGCAATGGATCGATGATGGAGAATTATGCCGGATGTGGTTCATCATGTAACAGCCATAACCTAGGGTGACACAGAACTAGCTCCAGTTCATTGATATAATGTAGGCATGTATTCCGAATATAGTCATACGTGCTTATGGAAAAGAACTTGCATGACATCTTTTGTCCTACCCTCCCGTGGCAGCGGGGTCCTTACGAAAACTAAGGGATATTAAGGCCTCCTTTTAATAGAGAACCGGAACAAAGCATTAACACATAGTGAATACATGAACTCCTCAAACTACGGTCATCACCGGTAAGTATCCCGATTATTGTCACTTCGGGGTTAACGGATCATAACACATAATAGGTGACTATAGACTTGCAAGATAGGATCAAGAACACTCATATATTGATGAAAACATAATGGGTTCAGATCTGAAATCATGGCACTCGGGCCCTAGTGACAAGCATTAAGCATAGCAAAGTCACAGCAACATCAATCTCAGAACATAGTGGACACTAGGGATCAAACCCTAACAAAACTAACTCGATTACATGATAGATCCCATCCAACCCATCACCGTCTAGCAAGCCTATGATGGAATTACTCACGCACGGCGGTGAGCATCATGAAATTGGTGATGGAGGATGGTTGATGATGACGATGGCGACGGATTCCCCTCTTCGGAGCCCCGAACGGACTCCAGATCAGCCCTCCCGAGAGGTTTTAGGGCTTGGCGGCGGCTCCGTATCGTAAAACGTGATGATTTCTTCTCCTTGATTTTTTTCTCCCCGAAACTCAATATATGGAAGTGGAGTTGGAGTCGGAGAGGCAACAGGGGGCCCACGAGGTAGGGGGGCGCGCCCCCCACCCTCGTGGAGAGGTGGTGGGCCCCGTGGCCTTCATCTTTTGCAGGTATTTTTCTTATTTTCTGAAAAGTGGCTCCGTGAAGTTTAAGGTCATTCCGGGAATGTTTGCTCCTGCACATAAATAACACCATGGTAATTCTGCTGAAAACAACGTTAGTCCGGGTTAGTTCCATTGAAATCATGCAAGTTAGAGTCCAAAACAAGGGCAAAAGTGTTTGGAAAAGTAGATACGTTGGAGACGTATCAATCTCCAAGAGACCATTGTATTGAGAATCAAGAGAGAGAGAGGAAGCCATCTAGCTACTAACTATGGACCCGAAGGTCTACAAAAGACTACTCACGCATCATCGAAGAGGCACCAATGAGCATGATGAACCCCTCTATGATGGTGTCTAGATTGGATCTAGTGTTTCTGGAACTTGCGACGGCTGGAATTGATTTTCATCGACTCCCCCAGGGTTTCTGGAATATTGGGGTATTTATAGAGCAAAGAGGCGGTGCGGGAGGCCACCAAGGTGGGCACAACCCACCTGGGCATGCTTGGGGGGCCAGGCGCGCCTTGGTGGATTGTGCCCCCCTCGGGGCACCCTCCCCCAGGCGCTTCTCTAGCCCATTGGGTGTCTTCTGGTCCATAAAAATTCCACAAAAAGTTTCGCTACATTTGGTCTCCGTTTGATATTGATTTTATGCGATGTAAAAAAACAAGCAAAAAACAGCAACATGCACTGGGCACTATGTCAATAGGTTAGTACCAACAAATGATATAAAATGATTATAAAACATCCAAGAATGATAATATAACACCATGGAACAATCAAAAATTATAGATACGTTGGAGACGTATCAGCATCCCCAAGCTTAATTCTTGCTCGTCCTCGAGTAGGTAAATGATAAAAACAGAATTTTTGATGTGGAATGCTACATAACATGTTCATCACATATTCTTTCTTTTATAGCATGGACAATTGGACTTTTATATGGTTCAAAGCAATAGTCTAGTTTTGACATGAGGACTTTAATACTCAAGCATATCAATAAGCAACCATGTCTTTCAAAATATCAATGTTAAAGCAAGTTATCCCTAGCCCATTATGCTCAATCATTGATCCATTCATGAAACACACTCGCATAGTAGCTACACCCAATGCTCAAGTACGATTATAGTGCCCCTTAGTTGGTGCTTTATAAGAGAAGATGGAGACTCAAGTAAAAATAAAAAATGCATAAAGTAAATAGAAAGGCCCTTCGCGGAGGGAAGTAGGGATTTGTAGAGGTGCCAGAGCTCAAAGCGAAAAAGATAGAGATAAAAACATTTTGGGAGGCATGCTTTTCCTGTCAATGAAAACGATCGATTAGTTCCCAATACTTTCCATGCTAGATATATCATAGGCGGTTCCCAAACAGAAAATAAAGTTTATTCCTTTTCCCACCATACTTTCACTTTCCATGGCTAACCGTATCCATGGATGCCTTCCATACCAACACTTTACAAGGAATTTATTATTTGACAACATAAAGTAAATTCATTTTTCATTTCGGGACTGGGCATCCCTAATACCTTTGCCATACTCTCGTGCAATGACAAGTGAATAAACACTCATCTTGAGAATAACACATCTAGCATGGAAATATATCAGCCCCCCCCCCTACCATTTCATGAGCGGTATGAACACACACAAGAGAAGTTTATTCTGAAAATTAGAGATGGCACATACAAATTTGCTTAGAACGGCAAAAGAATACCACATATAGGTAGGTATAGTGGACTCATGTGGCAAAACTGGTTTAAAGGACTTCGGATGCACAAGTAGTGATCATACTTAGTGCAAATGAAGGCTAGCAAAAGATTGAGAAGCGACCAAACAAGAAACCAAAAATCTCATAAGCGAGCATTAAGCATAACTAACACCGAATAATGCACCACAAGTAGGATGTAATTTCATTGCATAACTATTGACTTTCGTGCTTGCATAGGGAATCACAAACCATAACACCAATATTCTTACTAAAGCATAATTACTCATCAACATGACTCACATATTATATCAACATATCTCAAAACTATTACAAGGAATCAAGTTTATTTTGTCCAATGATCTTCATGAAAGTTTTTATTATATCTTCCTTGGATATATAGCACTTTGGGACTAGTTTCATATGTTGCTTTTGGTAGCTCAAACAAATCTAAGTGAAGAACATGAGCATAAAAAAATTCTTCTCTCAAAATAATTTAAGTGAAGCAAGAGAGAATTTATTTAAAAAAAATACAAACTTTCAAATAAATCTAAGTGAAGCATGAGAGCATTTCTCCAAAAATACTAAAGCACACCGTGCTCAAAAAGATATAAGTGAAGCACTAGAGCAATTCCATAGCTCATAAAGATTTAAGTTAAGCATAGAGAGCAATTCTAACAAGTCATGGCATAATTTTGGCTCTCTCAAATAGGTGTGTCCAGCAAGGATTCATGACTAATAACACAAAGCAAAACAAGCAAAGACTCATATCATACAATACGCTCCAAGCGAAACTCATAATATATGACGAATAAAAATATAGTTTCAAGTAAAATACCGATGGTTGTTAGAAGAAAGAGGGGATGCCACTCGGGGCATCCCCAAGCTTAGTTGCTTGATACTTCTTGAATATTATCTTGGGGTGCCATGGGCATACCAAGCTTAGCCTTTTGCTAATCCTTATTCCTTCATCCATCGTAAAAACACCCAAAACTTGAAAACTTCAATCACACAAAACTCAACAAAACCTTCGTGAGATACGTTAGTATAAGGAAACAAATCACTACTATAAGTACTGTTGCAAACCCATTCATATTTTAGTTTTGCATTATATCTACTGTATTCCAACTTTTCTATGGCAAAAACTCTTCAAATAAAACTATAGACTCATCAAAACAAGCACACAACGCAAAGAAAACAAAATCTGTCAAAAACAGAACAGCCTGTAGCAATATGGAGATTTAGAATACTTCTGTAACTCCAAAAATTCTGAAAAATTAGGACAACGTAATAAAATTGTATATTAATCTTTTGAAAAAACAATCAGTATTTTATTGCACTTATGTTAAAAATGAAAATTATTTTTCTGGGCGCAAAAGTTTTTGTTTTTCAGCAAGATCAAATCAACTATCACCCAACATGATCCCAAAGGCTCTACTTGGCACAAACACTAACTAAAACACAAAAAACACAATCATAATAGTAGAATAATTGTGCAAACACTCAATAACAAAAAGAAAAAGACAAAAATAATTTTAATTCATTGGGTTGCCTCCCAACAAGCGCTATTGTTTTATGCCCCTAGCTAGGCATAATGCAAATGATCTAAGTATTGTCATCTTTGTTTCTAGATCCATATGATGCCCTCATGATTGATTAATAAGGTGGCTTAATTATAGTTCTAGGGAAGTTTTCCATACCCTTCCTTAGTGGAAATTGAAACTTAGTATTGCCTTCTTTCATATCAATCATGGTACCAATAGTACGTAAAAATGGTCTACCAAGAATAATTGGACAAGACGGATTGCAATCAATATCAAGAACAATAAAATCTATGGGCACATAATTCCTATTTGCAAGAATAAGAATATCATTAATTCTTCCCATGGGTTTTTTAATAGTAGAATCCGCCAAGTGCGAATTTAGAGAACACTCTTCAATATCGGTAAGACCAAGCACATCACATAAAGATTTCAGAATTGTATAAACACTAGCACCCAAGTTAGATAAAGCAAAACACTCATAATTTTTAAACTTGACTTTGATAGTAGGTTCCCATTCATCATGAAATTTTCTAGGAATTGAAATCTCTAAATCCAACTTTTCTTCCAAAGCTTTCATCATGGCATCAACAATATGTTTAGTAAAAGCTTTATTTTGTTCATAAGCATGGGGTGAATTTATCATGGATTGCAACAAAGAAATACAATCAATTAAAGAGAAACTATCATAATTAAAGTCTTTGTAATCCAAAAGAGTGGGCACATCACTAGTTAAAGTTTTGACCTCTTCAAACCCACTTTAATCAATTTTCTCAACAAGGTTTTCACCCTCCGAATTATCGGGATGCCTTCTAGCTAAAGTTGACTCTTCTTCGGTCCCTTTATTATCAATCTTAATTTTACTAAACAAGGAATCAATAGAGGAAACACCAATCATTTTAAGATCTTCATCACTTTTATGAAAGCAATCACTAGAAAATGTTTTTTTTCTAAAAATTCTCTTCTAGCTCTAAGCATAGCGGTTCTTTTCTTACTTTCATCCATAGAAACATAAAGAGCCTTAATTGATTCCTTAGCCTTAGGCACAAAAAAATTCATCTTGAGATTTTCTACATCATGAGAAATTCTATCAATACTTCTAGACATATCATCAATCTTATTCAGCTTTTCTTTTATTGTAGCATTGAAAACTTTTTGAGTATTGATAAATTCTTTAATATTATTCTCGAGATCAGAGGTGTTCCTATTATTATTATAAGAAGTATTACCATAGGAATTACCATAATTATTAGAGGAATTACTAGGAAAAGGCCAAGGATTGAAATTACATCTATAAGCATTGTTATTGAAATTGTTTCGAGAGATAAAATTCACATCTATGGAATCACTATTTTGCTCAATCAAAGTAGACAAAGGCACATCATTAAAATACATAGGAGCACTTTTATTAGCAACTAATTTCATAAGAGCATCAACTTTTTCACTCAAAGAAGAAATTTCTTCGACCGAATTAACTTTTTTACTAGTAGGGGCTCTTTCGGTATGCCATTGTGAATATGTGCCATAATATTATCAAGCAATTTGGTGGCTTCACCCAAAGTAATTTCCATATAAGTACCATCCGCGGCAGAGTCCAAAAGATTACGAGAAACAAAATTCAACCCTGCATAAAAAATTTGTATGATCATCCAAATATTTAACCCATGAGTTGGGAAATTCCTTAGCATTAATTTCATCCTTTCCCAAGATTGCGCAACATGCTCATGGTCAAGTTGCTTGAAATTCATGATCTGGGTTCGAAGGGAAATAATTTTTGCGGAGCAAAAAATATTTAGTAATAAAAGCATCTTTGCACTTATCCCAAGAATAGATACTATTGCGAGGCAAAGAAAACCAAATTTTTGCACGATCTCGCAAAGAAAACGGAAATAATTTCAACTTCACAACATCATTGTCCACATCTTTTTTCTTTTGCATATCGCATAATTCCATGAATGTGTTAAGATGGGACGCGACATCCTCATTAGGAGTACCGGAAAATTGATCTTTCATAACAAGATTCAGCAAAGCGGTATTAATATCACAAGACTCCACACTAGTGGCGGGAGGAGAAATCGGAGTGGTAATAAAATCATAGTTGTTGGTATTGGAGAAATCACACAACTTGGTGTTCTCTTGAGTCATTGTGACTACGCGGCAAGATTGCACTCAAAAACAGATCTAACGAGAAAACGGCAAACGAAAAAGAGGGTGAATAAAACGGTAAATTTTTGTGAAGTGGGGGGGGGGACGAGAGGCAAATGGCAAATAATGTAAATTGCAAGGATATGATATTTGTGATTAGGAACCTGGTAGGTGTTGATGGTGTTTCCCCGGCAATGGCGCCAGAAATTCCTTTTGATTGCGGCTTGAACTACGTCCGTATTTCCCCAAAGAGGAAGGGATGATGCAGCACAGCTACGGTAGGTATTTCCCTTAGTGATGAGATCAGCGTTATCGAACTAGTAGGAGAACCACGCAACACCATTTAAACAACTCATGCACACAAAGAACAAATACTTGCAACCCGAGTAAGAGAGGGATTGTCAATTCCTCACGGGTAAAAAGATAGGTAAAATTGTAGTAGATTGGATAAATAGATCTCGCGGGAATGCAAGATAAAATAAATAAATAAATAAAAATTGCAGCAAGGTATTTTTTGGGTTTTTAGATTAATAGATCTGAAAATAAAAGTAAATAAAAATAGATCGCGAAGGCAAATATAATAAAGAAGAGACCCGGGGGTCATATGTTTCATTAGTGGCTTCTCTCGAGAAAAATAGCAACAGTGGGTAAACAAATTACAGTAGGGCAATTGATAGAACTTCAAATAATGATGATGATATCCAGGCAATGATCATTATATAGGCATCATGTAACGCCCTCGATGCGGCTATATCTCCCACGTGTCGAAGCACGACTTAGAGGCATAACCGCATTGAAAGCAATGTCGCAAGTGAGGTAATCTTCACACAACCCATGTAATACATAAGGGAAAGAGATACATAGTTGGCTTACACTCGCCACTTCACACAATTACATGAATAAAGCATTACATCAACCAGATACAGTCAAGGTCCGACTACAGAACCAAAATAAAAGAAGACTACCCCAAAAGCTACACAGATCCCCGATCGTCCCAACTGGGCTCCACTACTGATCAACTAGAACGAAATAACACAAAGGACAAGATCTCCATCGAGCTCCTCCTGAGCTTGGTTGCGTCATCTGCACGGTCTCATCGGCACCTGCAAGCTGGTTTTGGAAGTATCTGTGAGCCACGAGGACTCAGCAATCTCACACCCTCGCGATCAAGACTATTTAAGCTTATGGGTAAGGTAAAAGGTATGAGGTGGAGTTGCAGCAAGCGACTAGCATATATGGTGGCTAACATACGCAAATGAGAGCGAGAAGAGAAGGCAAAGCGCGATCGAGAAACTATGATCAAGAAGTGATCCTAGAACAACCTACGTCAAACATAACTCCAACACCGTGTTCACTTCCCGGACTCCGCCGGAAAGAGACCATCACGGTTACACATGCGGTTGATGTATTTTAATTAAGATCAACTTCAGGTTTTTTACAACCGAACATTAACAAATTCCCATCTGCCCATAACCGCGGGCACGGCTTTCGAAAGTTCAAAACCCTGCAGGGGTGTCCCAACTTAGCCCATCACAAGCTCTCACGGTCAACGAAGGATATTCCTTCTAGCGGGAAGACCCGATCAGGCTCGGAATCCCGGTTACAAGACATCCTCGACAATGGTAAAACAAGTCCAGCAAGACCACCCGATGCGCCGACATCCCGATAGGATCTGCACATATCTCGTTCTCAGGGCAACACCGGATAAGCAATCCGTACAACTAAAACCAGCCCTCGAGTTTCCCCGAGGTGGTGCTGCAAGGGGCTCTAGTTTGGACCAACACTTAGACAAGCACTGGCCCGGGGGGGTTAAAATAAAGATGACCCTCGGGATGCGCGACTCCCAAGGGAAAAAGGCTAGGTGGCGAATGGTAAAACCAAGGTTGGGCCTTGCTGGAGGAGTTTTAACCCAACCACGTAAGGAACGCAAAATCCGGGAACATAACACCGATATGACGGAAACTAGGGCGGCAAGAGTGGAACAAAACACCAGGCATAAGGCCGAGCCTTCCACCCTTTACCAAGTATATAGATGCATTAATTAAATAAGAGATATTGTGATATCCCAACAAAAATCCATGTTCCAAACATGGAACAAGCTCCAATATTCACCTGCAACTAACAACGCTAAGAGAGGGGCTGAGCAAAGCGGTAACATAGCCAAACAACGGTTTGCTAGGACAAGGTGGGTTAGAAGCTTGGTTCAACAATATGGGAGGCATGATAAGCAAGTGGTAGGTATCGCAGCATAGGCATAGCAAAAGAGCGAGCAACTAGCAAGCAAAGATAGAAGTGATTTCGAGGGTATGGTCATCTTGCCTGAAATCCCGCAATGAAGAAGAACGAGTCCATGAAGAAGACAAACAGACGTAGTCGAACGAATCCTCACAACACGACGTTAACGGAAACAAACCGAAGAAGCATCACCGGAAAGAAGCAAACAACATCGTAAACAAACATCACATAAACATGGAATGATGCACAACGAAGTATGATGCATGTCCGGTTTAATGAAGCATGGCATGGCAAAATGCACAAACAACCCTACAAATTAAGTGGAGCTCAATATGCAACTCCGTTGCATATTGACGAAACACCACGTGACTTATTTAGTTCGATCTCGTTTATGTACCCAACAATATTAAATGTTGATTAACATGGCAAGAGGTGAAGCTAAGTAAAACTACCTATCTAGTCAAGTTTAAATGAGGCCGGAAGCAACGAACAACAATTCCGATAAATCCTCATATGCATATATTAGGTTTGGTACTGTTCTGCCCTAAACACAACTTTAGAGTTCTTAAACATGCAAAGAGATGCCACCATGATAAACTAGGCATTTTTCTACCCCATTTACATATAAAGATTATTTAAATCCGAGCTACGGTTATTTAGTTATGAAATAAATCATTTTAACATGGCATAGGGGAAAATTTAATCAAACCGCATTTTAAACATTTTAAACATAGATGAAAAAGACATATTATGAAACTAGATGAAAAATTAAGCATATTTCATATAAAGTTTGTTTTAAACCGATGCACGGTTAATTAGTTATTAAATGCATGAACAACAAGGGGTAATCTGAAAATGTGCAGTTTTTCTGTAAATAGAAAAATTCGCTCATAGCAGGAAAAATATATATCGGGCCGAAACTGCACATGGGCCAACAGTGCAAAAGGAGAGGGGGCGGCTCACCCATGGGCCTCGGCCCGGATCAGAGAAGGAGGCAGGCATGCAGCTGGCCTAACAGATCTGGGCCACGGGGAGCCTTGCGGCCCAGGAGTCCGCCCACATGGTGCTCGAACGAGTCAACGGGGACGAAAGGCCGAAGCAGAGCAGCGCATGACAGGGGCCAGCGGGCACGACACAGAGCAGCGCCTGAGCTTCGGTGAGCGGGCAAGGCGGAGGGAGAAGGGCGGCGGCGAGCACCACTCCGACGAGGCAGGGGTCAGGGCACAGTCAACGCACACAAGGGACACGCGGTCGTGGCTCGAGGCGAGGGAGTCGACCTCCTGCTCGAAGCAGAAACAGAGGAGGAGGCGGCCGGACTGCAGAGGAAGTAGGCGGGCCACTTGCAGCAGATGCACGTGAGCAAGCGCAGCGCTCGACCTGCTGCTCGATGCAGAAGAAGCAGGGGCGCAGCGCACTGGACAACAACGACGGCGGGGAACTTGGGCGCGAAGCAGATGGAGTGGCGCTGGGACTTGGCATGGGCAGGGCGTCGCAAGGCGACAGGCGAGAGGAACCGGGCGCAGGCGACCTGATCCGGCGGCGCGGAGCTCCTGCGGGAGAGGGATGAGACCAGGAAGAAGTCAGAGAAGTGGAGAAACGAGAAGAAGAGGAGGACAGGGAGAAGGAGCGAGTGGCCTGACCTGGTGCTGCTGCTTGGGTGGCTGGCGACCACCGGCGAGGCAGAGGCGTGGGGACGAGGAGGCACAGCCTCGTGCGTTTCCTCGGGCACGCGGGCGTGGAGAAGGAGCTCGAGCTCCTGGTTGCTGCTGGTCGAGGAAGGCCGTGGGGATCTCTGGTTGGAGGGGATGGATCGATGGAATTGGGGCGACAAGTGGTTGGCCCGATTGGAAAATCAAGGAAGGATTTTGGATCGGGAGGGGATCCCGATGTGGGAGAGGAGTGGCGGCGGCAGCTAGGGGATCCCTAGAAACTAGGTGGTTTGTCTAGATATATATAGTAGGTGGGTTTGACTTAGGGGTATATCGTCCCTCTGATTGTAATCGGGCGGACGAGAAAAATAGGCTAGGGAGTCCAATTAACAAAACGGAGATGTTTTGTAGATGTTTGGGGATGTTCCAGATCCAACGGTGACGACTGCCCGGGTCGGGTTCGGGACAACTTTCGGACGCGCGCGCGAGGAGGGCCGCAGGCTGACGAGAGAGCTTAGGTTGGAACTTGCAGTAGGTAGTGGGCTGTGCAGAAGGCCTCAGGCTGAGAAAAGAGAAGAGAGAAGACCCGGCGACTATTTCCGGAGACCGAAAACGTCCAACGTTAGAGACCGGCTATACTGCCGCTATAGTTAATCGTTGGGACGTCAAACGAACTCCAAATGCGATGAAACTTGACAGGCGGTCTATCTACACTATAATAAGACCACACGTCAACTCTCATCCCATTCCGAGAACATTTTCCGGCCACTTATAAAATACTATTTCGGACATGCCGCGGGTGCGTGCAAGTGTGTCTAGACTCGGAACGAACAACAGAGAGAACTGGGGAACCCAGACGGATGCAAGTTTTGAAAACACGATGATGCAATGCATATGATGCAATGACAAGATGCAACACGCAAGCGAATGGCATGGCAACGACGGTGAATAGCTGGAAGACACCTGGTGCAACGGTCTCGGGGCATCACAACACTCCACCACTACGAGAGGATCTCGTCCCGAGATCTAGAATGGCACCGGAGGGACAACGGAAGAGAAATAGAAGAGGTAAAACTAAGTTGCTTCTCTGACCAATGAGTGAAACCAAGGAACCTTGTGAGGTTGAGCAAAATAAAAGAAAGAAACAACTGAGATGAACAAAGTTGAAAGCACTCCGTTAAGAAAGAGGAAAAGAAAGAACTGATTCGGGTAGCACTTCGGTTGAAGAGAGATGAAAGAGTTGATAAAATGAAAGAGCTTGAGAAAAAGGACACAACACTCCGGTTAAATGGATAAACACGAAAAGAACACGATCCAAGATGATGAGAGAAAAGAGCAAGATCACAAAGGCTCCGTAACAAAAGAATAGAAGATAGATAATTGAAATAGGAGAATGGAGAAGAAAATGCCAATTTCTGCCACAAAAGAGCTTGAAAAAGCATCTTTAGGAGAAGGGTCGAACGGAGTTGTTGGAGAACCAACGACGAAAGGACAAACTTGAAGTGAGCTTATAGAAGGCATCTCAACATTATGAGGTGACAACTTGCCACTCACGGAAAAGATTTGATTGGGTTTAAATGACAAGGAGACGAGAAACTATTCGCCGGAAGGACAAATGAAGAACTTGGGTCAATTATGAGTACCATAATAGCAACAATCCTTAGGGAAGGATTTAGGTGAAATATACCCCAAGATAACTCCAAAGAAGAGGTTGATTGGTTGGAAAGATGACTTGAGCGAAGAGAAAATGATGGATTTAAATACCTCACTCTTGAAAAACATGTGAAACATGAAACACGAAGGGAAATTGTCAAGAGTGACATAACACCACCTCAAAAGATATGCGTGAAAGAATTGCACTCCGGATTGCAAGATGAAGAAAACTTGAACTCCTCTGAAAATAATCTTGATGAACGTTTCGAGAACGGATTAAGTCCTTGATGAACTATCATGTAGAACCTCCATGAAGAACTCTGTTAAACAAAAGAATGATCAAACGGAAGGAAAGAGAAGTTGAAAACATAAAGTGAAACCTTGAAATGATTTAGAAGGAGCTTCGCAACGAGGCAAAGCGGAAAGGCTTGGAACTCTAGAAAAGAAAGACGAGCACTTGAAACCAAGAATTTAATTATCGTGAACAAACTCCGGAAGAAAAGATTAACATATGGATGAAATAAGAATAAGAATTACATTATGCTTGTCCTTCATCAATTAAATTGATGATCAACAATGAATTTGGCATACTACTTATTCTCGTAGAAAGAATTAAGCGAGATATAGCGCAAACTTGGGAAGGTCTTCGACGAACCATTGGTAGGATTTGGAAAACAACGAACGAGTTGATATGATAACCATGGAATAGAATCTTGAGCAAACCACTGTAAGAATTGAAAATGAACGAAGAGAAGATAAAGAAACACCGGGAAGAATTAGCAAATGAATGAAAATGCTTGAGAGAATTTAGACACAAGAGAACGAAGGGGTCACGAACTGATTAGAGATTACTTGAACGAAGCACCGGTAAGATAGGAGAATGATAACTGACAGCTGAGAATGAATAAACCTGAATTGATGGACTCCGGATAACAAACTGAGAAGACTCTTGAATTGCTCCGGATAGGTGAAAAGAATTCTCATGATCAAAATAATTACGAGAGGATGGCAACAAGCTAGAATCATGAATCTTGAAGAGAATGGAGCAAGATTAAAGAGAAACTCTTCTTCGGTCTTCAAAATCCGAGAATGACGACGAGAAACACCACCATGAATTATTTAGACACTCCGGAATGAAGAATGGAAAGGTTGAGCCAATGATGAAAAGGATTTGAAAGATCTTGGAGAAAGGCATTTGACTGATGATAAATCATTCTTACGTCAAACTTTGAGATGAATATGAGAATAACTCCGGAAATTAGAAGAGTCAGGTAAGATCTTGGGGAAAAGACCTGTGGGTTAGGGCCCACTCAAAATAAACACCGTTGAACGATTTAAAAATATAGATTGCGCCGGTTGATTTAAATGGCTTGAATGAGATAACATCCTCGAAAGAGCTTGAACGAAAGCAGAGTGGAAACACGAATCTCCGAGATATCTTGAGCACTCCGAAACAATTGAATAGCGAGAAGTGGATGATTAAGAGGTGCACCGGCATGAGAAGGTATTTGAAAGGAGGAAAGGATATGATCAACAAAGCTTGAATTGGTTCCACTGGAGAAGAAAAGAATGAAGAATGACGAACTTGAGGCTCCGTTAGTATCTTCATGAGAATCACCGGATAAGAACATTCAAGGAAAAGGATGGAGAGACTTCACATCAATAAGATGGATACTTGATCAAGAAATCTGAATCCTTCAAGAAAACAAGGGTGGGAGGGTGGGAAAACACCGTTGAGAATGAAACGAACACCGTTGAGAAGAAATGATAATTGATCTTGCTGATGTTGAAATGATCAGATCCACTTGAAGAAAAGCATGCCGGTTAAAAGGGATTGACAAAAACAATCTTGATGATCAAGAAGGATTGGTATTCACATCGGAGTATGAGAACACCATTTGGGGAAGGTATGGAATCAACATTTGACTTCGAAGCAACTCGAATACCACAACTCAAAACAAAACAAAGAATTGGCTTGCAGAATAAGCCGGAACAAACATATGATAGAGATTTCGTCCGAAGTTTTCGTGGTGGGGCCTACATGGGCTCGATCGTACAGCACCATCATGTACAAGGCAGTGCACATGACATACGAAGCGTCCCCGAGTCGGCATAGCCAAGGACTCTTTAAGACACCACGAGACCACTGTAAAACCAACCGTGAATAGGCGGACCACTAGACGTCGAACCCCAATTTCATATCATACATCTGTCGGAAAGATATCCTAAGAGCTACTTGAATTCCCGCTTATAAACTCCCGAAATTTTCCGGTTATGCAATCAGGTGTTGAGGATACAGGGGAAGCATAAATATCTCACCCAAAACTAGCAAATCCTACATCCAGCTGTATCCATCCTTCAACACATAACCAAGAAATCTTCGGAAATCGTTTGCCTCAACCTTCAAAAAGCATCGGTTATACAAGTTATGGCAATACTCCCGAACTCCCTCCCCAGTACTGGGTGGCGTCGAGGTTATCTCACCAACAACTGCATAAAAGAGATTTTCGATGTCGGCGAAACTAAACTCAGGTATTCCAGAACTTCAACGGTAAAATTGTGATGACAACACCTCAGAGCTCAACTCCCCGGGACACTGCCACAACCCCTAAAGGACAGGAGGAACCAAGAACAATGTTCTCGTCACAAAACCATCGGAACAATTCCAAGATACCCGCGTGATCCTAAAAAAATTTAGTGAAAATTTGAGAAGAGAAGAGTCAAAACTCTACGTCAGGATGCCTCAACAGAGCGACGAAGGGACTGAGGAGTAAAAAGAAGTCCTAACTCTCCGATATATATAATTCCTAAAAGACTCAAAACATTTTTCTAGACTCAACAATGCCAGCTATTCGATCAAGCAGGGGCCTCCTAAGGTCGGGGAAGGCTCTGATACCAACTTGTAATGCCCTCGATGCGGCTATATCTCCCACGTGTCGAAGCACGACTTAGAGGCATAACCGCATTGAAAGCAATGTCGCAAGTGAGGTAATCTTCACACAACCCATGTAATACATAAGGGAAAGAGATACATAGTTGGCTTACACTCGCCACTTCACACAATTACATGAATAAAGTATTACATCAACCAGATACAGTCAAGGTCCGACTACAGAACCAAAATAAAAGAAGACTACCCCAAAAGCTACACAGATCCCCGATCGTCCCAACTGGGCTCCACTACTGATCAACTAGAACGAAATAACACAAAGGACAAGATCTCCATCGAGCTCCTCCTGAGCTTGGTTGCGTCATCTGCACGGTCTCATCGGCACCTGCAAGATGGTTTTGGAAGTATCTGTGAGCCACGGGGACTCAGCAATCTCACACCCTCGCGATCAAGACTATTTAAGCTTATGGGTAAGGTAAAAGGTACGAGGTGGAGCTGCAGCAAGCGACTAGCATATATGGTGGCTAACATACGCAAATGAGAGCGAGAAGAGAAGGAAAAGCGTGATCGAGAAACTATGATCAAGAAGTGATCCTAGAACAACCTACGTCAAACATAACTCCAACACCGTGTTCACTTCCTGCACTCTGCCAGAAAGAGACCATCACGGTTACACACGCGGTTGATGTATTTTAATTAAGATCAACTTCAGGTTTTTTACAACCGGACATTAACAAATTCCCATCTTCCCATAACCGCGGGCATGGCTTTCGAAAGTTCAAAACCCTGCAGGGGTGTGCCAACTTAGCCCATCACAAGCTCTCACGGTCAACGAAGGATATTCCTTCTAGCGGGAAGACCCGATCAGGCTCGGAATCCCGGTTACAAGACATCCTCGACAATGGTAAAACAAGTCCAGCAAGACCACCCGATGCGCCGACATCTCGATAGGAGCTGCACATATCTCGTTCTCAGGGCAACACCGGATAAGCAATCCGTACAACTAAAACCAGCCCTCGAGTTTCCCCGAGGTGGCGCTGCAAGGGGCTCTAGTTTGGACCAACACTTAGACAAGCACTGGCCCGGGGGGTTGAAATAAAGATGACCCTCGGGATGCGCGACTCCCAAGGGAAAAAGGCTAGGTGGCGAATGGTAAAACCAAGGTTGGGCCTTGCTGGAGGAGTTTTATTCAAGGCGAACTGTCAAGGGGTTCCCATTATAACCCAACCACGTAAGGAACGCAAAATCTGAGAACATAACACCGATATGACGGAAACTAGGGCGGCAAGAGTGGAACAAAACACCAGGCATAAGGCCGAGCCTTCCACCCTTTACCAAGTATATAGATGGATTAATTAAATAAGAGATATTATGATATCCCAACAAAAATCCATGTTCCAAACATGGAACAAGCTCCAATCTTCACCTGCAACTAACAACGCTAAGAGAGGGGTTGAGCAAAGCGGTAACATAGCCAAACAACGGTTTGCTAGGACAAGGTGGGTTAGAGGCTTGGTTCAACAATATGGGAGGCATGATAAGCAAGTGGTAGGTATCGCAGCATAGGCATAGCAAAAGAGCGAGCAACTAGCAAGCAAAGATAGAAGTGATTTCGAGGGTATGGTCATCTTGCCTGAAATCCCGCAAGGAAGAAGAATGAGTCCATGAAGAATACAAACAGACGTAGTCGAACGAATCCTCACAACACGACGTTAACGGAAACAACCCGAAGAAGCATCACCGGAAAGAAGCAAACAACATCGTAAACAAACATCACATAAACATGGAATGATGCACAACGAAGTATGATGCATGTCCGGTTTAATGAAGCATGGCATGGCAAAATGCACAAACAACCCTACAAATTAAGTGGAGCTCAATATGCAACTCCGTTGCATATTGACGAAACACCACGTGCCTTATTTAGTTCGATCTCATTTATGTACCCAACAAGATTAAATGTTGATTAACATGGCAAGAGTTGAAGCTACCTATCTAGTCAAGTTTAAATGAGGCCGGAAGCAACGAACAACAATTCTGGTAAATCCTCATATGCATATATTAGGTTTGGTACTGTTCTGCCCAAAACACAATTTTAGAGTTGTTAAACATGCAAAGAGATGCCACCATGATAAACTAGGCATTTTTCTACCCCATTTACATATAAAGATTATTTAAATCCGAGCTACGGTTATTTAGTTATGAAATAAATCATTTTAACATGGCATAGGGGCAAATTTAATCAAACCGCATTTTTAAACATTTTAAACATACATGAAAAAGACATATTATGAAACTAGATGAAAAACTAAGCATATTTCATATGAAGTTTGTTTTAAACCGATGCACGGTTAATTAGTTATTAAATGCATGAACAGCAAGGGGTAATCTGAAAATGTGTAGTTTTTCTGTAAATAGCAAAATTCGCTCATAGCAGGAAAAATATATATCGGGCCGAAACTGCACATGGGCCAACAGTGCAAAAGGAGAGGGTGCGGCTCACCCATGGGCCTCGGCCCGGATCAGAGAAGGAGGCAGGCATGCAGCTGGCCTAACAGATCTGGGCCACGGGGAGCCTTGCGGCCCAGGAGTATGCCCACGTGGTGCTCGAACGAGTCAACGGGGATGAAAGGCCGAAGCAGAGCAGTGCACGACAGGGGCCAGCGGGCACGACGCAGAGCAGCGCCTGAGCTCTGGTGAGCGGGCAAGGCGGAGGGAGAAGGGCGGCGGCGAGGACCACTACGGCGAGGCAGGGGTCGGGGCGCAGTCAACGCACGCAAGGGACACACGGTCGTGGCTCGAGGCGAGGGAGTCGACCTCCTGCTTGAAGCAGAAGCAGAGCAGGAGGCGACCGGACTACAGAGGAAGTAGGCGGGCCACTTGCAGCAGATGCACGCGAGCGAGCGCAGCGCTCGACCTGCTGCTCGATGCAGAAGAAGCAGGGGCGCAGCGCACTGGACAACAACGACGGTGGGGAACTTGGGCGCGATGCAGATGGAGTGGCGCTGGGACTTGGCGTGGGCAGGGCGTCGCAAGGCGACGGCGCGAGAGGAACCGGGCGCAGGCAACCCGATCCGGCGGCGGGGAGCTCCTGCAGGAGAGGGATGAGACCAGGAAGAAGTCAGAGAAGGGGAGAAACGAGAAGAAGAGGAGGACAGGGAGAAGGAACGAGCGGCCTGGCCTGGTGCTGCTGCTTGGGTGGCCGGCGACCACCGGCGAGGCAGAGGCGTGGGGACGAGGAGGCACAGCCTCGTGCGTTTCCTCGGGCACGCGGGCGTGGAGAAGGAGCTCGAGCTCCTGGTTACTGCTGGTCGAGGAGGGTCGCGGGGGTCTCTGGTTGGAGGGGATGTATCGATGGAATTGGGGCGACATGTGGTTGGCCCGATTGGAAAATCAAGGAAGGATTTTGGATCGGGAGGGGATCCCGATGTGGGAGAGGAGTGGCGGCGGCGGCTAGGGGATCCCTAGAAACTAGGTGGTTTGTCTAGATATATATAGTAGGTGGGTTTGACTTAGGGGTATATCGTCCCTCCGATTGTAATCGGATGGACGAGAAAAATAGGCTAGGGAGTCCAATTAACAAAACGGAGATGTTTTGTAGATGTTTGGGGATGTTCCGGATCCAACGGTGACGACTGCCCGGGTCGGGTTCGGGACAACTTTCGGACGCGCGCGCGAGGAGGGCCGCGGGCTGACGAGAGAGGTTAGGTTGGATCTTGCAGTAGGTAGTGGGCTGTGCAGAAGGCCTTAGGCTGAGAAAAGAGAAGAGAGAAGACCCGGCGACTATTTCCGGAGACCGAAAACATCCGACGTCAGAGACCGGCTATACTGCCGCTATAGTTAATCGTTGGGGCGTCAAACGAACTCCAAATGCGATGAAACTTGACAGGCGGTCTATCTACACTATAATAAGACCACACGTCAACTCTCATCCCATTCCGAGAACATTTTCCGGCCACTTATAAAATACTATTTCGGACATGCCGCGGGTGCGTGCAAGTGTGTCTGGACTCGGAACGGACAACAGAGAGAACTGGGGAACCCGGACGGATGCAAGTTTTGAAAACACGATGATGCAATGCATATGATGCAATGACAAGATGCAACACACAAGCGAATGACATGGCAACGATGGTGAATAGCTGGAAGACACCTGGCGCAACGGTCTCGGGGCGTCACACATCACGTCCAAGATTAGTAGACCGACTCCTGCCTACATCTACTACTATTACTCCACACATCGACCGCTATCCAGCATGCATCTAGTGTATTAAGTTCATGGAGAAATGAAGTAATGCAATAAGAATGATGACATGATGTAGACAAGATCTATTTATGTAGAAATAGACCCCATCTTGTTATCCTTAATAGCAACGATACATACGTGCCGGTTCCCCTTCTGTCACTAGGATCAAGCACCGTAAGATCGAACCCATCACAAAGCACCTCTTCCCATGGCAAGAAAAATCAATCTAGTTGGCCTAACTAAACCAAAGATTCGAAGAAGAAATACGAGGCTATAAGTAATCATGCATATAAGAGATCAAAGAACTCAAATAACTTTCATGGATAAAAACATAGATAGGATCATAAACTCAAAGTTCATAGGATCCCAACAAACAAACCGCAAAAAGAGTTACATCAAATAGATCTCCAAGAGACCATTTTATTGAGAATAAAGAGAGAGAGAGAGAGAGGGAGAGGGAGAGGAAGCCATCTAGCTACTTGTTCGGGATCGTAGCAGAAATTTAAAATTTTCTACGCATCACCAAGATCAATCTATGGAGTCATCTAGCAACGAGGGGAAGAGGAGTGCATCTACATACCCTTGTAGATCGCGAGCAGAAGCGTTCAAGAGAACGGGGATGATGGAGTCGTACTCGTCGTGATCCAAATCACCGATGATCCTAGCGCCGAACGGATGGCACCTCCACGTTCAACACACGTACGGAGCGAGGATGTCTCCCGCGCCTTGATCCAGCAAGGAGGAGGGAGAGGTTGAGGAAGAGGGCTCCAACAGCAGCACGACGGCGTGGTGGTGGTGGAGCAGCAGTACTCCGGCAGGTCTTCGCCAAGCTCTTGCGGAGGAGGAGAGGTGTTGGGGAGGGGAGAGGCTGCGCCTTGGATGTGGTGTGCAGCACTCCCCTTGCCGCTCTATTTATAGGGGAAGGAGGAAGGGGGACGCCCCCCTCTAGATGAGATCTAGAGGGGGGGGCGGCGGCCAAGGGGAGGGGGCTTGCCCCCCAAGCAAGGGGGGGCCCTTAGGGTTCCCCCCCAACCCTAGGCGCATGGGCCCAAGGGAGGATGCGCCCAGCCCATGTAGGGCTGGTTCCCTTTCCTCTACGACCCATTAGGCCCTCCGAGAGAGGTGGACCCTCCCGGTGGACCCCCGGAACCCCTCCGGTGGCCCCGGTACAATACCGATATGCCCCCGAACCTTTCCGGTGACCGTATGACAACTTCCTACATATAAATCTTCACCTCCGAACCATTCTGGAACTCCTCGTGATGTCCGGGATCTCATCCGGGACTCCGAACAACATTCGGTAATCACATACAAGTCTTCCTAATAACCCTAGCGTCATCGAACCTTAAGTGTGTAGACCCTACGGGTTCGGGAACCATGCAGACATGACCGAGACAACTCTCCGGCCAATAACCAGCAGCGGGATCTAGATATCCATGTTGGCTCCCACATGTTCCACGATGTTCTCATCGGATGAACCACGATGTCGAGGATTCAAGCAATCTCGTATACAATTCCCTTTGTCCATCGGTACGTTACTTGCCCGAGATTTGATCATTGGTATCCCAATACCTCGTTCAATCTCGTTACCAGCAAGTCACTTTACTCGTTCCGTAATGCATGATCCCATGACCAACTACTTAGTCACATTGAGCTCATTATGATGATGCATTACCGAGTGGGCCCAGAGATACCTCTCCGTCATACGGAGTGACAAATACCAGTCTCGATTCATGCCAACCCAACAGACACTTTCGGAGATACCTGTAGTGTACCTTTATAGCCACCCAGTTACGTTGTGACGTTTGGTACACCCAAAGCACTCCTACGGTATCCGGGAGTTGCACAATCTCATGGTCTAAGGAAATGATACTTGACACTTAGAGAAGCTCTAGCAGACGAACTACACGATCTTGTGCTATGCTTAGGATTGGGTCTTGTCCATCACATCATTCTCCTAATGATGTGATCCCGTTATCAATGACATCCAATGTCCATGGTCAGGAAACCGTAACCATCTATTGATCAACGAGCTAGTCAACTAGAGGCTCACTAGGGACATGTTGTGGTCTATGTATTCACACATGTATTACGATTTCCGGATAACACAATTATAGCATGAACAATAGACAATTATCATGAACAAGGAAATATAATAATAACCATTTTATTATTGCCTCTAGGGCATATTTCCAACAGTCTCCCACTTGCACTAGAGTCAATAATCTAGTTACATTGTGATGAATCGAACACCCATAGAGTTCTGGTGTTGATCATGTTTTGCTCGAGGAAGAGGTTTAGTCAACGGATCTGCGACATTCAGATCCGTATGCACTTTACAAATATCTATGTCTCCATTTTGAACATTTTCACGAATGGAGTTGAAGCGATGCTTGATATGCCTGGTCTTCCTGTGAAACCTGGGCTCCTTGGCAAGGGCAATAGCTCCAGTGTTGTCACAGAAGAGAGTCACCGGGCCCGACGCATTGGGAATAACTCCTAGGTCGGTAATGAACTCCTTCACCCAGATTGCTTCTTGTGCTGCCTCCGAGGCTGCCATGTACTCCGCTTCACATGTAGATCCCGCCACAACGCTTTGCTTGCAACTGCACCAGCTGACTGCCCCACCATTCAAAATATACACGTATCCGGTTTGTGACTTGGATTCATCCAGATCTGTGTCGAAGCTAGCATCAACGTAACCCTTTATGACGAGCTCTTCGTCACCTCCATAAACGAGAAACATATCCTAAGTCCTTTTCAGGTACTTCAGGATATTCTTGCCCGCTGTCCAGTGTTCCATGCCGGGATTACTTTGGTACCTTCCTACCAAACTTACGACAAGGTTTACATCAGGTCTGGTACACAGCATGGCATACATAATAGACCCTATGGCCGAGGCATAGGGGACGACACTCATCTTTTCTCTATCTTCTGTCGTGGTCCGGCATTGAGCCGTGCTCAATCTCGTGCCTTGCAACACAGGCAAGAACCCCTTCTTGGACTGATCCATATTGAACTTATTCAATATCTTGTCAAGGTACGTACTCTGTGAAAGACCAATGAGGCGTCTCGATCTATCTCTATAGATCTTGATGCCTAATATATAAGCATCTTCTCCAAGATCCTTCATTGAAAAACACTTGTTCAAGTAGGCCTTTATGCTTTCCAAGCATTCTATATCATTTCCCATCAATAGTATGTCATCCATATATAATATGAGAAATGCTACAGAGCTCCCACTCACTTTCTTGTAAACACAGGCTTCTCCATAAGTCTGCGTAAACCCAAATGCTTTGATCATCTCATCAAATCGAATGTTCCAACTCCGAGATGTTTGCACCAGCCCATAGATTGGGCGTTGGAGCTTGCACACCTTGTCAGCATTCTTAGGATCGACAAAACCTTCCGGCTGCATCATATACAATTCTTCCTTAAGGAAACCATTAAGGAATGCCGTTTTGACGTCCATTTGCCATATCTCATAATCATAGAATGCTGCAATTGCTAACATGATTCGGACGGACTTCAGCTTCGCTATGGGTGAGAAAGTCTCATCGTAGTCAACCCCTTGAACTTGTCAATAACCCTTAGCGACAAGCCGAGCCTTATAGATGGTCACATTACCATCCGCGTCTGTCTTCTTCTTAAAGATCCATTTATTTTCTATGGCTCGCCGATCATCGGGCAAGTCAGTCAAAGTCCATACTTCGTTTTCATACATGGATCCTATCTCGGATTTCATGGCTTCCAGCCATTTGTCGGAATCTGGGCCCGCCATCGCTTCTTCATAGTTCGAAGGTTCGCCATTGTCCAACAACATGATTTCCAGGACAGGGTTGCCGTACCACTCTAGTGCGGAACGTGTCCTTGTGGACCTACGAAGTTCAGTAGCAACTTGATCTGAAGTTTCATGATCATCATCATTAACTTCCTCTCTAGTCGGTGCAGGCACCTCAGGAACATTTTCCTAAGCTGCGCCACTCTCCGGTTAAAGAGGCTATACTTCATCAAGTTCTACTTTCCTCTCACTTACTTCTTTCGAGAGAAACTCTTTCTCTAGAAAGGATCCATTCTTGGCAACAAAGATCTTGCCTTTGGATCTGAGGTAGAAGGTATACCCAATAGTTTCTTTAGGGTATCCTATGAAGACGCATTTTTCCGATTTGGGTTTGAGCTTTTCAGGTTGAAGTTTCTTCACGTAAGCATCGCATCCCCAAACTTTTAGAAACGACAGCTTAGGTTTCTTCCCAAACCATAATTCATACGGTGTCGTCTCAACGGATTTCGACGGAGCCCTATTTAAAGTGAATGCGGCAGTCTCTAAAGCATAGCCCCAAAATGACAGCGGTAGATCGGTAAGAGACATCATAGATCGCACCATATCTAATAGAGTGCGATTACGACGTTCGGACACACCATTACGCTGAGGTGTTCCAGGCGGCGTGAGTTGTGAAACTATTCCACATTTCCTTAAGTGCGTGCCAAATTCGTGACTCAAATACTCTCCCCCACGATCTGATCGCAAGAACTTGATTTTCCTGTCACGTTGATTCTTAACCTCACTCTGAAATTCCTTGAACTTTTCAAAGGTCTCAGACTTGTGTTTCATTAAGTAGACATACTCATATCTACTCAAGTCATCAGTGAGGGTGAGAACATAACGATAGCCACCGCGATCCTGAACACTCATTGGACCTCACACATCAGTATGTATAATTTCCAATAAGTTGGTTGCTCGCTTCATTGTTCCGGAGAACGGAGTCTTGGTCATTTTGCCCATGAGGCATGGTTCGCACGTGTCAAATGATTCATAATCAAGAGACTCCAAAAGTCCATCTTCATGGAGTTTCTTCATGCGTTTGACACCAATGTGACCAAGGCGGCAGTGCCACAAGTATGTGGGACTATCATTATCAACCTTACATCTTTTGGTATTCACACTATGAATATGTGTAACATCACGTTCGAGATTAAATAAGAATAAACCATTGACCAGCGGGGCATGACCATAAAACATATCTCTCATATAAATAGAACAACCATTATTCTCGGATTTAAATGAGTAGCCATCTTGTATTAAACGAGATCCTGATACAATGTTCATGCTCAAAGCTGGCACTAAATAACAATTATTGAGGTTTAAAACTAATCTTGTAGGTAAATGCAGAGGTAGCGTGCCGACGGCGATCACATCGACCTTGGAACCATTCCCGATGCGCATCGTCACCTCGTCCTTCGCCAGTCTCCGCTTATTCCGCATCTCCTTTGGTGTTGCCAGCCTTCTTGTCCGCTAAGTACTTGGGGCAGTTCCGCTTCCAGTGACCACTTCCCTTGCAATAAAAACACCCAGTCTCGGGCTTGGGTCCATTCTTTGGCTTCTTCCCGGCAGCTTGCTTACCGGGTGCGGCAACTCCCTTGCCGTCCTTCTTGAAGTTCTTTTTACCCTTGCCTTTCTTGAACTTAGTGGTTTTATTCACCATCAACACTTGATGTTCCTTTTGGATTTCCACCTCCGCTGATTTCAGCATTGAATATACCTCAGGAATGGTCTTTTCCATCCCCTGCATATTGAATTTCATCACAAAGCTCTTGTAGCTAGGTGGGAGCGACTGAAGGATTCTGTCAACGACCGCATCATCCGGGAGATTAACTCCCAGCTGAGACAAGCGGTTGTGCAACCCAGACATTTTGAGTATGTGCTCGCTGACGAAACTATTCTCCTCCATCTTACAACTGTAGAACTTGTCGGAGACTTCATATCTCTCGACCCGGGCATGAGCTTGGAAAACCATTTTCAGCTCTTGGAACATCTCATATGCTCCGTGTTGCTCAAAACGCTTCTGGAGCCTCGGTTCTAAGCTGTAAAGCATGCCGCACTGAACTAGGGAGTAATCATCAGCACAGGACTGCCAAGCATTCATAACATCTTAGTTTGCTGGGGGTGGTGCTTCACCTAGCGGTGCTTCAAGGACATATGTTTTCTTGGCAGCTATGAGGATGATCCTCAAGTTCCGGACCCAGTCCGTATAGTAGCTACCATCGTCTTTTAGCTTGGTTTTCTCTAGGAACGCGTTGAAGTTGAGGACAACATTAGCGTGGGCCATTTGATCTACAAGACATATTGTAAAGATTTTAGACTAAGTTCATGATAATTAAGTTCATCTAATCAAATTATTTAATGAACTCCCACTCAGATAGACATCCCTCTAGTCATCTAAGTGATACATGATCCGATTCAACTAGGCCATGTCCGATCATCACGTGAGACGGACTAGTCATCATCGGTGAACATCTTCATGTTGATCGTATCTTTTATACGACTCATGTTCGACCTTTCGGTCTTCCGTGTTCCGAGGCCATGTCTGTACATGATAGGCTCGTCAAGTCAACCTAAGTGTTTTGCGTGTGTAAATCTGGCTTACACCCGTTGTATGCGAACGTTAGAACCTATCACACCCGATCATCACGTGGTGCTTCGGAACAACGGACCTTAGCAACAGTGCACAGTTAGGGGGAACACTTTCTTGAAATTATTGTGAGGGATCATCTTATTTTTGCTACCGTCGTTCTAAGCAAATAAGATGTAAAACATGATAAACATCACATGCAATCAAATAGTGACATGATGTGGCCAATATCATTTTGCTCCTTTTTGATCTCCATCTTCGGGGCGCCATGATCATCATCGTCACCGGCATGACACCATGATCTCCATCATCGTGTCTTCATGAAGTTGTCTCGTCAACTATTACTTCTACTACTATGGCTAACGGTTAGCGATAAAGTGAAGTAATTACATGACGTATAAGTTGACACGCAGGTCATAAATAAATTAAGACAACTCCTATGGCTCCTGCCGGTTGTCATACTCATCGACATGCAAGTCGTGATTCCTATTACAAGAACATGATCAATCTCATACATCACATATATCATTCATCACATCCTTTTGGCCATATCACATCACACGGCATATGCTGCAAAAACAAGTTAGACGTCCTCTAATTGTTGTTGCAAGTTTTACGTGGCTGCTATAGGTTTCTAGCAAGAACGTTTCATACCTATGCCAAAACCACAACGTGATATGCCAATTTCTATTTACCCTTCATAAGGACCCTTTTCATCGAATCTGATCCGACTAAAGTGGGAGAGACGGACACCCGCTAGCCACCTTATGCAACTAGTGCATGTCAGTCGGTGGAACCAGTCTCACGTAAGCGTACGTGTAAGGTCGGTCCGGGCCGCTTCATCCCACGATGCCACCGAATCAAGATAAGACTAGTAACGACAAGTAAATTGACAAAATTGACGCCCACAACAACTTGTGTTCTACTCATGCATAGAAACTACGCATAGACCTGGCTCATGATGCCACTGTTGGGGATCGTAGCAGAAATTTAAAATTTTCTACGCATCACCAAGATCGATCTATGGAGTCATCTAGCAACGAGGGGAAGAGGAGTGCATCTACATACCCTTGTAGATCGCGAGCGGAAGCGTTCAAGAGAACAGGGATGATGGAGTCGTACTTGTCGTGATCCAAATCACCGATGATCCTAGCGCCGAACGGACGGCACCTCCGCGTTCAACACACGTACGGAGCGAGGACGTCTCCCGCGCCTTGATCCAGCAAGGAGGAGGGAGAGGTTGAGGAAGAGGGCTCCAACAGCAGCACGATGGCGTGGTGGTGGTGGAGCAGCAGTACTCCGGCAGGGCTTCGCCAAGCTCTTGCGGAGGAGGAGAGGTGTTGGGGAGGGGAGGGGCTGCGCCTTGGATGTGGTGTGCAGCCCTCCCCTTGCCGCTCTATTTATAGGGGAAGGAGGAAGGGGGGCGGCCCCCTCTAGATGAGATCTAGAGGGGGCGGCGGCCAAGGGGAGGGGGCTTGCCCCCCAAGCAAGGGGGGCGCCCCCCTTAGGGTTCCCCCCCCAACCCTTAGGTGCATGGGCCCAAGGGGGGATGCGCCCAGCCCATGTAGGGCTGGTTCCCTTTCCTCTACGGCCCATTAGGCCCTCCGAGAGAGGTGGCCCCTCCCGGTGGCCCCGGTACAATACCGATATGCCCCCGAACCTTTCCGGTGACCGTATGACAACTTCCTACATAGAAATCTTCACCTCCGGACCATTCCAGAACTCCTCGTGACATCCGGGATCTCATCCGGGACTCCGAACAACATTCGGTAATCACATACAAGTCTTCCTAATAACCCTAGCATCATCGAACCTTAAGTGTGTAGACCCTACGGGTTCGGGAACCATGCAGACATGACCGAGACAACTCTCCGGCCAATAACCAGCAGCGGGATCTAGATATCCATGTTGGCTCCCACATGTTCCACGATGTTCCCATCGGATGAACCACGATGTCGAGGATTCAAGCAATCTCGTATACAATTCCCTTTGTCCATCGGTACGTTACTTGCCCGAGATTTGATCATCGGTATCCCAATACCTCGTTCAATCTCGTTACCAGCAAGTCACTTTACTCGTTCCGTAATGCATGACCAACTACTTAGTCACATTGAGCTCATTATGATGATGCATTACCGAGTGGGCCCAGAGATACCTCTCCGTCATACGGAGTGACAAATACCAGTCTCGATTCATGCCAACCCAATAGACACTTTTGGAGATACCTGTAGTGTACCTTTATAGCCACCCAGTTATGTTGTGACGTTTGGTACACCCAAAGCACTCCTACGGTATCCGGGAGTTGCACAATCTCATGGTCTAAGGAAATGATACTTGACACTTAGAGAAGCTCTAGCAGACGAACTACACGATCTTGTGCTATGCTTAGGATTGGGTCTTGTCCATCACATCATTCTCCTAATGATGTGATCCCGTTATCAATGACATTCAATGTCCATAGTCAGGAAACCATGACTATCCTTTGATCAACGAGCTAGTCAACTAGAGGCTCACTAGGGACATGTTGTGGTCTATGTATTCACACATGTATTACGATTTCCGGATAACACAATTATAGCATGAACAATAGGCAATTATCATGAACAAGGAAATATAATAATAACCATTTTATTATTGCCTCTAGGGCATATTTCCAACACTACTAACTACGGACCCAAAGGTCTACAAAAGACTACTCACGCATCATCGGAGAGGCACCAATGAGGATGATGAACCCCTTCGTGATGGTGTCTAGATTGGATCTGGTGTTTCTGGAACTTGCGGCGGCTGGAATTGTTTTTTGTCGACTCCCCCAGGGTTTTTGGAATATTGGGGTATTTATAGAGTAAAGAGGCGGTGCGGGTGGCCACCGAGGTGGGCACAACCCACCTGGGCGCGCCTGGGGGCCCGGGCGTGCCCTGGTGGGTTGTGCCCCCCTCGGGGCACCCCTCAGGTGCTTCTCCAGCCCATTGGGTGTCTTCTGGTCCATAAAAAGTTTCGCTGCATTTGGACTCAGTTTGATATTGATTTTCTACGATGTAAAAAAACAAGCAAAAAACAGCAACTGGCACTGGGCACTATGTCAATAGGTTAGTACCAAAAAATGATATAAAATATTTATAAAACATCCAAGAATGATAATATAACAACATGGAACAATCAAAAATTATAGATACGTTGGAGACGTATCATGGCCCCTTAGCAGGCTCAGCCGGATGAGGCCCCTCAGTAGAGTCCTCTTTCGCCTCAGCTATCTCCGGGGCGTCAGCGGACTCCGCATCCTCCTCCGCCGCCTCCTCCAGCGCGTTAGCGGACTCCGCCTCCTCCTATGCCTCCTCCGGCGCATCAGCGGACTCCGCCGCCTCAGCAGCAGCGGAAGAGAGCCGCCGCTCCGGCGGCTAGCAGTACAAAAGGCGGGAAGAAATTCAAAGCTGTTCCAAGCCTTAGGGTTCCTCCAAAGTTACCATATGAGAGGGCTGACAAGGAGCCTATGACATCGTGGAAGCCGAAGTGCAGGCCCATTTTGAATGGAAACGTCCACCTCCGAAGGAAACGGTAGATCCGGTGAAAGCGAAGCGCACTCTGGATGCCCTTAAGCGACCAAACCTGATCATCCTAGCTCGGCTTACATGAGAAGCAATCGTGGCCCCCGCTCAAGGTGCCTAGCGATATCGCTAATCATCCGGGGCTACTGTCCGGTACCAATCTTGGTGATTACATGGGCGATGATGTACAGTTTGAAATGGTTGAGGTAGTAGAGATCTTTAGATACGAGCACGTGAACCCTCTCGCCAAACCTGATCATCCTCCTCTAACAACGATGATGCGAAGATTGCGTGACTGGTACTTGGAAAGCTGCAGGAAGAATGGGACTGATAGATTGATGGTGAGAATTAAAGAAGAGCACGACCTCATTGGAGTCGACCTGATGCCTGTTGAATTTGTGGAATTATTTTAGTTATTCAATCAAGAGGCACTCGACAAACAACTCATGACTTGCTACTATCTGTAACTATTACTTCTGCAATTAAGTCTCTAGCTTAGCTCGCTCATTGCATGTATATATAATTATCCTCACTATATTATGCAGATTGAAGATCGTCGAATGCAAAAAAAGCACAAATCTATGACATTGGGTTCATTAGCCCAAATACCGTAAATGAATGGTCGGTAGAAAATAGAGTTGAAGATACTGAGAAAAACTTGCTAAAATCATTTCTTCGACATCAAAACAAAGGGAAAATACTCTTTTCTTACAACTTCAAGTTAGTGTTACTGTCTTGTGCATATTCGGTTTCGCTTACTCATGTAATTGATGAGTTATGCGTGCGCAGGTTCCATTTTATTCTGCTATCCATTAATCTTGACGGGGGAGTAGTAATTGTCTTAGACTCGAGACGTAAAGATCGCTAGGATTATGCGGACATGACTGCAATGCTCTGGAAGTAAGTTCAAACATTATCGCACCATATCGGCAACTTCCGTTCATTTCCTGATATCAAGTAATCATTTTCTTTGCCTGGCAGGGTTTGGAAAAAATTCACTGAAATGGTTCCGGGTCTGCAGAAGGAGTTGCGATTTACACACCCAAAGTAATTAGTACTAGCTAGTTCCGTGCATCTCTCATTGATTCTAGTTTCATCAATACCATTATCATGTTTGATTATCATTTTGATTGAACTCTATTCTCGTAAAATGCTTGTGGCAGACAGGCGGGAATAATTTATGTGGATACTACGTTTGCGAGTTCATTCACCACTCGGCCTTTGAGCAGGGCTTGTCTGACAAAACAATTTGAAGTACGTAAACAATAATATTCACAATTTTATTTTATTACCATCAATTGTGTTGGGTTTATTCATATATATGTATTGACCCCTTCTTTAAATTAGATCTGGCAGATGCGGGATGAACTCCTACCACATGATCGCATACGAGCAATTCAAGAGGAATTGACGGGATTTTTTCTTGACCGCGTCATAAATGAGAAGGGAGAATACCATAGGAAGTTCAATGGGAGTTTGGCGCTTGATGATGTCAGGGATATTATATTGTATATATGTAGTAGTGTCGGATAGATATACAAAAACTTGTTGTTCGACCAAGCACGAAAAGAGGTCATTTCTCTCTATATATGTTCATGACGATCTTGTGTAATTAATGGTTTCCTTCATTTGCTTACTAGCTAGCGTCGAGTTCTCTGTATATGTATAGTAGCTAGCGTCGACCAAGCACGAAGAAAGAGAAGTCACTTTTCTCTATTAGCTAGCTAACACAATATGAAACCCCTAAATTAACCCTTCAAAACCCCTAACCCCCCCCCCCTCTTAATAAAAAACAAAAACCCCAGCGCCTGCGAGTTGCTGATGCGTGGCTGCCTTTTGGTCCCGGTTGGTATTACCAACCGGGACTAAAGGTCCTCCTGCCTGGGCGCCCCACAGTGGCCACGTGGAGCTCCTTTGGTCCCGGTTCGTAAGCCAACTAGGACTAAAGATCCTCCTGCCTGGGCGCCCCACAACGGCCACGTGGAGCTCCTTTGGTCCCGGTTCGTAAGCCAACCGGGACTAAAGGTCCTCATGCCTGGGCGTCCCACAGCGGCCACGTGGAGCTCCTTTGGTCCCAGTTCGTAAGCCAACCGGGACTAAAGGTTTTGGGTATTAGTCTCGTTTGTTTTGTCCCGGTTCCAGAACCGGGACTAGTACCTTGTTTTCTACTAGTGTGGGATTCAGTGGAAAACTTATATGCACATGTAGAATGATAAGCGGTAAAACAAGCTCAAGTGTTGTTGGTGATCACGTTTTTCGGATCTTAGGATATCGCTAAGTGTAACGATAGTCCTAAAACAACATTCAGAATATGACATTGGAAGAACGATCATATTGAATCGACCTAAACTTGTTTGTTATACTCTGAGATGATATCGTCATGAGTCAATTGTTATAACACAGAGTGTTAGCATGTGCTTTAGTTCCTTAGACCATGAGAGTATCGTAGTCACTTCTTACCGTACGATGAGCTTTGGGGTTGCTCAAACATCATATGTAACACGGTGATCATAAAGACAACTTACAGGTCATCAAAAAGTTTGACAAGGGACTCGATAGCTCGAGAGTGGAATTTGCTCCTCCGATATGGAGAGATATTCTTAGGGCCCTCTCGGTGTAACAGCATCCATCATCGTCTGACCAGACACAGGTGACTATGTCACGGGGATGCGAGAACATGTCAAAGAGAAAGAAGAACGAAACCGGTAACAAGGAGACGGTATAGTGAGCATGTGTATGACTCAAGAGGATATCGACACATCTCACCACGGGTTTTGTAAAGTATCATGAAGCAAAGGGAACATCATATGATAATCAAAGGTTTGCTCGAATGTCATTCGTGTGCATTTATAATACAACAATAGACATCTTATGCTAAGTGTCCACCTTCTTGTCTCACTGATGTGGAACTTGAAATTATGCAAACTCTGAATTTTCATAGTCTAGTTCATGCCTCATGTGTTGGACCTATGAGGGCTGAAATTCTACAATTTTGCTAACCATCAGGCGCCTGAATTTGTTGGTGGTGTCAGTTGAATTCGGACGAGGGCAAGGGGGGGGGGGGGGGGGGGGGGACAAGCTAGGACCTCGCCAGATACAGGGACGACACTGCGACAGACAACGGGTTTTGTAGTGTCCCGGGAAGAGGCAAGGAAGCAGGTTAATGGGTGCGGGGATTGTCGGCGTTGTTGCAGATCGACAGGGCTTAGAGAGATGGTTGTGGCGGCGACAAGCAATGGCTGTGGGGCAAGGTTGAGGGGGCTGGGGGGTACGCAGGAGGATAAGGCGTGGCAGGCCAGCATTTGCGCACGAGGAAAAAGATAAACAGTGCTGGGCAATCCTGACCGTTGGATGGTGGTCCAATGGCCCCAAAAAAAATCGACGAACACATTTTTTTTGTTAACTGCTGAATAGGTGCACCCGAAATTCTAACATAAGCAACTTAGGTGGTTTTGATCCTTACATGATTGAACATGACTTAACCTGGAATAATTCGTTGCTCATTCCTGTGAGCACGACGGAAGATCTTGGGTATTTTATAGTCTCATGTCTTACTGTTATAAGATGTCACCGTTGCGGACATAGGACTTCAGACAGTTATCGCTGTAGTATGATAAATTGATAATGGCACCGGCACTTCCGTTTCGAAAAAAGAAAGATAATGGCACCGGCACTGAACAACCAATGAAGCTCTTTTGACACTGAGAGACAATGGCGCTGATGTAAACCAACAACTTATGTTTAGGAGGGCATCACACATTTATACGGTTTGTGCTCCTGAAACAATATTTATGAGTCGTGGAGAACGATTGAGCATGTTGAGAGAGGTTAGGGTAGGCATTGCAGACGGCTAAAACATGCTCATAATATCAATAATATCAAAAGGACAGGGTAGACCGAACTTGACATAAGAGGAGTCCCCAAAGAAAGATCTAAAGGATTGAAATATCATCAAAGAACTAGCCATGGACAGGGGGCATGAAAGCTTGCTATCCATGTGCCAGAATCATGAGTTGGCCGCGAGATATTATGGGTTTCGCCTCTAGCCTACCCCAACTTGTTTGGGACTAAAGGCTTTGTTGTTGGTGGTGGTGCTGGACAACTATTGAGCAAATCACTGGGCTCAATCAAATTGGTAGAGAAGCAAAATTGTTCACTAGGTACGGTAGAGTTCATCATAAAATTAAATCCAATATACGAGTCTAAAAAATCTGTCAGAAATTAACTCTCACCATTAGATTGACCAATGGATAGTGGAAAGAATATATAGAGGTATCCAGACAAAAAAAATATGACTAATTCTATTACATGCATGCATGGTTGCATATAGAACAAGATGCATAGGTGAGTGTAAATGATGTCGCTCTCAAGTTCCTGATATCTGCTTTCAAGTAAGAAAAAAATCAATTTATTCATCCATAACAACAAAGCAACCAGAATCAATGAAGGCTCATAAAGGTGGTTATGACAAGTTCTTCTGTTTGTTTGTTTTTGGAGAGAGGGAAAAAAGTTCTGTATCAAGAATTCAGAAATAACTTGTATTATGTTCAAGCCATGAAGCAGTGACTTTGGTGATTATGGAAGATACCTCTGCTGCCAAGAAAAAAGCTACCCATGCGTAAGATAAATCGCACGCCACATTATCCTGATAAGCAAATTCTACCACAAGAGTTGCTCTTTAATGCTTAGAACTACACTGATAAGAACAGAACAGGCTTACAACAAACTGATTGGATCAAACTTGTTTCCTAGGTTTGGAGTTGGGCACATGTTTAAGAAACTCATTTTCATCTGGAGCTCTTGACATCACTATCCTATAATTGTCCTACAAGAGCATCACATGACATCACATCAAAGCTTATTCCCTTTGGATCAAACTTGTTTCCTAGGTTTGTGGTTAAGCAAATACTTGACATTGCCAATTGTGATGCATATGAGCATTGACGATTCATTCGTTATTACTCCCCATACTATCATACGCATCGCAATTCACAATTGGCACCAGGAGCAACTTGGATGAACTACACAAATACTGAGATGAAAATAGATAAAGAAGTTGACATTGCAAAGTTCTCCTTAAGGAGAAACTTGTTTTATGCATCGTCTCCCTGCCTCTCGCTTTACAACAGCAGAAAGATCCACACAAAGCCTACTACCAGCTACGACTACAGAGGGGGAGGCTTTTCGTCGAACGGCTGACGGAACCGAACCTTTACAGCCCTGTGCAACTTCTTGATGCTGTCCCGTGCCTGGAGCTCACGATCAGCTGACGGGGACGGCCACCGTGGCGCGGCAGACGGGGCACCCCGGCGACAAGAGGAGCCACCGGTCGACGCAGGCCGCGTGGAACGCGTGGCCGCAGGCGGGCAGCGCGCGCCACCGCTCCCCGGCGCGCGCGGCGTCGAGGCAGACGGGGCAGATCCGCGGCGAGGAAGGGTCGCCGCCGCCGTCGCACGGGCAGGGCACGAAGCTGGGCAGGAGGCGGATTTTGGCGGACGGGAGGCCGACGGCGGGGGGCGGCGGCGGGGCGGAGGAGTCGGGCCGGGCGCGGTGCCGGCGGCGGCCCTGCTGGCGGAAGGCGCGCGCGGCGACGAGGAGCGCGAGCATGAGGATGACCGCGGCGGCGGCGAAGAGGAGGAAGAGCACGAGCGCGGCGACCATCACGGCGCCCCGCACGCCCAAGGAGACGATGCGCGCCCCGGCGCCGGCGCACGCGGGCGCGCGTCGGCGCTTGGCGGCCTCCCGCAGGGGAGGCTCCGGCGCGGCGGAGGCCGAGGGCCTGCCGGCGGCGGGCGGAGCCATTCGCTGCGGCGGCCTTTGGCTCGGCTTGGCTCCCGGGGCGGGGTGGAATATCCGGTGGCGGTGGCGGTGGGGAGGATATTTTTGGGAACGGGAATTGGGGGAGGCACGGCACGGCACGGACCCGTTTTTAGCGCCACCGTTCGGCCGCGCTCTGGTGGCTTTTGTACGCGCACGCGCACGGTGCTTCTTCTGTTTCACTTTCACATGCCCAAACGGCAAAACTGGGCAAGCGAACATGTGAATAAACAGAATACGGCCCGCCGAGCGCAGCCGACTGATTCCACGCGCAGACCATGAGTCGAATAGAATGTTAGGTTATTTACTATATATAATATAAACAGTTTTGGGTCAAGCTTAATCTAGATTATCTTTTTTTTTGCAAATCCTTAATCTAGATTATCATCATCGCAAAATTACTACTCCCGAGTAATAACATGATAAATCACATACGACGGACAAGAAACATTAGCATGTTTGCACACGGACTAAAAGCACATAACAACAGAGAGGGGGGGGGGGGGGGGTGTTAGAACATACTTAGGAGTAGTACGAGTTTGACTAAAACTTTGGCGCAACAGTGTCGTCGCTTGTACCGATGAAGATGAGGTAGTGGTCCTGTAGAGGAAGCAGACGAAATGTGATTAAGGATGTAGTTGAACTTGAGCTAACTGTCGCACCTAGACGCTCCCTCAAAATATTGTGGCCACACACAATGCAGATTCTCACAAGACATGATCTCCCGTACGGCCGTGCATATGGATGGAGTCGCCATGGAGGCAGCACAACAGAAAAAATTGGTCGGCATATGTGTTTGTATGCTACTGTGTGTATTCTGTGTAGCTTCATCTTCACCACCATGCCCAATGATGTGTAGGTGCTTAAGTTGTTGTAGCAAAGTTTTCTTCGCTTAACTATTTAGCAACTAAACTCTTTCATGCATTTTAGGGGTCACCAAAGTGCTCTCTCTCCTCCTTAATTGTTTTACCACGTCATTTTTTTGCTTATACACCATGATTAGCACATATACACCGTGGAGCACTAACTAGAAGGGACTAAAGAACCCAGTTCTAAATCTCCCCAATCAAGGCAGATAGTAAATAGTGGAATAAATTTTGTATTTTGCAGAAGTACAAAATTAATGCACATGTTTTAATGAAAAAACATGTTTACCAATGCATTAATTGCACTACATGCATGTGTAATCATTAATGACCAAGAACTTTTAAATGCATTTGTGATTTTTTTTCTTAAAGCAAGTACAATAAAATGATGTAAGCAAATTATAAGGTTTAAATATTATATTTTTGACAATCTGGAAGAGAAAAAGATGAGAAAGAAGATAAGAGCAAGTATAGTGAGCTATAAGGATTTAAATAATATATTTTTGTTGAGTTGAAGGAGAGAGAAAAGAGAAATGGACTGCAGACTAACAGCCAACTGGAGGAGGTACTCCTAAAACATTTATGAGAGTGTAAGGTTGGCCATAGTAGTCTATAAATCACTTCTTCCACATTCTGTTACTTTCCATTGTGCTATGTATCTGCTTCGTTGGGGACTGAAGCCCCGCTTTACCACCCCGTTCGCGTCTTCTTGCCTTTGACTACGTCGCTGTTCCACCTCGGATCCGATTGCGGCCCAAGTATCCTATGCTATGTGTCGACGCCATCCATGGCGGACACCACACTCGACAAGTGTTTGGTCAAATGCCATTGCCAAAAAAATTGGCTTTCTTGTTATTTAATTTGAAGCAAACATGATGGAGTTCATTGAATCATTTTCATCGGATGAGGAGGAATGTGAGGATGAAACGATGATAATGAGGTCAGTTCTTGCAAACACAGTGTGTACGAGGAGCTTGTTATCATCAACAAGTGTTCAATAAAGGGACATCGGGTGTTGAACCGGAATAGGGCACGGGGGCATCTGATGTTGGTAGACAACTACATTGCCCCTGATGCACCCTTCGAGTCCTATTTTCACGGTCATTTTTGGATGCGGTGACAAGTGTTTGAGCGCCTTTACCACAGTGTCTAGGTCTATGATGATTACTTCACCCTGAAGAAGGATGCCATTAAAACCATTAGGTTCTCTGGTTACCAAAAACACATCACTCCAATGAGGATGTTTGCCTATAGCACGACCGCAGATTCACAGGACTAGTACCTTCACATGTCTGAAAACACATGCCTTGAAGCCATTGTCAAATTTGCTACTACATAGGTGAAGGTGTTTGGACCGGAGTACTTGAGAGAACTAACTCCCGTGGACACTGATGCCATTAGAACCATTGGGTTCTTTGGTTACTAGAAATACATCACTCCTATAGCACGACCGCGGAATCACAAGACTAGTACCTCCGGATGTCTGAAAACACATGCCTTGAAGCCATTGTCAAATTTGCTACTGCAGAGGTGTAGGTGTTTGGACCGGAGTACTTGAGAGAACGAACTCCCGCAGACACAACAAAGCTCATGGAAAATGGAGAAGCAAGAGGGTTTATAGGTATTCTCAGATCCCCGGACTGCACGCAATGGAAATGGGAGAAGTTCCCATATGCTTGACAAGGGGTTTGGCACGGGATCATTGCAAACAAATAACATCATTCTTGAAGCAATTTCATCACATTACCTTTGGATTTGGCACTCTTTCTTTAGCATGTCCGAGCCTCACAAATCACAATGACATAAACATGCTGCAACACTCTGCATTGTTTGCAAGATTGTGTGCAGTCCAAGATCCTGAGTGCAGCTATATCATCAATGGTCATAAATACAACATGGGGTACTATCTTTGTGATGGTATTTGTCCTCCATGTGTGACTTTTGTCAAGACCGTCTCCAAACCAAGGGGAGTATTTAACCAAAAACTACCACATTTGCCGGAAACGTGACGGAAAACTACCACTCTACGTTTTTGTGCGAAAAACTACCAAATTTTTCCTAAGCCGTGGCAAAAAACTACCAAGTCGCGAAATCGCTCGCTTCGCCCGCGCTAACCCCTATTCTGACTGGTTGGGCCCGCCAACAGTTGCCACACGGGCTAACGGACGGCCGGCGCGCGCTGACGGCCATTAACGGCCCGTCCGCTGTCGGAACGGCGCCTGTCGGTCGGGTGCGGGTCAAGATCTGATCCTCTTCCCTCTCGCTGCACTCTCTCCGTCCTCTCCCTCTCTCTGAACTAGGTGGCGGCGGCGGCGGTGACGATGGCGGCGGTGGTTCCGGAGGGGAGCGTCGGCGATATGGGTGGTGGCGGCGGCGGCGACGCTGGCGGCGGTGGCACAAGTTTGGACGATGCGGGCTCAGTCGACAATTGGTTGGGGAGCACCAGCTTCTCGACGCAGGCCGGCTTGCAGCAGCAGGAGGCACAGCTCGCCTAGTCATCGCCAATGGGTTGCAGGTATGGAAATATCATCTGCTAGGTTAGCTGCTTCAATCTGGCAAATTAGCAAGATGTGTTTGTTAGAGCTTGTTGGACATGTGTAGTAAACTGTATTGCACTTGTAGCTCTGTCATTTTCAATTGAATTCATGAGCACCTATTTCTGCAGTTCTGCTGACAAGAAGTGGGAGATATGGTTTCATTTAGAAGGAAGAAACCCTGTGAAAAGGGGTATATATGAGTCAGATATATCTTTTGTTACTCTACAATCACTCATTGCTAGTGAAGGGTATGGGCAGAGTGATTACATGTACTATGTGAAGGAGGAGGAAATTGGATCTCAAAGAGTAAAGTATTTAGGTAATGAAGCTAGTGTTCATGAAATGTTGGAGTTTTTTAATCATGTCAATGTTGTGAACATAAGGGTTGTGAGAGATGTTGAACTTGCAATAAGTACACAGCCTATTCAGAATTACATGAGCACTCAAGAGAGTTGCTGTGTGCAAAAGGTTGTGGAGCAATCTGAGCTTCAGAATGAGATAGATGATAGAAAGGCTCAGCTTGAGAGGAGCAGGATTCAAAGAGAGGCAAATTTGAACCACTTTGAAGGAGACACTGAAGTGTCTGAATTTTGTTCTGATGATTCAGTTCATTCAGATGGGAGTGCTGAAGCGGTTCAAAAAATGGAAATAGAGTGTGCCTCTGAAGAGGAAACAACATTGCAAAGTACTGCTGTTGTGAAACATGTGAAGAACCCTGGGCCAACTAGCAGATGTCACGATGAGGTAGAGAAAAAACGTTTTGAAGATTGGTTTCCTGAAGCAGATGAGTTTTGTTTTGCTGGTGATGCAGGCATAAGTGATGAGGAAGAAGAAGATGAAGTTGAACTACCATACATCATGAAGAAGCCAGAGACAAAGAGTAGTAAGAAAAAGATGAAGGAAAGGGTATATTTTGACCCTTCAATTTCCAATTCACATTTACTCTTGTGCAAGAGCTTGTGTTTTGATTCTGTTTACCAGTTCAGAGAAGCATTAAGAGATTTTCATATAAGGACTTTGAGGTCTTTTCACTACCACAGGAACACTCCAACAAGAATTATTGTTTGGTGTTCACAGAGAGAGCATGGATGTGAATTTTACATGTGTGCCTCCAGGATAGCTCATGAAAGAACATTTTGCATTAAGAAGTGTAACATGGAGCACACTTGTCCAGCATCAGCAGAGAACACAAAGGTTACTACTAAGTGGCTTTCCAAAGCAGTTGAGCCTTCTCTTAGAGCAGATCCTAGAGCACCTGTGGATTCACTTATTAAAAACAGCAAAGTCAAGTTTTCAGTTGATGTATCAAAGAGTGTGCCCTATAGGGCAAGGAGGAAGGCTATTAAGGTTGTACAAGGTGACCAGAAGGAGCAGTACTATAGACTGAGGGACTACCTACAAGCAGTTCTTGACACAAACCCTGGTAGCAGGTGTGTAGTTACAACATTTGAGGACCCAGAAAACCCTACCCCAACTCCTAGATTTAAGTACATGTTCTACTGCTTGCATGCATCAAAGCAAGGATTTCTTAATGGTTGCAGGCCCTTTATAGGTAAATATATAACTGCATTTTGTTCAAAATATCTTATTATAATTTTTGGTAGCTAATTTGGGTATGGATGCAGGGCTTGATGGTTGCTTCATCAAGCTAACCACTGGACAGCAAATTCTTGCGGCCACAGGAAGAGATGGCAACAACAACATCTACCCCATAGCCTTTGGTGTGGTTGATAAGGAAGATTCAGAAAGTTGGACATGGTTCTTAACCCAGCTAAGATGTTGCATTGGAAGTGGAAGCAAATTTGGAACCTACACCATTATTTCTGACAGGCAAAAGGTGTGCAACCTATCTTAGCCAGTAGTTCAGATAAATATAGTTATTACTGGCTTTATTTGTTTTTGTTCATGACCATGGTTATTAATTTACAATCAGGGTCTTCTTAAGGCTATAAATGAGGTGTTCCCTGATTCCCCTCAGAGATACTGCCTCAGGCACATTTATGCAAATTTTCAGTCAGCCGGTTTCAGAGGAGCAGAACTAAAAAAGCTAGTAGATAAGGCTAGCTACTCATTCACCAAACATGGCCATGAATTAGCAATGGCAGAGCTTAAAGCAGAGTGTGAGGATGCCTGGAAGTGGCTTACAAAAATTCCAAAGGAGACTTGGTGTAGGTCTTCAATGGATTACAATTGCAAAACTGATCTTGTTGTGAACAACCTTAGTGAGGTTTTCAACAAAATGATCCTTGATGTTAGGGCCAAACCAATTAGAACTATGTTTGAAGGAATAAGGACTAAGCAGATGATCAAAAGGCAGAAGACAAGGGAAAAAAGAGAATAGCAGGTGGATGATCACACCCAACTATTCAGAGAAACTAGAGGAGAATAAGAAGTATACCAAATTTTGTGAGGCACATAAGGCTGGTCCTGACATTTGGCAAGTGTCTAGTAAGGAAAATCAGTACTGTGTCAACCTAGCTACTAACTCATGTGACTGTAGGAGGTGGGACATGACAGGTGTGACATGCAGTCATGCAATAGCAGCAATGAGCAAGATTCACATGCACCCAGAGGACTATGTGCATGCATTTTTCAAAAAACCACTATATATTGAAGCATACAAAGACATAGTGTACCCTGTCCCTGGTCCTGGATTCTGGCCTGACACCCATACTCAGGATATTGAGCCACCAGTGTTCAAAGAAAAAGCAGGGAAGAAACAAACAGTTAGGAGAAAGGGCCAGTTTGAGGTGCCTGCACCAAAAGACACAAGCAGGATGGGAACAATTACATGCAGCAATTGTGGTCTACAGGGCCATAGATTTACTTGCTATGGGAAAGCTCTAAACCCAAGTCTTCAGATGAGAAAGAACTTACACCAGGTCATTTAAAAATGTTGCATTCTTTGTTTAGTTAATAGTTGTTTAATTATTTTAGGTCTGCTCTATGTACTAACTATCTTAATTCTGTCATGCAGGAGAATAGAGAAATTTTTAGGGGTTCCTCTAGTGCTAGTCACCCACCTCCAGAACCACCACATCAACACCAAACTTCACAGATGCGAGCCTCATCTGCTCCACCTCCTAAAGCAGTGAGGAACAGAAAAACAGCAGCAGATAAGAGAGCTTCAGCATCAACTGTTTCTGCAGGAGCAGCCAGGTCTTCACCAGCACCTCCAACAGGATCAGCATCGACAAGAGCTCCAAGAGGATCAGCATCAACAAGAACATTCAATGCACCAAGAGCATCCACTGCAGAACCAGGGATATTAGCAGGCAAGAGGAAGAGGAAACCCCCTAGCAAGTTTGCACTATATTTTAGTGCTAGTGGAAACCATTGAAACTCTGTTACTAAGTTTGTGTTCTGCTACTTAGTTTGATTGTATGGTACTAAGTTTGTGCTCTGCTACTAGACTGCTTAAATTCAGACATGTGAACTTGTGTGCAATGTTGAATGTATGGTTGCTACTTATTTGTGCCCAATACCAATGGGTTAAGTGCTAATGTTTTGTTTTTTTGTTTTAATTGTTTTAATTTGTTTAGGTGCATGTCTTAATTGTTTTAATTTGTTTTTTTGTTTTACTTTGCCGTTTCTACAGTTCAGAAGTGACTGCCAAATTCATTTTAGAAAAAAAATATGCACAAAAAAATGTCTGGCCTGGGGCTCAAACCCAGGACCAGTTGGTTGTAACCATGCGTTCAATACCAATGGGCTAGTGCTAGTGATTTGTTTGACTAGCATCGGCCAAACTTATTATATGTTGCCCACCACGTCGTCTATTCAGCGTGCGTTGCAGCCGCCATCGTGGTGAGCGTGCGTTGAGTAAACCCAGCCGTTTCAGATTCTACGACTTTATTACGTGTCCACCCACCACGCTTTCTGCTCACTCGCCCACTCGCCGCTCGCACCGCCCACTCCGCTTCCCCCTCTCTCCTGTCGAAATCACCGCCAACAACCACCACCACCGCCATCGCCATGGACTAGCAGCTGGCCATCGAAGCTCTCGCCGGCAACAACCAGAAGATGTGCGCGCAGTACAGGGAGATCGCGCGCTGGTTCCCCAGTCTGGCGATGATGAGGAACCACGCCCACGGCCTCGTGAAGGTGATGACAACTGCTGAAAAGCAGCGCGCCTTCCCTGCCGGCCGCACCATCCCGCCGTCGTCCCTTCTGCTGTGGGCGATGCGCGAGGTGCAGCGCTCCCCCGACCCCAGGCAGCACGCCCGATGGTGGATGTACCGCTCATCCACCATGCCGCCGCCCGCCGCGGACCACGTCACCGACGCCGTCCTCGCGCTCCCAGCCCCAATCAACAACGCCTACTGGGAGAGGCGCAATCCATGGGTCCTTGGGCCCTCTGACAACTCTGACGGCGAGTCTTCAGACGACGAGTTCTCTGACGACGAGTCCAGTGAATATGATGAGGAGGAGGAGTCTGACGAATCTGACGACGAGGTGGATGAGGTCGTCGTCCTCTCTGACGACGAGCCTAAAGTGCAGCTGCTGGCTCCCGTCCTCGACGCCATGGAGGGGGACAGGAACCTCCCAATCCACGTGGATGCGCTGCCGGAGGTCGATCTCCCAGACGGCGTCGTGGTGAAGCAAGAACAAGATGGCGGCGAGGAAGATGTGGTGGAGCCGGCGCCGGGCAAGAAGAAGAGGGCGGCCGTGACTGCAGTGCGCCGCTCCCAGCGCCTGAAGATGCTGAAGAAGGAGGAGTGAAGTGCTGCCTTCAGTTACTTCAGTGCAAAAAAATTCAGTTTCGTCAGTCCTGAACTTTCGTAAGTTTAGTAAGTTCCTAGGTTCAGTTTCGTCAGGCAATATCTACTAATAGTTGCTATCTATGTCAGGCACTATCTACTACTAGTTGCTTTCTATGTCAGACACTATCTACTACTAGTTGCTTTCTATGTCAGACTATGAATGGCAGTACTATCTATCTATGTCAGACTATCTATATATGTTACTTGCTACTTGCTACACATGTTAAGTTATTTGTCAGACTATCTAAGCTACTTGCTATATATGATATATGCACACATGATATATGCAGAGTAAAGCAACCTCATCATAGATAAAACATTCTTACTTACTTAACTTAGCATGAGTACTTACTTAGCATAGTAGGTCTTAACATAATAGTCATTACATCATAGATAAAACCAAGTAGTTCTTAAACCATAACAGTACCTTCCTCCCTCATACCATTCTGAAAGCACATGAAGCTTTCCCAAAATATACACCTAACATGCATGACATTCCAAGGCCATCTATATATATAGGCCTACTAATTACTTAACCCACACACCAAGCACTTCACTCATTCATAATTGCCTTGATCCTCTCCAGCTTATCTTTGCTGGCATGCCCAACATTGACCAGATCAGCAATCAGATACTCCAGCTTCTTCTTCTCTTGCTTAAGTAGGTCCCTGTCCCCCTCCACTTCCTTCATGGCCTTCCTCATGTTCTGAATGATATCCGCCTGGCTTTGAAGAATGCACCTTTGCTCCTTGGCAAGCTTCATCTTTTCCATACTTATCTCAATCTTTGCTTGATCCTCAAGTTGTTTCTTCTTTGCATTTAGATCATTGATTGCCTGACTGGTATAGTCCATGTCATGAGACATCTTGCCATCTTGATAGTCAAAAATCTTGGATACATCTTCCACCAACTGGCTGTAGTTGTTTGACAGGAAATCAATTTCCTTCTGTAGCTTGGCCACCTCTTTCTTATGGGCTTGTTTGTCCTTCACCCTCCCCAAGTTCTGCTCATGGTACATGTCCCAAATCCCTGTTAGGCACCTTTGTAGAATCTCTGGCCAAGGACCATCCACCCACTCCACAACCCCACAGTTCACACCTACATCCTACAGAAGCAATTATTTATAATTAAGCACAAATCACTAACAAACTAAGTACAGATAACCAAAGTTCACACCTACATCAATATGCTCTCTGAATTATGCAAACATAATTCTTTCATAGTAAGCACACAACACCTGACTTGGCATTATAGATAAATTCAGTTAACAGCTATATTAAGCAGTAAATATAAATTCATTTAATTCTGTTCTTTTTCAGTTAACAACTATATTCAGTAAACACCTAACTAATACATTCAGTTCACAGTACACTAAAGATCTCTGCATGTAGGTGTTCTCAGGTTCAGTCATGTATTGAATTCAGTTAACTAAAGATCTACTTTCACATATAGCTTCCATATGTATGGCACTTTCAAGTTCCAGTTCTAAACTACAGCACACATCTCTGCACATCACACATATCTGCACATGCTGCACCACACATCTCCAGCAGCAAAACACATCACACATCTCCACCAGCAAAACAAGTTAGCGTTCAAGATTTAATACCTGCTGCATAGGACAACCCAGGAATCGCCTCCCAGTCAAAGCACCTTCAAAAGCCACCATCTTCTTCGGCCTCTGATGATGCATCATGCACGTCGGCTCAGATTCAGTGTAAGAACCACAGAAAAATGGTTCCACCACAGTGTCAGGGGTTTCCTGCAAAAGAAACTTCGAATCAAACCAAAAGCAACTTGGAATCTCCAACTTGGATGAACTAACCCTAACCCTAACTCTGTTCCACCATTATGCACTTACAAAGAGCCGAGGATCCATTGAAACCATGTTGATGTCCTCGTCCGAGCTCTCCTCGTCATTCCAGGATGGCATCCTCAACTTCTACCGGCAGCAATGGCTGCGGCGGCGACAGCGATAGGCTAACCTAGCTCATAGCACCAGGGAGAGGGGAGAGGATGAGGATGAGTGAGAGCGAGCGAGGAGGAAGAGAATGAGCGAGTGGCTGAGCTCGCTCGCTCTCACTTATTGGCCGACTGACAGCCGACGACCCGACAGCGGAAGGGCCGTTAACGGCCGTCAACGCACGCCGGCCGCCTGTTAGCCCGCGTGGCAACTGTTCGCGGGCCCAACCGGTCAGAAACGGGGTTAGCGCGGGCGAAGCGAGCGTTTTCGTGAGTTGGTAGTTTTTTGCCACGGTTTAGGAAAAATTTGGTAGTTTTTCACACAAAATCATAGAATGGTAGTTTTTCGTCACGTATTCGGCAAATGTGGTAGTTTTTGGTTAAATACTCAACCAAGGGGTAACAAAAAATTGTCACTTTATGAAAAAACAACAACAATCTGGTAGAAAGGATGTGGAGAGGCATATGGAGTGCTCCAAGCCCACTTTACAGTTGCTGACGGACCTGCTAAACTACGGGATCCAAAGACATTATAGGAGGTGATGACAGGTTGTGTGATCATGCACAACATGATTGTGGAGGATGAGGATCATGGAGTTCGCCATGATCTGAATTTTCAAAATGTGGGTGATCCTACCGGCTTCTAGAGCAGAATCTGGTGACATTGAGAATTTTATCCAAATTCATTATCAAATTCGACATTGAGAAACTCATGACCAGCTCCATAATGATCTGGTTGAGCATCTTTAAACGTTTCATCTACTACCCCTATAAAAAAAAAAGAGGGCGGAGAAAAGTCATCCTATCCATCCAAACCTGCAATCTGAAGGCCTACATTCCTTCAAAACATCAAACACGTTTTATACTTTAATTACCCACCAATGCCATTGGGTTACAATCCTCATAAACAACATGTCCCGTTAAAAAAATAAACGAGCCCTCCCGCGACCACGCCCTCGGGCAGTTTTGCCCACCGCCCGACCTCTTCCCCCACATCCGCCGGACCGCCGCGCCCACTCTCCAGGCGCTCGGCCACCCCGTCCACGCGCCGCCTGGTCCAGCCCCTCTCCTCCCCGTCCACGGGCCGCCGCGCCCAGCCGAGCCGCCCGGGCCGCCAGCACGCCGCCTGGTCCGCCCCTGCCCCGTCCACGTGCCGCCCGGGCCGCCCCCGCCCGTCCACGCGCCGCCCGGGCGAACCGTGAAAGTTCGTACTTTCTGTTAATTGTTGATCCGTAACTGCATCGCTGACTCGCTGGGGTGGACAGCTACTCTGGTGCGTTCTTTTTTCTCGGGCCTTCATTCCTCATTTCTTTGTGTTCTGGTGTTATTTGCTAGATTGTGCCGGTCGGTTGGATGTGGGGATTAAAGTAGGGGTCGTAGTGGTGGATACTTCTATGTGTATCTTCACGTGTCGCCGTTGATGCTGACAGTTTGCTCGATTGGGCCGGTCAGTAGGATGTGGGGATTAAAGGGTAGAGGCCGTAGTGGTGGATGCTTCTATGTGTATCTTCACGTGTTGCCGTTCATGCGGACCATTGGGGTTTAGATTAGGTGCTTTTATTGCTGATTGGATGGGTTTGGTGTGGATCATTGTGGTGTTCGTCCTTTTCGTAGGTCTTTCTTATAGGATGTACTGTTATTTAATTCTCAATGTAGGTTTGCTTGATGTGTTTGCTAATTTGTGATTGTCATTTCTGTATTTTAGTCATGTCTGGATGAATTGTTGCCAGCTGGGTCATGGCCGTCGGGGTGCTATTCAGGTTATCATTGTTCCCACGCTCCCAGCCATGATATTATTTGATGTACAAATTTAACTGGTTAATTCTCACATGTGAAATTAGGATATTCTTTCGGCTGATCACATTTTTACTCTAAAACTGAACATTATTTACCTTATATTTTGCATGTAGTCTTCATGATAGTATATTATAATTTATCTACTATCTCCCTTGCTGGAAGAATTAGCTTTTGCTGTTCTATTTCAGCTATGAAAGAACACATCAGAGTTTACTATATTCTGAAGAAGAAATTGTAAATGCAGGTCCAATGGCTCGATGTGGGGATTCTGAATTTACTTGCCGAGTTGAGTGCCAAGGATTTGAACTTGTGATGCATTAAGGCAAGGATCCATATTTTTCATTTGTCAACCTTTCATGTGTTATTTCCATATTTTTGTTCTTGCAATTTCCTCATCCGGGTAATATGCTCCGAACCCATCAGTTCTGGAAATTAGAAAATTTTCACCGCTTAGTACAAAAGCATTTTTTATGACTGAATATAAAGCATGGTAGTTCTAGCTTCACCAGGCGGTTTGAGGTGTCAATTTGTGTTTAGGTGTGCGGCTGTGTTAGATTTGGTCTTTTGCTTTACTATCATCAATGACTTTGTGTCACATCGGCGGAGTTCGTCATATGGTTCCCCAGATTTCTCTTTTAGTTGGCCATGCCATTGTGTCGTCATGTCTATTTAGTGTTTATTAGTCTAGCTCTATGCTAGATGGAGATCGGCGCAGCTGGTTGTGTCTGGTGTAGTCGGAAGTGGGCTGGTATGCTTGATTGTGTCCATGCTGCCTTTTAAGTTTCATTGCTTTTTTATTTTTGTCAACAAAAAATGTGGAGCCGCACCTTAATTGTCATGGTGATGTTGGATATACTGTTCTATTATTTGACAAGTCAGTGTGTGTATATCTGGCAAAGTGACAATCACAGTAAACTAGGAATCTTAGACGTAGAGTTTCAAGAAAATTCAGAAGCACTGGAGGCTCATGCTTCTACTATCTTGTTTTAAGCTCCAGTCAGGAGTGGTGTTTCTAAAATAGAGCTTATTAATTTTCACATATATAGCATGTGTTCGTAATAGCATTCCCGTCTCATTCTTTCTTTTCTATTTTGTCTATCTATAAATTCTAGAGCTCCTGTTCAAGTTACTAATCTTTTCATATGTTTTTAACCTTTTATAACTATGCAAAAAAGGTCCTCATAAAGAAGAGCCGCAGGTTTCAGAAATAAGATGTTTATAACCACGCAGACAAGGTTCTAAACTTCTGATAAAGAAGACCCACAAGTTTCAGAAATAAGGTAAGAAAAATCGAAGGTAGAACATGCAGGCACATTCCTTTGCACATCAAACAACAACTGTGAATACAATGGTATGAATGTCACAATAGTTAGACATCTCGTTTCCTATTACCCCGTGTGTTGCTTCAGTAAATTAAGTCTATGTGCTTAGCTTGGTCTACTTAGTTCAAGGTTACTATTTTTAGACCCCCTAGCAAATTTGCAGGTGAACGTATGTATATAGAATAGAATCCAATAGCTCATTCAGTTTCCCTCCATGAACAAGCTTATTGTGGCTCCGCGGCACAAAATAGAGCCAGCTTGCAGACAAGTATCAATGCTTCTAGGCATGAATACCCACAGGTTTTCCTTGTTATGTTTCTGAAACATGTCACCGTAGTTTTTGGTTTCCTTATTATGTTTTTGAAACATGTCGCCATATTGTGCTCGGTCTTCGAATGTAATTTGTGGTAGTGAAGGAGGAAGTTGTCCATTTTAAGAAATAACTTTTATTGTACCATGAGATTCACTAGGCAATCAACAACTCACTTTTTCTGTACCATGAGATTCACTATGCAATCAACCGCTCCTTGAAACATGGCAGCAGCTGCTATTGTTTTTGTGTTGCTTGGTGATTTGTACTGAGAATGAATTTCCAGTAAAAATATCACATGTTTGTACCGAATGATTTGTTGGCAGGTCGCCACAACAGAAATCTAAAAAAAACCATCAAGTTGTGACTACAAGGTAGAGGATTTTATTCTCTGATGAAGATTTGATAGCTAACAACATACATGCAAGCATCGACCAGTTCAAGTCATATTCACCATCTCTAATTTTGATCTGCTACGTCTGACAATGATTTGTAGAGTGTCCAATGGAGGTTCTTCCATTTACCAATTTGTGATCCCAGCCTTTTCTTTCCTGATTAAAAAGAAAAACATGTTCTAATTGCCTTTTCTGAACTTATCTTTAAGATAACTTGCATCCAACAGTTAACTGCTCCAAGATTAGGCAATCAAAACTGAATTTATGACTATGCGTGTATGAAAAACTGTTAATATCTGCAGTTTGACTAATCTCTGGATCGGCTACAGCCTGGAGATGAGATTCTTTGGCTTTGGAGATGGTTATACATTTGATCATCCATCAGTGTGTTATACTACATCCATATAAGGTCAGCAGCCCTTTTCTCCATTTCCTGCAAGTACTTGACAAAATTCTCATTACAGAATCCACATATTATGCATTATAGGCAGAAAATATGTTTATCCATTGGAAGCCAATCAATGAATTATGTGCGTTGGCATGCACTGTTGGAGCCTGTTGGGAACGTAGCAGAAATTCAAAATTTTCCTACGTGTCACCAAGATCTATCTATGGAGAAACCAGCAACGAGGGGAAGGAGAGTGCATCTACATACCCTTGTAGATCGCTAAGCGGAAGCGTTCAAGAGAACGGGGTTGAAGGAGTCGTACTCGTCGTGATCCAAATCACCGATGATCCTAGTGCCGAACGGACGGCACCTCCGTGTTCAACACACGTACAGCCCGGTGACGTCTCCCATGCCTTGATCCAGCAAGGAGAGAGGGAGAGGTTGAGGAAGACTCCATCCAGCAGCAGCACAACGGCGTGGTGGTGGTGGAGGAGCGTGGTACTCCAGCAGGGCTTCGCCAAGCATCGCAAGAGACGAGGAGGGAGAGGGGTAGGGCTGCGCCAAGAAGGAGAGGAACTCGTGTGTGTTGGGCAGCCCAAACCTCAAGTATATATAGGGGAAGGGGAGGGGCTGCGCCCCCACCTAGGGTTCCCTCCCTAGGGGTGGCGGCAGCCCCCTAGATCCCATCTAGGGGTGGCGGCAGCCCCCTAGATCCCATCTAGGGGCGGCCAAGGGGAGGGGAGAGGGGGAGGCGCACCAGGGTGGGCCTTAGGGCCCATCTGCCCTAGGGTTTGCCCCCTTCCCCTCTTCCTTGCGCCTTGGGCCTTGGTAGGGGGGGGGGGGGGCGCACCAGCCCACCTGGGGCCGGTCCCCTCCCACACTTGGCCCATGCAGCCCTCCGGGGCTGGTGGCCCCACTTGGTGGACCCCCGGGACCCTCCCGGTGGTCCCGGTACGTTACCGATAAAACCCGAAACTTTTCCGGTGACCAAAACAGGACTTCCCATATATAAATCTTTACCTCCGGACCATTCCGGAACTCCTCGTGACGTCCGGGATCTCATCCGGGACTCCGAACAACATTCGGTAACCATGTATATCTATTCCCTATAACCCTAGCGTCATCGAACCTTAAGTGTGTAGACCCTACGGGTTCGGGAGACATGCAGACATAACCGAGATGACTCTCCGGTCAATAACCAACAGAGGGATCTGGATACCCATGTTGGCTCCCACATGCTCCACGATGATCTCATCGGATGAACCACGATGTCAAGGACTTAATCAATCCCGTATACAATTCCCTTTGTCTATCGGTACGATACTTGCCCGAGATTCGATCGTCGGTATCCCGATACCTTGTTCAATCTCGTTACCGGCAAGTCTCTTTACTCGTTCCGTAACACGTCATCCCGTGATCAACTTCTTGATCACATTGTGCACATTATGATGATGTCCTACAGAGTGGGCCCAGAGATACCTCTCCGTCACACGGAGTGACAAATCCCAGTCTCGATTCGTGTCAACCCAACAGACACTTTCGGAGATACCCGTAGTGCACCTTTATAGCCACCCAGTTACGTTGTGACGTTTGGCACACCCAAAGCACTCCTACGGTATCCGGGAGTTGCACAATCTCATGGTCTAAGGAAATGATACTTGACATTAGAAAAGCTTTAGCATGCGAACTACACGATCTTGTGCTAGGCTTAGGATTGGGTCCTGTCCATCACATCATTCTCCTAATGATGTGATCCCGTTATCAATGACATCCAATGTCCATGGTCAGGAAACCGTAACCATCTATTGATCAACGAGCTAGTCAACTAGAGGCTTACTAGGGACATGGTGTTGTCTATGTATCCACACATGTATCTGAGTTTCCTATCAATACAATTCTAGCATGGATAATAAACGATTATCATGAACAAGGAAATATAATAATAACCATTTTATTATTGCCTCTAGGGCATATTTCCAACAGAGCCATGGTTCTTCGGGAATCTATTCATTATGTGTACTAGGCACTTCTCAACACTTCCATAATTATTATAGAAACCTCTTGAAATTTGCAGTGCTCATCAGACCTGTCATGTGTCTAGTGCAGGTCTTGCAGTCAACTATTCAGATTATTGACTGAGAGCGATATTTTTAGGCCTACGGAATCTGCAAAGGATGCGCCAAACCAAGATTAATTATGATTTTTGTAAATTGCATGGGTTTACTTATTTACCTGCTCCTTTGATGATTGTGATTCATTTGTGGAAATATGAGAGCTTTCTTCGAATGTCCGGAAAAATGGTTCAAGGCTTGTTTGGCTGAAACTGTAGATTAGCAAGACTAACGTGTGTTGAGCATGTCAGCCTATGTGTGGGTAGGAGTGAAACTGTAGATTATGCTAGAGACGAGTTTCTAAAAAAAGTCCTGGAGACGATGGCGCTGCTGCTGCTGCTCCTCTTGCAATGGGCAAACTGGGGGCTGCAGTTCTAGGACTTCAAGGAGGAAAGGAAGACATGGTTACTTCTTAAAGAGGTTAGTTGTTTCCCTGCAGAAAAATAAATCTCTAGAGTTGTTTACCTAAACCTGTTCCAAATATGGTACCTTATTACAGAACTTAGCACCATTTTCTAAAAATAGGGCTGGGTAGCATGAGCCAACCATAGGGGAGGATGTTTCAAGAGAATAAATTGATTGTAGCTACTGAACTGGTATTAGTAAGTTGTCGTTCCAAGTTCCTAGAGAACCACAAGGGGTGTATTCTTTTGTTATCTAAAAATGCTTCTAATGTGTAGTTCATCTGAGGAGTGCAAGCGGTCAGCTTGGAGCTGTCTATTGCCTCCGGCGAATGTCATCTTCCAGCTGATTTATTGTACTAAGCTGCAAAAGCTTTTTTATTGGTTATTTTAGATGGATGCAAACCCACAATAGTCCATATAGAATCAGTGATAATAAGATTGCCCCTTTGTGTTTTCTGCAGAAAGTAGCCTCCATGCTTCTCAAATCTGGGTGTTGTTTTGTCCACAGGCTTTCATCTAAAGAGAAGCACATCGATGAAGAAAAACGATGTGGTCAAAGGCAATCTGTTTCAGGTACATACTCTATATTGATTAAAACATATGAGCAAGGTTGAGACAATTATGCTCTATCTCAAAATGTTTTCTAAAAACTAACCTCATAAATTTTATTGTTTTAAGCAGTACCGTACAAATTTGTTCTTTAGGTCATTTTGTCCATAGCTTTGGGTTTCATTCTCTTCATTGTGTTGGGATTTTAGAAGCATTGAGCAGTCGCATGGCAAGTACAAGGAACATCATCAGTACAGCAGGGAGGTTGAAACAAGAAGTTGAGGTGATCAATCAAGGTAATAAATTGTAGTGTCATATTCTTCTGAATGAATAGGTACCATTCCCCACTGTTAAAAAAATCTAATAACTGAATGGTGCTTTGTTTTTTTACCATTCACATTCCCCGCTGCGAAGATGATGAGCATTTGTGTTTTTTAGATGCCGCACCTCTGTTTTTGTTGACCTTTGATTCATGCATATATGTAAATTCTATGAAAATGTACCATAGGAAATGTGAATTCATAACTCTATGGTTGATGTAATCTATTGATTTCGATGTGCCTATGTTATGAGGATTCTGAGTAATGAAATACCTATTAAGTCTTTTTTTGATTGGTTTCTTGTTTTTCACGATGGTTATACAAGACACGGAAATATCATTTCCCTACTTTGCCAAACCTTGTTTTTAAAAGACTACTTTGCCAAACCGGACACCCACATAACCCTTGCTCATGGTTGAACTATGAACCCAACACTTAAAATCCCATTAATTTTTTTTGCATGGTTAAACGTGTGTTGCACGTGCATGCTTACTATAAGGACAAGTAAAACATGTGTCTGACTAAGTTGAATTCAGACTTGAACTAAAACTTTATGTTTTAATTGTAATATCGTTATTTGAATGAATTATTGTTGCATTGGAATATTTATCTTACAGTTGCTTAAGAATTGTGCTATTTTATTTTTTATATTAGTTTTGAGTAGCCCGGATATAGAAAAAAACCCTGAAAGTGAACATTTTTTGACTCCAATTAAACGGAGGCCACCCTTGTTTCTTTCCGTGAACACGTCCAAATATTTGATGATGCCTATTTTGATGGACTGCGTTGAAGTTGCCCTTAGGTGTTCTTGTCTGGTTCTTCTTTCGTTGTCTATCAGTGATGTCATGACTGCTTGCTTACTGGTTTGGTGGTGCAACGACTTCTTAGTAGTACCTGCAAGAACAAAACACGACGATGGAAAGAAAAGGACAATCATTCTTTTGACAAAATGCGTTCTTCCGTCTTGCATGTGATTCTCTTCTTCTTGCCTTCTCATGACCCCCCTTCTTGACAAAATGTGTGCTATAATAGCCAGGCTACCCAACACGGAGCTCCAATCAGTGGCCACATCCGGCGTGTGTGTGTGTGTGTGAGAGAGAGAGAGAGAGAGAGAGAGAGAGAGAGAGAGAGAGGGAGTATTATGTAAAATGAGGGCGGACATCAAAGATTCCCAGAAACTAACGTCGTCATGGCGATTTTGGTAAGAACGGTCAAAACAGTATTTATCCATTTCAAATATTATCTTAACCACGATAGCCGCCGGAGAATTCCTTCCGTTTGAAATATTGTTACGTTGGCTACACGGCTTGAGACCTTTGAGTAAGACAGACAACGACTAGGACAGTTCTGAAGACAGAGATATACATCAAGGTATCGACATCAAATGACCTCACACGACGAATATGTATACCGGCCGGTCAGTCAACACTATCGTACGTGTCGCCATCGTGGGAAGCTCGCGGATCAGAAGAGCATATCCACTTTCTACACCGAATAGACTGCTACCGCACCAGCTACTCCCACAGAACTATCCTTCATGCACAGGAATCAAAACACATCAGATGCGCACCGAGAAACACCACATATATATAAATGTTCCAACTATTATTTCACGACTCCTCGTAATATATCAAGAGGGCAACAAAACCTACTCTCATATATCTCTTCTATGCAGAAACCATGCCGAGAGCCTGAGAAAGATCTATAATAAATCCATAAAAACACACTCGGCCTTGGATCCTTGTACCAATCTCCCCGTGCCGATGCTGCTGTCGTCCACAGGTTACAGCACGACGAGGCGACTTTGTTGCTGCTACAGGAATCTGACCGGCAAATTGAGATTGATTCGCCCCCGACGCTCCTAATATCGGGCCATTGGTTCGTCAGAGTTTTGTATTTATCCTTCTGTCAGCGTCAAGCGTGGGACGACGTTCATCGACTGCAGCTCCTGAAAAGAGCACCAAACAGTACAAGGGGAACCATGTCAGCCGTGTTGTGCCGGGACAGCCAGCGCTGGTAGTACTTTGACCATACGCAGTACCTGAAACAAAAGCTTGCAAGCATACGGCATCCTCATCTTGGCCATGTTTTCTCCGTTTTTGCACATCGAGCAGAAGGAAGTCTTCAGCTTGTAATTGTAGTAGCCTAACAGACCGCATTTCCTGCAAACCTGTGGAACATGAACAGTGAATAAGAAGGGGCCTCCACGAATTACCAGGACATAAAATGACTAATGGGCCCATGGTAGAGTTCAACTGGACACCTTAGTTATAACCATTGAATCATGAGCATGAATTGTGCAATAAAGGCTGACAGGTTTCCATCACACTACTGATGAAAGAATCAACAACCTGCGTACTTATGTTCCATGCATGATTGCAGCCGCTGAAAGAATCACAAGCTACTTCGAAAATTACCTGGACTTGATATGGATCACTGGATAGTAGGAGACGTTCAAAGATTAGCATGCTGGCACCGTATGCAATTAAACAATCACGCTCCATCTCACCAAGACGCAGACCTATCAAAGAACATATTAAAGATGAAGAACAAGGAGCCAACAAGAAAAAGGGCTAGCCTCCAAAGCCACATATATTATATGAGATGTAAACCTCCATCGCGACTTCGCCCTTCAGTAGGTTGCCTAGTCAGTAGTACTCGTGGTCCACTAGCCCGGGCATGCATCTTATCAAGAACCTGGGGAATTCATAAGCAAATATTTTACAAAATTATACAACAAAAAACTACAATGACATCTGAAGCAAGCTGAGAAGAAGACATCATAGGAGCCCAGTTAATTTGGATAAACCAATAAGCAACAAGTATGTACTTGCCAAAATATTTCAGAACTTTCTATGCACAGCTTTTAGTTTGAAAAAGCATTGGTCAGTCCTGTCAACATTCATCACCCATCGTACAGAAAACAAAGCCCCAAAAAGACCAAATAAAAGAGAACCAGACAAGCAAAACATGCCTACCATGTGCTTTAGTTTCTGGTAATAGATTGGCCCCATGAAGACATATGCCTGCAGAGGATGGCCTAAAATGCCTGAAATGGGGAAAAACATCAGCTTTCAAGATCCACCCCATGAAGAAAGAACATCTCACAAATAAGACAATACTAAATTTGCATTATCAAAATCTAAAACGACATATCAGGTGCCACATAAATCCGGATTACCAGAAGATAAGAACAGAATGTGTAGCCAAGAAATTGGAAGATTGCACAGAATATCTATATTTCTTAACTTTCTATGTGATTAAGAGTGATAGAAGTTAACTATTTGTGTTTGTATTTGTACGCAATTTATAAACACTCTTACCAGCATGCTGTAATCACAGACAAGCGGGGAATGGGTTAGACAGGGCAAAATGTGGATCATAAACTTCATTTCTGGTTATGACTTAGGAGGGTCCACAAATATGTTTTCCACACAAAAAATATTACTTAGCCCGATTTATCACGACTGGAGAAAAAAAAGCAGCTGGTTTTCAATCAATCATCTTGTAAAACAGTAAATATCATTTGAAGCTTCGGACACATCTAATAGGTAATAATGTAGGGTTTTAGGAAGCTGATGGTTGTTAGAGAGATGTATTGTACTATGACTCTTAGGTACATAGCATGCACACATTTTCAGGAGACTGGTGATTGTTAGAGAAATGTATTGTACTAGGAGCCCTATGTATTTGCTTCCATATATGGATCCCTACTTTATCTCCATACCTGTACATGTACATATATTGGCCTAAGGTCCTTGGAATAGATCTTGCCTCGATCAGAACAATGGTGACCAGTTTGAGCAAAATGGGCAAAAACTGCCAGATAAAAGTTGCTTGTACCAAGACATCCCTATCCTATTGTTATCTTTACTGAGATTGAACTTACAGTCTGCACTTCTATAAATTACACTGAAAATATTCATGGAGCAGTTTACATCAACTGAACGAGATTGAATCAAGTCCTTGTATGTTTACGAAAAATTGGATTGGATTTTGCAGTTCTTTTTTCTGCAGTGCCTCAACGTGACATGCGCATGATATTTAAGGTGTCCATAAGGCGATGTTTAAGCAGTAAGATGCCCTGGCACTTTTTCACCATTGATGCCTAACCGTCCATTAGGTGGTAAGGCAGGGATTGATCTCCTTTAAACGCCTTACCGCCTTAAAACCTTGGACATGAGAGTGAAAGAGGTTCAAGAATCTGTTTTCTTAGTTTATTAGGATATTAGCTGTGGCACTACTACTTTCAGATTCAGTGAATTCAGTCAATACTCAATACTGATTTGTAATAACATAATCAAAGTTTTGTGCCAAAGCAACTTCATACTGAAAACACACCTGAGTACAAGAAATCTTTTCCACTATAGCTGAAGCCGTGCTTGACAAGCGTATGGCTGGTATGCAAAAGAAAAGCAATGTTGATGAATCGTTGTAAATGTGTAATTATGATTTGTTGTCAGCAAACTATGGTATTACATGGTATCAGCATACCTTATGTCTTCAACTTTATCAGCATTACCACTTGGTTCACCAAATATACTGCCATAATGGAATCGGCCACAAGAAACACCAGCCTTTCCCCCAAGAAGTTCAATCATTTTACCAATTGTCATACGACTGGTGAGCAGAATAAGAGTCAGTCAGGCTGAAGAAACACCACGAAACAAAATAGTACTCCCTCTGTTACGATACATGTTCTAAAAACATTAACACGTTCGTCAAGGTTACATTTTGATCATGAAAATGTCTCTTCAAATAAAAATAAGCATTACATAATTTCAGTATATTCCACGTGGACCTAGTCTACATTAACGGTGAAACTTTGAAATGCTTGACCGGTGCAGATTCTAGACATGTACTGGGAATTTGTGACACGGAGGAAGTACCAACTTCGAACAATCAGAATATAACACTGTAATTGCTATTTAGTATGCACATGACCATCATAAAACCCGGGTTGGTATAGATGAGGTGGACTGGATCACAGGAATCACCCTCTAGTTTAAGTGTCACAATCACAACTTCAATGATGGAGTAATTATCCAATCTATTTATTTTATTAGTTATCACAATAACAAATCACAAGTTGTGATAGTAACCCAGTTTCACTTTTTCATCCTAAATTTTGAATCTAAGCACAATACCCAAAGCAAAACATATGTCCAGTACATCATGTTTTTTTCCTTTTTGAACTGGAGGGGAAGCGATAACAAATTATTAAAATTAAACCTCTAGAAATGGATTCCTTGAGACGGCTTTGCATGTGTGTGTGTGTGTTGAAGCAGAGTTTAAGAGTATAAGACATGAATTAAAATTTCCCAGTTAAGTGGTTCCAGTCAGAGACATGCCAAAGATAGAAGCCCATAGACAGATTATATGAGATCCTAGGTTAAGGAAAACAGCAAAAGAGACAAAACAAGTGTAGAATATAACCAAAGCCAATACAAAACCTTGGAAATCCATGGGGATTCATAATTAAATCAGGGCATATTCCTTTCTCAGAGAAGGGGAAGTCTTCCTGCTGAACAATGGTGCCACAAACACCTTTTTGTCCATGTCTGCTACTAAACTTGTCACCAACCTGAGTCACAAACATGAATAGCAAATATAAGTTCATATTTCTACAACTGAATTCAAGAGAATTTACCGAATAAACCTACCTCCGGCCTCCTAGTGTGACGGATAATACACTTAATGGTCAATTTGTCATTTGTATCCGAACAAAGCATTACACGATCTACAACGGTAGTCTCACCATCGACACCTTTGTAAACGGCTGGTGAGTCCCTATAGTCCCTGGATAAGTAATATTAAACAATAAAGCACATTTATCATTCTTCAAAAGCAAATTCGTGCAGGATGGAACGTATAACAGAATAAATCACAAACATAACAATACTCACCTGTCTGTTAATGCAGTACCAGGAGTTCTATTGGTAACCTTGGGAGTTTGCTTGTTCACATAGATATCATGATTGCGGATTATTTGACCAGGCGCAACAAATCCATCTTCATCCAATGCCTTAAAAAAATGTTTCTTGTTTTAGGAGCTATATTAAAATGTTTGTGAACTAAATACACAGATTATAAGATACAAAAAGATGTAGACAGTTCGGGTTTTGGAACTGATGAACCCCTTTTGATCCTACAACTCATAACAACCACGCTAAACACGAACAATAAACTGCGGACACCACTGTGGCTCTGTTATACATTCTCTATGCAGTTCTTAGTAAACGCTCGAAGAAAAATGAAATTTGACACTAAAAAGTCAAAAATATCAAGGCTGCAACACAACAACAATATCATCTCGACGAAAGCTCATGAAATCTAAATTTGATAAATATATTTAAGCGGATGGGACTGCAATACAACAGACTGAATAAAACACCCTCTATATATCTCTAAATGTGGACAATAGGAGACTTTTGTTTATTTCTGTTCCAAAAATCCAAATAGCTCAATAGGAATGAGTTGGACATTCACTGCCTACACAATTTTCTTACTTTATCCTAGATTTTCAAAATGACCTTTTGTACTGCTCACTTTAAATTTGCTTAATAAGCCATCCTACTGAGAGAAGTGAAGGGTTTAATAGTTCAGGATAAATAGCAATGATCAGTCATTTTTATACCCGCATATTCTGCTTTATCAAGACACCATCTCTATCTCTCTGGGGTTTAGCAATCCTGTCTGATATACCATCTCCATATTTCTCCGATGTTACGGTGTACCTGTAGGATGAGAACCAAAAATACAATTATAAAAACAAAAACAACAGCATTAAAGAAATGCTCCCCAAGCCCTTCAGTCAGAGCAAATGAAACAGCATCTTTATTTGAAGTGCATCATACTTTTTCATTGCTATGCAACGACCAAAACCACGATCAAGAGATGATTTGTTCATCACAATTGCATCTTCAATATCATATCCACTATAACTCATTACAGCAACTGTGGCATTCTGCCCAGCGCCAAGTTTATCGTATCCCACCTGAAAGATTTGCCATGAAGTATTTGTCACGTGAACTATGAGGGTGTGCGCGTGTGTGTCTGCACAGGGATAAGAGAGGGGGGGGGGGGGGGGGGGACAAACCAACTCAATCGTTTTTGTTGTAAGCAGGGGACGTTGCGCGTACACCAGTAAATAAAGTAGAGAATCTGCTCGAAACAACTACAGAAAATTCCAAATACACATTAGTGCACACCAAGAGGAAAGGAAGAACTGAGCAAGGAAGAACCACAGGATCATAACATCATAGAGTCAAATATGGTGCAAAATGCAAATGAAACTAATTTTATCCAGGGATGTGATTAGATGCTTTTGAATGATCTAGATGCATGTACTGTCGGCAACAAGACCGCTTTATTTAGCATTCATGGAAAGCAAGAAAATGCAGGATTGAACTGAGAAAAAGGAACTCCAGCTGCTTCTTACCTGATTATACGCAATATTTCCCATCGCTTGCTTACCCATGGCACACTGCAGACAAGAAAACATCAAGTAAGAATATTCCAAAAATAATAGAGATGTATATCAATAATCCGATCCTTGCCTGATAAGTGTTACGTGGAGATTGGTTATGGTGTGGATATGGAATAAGTCCAGCTACAACACCTAATATGGTCATTGGCTCTATTTCAATGTGAGTGATGCTGCTTCTTTGAACACCATCTTGATCCACATGCTCATACAATGCAATCTGTTTGAATCATCTTAATCACTTGATCAGAATATAAATGAACCATGCACGAAAACACAAAAGAATCAAGATATACCAATGCATTATTCTCTTCATTGACGTCAAGATATTCAATCAATCCATCACGCAGAAAATCATCAAATGAACGAATACCATCCTACAGTGAAATCAGTTGTGAGATAAAGATCAAACAAATGACAATAGATCAAGAAGAACAAGTTGCTAACCCTCAGTTCTTTCATATGATGCTCTTTAACCCTTGATCTGCCCTTGTCAGCAATTATAAGTGGACGACAAACGCGGCCACCATCAGAGGCAATATGAATGCAATGCTATAATGACAAACAAGGTTAGTATCTCAAACGCATTCTATTATAAATAAAGAAAGAAAAGGCAGATCAATGAGTGTTTATTACACAGGGCAACTAAATAAGGTGCATCCATGGAAAGAGAGCAATACATCCTGAATACTGCATAAGCTTTTGACTCAAATCTTAAAGAGTACTAAATTGTTTGGCCTCCAAGCCTTATGGCATTGAAACTAAGCTTGCCATAGCAATTGATTAACTGGTAGTTGGTACATAAACCCGCATTGACAGCAAATGTGAATATTATGCTATAGCTTCGAAATAGCAGAACTGCACAGCAAAACCCTACTTCTGGCTGGCATGTCGCAATATGGTCCTAGCAAGGATTTACTGAACTGGCTGCATTAGACTGAAATCTTTACACCAGCTTGCATTGCAAAATTCAGGTACGATAGATTTGCAAACAAGAAGAGGGCGGAAGAGTGACCCTCTCTACAAAGAGTTGAGAGCTCTTTGTGTATGATATGAGGATGCTGAAACACAACAGTTATCATACAGTTGGATACAGGACACAATCTGGGAGTATCACCTTTGCATAATCAGTCTGGCAGATTTAGTTAGTTGCAGGTGTAATGGCCGCAGGAACTAATACCTATTGGGTCAATCCTTCATACATAACTAGATTAATATTATATGTAAAATCAGCTAATCCAAACTCTAAAGCTATTTCCGAAAAGCTCTGGGTCAATTGATGCCGCCAAGAGCCCACGGCGACCATTAAATCCAGCAGTGAAAGCTTCCAGTAACAAAATTTCGATTAGTACCATCCTACGTAGAGTTTTGAGGTTCTCAAAAACCTTTTTTTGTTATCAGCAGATAGGACTAAAATATTTATTAGCATGGCGTTAAGATCCATTTAAGCTAGTAGTAGTCAAGAGAAGAAACGATACCTGCTTCTCGTTTACAAAAACGCTTACAAACTCTCCAATTTTGCCTGATCGGCGGAATGTTCTCATATTATTAGCAAATCTCTGGAAAGAATCATATATAACTTTATGAGAATAAATAAGGGAAATAATTTGAGATGTATGTACTGTTTATAAGAAACTAGACCTGAGGCTGCCTGTGCTTCCCTAGTATTAATCCATTGAACATGACCAGAAATGAACCCGGTGCATGGATTTCTTCTCCGGACAGAAGTGACAAATCTTCCACACCTAGGCTAAAACACTACAATAAAGAATGAACAAAACATAGAATTATATGTCAATGGGTGCAAGACAAGCGAGAGAAAAGTAATAAACAAAATATTGCAACGCATATATTGACTCAAAACATTCAAAGTCTCGAACCAAAAGGCTGTGGCAAATGTAACTTTTGATCACTTCAACTCACTCTCTGGTACGGCAGAGCAACAGGAATTCCCACTTAACCTAGACTTTCTAGGTGCACGCGTAGAAGACTAAGTGAACCTTGACACCCCATTTGGTGCGGAGATGTGAGATGCTGTGAGGTAAAGCACCTGGACCATACAGATTCACAGATGAGTTGGGTACCACTAAGAGCAATGTGGTGGCAGCTTTTTCGGAGTTGCACTCACTTAGAGGGTGTGGTTTTTAGGGCATGAAACAGGCACTGCTAATCCTATTTTCGAAGTGGCAAGAGGCCATCTTTCTCAGGAAACTACCACTGCATCAGTCTCATCTGTGCCTTCGCCAAGCCAGTGGCAAAGACCTTGGCTACAAGGCTGCCATAGAGATTGAAAACCCTCATGGAGAACTAATGTGCACTGATCAAGAAGCATAACATACATGATTGTTGCGACTCGGACCAAACAAGCTTTTGTTCTCCCTTTCCCCTGCTCTCTAGAAGAGGCAAAGAAAGAAGCGACCATGCTTGGTGGTTTTGTTCTCCGGTCCAAGGACCAAAGAGATTTTCTAAGGAGCTCATCAGCGAAGAGACACCGATGTTTCTCCAATAGCAGGTGGCATGGAGCAAGCTAAAGGATGGTGGCAGCATCTGCCACGACATGCTTCAACGACGGAGTAGATTGGAGGCAGAAGATTTGGGATCAAAGAAGTTAGGGAATTCCCCCTCACCAAAAGATCCACAACGGCAAGTGCTCTGCCATTCGCGGGGAGGTCCACAAAGCAACAGGGTGTGATGTGGCTTCCTCCGAGGTTGGGCGTGTCTGCCTTCTCCCTGGCGACTCCTCGGGGGCGGTAGAGATCAGATTCGACGGGAGATGGAGAAGATGGCCGCACACCAACTTTGCCAATTGTTTGGTGACCCCCACAGGTTGCTCCGAGGAGAAAGCCGAGGATGTTGCAACGGTGATGGAGTGTGCTAGCGAAGCCTTCGAGAACACTCCAGCAAAGCCTTCAAATACCCCATGATCCCACTCACGATTTAAAAACACTCTAGCGAAGCCTTCAAACCCCTCGGAGACCGGATTGTAAAGTGGGTACCTATGTGGAAGGCGCCTATGATGATGAAGGCAAACGGCTTACCCTTGTCAAGGTGGTGCTTGCAGCAATCGTGCTTCATCAGTTTCATCAGCTTCCGATGTTCAGTTTGTAAAAAGTTTCAAAAGCAGTGAAGATCCTTCAGGGATTCCATTGGATAGGCAGAGTGGACACCCAGGGTGGGTGGCACATCCAATTGGGAAAAGGTGTGCCGGCCAATGAAGTATGGTGGCCTTGGTATCCAAGGACTGCGACTAGCCTCTCGTTGTGCACAGTCCCGCTACCTCCTCGGTGGGTGTTCGATATGCAATCTCCTAGAGACGAGCGGAGTATGTTCGCTTTCTCCTTGAAGACTGTTGTTGGTGACAGAACAACAACACTCTTCTAGGAGGATCGATGGTCGAATGGCAGAATCAAGATTGCTCCTGAGCTATAGAAGCTCAGCTCAAGACGCACTAGGAAGCGCCGTGTGCCTTATTGTGCAGGAGGCGCCGGAGGGCAGGCGATAGATCATTAACATCAGGGGGCACTCGGCTCGCTCACCCTGTGGCAATACATCCAAGTCTTGCTCATGGTCTGTGTGCTGCAGCTCACAACACTGCCACACAAGCTGAACATCATCTCAAGGTCCAAGTCTTTGTTACGACCTCCTCTTACAGGGAGCATCATCTCAAGGTCCAAGCTTAGCCTGAAGCTTAACAAGGTCCTGGAAGAGGGTGAAGTTCTTCATTTGATTGGCATGTCAAGACCACTGCTGGACGGCAAGAGGCTCACTGTGCAAGGGTTGCAGCATGCACCGGCTTGTCTCTTGCGTGACCGATCAGAAGAGACCATGACCCACCTGCTCAGGCTGTCCTTATCAGATCGACTTCCCAGCCTCCGGTTTTCAGGACTAGTGGCAACATGCCACCAATTCCACCCCACCGAGATCGCAAAAACGCAACTCATCGGTGATGCTCATGGCGTGATTGATCTGGAAGCAGCGAAATACTGCTGTCTTAAAGCACGAGTTATTACAGATAAAAATATTTACGAGGGTCACTAAAGAATCTAAGAGAACTGAACCAAGATCTGCCATCTAAAATTGTGGGTGCATGAAAGGAGAGCTCAAGGAAAGAACAAGGAGAAAACCAAATTCAGTAATGAGTCAATAACATTGTTTTCTATATTGCAATAGTGGACATACACACGCCAACAGTGGACATACAAAGCATTAAAGCCAAGGAAATAAAAGTAGCTGAATTAGAGAAAACAAACCAGATTCCTCAGTGGGCCCTCCTCTTGATCTGTTGTAACATGAGTCATTAAAGCTAGATTTTTCGTCAAGCCACAAGCTTCCCCTTCAGGTGTATCACAAGGACAAAGCATACCCCACTGTTACAGAAAAAAAGACATTTATGTACCTTTATTAAGTACAAACATACTAAACTTTGTCCCCACCTGACTGGGCTGCAAAGCACGTGGACCGCTTGTTTTCCGGGTCTTCTCAAACTGTGGTGTTATGCGTGTCATATAGCCTAAAGACGCCATATAGGATAACCTAGACAGAACCTGCATAGATGTAGAAAAAAATTAAAACGTGTCAAACTCAGTGAACAGAGAATTGGGACTCATAAGTTGAACGAGTAGATACCTGTGAAACACCTTTTCTATGCATCTTAAATCGTTTAATGTCCCAATTTCCCGTGGAAATAGCTCTCTCCAAACCAGAGGTTATTACATCCTGCTGCATTATCAACTGCGCAAAGGAAGCGAATTACATATCTAAAATACCACATCCGAGCATCTCAAACGACTTGAGTAAATTTCTCCAAACTACACCGTTTGTTTCAGAACTACAAAGGAACTACACCGAAACATTTCATACACCATCACCTCATTCACTATTCTACTGGGTTCCTGATTCGTGGTACAACACTCCAAATAAGATGCATTCCAATATAATGTGCAGAGCAAGATCAAAATGGTAATGAATTTATATGAGTTATCGTTTATCAAGTTTGTTATACAGCCTCATGATGCAGAAAGTGGCATTTTCAGCATCCAAACATAACTAGTAAAGTATAAGAGAAAAAGTTCATGCAAAGAGATGGTTACTTTGCTGCACATTGTTATGGAACGAGTAAATTGCACTGCCGCCCACATGTTAAGAGTGAATTTGCGGCTTTGGTAAAGAGCGACCACTTGCAGAGTTAAATTAGTCTTTGCTTGTGAGTTGCTAATTTACCTATTATATTATTATATGTTTAACCAACAGAACTTGTATTTTCAGGACATGCAAAAACAACTAAGGCCTCCTTTGGTTTGGAGGAATTTTGTAGGATTTTCATAGGATAGGATTTCTATAGGAAAAATTCCTTCAGAGCTCTTTGGTTTGTAGGAATGAAATCCTATTCCTATGGAGGAATTCTTCCTATCCTCCACATTTCATAGGAAAATAAACATTAGCCTAGACTCAATGGAAAAAATCCTATGGTGTGAATCAAAGGGCATCTCCTTTTCTATTCCTATGCATAGGATTTGAGATGCATGTCATCTCATTTCTAAAGTCCTTCAGAGCTTAACAACCTCCAAATTCCTATTGCAAGAGCAGACAGCAAATTCATTTCGTATTAGAGAAAAAAGAAGTACAGATCTGCTGAACAAGCTTGTGGTTTCGAAGACATTTCAAAAAAAGTACTCCCTCCGTAAAGAAATATAAGAGTGTTTAGATCACTAGTTTAGTAATTTAAATGCTCTTATATTTCTTTACAGAGGGAGTACTTGTATTTTTAGAAGTCTCAACAAATTTAAGGGGCAGCTTATTTTTTAAGCCGCCCAAAAGAACTGGCCCATAATTGGATTACCTAGAGACTGCAACTCAAAGGAAATAGTGCAACAAGAACTGTGTGCAACGTCAAAGTGTGACGCTACAGTAACATTATTGCGGTAAAAGGCAAAAGGAATAACCAGGTGAGCATCCATAATATGCAACTAATTTTCATTACCTGGCTAAAATCCAAAGGACTGGAACGGGCCATGTCACTGTTTTTGTTCATACGGTCTACAGCATAGGTATTCATCGTTTTGAACAAATCCTTCACAAAGAAGCACAGTAAGAGACACAATCACATAATGCACAACATCTAATGAAATGATAAGAAAAATAAATACCTCAAAAAGCAGGGATACTAATTGACCAGACAGCTCAAGCCTCTTGTTTCCCACATAATCCTGAAAAAAAAATCGAACATGAAATATCAACAGGGCGGCAAACAGGTAAATTTGATGTATATAAGATACTTCAAACATGTCTAAACAGAGCCTAGTGAGAATAGGCCATGCTTAGTTCTCAACTTCTCATGTAGAAATATCTTTGGTTCCTAGATTATCAGCAGATTGCATGCTTTCATGCTTGCAATCATGCATAAAAAGTAAAAGCAGACTGGATTCAAAATTGAATAATGTCCAAGAAATAAATAAGACAAGTTACTCCTAGGTTTTCTAAGATCAAACTAGTCTAATTTACTGAACTTACTGTGAACAGTACTCAAGTGTACATCATAAAAACATGTCACCATAAACACTCTGTAAACTTGCGATTAGCTGATTTCCATAGAAATCTTGCGACGGTGTGAATAGAAGTTCTTAATTTTCCAGAAAAAAAACAAGTTAATTCTTCTTTAGGCCCAGGCTGAAACTTACATGGATTCTTATTGTCATTCCACCGAAGCAATAGTGAAGCAAAAAAGGAATGTGTTTTTGGTAGATCTTAGGAGTTATTCACTAAAATGATACAGCGATCAGCTCTGGACTTGCCTTGTCATCGAAGGTGTCAGAATTCAAGATCGCATCCAACATTCGCCTTAACATTACAGCAGTGTATATGCACTTTGGCTGAAAGTTCCCATTGTTAACCTGCAGGAGAGACCGCATGCATGTGAGAAAGAATAAAAATATTCTGGCTGAAGAATCTAGGTGAAACATCTATCTCACCGGTACATGCGCAACAAAAACATCACGGAGGATTAATTTTGACCGACCGTCCTGAAAGTGAGAGTGAGAGAGAGCAGTCATCAGATGATTTAAACTGAAGAGTCAGTATATATCATTCTGAAAGCATAGATTGACACGTGGAGCAAATACAGTAACTTAAGCTTTATTACTAATCCAATAATCCATAACGATCAGTTTAGCAACAGAAATATGGGATTCTGTAACTGTATTATATTTTTTTATTACCATCAACTTTTCAAACAAAGCAACATATGATCTGCAACTAATAATTACCTTAATATTTCCTGCACCAGCATACGTCACCTGCAAATATAGCACACAGTGTATGTTCAGAAAAGATGCAACATTCAATACACGCATGCAATTACATAAGAAATTCAGTTTTTTTTTTATGTTAGGTAAACCATCAACTTCATGTTTCAACAAAATGAAAAATCATCAAATACATTCTTTCAGTTGTTCTATGGACAAGAGCCCATGGATGCTACAGATCCTGGTGGTTTTTAATAGTTTGGTAATCAGCAAATACCTTAGTATAATACACCCTCCGTCCCAAAATAAGTGACTCAACTTTGTACTAAAGTTAGTACAAAACTGAGTCACTTATTTTGGGACGGAGGGAGTAGTAAAAAATGAAAGAAACTCTCTACTCCCCCCCTCCCCCCAACCACCACCAGCACCACAAACACACACACTCCTCAAATTGAGTATAGATGTAGGGTAATTAAATAATCACGTAATAAGAAGACTGGGGCGGTTTCAAAAGAACTAAGTACTGCGAGATCAGAAGTGTCACAGATTACTCTTGGGGAAGTATTAGACATTTCTGGTCAAATGCTTAACACTCTTTCAACAGATGCAGAAGAAAATGCATGAGTTAGAAACAAGGTATGTACTCTTCCAAAGCTTAGATTGCTTCATCGCTATTTAATAATACAACATGAAGTTTCACCTTGTCATCCATGTACTGCAAAGCTTGCTGTTGTGTATATATTCTCTCTGTGGCACATTCCTAATAGAGCAAAAACAACAAAATTCAGACGGCCTGAAAGATTAACAATTGACAGTCTAAAAGATCAAATAATAATACGGTGAGAGGATCATCATTATAATATAGCCACAAAAGTAAAGCAACAAAGTAAAAATAATAAGTTACCTGAATAGACAAATATAGGAGGTCACCATATCTTGGATCTCTTCCAACCATTTGTACAACCTCTTGGTCAGTTTCAATTCCCATAGCTTTCATAACCACAATTATAGGAATCTGCAGAAGTTTCAATGCTCGGAAACTACAGTTATGATCAACTTAATAATTATCGGAAAGAAACGTAAGGCCTTGCATGTTCCCAATCGTTAAGGATACATCAAGTGTGATATCAGGGAAGAGAAGACAACTCAGACCATGCTATTCCTATTAGAAGAGATGATTGATCTCTTAAAAGGAGCTGCACACCTAGCTGCCTCATAGAAAACATGTACGGTCCCATACTATAGCTCTTTTTCACCATGTCTATAATCGTAGGAGAAAATGGCATATCCATCAGTGAACCATATTACCAGCCACCAAGCCATGACCATTAAGTATTTGAAAAGAATTAACATAGAAGTTGAAGAACTCGTTAAATGTGTGGATACTATATTGTTAAACAAGGGTCAAGTAGAACGGTCTACTACTATGAAATGGAAGGACTTTTTAATAGAACAACAGTGCATCAGTTGCATACCGGCTTAGTGAACTGATTCAGATGTAGATAAATTTTCTCTTTGTCCATGCAAATCACTGTCTTGCTTTTTACTTCATGTGTGCTGCTAGTAACAGATGCAGTTACCCTAAATGACAGAAAAATGAAGTCATAAGATTCTAAGCGGCCTGTAATGGATTGCAGTGCACCTCAGAAAGGGAATGGAACATACAGAACAGCATTCTTTTCGAAAGAAAACTGTAAGGAGACCCATATATACAGTATAAATAGGAACACAAATTCGTGTCCATGAGGACATAAACCCAGATGATGGGGTTGCATATCCACTCCCCCAGCCAAAAAGGTCTAGGCTCACTGCCTCATATAGAACCACATCAATGGAATGACATGCACACAAAAAGAAGCAACTTCAATAATGAGTGAACAAGCAACTTAAAGGCTAAAGATTTTAACCAGGATGGTTGGGATTAGAGATGAACTGCTTCCCTGACAGTACTAATGGGAGACAAGGCAATCATGTGAAAAGACCTTGGTCAGGTTTTGTATTTATCAATCAGATATTCAAAAATGCCTTAGCCATGTATATACTTTGCCAAATGGTTTATATAGCTATAACAAGCAGCCTAATCAGTGTTACTTAAACTATACCAACATGGATCGAATTATACAAGTACCCAAAGATCCCAGCACATCAAGCTATGCATAATGCCTGATATCTAATACACTAGAGCACTATTAAGGAAGAACTGTACAATCAATAGAGGCTTGGTTATTCTTCTTGAACGAAAATATAACACAAGTGTCAAGTATTTGTTAGACAATAATTTCGCTTCAATGTTCAACAAGACATCAAACCTAGCCCAAATGTGGTGTTTTAGAACAAACGTGACACTGGCCCTGAATAAATCTGAGAAAGCACAAAAGTATGTGCAACACCATAAGACAATGACATACTGTGTAACAATTATAAAATCTCTAACATCAAAGAATTAAACCTTTCACTGCCACATCATACCATGTACATTATAAAATTACTGCAGGGAGTCAGCAGGTGAACTGGTCTCGTCCTATATTGCCCCCAGGGGACAAAGGGGCAACTCCCAGCTTGCTGCCGCCGCGGTGGCTAACGTTGCGCGCGGGGGCGGGGCGATTCCTCTACTTCAGTTGGTGCTGCTGGAAGCGCTTGTAGCAAGTGGAGGGCGGAGGCCTCAGAGCTTGGTCCTGGCGGCAGCGCTCGACCTCGGAGGCGCATATGTGTAGGTGTTGCCGCGGTGGCAATTCAGGGAGCCTGTTGATCTAGCGCCCAGATCCGACCATGGCTGGTGGTCCCGCATCGTCGGCGGTGGCGATGGCGGCGAATGCTAGAAGGGCGCAACATTCTTCGTAGCTTGAGTGTTGCGGTGTGGCGCCATGTGGTGGTTGGGCTGCAGGCGGTGAAGGCTTCCTGTGCAGCATGGCCTACTCTAGTGATCTACGCGCTCTCGGGTATTGCCGATCTGCAAGCCCCCTTCTCCCTTTGAGGCTTGACGGGAGAGGAGCTACGGCGAAAGCTTTGCCCCGGCCTCGATCGGGCCAGCGACGGCGGCATCAACAAGTGTCGTTTTCCCTCTTTGGAGGCGCCGTCATGGAGCTTCTTTTCCTCCCACTTCAAGATGAGCATGGACTCTCCGGGTGAAAACCTAAGCTCCGGTCTTTCCGGAGCGGTTAATGGCGACGTCTACGTCGTGACCTCCTTGGAGGCATCACTTTGGAGTGTCGGCTTGAGGCGGTTGCATGGGGTTGGTGAATGTCGCGGCAGCGGACCGAATGGTTTGTGTATCGAGGCGGCGGCCAACAGTGTCGCGGCAGCTTATTGGGCAGGGCTTCGAGTGAGCCCAGTTTCGATGGTGACCTTGTGCGCAAGGCTGCAAGGTAGTCAAGGTGACTTGGTCACATGTCCTGGTAAGGACAGTTGGACAGTATGTCCGGGCGGTCCCTACGTGGTGTGGCGGTTGTGTTCTGCAGGCGTTTGCCTTGTGCAGCTCTGGCTGCGGGCTGCGGGCTGTCTATCGTGTGACGGTATTGCACCTCGAGGGTGAGCGGTGGTACGTCGGGGCAGCAACCCTGAAAGGTGGTGCAGGTGGACTGCGCAGGGCACGGCAAAGCGTTTGGAAGTTGGGGCAGCGACCCCGAAAGCTTGGAGGCGCCATGGATGTTGCCCTCGGTCGTGTGGGCGACAAGGTGGTCAGCGATATGTTGGACGTCTGGAGTGCAGGCATCTTCACCTCTGCGGGAGTGTCCCGGGTCTGCTCCTCCCATAGCAGTTGTGGCTTCTCTTCGGCAATGGTGGGAGGCAAGCTATCACCATTAGTTTGTGCACATGTTTTTGGCGTGCTTTTGTGATCTTCGACGTGCCATCGGTGAGAGTGGGGTTGTGTCAGGCACTCAGGATTCGAGTGGGCATGGCCCTGTGATGTCGTTGTTTGAGTGGGCTTGGCCTTGTTTGTATTTGTTTCCGCCAGGTTTTCCGTAATTAACTAGGCAATAATCTTCTTAATTAATGGACCATGACAAAGCTTCTGCCTTGCGTTTTAGAAAAAAAATCAAATATCCTTCTTTGTTTACACCATCGGCTCTTAATCTTACTTTGCAGCAAAGCTCCCATGTGTACGGTGGCATATCGATTTATATAGCATGTGTCCATACATATGACTTCAAGTAAATTATCAAACTAGTGCAAGATTGTAAATTCAGGGGAATAGTCATAAAGACAAGTAATTCACAAAATAAATGTTATTTCAAACAGTTGTCAAACCTTCAAAATAGAGCAATCAGCTGGATACTGAAATAAATTTCAAAATAGTAGACATAGTACCTTCCTTTATTATCAGTGTCGATAATAATACGATTCTTTGATAGCTGTTCTTGTATTAGGATGACCTGAGAATCAAAACATATTGCACGATAAATAATACTAACATAAGAATCCGCCAGGAGCTTGCATCGCAAAGAATGAGCACTTAGCATTAGCACTATCACTTCTAGCATGCAGTAGGTAGTGGCTACAGGGAATACTTGTTATCAACACAAAAAAAAGCAGGGCAGAATGGAGAAAACTGCATCAATGTTTCCAGTTACCTTCTCGGTTCCTTTCACAATGAAGTAACCACCAGGATCAAGAGGGCACTCACCTACAGGCACAATAGTGAAACCACCAACATAACCAGAAAGGTAGAGTGGCAAATTTATCTAAGAAACGTAAAAATAATATACAGTGATGAACATAAGAAGGCTAACCATATCTTGCTAGTTCAGCTTCGTCCTTCCCGTTCAGAACACAAGCATAACTTCTAAGCATAATAGGCATGTACCCAATGGTAAAACTTGGCTAGAGAAAAAAAAGACGAAAGGAGGTCAAGTTTCTACACAACCAAGCATGTAACAGGTACTTCTGAGTTCATTGGCATACTGCCATACTCCCTTCGTTCCAAATTAATTTTAGTTCTAGGTTTGTCCTGAGTCAAACTTATAAGTCTGACCAATTCTATAGAAAAATATATCAACATGTACAACACCAAATTAGTTTCATTAGATTCTTTATATAAATATAGTTCATACTATATATATTCGATGTTGTAGATCTGAGCATATTTTTCTATGGACCTGGTCAAACTAAAGAAGTTTGACTTAGGACAAAGATATAACTTAAATTAATTTGGAACAAAGGAGTACCATATACGCGTGCAAAATAAGTAAATATTCTTTTGTGGGGTGGAAAGGGGGGATGTTTCAGCCAGACATTAGATGTGTTACCTTCCTATGTTTCGCATGTGTCTTTCCTACAGTGTACTCAACATCAACAATCACAGGAGCAGAATATCTGAAGGAACAAAGGAACATATTAAGCAAGAATAGGTAAAAAATAGGTAAAAGGAAGCTTGTGATAGGCAAAAAAAAGGTATGAAATTCAGTGCTACTGCGGTACAATCAAGATGGTCAAGCTTGATGTTAGATGAATCAGCTAGTTAAAAGCACATTCCACAGCTAGTCTGCCCTATGGAATATTGGGCATCAAAGCTCTTGCTTTTCCAACATAGGGACCTTTTGCATTGAGGGGTTTTCAAGAAAACTTTGTAGGGTTTCAATCCATAGTTATTTCTCCTACAGAAAGCCTTTCGGATCATAAGAATGAGGTTGTAGGAACCCTAAAGGATTTCTGCCGAACGGCTCAATCCATAGAATTTTTTGAGGAATTCTAATATGAGCTTGGACCTCATTGAAAAGTATTTGTCTCTTGCATGAAAATTGTCTCTTCAAATCCGTGCTGAACTCCTGCAGAGCATCCGAAGAGCCAGTTTTGCAAATTTATGTGTTCTGGTTTCTCATAAGATTATAATGACATCTTAATCCTAAGTTTTTCCTATTCCTGTATTTTTAGACCCCATGCATTCCAATTTTCAAAGAGACCCTTATAAAATTCTAGCCCGTGAAAAGGACCAATTCACTCAGAAATCTAAGTTGTCCTCAGTAATATATGCTCAGAAAACTCAATTATGTAGGCAGACCAGAAACATCCATACTAATGTTCATTGTACATTTCTACAACAGGAATCTTGCAGTGGCTGGCCTGAATTATATAGGCAATATTCTCCCTTCCCAAGCCCTCTCCCAAATAAAACCCTCGCTTATAGTACTTGATTATTCCAACTATCTACCTATTTATCCAGCCTTTTTGTGCTTAGGATCATGACAAGATACAAGCTTGGGCTGCCTATTAAACCAAACCAGCAGCTATTTGAAGTTATTCTGCTGTTCATGGTAGACAAGAGAGAGATATTCGTCACATATCTCCAGCTCATTGATATGCTCAGTTAATTATTGGCACAGAGTTACATCAGACAGATACAAGTGAGGCAATGTAAAGCTTACGTGCGATCAGTAAGGCGGCAAAAGTGTGGTGTGATAGTCTCAACTCTAAAATCTACTTGCACCGAGGGCTCGCCGATGTATATATTTTTGTACCTACATCAAGGCAAAGAAAAGAACACATACGATAAGAGAACCCTTATTTGACACAAAGAAAACAGTAGCTGTATAACTGAATAACATCATACTCAAGATAAATGCCTGGGTCACTGCGTGCTTCGATTCGGTTGTTTGCCCTGACAATATTCTTGATTCCTTTGGTGATGAAGTAGTTAAAAGAGTCAATGTGCTCCTTCACAAGGCCTCTAACCTAATGATTCCATCAAACAAAGAGAAAGGGGCCAAATCAGATGGATCAACCAAAAGATGCCCAGACCAAATGAGTAGTTGGCACCTCCATCAAAAAAATAAAGACGCGGCAAAGAGAAACTCAAGCCTCTGTAGTGTTGCAGTTGGAATGAAACGAATGCACGTCAGGCACAGATTAAAACTAGGGCAGAACAAACCAGAGAGTGATGTGAGACATTGTCTAGACTAGACTAGCTATCATGCATGTGCAATACACTTTTTTTGCGACATATGACTGAATTAGCCAAAGACCAGAGTATTGAAACATAATATAAGGTTAAAAAAATATCTACACCAAAATCATCATTGCTTGTGATTATTACTAGGGAAACAATTTCCCTCAGGCGGCTAATCCCAGACAAATCAGTCGGGCACACGACCATCAGACGGGATCGCGATCGCACGCTGTAGCCACACTACGTTTTCTCCTGGGCCCCACCAGTTCGCCGCCCTCCAGAAATAATGGTGTGGCCTTATTCTCTCCCTTGCGCGTCCACATAGCTTATCCCCATTCCCCAGGCTCCTACCATGGCGCTCTATCTCTCTCCAATCTCTATGTGCCGGCCGCTGCCTATCCCATCCCCGCCCGTCATCGGTGCTTGAGTGCTGTCAGGTCGCCTGCTGCTGCAAGGGGCGACGATCGGTGCTGCAGAGGAGCTCCTTCCTTTTTTGGTCTTCACTGCCAGTGCTGGAAGGAGCCGCGGGATTGGTGTGCGGCACCTCGACACGAGGGGATTGCATGACAGGGACGACAATGACGGGGCTGATCCAACGGCACCCAGCAACGCAATCAGACGGTTGGCAAGGGCCTGATCCCCCCACCCCACCCCACCAAACGAAAATACTCCAGAACATGGGTTTAACTAATTGTGTTGTCTTGCAGTGTCGATAATATGTTTGATTAGCACTAACTGCAACAAAGATGATAAAGCATAATCCAGAACAGTCCTACTTTTTTATGGCAGACGTTGGTCAGGTTTGGGGTGATGGTATCAATTCGTACTTTTATTAGTAGCATAGGCTCTCGACTAAATCGAGGATGACAGTAGCTGGTTAACATGAAGAGTGTGGTGTCTGCATTAGCTGTTAAACCAACCGAGGAATGAGCTGGTGTGATTTGTGGAGAACAAGAATAAGGCATTAACTTCCTATAAAAATGAGCGCGCTGTAAATCTATCAGTGCATGTAAAGAAGAAAAACGGCCTGTGCCGCTAAATTACATCGTCGGAGCCATGAATTTTAGACGAAATTGCATGGCCAGAAGGAGCCGTCCAACCCAAAATCCAGTTCCAGATGGTACCTTGAGGAAGGCAGGGAGGAGCGCGAACTTGTCGACCGGATTGCTGACCGGCGCTGCCAGTGACCGGTAAGTCGGCACCGGCGGAGCCTCCGCGTCCCCCTCGGCCACCGGAGCATCGGGGGCGGACGTAGCAGGGGGCATGGGGATTCAGTCGACTGAATCCCCTTGGCTGGCGGCGGCGGAGGCGTGCGCCTCGGGTGGAGGGGCTGGCTAGCGGAGAGAGACGGGTAGGGGGGTGCGCGGGTGAGTGGATGTCGGCGGCGCTGTTCTGGTCGAGTGGAGAAGAGAGCCAGAGAGGGGGTGGGGCGGGGGCCGGAAAGGGGTCTCGGCGGCGAGAGACGCCGGAAACGAGGCGGTGGATTCGGGGCGGCAAGGGTTTAGTTAGGGTTTACGAGGTGTTATATCGATGGCTACGGATTCACGTCACGTTACAAAGGTATGTAAAATCGGACAGTCCAGGTTTTTTTAACAGATTTTATTTTAGCATTAAGAATGGTCTTTTATTCCTCAGCATTTAAAGGTACAGATATCCTAAATTCATTAAGGCCCGTGTCATTAAGGCCCGTGTCAGTATTGGCCCGTGTGGATTGGAACCTCCAGAGTCGATTGCGGTCGTCAATTTGGCCGGTTGTTGCCAATTTTGACCGAGTCACGCGGGCGGGGTGGGCTATCTGGCTAGCGAGACATTTTGGCCGGCAGCAGGGTGAGGGGGGCTTTTATGGTCAAGTTAGCGTCGCGACGTCTGCAAAGCGCTCATGTGATAGTTGTCGTGCGGTTGCTTCCCTTCGGTTGTCTACAAGGGAGAAAGCATTGTCTGGGTTCAACCGACATCGCTGGACCTTGGTATGTTGTTGCGCTGTCCAGGGTGGTATTTCGGTTGATATTGCTAGACATAGGTCTGTAGCCATTGTGCTTGTTGTTCATGGAGCTTCTCCTTCTGCTTGTTCATCGTCGTCGTTGGTTGTCCCTGGCGTTTCTGCTGGCGATGGCATTAGAGGCACTTTGGTGTGGCCTTGGTTCACCGTCTTCACCGTACATGTGTTGTTGTTTTAAGATGTTGCCTGGGGAAGGGCTTCGTCTCCGCTTCATGTCTTTCTCTTCTTCCTCTGATGTCTCACTTTGGTGCGGCATGATATTATTTCCCCTCTAATTATTTACTTTCTATCCAATTTGCATGGTGACGATGTAGTGTTGCCTTTTAGCGGTGGATTTCGATTTTGTTGTTAGGTTGTGGGGTGACAGTGACTTTTTTGTTCCTGATTTTGGTGAGTTAGGGATGACTGCCATTGTTGTTGAGTGTTGGCAAGTGGTTGTTGTGGTTCTACTTGTTTTTCTAGAGGAATCAATACTCTTGTTGTCAGTGTCAAAACCGGCGGATCTCGGGTAGGGGGTCCCGAACTGTGTGTCTAGGCCGGATGGTAACAGAAGACAGGGGACACTTTGTTTTACCCAGGTTCGGGCCCTCTCGATGGAGGTAATACCCTACTCCTGCTTGATTAATATTGATGATATGGGCAGTACAAGAGTAGATCTACCACGAGATCAAGGAGGCTAAACCCTAGAAGCTAGCCTATGGTATGATTGTTGTGTATGGAGTTGATTGCCTACGGACTACAACCCTCCGATTTATATAGACACCGGATAGGGTTAGGATTACACAGAGTCGGTTACAATGGTAGGAGATCTTGAATATCCGCATCGCCAAGCTTGCCTTCCACGCCAAGGAAAGTTCCATCCGGACACGGGACGAAGTCTTCAATCTTGTATCTTCATAGTCCAGGAGTCCGGCCGAAGGTATAGTCCGGCTACCCGAACACCCCCTAATCCAGGACTCCCTCACTTGTGTTGAATTGATGTTTGATTTTAGCATATGACTGGAAGTGCTCGTTGTGGTCTTTGTGGTTTTTATGTAGGGCAAGGACTAGTACATCACAGTGTTATTCACACGATTCTGACCCTCAATCGCAGATAGTCCCCCAAACTGTGTGCTTGGGTGGGTTGGTGATAGGGGTCCATTGTTCACGTAACGAGAAAACATATGCGATGCACGTGAGTTCCCAAATGACCGAGAAATTGTATATGTGTGGGATTCTTTCAATATTTGCACACACTTCTTTGAAAAAGAATTGTTTGCAGAAGTATGTTCGTCACAGACAATTATGTAGGAATAAGTGTGGCTGATGATTTGGTTGTACGCAAACAATTTCTCGTTACTAATGGTCTAATGAATTAGATTATAGCAGACGATATTATAGCAAGGATTGTGTGCGGTGATTTATCCATCACAATCCATTTGCTTAGATGCAGAATGTGGGTTGTTAGAGTTCAATGGTCGCGCCTTTTCGTTAGCAACCATTTACAATGTTATGTACCAAACCAGAGGTATTAGATTCTATGTAATCTGATTATTGCAATGGCTAATTAATATACTAGAAACTTCATTCCTACTTGAATGCAGGCAAAACTGGTCATTTATAACAAGCATACAACACATGTTCAAGAATTCCAAGAGCATCATACTGATTGAATTGAAATACAACAACTAGCTAGGACCAAGCAACAGTTAGCAAGGACAGCTTTAGAGACGATACGTAGCGAGGCGAAATACATCCAGATCGTTCTCGTTGTTGAAGAAACGGAAGACCCATATCGTGTCTTCCTTCAAGTTGAAGACTTTAACAACTTTAATCTAACCCTTTGTGATGACTGCCTGCCCATCCTTCACAGTCTTGATAAAGACATCAAGTTCTTTATCATCATGGTCTTGGTGCGATACTTTAATTTTTGTTTGCATGAAGAGTGGAGCAGAAAATGGAGATCTGAAAATGGAGCATAAAAGATTCTCACCTTTTTTTAGAGGTGACCTGAGTTATCGAATCCACGGGAGAATGGTGCCCTTTAAGCTAGGGTCTCAAATAAGCATTTGCTAAAGAATTAATTCCAGCCGTGTACCGGATTGTGAATCAAACTAACACAGGAAGAACACTTATAATAAAAATAAGCATGGGTATGAGGTCTTATGCTTACGACCATATATTTGTGACGGGACCAAATGTGATCTTAAATTGTGCTCTGAAAGTCACCCATCAAGATGTGCTTGTTACATATCGAAGTGGAGAATGTGTCCAAATTACGTCTTGACCAACGCGCATCCTGCATCAAGAGTCAGTTGTCCAACCGAAGGCCCTACATATTCGTCATGCGGGGTTGCCTCGATGATTAAGATTACAATAATCAATCAAAAGCATTGACGTTTAACGACTACACCTCTTGAATCCCTAGGAATAGAATTTGTGTTACCGTACTAAACCTTTCACGGGCTCCCTTCCCTTAGCCTCTTCATGGCTTATACTAATGGATCTCACGAGGGTTTTGTTAAGTTTTGTGTGATTGAAGTTTCAAGCTTTGGGTGAGATCATGATGGATGAAGGAATAAGTGAAGGAAATATGTCCTAGAGGCAATAATAAAGTTGTTATTTATATTTCCTTATATCATGATAAATGTTTATTATTCATGCTAGAATTGTATTAACCGGAAACTTAGTACATGTGTAAATACATAGACAAACAGAGTGTCACTAGTATGCCTCTACTTGACTAGCTCGTTAATTAAAGATGGTTGAGTTTCCTAGCCATAGACATAAGTTGTCATTTGATAAACGGGATCACATCATTAGAGAATGATGTGATTGACATGAACCATCCGTTAGCTTAGCACTATGATCGTTTAGTTTATTGCTATTGCTTTCTTCATGACTTATACATGTTCCTATGACTATGAGATTATGCAACTACCGAATACCGGAGGAACACTTAGTGTGCTATCAAATGTCACAACGTAACTGAGTGATTATAAAGATGCTCTACAGGTGTCTCTGATGGTGTTTGTTGAGTTGGCATAGATCGAGATTAGGATTTGTCACTCTGATTGTCGGAGAGGTATCTCTGGGCCCTCTCGGTAATGCACATCACTATAAGCCTTGCAAGCAATGTAATAATGAGTTAGTTACGGGATGATGCATTGCGGAACGAGTAAAGAGACTTGCCGGTAACGAGATTGAACTAGGTATAGTGACACCGACGATCGAATCTCGGGCAAGTAACATACCAATGACAAAGGGAACAACGTATGTTGTTATGCGGTTTGATCGATAAAGATCTTCGTAGAATATGTAGGAGCCAATATGAGCATCCAGGTTCCGCTATTGGTTATTGATCGGAGAGGTGTCTCAGTCATGTCTACATAGTTCTCGAACCCATAGGGTCCACACGCTTAACGTTCGATGACGATCGATATTATGAGTTTATGTGTTTTGATGTACCGAAGGTAGTTCGGAGTCCCGGATGAGATCACGGACATGATGAGGAGTCTCGAAATGGTCGATACATAAATATTGATATATTGGAAGACTATATTCGGACACCGGAATAGTTTCGAGGTGTATCGGGTATTTTTCGGAGTACTGGGGGGTTACCGGACCCCCTGGGGGTTAATGGGCCTTCATGGGCCCTAGTGGAAGAGAGGAGGCAGCAGCCAGGGAGGCGCGAGCCCTCCCAAGCCCAAACCGAATTGGACTAGGGGTTGGGGGGCGCCCCCCCCTTTCCTTTCTCTCATCCTCCTCTTTCCCCCTTCTCCTTGTGGAAGTAGGAAAGGGGGGGGGCGAATCCTACTTGGAGTAGGACTCCCCCCTTGGGTGCGCCTCCTCTTGGCCGGCCTCCTCCTCCCTCCCCCTTTATATACGTGGGAGGGGGCACCCCAAAGGTACACCAAAGTTTCTCTTAGCCGTGTGCGGTGCCCCCCCTCCACAGGAACACACCTCGGTCATATCGTTGCAGTGCGCTTAGGCGAAGCCCTACGCCGGTAACTTCATCATCACCGTCACCACACCGTTGTGCTGACGAAACTCTCCCTCGGCCTCAGCTGGATCAAGAGTTCGAGGGACATCATTGAGCTGTACGTGTGCAGACCGCGGGGGTGTCATGCATTTGGTACTTGACCGGTTGGATCGCGAAGACATTCGACTACATCAACCGCGTTACTTAACGCTTCTGCTTCCGGCCTACGAGGGTACGTGGACACACTCTCCTAGCTCGTTGCTATGCTTCTCCTAGATAGATCTTGCGTGATTGTAGGATTTTTTTTAGATACTACGTTCACCAACAATGGCATCCGAGCCAGGTCTATGCGTAGATGTTATATGCACGAGTAGAACACAAAGAATTGTGGGTGATAATAGTCATACTGCTTACCAGCATGTCATACTTTGATTCGACGGTATTGTTGGATGAAGCGGCTGAAGGAAATATGCCCTAGAGGCAATAATAAAGTTGTTATTTATATTTCCTTATATCATGATAAATATTTATTATTCATGCTAAAATTGTATTAACCGGAAACTTAGTACATGTGTGAATACATAGACAAACTAAGTGTCACTAGTATGCCTCTACTTGACTAGATCGTCAATCAAAGATGGTTAAGTTTCCTAGCCATGGACATGAGTTGTCATTTGATTAACGGGATCACATTATTAGAGAATGATGTGATTGACTTGACCCATCCATTAGCTTAGCACTATGATCGTTTAGTTTATTGCTATTGCTTTCTTCATAACTTATACATGTTCCTATGACTATGAGATTATGCAACTCCCGAATACCGGAGGAACACTTAGTGTTGTATCAAACGTCACAACGTTACTGGGTGATTATAAAGATGCTCTATAGGTGTCTCCGATGGTGTTTGTTGAGTTGGCATAGATCGAGATTAGGATTTGTCACTCCGATTGTCGGAGAGGTATCTCTGGGCCCTCTCGGCAATGCACACCACTATAAGCCTTGCAAGCAATGTGACTAATGAGTTAGTTACGGGATGATGCATTATAGAACGAGTAAAGAAACATGTCGGTAACGAGATTGAACTAGGTATTGAGATACCGACGGTCGAATCTTGGGCAAGTAACATAACAATGACAAAGGGAACAATGTATGTTGTTATGCGGTTTGACCGATAAAGATCTTCGTAGAATATGTAGGAACCAATATGAGCATCCAGGTTCCGCTATTGGTTATTGACCAGAGATGAGTCTCGGTCATGTCTACATAGTTCTCGAACTCATAGGGTCCGCACGCTTAATGTTCGATGACGATCGATATTATGAGTTTATGTGTTTTGATGTACCAAAGGTAGTTCGGAGTCCCGGATGTGATCACGGACATGACGAGGAGTCTCGAAATGGTCGAGACATAAAGATTGATATATTGGAAGGATATGTTTGGACATCGGAATGGTTCCGGGTGAGTACGGGCATTTACTGGAGTACGGGGGGTTACCGGACCCCCCCCCCCCCGGGGAGTCTATGGGCCTTATTGGGCCTTAGTGGGAGAGAGGAGGAGGCGGCCAAGGTGGGGGCGCCCCCTCCCCAAGCCCAATACGAATTGGGGTGGGGGGCTGGCCCCCCTTTCCTTCTCCCTCTCTCCTCCTTCCTTCTTCTCCTACTCCAACTAGGGAAGGGGGAATCCTACTCCCACCGGGAGTAGGACTCCCCCCTTGGGCGCGCCATGAGAGGGCCGGCCCTCCCCCTCTTCCACTCCTTTATATACGGGGGAGTGGGGCACCCCATAGACACACAAGTTGATTGTTTAGCCGTGTGTGGTGCCCCCCTCCACAGATTTCCACCTCGGTCATATCGTTGCAGTGCTTAGGACAAGCCCTGCGCCGGTAGCTTCATCATCACCGTCACCATGCCGTCGTGCTGAAGAAACTCTCCCTCGACCTCAGCTGGATCTAGAGTTTGTGGGACGTCACCGAGCTGAACGTGTGCAGATCGCGGAGGTGCCGTACCTTCGGTGCTAGGATCGGTCGGATCGTGAAGACATACGACTACATCAACCGCGTTGTCATAACGCTTCTGCTTTCGGTCTACGAGGGTACGTGGACAACACTCTCCCCTCTCGTTGCTATGCATCACCTAGATGGATCTTGCGTGTGCGTAGGAATTTTTTTGAAATTACTGTGTTCCCCAACAGTGGCATCCGAGCCAGGTCTATGCGTATATGTTATATGCACGAGTAGAACACAAAGAGTTGTGGGCGATAATAGTAATACTGCTTACCAGCATGTCATACTTTGATTCGGCGGTATTGTTGGATGAAGCGGCTCAGACCGACATTACGCGTACGCTTACGCGAGACTTGTTCTACCGACGTGCTTCGCACACAGGTGGCTAGTGGGTGTCTCTTTCTCCAACTTTAGTTGAATCGAGTGTGACTACGCCCGGTCCTTGTTGAAGGTTAAAACAGCAAACTTGACGACAAATTGTTGTGGTTTTGATGCGTTGGTAAGAACGGTTCTTGCTAAGCCCGTAGCAGCCACATAAAACTTGCAACAACAAAGTAGAGGACTTCTAACTTGTTTTTGCAGGGCATGTTGTGATGTGATATTGTCAAGACATGATGCTAATTTTTATTGTATGCGATGATCATGTTTTGTAACAGAGTTATCGGCAACTGGCAGGAGCCATATGGTTGTCGCTTTATTGTATGAAATGCAATCGCCATGTAATTGCTTTACTTTATCACTAAGTGGTAGCGATAGTCGTAGTAGCAATAGTTGGCGAGATGACAACGATGCTTCAATGGAGATCAAGGTGTCAAGCCGGTGACGATGGTGATCATGACGGTGCTTTGGAGATGGAGATCAAAGGAACAAGATGATGATGGCCATATCATATCACCTACATTGATTGCATGTGATGTTTATCCTTTATGCATCTTATTTTGCTTAGTACGGCGGTAGCATTATAAGATGATCTCTCACTAAATTTCAAGGTACAAGTGTTCTCCCTAAGTATGCACCGTTGCGACAGTTCATCGTGTCGAGACACCACGTGATGATCGGGTGTGATAAGCTCTACGTTCACATACAACGGGTGCAAGCCAGTTTTGCACACGCAGAATACGCAGGTTAAACTTGACGAGCCTAGCATATACATATATGGCCTCAGAACACTGAGACCGAAAGGTCGAGCATGAATCATATAGTAGATATGATCAACATAGTGATGTTCACCATTGAAAACTACTTCATCTCACATGACGATCGGACATGGTTTAGTTGATATGGATCACGTGATCACTTAGATGATTAGAGGGATGTCTATCTAAGTGGGAGTTCTTAAGTAATATGATTAATTGAACTTTAATTTATCATGAACTTAGTACCTGATAGTATTTTGCACGTCTATGTTGTTGTAGATAAATGGCATGTTCTACTGTTCCGTTGAATTTTAATGCATTCCTAGAGAAAGCTAAGTTGAAAGATGATGGTAGCAACTACATGGACTGGGTCCGTAACTTGAGGATTATCCTCATTGCTGCACAGAAGAATTATGTCATGGAAGCACCGCTAGGTGCCAAACCCGATGTAGAAGCAACGCTAGATGTTATGAACGTCTGGCAGAGCAAAGCTGATGACTACAAGATAGTTCACTGTGCCATGTTTACAGCTTAGAACCGAGGCTTCAACGACGTTTTGAACGTCATGGAGCATATGAGATGTTCCAGGAGTTGAAGTTAATATTTCAAGCAAATGCTCGGGTTGAGTGATATGAAGTCCCCAATAAGTTCTACAGCTGCAAAATGGAGGAGAATGGTTCTGTCAGTGAACATATACTCAGAAAGTCTGGGTACCACAACCACTTGACTCAACTAGGAGTTAATCTTCCTGATGATAGTGTCATTGACAGAGTTCTTCAATCACTGCCACCAAGCTACAAGAGCTTCGTGATGAACTATAATATGCAAGGGATGGATAAGACAATTCCCGAGTTCTTCGCAATGCTAAAGGCTGCAGAGGTAGAAATCAAGAAGGAGCATCAAGTGTCGATGGTCAACAAGACCACCAGTTTCAAGAAAAAGGGTAAAGGGAAGAAGGGGAACTTCAAGAAGAACAACAAGCAAGTTGCTGCTCAAGTGAAGAAGCCCAAGTCTGGACCTAAGGCTGAGACAGAGTGCTTCTACTGCAAAGGGACTGGTCACTGGAAGCGGAACTGCCCCAAGTATTTGGCGGAGAAGAAGGATGGCAAAGTGAAAGGTATATTTGATATACATGTTATTAATGTGTACTTAACTATGCTCGCGGTAGCGCCTAGGTATTTGATACTGGTTCTGTTGCTAATATTTGCAACTCGAAACAGGGACTATGGATTAAGCGAAGATTGGCTAAGGACGAGGCGACGATGCGCGTGGGAAATGGTTCCAAAGTCGATGTGATCGTCGTCGGCACGCTACCTCTACATCTACCTTCGGGATTAGTTTTAGACTTAAATAATTGTTATTTGGTGCCAACGTTGAGCATGAACATTATATCTGGATCTTGTTTGATGCGAGACGGTTATTCATTTAAATCAGAGAATAATGGTTGTTCTATTTCTATGAGTAATATCTTTTATGGTCATGCACCCTTGATGAGTGGTCTATTTTTATTAAATCTTGATAGTAGTGATACACATGTTCATAGTATTGAAGCCAAAAGATATAAGTTTAGTAATGATAGTGCAACTTATTTGTGGCACTGCCGTTTAGGTCATATTGGTGTAAAGCGCATGAAGAAACTCCATACTGATGGGCTTTTGGAATCACTTGATTATGAATCACTTGATGCTTGCGAACCATGCCTCATGGGCAAGATGACTAAGACTCCGTTCTCCGGAACAATGGAGCGAGCAACAGACTTGTTGGAAATAATACATACTGATGTATGCGGTCCGATGAGTGTTGATGCTCGCGACAGGTATTGTCATTTTCTTACCTTCACATATGATTTGAGCAGATATGGGTATATCTACTTGATGAAACATAAGTCTAAAACATTTGAAAAGTTCAAAGAATTTCAGAGTGAAGTGGAAAATCAACGTAACAAGAAAATAAAGTTTCTACAATCTGATCGTGGAGGAGAATATTTGACTTACGAGTTTGGTCTTCATTTGAAACAAATGCGGAATAGTTTCGCAGCTCACGCCACCCGGAACACCACAGCGTAATGGTGTGTCCAAACGTCGTAATCATACTTTATTAGATATGGTGCGATCTATGATGTCTCTTACTGATTTACCGCTATCGTTTTGGGGTTATGCTTTAGAGACGGCTGCATTCACGTTAAATAGGGCACCATCTAAATTCGTTGAGACGACACCTTATGAACCGTGGTTTGGCAAGAAACCCAAGTTGTCGTTTCTTAAAGTTTGGGGCTGCGATGCTTATGTGAAAAAGCTTCAACCTGATATGCTCGAACCCAAATCGGAGAAATGTGTCTTCATAGGATACCCAAAGGAGACTGTTGGGTACACCTTCTATCACAGATCCGAAGGCAAGACATTCGTTGCTAAGAATGGATCCTTTCTAGAGAAGGAGTTTCTCTCAAAAGAAGTGAGTGGGAGGAAAGTAGAACTTGATGAGGTAACTGTACCTACTCACTTATTGGAAAGTAGTTCATCACAGAAATCTGTTCCTGTGACTCCTACACCAATTAGTGAGGAAGCTAATGATGATGATCATGTAACTTCAGATAAAGTTACTACCGAACCTTGTAGGTCAACCAGAGTAAGATCTGCACCAGAATGGTACGGTAATCCAGTTCTGGAGGTCATGTTACTTGACCATGATGAACCTACGAACTATGAGGAAGCGATGATGAGCCCAGATTCCGTGAATGGCTCGAGGCCATGAAATCTGAGATGGGATCCATGTATGAGAACAAAGTGTGGACTTTGGCTGACTTGCCCGATGATCAGCAAGCCATTGAGAATAAATGGATCTTCAAGAAGAAGACTGACGCTGACGGTAATGTTACTGTCTACAAAGCTTGACTTGTTGCAAATGGTTTTCGACAAGTTCAAGGAGTTGACTACGATGAGACCTTCTCACGCGTAGCGATGCTTAAGTCCGTCCGAATCATGTTAGCAATTGCCGCATTTTATGATTATGAAATTTGGCAAATGGATGTCAAAACTGCATTCCTTAATGGATATCTTAAAGAAGAGTTTTATATGATGCAACCAGAAGGTTTTGTCGATCCAAAAGATGCTAACAAAGTGTGTAAGCTCCAGCGATCCATTTATGGACTGGTGCAAGCATCTCGGAGTTGGAATATACGCTTTGATAGTGTGATCAAAGCATATGGTTTTATACACCTGTGTTTACAAGAAAGTTAGTGGGAGATCTGTAGCATTTCTGATATTATATGTGGATGACATATTGTTGATCAGAAATGATACTGAATTTCTGAATAGCATAAAAGGATACTTGAATAAGAATTTTTCAATGAAAGACCTCAGTGAAGCTGCTTATATATTAGGCATCAAGATCTATAGAGATAGATCAAGACGCTTAATTGGACTTTCACAAAGCACATACCTTGATAAAGTTTTGAAGAAGTTCAAAATGGATCAAGCAAAGAAAGGGTTCTTGCCTGTGTTACAAGGTGTGAAGTTGAGTCGGACTCAATGCCCGACCACTGCAGAAGATAGAGAGAAAATGAAATTCATTCCCTATGCTTCAGCCATAGGTTCTATCATGTGTGCAATGTTGTGTACCAGACCTGATGTGTGCCTTGCTATTAGTTTAGTAGGGAGGTACCAAAGTAATCCACGAGTGGATCACTGGACATCGGTCAAGAACATCCTGAAATACCTGAAAAGGACTAAGGATATGTTTCTCATTTATGGAGGTGACAAAGAGCTTGTCGTAAACGGTTACGTCGATGCAAGCTTTGACACTGATCCGGATGACTCTAAATCACAAGCCGGATACGTATTTTTATTGAATGGTGGAGCTATCAGTTGGTGCAGTTCCAAGCAGAGCGTCATGGCGGGATCTACGTGTGAAGTGAGTACATAGCTACTTCGGAAGCAGCAAATGAAGGAGTCTGGATGAAGGAGTTCATATCCGATCTAGGTGTCATACCTAGTGCATCGGGTCCAATGAAAATCTTTTGTGACAATACTAGTGCAATTGCCTTGCCAAAGGAATCCAGATTTCACAAGAGAACCAAACACATCAATAGATGCTTCAATTCCATCCGCGTGCAAGTCAAGGAGGGAGACATAGAGATTTGCAAGATACATACGGATCTGAATGTTGCAGGCCCGTTGACTAAGCCTCTCTCACAAGCAAAACATGATCAGCACCAGGACTCCATGGGTGTTAGAATCATTACTATGTAATCTAGATTATTGACTCTAGTGCAAGTGGGAGACTGAAGGAAATATGCCCTAGATGCAATAATAAAGTATTTATTTATATTTCCTTATATCATGATAAATGTTTATTATTCATGCTAGAATTGTATTAACCAGAAACTTAGTACATGTGTGAATACATAGACAAACTGAGTGTCACTAGTATGCCTCTACTTGACTAGCTCGTTAACCAAAGATGGTTAAGTTTCCTAGCCATGGACATGAGTTGTCATTTGATTAACGGGATCACATCATTAGAGAATGATGTGATTGACTTGACCCATCCGTTAGCTTAGCACTATGATCGTTTAGTTTATTGCTATTGCTTTCTTCATAACTTATACATGTTCCTATGACTATGGGATTATGCAACTCCCGAATACCGGAGGAACACTTAGTGTGCTATCAAACGTCAGAACATAACTGGGTGATTATAAAGATTCTCTATAGGTGTCTCCAATGGTGTTTGTTGAGTTGGCATAGATCAAGATTAGGATTTGTCACTCCGATTGTCGGAGAGGTATCTCTGGGCCCTCTCGGTAATGCACATCACTATAAGCCTTGCAAGCAATATGACTAATGAGTTAGTTATGGGATGATGCATTATAGAATGAGTAAAAGAGACTTGCCGGTAATGATATTGAACTGGGTATTGAGATACCGATGATCGAATCTCGGGCAAGTAACATACCAATGACAAAGGGAACAACGTATGTTGTTATGCGGTTTGACCGATAAAGATCTTCATAGAATATGTAGGAACCAATATGAGCATCCAGGTTTCGCTATTGGTTATTGACCGGAGATGAGTCTCGGTCATGTCTACATAGTTCTCGAACCCGTAGGGTCCGCACGCTTAACGTTCGATGACGATCGGTATTATGAGTTTATGTGTTTTGATGTACCGAAGGTAGTTCGGAGTCCCGGATGTGATCACGGACCTTACGAGGAGTCTCGAAATGGTTGAGACATAAAGATTGATATATTAGAAGGCTATGTTTGGACATCAGAATGGTTCCGAGTGAGTTCGGGCATTTACCAGAGTACCGGGGGGTTACCGGAACCCCCCGGGGAGACTATGGGCCTTAGTGGGACTTAGTGGGAGAGAGGAGGAGGCGACCAAGGTGGGGGCGCCTCCCAAGCCCAATCCGAATTGGGGTGGGGGGGCCGGCCCCCCTTTCCTTCTCCCTCTATCCTCCTTCCTTCTTCTCCTACTCCAACTAGGGAAGGGGGAATCCTACTCCCACGGGGAGTAGGACTCCCCCCTTGGGCGCGCCATGAGAGGGCCGGCCCTCCCCCTCCTCCACTCCTTATATACGGGGTAGGGGGCACCACATAGACACACAAGTTGATTGTTTAGCTGTGTGCGGTGCCCCCCTCCACAGATTTTCACCTCGGTCATATCGTTGCAGTGCTTAGGCGAAGCCCTGCGCCGGTAGCTTCATCATCGCCTCACCACGCTATTGTGCTGACGAAACTCTCCCTCGACCTCAGCTGGATCTAGAGTTCATGGGACGTCACCGAGATGAATGTGTGCAGATCACGGAGGTGCCGTACCTTCGGTGCTAGGATCGGTCGGATCGTGAAGATGTACGACTACATCAACCGTGTTGTCATAACGCTTCCGCTTTCGGTCTACGAGGATACGTGGACAACACTCTCCCCTCTCGTTGCTATGCATCACCTAGATGGATCTTGTGTGTACGTATGATTTTTTTTTGAAATTACTGTGTTCCCCAACAGCGGCCTAGACCGACATTACATGACTGCGTTCATGAGACTGCTTCTACCGCCGTGCTTTGCACACAGGTGGCCAGTGGGTGTCTGTTTCTCCAACTTTAGTTGAATCGAGTGTGACTACGCCCGGTCCTTGTTGAATGTTAAAACAACACACTTGAGGAAAAATCGTTGTGGTTTTGATGCGTAGGTAAGAACGGTTCTTGCTAGAAGCCCGTAGCAGCCATGTAAAACTTGCAACAACAAAGTGGAGGACGTGTAACTTGTTTTTGCAGGGCTTGCTATGATGTGATATGGTCAAGACGTGATGATATATAATTTTTTGTATGAGATGATCATATTTTGTAATAGTTATCGGCAACTGGCAGGAGCCATATGGTTGTCGCTTTATTGTATGAAATGCAATCGCCATGTAATTGCTTTACTTTATCACTAAGTGGTAGCGATAGTCGTAGTAGCAATAGTTGGCGAGACAACAACGATGCTTCAATGGAGATCAAGGTGTCAAGCCGGTGACGATGGTGATCATGACGGTGCTTTGGAGATGGAGATCAAAGGAACAAGATGATGATGGCCATATCATATCACCTACATTGATTGCATGTGATGTTTATCCTTTATGCATCTTATTTTGCTTAGTACGGCGGTAGCATTATAAGATGATCTCTCACTAAATTTCAAGGTACAAGTGTTCTCCCTAAGTATGCACCGTTGCGACAGTTCATCGTGTCGAGACACCACGTGATGATCGGGTGTGATAAGCTCTACGTTCACATACAACGGGTGCAAGCCAGTTTTGCACACGCAGAATACGCAGGTTAAACTTGACGAGCCTAGCATATACAGATATGGCCTCAGAACACTGAGACCGAAAGGTCGAGCATGAATCATATAGTAGATATGATCAACATAGTGATGTTCACCATTGAAAACTACTTCATCTCACATGACGATCGGACATGGTTTAGTTGATATGGATCACGTGATCACTTAGATGATTAGAGGGATGTCTATCTAAGTGGGAGTTCTTAAGTAATATGATTAATTGAACTTTAATTTATCATGAACTTAGTACCTGATAGTATTTTGCACGTCTATGTTGTTGTAGATAAATGGCATGTTCTACTGTTCCGTTGAATTTTAATGCATTCCTAGAGAAAGCTAAGTTGAAAGATGATGGTAGCAACTACATGGACTGGGTCCGTAACTTGAGGATTATCCTCATTGCTGCACAGAAGAATTACGTCCTAGAAGCACCGCTAGGTGCAAGACCCGCTGCATGAGCAACACCAGACGTTGTGAACGCGTGGCAGAGCAAAGCTGATGACTACTCGATAGTTCAGTGTGCCATGCTTTACGACTTTGAACTGGGACTTCAACGATGTTTTGAACGTCATGGAGCATATGAGACGTTCTAGGAGTTGAAGTTAATATTTCAAGCAAATGCCCGGATTGAGAGATATGAAGTCTCCAATAAGTTCTACAGCTGTAAGATGGAGGAGAATAGTTCATCATATACTCAGAATGTCTGGGTACCACAATCACTTGACTCAACTGGGAGTTAATCTTCCGGTTGATAGTGTCATTGACAGAGTTCTTCAATCACTGCCACCAAGCTACAAAAGCTTCATGATGAACTATAATATGCAAGGGATTGATAAGACAATTCACGAGCTCTTCGCGATGCTGAAGGCTGCGGAGGTAGAAATCAAGAAGGAGCATCAAGTGTTGATGGTCAACAAGACCACTAGTTTCAAGAAAAAGGGCAAAGGGAAGAAGGGGAACTTCAAGAAGAACGGCAAGCAAGTTGCTGCCCAAGTGAAGGAACCCAAGTCTGGACCTAAGCCTGAAATTGAGTGCTTCTACTACAAAGGGACTGGTCACTGGAAGCGGAACTGCCCCAAGTATTTGGCGGATAAGAAGGATGGCAAAGTGAAAGGTATATTTGATATACATGTTATTGATGTGTACTTAACTAATGCTCACAGTAGCGCCTGGGTATTTGATACTGGTTATGTTGCTCATATTTGCAACTCGAAACAGGGGCTACGGATTAAGCGAAGATTGGCTAAGGATGAGGTGACGATGCGCGTGGGAAATGGTTCCAAAGTCGATGTGATCGTCGTCGGCACAATACCTCTACATCTACCTTCAGGATTAGTTTTGGACCTGAATAATTGTTATTTGGTGCCAGCGTTAAGCATGAACATTACATCTGGATCTTGTTTGATGCGAGACGGTTATTCATTTAAATCAAAGAATAATGGTTCTTCTATTTATATGAGTAATTGTAAGTGCATCTAGTGCCCCTTAGTGATTTTGGTGTATTGAAGACTTATAGGTTAAGGGACTAATGTGTTTATGAGTCTACACAAGTCTATAAGTCTATGAGGAGTTTGATATTTGCAGAGAAAGTCGACCCCTAAAAATGAATGTCTTTGACTGAAGACTTTGGATTTTTGAAGACTTTCTGAAGACTTTGAAAGTGAAGAAATTGGTGTGACCCTGAAGACTTGGTATTCATGCGAGGAACATGAAGCGTGAAGACTTTTGTTTTCGTAGTTTCATTTTCTCCTTCTTGAGTCATAGGAAACACCGTACAGTTAAAGGGGTCAAGGGAAAACTAAGGAAAAGTTTCCAAGTGACGCTCAACTCAAAATCCTGCACCTACCAATCCCTTCGAGTGAAGCCATTGGAAATGTCATACAGTTCAGTCAATTTCTTCAGTGACAGAGATGAAGTTCTTCTAGTCTCTGAGGAATTTGTTCTAACTGAGGAGTTAGGAATTCGCCAGTGCGGATTGCCTACAAGTGAGGAACATGATAGCCCTGAGGAATTTGTACCTCAAATTTCCGACCGTTGCCGTGCTATGCGCCAGTTGTCCCAAAATAGCTTATCCACCTAACGGTCATATCATTGAAGGGCATTTATGTCTTATCATGTCGGGATGCTCCCTAGGCTATAAATAGCCGCCCCCTACAACCACTAGCTGGTTGGCTGCTCCGAGAGAAACTGGCACTTGTCATTGAGAGCATCCCATCCTCTAAGGACTCTGAGCGAAAATCATCAAGTGAGGAAAACTCAAACCCAAACACCTACAAACCCAAAGTGATTGAGCATCACTGAAGAGATTGATCCTGCGTGGATCCGATGCTTGTTACCTTTGAAGACTGTGCATCTTCCAAATGGTTAGGCGTCATGGTCTAGAGCATCCAGGAGGAAATTGTGGATCACCGAGTGACCGAGTTTGTGAAGGTTTGGAAGTCACCTGAAGACTTACCACGAGTGATTGGGCGAAGTCTGTGTGACCTTAGCTCAAGGAGAATACGGTGAGGACTGTGTGTCCTTAGGTTTAAATACCTAGCCGCTCCAACCAGACGTAGAATTGTCACAGCAATTGGAACTGGTCTACCAAATCACTGTCTTCACCAAGCCTACTCGTTCTATTTCCTCAACCCTTCCATTTCCTCATTACTGTGTTGTGTGCTTGTTCATTTCTGTTTGAAGACTTTGACTAAAGACTTTCTCAATTTCCTCAGTTGAATTTCTTTAGTCTGTTTGTCTTCATCATGTTTTATCATGTGCTTACGCTTTCTGTACTCTGAGTTTGTTTTCATTTCATCATGATGTCCACGCTTATGTTATGTCATGTCTGCATCTGAGTACTTATTCCGCTGCAAGTAGTTCTTCGCTTAGGAATTTCCTCAGTGAAGAATTAATAAAAATCGCCTATTCACCCCCCTCTAGTCGACTTAACACACTTTCAATTGGTATTAGAGCAAGGTACTCCCTTGTTCTGTGTGATTTAGGTTTAACCGCCTGGAGTTTTAGTTATGTCGACCGCAGGTATGATCAAGATCTCTGCTGGGTGTCCTACCTTCGATGGGATAGACTACCCCTACTGGAAGAATAATATGCGAATGCATCTTGAGGCAATTGATAACGATCTCTGGTATGTTGTGGAGAATGGTGTCCCCTCTGTCACCCCTACCATCAACGCTGCTGACGTGAAGAGATTCAAGCAACTCGACTCTTAAGTGAAGAACATCATATGTGGCCATCTGAGCAAAGGGTAGTATGGTAGAGCGAGTGCTTTGGAGACAACTAAGCTTATCTGGGATAGGTTGTCCAAGGTCAATGAAGGAGTCTCAACACAGCGTGACTCTCGAGTTGACGTTCTTCGCAATCTCTTCAACCGCTTCAAAAGACTCGACAATGAAAATATTCAGCAAACCTTCGATTGCCTCACTGACATCTCAAATGAGCTTCGAGCACTTGGTGCCACTGACATCACCGACCATGAGGTGGTGAAGAAATTGCTGAGATCGCTTGATTCCTCATGTGATACTCTGGCATTGATGATACAAGAACGTGGAGAGTATAAGTCACTTGATCCCGTTGATATCCTCGAGAGGCTAAACACTCATGAGTTCCAGCTTGCTGAGAAGATAGATCTCTATGGACCGAGCTATGGCAGATCACGTGCTGTGAAGGCCAAGGTGGTGTCTGAATCTGAAGGTGAAGATTCTTGTAGCAGCCTTGGTGATCCCGAAGAACTGAGCCAGGAGCTAGCAATGCTCGTGAAGAAATCCCAGAAGTTCTCAAGATGTGGTCTTTTTGGAAAATCCTCAAGAAGTGATGATTCCTCATCCCGTGACTACAAAAGGAGACTGTGCCACAAATGCAAGAAACCTGGTCACTACATATACGACTATCCTCAGTGGGAAAAGGAATCAAAGAAGAAGAAATACAAGGATTACAGTTCTGATGACTCAAAGAAGAAGAATAAATCTTCAAAGTCCTCATCATCAAAATCCTCGAAGTCTTCATCTCACAAGAAGAGCAGCTCAAGAAGGCTCGGGCATTCATTGGCAAGGAAATGGACTCTGAGGCTGAGTCTGAGGAACATGAGGAAGAGGAGGCATCTGAGGAGTCAGAATCTGGTGTGGCGAGCCTAGCCCTCGCTACTGCGTTCGTCGGCTAGTCCATCTTCAACATTGAAGAAAATGGCTTCCACAACAAGGCTGATGACGACGATGATGACTACGCTCCCACCTATTTCTTCATGGCAAAGGGTGCCAAGGTACTCAAATATCCCTCCTCTGAATCAAGTGAGGATGAATCTGATGAAAACCTCAAGCCTAGCTACTCTAAACTTGCTAAGATTTCTGTGAAACAACAAAAGGCTTTTGAAAAGGTTCAAAACATGCTAGACAAGAGCGATGCTATGTTGGGTGAAGAAATGGATCGCACTAAAACTTTGACTAAAAATCTTCAGAGACTTCAGTCCAAGTTTGAAAATCTTCAGAGTCATCATAACACTCTCTTATCTGATCATGAGAAGCTTTCTTATGAATTTATTCAAAGAAAGCAAGATCTTGAGAAGCCAAGGATGAGTTATGAAGATCTTCAGAAGGAGCGTGATTCATTACTTGCTCAACAAACCAGCGCTGCTCAGGAAGAATTCATTCCTCCATGTTTGAAGTGCATTGAACATGAATCTGCTAATTGTTCACCTGAAAGTTCAAATGCTTCTATTGCTTCAAATTCTTCACCTGTCTCTGCTATCACTAATTCCTCATCTAAGTATATTGCTAGTATCACTGACAATGCAGGGCTGAAGGAATTGTATATGACAGGCATGTACAAAAGCCTCAAAGGGCATCAGGCTCTTTGTGATGTGCTTAAAAAGCAGATCCTCAACAGGAACCCTAGGAAAGAGGGTATTGCCTTTGAGAGGAAACTCGATGCTGATGGAACATACTGGAAGCCTGAGCAGTATCCCAAAACCTCATGGGTTGCTGCAAAGGGACCTCCAGTAGATCCATCTACTCTATCTGGCTTTACATGTGAATCTCATCATTCTTTGATGAGTCATTTGACTCCAACTATAAGCTGTTCAAAAATCAGAATGGTGAAGTATTTGCTACATATGTTGGCACTAACTGCAGGAACGGTTCCCCTATGAAAAAAATCCGGGTTCCCAAAAGGTGCCTTGAAAGTCTTCAGGTGAATGTCATCATGACACCACCTATGAATAATAGGAACCCCAGATCAAATTCTTCATATGGATCCAAGTCCTCATACGGACCAAATTCCTCACATGGATCAAATTCCTCAAAAGGATCAAAGTCCTCATATGAACATCATCGTGCTAACACTTCCGTTTTGCAGGAAAGAACTAGGGGTTATGAATATGTGCATTATTCTTCAAATCATTATGTTCATAAGTCCTCGAAGAATTTCTCTGCTTATTCATATGCTTACTCTAACTCCTCTTATGTGAAACGAAGTGGGCTGGCTTCTATGCCACCTTTCTCTTATGGAACTCGCAGAATGATGAACTCTTTGCCACCCCTCCAGATGTGGGTGGTGAAGAAAAAGAACTAATCTCTTATGCAGGGTCAGGTCTCCAGACGAACTTAAACGTCTGAGGAATTTGCTGGAGGCCTGAATATGCTTGAAAGGATGCAAGCTAATCATGAAGAAATGAATTTTCATTTCTCACGTCCTCATACTGATTTATCTGTTCTCTTGCTTGATGAAATTGATCTGATGAATTTGATATCATATTCTTCACTGATGAAGTATATGAGTTCGTAAGCTGCACTAATTCATCTGCAGGATGATCAACCCAAAGCCACTGAGTGGGTCCTCGATAGTGGATGTACAAATCACATGACTGGTGACAAGAATCTATTGATGGACGCTCCCTTATCTCCATCACATCCGAAGCATATCACCTACGCTGACAAAGGTAAAAGCAAGGTATTGGGTCTAGGTAAGGTTGCGATCTCAAAGGATCGACACATGGACAAAGTCATGCTTGTCGAGTCCTTAGGATTCAACCTCATGTCAGTCTCAATGCTTTGTGATCTTGATATGGTTGTTATCTTTGGCAAGTATCATTGTGTTGTGATCATGGAAGCTGGCCATTCCAAAGTCTTTGAAGGCTTTAGGAGAGGAGACCTGTATATTGTTGATTTCTCTACAGGACCACAACCCGCTATATGCCTACTTGCAAAAGCTTCAGAAGGCTGGCTATGGCATCGACGACTCGGTCATGCTGGCATGATGAACTTGCACACGCTCGTGAAGAAGAAGCATGTCATTGGCATTGAGAATGTCAAATTCCTCAAGGATCACCTATGCGGTGCTTGTGAAGCTGGAAAGATGACCAAGGCCAAGCATTCTGCGAAGACTATCATGACTACCACTCGTCCATTTAAATTGCTTCACATGGATCTCTTTGGACCTAATCACTATTCTTCATTCACCTATGAAACATCTCTATATGGCTTTGTTATTGTTGATGATTACTCCCGTTATACATGGGTGCATATCGTCACTTACAAATGTGAAGTGCAGGAAGTCTTCAAACGATTTTCCTCGAGGGCTTCAACCTACTTTGGTGTGAAGATCAAGCACATCAGGAGTGACAATGGAACTGAGTTCAAGAATACTGGTCTTGATGACTATCGTGATGAACTTGGTATTACTCATGAGTTATCCGCTCCTTACACTCCTCGGCAGAATGGCGTCATGGAGCGCAAGAATAGGACTCTTGTTGAGATGGCTCGCACTATGCTTGATAAATACAAGACGCCTCATCATTTCTGGATTGAGGCAATTGATACTACGTGCCACATCATCAACAGGGTATATCTTCACAAATTCTTCAAGAAGATTGCATATGAACTCCTCACTGACAAGAAACCCAATGTGAGTTATTTCAAAGTCTTCGATGCTAAATGTTGGATTAGAGATCCTCATCACAATTCTAAATTTGCACCGAAAGCACATGAAGATTTTATGCTTGGTTACGGAAAGGACTCACACACCTACAGATTCTTCAACTCCTTTCACCACAAGGTTGTTGAAATTGTAGATGTGCGGTTTGATGAAACTAATGGCTCACAAAGAGAGCACCTACCTCCTGTGCTAGATGAATAGTCACCTAAAGAAACCATCTTGTTCAAGGCTACTAAGGATGTCATTCCTACTGAAGAATCTGATGAGGAAGTCATTCCATACCGTGAAGAACATCATGCTGGTGCACCTGAGGAAAATGGCTCTGAAGAAAATGCTGATCCAATTCCTCGTCGCCTACCCGCTCATCCTCGCGTTGCAAATGAAGTGCAGATTGAGAAAATCATCAGCGACATCAATGCACCAGGTCCTCTCACATGCTCAAAAGCTTCACATTTGTCTAACTTTTGTGGGCACTTTGCTTTCGTCTATATCACAGAGCCCACTAAGGTAGATGAAGCATTTCTGGAGCCTGAGTGGATTCAAGATATGCAAGAAGAATTACATCAGTTCGAGCTCAACAATATATGGGAACTTGTCAAGCGACCAGACCCTCGCAAGCACAATATCATCGGCACAAAGTGGATCTACCGCAACAAGCAAGATGAAAATGGCCTTGTGGTGAGGAATAAGGCATGGCTTGTAGCTCAAGGCTACACACAGGTTGAAGGAATTTATTTCGATGAAACTTTTGCACCTGTTGCTAGACTTGAGGCTATTCGCATATTACTTGCTTATGCTAACCATCATAATATCATCTTATATCAAATGGATGTGAAAAGTGCATTCCTCAATGGTAAGCTTGAGGAAGAAGTATATGTTGCTCAACCCCCAGGTTTTGAAGATCCAAAGCATCCTGACAAAGTCTTGAGACTCAATAAGGCCCTCTATGGACTCAAGCAGGCCCCTCGGGCGTGGTACAATACTTTGAAGGAATTCCTCATGAAGAAAGACTTCAAACCCGGTTCACTTGACCCAACTCTTTTCACCAAAACTTATGATGATGAATTATTTGTGTGTCAAATATATGTTAATGATATCATCTTTGGTTGTACTGACCAACATTACAGTGATGAATTTTCCTATATGATGAGTGAAGAATATCAAATGTCTATGATGGAAGAATTGAAATTCTTCTTAGGTCTTCAGATACGTCAACAACGCAATGGCATATTCATATCTCAGGAGAAATACCTCAAGGATGTATTGAGGAAATTCGGCATGCAAGATTTTAAATGAGCCAAACTCCCTATGCCCACAAATGGCCAACTATGCACTGATGAAAATGGTATTGACTTTGATCAAAAGGTATACCGCTCCATGATTGGCTCTTTATTGTATTTATGTGCATCTAGGCCAGATATTATGCTTAGTGTTTGCATGTGTGCCCGCTTTCAAGCTACATCGAAGGAATCACACCATAAGGCTATGAAGCATATTCTTCGATATCTAGCTCACACTCCAACACTTGGATTATGGTATCCCAAGGGCTCGGCTTTTGATCTCATTGGATATTCAGACTCTGACTATGCTGGTGATCGTGTGGACCACAAGTCAACATCAGGCACATGCCATTTCCTCGGACGATCCTTGGTATGTTGGTCCTCCAAGAAACAGAACTGCGTATCACTCTCTACTGCTGAAGCTGAGTACATTGTTGCTGGTTCGTGCTATGCTCAATTGCTGTGGATGAAGCAAACCCTCAAGGACTACGACATCAATGTGAAGAATGTGCCACTCTATTGTGACAATGAGAGTGCCATCAAGATTGCTCATAACCCAGTTCAACACTTGAAGACAAAGCACATTCAGATTCGTCATCATTTTCTTCGTGATCATGTGTTGAAGGGCGACATCTCCATCGAGCACGTGAAGACTGAAGAACAGCTAGCCGATATCTTCACAAAGCCCTTGGATGAGAAGAGGTTTAGCAAGTTGCGGTGTGAGCTAAATATCTTAGAATCTTCGAATGTCCTTTGAAAAGGACACACATCCTAACACTTCTGCAAAATTGATGACTTAAATGCGCAACACACAAAGTAACATTTTTCTTCAATCAATGAAGACTAACACCCTAAGTGTGAAGAAATTAACGAAGAATTTGATTCTCAGAGCCCTACGATAATTGTACGCGGTATCTGAAATCAGCATTCTTATACTGTGGGATACGCCACCAACAAAAGTTGAAAATCTTCAATTTGAGTTTTTCTTCATTTTTGAAATTCTTTAGGTGTTCAATTTCTTCAACTTCGCATTTGTCTTCACTCTTTCCATCGTTTTTCTTCATTGGATATATATATATATATACATATGAGTTTATGTCCTCTACAACATTCACTTATTGCTATTTCCTCAAGTTATTTTTTCTGCTAAGTGAATGTGATCGGACCCTCCCCCCCTCTATGCTAAACTCAACCCAGTCTGTTCACAAATTCTTCATGTGCGTTCTATTTGAAACCCGTTCAAAATCTTCACTATGTCCTTGTCAGCTAAAGAATTTGCGAACGAAACCTTAAAATATTCTAACCTAAATTTTTGGCTTTTGCCGCTCAAACCGTCCCACATTCCACGATATGGTTATATATTCAACCACGATCTCACACGATCTCCACCTCACAGTACGTGGGTGACACATGTCGCACGAATGAGAAGGGTCAGGGGCACGTTCGTCCATTTTCCTCAGGCGAGCGGTTTTTCACCTCGGATATATATACCCCTCACCCTCCTCAGACTGTTTTTACTCCGCTCGACCTCACTCCCTCTCTCAAGCTCTCAAAACCTAGTGCCGCCACTACTTCCATCGTCACCGGTGAGGAAGAGCTTCGCTGCTCGACCTCGTCGCCGTCGTACTCGCGCCGACTGCGGAAATCTTCACTCCACCTGAAGGAAATATGCCCTAGAGGCAATAATAAAGTTGTTATTTATATTTCCTTATATCATGATAAATGTTTATTATTCATGCTAGAATTGTATTAACCGGAAACTTAGTACATGTGTGAATACATAGACAAACAAAGTGTCACTAGTATGCATCTACTTGACTAGCTCGTTGAATCAAAGATGGTTAAATTTCCTAGCCATAGACATGAGTTGTCATTTGATTAACGGGATCACATCATTAGAGAATGATGTGATTGACTTGACCCATTCCGTTAGCTTAGCACTAGACCGTTTAGTATGTTGCTATTGCTTTCTTCATGACTTATACATGTTCCTATGACTATGAGATTATGCAACTCCCGAATACCGGAGGAACACTTAGTGTGCTACCAAACGTCACAACGTAACTGGGTGATTATAAAGGTGCTATATAGGTGTCTCCGGTGGTACTTGTTGAGTTGGCATAGATCGAGATTAGGATTTTTCACTCCGATTGTTGCAGAGGTATCTCTGGGCCCTCTCGGTAATGCACATCACTATAAGCCTTGCAAGCAATGTGACTAATGAGTTAGTTGTGAGATGATGCATTACGGAAGGAGTAAAGAGACTTGCCTGTTGAAAGTGCAACTATCCCTGGGTGGTTTTGGTAATTCCTAACAACATATAGCTCATTGAGCTAACATTATTCCAAGATTAATATTTCAGGAAAATCTCAATGAATGGCATGGCATGGATGAGGAAAGTGGATCCCTTAAAATTCTAAGGACAAAAAGTTTGGCTCAAGCTTCAAGATCAAGACTCTACATTTTATATTTTAGTGATCCAAGATCACATTGAGTCTATAGGAAAAGCCAATACTATCAAGGAGGGATGAGGTGTTGCTTAATGGCTTGCTTGCTCAAAGTGCTTAGTGATATGCTCCAAAACCCTCAACTACCTTCCCACATCCACATATGACCTAAACCAAAAGTCAAACTCGGCTCCACCGATTCTTTCTATCCAGCGCCACCGAGTTTCAAATGTCATAGCCACTGCCACAAACCCTAGCAATTTGGTTTCACCGATAGGGATCTCGGTCTCACCGAGATGGGATTGTAATCTCTCTGTTTCCCTTCGTAATGTTTCGGTCTTACCGAGATGAGCGATCGGTCCAACCGAGATTGCAATGTAAACTCTCTGTTTCCCTTTTGTAACATTTCGGTCCCACCGAGATGAGCAAATCGGTCCCACCGAGTTTACCTGACCAACTCTCTGGTTAGCTTATTACCAAAATCGGTCCCACCGAGTTTGTATAATCGGTCACACCGAGTTTACGTTATGCCCTAACCCTAACCATATCGGTCGTACCGAGTTGCATCTCAGTCCCACCGAAAATCCTAACAATCACTAGGTTTGCTGAATCGGTCCGACCGAGTTTTTCCATTCGGTCCCACCGAGTTTGGCAAATTGTGTGTAACGGTTAGATTTTGTGTGGAGGCTATATATACCCCTCCACCCAATCTTCATTCGAGGAGAGAGCCATCAGAACATACCTACACTTCCTATACACATTTTCTGAGAGAGAACCACCTACACTTGTGTTGAGGTCAAGATATTCCATTCCAGCCATATGAATCTTGATCTCTAGCCTTCCCCAAGTTGCTTTCCACTCAAATCTTCTTTCCACCAAATCCAAATCCTGTGAGAGAGAGTTGAGTGTTGGGGAGACTATCATTTGAAGCACAAGAGCAAGGAGTTCATCATCAACACACCATTTGTTACTTCTTAGAGAGTGGTGTCTCCTAGATTGGCTAGGTGTCACTTGGGAGCCTCCGACAAGATTGTGGAGTTGAACCAAGGAGTTTGTAAGGGGAAGGAGATCGCCTACTTCGTGAAGATCTACCACTAGTGAGGCAAGTCCTTCGTGGGCGACGACCATGATGGAATAGACAAGGTTGCTTCTTCGTGGACCCTTCATGGGTGGAGCCCTCCGTGGACTCGCGCAACCGTTACCCTCCGTGGGTTGAAGTCTCCATCAACGTGGATGTACGATAGCACCACCTATCGGAACCACGACAAAAACATCCATGTCTCCAATTGCGTTTGAATCCTCCAAACCCTTCCCTTTACATTCTTGCAAGTTGCATGCTTTACTTTCCACTGCTCATATACTCTTTTGCATGCTTGCTTGAATTGTGTGGAGATTGCTTGACTTGTGCTAAGATAGCTAAAATCTGCCAAGAACTAAAATTGGGAAAAGGCTAGATTTTTATTTGGTCAAGTAGTCTAATCACCCCCCTCTAGACATACTTTAGATCCTACAAGTGGTATGAGAGCTTTGGTCTCCATTTTCTTTGATTTCCATAGCTTTTGGTGGCCATAGCCTTGGTTTCACAACCTAGGAGAGTATGGCGTCTAGCGAGGGAAATTATCACTGTAGAGGTCCTTACTTTGATGGTACTAATTTTGCTAGTTGGAAGCATAAGATGAAAATGCATATTCTTGGACATAACCCCGCCGTTTGGGCTATTGTGTGTGTTGGCTTGCAAGGTGAATTCTTTGATGGGAGAGAACCGAATCGTGAAGCTACCGCGGATGAGTTGAAGATGCTACAATACAATGCTCAAGCTTGTGATATCCTCTTCAACGGATTGTGCCCCGAAGAATTCAACAAAATTAGCCGTCTTGAGAATGCAAAGGAAATTTGGGATACTTTGATTGACATGCATGAAGGTACCGACTCCATCAAGGAATCCAAGTTGGATGTGCTTCAAAGTCAACTTGACAAGTTCAAAATAAAGGATGGTGAAGGTGTCGCTGAAATGTACTCTAGGCTTGCCCTTATCACAAATGAGATTGCCGGCTTAGGGAGTGAAGAGATGACCGATAGATTCATCATCAAGAAGATCCTAAGAGCCTTGGATGGAAAATATGATACCGTGTGCACATTGATCCAAATGATGCCCAATTACAAAGATCTCAAGCCAACGGAAGTCATCGGAAGAATTGTTGCTCATGAGATGTCACTCAAGGATAAAGAGGAACTTCACAACAAATCAAGTGGTGCTTACAAAGCCTCATGTGAAGCCCCCACATCATCGAGTGAGAAACAAACCTTCAATGAAGAATTGAGCTTAATGGTGAAGAACTTCAACAAGTTCTACAAGAGTAGAAGCAAAGAGAGAAGCTCCAAGTCAAGGTCCTACAATGACAAAAGATCTTCTAGTCGAGAGCAAAACTGCTACAATTGCGGAAGGCCCGGACACTATTCCAATGAGTGTACGCCCCCCTACAAGAGAAGAGAAGATTCTCCCAAGAGAAGAAGTAGAAGAGAAGAATCACCATCTAGAGAAAGAAGGAGTAGAGATGATCGTTATGAACGAAGACCCTCACGGAGAAGCAAGGATTCGGAAAGAAAGGACAAGTCATCAAGGAACTACACAAAACGAAGACATCAAGCTCATGTTGGTGAATGGGTATCTGGCTCCGACTCCGACAACCACTCCGAGAGAAGCTATCACTCCGACTCCGAATATACTCAAGATGAAGGTGTTGTCGGTCTAGCACTTGTGACAACCAACTCCTACGACATATTTGATTCACCAAATGAAGGAGTTGGAACATGCTTCATGTCTAAAGGCCCAAAGGTATCACACCCCGAGTATGTTGATTTCAATAGTGATGAAGATGACTTGTTAGGTGATGATGATTTACTTGTTGACAACTCTAGTGATGAATACTATGATGAAACGTCAATTAATCATGCTAATCAAGATAAAACGAATGACAATGATAAGGAGAAGATTGAATCTCTAACTAAAGAACTAAACACTCTTAAGTTAGCTCATGAAACTATCTTAGGAGATCATCGAGAACTTTTAAGGACTCATGAGAAATTACGCTTTGAAAAGCTCAATCTTGAGCAAGAGCATGAGTTCTTAAAAGCAATCAATGATGATCTTCGCAAGAAAAGTTCTTCTTACATTGCCAAGTGTTTACTCTTATCCACTTACCTGCCTCAAGTCAAGTCTAGTAACAAGAACAAGAAAGATTCTTCCTCTAGTAGTAACAATAATCATGCTAAATCCAATATTGTTGCTTCTAGTAGTTCTCTTGATTCCACTAACGATTCTCTTAGCCAAGTTACACTTGAGCAAGAAAATAGCTTATTGAAGGGAATTATAGAGAAAGGTGTTTACAAGAGCCTTGCCGGAAGTAAGCAATTCGAGGAAATTGTACGCAAGCAAGGAAGGCACCGGAAGAATCAAGGTGTTGGTTTTGAATGAAAGTTCAATGCCAATGGAGTTGAGTGGGAAGAAGATCAATACCCCAAGACGAAGTTTGTTCCTCAACAAGAGAAGCATGATCCTACTTCTCTCAAGGGGACACAAGCTCAAGATGATCTTCCACCACAAGACCACAAGCAAAAAGGCAAGGACAAGCTTCAAGAGGAAATTGATGCATTTGAAGAAGCTCCTAAGGCCTTGGTCAAGTGGGTTCCCAAGACTACTTCAAGTTCCACTTCATCAAGTACAACTACAACACCGAGGATTCCCATCAAGATGGTGTGGATCCCGAAGAAGAAGAACTAGAGAGTTCTTGAGGGTGACTCCGCCAACATACTTCACTCTTATCATCTTGGCAAGAACAAGTGCAATCAACTTCCACATCTTGCACTAGTTCAAGGAGTCACAAACCCTCTTGTTGGTAAGACAAGGGACAAGGTAACCTAAAAGCTTTCATAGACATCATCTTGTGTGTGCATCACTCTATGTCTATGGATATCCTTGTTTGTTCCTTGTGGGACTAACCCGTGTAGGTATTGAAAGTGCAACTCACTCCAATGGATAGCTCCAAATGATCTACATCAACATTGAGCATCCACATCTTCAACATCTACATGAAGTCATCATCGACAAAACCCAAGGTTAGTTCATCCCTCTTAGGGGGATCTCACATCTAGGGGGAGCTTTACTCTAAGAATTGAGCTAAAGCAACTCTAATGGTGTGAACACAACAATGCTTTATGTAAAAGTGGTAACCCCACTTGTGCTTAAACGATGAGTATGACCTATGATCAAATGTTCTCATTTGACTCCTAAGTCAATATACTCATATATAGATGACCTAGTCATCGCAAATTGTTTGATAGATGCTAGAATTGGTTGTGCATGCTTTGCCACATATTTCAATTGCCATTTTATTGTGTGAGCATGTTGATTGCATATTTTACTCATTCAAGGACATTATAACACCCTCGATGCGGCTATATCTCCCACGTGTCAAAGCACGACTTAGAGGCATAACCGCATTGAAAGCAATGTCGCAAGTTGGTATCAGAGCCATGCCATGACTTGAATCATTAAACCGGACATGCATCAAACTTGGTTGTGCATCATGCCATGTTCATGTGTTGGTTGTTTACTATGTTGTGTGCTTCTTTCCGGTGTTTGCTTCTTTGGGTTGGTTCCGATAACGTCGCGTTTGTGAGGATTCGTTCACCTACGTCCGTTTGTCTTCTTCATGGACTCGTTCTTCTTCCTTGTGGGATCTCAGGCAAGATGACCATACCCTCGAAATCACTTCTATCTTTGCTTGCTAGTTGCTCGCTCTGTTGCTATGCCTATGCTGCGATACCTACCACTTGCTTATCATGCCACCCATATTGTTGAACCAAGCCTCTAACCCACCTTGTCCTAAGCAAACCATTGTTTGGCTATGTTACCGCTTTGCTCAGCCCCTCTTATAGCGTTGTTAGTTGCAGGTGAAGATTGAAGTTTGTTCCTTGTTGGAACATGTTTACTTGTTGGGATATCACAATATATCTTATTTAATCAATGCATCTATATACTTGGTAAAGGGTGGAAGGCTCGGCCTTATGCCTGGTGTTTTGTTCCACTCTTGCCGCCCTAGTTTCCGTCATATCGGTGTTATGTTCCCGGATTTTGCGTTCCTTACGCGGTTGGGTTATAATGGGAACCCCTTGACAGTTCGCCTTGAATAAAACTCCTCCATCATGGCCCAATATTGGTTTTACCATTCGCCACCTAGCCTTTTCTTTCCCTTGGGTTTTGCAGACTCAAGGGTCATCTTTATTTTAAACCCCCGTGCCAGTGCTCCTCTGAGTGTTGGTCCAAACTGAGCGATGTCCGGAGCTACCAGGGGCAACTCTGGGCTGGCCCACCCGACGTCTGGCTCATCCGATGTGCCCTGAGAACGAGATATGTGCAGCTCCTATCGGGATTTGTCAGCACATCTGGGTGGCTTTGCTGGTCTTGTTTTACCATTGTCGAAATGTCTTGTAACCGGGATTCCGAGTCTGATCGGGTCTTCCCGCTAGAAGAAATATCCTTCGTTGACCGTGAGAGCTTGTCATGGGCTAAGTTGGGACACCCCTGCAGGGATTTGAACTTTCGAAAGCCGTGCCCGCGGTTATGGGCAGATGGGAATTTGTTAATGTCCGGTTGTAGAAAACCTGAACTTGACCTTAATTAAAATGCACCAACCGCGTGTGTAACCGTGATGGTCTCTTTCCGGCGGAGTCCGGGAAGTGAACACGGTGTTGGAGTTATGCTTGATGTAGGTTGTTCTAGGATCACTTCTTGATCATAGTTTCTCGATCGTGCTTTGCCTTCTCTTCTCGCTCTCATTTGCGTATGTTAGCCACCATATATGCTAGTCGCTTGCTGCAGTTCCACCTCATACCTTTGCCTTACCCATAAGCTTAAATAGTCTTGATCGCGAGGGTGTGAGATTGCTGAGTCCCCGTGACTCACAGATACTTCCAAAACCAGTTTGCAGGTGCCATTGAACCGAGCAGGTGACGCAACCAAGCTCAAGGAGGAGCTCGATGAAGATCTCGTCCTTTGTGTTGTTTCTTTCTAGTTGATTAGTAGTGGAGCCCAGTTGGGGTCGATCGAGGACCTTGTCGCATTTGGGGTTCTTCTTTTATTCTGGTTCCGTAGTCGGACCTTGATTGTATTTGGATGTTGTAATGCTTTATTCCCGTAATTGTGTGAAGTGGCGAGTGTAAGCCAACTATGTATCTCTTTCCCTTATGTATTACATGGGTTGTTTGCGAAGATTACCTCACTTGCGACATTGCTTTCAATGCGGTTATGCCTCTAAGTCGTGCTTCGACACGTGGGAGATATAGCCGCATCAAGGGCGTTTCAGACATCCACTTGTTGTTTTGATTGATTGGTTTTCTTTTCTTTTGCCAAGTGGATGGACAAGAATGCCTAAGAACCCTCTCTAGCAACCTATGCTTTTCTCGTCTCAAACTCTATTCATGCTACATCACAAAATTTGATCAAGTCAGATTCGAACAACTCTGTGTGAGGAGCACTCGGAGTCCTCGATTCTTCATAGACTTAAACTTCCAAAACTTCTTTGTGTGTTTCGGTCTGACCGATTCCTCCATTTTGGTCATACCGAGATCACTAAGTCGATCTAGGTTTTCAATCTCGGTGCAACCGATTTGAACTTTTCGGTCACACCGAGTTGCTGTAACTGTCAACAGTTATGCATCTCGGTGCTACCAAGTTGTTCCACTCGGTCACACCGACAGGGTCGGGCTATATATACTCACGGGCAAAATTTTGGAAATTTCTCCGAAACCCCTTCGCCCGCGCATAGCTCGCTCTGCCTCCAAGGTCTCCGGATCGTCTTCCTCGTTGCCAGCCGCCTCCTGTCGCTGGTCTCCGCCGCCGTCAACGGAATTCTTCCCCGCCGTTGCCGCCGTAGCGAGTTCATCACCGAACTAGGGTATGGACTCGATCACAGTGCTATCCCCGTCCGATTCCTAGCACATTGTGTTCATTATGATTCTTACCACAATTGAAACGCTTCTATCCAGTCAAAACACTCCGTAGATTAGAGTTGAATCGAAAATTTAGGGTTAGGTTTCCGCCGAAACCATCTCGGACCCACCGGGTTGCAGAACTCGGTTCCACCGATTTGACCAAGGCCATTGCACATGTGGTTCTCGGTCTGACCGAGAATTGCAAATCGGTGTGACCGAGTTCAGGACTTTGTGAAACCCTAGCAGTCTCGGTGCCACCGAACTGTGACTCGGTCTGACCGAGTTCACTAGTTTAGGTTCCAACAGCTGCTTCGGTATCACCGAGTTTGCAAATCGGTTGATCCAAAATACTTTCTATGGAAAACTAAAACTAAGTTTTTGACTCATTCTTTTGCAAAAATCTCTGTATTTTGTGATGCTCATCCACTCTATCTCATCTACAATCTATTCACAGGGTCTGCAGTTAGTGTTTGCAACATGTCTGACCAGAGTGACAGCCAGAACAGGTCAGAGGAGCAGGTTCATCTGAGTGAGGGCACTAGTCCCTCTAGCAGTTCAGATGATGGTAGCAGGAGCACCCCAAGCAATTTTCCAAAGGCTACCACTAGAGCAAGCAAGAAGAAAACTTCAGAGTCTGAGGATGAAGACTATGTGGCCACTGAGGATGAGGCCACATCAAAAAAGAAAGTGGTTAAGAAGGAGTACAGCTCAGCTGCAGTTAAGCCAGGGATGAAGATCAAAAGGCTAGCAGGAAGACAACCAATGTCTAAGGCCAGAGCATCCTCTCAAGCATCTTTGGAATCTCAACCCAAAGAGCCTGCTGCAGAAGGAAAGAAAAGGAAGGAAAGGGTCAAGAAGACCATGGCCAGAGTGATTGGAAAGGCTTCGATGATGGAGGAAGAAGAGGAAGAAGAGGTTGCTGCACCAGCACCTAAGGCCCAGAAGCTTATGGGTGATGCTATCAGGACAGGGGCTGCATCATCAAAGCCCAAAGAAGCACCCAAAGCTGCCTCCAAGCCCAAGACTGCACCAAAGAGAAATACCAGAAACATACCAGCTGCTGAGAAGAACAAGGCCCCAGTGCCTGAGACTGTTGCTGAAGAAGAAGATGAAGAGCATGTTCTGAGAAAATTGAAGCCAAAAATTCCAGACCACAATGATGCTCATCCTGTGGCTGAGAACATGAAGATCAGGAGAGACTCAGGACTGAGGAAATAGAGAGAGATAGATCCATATGCTACCAGGAGAAGGACTGCTGTTGATTACAGGTTCCACACAAAGGAACAGCAGGATTTCTATGAGACAATTTTGTTGGACAAGAAGCCTATAGTGTGTGATATGAGGTGGGTCAACTGGACCTACATGAAGGAAAATGAGGAACACTATCCTGGTGTGTTTGACAGCTTCCGTGCTTGTGGAGTTGCAGACTTTGTTGGGCAGAAGCTCACAAAGTGGAATGAGGAGCTCATAATGCAATTCTACTCCACAACACACTTCTATCCAGATGGCAGAATAGTTTGGATGTCTGAAGGTACGAGATACCAATCAACTATTGAGGAATGGGCAAATCTTATCAATGCCCCAAAGGAAAGTGAAGATGACTTGGATGTTTATGCCAAGAAAAAGATGGATCACAATTCTATGTCACAGATGTACAAGGTGATTCCTGAAGATGCTCTTGAGACTTTCAAGTTTGGGTCAGTCCATTTTCTTATGTCAGGACTGCCAACGATCAACTGGATCCTAAGGCACACTCTTTTGCCCAAGTCAGGTGACCACAACATGATCAGAGGGCATGCAATTAACTTGCTACATATATTTGATGTGCCACAGAAGTTCAAGGTCATGAGCCTTATAGTTGAGACTATCAAGAGGACTGCAGCTGACCAGAAAAGAAGTTGTGGATATGCCCCACAGATCCAGGAGTTGATAAACTCAAAGATGGGCACAGGCACATACTTGTTGGATAAGGAACACTTGCCTATCTATTCTGACTTCGAGGACAACCAAGTTGTGATGAATGAAGATGAACCCTCCTCAGTGCAAGCACAAGCAAAGAAGGAGAAGGCAAAGAAAGAGAAGGCTGCCAAGATGCCAACTCAAAAGGAGGCATCTGAGTACTTTTTGAAAAGCAAGCAGGACCAGCTTGGTTACTTGATAGCATCATCTCTGAGGATTGAGAAGGGGTTGGCCACCCTAACTCAAAACCAGGAGAGCCTGGAAAGAGTCGTGGAACAAAAATTCTATGATTTATATGTCAAAGTAACTGAGATTTAGTCTATTGTGGAGCAGCTACAGGATGACATGCAGGAGAGGAAGGGCAAGACAACCACTGATGCATTTGTCAGAGTGCCTCGAGCTCAGAGATCTGCTACAGTGCCTGTTCCAGACACCAGAGCCACTTCATCTGCACCAGCTACAGCTTCAGTGCCACCAGCTCCAGCACCTACCCCATCAGCTCCATCTACTTCGACTGAAGCCTTCGTCCTTGGAGTTCTCTGGACACCACCACCTGAAGACCAAGCCTAAGAGACGTTCTAGTGCTATGCATTTTCTATGAACTTTTTGGTAACTTGTTGCCAAAGGGGGAGAAAAATGTATAGATCATAGGCTTTGAGAGAGAGAGTTTGCTTTTGTTCTCTCTTGTCTTCTTGGTTGAACTTTTCTTGCTTTTGATTGCTTGAGATACTACGCTATTATCTGTGAGACATTGATGATCATGTGGTTGATCATAAGCTACACTTATGCTTGTTAGATGATATTATCTCACCTATCCTTATATGATCATTCACTTTGCTTGGTGATGAGTGCATGTATTTAATTCTCATCATTTTGAGCGCTCCACCAAGATGTATGTGACATGGAAGAGTAACCCATGATCCTAACTCATTGTGCATTTGCAGTCCAAAGCAAATCTTAAGATATGCACAAATTTAGGGGGAGCTCTTGTTTTTCACATACTTCTCAAAGCGACGATATCTTTCACTCTTATTATCATTTGTCGAAGCTTTGATCTATATGTTGTCATCAATTACCAAAAAGGGGGAGATTGAAAGTGCAACTATCCCTAGGTGGTTTTGGTAATTCCTAACAACATATAGCTCATTGAGCTAAAATTATTCCAAGATTAATATTTCAGGAAAAGCTCAATGAATGGCATGGCATGGATGAGGAAAGTGGATCCCTCAAAATTCTAAGGACAAAAAGTTTGGCTCAAGCTTCAAGATCAAGACTCTACATTTTATATTTTAGTGATCCAAGATCACATTGAGTCTATAGGAAAAGCCAATACTATCAAGGAGGGATGAGGTGTTGCTTAATGGCTTGCTTGCTCAAAGTGCTTAGTGATATGCTCCAAAACCCTCAACTACCTTCCCACATCCACATATGACCTAAACCAAAAGTCAAACTCGGCCCCACCGATTCTTTCTATCCGGCGCCACCGAGTTTCAAATGTCATAGTCACTGCCACAAACCCTAGCAATTCGGTTTCATCGATAGGGATCTCGGTCTCACCGAGATGGGATTGTAATCTCTCTGTTTCCCTTCGTAACGTTTCGGTCTTACCGAGATGAGCGATCGGTCCCACCGAGATTGCAATGTAAACTCTCTGTTTCCCTTTTGTAACATTTTGGTCCCACCGAGATGAGCAAATCGGTCCCACCGAGTTTACCTGACCAACTCTCTGGTTAGCTTATTACCAAAATCGGTCCCACCGAGTTTGTGTAATCGGTCACACCGAGTTTACGTTATGCCCTAACCCTAACCATATCGGTCCTACCGAGTTGCATCTCAGTCCCACCGAAAATCCTAATGGTCACTAGGTTTGCTGAATTGGTCCGACCGAGTTAAACCATTCGGTCCCACTGAGTTTGGCAAATTGTGTGTAACGGTTAGATTCTGTGTGGAGGCTATATATACCCCTCCACCCACTCTTCATTCGAGGAGAGAGCCATCAGAACATACCTACACTTCCAATACACATTTTCTGAGAGAGAACCACCTACACTTGTGTTGAGGTCAAGATATTCCATTCCAACCATATGAATCTTGATCTCTAGCCTTCCCCAAGTTGCTTTCCACTCAAATCTTCTTTCCACCAAATCCAAATCCTGTGAGAGGGAGTTGAGTGTTGGGGAGACTATCATTTGAAGCACAAGAGCAAGGAGTTCATCATCAACACACCATTTGTTACTTCTTGGAGAGTGGTGTCTCCTAGATTGGCTAGGTGTCACTTGGGAGCCTCCGACAAGATTGTGGAGTTGAACCAAGGAGTTTGTAAGGGCAAGGAGATCGCCTACTTCGTGAAGATCTACCGCTAGTGAGGCAAGTCCTTCGTGGGCGATGGCCATGATGGAATAGACAAGGTTGCTTCTTCGTGGACCCTTCATGGGTGGAGCCCTCCGTGGACTCGCGCAACCGTTACCCTCCGTGGGTTGAAGTCTCCATCAACGTGGATGTACGATAGCACCACCTATCGGAACCACGACAAAAACATCCGTGTCTCCAATTGCGTTTGAATCCTCCAAACCCTTCCCTTTACATTCTTGCAATTTGCATGCTTTACTTTCCGCTGCTCATATACTCTTTTTGCATGCTTGCTTGAATTGTGTGGAGATTGCTTGACTTGTTCTAAGATAGCTAAAATCTGCCAAGAACTAAAATTGGGAAAAGGCTAGATTTTTATTTGGTCAAGTAGTCTAATCACCCCCCTCTAGACATACTTTCGATCCTACACCTGTAACGAGATTGAACTAGGTATTGAGATACCTATGATCGAATCTCGGGCAAGTAACATACCGATGACAAAGGGAACAACGTATGTTGTTATGTGGTTTGACCGATAAAGATCTTCGTAGAATATGCGGGAGCCAATATGAACATCCAGGTTCCGCTATTGGTTATTGACCAAAGATGAGTCTTGGTGATGTCTACATAGTTCTCGAACCCATAGGGTCCGCACGCTTAACGTTCGGTGACGATCGGTATCACGAGTTTATGTGTTTTATGAATTGAATGTTGTTTGGAGTCTCGGATATGATCACAGGCATGACGAGGAGTCTCAAAATGGTCGAGACATAAAGATCAACATATTAGAAGCCTATGTTTGGACATAGGAATGGTTTCGAGTGAGTTTGGACATATACCAGAGTACCGGGGGGTTACCGGAACCCCCCAGGGAGTATATGGGCCCTAATGGGCCTTAGTGGAGAGAGAGAGGGGCAGCTAGGGCAGGCCGCACGCCCCCTCCCCCTCTGGTCCGAATTGGACTAGGAAGGGGGGGCGCCCCCCTTTCCTTCCTCCTTCTCTCCCCCTTCCTTCTCTCCTAGTCCAACTAGGGAAGGGGGAATCCTATTCCTGGTGGGAGTAGGACTCCTCCAGGGCGCGCCATAGAGGGCAGGCCCTCCCCTCCTCCACTCCTTTATATACGAGGGAGGGGGCACCCCATAGAGACACAAGTTGATCATTGATCTCTTAGCCGTGTGCGGTGCCCCCTCCGCCATAATCCACCTCGGTCATATCGTTGCAGTGCTTAGGTGAAGCCCTGCGCCGGTAGCTTCATCATCACCGTCATCACGCCGACGTGATGACAAAGCTCTCCCTCGACACTCAGCTGGATTGAGAGTTCATGGGACGTCACCGAGCTGAATGTGTGCAGATCGCGGAGGTGCCGTACTTTAGGTACTAGGATCGGTTGGATCGTGAAGACGTACGACTACATCAACCGCATTGTGACAACGCTTCCGCTTACGTTCTACGACGGTACGTGCACTACACTCTCCCCTCTCGTTGCTATGCATCACCATGATAGATCATGTGTGTGCGTAGGATTTTTTTAGAATGACTGCCTTCCCCAACAGTGGCATTTGAGCCAGGTTTATGCATAGATGTTATATGCATGAGTAGAACACAAAGAGTTGTGGGCGATAATAGTCATACTGCTTACCAGCATGTCATACTTTGATTCGGCGGTATTGTTGGATGAAGCGGCCCAGACCGACATTATGCATACGCTTACGCGAGACTGGTTCTACCGACGTGCTTCGCACACAGGTGGCTGGTGGGTGTTAGTTTCTCCAACTTTAGTTGAATCGAGTGTGGATACGCTCGGTCCTTGTTGAAGGTTAAAACAACACACTTGACGAAAAATCGTTCTGGTTTTGATACGTAGGTAAGAACGGTTCTTGATCAGCCCGTAGCAACCACGTAAAACTTGCAAGAACAAAGTAGAGGACGTCTAACTTGTTTTTGCAGGGCAAGTTGTGACGTGATATGGTCAAGACATGATGCTAAATTTTATTGTATGAGATGATCATGTTTTGTAACAGAGTTATCAGCAACTAGCAGGAGCCATATGGTTGTCGCTTTATTGTATGAATTGCAATCGCCATGTAATTGCTTTACTTTATCACTAAGCGGTAGCGATAGTCGTAGAAGCAATAGTTGCCGAGACGAAAACGATGCTTCGGTGGAGATCAAGGTGTCAAGCCGGTGACGATGGTGATCATGACGGTGCTTAGGAGATGGAGATCAAAGGCACAAGATGATGATGGCCATATCATATCACTTATATTGATTGCATGTGATGTTTATCCTTTATGCATCTTATTTTTCTTAGTTCGGCGGTAGCTTTATAAGATGATCTCTCACTATATTTCAAGGTACAAGTGTTCTCCCTGAGTATGCACCGTTGCGAAAGTTCATCGTGCCGAGACACCACGTGATGATCGGATGTGATAAGCTCTATGTTCACATACAACGGGTGCAAGCCAGTTTTGCACATGTAGAATGCTCGGGTTAAACTTGATGAGCCTAGCATATGCAGATATGGCCTCGGAACACTGAGACCGAAATGTCGAGCATGAATCATATAGTAGATATGATCAACATAGTGATGTTCACCATTGAAAACTACTCCATCTCACGTGATGATCGGACATGGTTTAGTTGATTTGGATCACGTGATCACTTAGATGATTAGAGGGATGTCTATCTAAGTGGGATTTCTTAAGTAATTTGATTAATTGAACTTTAATTTATCATGAACTTAGTACCTGATAGTATTTTGCATGTCTATGTTGTTGTAGATAGATGGCCCGTGCTGTTGTTCCGTTGAATTTTAATGTGTTGCTAGAGAAAGCTAAGTTGAAAGATGATGGTAGCAACTACACGGACTGGGTCCGTAACTTGAGGATTATCCTCATTGCTGCACAGAAGAATTACGTCTTGGAAGCACTGCTAGGTGCCAAACCCACTGCAGGAGCAACGCTAGATGTTAATAACGTCTGGCAGAGCAAAGTTGATGACTACTCGATAATTCAGTGTGCCATGCTTTACGGCTTAGAACCGGGACTTCAACGACGTTTTGAACGTCATGGAGCATATGAGATGTTCCGAGAGTTGAAGTTAATATTTCAAGCAAATGCCCGGATTGAGAGATATGAAGTCTCCAATAAATTCTACAGCCGCAAAATGGAGGAGAATAGTTCTATCAGTGAGCATACACTCAAAATGTCTAGGTATAACAATCACTTGATTCAATTGGGAGTTAATCTTCCTGATGATAGTGTCATTAACAGAATTCTTCAATCACTGTCACCAACCTACAAGAGCTTCGTGATGAACTATAATATGCAAGGGATGGATAAGACAATTCCCGAGCTCTTCGCAATGCTAAAGGCTGCGGAGGTAGAAATCAAGAAAGAGCATCAAGTGTTGATGGTCAATAATACCACCAGGTTTAAGAAAAAGGGTAAAGGGAAGAAGGGGAACTTCAAGAAGAACGACAAGCAAGTTGCTGCTCAAGTGAAGAAGCCCAAGTCTGGACCTAAGGCTGAGACAGAGTGCTTCTACTGCAAAGGGACTGGTCACTGGAAGCGGAACTGCCCCAAGAATTTGGCGGATAAGAAGCATGGCAAGGTGAACACAGGTATATGTGATATACATGTTATTGATGTGTACCTTACTAATGCTCGCAGTAGTGCCTGGGTATTTGCTACTGGTTCTGTTGCTAATATTTGCAACTCGAAACAAGGACTATTGTAACATCCCAAATTTTCAATTTGGAATGTTATACATAGATCATTCTTGCATATCATATTTTATTGCATTTTGTCTCGCGATTCTCGAAATCCTAAGCAACTCAAGGACCCTCGGAGAGAGTTGGGGATTTCCCCGGTTTTCAAATTTGGTTTTATCAAATTTTGAAACGAGGATTTTTGGTTTTAATTATTTTTCTCTCCGAAAATATTTCATATTAAAAATATATGAGAGGGGATAATAAGAATTCTCCAAAATAATTGAAATATTGGAGGAAAAATATTAAAATCAAATATTTGTTTTATTTGGATTTTATTTGCAATTTTGTTTGCATTAGAAAAATTGCACGTTTTCAAAATTGCATTTTGGGGCCAAGAAAATGTTCATCTCGTTCTAAATATTTCATTTAGATGGTGAAAATTTGTTTTGGCATTTTTAGATTTTTATTTTATTTTCTAGGATTTTTTCAGTTTCGGCGGAATTATTATTTAAAAAAAAAGTGCGCAGGCTAACTGGGCCGAAGCCCAGCCGCCGGCCCGTCCCCTCCCGCGCGCCGTCTCCTTCCACGAGACCTGTTGCGCCGCCGCCTCCCGACTCGAGGAGTCCGGCTAGGACTCCTCCCCGCCGCCTTTGCCCCCTCCCCAAGGCACACCCCTCCTTATATACTCCCCCTGCCGCCACCACCACCCACCACCGCCGCCTCGCCTCGCCCCGCAGCCGCCGCCGCCCGCTGCCGCGCCCGTCGCCCGCTGCCGTGCCGCGCCGCCGCCGCTTTGCCGCGCTGCCGCCTTGCCGCACTGCCGCCTTGCCGCGCCTCGCCGACGCCATCGTGCCTCGCCGGACCGACGAGGTAGTCGCCGTTTTTAAAAAAAAACCGATCTAGTTTTTTAAAGAAAACCCTAACTCGTTTTTTGGTTCGCCGGTTTTTCTCGGTTTTTCTTTTTAGTGGACATTCGTCCATACGTTTGTTTTAACGAACGGTTTTCGCTCGTTAGTTACAGATAACGAACGCTCGTTCGTTAGCCTGTTCGTCAGTTTTCTTTTGTCGGACTATTTCGCGATTATGTCTGATCGCGATTTCTGATCCGATTCTCGTTCTAGTTTATATTTTCGCTCGTTAGTCGGAATCAGGCGATTCAAGCGCCTGGATCTTCGTCTCGAGACCCTCTTTCCACTTAACCAACTTGAACAAGTTTTTGCTACTGTAAAATTTAACCTAGGTCCATATTAGTAAATGGATCTTATTTCTTTCGCCGTTTGAGTTTCGTTGCTCCATTCGATTTGATTCTTTTTGCAAACCGGAGTTCTTAAGTTAAACTTTCTGGTTAGATCTTCTTATTTGAGTTTTACCCATGCTTCTTTGCTTGATTTCTTATGTATGCTATTGTTTGTTTGCGATAGAATTCCCGGAGTGCGAAGCGTGTTATTTGGAGTCTCTAGGTTACGCGGATCATCAGCAAGGCAAGTAACACTTTGATCATACCCCTTTATCACCCAGTTTTTATGCATTAGTTCCAATCCTCAAACATTGCATGACTAGGATGTCATTAACATGTGGGTTGGGAAGTAGTTGATGAGGTAGAACCTATTGCCCTGTTACATTCAAACCCTTGGGAGTTACTTACGTGTTGCTTATATTGCTATGCTATGCTTGTAGACGTGGTTTGGGTGAGTGAAATCCATGATAGATGTGAGATTGATAATTAATGGTTCAGCTTAAGGTGGCAACTTAAATACACATCTGGGTGGATTAAGGCACCTGGAGTACCCAGTGTTGCTTGTATTTTTGGAAATCCTGGAGTACCCGTGTGATCTTCCTATGGACCGCCACCCAGGCTCAAAGGGAACTGAGATGATTCATGCTAGAAACTTCCGTGTGCAGCCACAAGCTATTATGGGCTCTAGATAGTTGAGTAAGTTACGTGAAGCTCTTGAAGAGGTGGATCATCAGGTAGTGGGTTGTAGGTTTGGTATGGTCTGCCCGGAGTAGAGAGTTAATGTTTCTGAAAGACTGTGTCTCGGTCATCTGTTTCTCAAACACCATGTAGTGTAAGAAATCCAACGGAGGCGATCGAGTCTTGTGGGGAAAAGTGCGCAAACCTATGTAGAGTGTACAAACTAATCATGGTTAGCCGTGTCCCCGGTTATGGACAAATCTTAAGTATCTAGTACTTGGAGTATCTTAAGTATCTCATCACTCTAAATTAATATTGTTGGGTTGATAATTACTTTAATTGGGATTGAGTTGGAGGAACCTTCTCAATGATGTTTCAACTACCATGATAGTTAAATTAAAATCTATTCCTTTGTTCTAGGGAAAAATAGGCTTTTCGCAAAACTATAACCATAGAGCTTTCCACCAGCCAAATATGCATGTAGTGATAGCATTATTCTATTCTTGCTCTACTGTGTTATTTTGCCAGCATATTCCATGTGCTGACCCGTTTTCGGGATGCAACGTATTATGTTGCAGACTTTTCAGACGAGGAGTAAGGTTCGTTAGGTCGTTGTCGTGCAGCTCAGCTATGCCGTTGGAGTTGATGGACTCACTTTATCTTCCAAGCCTTCCGCTGTTATCATATTAGATGGCCTTAAGCCATATTTATTGTAATAAGTTCTCTTTTGAGACAGTCGATGTAATAAGTGTGTGATTGCTACTCTGTTATAGATCCTCGAGTACTGTGTGTGTCAGCATTACCGATCCAGGGATGACACTGAAGCACAGAGACTTGACCATTTGAGGTCGGGTCGCTACAAGATGGTATCAGAGAACACGCTGAGTGTAGGACACGACCACTAAGCTAAAAGCCATAGATCACTATTCTCTTCTCATTTCTGACTCCTCTCCATTTTCCACTCTTTAGGATGGCGGATGCAAGAAACAAGTTTGCACAAACGGATGAAGAAGCACCTTTTGGACGACACCTGAAGGAAGTCACTAGGTACCTGAACATAGGAATACCAAGCTTCACCGGGACTTACAACGCCACTTTACCAGAAGAGGAGTGATGGATGATTCAAGTTCAAGTTCCAGGAAGAACCTTCACGCCAGTCACTAAACCCATAGAGTTTTCCTTCGATGCACCAACCTGGAGTTTAGGAAAGAGTATGGCAGCTCACATCACCATGGGACGCATTGGAGAAGTTTACCAAAAGGAGCTTAAGGATACTATCTACCAGATCTATGGGCGTCGAGATGAGCAATGGGAGATGATCAGCACCAGGAAGGATAGATCAATTGTGGCTTTCATCCAGGAACTAAACCGGCACATTCGACGCCAGGAGAATCAGATGTGCGTAGGCATGATAGATCTAAAGAAGGCAATGACTAGGATCGCGGAACTGGAGGAAGAACTCAAGGCTACACATGAAGATTATGAGGAGGAAATCGTCGTACTAGTGGAGAAGAATGACGACCTGATTAAGAAGATCGGAAAATTCATGGGAGACCCCACACCAGTAGAAGAAGATGAAGAACCCAAGGAGATTCGCCGGAGGACTACATCATCATCGACGACACCGACTCCGACCTTAGCGATGACGACTTTGAAGACGAAGCTAGAGCAGATATCATGGAGTCTGCAACCGAGGAATATTTTTAGTAGACCACCACATCAGTAGTAGTATTCCACCATGTAAATAGTATAGTCCAAGCACTTTTACGATAGTTAGACCGATTGTATGCCTTGCTTGATTGATTGAGTGAAATGATTGTGTTTGTCTCATGTGCATGCGGGTAGTGCTTTCTCATTAGACCTCATTCTATTCTAATCTCTCCCCTCTAAACCCATCAGATGCCTCCGAGATGTGACCCCGGATTTGCTTTCCCACCGGAGCTCACTCAGTTGATCCAGCAACAGAATACCCTGATGCAGTTGTTAATTCAGAACCAAGGCAACAACAACAACAACAACAACAATCCACCACCACCACCAGTGGACAACTTAGCCTGTTTTCTGAGGTTGCAGCCACCGGTGTTTTCCAGTAGCACCGAGCCTATAGTAGCAGATGATTGGCTCCGCAGGATTGGAAGGGAGTTAACCACTGCAGGATGTACTGATGCTGAGAAGGTGCGTTTTGCCGCACATCCATTGGATGGACCAGCAGCATCATGGTGGGAGAATTACACTATCACCTACCCTATAGCCACAGTGACATGGGACCAATTTCAGCAAGCCTTTCGTACATCCCATGTCTCAAATGGAGTCATGAATTTGAAGAAGTGTGAGTTTCGCAACTTACGCCAGGGGAACCGTACTGTGGTTCAGTACGCGGATGAGTTTAGCAAGTTATCTCGCTATGCCCCTGATGATGTGGCCACAGATGCCGCAAAGCAGGAGAAGTTTATGGAAGGGCTGAATGATGAGATGAGTATGCAATTGATGGTGGCAACATTCACCAACTACCAGGAGTTGGTAGATAAGGCTCTTATGATTGAAGGGAAGCAGCAGCAGATTGAGAGCCGTAAGAGGAAGTATGGACAAGGGAGGTATAACTCAGGAGCTCAGTAGAAGCCTCGCCTAACCCCAAACTCGGGAGGACTTGTTCATAACCATGGAGGCCACACCCATAATGGAGGAAGTAACCATAATCACACTGGCCCTAGGAATGGGAATGGGAATGGAGCAAGCAACAATCAGAACCGCCCCAATCCAGCCACACCCACCAAGAGAGACCTAAGCCACGTTACTTGTTTCAAGTGCGAGAAGACTGGACACTATGCCACGGAGTGCCCTGAAGGGAAGAATGGAAACGGAAATGGCAGCGCTGGGAAGAAGCCCAATCCATTCAACAAAGGACAAGTGAACCACGTTAACGTGGAGGAGGTTGAAGAGTGGCCAGACACGGTTATAGGTAAGTTTTTGGTTAAGTCATTTACCGCTCTTGTTCTTTTTGATACTGGTGCATCGCATTCATACATATAAAGGGAATTCGTGGATAAGTTTAAACTACCGACCCAAACCCTTAGGACCCCTCTGATAGTAAGCTCACCCGGAGCAGAGTATATGGCTAGTCGATGGTGTGACCAGATATCCTTAACCATTGGCAACCATGTTTTTCCTTCCGACCTAATTATCTTGGAGTCACAAGGATTGGATATGATATTAGGAATGGACTGGATGTCAAAGTACGGAGGAAGCATTGACTGTGTTAGTAAGTCAATTTGTCTCACCACCCCAGAGGGAAAAAGGATCAAGTATATATCTAGGCATGCGCCAAGAAGTAGCCAAGTAAATACCCTCACGGGAGTTGTTCAGGAAGAAGTGCCTGTAGTAAAGGATTACCCAGATGTTTTCCTAGAGGAGTTACCAGGCATGCCATCGGACCGAGATATTGAGTTTTTGATAGTGCTATTGCCAGGTACAGGGCCAATATCCAAGAGACCCTATAGGATGCATGCGAATGATCTGGAGGAGATTAAGAAACAGATCAAGGAGTTATTGGAGAAAGGTTACATTCGACGGAGTTCATCACCATGGGGAGCCCCAGTGCTTTTGGTTGAGAAGAAGGATAAATCCCTAAGAATGGTTGTTGATTATCGAGCCTTGAATGAAGTGATGATTAAGAACAAGTACCCATTGCCGATGATCAATGATCTGTTTGACCAGCTGCAAGGAGCTAAGGTGTTTTCGAAGATCGATCTGCGATCAGGATATCATTAGTTGAAGATATGAGAGAAGGATATACCAAAGACAACCTTCACCACACGGTACAGGCTATACGAATATACGGTCATGTCATTTGGACTGACTAACGCCCCTGCCTATTTCATGAGCATGATGAACAAAGTATTCATGGAATATTTGGATAAGTTTGTTATGGTGTTCATTGATGATATAATGGTATATTCGAAGAATGAAGAAGAACACAAGGAGCATTTGCGTTTAGTTCTCGAGAAACTCAGGGAACATCAGTTGTATGCCAAGTTCATCAAATGCGAGTTTTGGTTGAAGGAAGTCGGATTCCTTGGACATGTTATATCAGGAGAAGGTATAGCAGTAGATCCCACCAAGGTTCAGTCAGTCACAGAATGGTTGGCACCCACTTCAGTTAGCGAGATCCGCAATTTTCTTGGACTCGCAGGATACTACCGGAGATTCATTGAGAATTTTTTCCAAGATCGCGAAGCCCATGACAAAATTATTGAAGAAGGATACCAAGTTTAAATGGACGGAAGATTGTGAGGCAAGTTTCCAGGAGCTGAAGAAACGTTTGACTACAGCCCCAGTGCTGACACTGCCAGATATACGTAAGGATTTTCAAGTGTATTGCAACGCCTCTCGCTTAGGACTTGGAAGTGTGCTTATGCAGGACGGAAGGGTTGTTTCGTATGCCTCGCGCCAACTAAAACAACACGAGTTAAATTATGCCACGCATGATTTGGAGCTAGCAGCCATAGTGCATGCATTGAAGACTTGGAGACATTACCTTATTGGAAACCATTGTGATGTGTACACGGATCATAAGAGTTTGAAGTACATTTTCACCCAGAAGGAACTGAACCTTAGGCAGAGAAGATGGTTGGAGATTATAAAGGATTATGACATGAAGCTTCACTATCATACAGGAAAGGCCAATGTCATAGCAGACGCTTTAAGCCGGAAGAGTTATGCTAATACCCTAGAGAGCACGGGATTGCCGAGGGAGTTAGCAGAGGATCTCCGGGAACTACGTTTGGAGATTGTTCCTAGAGGTTTTGTTGCAACAATGGAGGTTCACTCTACATTGTTAGGAAAGATTCGAGAAGCTCAGAAGGATGACAAAGAGATTGCCGAGATAAGGGAGAAAATGAGCGAAGGGAAGGCCAAAGGTTTTTGTGAGGATGAACACGACACCTTATGGTTTGAGGACCGTGTTTATTTGACCAATAACACAGAGATTAGGAAGATAATACTTCAGGAGGCTCATGACTCACCATACTCGATACACCCCGAAAACACCAAGATGTATTTGCATTTGAAGGAACGTTTCTGGTGGACAGGGATGAAGAAGGATATCACCGAGTATGTGGCCGTATGTGAGGTATGTCAAAGAGTGAAGGCAGAGCATCAAAAGCCAGCAGGGTTGTTACAGCCTATGCCGATACCCGAATGGAAGTGGGACAAACTTGGCATGGATTTTATCACCGGATTGCCCAGGACCAAATCAGGTTATGATTCTATATGGGTAGTAGTTGACCGCTTGACCAAAGTGGCACACTTTATCCCAGTGAAAACAACTTATACTAGTGCAAAGTTGGCCAATATATATATGACCAGGATCCTATGTCTGCATGGAGTTCCAAGGACCATCATATCTGATAGAGGGTGTAGGATCTAGAAGTAGATGTGTCTAGAGGGGGGTGATTAGACACTTAATGCTAAAGTTGCAATTTTTAAGCTTTTTCGGTTTAAGTGGAGTTTAGGCACAATTTCAACACACACAATACATATCAAGCAAGCATGCAAAGAGTATATGAGCAGCGGAATGTAAAGCATGCAACTTGCAAGAATGTAAAGGGAAGGGTTTGGAGAAATCAAACGCAATGGGAGACACAGATGTTTTTCCCGTGGTTCGGATAGGTGGTGCTATCCTACATCCACGTTGATGGAGACTTCAACCCACAAAGGGTAACGGTTGCGAGAGTCCACGGAGGGCTCCACCCATAAAGGGTAACGGTTGGGCGAGTCCACACAGGGCTCCACCCACGAAGGGTCCACGAAGAAGCAACCACCCACAAAGGGTCCATGAAGAAGCAACCTTGTCTATCCCACCATGGCCATCGCCCACACAGGACTTGCCTCACTAGCGGTAGATCTTCACGAAGTAGGCGATCTCCTTGCCCTTACAAACTCCTTGGTTCAACTCCACGATCTTGTCGGAGGCTCCCAAGTGACACCTAGCCAATCTAGGAGACACCACTCTCCAAGAAGTAACAAATGGTGTGTAGGTAATGAACTCCTTGCTCTTGTGCTTCAAATGATAGTCTCCCCAACACTCAACTCTCTCTCATAGGATTTGGATTTTGTGGAAAGAAGATTTGAGTGGAAAGCAACTTGGGGAAGGCTAGAGATCAAGATTATATGGTAGGAATGGAATATCTTGGTTTCAACACATGAGTAGGTGGTTCTCTCTCAGAACATATGAGTTGGAATGGTGTATGCGTTCTGATGGCTCTCTCATCAAATGAAGAGGAGGTGGAGGGGTATATATAGCCTCCACACAAAATCCAACCTTTACACACAGTTTTCCAATCTCGGTGGGACCGAATCAACAAACTCGGTCGGACCGAAAAGGTAAACCTAGTGACTGTTAGAGATTTCGGTGGGACCGACTGGATCAACTCGGTGGGACCGATGTGCTAGGGTTAGGGTAAATCCAAAACTCGGTTTGACCGATTACTCAAACTCAGTGGGACCGATTTGGGTAATAAGTGAAACTGAGATTTGGCCAAGCAAACTCGGTGGAACCGATTGCATATCTCGGTGGGACCGAGAATATTGCAATGGGTAACAGAGAGTTTGCAAGCCCATCTCGGTGAGACCGAGATCCCATCGGTGAGACCGAACTGATTAGGGTTTGGCAGTGGCTTATGACAAGTGAAACTCGGTGGCGCCAGATAGGAAGAATCGGTAGGACCGAGTTTGGCTTAGGGTTTAGGTCATATGTGGAAGTGGGAAAGTAGCTGAGGGTTTTGGAGCATATCACTAAGCACATGAAGCAAGAGGCTCATTAAGCAACACCTCATCCCTCCTTGATAGTATTGGCTTTTCCTAAAGATTCAATGTGATCTTGGATCACTAAAATGTAAAATGAGGAGTCTTGAGCTTGAAGCTTTAGCCAATCCTTTGCCCTTAGCATCTTGAAGGAGTTCCCACAACCTTTAGTCCATGCCACTCCATTGTTGAACTTATCTGAAACATGCTAGATCGAAATGTTAGTCCAACAAGAGATATGTTGTCATCAATTATCAAAACCACCTAGGGAGCACTTGTGCTTTCAATCTCCCCCTTTTTGGTAATTGATGGCAACATACATCAAAGCTTTAGATAAAGATATAAAGAACAACAAGTAAAGCTTTGGAAGGACATGTAACAAGCATAGGCTCCCCCTACATGTATGCACTCATGTAAATATGAAATATAGAGGCATGTGAGAGCATAACCATGACAGAGTAGGCAATGTGTTACATGCATCTTGGCCATATGCATCAGAGCAAAAGATTATCAAGGAAAATACCTTCATGCTCATGAGTCCTTCTTGCAAACAGTATGTACATAAGCAAGAACTCCTCATACTCATGATTTTGATGCATATACTTACCTTGTGGTCTTGAGTTGGCTTAGGATGGAATGAACCTGCACAAACAAGGTTAGATAACACAGGTACATCCACTAGCCAGAGCAAACAAAAGAAACCACAAGAATACCAAGACTGGGATGACATGTAGAGAGTGAGTACAAGGTACCACATTGAATTCAACATGTCCCCAAGAATAAAGATATGCAATGAATTTGACTGATTTCTTTCCCTTAGGTGTCTTGCTCCCCCTGAATCTTACATGGGATATTGGGAGAAGATAGGGAACAGAAAATCAGAGCTAAAAGATACAAATGGAACTTAATTCAAATGAGTACATATGAACATGTCTTTCCCCCAAAAGGACATGTGGTATTGAAAGCACAAGTGCTCCCTAGGTGGTTTTGATAATTGATGACAACATATCTCTTGTTGGACTAACACTTCTATCTAGCATGTTTCAGATAAGTTCAACAATGGAGTGGCATGGACTAAAGGTTGTGGGAACTCCTTCAAGATGCTAAGGACAAGGGATTGGCTAAAGCTTCAAGCTCAAGACTCTTCACTTTTACATTTTAGTGATCCAAGATCACATTGAGTCCATAGGAAAAGCCAATACTATTAAGGAGGGATGAGGTGTTGCTTAATGAGCCTCTTGCTTCATGTGCTTAATGATATGCTCCAAAATCCTCAACTACTTTCCCATATCCACACTTGACCTAAACCCTAAGCCAAACTCGGTCATACCGATTCTTCCTATCCGGCGCCACCGAGTTTCACTTGTCATTAGCCACTACCAAACCCTAGCAATTCGGTTCTACCGATAAGGATCTCGGTCCCACCGAGATGGGGTTGCAAACTCTCTGTTACCCATTGCAATATTCTCGGTCCCACCGAGTTTGTGTAATCGGTCCCACCGAGATTGCAATGTAAACTCAGTGTTTCCCCTTTGTAACTTTTCGGTCTCACCGAGTTCCACTCGGTCTCACCGAAAGAGCAAATCGGTCCCACCGAGTTTGCCTGACCAACTCTCTAGTTAGCTAATTACCAAATTCGGTCTCACCGAGTTTGTGTAATCGGTCTCACCGAGATTACGTTATGCGCAAACCCTAACCGAATCGGTCCTACCGAGTTGCATGTCAGTCCCACCGAAATTCCTAACGGTCACTAGGTTTACTATTTCGGTCAGACCGAGTTTATTGATTCGGTCCCACCGAGATTGGAAAACTGTGTAATGGTTGGATTTTGTGTGGAGGCTATATATACCCCTCCACCTCTTTCTCATTCAGTGAGAGAGCCATCAGAACACACACATCATTCCAACTCATTTGTTCTGAGAGAGAACCACCTACTCATGTGTTGAGATCAAGACATTCCATGCCTACCATATGAATCTTGATCTCTAGCCTTCCCAAGTTGCTTTCCACTCAAATCTTCTTTCCACCAAATCCAAATCCTATGAGAGAGAGTTGAGTGTTGGGGAGACTATCATTTGAAGCACAAGAGCAAGGAGTTCATTACCTACACACCATTTGTTACTTCTTGGAGAGTGGTGTCTCCTAGATTGGCTAGGTGTCACTTGGGAGCCTCCGACAAGATTGTGGAGTTGAACCAAGGAGTTTGTAAGGGCAAGGAGATCGCCTACTTCGTGAAGATCTACCGCTAGTGAGGCAAGTCCTTCGTGGGCGATGGCCATGGTGGGATAGACAAGGTTGCTTCTTCGTGGACCCTTTGTGGGTGGTTGCTTCTTCGTGGACCCTTCGTGGACTCGCGCAACCGTTGTCCTTGGGTGGAGCCCTGTGTGGACTCGCGCAACCGTTACCCTTCGTGGGTTGAAGTCTCCATCAACGTGGATGTAGGATAGCACCACCTATCTGAACCACGGGAAAAACATCCGTGTCTCCAATTGCGTTTGATCTTTCCAAACCCTTCCCTTTACATTCTTGCAAGTTGCATGCTTTACATTCCGCTGCTCATATACTCTTTGCATGATTGCTTGATATGTATTGTGTGTATTGAAAGTGTGCCTAAACTCCACTTAAATCGAAAAAGATTAAAAATTGCTACTTTAGCACTAAGTGTCTAATCACCCCCCTCTAGACACATCTACTTCTAGATCCCACAAGTGGTATCAGAGCTTTGGTCTCCATTGCCTTGGTTTAATCACCATTGGAGGAAGATGGATGTGTCTACTCTAGGGAGTCTTAGACATAGAGTGCCTATTCTTTATGGAAAGTATTTTCATGAGTGGAAAAATGAGATGCTTGTAATCTTCAATCAATATCATTTGAACAAGTATATTGCTAGCCCTTGTGCACCCCATATTGATCCCTTGCATCCTACCCTAGATGAAGATATTGACATGATTCGCAATCTTAGAACTATTGAGCTCATCATTAGAGGATTGCCCAAAGATTTGATTGCTAGTTTGCCTACTCAAAATTGCGCCTATACTATATGGAAATTTCTTGAGGAATGGTTTCCCAATCACTCCTTGAAAACTTTGGATGAAATTCTCCATAAATCTATTGCCTTGAGTAAGATGAACTCTAGTGATCCTAGTTTTGGTAAATGTCTTCTTAAACTTGCCAATCTCATGCATGCTAAAGGAGATGTTGGAATCATAAATGATATCATACTCAGAGCTATAAGAATTCATAAAAGTAATCACTTTGATCATTTATCTAATGAGTTACCCTCTCTAGGAAATGATGAGTCACAAGACCATGATGAACATGAATATTATGATGATGATGACAGTGAATCCGATCTTGATGATGCAATGAGACATTTTGGTCTTATGGCAAATCATCGGGGATATGAATCAGGAGGAAAGGAATGGGTTCTTGATAGTGGATGCACTGATCATATGACCGGAGATGAAGAGATGTTCCGTGAGCTTGCTGAAAACAACGGCCCTCGAAAATATGTCACCTTTGGTGATAATTCAAAGGGTAAAGTGGTTGGCCTTGGTAAGGTGGCCATCTCTCATGATAGTTCTATTCAAAATGTCATGCTCGTTGAATCTCTTGGCTATAACTTACTTTCTGTATCTAGACTTGCTGATTTCGGTTTGAATGTCCTATTTACTAAGGTAGATTGCCAAGTATTTCGTCGAGACAATCATAAAATGGTCTTTACGGGTATGCGTAGAGGTGATCTTTATATCGTCGATTTCTCTAAAAAGGCACAACCTAAAACTTGCTTTGTTGCTAAATCCTCAAAAGGTTGGTTGTGGCATAGACGACTAGGTCACGTTGGCATGAGAAACCTTGACAAGCTTATTAAAGGAAATCATATCCTTGGAGTTAACGATGTCATATTTGATAAGGATAGACTTTGCAGTGCTTGTCAAGCAGGTAAACAGGTTGGAGGAAGACATCCTGTGAAGAACATCATGACCACAAGGAGGCCACTCGAGCTGCTTCACATGGATCTTTTTGGTCCCAATGCCTACAAGAGTCTCGGTGGAAATTCCTTTGGTCTAGTTATAGTTGATGATTTTTCAAGATTTACGTGGGTGTTTTTCCTCAATGACAAATCGCAGGTCTAGAAGATCTTCAGAAATTTCGCCAGGAAAGCCCAAAATCAGTTTGATGTGAAGATCAAGAAGGTTCGGAGTGACAACGGAACAGAGTTCAAGAACGCAAATGTGGACACCTTTCTTGACGAAGAAGGGATTTCACACGAGTTCTCGGCTACATACACACCTCAACAAAATGGAGTTGTTGAGAGGAAGAACCGGACGCTCATCGAAATGGCAAGGACAATGCTTGATGAATACAAGACGCCAAAGCACTTTTGGGCAGAAGCGGTTGAGACAGCTTGTCACGCAACAAATCGCTTATATCTTCACAAGCTACTCGGCAAGACGGCTTACGAGCTCCTCACCGGTAACAAGCCTCAAGTTGGATACTTTCGAGTATTCGGCTCAAAGTGCTACATTCTTGATAAGCATCGTCGTTCAAAGTTTGCTCCTAAAACTCATGAAGGTTCTCTACTTGGTTATGGCTTAAACTCTCACACTTACCGTGTCTACAACAATTTCACCCGAAAGGTTGAAGAGACGGTAGATGTGAAGTTTGATGAATCTAATGGCTCGCAAGTAGAGCAATTGCCAATTGATGTAGGAGACAAAGACCCTTCAGAAGCAATTCAAGACTTGTCCATTGGCAAAATTCGTCCAACGGAGGTAAAGGAGAGTACTTCATCCGTCCAAGCGGAAGCTTCTACTTCACGACAAGGTGAACCAAGAATCGACACGGAAGCATCCACAAGTGGGACACACCAAGATGAAGAAAACGAGGAAGTACGTCAAGATGAACATCAACAACCTCCTTCTCCACCACGACAAGAGAACGACGATGCCAACAATGAAGAAGGCCAAGAAGAAGAACAAGATGAAGAAGATGCTCAACAAAGACCCAAGCAAAAGCTCTCACGAGTTCGAGCAAGAATTGCCAAAGATCATCCCGTCGAGCAAATCCTCAATGATATACAAACCGGGAGAATCACTCGCTCAAAAACTCGTTTAGCTAACTTTTGTGAAAACTATTCATTCATCTCTAGCATTGAACCAGTGAAGGTTGAAGAAGCATTGAAAGATCCGGATTGGATAAACGCTATGCATGAAGAGCTACATAACTTTGAGAGAAACCAAGTTTGGACATTGGTTGAGAAGCCCGACAACAACCACAACATCATTGGTACCAAATGGGTGTTTCGCAACAAGCAAGATTAAGATGGACAAGTGGTCCGCAACAAAGCACGTCTCGTCGCCCAAGGATACACACAAGTCGAAGGTATGGACTATGGTGAGACATATGCTCCCGTTGCTAGACTTGAGTCCATTCGCATCTTACTTGCCTATGCTAATCACCATAATATCACCTTGTACCAAATGGACATTAAAAGTGCTTTTCTAAATGGAGAAATAGAGGAGTAAGTTTACGTCAAACAACCTCCCGGCTTTGTCAATCCTAAGAAACCAAATCATGTTTACAAACTTCACAAAGCTCTTTATGGTCTTAAACAAGCTCCTAGAGCATGGTATAAATGCTTGACCAAGTTCCTTACTACAAGTGGTTTTGAAATTGGTAAAATTGATTCTACTCTTTTTACTAAAAGGGTTAATGGAGAACTATTTGTATGCCAAATTTATGTTGATGATATCATATTTGGTTCAACTAACCCTCTCTTTAGTGAAAAGTTTGGAAAGCTAATGTCAGAGAAGTTTGAGATGTCTATGATGAGTGAACTCAAATTCTTTCTCGGGTTGCAAATCAAGCAAACTAAGGAAGGTACATTTGTCTCTCAAACAAAGTACACCAAAGACTTATTCAAGAAGTTCAATATGCAAGAATGCAAAGGTATGTCTACACCCATGCCCATTAGTGGACATAATGATTTGACCAAAGATGGTGAACCTGTTGATCAAAAGGTTTATCGCTCTATGATTGGTTCATTGTTATACCTATGTGCTTCACGTCCCGATATTATGCTAAGTGTGTGCATGTGTGCTCGATATCAAGCTGCTCCTAAAGATTGTCATCTTAAGGCTGTGAAAAGGATAGTGAGATATTTAAGCCATACACCAAATTTTGGCATTTGGTATCCTAAGAGGTCTTCTTTTGATCTTGTTGGCTATTTCGACTCAGATTATGCCGGAGACAAGGTTGATAGAAAGTCCACTTCGGGTACTTGTCAATTTCTTGGTAGATCTCTTGTGTCTTGGTCTTCCAAGAAACAAAACTCGGTATCCTTATCCACCGCCGAAGCGGAATACATTGCCGCTGGTTCATGTTGTGCTCAATTACTTTGGATGACCCAAACTCTTAAAGATTATGGGATTTATGTGAGACATGTTCCACTGCTTTGTGACAATGAAAGTGCTATCAAAATTGGTCATAATCCTGTACAACATTCTCGAACTAAGCATATTGAAGTTCGTCATCATTTCATTCGAGATCATGTTGCTAAGGGTGACATCAATCTTAAGCATGTTCGCACCGATAAGCAATTAGCGGATATATTCACTAAACCGCTTGATGAGAAAGTGTTTTGCAGGTTGAGAGGAGAATTGAACATCATTGATGCCTCGAACTTGGAGTAGAGACTCCATTGGATACATGCAAGACATGAGCTTATGACTAATCCATGATATATCTCTTATGATAACTATCTTATGTCTTGGATATATTTGCACCTTGCATGTTGTCTAACCCATGTAGGTGCTTGGTTGAATCTAACTCCATGAGATTGTGACTCACTCATATCTTGAGCAACCTCTACATCACCAAGACTCTACACAATTGTGGTTGAAGACATGGAAGCACAAAACCATTCAAACATATCCTTTGACAAATTCTATGTTAAGCTTCATGATTGTCATTTTTGGATACACAAGTGCTCTTCCTTGCAAGAACTAACCCATGTAGGTAGATGAACTCAAACTCCAAGTGGTGCTCCCAACTCTTGATGAACTACATCAACCTTGAGCACCCACACAAGTTCAACTACATGAGCAAGAACCACACCACCACCCAAGGTATGTCATTCCATCTTAGAGAAGCTTTACTTCAAGACATGAGTCAAAGCAACTCAACAAGATGTGAATACATCAAGATGCTTAAACGAAAAATGGTAACCCCATTTTGAGCTTAAACGATGAGTATGACCTATGATCAAGTGTCCTCACTTGACTCCTAAGTCAATATACTCTAACATAGGTGACTATGTCACCGCCCAATTCTAGATGAAGTTCTCTTGTGTCCTCTTCTGAGTTATTGCATTTGTTCCCTGCATATTTGTTTCCTTCTCTCTCAAACAAAAAAAATCAAAAAAAACTTCATCTAGAAACTTTCACTTTTTCCTGTTTGTTTTGTTCTGCATATTTCTGCATCAAATTACTAGCAAATCCTTCAGCTAATTCATTGCAAATCTTTGTGAGATCTTACTTGACTAGTGAGCTGAGGTGACAAGTGTTTTTCTCTGTGTAAACTCGGTCTCACCGACTTGCAAATTTCGGTCCAACCAAATCTTTTCGGTACCACCGAAATGTGCCACTCGGTGCCACCGACTTTGCAATCAGAAAAACAGTTTGCCACTTGTTCTACATTTCTTATGATCCAGCTCCACTCAATGAGTCTTGTCCTCCACAAGCATCACAACTTTATCCTCTGCTTTGTGCTGAATCTCAAGGACCAAACCTATTCGATGGATTCCAGGAAAAACCTTCTTGGAAATTGATGTCAAAGGGGGAGAGAGAGATCACATCAAAGCTTATAGGAAAGAGAGATCACACCAAGAGAGAAAAAGTATTAAGGGGGGGAGAAAGTCTCAAGGATCCCAGATGTTATTAAGGGGGAGAGAAAGTCTCAAGGATCCCAGATGTTGTTAAGGGGGAGAGAGACACCTCCAAGGAGAGAAAAATACTCAAGGATCCCAGATGCTTGATGTTCAAGAGGAGAGATGCCACATGTCTTTTTGGGGGAAAGACATGTTCATATTAACTCATTTGAATTAAGTTCTATTCAACTCTGATTTTCTGTTTCCTATCTTCTCCCAATATCCCATGTAAGATTCAGGGGGAGCAAGACACCTAAGGGAAAAGAAATCAGCCAAATTCATTGCATATCTTTATTCTTGGGGACATGTTGAATCCAATGTGGTACCTTGTACTCACTCTCTACATGTCATCCCAGTCTTGGTATTCTTGTGGTTTCTTTTGTTTGCTCTGGCTAGTGGACGTACCCGTGTTATCTAACCTTGTTTGTGTAGGTTCATTCCATCCTAAGCCAACTCAAGACGACAAGGTAAGTATATGCATCAAAATCATGAGTATGAGGAGTTCTTGCTTATGTACATACTGTTTGCAAGGACTCATGAGCATGAAGGTATTTTCCTTAATAATCTTTTGCTCTGATGCATATGGCCAAGATACATGTAACACATTGCCTACTCTGTCATGATTATGCTCTCACATGCCTCTATATTTCATATTTACATGAGTGCATACATGTAGGGGGAGCCTATGCTTGCTACATGTTCTTCCAAAGCTTTACTTGCTGTTCTGTATATCTTTATCTAAAGCTTTGATGTATGTTGCCATCAATTACCAAAAAGGGGGAGATTGAAAGCACAAGTGCTCCCTAGGTGGTTTTGATAATTGATGACAACATATCTCTTGTTGGACTAACACTTCTATCTAGCATGTTTCAGATAAGTTCAACAATGGAGTGGCATGGACTAAAGGTTGTGGGAACTCCTTCAAGATGCTAAGGACAAGGGATTGGCTAAAGCTTCAAGCTCAAGACTCTTCACTTTTACATTTTAGTGATCCAAGATCACATTGAGTCCATAGGAAAAGCCAATACTATTAAGGAGGGATGAGGTGTTGCTTAATGAGCCTCTTGCTTCATGTGCTTAATGATATGCTCCAAAATCCTCAACTATTTTCCCATATCCACACTTGACCTAAACCCTAAGCCAAACTCGGTCATACCGATTCTTCCTATCCGGCGCCACCGAGTTTCACTTGTCATTAGCCACTACCAAACCCTAGCAATTCGGTTCTATCGATAAGGATCTCGGTCCCACCGAGATGGGGTTGCAAACTCTCTATTACCCATTGCAATATTCTCGGTCCCACCGAGTTTGTGTAATCGGTCCCACCGAGATTGCAATGTAAACTCAGTGTTTCCCCTTTGTAACTTTTCGGTCTCACCAAGTTCCACTCGGTCTCACCGAAAGAGCAAATCGGTCCCACCGAGTTTGCCTGACCAACTCTCTGGTTAGCTAATTAGCAAATTCGGTCTCACCGAGTTTTTGTAATCGTCTCACCGAGATTACGTTATGCCCAAACCCTAACCGAATCGGTCCTACCGAGTTGCATGTCAGTCCCACCGAAATTCCTAACGGTCACTAGGTTTACTATTTCGGTCAGACCGAGTTTATTGATTCGGTCCCACCGAGATTGGAAAACTGTGTAACGGTTGGATTTTGTGTGGAGGCTATATATACCCCTCCACCTCTTTCTCATTCAGTGAGAGAGCCATCAGAACACACACATCATTCCAACTCATTTGTTCTGAGAGAGAACCACCTACTCATGTGTTGAGATCAAGACATTCCATTCCTACCATATGAATCTTGATCTCTAGCCTTCCCAAGTTGCTTTCCACTCAAATCTTCTTTCCACCAAATCCAAATCCTATGAGAGAGAGTTGAGTGTTGGGGAGACTATCATTTGAAGCACAAGAGCAAGGAGTTCATTACCTACACACCATTTGTTACTTCTTGGAGAGTGGTGTCTCCTAGATTGGCTAGGTGTCACTTGGGAGCCTCCGACAAGATTGTGGAGTTGAACCAAGGAGTTTGTAAGGGCAAGGAGATCGCCTACTTCGTGAAGATCTACCGCTAGTGAGGCAAGTCCTTCGTGGGCGATGGCCATGGTGGGATAGACAAGGTTGCTTCTTCGTGGACCCTTTGTGGGTGGTTGCTTCTTCGTGGACCCTTCGTGGACTCGCGCAACCGTTGCCCTTGGGTGGATCCCTGTGTGGACTCGCGCAACCGTTACCCTTCGTGGGTTGAAGTCTCCATCAACGTGGATGTAGGATAGCACCACCTATCCGAACCACGGGAAAAACATCCGTGTCTCCAATTGCGTTTGATCTTTCCGAACCCTTCCCTTTACATTCTTGCAAGTTGCATGCTTTACATTCCGCTGCTCATATACTCTTTGCATGCTTGCTTGATATGTATTGTGTGTATTGAAAGTGTGCCTAAACTCCACTTAAATCGAAAAAGATTAAAAATTGCTACTTTAGCACTAAGTGTCTAATCACCCCCCCTCTAGACACATCTACTTCTAGATCCCACAGGTATCTCTCCTCTTGAACATCAAGCATCTGGGATCCTTGAGTATTCTCTCTCCCTGGAGATTTCTTAATAATATCTGGGATCCTTGAGACTTTCTCTCCCCCTTGAGCTTTGATGTGATCTCTTTCTCCCCCTTTGACATCAATTTCCAAGAAGGTTTTTCCTGGAATCCGTCGACTAGGTTTGGTCCTTGAGATTCAACACAAAGCAGAGGATAAAATTGTGATGCTTGTAGAGGACAAGATTCATTGAGTGGAGCTGGATCAGAAGAAATGTAGAACAAGTGGCAATCTTGTTTTTCTGATTGCAAAGTCGGTGGCACCGAGTGGCACATTTCGTTGGTACCGAAAAGATTCGGTTGGACCGAAAATTGCAAGTCGGTGAAACCGAGTTTACACAGAGAAAAACATTTGTCACCTCAGCTCACTAGACATGTAGGATCTCACAAAGATTTGCAATGAATTTCCTGAAGGATTTGCAAGGAATTAAGTGCAGAAAATGCAGAACAAAAAAACAAAGAGAAAAGAGAAGAAACTGAAAGATCTAGATGAAGTTTTTTTGTTTTTGAAAAAAAGGAGAGAGAAAATAAACATGCATGCGACAAATGCAATAACACAAAGAAAGAACACAAGAGAGCTTCATCTAGAGTTGGGCGGTGACATAGTCACCTACGTTAGAGTATATTGACTTAGGAGTCAAGTGGGAACACTTGATCATAGGTCATACTCATCGTTTAAGCTCAAAATAGGGTTACCATCTTTTGTTTAAGCATCTTGATGTATTCATATCTTGTTGAGTTGCTTTGACTCATGTCTTGGAGTAAAGCTTCTCTAAGATGGAATAACATACCTTGGGTGGTGGTGTGGTTCTTGCTCATGTAGTTGAACTTGTGTGGGTGCTCAAGGTTGATGTAGCTCATCAAGAGTTGGGAGCACCACTTGGAGTTTGAGTTCATCTATCTACATGGGTTAGTTCTTGCAAGGAAGAGCACTTGTGTATCCAAAAATGACAATCATGAGGCTTAACATAGAATTTGTCAAAGGATATGTTTGAATGGTTTTGTGCTTCCTTGTCTTCAACCACTATTGTGTAGAGTCTTGGTCTTGTAGAGATTGCTCAAGATGTGAGTGAGTCGCAATCTCATGGAATTAGATTCAACCAAGCACCTACATGGGTTAGACAACATGCAAGGTGCAAATATATCCAAGACATAAGATAGTTATCATAAGAGATATATCATGGATTAGTCATAAGCTCATGTCTTGCATGTATCCAATGGAGTTTCTACTCCAAGTTCGAAGCATCAATGATGTTCAATTCTCCTCTCAACCTGCAAAACACTTTCTCATCAAGTGGTTTAGTGAATATATCCGCTAATTGCTTATCGGTGTGAACATGCTTAAGATTGATGTCACCCTTAGCAACATGATCTCGAATGAAATGATGACGAACTTCAATATGCTTAGTTCGAGAATGTTGTACAGGATTATGACCAATTTTGATAGCACTTTCATTGTCACAAAGCAGTGGAACATGTTTCACATAAATCCCATAATCTTTAAGAGTTTGGGTCATCCAAAGTAATTGAGCACAACATGAACCAACGGCAATGTATTCCGCTTCGGCGGTGGATAAGGATACCGAGTTTTGTTTCTTGGAAGACCAAGACACAAGAGATCTACCAAGAAATTGACAAGTACCCGAAGTAGACTTTCTATCAACCTTGTCTCCGGCATAATCCGAGTCAGAATAGCCAACAAGATCAAAAGAAGACCTCTTAGGATACCAAATGCCAAAATTTGGTGTATGGATTAAATATCTCACTATCCTTTTCACAGCCTTAAGATGACAATCTTTAGGAGCAGCTTGATATCGTGCACACATGCACACACTTAGCATAATATCGGGACGTGAAGCACATAGGTATAACAATGAACCAATCATAGAGCGATAAACCTTTTGATCAACCGGTTCACCATCTTTGGTTAAATCATTATGTCCACTAGTAGGCATGGGTGTAGACATACCTTTGCATTCTTGCATATTGAACTTCTTGAATAAGTCCTTGGTGTACTTTGTTTGAGAGACAAATGTACCTTCCTTAGTTTGCTTGATTTGCAACCCGAGAAAGAATTTGAGTTCACTCATCATAGACATCTCAAACTTCTCTAGCATTAGCTTTCCAAACTTTTCACTAAAGAGAGGGTTAGTTGAACCAAATATGATATCATCAACATAAATTTGGCATACAAATAGTTCTCCATTAACCCTTTTAGTAAAAAGAGTAGAATCAATTTTACCAATTTCAAAACCACTTGTAGTAAGGAACTTGGTCAAGCATTTATACCATGCTCTAGGAGCTTGTTTAAGACCATAAAGAGCTTTGTGAAGTTTGTAAACATGATTTGGTTTCTTAGGGTTGATAAAGCCGGGAGGTTGTTTGACATAAACTTCCTCCTCTATTTCACCATTTAGAAAAGCACTTTTAATGTCCATTTGGTACAAGGTGATATTATGGTGATTAGCATAGGCAAGTAAGATGCGAATGGACTCAAGTCTAGCAACGAGAGCATATGTCTCACCATAGTCCATACCTTCGACTTGTGTGTACCCTTGGGCGACGAGACGTGCTTTGTTGCGAACCACTTGTCCATCTTCATCTTGCTTGTTGCGAAACACCCATTTGGTACCAATGATGTTGTGGTTGTTGTCGGGCTTCTCGACCAATGTCCAAACTTGGTTTCTCTCAAAATTATGTAGCTCTTCATGCATAGCATTTATCCAATCCGGATCTTCCATTGCTTCTTCAACCTTCATAGGTTCAATGCTAGAGATGAATGAATAGTTTTCACAAAAGTTAGCTAAACGAGTTTTTGAGCGAGTGATTCTCCCGGTTTGTATATCATTGAGGATTTGCTCGACGGGATGATCTTTGGCAATTCTTGCTCGAACTCGTGAGAGCTTTTGCTTGGGTCTTCGTTGAACATCTTCTTCATCTTGTTCTTCTTCTTGGCCTTCTTCATTGTTTACGTCGTCGTTCTCTTGTCGTGGTGGAGAAGGAGGTTGTTGATGTTCGTCTTGACATATTTCCTCGTTTTCTTCATCTTGGTGTGTCCCACTTGTGGATGCTTCCGTGTCGATTCTTGGTTCACCTTGTCGTGAAGTAGAAGCTTCCACTTGGACGGATGAAGTACTCTCCTTCACCTCCGTTGGACGAATTTTGCCAATGGACAAGTCTTGAATTGCTTCTGAAGGGTCTTTGTCTCCTACATCAATTGGCAATTGCTCTACTTGCGAGCCATTAGATTCATCAAACTTCACATCTACCGTCTCTTCAACCTTTCGGGTGAAATTGTTGTAGACACGGTAAGTGTGAGAGTTTGAGCCATAACCAAGTAGAAAACCTTCATGAGATTTAGGAGCAAACTTTGAACGACGATGCTTATCAAGAATGTAGCACTTTGAGCCGAATACTCGAAAGTATCCAACTTGGGGTTTGTTACCGGTGAGAAGCTCGTATGCGGTCTTGCCGAGTAGCTTGTGAAGATATAAGCGATTTGTTGCGTGACAAGCTGTCTCAACCGCTTCTGCCCAAAAGTGCTTTGGCGTCTTGTATTCATCAAGCATCGTTCTTGCCATTTCGATGAGCGTCCGGTTCTTCCTCTGAACAACTCCATTTTGTTGAGGTGTGTACGTAGCCGAGAACTCGTGTGAAATCCCTTCTTCGTCAAGAAAGGTGTCCACATTTGCGTTCTTGAACTCCGTTCCATTGTCACTCCGAACCTTCTTGATCTTCACATCAAACTGATTTTGGGCCTTCCTAGCGAAGTTTCTGAAGATCTTCTAGACCTGCGACTTGTCATTAAGAAAGAACACCCACGTAAATCTTGAAAAATCATCAACTATAACTAGACCAAAAGAATTTCCACCGAGACTCTTGTAGGCATTGGGACCAAAAAGATCCATGTGAAGTAGCTCGAGTGGCCTCCTTGTGGTCATGATGTTCTTCACGAGATGTCTTCCTCCAACCTGTTTACCTGCTTGACAAGCACTGCAAAGTCTATCCTTATCAAATATGACATCGTTGACTCCAAGGATATGATTTCCTTTAATAAGCTTGTCAAGGTTTCTCATGCCAACGTGACCTAGTCGTCTATGCCACAACCAACCTTTTGAGGATTTAGCAACAAAGCAAGTTTTAGGTTGTGCCTTTTTAGAGAAATCGACAATGTAAAGATCACCTCTATGCATACCGGTAAAGACCATTTTATGATTGTCTCGACGAAATACTTGGCAATCTACCTCAGTAAATAGGACATTCAAACCAAAATCAGCAAGTCTAGATACTGAAAGTAAGTTGTAGCCAAGAGATTCAACAAGCATGACATTTTGAATGGAACTATCATGTGAGATGGCCACCTTACCAAGGCCAACCACTTTACCCTTTGAATTATCACCAAAGGTGACATATTTTCGAGGGCCGTCATTTTCAGCAAGCTCACGAAACATCTCTTCATCTCCGGTCATATGATCAGTACATCCACTATCAAGAACCCATTCCTTTCCTCCTGATTCATATCCCCGAATATTTGCCATAAGACCAAAATGTCTCATTGCATTATCAAGATCGAAGTCACTATCATCATCATCATAATATTCATGTTCATCATGATCTTGTGACTCATCATTTCCTAGAGAGGGTAATTCATTAGATAAATGATCATCAAAGTGGTCACTTTTATGAATTCTTATAGCTTTGAATATGATATCATTAATGATTCCAACATCTCCTTTAGCATGCTTAAGATTGGTAAGTTCAAATAGACATTTACCAAAACTAGGATCACTAGAGTTCATCTTACTCAAGGCAATAGATTTATGGAGAATTTCATCCAAAGTTTTCAAGGAATGATTGGGAAATCGTTCCTCAAGAAATTTCCATATAGTATAGGCACAATTTTGAGTAGGCAAACTAGCAATCAAATTTTTGGGCAATCCTCTAATGATGAGCTCAATAGTTCTAAGATTGCGAATCATGTCAATATCTTCATCTAGGGTAGGATGCAAAGGATCAATATGAGATGCACAAGGGCTAGCAATATACTTGTTCAAATGATATTGATTGAAGATTACAAGCATCTCATTTTTCCACTCATGAAAATACTCTCCATCAAGAATAGGCACTCTATGTCTAAGACTCCCTAATGTAGACACATCCATCTTCCTCCAATGGTGATTAAACCAAGGCAATGGAGACCAAAGCTCTGATACCACTTGTAGGATCTAGAAGTAGATGTGTCTAGAGGGGGGTGATTAGACACTTAATGCTAAAGTTGCAATTTTTAAGCTTTTTCGGTTTAAGTGGAGTTTAGGCACAATTTCAACACACACAATACATATCAAGCAAGCATGCAAAGAGTATATGAGCAGCGGAATGTAAAGCATGCAACTTGCAAGAATGTAAAGGGAAGGGTTTGGAGAAATCAAACGCAATGGGAGACACGGATGTTTTTCCCGTGGTTCGGATAGGTGGTGCTATCCTACATCCACGTTGATGGAGACTTTAACCCACAAAGGGTAACGGTTGCGAGAGTCCACGGAGGGCTCCACCCACAAGGGGTAACGGTTGCGCGAGTCCACACAGGGCTCCACCCACGAAGGGTCCACGAAGAAGCAACCACCCACAAAGGGTCCACGAAGAAGCAACCTTGTCTATCCCACCATGGCCATCGCCCACACAGGACTTGCCTCACTAGCGGTAGATCTTCACGAAGTAGGCGATCTCCTTGCCCTTACAAACTCCTTGGTTCAACTCCACAATCTTGTCGGAGGCTCCCAAGTGACACCTAGCCAATCTAGGAGACACCACTCTCCAAGAAGTAACAAATGGTGTGTAGGTAATGAACTCCTTGCTCTTGTGCTTCAAATGATAGTCTCCCCAACACTCAACTCTCTCTCATAGGATTTGGATTTTGTGGAAAGAAGATTTGAGTGGAAAGCAACTTGGGGAAGGCTAGAGATCAAGATTCATATGGTAGGAATGGAATATCTTGGTCTCAACACATGAGTAGGTGGTTCTCTATCAGAACATATGAGTTGGAATGGTGTATGCGTTCTGATGGCTCTCTCATCAAATGAAGAGGAGGTGGAGGGGTATATATAGCCTCCACACAAAATCCAACCGTTACACACAGTTTTCCAATCTCGGTGGGACCGAATCAACAAACTCGGTCGGACCGAAAAGGTAAACCTAGTGACCGTTAGAGATTTCGGTGGGACCGACTGGATCAACTCGGTGGGACCGATGTGCTAGGGTTAGGGTAAATCCAAAACTCGGTTTGACCGATTACTCAAACTCGGTGGGACCGATTTGGGTAATAAGTGAAACTGAGATTTGGCCAAGCAAACTCGGTGGAACCGATTGCATATCTCGGTGGGACCGAGAATATTGCAATGGGTAACAGAGAGTTTGCAAGCCCATCTCGGTGAGACCGAGATCCCATCGGTGAGACCGAACTGATTAGGGTTTGGCAGTGGCTTATGACAAGTGAAACTCGGTGGCGCCGGATAGGAAGAATCGGTAGGACCGAGTTTGGCTTAGGGTTTAGGTCATATGTGGAAGTGGGAAAGTAGCTGAGGGTTTTGGAGCATATCACTAAGCACATGAAGCAAGAGGCTCATTAAGCAACACCTCATCCCTCCTTGATAGTATTGGCTTTTCCTAAAGACTCAATGTGATCTTGGATCACTAAAATGTAAAATGAGGAGTCTTGAGCTTGAAGCTTTAGCCAATCCTTTGTCCTTAGCATCTTGAAGGAGTTCCCACAACCTTTAGTCCATGCCACTCCATTGTTGAACTTATCTGAAACATGCTAGATCGAAATGTTAGTCCAACAAGAGATATGTTGTCATCAATTATCAAAACCACCTAGGGAGCACTTGTGCTTTCAGAGGGACACTATTTACCTCAAAGTTTTGGCATCAGTTACACCAGACCTTGGGAACGAGATTGGAGTTTAGTACAACATTTCACCCACAGACGGATGGACAGACCGAGAGAGTCAACCAGATTCTGGAGGACATGTTGAGAGCCTGTGCGCTAGATTATGCATCTAGCTGGGATGATAATCTGCCTTACGCAGAGTTCTCATACAACAATAGTTACCAAACCAGTTTGAAGATGGCACCGTTCGAAGCCCTGTATGGACGAAGGTGCAGAACACCATTGATGTGGGATGAAGTTGGAGACCGGTGGTTGTTTGGACCAGACTTGATCAAAGAGTCTGAGGAGAAAGTTAAACTGATTCGAGATAGATTGAAGATAGCTCAGTCCAAACAGAAGAGTTATGCAGATTTGAAACGCAAGGAGGTAACCTATGAAATTGGAGTTAGAGCATATCTGCGAGTATCACCTTTGCGGGGAGTGAAACATTTTGGAGTTAAGGGAAAGCTAGCCCCGAGATTTGTAGGACCATATCGTGTTTTGGAACGGATGGGAGAAGTTGCCTACAAGTTGGAGTTACCTGAAGAACTATCATGAGTTCACGATGTGTTTCACGTTTCCCAGTTGAAGAAGTGCCATGCTAAGATGGCCGACATACCGCTAAGAGATACCGTACCCTTAGAGGCGATTCAGTTGGACAATGACTTGACTTATGAGGAGAAGCCAGTCAAGATTTTGGCGTTTGCCAGTTGAGTCACCCGCAGCAAGGTCATTAAGTCTTGCGAAGTTCAGTGGATCCATCATACCAAGGACGAAGCCACATGGGAACGAGAGGATGATATTCGCAAAGACCACCCACACCTATTTTCTAGCCAACCCGAATCTCGAGGGCGAGATTCATCATAAGGGGGGTAGGTTTGTAACATCCCGAATTTTCAATTTGGAATGTTATACATAGATCATTCTTGCATATCATATTTTATTGCATTTCGTCTCGCGATCCTCGAAATCCTAAGCAACTCAAGGACCCTTGGAGAGAGTTGGGGATTTCCCCGGTTTTCAAATTTGGTTTTATCAAATTTTGAAACGAGGATTTTTGGTTTTAATTATTTTTCTCTCCGAAAATATTTCATATTAAAAAATATATGAGAGGGGATAATATGAATTCTCCAAAATAATTGAAATATTGGAGGAAAAATATTAAAATCAAATATTTGTTTTATTTGGATTTTGTTTGCATTAGAAAAATTGCACGTTTTCAAAATTGCATTTTGGGGCCAAGAAAATGTTCATATCGCTCTAAATATTTTATTTAGACAGTGAAAATTTGTTTTGGCATTTTTAGTTTTTTATTTTATTTTCTAGGATTTTTTAGTTTCGGCGGAATTATTTTTTTTAAAAAGTGCGCATGCTAACTGGGCCGAAGGCCAGCCGCCGGCCCGTCCCCTCCCGCGTGCCGTCTCCTTCCAAGAGACTGGCCGCGCCACCGCCGCCCGACTCAAGGAGTCCGGCTAGGACTCCTCCCCGCCGCCTTTGCCCCCTCCCCAAGGCACACCCCCTCCTTATATACTCCCCCCGCCGCCACCACCACCCACCACCGCCGCCTCGCCTCGCCCCGCAGCCGCAGCCGCCCGCTGCCGCGCCCGTCGCCCGCTGCCGCGCCCGTCGCCCGCTGCCGTGCAGCGCCGCCGCCGCCTTGCCGCGCCGTCGCCGCCTTGCCGCGCCGTCGCCGCCTTGCCGCGCCTCGTCGACGCCGTTGTGCCTCGCCGGACCGACAAGGTAGTCGCCAGTTTTTTTAAAAAACCGATCCGTTTTTTTAAAGAAAACCCTAACTTGTTTTTTTTGTTCGCCGGTTTTTCACGGTTTTTCTTTTTAGCGGACTTTCGTCCGTATGTTTGCTTTAACGAACGGTTTTCGCTCGTCAGTTACAGATAACGAACGCTCGTTCGTTAGCCTGTCCGTCAGTTTTCTTTTATCGGACTATTTCGCGATTATTTCTGATCACGATTTCTGATCCGATTTTCATTCTAGTTTATCTTTTCGCTCGTTAGTCGGAATCAGGCGATTCAAGCGCCTAGATCTTCGTCTCGAGACCCTCTTTGCACTTAACCAACTTGAACAAGTTTTTGCTACCGTAAAATTTAACCTAGGTCTAGATTAGTAAGAGGATCTTGTTTCTTTCGCCATTTGAGTTTCGTTGCTCCGTTTGATTTGATTCTTTTTGCAAACCGGAGTTCTTAAGTTGAACTTTCTGGTTAGATCTTCTTATTTGAGTTTTACCCGTGCTTCTTTGCTTGATTGCTTATGTATGCTATTGTTTGTTTGTGATGGAATTCCCGGAGTGCGAAGTGTGTTATTTGGAGTCTCTAGTTTACGCGGATCATCAGCAAGGCAAGTAACACTTCGATCATACCCCTTTATCACCCAGTTTTTATGCATTAGTTCCAATCCTCAAACATTGCATGACTAGGATGTCATTAACATGTGGGTTGGGAAGTAGTTGATGAGGTAGAACCTATTGCCCTGTTACATTCAAACCCTTGGGAGTTACTTACGCGTTGCTTATATTGCTATGCTATGCTTATAGACGTGGTTTGGGTGAGTGAAATCCATGACAGATGTGAGATTGATAATTAATGGTTCAACTTAAGGTGGCAACTTAAATACACATCTAGGTGGATTGAGGCACCTGGAGTACCCAATGTTGCTTGTATTTTTGGAAATCCCGGAGTACCCGTGTGATCTTCCTATGGACCGCCACCCAGGCTCAAAGGGAACTGAGATGATTCATGCTAGAAACTTCCGTGTGCAGCCACAAGCTATTATGGGCTCTAACATAGTTGAGTAAGTTACGTGAAGCTCTTGAAGAGGTGGATCAGCAGGTAGTGGGTTGTAGGTTTGGTATGGTCCGCCCGGAGTAGAGAGTTAATGTTTCTGAAAGACTGTGTCTCGGTCATCCGTTTCTCAAACACCATGTAGTGCGAGAAATCCAACGGAGGCGATCGAGTCTTGTGGGGAAAAGTGCGCAAACCTCTGCAGAGTGTACAAACTAATCATGGTTAGCCGTGTCTCCGGTTATGGACAAATCTTGAGTATCTAGTACTTGGAGTATCTTAAGTATCTCATCGCTCTAAATTAATATTGTTGGGTTGATAATTACCTTAATTGGGATTGAGTTGGAGGAACCTTCTCAATGATGTTTCAACTACCATGATAGTTAAATTAAAATCTATTCCTTTGTTGTAGGAAAAAAATTGGATTTTCACAAAACTATAACCATAGAGCTTTCCACCAGCCAAATATGCATGTAGTGATAGCATTATTCTGTTCTTGCTCTACTGTGTTATTTTGCGAGCATATTCCATGTGCTGACCCATTTTTGGGCTGCAATGTATTATGTTGCAGACTTTTCAGACGAGGAGTAAGGTTCGTTAGGTCGTTGCCGTGCAGCTCAGCTATGCCGTTGGAGTTGATGGTCTCACTTAACTTCCAAGCCTTCCGCTGTTATCGTATTAGAAGGCCTTAAGCCATATTTATTGTAATAAGTTCTCTTTTGAGACATTCGATGTAATAAGTGTGTGATTGCTACTCTGTTATAAATCCTTGAGTACTGTGTGTGTCAGCATTACCGATCCAGGGATGACACTGAAGCATAGAGACTTGACCGTTTGAGGTCGGATCGCTGCAACTACGGATTAAGCGAAGATTGGCTAAGGACGAGGTGACGATGCACGTGGGAAATGGTTCCAAAGTCGATGTGATCGCAGTCGACACGCTACCTCTACATCTACCTTCGGGATTAGTTTTAGACCTGCATAATTGTTATTTGGTGCTAGCGTTGAGCATGAACATTATATATGGATCTTGTTTGATGCGAGACGATTATTCATTTAAATATGAGAATAATGGTTGTTCTATTTATATGAGTAATATCTTTTATGGTCATGCACCCTTGAAGAGTGGTCTATTTTTGTTTAATCGCGATAGTAGTGACACACATATTCATAATATTGAAGCCAAAAGATGCAAAGTTGATAATGATAGTGCAACTTATTTGTGGCACTGCCGTTTGGGTCATATTGGTGTAAAGCACAGGAAGAAATTCCTTCTGATGGACTTTTGGAATCACTTGGTAGTTGCGAACCATGCCTCATGGGCAAGATGACTAAAATGCCGTTCTCCGGAACAATGGAGCGAGCAACAGATTTGTTGGAAATCATACATATTGATGTATGTGGTTCGATGAATATTGAGGCTCACGGCGGGTATCATTATTTTCCCACATTCACAGATGATTTGAGCAGATATGGGTATATCTACTTGATGAAACATAAGTCTGAAACATTTGAAAAGTTCAAAGAATTTCAGAGTGAAGTGGAAAATCATCGCAACAAGAAAATAAAGTTTCTATGATCTGATCGTGGAGGAGAGTATTTGAGTTACGAGTTTGGTCTTCATTTGAAACAATGCGGAATAGTTTCGCAACCCATGCCACCCGGAACACCACAATGTAATGGTGTGTCCGAACGTCGTAATCGTACTTTACTGGATATGGTGCGATCTATGATGTCTCTTACTGATTTACCGCTATCCTTTTGGGGTTATGCTTTAGAGATGGCTACATTCACGTTAAATAGGGCACCATCTAAATCCATTGAGATGACACCTTATGAACCGTGGTTTGGCAAGAAACCCAAGTTGTCGTTTCTTAAAGTTTGGGGCTGCGATGCTTATGTGAAAAAGCTTCAACCTGATATGCTCGAACCCAAATCGGAGAAATGTGTCTTCATAGGATACCCAAAGGAGACTGTTGGGTACACCTTCTATCACAGATCTGAAGGCAAGACATTCGTTGTTAAGAATGGATCCTTTCTAGAGAAGGAGTTTCTCTCAAAAGAAGTGAGTGAGAGGAAAGTAGAACTTGATGAGGTAACTGTACCTGCTCACTTATTGGAAAGTAGTTCATCACAAAAATCTGTTCCTGTGACTCCTACACCAATTAGTGAGGAAGCTAATGATGATGATCATATAACTTCAGATCAAGTTACTACCGAACCTTGTAGGTCAACCAGAGTAAGATCCGCACCAGAATGGTAAGGTAATCCAGTTCTGGAGGTCATGTTACTTGACCATGACGAACCTACGAACTATGAGGAAGCGATGATGAGCCCAGATTCCGCGAAATGGCTCGAGGCCATGAAATCTAAGATGGGATCCATGTATGAGAACAAAGTGTGGACTTTGGTTGACTTGCCCGATGAACAGCAAGCCATTGAGAATAAATGGATCTTCAAGAAGAAGACTGACGCTGATGGTAATGTTACTGTCTACAAAGCTTGACTTGTTGCGAATGGTTTTCAACAAGTTCAAGGAGTTGACTATGATGAGACCTTCTCACCCGTAGCGATGCTTAAGTCCGTCCGAATCATGTTAGCAATTGCCGCATTTTATGAAATTTGGCAAATGAATGTCAAAACTGCATTCCTTAATGGATATCTTAAAGAAGAGTTTTATATGATGCAACCAGAAGGTTTTGTCGATCCAAAAGATGCTAACAAAGTGTGTAAGCTCCAGCGATCCATTTATGGACTGGTGCAAGCATCTCGGAGTTGGAATATACGCTTTGATAGTGTGATCAAAGCATATGGTTTTATACATACTTTTGGAGAAGCCTGTGTTTACAAGAAAGTTAGTGGGAGCTCTGTAGCATTTCTGATATTATATGTGGATGACATATTGTTGATCAGAAATGATACTGAATTTCTGAATAGCATAAAAGGATACTTGAATAAGAATTTTTCAATGAAAGACCTCGGTGAAGCTGCTTATATATTAGGCATCAAGATCTATAGAGATAGATCAAGACGCTTAATTGGACTTTCACAAAGCACATACCTTGATAAAGTTTTGAAGAAGTTCAAAATGGATCAAGCAAAGAAAGGGTTCTTGCCTGTGTTACAAGGTGTGAAGTTGAGTCGGACTCAATGCCCGACCACTGCAGAAGATAGAGAGAAAATGAAATTCATTCCCTATGCTTCAGCCATAGGTTCTATCATGTGTGCAATGTTGTGTACCAGACCTGATGTGTGCCTTGCTATTAGTTTAGTAGGGAGGTACCAAAGTAATCCACGAGTGGATCGCTGGACATCGGTCAAGAACATCCTAAAATACCTGAAAATGACTAAGGATATGTTTCTCATTTATGGAGGTGACAAAGAGCTCGTCGTAAACAGTTACGTCGATGCAAGCTTTGACACTGATCCAGATGACTCTAAATCACAAACCGGATACACATTTTTATTGAATGGTGGAGCTATCGGTTGGTGCAGTTCCAAGCAGAGCGTCATGGTGGGATCTACGTGTGAAGTGAGTACATAGCTACTTCGGAAGCAGCAAATGAAGGAGTCTGGATGAAGGAGTTCATATCCGATCTAGGTGTCATACCTAGTGCATCGGGTCCAATGAAAATCTTTTGTGACAATACTAGTGCAATTGCCTTGCCAAAGGAATCCAGATTTCACAAGAGAACCAAACACATCAATAGATGCTTCAATTCCATCCGCGTGCAAGTCAAGGAGGGAGACATAGAGATTTGCAAGATACATACGGATCTGAATGTTGCAGACCCGTTGACTAAGCCTCTCTCACGAGCAAAACATGATCAGCACCAGGACTCCATGGGTGTTAGAATCATTACTATGTAATCTAGATTATTGACTCTAGTGCAAGTGGGAGACTGAAGGAAATATGCCCTAGATGCAATAATAAAGTATTTATTTATATTTCCTTATATCATGATAAATGTTTATTATTCATGCTAGAATTGTATTAACCAGAAACTTAGTACATGTGTGAATACATAGACAAACTGAGTGTCACTAGTATGCCTCTACTTGACTAGCTCGTTAACCAAAGATGGTTAAGTTTCCTAGCCATGGACATGAGTTGTCATTTGATTAACGGGATCACATCATTAGAGAATGATGTGATTGACTTGACCCATCCGTTAGCTTAGCACTATGATCGTTTAGTTTATTGCTATTGCTTTCTTCATAACTTATACATGTTCCTATGACTATGGGATTATGCAACTCCCGAATACCGAAGGAACACTTAGTGTGCTATCAAACGTCACAACATAACTGGGTGATTATAAAGATGCTCTATAGGTGTCTCCAATGGTGTTTGTCGGTGTCAAAACCGGCGGATCTCGGGTAGGGGGTCCCGAACTGTGCGTCTAGGCCAGATGGTAATAGGAGACAGGGGACACTTTGTTTTACCCAGGTTCGGGCCCTCTCGATGGAGGTAAAACCCTACTCCTGCTTGATTAATATTTATGATGTGGGTAGTACAAGAGTAGATCTACCACGAGATCAAGGAGGCTAAACCCTAGAAGCTAGCCTATGGTATGATTGTTGTGTATGGAGTTGATTCTGTCCTACGGACTACAACCCTCCGGTTTATATAGACACCGGATAGGGTTAGGGTTACACAGAGTTGGTTATAATTGTAGGAGATCTTGAATATCCGCATCGCCAAGCTTGCCTTCCACGCCAAGGAAAGTCCCCTTCGGACACGGGACGAAGTCTTCAATCTTGTATCTTCATAGTCCAGGAGTCCGGCTGAAGGTATAGTCCGGCTATCCGAACACCCCCTAATCCAGGACTCCCTCAGTAGCCCCTGAACCAGGCTTCAATGACGACGAGTCCGGCGCGCAAATTGTCTTCGGCATTGCAAGGCGGGTTCCTCCTCCAAGTCCTTCATAGAAGATTGTAATCACCAAGAATAGTGTCCGGCTCTGTAAAATAAGTTTCCATATATCGCCATAGAGAGAATAATATTAACACAAATCAAATCTGCTGACGTATCTTGCAGTGCGCCATCACACCACAGCCAAGTCCTTTACTTGAATCGTTTTTACTTTTCCACCTCAGCATGTTTTGCGAGGCGGTTTCCTTGGTACGTCTTGTCGAAGCAGAGATCGTGTACCCTTTTTACGAGATCCTCATTAATACGGACGTGGGTAACCCAACCGCGCCATTTATCACGGCGCTCGGGAGGCAAGCGAGTTTTATTAGGCAGGTGGGGACACATAACCGCGTCCGCCTATATAAGGGGATAAGGATTCACCCTATTTACCTACGCCTTCTTCCTCTCTTGCCTACCCATCTCTCGCGCACCCGAGCTCCAGCGCCCAAGCCCGCACTTCCCACCTCAACCTTCTCCAGCAATGTCCGGAGTGGGAGGCAAATGGATGGTCTCCACCGTTACGGAGAGCAAAATCAAGAAGCTAAGGAAGGCCAGGTATCTGTCCAAGGACATCGTGCACCGGCTTCCCGAGGAGGGGCAGCTCATCCCCACCCCAAGGCCCCATGAGAGGGTGGTATTTCTCCTCCACTTCCTCCATGGACTGGGTTTTCCACTCCACCCATTTGTCCGGGGGCTCATGTTCTACTACGGCCTGGATTTCCACGATCTGGCCCCGAACTTCATCCTCAACATCTCAGCGTTTATCATCGTGTGCGAGGCCTTTCTCCGCGTCCGCCCCCATTTCGGTCTCTGGCTCAAGACTTTCAACGTCAAGCCCAAGGTGGTGAGCGGCAGCCAGGCGGAGTGCGGAGGCGCCATGGCGGGCAATATGGCCAACGCCCTATGGTTCGAGGGCTCCTTCGTGGAGACCCTAAAGGGATGGCAATCCGGGTGGTTTTATATCACCGAGCCACGCGATCCGGAATGGACTGCGGCCCCCTAGTTTCGATCCGGACCCCCCACGCGGCTTGTGTCTTGGAAAGAGACGGGCCTGTCATGGGGCGACGAGGAAGAGGTAGCCGGATTGCAAACATGCATCCGGTCCCTGGTGAACAAGCCAGTCAGGCTAGTTAATATAATCCAGGTTTTGCTCGTCCACCGGATCCTCCTGTGCCAACAACGGGATTTCAATCTGTGGGAGTTCGACCCGGCGCAGCATCAAACCCTCAGCGCGCTCTTCGACACAACGTACGAAGACGCCTGGAAGATGCTATTCAAGGGCGCCGAGGCTCCCGCATCCGCTTCCGAGGACTGCGGATATAGCTTGCAGCGTCACGCTAGCAAGGTACGCTATCTACACCTTTTACAGGATGTTTTAAGCTTTTTCATAGTTTGACTCTATGCGGGATCTAAACTCCCTTACCTTTGACAGGCTTGGCGGGCAGTAGCCGAACCCATTAACTGTCCGGCTCCGCTGCCCGGAGACCCAGCCCTAGCTCTACTAGTGAAGCTGCTGGCTCCGGCACCTTATGTGGTGCCGGAAAAGAAGGCCAAGAAGAAGAAGGTCATGGGGACCCGGAAGAGTACCCGTAACATGGTGCTGTCGGACTTGTCATCTGACGAGTCCGAGATGCCCTCTTCCCGTGAAAACGAGGAGGAGGAAGAAGAAACCTCTCCCCCTCCAGCGGGGGAAGGAAAGAAAAGGAAGGCCGCCCCCGAGGGGGGGGGGCGAAGGGTCCAAGAAGAGGAAAACCCCTCCGTCGGACTACGCCCCCGACGCCGACGAGGGTGAAGAGGAGTGGCCGGACAGGGCCAGGCATCCGGCAAAATCGTAAGTGTTCAGATACCAGAGTAACTCATGATATTCCTTTTGTTGCACAGCTTTCCCTAATGTCGAATATAATCATGCAGCCCGCCCCGGGCCGAACTCAACGAGTCGTCAAGCGGCTCCCTGGATTCATCGGACGTGAATTCCGTTCCGCCCGCTGTCTCCCCCCGCACTGCGGATGACGCCGAAGTGGCGTCGCAACGAGCTCCGGGGCAGGAGGAGGTGGTCTTGGAGGGGCCTCAAGGCGACCTCCCGGACCCCAGGAGTGAAGGGGACAAGACCCCCCCCCCCAGGGCTCCAAGTCCGGCTTTGAGCCGGACACCGTGCCGGAATCTTCAACGATTTCGGACCGCGGCGGGAGAACTCCTTTAAAGAGGAGCAAGCCTTCTGAGCCGGCAGCCCCCGTCCAACCGGAGGCGCCGGACAATCTGCTGGAGGTGCTTGAAGGCGCCTCCATCAACGAGGAGCACCGTGCTGTTATGAGTACGGTGATCTAGAAGGTTCAGTCCGCCAAAAGAGGACTGACTGAAGCTTGCGCTAGCCTTCTAACAGGCTTCGAGGTAAGTAAAAAATATATGAAAATATTACTGCGTAGACAGTAGCCCCTGATGCTCTTTTTGGCGTTCGGAAAGAAAAGCCGAATAGAGGATCTAGTAAATTTTGCAGGAGTCTAACAAAAAGAGTCGATATGCGTGTGCAGGCTTCGCTGCTATCCACCGCCGCACTGACTGCGGAGGTGGGTGTCCTGAAGCAGGACCTTGAGCGGACCGAGCAAGAACTCGGCCTTGCCAAGCGGCAGCTCGAGGAAAAAGAAGGTAAGAAATACCTTACTAAAAAGGGTGCCTATAGAGAGGCATGATTGCAGAAAATAACAGGAATGTGCTGCTTATTGTAGGGGCCACGACTGAGGTGGCGACCCTCAAGCAGGCACTAGCTGAGGCCGAAAAGAAAACGGCCGCGGAGCGCACCGAGCGGGAGAGACTTGGGACTCAGGTCGGCGAGGTGCAGCAAGAGCTTCAGGCTCTCATGAAAAAACATGAGAGTTTGGAGCTTGAGTCAAAGACCCAAGCATCCGAGCTCGCGACGGCCCTTGAGACTGCCAAGTCTGCCAAGGCCGAAGCCCAAAAGGCCCTCCGAGAGTTGGAGGATATGAAGAAGATAGCAGCGGGTAAGGCATTCTTTATGCAAAGCAGAAATATAAAAGTAAACTACTTGTTACTTACCCGAATCCGGAGTTCTCTAGGGGCATTCGCAGATCTTCCCCGCAGCGTATCCGATGCCGCCGCATTCTACCGAGCTGAAGAGGGCAGCTCGACGGAGAAGGTGTTCTGGTCTCAGTATGCTGAGGCCGGACACCATGTGCCCTTGAGCGACCAGCTGAAACAGCTGGTCAAACTCCACAAGGCGGCCGAACAAGCCATGAAGGGCTTCATAGTTCGGCTGTGGCCCGGAGAGGCCCTGCCTGGGAGCTACTTCGGGCTGGTACGGCGGCGGGTGGAGGCCTATCCAAGGCTCGAGGTCCTCAAGCGCTCCGTCTACATTGAAGGTGCCCGTAGGGCCCTTGCCCGTGTAAAGGTGCACTGGGGTAAGCTAGATGGTGAGAAGCTTGTGAAGGACGGGCCGCCACCGGGGAAGGAGCATCGCAAGCCCGAGAACTACTACAAGGATGTTCTTGCGGGTGCCTGCCTTGTGGCAGACGAATGTACCAAGGATGTAGTTTTTGAATAAACTCGCTCGTTTTTATCCTGTGCGCTGAAAACTTGTTCATAGGCGCTTAAGCAATGCTTGTTGAATTTAAAATATTATTTTCTGTGCGGCCGTTTATCAAAAATTTAAGAGATGGCCAGTCGTCGGCTTCTGCCCCCATGCCACTAGTGCTGGGGTGTTCGGGGATAAACCTGAGCACTCTTTTTCCCATAGTTGGGTCCTTCGTGGGAGGCGCTCAGCACAGCGAACCAGGCAATCAGACTATAATGCTTGAACACTCTCACTTAGCCATAGAACGTTATAATTTTAAATTTCGGTGAAGCCCCTAGTTCGGAAGACCAAGTTCGGGGCGCTATCCACGCCTTGGCTGGGATCATCCAGCTCCTCGCTCGAAGCGGCATAAGTCTTTAGGGACTCGAAAAACCTCTCGAACAGCGACTGGTCTCTCGCCTCATCATGACAGTCAGTTTTAGCTTTCTCCACTGAGGTGCTTAACCCAGCTCAACCGGGGCACAATCGCAGTGGTTCTCCTAGTGCTACCTTAGCCGATATAGCGGAACGTAAGGCACCAAAACATAGGAGCCGGGCAAACCCAACTATTGACCCAAATCATGATTCGGAGCCGATGCATATAGTGCTATAAGTTCGGGGTGCCGCACTTGTGAAAGTGTACGGACTTCTCGCGCCATATTGAAAGGTACTGAAGCCCCTGGCGTACTTGCCGTACCATAGTGTACGGGTGCAACATGTCATTAATGAACATATATATGAAAAGAGTAATGCAAAAAATAGACAAAAAGCTAAGCATTGTTTATAGAGAGGCTGTTTATCAAAGCCGAACGATACAAATAGTGCGGTAAGCAAAAGATATTGGACTATTCAGTATGTCCTGACCAGGGAAAGGCCGCGGAATTTTATTTAAAATGGGTATACCGCTCGTAACAGAGACCACCTGGGAATTCCATAATGCGGCATGGCTTGTCTGCCTCCCTGGATCTTGCATCGTTTGTGCGGCAATCGAACTGCCGAACAGGTCGTCCGAAGTATGGAGTCCTGAAAGTAAGAAAAAATTAAAAAAATAATCCGGCAGCCCCTGGTACGTTTTAAGACGTATTTTGGGCGTGCCGTTACTGTGCCCCTTCCCCTGTGCCCATGGTATTTCAAGGGCGTAGTTATGTACGCGAGGTACTGGTTTTGCTAGGTCGCGAAAGCTGGGGTTGGGGCCGCATTGCTACGCTTGCTCAGAGTGTGCCAGGCGGTCCTGCTGTAGGTTACTTCGGGCGCGCTTGGCAGTGTCTGGCTTTTTAATGGCCGGACTGGGGAATTGCCTAAGAAGGCTACTTTGTACCTCTGCTGCGAGAGCTGTCGTATGCTCCTCCGTATGGAGGGAGTGTTCGGTGTTTCTGTTGACCGTGATTACTCCTCGAGGGCCTGGCATCTTGAGTTTGAGATATGCGTAGTGCGGCACCGCATCGAATTTTGCGAATGCGGTTCGTCCGAGCAGGGCGTGATAGCCGCTGCGAAAGGGACTATATCGAAGATTAACTCTTCGCTTCGGAAATTATCCGGGGATCCGAAGACCATGTCAAGTGTTACTGAGCCTGTACAGTTGGCTTCTACACCTGGTATGACGCCTTTAAAGGTCGTTCTTGTGGGTTTGATCCTTGAGGGATCTATGCCCATTTTCTGCACTGTGTCCTGATAAAGCAGGTTCAGTCTACTGCCGCCGTCCATGAGGACTCTTGTGAGGTGAAATCCGTCGATGATTGGGTCGAGAACCAATGCGGCGAAGCCACCATGACGGATGCTAGTGGGATGGTCCCTTCGATCAAAGGTGATCGGGCAAGAGGACCATGGGTTGAACTTTGGGGCAACTGGCTCCATCGCGTATACGTCCCGCAGCGCACGCTTCCGCTCCCGCTTGGGAATGTGGGTTGCGTATATCATGTTCACCGTCCGCACTTGTGGGGGAAAACCTTTTTGTTCATTGTTGTTCAGCGGCTTGGGCTCCTCATCGTCGCTGTGCAGCCCCTTGTCTCTGTTTTCGGCTCTTAATTTGCCTGCCTGCTTGAACACCCAACAATCCCTGTTAGTGTGATTAGCTGGCTTTTCGGGGGTGCCATGTATCTGGCACAAGCGATCGAGTATTCGGTCCAAACTGGACGGGCCCTGACTATTCTTTTTGAATGGCTTTTTCCGCTGACCAGATTTGTAGCCTTTGAATCCGGCATTGACTGCCGTGTCTTCATTGCTGTCACTGTTAACGCGACATTTTTGTTTGTTCCGATGTGTACTGCCGCTTTTGTCCTTGGTATCCGAATTACCAGGGTTCTTTGATAAGTTGTTACTGCGAGCTAGCCAGCTATCTTCTCCCGTGCAAAAGCGGGTCATGAGTGTCGTGAGGGCTGCCATGGATTTCGGCTTTTCCTGTCCCAGGTGCCGGGCAAGCCACTCGTCGCGGATGTTATGCTTGAAGGCTGCTAGGGCCTCTACTTCCGGACAGTCGACTATCTGGTTTTTCTTTGTTAGGAACCGTGTCCAGAATTGTCTGGCTGATTCTTCTGGCTGCTAAATTATGTGGCTTAAGTCGTCGACATCCGGCGGCCGCACGTAAGTGCCCTGGAAGTTATTGAGGAATGCGGCTTCCAGGTCCTCCCAAGAACCGATTGAGTCTGCTGGCAAGCTGTTAAGCCAGTGCCGGGCCGGTCCTTTAAGTTTGAGCGGGAGGTACTTGATGGCGTGTAGATCGTCGCCGCGTGCCATTTGGATGTGAAGGAGATAGTCTTCAATCCATACCGTCGAGTCTGTGGTTCCATCGTATGATTCGATGTTTACGGGCTTGAAGCCCTCTGGGATTTTATGATCCATTACTTCATTCGTGAAGCATAGCGGGTGTGCGGCGCCTCTGTACTGGGCTATATCACAACGCAGCTCGGAAGAGCTATGTCTGTTGTGTTCGACCCGGCCGGATTTGTTGTATCCGGAGTGAAGATCATTGTCACATGCCGTAGGGCGCCTACACGATCCGTAGATCGATCTTGTCTGTCTTGCCTTGTCCTCCAGTATGTCTCGCAGGACGGGCGCATTTTCCCGTGCCTTAGTTGTGCGGCGTCAGGGCATGGCTTGGGTGGAGGGCCGACAGGCCTCTCTGTCGCGACCGCGAGGTGGCCGGTCTGCCATGTCATGCGCTGGTGATGTAGGTGCTTCCTCCTCTGATCGGGGTAGCGGCCTGCGCTTCGGGTAACTCTTGGAGGGGCGTTCAAGTTCATACTCTTCGGCCGCAAGGTCTTCAGTCCATCTGCCAGCTAGCAATTCTTGGGCAGCTCTAAGCTGTTGCTGCTTTTTCTTGAGGCTGCTTGCCGTAGCTAAAAGCCTGCGTTTAAAACGCTCTTGTTCGGCGGGGTCTGATGGTATGACGAATTCGTCGTCATCGAGGCTTGCCTCATCTTCGGAGGGAGGCGTATAGTTATCATCCTCGACCTCTTGGTCTGCCGCTCTCTCATGGGGGATGGCTTCTCCATCTTCCTGTGCCGAATTTTGCTGAGGTGGGTGTTCTTCAGCGCTATCCGGGGTAGTATTATCTCCCGTGCCGGAATCACTGTTTTTGCTTTGGTGGGATTTAGAGCGGCGCCGCTGACGTTGGTGCTTTTGCTGTTTCTTGGGGGCGTCATCCCCCACTGTTCCATCGCCATGTCCGTCTTTTGGAGTATCCACCATGTATATGTCGTATGACGAGGTGGCTTTCCAGCGCCCTACAGGTGCTGGTTCTTGTTCGTCTCCTATATCGGCGTCCATGCCGTCGATGTCTTCGGAGCCGAAGTCAAGTATGTCAGTTAAATCGTTGACAGTGGCTACCAAGTGGGTTGTGGGTGGGTTTTGAATTTCCTCACAGTCCGTATCCCACCCTTGCTGACCGTAGACCGGCCAAGGCTCTCCTGATAAAGAGAGACTTAAGAGAATTCAGGATGTCGCCAAAGGGCGAATGCTGAAAGATGTCCGCTGCGGTGAACTCCATTACTGGCGCCCAATCGGATTCGATTGGCAGGGGCGCGGGGGCTCGGAGTTCGGAGAGGAATCCGGCTCCTCGGAGTCACGGGCCATGCGGAGTGCGGGGCTGGGGTTTGGCTCGATCGCCTCTAAGGTCGCAGCCCCTGAGGCAGCGTCCAACCGCTGATCCTCGATCGACGCAGTAGGTTCCGAATCAATGGTCGAAACCGATGCGTGTGCGGCCTCCAAGGCGCTGTTCGGCGGCTGAGCTATATCATGCCCATCGAGACAGTGCGGCACGCTTGGCTGTGGCTCGAATCCATCGAAGATCAAGTCTCCACGGATGTCAACCATGTAGTTTAGGCTTCCAAACCTGACCTGATGGCCAGGGGCATAGCTTTCGATCTGCTCAAGGTGGCCAAGCGAATTGGCCCGCAGTGCGAAGCCGCCGAAGACGAAGATCTGTCTGGGGAGAAAAGTCTCACCCTGGACCGCATCGTTGTTGAAGATCGAAGGAGCCATCGGGCCTAAAGGCGATGGCACAGAGGAACTCTCAATGAAAGCACCAATGTCGGTGTCAAAACCGGCGGATCTCGGGTAGGGGGTCCCGAACTGTGCGTTTAGGCCGGATGGTAACAGGAGACAGGGGACACTTTGTTTTACCCAGGTTCGGGCCCTCTCGATGGAGGTAAAACCCTACTCCTGCTTGATTAATATTGATGATGTGGGTAGTACAAGAGTAGATCTACCACGAGATCAAGGAGGCTAAACCCTAGAAGCTAGCCTATGGTATGATTGTTGTGTATGGAGTTGATTCTGTCCTACGGACTACAACCCTCCGGTTTATATAGACACCGGATAGGGTTAGGGTTACACAGAGTCGGTTATAATGGTAGGAGATCTTGAATATCTGCATCGCCAAACTTGCCTTCCACGCCAAGGAAAGTCCCCTCTGGACACGGGACGAAGTCTTCAATCTTGTATCTTCATAGTCCAGGAGTCCAGCTGAAGGTATAGTCCGGATATCCGAACACCCCCTAATCCAGGACTCCCTCAGTGTTTGTTGAGTTGGCATAGATCGTGTCGGCGTCCTGGGAACGGGGGTCCCCAAACTTGCCTGCCTACGGCCCACAACATGGCTCCATCAGCGGCCTGGTACGGCCCATCTTCACCAGCATACACTCAAGACCCTCACGAGGGGCCAAGCCTCGCGATGCGGACGATGCAAGACCTCCTCGGGGGCGACCTCACTAGGCTGGCTCGCAAGGGGCGGAGAGATCACGGCAAGGGGCACCTCGCGAGGTTCTTGTGACGCAACCCATGACGACCAAGGCCAGGCTGGTGCCAGGCAGGCGCCAGCGCGCGCAGTGTACTCGTTTCCTCTTTGGTGCTAAAGGGGTAGGCGCAGGCGAGGAGTCCTGAGGCATTAGGCAAAGGTTTCCATATCGATGCAACAATACCAAGACCAGCAGGACGACAGGACGGAGGTCACCGTGGAGCCCAGGACGGCGTCACCACTAGAGCCTTTGGCAGGCGAATTCCACCTTTAGTCAGGATAACTTGTACTGGTTGTTTCCCTTCAAATTTGGCCGTTGTTGGATCCCTTCCCGCCTACATTTGGGAAGAGGACCAGGGCCTCTATTAATAGGACTAGCCACCACAGTAGGGGGCAACTCATCTTGGATTGGATCCATTCCATCCTCGCACACTCAAGCTCACTGATCCCAAGGACACCTCTCCTCAGGAGGTTGTTCTTCCCTTGTACTAGTTCATCCTCAGCCTGCAAGGCAATCAACCACACCACACTGGAGTAGGGTATTACACCACATCGGTGGCCCGAACCAGTATAAACCCTGTGTCGCTTGTTCTTTGAGTTCGATGTGCTGAGCCTTGGGATCGCGGTGAGTGGGTGAGCTAGGGAAGGGAGAGATATTCGTGCGCACCCCAGTGTTCGAACCTTAAGGGTTTTGCCGGTACCCGAAATTCAACATTTGGCGCGCCAGGTAGGGGTGCGCTGAAGCTTCCTTTCATCGATCCACGCTCCACCGCTCCATCGCACCCATGGCAGACGCACGTCGGGCCCGTGCCGAGCGTTGGGTCACCCTCGCCGCCCATGTTGCTAGACGGTCCCTGTCGGCGGGCCTCCCCGCCGTTCTCCGTCACCCGCCGCCAACGCTGCCACCGGCCTGGCGGGAAACGAGCAGCAAGCGTACTCGCTGCACCCCTCTGTGCGGCGGGAGGGCCGCAGTGCCACCCCGTCGCTGACTCCGGCCAGCTCATCGTCTCACGCTCGTCGCGCACCCATGGATGCGCAGGCCACGTTGCTCATGGCACGCGAGCTCCTGCACTACCGCCCGGTCGACGACCTCTACGAGGACTGGCTGGACCGCATCGCTGAGCTCGTCAGCGCCGCTGGGGGCTCGCCTGTCCCGTCTCTCTCGCTACCTCGCCCTCCTCCAGTCGCGGGTGACGTAGCCCACGGGGCGCCTCTGCCACCTCCTCACGAAGATAGTGCCCTGGAGCCAAGGCGCGCGGCCCCCCGGCGCGACCCACCACGCCGGGCGCCCACGCGAGAAGAAGGAAGCTTCCAAGAGGTTCCCTGACCGCAAGAAAATGCTCCTGCGCTCCCGGCGCCACCACGACAAGACCGCGTGCCGCCTGCGGTGGCGGTGCGCGGACATCAAGGGCGGGCTCCGCCTCCGCAAAGAGCCCCGGTGGCCATAGCAGGTTGCCGCGCCTTCACTCCAGAGCTGTGTAGTGTCGTCTGGCCGGTCAAGTTCAGGCCAGACCTGCCTCGTTGCTACGATGGCACCCCCAACCCTACGGAGTTCTTGCAGCTCTACGAGCTGAGCATCGAGGCGGCCAACAGCGACGAGGAAGTCATGGCGAACTGGTTCCCCATGGCTCTCAAGGATGGTGCACGCTCGTGGCTCCTGAACTTGCCCCCGGGGTCGATCTCTTCCCGGGGTGATATGCGCGACCGTTACATCGCCAACTTCCAAGGCACTCATGACCACCCTCCGGCCGCGGGTGACCTGCGCCGCATCAAGCAACAGCCAGGAGAGACCTTGCAAAAGTACATCCAGCACTTCAACAACGTTCGCCTCAAGATCCCCAAGGTGACGGACGAGGCCATCATTTCAGCGTTTTCCGATGGCGTCCGCGACGTCAAGATGAAGGAGGAGCTCACCATCCATGAGGAGCTATGCACGGCTCTGGAGCTGTTCAACATGGCGACCAAGTGCGCAAGAGCTGAGGAAGGGAGCCTTTTCCTCCTCGAGCTCCCTGCTACCGACCCAGAGGAGAAGAAAGCCAAGGCCAAGGACGTGAAGCGCAAGGGGGTGGCCGTGCTCGCGGCGGAGCCGGACACGAAGCGCGGCCGGGACCACCCCGAGTCGTCCAAGAGTAGCCCTTCGTTCTGCGCCTTCCACAATGTACACAACCACAACACCAACGACTGTTAAGAGCTCAGGGCCATTCGAGATGGATGCTTCGGTCGACGCCCCAAGCGCAACGACTGGGGCTACGATCGAGGAGGAGGATGAGGTGGGGGACGCTGGACGACCGCGACCCCTGCCAGGAGTGGTGCGACCGGCCTCGTGAGGACCGCTAGCAGGACCAGCCTCGTGAGGGCGCATGGAGGGACCAGCCTCGTGAGGACCGCCCTCAGGGCAATGCTGGTCTCCCTCCACTGCCACCACTGCCAAGAGGAACGATGACCATCATCAGGAGGAGGGGGCCGGGGCTTCCAGGAACCACGTGCTATCGCCTGCATCTTGGGCAGAGCTCAGGCTCCAGCATCCCAGCGCGTCTTCAAGAAGTTTGCTCGCGAGGTGAACGCGACTCTTCCCAGGCTCAAGGCCACGCGCCCGCTTAGGTGGTCCAAGTGCGCCATCACCTTTAGCTCATCGGACCAGCTCAAGTGCGCGGCGACCGCCGGCGCCCTCCCGATGCTTTGCTCGCCTGTCATCAGCAACGTCCAAGTCACCAAGACTCTCATCGACGGTGGCGCAGGGCTCAACATCCTGTCCGTTGAGACATTCGACAGCCTCCAAGTGCCATACGATCAGCTACAACCTACCAAGCCCTTCTCAGGAGTGACCGACGACTCCACCACCCCGATAGGGCAGGTCCGGCTCCCTGTCACCTTCGGCCAGCGCGACAACTACTGCACCGAGCTCATCAACTTCGACGTCGCCGACATCCGCCTGCCGTACAACGCCATCCTCGGGTACCCAGCATTAGCCAAGTTCATGGCAGTGACCCACCATGGCTACAACGTCCTCAAGATGCCAGGAAGCGGCGGAATCATCATAGTCCCCTGCGAAGAAAGAGATGCGGTGTGCTCCCTGGAGCACGCCTTCCAAGCCACGGCGATCAAAGACCCCGGCAGCGAGGGCGTCCAGTACCCTCCTGAGACCATCCCTGAAGAAGAAGCAACCACTCCGCACAGGGTCTCAGGAGAGCGGCGTCTCCAGTGCCGCCGCCTCAGGATCAGCGCCCACACCTGGGGCGCCTCCCTCCCTTGCATAGGAAGGAGCGCCCGGCGCCCTCCTCAGGCGAGGCTCGGGGGCTCTCTTCTGGAGGGCCTCAGACCTAGCCAACATCACGAGGGAGGCGCTCGGACACCACGTGGAGGCGTGCTTTGCGGCATGCTTCCCTCAAGAGGGTGTTGGGCAAGGAGCGCCCGACGCTCAGGAGTTCATCACCAAGACCACTCAGGAGCTACAAGATGCAAGAGCCATGCGCGGCGACCGCCGCCCACCACCCAGCGCAGCTCCCCATCCTGGCGAGGATGGTGGGCTGCGCTTCTGCATCGACATTCTAGGACTCAACAGGGCCGCATCGCAGGAGCACTCTTGGCCTTCGCGCATTGGACGGTGTGAGGGCCCACCTCACAGCTATGTTCGCATGCCATTTGGCCTGCCGAACATGGCGGCCGCCTACCAGCGTCATCTACGGAGCATCCTGGCAGCTTAGGAGGCCAGGCATCATGTAGTCCTCGTGGAGATGGAGACGGTCCTCAAGGAACCACCCTAGCCCCCAGAGCCTCCCGAGGCTCAGGGTCTTGGCGGCTCGTGAGGAGCGACTCCTTCATTGCGTGTCTTCGGCTACTGTCGGGGATACACCCCGCGGTATGACCCGGCCAGATGTATAACCCGGCCGGACTTGGCGACTCACTAAGTGACCTGCCCGAGCCTGGCGACTTATGGGTGACCTGGCAAGCGGATCAAAAGAGCGACAAGACCCGGGGGCCCAAGAGGCTCAAGGCCCAGAAGGCCGGCTACGTTATGGTAGGCCGGCTTAAGAGGAAAGGTGTGAGGAATATCTCCTTTACGAGGAAGCAAGACCCGGACTTGTAATCAACTTGTAAGAGAAGATAGACTAATCCTAGTCCTACTAGGACTCCACATGTAACCCGCCCCTCTAACTTATATAAGGAGGGGCAGGGCTCCCCAAAGAGGGACAAGGTAAGAAGAAACAATCTCTAGGGCTAGACACAAAGAGCCGGCTTACCGGCGACTCTCTCATGAGCATAATGAGACCTAGCCACAAACATCATGTAGGGCTATTACCGGATGATGTTTCCTGGGGCCCAAAGCTGTCTAAATCCTTGTCTTGTGTGTTGCATCTCTAGTCCCGATCAACCCCTTCAAGCTACCGCATAGATGCGTTGGCCTCGCGACTAAGTCCTGACACTAAGGACATCTTCTGTGACAATTCCACGACAGTTGGCACCCACCATGGGGCATGCGCACGGTGGTGTTGAGTTCTTGGAGGGATCTTTTCTAGGGTTTCGAGAAGTTTGCAATTTTCCGGATGAAGAAGAACCGGTTTGAAAAGATCAGCCTCAAGATTTATGATATGTGAAAGAGAAATTAGAGTTGCAAGCCGCCTGCCACCGTCGTCTTGAGGTTCATCTGAAGAAGTTTTTTGAGCCGCCGAAACCAACAGGGATCAAGTTTTTGCGGCGACTTACTAAGAGAGTGGCTCGATGAATCTGCCGACTCGCTTTAAGATCAGGGATTCGCCAAGTACCGTTTTATCTAAAACCAAGAGATTCCATGGTGGATTATTGGCTGTGCATACTGACAAAAACATCAAGAGGAGTTTTGCAATTTTTTTAGATAAAGATTTTACAATCCGCGAGATTGAAGTCGAAGAAGAAAAATAGGGTTGACCCTGAGCCGCCGACACCAGTCTTCGTACGATTCGAGGAAATCCGATCAATAAAAGTTTTGAGCGTGAGCCGGCAGCAACCCATCAAGCCGTCCAATCACCAAGTCGCTGAGACCGTCAGTTTCTGTTGAAATCTGATTAGGCGTACTATTCGGAGCATCTACGTGTTATTTCCTTCAACATATACAACAATCTGAACCCAGCCAGCTTCAACGAATCCAAGTGCTAGTCACGTAAGGAAAATAGCATGATTTACCTTACGTAAACATACATGATTCCAACGCCTAATCGATTTGACAAGTCAACGCCAAGCTTGGACGAGGCCGCGGACTTAGGCTCGGCTTCCGTTTTCATCTCTGAGCCGCCATAGCTGGGTGCGTCTCTAACGGCCGCCCGTCCAAGTGGCCCTGCTGAACCGGCACCTCTCCAACTCGCTGAGGCCTCAGCCACGCTTTGCCGCCTCTTATCCACTCCGCACGCAGCTGCCCCGGCTCATGCCTCTGCTTCACTCCGCGCGCTGCCTTGATTCGTTACCGCCGCCTCAAGCTGTCCTGGCTGCAGCGCTGCCTCGCTGCGAGTTGCCTCCCCGCCGGTTTCCATCTCTAAATCGCCAGCATGGACCCCCGACTTGCTGCAAGCTGCAGACTGCTTCTCCTGCGAGCCGCCGTCCCGCGTTGAGCCACCGTTTGCCTTCGGGTTGACTCGTTTCTTCCTCGGGCCACACCGCGCCTTGCCAGTTTTGCTCCTGCTAAAGGCCGTTGTGCCCCGACCTCACTCGCTCGGTTGCCACAGCCCCTACGTCCGCCTAAGTCGCCGTCCGTGGCCGACTCGCGGAGAATCGCCGCTGAAGAGCCGCCCTATCGAGCTACCCGGCGCTTCATCCGGATCATCCATTGTGCGGATAAACCGTGATATCTATCCGTTCAAGTTTATTTTTCTTAACACATATTGTTTTTATCAAAGAACAATTACTTGGTCTTGTAATATTTTTGCAGGACCATTACGAAAAGGTGTCGCCTAAGGGGGCGCATCAACATCACTTTTTGCATTGGTGTTTGTCCGTGCTAGGATGCTCGACGGATATATGTGCAAGTCGCCGCCCCGATGTTCAGATTACATCCGTCCGCACCTGTTGCCGATTCATGCATCTACACCGGTTAAACAACATCACGTTTGACTCGCCGCTCGCGCCGCTTTGCAAACGCCATGGACGACTCGTCCATCTGCCCTCACAGCGGTTCACGCGTCCGCACCGGTTCACGCGTCTGCACCGGTTCACGCGTCCGCACCGGTTCACGCATTCGCACTGGCTTACAATGCTACGGCCGACTCATCTGTTGTTCGGGCGAATCAGCTGATATCCCTCTAAGTATAATTTTAGCACATATTGTTTTTGTTAGAGAGCAATTACTTTGGTCTTTGCATTTTATATGTAGGACAATTGGTCATTGTAAAGTCGATGGCCGGATCATGGATATATAAATTGCGTAATTACTGTCATGTGCTAGCATATGACCATGCCACAAGGATCAAAAAATATGTGTGCAAGACGCCGCCCTTGTGGCCCGGACTACTTCGACTCACCGGGACCACACCCGCGATTAACTCGCCCGTCCGTGCCGGTTTACAACACCGGTGAAGATTTTCCCCGTCCGCACCGGCTTACAACGCCGCGGCCGACTCATCTGTCGGGGCTGCCACTAATGCTGCGGTCGTCTCTGCCGTCCGTCTCTCGCGGACTGGTCTACATCAACGCATTGGGCCGCACCTGTCAGCATGAGCTGTTTATTGAGTATGAGCAAGTCATCGCTTGGGAAGCCGGTTTTCTCTTCCAACAAATTGGAGGCAAATTATCATATATTATCAACCGCCGTCTGCACTGGATGGCTCAATGGGCAGGCGCACAAATTGCCGCCACTACAGTTTGATTAAGCTTCAAACAACCAGTTGGAGGGAACCATTGGCCGAGTTGCTGACATGGCTCATACGGGATCATTTATAACCCGCCACAGTCACCTCAACCTTCTATGGATTCACATCGCGTTATCAACGCCAATGATATACACCTTCTGCTATGGTCAAATATGGAGAATCTCAAGCCAACTCTTTGAGTCATCTTGAGACTCGGGGGCTACAATGGTATGGCTTGGCAAAATTAGCCGGTTTCAATGAATTCAAGAACTCTGGGTCATTGAAGGGAAGATAAACCGGCCCCGGAGGCTACTCTTTATTGGCGAATATTTAAAGGCTGTCAGAAAAATTTCCGGCTCAAAATGAAGATTCCAGTTTAAAATATAGCTCAAGAGACATCTCTCTCCCGCAAAGCTTTGAAGCTATCAAATCCAGTTCAAAATCCGGCTCAAGGTAAATTTGTCTTTCACAAAGTTTTGAAGTTTTTAAATTCGGTTTAAAGTTCCGGATTCAAAAAGATTTAAATCTCTCGCAAGTTCGAGTTCTCAGAAAAATTAAAGGTTGCCAAAAGAACTTGCTGCCATGATGCGTGGTTCAAACTTGGATATCCTGCCTTACGGCTTATCTTATTATGATCACTTGGGGGCTTCCTGCTCATCGAGCATAGCTATCAATACCATCTTGATCGGCGCAATGCCAAAATTTATATGGTCACTTGGGGGCTTCCTGTTCAAACATAGGTCGTATTCGAACCAAAGAGAACATAGCTGTCGATACCCTTTTGATTAGCAAACTGCCGAACCTACTTGGGGGCTTCTTGATCGTATCCGAATCATAGCTCAACCCCTTTGGGAATCGACATGGATCGTATTCGAATCAGCATCGTTAGACAACTCTCAAGGTCATTTGGGGGCTTCCTGTTCAAACATAGGTCGTATTTGAACCAAAGAGAACATAGCTGTCGATACCCTCTTGATAGGCATCGCCAAAGCCACTGGGGGCTATATGATCATATTCGAATCTTAGCTTAACCCCTTTGGAACGGTTTACTGATCGTATCCGAATCAGAAGCCTCAAAAAGTTTTATTCTGTCTCTGGTAAAGTTTATTGCAGCCATAATTACTTAACTTGAGACCTTTTTGGGACTATATCTCAAATATATATAAGTGTTTTATGCTTAACCCGGCTTGACTTTTGACTATAAGTCGCCAGTTTATGACAATCATCATCTATGTGGAAGCATTGGCTTCTAAGGATTGGGTTATCACCCTTATTACACAGGTTATGTAAGCCGACAGTACAAATTCAATATCACAGTAGTTATATGTGAGAAATTATGACCCGCCCTGGTTTTGACGCTAAGTCGCCAGGGCATATGTTGTTTAAATTCTCTGCAGGATATGCAGAAATATGACATGTAATTGATTAAGTTCAAGCTCATTACCAAAGTTGATGCTTCAAAATGATTATCCGTTCTGGATTTTTCTCAAAAGGCTATAAGCCGCCAGGTCATGAAAATTCCGGTTTACAATGAAGGCGTATTGAATCGCCATCGGCCAAGAGCCGCTGGGTATTTAAACTCCAGATTTACTTGTCAACAGATAAGGTATTTGAGTTCTTTAAAAAGCCAACATGGCTGGATTTTCAATGATGATATTGAATGATTGAGGTTTTCATACCGGATTATATTATTCAAATTTTGAATAGCCAACATGGCTGGATTTCTATTATGATTATCAATAACCAGTATTATGATTGAGGTTTTCAAAGTCGCTTTAGCGCCACAGCTATTATCTTTATCAATGGGCATGATTTATTTTACAATGGAGGAAATAGTCCCGAGTCGCTGCAGGCTTACGACCCGGCACTTGGGGGCTACATTATTCAAGTTGAGGTTACATCAAATATGCAAGTCTCATGTCGCTGCAAGCATGCACCATGACACTTGGGGGCTAATGCAAAGTCATTTTTATTGGCCTTATTGAAGACCCGACTCATCCCATTGTAATGAGCCGGCCCTTGGGGGCTACCAATTGCTCCTGTTAAAATTCAAGATACACAAGCCTTATTCCATTATATATTGAAGGATCCACTGCTCAGTTGGTAAAGCATAAAGCTCTTAACCTTGTGGACGTGGGTTCAAGCCCCAGGATGGGGGTTACGTCATATGATATTATTTTCAATGAAAAGTCCCAGCTTAGTATTATCTTACTAAGCCGGCCCTTGGGGGCTACATGTTACTACTCAAATTTACATCATCATATTTACAAAGTCCCTGCTCATTATTACATAATGACTCGACACTTGGGGGCTAATGCATATTGCTCTTTGCTTAAGACAATTCTAGGATGACCCGACTACACTACTATGACTATAGCCGACTCATGGGGGCTACACAACTGGATTTCATTTAAAGCCATGGTGATAAGTCCCGGCTTATTCATGCTGATTAAACCGGCCCTTGGGGGCTACAGGTATTATGGATATAAGGGAGAAATATCTTCAAATTTTCAGTTTGAGTAAATCAGATTGACCCGGTGTCTGCAAAAATCATAAATCGGCGTCGGCGACAATTATGACTCGACATCATCTATTGATAACCCGACAATTTTGGTAATCATAAACTGACAAGTTTTATATCTCAAGTCGGCCGAATATAAGTTGAATATTTGAAGACCAATATTTTTGTCAAGTCAGAGCATTGAAGGCCGACTCAAATGGATGCTTTATTTACAATATTTCTTCTACAAGCAAATTGACTATGAAGTTGGTCCATTGACCCGGATTTTCCAGAAGGAGGAGATGACAAGGACTTAAGGATGATCAAGTGCCGGCTTACAAGAATATTTAACCCGGAGTGCAACCTGTCAATTTGTTCTTGTGTTTATGTTGCAGATCAGTTTAACATGGATAAATCCAAATTAAACTTGGGGGCTAATGTCGGGGATATACCCCGCGGTATGACCCGGCCAGATGTATAACTCGGCCGGACTTGGCGACTCACTAATGACCCGCCCTGGCTGGACGACTCACTAAGTGACCTGCCCGAGCCTGGCGACTTATGGGTGACCTGGCAAGCGGATCAAAAGAGCGACAAGACCCGGGGGCCCAAGAGGCTCAAGGCCCAGAAGGCCGGCTACGTTATGGTAGGCCGGCTTAAGAGGAAAGGCGTGAGGAATATCTCCTTTACGAGGAAGCAAGACCCGAACTTGTAATCAACTTGTAAGAGAAGATAGACTAATCCTAGTCCTACTAGGACTCCACATGTAACCCGCCCCTCTAACTTATATAAGGAGGGGCAGGGCTCCCCAAAGAGGGACAAGGTAAGAAGAAACAATCTCTAGGGCTAGACACAAAGAGCCGGCTTACCGGCGACTCTCTCATGAGCATAATGAGACCTAGCCACAAACATCATGTAGGGCTATTACCGGATGATGTTTCCTGGGGCCCAAAGCTGTCTAAATCCTTGTCTTGTGTGTTGCGTCTCTAGTCCCGATCAACCCCTTCAAGCTACCGCATAGATGCGTTGGCCTCGCGACTAAGTCCTGACACTAAGGACATCTGCCATGACAATTCCACGACAGCTACCCCAACAATCCTTCGATAACGGAACCAGGTGACATTTTCCAAGTTTATTCAGCTGGGAGCACCCCTCGAGCTGCATTATTCCCAGGTCAAACAGGCCTGTCCCCGCGACATGTATCTTTTTACATCTTTAGCTTACTCTGTTGGGGGCGCCCCTCAGGCTGCATCATCCCCAAGCCGCTCGGGTCTGTCCCAGTGGCATGTATCATTCTCACATCTATCTAAGCTAGTTTGCTTCACTGCACGAGTTACCTATGATTACCACCTGCCTGCCCGGCACTACGATGCCTTGAATGTCACACGCCCTAGCAGGCCCACCCACGACCACCTCATGACGAGAACTGGCACGACGTTTGTGCTCGGGTCCATCCTTGCAACGTCGCCAAACCCAAGAGGCCGAGCTCTGGCTCGCAGGCCCGCTCCCGCGTACGTAACCTCCCATGGCCCTTGGTGCCTTGTTCTCGCATGAGCTAGTCATGGATGGGCAGGCTAGGGCGTGCGACCCGGTGCCTCGCCACCACGGGAGCCGCGCGCCGGTCGTCCTTCTTCAGGATTCTTCGCATGAGAAGACTAGGCACGGTGTCTGTGCTCGGGTCCGTCCCTGCAGCATCGATAAACCCAACGACTAAGCTCTGTCTGGCAGGCCGGTCCCGCTCACGTCACCTCCTGGGGTCGTTGGTGTCTGGCCTTCTCATGTGATCGCCTCAGGAGATTCGCCCGGTGCAGGTTGCCTAACCATCTCGTAGGACCATCGCAGCCATCAGGGATCAAGACCAGGCGCAACCCACCTTGAGGTAGGGCCTCGTGAGTTCCGTGCTGGCTCATGAGTGCCTAGACACACCTCGTCCAGCCCTGTCGTGCAAGCCACGTGTCAGGGCGGGGCTGTACACGCCCCAGGGGCTCCACTCAGAGGGAGCCCTCACCCACGCACCAATGGAAGCACCTTGCTCCACGCTGGCAGTCGACATGGTCGAGGAGCGGCTATGCCCGTGAAAGTGCGGAAGCGCTATGCTCCGCGCTGGTGATAAACAACTAAGGGTGGCCCCTGACCGTACCAACCTCAGGGAGCCACCCGACTCGGTGTCCAGCCTCACCGCAACGCTTTCCCCTCGGGAGAGCCACGCAAGGGGGCTGGGCACGGGGGCTGCGCTTGGGTCACGCCCAAGCGTGCGCCGCCCTGCCAGGTCTCTCGGACCTGGTCATCATGCGCCCTCCCGAGCGGAGCCAAGGTATGAAGGTCGTTTGGACGTCAAGGGGGACTCCTGAGCATCACGACTCAGGAGCCTAACTGGCCACGTAGCCCCTCACCCCTTGGTCTCGTCCTGGTGATCCGGACGACCCAACGGCAGCTGAGGTATGCGCGGGGTCGGGCCCTGCCAACGTAGAACACTAGGCTTGCCCCTGCACCTCCTTTTTGTAAGCTGTTTGCGTGTCAAGGGGGACTTCTGAGCATCGCGACTCAGGAGCCTAACTGGCCACATAGCCCCTCACCCCTTGGTCTCGTCCTGGTGATCCGGATGACCCAACGGCAGCTGAGATATGCACGGGGTCGGGCCGTGCCGACGCAGAACACCAAGCAAACGGAAAGGCAATCACAAAATCTCAAATAAATATTACAAGACACACTGTTCTTCAAATACCAAACACAAGTTTAACGCCTCCATGAGGCATGGTACGTGTTGCAGAGGCAAAGTAGGAAAAAGAGTCGCCAGCGAGTCATCTCATCATCCCTGGACGTCGCCGTCGCTTGCAAGAGGTGCCCCTTCGACGGTGATGTTGCCCTCACCTGTGCCACCCGCCGGAGTTGTAGGTTCAGCAGCACCACCAGTTGAGGGCGCATGGTCGAAGGCGCATAACTTCTTCAACAGAGCCTCCACCTGGCCCTTCACGGCCTCGGTAGCAGCTGCGCAGCGCTCGTCATCCACATGCTCCAGCAGCTCGTCAAGGCTGGCGTTAGGATCACGAAGATGGAGGTGGCTGAAGACGGGCGTCAATGCGGCCGAGGAAAGCGCGTGGGCTTCCCCATCCACCAAGGGGCCGATCCCGTCCACGACATCCTCAAGCGCCACGACCAGATGAGGAAGCAGCTGGGTGGGGCCCTCATCGTCTGTCGCCAGCGGCTCCTCTAAGACCTTCTCGTAGAGTGCCCGCAGCGCCACGAGGGAGTTCTCCTCAAGGTACTTGAAGGCCACACGGTCCTCAACCAGGACCTTCGCCCTGCTTCCAGCTCGACCTTCTCTGCCTTCATCTTCTGCTCCAGCTTCTCCAGCCGGCTGCACTCCGTGGCCTGTGCCTTCGCCAACTGCTCCAGCTCGGCATCGTGACCCCTAACGGCGTCCTCTCGGGCCTTCATCTTCTCCTCCTCCGCCTTGCGGTCTCGAGCTTCGGCTGTTGTGGTTCTAAGTCTGACAGTAATGTAGGGGGGTAAGTATGGAGAGGCAAGATCTTAGCTATGGAGAAGTTGTAAGCACACGAGGTTTACGAGTTCAGGCCCTTCTCGGAGGAAGTAATAGCCCTACGTCTCGGAGCCCGGAGGCGGTCGACTGGATTATGCGTGTATGGTTTATAGGGGTGCGAACCCTTTACACTGAGGAGGGGGGTGGCTTATATAGAGTTTGCCAGACCCCTCCGGCCCTCAGTTATGCAGGGTTTTAAATACATTAAGGTCGGGTGTTACTGGTAACGCCCCTAATAAAGTGCTATGATGACCATAAAGGCTACTTAATAACCGACCGTTAGCATGCGGAGTGCCTTTAGGTCTCCTGGCCGTCGAGTGGTTTGGTCTTGGTCGAGTGATCGCTTCTTGGTCGAGTGTCTTCGAGTCTGTCGAGTGGAACACCTCCAAGTCGATTGAAAGGTGATTTCTTCTAGAGATGTCCTTGGGTAGGGTAGTTTGGACAGGTCCATGACCCTACCCTAGGTACATAGCTTCGTCATTAGCCCCCGAATGGATCGAGGTTTGAGTGGGGTAGGAGTTGAGGATTTTCCCGACTCATTTTTCATGCCATGAGCATATCTAGTTTCGGATCAATGAACCTGAGTGATGACAGCAACTTCCTTTTCAGTCGCCTTGATCCATTCTTAGCTTTTTTTCGAGTGAGTTTCTTTACTTGAAAGGCTCCGAGTGACGGTGCGGAGGAGATCTTCGGTCTAACAAGTTGTTCTGCTGCCCGCAGATTTCGCGGGATCTGAATTTTGGGAAGCGTGCGGGACGGGGGAGGCCGCAGTAATCGGATGGGATAGAGCGGAGCCGCCTCGATCTCCGCGCCACCTTTTTTGCCACGTATCATGCACGCGATTGTTATGGGATTTGACAGGGCTGCTCGGGCCTACCAGTCAGCCACTCAGAAGCGGCCTCATATAAGGCATCGGACCGGGGCCTTTTTGAACAGTGCGTCCCCATTATCTCTTCTCCTCTTCACGCTCCCTCGCCGCGCTCGCTCTCGCCCCAGCGCCACCGCTCCGTACGCGTTTCGCCGGCGACGATGGGGAAGGAGAAGACGGAGGCTCTAGAGCGGGCGAAGAAGGCGACGGAGAGGTCGAAGGGGAAGGCGACCAGTCGGGGCAGATCCTCCTCGCGAACCGGCCTGCCGAAGGGCTGGATCCAGGGCGACTGGATCCGCTCAACGATCACCCAAGAAGACCTCGACGACCTAGCCGAAGGAGGGCTGATCCCCTATGAATCGGCGCGGCTTCCGGGGAAGGAATCCGAGCCGCAACCTCGGGAGGGTGAGCGCGTTCTCCTTGCCACTCACGTCGACCGTGGATTTTCCTTGCCTCCTCACCCTTTCTTTCGGGGATTTCTGAACTTCTTTGGGGCACAATTCCACCACTTCACTCCCAACACAATCGTTTATCTCGCCGCTTTTGTTTCTTTGTGTGAGAATTTCCTGGGTTGTCGACCTCACTGGGGCCTTTCCAAGCACATTTTCACTTGTCGCTCCCAGACAGTGAAAAAGGCTAATCCGAGTGACGAGAGGACTCAAGTGATTCAGATGTGTGGGGGTCTTGGTGTCCAGATGAGAGGGAAAAGCTCCTTTCCGGCCATGATTCTTCCCGACTCAGTTCACGGATGGCAGTCGACCTGGTTTTACTGCAAAGACCAGTCGACGCCAGGGCAGTCGACTGGCCTCCCTCCTTTCACCATGGACCGAGTGAGGAAACCCTCCCCTTTGAAGGTGCTCTCGGAGGAGAAGGCGCAGGTGAGGGTGCTGGTAGAGCGAGTGGTCCAGCTTATCCGTGACGGGGTCACCGATATGGATCTCTTGGAGGTCTTCCTTCAGCGGCGCATCCAGCCTCTTCAAGCCCGAGACCATCTGATGTGGATGTATTCAGGTCTTGAAGACTCCACTCGGATTCACCCGGAGGAGGTCGATGACGACACACTGGAGAAGTGGCTGTCGGGCATGACCGGGAACAAGGACAACCCTAGGGGAGCCAGGAGAGTTCCTCCATTCGACCAGTCTCATGTACCAAAGAAGGTCCAATTCTGAGCTTTTGTTTGTAATCTGAATTCACTCGCGCAGCTGCCTATACTGAGTCGACTGACTTTGTTCTTCCTGCTTTCTTTCAGGCCATTATTGAAATGTATTCAATGCCCAACGGAGAGCAAGAGTAGGACCCGGAAGGAGAAGCAAGCGGTGGCGACAGTGGCGAATGGGAGTCTAACGGTGGAGGGGACGAAGAAAGCGACGATCCAAGTGACGAAGAAGAAGTCAAGTCGCCTCCTCGCAGGGAGAGGCGGTCCAAACTTGACCAAGAACGACCGAGCGCCCGTGAAAAGGCGATTGCTCAAGCTGGTCAGTCTTCAAAGCGTCCTCGGACCTCTTCGCCAACTCTGACTGAAAAAGCGTCAAAGCATCCCAAAGTTGCAGAGCCGAAGCTTCGGAAGGCGTTGCCAAAGATTAAGATTGACATCCCCATCGCTTCCGCGTGAGTGTCTCCCTTCATATTTACTCGACGCACTGTGCTATTTGTTTTTCTTGTTTTAACCGGACGAACTTTGGAACTGTCAGCACTGCTACTTCTGGGACCTCAGCTTACAGGGACGATGATGAGGTGATGGAGGATGCGGTCACTTCTAATCTGGGTATGATTTCTGCCATACTGTCTTTATTTTGGTCGATTCAATTGCAATGTGTACCATTGGGTGATGTGATTTTGTCGATTGAACTTTGAACAGCCCCTAACATTATTGACCTCCCTGATGATGATGATGAAGAGCCCGAGAGGCCTTTGACGAGGAAAAATAGGCAAGCTCCTACGAGCGAGGTGTCACAATCGACGCCGAGGGCGGAGCCAGTCGTTCAGGACGCTGGCGATGCCAATCGGGGTTCTGTTACCTTCGCTGTGCCATTGTTGAGTGCCTTGCCTTCCTCGTCGATTGCTCAGGCCCCTGTCGACACGCCTTCAGTTTTTGCGACCCATCATGTCCCAGAGGACGAGGTAAATGCTGCCAGGGAAGCCATACGCCAGGCGGGCATTATGATGGAGAAGATGAAGACGGTGTGGGATGCCAGCCAAGCCGCCTATGATGCCAGCTCGGCTCTCCAGAGCAACGTTCGGGTTAGTTGGTCGTTGCTTGTTCTGTTAGGATATGCTATCTGAAGACTCTTTCCGAAAATCTTTGCATCTGTACACCCACTGGGTGCGTCGATTAAATTTTTGAACTAGTGGGGGCATGCTGAGTGCATCCACTAGGTGTAGTCCCCGAGACTATGGTGGACTGCTAGCAGTCGACTGTAGTCTTTGTATTTTGTCGAGTGTAAACCGAACTGGTAGTTTGTCTCTTCCACTCGATCTGGTCGAGTGGGATCAGAACCGGTGGGGGCACGCCAAGTGCACCCACTGGGTGTAGTCCCCGAGACCGCGGTTGACTGCTGGCAGTCGACTGTGGTCTGAGTTCTACTTTCTCTCCTTTTTTTACTCCCTGCACTCGACTCCGGCGGGCCGGTCGAGTGGGATCAGAACCAGTGGGGGCACGCAAAGTGCACCCACTGGGTGTAGTCCCCGAGACTATGGTGGACTGCGGGCAGTCGACCGTAGTCTTAGTACTTAATGTCTTTGTCGTTTTTCGCTGTAAAATAACTTCTACCCTTTGATTTCAGAAATCTTGTGATCTTGGAGCTCGCTTTGCTGACTTGGAGAAACAGCAGATTCAACTGAACCTTGACTTGGAGCTGGCCAAGACAGAGCTGCAAATGGTCAAGGACAGTGCCACTTGTAAGACGAGTTTGTCGACTGGTCTGTCTTAGGCTTGAGTACCCTTCCGCTCTTTCTGAATCAAGCATCGTTTCTTTGCAGAAAAACTGAGAGAAGCTCTGGTGAAGAAGGATCAGGATTTGGCTGCTGCTCGAAAGGAAGCTGACGACAGAACCGCCCTGGCTGAACAGAAACTGGCTTCGGTCGGCCAGTTGGAAGAAGAGAATACCAAGCTGAAATATGCTCTGAACGAAGCCAACAAGGAGTGCTCGCGCTGGAAGAAGGAGAACCTCAACCTGGGTGAGAAGATGGAAGGCATCGCTCGCAGGAGGGACGATCTGGAGAGCTATCTGAGGAGCCTTGCCAAGAAGTTGTTCATCAAGCTTGAAGGTGCACATTTTGTTCCGACTGATTTTTTTGGGTCGACTCAGCGTATGAAAATTGACTTATTCTTGGATCGTGAATGCAGAGTTTTGCCAAAACTTCGAGGAGGAGACTAGGCAGATCGAACCAGGTTTGGATCCAATCAATTCTCCCGTGAAAGATGAAACTGCCATGAATCTGCTTCGACTGGAATCCCGCATTGACGGTGTCGTGGACTACTTCGCTCGACTGAAGGTCGCTATGTCATGGATCGACCCGGCACTTTGGCCAGAGGCCACGCTCCAAAATGATCTTGAGTCCCTGATGACTCAACTTAACAAAATCCCTGACCGAGTGCAGGAGTGGAAGAAGTCTTCTGCCCGGTGTGGCGCTGATGTGGCTCTGTCTTTGGTTCGCGTCCATTGCAAGGAGGTGCGACAAGATAAGCTGGCAGCAATCAAGGTCGCCAACACCCAGAAGCATGACTTCCGATCTTTTATGGAGACTTTCATCGCTGCAGCCACTCAGATCGCCGACGGTGTCGATTTAGACGAGTTCGTCGATCCTGCTAGTCCTCCTCCCGTGGAGTGAACAAACTTTTATGCCTCACCTTAAATTTGCCTCGGAATGCCGAGTGGTTTTTGTAACCATTAAACTCTTTCGGGCTGAATGCCTGAGCACTTCGATCCGTGGTCCGGAACCTTTAGGATTTATCTGAACTTGGTTTATCGTTGAATATCTTCATGAATCCCCTGCTAAGTGAACCCGTTCTTTATTTGAGACAACTTTTGTATTTGTAGTGCAGCTCCGAAGGAGAAGGTGGCAGTCGACCCACACCTCGTTACTGCAGAGCGGTACGGAGCACACATTGTATTTGTGGCGAAGCTCCCCAGGAGAAGGTGGCAGTCGACCCGCACCTCGTTACTTCAGAGTGGGATGGAGCGCACATTGTATTTGTGGCGAAGCTCCCCAGGAGAAGGTGGCAGTCGACCTGCACCTCGTCGTCCTTGAGGATTGAGATGTGTTTCGTACTTAGGCGAGTACTGAACTGCAGCTAAGCCCCCGAGTGGGAGGTTTGCTCTCCACTCGGTAGGATTTTTTCCAACCTAGGCGAGTCCTGGACTGCAGCTAAGCCCCCGAGTGGGAGGTTTGCTCTCCACTCAGTAGGATTTTTTCAAACTTAGGCGAGTACTGGACTGCAGCTAAGCCCCCGAGTGGGAGGTTTGCTCACCACTCGGTAGGATTTTCAAATACTTAGGCGAGTACCAGACTGCAGCTAAGTCTCCGAGTGAGAAAACTTAGGCGAGTACTGGACTGCAGCTAAGCCCCCGAGTGGAAGGATTGCTCTCCACTCGGTAGGATTTTTTCAAACTTAGGCGAGTGCTGGACTGCAGCTAAGTCTCCGAGTGAGAAGAGTTAGGCGAGTACTGGACTGCAGCTAAGCCCCCGAGTGGGAGGATTGCTCTCCACTTGACATGATTTTTTCAAACTTAGGCAAGCGCCGGACTACAGCTAAGTCTTCGAGTGAGAAAACTTAGGCGAGTACTGGGCTGCAGCTAAGCCCCCGAGTGGAAGTATTGCTCTCCACCCGACAGGATTTTTTTCAAACTTAGGCGAGCGCCTGTTGGCGTTCTGGGAACGGGGGTCCCCAGACTTGCCTGCCTGCGGCGTGGCTCAAAGGGGGGCCCAGCACGGCCCATCTTCACCAACACAAACTCAAGACCCTCGCGAGGGGCCAAGCCTCGCGGGGCGGACGACATAGAGCTTCCTCAGGCACGGCCTCGTCAGGCTGGCTCACGAGGAGGCGGAGAGATCAAGGCGGGGTACCTCGCGAGGTGCCCGTGACGCAAGCCATGACGACTCAGGGCGCCAGGCGGGTGCCAGCCCGCGCAGCGTCCTCCTTTCCTCTTTGGTGCAAAGGGGGCAAGCGCAGCCGCGGAGTACCGAGGCATCAGGCAAAGGTTGCCGTTTCGGTGCAACGAGACCAAGACCAGGAGGACTACGAGACGGAGGTCACCCTGGATCCCAAGACGGCGTCATCACCAGAGCTTTGCGCAGGCGAAGACTACTTTTGTCAGGATAGCTGATACGTGTTGTCCCCCTTCAAATTAGCCCGCCATTGTTGGCTCCCTTCCCGCTCAATATTTGGGGAGAGGACCAGGGCACTATAAATAGGACCGGCCACCCGCGTAGTAGGGATGGGGCTCAGTCTCCTCCAAGGACACGACAAGTAGAGAGGTGGTAAAGAGAGAGAGAGATAGAGAAAGGTGGCTGAACTCCTCCCAGTAGTTCATCGCCCCAGCCAAGAACAGACCCTCGCGAGGCTGTTCTCCCTTGTACTGTCCATTATCATCAGCCCAAGTGGCAATCCACCACACCACACACTGGAGTAGGGTATTACACCACAACGGTGGCCCGAACCAGTATAAACCCTATGTCCCTTGTGTTGTTCTTTTCGTAGCTTTGATCCTGGCGTGGCGGAGGGGTGCAGGGAGGTAGGAGGCGAAATCTCCGCGCGCACCCTAGTGTTCGAACCTCAAGGGTCTGCCAGAACCCGAAATCCTACATTTGGCGCGCCAGGTAGGGGTGCGCCGGAGTTCGTCTTCCACCGCTCCGTTCTCCTCCGACCATCACGCCCATGTCTGACGCACGTCGGGCCCGCGCGGAGCGCCGGGCCGCCCTTGCTTCCCGCGTCGCCCAGACAGCCCCTGTCGGCGGGCGCCCTTGCCGTTCCCCGTCGCCCGCCGTCAACGCCGCCACCAGCCCGGCGGGGGACGAGCAGCAAGCATCGTCTCAGCATCCATCCGTGCGCCAAGACGGCCGCACCGCGACTCCCTCACTCGCCCCGGCTGGATCTTCGTCCCGCGCGCTTCACGCGCCCATGGAGGCTCGGGCTGCACTCATAGCGGCAAAGGAAGTGAAGCAAAAGGGGGCTGCCGTGCTCGCGGCAGAACCGGACACCAAGCGGGGCAGAGATCAGCCCGAACCTCCCAAGGGCAGCCGGTACTGCGTGTACCACGACCTCCACACCCACAACACCAGTGAATGCCAAGAACTCCGAGCCGTGCGTGAAGGAAGGATCGGCCGTCGCCCTGACCGTGGTGACGGGGGATACGGCCGAGGAGGAGCAAGGAACATAGGGCGCTGGGAAGACCGTGGCCCGCGCTAGGGATGGCGCGACCAACCTCGCGAGGATCGCTGGCAAGACCCACCTCACGAGGGAGGCTGGAGGGATCAGCCTCGTGAGGATCGCCCGCAAGGCAACGCATGCCTCCCACCGCTGCCACCGCAGCCAAGGAGAAACGAGGACCGCCGCCAGGACGAGGAGGCTGGGGGCTTCCAGGAGCTGCGCGTGATCGCCTGCATCCTGGGCGGAGCTCAGGCCCCAGCCTCTCAGCGCATCTTCAAGAAGTTCACCCGTGAAGTGAATGCAGCCCTCCCCAGGCTCGAAGCCACGCGCCCTCTCAGGTGGTCGGCGTGTGCCATCACCTTCAGCTCAGCAGATCAACTCAAGTGTGCGGCTACAGCCGGAGTCCTACCGATGCTTTGTTGCCCAATCATCAGCAACGTGGTGGTCACCAAGACCCTCATCGATGGCGGGGCAGGGCTCAACGTCCTGTCTGTGGAGACGTTCAACAACCTCGAAGTGCCCTACAGCCAGCTTCAGCCAACCAAGCCCTTCTCCGGTATCACCGACGGCTCTACAGTCCCGATCGGGCAGGTCCGCCTCCCCGTCACCTTCAGGGCACGCGACAACTACCGCACCGAGCTCATCGACTTCGACGTCGCTCAGATCCGCCTGCCGTACAACGCCATCCTTGGGTACCCGGCGCTGGCCAAGTTCATGGCCGTGACTCACCACGGCTATAACGTCCTCAAGATGCCAGGGAGCGGCGGAGTCATCACGGTGCCCTGTGAAGAGAAGGACGCAGTGTGTTCCCTGGGGCGAGCCTTTCAGGCCGCATCATTGGAGGACCCAGATCGCGGAAGCAGGAGGCTTCCCGAGGCCGCCCCCAAGAAGAAGAAGATTGTCCGGCCTGGCCCCTCAGGAGGTAGGCCCCTCTGGGCCGGTGCTTGCCCAGGGGGAACCTCCTTCCGTTGCATAGAAAGCGCGCCCGGCGCCCTCCTCAGACAGGGCTCGGGGGCTCTCCCCTGGAGGGCCACCGACCTAGCAAGGGTCACGAGGGAGGCACTGGGGCACCACATGGAGGCATGTTTCAGAGCACGTTTCCCTCAAGAAGGAGCAAGGCAAGGAGATCTAGACCCACAGGAGTTCGTCAGCAAGGCCATTCAGGAGCTACAGGAGTCCAGAGTCATGAGAGGCACCCGCCGCCTACCAGCAGTGGCTCTCCATTCAGGCGAGGATGGCGGGCTGCGCGTCTGCGTCGATGTACCAGGGCTCAACCAAGTCGCCTCCCTGGAGCGCCTCTGGCCATCGCGAGTGGGGCGCTGCGGAGGTCCACCCCACAGCTAAGTTCGCATGCCTTACGGCTTGCCGAGCGCGGCTGACGCGTACGAGTGCCTCATGAGGGACATCGCGGAGGCGCAAGAGGCCATGTGCTCCGCAGCCCTGGCGGAGATGAAGATGGCCCGCGAGGAACCGCCAGCGCCTCCGGAGCCTCCTGAGGCCCCTGGGCCTGGGGGCTCATGAGGATCGGCTTCCGCAGCCCACCGAGCCGGCTACACCAACACCCCTTCGTCTTCAGCATCATCAGGTGACATCTTTCAAGTTTCACTTCCAGCTGGGAGCGCCCCCAGGGCTGCATTATTCCCAGGCCGTGTGGGTCCGTCCCTGAGGCGTATATCCCTTTCATTTCGCGTCGTTAGCTTACCTTGTTGGGGGCGCCCCTCGGGCTGCATGATCCCCAAGCCGCTCGGGCCAGGCTCAGCGGCATGTACCCTGTTTGCGCTCATTTCCGGTTAAGCGTTAGAACTGCCATGCTTGATTATTTGATGCCGGTCCGCGGCACCTTCTTTTCTCCATGTTGACCACTTGCACATTAAAGGGGGGGTACCTGAGCATCACAACTCAGGGCTCTTACTGGCTCTCCAGCCCTCACCCTGTGGCCTTGACCACGGCATCACGACCTGGCATACCAGCGACGGCTGAGACCAGCTCGAGGGCCGGGACCCGAGGACGTAGAGTGCAGGCATCTAACCGAACTTGCAGGGACACAACACAAGATAAGGCCCAGTGCCAGGCGCAACCCGCCTAGAGGTAGGGCCCCGTGAGTCCCGCGCTGGCTCACGGGTGCCCAGATACACCTCACCAGGCCCTACCGTGCCAGCCACGTGTCAGGGCGGGGCTGTACACGCCCCGGGGGCTCCTCCCGGAGGGGCCCCCCTTCCCACGCACCAGTGGAAGCACCATGCTCCGCGCTGGCTGACGACACTGTCGAGGAGCGGCTATGCCCGTACTCATACGGAAGCGCTATGCTCCGCGCTGGTGATAAACAACTGAGGGTGGCCTCCGGGCCGCATCAACCTCAGGGAGCCCAGTGCTCAGTGTCTAGCCTCATCGCAACGCCTCCCCTCGGGAGTGCCGCGCGAGGGGGCTGGGCACGGGGGCTGCGCCAGGGTCACGCCCAGACGCACGCCGCCCAGCCAGGTCCCCACGGGCCTGGTTCGTCGCGCGCCTCTCCCCGAGCGGAGCCAAGGTATGAAAGACGTTTGAGCGTCAAGGGGGACTCCTGAGCATCGCGACTCAGGGGCCTAACTTGTCACGTAGCCCCTCACTCCTTGGTCCCGTCCTGGTTTCCAGTCGGGGCTATTGCTGGGTGAGGTACGCGCGTGGCCGGGCTCTACAGACGTAGAACGGTGGATCCGCCCACATCACACCTCCCTACTTGCTGTTCATGCGCCAAGGGGGACTCCTGAGCATCGCGACTCAGGAGACTAACTTGTCTTGTAGCCCCTCACTCCTTGGTCCTGTCCTGGTTTCCGGTCGGGGCTATTGCTGGGTGAGGTATGCGCGGGGCCGGGCTCTGCCGGCGTAGAACGTAAGCAAGTAGGAAGGAAAAGCACAAATTGCAAAGGAATTCGAAAGCAAATATTACAGTCCACACTGTTATCCCAGTATCATGCGCAAGTTTAAACGCCTCCCCGAGGCATCATACATGTGCAGGAATCAAAAGCAGGACAGGAGCCACGACGGAGTCACTTGACGGCGGGGGAGCGGCACGGCGTGGGTTGTCGGCTCGAGGTACGTGGAGGAACTCGCACCCTTCAAAGTATCCACTGAGTTGTTGGACCAGGAAACGGTAGCTCGCCATGTTCGCGTCCTTGGCGTCCCAGTCACCGGATGACTGCTGGACTACCAGGTCCGAGTCACCATAACATAGGATCCGGCGGATGCCAAGCTCTTTGGCAAGCCGGAGCCCGTGTATGAGCGCCTCGTACTCGGCCACATTGTTGGAGGCGGCGAAGTGGATCTGTAGCACGTATTTGAGCTTGTCGCCTTTGGGAGAGGTAAGGACGATGCCGGCTCCCAAGCCGGTGCGCATCTTGGACCCGTCGAAGTGCATGCGCCAATGGGTGGAGTCCGGAGCCAGCGGCAGGTACTGGGTCTCGGCCCAGTCGACGAGGAAGTCGGCCAGCGCTTGGGACTTGATGGCGGTGCGGGGTTGGTAGAAGATTGTGTAAGGGGCCAGCTCGATTGCCCATTTCGCGACCCGGCCGGACGCATCCCGGCTGCCTATGATCTCGGCTAGCGGGGCAGTGCATACGACCGTGACGGGATGCTCTTGAAAGTAGGGCTTCAGCTTCTTGGCGGTGAAGTACACGCCGTAACACATCTTTTGGTAGTGCGGGTAGTTCTGCTTTGAGGCGGACAACACCTCGCTCAAATAATACACCGGCCTCTGGACCGGCTGGGCTCGGCCTTCTTCCGGGCGCTGGACTACGATGACGGTGCTGACCACCCGGCTGGTTGCAGCGATGTAAAGGAGCATGGGCTCTTTCTCAGTCGGTGCTGCGAGGACAGGCGGCGTGGCCAGCATCTTCTTCAATTCGTGGAAAGCTTGGTCAGCCTGGTCGTTCCACTCGAAGTGAGTGCTCTTCTTCATGAGGCGGTAGAGGGGGAGGGCCTTTTCTCCGAGCCGGCTCATGAAGTGGTTCAAGGAGGCTAGGCACCCGGTGAACTTCTGAATGTCTCGAAGCTTGGTGGGGATCGCCATTCTCTCGATGGCCTTGATCTTCACTGGGTTGCATTCGATGCCGCGTTCGGAGACCAGGAAGCCTAGGAGCTGGCCGGCTGGCACCCCAAACACGCATTTCTCGGGGTTGAGCTTGATTTGGAACCGGCGCAGGTTCTCAAATGTTTCCTTGAGGTCTTCCAGCAAGGTGCCACGCTTCTCCGTCTTCACCACGATGTCGTCCACATAAACGTGGGCATTCCTGCCGAGCTGCTTGAGGAGACACTTCTGCATGCAACGCTGAAAGGTGGCACCGGCATTTCTCAAGCCAAATGTCATAGTCAGGTAGCAGAAGGCTCCGAACGGCGTGATGAAGGCGGTCTTCAGGCGGTCATCCGGGTCTAGCTTTATCTGGTGATATCCAGAGTAAGCATCCAAAAAACTCAACAGCTCGCATCCGGCTGTGGAGTCTATCACTTGGTCTATTCTTGGCAGGGCGAAAGGATCTTTGGGGCAGGCCTTGTTGAGGCTTGTGTAGTCTATACACATGCGCCACTTGTTATTCTTCTTCAACACAAGGACCGGGTTGGCGAGCCACTCTGGAAAGAAAACTTCCATGATGAAGCCGGCCGCCAAGAGCCGGGCTATCTCCTCCCCTACAATCCTGCGCTTCTCCTCTGACAGCCGGCGAAGGGGTTGTCTGACCGGCTTCGCGCCTTCTCGAACATGCAGTTTGTGCTCGGCGAATTTCCTCGGAACACCCGGCATGTCCTTGGGGGACCATGCGAAGATGTCCCGATTCTCACGGAGGAAATCGGCGAGCTCGCCTTCCTATTTGCTGTTCAGGTTTGCCCCGATGACGGCAAACCTCTCTGGATGCTCGGGGTCAAGGGGTATCTTCTTCGTCTCCTTGGCCGGCTGGAAAGATCCTTGATCATCCTGCTCCTTGGGGTCGGGGGACACGGCCGACTGCTTGCCGGCCATGGCCACGACTCGGTCCAGCATCTTCTTCTCTTCAGCGATCACAAGGGACTCGGCCAGCCGGCTGCTGGCCGCGGCGCACTCGGAGGACTTCTTGTAGTCGCCGGCTACGGTGATGACGCCTTTGGTGCTTGGTATCTTCATCTTGAGGTATGCATAGTGGGGAACCGCCATGAATTTGGCCAAGGCAGGTCGGCCCAGCAATGCATGGTAAGGGCTCTACAGGTCCACCACCTCAAACCAGATCGCTTCCCGGCGGAAATGCTCCTTGTCCCCAAAAAGTACATCAATCTTGATTTTGCCAATGGGGGCGCAGGACAGGCCGGGTACGATGCCGTGGAACACTGTCCGAGTGGGCGTGAGCTGTTTTGTCTTGACGTTCAACTTCTCCAGGGTGTCACGATACAAGATGTTGATGCTGCTCCCGCCGTCTATCAATACACGAGAGAAGCGGGTGGCGCGTCTGTCCGTTGCAAGGGTGGCTTCCAGGACCAGAGCATAAGAGCCGGGAGACGGCATCACCTCCGGGTGGTCGGCCCGGCTCCAGCTGATGGGCTTTTCTGACCAATGCATGTGCTCAGCGGGGTTGGCAGCGACCACGCTGACTTCCTGGTGCTCTCGGCGTTTGCTGCGCCGGTCTTCGGGCTGGCTGGTGAAGACGACGTAGGTTGCTTGCTCATCAGGGAACTCGTCATGCACGGCTCCGACTGCGGGCCGAGCGGCCGGAGGCGGCGGAGGCGGAGGCGGCGGGCCGGCAGGCGGAGGCGGCAAGAGCCCCTCGCCTTTAGAGATTCGGGTGAGCCAGTTGCACTTCCGGGTCGTGTGGTTGGACGGCTTCGCGCCGCTGTGGAACTTGCAAGGGGCGTCGATGGTTTTCTCGTAGGAGAAGGCGAGCTGCCAAGCCGCCCTGCCGCCCTTGGGCTTCTTGGGCGCCGGTCGTTCTTCAGGTGGCGCATCTTCGGCCGTGGCCACCTGCCGGCTAGCGGGAGTCGGCGCAGGGCCCTTGCGCTTGTTGTCGTTCGAGTTGGGGTGTCGGCCGGGCTCTCCAGCCGGCGTCTTGGGCACCGGGTTGAGCACCTTCCCGGACGCGTCTACCCGAAGCTCGGTCTTCATCGAGGAGTCGGCGGTGGCGTACTTGTCCGCTATGTCCAGAAGCTCGTCGAGAGTAGCCGGCTCGTCGCAGAGGAGCTTGTGCTTGAGGAGGGTGCCTTCTCGGCATCCGGCTGTGAAGTACTCTATGGCTTGTACCTCGTGCACCCCTTCACAGGAGTTGCGGAGCTCGGCCCAACGCGTGAGGTAATCGCGAGTGGACTCGGCGGGGCCTTGCACGCACAAGGAGAGCTGTCTGGGCTTGGGAGCCCGCTTGTAGGTGCTGGTGAAGTTGCGGATGAAGGCTTCTGTGAAGTCTAGCCAGCTGTTGATGCTACGCGGCTTGAGGCTGTTGAGCCAAGTCCGCGCCGTGCCTTGCAGCATGAGGGGCACATACTTCACGGCGACTCGCCGGTTGCCGTTGGCTATGCTAACTGCGGTGGAGTAGTCGATCAACCAATCTTCCGGCTTCACGGAGCCGTTGTACTTGGGCGTGTCTCTTGGGAGCGAGAACCCTTTGGGAAAGGGCTCGTCGCGGATGCGGGGGCCAAAGCAAGGCGGGCCGGCATCGTCTTCTTCTTCCAATGCCAGGGATCGTGCTAGGCGGTCGAGCCGATGGCGGGCGTCGTTCTCGCCGATTCCTTCGCGGCGGCCCAGTCGGCCGTTGAGAGTCGGGTGCGCCACTGGTGGTGAGGCGGGGTATCTCTCTCCACGGGGCGGAGGCGGAGGCGGGTCGCGCCGCCACTCCATGGCTCGGGGATAACCGTCCGCGTCCCACTTGATGGAGATCCGGGTCCGGGGGCGGCTGGTAGCCGGCTCCTTCTCGCGTCGCGCGTGGGTATCGCTCGTAGTCGGCGTCCGGGACGTCACGCCGTGCTCTAGGCACGGGGGAAGGCTTTCCGCGCGAGCGTCGGCTTCGTGCCGCTGCGTGGCAGCGTCGATCAACTGCTGGATGCGCCGGGTCATGTGGGGAAGGTCTTCGGGCTGCAGGCCGTCCAGCTCGTCTACGGCCGCCTGGGCGGCACGCAAGGTCTCGAGCGGAGTGGCATAGACCGGGCGGTCGACTCCCAGCGCGTCGGCGATGACGGCGCCGCGTTGCTTGACAAGGCCGGCCCGGCTTGGCCCACTCGGGGCCGGCGTGCCGAAGGCGGCGCGGTCAGCCTCGCACCGGTAGGCCTCAGTGAGGCGTCTTACGGAGGCCAGCCTCCGGCCCTCTGCGAGGAGGGCGAGGCGGCGTGCTTCCAGGGCTTCGTCATCGGCGTCGGCCGGGAGAGGAGCGGACAGGTCGTGGGCCGCCGCGCGCGAGGCGTCGCGGGCGCTCTCGTCGGCCGGGCCGCTGTGGCCGACAACCATCACTTCGGCGGCGACAGCATCGTGGCCGTCGGCTCGGGGAAGCGGGTCATTGTAGATCGCGACGTTGGCGGGGAAGGCGCCGTAGGAGGCCGTGTCGGAGTCGACAGGCATCGGGTCAGTGGAACCAACCGACTCCAGGTCTGCAGCGGGCTCGCTGGAGACGTGGAGCTGGCCGAGAAAGTTGGCGAGGCGGTCAGCGCCCGCATCGGAGGCGAGCTCGTCGGGGAGATCGGCGAGGCCTCTTGCCGCACAGATGCTAGCGACGCCTTGCAGCGCGTCATGGCAAGCGCCATCGGGCGTGCCGGGCTGGCTACGCTCGCTGGGGAGGAAGAGGGTTCCCGTCCAGAACAGGTCTCCGGACGACGGTGCGCCTGGCCCCACGGTGGGCGCCAAATGGCGGGTGGTAGGTGCGACATATGCCAACGGGTGGCTTATCTTTGTGGGAACCAGTAAGACGTCGCTGGTGCCTGGAAGCGGGATGAGGCGAAGACGTGCTCGCCGGCGGATCTTACCCAGCTTCGGGGCTCTCCGAGGAGATAACACCCCTACTGCTGCTCTGCGGGGTCTTCGCATGCTCACTAGATGAATCGAGTAGCTACACAACGCTCCTTGAGCTGTTTTCGGGGAGGAGGAGGAAGAATGGGCACGGCTAGCCTGCTTCTTCTCCTTGTATGGTCTCTCGAACTGGCAGGGGGTTGAACCCTTTGCATGGGTGCCCCGGGGGGTTTATATAGGCCTACCCCCCGGGGGTACAATGGTAATCCGGCTGGACGCGGGCCCAGCCGTCTGTGACTGCACTCGCCGGCTTCTGCGCCGACTGCTGGGGCCCGCCGGCTGGTGGGTCCCGCCGGCTGTCAACTCCTTGGTCACTGTGGCTTCATCTTGCTGACGTGAGCTTCATCGTGGCAAGCGCGGCTACAGTACCGCCGCCTGCCGGGTGATCGCTGTAGCCTTACCGCGTCTTGTCTCCTTAATGGGGCGTCCTCTTCGAGGGAAGCGGCGGGCCGGCTGGCGGAGCCGGCTCCGTCTTGGGCCGGCTGGTTGGAAGCGCGGCCGCCTTCGGCCGTCTCCCTGCTCTAAGGGGCCCACCGCCTGTGGGCCTCGCTGGCGGCCCGTCGTGGGTGATGCCAGGGTCAACATGGCAACAGTGCTGCGCTGGACGGGTCATGCCTACCTCGTACGGCGCACTGTGCCAGGTGTGCTCCGGGATTCGGGGGTGGCAGGCTCTTCTGTAGCCATGCCCTGTCGCACCGCCGTTAGGTGGGTGCAAACTTTGTGGGTACGGTCTTGACTACTTTATGGGGAGCCGGCTTGAAGGAGTCGGCTTTCTCGTAGCCGGCTTCTTGGAGTCGGCCCTCTCATGAAGGTTGAAGTCGGACCGCCTTCCCAAAGCCGGCCTAGATCGCAGCCGGCGGGGGAAGGCGGCCCCGTGTCTTGGATTTTTGAGAGCCGGGCGGGCTCGTAATTTTTGCAGAAGTGCCAGGGGAAGCCGGCTAGGCTACCCATGGCCATTTACTCCGACACTTGGAGCTGGCCAAGACAGAGCTGCAAATGGTCAAGGACAGCGCCACTTGTAAGACGAGTTTGTTGACTGGTCTGTCTTAGGCTTGTGTACCCTTCCGCTCTTTCTGAATCAAGCATCGTTTCTTTGCAGAAAAACTGAGAGAAGCTCTGGCGAAGAAGGATCAGGATTTGGCTGCTGCTCGAAAGGAAGCTGACGACAGAACCGCCCTGGCTGAACAGAAACTGGCTTCGGTCGGCCAGTTGGAAGAAGAGAATACCAAGCTGAAATATGCTCTGAACGAAGCCAACAAGGAGTGCTCGCGCTGGAAGAAGGAGAACCTCAACCTGGGTGAGAAGATGGAAGGCATCGCTCGCAGGAGGGACGATCTGGAGAGCTATCTGAGGAGCCTTGCCAAGAAGTTGTTCCTCAAGCTTGAAGGTGCACATTTTGTTCCGACTGATTTTTTTGGGTCGACTCAGCGTATGAAAATTGACTTATTCTTGGATCGTGAATGCAGAGTTTTGCCAGAACTTCGAGGAGGAGACTGGGCAGATCGAACCAGGTTTGGATCCAATCAATTCTCCCGTGAAAGATGAAACTGCCATGAATCTGCTTCGACTGGAATCCCGCATTGACGGTGTCGTGGACTACTTGGCTCGACTGAAGGTCGCTATGTCACGGATCGACCTGGCACTTTGGCCAGAGGCCACGCTCCAAAATGATCTTGAGTCCCTGATGACTCAACTTAACAAAATCCCTGACCGAGTGCAGGAGTGGAAGAAGTCTTCTGCCCGGTGTGGCGCTGATGTGGCTCTGTCTTTGGTTCGCGTCCATTGCAAGGAGGTGCGACAAGATAAGCTGGCAGCAATCAAGGTCGCCAACACCCAGAAGCATGACTTCCGATCTTTTATGGAGACTTTCATCGCTGCAGCCACTCAGATCGCCGACGGTGTCGATTTAGACGAGTTCGTCGATCCTGCTAGTCCTCCTCCCGTGGAGTGAACAAACTTTTATGCCTCACCTTAAATTTGCCTCGGAATGCCGAGTGGTTTTTGTAACCGTTAAACTCTTTCGGGCTGAATGCCTGAGCACTTCGATCCGTGGTCCGGAACCTTTAGGATTTATCTGAACTTGGTTTATCGTTGAATATCTTCATGAATCCCCTGCTAAGTGAACCCGTTCTTTATTTGAGACAACTTTTGTATTTGTAGTGCAGCTCCGAAGGAGAAGGTGGCAGTCGACCCACACCTCGTTACTGCAGAGCGGTACGGAGCACACATTGTACTTGTGGTGAAGCTCCCCAGGAGAAGGTGGCAGTCGACCCGCACCTCGTTACTTCAGAGTGGGATGGAGCGCACATTGTATTTGTGGCGAAGCTCCCCAGGAGAAGGTGGCAGTCGACCTGCACCTCGTCGTCCTTGAGGATTGAGATGTGTTTCGTACTTAGGCGAGTACTGAACTGCAGCTAAGCCCCCGAGTGGGAGGTTTGCTCTCCACTCGGTAGGATTTTTTCCAACCTAGGCGAGTCCTGGACTGCAGCTAAGCCCCCGAGTGGGAGGTTTGCTCTCCACTCAGTAGGATTTTTTCAAACTTAGGCGAGTACTGGACTGCAGCTAAGCCCCCGAGTGGGAGGTTTGCTCACCACTCGGTAGGATTTTCAAATACTTAGGCGAGTACCAGACTGCAGCTAAGTCTCCGAGTGAGAAAACTTAGGCGAGTACTGGACTGCAGCTAAGCCCCCGAGTGGGAGGATTGCTCTCCACTCGGTAGGATTTTTTCAAACTTAGGCGAGTGCTGGACTGCAGCTAAGTCTCCGAGTGAGAAGACTTAGGCAAGTACTGGGCTGCAGCTAAGCCCCCGAGTGGGAGGATTGCTCTCCACTCGACAGGATTTTTTCAAACTTAGGCGAGCGCCGGACTACAGCTAAGTCTTCGAGTGAGAAAACTTAGGCGAGTACTGGGCTGCAGCTAAGCCCCCGAGTGGAAGTATTGCACTCCACTCGACAGGATTTTTTTCAAACTTAGGCGAGCGCCTGTCGGCGTTCTGGGAACGGGGGTCCCCAGACTTGCCTGCCTGCGGCGTGGCTCAAAGGGGGGCCCAGCACGGCCCATCTTCACCAACACAAACTCAAGACCCTCGCGAGGGGCCAAGCCTCGCGGGGCGGACGACACAGAGCTTCCTCAGGCACGGCCTCGTCAGGCTGGCTCACGAGGAGGCGGAGAGATCAAGGCGGGGTACCTCGCGAGGTGCCCGTGACGCAAGCCATGACGACTCAGGGCGCCAGGCGGGTGCCAGCCCGCGCAGCGTCCTCCTTTCCTCTTTGGTGCAAAGGGGGCAAGCGCAGCCGCGGAGTACCGAGGCATCAGGCAAAGGTTGTCGTTTCGGTGCAACGAGACCAAGACCAGGAGGACTACGAGATGGAGGTCACCGTGGATCCCAAGACGGCGTCATCACCAGAGCTTTGCGCAGGCGAAGACTACTTTTGTCAGGATAGCTGATACTTGTTGTCCCCCTTCAAATTAGCCCGCCATTGTTGGCTCCCTTCCCGCTCAATATTTGGGGAGAGGACCAGGGCCACTATAAATAGGACCGGCCACCCGCGTAGCAGGGGTGGGGCTCAGTCTCCTCCAAGGACACGACAAGTAGAGAGGTGGTAAAGAGAGAGAGAGAGATAGAGAAAGGTGGCTGAACTCCTCCCAGTAGTTCATCGCCCCAGCCAAGAACAGACCCTCGCGAGGCTGTTCTCCCTTGTACTGTCCATTATCATCAGCCCAAGTGGCAATCCACCACACCACACACTGGAGTAGGGTATTACACCACAACGGTGGCCCGAACCAGTATAAACCCTGTGTCCCTTGTGTTGTTCTTTTCGTAGCTTTGATCCTGGCGTGGCGGAGGGGTGCAGGGAGGTAGGAGGCGAAATCTCCGCGCGCACCCTAGTGTTCGAACCTCAAGGGTCTGCCAGAACCCGAAATGCTACATTTGGCGCGCTAGGTAGGGGTGCGCCGGAGTTCGTCTTCCACCGCTCCGTTCTCCTCCGACCATCACGCCCATGTCTGACGCACGTCGGGCCCGCGCGGAGCGCCGGGCCGCCCTTGCTTCCCGCGTCGCCCAGACAGCCCCTGTCGGCGGGCGCCCTTGCCGTTCCCCGTCGCCCGCCGTCAACGCCGCCACCAGCCCGGCGGGGGACGAGCAGCAAGCATCGTCTCAGCATCCATCCGTGCGCCAAGACGGCCGCACCGCGACTCCCTCACTCGCCCCGGCTGGATCTTCGTCCCGCGCGCTTCACGCGCCCATGGAGGCTCGGGCTGCACTCATAGCGGCAAACGAGCTCCTGCGCTACCGTCCCGTCGACGACGTCTACGAAGAATGGCTCGACCGCGTCGCCGAACTCGTCCCCGCCGCAGGGGGCTCCTCCGCGCCGTCCGCTCCGCTGCATCGCACCCCGCCCCGCGCGGGCGACGAGGCTCCGGCGGCGCCTCGGCCGCCTCCTCCTCAAGAAGACGCCATGGCTCCAAGACGCGTGGCCCCTGGGCGGAACCCGCTCCGTCAGGTGCCAGCGCGGCAAGAGCAGAGCTGCCAAGAAGTCCCTCGTCCGCCAGAAGCTGCCCGGGCACTCCCTGCTCCAGCACGTCGCGACCATCCTCCTGCTCCGGCGCGTGGGGACATGCAGGACCGGGCTCTCCATCACCCAAGGCCCCCCATGGCCACAGCAGGCTGCCGCGCTTACACCACCGAACTGCACAGTGTCGCGTGGCCGGGCAAGTTCAAGCCGGACCTGCCTCCTCGCTACGACAGCACGGCCGACCCTGCGGAGTTCCTCCAGCTATACGAGCTGGGCATCGAAGCTGCCAACGGAGACGAGAAGGTCATGGCGAACTGGTTTCCCATGGCGCTCAAGGACGGGGCCCGCACCTGGCTCCTGAACCTGGCTCCAGGCACAATCTCCTCCTAGGAAGAGATGCACACCCGCTTCATCGCCAACTTCCAAGGTACTCGCGACCGGCCACCCGCCGTGAGCGACATGCGCCGCATCAAGCAACAACCCAGGGAGACCCTGCAGAAGTACATCCAGCGCTTCAACAACGCACGCCTCAAGATTCCCAAGGTGACTGAAGAGGCCATCATCTCAGCCTTCACCGACGGCGTGCGCGACGTTAACATGAAGGAGGAGCTGGCGATGCATGAAGACTTGTGCACTTCTTTGGAGCTGTTCAACTTGGCGAACAAGTGTGCCAGGGCTGAGGAAGGGAGTCTCTCCCTCCTTGAGCTGCCTGCCGCAGACCCGGAAGAGAAGAAGCTCAAGGCCAAGGAAGTGAAGCAAAAGGGGGCTGCCGTGCTCGCGGCAGAACCGGACACCAAGCGGGGCAGAGATCAGCCCGAACCTCCCAAGGGCAGCCGGTACTGCGTGTACCACGACCTCCACACCCACAACACCAGTGAATGCCAAGAACTCCGAGCCGTGCGTGAAGGAAGGATCGGCCGTCGCCCTGACCGTGGTGACCGGGGATACGGCCGAGGAGGAGCAAGGAACATAGGGCGCTGGGAAGACCGTGGCCCGCGCTAGGGATGGCGCGACCAACCTCGCGAGGATCGCTGGCAAGACCCACCTCACGAGGGAGGCTGGAGGGATCAGCCTCGTGAGGATCGCCCGCAAGGCAACGCATGCCTCCCACCGCTGCCACCGCAGCCAAGGAGAAACGAGGACCGCCGCCAGGACGAGGAGGCTGGGGGCTTCCAGGAGCTGCGCGTGATCGCCTGCATCCTGGGCGGAGCTCAGGCCCCAGCCTCTCAGCGCATCTTCAAGCAGTTCGCCCGTGAAGTGAATGCAGCCCTCCCCAGGCTCGAAGCCACGCGCCCTCTCAGGTGGTCGGCGTGTGCCATCACCTTCAGCTCAGCAGATCAACTCAAGTGTGCGGCTACAGCCGGAGTCCTACCGATGCTTTGTTGCCCAATCATCAGCAACGTGGTGGTCACCAAGACCCTCATCGATGGCGGGGCAGGGCTCAACGTCCTGTCTGTGGAGACGTTCAACAACCTCGAAGTGCCCTACAGCCAGCTTTAGCCAACCAAGCCCTTCTCCGGTATCACCGACGGCTCTACAGTCCCGATCGGGCAGGTCCGCCTCCCCGTCACCTTCAGGGCACGCGACAACTACCGCACCGAGCTCATCGACTTCGACGTCGCTCAGATCCGCCTGCCGTACAACGCCATCCTTGGGTACCCGGCGCTGGCCAAGTTCATGGCCGTGACTCACCACGGCTATAACGTCCTCAAGATGCCAGGGAGCGGCGGAGTCATCACGGTGCCCTGTGAAGAGAAGGACGCAGTGTGTTCCCTGGGGCGAGCCTTTCAGGCCGCATCATTGGAGGACCCAGATCGCGGAAGCAGGAGGCTTCCCGAGGCCGCCCCCAAGAAGAAGAAGATTGTCCGGCCTGGCCCCTCAGGAGGTAGGCCCCTCTGGGCCGGTGCTTGCCCAGGGGGAACCTCCTTCCGTTGCATAGAAAGCGCGCCCGCCGCCCTCCTCAGACAGGGCTCGGGGGCTCTCCCCTGGAGGGCCACCGACCTAGCAAGGGTCACGAGGGAGGCACTGGGGCACCACATGGAGGCATGTTTCAGAGCACGTTTCCCTCAAGAAGGAGCAAGGCAAGGAGATCTAGACCCACAGGAGTTCGTCAGCAAGGCCATTCAGGAGCTACAGGAGTCCAGAGTCATGAGAGGCACCCGCCGCCTACCAGCAGTGGCTCTCCATTCAGGCGAGGATGGCGGGCTGCGCGTCTGCGTCGATGTACCAGGGCTCAACCAAGTCGCCTCCCTGGAGCGCCTCTGGCCATCGCGAGTGGGGTGCTGCGGAGGTCCACCCCACAGCTAAGTTCGCATGCCTTACGGCTTGCCGAGCGCGGCTGACGCGTACGAGTGCCTCATGAGGGACATCGCGGAGGCGCAAGAGGCCATGTGCTCCGCAGCCCTGGCGGAGATGAAGATGGCCCGCGAGGAACCGCCAGCGCCTCCGGAGCCTCCTGAGGCCCCTGGGCCTGGGGGCTCATGAGGATCGGCTTCCGCAGCCCACCGAGCCGGCTACACCAACACCCCTTCGTCTTCAGCATCATCAGGTGACATCTTTCAAGTTTCACTTCCAGCTGGGAGCGCCCCCAGGGCTGCATTATTCCCAGGCCGTGTGGGTCCGTCCCTGAGGCGTATATCCCTTTCATTTCGCGTCGTTAGCTTACCTTGTTGGGGGCGCCCCTCGGGCTGCATGATCCCCAAGCCGCTCGGGCCAGGCTCAGCGGCATGTACCCCGTTTGCGCTCATTTCCGGTTAAGCGTTAGAACTGCCATGCTTGATTATTTGATGCCGGTCCGCGGCGCCTTCTTTTCTCCATGTTGACCACTTGCACATTAAAGGGGGGGTACCTGAGCATCACAACTCAGGGCTCTTACTGGCTCTCCAGCCCTCACCCTCTGGCCTTGACCACGGCATCACGACCTGGCATACCAGCGACGGCTGAGACCAGCTCGAGGGCCGGGACCCGAGGACGTAGAGTGCAGGCATCTAACCGAACTTGCAGGGACACAACACAAGATAAGGCCCAGTGCCAGGCGCAACCCGCCTAGAGGTAGGGCCCCGTGAGTCCCGCGCTGGCTCACGGGTGCCCAGATACACCTCACCAGGCCCTACCGTGCCAGCCACGTGTCAGGGCGGGGCTGTACACGCCCCGGGGGCTCCTCCCGGAGGGGGCCCCCCTCCCACGCACCAGTGGAAGCACCATGCTCCGCGCTGGCTGACGACACTGTCGAGGAGCGGCTATGCCCGTACTCATACGGAAGCGCTATGCTCCGCGCTGGTGATAAACAACTGAGGGTGGCCTCCGGGCCGCATCAACCTCATGGAGCCCAGTGCTCAGTGTCTAGCCTCATCGCAACGCCTCCCCTTGGGAGTGCCGCGCGAGGGGGCTGGGCACGGGGGCTGCGCCAGGGTCACGCCCAGACGCACGCCGCCCAGCCAGGTCCCCACGGGCCTGGTTCATCGCGCGCCTCTCCCCGAGCGGAGCCAAGGTATGAAGGCCGTTTGAGCGTCAAGGGGGACTCCTGAGCATCGCGACTCAGGGGCCTAACTTGTCACGTAGCCCCTCACTCCTTGGTCCCGTCCTGGTTTCCGGTCGGGGCTATTGCTGGGTGAGGTACGCGCGTGGCCGGGCTCTACAGACGTAGAACGGTGGATCCGCCCACATCACACCTCCCTACTTGCTGTTCATGCGCCAAGGGGGACTCCTGAGCATCGCGACTCAGGAGACTAACTTGTCTCGTAGCCCCTCACTCCTTGGTCCTGTCCTGGTTTCCGGTCGGGGCTATTGCTGGGTGAGGTATGCGCGGGGCCGGGCTCTGCCGGCGTAGAACGTAAGCAAGTAGGAAGGAAAAGCACAAATTGCAAAGGAATTCGAAAGCAAATATTACAGTCCACACTGTTATCCCAGTATCATGCGCAAGTTTAAACGCCTCCCCGAGGCATGATACATGTGTAGGAATCAAAAGCAGGACAGGAGCCACGACGGAGTCACTTGACGGCGGGGGAGCGGCGCGGCGTGGGTTCGCCTCACGGAGCAGCGGGGTCGACGGCGCGTCGCTCCGGCTTGGTGCTGAAGGCCCGGAACTTCCCCAGCAGAGCCTCTGCATGACCCTTCACGGCCTCGGCAGTAGCCGCCGTGCGCTGGCCGCTCACGGGCTCCAGCAGGCTGTCAAGGTCGAACCCGGGATCGCGAAGGTGGATGTGGGTGAGAACCCGCGTCAGTGCTGCAGAAGACAGAACACGTGCCTCGGCCTCGGCCGTGGGGCCGAAGCCAAGGGCTACATCTTCAAGAGCGTGGACCAAGAAGGGAAGCAGCTTGGCGGGGCCGTCCTCGGCGCCGGCCAGCGGGCTCTCCAGGCCGCTGTCATAAAGCGTCCTCAGCGAGGAGCGAGCCTTAGCCTCCAGCTCCGTGAAGGCCGCGCGGTCTTCGGCGAGGACCAGGGCCTTGCCGTCCAGCTCGGCCTTCCTCGCCCCCAATTCCTGCTCCAGCGCGCCTAGGCGGTCGCGGCGTTTCTTGAGCTTGGCCTCCCGGCCCTTGACGACCGCCTCGCGAGCCTTCACGTCCTCTTCCTGCTCTTGGCGAAGGCGAACTTCTTTCGCGAGCTGATCCCGCAGGCCCTGCAGCTCGTCCTCCAGCACCTTACAGCGACCACGGGCGTCGACCACCTCTCCCAGGGCTGCATCGCGAGCAGCCTTTGCCTCAAGGATGGCCTGCTTCTCCTCGTCGCATGCCGTCGAGGCCTGGACCAGCGCCGCCCGAATTGAAGCGTCGGAGCGAACCCATCCAGAAACCAGCTCCAAGCGCCCGGCCACCAGGCGGGGGTCGGCGCCGAGAAGATCCTGCCGCAGCCGGTCCAACTCAGCAACAGCACGGTCCAGGATGGCGGAAGGAGTCGGGGAGATAGTAGCCGGTGGAGTAGGAGGAGAAGGCGGCAGCACGGCCGTAGCATCCTGAGGCGGAGTCTGCCTCGGCCCGACAGCTGTAGCAGTGGCGGCAGACGGGAGCACCTCGGGAGCCACTTGGGCCGTGGGGGCTGAGCTCGCCCCAGCCGGCTCAGTCAGACCCCGCGAGGATGATCGGGCGGGAGAAGCTTGTGCGTCACGGTCACCTTCCTTCAGGGGCACCGTCACGAATGAAACCTCAGGAGCTCCCTTTGACTTCTTCGCTGCGGGCGCCAACCTATCCAAAGACACGCACATCAAGCCTCAGAAGCAGAGCAAGAGATAAAGACAAGAATCGAACGCTTACGGGTCATCGCCATTGAGCTCAAGCGGCCTCCGGCCAAATTTGAAGCCTGAAAGCTGGCTGGAAGGGTCAACCTCGGGAAGCTTGGAGGCGGAAGGTGCGTCTACGGTTCGCCCCGGGGCCGGGGGAGACCCGCGGGAGATCAGCCCGGTCCTGTCCTTCTTCGGGATCGGGGGCGAGCTCCTGCCGTCCTGCTCGTCGTCGTCTTCGCCGTCCTCCTCGTCGTCTTTGCCGTCCTCCTCGTCGTCTTTGCCGTCCTCCTCGTCGTCATCGTTCGGAGAGAGGAGGAGAACGCGGGACCTGCGTCGGGGGAGGGGAGCCCTCGACTCTCCGTCAGTCGCCTTGGAGTCAGGCCCTTTTCCGCGCTCCCCTCCTTCCTCCTCTTCGCTGGAGTCGCCGGAGGGCACATCCACCGGTCCCTTGGGAGCCTCCAGGGGCACGGCCCCTTCCCCGTTGAAGACGGGCATGGACTTCACTACCCGCTCCCAGTCGTCGCGGAGGAACAAGGGCATAGGAGCGCCCTCCAACCTCGCCACATTGCCCCCGACCAGAGATTGGAGAACCGCGGCCAAGTCTCCGTCGGCCCAGATCGCGGGGCTCGGACGGGGCCTCCACATTGGAAGCGAGTACTGCCGAAGCGGAGCCAGCTGGTGCTCCAGGAACTCCCTCAGCAACGACGCGCCGGTCAGCTTCGCCGCCGCCATGTCGGCCGGCCTCAGATCCGCGTCCATCTTCTCCAACACCATCTTCGCGCGGGGATCCGTGAGCTCCGCTCGACCCCAGTTGCTGGAGCTCGTGGGCTGCTCGGTGGGCAAGATCAGCCGAGGGTGGATGCGCTCAGCGTCCACCAAGACCCACTTGCTCCTGAAGCCCTCGATCCTCTTCCCAGAGTTCGAGATGGCAATGGCGCCACCGTACGCGACGAAGCTCGCGCACGTGGAAGCAGGACCGCGAGAGGTCCGGAGGGAGAAGTAGTGGTGCAGCAAGGCCACTGAGGGCTGCACCCCAACGTGGGCCTCGCAATAATAAGGAAAGATCGCAAGGAGAAGGATGGAGTTGGGATGGAGATGCAGAGCCTGCAGCTTGTAATGGCGGAGGACAGAGAAGAAGAACTCGGAGAAGGGAGGCACCAGGCCAGCGACAATGGCGCTTACGAAGAGTGGATAGAAGGTGCTCCTCTGACCCTCAGAGGTGGCAGAGCCGGCCTTGAACACCTTCGCCCCGTCGATGCCTCACGCCGTCGCTATCCGGCGCAACCGGGCAAGGCCCGCCTCCGACACGTTCGGCGGGTCCAGGGCAGACGAGTACCAAGCTGCGGCTGGGGGCTGGCGAGGCGCCATGGCTTCCTGGGTTGCACGGTCAGAGCAGATCTGGAGATTTCGGAGGAAGGGAGAAGAAGCGCAGGAAAGGGGATCTGAACGGCAACCGGGGGAAGCAAGAAGAAGGGCCTAGGCGGACGCCACTCTCTTATCAACTCGCGCGGCTGCTAAGGCGCCCACGTCCAGTCAACCGCCATGCGGAGCCCAAGGCCGCAGGCTGTTAGGGCCCGCAGCGCTTCGCCCTTGCCCTTCCGCCTCCCTGCACGGCCAAGTCCGGGCACGCCTTGGGCCCGGGGGCTACTGTCGGTGTTCTGGGAACGGGGGTCCCCAGACTTGCCTGCCTGCGGCCTGCGGCGCGGCTCAAAGGGGGGCCCAGCATGACCCATCTTCACCAACACAAACTCAAGACCCTCGCGAGGGGCCAAGCCTCGCGGGGCGGACGACACGGAGCTTCCTCAGGCACGGCCTCGTCAGGCTGGCTCACGAGGAGGCGGAGAGATCAAGGCGGGGTACCTCGCGAGGTGCCCGTGACGCAAGCCATGACAACTCAGGGCGCCAGGCGGGTGCTAGCCCGCGCAACATCCTCCTTTCCTCTTTGGTGCAAAGGGGGCAAGCGCAGCCGCGGAGTACCGAGGCATCAGGCAAAGGTTGCCGTTTCGGTGCAACGAGACCAAGACCAGGAGGACTACGAGACGGAGGTCACCATGGAGCCCAAGACGGCATCATCACCAGAGCTTTGCGCAGGCGAAGACTACTTTTGTCAGGATAGCTGATACTTGCTGTCCCCCTTCAAATTAGCCCGCCATTGTTGGCTCCCTTCCCGCTCAATATTTGGGGAGAGGACCAGGGCCACTATAAATAGGACCGGCCACCCGCGTAGCAGGGGTGGGGCTCAGTCTCCTCCAAGGACTCGACAAGTAGAGAGGTGGTAAAGAGAGAGAGAGAGAGAGATAGAGAAAGGTGGCTGAACTCCTCCCAGCAGTTCATCGCCCCAGCCAAGAACAGACCCTCGCGAGGCTGTTCTCCCTTGTACTGTCCATTATCATCAGCCCAAGAGGCAATCGACCACACCACACACTGGAGTAGGGTATTACACCACAACGGTGGCCCGAACCAGTATAAACCCTGTGTCCCTCGTGTTGTTCTTTTTGTAGCTTTGATCCTAGCGTGGCGGAGGGGTGCAGGGAGGTAGGAGGCGAAATCTCCGCGCGCACCCTAGTGTTCGAACCTCAAGGGTCTGCCGGAACCCGAAATCCGATAGCGCCGGACTGCAGCTAAGTCTTCGAGTGAGAAAACTTAGGCGAGTACTGGGCTGCAGCTAAGCCCCCAAGTGGGAGGATTGCTCTCCACTCGACAGGATTTTTTTCAAACTTAGGCGAGCGCCAGACTGCAGCTAAGTCTCTGAGTGAGAAAACTTAGGCGAGTACTGGGCTGCAGCTAAGTCCCCAAGTGGGAGGATTACTCTCCACTCGACAGGTTTTTTCAAACTTAGGCGAGTGCCGGACTGCAGCTAAGTCTCCGAGTGAGAAGACTTAGGCGAGTACTGGACTACAGCTAAGCCCCCGAGTGGGAGGATTGCTCTCCATTCGATAGGATTTTTTCAAACTTAGGCGAGTACCGGACTGCAGCTAAGTCTCCGAGTGAGAAGACTTAGGCGAGTACTGGACTGCAGCTAAGCCCCCGAGTGGGAGGATTGCTCCCCACTCGGTAGGATTTTTAAATACTTAGGCGAAACGGGTTCGCAGCTAAGCCCCCGAGTGGGAGGATTGCTCTCCACTCGGTAGGATTTTATTTTTAGAAACTTAGGCGAAGCGGATTCGCAGCTAAGCCACCCACTGGGTATTTCTTACGCAAACAAAAATAATAACAATCGCTGGGAAAATTATAACGCTCTTGTCTTTGATAAATAAACTACAGGAGTTTTTTCTTATTACATCTCATCCGAGTGAGAATTCAAGTATAAAAGGGGCAGAGTAGCTCCGCATTCCAGGCTCGTGGCTCATCAATCTGGCGATCGACATTGTAGAGGTGGTACGCTCCATTGTGGAGGTCTCTGGTGACTATGAAGGGGCCTTCCCAAGTAGGAGCGAGTTTGTGTGGTTTTTGCTGATCCACGCGGAGGACTAAGTCTCCTTCTTGGAAGGCTCGACTCTTCACATTTCTGGCATGGAATCGACGCAAGTCTTGCTGATAGATGGTCGATCGGATCATGGCCATTTCTCTTTCTTCTTCCAGGAGGTCGACTGCGTCCTGCCGGGCTTGTTCTGCTTCTTCTTTAGAGTAGAGCTCGACTCGAGGGGCGTTGTGAAGCATGTCACTCGGCAAGACTGCTTCGGCTTCGTAGACCAGAAAGAATGGGGTTCTTCCGGTCGATCGGTTCAGGGTCGTCCTCAATCCGCAAAGAACTGATGGAAGCTCGTCGACCCATGCACCTGCTGCATGCTTGAGATCGCGCATCAATCGAGGTTTCAGTCCTTTGAGAATTAGGCCGTTTGCTCTTTCCGCCTGTCCATTCGACTGAGGGTGAGCGACCGAAGCATAGTCGACTCATGTGCCCTGAGAGGCGCAAAAGGCGCTGAATTTGTCGGAATCGAAGTTTGACCCATTGTCAGTGATGATGCTGTGCAGAACTCCATATCTGAATATCAACTCTCTGATGAAACTGATAGCAGTGCAAGCATCAAGATTCTTGATAGGTTTAGCTTCAATCCATTTGGTGAACTTGTCGACTACTACTAGCACATGAGTGAAGCCGCTCCTGCCCGTTTTCAGTGGTCCAACCATGTCCAGCCCCCAAACAGCGAAGGGCCAGACGAGTGGAATGGTTTTCAGAGCTGACGCGGGCTTGTGCGACATATTGGAGTAATACCGACATCCTTCACATTTGTCGACTATCTCTTTTGCCATTTCATTGGCCCTTTGCCAGTAAAATCCCGCTCGGTATGCTTTAGCCACAATGGTCCGAGAGGACGCATGATGACCACAGGTCCCCGAGTGGATATCGTCAAGGATCATCTGACCTTCTTCTGGTGTTATACACTTCTGACTGACTCCAGTCGTGCTTTCTCTATACAACTGTCCCTTTATGACTGTAAAGGCCTTGGATCGACGGACGATCTGTCGAGCCTCTTCTTCGTCCTCTAGGAGTTCTTTCCTTAGAATGTACGCGACGTACGGTACTGTCCAGTCGGGAGTGATGACCAAGACTTCCATGATCAGGTCGACCACAGCTGGAATTTCAACTTCAGTCGGATCCGTGGCACTTTTTGGCTGCGGGGCCTCTTCAGTGAAGGGATCCTCCTGAACTGATGGTGTGTGGATGTGTTCCAAAAACACATAGCTGGGAATGGCTTCCCTTTTGGAACCTATTTTGCCAAATCATCAGCCGCTTGATTTTTCAGTCGGGGTATGTGATGAAGCTCTAACCCCTCGAATTTCCTCTCCAGCTTTCTCACTGCATTGCAATAACCAGTCATGGCTGGACTTCTGACGTCCCATTCCTTCATCACCTGATTAACTACAAAATCTGAGTCGCCATAGACCATGAGGCGATGGACGCCGAGTGAAATGGCCATGCGCAACCCATATAAAAGTGCTTCATATTCCGCCTCGTTATTGGAGGAATCAAAGTGGATTTGAAGAACATATCTGAGCTTATCTCCTCGGGGGGAGATCAACACCACCCCGGCACCGGAACCATTCAGCATTTTGGAACCGTCGAAGAACATGGTCCAATGCTCCGAGTGAACCCGAGTCGGCAGTTGCTGTTCAATCCACTCGGCGACGAAATCTGCTATTGCCTGGGACTTGATAGCCTTCTTTGCCTCAAACTTGATATCTAGAGGAAGGAGTTCAATCGCCCATTTTGCCACTCAACCAGTTGCATCTCTGTTGTGCAGGATCTCTGACAATGGAGCGTCACTGACGACTGTAATGGAATGATCAGAGAAGTAGTGAGCAACTTTCTTTGTGGTCATATAAATCCCATATACAAGCTTCTGATAATGAGGATATCTTTGCTTCGACGGGGTCAAAACTTCAGAAATATAATATACTGGGCGCTGAACTTTGAAGGCTTTTCCTTCTTCTTCCCGCTCGACCGTAAGTACCATACTGACGACTTGTCCCGTGGCTGCGATGTAAAGCAGCAAAGGCTCCTTGCTGATTGGGGCAGCAAGCACCGGCTGGGTGGAGAGCAGAGCTTTGAGCTCTACAAACGCTGCATCAGCTTCGGGAGTCCACTCGAACTTGTCGGACTTCTTCATCAATCGGTAAAGAGGCAATGCCTTTTCACCGAGACGAGATATGAATCGACTTAAAGCGGCCAAGCAACCAGTAAGCTTCTGGACGTCGTGCACTCACACAGGACTTTTCATTCGGAGTATAGTACCGACTTTTTCTGGATTGACATCGATTCCCCGTTCAGAAACGAGAAAACCGAGTAATTTTCCGCCAGGAACTCCGAATGTGCACTTTGATGGATTAAGCTTGATATCATACCTCCTGAGGTTGGCAAAGGTTTCAGCAAGGTCAGCCAGCAGGCCGGAACCCTTCCGTGACTTGACCACAATGTCATCCATGTATGCTTCCACATTCCGACTGTTTTGAGTGAGCAAACACTTCTGAATCATCCTCATGAATGTGGCTCCGGCATTCTTGAGGCCGAACGGCATGGTAACATAACAGAAGCACCCAAATGGAGTGATGAAAGCTGTTTTGATCTCGTCAGGTCCATACAGATGGATCTGATGGTACCCGGAATAGGCGTCTTAAAAAGATAGTCGCTCACATCCCGCAGTCGATTCGACTATCTGATTGATGCGGGGGAGAGGAAAATGATCTTTTGGGCAGGCCCGATTGATATGTTTAAAGTCAATGCACATGCGAAGTGACTTGTCCTTCTTGGGGACCATGAAAACGTTGGCGAGCCACTCAGAGTGGTAGATTTCTCGGATGACCTCCGCTGCTAAGAGCCGAGCCACCTCCTCGCCAATGGCCTTTCTCTTCTGGACGCCGGACCGTCGGATATGTTCCTTGACAGGTTTTACTTTTGAGTCGACTCTTAGGCGGTGCTCAGCCAGCTCCCTGGGAACACCCGGCATGTCAGAAGGTTTCCATGCGAAAATGTCCCAGTTCTCACGGAGGAACTGGATGAGTGCTTCTTCCTATTTGGAGTCGAGTGTTGTTGAGATATGAGTTGGAGCAGCGCTGGGATCGGTCGGGTGGATGTGAGCTGTCTTCGTTTCACCAGACGACTGAAAAGCTGATTCTGTAGCAGGCTTCTTGGCTCGCAACAAATCACTCGGGTCTGCAGTCTTCTGGTATTCCTGCAGCTCCACCACTGCCATCTGAGCATCAGTGATCTTTGAACCTTTATGAAAACATTCTTCCGCTTTCTTCCGATTGCCCGTAATAGTGATCACACCTTTGGGGCCAGGCATCTTCAATTTGAGATACACGTAACATGGTCGGGCCATGAAGCGTGCATAAGCCGGCCTGCCCAAAATAGCGTGATAGGCACTCTGGAAGTCTACAACTTCAAACGTCAACTTTTCTTTGCGGTAATTCTTGGAATCACCAAAAACCACATCAAGAGCAATCTGGCTGAGTGATTCAGCCTTCTTCCCAGGAATGACTCCATGGAAACTCATGTTGCTGGTACTGAGTCTGGACATCGGAATGCCCATCCCTTTCAACGTCTCAGCATATAATATGTTCAAACCACTGCACCATCCATCAAGACTTTGGTCAGTCGAGTGCCTTCAACAACTGGGTCGACCACCAAAGCTTGCCTCCCAGGGGTGGCGATGTTCGTTGGGTGATCGGACCGGTCGAATTTATGGCAGTCTGAGACCACTTCAGATAACTGGGTGTCGCCGGAGCAACCATATTCACCTCTCGGTTGATAACTTTCAGTCAACTTTTGCTTTCAACATCAGCAAAAATCATCAGGGTGGAATTGACCCGGGGGTATCCATCGTCACTATCTTCCTTGTCCTCAGCTTTGTCCGACTCCTTTTCCTTATCTTTGGGCTGCTTGCCTGGAACTGCTGGATCAAGAGTCGACACTGTCGAGTGGTATTTTTCGGGTAAATAAAATTACCCTCTTCATCTTTCTTGGTGTGGACAAGACATGGCAAGTCCAACACATCATTTCTGTCCTGATCTTTAACTTTCTTGGGGGTTCCAAGGTCCTTTGGGTTTCCATTTAAACTTTCCTTGGGTTACGGCCAAGGCTTCCCCAGGAGCAGCTGGCTCGGCTTTCCGCTTCTGTTTCCGATTGGAATTTCCTCCGGTTTCTTGAGCGACTGACTTGAGCTTGCCACTCCTGAGTCGATCCTCATCTTCACCATTAGCGTACTTGGTGGCAATCTCCATCATCCAATTCAGAGACATATCTCCGGTCCGACCGAATTTGAGATTCAGTTCTCTGTACTTGACGCCTTCTTTAAAGGCATAGACTGCTTGGTGGTCAGGCACATTCTCTACCATGTGATGTAACGTGATCCATCTCTGGATGTAATCCCTCAAAGTTTCATTCGGCTTCTGCACGCAAGACCACAGTTCCGTCAGCCCTGCCGGTCGCTTGCATGTTCCTTCAAATGTGGTGACAAACACTCGGGCGAGATCTTCCCAAGTGTAAATGCTGCTGGGTGCTAACTGGTTTAGCCACGCTCTGGCCAAGCCCTCCAACATGAGAGGTAGGTGCTTCATGGCCACTTCATCATTGCCGCTGCCAATCTGTACGGTCACTCGGTAGTCTTCAAGCCAAGTATCGGGCTTGGACTCACCAGTGAACTTGCTGACTCCAGTCGCCAACCTGAAGTTGGGAGGAATCACAGCGGCCCTGATGGCTCTACTAAAGCACTCTGGCCCCGAAACATGTGCTCTGCTGCTGGTAGGTGCATCTCTGTCGTGACCTTCTTGGTGAGCTCTGTTCCTGTCGACCAAACCTTGAACGAGAATGGATCGCGCATCAAAGCCTGGCTCCCTGGAGTCGACTGGAATCCTTCGCCCAACACTATGAGGGCGCCTGTCATCCTGCTGTCGAGGCGCATACGACCCGCTCCTCGGGGGAGGGGTGGGCACTTGACGTCGATCATTACGATCGAATCGGTGATCATATTGCTCACGGTTCCCGTACTGATTACGCCGGTCCCCACGTCCCTCACGCCTCGGGGGCGATCTTGGGCTATGAGCTGACTGGACTGTGTCTGCAGCAACGGATCTGCTGTGAATCCTATTCCGCGACTGAGAAACAGTGGAATTCTGATCTCCTGCTGCCCAGAGTAACGCTCTGATCTGCAACAAGCCTCTGCCAGCCTCCGACTGGGAAGGCTGAATCGACTCTGCTATACGGGCCGCAGCTGCTAAGTTCTGAATCGGAGTTCGATATACCTGCAGGGGTGGGAAGAGCTGACGTCGACTGGATTCGGGAACCCGTTGTCGCGCACGCTCGTCGAGTGCTCGCTGGAGGTTCTCCAATCGAGTGCGCTCGACCAAGTTTGCCAGGCGCGCGTCCTCCAAGGCACGATCCTCGGGGGTTTCTCTGACGATAGGAGTGTGCAGCGCATCCATGTTCTGGCGACGAAGTTCTTCTCTCTGCAACGACGTGAGAGGTTCGGGGAGATATTCCTCATGGGGACGCGACGGGTCGCCTCCACCCGCGCCCCCGTCGGTGCGGGGAAAACCGGGAGGACTGGGTGGTCCATCGACCATCAGAACCTCCGCCGCCGGATCACTGCTGTCGCACTCAGATGCGGTCTCTGTAGAGCCAGTCGACAGATCGAACAGGCCGTAGACGAATTCGTCGGGCTCGATCGCTGCGACTTGAGGGGTGGCCGACTGGCGTGCCACCGCGTGTCTCACCCACCGCTGAAGTCTCGACCGACCGGAGCGCTTGCGCCGGCGGGAAACAGGGAGGGAGGACAGCACAGGAGCCGACCGATAGTGGGTCGACGGTTGCCGCAAAAGGATGCCGCGGGCGCACGCGCGAAAGTGCATCGCCCCACGGACAGGGAGCGCATCCACGTCGAGCGGAGCTTCCTGAAGCCAAGCGGAGTTGTTGGCGATGAACGTGAGCGCGTCGAGACGGATCTCGCGGCCCTCCACCAAAACTCCGCCAGAAACCATGATGATTTGGATCGGAAACGATCGCAACTCCTCCAACAAATCGCTAAAACACCTGCCCCACGGTGGGCGGCAACTGTCGTGGTTCTAAGTCTGACAGTAATGTAGGGGGGTAAGTATGGAGAGGCAAGATGTTAGCTATGGAGAAGTTGTAAGCACACGAGGTTTACGAGTTCAGGCCCTTCTCGGAGGAAGTAATAGCCCTACGTCTCGGAGCCCGGAGGCGGTCGACTGGATTATGCGTGTATGGTTTACAGGGGTGCGAACCCTTTACACTGAGGAGGGGGTGGCTTATATAGAGTTCGTCGGACCCCTCCGGCCCTCAGTTATGCAGGGTTTTAAATACATTAAGGTCGGGCGTTACTGGTAACGCCCCTAATAAAGTGCTATGATGACCATAAAGGCTACTTAATAACCGACCGTTGGAATGCGGAGTGCCTTTAGGTCTCCTGGCCGTTGAGTGGTTTGGTCTTGGTCGAGTGATCGCTTCTTGGTCGAGTGTCTTCGAGTCTGTCGAGTGGAACACCTCCAAGTCGATTGAAAGGTGATTTCTTCTAGAGATGTCCTTGGGTAGGGCAGTTTGGACAGGTCCATGACCCTACCTTAGGTACATAGCTTCGTCATCGGCCGCACGCTCATTGCACATGGTCTCCTGCTCGGCCTCCAGCGACCGACAGCGATCCTGGGCAGCCTCGACATCCTTCAGCGCCACCTCACGAGTAGCCATGGCTTGGGCGACGGCCTGCTTGTCCTTCTCGGAGGCCGCCGCAGCCTGGCTCAGCGCCGCCCGGACGGACACATCGGAGTGAAGCCAGCCAGAGATCAGCTCTAGGCGCCCGGCCACCAGGCGACGGTCGGTGCCTTGAAGATCCTCCTGCAGTAGGGTCAGCGCAGAAAGAGCATGCTCTAGGATGTCAGGGGAGGCGGAAGGATCTGGGGTCAGCAGTGCGGCAGAAGGAGGAGGAGGCCGCATCGTCACCATGGCCTGGGAGGCTGGGAGCTCCTGAGCTTTGGGGACCCTAGCAACCGAGCTGGACGTTGCCACCTCCGGAGCCAGCGGGGCTACGGGGGCTGCCTCCTCCTGAGGACGCTCCCCCAAGCTTCGCGAGGACGATCGGGCCGGAGAAGCGCGAGCACCATCACTGCCCTTCCGCATGGAGGGGGGTGCAGCCGCCGCATGCGATTTGGTCCCAAGAAGTACCACCGCTTCCTCCTTCCTCTTCTTTGCCACGGGCGTCAGCCCAATTGCACAACGGAGAAGCGTCAAGAATCAACAATGGAAGCAAGAACAAGGCAGGACGAGAACACTTACTGGTCCACCGCGGTGTAGTCTCTCCGCTTCTTAAGCCTGGAACCTGGGAGCTTCATAGCCTGAGGCGCGGGCACGCGGGCTCCAGGAGCGGAAGAGGGGGCAACGGATGGGCCGGAAGCAGCTCCAGGCAGCGTCAGAGCAGGGGCGTCGTCTCGGGAGATCAGCGCCGACCTGCCCCTCATCGGAACCTTGGCCGGTGGCCTCCTTCGGGGACTGACCTTGGACCTCGTGGAGCCCCCTGCCACAGGCAACTCCTCCCTCTCCAAAGGGACATCGGCCTCATTATCGTCATCAGGCAGGGTGCGGAGGATGTCGGCCTTGCACGAAGGGGAGGTCTCCCCCGCCCCTTCGTGGGTCGCTTCCAAGTCGCGCTCCTCCTCCTCCTCTTCCTCCTCGCAAGACTCGTCGGAAGACACGTCCACTAGAGTCGTCATCACCAGGACATTTGAGGGCGCATGCGGCACAAGCCCACGCCCGTCGAAGACGGGCATGGCGGCGGCAGCCTCCTCCCCATCTAGGCGGCGGAACAAGGGAACGAAGGAGTCCGGCGGGTACCCTTGGTCGTCCCCAACCAAGGAGCGGAGGGCCGAGCGTAACTCCTCGTCAGAAAGGGCCTCCAGACGCAGGCGGAGGTCGTCCCCTTTGTCTCCAAGCTTCCACAAGGGGCGCGACATTCCTGGAGGGGAGCCACGCGCTTCGCCATAAACTCTTTAACGACCATGGCCCCGGTCAGCTTCGCTGCCCATGGGGTCAACAGGCTTCAGGTCGGCGGTCATCCTCTCCAACACCTGCGCCACCCGAGGGTCGGTGAGCTTCACGTGAGACCACCCGTCGTGGGACACGGGCATCTCTGCCGGCAGCACTAGCCGGGGGTGGGAGCACTTGGAATCCATCAGGACCCACTTGCTCCTGAAGCCTTCGGCCTTCTTCCCAGCCTACAAGACCGCGTTGGTCTTGTTGGACGCGGCGAAGTTGACGCACCCCGAGTTGTGGCCCTCCTTGATCCGGAGGAAGAAGAAGTGGCGCAGCAGTGCCACGGACGACATCACTCCAACGTATGTCTTGCAGTAGAAAGAGAAGATCGACAGGAGGAGGATGGAGTTGGGATGAAGATGGAGGTCATGAATCTTGTAATGGTTGAGGACGGAGTAGAAGAAGTCAGAGAAGGGGGAAACCAACTCAGTGACGATGCTTCTCATGAAGAAGAGGTAGAAGGTACTGCCTGAGGCCTCCGGCTCGGCGAAGCCAGCCCGGAGCACAGTCTTCCTCTTCTCATCACCCTCCGCCGTCATCAGGAGCACGGCGGCAAGGTTCTTCTCCGAAACGCTCGGCGCATCGAGCACAGGCTCGTACCAGGATGGCAGAGGAGTGGCCCGAGCTTTTTTGGCCGCCATTGGCGGCAGGCTTGAAGGAGGATCTGGGCGGATCTAGAGTCTCTGGAAGCGAAGAGCAAGAAGGGGATCTGGAGCAATACGAAGGAATGCAATGAAGGCAAATGCAGCCCGCGCCAGCCTATTGTTAGTCGGCCAGTTGCCGAGGCAGCATGGGGAAGCGGAGACGCCCATGTCCCATCAAACACCACGCGTCAACCGAGGCCGCAGGTTGTTGGGGCCCGCGACGCTCCGCACTTGCCCCTTGGCTTCGCCTCAAAGCCAAGTCCGAGCGCGCCTTGGGCCCGGGGGCTACTATCGGCGTCCTGGGAACGGGGGTCCCCAGACTTGCCTGCCAGCGGCCCACAGCGTGGCTCCACCAGCGGCCTGGTACGACCCATCTTCACCAGCAAACACTCAAGACCCTCGCAAGGGGCCAAGCCTCGTGAGGCGGACAATGCAAGACCTCCTCGGGGGCAGCCTCACCAGGCTGGCTCAGGAGGGGCGGAGAGATCAAGGCAAATGGTACCTCGCGAGGTTCCTGTGATGCAATCCATGACGACCAAGGCCAGGCTGGCGCCAGGCGGGCACCAGCATATGCAGTGTACTCGTTTCCTCTTTGGTGCTAAAGGGGCATGCGTAGGCGAGGAGTCCCGAGGCATCAGGCAAAGGTTTCCATATCGGTGTAACAAGATCAAGACCAGCAGGACGGCAGGATGGAGGTCATCGTGGAGCCCAGGATAGCATCACCACCAGAGCCTTTGGCAGGCGAAAAACACCTTTAGTCAGGATAACTTGTACCGGTTGTCTCCCTTCAAATTTGGCCATTGTTGGATCCCTTCCCGCCTACATTTGGGAAGAGGACCAGGGCCTCTATAAATAGGACTAGCCACCACAGTAGGGGGCAACTCATCTTGGATTGGATCCATTCCATCCTCGCACACTCAAGCTCACTGAGCCGAAAGAATTATCTCCTCAGGAGGCTGTTCTTCCCTTGTACTAGTTCATCCTCAGCCTGCAAGGCAATCCACCACACCACACTGGAGTAGGATATTACACCACATCGGTGGCCCGAACCAGTATAAACCCTATGTCCCTTGTTCTTCGAGTTCGATGTGCTGAGCCTTGGGATCGCGGTGAGTGGGTGAGCTAGGGAAGGGAGAGATCTTCGTGTGCACCCCAGTGTTTGAACCTTAAGATTTTTGCCGGAACCCGAAATCTAACAGATCGAGATTAGGATTTGTCACTCTGATTGTCGGAGAGGTATCTCTAGGCCCTCTCGGTAATGCACATCACTATAAGCCTTGCAAGAAATGTGACTAATGAGTTAGTTGCGGAATGATGCATTACAGAACGAGTAAAGAGACTTGCGAGTAATGAGATTGAGTTAGGTATTGAGATACCGACGATCGAATCTCGGGCAAGTAACATACCGATGACAAAGGGAACAACGTATGTTGTTATGCGGTTTGACCGATAAAGATCTTCGTAGAATATGTGGGAGCCAATATGAACATCTAGGTTCTGCTATTGGTTATTGACCGGAGATGAGTCTCGGTCATGTCTACATAGTTCTCGAACCCGTAGGGTCCGCATGCTTAACGTTCGGTGACAATCGATATTATGAGTTTATGTGTTTTGATGAACCAAATGTTGTTCGGAGTCCTGGATAGGATCACGGGCATGACAAGGAGTCTCGAAATGGTCGATACATAAAGATCGATATATTGGAAGCCTATGTTTGGACATCAGAATGGTTTCAAGTGAGTTCAGACATATACCGGAGTACCGGGGGTTACGGAACCCCCTGGGGAGTATATGGGCCCTAATGGGCCTTAGTGGAGAGAGAGAGAGAGAGGGGCAGGCCGCGCCCCCCCTCCCCCTCTGGTCCGAATTGGACTAGGAAGGGGGGGTGCCCCCTTTCCTTCCTCCCTCTCTCCCCCTTCCTTCTCTCCTAGTCCAACTAGGGAAGGGGGGATCCTACTCCCGATGGGAGTAGGACTCCTCCAGGGCGCACCATAGAGGGCCAGCCCTCCCCCTCCTCCACTCCTTTATATACGAGGGATGGGGCACCCCATAGAGACACAAGTTGATCATTGATCTCTTAGCCGTGTGCGGTGCCCCCTCCACCATAATCCACCTCGGTCATATCGTTGCAGTGCTTAAGCGAAGCCCTGCGCCGGTAGCTTCATCATCACCATCATCACGCCATCGTACTGACGAAGCTCTCCCTCGACACTCAGCTGGATCGAGAGTTTGTGGGACGTCACCGAGCCGAACGTGTGCAGATCGTGGAGGTGCCATACTTCCGGTACTAGGATCGGTCGGATCATGAAGACATACGACTACATCAACTACATTGTCATAACGCTTCCGCTTACGGTCTACGAGGGTATGTGGACTACACTCTCCCCTCTCGTTGCTATGCATCACCATGATAGATCTTGCATGTGCGTAGGATTTTTTTTTGAAATTACTGCGTTCCCCAACACCGTCGCCGTAGCTGTCTTCCTCTGCCAAGTTAGGGCGTGGAGGATCTGGACAGACGAACTTCTAAATCTACACCTCTCAGTTCGTCATGTTCTTCATCAAGGGTAATTAAAAGTCACTTTTACTGCCCTTATTGATTCTTATGATTTCTACAAAATCTTCAAAAGATGTTTATTCTTCAATCTTCACACTCTAAACACCTCACACACACATCTGTTCTTGATATGTTTCTCTAAGCAACATTTTTATTCAAGATTCCTCAATTGTGTGGATTTTCAATCTATACAACTCTGGAACCTAAGTCAAAGAACACTTAGTGAAATTCCTCAAGACACATCTGGTCAAATTCCTCAACTTGTTCCTTTTTGGAAAAACTTCTGAGAACGCATATGACCTATCCAAATTCTTCGCACCTATACTCTGTTCACAACATGTCCACTGCTGAATCACTAGGTTCTCATCAACTTAACACATTTGCAGCGTTCCTCGAAGAAACGTTGCATGCCACTTCTGAGAATTCTATTGTTTAGATTCCTAAGATGAAGAAAATGGCTAACGACAACAAACCTCAGAAGGGAGGGAAGAAACCTGAAGTCAACATGGCGTTTGAGATTCCTGATGAAATATATGTAGGGCACTGCACTCCACCTCATGAAACGAAGAATGAGCGCAAAGTACGCATTCAGAAGATAGAGAGGAGATGGGCCAGAGAATGGAGGGAATATCGCTATGTCACTCCAAAGTACATGAAGAAATTCGCTGTACACCCTCCATGCCCAAGACCTCCACTGGCACCTGGCCAAGAAGCTGATCTCTCAAGCATCAGATGTGGTGAGGAATTTCCGGCTGAATGCGCCAAGCGTCAAGCTAAACTGGCCAAAATGGCAAAATAGGCAGTGAAGAAATTCAATGAAGATTCTACTGCTGCCACTACTAAGGCCTCTACTAGCAAGCTTAAGAAGGCTATGCCCAAGAAGCCCGCACACAAGCCCAATGCTTCTGCTTCAATGCCCTCACGGCCAAGCTCCTCAGCAATGCCCTCACGGCCCAGTTCTGCAAAGCCCTCACAACAAATTCCTCAAGCTGCTCCAGCTCCTTCAAAGTCCTCAGCTCCTTCGACAAAGTCCTCAGCACCTGTGCATCTTGCCTCGTGTCAAAGGACCACAGGCAAATCAATTGCCTCAGGAGCCTTTGCTAGTTCTTCAGCTCCTCCGCATTCCTCAACAGGCCCCACATTGCTAAAGGCCAAGGCCACTGCTGGACAAGGCACTAGACCAAGTCCTCACAAAAAGCAGTTCGCTTTCCAAGTACCGTCCAGTGATGACGAAGCTGATGATGAGGAACTAGCCGAAATCATCAGAGATAGACAGCAGAGGGCCGCTGGAGCCAAAAGTAGTGAAGTTCCTCTTCTGCTGGATCCAAAGCTTATCCTTGAGTACATCAATCTCTGGCACAAGGACCCCAACACACCTGTGCCTGACTTCAAGTTCACCCCTGTACAAAGTCACATGCTGACTGCCTTCATTGGCGAAGAAAAGTGGAAATTTGAGAAGGCTAGGCAGCTGAAGAAAGCTCAATACAAGAAAGAGCGCTTTCTGAAGAAGAATGTTGTCAACATGACAACTGATGAACTTGTTGCTATTCAGACTGAGATCAAAGGACTCAGTGATGAATTCAACGTCTACCGCACCAATTGGCTTGGAGCCAAAGTCAGATTTGTGAAGTTGGCTGAGAAATTCACGTCAATTGAACCACCTTAGGGTGAAGCATCTGCTCAGCCCACTGAAGAACATGCCAGCACCGCTGATGAAAATCAGGTTGCTGATGAAACTGCTAGTACCAGGGCTAACGAAGCTATTCCAGCCGCTGATGAAATTGCCAGGGCAACCACTAGTGTTGCACCTGAGGAATAATCCAGGCCAGCTGAGCCATCAACCACTAAGCCTGAAGAAACTGAACCAACCAGGCCAACTGCATCAATTGCGCCTGAGGTAAATGTACCAATTTCCTCTGCTCCTCCTACACCAACACCAAGTCCAGTTCTTCCTTCTGCATCAGAAGCGAAGAAAACCAAGGCTGCGGAGCGAGCAGCAGTGAAGAAAAGGAAAGCATCTACTTCATCAGATTGTTCAGCCCCGAAGAAGATGAAGACTTTAACCAGCTCATTTGAGAATCCTATTGATGCTATTCCTGTTTCGAGCATGCCATCAAAGGAACTCGTTATCTTTGGTGAAGATTATGAGATCCCAAGCGGATCTGATGAAGATGTTCCTTCTGCTGCTTCTTTAGAGCAGTTGGACAAAGAAATTGAAGTGGATAATATCCCTTCAACCCCAGTCATCTCATCGCCTATGCCTCAGTTCACAGCTGAAGAGGCAGGCATTGTAGAATTGAATGAAGAAGATGAGGACGTGGACATTGGGAGCACCACTCCAGTGATGAATGATGACTTTTGGGAAAGTCAACACCCCAACACTCCCATGTTCACGCCACTGCAACAAATTCCTCAGTCCCTAGTGCACACTGAAGTTCAAATGGGTTCTGAAGAACATCACTCCACTCCTTCCATTCCTGAAGAAATTCCAGCCACTAGTGTGACGTTAATATTGATGAAGAATTGAAGACCCATGTTGCTACTAAAGCAGAACTGAAATTCCTCAGCCTGTCATTCCTGAGAATGTGATTCCTGAGGCTGTGATGACTTTGACTGACACTCCTCAACCCAAGCCGAAGAATCCCTTCTCCAAGAAGCAGAACTTCAAGGCCGATGATTTCTTCCATGAGCATGTATTCTTCACATATTACAATCCTTATGACTCTGCTCGTCTGCGAAGGAAGCATTTCTGGACCGCAAGCCAAGCAAACTTCTATTCTTCACTGCTTTTCGATAAGGACAAAGTATTTGATCATGAGCATATTCCTCATGTGGACATGGAATCACTGCCTTGCTTCACACTAGTCCTCAATGTGCTTCATGAAGCTGGGCTGCTAAACTTCTGCATCGACATTGTAGATTGGAATGAAGGGCTAATTCTTCAGTTCTACGCGACGCTGCACATCACAGGAAATGCTGAAGATGTGAATTCTTGGGTGTTGGACTGGATGACATAAAACACTCACTTCAAAGCACCGGCCTCTGAATTGCTTCATGCCCTGCCTGTCAGTCCTCCCCTTGAAGGTGCATGATGTATATATCATGAACCTGAACTTTCAAACCATTACATGCAAGTCCTGATGAAACCGATGAAGCCTGGTCAAGCCCCAAGGACCAAATTCCTCGTGAAGGAATTGTTGTATGTGCCATAGACTGACTATCACATTCTGACCAAGACGTTGAGTCCAATCAAAGGCCACGACTCGAATGAAGAAGAGGTCATTGGCATCATGAAGAATTTGCTTTCAACATCATCCATGGAGTTCCAATCAACTATCATGATTTCTTCATGAGAACTCTAGCAAATGTTACATTGCCGCCTTTTGAGTTGAAGCCTTACGCTCCTTGGATTATGAGATTCCTCAGAACAAGGTCTTCAATCAATTTCAAGGCTAACTTTCAAAATCATCTCAGCTACTTTCCCCCAATAGAAATCCTCAAGTGGACATTTTCCTCAGCTGACGAGAAGGGCAAGGCACCTGCTGTTATTGATGAAGGCGTTCGTCCATTGGATGGTCAGTTCTGCAAAGCTGCATCTTACTCCACCAATGATGACTCTGCCACTCATGACTCTGCCACCAAAGCCTCAAAGCAAAATCCTCAAGGCACAACTCCAAGGGTGATGACTGATCGTGAGTTTCTCCTCAGTCTTCACCAGAAGGTCGATCACAACCATAAGTGGGTAAAAAGACAGTTTGGTTCAATTCTTCAGAACATGACCATCACTCAGAATTCAGTGAAGAAGAACCATTACTATCTGCATGAAGTATTTGATCGCAGCTGGGCTGTTCTATCTCATCTCTATGGTGAAGAAGATTTGAAACAGATGGGCTTCAAGCAGGACTTTGACTGGTCTCAACCATCTTCGAAGAAATTCAAGATGGTCAAAGTTCCTCACTTGGTGGCCAGCTCTTATTCTTCATCGCGCGAGACTGATGAGCATGAAGATTTGAACAACATTGCAGTAGGCCCTAGTTCAACAACCAACCCCAACAACGCTGGCACTCCTCCATCGACTTCATGATGATATTCTTCAGGGGCGTTAGTCCTCACTTTTCATCCCTTTTGGTCATTGGATGACAAAGGGGGAGATATTTGAGTTATCCTTCAAACGGGTCTATATATGGGCATTTTTTTGCTAAGTTACAACTCTCGTTCTTTTGAAAACTTTGTTGGATTGAGTTGTAATCTTAAACCTGATGGTGGTCTGATACTCTTGCTATGTTCTTCTGCATGCTATTTACTCACATATGTTATGCACGCATGCTGAATTATATCAGTCACCATATTTCATCATGCATTTTAAATTCTTCATATCATATGTTAAATGCGTGTATGAATTACAAGATATAGGGGGAGATCTCCATGATTCTACTCTTTAAGTATGCATTGCTTCAAAAGCAAATTCCTCACTATGCACATCTTCAGGGGGAGTTCCTCTATATCTTGCAATCAAATTCCTCAATATCAGTATTTAAACTTCATATGTTTATCCCCGTTGAAAACTTAACATATATTGTCATCAATCACCAAAAAGAGGGAGATTGTAAGTGCATCTAGTGCCCCTTAGTGATTTTGGTGTATTGAAGACTTATAGGTTAAGGGACTAATGTGTTTATGAGTGTACACAGGTCTATAAGTCTATGAGGAGTTTGATATTTACAGAGAAAGTTGACCCCTAAAAATGAATGTCTTCGACTGAAGACTTTCTGAAGACTTTGAAAGTGAAGAAATTGTTGTGACCCTGAAGACTTGGTATTCATGCGAGGAACATGAAGCATGAAGACTTTTGTTTTCGTAGTTTCATTTTCTCCTTCTTGAGTCATAGGAAACACCGTACTATTAAAGGGGGTCGAGGAAAGACTAAGGAAAAGTTTCCAAGTGATGCTCAACTCAAAATCCTACACCTACCAATCCCTTCGAGTGAAGCCATTGGAAATCTCATACAGTTCAGTCAATTTCTTCAGTGACAGAGACGAAGTTCTTCTGGTCTCTAAGGAATTTGTTCTGACTGAGGAGTTAGGAATTCACCAGTGCGGATTGCCTACAAGTAAGGAACATGATAGCCCTAAGGAATTTGTACCTCAAATTTCCGACCGTTGCTGTGCTATGCGCCAGCTGTCCCGGGCATTTATGTCTTATCATGTCGGGCTGCTCCCTAGGCTATAAATAGCCGCCCCCTACAACCACTAGTTGGTTGGCTGCTCCGAGAGAAACTAACACTTGTCATTGAGAGCATCCCATCCTCCGAGGACTTTGAGCGAAAATCATCAAGTGAGGAAAACTCAAACACAAACACCTACAAACCCAAAGTGATTGAGCATCACTGAAGAGATTGATCCTGCATGGATCCGACACTTGTTACATTTGAAGACTGTGCATCTTCCAGATGGTTAGGCGTCATGGTCTAGAGCATCCAAGAGGAAATTGTGGATCACTGAGTGGCCGAGTTTGTGAAGGTTTGGAGGTCACCTGAAGACTTACCATGAGTGATTGGGCGAGGTCTATGTGACCTTAGCTCAAGGAGAATACGGTGAGGACTGTGTGTCCTTGATAACCCACAAGTATAGGGGATTGCAACAGTTTTCGAGGGTAGGGTATTCAACCCAAATTTATTGATTCGACACAAGGGGAGCCAAAGAATATTCCCAAGTATTAGCGGTTGAGTTGTCAATTCAACCACACCTGGAAACTTAATATCTGCAGCAAAGTGTTTAGTAGCAAAGTAATATGATAATAGTGGTAACGGTAGCAAAAGTAATGTTTTTGATATTTTGTAGTGATGATAGCAACAGCAACGGAAAAGTAAATAAGCGAAGAACACTATATGGAAAGCTTGTAGGCAATGGATCGGTGATAGAGAATTATGCCGGATGCGGTTCATCATGTAACAGTCATAACCTAGGGTGACACAGAACTAGCTCCAATTCATCAATGTAATGTAGGCATGTATTCCGAATATAGTCATACATGCTTATGGAAAAGAACTTACATGACATCTTTTGTCCTACCCTCCCGTGGCAGCGGGGTCCTAGCGGAAACTAAGGGATATTATGGCCTACATTTAATAGAGTACCGAACCAAAGCATTAACACATAGTGAATACATGAACTCCTCAAACTACGGTCATCATCGGGAGTGGTCCCGATTATTGTCACTTTGGGGTTACCGGATCATAGCACGTAGTAGGTGACTATAGACTTGCAAGATAGGATCAAGAACTCTCATATATTGATGAAAACATATTAGGTTCAGATCTGAAATCATGGCACTCGGGCCCTAGTGACAAGCATTAAGCATAGCAAAGTCATAGCAACATCAATCTCAGAACATAGTGGATACTAGGGATCAAACCCTAACAAAACTAACTCGGTTACATGATAAATCTCATCCAACCCATCACCGTCCAGCAAGCCTACGATGGAATTACTCACGCACGGCGGTGAGCATCATGAAATTTGTGATGGAGGAAGGTTGATGATGACAATGGCGACGGATTCCCCTCTCTAGAGCCCCGAGCGGACTCCAGATCAGCCCTCCCGAGAGGTTTTAGGGCTTGGCGGCGGCTCCGTATCGTAAAACGTGATGATTCCTTCTCCCTGATTTTTTTCTCCCCGAAAGCAAATATATAGAGTTGGAGGAGCTCCAGGGGGCCCACGAGGTAGGGGGGCGCACCCAGGGGGCAGGCGCGCCCCCACATCGTGGCTAGGGTGTGGGCCCCCCGGTCTTCATCTTTTGCAAGGATTTTTTATTATTTCCAGAAAGACGTTCCGTGAAGTTTCAGGTCATTCAGAGAACTTTTGTTTCTGTACATAAATAACACCATGGCAATTCTGCTGAAAACAACGTCAGTTCGGGTTAGTTCCATTCAAATCATGGAAGTTAGAGTCCAAAATAAGGGCAAAAGTGTTTGGAAAAAATAGATACGACGGAGACGTATCAACTCCCCCAAGCTTAAACCTTTGCTTGTCCTCAAGCAATTCAGTTGATAAACTGAAAGTGATAAAGAAAAACTTTTATAAACTCTGTTTGCTCTTGTTGTTGTAAATATGTAAAGCCAGCATTCAAGTTTTCAGCAAAGACTATGAACTAACCATATTCATAATAATGCATAGGTCTCATGTTTACTCATATCAATGGCATAATCAACTAGCGAGCAATAATAATAAATCTCGGATGACAACACTTTCTCAAAACAATCATAATATGATATAACAAGATGGTATCTCGCTAGCCCTTTAAAGATCAAGGACTGACTAGACATTGTAATTCATGGTAAAAGAGATCCAGTCAAGTCATACTCAGTGTAAACTAAGCAGTAATGAATGCAAATGACAGAGGTGCTCTCCAGCGGGTGCTTTTTAATAAGAGGATGATGACTCAACATGAAAGTAAATAGATAGGACCTTCGCAGAGGGAAGCAGTGATTTGAAGAGGCGCCAAAGCTCGGTTTTGAAATAGAGATGAATAATATTTTGAGCGGTATACTTTCATTGTCAACATAACAACCAAGCGATGGCGATATCTTCCATGCTACACACATTATAGGCGGTTCCCAAACAGAATGGTAAAGTTGATACTCCCTGTGGGAGTCCTGGATAAGGGGGTCTCCAGACAGCCGGACTATATCAATTGGCCGGACTATTAGACTATGAAGATACAGGATTGAAGACTTCGTCTCGTGTCCGGATGGGACTCTACTTGTCGTGGGAGGCAAGCTAGGCAATACGGATATGTGTATCTCCTCCTTTGTAACCGACCTTGTGTAACCCTAACCTCTCCGGTGTCTATATAAACCGGAGGGTTTTAGTCCGCAGGAGAACATACAATCATACCATAGGCTAGCTTCTAGGGTTTAGCCTCTCTGATCTCGTGGTAGATCTACTCTTGTACTACCCATATCATCAATATTAATCAAGCATGACGTAGGGTCTTACCTCCATCAAGAGGGCCCGAACCTGGGTAAAACATTGTGTCCCCTGCCTCCTGTTACCATCCGCCTTAGACGCACAGTTCGGGACCCCCTACCCGAGATCCACCAGTTTTGACACCGACATTGGTGCTTTCATTGAGAGTTCCTCTGTGTCGTCGCCGTTAGGCTTGATGGCTCCTACTGTCATTGATAGCGATGCAGTCCAAGGTGAGGCTTTTCTCCCCGGACAGATCTTCGTGTTCGGCGGCTTTGCACTGTGGGCCAATTCGCTTGGCCATCTGGAGCAGATTGAAAGTTATGCCCGTGGCCACCAGGTCAGGTTTGGAAGCTTAAACTATGCGGCCTATATCCGTGGAGACTTGATCTTCGACGGATTCGAGCCTCTGCCTTGTGCGTCACGCGGTCACGATGAGTACGACTTAGCTCTACCATCGGACAGTGTTAAGAAGATCGCACCGGCAGCCACTCCGACCCTCAATTCGAAGCCAGTTGCATCTTCCGCGGACGGGTGGATGGACCCTGCCACGGAGGCCTTACCCTCAGCGGCGATCGAGCCGAACATCGACTTTACCTTGCATGAGAGCCGTGTTGTTGAACTGCCGGATACTTCTCCGGCCATGGACTCCGAACCGCCTGCGCCCGTTCTGATCGAATCCGGTTGGGCGCCAATCATGGAGTTTACCTCCGCGGATGTCTTTCAACACTTGCCCTTCGGCGATATACTAAAGTCATTAAAGTCTCTCTCCTTGTCAGGAGAATCCTGGCCTAACTATGCCCGGCGGGATTGGGATGCGGATGACGAAGAAATTCACCGCCCACCCACCACCCACTTAATAGCCACTTTCGATGACTTAACCGACATGCTCGACTCCGACTCCGAATACATCGACGGTATGGATGACGATGCAGGAGATGAACAGGAACCACTGCCCCTAGGGCACTGGACGCCCACTTCACCACATGACATATACATGGTGGACACACCAAAGGAAAACGACGACTAGGAATGGAAGGACGCAACGAAGGGTTGTTCCCTCGAGAAGCAGTCAAAACGGCGGCGTAAGCGCCGCCCCAAATCCCGCCTCGGCAGAAACAACGATCATACATACCCAGCATTAGAGCAGGGGAACCATTGCCGGACCACGGCAACATGGAGAATCAAGCCGAACAACCCGACTCTGTCAAAGATCATAGTCCAGATGACGTCACACAGGACGGACACCCGGAGCAACAGAATTCCCATCAAAGGCTCGTTGCCACCACGAGGAGTCTAAAAAAGAAGAAGCAAAGGCTCAAGGCTGCGCAAGACACACTCCAAATCAGATGGAGCAAAGTACTCAACACAACAGCAAAGTACGGCGGTAATCGCCCCACCAAGAGCTACCCGAAGCGGAAGTTGCTACCTGAATTCGATGAGGAGGCCTTAGATCCCCCACAACCAAAAATAAAAACAGCCATCTGGCCGGATAGGTGACCTCACGGCCAACATAGAGCGGCAAACAATGCCGCACATAAGCCAATACGCGATCCATGCGAGGACTCGCATCAAAAGGACGGCACAACCAGATCCATCTATGGACCACGTAAGCGTGCTCCAGCATACAACGCAACACAAAAAACATCCGAAGAACGCGGTACACCCAGATACAGGGGTGCCGCACACCCCCTATGTTTCACCGATGAGGTGCTGGATCATGAATTTCCAGAGGGATTCAAACCCGTAATATAGAGGCATACGACGGAACAACAGACCCAGGTGTCTGGATTGAGGATTATATCCTCCATATCTATATGGCTCGAGGAGATGACCTCCATGCCATTAAGTATTTACCCCTCAAACTCAAAGGGCCAGCTCGGCACTGGCTTAAGAGCCTCCCTGAAAGTTCCATTGGAAGCTGGGAAGAGCTCGAAGATGCTTTTCGGGCAAATTTTCAGGGGACTTACGTCCGACCTCCGGACGCGGATGATTTGAGTCAAATAACTCAACAGCCCGGAGAGTCATCTCGAAAACTTTGGAACATGTTTCTTACTAAAAAGAACCAAATAGTCGACTGTCCAGACGCCGAAGCCTTGGCAGCTTTTAAGCATAGAGTCCGTGACGAATGGCTTGCCAGACACCTCGGCCAAGAAAAGCCGAGGACAATGGCAGCATTAACAAGCCTCATGACCCGCTTTTGCGCGGGTGAGGATAGCTGACTAGCCAGATGCAGCATCAGCGACCCAAGTACATCCGAAGTTAGAGATGGAAACGGGAAATCACGGCGCAACAACAATAACAAACGCCGGAATAAAGAAGACAGCACGAAGAGCACGGGAGTAAACGCCGGATTTAGAAGCTCTCGGCAAAGTCAGCAAAAGCATCCCTCTAAAGGCGCCAGAGACGAACTGTCCAGCCTAAACAAAATTCTGAACCAAGTATGTCAGATCCATAGCACCCCCGGTAAACCTGCTAATCATACCCACAGAGAATGTTGGGTCTTCAAGCAGTCCGGCAAGCTCAACGCCGTACACAAGGGGGAGGATACACCAAGCGAACACGAGGATGAGCCTCCCAAGCAAGACACTGGGGAACAAAAGAAGTTTCCACCAGAAGTCAAAACAGTCAACGTGTTACACGTGATCAAGGGGAGAAACAAAGCGACACTCCCAGAAAAATATGCCCAAGGGCCTATCACCGCGGAGTCCTGCCAGTCGTCTCAACCGATCACTTTCGACCATCGTGATTACTCAGCAAGTATCCGGCGTGCAGGATGGGCTGCCCTGGTATTAGACCCAATAATTGACGGATACCACTTTACACGAGTCCTGATGGACGGTGGTAGTAGTTTAAACCTGATATACCAGGATACAATCTGCGAAATGGGGATAGATCTAACAAAAATTTGCCATAGCAACACTACCTTTAAAGGAGTAACGCCAGGCCCAGGGGCTCACTGCACGGGCTCCCTGCTACTAGAGGTTATATTCGGCTTCCCCGATAACTTCCGTATCGAACATTTAACCTTCCACATTGCTCCGTTTCAAAGTGGCTATCAAGCACTACTTGGACGCGAAGCTTTCGCTCGCTTTATTGCAATACCGCATTACGCTTCCCTCACGCTCAAGATGCCCGGTCCACGTGGCATCATTATAGTGCATGGAAATATTGAGCGATATTTGCGCGCCGAAGAGAGTGCGACTGCCTTGGCAGCCGCACACTAAAAACAGCCTCACCAACTAAAGCATTTGATAGGTCGTTAAGACCACGGACACGGTTAGACGAGTCCGGCGCAGCTATATGTAATTCATACCGGATCGATGGCCACACCCCTATTACAAATACAAGGGGCTCAACGCGCGCAGACAAGTGGCAATTTTTACTTATCTTTAATTATACATGGTTTATTTAAAAACTACCTTTTTGCATGACAACTTTTCACCTAAGTTCCTCCCTTTTACAGATGACCATCGTGCTACACCCGTCCAGGATACGGCACAACGGAGACACAGGCGCAGACGTGCAGCAGGGACCCGCTCCAATGATTCTTTTTAGATTAAGACCCTGCGTAAACCTTTTTTACTGTCTCTTGTTGATATACATCCCTCAGATTCTCAGTACAAATTGAGAAGGATGCTGACGTCTTGGCATGTGGCCACATCAGAATAATGCACTTACCCGGACACAAGGGGCTTCTTACAAAGGGCACTATTTAGGCCCGGTTTATACCATAAAGACCAAATACCTTAGGTAGTGTTCGGCGTCGCGAGTTTGGCCTTATGTGCATCAGCTTCGAATCATGTCTTTGGTTAAATGTTGGGTTTGCCCGGCTCCTGTGTTTTGGTGCCTTACGTTCCGTTCTATCGGCTAAGGCAACACCAGGAGAACTACTTCGATTGTCCCCTGGTTCGTCCGGACGAGCACCTGAGTAGAGAAAGCCGAAAACTGACTGTCATGATATAGCGCGAGACTGGTCAACCACTCGATGACCTATCGGAATGTTAGAATTCCTCCACTTTAACGAAGGGCCGTTTCCCGACCAGGCATATACGCACCCCGAGTTCGGGAGAGTGCGGAGCCACCAGGGGCTATATAGTAGCCCCACCGTCAAACTCCTATGGCTAAGTGAAAGTGTTAAAGCATCATAGTCCGGTTGCCTCGTTCGCTGCGCTATCACCTCCTTAATAGGACCAAGACGTTGGGTTAAGTGTGAACATGCATTTTCTGCGAGCACCTCCGCATTATATGCGTGGGGGTTGAAGCCGACGACTGCAATCTTTCAGGTTATATACATATATACATAAACGGCCGCACAGGAGCCACCATATTACTTTCCGGCAAAAGTATAAATACAGCCTTACTACATTTCATAAAAACATTGTGTTTTCAATGGGGATACATGTCACTCAAACATAATATTCTTCGAGCACTGGGCCTCTATCAAATGAGCACCCTCAAGAACCTCTTCAAAATAGTGCTCGGTAGCTACTCGGCCTATGGCCGAACCTTGCGCCGCAACAGTGGCAGCATCCATCTCCGCCCAGTATGCCTTGACATGGGCAAAGGCCATCCGCGAGCCTTCTATGCACGCCGACCTCTTCATCGCATTGATGCGCAGCACAGCACCAAGGAAATGCTGCACTAAGCTGAAATAGCTGTTCGGCTTCGGCTTCTCTGGCCACAAATGATCTACGACGGACCTCATGGCAAGTCCGGACAACCTATTAAGTTCGGCCCATTCGGCTAGCTGATCAGTCAAGGGAAGCGGACGCTCTGGAATGTTAAATTGCGACCAGAACAGCTTGTCCACTTCACGATCTGTCTGATCTCGGAAGTATTCGTCCGCATCGACAACGCTTTCCGCCAAGTCCATATATGCGTCTGCCAAACTCCACAGCCGATCCAGAGGGGCATACTGCGGATCTCCGAACTTCCTCTGCAGCAGAAAGGGCTTCCCAGCCGCAATATCCCCGTCTTCACGCAGCTCCTCCTTCTTCGCCCTCATAGCAGAGCGAGTGTCTTTGGTCGCCATCGTGGCCTTTTCAAGGTCCGCTGCCTTCACTCGGTTCTCTTCTTCAAGGATCTGGCAACGGTCGGCAGTGCCTTTTAATTCTACAACCATCTTGGCCATCTTCTCTTTGCTTTCACAATGCACGGCCTTCTCGGCTCTTAACTCTTCGGCCGCCTTCAAAGCAGCCGCATTACTAACTCTTGCTTGTTCCTTGGCTCGGGCAAGTTCCGCCCGAAGGGTCTCCACGGTGGCAGCTCCGTCTGCAGTCACAACATATTAAACATACGGGCATCATGCTGCTCTTATTATGTGACATTCACCAGAAAACATTACTTATCCTGTGACTCGTCAAGCCGCTTGTTAACAAGCTCGATGTAAGTGTCTGCCGCATCCAGTTGCCGCTTTAGTTCGGCAAACTCATTAGTCCGGCTAGCCACCGGAGGTTCCACCACCTGCACATAAAGGTAGTACTGGTTATTACCTGGGACTATGATCCTCTATTCGCCGCCGTTCTCGACGACAACCAGAGTCTCAGGGGCTACTATCTACAGAGGGCACACCTAACATGTGCGGTACTATCAAAAAGTATATCATTTCACGTACCTCAAAGCCCGTCAGTAGACTCATAAAGGCTTCATGTAATCCGCTTTCGGCAGACGAAATTCTTTCCATCACCGTACCCATCAACATACGGTGTTCTTCTGAGATGGCCGCTCGCTCCAACAGCTCCCTCAGAACGTCCGACCGCATACTAGATGGTGCCGGACTCTTTTGTTTGCTCTCTTCGAGAGCCGGACGCTGGGGACTTCGGGTGACTATGGGATTATCTTCTGGCCTCACCGGATCCGGAGAGGCCCTCCGTGACGACACTTCGAGGTCGCCCGCTTCTTGATCGGGGGAGTCCGGGGGAGGTGTTTCGCTCTCCATCATCTCCGGAAGAAGATCCCCCGAAGACGAGCTCAGCTGAGAAGGGCTCAGGTCCGAACTGCAAGATATATGCTTCGGTTATTTTCCTCAGAGGAAAGGTAGTATACCTTCACTATTAAAGTATTTTTCGATCACTTACGACTCATTGGAGGGCCGATCCCCGCGTGGACTTTGTGTGGCAAAAGCACCCCTGAGGCATGACCCTCTGTTGGGGACTTCTTCTCCCGTTTGGAGGCCTCGGTTTCCGGATCCTCAGAGGCGGTCCTCTTCCTCCCCCGTAGCGAGAGAAGGTCAGAATCTTCTCCCTGGTTATCCTCCCTTATGGAGGCGCTCATTCCCTCGGTTGGAACTGGCAGCAATGGGGGACCGCTTTCACCCATATTATTCCCCCCGTATCTTCCTTTGAGGTCTCCGGGCAAGGTGCGAGCTCGAGCATCTTTTCCAGTACCGGGTTTTCCAAACCCTCAAGGAGGGGGGCCGAACACCAAATCATCTCCTCCTTTGTTAGCCAGTCCTGGTCAAAGGGTGATTTCTTAGGAATGACGTCATGGTAAATAAAAGACGGTGTGTCCGGCTAGAGGATTACTTACTTGTTCGGCGACGCGGTTGCTACTCAGGCCCACACCCTCAGTAGTATCCGGACACTCTGTTTGTGGTCCGAATAATGACTTGTACATCTCCTTGTGCGTCAGGCCGAGGAAGCTTTGAATAGCGCGCGGTCCTTCTAGGTTGAACTCCCACAAGCGAAGGGGCCGGCGTTCGCAAGGCTGGACTCGATGAACCAGCATGACTTGCATTACCATGAACAAATTAAAATATCCCTCGAAGAGATCTTGAATTCGGCTTTGCAGTATAGGAACGTCCTTGGCTGGACCCCAGCTCAGCCCTCTGCTAATCCATGACATCAGTTGTGGTGGGGGCCCAAGCGGAAAGCGGGGGGAGCCACCCACTTGGCACTTCTGGGAGCTGTGATGTAAAACCACTCCCGTTGCCATAATCCGGACACCTATGGAAAGGAACCTTTTGGCCACAGAGCTCCCGCAATCTTGCTTATTAATGCTCCTCCGCACGCTACGTGCTGTCCCTCGATTGTCTTCGACTTCACATCAAAAGTCTTAAGCCACATGCCGAAGTGAGGGGTAACGCGGAGGAAGGCCTCACACACGACAATAAATGCCGAGATGTGAAGAAAGGAGTCCGGGGCTAGATCGTGGAAGTCTAGCCCGTAGTAAAACATCAAACCCCTTACGAAGGGATCCAGAGCGAGGCCTAGACCTCGGAGGAAGTGGGAGATGAACACGATGTCTTTGTTGGGTTCAGGAGTAGGGACGACCTGCCCTCGGGCAGGCAGCCGATGTGAAACTTCGGCGGTCAGATATCTGGCCTCCCTCAATTTCTTGATATCTTCTTCCGTAACAGAGGAGGGCATCCATCGGCCTTGAAGGCTAGATCCGGACATGGTTGAAGATCTGGAGCACCTGACCTGGGCTTTGGGTGTTAGAACTCGAGGCAGGGGAAGGATTCGATTGAGCACGGGAGGAAAAAAAGTGAAAGCCTTGGCCCTTTATAAAGAGGGTGAATACCAAGCGTCCTCTCCGTGGCCGTTTGGGGCTTGCCTATAATCTAGGAGTCCTAGAGGTGGTTGGGTTACCCACGTCCGTATTGATGAGAATCCCGTGATAAGGGGACACGATCTCTTCTTTGACAAGATGTGTCAAAAACTGCCTCGCGTTATGTGCGGGGCTAGTTAAAGGAAACAGTTCGAATAATCACTGGGCCGTGACATAATGTCGTGTTGCCAAAACAAGTCAGCAAATTGGATTTGTAGAAATATTATTCTCACTACGGTGGTATGTGGAACTTATTTTGCAGGGTCGGACAATATCCTTGTATTCAAATTCTTCCGTGGTGTATTCGGAGGAGGAACCCGCCTTGCAATGCCGAAGACACTACTGCGCGCCGGACTCATCGTCATTGAAAGCCTGGTTCAGGGGCTACTGTGGGAGTCCTGGATAATGGGGTCTCTGGACAGCCAGACTATATCCATTGGCCGGACTGTTAGACTATGAAGATACAGGATTGAAGACTTCATATCGTGTCCGGATGGGACTCTACTTGGCGCGGGAGGCAAGCTAGGCAATACGTATATGTGTATCTCCTCCTTTGTAACCGACCTTGTGTAACCCTAACCTCTCCGGTGTCTATATAAATCGGAGGGTTTTAGTCCGCAGGACAACATACAATCATACCATAGGCTAGCTTCTAGGGTTTAGCCTCTCCGATCTCGTGGTAGATCTACTCTGGTACTACCCATATCATCAATATTAATCAAGCATGACGTAGGGTCTTACCTCCATCAAGAGGGCCCAAACCTGGGTAAAACATTGTGTCCCCTGCCTCCTGTTACCATCCGCCTTAGACGCACAGTTCGGGACCCCCTACCCGAGATCCACCGGTTTTGACACCGACACTCCCCCTCCACCAACAAGCATCAATCCATGGCTTGCTCGAAACAACGAGTGCCTCCAACTAACAACAATTCCAGGGGGAGTTTTGTTAGCCATTATTTTGATTTGATTTGCATAAAGCATGGGACTGGGCATCCCGGTGACCAACCATTTTCTCGTGAGTGAGGAGCGGAGTCCACTGCTCTTGAGAATAACCCGCCTAACATGGAAGATACGGACAGCCCTAGTTGATACATGAGCTATTCAAGCATACAAAATAGGATATGTATTTGAAGGTTTAGAGTTTGGCACATACAAATTTACTTGGAATGGTAGGTAGATACCGTATATAGGTAGGTATGGTGGACTCATATGGCATAACTTTGGGGTTTATGGGATTGGATGCACAAGTAGTATTCCCGCTTAGTACAGGTGAAGGCTAGAAAAAGACTGGGAAGCGACTAACTAGAGAGCGACAACAGCCATGAACATGCATTAAAGTCAATGAACATTGAGTGCAAACATGAGTAGGACATAATCGACCATGAACATAAATATCGTGAAGGCTATGTTGATTTTGTTTCAACTACATGTGTGAACATGTGCCAAGTCAAGCCACTCGAATCGTTCAAAAGAGGATACCACCCAATCATACCACATCACAACCATTTTAATAGCATGTTGGCACGCAAGGTAAACGATTATAAGCTCCTAGCTAATCAAGCATGGCACAAGAAACTATGATCTCTAGTTGTCATTGTAAACATGTTTATTCATAATAGGCTGAATCAGGAACGATGAACTAATCATATTTACAAAAACAAGAGAGGTCGAGTTCATACCATCTTTTCTCATCTCAGTCAGTCCATCATATATCGTCATAATTGCCTTTCACTTGCACGATCGAATGATGTGAATAATAATAACAGTGCACGTGCATTGGACTAAGCTGGCATCTGCGAGCATTCAATAAACAGGAGAAGACAAGGCAATATGGGCTCTTTTGTCAGGTCAACAATAATTCATATAAGAGCCACTTCAACAATTTAATCATGGTCTTCTCCTATCGACCCCCAAAGAAAAGAAAAGAAATAAAACTATTTGCACGTGAAAGCTCCCAACAAGCAAAAGAAGAACAGGAAATATTTTTGGGTTTTTCTTTTTAATTATTACTACAAGCATGGAAATTAAAACTAGCTAAAAGCTACAACTATTTTTTTTGGTTTTTCTTAAGGTTTATTAAACACACAAGAAGAAAGCATAAAAAGGAAATAAACTAGCATGGATGATACAATGAAAAAGTATGAGCACCAACATCTAGAAATGAGTGTGTGAACATGAATGTAATGTCGGTGAGAAATACGTACCTCCCCCCCCAAGCTTAGGCTTTTGGCCTAAGTTGGTCTATGGCCACGGCTGGCCTGGCGGATATCCATAGTAATAGTTGGGGTCGTACTGTCACTACAAAAAAAGACACATCCGTGACATTTTGGGCCGAACAAATTTTTTTTCTGTCATACATATGACACTTCTATGATGATAATTGTGACAAAACCCGGTATCATCATAGATGTGGTGGGCTCCTACTTCTATGACAAAAAATCATGACAGAAAATGGGCTTTTCGTCCTGGGCGGGCCGGAGACGCAGCTGCATGACATTCTTTGTGCTGTCCATGACGGAAAAAACCGTGGTAGAAGCGAGGGGGAGGAAAATTTCGGGGAGTTCCTGGTTACGGTGGGAGGTCAGGGGCCGAGCGATGCGCGTTTCTCTCGTACACGTACGCGCGTGTGTGCGAGGCGTTGGCTCTAACTGAACCCGAGCGAGGCGTTGGGCTCTAACTGAACCCGAGCGATTGCACTGCAGGCTACGCATTACTGAACCCGAGCGATCAATCGATGGCTGTTAACTGAACCCGATCGAGCGATTCCTTCGCTACTGCTGCTAACTGAAGCCGATCGATGGGATGAACAGTGAGCATTGCGGGGGGGGGGGGGGGGGGGTTGGATGAACAGTGAGTGGTGGCGTTGCCTCTGGATGAACAGGACCCCATGGTGTGGTGGAGGACTGGATGAACAGTAGATGGTGGAGGGGTGCCCGTGGAGGGGTGGATGAATAGGACCCCGTGGTGTGGAGGTCTGGATGAACAGTAGACGGTGGAGGGGTGGTTGAACAGGACCCGTTGGTGTGGAGGGCTGGATGAACAGTAGACGGTGGAGGGGTGGTTGAACAGGACCCCGTGGTGTGGAGGGCTGGATGAACCGTAGACGGTGGAAGGGTGGTTGAACAGTAGCTGGTGGAGTAGCGCGCGGTGGAGGCTGGATGAACAGGAGCCCGTGGAGGTTGGATGAACAGGAGCCAGTGGAGGCTGGAGGAGGTCGACGGTGGAGATGAACAGTATCCCGTGGAGTCCCGTTTCGCGGTACGCCACACCCCTCCCGATGAACATGACCACCGTTTCAACCGTAGCGCTCCAACACAAGTCCGTTTCCTCCATTTTGCGGTACGCCACACCCCTCCCGATCAACAGGACCCCTGTTTCGACCGTAGGAGGTCCGTTTCCTCCGTTTTGCGGTACGCCAGACCCCTCCCGATGAACAGGATCCCATTTCGAACGTGGCCGGTCGAACACAAGGCCGTTTCCTCCGTTCTGCGGTACGCCAGGCCTCGTTTCCATCGCATGTTCCGTCCAAGCCCTCCCGATGAACACGACGCATTCCATTGCCTCCCCATGAACACGACGCATTCCGTTGCCTCCCGATGAACACGACGACGACGCTGTTTCTCCGTTCCGACCCAGCCATGTACATGAGCCCTCGCCGTACGTATGCACGAGTAGGCATTCGAGACCCCACCCGTATGTACACATACGTGGCCGTATTTTCTTTCTTGCACCCTGGCCGCTGTACGTATGTGTACATGCTACGTGCGCGCCTCTACTACGACACGTGCGCGCCTCTACTACGACACGTGCGCGCCTCTACATCCACCAGTATGTACGTACACGTTCGCGACCAGAATGACAACGCTACGTACGCTTCGACCAGGTGGGTCCCGACTGTCAGGCACTTCCTTGCCTGCGAAGATGTAGCTGGTCGGTCCCAGCAGTCAGGGAGCGAATCGTTTTGTTTTTTTGCCCGGACGCACTTCCTTGCATGCGAAGATGTAGCTCGTGGGTCCCAGCAGTCGGGGGCCTGGTGTGTCCCAGCAGTCAGGGGGGCGAATCGTTTTTTTGGATGCACTTCCTTGCGTGCGAAGATGTAGCTCGTGGGTCCCAGCAGTCAGGGGGGCGAATCCTTTTTTCGTGAAATACGATGGCCCGTCCGGTGGGTCCCTGCTGTCAGGTGGAGGAATAATTATTTTGCGCGTAATAAGGAGGCACTTTCTTGCGGCTGCCGTGGACCCAGCTGTCAGCCTCTCCACGTACAGTACTCTTCCGATGGAAGTTAGTCATTGACCACGCCGCGCCGAGAGCACCAGGGCGGTGGTCTGGACAACGGCGAGGCCTAGGAAGGGGACCGCGCGGAGCCGTGGAAGACGCAACAGAGGAAGCCCGCGCGGAGAGGAGTACGAGGGTTCACTGGTTCGGCTGCGGTGTGAGGCTGCCGTCGCCGCAGAATAACAGGGGGTGTGGGTGAGTAGAGGGATGGCCTGGCCAGCGGTGGGAGTAGTACGGGGCGGTGAGGCCTCCGCGACATCACAGTCGGCCACGGGAGGCAGGAGCATGCGACACGATCGGCGCTGCTTTGGGCGGCTGGAGCAAGAAGACCAGAGGTTGAAGAAGCACTACGGCCATTGGATGGACATCGTACGATCACTGCAGCTAGAATCGTTTATATTGACTAAGTTGACAAAGCCCTTGGTACGCGCTAACTTAGTAGGCACACAGCTCGGATTTGGTAGAGAACATATAGCCCATTTGCGATTTGTAAGAATGTACAACCCATTTTTTTAATTCTAATGGAATTTACTACAACCCATTTACAGTTTGTTAAAAGTACATCCCAACTTCTAGCTAGGACAACGATTAATAATTTCAAACAACCACTCAAAACAGAATTCAAAAAAAAATTCCCACATTTTGATGGGATCGGAAATATTTGTATCCGAAATTTCTAGTCAGGTTAAACATAATTTCAAAATAAAGTTGTATTACGTTAAAATCCAATGAAATATTGCGCGCGCAACAAGTAATGAAATTAAAAATTTAAAATTCCAAAAATAATATATTTTTCAAACTAATTACGTGTTTGGTGCATAATAACTGTCCAGTTATTATAATTACATCCAATTTATTATTTCTTAAAGTCCATTTTCTTGTTAAGCCTAATGCATACCTCCTAGGAAAGTTTGCAGCCCAGCGGGGCGGAGAATAACAAGTTGACCCGGTATTGTGTACAACTGTCGGCCCAGTTGCATTGCTGATGTTAAAAGAAGCTATTTTTTATACACACATTAAAAAAATTGTATAGATAAGGAACATTTTTTATACACACATTTAACAATTTTTAAATACATGATTAACACTTTTTAAAACATATTTTTTAGTCAACAGTGGGCCCACAACGAGCGGAGGAGGTCACAATACACATATTTTTTAAATACATGATTAACACTTTTGCAAAAACAATTAGCCCACAGCGAGCCAATTAGCTCCAGTCGGCCCACAGTGGGCCGACAGGGGCCAGTCGGCCAGCTGTAGGCCGACTGGAATCCAATAGGCCTGCTGTGGGCCGACTAGGCCCAGTCGGCCTGCAGCGGGCGGACGGTGTATTATTTTTGAAAAAAAATTACCCAGCGTAATATTTATGAAAATTAATAAAAAAATGTATTATTTAAGAAAAAATAGCGAAAAAGGCTTGTAGTACAGTACAACCTAACATTGTTACCCAGCCCACATTCAGCGATGCCGGAAAGGCCCAAACAAGGCTTCTGTACAACTTTTTGAAGTCACTGAGCTCAATTAATAACTTAAGAAAAATGTTATATTATAGTGGAACCTAATTAAAAGCTGTCACGAGTAAATAAATAATTCAACGGGTCCCACTTGTGCGTGTGCGCGCGCGCGTGTGTGTGTGTGTGTGAGAGAGAGACCCATCGGTCGATGCTTGTAAATACATCTTTCAGCCATATGCATTGCTGATGCTCGGTAAAAACTTATATAGTTGACACAATCATATAGAACATCATAGCACACTGAACTTGCATACAAAAATTTCAAGCATGCGGCACAATCAGGATGGAGGCAGTGGATCGCTACGGGAAGGGCTATGTTGAAACCAACGAAGTCGTACATAACGGTTCACCGTCTTTATCAATGACGGGGAAATATCTTGAATGTTGTGCAAAGAAAACAGATAGACAACACAATAAGTTCTCCTAGCACATTAAGTTGAGGTACAGCCCTTTCTAAAAAAAGTTCAGGTCCAAAATTAGAACAGGTCACAATCAAATGTACTGGCATATCAGTGCTTCACACCCATAGCTCGGATTTAACTAGTATCTGACAAGATTCAGTTGTTACCTCAAGTTAGAGCACATCCAGGCAGCCAGCCCTGCCTCTTCTCCCAAAGAAGCAGTGGCCTCCGCCGCGCGATGGAGTAGGCCCTGTGCCATCCATCGTTCTGAGCAGCACAGGGAAAGTCTGACATTGACTCCTGTAATGGACGTCGTCGACGGACCCTGGCACCAGCGGTGGCGGCAGGACTTCGATTGATGGATTGACCACTTCTTCGACATGCACGAACACTCGATACAGGTCATCCCTAACGTGGTCCGCGGCGGCCTTGGTGGTGACGAATAGTACAACCCCAGTTCCTGCACCGGTATCTCAACACCAATCACCTTTGGTATGGTGGATGGCTTCTTCATCCATGCCATAACCATCAGAGCCCAGCTATCTGGAGGAACAAACATACTTACGAGCTCACCTCCAAGGTCGTTGATAAGCTTGTTCATGGACTCGCTGTTCCAAGCACGTCGAGGCACGCCGTGGAAGGTAAGCTTTGTTAAAAACTCAAGCTCAGAGGGCACCGAGCCCCATCCTGGGTGCCACCGATCAAAGCTCACCAGCGCGCCATCACAGAACAAACACCGGGAAGATTCGAACACACGACTGGAGTCGAAAGTTGTTCGGAACCTGACGAAGAAATCAGCCGATGGCGGACAGACTTCGACGAGCAAGTCACTTATTTGGATGCCGTGCGCAATGCCAAGAGCTTTGACAAGGTCATCCGGCGAGACGGGAGGCCGGTCGCCGTTGATGGTTACCATCAGCACTTTGTCGGCAAACTGGTCGTCAAGCGCCGCCATGCCACTGTTGAGCGACAGCATGCAGCGACCGAAGGCAGGACGGACCTCAGGATCTCTGGCTCGGAGATCTGCGTTGACTGGCGACATGATAGTGCGCTTGAGTACAGGGAGTACAGGAGGGGGATTTGGGGGAACCAGAGTAGGAATCAAGATTCCAGAGGTGGGGGAGGGGCAGGAGACTGCGGATGAAAAGGTAGCATGAATTTCGAGCACGCACCAATATGCTCTCGGCGCGCAAGCGCACGAAAACACCGGTGGCGCCCACATGTCAGCCTAAGAGTCCTTATTCATTCTTTTTTGGAGAGCCCGGCCTTTTTTTCAGGATCTTTTGAGAGCCCGGCTTGAGAGTCATAATTGACCTGTTTGGCATTGCGTTACTACTCGGCCCATATTCAACGACACCTCACTGGCCCAAACAAGTGTACATCATCGAAAATACACTGAGCTCAAATTATATAACTTGAAAAAAGGAGATATACTCTGAACACTGGAGAATGGTGATGCCCTCATTTAGCCCACCTGTAGTTCGAGACAATAAACAGTTCCAAACAACGATATATACAACATTCAAACACTGACTAGTGACTACTACTGACATAAACAGCAAGACATGATAGTTCATAAGAAGTCTTGCTACACCACCAAAACACACCCATCTGCAGCGCTCAGACTCTCGTGATCCAGACGAGAATGACATTCTAAACAGAAGCAACTATTACATAGTAAGAGTGACATAGACGAGGATGACCCAATGACAAGGAATATGCATAACAAAAGAAAGAACTACCCATCCAGAACCAGCACCAAAGACAACAAAGTCATTCGAAGAGATGATCCAACACCATCATAATTTGCAGCCCCGCTTCAGCGACCAGTGATCCGGAGACACCAGTACTCCACCCTTTCGATGCAACAACCCAATTACCTATCAACCTGAAGGCTCGAACCACATCACTGCCTGTCGTAATTGAGACATCCAAGGATCAAAGTTAATCCAGATGCCTTTGTCATTCTCACCTTCTTTTGGCTGCAGGCTGTATCGTTGACAATCAGGGGAGTTTGCTCCCGAACTCCTAGGGCTCGTCGCATAGACACAGTTTTCCATAGCAAACAGAGCCTCTCTGCCATCAAGGTCCTTGCCAACGGTGATCTCCTGGTTAATCGGATAATTGAGTCCGAGAAACAGAGAGTGTGAACCAAGGCTGTTTACTTGCCTCCAACTAAAAAATCCTAAAGGCCCCAATAAGCTGGTATCCTGCTCATAGACATAACAGCCACTGTCCGGATACTCACGTGTTATACGGTTCTTGTATACAGTGGGGTTTTTGCAATATAACTTTTCCAGCTCATGTGTCCGAATGATCATCAGTCTTTTGACGTCGTCTGATCAAGCGAGGAACCAGTTGTTCTTCCCTGTTTTTGGCAAAGGTGGTGTGATTACAAAGGGCAGTAACTGTAGGGACACTGCATCATATCATAAAGGACAGGCATTGTTAATGTAAGATCAGCATTGTTCAGAGTATGAGTAGGATAATGCAAGAAACAACATTGATATGTCCCTGTTGGAACTGGGAGGAAAATACAGGGAAATGTATATTGGGTTTGAAAATATAGAAGTGCCATGCATGGTTATACTCATGTTATCTCGCAATCGATTCTTCACAGGAAACTACCATGTCATGCATGTTATGTAATCATGTTCTGTCCTCACAAAAAAATTCTTCAAGGTAACTAATAGACCATGCATTGTTATATACTCGTGTTCTGTGGGCAAAAATTTTGTGAGGATATTATTCTAGCCATTGATTGCTGAAGGGCGAATATAGGTATGTACACATGGTAAGCATTGCATGATTTCACTACTACCAAATATAGAGTTCTCCATATGCACATTTACTTCCCTAATGTATGGTTAGATGAAACCAACAGTGTGGTGCATGTTTCTACATCATGAAAATGAGGAAACTAACATGGACATTGATACACACTCATATTTAGTAGTAGTATATAGATTACTGTAAAATAAGGATAATATCCATATATTCCTAACCGTTTGATTATTCAGGGTACAAATTGGTTGTAATGACATGGTCACAATCACATGAATTAACTCATTCCAAATATAGCTGATTTACGACGTATCTAATACATTGCCATAGTTCTACTCAAATTCTGCTCAAACAGAGATATGCCAATCATCACAAAAAGTTCAAACAGTGTCATGGCGTCATCATTAACATGAGAGGAAACAACTTACACGTGTCGTCCCAGCAATACGTGGTGCCATCTGCTTTGTCGATCGCGTAGATGATGCCATTGTGTTCAATAGCATCACAGAAGTGTGTATCAGCTTTGACGATGATCCACTGCGAGCCGAGTTGTCTCCAGCTAAAGAAGGCACCGGCGTAAAGATAGGCGAGTCCGCGGTCGAACAAGGCAATTAGCTTGAAGTTTGCATAATTCGCATGTCGTGTGGGCACTTGGCAGATGACAATCTTCTGCAAAACAAGGTCCGTCCAACTGATGTAGTAATCTAGATGACTTGGACCGCGATGGTAATACTCTATATAATCCAACGGAGGAAGGATAATCTCATGGGAGGTCTGGAAGTTCACGAGCACCAAGTTTTTACCGTCTTCTCTGAAGGCAGCCATCCAGTGGGAGTTCATGGCGACCCAGTACATACCTGCCAAGAAGTTTCGGGCGATGGTGATCGGATCGATGTCGAGGGAAATGATGTACGGTGACCCACTACATACCTGCAAAGAAGTTTCGGCTAATGGAGATCGGATTGAAGCCGAGGGGCATCATGCACGCCTCTGTATCATGGTGAGCCAATCTCGCAAGACCAGATAGCAGCAAGCAGGGTGTCTTGAAAAGCTTAGGCCTCGCTTCGACAATGGCCGTGTGCATGTCCCTCGAGCATGCAGCCAGCCGCAGGGCACTCAACATATCCATACACGAACAACAGAGGTCGAGGATGTCACTCGGGAGATTGCTCCAATCGCAGCTCATATGGATGCTGCGCGGTTCGCGTTCGGCCATGGTGGAGTTTGGAAGGGGGCTTGATTTACGGGGGAGAAGGATGTTAGTGCTGGAGCGGCTAGCGAGGGAATAGTGGTACCGGGGGAGGCGAGTGAGGCGACGGTACACGGGGGCACAGTGAGATGGAGACGGAGAAGGAGATGGAGATGGAGTGGTGCTATGGGAGCGGAGAGGGAGACGAGGCGAGGAGCCAATGTGTTGTACAGCGGCGGTGACAGACTGCACTGTGCACAGGGTGAGGCTGACTTTGGTAACCCGAACACGCCGCCTGGACTAGTGTCAGGCGCAGGGTGTTGTCACTTCACTGTGAGGACTGGATGGATAGTATTTTGACCATCAAGTGTACCACAGTTGTACTACTACTACTACCAGTAGGTACATGAGTACTCCAGTATTGTATAGCGTAAATAGGTCTCCCGTGCTAGCATGCCTGTTCACTTCATCGTTCAGGTATCATCCATATTACGAGCAGAACCAAATTCTCGTGCATGCCCAATCAACGCTGTGCCGCGATGCATGCAGTGGTCGTTCTGGTGCATCAAGGACGGCATGCAGATCGTTCCACACTTGAGAAGAGGAAAAATGGAAAGGTAGAACACGGCAGCAGAGGAAGAGAATGCTGGCTAACGAGGCTGGGAGGGGATCGAGCAGGAAGTTAATGCTCCACGCCTAAAGGTTTTGGGAAAACCTGATTTCCATAAGGTGACTTATGCTCACCTAAACGGAGGGAGTATTCCTTAACCAGAAAATGTTGTGTCTCCCACTCACGCGCTCAAAAAAAACTGACACATTTTTTATCTGTTTGCATAGGTCCCACCTATCAGGAAGGATGGGCACGTACACGAACAGGTACGACTCATCAGTCTACCCGCATAGCCTTTTCATTTAGTCTACCTAGCCGTCTAATCAACTGCCTGCACGCCACTTCTCACATTTACTTCTCCATCGGGAACCGATTCTCCTCGGCTTCTTCACCTCCCCTTCGTCTTCATTTGCACCCAAACCCCATTGCGTTCAGATTGTTTTAACCTCTTTAAATAATCATCTACTACTTCAGTTAGACTAGCCATCTAATCCTAATTCTCCAAACAATAGCCCTCCGTTCCAGCGGTTCCAAATGGCGATAGAGATCGAGATGTAGGTTTTTAGCGTCCAACATGTCCTCGTCGAAGGCTCGATGCGCATAGTTGCAACCATCACCGTCCACCCAAGGGTTGTTCGGCAGTGGATCAACAATGTATCCAACTCCCTCGAAAAGGTAGAGACGAGGGTCATCGATCTCGACGCAGAGTACACGGAGCGTGCCCCTGGGAAGATCCAGCGCGCCGCCGTCCTTCAGCTGTGCTTCGAGGATGATGTTTTGGTGTACCACATCATACACTCGCCCTCCATACCAGGTGAGATTCACGATTTCTTGTCTCGGGAGGACGTATACTTCTGTGGGGCAGCCATCAAAGGGGACAAGTAGAAGCTGGAGCCGTACAACCTTGATTTGAATAGCATCGCTGACGTACAAACCAGAATCAAAATTCCTATAGAAGTTTGTGATAAACAGACACCATCCCTATTCGACGTAGCAAATTTTGTGCTCGGTACAAATCTTCAAAGGGTGATGAGACGGTGGCATTAAGGTCGTCTGGATGGGAGAATTATCCCTTGATGTACGAGCGGATAAAATATGCTACCCTTGATGCCCGTGTGAGTTTCGAGATAGCTGCAAGGTCCAAAGAGCTTGTTGCGAAGCCGTCTCTCACAGAGAATGAGAACAGGAAGAAGAAGAAGAAGAAAAGGCTGCACCAGCAGGAGGGCATTATGGATGGATGAACTATTTCCTCTCTTGTAAAAAAATTATTCCCTCTCGGTGTATATTGATATAGATGGACTATTTCGATGGTGTGCATGTCTTTGGAACAGAGTAGTAGCGTGGGTCCGCTTGACTATAAGGAACTATTTATCCGCATATATAGCTTTCTCTGCTACTCCTTCCAGTGATCGGTATGCAGTGCATGTGTCTGTAGACATGACAGCTTGTCCATGGAAGTTCAACTACCGCGACCATCACGTTTCATCTCGCGATTCCCACGACGCCTCTCCAACCCATGGCACCACGCCCCCCGACGTGTGCCTCACCCCTCTCGGCCGCACCGCCCCTCTGCCTTTGTGTGCATGACTTGTGGGCCACCTAAAATGCGGCGAGCATTAAGTTTCTACCACAACCACCCACGATTCCCACGACGCCGCTCGAACCCATGAAACCACACGTCCCCTGACCTGCAGCTCACCCCTCTTGGCCCCACTGCCCTCTGCCTACGGGAGCATTACATGTGGACCAGTCACCTATCGGGTCCACATGTTATTGACTCAAAGGTAGGTGTAGTAAGGCGTTGAAGCTCAGTCCCGACGGCCCTGAGAGGGAAATGTAACTCCTACGCCAGGGCTTGTGGTGCTCCCGCAGCACGAATTCATGCCAAACTCGAGATTTGTTTCTTTACTATACATGCACGCAACGATTTAATGGACATTGTAATCTCAACATGTGATGGGGAGCTCTAAATTTGAATTTGAAACTTATAAAACGAAAAGATTCAAAATAAATAAACTGGGAGAGAGGGAGTATATCATAGGATGTGTCCCATACAAAATAAGTCCCCTGGTTTGTCACCGCGAAGATGCGGTTAGAAAGGAGCACAGCGTCTTCCTACTCGTACGGCAACAAATCGGCCGCAGACAGCATGGTCCGCCTTTGACCGTCATGTGCAAGGTTCGTGCTATCTTATTCAACCTCACCGTGGTTCCATTGTACCAATTCATGCGGTGGCCCGTTGCATGGCTGATCCCAATGTTGGACAAAGGTTCTACGAGAATGGTTTCACCATTGTAAATGTTGTGCAAATTGATGTTGGTACCCTCCCGTACATATGCAAGCCAATCTCCACTCGCACCGAGCCTAACCTGTGAAAAAGTGGGCAGGGGGAGAATTAGGAAATGGACATGGAAGTAGTCTTTAGAATGCATTTACTACGTGATCAAACTCATCTTACCTGCTCATCGGAGGAAATCCGAGTGCCCCTCAACATCGGCATCTCAAGGGGCGTCAACTTGCAACTACGGCCGCGCCGCGCTGGAGAGACCCCCAAGGAAACATCCTCATGCGTTCCACGGAACATGAAGATGCATTTGTATGAGTAGTTTATCTTGTGAGAGAAAAGGATGAACGAGGGAAGGCCTCTAGAGATAGAGATGGACACTACTACTACCAATGTGCTGGCCCGTGTGTTGCCATGGATCAAAAGTAGTAGAATAATACTTGTTCACGTGCTTGAAATATAAACACTCTAGTTTTGATATACATGTGTCAGTAGACATGACAGCTTGTCCATGGAAGTTGAACCACGGCGACCATCACGTTTCTTGTTTCTACCACCAAGCCACTGAAGTTCGGTCCCGTGGGCCCCGAGAGGGAAATGTAACTCCTGCGGTAGGCCTTGTGGTGCTCCCGCAGTATGAGCTCGTGCCAAAACTGGAATTTGTTTCTTACTACTACCAACTAGTACTAGTAAGGTACACGTGCATTGCACGCATGAGATTCTGGTGGTTTGTGCATTATGCTTCTACATGTGGAGCTTTCTGGATTCTAACATGTGGCAAAACCTGGTGGAATGTAAGGTTAGGCAAGTTTGATTAACTTAGGTGAGTGTTTGATTCAAGCCACACCTTAGGCAAGCCACACTAAGGCCCCACATGACATACACACAAAAAATGTGGCAAGATTCCCTTAGGCTTGCCAACTCGTTTCTCTCGTTTTGAAGAACTAATAACTTTGCCTAAGCTTAGTTGTGGCAAAGTTAGGGTCTGTTTGATTCAAAGGATTTTCATAGGATCTTTGAAGGATTAGAATCCTTAGGAATTTTTCCTACTTTGGTCGTTTGATTCGTAGGATTGAATCATGTAGAATATTTTCCTAAGGATTCATTTGTACTATGTTTCACAGGAATTCTAACATGCACTCCAACCTCTTGAAAGAAATCCTTTGTTTTTAATGTGACACAATCAAACAAACTCAAATCCTATAGGGATCCAATGAACATGCCATTCCAATCCTACTTTTTTCCTATTCCTGTGTTTCTGCAATCCTATGAATCAAAGAGGCCCTTAGTCATGAATTAAGTTCAACCATGGAGTCTTCTAGATTATACATGTGGCAGAATCTGGTGGATGATATCCAACAGCCAGTAGTGCTCGGATTTGCCATCTTTGTACCGTCGGATTGGCTTCATCCAACGACCAACTTTCAAAGTTTTTCACACACTATATAGGGGGTATAGATATAGATGTGTCGGTCTGTTGCAATGGATCCAAAGTATATATATCTATTTAGTGGAGTGCACTCTAAGCACATTATCTATTTATTTTTCTCTAACCTTCCGTAGCCATGCAACCAAGCCACATAAGCTTCATGGGTGCCCCCACATCATATTATTTATACTACATTGATTGAAAAAAAGATAAATCACCCAAAACAAGATCTTCCCGTTTTTTGTTCCTACGATGTTGTGCCGTGCATGTACCTACTAGTTGTATAGTGGTAGTACTAGTAATATAGTATTAGGAGTACAAACTTGGTACTAGTAGGAGTAGTACTAGTACAGAATGCTCCTACTCTATCAACGAGCCCCGTCTAACACCAAATTTCTTGGCTTCCGTGCTACAGCTAGATCTTCCCCTCGTTTCTTTTTTCCAACTCGGCGGCGGGCGGGGTGTCGGTTTGCTCAACGGCGGTCCCACATGAAAGTGAAAATGCTAGGCAACACGCCATCCCTAAGCCATGTGTCGTGCCGGACGGGCCGTGTTGTACTCCCGATTCCCGGGCATGTGGGGGTGCGACGCGAACGCGACAGGCCTTTTCCTTTTACCAGCAATGTGCTCATGCGTTGTGACGGATCCAAAGTAGTAGAATAGTAGTATTTCTTCACAAATTTGAAAGAAATCACTATTGTTTTGATATACTCCTAATATATTACTCCCTCCGTACCTAAATATTTGTCTTTTTTGAGATTTCAAATGGACTATCACATATGGATTATATATACATATTCTAGTGTTTCTAGCAAGATGCCCGCGCGTTGCACGAAGTTGATGGAAAAGGTAAGCACAACTTATAAATTGACGGATGGAGTACTAGTTACAGTGATGCATATAATTAAGCAACGGGATCGCACATGTCGGTATTGACTAGAACGAGAATGCAACCGCACAATAAGAATTAAGGCCACGATGATGCGAACGCAGTGATGGTTACAGAAGGCAAGAAGAAAGATGGATCCACGAACGTACGACTTGTGACGCCCCCGATTCAATCGTACACTAATCATACACGCAAACGTGTATGATCAAGATCAGGGACTCACGGGAAGATATCACAACACAACTCTACAAATAAAATAAGTCATACAAGCATCATATTACAAGCCAAGGGCCTCGAGGGCTCGAATACAAGAGCTCGATCATAGACGAGTCAGCGGAAGCAACAATATCTGAGTACAGACATAAGTTAAACAAGTTTGCCTTAAGAAGGCTAGCACAAACTGGGATACAGATCGAAAGAGGCGCAGACCTCCTGCCTGGGATCCTCCTAAACTACTCCTGGTCGTCGTCAGCGGGCATCACGTAGTAGTAGGCACCTCCGGTGTAGTAGGAGTCGTCGTCGACAGTGGCGTCTGGATCCTGGGCTCCAACATCTGGTTGCGACAACCAGGTAGAAGGGATAGAGGGCGAGAAGGAGAAAGCAACCGTGAGTACTCATCCAAAGTACTCGCAAGCAAGGAGCTACACTACATATGCATGGGTATCAAATGGAGTAAGGGTATCTTATGTGGACTGAACTGCAGAATGCCAGAATAAGAGGGGGATAACTAATCCTTTCGAAGACTACGCTTCTGGCAGCCTCCGTCTTGCAACATGAAGAAGAGAGTAGACTGAAGTCCTCCAAGTATCATCGCATAGAATAACCCTAACCGATGATCCTCCCCTCATCGCCCTGTGAGAGAGCAATCACCGGTTGTATCTGGCACTTGGAAGGGTGTGTTTTATTAAGTATCCGGTTCTAGTTGTCATAAGGTCAAGATACAACTCCAAGTCGTCCTGTTACCGAAGATCACGGCTATTCGAATAGATTAACTTCCCTGCAGGGGTGCACCACATACCCCAACACGCTCGATCCCATTTGGCCGGACACACTTTCCTGGGTCATGCCCGGCCTCGGAAGATCAACACGTCGCAGCCCCACCTAGGCACAACAGAGAGGTCAGCACGCCGGTCTAAACCTAAGCGCACAGGGGTCTGGGCCCATCGCCCTTAGCACACCTGCACGTTGCGTGGGCGGCCGGAAGCAGACCTAGCCTAGTGGCGTTCCAGTCCAATCCAGCGCGCGCCGCTCCGTCGCTGACGTCAAGAAGGCTTCGGCTGATACCATGACGCCGGGATACCCATAACTACTCCCGCGTAGATGGTTAGTGCGTATAGACCAAATGGCCAAACTCAGATCAAATACCCAGATCTCGTTAAGCGTGTTAAGTATCCGCGAACGCCGACCAGGGCCAGGCCCACCTCTCTCCTAGGTGGTCGGAACCTGCCCTGTCGCTCCGCCTCAAAGATCCACTCGCGGGTGCTCCACAAGCCGACCCGTCTTTAGTCACCACATGTATCATGTATAAAGTATATAGTATATACCCGTGATCAACTCCCGAGTGATCACGACCCGATAGTATAGCATGGCAGACGGACAAGGATGTAAGGCCATTGATGAAAAACTAGCATCCTATACTAAGCATTAGGATTGCAGGTAAGGTAACAACAGTAGTAGCAAGGACAGGCTATGCATCAGTATAGGATTAACGGGAAGCAGTAACATGCTACACTACTCTAATGCAAGTAGTATAGAGAAGAGTAGGCGATATCTGGTGATCAAAGGGGGGGCTTGCCTGGTTGCTCTGGCAAGAGAGAGGGGTCGTCAACTCCGTAGTCGTACTGGGTAGCAGCGGCGTCGGTCTCAGTGTCTAGCGAGAGAAGAGGGGGGAGAAACAATAAATATTTAAGCAAACAGATGCATAGCGATGCATGACATGACAAGTAGCGGTGCTAGGGGTGCCCTATCGCGGTATGAGGTGATACCGGTGAAGGGGGGAAAACATCCGGGAAAGTATCCCCAGTGTTTCGCGTTTTTGGACAGATGAAACAGAGGGGGAAAGTTGCGTGTTCGCTATGCTAGGGATGCGTGGCGGATAAACGGGCTGCGTATTCAAATTCGTCTCGTCGTTCTGAGCAACTTTCATGTACAAAGTTTTTCCATCCGAGCTACGGTTTATTTTATATTAATTTTAAAAGATTTAAATCATTTTTATGATTTATTTATTTAATTTAATCAACATTATCCAGAATAGTGTCTGCTGACGTCATCATGACATCAGCATGACGTCAGTAGTTGACTTGGTCAACCTGACAGGTGGGTCCCGTTCGTCATACTCTATTTTAATTAACTAACAGTTAATTAGGTTAATTAGTGATTAGGTTAATCTAATTATAATTAATTAACTTAATTAATTTCTCAATTAATTAATTAATTAATTATTTTTATTATTATTATATTTTTTAATTCCTTTTTTTAATTAAAACATTCTGGGGCGGGCCCCACATGTCTGTGGCCCCAAGGGCCTAACGGGCACAGGGCGGTGCGAGCACGGGCACCGCCCGAACGGGCATGGGTGCTGGGCGCCCGAGACGGTCCAGGCGCGGCCCGCCGCACGGTGGGAGTGGTAGCGCGCCGGCGAGGTTTGGCCGGGGCGCCACCGGCCGGAGCAGTGCGGGCGGGGGCATGGGTCAAAGGGGGCGGCGGCGGTGATCGCAGTAGCACGCGGGAGGCCGCGCGGGGCAGTGGGCGAGGCCGGCACGAGATGCGGGCGCAGGGGAGCAGGGCGCGGGGGCCGGGGTGCCGGAGTTGGCCACGGTGTAGCGGCGTCGCCGGCGCAGGGGGGTTCGGTGGCTGCAGCGGAGGCGGCAGGGGGGCTGCGGGCCACGGCAGGTGCGGTGCGCGGGCACGGCGCGGTGAACGCGCATCGGACGCGGCCCGGAGCGCGTCAACCGCGGGCGAGATCGGCGGGGACAGCGGCGACGAGTGCGAGCGCGCGAGGGAGAGGGAGGGAGCAAGGCGGGGCTCACATCAGGCATGTAGGGAACGGGGCAGTGGGGCTTGGGGAGGACGACGGCGACGACGTGCGTAGGAGGGAGGCAGACCGGTGAGGTGGAGGACGGGGTCGCGTCGACGACGGAGAGGCGAGTGGCGTGGTTCCGGCGACGGGATCCGGGGAGCGTCAGGCGAGGGCGGGTATTGACGAGGCGGCGGGGTCGTGCCCCGATCCCGTTCTGGATCGGGAAGGGGGTGAGGACGGGGAGGCGAGCGACGGGGTCTAGGCGGCGATGGCGGCGGGGCCATGGCGCGCAACGGCAGCGGGAGGGGTCGGGGGCGTCGGTTGCCCCCCCGATCCAGATTCGTTCGTGGGGGGGGGAGGAGCGAGGGGAGTGGGGGACGAGTGGGTGGCGGCTAGGGTTTCGGTTGACCAGGGTGGGGGTTATGGGGGTGTGTGGGGGGCCGGCTGGGCCGGGGGGGGGGGGGCTGGGCCGGGGGGGGGGGCGGCCCGTTCGGGCGGCTGAGGCCAGCTGGGCCACTTGGCCCAGCGGGGGGGGGGGGGCTTTCTCTTTTTTTTGTTAGTTTAGTTTTCTCTTTTTATATTTTGTTTTCTCTTTTTATTTGTAGTTTCTTTTATTTTTAGTTTTATAAAAATTACCACTAGTGCCTAAATTTGTATTTATCAACAAACTTCTATGAGATTAATTCTTAACCCATAATAAAATAGTTTTAGCATTTTATAAATTCAATAGGCATTTGTTTAATCGTTTTCACTACTGTTTTAAATTGTTATAGAGCCTTTAAACATTTTATCAAAGTTTGGTTTCTCCACCATAATTACTTACGATTTATTTGTCACAACCCGTACATTTTAGTTTTGACTTGAAAACTTTTCTAGTTTGACTTTATTTAAAATTTGAATTTGAACGAGTTTTGAATCATCGCGAGATTATCAACAGTAATCGTGGTGACGTGGCAACACTAGCAGAGGTTTACTGTAGCCTAATTATCCGGGCGTCACAATTCTCCTCCACTACAAGAAATCTCGTCCCGAGATTTAAGAGGGGAGTAAGGGGGAAAGATCTGGTTACGAAATTCTAACGAGTCTTCTCGGTCTTGGTTGCTCTTCTCGAAATGGTCGATCCATAGCGCTGATGTCTTCATTTCTCTGCTTCAGGTCATCATAATGAAGTTGTCGTCCTTCCTTCAGGATCTTCACCGTACATACGAAAGGGTAAGAAGGGAAAACTCGATATGGATGGATTCTAACAAGATCGAGCATCAGACGGTTAACTCAGGGAAGAAGCATAAGTATCTCTCGATTTGAAACTTAAGAAGATATCGAGAGTGAAGTAAGAAGGTACCATGAGAAGCTTCAAACGGATAGGCAATCGTTCGATGCCTAACCAGAAAGTGAAAGGGTTTCAGGGCAACGAGAATAGGTATTGCGTCTCATACTAGAATAGATCACTAGATAGGTGGTCCGTGAATTACATACGAAGTCAAGCGCGAGGAACAACCTTGGAAACAGGGTGTATAGGAGAGTCAGGTTTCGATCCTGGGAACTGTGGGTTATGGGCCCACCATGTGGGTTAAAACTAGGAAGGGCATTGACATCTTGCACGATCATGTGAGCAAGGCATGTCAGAGGATAGTCCGTCGGTTAAGTCGGCAACAACATCAGTACCAAAGGGACGAAGAGAACCATTCTCCTGCTCGTTGAAACGAGGCGGACCAATAGGCAAAGTTCTCGTCCATCGGTGGTTACCGAATGTCATCAACAATCGCAACAGGGTCTTGCGGACAGAGTGGTACAACGAGGTGTTTACACAAGCAGGGAAATATTACTGCTTATATATTATAGATCACAAGGAGGTTTAAACAAACCAATGGAAGGAAAATGTGATCATCAGATCAAACCGAACGGTGTAAAGGATAACGTGTTTGACACATATACCAGGGGTATACCCTTCCCAAGGACAAGCAGAGTATGATATCCATGACAGCATATAATGTAGAAAACTCTTTAGGTAGGGGAGAGAAATTTCATGACATTACCCATACAACGGTGTTTGGAGAATTGAGTAGGAAACATTTAGCATTGGGCTTTAAATGTTCTTGTTGAAAATCGGAGTACCATAGACATGCTTCGAGATAGCATTGACATAGTCTTCAAGCAAAGGTCGTACTTTGGATACACCAAGGATTCATCAGGAACAACTTATAGAATAAGTCTTGCAATTTCCTCATGGAAGAATGGATAACCTTGCTAATAAGAAAACTATAACAGTAGGTCCTCCGGCCAGGTGTGCTGGCATGACATCACCTTACCAGGTCATATGAGGATTAATGTTATAACTCTTGAAAGTATGTTCCAACCATCATATCTGATCGAGATTCCGATCTGATCGGTGTTAGGAAACCTCAGACTCAAGATGCCTGAGAAGAAAAGGTGCAAGACAAATTGACGAGACGACATTGTAAGATTCTCGGGAATTGAACTGTGGAAGCAAGTTCCGAATCATGAGGTCATTATTAAATCAAGGATAGAATGAGGAGGTGGCTGATGGAATCAGCAACAATTCATCAAGATTAACAAAAGATGGATTTCCACAATTAAGTGAACAAGGAGATAACATTTGTCAGATCAAATGATATAAGGAAGTATGCTCACGGAAAACATACACAATTAAACATTGGTTGAAAGGTGCGCCCAAAATATGGGTTGGGTTGCACGACCAATGTCAGAATGGTGATTCAATAATCAATAGTCTAAGAACGAACGGCCGACCATTAACTTCAAAGCAATAGGGTTGCTAGAAGGGCAGAATCCAAACAGCACCGTTCACCTGTTGGTATCCCGGTTAGATCCAACACGGGGACCAAGAAAGAATGGTGATGGTGAGAAGTATTACCTGTATCAAGAATTCTTAGGAGGTGGTGAAATTCTCACGACATTCTGGACATAAAAGATGGTAATACTCCAAGGTATCAAAGAATAATTGCTGGATAGCACGGGTCTCCAGGTATAACACAAAACACGAACAAGTTTGTGTTGGAGGGAAAGCAATAATGTTGTCGGTGATAACACAAATCATCGAGGGACAAGGATGGTTACATGTCATCATACATTTGGTTGATATTCTAGAAGGAAAAAAAATGTTGTTTGATGACCACGACAAATTTAGTCAAGAGGCTCCACGAAGATGTAATCGATCGGCGATGACATCAAGTGAAAGGAATGATGAAGTGAATGGTTATTGGAACCATGGGTATGACACAAACTCGAAATCAAGTTTGCTGTTCAGGGAGAAATGATATGATGAGGAAAATCGACGTAAGCTTAGCTCATCGTCGAGAATTGTGCTCCGTGAAGGACCAGGTAGCACAGTTAAAATTTAGCACAATGATGATATAGCCGATCAGGCTAGGAATGACTTAAATGAATATTAACTCATAAGCAACAACATTTACTTAAGAGTTATTGAATCAGAGTGTGGACTCGATTCACTATTCGATGTTCTCGGTTAACGACAACCCAGAACCTAGGAACAATTGGATCCGGCGAGTGATAATGGTTTATGAAGAACCCATAAGAAGTTATGATGTCCCATGATATTCCCGAGATACCAGGGTGTAATACTCGACGGTAGATCAAAGTAAAGGTTGGACTGGTGTATTGGTCCACACAAGACAAGTGCTTAAACTTGCCCGAGAAATGGGATCAAAGAAGAACATATGGTCGGAACCACGATTGCAAGGATCAATTCACAGATACCAAATGATATTATATCAAGGAGGATAGTTATTATTGCAAGAAGCTTCCATGATAGGATATACATCGTGTCCATGGGCATGAACACAAGTTCAAGGTTGACTCCCACTTCTTCAATGCATAACCTTTCATTCACTGCTCTAGATAAAACTGATTTCAGTGTCAAAACCTACCCGGTGAATTATCAGAGGAGTATGACCCGTGAAAACTTTCGAGTTCACACAGTTTTAGAGAAGGCATATGTTCAACCCATAGGGGCTTCTTAGAGACATATACCACAAGTTTCATGAGTAAATATTACCAGCTCGAAAGCAGAGCATGGTTGGCAAAAGGAGAGGATACAAATTACCAAAGGCATTATGTATCGGAGAAAGAACTCACAAGGTGATTAATTATGAAGGGCATTGTCGGATAATAATCCAACAGTGGATATGGTGACTCACAATGGAACTCATGTGAGTATCGATACCCAATCAGAGGAAGAAAGAATGCAAATGCATCGTTTTACAGAACATCTGAATAATTCAACGTTTAAATAACAAAGGAATTATGATTTTCAAATCAAGGACGGACAAGTTGAATAGACTTAGGGGTACAATCAATGGCAATCTGATTGGCCGAGGACCAGCTCACGTTTTAAATGACATCTGAGCTGGAAGGATGAATTCTACGATCTGAGTGAGGATTGCGAGAATTCGCAACATATTGAGTCAATGGACTCAAAATGATATTGACAAAGGTAGCCAATAAGATTACTATACTTATGGGATTAATCATAATGCAAGCAAGCAAGAATTTCAGGAGCAATAGGTTGCTCAGGATTTTCGGAAGACCGAATGGTATTTCGAAGAATTTTGTGAACTGCATGAATATCTGGGGATGAGCGGATACTCGATAAATGCGAGTAATTATCCGTAGTGGTATGCATGTGGCAAAGAACTGCAAGGCAGTAGGCACAAAGTATTCTCGGGGTATCTTATAATAACAAGATCGACTGGGAATAAAAGTAAGCACGTCAGGTCTAAATACTTATCCATAGGGATATTTCGGTGGTAGGGACTTGCAAAAGCAACGGCATAAGGTTTCAACAGAATATCGGAGAGTATCTTCGAAATCCTCTAGTGCAGCCGACGATCGTCTGGACTGAAGGGGGTTCTCCGGGAGAAAGTATTTTCGAGAACCTAAGTTAGATTTTTAGTAAATTTATTAAACCCGAATAGAAGAGAGATCAGAGTCCCAGAGTAAGGTTCGAGGAGTAAAAGATCCTAATACCACCCAGATGGCGACGTGGGCCCATGGGCCACACAGCCATGTTAGTAAAAGTTTTGTAAAGTCTAGACTCAACTTCAGCCAAGGAGTTTGGAAGGGGGATTCCTACAGGCAGTCAGCTCTGATACCAACTTGTGACGCCCCCGATTCAATCGTACACTAACCATACACACAAACGTGTACGATCAAGATCAGGGACTCACGGGAAGATATCACAACACAACTCTACAAATAAAATAAGTCATACAAGCATCATATTACAAGCCAGGGGCCTCGAGGGCTCGAATACAAGAGCTCGATCATAGACGAGTCAGCGGAAGCAACAATATCTGAGTACAGACATAAGTTAAACAAGTTTGCCTTAAGAAGGCTAGCACAAACTGGGATACAGATCGAAAGAGGCGCAGACCTCCTGCCTGGGATCCTCCTAAACTACTCCTGGTCGTCGTCAGCGGGCATCACGTAGTAGTAGGCACCTCCGGTGTAGTAGGAGTCGTCGTCGACGGTGGCGTCTGGATCCTGGGCTCCAACATCTGGTTGCGACAACCAGGTAGAAGGGATAGAGGGCGAGAAGGAGAAAGCAACCGTGAGTACTCATCCAAAGTACTCGCAAGCAAGGAGCTACACTACATATGCATGGGTATCAAATGGAGTAAGGGTATCTTATGTGGACTGAACTGCAGAATGCCAGAATAAGAGGGGGATAACTAATCCTTTCGAAGACTACGCTTCTGGCAGCCTCCGTCTTGCAACATGAAGAAGAGAGTAGACTGAAGTCCTCCAAGTATCATCGCATAGCATAACCCTAACCGATGATCCTCCCCTCATCGCCCTGTGAGAGAGCAATCACCGGTTGTATCTGGCACTTGGAAGGGTGTGTTTTATTAAGTATCCGGTTCTAGTTGTCATAAGGTCAAGATACAACTCCAAGTCGTCCTGTTACCGAAGATCACGGCTATTCGAATAGATTAACTTCCCTGCAGGGGTGCACCACATACCCCAACACGCTCGATCCCATTTGGCCGGACACACTTTCCTGGGTCATGCCCGGCCTCGGAAGATCAACACGTCGCAGCCCCACCTAGGCACAACAGAGAGGTCAGCACGCCGGTCTAAACCTAAGCGCACAGGGGTCTGGGCCCATCGCCCTTAGCACACCTGCACGTTGCGTGGGCGGCCGGAAGCAGACCTAGCCTAGTGGCGTTCCAGTCCAATCCAGCGCGCGCCGCTCCGTCGCTGACGTCAAGAAGGCTTCGGCTGATACCATGACGCCGGGATACCCATAACTACTCCCGCGTAGATGGTTAGTGCGTATAGACCAAATGGCCAAACTCAGATCAAATACCCAGATCTCGTTAAGCGTGTTAAGTATCCGCGAACGCCGACCAGGGCCAGGCCCACCTCTCTCCTAGGTGGTCGGAACCTGCCCTGTCGCTCCGCCTCAAAGATCCACTCGCGGGTGCTCCACAAGCCGACCCGTCTTTAGTCACCACATGTATCATGTATAAAGTATATAGTATATACCCGTGATCAACTCCCGAGTGATCACGACCCGATAGTATAGCATGGCAGACGGACAAGGATGTAAGGCCACTGATGAAAAACTAGCATCCTATACTAAGCATTAGGATTGCAGGTAAGGTAACAACAGTAGTAGCAAGGACAGGCTATGCATCAGTATAGGATTAACGGGAAGCAGTAACATGCTACACTACTCTAATGCAAGTAGTATAGAGAAGAGTAGGCGATATCTGGTGATCAAAGGGGGGGCTTGCCTGGTTGCTCTGGCAAGAGAGAGGGGTCGTCAACTCCGTAGTCGTACTGGGTAGCAGCGGCGTCGGTCTCAGTGTCTAGCGAGAGAAGAGGGGGGAGAAACAATAAATATTTAAGCAAACAGATGCATAGCGATGCATGACATGACAAGTAGCGGTGCTAGGGGTGCCCTATCGCGGTATGAGGTGATACCGGTGAAGGGGGGAAAACATCCGGGAAAGTATCCCCGGTGTTTCGCGTTTTTGGACAGATGAAACAGAGGGGGAAAGTTGCGTGTTCGCTATGCTAGGGATGCGTGGCGGATAAACGGGCTGCGTATTCAAATTCGTCTCGTCGTTCTGAGCAACTTTCATGTACAAAGTTTTTCCATCCGAGCTACGGTTTATTTTATATTAATTTTAAAAGATTTAAATCATTTTTATGATTTATTTATTTAATTTAATCAACATTATCCAGAATAGTGTCTGCTGACGTCATCATGACATCAGCATGACGTCAGTAGTTGACTTGGTCAACCTGACAGGTGGGTCCCGTTCGTCATACTCTATTTTAATTAACTAACAGTTAATTAGGTTAATTAGTGATTAGGTTAATCTAATTATAATTAATTAACTTAATTAATTTCTCAATTAATTAATTAATTAATTAATTATTTTTATTATTATTATATTTTTTAATTCCTTTTTTTAATTAAAACATTCTGGGGCGGGCCCCACATGTCTGTGGCCCCAAGGGCCTAACGGGCACAGGGCGGTGCGAGCACGGGCACCGCCCGAACGGGCATGGGTGCTGGGCGCCCGAGACGGTCCAGGCGCGGCCCGCCGCACGGTGGGAGTGGTAGCGCGCCGGCGAGGTTTGGCCGGGGCGCCACCGGCCGGAGCAGTGCGGGCGGGGGCATGGGTCAAAGGGGGCGGCGGCGGTGATCGCAGTAGCACGCGGGAGGCCGCGCGGGGCAGTGGGCGAGGCCGGCACGAGATGCGGGCGCAGGGGAGCAGGGCGCGGGGGCCGGGGTGCCGGAGTTGGCCACGGTGTAGCGGCGTCGCCGGCGCAGGGGGGTTCGGTGGCTGCAGCGGAGGCGGCAGGGGGGCTGCGGGCCACGGCAGGTGCGGTGCGCGGGCACGGCGCGGTGAACGCGCATCGGACGCGGCCCGGAGCGCGTCAACCGCGGGCGAGATCGGCGGGGACAGCGGCGACGAGTGCGAGCGCGCGAGGGAGAGGGAGGGAGCAAGGCGGGGCTCACATCAGGCATGTAGGGAACGGGGCAGTGGGGCTTGGGGAGGACGACGGCGACGACGTGCGTAGGAGGGAGGCAGACCGGTGAGGTGGAGGACGGGGTCGCGTCGACGACGGAGAGGCGAGCGGCGTGGTTCCGGCGACGGGATCCGGGGAGCGTCAGGCGAGGGCGGGTATTGACGAGGCGGCGGGGTCGTGCCCCGATCCCGTTCTGGATCGGGAAGGGGGTGAGGACGGGGAGGCGAGCGACGGGGTCTAGGCGGCGATGGCGGCGGGGCCATGGCGCGCAACGGCAGCGGGAGGGGTCGGGGGCGTCGGTTGCCCCCCCGATCCAGATTCGTTCGTGGGGGGGGGGGGGAAGGAGCGAGGGGAGTGGGGGACGAGTGGGTGGCGGCTAGGGTTTCGGTTGACCAGGGTGGGGGTTATGGGGGTGTGTGGGGGGCCGGCTGGGCCGGGGGGGGGGGGCTGGGCCGGGGGGGGGGGGGGGGGGCGGCCCGTTCGGGCGGCTGAGGCCAGCTGGGCCACTTGGCCCAGCGGGGGGGGGGGGCTTTCTCTTTTTTTTGTTAGTTTAGTTTTCTCTTTTTATATTTTGTTTTCTCTTTTTATTTGTAGTTTCTTTTATTTTTAGTTTTATAAAAATTACCACTAGTGCCTAAATTTGTATTTATCAACAAACTTCTATGAGATTAATTCTTAACCCATAATAAAATAGTTTTAGCATTTTATAAATTCAATAGGCATTTGTTTAATCGTTTTCACTACTGTTTTAAATTGTTATAGAGCCTTTAAACATTTTATCAAAGTTTGGTTTCTCCACCATAATTACTTACGATTTATTTGTCACAACCCGAACATTTTAGTTTTGACTTGAAAACTTTTCTAGTTTGACTTTATTTAAAATTTGAATTTGAACGAGTTTTGAATCATCGCGAGATTATCAATAGTAATCGTGGTGATGTGGCAACACTAGCAGAGGTTTACTGTAGCCTAATTATCCGGGCGTCACAACCTCCTCCTCCTCAACTTAGTGCGCCGGGCCACCGACCGGCGGCTAAGGAGCGGCGGCTTTTGTGGCGAGGTCGAGGTGCTTCTCAGCAAAGGCATCCAAGGCTTCTAGCTGGTTGAGGAAGGCCAACGTCGTAGCGTCCTCACTGGCCTTGTAGATACCTATGTACACGATTTCCTCGTACATGTGGATGTGTAGGTCGACGAATTCTTGCAGGGCGAGGCGCCTCGCGGCGAGTGCGACCTCTAGGTGTACATTCTTCGTGGCGTCGGCGGGCAGTCGCAGGGCCACCAGTGCTTGAAAGAGGTTCCGGCCATGGAGGCCGATTAGGGTGGCAGGCAATGAGGAGCCCGGGCGAGCGGGCTGGAGGAGTACGGCGATGTCATCCGCGAGCTTCTTGAGGACGGTGAACTTGTTGCTAGTGGCAACGATCATCTGGTCCAACTGAGAGTCGTAGTTGGCGTCGAAGGCGACTATGGGAGTCCTGGATTAGGGGGTCTCCGGACAGCCGGACTATCTCCATTGGCAGGACTGTTAGACTATGAAGATACAAGATTGAAGACTTCGTCTCGTGTCCGTATGGGACTCTACTTGGCGTGGAAGGCAAGCTAGGCAATACGGATATGTATATCTCCTCCTTTGTAACCGACCTTGTGTAACCCTAACCCTCTCCAGTGTCTATATAAACCAAAGGGTTTTAGTCCATAGGACAACATCAACTACAACATACAATCATACCATAGGCTAGCTTCTAGGGTTTAGCCTCTCTGATCTCGTGGTAGATCTACTCTTGTACTACCCATATCATCAATATTAATCAAGCAGGACGTAGGGTTTTACCTCCATCAAGAGGGCCCGAACCTAGGTAAAACATTGTGTCCCCTGCCTCCTGTTACCATCCTCCTTAGATGCATAGTTCGGGACCCCCTACCCGAGATCCGCCGGTTTTGACACCGACATTGGTGCTTTCACTGAGAGTTCCTCTGTGTCGTCGCCGTTAGGCTTGATGGCTCCTACTATCATCGATGGCGATGCAGTCCAGGGTGAGACTTTTCTCCCCGGACAAATCTTCGTGTTCGGCGGCTTTACACTGTGGGCCAATTCGCTTGGCCATCAGGAGCAGATTGAAAGTTACGCCCCTGGCCACCAGGTCAGGTTTGGAAGCTTAAACTACACGGCCGATATCCGTGGAGACTTGATCTTTGACGGATTCGAGCCTCTGCCTTGTGCTTCACGCGGTCACGATGAGTACGATTTAGCTCTACCATCGGACAGTGTCCAGGAGATCGCACAGGCAGCCGCTCCGACCCTCAATTCGGAGCCAGTTGCGCCATCCATGGACGGGTGGATGGACCCCGCCACGGAAGCCTTACCCTTAGCGGCGATCGAGCCGAACATCGACCTTACCTTGCACGAGAGCCGTGTTGTTAAACTGCCGGATCCTTCCCCGACCACGGACTCCGAGCCGCCTGCACCCGTTCCTATCGAATCCAATTGGGCGCCGATCATGGATTTTACCTCCGCGGATATTTTTCAGCACTCACCCTTGGGCAACATACTGAACTCATTAAGGTCTCTCTCCTTGTCAGGAGGATCCTGGCCGAATTATGTCCGGCAGGACTGGGATGCGGACAACGAAGAAATTCGAGGCCCACCCACCACCCACTTAGTAGCCACTGTCGATGACTTAACCGACATGCTCGACTTCGACTCCAAAGACATTGACGGTATGGACGACGATGCGGGAGACGAAGAGGAACCACTGCCCACAAGGCACTTGACAGCCACTTCACCACATGACGTATACATGGTGAACACACCAAAAGAAAACGACGACGAGGAACGGAAGGACGCAACGAAGGGTTGCCCCCTCGAGAAGTAGTCAAAGCGGCGGCGTAAGCGCCGCCCCAAATCCCTCCTCGGTAGAAACAACAATCACATAGACCCAGCGTTAGAGCAGGGGGAACCATTGCCGTACCCTGGCAACATGGAGGATCAAGCCGAACAACCTGACTCTGTCAAAGATAATAGTCCGGACGACTTCACACCGGACAGATACCCAGAGCAACAGAATACAAGTCAAAGGCTTGTTGCCACCGCGAGGAGTCTAAAAAAGCAGAAGCAAAACACAAGGCTGCACAAGACACAATCGGAATCAGATGGAGCGAAGTACTCAACGCAGCAACGAAGTACGGCGGCAATCGCCCCACCAAGAGCTACCCGAAGCGGAAGTTGCTACCTGAATTCGATGAGGAGGCCTTAGATCCCCCGCAACCAAAAATTAAAACGACCACCTGGCCGGATAGACGTCCTCACGGCCAACATAGAGCGGCAAGCAATGCCGCACATAAGCCAATACGCGATCCACGCGAGGGCTCGCATCAAAAGGACGGCACAACCAGATCCATCTATGGACCACGCAGGCGCGCTCCAGCACACGATGCAACACAACAAACATCCGAACACTATGGCACACCCAGATACAGGGGTGCCGCACACCCCCTATGTTTCACCGACGAGGTGCTGGACCATAAATTTCTAGGGGGATTCAAACCCGTAAACATAGAGGCATACGACGGAACAATAGACCCTGGGGTCTGGATTGAGGACTATATCCTCCATATCCATATGGCTCGAGGATATGATCTCCACGCCATTAAGTATTTACCCCTCAAACTCAAAGGGCCAGCTCGGCACTGGCTTAAAAGCCTCCCGAAAGCTCCATGGGAAGCTGGGAAGAGCTCGAAGACGCTTTTCGGGCAAATTTTCAAGGGACTTATGTCTGACCTCCGGACGCGGACGATTTGAGTCATATAACTCAACAGCCCGGAGAGTCAGCCCGAAAGCTTTGGAACAGGTTTCTTAGTAAAAAGAACCAAATAGTCGACTGTCCGGACGCTGAAGCCTTGGCAGCTTTTAAGCATAGCGTCCGTGACGAATGGCTTGCCAGACACCTCGGCCAAGAAAAGCCGAGAACAATGGCAGCATTAACAAGCCTCATGACCCGCTTTTGCGCGGGTGAGGATAGCTAGCTAGCCAGATGCAGCACCAGCAACCCCAGTACATCCGAAGTTAGAGATGGAAACGGGAAATCATGGCGCAACAACAATAACAAATGCTGGAATAAAGACGACAGCATGAAGAGCACGACAGTAAACGCCGGATTCAAAAGCTCTCGGCCAAGTCAGCAAAAGCCGCCCTCTAAAGGTGCCAGAGATGAACTGTCTAGCCTAAACAAAATTCTGGACCAAGTATGTCAGATCCATAGCACCCCCGGTAAACCTGCTAATCATACCCACAGAGAATGTTGGGTCTTCAAGCAGTCCGGCAAGCTCAACGCCGTACACAAGGGGGAGGGTACACCAAGCGAAGACGAGGATGAGCCTCTCAAGCAAGACATTGGGGAACAAAGGAAATTTCCACCAGAAGTCAAAACAGTAAACGTGTTACACGTGATCAAGGGGAGAAACAAAGCAACACTCCCAGAAAAATATGCCCAAGGGCCTATCACCGCGGAATCCTACCACTAGTCGTCCCAACCGATCACTTTCGACCATCGTGATTACTCAGCAAGTGTCCGGCGTGCGGGATGGGCTGCCCTGATATTAGACCCAATAATTGACGGATACCACTTTACACGAGTCCTGATGGACGGTGGCAGCATTTTAAACCTGATATACCAGGATACAATCCGCAAAATGGGGATAGACCCAACGAAAATGTGCCTAAGCAATACTACCCTTAAAGGAGTAACGCCAGGCCCAGGGGCTCATTGCACGGGCTCCCTGCTACTAGAGGTTATATTCGGCTTCCCCGATAACTTCCGTAGCGAAAATTTAACATTCCACATTGCTCCATTCCAAAGTGGCTATCAAGCACTACTTGGATGTGAAAGCTTTCACTCGCTTTAATGCAATACTGCACTACGCTTCCCTTACGCTTAAGATGCCCGGTCCATGTGACATCATTACAGTAAATGGAAATATTAAGTGATCCCGGCACGCCGAAGAGAGTGCGACTGCCTTGGTAGCCGCACACTAAAAAGGGCCTCACCAGCTAAAGCATTTGATAGATCGTCAATACCACGGACACGGTTAGACGAGTCCGGCGCAGCCATATGCAACTCACACAGGTTTGATAAGCCACAACCCTATTACAAATACAAGGGGCTCAACGCGCGCAGACAAGTGGCAATTTTTACTCATCTTGAATTATACATGGTTTCTTCAAACCTACCTTTTTGCACGACAACTTTTCAACTAAGTTTCTCTCTTTTATAGATGACCATCGTGCTACACCCGTCCAGGATACGGCACAACGGAGACACAGGCACGGACGTGCAGCGGGGACCCGCCCAAAGGATTCTTTTTAGATTAAGACCCTGCGTCAACCTTTTTTTACTGTCTCTTGTTGATACACATCCCTCGGATTCTCAGTACAATTGAGAAGGATGTTGGCGTCTTGGCATGTGGCCACGTCAGAATAATGCACGTACCTGTACACGAGGGGCTTCTTACAAAGGGCAGTATTTAGGCCCGGTTTATACAATAAAGACCGAATACCTTAGGGAGTGTTCGGTGTCGCGAGTTTGGCCTTATATGCATCAGCTCCGGATCATGTCTTTGGTCAAATGTTGGGTTTGCCCGGCTCCTATGTTTTGGTACCTTACGTTCCGCTCTATCGGCTAAGGTTGCACTAGGAGAACTACTGCGATTGTGCCCCGGGTCATCCGGACGAGCACCTGAGTAGAGAAAGCCGAAAACTGACTGTCATGATACAGCGTGAGACTGGTCAACCACTCGATGACCTATCGGAATGTTAGAATTCCTCCGCCTTAATGAAGGGCCGTTTCCCGGCCAGGCATGTACGCACCCCGAATTCGGGAGAGTGCGGAGCCAACAGGGGCTATATAGTAGCCCCACCGTCAAACTCCTATGGCTAAGTGAAAGTGTTAAAGCATTATAGTCCGGTTGCCTCGTTCACTGCGCTATCACCTCCTTAATAGGACCAAGACGTTGGGTTAAGTGTGAACACGCGTCTTCTACGAACACCTCCGCATTATATGCGTGGGGGCTAAAGCCGACGACTGCAATCTTTCAGGTTATACACATGTATACATAAACGGCCGCGCAGGAGGCATCATATTACTTTCAGGCAAAAGTATAAACACAGCCTTAATAAATTTCATAATAACATTGTGTTTACAATGGGAATACATGTCACTCAAACATAATATTCTTCGAACACTAGGCCTCTATCAAATGAGCACCCTCGAGAACCTCTTCGAAATAGTGCTCGGCAGCCACTCGGCCTATGGCCGAACCCTGCGCCGCAACAGTGGTAGCATCCATCTCCGCCAAGTATGCTTTAACACGGGCGAGTGCCATCCGCGAGCCTTCTATGCATGCCGACCTCTTCATCGCAGTGATGCGCGACACCGCACCTAGGAACTGCTGCACTAAGCTGAAATAGTTGTTCGGCTTCGGCTTTTCCGGCCACAGCTAATCCACGACATACCTCATGGCGAGTCCGGACAACCTATTTAGTTCAGACCATTCGGCTAGCTGATCAGTCAATGGAAGCGGATGCTCTGGAACGTTGAATTGCGACCAGAACAGCTTGTCCACTTCATGATCTAGTTGACCTTGGAAGTCCGCATCGGCAGCGCTCGCCGCCAAGTCCATATATGCGTCTGCCGAACTCCACAGCCGATCCAGAGGGGCATACCGTGGATCTCTGAAATTTATCCGTAGCATGAAGGGCTTCCCAGCCCCAATATCCCCGGCTTCACGCAGCTCCTCCTTCTTCGCTCTCATAGCAGAGCGGGTGTCTTTGCTCGCCATCGTGGCCTTTTCAAGGTCCGCTGCCTTTAATCGGTTCTCTTTTTCAAGGAACTGGCAACGGTCGGAAGTGTCTTTTAACTCTACGACCATCTTGGCCATCTTCTCTTTGCTCTCGCAATGCGCGGTCTTCTCATCTTTTAACTCTTCGACCACCTTCAAAACAGCCGCATTACTAATCCTTGCTTGGTCTTTGGCTCGGGCAAGTTCCGCCCGCAAGGTTTCCACGGTGGCAGCTCCATCTGCAGTCACAACATATTAAAGATACTGGCATCATGCCACTCTTACTATGTGGCATTCACCAGAAAATAACACTTACCCTGTGCCTCGTCAAGCCTCTTGTTAACAAGCTCGATGTCGGCATCCGCCGCATCAAGTTGCCGCTTCAGTTCGGCCAATTCATGAGTCCGGCTAGCCACTGGAGCTCCCACTACCAGCAGATTAAAGTGGTACGGTAATTGCCTGGGACTACGACCCTCTATTTGCCGCCATTCTCGGTGACAACCAGAGTCTCAGGGGCTACTATCTACACAGAGCACACCTAAAAATGTGCGGTACCACCACAAATGTACATCATTTTACGTACCTCAAAGCCCGTCAGTAGACTCATAAAGGCATCATGCAACCCGCTTTCGGTGGATGAGATCCTTTCCATCACAGTACCCATCACTGTACGGTGTTCTTCTGAGATGGCCGCTCGCTCCAACAGCTCTCTCAGTACGTCCGACCGCATACCAGACGGTGCCGGACTCTTCTGTTTGCTCTCTTCGAGAGCCGGATGCTGGGGACTTCGGGTGACTATAGGATTATCTACTGGCCTCACCGGATCCGGAGAGGCCCTCCGAGATGACACTTCAAGGTCGCACGCTTCTTGAGCGGAGGAGTCCGGGGGAGGCATTTCGCTCTCCATCATCCCCGGAAGAAGATCCCCCGAAGATGAGCTCTGCTGAGAAGGGCTAAGATCCAAACTACAATAAATACTTTGGTTACTTTCCTCAGAGGCAAGGTAGTATATCTCCACTATTAAAGTACTTTCTGATTACTTACAGCTCGTTGGAGGGCTGATCCCCGCGCGGACTTTGTGCGGCAAGAGCACCCTCCAAGGCAGGACCCTCTGGCGGAGATTTATTCTCCCGCTTGGAAACCTTGGTTTCCGGATCTTCAGAGGTAGTCCTCTTCCTTCCCTGGGGTGAGAGAATGTCCGATTCCTCCCCTCGGTTATCCTCCCTCACGGAGGCGCCCGTTCCCTCGGTCGGAATGGGTAGAGATGGAGGTCCTCTTTCGCCCTCGTTATTCCCCTATTTGTCTTCCTTTGAGGGCTCCGGGCAAGGTGCTAGCTCGAGCACCTTTTCTAGTACCGGATTTTCCAAACCCTCAGGAAGGGGGGCCGAACACCGAATCATCTTCGCCTTTGTTATCCAGTCTGGTCAAAGAGCGATTTCTCAGAATGACGTCGTGGTAAACAAAATACGGTGTGTTCGGCTGAAGGATTACTTACTTGGTCGGCGGTACGGTTGCTGCTCAGGCCCACGTCCTCGGTGGTATCCATACACTCTATTTGGGGTCCGAAGAATGATTTTTACATCTGCTCGTGCGTCAGTCCGAGGAAATTCTGAATAGTACGTGGCCCTTCTGGGTTGAACTCCCACATGCGGAGGGGCCGGCGTTTGCAAGGCTGGACTCGACGAACCAGCATGACTTGCGCCACCATAATCAAACTGAAATCTCCTTCGAAGAGATTTTGGATGCGGCTTCGCAGTACAGGCACGTCCTTGGCAGGACCCCAGCTCAGCCCTCTGCTAATCCATGACATCAGTTGTGGTGGAGGGCCTGAGCGGAAAGCAGGGGCAGCCACCCACTTGGCACTTCTGGGAGCTTTGATGTAAAACCACTCCTGTTGCCATAATCCGGACACCTCTGGAAAGGAACCTTTGGGCCACGGAGCTCCTGCTATCTTGCTTATTAATGCGCCTCCGGATGCTGCACACTGCCCCTCTCGGCTTCACGTCAAAGGTATTGAGCCACAGGCCGAAGTGAGGGGTAATGTGGAGGAAGGCCTCACACACGACAATGAATGTCGAGATGTGGAAAAAGGAGTCCGGGGCTAGATCATGGAAATCTAGCCCATAATAAAATATCAACCCCCTAACGAAGGGATCCAGAGTGATGCCTAGTCCTTGGAGGAAGTGGGAGATGAACATGACATCTTCATTGGGTTCGGGAGTAGGGACGACCTGCCCTCGGGCAGGCAGCCGATGCGAAACCTCAGCTGTCAGGTATCTGGCCTCCCTCAACTTCTTGATGTCTTCTTCCATAACGGAGGAGGGCATCCATCGGCCTTGAAGGCTAGATCTGGACATGACTAAAGATCCGGAGCACCTGACCTGGGCTTTGGGTGTTAGAACTCGAGGCTGGGGAAGGATTCGATTGAGCATGGGAGGGAAAAAAGTAAAAGCCTTGTCCCTTTATAAAGAGGGTGCATATCAAGCGTCCTCTCCGTAGCCGTTTGGGACTTGCCTATAATCTAGGAGTCCTAGACACGGTTGGGTTCCCCACGCCCGTATTGATGAGAATCCCGTGATAAGGGGACACGATCTTTGCTTTGACAAGACATGTCGAAAAACTACCTCGCGTTATGTGCGGGGCTAGTTAAAGGAAACAGTTCGAATAATCACCGGGCCATGGCATAATGTCGTGTTGCTAAAACAAGTCAGCAAATTAGATTTGCGGAAATATTATTCTCTCTATGGTGGTATGTGGAACTTATTTTGCAGGGTCGGACACTATCCTTGTATTCAAATCCTTCTGTGATGTATTCGGAGAAGGAACCCACCTTGCAATGCCAAAGACAATACCGCGTGCCGGACTCATCGTCATTGAAGCCTGGTTTAGGGGCTACTGTGGGAGTCCTGGATTAGGGGGTCTTCGGACAGCCGGACTATCTCCATTGGCCGGACTGTTAGACTATGAAGATACAAGATTGAAGACTTCGTCTCGTGTCCGGATGGGACTCTACTTGGCGTGGAAGGCAAGCTAGGCAATACGAATATGTATATCTCCTCCTTTGTAACTGACCTTGTGTAACCCTAACCCTCTCCGGTGTCTATATAAACCGGAGGGTTTTAGTCCGTAGGACAACATCAACTACAACATACAATCATACCATAGGCTAGCTTCTAGGGTTTAGCCTCTCTGATCTCGTGATAGATCTACTCTTGTACTATCCATATCATCAATATTAATCAAGCAGGACATAGGGTTTTACCTCCATCAAGAGGGCCCGAACCTGGGTAAAACATTGTGTCCCCTGCCTCCTGTTACCATCCGCCTTAGACGCACAGTTCGGGACCCCCTACCCGAGATCCACCGGTTTTGACACCGACAGCGGCCATACCAGCCGGTCTCCAACACAGTCTGGAGATGATCCTCGGCGCCATGCCGCATGCCGGCGTCGTGGACCATCTGGCGCAGCCGCTGGCCGCTCACGAGCATCGCCGCCATGGGTCTGGAGTGAGCTCTTTTGCGCTTAGTGTAGGTGCTTAGGCAAATGCTTAGGTGCGTACAATGTGGTAGATGCATTGGAATGGAGGGGCGCCTTTATATGAGGGCAATGAGGGCAAACTGCATTGCATTCACATCGTGCAGCCTCTTTTCCCGGACCTCCTCCCATTACTTCCCTCATGCATTAATTGAAGAAGGATGCATTGGCCGTTCAACATATCGGGAACTGCTACTCCCTCCCTCGTCTGCATTAAAGCCGTATCAGGAACTGCGCCGCCCGCTGTCAAATCGGATACTCCCTCCGTCTAGGTGAGTATTAAGTCATCTTACGAAAACCAAATAGTAAACACATAGGCGTGGTGCATTAACTCTCATGTTGTTTCTTATTTTTTGACATAAATAGAGGAATCAACCAAGAAGAGATGTGGGGCTTGTATGCTTTTAATGACTTGAGACTATCAAACATGACATGCAGTGGTCAGTTCGTTGCACAAGAACAAATACAACCCACATCAGCACACACGCATCTTATATAGCATCACATCCAATGGCTATAAAAGACGAATGAGACCAAATTATATCTCATCTAGATGAGTTCTAGCAAAACTGTATTAATAATACTTAGTACTCCTGCGCCATGTATCATATATTAGTATCATGTAGTAATTTATTTATTTATGAGGTATCCAAATGGCACTGCACCGCCAAGAAAAGAGGGTAACATCAAAATTATGGACTACTTCTTTGAGTATGTTGGTAAGGTCCGGTCATAGTCACTTGTTGAAATCTCTAAAAAGACAAATACTCCCTCCGTCCGGAAATACTTGTCATCAAAATGGATAAAAGGAAATGTATCTAGACGTATTTTAGTTTTGGATACATCTCTTTTTATCCATTTTGATGACAAGTATTTTCGGACGGAGGGAGTAGAAAACAGAGTCGGATTTATATGTAACGGATAGGAAAGAAACTATGGCAATTTTGCAAAAATATACCCACACGTCTCTCCATGTTCGCAAATAAGGCCTTCTCTCGTTCAACCTTTTCTCTCACAAGATAAACTACTCATACAAATGCATCTTGATGTTCCGTGCAACGCACGGGCAGCTAGCTTATTTCTTTTAAAATAGTTGCTGCGATAATTGGGTTGAAGTGATATATTTTATGTATGCCCCGAATGATTTCAGATTCACTAGTAAGAACAAAGAAAAGCTTGCCTTGTTAATTAATAGAAAACAAGGTGAAAACTATCACATGAGGCTGGTAAAAACAAGGCACACTGGGTTCAGCGTCATCGTCACTATAGCTGTGCGTGCGCGAGAAGTCTACATATCGAGGGGGCTACCGAGCGAGGCACCGAGACACAATGTTTGAGAGAGAAACCAATTGACAGATTATGATCAGATCGAGTTGTCACGCTTCTGCTGTCATTGTTGGGGGGAGGGAGAGAAAGACGTATCGAGAGTGTGCGCGGTAGGCACAGAGGCACAACTAGCGAGTGTGTGTGTTTGAAAGAGGAGTAGATAGATTATTATCAAGATTGATGTGCCACCCTACTAGCTCCTTCGGTGCCGGGTAGTGTGTGTGTGTGTGTATGTTTGAGAGAGAAGCCAGTCGATAGATTAGTATCAAGATCGAGGTGTCACCCTACTCCTTCGGTGTTGGGAAGTGTGGGTGTGTGGGGGCGGGGGCAGTGACACTCACATATCTCTACTCTTATAAAAACAGAGTTGGTGATGATGGTGTTCCTGCCATCCTGCAATATAGGCCATCCAGTTTATATCTGACGGACAGGAAGGAAACTATGGCAATTTTGCAAAAAGATACCCACATCCCTCTCCGCATTTGCAAATAAGGCATTCCCTCATTCATCCTTTTCTCCCACAAGATAAACTTCTCATACAAATGCATCTTGATGTTCCGTGCAACGCATGGGCATCTTGCTAGTAGGGAGAAGAAGTTTGTGTGACACATATCTAGCTATATTAAGGGATAGGTAGGTAGCATATGTGTGAGAGACATTAGTGGCTGTGGGTGGGCGGAATTAAAGGGGTGGGCATGTTAGACATAGAGAGCGTGTGTGTTTCTGTGTGAGAGACTTGTAGGATGGGGTAGAAAGACGAATTTAACCCTGACGGAGGGAGAGAAATACACGAAGAGCGCATGTGTGATTCTGATGCCCACAGGGAAATGAGATATGTATGCGTGTGAGAGAGATTGCACAATTCATTCACGTATCACTATCTAGCGATCGTGGACGTGCATCGCTTGAACACAAGTCAATATCTACTTCATATCGTGGCCAAAGGTACAATATCGATTCAACGCTATAAAGATGGGACACTCACATATCCCATTTTTTTTCTATTTAAATAAGCCTTTTTAGTTGTGCATGCCAAAGTTACAGTGATGTTTCTTCAAACAACCAATGTAGCTATCATGAACATGCACCATTGTTACTCTTGCATTCAAATTCATTAGTCTTGGATGATTTAAGTTTCTATTTTGAAGTAATATATGTAATATTCATATATGAATTCAATGGGTACGCAATTTATGAAATGGAGGCTATGTAATCATATGAGGTAACACTTTTAAGTAGCTGACTACAATATCCATTTCTTTTTGTCCTCTACACTAACATGTCAATGCATTATGTTTAAAGTAAATAACTAATGGCACTAAATTATCTATTTACACGAGAAATACATAGGCTGAGCGTTTGATCCCTTTTTTGTAAACGCGCCACTACACCCGTACGATTGGCCGCGCCCGTGTGAACGTCCAAGTTATCGGCGCATCATCCCGAGTTATTGTCTTTTTTCTGGGGTGGACTTAACACCAGTTATTAACTGCTGACGCGTGCCCCGTGTACACAGTCTAGCATGACCTTCCTGCTAGCACGGTCTAAAATTAGTTGAAACTGAATACGAACGATCCCGTGGGTGGCAAAATCTCCCGCCTCCTTCTAAAATTTCCGCCACCTTAGTCTTTAGCATGCGGAATCCCCCTTTTGTCCTTGGTGCACGGAGACTAACAGTTACAATACCGCCCTCATCTACATGATAGGTCGGGGCTGTTTGGTAACTTCCGGTTCCCCCACTACACGGCACCCCCATTTCCTCTCCCCCTCCAGCAAAAACGACTAACTCCACAGCACCAAAGCATCTTACATCACGCCGTCCGTACTTCATCGCCCTTTCTTGTAACACCCCGGATGTAATTTACCTTATATGTATCCCAACTCTTGCCGTTTCCGGCACTAAGTTATTTTATTTCCTCGGTGTTGGGTTTTCGTCTCCATGTGTTGTTGTCTTTGTCATGCATCTCATATCATGTCATGATGTGCATATCGTGTTCGTCTCATATCATCTCATATCATCTCATATCGTGTTCGTCTCATGCATCCAAGCATTTTCCCCGTTGTCCGTTTTGCATTCCGACGCTCCTATGTCCTCCGGTGGTCCTTTCTACCTCTTTTCGTGTGTGGGGGTTAAACAATTCTGGATTGGACCGAGACTTGCCATGCGGCCTTGGTTTACTACCGGTAGACCGCTTGTCAAGTTTCACGCCATTTGGACTTCGTTTGATACTCCAACGGTTAACCGAGGGACCGAAAAGGCCTCGTGTGTGTTGCAGCCCAACACCTTTCCAATTTGGCCCAAAATCGGCCAAAAACCCCTCCATCATCTAGAGCGTTCGATCACGATCGCGTGGCCGAAAACCGCACCTCATTTGGAGCTTCCTAGCTCCCTCTACCTATAAAACTAGACCTCCCCCGAAATTTTTGGGTCATTTCTACCCTAGACCTAGCTCCTCCTCCTTCCGCCGCACCGGACGTGTCCGTTCCGGGTGGACAGAGCCGCCGCCGCCACTCCCGTCGCGCCAAGTGGCAGGATCCCCACATTGCCGCCGCCGGCTCGGGCGAGGCCCAGATCGCCCCCCCCCCCCCCGAGCCCATCTACTTGCCTCCCCGGCCCGCGCCTCCCGCCGCCCTCCATCCTCGCCGCGCCGCCAGAGTGCCCCGCCGCCGGCGAGCTCCGCCGCGGCGATCCTCCTCGCCGACCGCGCCGCCCGAGCCGACCCCGGCTCCGCCCCGCCTTCCCGTCGCCGCCCCGGCTCCTCGCCGGCCGGATCCGGCGAGATCCGGCCCGGGAGCACCTCCCCACCTCGTCTCCGACAACTCCGGCGACGCCCGACACTGTTCCGGCGACGAACTCCGGTGGTGCCTCGATCCACGTGCTATCTGGATCTAGATCTCGGTTGACCCCAAACCCTAATTCCATATATTTTTATGCATTTTTGACATGCCATAACTCCGCATCCGTAGCTCCGATTCGTGCGTGTAGCATATCAAGATGTTCGTCTCGACGAGTACATCATTTCATCTCATTGCATCATTTTCATTTGAGCTCATATTGATGCCCGAAATGCTGTTGGAAAAGGGCTATGTGATGAATTTGTCAGATCTGTTTCAGCAAATGGCATTTTGTCATTTTTGCCATGATTAATGTGTGCATGCTATGATCCTGAGCTCTACATGTGTTTTGTTACATGCCATGCCATCTTTACAGGGGTGTATGCCATGTATTTTTGTGATATTTGTGGTCACTAGCACAAGCTTGCAAAGTAGCGTAATCGTTGATGCTGATTTCAGGGACTTAGAATTTCACTAAGTCCTTGTCCTGATTTTGTTGTTATGCCATATGTTCATGTTGTTTCCTAGTGATCCGTGCCTCTTTTGAGGATGATCAGTAAGGATGTTTTGTTACTATTGTGGTGCACTATCCATCCATGTCCTTGTTTGCATTTATGGAGCAACCTAGCTTGAGTCAATCGAGCTCTACTTTTGCTATAAAATGATCTTGGCAGATTGTTGACATGTTTAGCGATTTTGCCGAGGATGTTGCTATTGCTCCGTGCATGCTATGATGTTGTTCTTGACATTTCTAGCTTCCATGCCATGTCTTCTTCACGGGTGTATGCTTAGTTTGTCATGCAATGCTTTGTAGTGAGTGCATCGAGCTCGTAAACATGCCTAGTTGTCAAATCTGTTTGCATGCTCCAGTTTTTCACCAAGTCCGAATCTCTTTGTGCTTTTGCCAAGTTCACATGCTTGCAATTGTATTTTATGATCCCTTTTTGCTCAAGGTCACTAAGGGACTTTTGTTAAGTGCTTTGAGTAGCTTCATGCCATGCCTTGCTTTGCCATGTTAAGTTCCTGTAGCATGTACTTTTCATGCTCTAAAGTGTGCTTCCTGGTGATAAATTCCAGACTTGTGTTAATTTCACTAAGTCTGAAACCTGTTATCATTTGCACTTTTTCCATGCTTGTTTGAACCTGTTAATGGATGAATTAGCCGTAGCTCAGTGTTCATCTTTTGTCAAGCATCATGCGTGGATCCCTGTCATGTATTTTGTTGTCATTTTTGAGTGCTGTAGCATATTTATCTTGATGCATTTAGATGGCTACTTGCTGATTATTGCAGACCGGTGCCATATTTGTTTTGCTTGCCATTTCCAAACCGTGCATCCGATTCCGGTGATCTTTATATCGATTTCAACCAAAATCACCTCACCTTTCAAGTGGAACTCTTGGATTTCCAAGTTGAGGCCATGTTGTATCATTCCTTGTCAAATCTTGCATATGCATCACATACCGCATCCCGCATATCATACCGTGTGTGCATCATGTTGTTTGAGCATTGCACGTGGTTGATTTGTGTTCCGTTTGCTTGTTGTTCTTGCTTGGGTAGAGCCGGGAGATGAGTTCGTGAACGATGAGCCCGTTGAGTTCGCTTATGAGGATCAAGGCAACTCTGAGAATTTTGCAGGCAAGATGACCATACCCTCGAAATCACTTCTATCTTTGCTTGCTAGATGCTCGCTCTATTGCTATGCCTATGCTACGATACCTACCACTTGCTTATCATGCCTCCCATTTTTTCCATGTAAAATCTCTAACCCACCATGTCCTAGCAAACCGTTGTTTGGCTATGTTACCGCTTTGCTCAGCCCCTTGTTGGAACATTCCTTGTTGGAACATTGTTTATTGTTGGGATATCACCATATTATCTTGTTTATCTTAGTGCACCTATATACTTGGTAAAGGATAGAAGGCTCGGACTTTTGCCTAGTGTTTTGTTCCACTCTTGCCGCCCTAGTTTCCGTCATATCGGTGTTATGTTCCCGGATTTTGCGTTCCTTACACGGTTGGGTTATAATGGGAACCCCTTGACAGTTCGCCTTGAATAAAACTCCTCCAGCAATGCCCAACCTTGGTTTTACCATTTTCCACCTAGCCTCTTTTTCCCTTGGGTTTCCGGAGTCCAAGGGTCATCCATATTAAACCCCGGGCCAAAGCTCCTCTGAGTGTTGGTCCAAACTAGAGCCCCTTGCAGCGCCACCTCGGGGAAACTCGAGGGCTGGTTTTAGTTGTACGGATTGCTTATCTGAGTGTGCCCTGAGAACGAGATATGTGCAGCTCCTATCGGGATTTGTCGGCACATTCAGGCGGTGTTGCTGGACTTGTTTTACCATTGTCGAGGATGTCTTGTAACCGGGATGCCGAGTCTGATCGGATTGTCTTGGGAGAAGGAATATCCTTCGTTGATCATGAGAGCTTGTGATGGGCTAAGTTGGGACTCCCCTGCAGGGATTTGAACTTTTGAAAGCCGTGCCCGCGGTTATGGGCAGATGGGAATTTGTTAATGTCCGGTTGTAGATAACCTGAAACTTAATTAAAATGCATCAACCGCGTGTGTAATCGTGATGGTCTCTTCTCGGCGGAGTCCGGGAGGTGAAAATAGTCTTGATCGCGAGGGTGCGAGATTGCTGAGTCCCCTTGACTCATAGATTACTTCCAAACCAGATGCAGGGACCGATGATACCGCTCCATACGATGGGCTTGAGCTCAAGTGGGAGTTCGATGAAGACTCTCGCCGTTACTACGTGTCTTTCCCAGATGATCAGTAGTGGTGCCCAGTTGGGGCGATCGAGGACTTTGTCGCATGTGGGGGTTGACCTTTATTTTGGTACCGTAGTCGGACCATGAGTGTATTGGATGAATGTAATGTCATTCATGTATTTGTGTGACGTGGCGAGTGTAAGCCAACTATGTATCTTTTCCCCTTTTATTTATTTACATGGGTTGTTGTGAAGATTACCTTACTTGTGACATTGCTTTCAATGCGGTTATGCCTCTAAGTCATGCTTCGACACGTAGGAGATATAGCCGCATCGAGGGCGTTACATTTCTCCCCTCCCCTCTCGAAACCCTAGACTGCTTATCCACCAGCGTACCATAGCCCATTCACTGCCAGCGGCGTCCACCTTGCCGGATCTGCTTCTACGGCCGCATCTACCCCACCCACCTCCCCTAGAAACAAGTAGACTGCTCATCCACCACTGTACCACAGCCCATTCAGTGCCGGCCTTGTCCACGGCGTCGGATCTGCTTCGCCGGTACTCTCGTCAACCGCCGCGCATCTGCAGCGGCTCATTCGTACTCCCCACCGGAGACGCTTCGTCCACACCCCCCGGAGCCGCCCCACCGACGCCCCCATCGACGGCCTCTGATCCTCTTCGCCGACACCTTCCTTAACCCTACCGGAGCCGCTTCACTGACACCTTCCTCAACCCTACCGGAGTAGCTTCGCCTATATCATTCTCAACCCTACCAGGGCCGCTTTGCCAACTCACAAGTCCACGGCCTCAGATCCGCTTCCTCGCACCCTCATCCAACCTATCGGAGCAGCTTCTGACGCCCCATCCACGGCCGCAGATCCGCATCGTCGACACCACCCTTAACCCAACCACCGAAGCAGCTTCTGATGCCCCGTCCACGGCCGCAGATCCGCATCATCAACACCATCCTTAACCCAACCACCGGAGCAGCTTCAGCTACGCCCTCGTCCACGGCCATAGATCCGCTTCGCCCACACCGTAGTCCACCCTACCAGAGCCGCTCCACAAACACCCTACTCGACGGTTCTAGATCTCCTTACCGGGCCCCGACAGCCAGCGCAGTGTCATCACCCTCGACGTTTCTAACCTGATTCCCACAGTCTAGAGAGATGCCAAGCACCCTCCACGGCCTAGGTACTTGTCACCTTTAAACCCGTCCAGCATCACCTGCCCGATGTACTTCAAATATACTAACCGGTCGCTGTTACCTGTTATGCAGCTGGCAAAAACTATAAGGACGATGTTTCTTCTGGATCTAACAGCTTGGCCAACCAAGATCCGGGACTGAGGCATTGCTATGATCTTGTAAGCGCGTCTCTCTCTCTTGTATTGTTCTATGCCTGCCAGCGTGCTTTGCTAGGATTTTCGACCAGTAATCCCTTTGTGTAGACAATGATTTCTACTACTGGCTGCTAAATTAGATATGTAGATGTCATACATGATACTACCTCGTACCTCCGTTCCTAAATATAAGTCTTTCTAGAGATTCCACTATAGGCTACATACGGAGCAAAATGAGTGAATCTACACTCGAAAATGCATCTATATACATCTGTATGTGGTCCATAGTGGAATTTCTACAAAGACATATATTTAGGAACAGGGGCAGTACATTACACAAAATCGTAGGTGGCATGTAGGAATTCCAGTGCACTACATTAGGCTCCCTTAGAGTGCCTGCTAGTCCAGCATATAGAGTCATGGCTAGTTTATGGTACGCACACAATCGTTAATTGGTGGTTTAAATATGCGCAAGAGATATGAAATGTAGTATCATGTAGAGATGTCTGAAATTAGCCGTGTCAACTTGCAGATAGGGTTACACAATGAAAAAGTACAAGATGTATGTGGCAATTTCATGGAACATCGCAAAAAAGGAGAGGCAGCGGTGAGCCTATAAAGTGTGCCATGGTACGTCACTCCTCCATTGCAATCATCGTGACATGTTATTTGTATGCCAGTTCTATTAGCCAAGTTTCTTAGGGACACTTATTACGATTTATCCTAAGAAAATAAGCACCTGTGAATATAAGCTCCATGTAATAAGCCAACCAGTTCTTTTCATTGCGTTTTCAGCTTATCTTTGGTATGATCAGTGGAAAGTCTAGATTGCATTATATTTTTTCATTTTGCTGCCCATATGGAAATTAATTTGACTTGCAAACATCACAAATTGAACCCAATGCAGTAATTAATATGATAGGAAAACAGACCATCACTATTTGCTCAAAATGCAAATACAAAGATACCATCTACTTGGCACAATCTACTTTGGTCAATGTTTTCCATAGAGATCCCATTGCCTAATTTAAACGAAGAACGCATGACCCACATTTAAATGAAGAACAATTATTTATTGAAATTCGATGGTCCAAGTGGAAGCGTTTATCTGTGGAAGGACTGTACAATCATGAAAGCATTTAAAAATTCAAATGCATTTGATGGAAGTCACGGGCCTGGCAGTGGTTCAGGTGGAGGCGGCTTTCATGGCCCGGGCGCCGGTTCAGGTGGAGGCGGTTTTTTCGGTCAGGGCCATACGGGTAACCAGGGAGGTTATAATCCACAACCGGGCCAAGGTAATCAGCATCAATAGTCCAGATATCTGAGCAACCCAAAATAGTTGGTAGTGGGCAATACCATGTGTTCACCACTAGTTTATGTAAGAGGGACCAGAAGCTTCATAAGAGGGTAGTCAATGCCGTTGAGCCGGCGACTCCACGTTATTTAAGGTCAGAACAGCCTATTGTGTGGAGCAGAGAGGATCATCCTCCCCGAGTTGATAATCCGGGTCACATGGATTTGGTGGTGGCGCCTCAGGTTGGTGGATATAAATTCATTAAAGTGCTCATGGATGGAGGCAGTAGCATCAACACCTCTATTATGAGACGTTCCGTCAGATGGGGTTGACTGATAAGAGTCTTAAGCAATCCAACACTGTTTTTCACGGTGTTGTGCCTGGCAAATTGGCATACCCAGTTGGTTGAACTGGAAGTAGCCTTTGGGGATGAATATGATTCCAGAGAGGAGAAGTTAACTTTTGAGGTGGTTAAGATCAAAACCCCATATCATGCTCTATTTGGACGGCCGGCTTACGCCAAATTCATGGCTCGGCCGTGTTATGTATATCTGTAACTCAAGATGTCGGGTTATAAGGGCACCATTACAGTACATGGAAGCCAGAAAATAGCCCTGGAGTGTGAAGAGGGGGATGCTGCATATGCCGAGTCTGTTTGTGCAACAGAGGAGCTAAAGTTTTATAAAGATAATGTTGACCCGGCAGATATGACGTCTTTAAAGAAGCCAATAACAGAGCATGAACCGGTGTTAAAATTCAAGTCAGCTGATGACACCAAGACGGTTGATTTTATGCCCGGCGACTCATCCAAGAAGTTCATCATCAGTGCTAACTTGGATCCAAAATAGGAAAGCGCGCTCATCGAGTTCATCCGTAAGAACCGAGACATTTTTCATGGAAACCTTCTGACATGCCAGGTGTCCCGAGAGAACTCGCTGAGCACACTCTCAATATTGATCCGAAGTTTAAGCCGGTCAGGCAGTTTCTCCGACGGTTTAACGAGGAAAGGCGCAAAGCCATTGGAGAAGAGGTGGCCCGGCTCTTGGCGGCCGGGTTCATTGTGGAAGTTTTTCACCCAGAGTGGTTGGCTAACCCGGTGCTTGTACTCAAGAAGAATAGCACCTGGCATATGTGTGTGGATTACACCGATTTAAACAAAGCTTGTCCATCTGACCCTTTTGCTCTCCCTCGTATTGATCAGATCATTGATGCTACAGTGGGTTGTGAGCGTTTGAGTTTTCTGGATGCTTATTCAGGTTATCATCAGATCAAAATGGCAGTCAAGGACCAGGAGAAGACAGCTTTTATCACTTCGTTTGGAGCCTTCTGCTATGTGTCTATGCCTTTTGGTCTTAAGAGTGCCCAAGCAACTTATTAGCGGTGCATGCAGAATTGCCTTCACAGTCAGATTGGGTGCAATGTTCATGCTTATGTGGATGATATAGTGGTGAAATCCAGAAAAGAAGGAACCTTGGTAACAGATCTGAAGGAGACCTTTGATAACCTCCGGGTCTACAAAATGATGCTTAACCCGCTCAAGTGTGTTTTTGGAGTCCCAGCTGGCAAACTCTTAGGTTTTTTGGTGTCTAACAGAGGTATTGAAGCTAATCCGGAGAAGATTAAAGCAACCACCTCCCTGGCCAAACCGGTGTGCCTCAATGACGTTCAACGGCTGGCAGGTCGCGTCGCTGCTCTAAGCCGGTTAGGGGAGAAGGCGATGCCTTTGTATCAGATGATGAAGAAAACGGATGACTTTGTTTGGAGTGAAGTTGCAAATTCTGCCTTTGAGGATCTGAAGAGACAACTTGCTGAGCCGCCGGTTCTTGCTGCTCCGGTTGAAAAAGAACCGCTATTGTTATATGTAGCCGCTAACTCACGAGCTGTTAGTGTGGCGATTGTGGTGGAACACAAGGAGGCTGGCAAGGAACATCCGGTCCAACGGTCATTTTACTACGTCAGTGAGGTGTTGATTGAATCTAAACAAAGATATCCACATTGGCAGAAGCTCGTATATGGGGTGTTCATGGCGAGCCTGAAGCTCAAACATTACTTTCAGGGTCACCCAATCACTGTGGTTAGCTCTGCTCCTTTGGGAGACATCATTCAAAATAGAGAATCCACTGGACGAGTCGCCAAGTGGGCCATTGAACTTGGGTCTCATGGGTTGAAGTATGTACCACATACTGCGATCAAATCTCAAGCACTGGTTGACTTTATTAATGACTGGACAGAGATGCAGATGCCAGAGGAGAAACCAGACAACACATATTGGCCAATTCACTTTGATGGGTCCAGATAGTTGGAGGGCTCGGGGGCTGGAGTTGTGTTAACTTCCCCTCGAGGTGACAAATTTTTTTGTGTTGCGACTGATGTTTCCTTGTACTAACAACGCAGCAAAATATGAAGCTTTGCTCCATGGACTTCGAATGGCTAAAGAGATGAGCCTGAGCCGGGTCCGGTGTCTTGACGATTCAGATTTGGTGGCCCAACAGGTATCGGGCAAGTGGGATTCCAAGGACCCTCTCATGGCGGCTTATCGCCGTGAAGTTGATGCTGTTGCAGGACATTTTAAAGGTTATCAGGTGGAACACATTGACCGAAGGAAGAACGAAGCGGCCGATGCTTTAAGCCGTTTGGGATCTCAGCGTAAGCCGGTGCCACCTAACACCTTTTTGGATGTTTTGCATATCTCGTCTGTTAAGTTACCTACAGAGGAAGATTTACCCGTTCCTGACCCGGAGGCACAGTTGGTGGCATCTCTTCACATCATCCCAGATTGGACTATACCATTCTTGGCTTACATGACCCGGGGCGAGTTGCCAGCGGATGAGACCCTGGCCCGATAGATAACCCGGCGGTCTAAGTCAATGACGATTTCTGACGGAGAGTTATACCATCGCGGCGTCTCTAGAGCATTTCAACGATGTGTTTCTCTTGAAGAAGGCCAAGAAATACTTCATGAGATCCATAAAGGCGATTGTGGTCATCACACCGGGTCAAAGTCTCTGGTGGCCAAAGCTTTTCGTCATTGTTTTTACTGGTTGACGGCTCACGCTGATGCAGAGGATCTGGTCAGTAGGTGTGATGGATGTCAAAAATTTGCACGGCGAGCACATGTGCCGGCTCAAGAGTTGCGGATGATTCCAATCACTTGGCCGTTTGCGGTCTGGGGGCTTGACATGGTTGGACCTTTTAAAAGGTCTAAGGATAAAAAGACACATCTTTTAGTGGCAGTTGACAAATTCACAAAGTGGGTTGAGGCAGAGCCAGTGAGTAAGTGTGATGCGGCCACAATGGTTGAGTTCATGAAAAAGGTGATCTTTCGTTTTGGTTTTCCACACAGCATTATCATTGACAATGGCACTAATCTATCCCAAGGGGCTATGGAGGAGTTTTGTCAAAGTGAGCATATCCGACTTGATGTTTCTTCTATAGCTCACCCTCAATCCAATGGTCAGGCTGAGAGAGCAAATCAGGAAATCTTAAAAGGTCTCAATCCCCGGCTTATGGTTCCCTTGCAGCGAACGCCGGGTTGTTGGGTAGAGGAGTTACCCTTGGTGCTGTGGAGTATCAACACCACTCCTAACAGATCTACAGGTTATACACCCTTCTTCATGGTTTATGGAGTGGAAGCGGTGCTGCCTAGTGACATCTGTCATGACTCGCCCCGTGTGGCGGCTTATGTTGAAGCTAATAATGAACAAGCCATACATGATGCGCTTGACTTTTTAGATGAGGAAAGAGACTTAGCAGTAGCTCGATCAGCAATTTATCAACAGGACCTGCGCCGTTATCACAACCACCGGGTTAAGTCCAGGACTTTTCAAGAAGGTGACCTGGTGCTCTGGCTCATCCAGGATCTGTCCGATGCACACAAGCTATCCCCGCCTTGGGAAGGACCCTTTGTGGTCAGCAAGAATTTAAACAACGGGTCATATTACCTCATTGACGTTCGAGAGCACAAAGACTCACGTAAGTCGGAGGAGGAGACCCGCCGGCCGTGGAACATTGCTCAACTTCGGCCATACTACACCTGAGCCACCGGCTCTCGTCATGTACATACCTTGACGTTGTATATACCATGATAAGTAATAAAGCAGGACCTCTGTCCTTTTCCTTTTCAAGGATTATATATCTTTACTCTTTTTTATTATTTAAATGACTATTAAGGAGCTGATCATATCTGAATCAAGTCTAACCTTTTTGGTCCGGCTTACGAGGTATTCGAATCTAGTTGTTAAACTGGTGATCACTTGGGGGCTTCCCGTTCAAACATAGGTCGTATTCGAACCAAAGAGAACATAGCTGTCGTAACCCTCTTGATCGGCTCATAGCCAAACTCACTAGGGGGCTTCTTGATCGTATTCGAATCACAGCTTAACCCCATTTGGGTCCGACTTGGATCGTATTCGAATCAGGGTCGTTAAAAACCTCTCAAGGTCATTTGGGGGCTTCCTGTTCAAACATAGGTCGTATTCGAACCAAAGAGAACATAGCTGTCGGTACCCTCTTGATCGGCGCAACGCCAGAAGCCACTGGGGGCTATATGATCGTATTCGAATCTTAGCTTAACCCCTTTGGTCCGATTTACTGATCGTATTCGAATCAGAAACCCCCAACCTTTGGTTACAAGGTTAATTTTGTTTGCCACCTGTTATTTGTCTTATTGGTCTTTTGTTGTCTCAATTTTAAACAATCAGCATGGTCTTTTCACCGGCTTGACTATTTGAAAATAAGCCGCCAGGGCATGATAATCATCAGGCATTCAGAAGCATTGACTTCTCAAAAAGACTAGGTCATCAACCTCATCACCCGGGTCATATAAACCGGTGGTCCAGAGGTCAAAGATACATGTATGACTATTGTTTATGAACAATTTCCTTCTGTATTAATCCAAGGTTATTTCAACCTTGTTTTCTTTTCACGTCTGGTTCTGTTTTCTACTATGATAAAACTATCGGTCATGTACCAGGTATTCTGACCCGTTAGGTGCTAAACCGCCAAGCAAGTTTTTTCCTTTGCTACAGGAACATAGCTGAAATATTACAAAGATAACCATGAATGTGACGCATATATTGACATCAAGAAGCAAAGAGTCACACACGGCATATTATGCGCGATGGCATAGGAAAAATATACAGCTGTTTTCAAGCTAAGTCTATTACAAGGCTGTTAAAAAGCCCACAAAGATGGTTCTCACTCCTCCCTTGCCGGTTCACCTCCTTCTGATAATTGGAAGCCGATGTTGGACCAGTCGAAGCCGTTCACGGCAATGAATTCTGATTCTTCATCAATCAAGCCAGCTGGATCAACATCCGGAGCAAATGTATGTTGACGAACCGACGGGATAAGGTCGGTCACCTTGTAAGAGGGAGTCACCATCTTCCTATTTTCCAAATCAAAACCCGGCTGATATTTATAAATATTGGTTTCATCTCCGAGAATGGTGGCCTGAGGTCGCACTTCCCTCACGCAAGCAATGAAGTCATCCTACTCAAACAGAGACCCATCTTCCTTCACCGTGGCGTACCCTTTGGCTACATCCACCAGGTCTAGATCTGGCACCCAAGCTTTCGAGTGGCTCAGGGCAGTCAAAGCTCCGGCTCTGGCACAAGATCGTTTGACTTCTTGGAACCTGGCGGGCAGTATTGACAAATTTTTCAAGACATCACTGAGCCGGTTGGGTCCTTGATTGGTAGGAGAAATAGCAACAAGTGCTCGTTGAGTGCCAGTGTACAACTGCTCCACTAAGGTATAGACCGCCTTCAGTTTAGTCACATTATCTTGGCTCATATTTTTGCTTCGCGGGCCTGCACATATTTTTCAAACAAGGGGTTAGCTGGCGGTTTATATTCTGGGTCAAAAGAAGGTATAAAAGATCAGTACAGATGACTTACCAAAGATAGCAGAAACCATTTGAGACACCCGGTTCTTTAGACCAGTCAGCTTCGTGGTAACCTCCTCAAGAGCCGCTTCAGCTTTTTCAGCGTGTTGTGTCAGCAGCGTCTTTTCTTCACCCCAGGATTTCTTTTTCGCAATCAAGCTGGTTTTCAGTTTTTCCGTCTCAGCAAGACTTAATTGAAGTTTAGAATCAGCAGCCTTGGTTTCTATTTCTTGATCCGCCAACCGGGTCTTGGCGTCAGTTAATTGGGAACCCAATTCAGATATGGTGTTCTACAAAACATATACAGGTGTGTGAAGGTTTAAACTAACAGTTCAAAATTCAAGTCTCAAGTACTTTGCACTGCAAAACCACTTGACACTTGGGGGCTAATGTATGCCAAAACAATTTCTTATGACTCTAATATATTTCAAGTCCCAAGTACTTTGCAAAGTAACAACACTTAGCACTTGTTGGCTAATGCATGATATTCAGAAAGTCTCTCAAGATTAAGCCGGAGTACAATATTTGTTGGGTTCGGTACAAGACAGTTATGAACTTAAGTACCGGTTCATTTATGATCAAGTGAACCGGCCCTTGGGGACTACAGGTGAAATTTATACTATGTTATGGGATTTCAGAAAAAAGTAAAGGTAAAGCTTTAGCCTATATCATAAGTCTACAAATCATTCAAGTTCTATCATAATCTAAAGACTTGGGGGCTGGCAGAATATAAGTAAGCCAGAAGAGCATACCTCATACTTCAGCTGCAATTGCTGCGCCATCTCAATTTCTGAGTCATGGTTGGAGTGCACATGACTGAGATAGCCGGACAGTTATCATTGGCGTTCAGATGGCTGTAGTGAGAAACATCAAAACACACTTTCTGTCTTTCTAGGGCCTCTTGTTTAGCGGTGTGACAAGCCAATACGGTGGGAGTCCCTGGCTCAACAAAATGGCTCCTAGTGATCAGAACGTCATGGGCAGATGATGATGGCGGGTTGGCCGAGCTGGATGGATCGGTAGTAGAAGGGTTTACGATGGTGTCATCAGCTGACGGCTCGGGAGGATCTAATTGAGCATTGGCAGCCGGGTCTTCTGGAGCTTCAGTTTGAGGGGGAGAAGGTGGCATAGCCGGTTCAGGTGCAAGGACTGACGGGTTTTCCGCCGGCTTAGTCACCTTGGCCTTCTTGGATTTGGCTTGGCCACTAAGAAAGATGTGGTGAGACATTCAGAATAAAGAAGCAGTTTGAAAGACACGGAGGAAGATGATTTTTTCCTTACCCAGGGGCAGTCTTAAAGGCCGGAAACTGAGTCTGAGACGAGTCACCAAAAGAGCGAGACACCTCCTCCAAAGATAAAATAAAGTTAATAATGTAAGGGAAAAGATCCATTAATGTAAAGTGAAAGCCGAAGAGGAATATAAAAGAGACCTCATTTTGGCGTTTTTGAGGAGTTTGTTGTACAACAGAAGGCGGCTCATCATCGTTCCGGGCTTGACGACGGCTCTCGCGTCACTGTTTTTTCAAAATAAAATGAGGGTCCAAATGAGCCAAAGGGTGCGAAAACCTTGCTTTCCGGGTTACCCGTCGAAGTTTCTGTCTCGGCAAATGGCCCAAGTCGGAGGAAATAATTACCTCTTCTTCTCCGGCCTGATTGGCCCCCGTGTCGTCCTGACAATAATCAGTGTCAATAAAGTTATTAAAAACTGGCCAAGGGAGTCAAGGGCTACCTCCGACTTAGAAGTATCATCGTCAAGCTTTAACAGGTCTTCAGCGGTGCTCTTCTTCTTCTTAGACCTCCGGGTCATTTTCCTGGCGGTCATGGCAGCGGCTCTAGTCTTCTAGGCGGCTTCATGATCATACTTGACTTCCCAGAAATCAGATTTGTCCTGGAAACAAATAAACAAGATAAAAGGTCATGCAGGTATTTAAAACGGCTGAGAAGAATACAAGGAGAAAAAGGTCAGAGGTTCTTTACCTCTGGCGCCGGGTTAAGTTTGCAGAAGGGGTTTAACCCGACTTTACTGCAGTCTTCATACTTGCCGTTCACCAGAAGAGTTGACATTGAAACAATATCTTCTTCAGTTAATTGAATGGAGCTGTGACAAAGAGAGTCATTTGGGCCTCCACCATATTCATACATCAGTTTGGATCGACGGCTTAGAGGGATGACCCGCCATGAGACCCAGCAACGGGTCAAGTCAACTCCGGTTAAGCCGTTCCCCAATAAGGCGTTAATTCTTTTGATTGATGGAATAAGCTTCTTGCGTTCGGCGGCAGTAAGTTTGCCAGGAAGCGCAAATTTGGAGTCAAGACGCTCGACGCGATAACCCGGCAGTGGCTTCTCATTTGCTGGTGAAGTGTCTTGACAATAGAACCAAGTCTGATTCCAGTCTTTGGGATGACTCGGCAAGACTATCAAAGGGAAGACGGTGCCATGTCGACGATGAATTGAGATGCCTCCAAGTTCCAAGCTAGGGCCATTGGTGCACTCATTCTGGCGGTTCAGATAAAAATACTCTCTAAAGAGTTCCACAATCGGTTCTTCTTGAAGGTACACCTCATAGAGAACTTGGAAATTACAGATATTTGATATGGAATTGGGCCCGAGATCTTGAGGGTGGAGTTTGGAAAAATGGAGGACATCTCTGAAATACTTTGAGCCAGGTGGTGAAAAGCCACGGTTCATGTGGTCAGAAAAGACAATGACTTCACCATCTTTTGGATTGGGCCGTTCCTCGTCTGGGTCAGGTGCACGATAAGACATGACATTCTTCCCTGGCAAAAATCCTATGGAGAAGAACTCTTTCAAATTGTCCTCAGTTACTGTTGAGGGAACCCAGTTGCACACAGTCGGTGTTTTTGATGGCATGATGTTCGAAAGACGAACTGAAAAGAAAATAATATGCCAGTTCAATCCAATGATAATGGCGAAGTTAAGTGATGATGGTATGAAGGAGTAATGGCGGCTTAAGTAAGGGCTTATGTCATAAGAAAAGTAAGCCGGCGCAATAAGCCACCATGACTACAGATATTTGAGAAAACAAATTCGGCTAAGTATTGAGACAAACAAGTTTCCTAATAGCTTGACATTATTCTAGATCAAATGGCTATTCAAAATAGAAAATATTCTAGACCTAAAAAGTCTAGTGCAGAGGAGTTTATCAGTCCTCATGCGATGTACCAGAAAACGGGATCTATTGGTATCAAAGAGGGGCACAAAACAACTATTGCATGAGCATATTTCTTTTTGGATCAAGAAGAGGCTGCAGTGGAAGAACTATGAAGAAACCGTGACGAACTGTGAAGAACACGCAGGACTATGAAGAAACCGTGACGAACTGTGAAGAACACACAGGAAACCTCGAAACCCTAAATGTGGATCTGGGAAACAGGAAGATGAAAACTTACAACTGTGGGTCTTCTGCGGAGGTCGTCGCCATTCTCTGGACTGATTCAAGTTGATGCAGTGGCCAAAGTCGACGGGGACGAGGGACTCGGCGACGGCGGCGGAGCTCGGGCGGTAGCAGGGCTGCGAGAGGAAGAAGACGGAGAAAGAGAGGAATGAGAAAGACTGGAGTGTGCCTATTTATAAGGGAATAAGCAAACAGGTGGGTGCAAAAAATGAGGAAGACCCATATAATGATTATCCAACCAAACGGACGCCTCAATTCTCGGAAGGCATTAAAGATGAAGATCCGTTGAGAGATGACGTCATAATAGTTTTTTGTGTTTTCAAGAGATGACGTCATGGCGGGTTACAAAAATTTCTGCGAAGAGAAGAAGATGGATTTCATCTAAATATTGAAGATTGACAAAGAACAAGGTTCAAAGTCAACCTAGGGCCTAATGTTGGGAATATAGCTAATTGATAAAGACCCGCCCAGGAGGGGCCGGGTCAGCCCTAATGGCGAGTAACAAAAAGGAGCCCAGAAATATTTAAGGTGATAGTTATTAAAGACTTATAGAAGGCCTAAGCCCAGAGGCGGCTTAAGGCCCAATATTGTAAACCGCCATGTATAAGGAAAGACTTGTAAGGAAAGGCATGTAAAGAAGTCACCGAGCCGGACATGTTTGTGAACCGGCCGGGACTCTGTAGGCCACCAGGCGTCAACCCATGTATATAAGGGGACGACCCGGTGGTGGCTTAGGGCAAGAAACAAGAGATCGATAACTAAGCCGGTGGATTAGCCTCTTGGTGATCGAAACTCCAGCAATTCCAAACACAACTAGACGTAGGCTTTTACCTTCATCGTAAGGGGCCGAACTAGTATAAAACCTCTCGTGTCCTTTGTCCCAATTAACCCCTTTAAGCTTCCTAGTTGCAATGGCCCTACAACTAAGTCCTTCTGCTAGGACATCTGCCGTGACAATTCCACGACAGGTACAGAGAGTTGTGTTTTCTAAATTCATCCATCTCATGATCATCAAAAGGAATCCATTAACAAGGTTGATCAAGTCTTATTAACAAACCCATTCCAAATAACATGGAACCGGAGAATTTTCGAATAACACTAGGTTACCTCAATGGGGATATGCACATCCCCAACAATAAGAATATCATATTTCTTTTTGACAGTAGGTAGAGGAAATTCAAAACCTCCAATAATAATCGATCGAATTTTTCCAATAGAATTGATACTGTGGACTTGAGGTTGTTTCCTTGGAAGTGTACCATATGCTCATTACCATTAACATGAAAAGTGACATTGCCTTTGTTGCAATCAATAACAGCCCCTGCAGTATTCAAAAAGGGTCTTCAAAGAATAATAGACATGCTATCATCCTCGGGAATACCAAGAATAACAAAGTCCGTTAAAATAGTAACGTTTGCAACCACAACAGGCACATCCTCACAAATACCGATAGGTATAGCAGTTGATTATCAGCCATTTGCAAAGATATTTCAGTAGGTGTCAGCTTATTCAAATCAAGTATACGATATAAAGAGAGAGGCATAACACTAACACCGGCTCCAAGATCACATAAAGCAGTTTTAACATAGTATCTTTTAATGGAGCATGGTATAGTGGGTACTCTGGATCTCCTAACTTCTTAGGTATTCCACCCAAAAAAGTATAATTAGCAAGCATGGTGGAAATTTCAGCTTCCGATATCTTTCTTTTATTAGTAACAGTTTCTTTCATATACTTAGCATAAGGATTCATTTTGAGCATATCAGTTAATCGCATACGCAAAAAGATAGGTCTAATCATTTCAACAAAGCACTCAAAATCCTCATCATCCTTTTTCTTGGATGGTTTGGGAGGAAAAGTCATGGGTTTTTGAACCCATGGTTCTCTTTCTTTACCATGTTTCCTAGCAACAAAGTCTTTCTTATCATAACGTTGATTCTTTGATTGTGGGTTATCAAGAACAACAACAGGTTCAATTTCGATATCATTATCATTGCTAGGTTGGGCATCATCATGAACATTCTCATTTACATTATCACTAGTTTCAGGTTCATTACCAGGTTGTGTTTGAGCATCAACATCAGAAATAGAAATATCATTTAGATTCTCAGGCGTTTTAGCAATAGGTTCACTAGAAGCATGCAAAGTCCTATCATTTTTATTTTTCTACCTTTTAGAAGGACTAGGTGCATCTATATTATTTCTCTGAGAATCTTGCTCAATTCTCTTAGGGTGGCCCTCAGGATACAAAGGTTCCTGAGTCATTCTACCAGTTCTAGTAGCCACTCTAACAGCATAATCATTATTTTTACTATTCAATTCATTGAGCAAATCATTTTGAGCTTTAAGCACTTGTTCTACTTGAGTGGTAACCTTAGAAGCATGTTTACTAATAAGTTTAAGTTCACCTTTAACATTATCCATATAATCACCCAAGTGTTCAAGCATATCAACACTGTGTTTTAATTCTCTACCAAAATAAGCATTAAAATCTTCTTGCTTAAGCATAAAGTTATCAAACTCATCCAAGCATGGGCTAGCAAACTTAGTAAATGGGATTTCAGCTTTATCTTATCTATAGAGAGAATTTACCTTTACTACCTGTGTCGGGTTATCAAGACCATGTGTTTCTTCAATAGGTGAGGGATTAAGATCATATATTTCTTCCACAGGCGGTAAATTAAGACCATGTATTTCTTCAATAGGAGGTAAATTCTTAACATCTTCAGCTTTAATACCTTTTTCTTTCATAGATTTCTTTGCTTCTTGCATATCTTCATGACTGGGAAATAGAACACCTCTTTTCTTCGGAGTTGGTTTAGGAGTAGGCTCAGGAGCTGGCTCAGGAAGTGTCCAATTATTTTCATTTGTCAACATATTATTCAATAGAATTTCAGCTTCATCCGGTGTTCTCTCCCTGAAAACAGAACCAGCACAACTATCCAGGTAATCTCGGGAAGCATCGGTTAGTCCATTATAAAAGATATCAAGTATTTCATTTTTCTTAAGAGGATGATCAGGCAAAGCATTAAGTAATTGGAGAAGCCTCCCCCAAGCTTGTGGGAGACTCTCTTCTTCAATTTGCACACAATTATATAGCCCTTAAAGCATCTTGTTTCTTATGAGCAGGGAAATATTTAGCAGAGAAGTAATAAATCATATCCTGGGGACTACGCACACAACCAGGATCCAGAGAATTAAACCATATCTTAGCATCACCCTTTAATGAGAACAGAAATATTTTAAGGATATAAAAGTAGCGAGTTCTCTCATCATTAGTGAACAGGGTGGCTATATCATTTAATTTAGTAAGATGTGCCACAACAGTTTCAGATTCATAGCCATGAAAAGGATCAGATTCAACCAAAGTAATTATATTAGGATCAATAGATAATTCATAATCCTTATCAGTAACAAAGATAGGTGAAGTAGCGAAAGCAGGATCAGGTTCCATTCTAGCATTAAGAGATTGCTGCTTCCATTTAGCTAATAACTTCTTAAGATCACTTCTATCATTGCAAGCTAAAATAGCCAGAGTAGCTTCTTTTTCCAAAACATAACCCTCAGGAATAACAGGCGATTCATATTGATTAGGGGGAGAGTCTTCATCATCACTGTCTTCAATATAATCAGTTTCAATAATTTCATTCTCTCTAACCCTAGCAAGTTGTTCATCAAGAAATTCACCAAGTGGCACAGTAGTATCAAGCATAGAAGTAGTTTCATCATAAGTATCATGCATAGCAGAAGTGACATCATCAATAACATGCGACATATCAGAACGAATAGCAGAAGCAGAATTAGGTGTCGCAAGCTTACTCAAAACAGAAGGTGAATCAAGTGCAGAGCTAGATGGCAGTTCCTTACCTCCCCTTGTAGTTGAGGGATAAATCTTGGTTCTAGGATCTTTCAAGTTCTTTATAATGATAAGCATATATAAATCCCAAGTGACTCAAAGAATAGAGCTATGCTCCCCGGCAACAGCGCCAGAAAATAGTCTTGATAACCCACAAGTATAGAGGATCGCAACAGTTTTCGAGGGTAGAGTATTCAACCCAAATTTATTGATTCGACACAAGGGGAGCCAAAGAATATTCTCAAGTATTAGCAGCTGAGTTGTCAATTCAACCACACCTGGAAACTTAATATCTGCAGCAAAGTGTTTAGTAGCAAATTAATATGATAATAGTGGTAACGGTAGCAAAAGGTAACGGTAGCAAAAGTAATGTTTTTGGTATTTTGTAGTGATGATAGCAACAACAACAGAAAAGTAAATAAGCGAAGAACAATATATGGAAAGCTCGTAGGCAATGGATCGGTGATAGAGAATTATGCCGGATGCGGTTCATCATGTAACAGTCATAACCTAGGGTGACACAGAACTAGCTCCAATTCATAAATATAATGTAGGCATGTATTCCGAATATAGTCATACGTGCTTATGGAAAAGAGCTTGCATGACATCTTTTGTCCTACCCTTCCTTCATCAGAAATCTAGCCAGTGCTTTCCATTAGATGTGCAACGAAGGGCCTTAGAGAAACTGTCCTAACTTATCCAAGTAGTCCTAATAAATGGCCATGATGAAATACTCTTCCTTTCCCTGCGGCACACGCTTGAAGGACTCGAATGCTGACTAATGCTGATAGGAAGAACTTTCAAAGTTCTCGTTAGTCCTTTCATTGAAGTAAGTCTTTGAGCAGTCAAATGAGCTAAGCTCCTGTGAATGAAACGCCTGTCCTGCTAAGCCCAAACTCTAATGTGCTTGACTTGGAAGTAGGCCACTCTTTCACTGTGAGGATCTTCTTTTAGTCTGTAGCCACCCCTTGCCCACTAATGACATCAAAACTCGAAGTGCACACTTCGGAGCACGGTCTTCCGTTAGGTCCTTTACGGACGACGAAAGCCGTGGCAGCGGGGTCCTAGCGGAAACTAAGGGATATTAAGGCCTCCTTTTAATAGAGTACCGGACCAAAGCATTAACACATAGTGAATACATGAACTCCTCAAACTACGGTCATCACCGGGAGTGGTCCCGATTATTGTCACTTCGGGGTTGCCGGCTCATAACACATAGTAGGTGACTATAGACTTGCAAGATAGGATCAAGAACTCTCATATATTGATGAAAACATAATAGGTTCAGATCTTAAATCATGGCAATCGGGCCCTAGTGACAAGCATTAAGCATAGCAAAGTCATAGCAACATCAATCTCAGAACATAGTGGATACTAGGGATCAAACCCTAACAAAACTAACTTGATTACATGATAAATCTCATCCAACCCATCACCGTCCAGAAAGCCTATGATGGAATTACTCACGCACGGCGGTGAGCATCATGAAATTGGTGATGGAGGAAGGTTGATGATGACGATGGCAACGGATTCCCCTCTCTGGAGCCCCGAACGGACTCCAGATCAGCCCTCCCAAGAGGTTTTAGGGCTTGGCGGCGGCTCCGTATCGTAAAACGCAATGAATCCTTCTCCCTAATTTTTTTCTCCCCGAAAGCAAATATATAAAGTTGGAGTTGAGGTCGGAGGAGCTCCAGGGGGCGCGCCCCCCACCCTCGTGGCTAGGGTGTGGGCCCCCTGGTCTTCATCTTTTGCAAGGATTTTTTATTATTTCCAGAAAGACGTTCCGTGAAGTTTCAGGTCATTCCGAGAATATTTGTTTCTGTACATAAATAACGCCATGGCAATTCTGCTGAAAACAACGTCAGTCCGGGTTAGTTCCATTCAAATCATGCGAGTTAGAGTCCAAAACAAGGGCAAAAGTGTTTGGAAAAGTAGATATGACGGAGACGTATCAGTCCTCAGGTTTAAATACCTAGCTGCTCCAACCAGACGTACAACTGTCACATCAGTTGGAACTGGTCTACCAAATCACTGTCTTCACCAAGCCTACCGGTTCTATTTCCTCAACCCTTCCATTTCCTCATTACTGTGTTGTGTTCTTTTTCATATCTGTTTGAAGACTTTGACTGAAGACTTTCTCAATTTCCTCAGTTCAATTTCTTCAGTCGGTTTGTCTTCATCCTGTTTTATCCTTGATAACCCACAAGTATAGGGGATCACAACAGTTTTCGAGGGTAGAGTATTCAACCCAAATTTATTGATTCGACACAAGGGGAGCCAAAGGATATTCTCAAGTATTAGCAGTTGAGTTGTCAATTCAACCACAGCTGGATAACTTAATATCTGCAGCAAAGTATTTAGCAGCAAAGTAGTATGGAAGTAACGGTAACAGTGGCAAAGGTAAAGCAACTAAGCAAAGAGAAATATGTGAAAAGCTCGTAGGCATTGGATTGGTGATGGAGAATTATGTCGGATGCGATTATTCATGTAACAGTTATAACCCAGGGTGACACAGAACTAGCTCCAATTCATCAATGTAATGTAGGCATGTATTCTGAATATAGTCATACATGCTTATGGAAAAGAACTTGCATGACATCTTTTGTCCTACCCTCCCGTGGCAGCGGGGTCCTATTGGAAACTAAGGGATATTAAGGCCTCCTTTTAATAGAGTAATGGACCAAAGCATTAAAACATAGTGAATACATGAACTCCTCAAACTACGGTCATCACCGGGAGTGGTCCTGATTATTGTCACTTCGGGGTTGCCGGATCATAACACATAGTAGGTGACTATAGAATTGCAAGATAGAATCAAGAACTTACATATATTCATGAAAACATAATAGGTGCAAATCTGAAATCATGGCACTCGGGCCCTAGTGACAAGCATTAAGCATAGCAAAGTCATAGCAACATCAACCTCAGAACATAGTGGATACTAGGGATCAAACCCTAACAAAACTAACTCGATTACAAGATAAATCTCATCCAACCCATCACCGTCCAGCAAGCCTACGATGGAATTACTCACGCACGGCGGTGAGCATCATGAAATTGGTGATGGAGGAAGGTTGGTGATGACGATGGCGACATATTCCCCTCTCCGGAGCCCCAAACGGACTCCAGATTAGCCCTCCCGAGAGAGTTTAGGGCTTGGCGGCGGCTTCGTATCGTAAAACGCGAGAATCCTTCTCTTCGATTTTTTTTCTCCCCGAACGTGAATATATAGAGTTGGAGTTGAGGTCGGTGGAGCACCAGGGGGCCCACGAGGCAGGGTAGACGCGCCTCCCACCCTCGTGGACAGGGTGTGGGCCCCCTGGCCTTGATTCTTTCGCCAGTATTTTTTATATATTCCAAAATAATTCTCCATTGATTTTTAGGTCATTCTGAGAACTTTTGTTTCTGCACGAAAATAACACCATGGCAATTCTGCTGAAAACAACGTCAGTCCGGGTTAGTTCCATTCAAATCATGCAAGTTAGAGTCCAAAACAAGGGCAAAAGTGTTTGGAAAAGTAGATACGACGGAGATGTATCAAATCCCCCAAGCTTAAATCTTTGCTTGTCCTCAAGCAATTCAGTTTATAAACTGAAAGTGATAAAGAAAAACTTTTACAAACTCTGTTTGCTCTTGTTGTTGTAAATATGTAAAGCCAGCATTCAAGTTTTCAGCAACGATTATTAACTAACCACATTCACAATAACCCTTAGGTCTCATGTTTACTCATATCAATGGCATAATCAACTAGCAAGCAATAATAATAAATCTCGGATGACAACACTTTCTCAAAACAGTCATAGTATGATATAACAAGATGGTATCTGACTAGCCCTTTCTGAGACCGCAAAACATAAATGCAGAGCACCTTTAAAGATCAAGGACTGACTAGACATTGTAATTCATGGTAAAAGAGATCCAATCATAGTCATACCCAATATAAACTAATAGTAATGGATGCAAATGACAGCGGTGCTCTCCAGCTGGTGCTTTTTAATAAGAGGGTGATGACTCAACATGAAAGTAAATAGACAGGCCCTTCGCAGAGGGAAGCAGGGATTTGTAGAGGTGCCAGAGCTTGATTTTGAAATAGAGATAAGTAATATTTTGAGTGGTATACTTTCATTGTCAACATAACAACCGAGAGCTCTCGCTATCTTCCATGCTACACACATTATAGGCGGTTCCCAAACAGAATGGTAAAGTTTGTACTCCCCATTCACCAACAAGCATCAATCCATGGCTTGCTCGAAACAACGAGTGCCTCCAACTAACAAGAGTCCCGGGGTAGTTTTGTTTGCAATTAATTTGATTTGATTTGCTTAGAGCATGGGATTGGGCATCCCGGTGACCAGCCATTTTCTCGTGAGTGAGGAGCGGAGTCCACTCCTCCTGAGAATAACCCGCCTAGCATGGAAGATACAGACAACCCTAGTTGATACATGAGCTATTCGAGCATACAAAGCAGAATTTCATTTGAAGGTTTAGAGTTTGGCACATACAAATTTACTTGGAACGGCAGGTAGATACCGCATATAGGAAGGTATGGTGGACTCATATGGAATAACTTTGGGTTTTAAGGAATTGGATGCACTAGCAGTATTCCCGCTTAGTACAAGTGAAGGCTAAAAAAGACTAGGAAGCGACCAACTAGAGAGCAACAACAATCATGAACATGCATTAAAATTAATCAACACTGAATGCAAGCATGAGTAGGATATAATCCACCATGAACATAAATATCATGGAGGCTATGTTGATTTTGTTTCAACTTCATGTGTGAACATGTGCCAAGTCAAATCACTTGAATCATTCAAAGGAGGATACCACCCTATCATACCATATCACAACCATTTTAATAGCATGTTGGCATGCAAGGTAAACCATTATAAACTCCTAGCTAATTAAGCATGGTATAAGCAACTATAATCTCTAATTGTCATTGCAAACATGTTTATTCATAATAGGTTGAATTAGGAACGATGAACTAATCATATTTACAAAAACAAGAGATGTCGAGTTCATACCAGCTTTTCTCATCTCAACCAGTCCATCATATATCGTCATTATTGCCTTTCACTTGCACGACCGAACGATGTAGATAATAATAATAGTGCAAGTGCATTGGACTAAGCTGGAATCTGCAAGCATTCAATAAATAGGAGAAGACAAGGCAATATGGGCTCTTTGTTAAATCAACAATAATGCATAGAAGAGCCACTCAACATTTTCATTATGGTCTTATCCTATCGACCCCCAAAGAAAAGAAACAAAACTATTTACATGGGAAAGCTCCCAACAAGCAAAAGAAGAACGAGAAATCTTTTGGGGTTTTCTTTTAATTATTACTACTACAAGCAAGAAAAGTAAACTAGCTAAAAGCTACTACTATTTTTTTTCTTTTTGGTTTTTCTTAAGGTTTTTCAAACACGCAAGAAGAAAGCATAAAAATGAAAATAAACTAGCATGGATGGTACGATGAAAAAGTATGAGCACCGACAACTAAAATGAGTGTGTGAACATAAATGTAATCTCGGTGGGAAATACGTACTCCCCCAAGCTTAGGCTTTTGGCCTAAGTTGGTCTATGGCCACGACTAGCCTGGCAGATATCCGTAGTTGTAACTGGGGCCGTACTGAGATGCAGCCGCTATTGCATCGCGAGCTGCGGCTTGGAGACGAGCTGTCTCGGTCCTCCTCTTATACTCGTTTTCCTCCTCCCTGGTTATAATATGTCTCCCTTTTGTCTGAAAGTCAAATAAAGTAGGAGCAGGGAGGGTAACATGGACAATGTGGCGCCTGTCAAACATTAGTTGATACTGGAGAGGTTGTTCTTTCCTCTCAATAAACTGATGGCGAACCATAGCCTCATAACCTAGGTAAGTAGGAGGCAATTCCGTATCATTTTCATGTATGGGTATCTCAAGAAAATTAGCCACACGGGTTGCATAAATTCCACCAAACAAGTCTCCACTTAAACCATTATTATGCAACCTTCATGCAACAATGGCCCCCAAGTTATATTGTTTATCTTCTAAAACAACACTCTTGAGAACACTAAGATCTGGAACACACATGTGGCATGCCTCATCTTTACCATTTATGCATCTACCTATAAAAAGAGTAAAATAATGTATAGCAGGAAAATGAATGCTCCCTATGGTAGCTTGTGTTATATCTCTAGATTCCCCCACAGTGATACTAGCAAGAAAATCCCTAAACTCAGATTTGCAGGGTTCACTAGCACTACCCCACTGCGGAAGTTTACAAGCAGTGTTAAAATCCTCTAAGTCCATAGTATAAGATTTACCATAAAGATCAAACAGGACAGTGCGAGAATTACGTGAAGATGAAAATTTGAACCTTCAGTTAGGTAATAATACTGAGGGCACTTATCTAGCATGAAGCCCTCAAGTTCAGCATTACGCACGTATGCATCAAATTCCTCCTTAATTCCTGCTCAAACCATGAAATCTTCTGACGACCATTCACAGGGCCGCACTTGAGCTTCTCTTGGTGGTTCATGGTTCAGATCACGTACTGCGGGCCTGGGTCCTTGCTTCCTTGAAGAACCACCTTGGTACATTTTCCTAAACATATTTCTCCCTCTGAAAAATTTCTGAAATTTTTAGTAACTTCAAATAAAAGTGAACCAAACTCAACGAAATTCATAACAACTACTCTCACAAGTGCCTAGAGACTATATCATGCACTAGAACTACTTAGGACCATATAAATTTGACATGCAAGCTCAAGAACAGGGTCACCTAAGCAGCAAAAATTTGCAATGAATAAAGCACTAGAATAAAAACTAATTGGACCATTGGAGGAGCCACATACCAAGGAACAATCCCCCAAAGCAGTTTTGTGAGTGGAGCTTTGAGCAAGGAGATCAAAAATGGCAGCAAGATGAGCTAGAACTCGTGCTTGAGCTGGCTGGTGATTTTTTTGGGAGGAAGAAGGAGTGTGTGGTGGCTGGAATAAGTGGAGGGGGGCCACCATGGGCCCACGAGGCAGGGAGGCGCGCCCAGGGGGTGTGGGCGTGCCTTGGACCCTCGTGGCCAGGTGCTTGCTCCCCCTGATGTGTTCTTAGTGCCAGATATTCTTAAATATTCCAGAAAAAAAATCATATTTCAATTTCAGGGCATATGGAGAACTTTTATTTTCGGGGTATTTTTTATTGCACGGATAATTCAGAAAACGGATAGAAAATACTATTTTTGCTTTATTTCAACTAGATAACAGAAAGTAAAAGGAGGGTACAGAGAGTTGTGCTTTCTAACTTCATCCATCTCATGCTCATCAAAAGGAATCCACTAACAAGGTTGATCAGGTCTTGTTAACAAACTCATTTCGAATTGCATGAAACCGGAGAATTTTCGAATAGCACTAGGTTATCTCCACGGGGATATGCACATCCCCAATAATAAGAATATCATATTTCTTTTTGACAGTAGGAAGAGGAAATTCAAAACCTCAAAAAATAATCGTTGGAATTTTTCCAATAGAATTGATACTGTGGACTTAAGGTTGTTTCCTCGGAAAGTGTACCGTATGCTCATTACCATTAACATGAAAGACATTGCCCTTGTTGCAATCAATAACAGCCACTGGAGTATTCAAAAAGGGTCTACCAAGGATAATCGACATACTATCATCCTCGGGAATATCAAGAATAACAAAGTCTGGTAAATAGTAAAGTTTGCAACCACAACAGGCACATCCTCACAAATACCGACAGGTATATCAGTTGATTTATCAACCATTTGCAAAGATATTTCAGTAGGTGTCAACTTATTCAAATCAAGTCTACAATATAAAGAGAGAGAGGCATAACACTAACACCGGCTCCAAGATCACACAAGGCAGTTTTAACATAGCTTCTTTTAATCGAGCATGGTATCCTGGATCTCCTAGTTTCTTAGGTATCCCACCCTTAAAAGTATAATTAGCAAGCATGGTGGAAATTTCAGATTCCGGTTATTTTGTTTTATTTGTAACAATTTATTTCATGTACTTAGCATAAGGATTCATTTTGAGCATATCAGTCAAACGCATACGCAAAAAGATAGGTCTAATCATTTCAGCAAAGCACTCAGAATCCTCATCATCCTTTTTCTTGGATGATTTGGGAGGAAAAGGCATGGGTTTCTGAACCCATGGTTCTCTTTCCTTACCATGCTTCCTAGCAACAAAGTCTCGCTTATCATAACATTGATTCTTTGATTGTGGGTTATCAAGATCAACAACAGGCTCAATCTCTACATCATTATCATTACTTGGTTGAGCATCAACATGAACATCATCATTAACATTATCACTAGGTTCTTGTTCATTACCAGATTCTATTTCAGCATCAGAAATAGAAATATCATTGGGATTCTCAGGTGTGTCAACAACAGGTTCACTAGAAGTATGCAAAGTCCTATCATTTTTCTTTTTCTTTCTCTTGGAAGGACTAGGTGCATCAATAGTTCTTTGAGAATCTTACTGAATTCTCTTAGGGTGGCCCTCAAGATACAAAGGTTCCTGTGTCATTTTACTCCCTCTAGTCATAACTCTAACAACATTATCATTTTTCTTACTATTTAATTCATTGAGCAAGTCATTTTGAGCCTTAAGTACTTGTTCTACTTGAGTGGTGACCATAGAAGCATGTTTACTAATGATTTTTTGTTCACCTTTAACTCTAGACATATAATCACTCAAGTGCTCAATCATATAAGCATTGCGTTTTAATTGCCTACCAAAATAAGAATTGAAATCTTCTTGCTTAACCATAAAATTATCAAACTCATCTAAGCACTGGCTAGCAAACTTAGTAGGAGGGATTTCAGCTTTATCATATCTATAGAGAGAATTTACCTTTACTACCTATGTTAGGTTATCAAGACCATGTGTTTCTTCAATAGGTGGTAGATTAAGACCATGTATTTCTTCAACAGGAGGTAAATTCTTAACATCGTCAGCTTTTATATCCTTTTCTTTCATAGATTTCTTTGCCTCTTGCATATCTTCAGGACTGAGAAATAGAATACCCCTTTTCTTCGGAGCTGGCTTAGGAGTTGGTTCAGGAAGTGTCCAATTATTTCCATCAGTCAACATATTATTCAATAGCAATTCAGCTTCATCGACAATTCTTTCCCTGAAAACACAACCAGCACAACTATCCAGGTGGTCTCTGGAAGCATCGGTTAGTCCATTATAAAAGGCATCAAGTATTTCATTTTTCTTGAGAGGATGATCAGGCAAAGCATTAAGTAACTAGAGAAGCCTCCCCCAAGCTTGCGGGAGACTCTCTTCTTCAATTTGCACAAAATTATATATTTCCCTTAAAGCAGCTTGTTTCTTATGAGCGGAGAAATATTTAGCAGAGAAGTAATAAATCATATCCTGGGGACTACGCACACAACTAGGATCAAGAGAATTAAACCATGCCTTAGCATCACCCTTTAATGATAATGGAAATAATTAAAGATATAGTTGTAGCGAGTTTTCTCATCATTAGTGAATATGGTGGCTATATCATTTAATTTAGTAAGATGTGCCACAACAATTTTAGATTCATAGCCATAAAAAGGATCAGATTCAACCAAAGTAATTATCTCAGGATCGACAGAGAAATTATAATCCTTATCGGTAACACAGATAGGTGAAGTAGCAAAAGCAGGGTCATATTTCATTCTAGCATTCAAAGATTTTTCTTTCAAGTTAGCTAATAATTTCTTAAGATCACTTCTATCATTGCAAGCAAGAAAATCTCTAGAAGTTTCTTCATCCATAACATAACCCTCAGGCACAACAGGCAATTCATATCTAGGGGGAGAATCTTCATCATCACTTTCATCAATATTATCAGTTTCAATAATTTCATTCTCTCTAGCCCTAGCAAGTTGTTCATCAATAAATTCACCTAGTGGCAAAGTATTATCAAGCGTAGAAGTAGTTTCATCATAAGTTTCATGCAAAGCAGAAGTGGCATCATCAATAACATGCGACATATCAGAATTAATAGCAGAAGCAGGTTTAGGTGTCACAAGTTTACTCAAAACAGAAGGAGAATCAAATGCATAGCTAGATGGCAGTTCCTTACCTCCCCTCGTAGTTGAGGGATAAAATTTGGTTTTCTAGTCTTTCAAGTTCCTCATAGTGACCAGCAGATATAAATCCCAAGTGACTCAAAGAATAGAGCTATGCACCCCGGAAATGGCGCCAGAAAATAGTCTTGATAACCCACAATGTCGGATCATGGGTTCCGGCAAAACCCTCAAGGTTCGAACACTAGGCTGCGCACGAAGATTTCCCCCTACCGATCTACACCCTGGCTATGCTAAGATCTCACGGGTTAGCTCGACGAACCCGCAACACAAGGGACACAAGATTTATACTGGTTCGGGCCACCATTGTGGTGCAATACCCTACTCCAGTGTGGTGGTGGTGGATTGCCTCTTGGGCTGATGATGAACAGTACAGGGGGAAGAACAGCCTCCTGAGGTCGAGGTGTTCTTGTGCTTGGTGAACTTATGTGGGTGATGATTACTCAAGATTAGATGAGTTGCCTCCTACGGTGGTGGCTAGTCCTATTTATAGATGCCCTGGTCCTCTCCCCAAATATTGAGCGGGAAGGGAGCCAACAACGGCCAATTTGAAAGGGGACAGCTAGTACAGCTTATCCTGGTAAAAGCAGTCTTCGTCTGCAAAAGGCTCTAGTGGTGACGCTTCCTTGGGCTCCATGGTGACCTCTGTATTGTTGTCCTCCTGGTCTTTGTCTTGTTGTACTGATATGGAAACCTTTTCTTGATGCCTCGGTACTCCGTGCCTGCGCTTGCCTCCTTAGCACCGAAGAGGAAACAAGGACACTGTCTGTGCTGGCGCCTGCCTGGTCTCGATCGTCATGGCTCACGTCATGCGAACCTCGCGAGGTTCGCCTTGCCTTGATCTCTCCGCCCCTCGCGAACCAACCTAGTGAGGCCGCTCCTGAGGAGGTCCTGTGTCGTCTGCCTCACGAGGCTTGGCCCTTCGCAAGGGTCTTGGATGCCTTGTTGATGAAGATGGGCTGTACGGTCCTGCTCGCAGAGCCACGCCGTGGGCTGCAGGCAGGCAAGTCTGGGGACCCCCGTTCCCAGAACGCTGACGATAGCCCCCGGGGCCCAAGGTGCGCTCGGGCTTGGCTTCGAGGCGAAGCCAAAGGTCAAGTGTGGAGCGCCGCGGGCCCCAATAGCCTGCGGCCTTGGTCGACGTGTGGCGGTTGACTGGACATGGGCATCTCCGCTTCCCCATGCTGCCTTGGAACCCGCCTGGCTATGCGCCCCCCGCAACTTACATAGTTATTATTCCATCGCCCGCGCCATACTTCCCCAATTCCTCTGCTTCCCCGAGACTCTACTCCTCCTCTCAATCTGACCTGAGCTCTTCCCACTCCATTGCCATGGCGCCAAAACAAGCGGATAAGGGGAAGAAACCTCTATCTTCTGCCAGTGCGCCTCCAGCCATCGAGCCCGCGGTTGGCCGATCGATGGTGCTCAATGATGAGGCTATGGGGAAGGTGCGCCCCATGCTCGCCTCCAGCTTCAATGAGTGGGGAAGGACGGCGGCTTGGCCTGCGTCTCGTGCTCGTATTAACCGGGCAGCCACCGAGGTCCCAATCTTCGTCGATGCCCTTTGGGCCGGCCTGGTCCCCCCTTTCTCCGCCTTCTTCAACGCAGTGCTTGAACATTACCAGATCCAGATGCTACATCTCGACCCCCAATATGTGACTCTTCTCGCCATCTTCGCCTTTGTTTGTGAGGCCATGGTGGGCATTGCCCCTTCTGTGGCTCTTCTTCGCCACTTCTTCTCTTTGCATCTGATGGATCCCTGGCAGAGCTCGGGATGCGTGATCTTCCAGGCTGTGGCTATGACGGCAGGCGCGGGGATCGACTTCGAGCTTCCTCCATCCACGAGCGAGTTTCGGACACGGTGGGTGTTTGTTGATGCCGAAGTGCTCAGCCCTCTGCTCCATTCTTCATCGACGCCTGCTGTTCCCAACTCTGGTTGGGGCCATGAGAAGCTCGTGAGCCCCTGTCTCGTCCCCGTCTGGCTCAGGCTGAAGAGGCTGAAGGACCATGGCGTAACTGCGCCTATGGTGGTGAAGGAGTTCGTCAGGCGCCGAGTCGCTCCGCTTCAGCGCCATTTTCACCCGATGTGGGCCTTGCTCAACAGTCAGGACCATATGAGACTTCACGAGTCCGGGCTCCCTCTTGAGATGCGACAAACAGTGCTCAAGGTCCTAACGGGCATCCCTTCACCGGACGACATGCCTGGGAAGAGCTATCTGCTGTACCGCTGCATGAACAAGGCAGAATTTGTGGAGCACATGCCTTCCTTTGATGAGTGGGGGCTGCGCCCGGACGGCCTGGTGGGGCCCCGCGAGAACCCCGTCAACGTGGTTCCCTTCTTCGCTGCCGGCGCTGAGCTCGTCCCGAGTGTGGATGCAGGGGGCGAGCTCCGGCGGAGGCCGGTGGGGTGCAGATGCCGCCTGGGCCTCCCAGGGTGTCATCCTCGGGAGCTCATGATTCTTCCCCTGGGGCGTTGGTCACTGAGGTGGTGCAGTACGCGGCTCCTAAGGCTGAAGCTCCTGAGGCTTTGGGGGGTCGCGGTGGGGCGGTGCCCGATTGCTCTCCTCAGCTTGACGCCCCTAAAGCCGTCCTCCCGAACGCTTCTTCGGTCGCGCCCCGTGCCGGCCGCCATGTCAAGTGCTTTGGTCAGCTTTGCGTGGACTTCGAGGAGCTCTGCAAGAGGAAAGGATCCCCGAGCAACAGCGGTGGTATCTTCGGGGCGTTGAAGCGGAGGAAGTACATCGCCGTCGATGAGTAAGTACTGCACCTTGGTGTCTTCTCATGTGCTACTTTCCTTCCTGACAATGGTCTTGCAGGGTCCCTTCCGCCAAGGCCACTGCATCTCATGAGGAGCAGCCTCCTCTCTCTTTGGCTCCCTCGACGGACTCGAGCGCCCCAAGCCCGCACGCTGCCCCGGGTGCGGGGTCGGTCGGGGAGGCACGCCCACCTCCGTGGTGCCTTGAACCCGTGGTCTCGCCGTCCGTCCTTGGCGGCCTTGCTTAGAGCCCAGTGGACATGCCCAGGACCCCTCCTCTGGTCATGGACGGTGGCTGGTTGGCTTCGATCCTCAGCTCCTCTTCAAGCAGTGGGCCCCAACTAGATCGGGGGCCCCGCAAGGCCTGGCTGACGCCTGGGTCTGCGCCAGCCCCCAGCCCCCCGCCGAGAAGGGGCACGCCACTTCAGGCCTCGCCTACAGCTCCCGTGGTGGAGGACGAGATGAGCCGTGCGCTTGAGTTTGAGCACGAGCGGAGCGTCGTTCTCCACGAGCTCTTCCAGGAGGCAATGGGCGCGATGAACCGGCTTGGCGATGAACTTGCGGACGTCAACGCACACCTCAAGGTTGAGGGTCTTCGGCTGGCGGAGGAGCGGCATAAGCTGAAGGTGGCTATCAACCGTGGCCACCATCAGCGCGATCTTGACAATGCGAAGGCCGAGGCGTCTTTTGCGGTCCCTCGTGAGGCTTGTTCCCGGGCTTTGGAGGAGGCTCGCGAGGCTGACCGCCGGCGCGAGGCTATGGAGAAGCGCGCGTGGGAGCTCCAGGCCTGGAGCGCGTCCCTAGAGCAGTAGGTGGAGGAGCACAAAACCGCCCTTGCGTCGATGAGGGGGACGCCTGATGAGGAGGAAGAGATACAGAAGCTCGAGGAAGCGCTCGTGTTGGAAGCTGTGGAACGCAGCCTTGAGCTGGGCGACTAGAGACGAGGGAGCGCCAAGTTGCCCAGGCAGAGGATGCCGTCAATGCGTGCGAGGCCAGAGCCCAGGAGGAGGTTGATCGCCGGGTGGCTGAGGCTCGCGCGGATCTTGAGGGTACGCATGACCTGAAGTTGAAGCTTGCGGAGACGGAGGCTGCAGGTAGGGCCGTTGCCCTTAGGCCCAGGCTTGCTGAGGCGGAGAGGCGCGAGGAGGCCACGGCCGCCGCCCTGGTCATAGCGCAGGCAGAACTGGCCTCCGCCCATGCCGAGTTGCTCTCTCTTTAGAAGCGGGTTGCCGATGCCGAGTCCGTTGCTCAGCAAAACAGGGAGGAAGTGTTGAAGAGGCGGACGCTTGAGCGTGTACATGCTCCCATGCTTCAGGACTTTCGGAACAGGGCCAACATTGCCCTGGGCCATGTCTGCGACGAGAACGCCCCCCACCCTCAAGTGAACGACTATGCCAGCCACCTTTGCTTCTTCTCCGACGTGGTGTCGCGCCTAGAGGCTCGATCTGATAGAGCTCGCCAGCTTGGGGAAGAGAGGAGTCACGGCCTGCTTGAGTGAGCGTTCTCCTGCGTGTTCAGCCATCTCCTGAACACCTACCCAACTTCGACTTCGATGCCGCCATCGCACCCGTCCCCCAGGTCATCCGAGGCGACCTAGCACGGTGGGTGGAGGATAACGTGGACGTGTTGGTCCAGGCCTTCGCTTCTGAGGACGACATGGTGGTTGTTGCGGCGGATGAAGGCGGCGTAGTTGACGATGGTGATGGCGGCACCGGAGAAGGTGACGGCGACGCTAGCGGCAGCGACAGCAACACCAGTGGTGCATCCGAAGATGACCTGGGGGGTGCGGCGAGCGACATATCCGGCTGATCCCGAGTTTCCCTGCTGTTGCCCTGTATGCAAGAACTCGGGTACGGCCCCTAGAAAACTGTAAGAGCATTTTGAGAGGGGGAGCCCCTCATGTAAGAAAATCGCAGCCTTTATTCTCTTATGCCGAATTGAGTATGCGTCTTCACGAAACCACAAGTCTAGAGGCGAGTTTTCCATCGTGGCTTACCTTAGTCAGCGCAAGTCTCGAGCTGGATCGTCAGGCGGTGGGCTTCCGAGACTCCTGAGGAGCCCGTCGATCCGTCCGAGGGGGCCCCATGAGAGGCAAGCACCAGTTGCGGCGTTAGCGCACGCTTGGCACACGTGTGCCTCGCCAAGCCCCACTCGCAAGGGGCTCATGAGGGGAAGGCAACGGGCATGAGTCCCAAATAAGGCGAGAACCGGATAGCAAGAAATCGCTCGAACGAGAAAAGGCACCCCCCGCACGCACCAATGAAAATTCAACTTCAACTCAAATCCAAATTCAAAAGGCAAGGCTACAGAAAAGGGATTCAAAGCAAATGGCCGCGTCCGACACCTAGTCTAGTCTTCTTGTCTTCAAGTCTTCTCACCAGCGCGGAGCTAAGTGCTGCCACTAGGACATGGGAGGGACCCCCGAGGCCCGAGGGCGGCACTCCGGAGATTCCGGGGCGTGTACAACCCCACTCGTTATTACGGGTGAGTGTCACGGGCGGTGATCTTCACAGGTGTGAGCCTTACTTCATATCGCCAGACGAGGGCCCCGCCTTGCGCCACCCTCGACCACCATTGGGGGTGACCGAAAACTAGGAAAACACCAATGGGGCAAGAGGGACGCCAGTGGCGCCCTCGGCGACCACGGGTCCTCTGCCAGGGGCAGACTTTTCAGCACCTCCCCAGTAGAGGGCCTACCTCCGGGGACGCCTTGCTCCGTGCGGTGTGGGGAGGGATCTGGCTCCCGACCCCTCTCTTGCAGCCCCCAGTGCACTCCCCCCGGCAGAAGGGAGGTCGTTGTGCTAGGGCCACCAGCCGGTGCGGTAACCTGATCTCCCTGTGACTCATGGTTAGCGTAAGCTTGCTCCTGAGGGATTAGCGGTACCCTGTAGCTATTGCTGTTGGCGTGGGCGATGTGGCTGCTAGGCGGCTCCTGTGCGTCCTCAGCTTCTAGCACCTCCTCCTCCTAGCCTGCCTCAAAGAATGAACCGGGTCGTCCTCCGGTGTGTACTCCTGGTCCATCATGCCAGGCACGCAGGCTTCCGGGGTCGCCACCCCGAAATCCTCGCCGATATGCCCCACACTCCACGTCACCCGGCCCAGCGCACCGCCCTGGGGACGATAGGGCGGCACGCCACCGGGGCCGTGAATGGCGCTCGTACCCACGCTCGTCGGAGGTGGTGCGGGTGTGATCATGCGCCCTGCACTGCTGGTTGCGCCTGCGTCGATGAAGCCTCCTGGTTCGCCCGAGGGGGGGACGGGCACGACGCGGCCCGCCATGCGACCTGGCTGCGGCCGGGGTTAGAAGCATGGAGCAGAAGGGTGCTGCCCCGGTGACCGCGGCGTCCAGTAGCTCGGCGACACGCTCCAGCAGCGCGTCTCTGCCGCTCTCCATCAGTCGGCATCGCAGCAGCTCCCGCGCCACCATGAGCATGGCCCTCATGTTTGCTTGCTCCCGTCGGGTGTGTGGCGCCGTGGCCGCGGCATGGCTCAAGGCCCTTGCAGCCGCTCGTGCCTGTCGAGGAGTAAGGACGGACGGCGCATGGCCACGCTACCCGTGCCCCGCAGTGCCTAGCGGTGCGCGAGCTGCCTGGGGCATGGGGTTGGGGTCTTCTTGGGCAGGCGGTGCCGCCCGGGCCGACCAAGATGCCCAGCGGTCGACGCCGGTCCTTCGGTCACTGGACATCAGAGCCGTGGAGTGTCGGCGAGTCTCTGGCGGAAGGAAGACTCCGGCGCACCCCTACTTGGCGCACCAAATGTCGGATCACGGGTTCCGGCAAAACCCTCAAGGTTCGAACACTGGGGTGCGCACGAAGATTTCCCCCTACCGATCTACGCCCTGGCTATGATAAGATCTCACGGGTTAGCTCGACGAACCCGCAACACAAGGGACACAAGATTTATACTGGTTCAGGCCACCGTTGTGGTGTAATACCCTACTCCAGTGTGGTGGTGGTGGATTGCCTCTTGGGTTGATGATTAATAGTACAGGGGGAAGAACAGCCTCCTGAGGTCGAGGTGTTCTTGTGCTTGGTGAACTTGTGTGGGTGAGGATTACTCAAGATCAGATGAGTTGCCTCCTACGGTGGTGGCTAGTCCTATTTATAGAGGCCCTGGTCCTGTCCCCAAATATTGAGCAGGAAGGGAGCCAACAACGACCAATTTGAAAGGGGACAGCAAGTATAGCTTATCCTGACAAAAGCAGTCTTCGTCTGCAAAAGGCTCTGGTGGTGACGCTTCCTTGGGCTCCATGGTGACCTCCATCTTGCTGTCCTCCTGGTCTTGGTCTTGTTGCACTGATATGGAAACCTTTGCTTGATGCCTTGGTACTCCGCGCCTGCGCTTGCCTCCTTAGCACCGAAGAGGAAACAAGGACACCGTGCACGCTGGCGCCCGCCTGTTCTCGATCATCCTGGCTCACATCACATGAACCTCACGAGGTTCGCCTTGCCTTGATCTCCCCGCCCCTCGCGAGCCAACCTGGTGAGGCCGCTCCTGAGGAGGTCCTGTGTCATCCGCCTCATGAGGCTTGGCCCCTCGCGAGGGTCTTGGATGCCTTATTGATGAAGATGGGCCGTACGGGCCTGCCCGTAGAGCCACACTGTGGGCCGCAGGCAGGAAAGTCTGGGGACCCCTGTTCCTAGAACGCCAACACACAAGTATAGGGGATCACAACAGTTTTTGAGGGTAGGGTATTCAACCCAAATTTATTGATTCGACACAAGGGGAGCCAAAGAATATTCTCAAGTATTAGCAGTTGAGTTGTCAATTCAACCACACCTGGATAGCTTAATATCGGCATCAAAGTATTTAGTAGCAAAGTAGTATGGAAGTAACCATAACAGTGGCAAAGGTAAAGCAACTAAGCAAAGAGCAATATGTGAAAAGCTCGTAGGCATTGGATCGGTGATGGAGAATTATGTCGGATGCGATTATTCATGTAACAGTTATAATCCAGGGTGGCATAGAACTAGCTCCAATTCATCAATGTAATGTAGGCATGTATTCCGAATATAGTCATACGTGCTTATGGAAAAGAACTTGCATGTAATCTTTTGTCCTACCCTCCCGTGGCAGCGGGGTCCTACTGGAAACTAAGGGATATTAAGGCCTCCTTTTAATAGAGTAACGGACCAAAGCATTAAAACATAGTGAATACATGAACTCCTCAAACTACGGTAATCACCTGGAGTTGTCCCGATTATTGTCACTTCGGGGTTGACGGATCATAACACATAGTAGGTGACTATAGACTTGCAAGATAGGATCAAGAACTCACATATATTCTTGAAAACATAATAGGTTCAGATCTAAAATCATGGCACTCGGGCCCTAGTGACAAGCATTAAGCATAGCAAAGTCATAGCAACATCAATCTCAGAACATAGTGGATAGTAGGGATCAAACCCTAACAAAACTAACTCGATTACATGATAAATCTCATCCAACCCATCACCGTCCAGAAAGCCTAGCTACCATGGAATTACTAACGCACGGCGGTGAGCATCATGAAATTGGTGATGGAGGAAGGTTGATGATGACGATGGCGATGGATTCCCCTCTCCGGAGCCCCGAACGGACTCCAGATCAGCCCTCCCAAGAGAGTTTAGGGCTTGGCGGCGGCTCCATATCATAAAACGTGATGAATCCTTCTCTCCGTTTTTTTCTCCCCGAACGTGAATATATAGAGTTGGAGTTGAGGTCGGTGGATGTAACACCCTCGATGCGACTATATCTCCCACGTGTCGAGGCACGACTTAGAGGCATAATCGCATTGAAGGCATATGTCGCAAGTTAGGCAATCTTCACAACATCCCATGTAATATAATAATGAAAGGGGAGATAACATAGTTGGCTTACACTCGCCACATCAATCAAGTACATAAATAACATTACATCAACCAAACACTCATGGCCCGACTACGACGCCAAAATAAAAGAGAACCCAACATGCGACAACGGTCCCGTTCACCCCCAACTGGGCACCACTACTGATCATCGGGAAAGGAAACATAGTAACGTTGAGAGTCTTCATTGAACTCCCACTTGAGCTCATACGCGTCTCCTGGAGCGGAATCATCAGGCCCTGCATCTGGTGTAATAGTAATCTGTGAGCCACAAGGACTCAGCAATCTCGCACCCTCGCGATCAAGACTATTTAAGCTTATAGGTGAGGCAAGGTAAACATAAGTGGAGCTGCAGCAAGCGACTATCATATATGGTGGCTAACTTATTCGCAAAAGAGAGCGAGAAGAGGAGGCAAAGCGCGAGCGAGAAACTAGAGAGCAACCTGCGCAAACATTACTCCAACACCGTGTCCACTTCCCGGACTCCGCCGAGAAGAGGCCATCACGGTAACACACTCGGTTGATTCATTTTAATTAAGTTAAGGTTCAAGTTATCTACAACCGGACATTAACAAATTCCCATCTGCCCATAACCGCAGACATGGCTTTCGAAAGTTCAATCCCTGCAGGGGAGTCCCAACTTAGCCCATGACAAGCTCTCATGGTCAACGAAGGAATAGATCTCCTCCCAAGACGTTCCGATCAGACTCGGTATCTCGGTAACTCAAGACACTTCGACAGGTTAAAACAAGACCAGCAACACCGCCCGAATGTGCCGACAAATCCCGATAGGAGCTGCACATATCTCTTTCTCAGGGCACACTTAGATTGTCCTAGGTACGGGTAGGCCAGCCCAGAGTTGCCCCTGGTGGCCACCGGTAGCTGACAGGTGGACCAACACTCAGAGGAGCACTGGCCCGGGGGGGGGGTAAAAATAAAGATGACCCTTGAGTCTGCAGAACCTAAGGGAAAGAAAAGGCTAGGTGGCGAATGGTAAAACCAATGTTGGGCATTGATGGAAAAGCTTTAATCAAGGCGAAATATCAAGGGGTTCCCATTATAACCCAACCGCGTAAGGAACGCAAAATCCGGGAACATAACACCGATATGACGGAAACTAGGGCAGCAAGAGTGGAACAAAACACTAGGCGAGAGGCCGAGCCTTCCACCCTTTACCAAGTATATAGATGCATTAATATAACAAGGCAATATAATGATATCCCAACAAGTAAATAAATGTTCCAACAAGGAACGGCCTCCAATCTTCACCTGCAACTAGCAACGCTATAAGAGGGGGCTGAGCAAAGCGGTAACATAGCCAATCAACGGTTTGCTAGGACAATGCTGGGTTAGAGGTTTGACATGGAAATTTGGGAGGCTTGCAAGCAAGTGGTAGGCATCGTAGCATTGGCATAGCAAAAGAGCGAGCAAACTAGCATAGCAAAGATAATAGTGATTTATAGGGTATGATCATCTTGCTTGCACAGTTGTCAGAGTTGACTGGATCCTCGAAAGCAAACTCAACGGGCTCCTCATTAGCGAACTCGTCTCCCGGCTCTACCCAAACAAGAAAAACAAGCAACAAGGATACAATCAACCACGTGCAAACTCAAACAACACAATGCAAAGATGATATGCTATGCGGGATGCGATGCGGGATGCAAAATGCAAGATATGAGAGGAAATGCATGAACCTGGCCTCAACTTGGAAAACCAAGTGTGCCACTGGAAATATGAGATGAAATCGCTTGAAAACGATATAAAGAACGCCGGAATCGGAGTTACGGTTTGGAAATGGCGAGCGATTCAAAAATGACACCGGTCTGCGATTTACAGCAAGTAGGCATCTAAATGCAACGAAACGAACATGCCACAGCCACCAAACATGACAACAAAATACATGGAAGGGATGCACACAAGATGCTTAACAAAAGTCTAGCAATGAGATACGGCCAAATCATCCATTAACAGGTTCAAACAAGCATGGAAAAAATGCAAATGGCAAACAGATCTCAGACTTAGTGAAATCAACACTTGTCTGGAATTTCAGATCAGGTAGCCCTCTTCGGAGCAACAAAACTACATGCTACAGGACCTGATCATGGCAAAGTAAAGCATGGAATGGAGCTACTCAACAAGATTAACAAAAGTCCCTTAGTGACCTTGAGCCAAAAGGGATCACAAAATATACTAACAAGCACACGAACATAGCAAAAACATAATCAGTTTTCAAACTTAGTGAAAACTGGGACATGCTGAAACATAACTCACGAAGGCATGTTTACGAGCTCGATGCACTCACCACGGTGCAAGTCATGGCAAGAAAAGAATACATCCCTTAATAAGGCACAAAATTCAATCTAGACATGGCAAGAACAATGGCATAGCATGCACGGATCAACTACAATAACATCGGCAAAATCGCAAACAAGTTGACGATCTGCCCAGATTCACAAGGTAGCAAAAGTAGAGCTCGATTGACTCAAGCTAGGGTGCTCCATAATTGCAAACAAAGACATGGATGGATAGAGGACTACAATATTAACAAAACACCCTTACTAATCATCCTCAAAAGAGGCACGGATCACTAGGAAGCAACATGAACATATGGCATCATGAGATAAACAGCTCCAGGACTTAGTGAAATCACCAAGTCCCTGAAAACAGACTTAGTGAGTGCACCACTTTGCAAGCTTGCACAAGTCACCACACACATCCTAAAAATACATGGGTTGCACCTCTGGAGAGATGACAAAACCTTTAACAAAACACATGTAGAACTCATGGGCATAGCATGCACACATTAATCATGGCAAAAATGACAAAAGTGCTAAACGGAGTAGCAGATCTGACAATTAACTCAAGTAGCCCTCTTCTAACAGCATTTCTGGCATCAAGATGAGCTCAAATAAAAATGATGCAATGGAATTAAATGATGTACTCTCTGAGATGAACATTTTGATATGCTATATGCATGAATTGGAGCTACGGATGCAAAGTTACGGAGCCGTGAACAGGAGCACTTGGATCAGAATTCCTGGGACTTGGTGAAAAAAACGACCTAGGGTTAGGATTTCAGATCTGAGATCCGGGCACGGATTACGAAGTTCGCCGGAATCCTCGGAGCTCGCCGGAGAGGACCGGCCGGAGCGGACATGGCGTGGAGGAGGAGATGGCCGGAGTGGCGCCGGCGCGGGCTCCGAGCGCGGCGGGGCGGCGCGGCCGGTGGTGGCGCCGGACGGGGTCGGCGCGGCCGGTGGTGGCGAGCAGCGGCCGCGACGCCGGCGAGGTCGGTGGCGGCGGGCAGCGGCCGGCAGAGCGGGCGGTGGAGATGGCGATGGAGGCGCGGGCGCTCGGGCGGCGGAGACCTGGGCCTCGGGGGCCCGATCTGGGCCTCCCGGGCCGGCGGCGGCGACGAAGTGGGGTGGCGGCGCGGACCAGTGGGGAGGCGAAACATGGCGGAGGCGGGGACAGGCCGGACGTGTCCGTCGGCGGTAATTTTTGTCCGGCTGCGCGTGGAGACGAAGGAGACTAGGGTTTCGGGAAGGGGATCCGAGATTTGGAAAGGGGGTTCTTTAAATAGGCATAGAGGGAGCTAGGAGAGTCCAAATGAGGTACGGTTTTCGGCCACGCGATCGTGATCGAACGCTCTAGATGATGGAGCAAAGTTAGGTGGGTTTTGGGCCAAATTGGAGGGGTGTTGGGCTGCAACACACACGAGGCCTTTTCGGTCCCTCGGTTAACCGTTGGAGTATCAAACGAAGTCCAAATGGTACGAAACTTGACAGGCGGTCTACCGGTAGTAAACCAAGGCCGCTTGGCAAGTCTCGGTCCAATCCGGAAATGCTTAATCCCCACACACAAAATAAAGCTAGAAATGACCACCGGAGGAGAACGAAGCACCGGAATGCAAAACGGACAATGGGGAAAATGCTCGAATGCATGAGATGAACACGTATGCAAATGCAATGCACATGATGACATGATATGAGATGCATGACAATGACAATAACATACGGAGACAAAGACCCGAACCCGAGGAAATAAATATAACTTAACGCCGGAAACGACAAGAGTTGGAGTACAAATAGGGAAAGTTATATCCGGGGTGTTACAGTGGAGCACCAGGGGGCCCACGAGGCAGGGGGGTCCGTCCAGGGGTAGGCGCACCTCCCACCCTCGTGGATAGGGTGTGGGCCCCTGGCCTTGATTCTTTCGCCAGTATTTTTTATATATTCCAAAATAATTCTCCGTTGATTTTCAGGTCATTCTGAGAACTTTTGTTTCTGCACAAAAATAACACCATGGCAATTTTGCTGAAAACAGCGTCAGTCCGAGTTAGTTCCATTCAAATCATGCAAGTTAGAGTCCAAAACAAGGGCAAAAGTGTTTGGAAAAGTAGATACAACGCAGACTTATCAATCATGTGCTTACTCTTTCTGTACTCTGAGTTTGTTTTCATTTCATCATGATGTCCATGCTTATGTTATGTCATGTCTGCATCTCAGTACTTATTCCGCTGCAAGTAGTTCTTCGCTTAGGAATTTCCTCACCCTGAAATTCCTCAGTGAAAAATTCATAAAAATCGCCTATTTCACCCCCCTCTAGTCGACTTAACGCACTTTCAGAAGTATCTTTTATGGTCATGAACCCTTGATGAGTGGTCTATTTTTACTAAATCACGATAGTGGTAATACACATATTCATAGTATTGAAGCCAAAAGATATAAGTTCAATAATGATGGTGCAACTTATTTGTGGCACTGTCGTTTAGGTCATATTGGTGTAAAGAGCATGAGGAAACTCCATGCTGATGGGATTTTGGAATCACTTGATTATGAATCACTTGATGCTTGCGAACCATGCCTCATGGGCAAGATGACTAAGGCTCCGTTCTCCGGAACTATGGAGCGAGCAACAGATTTGTTGGAAATAATACATACTGATGTATGCGGTCCAATGAGTGTTGATGCTCGCGGCGGGTGTAGTTATTTTTTGACCTTCACAGATGATTTGAGCAGATATGGGTATATCTACTTAATGAAACATAAGTCTGAAACATTTGAAAAGTTCAAAGAATTTCAGAGTGAAGTGGAAAATCATCGTAACAAGAAAATAAAGTTTCTACGATCTGGTCGTGGAGGTGAATATTTGTGTTACGAGTTTGGTCTTCATTTGAAACAATGCGGAATAGTTTCGCAACTCATGCCACCTGGAACACCATAACGTAATGGTGTGTCCAAACGTCTTAACCGCACTTTATTAGATATGGTCCAATCTATGATGTCTCTTACTGATTTACCGCTATCGTTTTGGGGTTATGCTTTAGAGACGACTGCATTCACGCTAAATAGGGCACCATCTAAATCCGTTGAGACGACACCATATGAACTATGGTTTGGCAAGAAACCCAAGTTGTCGTTTCTTAAAGTTTGGGGCTGCGATGCTTATGTGAAAAAGCTTTGACCTGATAAGCTCGAACCCAAATCGGAGAAATGTGTCTTCATAGGATACCCAAAGGAAACTGTTGGGTACACCTTCTATCACAGATCTGAAGGCTAGATATTCGTTGCTAAGAATGGATCCTTTCTAGAGAAGGAGTTTCTCTCGAAAGAAGTGAGCGGGAGGAAAGTAGAACTTGATGAGGTAACTGTACCTCTTCCCTTATTGGAAAGTATTTCATCACAAAAATTAGTTCTAGTGATTCCTACACCAATTAGTGAGGAAGCTAATGATGATGATCATGAAACTTCTGATCAAGTTACTACCAAACCTTGTAGGTCAACCAGAGTAAAATCCGCACCAGAGTGGTACGGTAATCCTGTTCTGGAGGTCATGTTACTTGACCACGACGAACCTACGAACTATGAGGAAGCCATGATGAGCCCAGATTCTGAGAAATGGCTTGAGGCCATGAAATCTGAGATGGGATCCATGTATGAGAACAAAGTATAGACTTTGGTTGACTTGCCCGATGGTTGGGAAGCCATAGAGAATAAATGGATCTTCAAGAAGAAGAATGACGCTGACGGTAATGTTACTGTCTACAAAGCTCGACTTGTTGTGAAAGGTTTTTGACAAGTTCAAGGAGTTGACTACGATGAGACCTTCTCACCCGTAGCGATGCTTAAGTCCGTCCGAATCATGTTAGCAATTGCCGCACTTTATGACTATGAAATTTGGCAAACGGATGTCAAAACTGCATTCCTGAATGGATTTCTGGAAGAAGAGTTGTATATGATGCAACCAAAAGGTTTTGTCGATCCAAAGGATGCTAACAAAGCGTGCAAGCTCTAGCGATCCATTTATGGACTGGTGCAAGCATCTTGGAGTAGGAATAAACATTTTAATAGTGTGATCAAAGCATATGGTTTTATACAGATTTTTGGAGAAGCCTGTATTTACAAGAAAGTGAGTGGGAGCTCTGTAGCATTTCTAATATTATACGTGGATGACATATTATTGATTGGAAATGATATAAAATTTCTGGATAGCATAAAAGGATACTTGGATAAGAGTTTTTCAATGAAAGACCTCGGTGAAGCTGCTTATATATTGGGCATCAAGATCTATAGAGATAGATCAAGACGCTTAATTGGACTTTCACAAAGCACATACCTTGATAAAGTTTTGAAGAAGTTCAAAATGGATCAAGCAAAGAAAGAGTTCTAGCTTGTGTTACAAGGTGTGAAGTTGAGCAGACTCAATACCCGACCACTTCAGAAGATAGAGAGAAAACGAAAGGCATTCCCTATGCATCAGCCATAGGTTCTATCATGTATGCAATGATGTGTACCAGACCTGATGTGTGACTTGCTATTAGTTTAGTAGGGAGGTACCAAAGTAATCCAGGAGTGGATCGCTGGACAGCGGTTAAGAACATCCTGAAATACCTGAAAAGTACTAAGGATATGTTTCTCGTTTATGGAGGTGAAAAAGAGCTCGTCGTAAATGGTTACGTTGATGCAAGCTTTGACACTGATCCGAATGACTCTAAGTCACAAATCGGATACGTGTTTATATTGAATGGTGGAGCTATCAATTGGTGCAGTTCTAAACAGAGCATCGTGGCAAGATCTACGTGTGAAGAGGAGTACATAGCTACTTCAAAAGCAGCAAATGAAGGAGTCTGGATGAAGGAGTTCATATTCGATCTAGGTGCCATACCTAGTGCATCGGGTCCAATGAAAATCTTTTGTGACAATACTGGTGCAATTGCCTCGGCAAAGGAATCCAGATTTCACAAGAGAATCAAGCACATCAAGAGACGCTTCAATTCCACCTGCGATCAAGTCAAGGAGGGAGACATAGAGATTTGCAAAATACATACAGATCTGAATGTTGCAGACCCGTTGACTAAGGTTCTCTCACGAGCAAAACATGATCAACACCAAGACTCCATGGGTGTTAGAATCATTACTGTGTAATCTAGATTATTGACTCTACTCCAAGTGGGAGACTGAAGAAAATATGCCCTAGAGGCAATAATAAAATTGTTATTTATATTTCCTTATATCATGATAAATGTTTATTATTCATGCTAGAATTGTATTAACCGGAAACTTAGTACATGTGTGAATACATAGACAAATAGAGTGTCACTAGTATGCATCTACTTGACTAGCTCGTTAAACAAAGATGGTTAAGTTTCCTAGACATAGACATGAGTTGTTATTTGATAAAGGGGATCACATCATTAGAGAATGATGTGATTGGCATGACCCATCCGTTAGCTTAGCACTGTGATCGTTTAGTTTATTGCCATTGCTCTCTTCATGACTTATACATGTTCCTATGACTATGAGATTATGCAACTCCCGAATACCGGAGGAACACTTAGTGTGCTATCAGACGTCACAATGTAACTGGGTGATTATAAAGACGCTCTACAGGTGTCTCCGATGGTGTTTGTTGAGTTGGCATAGATCGAGATTAGGATTTGTCACTCCGATTGTCGGAGAGGTATCTCTGGGCCCTCTCGGTAATGCACATCACTATAAGCCTTGCAAGCAATGTAACTAATGAGTTGGTTACAGGATGATGCATTACGGAAGGAGTAAAGAGACTTGCTGGTAACAAGATTGAACTAGGTACAGTGATACCGATGATCGAATCTCGAGCAAGTAACATACCGATGACAAAGGGAACAACATATGTTGTTATGCGATTTGTCCGATAAATATCTTCATAGAATATGTAGGAGCCAATGTGAGCACCAGGTTCCGCCATTGGTTATTGACCGGAGAGGTGTCTTGGTCATGTCTACATAGTTCTCGAAACCGTAGGGTCTGCACGCTTAATGTTCGACGACGATCGGTATTATGAGTTTATGAGTTTTGATGTACCGAAGGTAGTTCGAAGTCCTGGATGAGATCACGGAGATGATGAGGAGTATTGAAATGTTCGAGACATAAAGATTGATATATTGGGAAACTATATTCGGACACCGAAAAAGTTCTGAGGTGTATCGGGTATTTTCTGGAGTACCGGGGGGTTACCGGAACCCCCCGGGGGGTTAATGGGCCTTCATGGGCCCTAGTGGAAGAGAGGAGGCAGCAGCGAGGGAGGCACACCTCCCCATGCCCAAACCAATTGGACTAGGGGTTGGGGGGGGCCCCTTTCCTTTCTCTCCTCCTCCTCTTTCCCCCTTCTCCTTGTGGAAGTAGGAAAGGGGGGTATAATCCTACTAGGAGTAGGACCCCTCCCTTGGGCGTGCCTCCTCTTGGCCGGCCTCCTCCTCCCTCCCCCCTTTATATACGTGGGAGGGGGGCACCCGAAAGGTACACCAAAGTTTCTCTTAGCCGTGTGCGGTGCCCCCCTCCACAGAAACACACCTCGGTCATATCGTTGCAGTGCTTAGGCGAAGCCCTGCGTCGGTAACTTCATCATCACCGTCACCACACCGTCGTGCTGACAAAACTCTCCCTCGGCCTCAGCTAGATCAAGAGTTCGAGGGACGTCACCGAGCTGTACGTGTGCAGATTGCGAAGGTGCCATGCGTTCGGTACTTGATCGGTTGGATCGCGAAGACGTTCGTCTACATCAACTGCGTTACTTAACGCTTCCGCTTTCGGTCCATGAGGGTACGTGGACACACTCTCCCCGCTCATTGCTATGCTTCTCCTAGATAGATCTTGCGTGATCATAGGATTTTTTTTTGAAATACTATGTTCCCCAACAATAAGGAGTGGCAATAGCATAAGCTTGGGGATGCCCGAGGCACCCCAAGGTAATATTCAAGGACTCCCAAGCAACTAAGCTTGGGGATGCCCCGGAAGGCATCCCCTGTTTCTTCTAACAACCATCGATAATTTTACTTGGAGCTATATTTTTATTCGTCACATGATATGGTTAAATCTTAGAGCGTCGTGTGCTACGGCTTTGGTCTTGTATCATTGTATTTACTCATACAAACTTATTTTAAATTGAACGATCCAATGGAAACTCCAATGGCACAACAGGTATTTTTACGCATGTTTCTCTAACAGGTTTGCTCTTATAAATAGCTCTGTTGATTTCAATTTCAATTGTGTATACAATTGACTTCTCATATCATGCACATTACTAGCATCACAACAGGGCCAATAGTGTTGTTGTACATGTAGACCTATGGTACCCATCTGGAATCTTGTTGTGCCGTGTAGTTTCCCACGCTTTGTATTCTTTCAGTTCTACTTTCTCTTGAACTGATATGATTTGAACCGTGTCTCTATTTTGATTTGGCAAGAAAATGCAGTGACCATAGGACATAGACATATATTTTTTTGATGCTTTTATAATGTACTATTTACTTGGCAATAGAAGACTTGGTAGTTTAATCTCGTCCACCTTACTAATGAACCGGTTCACCGAAATGAGTTTCATATAGTAGTACATGCTAAACCTGTTTATGTGTCTACTTGCTTCTTCTTTTAGAATGCTGAAGGAATATTGGGGAAGAGTGCCTTATTAAGCAATGGTAAAGGAAGCAATGCAGATAAGGTTCCGGATAGTGAGACATCCTTGTTGGTCTCTAACAAAGCTGAGAAAATAGCTAAGGAAAACTATCTTGAAGAGAGTGAGACAACCCCAAAGTCCTGTCTTGGTTTACTGTTCGAGTTACTGGCCACTACCTCTTGCACAAGCTATTCAAACTCACTGTCTGAATCAGTTCGGTTTCTTGAGTCTCAACTACAAGCTGAAAGACATTGATCAGTTGTGCTGCGACAAGAAGCGGAAGGACCGCGGAAGTCCCTGGAGCATTCAGATGCATACTTTCTGGTGCAATAATGACCCACAAGTATAGGGGGTCAATTGTATCTCTTTTCGATAAGTAAGAGTGTCGAACCCAACGAGGAGCAGAAGGAAATGACAAGTAGTTTTCAGTAGGGTAATGGCTGCAAGTGCTGAAATTGTAAGTAGCGGAGTAGTTTGAGAGCAAGATAATTTGTAACAGGCAAGTAACGATAGTAGTAACAAATATGTAGCAAGGTAGCCCAATCCTTTTGAGGGAAAGGACATGCCAAAACAGTCACTTATGATAAGAAAAGCGTTCTTGAGGGTACACGGGGATTTCATCTAGTCACTTTCGTCATGTTGGTTCGATTTGTGTTCGCTACTTTGATAATTTGATATGTGGGTCGACCGGTGCTTAGGTTCTGTTCTTACTTGAACAAACCTCCTACCTATGATTAACACTCCCGCAAGCATCCGCAACTACAAGAAAACTATTAAGAATAAATTCTAACCATAGCATTAAACTTTTGGATCCAACCAGTCCATTACGGAATAGCGCATAAACTGGGGTTTAAGCTAAAGGAAATATGCCCTAGAGGCAATAATAATGTTATTATTTTATTTCCTTATATCATGATAAATGTTTATTATTCATGCTAGAATTGTATTATCCAGAAACATAATACTTGTGTGAATACATAGACAAACTAAACGTCACTAGTATACCTCTACTTGACTAGCTCGTTAATCAAACATGGTTATGTTTCCTAACCATAGACATGTGTTGTCATTTGATTAACGGGATCACATTATTAGGAGAATAATGTGATTGACATGACCCATTCCATTAGCTTAACACCCGATCGTTTAGTATGTTGCTATTGCTTTCTTCATGACTTATACATGTTCCTATGACTATGAGATTATGCAACTCCCGTTTGCCGGAGGAACACTTTGTGTGCTACCAAACGTCACAACGTAACTGGGTGATTATAAAGGAGCTCTACAGGTGTCTCCAAAGGTACATGTTGGGTTGGCGTATTTCGAGATTAGGATTTGTCACTCCGATTGTCGGAGAGGTATCTCCGGGCCCTCTCGGTAATGCACATCACATAAGCCTTGCAAGCATTGCAACTAATGAGTTACTTGCGAGATGATGTATTAAGAAACGAGTAAAGAGACTTGCCGGTAACGAGATTCAACTAAGTATTGAGATACCGACGATCGAATCTCGGGCAAGTAACATACCGATGACAAAGGGAACAACGTATGTTGTTATGCGGTCTGACCGATAAAGATCTTCGTAGAATATGTGGGAGCCAATATGGGCATCCAGGTTCTGCTATTGGTTATTGACCGGAGACGTGTCTCGGTCCTGTCTACATTGTTCTCGAACCCGTAGGGTCCGCACGCTTAAAGTTTCGATGACAGTTATATTATGAGTTTATGAGTTTTGATGTACCGAAGTTAGTTCGGAGTCCCGGATGTGATCACGGACATGACGAGGAGTCTCGAAATGGTCGAGACTTAATGATTGATATATTGGAAGCCTATGTTTGGACATCGGAAGTGTTCCGGGTGAAATCGACATTTTACTGGAGTACCGGGAGGTTACCGAAACCCCCCGGTAACCTAATGGGCCTTAATGGGCCTAGTGGAGGAAGAGGAGAGGAGGCCTAGAGGCTGTCGCGCGCCCCTCCCCCCCAAGTCCGAATTGTACAAGGAGGGGGGCGGCGCCCCCCCCTTTCCTTTCTTCCCTCTCCTCCTCCCCCCCAAGTCCTAATCCAACTAGGGAAAAGGGAGGGGAGTCCTATTCCCGGTAGGAGTAGGACTCCTCCTGCGCGCCTCCTCCTAGGGTCGGCCGCACCCCCCCCTTGGCTCCTTTATATACGGGGGCAGGGGGCACCCCTAGACACACAAGTTGATCTCTAAGATCGTTCTCTTAACCGTGTGCGGTGCCCCCTTCCACCATAGTCCTCGATAATATTGTAATGGTGCTTAGGCGAAGCCCTGCGACAGTTGACCATCAAGATCTTCACCGCGCCGTCATGCTGACGGAACTCTTCCCCGACACTTTGCTGCATCGGAGTCCGGGGATCTTCATCGAGCTGAACGTGTGCTAGAACTCGGAGGTGCCGTAGTTTCGGTGCTTGATCGGTCGGGCCGTGCTTGATCATAACGCTTCCGCTGTCGGTCTACAAGGGTACGTAGATCACACTCTCCCCTCTCGTTGCTGTGCATCACCATGATCTTGCGTGTGTGTAGGAAATTTTTTGAAATTACTACGTTCCCCAACAGTGGCATCCGAGCCTAGGTTTTATGCGTTGATGTTATATGCACGAGTAGAACACAAGTGAGTTGTGGGCGATATAAGTCATACTGCTTACCAGCATGTCATACTTTGGTTCAGCGGTATTGTTGGACGAAGTGGCCCGGACCAACATTACGCGTACGCTTACGCGAGACCGGTTCTCCCGACGTGCTTTGCACAAAGGTGGCTAGCGGGTGTCAGTTTCTCCAACTTTAGTTGAACCAAGTGTGGCTACGCCCGGTCCTTGCGAAGGTTAAAACAGCACCAACTTGACAAACTATCATTGTGGTTTTGATGCGTAGGTAAGAATGGTTCTTGCTAAGCCCGTAGCAGCCACGTAAAACTTGCAACAACAAAGTAGAGGACGTCTAACTTGTTTTTGCAGGGTATGTTGTGATGTGATATGGTCAAGACATGATGCTAATTTTATTGTATGAGATGATCATGTTTTGTAACTGAGTTATCAGCAACTGGCAGGAGCCATATGGTTGTCGCTTTATTGTATGCAATGCAATTGCGCTGTAATGCTTTACTTTATCACTAAGCGGTAGCGATAGTCGTGGAAGCATACGATTGACGAGACGACAACAATGCTATGATGATGATCAAGGTGTCGCGCCGGTGACGATGGTGATCATGACGGTGCTTCGAAGATGGAGATCACAAGCACAAGATGATGATGGCCATATCATATCACTTATATTGATTACATGTGATGTTTATCTTTTATATCTTATCTTGCTTTGATTGACGGTAGCATTTTAAGATGATCTCTCACTAATTATCAAGAAGTATTCTCCCTGATTATGCACTGTTGCGAAAGTTCTTCATGCTGAGACACCACGTGATGATCGGGTGTGATAGGCTCTACGTTCAAATACAACGGGTGCAAAACAGTTGCACACGCGGAATACTCAGGTTATACTTGATGAGCCAAGCATATACAGATATGGCCTCGGAACACGGAGACCGAAAGGTCGAGCGTGAATCATATAGTAGATATGATCAACATAGTGATGTTCACCAATGAAACTACTCCATCTCACGTGATGATCAGACATGGTTTAGTTGATTTGGATCACGTGATCACTTAGAGGATTAGAGGGATGTCTATCTAAGTGGGAGTTCTTTAGTAATATGATTAATTGAACTTTAATTTATCATGAACTTAGTACCTGATAGTATCTTGCTTGTTTATGTTTGATTGTAGATAGATGGCCCGTGCTGTTGTTCCGTTGAATTCTAATGCGTTCCTTGAGAAAGCAAAGTTGAAAGATGATGGTAGCAATTACACGGGCTGGGTCCATAACTTGAGGATTATCCTCATTGCTGCACAGAAGAATTACATCCTGGAAGCACCGCTGGGTGCCAGGCCTGCTGCTGGAGTAACACCAGATGTTATGAATGTCTGGCAGAGCAAAGCTGATGACTACTTGATAGTTCAGTGTGCCATGCTTTACGGCTTAGAATCGGGACTTCAACGACGTTTTGAACGTCATGGAGCATATGAGATGTTCCGGGAGTTGAAGTTAATATTTCAAGCAAATGCCCGGATTGAGAGATATGAAGTCTCCAATAAGTTCTATAGATGCAAGATGGAGGAGAACAATTCTGTGAGTGAGCATATACTCAAAATGTCTGGGTATAATAATCACTTGATTCAATTGGGAGTTAATCTTCCAGATGATTGCGTCATTGACATAATTCTCCAATCACTGCCACCTAGCTACAAGAGCTTCGTGATGAACTATAATATGCAAGGGATGAATAAGACTATTCCCGAGCTCTTCGCAATGCTGAAAGCTGCGGAGGTAGAAATCAAGAAGGAGCATCAAGTGTTGATGGTCAACAAGACCACTAGTTTCAAGAAAAAGGGCAAAGGAAAGAAGAAAGAGAACTTCAAAAAGAACAACAAGCAAGTTGCTGCTCAAGAGAAGAAACCCAAATCTGGACCTAAGCCTGAAACTGAGTGCTTCTACTACAAGCAGACTGGTCACTGGAAGCGGAACTGCCCCACGTATTTGGCGGATAAGAAGGATGGCAAGCTGAACAAAGGTATATACGATATACATGTTATTGATGTGTACCTTACTAATGCTCGCAGTAGCACCTGGGTATTTGATACTGGTTCTGTTGCTAACATTTGCAACTCGAAACAGGTACTACGCATTAAGCGAAGATTGATAAGGATGAGGAGACGATGCGCGTGGGAAATGGTTCCAAAGTCAATGTGATCGCGGTCGGCACGCTACCTCTACATCTACCTTCGGGGTTAGTATTAGACCTAAATAATTGTTATTTGGTGCCAGCGTTGAGCATGAACATTATATCTGGATCTTGTTTGATGCGAGACGGTTATTCATTTAAATCAGAGAATAATGGTTGTTCTATTTATATGAGTAAAATCTTTTATGGTCATGCACCCATGAAGAATGGTCTATTCTTATTAAATCTCGATAGTAGTGACACACATATTCATAATGTTGAAGCCAAAAGATGTAGAGTTGATAATGATAGTGCAACTTATTTGTGGCACTGCCGTTTAGGTCATATCGGTGTAAAGCGCATGAAGAAACTCCATACTGATGGACTTTTGGAACCACTTGATTATGAATCACTTGGTACTTGCGAACCGTGCCTTATGGGTAAGATGACAAAAACACCGTTCTCCGGTACTATGGAGAGAGCAACAGATTTGTTGGAAATCATACATACAGATGTATGTGGTCCGATGAATGTTGAGGCTCGTGGCGGATATCGTTATTTTCTCACCTTCACAGATGACTTAAGCATATATGGGTATATCTACTTAATGAAACATAAGTCTGAAACATTTGAAAAGTTCAAAGAATTTCAGAGTGAAGTTGAAAATCATCGTAACAAGAAAATAAAATTCCTACGATCTGATCATGGAGGAGAATATTTGAGTTACGAGTTTGGTGTACATTTGAAACAATGCGGAATAGTTTCGCAACTCACGCCACCCGGAACACCACAGCGTAATGGTGTGTCCGAACATCGTAATCGTACTTTACTAGACATGGTGTGATCTATGATGTCTCTTACTGATTTACCGTTATTGTTTTGGGGTTATGCTTTAGAGACGGTCGCATTCACGTTAAATAGGGCACCATCAAAATCCATTGAGACGACACCTTATGAACTGTGGTTTGGCAAGAAACCAAAGTTGTCATTTCTGAAAGTTTGGGGCTGCGATGCTTATGTGAAAAAGCTTCAACCTGATAAGCTCAAACCCAAATCGGAGAAATGTGTCTTCATAGGATATCCAAAGGAAACTATTGGATACACCTTCTATCACAGATCCGAAGGCAAGACTTTTGTTGCTAAATTCGGAAACTTTCTAGAGAAGGAGTTTCTCTCAAAAGAAGTGAGTGGGAGGAAAGTAGAACTTGATGAGGTAACTGTACCTGCTCCCTTATTAGAAAGTAGTACATCATAGAAACCATTTTTTGTGACACCTACACCAATTAGTGAGGAAGCTAATGATGATGATCATGAAACTTCAGAACAAGATAGTACTGAACCTCGTAGATCAACCAGAGTAAGATCCGCACCAGAGTGGTACGGTAATCCTGTTCTGGAAGTCATGCTACTAGATCATGATGAACCTACGAACTATGAAGAAGCGATGGTGAGCCCAGATTCTGCAAAATGGCTTGAAGCCATGAAATCTGAGATGGGATCCATGTATGAGAACAAAGTATGGACTTTGGTTGACTTGCCCAATGATCGGCAAGCAATAGGAAATAAATGGATCTTCAAGAAGAAGACTGACGCTGACGGTAATGTTACTGTCTACAAAGGTCGACTTGTCGCAAAAGGTTTTCGACAAGTTCAAGGGATTGACTACGATGAGACCTTATCACCCGTAGCGATGCTTAAGTCTGTCCGAATCATGTTAGCAATTGCTGCATTTTATGATTATGAAATATGGTAGATGGATGTCAAAACTGCATTCCTGAATGGATTTCTGGAAGAAGAGTTGTATATGATGCAGCTGGAAGGTTTTGTCGATCCAAAGGGAGCTAACAAAGTGTGCAAGCTCCAGCGATCCATTTATGGACTGGTGCAAGCCTCTCGGAGTTGGAATAAACGCTTTGATAGTGTAATCAAAGATTTGGTTTGTATAGACTTTTGGAGAGCCTGTATTTACAAGAAAGTGAGTGGGAGCTCTGTAGCATTTCTGATATTATATGTAGATGACATATTACTAATCGGAAATGATATAGAATTTCTGGATAGCATAAAGGGATACTTTAATAAAAGTTTTTCAATGAAAGACCTCGGTGAAGCTGCTTACATATTGGGCATTAAGATTTATAGAGATAGATCAAGACGCTTAATTGGACTTTCACAAAGCACATACCTTGACAAAGTTTTGAAGAAGTTCAAAATGGATCAAGCAAAGAAAGGATTATTACCTATGTTACAAGGTGTGAAGTTGAGTAAGACTCAATACCCGACCACTGCAGAAGATAGAGAGAGAATGAAAGATGTTCCCTATGCTTCAGCCATAGGTTCTATCATGTATGCAATGCTGTGTACCAGACCTGATGTGTGTCTTGTTATAAGTCTAGGAGGGAGGTACCAAAGTAATCCTGGAGTGGATCACTGGACAGCGGTCAAGAACATCCTGAAATACCTGAAAAGGACTAAGGATATGTTTCTCGTATATGGAGGTGACAAAGAACTCATCGTAAATGGTTACGTTGATGCAAGCTTTGACACTGATCCGGACGATTCTAAATCGCAAACCGGATACGTGTTTACATTAAACGGTGGAGCTGTCAATTGGTGCAGTTCTAAACAAAGCGTTGTGGCGGGATCTATATGTGAAGCAGAGTACATAGCTGCTTTGGAAGAAGTAAACAAAGGAGTCTGGATGAAGGAGTTCATATCCAATCTAGGTGTCATACCTAGTGCATCGGGTCCAATGAAAATCTTTTGTGACAATACTGGTGCAATTGCCTTGGCAAAGGAATCCAGATTTCACAAGAGAACCAAGCACATCAAGAGATGCTTCAATTCCATCTGGGATCTAGTCCAGGTGAGAGACATAGAGATTTGCAAGATACATACGGATCTGAATGTTGCAGACCCGTTGCCTAAGCCTCTTCCACGAGCAACACATGATCAACACCAAAGCTCCATGGGTGTTAGAATCATTACTGTGTAATCTACATTATTGACTCTAGTGCAAGTGGGAGACTGAAGGAAATATGCCCTAGAGGCAATAATAATGTTATTATTTTATTTCCTTATATCATGATAAATGTTTATTATTCATGCTAGAATTGTATTATCCGGAAACATAATACTTGTGTGAATACATAGACAAACTAAACGTCACTAGTATGCCTCTACTTGACTAGCTCGTTAATCAAAGATGGTTATGTTTCCTAACCATACACATGTGTTGTCATTTGATTAACGGGATCACATTATTAGGAGAATAATGTGATTGACATGACCCATTCCATTAGCTTAGCACCCGATCGTTTAGTATGTTGCTATTGCTTTCTTCTTGACTTATACGTGTTCCTATGACTATGAGATTATGCAACTCCCGTTTGTCGGAGGAACACTTTGTGTGCTACCAAATGTCACAACGTAACTGGGTGATTATAAAGGAGCTCTACAGGTGTCTCCAAAGGTACATGTTGGGTTGGCGTATTTCGAGATTAGGATTTGTCACTCCGATTGTCGGAGAGGTATCACTGGGCCCTCTCGATAATGCACATCACATAAGCCTTGCAAGCATTGCAACTAATGAGTTAGTTGCGACATGATGTATTACGAAACGAGTAAAGAGACTTGCCGGTAACGAGATTGAACTAGGTATTGAGATACCGACGATCGAATCTCGGGCAAGTAACATACTGATGACAAAGGGAACAACGTATGTTGTTATGCGGTCTGACCGATAAAGATCTTCGTAGAATATGTGGGAGCCAATATGAGCATCCAGGTTCCGCTATTGGTTATTGACCGGCGACGTGTCTCAGTCATGTCTACATTGTTCTCGAACCCATAGGGTCCGCATGCTTAAAGTTTCGATGACAGTTATATTATGAGTTTATGAGTTTTGATGTACCGAAGTTAGTTCGGAGTCCCGGATGTGATCACGGACATGACGAGGAGTCTCGAAATGGTCGAGACATAAAGATTGATATATTGGAAGCCTATGTTTGGACATCGTAAGTGTTCTGGGTGAAATCGACATTTTACCGGAGTACTGGGAGGTTACCGGAACCCCCCGGTAACCTGATGGGCCTTAATGGGCCTAGTGGAGGAAGAGGAGAGGAAGCCTAGGGGCTGCCGCGCGCCCCTCCCCCCAAGTCTGAATTGGACAAGGAGGGGGGGGCGGCGCCCCCCCCCCCCTTTCCTTTCTTCCCTCTCTTCCTTCCCCCCCCCCAAGTCCTAATCCAACTAAGGAAAAGGGAGGGGAGTACTACTCCCGGTAGGAGTAGGACTCCTCCTGCGCGCCTCCTCCTAGGGCCGGCCGCACCCCCCTTGGCTCCTTTATATACGGGGGCAAGGGGCACCCCTAGACACACAAGTTTATCTCTAAGATCGTTCTCTTAACCGTGTGCGGTGCCCCCTTCCACCATAGTCCTCGATAATATTGTAGTGGTGCTTAGGCGAAGCCCTGCGACAGTTGAACATCAAGATCGTCACCACGCCGTCGTGCTGACGGAACTCTTCCCCGACACTTTGCTGGATCGGAGTCCGGGGATCGTCATCGAACTGAACGTGTGCTAGAACTTGGAGGTGCCGTAGTTTCGGTGCTTGATCGGTTGGGCCGTGAAGACGTACGACTACATCAACCGCGTTGTCATAACGCTTCCGCTGTTGGTCTACAAGGGTACGTAGATCACACTCTCCCCTCTCGTTGCTGTGCATCACCATGATCTTGCGTGTGTGTAGGAATTTTTTTGAAATTACTATGTTCCCCAACATAAGCTTCCATCACTCTCGCAACCCATCATCTAATTGCTACTCCACAATGCATTCCCTTAGTCCCAAATATGGTGAAGTGTCATGTAGTCGACGTTCACTTGACACCACTAAGGGAATCACAACATACACACTACGAAAATATCTAACACATATCAAATTCATATGATTACTTGCAACATGATTTCTCCCGTGACCTCAAGAACAAAAGTAACTACTCACAAATGATAAACATGCTCATCATCTTAGGAGTATTAAATAGCATATTGGATCTGAACATATAATCTTCCACCAAATAAACCATAGAGTAATCAATTACAAGATGTAATCAACACTACTAGTCACCCACAAGCACCAATCTGTAGTTCTGGTAACAAGATTGAACACAAGGGATGAACTAGGGTTTGAGATGAGATGGTGCTGTTCAAGATGTTGATGGAGATTGCCGTCCCCAAGATGGGAGAGTTGTTGGTGATGATGATGACGATGATTTCCCCCTCTGGGAGGGAAGTTCCCCTGGCGGAATCGCTCCGCCGGAGGGCAAAAGTGCTCCTGCCCAAGTTCCGCCTCGAGACGGAGGCGCTCCGTCCCTAAAGTCCTCTCCTTATTTTTTCTAGGTAAAAATGACCTATATACCAGAAGATGGGCACCGGAGGTGGGCCGAGGAGGGCACAACCCACCAGGGCGCGCCTAGGCTCCCTGGCGCGCCCAGGTGCATTGTGCCCACCTGGTGGGGCCCCTCTAGTAGTTATTTGCTCCAATAATTCTTATATATTCCATAAAAAATCTCCATCAAGTTTCAGCTTGTTTGGAGTTTTGCAGAATAGGTGGCCTGACGTAACTTTTCCAGGTCCAAATTTCGAGCTGCCGGAATTCTCCCTCTGTGTGTACCTTGTAAATTATGAGGGAAATGCATTAGGATTACTCCAAAAAGCATTATTATGGATAAAAACATTATAAATAGCAGTAAGAAAACATGATGAAAAATGGACGTATCAACTCCCTCAAGCTTAGATCTCGCTTGTCCTCAAGCGAAAATCGAAATCGAAAAACATGTCCACATGCTTTGAGAGAGAGGTGTCGATAAAAACAAAATATGGACATAGAAGCATCATGTGGATTATTATAACAACAACAAATTTAAACATCAGACTTTTATCATAACTTCTCATGAATAAGTAACAGTTCATCACACAATCGAATTATAAAGCTAAAACTCTATTAGAAACCAACAAACTATGTTCTCAGTCAATTTTGCAACTACAATTCATCATCTTTTCAGGAAGGGTCACATGTCGGAGCCTTTAGGCAAGTCCACATACTCAACCATCATATAGTCTTCTATGATTGCTAACACTCACTGTGTACACATGAGCAAAATGTTTCAACCAGACACATAGAAAGATAGTGGTTTATTGTTTTGCCTCCCAACATACTCACCTCAAGGGTGATGTCAACAATAATAACTCATGAAAGCATTATTCAACTGGACATATGTGCCTAGATCTTTCCTCACCACATGATGCTTGCCAAGAGAGAAAAATAAAAAGGAATAGACGGAAAACTTTGAATCTTTGCATAAAAGTAAATACATAAAGGTAAAAGATAGGCCCTTCGCAGAGGGAATTAGAGGTTGCCATGCGCTTATTTGTTTGTATGCTCAATCCGTTAGTGCAAGAGAACATCATGTTGTATTTCCCCTTAAGATGACAACATTTATTATGTAGTCTGTCGCTTTTATTCTTTGTCATCCAAGGTCGTACAACGCTCAATTTTCTCTTACACTAAATGATCTCACATTTTTAGAAGCAATTTCTATTGCCTTTTTGCACCGATGACAACTTACTTTTGGGATCTTGCTCAATCCCTAGGTAGGTATGGTGGACACTTTGAAAATGAGATTTGGGTTTAAGGGTTTTTGGATGCACAAGTTAGGGGGCAAAGCAAAGATAGGGGGCAAAGATAGGGGCAAGCACCACATGTTGAAGGATCTATGACCGCATGACTTCTATGTGAATATAAACAAACGTAAACCACTAAGTTGTCTTCCTTGTCCAACGTCAACAATTTTTGCATATAATATTTTGATGAGGGCTCACAATCACAAAAGATCTCTAGGATAGTATATTTATATGTGAATCTTCTCTTCCCTTATTAATTGTTTCATGATTTGCATCATTGACTAATGCTATGTTTGTCATTCTCTAATAAAATTTCCTACTTATACTTTTCCTTATGTGGTGTTATCACCTACCATAGGATTAGTATATGATCTTATTGATTTATTTCCTTTCTTTTATTTATTTATTTCATTTCTCTTTTTCTTTCTTTCTTATTTCTTTTCTTTATTTGCAACATGAAAGTAAACAAAGCAAAAACTCAAACTACGCTTGATTATATAACTTGCACACGATTACAAGGATAGATCACTAAGCAAACTCTCAAATAAGAAAGGATTGAACTAAAATTTCATTCATTCTAAAGCAAAAGATCGAACTAAGATAAGTAAAAGCAAAAAGATAGTGGGATGATACGATACCGGGGCACCTCCCCAAGCTTGGCGGAAGCCAAAGGGAGTGCCCATACCCGATACTCAATTCTCCTTTGGTGGTGTAGAAGAAGATGGTGGTGAACAAGAAATCTATCCTTAAGGATCAAGAGATTCTCCAACCGAAGAATGACGCTCCGGAGATAGGTGATATGCTCTTGATGCAGATTATTTTCGCAAGTGAGATACTTATTTTGTATGCGAACTATTTCAATGACGCGAAAAGCTTCAATCTCAGCAGGAGTGAGGTGAGTAAGGTAGGACTTACATATCTTCCTCCTCCTCGGCTAGTAGTGCTTGTGTTGCCACCGGGGATGGATCTACGGTAGCTTCCTTGCCCTTGTCTCCCTTGATGGCGTCCGTAGGTTCCTCCTCTTCGTCTCGATCTTCATCAGCCAAGCATCTTCTTCCATGTGGTTGGAGGCGCAGAAAGACATGATGCCTGGCTTGATAAATCTAACCGGAAACAACAAGAAAAGAGAACTGAGGATTTTCTCCGCGATACGGTCGCTAACAGGTTCATGAAGTATATATAGATTTTTTTATCTTGGAGGACAAGCATACAGGAGAAAAACGGAGTACGGAAGGTGTCCCAGGTGGGCACAACCCACCTGGGCGCGCCAGGCAAGCCTGGCGCCCTGGTGTATTGTGCCCACCAGGGGATGCTTCCTGGAAGGTCCTTTATTTCCAAAATTCTTAAATATTCCAAAACTGATAAAAAATATTTTTTCAGATTTTTCAGAGTCCGTTTACTTACCATATCACGTACCTCCTTATTTTCACGATTCTGGAGTGTTCCAGAAGGACTCTTTTATGTGTTCTTCCGGCGTCAAAGTTTGGATAATATTACTTTCGATATTAATGGGCGTACCTGAGATATAATGCTTTATTCGTTGCCCATTGACAACCTCCGGGTTAGTACCTTCGGAATTATTTATTTTAATGGCTCTAGACCGGTAAACCTCCTCAATGACATATGGGCCTTCACATTTTGAGAGGAGTTTTCCTGCAAAGAATCTGAAACGAGAGTTGTACAAAAGAACATATTCTCCGACTTTAAACTCACACTTTTGAATTCTTTTGTCATGCCATCTTTTAACTTTTTCTTTGAATAATTTTGCATTATCATAAGCTTGGGTTCTCCATTCATCTAGAGAGATAATATCAATTAACCTCTTTTCACCAGCAAGTTTGAAATCATAGTTGATTTCTTTAACTGCCCAAAATGCTTTATGTTCTAACTCAAGAGGCAAATGATAAGCTTTTCCATAAACCATTTTATAAGGAGACATACCCATAGGATTTTTATATGTTGTTCTATAAGCCCAAAGTGCATCATCTAATTTCTTAGACCAATTCTTCTAGAACCTATTGACAATATTTTGCAAAATTAATTTTGTTTCTCTGTTGCTAAGCTCAACTTGACCACTATACTGGGGATGATAGGGTGATGCAATTCTATGGTTAACATCATACTTGGCAAGCATTTTACAGAAAGCACCATGAATAAAGTGTGAACCACCATCAGTCATTAAATATATGGGGACTCCAAACCTTCGGAAAATAACATCCTTAAGCATTTTAATAGAGGTGTTGTGATCAACACTACTGGTTGGAATAGCTTCTACCCACTTAGTAACATAATCAACAACAACCAAAATATGTGTATACCCATTAGAGGAAGGAAAAGGTCCCATGTAATCAAATCCCCAAACGTAAAATGGTTCAATAGCAAGTGAATAATTCATAGGCATTTCTTGATGCTTACCGATATTACCTATTCTTTGACATTCATCACAAGATAAGACGAACTTACGGGCATCCTTGCAGAGAGTAGGCCAATAAAATCCAGATTGCAATACCTTGTGAGCAGTTGTATCTCCAGCATGATGCCTTCCATAAGCTTCGGAGTGACATTTCCGTAGGATTTTTCCCTGTTCATTCTCAGGTACACAACGTCTAATAATACCATCTACTCCTTCTTTATATAGATGAGGGTCATCCCAAAAGTAATGTCTTAAATCATAGAAGAATTTTTTTATTTTGTTGGTAAGTAAAGCTAGGTGGTAAGTATTTAGCAACAACGTAATTAGCATAGTCAGCATACCAAGGAGTACCTTGAGAAACATTTATTGCAGCTAACTGCTCATCAGGAAAACTATCATCAATAGGTAGTGGGTCATCAAGCACATTTTCAAGCCTAGAAAAGTTATCAGCTATGGGGTTCTCAGCGCCTTTTCTATCAATGATATGTAAATCAAATTCTTCTAACAAGAGAACCCAATGAATAAGTCTAGGTTTAGCATCTTTCTTTTCCATAAGATATTTAATAGCAGCATGGTCTGTGTGAACAGTTACTTTGGAATCAACAATATAAGGTCTAAATTTATCACAAGCAAACACCACTGCTAAGAATTCCTTTTCAGTACTAGCACAATTTCTCTGAGCACCGTCTAGAGTTTTACTAGCATAATGAATAACATTCAATTTCTTATCAACTCTTTGTCCTAGAACGGCACCAACAGCATAATCACTAGCATCACACATAATTTCAAAAGGCAAGTTCCAATCAGCTGGTTGAACAATAGGTGTAGAAATTAAGGCTTTCTTGAGTGTTTCAAAGGCTTCTAAACAATCATCATAAAAAATAAAAGGAATATCCTTTTGCAAAAGACTAGTAAGAGTCCTAGAAATTTTAGAAAAGTCTTTGATAAATCTCCTATAGAAACCAACATGACCTAAGAAACTATGAATAACTTTTATATCTTTAGGGCATGGCATCTATAATACCTAAATAGTTTATCCCCACTATCTTATTTTTCTTGACATGCAGCCTATCCACCTCATCACTTTGCCACATCAACAATTATTCTTCGTTTTAGCTATTTTTATGTTCACATTTCACGAACGGAAAGTCCAATGGTATTGATTGACAAGTACACCGACCGTCTCATTAAGAAAAGAGCCAAACAGTCTTCCATCACGCCGTATCTCCCCCACCCCTAAATAGCCGCCTCTATGCGGCTAGAAAAACAGGCAATCTTCGCATCTGGTCATGACCATCGGTCTTCGGCGTGTCCGTCGGCTCTCTATGCTCTCTCCGACTATGGTTCTATTCCAGGTGTGAACGGATCTGGTGAGTTGTAGCGCCATCGACATGGCAGCGATGTTGATGCTTTTCCTCTCTCTCTGATTATGATTCCATTCCTAGTGGGAATCCTGTGGTGCCCTGTGGCATTGTTGAGATGGAGGCGGTCATCCTCCTCCTCCTCCTCTCTCTCTGTTCCGGTGAAACTAAATTCAGCAATCTAATCAGGTGTACATGAGTCCCGTGCTGGCTTCCTTTAGGGCTGGGAGAGGAACAGGCAGATGGAGATGTCGGTCTGGTATTGCAACCAACTATGCACACGCCTCTGCTACTCATCCTTCTACAATTGGATTTTGTATTTTTTCTTAACCCACCCGCTAACTTCATTTGAGTCATTTTTGTGTCGTTTCATTTGGTTGTGGTTAGGATGGGGTATTGGGGTTGACTAAGTTATGCTGATTAACCAAAGATTGCCTCCGTTAGCTGGGATGACCGATTGCATTACACTCCGCATCATCGACACCACTGACTAGTCAACACCCTCGACGGTGTCACTTCAGCACACACACTTAACGGTGTCAGGCAGTGTGCATGCGCCGGTGCAGACCAATGGGCTACTTCTATTGGTGTGGCCATAGTATCGATAATTGAAGCCCCACCGCAGGTAAAACAAAAGGTGCCTTTTTTCTTACGCTGGTCTGGTCGCGTTAATTATTTGTTGCCCATCCTCACTTAGAACGTTGATGCGACTTTAATTTCAAATCTTGGTACCTGTTCCATTGTTATTAGTATGTAAATTTGGGGACGAGAATTAATTTCATTTCTTGATGTTACCGACTACTATTACTAGCAGCTATATTTTTTGTCCTTGGAAGATTTTTGTGGGCATATTTTTGGATCAGGTTCTGGTCATTCATGCCTTTCTTTTGCCCTTCAATTTTTTAACTAGGCTCGGATAGTTCATGCCTTTCTTTTGTTCTATGTCAGTTGTGATGTCTATGGCAGTTTACCTTTCATATGGTCACGTGATCTAGTGCTCTACTACTAAACATAATTTTAAGATATATCAATATTTTTGCTTCAAGCTTCCGGTTTTCCCCAAACTTAGGTTTCCTAAAAAATATTTTGTTATTTCCACTTCTATTTAAAGAAATGTTTATTGTTATTGTTAGTTTTATTTTTAGCATGTATTCCCACAGCAACGCGTGGGGTGTCATCTAGTTTTCTCAATTGCATCAACCTTATCTTGGTCCACTTCAATACCTCTTTCAGAAATTTTATGACCCAAGACAATGCCTTCATTAACCATAAAGTGGCACTTCTCCCAATTCAAGACAAGATTTGTTTGTTCACATCTCTACAAAACTCGATCAAGATTGCTTAAAGAATCATCAAAAGACTTCCCGTGAACAGAGAAGTCATCCATGAAAACCTCAATTATCTTTTCACAAAAATCAGAGAATATAGCAGTCATACATCTTTGAAAGGTAGCAGGTGCATTACATAAACCAAAAGGCATATGTCTATAAGCATATGTTCCAAAGGGACAAGTAAAAGTGGTATTTTCTTGATCAGGTTGAGAAACAGGTATTTGTGAAAAGCCAGAATATCCATCAAGGAAACAAAAGTGTGTGTGCTTAGATAATCTTTCAAGCATTTGATCAATAAAAGGCAAAGGTTAATGATCTTTTCTAGTTGCTTTGTTTAATTTTCTAAAATCAATTACCATTCTATAGCCTGGAATAATTCTTTGTGGAATAAGTTCATTTTTATCATTAGGAACAATAGTAATACCTCCTTTCTTAGGGACACAACAGGACTTACCATCTACAATCAGCTATGGGATATATTATACCTGCTTCCAGAAGTTTTAATATTTCCGTTCTTACCACCTCTTTCATCTTCGGTTTTAACCGACGTTGGTGATCAACAACAGGTTTAGCATCAGGTTCCATATTAATTTTGTGCTGACATAGAGTGGGACTAATGCCCTTTAAATCATCAAGAGTATATCCAATAGCAGCTCGGTGCTTCCTTAGAACTTTCAATAATATTTCTTAGTCATGTTTTTGAAGGTACGGTTAGCACTAATAATAATAGGATATATTTCCTTTTCACCAAGATAAGTATATTTCAAAGTGTCTGGCAATTGTTTTAATTCAAACATAGGATCACCTTTAGGTGGAGGAGGAACTCCCAGAGTTTCAATAGGCAAATTGTGTTTAAGCAGAGGACGTTGTTCAAAGAAAATCTTACCTATTTCATTTCTTTCATGCATATGTAAATCATTTTCATGGTCTAGCAAATATTGTTCTAAAGGATCAGTAGGTGGTACAACAATAGAAGCAAGACCAATTAATTCATCCTTACTAGGCAATTATTTTTCATAAAGATTTCTACTAAACTTGGAAAAATTAAACTCATGAGACTCATCACCGAACCTAACACCAACAGTTTGTTTCTAACAATCTATCTTAGCATTAATGGTGTTCAAGAAAGGTCTACCAAAGATAATGGGACAGAAGTCATCTTGTGGGGAACCAAGAACAAGAAAATCAGTAGGGTATTTTTTTCCCACACGAGACTTCAACATCTCTAACAATCCCAAATGGTGATATGGTGTCTCTATTAGCAAGTTTAATAGTAACATCTATTTCTTCTAACTCTACAGGTGCTATGTCTTTCATAATTTCTTGATAAAGGTGTAAGGAATAGCACTCACACTAGCACCCATGTCACATAAACCATGATAACAGTGATCTCCTATTTTAACTGAGATGACAGGCATGCCCACAATAGGTCTATGTTTATCCCTTTTATCAGGTTTAGCAATTCTAGCAGCTTCTTCACACAAGTAAATAACATGCCCATCTATATCTTCTTCTAAGAGATCTTTAACCATAGCTATGCTAGGTTCTACTTTAATTTGTTCATCAGGTTTAGGTGTTCTAATATAGCTTTTTTTAACCACAGTTGAAACTTTAGCATGTTCCTTTATCCTAACAGGGAAAGGTGGTTTCTCAATATAAGCAGAAGGGACAACTTGATCAACATTATAAAGTATAGTTTCTTCCTTAGTTGGTAGCGGTTCTTTAATTTCTTCTTTCATAGGTGGGCGATATTTAAACCACTTCTCTTTAGGGAGTTCAACATGAGTAGCAAATTATTCACAAAAGGAGGCTACTATCTCAGAGTCAAGTCCATATTTAGCTTTTGAAAAGCATCGGCATTCATAAAAGATTTAACACAATCATACTTAAGTTTAATACCTGACTTTTTACCTTCGGCGAGTTCCCAATCTTCAGAGTTGCGTTTAATTCTTTCCAAAAGATCCCACCGGAATTCAATAGTCTTCTTCATAAAAGAACCAACACAAGAAGTATCAAGCATGGTTTGGTCATTACGAGAAAGCCGAGCATAAAAATTCTGGATAATAATTTCTCTTGAGAGCTCATGATTGGGGAAAGAATATAACATTGACTTAAGCCTCCCCCAAGCTAGAGCGATACTTTTTCCTTCACGAGGCCAAAAATTATATATATAACTTTGATCACAATGAACTAGATACATAGGATACTTTTTCCTTCACGAGGCCAAAAATTATATATATATAATTCCAATTCCAAGATCCAATATCATGGCATAGCCTATACCACGCCAATGCTTTTACCTTCAAAGATAAAGGGAAAACCTTTTTCATAAGTTCATCTTTGGGTAAACCTGCAAGCTTAAACAATCCACAAATTTGTTCCACATATATCAAGTGCAAATCAGGATGTTCGGTTCCATCTCCTGCATAAGGATTAGCTAGCAGTTGTTCTATCATACCCGAAGGAATTTCATATTAAATATTTTCAGTAGATGCGGTAGGTTGAGGGGTAACTAATTGTGGTTCCGGATGAGGTCAAGATACCACGAACAAACCCCTCAAAGGATTGTTTTCCATAGTAACAAGTGACAATAAATTTCAGCACACTATATAAATGTTTCCTTAGCAATTTCCACTTACCAAAGGCGCTTCACTCCCTGGCAACGGCGCCAAAAAATAGCCTAGATGACCCACAAGTATAGGGGATCAATTGTAGCTCTTTTCGATAAGTAAGAGTGTCGAACCCAATGAGGAGCAGAAGGAAACGACAAGTAGTTTTCAGTAAGGTAATGTCTGCAAGTGCTGACATTGTAAGTAGCGGAGTAGTTTGATAGCAAGATAATTTGTAACGAGCAAGTAACGATAGTAGTAACAAATATGCAGCAAGGTACCCAATCCTTTTGAGGCAAAGGACAGGCCAAAACAGTCTCTTATGATAAGCAAAGCGTTCTTGAGGGTACGCGGGAATTTCATCTAGTCACTTTCATCATGTTGGTTCGATTTCTGTTTGCTACTTTGATAATTTGATATGTGGGTGGACCTGTGCTTAGGTGATGTTCTTACTTGAACAACCTCCTACTTATGATTAACCCTCCCGCAAGCATCCACAACTACGAGAAAAGTATTAAGAATAAATTCTAACCATAGCATTAAACTTTTGGATCCAATCGGTCCCTTACGGAATAGCGCATAAACTGGGGTTTAAGCTTCTGTCACTCTCGCAACCCTTCATATAATTGCTACTCCACAATGCATTCCCTTAGGCCCAAATATGGTGAAGTGTCATGTAGTCGACGTTCAGATGACACCACTAAGGGAATCACAACATACATACTATCAAAATATCAAACACATATCAAATTCACATGATTACTTGCAACATGATTTCTCCCGTGACCTCGAGAACAAAAGTAACTACTCACAAATGATAAACATGCTCATGATCAGAGGAGTATTAAATATCATATTGGATCTGAACATATAATCTTCCACCAAATAAACCATATTGTAATCAACTACGAGATGTAATCAACACTACTAGTCACCCACAAGCACCAATCTATAGTTCCAGTAACAAGATTGAACACAAGAGATGAACTAAGGTTTGAGATGAGATGGTGTTGTTGAAGATGTTGATGGAGATTGCCCTCCCCAAGATGGGATAGTTGTTGGTGATGATGATGACGATGATTTCCCCCTCCGGGAGGGAAGTTCCCCCGGCGGAATCGCTCCACCGGAGGGCAAAAGTTCTCCTGCCCAAGTTCCGCCTCGAGACGGCGGCGCTCCATCCCGAAAGTCTTCTCCTTATTTTTTCTAGGTCAAAATGACCTATATACCAGAAGATGGGCACCGGAGGTGGGCCAGGTGGGTTGTGCCCACTTGGTGGGCCCCCTCTGGTAGTTATTTGCTCCAATAATTCTTATATATTCCATAAAAATCTTCGTCAAGTTTCAGCTTGTTTGGAGTTGTGCCGAATAGGTGGCCTGACGTAGCTTTTCCAGGTCCAGATTTCCAGCGGCCGGAATTCTCCCTCTTTGTGTGTACATTGTAAATTATGAGAGAAAAGGCATTAGAATTACTCCAAAAAGCATTATAATGGATAAAAACATTATAAATAACAATAAGAAAACATGATGCAAAATGGACATATCATGCAACAACAAGCGTTGGAGGATTTTAGCGCCAAACAGGACAAAGCTAATAAGCTTGCTAAGCTTAATGCTAGCATGGTGGATACCCAGGATAACATTTCTTGAGATCTTGTGAAGTTGTTTCAGTTATGGACTTGTTTTGCTGCTGCATTTATTTGCACCACTGGCCAATTTTGACGGCCAGTGTATGTAATATGCTGCTTTGTTCCCTATATTTGCATTGGTGGCGAACTTTGATGCCTAATGGATGTAATATGTGTAATAGCTGTAATAGGCTAGCATTAGTTGCTTGCTTGTTTATTTCCTTATTGTCTTGTTTAGTTGTTGGCTTGTAGTCGCTGCAGTTCTTTTTCCGCGTTTTTCTAGTGTCCACAATAACCTATTTTTGGTAACTAGGCCACAATAATCATGGCAACACATAGACTGTTGTAACCATGGTACTCCTGCGAGACGTAGGATCCATGGGCCTTCTACGGGCCATAGGATCCATGGAATTTATACGGGCTGTATCATCCATGGGCCTTATACGGGTCGTATGATCCATTGGTCTTCTACGGGCCGTAGGATCCATGGGCCTTCTACGGGGCGTATAATCATTTCGCCAAACATGGGCCGTACTATTCGTGGACCATAATGGGCCGTTAATAGGCCGTATTTGATAACGCTATGACAACAACCCAATGGGCTAACGGGCCACAAACGGGCTGAATGTAACCACAGGCTGAATTTGGCCCACAACCGGAACATGCCAGTAACGGACCGTTGTCGGTGTCAAAACCGGCGAATCTCGGGTAGGGGTCCCGAACTGCGCGTCTAAGGTCGATGGTAACAGGAGACATGGGACACAATGTTTACCCAGGTTCGGGCCCTCTCTATGGAGGTAATACCCTACTTCCTGCTTGATTGATCTTGATGAATATGAGTATTACAAGAGTTGATCTACCACAAGATCGTAATGGCTAAACCCTAGAAGTCTAGCTTGTATGACTAGGGTAATGAGTCTCTCCCCTCCATACTAAGTCCTCCGGTTTATATGGACACCCGGGAGGATCTAGCGTTACAAGAGGTAGGTTACAGAGAAAGGAATCTATGTATTTGATCGCCAAGCTTGCCTTCCACGCCAAGAAGAGTACCATCTGGACACGGGTAGAGTCTTCGGTCTTTGTATCTTCACAGCCCATCAGTCCGGCCCATGGCTAACAGGCCAAACACCCGAGGACCCCTTAGTCTAGGACTCCCTCAGTAGCCCCCAAACCAGGCTTCAATGACGAGGTGTTCGGCGCATAGATTGTCTTCGGCATTGCAAGGTGGGTTCCTCCTCCTCTGACCACCAAGTGATGTATTCGGCCTTCCATTTAATGTCATACCCCTCGGTTTTTGCGCATCAACAGCTTCAGGTTCAACGTGTCAAGCGAATGTAATAGGTCAGGGTATTTTTGCAAATAACACCCCGGCGACATGAGAAAAAATGTCTATTTAAAGAGACTGGATCTTTGATCCATTCGGCACCACGCAGAAAAATCCTCAGAGATCGCTAGGAAAAACCATACTAACATGGCTAGTCCTCCTGGATCCTCCTCCCATCCCTGTGGCCCAGAAAAAGGTGAGTGGGAGAAGTGCTCTATATCCCACAATCAGCTGGAGAAGCTGCAAAAATAGGGATCTCTTCCTCCTGCAGATTTGGTCCCCGTTCGGGCAGGGCTGGCCTCCTTTAATGGCGAGACCCAGGCAGAGGGTTTCCCTAATCCATCCAAGGGGGAATGAGTGTGTTTTGTCCCCTATCTACTAAGAGGCGTCGGGTTTCCAATTCATATGTTCCTTCGAGGTCTTCTAGAGTATTATGGCCTCCAACTGCACAACTTCACTCCGGCCTCCATCCCGCACATCGCGGGTTATGTCACTTTATGCGAGTTGTTTCTAGGTTGCGAGGCCCCACTTTGAATTGTGGAGAAATCTATTCTGCCTCGTCCCTCATAACCATGAGGGATCAATATTTGAAGTGGGCGGAGCCGAAATATGGCGCATCACCGATACCGGATACCTGTCCGGTACACCAAGGAAGGCATCCAGAGAATGGCCTTCTGAATGGTTTTATATTGAGGACGTCACACTTCCCAGCCCAGTTCCGAAGGCTCTTCCCGAGTTCACAAGCGTTCCGTTCAAGAAACGCCACAGCTGGCACCCTCGGAGTCTTTAGGAGGATGATAGTGCGTAAGTTCGTCAACTCATGGACAAGATAAGGACGCTCGCCCAGTCCGGATTAACAATAGTCGAGGTAATGGCGACCTCCATAGTACGAGGGGTTTAGCCGCTCCAATACAGAGGGATTCTAATGTGGCATTACAATGGGGAGGATGACGCCTCCCGCTGTAGTCGGAAGGGTCCGGACACCCCCGCCGCTTTGGCCAACATATTGGTTGAACTGTTCAAGGGGGAGGAAGAGGAGTTCCTTCACATTAAGCGCAGAGACAGGTATTCGATGTATGATCCTCCTAGCTGGGTAAGTCCCCAGTCCTCCACTTTACTCATTTCGTTCCTCAAGTAATCTTTAGTGAGTATTTAACCCGCTCACTTATGACAGCACTGGCGCAAGGTCTCCAAGGGGCTTCATAGCCCCGCCCCTCAGCCAGAGGACCACAATCGGGAGCTTGACCCCGGATTCGAAGAGGATCCGTATATATCTGTGGTGCTCGAGGGCGGGGTGTTCTACCAGGTGAGCTATGACGGCACAGAAGTGGCCATCATCGCCGATTATCTTGGTCTATTTCCCGCCTCACACGTAAGTAATCAGGAGACCCCCAAGAGAGTTTCCTCATTCCGCCTCACCCACCGCACTGTCTCATGCTCCAAAGGGGAGGCGTTCAACGCGCCATGCTACTTCAGGAGCGACCCCGAAGAGAGCGACTCCTACACCGGGCAAGCCTTCGAAAAGGAAGGCAAATGAAGACACAGCCAAGCCTTCATCAAAGAGGTGCAGATTCGTAAATATGTTCTTTAGCAGTCATATTCGACTGTGACTTTTATGTTTTGTCCTGTATCAGGAAAAGAGTTCACCAGACTATATCCGGGGGTCCGGCCAGTCATACCCCCAACAACCGGGGTTCGGACCCTGTCAGAGAGACGGGGCCGATACGGGAGTGGCGCCGAACAGTCCTTCAGCCGGGGGTTCCGAAAATATGTCTGTTACCAATTCAGAAGTGGAGAGCGCCATGAACCATCGGCGCTGGAGGGGCATTTTACGAGCCCGAAGTTCTCGAAAGAGGCGTTCAATGCCTTCAGCTCGGCTGACGCCTACAGCCGAGCTGCTCGAGATGGGCTTAACAGAGCCACAGAGCGGCATTTGAAGGATGTGCAAATAAGTTTGCCTTGTCCAGATATGATAACCATATATTATTATCCCCCGAGACTTGAAGCAGTTGGTACAACTGATTTAAGGATCGCTGTATAAGCAGGTTCTCATGGAGAAGAGTGACCTGCTAGCCCAAGAGCTAGAAAAGTATCGGACACAGCTGACTGCTGTTACTGCCGAACTACAAGAGTCCAAGAAGGCATTGTCTAGTGATATTTCCCTCCATCGAGAAACAATATCTATATGCCAGTTGTGCTAATACTGTTGCTTATCTCCAAACAGGATCGTCCGATCAACTGGAGGAGAAGCTGAAGACCGCTCAAGCGGGAGAAAAGGAGGTCGAAAGGCTACATGCCGCAGGCGAGCGTGTGCTTACCTGGGTCAGAGGGGAGAAAAACAAGCTCCAAGATTCCAGCACCCAGCTAGGCAAAGAGCTAAAAGATGTGCGCGCCCAGCTGGCTGATTCTGTAAAGGAAAATAAGAGGCTGCGAGGCGGCATATTCAGTATGTGGCGGAACTTACCTTATTTTGATTGCGCGATGCAAAGGGTCTGATAGAGGTACGTTTGTAGGTATGCTGACGGGCCGTCCCGAAGAGGAGGTGTCCGGATCGACGAGCGATCTACTGCAAGGGCTGTCCCAAATGCACGAGAAAGCTCGGCTCGCAATGCAGAGCGTTGCCAAGGCCTTGTGGGCTTCCGTCTCCCCTCCAGGAAGTATGGAGGAGCTGGTAGAGCTATTCAAGGGAGCCCAGTGGCGTTTCCGATTATGGAAAATATCGGCCAGCCGGGAAGGTGCATGGGAGGCCTGGTTATGGTGAAAGCACGGTATACCAAGCTTGATCCGAATCGCATGGCCCGAGTCGGACCTCTAGGGTCAGACGGGAAGGAGGTTCCCGTTAGTTTGGTATATGACCAAGTAGAAGTAGCTGCCAAGTATTCCCAAGAGGATTGTAAATTAGACTGCCTGTTGGACGGCATAGAACATGAAAATTTTGAGTCTTAAGTGACTATGTACTTTCCTGGATATATTCAACTCAAGCTGGATTGTAAAACGATTGTCATGGCAGACCTTTTCGCTTTTACCTCTCGACCCGAAGGTGCGGAGTGCATCCGAATACCTGAGCGGCAAAATAAACCGAGGTATGCGTGGAAACCAAGCGTAGGGGTCATAGTTGCTTGAACAAACAAGTTTTATCCGTCTAGTTATGTTATATTACATTAAGATTGTAAGAAACATCTTCCAGAGAGAATAGTTTCGTTAAGGGTTCCTTTCCGTGGGTGTGCATGCGTTAGCGTGCATGTCCGAACTATGATGGAAAAAGCACAATGTATATAGCTTCTGGGGTTTCACAATGGTGTGAATGCAAAAAACATCTTTAATTCATCGACCGAATATTCCCTTAAGAACGCTAGCTTTTGGCCTGACCCAGTCTGAGGTACACATCCGGATGACCCGGCAGTAACAATCGCAGAGGTGCTCCCTTTATGCCCTAGCTGAACTAACGGGAACGTAGGGCATAAGCACAGGAGCCAGACAACCCAGCTTGGCCAAAACTTAAGTCATATCAATGCATATAATGGCGAAGAAAAGGTACATATGGAAAAAAACGCATATGTGAGGAGCTTGATGCTAGAGAAATGATAATAACAAGCTTCTATTCAAGAAGCCCCCAGGTATAATGGCCATACATATTTGAAGATGTATAGGTCCAAGGTGCGTGGTCTAGCCGCACAAGAGCTTTAGGGCGAAAAAAGAAAAATGAAAAAGTGAGAGAAAATAATGGAAACCACAGGGGGAAAGAAACGAACAAATAGTTTGGCGCTAGGCATAGAATCTTCAGAGTCTGACCGTGTTCCAAGGGTTCGGCTCTAGGCGATTGTCTGATGCATCACGCAGGCGATACGCTCCTCCAGTGAGAACTTCGTCAATGATGAAGGGACCCTCCCACTTGGGCTTGAGTTTGTCCTTTTTCTTCTCCGGCAAGCGTAGAACGAATTCACGAACGTAAGTCTTGGCTCGTACTTCTCTGCTTTGATATCTGCGGGCCTGCTGTTGATAAAATGTGGAACGGGCTTTTGCGACATCGCACTCTTCCTCTAGGGCATCTAGGTTGTCCTGCCGATCAAGCTCGGCCTCTCTCTCTTCGTACATGCGCACTCGAGGTGAGTCATGGATAATATCGCAGGGTAACGCCGCCTTTGCACCATACACCATTAAGAAAGGAGTGTATCCAGTAGTACGGTTGGGCGTGGTTTGCAGCCCCAGAGTACGGAGTCGAGCTCCTCAACCTAGTGCTTGTATGATTCTCTCAGAAACCGCACTAGTCTGGGTTTAATGCCACTCATAATAAGACCATTGGCCATTTCGACCTGACTATTTGTTTGTGGGTGATAGACGGAGGCATAGTCGAGCTTAATGCCCAGATTAGCGCACCAGGTTTTCACCTCGTCGGCTGTAAAATTGGAGCCATTGTCGGTGATGATGCTGTGTGGCACACCATTGCAGTGCACAACGCCGGATAAGAATTCTATCACCGGCTCAGACTCGACCGTTTTAACTGGTTTGGCCTCTATCCACTTTGTGAATTTATCCACCATGACCAGTAGATATTTTTTCTTATGGATTCCTCCTTTAAGGGGTCCAACCATATCCAATCCCCAGACCGCAAAAGGCCAAGTGATGTGGACTGTTTGTAGGGCAGTGGGGGCATGTGGTTTGGTTGGCGAAAAGTTGGCATCCAACGCAACGTTGGACAAGGTCCTGTGCATCTGCTCGGGCCGTCAGCCAATAAAACCCTGTACGGAAGGCCTTGCTAACAAGGGCTCGAGCTGTGACGTGGTGCCCACTGAGACCGGCATGGATTTCAGCCAGGAGCTACCGCTCCTATTCCTCGGAGATACATCTTTGAAGGACTCCAGTAGCGCTTTTCTAGTAGAGTTCACCGTCGTGAACCTTGTAGGCCTTCGAACGCCGGACAATGCGGCAGGCCTCGTTCTGATCCTCAGGGAGTTCCTTTCTATTGAGGTAGGCCAAGAAGGGTTCGGTCCATGGGGCAATGACTTCCATAATGATATGTGTCGGCGGTGTTATTTCGGTGGCTGAGCCCCCGGTGATATCGGAGTGTTCGGGATCTGAGATTGGGTTTGGATCCGGACTGGTGCTATCTCTCTCCTCTTGCCACACCACAGATGGCTTAAAATCCTTTCCAGAAAGATGTTAGGTGGGAGGGGGTCGCATTTGGCGCTGATGCGGGCAAGGACGTACGCCGCTTGATTACTTTCTCGGGCCACGTGATGCAACTTGAGCCCCTCGAAACGAGCCGACATTTTTAAGACGACATTACGATAAGCCGCCATCTTCGGATCTTTGGCATCAAAGTCTCCATTTATTTGAGATATTGCGACGTTTGGTCCCCGTGCACTCCCAGGTGGTGTATGCCCATGGAGACAGCCATTCGAAGCCCATGCAATAAGGCATCATATTCGGCTGTGTTATTGGAGTCTGTGTATAATATTTGGAGTACGTACTGGAAGACGTCTCCGGTGGGGGACGTTAAAACGACGCCCGCTCCTAGCCCTGCCAACATTTTGGAGCCATCAAAATACATAATCCAGTTGGAGTATGTGCCGTACTCTTTAGGGAGTTCGGCCTCTGTCCATTCGGCGACGAAGTCAGCTACTACTTGGGATTTAATGGCTCGACGCGGTTTATATGCTATGTCAAATGGAAGGAGCTAAATGGCCCATTTGGCAATCCGGCCGGTAGCATCGCGGTTGTTTATTATGTCATTGAGTGGTATTTCCGAAGCCACCATGATCGAACACTCCTGGAAGTAGTGTTGTAGCTTTCGGGATGCCATGAAGACCGTGTGCGCTATCTTTTGATAATGAGGGTACAGGGATTTGCTTAGTGTGAGGATAGTGGATACGTAGTATACTGGCTTCTGAAGCGGGAATTTGTGTCCGTCCTGTTCTTGTTCCATGACGAGCACGCGCTCACCACCTGGTTTGTTGCCGATATGTATAATAACATGGGTTCGCCGACGTTCGGCGCGGCCAGGATTGGGTTGCTTGCTAGAAGGGTTTTTATTTCTTCCAGTCCGGCTGTTGCCGCATCCGTCCACTTGAAGTTATTGATGCGCTGTAGAAGGCGATAGAGTGGCAATGCCTTTTCTCCCAATCTAGAGATAAAGTGGCTTAAAGCTGCCACGCAACCGACGAGTTTTTGGAGTTGTTTAAGGTCCATTGGCGTAGCCAATTGTGACAAAGGTCAGATTTTGGCTGGATTTCTTCAATTCCTCTATTGGAAACAATGAAGCCCAGCAGTTTTCCAGCGGGGACGCCGAAAACACACTTTTTCGGATTGAGCTTTAATGTCGTATGCATGGAGGTTGTCAAATGTGAGACGTAAATCGTCTATGAGTGTTTCGACGTGTCTAGTTTTGTTGACAATGTCGTCCACGTATGCTTCAACTGTCTTGCCGATCTGTTTCCCCATGCATGTTTGAATCATGCGTTGGTAGGTGGCGCCGACATTTTTGAGCCCGAAGGGCATGCTGTTGAAGCAAAATGGCTCGTATGGGGTAATAAATGTTGTTGTGGCTTGATCGGACTCCTTCACTTTAATTTTATGGTATCCAGAATATGCGTCGAGGAAGCATAGTGAGTCATGTCCTGCAGTGGCATCAATGATCTGGTCAATGCGGGGGAGGGGGAGGGATCCTTAGGGCAAGCCTTATTGAGGTCTTTGAAATCGACGAACAGGCGCCGGGATTTGTCCTTCTTTGGCACCATCACCAGGTTTGCCAGCCAGTCCGGGTGTTTTATTTCTCTGATGAATCCGGCCTCAATTAGCTTGGCTAGCTCCTCCCCCATAGCTTGGCGTTTGGGTTTGGAAAAGCGCCGCAGTGTTTGCTTGACCGGTTTGTATCCCTTTAATATATTGAGGCTGTGTTCGGCCAATTTGCATGGGATTCCTGGCATATCGGAGGGGTTCTAGGCGAATATATCCCAGTTTTCGTGCAGGAATTCCCGTAGCGCGGCGTCGACCATTGGGTCTAGTTGTGCTCCAATAGATGTTGTCTTCTTGGGGTACATTGGATGGACCAGGAATTTGAGTATTTCTTCTGCCGGTTTGAAGGAGGTGGATTTGGGTCGCTTGTCTAGGATCACATCGTCCCTATCCACCATGTAGTGCAATGCGGTTAATTCTTCGGCCGCGAGGGCTTCAGATAATGCCTCAAGGGCCATGGATGCAGTTTTGTTTTCGTTGCGGAGTGCTACGTCTGAATCACTGACAAGAGTGATTATGCCGTTGGGCCGGGCATCTTGAGCTTCATGTACCCATAGTGAGGTATAGCTTGGAAACGCGTAAAAGTGTCTCGCCCCAACAGGGCATGATATCCACTGTTGAAAGTGGCCACTTGGAAGGTTATCTCTTCGGACCGATAATTCTCTGGCGTGCCGAATACCACGTCAAGTGTGATTTTTCCCGCACACTGTGCCTCCCGACTGGGAATGATTCCTCGGAAGGTCGTGCTGCTTTGCTCGATGCGGCTCCAGTCTATTTCCATTTTGTGGAGTGTATCCTCATAGATGAGGTTTAGTCCACTGCCTCCGTCCATGAGGACCTTGGTGAGCCGAAAGCCGTCCACAATTGGACTGAGGACTAAGGCGGCTGGCGCTCGGACGTCTCTGGCATTAAAGGTTATAGCCATGTCGTTCCAAGGGTTTATTGCAGCGATTTGGCAGACTTCGGCGAGGTCACGGAGTGCCCTTTTGCTCTTATTGTTTGAAGCGAATGTCTCGAAGACCGTCAATACTCTGAGGTCGTAATTTTCTAGGCGGTGTTGCTCTGGGGCTTTTTTGGTGAGGATATCCTCGCCGCTCTTGGCTACCTGCCGGAGTATCCAACGTGCTCTAAGGCTGTGGGTTGATATGGTATCCGGTGTTGTGTGTATCTTGCATGGGCCATCGAGCCATCCCTCCAGAACGGTTCCATGCTGCGTATTGGGATTATATTTCTTGGCCATTGGACTGGGCGTGCCACGAGGGTGCGCCCTTTTCGCTTGAATGAGAGAATGAGCTGGGGCCGACGGCTCCCAACGAGCTGACTGTGCTTTCCATGCGCTTTCCATTGCGCTGTACTTCTGTACAATAGTTGCCAAGTCAGCAAAGTGTAGTATGTGGCGGCCATTGATGGTGTTGAGGATTCCTTCGTCCATGCAATTATTACACAACGCTGATATCGCATCCTCGTCACGGCAATCCTTAACCTTGTCCTTGACAAGGAGGAATCTGGCCCAGAAGTGGTGGACCATTTCCTGAGACTGCTGTTGTATGCTCATGAGAGCTCTTATATCTGGGTGGGTGGCTTTAAATCCGAACCTTGACCCAATTGACGATCTGGAGTCTGAAGATCTTCTGGACTTAACAGTCTGGGCTTCGGAGTATCCACTGATTTCTTGGGCCCGCTGTTCGATTCTATGTTCGAAAGGTAAGCCGTATCTTTTTGCAGGTGAGTGTCCTGCTCGTCGGGATCAAAGATCCGAACATAGTCCGTCCTCGGTATAGAGGAGGAGGAGTCATCTTGCTCCACGACTACCGCAATCTGGTGGGTGATCGGTGGAGATTTGATTTCTCTCTGATCGGGTTTAAGCCCAATCCGATCGTAATCTGTGGCGATCCCCAGGGTGGCGATGCGATCAAGGAGCTCGTTCAAAGACGAAAGATCTGCTGGATCCATTTGCTTGGCGCGTTCGGATTCGGCACGGATGGGATTTTTGATGACCTGAGAGGTCATCGTCGGCTTAACAGCCGAATGGGCGGTCATGGTAAAGCCGCCCAGCCGGAGGGTTTGGCCTGGGGCCAGTGCTCCTCCGGAGGTGATGTTGTGTTTGAGAACAAGGCAAGCCATTGACCCTGTCGTCGACATCACAGTTGAAGTCTCAATGAAAGCACCAATGTCAGTGTCAAAACCGGCGGATCTCGGGTAGGGGTCCCGAACTACGCGTCTAAGGTAGATGGTAACAGGAGACAGGGGACACAATGTTTACCCAGGTTCGGGCCCTCTCTATGGAGGTAATACCCTACTTCCTGCTTGATTGATCTTGATGAATATGAGTATTACAAGAGTTGATCTACCACGAGACCGTAATGGCTAAACCCTAGAAGTCTAGCCTGTATGACTAGGGTAATGAGTCTCTCCCCTCTGGACTAAGTCCTCTAGTTTATATAGACACCGGGGAGGATCTAGGGTTACAAGAGGTCGGTTATAGAGAAAGGAATCTACATGTGTGATCGCCAAGCTTGCCTTCCATGCCAAGAAGAGTCCCATCCGGACACGGGTAGAGTCTTCGGTCTTCGTATCTTCACAGCCCATCAGTCCGGCCCATGGCTAACAGGCCGGACGCCCGAGGACCCCTTAGTCCAGGACTCCCTCAACCGTAACTAACCGAATTCTAGAAATGAGCCCAAGAATAAATGGGCCCTTAAAATGCCAAAAGTTAACACGGGCTGGAAACGGCCGACGGAATAATGGTTCGTTAATGGGTATAAAGCGATACACTGTTCATTATGGGCGAGTTTCATCTCGGGCCTTTAATAGGCCCAGTTACATAGGGCCTCATATGGGCTAAAAGACATCATGGGCCATACATGGGCCGAAAGTTACAATGGGATGGAATCAGATTGGACGGCCCAGATGAAGCTACTGGGCTTAACTTCGATAGGCTGCAATGGGCCAGAAGTTAGCGGGTCGTAAATGGGCTATATATGAATAGGTCGTTAACAGGCTTTCCGTGGGCCAGCCCATTACCTTTTGACCAAGTCAAACGTGCCGGCCTTTTCACCGGAATGGGCCTCTATTAGGCCGTGCCACATGTCAACCTATCATAGGCGCCTCGTGTCCAATGAATGGATGATATCTGTCCCAACGGTGAGCCAACACGTGTTTCTTCCGGCCAATGACAATTTTACACGTGAAAAATCCTCATTGGTCCGGGCTTATTAACGGGTTATCGGATCCAAAACCGGACCCAATAGCTTAACGGCGACCCGTTATGGTGGATGCCACGTGTCGGTCACCCTTGACGAAAGCACTTCTATGACGCGCGATTTTTCGTCATGGAAGAGGACACTTCCATGATGATAATTTTGGTATGTCATGGAACACTTCTACGACAGCACAGGTATGACTATCCTAATTCTGTCATAAAAACGTCATGGATGTACATGCATGACAGAAAACGTGACCTACTGTGACAAACACGTATCATCACGGAAGTGTATTTTTTTTTGTAGTGAGGGAGAATGCCGGCAGCTGGAATTCTGGACTGGAAAAGGAGCAAATATTATAGACCTATTCTGCACAACTCCAAAAGTCCTGAAATTTCATGGAGCTTATTTTTGGGATATAAAAAAATATTGGGCGAAGAAAGAACCAGAGGGGGCCACCAGCCAGCCACAAGGGTATAGGGCGCACCCCGGACCTTGTGAGCCCCCTGGCAGGCCTCCGGTGCCCATCTTCTGCTATATGGTGTCTTTTACCCTGAAAAAATCAGAGAGAAGCTTTCGGGAAAAATCACCGCCGTCTCGAGGCGGAACCTGGGCAGAACCAATGTAGGGCTCCGACGGAGCTGTTCTGCCAGGGAAACATCCCTCCGGGAGGGGGAAATCATCGCCATCATCATCACCATCGATCCTCTCATCGAGAGGGGGTCAATCTCCATCAACATCTTCACCAGCACCATCTCCTCCCAAACCCTAGTTCATCTCTTGTATCCGATCTTTGTCTGAAAACCTCATATTGGTACCTGTGGGTTGCTAGTAGTGTTGATTACTCCTTGTAGTTCATGCTAGTTGGTTTATTCGGTGGAAGATCATATGTTCAGATCCTTAATGATAATTAATACTCCTCTGATTATGATTATGATTATGAATATGCTTTGTGAGTAATTATGTTTGTTCCTGAGGACATGGGAGAAGTTTTTTTATAAGTAATCATGTGAATTTGGTATTCGTTCGATATTTTGATGAGATGTATGTTGTCTCTCCTCTAGTGGTGTTATGTGAACATCGACTACATGACACTTCACCATTATTTGGGCCTAGGGGAAAGCATTGGGAAGTAATGAGTAGATGATGGGTTGCTAGAGTGACAGAAGCTTAAACCCTAGTTTATGCGTTGCTTCGTAAGGGGCTGATTTGGATCCATATGTTTCATGCTATGGTTAGGTTTAACTTAATACATCTTTTGTAGTTGTGAATGCTTGCAAGAGGGGCTAATCATAAGTGGGAGGCTTTTCCAAGGAAGGGCAGCACCTAAGCACCGGTCGACCTGCTTAACAAATTATCAAAGTAACGAACGTGAATCATATGAGCATGATGTAAACTGACTTGACAACAATTCCCATGTGTCCTAGGGAGCGCTTTGCTTTATATAAGAGTTCGTCCAGGCTTGTCCTTTGCTACAAAAAGGATTGGGCCACCTTTCTGCACCTTGTTTACTTCTATTACTTGTTACCCATTATGATTTATCTTCTCACAAAACTATCTGTTACCGATAATTTCAGTGCTTGCAGAGAATACCTTGCTGAAAACCAATTGTCATTTCCTTCTGCTCCTCGTTGGGTTCGACACTCTTATTTATCGAAAGGACTATGATAGATCCCCTATACTTGTGTGTCATCAAGACTCTTTTCTAGCGCCGTTACCGGGGAGTGAAGCGCCTTGGTAAGTGGAAATTGGTAAGGAAACATTTATATAGTGTGCTGAAATTTACTGTCACTTGTTACTAATGAAAATAATCCTTTGAGGGGTTTGTTCAAGGTATCTTCACCTCGACCGGAACCACAATTAGCTACCCCTCAACCTACTGCACCTAATGAAAACATTTATTATGAAATTCCTTCGGGTATGATAGAGAAACTGCTAGCTAATCCTTATGCAGGAGATGGAACATTACATCCTGATTTGCACGTAATCTATGAGAATGACAAGTTGTTTAAAGAAAACATTAAAAGATGGCATGACAGGAGGATACAAAAGCATGAGTTTAATGTAGGTGGTCATGTTTTGCTATACAACTCTCGTTTACGATTTTTTGCAGGAAAGCTTCTCTCTAAATGGGAAGCCCTTACATTATCTAGGAGGTCTACCGTTCGCCATAAAAATTAACAATGCCGAAGGCAAAAATCCAAGGGTGGTAAATGGTCAAAGACTCAATCATTATATCTCAGGTACTCTCATAAATGACGGGACCAATATAATTGATATCGTAACCCCGAAGGAGTACATAAGGGACACTTTCCGGAATGCTTCAGTCTCCAAAAAGGTTTCCAATGATAAATTTTCTCCATTTTGGAATATTTAAAAAATTAGGAAAATTAAAAGTAGTCTGAAAGAGACACGAGGCCACCACAAGGGTGGAGGGCGTGCCCTACCCCCCTGGGCGCCCCCCGACCTTGTGGCCACCTCGTGTGCCCTTCGGACTCCATTTTCTTGCAGAATACTTCTTATGGTCAGTAAAAATTCATTATATAATTTCCTGAAGGTTTTGACCACTGTACCATGCAAATATCTCCTGTTTTTGTTTTGAGCTGCTTTTCCTGACAGATCTAGATTGCCATGACGTCTCCAAGCGCCCCCAAGGATAATTTTTTTGAGAAGGTCATCAACCCATACCTTGCGGAGGTGCTACGACACCCTAAAGCCATTGAGATCCGTGAGGGGGTGCTGCACATCCGCGATGTTGAGGGGCTGAAGAAGACCAGAAGCCTGGAGACAAGACTCGAAGCAATGGAGCAGCAAGTTTTCAAGTGTCAAGGGATGGTGGAGCATGGACTTAACGCCAATCACATGATGATCACAGAGTTCACCAACAATCACAAGCTGGATGCCAAGAACATTGGGGAGACCATCTTCAAGCTTCACGAGAAAATCGAGCACCTCCAAGCCCATATCTATGACCTGCGAAACCAAAATTGTGAGCATGAATACAGATTTAAGAGGATGAGTTTGGCTGCGGATTTGAGGATCCCAGAGACTAGTTCATCTTTCTATGATGGTGTGCCTATGCCTTGGAAGATGGATGACAAGCCTACTTCAGCAACAACTCCTTCATCACCACCTCTGAAGAAATAGATCTAAGTACATGGGTATGGGCACTCCCCTTGGCAACTGCCAAGCTTGGGGGAGTGCCTCGGTATCGTATCACCATCACATATTTATCTTTATCAATTTTCTTAGTTCAATCCTTTTGGTTATATCTTTATCTAGTAGAATAAAGTTTTAGCATGATCTAGCTTTGAGTTTTGCTTTATGTCCCTTCTATGTAATCGAGTCCATGATTGTATAATAAAGAGTAGTTTTGAGTAGAGGGCTTTGCTTTCTTGCTATGATCTTGAGGGAATTAAATAAAAAGAAAGAAATAAAAGATTATATATTGATCTTATGGAGAGTAATGACTTCACATATAATGAGTATGATGAATAAAAGTTGTTGAGAGTTGGTAAACTTAGTTTTGGCAATTGTTGCAATTAATAGGAAGTAATAAAAAAGAGAGGATTCACATATAAATATACTTTCTTGGACATCTTTTGTAATTGTGAGCACTCATTAAAATATGACATGCTAAAAAGTTGACGTTGGACAAGGAAGACAACATAATGAGTTATGTTTGCTTATATCTGAATAGAAGTTATATTGTCATGGATCATCCAACATGTTGATCTTGCCTTTCCCTATCATGCTAGCCAAATTCTTTGCACCAAGTAGAGATACTACTTGTGCTTCCAAACATCCCTTAACCCAGTTTTGCCATGAGAGTCCACCATACCTACCTATGGATTGAGTAAGATCCATCAAGTAAGTTGTCATCAGTGCAAGCAATAAAAATTGCTCTTTAAATATGCATGATCTATTAGTGTGAAGAAAATAAGCTTTATACGAACTTATGATATAGAAGAAATAAAAGCGACGGACTGGATAATAAAGGTCTTTATCACAAGCGGCAATATAAACTGACATTCTTTTGCATTAATATTTTGTGCATCCAACCATAAAAGCCCATGACAACCTCTGCTTCCCTCTGCGAATGGCATATCTTTTACTTTTATCTCCTACCCTTATACACGAGTCATGGTGATCATCACCTTTCCTTTTTACACTTTTTCCTTTGGCAAGCACTATGTGTTGGAGAGATCCGGATATATATATCCACTCGGATGTAGGTTATCATAAAGTATTATTCTTGACATTACCCTTGAGGTAAATAGTTGGGAGGTGAACCTATAAGGCCCTATCTTTCTCTGTGTCCGATTGAAACTTTGTACCCCTAAGTATCGCATGAGTGTTAGCAATTGTGAAAGATTATATGATAGTTGAGTATGTGGACTTGCTGAAAAGCACTTGAATTGACTCTTTCCAATGTTATGATAAATTGCAATTGTGAAAGTGCATTATATCGACTAGAGGGGGGGTGAATAGGCGATTTTTATGAAATTCTTCACTGAGGAATTTGCCGGTGAGGAAATTCCTTAGCGAAGAACTACTAGCAGCGGAATGAGTACTCAAAAGTAAACATAACAGAATACAAGTATAGTCATCATGATGAAATGAAGACAGGCACAAAGTACAGGAAGCGTAAGCACAGGATAACACAGGATGAAGACAAACAGACTGAAGAATTGAACTGAGGAAATTGAGGAAGTCTTCAGTCAAAGTCTTCAAACACAGATATGAACAAGCACACAACACGGTTATGAGGAAATGAAAGAGTTGAGGAAATAGAACCAGTAAGCTTGGTGAAGACAATGATTTGGTAGACCAGTTCCAACTGCTGTCTCAGTTGTACGTCTGGTTGGAGCGGCTGAGTATTTAAACTCGAGGACACACAGTCCCGGACACCCAGTACTGAACACGCAGCTCAAGACACCCAGTCCTCACTATATTCTCCTTGAACTAAGGTCACACAGACCTCGTCCAATCACTCGTGGTAAGTCTTCAGGCGACTTCCAAACCTTCACAAACTCAGTCACTCGGCGATCCACAATTCCTCTTGGATGCTCTAGACCATGACGCCTAACCATCTGGAAGAAGCATAGTCTTCAAAGGTAACAAGAGTCGAATCCACGCAGGATCAATCTCTTCAGTGATGCTCAATCACTTGGGGTTTGTAGGTGTTTGGGTTTTGGGTTTTTGGTTTTTCCTCACTTGATGATTTTCGCTCAAAGTCTTCAGAGGATGGGTTGCTCTCAAATGACAAGTGTCAGTTTCTCTCGGAGCAGCCAACCAGCTAGTGGTTGTAGGGGGCGGCTATTTATAGCCTAGGGAGCAGCCCGACATGATAAGACATAAATGCCCTTCAATGATATGACCGTTAGGTGAGTAGATATTTTGGGACAGCTGGCGCATTGCACAGCAACGGTCGGAAATTTGAGTATCAAATTCCTCAGGGATATCATGTTCCTCACTGTGTAGGAAATCCGCACTAGCGAATTCCTAACTCCTCAGTCAGAACAGATTCCTCAGAGACCAGAATAACTTCGTCTCTGTCACTAAAGAAATTGACTGAACTGTATGAGATTTCCAATGGCTTCACTTGGTAGGTGTAGGATTTTGAGTTGAGCATCACATGGAAATTTTTCTTTAGTATTTCCTCGACCCCCTTTAACAGTACGGTGTTTCCTATGACTCAAGAAAGAGAAAATGAAACTTCGAAAACAAAAGTCTTCACGCTTCATGTTCCTCGAATGAATACCAAGTCTTCAAGGTCACACCAATTTCTTCACTTTCAAAGTCTTCAGAAAGTCTTCAGAAATTCAAAGTCTTCAGTCGAAGAACTTCATTTTTAGGGGTCGAATTTCTCTGTAAATATCAAGCTCCTCATAGACTTATAGACCTGTGTACACTCATAAACACATTAGTCCCTTAACCTATAAGTCTTCAATACACCAAAATCACTAAGGGGCACTAGATGCACTTACAATCTCCCCCCTTTTGGTGATTGATGACAATATAGGTTAAGTTTTCAACGGGGATAAACATATGAAGTGTAACTACTAATATTGAGGAATTTGATTGCAAGATATAGAAGAACTCCCCCTGAAGATGTGCATAGTGAGGAATTTGCTTTTGAAGCAATGCACACTTGAAGAGTTGAATCATGGAGATCTCCCCCTATATCTTGTAATTCATACACGCATTTGACATATAACAGTGAAGAATTTGAAATGCATGATGAAATATGGTGACTGATGTAATTCAACATGCGTGCAATAACATTAACGAGGAATAAGTATGCGGAAAAACGTATCAAGAGTATCAGAGCACCATCAGGATTAAGTTTACAACTCGATCCAATAAAGTCGTAGAAGAACGAGAGTTGTAACTTAACAAAAATGCCCATATAGTAAGACCCGCTTGAAGATTAACTCAAAATTCTCCCCCTTTGTCATCAAATGACCAAAAGGATCGAATATGAGGACTAATGCCCTGAAGAATATCAAGTTGATGAAGGAGCGCCAGGGTTGTTGGGGTCGTTTGTCATAGTAGGGCCTGCCGCAGTGTCGTGCAAGTCTTCATTTTCATCAATGTCGCGCGATGAAGAATATGAGCTGGCCACCAGAGAAGGAACCTTGACCTTCTTGAATTTCTTCGGTGGAGGTGCAGACCAGTCAAAATCTTCTTTGAGACCCATGTTCTTCAGATCTTCTTCACCATACAGATGTGACAGGATTGCCCAGGTGCGACCGAAGACTTGATGGAGGTAGTAGTGGTTTTTCTTCACTGCATTGTGTGTGGCAGTCATGTTGTGAAGAAGTGAACCAAACTGATGCTTAACCCATTTGTGATTTCGATCCACCTTCTAGTGAAGACTAAGGAGAAGTTCACGGTCAGTCATCACGCGCGGAGGAGTGGCTTGAGGAGTGGACTTGGGTGCATTGGCAGAGTCATGTGTGGCAGAGTCATCATTGGTGGAATAAGATGCAGCTTTGCGAAACTGACAATCCAATGGACGAATGCCTTCATCTATTACAGTTGGTGCCTTGCCCTTTCCATCAACTGAGGAATATGTCTGCTTGAGGACTTCAATTGGGGGCAAGTAGCTGAGGTGATTCTGGAAATCAGCTTTGTAGTTGAGTGAAGACCTTGTCCTGAGGAATCTCATAATCCAAGGTGCATAAGGCTTCAGCTCAAACATAGACAGTGCAACATTTGCCATAGTCCTCATGAAGAAATCGTGATAATTGACAGGAATGCCATGAACGATGTTGAATACCAGATTCTTCATGATGCCAACAATTTCCTCATCAGATGAGTCGTGGCCTTTGATCGGACTGATTGTCCTCGTAAGAATACGATAGACAGTTCTGGGCACATACAACAATTCCTTCACGAGGAATTTGGTTCTTGGTGCTTGACCTGGCTTCAAAGGTTTCATCAGCACCTGCATGTAATGATGTGTGAGGTCAGGTTCACTGTAGATGCAGCGAGCTTCTTCAAGGGGAGGACTGAGTGGTAGAGCACGAAGCAATTCAGAGGCTGGTGCAGTGTAGTGAGTGTTTTCAGACATCCAGTCCAACACCCAAGAATTCACATCTTCAGCATCTCCAGTGATGTGCAGCGTTGCATAGAATTGAAGAATCAGTTCTTCATTCCAATCGCAGATGTCAGAGCAAAAGTTTAGCAGTCCAGTGTCATGAAGAACACTGGGGACTGGTGCGAAGCACGGCAGAGATTCCATATCCACGTGAGGAATATGCTCATGGTAGAAGATCTTCTCCTTGTTGAATAGCACTGAGGAATAAAAATTGGCTTGTCTAGCAGTCCAGAAATGCCTCTTCCTAATGCGAGCAGAGTTTTATGGGTTGTAATCTTCGAAGAATACGTGCTCGCCGAAGAAATCATCAGCCTTGAACTTTTGCTTGTGTGAGAATGGGTCCTTTGGCTTCAGCAGAGGAGTGTCAGTGAGTTGCATCACGACCTCAGGAATCTCAATCGCAGGTTCTTCAGGCTGAGGAATTTCTAGTTCCTCCTTAGTGGCAGTCTGCGTCATTGGTTGTTCAGCATCAACAGTTTCTTCAGCGCTAGTGGTTGGAATTTCCTCATGGACAGATGCAGTGGGATGAGTTTCTTCAGAGCCCATTGGTACAGTTTGGGTGGGGGACTGAGGAATTTGCTGTAGAGGGGTGAACATTGGAGAGTTTGGATGCTGACTTTCCCAGAATTCATCACTGATTACGGGTGTGCAGCAGCCAACGTCCACATCTTCATCTTCCATTTCTTCAACGCCAGCCTCTTCAGCTGTGAACTGAGGCATAGGCGAGGAGATGATAGGTGTTGAAGGGATCGCATCCACTTCAATTTCTTCATCCAACGGTTCATACGAAGCAGCAGAAGGAGTTTCTTCATCAGATCCGCTGGGGATCACATATTCTTCATCAAAAGGAACAAGGTCCTTTGATGGCCTGGTTGAGATGGGAACAACATCAATTGGATTTGCAAATGAACTTGTCATAGGCTTCATTTTCTTCGAAGCTGAAGAATCTGAAGCAGCTGATGCTTTCCTTTTCTTCACTGCAGCACGCTCTACAGCCTTGGTCTTCTTCACATCTGATGCAGATGGAAGGATTGGAGTTGAAGTTGGTGCAGGAGCAGCTGAGGAATCCGGTTGATTTTCTTCAGGCACAACTGATGCAGTTGCCCTGAGTTCTTCAGTTTCTTCAGGCGCACCACTAGTGGGTGCCCTGGCAATTTCTTCAGTGGCTGGGATGCAGTCCTCAGCCCTGGAACTCACATTTTTCTTCAGCAGCTTGATTGTCATCAGCGGTGCTGGCATTTTCTTCAGTAGGCTGAGCAGATGCTTCAGCCTGAGGAATTTCCTGTTGCGTTGGGGCTGCAACATTGGAAGTGAAGTTATCCGCAAGTTTCACAAAACGAACCTTGGCTCCAAGCCAATCAGCGCGATATGCGTCAAAGTCATCACTGAGTTTCTTGATCTCAGTCTGAATAGTGACAAGTTCTTCAGTTTTCATAGAGACAACGTTTTTCTTCAGATAGCGCTCTTTCTTGTACTGCGCTTTCTTGATCTGCCTGGCCTTCTCAAATTTCCACTTTTCTTCTTGAATGAAGTGGGTCAGCATGTGACTTTGGCCAGGAGTCAGCTTGAAGTCAGGCAAGGGAGTGTTGGGGTCCTTGTGCCAGACGTCAATGTAGTCGAGGATCAACTTGGGATCCAAAAGCAGTGGCACCTCTGATCCTTTGGCTCTAGCGGCCCTGACTTGCCTGTCTTTGATGATTTCTGCAAGTTCACCATCATCAGCTTCGTCTTCTTCAGACGGTACTTGCAAAGCGACTTGTTTCTTTTGAGGACTTGGGCGAGGACCTCGTCTAGCAGTGGCCTTTCTCTTCAGCAGTGAGGGGCCACCTGAGGAACTTGGTGCAACTGAGGAACTAGCTGAGACACCTGAGGCAATGGAGATGCCTGCAGTCCTTTGGCACAAGGCGAGATGCACAGGTGCTGAGGATTTAGTCAGAACAACTGAGGGCTTAGGCGGAGGAGATGAGGACTTTGGAGGAACAGAAGCAGCATGAGGAATTTGTCGTGAGGGCTTTGAGGATTCTGGCCGTGAGGGCATTGCTGAGGAACTTGGCCTTGAGGGCATTGTTGGTGAAGCACTTGGCTTGCACGCAGGCTTCTTTGACATAGCCTTCTTTGGCTTGACAGTAAAGGCATCAGCAGAGGCAGCAGCAGCAGCAGAGTCTTCATTGAATTTCCTTACTCCTTCTTTGGCTTGCTTAGCCAACTTGCCTTGGCGCTTGGCCCATTCATTAGGATAGTCCTCACCGCGCTTGAGGCTAGTGGGATCAGCGATTTGGCTAGGTGCCAATGGAGTTCTTGGGCATGGATGATTGAGTGCGAATTTCTTCATATACTTAGGAGTGACATATCTGTACTCCCTCCATTCTCTTGCCCATCTCCTCTCTATCTTCTGAATGTGCACTTTGCGCTCATTCTTGGTTTCCTCAATAGGTGTGCAGTACCCAGCATATATTTCATCAGGGATCTCAAACATTGTATTTACCTCAGGCCTCTTTCCTCCCTTCTATGGCTTCTTACCGTCAGCCATTTTCTTCAGTTGAGGAATTTGAACAATTGAATTCTGTGAAGAAGTATGCAACTTTTCTTCGAGGAACGCTGCAAATGAGTTAAGTTGATGAGAACCTAGTGATTCAGCAGCTGACATGTGTACCTATGAATAGAGTATAGTTGCGAGGAATTTGGAGAGGTCATATGCATTCTCAGAGGGTTTTTCAAAAGAACAAGTTTGAGGAATTTGACCAGATGAGTCTTGAAGAATTTCACTAAGCGTTCTTTGTCTTAGGTTCCAAAGCTATATAGATCGAAGAACCACACAATTGAGGAATCTTGAAGAAAAATGATGCTTAGAAAAACGAATCAAGAACAGATGATTTGTGAGGTGTTTAGTGTGTGAAACTATGAAGAAAAACACCTTTGAAGATTTTGAAGATAATCATTCGAATCAATGAGGGTAGTAAAATTAACTTTTAATTAGCCTGGACGAAGAACACGACGAACTGGAGTGAGGAGATGTGAAGTTCGTCTGTGCAGATCTTCCACGCCCTAACTTGGTGGAGGAAGACGGCTACGGCGGCGGCGGAGTGAAGATTTCCGCGGTCGGCATGAGTACGTCGGCGACGAGGTCGAGGCAGTGAAGCTCTTCCTCACCGGCGGCGATGAAGTAGCAGAGGCGCTAGGGTTTGAGAAGCTCGAGCTGGAGAGAGATCGAGCGGAGTAAAAGAAGTGAGGAAGGGAAGGAGGGGTATTTATAGCCACGGTGAAAAACTTCTTGCCCGAAGAAATTGGACGAACGTGCCCCTGACCCTTCTCATTCGCATGACATGTGTCACCCACGTAGTGAGAGGTGGAGATCGTGTGCGATCGTGGGTGAGTGGATAAATATAACGTGGGATGCGGGACGGTTTGAGTGGCAAAGCCGAAAATATAGATAAGATAGGTTTTAAAGTTCCATTCGCAATTTCTTCAGCTGACAAGGACACAGTGAAGATTTTGAATGAGTTTCAAATAGAACGCACATGAAGAATTTGTGAACAGATTGGGTTGAGTATAGCATAGAGGGGAAGGGTCTGATCACTTTCACTTAGCAGAAAACCAACTTGAAGATATAGCAATAAGTGAATGCTGTAGAGGACATAAACTCATATATATATATATATAGCCAATGAAGAGAAACAACGGAAATAGTGAAGACTATGCAAAGTTGAAGAATATGAACAATTTTGAGGAATTTCAACTTTTGGTGGTGGCGTGACCCACCGTATAAGAATGATGATTTCAGACACCGCGTACAATTATTGTAGGGTTGTGAGAATCAAATTCTTCATTAATTTCTTCACACTAGGAGTGTTATTCTTCATTGATTGAAGAAAAACGTTTCTTCATGTGTTGCACATCTAAGTCATCAATTTTGCATAAGTGTTAGGATGAGTGTCCTTTTCAAAGAACATTCGACGATTGTAGGATATTTAGCTCACACCGCAACTTGCTAAATCTCTTCTCATCCAAGGGCTTTGTGAAGATATCGGCTAGTTGTTCTTCAGTCTTCACATGCTCAATAGAAATGTCGCCCTTCAACACATGATCATGAAGAAAATGATGACGAATCTGAATGTGCTTTGTCTTCGAGTGCTGAACTGGGTTGTGAGAAATCTTGATGGCACTCTCATTGTCACAGAAGAGAGGCACATTCTTCATGTTGACGCCGTAGTCCTTGAGAGTTTGCTTCATCCATAGCAATTGGGCACAGGAGGAACCAGCGGCAATGTACTCAGCTTCAGCAGTAGATAGTGATACGCAGTTCTGTTTCTTCGAGGACCAACAGACCAAAGATCGTCCGAGGAAATGACATGTACCAGATGTTGACTTGCGGTCCACACGATCACCAGCATAGTCAGAGTCAAAATATCCAATGAGATCAAAAGCCGAGCCCTTGGGATACCATAATCCAAGTGTTGATGTGTGAGCTAGATATCGAAGAATATGCTTCATAGCCTTATGGTGTGATTCCTTTGGTGTAGCTTGAAATCGGGCACACATGCAAACACTAAGCATTATATCTGGCCTAGATGCACAAAAGTACAATAAAGAACCTATCATGGAGCGGTATACCTTATGATCAAAGTCAATACCATTTTCATCAGTGCACAGATGGCCATTTGTGGGCATAGGAATTTTGACGCCTTTGCAATCTTGCATGCCAAATTTCCTCAGTACACCCTTGAGGTATTTCTCCTGAGATATGAATATGCCATTGCGTTGTTGACGAATTTGAAGACCTAAGAAGAATTTCAACTCTCCCATCATAGACATTTGATATTCTTCACTCATCATACAGGCAAATTCATCACTATAACGTTGGTCAGTACAGCCAAAGATAATATCATCAACATATATTTGGCACACAAAAAATTCACCATCATAATATTTAGTGAAAAGAGTAGGGTCGAGTGAACCGGGTTTGAATCCTTTCGTCATGAGGAATTCCTTCAAAGTATCATACCAAGCCCGTGGGGCCTACTTGAGGCCATAGAGGGCCTTGTTGAGTCTGAAGACTTTGTCAGGATTCTTTGGATCTTCAAAACCTGGGGGTTGAGCAACATATACTTCTTCCTCAAGCTTACCATTGAGGAATGCACTTTTCACATCCATTTGATATAAAGTGATATCATGATGGTTAGCATAAGCAAGTAATATGCGAATAGCCTCAAGTCTAGCAACAGGTGCAAAAGTTTCATCGAAATCAATTCCTTCAACCTGTGTGTAGCCTTGAGCTACAAGCCGTGCCTTATTCCTCACCACAAGGCCATTTTCATCTTGCTTGTTGCGGTAGATCCACTTTGTGCCGATGATATTATGCTTGCGAGGATCTGGTCGTTTGACCAGTTCCCAGACATTGTTGAGCTCGAACTGATGTAATTCTTCTTGCAGGGACTGAATCCACTCAGGCTCCAGAAATGCTTCATCTACCTTAGTGGGCTTTGTAATAGAGACAAAAGCATAGTGCCCACAAAAGTTAGACAAATGTGAGGCTTTTGAGCGTGTGAGAGGACCTGGCGCTTTGATGTCATTGATGATCTTTTCAACTTGCACTTCTTTTGCAATGCGAGGATGAGCTGGTTGCCGTTGAAGAATTTGATCAGCGTTTTCTTCAGCACCATTTTCTTCAGCATTTTCTTCAGGTGCATTAGCTCGACGTTCTTCATGTTTTGGAATGAATTCTTCAGCAGATTCTTCAGTGGGAATGACATCCTCAGTAGCCTTGAAATTTATAGTTTCCTCAGGTGCTGGTTCATCTATCACAGTAGGTAGGTGCTCTCTTTGCGAGCCATTAGTTTCGTCGAACCGCACATCTACAGTTTCAACAACCTTATGAAGAACGTTGCTGAAGACTCTGTAGGTGTGCGATTCCTTTCCGTAACCAAGCATAAAACATTCATGTGCTTTCGGTGCAAATTTTGAGTTGTGATGAGGATCTCTAATCCAACATTTAGCACCGAAGACTTTGAAATAACTTACATTGGGTTTCTTATCAGTGAGGAGTTCATAGGCAGTTTTCTTGAAGAATTTGTGAAGATATACTCTGTTGATGATGTGGCACGCAGTATCAATTGCCTCAGTCCAGAACCGATGAGGCGTTTTGTATTCATCAAGCATAGTGCGAGCCATCTCAGCAAGAGTCCTGTTCTTATGCTCCACGACACCGTTCTGCTGAGGAGTATAAGGAGCAGATAACTCACGAGTAATACCAAGTTCATCAAGATAGTCATCGAGACCAGAATTCTTGAACTCAGTGCCATTGTCACTTCTGATGTGCTTGATCTTCACACCAAAGTTGGTTGAAGCCCTCGAGGAAAATCGTTTGAAGACTTCCTGCACTTCATGTTTGTAAGTAACAAGGTGTACCCATGTGTAGCGAGAATAATCATCAACAATAACAACCCCATATTGAGATGCTTCATTTAAAATAGCAGAATAATGATTAGGACCAAAGAGATCCATGTGAAGCAATTCAAATGGGCGAGTGGTGGTCATGATAGTCTTCGCTGGATGCTTGGCCTTCGTCATCTTCCCAGCTTCACAGGCTCCGCATAAGTGATCCTTAAGGAATTTGACATTCTCAATGCCAATGACATGCTTCTTCTTCGCAAGCGTGTGCAAATTCCTCATGCCTGCATGACCAAGTCGTCGATGCCAGAGCCAGCCTTCTGAAGCTTTTGCAAGTAAGCACACGGCTGGTTGTGGTCCTGTAGAGAAATCAACAATATACAGGTCTCCTCTCCTAAAGCCTTCGAAGACTTTGAAATTGTCAGCTTCCATAACCACAACACAATGGTACTTGCCAAATACAACAACCATATCAAGATCATAAAGCATTGAGACAGACATAAGGTTGTATCCTAAGGACTCAACAAGCATGACTTTGTCCATGTGTCGATCCTTTGTGATCGCAACGTTACCTAGACCCAATACCTGACTTTTGCCTTTGTCGGCAAAGATGATATGCTTCAGATGCGACGGAGATAATGGAGCATTCATCAATAGATTTTTGTCACCAGTCATGTGGTTTGTACATCCACTATCGAGGACCCACTCAGTGGCTTTGGGTTGATCATCCTGCAGATGAATTAGTGCAGCTTACAAACTCATATACTTCATCAGTGAAGAATATGACATCAATTCATCAGAGCAATTTCATCAAGTAAAAGAACTGATAAAGCAATATGAGGATGTGAGAAATGAAAGTTTATTTCTTCATGATTAGCCTGCGTCCTATCAGGCATACTCAGGTCTCCAGCAAATTCTTCATACGATTACGTACGTCTGGAGAGCTGACCCTGCAGAAGAGATTAGTTCTTTTTCTTCACCACCCACATCTGAAGGGGTGGCAAAGAGTTCATCACTCTGCGAGCTCCATACGAGAAGGATGGCATAGAAACCAGTCCATTTCGTTTCACATAAGAGGGGTTAGAGTAAGCATAAGAGTATGCAAAGAAATTCTTCGAGGACTTATGGACATAATGATTTGAAGAATAATGCACATATCCATAATCCACAGATCTTCCCTGCGAAACAGACGGGTTAGCACGATGATGTTCATATGAGGCCTTTGATCCATGTGAGGAGTTTGGTCCGTATGAGGACTTGAATCCATATGAAGAATTTGGTCCATATGAAGAGTTTGATCTGGGATTCCTATTCTTCACAGGTGGCGTCATGATGACATTCACCTGAAGATTTTCAAGGCATCTTTTGGGAACCCAGATTTTCTTCATAGGGCAGCCGTTCCTGCAGTTTGTGCCAACATATCTAGCAAATACTTCACCATTCTGATTTTTGAATAGTTTATAGTTGGAGTCAATTGACTCATCATCAGAATGAGGAGATTCACATGCAAATCCAGATAAGTTAGATGGATCAACTGGAGGTCCCTTTGCAGCAACCCATGTAGTTTTGGGGTACTGCTCAGGCTTCCAATATGTACCATCAGCATTGAGTTTCCTCTCAAAGGCAATACCCTCTTTCCTAGGGTTCCTGTTGAGGATCTGCTTTTTAAGCACATCACAAAGAGCCTGATGCCCTTTGAGGCTTTTGTACATGCCTGTCGTGTACAATTCCTTCAGCCCTGCATCATCAGTGATACTAGCAATGTCCTCAGATGAGGAATTAGAGATAGCAGAGGCATGTGAAGAATTTGAAACATTAGCAACATTTGAACATTCAGGTGAAGAATTAGTAGATTCACGTTCAATGCACTTCAAGCATGGAGAAACAAATTCTTCCTGAGATGCGCTGATTTGTTGAGCAAGTAATGAATCGCGCTCCTTCTGAAGATCTTCATAACTCACTCTTAGCTTCTTAAGGTCTTGCTTTCTTTAAAGAAATTCATAAGAAAGCTTCTCATGATCGGATAAGAGAGTGTTATGATGACTTTGAAGATTGTCAAACCTAGTCTGAAATCTCTGAAGATTTTCAGTCAAGGCTTTAGTGCGATCCATTTCTTCACCCAACATATCATCACTTTTGTCTAGCATGTTTTGAACCTTTTCTAAAGCCCTTTGTTGTTTTACAGCAATCTTAGAAAGTTTAGAATAGCTGGGCTTAAGATTTTCATCAGATTCATTCTCACTTGATTCAGATGAGGTATATTTGAGTACCTTGGCACCCTTTTCCATGAAGCAATAGGTGGGAGCGTAGTCATCATCCCCTTCATCAGCTTTGTTTGTGAGGTTATTTTCTTTAGTGTTGAAGATAGACTCGTTGACTAATGCAGTAGCGAGAGCTAGGCTCGCCACTTCGGATTCAGACTCCTCAGATGACTCCTCTTCCTCATTTTCTTCAGATTCAGCCTCAGAGTCCATTTCCATGCCAATGAATGCCCTGGCCTTCTTCGAGCTGCTCTTATTGTGATATGAAGGCCTTGAGGATTTTGATGATGAGGATTTTGTGGATTTCTTCTTTTTCTTCACATCATCAGAACTGTAATCCTTGTATTTCTTTTTCTTTGATTCCTTTTCCCATTGAGGACAATCTTGAATGTAATGTCCAGGCTTCTTGCACTTGTGGCAGAGCCTCCTCTTGTAGTCACTGGATGAGGAATCACTGCTCCTTGAGGGTCTCCCAAAGCGACCACATCTTGAGAACTTTTGGAACTTCTTCACAAGCAGAGCCAGATCATGGCTTAGTTCTTCAGGATCACCAAGGCAGCTACCAGAGTCTTCATCTTCGGACTCAGATACAGCCTTGGCCTTCAGTGCACGTGTTCTGCCATAGCTTGAACCATAGAGATCTCTCTTTTCAGCAAGTTGGAACTCATGAGTATTTAGCCTTTCGAGAATATCAGCGGGATCAAGTGACTTGTAATCAGCATGTTCTTGTATCATCAATGCCAGAGTGTCAAATGAGGAATCAAGCGATCTCAGCAATTTCTTCACCACCTCATGGTCGGTGATGTCAGTGGCACCAAGCGCTTGAAGCTCATTTGAGATGTCAGTGATGCGATCAAAGCTTTGTTGAACATTTTCATTGTCGAGTCTTTTGAAGCGGTTGAAGAGATTGCGAAGAACATCAACTCGAGAGTCACGCTGAGTTGAGACTCCTTCATTCACTTTGGACAACCTGTCCCACATAAGCTTCGCTGTCTTCAAAGCACTCACTCTGCCATACTATCCTTTGCTCAGATGGCCACATATGATATTCTTCGCTTGAGAGTCGAGTTGCTTGAATATCTTCACATCAGCAGCATTCAGAGAAGGTGTGACTGAGGGAACACCATTTTCCACAACATACCAGAGATCATTATCAATTGCTTCAAGATGCATTCGCATCTTATTCTTCCAGTAGGGGTAGTCCGTCCCATCGAAGGTAGGACACCCAGCAGAGACCTTGATCATACCTGCGGTCGACATAACTAAAACTCTAGGCGGTTAAACCAAAATCACACAGAACAAGGGAGTACCTTGCTCTAATACCAATTGAAAGTGCGTTATATCGACTAGAGGGGGTGAATAGGCGATTTTTATGAAATTCTTCACTGAGGAATTTGCCGGTGAGGAAATTCCTTAGTGAAGAACTACTAGCATCGGAATGAGTACTCAAAAGTAAACATAACAGAATACAAGCATAGTCATCATGATGAAATGAAGACAGGCATAGAGTACAGGAAGCGTAAGCACAGGATAACATAGGATGAAGACAAACAGACTGAAGAAATTGAACTGAGGAAATTGAGAAAGTCTTCAGTCAAAGTCTTCAAACATAGATATGAACAAGCACACAAAACGGTTATGAGGAAATGAAAGAGTTGAGGAAATAGAACCAGTAAGCTTGGTGAAGACAATGATTTGGTAGACCAGTTCCAACTGATGTCTCAGTTGTACGTCCGGAGGTGGCCATAGTAGGCAGTGCGAGCGCCAGCGCCGCACGACCTTGCCTCTGCACCTGCTCTTCGCGAGGGAGGAGAAGGAGAGGGAGGAGTCAGCACGGGACCCGCTCGTCAGCGACTTAAGCCCCGGGTCCAGCCACTTAAGTGGAAGCGCATTTTGCGGTAAGTACATTTTCCTTTAATCAAAGCGTACTTTACTTCTGCTACGGGCTGAAATGTGTTTCCTCTATTCTGAAGGCGTATTCCTATAAATATGTTTTCTATCTTTCCAGCCAGGGGCCTGTTTGTAGAGTTTATTTTTACAGATTGGTCCCTGAACTTCGTCTGGCTATGTCTTTTCAACCACAACTTCGAATGAGGTGATTCCAAAGCCCACTTCTTCGTCTCGTCGAGCCTGTCATGACCATTTTGCCTTTGCCCGTAAACATCCGCCTCCGGGAGAGAACTGTTTCCGGCGAATCTTTCTGTGATCCTTCTGCACTTCTTCCCAGTGAGCTCTTCATTCCCAGGCAAGCTACGACAGCCACTTGCATGATGGATTGCAGTAGACATGGTTTCCACTTAAATATTTAATCAATGTTTGCTCATTTACCTCTGATGTTGTTGTTTCAATTATGTTTGTGGATCCCTGCTTATTACCATGTTATGCTATGCTGCACTCTATTAGTTGTATAATTACTTGCTAGTAGTATTGTTCTCGTACTTCATGTTGGTATTCATGTCATGCTAGTGATAGTGATGTTCATCTGATTCATGATTAGCGCCAGTTATGAAGAGTATGTGTGATATGCATGATTTTCGCTATGCCATGTTCATCTGCATCTAGTAGTCTAAGTGTTGCATTATTGTTGATGCTAATGATTCATATGGTTATGTTGCTCATCCATGCTTATGTTAATATCATGCTCATGTGGATTAATATTTTATCATATTATTATGACTCAACACCTTTTCAATTCAAGTTTAACCGGACATTAATTAAACTTGAACACCTGTTGGCTGATTCATAGTGCCATCGTATCGAGCTGACCGGTGCAGCCACACTTGCCTTTATGGGGGGTCCTAACTGGGTCTATTGTCATGCCTCTCGCCGGTGCCTCCAACTACGGAAGGTTATACGCGTGTGCTACCCTGAGCAGGTAGGGTGGTATAAGCCTTGTGAGCCCGAGTTTGGTTATGTGCAGATGTCCCCGTTTGGGACTATTTTGTTTTGCCACGACGGTGGTCGTTGGGTGTCACGAGGTGACATCGGGGCCACCCATGACTTAGCCCAAAGGGGAGTTGGTCGGAGTCTCCGGGAGAGTGTCATGGCAATAGATCGGTTTCGTCGGAACACTGTTGGTCCACCCGAATGGGAATACGAGGCCATGGGTTCCATCGTGTGGGTACAGTGTGCTAACCTCTACAGAGTGTGTTTAATCTATGGATAGCCGTGCCCGCGGATAAGGGCCCAGTTCGTAGTAGTTCACAGTATGGGCAAACAGAAATAATAACCTGCTTAATTATAACCCTGGTCCGATGAGGAAAGAAGTTGGTTGATCTTTATGTGATCGTGAGAGGATCACAGTGGTATCATGGATACCAAAGTGGTTGATATTTGTGGTGTTGTGCGATAATCACGGGTAAGGATCAAGCTCCTTGTGGTCATGTAATGATTACTACGGTATTGTTAATACCAAGCTTGATTTGATCCTGAGGTGACCGTGTGATGTCCATGATGGTAAGTTGTATGTGTGGTGGTTACGACGTAACTCCGAACAGAGTTAGTGGATCATGTTAAGTATGCTGCATGCTAATATCATCTTGTGCTTATCATGAGTAACATTGCCATGCTCATTCCATGTGATGCTAGATGTGTTATGTTCAACATGTTCATGCCATGCTCATCTGATGTTGTTCTAGTCATATCATGCTCACCATTGTTTAACCTGTAAATGCCATGTTGTTGTTTATCTTGATTGATTTTGGTTGTTGTGAGCTTGCAAGTACATTCAATGTACTGACTTGGCGTGTCATGCCAGATTGCAGGTGATGCCATGATTGATTGCTTGTCGAGGTTACTGTTCGTGCTAGCTTGATCGTGTCCCAGCGAGAGTCCCTGCGGAGTGGAGTCCTTCGTCGTCGTCGATGTTCCGCTGCTAGTAGTCATTCCGCTGCTTCGAGTTATTCTGCTGCTTGCATAGAGAAACCCTTGCAGGCGTAGTGTTGCCGTGCCGACGTAATTCCCTGTTATATTGGAACCCTTGTATCCATATCGATTGTATTAAAGAGTTGATTTGTTCTATGCCAAGGAGTGTTGTATTCCAGAAGACTTGATCTCTGGGCTGGAATATGGGGTGTTCCGGTCTCTCTGAGTCGGGGTCCCACAAGGCTTGGTATCAGAGTAGGTCTGGCTGTAGGACGCTCTAGTCCGCGCAAACGTCAGAATGCGGTAGTATAGAGTCTAGTCAGTTTGTTGCATTTGGTTGTTGCATTTGTTTGCTGCATAGCATGCATACAGGCTCATTATCTTGTCGCTAACGATTGATTCTATGAGTGTAGGTGGTATCGGGTTCGATCCACTACCTGTACTCGTATTCTTTGCGTACCTGCTCTTCGGTGTTTGGCGTCATCTCTGTCCAAGCGGAGTGATGCCAAGGTACCAAGTGTTCCAAACACCATTTGTGGGTATCACATCCTCATCCTTTCGCTACTCACCCCTATCATTTCGGTGATAGTCATGTTTCTATCCCGAATCGTGCCTTTTGACTTGTCGCTTCGGCAACCCTTATTGATCTTTGCTATCAGACAAGGGCAATGCCAACAAGCCCAGTTTTCTAACTCTATCCTACCCTATCACCCCATTCTTTGGATGTGTACGATTCCCTTCCGTACATTTGATGATGGTGTGCTCGTGTCCTCCGTGTTCTGCCACATGATCACCAAGTCCTTCCTCACCTTCGTATCCACCCAGATGCGACCGGTGTTAAGCCGGCGCTTGGTGTAGCCTTGTTTACACCAACTCTTCCACACGTGGATTCACTTTCATGCACACCGTCACAACATGTTCGACCGTAGTACTGGAGTTTCCGTGAGATTTGTGTGCTTAGGTATGCATGCATATTATTGTTGTGAGTAGCAGTAATATGTGATGTTTCTTGAAAATAATATTATTTGTATGCCTTGTGTGTTTTTGTTTTTGTCGTTTCTTTTGCTTCTTTCTTTGGGCCCTTGGTGTTGCATTATTTCCCCTTATTAAAGTTGCTCATCAACCGACACCGGATCCGAAGAATCAGTGAGGAGTTTAAATAGTTGGAAGCTCGGCTAAATATTATGGAATTCCCAGCCAACTACGATGAATTTGGAATATCTGGTCTGACTACAGAAGATATCATGGCTTGATTATTAGTATCAAGACTACATCAGTGTGCAATCTTCACATCTGTAATGATGAAATCAACCAAAAGGCAGAAATTGTGCAAGACCAACAGTATATATCGAGTCAAAGTTATGGTTCATATATAAGGTTGATTTTGCTATGAGTAAGATTTGAACCATGCTATACACTGGAAACCAGCCAGGATGTACTATAAATTTAGTGCTCCGCAAGGATAGTCGAACAACCTTTTTTATAAGTAATCGGCAGCAGAAATATAAAGGGTGTGTGTGTGTGTGTGTGTGTGTGTGTGTCTATATGGCAATGAGTCAACATATTTCAAATAGAAGCTTCTGGTGTAAGCAACACAGTCTTCCCTCGCAAGCTACAGTAGAAGCTTACAATTCAAGTCTCCCTAGTCTTCCTCGGTATGATATGTGGATGACTTCCATCACAAGATACTCCGCCTTCCTTAGTAAGCCACCGCAAAAGTTTCCAGCATCAGATATCGAGTCTTCCCCAGCAAGCCACTAAGGGGGGAAGCTTCTGAAGTATGGTACCGAACCTTCTTTAGCAAGCTATTTGACGAAAGCTTCGAGCACAAGATATTCATTCTCCCTCAGCGCGATGGCTTTCAGCACAAGCTTCCTCAGTATGGCACTGGTACGAGGTATTACACTGCAAGTTGACAACATATGGTAGTGCATCTTAAAAACCAGATCCACAACAGATTGGCCAGGAACACGAGCCATTCTAGACACAAGTGCCTTCCTCGGGAATCAAATGATCAGCTACACATGCTTTCATTGTGAGCATACAACCAAGGTCTTGCAAGTCACTCGTACGATGATGTAAATAGAATCTGACAACCACATGAGTATTGTTAAAAGAAGGAAGCCAGTTATACACCTCAGTGTGACAAAGGACTATGAAGATTGATGACAACAATGAGCTCAGTGCCTGTGAACCTGTTATATGATCCTGATAAGCCCTTGTCTACTTTTCTTCGGTGACGGCACCACGCCTGTATTCTGAGCTGTTTTTGGCCGTCCGGGGTGGATGCCGATTTTATATTTCTCTATTCAACAACTGTCATGAGTTCTGCGCAGCTTTCCGGCCGTCTCTAATAGATGTTGAATTTCTTTTTGTGACAGTAGCCCTATGCTCTGAGCTGCTTTTCGGACATCTTAGGGAATTGCCACTTTCTTCTTATCAACACGGTCTTATGCTCTGAACTGCTTTTTCGGCTATCTTGAGCCGTGGTTGAGTTATTTTAGTAATGTCCCAGATCTGAGTTGTAAAGACCGTTCTGGTGGCTATTGATTTATTTGCCGATTTCTTGCTAGGGTTCGGATGATCATTTCTCTATGGTTAAAACTTGAGAGACGATGAACCTACAATTTAAACGATGTTACCATGTCAAGAGATGAGGATAAAAGTACGCCTGTTGGAATATTGCACCTAACAGAACCTATGGTCACACGAAGAATTAAGATTGTATATATGGCCAAGCCCTCCACCATCAGTCAAATATGTGGGTACTATCGTTACAAGGCCGTACCCCTTTATACTGGTCAGACAGACGACAGTCAAATCTTTGGTATGGATTGGATACTCACGACAGTGGAGCAAGCCAAGATGATTCAGGAATCCCTGTGAGAAATCAGAATCAGTTAGAAGAACAGTTATGATTCACAACACTGTTTTGAACCCGGAGGAAATGCATCTTTTTGGGCAACCCAATGCAAGGAGTAAAAGATTGGGTGTCCACTGGGAAGATATGTTCACAACTCCATGGAGTGTTGTTAGTGCTGGATTCAAGAATGACACATCCATCGGAAACCACTCTCGGACTTGTGAGAAGGGCACGTGTTGCGGTCATGATCATTTTTCGCACCCCAGTTAAATCAGCAGATATGAATGAAATTGGAGCTAGTGTAAGCACGAACATGTGAGGTAAGACCTGTCAGCATATGGATACAGTGAAGCAAACCACCCCAGAGTCACGCTGTCACTTAGATGAAATTTCATGGGAACATAATATATAGGAAAAAGGATACCTGATTTGGAAACGGTTTCCTTAAGTCAGAATATACATACTTGTTCCCTGAGCAACCAAATCTCGAGCATGAGATTTCTTTAAGCGGGGAAGGTTTGTGACACCATGGATTTTGGCCCTTTCTTTTTCTTTTGTTTTTCTTGGGATTTTTAATTTGAATTGTTTATCTATGGCTCTATGGTCCTGAAACCTGGGAAGAACATCACTTCTGAAGCTCCCAAGTGGATTGTCATCCTCAAAACCATCTCAAGACCTTGTCATTTTCATCTTAGCCCAATCCCAATATTATTTTTATTGGGAATATTCCTTTTTCTAGTAAAGGAATAATCCTTTTTGCCCTAGGTTGTGAAACAACCTATATTTCTGTCACTCCCATAATTCCCAAATAATTCTCATAAATTGTTTGGGTCATATCTTCCACAGACATGTCAAAACCCTTCCTGGCATCATCAAAGATAATTCACAAATATTTCTTTTCTCATTCTGCCCTAAGTGCCTTTTTTGAGAAGGAAGTGCTATTTATCTTTGCTTGCTTGCCTACAAAGTTTTTGGACACATTTTCCTATCCATATCATTTCCCCATGACAAAATTCAACTTATGTTGCCTAGTGAATCTTCCTAAGAAAATTTCCAAAGTTCCCATCAGATGGAAACCTTGTTGAAGGAAGTACCAGCTAGGGGTATCCAAATGAGTTGAAATTTTTCATGGTCCTTCATATGATCGAATAATCACCCTCGTCAAGATTTGGGCTCATGTCATCACTCTATGTGAGCACAGCATCAAATCTAGGTTTCTGGTCAGATTTTCAGGTTGTGAAGCAACTATATTTTATATTGCTGAAAATTTACAAGGACATGCTCCTACGCATAAAACATATCTCCACAAAATTTGGGCCCAACTCATCCATCCATTTTCCCTCTATGATTTTTCTTAGATTTTGTCCAAAGAGCTGCACTGTGAAGGAAGTACCATTTTGGTGTATCCAAATGGTATGAAACTTTTACAGTAGCTTAATATTTTCAAATAACTCGTCACCATAAAAATTCAGCTCAATATCATTTGTTATGTGAGTGCCCCTTCTTATTTTTCATTTCTGGCCAGTGGGGCATTTTCTACAGCAAGTGCGAACTACCTAAACACCTCCTATTAATCTGAAATTTTTCCAACACAGTCACCTTGGCATGTTATCAAACCATGCCAAAGCTCAACCTCTGCCTCCTCCTGGATTTGTCTCCCCACAACACAAACACCTTGCCGTTCATCTGAGTTGTATATACCTACAAATCTCTTCTTTACTCCTGGACTCTTTTCTTTCTTCATTTGCACGAAGGGTAGCATGGTATATATACTAGACATAGTCTGCTTGGCCAGGGTGCACCGCGTGCGCCAGTTCACGCGGTGACCACCGTTGTGGCATGCAGTGGACGCGAGCTGGTTGGTTTCTTGCTCGGGCCCCTCCCCCTCTCGCCGTTCTTTCACGCCCATTCATGTCTAGGAGGTTCCCCTCGTCATCGCCTTCCCTCTGGACCCCTTTGTTGGGAATCATTGCATGGAAAACAAAAAAAATTATGCGCACACACAATGATCTATCCATGGAGGTGCATAGCAACGAGGGGAAGAGTGTGTCTACGTACCCTCATCGACCGTACGCGGAAGCATTTGACAACGCGGTTGATGTAGTCGGACTTCTTCTAGCTCCGACCGATCAAGTACTGAACGTACAACACCTCCGAGTTCTGCACACGTTCAGCTCAGTGACATCCCTCACCTTCTTGATCCAGCAAGGTGTTGAGGTAGTAGATGAGTTCCTTCAGCACGACAGTGTGGTGACGGTGATGGTGAAGTGATCCGCGCAGGGCTTCGCCTTAGCACTACGAAGATATGACCGGGGGTGTAAACTGTGGAGGGGGCGCCGCACACGGCTAACAATTGATGGTGTGTCTTCTAGGCGCCCCCTCCCCACATATATATAGGTGGGAGGGGAGGAGAGGCAGCCAGGGGCGCTCCAAGTAGGCCGAATCCTACTTGGAGTCTTCCCCAATTTGGCCTTCCTCCCTTCCATAATTGTCGGAGGGGGGGAAGGGAAGGGGAAGGAGAGAAGGAACGGGGGGGTTGAACCCCCTCTTTCCCTTCTCCCACTCGGCCTCCTTCCATGGGGGGGCACCACTTGTGGGCTGGTGTGCTCCCCTCTCATGGCCCATATGGCCCATATATTCCCCCGGGGGGTTCCGGTAACCCCTCCGGTACTCCGATAAATAATTGACACACTCTGAAACACTTCTGGTGTTCGAATACTATCGTCCTATATATCAATCTTTACCTCTCGACCATTTTGAGACTCCTCGACATGTCCGTGATCTCATCTGGGATTCCGAACAACATTCGATCACCAAATCACTTAACTCATGTAATACAATATCGTCATCGAACGTTAAGCGGGCGGACCCTATGGGTTCGAGAACTATGTAGACATGACCAAGACACCTCTCCAGTCAATAACCAATAACGGAACCTGGATCCTCATATTGGCTCCTACATATTCTTTGAAGATCTTTATTGGTCGAACCGTTATGACAACATACCTTATTCCCTTTGCCCAACATTATGTTACTTGCCCGAGATTCGATCGTCGATATCTACATATCTAGTTCAATCTCGTTACCAACAAGTCTCTTTACTTGTTCCGAATACATCATCCTGTAACTAACTCATTAGTCACTTTGCTTGCAAGGCTTCTTATGATGTGCATTACCGAGAGGGCCCAGAGATGCCTCTCCGATACTCGGAGTGACAAATCCTAATCTCGATCTATGCCAACCCAACAAACACCTTCGGAGATACCTGTAGAGCATCTTTATAATCAACCAGTTATGTTGTGACGTTTGATAGCACATAAGGTATTCCTTCGGTATTCGGGAGTTGCATAATCTCATAGTCGAAGGAATATGTATTTGACATGAAGAAAGCAATAGCAATAAAACTGAACGATCAATATGCTAAGCTAACGGATGGGTCTTGTCCAACACATCGTTCTCCTAATGATGTGATCCCATTGTAAAATGACAACTTATGTCCATGGTTAGGAAACCTTAACCATCTTTGGTCAACGAGCTAGTCAAGTAGAGGCTCACTAGGGACACAGTGTTTGTCTATGTATTCACACATGTATTTGGGTTTCCGATCAATACAATTCTAGCATGAATAATAAACATTTATCATGAAGAAGGAAATATAAAATAACAACTTTATTATTGACTCTAGGGCATATTTCCTTCACCCTCTCCCACTCATGTAGATCGCTCCTCGGGGCTTGCCGCCGCATGCCCATGGGAGAACAGTGGCCTTTCGGCTCTGTTCATGCCTCAGCTTCTTCCTCCCCGTTCTCATTGGCCTCCTCGGCCCTGTGAGCCTCCCATGTTCCTCTCCTATCGCCTACCGCAGAGCTTGCTTGCGTTCCCAGGTGTCCGCAGCTCTGGCCACGCGTCTGTAGCGGCCGCCAGCGCGACACCCCTCGCCTCGGCTATTTAAGCAGCCTCGAGCCCTCTCGACCTCGACAGCGGCCTCCCCGCTCGCCCTCACCCCTCCTCAACCCATCCATTCTCTCCTGGAGCCCCTCTTCGCCTCGGTTGGCCGCCATGGCCGCCGCCCCTGACCTCCTAACTTCGGGCAATGGCGAGCCCCTCCCTCCTTCTCTTCTCCACCTTAGACCTCCACGACCACACTAGAACCACCCCAGAACCTCTTCTTCTCCTCCAATGAACTGTGGGGCCGTGCCCGGAGTTGCCTGTGCCCGCTGTCTGCCACAGCCGACGCCCCACTCGAGTCGTCACTCTCCGATGGCCGTGTCCTCCACTAGTGGATGCGGCGGTCGATCTCGATCTCTCAGGTGGCCGGACCTCCGCCGGAGGTGGCCGGAGTAGGCAGTGCGTGCGTCGGCGCCATGTGACCTCGCCTCTGCCTCTGCTCGTCGCGAGGGAGGAGAAGGAGTTGGAGGAGTCAGCACGGGACCCGCTCGTCAGTGACTTAAGCCCGGGCCCAGCCACTTAAGTGGAAACACATTTTGCGGTAAGTATGTTTTTCTTTAATGAAAGCGTACTTTAGTTATGCTATGGGCTGAAATGCGTTTCCACTGTTCTGAAGGCATATTCCTATAAATACGTTTCCTATCTTTCCATCCAGTGACCTGTTTGTAGAGTTTATTTTTACAGATTTGTCCCTGAACTTCGTGTGCTATATCTTTTCAACCACAACTCTGAATGAGGTGATTCCAAAGCCCACTTCTTCATCTCGTCAAGCCCGTCCTGTTGGTATCATTCTCATAATGTTTTCACACTATGAAAATGACCATTTTCCCTATGCCCGTAAACAACCCCCTCTAGGAGAGAACTGTTTCCGGCGTCTTTTTGTGATCCTTCCGCACTTCTTCCTGGTGACCTCTTTGTTCCTAGGCAAGCTACGATAGCCACTTGCATGATGGATTGCAGTAGCCATGGTTTCTACTTACATATTTAATAATTTTTTGCTCATTTACCTCTGATGTTGTTGTTTTGGTTATGATTGTGGATCCCTGCTTATTATCATGTTATGCTATGTTGCACTCTGTTAGTTGTATAATTACTTGCTAGTAGATTGTTCTCGTACTTCATGTTGGTATTCATGTCATGCTAGTGATAGTGATGCTCATCTGATGCATGATTAGCGTCGGTTATGAAGAGTATTTGTGATATGCATGATCATCGCTATGCCATGTTCATCTGCATCTAGTAGTCTACGTGTTGCATTATTGTTGATGCTAATGATTCATATAGTTATGTTGCTCATCCATGCTTATGTTAATATCATGCTCATACGCATTTTTATTTCATCATATTATTATGACTCAGCACCTTTTGCATTCAAGTTTAACCGAACATTAATTAAACTTGAACACCTTTTGGCTGAGTCGTAGTGCCATCGAATCGAGCTGACCAGTGCAGCCAGACTTGCCTTTATGGGGGGGTTCCTAACTGGGTCTATTGTCATACCTCTCGCTAGTGCCTCCAACTAGGGAAGGTTATATGCATGAGCTACCCTGATCAGGTAGGCCGGTATAAGCCTTGTGAGCCCGAGTTTGGTTATGTGCACATGTCCCTATTTGGGACCATTTTGTTTTGCCACGATGGTGGCCGTTGGGTGTCACGAGGTGAGATCGAGGCCACCCATGACTTATCCAAAAGGGGAGTTGGTTGGAGTGGCCGGGAGAGTGTCATGGCAATAGATCAGTTTTGTCGGAACGCCGTTGGTCCACTCGAATGGGAATACGAGGCCATGGGTTCCGTGGTGTGGGTACAGTATGCTAACCTCTGCAGAGTGTGTTTAATCTATCGATAGCCATGCCCACGGATAAGGGCCTAGTTCATAGTAGGTCACAGTATGGGTCAACAGAAATAATAACCTGCTTAATTATAACCCTGGTTCGATGAGGAAAGTTGGTTGATCTTTATGTGATCGTGAGAGGATCACGATGGTATCATGGATACCGAAGTGGTTGATATTTGTGGTGTTGTGCGATAATCATGGGTAAGGATCAATCTCCTTGTGTTCATGTAATGATTACTACGATATTTTTAATACCAAGCTTTATTTGATCCTAAGCTGATCGTGTGATGTCCGTTACGGTAAGTGGTATTTGTGGTGGTTACGAGGTAACCCCGAACAGACTAAGTGGATCATGTTAAGTATGCTGCATGCTAATATCATCTTGTGCATATCATGAGTAACATTCCCATGATCATTCCATGTGATGCTAGATGTGTTATGTTCAACATGTTCATGCCATGCTCATTTGATGTTGTTCTAGTGATATCATGCTCATCATTGTTTAACCTATAAATGCCATGTTGTTGTTTGTCTTGATTGCTTTGGGCTGGCCGGGATCATTCGGCGGCGCGATGTGGTCTGCGGCAGCACATCATCTGGCTTTAGATCGGCGACAGCATCGAGGGCCTGGTGGACTGCTCGGCGGCACTTCTGGCAGATCTACTCTGGCCGGTGTAGCCAGTGGTGGTGGTCATATTCTTCGTCGGAGGTGGCCGTCCAGAGACTGGGTGGTCGGACCTCGAGATCCATCATCTAGTCACAGCTGCGAGTTGGGAGACATGGTTGCCGGTGAAAACCGAGCCGACGGCAGGCAAGGGCGGCATTCTACGATGTTACCTTGATGAAAGCATCGTCGTGTAACTATTGTTGACCCACTCGTGCTGCTCCGGGGGAAACCCTAGGATCTGGTGTTCCAGATCAGACGATGGCGACACTGCATTGTCATTTATATTTTGGGAGCATCATTTGTCAAGCAGTGCTCGAAGTCAGAAGCAAGAGGTGGAGCGGCTTTGTCTTGCACGAAGCTTCGGTGGAGATGTCAAGCCTGACCGACAGGTGCTACGCTTTGTCATGCCTGGTCGGCAGATGCTACACACGACAGATCTTCCAAAGACTTCAAGCTGTGTCGACTGGTGGTACTTGGCGACATGGTGTTGAGGTCTATCGGTGGCGACCGCGATGTGCTCAGCTGTTCGCGCGCACGGAGGTGGTGCCGTTGGGCACCGTGGTGGCGTCGACGACAGCTAGACCGAGCAAGGTTGATGCATCAGTACAACTCTAAAGATGGAGTGGTGGCAGTTGGCGGCGGCGGCCTCTAGCGCTGGACCGGTGTGTGCCCCAGACCAGGCAAGTGGCTTGGTTGGTGTCGTGGATCTAAGACTGACAGTAAAATGGGGGGTAGGTATGAAGAGGCAAGATCCAAGCTATGGCGAAGTTGTACACACGAGTTTTACGAGTTTAGGCCCTTCGCGGAGGAAGTAACAGCCCTACGTCTCGGTGCCCGGAGGCGGTCGACTGGATTACGTATGTGTGTGTGTTTACAGGGGGTGCGAACCCTTATGCCAGTGGAGGGGGTGGCTTATGTAGAGTGCGCCTAGACCCCAGCCAACCCACGTTACAAGGGTTTTAAGGTACATCAAGAGGGGGCGTTACTGGTAACGCTAGTAATGAAGTGACATAAATGTCTATTAAGTCTATGAAGTAAATGTCCGACCGTTACTGCGCAAAGTGACTTTAGACCTTCTGTCTGTCGGGTGATAGTTTTCGCGGTCGAGTGACTTCAAGTCTTCCGAGTGGAATGCTTTGAGGTTGAGTGGATTATGCTGTCCCTCGAATTCTTCTGGCTTTAGGGTGATGTCCTAGGGGAGGGTGTCTAGGTCAGGCCTATGACCCTACCCTAGGTATATAGCTTCATCTTTAGCCCCCGAATGGTTCAGGGTTTGAGTGGAGAAGGAGTTGAGAATACCTCCGACTCAATTTTCACGCTTCGGGAGCGTCTTATTGAGACCAAATGAGCAATCATGATGACTTCAACTTCTTTTTTAGTCGCCTTGATCCATTTTTGGTTTTGTCGAGTGAACTTTCACTGCTAAGCTTCGAGTGTTGAAATGGGAAAAATCTTCCGTCTGACAGGTTGCTCTGCTGCTCGCAGATATTGTGGGATTCGAATTTTTGGGAAGTGCGCGGGGCAGAGGAGACCATAGTAATCAGGTTGGATTAGGCAGGGTCGCCTCGATCACTGCGCCAGGTTTTTCGCCACGTATCGCACACGCGACTGTTGCGGGATTTGATAGGATTGCCTGGACCCACGGGTCAGCCACTCAGAAGCGGCCTCATATAAGGTGTCGGATTGGGGTTTTTTGCACAGTGCATTCCCATTCTTCCTCTTTCTCCGTAGTTCTCTCTGCCACATCCACCTCTGCTCCCGGCGCCGCCGCTCTTCTCGAGCTCTGCCCGCTACAATGGGAAAGGAGAATACGGTGGCCTTGGAGCATGCGAAGAAGGCGACGGCGAAGGCGAAGGGGAAGAAGTCCAGCCAGGGCGGATCTTCGTCGAGGTCCGACCTGCCGCGCGGCTGGATCCAAGGCGATTGGATTCGGTCGATGATTCGTCAGGACGACATTCACGATCTGGTTGAGGGGGGACTGATTCCCCACGAATCGGCGTGGCTCCCGGAAGGTGAGACTGAACCGCATCCGTAGGAGGGTGAGTGCGTTCTCCTCGCCACCCATGTTGACCGCGGGTTTTCTTCCCCCCCCCCCCATCCTTTTTTCCGAGGCTTCTTGAATTTCTTTGGAGCACAACTCCACCACTTTCCCCCCAACACCATCATGTACCTCGCTGCCTTCGTGTCCATGTGCGAGAATTTCTTGGGTTGTAGACCACACTGGGGCCTCTTCAAGCACATTTTCACATGTCGTTCTCAGTCGGTCAAGAAGGCCAACCCGAGTGATGAGAGACGCACGTGATCCAGATGTGTGGAGGTCTTGGGATTCAAATGAGAGGAAAAAGCACTTTCCCAGCCATGATCCTCCCTGAGTCAGTCCGAGGGTGGCAGTCGACTTGGTTCTATTGCAAAGACCAGCCAACTCCAGGCTAGTCGACTGGACTTCCCCCCTTTTCCATGGCTCAAGTCGAGAAACCCTCTGCCTTGAAAGTGACCCCGGAGGAGAGAGTGCAGGTGAAGGTGTTGGTCGAGCGGGTGGTCCAACTCGTCTGTGATGGCGTGACTGGCATGGATCTATTGGAGGTCTTCCTAAAACGACGCATTCAGTCGCTTCAAGCTCATGACCATCCGATGTGGATGTATTCGGGCATTGAGGATTCCACTCGGATCCACCCAAAAGAGATCGACGAGGATACGGTGGAGAAGTGGTTGAGGGGTATCACTAGCAACAAAGATAACCCCAGGGGGTCCAGGAGAGTCCCTCCACTCGACAACTCGCACCAACCAGACAAGGTCCAACTCTGAATTGCCGAGTGTTCTCTTGATTTATCATGTGACTGCTTGTTGTCAACTGACTGATTTTTGCTTCGCTTGTTATCTTTCAGGCCCTTATTGAGATGTACTCGATGCCCAACAGGGAGCGGGAATAGGATCCAGAGGGGGGAGGCGAGCGGAGGTGAGAGCGGCGAGTGGCACTCCGATGAAGAGGAGGACCAGGAGAGTGACGACCCGAGTGACGAAGAAGAGGTCGACTCACCTCCCCGTAGGGAAAGGCGATCCAAGCACACTCACGACCCGGCAAGCATCCCCGACAAAGTGACCGCGCCGACTGGACAGTCGTCAAAGCGCCCTCGGACGTCTTCTCCAGTGCCGACTGAGGAGGCGCCGAAGCAACCAAAAGCTACACCGTCAAAACCGCCGAAGGCCTTGCCCAAGATCAAATTGACCGTTCCTACTATTTCCGGGTAATAGTTGGATCTGATTTCTTGGTTTAGTACGAATGGAGTCTTGGTCGACCCATCGTGATAGACATGACCGACTGAATCTTGAAATTTGTAGTGCTGCTACCTCCGGGACTTCCACCCGCAAGTATGAAGATGAAGAAATGGAAAATGCAGTCACCTCCAACCCGGGTATAACTCTCGTAATTCTATCTTCAGTCACTCGGTTGTTTCATCAGTCAATTGAATTCTGGCGATTAATATGGGGTCGACTGAATCTCTATGATTGATCTTTTTGCAGCTCCTCCCAACGTCATTGAACTTCCAGATGACGACGAGGATATGCCGCTGAGGCCCAGGAGGAACAAGAAGACATCAGCTGGCAAGACATCCCAATCGGTGCTGGCGGCAGAGCCAGCGATTCAATAGCCTGAAGATGTGGCTCAAGCTTCTGTTACTTTCGCAAATCCAGTATCAAGTGAACGCCCCACATCGCCGACTGCACCAGTGTTGGCTTCGACCATCCAGCTTCATGCCTCGGAACGTCAAGCTGCCGCGACTGAGCTGCCAACTCCCTTCTTCACCCGCCATCGCATCCCAAAAGACCAGGCAGGCGCCGTTGCAGAAGCCATTCGCCAAGCCAGCATAATGAGGGAGCGGGTGAAGGTGGTGCATGAAAATAGTCTGGTTGCTTATGACGCCAGCGCGGCCCTTCGAGCCAATGCCCAGGTAAGCTGGCTTCTGACTGAACCCTTAACGTGTTGCTTGTTCTGTTAGGATATGCTACCCAAAAACTTTCCTTTGTGCATCTTCTTGTTATTCTGCACTTCACATCCGCACACCCACTGGGTGTTTGAATTTCTGTTGAGTAACTTTCTCAATTGAGTCGACTAGGTTGTGTCGATTGTAGTTCTCGGTTAGTGGGGGCAAGCGTAGTGCACCAACTGGGTGTAGTCCCCGAGGCCACCGTCGAATGTGTGATTCGGCGGGGGTATTTTAAAGAATGTCTTTATTGTTCCACTCTTCCACTCGGTCTGGGCAGACCATGTCGAGTGGAATCTGAATCAGTGGGGGCACGATAAGTGCACCCACTGGGTGTAGTCCCCGAGACCGCGGTCGACTGCGGGCAGTTAGTTGGGGTCTAAGAATATTTCTTTTTTTTCTTTTTTTTCTTTCTTTCCACTCGGTCTGGGCAGACCATGTCGAGTGGAATCTGAATCAGTGGGGGCACGATAAGTGCACCCACTGGGTGTAGTCCCCGAGACTACTGTAGAATGTTCAATTCTGTAGTTGTCTTAGAGTCTTATTCACTCGGAGGCGAATGATCTTTGGTCTTGTCCATTGACATATCTTTTACTGATTGCAGAAATCCTGTGAGCTTATCTCCAAGTTCGCTGAATTTGAAGGAAAGTAGAGACAACTCAACCTTGACTTGGAGCTGGCCAATCAAAACTTAAAGAAGGCTAAAGACGAAGTAGCTGGTATGGAAGGTAACAACCTGTTGACTGTTTATCTTAATCATCCCTCAAGTTATCTCTTCATTCTTCTGTCTGACCCGAGTGTATACCTTGGAGAGAAAATGAGGTAGGCTCTGGCGAAGAAGGACCTCGATCTTGCAGCTGCGCAAAAGGAGGCTCAGGAGAAGACTGCACTAGCTGACAAGAAACTGGTTTCAGTCAGTGCACTAGAGGAGGAAATCACCAAGCTGAAGATGTCTCTTACCGAGTCCAACCGAGAGGCAACTCGTCTGAAGAAATATAAGGGGACTCTGAATGAGCAGCTGGAAAGCATGTCTCGTAGGAGAAACGACCTGGAAGCTTATCTGAAAGCACTCGCCAAGAAGCTCTTCCTTATGCTCGAAGGTACTTTTCTTTATCCGACTGATTTACTGTTTGTAAGTCACCGTGAACCGGTCAACTCATTAATTCTTTGAATCTACAGAATTTTGCCAAAACTTTGAAGAAGAGACTGGACGGATCGAGACGGGCTTGGACCCCATCCTTTCTCCTACCGGTGATGAGGCTGCCATGAACGTGCTCCGATTGGAATCCCAAGTTGCCAGCGTTACAAGCTATCTCGCTCACCTGAAGGTGGCGGTGTCGCGCATCGATACGACGCTTTGGTCAAGGGAAACACTTCAAAATGACCTCGAGTCTCTGATGACTCGACTCAATGAGGTTCCTAGTCGAGTGCAAGAATGGAAGAAGTCCTCTGCCAGATACAGTGCTGACGTAGCTCTGGCGCTGGTTCGGGTCCACTACAAAGAAGCCCAAGAAGAGAAGCTGGCGGAGATCAAAGTTGCCAACACAAAAAAGCATGACTTCCAATCCTTCATGGAAACATTCATTGTTGCTGCCACTCGGATTGCTGACGGAATCGACCTGGACGAGTTCGTCGAGCCTGCAAGCCCTCCTCGTGCGGAGTGAGCAATCTTTAAACTTCACCTTAAATTTGCCTTGGAATGCCGACTGTTTTTGTAACCATTAAACTCCTTCGGGCCTGATGCTCGAGTACTTTTATCTATGTTCTGGAACTTTAGGATTTATCTGAGCTTGGTTTATCTTCTGAATGTGCTTGTGTTTGCCTTCGAGTGGAACTTGTTCTTCACTCGGAATAGTCTTTGTACTTGAGATGCAGTTTTGAGGAGGAGGTCCTAGTCGACCTGCACCTCATCGTCCTTGTGGATGAGGATGGAGCGCACCTTGTATTTGCGGCGCGGCTCCAAAGAGAAGGTTGCAGTCGACCTACACCTCGTCGTCCTTGCGGATGAGGATGGAGCGCACATTGTATTTGTAGCGCAGCTCCGAAGAGAAGGTTGCAGTCGACCTACACCTCGCCGTCCTTGCGGATGAGGATGGAGTGCACATTGTATTTGTGGCGCAGCTCCGAAGAGAAGGTTGCAGTCGACCTGCACCTCGTCGTCCTTGCGGATAGGGATGTGTTTCAAACTTAGGCGAGTACTGGACTGCAGCTAAGCCCCCGAGTGTGAGGGTTGCTCATCACTCGGTAGGATTTTTTAAACTTAGGCGAGTACTGGACTGTAGCTAAGCCTCCGAGTGAGAGGGTTGCTCACCACTCGGTAGGATTTTTTAAACTAAGGCGAGTACTGGACTGCAACTAAGCCTCCGAGTGAGAGGGTTGCTCACCACTCGGTAGGATTTTTCATACTTAGGCAAGTACTGGACTGCAGCTAAGCCCCCGAGTGTGAGGGTTGCTCACCACTTGGTAGGATTTTCTAAACTTAGGCGAGTACTTGACTGCAGCTAAGCCTCCAAGTGAGAGGGTTGCTCACCACTCGATAGGATTTTTTACACTTAGGCGAGTACTGGACTGCAGCTAATCCCCCGAGTGTGAGGGTTATAAACCACTCGGTAGGATTTTCTAAACTTAGGCGAGTACCTGACTGCAGCTAGGCCTCCGAGTGAGAGGGTTGCTCACCATTCGGTAGGATTTTTTAAACTTAGGCGAGTACCGGACTGCAGCTAAGCCTCCGAGTGAGAGGGTTGCTCACCACTCGGTAGGATTTTTCACACTTAGGCGAGTACTGGACTGCAGATAAGCCCCCTAGTGTGAGGGTTTCTCACCACTCGGTAGGATTTTCTAAACTTAGGCGAGTACTTGACTGCAGCTAAGCCTCCGATTGAGAGGCTTGCTCACCACTCGGTAGGATTTTTTAAACTTAGGCGCGTACTTGACTGCAGCTAAGCCTCCGAGTGAGAGGGTTTCTCACCACTCGGTAGGATTTTTTAAACTTAGGCAAGTACTTGACTGCAGCTAAGCCTCCGAGTGAGAGGGTTTCTCACCACTCGGTAGGATTTTTTAAACTTAGGCAAGTACTTGACTGCAGCTAAGCCTCCGAGTGAGAGGGTTGCTCACCACTCGGTAGGATTTTTTAAACTTAGGCGATTACTGGACTACAGCTAAGCCCCCGAGTGAGAGGCTTGCTCACCACTCGGTAGGATTTTCTAAACTTAGGCGAGTACTTGACTGCAGCTAAGCCTCCGAGTGAGAGGGTTGTCACCACTCGGTAGGATTTTTTAAACCTAGGCGAGTACTGGACTGTAGCTAAGCCTCCGAGTGAGAGGGTTGCTCACCACTCGGTAGGATTTTTTAAACTTAGGCGAGTACTGGACTACAGCTAAGCCTATGAGTGAGAGGGTTGCTCACCACTTGGTAGGATTTTTTAAACTTTGGCGAGTACTGGACTGCAGCTAACCCCGAGTGAGAGGCTTGCTCACCTCTCGGTAGGATTTTGTCAAACTTAGGCGAACCGGATTCACAGCTAAGCCCCCGAGTGGGAGCGTTGCTCACCACTCGGTAGGATTTTTTTCAAACTTAGGCGAAACAGATTCGCAGCTAAGCCACCCACTGGGGGATTTAGAGCACAAAAGGAAACAACAATCATTTATGAGACTGTAAAAACTGTGTCTTTGATAATCGAACTAGAAGGTATCTCTTATTACATATCAACAGTCTAAATGCTTAAGTGTAAAAGGGGCGGAGCAGCTCCGCATTCCAAGCGTGTGGCTCGTCTTTCTTGTGCTCGACATTGTATAAGTGGTACGCTCCGTTGTGGAGAACTCTGGTGACGATGAAGGGGCCTTCCCAAGAAGGAGCGAGCTTGTGTGGTTTCTACTGATCCACTCGGAGAACCAAGTCTCCCTCTTGAAATGCTCGACCCTTCACATTTCTGGCGTTGAATCGACATAGGTCTTGCTGATCAATGGTCGATCGGATCAGGGCCATCTCTCTTTCTTCTTCCCAGAGATCTACTGCGTCTTGCCGAGCCTGTTCTGCTTCATCTTCTTAGAAAAGCTCGACTCGGGGCGCATTATGAAGCAAGTCACTCGGAAGTACAGCTTCAGCTCCATATGTCGGATTTCGGGTTCCAGCAGACCCTTGAGGTTCGAACACTAGGGTGTGCGCAGAGATTTCGCCTTCTACCTACCTGCACCCCTCCGCCTCGATGAGATCTGAGCTATGGAAAGAACGACACGAGAGACGCAGGGTTTATACTGGTTCGGGCCACCGTTGTGGTGTAATACCCTACTCCAGTGTGTGGTGTGGTGGATTGCCTCTTGGGCTGATGATGATGAACAATACAAGGAAGAACAGCCTCGCGAGGGTCTGTTCTTTACTGGGGGGACGAACTGCCAGGAGGAGTTCAGTCACCCTTCTCTCTCTCTGATTTCGATCCGATCCCCCTACCCTGTGGGTGGCCGGTCCTATTTATATGCAAAGGCCATAGGCTTCTTCCCAAATATTGAGCGGGAAGGGCGCCAACAATTGGCCATTTTGAAGGGGAACATCTAGTACACTTATCCTGACTAAAGTTGGTCCTCGCCTGCGCAAAGCTCTGGTGGTGACGCCGTCTTGGGCTCCACGATGACCTCCATCCTGCAGTCCTCCTGGTCTTGGTCTCGTTGCACCGAAATGGCAACCTTTTCCTGATGCCTCGGTACTCCGCGGCTACGCTTGCCCCCTTTGCACCAAAGGGGAAAGGAGGACACTGCGCCGGCTGGCACCCGCCTGGCGCCCTTGGTCGTCATGGCTTGCGTCACGGGCTCCTCGTGAGGTACCCCGCCTTGATCTCTCCGCCTCTCGCGAGCCAGCCTGGTGAGGCCGTGCCTGAGGAAGCTCCGCGTTATCCGCCCCGCGAGGCTTGGCCCCTCGCGAGGGTCTTAAGTCTGTGTTGATGAAGATGGGCCGTGCTGGGCCCCCCTTTGAGCCACGCCGCAGGCCGCAGGCAGGCAAGTCTGGGGACCCCCGTTCCCAGAACGCCGACAGTAGCCCCCGGGCCCAAGGCGCGCCCAGACTTGGCCGTGCAGGGAGGCGAAAGGGTAGGCGCGAAGCGCCGCGGGCCCTAACAGCCTGCGGCCTTGGGCGCCGCGTGGCGGTTGATTGGACGTGGGTGTCTCCACTTCCCCATGGCGCCTCGGCAACTGCACGGATTGGACAAGTCCCTGCATGCAAAGCGGGTCATGATTACCTGCGATAGTGGGGGCCGACGGTTGGCCCTCGCCGGCTATAAGTACGGATCGGCGCGCGCCCTTCCAGTTCATCCCCCTTTGCTTCTCCTTCTTCATGGCCCCGTCGAGGAGGTTCTCGGCCGCAGAGAAGGGGAAGGCTCGCCGGGTAGAGCCTGCCTCTCCCCCGCCCAAGCGCGGCCGAGGGCGCCCTCACAAACATCCTATGGCCACCACGACAGCTCCCCGCGGCCGCGGAGACGATTTCCAGCATGGTGACGGGCAGACAGCTGCGGCCGGGGGGCGCGCTTCGGTCGCGCGTCCCCCTAGGCCGCGCTTTCGCGTTGCAGAGGTGCTGTCGGAGTTCGTTGTGTGGTCGACGGAGCCGACTAGCACCCGGCTTCCACTTCCTCGCTTCCTCCTCGGCGAGCTCCCGGCCGGTGCCCCGGGCGGCCTCTGGCTCCAGGCTGACGGCTGCTGCAGCCGGGCCTCATGGGCTTCGTTGGAGGTGTCCGCAACCGGTAGCCTGGACTTGGCCTGCGGTTGGCAAACATTTGCCCGCGCGCGTGGCCTGAGCCGTCGGTGCACCCTACACTTCAAGTTCGACGGCGATGCCACCCTCTACGTGAGGGTGTTTGGGGAAGATGGTCGCCGTGCAGGGTGCTGCCCTGAGGGCGACGACCGCGGCCGGGAACCCAGCTCCGGCGATGATGGAGAGGACAGCGCTCGCGCGACTAGCGGCGCTCAGGGTTCCCCAAGCTTCTCCGGTTCTTCTTCAGGCGGCGACTCTTCTAGCGGTGGCCGCGGTCAGCCTCCACGCCATCGTATCTGCTTGGGAGGTGGTAGCGTGTCTGCCCGCCGTCACGCCTCGGTGAAGCACGAGAGGGAGTCGGCCTGAGCCCCGGGGGCAGAGTCTTCCCTGCAGGCCGGTGTGAGGCGAGCTGCGCCTGATTCGTTCTTCCTTTCCCTTTTTCCTGCGTAAAAAGACAGTAGTGTGGAGCCCCGCGGGGGCATGTTTGGGTTATTGCTATTAATCATCGTTTTGCTTCCGTTATCGTGCCTTCCGGCTATGTGCCCGTGCGTGGGTAGTTCCCGGCCCCAGCCGCGGGGGGCGACCGACCGAGGCCCTCTGTTCGTGTCGCGGTGCCCGTGGGGCACGGACTGGAGGGGTGCTCCTGTAATGGACCCAGGTCGCGAAACCTTTGAACGACTAGGACAGGAACACTCGTGAGGGCGCTCGGCTACCCCCCTCGCGAGGCCTTGCATAAGAGAAATCGAGGCAGGAGAGTGAAAAGTCGAAGAACCACAAGCCAAAGACGGCAACATCTTCAATAAAACTTCGAATGAGAATGAACAAGCCAACTGCGGAAAGCAAATGAAAAAGCCGCGTCCGGCACCTAATCTAGTCTTCGACGTCTTCTCACCAGCGCGGAGCTAAGTGCTGCCACTGGGCATGGGAGGGAGCCCCAGGGCCTGAGGCCGGCGCTCCTGAGACTCCGGAGCATGTACAGCCCCAACTCATTATTACGTGAGAGTGTCACGGGCGGCGAGCTTCACAGGAGTTGGCCTTCTTCACAGGCTCCGGGCCTTTTCCAAAACGCGACGGCTTCACAGGCATTCGCCTTCTTCACAGGCTTTGGGCCTTTTCCAAAACGCAACAGCTTCACAGGCATTCGCCTTCTTCACAGGCTCTGGGCCTTTTCCAAAACGCGACAGCTTCACAGGCATTCGCCTTCTTCACAGGCTCTGGGCCTTTTCCAAAACACGGCGGCTTCACAGGCATTCGCCTTCTTCACAGGCTCTGGGCCTTTTCCAAAACGCGGCGGCTTCACAGGCATTCGCCTTCTTCACAGGCTCTGGGCCTTTTTAGGGGTAGAACCTCCGGAGGTGCTGGATGTTCCATGCGTTCTGGACCGGCACCCCCTCCTGAGTCTCCAAGCGCGCGGAGCCGGGCCTGGAAACATGAACAACCTTGAACGGGCCCTCCCACATGGGAGAGAGCTTGTGCAATCCCTCCCTGGAGAGAACCCGCCTGAGCACGAGGTCCCCTACCTCGAGAGTTCTGGGGCGGATGTTGCGGCAGTGATATCGTCGCAGTGCTTGTTGGTACCTCGCCGCTCGCAGCGCGGCTTCTCGGCGACGTTCCTCCCCCAGCATGAGGTCCATCCCCCTCATGGCATCCTGCTGCGCCTCGTCGAACGCCAGGACCCGCGTGGAGCGACATCTGACCTCGTGAGGGAGGAACGCTTCGGCTCCGTAGACCAGGAAGAACAAGGTCTCTCCAGTCAGCTTGGTCGCAGTTGTGCGGATGGACCACAACACGGACTGAAGCTCGTCGTACCAACCTCTGCCACAGGCCTCCAGCTTCTTCTTGAATGTCCTGGTCTTGAGGCCCCTCAGGACCTCTGCGTTGGCTCGCTCGGCCTGGCCGTTGCTTCGGGGGTCCGCCACCGAAGCGTAGCATATCTGCGTTCCAAGGTTAGCACAGTATGTTTTGAAAAGGTTACTGGTGAACTGTGAACCGTTGTCCGTGATGATGCGGTTTGGCACCCCGAACCGGCTCACGATGCCCCTGATGAACTTGACCGTGGAACCGGCGGGGATGGTGCGGACGACCTCGACTTCAGCCCACTTGGTGAACTTGTCCACGGCGACGTAGAGGTAGCGGTAGCCCCCTGGCGCCCGAGGAAACGGGCCCAGGATGTCCAGCCCCCAGACTGCGAATGGCCACGAAAGGGGTATAGTCTGCAGGCCTCCTGTCGGCTGATGGATCTGCTTGGCGTGGAACTGGCAGGCCTCACAAGCTTTCACTAGTTCGACGGCGTCATTGAGTGCGGTGGGCCAATAAAACCCACTGCGGAACGCCTTGCTGACGAGGGTCCGTGAAAGTGCAACTATCCCTAGGTGGTTTTGGTAATTCATAACAACATATAGCTCATTGAGCTAATGCTATTCCAAGATGACTATTTCAGGAAAGCTCAATGATTGGCATGGCATGGATGTGAAAGTGGAACCCTCAAAATGCTAAGGACAAACGATTGGCTCAAGCTCAAAAGCTCAAGACTCTTCTTTTCATATTTTAGTGATCCAAAATCACATTGAGTCTTTAGGAAAAGCCAATACTATCAAGGAGGGATGAGGTGTTGCTTAATGAGCCTCTTGCTTCATGTGCTTAGTGATATGCTCCAAAACCCTCAACTACTTTCCCATATCCACATATGACCTAAACCCAAAGCCAAACTCGGTCCTACCGATTCTTTCTATCCGGCGCCACTGAGTTTCACTTGTCTTAAGCCACTGCCAAACCCTAGCAAATCGGTTCTACCGATAGGGATCTCGGTCTCACCGAGATGGGATTGCAAACTCTCTGTTTCCCTTTCGTAACTTTTCGGTCTCACCGAAAGAGCGAATCGGTCCCACCGAGATTGCAATGTAAATTCAGTGTTTCCTTTTTGTAACTTTTCGGTCTCACCGAAAGAGCAAATCGGTCCCACCGAGTTTGCCTGACCAACTCTCTAGTTAGCTAATTACCAAATTCGGTCTCACCGAGTTTGTGTAATCGGTCTCACCGAGATTACGTTATGCCCAAACCCTAACCATATCGGTCCCACCGAGTTGCATGTCAGTCCCACCGAAAATCTCTAACGGTCACTAGGTTTACATTTTCGGTCTGACCGAGTTTGTTGATTCGGTCCCACCGAGATTGGAAAACTGTGTGTAACGGTTGGATTTTGTGTGGAGGCTATATATACCCCTCCACCTCCTCTTCATTCGTGGAGAGAGCTATCAGAACACATACACAATTCCTACTCATATGTTCTGAGAGAGAACCACCTACTCATGTGTTGAGACCAAGATATTCCATTCCTACCATACGAATCTTGATCTCTAGCCTTCCCAAGTTGCTTTCCACTCAAATCTTCTTTCACCAAATCCAAATCCTATGAGAGAGAGTTGAGTGTTGGGAGACTATCATTTGAAGAACAAGAGCAAGGAGTTCATTACCTACACACCATTTGTTACTTCTTGGAGAGTGGTGTCTCCTAGATTGGCTAGGTGTCACTTGGGAGCCTCCGACAAGATTGTGGAGTTGAACCAAGGAGTTTGTAAGGGCAAGGAGATCGCCTACTTCATGAAGATCTACCGCTAGTGAGGCAAGTCTTGTGTGGGCGATGGCCATGGTGGGATAGACAAGGTTGCTTCTTTGTGGACCCTTTGTGGGTGGTTGCTTCTTCGTAGACCCTTTGTGGGTGGAGCCCTTTGTGGACTCGCGCAACCGTCATCCTTTGTGGGTGGAGCCCTTTGTGGACTCGCGCAACCGTTACCCTTTGTGGGTTGAAGTCTCCATCAACGTGGATGTAGGATAGCACCACCTATCCGAACCACGGGAAAAACATCCGTGTCTCCAATTGCGTTTGATTTCTCCAAACCCTTCCCTTTACATTCTTGCAAGTTGCATGCTTTACTTTCTGCTGCCAATATACTCTTTGCATGCTTGCTTGAATTGTGTGATGATTGCTTGACTTGTCCTACAATAGCTAAAATCTGCCAAGAACTAAAATTGGGAAAAGGTTAAGTTTTTATTTGGTCAAGTAGTCTAATCACCCCCCCTCTAGACATACTTTCGATCCTACAAGTGGTATCAGAGCTTCGGTCTCCATTTGCTTTGATCTCCATAGCTTTTGGTGGTCATAGCCTTGGTTTCACAACCTAGGAGAGTATGGCGTCTAGCGAGGGAAATTATCACCGTAGAGGTCCTTACTTTGATGGTACTAATTTTGCTAGTTGGAAGCATAAAATGAAAATGCATATTCTTGGACATAACCCTGCCGTTTGGGCTATTGTGTGTGTTGGTTTGCAAGGTGACTTCTTTTATGGGAAAGAACCAAACCGTGAAGCTACCGCGGATGAGTTGAAGATGTTGCAATACAGTGCTCAAGCTTGTGATATTCTCTTCAATGGATTGTGCCCCGAAGATTTAACAAAATCAGCCATCTTGAGAATGCAAAGGAAATTTGGGACACTTTGATTGATATGCACGAAGGTACTGACTCCGTCAAGGAATCCAAGTTGGATGTGCTTCAAAGTCAACTTGACAAGTTCAAAATGAAGGATGGTGAAGGTGTCGCTGAAATGTACTCTAGGCTTGCTCTCATCACAAATGAGATTGCCGGCTTAGTAAGTGAAGAGATGACCGATAGATTCATCATCAAGAAGATTCTAAGAGCCTTGGATGGAAAATATGATACCGTGTGCACATTGATCCAAATGATGCCCAATTACAAAGATCTCAAGCCAACGGAGGTGATTGGAAGAATTGTTGCTCATGAGATGTCACTTAAGGATAAAGAGGAACTTCACAACAAATCAAGTGGTGCCTACAAAGCCTTGTGTGAAGCCCCTAAATCATCAAGTGAGAAATAAGACTTCAATGAAGAATTGAGCTTAATGGTGAAGAACTTCAACAAGTTCTACAAGAGTAGAAGCAAAGATAGAAGCTTCAAGTCAAGGTCCTATAATGACAAAAGATCTTCTAGTCGAGAGCGAAACTGCTACAGTTGTGGAAGACCTGGACACTATTCCAATGAGTGTACGGCTCCCTACAAGAGAAGAGAAGATTCTCCAAAAAGAAGAAGCAAAGAATCACCACCAAGAGAGAGAAGGAGTAGAGATGATCGCTATGAACGAAGATACTCACGGAGAAGCAAGGATTCGGAAAGGAAGGAAAAATCATCAAGGAGCTACACAAGATGAAGACATCAAGCTCATGTTGGTGAATGGGTATCCGGCTCCGACTTCGACAGCCACTCCGAGAGAAGTTATCACTCCGACTCCGAAGATACTCAAGATGAAGGTGTTGCCGGTCTAGCACTTGTGTCAACCAACTCCTATGACATATTTGACTCACCAAATGGAGGAATTGGAAGATCCTTCATGGCCAAAGGTCCTAAGGTAACACACCCCGAGTATGTTGATTTCAATAGTGATGAAGATGACTTGTTAGGTGATGATTTGCTTGTTGACAACTCTAGTGATGAATACTATGATGAAACGTCAATTAATCATGCTAATCAAGATAAAACGAATGACAATGATAAGGAGAAGATTGAGGCTCTAACTAAAGAACTAAACACTCTTAAGTTAGCTCATGAAACTATCTTCGAAGATCATCGAGAACTTTTAAGAGCTCATGAGAAATTACGCTTTGAAAAGCTCAATCTTGAGCAAGAGCATGAGTTCTTAAAAGCAATCAATGATGATCTCCGCAAGAAAAGTTCTTCTCACATTGCCAAGCGTTTACTCTTATCCACTTACATGCCTCAAGTCAAGTCTAATAACAAGAACAAGAAAGATTCTTCCTCTAGTAGTAACAATGATCATGCTAAATCCAATATTGTTGCTTCTAGTAGTTCTTTTGATTCCACTAATGATTCTCTTAGCCAAGTTACACTTGAGCAAGAAAATAGCTTATTGAAGGGAATTATAGAGAAAGGAGTGTACAAAAGCCTTGCCGGGAGTAAGCAATTCGAGGAAATTGTGCGCAAGCAAGGAATGCACCGGAAGAATCAAGGTGTTGGTTTTGAACGAAAGTTCAATGCCAATGGAGTTGAGTGGGAAGAGGATCAATACCCCAAGACAAAGTTTGTTCCTCAACAAGAGAAGTATGATACTTCCTTCAAGGGGACACAAGCTCAAGATGATCTTCCACCACAAGACTACAAGCAAAAAGGCAAGGACAAGCTTCAAGAGGAAATTGATGCATTTGAAGAAGCTCCTAAGACCTTAGTCAAGTGGATTCCCAAGACTACTTCAAGTTCCACTTCATCAAGTACGACTACAACTCCAAGGATTCCCATCAAGATGGTGTGGATCCAAAAGAAGAAGAACTAGAGAGTTCTTGAGGGTGACTCCGCCAACATACTTCACTCTTATCATTTTGGCAAGAACAAGTGCAATCAACTTCCACATCTTGCACTAGTTCAAGGAGTCACAAACCCTCTTTCTGGTAAGACAAGGGACAAGGTAACCTAAAAGTTTTCATGGACATCATCTTGTGTGTGCATCACTCTATGTCTATGGATATCCTTGTTTGTTCCTTGTGGGACTAAACCATGTAGGTATTGAAAGTGCAATTCACTCAAATGGATAGCTCCAAGTGATCTACATCAACATTGAGCATCCACATCTTCAACATCTACATGAAGTCATCATCGACAAAACCCGAGGTTAGTTCATCCCTCTACACCTAGGGGGAGCTTTACTCTAAGACTTGAGCTAAAGCAACTCTAAAGATGTGAACACAATAATGCTTTATGTAAAAGTGGTAACTCCACTTGAGCTTAAACGATGAGTATGACCTATGATCAAGTGTTCTCACTTGACTCCTAAGTCAATATACTCATATATAGATGACCTAGTCATCACAAATTGCTTGGTAGATGCTAGAATTGGTTGTGCATGCCTTGTCACATATTTCATTTGCCATCTTATTGTGTGAGCATGCTGGTTGCATATTTTACTCATTCGAGGACATCCACTTGTTGTTTTGATTGTTTGGTTTTATTTCCTTTTGCCAAGTGGATGGACAAGAATGCCTAAGAACCTCCTCCAGCTATCTATGCTTTCCTCGTCTCAAACTCTATTCATGCTGCATCACAAAATTTGATCAAGTCAGATTCGAACCACTCTGTGTGAGGAGCGCTCGGAGTCCCCGATTCGTCATAGACTTAAACTTCCAAAACCTCTTTATGATTCTCGGTCTGACTGATACCCCACTTTCGGTCCTACCGAGATCATTAAGTTGATCTAGGTTTTCGATCTCGGTGCAACCGATTTGAACATTTCGGTCACACCGAGTTTCAGTAACTGCTTGCAGTTATGAATCTCGGTGCCACCGAGTTGTTCCACTCGGTCACACCGACAGGGTCGGGCTATATATAGTCACGGGCAAAATTTTGGAAATTTCTCCGAACCCCTTCGCCCGCGCGATAGCCTGCTCTGCCAACGTGGTCTCCGGATCGTCTCCTCGCTGCCAGCCGCCTCCAGTCGCTGGTCTCCGTTGCCGTCAACGGGAATTCTACCCCACCGTTGCCGCCGTAGCGAGTCTCCGCCGAACTAGGGTATGGACTCGATCTTTGTGCTATTCTCCAATCCGATTCTTAGCACATTGTGATCATCATGATTCTTGCCATGATTGAAACACTCCTGTCCAGTCAATGCGTTCGTAGATTAGGTTTGATTCGAAAATTTTAGGGTTAGGTTTCCGCCGAAACCATCTCGGACCCACCGAGTTGAAAAACTCGGTCCCACCGATTTGGCTTATGCCACTGCACAAGTGAGACTCGGTCTGACCGAGAATTACTTATCGGTGTGACCGATTTTGGAACTCTGTGAAACCCTAGCAGTCTCGGTGCCACCGAACTGTGACTCGGTCCAACCGAGTTCACTAGTTTAGGTTCCAAAACTGCTTCGGTATCACCGAGTTTGGAAATCGGTAGATCCGAGATGATTTCAGTGGGAAACTAAAACTAAGTTTTTGGATCATTCTTTTTGCAAAGATCTCTACATTTTGTGATGCTCATCCACTCTACCTCATCTATAAACTATTCACAGGGTCAGCAGTCAGCTTGTTCAACATGTCAGATCAGAGTGATAGCCAGAATGTGTCAGAACAGCAAGTGGTGATGAGTGAGGGCACTAGTCCCTCCAGCTCTTCAGATGATGGCAGCAGAAGTACCCCAAGCAATCTGCCAAAAGCTGCCACTAGACAGAGGAAGAAGAGAACTTCAGATTCTGAGGATGAAGATTATGTGGCAGAGGAAGAGGCCACATCAAAGAGAGTTGAGCCAGCTCAAGGCACAAACCCAGGACTGAAGATCAAAAGGCCAGCAGGCAGGCAGCCTATGTCAAAGGCTAGAGCTTCAACTGAAAAGCCTGCACCCATAGAGCCAGTTGCTGCTAAAGGCAAGAAGAGGAAGGAAAGGGTCAAGAAGACCGTAGCCAGAGTGCTTGGAAAGGCTTCCATCATGGAAGAAGAGGAAGAAGAAGAGGTAGCTGCACCAGCACCTAAGGCACCCAAGCTGATGGGTGATGCCATAAGATCAGGGGCAGCTGCTTCCAAGGCCAATCCAGCTTCAAAGCCAAAACCAAAGAGAAATACAAGAAGCATCCCAGCTGCTGAAAAGAACAAGGCCCCAGTGCCTGAAGCTGCAAAAGAAGAGGAAGAGAATGTTCTGAGAAAGCTCAAGCCCAAGATCCCAGACCACAACGATGCTCATCCAGTGGCTGAAGACATGAAGCTCAGGAGAGACTCAGGGCTGAGGAAATGGAGAGAAGCAGATCCGTATGCTTCAGGGAGAAGGACTACTGTGGATTAGAGATTTCACACCAAGGAACAGCAGGACTTCTATGAGACAATTTTGCTTGACAAGAAGCCAATAGTTTGTGACATGAGATGGGTCGACTGGACCTACATGAAGGAAAATGAGGAACACTACCCTGGAGTGTATGACAGCTTTAGTGCGTGTGGAGTTGCAGACTTTGTTGGGCAGAAGCTCACAAAGTGGAACGAGGAGCTAATCATGCAGTTCTACTCCACAGCACACTTTTACCCAGATGGAAAGATCACATGGATGTTAGAGGGTACGAGATACCAATCTACTGTTGCTGAGTGGGCACAGCTCATCAATGCCCCAGAGGAGCATGAGGATGACTTGGATATCTATGCCAAGAAGAAGATGGATCATAACTCAATGTCCAATATGTACAAGGAAATTCCCAATGAAGCTCTTGATACTTTCAAGTTTGGGTTTGTGCATTATCTTCTGTCAGGGCTGCCTACTATAAATTGGATATTGAGGCACACTCTCTTGCCCAAGTCTGGAGATCACAAGATGATCAGAGGCCATGCAATCAATTTGCTTCATGTATTTGATGTACCTCAGAAATTCAAAGTCATGAGCCTCATAGTAGAGACTATCAAGAGGACTGCAGCAGACCAGAAGAGGAGCTGTGGGTATGCCCCACAAATTCAGGAGCTCATTAACTCCAAGATGGGCATGGGCATATACTTGTTGGACAAGGAACACTTACCCATCCGTCCAGATTTTGAGGACAATCAAGTTGTGATGACTGAAAATGAACAATCGTCTGCCCAAGCACAAGCAAAGAAGGAGAAGGCAAGGAAGGAGAAAGCTGCCAAGATGCCAACTCAAGAGGAGGCATCTGAGTATTTCTTGAAGACCAAACAAGAGCAGCTTGGTTACCTGATTGCATCCACCCTGCGGATTGAGAAAGGACTAGCCACCCTAACTCAAAACCAGGCAAGCCTAGAGAGAATCATGGAACAAAAGTTCTATGACTTGGATGTCAAGGTGACAGAGATTCAGACTGTAGTGGAGCAGCTCCAGGATGACATGCAGGAGAGGAGAGGCAGGACTACCACTCATGCTTTTGCCAGAGTGCCACGAGGTCCGAGGTCGTCTGCCGTGCCAGTTGCTGACACCAGAGCCACCACTTCAGCACCAGCTACAGCCTCAGTTCCACCAGCTCCATCATCTACTTCAGCTCCAACTCCAGCGTCTACTTCAGCGTCTACAGAAGCCTTCGTCCTTGGAGTGATTCGGACTCCACCACCACCAGAAGATCAAGCCTGAGTGTCGATCTAGCACTATGCATTTTCTAGGAACTTTTTGGTAACTTGTTGCCAAAGGGGGAGAAAAATGTATAGATCATAGGCTTCGAGAAAGAGAGAGTGTTGCTTTTTTCTCTCTTGCTTTATTTGGTGGTTTTTCGAACTTTGTTTGCTTTTGAGTGCTTGAGATACTACGTCATTATCTGTGAGACATTGATGATCATGTGTTTGATCATAAGCTACACTTAATGTTTGCTTAATGCTATTATCTTATCTATCTTATGTGATCATTCACTATTCTTGGTGATGAGTGCATGTATTTCATTCTTATCATTTTTAAGCGCTCCACCAAGATGTATGTGACAAGGAAGAGTAACCCATGACTCTAACTCTTTGTGCATTTGCAGTCCAACGCAAATTTTAAATATGCACAAATTTAGGGGGAGCTCTTACTTATCACATACTTCTCAAAGCAACGATATATTTCATGCTTATTATCATTTGTCGAAGCTTTGATCTATATGTTGTCATCAATTACCAAAAAGGGGGAGATTGAAAGTGCAACTATCCCTAGGTGGTTTTGGTAATTCATAACAACATATAGCTCATTGAGCTAATGCTATTCCAAGTTGACTATTTCAGGAAAGCTCAATGATTGGCATGGCATGGATGTGAAAGTGGAACCCTCAAAATGCTAAGGACAAACGATTGGCTCAAGCTCAAAAGCTCAAGACTCTTCTTTTCATATTTTAGTGATCCAAGATCACATTGAGTCTTTAGGAAAAGCCAATACTATCAAGGAGGGATGAGGTGTTGCTTAATGAGCCTCTTGCTTCATGTGCTTAGTGATATGCTCCAAAACCCTCAACTACTTTCCCATATCCACATATGACCTAAACCCAAAGCCAAACTCATTACGCCACCAAGTTTCACTTGTCTTAAGCCACTGCCAAACCCTAGCAATTCGGTTCTACCGATAGGGATCTCGGTCTCACCGAGATGGGATTGCAAACTCTCTGTTTCCCTTTCGTAACTTTTCGGTCTCACCGAAAGAGCGAATCGGTCCCACCGATATTGCAATGTAAATTCAGTGTTTCCTTTTTGTAACTTTTCGGTCTCACTGAAAGAGCAAATCGGTCCCACCGAGTTTGCCTGACCAACTCTCTAGTTAGCTAATTACCAAATTCGGTCTCATCGAGTTTGTGTAATCGGTCTCACCAAGATTACGTTATGCCCAAACCCTAACCATATCGGTCCCACCGAGTTGCATGTCAGTCCCACCGAAAATCTCTAACGGTCACTAGGTTTACATTTTCGGTCTGACCGAGTTTGTTGATTCGGTCCCACCGAGATTGGAAAACTGTGTGTAACGGTTGGATTTTGTGTGGAGGCTATATATACCCCTCCACCTCCTCTTCATTCGTGGAGAGAGCTATCAGAACACATACACAATTCCTACTCATATGTTCTGAGAGAGAACCACCTACTCATGTGTTGAGACCAAGATATTCCATTCCTACCATACGAATCTTGATATCTAGCCTTCCCAAGTTGCTTTCCACTCAAATCTTCTTTCCACCAAATCCAAATCCTATGAGAGAGAGTTGAGTGTTGGGGAGACTATCATTTGAAGCACAAGAGCAAGGAGTTCATTACCTACACACCATTTGTTACTTCTTGGAGAGTGGTGTCTCCTAGATTGGCTAGGTGTCACTTGGGAGCCTCCGACAAGATTGTGAAGTTGAACCAAGGAGTTTGTAAGGGCAAGGAGATCGCCTACTTCGTGAAGATCTACCGCTAGTGAGGCAAGTCCTGTGTGGGCGATGGCCATGGTGGGATAGACAAGGTTGCTTCTTTGTGGACCCTTTGTGGGTGGTTGCTTCTTCATAGACCCTTTGTGGGTGGAGCCCTTTGTGGACTCGCGCAACCGTCATCCTTTGTGGGTGGAGCCCTTTGTGGACTCGCGCAACCGTTACCCTTTGTGGGTTGAAGTCTCCATCAACGTGGATGTAGGATAGCACCACCTATCCGAACCACGGGAAAAACATCCGTGTCTCCAATTGCGTTTGATTTCTCCAAACCCTTCCCTTTACATTCTTGCAAGTTGCATGCTTTACTTTCCGCTGCCAATATACGCTTTGCATGCTTGCTTGAATTGTGTGATGATTGCTTGACTTGTCCTACAATAGCTAAAATCTGCCAAGAACTAAAATTGGGAAAAGGTTAAGTTTTTATTTGGTCAAGTAGTCTAATCACCCCCCCTCTAGACATACTTTCGAATCTACAGTCCGTGATGATGAATGATGTCGACAGTCTCCGCCGTGTATATCTTCTAGCAGTTCCTTTCCTTGCTCCCTGGAGATGCAGCGCAGGGATACACCGTTTGGTCGCTTCCGGTAGAGCTCTCCATCCTTGATGCAGTATGCCGTGGCCTGCCGTGCTACACGCTCCGCTTCCTCCTCCTTCTCCGGTAGGGTCCCTTGTGTTAAGTAACTCTGGAGCTCCGTGATCCAGCACCCCTCCTGAGGTTCCATCGTCAGGAGCAGGCGTGCTCCTGAGGCTGGGCCATAGGCCGGGGCTCCTGAGGCAGGTGGCTGGGGGAGCTCCTCCCGAGGCTGAGCCGTGTTTGACAATGACGGCAAGGCTTAGGGCTTGAAGAGCCGCTCCTCGAAAATGCCAGGCTCCTGAGGTAACCGCCTGGATGCCCGTTTGGCGATGTCGTCGGCCTCCTGATTGGTGCCACGGGGCACATGCTGCAACTCCAACCCCCAGAACTGCTTCTCCATCCTGCGGACCTCCGCAAGGTAGGCTTCCATGTGCTCATCTTTTGGCTCGTACACCTTGTTGGAGAAATTGACAAGGAGCTGCGAATCGCCCTTGATGGTGAGGCGTTTCACCCCCAGGGCAGCTACAGCCTTCAAGCCTGCTATTAAACCTTCATACTCCGCTATGTTGTTGGAGACCTTTTCACCTTGCTGGAAACAGAGCTGCACAGCATAGTAGAGCTTGTCCTGAGTTGGCGATATAAGCACCGCCCCAGCCCCAGCACCATGCCTAGAGAACACCCCATCGAAGTACATGACCCAGCCTTCTGGCGCCTCGCTTCCCGGGGAGAGGGACCGATCCTCGTCGGCCTTGAGGCCTGGTGCCTCCGTCCATTCGGCCACAAAATCCGCCAATGCTGCTCCCTTGATGACTCTGGTCGTGCTGAATTCGAGCTGAAACGCTTGCAGTTCTATGTTCCACTCAGCGACCCTTCCAGCTGAGTTAGGGCTCCTAAGCACTCTCTCCAGGGGGTATGACGAGACGACCTTGATGGGATGACCCTGAAAATAGTGCCGCAGCTTGCGCGAGGCCACCAGTAGCGCAAGGAGGAGTTTCTGAGGCATGGGGTACCGTGCCCTCGCGTCCCGCAACACCGTGCTGACGAAGTACACTGGGTGCTCAACGAGGTTGGGTGCGTCAGTGCTGGTGGCTCCCTTGGGAGACCATGGTGCCTCCTGAGGCGACGAGGCCTCCTGAGGCTGGCCATCTGGGAGAGGGGCCTCTCCCGCCTCCGGTGCACTCCTCTGTGGCGGCTGATCCTCCTCAGCCACGGTGGCGGTTTCTGCGGGCCTTCCTTGTTGAGGTTGGTGAAGTCGACACACATGCGCTCCTTCCCTCCCTTCTTTAGCACAACGACAGGGTTGGCCAACCAATCCGGGTATCGGACCTCGCGAATGACCCCAGTGGCTTCTAATTTGCGGGTCTCTTGGACGATGAAGGCCTGCTTTTCTGTGGACTGCCGCCTTGCCTTCTGCTTCACAGGGCGCATGTTGGGGCACACGTTGAGGTGATGCTCGATTACACTCCTAGGGATCCCCGCCAACTGGTCAGGCTCCCAAGCGAATACCTTCTTGTTCGCGCGCAGGAACCCGACCAGCGCCTCCTCTTGCTCGGGTTCGAGGTTGGCGCCTATGGTGAAAGTGGCGTTGGTGGACCCGTCCTCATCGACGGGTATGTGCTTGGTTTTTGCCTTGTCTTGGGTGAACAACTGTTTCTTCTTGGCGGGTGCAGCCCCCTTGGGCTCGGGGGTCTCCGAGTCGGCGGGCTGTGCCGACGCCGCCGTCTTGAAGGCGAGCTTGAGCACCCGCAGCGCGTCTCCGGTGTCCCCGTGCACGGTGAGGACACTGCTGCTCCCGGGCATCTTCATGAGGTTGTACGCCGGGTGCGTCGCAGCCATGAACTGGGCCAGCGCTGGGTAGCCGAGGATGGCGTTGTAGGGGAGGCCGATGGGGGCGATGTCGAAGTCGACCAGCTCCATGCGGAAGTTGCTGTAGGTGCCGAAGGTTACTGGGAGCCTGATCTGTCCCAAGGAGCTGGATGATCCGCCCCCAACGCCTGAGAAGGGCCGGCTGGGTTGCAGCCATTCCAGGGGTATGCAGAGGAGGTTGAAGGCCTCAAACGAGAGCACGCTGAGGCCCGCACCGCCATCGATGAGAGTTCTGGTGACGGCCACCTGGCAGATGGTGGGGGTGCACAGCATGGGGAGCGCACCCGAGCAGGCCGAGTTGGAGGGGTGGTCCTCCGAGCTGAAGGTCAGGACGGCCTTGGGCGCCGCCCGGTCCAGGAGAGCCCCCTGCCGCGTGGAAGCGGTGCTGACCCGGCGGATGAACGGCTTGACGTGGTGACTTGTAGGCGGCGCCTGCGAGCCGCCCAGGAGGGCCGCGACGACCGGGGGTGTTGGTGTAGCGTGATGGGCGGGCAAGAGGCCGCGGGGCTCTTCCCAAGAGGCCATGGAGGCTGCCGGCAGGTGGAGCAGCCATGTGCGCGGAGCGCCGGTGAGGGCCATGGGGAGCCAGTTGGCCATGACCCTATCGTCACCTCCAGCTTCGAGGTTGGCCTCCTCGTACGCTAGCAAGAAGGCCAGCAGATCAGTTGCACCACCGTAGCGCGGCGGCGTCGTTGGCTTGAACTTGTCGGGCCGTCGTACCCGTTGCAGGGCTGTGGCCAGGGCTCGGAGCACCCTGGCCCCCGTGCTGGCGCCGGCGGCCGGAGCGGGCGACGCGCTACTCATCGCGAGGCAGGTCGTGGCGGTGGCGGAAGGGAAAACTCCGGTGCACCCCTACCTGGCGCGCCAAATGTCGGATTTCGGGTTCCGGCAGACCCTTGAGGTTCGAACACTGGGGTGCGCGCGGAGATTTCGCCTTCTACCTACCTGCACCCCTCCGCCTCGATGAGATCTGAGCTATGGAAAGAACGACACGAGAGACGCAGGGTTTATACTGGTTCGGGCCACCGTTGTGGTGTAATACCCTACTCCAGTGTGTGGTGTGGTGGATTGCCTCTTGGGCTGATGATGATGAACAATACAAGGAAGAACAGCCTCGCGAGGGTCTGTTCTTTACTGGGGGGACGAACTGCCAGGAGGAGTTCAGTCACCCTTCTCTCTCTCTGATTTCGATCCGATCCCCCTTACCCTGTGGGTGGCCGGTCCTATTTATATGCAAAGGCCCTAGGCTTCTTCCCAAATATTGAGCGGGAAGGGCGCCAACAATTGGCCATTTTGAAGGGGAACATCTAGTACACTTATCTGACTAAAGTTGGTCCTCGCCTGCGCAAAGCTCTGGTGGTGACGCCGTCTTGGGCTCCACGATGACCTCCGTCCTGTAGTCCTCCTGGTCTTGGTCTCGTTGCACCGAAATGGCAACCTTTTCCTGATGCCTCGGTACTCCGCGGCTGCGCTTGCCCCCTTTGCACCAAAGGGGAAAGGCGGACACTGCGCGGGCTGGCACCCGCCTGGCGCCCTTGGTCGTCATGGCTTGTGTCACGGGCTCCTCGTGAGGTACCCCGCCTTGATCTCTCCGCCTCCTCGCGAGCCAGCCTGGTGAGGCCGTGCCTGAGGAAGCTCCACGTCGTCCGCCCCGCAAGGCTTGGCCCCTCGCGAGGGTCTTAAGTCTGTGTTGATGAAGATGGGCCGTGCTGGGCCCCCCTTTGAGCCACGCCGCAGCCGCAGGCAGGCAAGTCTGGGGACCCCCGTTCCCAGAACGCCGACACCATAGACCAAGAAGAATGGAGTTTGGCCAGTCGACCGATTAGGAGTTGTCCTCAATCCCCAAAGTACTGATGCATGTTCATCGACCCATGCACCGGCTGCATGCTTGAGATCACGCATCAAACGAGGTTTCAATCCTTTGAGAATCAATCCATTTGCTCTTTCATCTTGTCCATTCGACTAGGGATGGGCGACTGAAGCATAGTCGACTCGAGTGCCTTGGGAAGCACAGATAGCTCGGAACTCATCAGAATCGAAGTTCGACCCATTGTCAGTGATGATGCTGTGCGGAACACCATATCTAAATGTTAGCTCTTTGATGAAGCTGACAGCAGTACTGGCTTCAAGACTTTTGATAGGCTTGGCTTCCATCCATTTGTTGAACTTGTCGACTGCCACGAGCACATGAGTGAAGCCGCTCCTACCAGTCCTCAGAGGCCCAACCATATCCAACCCCCAAACAGAAAAGGGCCAGACGAGTGGAACGGTCTTCAGGGCTGATGCAGGCTTGTGAGACATGTTGGAGTAAAACTGGCACCCTGCACATTTGTCGAATATTTCTTTCACCATCTCATTTGCTCGTGGCCAATAAAACCATGCTCGGTATGCTTTGGACACAATGGTCCGAGAGGACGCATGATTACCACAGGTCCCCGAGTGGATGTCGTTAAGAATCACTCGACCTTCTTCTGGTGCTATACATTTCTGGCTGACTCCAGTGACGCTTTCTCTGAACAGCTGTCCTCTTATCACAGTAAAGGCTTTGGATCGACGGACGATCTGTCGATCCTCTTCTTCATCCTCTAGGAGTTCCTTCCTAAGAATGTACGCGATGTATGGCATTGTCCAGTCGGGAGTTATGACAAAAACCTCCATGATCAAGTCGACTATGGCTGGGACTTCGACCTCAGTCGGATCAGTGGCACTCTTTGGTTGCGGGGGCTCTTTAGTGAAAGGATCTTCCTGAAATGAAGGTGTATGAATATGTTCCAAAAACACATTGCTGGGAATGGCTTCCCTCCTGGAACCTATCTTTTCCAAATCATCGGCTGCTTGATTTTTCAGTCGGGGTATGTGATGGAGCTCTAAACCCTCAAACTTCTTCTCTAACTTTCTCACTGCATTACAATAGCCTGTCATAGCCGGAATTCTGACGTCCCACTCCTTCATTACTTCATTAACCACCAAATCTGAGTCGCCATAGACCATGAGGAAACGGACGCCGAGTGAAATGCCATACGCAACCCGTACAAAAGTGCCTCATATTCAGCTTCATTATTGGAGGAATCAAAATGAATCTGGAGAACATAACTGAGTTTGTCTCCTCGGGGGGATACCAATAACAGCCCAGCACCAGAACCATTCAGCATCTTATATCCATCGAAGAACATGGTCCAATGTTCCGAGTGAATCTGAGTCGGCAGTTGCTGTTCGACCCACTCGGCGAGGAAATCAGCTATTGCCTGGGACTTGATAGCTTTCTTTGCTTCAAACTTGATATCCAAGGGAAGGAGTTCAATCGCCCACTTTGCCACTCGACTGGTTGCATCTCCGTTGTTTAGAATTTCTGACAATGGTGCGTCGCTGACGACTGTAATGGAGTGATCAGAGAAATAATATGCAACCTTCTTCGTGGTCATGTAAATACCATAGACAAGCTTCTGATAATGTGCATATCTCTGCTTGGATGGAGTCAGGACTTCAGAAATTTAGTATATTGGGCGCTGAACTTTATATGCTTTTCCTTCTTCTTCCCGCTCGACCGTGAGTACTGTACTAACGACTTGTCCAGTGGCTGCAATATAAAGCAGTAAAGGCTCTTTGCTAATTGGGGCAGCGAGCACCGGCTGGGTGGAAAGCAGGGCTTTGAGCTCTGCAAACGCTGCATCAGCTTCAGGAGTCCACTCGAACTTGTTAGACTTCTTCATCAGTCGGTAAAGAGGCAATGCCTTTTCACCGACGCGAGAGATGAATCGACTCAAGGCAACCAAACAACCAGTAAGCTTCTAAACATCATGCACACGCACAGGGCGCTTCATCCGAAGTATGGCACCAACTTTCTCTAGGTTTGCGTCGATCCCTCGTTCAGAAACAAGAAAACCGAGTAACTTTCTGCCAGGAACTCTGAATGTGCATTTTGACGGATTAAGCCTGATATCATACCTTCTCAGGTTGGCAAAGGTTTAAGCAAGGTCAGTCAGCATGTCAGAACCTTTGCGTGACTTGACCACAATGTCATCCATATACGCTTCCACATTCCGACTGATTTTTTTGAGCAGGCACTTCTAAATCATCCTCATGAATGTGGCACCATCGTTCTTTGGACTGAACGGCATAGTGACATAGCAAAACACCCGAATGGAGTGATGAAAGATGTTTTAATCTCATCGGGACCATACAAACGGATCTGATGATACCCAGAATAGGCATCTAGAAAAGACAAACGCTCACACCCCGCAGTTGAGTCGACAATCTGGTCGATACGGTGGAGAGGGAAATGATCTTTCGGGCAGGCCTGATTGATATGCTTGAAGTCAATGCACATGCGAAGTGAGTCGTCCTTCTTGGGGACCAAGACAACATTGGCAAGCCATTCGGAGTGGTATATCTCCCGGATGAACTCAGCTGCCAGGAGCCAAGCCACTTCCTCACCAATTGTTTTTCTCTTCTATACGGTGGACCGTCGAAGATGTTCCTTGACTGATTTTACTTTTGGGTCGACTCTCAAATGGTGCTCAGCCAGTCCCCTGGGTACACCCGGTTGTTGGGGAACGTAGTAATTTCAAAAAAAAATCCTACGCACACGCAAGATCATGGTGATGCATAGCAACGAGAGGGGAGAGTGTGTCCACGTACCCTCATAGACCTAAAGCGAAGCGTTAGCACAATGCGGTTGATGTAGTCGTACGTCTTCACGATCCGACCGATCAAGTACCGAACGCACGGCACCTCCGAGTTCTGCACACGTTCAACTCGATGACGTCCCTCAAACTCCGATCCAGCCGAGTGTTGAGGAAGAGTTTCGTCAGCACGATGATGTGGTGATGATGATGATGTTATACCGCAGGGCTTCGCCTAAGCACCCCTACGATATGACCGAGGTGGATTATGGTGGAGGGGGGCACCGCACACCGCTAAAAGATCCAAGAGATCAATTGTTGTATCTATGGGGTGCCCCCCTCCTCTGTATATAAAAGAGGGGAGGAGAGGGCCGGCTAGGAGGAGGAGGCGCGCCCAAGGGGGAGTCCTACTCCCACCGGGAGTAGGACTCCTCCTTTTCCTATTTGGAGAGGGAGAGGGAAGGAAGAGGAAGGAGGGAGGAAGGAAAAGGGTGGGGCAGCGCCCCTCCCAATTCGAATTGGGCTTCGGGGGCGCCCTCTCCCTTGCTCCTTTCCCCTCCTTTCCACTAAAGCCCATTAAGGCCCATATACCTCCCGGGGGGTTCCGATAACCTCCCGGTGCTCCGGTATTATCCCGATCTCACCCGGAACCATTCCGGTGTCCAAATATAGTCGTCCAATATATTGATCTTTACGTCTCGGCCATTTAGAGACTCATCGTCATCTCCGTGATAACATCAGGGACTCCGAACTACCTTCGGTACATCAAAACATATAAACTCATAATATGACCGTCATCGAACTTTAATCGTGCGGACCCTACGGTTTCGAGAACTATGTAGACATGACCGAGACACATCTCCGCTCAATAACCAATAGCGGAACCTGGATGGTCATATTGGTTCCTACATATTCTACGAAGATCTTTATCAGTCAAACCGCATAACAACATACGTTGTTCCCTTTGTCATCGGTATGTTACTTGCCCGAGATTCGACCGTCGGTATCTCAATACCTAGTTCAATCTCGTTACCGGCAAGTCTATTTACTCGTTCCATAAGACATCATCCCGCAACTAACTCATTAGTTGCAATGCTTGCAAGGCTTAAGTGATGTGCATTACCGAGTGGGCCCAGAGATACCTCTCCGACAATCGGAGTGACAAATCCTAATCTCGAAATACGCCAACCCAACAAGTACCTTCAGAGACACCTGTAGAGCACCTTTATAATCACCCAGTTACGTTGTGACGTTAGGCAGCACACAAAGTGTTCCTCCGGTAAACGGGAGTTGCATAATCTCATTGTGATAGGAACATGTATAAGTCATGAAGAAAGCAATAGCAACAAACTAAACGATCAAGTGCTAAGCTAATGGAATGGGTCAAGTCAATCACATCATTCTCCTAATGATGTGATCCCGTTAATCGAATGACAACTCTTTGTCTATGGCCAAGAAACATAACCATCTTTGATTAACGAGCTAGTCAAGTAGAGGCATACTAGTGACACTCTGTTTGTCTATGTATTCACACATGTATCATGTTTCCGGTTAATACAATTCTAGCATGAATAATAAACATTTATCATGATATAAGGAAATAAATAATAACTTTATTATTGCCTCTAGGGCATATTTCCTTCAGTCTCCCACTTGCACTAGAGTCAATAATATAGATTACACTGTAATGATTCTAACACCCATGAAGCCTTGGTGCTGACCATGTTTTGCTCATGGAAGAGGCTTAGTCAACGGATTTGCAACATTCATATCTGTATGTATCTTGCAAATCTCTATGTCTCCCACCTGGACTTGATCCCGGGTGGAGTTGAAGCGTCTCTTGATGTGCTTGGTTCTCTCGTGAAATCTGGATTCCTTTGCCAAAGCAATTGCACCAGTATTGTCACAAAAGATTTTCATTGGACCTGATGCACTAGGTATGACACCTAGAACGGATATGAACTCCTTCATCCAGACTCCTTCATTTGCTGCTTTCGAAGTAGGTATGTACTCCGCTTCACATGTAGATCCCGCCACGATGCTTTGTTTGGAACTGCACCAACTAACAGCCCCACCGTTTAATAAAAACACGTATCCGGTTTGCAATTTAGAATCATCCGGATCAGTGTCAAAGCTTGCATCAACATAACCATTTACAACGAGTTCTTTGTCACCTCCATAAATGAGAAACATATCCTTCATCCTTTTCAGGTATTTCAGGATGTTCTTGACCGCTGTCCAGTGATCCACTCCTGGATTACTTTGGTACCTCCCTACTAAACTAATAGCAAGGAACACATCAGGTCTAGTACACAGCATTGCATACATGATAGAGCCTACGGCTGAAGCATACATGATAGAGCCTATGGCTGAAGCATAGGGAACATCAGGTCGAGTGTCGGTGTCAAAACTGGCGGATCTCGAATAGGGGGTCCTGAACTGTGCATCTAGGATCGATGGTAACAGGAGGTAGGGGACACGATGTTTACCCAGGTTCGGGCCCTCTTGATGGAGGTAATACCCTACGTCCTGCTTGATTGATATTGATGATATGAGTATTACAAGAGTTGATCTACCACGAGATCGTAGAGGCTAAAATCCTAGAAGCTAGCCTATGGTATGATTGTTGTATATCTATCGACTAGCCTGGCCTCAGTTTATATAATGCACCAGAGGCCTAGGATAACAACAGTCCTAGCCGAATACTCCGGTGGGGAGGAGTCCTTGTCTTGACCACCAAGTCTTGTGGAATCTTCCATGTATGCGGCAGCTGTCCGAACTGGCCCATGAGTATACAGCCATGGGGGTCCTCGGCCCAATCCAACAGATCGGGAGATGACGTGGTGAGTACCCCCTAGTCCAGGACACCGTCAGTAGCCCCCTGAACCGGTCTTCAAGTTAGAGACGCTCCTCGATTCTTCCGAACTGTTCTTCATCTTCGGTTGTCGGTCTTGGAAACTTGTTCAACAAATCTTCCCATCTTCGATCTTGAGGATCACCGAAATGCATTCGACAAGTTTACACGTCGGGTATCCGAGGAGCCCCTTTAAGTTTCCGGCCTTTATCGATGCCTTGTTATTTTTATGCCACACCTCGGGTTTGAAGTTGTTCCCGGGAGGCAGTGTCCTCTTGCGTCCGAGCTCTAACGCCGGACTGCATTCGAGGTATCTTTTGCAGCCGAGCACCAATGTCGGACTGCTTCCGAGCTCCAACGCCGAAATGTATCCGAGCTCCAACGCCGAAATATATCTGAGCTCCAACGTCGTACTGTGTCCAAGCTCCAACGCCGAAATATATCCCAGCTCCAACGTCGGACTATGTCCAAGCTCCAACGCCGGACTATATCCAAGGTGTCATATCACCTTGGTTCAAAAAGGTTGAAGTAGTTTAGCCGAGCTTAATGCTGGAAATGCCCTCTATGGAGCCAGCCACTAGCGCCCGAGCTTTATGCCGGACTGCTTCCGAGGTGGTGCACCACCCCGACTATGGGTCGATTTTTGTCAATATTTTTTATTGGTGCAATTTATTCTCTGCCGAGATATATAGCCAGTAGCCCTCGAGGTGTGTATCGGTCTAAAACCCGAGATGCACCTGAAGGATGACATAAGACCGCTGATCCCAGTAGCCGCTAAGACTCAGGTTGATTTGTAAAATTGGCCTGAGGATCAAGTCCTAGCTCGGCAGAATACTTCGGGACAAAAAGCGATGTGTAGAGTCCTTGGGACTCAGGTTGGGTGCGGCCGACCAACCTGAGGATCATAATCTCCTTGAGAACTATATTGCACTTAAATTTTCTGCAATGGATTGCCAATGCAGTAGCCCCCGAGACACTGGTCGGGTGGCAACACCAGATTAGGGGATTGATGTGCTCCTTTAATATTTGTAAATAATAAGCTCGAAGCCCAGTAGCCCCCGAGCCTTAATGCGGGCACGGGTGGCCGAATTAAGGATCGATATCCATAGTAAAATCACAAATTATGTGTAATGACTCTATGTATCCAAGTACTTTACGTCATTAATGCTCGGATCCGCATTGTACAAAACTTTGTTGACCGACCATTGGCTTCCACCTCCTCGGCCAGTAGCCGAGGAGTGTTTGCCCTACTTTATAAAGCCTTTATGAGGACAAAGATTTACGACAAACAAGGCAATCTGGCCATGCAGTTTTATAAACAAAGGTACGCAGAGAGATATGTTATATTACTGTTTAACATAAGAAATTTCTTCCAAAGAAAATAGTCCCGCTATCGGTTCCTTTCTTTGGGTTGTCATGCTAAGCATGATCATGAAACCTCAGCTCTAATATTAAAAGAAAAATATTGAGGATTTAGTTTGGGAGGCCAGTTACTAGCCCCCGGTAGTGTTCGGCGACAGTCGAGGTCAAGCCGTAAACACTTCGGCCAATGTTATGAATGGCCCATCATTTAACACAGTCATCAGATAGCTGACCAGTTTACGCTTATTTGTGACAGTCAGTTTTTGGCTTTCTCCACTGAGGTGCTTAACCATGCGAGCTGGAAGCACAATCGCAGTGGTTCTCCCTTTGCACATCAAGCCGAACAAAGCGGAATGTAGGAGGCAAGCACAGGAGCCGGGCAACCCAACTATTGACCGAAGACACAATTCGAAACCGATGCATATATAGCAATATCCGAGAATGTTTTTACCGAATCTATAAAGGTGTCCGGCATTGCACTGTGAGACTTGTGCTGGAAACACACAAATAGTTTAAAAGTGCCAAAAAGCTTGGAAAACCAAAAAAATGTCAGTAAAAACATGACGTCCAAACGAGATCAAGTGTTCGGTGCCAATCCGAAAATTGGAAGAAAAAGGAAAAATTGTGCTTCTGTCGTGTTTTGACAACGACCAAGAAGAAAACACATTTACAGCTCATATATAAATTTTAAGAGCCCCCAAGTGACTTGGGTAAGAATTTTATGTATAATGATTGTATGTACCGAAGTACTTATATCATATTTGTGTTCACCCGAACTTTAAACGCGTCTTAACCGACCGTCGGCTTCTCCCTCTTCGGCCAAGGGCCGAAAAGTGTCATGTACTCCGCCTATCGAGAGTATCGATGGTGTTTCCGATGACCAGGCAATCAGGCCATAAGGCTGTAATAGACAAAGCGCGCTCAGGGAACTTATGTTATATTACTAACGAAGTGTAAGAAGCATCTTCGAAGAAAATAGTACCCCCACCGATACCTTTCTTCGATGACCCCCACCGATACCTTTCTTCGATGCTCATTATTACTATGAGACTTGTGCAATAGATTTTTTGTACTCATGAGTTCCGTTGTGTGCCGACCATAATTGAAAACAATAAGAGCGCAAGCTTTCGGCTTCACCCAGTCTGAGGTCCGGCTCGGATGACCCGATCATGACAATTGCAGAGGTGCTCCCTTTACTCCCTAGCCGAACAATCGGGAACGTAGGGGTAAGCACAGGAGCCAGGCAACCCAGCTTGCAAATCGCTTAAGTCAACATGGTGCATATTGTGGCGTAATACACGAACAAGGAACGAAGCCGTACAAGTATAATCGTATGCAAGAAGAAAAGCTTCATAAAGGAAGCCCCCAAGTAAACGGGTATTTGAATTTGTGTGTAACAAACAAAGTTTGGACAAGGAAATTTTTTACAAGCGACTTTTTTCCAAAAAAGTATAATGCTTGGTCGAACCGAACACAAGTTAAAAATTTAAAACTTCGAGCATGAAGGCAACTTAGTTGGTTAATGTGTTCGGTATTGACGACGCGGTCCGAGCTTGATGCGGGACAAGGTTCCATCCCCCAAACCGGTCCCGAGGTGGCGGAGCAAAGAGCTTGGCACTCCGAAGTGGTGACATAGCACGGTCAATGCAGGCCGGTAGAGTGATGTCGAAGTCCCGGCATGGGGTAATGTAGTGTTGACGAATCCTCCCGTCCAGCCGAGGTGACGCCAAAGGATATAGTCCGGCTGGATCATTTTCCTATGCACAACAAATAGTGCAAACCGGAGATAATAGTAATAATAATAATAATAAAATCGTTGCATAATAAATAACTTATGCAAAGTGAGTAATAAAAGAAATATGGCCTGGTGCCAAAGTCAATGCCGATGCAGAGCGTCGGCGTGATGCGGTAAAGGCGTGGCAAAGCCTGAATTCATAGGTCGGTCCAAGTTCCGGATGCGGCGTTCGCCAGACTATGTACGGAAACTGACTGAACCACCATGCGATCGTCGTTAATGCGGCCACCATTTGATAGACCTGCGTACATATGATGGACAAACCAGAGTAATAATTCGTTGGGAAAAATGAACCCAAACAAACAAAAGATATTAGGATTAATAGCACCTGGTTTATTTGTTGTAGCAATCTGAAGAAAGGTGATTCCCAAAATTGGGACTCGATCCGCACACCCATTGCCTGATGGGCGATAAAGCGACGGCACGGCGATGCTGGCAAAGGTTGGCTCGCCGAGACAAAGCCCTCGGTCCAGCTAACGTGACGTTGCTGGCCGGCTAGTGACGTCGAAGTCTCTGGAGTAGGTTCATGAAGAGATGGCGAAGCCCCCGGTCCAGCCGAGATGTCGAAGCCTCGATGTCAGCCGATGAGTCGAAGTAGGTCGGCGTGATGGACACCAGCTTGAAGAAGCAATAGTGCGGCCTTGCTCCGTGTAATCTGTGGGGGCGGCGATGTTGGTGATGATTTATCCTTCGCGATGCCGGACTCTTGTTCGGCTTGCCGAGATGCTGATCCGAAGAAGTTGAGCTCGGCTCGACAAAGTGATGACGTGTCTAGCGCATGTCGGCAGCCTTGGAGCAATATTGTCGGACTGGTTTGACACCAGCATGATAATGAAGATGACCTCAGGTGAGGCTTAAAAATTTACGGGCACGTGTTTAAAAACAACGCACAATACCCTAGAAGAGAATTCCTCTAAAAAGGTTGTCCAATATCACGTTCATAAAGAAACATGAATTCGGGTCGGATCCGTATTCGCGAAGAAAACGGATCCGAAAATTGGTCCACTCATCGGAAGGTTCCCGGAGTTTGAATCCTCGGATCGAGCTGAAATTTGGAGGGGTGATAGATATGGGAATTCTGCAGTAGATGAACGGTTGGATCTTCTAAAGGACCTCCGAGCTGGGCTCTGGAGACCACGCCCTAAACTCGTCCAGATTCTCGTCCAGATTTGACAGGGCTCCGGTATATCGTAGATTGTCGGAGATTCCTCCATCGGAACTCAACGAAATTTTGCATGGCTGTTGTAGACGTAATTCCGCACTATTCCACCAAAGCAATCGTCAAACCGACGCTCGAGGAAGTGGTGACGGCGAATACAAATTCGCTGTCCATAAAAATAGCACGGCCGCCCGAGGGCAATGTTGACGTTGAGCCCTCGAGCTCCATGGATGACTCCTCTATGATCACGATAGAGATCGGAGTTGATGTTGAAAAAAGGCCCCCGTCCGAACATGATGATCGGAGATGGAGCACGGTCCTCGGTCGAGCCAAGGTGACCAGTCGAGCCGGCGACGAAGATGCCAGCGTCGCAGTTGACCTGTGTGCGAGCCATTTATCCTTTTGCCGATCACACAGCGGAACTCTCAATGAAATCACCAATGTCGGTGTCAAAACCGGCGGATCTCGAATAGGGGGTCCCGAACTATGCGTCTAGGATCGATGGTAACAGGAGGCAGGGGACACGATGTTTACCCAGGTTCGGGCCCTCTTGATGGAGGTAATACCCTACGTCCTGCTTGATTGATATTGATGATATGAGTATTACAGGAGTTGATCTACCACGAGATCATAGAGGCTAAAACCCTAGAAGCTAGCCTATGGTATGATTGTTGTATATCTATCGACTAGCCTGGCCTCGGTTTATATAATGCACCAGAGGCCTAGGATAACAAGAGTCCTAGCCGAATACGCCGGTGGGGAGGAGTCCTTGTCTTGACCACCAAGTCTTGTGGAATCTTCCATGTATGCAGCAGCTGTCCGAACTGGCCCATGAGTATACGGCCATGGGGGTCCTCAGCCCAACCCAACAAATCGGGAGATGACGTGGTGAGTACCCCCTAGTCCAGGACACCGTCATCGAGCTTTATAGACAGTAACATTACAGCCAGCGTCAGTCTTCTTCTTGAAGATCCATTTGTTTTCAATGGCTTGCCGATCAACGAGCAAGTCAACCAAAGTCCGTACTTTGTTCTCATACATGGATCCCATCTCGGATTTCATGGCCTCAAGCCATTTTGGGGAATCTGGACTCACCATCGCTTCTTCATAGTTCGTAGGTTCGTCAAGGTCTAGTAACATAACCTCCAGAATAGGATTACTGTACCACTCTAGTGCGGATCTCACTCTGGTTGACCTACGAGGTTCAGTAACAACTTGATCTGAAGTTTCATGATCATCATCATTAACTTCCTCACTAATTGGTGTAGGTGTCACAGGAACCGGTTTCTGTGGTGAACTACTTTCCAATAAGGGAGCAGGTACAGTTACCTCATCAAGTTCTACTTTCCTCCCACTCACTTCTTTCGAGAGAAACTCCTTCTCTAGAAAGATTCCAAATTTAGCAAGAAAACTCTTGCCTTCGGATTTGTGATAGAAGGTGTACCCAACAGTCTCTTTTGGGTATCCTATAAAGACACATTTCTCCGATTTGGGTTCGAGCTTATCAGGTTGAAGCTTTTTCACATAAGCATCGCAGCCCCAAACTTTAAGAAACGACAACTTTGGTTTCTTGCCAAACCATAGTTCATAAGGCGTCGTCTCAACGGATTTTGATGGTGCCCTATTTAACGTGAATGCAGCTGTCTCTAGAGCATAACCCCAAAATGATAGCGGTAAATCAGTAGGAGACATCATAGATCACACCATATCTAGTAAAGTATGATTACGACGTTCGGACACACCATTACACTGTGGTGTTTCGGGTGGCGTGAGTTGCGAAAATATTCCGCATTGTTTCAAATGAGGACCAAACTCGTAACTCAAATATTCTCCTCCATGGTCAGATCGTAGAAACTTTATTTTCTTGTTACGATGATTTTCAACTTCACTCTGAAATTCTTTGAACTTTTCAAATGTTTCAGACTTATGTTTCATTAAGTAGATATATCCATATCTGCTTAAATCATCTGTGAAGGTGAGAAAATAACAATAGCCGCCACGAACTTCAATATTCATCGGACCACACACATCTGTATGTATGATTTCCAACAAATCTGTTGCTCGCTCCATAGTTCCGGAGAACGGCGTTTTAGTCATCTTGCCCATGAGGCACGGTTCACAAGTACCAAGTGATTCATAATCAAGTGGTTCCAAAAGTCCATCAGTATGGAGCTTCTTCATGCGCTTTATACCGATATGACCTAAACGGCAGTGCCACAAATAAGTTGCACTATCATTATCAACCCTGCATCTTTTGGCTTCAATATTATGAATATGTGTATCACTACTATCGAGATTCAATAAGAATAGACCACTCTTCAAGGGTGCATGACCATAAAATATATTACTCATATAAATAGAACAACCATTATTCTCTGATTTAAATGAATAACCATCTCACACTAATAGTGATACAAGTACCGAACATCAGGCATGATTATTTGGGCATCTCATTAACTGAGGACAGATAAAGCAATTGAAAAGAGAAAATTAACTATACCTGAAACAAACAAGGAATTGAACTGTTGAGTTGCATACATTGACTTACCTTAGCAGGTTGAAGAGGCTCAGCGCAGCTCCTACTTCTCTTACAAGGCTCCTTCCTAACATCTTGTACTTGGAAATCCTCAATCTTATCTTCATTGCACCCCCTCTGCAAGGTGACACAAACTAGTTACTTGTCTCTTAGAAGATAAATATGCATACTTTCCTGTCTGTGAACATAAAATAATGAGATTATAACAAAACAACACCACATAATGAAACATGCCACATCTCTTGCACTTGCACACAATGAAATGAGCATTTACTATGTCTACACTATGTAAAAACTAGGCATACCTTCGAACTGGATCTCCAGGTACTCTTGGAAAGCCTACTGTAGTGTACAACCAAACCTTTATGTCACCTATGAGTTAGACAATGCCCCACTACAGTAGCCCTTAGTGTTTAAATCGTTGACAAGCTCTGTTAGAGTGTTATGTCAAGAACAGCAAGTAATCAAAGCAAACAGTCCTAGTATGGCTGGCTGATGCAAACAAGCAATTGAACATATGTGTGAGCAAATCTTACATATCAAGAAAAGAAGCAAAGAAGGAGGCTTAAAGACCATCACTTGACTGACCAGATTTAAGGGGCATTTAAACATCATGTGCAATGTATGAACTAACATAAACATTGCATATTTCTAGATTCTACAATGGAATGCACATGTATTAGGTTATGCCATGTATGATGATGCCTAAATGTACAGATAGCAGGCAGGAGTGATTCATCATTGCACGCACAATTGAATTGCAGGTTAAGGGCCAGTTCGATTCCGCCTTTTCAGGGCATATTGTCAAAATAAGCCATAAAAGATGTAAAGAAGTCATTTTTGAGTTATGGGCTTGGGCTTAACTAATTTTGCTTTGGAGGGGGGTGTTTCGGGTAGAACCTCACTAAAAATTGAAGGGAAGGGGAATAGTGAAATGACTCTGTTGTCTGCCTATATTACACTCAAAATGCAACTGCTGATGCCCGTGTCACACCTGACCCTCAAGTAAAAGCAAACACGCAAGCATTCATTACCCTGCCCACTTGCATCTCCTCTCCCCTTTCCACTATACGATGAATTGCTATGAGCTGCTTCTGCTGCAGCTATATGATGCATTGCTATGAGCTGCTCCTGCTGCTGCTATATGATGAATTGCTATGAGCTGCTGCTTCTATATGATGAATTGCTATGAGCTGCTGCTGCTATATGATGAGTTGCTACAAGCTGCTCCTACTGCTGCTATATGATGAGTTGCTACAAGCTGCTTCTGCTGCTGCTATATGATGAATTGCTATGAGCTGCTCCTGCTGCTACTATATGATGAATTGCTATGAGCTGCTGGTGGTATATGATGAATTGTAGACTGCTGCTGTTGTTGTATGATAAGTTGCTATGAGCTGCTGTTGCTGCTATATGATGCTTTCAGGTGGTGCTGCTATACGATAATAACCAGCCACTTGGACCAACGAATTTCAATAAATAATTGTTCTCAATTTAAATGTGGGTCATGTGTTCTTCGTTTAAATTAGGCAATGGGATCTCTATGGAAAACATTGACCAAAGTAGATTGTGCCAAGTAGATGGTATCTTTGTATTTGCATTTTGAGCAAATAGTGATGGTCTGTTTTCCTATCATATTAATTACTGCACTGGGTTCAATTTGTGATGTTTGCAAGTCAAATTAATTTCCATATGGGCAGCAAAATGAAAAAAATATAATGCAATCTATACTTTCCACTAATCATACCAAAGATAAGCTGAAAACGCAATGAAAATAACTGGTTGGCTTATTACATGGAGCTTATATTCACAGGTGCTTATTTCCTTAGGATAACTCGTCATAACTGTCCCTAAGAAACTTGGCTAATAGAACTGGCATACAAATAACATGTCACGATGATTGCCGTGGGCGAGGGAGTAGGTGAAGCTGCTCCGGTGGTTGGGTTAAGGATGGTGTCGACGATGCGGATCTGCGGCCGTGGACGGGGCGTCAGAAGCTGCTCCGGTGGTTGGGTTAAGGGTGGTGTCGACGATGCGGATCTGCGGCCATGGATAGGGCGTCAGAAGCTGCTCCGGTAGGTTGGATGAGGGTGTGAGGAAGCGGATCTAAGGCCGTGGACTTGTCAGTTGGCAAAGCGGCCCCGATAGGGTTGAGAATGATATAGGCGAAGCTACTCCGGTAGGGTTGAGGAAGGTGTCGACGAAGAGGATCAGAGGCCGTCGACGGGGGTGTCGGTGGGGCGGCTCCGGGGGGTGTGGACGAAGCGTCTCCGGTGGGGAGTACGAATGAGCCGCTGCAGACGCGCGGTGGTTGACGAGAGTATCGGCGAAGCAGATCCGGCACCGTGGACAAGGTCGGCACTGAATGGGCTGTGGTACAGTGGTGGATGAGCAGTCTACTTGTTTCTAGGGGGGTGGGAGGGGTAGATGCGGCCGCAGAAGCAGATCCGGCAAGGTGGACGCCGCTGGCAGTGAATGGGCTATGGTACGCCGGTGGATGAGCAGTCTAGGGTTTCGAGAGGGGAGGGGAGAAAGGGCGATGAAGTACGGACGGCGTGATGTAAGATGCTCTGGTGCTATGGAGTGTGGATTTAGTCGTTTTTGTGGGAGGGTGAGAGGAAATGGGGGTGCCGTGTAGTGGGGGAACCGGAAGTTACCAAAGCAGCCCCGACCTATCATGTAGATGAGGGCGGTATTGTAACTGTTGGTCTCTGTGCACCAAGGACAAAAGGGGGATTTCGCATGCTAAAGACTAAGGTGGCGGAAATTTTAGAAGGAGGCGGGAGATTTTGCCGCCCGCGGGATCGTTCGTATCCAGTTTCAACAAATTTTGGACCGTGCTAGCGGGAAGGTCATGCTAGACTGTGTACACGGGGCACGCGTCAACAGTTAATAACTGGTGTGAAGTCCACCCCAGAAAAAAGAAAATAACTCAGGATGATGCGCCGATAACTTGGACGTTCACACGGGCGCGGCCAATCGTACGGGTGTAGTGGCGCGTTCACAAAAGAGGGATCAAACGCTCAGCCTATGTATTTCTCGTGTAAATAGATAATTTAGTGCCATTGGTTATTTACTTAACATAATGCATTGACATGTTAGTGTAGAGGCGCACAAAAAGAAATGGATATTGTAGTCAGCTACTTAAAAGTGTTACCTCATATGATTACATAGCCTCCATTTCATAAATTGCGTACCCGTTGAATTCATATATGAATATTACATATATTACTTCAAAATAGAAACTTAAATCATCCAAGACTAATGAATTTGAATGCAAGAGTAACAATGGTGCATGTTCATGATAGCTACATTGGTTGTTTGAAGAAACATCACTGTAACTTTGGCATGCACAACTAAAAAGGCTTATTTAAATAGAAAAAAATGTGATATGTGAGTGTCCAATCTTTATAGCGTTGAATCGATTTGTACCTTTGGCCACGATACGAAGTAGATATTGACTTATGTTCAAGCGATGCACGTCCACGATCGCTAGATAGTGATATGTGAATGAATTGTGCAATCTCTCTCACACCCATACATATCTCATTTCCCTGTGGGCATCGGAATCACACACACGCACTTCGTGTATTTCTCTCCCTCCGTCAGGGTTAAATTCGTCTTTCTACCCCATCCTACAAGTCTCTCACACAGAAACACACACGCTCTCTATGTCTAACACGCCCACCCCTTTAATTCCGCCCACCCACAGCCACTAATGTCTCTCACACATATGCTATCTACCTATCCCTTAATATAGCTAGATATGTGTCACACAAACTTCTTCTCCCTACTAGCAAGATTCCCATGCGTTGCACGGAACATCAAGATGCATTTGTATGAGAAGTTTATCTTGTGGGAGAAAAGGATGAACGAGGGAATGCCTTATTTGCGAATGCGGAGAGGGGTGTGGGTATCTTTTTGCAAAATTGCCATAGTTTCCTTCCTGTCCGTCGGATATAAACTGGATGGCCTATATTGCAGGATGGCAGGAACACCATCATCACCAACTCTGTTTTTATAAGAGTAGAGATATGTGAGTGTCACTGCCCCCCTCCCCACACACCCACACTTCCCAACACCGAAGGAGTAGGGTGACACCTCGATCTTGATACTAATCTATCGACTGGCTTCTCTCTCAAACATACACACACACACACACTACCCGGCACCGAAGGAGCTAGTAGGGTGGCACATCGATCTTGATAATAATCTATCTACTCCTCTTTCAAACACACGCACACACACACTCGCTAGTTGTGCCTCTGTGCCTACCGCGCACACTCTCGATACGTCTTTCTATCCCCCCCCCCAACAATGGCAGCAGAAGGGTGACAACTCGATCTGATCATAATCTGTCAATTGGTCTCTCTCTCAAACATTGTGTCTCGGTGCCTCGCTCGGTAGCCCCCTCGATATGTAGACTTCTCGCGCGCGCACAGCTGTAGTGACAATGACGCTGAACCCAGTGTGCCTTGTTTTTACCGGCCTCATGTGATAGTTTTCACCCTATTTTTTTTTAATTAACAAGGCAACCTTTTCTTTGTTACTACCAATGAATCTGAAATCATTCGGGGCAGACATAAAATATATCACTTCAACCCAATTATCGCAGCAACTATTTTAAAAGAAATAAGCTAGTTGCCCGTGCGTTGGACGGAACATCAAGATGCATTTGTATGAGTAGTTTATCTTGTGAGAGAAAAGGTTGAACGAAGGAAGGCCTTATTTGCGAACATGGAGAGACGTGTGGGTATATTTTTGCAAAATTTCCATAGTTTCTTTCCTATCCGTTAGATATAAATCCGACGGCCTATATTGCAGGATGGCACGCACACCATCATCACCAACTCTGTTTTCTACTCCCTCCGTCCGAAAATACTTGTCATCAAAATGGATAAAAAGAGATGTATCTAAAACTAAAATATGTCTAGATACATTTCCGTTTATCCATTTTGATGACAACTATTTCCGGACGGAAGGAGTATTTGTCTTTTTAGAGATTTCAACAAGTGAGTATGAACGGACCTTACCAACATACTCAAAAAAGTAGTCCATAATTTTGATGTTACCCTGTTTTCTTGGCGGTGCAGTGCCATCTGGATACCTCATGAATAAATAAAGTACTACATGATACTAATATATGATACATGGCACAGGAGTACTAAGTATTATTAATACAGTTTTTCTAGAACTCATCTAGATGAGATATAATTTGGTCTCATTCATATTTTATAGCCATTGGATATGATGCTATATAAGATGCGTGTGTGCTGACATGGGTTGTATTTGTTCTTGTGCAACGAACTGACCACTGCATGTCATGTTTGATAGTCTCAAGTCATTAAAAGCATACAAGCCCCACATCTCTTCTTGGTTGATTCCTCTATTTATGTCAAAAAATAAGAAACAATGTGAGAGTTAATGCACCACGCCTGTGTGTTTACTATTTGGTTTTCGTAAGATGATTTAATACTCACCTAGACGGAGGGAGTATTCGATTTGACAGCGGGCGGCGCAGTTCCCGATACGGCTTTAATGCAGAAGAGGGAGGGAGTAGCGGTTCCCGATATGTTGAACGGCCAATGCATCCTCCTTCAATTAATGCATGAGGGAAGTAATGGGAGGACGTCCGGGAAAAGAAGCTGCACGATGTGAATGCAACGCAGTTTGCCCTCATTGCCCTCATATAAAGGCGCCCCTCCATTCCAATTCATCTACGACATCGTACGCAACTAAGCATTTGCCTAAGCACCTACACTAAGCGCAAAAGAGCTCACTCCAGACCCATGGCGGCGATGCTCGTGAGCGGCCAGTGGCTGCGCCAGATGGTCCACGACGCCGGCCTGCGGCATGGCGCCGAGGATCGTCTCCAGACGGTGTTGGAGACCGGCTGGTGGATGGCCGCCTTCGACGCCAACTATGACTCTCAGTTGGACCAGATGATCATTGCCACCAGCAACAAGTTCACCGTCCTCAAGAAGCTCGCGGACGACATCGCCGTACTCCTCCAGCCCGCGCGCCCGGGCTCCTCATTGCCTGCCACCCTAATCGGCCTCCATGGCCGGAACCTCTTTCAAGCACTGGTGGCCCTGCGACTGCCCGCCAACGCCACGAAGAATGTCCACCTGGAGGTCGCGCTCGCCGCGAGGCGCCTCGCCCTGCAAGAATTCGTCGACCTACACATCCACATGTACGAGGAAATCGTGTACATAGGTATCTACAAGGCCAGTGAGGACGCTACGACGTTGGCCTTCCTCAACCGGCTGGAAGCCTTGGATGCCTTTGCTGAGAAGCACCTCGACCTCCCCACAAAAGCCGCCGGTCGGTGGCCCGGCGCACTAAGTTGAGGAGGAGGAGGTCGTACGTTCGTGGATCAATCTTTCTTCTTGCCTTCTGTAACCACCATTGCGATCGCATCATCGTGGCCTTAATTCTGTGTTGTTGCATTCTCGTTCCAGTCAATACCGACATGTGCGATCCCTTTGCTTAATTATATGCATCACTGTAACTAGTACTCCATCCATCAATTTATAAGTTGTGCTTACCTTTTCCATCAACTTCGTGCAACACGCGGGCATCTTGCTAGAAACACTAGAATATGTCTATATAATCCGTATGTGATAGTCCATTTGAAATCTCAAAAAAGACAAATATTTAGGTACGGAGGGAGTAATATATTAGGAGTATATCAAAACAATAGTGATTTCTTTCAGATTTGTGAACAAATACTACTATTCTACTACTTTGGGTCTGTCGCAACGCACGAGCACATTGCTGGTAAAAGGAAAAGGCCTGCCGCGTTCGCGTCGCACCCCCACACACCCGGGAATCAGGAGTACAACACGGCCCGTCCGAAACGACACATGGCTTAGGGATGGCGTGTTGCCTAGCATTTTCACTTTCATGTGGGACCGCCGTTGAGCAAACTGACACCCCGCCTGCCGCCGGGTTGGAAAAAAGAAACGAGGGGAAGATCTAGCTGTAGCACGGAAGCCAAGAAATTTGGTGTCAGACGGGGCTCGTTGATAGAGTAGGAGCATTCTGTACTAGTACTACTCCTACTAGTACCAAGTTTGTACTCCTAATACTATATTACTAGTACTACCACTATACAACTAGTAGGTACGTGCACGGCACAACATCGTAGGAACAAAAAACAGGAAGATCTTGTTTTGGGTGATTTATCTTTTTTTCAATCAACGTAGTATGAATAATATGATGTGGGGGGCACCCATGAAGCTTATGTGGCTTGGTTGCATGGCTACAGAAGGTTAGAGAAAAATAAATAGATAATGTGTTTAGAGTGCACTCCACTAAATAGATATATATATACTTTGGATCCATTGCAACGGACCGGCACATCTATATCTATACCCCCGATATAGTGTGTGAAAAACTTTGAAAGTTGGTCGTTGGATGAAGCCAATCCGACGGTACAAAGATGGCAAATCCGAGCACTACTGGACATTGGATATCATCCACCAGATTCTGCCACATGTATAATCTAGAAGACTCCATGGTTGAACTTAATTCATGACTAAGGGCCTCTTTGATTCATAGGATTGCAGAAACACAGGAATAGGAAAAAAGTAGGATTGGAATGGCATGTTCATTGGATCCCTATAGGATTTGAGTTTGTTTGATTGTGTCACATGAAAAACAAAGGATTTCTTTCAAGAGGTTGGAGTGCATGTTAGAATTCCTGTGAAACGTAGTACAAATGAATCCTTAGGAAAATATTCTACATGATTCAATCCTACGAATCAAACGACCAACATAGGAAAAATTCCTAAGGATTCTAATCCTTCAAAGATCCTATGAAAATCCTTTGAATCAAACAGACCCTAACTTTGCCACAACTAAGCTTAGGCAAAGTTATTAGTTCTTCAAAACGAGAGAAACAAGTTGGCAAGCCTAAGGGAATCTTGCCACATTTTTTGTGTGTATGTCATGTGGGGCCTTAGTGTGGCTTGCCTAAGGTGTGGCTTGAATCAAACACTCTCCTAAGTTAATCAAACTTGCCTAACCTTACATTCCACCAGATTTTGCCACATGTTAGAATCCAGAAAGCTCCACATGTAGAAGCATAATGCACAAACCACCAGAATCTCATGCGTGCAATGCACATGTACCTTACTAGTACTAGTTGGTAGTAGTAAGAAACAAATTCCAGTTTTGGCACGAGCTCGTACTGCGGAAGCACCACAAGGCCTGCCGCAGGAGTTACATTTCCCTCTCGGGGCCCATGGGACCGAACTTCAGTGGCTTAGTGGTAGAAACAAGAAACGTGATGGTCGCCGTGGTTCAACTTCCATGGACAAGTTGTCATGTCTGCTGACACATGTATATCAAAACTAGAGTGTTTATATTTCAAGCACGTGAACAAGTATTATTCTACTACTTTGGATCCATTGCAACACACGGGCCAGCACATTGGTAGTAGTAGTGTCCATCTCTATGTCTAGAGGCCTTCCCTCGTTCATCCTTTTCTCTCACAAGATAAACTACTCATACAAATGCATCTTGATGTTCCGTGGAACGCACGAGGATGTTTCCTTGGGGGTCTCTCCAGCGCGGCGTGGCCGTAGTTGCAAGTTGACGCCCCTTGAGATGCCGACGTTGAGGGGCACTCGAATTTCCTCCGATGAGCAGGTAAGATGAGTTTGATCATGTAGTAAATGCATTCTAAAGACTACTTCCGTGTCCATTTCCTAATTCTCCCCCTGCCCACTGTTTCACAGGTTAGGCTCGGTGCGAGTGGAGATTGGCTTGCATATGTATGGGAGGGTACCAACATCAATTTGCACAACATTTACAACGGTGAAACCGTTCCTGTAGAACCTTTGTCCAACATTGGGATCAGCCATGCAACGGGCCACCGCATGAATTGGTACGATGGAACCACGGTGAGATTGAATAAGATAGCACGAACCTTGCACATGGCGTTCAAAGGCGGATAATGCTGTCTGCGGCCGATTTGTTGCCATACGAGTAGGAAGACGCTGTGATCCTTTCTAACCGCATCTGCGCGGTGACAAATCAGGGGACTTATTTTGTATGGGACACATCCTACGATATACTCCCTCTCTCCCAGTTTATTTGTTTTGAATCTTTTCGTCTTATAAGTTTCAAATTCAAATTTAGAGCTCCCCATCACATGTTGAGATTACAATGTCCATTAAATCGTTGTGTGCATGCATAGTAAAGAAACAAATCTCGAGTTTGGCACGAGTTCGTGCTGCGGGAGCACCACAAGCCCTGGTGCAAGAGTTACATTTCCCTCTCAGGGCCATCGGGACTGAGCTTCAGTGCCTTACTACACCTACCTTTGAGTCAATAACATGTGGACCCGATAGGTGACTGGTCCACATGTAATGCTCCCATAGGCAGAGGGGCAGTGGGGCCAAGAGGGATGAGCCATAGGTCAGGGGACGTGTGGTTTCATGGGTTCGAGCGGCGTCATGGGAATCGCGGGTGGTTGTGGTAGAAACTTGATGCTCGCCGCATTTTGGTGGCCCACATGTCATGCACACAAAGGCAGAGGGGCGGTGCGGCCGAGAGGGGTGAGGCGCACGTCGGGGGGCGTGGTGCCGTGGGTTGGAGAGGCGCCGTGGGAATTGCGAGATGAAACGTGATGGTCGCCGTAGTTGAACTTCCATGGACAAGCTGTCATGTCTACGGACACATGCACTGCATACCGATCACTCGAAGGAGTAGCAGAGAAAGCTATATATGCGGATAAATAGTTCCTTATAGTCAAGTTGACCCATGATACTACTCTGTTCCAAAGACATGCACACCATCGAAATAGTTCATCTATATCAACATACACTGAGAGGGAATACATTTTTTTACAAGAGAGGAAATAGTTCATCCATCCATAATGCCCTCCTGCTGGTGCAGCCTTTTCTTCTTCTTCTTCTTCTTCTTCTTCTTCTTCTTATTCTTCTTCTTCTTCTTCTTATTCTCATTCTCTGTGGGAGACGGCTTTGCAACAAGCTCTTTGGACCTTGCAGCTATCTCGAAACTCACACGGACATCGAGGGCAGCATATTTTATCCGCTCGTACATCAAGGGATAATTCTCCCATCCAGACGACCTTAATGCCACCATCTTGTCACCCTTCTGAAGATTTGTACCGAGCACAAAATTTGCTACGTCGAATAGGGATGGTGTTTGTTTATCACAAACTTCTGCAGGAATTTTGATTCTGGTTTGTAGGACAGTGATGCTATTCAAATCAAGCTTGTACGGCTCCAGCTTCTGTTTGTCCCCTTCGATGGCTGCCCCACAGAAGTATATGTCCTCCCAAGACAAGAAATCGTGAAGCTCACCTAGTATGGAGGGCGAGTGCATGATGTGGTACACCAAAACATCATCTTCGAAGCACAGCTACAGGACGGCGGCACGCTGGATCTTCCCAGGGGCACGCTCCGTGTACTCTGCGTCGGGACCGATGACCCTCATCTCTACCTTTTTGAGGGAGTTGGATACATTGTTGATCCACTGCCGAACAACCCTTGGGTGGACGGTGACAGTGGCAACTATGCGCATCGAGCCTTCCACGAGGACATGTTGGACGCTAAAAACTTGCATCTCGATCTCTATCGCCATTTGGAACCGCTGGAACGGAGGGCTATGGTTTGGAGAATTAGGATTAGATGGCTAGTCTAACTGAAGTAGTAGATGATTATTTAAAGAGGTTAAAACAATGTGAACGCAGTGGGGTTTGGATGCAAATGAAGACGAAGGGGAGGTGAAGAAGCCGAGGAGAATCGGTTCCCGATGGAGAAGTAAATGGGAGAAGTGGCGTGCAGGCAGTTGATTAGACGACTAGGTAGACTAAACGAAAAGGCTATGTGGGTAGACTGATGAGTCGTACCTGTTCGTGTACGTGCCCATCCTGGGACCTATGCAAACAGATAAAAAAATGTGTCATAGTTTTTTTTGAGCGTGTGAGTGCGAGACACAACATTCTCTGGTTAAGGAATACTCCCTCCGTTTAGGTGAGTATAAGTCACCTTATGAAAATCAGGTTTTCCCAAAACCTTTAGGCATGGAGCATTAACTTCCTACTCGATCCCCTCCCAGCCTCGTTAGCCAGCGTTCTCTTCCTCTGCTGCCGCGTTCTACCTTTCCATTTTTCCTCTTCTCAAGTGTGGAACGATCTGCATGCCGTCCTTGATGCACCAGAACGACCACTGCATGCATCTCGGCAGAGCGTTGATTGGGCATGCATGAGAATTTGGTTCTACTCGCAATATGGATGATACCTGAACGATGTAGTGAACAGGCACGCTAGCACGGGAGACCTATTTACGCTATACAATACTGGAGTACTCATGTACCTACTGGTAGTAGTAGTACAACTGTGGTACACTTGATAGTCAAAATACTATTCATCTGGTCCTCACAGTGAAGTGACAACACCCTGCGCCTGACACTAGTCCAGGCGGCGTGTTCAGGTTACCAAAGTCAGCCTCACCATGTGCACAGTGCAGTCTGTCACCGCCGCTGTACAGCACATTGGCGCCTCGCCTCGTCTCCCTCTCCGCTCCCATAGCACCACTCCATCTCCATCTCCTTCTCCGTCTCCATCTCACTGTGCCCCCGTGTACCGTCGCCTCACTCGCCTCCCCCAGTACGACTATTCCCTCGCTAGCCGCTCCAGCACCGAAATCTTTCTCCCCCGTAAATCAAGCCCCCTTCCACACTCCACCATGGCCGAACACGAACCGCGCAGCATCCATATGAGCCGCGATTGGATCAATCTCCCCAGTGACATCCTCGACCTCTATTGTTCGTGTATGGATATGTTGAGCGCCCTGCGGCTGGCTGCATGCTCGAGGGACATGCACACGGCCATCGTCGAAGCGAGGCCTAAGATTTTCAAAACACCCTGCTTGCTGCTATCTGGTCTTGCAAGATTGGCTCACCATGATACGGAGGCGTGCATGATGCCCCTCGACTTCAATCCGATCTCCATTAGCCGAAACTTCTTTGCAGGTATGTAGTGGGTCGTCGTACATCATTTCCCTCGACATCGATCCGATCACCATCACCCGAAACTTCTTGGCAGGTATGTACTGGGTCAGCATGAACTCCCACTAGATGGCTGCCTTCAGAGAAGACGGTAAAAAGTTGGTGCTCGTGAACTTCCAGACCTCCCGTGAGATTATCCTTCCTCCGTTGGATTATATAGAGTATTACCATCGCGGTCCAAGTCATCTAGATTACTACGTCAGTTGGACGAACCTTGTTTTGCAGAAGATTCTAATCTGCCAAGTGCCCACACGACATGCGAATTACGCAGACTTCAAGCTAATTGCCTTTGTCGACCGCGGACTCGCCTATGTTTACGTCGGTGCCTTCTTTAGCTGGAGACAACTCGGCTCGCAGTGGATCATCATCAAAGCTGATACACACTTCTCTGATGCTATTGAACACAATGGCATCATCTACGCGGTCGACAAAGCAGATGGCACCATGTATTGCTGGGACGGCGCATGTAAGTTGTTTCCTCTCATGTTAATGATGACGCCATGACACTGTTTGAACTTTTTGTGATGATTGGCATATCTCTGTTTGAGCAGAATTTGAGTAGAACTATGGCAATGCATTAGAGACGCCATAAATCAGCTATATTTGGAATGAGTTAATTCGTGCGGATTGTGACCATGTCATTACAGCCAATTTGTACCCTGAATAATCAAACGGTTAGGAATATATGGATATTATCCTTATTTTACAGTAATCTATATACTACTACTAAATATGAGTGTGTATCAATGGCCATATTAGTTTCCTCATTTTCATGATGTAGAAACATGCACCACACTGTTGGTTTCATCTAACCATACATTAGGGAAGTAAATGTGCATATGGAGAACTCTATATTTGGAAGTAGTGAAATCCTGCAATGCTTACCATGTGTACATACCTATATTCGCCCTTCAGCAATCAATGGCTAGAATAATATCCTCACAATTTTTTTCCCACAGAACACGAGTATATAACAATGCATGGTCTGTTAGTTTCCTTGAAGAATTTGTTTGTGAGGACAGAACATGATTACATAACATGCATGACATGGTAGTTTCCTGTGAAGAATCGATTGCGAGATAACATGAGTATAACCATTCATGGCACTTCTATATTTTCGAACCCAGTCTACATTTCCCTGTATTTTCCTCCCAGTTCCAACAGGGACATATCAATGTTGTTTCTTGCATTATCCTACTCATACTCTGAACAATGTTGATCTTACATTAACAATGCATGTCCTTTTTGATATGATGCAGTGTCCCTACAGTTACTGCCCTTTGTAGTCACACCACCTTTGCCAAAAATAGGGAAGCACAACTGGTTCCTCGCTCGATCAAACGACGGCAAAAGACTGATGATCATTCGGACACATGACCCGGAAAAGTTATATTGCAAAAACCCCACTGTATACAAGCACCGTGTAATACGTGAGTATACGGATAGTGGCTGTTACGTCTATGAGCAGGATACCAGCTTGTTGGGGCCTTTAGGATTTTTTAGTTGGAGGCGGGTAAACAGCCTTGCTTCACACTCTCTGTTTCTCGGACTCAATTATCCGATTAACCAGGAGATCACCGTTGGCAAGGACCTTGATGGCAGAGAGGCTCTGTTTGCTATGGAAAATTGTGTCTACACGGCGAGCCCTAGGAGTTCGGGAGCAAACTCCCCTGATTGTCAATGATACAGCCTGCAGCCAAAAGAAGGTGAGAATGACAAAGGCATCCAGATTAACTTTGATCCTTGGATGTCTCAATTACGACAGGCAGTGATGTGGTTCGAGCCTTCAGGTTCATAGGTAATTGGGCTATTGCATCGAAAGGGTGGAGTACTGGTGTCTCCGGATCACTGGTCGCTGAAGCGGGGCTGCAAATTATGATGGTGTTGGATCATCTCTTCGAATGACTTTGTTGTCTTTGTTGTTGGTTCTGGATGGGTAGTTCTTTCTTTTGTTATGCATATTCCTTGTCATTTGGTCATCCTCGTCTATGTCACTCTTACTATGTAATAGGTGCTTCTGTTTAGAATGTCATTCTCGTCTAGATCACGAGAGTCTGAGCGCTGCAGATGGGTGCGTTTTGGTGGTGTAGCAAGACTTCTTATGAACTATCATGTCTTGCTGTTTATGTCAGTAGTAGTCACTAGTCAGTGTTTGAATGTTGTATATATCGTTGTTTGGAACTGTTTATTGTCTCGAACTACTGGTGGGCTAAATGAGGGCATCACCATTCTCCAGTGTTCAGAGTATATCTCCTTTTTTCAAGTTATATAATTTGAGCTCAGTGTATTTTCGATGATGTACACTTGTTTGGGCCAGTGAGGTGTCGTTGAATATGGGCCGAGTAGTAACGCAATGCCAAACAGGTCAATTATGACTCTCGGGCCAGGCTCTCAAAAGATCCTAAAAAAAGGCCGGGCTCTCCAAAAAAGAATGAATAAGGACTCTTAGGCCGACATGTGGGCGCCACCGGTGTTTTCGTGCGCTTGCGCACCGAGAGCATATTGGCGTGTGCTCGAAATTCATGCTACCTTTTCATCCGCAATCTCCCGCCCCTCCCCCACCTCTGGAATCTCGATTCCTACTCCAGTTCCCCCAAATCGCCCTCCTGTACTCCCTGTACTCAAGCGCACTATCATGTCGCCAGTCAATGCGGATCTCCGAGCCGGAGATCCTGAGGTCCGTCCTGCCTTCGGTCGCTGCGTGCTGTCGCTCAACAGTGGCATGGCGGCGCTTGACGACCAGTTTGCCGGCAAAGTGCTGATGGTAACCATCAACGGCGACCGGCCTCCCGTCTCGCCGGATGACCTTGTCAAAGCTCTTGGCATTGCGCACGGCATCCAAATAAGTGACTTGCTCGTCGAAGTGTGTCCGCCATAGGATGATTTCTTCGTCAGGTTCAGGACAACTTTCGACTGCAGTCGTGTGTTCGAATCTTCCCGGCATTTGTTCTGCGATGGCGCGCTGGTGAGCTTTGATCGGTGGCACCCAGGATGGGGCTCGGTGCCCTCTGAGCTTGAGTTTTTAACAAAGCTTACCTTCCACGGCATGCCTCGACGTGCTTGGAACAGCGAGTACATGAACGAGCTTATCAACGACCTTGGAGGTGAGCTCGTAAGTATGTTTGTTCCTCCAGACAACTGGGCTCTGACGGTTATGGCATGGATGAAGAAGCCGTCCAGCATACCGAAGGTGATTGGTGTTGAGATACCGGTGCAGGAACCGGGGTTGTACTATTCGTCGCCACCAAGGCCGCCGCGGACCACGTTAGGGATGTACCTGCATCGAGTGTTTGTGCATGTTGAAGAAGTGGTCAATCCATCAATCGAAGTCCTGCAGCCGCCGCTGGTGCCAGGGTCTGTCGACGACGTCCATTACAGGAGTCAACGTCAGACTTTCCCCGTGTTGCTTGGAACGATGGATGGCACAGGGCCTACTCCATCGCGCGATGGAGGCCACTGCTTCTTTGGGAGAAGAGGCAGGGATGGCTGCCTGGATGTGCTCTAATTTGAGGTAACAAATGAATCTTGTCAGATACTAGTTAAATCCGAGCTATGGGTGTGAAGCACTGATATGCCAGTACATTTGATTGTGACATGTTCTAATTTTGTACCTAAACTTTTTTTAGAAAGGGTTGTACGTCAACTTAATGTGCTAGGAGAACTTATTGTGTTGTCTGTCTGTTTTCTTTGCACAACATTCAAGATATTTCCCCGTCATTGATAAAGACGATGAACCGTTATGTATGACTTCGTTGGTTTCAACATAGCCCTTCCCGTAGCGATCCACTACTTCCATCCTGATTGTGCCGCCTGCGTGAAATTTTTGTATGCAAGTTCAGTGTGCTATGATGTTCTATATGATTGTGTCAACTATATAAGTTTTTACTGAGCATCAGCAATGCATATGGCTGAAAGATGTATTTACGAGCATCGGCTGATGGGTCTCTCTCTCTCTCTCACACACACACACACACGCGCGCGCACACACACACGCGTGCATGCCCACACACACAAGTGGGACCCGTTGAATTATTTATTTGCTCGTGACAGCTATTAATTAGGTTCCACTCTAATCTAACTTTTTTCTTAAGTTATTAATTGAGCTCAGTGACTTCAAAAAGTTGTACAAAAGCCTTGTTTGGGCCTTTCCGGCGTCGCTGAATGTGGGCTGAGTAACCATGTTAGGTTGTACTGTACTACACAGGCCTTTTTTCGCTATTTTTTCTTAAATAATACATTTTTTTATTAATTTTCATAAATATTACGCTGGGTAATATTTTTTTCAAAAATAATACATCATCCGCCCGCTGCAGGCCGACTGGGCCTAGCCGGCCCACAGCAGGCCGATTGGATTCCAGTCGGCCTACAGCTGGCCGACTGGCCCCTGTCGGCCCACTATGGGCCGACTAGAGCTAGTTGGCTCACTGTGGGCTAATTGTTTTTGCAAATGTGTTAATCATGTATTTAAAAAATATGTGTATTGTGACCTCCTCCGCTCGCTGTGAGCCCACTGTTGACTAAAATATATGTTTTAAAAAGTGTTAATCATGTATTTAAAAATTGTTAAATGTGTGTATAAAAAATGTTCCTTATCTATACAATTTTTTTAATGTGTGTATAAAAAATAGCTTTTTTTCAACATCAGCAATGCAACCGGGCCTACAGTTGTACACAATATCCGAATTAACTTGTTATTCTCCGCCCCGCTGGGCTGCAAACTTTCCTAGGAGGTATGCATTAGGCTTAACAAGAAAATGGACTTTAAGAAATAATAAATGGGATGTAATTATAATAACTAGACAGATACAATGCACCAAACACGTAATTAGTTTGAAAATATATTATTTTTGGAATTTGAAAATTTTAATTTCATTACTTGTTGCGTGCGCAATATTTCGTTGGATTTTAACGTAATACAACTTTATTTTGAAATTATATTTAACCTGACTAGAAATTTCGGATACAAATATTTCGGATCCCATCAAAATGTGGGAATTTTTTTTTGAATTCTGTTTTGAGCGGTTGTTTGAAATTATTAATCGTTGTCCTAGCTAGAAGTTGGGTTGTACTTTTAACAAACTGTAAATGGGCTGTAGTAAATTCCATTAGAATTAAAAAATGGGCTGTACATTCTTACAAATCGCAAATGGGCTATATGTTCTCTGCCAAATCCGAGCTATGGGCCTACTAAGTTAATGCGTACCAAGGGCTTTGTCAACTTAGTCAATATAAACGATTCTAGTTGCAGCCGCCCAGAGCAGCGCCGGTCGTGTGTGCTTCTTCAACCTCTGGTCTTCTTGCTCCAGCCGCCCAGAGCAGCGCCGGTCGTGTCGCGTGCTCCTGCCTCCCGTGGCCGGCTGTGATGCCGCGGAGGCCTCACCGCCCCGTACTACTCCCACCGCTGGCCAGGCCATCCCTCTACTCACCCACACCCCCTGTTATTCTACGGCGACGGCAGCCTCACACCGCAGCCGAACCAGTGAACCCTCGTACTCCTCTCCGCGCGGGCTTCCACTGCTGCGTCTTCCCCGGCTCCGCTTCGTCCCCTTCCTAGGCCTCGTCGTCGTCCAGATCACCGCCCTGGTGCTCTCGGCGCGGCGTGGTCAACGTGGTCAACGACCGACTTCCATCGGAACAGTACTGTACGTGGAGAGGCTGACAGCTGGGTCCACGGCAGCCGCAAGGAAGTGCCTCCTTATTACGCGCAAAATAATTATTCCTCCACCTGACAGCGGGGACCCATCGGACGGGCCACCGTATTTCGCGAAAAAAATGATTCACCCCCTGACTGCTGGGACCCACGAGCTACATCTTCGCACGCAAGGAAGTGCGTCCGAAAAAAAACATTCGCCCCCCTGACTGCTGGGACCCACCAGGCCCCCGACTGCTGGGACCCACCAGCTACATCTTCGCACGCAAGGAAGTGTGCCCGGGCAAAAAAAAACGATTCGCCCCCTGACTGCTGGGACCGACCAGCTACATCTTCGCAGGCAAGGAAGTGCCTGACAGTCGGGACCCACCTGGTCGAAGCGTACGTAGCGTTGTCATTCTGGTCGCGAACGTGTACGTACATACTGTTCGATGTAGAGGCGCGCACGTGCCGTAGTAGAGGCGCACGCGTGTCGTAGTAGAGGCGCGCACGTAGCATGTACACGTACGTACAGCGGCCAGGGTGCAAGAAAGAAAATACGGCCACGTATGTGTACATACAGGCGGGGTCTCGAACGCCTACTCGCGCATACGTACAGCGAGGGCTCGTGTACATGGCTGGGTCGGAATGGAGAAACAGCATCGTCGTCGTGTTCATGGGGAGGCAACGGAATGCGTCGTGTTCATGGGGAGGCAACGGAATGCGTCGTGTTCATGGGGAGGCAACGGAATGTGTCGTGTTCATCGGGAGGGCTTGGACGGAATAGGCGATGGAAACGAGGCCTGGCGTACCGCAGAACGGAGGAAACGGCCTTGTGTTCGACCGGCCACATTCGAAACGGGATCATGTTCATCGGGAGAGGTCTGGCGTATCGCAATACGGAGGAAACGGACCTCCTACGGTCGAAACGGGGGTCCTGTTGATCAGGAGGGGTGTGGCGTACCATAAACGGAGGAAACGGACTTGTGTTGGAGCGCTACGGTCGAAACGGGGGTCTTGTTCATCGGGAGGGGTGTGGCGTACCACAAAACGGGACTCCACAGGATACTGTTCATCTCCACCATCGACCCCCTCCAGCCTCCACGAGCTACTGTTCATCCACCGTCGACCTCCTCCAGCCTCCACCTGCGACTGTTCATCCACGGGCTCCTGTTCATCCAGCCTCCACCGCGCGCTACTCTACCGGCTACTGTTCAACCACCCCTCCATCGTCTACTGTTCATCCAGCCCTCCACACCACGGGGTCCTGTTCAACCACCCCTCCACGGGCACCCCTCCACCGTCTACTTTTCATCCAGCCCTCCACACCACGGGGTCCTGTTCAACCACCCCTCCACTATCTACTATTCATCCAGCCCCCCACACCACGGGGTCCTGTTCATCCACCCCTCCACGTGCACCCCTCCACCGTCTACTGTTCATCCAGCCCTCCACCACACCACGGGGTCCTGTTCATCCAGAGGCAACGCCACCGCTCACTGTTCATCCAACCCCCCCCCCCCCCCCCGCAACGCTCACTGTTCATCCCATCGATCGGCTTCAGTTAGCAGCAGTAGCGAAGGAATCGCTCGATCGGGTTCAGTTAACAGCCATCGATCGATCGCTCGGGTTTAGTAACGCGTAGCCTGCAGTGCAATTGCTCGGGTTCAGTTAGAGCCCAACGCCTCGCTCGGGTTCAGTTAGAGCCAACGCCTCGCACACACGCGCGTACATGTACGAGAGAAACGCGCATCGCTCGGTGTCGGTGTCAAAGCCGGCGGATCTCGGGTAGGGGTCCCGAACTGTGCGTCTAGGCCGGATGGTAACAGGAGACAAGGGACACGATGTTTTTACCCAGGTTCGGGCCCTCTCGAAGGAGGTAAAACCCTACTCCTGCTTGATTAATATTGATGATATGGGTAGTACAATAGTAGATCTACCACGAGATCAAGGAGGCTAAACCCTAGAAGCTAGCCTATGGTATGATTTTTGTATATCTATCGACTAGCCTGGCCTCGGTTTATATAATGCACCAGAGGCCTAGGATAACACGAGTCCTAGCTGAATACGCCGGTGGGGTGGAGTCCTTGTCTTGATCGCCAAGTCTTGTGGAATCTTCCTTGTATGCGGCAACTGTCCGAACTGGCCCATGAGTATGCGGCCATGGGGGTCCTCGGCCCAATCCAACTGATCGGGAGACGATGTGATGAGTACCCCCTAGTCCAGGACACCGTCAGTAGCCCCCTGAACCGGTCTTCAAGTTAGGGACGCTCCTCGATTCTTCCGAACTGTTCTTCATCTTCGGTTGACGGTCTTGAAAACTGGTTCAACAAATCTTCTCATCTTCGATCTTGAGGATCGCCGAAATGCATTCGGCGAGTTTACACGTCGGGTATCCGAGGAGCCCCTTTAAGTTTCCGGCCTTTATCAATGCTTTTTATTTTTATGCCACACCTCGGGTTTGAAGTTGTTCCCGGGAGGCAGTGTCCTCTTGCGTCCGAGCTCTAACGCCGGACTGTATTCGAGGTATCTTTTGCAGCCGAGCACCAATGCCGGACCGCATCCCAGCTCTAACGCCGGAATGTATCCGAGCTCCAACGCCGTACTATGTATCCGAGCTCCAACGCCGGACTATATCCGAGGTGTCATATCACCTTGGTTCAAAAAAGTTTGAAGGGGTTTAGCCGAGCTTAACACCGGAAATGCCCTCTACGGAGCCAGCCACTAGCGCCCGAGCTTTATGCCGGACTGCTTCCGAGGTGGTGCACCACCCCGAATGTGGGCCGATTTTTGTGAATATTTTTTGTTGGTGCAATTTATTCTCTGCCGAGATATATAGCCAGTAGCCCTCAAGGTGTGTATCGGTCTAAAACCCGAGATGCACCTGAAGGATGACGTAAGACCGCTGATCCTAGTAGCCGCTGAGACTCAGATTGATTTGCAAAATCGGCCTGAGGATCAAGTCCAAGCTCGGCAGAATACTTTGGGTCACTAAAAGCGGCGTGCTCAGTCCTCGAGACTCAGGTTGGGTGCGGCCGACCAACCTGAGGATCAAAATCTCCTTGGAAACTATATTGCACATAAAATTTTCTGCATTGGACAAGCAATGCAGTAGCCCCCGAGACACTGGTCGGGTGGCAACACCAGATCAGGGGATCGATGTGCCCCTTTAATATATGTAAATAATAAGCCCGAAGCCCGGTAGCCCCCGAGCCTTAATGCGGGCACGGGTGGCCGAATTAAGGATCAATATCCATAATAAAATCACAAATTATGTGTAATGACTCTATGTATCCAAGTGCTTTACGTCATTAATGCTCAGATCCGCATTGTACAAAACTTTGTTAACCGACCATCGGCTTCCACCTCCTCGGCCAGTAGCCGAGGAGTGTTTGTCCTACTTTATAAAACCTTTATGAGGGCAAAGATTTACAACAAACAAGGCAATCTAGCCATACGGTTTTATAAACAAAGGTACGCAGAGAGTTATATTACTGTTTAACAGAAGAAATGTCTTCCAAAGAAAATAGTCCCGCTATCGGTTCCTTTCTTTGGGTTGTCATGCTAAGCATGATCATTAAACCTTAGCTCTAATGTAAGAGCAAAATATCGAGGATTTAGTTTGGGAGGCCAGTTAATAGCCCCCGGTAGTGTTTGGCGACATTCGGGGTCAAGCCGTAAACACTTCGGCCAATGTTATGAACGGCCCATCATTTAACATAGTCATCGGATCGCTGACCAGTTTACGCTTATTGTGACAGTCAGTTTTCGGCTTTCTCCACTGAGGTGCTTAACCATGTGAGCTGGAAGCACAATCGCAGTGGTTCTCCCTTTGCACGCTTAGCCGAACAAAAAGGAACGTAGGAAGCAAGTGCAGGAGCCGGGCAACCCAACTATTGACCGAAGACACAATTCGAAACCGATGCATATATAGCAATATCTGAGAATGTTTTTGTCGAATCCCTAAAGGTGTCCGGCGTTGCACTGCGAGACTAATGCTGGAAAAGCACAAATAGTTTAAAAGTGCCAAAAAGCTTGGAAAACCAAGAAACGTCAGTAAAAACATGACGTCCGAACAAGATCAAGTGTTCGGTGCCAATCCGAAAATTGGTCTTAGAAAAAAGAAGTGCTTCTGTAGTGCTTTAACATGATACATCCTATCTCAAGACTTCGAGCGGGTCAGCCTACGGCTTCAACCTCCTATCCCGAGGGTGGAGTACTTCTCATTAGCCCAGTTTAGCAAACTAAACTCTAGCAGCTTTGAGAGAGAAATTAGGCTCCCCGGCTAGTGACCGCACACTCGCGTTGAAAAAAGGAGTGATAAATAATAATAAAACTTTGCAACGACTAAGAAGAAGAACACTTATTATAAAACGGCTCAAATAAACTTAAGAGCCCCCAAGTGACTTGGGTAGAAGAATGATTGCATGTACCGAAGTACTTATATCATATCTATGTTCAACCGAACTTTAAACGCGTCTTAACCGACCGTCAGCTTCTCCCTCTTCGGTCAAGGACCGAAAAGTGTTATGTACTCCATCGGTCGCGAATATCGACGGTGTTTCCAATAACCAGGCAATCAGGCCATAAGGCTGTAACAGACAAAGCGCGCTCAGGGAACTTATGCTATATTACCGTGAAGTGTAAGAAGCATCTTCGAAGAAAATAGTGCCCCCGCCGATACCTTTCTTTGGTGCTCATTGTTATTATGAGACTTGTGCAATAGATTTTTTGTACTCATGAGTTCCGTTGTGTGCCGACCATCATTGAAAACTATAAGAGCGCTAGCTTTCGGCTTCACCCAGTCTAAGGTCCGGCTTGGTTGACCCAATCGCGACAATCGCAGAGGTGCTCCCTTTACTCCCTAGCCGAACAATCGGGAACGTAGGGGTAAACACAGGAGCGAGGCAACCCAGCTTGCAAATCGCTTAAGTCAATATGGTGCATATTGTGGCGTAATACACGAACAAGGAACGAAGCCGTACAAGTATAATCATATGCAACAGGAAAAGCTTCATAAAGGAAGCCCCCAAGTAAACGGGGTATTTGAATTTATGCGTCACAAACAAAGTTTGGACAAGGAAATTTTTTACAAGCAACTTTTTTCCAAAAAAGTATAACGCTTGGTCGAACCGAATGCAAGTTAGAAATTAAAGCTTTGAGCATGAAAGCGACTTAGCTGGTTAATGTGTTCGGTATTGATGACGCGGTCCGAGCTTGATGCGGGGCAAGGTTCCATCCCTCAAGCCGGTCCCGAGGTGGCGGAGCGGAGAGCTTGACACGCCGAGGTGGTGACATAGCACGATCAATGCAGACCAGCAGAGTGACGCCGAAGTCCCCGGATCATTTTTCTGTGCACAAAAAATAGTGCCAACCGGAGATAATAGTAATAATGATAATTAAAAAAACGTTGCATAATAAATAATTTATGCAAAGTGAGTAATAAAAGAAATATGGCCTGGCGCCGAAGTCAATGTCGATGCAGGGCGTCGGCGTGATGTAGTAAAGGCGTGGCAAAGCCTGAATTCACAGGTCGGTCCGAGCTCCGGATGCGGCGTTCGCCGGACTATGTACGGAAATTGATCGAACCACCACGCGACCGTCGTTAATGCGGTCACCATTTGATAGACCTGTGTACATATCATGGACAAACCAGAGTAATAATTCCTTGGGAAAAATGAACCCAAACAAGAAAAAAATACTGGGATTAATAGCACCTGGTTTACTTGTTGTAGCAACCCGAAGGAAGGCAATTCCCAAAATTGGGACTCGCTCCGCACACCCATTGCCTGATGGGCGATAAAACGACGGCATGGCAATGCTGGTAAGGTTGGCTCACCGAGGCAAAGCCCTCGGTACAGCTAACATGACGGAGCTGGTCGGCTAGTGACGCCGAAGTGTCCGGAGTAGGTTGATGAAGAGATGGCGAAGCCCCCGGTCCAGCCGAGATGTCGAAGCCTCGACGTCAGCCGATGAGTCGAAGTAGGTCGGCGTGATGGACACCAGCTTGAAGAAGCAATAGTGCGGCCCTGTCGATGCAGGTTGTGACATGGTCGATGCCGGCTTGATGAAGCGACCGTGCGGCGATGCCGGTATGCCCGCTCCGTGTAATCCGTGGGGCGGCGATGTTGGTGATGATTTATCCTTCGCGATGCCGGACTCTTGTTCGGCTTGCCGAGATGATGATCCGAAGAAGTTGAGCTCGGCTCAACAAAGTGACGCCGTGTCTAGCGCAGGTCGGCAGCCGTGGAGTAATATTGCCAGACTGGTTTGACACCAGCATGATGTTGAAGATCATGTTCAAAAGATCTTAAAGTTAGTGGGATGTGTTCGGGAACAAAACACAATAGCCCATATAAAACTTCCTTCAAAAGGGATGTCCGAAATCCCGTTCATAAAAAAGATGAACTCGGGTCGGATTCGTTTTCGCGCAGAAAACAGATCCGAAAAGTGATGCACTAATTGGAAGGTTCCCGGAGTTTGGACGGTCGGATCGAGCTGAAATTTTGAGAGGTGGTAGATACAGGAATTCGCAGCCGATCAACGGTTGGATCTTCCAAAGGACGTCCGAGCTAGAAGCTGGACACCACGCCCTAAACTCATCCAAATTCCCTTCCAGATTTGACAGGGCTCTGGTATATTGTGGATTGCCAGAGATTCCTCCATCGGAACTCGACGAAATTTTCTAGGGTTGTTGTAGACTCAATTCCGCACAATTCCACCAAAGCGATCGTCAAAGCGATACTCAAGAAGGTGGTGGCGGAAGATACGAGTTTGCTGTCCAGAAAAACAGCACGGTCGCTTGAGGGCAATGTTGACGTTGAGCCCCCGAGCTCCATAGATAATTCCTCCGTGATCTTGATAGAGATCGGAGTTGATGTTTGATGAAGGCCCTCGTCCGAACATGGTGATCCGAACACGGGGCGCAATTCTTGGTCGAACCAAGGTGACCAGTCGAACTGGTGACGAAGACGCCGAAGTCGCAGTTGATCTGCAGGCGAGCTATCGATCCTTTTGTCGATCACACAGCGGAAGTCTCAATGAAAGCACCAATGTCGGTGTCAAAACCGGCGGATCTCGGGTAGGGGGTCCCGAACTGTGCGTCTAGGCCGGATGGTAACAGGAGACAAGGGACACGATGTTTTTACCCAGGTTCGGGCCCTCTCGATGGAGGTAAAACCCTACTCCTGCTTGATTAATATTGATGATATGGGTAGTACAAGAGTAGATCTACCACGAGATCAAGGAGGCTAAACCCTAGAAGCTAGCCTATGGTATGATTGTTGTATATCTATCGACTAGCCTGGCCTCGGTTTATATAATGCACCAGAGGCCTAGGATAACAAGAGTCCTAGCCGAATACGCCGGTGGGGTGGAGTCCTTGTCTTGATCGCTAAGTCTTGTGGAATCTTCCTTGTATGCGGCAGCTGTCCGAACTGGCCCATGAGTATGCGGCCATGGGGGTCCTTGGCCCAATCCAACTGATCGGGAGACGATGTGATGAGTACCCCCTAGTCCAGGACACCGTCACTCGGCCCTCGACCTCCCACCGTAACCGGGAACTCCCCGAAATTTTCCTCCCCCTCGCTTCTACCACGGTTTTTTCCGTCATGGACGGTCCAAAGAATGTCATGCAGCTGCGTCTCTGGCCCGCCCAGGATGAAAAGCCCATTTTCTGTCATGATTTTTTGTCATAGAAGTAGGAGCCCACCACATCTATGATGATACCAGGTTTTGTCACAATTATCGTCGTAGAAGTGTCATATGTATGACAGAAATTTTTTTCGTTCGGCCCAAAATGTCACGGATGTATTTTTTTTGTAGTGCATGCAAGTACTTGGGGTTGCAGCTCGCCATCAGATGCCTTACCAGAAATGATTGTCAACCTATGCTTGACCAGGTCAAGCGTTTCGTGCCGGCATGGCAGAGAGGACTCATACAACGACCTGGACGGCCTATCCTTGTGCAGTCGGTCATCTCTGCTAAGCCAATCCACCATCTCATGATTATGGCTGCACCTGACTGGGTTTTTGAGGAGATGGACAAGTGGATGCAGTCCTTTTTCTGGCCCGGGAAGGATAAGGTGAACGGCGGCAGTGCCTCATTGCTTGGAGCACTGTGTGTCGGCATAAATGCTATGGTGGGCTCGGTGTGAAAAATCTCAAGTTACAAGGACTAGCTATGAGGGTGAGATGGGAATGGATGAGACGGACGGAACCCAACAGACCTTGGCAGGGGCTGCCTATGACTGTGGATTAGGAGGCACGAGAGGTCTTTGACAGTTTGGTCAGCATCAGAGTGGGGAGAGGCGACCGGGTGCTATTTTGGAGGGACCGATGGATACACGGTTTCGCAGTTAAGCACATAGCCCCACTGGTATTCGCCACGGTACAGACACGAGTTATCAACAAGCGCACGGTGCAGCAAGCTCTCTCTGATAATAGTTGGCTGGAGGACTGCCAGTTAGGATTCTCCTTCATGGCCCAACTACAGTTGATGCACCTCATCCAAGCAATTGGCACGGTTCCACGGGATGCGGAGGTTTCGGACAAGTTTACCTGGCCATGCTCAAGCTTGGGCTGCTACACTGCTAGATCAACGTATAACAGACTATGTTTGGGATACATCAGGTCGCCCATGGCGACTTGCATTTGGAGGAGCTGGGCACCTCTGAAGTGCAAGCTATTCGCGTGGCTAGCTATGCAACATCGCATATGGACTTCAGACCGGAGGGCACGTCACGGTTTACAGGACGAGGTTTCCTCTTGCTACACTTGCCTTCAAGATGAAGATAATGTCGAGCATATCCTTTGCACGTGTACCTATGCCCGAGAGGTCTGGCAAAGACTTTGGGATCTTCTCGGAATCAATGTCAGAGGTTACTTGGCCGGCGACACAACTCTTAACTGGTGGCTTCGTGCAAGGACGACCTTTCTCTCTGCTGAACGGAGGGGTTTTGATTCCATGTTCATCACGTTGATCTGGGCGCTATGGAAAGAATGGAACGCAAGGGTTTTTAATAGGCTAGAGCAACAACGGACTCCAACGGAACTGGTGGTGACCTTATTGGATGAGGTTGCCGAGTGGAAGGCAGCCGGGCTGGGTGTTGGAGGTCTCCAAGATTTCGTGAGAAGTTAGCTAGGTTCCTTGGTTGGTGTGGGTGTGGATTTGTTCCCGTGCTACCCATTTGTTCGCATTCGTGGTGCACGTCTTGTAAATATTTCTTCCTTCTATAAAAATATGGTACGTCTTTGGCGTACTCTCGAAAAAAAGAAAACTAAAGACTGCGAACCAATCTGTGATTAGATGGTTAGATGGACAATGATATCCCCAGCCCATCAGGATTCAAGCCCTGATGTTCGCATTTATCATGGATTTATTTCAGGATTTTCGTCGATGTACGTTCAGTGGGAGGAAAGATTCCCGTCAACTATGAGGCGCCTACTACAAGGTGCCTACGGTGACTTCGTAAAATCTCAAGATGACCTGTTGCTTGGGTCTGATGCGTTAAAAAAACTAAAGACTGGTAATAGTAATTTTAGGACAACAAAATAGGAGAGAAATTATATAGTTATTTGAAGAATGATGTAATAGAGAAGACAAAATATCAAATTTTGAATAAGGGTGAAATGCTATAGCCATCACAGTGTACGATCGAATGTCCAAAAATTGAATGAAAACGAAAAAAACAGTTGATTCAAAAATCCAGCACGAATCACAGCACGGATCATACATCCAGAGAAATTTTGAGTGAAGTTCATTCAAAACGAAGAAAAAAACAGTCGATTCGAAAATCCAGCATGAATGGACCTGTGCCCTTGGTGATGATATGGTCGATCAGGCTTCCTCTGAAGATCAGGATCCTTCTAGGCAATGGATCCGGGGCCGCATTCCTTCCGGCGTGGAGGTGCTCAAGCGGCATGGCTCGGGCGATGGGATATGTCCTCTATGTGGGACGGCGGAAGACTCGGACCAGATCTTCTTTTTTTGTGTGTCCCCCAAGTTCCTGTGGAGTTGCTTTCGCGAGGTGGTTGGTGGTCGTTGGCGCAACACCAACTTCCGGGATCTCTTCGCCGAGCTTCAGACCTTACCCCTAACGGGCCGCCACATTAGGTGGCTGGCCATTGGGGTCCTTGCATGGACGCTTTGGATGATTCGAAATAAGCTTGTGATCTAGCGTGTCCCTCTGTGTTGTGCGACTGACGCAGTGTTCAAAATGTGTATCTATTTGCAGCTGTGGAGGGCGCTTAGCCGCCCTCAGAACTGGAACGCCATTAACATCATCATCGCTGACCTTCGCTCGATGGCTCTTCGCTTGGCATTGCCGCTTATTCCACCACCACCAGAGCCAGATTAGCTTCTTCATGTGACGCCCCGAGACCGATGCGCCAGGTGTCTTCCAGTTATTCACTATTGTTGCCATGTCATTTGCTTGCATGTTGCATCTTGCCATGTCATCATGTGCATTGCATCATCATGTTTTCAAAATTTGCATCCGTCCCGGCCTCCCTGTTCCTTCCGTTGTCCGTTCTGAGTCCAAACACCCTTGCACGCGCCCGCGGCACGTCTGAAATATTGTTTTATAAGTGGCCGGAAAATGTTCTCGAATTGGGTTGAAAGTTGGCGTGTGGTCTCATTATAGTGTAGATAGACCGCCTGCCAAGTTTCATCGCATTCGGAGTTCGTTTGATAGCCCAACCGTTAAACTATAGCGGCATTATAGCCGGGCACACGTCGGACGTTTTCGGTCTCCGAAAACAGTCGCCGGGCCTCTCTCTCTTCTCTTCTCTCAGCCTAAAGCTTTCTGCACAGTCCGCTATCAACTGCCAGGCCCCGAAACCCCTCCTTGCATGGTGCATCGACTCCCTCTCGCGCGCGTCCGAAAGTTGTCCCGAACCCGACCCGGGCAGTCGTCACCGTTGGGTCCGAATCATCCCCAAACGTCTATAAAACATCACCGTTTCCTTGTTTGGATTCCCTAACCCATTCATCTCCGACCATCCGATTTTGATCGGATGATCCAAAATACTCCCTCCTTCGATATTCTGGTATATATAGTAGATAAACTCCTAACCCTAAATTTTAGGGACAATGCCCCATCCATCTCCTCAACCGCCGCCGCCACTCTCTCCCTTGGGATCCTCCCAGATCCCCTCCTCATCTCCTCCCGCACCAACCACAGCTCCACCTCGTCTTCAGCACCGGGCCAACCAACATCGCCGCTGCCAACAACCACTGGATCGATCCAGCGGCCAGGGAACAGAGACCCCACACCCCTCGCTCCCGAGCGGAGCTCGATCCCCCTAACCTGCGCTTGTGCTCCCCTGCATCTGCACCCGAGGCCGCGGCCTCCTCGTCTCGATCCATGGACGACTCGCCCAAGTCCAGCCGCTAGACCAGCAGCTCCACATCGCCCTGCCTCAACGGCGACCTGTCGGACCAGGTCACTCCATCCTCCTCTTCTTTCTTTTCCTTCTCTTCCTATTTCTTCTTCCCCATCGGTCTCTCAGCTCTCCCTCTCTTCTCCGTGGGCAGGAGCCTCACCACTAGAAGCCATGTGCCGCTGCCTTCTCGCGCCGGCAGCAAGCCCCAACGCTGGCACCCATCTCCAAGTCCGCCACCGCGCCACCTTCAAGACTTCAAGCTCCTGGTCCCCTGCCTGGCCCGCTCGTTCTCTGCACGAAGGAGGCGCAACGCGAGCGCCTCGTCTGCCTCCCCTGCTAACGCCTCGTAGCCGAGAGCCCCGCTTCAAGTCCCTGCCATGGCTGCCCTTCTGCAGAACCTCGTCGCCAGGGAGCCGTCGTCCCCACCTGCCTCCGCCCGTTTCCCCGCCCCCGGTGCCGTCTGCAGCTGTATGAAGACACCAAGGAGTCGTCGCCCCGCCAAGTCCCTCTGTTCGACCCGCCAAGTCCGGCCCCACCGTCCCGTGCCTCGCCCGTGCGCCGACGTCTTCAGCTTCACCCTGCTGCCATGTCCCGCTGCCGCCGTCTTCTGCATCTCCACGGGTATACTCTGCCTCTGTTCTTCAGAGACAAGCAACTCGCGCGCCCCGCGTTGACTCCTCGTCGCGTGGATCCAGTCGGCCTCATACCGATGCCAAGCCCAGCGCCTCCCCAACCCACATGTGCAGTCTCCGCGTGGCCCAGATCCGCCAAACCAGGCCTTGGGCTGCCTTCCCACGCCGGCCTGCTCCACACCACTGTCCCGCGTGGGCTACTCCCCCTCAACGACCCGATTTGGCCCAAAGGGAGCAGCCCCTCTCCACTCCCTCTCCTGTACACTATCGGGCCAACCAGATTCGGCCCAATGTGTTTTTTCCCTTGTCTGCGATTTTAGCAATTAATCCTGAGACAACAGTTTTGCAGAAACACCCTTGAACTTCATGCATATTTTAACTCACAAACTAAGCATCACATGTAAAAACTTAATATATGAAACTTGCTTAGAATTTTGTGTAGATTAATAATTTGCCACTTTCATCTATGTTTAAAATGTTGTTTGTTTAAATTTGCTTAAATAACTTGTTAAAATGCTTTATTCCATAACTAAATAACCATAGCTCCAAATTTAATAAACTTTATATGTAAATGGGGTGGAAAAATGCCTAGTTTAACATGGTGACATTGCTTTGCATGTTTAACAACTATAAAATATGGTTTAGGGAAGAACAGTACCAAAACCTAAAATATGCACATGAGGAGTTTTCGGACTTGTTGTTTATTGTTTCGGCCTCATTTAAACTTGCCTAGATAGGTAGTTTTCATTTGCTTCACCCCTTGCCATGTTAATCAACATTTAATTTTGTTTGGTACATAAACGAGAGAGAACTAAATAAAGGGTGTTTTCTTCAATATGCATCATACTTGGTTGCATATTGAGCTCCATTTAATTTGTAGGATTGTTTGTGCATTTTGCCATGCCATGCCTCATTAAACCGGACATGCATCATACTTGGTTGCGCATCATGCCATGTCTATGTGGTGGTTGTTTACTATGTTGTTTGCTTCTTTCCGGTGTTGCTTCTTCGGGTTGGTTCTGATAACGTTGCGTTTGTGAGGATTTGTTCAACTACGTCCGTTTGTCTTCTTCATGGACTCGTTCTTCTTCCTTGCGGGATCTCAGGAAAGATGACCATACCCTCGAAATCACTTCTATCTTTGCTTGCTAGTTGCTCGCTCTATTTCTATGTCGCGATACCTACCACTTGCTATATCATGCTTCCCATATTGCCGTGTCAAGCCTATAACCCACCTTTCCTAGCAAACTGTTGTTTGGCTATGTTACCGCTTTGCTCAGCCCCTCTTATAGCGTTGCTAGCTGCAGGTGAAGTTGGAGTTTGTTCCATGTTTGGAACATGGTTATTGTTGGGATATAACAATATCTCTTATTTAATTAATGCATCTATATACTTGGTAAAGGGTGGAAGGCTCGACCTTATGCCTGGTGTTTTGTTCCACTCTTGCCGCCCTAATTTCCGTCATACCGGTGTTATGTTCCTTGATTTTGCGTTCCTTACACGGTTGGGTGTTATGGGGACCCCTTGACAGTTCGCTTTGAATAAAACTCCTCCAGCAAGGCCCAACCTTGGATTTACCAATTGCCTCACCACCACCTACTTTTCCCTTGGGAGTCGCTCTCTCGAGGGTCATCTTTATTTTAACCCCCCCCCCCCCGGGCCAGTGCTTCTCTAAGTGTTGGTCCGAACTAGAGTCCTTTGCAGTGCCACCTCGGGGAAACTTGAGGGCTGGTTTTAGTTGTACGGAGTGCTCATCCGGTGTTGCCCTGAGAACGAGATATGTGCAGCTCCTATTGGGATGTCGGCGCATCGGGCGGTCTTGCTGGTCTTGTTTTACCATTGTCGAAATGTCTTGTAACCAGGATTCCGAGTCTGATCGGGCCGTCCTGGGAGAAGGAATATCCTTCGTTGACCGTGAGAGCTTGTGATGGCCTAAGTTGGGACACCCCTGCAGGGTTTTGAACTTTCGAAAGTCGTGCCCGCGGTTATGGACGGATGGGAATTTGTTAATGTCCGGTTGTAGAGAACTTGAAACTTAACTTAATTAAAATGCATCAACCGCATGTGTAGCCGTGATGGTCTCTTCTCGGCGGAGTCCGGGAAGTGAACACGGTTCTTGTGTTATGCTTGATCGTAAGTAGTTTCAGGATCACTTTCTGATCACTTCTAATTCACGACCGTGCTTTACTTCTCTTCTCGCTCTTATTTTGCGTCAGTTAGCCACCATATATGCTAGTGCTTGCTGCAGCTCCACCTCATTACCCTATCCTACCCATAAGCTTAAATAGTCTTGATCTCGCGGGTGTGAGATTGCTAAGTCATCGTGGCTCACAGATACTTCCAAACCAGTTTGTAGGTGCCGGTGATACCGTGCAGGTGACTCAACCAAGCTCAAGGAGGAGCTCGATGAAGATCTTGTTCATCGTGTTGTTTCGTTTCAGTTGATCATTAGTGGAGCCCAGTCGGGGCTATCGGGGATCTTTTGCATTTGGGGTAGTCTTCTTTTATTTTGGTTCCGTAGTCGGACATTGATTTTATCTGGTTGATGTACTGCTATATTTATGTATTGTGTGAAGTGGCGATTGTAAGCCAACTCCGTACCTCTTTCTTATTCAGTACATGGGATGTGTAAAATTACCCCTCTTGTGACATGCCTACAATGCGGTTATGCCTCTAAGTCATGCTCCAACACGTGGGAGATATAGCCGCATCATGGGTGTTACAAGTTGGTATCAGAGCCTTCCCCGACTTAGGAGCCCCCTGCTTCATCGAATCTCTGGCGTTGTTGAGTCTAGAAAAATGTTTTGAGTCTTATAGGATTATATGTATCGAAGAGTAGGATTCTTTTTACTCCTCAGTCCCTTCGTCGCTCTGGTGAGGCCTCCTGACATAGAGTTTTGACTCTTCTCTCCTCAAATTTCACGAAATAAAATTTAGGATCACGCGGGTATCTTGGAATTGTTCCGATGGTTTTGTGACGAGAACATTGTTCTTGGTGCCTCCTGACATTTAGGGGTTGTGGCAGTGTCCCGGGGAGTTGAGCTCCGAGGTGTTGTCGTCACAATTTTATCATTGCAATTCTGGAATACCTAAGTTTCACCGACATCGAAAATCTCTTTTATGCAGTTGTTGGTGTGATAACCTCGACGCCACCCAATACTGGGGCGGGAGTTCGGGAGTATTGCCATAACTCGTATAACGGATGCTTTTCGAAGGTTGAGGTAAATGATTTCCGAAGGTTTCTTGGTTATGTGTTGAAGGATGGATACAACTGGACGTAGGATTTGCTAGTTTTGGGTGAGATATTATGCTTCCCTTGTATCCCCAACACCTGATTGCATAACCAAAAAGTTTCGGGAGTTTATAAGTGGGAATTCAAGTAGCTCTTAGGATATCTTTCCAACAGATGCATGATACGAGATTGGGGTTCGATGTCTAGTGGTCCTCCTATCCACGGTTGGTTTTACAGTGGTCTCATTGTGTCTTAAAGAGTCCTTGGCTATGCTGACTCGGGGACACTTCGTATGTCATGTGCACTGCCTTGTACATGATGGTGTTGTATGATCGAGCCCGTGTGGGCCCCACCACAAAAACTTCGGACGAAATCTCTATCATATGTTTGTTCCGGCTTATTCTGCAAGCCAATCCTTTATTTTGTTTTCAGTTGTGGTATTCGAGTTGCTTTGAAGTCAAAGGTTGTTTCCATACTTTTCCTAAGCGGTGTTCTCATATTCCTATGCGAATACAAATCCTTCTTGATCTTTGAGGTTGCCATCTCAATTTCTTTTGAACCGGTGTGTCTCGCTTCTAGTGGATCCAATCATTTCAACATCCGCAAGATCAACTCAAGTCTTCTCAACATTGTTCGTTTCATCTGTCCCCAAGTTTGACTTTGTTTTCCCGCCCACCCACCCCCTTTTTATTCGAGGACTCAGATTTCTTAATCAAGTATCCATCTTATTGATGTGAAGTCTCTCCATTCTTTTCTGTCAATATTCTTATCCAGTGATTCTCATGAAGATGCTCTACAAGTTCAACATTATTCGTTCTTTTTTCTCTGGTGGATTCAATTCAAGTTTGTTGATCATATCCTTTCCTCGTTTTAAATGCTTTCCATGCCGTTGCATCTCTTAATCATCCACCTCTCGCTATTCATTTGTTCCGGAGTGCTGAAGATATCTCAGAAGGCTCGTCTTGTCATTCAAGATCCGTTCAACTTATTTCGTGGTTGTTATCTCATTCAGGCCATTTAAGTCAACCGGCACAATCTATATTTTAAATCATCAACGGTGTTTCTCTTGAGTGGGCCCTAACCCACAGGTCTTTTCCTAGGATCTTACCTGACTCTTCTAATTTTCCCGGAGCTTCTCAAATTCTTTTCGATGTTTGACGTAAGAATGAATTATCATCAGTCTTATGTATTTTCTCCAAGACCTGTCAAATTCTTTTCACCATTGGCTCAACCTTTCTATTCGTCATCCCGGAGTATCTCAACTGTTCATGGTGGTGTTTCTCTTTGTCATTCTCAACACTTGAAGACCGAAGAAGAGTTTTTCCTCCATATCTTATCTATTCACTCAGAGATTCGTGGTTCTAGTTTGAGGCCATCCTCTCATAATTGTTTTGATTGTGGGAATTCTTTTCATCCATCCGGAGCATTTCATGAGTTGTTTTCTCTTTTCTTTCCTCTGGAGCCCATCATTTCAGAAGAATTAATCATTTCAGCTTCCAACTCTCGTTTCTCCAAATCTTACCGGTCCATCATCCAAGTATTCTCTAATCAGCTCGGGATCTCTTCGTTTCACTTGTATCTAAAAAATTCTCTCAAGTATCTTCATTCATTTCCCAATTCTTCCCGGTGAATTGTGCTTTTGCTACTTTTCTTGTTCAATTCTTATGGTGGTTCGTTCTAGAATTCTCTTCTGTTGCTATTCTATTTATTCATTCGTTGTTCCCAAATCCTACCGGTGGTTCGTTGAAGACCTTCCGCAAGTTTGTGCTATATCTCTCCTCAATCCTTTTTCAAGAAGAATAAGTAGTATGCCAAATCCACTGCTTGTCATCAATTTAATTGGTGAAGGATAAGCATAATATAATTCTTATTCTTGTTTCATCAAGTAAATTCAATTCCTTATTCCGGAGGCTCATCAAGTTCTCGGTTTTCAGTTGTTTCATCTTTTCTTTCCCGGAGTTCCAAGCTCTCGCAATTATATCACCATGGAGATCCATCTAAATCATTACAAGGCTTCACCTTATGTTCTCAACTTCTCTTTCTTTTGATCATTCTTTTATTTCCGGAGTTCTTCATGGAGGCTCAACATGGTGGTTCATCAAGGATTTAATTCCTTCTCGAAGTGTTCATCGAGATTCTTTTTAGAGGAGCTCAAGTATTCTTTATCTTGCATTTCAAAGTGCAATTCTTTCAACCTTATCATTTGAGGTGGTTGTCGGTGTCAAAACCGGCGGATCTCGGGTAGGGGTCCCGAACTGTGCGTCTAAGGCGGATGGTAACAGGAGGCAGGGGACATGATGTTTTACCTAGGTTCGGGCCCTCTTGATGGAGGTAAAACCCTACGTCCTGCTTGATTTATTCTTGATGATATGAATATTGCAAGAGTTGATCTACCATGAGATCGGAGAGGCTAAACCCTAGAAGCTAGCCTATGGTATGATTGTATATTGTCCTACGGACTAAAACCCTCCGGTTTATATAGACACCGGAGGGGGCTAGGGTTACACAAGGTCGGTTACAAAGGAGGAGATATACATATCCATATTGCCTAGCTTGCCTTCCACGCCAAGCAGAGTCCCATCCGGACACGAGACGAAGTCTTCAATCTTGTATCTTCATAGTCCAACAGTCCGGCCAAAGGATATAATCCGGCTGTCCGGATACCCCCTAATCCAGGACTCCCTCAGTAGCCCCCGAACCAGGCTTCAATGACAATGAGTCTGGCACAGAGTTGTCTTCGGCATTGCAAGGCGGGTTCTTCTCCATCTTCCGAACGTTTGTAAAGCAGTGTCCGGTCCCATAAATGCTTGGACCTCTTGGCTTCTGTGCCCAATAAGGGCTATCTCCCATGCGTCGAATGAATACGAGGCACCAGGGCGTTTTTACATTCACCCCCCTAGCCAGATAAATAAATTGTCTATTAAAGGGATGGGGATCCTTAGATCCAATCGATACCATCCTCCCCCAGCAAGAATCCATCAGAGCGCGTTTCGGGAAGATCCATTCCAGAATGGCCGACCTCCGCAGCTCCTCCTCTCGCCCCCATAGCCCTAAGCCCGGTGATTGGGAGAGGTGTTCAGTCCTGCACAGTCGATAAGTCAAACTGCAGACTAAGGGATTTCTCCTTCCGGCGTATATGGTGCCCATTCGAGCCGGGCTTGCCACCTACAATGGCGGGGAGCAAGCGGAGAGCTTTCCCTGCCCCTCTATGGGGGAACGGGTCTGCCTTGTTCCCTATTTATTAAGAGGACTCCGATTTCCAATTCATCCATTCCTCCGCGGGCTCCTGGAGTTCTACGGCCTCCAATTACACAATTTCACCCCCGCCTCCATCCTACATATCGCCGGCTATGTTGCTCTCTGTGAGTTGTTCCTGGGCTGTGAGGCTCACTTCAAGCTGTGGAAAAGACTATTTTGCCTCGTCCCTCGCACACAGAGGGGGTCACTTTATCAAGTGGGTGGAGCCGAAATATGGCGCATCGCCGATACCGGATACCTGTCCGGTACCCCAAAGAAGTTGTCCGAAGACTGGCCTTCAGAATGGTTTTATATGGAGGACGTTCCCCTTCCGGACCCTGTTCGGCGGGGTCTTCCTGGGTTCAACAATGCTCCTCTGAAGAAACGTCGAAGTTGGCGCCCACGGAGCCCCCAGGTGGAAGACAATGGAGAAGTCCTCTATCTGATGAACCGGATTAAAGCACCGGCTCGATCAGGATTTACAGTAATCGAAGTTATGTCGATTTGCATAATGCGGGGAGTGCAACCACTTCAATATCGTGGGCACCCCTTGTGGTGTTTTAACGGGGCAGATGATGCCACCCGCTGCGGGCGTAAGGGTCCGGACAATGTCGCCGCTTTAGCGAAAATTCTGTCCGAATTGTTCAAGGGTGAGGAAGAGGAGTTCACCCACATCAAGCCACGAGATGGATTCTCCATGTACAATCCTCCAAGCTGGGTAAGTTATATCTTCCTACTCCCATTTCTCCTGCATTTTTTGTCATAAGTATTCACCTTGCCAATTTGCGGTAGGAACTGCGAAAAGCCATAAAGGAGGTCAGCAGCCCTTCTCCACAACCAGAGGACCCTGACCGGGCCCTCGACTCCGGACTTGAAGAAGATCTGGTTATATTCATGGAGCTGATAAACCGGCAGTTCTATCAGTTAAGCTGCAATGATGCCATGGTGGCCATTACGGCCGACTATCCTGGACTGCTCCCTGCATCGCACGTAAGAAAAACCAAAAATCCCAACTCCAAAAACTAGGATCCCCTTTTAGGCACTTCACCCACCATATGGCATTTTTACAGGGAAGGCATTCGGGACGCCCTGCCGAACCCGCAGCAACTCGCCAACAAGAGGCACCGAGGCCGGGTAGGCCAAAAAGGAAGGCGGTCAGGATGGAGACGCTGGCGCAAAGGTATGACAAAAGACCCCGCTCCATGGTTGTCGTCTCTCTCGAAATATAATGACGCCCGTGTTTCTTTAACAGAAAAAACGCTTGCCAGAATATGTCCGGCGATGTTACTAATCACGCTTCCACCAGTCGGGCGCCAGGACCGGACATAGAGGCGGAAACCAATATGGGGCGGGCGCCGGATAATCCCCCTACAGAGGATGCGGATAGATTATCTGCTACAAACTCAGAAGTGGAAAGCGCCATGAATCATAGGTGCCGCCGGGCCGTACTCCATGACGTTTGTTTCTCACTAGAGGCACTTGATGCCTTCAATTCTGGAGAGGCATACCTCCGAGCTGCTCAAGATGGTCTAGCCAGAGCCATGGATCAGTATGTAAAGGATGTACGGGTAAGTAAATCTGATGATTTATATGTATCAGTAGCCCCTGAGACTTGAAACAGTTAGCAGAACTGATTTAAAGATCATCTTTATTGTGCAGGTTCTCACAGAGAAGAATACTAGGCTGTCACAGGAGCTAGAGGAATGCAAGACCCAACTGCGGGCCGCTGTTGCCGCATTGCAGGAACCGAAACAGTCACCCGCTGGTAACATTTACTTTAAAGAATGATGGTTACCATATAGTGTGCGGCGTGGCTGTAGATCGAACAATAGATGTTGCAGATGAATCCGGAGAAAATCCGGAGGACTAGCATGTTATGCGACAGCTAGAGGCTGGAAACACGTGTTGACTGAGGTTAGGCGGGAGAAAAACAATCTACAAGACGCCAATATCAAGCTGAACATGGAACTAAAAGATGTTCGAGCCCAACTTGCAGACTCCGAGAAGGAGAATAGGCGGCTTCGGCGCGGCATTTTCAGTAAGTGCTTGAACGAATCCTTTTAAAGGAGTTCGGTGAAGAAGCCGACTAACAACGTTATGTCTGTAGGTATGCTGACGGGTCGTCCCGTGGAGGAAATGCCCGGGTCTGCGGGTGATCTTCTATCTGAGCTCTCACATCTACACGAACAAGTTCGGCAGGTGATGCAAGGTGTTGTCCATGCCTTGTGGCCATCCGTCTCTCGCCAGAGGGCGTTGCAGAGCATTCGGAGAAGCTCAAGGGAGCACGGCGGCACTTCCGATTATGGAAGATATCGGCCTGCCGACAGGGTGCCAGAGAAGCCTGGGCCATGGTGAAGACGCGGTATACCAAGGCAGACCCAAATCACATGGCCGAGGTCGGACCTGTGGGGCCTGACGGAAAAGAGATCCCCGTTAGCTCAGTTTATGGGCAAGTAGAATTAGCCGCAAAGTATTCCCAATAGGACTGTAAGCTAGACCGCCTGTTGGATGGTATAGAAGAGGAATTTAGTTAGTCTGATGACTATGTAATTAAAGTGACATGTATAATGCCTTCTAGCCGGATTGTAGATCATTTGTCTTGGCGGACCTTTTCGCTTCAACCTCGGGACCCGATAGTCCGGAGAGTATCCGAATACCCTCTCAGTTATATAAGAACCGGGGTATGCATGGAGACCAGGCGTAGGGGTCATTAGTGCTTGAACAGACAAGTGCCCAACTAGTTATGTTATATTACATGGGTAGTAAGAAACATCTTCCAGGGAGAATAGTTCTGTTAAGGGTTCCTTTCCCTGGGTAAGCATGCCCTAAAGTGCATGTCCGGAATGCGATAGGAAACGCGGGAAAAACATCTGGGGGCAGATATGGACAATAAATAAAAAATCATCTTTTGTTCATCGACCGAATATTCCCTTAAGAACGCTAGCTTTCGGCTTCACCCAGTCTGAGGTACACATCCGGCTGACCCGGCAGTAACAATCGCAGAGGTGCTCCCCTTATGCCCTAGCCGAATTAACGGGAACATAGGGCATAAATACAAGAGCCAGGCAACCCAGCTTGGCCAAAACTTAAGTCATATCGATGCATATAATGGCGAAAAAAGGTACATGCGGAAGCATGACACATGTGCGGGGCCTGAGGCCCAGATAAATAATTAAGCTTCTGTGGAAGAAGCCCCCATGTATGATGAGCGCGGCTAGCGCATCTATAATGTGCAAGCGAGGCACAAGTTAGCCCTTGAAGGCCTAGAAAAAGAATAAAAGAAAGGAAGAAAGAAAAACAAGACAGATAATGTATATGCAAAAAGTGGACAAAGGGAGGGGACGGACATAGAGTCCGGTGCTAGGCGTAGAATCTTCGGAGCCTGGCCGCGTTCCATGGGTTCGGTTCGAGTCGACTAGTCGATGCATCCCGCAGTCAGTACGCTCCACCGGTCAGAACTTGGTCAATAATGAAGGGACCTTCCCATTTGGGCTCGAGCTTGTTCTTTTTCTTATCCGGCAGGCGTAGAACTAGTTCGCCAACGTTATAAGTTTTGGCCCGTACTTCTCTGCTTTGGTATCTGCGAGCCTGTTGCTGATAAAATGCGGAACGGGCTTTGGCTACGTCACGCTCCTCCTCCAGGTGTCCAGACTGTCCTGCCGATTGAGCTCGGCTTCTCTTTCTTCGTACATGCGCACTCAAGGTCAGTCATGAATTATGTCACAGTGCAAGACTGCCTCTGCGCCGTACACCATAAAGAAAGGTGTATATCCGGTACTACGATTCGGCATGGTCCGCAGCCCCCAGAGTACGAAGTCGAGCTCCTCTACCCAGTGAGTGTTAGACTCTGTTAAGGAACGCACTAATCTGGGTTTAATGCCGCTCATTATAAGACCGTTTGCTCGCTCGACTTGACCGTTGGTTTGTGGGTGATAGACTGAAGCATAATCGAGCTTGATGCCCATTTTGCTGCACCAGAGTTTTACCTCATCGGCTGTGAAGTTTGTGCCATTGTCAGTGATGATGCTGTGGGGGACGCCATAACGGTGTACGACCCCAGATATGAAGTCTATCACTGGTCCGGATTCGGCTGTTTTAACAGGTTTGGCCTCTATCCATTTGGTGAATTTATCCACCATGACCAGTAAGTATTTTTTTCTTGTGGGTTCCCCCTTTAAGGGGTCCAACCATGTCAAGCCCCCAGACCGCGAAGGGCCACGTAATGGGGATTGTTTGGAGGGCGGTGGATGGCATGTGGCTTTGATTTGCAAAGAGCTGGCAACCGGCGCAATGTTGGACCAAGTCCTGTGCATCTGCCCGGGCCGTTGGCCAATAGAATCCTGTACAGAAGGCCTTGCTTACAAGAGCCCGGGCTGCGGCATGGTGACCGCCGAGTCCAGCGTGGATTTCTGCCAAAAGGTTCCGCCCTTCCTCTTCGGAGATGCACCTTTGAAGGACTCCGGTAGTGCTTTTTTTATACAATTCTCCCTCGTGGACCCTGTAGGCCTTAGATCGCCGCACTATGCAGCGTGCCTCATTTTGGTCCTTCGGAAGTTCCTACCTAGTTAGGTAGGCCAGGAATGGTTCTGTCCACGGGGCGATAATGGCCATTATTACGTGGGCTGAAGGTGTTATTTCGGTGGCGGGGCCTCCGATTGTGTCAGAGTATTCGGTATCGGGCATTTTGGCCGGGTCCGGACTATTGTTACCGGTGTCCCCTTCCCATACTACGGATGGCTTGAACAGCCTTTCCAGAAATATGTTGGGGGGACCGCATCGTGTTTTGCGCCGATGCGGGCGAGGATATCCGCCGCTTGATTGTTTTCCTGAGCCACATGGTGAAATTCGAGTCCCTCGAACCGAGCTGACATTTTTAGGACGGCGTTTCGGTAGGCCGCCATTTTCGGATCCTTGGCGTCAAAGTCTCCATTTATTTGGGATATTGCAAGGTTTGAATCCCCACGCACCTCCAGGCGTTGAATGCCCATGGAGACTGCCATCCGAAGACCATGCAACAGAGCTTCATATTCGGCTGCGTCGTTGGAGTCTATATACAATATTTGCAGTACGTACTGAACGGTATCTCCGGTTGGGGACGTCAGGACGACGCCAGCCCCTAGACCAGCCAGCATTTTAGAACCGTCGAAGTGCATGATCCAATTGGAGTATGCGTCGTACTCTTTAGGGAGTTCGGCCTCCGTCCATTCGGCGACAAAGTCGGCCAATACTTGCGACTTAATGGCCCGTCGAGGTTTGTATGTTATGTCGAACGGGAGGAGCTCAATGGCCCATTTAGCAATCCGGCCCGTAGCGTCGCGGTTGTTTATAATATCACTAAGTGGCACTTCCGACTGTAATCAAACACTCTTGAAAGTAGTGTCGCAGCTTCCGGGATGCCATGAATATCACATAGGCTATCTTTTGATAATGTGGGTACCGTGATTTGCATGGAGTGAGGACAGTGGATACATAGTATACCGGCTTTTGAAGAGGGAATTTATGTCCGGCAGCTTCTCGTTCGACGACGAGCACTGCGCTTACAACTTGATGAGTTGCCGCAATGTACACCAGCATTGGTTCGCCGATGTTTGGCGCGGCTAGGATTGGGTTGGTTGCCAAAATGGCCTTTATTTCTTCCAATCCGGCTGTGGCAGCGTCCGTCCACTCAAAGTGTTTGGTGCGCTGAAGGAGGCGATAAAGGGGTAAAGCCTTTTCTCCTAAGCGGGAGATAAAGCGGCTTAGAGCCGCCACGCATCCAGTTAACTTCTGGATTTGTTTGAGGCCTGTTGGGGTAGCCAACTGTGACAAAGCTTGGTTTTTGGCCGGATTAGCTTCAATACCTCTACTGGAGACAATGAAACCCAGGAGCTTTCCGGCTGGTACGCCGAAAACGCATTTTTCCGGATTGAGCTTGATGTCGTATGTTCGGAGGTTGTCGAATGTGAGCCTCAAGTCGTCTATCAAAGAGTCGACGTGCTTGGTTTTGACGACCACATCGTCTACGTATGCCTCTACTGTTTTGCCGATTTGTTTCTCCAGACATGTCTGAATCATGCGCTGATATGTTGCGCCGGCGTTTTTGAGCCCAAAAGGCATTGTGTTGAAACAGAAGGGACCGTATGGTGTGATGAATGCCGTTGCGGCTTTGTCGGACTCCGCCATCTTGATTTGGTGGTAACCGGAGTATGCGTCGAGGAAACACAATGACTCGTGTCCTGCGGTAGCATCGATAATTTGATCGATGCGGGGGAGGGGGAAGGGATCCTTTGGGCAAGCTTTATTGAGGTCCTTGAAATCGACACAAAGGCTCCAGGATTTATCCTTCTTTGGTACCATCACCAGGTTTGCTAGCCAGTCCGGGTGTTTTATCTCTCTGATGAATCCGGCCTCCAATAACTTGGCTAGTTCCTCTCCCATGGCATGTCTCTTAGGTTCGAAGAAACGCTGAAGAGCTTGCTTGACCGGCTTGAATCCCTTTAGGATATTGAGGCTATTCTCGGCCAACCTGCGTGGGATTCCTGGCATGTCTAAGGGGTGCCAGGTGAATATGTCCCAATTCTCGCGCAGGAACTCTCGTAGTGCGACGTCCACGGTGGGGTTTAACTGTGCCCCGATGGAGGGCTGTTTTTGTAGGGTCCGTTGGGTGGACTTGGAATTTGACTATTTCATCCGCTGGTTTAAAAAAGGTGGACTTGGATCTCTTATCGAGTATCACGTCGTCCCTGTCCACTGTGGAGCGTAGCATGGTTAATTCCTCGGCCGAGAGGGCTTCGGATAATGCCTCGAGGGCCAGTGCGGCTGTTTTGTTTTCGGCGCGGAGTGCTGTGTCCGGATCACTGGCGAGAGTGATGATTCCGTTGGGCCCGGGCATTTTGAGCTTCATGTATCCATAATGGGGTACAGCTTGGAAGATCGTGAACGCCTCACGTCCTAAAAGGGTGTGGTATCCACTGTTGAACGGGGCCACTTGAAATGTAATTTCTTTGGACCTATAATTCTCTGGCGTACCGAATACCACATCTAGTGTGATTTTCCCAACGCATCGTGCCTCCCGACTGGGTATGATTCCTCTGAAGGTTGTGCTACTTTGCTCAATGCAGTTCCAGTCTATTTCCATTTTTTGAAGAGTTTCCTCGTAGATGAGGTTTAATTCGTTGCCGCCGTCCATGGGTACTTTGGTGAGTCGAAAGCCGTCCACAATTGGACTGAGGACCAGTGCGGCTGGTGCTCGGGCTGTTCGGAATTTAGGTTCATCACTTGCATTGAAGGTAATAGTCGTGTCACTCCATGGATTTATTGTTGCTATGTGGCAAATTTCGGCCATGCTGTGGAGTGTTCGCTTGCGCCTATTATTTGACGCAAATGTCTCAAAGACTATTAACATCGTATTGTTATCCACGGGATGGTGCTCTGTGGTATTTGGGATAAGAAGATCCTCACCACTTTTGGCCACCTGCTAGAGTATCCAACATGCTCTAAGGCTGTGCGTTGGTATTGTATCCGTTGTACTATGAATTTTGCAGGGTCTATTAAGCCATCCCTCCAGTATGGTTCCATGCCCTGTAGAGGATTTTTGTTTCTTTGCAACTAGCTCGGGTGTCTTACGATAGTGCACCCTTTTACTTCGGACTGGGTGTGTATTTGGAGCCAGATTATCCCAAAATTTTGTTTCGGTTTTCCAGGCGTTTTCCATCACACAGTACTTTCGTACTATGGACGCCAAGTCAGAGAAGCGTGATATGTCACGGTGACTTAAGGCGTTAAGGATTCCCTTGTCCGTGCAATTATTGTAGAAAAGTGAGACTGCATCTTCCTCGCGACAGTCCTTAACCTTATTCATCACAAGGAGGAATCTGGCCCAATAATGATGTACTGTTTCATGGGGCTCTTGCCTGATGTGGGAAAGATCATTTATGTCTGGGTGGGTGGGTGGATTTGAGTCCGAACCCCTACCCGATCTGAGACCCAGGGGCCGAGGAGTTTCCAATCTTGGAAGCTCGGGTTCCGGAGTGTTTCCCGATAAGTCTGGCCCGCTGCCTGATTCTAGGTTCAGGGCTTGGGTGGTGTCCTCCCGTAAGTGGGTATCCGGCTCGGAGAGCTCAGGAATCCGGACATAATTAGTCCTCAAAATAGAGGAAGAGTTGCCGCATTGTTCCTCCACCACCGCAACGTGATGGGTGACCGATGGAGAGATAATCTCCCTTTGATCGGGTTTAAGCCCAATCTGATCATAGTTCGTAGCGACTCCCAAGGCGGCGATGCGATCCAAGAGTTCGTTTAGGGAAGAGAGCTCCATTGGATCCATCTGCTCGGCGACTTCCGAGCCGACGTGGAGGCTGTTTTTGATGACCCGAGAAGTCATCGTCGGTGCAGCGGCCGAACGGGCAGTCATGATGAAACTGCCTAGCCAGAGAGTTTGGCCGACAACCAAAGCTCCCCCGGCGGTAATGTTGCTTTTAACAACGAGAAGAGGCATCCTTCCTTACGGCGACGTCACAGAGGAACTCTCAATGAAAGCACCAATGTCGGTGTCAAAACCGGCGAATCTCGGGTAGGGGGTCCCGAACTATGCGTCTAAGGCGGATGGTAACAGGAGGCAGGGGGCATGATGTTTTACCCAGGTTCGGGCCCTCTTAATGGAGGTAAAACCCTACGTCCTGCTTGATTTATTCTTGATGATATGAATATTATAAGAGTTGATCTACCATGAGATCGGAGAGGCTAAACCCTAGAAGCTAGCCTATGGTATGATTGTATATTGTCCTACGGACTAAAACCCTCCGGTTTATATAGACACCGGAGGGGGCTAGGGTTACACAAGGTCGGTTACAAAGGAGGAGATATACATATCCGTATTGCCTAGCTTGCCTTCCACGCCAAGTAGAGTCCCATCCGGACACAAGACGAAGTCTTCAATCTTGTATCTTCATAGTCCAACAGTCCGGCCAAAGGATATAATCCGGCTGTCCGGATACCCCCTAATCCAGGACTTCCTCAGTGGTGTTATGCCATTCGTGACAATTTGAGTTTGTGTTTCATGATACAACAATTGTCAAGAATGAGATAGTTAAACCCACCAATTTCTTCGAGCATGAGCTCTTCTCAATCCATCAATCACTTTGTTGGAGTTATCTTGGGTTATATTTCACCTAAAGCTTTCCTTAAGGATTGTTGCTATCTGTGGTGCTTATAAATGACCCAAGTTCTTCATTTATCCTCCCGGTGAAATAAGTTTCTTGTCTCCTTGTTCATATCAATCCAAATCTTGTTTCCATTTATGGTAGGTTTTCATCTCAAGTTCTTGAGATGTTTTCCATAAGCCCTCAACAAGACTGTTCTTTTCGTTGTTGATTTCCCAACAACTCCGTTAAATCCTTCTTTTTTAGGATGCTCTCTCAAATTCATTTGAGGTAGAACATGTTGTTTTCTTCTCCGTTCTTTTCATTGCATTCTTTCATTTCTTCCGGAGGCATTGTGATGATGCTCTGTTCACTCATCATCTCGTATTGTGAAGATCATGCTCTTTCCTTTGCTTATCCATTCAACCGGAGTGTCGTGTTTTCATTCCAGTTCTCTCATCTTATCAAGTTTTAACTCCTTTCTCAACCGGAGTGCTGTCTGAAATCTTTCTTACCCCTTGTGCCATTCTTCCAATAGTTCCGGAGGCAGCGTGTTGTTGATTTCATCAAGTATCCTCTCATCTTGTCAAGTTCTTGTTAATTCCTTCCATTTGCAGTCGAAGTGTTGTACAAATTATATCATTATTTTTCCTCCTCTATCTTGTTTTAACCGGAGTGTTGTCGTAATTGATCTTTATCATTCCTTCTGCATCTCGTTTATACCGGAGTGCTTGCATGTACTTCTTGTCCTTTGTAACACTTTTCTTATGCCTTTCAACCTACAAGGTTCTAGTAATATTCCTTGTTCCTCTTTTCTAACGGAGTGTTTTCAACTTTGTTCATCTCCGTTGTATTCTTTTCTCGAAGTTGTTCAACCTCTCAAGGTTCTTTGGTTTCACTCGTTTGTCAGAGAAGCAACTTAGTTTTACCCCTTCCTTTTCCTCTTCCTTTTCCCTCCGGTGTCATCCTAGATCTCGGGACGAGATCCTCTCGTAGTGGTGGAGTATTGTGACGCCCCGAGACCGATGCGCCAGGTGTCTTCCAGTTATTCGCTGTTGTTGCCATGTCATTTGCTTGCGTGTTGCATCTTCCCATGTCATCATATGCATTGCATCATCATGTTTTCAAAACTTGCATCCGTCCCGGCCTCCCCGTTCCTTCTATTGTCCGTTCTGAGTACAGACACCCTTGCACGCGCTCGCGACACGTCCGAAATATTATTTTATAAGTGGCCGGAAAATGTTCTCGAATTGGGTTGAAAGTTGGCGTGTGGTCTTATTATAGTGTAGATAGACCATCTGTCAAGTTTCATCGCATTCGGAGTTCGTTTGATAGCCCAACCGTTAAACTATAGCGGCATTATAGCCGGGCACATGTCGGACGTTTTCGGTCTCCGAAAACAGTCGCCGGGCCTCTCTCTCTTCTCTTCTCTCAGCCTGAAGCTTTCTGCACAGTCCGCTATCAACCGCCAGGCCCCGAAACCCCTCCTTGCATGGTGCATCGACCCCCTCTCGCGGGCGTCCGAAAGTTGTCCCGAACCCGACCCGAGCAGTCGTCACCGTTGGGTCCGGATCATCCCCAAACGTCTATAAAACATCACCGTTTCCTTGTTTGGATTCCCTAACCCATTCGTCTCCGACCGTCCGATTTTGATCGGATGATCCAAAATACTCCCTCCTATCGATATTCTGGTATATATATAGTAGATAAACTCCTAACCCTAAATTTTAGGGACAATGCCCCATCCATCTCCTAACCGCCGCCGCCACTCTCTCTCTTGGGATCCTCCCAGATCCCCTCCTCATCTCCTCGTGCAGCAACCACAGCTCCACCTCGTCTTCAGCGTCGGGCCAACCAGCATCGCCGCTGCCAACAACCACTGGATCGATCCAGCGGCCAGGGAACAGAGACCCCACACCCCTCGCTCCCGAGCGGAGCTCGATCCCCGTCACCTGCGCTTGTGCTCCCCTGCATCTGTGCCCGAGGCCGCAGCCTCCTCGTCCCGATCCATGGACGACTCACCCAAGTCCAGCCGCTAGACCATCAACTCCACATCGCCCTGCCTCGACGGCGACCTGCCGGACCAGGTCATGCCATCCTCCTCCTCTTTCTTTTCCTTCTCTTCCTATTTCTTCTTCCCCCTCGGTCTCTCAGCTCTCCCTCTCTTCTCCGTTGGGCAGGAGCCTCACCATCGGAAGCCACGCGCCGCTGCCTTCTCGCGCCGACAACAAGCCCCAACGCTGGCTCCCATCTCCAAGTCCGCCGCCGCGCCACCTTCAAGCCTTCGGGCGCCTGGTCCCCTGCCTGGCCCGCTTGTTCTCTGCACGAAGGAGGCGCAACGGCAGCGCCTCGTCTGCCTCCCCTGCTAACGCCTCGTCGCCGGGAGCCCCGCTTCAAGTCCCTGCCATGCCTGCTGCCCTTCTGCAGAACCTCGTCGCCAGGGAGCCGTCGTCCCCACCTGCCTCCGCCCGTTTCCCCGCCCCCGGCGCCGTCTGCAGCTGTATGAAGACACCAGGGAGCCGTCGCCCTGCCAAGTCCCTCTGTTCGACCCGCCAAGTCTGGCCCCACCGTCCCGTGCCTCGCCTGTGCGCCGACGTCTTCAGCTTCGCCCTGCTGCCATGTCCCGCCGCTGCCGCTGCAAGTCCCGCTGCCGCCGTCTTCTGCATCGACATGGGTATACTGTTGCCTCTGTTCTTCAGAGACGAGCAGCTTGCGCGCCCCGCGTTGACTCCTCGTCGCATGGATCCAGCCGGCCTCGTTCTGATCCCAAGCCCAGCGCCTCCCCAACCTACATGTGCAGTCTCCGCGTGGCCCAGATCCGCCTAACCAGGCCTTGGGCCGCCTTCCCACGCCGGCCTGCTCCACACCACTGTCTCGCGTGGGCTACTCCCCCTAACCGACCCGATTTGGCCCAAAGTGAGCAGCCCCTCTCCACTCCCTCTCATGTACACTACCAGGCCAACCAGATTTGGCCCAATGTGTTTTTCCCTTGTCTGCGATTTTAGCAATTAATCCTGAGACAATAGTTTTGCAGAAACACCCTTGAACTTCATGCATATTTTAACTCACAAACTAAGCATCACATGTAAAAACGTAATATATGAAACTTTCTTAGAATTTTGTGTAGATTAATAATTTGCCACTTTCATCTATGTTTAAAATGTTGTTTGTTTAAATTTTCTTAAATAACTCGTTAAAATGCTTTATTCCATAACTAAATAACCGTAGCTCCAAATTTAATAAACTTTATATGTAAATGGGATGGGAAAATGCCTAGTTTAACATGGTGACATTGCTTTGCATGTTTAAAAACTATAAAATATGGTTTATGGCAGAACAGTACCAAAACCTAAAATATGCACATGAGGAGTTTTCAGACTTGTTGTTTGTTCTTCCGGCCTCATTTAAACTGGCCTAGATATGTAGGTTTCATTTGCTTCACCCCTTGCCATGTTAATCAACATTTAATTTTGTTTGGTACATAAACGAGAGAACTAAATAAGTCAGGTGGTGTTTCCTTCAATATGCAACTCCGTTGCATATTGAGCTCCATTTAATTTGTAGGATTGTTTGTGCATTTTGCCATGCCATGCCTCATTAAACCGGACATGCATCATACTTGGTTGCGCATCATGCCATGTCTATGTGGTGGTTGTTTACTATGTTGTTTGCTTCTTTTCAGTGTTGCTTCTTCGGGTTGGTTCCGATAACGTCGCGTTTGTGAGGATTCGTTCGACTACGTCCGTTTGTCTTCTTCATGGACTCGTGCTTCTTCCTTATGGGATCTCAGGCAAGATGACCATACCCTCGAAATCACTTCTATCTTTGTTTGCTAGTTGCTCGCTCTATTGCTATGTCGCGATACCTACCACTTGCTATATCATGCCTCCCTATTGCCATGTGAAGCCTCTAACCCACCTTTCCTAGCAAACTGTTGTTTGGCTATGTTACTGCTTTTCTCAGCCCTTCTTATAACGTTGCTAGTTGCAGGTGAAGTTGGAGTTTGTTCCATGTTCGGAACATGGTTATTGTTGGGATATAACAATATCTCTTATTTAATTAATGCATCAATATACTTGGTAAAGGGTGGAAGGCTCGACCTTATGCCTGGTGTTTTGTTCCACTCTTGCCGCCCTAGTTTCCGTCATACCGGTGTTATGTTCCTTTATTTTGCGTTCCTTACACGGTTGGGTGTTATGGGGAGCCCTTGACGGTTCGCTTTGAATAAAACTCCTCCAGCAAGGCCCAACCTTGGATTTACCATTTGCCTCACTACCACCTACTTTTCCCTTGGGAGTCGCTCTCTCGAGGGTCATCTTTATTTTAAACCCCCCCCTCCCCCGGTCCAGTGCTTCACTAAGTGTTGGTCCGAACTAGAGTCCTTTGCAGCGCCACCTTGGAGAAACTTGAGGGCTGGTTTTAGTTGTACGGAGTGCTCATCCGGTGTTGCCCTGAGAATGAGATATGTGCAGCTCCTATCGGGATGTCGGCGCATCGGGCGGTCTTGCTGGTCTTGTTTTACCATTGTCAAAATGTCTTGTAACCGGGATTCCGAGTCTGATCGGGCCGTCCTGGGAGAAGGAATATCCTTCGTTGACCGTGAGAGCTTGTGATGGGCTAAGTTGGGACACCCCTGCAGGGTTTTGAACTTTCGAAAGCCGTGCCCGCGGTTATGAGCAGATGGGAATTTGTTAATGTACGGTTGTAGAGAACTTGAAACTTAACTTAATTAAAATGCATCAACCGCGTGTGTAGCCGTGATGGTCTCTTCTCGGCGGAGTCCGGGAAGTGAACACGGTTCTTGTGTTATGCTTGAACGTAAGTAGTTTCAGGATCACTTTTTGATCACTTCTAATTCACAACCGTGCTTTGCTTCTCTTCTCGCTCTTATTTTGCGTAAGTTAGGCACCATATATGCTAGTGCTTGCTGCAGCTCCACCTCATTACCCTATCCTACCCATAAGCTTAAATAGTCTTGATCTCGCGAGTGTGAGATTGCTGAGTCCTCGTGGCTCACAGATACTTCCAAACCAGTTTGCAGGTGCCGATGATACCGTGCAGGTGACTCAACCAAGCTCAAGGAGGAGCTCGATGAAGATCTTGTTCATCGTGTTGTTTCGTTTCAGTTGATCAGTACTGGAGCCCAGTCGGGGCGATCGGGAATCTTTTGCATTAGGGGTAGTCTTCTTTTGTTTTGGTTCCGTAGTCGGACATTGATTGTATCTGGTTGATGTAATGCTATATTTATGTATTGTGTGAAGTGGCGATTGTAAGCCAACTCTGTCCTCTTTCTTATTCAGTACATGAGATGTGTAAAGATTACCCCTCTTGCGACATGCCTATAATGCGGTTATGCCTCTAAGTCGTGCTTCGACACGTGGGAGATATAGCCGCATCGTGGGTTTTACGGATCATTTGCGATGATATAGTCGTGCTTCGACACTTCATTTGCGATGTGCCCGCCTTTTTTTCATTTTAAAGGCTTGTTGAGCTCTGCCCTCAGCAGTAACCTTTCGTACTCCGTACTTTGTGTCGTGCTACCTTGTGTGTGTGTGCTGTATTGAACCTTGTGGCTGTGATGGTTTGCTTTATATATAAATAGAAAAAAAATCCTATTTGTACATAGAAAAAAAATTCTGTTCTACTAAGTTGACCTAGCTACAATCACTCTTACTAGAGCAATGCTAGATCAACGGATTGTTTTACTGGGTTTTACGGATCAATCCAACATGGCAGTCTGTGATTCGATGTTGGTTGGGGTACTCGGCCCACCCCGCTGAAAATCAGGAGGGCAAGATTAGTTTGTTGGAAGCATCCCGTATTAGCCCCGTAATGATCCGTTGTTCTAGCATTTTTGCTCTTATTATGGCCCGTCCGGCACAACATCTCATCCCAAAAAATGCTAGACTACCTTTATAAAACTAATACAGACTAGCAAAACTAGCTTCCCACTGATTTTCAGGAGGGGTGGCCCCTTCTCACCCCTTAAACCCAATCCTATTCTTCCACGTTTGCTACTCTGTGAAGTCTGTAAAAAGTCTCCCGGTAAGTGCAGCATCACTGCATCTCATGCCGTGGCCCATCTGACACAAACAAACACATGAACAGAGGTCCAGATCACGGTCTTCATCACCCGATCTCAGAGCTCTCGCATCCACATTGCGCCCGGAAACCTCCTCACAGCTATGCACCGCCGCTCGCAGGAAAATCCCACCCAAATCTTTCTTGTTAGGATTTGCCTGCTGCTGCTGCATACACTCCGTATCATGCATGCGACACCGGGACACGCATTTCATCTCATCTCATCTCATACCCTCGTATCCGGCGTATCTCCGCCCCGCACAACCAAACCAACCAGCCCGAGAAATTTAAAGCTCACATGGGGTGTAGGTGTAGGTACGTACGCTTGCGCGCGCGCGTGCTCCGTGATCATGCCACTCCATCCGTCCATCCCCCGGCCGGCCGGCCCCAGCCACGCAACGGCGCGAGAGAAAGGAAGGAAGACGGAGCCACCTGCAGGTCCAAGGAGGAGGCGTACTGTGCGCGTACAGCTAGCTAGCGCACGCGATCAGGCCGGCGTGACACGGAGGGCCGGGGGAGGGGACTCATGTGCGCCCGCGCCGAGTTTGGGGAGGAAGCCCATGTGGCCGCCATGTGAGCGCGCCCACGCCGCCCCTTCCTTGCCTTTTCCTCAAAAGCACACACGACACACTCCCTCCCTCTGCCTCGAGAGACACCAAAATTCCATGGACGGCTCCATATGCCACCACCACCATCACCATGGATGCTCCCTATGCCAAGATGAGAGAATTACATTTACCCGATCGGTTCTCACCGAGATATCGTTCTCGATCGGCATCGGCCAATTTTCTACCATCGACGATGTCGGTGCGGCGGGGGTTCCGTTGGGTGTCCCATCTGCGCTAGCTAGCTAGCTTTTGGTGCCTGCCTACACATGCTGGCGGAACATGGCCGGCCATGCATGCGCTGAACCGGCTGCCAAGCCATGACAGCCCATGCGCGCGCGGCCGGCCGGCGACATGCGCATGCCAACGCACCTACGTTTCCCTCATCACTCGCGGGGTTGCCAACCCGGGGGGCGACGCCACATGTGCCGCCATGTGCTCCGCCTGCCCGTCCTGTTTGCCTGCCCCTCTTGGCCCCGGCCCCCCCGTACGTCTCCGTCCGCAGCCTCCGATGATCACCGATGAAAACGGTTTAAGAGCACGGATCACATTCAGCACCCGTATTGTGCTACACATTCGTACGTACATAATATGCTCTACTTTACAAGCCATGTTGCACGCATACATAACATGCGTTTCTCGAAAGGATCATGGCAGAGTGGCAATAACAAAATGCAGAGAAATCAGATACGGGGATGCTCACTCCTACCTTGTACTCCCCAACTCAAGCGTCAGCCACATGCGCGCATGTTCAATTGAAAACAATCCGAGCTGTTCATCCATGTGTTGTGCAAATCCCTGATACTGTCTAGTTAACCTTTTTCCAAGCTTAAACAGGATAGGCTGGCGTTGCATGAGAAAAGAGGCAAAAGACGCCTGCCATTGGCCACTCCCAGGACCACGGCCCAGATGGCCGCAACGCATGCTAGCTCACACCACATGTGCGTGGCGGCATGCCGTCTTGCGCCCGCTCTTTTCGTCCCCGCCTCGCGGATATATATTCACGCACACACACAATGTCAGAGTCAGGCACACAACAATTTGGCTAGGCAGTGCGTCGACATCGAGGAGGAGGAGTCCATTGCTCGAGCGGAGCAGCGGCAATGCGGGGACCTGGCGGCAGCAGCACCAAGGCCTTCAAGCAGGGGTTCCTCAGGAGCTTCCTCCTGAGCCTGAGATCCTGCGGGAACGGCGCCATGGGCCTGCAGGAAAGGAAGCGCGCCGTCCGGTCGTCCGCCGACATCGCCATGGCCACCACCCGCGGCAACGGAGCCATGTGGCCGCAGGCCCTTCTAGCAGCAGCATCGTCATCATCTTCGCCGTCGTGGAGTAGGCGGTTGCCGGCTGCAGCCACGGCGAAGGCGACGACGAGGCGGAAGAAGGTGGCGAGGAGGTGCTGTCCCCAGAGGAGGACGACGGCGAGCAGCGGCGAGATCGCGAGGAGGCTGGTGAGGAAGCGGACCAAGGTGCTGCGGGGGATGGTGCCCGGCGGCGAGCTCCTCGACGGCGCCTCGCTGCTCCGCGAGGCCGTGGACTACGTCGTCCACCTGCGCGCGCAGGTCGCCGTGCTCCGCCGCGTCTCCAACGCCATGCAACAGAGACCGTCGTCCCACCACCACATGGCAGGTCTGCTCCATGTCTGTGCCCTGCATGCAAAGCATGACCATGTGATTCACTTTGACTTATCATCATGATTCGTGCAGGGGCTCCGCCAGTGCAGTTGAAAACAGAGACGACCGGAGCGGCTCAAGCCTCGGATGGAAACCAAGAATAGCGAGGCCGCAGAAATCAGGAGCCTCCGGGAGCGCTTGCGGAATGGCCAAGATCTTGTACTGTTCAGAGGCATGAGATCTAGGATCTCGGAACTGCGAGGCATGAGGTAGGAGGCAGGTGTTAGCAGCGGCTAGTTGTAGTGTCAGCGAGGCACAGAAATTTTTGGGTGCACTAATTTATGGCCAACCGGGGAGATATGCAGGTGCTGGGAATTGCCAGCTCGATCATGCTTGTAAAAATGGACTTGGAATTCAGTTGTGTTCGCTTCAGTTCATGCTGATTTGTTTGTTTCGTCTTCCTTATTGTCCTCTGTAATATGATACCAAGGTCTTGTCCTCGGCGACGAAAAATTTGTGTCGTCTGCTTGTTGGTGTCGTCCTTATGTTGATGTTCTAGTCTTCATTGGTTGGACCGGTATTCATGATGAAAATCCTTATCCCGCCTTCGGGTGGGTCTTGATGATGATGACACAAAGGTGTACTGCCTTTTGACAGTGCTGATGCCGAAGAATGGTCACGTAGTTGTAGGTAATTTTTGCCGCTTCTTGTAATGTGTTGATCTTTACTGGCCTGTTTCGTATACCTTGTTGCAAGAGGTTTTATCAAATATTCATATTCATGGGGGTTTCGTTCTTATGTCATTTCAAAAATTGAAATAATTGGGACTTTTCGAAGATTGGATGTAGTTAGTCAATTTACTAATGGGTGATCTGGTATGTGCAAAAGGAAACTCCGTCCTCGATTCTGCGAGATTTTTTATGAAATCTTTTCGTTTGCTTCTTTTAGGTGGAAGCTTTGATTTCCCACAATATTCTTTTTATTTGGCTTAATTTTTTTCTAATGATCGATCCAACCTCTTTAAAAAAAGAATCGCGTACCACCCTGTTCACTGATTGCACACACCTCTGTCAGACATGGCCTTTTTTTTCCAGGAAATGGACATCATATGGCTTTATTGATTGAACAAACAAGATATAGTTGAGAAAACAAAATCAAACACGGACGATACACAAATTTTGAAATTAATGCCAATGTAATGAAGTCGTCATCTTATGTTCTTCGCAGCTCGGTGTTTCACCATTTCTTTGATGGCAAATTTATAAAAGCCAAGCTAGTACAAGATGGACTGACATAGAACGATTTAAAGAGCCACACGAGCCACCTATTATCATAAGAGTTGAGAACCTAAAATTGCTAGATGAGGTATAATTAAGGATATTAGCGCTACAGATATAAGAATTTAGTTTTAAGGTTCTAAAACACACATAGCCGATCCCTTGAAGGCTTTAGAGGAGTATATTCTTTACTCCTCGCGTTGGTCCGCCCTTGAATTTATTCATTCTCCGAAAAACATCCACCCCCTCATCAGCGCCCCTCTCTCTTCCTCGCACCTCATCCTCGCTGCCGCACCCAAATTCACCCTCCAGAAGCCAACACACCGTCGGAGGTTGCCGCTACCGATGTGCAGCACGGATCCACGCCATGGTTCGCAATGAGACCGGCATCAAGACCGCTGCGGCGCCCCCACTCCACTCCTTCACTGACCAACCGCCGTCATGGGAGGCCTAGATGTCCGAGATCAAGGATACATACAAACTCCGACGCCCGGTACTGGGTGGGGTCCTTCCAATCGGCAGAGTTGGCAACGAGGGCTTACCGTATCAAGGTAGTGGGGGTCTACGACAGCAAGGCAAAGTTGAACTTCACCTGGGCTGCCCCAACGTCCCGCCGATAGTCAACCTCGACCCTTATTGGTCTCCCGCCATTAGCTGCGGGAGAACCAGTATGCCATCGAGCGGATCAAGGTGGAGTGTGCCAACGAATCATACATGGTTGAGCTCCACCAGAAGCATCCGAGCTCGTCGTGGAGGAGCATCGGCATCTCGAGCTTTACAACAAGGGGATGTCCGATGAGGACGAGGCCGGGCCATTCAGTGGGTGAGGTGTGGTGTTGTGGACGTGATTGATCTCTCATCGAGATCCGGTAGTGAGCAGATCCGCCTAGATCCGTTTTGCATCTTTGGCCGATGCTTTCGCAACGAAGATGACATGGGCAAGGGCGGTTGTGGATGAACTTTTTCTATTGTCGTTTCATTCCTAGTTAGTAGAACATGTCAAGTTTTGGTAGTTCGATGACATGCGTGAAGAACATTGCATCAGACTAGTATGAATTTGAGGATTTGGTTGAGGGAGCCAATTGTGGAGGCAGATTTTATTGTGTCATGTCACTGTCCGCAGACGCGTACGGCGATACGGGTGCATCCACAAATATATAGGAGTCCGAATTTGCCAATTCCAGTTGTAGATGTCCTAAGTGCCCAGGTCCAAAAACTTGTTCTTAAGCAGGGTTGTTTTACCCAATTCTTATTTGTCGCCTTAAGCGCCATTTACAGACTATTGGATTAACTGGCGCACACCCCATGCAACATGAGGTAGCAAACGGGCCGTCTCATGTAAGTTCATTTGTCATTGGTTTTGTAGGTTCCGCAGGTTTCTTCGGGCGGGTTTTCTTTTTGTTTTTGCAGCAATGATTTTGCTCAGTGAAATGTTTTTATTTTTCTTTTTATATTTTTCCTTTTTTTCCCTTTTTGTAAACTGAAACCTTTTTTTCTAATTCATGAACTATTTTTTTCAAATATGTGAACTTTTTCCAATTGCATAAACTTTTAGCTCAAGAACTTTTTTTCAAATTCGTGACCTTTTTCAAATTTCATGATTTTCTTCCCAAATTTCATTAACTTTTTGAAAATTAATGAAGTTTTTTCAAATTCATGAAATTCTCTCAAATTCATGAACTTTTTTCGTTTCTGTGAACTTCTTCCAATTTCTACAAACCTTTTTCAATTATGTTAACTTTTTCAAATTCATGGTTGTTTTCAACTTTTAAAGAATCATTTTCTAATTTATGCTTTCTTTTCAAATAATTTATACGGGGTATATAATACCCCCTCTCTGTCCCATATACAAGATCTTATTACATCCAGATTGGATGCAATAAGATCTTATATATGGGACGGAGAGAGTATATGCTAATGTTGTACAAAAGAAATGGTCAAATGGCACTGTTTTCTCATAGTAAACAACTAATTGAGTTCGACCTGGTGCTTATTGGCTACGGCACAACCTGTTAATTTTTTTTTTCTTTGCGTTTGCTTGTGAGAGCATGTTGCTGGGCCGGCCCGCTACAAGTCGCGTGTGAGTGTCAGCAGACCTAACCGGCGCTGACAGCGCCAAATATGAGGTCCCGCTGTTTTATGCTTTCACATCGTTGTCCTCAGCGGTCAGGCCGGCCTAACAAAAAAAATGAGTTTTTCTAACCTAATATGGAGGCTATAGAGTTGTTTTTGTAACTTAGGAGCTTTATTGATTACTCAAGGGTAATACATTCGCCGATAATACAATCACGGAGAAATTCTGGAACATAGTTAGTAGCAAGCAGCAGATCCTCAAAAAATAAATAGTAGCAAGCAGCAAAGATCGATTCTCAACAAAGGAAAAAGGCGCATAATAATTGGGACAAATCATTTTTTTAGTGTGACTGAGATGGGTAGCTATTCTCAGTCTTTTTTTGTGTGACTAAGATGGATAGGATTCTCAGTCTTTTTTGCGACTGAGATGGATAGCGATTCTCAGTCTTTTCTCTTTTTTTAAGAAAAAGCGATTCTCAGTCATAACTAGCAATGGGTCAATTTTTTAACGCAAATGAATTGGTGTAATTGAAAACGGAACGACTAAAACTCAGTCGACTGATTTCTTACAAAGTCTCAGTCGATCTCTCGATTGATTTTTTTATGCTAGTTGCTTGTCACGTTTAATCGGCCTGCTAGGATGACACGGCCGGCCGGCCTGTTTTTTTTTGTCTGTTGGGTTGTGGATGGAAATAGACCATGCAAAGTGCAAAGTATGTTGTCTTGTTTTTTTAGTAGATCAACTTATCTCTTCTATCTTCCCTTATATCTTTTAGCATGTCTTAATCAATATACATATTTATTTTCCTCCACGATGTGGGTCAAGGTTTGCTCATATAATTTTTTTTTGAACCGGGCATCACCCTTTTCTATTACTGCAACATAATGGAAATACAACAGTCCAAAGAGGGAGAAAAGGGGAAGCGAGTTCAACGCATCGCCGGGAAACCCACTGTGAGCACTCGCCATCGAGATTACTCACTGCGGGACGAAAACCCGACGACACCATACTTCTGCAACTAGGAACCAGGGCCAGTCAGGCCCAAAAGAGCACAAAACACAAGCTCGCGACAGTCGAGCAGCATAAGTTTTCAGACCCACGCAGGGGAGAGCGACTCAAACATCAAGCTAAACCAGAGGGACGCATCTCCAGCAGAATCAGCAGGCCGCCTCTTCATGGCTCGCAGCACAAATCCTCATCATCATTGATGCATTCTCCTTCAGCATCTTCGCCCCGTCCCTCATGGCAGTCGCGTCATCTTGCTTCATTATTCCTGCCCAGTAGCAAATTAAGGCACAAGCAAAGAAGGTACATTCAAACGGGTTTGTAAGTGGTTTGCATTCAAAAGTAGCCCTGTTGCAACACGACCAAATCGCCCAGCACACAGCAGCGATCCCTGCTGTATAGAATTTTTCCCCTCCAGGTAAGAATGTAAAACACCAAACATGCATGCCACTGTCCTCCGGGTTATCCTGGCAACAGGGCAAGTAAAGAACAAGTGTTGTGCGGTCTCTCTTCCTCCGCAAAAAGAACATTTTGGATTCCCTTTTGAACCTCGATGTTTTATCACATCGCTAGTCAGGACAGCATCCTGAAAAAGTTGCCACAAGAATATTTGAATTTTGAGAGAGATTCTGGCACTCCAGATTCATCTGTAGTCGCATCCAGCAACATTCTTTTTCAGGAATGAGTAAACAGATTTGGTGGTAAAAGAGGTTCGCCCACCCAGGCCCCATTTGATTACATCAGCAGCATCCGAAACACATGCTTCTCTAGCCATTTTCCCCACAACACCCCATTGGTCATTAAGCTCACTATTCAACCTCCTTCTAAAGAATGAGGAGGGATCAACATTTAGGCATTTATCAACAGTGCACTCTGGATAATTGCAGATAGAGAAAAGACGAGGAAACTGCACAGCTAGAGGGATATTGTCCCCAATGGGGTCAACCCATAATCTAGCAATGTTTCCAGACTGCACAATCACTCTCCTCCCTGCCATATAAAGATATTTCACCTTCATGATGGCTTTCCAGCATGGTGAGTCATTGCACTTCATTTTAATGTCAGCCACAGTAGCCCTACTGAAATATTTAGCTTTCACAATATCCTGCCATAAGCCAGATTTAGTTTCTAACTTCCACCACCATTTAGTAAGCAGGTTGAGGTTCTGCTTATGTAAATCTTTCACACCCAACCCTCCTTTATTCTTGGATCTACAAATTCTAGTCCACTTAACAAGGTAGTACCGTTTCTTATTCTGGGTCACATGCCAAAAGAATCTCTTTCTACACTTGTCAATCCTGGCAAGTATAGTTTTAGATAAAAGGAACATGGACATATAGTAGAAAGCAATGCTAGAAATATTCGCATTAAGCAGCGTCAAGCGTCCTCCAGATGAGGCATTGCCCCCCAGGCCAGAGTCACATCTCTTAATAAATCTGGACTCTAAAAAGTCCCAGTCAGCTACTCGCAAAGAAGAAAAGGTCACTGGCACCCCAAGATATTTCATGGGAAAGTGCCCTATTTGACAATCAAAAATATCAGCATATGCTTTAAGTATATCATCATCCCCCCCTACACACAGGATCTCACTTTTCTGAAAATTGATTTTGAGCCCAGACATGAGCTCAAAAATGTAACAGCAACTTCATGTTCACAGCTTTATCCAGATCATGATCTATGCACAAGACCGTATCATCTGCATATTGCAATATGGCCACTCCATTTTCAACAAGATCTGGAGCGAGTCCAACAACTAGATTATTTTTCTGTGCCTGCAGTACCATTTGTTGGGGAACGTAGTAATTTCAAAAAAATTCCTACGCACACGCAAGATCATGGTGATGCATAGCAACGAGAGGGGAGAGTGTGATCTACGTGCCCTTGTAGACCAACAACGGAAGCGTTAGTACAACGCGGTTGATGTAGTCGTACGTCTTCACGGCCCGACCGATCAAGCACCGAAACTACGACACCTCCGAGTTTTAGCACACATTCAGCTCGATGACGATCCCCGGACTCCGATCCAGCAAAGTGTTGGGGAAGAGTTCCGTCAGCACGACGGCGTGGTGACGATCTTGATGTTCTACCGTCGCAGGGCTTCGCCTAACCACCGCTACAATATTATCAAGGATTATGGTGGAAGGGGGCACCGCACACGGCTAAGAAAACAATCACGTGGATCAACTTGTGTCTAGGGGTGCCCCCTGCCCCCGTATATAAAGGAGCAAGGGGAGGAGGCTGGCCGGCCCTATAGGCGCACCAAGGAGTCCTCCTCCTCCTCCTAGTAGGAGTAGGACTCCTACTTGGAGGGGGAAGGAAGTGGGGAGGGAGAAGGAAAGGGGGGAGGAGGCACGCGGCCCACCCTGGCTGCCCTTCTCTCTCTCCACTAAGGCCCATATGGCCCATTACTTCTCCCGGTGGGGGGGGGTCCGGTAACCCTTCGGTACTCCGGTTTTCTCTGAAATCACCCGGAACACTTCCGGTGTCCGAATATAGTCGTCCAATATATCAATCTTTATGTCTCGACCATTTCGACACTCCTCGTTATGTCCGTGATCACATCCGGGACTCCGAACTAACTTCGGTACATCAAAACTCATAAACTCATAATATAACTGTCATTGAAACCTTAAGCGTGCGGACCCTACGGGTTCGAGAATAATGTAGACATGACCAAGACATGTCTCCGGTCAATAACCAATAGCGGAACCTAGATGCTCATATTGGCTCCTACATATTCTACGAAGATCTTTATCGGTCAGATCGCATAACAACTTACGTTGTTCCCTTTGTCATTGGTATGTTACTTGCCCGAGATTCGATCGTCGGTATCTCAATACCTAGTTCAATCTCATTACCGGCAAGTCTCTTTACTCGTTTCGTGATACATCATCTCGCAACTAACTCATTAGTTGCAATGCTTGCAAGGCTTATGTGATGTGCATTACCGAGAGGGCCCAGAGATACCTCTCCGACAATCGGAGTGACAAATCCTAATCTCGAAATACGCCAACCCAACATTTACCTTTGGAGACACCTGTAGAGCTCCTTTATAATCACCCAATTATGTTGTGACGTTTGGTAGCACACAAAGTGTTCCTCCGGCAAACGGGAGTTGCATAATCTCATAGTCATAGGAACATGTATAAGTCATGAAGAAAGCAATAGCAACATACTAAACGATCGGGTGCTAAGCTAATGGAATGGGTCATGTCAATCACATCATTCTCCTAATAATGTGATCCCGTTAATCAAATGACAACACATGTCTATGGTTAGGAAACATAACCATCTTTGATTAACGAGCTAGTCAAGTAGAGGCATACTAGTGACGTTTAGTTTGTCTATGTATTCACACAAGTATTATGTTTCCGGATAATACAATTCTAGCATGAATAATAAACATTTATCATGATATAAGGAAATAAAATAATAACATTATTATTGCCTCTAGGGCATATTTCCTTCACCATTTTACACAGGCACTCAGCAGCAATGTTAAAAAGGAAGGGTGACACAGGATCCCCCTGTCTAACCCCTTTAAAGCTCTTGAAATATGGCCCCATAACATTGTTCAACTTCACACTAACTGTGCCATCAACCAAGACACTTTTAATCCATCCACACCATGTGGGACCAAACCCTCTCATCTCGAGACATTCCAAAAGAAAGTCCCAGTTCACTTTGTCATATGCTTTCTCGAAATCAAGCTTAATGACAATACCCACCTTCTTCTTGATGTAAGTATGATGCAGAATTTCATGCAAAGATAATACTCCATCCATGATATTTCTATGTTTGATAAATGCATTCTGGTGTCTGCTAAACAGTTTATCAGCAAAGGGAGCCACCCTGTTATCCAGCACCTTAGTTATCAGTTTGTAGGGGCATCTAAGCAAGCAGATCGGCCTAAACTGCTGAATCTTATTGGCCCCATTGATTTTAGGCAGTAAAGTAATAATGCCATAATTCAATCTACAAACATCAAGATCCCCTATATGAAAAGCAGTGAACAATCTCATGATATCACTCTTCACTATCTCCCAGCAATGCTGGTAAAATTCAGCGGGGATATTATCCGGGCCAGGGGCCCTGTTGCTTTTCATGGAAAATAAGGCTCTCTTCACTTCTTCCTCTGTGAAAGGTCTATTAAGAATCTCGTTGTCCAGCTCATCGAGCTTTTCTTCTACCCCCCAAATATCAGGGTCAAGGTGGAACATGTTTCCCTGAGCCGGCCCAAAAAGATTTTTGTAAAAATCAGTGGCATGCTCTAGCAGTTTCTCAGTCCCCTCAATCACTGTATCCCCAATATGAAGCGAGTGTATAGTGTTTTTCCGCTTATTACCGTTAGCAATTTTTTGGTAATAAGCGGTGTTACGATCCCACCCCCAAGCAGCCATCTCTCATTAGACTGCTGCAGCAAAAAAAAGCTCCTCATTGACAAGAATTTTATTCATCTCCACAAGAGGTCAGTCTTCCTACAGAACAGCTCATGGTCTATATCCCCCTCCTCTTCTATTTTTTCAATGTTAGCAAGTTCTTCTCTAATCTCCTGCTTCCTTTTCTTTTCATGACCAAACTTATTCGATCCCCAGCCTTTGAAAAACTTCTTAAATCTTTTTAATTTGATATTTAGAATATCAACAGGATCGGTGGCATTCACATTCCGATTCCATATTTTGCTAACTAGAGGAATAAATTCATCAGATTTTAGCCAACTTATTTCAAATCTGAACTCTCTTTTTTGTGGGGCTCTGATAACATGATTATCAGAGTACAATAAAAGAGCGTTGTGATCAGAAACCTCCCTAACGAGCTTCTTCATATTAACCATAGGAAACATCTCCTCCCATTCATTACTCATAAGCACACGATCCAATTTCTCCAAGGTAGGATGAGCTTGATTATTAGACCAAGTGTGCGCCCCCCACTCATATAAATCTCACGCAAACACATAGTGTTAATAATAGAATTGAACAAGTCAGAATGTGTTGTTCAACGCCATATTTTATTCTTCTCCCCACTATTTCTGAGGATATTGAAGTCTCCCCCAATCAATAAAGGTGTTTGAATATGTCAGCAGAAGTCAGCCAATTCACTAAGAAAATCATTTTTATCCCCCTCATGGGCTGCTCCATAGACACTACAGAGAGTCCAAATCTTCTTCATACTGATATCATAGAGAGATACCTAGAGAATGAACCTGCCTTTTCTCCAAGCAACTACTTCAAACTTCTCCTTCCGAACCCCACACAGGATCCTCTCGCCTTGCCAATTGAGGGGATCCATTCCCACTCAAACAAATTGTGTGGATCGAGCTTCCTAAAATAACTATCCAAAAAAATCTTCTTTAATGTTTCTTGCAAACAAAGAAAGTCAAGGGAATGGTCCTTAATCATATGGGAAAGGCAGGTTTTCATCCCTTTCTTTCCTGCCCCCCTACAATTCCAGAATAGACCTATCATTTATATCTTTTCCGCCCCCCTATGGTGGCCCTGGTATTATGGACAGGGCTTCCAGCCTGTGTTTTTTCAATAGGATTTTTTTGGCTTCTAGTAATGGGCCTAGAAATAGCCACTTTCACTTTAGGGCTTTTCCTTTTCCTAGACCGAACCAAGGCAAATTGTTCTTCTATGTCCTCTTCCCCATCCCCCCAATCAGTATTAACTGGGGTTTAGTCTCCCTTACCATTAGTGATATACATCACTTCTTCCTCTACCCTCACATTTTGTCCCCTCTCTGTTTTGGACATTTCCCCCTGACTATTTCAAGTTATCTAATAATATCCACATTAGAGAAGTTATTGTCAGGGAAGGCCACCCCCATTTTCACAGCACGAACCATAAGTTCAGGATTAGACAGTGCATCGAATGAGTTATGATTAGCTGAATTACCTTCCAGATTTCTCTTTTTGGAAATGGCAACAACTCTCTCTTGCATTCTTCCTTCCATATTTTGCAAGTTCCTCAAGCTAAACCTCTGAACCTCTTCAGATAAAAGGGGAGGAGTAGGAATCACCTCTCCCACATCCTCAGAGGGGGAGGCAGAAAATATTTGGTAATGCGATAAACCATTTAATCTATGCGCCAAGATTCGTGCAAATTTGTGTTGCATTTCCTTTTTCCGGTCACAACATTGTGTAATATTTTTTTCAAAATGGATTGAGCCAATTCATTTTGGATTTGCAGGTTAGTTTTCCTTTTGATTTTGTTTGTTTTTGTTTGTTCTTTTAAAATTATTAGTTATTTTCATTCTGCTCATTCTTTTCTTGTTCTATTTTTCTCTCATAATTCCTTCTTTGAAATATGTTTGTGCGCTTTTTTATTTTTTATTTTTGGCTTTTATTAATTCTTAATTTTTCACATTTATTGTCGTCAATTTTGTAACCATACTATCAGCTACATGTACATCTATCCACATGCGACTGCACACATCATATCCGCGTGTAACTATGTTTTTTTAATTAATTCGTTATTCTTTAGCCTCAAAGGAAAACTTTGCAGTATGCATGTCCATTAATCCATGCACAACTAAACACGTCTTACTACACATGCAATTGCTGAAGGAGTGGCCTTTGCATATATTTCTGTTTTTTTCCTTTTTTCGTGTAGAGAGGGGGTAGTTGCATGTTTGTCAATAGGCACGCAACTGCAAGGGTTGTCCCCGACTACAACTGCATGTCTTCAACGCAACCGCAACTTAACGGTTTGTTTGTCAGGAGAGGGGGATAGATGCATGTCTATCAATAGGCATGCAACTACAAGTGTCGTCCCTGAGTGCAATTGCATGTGTTTAATGCGACGGTAACTTTGTGATGTTTTGTCGGGAAGGGAGAAGTTGCATGTTTTCCACTAGGCACGTAACTGCAAATGTCACTCCCGCTGCAACTCTCTGCTGTTGCATGTCTGTCATTAGGCACGCAACTGCATGCCCACACACCCCGGTCGAAACTGACCTTTGTTTTTTCTTTTGTAAGTGGGTTATGCAAGAGGGGTACAGTTGCATGTCCAACACTAGGCTTTGCGGCTACGAGTATCGCCCCATCTACAACTGCATGTCTCCCTCCTGGTTGCAATTGGTCTTGTGTTTTTATCGGAGGACGGCGGGAGAGGGATGGCAGTTGCATGTCCAATACTAGGCGTCGGGAGATATGGGGCCCAATTGCATGTCCCATGCTAGGCATGCAACTGCATGTCTTCTACCTTGGTCGCAATTGCATGTCTTATAACTTGCTTGCAACTCGACTTTCATTTCTTGTCGTACGGGGAGAGGCGCCAGTTGCGTGTCCCACACTAGACATGCAATTGCATGTCTTCTAACTTGGTCGCAACTGGGGACCTTGATTTTCTGATATAGAGAGAGAGAGAGACCCAGTTACATGGCCCACACCAGGCACACAACTGCATGTCTTCGAGCATGGTCACAACTGCATGTCTTATAATTTGGCTGCAACTCGACCTTTTCTGTTTGTCGGATGAGGTGAGGGGCCAGTTGCATGTCACAGAATAGGCACACAATTGCATGTCTTCTAACCTGGTTGCATTTTGTAAGCACCTTTGTTTTGTCGGAGAGGGCGACGACAAGAGAGAAGCATGTCCAACTATAGCCACGCAACTGATCTCACAACTAGCTTTTTTATTTTCTCACAGTGGGGAGTGGGCATTTCTCAAGATATTTTGGTCTTTTTGTTATTTTTTAAAAATCATATACAGAATTTTTTTGCATTGAATTTTTTTCCCAAGGAACCAGAACAAAAAATTAATTTGTTTTTGTGAAAAAATAGCATATTAAAGCTGAAATAGTTACTTTTGTCTAGATCTAGGGACACATAAATGTTTGTTGTGGTGGAATGGAGTATCTATAGACGATGTGCTGCTCTTTTTCTGTTTGAAGTCTCTGGAATGTGGACCCACGCTCAACATCTTTCTAGAGGCCACCCCAGCGGTACTGTTTGAACTGAGAGACGAGCGGGGACAGAGAGAGAACAGGTGAGGAAGGAAGCCGCATCACGGGGGTAGGCACATCGAAGCTTTCCGCAGCGGAAGTCGCCGGTGACAGGATGCTCGGCGATGTGAGCGCCCCTCCAGACTCCAATATGTGAATTTATTTCAATTTTTCATTTTTTATTTTGTAGTTTCTGTTTTTGTTTCTATTTCTATTTTATGTTTTGGATATGTGTTATTGTTTCTTTTCTAATTTAGTGATGTTTTGGATATTTATCTAAAAAATAATGCCACTCGATTTTGCGCACACGTGGACCACACATTTTTTTCTTAATTTATTTTTCTTCTTTTTTGTGGCAAAAATATGTGCTCAAAGAAATACAAACACGCTACATTTTTTTAGAACAACTACACTTTTTGTATGCATTATGTTTGTTTGAGACACACTACAGTGCAAATCGTCTGGGAGAGCTGACACAGACACCCATATATTTGACAGCCCAAATACAAACAAAGAAAAAATAAACCAATATAAAAGAAAGAGAACAAAAAACAATAGGAGGCTGCCCACGTACAAGCAAGAAAAAAAAAAGCCCAACACGAGACAAGCAATTTGGAAGAACAAAATAAAGGACAAAAGCAGCCCACCAAAGAAGAGAAGAAAAAAGGACAAAAAGAAAGCCCTGTACACGTTAAACAAGCCCAAAGAGAAACGAAGGAACGACAAGGAAATTGAACCGGGCATCTGCAGAACGTTGAAAACTTTGATAGGACTGATATGCAAAGAGTAACTCTAGTATGTCACCATAATTTGGATCTCCATCACTATAAGAAGTGTGCTCCATATTGGAGGCTGCTGGGCTGTGTGCAAACACATGATCACCAAACGCCAGCCTTTATATTTGTTCTTCTCATCCGCTTTCGTTATTTGGTTTAATTTAAGCGACATTTGATCAAACCAAATGGTTCATAATCGTCATCAGGCATGATAAACATAATTAGCAACTATATCTGCATTACATATATTTTGCAACTTGAATTGTCGTTAAGCAACATTTTCACAATATGCAATGTCTATAATCGACATTGCTAGCTATTACTATCTACACTGCTTCGTCGCCGCCACCATCAAGTCGACGTCCTTGTCCGAGCCCGACAGCTCATCGATGTAGGCGAAGTCGGTATCCTCCTCGAAACAATGAGCGGCGACTGTAAGTTTGTCTTCCTCCTCCTAGTTGATCGTTACGGGGCCGAAGCGGTCGCGGATGTGCTCCCCTTCGTGGTGGCAGACCTTTGCCTAGAGCTTGGAGGGTTGCAATACGACCCCGAGTGGGTCCTGGGGATCAGGTTCGAGCTTGGCCTCGATAGGGATGTGGACAAACGGGACAAGGAGGCCACGGGGCCGATGGGACATCGTCGGCGACGGTGATGAGGGTCCCAAGGCTCCAGATCAATGAAGTCCATTAGACTAGAGGCGCTCAATCCACGGGGGGCGCCAGAAATTGGCAGCCGCCGCCAATGGAGCCGCCAGTGCCACACATGTTGCAGGAGGATGTAGCGGTTGTCGCGACTAGTTCGCTGTGAAGAGAGTTTGCACAACCTGGGATAGGAGGGTCTCGTATGATAGCACGTTCAACTAATAGGTTGTGTCAAAAGCATTTTGGGATGCTCTCGGGATCGCACCAGATATCAATTTCGCTAGTATGATTGATCGGCCCGGAGCAGAGACCATGGAGTTTATCCTATGCGACTTACCCTATCGGAGATTGTATTATGGACCGTTGGAGTTGCCGGGGCTCATATCTATGTTGTATTGGTACCTTTGGCGGCAACGTCGGCAATTCGTTCGGGGAGAAGACATTTTCTCTCCAAAAAGGACTACGCCGATGGTCCTTGCTTTAGTTCTGATTTTTTCTCGTGCAACGAAGATAAAAAAACACGCCTAAAATCAACAAGTGCCTGGTGTTTCTCTCTGGACAATTTTTTTTAAATGTTAATGCATCATTTACCGAGGGTGACTACGCAGGCTCATGTGGAGCTGTGATCTGTGATCATTGGGGAAGTTTTATAACGACATCTACGACAAGACTGGAACATATAGCTGACGTGTTCATAGCTGAAGCAGTTGCCTTGCTTGAGGGGATGAAGCTAGCAAGAAATACGGGATGCTCTAATCTAGTGGTGAGATCGGATAACAACACAGTGGTGGATGTTATAAACTGCAACCAAGGGTATTCTATGGTGGTAGCGCCAGTTCTTGATGATTGTCGTAGTATTTTACTAAATTTCGGGAGGGTTAATATTGATCAGTAGAGAGACAACTTATGTAGCTCATGAGTTGGCTAGATAAGAACGTGCAAATAACCCTTCTCTTTGGGTTGATGCCCCAGCTGAGTTCATCATAAAACTGTTAGCGGACAATGTAACTATTATTTGATTAATAAAGTAACTCTTCTCGTAAAGAAAGGTTGTGTCACGGCGCGACACCATTGTCATGGTGAGTCGAGGAGTTGGCTAGGGGAGGAGGCAACGAGGAGGAAGGGAGGTGTCGGCTAGGGTTTTGGAGATGGGACGCCTTGTTGTTGGGCTTTTATAGTCGAGGACCGCTGGAAGATGTTGTCATGTGCGTCCATCCAACAGACCATCATGGGAATATGAGGCAGCAACCCATCGTTAATAGGATGGGTGGTTAGCGGTAACGTCACCCCTCGCTGGTGATTATCTACGACCGTGGCGCGGGGAGGGAGATGATGAAACTTTCTCGCATTGATGATGAAACCTATTTTTGGAGGCTGCGAGGTCATTTTGGAGTGAGCTTCACAAATTTTGCCTTTTGTGATGCATACAAGCGCCTTCACAGTCTAATCTATGGCCTGCTCCGGCTGCTAGGCATGTCACCTTGTCGGTCGACGGCTCGTTTTCCTTCGATGGAACTGCGGGTTTGGATTGATCCTAAGAAACTCAGACAGTGGATTGATCTTTGCAGCCTGCCGAACCTTTTCTTACGATGCGCTTGAAGCGGAACTACATGCATTGAGAGAAGGTCTTGCAATCACCATGGAGCGATCAAACCAACCGGTGGTAATTCAGTCTGATCCCTCTATGGTTCTTTCTTCACCGGCCTCAGATATTTTGGACCGGGTCAGCATATGGTCATTTAATCTCGGAGAGTAAGTTTCTTTTAGTTGATAGAGAGTTTTTCCTTTAAAAATTGCTAAAAATTAAATCAGAGTAACAGAACGTCTGACGAACTATGAGAGGTTAGAATGTAACATGGTTTGTTGGCTACAGAATTGCCCAGCTTGTATCGCCGAGCTTTTACCAGCTGATTGTAACTCTGCTTTAAAAAAAATTTGGCTACCATGGAATAAAACTCTCTTTCTCCCGAAAAAATAAAAGACTGCTATAATATTCTTTTTCCTTTTATTATTGGTCGTTGTGCTAGCAGTTATTGTGGAGTAAAAAGTTGCTCTAAGGCTGGTTGTAATGGGTAGTATCATATACTAGTATCATGTACACCTGGCCATGGGAAGCCCTGTCCAGCCCGGCCCGAAAAAGCCCGACCCGGCCCGGCCTGACGCTGCTCCCGGGCCGGGCCCGGGCCCATCGTTTTTGCACTTTCCTGAAGGTAAGGCCGGGCCGGCCAGAAGCCCGACGGGCTTTTACGTGTTCGGGCCGGGCTCGGGTCCAGAAAACAGGCCCGATGGCTGGGCTGGGCCGGGTCCGGGCCTGGGTTTTTTGCGTCGGGCTTGGCTAGGTCCGGCCCGAAGCCCGGCCCGGCCCGAGGTATGGCTAGGTATAGTATCATGTATGATACTAGTCTATGATACTACATCCCTAATGCATAGTAGCATATGTTGGTATCATAGAAAACTACATTTAGAGCATCTCCAAGAGCCGCGCAACGCGCCGCGTACTAAAAGTCGCGATACATCGCCGGGTTAGCCAGCTTTTGCGCGCAGCGGTGCGCTGGCTCCAGCGGCCGCTGCAAATTAAAGCGCGCCCATGCCGCTTCAGCAGGCGCGCTATATTTCAGTTTTTTCTACTACATATTTGGTTTTGTAGATAGTTCTCCTACTACATATTTGGTTTCGTAGATAGTTCTCCTATTACTACTCGTCCGACTCGGACACTGTCTCAGTGATGTCCTCCTCCGACGTCGGAGCGTAGGCGTCAAGGAACCGCTTGTCGCCGGAGTTCCAGGAGGACGCATCTCCTAGCGCCTGGTTGTATTTAGCGACCGCCTTCCGCGTTCGCTTGTCCTCGCGATAGTCGGCTCGCTCCTCTCTCCTCTTCGCCCTCCTCGCCCTCCTCTGGACGAAAAACTGTTCCTCGTTGGTGTCTTCCGGGAAGCGATGACTCCACAGTGCCATGGCTTGCTTGTCCATCTCGGTCAGCCTGAGACAATGCTCCCACCTCCGGTGCTTGCGATGATCCTCGTCAGTGAGAAACCGCGGGAAAGGCGCCAACTCCTGTGCGCGCTCCCGCGTCGCCACGTCGGCGAAGTTCATGTCCTGACGGGACCGCAGGAGGCGCCACGCCGCAGCGTCGTACGCGCGGGCGCCCTCCTGGGCGGTGTCGAAAGTTCCAAGACGGAGCCGCATGCTGCCGCCCGACCGAATCTCGGCGGAGTAGGTGCCGGACGGACGCACGCGAACGCCGCGGTAGCCCGTACATCCCCGGCGCCGAGGCGGCATCATGGCACGGTGGTGGCGTGTCGGTGGCAGAGCGCGGCAGGGGGCGATGGAGAGACGGAGAGATCGGCAAAGGGCGATGGAGAGACGGAGAAAGCGGCGGAGGCGCTGCAATTTACGTCCGGCGCGCCAAATGTAGCGCGCGAGCGGCCGCCTTTTCCTCCGCGCGCGAAATCATTTCCCGCGCGCGCTAGTTTCGCGCCACCGCTGGAGCGCGCGTAAACATCCCGCGCGCGTTATAAAAGCCAATTTACCGCGCGCGCGTCTTTTGACGCGGTTGTTGAAGATGCTCTTATTGTCATGCATGACACAAAGTAGTACATTATTTAATATGATACAATATCATGATATGATACTCAAACCTCTCTTTCTCCATTTAATTCTATGCCACTTCATTAAAATTGTTTAGTTGATATGCATGATACTACCTATGATACCCATTACGCCTAACCTAATCAATTCTTAGAGAAATCTATGTTGCATGATACTCCCTCCAACGCCAGAAGCTCTGCCGAAAACAAACACCAAAAACACAGGAGAGGGAGGCGACATCGATTCCTCCCGCGCCGCCGCTCCCTCCTGTCCTCCTGATCCGTCCGATACCCCGATGCCGTCGCGCTCGCTCCGCGTCGCCGTCATCGGCGCCGGGGCCGCCGGCCTGGTGGCGGCGCGCGAGCTGCGGCGCGAAGGCCACGCCCCCGTCGTGTTCGAGCGCACCGACGGCGTGGGCGGCACCTGGGTCTACGAAGCCGACGCCGACGCGTCCGCCTCGCCGGAGCCGCCCGTCACCCAGCGGCGCTCGAACCTCTACGCGTCCCTCCGCACCAACCTCCCGCGCGAGTGCATGGGCTTCCTCGACTTCCCCTTCGTCGCGGGCCCCGACGGCAACCCCCGCAGGTTCCCCGGCCACGCGGAGGTGCTCCGGTACCTCCAGAGCTTCGCGCGGTGGTTCGACCTCCACGGCCTCGTCCGGCTGGAGACGGAGGTGGTCCGGGTGAGCAGGGAGGCGAGCGGCACCAGCTGGCGCGTCAGGTACTCGAGGAAGGCGCCCGGCAGCGAGAAGCGCGAAGCGGAGGAGGAGGTGTTCGACGCCGTCGTCGTCTGCAACGGCCACTACTCCAAGCCGCACTTCGCCGACGTCGCCGGTAACACATTGTCGATCCATTCTCATTCTCCGCCGGCAGGCACTCCTGGTGCTGCGCAACGCGTCGCCGATCGAGCTCGTGACAATTTGCTTTGGTGCCGCAGGCGCGGATGCTTGGCCTGGGAAGCAGCTGCACAGCACCGGCTACCGCGTGCCCGAGCTATTCCACGGCCAAGTGCGTCCGTCCTTCCGTGTGTTTTTGCCCAGTGATTGTTTTCTTTTGCACTTGTCCGATGGTCGATGCGATCTGAAGTTTCTCAACGCTCTACAGTAAATTCATTTTGGTTGGCAGGTTGTGGTGGTGATAGGTTGTGGACCGAGTGGCACGGACATCTCGAGGGACATCGCTGGCGTCGCCAAAGAGGTCCATCTCGCCAGTAGATGGGCGTTTGCTGCCACTAGCGAGAAGCTGCCCGGACACGCTAACATGTGGCTTCATTCGGAGGTAAGGCCAACTCCACCGTGCGACCCTATTCTGTTCGGCCTCGTCTGTTTAGGGTAAAATGGACAAAAAAGGCGGCCCAGCGCGCGGGAGCAAACGGATTTTTGTCCGCTTTCGACCCATTCCCGGCCCAAACTTGCGCCGGTTTTGGGGTGAAACGGACAGCGCACGGACGGGCGGGACGCGCGCGCTTGTCCTCCCCTGGCCCGCCTGTCGGTGGGAGAAACCAAAAACCCCCCGACGGCCATTTGGCGCCATTTTTCCCAAACCCTCCCACGTCTCCCCCCCCCTCTCCCCCGTCCATGGCCGACGCCCCGCCGAGTTCCGGCGGCCTGGCCGTCGACCCGACCGCAAAGGTGAAGAAGAAGGCGCCAAGGAAGCCGTGGTCGGAGTACACGCTGGAGGAGATCGCCAAGTTGGACGCGGAATCGGTGAAGAGGAGGGAACGGAGAGCGGCCATCAAGATGAATGTCGCTGCGGCCAAGTTCGCCGCCCAGCGCGAGGAGCTAGAGGCCGCGCGGCGCAAGGCCGCTGCCGACGAGAAGGAGGACCTCGTCAACAAAGCGCATGCCATCCTCATGCTTGGCATGGGCCGTCCGACGGGGTTCCATGCAGCGGCCGTCGGCCCGGCGAGCACAGGCTCGTCGGTCGCCCGGCCTACGCACTGCCAGTCGCCGACGTCGCGCGCCGCGCACATGTCGTCCGGGTTTCCTTCACCCAGGCATGACGGCCAGACCCGTTTCTCGGCGTCGCCGGACGTGGGCTTGTTCGCGCCGTCCACACCACGCCCCGCGGCCGTCATCGACCTCAACGTGACGCCTGAGTCCAGCAGCGACGGGCGGCCTTCCATTGAGATGCAAAGAAAGCAGGCGCGTGCACCGTTCACGGGCACCATGCCAGCCCCCCGCGTGTTGTTTGACGAAATGCCAACCTCAACGCCGATGGTGGACGACCCCTTCTACAACCAGTACATGGAGGACGTGATCTTCCAGGGTGGGCATGGCTGTGCCTACGACCCCGATGAGACCCAAAGTCAGGATGGCCGCGCCCAGTACGTGGCCGATGAAGAGGCCGACGACCGTGCTGACTACGACCATGGTGATTCGTGGCATGAAGACGATGACATCTATGTCGAAGGTGAAGATGAAGATGAAGCCAATGATGTTGATATTAGTGGCGCTCCATTGTTCATAGACGAGCTCACCCAAAGAGCGGAAGTACAAAAGAAGCGGAAGAACATTCGCACCGGTTCATATACACAAGATGAGGACAAGTTGATTTGCCAATGTTGGATGGAGATTAGCCAAGATCCAAGGACCGGCGCGCAACAAAAGGGCATTATTTTTTGGACGAGAGTCCACAAAATATTCCATGAAAGGAAGATGTTTGAGCCCTACCAAATTACAAGCAACCGTGGCATCGGTTCGATTCAAAAAAGATGGTTGTTCATCCAACAAGAGTGCAACAAGTATTGTGCCGCATTTGAGAGCGTTGAAGCACGGCCCGTGAGTGGTCTCGGCGTTGGAGACATGGTATGCTCTTCTCTTTCTAGCCCTTGCTACGGCCATGAGACTTCGGCCGTGTATATGTTTGCATGTTCACTTGTTGTTGATCATGTGGTGTAGGCATTTCAATCTTTGGAGGCATTCAAGGCCCGGCACAATGACAAGCCATTCACTCTTACGCATTGTTGGACGATCATCAACAATTGCCCTAAGTTCAAGGATCAATACCGTCAACTTCAAAGGAAGAGAGGCAAGAAGACGACCAAGTTCGCCGGAGATGGGGATGGCGAGGCGTTGAAGAGGCCGAGGGGCAAGACCAACTCAAAGGTGGACGACATACGTGACGCTTCATCCATGGCCTTGTATGAGACTTTGCATGGCATGATGTCACATAAGGATGCGAGGGACGAGAAGAAGCGACAAAGCAAGGACGAGCAAATGAAGCAATACCTAGACCTCCAACGACAGAAGCTTGAGATGGAGGAGGCGGCCAAGAAGAGGAAGATAGACATGGAGGAGGCGGCCCGGCAAAGGCAGCTCGACATGGAAGAGGCCGCCCGGCAAAGGCAGCTCGACATCGAGGCCGACAACGTTAAGGCCAGGCAGAGGCAGCTCGACATCGAGGTCACCAATGCCGCCACCAAAGCGAAGGAGGTGGCCCTTGCGATCATGAGCGTGGACTTGTCAAAGATGAGCGACAAGACGAGGGCCTGATTCGAGGCCAAGCAGAAGGAGATAATCGATGCCGAAGGCCTGAACTAGGTCGTCCGATCGGCATGGCCGTTCTTTTTGGAGGCTGGTATGGGTGCCACCCGCCCGCTGGGCCGCTGGCAGTGTGCCGGCGAAAAAACATTCATTTTGGAGGCCGGCTGTGTTGCCGGTGAGGACAACTATTCATTTTGGAGGCTGACTGTGTTGCCGGCCGCTGGCTGTGTTGCCGGCGATGGTCGTGTAGGCCACTGACTTTGTTGCCGGCGTGATGAACTCGGGTCGTGAACTGGGGCTTGGCATTTGAAACGTCTCTTTTTTTTAAATAGACGCGGACAGGATAGGGCAAAAGGATGCGGCCGCACGCTGGACGCACGGCCACCGCATCCCAGGATAGGCCTGGACACAATCCCAAATCTTTATCCAAAGGAACAAAAACCAAACAAAACAGACGTCCGTTTAAGATCGCGCGATAGAGTTGGCCTAATACTACTCCTATCAGCATATCACAGTAATAGCAACCAAAAAATTCAGGATGCAAACTTTGCACTGTCCAGAACAAAATGAATACTTAATACCAACCAATTGGTTGGCTAAGTGTCCAGAACAAAATGAATATTTAATTAAATTACTTAATTAAATTACATGTACCAACACGGGGGGGGGGGGGGGGGCTTTGGGCGTGTGGTCAAGAGAGAGGAGCACACGCATTTTAACTATGTTGTGTGATTCGAGACTATACTAACTTGAATTACATCGTAATGAGTTCATGCTCCAATCAATTCGTTTAAAAGTCTGAACTAATGAACAGAGGTAGGCAATATGTTTCAACACACCTCTTCATATATAAGCTTTTTTAGTCCTTCAACCGTTAGACGTGTGATTGATGTAGACTTTAGAATATATTTTTAAATACTGTGTTGGTAGTCTTGAACTCGAGAACTAATCAACTCATCCAAAAGTCTAAGGGGTTGTTTGGTTCTCAGCCACAGTTTGCCAAGCCAAAATTTGGCAGCCACAATTTAGTTGGCATGTGTTTGGTTTTTGTCACAATTTAACTTCCCACACTTTATTGCTTCTATGGTCCACTTGTCATAGAGACAATTTTTTTTGCCAAAGTTTGACGTTCAATTTCTCAGCCACACTTGTGTGCCTTGCCACACTTTGGCTTGGCCACACTAGTCTCCAACCAAACAGTCCCTAAACTTATAGGAAGAGATGGTATGATATAAATATACTGCATATTCTAGCAGAAGTCATATCACACCCAAGGTGCTGGTGGCATGTTTGGTTGCTGACCTGGGCTCTATGCATGAGGAAAATCGATGTCTGGCTAATGAAATAATTTTTCATAGCTAGGCTGCCTAAGCTATTTGTGTACTGACCTCTTGAATTAGTATGGGCTGCTCAGTTTTGTTCGCCATGCATCTCGTTTTTGGATGAGTATGTGACTCACCTAGGCCACCTGGCTCAGTCTGGTCGTATGCCTAGATGACTGGGATTTTTTGTTGAAAAAGACCACCTACGCAAATGAATTGCTAAAAAGAACCACCTGCAGATCAATTTGACAAAAAAGATCCCTTCGACCGTGGCGGCAGGTGCGGCAGGCGACGCATGACACCTACCGCCACGCTGCAAGGCGGCAGTACTTTATCGCCTGGCAGAACGGAATCTGGCGCCGGTGACGGAACCGCAGCGGCGTGTGGGGCCTGGCCGCCAAGGCGCATGGCGGCAGTACTGTACAGCCTGGGCCCTGCCGCCTCGTGGGCTGGCGGCAACACAATTGCTTGATCAGGCCTGATTGTAATCGATATGATTAATTAAGAAAAAGGAGGGGTTGATCACATGCATGTTGCATGCAGGTAGGCGTCGTTTTCTCTGTGAAAGCACAGAACAACATCATTTGTTCTCTAGCGGATGTTTATATATGCATCAAAAGCATTGTCACCATTCTGATTTATGTGGCTAGCGGCTGGCCGAGCGACCAGCTCTTCCTATCGACAGAACATGCCATCTTAACATGCCATCTTAGGGCATCTCCAGCCGTTGGCCCTTCAGGAGGGCAAAAAATCGCCCCTGAGACGCACCGGCGTTAAACCGCATACTGGGGGTGTGATGTCCCCCAGTCGCGGCGCCCACGGTTAATTAAAAAAGTCAAATACGGCGCAAAAACGACTCAAATTTAACGCAAATATCGGCGAGTTCGTTCAAACTTCGATATATTTTACAAAAAAAGGAAGAAACTACCGCGGGCTACCTCCGCCGTCTCCCTCGCCGCCCGCCCACGCGGTTCTACATGCCGGGGAGGCTGTAGAACCGCGTGTAGTCACCGCCGCCGCCCCCGCCTACGCCTCCGCCGTCCCTGCTGCATCCCTTCCCCGGTTGGCGCGGCGGGTTGGACGGTCCGGGGGCGTCGTCGTCGTCGTCGCTGTCGAGGACCACGACGCCGTGCTCGTCCTCGCGCCCACGCTTGCGGGCGGCGATCTCCTCGAGGGCCCGGCGCTGCCGGACCATCTCGTCGCGGAGGTAGTCGTCCCGCGCCCACCGCAGGGCGTCCTCGTCGGAGAAGCCGCGCCGGGCTATCTCCTCGTACTCTGCGGGGAGGCCGGGCTCCAGCTTGGGCTCGACGAGGACGAAGCAGCCGGTGGTTGGGGAGGCGTTGGCGCCGATGCGGACGCCGGAGCTGCGAGTGCGCGCGCTGACCGGCGTGCCCTGGGGCTCCGGCTTGACGGGGCGGAGGCAGGGCGAGCCGCCGGACGAGGAGGAGGACCCCCCGGTCTCCATGCGCCTCGGGGTCCAGGAGCTTCCCCGGCGGCGTGAGAAGGAAGGGGGAGGGGGCGGGGTACTCGAGGCGCGGCGTGTTGCCGCCCTCGATGTACTCGAGGACGGCCTCCAACGTGTGCCTGGGCACGCCCCACCACCGACGCCGGCCGACGGCGTTGAGCCTGCCGGAGGGCTCGACGCCGTTGGTGGCCTCGAGTTGCTCGACGTGTCAGCAGCGGAAGTAGGGCTCCCAGAGCGGGCTGTCGGGGACGTACCGTGGCCTCTCCCTCGCCGCACGCGGCAGGGACGAGCGGATGCGTGCGATCTCCGCACGCCGCGCCGCGCCGGTGGGTATCGGGGGCACTGGCACGCCGCCGGCGCTGATCCTCCACGCCCCGGGTACCCGCATGTCCGGCGGGACCGGGTACTCGGCCTCGAAAAGGAGGCGAGCCTCGCTCTCGTGAAGATGGCGGCGGCCGAATCCGTTCGCCGCCGCGCCGTCGCCTGGGAAGCGCTCGACCATGGGTGCTGGAGACGGCGAGAGAGAGGAGAAGAAGGAACGACGACGGCGAGAGAGAGGCGAGGGAGGAACGACGACGACGAGAGAGTATGAGTCGCCGAGTGCTCTGGGGCGCGTCTTATATAGGCCGAGGCGCCGTCCGTGCGCGAGCCGCCGTGAGTACGCGTGGCGGGCGAGGGAGGGCGAGGGACGCGCGTCATCCGGTCTTCACTGCGCCGCCCGTGAGGCATCAATGGCGCAGGCTGACCGGCGCGGCAGCTTTGGCATTGATTCGCCGTGGGAAACGAGGCGATGAGGACGACGAAGGGCCGAGAAGAGGGTAGAGTCGCTGACGCGGCGGGCCCACGGCTGTTTCGCGCCAAAACAGTTCGCCCCGGCGCCCCCGGGCGCCCCCCAGCGCGCCGGGTTCGGCCTGGGTCCGCCGGCGCTGTTTTCGGCCCAAGCCGGCGAAAATCGGGTTCCTGGGGGCGCGACTGGGCCGATTTTTCGGCGCCGGCGTGAAAAAAACGCCTGGGGAGGCCTTCCTGAGGGCGCGGCTGGAGATGCCCTTATCGGCTGTAGCGCCGACCCCGCAACAGGGCTGCCGCCAGCCCGCAAGGCGGCTGGGCCCAGACTGTACAGTACTGCCGCCATGCGCCTTGGCGGCCAGGCCCCACACACCGCTGCTGTTCCGTCACCGGCGCCAAATCCCGTTTTGCCAGGCGATACAGTACTGCCGCCTTGCAGCGTGGCGGCAGGTGCCACGTGTCGCCTGCCGCACTGCCGCCACGGCCGAGGAGGTCTTTTTTGTCAAATTGATCTGCAGGTGGTCTTTTTTAGCAATTCGTTCGTGTAGATGGTCCTTTTCGACAAAAAATCGATGGCTGGCCAGGCTAATCGCCCCTATAGTTCGTCCAGCCAGTCAACCGGAGAATTTATCAGGTCATCAACCAAATAAGGTGCATACAGTTTCCAGACACACTTGAGGCCACACAAGCAAACCAAACACAATTTAAGTTAGATTCGAACTCGAAACTATGAAACCGTAGATATTAGACCCGGTAATTTCCAACCTTAGCCATGATGGAAAAGTAATTTTGCATTCAGGTGTTTCCTTGAAATGTGACAAAATGTAGGGAATGCAAGGAATTCGAAACATGGAAACTTTCATAACAAAATAATAAATGCTTGTGCCATGTGCAAAATAACTTGTCTTCTTTTAGGGTTTCAATGCAAAATCACCTTGAATAACAAGGCTAATGTTTGGGAATGGTTTTTTGATGGTTAATGTTTGGGAGTTGATCTTATTCCAGGATTCTGAAATAAATCTAAATAAGTTACTGGTCTAGCAAAAAAATCATCAACCAATATCAACATTTTTATCCCATAGAAAAAACTATAACGAATTTATCTTCCTATTTTCGCACATTGTCCTTTTTTATGATTCTATGCGGATTATCTCCAAAGCATTCACTACATTCAAATTCACTTTTCAACACTACTACGGTGTTTATTTTAATGGTTGTAGAGAGTTTATGGTTCCATTTAGATGGCTTCCTCGTATGGGGTTCAAGTTGAGCCCGGGACAATAATTAACTAGATGATGGTTGCAATATAATTCATTGATATTTAGTTATATGGAACATTAATATTTGGATTAATTGTATGAGAACTAAATCTGAAAATATGTATGTTGACTATATTTTATTATTGTATAGTTATAAATATTTATTGAATATATGTAACATAATAGAACATGAAGAGTTTCCCATGCATGGTAGCATTTTGAGGTGGGCCTTCTCCGATGCATCACTGCATGTTAACAGAAATACATTAGTGGGGATCATCCATTTAGTTACACAGGATTATGATTCGAAGTGGAATATTTTTTTTAAATGCATACCTTTGTTTATCTTATCCTTTTTGAAATGATGTTTATCTTATCCCAAGGGTAGATACAAGTACAACTTCACATTCCTCACCAACGATACAACCGTCTCCGTGGACGACAATTGTGTCGATCCACTGTACAAGCATGTGTTCCCGCCACAGGTTGCTCCTCGACTCTCCTTCATCAGGTTGCCTTTAAAGGTTTGTTTCTATCTTAATATTTGTAGTGCGCCTATATAGCAGGCTCACTATTTTTTGGCAATTGCGATGAGTTCTTTATTTATTTTATGTTCATAAGAATAAGGATGTCTGGAATTTTTCAGCTCAAGTAATATATTATTGTACATATGTAGGATGCGGTTTTTTTCGGACATGTATCCAAGCGAGGATTAAATCTGAGCCATCAATAAAGACTTTGAGATCTCAGGGTAATATAGTATAGAACTAAATACTACATGACATATATGAAATGTGTACACCATCAATATAACAAGGAATACTGATCTAGTATACCTCGCGGGTTGTTAGCATGCAATTATTGTGTTAGAAGTACATGCCGAGTAGTTATTCCACGCGGTAAGTCATAGCTAGAGTTTCAGTAATCAATGAGATTTAGATTTCAGAGCTAATGAAGGCACGCCTTAGTACCGGTGAAAACCTAGAATCTACTCTATGTTAGACTTCAAAATTACCATCAACTTCAACATACAAGTGAAGTGTGCACCATGGCAAAATGGTTAAAGAGGACGAGACATATATGGCATTAGTAAATGGGCACTTGGATTACATAGTATGGTAGTACCATTGCACATCTTCTCATAAAAAAGGTACATTTACACATCAATAACAGGCATATGAGATGATAAAAACCAACATAGTGCACTCGTAAAGATTGGGTACATGAAAGCTAAATCCATTGGACATTCTATGGAACACCTGCTATCTATATCCTATTTTTTGCTGATGTTGTCTTGGTGCATTGAACAGTTAGTTTTGATCATCTCCCTAATAAGAATTTTTTGTGGTTTACTACTTTGTTGTTCATGTGTTTTTCTCCGTTTTACCCCATCTGCCTGTGAAGTTGTGCATATTGTGAGTAGGATGGTATTTTCAAATTTCAGGAATCTAACATATGGTTACTTATTTTTTTTAATTTCCCACTTTCACATACCTCCACTTTGTATGATTATGCTAGTGTTTTGAATGGATGATTTGTTAGTGTTAGTATTAAGTTGTCATATTAATGAAATTTGGAAGTATATCAAACGCAATCGATTATTTGTTATAGGTGGACTAGTTTAATCTTATGTGCTGGACATATTTTCAAAATTAAGATTTCGGATTCGTGAAATTTTTAAATACTTACCGCATTTTAGAAACAGAAATCATTTGTATGCAGTATGCACATACATAACAGAATATGAAGATAGACCTAAAGATGTTCTAGCATAGGACTTCACACTGATTAGCTTATTCAGTACACATTCTTGATTTCTGTTGGCAACTGTGAGAAATTAATGGGTGGTGCAGTTAGTAAACATGTAGTGGGGCCACATGAGGTAAGAGTAGACCGAGTAGAATCCCTCGATTCCATCCATGAATTAAAGAAAACTATAGGAAAAGAAGCGAATTAATCCAAATATACTTGATTTAGTTTCACTTACCCTGGTCAAAGCATAATGATGGTGCATTTCATCTCTTGTTTGATCAATCAGAATTCCAATAACAAGGAGATTGATCAAACGGGTTTCCTAGTAGTTTGGTATAAGAATCAATATTTCCTCGATCTTGGGAGGTACGTGTAGGAATGAAGAAAACTCGGTATAAGGGAAATGCAAAAGCATGCATACATCGTATTCGACTAAAGAGGCGGCGTGGTGCATTATACCGTTCGCGAGCTGATCCTAGCAAATGAGGTGATCGAGTGTGTTGCAGTTTGTCAACTACGTGGCCTGATGCACATTGATCGTTCAATTTAACACAAATTGAATACAGTTAGGAGATACATCACTGATCTCCAACGAATGGTTGGTCCAGATTTACACCTTGCTTGTCACCATGTCCCATAGTGTATTTTTTTTTTACCTTTATAACACTTTCTACATACAAATGAAAAACAAATACAATGTTGATGTAGGTTACGAGCTTAAATGCATGAACATGTGGAGATGAGTGACGATCGTTGTTGAATAGTCAACGGTTAGGAGAAGTTGTTATCTCCATAATTTCTCTATGCGGATTTGCTAATTTTCATATGAGGATGAAATAATAGTTTTTTTCCACTCATGATTGTATATGATGGTTGTTCTGAAGATAAAATATATCCATAACTTCGGATGTTGTGCTTTGGGGAGAGTTGGCGTCAATACAAGAGCAATTGCTCACGGGGTAGTATGTGGCTAGGTTTTTTTTTTGAGGAACCGGCAGGAGCACTGCCTTTTTCTTTATAGAAGGGAAGGAGCAGAAAACCGCAATTTACAGAGGGGCGAGCGGTTTTAGGGACCGCTGCAGGACTACAAAAGATTGAGAACTACCCAAAACTAGTTAGCCAATACCCGTGTTTGGGAAGCATCCTGTAAATGCCAGGTCCTGCTGAATGATAGCGTCTAGGGCGAGTGCGGCAACCTCACGGTGCGTCAGTCTTTGTCCGGTGAAAACACGCCTATTTCGCTCCTTCCAGATTGACCTAGATGATTCTCCCACTGCGCCGCCGGCGGCCCTGCTTGGACTATGTTGTCAGTGTTTTATCCCACCAATGGGACACGTTCCCAGGCTCCGGGAGGAAGCCCGAGATTGGTACGCCCTCGTTTGTCCAGGTGTTCACCTGGTTCCAAACCGCGACCGTGAAGGGACAGTCCTTACAAAGGTGAGTTGCAGTTTCAGGCTATTGGAGGCATAGCAGGCACCTGGGGTCATGAAGCCATCCCCTCACAGCCAGTATATCCGCGGTGAGGATTCTCCCATGAAGAATGAGCCAGGCGAAGAATTTGCATTTAGGCTCAGCGTTTGCGTGCCAGACCTTCGTCGTGTCGAACCGTGCATAGGAGCCGAAGAATTGTGCGCCGTAGGCCGAAGCCACGGAATACGCCCCTGGGGTGGTTAAATTCCAGTGAATGCAGTCCTCTTGGGCAAGCTAGAGGGTTGCCTGCCCGATCTGCTCCCAGAGAGTCACAAATTCTCCCAGTTGCTGCATGGTCTGAAGTTTGGCGACCGCCTTTATCCAGTTCTCGTTCGTGAGTTCTTTGTGCACCGATCTGTTCTTTCTGGAGGTGATCTTGTAAAGCTCTAGAGCCACAAGCCTGAGGGGGGCGCTTCCGGTCCAGTTGTCCTGCCAGAAGAGGGCCTTTTGCCCATTGCCCAGCGTAATCGAGGTGCATGCACGAAAGAGGTTCATGTCTGCTTGGTCACATGGTAACTCGGATCCCACCCATGGCCTCTCTGGGTCAGTCCATTGCAGCCACGGCCACCGTAGACGTAGGGCGCGGCCGAATCTTTCTAGGTCCATGATTCCCAGGCCGCCCAAATGCCTGGGGCGGCAGACAGTCTTCCAGTTAACAAGCAAGTGGCCACCCGATGTCTGAGTTTGGTCCTCTTTCTGCCAAACGAAGGCCCGAATGATTTTGCCAATCTTTCGCAGGGTCCCCTTTGACAGGTTAAGGGTGGTGATGTGGAAGGTTGCCATGGCCGTGAGAACGGATTGCGCAAGAGCCACCCTCTCGGGTTTGTTGAGGAGTTTTCCTTTCCATCCAGGCAGCCTACCCGTGAATCTGTCAATGAAAGGTTGTAGATCAATCCCTCTTAGCCGGTGAAAATGCAGTGGTAGCCCCAAATAACGTCCCGGGAAGGTGGCGATCTTGGCGGGGAAGACTGATAGCACATCTTGAAGGTCAATGCCCGCACATCTAATCGGGAAGACCTCAGTCTTGGTCAAGTTTGTGACAAGTCCGCTTGCGTCTCCAAAAGTCTTCAGTATTGCCGAAATCGCGCGTAGCTCATCCTTGTCTGGGTTCGCAAAAATGCCCGCATCATCGGCGTAAAGAGATATCCTGCATCTGGCCGTCCTTGCACGAATGGGCTTTAGGATGCCTTGCCGGGAGGCAAGTTGAAGGATCTGCTGTAGCAGGTCAATGGCCAGGATGAAAAGCATAGGTGATATTGGATCGCCCTGGTGAAGGCCTTTTGCGTGGCTGAACTTTCTGTCGGGGTTTCCGTTAAGAAGCACCCTTGATGAAGAAGAAGACAAGGAGAGGCAGATCCCGTCCCGCCAACGTTGTCCAAACCCCAGGCCTTGCATGACCTCGAGCAAGAAGGCCCAATTTACCGAGTCAAAAGCCTTTGAAATATCGAGCTTGAGAAAGAGGCCCGGGATGTTCCGACGATGCAGGTCCTTTATGAGGTTCTGAACATGCAGGAAGTTGTCATGGATGGAGCGTTTCTTCATGAAGGCACTTTGGCATTTGGAGACCAAACTGGGCAGTATAGGAGCGAGTCTATTTGCCAGCAGCTTGGAGAAGATCTTGGACAGGCTATGAATCAGGCTGATTGGTCTGTAGTCTCTGACCACACGGGCGTCGGCCTTCTTGGGGAGCAGTATGATGTTCGCGGAGTTAATGAGAGAAGCACAGTCGCCGCAGAGGTTAGCAAGCTGAAGGATTGCGTCAACAATGTCGGTTCGGATGATGTCCCAGCATGCTTTGAAGAAGGCTCCAATGAACCCATCCGGGCCAGGCGCTTTTACGGAAGGGAGTGAAAAAACCGCGTCTTTTATCTCGTCCTCATTGAAAGGTGCCTCCAGTTCTGAGAGATCCTGCATGGTCATCTCCAGGTTGTCCCAATTTAAACTTGAGTTACGGGGCGTGGGAGTACCCAAGTGGTCTTGGAAGTGGGAGAGGAGCACATGTTCCTTATCCTCGGCCGAGATGGCAACACCATGGTCCGTGTGTAGTGTCTGAATGTAGTTTTTTCGCTGGCGTCCATTCACCTTTGCATGGAAAAACTTTGAGTTGACGTCCCCAAGCCTGATACGTGTGAGGCGTGCTCGCTGGCGGAGCTTTATCTTCTGGAAGGATAGGAGACCAAGATATGAGAGCTTAAGCCTACGTCTGAGCCCCAGTTCTGCTGGGGAGGGAGACCTTCCCTCCTCGGCCAGGTCGAGCCGCCAGATTACCTCCTTTGCAATGTCAATCTGTGTTTTAAGCACTCCAACTCTTTCTCTTTGCCATTTCTTGAGGGCCTTTGCAGTCCTGGCCAGTTTGATGTGTACCTTGCGAACTGGGTTGGTTGACTGGACGTTTTTATTCCAGGCTGCGGCCACCGTTTCCTTGAAACCTGGGAGACGAAGCCAGAACTCCTCAAACTTGAAAGATGGACGCCGACATACCTCCGTATCCCCAAGGAGGAATAACGGGGCATGATCCGAGCAGGCCGACGAGATGGCTTGAAGGTGCGCATTGGGGAAAAAACATCCCAGTCGTCCAAGTGGAAGAAATGATCTATCTTTGTGAGCACTGGATTCACTTGAGCATTTGACCAAGTGAATTTTCTGCCTGACAGTCGAATCTCTTTTAGTTGTAGGTGAATTAGTGCAGAACGGAAACTACCCATGAGGCGGTTATTGATGTTTTGGTTGTTCTTGTCAGCCGCTCTGGTGATGAGGTTGAAATCACCAAGAATGAGCCATCGTGGCTTGACAACATACTTCAGCTCTTTGAGATCGTTGATGAACAGAAGCTTCTCTTGTTCTCCCTGAGGGCCATAAACGCAAGACAGTGTCCAGTCGAGGCCCTCAGCCAGCATGGTCACGGTGGCAGAGATAGTTCCTTGCGAAGCGTGGAAGTCCGAAAGACTGAAGTAACAGTCAGAGACAGCCGTTATCATGCCCCCCTAGAGCCAACAGTCGAGAGGACCTTGTAGTTTGCAGTAAAGGAGGGTCCGAGCATGCTTGTAATCAAAACATCATCGACGTGATCAAGCTTAGTCTCCTGGAGGCAAACAATTGTGGCCTTGCAATCTCGGACGAGGTCCCTCACGGCGTCGCGACGGGCAGGGGCATTTAGTCCACGCACATTCTAGCATATAAGTTTGACATTAGGTTGCGCCATATGAGGAAACAATAAGCACACAGGATCTGAAAACTTGATACAGTTGACGAGGATGCACACTGGGGTGCCGCTTTGTGAACCTGGGGACACTAAGTTGCGTACACTGGTTCTGAAGAACTCGAAAGGGGGCAGCAATGACTGAGTGGTGAACGACGACACACACGGTAGCAAAGCAGTACGTAGAGGAACTACACATTGTCAACTTCAGGTTCTTCAGTGGTGGTGGCTTTCTTCTTTTCTAGCTTGGAGTTTGCCGCCTTAACATGCTTCGTGAGAGTCTCGATTGCCAGGATGACCGGAGCAGCGAGGGGCGTGTTGAACAGTGCCGCATAGGCCGTCTGCACCCAGGCGTCCATCTCCGACTCCGAGCCGAGCAGGTTGCAGGCGCGAGCAATCAACTCCTTTTTTTTCAACCGGGCTCTCACCCCTTTCCATTAGTTTCTCAATCAACGGAAATACATCAGTCAGTATCCAAGTTTTTGCCGACTAACCACAACCCACAAGGGGAACTAGAACCGAATTGAGAAACGCAAAAGGAGACTGGGGAAGAGCGAGCTGGTGCACCAACAGGAAACCCACTGCATGATGATCCTAGAGCGGACCATCCGCCGTGGGGCGAAAACCTGATGGCACTCACAAGCAACTGCCCGACTGAAAACGAGTTCAACGATAAGACTACTGGCTAACAGGTTTTGCCGCGGCAAAATATTACCAAAAGACGCCATAACCAGCAGGCATCAGACCCCAGTGGTAAGCCAAATCATAAAACACCAACGGAGCTCAGCTAGCCGATCTGGATCCCGTCGTTGTCGTCGAGAAGGAGTCTGCCACGAGGAAAGGATCTATCCGCCAATGCAGCAGCCGCCTGAGCCAATCTCTTCACACCCGTCTGAAACTTCACCTTGTCATCTTCTTTAAGTAAACCTGCCCAATAATATAACATAAAAGAGCATGCAGTGAAAACAGCCTCCAACGGAGTGCGAGCAATATGTTTATCAAAAGTGACTTTATTTCGAAGGATCCAGATCCCCCAGCAAACAGCAGCGATAATCATCATATAGAACTTTTCCCCTCTTGGAAAAAACCTATACAGCCACGCCCAACTTTGCCACAGCGATCGGGGGCAGCAAGATGCTCCACCCGTCATTCCTAGTACGCCCCAAACTGTGCGGGCAAGTGGGCAATTAAAGAATAGATGGTTCGCTGTTTCAATATTTATACAAAAAGAACAAGTAGGATCCCAGGCCACTGCCTAGCCCGCATATTGTCTCTTGTAAGTACAGCATTTTGAAAAAGCTGCCATAAGAAAATTTTAATTTTTAGAGGGATATGGGCCTTCCACACCCACTTATAGTTGGGGCCAGATAGGTTCTTTTCTAGCCATTCATAAACCGACTTAGTTGTAAATTTTCCTTTACTATTATATTTCCATGAGATAGTATCCGGAGAGCTAGTCAAAGTCAGCTGCCTGGCTTTCTCAACCATCCAAGTCCATTGGTCATTCAACTCTCCAAACAATCCGCGTCTAAAACCCAGATTATAGTCGTTTGCAACCTAGGAAGCAACAGTGCATTCTTGGTCATGGCAAATACTAAATAGATTTGGGAAGCGCTCACATAGAACTGTATCATCCACCCAAGGGTCGTGCCAGACTCTTGCCAGGTTACCACTATTGATATTAACTTTCCTTCCAGCCATATATGTGTCTTTGACTTTCATGGTAGCTTTCCAACTCGGAGAATCCGAGAAACGGGTCCGTATATTAGCTACTGTTTTGTTTCTAAAGTATCTGGCCCTCACAATCCGCTGCCACAGGCCATCGCCTGTTTCAAGCTTCCACCACCATTTAACAAGCACAGTAATGTTCTGCTTATGAAGATCCTCCCCAAACCCCCAATCTTCTTAGAATGACATACTCTATCCCACTTCACCATATGGTATCCATGTTTCTTGTTCTTTTTCCTCCAGAAAAATCGTCTGCGATGTTTATTCATTTTTTCAATAAAAGTTTTATTAAAAAGAAACATCGACATAAGATAAGATGGAATCCCATCCAGTCTGGACCCCAACAGAGTAAGTCTGGCTCCTGGTGATGCTGCATAAGCAATCCAGGCATCCAGTTTTTTAATCATCTTACCTTCCAGGAAATCCAATTCTATGTTCTTAAGGGTAGAATATGTAACAGGGACACCCAAATATCTCATGGGCAGTGTGCCCACTTGACAATTAAACATGTCCGCATATACTAAGTCAGTCTTGTTATCCCCTCCGATAGTAAAAATCTCACTCTTGTCAAAATTGATTTTCAATCCTGACATGAGCTCAAATAGGTAAAGCAAAAGTTTGACATTGATAGCTTTATCAATGCCATGTTCAAAACATACCACCGTATCATCCGCATATTGAAGGATACCAACACCTCCATCAATAAGATCAGCCGCCAAACCCTTAATGAGGCCGTTTTTTGTGCTGAAAGCACCATTTTAGTCAGACATTCAGCCGCCATATTGAATAGAAAGGGGGAATGAGGGTCACCCTGCCGTACCCCCTTAGCACTTTGTATATAAGGGCCGATCTCATCGTTAATCTTGACACTCACCGTGCCGTTCTTAAGGATTTGAGAGACCCACCCACACCACTTAGAGTTAAACCCACGCTTCTCATGGCAGTCAAGCAAAAAATTCCAATTAACTTTGTCATAGGCCTTTTCAAAATCAAGTTTAAGGATCACACCCACTTGCTTTTTGATATGAGTATAATGCAACACTTCTTGCAGGGAGAGAATACCATCAACAATGTGTCTCCCTTTAATAAAAGCATTTTGCTGGACACTAAACAACTTATAGGCATATTTGCTTACTCTAATATCCATAGCTTTGGTGATGAGTTTATAGGGGCAACGAAGTAAGCAAATTGGCCTATATTGCTGGATTTTTGTAGCATCTGCCGATTTGGGTAAAAGAGTTATAATGCCGTAGTTTAGACGTTGCACGTCCAACTTGCCTTCATAAAACCACTCGAAAAGATGGAAAAGATCCGGGGCAACCACCTCCCAGCAATGTTGATAGAACTCAACAGGGATATCATCCGGACCAGGGGCCCGGTTGGATCTCATATCAAAAAGGGCTTTTTTAATCTCCTCAAGAGAAAAAGGTCGAGTTAAGTCTTCATTATCAGCATATGTCATCCTCTCTTCCTGAGACCATAAGTCTGCATTGATATGGCAAAGGTTACCCGGAGCCGGCCCAAAAAGGGTTTTATAATACTCTGTGGCATGGGACAACAAGTTTTTGGTCCCTTCTATAGTCACAGATCCGTACTCAAGAGATTTCATGGAGTTTTTCCTGCGACGCCCATTAGCTACTTTATGAAAAAAGTCAGTGTTATTATCTCCTTTCAACAACCATCTCTCGTTATAGAATTGGTGCCAATGAAGCTCTTCTTCTACATACATCTCGTTGAGCTCTACTAGGATATCGAGCTTCCTAGTGTAAGCCTCCCCGCACAGCCCAGTGGACTCTTCAATCGCCTCCAACTCTTGCAACTCAAGTTTGATAAGTCTCTTCTTGATCTTATTATGCCCAAATATATTGGACCCCCAACCTTTGAAGAATTTCTTGCACCTCTTCAGTTTAATGTTTAGGACATCAATGGGGTTAATAGTATACACTGGCCTAGCCCAAATATCAGCCACTAAGGGAAGGAACTCTGGATTATTAATCCAAACATTTTCAAATTTGAAGCACCTATTCCCTGGTGCTCTAGATGAGGCAACCCCACCATCCAATAGTAGGGGATTGTGGTCAGATAATTCCTTAACTAGCTTGCTCACCGAAGCGAGGGGAAATAAGTCTTCCCACTCCGGAGACATCATCACTCTATCCAATTTTTCAAGGGTTGGGTTTTCCTGCTTATTGGACCACATATAGCACCCCCAGCCATGTGAATTTCTCTTAAACCAAGCAGGTGGATAACAGAGTTAAAAACATATGAAAAATGAGATAGGGGTGTTTTTTTGTTTTTCTCACCACTATGGCGAATAATATTGAAGCCCCCCCACCAAATATGGTCTTTTAATATTATGACACAATGAGGATAATTCTGTGATGAATTCAGGTTTATGCTCATCATGAGCAGCACCATATACTATTAGAAGAGACCAACTACATTTCTTGTTTTATCAAACAAGTCCATTTGCAGGATGTATTGTCCCTGTTTAGATCCAAGAACATCAAATTTATCTTTATTGAGGCCACACAGAATACCTCCCGACTTCCCCCTCGAGGGAACCCATTCCCAATGAAATTTCTAATATGGGTCTATCTTCCTAAAAAAGGAGTATTTATAAGATCCCTTCATAGTCTCTTGTAACCCAATAAAATCCACCTCATTGGCACATATCATGTCCGTGAGGCAAGTAGACATGCCTTTCTTACTTGCCCCCCTACAATTCCAAAAGATGCCTTTCATTTATATCGCCCAGGCTTATTTTTCACTCTGGGGGGTCTGCCAGGATCCATGGCAGCCATACCCTCTTCTTTTTTCTTTTGACTTCTTGTCATAGGCCTAGCAGATCTTATTGGGGATATAACCACCCCTGATCGTCTGCGTTTCTCTCTTTTTTTCCTGTGTTTTGATTGAACAAGGATAAATGGTTCCTCCACATTACTATTATCATCATCCCAGATTAAGGATAAAGGGACATCATTACCCAAACCATCATTTATAGTGATACTAGTATTATTTGCATCATTGTTTTTATCATTTAACAGATTTCTAGAATGCTCTAGCTCTCGAAGAACATCTATAGTAGAGAAATCATCATCAGAAATTTTAACCCCCATAAGAGCAGCGCGTAGAATAATGGCATTATCAGATAGAGCAGAAAATTGGTTTTTAGAGTTGGGTATTTTCATACCTTCAGAGTCTCGTTTCTTCCTGTTGATAGCCACTTCCTCCACTCTCCCCAATTTCTGCATTTGCCTGCGTGGAACTTTTCCCTCATGAAACATAGAGTCATGGATAGGGGACCCCATGGGGACTCAACAGTATAGGTGCTGCATTTCTTTCCCTCTTCTGTGGAACCCTCTTCAAGGGGCACAATATGAGGCAGGGAGGGCCAAACCACATAATCTGACAAGGAAGGAAACATATTCCCGTGAGTGTTTTCATCATGACAAAGGTATAATGGCGAGGGAGGAGTATGAGTAATAATCCCCCACACACCTTTCTGACTGTTACTCTCAGACGTGGGAGACCCACCCGTTCTCTCCACCTCCAGCACCTCAAAATTTTCCCCATAGGATGTATTGCCAGTCTGAGAACCATAGTTATTTTTTCCCCATCTTCATGCTCTCTAGTCATAGTTTCTATCAGCAATTCAGTGTGGTTTCCCTCCTCACTGTCCTCCTCTTCTTCACTCTCTGCAACAGCAGCAAGTCGCTGTGTTCCTTTTTCATAATTTTGGGATGAATAATTACCAACCATAGATGCACTGGTTTCTCCTTGCCCAACAGAAGAAGAAGGATATAGGTCTGTCCTTGCTTTCTTGGGGAAAGAAGGGGATGCACTATTGTCTACAGCAATAGAAGATTGGCTCTTATCAGCCCCCATTGTCACACTTTTTTCAACTTCATAAAAGAAGTCATAATATTGCTCACCCAACATTCCTTCAGCTGAGGGAGGTATTTTCTTCACCTCCATGCACCCTAGCAAGATTCTAGCATATTCAGGTTTGTGGATCGTGGCCTCATCCACTTTCAATGTTATCCCCACCAGCCCTCCAACATATGCAATATGTTCAACACATCTTTTTTCAATAGGAATGTTATGAATCTTTACCCAAGCCTTTTCCATAACCCCTTTGGCCCTATCGAAGCAGACCAAGGAGTTATGCATACCACAACATCTCCCTCCTTCAGAGGCATGCGCTTCCCATAGCAGCAAGCTCTCTCCACTTCGCTAGCATTGGGAAAGCGCATGACAAACTGATTAGGGCTAATAGAGCGAGCCGTGCAATGCCATTTTTTCTTTCCAGGTTTTCGGGCAAAGATGGCATTAAATTCTTGTTCTATCTCTTTCACAGACGCACATCCTTCCACAACAGTAATCACCACATTGTTTGTTTTTTCAGTATTTTGCTTAGATGCACACAGATCAGGGATATAGAAAAAACCCTGTCCCGGAGATTGAAACCCACACATCGATGGAACACATTCCCAGGGCCTCAAAGTCTGACATAATTGAGCCATATGACCTAATTTGTTGCATTTTTCGCACCGAATGGTAGGACAGCGAGGAGCGAAGTGACCTGGGAGGTTGCAGTTGATGCAGAGTTCGCTGGTGTTCGACGTTGGGGCAGATGGAGGGGGTGGCGGCGCCGCTTTGTTGGTCACCGTCGTCTCCTTGGCCGCCCCGCTCATCGCGCGCGCAGCCGCCTCCCATCTGTCCCCGACTTCACCTCCTCCAGATCTCGCCCCCCCGGACGCCGCCGGTGGTGGATCTGGTCGCTGCCAAACCATATTGCGGGTTTGATTTGGCAGCGGTGCCTTGCACCCTCCGTTGAAGCCGCCTCGCGCCGTGTTGTCGCGCCATCCTCCGGATCTTCCCCCACCTCGATCTCCCATCGCCGCGCTTGATGAATCTCCCGCCCGCTCCGCTGCAACTACTTGAGCGAAGGAGCGACCGTCGCCGTCGACCTTGCCGCGCCACCAGCCGAAGGAATCGCTCGGGGAATGGATATGAGGACAAACCCTAGCTCTCCCCCACAGGTTCCCGAAGAGCGGGGCGAGGTGTGTGTCTCGTGCGCTCACTGTGGTAGGTGGGGGAAGAGATGTAGTTCCCCCCGCCTCGCACGCTCTAGAGAATTCCACGTCCTTGGCGCAGCTGGGGCCCTCCTGGCAGTCGATGTTCACATGCCGCCCATCCGCCATTGGCGGGCGATGGGTGGGGCTCGAGTCTGCCTCGTCACGGTTCGGCTCGCTCGTCCGATGAACCGCACTTCTCCCGTGAATCGCGTCACGTCCCGTACCGTGCGCCGCTGTTGCTGGCGACGACCACATCGCCGGTAATCGCTCCCGAATCTTCGCGAAGTGACACGGCAGCGAGACGACGTCACCAATGTCGATGTGCTCCCCCGCTCGCAGGAACCGTGCGTCGACCGTGATCCCGCGCCCATCGATCAGGACGATCCTGAGAGCCTCTCGCCGCAGCACCAGCACGCCGTCGTGGAACGAGAGAGAACGCGTCTGCAGATCGGCAGCGAAGGAGACGTGCCATCGCACGTCGGGCGTGTCGCATGACATCGTAAGAGTTGTGACATGCATATGTTGCTAGTTCAGAATTCATCGGGAAATGAAACAAGTCGGCGGGCCCTGGCCGTCGGATCGACCCCCGACGGTGTCGACCGGTCACGCGGACCCTTCTCCGGCAGGTCCACACAAATCGGCCTCTGCTTTGCCGCCCAACGTCGACCGCCGAACTGTTGGAAATATGCCCTAGAGGCAATAATAAATTAGTTATTATTATATTTCCTTGTTCATGATAATCGTTTATTATCCATGCTATAATTGTATTGATAGGAAACTCAGATACATGTGTGGATACATAGACAGCACCATGTCCCTAGTAAGCCTCTAGTTGACTAGCTCGTTGATCAATAGATGGTTATGGTTTCCTGACCATGGACATTGGATGTCATTGATAACGGGATCACATCATTAGGAGAATGATGTGATGGACAAGACCCAATCCTAAGCCTAGCACAAGATCATGTAGTTCGTATGCTAAAGCTTTTCTAATGTCAAGTATCATTTCCTTAGACCATGAGATTGTGCAACTCCCGGATACCGTAGGAATACTTTGGGTGTACCAAACGTCACAACGTAACTGGGTGGCTATAAAGGTACACTACGGGTATCTCCGAAAGTGTCTGTTGGGTTGGCACGAATCGAGACTGGGATTTGTCACTCCGTGTAAACGGAGAGGTATCTCTGGGCCCACTCGGTAGGACATCATAATAATGTGCACAATGTGATCAAGGAGTTGATCACGGGATGATGTGTTACGAAACGAGTAAAGAGACTTGCCGGTAACGAGATTGAACAAGGTATCTGGATACCGACGATCGAATCTCGGACAAGTATCGTACCGATAGACAAAGGGAATTGTATACGGGATTGATTAAGTCCTTGACATCGTGGTTCATCCGATGAGATCATCGTGGAACATGTGGGAGCCAACATGGGTATCCAGATCCCGCTGTTGGTTATTGACCGGAGAACGTCTCGGTCATGTCTGCATGTCTCCCGAACCCGTAGGGTCTACACACTTAAGGTTCGATGACGCTAGGGTTATAAAGGAAGCTTGTATGTGGTTACCGAATGTTGTTCGGAGTCTCGGATGAGATCCCGGACGTCACGAGGAGTTCCGGAATGGTCCGGAGGTAAAGATTTATATATGGGAAGTCCTGTTTTGGTTACCGGAAGAGTTTCGGGGTTTATCGGTAATGTACCGGGACCACCGGGAGGGTCCCGGGGGTCCACCAAGTGGGGCCACCAGCCCCGGAGGGCTGCATGGGCCAAGTGTGGGAAGGGACCAGCCCCAGGTGGGCTGGTGCGCCCCCCCCCCCACAAGGGCCCTAGGCGCATGGAAGAGTGGGAAGGGGGCAAACCCTAAAGGGGATGGGCCTTAGGGCCCATCTAGTGGCGCCTCCCTCCCCTCTCCCCTCTTGGCCGCCACCCTTGTCCCCATCTAGGGCTGCCGCCCCCCCTAGGGGTGGGAACCCTAGAGGGGGCGCAGCCCCTCCCCTTCCCTATATAAATAGAGGCATTGGGCTGCACACAACACGCGATGAAATCTCTCGTTGGTGCAGCCCTGCATCTCTCTCTCTCCCTCCTCTTCTGTGGTGCTTGGCGAAGCCCTGCGGGATTGCCATGCTCCTCCACCACCACCACGCCGTTGTGCTGCTGTTGGATGGAGTCTTCCTCAACCTCTCCCTCTCTCCTTGCTGGATCAAGGCGTGGGAGACGTCACCGGGCTGTACGTGTGTTGAACGCGGAGGTGCCGTGCGTTCGGCACTTGGTCATCGGTGATTTGAATCACGACGAGTACGACTCCATCAACCCCGTTCACTTGAACGCTTCCGCATAGCGATCTACAAGGGTATGTAGATGCACTCTCCTTCCCCTCGTTGCTAGTCTCTCCATAGATAGATCTTGGTGACACGTAGAAAATTTTGAATTTCTGCTACGTTCCCCAACAGTGGCATCATGAGCTAGGTCTATTGCGTAGATTCTATGCACGAGTAGAACACAAAGTAGTTGTGGGCGTTGATTGTGTTCAATATGCTTGCCGTTACTAGTCTTATCTTGATTCGGCGGCATCGTGGGATGAAGCGGCCCGGACCAACCTTACACGTACTCTTACGTGAGACCGGTTCCACCGACAAACATGCACTAGTTGCATAAGGTGGCTGGCGGGTGTTTGTCTCTCCCACTTTAGTCGGATCGGATTCGATGAACAGGGTCCTTATGAAGGGTAAATAGCAATTGGCATATCACGTTGTGGTCTTTGCGTAGGTAAGAAACGTTCTTGCAAGAAACCCATAGCAGCCACGTAAAACATGCAAAACAACAATTAGAGGACGTCTAACTTGTTTTTGCAGGGTATGCTATGTGATGTGATATGGCCAAAGGATGTGATGAATGATATATGTGATGTATGAGATTGATCATGTTCTTGTAATAGGAATCACGACTTGCATGTCAATGAGTATGACAACCGGCAGGAGCCATAGGAGTTGTCTTTATTTATTTATGACCTGCGTGTCAACATAAACGTCATGTAATTACTTTACTTTATTGCTAACCGTTAGCTGTAGTAGTAGAAGTAATAGATGACGTGACAACTTCATGGAGACACGATGATGGAGATCATGATGATGGAGATCATGGTGTCATGCCGGTGACGATGATGATCATGGAGCCCCGAAGATGGAGATCAAAAGGAGCAAAGTGATGATGGCCATATCATGTCACTATTTGATTGCATGTGATGTTTATCATGTTTATACATCTTATTTGCTTAGAACGACGGTAGTAAATAAGATGATCCCTTACAAAAATTTCAAGAAGTGTTCTCCCTTAACTGTGCACCGTTGCGACAGTTCGTGTTTCGAAGCACCACGTGATGATCGGGTGTTAGATTCTAACGTTCAAATACAACGGGTGTTGACGAGTCTAGCATGTACAGACATGGCCTCGGAACACATGCAAAACACTTAGGGTTAACTTGACGAGCCTAGCATGTACAGACATGGCCTCGGAACACAGTAGACCGAAAGGTCGAGCATGAGTCGTATAGAAGATACGATCAACATGAAGATGTTCACCGATGTTGACTAGTCCGTCTCACGTGATGATCGGACACGGCCTAGTTGACTCGGATCATGTAATCACTTAGATGACTAGAGGGATATCTATCTGAGTGGGAGTTCATAAGATGAACTTAATTATCCTGAACATAGTCAAAAGGATTTTGCAAATTATGTCGTAGCTCGCGCTTTAGTTCTACTGTTTAGATATGTTCCTAGAGAAAAATTAGTTGAAAGTTGATAGTAGCAATTATGCGGACTAGGTCCGTAAACTGAGGATTGTCCTCATTGCTTCTTAGAAGGCTTATGTCCTTAATGCACCGCTTAGTGTGCTGAACCTCGAACGTTGTCTGTGGATGTTGCGAACATCTGACATACACGTTTTGATAACTACGTGATAGTTCGGTTAAACGGTTTAGAGTTGAGGCACTGAAGACGTTTTTGAAACGTCGCAAAACATATGAGATGTTTCGAGGGCTGAAATTGAGATTTCAGGCTCGTGCCCACGTCAAGAGGTATAAGACCTCCTTCTAGCCTACATACTAAGGGAGAAAAGCTCAATTGTTGAGCTTGTGCTCAGATTGTCTGAGTACAACAATCACTTGAATCAAGTGGGAGTTAATCTTCCAGATGAGATAGTGATGGTTCTCCGAAGTCATTACCACCAAGCTGCTAGAGCTTCGTGATGAACTATAATATATCAGGGACATATATGATGATCCTTGAGATATTCGCGATGTTTGACACCGCGAAAGTAGAAATCAAGAAGGAGCATCAATTGTTGATGGTTAGTGAAACCACTAGTTTCAAGAAGGGCAAGGGCAAGAAGGGATACTTCATGACACGGCAATTCAGCTGCTGCTCTAGTGAAGAAACCCAAGGTTGAACCCAAACCCGAGACTAAGTGCTTCTGTAATAAGGGGAACAACCACTAGAGCAGAATTACCCTAGATACTTGGTAGATGAGAAGGCTGGCAAGGTCGATAGAAGTATATTGGATATACATTGTGTTGATGTGTACTTTACTAGTACTCCTAGTAGCACCAGGGTATTAGATACCGGTTCGGTTGCTAAGTGTTAGTAACTCGAAATAAAAGCTACGGAACAAACGGAGACTAGCTAAAGGTGAGATGACGATATGTGTTGGAAGTGTTTCCAAGCTTGATGTGATCAAGTATCGCACGCTCCCTCTACCATCGAGATTGGTGTTTGCGTTGAGCATAGACATGATTGGATTATGTCTATCGCAATACGGTTATTCATTTAAGGAGAATAATGGTTACTCTGTTTATTTGAATAATACCTTCAATGGTCTTACACCTAAAATGAATGGTTCATTGAATCTCGATCGTAGTGATACACATGTTCATGCCAAAAGATAGTAATGATAGTACCACCTACTTGTGGCACTGCCACGTAAGTCATATCGGTATAAAACGCATGAAGAAGCTCCATGTTGATGGATCTTTGGGCTCACTCATTTTTGAAAAGTTTGAGACATGCGAACCATGTCTATTGGTGTATATGCATGAAGAAACTCCATGCAAATGGACCGTTTGAACTCACTTGATCTTGAATCACTTGAGACATGCAAATCATGCCACATGGGCAAGATGACTGAAAGCCTCGGTTTCAGTAAAATGGAACTAGAAAGCAACTTGTTGGAAGTAATACATTTTGACGTGTGCAGTCCAATGAGTGCTGAGGCATGTAGTGGATATCGTTATGTTCTTACTTCACAGATGATTTGAGTAGATGTTGAGAATATTTACTTGATGAATCACGAGTCTGAATTATTGAAAGGTTCAAGTAATTTCAGGGTGAAGTTGAAAGATCGTCGTGACAAGAGGATAAAATATCTATGATATGATCATAGAGATGAATATCTGAATTACGAGTTTGGCACAAAATTAAGACATTGTGGAAATTGTTTCACAACTAATACAGCCTGGAACACCATAGTGTGATGGTGTGTCCGAACATCATAACTGCACCCTATTTGGATATGATGCATACCATGATGTCTCTTATCGAATTACCACAATAGTTTATGGGTTGAGTATTAGAGACAACCACATTCACTTTAAATAGGGCACCACGTAATTCCGATGAGATGACACCGTATGAACTATGGTTTAGAGAAACCTAAGCTGTCATTTCTTAAAAGTTTGGGGCTGCAACGCTTATGTGGAAAAGTTTCAGGCCGATAAGCTCGAACCCAAAGCGGATAAATACATCTTCATAGGACAACCCAAAAACAGTTGGGTATACCTCCTGTCTCAGATCCGAAAGCAATAAAGATTTGTTTCTAGAATCGGGTCCTTTCTCGAGGAAAAGTTTCTCTCGAAAGAATTGAGTGGGAGGATGGTGGAGACTTGATGAGGTTATTGAACCGTCACTTCAACTAGTGTATAGCAGGGCACAAAGAGTTGTCCCTGTGGCACCTACACCAATTGAAGTGGAAGCTTATGATATTGATCATGAGACTTCGGATCAAGTCACTCCCAAACCTTGTAGGACGACAAGGATGCGTACTACTTTAGAGTGGTACGTAACCCTGTCTTGGAAGTCATGTTGCTAGACAACAATGAACCTACGAGCTATGGAGAAGCGATGGTGGGCCCGGATTCCAATAAATGGCTCGAGACCATATAATCCGAGAGAGGATCCACATATGAAAACAAAGTGTAGACTTTGGAAGAACTACTTGATGGTCATAAGGCTGTTAGGTACATATGGATTTTAAAAGGAAGACGGACAATGATGGTAAATGTCACCATTAAGAAAGCTCGACTTGTCGTTAAGATGTTTTCCGACAAGTTCAAGGAGTTGACTACGGTGAGATTTTCTCACTCGTAGCGATGCTAAAGGTCTGTTGGAATTATATTAGCGATTACTGCATTATTTATGAAATCTTGCAGATAGGATGTCAAAACATTGTTTCCTCGATGATTTCCTTGAGGAAAGGTTGTATGTGATACAACCGGAAGGTTTTGACAATCCAGAAAGATGCTAATAAGTATGCAAAGCTCCAGCAATCCTTCTAAGGACTGGAGTAAGCATCTCGGAGTTGGAATGTATGCTTTGATGAGATGATCAAAGATTTTGGGTGTATACAAAGTTTATGAGAAACTTGTATTTCCAAAGAAGTGAGTGGGAGCACTATAGAATTTCTGATGAGTATATGTTTTAACATATTGTTGATCAGAAATGACGTAGAATTTCTGGAAAGCATATAGGGTTATTTGGAAAGTGTTTTTCAATGGAAAGCCTGGATTAAGCTACTTGAGCATTGAGCATCAAGATCTATAAGGATAGATCAAAACGCTTAATGGTACTTTCAAATGAGCACATACCTTGACATGATCTTGAAGTTGTTCAAGATGGATCAGTCAAAGAAGGAGTTCTTGCCTGAGTTGTAAGGTATGAAGTTAAGACTTAAAGCTCGACCACGGCAGAATAGAGAGAAAGGACGAAGGTCGTCCCCTATGCTTAAGACATAGGCTCTACAGTATGCTATGCTGTGTACCGCACCTGAAGTGTGCCTTGCCATGAGTCAGTCAAGGGGTACAAGAGTGATCCAAGAATGGATCACAAGACAGCGATCAAAGTTATCCTTAGTAACTAGTGGACTAAGCAATTTTCTCGATTATGGAGGTGGTAAAAGAGTTCGTCGTAAAGGGTTACGCCGATGCAAACTTTGACACTAATCCAGATTATTCTGAGTAGTAAACTGGATTCGTATAGTAGAACAGTTATTTGGAATAGCTCCAAATAGAACGTGGTAGCTGCATCTAGGAGATGACATAGAGATTTGTGAAGCGCACATGGATCTGAAAGGTTCAGACCCGTTGACTAAAACCTCTTTCACAAGCAACATGATCAAACCCAGAACTCTTTGGGTGTTAGTCACATGACGATGTGACCTGTGAGTGTTAATCACATGGCGATGTGAACTAGATTATTGACTCTAGTGCAAGTGGGAGACTGTTGGAAATATGCCCTAGAGGCAATAATAAATTAGTTATTATTATATTTCCTTGTTCATGATAATCGTTTATTATCCATGCTATAATTGTATTGATAGGAAACTCAGATACATGTGTGGATACATAGACAGCACCATGTCCCTAGTAAGCCTCTAGTTGACTAGCTCGTTGATCAATAGATGGTTATGGTTTCCTGACCATGGACATTGGATGTCATTGATAACGGGATCACATCATTAGGAGAATGATGTGATGGACAAGACCCAATCCTAAGCCTAGCACAAGATCATGTAGTTCGTATGTTAAAGCTTTTCTAATGTCAAGTATCATTTCCTTAGACCATGAGATTGTGCAACTCCCGGATACCGTAGGAATACTTTGGGTGTACCAAACGTCGCAACGTAACTGGGTGGCTATAAAGGTACACTACGGGTATCTCCGAAAGTGTCTGTTGGGTTGGCACGAATCGAGACTGGGATTTGTCACTCCGTGTAAACGGAGAGGTATCTCTGGGCCCACTCGGTAGGACATCATCATAATGTGCACAATGTGATCAAGGAGTTGATCACGGGATGATGTGTTACGAAACGAGTAAAGAGACTTGCCGGTAACGATATTGAACAAGGTATCTGGATACCGACGATCGAATCTCGGGCAAGTATCGTACCGATAGACAAAGGGAATTGTATACGGGATTGATTAAGTCCTTGACATCGTGGTTCATCCGATGAGATCATCGTGGAACATGTGGGAGCCAACATGGGTATCCAGATCCCGCAGTTGGTTATTGACCGGAGAACGTCTCGATCATGTCTGCATGTCTCCCGAACCCGTAGGGTCTACACACTTAAGGTTCGATGACGCTAGGGTTATAAAGGAAGCTTGTATGTGGTTACCGAATGTTGTTCGGAGTCTCAGATGAGATCTCGGACGTCACGAGGAGTTCCGGAATGGTCCGGAGGTAAAGATTTATATATGGGAAGTCCTGTTTTGGTTACCGGAAGAGTTTCGGGGTTTATCGGTAATGTACCGGGACCACCGGGAGGGTCCCGGGGGTCCACCAAGTGGGGCCACCAGCCCCGGAGGGCTGCATGGGCCAAGTGTGGGAAGGGACCAGCCCCAGGTGGGCTGGTGCGCCCCCCCCACAAGGGCCCTAGGCGCATGGAAGAGTGGGAAGGGGGCAAACCCTAAAGGGGATGGGCCTTAGGGCCCATCTAGTGGCGCCTCCCTCCCCTCTCCCCTCTTGGCCGCCACCCTTGTCCCCATCTAGGGCTGCCGCCCCCCCTAGGGGTGGGAACCCTAGAGGGGGCGCAGCCCCTCCCCTTCCCTATATAAATAGAGGCATTGGGCTGCACACAACACGCGATGAAATCTCTCGTTGGTGCAGCCCTGCATCTCTCTCTCTCCCTCCTCTTCTGTGGTGCTTGGCGAAGCCCTGCGGGATTGCCACGCTCCTCCACCACCACCACGCCGTTGTGCTGCTGTTGGATGGAGTCTTCCTCAACCTCTCCCTCTCTCCTTGCTGGATCAAGGCGTGGGAGACGTCACCGGGCTGTACGTGTGTTGAACGCGGAGGTGCCGTGCGTTCGGCACTTGGTCATCGGTGATTTGAATCACGACGAGTACGACTCCATCAACCCTGTTCACTTGAACGCTTCCGCATAGCGATCTACAAGGGTATGTAGATGCACTCTCCTTCCCCTCGTTGCTAGTCTCTCCATAGATAGATCTTGGTGACACGTAGAAAATTTTGAATTTCTGCTACGTTCCCCAACACGAACTGCCTTGCAGGGCTTGACGCGTCTTCTTTTGCGCGAGCCTCCCCCTCCTCCGTGGCGAGGAGAGGTTGACTCCTTTGGCTCCTTTGGTCCTGGGCGGTTTAGGCACCGGGGCAGGAAGCAGGGGCGCCACAGGGGGGGCTGCCACGGAGTCCAGGAACCGGCGAAGCACACAGGGTGCGGGCGTGGTGCTGTTCTGGAGCGCCGTTGCGTCGCCGCCGTCTAGTGACGTGTGGACAGGGGAGGCCGGAGTCAGAGTTGCCGTGGGCGTCGTGCTGTAGGGCCCCAGCAGCGCCAAGGTCGGCAGTGGCATGGCCACCGGCGTGCGCATAGGGGAGTCGCGTCTGGTGACGGGTCGGTCGTGGCCATCGGAGAGTGGGGAGGGGAACCATCGTGGTTTGTTGCCTTCAGGCTGGATAGGGGAGGCATGGCGCCAAAACCCGGAGGAGTGTCGTCGATGTAGAGCGCCTCGAGTGCATGGCCGACGCCAATGCATGCGCCGCCGCCGGACCAGGCTTCCATCCCCACGGTTGAAGGCACGGGCGTGCCAGCCTCCAGGGACGGTGAAGACACCGAGCCGGCCCCCGCTGGAGTCGTGGCAGACGCGGCCGGCAGGGCGATTAGTCGACGCAGTTCAGACGCCTCGTGGAGCATCACAGTGCGAAGAGTCAGGCGCTCGTCCGCCTCCTTGCCACCGAAGACTCGTCGGACCTTTGCCTCGGCCAGCGCCACCACCCCCATCTGCCGGAAGCAGCCCACGGCGGGGGAGGGATCGGCAGCGTGGCGCCTCCCGCCGTTGTCGCGCCGACCCCCCCGACTGCCCGTCACGCCTTCGTGGGGAACGCGAGCGGGGACGCGGAACAGCTGCGTCATGCCTGCGCCCAGAACGCCGGTCGCCGTGCGCACTCGACCTGTCGTCATCGTTTTCGCCCTCGTCATCATGCCGCCGCGGCCGCAGCTCGCGGCAGGCTCCATCGCCGATGTCGCGGCCCCGGGGTGCATCCCGCGTCGTGGTGCCATGGGAGTCGAACTCCCCTGGGATGACGACGTCGTCAGTGGACACGGGCACATGGCCGTCGATGGTTCCGCGCTGGCATGTAGGAAACACGGATGTTGGTGGCGAGTATGGCATTTGGCGGCCGTCCTGCGTCTCCATGTCAAGGGGAGCTGATGTGTAGTCTTCAACACGCAGGAGATGGACGATGATGCGGATGGTGGCGCCGCGAAGGCAGCGTGCCGGCTGCCGCGCGGAGATGGTGACGCATTCCAGCGTGCCGGCTGCCGCGCGGAGATGTTGTCCCTTGAAACCATTGTATGGCCTTTGCGCCATTAGAGCAAAGGAGTTTCAATCAATTTATATTGAGAATCTGAGATCTTGTAATCATGTCTCATTAGAGGTTTCTCCTTGAATTCCTTTAGTGTAACACACATTCCACTCTAGCACTTACCGTTATAAGAGAATTCTTCTTGTTCATCTACTCAAACCAAATTTACCTCACCCAACTTTGTTGACATATTGATTCTTAAACTCTCATGCAATCAAACAATTATTGTCCAGGTGAACATCTAGGCCCAAAAGGTTTCAAGGGACAACATCAAGTATAGCGGTTTTCATCTTAGTTGAATCAATGAATATATACTTTCAATAGAAATTCAATGTGTCTAACCTAGTATTTCATGGGAATTACCAATTGTTGAGATTTCTGATTTAGACTCCTTGGTTCCACTATTCGGAACTACGACTCTATTCTGTCTTAGAAAAACCGATCCGACTGAGAATCTCGACTTTGGCTACCCTGAATGGCAAAGTACATTTGTATGAGACCAAAAACATGCCTATGTCGGGGAGGGTGGAGGTCCAATCTAAAAACTATGTCGTCGCCTATGTCGAGTAAAAACCTCAATGATCACTTGCTCCAATCACGTACACACTGTTGTGAATAGCAGCCGATACTCCATTCAGCGTAGCATAGACTATGTACGAAGGCAGTGCGTACATTGATAGATAGCCTGCATGGGAGAATGATCACAATATCTCTAGGAATATATATATATTGACAACATTTTTTGACGGATACAAATTGGACGCAAGTTTGGAACACTGACCACGTAGAGTGCGCGAATTTGCATTGAAAGAAGAGTTGTTTAATTATCTCGTCACGAGCAAAAAACTACACTTCTTGATTTTTTATCAATTGCGACGAGCCAGGTTGTCCTTTGTCAAGACTTTGTCTACTGCGAAGGTACCACATGAGAATCTTAAATTTTAGTGGTATCTTCAGTCTTTTGATTTTTTTTAATTGTTCACTGGAATCTTGTGAAAGCGCCTGGTATGTAGAGTTAATCACATCCAAGAGCACATAGGAGTATAAAACATTGCGATCTTGAAAATGCATCTCAGTTCCACTCTGTTCGGAACGTCCATCCAGGTGGTCCCTTTTCCACTGTTCGAGCTGCAGAGCCACTGGGTGGCGGGCGTTCTGTCGGGGCGATTCAAGCTCCCATCCAAGGACGAGATGATGCGAGACGTGGCGGCCTTCTACTCGCGTGTGGGCGCTCGCGGATGGCCCCGAAGATACACCCACAGACTGCGAGACCGCGAGGTGCGCGAAATTCGTCCGAAATAAGATTGCTTTCCCAGCGCTCGATCAACCCGGCGCGGCAAAATTTCTATGTTGACACTGTTCATGCATTCAGTTCGAGAACGAGGACTGGCTCGCGGAGCAATGCCGGCGGGGCGGGCCCGAGGGGTGGAGGAGGGAGATGTTCGACGCGGCGATGCGGGTCATGGTGGAACGCCCGGAGACCTACCGGGACGAGTGGGACGGCGGCGACTACGACCACTTGCTGGCCCGAGCAAACCGAGATTTCACGGTGCATCTTCCCGCCCCTCTCCGGCCTTGATTGATCGCCGTTCATTCCCCATCGAAATGCTGATATAAACCCTATTGTCCCTTTTTGGGGGTTCTTGTCATAGAAAAAAGATGACGGATCAAAACAAGTGTGGTGTCCTTGGGTGGTTCGATTAATCCATTCTCTTGTCTTGTCAAGCCGGTATCAATGGTACATTTGATATGAATGGAGTACAACAATACATATGGATGGAGGAGGGAGCGATCTTAGTTGCTTCGTTCCAGCTGCATTATGCACCTGCGCTTCACCTGCGTCGACGAGGAGCGATCGCATCACACCGGCGTCAGGCCGTGCTTGAGCGCCGCCTTCCACACGACGTCGATCCGGTCGACATCGAGCGCGCCCACCTCGTGGTGCTCCCACCCCTCCAGGAAGTGCACCACTCCGCCGGCGTGGCACGCGTGCACCACCCCTCGCTCCATCGAGTACTGAAACAAACACACGATCGCTGTCAGTACACGCGGGACGGCATGGATCATCAGCCGGTCATGGTTGTGTGCGTCACCTCGCAGGAGCCGAGGCCCTGCACGTCCTTGGGGAGCCTCATGGCGGCGAGCTTGCCGTAGGTGCAGTCGCGGCGGAAGCCGATAATGGGCGGCACGACGAACTGGTGGAAGTGCGTCCCCGGCGGCGCCCACCGCTGCTCCCTCGGCGACAGCCACTTGCCCACGAGCCACGTCTGCAAGCACACCCAACGTTACCACCATGTCAACACATCATACAAGGGTGGAACTACAGATTGATCAGCAATCGGATCGGATGGTTGAACGGCGGTGAGACCTTGCAGTTCTGCGCGGCCTGGTACTTGGTGACCTGCACCAGGTACTGCTGGAACTCCGCCGGCGCCTCCCTCTGGATCTTCAAGAACCTCTCCGACGACATGGTCAGCATCTGAAGCAAAAAGGAAATTGTCACAACTAGTTGACCCTCTCAGTTAGCCATCTTTGTGAATTCAGGGACGGATACGTACGATGACTCTGATCTTCTTCCGGCAGAGGTAGAGGGCGATGGCCCGGCCGAGCTTGGACGTGGCGCCGGTGAGGAACACCTCCTTGGTGTTGCTGGGGATCTCGTTCAGGATGACGGCGGCCGTGAGGGTGTTGCCGTGCACCACCCTCACCCTCAGGTCAGGGTGCTTGTCCACGAACAGTGTGCCACCTCCATTCAATGCCTCGTTCTGTTACAGAAAAAATAAATTAACTGAGAGTTTTCAAGATAAGAAAAAAAATCAGTTTTGCTAAGTCTCAGCCGACTGAGACTTCGTTATGTTTCAGTTCAATAGTCGATGATATATTCCTTTGATCTTGCATTTTTCTTTCTTCAGTTTTTTCATTTTTCTTCTTATACTATATCATTTGAGTGAGACCTGAGTTGACCGAGACCTAGCCACACTCTAAAAAAAATTAGGTACTTCTTAGAAAAAGATTGTTCAGAAGCTGGATGGTTGTGGGAGGACTGTTGTCGTATAAACCCGTCACTGTGAACAGCTTGGAATTGTGCAGGTACAGCAATACAGAGGTACACTGTACCGACTTATCTGCCGGCCTCCGTTCGTTCAGCACGGCACAGGCTGACAGGCACAGCCCAGGCCTCGCGCGGGACCAGGCCGCCGAATCCACGCAGAGATCTTGGCAGCAACCAACCCAACCCAACCCACGCGCGACCACTCGGACGGCGCAGGCCGACTCCACTCTTCGCCGGGCCTGGCCTGCTCTCTGCAAGCCCTGTGCCCCCCGATCCACGCACAGTGCTTCTCCACGGCAGGCATGCATGCATGCACCAGACACTGAAATCACGCGCCGCGATTGGGCCACGTGAGCGCACCAGGACAGGATAAAGAAGCCGCGCCACAGCGCTCCACGGCAAACGCCCCCAGATCGGCCGGGCCGGCCACCGATGGATAGATAGATGGCTCCGTGGCCCACTCGCAGCCGCAGCGCTGTCGCCGGCACATGGAAGCGCGGGAACGGCAAGGACAAGTTGGCCACCTTTGCTAGCTAGCGCGCGCATGGGGTGCTATTCCTGCCAACGACACAGTAATGTGCCTCTCCATGGCCGACCTCCCGATCCCGATCTCAACTGCACAGTACTAGTAGTACTTCTCCCATGCGCCGCGCGCTTTGCGTCGTCGCCGACGACTAGGCCCGCCCGCCATTCGCCATTGCCGCTCTTCAATGCGCTCACATGCCTACCGATCTCCCGTCTGATTGAGTGCCACCACTCTCCTACCTAGCACCAGCAGTGGCGGAGCACTGTGCCGCACACCACCGCCGCGGGGCGCCGGCCAACCAGACACGGACAGGCCAGCAGCAAAGAGGCACGGGGGGTGGTTGCACCGTAGCCTCTATCTGTTCTCAAGACTCGCAACCAACACCTAACGAAAAGAAGATGTGGCTTCACTCATTAATGGAGAGACGGATGGCGCAGTGCATGCACGCGGTGGATACCTTGTTGAGGGCGGCGAGGCTGAGGACCTTGACGCCCATCCGGTCGGCGCGGAGGATGGCGAGCTCGATCTGGCGGTTGATGCCGGCCTTGGCGGCCGGGATGAAGTACTGGAAGCCGTGGCGGGGCACGCTCCAGGTCTGGTGGAGCCGGCCGCGGAGGTAGTAGAAGCTGACGAGGAAGGTCTTGGAGCAGCACCACATGAGCATCCCGTAGACCAGGGCCACGGGCCAGAAGGGCAGCAGGATGAGGTGGTTCTCGAACGGCACCGACGAGATGGAGCGCAGCACGAACGGGACGTGCATCGACGACATGATGTCCACCACGTGCACCAGGAACACGAACTCCGGCACCCCATCGTTCTTCCCTGCACGCCCACACACGAACGCCCGGCCGTTAATCACTACAAGAAGTTCACAGAGCACACGCCTGCCGGCCGGCCACTGCTTGATTAGTTGGTTAATGAAGTGCTGAACGGGACCAACGCAAGAGGGCAACACATGCATGCATATGCAATTATGCATGCCTCATTAATGTTACTATGCTCCAGTAGTCCAGCTAGTTCGTTCGTACACGTACTACTCCTATCGCTACTGCGCGAGAATAAAATTGATGAGTGTAGGGGGCCCTCGGGTGATTAGCAATCGCGTACCCTTGTAGATCTCCTTCTGCAGCTCCCATGACTTGGAGTTTAGGGTGCCGCCCAGGAGGTCGAAGAGCGGCATGAACAGGCAGAAGTTGGAGTCCTTCTCCCTGTGGTGCAGGCTCAGATACCTGCATACAGCAAAAGCATTACGTTTGCATTAGCACAACGGCAATCGACCTTAGTTACTGTGCTCTGCAACGTGATTGCAGCAGCTTTACTGTACTCTGCAACGGATAATGGATGGCTGGTGTGAGTGTGTCACGTGCAGGCGGCAGCGGGGAGCAAAAGAAATTACCACACGCGAGGAAATTACTGTCAAATGATGGTGTGCTTATTGTACTGTAAACAAGAAAAGGTTTTCGACTCACGTCGGGGTGTAGATGAGGTATCGGAGCGGGGGAACGGCCTCGAAGACCCTGTGGGAGATGACCTCCACGTTGCTGTACCCCATGCTCCGAAGATAGTCGAAGGTGAGGAGGTGCACGTAGACCAGGCCCAGGGACCCAGCCCCCATCAGGAAGGCCCCTGCCAGCGGGACCCCCATCGTCAGCGTCAGCAGCAGGGCCTCCAACGGCGTGCCGAATCCAGCTGCCACCAAACAAGACCAATAAAACTTGGTCACATATGGAAATACTTGATTGATGCTGCATTGTTACCATGCACGGTAACTATTGACGCCGCAAGGCTGCGTGCATGGTAAAAACGTATACTCCTACGACGGAGAATATCGTGGCACAATGCGGTTGGCACTGGTGTCTGGCGCATGTCACGAATCAGAGAAAAAAGACGGGGCTTGCATGCAGCCCGGGCACACATGCTTTGTCGCTTCTTTTTTTGCCACTGGGGCTGTTTGGTTGGGCTGGGTTGGCCGGAGCTCTGCCCGGCCCGGCTCTGCGGCCGCGATCCTGCAACCATGCTTCGCTGCCGCGTACTACCGCGTACGTTACATACGTACCTGTCAGTGGTTGGGTCACCGGCGTGGAGTGGTGGCCGGCGTGGTACCGGCCGAAGAGCGGGGCCCCGTGCAGGGCCCGGTGGGCCCAGTAGAACACGGGCTCTGAGAAGCCCACATGCAGCAGCAGCGCGATGCCCAGCCCGCGCGGGTCCCACACGCGGAGATCCTTCAGTCCCGGGAGGAGGGGCAGCGGGCCGTTGACCAGCGCCGCACCAATCAGCGTTTGCAACACCAGGAAGTTATCCCTGCGGGTGGGTCCAACACAGCAAGAAAAAAAATCATTTCATATCTCAGGAAAGTATTAATACTACCGAGATAAACTATACACCATTTTACCGGCTTTTACTAGCTTTTTTTTTTGAAAGTCCGGCTTTTACTAGCTGCTGCCGGGTCATCTTATCAGAAATGTGTGTGCCGACGAGAATCAACTTGTGGTTGAGTTGGTTAGGTGAACAGTGGTATCCCCAACCCACCAAGGTTTAAATCCTGATGCTCGCATTATTCCTGAATTTATTTCAGGATTTTCGGCGATGCGCTTTCAGTGGGGTAGGGTGTGCGTGTGTGCGTTCATAGGAATGAGTGTATGCGCGTGTATATGAGCGCTTGTGTTAATCACATAATAACACGCAAAAAATATCCTACTTAATATCCGCATATAATTAATGTATTTCTAAATTAAATAGATTGCACGTATATATTGACTAGTAATGTTCAAACAATGAACATGTTTCGGCGGCGTGACATATTGACCGGGAAAAGGGGGCTTGGGAAACGTCATGGCGGTTGGAGAGTGCCATGGCGATTGCCGGAGCGCCCGACGTGTCCAACATCTCTTTGGCTCGGCGGAGTCTAGACTCCGGACGCAAGGAACATTCCGGACGGCTTGACGCAGAACTGCTCGGTTTATAGGTCGGAGTTGCATTCTTTTTTTTTTGCGGGGGAGTTGCATTCAATGGCGCCATAAACTAACTGTCGTGCTGCACTTAAATAAATACTCCTGTACTGTAGTAGCTTCTTACCCAGGCCCACGCGGTTCGCGTTGAGGCAGCGACCTCAGGAAAACCCGGCGAGCGAGGCAGCGAACTACCGGAGCTTGTTACCGAGTTACCTACCGGCATGCAGGCCGCGTGCGGATCGAGCGAGCGAGCTCGAGGAGGAGGAGGAGGGGGAGGGGGAGAGGAGTGTGGTTACCAGTCCCACTCGTGGTCGACCTGGCGGAAGTCGACGCCGTCGGGGACGACGCGGCGGCGGCGGGTGAGGAAGAGCATGTTGCTGTAGGAGAACCAGAACTGGTAGGTCAGCCCGCGGGCGGAGAAGAGCGCCAGCAGGTGCAGCCACGGCGAGCCCAGCGGCGCGCCGCCCTGCTCCGCCCACTCCTGCGCCACCTTCCACACCAGCGGGCCCAGCAGGAAGTACTGCGCGCGCGTCCGTCCGTCAATCATGCAGTTGCAGCACAACGAAGATGTCAGTCAACGAGGAAAACATTGGCACGGTGATAAGGGTGAGCAAGGAGGTGCTCGGCGCGTGCCTTGTATATGCCCAGGCTCGCCCATGGCCAGGAGGAGAGAGGGGGCGCCATGGCAGAGGAGCTCCTCGGGAGCGGGAGCTCGGGGGAGGAGAAAGGGGGCGGGCGGGGGGCTCTTCTCTCCTGGCTGAGTATGATTTGGCCGAGGCGTGCCTCCTCTCCGTGCGGTGCGTGCCTGGGGCTGGGGGATTCCCGTGCTTATAAAGCGGAGGCCGGAAAACAAAATCAAGCGGGAGCGGTACGCTGAATAATTGTGGGTGACTCGGGCCGTGGGCCCACGGGCAGGACGCTGAGGGACGGCTGCCACGTGTACGAGCGAGACGTATGGGGGCGCGTACAGTAGTACAGGGTACGGCGCGATGGGTGGCCGGTAAATGGAACGATCGAGAGATCCATCATCTCTACTGATAAAACACATGTTTTTACAAACTTAATACTAGTTAGGTAAAGGAATCATCAATACATACGGTTAAGTATGTACTTACCCTCGAATGGGGTCTGATAAGCCATCACATTCTTGAAGAGAATTTGGACGTCAGAACGAAACGCGCCGACACCATATGATACTATAAAAAGGAAACAAATCCCTACAGAAATGTCACTGCTCAACTACAAAATAAAAAAAAAACCTACACGACAAAAAAATATGCCAACAAGGTTTTAATATATTTTTTCAATGATAAAAATGATCCAACAAATTAAAAATGTTGTGAAAACAAAAAATAATAACTGCCAATATTGAAAAACTATAATTGCCATGAAAACATGATTAATTGTATGTTGTAAAATCACTCACATGGCACAAAAATTAAGGAAAACATGTTCTCTAGAAGCATGGCAAATAACCATACTGCATCTAATGATCACATGATTTTTTTACCAAAACTTCCCATGGTGCACAATTTTTTTAGCATGCTCTATTCAACAGATTTGTTGTATTTTTTAAAAAGTTACAACAAGAACAGAATTTGGGAACGATATGCGCGATAAAAGTTTCCATGGTGGTGTAGACATGACGATGTAAAACACAAAACAGTTTCCCATGTTTGAAAATAATAAAAAATGGCATGGTCCACGGTATAATTTTGCCATGGTTGAAAAAGAAAATAGCCATGGTGCAAATAATAAACTTGCCATGGTTCATACTTTTTTGTGCCATGTTATGAAGTATGAATTTGCCATGGTTCAAATAATAAAAATTCCATGGCCATAGAAATAAATTTGCCATGGTACATAATATAACTTTGGCATGGTCTAAAAAATAAAAGGTAGCCATGGTCCAAACAAATAGAAAACAATTGCCATGGTTGAAAAAAAATCTACCATGCTGCAAACAATAAAGTTGCCATGGTTCATTTTTTTTGCCACCTTATGAAGTATGAATTTACCATGGCTCAAACAATAAAAAAATCCATGGTCATAGAAATAGTTTTCCATGGTCCATAATATTATTTTGCCATGGTTTAAATAAAAAACTAGCCATGGTTGAAAGAAAAAGAAATAATTTCCATGGTTGAAAAAGAAATATGCCATGGTGCAAATAATAAAGTTGTTATGGTTAATAAAAAATGTTGCCATGGTTCAAACAATAAAAATGCCATGGTCATGAAAATAAATCTGTCATGGTTAGAAAATGAAATTCGTCATGGGCAAAAAAAATCATGGTTTTTTAAATTGGCGTGTGAGGAAAACATTTGAACTTGCCATGGCAACTGTTAAATGATGTGTGATGAACTCATAACTTGCGGGGAAACATAACTTAATTTGCCATGGCAAAAGCACATCTTAATTGCCAGGGCGAAAGTACATTTTAGTTTCATGTCAAAAATACTATAAAAAACATTTAAACTTGCGATGAAGACATATCTTAAAATTTTCCATGGCAAGTGTTGAATGGCGTGTGAGAAAACTCCAAACTTGCGTTGGAAACACATCTCAATTTGCCATGATAGAAAATATGTTAAATTGCCATGACAAGTGTATATATTAGTTTCCATGGTATCAAATACACATGTTAAGTTTGCCATGGCAACACAACTAAGGTTGTGATGGTAAAAAAAATCTAAGTTGGCATGTCAAAACATTAACTAAACTAATGTCGACATCATGGACGTAGGTTGAACCCACAAATCATGTACACATAAAAATGCCATGTTTTTCCCAAAAAAAACTTCCACCTATGCACATACAAAATTTCCATGATCATGATATTACAGGAGATCACAAAAAAATCATGTAGATGAAGCAAAACAAAAAAAGAAAACAATTTGGCACATACATGCCGATAACCTCATTTGATGGAATCATGACATAGAGCTACTGAAAATGAAAATGCCATCTCTAAGGTGGTAAGAAACTAACTACACACATAGCGTGAAGTTTGTCAGGAGCAAAAGCACGGTAGAAGTTGACATCTACTCCCCCCCTGATTCAAAGCCCCTATCGGCCTCATAGCTATCATCACCGCCCGCTTCCTCGTCGTCGAGGAGACACCATGTCACTAAAGTTTGCCATGGATTTTGGAGGTGTAGCGCCCGTGTTGTTGGGGAACGCAATATTTCAAAAAAATTCCTACGATCACGCAAGATCTATCTAGGAGATGCACAACAACGAGAGGGGGAGAGTATGTCTACGTACCCTCGTAGACCGAAAGTGGAAGCGTTAAGTAACGCGGTTAATGTAGTCGAACGTCTTCGCGATCCAACCGATCAAGTACCGAACGCACGGCACCTCCACGATCTGCACACGTTCAGCTCAGTGACGTCCCTCGTACTTTTGATCCAGTTGAGGCCGAGGGTGAGTTGCGTCAGCACGACGGCGTGTTAATGATGATGATAAAGTTACCGACGCAGGGCTTCGCCTAAGCACTATGAAAATATGACCGAGGTGGAAAACTGTGGAGGGGGGCACCGCACACGGCTAAAGATCAACTTGTGTGTCTATGGGGTGCCCCCCTCCCCCGTATATAAAGGAGCGGAGGAGGGAAGGGCTGGCCCTCTCTATGGCGCGCCCCAAGGGGGATTCCTACTCCTAGTAGGAGTAGGTTTCCCCCCTCCCCTAGTTGGAGTAGGAGAAGAAGGAAGGGGAAGAGGGAGAGAAGGAAAGAGGGGGGCGCCGCTGACGGTGTCCTGGAATAGGGGGTACTCACCACGTCGTCTCCCGACCAGCTGGATCGGGCCGAGGACCCCATGACAGTTTACTCATGGGCCACTTTGGGAAGCCCATGCTGCATTCAAGGAATATTCCACAAGACTTGATGATCAAGACAAGGGCTCCTCTCCACCAACGTATTCGACTAGGACTCTTGTTTTCCTAGGCCTCTGGTACATTATATAAGCCAGGGCCAGGCTAGATCATTATGAAATCAATCATCATACCCCTAGGGTTTAGACCACAACATATGATCTCGAGGTAGATCGACTCTGTACTTGATACTCCATCAATATAAACAAGAGCAGGACGTAGGGTTTTACCTCCATCAAGAGGGCCAGAACTTGGGTAAAACATCATCTCCTCCGTTCCTGTTACCATTGATCCGAGAATCCACAACTCGGGACCCCCTACCCCGAGATCTGTCGGTTTTGACACCGACAATGGTGCTTTCATTGAGAGTTCCGCTGTGTGATTGGAAAAAGATCAATGGCTCGCCTGCAGATCAACTTCGACGTCGGCGTCTTCGTCACCGGCTCGACTGGTCACCTTGGCTTGACCAAAGACTGTGCCCTGCCTCCAATCGTCATGTTCGGACAAGGGCCTTCATCAACATCAACTCCGATCTCTATCATGATCATGGAGTAATCATCCATGAAGCTCGGGGGCTCAACGTCAACATTGCCCTTGGGCGACCGTGCTGTTTTTCCGAACAGCGAACTCGTATCCGCTACCACCACCTCCTCGATCATCGCTTTCATGATTCCTTTAGTGGAATTGTGCGGAATTGAGTCTACAACAACACTGTAAATTCGTCGCGTTCTGATGGAGCAATCTCCGCCGATCTCCGATATACCGGAGCCCTGTCGAATCTGGACGGGAATCTGGACAAGTTTGGAGCGTGGTGTCCAGCATCTAGCTCGGGCATCCTTTAGAAGATCTGTCATGGGTTTGTCACGACAGATGTCCTTGTGAAAGGACTTAGTCGTGGAGCCATCGCAACGGGTTAGCTTAAAGGGGTTAAACTGGAAAAAGGGGCACGGGAAGTTTATACTAGTTCAGCCCCTTCAATGAAGGTAAAAGCCTACGTCTAGTTGTGATTGGTATTGCTTGGGTTTCAAAGGCGAGGGAGCGAATCCTCTTTTTCTGGCTCTCGAGTTGCTGTCCCTTGAACCGCTGCCGGGTCGTCCCCTTATATACATGGGTGGCGCCCGTCGGTTTACAGAGTCTTGAAGCCGAATCAGAAACATTTCCGGTTCGGTCTCTACACTTCCTATCTTACAAAGCAAGTTACATGATTAAGCCAGTTTACATCTACAGGCCTTAACTCTCTTCTGGGATTTGGGCCTTCGTAAGGCGCCATCATCTCCACATCTTCATGGGCTTCTACTCTTCATAAAGTTAATACGGCTACTACTGGCCGGTTTACGTCCAGTAGTAATATCCCCAACATTAGGCCCCAGATTGATTTGAACAAGTTTCATGTCAATCCTTAGTAAAAACTTCGTCTTCCACATCTTCTCATACTTTGGTAAACCACCGTGACGTCATCTTCTTAGATCGTGATAAATCGTCGTGACGTCATCTTCATTAATGGTTCTCCGACAATCGAGGCGACAACTCCGCCTCACTTCTATGTTTTGGCTCCTCGATTTTCGCGCCTGACACCTATCCCTTGCCTTTATAAATAAGACCGAGGGGTCATTTTCACTTTTTCCCCCTCGTGCCTCTTGGCGTCGTCTTCCTCGCGCTGCTCAACCTCCAGAGCTCCGCCGCCACCGTCGACCGTCGCCTCTGCTCCGACTCCGGCCGCTGCATCACCCTGAGCGCACCAAAATACTGCGGCATCTCTCCGCCGTTCTCGTGATACTAGTAACTCTTTTTCCTTCCACCCTAGATCTTGTTTTTAGGGTTTCACTACTCGTCGGAGTTCATCGAAAAACTCAGTGCTGTTCTTCTCTTTTCCTCTCTGTAGCATCCCAGGCTAGGTTGGATCTGTTCTATCCTTGCGCGACCATAGCCGTAATCATACTCTCCTCATTAGACTCTTTCATTATATTAAGAACAACTTATCTGAATCTGCTGAAAATACCTGAAGCTTGAACCTGAATATATTCCATTTTCTGTCATCCCTTAGATCTGAAATTTTCATATACCTTTGTGAAATCTGTTTCTCCTCACACCAATATAGGCGGTTTAACTTTGTGTAAGCAATCTATACCATTAGCCCTTTGATAAACCGGAGGAGCCTTTTACCTCCATAGTTATAATCCGGTTTAACAGTGTCTGGGTATCCCTGTTCTAGTATTGCCTTTTTATCCATTATTGCATTGGTCTCCGGTTTATGCAATTTCACATATCAGTATATCTTTTACTCCATTGCATCTTGTATATCATCATGGGTGATTTATAAACCGGCCTTTCGTTTCCAGCTTGTTTGTTTCGCAATGGCCAAACAATTTACCACTTGCAACTGGGCTCGTTCCCGGGTCACCGAGGAACAATTGAATGATATGGTCAGCATCGGCTCCTTGCCTAAGAAAACTGAAATTAAATGGCGAGTTCCAGGAGCAGAAAACCCTCCGACCCCAAGGCAGGGTGAGGTGGTGGTCTTTGTTGACCACATGAGCTTTGGCTTCAAACCGCCAGGGTCAAAGTTTTACCGAGATGTGCTTGCCAATTTCCAACTTCATCCTCAAGACATCGGGCCCAACTCAGTATCCAATCTATGTAACTTCCAGGTCTTCTGTGAAGTGTACTTATAGGAAGAACCAACTGCAGAGCTGTTCCGGGACTTCTTTCACTTAAACCGGCGCACAGAATTTGTAAATGGCCCCAACACTGAACTTGGCAGTGTCTCAATTCAAAAGCGGAAAGAAGTTGAATTTCCTCATGCCAAACTGCACAGCCATCCAAAGGAATGGAACCAGACTTGGTTTTATTGCAGAGATACGTCCCCTGAAGATGAGAATCCCCTCCCAGGCTTTCGTGATCATCAGCTTTCCAACACCCATCCTATGCCACAACACTTAAGCTCTGCAGAAAGGGCGAAATATGCCCCTCAACTCGCCAAACTCCGGGCTTTTATGGCCAATGGTTTAACAGGTGTTGATTTTGTGCGCTGTTGGATATCTTGGAGCATCTTGCCGCTAAGCCGGCGTCCCGGTTTAATGTGTGAGTACACTGGTGAGGTTGAAGACCCTCAACGCCATTGCAACACTCAAGTGACTGATGAAGAAGTCACTGAAAGTGTAAAGAAAATTTTGAATGAATCGGAACTAGTCTGTAGTCAAACCGACTTGAATCCCTTCTATACCAAGAACAAACCGCCTGCTGTAAGCACTATTCTTCCTTTTCATCTTTGATATCTTTTAATTTGCGCAACTTGTAATCCTTCTTCTGTATATGTATGTATAGGGTGATGATCCCTTCTGGAAACGGAAAACCGTAGAAAAAGCAGTAAAGCCAACTGGGGATAAAGCGGTCAAACCATCTCGCCCCAAAACCAAAGCCGTCAAACGAACGTCAAAACGGAAAACGGCTGACCAGATCAACATGGAACTTGATGATGATACTGATGATCCGGAAGTTGAGGTAGAACTTGACTCACTTGGCTCCCTTTTCATGCATCTCATTAACAATGATCTTCCTCAGGAGGACGCAGAAGGCAGTCAAGCTGATGATGTAGAGGTAATTACCCTTTCCTCCGGTTCAGACTCTAAGCCAACACAAAAAACCCGTCAAGCAGTCCGGAAAGTAAGCTTTTCTCATCCTCTTGCTCACTTGGATCCAACATTTATTTTGAAGACATAGCAACATGAAGCACGCCGGACAACCCGGCACAGTGGTCAATAGGTCACTTCAGCCGGTTTACCTGACACCCCGGTTCGGAAGCGCCAGTCTGAGGTCTCTCCCACTTCTAAAAATTCTTACCCCAAGGCAGGTTATTTCAGACAACCTCTTAATCCGTCCGATTCAAATTATCAGGTGACACCTCCCTCATCATCCGGCGAGTCGACAGCAACTCAGCTCCCTCCTCAGAAAACTGTGGCCGGGTAAGCTGTAAAACCTTTTCTTTCAATGCATGACAAATCTTTTGAATAAAATGTTAATCCTATTTTTATCCTGTTTGCAGGGCCAAAGCCAGACCCAGCAAGAAAGCTCGGGTCACCAATCCACCCGAAGACCCGACCACTGAAGAAGAAGAACCAAGAGGTGAACCGGAACAAACTTGTGAACCGGAGGGCCCTCATCCTGAAGCCACTTCTGATGAACCGCCCCTTAAAGGCCAAAACACTGATGAACCAATAGATGCTGAGCCTGCCGCGCCTGACACTGAACCGGCAGAGCCAAACCGGGCTAGTCCGGTGAGAGATGCTGAAACTCCATTATCACCAGCCAAAAATACTGAAGGCCAAGGAGATGACGTTATCATTACTAGAATGGGCCATAACTCTCCTGGCCATCCCATAGTCTTGGCTCAACATAGTGCCAAAGAAGAGCGGGCTGCTAGGGAAAAAGGCAAATGGAGGAGTGTTTTAGCAAGTTATGCTCATCTCAACGCTGAAGATCTTCATTCTGGCTTCTTGAACCGCTTGCACTCAAACCGGGACTAGGAAGCCGGTTTGGTGAATTTGATGAAGGAGCGATATGAGGTATTTTCCTCCCCCCTTTGTATATTAATTCAGAGTTTGAAATGCTAGCCGAAGTAGCCCCCAAGGGCCGGTTTATGATGTTAATCATAACCCGGGTCTTTGTAGCACTTTAAGTTTTTCTTCACTGATCCTCAAATTGTTAAGTCACTGATAAGAACCAAGACTCATCTTTTAGCAAGTAGATAGCTTTCTACCGCGTATCCCCCAAAGGCCGATTTAACTCTGACAAGTTAATCCGGGTTTTAATCCATGCATCCGTTTTTGAACCGACGTACATTAGCCCCCAAGTGTCAAGGATAATGCTTGCATTGTTCTGGAGACTTGTATAAAATGTAGTAATTTAGATCAAATAGGCATTAGCCCCCAAGTACGAAGTGCATAACTTGTTATACACTTTGTACTTTAGAACATATATATATACCCTGTTGTTTGATATATCTTCAATGTTGCAGGCTGAACTGAGTAATAAAGATGCCCAAAATGCTGACTTGCAAGATAATGTGAAGACACAACAAGCAGAAGCTGCGAAGGCCAAAGAAGATCTGACCAAAGCCCTGGCCGCAATGGAAAAACTAAAAGAATCTTGCAACAAAGATCGTGCTGATTGGGAAACCGAAAAATCCGGTTTAACAAAAAGAGCTGAAGACGCCGAAGCAGCCCTGAAACCAGTTGTGGATGAACTAGCTGGTTTGAAACAGCAAATCAATGCTATGACTTCTGCTATCTTTGGTAAGTATCTCCTTATGTATTTTGTGCAAGTCATGGAACCTTATCATTGATCAGACTGTTGAAGTTAAACCGTGACAGGCACCCGGATTGCTCATCTTGGTACAGACATGCGCATGAAGCTCAAAGCGGCATATACTTTGATTGAACAGTTGTACTCTGGGTCTCAACGGGCTATCTGCACGGCGGCTTTCAACAAACCGGCACCAACCCTGATAAAGGAAACACTTGAGAAACTGTCCATGTTACCAGCCCGGATTGTCGAACTGAAGAAGGCAGCTGCAAGAGCTGGAGCTTTAACTGCCCTTATTTGAGCCAAGGCCTAGATTCCAGACCTTGAAGCGGAGGATATCATTAAGGGATACCCAGGCGTGAAGGAGGATGGTTCAAACTTCAATAATGACAACCTCCGGAGGCTGACTAAAGAAATGCGGCCAATAGCCAGGAAGCTGGCCGACGACACAGACTTGTCTCATTTTCAACCGGCCTATGACGCTGAAGGGAAAAGACAGCCTGCCGAAATCCATGAAGTTGAAGAACTTGTACCTCCGATTCGTAAGCATACTTACGCTCCTAATATTAACCCATCCAGTCTTATCCATGAAGAGGCAGTATTTCAAGCTTTAACTGGAATCGATTGGTCGATGGTTGATTTCCAGCGTCTGGGGAGGGATGAAGAAGTGCCCACACCAACTGACCCTCAACCATCAAGCCGTCCAGATGAAGCGTCTTAAACCGGTCACCGGTTTACTGGCTAGTGTGTGCCGATACTTGGAAGAACAATTATGCAATTGGAGCCGCTTTGAAAACTTCTTGCAATAGGATAGCCAAAAACTCCTTTATGTATCATGCCATCGAGCATGTTTTGTAACACCTCGTGACAACTTGTCCCATTTTTTGGGATGTATTGATGCATAGCTCATGATAAGTTGTGTTCCTGAGTATAAGAGCTTAAAAGTATCCAGCGGTTCACCGCTGGACGGGACATGATGCCCAACAAGTGTATAAAACTTAGATAAATAATCGAAGTTTTTGTAAAAAATAATATGTGTAACATACCTTAGTGGTTGACCAACAGCGTATACGGCAAAGGTGTCAATACCAATCCGGAATGTTGATAACTTCTGTCCTTATTTTGCCGGATTATAATAATAAACCGTACCAGGATATAATAATCACCGGGTTTTCTTTATAGTACTGGCGATTTAATCAAACCAGACCGGAGCGATGAAATGCCGGTTTATAACTGATCATGGACAGACAACTTTAAAGTTGAAAGCCAATCCGGGCCAAGGACACCGGTTTATCAGAACATATTATGAACCTCAATAAAGGCAAAAAAAGACTTAAATAACACTCAATAGAAAAAATGCGAGGCTTTTTACGAGCTGCCAGGCTCCAAATCGAGGCTTTTCATGGGCTGCCAGGCCTCTGAGTTAAACCATTTAACAAAGCCTTTTAAGATGGGCCTCCAGTTTAACCAATCGTCGTTTTAACTTTGACAAGTTCAGGGTCTGTAGAAGATTGACTTGTCAAACGTTCGGCGGGTCATACCAGGATTACCTGGGCAGGAGTAGCTTACTTGATGAAGGCAGGTTAACCCGGGGTTTTAGGTGAATACACCAGGCTTCCAAGCCATGGCTTGATAGCCAATTACAAGGGTCCTTTCAAACTCTTTGTTGCGTTGCACAAAGAGCCCCCTAGTAACTTGTGAGCTTTTTGCTCAGTGTGTGCCCATGTTTGAGTTTGTGCTTTGTGCGACACTCTCTTTGGCTCCACATGATCTTCTTTTATGGCTTTAGAGCCCATCAAAAGGTGCAGCTATGGAGTAATAACAACCAAGGCCCCTAGTGAACTTCCCTTCCGGTTGTTAAACCAATCAAAAGGTGTAGCTATGGTCCAAATATGATCAAGCCCCCTAGTTACTTTGTGCGGCTGCAAAGGCCGATTCAACAAATTTTTTGCTTTGCTAGCAGAAACCCTTGTAGGCACACACATGATGTAAAAAGAAAAGAGACCTCGCTTTATTTGGGGCTCCGGTTTATTAAAGAATATTGTCATAAATATGTACATATGAAAAAGCCTATGGCTCAAGTTTAGTAAGGCCGAAGAAGAGCTATATTCCACGGCCGCTTGGACTCCTCCTCCGATTTACGTGAGTCTTTGTGCTCTCGAACATCAATGAGGTAGTATGACCCGTTGTGTAGATTCTTGCTGACCACAAAGGGTCCCTCCCAAGGTGGGGATAACTTGTGCATATCAGTTTGATCCTAGATGAGCCGGAGCACCAAATCGCCTTCTTGAAAGGTTCTGGTCTTAACCCGGCGGCTGTGATAACGTCGGAGATCTTGTTGATAAATCGCCAAACGTGCTGCTGCAAGATCACGCTCTTCATCCAACAAATCCAAGGAATTCTGACGTGCCTTCTCATTGTCAGCTTCAACATAGGCTGTCACACGGGGCGAGTCGTGACGGATGTCACTAGGAAGAACTGCCTCTGCTCCATAAACCATGAAGAAAGGCGTGTAACCCGTAGACCTATTGGGTGTGGTGTTGATGCTCCATAATACAGAAGGTAACTCCTCAACCCAACAACCCGGTGTCCGCTTTAAAGGAACCATAAGCCTGGGCTTGATAGCTCGTAAAATTTCTTGATTTGCCCTCTCCGCTTGACCATTAGACTGGGGGTGCACCACTGATGCTATATGTAAGTGCATCTAGTGCCCCTTAGTGATTTTGGTGTATTGAAGACTTATAGGTTAAGGGACTAATGCGTTTGTGAGTGTACACAGGTCTATAAGTCTATGAGGAGTTTGATATTTACACAGAAATTCGACCCCTAAAAATGAAGTTCTTCGACTGAAGACTTTGTCTTTCTGAAGACTTTGAAAGTAAAGCAATTGGTGTGACCTTGAAGACTTGGTATTCATTCGAGGAACATGAAGCGTGAAGACTTTTGTTTTCGTAGTTTCATTTTCTCTTTCTTGAGTCATAGGAAACACCGTACTGTTAAAGGGGGTCGAGAAAATACTAAGGAAAAATTTTCAGGTGATGCTCAACTCAAAATCCTACACCTACCAATCCCTTCGAGTGAAGCCATTGGAAATCTCATACAGCTCAGTCAATTTCTTCAGTGACAGAGACGAAGTTCTTCTGGTCTCTCAGGAATTTGTTCTGATTGAGGAGTTAGGAATTCGCCAGTGCGGATTGCCTACACAGTGAGGAACATGATAGCCCTAAGGAATTTGATACTCAAATTTCCGACCATTACTGTGCTATGCGCCAGCTGTCCCAAAATATCTACCCACCTAACGGTCATATCATTGAAGGGCATTTATGTCTTATCATGTCGGGCTGCTCCCTAGGCTATAAATAGCCGCCCCCTATAACCACTAGCTGGTTGGCTGCTCCGAGAGAAACTGACACTTGTCATTTGAGAGCAACCCATCCTCCGAGGACTTTGAGCGAAAATCATCAAGTGAGGAAAAACCCAAACCCAAACACCTACAAACCCCAAGTGATTGAGCATCACTGAAGAGATTGATCCTGCGTGGATCCGACGCTTGTTACCTTTGAAGACTGTGCTTCTTCCAGATGGTTAGGCGTCATGGTCTAGAGCATCCAAGAGGAATTGTGGATCGCCGAGTGACCAAGTTTGTGAAGGTTCGGAAGTCACCTGAAGACTTACCACGAGTGATTGGGCGAGGTCTGTGTGACCTTAGCTCAAGGAGAATACGGTGAGGACTTGGTGTCCTGAGCTGCGTGTTCAGGACTGGGTGTCCGGGACTGTGTGTCCTCGAGTTTAAATACTCAGGCGCTCCAACCAGACGTACAACTGAGACAGCAGTTGGAACTGGTCTACCAAATCATTGTCTTCACCAAGCTTACTGGTTCTATTCCCTCAACTCGTTCATTTCCTCATAACTGTGTTGTGTGCTTGTTCATATCTATGTTTGAATACTTTGACTGAAGAATCTCTCAATTTCCTCAGTTTAATTTCTTCAGTCTGTTTGTCTTCATCCTGTGTTATCCTGTGCTTATGCTACCTGTACTCTATGCCTGTCTTCATTTCATCATGATGACTATGCTTGTGTTCCGTTATGTTTACTTTTGAGTACTTATTCCGCTGCTAGTAGTTCTTCGCTAAGGAATTTCCTCACCGGCAAATTCCTTAGTGAAGAATTTCTTAAAAATCGCCTATTCACCCCCCCTCTAGTCGATATAACGCACTTCCAATTGGTATCAGAGCAAGGTACTCCCTTGTTCTGTGTGATTTTGGTTTAACCGCCTGGAGTTTTAGTTGTGTCGACCGCAGGTATGAAGAAAGTGACATGCCCCATCTTTGACGGTCACGAGTATCCCAAGTGGAAGGCCATGATGAAGAAACGCCTCATGGCGATGAACAGCGAGCTGTGGACCGTCACTGAGATTGGTCTGGCCGATCTGTGCAAGATGGCAGAAGCTGATTACATTCGCAAGTACACTCTTCTCAACCTCACGGCGAAGGATGTCATCTGCTCCAGTCTGTCACAAAATCAGTTCAGGAATATCATGCATCTTGATCATGCGAAGCTCATCTGGGACCGTCTCTCTGAGGTCTATGAAGGTCATCGAACCTGTCATGATCCTTGGTATGAGAACTTCAAGGAATCTCTCAAAGCGATGAAATTCGGACCAGAATCATCATCTTCTGCATCATGCCTTATGGCAAAAGATGCTGAGGTAACTGAATGCTACCTATCCGAGTCTAGTGATGATGAATCTGGTGATGAATTTGGACCCAGCTATGTCAAACTTGCTTCCCTTGCCACTAAACAACAAAGAGCTTTGGAAAAAGTTCACTACATGCTAAATAAGAGCGATGATATGTTGGGTGAAGAAATGGATCAGTCAAAAGCTTTGGCTGAAAGTCTTCAGAGACTTCATACTAAGTATGACACCCTTCAAGATCAACATAACACTCTTTTATCTGATCATGAGAAGCTTTCTTATGAATTTCTTCAAAGAAATCAAGACCTTGAGAAGCTAAGAGTGAGTTATGAAGATCTTCAGAAGGAGCGCGATTCATTACTTGCTCAACAAATCAACACTTCTAAGGAAGAATTTGTTCCTCCATGCTTGAAGTGCATTGAACGTGAATCTGCTAATTCTTCACCTGAATGTTCAAATACTGCTAATGTTTCAAATTCTTCACATGCCTCTGCTATCACTAATTCCTCATCTGAGGACATTGCTAGTATCACTGACGATGCAGGGCTGAAGGAATTGTACATGACAGGCATGTACAAAAGCCTCAAAGGGCACCAGACTCTTTGTGATGTGCTTAAAAAGCAGATCCTCAACAGGAACCCTAGGAAAGAGGGTATTGCTTTTGAGAGGAAACTCAATGTTGATGGTACATATTGGAAGCCTGAGCAGTACCCCAAAACTACATGGGTTGCTGCAAAGGGACCTCCAGTTGATCCATCTAATTTATCTGGATTTGTATGTGAATCTCATCGTTCTGATGATGAGTCATTTGACTCCAACTATAAACTGTTCAAAAATCAGAATGGTGAAGTATTTGCTAGATATGTTGGCACTAACTGCAGGAACGGTTCCCCTATGAAGAAAATCTGGGTTCCCAAAAGATGCCTTGAAAATCTTCAGGTGAATGTCATCATGACACCACCTGTGAAGAACAGGAACCCCAGATCAAATTCTTCATATGGACCAAATTCTTCATATGGATCCAAGTCATCATACGGACCAAACTCCTCACATGGATCATATTCCTCAAAAGGATCAAAGTCCTCATATGAACATCATCGTGCTAACCCATCTGTTTCGTAGGGAAGATCTAAGGATTATGGATATGTGCACTATTCTTCAAATCATTATGTCCATAAGTCCTCGAGGAATTTCTCTGCTTACTCTTATGCTTACTCTAACCCCTCTTATGTGAAGCGAAATGGACTGGCATCTATGCCACCTTTCTCTTATGGAGCTCGTAGAATGATGAACTCTTTGCCACCCCTTCAGATGTGGGTGGTGAAGAAAAAGAACTAATCTCTTCTGCAGGGCCAGGTCTCCAGACGTACGTAATCGTCTGAAGAATTTGCTGGAGACCTGAGTATGCCTGATAGGACGCAGGCTAATCATGAAGAAATGAACTTTCATTTCTCACGTCCTCACACTGCTTTATCTGTTCTGTTGCTTGATGAAATTGATCTGATGAATTGATGTCATATTCTTCACTGATGAAGTATATGAGTTTGTAAGCTGCACTAATTCATCTGCAGGATGATCAACCCAAAGCCACTGAGTGGGTCCTCGATAGTGGATGTACAAATCACATGGCTGGTGACAAGAATCTATTGATGGATGCTCCATTATCTCCGTCACATCTGAAGCATATCATCTTTGCTGACAAAGGCAAAAGTCAAGTATTGGGTCTAGGTAAGGTTGCGATCACAAAGGATCGACACATGGACAAAGTCATGCTTGTTGAGTCCTTAGGATACAACCTTATGTCTGTCTCAATGCTTTGTGATCTTGATATGGTTGTTGTCTTTGGCAAATACCATTGTGTTGTGGTTATGGAAGCTGACAATTCCAAAGTCTTCGAAGGCTCTAGGAGAGGAGACATGTATATTGTTGATTTCTCTATAGGACCACAACCAGCCGTGTGCCTACTTGCAAAAGCTTCAGAAGGCTGGCTCTGGCATCGACGACTTGGTCATGTAGGCATGAGGAATTTGCACACGCTTGCGAAGAAGAAGCATGTCATTGGCATCGAGAATGTCAAATTCCTCAAGGATCACCTATGCGGAGCCTGTGAAGCTAGGAAGATGACAAAGGCCAAGCATCCAGCGAAGACTATCATGACCACTACTCGCCCATTTGAATTGTTTCACATGGATTTCTTCGGTCCTAATCATTATTCTGCTGTTTCAAATGAAGCATCTCAATATCGCTTTGTTATTGTTGATAATTACTCTCGTTAAACATGGGTACACCTTGTTACTTACAAACATGAAGTGCAGGAAGTCTTCAAACGATTTTCCTCGAGGGCTTCAACCAACTTTGGTGTGAAGATCAAGCACATCAGAAGTGACAATGGCACTGAGTTCAAGAATTCTGGTCTCGATGACTATCTTGATGAACTTGGTATTACTCATGAGTTATCTGCTCCTTACACTCAGCAGAACGGCATCGTGGAGCGCAAGAACAGGACTCTTGCTGAGATGGCTCGCACTATGCTTGATGAATACAAAACGCCTCATCATTTCTGGACCGAGACAATTGATACTGCATGCCACATCATCAATAGAGTATATCTTCACAAATTCTTCAAGAAGACTGCCTATGAACTCCTCACTGATAAGAAACCCAATGTAAGTTATTTCAAAGTCTTCGGTGCTAAATGTTGGATAAGAGATCCTCATCACAACTCAAAATTTGCACCGAAAGCACATGAAGGTTTTATGCTTGGTTACGGAAAGGACTCGCACACCTACAGAGTCTTCAACAACGTTCTTCACAAGGTTGTTGAAACTGTAGATGTGCAGTTCGATGAAACTAATGGCTCGCAAAGAGAGCACCTACCTACTGTGATAGATGAACCAGCACCTGAGGAAACTATCAAGTTCAAGGCTACTGAGGATGTCATTCCCACTGAAGAATCTGCTGAAGAATTCATTATAGAACATGAAGAACGTTGAGCTAATGCACCTGAAGAAAATACTGAAGAAAATGATGCTGAAGAGAATGCTGATCAAATTCTTCAACGGCAACCAGCTCATCCTCGCATTGCAAAAGAAGTGCAAGTTGAAAAGATCATCAATGACATCAAAGCACCAGGTCCTCTCACACGCTTAAAAGCTTCACATTTATCTAACTTTTGTGGGCACTATGCTTTTGTCTCTATTACAGAACCCACTAAGGTAGATGAAGCATTTCTGGAGCCTGAGTGGATTCAGGCCATGCAAGAAGAATTACATCAGTTCGAGTTCAACAATGTCTGGGAACTGGTCAAACGTCCAGATCCTCGCAAGCACAATATCATTGGCACAAAGTGGATCTACCGCAACAAGCAAGATGAAAATGGCCTTGTGGTTAGGAATAAGGCACGGCTTGTAGCTCAAGGCTACACACATGTTGAAGGAATTGATTTCGATAAAACTTTTGCACCTGTTGCTAGACTTGAGGCTATTCACATATTACTTGCTTATGCTAACCATCATGATATCACTTTATATCAAATGGATGTGAAAAATGCATTCCTCAATGGTAAGCTTGAGGAAGAAGTATATGTTGCTCAACCCCCATGTTTTGAAGATCCAAAGAATCCTGACAAAGTCTCTAGACTCAACAAGGCCCTCTATGGCCTCAAGCAGGCCCTACGGGCGTGGTATGACACCTTGAAGGAATTCTTCATGAAGAAAGGCTTCGAACCCGGTTCACTCGACCCTACTCTTTTCACTAAATCTTATGATGGTGAATTGTTTGTGTGCCAAATATATGTTGATGATATTATCTTTGGCTGTACTGACCAACGTTATAGTGATGAATTTGCCTATATGATGAGTGAAGAATATCAAATGTCTATGATGGGAGAGTTGAAATTCTTCTTAGGTCTTCAAATTCGTCAACAACGCAATGGCATATTCATATCTCAGGAGAAATACCTCAAGGATGTACTGAGGAAATTCGACATGCAAGATTGCAAAGGCGCCAAAATTCCTATGCCCACAAATGGCCATCTGTGCACTGATGAAAATGATATTGACTTCGATCATAAGGTATACCACTCCATGATTGGCTCTTTATTGTACCTATGTGCATCTAGGCCAGACATAATGCTTAGTGTTTGCATGTGTGCCCGATTTCAAGATACACAGAAGGAATCACACCATAAGGCTGTGAAGCATATTCTTCGATATCTAGCTCACACACCAACACTTGAATTTTGGTATCCCAAGGGCTCGACTTTTGATCTCATTGGATATTCTGACTCTGACTATGCTGGTGATCATGTGGACCGCAAGTCAACATCTGGTACATGTCATTTCCTCAGACGATCTTTGGTCCGTTGGTCCTCGAAGAAACAGAACTGCGTATCACTATCTACTGCTGAAGCTGAGTACATTGCCGCTGGTTCTTGCTGTGCTCAATTGCTATGGATGAAACAAACTCTCAAGGACTATGGCGTCAGCATGAAGAATGTGCCTCTCTTCTGTGACAATGAGAGTTCCATCAAGATTGATCACAACCCAGTTCAACACTCGAAGACAAAGCACATTCAGATTCGTCATCATTTTCTTCGTGATCATGTGTTGAAGGGCGACATTTCTATTGAGCATGTGAAGACTGAAGAACAGCTAGCCGATATCTTCACAAAGCCCTTGGATGAGAAGAGATTTAGCAAGTTGCGGTGTGAGCTAAATATCCTAAAATCTTCGAATGTTCTTTGAAAAGGACACTCATCCTAACACTTATGCAAAATTGATGATTTAGATGTGCAACACATGAAGAAACATTTTTCCTCAATCAATGAAGAATAACACTCTTAGTGTGAAGAAATTAAAGAAGAATTTGATTCTCAGAACCCTACGATAATTGTACGTGGTGTCTGAAATCATCATTCTTATACGGTGGGTCACGCCACCACCAAAAGTTGAAATTCCTCAATTGTTCATATTTTTCAACTTTACATTGTCTTCACTATTTCCGTCGTTTTTCTTCGTTAGCTATATATATAGTGTTACTATTCATCACCCAGGGTGCAGAATAAGTTATTCTTCACCCGAGGTAATTTTACGATCATTTTATAAACAAATTACGTTTGAAATAAAAATAGTTACATTCATCTTCATTCGGCACGTAAAATTTGACATAAGAAAACAAATATATAGGTCATAAGATCAAAAAAATGCATTTTATGTATTTTTTACACTGCGTTTTTACGTTTGTAATTTTACCTAACATAAAATATTTTTTACAGCGACTATATATTTTCTTACGATCTATTTTTACGTATAAAATAATACAAAATTTACGGAACATAAAATTATGGTGCATTGCTATTAAAATAGAGGGGGGTGAAGAATAACTATTCCTCACCCAGGGTGACGAATAGCGCGACCTTATATATATATATATATATATATCTTTCCCTACTACTAAAGCACGTAATGCCTCCGGTCGTATGTCGCTGTGGCAATTTTGCAATAAAGTCCTTCAATTTTCTGGTAATTAAACCCATAGTCCCTTTTAAGTGAATACTTATTTGTGAAACATTTTGTTTTTGCACAAAACCCCTCATCCTTTGAGGATCGAACCGTCAACCAGGCCCTTCGCCAAAATCAGAAGTCAACAAGGAGAGGACGACAACAGAACAAAGGGATTACAATCCGCAACATCAGATACTTCCACGAAGAAATCGGATTAGCAGAACCGACACCCTCCGATTTAAATTTGACCCAGATGGTAAAATTTGGGAATACAAAAAATACTACCAAATAATCAGTTAGGAGTACCATCAAATGCTTCCGCCTAGCGGCCTCGCGACACCGGGACTCCTGCTGGCGAGGGCCATCTTACCCACGCGGCGGCCCACACGCAGTGCAGCTCACGCGAGTACGACGAGGGAAAGCCCGGGACGATCGATGGCGGCGTTGTCGTTGTTATCATCACGCTTGGAGGCAAGCCAAAGAGTGGCGGTGCCGGAAGCAGGGGAGGACGGGCCCTGGCGACCGGTGAACTCGGAGGTGGCGGCGGCGCGACGACGTCCGGGTGCTGGCGGCAGCGGCGAGGCTCCTTCCGTGCTCCCTACATGACCAAGGGAAAAAGAAAAAGCTAAGATGCATGTGAGGAGACATGAAGAAGGAGAAGGAGAGGCGCTGGAGCTCCGGTGTGGGGCTGCGTGCGTGAGGAATCGGGACTCGGGAGGGCAGTGAGCCCGTGGAGGAAGGAGGAGACGCTCGGGAGGCTCGGTGGTGGCCTCGATTCCATCTGGATTCAAAGCTGCGTGTGGAGAAGAATGCGTGGGGAGAGATGAGGATGAGGGCGGCTGGCTGAGAAGATAAGGTTGGATGGGAGGGAGAGACAGCAGTGCGTCGGGCCAAATGACACCCGTCGCCCACGCGAGAGACAGCTGGTGGAAATCGTTGTCTATATTTTCGAGCGCGTGCCCAACTGACATAGCTTCGGTTGCGTTGGAAGATTGGTTCGTATGTGTTGAAAATTAATAGTAATAAGAAAAAGAGAGAGAGAATTAATAAATGGGCTCATGCACGCATCACGGCTAAACATGATTCCATGAAAGGGATTAATGGGAGCTGCGTGCGAGCTGTGTGCGGACGGCATGCATCGCGGTCAGGCAGGCGAGCTGCGAGAACTGCGACGCGTGTGCTTGCTAGGCGCCGCCACCACGTGCTGAATGCCGAGCCGCATACACGCACGCGCTGGCCGGCCACATGCACATGCTCGGGAACCAACTGGGCTGGGCATGCTTTGGGCCTTGACCATCACAAATTATTTTTTGATTGAGCCGTTGGAAAAAATGTACAAAACAATTAGTGTTTTCTTTGTAAGCTATGCTCCGAGTAGGTCGATTGTAATTACATAACGCATGTTGCGTTGGGCCTAGAAAATAATAAAGCTCAGTAAGTCGGCTTTTCCTATTAGCATTAAATAAATAATACCACTTCACCTCCTTAGAACCAAAACCATCAAGTTATATATGTCCTGAAGTTACCCGTTACTGATAGACTCAATAAATCAGCTTGTGAATCAATAAGTAGAGAATGAGGATGATGATGCGAGAAGAAGAGAATGCTAAAGGAAGGAATGAAGGAATATGCTGCCCTATATGCGCTAATTAAGTAGTGAACAATTACAAAATTGGACGGAAGACTGCATGGATGAAACCGAAGAAAGTCACTAACATATTAGAGAGGTAACAATGTCTCCCGTTGCAACGCACGGGCATTTGTGCTAGTATATATATATGAGTTTATGTCCTCTACATTATTCACTTATTGTTAATTCTTCAAGTTGGTTTTTCTGCTAAATGAATGTGATCATACCCTTCCCCTCTATGCTATACTCAACCCAATCTGTTCACAAATTCTTCATGTGCGTTCTATTTGAAACTCGTTCAAAATCTTTACTGTGTCCTTGTCAGCTGAAGAAATTGCGAACGGAACTTTAAAACCTATCTTATCTAAATTTTCGGCTTTGCCGCTCAAACCGTTCCGCATCCCACGATACACTTATCCATTCACCCACGATCACACACGATCTCCACCTCTCAGTATGTGGGTGACACATGTCAAGTGAATGAGAAGGGTCAGGGGCACGTTCGTCTAATTTCTTCGGGCGAACAGTTTTTCACCGTGGCTATAAATACCCCTCCTTCCCTTCCTCACTTCTTTTACTCCGCTCGACCTCTCTCCAGCTCGAGCTTCTCAAACCCTAGGCCGCCGCTACTTCATCGCGCCGGTGAGGAAGAGCTTCACTGCCTCGACCTCGTCGTCGACGTACTCGCGCCGACCGCGGAAATCTTCACTCTGCCGCCGCCGTAGCCGTCTTCCTCCACCGAGTTAGGGCGTGGAAGATCTACACAGATGAACTTTATCTCTCCACTTCACTGTTCGTCGTGTTCTTCATCCAAGGTAATTAAAAGTTACTTTTACTGCCCTCGTTGATTCGAATGATTATCTACAAAATCTTCAAAGGTGTTTTTCTTCATATCTTCACACACTAAACACCTCACAAGTCATCTGTTCTTAATTCGTTTCTCTAAGCATCATTTTTCTTCAAGATTCCTCAATTGTGTGGATCTTCGATCTATACAACTCTGGAACCTAAGACAAAGAACACTTAGTGAAATTCTTCAAGACTCGTCTGGTCAAATTCCTCAAACTTGTTCTTTTTGAAAAACCTTCTGAGAACGCATATGACCTCTCTAAATTCCTCGCAACTATACTCTGTTCACAGGTACTCATGTCAGCTACTGAATCACTAGGTTCTCATCAACTTAACTCATTTGCAGCGTTCCTCGAAAAAAAGTTGCATACTTCTTCAAAGAATTCAATTGTCCAAATTCCTAAACTGAAGAAAATGGCTGATGGTAAGAAGCCACAGAAAGGAGGAAAGAAGCCTGAGGTCATGACTGCCTTTGAAATCCCTGATGACATTTACAAAGAGTATTGCACACCTGATGAGGCCAAGTTTGGTAAGGAAAACAAAAATCAGCGCAAGGTGCGCATACAGAGGATTGAAAGGAGATGGGTAAGAGAATGGAGGGAGTACAGAAATGTCACTCCCAAGTACATGAAGTAATTCGCACTCAATCCTCCATGCCCAAGACCTCCATTGGCACCTGGCCAAATAGCTAATCCCACCAGCCTCAAGCGCGGTTGGGACTATCCTGACGAATGGGCCAAGCGCCAAGCCAAGTTGGCTAAGCAAGCCAGAGAAGCAGTGATGAAATTCAATGAAGACTCTGCTGCTGCTGCTGCCTCTGCTGAGGCCTCTGCTGTCAAGCCCAAGAAGGCTATGTCAAAGAAGCCTGCGCGCAAGCCAAGTGCTTCACCAACAATGCCCTCAAGGCCAAGCTCCTCAGCAATGCCCTCACAGCCAGAATCCTCAAAGCCCTCACGGCCAATTCCTCATGCTGCTCCTGCTCCCTCAAAATCCTCAGCTCCTCCAAAGTCTTCAGCTGTTCCAACAAAGTCCTCAGCACCTGTGCATCTTGCCTCGTGCCAAAGGACTGTAGGCATGTCCATTGCCTCAGGAGCTTCAGCTAGTTCCTCAGCTGCACCAACTTCCTCAACGGGACCCTCTCTATTGAAGACAAACGCCACTGCTGGACGAGGTACTCGCCCTATTCCTCAGAAGAAGCAAGTAGCCTTCCAAGTGCCGTCTAATGAAGACGAAGCTGATAATGATGAACTTGCAGAAATCATCAGAGATAGGCAAGTCAGGGCCGCTAGAGCCAAGGGAACAGATGTGCCACTGCTTTTGGATCCCAAGTTGATCCTCGAATACATTGATGTTTGGCACAAGGACCCCAACACTCCCATGCTTGATTTCAAGATGACTCCTGGCCAAAGTCACATGCTGACTCACTTCATACAAGAAGAGAAATGGAAATTTGAACAGGGGAGGAGGGTGAAGAAAGCGTAGTACAAGAAAGAGCGCTTTCTGAAGCAAAACGTCTGAAGTTTTCACCTGAAGAACTTGTTGCTCTCCAATCAGAAATCAAGAAACTGAGTGATGAATTTGATCGGTATTATGCTGACTGGCTGGGAGCCAAAGTCAGATTTGTAAAGATAACAGAATATTTCACCTCAAATGTTGCGGCCCCAACACAACAGGAAATTCCTCAGGCTGAAGCATCTGCTCAGCCTACTGAACAAAATGCCAGCACCGCTAATGACAATCAGGCTGCTGAAGAAAACGTGAGTTCCAGGGCTGATGACTGCATTCCAGTCGCTGAAGAAATTGCCAGGGCACCCACTAGTGGTGCGCCTGAAGAAAACGAAGAAAATCAAACAGATTCCTCTGCTCCTCCTGCGCCTACACCAACTCCAATCCTTCCATCTGCATCAGATGTGAAGAAGACTAAGGCTGCGGAGCGTGCAACAGTGAAGAAAAGGAAAGCATCAGCTGCTTCAGATTCTTCAGCTCCGAAGAAGATGAAGCCTATGACAAGTTCATTTGCAAATCCCATTGATGTTGTTCCCATCTCAACCAGGCCATCAAAGGACCTTGTTTCTTTTGGTGAAGAATATGAGATCCCTAGCGAATCTGATGAAGAAAATCATTCTCCTGCTTCATCAGAGAAGATTGATGAAGAAATTGAAGTGGATACGATCCCTTCAACACCTTTCATCTCCTCGCCCATGCCTCAGTTCACAGCTGAAGAGGCCAGCGTTGAAGAAATGGAAGATGAAGATGTGGACGTTGGCTGCTCCACACCAGTAGTAAGTGATGAATTCTGGGAAAGTCAGCATCCAAACTCTCCAATGTTCACACCGTTGCAGCAAATACCTCAATCGCCTGCACAAACTGCTCAAATGGGCTCTGAAGAAACTCACTCCACCTCATCTGTACATGAGGAAATTCCAGCCACTAGTGCTGAAGAAACTGCTGCTGCTGAACATCTGAAGACACAGACTGCCACTGAAGAGGAACCAGGAATTCCTCAGCCTGAAGAACCTGAGATTGCGATTCCTGAGGTCGTGATGCAACTCACTGACACTCCTCTGCCCAAGCCCAAGGATCCATTCTCATGCAAGCAAAAGTTCAGGGCTGATGATTTCTTCGGCGAGCATGTATTCTTCGAAGACTACAACCCTTATAACTCTGCTCGCATTAGGAAGAGGCGTTTCTGGACTGCTAGTCAAGCCAATTTCTATTCCTCAGTGCTGTTCAACAAAGAGAAAATCTTCTACCATGAGCATATTCCTCACGTGGATATCGAATCTCTGCCGTGCTTCGCACCAGTCCTCAGTGTTCTTCACGATGCTGGACTGTTAAACTTTTGCTCTGACATCTGCGATTGGAATGAAGAACTGATTCTTCAATTTTATGCAACGCTACACATCACAGGAGATTCTGAAGATGTGAATTCATGGGTGCTGGACTGGATGTCTGAAAACACTCACTACACTGCACCAGCTTCTGAATTGCTTTGTGCCTTACCATTCAGTCCTCCCCTTGAAGAAGCTCGTTGCATCTACAGTGAACCTGAGCTTACAAATCACTACATGCAGGTGCTGATGAAACCTTTGAAGCCAGGTCAGGCACAAAGAACCAAATTCCTCGTGAAGGAATTGCTTTATGTGCCCAGAACTTTCTATCGTATTCTTACGAGGACAATGAGTCCTATCAAAGGCCACGACTCATCTGATGAGGAAATTGTTGGCATCATGAAGAATCTGGTATTCAACATTGTTCATGGCATTCCTGTCAATTATCACGATTTCTTCATGAGGACTCTGGCAAATGTTGCACTGTCTCCGTTTGAGCTGAAGCCTTATGCACCTTGGATTATGAGATTCCTCGGGACAAGGTCTTCACTCAACTACAAAGCTGATTTTCAGAATCACCTCAGCTACTTGCCCCCGATTGATGTCCTCAAGCAGACCTATTCCTCGGTTGATGGAAAGGGGAAGGCACCAGCTGTTATAGATGAAGGCATTCGTCCATTGGATGGACAATTTCGCAAAGCTGCCTCTTATTCCACCAATGATGACTCTGCCACACATGACTCTGCCAATGCACCCAAGTATACTCCTCAAGCCACTGCTCCTCATGTGATGACTGATCGTGAGCTGCTGCTTAGTCTTCACCAGAAGGTGGATCGAAATCATAAATGGGTTAAGCATCAATTTGGTTCATTTCTTCACAACATGACTGCTACACACAATGCAGTGAAGAAAAACTATTACTACCTCCATGAAGTCTTCGGTCGCACCTGGGCAATCCTGTCACATCTGTATGGCGAAGACGATCTAAAGAAAATGGGTCGCAAGGAAGATTTTGACTGGTCTGCACCTCCACCAAAGAAATTCAAGAAGGTCAAGGTTCCTTCTCTGGTGGCCAACTCATATTCTTCATCGCGCGACACTGATGAGAATGAATACTTGGACGACATTGCGGCAGGCCCTACTACAACAAACGACCCCAACAACGCTGGCGCTCCTTCATCAACTTGATATTCTTCAGGGGCGTTAGTCCTCATATTCGACCCTTTTCGTCATTTGATGACAAAGGGGGAGAATTTTGAGTTAGTCTTCAAGCGGGTCTTTCTATATGGGCGTTTTCTTTTAAAGTTACAACTCTCGTTCCTCTGAGACTTTATTGGATCGAGTTGTAAACTTAAACCCGATGGTGCTCTGGTACTCTTGATACGCTTTTCTGCATGCTTATTCCTCATTAATATTATTGCACGCATGCTGAATTACATCAGTCACCATATTTCATCATGCATTTCAAATTCTTCACTGTTGTATGTCAAATGCGTGTATGAATTACAAGATATAGGAGGAGATCTCCATGATTCAACTCTTCAAGTGTGCATTGCTTCAAAAACAAATTCCTCACTATGCACATCTTCAGGGGGAGTTCTTCTATATCTTGCAATCAAATTCCTCAATATCAGTATTTACACTTCATATGTTTATCCCCGTTGAAAACTTAACCTATATTGTCATCAATCACCAAAAATGGGGAGATTGTAAGTGCATCTAGTGCCCCTTAGTGATTTTGGTGTATTGAAGACTTATAGGTTAAGGGACTAATGCGTTTGTGAGTGTACACAGGTCTATAAGTCTATGAGGAGTTTGATATTTACAGAGAAAGTCAACCCCTAAAAATGAAGTTCTTCGACTGAAGACTTTGTCTTTCTGAAGACTTTGAAAGTGAAGAAATTGGTGTGACCTTGAAGACTTGGTATTCATTCGAGGAACATGAAGCGTGAAGACTTTTGTTTTCGTAGTTTCATTTTCTCTTTCTTGAGTCATAGGAAACACCGTACTTTTAAAGGGGGTCGAGGAAATACTAAGGAAAAATTTCCATGTGATGCTCAACTCAAAATCCTACACCTACCAATCCCTTCGAGTGAAGCCATTGGAAATCTCATACAACTCAGTCAATTTCTTCAGTGACAGAGATGAAGTTCTTCTGGTCTTTGAGGAATTTGTTCTGACTGAGGAGTTAGGAATTCGCCAGTGCGGATTGCCTACACAGTGAGGAACATGATAGCCCTAAGGAATTTGATACTCAAATTTCCGACCGTTGCTGTGCTATGCGCCAGCTGTCCCAAAATATCTACCCACCTAACGATCATATCATTGAAGGGCATTTATGTCTTAGCATGTCGGGCTGCTCCCTAGGCTATAAATAGCCGCCCCATACAACCACTAGCTGGTTGGCTGCTCCGAGAGAAACTGACACTTGTCATTTGAGAGCAACCCATCCTCCGAGGACTTTGAGCGAAAATCATCAAGTGAGGAAAAACCCAAACCCAAACACCTACAAACCCCAAGTGATTGAGCATCACTAAAGAGATTGATCCTGTGTGGATCCGACACTTGTTACCTTTGAAGACTGTGCTTCTTCCAGACGGTTAGGGGTCATGGTCTAGAGCATCCAAGAGGAATTGTGGATCGCCGAGTGACCAAGTTTGTGAAGGTTCGAAAGTCACCTGAAGACTTACCATGAGTGATTGGGCGAGGTCTGTGTGACCTTAGCTCAAGGAGAATACGGTGAGGACTTGGTGTCCTGAGCTGCGTGTTCAGGACTGGGTGTCCGGGACTGTGTGTCCTCGAGTTTAAATACTCAGCCGCTCCAACCAGACGTACAACTGAGACAACAGTTGGAACTGGTCTACCAAATCATTGTCTTCACCAAGCTTACTGGTTCTATTCCCTCAACTCATTCATTTCCTCATAACTGTGTTGTGTGCTTGTTCATATCTATGTTTGAAGACTTTGACTGAAGACTATCTCAATGTCCTCAGTTCAATTTCTTCAGTCTGTTTGTCTTCATCTTGTGTTATCCTGTGCTTACGCTACCTGTACTGTGTGCCTGCCTTCATTTCATCATGATGACTATGCTTGTGTTCTGTTATGTTTACTTTTGAGTACTTATTCCGCTGCTAGTAGTTCTTCGCTAAGGAATTTCCTCACCGGCAAATTTCTCAGTGAAGAATTTCTTAGAAATCGCCTATTCACCCCCCTCTAGTCGATATAATGCACTTTCACTATATCAAGCCGGATGTGCTCACGTTGGCAAAATTCCTCCATCTCTCCTTTGGATAGATTAGTACCATTATCAATTATAATGCTGTGTGTAAAGCCAAACCGGAATATCACCTTTTTGATGAATTGAACCGCCGTGGCTGCATCACACTTACTAACTGGCTCCGCCTCCACCCATTTGGTGAATTTATCAACTGCCACTAACAAGTGGGTCTTTTTGTCCTTGGATCGCTTGAAGTGTCCAATCATATCAAGCCCCCAAGTCGCAAATGGCCAAGTTATTGGAATCATCCTCAACTCCTGAGTCGGAACGTGAGCACGACGTCCGAATTTTTGACAGCCGTCACATCTTTTGACCAAATCCTCCGCATCGGCATGTGCTGTTAACCAGTAAAAACCATGGCGAAAAGCCTTAGCAACTAAAGATTTTGAGCCGGCGTGATGACCGCAACCTCCTTCATGGATTTCTCGTAAAATCTCACAACCCTCTTGAGGAGAAAAACAACGCTGAATTGCTCCTGAAACGCTGTAACGATGTAACTCCCCGTTAAGTATGGTCATGGACTTGGAACGCCGGATTATCTTTCGAGCCAACGTTTCATCGTCTGGTAACTCGCCCCGGTTCATGTAAGCCAGATACGGGATTGTCCAATCCGGTATGACATGCAGAGCTGCCACTAATAGAGCCTCCAGATCAGGAATAGCCAACTCTTCTTCTGTTGGTACTTTGACTGACGGATTATGCAATACGTCAAGAAAGATATTTGGTGGAACCGGTTTACGCTGAGAACCAAGACGACTTAAAGCATCTGCCGCTTCATTCTTTCGCCTGTCTATATGGTCCACCTGATAACCCTTGAAGTGACCAGCCACTGTATCCACCTCTCGCCGATATGCAGCCATGAGTGGGTCTTTAGAATCCCAAGTGCCAGACACCTGTTGAGCCACCATATCTGAATCACCGAAGCACTTAACCCGGCTTAAGTTCATCTCTTTAGCCATCCGAAGACCGTGGAGCAAAGCCTCATATTCAGCTGCATTGTTAGTACAAGGGAACATTAAACGGAGGACATAACAAAACTTGTCACCTCGTGGGGAAGTTAGTATGACTCCAGCCCCCGAGTCCTCCAACTGCCTGGATCCATCAAAATGAATAGTCCAATACGTATTATCTGGTTTCTCTTCTGGTGCCTGTAACTCTGCTCAATCATTGATGAAGTCCACGAGTGCCTGGGATTTGATTGCTGTGCAGGGCATATATTTGAGCCCATGAGGTCCAAGCTCGATAGCCCACTTGGCAATCCGGCTAGTTGCTTCTCTGTTTTGAATGATATCTCCTAGAGGGGCTGAACTGACCACTGTGATGGGATGACCCTGAAAATAGTGTTTAAGCTTCCGGCTTGCCATAAACACTCCATATACCAGCTTCTGCCAATGTGGATACCTCTGCTTTGACTCAACGAGCACCTCACTGATGTAATAAACCGGCCGTTGAACCGGATATTCCTTGCCAACCTCCTTGCGCTCTACCATGATAGCCACGCTAACAGCTCAGGCATTAGCAGCCACATATAGCAATAACGGCTCCTTATCGATCGGTGCTGCAAGCACGGGCGGTTCAGCTAACTGCCTCTTCAGATCCTTGAACGCTTTATCAGTTGCCTCGCTCCAGACAAAGTTATCTGTTTTCTTGAGCATCTGATATAAAGGGATGGCCTTCTCCCCAAGACGACTAATAAAACGGCTTAAAGCTGTAATCCGACCGGCCAGACGTTGAACGTCATTGATGCACGCCGGTTTAGCCAAAGATGTGATCGCTGAATTTTTTTTCCGGATTAGCCTCAATGCCTTTGTTTGACACCAAAAAACCCAAGAGCTTGCCTGCCGGGACACCAAAGACACACTTCTCCGGATTGAGCATCATCTTGTAAACCCGGAGGTTGTTAAAGATTTCTCTCAAATCATCTATCAATGTTTCCTCCTTTCTGGACTTTATCACAATATCATCCACATATGCATGAACATTGCGCCCAATCTGCTTATGAAGGCAATTCTGAACACAACGCTGATAAGTTGCCTGGGCACTCTTGAGTCCAAAGGGCATGGAGACATAGCAGAAGTCTCCAAAGGGAGTTATGAAAGCTGTCTTCTCCTGGTCCTTAACCGCCATTTTGATCTGATGATAACCAGAATAAGCATCCAGAAAACACAAAACGGTCACAACCTGCCATAGCATCAATTATCTGATCAATGCGAGGGAGAGCAAAGGGGTCTGCAGGGCAAGCCTTGTTTAAATCTGTGTAATCCACACACATACGCCAAGTGCCATTTTTCTTAAGAACCGGCACCGGATTAGCCAACCACTCTGGATGAAAGACCTCCAAGATAAACCCTGCGGCCAATAAACGGGCTACCTCTTCACCAATAGCCTTACGCCTTTGTTCATTGAAGCGGTGGAGAAATTGCCGGATCGGTTTAAATTTAGGATCAATGTTAAGTGTGTGCTCAGCGAGTTCCCTCGGTACACCTGGCATGTCAGAAGGTTTCCATGCAAAGATTTCCCGGTTCTCACAGATGAACTCGATGAGCGCGCTTTCCTATTTGGGATCCAGGTTAGTGCTGATGCTGAATTGCTTGGATGAGTCACCAGGAATAAAGTCAATCATCTTAGTATCTATAGCCGATTTGAACTTCAACGCCGGGTCATGCTATGTAGTCAGCTTTTTCAAAGAGGTCATATCTGCCGGATCAACTTGCTCCTTATAGAATTTCAATATCTCCGTGGCACAAACCGACTCAGCATAAGCCACATCACCTTCCTCACACTCCAAAGCGATCTTTCTGCTTCCATTTACTGTGATAGTCCCCTTATGACCTGGCATTTTAAGCTGTAGATAAACATAACACGGCCTCGCCATGAACTTAGCATAAGCCGGCCGCCCAAACAGGGCGTGATACAGGCTTTTGATTTTTACCACCTCAAAAGTCAATGTTTCTGACCTCGAATAATAGTCATCTCCAAAAGCCACCTCTAAGGCTATCTTACCCACTGGATATGCAGATTTACCAGGCACCACACCATGAAAAACGGTATTTGACGGTTTAAGATTCTTATCTGTCAACCCCATACGGCGGAATGTATCATAATATAAGATATTGATACTACTTCCCCCATCCATGAGCACTTTGGTGAACTTGTACCCCCCAACTTGAGGGGCCACCACCAAGGCCAAGTTACCTGGATTGTCACCCCGGGGCGGGTGATCCTCTCTACTCCACAAAATGGGTTGCTCAGACCAGTGCAAATACTGAGGTACTGTCGGTTCAATAGAGTTTACTGCCCTTTTGTGAAGCTTCTGATCACGCTTACACAAACTAGTAGTGAAGACATGATATTGCCCGCTATTTAACTGCTTGGGATTGCTCTGGTAATCCGACTGCTGCTGCTAGTTCCCCTAATGGTTGTAACCTCCCTGGTTGCCTTGGTGCCCTTGATTGATGTGTCCGGTTTGGTTGCCTTGAAACCCTAAACCGGAACCGCCACCTCCGTAACCCGGCCCGTGGAAACCACCTCCAGAACCGCCGGGTGGGCCATTATCATACTGGAACATATTGGAGTTCTTGAAATCTCGCATGATATAACAATCCTTCTAAAGATGTGATGCTGGCTTCTCTTTGGACCCATGCTTCGGACAGGGTTGATTTAACAGGCGCTCCAAATTAGGACCTGAACCACCGCCTCTTTGGGGCTGCTTACCTTTACAGCGCTGACCATTCTCCTGAGCGTTGGTGTTAGCCACAAAGTCCAAACTGTTGTCAGCCTTGCGCTTACCATTGTTGCCATGGCCTGCCGGATTATGCTGCTGCCCTTTAGCTGATCCGCTCTTTTTCCCTTTCCCCGGTTTGTCCTCCTCTGAGTCGGGGTCCTTGGTAGTATCTGAATCGGCATACTTAACCAAAGCGGCCATAAGCGTTGACATATCATTGCAGTGTCGTTTAAGCCTTCCCAACTTCTGCTTGAGCGGTAAAAAAGGCAATTGCCCTCCAACGTTAGCACTGCGGTATCTGCATTGATACGATCTGATGAATGCAAAATTGCTGAGACCCGCTTTACCCAATGGGTCATTGACTCCCCCTCCTCCTGGACACAAGCGGCCAGATCCACAATTGACATGGGCTGCTTACAAGTGTCTTTGAAGTTCTGGAAAAACCAGTGCTTCAACTCGTCCCATGATCCGACAGAGTTAGTTGGTAAGCTCTTTAACCAAGTACGAGCTGTTCCCTCCAACATCATGGTGAAATATTTAGCACATACCACTTCATCCACATCTAGCATCTCCATTGCCATCTCGTAACTCTCAACCCACGCCTTTGGTTGAAAATCAGCGGTGTAATTGGGTACCTTACGAGGTCCTTTGAAATCCTTGGGCAGTCTCACATTACGTAAAGCGGTGGTGAGGCATGGCACCCCTAAGGAGCTGAATACCATCCCTATTTCGACTGAAGCGGCGGACTGAACCAGAGTAGGTTGATGAGCTCTGTGTCGAGCTGCCAACTCAGCATCCCGACGTGCGCGACCATGATCCACTACATCCTGTGCATTAGCTCCTCCTCCTGCAGGGTTGTGTCCTCGTGGCGAATTATGGCGACGTGCACTGCTCGATACGGCCGGTTCATCCTCAACGTGCCTGCTATAGCTCCGGCTTGGACGGGGAGTGGAATGAATCCTCTCACGACTGTGTGAATATGCCTGCTGCTGATTTAGCGCCGTTTGAAGGAGATCTCTGGCCCGACGTGCCTCAATTGCCACTGGTGATTCGCCGTCGGTCGGGAGGGTTGCCAAGCGTGAAGCGGCGGCCACAATGTTGTCCAACGGGTTGGAATAATGTCCGGGAGGTGTTGGTACATACTGTGGCACAACGTTGTTCTGACGAGGCGGGTCCATCGTGCGCGGCTGAACCGGTGCTCCCGTTCCTGGTGCCTCCGTCCGGTTCAGTATTGGCTGGTTACTGGTACCTGCTCCTGGCGTATTGAAAAGATTTCGTGGTTCATAACCCGACGGGAGATGCGATCGGTACCTTCTTCTCATGACTTCTTCAGAAGCGTTCTGACCAGCCTAATCCGGTAGGCTTGAGCCTCCAACTCAGCCCGCTCTGTAGCCATCCTAGCGTTTTCCGCCGCTAGGTCCGCTCTAGCCTGTGCTATCTGATCCTTTACTTTTGCAATCTCCGTGTTGTGTTGCTCCCGGGCTGCTGCATCCACCTCTGCGGCCATCAGCGTCGCCAAAGCATCGAACAAATCAGACAGGACCTGAGCCGGAGGTGGCGCAGAGCTTCCTGCCCCCGTCGGTGTAGCTGTTGTTGAACCGGATAGTATTGCTGCGGCAGCTGATGAATGAGGCGCCGACTGTGTGCCGGCCATGAAGATAGCAGCCCGGTTTGGCAGATCAGGGGGATCCGGAATACTGTTGCGCTCGGATCCCCCGCCAATCCGGCCATCCTGCAACTGATAGAGCGACTCGGTCTCTCTGGAAGACTCGTCATCGGAACAGACAACAGTTTCTCCATCGGATGCCGGTCCGTCCTCGTATTCTGCTCCATGGATAGCACCTACAAAGACGTGCTTCAGCCCAGGCTGAACCGGCGACGAACTTGTACGCTGAGCCGTTTCAATGATGTCGGTGCAGATGTCCGACTCAAGGGCTGGTTCGCCAATCTTGCCGATGAAAACGTGAATCCTACCAAAGGGGACCCAGTACCCATATTCAATTGAATCGGCCTCGGGACCCCATCCAGCGTTGTCGATGTAGAGCTTGCCGCGACGACTCTTCATCATCCGGCCCACAACGTATCCCTTGAGTCCATCAAAGCTGCCCTTCAAGAACTCGAAACCATCGTGCGATAGCCCCACAGTGGGCGCCAACTGTCATGGGTTTGTCACGACAGATGTCCTTGTGAAAGGACTTAGTCGTGGAGCCATCGCAACGGGTTAGCTTAAAGGGGTTAAACCGGACAAGGGGACACGGGAAGTTTATACTAGTTCGGCCCCTTCGATGAAGGTAAAAGCCTACATCTAGTTGTGATTGGTATTGCTTGGGTTTTGAAGGCCAGGGAGCGAATCCACTTTTTCTGGTTCTCAAATTGTTGTCCCTTGAACCACTGCCAGGTCGTCCCCTTATATACATGGGTGGCGCCCGTCGGTTTACAGAGTCCCGAAGCCGAATCATAAACGTTTCCGGTTCGGTCTCTACACTTCCTATCTTACAAAGCAAGTTACATGATTAAGCCAGTTTACATCTACAGGCCTTAACTCTCTGCTGGGCTTTGGGCCTTCGTAAGGCGCCATCATCTCCACATCTTCATGGGATTCTACTCTTCATAAAGTTAATCTGGCTACTACTGGCCGGTTTACGTCCAGTAGTAATATCCCCAACAAGATCCAACCGTTGATCGGCTGCGGAATTCCTATATCTATCACCTCTCACAATTTCAGTTCGATCCGACCGTCCAAACTCCGGGAACCTTCCGATTAGTGCATCACTTTTTGGATCTATTTTCTGCGCAAATACGAATCCGACCCGAGTTCATCTTTCTTCATGAACGAGATATTGGACAACCTTTTTGGAAGAATCTCTATGTTGGGTATTGTGTTTTGTTTATGAACACATGCTTAAAATTTTTTTCTCCATTTCGGAGGTAATCTTCACCGTCACGCCGGTATTAAATCAGCCTTTACTCCACGTCCGCCGACCTGCACTAGACAGATCGTCGCTTCATTGAGCCGAGCCCAACCTTATCGGATCATCAGCTCGGCAAGCCAAACAAGAGTTCGGCATCACGAATACTAAATTACCACCAACACCATCGCACTACGGATTGCATGGTTAGGCGCGCCGACATCGCCGCTCGGTCACTTCATCAATCCGGCTTTGACTGCGTCACAAGTTATGACCAGCGTTGGCATGGCCGCACTGTTGCTCCTTCAAACTGATGTCCATCACGCCGAATTACCTCGGCTGACATGGCAGCTGCAATGTCTCCTTACCAACCCGCTCTGTTACCTTGGACTAGACCGGGGGCTTCGCCATCTCTTCATCAGCCTACTCCGGAGACTTCGCATCACCAGTCGACCAGCTTCGTCACGTTAGCTGGACCGGGGGCTTTGCCTCGGCGAGCCAACCTTTGTTAGCATCGCCATGCCGTCACTTCATCGCCCATTAGGCAATGGGTGTGCGGATCTAGTTCCAATTTTGGAAGTAATCTTTCTTCATGTTGCTACAACAGATAAACCAGGTGCTATTAATCCTAGTAACTTTTTCTTGCTTCGTTTATCTTTTCTAAGAAATTATTACTCCGGTTTGTTCCATTATCTATACATAGGTCTGTCAAATGGTGGCCGCATTAACGACGGTCGCGTGGTGGATCGGTCTGTTTCCATATACAATTCGGTGAATGCCGAATCCGGAACTTGGACCGGCCTGCGAATTCAGGCTTTGCCACGCCTTCACCGCGTCACGCCGACGCCCTGCATCAACATTGACTTCGGTGCCAGGCCACATCTCTTTAAATAAATTGTTTTTGTGAAAAGCAACTATGCAAGGATTATATATATATATTTATATTATTCTTTTTGGACCACACTATTTTATGTGTGTAGATGATCGACTTCGGCTGCGTCACGCGTTCACCTTGGCGTGCCGACGCCATCATCACGTCTCGGTCGGACTGGGGGTTTCGCCTCGCCACATCGACCATGCTATGTCACCTCTTCGAAATGCCGAACTCCTCGCTCGGCCATCTCGGGACCGGCTCAGGGGCTGGGACCTCGTCCCGCCGCAATCCCGGCCTGCGTCATCAACATCGAGCACATTAACCAGCTAAGTCGCTTTCATGCTAAAAAACAATCCGTTTTAAATTTTGTTCGGTTCGACCAAGCATTATACTTTTTTTGGCAAAGAGTTGTTTGTGAAAAACTTCCTTGTCAAAACTTTGTTTGTGACACACAAATGCAAATACCCCGTTTACTTGGGGGCTTCCTTTATGAAGCCTTTCCTCTTGCATATGATTATACTTGTATGGCTTCGTTCCTTGTTCGTGTATTATGCCACAATATGCACCATGTTGACTTAAGTGTTCCGCAAGCTGGGTTGCCTTGCTACTGTGTTTACCCCTACGTTCCCGATTGTTCGGCTAGGGAGTAAAGGGAGCACCTCTGCGATTGTCACGATCGGGTCATCCGAGCTCGGACCTCAGACTGGGTGAAGCTGAAAACTAGTGCTCTTATTGTTTTCAATCATGGTCGGCACACAACGGAACTCGTGAGTACAAAAAATCTATTGCACAAGTCTCATAGTAACAATGAGCAACCGAAGAAAGGTATCGGTGAGGGTACTATTTTCTTCGAAGATGCTTCTTACACTTCATCAGTAATATAGCATAAGTTCCTTGAGCGTGCTTTGTCTGTTACAGCCTTATGGCCTGATTGCCTGGTTATCAGAAAGACCGTCGATATTCTCGACAGATGGAGTACATAACACTTTTCAGCCCTTGACCGAAGAGGGAGAAGCCGACGGTCGGTTAAGACGCGTTTAAAGTTCGGGTGAACACAAATATGATATAAGTACTTCGGTACATACAATCATTATACATAAAGTTCTTTTACCCAAATCACTTGGGGGCTCTTAAATTTATGTGAGCTATTTTATAATAAGTGTTCTTCTTCTTAGTCGTTGCAAAGTCTTTTTCTATCACTCATTTTTTCGACGCAAGTGTGTGGTCAATAGCCGAGGAGCCTAATTTCTCTATCAAAGCCGCTAGAGTTTAGTTTGCTAAACTGGCCTAACGAGAAGTGCTCCGCCTTCGAGATAGGAGGTTGAAGCTGTAGGCTGACCCGCTTGAAGTCTTGAGATAGGACGTGTCATGTTAAAGCACGACAGAAGCACATTTTTTTAAAGGCCAATTTTCGGATTGGCACCGAACACTTGATCTAGTTCGGACGTAAGTTTTTACTAACGTTTTTTGGTTTTCCAAGCCTATGGCACTTTTAAACTATTTGTGTGTTTCCAGCATAAGTCTCGCAGTGCAACGCTAGACACCTTTAGAGATTCGGCAAAAACATTTTTGGATATTGCTATATATGCATCGGTTTCGAATTGTGTCTTCGGTCAATAGTTGGGTTGCCCGGCTCCTGTGCTTTCCTCCTATGTTTCGCTTTGTTCGACTAGGTGTGCAAAGGGAGAACCACTACGATTGTGCTTCCAACTAGCATGGTTAAGCGCCTCAGTGGAGAAAGCCGAAAACTGATTGTCACAATAAGTGTAAACTGGTCAGCGATCCGATGACTGTATTAAACTATAAGATCGATAGAGGTCACCCCGTGTAAAACGACGGTGTTCATAACATTTGCCGAAGTGTTTACGGCTTGACCTCGACTGTCGCCGAACACTAACTGGGGGCTAGTTACTGGCCTCCCAACTTAAAGCTCCTATGACTAGGTGAAAGTTATAAAGCCCGCATATCTGATTGCCTCGTTTCTGCTAACACAACCACCTTCGGGGCACCGAGACATCGGCTAAGGGTTGTTTTGTTATTGCGCAAACACCCTGCGTAGCATCTACAAGGGGGTGGAAGCCGACGATAGGCCACTTTCAACTGATAAACGGTCACAACAGAGTCAAAGTAAATATATCATCAACGTTCGTATTTAATATACGAGGGTTGCCTTCCGTAATCATCGTTATAAAGCCATAAATATGCATCACTTTGACTTAAGATTGTGGCAAGCTGGGTTGCCTGGCTCCTGTGCTTACCCCTACGTTCCCGATTGTCTGGCTAGGAGGTAAAGGGAGCACCTTTGTGATTGTTACTACCGGGTCATCCGAGTTAGTAGCTCAGACTGGGTGAAGCCGAAAGCTAGTGATCTTAAATGATATAATTGGTCGGCAATGACGAAAGTGAAAATTTTGGTTCATTAATACCACAAAGTTTGGGAACTTTCCCCAAACTAAATCCTTAATATTTTCCTCTCAGATTGATTGGAGGTGAGGTTTCATGATCATGATCAGCATGACAACCCAAAGAAAGGAATCGATAGCAGGATTATTTTCTTTGGAAGATGTTTCATATCTCTCTATGTACCTTTGTTTATAAAACCATATGGCCGGATTGCCTTGTTTTCCATAAATCTTTGCCCTTATAACGGCTTTATAAAGTAGGAGAAACACTCCCCGGCTTCTGGCTGAGGAGGTTGAAGCCGATGGTCGGTCAACAAAGTTTGTATAGTGCGGATCCGAGCATTAATGATGTAAAGTACTTGGATACATATAATCATTACACATAATTTGTGATTTTGCTCTGGATATCGATCCTTAATTCGTCCACCCATGCCCGTATTAAGGCTTGGGGGCTAATGGGCTTCGGGCTTATCATTCACTAATATTAAAGGGGCACATCGATCCCCTGATCTGGTGTTGCCACCCGACCAGTGTCTTGGGGGCTACTGCATTGCCCATTCAATGCAGAAAATTCAAAGTGCTCAGTGTTCGGCTGGACCGGACTATGCGCAAACGCGTCTTCGGACAACAATAGGTACCATCTGGGACTTGTCCAGCATCAAGCTAATATATTACGGCGACTTATCAAAACCCTCTCTCAAGGGCCCGTTCGCCGATCACTATTTCCTCTAATATATTACACCGCGTTTCTATTTCTAAGTATGGTGCCGAGCTGGGAATTGATCCTCAGGCTAATTTTACGAATTGACCTAAGTCTCAGGGGCTACTAGGGTCAGCGGTTTGATTTTATTCTTCAGGTGCATCCCGGATATTATGCCAGCACGCACCTTGAGGGCTACTAGCTATACATATCGGCAGAGAATACATTACACAATTAGGAATCAAATTCATAACAATCAGCCCATGGTCGGGGTGGTGCACCACCTCGGATACAGTCCGATGTTGGTGCTCGAACGCAAAAGATATCTCGGAAGCAGTTCGGCATAAAGCTCAGTTGCAAGTGGGTGGCTCCATAGAGGGCATCTCCGGCATTAATCTCGTTTGAACCCTTTTAACTTTTTCAAGACCAAGGTAATTGATATGTCTCCAATGTATCTATAATTTTTTATTGTTCCATGCTATATTATATCCTGTTTTGGACATTATTGGGCTTTATTATGCACTTTTATATTATTTTTGGGACTAACCTATTAACCTGAGGCCCAGCCCAGAATTGTTGTTTTTTGCCTATTTTAGAGTTTCGCAGAAAAAGAATATCAAATGGAGTCCAAACGGAATGAAACCGTCGGGAACGTGATTTTCGGAACGAACATGAACCAGAGGACTTGGACCCTATGTCAAGAAAGCAACCAGGAGGGCACGAGGTAGGGGGGCACGCCTACCCTCCCCAGGCGCGCCCTCCACCCTCGTAGGGCCCATGTTGCTCCACCGATGTACTTCTCCCTCCTATATATACCTACGTACCCCCAAACTACCAGAGACGGAGCCAAAACCCTAATTCCACCACCGTAACTTTCTGTACCCGTGAGATCCCATCTTGGGGCCTTTTTCGGAGCTCCGCCGGAGGGGGCCTCGATCACGGAGGGCTTCTACATCAACACCATAGCCTCTCCGATGAAGTGTGAGTAGTTTACTTCAGACCTTCGGTTCCATAGTTATTAGCTAGATGGCTTCTTCTCTCTTTTTGGATCTCAATACAAAGTTCTCCCCCTCTCTTGTGGAGATCTATTCAATGTAATCTTCTTTTGCGGTGTGTTTGTTGAGACCGATGAATTGTGGGTTTATAATCAAGTTTATCTATGAACAATATTTGAATCTTCTCTGAATTCTTTTATGTATGATTGGTTATCTTTGCAAATCTCTTCGAATTATCAGTTTGGTTTGGCCTACTAGATTGATCTTTCTTGCAATGGGAGAAGTGCTTAGCTTTGGGTTCAATCTTGCGGTGTCCTTTCCCAGTGACAGTAGGGGCAGCAAGGCACATATTGTATTGTTGCCATCGAGGATAACAAGATGGGGTTTATTTCATATTGCATGAGTTTATCCCTCTACATCATGTCATCTTGCTTAAAGCGTTACTCTGTTCTTTTGAACTTAATACTCTAGATGCATGCTGGATAGCGGTCGATGTGTGGAGTAATAGTAGTAGATGCAGGAAGGAGTCGGTCTACTTGTCTCGGACGTGATACCTATATACATGATCATACCTAGATATTCTCATAACTATGCTCAATTCTGTCAATTTCTCAACAGTAATTTGTTTACCCACCGTAATACTTATGCTCTCGAGAGAAGCCACCAGTGAAACCTATGGCCCCTGGGTCTATTCTCCATCATATTAATCTTCCGTCAACAAGCTATTTCCTTTTCCGTTTATTTGCTTTCTTTACATTGCATCTTTATCATAAAAATACCAAAAATATTATCTTATCATATCTATCAAATCTCACTTTCGTAAGTGACCGTGAAGGGATTGACAACCCCTTTATTGTGTTGGTTGCGAGAATTGTTTTTGTTTGTGTAGGTGCGAGGGACTCGTGCGTGGCCTCCTACTGGATTGATACCTTGGTTCTCAAAAACTGAGGGAAATACTTACGCTACTTTGCTACATCACCCTTTCCTCTTCAAGGGAAAACCAACGCAGTGCTCAAGAGGTAGCAAGAAGGATTTCTCGCGCCGTTGCCGGGGAGTCTACGCAAAAGTCAACATACCAAGTACCCATCACAAACCCTTATCTCCCGCATTACATTATTTGCCATTTTCCTCTCCCCCACTTCACCCTTGCCGTTTTATTTGCCCTCTCTCTCCGTCCTCCTTCTCTTTCCCTATTTGCCTCTTCTTTTGTTTGCTTTCTTCCCGTATGTATCCTTGTTTGTGTTTCCATGTGCCTTCTATTTCCTTGCGTCTTTGCTTGCTAAAAATCTATTGATATGGATCCACTGAAAGTGTTCTACTTAGATCATCTTCCATCCTTATGCGCTTGCGCTGATACCCCAACTAGCCTAGTTGATGGGAAATCTGTAGATGAGCATGCTCATTTTGTGCGTCACCGTTTGTCTGAAAAAGGGAGACTCTTATGGAATCAAATAAACAGATTACTGTGTTATGCTTGGAATCTTTGTGAAATTTGTGATTTTACTTGTTGCTCTAAGAACCCTAAAAAACACCTCCCCTACCTATGTGAGTTTAATGATATTGAAATCTTATCTTCTTATGCAAAGGGTGTTTATAGTTACTACGATATCGAACGAATTGAAGAATTTGTTTCTTTTAAGGGTGCTTATGAAGTTGCTTCTTTGATAAAAAATATGATATTACTCTCTACGAATTTGAAAATTTTGACATACTTAAATATTGCTATGAAAACTATGCTCATAATGTCTATGTCAAAGAATTTATTGAAAGAATGACTGTTGCTTCGGGTGAAAATAATGATATGCATGAATCTATAGATAATTATGATTCCTATGATTTGATTGAAATATCCCTTGATGAACATGATGCTTGATATTCTTGTGGCCATGATGCCAATATTTATGAAGATGAATTTGCTATAGTTCCTTATGTTAAACATGAGATCGTTGCTATTGCACCCATATTTAATAGTTCCTTTGATGAAAAGCATGATTGCAATGATGTTATTATAAATTCTCTTAATGTCAATTGTGTTAATGATATGCAAAACCCTAAGCTTGGGGATGCTAGTTTTGCTATGACTACTATTTGTTGCAATGATCATGATTGGGGTGATTCTTCTTTTGATCTTGAAAATTTATTTAAGCCCCATGATGAATATGAGATTGATAATAGTGTTTGCAATATTATTGAAAGTGGGTTTGGAAGAGTGTCAACTTTAGATCTCACATATTTGAAAAATGTTCAATCTTATGAAGTTTTTGATAAAAGTGGGTTTGGAGAGGTCATGACTTTAGTTAATGTTAATCCCACTATTTTGGAAGAGTGTCAACTTTGCATACATGTGGATCTTGTTAAGAATATGTTTTGTGATAGCTATATTGTTGAATTTGCTTATAATCCTACATGTAATTATTATGAGAGAGGAAAGTATTTTTTTAGAAATTTTCATGTTACTAGATTAACTCTCATTATGTTGAGATTGCTATTGTTTCTTTCCGCTTTCTTGCATATGCTAGTTTTTGCTTTCCTTGATAATTTGTTTGCCTATAATATGCCTATGCATAGGAAGTATGTTAGACTTAGATGTGGTTGTCATATGTTCTATGATGCTCTCTTTGTGCGTCAATTCTTGTCTTTCATGTGAGCATCATTGAAATATTATGCCTAGCTAGGGGCGTTAAACGATAGCGCTTGTTGGGTGGCAACCCAATTTTATTTTTATTCCTTGCTTTTTTCTACTGTTTAGTAATAAATAATTTATCTAGACTCTTTTTTGGTTGTGTTTTTTGTGTCTAATTAGTGTTTGTGCCAAGTGGAACAGTTGGGAAGACTTGGGGAAAGTCTTTTTAATCTTGCTGTAAAAACAGAAACTTTAGCGCTCACGAGAATTGCTGCCATTTTTATTTGGAAAGTTCTATTTAGTTAATTATTTTTGCAGATGATTAATAGATAAATTCCTCACGTCCAGAAATTTATTTTGGAATTTTTGGGGTTCCAGAACTTGCGTTAGCTACAGACTACTACAGTCTGTTCTGTTTTTGACAGATTCTGTTTTTCGTGTGTTGTTTGCTTATTTTGATGAATCTATGGCTAGTAAAATAGTTTATAAACTATAGAGAAGTTGGAATACAGTAGGTTTAACACCAATATAAATAAAGAATGAGTTCATTACAGTACCTTGAAGTGGTGTTTTTTTCTTTCGCTAACGGAGCTCACGAGATTTTCTACTTTAAGTTTTGTGTTGTGAAGTCTTCAAGTTTTGGGTGAAAGATTTGATGGATTATGGAACAAGGAGTGGAAAGAGCCTAAGCTTGGGTATGCCCTTGGCACCCCAAGATAATATAAGGACACCTAAAAGCCCAAGCTTGGGGATGCCCCGGAAGGCATCCCCTCTTTTGTCTACTTCCATCGGTAACTTTACTTGGAGCTATATTTTTATTTACCACATGATATGTGTTTTGCTTGGAGCGTCTTGTATTATTTGAGTCTTTATTTGTTAGTTTTCCACAATCATCCTTGCTTTACACACCTTTTTAGAGAGACACACATGATTCAGAAATTGTTAGAATACTCTATGTGCTTCACTTATATCTTTTGAGTTATATAGTTTTTGCTCTAGTGCTTCACTTATATCTTTTAGGGCACGGTGGTGGATTTGTTTTATAGAAACTATTGTTCTATCATGCTCCACTTAGATTATTTTGAGAGTCCTACAAAACAGTGTGGTTAATTGCTTTAATTATGTTAGGCATTCAAGATTTTTTTTCTTATGAGTGTGTTGAATACTATGAGAAGTTTGATACTTGATAATTGTTTTGAGATATGGAGATGGTGATATTAGAGTCGTGCTAGTTGAGTAGTTGTGAATTTTAGAAATGCTTGTGTTGAAGTTTGTGATTCCCATAGCATGCACGTATGGTGAACCATTATGTGAAGAAGTTGGAGCATGAATTATTTATTGATTGTCTTCCTTATGAGTGACGGTCGGGGACGAGCGATGGTCTTTTCCTACCAATATATCCCCCTAGGAGCATGCGTGTAGTACTTTGCTTCGATAACTAATAGATTTTTGCAATAAGTATGTGAGTTCTTTATGACTAATGTTGAGTCCATGGATTATACGCACTCTCACCCTTCCACCATTGCTAGCCTCTTTAATACCGCACACCTTTCGCCGGTATCATACACCCACCATATACCTTCCTCAAAACAGCCACCATACCTACCTATCATGGCATTTGTATAGCCATTCAGAGATATATTGCCATGCAACTTTCCACCGTTCCATTTACAATGACACGCTCCATCATTGTCATATTGCTTTGCATGATCATGTAGTTGACATTTTAGTTGTGGCAAAGCCACCATTCATAATTCTTTTGTACAAGTCACTCATGCATCATTGCTATCCCGGTATACCGCCGGAGGCATTCATATAGAGTCATACTTTGTTCTAGTATCGAGTTGTAATCATTGAATTGTAAATAAATAGAAGTGTGATGATCATCATTCATAGAGTATTGTCCCCCAAAAAAGTCCAAATGAAAAAAAGGCCCAAAATATATATATATATATATATATATATATAAGGGACAATACTACTATCCTTTTTCCACACTCGTGCTTCAAAATAGCACCATGATCTTCACGATAGAGAGTCTCCTATGTTATCACTTTCATATACTAGTGGGAATTTTTCATTATAGAACTTGGCTTGTATATTCCAATAATGGGCTTCCTCAAAATGCCATAGGTCTTCAGGAGCAAGTGAGTTGGATGCACACCCACTTAGTTATTTTTGTTGAGCTTTCATATACTTATAGCTCTAGTGCATCCGTTGCATGGAAATCCCTACTCACTCACATTGATATCTATTAATGGGCATCTCCATATCCCGTTGATACGCCTAGTTGATGTGAGACTATCTTCTCCCTTTTTGTCTTCTCCATAACCACCATTCTATTCCACATATAGTACTATGTCCATGGCTCACGCTCATGTATTGCGTGAAGATTGAAACAGTTTGAGAACACCAAAAGTATGAAACAATTGCTTGGCTTGTCATCGGGGTTGTGCATGATTTAAATACTTTGTGTGGTGAAGATGGAGCATAGCCAAACTATATGATTTTGTAGGGATAACTTTCTTTGGCCATGTTATTTTGAAGAGACATAATTGCTTAGTTAGTATGCTTGAAGTATTATTATTTGTATGTCAATATTGAACTGTTGTCTTGAATCTTTCAGATCTGAATATTCATACCACAATTAAGAGAATTACATTGAAATTATGCCAAGTAGCATTCCACATCAAAAATTCTGTTTTTATCATTTACCTACTCGAGGACGAGCATGAATTAAGCATGGGGATGCTTGATACGTCTCCAACGTATCTATACTTTTTGATTGTTCCATGCTATATTATATCCTGTTTTGGACATTATTGGGCTTTATTATACACTTTTATATTATTTTTGGGACTAACCTATTAACCGGAGGCCCAGCCCAGAATTGCTATTTTTTGCCTATTTTAGAGTTTCGCAGAAAAAGAATATCAAACGGAGTCCAAACGGAATGAAACCTTCGGGAACGTGATTTTCGGAACGAACATGATCCAGAGGACTTGGACCCTACGTCAAGAAAGCAACCAGGAGGGAACGAGGTAGAGGGACGCGCCTACCCTCCCAGGCGCACCCTCCACCCTCGTGGGGCCCACGTTGCTCCACTGACGTACTTCTTCCTCCTATATATACCTACGTACCCCCAAACTACCAGAGACGGAGCCAAAACACTAATTCTACCACCGTAACTTTCTGTACCCGTGAGATCCCATCTTGGGGCCTTTTCCGGAGCTCCGCCGGAGGGGGCCTCGATCACGGAGGGCTTCTACATCAACACCATAGCCTCTCCGATGAAGTGTGAGTAGTTTACTTCAGACCTTCGGGTCCATAATTATTAGCTAGATGGCTTCTTCTCTCTTTTTGGATCTCAATACAAAGTTATCCCCCTCTCTTGTGGAGATCTATTCGATGTAATCTTCTTTTGCGGTGTGTTTGTTGAGACTGATGAATTGTGGGTTTATGATCAAGTTTATCTATGAACAATATTTGAATCTTCTCTGAATTCTTTTATGTATGATTGGTTATCTTTGCAAGTCTCTTCGAATTATCAGTTTGGTTTGGCCTACTAGATTGATCTTTCTTGCAATGGGAGAAGTGCTTAGCTTTGGGTTCAATCTTGCGGTGTCCTTTCACAGTGACAGTAGGGGCAGCAAGGCACGTATTGTATTGTTGCCATCAGGATAACAAGATGGGGTTTATTTCATATTGCATGAGTTTATCCCTCTACATCATGCCATCTTTCTTAAAGCGTTACTATGTTCTTTTGAACTTAATACTCTAGATGCATGCTGGATAGCGATCGATGTGTGGAGTAATAGTAGTAGATGCAGGCAGGAGTCGGTCTACTTGTCTCAGACGTGATGCCTATATACATGATCATACCTAGATATTATCATAACTATGCTCAATTATGTTAATTGCTCAACAGTAATTTGTTTACCCACCGTAATACTTATGCTCTCGAGAGAAGCCACTAGTGAAACCTATGGCCCTCGGGTCTATTCTCCATCATATTAATCTTCCGTCAACAAGGTATTTCCTTTTCCGTTTATTTTGCTTTCTTTACTTTGCATCTTTATCATAAAAATACCAAAAATATTATCTTATCGTATCTATCAGATCTCACTTTCGTAAGTGACCGTGAAGGGATTGACAATCCCTTTATTGTGTTGGTTGCGAGGATTTTATTTGTTTGTGTAGGTGTGAGGGACTCGTGCGTGGCCTCCTACTAGATTGATACCTTGGTTCTCAAAAACTAAGGGAAATACTTACGCTACTTTGCTGCATCACCCTTTCCTCTTCAAGGGAAAACCAACGCAGTGCTCAAGAGGTACCAGTAATCTATGACACCTCGGATACATTCCGGCGTTGGAGCTCGGAAGCGGTCTGGCGTTGGTGGTCGGCTGCAAAGGATACCTCGAATGCAGTCCGGCGTTGGAGCTCGGACGCGAGAGGACACCACCGCACGGGAAACACTTCAAACCCGAGGTGGGCGTAAAAATAACAAGGCATTGATAAAGGACGATAACTTAAAGGGGCTCCTCGGGTACCCAATGTGTAAACTCTTCGGATTTATTTCGGCGATCCTCAAGATCGAAGATAAGAAGATTTGTTGAACCAGTTTTCAAGACCGACGACCGAAGATGAAGAACAGTTCGGAAGAATCGAGCAGTGTCCCCAACTTGAAGACCGGTTCAGGGGGCTACTGACGGTGTCCTAGAATAGGGGGTACTCACGACGTCGTCTCCCGACCAGCTGGATTGGGCCGAGGACCCCCATGGCAGTTTACTCATGGGCCACTTTGGGCAGCCCTTGCCGCATTCAAGGAATATTCCACAAGACTTGATGATCAAGACAAGGGCTCCTCTCCACCAACGTATTCGACTAGGACTCTTGTTATCCTAGGCCTCTGGTACATTATATAAGCCAGGGCCAGGCTAGATCGTTACGACATCAATCATCATACCCCTAGGGTTTAGACCACAACATATGATCTCGAGGTAGATCGACTCTGTACTTGATACTCCATCAATATAAACAAGAGCATGACGTAGGGTTTTACCTCCATCAAGAGGGCCCGAACCTAGGTAAAACATCGTCTCCTCCGTTCCTGTTACCATTGATCCGAGACTCCACAGCTCGGGACCCCCTACTCTCCGGCGAATTCCCATAACTCTCCAGTACTCCGAAAAATACCCGAATCACTCGGAACCTTTTCAATGTCCGAATATAGCCTTCCAATATATCGATCTTTACGTATCAAACATTTCGAGACTCTTCATCATGTCCGTGGTCTCATCTGGGACTCCGAAAAACCTTCGGTACATCAAATCACATAACTCGTAATACAAATCATCATCAAACGTTCAACATGCGGATCCTGCGGGTTCGAGAACTATGTATACATGACCGAGACACATCCCCGGTCAATAACCAATAGCGGAACCTGTATGCTCATATTGGCTCCTACATATTCTACGAAGATCTTTATGGTCAAACCGCATAACTACATATGTTGTTCCCTCTGTCATCGATATGTTACTTGCCTGAGATTTGATCGTCGGTATCATCATACCTAGTTCAATCTCGTTACCAGCAAGTCTCTTTACTCGTTCCGTAATGCATCATCCCGCAACTAACTCATTAGTCACATTGCTTGCAAGGCTCAGAGTGATGTACATTACCGAGAGGGCCCAGAGATACCTCTTCGATAGACGGAGTGACAAATCCTAATCTCGATCTATGCCAACTCAACAAACACCATTGGAGACACCTGTAGAACATATTTATAATCACCCAGTTACATTATGAAGTTTGATAGCACACATGGTGTTCCTCCGGTATTCGGGAGTTGCATAATCTCATAGTCAGAGGAACATGTATAAGTCATGAAGAAAGCAGTAGCAATAAAACTGAATGATCATTATGCTAAGCTAATGGATGGGTCTTGTCCATCACATAATTCTCTAATGATGTGATCCCATTCATCAAATGACAACACATATCCATGGCTAGCAAACTTAACCATCTTTGATTAATGAGCTAGTCAAGTAGAGGCATACTAGGGACACTCTTTTGTCTATGTATTCACACATGTACTAAGTTTCTGGTTAATACAATTCTAGCATGAATAATAAACATTTATCATGATATAAGGAAATATAAATAACAACTTTATTATTGCCTCTAGGGCATATTTCCTTCAGTCTCCCACTTGCACTAGAGTCAATAATCTAGTTCACATCGTCATGTGATTTAACACCAATAGTTCACATCTTTATGTGATTAGTTCACATCTCCATGTGACTAACACCCAAAGGATTTACGAGAGTCCATAATCTAGTTCACATCGCTATGTGATTTAGACCCAAAGAGTGATCATGTTTTGCTTGTGAGAGAAATTTAGTCAACGGGTCTGCCACATTCAGAGCCATATGTATTTTGCAAATTTTCTATGTCTACAATGCTTTGCACGGAGATACTCTAGCTAATTGCTCCCACTTCAATATGTATCTAGATCGAGACTTAGAGTCATCCATATCGGTGTCAAAGCTTGCTTCAACGTAACTCTTTACGATGAACTCTTTGTCACCTCCATAACCGAGAAACATTTGCTTATTCCACTAAGGATATTTTTTACCGCTGTCCAGTGATCCACTCCTGGATCACTATTGTAACCTCTTGCCAAACTTATGGTGAGGTACACAATAGGTCTGGTACACAGCATAGCATACTTTGTAGAACCTATGATGCATAGGGAATGACTTTTCATTCTCTTTCTATTTTCTGTTGTGGTCGGGTTCTGAGTCTTTACTCGACTTCACACCTTGCAACACAGGCAAGAACTCCTTCTTTGACTGTTCCATTTTGAACTACTTCAAAATCTTGTCAATGTATGTACTCATTGAAAATATATCAAGCGTCTTGATCTATCTCTATAGATCTTGATGCTCAATATGTAAGTAGCTTCACCGAGGTGTTTCCTTGAAAAACTCCTTTCAAACATTCCTTTATGCTTTCTAGAAAATTCTACATTATTTCTGATCAACAATATGTCATTCACATATACTTATCAGAAATGCGGTAGTTCTCCCACTCACTTTATTGTAAATACAGGCTTCACCGCAAGTCTGTATAAAACCATATGCTTTGATCACTTTATCAAAGCATATATTCCAACTCCGAGATGCTTGCACCAGTCCATAGATAGATCGCTGGAGCTTGCTCACTTTGTTAGCACCTTTAGGTTCGACAAAACCTTCTGGTTGCATCATATACAACTCTTCTTTAAGAAATCCATTAAGGAATGCAATTTTGACATCCATTTGCCAGATTTCATAAAATGCGGCAACTGCTAACATGATTCGGACAGATTTTTAAGCATCGATACGAGTGAGAAAATCTCATCGTAGTCAATACCTTGAACTTGTCAAAAACATTTTTGCGACAATTCGAGCTTTGTAGATAGTAACACTACTATAAGTGTCCGTCTTCCTCTTGAAGATCCATTTGTTCTCAATGACTCGCCGATCATCGGGCAAGTCAATCAAAGTCCATACTTTGTTCTCATACATGGATCCCATCTCAGATTTCATGGCCTCAAGCCATTTTGCGGAATCTGGGCTCATCATCGCTTCCTCATAGTTCGTAGGTTCGTCATGGTCTAGTAACATGACTTCCAGAACAGGATTACCGTACCACTCTGGTGCAGACCGTACTCTGGTTGACCTACGAGGTTTGGTAGTAACTTGATCTGAAGTTTCATGATCATCATCATTAGCTTCCTCACTAATTGGTGTAGGAATCACTCGAACTGATTTCTATGATGAACTCAATTCGGGAGAAGGTACAATTACCTCATCTATTTCCACTTTCCTCCCACTCACTTATTTTGAGAGAAACTCCTTCTCTAGAAAGGATCCATTCTTAGCAACAAAATATCTTGCCTTTGGATCTGTGATAGAAGGTGTACCCAATAGTTTATTTTGGGTATCCTATGAAGACGCACTACTCTGATTTAGGTTCAATCTTATCAGTTTGAAACTTTTTCACATAAGCATCGCAACCCCAAACTTTTAGAAACAAAAGCTTTGGTTTCTTGCCAAACCATAGTTCATACGGTGTCATCTCAACGGATTTAGATGGTGCCCTATTTAACGTGAATGCAGCTGTCTCTAATGCATAACCCCAAAACGATAGTGGTAAATCGGTAAGAGACATCATAGATCGCACCTTATCCAATAAAGTACGATTACAACGTTCGGACACACCATTATGCTGTGGTGTTCCAGGTGGCGTGAGTTGCAAAACTATTCCACATTGTTTCAAATTAAGACCAAACTCGTAACTCAAATATTCTCCTCCGCGATCAGATCGTAGAAACTTTATTTTCTTGTTACGATGATTTTCCATGTCACTCTGAAATTCTTTGAACTTTTCAAACGTTTCAGACTTATGTTTCATTAAGTAGATATACCCATATCTGCTCAAATCATCTGTGAAGGTCAGAAAATTACGATACCCGCCGCGAGCCTCAACACTTATCGGATCGCATGAGAACAGAGTCTTAGTCATCTTGCCCATGAGGCATGGTTCGCAAGCATCAAGTGATTCATAATCAAGTGATTCCAAAAGTCCATCAGCATGGAGTTTCTTCATGCGCTTTACACCAATATGACCTAAACGGCAGTGCCACATATAATTTGCACTATCATTATTAACTTTGCATCTTTTGGCTTCAATATTATGAATATGTGTATTACTATGATCGAGATTCAATAAACCATTTATATTGAGTGTATGACCATAGAAGGTTTTATTCATGTAAATAGAACAACAATTATTCTTTGACTTAAATGAATAACCGTATTGCAATAAACATGATCCAATCATATTTATGCTCAACGCAAACACCAATTAACATTTATTTTAGGTTCAACACTAATCCGGAAGGTAAAGGGAGTGTGCGATGGTGATCTTATCAACCTTGGAATCACTTCCAACTCTCATCATCACCTCGCCCTTAACTAGTCTCTGTTTATTTTTCAACTCCCATTTCGAGTTACTACTCTTAGCAACTGAACCAGTATAAAACACTCATGAGTTGCTATAAACACTAGTAAAGTACACATCAATAACATGTATATCAAATATACCTTTGTTCACTTTGCCATCCTTCTTATCCGCCAAGTATCTAAGCCAGTTCCACTTCCAGTGACCATTTCCTTTGCAGTAGAAGCACTCAGTTTCAGGCTTGGGTCTATCTTTGGGCTTCTTCATGGGAGTGACAACTTGCTTGCCATTCTTCTTGAAGTTCCCTTTCTTTCCCTTGCCCTTTTACTTGAAACTAGTGGTTTTGTCAACCATCAACATTTGATGCTTTTCTTGATTTCTACCTTCGTCGATTTCAGCATCACGAAGAGCTCGAGAATCATTTTCGTCATCCCTTGCATATTATAGTTCATCACTAAGTTCTAGTAACTTGATGATAGTGACTAGAGAACTTTATCAATTACTATCTTATCTGGAAGATTAACTCCCACTTGATTCAAGCAATTGTAGTACCCAGACAATCTGAGCACATACTCACTAGTTGAGCTATTCTCCTCTATCTTGTAGGCAATGTACTGTCAGAGGTCTCATACCTCTCGACACGGGCATGAGTATGAAATACCAATTTCAACTCTTAGAACATCATATATATTCCATGGCATTCAAAACGTTTTTGAAGTCCTGGTTCTAATACGTACAACATGGCGCACTAAACTATCAAGTAGTCATCATACCGAGCTTGCCAAACGTTCATAACATTTGCCTCTGCTCCTGCAATAGGTACGTAACCTAGCGGTGCATCAAGGACATAATTCTTCTGTGCAGCAATGAGGATAATCCTCAGATCACAGACCAAGTCCGCATCATTGCTACTATCATCTTTCAAATTCTTTTTCTCTAGGAACATATCAAAATTAAATGGGAGGCTACATCGCAAGCTGTTGATCTACAACATAGATATGCAATTACTATCAAGACTAAGTTCATGATAAATTAAAGTTCAATTAATCATATTACTTAAGAACTCCCACTTAGATAGACATCCCTCTAATCATCTAAGTGATCACGTGATCCATATCAACTAAACCATGTCTGATCATCATGTGAGATAGAGTTGTTTTCAATGGTGAACATCTCTATGTTGATCATATCTTCTATATAATTCACGCTCGACCATTCGGTCTCCATTGTTCCGAGGCCATATCTGCATATGCTAGGCTCGTCAAGTTTAACCCGAGTATTCTGCGTGTGCAAAACTGGCTTGCACCCGTTGTATGTGAACGTAGAGCTTATCACACCTGATCATCACATGGTTGTTGGGGATCGTTGCATAAATTTTAAAAAATTCTACGCATCACCAAGATAAATCTATGGAGAAACTAGCAACGAGAGAGAGAGAGAGAGAGGGCAGTGCATCTTCATACCCTTGAAGGTCGCGACACGGAAGCGTTACAAGAACGCGGATGAGGGAGTCGTACTCGTGGCGATTTAGATCGCGGTAGATTTCGATCCAAGCGCCGAACAACGGCGCCTCCGCGTTCAACACACGTGCAGCCCAGTGATGTCTCCCACGCCTTGATCCAGCAAGGAGAGAGGGAGAGGTTGGGGAAGACTCTGTCCAGCAGCAGCACGACAGCGTGGTGGTGTTGGAGTAGCGTGGTACTTCGGCAGGGCTTCGCCAAGCGTCGCGGGAGGAGGAGGAGGTGTTGGGGTGGGGGAGGGCTGCGCCTTGGATGTGGTGCGACTGCCCTCCCACCTTCCTCTATTTATAGGGGAAAGGGAGAGGGGGGCCGGCACCCTCCAGATGGAGCTAGAGGGGGCGGCGGCCAAGGGGGGAGGCTTGCCCCCCAAGCCAAGGGGGCGGCCCCTTTTAGGGTTCCCCCAAACCCTAGGCGCATGGGCCCTAGGGGGTTTGGCGCCCAGCCCATCTAGGGGCTGGTTCCCCTCCATATTCAGCCCATAGGGCCCTCCGGGGCAGGTGGACCCTCCCGGTGGACCCCCGGAACCCTTTCGGTGGTCCCAGTACAATACCGATAAACCCCCGAACACTTCCGGTGACCGAATAAGGACTTCCCATATATAAATCTTTGTCTCCGGACCATTCCGGAACTCCTCATTACGTCCGGGATCTCATCTGAGACTCCAAACAACATTCGGTAACCACGTAAAACCTTTCCCTATAACCCTAGCGTCATTGAACCTTAAGTGTGTAGACCCTACGGGTTCGGGAATCATGCAGACATGACTGAGACATCTCTCCAGCCAATAACCAACAGCGGGATCTGGATACCCATGTTGGATCCCACATGTTCCACGATGATCTCATTGGATGAACCACGATGTCGAGGATTCAATCAATCCCGTATACAATTCCCTTTGTCAATCGGTATGTTACTTGCCCGAGATTCGATCGTCGGTATCCCAATACCTCGTTCAATCTTGTTACTAGCAAGTCACTTTACTTGTTCCATAAAACATCATCCCGTGACCAACCCTTAGTCACGTTGAGATCATTACGATGATTTCTTACCGAGTGGTCCTAGAGAAACCTCTCCGATTCGTGCCAACCCAACAGATACTTTCGGAGATACCAGTAGTGCACCTTTATAGCCACCCAGTTACGTTGTGACGTTTGACACACCCAAAGCATTCCTATGGTATCTGGGTGTTGCACAATCTCATGGTCTAAGGAAAAGATACTTGACATTAGAAAATCTTTAGCGGACGAACTACACGATCTTGCGCTATGCTTAGGATTGGGTCTTGTCCATCACATCATTCTCCTAATGATGTGATCCCGTTATCAATGACATCCAATGCCCATGGTCAGGAAACCGTAACCATCTACTGATCAACGAGCTAGTCAACTAGAGGCTTACTAGGGACATGTTGTGGTCTATGTATTCACACATGTATTACGATTTCCGGATAACACTATTATAGCATGAACAATAGACAATTATCATGAACAAGGAAATATAATAATAACCATTTTATTATTTCCTCTAGGGCATATTTCCAACAGTCTCCCACTTGCACTAGAGTCAATAATCTAGTTACATTGTGATGAATCGAACACCCATAGAGTTCTGGTGTTGATCATGTTTTGCTCGTGGAAGAGGTTTAGTCAACGGATCTGCGACATTCCGGTCCGTATGCACTTTACAAATATCTATGTCTCCATTTTGAACATTTTCATGAATGGAGTTGAAGCGATGCTTGATATGCCTGGTCTTCTTGTGAAACCTGGGCTCCTTTGCAAGGGAAATGGCTCCAGTGTTGTCACAGAAGAGAGTCATCGGGCCCGACGCATTGGGAATAACTCCTAGGTCGGTAATGAACTCCTTCATCCAGATTGCTTCATGTGTGCTGCCTCCGAGGCTGCCATGTACTCCGCTTCACATGTAGATCCCGCCACGACGCTTTGCTTGCAACTACACCAGCTGACTGCCCCACCATTCAAAATATACATGTATTCGGTTTGTGACTTGGAGTCATCCAGATCTGTGTCGAAGCTAGCGTCGACGTAACCCTTTACGACGAGCTCTTCATCACCTCCATAAACGAGAAACATATCCTTAGTCCTTTTCAGGTACTTCAGGATATTCTTGACCGCTGTCCAGTGTTCCATGCCGGGATTACTTTGGTACCTTCCTACCAAACTTATGACACGGTTTACATCAAGTCTGGTACACAACATGGCATACATAATAGACCCTATTGCCGAGGCATAGGGGATGAAACTCATCTTTTCTCTATCTTCTGCCGTGGTCGGGTGAGGAAGTCTTGGATTAGGGGGTGTTCGGGTAGCTGGACTATACCTTCAGCCGGACTCCAGGACTATGAAGATACAAGATTGAAGACTTCGTCCCGTGTCCGGATGGGACTTTCCTTGGCGTGGAAGGCAAGCTTGGCGATGCGGATATTCAAGATCTCCTACCATTGTAACCGACTTTGTATAACCCTAACCCTCTCCGGTGTCTATATAAACCGGAGGGTTTTAGTCCGTAGGACAACTTCATCATACAACAACCATACCATAGGCTAGCTTTTAGGGTTTAGCCTCCTTGATCTCGTGGTAGATCTACTCTTGTACTACCCATATAATCAATATTAATCAAGCAGGACGTAGGGTTTTACCTCCATCAAGAGGGCCCGAACCTGGGTAAAACATCGTGTTCCTTGCCTCCTGTTACCATCCGGCCTAGACGCACAGTTCGGGACCCCCTACCCGAGATCCGCCGGTTTTGACACCGACATCGGGCATTGAGCCGTGCTCAATCTCACACCTTGCAATACATGCAAGAACCCCTTCTTGGACTGATCCATATTGAACTTCTTCAATATCTTGTCAAGGTACGTGCTTTGTGAAAGACCAATGAGGCGTCTCGATCTATCTCTATAGATCTTGATGCCTAATATATAAGCAGCTTCTCCAAGGTCCTTCATTGAAAAACACTTATTCAAGTAGGCCTTTATGCTTTCCAAGAATTCTATATCATTTCCCATCAATAGTATGTCATCCACATATAATATGAGAAATGCTACAGAGCTCCCACTCACTTTCTTGTAAACACAGGCTTCTCCATAAGTCTGCGTAAACCCAAACGCTTTGATCATCTCATCAAATCGGATGTTCCAACTCCGAGATGCTTGCACCACCCCATAGATTGAGCGTTGGAGCTTGCACACCTTGTCAGCATTCTTAGGATTGACAAAACCTTCTAGCTACACATATACAATTCTTCCTTAAGGAAACCATTAATGAATGCCATTTTGACGTCCATTTGCCATATCTCATAATCATAGAATGCGGCAATTGCTAACATGATTCAGACGGACTTCAGCTTCGCTATGTGTGAGAAAGTCTCATCGTAGTCAACCCCTTGAACTTGTCGATAACCCTTAGCGACAAGCCGAGCCTTATAGATGGTCACATTACCATCCGCGTCTGTCTTCTTCTTAAAGATCCATTTATTTTCTATGGCTCGCCGATCATCGGGCAAGTCAGTCAAAGTCCATACTTCGTTTTCGTACATGGATCCTATCTCGGATTTCATGGCTTCCAGCCATTTGTCAGAATCCGGGCCCGCCATCGCTTCTTCATAGTTCGAAGGTTCACCATTGTCCAAAAACATGATTTCTAGGACAGGGTTGCCGTACCACTCTGGTGCGGAACGTGTCCTTGTGGACCTATGAAGTTCAGTAGCAACTTGATCTGAAGTTTCATGATCATCATCATTAACTTCCTCTCTAGTCGGTGCAGGCACCACAAAAACATTTTCTTGAGCTGCGCCAATTTCCGGTTCAAGAGGCGGTAGCTCATCAAGTTCTACTTTCCTCCCACTTACTTCTTTCGAGAGAAACTCTTTCTCTAGAAAGGATCCATTCTTGGCAACAAAGATCTTGCCTTCGGATCTAAGGTAGAAGGTACACCCAATAGTTTCCTTAGGGTATCCTATGAAGACGCATTTTTCCGACTTGGGTTCGAGCTTTTTAGGTTGAAGTTTCTTGACATAAGCATCACATCCCCAAACTTTTAGAAACGATAGCTCAGGTTTCTTCCCAAACCATAATTCATACGGTGTCGTCTCAACGGATTTCAACGGAGCCCTATTTAAAGTGAATGCGGCAGTCTCTAAATCATAACCCCAAAATGATAGAGGTAGGTCGGCAAGAGACATCATAGATCGCACCATATCCAATAGAGTGCGATTGCAACGTTCGGACACACCATTACGCTGAGGTGTTCCAGGCGGCGTGAGTTGTGAAACAATTCCACATTTCCTTAAGTGCGTGCCAAATTCATGACTCAAATATTCTCCCCCATGATCTGATCGTAAGAACTTTATTTTCCTGTCACGTTGATTCTCAACCTCGCTCTGAAATTCCTTGAATTTTTCAAAGGTCTCAGACTTGTGTTTCATTAAGTAGACATACCCATATCTACTCAAGTCATCAGTGAGGGTGAGAACATAACGATAGCCACGGCGAGCCTCAACGGTCATTGGACCACACACATCAGTATGTATGATTTCCAATAAGTTGGTCGCTCGCTCCATTGTTTCGGAGAATAGAGTCTTGGTCATTTTGCCCATGAGGCATGGTTCGCACATGTCAAATGATTCATAATCAAGAGACTCCAAAAGTCCATCTGCATGGAGTTTCTTCATGCGTTTGACACCAATGTGACCAAGGCGGCAGTGCCACAAGTATGTGGGACTATCATTATCAACCTTACACTTCTTGGTATTCACACTATGAACATGTGCAACATCACGTTCGAGATTAAACAAGAATAAACCATTGACCAGCGGGGCATGACCATAAAACATATCTCTCATATAAATGGAACAACCATTATTCTCGGATTTAAATGAGTAGCCATGTCACATTAAACGAGATCCAGATACAATGTTCATGCTCAAAGCTGGTACTAAATAACAATTATTGAGGTTTAAAACTAATCCCGTAGGTAAATGTAGAGGCAGCGTGCCGACGGCGATCACATCGACCTTGGAACCATTCCCTACACGCATCGTCACCTCGTCCTTCCCCAGTCTTCGCTTATTCCGCAGCTCCTGTTTTGAGTTATAGATATGAGCAACCGCACCAGTATCAAATACCCAGGAGCTACTACGAGCGCTGGTTAGGTACACATCAATAACATGTATATCACATATACCTTTGGCATTGCCGGCCTTCTTATCCGCTAAGTACTTGGGGTAGTTCCGCTTCCAGTGACCATTTCCCTTGCAATAAAAGCACTCAGTCTCAGGCTTGGGTCCATTCTTTGGATTCTTCCCGGTAGCTTGCTTACCGGGCGCGACAACTCCCTTGCCGTCCTTCTTGAAGTTCTTTTTTCCCTTGACTTTCTTGAACTTAGTGGTTTTATTCACCATCAACACTTGATGTTCCTTTTTGATCTCCACCTCCGCTGATTTCAGCATTGAATATACATCAGGAATGGTCTTTTCCATCCCCTGCATATTGAAGTTCATCACAAAGCTCTTGTAGCTAGGTGGAAGCAACTGAAGGATTCTGTCAACGACCGCGTCATCCGGGAGATTGAATCCCAGCTGAGACAAGCGGTTGAGCAACCAAGACATTTTGAGTATGTGCTCGCTGACAGAACTGTTCTCCTCCATCTTACAGCTATAGAACTTGTCGGAGACTTCATATCTCTCAACTCGGGCATGATCTTGGAAAACCATTTTCAACTCTTGGAACATCTCATATGCTCCGTGTTGCTCAAAACGCTTTTGGAGCCCCGGTTCTAAGCTGTAAAGCATGCCGCACTGAACCAGGGAGTAATCATCACTACGCGACTGCCAGGCGTTCATAACGTCTTGATTTGCTGGGAAAACAGGTGCATCACCTAGCCGTGCTTCAAGGACATATGCTTTCTTGGCAGCTATGAGGATAATCCTCAGGTTATGGACCCAGTCCGTGTAGTTGCTACCATCGTCTTTCAGCTTGGTTTTCTCTAGGAATGCGTTGAAGTTGAGGGCAACATTAGCGTGGGCCATTTGATCTACAAGACATATTGCCAAGTTTTAGACTATGTTCATGATAATTAAGTTCATCTAATCAAATTATTTAATGAACTCCCACTCAAATAGACATCCCTCTAGTCATCTAAGTGATACATGATCCGAGTCAACTAGGCCGTGTCCGATCAACACGTGAGACGGACTAGTCATCATCAGTGAACATCTTCATGTTGATCATATCTTCTATACGACTCATGTTCGACCTTTCGGTCTTCCGTGTTCCGAGGCCATGTCTGTACATGCTAGGCTCGTCAAGTCAACATAAGTGTATTGCGTGTGTAAATCTGGCTTACACCCGTTGTATGCGAACATTAGAACCTATCACACCCGATCATCATGTGGTGCTTCAGAACAACGGACCTTAGCAATGGTGCATAGTTAGGGGGGACACTTTCTTGAAATTATTGCGAGGGATCATCTTATTTATGCTACCGTCGTTCTAAGCAAATAAGATGTAAAACATGATAAACATCACATGCAATCAAATAGTGACATGATATGGCCAATATCATTTTGCTCCTTTTTGATCTCCATCTTCGAGGCACCATGATCATCATCGTCACCGGCATGACACCATGACCTCCATCATCATGATCTCCATCATCGTGTCTTCATGAAGTTGTCTCGCCAACTATTACTTCTACTACTATAGCTAACGGTTAGCGATAAAGTAAAGTAATTACATGACGTTTATGTTGACACGTAGGTCATAAATAAATTAAGACAACTCCTCTGGCTCCTGCCGGTTGTCATACTCATCGACATGCAAGGCATGATTCCTATTACAAGAACATGATCAATATCATACATCACATATATCATTCATCACATCCTTTTGGCCATATCACATCACACGACATATGCTGCAAGAAAAAGTTAGACGTCCTCTAATTGTTGTTGCAAGTTTTTTACGTGGCTGCTATAGGTTTCTAGCAAGAACATTTCTTACCTACGCCAAAACCACAACGTGATATGCCAATTTCTATTTAACCTTCATAAGGACCCTTTTCATCGAATCCGATCCGACTAAAGTGGGAGAGACAGACACCCGCTAGCCACCTTATGCAACTAGTGCATGTCAGTCGGTGGAACCAGTCTCATGTAAGAGTACGTGTAAGGTCGGTCTAGGCCGCTTCATCCCATGATGCCACCGAATCAAGGTAAGACTAGTAACGGCAAGTAAATTGACAAAATCGACGCCCACAACAACTTGTGTTCTACTCGTGCATAGAAACTATGCATAGACCTAGCTCATGATGCTACTGTTGGGGATCGCTGCGTAAATTTAAAAAATTTCTATGCATCACCAAGATCAATCTATGGAGAAATTAGCAACGAGAGAGAGGGAGAGGGGAGTGCATCTTCATACCCTTGAAGGTCGCGACACGGAAGTGTTACAAGAACACGGATGAGGGAGTCATACTCGTGGCGATTCAGATCACGGTAGATTCCGATCCAAGCGTCGGACAACGGCGCCTCCGCGTTCAACACACGTGCAACCCGGTGATGTCTCCCACGCCTTGATCCAGCAAGGAGAGAGGGGGAGCTTGGGGAAGACTCTGTCCAGCAGCAGCATGACAACATGGTGGTGTTGGAGTAGCGTGGTACTCCAGCAGGGCTTCGCCAAGCATCGCGGGAGGAGGAGGAGGTGTTGGGGAGGGGGAGGGTTGCGCCTTGGATGTGGTGTGGCTGCCCTCCCACCTTCCCTCTATTTATAGGGGCAAGGGAGAGGGGGGCCGGCCCCCTCCAGATGGATCTAGAGGGGGCGGCTGCCAAGGGGGGAGCCTTGCCCCCCAAGCCAAGGGGGCGCCCCCTTTTAGGGTTCCCCCCAAACCCTAGGCGCATGGGCCCTATGGGGTTTGGCGCCCAGCCCATCTAGGGGCTGGTTCCCCCTCCATATTCAGCCCATAGGGCCCTCCCGGGCAGGTGGACCCTCCCGGTGGACCCGGTACAATACTGATAAACCCCCGAACACTTCCAGCGACCGAATAAGGACTTCCCATATATAAATCTTTGTCTCCGACCATTCTGGAACTCCTCGTTACGTCCGGGATCTCATCCGGGACTCCGAACAACATTCGGTAACCACGTAAAACCTTTCCCTATAACCCTAGCGTCATCGAACCTTAAGTGTGTAGACCCTACGGGTTCGGGAATCATGCAGACATGACCAAGACATCTCTCGAGTCAATAACCAACAATGGGATCTGGATCCCCATGTTGGCTCCCACATGTTCCACGATGATCTCATCGGATGAACCACGATGTCGAGGATTCAATCAATCTCATATACAATTCCCTTTGTCAATTGGTATGTTACTTGCTCGAGATTCGATCGTCAGTATCCCAATACCTCGTTCAATCTCGTTACCCGCAAGTCACTTTACGCGTTCCGTAACACATCATCCCGTGACCAACCCCTTAGTCACATTGAGCTCATTACGATGATGTCTTACTGAGTGGGCTCAAAGATACCTCTCCATCATACAGAGTGACAAATCCCATTCTCGATTCGTGCCAACCCAACAGATACTTCCGAAGATACCCGTAGTGCACCTTTATAGCCACCCAGTTACATTGTGACGTTTGACACACCCAAAGCATTCCTATGATATCCGGGAGGTGCACAATCTCATGGTCTAAGGAAAAGATACTTGACATTAGAAAAGCTTTAGCGGACGAACTACACGATCTTGCGCTATGCTTAGGATTGGGTCTTGTCCATCACATCATTCTCCTAATGATGTGATCCCGTTATCAATGACATCCAATGCCCATGGTCAGGAAACTGTAACCATCTATTGATCAACGAGCTAGTCAACTAGAGGCTTACTAGGGACATGTTGTGGTCTATGTATTCACACATGTATTATGATTTCCGGATAACACAATTATAGCATGAACAATAGACAATTATCATGAACAAGGAAATATAATAATAACCATTTTATTATTGCCTCTAGGGCATATTTCCAACAGTGGTGTCTCAGCACGAAGAACTGTCGCAACAGTGCATACTCAGGGGGAACACTTATACCTTGAAATGTAGTGAGGGATCATCTTTAATACTTCTGACGTACTAAGCAAAATAAGATGCATAAAAGATAAACATCACATGCAATCAAAATATGTGACATGATATGGTCATCATCATATTGTGCCTTTGATCTCCATCTCCAAAGTACCGTCATGATCTCCATCGTCACCGGCATGACACCATGATCTCCATGATCTTGATCTCTATCAATGTGTCGTCACACGGTCATCTCGCCAACTATTGCTTTTACAACTATTGCTATCGTATAGCGATAAAGTAAAGCAATTATATGGTGCTTGCATCTTATGCAATAAAGAGACAACCATAAGGCTCCTGCCAGTTGCCGATAACTTCAATAAAACATGATCATCTCATACAACAAATTATATCTCATCACGTCTTGACCATATCACATCACAACATGCCCTGCAAAAACAAGTTAGACGTCCTCTACTTTGTTGTTGCAAGTTTTATGTGGCTGCTACGGGCTTTGCAAGAACCGTTCTTACCTACGCATCAAAAACCACAACGTGATATAGTGATTGCTTTTTGATCTTCAGAAAGAACCATGTTCATTGAATACGATTCAACTAATGTTGGAGAAACTGACACCCACCAGCCACCTATGTGCGAAGCACGTCAGTAGAACCAGTCTCGCGTAAGTGTAAGCGTAATGTCGGTCTGATCTGCTTCATCTAACAATACCGCTGAATCAAGAATCAACTAGTGACGGCAAGAAATATGTATATACCCACGCCCACAACTCTTTTGTGTTCTACTCATGCATATAACATCTACGCATAGACCTTACTCTGATGCCACTGTTGGGGAACACAATATTTCAAGAAAATTCCTACGATCATGCAAGATCTATCTAGGAGATGCATAGCAACGAGAGCGGGAGAGTATGTCTACGTACCCTCATAGACCGAAAGCGGAAGCGTTAAGTAACGCGGTTGATGCACTCGAACGTCTTCGCGATCCAACCGATCAAGTACCGAACGCATGACACCTCTGTGATCTGCACACGTTCAGCTCAGTGACGTCCCTCGTACTCTTGATCCAGTTGAGGCCGAGGGTGAGTTGCATCAGCACAACAGTGTGTTGACGGTGATGATGAAGTTATCGACGCGGGGCTTTGCCTAAGCACTACAACAATATGACCGAGGTGGAAAACTATGGAGAGGGGCACTGCACATGGCTAATGATCAACTTGTGTGTCTATGGGGTGCCCCCTCCCCCGTATATAAAGGAGTGGAGGAGGGGAGGGTCGGCCCTCTCTATGGCACGCCCCAAGGGGGATTCCTACAACTAGTAGGAGTAGGTTTCCACCTTCCCTAGTTGGATAGGAGAAGAAGGAAGGGGAAGAGGGAGAGAAGGAAAGAGGGGGGGCGCCGTCCCCTCCCTAGTCCAATTCGGACCAGCCCATGGGGGGGGGCAGCCAACCCTTGAGGCCCTTCTCTCCTTTCCCGTATGGCCCATTAAGGCCCATTACTTCCCTGACGAATTCCCGTAACTCTCAGGTACTCCGAAAAATACCTGAATCACTCGGAACCTTTCCGATGTCCGAATATAGCCTTCCAAATATCGATCTTTACGTCTTGACCATTTCGAGACTCCTTGTTGATACGACTCCAACATATCCATATGTTTTGATTGTTCCATGCTATTATATTATCTGTTTTGGATGTTTAATGGGCTTTAATATACCTTTTTATATTATTTTTGGGACTAACCTACTAACCAAAGGCCCAGTGCAAATTGCTGTTTTTTGCCTATTTCAGTGTTTCGTAGAAAAGGAATATCAAACGGAATCCAAACGGAATGAAACCTTCGGGGGAGTTATTTTTGGAACAACGTGATCCAGGAGACCTGGAGTGGACGTCAACAAAGAAGCGATGAGACCACAGGCAGGAGGGCGCGCCCCCACCCTCGCGGGCCCCTCGCAGCTCCACCAATGCACTTCTTCCTCCTATATATACCCATATACGCCGAAAACCTCCAGGAGCACCGCGAAACCCTATTTCCACCGCCACAACCTTCTGCACCCGTGAGATCCCATCTTGGGGCCTTTTCTGGCGCTCCGCCGGAGGGGGAATCGATCACGGAGGGTTTCTACATCAACACCATAGCCTCTCCGATGATGTGTGAGCAGTTTACCACAGACCTTCGGGTCCATAGTTATTAGCTAGATGGCTTCTTCTCTCTCTTTGGATCTCAATACAAAGTTCTCCTCGATTCTCTTGGAGATCTATTCGATGTAATTCTTTTTGCGGTGTGTTTGTCGAGATCCGATGACTTGTGGGTTTATGATCAAGATTATCTATGAACAATATTTGATTCTTCTCTGAAATCTTTTATGCATGATTTAATATCTTTGCAAGTCTCTTCAAATTATCAGTTTGGTTTGGCCTACTAGATTGATCTTTCTTGCAATGGGAGAAGTGCTTAGCTTTGGGTTCAATCTTGCGGTGTCCTTTCCCAGTAACAGCAGGGGCAGCAAGGCACGTATTGTATTGTTGCCATCGAGGATAAAAAGATGGGGTTTATATCGCTTGAGTTTATCCCTCTACATCATGTCATCATGCCTAATGCGTTACTCTGTTCTTATGAACTTAATACTCTAGATGCATGCTGGATAGCGGTTGATGTGTGGAGTAATAGTAGTAGATGCAGAATCGTTTTGGTCTACTTGTCGCGGACGTGATGCCTATATACATGATCAGGCATAGATATTCTCGTAACTATCACTACAGGAATCAGCTATTTTGCCGTCTGCCACAGCGGACGGCAAAGGCATGAACGGCGGACGGCAAAGGCCTTTGCCGTCAGCCGCGGACGGCAAAAGGCTCCGGCAAAGTAGGCTACGGTAAACAGCTACTTTGCCGTCTGCTTCCTGGCGGCTGACGGCAAAGGACCGCCGCAGACGGCAAAGAGAGCGGACGGCAATAATTGCGCTGTCAGTCCGTTAAGTGGCTAACGGCAGGCCTTTGCCGTCCGCCGCTGACGGCAAAATTTCTAGTGTCTTTGCCGTCCGCCGTATGATGTCATCTACACGTCACTACATGGCAGGTTCTTTGTCGTCCGCCACTGATGGCAAAGTATTTGCCGTCTACCACTGTAGGCAAACTGACCAAATGGGTCAGCTCCCAGGAAGCACAGCTGGATGCCACGTGTCTTCTTTGCCGTCCGCGGCAGACGGCAAAGAGCCCGTTGCCGTCGGTGGCAGACGGCAAAGAGCCTGCCATGTTGGCTCTTTTATCTGTTTTTTATTAAATCCAACAATTTTCATCACAAATATATATGACATATATAGATATATTTCAAAAGGCCATTACAGAGCAAACATATAAGATATCCAACACATAACTTCATCATCCAACCATATATATTACATGCATAGTTCCATCATACATAACAAGTTCAACATAGAGGCATCCAACCATATATATTACAATAGTTTCATCCAACGATACATGCATAGTTCAACGATACAAAAGAAACAGAGAAAGGGATAAGGAGCACTCCATCTATGCAAGCTTTCGTCAAGTGAATGAAATCTGCAAAATGAAAAATAAGAAAGTTAGAACAAGAAGAGTAGAACAAGAAGAAGAGTAGAACAAGAAGAAGACTAGAACAAGAAGAGTAGAGCAAGAAGAGTAGAACAAGAAGAAGAGTAGAACAAGGAGAGTATGTCATTTATGAGCTAACTTACGTGAAATGGATCATATATGAGCTAACTAAGTTGAAATGGGTCGTTTATGAGCTAGCTAAGGTGAAATGGATCATTTATGAGCTAACTTAGTTGAAATGGGTCGTTTATGAGCTAACTAAGGTCAAATGGATCGTTTTTGAGGTAACTAAGGTGAAATGGATCGTTTTTTAGCTAACTTAGGTGAAATGGATCATTTATGAGCTAACTTAGTTGAAATGGATTGTTTTTTAGCTAACTTACGTGAAATGGATCATTCATGAGCTAATTTAGTTGAAATGGATCTTTTTGAGCTAACTTAGGTGAAATGGATCATTTAAGAGCTAATTTAGGTGAAATGGATCGTTTTTTAGCTAACTTAGGTGAAATGGATCATTTATGAGCTAACTTAGTTGAAATGGATCGTTTTTGAGCTAACTTAGGTGAAATGGATCATTCATGAGCTAATTTAGTTGAAATGGATCTTTTTGAGCTAACTTAGGTGAAATGGATCATTTAAGAGCTAATTTAGGTGAAATGGGTCGTTTTTTAGCTAACCTGGTGAAATGGATCGTTTATGAGCTAAATTAGTTGAAATGGATCGTTTATGAGATAACCTAGGTAAGATGGGTCATTTTGGAGTTAACCTAGGTGAAATGGGTCATTTTAAAGCTAACGTAGGTAAAATGGATCATTTAGGAGCTAATCTAGGTAAAATGGGTCATTTTTGAGCTAACTTGGATGAACTGGATCATTTATAAGCTAACCTAGGTAAAATGGGTCATTTTAGAGCTAACTTAGGTAAAATGGATCGTCTATGAGCTAACTAAGCTAATTATGCAATTTTTGACATAAGTAAGCTAAGTACAGATCGTTTTAGAGCTAACTTAGGTAAAATGGATGGTTTTGGAGGTCAGTAAGCTTATTAAGTCATTTTGGAGGAGAAGAAGCTAAGTCTAGGTCATTATGGTAAGCATTGGAGGAAATAAAGCTAAGTCTAGGTCTTTATGCATGTGTTAAGCAAAACACTAGATAAACTTACCAAGTTCCAGGAGGTGTAGGAGTGGGGTGGCTCGTGTCGGTAGATGGAGAAGGATCGTGCGATGCTTGTCTGGAGTTACGCTGCACCAAAGATCATTTCCAATGTCTTGTTAGCATGATGACACTCAAATGTTAAGACTAGCAAGTAATGTCCATTCAAATAAAACTCACCGTGGTCCCAGGAGCAATCACTGGCATCGGCGGAGCGGTCTGACCTGTCTTCTCGCACACAGACTGCACATTTGGTTTTGACGACTCGGTCATACTAGTTAGTAATGAGACAAACACTACATGAATGTTTTGGCTAATCTGCAGAAGAAACTTACCACAAGGAGCTCGTACATGGCCCTTGCCTGCATGTCATTCCGTGCCCTCTCCTCCTCCATCATCTTTGTCGTCCTCTCCTCCAACTCCCGCTGCCTCTCCGCCGCCTCCGCCAGAAGTTTCTCCATTCTATCTCTCTCACTCTATATAGCAGCCTGCAACACCACTCACATGACCATTTGTAATCATTGATGGAAGCGCACACAATATAATTAATGGAGAAAGATAACTGAGTACGTATCACTAACCTTGATGGCGAGTTACACTGGCCGTTCACGAGGCCTTATCTCAGGAGCGGAGCTCGACTGGCGCGCCTTGATCTCCGGGAGAGTGCTAGGACAACGGATAAGTCCATCTCCAATGGCTATGGAGCCATGGGACTTCCCGCCACCAGATATCATCACCAGCTCTGGATCAATGGGACCCTGGCTCGGGTTAAAGTCCTCCCCTTTCCTCGCCTTCCCCTCATCTCTATATCTCACGAGCTTGTTGTGGGAGGAGATGTTGGTGAAGTTGTTTGCATCATCGAGGTCAGACTGAGAGAAAGCCTTGACTTTCTTGAAAGAGGCAGTGTGGGCCATGGCATACAGGTCGTACACCTCTGGCACCTTATCCGCCTTATTGTAGCGTGCCTGTTAGAGAGAAACAATGAAAATTAGTAATTAAAGGGCTCAAGCTAGCATGATGAATGAATTGCATGAATCATGAAGCAAACCACATACCCAGTTGCGCCCGAACTGATATAAGTTGGAGCTGCCTTGATGGTGTGGCACACCTTCCATTTGGGCACGTTTGTCCTTGGCCTCGTTGTGGAGGGCTAGCCATTGTTTTGAGCACCACTCATCGACCAACACCTCCCAACAATCCATCCGATCCGCACACCATCTCGGAGGCGCCTAAGTTGGCAAATAGAAACTTGAGCGCTACGGCTAAGAATTACTAAATGAAGGAACTTAAGTAGAGAAGGCCTTAAGAATTACCTTCATGTACTGCTCCTTACTCAGGAACTTATCGCGGCACGCCGGCTTGGTCTTCTTGATACCACGCAAGGCGTAGTAGTCTCGAACAGCCTGCACCCGAGCCTCGTGCCGTAAGTTCTGGAGTAGGCGCTTGCAGACGTTCTCGATAACATGTGCCGCGTCCTCCTCGTATCCCTCCTCACACCTGTAGAATGTCTGCAATCAAATGAGACAATATTGATTAGTACAATTAATAACTAGCTAGTTGAAGATTTTTAAATGTGTAAAGGAGAAATTACCCAGAACTTTCTGATCACCATGTCTGCCCTCGTGTTGCACACGACACCGTCGATAATCTCATCCGGCGGGGCCGGGGCAGCCACGTAGTGCTCCCAGCTCAATCCAAGCTCTGGAAGCCGACCCTCACCAGGCAACGTGACAAACCCCGGGAAGTTTTGCCGGCAAAGAACTCCAAGGACGGAGTTGGGCCGGCGGACACTATGATGGTGGTCCCAACCCCTGTAGCATGACAAGGCCAACGCATTAGTTATTTGAAGAAACGTGAATGCAGAAGGTACAAAAATATTAAATGCACTTACGTACCTCTCCCCATCAGGGAAAATCAACCACCTCTGCTCGTGGGTCACCGGCACAGACGGGAGCCGTGTAGCACCACGCTAGTAGACGTTGCCCCCCTCCTCCCCCTCCTCATCAGTCGGCTCCCCGCCATCATCAGCATGGCCACTTGGCTCCCCGCCATGCTCAGGCTGACCCGGCCAGGTACCCCATCCAGACGTGTGCTCCTCCGGGGTCTCGTGGGCCCAAGTCTCGTGGGCCGAAGGCCCGTCACCCCGAGGCTCGCGGGCCGAAGACTTGTGGACCGGAGGCTCATGGACCGGAGTCCGTGCAGCCTCCTCCTCAGACGAGTCCACCCTAGCAGTCACATGCTCGGGTGAAACAGCTGGGGGTGGCGGCGAGGAAGGCGCCCTAGCAGTCACCGTATGTCCTCTCCCGCGACCACGTGCTCCAGCTCCTCTCTTCTTCTTACCTCGTCCCCTGCTGGGCACCGCGGTCGACGAAGAAGGGCCCGGCGGTGTCGCCATACTGTCTAGCAACGCTCGGCGGAGAGGTGCGTGTGGAATGGAAGACCTCGCACCACGCGCCGACGAAGAAGGGGCCTCGGCGCGCTCCCGACCAGCGCCCACCATCTTTCAACACCTGCCATGACAAAGAATAAACGAAATTAGTACAACATAAAAAAAGTACCGACATGAATAATAATATGTATATCACTTAAGTGTATCATCATCAAGTACAACATAAAAAAATTGAATACCTGACACTACTAATAATCTCGATCAGTATCATCAATAAATGCATAATCATCATCATCACTATAATCAATGATGGGCTCATAGGGTTCATTGGCATCAACATGTGCAAGGCCACCTTGACGTAATCGGTCAAGCATTGACAGGTCATCAGCAGCAGTAACCTCTTCTTGTTCCAGCTCTTCTTGTTCCTCCTCTGGGGTGATGTCGGATTCATTGTCGCTGTCTACTTCAATGTTTTGGGGTGAAGTATAGCGGTTCTTGAAACGCTTTTTGGAAAGACGTGTCTCTTGGAAGAATTCTCCTTCATATGTGTCTGGGTTAATGTGAGGTTCATAATCCTCTTCCTTTGGGGGAGAAAGTCTAGCACGTGGCGGCACTTCATAAACGACATCCCAACCTTTTAGATTTGGATTAGTTTGGCAGGCCCATGGTAGATAGAATACTTGGGTCGCCTGTTGAGCCATAATATAGACATCAGGAACATCTAAATGAGTGCTTTGGTTGATTTCAACTAGCCCTATATGTTCATGAGTCCTTCTACTCTCCTTCGGCTGAAACCAATAACATTTGAAGACTACGACATTCGGTGGGTTTTCACCATAGAACAGAAGTTCATAAATTGCTTCAACTCTCCCATAATACTCGGTACCTCCTTCGCCGATAGCAGATACACAACAATTTGTAGACTTTCGGTCGGCCATAGATAGCTCTTTGCCATAGGTACGAAAGCGATACCCGTTGATGTCGTACTTGTCAAATGAACGGACCTTATAGTCAAAACCATTAGTGACTTGTCTCAATTCGGCGTCCATAGACTCTGAATTAGCCTACAAGTTTAACATGAAAGGATTGTTGCATTATGCACAAATTAGCGAATGAAATGAAATTGTCTAATAGAAATTACCGTTTGTTTGAACCAAGAGATGAAACCGGGATAGCCACCTCCTTGCTTTGCGAGAAGCTCATACTCTTCGACGGAATCCTTTTGGATCTTCGCTCCATACGAGAATATAGCGATGTATCGACTGTATGACATATCCAGGAATAAGAGTAGTTCAAAGGAAATAGAAGTTGCGAAACAATGTACCGAGAACTTACTCGATGTACGGCCGCACTTCTATCAGGTTGTTGAAGATATACAACGAAATGGTCCGCCATTCTTCGTTATCCAAGGTTACTGGATGTGAAACACTAGCTGGTGCGAGATTCCCTTTGAATAGGCTGAGGTTGGATCCACCCTTTTTAGGCTCGTCAGCATTGTACCGAGGCTTCGGATTATGCAAATGACGATTTTTGGCTTCGTAGTGCGCTGTTACGAAGTTTGCCGCCTCCTCTGTGATGAATGCCTCAGCCATCGATGCTTCAATTCTATGTTTATTTTTACATTTTTCTCGAAGCGTCTTCTGCATCCTCTCAGTTGGGTAGCACCAACGATTTTGCACGGGCCCCCCCAATCTTGCCTCGGTCGGGAGATGCAAAATCAAATGTTGCATTGGATTAAAGAAGCCCGGTGGAAAGATCTCCTCTAACTTGCAGATCAACTCCGGCGCCAACTCTTTCATTTCTTCTAGCACGCCAGGCGATAGTTCTTTTGCACAAAGAACACGGAAGAAATAGGTGAGTTCTGCCAGTACTAGCCATTCATCCTCAGGGATGAAGCGACGCAACATCACCGGCATTACCCGCTCAATCCATATGTGCCAATCATGACTCTTGAGACCAAATATCTTCAGTTTATCAAGATTCGCTCCCCTCTTTAGATTTGCTGCATACCCATCGGGGAACATCAACTGCTGTTGCACCCACAAGAGAATTTCCCTCATAGCTGGCCTTCCAAGATTGAACCATGCCTTTGGCTTCGTCCAGTTCTGCTTTCCTTTCGGTTCTTTCATGTTTTGTAACGGCCTATCACATAGCGCCTCCAGATCGACTCTAGCCTTAGTATTATCCTTTGACTTCCCATCTATGCCGAACAATGTACCAAAAAGTGCCTCGGCGATATTCTTCTCAGTGTTCATCACGTCGATGTTGTGTGGGCAAAGGAGGTCTTTGAAGTAAGGCAGATCCCATAAGCATGTTTTGTGAGTCCACGCGTGCTTAGTATTATACCCCTTGAAGTACCCTGGACGTTGTGGATCTGGCTCGAGAGCGTTTAACTGATCCAGGGTCTGTTGGCCTGTCAATGCAGGTGGTGCAGAGTTTTTGACAACTCTACCCCTGATGAAGTTCTTCTTGTCTTTCCTGAACTTATGGCGAGGATCCAGGAACTGTCTATGCATGTCGAAGCAAGAAAACTTGCGACCGGCCTGAAGCCAACGAAACTCAAGAGCTCCCTTGCATGTGGGGCACGGGAACCTTCCATGCACACACCAGCCAACGAATAGCGCATACGCCGGCAAGTCATGTGTCGAGTACATGTACCAGACACGCATTATGAAGTTCCGTTTGCTAAAGGCGTCGTATGTCTTGAACCCATTATCCCAGGCTTCTTGCAATTCGTCCTTAAGCGGCTGCATGTACACATTCATATTTTTGCCCGGATAGTTGGGTCCTGGAATTATCAACGTCAGGAAAATGTTCTTTCTTTGCATAATCTGTCCGGGGGGGAGATTGAGTGGAAAGACAAATACGGGCCAACAACTGTATTGGGCTGCCGTCATACCAAACACACTGAACCCATCCGTGCTGATGCCGACTCGAGGATGCCTCGGATCTGCCGCTTTGTCAGCATGTAATTCATCAAACTTTTTCCACGCAACACCATCCGATGTGTGTACCATCATCAGATTCCCATCTGCATCTAGTTCGGTTCTTTTGCCTGTTTTGTGCCATGTCATCTGTCTGGCCATCTCTTCGACCATGAAAAGACGTTGAAGTCTTGGTACGATTGGCATATACTGAAGAACACTAACGGGGATTTTGGTCTGTGTCTTCTCACCCATACCGTTGTCTACCACAATATACCTGGAAGACTTGCAAATGGGACAATAGTTCAAGTCCGCATAGTCAAGCCTAAATAAGGCACATCCTTTCTCACAGGCATGTATCTTCTCATAGGGCATCTTCCGTGCACGGAGGATTTTGTCCGACTGGTACAGGTTTGCAGGCATTACATGGACTTTGGGTAGAAAGCGTCCAAATACTGTCATAATTGTGTCATAGCATTCTCTGCCCAAGTTGAACTGAGCCTTCAGAGCCATTACTTGTGAGATGGCATCCAACTGACAAAGCTCAGTGTGCTCGTGGAGCGGATGTTTCGAAGACTCCAACATTTCATTGAAGGCCTTTGCAGATTCCTCCATCTCCTCGTCCGAATCCCGAGCATCATCATAGCCTTGCACCATGTTTTCCATCCCGGTACCATGCTCGTCGGTGCGACGACGATCCACCTCAGCTCGGTCATGTTGGGCAGACTCACCATGAAATGTCCACACCGTATAATCGGGCGTAAAACCACTCTTCTGCAGGTGTTTGCCCATTTCAGCCTCTGTCTTCTTTTCCCAATTGCCGCACCGGAAACAGGGGCACCAGGTTTTCTTTTGGCCATTTGCAAATGCGGCTTGCACAAACCCCTTGGTTTTTGTGAACCATTCAGCACTCCATTTGTTCTGACCAGTGTGACCGGTATACATCCAAGCACGGTCACTCATCTTGACTTTCAGAGCTACTGGACACACAACAATTCTATATGTAATTCACCATGTATATATTCATTAGCTGATCTACTTTGTCAATTTTATTACGTCCATGCAACCTACACTCTAATAGGTAATGATAGGTCCTAATCCCACCCGTGTATGTGTAGATTGGGTTCATTTTCCCATGCTATGCTCCGGATCCGACGCAAAATTTCGGCAGCACCTCACCGCTGTTCTCCTGATACACGTCTCTGCAATAAACAGAGAGGATGTGTACCCGGAGAACAACAGGGGAGGCACTGACGAAATATATGCGTCGGATCCGGAGCAAAGCATATGGGAAAATGAACCCAATCTACACATACTCGGGCTGTCCATGGATAGCGTTGGACAATTCGAAAGAATCAAGGTTATAAATATGCAAATGCATGCATATTTATAACTATGACGCTTTCGAACGGGAGGCACATATTGGTTACGCATACTGATGATTCAAGACACATATATAGCTAGCTATCAAGTTTCATCGGAATAGATCAAATAATTAATGGGGGAGGAGGACTTGTCATTTGTGCTCACCCACGAACGAAGGGGCAGAGCTCGTCAAACGCACGGCGAGGTCGTCGAACACCAAACCTCGCAGCGATGAAACAACTGCACATTTAAAACTACACGATCAACACAATTATATATGATGTTTTTCATAACAAAATCGAAAAATATATGACCTAACTAATAATTCACAAATATATGACCCCGTCGGCCTCTGGAAGGCCAAAGAACACCTTTTTGGGAGGTGTCGGTGGTTGGGGTGTCCTGTCGGTGTGGGGTGCCGTGTCGGGGTCGGGGTGCTGTTTCGGGGTCGGGGGGTCGGGGTGTCGTGTTGATGTCGGGGTAGTGCCGTGTCGGTGTCGGGGTGTTGTTTCGGGGTCGGCGTGTGGTGTCGGGGTCAGGGTGTCGGGTCAGGCTCGGGGTCGGGGTGTCGGGTCAGGCTCGGGGGGTCGGGGTGTCGGGGTCGGGGTCGGGGTGTCGGGGTCGGGGTCGGGGTCGGGGTGTCGGGGTCGGGGTGTCGGGGTCGGGGTCGGGCTCGGGGTGTCGGGGTCGGGGTCTCGGGGTCGGGGTGTCGTGTCGGGGTGTCGGGTCGGGGTCGGGGTGTCCGGTCAGGCTCGGGGGGTCGGGGTGTCGGGGTCGGGGTCGGGGTGTCGGGGTCGGGGTGTCGGGGTCGGGGTCGGGCTCGGGGTGTCGGGGTCGGGGTCTCGGGGTCGGGGTGTCGTGTCGGGGTGCCGGGTCGGGGTCTTTTTTCCTTTTCTTCTTCTTCCTCCTCTTCCTTTTCTTCCTTTTCTTCCTTTTTTTCCTTCTTCTTCTTCTTCTTCTTCTTCTTCTTCTTCCTCCTTTCCTTTTTCCTCTTCTTCTTCTTCTTCTCCTCCTCTCCTGTTTTTTTCTTCTTCTTCTTCCTCTTCTTCTTTTTTCTTCTCCTCCTCCTCTTCTTCTTCTCCTCCTCTCCTGTTTTTTTCTTCTTCTTCTTCCTCTTCTTGTTTTTTCTTCTCCTCCTCCTCTTCTTCTTCCTCCTTTCCTTTTTCCTCTTCTTCTTCTCCTCCTCTCCTGTTTTTTTCTTCTTCTTCTTTTTCTTTCCTAAAACTGAACTAAACCTAAATCTAATCTAAACATAAACCTAAAACTAAAAAAACAGAAAAAAAAGGAAAAAACTAAATCTAAACCTAAAACTAAACTAAGACTAAACCTAAAACTAAAACTAAACCTAAAACTAAAACTGAAATTAAATCTAAACTAAACATAAACCTAAAACTAAAAAAACAGAAAAAAGGAAAAACAGAGGAGAGGTAGAGCTCACCTGGGCCGGTGGAGGAGGTGGCCGGTGGAGGAGGGGGGCGGGGCGGCCTGGGGCGGCGGCGCCGGGCCCAGTGCGGTGGGGCACGGGGGGCGGGGGGCCGGGGTGCGGCGGCGCTGAGACGGGGGGCCGGTGGAGGAGGGGGGCGGGGCGGTGGGGCGCGGGGGGGGGGGGGGGGGGCGGGGCGCGGCGGCGGCGAGTGGTGGTGGCGGCGGCGCGCGTATGGGAGGAGAGAAACAGAGAGAGAGGGCGCGGGGTGGGGGGCGCGCCGTTAGATATGTTAAATCTTTGCCGTCCGCCCCCCTTTGCCGTCCGCTTATTTGCTCTTTGCCGTCTGCTAGCAGACGGCAAAGAGGGGGGCCCGTTAAGTTTTTTTAACCAGCTCCTCAGTGGGTCCCCCTCCCTCTTTGCCGTCTGCTAGCGGACGGCAAAGAATCTTTGCCGTCAGCTAGCGAACGGCAAAGAACTGGCTGATGGCAAAGGCTTTCTTTGCCATCAGCCAGTTCTTTGCCGTCTGCTTTCGGGTAGCTGATGGCAAAGAGCTTCTTTGCCGTCTGCTAGCAGACGGCAAAGAGCTGGCAGATGGCAAAGTAGCTGATTCCAGTAGTGTATGCGCTTTTCTATCAATTGCTCGACAGTAATTTGTTCACCCACCGTAGAATTTCTTGTCTTGAGAGAAGCCACTAGTGAAACCTATGGCCCCCGGGTCTATCTTCCATCATATTATTTTCCTATCAACTTGCTATTTCTATTTTGCAATCTTTACTTTCCAATCTATACACCAAAAATACCAAAAATATTTATCTTATTATCTCTATCAGATCTCACTTTCGTAAGTGACTGTGAAGGGATTGACAACCCCTTTATCGCGTTGGTTGCGAGTTTCTTGTTTATTTGTACAGGTACTAGGCGGCTTGCGTGCTACCTCCTACTGGATTGATACTTTGGTTCTCAAAACTGAGAAAAATACTTACGCTACTTTGTTGTATCACCCTTTCCTCTTCAAGGGAAAACCAACGCATGCTCAAGAGGTAGCAAGAAGGATTTTTGGCGCCATTGCCGGGGAGGTTGCACCAAGTCAAGTCAAGATTTGATCTCCTAGCAACTAGCCATCTCTGGCGCCGTCTACGCACAAGTCAAGACATACCAAGTACACGTCACAAACTCTTATCCCTCGCATTACATTATTTGCCATTTGCCTCTCGTTTTCCTCTCCCGCACTTCACCCTTGCCGTTTTATTCGCCCTCTTTTCCGTCCGCCTCTTTTCCGTTAGCCCTTTTTCTTGCTTTTTGTGTGCCCGTTCTTTGTGCAATTTGCTGCCATCATGTCTGAGACTGGGGAGGTTATAATCGGAAAGGATAGTAGTAATGAAGGGGGAAATGTTGATGCTTTTGATTATCCTCATGAAGAAACTACTATTTTACACACTAAAAAGTTTCGGATCGGTAGTGGTAATATTATTGGAAAAGGAGTTATTCAAGATTTCTTTACTTGTGTTGGTGCTTTGCCCACCATGAGCGGGTCTATTCTTCATAAAACTAGTAGTCTTGTGGATGTTATATCTTTACTTGTGGTTGAACTTGAAAGACAATTTATCCATATGCATCCTTGCATACAGAGGATTTTTCTAGAATTTTCTAATATTGAGCATTCTTCTGTTAAGCGAGCAGCTACCATCTTTTTAGCTCATGAGTTCAGATTTATAGTAAAAGAGGCCAATGAATTTTTTGCGCATTATAGGGTGGATGGAGGCCGTCCTCCCATAGAAGCAATCTTTTTTTATCAAGAGGACATAATGCGCTTACGATCTTTAGATCATGTTGCTTTTAACGAAAACCTTAGAAAAAAGGTTCCTACCGATGTTCTTGTTGACAGAATCTCTGAACTTAATGATAATTTTGCTATCCAGAACAATGGGTTAGGTTTTTCCCTTGAACAAAAGCTCATGACTTTTTGTCAAAAGAATGCTTATAATGATGAATTGGTTGTGCAATATGAGGGACAAAGGAGGAACCAATACCTCCCGAGCTTGATCTTGGGGACTTTTGTCCCATTAAATTTAGCCCTTTTGATTAATTTTGCTTGCCACAAAGAAAGCTTGCTGCTGAACTTAGGGAGTATGAGATGAGTTTTCACGGTTTACCTTATTGTTATCAAGACAATACCTAGATCTATTCTTGTTTTTATGCCTATCTAGGGGCGTTAAACAATAGCGCTTGTTGGGAGGCAACCCAATTTTATTCTTGTTTCTTTTTTTTGTTCCTGTTTAGTAATAAATAATTCATCTAGGCTCTGTTTAGATGTGTTTTTATCTTTTTAATTAGTGTTTGTGCCAATTAGAACCTTTGGGGAGACTTGGGGGAAGTCTTTGCGATCTTGCTGTAAAAAACAGAAACTTTAGCGCTCACGACATTTGCTGCCATTTTTTACTGAAGAGCGAGATTAGGTTGATTATTTTTGAAGATGATTAATACACAAATTCCTCACGTCCACCAATTTATTTCAGAATTTTTGGGGTTACACAAGTATTCAAAAACTACAGATTACTACAGACTGTTCTGTTTTTGACAGACTCTGTTTTTCGTGTGTTGTTTGCTTATTTTGATGAATCTTTGGCTAGTATCGGGGGGTATGAACCATAGAGAAGTTGGAATACAGTAGGTTTAGCACGAATATAAATAAAGAATGAGTTAATTACAGTAACTTGAAGTGGTGGTTTGTTTTCTTATACTAACGGAGCTCATGAGATTTTCTGTTGAGTTTTGTGTTGTGAGGTTTTCAAGTTTTGGGTAAAGATTTGATGGATTTTGGAATAAGGAGTGGCAAGATCCTAAGATTGGGGATGCCCAAGGCACCCCAAGGTAAAATTCAAGGACAACCAAAAGCCTAAGCTTGGGGATGCCCCGGAAGGCATCCCCTCTTTCGTCTTCGTCCATCGGTAACTTTACTTGAGGCTATATTTTTATTCACCACATGATATGTGTTTTGCTTGGAGCGTCTTGTATGATTTGAGTCTTTGATTTTTAGTTTACCACAATCATCCTTGCTGTACACAGCTTTTGGAGAGACACACATGAATCAAAATTTATTGGAATACTCTATGTGCTTCACTTATATCTTTTGAGCTAGATAATTTTGCTCTAGTGCTTCACTTATATCTTTTTAAGAGCACGGTGGTGGTTTTATTTTATAGAAATTATTGATCTCTCATGCTTCACTTATATTTTTTGAGAGTATTTTAGAACAGCATGGTAATTTGCTTTGGCTATAAAATTAGTCCTAATATGATAGGCATCCAAGATGGGTATAATAAAAACTTTCATAAAAAGTGCATTGGATACTATGAGAAGTTTGATACTTGATGATTGTTTTGAGATATGAAGATGGTGATATTAGAGTCATGCTAGTTGAGTAGTTGTGAATTTGGGAAATACTTGTTCTAAAGTTTGTGATTCCCGTAGCATGCATGTATGGTGAACCGTTATGTGATGAAGTCAGAGCATGATTTATGTATTGATTGTCTTCCTTATGAGTGGCGGTCGGGGACGAGCGATGGTCTTTTCCTACCAATCTATCCCCCTAGGAGCATGCGTGTAGTACTTTATTTCGATAACTAATAGATTTTTGCAATAAGTATGTGAGTTCTTTATGACTAATGTTGAGTCCATGGATTATACGCACTCTCACCCTTCCACCATTGCTAGCCTCTCTAATACCGCGCAACTTTCGCCGGTGGCTGATACGTCCATCTTGCATCATGCTTTTATATCGATATTTACCGCATTATGGGCTTTATTACACATTATGTCACAATACTTATGCCTATTCTCTCTTATTTTACAAGGTTTACATGAAGAGGGGGAATGCCGGCAGCTGGAATTCTGGGCTGGAAAAGAAGCAAATATTAGAGACCTATTCTGCACATCTCCAAAAGTCCTGAAACTCCACGGGAATTATTTTTAGAATATATAAAAATATTTGGCGAAAGAAGTACCAGAGGGGGGCCACCCACCGTCCACGAGGGTGGGGGCGCGCCCTACCCCCTGGGCGCGCCCCTGCCTCGTGGGCCCCCTGGCGGCCCTCTGATGCCCGTCTTTGGCTATATGGAGTCTTTCGTCGAGGAAAAAATCATAAGCAAGCTCATGAGATGAAACTCCGCCGCCACGAGGCGAAACCTTGGCGGAACCAATCTAGGTCTCCGGCGAAGCTGTTCTGCCCGGGAAACTTCCCTCTCGGAGGGGGAAATCATCACCATCGTCATCACCAACGATCCTCTCATCGAGAGGGGGTCATTCTCCATCAACATCTTCACCAGCACCATCTCATCTCAAACCCTAGTTCATCTCTTGTATCCAATCTTTGTATCCAAACCTCATATTGGTGCCTGTGGGTTGCTAGTAGTGTTGATTACTCCTTGTAGTTGATGCTACTTGGTTTACTTGGTGGAAGATCATATGTTAAGATCCATTATGCATATTAATACCCCTCTAATTATGAACATGAATATGCTTTGTGAGTAGTTACGTTTGTTCCTGAGGACATGAGAGAAGTCTTGCTATAAGTAGTCATGTGAATTTGGTATTCGTTCGATATTTTGATGAGATGTATGTTGTCATCCCTCTAGTGGTGTCATGTGAACGTCGACTACATGACAGTTCACCATTTTTTGGGCCTAGAGGGAGGCATTGGGAAGTAATAAGTAGATGATGGGTTAATAGAGTGACAGAAGCTTAAACCCTAGTTTATGCGTTGCTTCGTAAGGGGCTGATTTGGATCCATATGTTTCATGCTATGGTTAGGTTTACCTTAATACTTCTATTGTAGTTGCGGATGCTTGCAATAGGGGTTAATCATAAGTGGGATGCTTGTCCAAGTAAGGGAAGTATACCCAAGCACCGGTCCACCCACATATCAAATTATCAAAGTACCGAACGTGAATCATATGAATGTGATGAAAACTAGCTTGACGATAATTCCCATGTGTCCTCGGGAGCGTTTTCCTTTATATAAGAGTTTGTCCAGGCTTGTCCTTTGCTACAAAAAGGATTGGGCCATCTTGCTGCACCTTATTTACTTGCATTATTACTTGTTACTTATTACAAATTACCTTATCACAAAACAATCTGTTACCGATAATTTCAGTGCTTGCAGAGAATACCTTGTTGAAAACCGCTTATCATTTCCTTCTGCTCCTAGTTGGGTTCGACACTCTTACTTATCAAAAAGGCTACGATAGATCCCCTACACTTGTGAGTCATCAATACCATACACCCACTGAGGGAGTCCTGGATTAGGGGGTCTCCGGACAACCGGACTATCTCCATTGGCCGGACTGTTAGACTATGAAGATACAAGATTGAAGACTTCGTCTCGTGTCCGGATGGGACTCTACTTGGCATGGAAGGCAAGCTAGGCAATACGTATATGGATATCTCCTCCTTTGTAACCGACCTTGTGTAACCCTAACCCTCTCCGGTGTCTATATAAACCGAAGGGTTTTAGTCCGTAGGACAACAATCACAACACACAATCATACCATAGGCTAGCTTCTAGGGTTTAGCCCCTCTGATCTCGTGGTAAATCTACTCTTGTACTACCCATATCATCAATATTAATCAAGCAGGACGTAGGGTTTTACCTCCATCAAGAGGGCCCGAACCTGGGTAAAACTTCGTGTCCCCTGCCTCCTGTTACCATCCGGCCTAGACGCATAGTTCAGGACCCCCTACCCGAGATCCGCCGGTTTTGACACCGACATTGGTGCTTTCATTGAGAGTTCCGCTGTGCCGTCGCCACCAGGAAGGATGTCTCATCTCGTCTTTAAAGATGGCGCTATCGCTGAGGGAGCTTTGGCTATCGGCCAAACTCTCCGGCTAGGTGGTTTTCTTACGACCGCCTGTTCGGCCGCTGCGCCGACGATGACTTCTCGGGTCATCAAAAGCAATCTTCACGACAACTCGGAACTCGCCGAGCAGTTAGATCCAATGGAGCTCTCTTCCCTGAACGAGCTCTTGGATCACATCGCCGCCCTGGGAGTCGCTACAGACTATGATAAGGTTGGGCCTAAACCCGACTTGAGAGAGATTAACTCTCCCCAGGTCACCCATCACGTTGCAGTGGTGGAGGAACAATGCAGAAACCCTTCATCCATCTTAAGGACTAGCTATGTCCGGATTCCCGGTCCCTCCAAGCCGGATACCCGCGGAGGGGAGGACGTCACTCAAGGCCTGAACCTAGAATCAGGCAGCGGGCTAGATTTATCGGAAAACATCCAAGAATCCAAACTTTCGAGTTCGGAAACTCCTTGGCCCCTGAGTCTCAGATCGGGTGAGGATTCGGATTCAATTCCACCCACCCACCCAAACATACGCGATCTATCCCAAATTAGGCAAGAGCCCGAAGAAACAGTACACCATTACTGGGCCAGATTCCTCCTAGTCATGAACAGGATAAAGGACTGCCGCGAGGAAGACGCAATTTCATTCTTTTGCAATAATTGCACGGACAAGGGAATCCTCAATGCCATAAGTCGCCGTGAAATTACACGCTTTGCCGACTTGGTGTCCATAGTACTAAAGTACTGTGCGATGGAAAGCGCCTGGAAAACCAAAATAAAATTTTGGGATAATCCGGCCCTGAATACAAACCCAGTCCGAAATAAAAGGGTGCATTATCACAATACACCCGAGTTAACTACCAAAAAGCAAAAGCCCTCAATGGGGCAAGGAACCATACTGGAGGGATGGCAACGGACCCTTCAAAATTCATAGTACAGCGGATGCAATACCAACGCATAGCCTTAGAGCATGTTGGATACTCCGGCAGGTGGCCAAAAGTGGTGAGGATCTACTCCTCCCAAAAACCACAAAGCACCATCCCACAGACAACAATACGGTGTTAACGGTCTTTGAGACCTTCGCATCAAATAATAGACGCAAGCGAACACTCCGCAGCATGGCCGAAATCTGCCACATAGCAGAAATAAATCCTTGGAGTGACATGACTATTACCTTCAATGCCAGTGACGAACCCAAATTCCGAACAGCCCGAGCACCAGCCGCACTGGTCCTCAGTCCAATCGTGGACGGCTTTCGACTCACCAAGGTACTCATGGACGGCGACAGCGGATTAAACCTCATCTATGAGGAAACTCTTCAAAAGATGGAAATAGACTGGAGCTGCATTGAGCACAGTAGCACAACCTTTAGAGGAATCATCCCCAGTCGGGAAGCACGCTGTGCTAGGAAAATCACACTAGATGTGGTATTCGGCACGCCGGATAATTACAGGTCCGAAGAAATTACATTCCAAGTGGCCCCGTTCAGCAGCGGATACCACGCTCTACTAGGGTGGGAGGCGTTTACAATCTTCCAAGCCATATCCCATTACGGGTACATGAAGCTCAAAATGCCCGGGCCCAACGGAATCATCACTCTTGCTAGTGATCCGGACATAGCACTCCGCACCGAAAATAAGACAGCCGCACTGGCCCTCGAGGCACTATCCGAAGCCCTAGCGGCCGAGGAACTAACTGCGCTGCGCTCCATGGTGAACAGGGACGATGTGATACTCGATAAAAGATCCAAGTCTACCTCCTTTAAACCGGCGGACGAAATAGTCAAATTCCAAGTCCATCCAACGGACCCTACAAAAACAGCTTCCATCGGGGCACAATTAAACCCTGATGTCGATGCCGCACTACGAGAGTTCCTACGCGAGAACTGGGACATTTTCGCCTGGCACCTTTCAGACATGCCAGGAATCCCACACAGGTTGGCTAAGCATAGCCTAAATATCCTAAAAGGATTCAAGCCAGCCAAGCAGGCTCTTCGACGTTTCTCCGAGCCTAAGAGACAAGCCATGGGACAGGAACTAGCCAAGCTATTGCAGGCCGGATTCATCAGAGACATAAAGCATCCGGACTGGCTAGCAAACCTGGTGATGGTACCAAAGAAGGACAAATCCTGGCGCTTGTGCGTCGATTTGAAGGACCTTAACAAGGCCTGCCCAAAGGATCCCTTCCCCCTCCCCCGCATCGATCAAATCATCGATGCTACCGCAGGACACGATTCATTGTGTTTCCTCGACGCATACTCCAGCTACCATCAAATTAAAATGGCGGAGCCAGACCAAGCCGCAACAGCATTCATCACACCATATGGCCCATTCTGCTTCAACACAATGCCCTTCGGGCTCAAAAATGCCGACGCAACATATCAGCGCATGATTCAGACATGTCTGGCAAACCAGATCAGCAAAACAGTGGAGGCATATGTGGACAACGTGGTTGTTAAAACCAAGCATGTCGAAACTCTAGTAGACGACTTGAGGGTCACATTCGACAACCTCCGAACATATGACATCAAGCTCAATCCGGAAAAATGCGTTTTCGGCGTACCAGCCGGAAAGCTCCGGGGATTCATCGTCTCCAGTAGAGGTATTGAAGCTAATCCGGCCAAAATCCGAGTGTTGTCACAGTTGGCTACCCCAACAGACCTCAAACAAATACAAAATTGACTGGATGCGTGGCGGCTCTAAGCCGCTTTATCTCCCGCTTGGGAGAAAAGGCATTACCCCTTTATCGCCTCCTCAGGCGCACCAAACACTTCGAGTGGACGGATGCCGCCTCGGCCGGACTCAACGAAATAAAACCATATTGGAAACAAACCCAGTCCTGGCCGCGCCAAACATTGGCGAACCAATGCTATTATACATTGCGGCAACTCATCAAGTAGTAAGCGCAGTGCTCGTCGTCGAGCGAGAAGCGGACGGACACAAATTCCCCCTTCAAAAGCCGGTTTACTATGTATCCACTGTCCTTACTCCATGCAAATCACGGTACCCGCATTATCAAAAGATAGCGTACGCGGTATTTATGGCATCCCGGAAGCTGCGACACTACTTTCAAGAGTGTTCGGTAATGGTAGCCTCGGAAGTACCACTTAACGATATTATAAACAACCGCGACGCGACGGGCCGGATTGCCAAATGGGCCATTGAGCTCCTCCCGTTCGACATAACTTACAAGCCACGGCGAGCTATCAAGTCGCAAGTTTTGGCTCACTTCATCGCTGAGTGGACGGAAGCCGAACTCCCTAAAGAGTACGGCACATATTCAAACTGGATCATGCACTTCGATGGCTCCAAAATATTGGCTGGTCTGGGGGCTGGCATCGTTTTGACGTCCCCAACAGGAGATACCGTCCAATACGTACTACAGATAATGTATACGGACTCCAACAACACGGCCGAATATGAGGCCCTTCTACATGGTCTCCGGATGGCAGTATCTATGGGCATTCAACGCCTAGAGGTGCGCAGGGATTCGAACCTCGCGATATCCCAAATAAATGGAGACTTCGATGCCAAGGATCCGAAAATGGCAGCTTATCGCAATGCCGTCCTAAAAATGTCAGCTCGGTTTGAGGGGCTCGAATTTCACCATGTGGCTCGGGAAAACAATCAGGCGGCGGATATCCTCGCCCGCATCGGTGCAAAACGCGACGCGGTCCCTCCCAGCATATTTCTGGAACGACTCTTCAAGCCATCCGTAGCATGGGAAGGGGACACCGGTAACAACAGTCTGGACCCGGCCAAAATACCCGATACCGAACTCTCTGACACAATCGGAGGCTCCGCCACCGAAATAACACAACCAACCCACGAAATAATGGCCATTATTGCCCCGTGGACAGAACCATTCCTGGCCTACCTAACTAGACAGGAACTTCCGGAGGACCAAAATGAGGCACGCTGCATAGTGCGGCGATCCAAGGCCTATAGGGTCCATGAGGGAGAATTGTACAAAAAAAGTGCTATCGAAGTCCTTCAAAGGTGCATCTCCGAAGAGGAAGGGCGGAACCTTTTGGCAGAAATTCACGCCGGACTCGGTGGCCATCACACCGCAGCCCTGGCTCTTGTAAGCAAGGCCTTCCGTACATGATTTTATTGGCCAACGGCCTGGGCAGATGCACAGGACTTGTTCCAACGTTGCGCCAGTTACCAGCTCTTTGCAAATCAAAGCCACATGCCACCCACCGCCCTCCAGACAATCCCCATTACATGGCCCTTCACAGTCTGGGGGCTTGACATGGTTGGACCCCTTAAAGGGGGAACCCACAAGAAAAAATACTTGCTGGTCATGGTGGATAAATTCACCAAATGGATAGAGGCTAAACGTGTGAAAACAGCCGAATCCGGACCGGTGATAGATTTCATATCCGGGGTTGTACACCGTTACGGCGTCCCCCACAGCATCATCACTGATAACGGCACAAACTTCATGGCCGGCGAGGTAAAACTCTGGTGTAGCAAAATGGGCATCAAGCTCGATTATGCTTCAGTCTATCACCCACAAACCAACGGTCAAGTCGAACGAGCAAATGGTCTTATAATGAGCGGCATTAAACCCAGATTAGTGCGCTCCTTAATGGAGTCTGACACGCACTGGGTAGAGGAGCTCGACTCCGTACTCTGGGGGCTGCGGACCACGCCGAATCGTAGTACCGGATATACATCGTTTTTTATGGTGTACGGCGCAGAGGTAGTCCTGCCCTATGACATAATTCATGACTCACCTCGAGTGTGCATGTACGAAGAAAGAGAAGCCGAGCTCGATCGGCAGGACAGTCTGGACACCTTGGAGGAAGAGCGTGACGTAGCCAAAGCCCGTTCCGCATTTTACCAGCAATAGGCTCGCAGATACCAAAGCAGAGAAGTACGGGCCAAAACTTATAACGTTGGCGAACTAGTTCTACGGCTGCCGGATAAGAAAAAGAACAAGCTCGAGCCCAAATGGGAAGGTCCCTTCATTATCGACCAAGTTCTGACCGGTGGAGCGTAACGACTGCGGGATGATCGACTAGTCGACTCGAGCCGAACCCATGGAACGCAGCAAGGCTCCGAAGATTCTACGCCTAGCACCGGACTTTATGTTAGTCCCCTCCCTTTGTCCATTTTCTGCATATGCATCACCTGTCTTGTTTCCCTTTCTTTCTTTTATTTCTCTAGGCCTTCAAGGGTCACCTTGTGCCTCACTCATACATCACAGATGCGCTAGCCGCACTCTTCATACATGGGGGCTTCTTTCACAGAAGCTTTAATTATTTCACTGAGCCTCACGCCCAACACATGTGTTATACTTCCGCATGTACCTTTTTTCACCATTATATGCATCGATATGACTTAAGTTTTGGCCAAGCTGGGTTGTCTGGCTCTTGTATTTATGCCCTACGTTCCCGTTAATTCGGCTAGGGCATAAGGGGAGCACCTCTGCGATTGTTACCACCGGGTCAGCCGGGCGTGTACCTCAGACTGGGTGAAGCCGAAAGCTAGCGTTCTTAAGGGAATATTCGGTCGGTGAACAAAAGATGACTTTTATTATTCATATCTGCCCCTAGATGATTTTTTCTGCGCTTCTTATCGCAGTTCGGACATGCACTTTAGGGCATGCTTACCAGGGGAAAGGAACCCTTAACAGAACTATTCTCCCTGGAAGATGTTTCTTACTACCCATGTAATATAACATAACTAGTTGGGCACTTGTCTGATAAAGCACTAATGACCCCTACGCCTGGTCTCCACGCATACCCCGGTTCTTACATAACCGAGAGGGTATTCGGTTACACTCCAGACTATCGGGTCCCGAGGTTGAAGCGAAAAGGTCTGCCACGACAAACGATCTACAATCCGGCTAGAAGGAATTATACATGTCAATTTAAAATTACATAGTCAATTTGACTGGTTGAATTCCTCTTCAATACCATCTAATAGGCTATCTAGTCTACAGTCCTGTTGGGAATACTTTGCGGCCAATTCTACCTGGCCATACACTAAGCTCACAGGGATCTCCTTCCCATCAGGGCCCACTGGTCCGACTTCGGCCATGTGGTTCGGGTCAGCCTTCGTGTACCGTGTCTTCACCATCGCCCAGGCTTCCCTAGCGCCCTAATGGCATGCCGATATCTTCCATAATCGTAAGCCTCGCCGTGCTCCCTTCAGCTTTTCTGTAAGCTCTCCAAGGCCTTCAGGCATGGAGACGGATGGCCACAAGGCCTGGGCGACGCCTCGCATCACCTGCCGAACTCGTTCATGCAGCTGTTAGAGCTCGGGAAGAAGATCGCCCGTTGCACCGGGCATCTCCTCGGCAGGACGACCTGTTAGCATACCTACAGACATAACTCCGTCAGCCAGCTTCCTCGCTGAACTCTTTTTCAAAGTTCGTTCAAGCACTTACTAAATATGCCGCGTTGAAGCCGCCGATTCTCCTTAACAGAGTCCGACAGTTGGGCCCGAACATCTTTTAGTTCCATGCCCAGCTTGGTGTTGGCATCTAGGAGATCATTCTTCTCCTGCCTCACCCTCGTAAGCACGCTCTCACCGGCCTTCAGCTGGCGTATGAGTTGTTGCTTATCAAGATTCACTCCAGCCTCATCTACAATTTTATCGTCAGATCTGCATATACGCCGCATTCTAATATGATACTTATCATTCGAAGGATATGTTACCAGAGGGGGTCTCTTTGGCCTCCCCTGCTGTGGCCAGTGCGGCCTGAAGTTGGGCTTTGCACTCTTCCAGCTCCTGGTACAGTTGAGTATTCTTTTCTGTAAGAACCTGCATAACAAATGATCCTTAAATCAGTTATCCTAACTGTTTCAAGTCTCAGGGGCTACTGATATATATAATGATCAAATTTTCTCACCCGTATGTCCTTTACATACTACTCCGTGGCTCTGGCTAGACCATTTTGAGCGGCACGGAGGTGCGCGTCTCCCGAATTGAAGGCATCCAATGCCTCTGGGGAGAAACAAGCGTCACAAAGAACAGTCCAGCGACGCATGTGGTTCATGGCACTTTCCACCTCGGAATGGATGGCGGACAGTTTATCCGCATCCTCTGTCAGAGGAGCACCCGGCGAACACCTTGTATTCGTTCCCGCCTCCGAATCCGGCCTTGGAGCCTGGCTTGTGGAGGCACGATTGGTAGCCTCTCCGGGTATAGTCCGGCGAGCGCTCTTTTTCCTGAAAAGAAGGCATGGGCGTTAATATGCCTCTGAGAATAATGTCTTGCAATAAAGACGGTGCACCATATCACTGCGCTGGTGTCTCAATCCGGACTGCGGATCTTTCCAGCCTGCCTGGCCTCGCGACCCCTTGTTGGCTAATTGCCACAGGCTCGGCCTTCTACCCCGAGGACCTCCCCTGTGAAACACGGCTGTTATGCGGCAATCAAAAAAGCGCAAGGACGGATCCCTTTTTAAAGTGCTGGGACTTCGGTCTCAGTCACCTGTGAGGCTGGAACTAGCCCAGGGTAATCGGCCGTAATGGCCACCAAAGCATTGTCATTACTCGATTGGTAAAATACCCCATCGATCAGCTCCACAGATACGACCGGATCCTCCTAGGAGGCCGGATCAAGGGACCGTCCGGGGTCCTCGGGTTGTGGATGAGGGCTATTTATCTCCTTTACAGCCTGGCGCAGCTCCTGCGATGAAATCGCTAGAATGAATACTTAACTATGGGAATACGAAATGGATGGACGATAAAAAGTCTCCGCTTACCCAGCTCGGAGGGTTGTACGTAGAAAAACGGCCCTCGGGTTGACACGAAGGAATTCCTCCTCTTCTCCCTTGTACAAAGTGGATAAGATCTTTATTAGATCAGCAGCCGATACCGACCCTTTGCGGCCGTGGCGGGTGGCGTCATCCTCCCCGTTGAAATCCCACATGGGGTGGCCTCTATACTGAAGCGGCTGCACCCCCCGCATAATGTTGGGGAACGTAGTAATTTCCAAGTTTTCCTACGCACACGCAAGATCATGATGATGCACAGCAACGAGAGGGGAGAGTGTTGTCTACGTACCCACGCAGACCGACTGCGGAAGCGTTGACACAACATAGAGGAAGTAGTCGTACGTCTTCCCGATCCGACCGATCCAAGCACCGTTACTCCGGCACCTCCGAGTTCTTAGCACACGTACAGCTCGATGACAATCCCCGGGCTCCGATGCAGCAAAGCGTCGGGGAGGAGTTCCGTCAGCACGACGGCGTGGTGACGATCTTGATGTTCTACCGTCGCAGGGCTTCGCCTAAGCACCGCTACAATATGATCGAGGTGGAATATGGTGGCAGGGGGCACCGCACACGGCTAAGGAACGATCTCAAGGATCAACTTGTGTGTCCTAGGGTGCCCCCCTGCCTCTGTATATAAAGGAGCCAAGGGGGAGGGGGCGGCCGGCCAAGGAGGGCGCGCCAAGGGAGTCCTACTCCCTCTGGGAGTAGGATTCCCCCCCCCCCAATCCTAGTTGGAATAGGATTCCTCGAGGGGGGAAAGAGAGAGAGGGGGCCGGCCACCTCTCCTTGTCCTAATAGGACTAGGGGAGGGGGAGGTGCGCGGCCCACCTTGGGCTGCCCCTTTCTCCTTTCCACTAAAGCCCACTAAGGCCCATATAGCTCCCGGGGGGGTTCCGGTAACCTCCCGGTACTCCGGTAAAATCCCGATTTCACCCGGAACACTTCCGATATCCAAACATAGGCTTCCAATATATCAATCTTTATGTCTCGACCATTTCGAGACTCCTCGTCATGTCCATGATCACATCCGGGACTCCGAACAATCTTCGGTACATCAAAATGCATAAACTCATAATAACTGTCATCGTAACGTTAAGCGTGCGGACCCTACGGTTCGAGAACAATGTAGACATGACCGAGACACGTCTCCGGTCAATAACCAATAGCGGGACCTGGATGCCCATATTGGCTCCTACATATTCTACGAAGATCTTTATCGGTCAGACCGCATAACAACATACGTTGTTCCCTTTGTCATCGGTATGTTACTTGCCCGAGATTCGATCGTCGGTATCCAATACCTAGTTCAATCTCGTTACCGGCAAGTCTCTTTACTCGTTCCGTAATACATCATCCCGCAACTAACTCATTAGTTGCAATGCTTGCAAGGCTTATGTGATGTGCATTACCGAGAGGGCCCAGAGATACCTCTCCGACAATCGGAGTGACAAATCCTATTCTCGAAATACGCCAACCCAACATCTACCATTGGAGACACCTGTAGAGCTCCTTTATAATCACACAGTTACGTTGTGATGTTTGGTAGCACACAAAGTGTTCCTCCGGCAAACGGGAGTTGCATAATCTCATAGTCATAGGAACATGTATAAGTCATGAAGAAAGCAATAGCAACATACTAAACGATCGGGTGCTAAGCTAATGGAATGGGTCATGTCAATCAGATCATTCAACTAATGATGTGACCTCGTTAATCAAATAACAACACTTTGTTCATGGTTAGGAAACATAACCATCTTTGATTAACGAGCTAGTCAAGTAGAGGCATACTAGTGACACTAAGTTTGTCTATGTATTCACACATGTATTATGTTTCCGGTTAATACAATTCTAGCATGAATAATAAACATTTATCATGATATAAGGAAATAAATAATAACTTTATTATTGCCTCTAGGGCATATTTCCTTCAGTCTCCCACTTGCACTAGAGTCAATAATCTAGTTCACATCGCTATGTGATTAACACCAATAGTTCACATCTTTATGTGATTGGTTCACATCTCCATGTGACTAACACCCAAAAGGTTTACTAGATTCAATAATCTAGTTCACATCGCTATGTGATTAACACCCAAAGAGTGATCATGTTTTGCTTGTGAGAGAAATTTAGTCAACGGGCCTGCCAAATTCAGATCCGCATGTATTTTGCAAAATTCTATGTCTACAATGCTCTGCACGGAGCTACTCTAGCTAATTTCTCCCACTTTCAATATGTATCCAGATTGAGACTTAGAATCATCTGGATCAGTGTCAAAAACTTGCATCGACGTAACCCTTTACGACGAACCTTTTTGTCACGTCCATAATCGAGAAACATATCCTTACTTCACTAAAGATAATTCTGACCGCTGTCAGTGATCTACTCCTAGATCACTATCGTACTCCCTTGCCAAATCAGTGCAGGGTATACAATAGATCTGGTATACAGCATGACATACTTTATAGAACCTATGGCTAAGGCATAGGGAATGACTTTCATTCTCTTTCTATCTTCTGCCGTGGTCGGGCTTTGAGTCTTACTCAACTTCACACCTTGTAATACAGGCAAGAACTCTTTCTTTGACTGCTCCATTTTGAACTATTTCAAAATCTTGTCAAGGTATGTACTCATTGAAAAAACTTATCAAGCGTCTTGATCTATCTCTATAGATCTTGAATCTCAATATGTAAGCAGCTTCACCGAAGTCTTTCTTTGAAAAACTCCTTTCAAACACTCCTTTATGCTTTACAGAATAATTCTACATTATTTCCGATCAACAATATGTCTTTCACATATACTTATCAGAAATGCTGTAGTGCTCCCACTCATTTTCTTGTAAATACAGGCTTCACCGCAAGTCTGTATAAAACTATATGCTTTGATAAACTCATCAAAGCGTATATTCCAACTCTGAGATGCTTGCACCAGTCCACATATGGATCGCTGGAGCTTGCACATTTTGTTAGCACCTATCGGATTGACAAAACCTTCTAGTTGCATCGTATACAACTCTTCTTTAATAAATCCATTAAGGAATTCAGTTTTGTTTATCCCTTTGCCAGATTTCATAAAATGCGGCAATTGCTAACATGATTCGGACAGACTTAAGCATAGATACGAGTGAGAATCTCTCATCGTAGTCAACACCTTGAACTTGTCGAAAACCTTTTGCGACAATTCTAGCTTTGTAGATAATAACACTACTATCAGCGTCCGTCTTCCTCTTGAGGATCCATTTAATTTTTATGGCTTGCCGATCATCGGGCAAATCCATCAAAGTCCATACTTTGTTCTCATACATGGATCATATCTCAGATTTCATGGCCTCAAACCATTTCGCGGAATCTGGGCTCATCATCGCTTCCTCATAGTTCGCAAGTTCGTCATGGTCTAGTAACATGACTTCCAGAACAGGATTATCGTACCACTCTGGTGCGGATCTTACTCTGCTTTACCTACAAGATTCGGTAGTAACTTGATCTGAAGTTACATGATCATCATCATTAGCTTCCTCACTAATTGGTGTAGTAGTCACAAGAACAGAATTCTGTGATGAACTACTTTCCAATAAGGGAGAAGGTACAATTACCTTATCAAGTTTTCTACTTTCCTCCCACTCACTTCTTTCGAGAGAAACTCCTTCTCTAGAAAGTTTCCGAATTTAGCAACAAAAGTCTTGCCCTCGGATCTGTGATAGAAGGTGTATCCAATAGTTTCCTTTGGATATCCTATGAAGACACATTTCTCCGATTTGGGTTTGAGTTTATCAGGTTGAAACTTTTTCACATAAGCATTGCAACCTCAAACTTTAAGAAACGACAGCTTAGGTTTCTTGCCAAACCATAGTTCATACGGTGTCGTCTCAACGGATTTAGATGGTGCCCTATTTAACGTGAATGCAGCTGTCTCTAATGCATAACCCCAAAACGACAGTGGTAGATCGATAAGAGACATCATAGATCGCACCATATCTTAATAAAGTACGGTTATGACGTTCGGACACACCATTACATTGTGGTGTTCCAGGTGGCATGAGTAGTGAAACTATTTCACATTGTTTTTAACTGAAGGCCAAACTCATAACTCAAATACTCTTCTCTACGATCAGATCGTAGAAACTTTATTTTCTTGTTACGATGACTTTTCACTTCACTCTGAAATTCTTTGAACTTTTCAAATGTTTCAGACTTATGTTTCATCAAGTAGATATACTCATATCTGCTCAAATCATCTGTGAAGATCAGAAAATAATGATACCTGTCGCGAGCCTCAATATTCATCGGACCACATACATCAGTATGTATGATTTCCAACAAATCTGTTGCTTGCTCCATTGTTCCAAATAATGGAGTCTTAGTCATCTTGCCCATGAGGCATGGTTCGCAAGCATCAATTGATTCATAATCAAGTGATTCCAAAAGCCCATCAGCATGGAGTTTCTTCATGCGCTTTACACCAATATGACCTAAACGGCAGTGCCACAAATAAGTTGCACTATCATTATCAACTTTGCATTTTTTGGTTTCAATATTATGATTATGTGTATCACTACGATCGAGATCCAACGAACTATTTTCATTGGGTGTGTAACCATATAAGGTTTTATTCATGTAAACAGAACAACAATTTATTCTCTTACTTAAATGAATAACCGTATTACAATAAACATGATCAAATCATATTCATGCTGAACGCAAACACCAAATAACACTTATTTAGGTTCAACACTAATCCCGAAACTATAGGGAGTGTGCGATGATGATCATATCAATCTTGGAACCACTTCCAACACACATCGTCACTTCACCTTTAACCAGTCTCTGTTTATTCTGCAACTTCCGTTTCGAGTTACTAATCTTAGCAACTAAACTAGTATCAAATACTGAGGGGTTGCTATAAACACTAGTAAAGTACACATCAATAACATGTATATCACATATACCTTTGTTCACCTTGCCATCCTTCTTATCCGCCAAATACTTGGGGCAGTTCCGCTTCCAGTGACCAGTCTGCTTGCAGTAGAAGCACTCAGTTTCAGGCTTAGGTCCAGACTTGGGTTTCTTCTCCTGAGCAGCAACTTGCTTGCCGTTCTTCTTGAAGTTCCCCTTCTTCTTCCCTTTGCCCTTTTTCTTGAAACTAGTGGTCTTGTTAACCATCAACACTTGATGCTCCTTCTTGATTTCTACCTCCGCAGCTTTCAGCATTGCGAAGAGCTCGGGAATAGTCTTGTTCATCCCTTGCATATTATAGTTCATCACGAAGCTCTTGTAGCTCGGTGGCAGTGATTGGAGAATTCTGTCAATGACGCAATCATCTGGAATATTAACTCCCATCTGAATCAAGAGATTATTATACCCAGACATTTTGAGTATATGCTCACTGACAGAACTGTTCTCCTCCATCTTGCAGCTATAGAACTTATTGGAGACTTCATATCTCTCAATCCGGGCATTTGCTTGAAATATTAACTTCAACTCCTGGAACATCTCATATGCTCCATGACGTTCAAAACGTCGTTGAAGTCCCGATTCTAAGCCGTAAAGCATGGCACACTGAACTATCGAGTAGTCATCAGCTTTGCTCTGCCAGACGTTCATAACATCTGGTGTTGCTCCAGCAGCAGGCCTGGCACCCAGTGGTGCTTCCAGGACGTAATTCTTCTGTGCAGCAATGAGGATAAACCTCAGATCACGGATCCAATCCGCATCATTGCTACTAACATCTTTCAACACAATTTTCTCTAGGAACATATCAAAATAAACATATGAAAGCAACAACGCGAGCTATTGATCCACAACATAGATATGCTAATACTACCAGGACTAAGTTCATGATAAATTTAAGTTCAATTAATCATATTACTTAAGAACTCCCACTTAGATAGACATCCCTCTAATCCTCTAAGTGATTACGTGATCCAAATCAACTAAACCATAACCGATCATCACGTGAAATGGATTAGTTTTCAATGGTGAACATCATTATGTTGATCATATCTACTATATGATTCACGCTCGACCTTTCGGTCTCCGTGTTCCGAGGCCATATCTGCATATGCTAGGCTCGTCAAGTTTAACCTGAGTATTCTGCGTGTGCAAAAACTGGCTTGCACCCGTTGTAGATGGACGTAGAGCTTATCACACCCGATCATCACGTGGTGTCTGGGCACGACGAACTTTGGCAACGATGCATACTCAGGGAGAACACTTCTTGATAATTTAGTGAGAGATCATCTTATAATGCTACCGTTAATCAAAGCAAGATAAGATGCATAAAAAGATAAACATCACATGCAATCAATATAAGTGATATGATATGGCCATCATCATCTTGTGCTTGTGATCTCCATCTTCGAAGCACCGTCATGATCACCATCGTCACCGGCGCGACACCTTGATCTCCATCGTAGCATCGTTGTCGTCTCGCCAATCTTATGCTTCCACGACTATCGCTACCGCTTAGTGATAAAGTAAAGCATTACATCGCGATTGCATTGCATACAATAAAGCGACAACCATATGGCTCCTGCCAGTTGCCGATAACTCGGTTACAAAACATGATCATCTCATACAATAAAATTCATCATCATGCCTTGACCATATCACATCAAAACATGCCCTGCAAAAACAAGTTAGACGTCCTCTACTTTGTTGTTGCAAGTTTTACGTGGCTGCTACGGGCTTAAGCAAAAACCAATCTCACCTACGCATCAAAACCACAATGATAGTTTGTCAATTAGACTCCGTTTTAACCTTCGCAAGGACCGGGCGTAGCCATACTCGGTTCAACTAAAGTTGGAGAGACAGTCGCCCGCAAGCCACCTATGTGCAAAGCACGTCGGGGGAACCGGTCTCGCGTAAGCGTACGCGTAATGTTGGTCCGGGTTGTCTCGTCCAACAATACCGCTGAACCAAAGTATGACATGCTGGTAGGCAGTATGACTTATATCGCCCACAACTCACTTGTGTTCTACTCGTGCATATAACATCAACATATAAAACCTGGCTCGGATGCCACTATTGGGGAACGTAGTAATTTCCAAATTTTCCTACGCACACGCAAGATCATGATGATGCACAGCAACGAGAGGGGAGAGTGTTGTCTACGTACCCACGCAGACCGACTGCGAAAGCATTGACACAACGTAGAGGAAGTAGTCGTACGTCTTCCCGATCCGACCGATCCAAGCACCGTTACTCCGGCACCTCCGAGTTCTTAGCACACGTACAGCTCGATGACAATCCCCCGGCTCCGATCCAGCAAAGCGTCGGGGAGGAGTTCTGTCAGCACGACGGCGTGGTGACGATCTTGATGTTCTACTGTCGCAGGGTTCGCCTAAGCACCGCTACAATATGATCGAGGTGGAATATGGTGGCAGGGGGCACCGCACACGGCTAAGGAACGATCTCAAGGATCAACTTGTGTTTCCTAGGGTGCCCCCCTGCCTCCGTATATAAAGGAGCCAAGGGGGAGGGGGCGGCCGGCCAAGGAGGGCGCGCCAAGGGAGTCCTACTCCCTCTGGGAGTAGGATCCCCCCCCCAATCCTAGTTGGAATAGGATTCCTCGAGGGGGGAAAGAGAGAGAGGGGGCCGGCCACCTCTCCTTGTCCTAATAGGACTAGGGGAGGGGGGAGGCGCGCGGCCCACCTTGGGCTGCCCCTTTCTCCTTTCCACTAAAGCCCACTAAGGCCCATATAGCTCCCGGGGGGGTTCCGGTAACCTCCCGGTACTCCGGTAAAATCCCGATTTCACCCGGAACACTTCCGATATCCAAACATAGGCTTCCAATATATCAATCTTTATGTCTCGACCATTTCGAGACTCCTCATCATGTCCATGATCACATCCGGGACTCCGAACAATCTTCGGTACATCAAAATGCATAAACTCATAATAACTGTCATCGTAACATTAAGCGTGCGGACCCTACGGTTCGAGAACAATGTAGACATGACCGAGATACGTCTCCGGTCAATAACCAATAGCGGGACCTGGATGCCCATATTGGCTCCTACATATTCTACGAAGATCTTTATCGGTCAGACCGCATAACAACATACGTTGTTCCCTTTGTCATCGGTATGTTACTTGCCCGAGATTCGATCGTCGGTATCCAATACCTAGTTCAATCTCGTTACCGGAAAGTCTCTTTACTCGTTCCGTAATACATCATCCCGCAACTAACTCATTAGTTGCAATGCTTGCAAGGCTTATGTGATGTGCATTACCGAGAGGGCCCAGAGATACCTCTCCGACAATCGGAGTGACAAATCCTATTCTCGAAATACGCCAACCCAACATCTACCATTGGAGACACCTGTAGAGCTCCTTTATAATCACCCAGTTACGTTGTGACGTTTGGTAGCACACAAAGTGTTCCTCCGGCAAACGGGAGTTGCATAATCTCATAGTCATAGGAACATGTATAAGTCATGAAGAAAGCAATAGCAACATACTAAACGATCGGGTGCTAAGCTAATGGAATGGGTCATGTCAATCAGATCATTCAACTAATGATGTGACCTCGTTAATCAAATAAAAACACTTTTTTCATGGTTAGGAAACATAACCATCTTTGATTAACGAGCTAGTCAAGTAGAGGAATACTAGTGACACTAAGTTTGTCTATGTATTCACACATGTATTATGTTTCCGGTTAATACAATTCTAGCATGAATAATAAACATTTATCATGATATAAGGAAATAAATAATAACTTTATTATTGCCTCTAGGGCATATTTCCTTCACATAATACATGTGGCCATGACCTCGATCATGGTCAGTCCGGATCGAGCTAAAAAACTTATCCGGCTCATCAGGTAAAGAATGTCCCTATCATATTCCTCCAGGGGGCTCCGTGGATGCCAGCTCCGGCGCTTCTTCAAAGGGGCGTTGTCAAACTCAGGAAGGCCGATCCAAATAGGATCCGGGAGGGGTACGTCTTCTATATAAAACCATTCTGAAGGCCAGTCTTCGAACGTCTTCTTTGGGGTTCCGGACAGGTATTCGGTCCCGGCGACACGCCACACTTCGGCTCCGCCCACTTGATATATTGACCCCTTCTGAGAACGGGGCACAAGGCAGAACAGCTTCCTACACAGAGCGAAATGAGCTTCACAGCCCAGAAACAACTCGCAAAGGGCTATGAATCCCGCGATGTGCAGTAGGGAGGCAGGCGTAAGATTGTGCAACTGGAGGCCGTAGAACTCCAGGAGCCCCCGGAGAAACGGATGAATTGGAAATCCGAGCCCTCTTACCAAATAAGGGACAAGGCATACCCGCTCTCCCTTGGAGGGATTGGGACGGCTCTCCGCTTTCTCTCCACCATTGTAGGTGGCAAGCCCGTCTCGAACCGGGACCAGGTACGCTGGGGGAAGACATCCCTTGGACTGAAGCATCACCAATTTGCTGTGTGGGATGGAACATCTCTCCCAATCTCCAGGCTTGGAGCTAGGGGTGCTAGAGGAGGAGCTGCGTCGACCGGCCATGATGGAATGGATCTCTGTCGGGTGCGCTCCGATGAAGTCTCGCCAAGGGGGGATGGTGTGATTTGGATCTGAATCCATGTATTTTTAAATAGGCGGCTCATTCACACAGCTGGGGGGGTAAATGTGAAAACACCTTGGCTCTTCACATTCGCTCGACACGTGGAAAGTGGCCATTATTGGGCGTGGAAGCCGAGGAGTACAAACATTCACAAGAAACCAGGCATTATTTTGACAGGTACACAGAATTTGGAGAGGAACCCACCTTGCAATGCCAAAGACAATACTGCGTGCAGGACTCATCGTCATTGAAGCCTGGTTCAGGGGCTATTGAGGGAGTCCTGGATTAGGGGGTCTCCGGACAGCCGGACTATCTCCATTGGCCGGACTGTTAGACTATGAAGATACAAGATTGAAGACTTCGTCTCGTGTCCGGATGGGACTCTACTTGGCGTGGAAGACAAGCTAGGCAATACGTATATGGATATCTCCTCCTTTGTAACCGACCTTGTGTAACCCTAACCCTCTCCGGTGTCTATATAAACCGAAGGGTTTTAGTCCGTAGGACAACAATCACAACATACAATCATACCATAGGCTAGCTTCTAGGGTTTAGCCTCTCTGATCTCGTGGTAGATCTACTCTTGTACTACCCATATCATCAATATTAATCAAGCAGGACGTAGGGTTTTACCTCCATCAAGAGGGCCCGAACCTGGGTAAAACTTCGTGTCCCCTGCCTCCTGTTACCATCCGGCCTAGACGCACAGTTCGGGACCCCCTACCCGAGATCCGCCGGTTTTGACACCGACACCCACCATATACCTTCCTCAAAACAGCCACCATACCCACCTATTATGGCATTTGCATAGCCATTCCGAGATATATTGCATGCAACTTACCACCGTTCTGTTTGTTATGACACGCTTTATAGTGACATGTATGAAATATTGAATGAATACCAAATTCACATGACTACTTATAGCAAGACTTATCCCATGTCCTCAGGAACAAACGTAACTACTCACAAAGCATATTCATGTTCATAATTAGAGGGGTATTAATATGCATAATGGATCTGAACATATGATCTTCCACCAAGTAAACCAACTAGCATCAACTACAAGGAGTAATCAACACTACTAGCAACCCACAGGTACCAATCTGAGGTTTGGATACAGAGATTGGATACAAGAGATGAACTAGGGTTTGAGATGAGGTGGTGCTGGTGAAGATGTTGATGGAGATTGACCCCCTCCCGATGAGAGGATCGGTGGTGATGGTGATGGTGATGATTTCCCCCTTCCAGAGGGAAGTTTCCCCGGCAGAACAGCTCCGCCAGAGCCCTAGATTAGTTCCGCCAAGGTTCCGCCTTGTGGCGGCAGAGTTTCATCACAAATATGACTCTATATGAAAGAATTATAAGTTGACATCGTATTTGTGGCAAAGCCACCTTTATAATTCTTTCATACATGTCACTCTTGATTCATTGCACATCCCGGTACACTGTCGGGGGCATTCACATAGAGTCATATTTTGTTCTAGTATCGATTTGTAATATTTGAGTTGTAAGTAAATAGAAGTGTGATGATCATCATTATTAGAGCATTGTCCCAAGTGAGGAAAGGATGATGGAGAGTATGATTCCTCCACAAGTCAGGATGAGACTCCGGACGAAAAAAAAAGAGGCCATAAAAAAGGAGAAAAAGGTGTAACACCCTCGATGCGGCTATAGATCCCACGTGTCGAGGCACGACTTAGAGACATAACCGCATTGAAAGCAATGTCGCAAGTTAGGCAATCTTCACAACATCCCATGTAATATAGATAATAAAAGGGGAGATACATAGTTGGCTTACACTCGCCACGTCAATCAAAGTACAAAAATAGCATTACATCAATCAAACACTCATGGCCCGACTACGGCGCCAAAATAAAAGATAACCCAACATGCGACACGGTCCCGATCACCCCAACTGGGCACCACTACTGATCATTAGGGAAAGACACGTAGTAACGGCGTGAGTCCTCGTCGAACTCCCACTTGAGCTCATGCGCATCATCTGGAACGGAATCATCAGGCCCTGCATCTGGTTTGGAAGTAATCTGTGAGCCACAGGGACTCAGCAATCTCGCACCCTCACGATCAAGACTATTTAAGCTTAATAGGTAAGGCAAGGAAAATATGTGGAGCTGCAGCAAGCGACTAGCATATATGGTGGCTAACCTATTCGCAAAAGAGAGCGAGAAGAGAGGGCAAAGCGCGTACGAGTAACTAAAGGGCACCCTACGGCAAGCATTACTCCAATGCCGTGTTCACTTCCCGGACTCCGCCGAGAAGAGACCATCACGGTAACTCACACAGTTGATTCATTTTAATTAAGTTAAGGTTCAAGTTATCTACAACCGGACATTAACAAATTCCCATCTGCCCATAATCGCGGGCACGGCTTTCGAAAGTTCAAAACCCTGCAGGGGAGTCCCAACTTAGCCCATGACAAGCTCTCACGGTCAACGAAGGAATAGACCTCCTCCCGAGACATTCCGATCAGACTCGGTATCCCGGTTCTACAAGACAACTCCGACAATGGTAAAACAAGTCCAGCAACACCACCCGCTGTGCCGACAAATCCCGATAGGAGCTGCACATATCTCGTTCTCAGGGCACACCGGATAAGCTAAGCGTACGGGAGCCAACGTAACCCAAGTTGCCAAGGGACGGCCCCGCACGGTGCTCTAGGTTGGACCAACGCTCAGAGGAGCACTGGCCCGGGGGGTTTAAAAATAAGATGACCCTTGATTCCGCGAAACCCAAGGGAAAAGGCTAGGTGGCAAATGGTAAGACCAAGGTTGGGCATTGCTGGAGGAGTTTTATTCAAGGCGGACTGTCAAGGGGTTCCCATTATAACCCAACCGCGTAAGGAACGCAAAATCCGGGAACATAACACCGATATGACGGAAACTAGGGCTGCAAGAGTGGAACAAAACACTAGGCGAGAGGCCAAGACTTCCACCCTTTACCAAGTATATAGATGCATTAAGATAACATGGCAATATAATGATATCCCAACAAGTAAATAATGTTCCAACAAGGAACGGTCTCCAATCTTCACCTGCAACTAGCAACACTATAAGAGGGGCTGAGCAAAGCGGTAACATGGCCAATCAACGGTTTGCTAGGACATGGTGGGTTAGAGGTTGAACATGGAAATTTGGGAGGAATGATAAGCAAGTGGTAGGCATCGTAGCATAGGCATAGCAAAAGAGCGAGCGTCTAGCAAAGCAAAGATAGTAGTGATTTCGAGGGTATGATCATCTTGCTTGCAAAGTTGTCAGAGTTGACTGGATCCTCGAAAGCAAACTCAACGGGCTCCTCGTTAGCGAACTCGTCTCCCGGCTCTACCCAAACAATACAAACAAGCAACAAGGACACAATCAACCACGTGCAAAGCTCAAACAATATGGTGCAAAGATGGTATGCTATGCGGGATGCGATATGGGATGCATATGCAAGATTTGACAAGGAATGCATGAACCTGGCCTCAACTTGGAAATCCAAGTGTGCCACTAGAAAGATGAGATGAAATCGCTTGAAAACGATATAAAGAACGCCGGAATCGGATTTACGGTTTAGAAATGCAAGCAATTCAAATATGACACCGGTCTGCGATATACAGCAAGTAGCCGTCTAAATGCAACAAGATGAACATGCTACAACACTCAAACATGACAACAAAACACATGGCAGGAATCCATTCATGATGCTTAATAAAAGAGGAACACTGAGCTACGGCCAATTCATCTATTAACAGGTTCAAACAAGCATGGCAAAAATGCATTTGGCAAACAGATCTCAGACTTAGTGAAATTAACACTTGTCTGGAATTTCAGATCAGATAGCACTCTTTGGAGCATGAAAACAATATGCTACCGGACCTAAACATGGCAAAGTAAAGCATGGTATGGAGCTACTCAAAGAGCTTAACAAAAGTCTCTTAGTGACCTTGAGCCAAAAGGGATCAGAAAATACATTTGCAAGCATGTGAACATGGCAAAAACATAATCAGTTCTCAGACTTGGTGAAAACTGGAACGTGCAAAATCAGATATCAAGTAGGCATGTTTACGAGCTAGATGCACTCACTACAGATCAAGTCATGACAATCTAAGCATACACCCATCAAGAATACACAAAATACAAGATAGACATGGCAAGAACAATAACATAGCATGCACGGATCAACTACAACATCCTCGGCAAAATCGCTAACAAGTAGACAATCTGCCCAGATTCACGAAATGACAAAAGTAGAGCTCGATTGACTCAAGCTAGGGTGCTCCATAATTGCAAACAAATACATGGATGGATAGAGCACTAGAAGATTAACAAAACATCCTTACTGATCATCCTCAAAAGAGGCACGGATCACTAGGAAACAACATGAACATATGGCATAATGAGATAAACAGACCAAGGACTTAGTGGAATTGCTAAGTCCCTGAAATCAGCATTAACAAATGCACCACTTTGCAAGCTTGTGCTAGTCACCACACACATCACAAAAATACATGGGTTGCACCTATGGATAGATGGAAAAACATATAACAAAACTCATGAAGAGCTCAGGGGCATATCATGCACACAATAATCATGGCAAAAATGACAAATAACTAATTAGAGCAGCAGATCTGACAATTATCTCAAATAGCATACTTCTAACGGTATTTAGGGCATCAAGATGAACTCAAATTAAAATGATGCAATGAGATAAAATGATGTGCTCTTTGAGACGAACATTTTGATATGCTATATGCCCAAAACGGATCTACGGATGAGGAGATACGACATGATGAACATAGCGAAAAAATAAGGGAGAGGGGGAAAGTCAACCGAGATATGTGGATCTGAGATCTAGGGTTCGGTGGGCACGCGGCCCGAGGCAAGTCCGGCGACCACTGTAGCTCCGGCGATGGTGCTCGACGCGGGGACGGCCGGAGTGGCTGCGGTGGGCTCGCCGGAGCTGTGGATCCGGCGCGACGAGCTTGAAGAGGAGGATGTCGGGCGCGGGGCACCGTGGGCGGGCGGATCCGGCGCGGGTGGAGGCCGGAGTTGCGGATCCGGCGCCACCGGCGATGAGGTGCTGCAGGGCGGCTGGTGGACTTGGGCGGCGGGGCGCGTGAAGACGATGGCTGCGCGCGCGGGAGGCAGGCCAGCCCGGTCGGACGACGGGGAGGGCCGGCGCTGGGCCTGCGGGCCCGCGTCGTTGGGAGGCGGCGAAGTGGTCCCCCGGGGACACGTGGCGGCGGCTGGTTGGTCGGCGGTGGCGGGCGGACGCGTCCGGCTCCGTCCGGACGTGTCCGGTGGCGGCGGAGACGAATTTTTTTAGGGTTTGGAAGGGAAGATCCGGAATTTTGAGAGGGTGGTCTATATAGAGAGGTAGAGGGAGCTAGGAGTGTCCAAATGAGGTGTGGTTTTCGGCCACGCGATCGTGATCGAATGCTCTAGATGATGGATAGGGTTCAGGTGGGTTTTGGGCCGAATTGGAGGGGTGTTGGGCTGCAACACACACGAGGCCTTCTCGGTCCCTCGGTTAACCGTTGGAGCATCAAACGAAGTTCAAATGGTATGAAACTTGACAGGCGGTCTACCGGTAGTAAACTAAGGCCGCCTAGCAAGTCTCGGTCCAATCCAGAAATGTTTAATCCCCACACACGAAAAAAGGTAGAAATGACCATCAGAGGAGAACGAAGTGCCGGAATGCAAAACGGACAACGGGGAAAATGCTCGAATGCATGAGATGAACACGTATGCAAATGCAATGCACATGATGACATGATATGAGATGCATGACAATGATAACAACACACGGAGACAAAAACCCGAACCCGAGAAAATAAAATAACTTAAGGCCGGAAACGGCAAGAGTTGGAGTACATATTGGGTAAATCATATCCGGGGTGTTACAAAAGGCCCAAATAAAAAAAGAAAAAAATGAGAGAAAAAGAGAGAAGCTAGGGACAATGTTACTATCCTTTTACCACACTTGTGCCTCAAAGTAGCACCATGATCTTCATGATAGAGAGTCTCCTATGTTGTCACTTTCATATACTAGTGGGAATTTCACATTATAGAACTTGGCTTGTATATTCCAATGAAGGGCTTCCTCAAAATGCCCTAGGTCTTCGTGAGCAAGCAAGTTGGATGCACACCCACTTAGTTTTTTTTGTTGAGCTTTCATACACTTATAGCTCTAGTGCATCGGTTGCATGGCAATCTCTACTCACTCACATTGATATCTATTGATGGGCATCTCCATAGCCCGTTGATATGCCTAGTTGATGTGAGACTATCTTCTCCTTTTTTGTCTTCTCCACAACCACCATTCTATTCCACTTATAGTGCTATGTCCATGGCTCACGCTCATGTATTGCGTGAAGATTGAAAAAGTTTGAGAACATCAAAAGTATGAAACAATTGCTTGGCTTGTCATCGGGGTTGTGCATGATTAAATGTTTTGTGTGATGAAGATAGAGCATAGCCAGAATATATGATTTTGCAGGGATAAATTTCTTTGGCCATGTTATTTTGAGAAGACATGATTGCTTTATTAGTATGCTTGAAGTATTATTTTTTATGTCAATATTAAACTTTTGTCTTGAATCTTTCGGATGTGAACATTCATGCCACAATAAAGGAAATTACATTGATAATTATGCTAGGTAGCATTCCACATCAAAAATTCTGTTTTTATCATTTACCTACTCGAGGACGAGCAGGAATTAAGCTTGGGGATGCTTGATACATCTCCAACGTATCTATAATTTTTGATTGTTCCATGCTATTATATTATCTGTTTTGGATGTTTAATGGGTTTTAATATACCTTTTTATATTATTTTTGGGACTAACCTACTAACCAAAGGCCCAGTGCAAATTGCTGTTTTTTTGCCTGTTTTAGTGTTTCGCACAGAAGGAATATCAAACGGAATCCGAACGTAATGAAACCTTCGGGAGAGTTATTTTTGGAACAAACATGATCCAGGAGACTTGGAGTAGACGTCAAGAAAGAAGCGACGAGGCCACGAGGTAGGAGAGCACGCCCCCCACCCTCATGGGCCCCTCGCAGCTCCACCGACGTACTTCTTCCTCCTATATATACCCATATACCCCGAAAACATCCAGGAGCACCACGAAACCCTATTTCCACCGCTGCAACCTTCTATACCCGTGAGATCCCATCTTGGGTCCTTTTCTGGCGCTCCACCGGAGGGGGAATCGATCACGGAGGGCTTCTACATCAACACCATAGCCTCTCCGATGATGTGTGAGTAGTTTACCACAGACCTTCGGGTCCATAGTTATTTGCTAGATGGCTTATTCTCTCTCTTTGGATCTCAATACAAAGTTCTCCTCAATTCTCTTGGAGATCTATTCGATGTAATTCTTTTTGCGGTGTGTTTGTCGAGATCCGATAAATTGTGGGTTTATGATCAAGATTATCTATGAACAATATTTGATTCTTCTGTGAAATCTTTTATTCATGATTTAATATCTTTGCAAGTCTCTTCGAATTATCAGCTTGGTTTAGCCTACTAGATTGATCTTTCTTGCAATGGGAGAAGTGCTTAGCTTTGGGTTCAATCTTGCGGTGTCCTTTCCCAGTGACAGTAGGGGCAGCAAGGCACGTATTGTATTGTTGCCATCGAGGATAAAAAGATGGGGTTTATATCGCTTGAGTTTATCCCTCTACATCATGTCATCTTGCCTAATGTGTTACTCAGTTCTTATGAACTTAATACTCTAGATGCATGCTAGATAGCGGTCGATGTGTGGAGTAATAGTAGTAGATGCAGAATCGTTTCGGTCTAGTTGTCGCGGACGTGATGCCTATATGCATGATCATGCCTAGATATTCTCATAACTATGCGCTTTTCTATCAATTGCTCGACAGTAATTTGTTCACCCATCGTAGAATTTGCTATCTTGAGAGAAGACACTAGTGAAACCTATGGCCCCCGGGTCTATCTTCCATCATATTATTTTCCTATCAACTTGCTATTTCTATTTTGCAATCTTTACTTTCCAATCTATACACCAAAAATACCAAAAATATCTATCTTATTATCTCTATCAGATCTCACTTTCGTAAGTGGCCGTGAAGGGATTGGCAACCCCTTCATCGCGTTGGTTGCGAGGTTCTTGTTTTTTTGTGCAAGGTGACTTGTGTGCTACCTCCTACTGGATTGATACCTTGGTTCTCAAAACTGAGGGAAATACTTACGCTACTTTGCTGCATCACCCTTTCCTCTTCAAGGGAAAACCAATGCATGCTCAAGAGGTAGCACTCGTCATGTCCGTGATCTCATCCGGGACTCCGAACAACCTTCGGTACATCAAATCACATAAATCATAATACAAATCATCATCAAACGTTAAGCGTGTGGACCCTACGGGTTCGAGAACTATGTAGAAATGACCGATACACATCTCCGGTCAATAACAAATAGCGGAACCTGGATGCTCATATTGGCTCCTACATATTCTACGAAGATCTTTATCGGTCAAACCGCATAACAACATACGTTGTTCCCTTTGTCATCGGTATGTTACTTGCCCGAGATTTGATCGTCGGTATCATCATACCTAGTTCAATCTCATTACTGGCAAGTCTCTTTACTCTTTCTGTAATGCATCATCCCGCAACTAACTCATTAGTCACATTGCTTGCAAGGCTCATAGTGATGTACATTACCGAGAGGGCCCAGAGATACCTCTTTGATAGACGGAGTGACAAATCCTAATCTCGATCTATGCAAACTCAACAAACACCATTGGAGACACCTGTAGAGCATCTTTATAATCACCCAGTTACGTTGTGACGTTTGATAGCACACAAGGTGTTCCTCCGATATTCGGGAGTTGCATAATCTCATAGTCAGAGGAACATGTATATATAAGTCATGAAGAAAGCAGTAGCAATAAAACTGAACAATCATTATGCTAATCTAACGGATGGGTCTTGTCCATCACATCATTCTCTAATGATGTGATCCCGTTCATCAAATGACAACACATGTCCATGGCTAGGAAACTTAACCATCTTTGATTAACGAGCTAGTCAAGTAGAGGCATACTAGGGACACTCTGTTTGTCTATGTATTCACACATGTACTAAGTTCATAGTTAATACAATTCTAGCATGAATAATAAACATTTATCATGATATAAGGAAATATAAACAACAACTTTATTATTGCCTCTAGGGCATATTTCCTTCACGCGTTGGCGTTGCCTACTCCCTTGTTCTCGAGCAAGTCCACAGTCACCCAAACAGCTAATGGGGGCGTGGCATTGGGGCCTCCGCAAATGAGGAGTCGGCGATAGGATAAATCAGAGTCACATGCTGCAAAATCCCTGGCGAAAGCCGGAGGAGATGGCACATGGCGGCGGAGACATCGGGCGTCCCTGGAGCCCAGCAGTGCCGCTAACCATCCCCCACACGAGTGACCTTCTCGCGATCATGGGTTTCCGCTCGTCTTGTTGGCATCTGGTCACCATCGACCTACTGGGGATCGTGAGGCTTGAGAGGAGGTTGTGGGGATGGTTAATGGAACAGAGGAGTGGGGAGGTGTTCACGATGACTTTTGTTTTTCCTAAACAATCTCGTTCGCTGACGTGGTCGTGTCTTTTGTTTTAAGATGCGTGCTCAAAATCCAACGGTGAAGAGGACGTTTGGCCAAATCTTTAAAATCCGCCATTCGGGATTTATCTTTTTCCATTGCTTATAGTGTCGTGTGTGTTTTAGTTCAACGTGAAAATTCATGTTAAATCGATAAGCCAAGGGGTAATCTTGTCCTTTCTAGGTTATAAACATAGACACATATTTAAGAAAACTATTTGCATGACTTCATAGCTTATATAATGTAACTTAACAAGCATTGTGAACTTACAGTGGAACATTGAGGGCAAAATGCACATGCCATTCCAGGGGCAGCTCGGGCGAACCCTAGCCGGCCCCTTCCTCCATATCCTTTGTCCCTTCTCTCTCGTTTGTGGGACGGGATTGACCCGTTGCACCGTGGGGAGTTCCTTGCCCTGTGCATCAATCTGGCCATGATGGTAAGCATGTACGGTGGGGCTATGGCTCCTAGGTAGTGGAATTGGTGTGGGCCGCACAGGCGAGCATCCGATGTCGAATGCTCTACGTGTGCGTGGTCTCGGGCCGATTGGTTTGGCATGGAGGCGGTGCATATGTGTATGAACAACTTGACCTTTGGTGGTGGTGGCCATATCCATATGAGTGTGGTGACTCGTCAACAGCCATGGCGGTGACGTTTGGTGGGAAGACTCTCATCCATCTGATAGTGCCACTACTTCCTCTCTTCATTGTCGATGGCGACAGACACTCCTCCTCGGAAGGTGGATGGCTAGGTGGCTCCATTGAATATGCACTACATTGGTGCATATTTGCGTACATATGCGAGGAGAGGCGCAGTGTCTCCTTAAGAGGACCGGCTCCCCGATTGAATATGATTTTTTGAAGCCTCTCCATGGGAAAACTAAGGGTGCTCCCAATGGTGGTTTCTTAGCATCAGTTCATAGGTAAAATATTGATGTGGCAAGTCAATTAAAAAATATAGAGATGGGAGTTGTATGTTAGTGAAGCTGTGGCTCTTAACACATTTCTCTAAACAATGTAATGAACTTTGATCGAGTATGGTTTCTTTCTCTATGTTTCTCTCCTTCCCTCTATGCACAACTAGGCAAGAATATTAAGATGCGCATGTGATCCCTAAACCAATTTAATGCACATTGCTTAGAAACAACATCTAAGGGCATGTTTGGTATGTCACATGTAGTTTGACAAATTTGGCTCGTTTGCTTGTGTGTTTTGCAACCAAACTCTAGCATGCACAAACCTTAAAGTATCATTGGGCCTATTAAGGAGGAACGTTTGAATCAACCATTTCCTCCGAGCTAGGCTCGAGCGAACACATGACTGACTCTCACGATGCGGACACCTGGTAAATAGATTTGGACGTGTTATGCTCTACTCACCTCCCACAATCTTCTTCACCTAATCTTCTCTAATTTACACAATGATGTTTCGATCTGAGATAAGCTCTGCACGACAAGGATGCACATAGATGTTGTGATTCCATTAGTGCCATCGTTTCTTAATTTTGTGGAGTGTAGATCTTCAAATCCGTGTTTATGTTTAGTGTTTCTTCAAATTGAGTTTGTCAAATTCATCACACATAGTTGGACTGCTTGAATTTTCGTTGACGAGTAGCTTCGTCTCGTTGTTTCACATAGTTTGTGTTGTAAGTTTTCTGTTTCGATGCTCATAGATAAGTAGATTTATATCTCCCTATTGTATAGTACTAGCGTTTTCATGGGTGCATGTTAGTTTAGACGAACTTTGGTAAATTCATGGCACACAGTTGATCGCTTGAAATTTTCTTTGGACAGTAGCTTCATCTCGTCGTTGAACATCTCATATAGTAAGTTTTTGTTTATTTCGATGCTCATAGACACTTGTTTAAATGTGATGTGTGAATAAGTTCACCATGTGTATAAGAGGTGAGATTAAACCATCGATGCGCATATAACTAAACAACTACACATTGCATCTGGGGAGACAGACATGCAGCCTAACGTTGTGTTTCTATTTTCGCTCTCATGAAACATGAAACTTTCTGGGCAACTAATCACAGTGCACAACATGAAACATTTACTCAATCAGGCTCTATTGACCGCAAAGAGGTCTAAATTGATGCAAGGAACCAAACACGTCATAAGAGACAATGCATTGGGATGGTGGTCTCTGTAAATTTATCATGATCTAAAATGCCAAGTTAAGAGCCAGCATATTGAGAGCGTCCTAAATCTAAGCGAAGTCGTATGCTGAATTATTGTAGGTGACTGGGGGCATGGATATGACACCCCCGCGTCGCCTCGCTCTGGCGACACAGGGGTAGAAACCTAGCGCCGCCACCGTTTCTTCTCCTCCCCTCCTCCAGTCTCGTCGCCGCCAGAGGGCGCCCGCCGGCGAAGCCCGGTCCGGCCCCAAGGAAGGCGGCGGCGGGGCGCTTTCCCCTGCTGGTGAGGCGCACTGCAGCTTGGCGCGATTTGGGGATCTCGAGCTCGGCGGTCTGCGCGCCTCAGATCCGCTCGATGCGTGCCCATGGGGGCGAGATGGAGCAGCTGGATGCGCGCCCGTCCAGCAGCTGGTGCGTGCGCGCCCTAGCTGCGACGTGGAGGTGCTAGGCGCGGTCACAGCATGGCGTGGAGGCCAAGGACGGCGCGGACGCATGCATCGCTGTCCGTGGGTGATGCTGGGGGACGCGAGCTCGCCCCGGCGGGCGGCCTCTGGCCTGGCACGGCCGGATCTGGTGGGCCCTTGCTGGCCGGATCTGGAGTTTGGCGGCCAGAGGCCCGGAGGTGGTTCGGCCAGCGACTGTCTGCAGCCGGGTTGCGTGGTGGCTCCCTGACGGGTTGGTGGTCCACGGTGGCATGGTCGGGGTAGGGCCTTTGGGATGCTCTAGGCTTGCACGCCGGTGGTGCTTCGACTAGTTCTTGGGCGGTGTAGCAAGTGGCGTCTGCTGCTCCGTTTTGGTGGTGGTGTGTTGGAGACGTCGTCTCTGGCATAGGTGCTCGGCTCCCTGACGAAAGTCATGCTCGACTTCGGTCTGGGCTGGTGGCGAATGATGCCTTCGGGTGTGATTTTCCTTGTTGGAGGCACCATCGAGGGGATCCGACACCTCTCCCTGCTTGAAGCTCTTGTCTCCCGGTGAAAACCGTGTGTAATGGTGGCGTCGTTGGTGTCATTACTTTGTTGGAAGCATTACCTTGGAGCTAAGTCTGATGTCGGGAGCACTTGGTTAGTGGAGGTGCGGTGGATCTGAAGCGGGCAGCGTTTTGGTGAGCTTGGAGCTATTGGTGGTGCATCCGTCTGGGGTCGGTCGTTTGGTCGAAGGGGGGCATCAGGCACCACTCGGCGGCATGTCCGTCGGGGGCGATGGTGGTGGGCACTTGGAGCACACACGACATGCTTGCAGCGCGAGGCGAGTCAGGTTGGGCGCCCTCTCGTGATCGGAGAGGCACATGTTCGCTCCTCTTCGTCGAACATGTCGTCTCTCTCCGGTGACGGTGATGTCGTCAAACATGCTTGTGGCGGCCTTGTCCAAGACGACTGAGTGGTGCTCTTTGGCGTGGTTGAAGCGAAGTCGAAGTCGCCGGGCCGTCTGTGCGGTGGGTGATGTACGATGACGCTGCTTTTGTCTTTCAATTCGTGTTGTGTCGGCCTTAGGCGTTCCTGTATGTCCTGTTGTGCTCGAGCCCTAGCTTTGCTAGGTGTAGTGTGCTCTTTGTAAAGGTTTTAGCTCGGTTTTCCTCAATTAACCGAGCATCGGTTTCTTTACCGCTTCCTCTTAATGAATAATAGCAGCTCTCTTGCTATCTTTTAAAAAAAAACTGGGGGCATGGGCCCACAGGCAGGACGCGGAGGAAGAGCTGCCACGTGTACAATCAAAACATGGGGGTACACGCATATATAGTACTGTAATGGGAGTTACAGCACGATGGATGGCCGCTAAATGGAACGATCGAGAGATCCATCATCGTGCTATCAATCAAGTCAGGAAAATTAAGTAGGGTTGGCAAAGTTATGAAACAAGTGGGGGTTGGAATTAAGTAGAGTCAACAAATGATATATATCACGCACAAAGAAAAGCACATATAGTATTACTATATGGTTAGAAAAGTTCTGTCAGAAAACAGAGGACATAGCAATCGGTTGCATGCAAACATTAATTCTCGTGTCACAAACAAGTGAGTACCTTTTTCGTGAAAAGAAAAACATGCTAATAGTTCATTTTCATAGTAGTAATTGTTGCTGATGCTTGCACACGAACCGCAAGTTGTCATACATCGATAATTAATATTAATATACACACGAGGGGGGAAAGCAATTGCGATCATCTCCCCAAGAAAATAGAGAATGAGTCATGTTTGCATCGGGAAATATACGACCGTGTGTGTGACCTTTGCAAGTGGGTTCCTCATAACAATCACATTTAATGTTCACCCACAAAAAAAATCATATTTAATGTTATGATGCAGAAAACTGTCACCTTATGCACTACCAGTACTTCATGGATATGCGATTATTCGGATCAAACTTTGACCTTGTTTTAACTACCAAAGCATAAATTTATACCACAAAAATAGTGTCACCAAAAACCTCTTTCCAATATGAATCAAACAATATAAGTTTTGTAACATATAACTTATATTTTGTTAGTCAAATTTATGATTAAATTTTGACACAAAATATAAAGGAGGCCAACAAACCCATACGGAGATAGTAGCATATAAGGGCATCTCCAACAGCGACCAAGGTCGCATACGAATCTCGACCGCGCGGTCCGCCGCGGAACCATCCAACGCGGGTCTGTATCGGTCCGCTCGGCGGTCCAGACGTGTTTTTTTTCGCAAACCGAAGACAAACATGGGGTGCTTTGCGGGCGTCCAAACAGCTGCCACGCCCGCGTTTGACCGCCCTGGCCCACCAGAAGCGCCCTACCCGCCTCTCTCGCGCTTTCCATCGAACGCCCGCGCCACTTGGCGCGTCAAATTCATGTCGTTTCAGAGCATGCAGCGGCCGACATTGATGCCCGCGATTTGACCGGATGGGAAGGCGGCGTAGACGGACCCGACCTCTCACTGCCGGCACTGAAGCGATGCACCAGCCGAGAGAGCGTTGGCCACTGCACGCCCGGCTAAACACATCTCTTCGTTGTATTCAAACGGCCACAGACTACTCGCCTTCCTTCATTAAGCCCGCGTGTATGGCGAGAAACTTACTCTGGACCTCATTTGTTCACGAGTCGTCTGTGATTAAACACATCGCTGGTTGGCTCCGACCATCCGGCCACTCCGGAAAAAATCACACCATACTCCGCTTCCATCTCCTCCTTGCACATTTTCTTCACAATCTCCATGGCATCCGTTGAGCAGGAAGACGAGTCCTCCCACATAAAAGCCGGCTGGGGTGGCCCGTCGAGCCCGCCGGATACGAGCCAGGCAATGATCTGCTTCACCACTCTCGACGATCCAGGCCGCTGCAGGCCATCTTGCGAATGCATAAGCTCCAAGCCGCGTGTCATTCATCAACTCGCCGTTCTATGCTAGCTCACTGGGGAGCACGACGGCACGGACATTGCAGCTGCTGTGGACGATGTTGTGTCGTACCGCTCCTCCCGTGGCCAGGACCGCGCCATCGGTCGTCAACGTACGTGTAACCGCGCCCTGGTGATGAATAAAGAAGCCAACTTCGTGGAGATGAACGAAACGGTGGCCAACACGTCCATGGTCGTCGTCATCATCAAGAAGTAGAACACAGGAGGTCATCGCTGCTTGGGTCCCATGAAGTCCACAACTGAGGCGAGGCTGGCGTACGCAACCGGTGTCTTGCCCGGTCGCAGGCCATCGTCGTCCCCTTCCCCTCCGGTTGAAGTACATCACAGGGGTTCTACTCCGATGAGTGCCGCTGCCAAACACGGGGTAGCGACCTACCCTCTGCGCTGAAGCATATACCTCCGGGGCTCATGGCAGTCCGGCAAGCGGGCTGCCGGACATGGGCCGTGCATATGGATATCCGCCGACGCCGGTTGTAGACTAGTTTTAACTTAGTCTGGTATAGTTTTTAGTTAAAAAATGTTCAAAATGTAATGAATATCGTCTGGTTTATATGAAATTCGTCGTGTTTGTACGAATTCTGTCTGATTGATTCAAAAAGTTATTAAAATATATGTATATAGAATTGGATGACCGTCTTACATATCTGTGTCAATGGATTGATGCCTCCGTCCGCGGACGGAGGTAGAAGGAAATTTATGGGTTCCACGTTGGAGATGACTGACAACACTAATTCGCTAGGCAGCTCATTCTAACTATGTTTTTGATAGGCGAGACCCACATGTCCCATGTGACGTGGCAAATCATTGTGCCACGTGTTACTTTTTAACCATTATGTAAGTCAAAATGTGGGCCTCATGCACACTTTATCGAGATGGGGAAGAAAGAACGCTTTGCTCGTTGGTCCGAGTGTGTGGAGCGTGTTCATGCACATTTTTTCGAGCACCTAAGGGCATGTATAATGGTGGCATATGGATACATATGTCCCATGATAAAAAGTAATTTGAGGCATTTATATTAAAAATTTTTCTCCAATGCAAGTTATCACTAGTGAGCCTCATTAAGAAATAGAAAATAAAGACTAATATGCATGCATCTTTACTTTTCACTCCAACTTTTTCAGCTTTTGTCTTCAGACCACACTTTTTCTCTTCAAGCACCCGTCTTCTAAAGAGGATCCCGCTTCTCTATCCGAACCTACTTTACGTCATATCCGATCCTACATGGCATGTGAGGCATCACCTTGAGGCTATCCATTTTACATGTCCTAAGGGCATGTACAATGGTGGTATATGGTTACATATGCCCCATGACAAAAAGTAATTTGAGACACCTATATTTATTTTTTCTCCCCAATGCAAACTACCACTAGTGGACCTTATTAAGAAATAGAAAATAAAGACTCTATTACACATGCATCTCTACTTTTTACTCCAAACTTTTCAGTTTTTGTCACCGGACCACACTTTTTCTTTTCAAGCACCCGCCTCTTGGAGAGGATCCCACTTTCCTATCCGAACCTACTTTACATCATATCCGATCCTACATGGCATGCGAGACATCACCTTGAGGCTATGCATTGTACATGCCCTAACAAGAGCTCTCTCTTTTGATATAAAAAAAAGGAATTGACTAGTTTATGAGGAAAAGTGGCTGAAAAATGATACATTGCCAATCATGCTAGGCCCCAGGCTACGCCTTATGCGAGCCGGCTACTCTGTCGAACCAGAGTCGGCACTCTATCACACGACCTGGAGTCGCCGCTCCGGCACACGGACCGGCCCCAAGGCCGCGTACCGGACGAGTCGACGACTTTGCCGCGCAAGCAACCAGAGACGACACCCCATAACACGATTTGGAGCCGCCACTCTAACTTACAACCCACTACAACATCCACAAATCGCCCCGAGGCCATGTACCGAACGAACTGATGACTTTGCCGCCCAAGCAGCCAGAGATAGCACCCTACAACACGACCCAGAGCCGCCGCTCCGGCATACAATCAACAACACTCACCGAAACCGCCCCCAGGCCACGAAGCGGATGGGCTGATGATTCTGCTGCCCAAGCAACCTGAGATGACACCCAGCCAACTTCGGAGTCACCACTCCAGCTTCCACACTGACCGCAAGGCCACGCACAAGTAACTATCCTCCGAAAGTAGGCTAAACCTGCAAGGCTGGGGTGTCATCTGAAAGTAGGTTAAATCTCCAAGGCGACGCACAAGCAAAGGGAATGACTCCCACGCCTGCTCCAACCAAGGATGGAACTTGGGTTTTCAACCGGAGAGCATGAGACCTAGAAGACAGGGGAGGTGAAGGGGCTTCACGACAACGCCTCCAAGGAGGGCAATGATGTCTAAGGACGTCATCGTCGCGGGCAACAACCAAAGTCCGTGCGAGATTTTCACCCGGAGCTCACCAAACCCCATGCCAACACATCCCATTCAGCCAACCGTTGAGACACAAAAGCCTCGCGGCCTCGAGGTTTTATCGGTTTCTTTTCTTTTCTCAGTTTTATTTGTTTCATTCTCTGTCATTTTATTTTCTCCCATTTCTTTGTTTCTTCACTGGCTTTCTATATTTGTTTACGGGCTTGCACCGGGTTTTTCCTTTTTCTTTTCTTTTTCCTCATTTTCCATTGTTTTTTGTTTCTTTCTTGGTTTTTTTCTTTTTTCTTTTGTTCATTCTTTCTAGGGTTTCCTTTTTCTTTATTGGTTTTCATTATTTTTTCTTTGTTTCTTTCTCGGTTTCACCATTTTTCATTCTTTTGCAGTGGTTTAATTTCTTTGTTTTTATTTTTATTTTTCTTATTTCTTTGGTTTTATTTGTATCTTTTTTATTTTTATTGGTTTTCTTTGCTTTTATATGTTTCTTTTTTATTTTCATTGACTTTCTTATTTCTCGTTTGTGTAGAACAGGAACATTTCTATAAAATTTCCAATATTTTTTTGAAATACATGATTAACATTTTTTCACATATGTTTTCATGCCAATTTATTTCAAACACATACTTCATTTTCTGCATATAACAGAATTTTTTATATGTATTAGTTTAACATTTTTAAAACACATAATTAACATTTTTTTCAATCTACTTTTTATCTCTAATTGTTTATTCCACATTCTACATTATTTGTATACATTAGGATAATTTTTGAAGACATGTTTAATAATTTTTAAAACACATATTCATGTTTTTTTCATTCTATATTTTCTGCATTCTACATTTTCATTATGCATGTTTAACATTTTTGGGGTACATGATTTTTTTCAAATATAAGTTTTGATGTCTAGACTTTTTATACATGGTGTAAATTTTTGTATACATATGAAACATTTTCAAATACATGATTACATTTTTTTCATACACATTGTACATTTTTGTATAAACGTATTTTTTTACACATGTTAACAATTTTCCACAATATACTTTTATAATTAGATTAAGTGATTTTTAAAAATAAATAATGAATATTTTCTCAAGAAATTATTTTTAACACCTAATGAATAGTTTTTGCAATGCAAATACAATTTCGTAATACTTGGTGAGTATTCTTTCAATATGCATGTTTTCTAAAATATACAGACCACTTTTATAAAAACATGCATATGTTTTTGAAGCATATGGACACTTTCCAATTAAATACATTAACGTTAAAGATAAATTAGGTTTTCATGTACCTCTAAAATACATTCTTCTAAGAAAACATGAATATATTTTTGAAGCATATGGACACTTTTCAATTAAATACATGAATGTGAAATATAAATTAGGTTTTCATGTATCTCCAGAATATATTACCTCCGTCTAGATACAACCATATTTAGACAAATTTAAGACAAATAATTCAGGAAGAGGGAGTATTGAATATATGGTGTATGATAAGAAACATTGTTTGAAAAGAAAAGGAACGAACCTAACAGAATGAAGTGAACAGAAAGAAAGAAGAGAAGGAAAAGAAAAGCCACTAGAGGCAGCTTACCCAAATGTGACAAGGCTTATCATAGCGCAAACCAAAGAAAAGCAGAAAAAGGTGATCGGAACGGAACTAAGGGCGCCCTATATTCGAGAGCTCCTACTTGGCGCGTTAAGCGCCCGAACAACTCCCTGGCGCCTGAAGGAGACCTATAGTGGACCGGCCCAGAAAACCTTCGCTCTCAGCAAACCAGTCGATCGCTTCTTTCCGTTATTTCGTTAGAAACTAAATAAAAAAGAGGCGGCTTACCCAAATGTGACAAGGCTTATCATAGCGCAAACTAAAGAAAAGCAGAAAAAGGTGATCGGAACGGAACTAAGGGCGCCCCTATATTCGAGAGCTCCTATTCGGCGCGTTAAGCGCCCGAACAGCTCCCTGGCGCCTGAAGGAGACCTATAATGGACCGGCCCAGAAAACCTTCGCTCTCAGCAAACATCGCTTCTTTCCATTATTCCGTTAGAAACTAAATAAAAAAAAATGTGCGTGAGGCGGGACTCGAACTAGGGAACTCTCCCTTCGCACAGGGGTGCATGAACCACTACGCTATCCAACGACCTGAGTAGAAATGTTCGCTTGCCTTCTTTTATTATTTCAACCATTTGTTTTCTTCTTTTTCTCTCTTTTTCCGTAACGATTTATTTCGCCTTTTTATTTCCTTTTTTTGATGAATACGTGCACTTTTCAAAAAAAAATTAAGGAAACTTTTTTAAGAAAAAGGGATGAAAGTTCTTTGGTTTTTTTAAGTTCATCAAAATTGAAGAAAGTTCATCGATCTTAAAAAAAGTTCATCAAATTTGAGAAAAATTCGTCATAATTAGAAAAAGTTCACCGAATCTGAAAAAAAGTTCATCGCTTTTCAAAACAATTCAGCGGATTTGAAAAAAAATCTTCAATTTTTTAAAAAACATTCATCGAATTTGAAAAAAGTTCATCGAATTTCGAAAAGTTTCATCAAATTTGAAATACTTCCATCGAAATTGAAAAAAAAGTTCATCGCATTTGAAAAAGTTCATCAAATTTGGAAAAAGTTCATCGCATTTGAAAAAGTTCATCGAATTTGAAAAAAGCTCATCGAATTTGAAAAAAGCTCATCGAATTTGAAAAAAAGTTCACCATGTTTGAAAAAAGTTCACCATGTTTGAAAAAAGTTCATCGCATTTGAAAAAGTTCATCGAGTTTGAAAAAAGTTTATCGAATTTGAAAAAAAGTTCACCTTGTTTGAAAAAAGTTCTTCAATTTTGAAAAAAAACACCGACTTGAAACGAGTTCACGCATTAAATAAAAAGGAAAAAGAAACAGGAAAACAAACAAAGAAAAAGGAAAAAACAAACGTACAAAGGACAGAAGGCATTTTCTGTACATAGAAACAAAGAACGGAAGGAAATATGCATGAACGAGCAAGTGGCCTAGTGGTTAGTGTAGTATCCATGGAGCGATGCGATCTCGTATTCGAATCCCGCTCCACCCACCTGCACCTTTTTTATCCTTTGGAAAGGAGAGATGGGCCGGCCCGTTTGTCGCGAGTGAAGGGAGGGCCCTATATTCTGCGTTCAGCAAGACCGAGACCTTTTGTTTTTTTGAGAACAACGGACCGAGACCTATGGAACTCTCGCTGAAGGGCAGAGCAAGTTGCGCTGGCCCAGGCACGCTAGAGGTCATGCAATCTTGCCGCGCTTTTTTTATTTTCCTATGTTTTCTTTTTTTTTGCTTTTTGCTTTATTTTTTCTTTTGTTTAGACTAAAATATTATATGTATGTATGTATGTATGTATGTATGTAATATAAACAATCAACAAAAAACATTTGAAATATGTTGACCATGCATTTGAAAATGTTAAATGTGTGCAGGGAAAATGTTTATCACGTATACGAAAAATGTATTAAAAACACAATTTGTTTTGGAAAACATTGATTATGTATTTTCAAAAATGATAGTTAAGCAGTAAAAAAATGTTGAACATGTATTTGAAAAATTGTAATCAAGCAAAAAATGTTAAATGTGTAGAGAAAAAAGTTGATCATGTATTAAAAACTGATGAAAAATTTGATCACGTATATAGAAATGTTAATGAAGCATTTGAATATTGAACACGTATTTGAAAATCTTTAATCAAGCATTTGAAAAATGTTAATTGTGTATATAAAAATATTGACCATGTAATAAAAAATGTTAATATTTTATTTTAATTTTTTTAATCAAGCATTTAGGAAAATGTCTAAAATGTATAGGAAAAATGTTGACTATGTATTCAAAAAATGGTAATCTTCTATTTGAAAAATGTTAATCAAGAATTTGAGAAATGCTAAGAAAAATATGTATGGAAAGAAAAATATGTATGTATGTATGTATGTATGTATGTATGTATGTATGTAATATAAACAATCAACAAAAAACATTTGAAATATGTTGACCATGCATTTGAAAATGTTAAATGTGTGCAGGGAAAATGTTTATCACGTATACGAAAAATGTATTAAAAACACAATTTGTTTTGGAAAACATTGATTATGTATTTTCAAAAATGATAGTTAAGCAGTAAAAAAATGTTGAACATGTATTTGAAAAATTGTAATCAAGCAAAAAATGTTAAATGTGTAGAGAAAAAAGTTGATCATGTATTAAAAACTGATGAAAAATTTGATCACGTATATAGAAATGTTAATGAAGCATTTGAATATTGAACACGTATTTGAAAATCTTTAATCAAGCATTTGAAAAATGTTAATTGTGTATATAAAAATATTGACCATGTAATAAAAAATGTTAATATTTTATTTTAATTTTTTTAATCAAGCATTTAGGAAAATGTCTAAAATGTATAGGAAAAATGTTGACTATGTATTCAAAAAATGGTAATCTTCTATTTGAAAAATGTTAATCAAGAATTTGAGAAATGCTAAGAAAAATATGTATGGAAAGAATGTAGAACATGTATTTAAAGAAATGTTAAACTTCTATTTGAAAAATGATAAACATGTATTAGAAATATAATAAAATGTATTAGAAAACATTGAAACCCGAGGAAGAAAAGAAAAACAGACGAAAAACGAGAAAGAAACAAAAAATACCAAAGAAAGTATAGAGAAAAATGAAAGAAAAGAAAAAACCCATTGAAAACCAAAAAAGAACCAAAGGAAATCAATGAAAAAAAGAAACCAGTAAAGCGAAGAAATAAACGAATAAAAGCAATGAAAACAAGAAAAGAAACCCTGAAAAGCTAGTGGAAATCCGATTACTTCAAGTTGTTCACGCCCTACTTACCTAACACGAGCTGAGCGATGGCTTACTGGCTAGCGCCCCAACAAATCTAAGGATCGAACCCCACGCAAGCCCTTCTTTCTCCGCTTTATTTCATTTTCCCGGCTGTTGGGTCTGCTAATGATGACCGATAGTACTAATTAATCACAAGTTACAATCCAATACTAAAATTATAGTGCCCTGGCCTTGGCATTCGAAATTTACATGTCGCATCTGATTGCAAGTCGATGGTGAAGGACATCCAGGATGGGCCATATGCAGCTCATGGAATGGTTATCAACGAGATTAGAGATTGGAAGCATTCTTTTATTTCATGTATGTTTAGTTTTGAAAGTAGAAAGAATAATTTTGAAGCTCACAATTTAGCTTGGCATTCACTTCCTTTAGATCAAGCCGCCATACTTGACTGGGTCATCCACATGACCAGAATATTATTCTTTTAACCTTAGTTATTGAGTAATAAAGTCTAGCTTCTTTTTGCCTAAAAAACTATAGTGCCGGTTAGAAATCTTTGAAGGTGGCCAGTTGGGCGGAAGTTGCATGCAAGTGTGTCCGTTTTAAGCAGAAGTCATTCGGTTTGCATCAAATTCATCTTGTTCATTGAATTCATTTTTAAAATGTGGGTGAACATTTCAGGCACGCCGTTAGATAACCTTCTCTCGTATTCATGTCCACGGATGCAACACCGCGTTGCAGATGCCCTGCTCCTTTCTTCAGTTGTTTTCATTGGAGATGCCCTCGCGGAGGTCATGCAGCGACTCAACTATACCTGGGCCTATGTCAGGCCGGGCCAAAAAAAGCTTGATGCTGAAAACCTAGGCTCAAAACCGGCCCGGCCAAACGTTGGGCCTACTAAATTGGGCCCAAGCCCGAAAAAGCCTGACATCGCCCGGCCGGCCCACCTGACTACGTCTAAAATTTTGTTTTCCGCAAGCCCAAGCCCGGCCCGGTCTAACCATCGGGCTCAACTTCTGGGCCTGAGCCAGGCCCGATGGCACGCTCAGGCTCAGCCCGGCGCAGGATTTTCGAGGCGGGCCGTCCGGGCCGAGCTGCCCACTCGACCGATCCTCATAGAAGCTTTGCGGTCGACAGCCCGTCTGCTGCACACGCCGAAACACCCGAAGAGTAGATCCACTCCACTCAAAAAAACCCGAAGAGTAGATCGATCGAGTCGCTGCATGACCTCCGTGTTTCCCTGTCCGCCTCCCTCCGATTAGCAGATAGCGAGCGATATGGCCGGCTGGATCCGTCCGGTCTGTGTATTTTTGCACGCTTGCACTGCTGAGGTACGTGGACGATTGGGTATCAGGCCTAACAGACCGATCTGTCTGGCCGGTCTGACACTTATTGTGAACAGGAGGTACGCCCAGGGGAGAGAGAGATCCGTAGGCAAGTTGTTTTCGGTGGAGCGGCCGAACTCTCGACAGTGCTACTGTTACTACATGTGGCTCCTGTACAAGAGATTGATCGTGTTTTTTTTTCTGCTTTGTCATGGCACGAGCACGATAGCAACCATGACAAAAGAGGTTACACGTTAGTTATCACGGAAGAACTTTGCGGAACCAAACCTATAAGTTCTTTTTCTTCATGTTGACTGAAGTCAAACATTTGGCAAAATTACGTACGTGCGATCAAGATGAGCACAGGCACCGACGTACGCATGCACGCCAAATCATGCCGTCAAGCGAGAAGTCAACGTACGTAGACCCAAGATCGCCCGGGCCGGCCGTCGTCGGTCGATCGCCATGAATGAATGTATCTGTTGAGAACCACAACGATTACGGCAAAGGGGCGCGGATCTGCCGTGTCCGTGGCAACCACACATGCACGGGGAGAGTTTGGCTGCGGCCGGCGCCGCTCCGTGCGTGACGCGCGACGCCAGCGGAGGCGTGTGACTCGGTCTGCTTCGCTTGTGCCCGTGACACCCTTTCGGTGTGGGAGGTCCGCTTTATGCTTGCCTAAAATGAAATGAACCAGGGGTTCGGTCCAAGTTTCGATCGGCAAAAAGGTAGATAAAAAAATTTCCGTCGCCGGGACTTGAACCCGGGTCTCTCGGGTGAGAGCCGAGTATCCTAACCACCTAGACTACGACGGATTTGATATTTCATTGTGTGAACTTTTCTTAAAAGTCTTTTGTAAAAGTTTAGCACAGGGTTGATGCTATTCTTTGTGTGCATTAAGCCGTCGCCTCAGCGTGATGCATGCAGTTTCCATATGTACCTGATTTATTCGCATTTCTATACGCAAAATCAAGTTAATGAAACTCGGTCTACTTGTGTTCCAAAAAAAAAAAAACTCGGTCTACTTTCCTCGGCGAACGTGATGTGATGTGCTCGATCAAAAGGCACTTTCTTAACTTGTTGATGTTCCGCTTTCGCTTTAGGAGATCGTCAGATGCGCAACATAAATGCCGCGACAGTACGTAAAAGCCTTGCACTAGTTTAGTTTCCGTTGGCGAGTAGTGATCACAGCTGCACATGCATTGCATCCATGCAAATGGCTCGGCGAGGAGCATACAGTGTTCTCTCTGCTCACGGTTTGCCACGGACGAAAATAACCGGTGACCGACGACCGTCTCGTGGTCGCCCCTACCCATATCCGTGACGCCGCTCCCTTTACGTTGATGGACGACTCACATTGGCTCCATCTACCGTCCACTTTCTAAGACCACGGTCGTACCATCTGGCAATGTGCTCACGGACACGGTCGACGAGATCGATCGATGGAGAGAAACACACCATACGATACGGGACGATAGACGTGGCTGATTACAACTTCCACCCGTGCCACAGCGGTGGAATTATACGAAGAATGGTGTCTTCACGATGCGATCAGCCTATCACCTTAAAATTAGAGCAAGATCCAGACGGCCGGAGTTCACCTTAAAATTAGAGCAGCTCTTGGTTGGACGTGGCTGCTTACTATAGGATTCCGTAATGGAAGCGCCCGTGAGAGGGTCGCGGTATTTATTGATAGAAGGGGCTTATCCCTTGTTGCGCATACAAACTTGGAAACTTGGAGTACAAGAGATGGATGAGACAGAGATGATCTAAACATGATACAAAGTTATCTCGATCATATAACAAACTACCACGACTCCTATATGCGTTGGCCTAACAACCATTGGGGAATATCTTCAACACACCCCTTAATCACAACTTGGCCAAGTTGAGATTACGTCTGAATTTCTCGAAGCTTCCCATGGGCAATGCCTTGGTGAAGCCATATGCAATCTTGTCCCCTGAATGAACAAAACAAACATCTAACTGCTTGTTGGAAATTCGTTCTCTGACAAAGTGAAAATCTATCTCAATGCATTTGGTTCTGGCATGAAAGACCCGATTTGCGGAAAGATAAGTGGCACCAAGGTTATCACACCACAAGCAAGGAGTTTGCGCTTGTGCCACTCCAAGTTCCTTCAGCATGGACTGAAGCCAAATAATCTCTGTAGTAGCATTAGCCAATGCTTTATACTCAGCCTCTGTATTAGACCTGGAAATAGTTGCCTGCTTCTTTGCACACCATGATACTAGGTTAGGACCAAAAAATATTGCAAAACCACATGTGGATCTCCTGTCATCAATACTTTCACCCCAGTCAACATCAGTGAATGCACTGATAAGATTGGACTGAGACCTGTTGAATGTTAGTCCAACATTAACCGTGTGCTTTATATATCTTAGAATACGTTTGGTAGCAGTCCAATGCAGGGTGGTAGGAGCATGCAAAAATTGACATACTTTGTTTACAACAAAGGATATATCTGGTCTAGTAAGAGTCAAATATTGAAGAGCACCAATCATACTTCTGTACTGGGTCTGATGTCTACTACACAACCTTCTTCTTGTAGACGTTGTTGGGCCTTCAAGTGCAGAGGTTTGTAGGACAGTAGCAAACTTCCCTCAAGTGGATGACCTAAGATTTATCAATCCGTAGGAGGCGTAGGATGAAGATAGTCTCTCTCAAGCAACCCTGCAACCAAATAACAAAGAGTCTTGTGTCCCCAACACACCCAATACAATGGTAAATTGTATAGGTGCACTAGTTCGGCGAAGAGATGGTGATACAAGTGGTATATGGATGGTAGATAATGGTTTTTGTAATCTGAAAATATAAAAACAGCAAGGTAACTAATGATAAAAGTGAGCGTAAACGGTATTGCGATGAGTTGAAACAAGGCCTAGGGTTCATACTTTCGCTAGTGCAAGTTCCCTCAACAATAATAACATAATTGGATCACATAACTATCCCTCAAACATGCAGCAAAGAGTCACTCCAAAGTTACTAATAGCGGAGAACAAACGAAGAGATTATGGTAGGGTACGAAACCACCTCAAAGTTATTCTTTCCAATCAATCCGTTGGGCTATTCCTATAGGTGTCACAAACAGCCCTAGAGTTCGTACTAGAATAACACCTTAAGACACAAATCAACCAAAACCCTAATGTCACCTCAAGTATCCGTGGGTATAATTATGCGATATGCATCACACAATCTCAGATTCATCTATTCAACCAACACATAGAACCTCAAAGAGTGCCCCAAAGTTCCTACCGAATAATCACGACGAAAACGTGTGCCAACCCCTATGCATAGGTTCATGGGCGGAACCCGCAAGTTGATCACCAAAACATACATCAAGTGAATCACGTGGTATCCCATTGTCACCACAGATACGCACGGCAAGACATACATCAAGTGTTCTCAAATCTTTAAAGACTCAATCCGATAAGATAACTTCAAAGGGAAAACTCAATCCATTACAAGAGAGTAGAGGGGGGAAGAAATATCATAGGATCCAAATGTAATAGCAAAGCTCGTGATACATCAAGATTGTAACACCTCGAGAACACGAGGGAGAGAGAGAGATCAAACACATAGCTAATGGTACATACCCTCAGCCCCGAGGGAGAACTACTCCCTCCTCGTCATGGAGAGCACCGGGATGATGAAGATGGCCACCGGAGAGGATTCCCCCCTCCGGCAGGGTGCCGGAACGGGTCTAGATTGGTTTTCGGTGGCTACGGAGGCTTCTGGTGTCGGAACTCCCGATCTATTGTGCTTCTGGATGTTTTTAGGGTATATGGAGATATATAGGAGGAAGAAGTGCGTTAGGGGGGCCACGAGGGTGGAGGGCGCGCCCCCTACCTCGTGGCCTCCTCGAAGCTTCCCTTACGTGGACTCCAAGTCTTCCGGGCTTCTTCTGATCCAAAAATAAGTTCCGTGAAGTTTCAGGTCAATTGGACTCCGTTTGGTTTTCCTTTTCTGCGATATTCTAAAACAAGGTAAAAACAGAAACTGGCACTGGGCTCTGGGTTAATAGGTTAGTCCCAAAAATGATATAAAAGTGTATAATAAAGCCCATAAACATCCAAAACAGTAGATAATATAGCATGGAGCAATCAAAAATTATAGATACATTGGAGACGGATCAGGGTGCCATCCTCCTCACTAAGAGGCTCACCTTCATGCAGAGACAATTTTTTTGAACTAGACAGTGGAGTTGGTGAAGGCCTGCATCCTTGCATACCCACTCTTTTCAATAAATCAGTTGCATATTTTTCTTGATATAAGACTACACCATCTTTGTTTTTCTTGAATTAAATACCTAAGAAGAAATTCAGGTCCCCAAGGTCCTTCAAAGCAAACTCTGAGCCTAGGTCCTTCAGGAGTGCTGTCACCGCTTCATCTGATAAACTAGTGACAGTAATATCATCAACATATATGAGCATGTACTGTCACTAGTTGATGATATTACTGAAGGACCTACTCTTCTAGAACACCATGTAAAAACACATTCTGTACGTCCAACTGCCTTAGGCTCGAGTTCCTGGACACATCGTTGTTTGATGATATTACTGTCACTAGTTCATTGTTTGATGATATTACTCTTTTTACACTTCATTGTTTATTTTCAACAAGTCCAATATATGTTCAACTGCCTTAGGCTCGAGTTCCTGGACACAGCCTTAGGTTTGAGTGGTTCATATAAACCTCCTCTTCTAGAACACCATGTAAAAACGCATTATGTACGTCCAACTGCCTTAGGCTCGAGTTCCTGGACACAACAACTGATAAAACCAATCTAATAGTAGTAGCTTTAACAACTAGGATAAAAGTGTCCTCATAATCAATGCCATATCTCTGTTTGAACCCTTTAGCTACATGTCTAGCTTTATACCTATCAATAGTGCCACCTGACTTCCTTTTAATCTTGTATACCCACTTAAAATCTATTAGGTTTTTACCTTGACCGTGTGAAACCAAGTGCCACGTGTGATTCTTTTTCAATGCTATGTATTCGTCTTCCATGGCTTTCCTCCAGTTTGGATCTACCAAAGCTTCTTCTACAAACCGTGGCTCTCCTGTAGTACAGATTGGTTCAAATTTTAAAATACTTTTGTAATTGACCGGTTGGATGTTTCCTGTCTACAACATTGTACTAACACGTGTAGGCGCATGTGTAGCTGCCCCGAGCGCAGAGGATCCCGCTCCCGACCACATAGGGTGGGCCACCATGCGGCATAAATGAGCCAACGACTGCGCCCGAGTCTCCATCTAGCGCGAGACCTGTGCCTGACTCCCATGGAGGAGAGCCTACACCCGCGCCCATGTCGGCACGTGAGGCGAGGCCCCCATCTAGGACGCGGGTGGGAGACTGCCGCGTTGTGGGGTCGAGCGCCCGCGGGGCCACTGTTGGGAAACGTTGCATGGAAAACCACTTTTTTTCTATGCACACGCAATGATCTATCCATGGAGATGCATATCAACGAGGGGGAGAGTGTTTCTACGTACCCTCGTAGACCGAAAGCGGAAGCGTTTGACAATGCGGTTGATGTAGTCGAACTTCTTCTAGCTCCAACCGATCAAGTACCGAACGTACGACACCTCCAAGTTTTGCACACGTTCAGCTCGGTGAGGACCCTCGCTTTCTTGATCCAGCAAGGTGTCGAGGTAGTAGATGAGTTCCGTCAGCACGACGGCGTGATGACGGTGATGGGGAAGTGATCCGTGCAGGGCTTCGCCTAAGCACCGTGAGAATATGACCGGGGGTGTAAACTGTGGAGGGGGGCACCACACACGGCTCACAATTGATGTTGTGTGTTCTAGGCGCCCCCTCTCCTCATATATATAGGTGGGAGGGGAGGTGAGGCACCCAGGGGGCACCGCAAGTAGGATCTGAATCCTACTTGGGGTTTCCCCAAGTGGCGCCCCCTCCTTACTTTACCGGAGAAGAAAGGGAAGGGGGGCCGAACCCCCCTTTTTCCTTCTCCTATTCGCCCAGTGATAACCCACAAGTATAGGGGATCACAATAGTTTTCGAGGGTAGAGTATTCAACCCAAATTTATAGATTCGACACAAGGGGAGCCAAAGAATATTTGTAAGTATTAGCAACTGAGTTGTCAATTCAGTCACACCTGGAGATTAATTATATGCAACAAAGTGATCAGTAGAACAATAATATGATAATTTTGATAGTAGTGACAGCAGCAATAGTAACGGTAACCGTGATAGCAGTAATTTTGTAGCAAGTGCAACAATAACGATAGCAGTAGTAACTTAGCAAGAACAATATAAGAGAAATTCGTAGGCACTGGATCGATGATTTGTTGGATGATATTCATCATGTGACAGTTATAACCTAGGGCGATATGGCACTAGCTCTAGTTCATAAATATAATGTAGGCATGTATTTCGTAAATAGTCATATATGCTTATGGAAAGAACTTGCATGACATCCTTTGTCCTACCCTCCCGTGGCAGCAGGGTCCAATTGGGAACTAAGGGATATTAAGGCCTCCTTTTAATAGAGAACCGGAACAACGCATTAACACATGGTGAATACATGAACTCCTCAAACTACGGTCATCACCGGGAGTGGTCCTGACTATTGTGACTATAATTTGCAAGATCAGATCTAGAACATGGATATAATGGTGATAGCATAAACGGTTCAGATCTAAAATCATGGCACCCAGGCCCAAAGTGACAAGCATTAAGCATGGCAAAGTCATAGCAACATCAGTCTCAGAACATAGTGTATACTAGGGATCAAGCCCTAACAAAACTAACCAGATTACATGATGAATCTCATCCAACTCCTCATCGACCAACGAGCCTATGAAGGAATTACTCACTCTCGGTGGGGAGCATCATGGAATTGGCGATGGAAAGGGTTGGTGATGACGAAGAACGAAGATCCCCCTCTCCGGAGCCACAAACGGACTCCAGATCTGGCCTCCCGATGAAGAACAGGAGGTGACGGCGGCTCCATCTCGTGGATCGCGATAATTCTTTCTCCCCAATTTTTTCTGGAAAAATAAGATTTTATAGCGTAGGTTTGAGGGTCTGCGGGGCCACCAGGTGGGGACAACCCACCTGGGTGTGCCTGGGGGGGGGGGGGGCAGGCGCGCCCTGGTGGGTTATGCCCACCCAGGTGCCCCCCTCAGGTAACTCTTGGTTCCATAAATTCTCTTTTATTGTATAAAAATCCTCGCAAAGTTTCGTTCCATTCCGAGAACTTTTATTTTTGCACAAAAACAACACCATGGTAGTTCTGCTGAAAACAATTTCAGTCCGGGGTTAGTTTCATTAATTAGAGTCCAAAACAAGAGAAAAAGCGTTAGGAACAGTAGATACGTTAGAGACGTATCAACTCCCCCAAGCTTAAACCTTTGCTTGTCCTCAAGCAATTCAGTTGATAAACTGAAAGTGAAAAAGAAAAACTTTTACGAACTCTTTTGCTCTTGTTTGCATAAATAAGCTTAAACAACACCCAGGTTTTCAGCCAACATTATAACTAACCATGCCGACAATAACTCTTAAAAATTATATTAACTCGTATCAATGACATAATCAACTAGCGTGCAATAATAGCATATCTCAAACAACAACACATTGTCAAAACAACTATGATATAATATGACAATAGTGGTATCTCGCTAGCCCTTTCTGAGACCGCAAAACATAAATGCAGAGCACCTCCAAAGTTCAAGCAGCGACTAGACATTGTAATTCATGGTAGAAAAGATCCAGTCATGATGCACCCAACATTAGCTACACACAATGCATCAGCATGACAACAGTGCTCTCAGGTTCTGGCGCTTATTTTAGAAGGTGATGACACAACATAAAAGTAAATAGATAGTCCCTTCGCAGAGGGAAGCAGTGATTTGCAGAGGTGCCTGAGCTCAAGTTTTTGAAATAGTGGTAAATGATATTTTTGAGACATGGACCCTTCTTGTTTACTTCACGACCATTAGTTATCAATATCTTCCATGCACAGGACTTCTTCATCCGCCAACTTGCTGCATCAGGCTCTGATCTTTTTGGCTTGAAGTTCTACGCTCCATGGATAATGCGGCTGATCAAACTCCACTCCGCTATCTCATATCAGCCATCTGCTCGCAATCATCGGATCTTTCTGCCTGTTGTGGATATGTCCATTGAAGCCATTTATCCTGAGCCTACCAAGGAGCCTCTTAGTCTTCAGAATGCAGAGCATCAAAATTTCTCTCAGAACATTGAAGGAGTTGAAGCAGTCACCCGTGTTTATCCTCTGGCTGGAACTACACGTGCACCTCATCGTGCCCTTACTGAAGCCACCGAAAGCACAATTGCCCAATGACCCAAGAAGCGATCTCGTGTTCTCAACGACCGAGAGCTTCTGGTGGCTCTTCATCAGAAACAGGATAGGCATCATGACTGGCTGAAGCGCCAAATGCAAAGCCTCTTGGTGGATGTCAACCGCATTCGCAATCTTGCCACCAAGAATGCCTTTGTTGCCCATGAAACCTCTCGCCGCACATGGAAAGGGCTGACGCTTATGTGCTCTAAGGATGAACTTCAAGAGGATGGCTTCTCTGAACGCTTCAAGTTTGACTCCACACCTCCTCGAAGGGCAGTGCTACGACGAACTCCATCTCTTGAAGACTCTAAGTTCTCTTCCTATGCTGCAACTGTGAATGCCAGAGTGATCGAGGACGAAGACGATGCTACCTCACCGCCACCTCCTTCAGCACGCTTCGACACTGCTCCAAGTTCTTCTGCACCGCCGAACATCACCGACGACCCTGCTGTTTCACCTACTCTTCATGGGAGCGAGTAGATGCTCTATGTCTTCAAACCTTTTTGGAACTCACTGACAAAAGGGGGAGAAGCATATGAGTTTGATAGTCTTCAAGCGGGGGTCCACATGGGCGGTTGCTTTATATTTTGCCTCGTGTTTACAACTCTCGTTTTGATACATTTGGTTCTTTGAGTTGTAACACCTAAACTCGATGGTCGTCTGCTACTTATTTGCTACTTTGTGATGCGATGATAAATTCCGCATGTGCGACGATAAATTCCGCACTTAGATCATTTTGTAGATGTCCATTTTTCATTATGCATGTCATTATCTTCACATACCTTCACATGCATAATGAATTGTCATCATAAGTTGAAGAGGACCTCCACGAGTACAACCTGCCATGTGCATTCGCATTCCAAAAGCAAACTACTTATATGCACATCTTCAGGGGGAGCCCTTGCAACTTATGAAGACAATTCCTTATCCTTTACAATTTCACATATTATATTCCCCGTTGAAAACTTCAACTAGTTTGTCATCAATCACCAAAAAGGGGGAGATTGTAAGTGCATTTAGTGCCACCCCTAGTTGGTTTTGGAGTATTGACGACAAACCTAGTTGAGGGACTAATGTGTTTGTGAGAATTGCAGGATAACACAGGTAGAAGTCCCTCATTGATTCGGTTTTCCTACCAGAGATGACCCCTAAAAATGTATGAAGACATTGATGTCAAAGGTGGTATATGAAGATATGCTCATTGAAGACTATGACAAGAGAAGACATCGCATGAAGCCTATGGAGCTCGAAGACTCAGATCTTTCGTAGTTCCTTTTCTTCTTTATTGAGTCATAGGAACCACCGTACTGTTAAGTGAGGTCCAAGTGAACCAGTCAGAATGACTGAAGTGATGCTTAACCAAAACCTATGTCTTCGAGTGAAGACTATGAGAGCGAATCTTGTCCAGAGTCGGACAAGTCAGCTTTGCTTGTAGCCCAAGTAAAGTTGCCGTGTGTGTTTGAAATCTGACCATTGGAACACGTGTCAGTTCCTTAGTGACCTAGGGTCATTTCGGACAAATCAGGTTGGGTTGCCTAGTGGCTATAAATAGCCCACCCCCTACAACCATAAATGGTTGGCTGCTCAGAGTTAGAGTACGGCTTTTGTCGTTTGAGAGCAACCCACCTCGAAGCCTTTGAGAGAGAATTCCTTGCGAGGATAAAGCCCTAACCACCAGAGCCAAAGAGTGTTAGGCATCACTTAAGTCTTCCTGTCTGTGTGATATGAAGACTTATTACACTTGAGGACTGTGAATCCTCCAGCCGGTTAGGCGTCACGTTCTGAGCATCCAAGAGTCATTGTTGATCGCCGGTGAACGAAGTCTGTGAAGGTTTGGGAGTCTACTTTGAAGACTTAGCAGAGTGATTGGGCAAGGTCTGTGTGACCTTAGCTCAAGGGGAATACGGTGAGGACTGGGTGTCCTGAGCTGCGTGTTCAGGACTGGGTGTCCAGGACTGTGTGTTCTCAGGTTTAAATACCTAGCCGCCCTAACCAGACATACAGTTGTCACAACAACTGAAACTGGTCCAACAAATCATTGTCTTCAACGAGTCACTGGTTTCATCCTCCCCTTCCCTTTACTTACTGTTGGTCCTTGTGAAGTCATCGTATGATTGCACTATCTTTTGTCTTCACTGAGTGACTGCTTGTTCTGATTGGCTTCTTAATATCTTCCTACCTGATCCTTACTACCTAGCTGCTATTAGTCATTGTGCTTTCACTTCATTGAATACTTGACTATGGTTTGCCTAGTGTAGTCTACCTTCCACTGCATGGTATAGGTTTATTTCTATCGTTTGTCTTCGAAACTTCCATGTTTTGAAGACTTCAATAAAAATCGCCTATTCACCCCCCCTCTAGTCGATATAACGCACTTTCAGTAATACCGCATATAGGTAGGTATGGTGGACTCGTCTGGAATAACTTGGGTTCAAGGTTTCTGATGTTCCAGCAGAATTCCCACTTAGTATAGGCGAAGGCTAGCAATTAGGTGGAGAAGCGGCCAGCTAGAGAGCAACAATGGTCATGAACATGCATTGTGCGTAAGTAACATTGGACACTATCATGAGTAGGATATGAACACCATGAACATAAATATCATAGAGGCTATGTTAGTTTTGATTCAACTACATGCATGAACATTTGCCAAGTCAAGCCACTCGAAAATTCAGAAGAGGATACCATATCATCATACTACATCACAATCATTTTAATGCAATGTTGATATCCAAGATAAATCATTATCCACCCCTAGCCACTTATGCATGGCATGAGAAACTATAATCTCTAACTGTCATTGCAAATATGTTTAATCATATTGGGTTGAATCATGGATACTAGGTTAAACATATTTATAAAAAATAGAACAAGTCGAGTTCATACCCGTTTCTCTCTGCCACGGCCAGTTCATCGAATATCGTCATTATTGCCTTTCACTTGCACGACCAAACGATGTGAAAATAATAATAGTGCAAGAGTGCCGTGGACTAAGCTGGAATCTGCAAACATTTTATTCAACAGGAAAAGACAAGGTAATATGGTCTCTTTATTAGATCAAAAATTATGCATAGGAGAGCCACTCAAAATTTTCATCGTGGTCTTCTCCTCGGCATGACTCAAATAAAAAGAAAAGAAACTCAGAGAAACACACTAAAATATTTTTGGAGTTTTTGGTTTTCTTGAACAGGCAAATAAAAAGGGAAAAGAAAAAACGAGAAAAACTATTTACACGGGAAAGCTCCCAACAAGTAAAAGAAGAACAAGGAAATCTTTTCGGGTTTTCTTTGTAGTGCTACAACTAACTACTCTAGAAAGAAAATCAAAAAGAAGCAGGAACTATTTTTGCATTAAGTTTTTCAAACACACAAGAAGAAAGCGAGAAAATAAATTTAACATGGATGATACAATGAAAAAGTGTGGACACCGACAAATGAAATATGTGAACATGAATATAAAGTCAGTGGAAACACGTACTCCCCCAAGCTTAGGCTTTTGACCTAACTTGGTAATCGATCAGTAGCCTGGATAGCAGTAGGGATGCTGAGGAGCGGGAATCCACGGATCACATTGCTGAGGTTCCTCCTCTGCTGCAGCCTGGTTGTTCTAGTAGGCGACGATGTCCTTGGGCATAATCCTGTATCCTCCCATGGCAAAAGGATCAAACAAAGCAGGTGCAGGCAGTGGAATAATATCATGAGTGTTCTCACTAAAAACCAGGTTATGAGGAATAGGAATGTTAGGATAATCGCATGCAATAAACTGGTGGTATTCCATGGCTGCGCGATCTAGGTAAACCTTGGGAAAGGATAATCTTGAAGGCGTATCTCAATGTTAAAGTGAGTCACCAAGCGAGTAGTGTAAATACCATCATGTATTTTTCCCTTGGATCCGTTAATGTGGAGGCGACGTGCCACGATAGCTCCTAGGCTATAAGTGTTGTCGCCGTGAAGTGCGCGATGCAAAACAACAAAGTCTGGTGCGCTGAGTGCACCTACTTTTTGTCTAGGAAGCAAACACTTAACAATAAATAAAGCAAATAATGCACGACAGGAAAGTGTATGCTAGTGGCGGTGACACCTGACACCCCTTTCTTATCCCCCACTGTAAGAGTGCGATAAAAGCCATCAAACTCCGTGGGTCTAGGCTCAACTAAACTCCCGTCAGAAGGGATCATGCATATGCCACAATATTCAGTAAGTGGTATCTGACGGGTTTCAGCATAGAAATTAAACTGCACTTCAGGGGGATTATTCCTAGGAAGAAAATGAAAACTTTGCACAAAGGAATTTGTGAGGAGATGATACTATTCACATTCAGCTGCGATGTAGTCGGTCAGGCCGGCACTAGCAGCATATTGTGCAAACTCTTGAAGGATTCCAGCCCCTTTCATGAACGGGTTATGCGGCCATTCGCACGGCCGTAACTCCGCAAATCTTCGTGGGCGGAGATCACTGTCAGATGACTCCCCAATCACTCCCTTGGAGTTCTTCTTGGAAGCAAACTTCCTAAAGATATTCATATTTTTCCTATGAACAAAAATTCCAAAATTTTTAGTCCACAAAATTTTCTCAACAAAACTTTACAAGATTGATAGCAACTACTCATAGGGATACATAGAGGCCACATCAAGCATTCAAACTACTTAGAAATCCAAGAATTCAACATGCAAGCTCATCTACAACAGCACCCAGAGTAGCTAATTATTCAAAATATAAACCATTAAAACAAAAAACTAATTGGACAAACGGAGGAGTCACATACCAAGCAACAAGCCCCCGAAACAGTTTCGAAAATGGAGCTTCGAGCAAAGAGATCGAAATCCACGGGTTTGAGAGCAAGAACACGGGAGAGAGAGCAATGGAGAATTTTCTCTGGAGGTAAGTGATGATGTGGTGTGAAGGGATAAGTGAGGGGGCCCATGTGGTGACCACAACCCACCAGGGCGCGCCTGGGGGTCCTGGCGCGCCCAGGTGGGTTGTGCCCACCTGGTGCACCTCCCTTTGATGTTATTTACACAAAAAATTCTTAAATATTCAGAAAAAATATTATTAAATTTTTAGAGCATTATGAGAACTTTTATTTTTGGGTCATTTTTTATTCCATGGTAAATTTAGAAAATAGACAAACCATGGCATTTTATTTTATTTAACTAATAAAAACAGAAAACAAAAAGTAGGGACAGAAGGTAGTGCTTACTAAATTCATCAACTTCATACCTCTCAAAAATGATCCATTAATAAGGTTTATCAAGTCTTATTAACAACCACTTTCGATTAGCATGAAACCGAAGAACTTTCGTAAATCACTAGGTTACCTCAACAGGGATATGAATGTCCCCAACAATAAGCATTTCATATTTCTTTTTGGCAGTGGGTAAAGGTAGTTGAAAACTTCCAATGGTGATTGTTAGAGATTTTTCAATAACATTAATACTATTCACTTGGAATTGTTTCTTCGGAAAGTGCACAGTATGCTCATTACCATTGGTATGAAAAGTGATCTTGCTTTTATTGCAATCAATAACAGCCCCTGCAGTATTCAAGAAGGGTCTACCAAGGATAATCGACATGTTGTCGTCCTCAGGCATCTCAAGTATAACAAAGTCAGTCAAAATAGTAACATTAGCAACAACAACAGGCACATCCTCACAAATACCGATAGGTATGGAAGTAGATTTGTTAGCCATTTGCAAAGATATTTCAGTAGGTGTGAGTTTATTCAAATCAAGTCTTTTATATAAAGAGAAAGGCATAACACTAACACCAGCTCCTAAATCACATAAAGCAGTTTTCACATAATTCTTTTTGATGGAGGAAGGTATAGTTGGTATTCCCGGATCTCCAAGTTTCTTAGGTACTCCATCCTTAAATGTATAATTAGCAAGCATAGTGGAGATTTCAGCTTCCGGTATTTTTCTCTTATTGGTGATGATGTCTTTCATATACTTTGCATAAGGAGGCATTTTAAGGATATCAGTCAAGCGAGTATGCAAAAAGACTGGCCTCAGCATTTCAGCAAAGCGTTCAAATTCTTCATCATCTTTGTTTTTAGTTGACCTAGGTGGAAAGGGCATAGGTTTTTGAACCCATGGTTCTCTTTCCTTATCGTGTTTTCTAGCAACAAAGTCTCTTTTATCATATCTTTTATTTTTAGGTTGTGGGTTATTAAGATCAACTGCAGGTTCTATCTCAACATCATTTTCTAGTTCTTCATTATTTGGTTGACTATCTTCATGAACCTCATCATTAAAATTTTCATTATCAGAAGGTGAGTGTTCACTACCAGGTTGAGTTTCAGCATCAGAGATAGAGACTTCATTATCAGGAGGTTTTTCTACTTTAGGTTCACTAGAGGCATGCAAAGTCCTATCATTTTTCTTCTTATTATTCTTTTTAGAAGGACTAGGTGCATTAGTGTTAGCTCTTTGAGAGTCTTGTTCAATTCTTTTTGGGTGTCCTTCAGGATAAAGTGGTTCTTGAGTCATTTTACCTCCTCTAGTTGCTACTCTAACAACAAAGTCATGTATGTTATTGTTCATTTCATTTAGAAACTCTCTTTGAGATTTGGCAACTTGTTCTAGCTAGGTTTGAACCATAGAAGCATGCTTTCCCACACCTCTAACATCATTTGAGATTGTAAATAACAAGTCACTCAAGCAAGCAATCATATCAGAATTGTATTTCAATTGTTTCATAACATTTGCATTGAAGTGATCTTGCTTTCTAATGTAGTTTTCAAACTCATAAAGGCATTGGCTTGGGTGCATATTGTAAGGATTATCATTATCATTAAATTTCATTAGATAATTTACCTCTACCACCTTAGGAAGTGGCAGTGTATCAAGCCCATGTATTTCTTTAATAGGAGGTAAATTTTTGACATCCTCAGCTTTAATACCTTTTTCCTTCATAGATTTCTTTGCCTCTTGCATATCTTCAGGACTAAGATATAATATACCCCTCTTCTTCGGAGTAGGCTTAGGCGGTGGTTCAGGAGGAGTCCAATCATCATAATTTTTCAATATGTTATTCAATAATTCTTCAGCTTGCACAATAGTTCGTTCCCTGAAAACACAACAGCACAACTATCTAGGAAATCCCTAGAAGCATCGCTTAGTCCATTATAGAAGATATCAAGTATTTCATTTTTCTTAAGAGGATGACCAGGCAAAGCATTAAGGAATTGGCAAAGCCCCCCCAAGCTTGTGGGAGACTCTCTTCCTTAATTTGCACAAAGTTAAATATTTCCTGTAAGGCAGCTTGTTTCTTATGAGCAGGGAAATATTTTTCAAAGAAGTAATAAATCATATCCTGGGGACTACGCACCCAACCAGGAGCAAGAGTATTGTACCAAGCTTTAGCATCACCCTTTAATGAGAACGGAAATAATTTGAGAATATAGTAATATCGAGTTTTCTCATCATGAGTAAAAAGGGTAGCTATGTCATTCAACTTAGTAAGATGTGCCACAACAGTTTCAGTTTGATAACCATGGAAAGGATCAGATTCAACCAAAGTAATTACCTCTGGGTCGACAGAGAATTCATAATCCTTATCATCAATAAAGATAGGTGAGGTAGAAAACTTAGGATCATCACTACAAAAAAATACACTTCCGTGATGATAAGTGTTTGTCACAGCAGGTCACGTTTTCTGTCATGCATGTACATTCATGAAAAATTTATGACAGAATCAAGATAGTCATACCTGTGCTTTCGTAGAAGTGTTCCATGACATTACCAAAATTATCATCACGGAAGTGTCCACTTCCATGACGATAAATCGCGCATCATGGAAGTGCTTTCGTCAAGGGTGACCGACACGTGGCATCCACCGTAAGGGAACGCTGTTAAGCTATCGAATCCAGTTTTGGATCCGATAACCCACTAACAACCCGAACCAATGAGGATTTTCCACGTGTAAAATTCTCATTGGCCGGAGGAAACACGTGTTGGCTCACCATTGGGACAGATGTCATCCATTCATTGGACATGAGGCGCCTATGATACGTCAACACATGGTACGGCCCAACAGAGGCCCATTTCGGTGAAAAAGCCGGCCCGTTTGACTTGGTCAAAAGGTAATGGCCCGGCCCATGGAAAGCCGGTTAACGACCTGTTCGTATATAGCCCATTTACGGCCCGCTAACTCACGGCCCGTTACGGCCTATCCAAATTAAGCCCAGTAGCTTCATCTGGGCCTTCCAATATGATTCCAGCCCATTGTAACTTCCGGCCCATGTATGGCCCATGATATCTTTCGGCCCATACGAGACCATTTGTAACTCTTGGCCCATTAACTACCCGTGGTGAATCTGGCCCGTAAAGAGTAGTGTACCCCTTTATACCCATTAACGGCCCATTATTCCATTGGGTCGTTTCCAACTCGTGTTATCTTTCGGCCTTCTTAGGGCCTATTTATTCTTGGGCTCATTTCCAGCATTCGGTTACTTACGGCCCGTCATTGGCCTTTTCTACCAGTGGGCCAAATTAGCCCGCGGTTACAATCGGACCGTTTGCAGCCCGTTACTCCGTTGGGTGATTTTCATAACGTCATCAAATACGGCCGATTAACGACGGCCTGTTATTGTCGGCCCATGAATGGAGGATTCTAAATCTAGCCCCTTTACGACCCATAATGCGGTCTGTTATTGGTCCATGTTTGGCCTATCGATCATACGACACATAGAAGGCCATTGATGCTACGACCCATAGAAGGACCATTGATGCTACAACCCATAGAAGGCCCATTGTTTCTACGGCCCGTAGGAGGCCCATGGTAACTACAGTAAATATGTAGCCCATGGTTATTGTGGCCTAGTTTAAAAAAATAGGTTATTGCAGCCACTAGCAATCCACGGAAAAAGAACTGCACTGACTACAAGCAAACAAATAAACAAGACAACAAGGAAATAAATAAGCAAGCGACTTACGCTAGGCTATCATGGCTATTACACATATTACATCCACTGGTCATCAAAGTTTGCCACCAGTGCAAATATAGGGCACAAAGCAGCATATCATATACACTAGTTGTCAAAGTTGGCGACCAGTGCAAATAAACGTCGAAACAAAACATGTCCAGAACTGAAACCACTTCAGAAGAGCTCAAGAAACAATATCCTCGGTACCCATAATGCTGGCAAGATGCTTAGCAAGCTTATTAACTTTCTCTTGTTTGGTGCTTAAATCCTCCAGCACTTTTTGTTGCACCAGAAAGTATGCATCTGAATTATGTAGGGACTTCCTCAGTCCTTCAGCTTCCTGTCGCATAACATCTGATCGATGTCTTTCAACTTGAAGTTGAAACTCAAGAAGCCGAACTGATTCAGGTAGCAAGTTCGAAGAGCTGGTGCCATCAGTAGTAGCCGGTAACTTGAACACTACATCAAGAAAAGACTTTGGGGTTGTCTCAGTGTCTTCAATATAGTTTTTATAAGCTTTCTTGGAGACCAACAGGGATGTCTCACTATCTTGAACCTTACCTGCATTACTTCCTTTACCATTGCATAGCGAGGCACTCTTCTCCAATATTTTATCTGCGTTCTAAAAGAGAAACAAACAAACACATCAAAGGTTTACAATGTAGCATATGAAACTCATTTTGGTAAACCAGTTCAGTAGTAAGGTGGACAGGATAACAACATGAAACAAACATATATCTATGTAGTATGGTCACTGTATGGTCTATATCATTCTAGTTTATGTTGCCAAATCAAGATAGATATAGTTTGAATCATATCTATTTAAGACAAAGCAGCATAGACAGAATATAAGTGTGGGAAACTACACATCAATAACAACACTTGTAATGTACATGGCATGAGAACATAACTGTTTATTCAATTCAAACTGAAACCAACATAGAGAAAGTTACAACAACAAACACGTTAAAGAAACAGGTTTAAAAAATACCTGTTGCGCCATTGGAGTTTCAATTGCATCCTTCAATTTGAAAGTAGTTGGTATGAGTAAATACAGTGATGCAAGGGCAAAGTAGTATGAACCATAGCTATGGAACCTGACGTGAGAACAATTCTTCTTCTGCTTTAAGCATTGACTTGGGGTTTGGAGTGGTGGTCCTCGTGCTTTGGGCACTGCAGTTGCCTTACTAACTGCTCGTGTTTGAGTGCTGTGTGGTGGAGACGGTGCTGTGTCAACTGGAACTGGGTTACTATCTGCTGGGGTTGGGGTTAGAATGTGACGCCCCGAGACCATTGCGTCAGGTGTCCTCCAGTTATTCGCTGTCGTTGCCATGTCATTCGCTTGCGTGTTGCATCATTTGCATTGCATCATGTCATCATGCCACTAAATTTTTGCAACTCAAATAAATTGCATGGATCTCTGATCCATTTAAATTGAGGGAAATGCACATGGTGATTTCTCTTTAAAACATATCCAAAGTCTCCTACTATTATTAGGGAGCTATATTAAAATATTCCATTAACTTTGGAATCACCAAACACACTTGCAAGTAATTCCCCAGGCCTTTGTTATCTCACATCTTGACCTCAAACTTTGTCCATATTTTTCTTTCATCGCTTTCCCGATCTCCACAAAATTCCGAACATTTTTGGACTCTCCAAAAAATGTTTTGTTAATTCAAACTTATTTGAATCACATTCAAAAGTGTTTGAATGCAATCCTTCCAAGCGGTGCCAAATGCATTTTCTCGGAACGAACTCATTTTTATGAGTCCGGGAGATTTAACTGCATGCCCAAATGTTTTCTCTAACCCCTCCTTTTACATTTTTCTCCTCTCTTTACTTTCTGTTAAAGGAAATTGAGAGAGGTTAAGAGAGCAGAGCCCAGCAGCCAGGCGGCCTGCTTCCCCGCAGCCCAGCTGGGCCTCCCAGCTATCTGCGCCTAGGCCCTTTTGGGCCAAGGCCATCCCGCAGCCCAGCCGGCCCCTGCCTACCTAACCCTAGCCGACAGGGAGCCCGATCCCCATCTCCTCATGATCTCCTCTCCCCTCGTGCCACCAGAGAGAGACCCGCAGCCCGATCCCTCTCCCCTCGTTCGTCTTCTCCCTCCCGAGCGCCGTTGTAACACCCTCGATGCGACTATATCTCCCACGTGTCGAGGCACGACTTAGAGGCATAATCGCATTGAAGGCATATGTCGCAAGTTAGGCAATCTTCACAACATCCCATGTAATATAGATAATAAAAGGGGAGATAACATAGTTGGCTTACACTCGCCACGTCAATCAAGGTACATAAATAACATTACATCATCCAAACACTCATGGCCCGACTACGGCGCCAAAATAAAAGACAACCCAACATGCGACACGGTCCCGATCACCCCAACTGGGCACCACTACTGATCATCAGGAAAGGAAACATAGTATCGTTGAGAGTCCTCGTCGAACTCCCACTTGAGCTCAAGCGCGTCACCTGGAGCAGAATCATCAGGCCCTGCATCTGGTGTAATAGTAATCTGTGAGCCACAGGGACTCAGCAATCTCGCACCCTCGCGATCAAGACTATTTAAGCTTATAGGTAAGGCAAGGTAAATATGTGGAGCTGCAGCAAGCGACTAGCATATATGGTGGCTATCCTGTTCGCAAAAGAGAGCGAGAAGAGAAGGCAAAGCGTGAACGAATAACTAGAGAACAACCTGCGCAAGCATTACTCCAACACCGTGTCCACTTTCCAGACTCCGCCGAGAAGAGGCCATCACGGTAACTCACACTGTTGATTCATTTTATTTAAGTTAAGGTTCAAGTTATCTACAACCGGACATTAACAAATTCCCATCTGCCCATAACCGCGGGCACGGCTTTCGAAAGTTCAAATCCCTGCAGGGGAGTCCCAACTTAGCCCATGACAAGCTCTCACGGTCAACGAAGGAATAGACCTCCTCCCGAGACGTTCCGATCAGACTCGGTATCTCGGTTCTTCAAGACACTTCGACAAGTTAAAACAAGACCAGCAACACCGCCCGAATGTGCCGACAAATCCCGATAGGAGCTGCACATATCTCTTTCTCAGGGCACACTCAGATTGTCTTAGGTACGGGTAGGCCAGCCCAGAGTCGCCCCTGGTGGCCATCGGCAGCTGACAGGTGGACCAACACTCAGAGGAGCACTGGACCGGGGGGGGGGGGTTTAAAATAAGATGACCCTCGGGCTCCGGAAACCCAAGGGAAAAATGGGCTAGGTGGCAAATGGTAAAACCAAGGTTGGGCATTGCTGGAAAAGCTTTAATCAAGGCGAACTATCAAGGGGTTCCCATTATAACCCAACCGCGTAAGGAACGCAAAATCCAGGAACATAACACCGATATGACGGAAACTAAGGCGGCAAGAGTGGAACAAAACACTAGGCGAGAGGCCGAGCCTTCCACCCTTTACCAAGTATATAGATGCATTAAGATAACATGGCAATATAATGATACCCCAGCAAGTAAATAATGTTCCAAGAAGGAACGGTCTCCAATCTTCACCTACAACTAGCAACGCTATAAGAGGGGCTGAGCAAAGCGGTAACATAGCCAATCAACGGTTTGCTAGGACATGGTGGGTTAGAGGTTTGACATGGCAATATAGGAGGCTTGAAAGCAAATGGTAGGCATCGTAGCATTGGCATAGCAAAAGAGCGAGCATCTAGCAAAGCAAAGATAGTAGTGATTTCGAGGGTATGATCATCTTGCCTGCAAAGTTGTCAGAGTTGACTGGATCCTCGAAAGAAAACTCAACGGGCTCCTCGTTAGCGAACTCGTCTCCCGGCTCTACCCAAACAAGACAAACAAGCAAACGGAACACAATCAACCACATGCAAGGATCAAACAATATGGTGCAAAGATGGTATGCTATGCGGGATGCGATGCGGGATGCATATGCAAGATTTGACGAAGGATGCATGAACCTGGCCTCAACTTGGGAATCCAAGTGTACCACTGGAAAGATGAGATGAAATCGCTTGAAAACGATATAAAGAACGCCGGAATCGGAGTTACGGTTTGGAAAAGACAAGCGATTCAAATATGACACCGGTCTGCGATTTACAGCAAGTAGCCATCTAAATGCAATGAGATGAACATGCTACATCGCTCAAACATGACAACAAAATACATGGCAGGGATGCATTCATGATGCTTGACAAAAGTCTAGCACTGAGCTACGGACAAATCATCCATTAACAGGTTCAAACAAACATGGCAAAAATGCATATGGTAAACAGATTTCAGACTTAGTGAAATTAACACTTGTCTGGAATTTCAGATCAGATAGCACTCTTTGGAGCAACAAAACTATATGCTACAGGACCTGAACATGTCAAAGTAAAGCATGGCATAGAGCTACTCAAAGAGCTTAACAAAAGTCCCTTAGTGACCTTGAGCCAAAAGGGATCAGAGAATATAATTGCAAGCATGTGAATATGGCAAAAACATAATCAGTTCTCAGACTTAGTGAAAACTGGAGCATGCTGAAACAGATATCAAGTAGGCATGTTTACGAGCTCGATGCACTCACTACGAAGCAAGTCATGATAATCTAAGCATACACCCATCAAGAATACACAAAATGCAAGCTATACATGGAAAGAACAATAGCATAGCATGCACGGATCAACTACAACATCATTGGCAAAATCGCTAACAAGTAGACAATCTGCCCAGATTCACGAAGTAGCAAAAGTAGAGCTCGATTGACTCAAGCTAGGGTGCTCCATAATTGCAAACAATGACATGGATTGATAGAGCACTACAAGATTAACAAAACATCCTTACTGCTCATCCTCAAGAGAGGCACGGATCACTAGGAAACAACATGAACATATGGCCATATGAGATAAACAGCTCAAGGACTTAGTGGAAATGCTAAGTCCCTGAAATCAGCATTACCAAGTGCCTCACTTTGCAAGCTTGTGCTAGTCACCACGCACATCACAAAAATACATGGGTTGCACCTCTGGAAAGATGGCAAAACCCTTAACAAAACATATGTAGAGCTCAAGGGCATATCATGCACACATTAATCATGGCAAAAATGACAAATATCTAAATGGAGCAGCAGATCTGACAATTATCTCAAGTAGCCCTCTTCTAACAGCATTTAGGGCATCAATATGAACTCAAATGAAAATGATGCAATGGAATGAAATGATGTACTCTCTGAGATGAACATTTTGATATGCTATATGCCCAAAACGGAGCTACGGATGCAAAGTTACGATGCTATGAACAAGGGAATTTGAACTAGGGTTTCGGGAGAAAGTCAACTGAGGCGGGATCTAGATCTGGATCGGATCCGGCGGGTACTGTAGCAGCGGGGCGCCCAAGGTTCGCCGGAATCATCAAGGGAGTTGCCGGTCGGGAGGAGATGGGCGGCGAGGCGACGGCGGAGGGCGGCGCCGGTGGGGCGGACCGGGGCGGCGGAGACGAGGAGAGGCGGCGGCGGCCGGTCGGGGACGGTGGCGCTCACCGGCGCGGTCGGTGGCCGGCCCGGTGTGGCGGCGCGGCGGCCGGCGATGTCGGCGACGGCGACAGGTGGCGGCTCGGGCGGCGGAAGGAACCGGGCGGCGGGGCGCGGAGCGATGGAGGCGATGGGCTCGCGGGGGCCGCCTCGGGCCGAGCGGGCCGGCGGCGGTGGGAGGTGGCCGGGCCACGTGGCTGCAGGCGGTTGGCCGCGGCCGTCGGCGGCGGGGTGTCCGGCGTGGACGGACAATGTCCTTCTCGGCGGATCTGGGAATTTTAGGGTTTCGAGGAGGAGATCCGAGATTTGGAATGAGGGGTCTATATATAGGCATAGAGGGAGCTAGGAGAGTCCAAATGAGGTGCGGCTTTCGGCCACGTGATCGTGATCGAACGCTCTAGATGATGGAGAGGGTTTAGGTGGGTTTTGGGACAACATGGAGGGGTGTTGGGCTGCAACACACACGAGGCCTTTTCGGTCCCCCGGTTAACCGTTGGAGTATCAAACGAAGTCCAACTGGTACAAAAGTTGACAGGCGGTCTACCGGTAGTAAACCAAGGCCGCTTGGCAAGTCTCGGTCCAATCCGGAAATGTTTAATCCCCACACACGAAAGAAAGGTAGAAATGACCACCGGAAGAGAACGAAGCGCCGGAATGCAAAACGGACAACGGGGAAAATGCTCGAATGCATGAGATGAACACGTATGCAAATGCAATGCACATGATGCCATGATATGAGATGCATGACAACGACAACAACACACGGAGACAAAGACCCGAACCCGAGAAAATAAAATAACTTAAGGCCGGAAACGGCAAGAGTTGGAGTACAAATTGGGTAAATCATATCCGGGGTGTTACAGCCGTGGAGAGGACAGGGCCAACCTGCCTCTTCCTCACGCTCCTCCTTCCTCCACCACCCTGGCCTGCTACCCCCCCTCCTCGACCCGCCACCAGGGAGGAGTCCCGCTCGGTTCCCCTTGCCCGCGCCCGATCCCCATGGAGCCCTTGTTCCCCACGCCCGTGTCCCTCGACGCTCGCTGTAGCTGCAGCTCCTTCTCCAGCCTCGTCAGATCCCAGCGTAGCCTGGTGCCTCCTCCTCCCTTGCTCCTGGACGCGCCCGGCCGCCCGCAGCCGTCGTCGTCCGCGCCCACAGGAGCCAGCAGTTGCAGCCCCGAGTCCTCTGCTTCTTCCCTGCCGGCGTCCGAGGCCGCAGCCTCCCTTGCCACGGCCACCTTTTCCTCGCCCTTCCATCTTCGCCGCTGCGCCAGCTCGCCCCTGCTCCGCACCGCTCCTCCTCTACCATGGCCTTCCTCCTTCAGCGTCGTGCCTGCACCCATCGTCGCTGCCCCAAGCCGCTCCCTCACCTTCCCTCGCCGTCCCGACCAGCAGCAGGAAACCAGGAGCTCAAGCCCTGCCATGGCCACCACCTGTTCGTCGCCTTCGGCCAGATCCAGCTGCCCTCGGCCTCTCCTGAAGCACCCGAGGCCCTGCGAGCCTCCCGCTCGCCCGCATCTGCCTCTGCTTCGCGCCGCTCATCCTTGGCGCCATGGCCTCTGCCTCTTTTGGATGACATGTGGCTGCCGTGCCCTGTTGTGTGTTTCCTCCGCTGCCGGGCACTGTTGACGTCAAGAGCGTGGGTGCCAAGTTCGTATTCCGCCATCTCCGGGATTCGTCAAGTACCACGTCCATCGCGTTCCGTTTCATCATCACCAAGTACCAAGACGACAAGTGTGACCCTTCGGATGCGCCAAGTTCGTCTACACAAAAACGCCTCATGTCAGCAAGACCCGCAAGTCGGACCCCGAACGATCGACGTCTCGTGGACCGTGTACATCTACCGTCACCCCGAAGACATTGGAGTCATCAAGTACCTCTCCGAACGAACGTGAACGACTACCATCGCAAGAACGGGACCAGATAGTCCGAAGACCACAAGTACCACGTCACCGATGACATGAACGTCTACGGAAACTCGTGCAACGATAAACATGTACCACTACCGCCGCCGAGATCGCGAGAACCTCTACCGTTGACCCTAGAGCGTGCGAGAACGACTACTTCCACTACCACCGTTGTGAGAACGTCTACTTCCTCTACTTTGCACCGAACGAGAACTATCCCGCTTGCATGCTTCGAAGGTATAACCTCGAGACAACGTCCGTGAACGAATGCTTGCGATGTTTGGGATGCTCGAGTTTGCACGGTGTCCAAATTGTCACTCGTTTCCTTGTCGCCAACTCGTGGGACACCCAGAATCCGGGATCGCCCCACCATCTTTTGCACGCTCCCGCCACAATTTCTTTTGCACCGATGTCTCAATGATTTCTCGGAACCAGAACATTTTTGTGGCACCGTTTCGTTATCGTTGTTGTGGCACCCCTTTTCCTTTCCACCACGGTGACAAATGCTTCATATTGCTCTTGTCAACTTTAATAAAAATTGCATAAACTTGTCCATGTCATCCGCATCATGATAACAACAATTAAAATGTTTAAATTGTTGTTTGCATTTAAATTGCTAATGCATATGGGGATTTACCGGATTTGTTGTTTGTTATATCTGGCCCCATTTAAATTGCTTAGTTAGATAGTTTCTTTTATGCTTCACCCCATGCCATGCTAACCAACATTTAATATTGTTGGGTACATATACAAGAGCGAACTAAATAATTATTGTGGTGTCCGTCAATATGCAACTCGTTGCATATTGAGCTCCACTTAATTTGTAGGATTGCTTGTGCACTTTGCCATGCCATGCTTCATTAAACCGGACATGCATCGTACTTGGTTGTGCACCATGCCATGTTTATGTGATGGTTGTTTACTATGTTGTTTGTTTCTTTCCGGTGTTGCTTCTTCGGGTTAGTTCCGATAACATCGCGTTTGTGAGGATCCATTCGACCACGTCCGTTTGTCTTCTTCATGGACTCGTTCTTCTTCCTTGCAGGATTTCAGGCAAGATGACCATACCCTCGAAATCACTTCTATCTTTGCTCGCTAGATGCTCGCTCTATTGCTATGCCTTTGCTGCGATACCTATCACTTGCTATATCATGCCCCATTTGCTAAGCCAAGCCTCTAACCACCTTGTCCTACCAAACCATTGTTTGGCTATGTTACCACTTTGCTCAACCCCTCTTATAGCGTTTCTAGTTGCAGGTGAAGATTGAAGTTTGTTCCTTGTTGGAACATGGATATTTTGTTGGGATATCACAATATCTCTTATTTAATTAATGCACCTATATACTTGGTAAAGGGTGGAAGGCTCGGCCTTATTCCTGTTGTTTTGTTCTACTCTTGCCGCCCAAGTTTCCGTCATACCGATGTTATGTTCCTTGATTTTGCGTTCCTTACACGGTTGGGTTATAATGGGAACCCTTTGACAGTTCGCCTTGAATAAAACTCCTCCAGCAAGGTCCAACATTGGTTTTACCATTTGCCACCTAGCCTTTTCTTTCCCTTGGGTCGTGTAACACCCTCGATGCGGCTATATCTCCCACGTGTCGAAGCGCGACTTAGAGGCATAACCGCATTGAAAGCAATGTCGCAAGTGAGGTAATCTTCACAACAACCCATGTAATACAATAAGGGAATAAGAGATACATAGTTGGCTTACAATCGCCACTTCACTCGATACATGAATTAAAGCATTACATTCATCCAAATACACTCAAGGTCCGACTATGGAACAAAAATAAAAGAAGACTACCCCAAATGCTACACAGATCCCCGATCAACCCCAACTGGGCTCCACTACTGATCGACTAGAACGAAACAACACAAAGGACAAGATCTTCATCGAGCTCCTCCTTGAGCTTGGTTGCGTCACCTGCTTGGTAACATCGGCACCTGCAAACTGGTTTTGGAAGTATCTGTGAGTCAGTGGGACTCAGCAATCTCACACCCTCGCGATCAAGACTATTTAAGCTTATAGGAAGGGTAAAAGGTATGAGGTGGAGCTGCAGCAAGAGACTAGCATATATGGTGGCTAACATACGCAAATGAGAGCGAGAAGAGAAGGCAAAAGCATGGTCGAACAACTATGATCAAGAGGTGATCCTAGAACAACCTACGTCAAGCATTACTCCAACACCGTGTTCACTTCCCGGACTCCGCTGAGAAGAGACCATCACGGTTACACACGCGGTTGATGTATTTTAATTAAGATCATCTTCAGGTTTTCTACAACCGGACATTAACAAATTCCCATCTGCCCATAACTGCGGGCACGGCTTTCGAAAGTTCAATCCCTGCAGGGGTGTCCCAACTTAGCCCATCACAAGCTCTCACGGTCAATGAAGGATATTCCTTCTCCCAAGACCATCCGATCAGACTCGGCATCTCAGTTACAAGACATCCTCGACAATGGTAAAACAAGTCCAGCAACACCACCCGAATGTGCCAACAAATCCCGATAGGAGCTGCACATATCTCGTTCTCAGGGCACACTCAGATGAGACTAGCTACGCGTAAAACCAACCCTCAAGTTTCCCCGAGGTGGCCCCGCAGGCAGCTCAGTTTGGACCAACACTCAGAGGAGCACTGGCCCGGGGGGGGGGGGGGTAAATAAAGATGACCCTTGAGTCTGCGGAACCCAAGGGAAAAAGAGGCTAGGTGGCGAATGGTAAAACCAATGTTGGGCATTGCTGGAGGAGTTTTATTCAAGGCGAACTGTCAAGGGGTTCCCATTATAACCCAACCGTGTAAGGAACACAAAATCCGGGAACATAACACCGATATGACAGAAACTAGGGCGGCAAGAGTCGAACAAAACACTAGGCATAAGGCCGAGCCTTCCACCCTTTACCAAGTATATAGATGCATTAATTAAATAAGAGATATTGTGATATCCCAACAAAATATCCATGTTCCAACAAGGAACAAACTCCAATCTTCACCTGCAACTAACAACGCTATAAGAGGGGCTGAGCAAAGCGGTAACATAGCCAAACAACGGTTTTCTAGGACAAGGTGGGTTAGAGGCTTGGCTTAACAATATGGAAGGCATGATAAGCAAGTGGTAGGTATCGCAGCATAGGCATAGCAAAAGAGCGACCAACTAGCAAGAAAATATAGAAGAGATATCAAGGGTATGGTCATCTTGCCTGAGATCCCGCAAGGAAGAAGAACGAGTCCATGAAGAAGACAAAAGGACGTAGTCAAACGGATCCTCACAAACGCAACGTTATCGGAACCAACCTGAAGAATCAACACCGAAAAGAAGCAAACAACATAGTAAGCAACCACCACATAAGCATGGCATGATGCACAACCAAGAATGATGCATGTCTGGTTTAAATATGCATGGCATGGCAAAGTGCACAAACAAATCTACAAGTTAAGTGGAGCTCAATATGCAATGAGTTGCATATTGACGAAACACCACATTCAGTTATTTAGTTCTCTCTCGGTTAGGTACTCAACAATATTAAATGTTGGTTAACATGGCAAGAGGTGAAGCGTAACAAAACTATACCATCGAAACAATTTAAATGGGGCCGGATATAACAAACAACAAATCCGGTAAATCCCCATGTGCATTAGCAATTTAAAGCAAACAACAATTTTAAACATTTTAGTTGTTGTTATCATGATGCGTATGACATGAGCAAGTTTTATGCAATATTTATGAAAATGTTGGCATGATAAGATATGAGGCATTTGTCATCGTGGCGGAAACGAAAGGGGTGCCACAGCAACGAATCCGAAAGTGATGCCATGACAACATATTGGTTCCGATAGCTCATAGAGATACCGATGCAAAAGGAAGTGACGGGAGCGAGCAAAAGAAGGTGGGGCGCTCCCGGATACCGGGTGTCCCATGTGTCGGCGGCATGGCAACCGAGGGTCGTGCACGTAACAAACGGGCACGCTGCAAACACGGGGTTCGTCTCGTATCACACAACATTCGTCCATGGCGGTCGTCTCAACGTTATACCTCTGAAGCGTGCATTATCGGAGCGGTTCGAGTTCGATGCGGTGTAGGGGAAGTAGACGTTCTCAGGACTTTCGTAGTGGAAGTAGTCGTTCTCGCAGGCTCTAGGGTCGACGGTAGAGGTTCTCGCGATCTCGGCAACGGTAGTGGTACATGTTAATCGTTGCACGAGTTTCCGTATATGTTCGGGGTCACGGCGAGGAACTTGATGCATCGTTGAACTTGGCGTCCGAGGAATCCCGCGTAGTCGTACACGAGTCATAGTCGAACTTGACGTATCTGAGTGCTCCGGGCGTCGTGGTACTTGTCGAAATCCACATCAGATGTAGTTGTACATTTTGAAGAGGGACTTGACGCGTGCAAAGGGTACTTGACAGTTCCACATGGATCATAGAGGTCCATGTTTCGTAGATGTTCGGGGGTCAAAAGTAGTGGATCTTGGCGTTCTCTGATTTGGATGGTCTAGTCAACGACACAAAGGGCCAGCTGTGGTGCACGAAGGCAGCGAGAGCTTCAGTGGCATCCAACGCAGGGCAGTGATGCTCTGGGTCCAAGGAGAGGCATCGAGGCAAGCAGGCAACGAGGCAGGGGCGACGGGTCCTGGTGGCCGGCAGGAGAGGTTCGAGACGACGGCAACGATACAAGGTGCGGCGGAGCACCATGGCACTGGCGCGGCACCTACGAGCAGAGGCGTCCGTAGGGCGACAGAGCAGCAGCGGCAAAAGCGGACATGGAGGAGAAAGAAGGGCACGGGAAGGGAGGCCCTGGTGGTGTAGGTCGAAGCAGCAGTGTGTTGGTGCAGGTCGTTGACGGTGAAGGGCCCTGGAGCAGCGACGAGGAGGTAATGGAGGCGGGGCAAGGCGCTGAACCTGCGGCCTGGTTGCTGCTGGTTCGGTCGCCGACGGCGGTGGCTTGTCGAGGTGGCCGGGTGGCAGCGACGGGAAGAGCAGCTGCAGTCTGGGCGTGGAAGGAGGAGATACAGAGGAAGGGGGCCGTGCGAAGGGCGTCGATGGCGAGCCGGGTCGAGGGAGAGATGGGGGTCGAGGACGAGGGGAAACTTGGGGCGCCGGCGGCGGCGTCGGGAAGGAGTAGCGGTTGCTGTGGGATCAGGATCGAGCACGGGGCTCTTGCGTGTGCGAGAGAGAATGTGAGGGAGAGAGCAAGGGGGATCGAGGAGATGGGGATTGGGGTGCGGGCCTCTGGCGGCGCGAGGGAATGAGGAGGATGGCGCAAGGGATCGAGCACGGGAGGCCTCCCCTGGCGCTAGGGTTCGGGAGGGAGTGGGCCGGCTGGAAGTAGATGGGCCAGTGGATGGCATTAGAGGCAGGCCCCGTGGAGAGGGAAAAGGCCTGGCTTGGCTCCTCTCTCCTTACTAAAAGAAAAAAAACAGAGATTAAGAAAGAAAAGAAAGAGGGGGTTAGGGGAAGAAGTTGGACACGCAGATAATTTTTCCGGACTCACAAAAATGTGCTTGTTCCGGGAAAATAGAAAAGGCCATGATTGAGAGATCTAAATTCAAATCCATTTGAATTTGATTCAAATGGTTTGAATAAGTTCAAGGTAGTGAAGAGTCCAAAAATATTCGGATTTTTAGTGGAGCTCCGGAAAAAGATAAAAGAATTTATGGGCGAAGTTTGAGGAGCAAACTCGAAGAAGAAAAGACATGTGATTATTTGCAAGTGTGTTCATGGGTGATTCCAAAAATGCAATATTTAATATAGCTCCCTAATATCGGGAGGATACGTTATAAAGAGAATCACCATGTGAATTCCCTCGATTTAAAAGGACCAAAGATCCATGCAATTTATTTAGTGAGTTTTAGTTGGCTTTGAGAAAATGAAGGCATGATGACATGATGCAATGCACATGATGCAAAGATGAAATGCAACGGACCGAACAAATCACACAACGAAACCCGGAAACCCTGGAAGGCATCTGAAGCTCCGGTCTTGGGGCGTTACAACACTCCACCACTACGAGAGGATCTCGTCCCGAGATCTAGGATGGCACCGGAGGGAAAAGGAAGAGGAAGATAAGAGGTAAAACTAAGTTGCTTCTTTGGCAAATGAGTGAAACCAAGAACCTTGAGAGGTTAAACAATTTCGAGAAAAGAATACAATGGAAATGAACAAAGTTGAAAACACTCCGTTGGAAAAGAGGAACAAGGAAGAAAAAATTCGGGCAGCACTCCGATTGAAAAGAGATGGAAGACTTGATAAGATGAAAAAGAACTTGAGCAGAGAGCACAACTCTCCGGTTAAATGGGATAAGGAAGGAAAAGAATATGGTCTTGACAAACTGAGATGAGGAGTGAGAAGAGCAACATCACTAGACCTCTGGGAGAAAGAATAGAATATTGAAATAAAAGAATGGAGAAGAAAAAGCCAACTTCTGCCACAAAAGAGCTTGAAAAGGCATCCTTAGGAGAATGGTCGAACGGAGATGTTTGAAAACCAACAACGAAAAGAATAAGGTTGTAGTGGGCTTATGCAGAACATTTCAAAACTATGAGGTGAAATTCTGCCACTAATGGAAACAAAAGATTGGATTGATATGAACAAGAAGACGAGAAACTTATTTCACCGGGAGGATAGACGAAGAACTTGGATCATTTATAAGCACCACAAATAACAACAATCCTTAGGGAAGGCTTTAGGTGGAATATAACCCAAGGTAACTCAAATGATGAGATAGATGGATTTAAAATATCTCATTCTTGATAACTTGTGAATCATGAAACATGAACTCAAATTCTCAAGAATGACATAATACCACCTCCAATGATACGGTAGAAAGAATTGCACTCTGGATTACAATATGAGGAAAACTTGAGCTTCATAGAAAAGAATCTTGATGAGCACTTCGAGAAGGAATTAAATCCTTGATGAACCATCATGTAGAACCTTCATGAAGAACTCCGGTAAACAAAGGAATGATCAAACGAAAAGAAGTGAAGTAGAGAGCACAATGTGAAGCCTTGCGATGATTTAGATGAATCTTCGCGACGAGATAATGCGGAAAAGCTTGTAACTCCGGGAAAAGAAAAGATGAACAACAGAAATCAAGAATTTAGATGAACCTCCGGAATAAGGAATTAATCACTTGGATGAAACAAGAATAAGGATTACGTTATGCGTATCCTCCACCAATTTATATTGATGACAAACATTGGATTTGGCATACTACCTATTCTCGTAGAAAAGATTAAAAGAGATATAGCACAAACTTGAGAAAGGTCTCCAACGAACCACCGATATGATTGAAAACAACGAATGAATTGATATGATAACCAAGGAAGAGAGATCTTGAATGAACTACCGTAAGAATTGAAAATGAAAATAGCAAAGTCACAATTCACCAGGAAGAATTTGGGAAACGAATGAAGATACTTGAGGGGATTTAGATACAAGTGAACGAAGAGAGCCCGAGCTGATTAGGGGATACTTGAATGAAGCACCGGTAAGATTTGGAGAACGAGAGCTGAAAGCTGAGAATGAATAAATCTGAAATGATGGCCTTCGGAGGCACAAACTGAAAAGACTCCTGAATTGCTCCGGATGGGTGAAAGAATTCTCACAATCGAATACAATTATGGGAGGATGACAACAAGCTAGAATCACGAATATTTAAGAGAATGGAGAAAGATTTAAGAGAAAACTCTGCTTCGGTCTTCAAAATCCGAGAATGACGACGAGAAACACCACCATGAATTGTTGAGATACTCCGGGAGAACGAAAAGCGAAGAGGTTGAGCCAACGATGAAAAGAATTTGAAAAATCTTGGAGGAATACATATGACCGATGATGAATCATTCTTACATCAAACTTCGGAAAGAATTTGGGAGTAACTCCGGGAAAAATTAGAAGAGTCAGGTAAGATCCTGGGAAAAGACCTGTGGGTTATGGGCCCACTCAAAAGAAACACCGTTGAACGATTTAAAAGAGAGAATGCACCGGTTGAGTTAAATGGCTTGAATGAGATAACAACCTCGAAATAGGTTGAACTGAATGCGGAGTGGAAACATGAATCTTCTGAGATATCTTCAGCACTCCAGAACAAATGAATGGTCAAGAGGTGCACCGGCATGAGAAAGCATTTGAACCGAGGAGAGTTTATGATCGACAAAGCTTGAATTGAAACCACCGGAGAAGAAAAAGAATGCAGAATATTGAACTTGTAGCTTCCTTAGCATCTTCATGAGAATCACCGGATAAGAACATTGACGAAAAAGGATGGAGAGGCTTCCCATCAATAAAATGGATAGTTGAATAAGGAAACCGAGTCCTTGAAGAAAAAGGGTGGGAGGGTGGGAAAACAAAGACAACTTGGGACGAATAAAACAAATAACGTTGAGAAGACTTTGAGTTGATCTTGCGGATGTTGAAAATGAACGGATCCACTTGACGATAAAACACGCTGGTTGAAAAAGGATTGACATGACCAACTCGATGATCGAGAAGGATTAGTATTCACATCGGAGTATGAGAACACCGCTTAGGAAAAGGTATGGAATCAACACTTGACATTGAAGCAACTCGAATACTACAACTCAAAACAAAACAAAGGATTGGCTTGCAGAATAAGCCAGAACAAACATATGATAGAGATTACGTCCGAAGTTTTCGTGGTGGGGCCTACACGGGCTCGATCGTACAACACCATCATGTACAAGGCAGTGCACATGACATACGAAGCATCCCCGAGTCGGCATAGCCAAGGACTCTTTAAGACACAATGAGACCACTGTAAAACCAACCGTGGATAGGCGGACCACTAGATGTCGAACCCCAATTTCATATCATACATCTGTCGGAAAGATATCCTAAGAGCTACTTGAATTCCCACTTATAAACTCCCGAAATTTTTCCGGTTATGCAATCAGGTGTTGGGGATACAGGGGAAGCATAATATCTCACCCAAAACTAACAAATCCTACATCCAGCTGTATCCATCCTTCAACACATAACTAAGAAACCTTCGGAAATCATTTACCTCAACCTTCGAAAAGCATCCGTTATACGAGTTATGGCAATACTCCCGAACTCCCGCCCCAGTACTGGGTGGCGTCGAGGTTATCTCACAAACAACTGCATAAAAGAGATTTTCGATGTCGGCGAAACTCAGGTATTCCAGAATCCCAACGATAAAATTGTGACGACAACACCTCGGAGCTCAACTCCCCGGGACACTGCCACAACCCCTAAATGTCAGGAGGCACCAAGAACAATGTTCTCGTCACAAAACCATCGGAACGATTCCAAGATACCCGCGTGATCCTAATTTTTTTAGTGAAATTTGAGAAGAGAAGAGTCGAAACTCTACGTCAGGATGCCCCACCAGAGCGACGAAGGGACTGAGGAGTAAAAAGAATTCCTAACTCTCCGATATATATAATTCCTAAATGACTCAAAACATTTTCTAGACTCAACAAGGCCAGCGATTCGATCAAGCAGGGGGCTCCTAAAGTCGGGGAAGGCTCTGATTACCAACTTGTAACACCCTCGATGCGGCTATATCTCCCACATGTCGAAGCATGACTTAGAGGCATAACCGCATTGAAAGCAATGTCGCAAGTGAGGTAATCTTCACAACAACCCATGTAATACAATAAGGGAATAAGAGATACATAGTTGGCTTACAATCGCCACTTCACTCAATACATGAATTAAAGCATTACATTCATCCAAATACACTCAAGGTCCAACTACAGAACCAAAATAAAAGAATACTACCCCAAATGCTACACAGATCCCCGATCGACCCCAACTGGGCTCCACTACTGATCGACTAGAATGAAACAACACAAAGGACAAGATCTTCATCAAGCTCCTCCTTGAGCTTGGTTGCGTCACCTGCTCAGTAACATCGGCACCTGCAAATTGGTTTTGGAAGTATCTGTGAGTCATGGGGACTCAGCAATCTCACACCCTCGCGATCAAGACTATTTAAGCTTATCGGAAGGGTAAAAGGTATGAGGTGGAGCTGCAGCAAGCGACTAGCATATATGGTGGCTAACATACACAAATGAGAGCGAGAAGAGAAGGCAAAAGCACGGTCGAACAACTATGATCAAGAATTGATCCTAGAACAACCTACGTCAAGCATTACTCCAACACCGTGTTCACTTCCCGGACTCCGCCGAGAAGTGACCATCACGGTTACACACACGGTTGATGTATTTTAATTAAGATCAACTTCAGGTTTTCTACAACCGTACATTAACAAATTCCCATCTGCCCATAACCGCGGGCACGGCTTTCGAAAGTTCAATCCCTGCAGGGGTGTCCCTACTTAGCCCATCACAAGCTCTCACGGTCAACGAAGGATATTCCTTCTCCCAAGACCATCCGTTCAGACTCGGCATCCCGGTTACAAGACATCCTCGACAATGGTAAAACAAGTCCAGCAACACTGCCCGAATGTGCCGACAAATCCCGATAGGAGCTGCACATATCTCGTTCTCATGGGACACTCAGATGAGACTAGCTACGAGTAAAACCAACCCTCAAGTTTCCCCAAGGTGGCCCCGTAGGCAGCTCAGTTCGGACCAACACTCAGAGGAGCACTGGCCCAGGGGGGGGGTTAAATAAAGATGACCCTTGAGTCTGCGGAACCCAAGGGAAAAAGAGGGTAGGTGGCGAATGGTAAAACCAATGTTGGGCATCGCTGGAGGAGTTTTATTCAAGGCGAACTGTCAAGGGGTTCCCATTATAACCCAATCGTGTAAGGAACGCAAAATCCGGGAACATAACACCGATATGACGGAAACTAGGGCGGCAAGAGTGGAACAAAACACTAGGCATAAGGCCGAGCCTTCCACCCTTTACCAAGTATATAGATGCATTAATTAAATAAGAGATATTGCGATATCCCAACAAAATATCCATGTTCCAACAAGGAACAAACTCCAATCTTCACCTGCAACTAACAACGCTATAAGAGGGGCTGAGCAAAGTGGTAACATAGCCAAACAATGGTTTGCTAGGACAAGGTGGGTTAGAGGCTTGGCTTAACAATATGGAAGGCATGATAAGCAAGTGGTAGGTATCGCAGCATAGGCATAGCAAAAGAGCGAGCAACTAGCAAGCAAAGATAGAAGAGATTTCGAGGGTATGTTTATCTTGCCCGAGATCCCGCAAGGAAGAAGAACGAGTCCATGAAGAAGACAAAAGGACGTAGTCGAACGGATCCTCACAAACGCAACATTATCGGAACCAACCCAAAGAAGCAACACCGGAAAGAAGCAAACAACATAGTAAGCAACCACTACATAAGCATGGCATGATGCACAACCAAGAATGATGCATGTCTAGTTTAAATATGCATGGCATGGCAAAGTGCACAAACAACTCTACAAGTTAAGTGGAGCTCAATATGCAACGAGTTGCATATTGATGAAACACCACATTCAGTTATTTAGTTCTCTCTCGGTTAGGTACTCAACAATATTGAATGTTGGTTAACATGCCAAGAGGTGAAGCATAACAAAACTATACCATCTAAACAATTTAAATGGGGCCGGATATAAGAAACAACAAATCCGGTAAATCCCCATATGCATTAGCAATTTAAAGCAAACAACAATTTTAAACATTTTAGTTGTTGTTATCATGATGCGGATGACATGAGCAAGTTTTATGCCATATTTATGAAAATGTTGGCATGATAAGATATGAGGCATTTGTCAGCGTGGCGGAAACGAAAGGGGTGCCACGGCAACGAATCCGAAAGTGATGCCACGACAACATATCGGTTCCGGTAGCTCATAGAGATACCGGTGCAAAAGGAAGTGACGGGAGCGAGCAAAAGAAGGTGGGGCGCTCCTGGATACCGGGTGTCCCATGTGTCGGCGGCATGGCAACCGAGGGTCGTGCACGTAACAAACGGGCACACTGCGAACACGGGGTTCATCTCGTATCACACAACATTCGTCCACGGCGGTCGTCTCGATGTTATACCTCTGAAACGTGCGTTATTGGAGCGGTTCTAGTTCGATGCGGTGTAGGGGAAGTAGACGTTCTCGGGACTTTCATAGTGGAAGTAGTCGTTCTCGCAGGCTCTAGGGTCGACGGTAGAGGTTCTCGCGATCTCGGCGACGGTAGTGGTACATGTTAATGGTTGCACGAGTTTCCATATATGTTCGGGGTCATGGCGAGGAACTTGATGCATCGTTGAACTTGGCGTTCGAGGAATCCCGCGTAGTCGTACATGAGTCATAGTCGAACTTGACGTATCCGAGTGCTCCGGGCGTCGTGGTACTTGTCGAAATCCACATCGGATGTAGTTGTACATTTTGAAGAGGGACTTGACGCGTGCAAAGGGTACTTGACAGTTCCACATCGATCGTAGAGGTTCATGTTTCGTAGATGTTCGGGGTCAACAGTAGTGGATCTTGGCGTCCCCTGATTTGGACGGTCTAGTCAACGACACAAAGGGCCAGCGGTGGTGTACGAAGGCAGCGAGAGCTTCTGTGGCATGCAACACACGGTGGTGATGCTCGGGGTCCAAGGAGAGGCATCGAGGCAAGCAGTTAACGAGGCAGGGTGACGGGTCCTGGTGGCCGGCAGGAGAGGTTCGAGACGGCAGCAGCGATACAAGGTGCGGCGGAGCGCCATGGCACTGGCGGGGAACCTACGAGCAGAGGCGTCCGTAGGGCGGCAGAGCAGCAGCGGCAAAAGCGGACGTGGAGGAGAAAGAAGGGCACGGGCAGGGAGGCCCTGGTGGTGCAGGTCGAAGCAGCAGTGCGTTGGCGCAGGTCGTCGGCGGTGAAGGGCCCTAGCGCAGCGACGAGGAGGTAGTGGAGGCGGGGCAAGGCGCTGAACCTGCGGCCTGGTTGCTGCTGGTTCGGTCGCCGGCGACGGCGGCTTGTCGAGGTGGCCGGGTGGCGGCGATGGGAAGAGCAGCTGCAGTCTGGGCATGGAAGGAGGAGATACAGAGGAAGGGGGCCACGCGAAGGGCGTCGATGGCGAGCCGGGTCGAGGGAGAGATGGGGGTCGAGGACAAGGGGAAACTTGGGGGCACCGGCGCCGGCGTCGGGACGGATGAGCGGTTGCTGTGGGATCGGGATCGAGCACGGGGCTCTTGCCTGTGCGAGAGAGAGTGTGAGGCAGAGAGCGAGGGGGATCGAGGAGATGGGGATTGGGGTGCGGGCCTCTGGCGGCGCGAGGGAATGAGGAGGACGGTGCAAGGGATCGAGCATGGGAGGCCTCCCCTGGCGCTAGGGTTCGGGAGGGAGTGGGTCGGCTGGAAGTAGATGGGCCGGTGGATGGCATTAGAGGCCGGCGCCGTGGAGAGGGAAAAGGCCTGGCTGGGCTCCTCTCTCCTTGCTAAAAAAACAGAGATTAAGAAAGAAAAGAAAGAGGGGGTTAGGGGAAGAAGTTGGACATGTAGATAATTTTTCCGAACTCACAAAAATGTGCTTGTTCCGGGAAAATAGAAAAGGCCATGATTGAGAGATCTAAATTCAAATCCATTTGAATTTGATTCAAATGGTTTGAATAAGTTCAAGGTAATGAAGAGTCCAAAAATATTCGGATTTTTAGTGGAGCTCCAGAAAAAGATAAAATAATTTATGGGCGAAGTTTGAGGAGCAAACTCGAAGAAGAAAAGACATGTGATTATTTGCAAGTGTGTTCATGGGTGATTCCAAAAATGGAATATTTAATATAGCTCCCTAATATCGGGAGGATAAGTTATAAAGAGAATCACCATGTGAATTCCCTCGATTTAAAAGGACCGAAGATCCATGCAATTTATTTAGTGAGTTTTAGTTGGCTTTGAGAAAATGATGGCATGATGACATGATGCAATGCACATGATGCAAAGATGAAATGCAATGGACCAAACAAATCACACAACGAAACCCGGAAACCCTGGAAGGCATCTGAAGCTCCGGTCTTGGGGCATTACAGGTCGGCCGGCTCAAGTGTCATCTTTATTTAAACCCCCGGGCATCGTGCGGGGCCGTCCCTTGGCAACTTGGGTTACGTCGGCTCCCATACGCTTAGCTTATCCAGTGTGCCCTGAGAATGAGATATGTGCAGCTCCTATCGGGATTTGTCAGCACAGTGGGTGGTCTTGCTGGTCTTGTTTTATCATTGTCGAAATGTCTTGTAACCGGGATTCCGAGTCTGATCGGGTCTTCCTGGGAGAAGGAATATCCTTCGTTGACCGTGAGAGCTTGTGATGGGCTAAGTTGGGACACCCCTGTAGGGATTTGAACTTTTGAAAGCCGTGCCCGCAGTTATGGGCAGATGGGAATTTGTTAATGTCCGGTTGTAGAAAATCTGAAACCTATCTTAATTAAAATGCATCAACCATGTGTGTAACCATGATGGTCTCTTCTCGGCGGGGTCCGGGAAGTGAACACGGTGTTGGAGTTATGCTTGACGTATGTTGTTCTAGGATCTCTTCTTGATCATAGTTTCTCGACTGTGCTTTGCCTCCTCTTCTCGCTCTCATTTGCGTATGTTAGCCACCATATATGCTAGTGCCTGCTGCAGCTCCACCTCATACCTTTACCCTTCCTATAAGCTTAAATAGTCTTGATCGCGAGGATGTGAGACTGCCGAGTCCCCATGACTCACATATGCTTTCAAAACCAGTTTGCAGGTGCCGATGAAACCGTGCAGGTGACGCAACCGAGCTCAAGGAGGAGCTCGATGAAGATCTCGTTCATTGTGTTGTATCATTTCAGTTGATCAGTAGTGGAGCCCAGTTGGTATGATCGGGGATCTGTGTAGCATTTGGGGTAGTCTTCTTTTATTTTGGTTCTGTAGTCGGACCTTGATTGTATCGGGATGATGTGATGCTTTATTCATGTATTGTGTGAAGTGGCAATTGTAAGCCAACTATGTACCTTTTCCCTTATTCATTACATGGGTTGTTGTGAAGATTACCTCACTTGCGACATTGCTTTCAATGCGGTTATGCCTCTAAGTCGTGCTTCGACATGTGGGAGATATAGCCGCATCGAGGGCGTTACATAGAAGGGGTGTAGCTGGTTCTCTGTCCAACTGGGTAGGGGTACAATCTGCGTGTGTCTGAGTTATGTGTGGTGGGGCTGGTTCTTGGGCAAGTACAACCGTGGTTCTATCTGCATCGACAGGTAGCATAATCTTTTCTGAAGATTGTGTTTTTACTCCCACAGATACTGCCATCACCCCCTCCAATTGAAATGGCTGATAAATAAGAAAAGTAATTGAATTTACAGACATTGTAAGATAGACAGGTGCAATGGATAGTAGGGAAGAAAACAGGGCATGAAATAATTCACATTTATGTTGTCTAACCAAACAGAATAGCAGGACATAATTTCACATATATGATGGCTAATTAACAGGATATCATGACACAATTTCAAATGTATGATGGCTAACTAAACGGGATAGAATGACATAATTCAAAATATGATGACTATGTAAACATGATGAGATGATATAACTATATTATGTCTTTAGAAAATGGGTTGGCATGCCATAATTCAGATACATGCTGTCTATGTAAACATCTTGGCATGATATAATTCAAATATAAGATTTATATACTAAGCAAGTGAGCGGAGGACAATCACATATATGATGTGTCAACTAAGGAGATGGCATTCAATATTGTGCATATGATGTAAAAACTAAGCATTGCAATACGACATATGCATGACATGAGTAATATAACCCTGCCAAGTTTGAGCATACACCTCAAGGGGATAATAGGACTGGTCATCTGCCTCTGAATCCTCCTCTAAAGAGCTATCTGTAACCAGCAAGATATCTGCTTCAGCAGGTAGCATTGTCTGCTCTGAAGACCCTGTTTTCACTCCAGATTTCTCCATCACCAATTCTAATGGCTGATGCACAAGAAGAGGAGTTGAATATACAAACATTGTCGACAAATACAACGAGAAATGCAAAAAATGATGACATGATATAATTCACATATATGACGCTTGGCTAAACAGCATGGCATTGCATAATCACATATATAATGCCTTGCAACAAGATAGCATTGCATAATTCACATATATAATGTCTTGCAACAAGATGGCATCGCATAATTCACATATATGGTAATTAGACACTAAATAGGTGGTATTCACACAAAGCATGTCTAAACTAAGCAAATGACGTAGCAATGCAAGATACCATATGCACGATATGAGCAACATAACCCTGCCAAGTTAGAGCATGCACCTCGGGGGGGGGGGGGATATGACTGGTCATCTATCTTTGAATCCTCCTCTGAGGAGCTATCCGTAACCAGCAAGACATGCGCTTCGTCAGATAGCATTGTCTGCTCTAAAGACCTTGTTTCCACTTTAGATTTTTCCATGACCGTGCCGAATGGCTGATGCATAGGAAGAGTAATTGAATGTACTAAAATTATTGACAAATTTAACACATAATAAAAAAATGATGGCATGATATAATTCATGTCTAAGATGACTGGCTAACCAGGGTGGCATTGCAAAATTCACATATATGATGCCTGGCTAAACAAGATGGCATTGCATGATTCACATGTACGATAAAGAAACTAAACAGATGGCATTGACACAAAGCATGTCTGTACTAAGCAGATGTCATATTTGATGTATCTAGTAAGCAATGCAAGCCACCATATGCATGATATTACCAACATCAGCATGCCAAGTTAGAGCGAAGACCTCAGGGGGTAAATAGGAGTGGTCTTCTCCTACTGAATCCCCCTCAGAACAATTATCTTCCTCTTGATTACGATCCGAAATGGGTGGAGGGGGGGCTGCCTTTGCGCCCACCATGGAGCGACGTCTGCATGAAATTTTATTGCCACGCAAGGCTTGTCTCTTTTGCTCTACATGTTCAGTTCCATTGTGTACAACAACTGACATGCATAGGAATAAAAGATAGTGAGATTATGTAAGGAGTGCATTGATACGTCTCCAATGTATCTATAATTTTTGATTGTTCCATGCTATTATATTATCAACCTTGGATGTTTTATATGCATTTATATGCTGTTTTATATGATTTTTGGGACTAACCTATTAACCCAGAGCCAGAGCCAGTTTCTGTTTTCCCCTTGTTTCAGTGTTTCGCAGAAAAGGAAAATCAAACGGAGTCCAATTGACCTGAAACTTCATGGAACTTATTTTTGGACCAGAAGCAACCCGGGAGACTTGGAGTCCACGTAAGGGAAGCAATGAGGAAGCCACGAGGCAGGGGGCGCGCCCTCCACCCTCGTGGGCCCCCTGACATACTTCTTCCGCCTATATATATCTCCATATACCCTAAAAACATCAGGGAGCACAATAGATCGGGAGTTCCGCCGCCAGAAGCCTCCATAGCCACCGAAAACCAATCTAGACCCGTTTCGGCACCCTGCCGAAGGGGGCAATCCCTCTCCGGTGGCCATCTTCATCATCCCAGTGCTCTCCATGACGAGGAGGGAGTAGTTCTCCCTCGGGGCTGAGGGTATGTACCAGTAGCTATGTGTTTGATCTCTCTCTCTCGTGTTCTTGAGGTGTTACGATCTTGATGTATTGCGAGCTTTGCTATTATATTTGGATCCTATGATGTTTTCTCCCCCCTCTATTCTCTTGTAATGGATTGAGTCTCCCCTTTGAAGTTATCTTATCGGATTGAGTCTTTAAAGATTTGAGAACACTTGATGTATGTCCTGCCGTGCGTATCTGTGGTGACAATGGGATACCACGTGATTCACTTGATGTATGTTTTGGTGATCAACTTGCGGGTTCCGCCCATGAACCTATGCATAGGGGTTGGCACACGTTTTCATCGTGATTCTCTGGTAGAAACTTTGGGGCACTCTTTGAGGTTCTATGTGTTGGTTGAATAGATGAATCTGAGATTGTGTGATGCATATCGTATAATCATACCCACAGATACTTGAGGTGACATTGGAGTATCTAGGTGACATTAGGGTTTTGGTTGATTTGTGTCTTAAGGTGTTATTCTAGTACAAACTCTAGGGCTGTTTGTGACACCTATAGGAATAGCCCAACGGATTGATTGGAAAGAATAACTTTGAGGTGCTTTCGTACCCTACCATAATCTCTTTGTTTGTTCTCCACTATTAGTGACTTTGGAGTGACTCTTTGTTGCATGTTGAGGGATAGGTATGTGATCCAATTATGTTATTATTGTTGAGGGAACTTGCACTGGTGAAAGTATGAACCCTAGGCCTTGTTTCAACGCATTGCAATACCGTTTATGCTCACTTTTATCATTAGTTACCTTGCTGTTTTTATATTTTCAGATTACAAATACCTTTATCTACCATCCATATACCACTTGTATCACCATCTCTTCGCCGAACTAGTGCACCTATACAATTTACCATTGTATTGGGTGTGTTGGGGACACAAGAGACTCTTTGTTATTTGGTTGCAGGGTTGCTTGAGAGAGACCATCTTCATCCTACGCCTCCTACGGATTGATAAACCTTAGGTCATCCACTTGAGGGAAATTTGCTACTGTCCTACAAACCTCTGCACTTGGAGGCCCAACAACGTCTACAAGAAGAAGGTTGTGTAGTAGACATCATGCATGCACAAATCCAGAGTGATGGTAGCAAACTGTGGATAGACCCAAAACCAATGATAGCAGGCAGATAATAGCTTTAGTTAAAAATGCAGATGATGGCTCCTTTAATGTTTGTTTGCACCCAACATGAAACTCATAGTAGACACCCGAGATTAACTAGATAGTAGACAGATAGTACTGATTGCTGCCCCAATATGTACCCCACAACCATTTAAAAACTCAAGTTTCAGCATTAGTTTGGACCTGACTCAGAGTCTAATAGGTGAACACGATGATAAAGTAGGATGTCATCATATTAAGCGATGCATAACGTAAGAAGACTCGGAAGAGTGCGACCTCTCTTGCGGACCCGTGTAGTCCTCAAGGTCATCTGCTCAGTTGATGATGGTAATGTAGTTGTCGTGGCTGCCGGCGGCAGGGAAGAAGATCTGAGGCGGTGAAAGATAGTCTGGAGAGCGGATCCCTGTTGTGGTGAACCCTTCCGTCGTTGGAGCAGCTGAGCTGGGGTGGAACACAGCACAACAGGAGCAGGACAAACCACACAAGGTTTTCTTTGACACATATTTGTAACAAAAGTAATTGTCTAAGGGCTTGTTTGAATTTGAGGATTCTACAATGTAGGGATAGGAAATAGACATGAATAGGATATGAATGCACGTGCAAAATAGAGAATTTAAAAACACAGGATTTATGCCAATCTGGGTGTTTGATTCACAAGAATTGGAAGATCACAGATGCAAAGAAGCAAGGTGAGATTAAGTCAAACCACAAGAAAATGTATGGTTATAATGCTATTATGCTACTATCTCTTAGTCTTGTGCTTCATGAATAGGAATTTGAAAAGGAGGACAAGTGGAAATTAAAATTCCTATGGTTTTTTTTCAAGGAGACACTAAAGGAACAAATCCTACAGTTTCCTTTGCTCCATTCCTTTGAACCAAATTCATGAATAGTAGTACCATAGGAAACTTTCCAATTCCTATGTTTTTCCTTCATTTTTCCTTTCAAGCACTGGCGATTCTAGTAGGCAGGCTTGAGCAAGGAAAAGCCTACACTCAAAAAATGTTTTTGTGCTACTTCTATTACTTTGGACCCAGGCCACTGCCCTACTAGCTCAACTCCCAGGCCCATCGACAAATGCACAGCTCAAGCGCGTAAAGATTAATAATGATGGTGTTCAAGAGAGTCCATAACGGATAGCTAAGTTGCCTGGTACCTCGTTGCTTGTCATATAGTAGGAGAAACTAATCGCGTTTCACGTTACCGCGTGTGCTCAGTGGACAATATATATATATATATATAACATGTAGAGTAAAAAAGAGATGCAACAAGTGTACAACCTCTTTGGCGAAGCCATGTCGATCTCAGCGTGATTGGGTTGGTCGGCGAGGATGATCCGGCTGACTTGGCTGTCGGAGGAGGGGAAGAGGATCTTTGGCGTCTGGAGATGGAGCCCGGGGTACTGCTCTGCTGTGATGGAGGGTTTCGTCCTTGGAGCAACTCCAGTGAGTTGTACGACGCCGAGGCTGAAGAAGGACAAGAGATACAATGTTAACCTGAGTGGAATTCTAATAGCATCTCCAATAGATGACGTAAAATACATAACCACAAAGTGCTAGATGTAAAATACATCAGCCGCTCATCTCTGAACTTAACTGTCGAAACGGAATTTAACTGTCGAAACTGAACTTAACTGTCGAAACTGATTTTTTCTGTCGAAACTGAACGCACTAGTAGCAGAAAAGCAGCAGCAGCAGCAGTGCGTGCGAGAGCCGGGGCAGCTGGTCGTGTAGCAGCATCAGGTGAGGCTACCCTGAGCCGCCAGCCACCACCGGCCAAACAGCCGCCCCCGTTGCCCGCGGCCAGCGGTGCGCCGCCCCGCCCGCCCCAAAACCACTCCCGACCGCCGGTCCGCTGCTGCCCCGGCCATCCCTCTAGCCCCCCCCCCCCGTGCCGAGCTTTTTCTTCGGTGATACCGACGCCACCGCCCCACCACCGCTGGCGACCACCGCCCCTACCCTAAACCCTAAGAAAGATACTGGGGTACCTCTCCGGCGAGCCCCCTCCCCGCTGCGGCTGGTTCTTCCTTAACTCTGGTGAGCCCCCCTGTCGGTGTCAAAACCGGCGGATCTCAGGTAGGGGGTCCCGAACTGTGCGTCTAGGCCGGATGGTAACAGGAGACAAGGGACACAATGTTTTTTACCCAGGTTCGGGCCCTCTCGATGGAGGTAATACCCTACTCCTGCTTGATTAATATTGATGATATGGGTAGTACAAGAGTAGATCTACCACGAGATCAAGGAGGCTAAACCCTAGAAGCTAGCCTATGGTATGATTGTTGTGTATGGAGTTGATTGCCTACGGACTACAACCCTCCGGTTTATATAGACACCGGATAGGGTTAGGGTTACATAAAGTCGGTTACAATGGTAGGAGATCTTGAATATCCGCATCGCCAAGCTTGCCTTCCACGCCAAGGAAAGTCCCATCCGGACACGGGACGAAGTCTTCAATCTTGTGTCTTCATAGTCCAGGAGTCCGGCTGAAGGTATAGTCCGGCTACCCGAACACCCCCTAATCCAGGACTCCCTCAGTAGCCCCTGAACCAGGCTTCAATGACGACGAGTCTGGCGCGCAAATTGTCTTCGGCATTGCAAGGCGGGTTCCTCCTCCAAGTCCTTCATAGAAGATTGTAAACACCAATAGTAGTGTCCGGCTCTGGAAAATAAGTTTCCACATATTGCCATAGAGAGAATAATATTGACACAAATCAAATCTGCCGACGTATTCCACAGTGCGTCATCACACTACGGCCAAGTCCTCTACTTGAATCGTTTTTACTTTTCCACCTCAGCATGTTTTGCGAGGCAGTTTCCTTGGCACGTCTTGTCAAAGCAGAGATCGTGTACCCCCCTTTACGGGATTCTCATCAATACGGACGTGGATAACCCAACTGCGCCATTTATCACGGCGCTTGGGAGGCAAGCGAGTTTTACTAGGCTGGTGGGGACGCACAACCGCATCCGCCCATATAAGGGGATAAGGATCCACTTTTTTACCTACGCCTTCTTCCTCCTTTGCCTACCCATCTCCTGCGCACTCGAGCTCCAGCGCCCAAGCCCGCACTTCCCACCTCGACCTTCTCCAGCGATGTCCGGAGCGGGAGGCAAGTGGAAGGTCTCCTCCGTCACGGAGGGCGACGTCAAAAAGCTTAGGAAGGCCGGATACTTGTCCAATGACATCGAGCACCGGCTTCCCGAGAAGGGGTAGCTCCTCCCCACCCCAAGGCCCCACGAGAGGGTAGTATTCCTTCCCCACTTCCTCCGCAGACTGGGTTTTCCACTTCACCCATTCGTCCGGGGGCTCATGTTCTACTACGGCCTGGATTTCCATGATTTGGCCCTGAACTTCATCCTCAACATCTCGGTGTTTATCGTCGTGTGCGAGGCTTTCCTCCGCGTCCGCCCCCATTTCGGCCTCTGGCTCAAGACCTTCAACGTCAAGCCCAAGGTGGTGCGCGACAGCCAGGCGGAGTGCGGAGGCACCATGGCGGGCAAGATTGCCAACGTCCTGTGGTTCGAGGGCTCCTTCGTAGAGACCCTAAAGGGGTGGCAAGCCGGGTGGTTTTACATCACCGAGCCGCGCGATCCGAAATGGATCGCAGCCCCCAAGTTCTGATCCGGACCCCCCACGCGGCTCATGTCCTGGAAAGAGACGGGCCTATCATGGGGTAACGAGGAAGAGGTGACCGGACTCAAGACATGCATCCAGTCCCTGGTAAACAAGCCAATCAGGCTTGTAAATGTAGTCCAGGTCATGCTCGTTCGCCCAATCCTCCCGTGTCAACAACGGGACTTTACTCTGTGGGAGTTCGACCCGGCACATCACCGAACCCTTAACAGGCTCTTCGGCACGACGTATGAAGACGTCTGGAAGGCGCTAATAAAAGGTGCCGAGGCTCCCGCATCCGCTTCCGAGGACCGCAGATACAGCTCGCAGCGTCATGCTAGCGAGGTAAGCTATTTTCACCTTTTACAGGGTGTTCAGCTTTTTTCATAGTTTAACTCTATGCGGGATCTAAACTCCCTTACCTTTGACAGGCTTGGCGGGCGATATCCGGACCGATTAACTGTCTGGCTCCGCTGCCCGAAGACCCAGCCCCAGCTCTACTAGTGAAGCTGCTGGCTCCGGCGCCTTATGTGGTGCCGGAAAAGAAGGCCAAGAAGAAGAAGACCATGGGGACTCGAAAGAGTGCCCGTAACATGGTGGTGTCGGACTCGTTGTCCGGCGAGTCCGAGACGCCCTCTTTCCGTGAAAACGAGGAGGAGGAAGAAGAAAACTCTCCCCCCCAGCGGAGGGAGGAGAGAAGAGGAAGGCCGCCCCAACGGGGGAGGCCGAGGGGTCTAGGAAAAGGAAGACCCCTCCGCCGGACTACGCCCCCAACGCCGAAGAGGGCAAAGAGGAGTGGCCAAACAGGGCCAAGCGTCCGGCGAAATCGTAAGTTCGGATATCAGAATAACTCATGATGTTCCTTTGTTGCATAGCTTTCCCTAATGTCGAATGTAATTATGCAGTCCGCCCTGGGCCGAACTCAACGAGTCGTCGAGCGGCTCCCTGGATTCATCGGATGTGAACTCAGTTCCGCCTGCTGTCTCCCCCCGCACTGCGGACGACGCCGAAGTGGCGTCGCAACGAGCTCCGGGGCAGGAGGAGGTGGTCCTGGAGGAGCCGCAAGGCGACCTCCCGGACCCCAGGAGTAAAGGGGACAAGACCCCCCAGGGCTCCAAGTCCGGCTTTGTGCCGGACACTGCGCCGGAATCTTCAACAGTTCCGGACCGCGGTAGGCGAACTCCTTCCAAGAGGAGCAAGCCTTCTGAGCCGGTGGCCTCTGTCCAACCGGAGGTGCCGGACAATCTGCTTGGGGTGCTTGACAGCGCCTCCATCGACGAGGAGCACCATACTATTATGAGTACGGTGATCCAGAAGGTTCAGTCCACCAAGAGCGGACTGACTGATGCTTGCGCTAGCCTTCTAACAGGCTTCGAGGTAAGTAAAAATATATAAAAATAGTACCGCATAGACAGTAGCCACTGATGCTATGTTTGGCGTTCGGAAAGAAAAGCCGAATAGAGGATCTAGTAAATTTCGCAGGAGTCTAACAATAAAGAGTCAATATGCATGTGCAGGCTTCGCTGCTATCCACCGCCGCACTAACTGCGGAGGTGGGTGTCCTGAAGTAGGACCTCAAGCGGACCGAGCAAGAGCTCGGCCTTGCCAAGCGGCAGCTCGAGGAAAAAGAAGGTAGGAAATACCTTACAGAAAAAGTGCCTATAGAGAGGCGTGGTTGCAAAAAGTAACATGATTACACTGCTTATTATAGGGGCCACGACTGAGGTGGCGACCCTCAAGCAGGCGCTGTCCAAGGCCGAAAAGAAAACGGCTGCGGAGCGCACCGAGCGAGAGAAACTTGGGGCTCAGGTCGGCGAGGTGTAGCAAGAGCTTCAGGCTCTCATGAAAAAACATGAGAGTTTGGAGCTTGAGTCAAAGACCCAAGCGTCCGAGCTCGCGGCGGCCCTTGAGACTGCCAAGTCTGCCAAGGCCGAAGCCCAAAAGGCCCTCCAAGAGTTGGAGGAGATGAAGAAGATAGCAGCGGGTAAGGCATTCTTTATGCAAAGCAGAAATATAAAAGTAAACTACTTGTTACTTACCTGAATCCGGAGTTCTCCAAGGGCATTCGCAGATCTTCCCTGCAGCGTATCCGATGCCGCCCCATTCTACCGAGCTAAAGAGGGCAGCTCGACGGAGAAGGTGTTCTGGTCTCAGTATGCTGAGGCCGGACACCCTGTGCCCTTGAGCGACCAGCTGAAACAGCTGGTCGAGCTCCACAAGGCGGCCGAACAGGCCATGAAGGGCTTCATAGTTCGGCTGTGGCCCGGAGAGGCCCTGCCTGGGAGCTACTTCGGGCTGGTGCGGCGGTTGGTGGAGGCATGTCCAAGGCTTGAGGTCATCAAGCGCTCCATCTGCGTCGAAGGTGCCCGTCGGGCCCTTGCCCGTGCAAAGGTGCACTGGGGTAAGCTGGACGGTGAGAAGCTTGTGAAGGATGGGCCGCCGCCGGGTAAGGAGCATCGCAAGCCCGAGAACTATTACAAGGATGTTCTTGCGGGTGCCCGCCTTGTGGCGGATGAATGTACCAAGGATGTAATTTTTGAATAAACTCGCTCATTTTTATCATGTGCGCTGAAAACTTGTTCATAGGCGCTTAAGCAATGCTTGTTGAATTTAAAATATTATTTTCTGTGCGGCCGTTTATCAAAAAATTGAGAGATAGCCAGTCGTCGGCTTCTGCCCCCATGCCACTAGTGCTGGGGTGTTCAGGATAAACCTGAGCGCTCTTTTTCCCATAGTTGGGTCCTTCGAGGGAGGCGCTCAGCACAACGAACCAGGCAATCAGACTATAATGCTTGAACACTCTCACTTAGCCATAGAACTTTATAATTTTAAATTTCGGCGAAGCCCCTAGTTCGGAAGACTGAGTTCGAGGCACTATCCACGCCTTGGCCGGACAAATCCGGCTCCTCGCTCGAAGCGGCATAAGTCTTTAGGGACTTGAAAAACCTCTCGAACAACGACCGGTCTCTCGCCTCATCATGACAGCCAGTTTTAGCTTTCTCCACTGAGGTGCTTAACCCAGCTCAACCGGGGCACAATCGCAGTGGTTCTCCTAGTGCTACCTTAGCCGATATAGCGGAACGTAAGGCACCAAAACATAAGAGCCGGGTAAACCCAACTATTGACCCAAATCATGATTCGGAGCCGATGCATATAGTGCTATAAGTTCGGGGTGCCGCACTTGTGAAAGTGTACGGACTTCTCACACCATATTAAAGGGTACTGAAGCCCCTGGCGTACTTGCCGTACCACAGTGTACGGGTGCAACATGTCATTAATGAACATATATAAAAGAGAGTAATGCAGAAAATAGACAAAAGCTATGCATTTTTTATAGAGAGGCTATTTATCAAAGCCGAACGATACAAGTAGTGCGATGAGCAAAAAGATATTGGACTATTCAGTATGTCCTGACCAGGGTCAGGCCGCGGAATTGTATTTAAAACAGGTATACCGCTCGTAACAGAGACCACCTGGGAGTTCCATAATGCAGCATGGCTTGTCTGCCTCCCTGGATCTTGCATCGTTTGTGCGGCAGTCGAATTGCCGAACAGGTCGTCTGAAGTATGGAGTCCTGAAAGTAAGAAAAAATTAAAAAAGAATCCGGCAGCCCCTAGTACGTTTTAAGCCGTATTTTGGGCGTGCCGTTATTGTGCCCCTTCCCCTGTGCCCATGGTATTTCAAGGGCGTAGTTATGTACGCGAGGTACTGGTTTCGCTATGTCGCGAAAGCTGGGGTTGGGGCCGCATTGCTATGCTTGCTCAGAGTGTGCCAGGCGGTCCTGCTGTGGGTTACTCCGGGCGCGCTTGGCAGTGTCTGGCTTTTTAATGGCCGGACTGGAGAATTGCCTGAGAAGGCTACTTTGTACCTCCGCTGCGAGAGCCGCCGTATGCTCCTCCGTACGGAGGGAGCGTTCGGTGTTTCCGTTGACCGTAATTATTCCTCGAGGGCCTGACATCTTGAGCTTGAGATATGCGTAGTGCGGCACCGCATTGAACTTTGCGAACGCGGTTTGTCCGAGCAGGGCGTGATAGCCACTGCGAAACGGGGCTATATCGAAGATTAACTCTTTGCTTTGGAAATTGTCTGGGGATCCGAAGACCACGTCAAGTGTTACTGAGCCTGTACAGTTGATTTCTACACCTGGTATAACGCCTTTAAAGGTCGTTCTTGTGGGCTTAATCCTTGAGGGATCTATGCCCCTTTTCCGCACTGTATCCTGATAAAGCAGGTTCAGGCTACTGCCGCCGTCCATGAGGACTCTTGTGAGATGAAATCCGTTGATGATTGGGTCGAGAACTAATGCGGCGAAGCCGCCATGACGGATGCTAGTGGGATGATCCCTTCGATCAAAAGTGATCGGGCAGGAGGACCATGGGTTGAACTTTGGGGCGACTGGCTCTATCGCATATACGTCCCGTAACGCACGCTTCCGCTCCCGCTTGGGAATGTGGGTTGCATATATCATGTTCACCGTCCGCACTTGTGGGGGAAAGCCCTTCTGTCCATTGTTTTTCGACGGCTTGGGCTCCTCGTCGTCGCTGTGCAGCCCCTTGTCTCTACTTTCGGCCCTTAACTTGCCTGCCTGCTTGAACACCCAACAATCCCTGTTAGTGTGATTGGCTGGCCTTTCGGGGGTGCCATGTATCTGGCACAAGCGATCGAGTATTCGGTCCAAACTGGACGGGCCCTGAGTATTCTTATTGAATGGCTTTTTCCACTGACCGGATTTATAGCCTTTGAATCCGGCATTGACTGCCGTGTCTTCATTGCTGTCGCTGTTAACGCGGCGTTTTTGCTTATTCCGACGTGTCCTGCCACTTCTGTCCTTGGTATCCGAATTACCAGGGTTCTTTGATAAGTTGTTACTGCGAGCTAGCCAGCTGTCTTCTCCCGCGCAAAAGCGGGTCATGAGTGTCGTGAGGGCTGCCATGGATTTCGGCTTTTCCTGTCCCAGGTGCCGGGCAAGCCACTCGTCGCGGATGTTATGCTTGAAGGCTGCTAGGGCCTCTACGTCCGGACAGTTGACTATCTGGTTTTTCTTTGTTAGGAACCGTGTCCAGAATTGTCTGGCCGATTCCTCTGGCTGCTGAATTATGTGGCTTAAGTCATCGGCATCCGGCGGTCGCACGTAAGTGCCCTGGAAGTTGTCGAGGAATGCGGCTTCCAGGTTCTCCCAAGAACCGATTGAGTCTGCTGGCAAGCTGTTAAGCCAATGCCGGGCCGGTCCTTTAAGTTTGAGCGGGAGACATTTGATGGCGTGTAGATCATCGCCGCGTGCCATGTGGATGTGAAGGAGATAATCCTCGATCCATACCGCCGGATCTGTTGTGCCATCGTATGATTCGATGTTTACGGGTTTGAAACCCCCTGGGATTTTATGATCCATTACTTCATTCGTGAAGCATAGCGGGTGTGCGGTGCCTCTGTACTGGGCTATATCACGACGCAGCTCGGAAGAGCTATGTCTGTTGTGTTCGGCCCGGCCGGATTTGTTGTATCCGGAGTGAAGATCATTGTCACATGCCGTAGGGCGCCTGCGCGATCCGTAGATCGATCTTGTTTGTCTTGCCTTATCCTCCAGTATGTCTCGCAGGTTGGGCGCATTTTCCCGTGCCTTAGTTGAGCGGCGTCGGGGCATGGCTTGGGTGGAGGGCCGAGAGGCCTCTCTGTCGCGGCCGCGAGGTGGCCGGTCTACCATGTCATGCGTTGGTGATGTAGGTGCTTCCTCCTCTGATTGGGGTAGCGGCCTGCGCTTTGGGTAACTCTTGGAGGGGCGTTCGAGTTCATACTCTTCGGCCGCAAGGACTTCAGTCCATCTGTCAGCTAGCAAATCTTGGGCAGCTCTAAGCTGTTGCTGCTTTTTCTTGAGGCTGCTTGCCGTGGCTAAAAGCCTGCGTTTAAAACGCTCTTGTTCGGCGGGGTCTGATGGTATGACGAATTCATCGTCATCGAGGCTTGCCTCATCTTCGGAGGGAGGCGTATAGTTATCATCCTTGACCTCTCGGTCTGCCGCTCTCTCATGAGGGCTGGCTTCTCCATCTTCCTGTGCCGAATCTTGCTGAGGCGGTTGTTCTTCGGCGCTATCTGGGGTAGTATTATCTCCCGTGCCGGAATCACCGTTTTTGCTTTGGCGGGATTTAGAGCGGCGCCGCTGACGCCGGCGCTTTGGCTGTTTCTTGGGGGCGTCATCCCCCACTATTCCATCGCCATCTCCGTCTTTTGGAGTATCCACCATATATATGTCATATGACGAGGTGGCCTTCCAGCGCCCTACAGGTGCTGGTTCCTGTTCGTCTCCTACATCGTCGTCCATGCCGTCGATGTCTTCGGAGCTGAAGTCAAGCATGTCGGTTAGATCGTCGACAGTGGCTACAAAGTGGGTGTTGGGTGGGCTTTGAATTTCCTCACCGTCCGTATCCCACCCTCGCTGACCATAGTCCGGCCAGGGCTCTCCTGATAAAGAGAGAGACTTAAGAGAATTTAGGATGTCGCCCAAAGGCGAATGCTGAAAGATGTCTGCGGCGGTGAACTCCATTATCGGCGCCCAATCGGATTCGATTGGCAGGGGCGCGAGGGGTTCGGAGTCCGGGGAGGAGTCCGGATCCTCGGAGTCACAGGTCGTGCAGAGTGCGGGGCTGGAGTTCGGCTCGATCGCCTCTGAGATCGCAGCCCCTGAGGCAGCGTCCAACCGCTGATCCTCGATCGGCGCAGTAGGCTCCGAATCAATGGTCGAAACCGATGCGTATGCGGCCTCCAAGGCGCTGTTCGGCGGCAGAGCTATATCATGCCCATCGAGATAGTGTGGCGCACTTGGCTATGGCTCGAATCCATCGAAGATCAAGTCCCCGTGGATGTCAGCCATGTAGTTTAGGCTTCCAAACCTGACCTGACGGCCAGGGGCGTAGCTTTCGATCTGCTCCAGGTGGCCGAGCGAATTGGCCCGCAGAGCGAAGCCGCCGAAGACGAAGATCTGTCCGGGGAGAAAAGTCTCACCCTGGACCATATCGTTGTTGATGATCAAAGGAGCCATCAGGCCTAAAGGCGACGACACAGAGGAACTCTCAATGAAAGCACCAATGTCGGTGTCAAAACCGGCGGATCTCGGGTAGGGGGTCCCGAACTGTGCGTCTAGGCCGGATGGTAACAGGAGACAAGGGACACAATGTTTTTTACCCAGGTTCGGGCCCTCTCGATGGAGGTAATACCCTACTCCTGCTTGATTAATATTGATGATATGGGTAGTACAAGAGTAGATCTACCACGAGATCAAGGAGGCTAAACCCTAGAAGCTAGCCTATGGTATGATTGTTGTGTATGGAGTTGATTGCCTACGGACTATAACCCTCCGATTTATATAGACACCGGATAGGGTTAGGGTTACATAAAGTCGGTTACCATGGTAGGAGATCTTGAATATCCGCATCGCCAAGCTTGCCTTCCACGCCAAGGAAAGTCCCATCCGGACACGGGACGAAGTCTTCAATCTTGTGTCTTCATAGTCCAGGAGTCTGGCTGAAGGTATAGTCTGGCTACCCAAACACCCCCTAATCCAGGACTCCCTCACCCCCACCCCTTGAAAATCGACTGACCCAAAAATTGATTCAGTCGACGGAAGTGTAGCTAAATCGGAGCAGCATCGCAAGCAAGAGCAAGAGCGAGAGCAGCAGCGCGAGCAAGAGCAAGAGCAGACCAAGCAGGGGACCGAGAGCAAGAGCAAAGCAGCAGCGTGAGCAAGAGCTAAAGCAGCAGCAGCTCCTACTGATGTGGACGTCACCACCGAGGGAGCGACGCCGTGGAGGAAGTTGCCGGCGACGCTGCCGTGGATGGAGCCGCGCCGTGTCGGCTCAGGACCGAGCGCCGGCAACACCGTGAGATCGAATCAAGAATAAAATGCGGTGGTTAGTGTACAACCTCTTTGGTGGCGCCGATTAGGCCTTAGCTTAATCCAAGAAAATGGTGATGATGCTCTTCCGGTGGTGCAGGTAAAGACGGCGATGTGGGAATGGAGGTGGCATGAAAGACGAGGGGAACGTCGGGGCAGCTCCTTGGAGGTGGAGGATGGGTTGGCTGAATCGGCAGGACGACGAGATCGACGACGGATCCTCATCCGGTACGGTGGATGAGGGACTTCGAGGTGTTGGTGTGGACACTATCGTCGTGGAAGAGACTCCAGGTGGGTGGCCGACGGAGGAGGGTGTGGGGCTTCGCGGGTTTTCACGGCCTCGGTGTACGAATGGGTGGGAGGATGGTATGGGAGTGGGGAACCATGGCTTAGGGACGCGCTTGTCCGAAATGTGGGGTAAGTTATGAAAGTACCCCCACGGATTTGAGCTAGGCGGTTCTTTCGGTTCAGGGGTATCACGGGCATTTCGCGTGTCGGGATTTCACAGGAGGTGGGAGTTTTCGCGCGTGTTGTAATTTTGGAATAGCAAGGCGCGGGTTGAGATGGAGGGAGTTTTCGGAGCACAACGAGACAAAGATATATCTTAAATATTTCGGGGTAACAAGGCGTGGGTTGAAGAGGCGGGAGCTTCACAGCATGATAGATAGAGACGCTAGCTTGAAATGTTGGCATAACAAGGCGCGGCTTGAAATTTCGGGAGAACAAGCTTAACGTGTACCCAAACAAAGACAATTCGCACCTCATCACTAGAGAGAGCTATGTCCCATTTTAATATATTACTAGAAATGCATTCAAATACAACAAAAAAACTAAAAAAATCAGGACAACAAACATAACGTGTACAGTACCAAAACAATTTGCACTTCCCTCAACAATAAAAAAAACAATGTGCGTTGTATAGCATATGGACTAAATTTGAGTACATTTTCCCTGTTTGAATGGGATTGTACTCAGGTTAGTTATACAACCATCTAAATATTATCTTCACAACACATGACATGAATATAGGAGAAGTAAATTCCTATATAAATACAAACTACATGTACATACGATCTCGAATTCAAATATATGTATAGATTTTATGTTTAATTCAAATCATAGTACATGTATGCTCTAGCTAGATGTTCAGAATCTAAACCATATGTATGATATACTACCTACAATGTGTTTAAAAAGCACAACACACACACAAACACCATCTAGACTAGTAAGGTACACGTGCATTGCACGCATAAGATTTGGAAACCAAATTATGAATAAATACCACATTATAGCATGTAAGTTTTGAGTCATATATGCATGATGTAGATGTTCGTTTAATTCTTATAGTTCATTTCATTCAAAATCATCTAGTTTTTATAAGAAAGCTAATATATTTTAAGATTCATGGAATTGTGCGTTGTAAGGCATAAAGTAAAAAACAAATAATGGCAAATCATGTAGAAAAACATTTGGGCAATTCTGATACTGAAGGTTCTAGAACAAAGAAGAAGTGCTTGTGTTTTGAGGTTTGTGCATTATGCTTAAGTTCAACCATGGAGTCTTCTAGATTGTACATGTGGCAAAATCTGGTGGAATCTAGATGATATCCAACGGCCAGTTGTGCTCAAATTTGCCATCTCTGCACCATCGGATTGGCCTCATCCAAGGACCATCTTTCAAAGTTAAAGTTATCCGCACACTATATAAAAATATAAAATAATATATATATATATATATATATATATATTGGGGTATAGATATAGATATGTGATGCGAAAGCCACACAGCATCTCCAATTAGAATAGTGTGTCCATGCACGAATGCAATGTGGCCAAACGATGTCTGCCATCGATATCTCAAATACAAATCAGTCTAACCTTGTTCAATGTGTATACAGTACAACATGCTCGTTTCCAAACCACACAACGCATATCTCAGTTATATTCATGCGTGCATGGGTTTCAAACATCATGATCTCTTAGTCAAATATTTGAATTCTACTTTATATTGATTATGACGTCACCTAGTCTTTTACACCCACACAGTCATCTTCTCTTTGTAATTATACCATTAACTTTCTCTCGTGCATGCATGCACACACAGTACCAGTCGGCATTATCCATCGCTCACATGAAATCTTTTTCTTCAGGTCGGTCTCCCTTGCATTCACACACACACCTCCCCCTCCCTATCATATCAGGCATTCTTTATCTCTTACGTGCATGCACAATGATCGATGTTCCTCTATGTGTGTGTATATATAGCTAGGTCTTTCACAGTTTTCCACACAAACCGATCAATCTATATATCTAGTGAGGTCTCACCCTCTTTCCCACGTCCACATCGATCAATCTATACCTCTCTATATAGGATTACATAGCTAATACACCCACATTAATTATATATCCAACGTCCCCCTCTCATCATCCATGCCTCCGCTTCATCTCTCAGACGCGCACACAGTGGCGAAGACAGGGCCAGCAAGGGCCCTGCCCCCCTAACATCACTATATGTTGAGGCTAATATGAATGTGATCATTAGACAATTGCTGGTAAAATGGTTTAAGTTGATGAATTGGCCCTCCTCGTAAAGGATTAGCAATGCTTGGCCCCCTAGCTCATTTATTTTTCATGGCTCCGCCACTGCGCGCAACAACGCACATTCTCACCCCCTCTCTTCAAATATCGATCTCGCACTTGTGCACTCCTTCATAGTCTCCCTCCACTTGGCCCCTCGCACCATCTTCTAGCCCCCACCGGATTTTGCCACATGTACAATCTAGCAGACTCCATGGTTGAACATAAGCATAATGCACAAATCTCAAAACACAAGTGCTTCTCCTTTGTTCTAGAATCTTCTGTATCATAACTGCCCAAACTTTTTTTTCTAGTTGAATTGCCATTATTTGTTTTTACTTTATGCTTTACAACGCACAATTCCATGAATCATAAAATATATTAAGGGCTTCTTTGGTTCAAAGGATTCTCAAAGGAATTTTGGAGGATTCTAATCCTTAGGAATTTTTCCTATCTTGGTTGTTTGATTCGTAGGATTGTAAACCATAGAAATTTTTCCATATGATTCATTTGCACTACATTTCATAGGAAACATCCCATCCACTCAAACCACTTTGAAAGAATCCTGCATTTTTTCTATGCACAATCAAACACTCGTACAATCCTGTAGGATTCAAGATGACATTCCACTCTAATCCCATGTTTTTCTTATTCCCGTATTTTGGAAATCCTACGAATCAAAGAGGCCCTAGCTTTTTTATAAAAACTAATTTATTTTGAATGAGATGAACTATAAGAATTAAACGAAGGTCTACATCAGGCATATATGACTCAGAGCTTACATGCTATAGTGTGGTATTTATTCATAATTTGGTTGCCAAATCTGATGCGTGCAATGCATGTGTACCTTACTAGTACTTCGAGTATGTGCAAACACGTAAATTAGAATTCCAATGGCACGCTACACATTGTCTCTCTTACAGTTCATGAAGCTATGTGGTACATGTGGAGGCATTGTCGCGACCTCCTTGTGCGGATTGATCACAGTGATGTGCTGCTGCTTCCAGAAGAATGTAATCGTCCTCTCTGAGCCACACTGGCGGTACATGCACGAAGCGAAGATGTGCACGCACGCCACACATGCACTCATTCCCTCGCACGCACACGCGGGTACACGGGGCGATGCATTTTTGTACAAAGATCCACCCCATGTGATAATTTGACGCGTGTAAAGTCCTTCATTTCATTGATGGTCAATTAATACAGTGCATGCAAATTGAGTGGTCGTGAGGGCGTAAGAAAGACATTACTACTCCACTGTGCGCATGCGAGTAGTTAAATCATGGGGTGCCAGTACTTCCATTGGTCTCGTTCATATTTTGTGCCAATTTTTACCATATTTGTAAGTAACATAATATTTATGCATGTCATAAAAAGTGGCACAAAAAAGGGGGCCAATAAACCAGGACGCAGGCAGCATGATCAATTTTTGCCAGGGCTACTGTTGGTGGCCTTTGTTTTTAAATATGGATGGAGTGGAGTAGTACTATCTTTATCTTAGCCTTGTAGGGCTCTCCCAGCGCCTAGGCTCGCCTCCCCGCCCCGCCCACCGGATACCGTCATGGAGGGTCCCGCCATGGATAATCCCTTAGATCCTAGGATCCCGTGGGTTGCCCTCTCGCTGTGGCCCGCATCACTGCCGCCTTTGAGCGAAACCCACATATGTTTTAGAGGGGATCCATTACTCTAGAATCACAGATCAGTGGTGCTAGAGGACATGCTAGGGCTGCATTTCAGGTGGTGGGCAGCAAGGGAAAATCGGATCAAGGAAGCGTCGCATCGATTGGAGAAAAGTTCCTAGGAGCTGCGCCTGGCGCAACACAAGGCGGAGGCACAAGTTGATCTCAGGGGAGAGATGCTGAGGGATGTCAGCATCTGGCAGCGTCGCGTTGATTTCGAGCTAGGGCTAATGGCAGGGATCATATTCACGAAGTCGATTGCGGAGGAAAGAACGTGCATGCCTGTGCAATGGCATGAGCAGCCGGTGCAACTGTTCAAATGGGCGGTAGGAGAAGCCAAATCCCGGGACCAGTTGCGGCGGTGCCGCTGGGCACGCATCGTAGGCGGGGTGATAATCTTCCTTCTTCTTTTGCTCCTGTGTTTCTTCTTTTGCTTCGGGTGTTTCGCCGCACGTGTCACGTTCTCTGCGAGGCATGAATAAAACAATGCTAACAATGAGATGACTAGCAAATTAGTTCATTTTTATCGCCATATGGCACTGGGCTGCCGTGTTTCGTGCTCCTCGTCGTACTACTCCAGTGGAAAACTTGAGTATACTGCATGGTTCTTTGCTCCTCCTCAAGTCTTCGACACATTTATACGAGTAGTCAAATCACAAGGCCCCGCCTTCCAGCAGTAATGAGCTGTCAAATCACAAAGTCCCTCGCCTCTCTTGAAACCGACCAAGCTAGACTGCCCCGCCCTCTAGCCTTTTAAAAAATGTATACTTTCATACAGTAGTAGTATCGATGGATTGCGCCATGGAGCAAAACTAACAAGATGGTATTAAAGAAAAAAAGGTGATACATAGGAGCGCTCCTCGCCAAATTATGCATATAGTACTATTAAAAAAGCTAGTACGTGCATAAATGGGGTGCTAAATTATATTAAAGAAATTAGCATACCTATTTAATTCTTGGGTTCTTATTATTTATGCCATTAGTTGTGTATCACTACTCACTTTTGCCATTAGAAGTTACAACTACTCAAAAATGTCATCGATCCGTAAGATGCCTGGTCATAAATGCAATTAGATATCTCAAAAATGCCATCATTAATTAGATGTTTGCTCAAAAATGCCATAGACATTGTGATTTTCACATAAAACCCGTTGACCATGTTACATGACAAAAATAAGCCGATTCTCACAATGATAAGTGTGGCCCCGCTTGTCAAGAGTAACTAAGCGAACAATTTTACAGGAAAATAAGAACGTTGTTGGGATCAAGTAGGCCCCACACTTTATTTTAGTGTAGTGAGATAGAGGGAGAGCTGGCATGTTGTTATATCAGTATTTATGTAATTATAACATGGAAAAAGAGATTTGAGTCACAATAATGATGTCCAGCACAACACGCCCCTCAAATAAAACTAAGCACCCTGAAATTCTTTGACAGAACTAAGCACCCTGAAATTCTTTGACAACTAAACTGCTGGCTATATGATGTTGGCCATATATATTGTACATATATAATGTGAAGAAATGAGTGGTAGTCGTAGTACTATACGAACTAAAAGAAATACTAGTATGTATGTACTGAAGAGTTAAAGTAACGAGAAGAAACATAACATAGTTCTCCTAGGGGCTCAGGACAACACACCTCTCAAATAAAACTAAGCACACCAGAAATTAAACTAAGCAACTAATCCGGTAGACACTGCATTAGAACCACCATGAGCAACGACACTGCCACCTTAGTCGGAGTCCTCGTCCACGTCCTCGACTTCGTCCTTGTCCCTCTTCCTCTTGGGCGATACATCTTTGCTTGAACCGCACACTTGGCTCTTGCTCTTCATCCAACCCTTGTAGATATTGAAACAAAGGTAGCCATCCATTCCAGTGCTTTGGATGTGGTCTATATCTAGTACATTCCACTGTCATGCACAATGAAACGTGTGTGGAGGTTTCTTCAGTTTACCGTACGAAGGATGAACCATGGCTCCTGCCAGGGTCAGCATTGAAGGCTGATCACGGGAGGGCACCATCCCTTCCTTCTGGAGGTCGAATGGGTTGCCTACAATGAGGCCTATCCGACCCAGGATTTCCTTGTCGTTCCTAAATTCTATAGTAACGAATTTGACTCGGACACCCTTGAGGAACTTCTTAAATTCCTCACACTCAACGTTGGCATGGCATATGTGGTAGATCAAGCATAAGTCACGCACGCAAACCTGGATCACGGCAGGCTTCTTCTTCACTGCCTCCTTTAGATTCTTCTCGCTTCCTAGGACTGTGGTGTACTCAACATCTAGCCCAGCGACCCATTCATCATTTGAGTTTTCGAACATGCGTTTGAAGCGAGCAAGGCATCCTTTCACCATTGCGGAAGAACGGGTGTAGATGACGTCGAACTCATCGCCGGTGATGGTTCTAACCTTGTACTCACCGCCTACAATGAAGATTTGGGAAGCCACGGATTTGGGAGGAGGGTTAGGATTAGTGGAACTGCCGTAATGTGAAAGGACGGGACGACTAGGAGCGGTTTATTGATTGTAAAAATGCCGAGTGGGGGGGGGGGGGGGGCGTTCGAACGGCAGGGTAGTGGCTTGCCTAGTGGATAAATGGATTCATGCACACTACTATGGGGGCCTAATTAGATGTCATGTCTACTCGATGCTCAATTAAATGGCTTTCGATGTCATGTCAAGCGTTGGGAAAATTATAGGTGATACAAAGCTTTCGAGAGCCCTTGTATATGAGATCGAACGGTTGCATGGCGTGATTCTAGACCTATGGGTGAATATCCTATCTTGGAGGGTTATTCTGCAAATTTTTAGCAACATAGCATGCGACCGTTCAATCTCAGATCCAAGGGCTGCCAGCAGCTCATATCATGGTTGTGCCTACCACGAGCGTCGCCTCGCTCGCGTGGTCGCGCCCTTGGAGATTTAACACGGTGCGTTAAGCTATATGATGTTGGCATGTCATACATAGTCATCATTTAGTCACTCATACTACAACAAGGTTATCTATAAGGTTGGCTATAAGAGTATTTTTTTGTTTACTTCTCTCTATCTCTTTCTTCATAGTATTTATTGCATTTTCCAAGGAGTGACCTCTTCCAATGAAATGGTGCTTAGATGAGGTGCTATGGGCATTAAATGGCTTAGCAACTCAAGTCCCCAATGCATAGGTGCTTAGTTTTTTGTTGCTAAGTTTGCTTCATCTAGGTACACGTACTTAGGCTGGTCGTAATGGGAGTATCATAGATGGTATCATGCACGCCAACTAAGCAATTTTCAAGAGGTGTCATAGAATTAAATGAAGAAAGAGAGGCTTGAGTATCATATCATGATACTGTATCATATTAATTGATGTGCTACTTTGTGCCATGCATGACAATAAATGTAGTCCTATATGATACCAACATATGATACCATGCATTACGGATGTAGTATCATACACTAGTATCATATGCATGATACTAGGATATGATACTCCCCATTACAACCAGCCTTAGCACCGTTTCTTCCTGGGGTCACCAAACTAGTCTCTATCTTCTTAATTAACTTGCCACATCAGATTTCATGCCTATGTGGTAGGCTTAGCACTTGTAGGATCAAGTACAATAGTGGGATATAAGCCCGCTTTACATGGCATTTTTGCATATGTGGGGGAAAGAGGCAAGGAAAAAGTGGAGGAGTGGGCTCTCAAGCAAGAGCCAGCCTCTACATGGTGGAGCATCGGGAGAGGCACCTGTATGGAGGTGGTCAGGACTTGGGAGACTCACGCCGGTCGTAGCGCCGCAGTTAAAATGATAATGGTAAGTCAAATCACCAGGCCCCACCTATCCAGCAGTAACTCCCTGTCAAATCACACAACCTACTGTCGGTGTCAAAACCGGCGGATCTCGGGTAGGGGGTCCCGAACTGTGCGTCTAGGCTGGATGGTAATAGGAGGCAAGGGACACAAAGTTTTACCTAGGTTCGGGCCCTCTTAATGGAGGTAAAACCCTACGTCCTGCTTGATTAATATTGATGATATGGGTAGTACAAGAGTAGATCTACCACGAGATCGGAGAGGCTAAACCCTAGAAGCTAGCCTATGGTATGATTGTTGTTCTGTATGTTGTCCTATGGACTAAAACCCTCCGGTTTATATAGACACCGGAGAGGGTTAGGGTTACACAAAGTCGGTTACAATGGTAGGAGATCCACATATCCGTATCGCCAAGCTTGCCTTCCACGCCAAGGAAAGTCCCTCCCGGACATGGGACGAAGTCTTCAATCTTGTATCTTCATAGTCCAGGAGTCCGGCTGAAGGTATAGTCCGGCCATCCGGGCACCCCCTAATCCAGGACTCCCTCAGTAGCCCCTGAACCAGGCTTCAATGACGACGAGCCCGGCGCGCAGATTGTCTTCGGCATTGCAAGGCGGGTTCCTCCCCCAAGTACTTCATAGAAGATTTTGAACACAAAGATAGTGTCCGGCTCTGCAAAATAAGTTTCCACATATTGCCATAGAGAGAAAAATATTTACACAAATCTAATCTGCTGACGTATTCCGTAGTGTGACATTGCACCATGGCCAAGCCTTTATTCGAATCGTTTCATTGTCCCACCTCAGCATGTCATGCGAGGCGGTTTCCTTGGCACGTCTCGTCGAAGCAGAGATCGTGTCCCCTTATTCTGGGATTCTCATCAGTACGGGCGTGGGTAACCCAACTGCGCCATTGATTACGGCGCTTGGAGATAAGCGAGTTTTACCAGGCTGGTGGGGACACGTAGTTGCGTCCACCCATATAAGGGGATAAGGATCCACCTTTTCACCTACGCCTTCTTCCTCCTTTGCCTATCCATTTTCGCGCACTCGAGCTCCAGCGCCCAAGTCCGCACTCCCCACCTCAACCTTCTCCAGCCATTCCGGAGCGGGAGGCAAGTGGATGGTCTCCTCCGTCACGGAGGGACATATCAAAAAACTGAGGAAGGCCGGATACTTGTCTAACGACATCGCGTACCGGCTTCCCAAAGAGGGGCAGCTCCTCCCCACCCCAAGGCCCCATGAGAGGGTAGTGTTCCTTCCCCACTTCCTTCGTAGACTGGGCTTTCCTATCCACCCATTCGTCCGGGGACTCATGTTCTACTACGACCTAGATTTCCATGATCTGGCCCCGAACTTCATCCTCAACATCTCGGCGTTTATCATCGTGTGCGAGGCTTTCCTCCGCATCTTCCCCCATTTCGGCCTATGGATCAAGACTTTCAATGTCAAGCTGAAGGTGGTGCGCCGCAACCAGGCGGAGTGCGGAGGCGCCATGGTGGGCAAGATGCCCAACGTCTTATGGCTCGGGCTCCTTTGTGGAGACCCTGAAGGGGTGGCAATCGGGGTGGTTTTACATCACCGAACCGCGCGACCCTGAGTAGGTCACAGCCCCCGAGTTCCGGTCCGGACCCCCAACGCGGCTCACGTCCTGGAAAGAGACGGGCCTGTCGTGGGGCAGCAAAGAAGAGGTGACTGGACTACAAACATGCATCCAAACCCTGGTGAACAAGCAGTTCAAGCTTGTCAACGTAGTCGAGGTTATGCTCATCCGCCAGATCCTCCCGTGTCAACAACGGGCCTTCAATCTGTGGGAGTTCAACCCGGCGCAGCACCGAACTCTGAGCAGGCTCTTCGACACGACGTATGAAGATGCCTGGAAGGTGCTTTTCAAGGGCGCCGAGGCTCCCGCATCCGCTACTGAGGATCGCGGATTCAGTGCGTAGCATCACGCTAGCACGGTAAGTTGTTTGTACCTTTTACAGGGTATTAGTTTTTCATAGTTTAACTCTATGCGGGATCTAAGCTCCCTTACCTTTGACAGGATTGGCAGGCGAAGTCCGGACAGATCGACTGTCCGGCTCCTTTACCCGAAGGCCCAGCCGATGCCCGCTTGGCGAAGCTGCTGGTTCCGGCACCCTATGTGGTGCCGGAGAAGAAGGCCACGAAGAAGGCCACGGGGACTCGAAAAAGTGCCCGGCGCCAGGAGGTGTCGGGTTCATCATCCGACGGCTCCAAGGCGCATTCCTCCCGTGAAGACGAGGAGGAGGAAGAAGAGACCTCTCCCCCTCCAGCGGGGGGAGAGAAGAAAAGGAAGGCCGCCCTCACTGGGGAGGCCGAAGGGTCCAAGAAGGGGAAAACCCTTCCTTCGGACTACTCCACCAATGCCGACGACGGTGGAGAGGAGTGGCCGCTCAGGGCCAAGCCCCTGGCGAAATCGTAAGTATCCGGATACCAGAGTAATTCATAGTATTCCTTTATTGCACAGCTTTCCCTTATGTCGAATATGGTTATGCAGCCCACCCAAAGACCGGCTCGACGCGTCGTCGAGCGGTTCACTGGACTCGTCGGATGTGAATTCGCTTCCGACGGCTACCTCCCCCCGCCCAACGGATGACGCCGAAGTGTTGTCCCAACAGGTTCCAAGCCAGGAGGAGGTGGTCCTGGAGGCACCGCAAGGCGACCTCCCGGACTCCAAGAGTAAAGGGGATAAAACCCCCCAGGGCTCCAAGTCCGGCTCTAGGCCAGACACCGCTCCGGAACCTTCAAAGGTTCCAGAGTCCGGCGGGCGACCTCCTTCCAAGAGGAGCAAGCCCACCGTGCCGGTGACCCCCATCCAACCGGAGGCGCCGGACAATCTGTTGGAGGTGCTCAAAGGTGCCTCCATCGACGAGGAGCACCGCACCATTATGAGTGCGGTGGTCCAGAAGGTTCAGTCCACCAAGAGTGGACTGATTGAAGCTTGTGCTAGCCTTTTAACAGGCTTTGAGGTAAGTGAAGAATGTGTAAATAATATTACAGCATAGACAGTAGCCCCTGATGCTCTGTTTGGCGTTCGGGAAGAAAAGCCGTATAGAGGATCAAATAAAATTCGCAGGAGTCTAACAAAAAGGAGTCAATATGCGTATGCAGGCTTCTCTGCTGGCGTCCACCACACTGACTGCGGAAGTGGACATGCTAAAGCAGAACCTCGAGCAGTCCGAGCAAGAGCTCGGGCGTGCCAAGAAGAAGCTCGAGGACAAGGAAGGTAAGAAATACCTTGTTTAAATATATATGAAAAAGTGCAATTGCAAAAAATGACAGGATTATCGTGGCTATTGTAGGGGCCACGTCTGAGGTGGCGACCCTTAAGCAAGCGTTGTTCGAGGCCGAGGAGAGGGCAGCCACGGAGCGCACCGAGCGGGAGAAGTATGAGGCCCAGGTTGGCAAGGTGCCGCAAGAGCTCCAGGCTCTCATGAAAAAACATGAGAGTTTGGAGCTTGACTCAAAGACGCGAGCGTCCGAGCTCGCGGTGGCTATTGAAAATGCCAAGTCTGCCAAGGCCGAATCCTAGAAGACCCTCCAGGAGTTGGATGCGGTGAAAAAGATAGCGGCGGGTAAGGCATTCTTTATGCAAAGCAAACACATAAATGTGAGTTACTTGTTACTTACCCGAATCCGGAGCTCTCCAGGAGCATTCGCAGATCTTCCCCGTAGCGTGTCCGATGCCGCCGCATTCTATCGAGCCGAGGAGGGCAGCTCGACAGAGAAGGTGTTCTGGTCTCAGTATGCTGAGGCCGGACACCCCGTGCCCCTGAGCGACCAGCTGAAGCAACTGGTCGAGCTCCACAAGGCGGCCGAACATGCCATGAAGAGCCTCATAGTTCGGCTGTGGCCTGGAGAGGCTCTGCCTGGGTGCTATTTCGGGCTGGTGCGGCGGCTGGTGGGGGCCTGTCCAAGGCTCGAAGTCATCAAGCGCTCCGTCTGCATTGAAGGTGCCCGTAGGGCCCTTGCCCGTGCTAAGGTGCATTGGGGCAAGTTGGATGCTGAGAAGCTTGTGAAGGATGGGCCACCGCCGGGGAAAGAGCATCGCAAGCCCAAGAATTATTATAAGGATGTTCTGAAGGGTGCCCGCCTTATGGCAGATGAATGTTCCAGGGATGTAATTTTTGAGTAAAACTCGCTTGTTTTGTCCCGTGCGCTGAAAACTTGTTCATATGCGCTAAGCAATGCTGTTGGAATTTAAAATATTACCTTCTGTGTGGCTGTTTATCAATTCTGAGAGATGGCGAGTCGTCGTCTTCTGCCCCCGTGCCGCTAGTGCTGGGGTGTTCGGGGATAAACCTGAGCGCTCTTTTTCCCATGTTTGGGTCCTTCGAGGGAGGCGCTCAGCACAACGAACAAGGCAATCGGACTATAATGCGTGAACACTCTCACTTAGCCATAGAATTCTATAATTTTAAATTTCGGCGAAGCCCCTAGTATTCGAAAGACCGAGTTCGGGGCGCTATCCACGCCTTGGCCGGACAGAGCCGACTCCTCGCTCTAAGCGGCATAAGTCTTTAGGGACTCGAAAAACCTCTCGAACAGCGACCAGCTCTCGCTTCATCATGACAGTCAGTTTTAGCTTGCTCTACTGAGGTGCTCGACCCAGCTCAACTGGGGCACAATCGCAGTAGTTCTCCTAGTGCTACCTTAGCCGACATAGCGGAACGTAAGGCACCAAAACATAGGAGCCGGGCAAACCCAACTATTGACCCAAGACATGATTCGAAGCCGATGCATATAATGCTATAAGTTCGGGGTGCCGCACTTGTTAAAGTGTTCAGACTTCTCACACCATATTGAGGGGTACTAAAGCCCCTGGCGTATTTTGGCCGTACCAAAGTGTACGGGTGCAACATGTCGTTAAGGAACATATATTTGTAAAAAAAGAGTAATGCAAAAATAGACAAAAGCTATGCATTGTTTATTAAAAGGGCTGCGATCAAAGCAGAACGATACAAATAATGCGATAAGCAAAAGGTTGGACTATTTAACATGTCCTTTCCAGGGGCAGGCTGCGGAATGGTATGCGAAACAGATATACTGCTCGTGGTAGAGACCACCTGGGAGTTCTGTAATGCGGCATGGCTTGTCTGCTTCCCAGGTTCTTGCATCGTTTGTGCGGCAATTGAATTGCCGAACAGGCCTTCCGATGAATGGAGTCCTGAAAGTAAGAGAAAATTAGAAAATCGGCAGCCCCTGGTGCGGTTTAAGCCGTGTTTTGGGCGTGCCGTGATGGTGCCCCTCCCCCTGTACCCATGGTATTTCTAGAGCGTAGTTATGTACGCGAAGCACTGGTGTCGCATTTTTGCGAGGGCTGGGGTTGGGGCCGCATTGCTACGCCTGCTCGGAACATGCCAGGCGGTCTTGTTGTAGGTTACTCCGGGCGCGCTTGACGGTGTCCGGACATTTAATGGCCGGACTGGAGAACTGCCTGGAGAGGCTGCTTTGTACTTCCGCTGCAAGGGCCGCCGTATGCTCCTCCGTTCGGAGGGAGCGTTCGGTGTTTCCATTGACCGTAATTACTCCTCAAGGGCCTGGTATCTTGAGCTTAAGGTATGCGTAGTGCGGTACCGCATTGAACTTGGCGAATGCGGTTCGCCCGAGCAGTGCGTGATAGCCACTGCAGAATGGGACTATGTCAATGATTAACTCCTCGCTTCGGAAATTATCCAAAGATCTGAAGACCACTTCAAGTGTGACTGAGCCTGTACAGTTGGCCTCTACACCTGGTATTACGCCTTTAAAGGTCGTTCTGGTGGGCTTAATCCTCGAGGATCTATGCCCATTTTCCGTACTGTATCCTGGTAAAGCCGGTTCAGGCTGCTGCCGCCATTCATAAGGACTCTAGTGAGATGAAATCCGTCAATAATTGGGTCCAGAACCCATGCAGCGAATCCGCCATGACGGGTGCTAGTGGGATGGTCCCTTCGATCAAAGGTGATCGGGCAGGAGGACCATGGGTTGAACTTTGGGGCGACTGGCTCTACCGCGTATACGTCCCTTAACGCGCGCTTCCGCTCCCTCTTGGGGATGTGGGTTGCGTATATCATGTTCACCGTTTGCACTTGTGGGGGAAAACCCTTCTGTCCACTGTTGTTCGGCGGCCGGGGCTCTTCGTCGTCATCGCTATGCAGCCCCTTGTCTTTATTTTCGGCATTTAACTTGCCTACCTGCTTGAACACCCAACAATCCCTGTTGGTGTGATTGGCCGGCTTTTCGGGGGTGCCATGTATCTGGCACAAGCAGTCGAGTATTCGGTCCAAACTGGACGGGCCCCTAGGATTTATTTTGAATGGCTTTTTCCGCTGACCGGATTTATAGCCTCTGAATCCGGCATTAACTGCCGTATCCTCAGCATTGTCGCCGTTAATGCGGCGCTTCTGCTTGTTGCAATGCGACCTGCCACTACTGTCCCTGGTATCCGAATTACCAGGGTTCTTGGTCATATTGTTGCTACGAGCAAGCCAGCTGTCTTCTCCTGCGCAAAAGCGGGTCATGAGTGTCGTGAGTGCTGCCATAGATTTCGGCTTTTCCTGTCCAAGGTGCCGGGCAAGCCACTTGTCACGGATATTGTGCTTGAAGGCTGCTAGGGCCTCTGCATTCGGACAGTGGACTATTTGATTTTTCTTTGTTAGGAACCGTGTCCAGAATTGCCCGGCCGATTCCTCTGGCTGCTGAATTACGTGGCTTAGGTCATCGGCGTCTGGTGGTCGCACATAAGTGCCCTGGAAATTGTCGAGGAATGCGGCTTCCAGGTCCTCCCAACAACTGATTGATCCTGCTGGCAAGCTCTTAAGCCAATGCCGAGCTGGTCCTTTAAGCTTGAGTGGGAGGTATTTGATGGCGTGGAGATCATCGCCGCGGGCCATGTGGATATGAAGGAGATAATCCTCGATCCATACCGCAGGATCTGTTGTGCCATCATATGATTCGATGTTTATGGGTTTGAAATCCTCGGGGATTTGATGATCCATTACTTCATCTGTGAAGCATAGTGGGTGTGCGGCGCCTCTGTACTGGGCCATATCACGACGTAGCTCCAATGAGCTTTGTCTACTGTGTTCGGCCCTACCGGATTTGTGTCCGGCGTGACAGTTATCGTCTCGAGTCGTGGGGCGCCCACGCGATCCATAGATCGATCTTGTTTGCCTTGCCTTGTCCTCCAACATATCTCGCAGGTCTGGCGCATTTTCCCGTGCCTTGGTATGGGGTGCGGCTTCAGTGGAGGGCCGAGAGGCCTCTCTGTCGCGGCCACGAGGTGGCCGGTCGGCCGTATCAAGTGCTGGTGATGTAGGTTTAAGTGCTTCCTCCTCTAATCGGGGTAGCAACCTGCGCTTTGGGTAGCTATTGGAGGGGCGTTCGAGTTTATGCTCTTGGCCACAAGGACTTCAGTCCATTTGTCGACTAGCAAATCTTGATCAGCTCTAAGCTGTTGCTGTTTTTTCTTGAGGCTTCATGCCGTGGCCATAAGCCTGCGTTGAAAACGCTCTTGCTCGACAGGATCCTCTGGCACGACGAATTCGTCGTCGTCGAGGCTTGCCTCGTCTTCGGAGGGAGGCATATAATTATCGTCCTCGACCTCTCTGTCTGCCGCTCTCTCATGAGGGCTGGCTTCTCCATCCTCCTGTGCTGAATCTTGCTGGAGGGGGTTTTCTTCGGCACTCTCCGGAGTATTATTATCTCCCGTGCTGGAATCACCGTATTTGCTTTGGCGGAATTTTGAGCGGCGCCGCTGACGCCGGCGCTTAGGCTGTTTCTTGGAGGGGTCATCCTCCGCTGTTCCATCGCCATCTCCTTCTTTTGGGGTGTCCACCATGTATATGTCATATGACGAGGTGGCTTTCCAGGGCCCAATAGGCGCTGGTTCTTCATCGTCTCCTGCATCGGCGTCCATACCGTCGATGTCTTCGGAGTCGAAGTCGAGCATGTCGGTTAAATCGTCGACAGTAGCTACAAAGTGGGTGGTGGGTGGATTTTGAATTTCTTCATCGTCCGTATCCCAACCTTGCTGACCGTAGTCCGGCCAGGGCTCTCCTGATAAAGAGAGACTTTAGTGTCTTCAGAATATCGCCGAAAGGCGATTGCTGAAAGATGTCTGCGGCAGTAAACTCCATGATCGGTGCCCAATCGGATTCGATCGGCAGGGGCGTGGATGGTTCGTAGTCTGGAGAGGAGTCCAGATCCTTGGAGTCACGAGTCTCGCGGAGTGCGGGGCTGGTGTTCGGCTTGATCGCCGTTGGGATCGTAGCCCTCGAGGCGGCGTCCAACCACCCATCCTCGATCGGCGCAGTTGGCTCCGAATTAAGGGTCGAAGCCGATGTGGGTGCGGCCTCCAAGGCACTGTTCGGCGGCAGAGCTAGATCATGCTCGTTGTGACAATGCGGCGCGCTCGGCAGTGGCTCGAATCCATCGAAGATCAAGTCCCCGCGGATGTCAGCCGTGTAGTTTAAACTTCCAAATCTGACCTGACGGCCAGGGGCATAGCTTTCGATCTGCTCCAGATGGCCAAGTGAATTGGCCCACAGTGCGAAGCCACCGAAGACGAAGATCTGTCTGGGGAGGAAGGTCTCACCCTGGACTGCATCGCTATTGATGATCGTAGGAGCCAGCAAGCCTAACGGCGACGACACAGAGGAACTCTTAATGAAAGCACCAATGTCGGTGTCAAAACCGGCGGATCTCGGGTAGGGGGTCCCGAACTGTGCGTCTAGGCCGGATGGTAACAGGAGACAAGGGACACAATGTTTTTTACCCAGGTTCGGGCCCTCTCGATGGAGGTAATACCCTACTCCTGCTTGATTAATATTGATGATATGGGTAGTACAAGAGTAGATCTACCACGAGATCGGAGAGGCTAAACCCTAGAAGCTAGCCTATGGTATGATTGTTGTTCTGTATGTTGTCCTACGGACTAAAACCCTCCGGTTTATATAGACACCGGAGAGGGTTAGGGTTACACAAAGTCGGTTACAATGGTAGGAGATTCACATATCCGTATCGCCAAGCTTGCCTTCCACGCCAAGGAAAGTCCCTCCCGGACACGGGACGAAGTCTTCAATCTTGTATCTTCATAGTCCAGGAGTCCGGCTGAATGTATAGTCCGGCCATCCGGACACCCCCTAATCCAAGACTCCCTCACCTACGTTTGCAGTAGCCTACTCCCTCATCTTCTCGTGTCTTTGTTGAACCGACTAGGCAGAACTGCCCCACCTACCGCGCAGGAAAAGCCCTGCCCTTGACTTTTAAATAGTACAGTATACTAATTTTGTATCCATGGATTGCGCCATGGAGCAAAGCCTCAAGAAAACGGCAGTACACATTTACGGAGTACAATATACAGCACGCCCGTCGCGTTCACATCGCACCCCAGATGGTCGGTCAGTCTGGCACGCCGCTCTCCGAATGGAATGCGCGTATATCGCGTTTGCACACACATGTGGGACCGCAATTGAGAACCGACCATAGGCACACTCCCCGGCCCTGCAAGTCGGGTGAGTTAATAGAAGAGAGAGACGAGCGATAGTAGTAGAGAAGTGTTGTACAGACATTGGTCAAGGCCTCGACGTTGGTGCCTCGACGATCCCCGCATGACACGGAAGATCAGTTCGTCCATGCATGTGACCAGACTCCAGCAGACACGCCTGGATTCCACTTCCTCGAAGCTTCTCGTCCTCTCCCTCCCTCCCTCCCGCACCGCCCGTGAAGGCGCCTCGCCATATCCGCGCTCCATCTAACCCTGCCATCCAAACACCTCTTTGGTTAGAGTTAGTTCAGGGTTAGAATCTAACTCTAACCTCTAACTGAGTTAGAGTATCCAAACAGGGCCATCGTGCAGGCTGTGTTGTACAGGGCTGTAGTTCTGGTGAGAAATCTAAAAAAAGGTTTCTTGCCATCTCGCAAAATTAGGTGTCATGTGCTTCTGATCACTGCGAGGGTTAAACAGCGACAACTGAGTTCCTCCAAGGCACTAGTCATGGGGGCCACATGCATGAAGACTACTCAGCTACCATCTATGTCAAGCCGGCTATGTTAATTAGGGCATCTATCGATGGACCCCTTTTCTACGAGTTTATCTTTAATTTGAGCTTTGATCATCGTCTAGTTTGTCTGTTGGGATTCATGTTGTCTCCTTTGGGCAGCGGCGGTGGTTTAAGAGGGAGAGGAGCGTGCGGCAGCGATTTAGGTTTGGATGAGAGGGTCAGCGCGCTGTGACTGGATCAAAATCAAAATCAATTTACCCTTCAATCAAGAAAGTGACCCCACATTAACTAGTCTCCCTTTTATTCTGAGTCATAATTGACCATGATTTTCACAAATAAAATATATGTTATACGTTGCAAAAATAATATAATTTGAAAGTACATTCAGATACGAACCAAACGATACAATATTTGGTGACATGCATTCACATTTTGCTTGTCAAATACAGTACGTGGTCAAACTTTGACCCAAAATATGCAAAACATAAAATACTTCCAAGACCAGCGCCGCTCCTCTCCTCTTAAACCACCGCCGCTCCTCTCCTGTTCCAATCTAAATCCAGCACCGCTCCTCTCCTCTTCCATTTCAAAACCACTGCCCTCCTCTCCCGTTCCAATCCAAACCCAGCATCGCTCCTCTCCCGTTCTAATACAAAACCAGCGTTGCTCCTCTCCTCTTCCATTCAAAAACCACCGCCGACGAGTGAAGGTGCTGTGGCGAAGTAGATCGATGGAGGAGTACAATCGATACGTGAGGATCGCAGACGGCAACCCTATGAAGCTAGCTAGGATGTTGGAGATACAGTCTTTGTTTGACAACAAGGACCAACTAGAGGCGACGGCGACATCCATGGCCAAATATCTGCAACAGAGCGAAAAGGCGGCGATACTCCCGAAGGGAGTCGCACGGGAGTACATAGAGCTTCTCCTTTGGGCCATGGAGAAAACAGATTCACCGAATCCGATCGTGAGGGAGCGGTGGTGGGAGTATCGATCCCAGATGGGGCATCCACCGGAGATTGAAGGATTGAGCATCTACAGGGTGCTGTTTGTGAGGGTGCTGTGCCAGAGTGAGCTGGTGGAGTCTTCGTCGATCGAACCCAGCTGCAAGAGGAGAAAAGCAGTTGGCCCGACGACGCTTCCCTGCCATCCTCTCCCTCGCTGTTCACATCGTCTCACAGGGCGGCTATCTGCCGCCGAGGAATAGGAGGGGACTGTCCCCCAGCCCAATAGTCGGGCAGGTTGTGAATTGTCAGGAGGAGCTTAGGGTTGTCAATATTTGCGGGTTGTGAATTGTGTTTTGTGTTGTGTATTTTGAGAGTACTTTCAGATATGAATGTGTTTTGAATTTCAGATTTGCAGTATTGAGCATATGAAGTATTTTATGAATTCTAGAGACCTATTTTTAGCAGTTAAAAATGTAGTTTCATAGGAGTATAAAAGTGCAGACAATGTGATTCTCAGAGAAGAAACTGCAAGTTCAGTTTCAAATAAGAAACTGCAACTTTCAGAGGTAGAGCATTTATATTAACACGGCCTTTTCAAACATGGTTAACATCATGTTGGAAGTTTTATTCATGGTCGAAAATGGAACTGCCAGCCAGTTAACATCATGCTGATCAACATTCATGCATAGCACATCTTCATATGATGCACAGAGATATGCTATTTTCAAAATGCCCACACAATGTCGAGTGTGCGAAAAACAGAGAAAACGAGGGACGAAGTTTTGGCAAGTGTTGGACATGGTGTGCGTAGATGACAATGGGGACCCACATGTCAATAATGGCAGATGCAAAAAATTGGAGATATTTTCCCTGCATTAGCTGGAATCAAACCCGGGCGGAACGGCTATCAGGTAGTGTCACTTGGCCACTGGGCTAGTTTAGTACTTTCGTTACAAATAAGGCACTGCCTTGGGTGGTCCAATCACCTCCTGCGCCTTTGTGCGCTCACCGCGGCGCTGTTGTCTGCCGTTGTGAACATGCTGAAAAAACAAGAGGAATCTGGAGAGGACTGTACGTGGAGAGGCGGACAGTTGGGACCCACCAGGTCTATGGCCATATGGAAGCAAGTGCCTCATTGAAAATACTTCCTCCTAATGCTATACTGATGTTGGGGCCCACGGGTTTGTCAACATAGTTACATTTTTTACGTGCTTCAATGTAGGAGATAAATTCACAACAAAGTTGTGGAGCTGGCGGGTAGTATCATTTATTATCACTCGGGCAGCAAGTATCCGCTGGGTTTTGGGCTGCCCTGTCTAGGCTTTCTTTTTTAACATGCACAGCCAACGACATGTCGGTTTGTATTTTTTTGAGGGCCCTCATGTATCGACCGGCCTATGGACCTCCCATCTGAGGTTTTATTTTTTCTAAAACATCGACAACCCAATTTATGTATTTTTTTGAAGAAAACACAGAGCTATGTTCTATTTCTCTATATAAGAATAGAAACGCCTGGTCCAACTTTTGTTTCCCTTCTAACTATATTATATATATTTAAATTATTTTATATGTTATTATGTATTATTGTTATTGTCATCATATATTTAACAGATACTTACATATGTAAGAAAACAATATCCGACATCTTATTAACTTATAAAAATAATTTCTTAACAATAAAATACTGGATTTTTTTGGCAACGAAAATCCTGGTGATTGTGTACAAAAGCTTGGTAAGATTTAAGGACCAATGTAATAATAAATCACTTATTATTTAAATATATTTATAACAAAATGCTCAGCTCCTGTTTATTTATTGATAACATTGTTGCGCCCAACCCAACATTATAATTAGAATTAGCCCAGCAAAATCGTGTATTTCGAGAAAGTGCAAATGACATGCAATTTTTTAGGAGAAAAATAGATAGGCCGCATGGACGCTACATTATTTGTTCACCCAGCCCAATAAATAGACTGTAATTCTAAAAAAAAGAGATCAAATTTACTGTAAATTCTGAAAAAATGGGTTCAATACGTGCCACATTTTTGGAGGCTGAAATGTGGGACAATAGGTCGAAGCCAGTCGTTGTTAACTTAGTCAACAAATGATTCTGACATCGTTAGCCGTTGGATTTACATCCAACGACTGACATCCATCTTCAATCTCTTGTCTTCTTCCTCCAGCACCGTCGGGACCACCTGCTCCCGCCTCCCGTCTCCTGCTGCTAGCAGCTCTGCTTAGCACGCTTCGCTATGAAGCGCTACCCCACCGTTGGCCAGGCCATCCCTCCACCCCTCCACGCCTCCTGTTCTTCTCCACCGACCGTCGAACCACACCGCACCAGAACCAGTTAACCCTTGTACACCTCTCCGTCTGCGACTCTACTCCCGCGTCTTCCCATATCTGGCTCATTGCTGTCCAGGGCCTCGTCGTCGTCCACCACCTTGGATGCACTCAGCGCAGAGTAGTCAACATGGTCAACGAACGACATCCATTGGAAGTAGACTGTGCATGGAGAGGCTGACATCTGGGTCCACGGCCGCACACAAGTGATGACCCACAAGTATAGGGTATCTATCATAGTCCTTTCGATAAGTAAGAGTGTCGAACCCAATGAGGAGCAGAAGGAAATGATAAGCAGTTTTCAGTAAGGTATTTTCTGCAAGCACTGAAATTATCAGTAACAGGTAGTTTTGTGATAAGGTAATTTGTAACAGGTAACAAGTAATAGAACTAAATAAGGTGCAGCAAGATGGCCCAATCCTTTTTGTAGCAAAGGACAAGCCTGGACAAACTCTTATATAAAGGAAAGCGCTCCCGAGGACACATTGGAATTATCGTCAAGCTAGTTTTCATCACGTTCATATGATTCGCGTTCGGTACTTTGAAAATTTGATATGTGGGTGGACCGGTGCTTGGGTACTACCCGTCCTTGGACAAGCATCCCACTTATGATTAACCCCTCTCACAAGCATCCGCAACTACAGAAGAAGTATTAAGGTAAACCTAACCATAGCATGAAACATATAGATCCAAATCAGCCACTGATAACCCACAAGTATAGGGGATCGCAACAGCTTTCGAGGGTAGAGTATTCAACCCAAATTTATTGATTCGACACAAGGGGAGCCAAAGAATATTCTCAAGTATTAGCAGCTGAGTTGTCAATTCAACCACACGTGGAAACTTAGTATCTGCAGCAAAGTGTTTAGTAGCACAGTAATATGATAGTGGTGGTAGCAGCAACAAAAGTAAATACAACAAAAGTAATGTTTTTGGTATTTTGTAGTGATTGTAATAGTAGCAGCGGGAAAGTAAATAAGCGAGAACCAGTATATGGAAAACTCGTAGGCACCGGATCAGTGATGGATAATTATGCCGGATGCGGTTCATCATGTAACAGTCATAACATAGGGTGACACAGAACTAGCTCCAATTCATCAATGTAATGTAGGCATGTATTCTGTATATAGTCATACGTGCTTATGGAAAAGAACTTGCATGGCATCTTTTGTCCTACCCTCCCGTGGCAGCGGGGTCCTATTGGAAACTAAGGGATATTAAGGCCTCCTTTTAATAGAGAACCGGAACAAAGCATTAGCACATAGTGAATACATGAACTCCTCAAACTATGGTCATCACCGGGAGTGGTCCCGATTATTGTCACTTCGGGGTTGCCGGATCATAACACATAGTAGGTGACTATAGACTTGCAAGATAGGATCAAGAACTCACATATATTCATGAAAACATAATAGGTTCAGATCTGAAATCATGGCACTCGGGCCCTAGTGACAAGCATTAAGCATAGCAAAGTCATAGCAACATCAATCTCAGAACATAGTGGATACTAGGGATCAAACCCTAACAAAACTAACTCGATTACATGATAAATCTCATCCAACCCATCACCGTCCAGCAAGCCTACGATGGAATTACTCACGCACGGCGGTGAGCATCATGAAATTGGTGATGGAGGATGGTTGATGATGACAACGGCGACGAATCCCCCTCTCCGGAGCCGCAAACGGACTCCAGATCAGCCCTCCCGAGAGGTTTTAGGGCTTGGCGGCGGCTCCATATCGTAAAATGCGATGATTTCTTCTCCTTCATTTTTTCCCCCAAAAGCAAATATATAGAGTTGGAGTTGGCATCGGAGGGCATCCAGGGGGCCCACGAGGTAGGGGGGCGCGCCCTAGGGGGGGGCGCCCCCCACCCTCATGGACAGGGTGTGGGCCCCCTAGTCTTCATCTTTGGCGAGGATTTTTTATTATTTTTTCTAAGATGTTCCGTGGAGTTTCAGGTCATTCCGAGAATATTTGTTTTCTGCACATAAAACAACACCATGGCAATTCTGCTGAAAACAGCGTCAGTCCGGGTTAGTTCCATTCAAATCATACAAGTTAGAGTCCAAAACAAGGGCAAAAGTGTTTGGAAAAGTAGATATGACGGAGACATATCAACTCCCCCAAGCTTAAACCCTTGCTTGTCCTCAAGCAATTCAGTTGACAAACTGAAAGAAAGAAAGAAAAACTTTTACAAACTTTGTTTGCTCTTGTTGTTGTAACTATGTCAAGCCAGTATTCAAGTTTTCAGAATAGATCATAACTAACCACATTTGCAATAATTCTCAAGTCTCATGATTACTCATATCAATAACATGATCAACTAGCAAGCCATAATAATAAATCTCGGATGACAACACTTTCTCAAAACAATCGCAATATGATATAACAAGATGGTATCTCGCTAGCCCTTTCTGAGACCGCAAAACATAAATGCAGAGCACCTTTAAAGATCAAGGATTGACTAGACATTGTAATTCATGGTAAAAGAGATCCAATCATAGTCATACCCAATATAAATTAATAGTGATGAATGCAAATGACAGCTGTGCTCTCCAGCTAGTGCTTTTTAATAAGAGGGTGATGACTCAACATAAAAGTAAATGGATAGGCCCTTCGCAGAGGGAAGCAAGGATTTGTAGAGGTGCCAGAGCTCGGTTTTGAAATAGAGATAAATTGTATTTTGAGCGATATACTTTCATTGTCAACGTAACAACTAAGAGATGGCGATATCTTCCATGCTAAACACATTATAGGCGGTTCCCAAACAGAATGGTAAAGTTTATACTCCCCCTCCACCAACAAGCATCAATCCATGGCTTGCTCGAAACAACGAGTGCCTCCAACATACATCAGGTCCCAATGGGAGTTTTGTTTGCAATTAATTTTGATTTAGTTTGCATAAAGCATGGGACTGGGCATCCCGGTGACCAGCCATTTTCTCGTGAGTGAGGAGCGGAGTCCACTCCTCTTGAGAATAACCTGCCTAACACGGAAGATAAGGACAGCCTTGGTTGATACATGAGCTATTCGAGCATACAAAACATAATATTTATTTGAAGGTTTAGAGTTTGGCACATACAAATTTACTTGGAACGGAAGGTACATGCATTAAAATTAATAAACATTGGATGCAAGCATGAGTAGGATATAATCCACCATGAACATAAATATCGTGAAGGCTATGTTGATTTTGTTTCAACTACATGCGTGAACATGTGCCAAGTCAAGTCACTTAAATCATTCAAAGGAGGATACCACCCCATCATACCACATCATAATCATCTCAATAGCATGTTGGCACACAAGATAAATCATTATAACTCATAGCTAATCAAGCATGGCACAAGCAACTACGATCTCTAATTGTCATTGCAAATATGTTTATTCATAATAAGCTGAATCAAGAACGAGGGACTCATCATATTTACAAAAACAAAAGGGGCCGAGTTCATACCAGCTTTTCTCATCTCAGTCAGTCCATCATATATCATCATAATTTCCTTTCACTTGCATGACCGAACGGTGTGAATAATAATAAGAGTGCACGTGCATTGGACTAAGCTGGAATCTGCGAGCATTCAATAAACAGGAAAAGACAAGGCAATATGGGCTCTTGGTTAAATCAACAATAATGCATATAAGAGCCGCTTCAACAATTTAATTATGGTCTTCTCCTACTGACCCCCAAAGAAAAGAAAAGAATAAAACTATTTACACGGGAAAGCTCCCAACAAGCAAAAGAAGAACGGGAAATATTTTTGGGTTTTCTTTTTAATTATTACTACTACAGCAGAAAAATAAAGTACTACTAATTTTTTTGGTTTTTCTTAAGGTTTAACAAACACACAAGAAGAAAGCAGGAAAAAGAAAATAAACTAGCATGGATATTATAGTGAAAGAGTATGAGCACCGACATCTAGTAATGAGTGTGTGTGAACATAAATGTAATGTTGGTGAGAAATACGTACTCCCCCAAGCTTAGGCTTTTGGCCTAAGTTGGTCTATGGCCACGGCTGGCCTGGCTGATATCCATAATAATAGTTGTTGGGGTCGTACTGTGATGAGGAAGAAGAAGGCTCCGATTGCCACTGGCTGGCAATCTTCTCCGAATCCCACTGATAGTTAGAATGCCGTGAAGGATCAAATTGTGGTTCCGTTTCTGGCTCCTCGGCTGGTGCAGGGTTCCGGTAGGCGTGAATAGCCGTCAACGGAACAAGGTACGTGCCTACAGTCAAATCAAACAAAGTAGGAGGAGGTAGGATAATAGTCTCAGGATGATGTTTGTTAAAGAACAATTTATATTTAAGCTCTCCTGCCGTATTCTTAACAATAAAATCATGTGCCACCATACTTTTATGATCTAGATAAACACGGGCAGCACCTTTTCTTCCTTCTCAGCATGCCTAATAGGTATGTTAAAATGTATGGCTAGGAGTGTAGCATAGATGCCTCCAAAGATGGGGCCTTTGGTACGGTTCATACTTAACGGTCTAGCAATAATGCCACCCATACTAAAGGTGTTATCACTGTATAAACCGTGGAGCAGAATAATTACATCAGGGATACTAAGATTTCCACAGTTTCCGCGTCCAATTAAACAACGACTAGCAAATAATGCAAAGTAACGTAAAACAGGAAAATGTATGCTAGTGATTCGTGCATCGAAAACCTTCCTAGTTTCTCCTACAGTGATAGTATCAATAAACCCAACCACATCATCATGATGTGGTTCTTCTGTCTTTCCCTCAAAAGGGGCTAAACAAATCCGACAAAAATCATAAAGTGACATCTCCTTATGCTCATCATATAAATGAAACTCCACCGTAGGTGGTGAGTTCCTAGAATGAAAATGAAAGTTTTGCACAAAGGTATTGTGAGTAAGAGATACTGATCGCATTGGTCGTGGAGGAAAGCGGTGAGTCCTGCATTGTGAGCCAATTCATGAAAATCTTCATAGATACCAGCTGCTCTCAAGAAATTATCAGAAGGCCGTTCACACGCCCGAATCTCCGCGGTGCACGGCAAATTATACTTAGGCTTCGGTGCCCTTTCCTTCGAGCTTTGGCTCGATGAGCCCCTCAATAATCTCCTCACCATTTTCTGAAAAAATTCTGAAATTTTAGTAACTTCAAAATAAAAGTAAACCAAACTCAATAATATTGATAGCAACTACTCCTACAAGTGCCTAGGGCATATATCATGCATCAAAACTACCTTTGACCATATAAATTTGACATGCAAGCTCAAGAACATGGTCACCTATGCAGCACAAATTTGCAAAAAAAATAAAGCACTAGAACAAAAACTAATTGGACCAATGGAGGAGTCACATACCAAGAAACAATCTCCCCAAGCAGTTTTGCGAGAGGTGCTTTGAGCAAGGAGATCGAAAATCACAGCAAAAGTGGCTGGAACTCGTGCTTGAGTTGGTTTTTCGGGTTTGTGTGAGACAGAGGAAGAAGATGGGTGCTGGGATAAGTGGAGGAGGGCCACCATGGGCCCACGAGGCAGGGGGCGCGCCCTAGAGGGGGGCCCACCACCCTCGTGGCCAGGTGGCAGCTCCTCCCGCGGTAATTTCTGCACAGTAAATCCTCAAATATTCCCGAAAAAATCATATTAAATTGGCATGGCATTCTGAGGACTTTTATTTTGGGGATATTTTTATATTGCACGGATAAGTCAGGAAACAGACAGAAAAGTACTATTTTTTTACTTTATTTCTACTAATTAACAGAAAGTATAGAGAGGGTACAGAAGTTTGTGCTTCTAGTTTCATCCATCTCATGCTCATCAAAAAGAATCCACTAACAAGGTTGATCAAGTCTTGTTAACAAACTCATCCCAATAATCACCGGAGAAATTTCGAATAACACTAAGTTACCTCAACGGGGATATGCACATCCCCTATAATAAGTATATCATATTTCTTTTTGACAGTAGGAAGAGGAAATTCAAAACCTCCAATTATAATCGATGGAATTTTTCCAATGGAGTTGATACTATGAACTTGAGGTTGTTTCCTCGGAAAGTGTACCGTATGCTCATTACCATTAACATGAAAAGTGACATTGCCTTTGTTGCAATCAATAACAGCCCCTGCAGTATTAAGAAAAGGTCTTCCAAGAATAATAGACATATTATCATCCTCGGGAATATCAAGAATAACAAAGTCCGTTAAAATAGTAACGTTTGCAACCACAACAGGCACATCCTCACAGATACCGACAGGTATAGCAGTTGATTTATCAGCCATTTGCAAAGATATTTCAGTAGGTGTCAGCTTATTCAAGTCAAGTCTACGATATAAAGAGAGAGGCATAACACTAACACCGGCTCCAAGATCACATAAAGCAGTTTTAATATAATTTCTTTTAATGGAGCAAGGTATAGTAGGTACTCTGGGATCTCCAAGTTTCTTTGGTATTCCACCATTAAAAGTATAGTTAGCAAGCATGGTGGAAATTTCAGCTTCCGGTATCTTTCTTTTATTAGTAATGATATCCTTCATATATTTAGCATAAGGATTTGTTTTGAGCACATCAGTTAATCGCATACGCAAAAATATAGGCCAAATCATTTCAGCAAAGCGCTCAAAATCCTCATCATCCTTTTTCTTGGATGATTTTGGAGGAAAAGGCATGGGTTTCTGAACCCAAGGTTCCCTTTCTTTACCATGTTTCCTAGCAACAAAGTCTTTTTTATCATAACGTTGATTCTTTGATTGTGGGTTATCAAGATCAACAGCAGGTTCAATTTCTACATCATTATCATTACTAGGTTGAGCATCATCATGAACATCATCATTAATATTTTCACTAGGTTCATGTTCATTACTAGATTGTGTTTCAGCATCAGACATAGAAATATCATTTGGATTATCAGGTGGTTCAGCAATAGGTTCACTAGAAGTTTGCACAGTTCTATCATTTTTCTTCTTCTTCTTTTTAGAAGAACTAGGAACATCAATATTATTTCTTTGAGAATCTTGCTCGATTCTCTTAGGGTGGCCTTTAGGATACAAAGGTTCCTAAGTCATTCTACCAGTTCTAGTAGCCACTCTAACAGCATAATCATTTTTCTTACCATTCATTTCATCAAGCACTTTATTGAGCCTTAAGTACTTGTTCTACTTGAGTGGTAACCATAGAAGCATGTTTGCTAACAAGTTTAAGTTCACCTTTAATATTACTCATATAATCACCCAAGCGTCTAATCATATAAGCATTTTCCTTTAATTGTCTACCAAAATAAGCATTGAAGTTGTAACGACCAAACCTCGAAGGATTTGAGTCTATGTGCTTACCGTGCTAGTCCCTGGATCGAACTCGCTAGCACACACAGTATAGATGAATACCAGAATATCAAGTGCATCATTTATTACAACGTATGATCCAGAATATATAAAATAAAACAATCTGCATAGCACTTGGCTAGCTCTATTCAATCAAACAGCGGAAAGTAGCAGAAAATAACGATGAGTCCCATCATAGCCCACTGGCGATGCTGAGTGCAGACTCGCGACCCTAACGGTACCTTACTCTTTGTCTGAATATCCTGCAACATGAGACGTTGCAGCCATATAGGTCAATACTTGGAATGTATTGGCAAGTTACACAAGAGTAATAATATAGCAGACCTCCATGTATATGCATAGTATAAAAAAAGGAAGGCTTGAGGGTTTGTTTTTGCAGAAAGCTGATTTTGTCCTCATAACTACCTAATAGTCAAATTTTTATTTAGTTCTTTTATTACTACAATTAAATACACAAGGTTGAGTTGGCAAAATCAACTCCAACCTACCCTTTATTAAGTTTCCCAACAAATTTATTAGGTGTCACATCTGTCAAGATCATCCAACAACTGTAATGGCATAGTCGCTCAAATTTACCCATAACCGGGGGCACGGCTAATCATGATTAGTTTTTAATACTCTATAGAGTTTAGTACGCTTTACCCACTGGACCCAACCCGAATATTGAGACGAAGTCTTTAAGAAGCAGTCCCCTAGTCCCAACAGGAGGCCCATCCCAACTATTATATCTACATCTGCTGCCACATCCGGGTAAGGCTCCCACAACTGATCAACTAAGCCAGAGCCCATTTAGCCAGTGGTCGCACATGGAAGCTACTAGTCACTAAGTCTGTCTGATCTTTTTGAGCCTGGGCGGCCGTCCACTTACATTCAGAGGGTATAAACCATGATGTTCTTGAAACCACCCTAGCAATACCACTTCCACCCAGAGGTGAATTAAATCCTGAGTTACTACTCAAATTATTATATATATAATCCTCACATAAGCTCAATGAATACACGAACCAACCCCGTCTACAAAGCATAGCAAAACTACAACTACCATGATCTGCAATGACGGGAGATAGCTCAACAGCATAACCAAAATATATAGTATTCCTATACATGCATATATTCATAGCGTGATATAACTACATGCATAGAAAACAATAGGTAAAGGATGATCAAGGTGTAACTTTCCTTGGTTCTGGTTCAGAAAGTCACACTCCTGACAATAGCTCGCGTCGCACTCCGGACAATTTACACGTTTCACACAATTCAACAAATCAATCACCGGAACACGAAAAGAACCAAAACAAAACCAACAACAAGAAAATCATTTTTAAAACTCAACAACAGAATCTTAACATCACCTAAAATGCACTACGGTCACAACGCAAAAAGAATCACTTATAACCGACAAACGGTTTGAGAGTTACGGTCTCCGGAAGATTTAATTCAAATTCAAACGAATTCAAATTTGAACAGAGCAAATGTGTGCAAAGCTGGTACTGCGATAATGTGCCGATCTTTGTGAATGCACAGGAAAAAGAATTACCTAAATTGGATATATATAATAAAAGATATAGCTAGTTGAATTTTGGATGAAAATCTATGAAAAACAAAAAGAAACAGAAATCCCCTGGTCCTGTAGTGAACTCCTATGTTGTTCCTGTAGCGAACTGCCACGTGGCAGGGGCCTATTGGCTGAAAACCTCCCGTGCGCGCGTGCTCACATTGCAGAGGAAAACGACGGCGGCAGTCGGCGGCGGCGGTGGCGGCTCTCCGGCGAGTCTCCGGTGAAGGGGACGTGATGGGTGGGTGCGGCGTCGAGTAGCAGAGGCGTAGGTTAGGTCGGGCGGCGACGGGGCGTCCTCTGCGGGCAACAACGGCGACTGGAACGGTGGTGTGCTCCGGCGGCGGCGGACGTTGGTGGTGGCAGCGTTCTGGTGCTCTGCAGGGTACTTCGAGGTGTCAAAAGAGTTCGTCGTCGAGTGGGGGTTCGAACGGTGACAAGTGGAGCGGCCGGGCATCCTTACGGCGGTGGATTTGGACGGTCAACGACGGCGGCGGCTGAAGCTCCTCGGTGAGATCCAATTCGCCCAACAGAGGCGTGCGGACGACGGAAAGGATAGGAAAGAGGCTTCGGGGGTGTGGGGCAAACCCTTACGCGTCCAGGGAGTCCTAGGGGAGCACGAGGTCGACTAGGGGGCGAGATCGATCCGGCTCGCGCTCGGGTGTGCGAGCGGTGCGGCTACGCGCGTGTTCGTCCGACCGGAGGAAGGGGATGGGGAGCGGGGTCCACTGGCAGAGAGAGACAGACAGCGCGTCGGGCGCTGGTGCGGGTCGGATCGGGTTCGGTGTACCGCTTCAGCGGCTGGAGGCGCGGGAGACTGGGCCGCGGGTAGTGCGGGGTTAGGTGGGCCGCAGGGTTGGCTGCTGGACCGCGCAGTGCTGCCTTTTTTTAACAAAAACTACAGCAGTAAAACTAAAAATAAATAAAATAAAATACACAATATAAATTCTAAATAAAAATACGTAGACACATAGAAAAATGTATACTACTAACATAAACTACAGGAACACTAGTTCCAATACTAATGCAATTTTTTAAATAATTTTGATGCAATAGGCCACTCAAACATCAATAAAACAATCAAATAAAATATTTTTAAGATCACAAAAATTACCAGAACATATCGGATGAACTGGAAATAATATTCTGCACATTATGAATATTTTTAAAATAGGGGAGGAGTCATGTTATCTCCACTCCAAATAAATTGCCTTTTGTTGCATAATGATTTGAATATTCTGAAAAAGCAAATAATGCAATAAAAATATGATATGCATATGAATAATCTAATAACATCCTAATTTAGGAAAAATTGAGATGTTACAAACCTACCCCCCTTAAGATGAATCTCGCCCTCGAGATTCGGGCTGGCTAGCAAATAGGTGTGGGTGATCCTGCTTGAGATCTTCCTCTCGTTCCCAGGTAGCTTCCTCCTCTGTATGATGATCCCACTGAACCTTGCATAACTTGATTGTCTTGGTGCGAGTAACTCTCGATGCTGTCTCCAAAATCTTAATAGGCTTCTCCTCATGTGTCAAATCACTCTCCAACTAAATTGCCTCAAGTGGCACTGTGTCCCTCAATGGAACATCCATCATCTCCGCATGGCACTTCTTCAACTGAGATACATGAAACACATTATGAACTCCTAACAAGGATTCTGGCAACTCCAGCTGATAAGCTACCTCTCCTCTACGCTCTAAGATCTTGTAAGGCCCCACAAAACATGGTGCTAACTTACCCTTGATTCCAAACCTCTTAATTCCACGAAGTGGTGAAACTCTAAGGTATGCACGGTCTCCTACCTCATATGTCACCTCCTTATGTTTTGCATCTGCATAACTCTTCTGTCTGGACTGTGCTATCTTCAACCTGTCACGAATCAACTTGACCTTCTCCTCAGCATCTCTGATCAAGTCTGGTCCAAAGAATTGACGCTCTCCAACCTCATCCCACATCAATGGTGTCCTGCACTTCCTACCATACAATACCTCAAATGGTGCCATCTTCAGACTAGCCTGGTAACTGTTATTATATGAGAACTCTGCATAAGGTAAATTATCATCCCAACTGGACCCATAGTCCAAAGCACAAGCTCTCAACATATCCTCCAAAATCTGATTTACCCTCTCTGTCTGCCCATCTGTCTGTGGATGGAAAGTTGTACTGAACTCCAGCCTAGTGCCCAAGGATTCATGCAACTGACGCCAAAATTTGGATGTGAACTGAGTACCTCTATCAGACACTATCTTCCTTGGAACTCCATGCAGACAAACAATTTTAGACATATAAATTTTTGCTAGCTGAGCACTGGTATAAGTAGTCTTTACTGGGATGAAGTGAGCAACTTTAGTCAGACGATCAACAACTACCCAAATAGAATCATAACCTGACCGAGTCCTGGGTAGACCTATAATGAAATCCATACCAATCTCATCCCACTTCCAATCAGGTATAGGCAATGGCTGTAACAAACCTGCTGGTCTCTGATGTTCCGCCTTAACTCTTTGGCACACATCACATGTTGTAATATACCCAACAATTTCCCTCTTTAGGCTAGGCCACCAAAATCTTTCCCTCAAATCCAAATACATCTTAGTATTACCTGGGTGAATAGAATAAGGTGAATCATGCGCCTCCTGAAGAATCAACTTCCTGATATCTGCATCTTGAGGTACACAAATATGCTCCTCAAACCATATGGCTCCATGTTCATCCTCATGGAAACCTTCTGCCTTACCTTTAGCCATATTCTCTTTTATCTCAGCAATCTCCTTATCACCCTTTTCAGCTTCTCTGATCCTGTCAATCAAAGTAGGCTTTAACTCAAGTGTTGCCAAATATCCCTTAGGAACCATCTCCAACCTAAGATTCTTGAACTGCTCACATAACTCCGGTGGCATATCATCAATATTAACTGCATTAGCATGGCTCCTACGACTCAATGCATCAGCAACAACATTAGCCTTACCAGGATGATACTGCACATTCAAATCATAATCCTTAATAAGCTCCAACCATCTCCTCTGCCTGAGGTTCAAATCCTTCCGAGTAAAAATATACTTCAAGCTCTTATGATCAGTAAATATATCACAATGATTACCAATAAGATATGGCCTCCAAGTTTTCAATGCATGCACAACTGAGGCTAACTCCAAATCATGTGTAGGATAATTATGCTCATGATTCTTAAGCTGACGTGAAGCATAAGAAACAACTTTACCTTCCTGCATCAAAACACTCCCAAGTCCTTGACGAGAAGCATCACAATATACCTGGAAGTCCTTATGTATATCCGGCAGAGTTAAAACTGGTGCTGTAACCAAATGCTGCTTCAATTCCTGAAAGCTGGCTTCACATTCATCAATCCAAACAAACTTCTTCTCCTTCTTCAACAATTCAGTCATAGGCTTTGCAATCTTGGAAAAGTTCTCAATAAACCTCCTGTAATAACCTGCAAGGCCCAAAAAGCTGCGAATCTCTCCAATTGACGTGGGTGTCTCCCACTCTGTAACTACATCAACCTTAGATGGATCAACTGCAACTCCATTACCTGACACAACATGTCCAAGGAATGCTACCTCATCCAGCCAAAACTCACATTTGCTGAACTTGGCATACAACTGATGTTCCCTCAATTTCTCCAATACCAAACGCAAATGCACCTCATGCTCTTGCTTATTCTTGGAGAACACCAATATATCATCAATGAAAACAACCACAAATTTATCCAAGAACTCCATAAACACCTTGTTCATCATATTCATGAAGTATGCAGGGGCGTTAGTCAATCCAAATGACATAATAGTATATTCATACAACCCATACCTTGTAGTAAAAGCAGTCTTTGGAATATCTTGCTCACGAATCTTCAATTGATGATAACCAGAACGAAGGTCAATCTTAGAAAACACAGTAGCTCCCTCCAACTGGTCAAATAGATCATTTATCATAGGCAAAAGGATACTTATTCTTAGTGGTTACCTCATTCAGAGAACGATAATCAACACACATCCTCAAGGTCCCATCCTTCTTCTCCACAAACAAAACTGGGATCCCCAAGGTGATGAACTTGGGCGAATAAATCCTTGTGCCTGCAATTTTCTTATCTGCTTCTTCAATTCTTCCAACTCTTGAGGAGGCATTCTATACGGTCTCTTTGCAATAGGTCCAGTGCCCGGTATTAAATCAATAAGAAACTCAATATCTCTATCTGGTGGCATACCTGGCAACTCCTCTGGAAACACATCTGGATAATCTCTCACAACTGGCACCTCTTCCAGGCTATCCCCCTTAAGAGAGTTCACCTGCACCTGATTACGCTTATACTTACACACATATTTGATCCTCTTCCCTCCTGGTGCACTGAGAGTAATAGATCGACTGGCACAATCAATACGACATTTATATAACTGCAACCAATCCATACCCAAAATAATATCCAGACCTTGTGACTTCAATACAATCAAATCCGTAGGAAAATCATGCTTTCCAATAGGCATACCAAGTGTTTTGGTTGCCATCAGTTGACTTTCCAATAGACAAAGTCAACTGATGGCAACCAAGCTGCAGCAGGACCCTCCAACAAATGTGAGGCAAACCTCACCCTCTCTGCATCAGTGCATCCAACCATCTCCAGGTTCCTATTGACTGCACGGAGCCAGTCATCAGCCACAATAGGTTCAGGGGAACTGGAGAACCTCTGAGGATTCAACCTCAAGAACCTGGTAAGCATATCCACAGGTGGCGGTGGCGGCGGATTGTTGTTATTGTTGTTGTTCTGGTTCTGAGTAAGCAACTGGATCAACTGGACCTGTCCCTCAATAACCTGTTGTACGTATGGTGGTACTCCATTGCCATTGTTGTCTCCTCCTGCAGTATTGCGTCTAGTATCACGCCTCGGCGGCATCTGGTGGGCAAGCATAGAAGAGTTATAGATATAATAGGGCCAAAGACTATGTATATATGAATATATTCTACCCATATGCATATTATGATCAAGCCAACAAAACACAACAACGAATAACACCAACAAACAAACAACAAACAATATGGTAATATTATATATATATATATAGTCGAATAATTTCGACACTAAGCAATTTACCAAACAACTACCAATCAAGCAAACAATCTAGTATCTTCATACCACGAAAGTGGGCATAATCAGATACGCTAACACGATAACGTTGCAATATAAAACAAACATGAATGGTGGTCTCAGCACTAGTTCCTACTTAACTGGTCAAGATACTTGAGGGAGTTACTAATAAATAACAAGAAGTATAGCTAGTTTATACAATAATTTTCACTCCTATGGCTTTTCTAATCCATTTTCTAGGGTCACGTCCTATAGTCAACACACTGCTCTGATACCATCTGTAACGACCAAACCTCGAAGGATTTGAGTCTATGTGCTTACCGTGCTAGTCCCTGGATCGAACTCGCTAGCACACACAGTATAGATGAATACCAGAATATCAAGTGCATCATTTATTACAACGTATGATCCAGAATATATAAAATAAAACAATCTGCATAGCACTTGGCTAGCTCTATTCAATCAAACAGCGGAAAGTAGCAGAAAATAACGATGAGTCCCATCATAGCCCACTGGCGATGCTGAGTGCAGACTCGCGACCCTAACGGTACCTTACTCTTTGTCTGAATATCCTGCAACATGAGACGTTGCAGCCATATAGGTCAATACTTGGAATGTATTGGCAAGTTACACAGGAGTAATAATATAGCAGACCTCCATGTATATGCATAGTATAACAAAAGGAAGGCTTGAGGGTTTGTTTTTGCAGAAAGCTGATTTTGTCCTCATAACTACCTAATAGTCAAATTTTTATTTAGTTCTTTTATTACTACAATTAAATACACAAGGTTGAGTTGGCAAAATCAACTCCAACCTACCCTTTATTAAGTTTCCCAACAAATTTATTAGGTGTCACATCTGTCAAGATCATCCAACAACTGTAATGGCATAGTCGCTCAAATTTACCCATAACCGGGGGCACGGCTAATCATGATTAGTTTTTAATACTCTACAGAGTTTAGTACGCTTTACCCACTGGACCCAACCCGAAGATTGAGACGAAGTCTTTCAGAAGCAGTCCCCTAGTTCCAACAGGAGGCCCATCCCAACTATTATATCTACATCTGTTGGCACATCCAGGTAAGGCTCCCACAACTGATCAACTAAGCCAGAGCCCATTTAGCCAGTGGTCGCACATGGAAGCTACTAGTCACTAAGTATGTCTGATCTTTTTGATCCTGGGCGGCTGTCCACTTACATTCAGAGGGTATAAACCATGATGTTCTTGAAACCACCCTAGCAATACCACTTCCACCCAGAGGTGAATTAAATCCCGAGTTACTACTCAAATTATTATATATATAATCCTCACATAAGCTCAATGAATACACGAACCAACCCCATCTACAAAGCATAGCAAAACTACAACTACCACGATCTGCAATGACGGGAGATAGCTCAACAGCATAACCAAAATATATAGTATTCCTATACATGCATATATTCATAGTGTGATATAACTACATGCATAGAAAACAATAGGTAAAGGATGATCAAGGTGTAACTTGCCTTGGTTCTGGTTCAGAAAGTCACACTCCTGACAATAGCTCGCGTCGCACTCCGGACAATCTACACGTTTCACACAATTCAACAAATCAATCACCGGAACACGAAAAGAACCAAAACAAAACCAACAGCAAGAAAATCATTTTTAAAACTCAACAACAGAATCTTAACATCACCTAAAATGCACTACGGTCACAATGCAAAAAGAATCACTTAAAACCGACAAACGGTTTGAGAGTTACGGTCTCCGGAAGATTTAATTCAAATTCAAACGAATTCAAATTTGAACAGAGCAAACGTGTGCAAAGCTGGTACTGCGATAATGTGCCGATCTTCGTGAGTGCACAGGAAAAAGAATTACCTAAATTGGATATATATAATAAAAGATATAGCTAGTTGAATTTTGGATGAAAATCTATGAAAAACAAAAAGAAACATAAATACCCTGGTCTTGTAGCGAACTCCTGTGTTGTTCCTGTAGTGAACTGCCACGTGGCAGGGGCCTATTGGCTGAAAACCTCCTGTGCGCGCGTGCTCACCGTGTAGAGAGGAAAACGGCGGCGGTGGTCGGCGGCGGTGGTGGCGGCTCTCCGGCGAGTCTTCGGTGAAGGGGAAGTTATGGGTGGGTGCGGCGTCAAGCGGCAGAGGCGTAGGTGAGGTCGGGCGGCAACGGGGCGTCCTCTGCAGGCAGCAACGGCGACGGGAACGGTGGTGTGCTCCGGCGGCGGCGGACGTCAGTGGCGGTAGCGTTCTGGTGCTCTGCAGGGTACTTCGAGGTGTCAAAAGAGTTCGTCGTCGAGTGGGGGTTCGAACGGTGACAAGTGGAGCGGCTGGGCGTCCTTACGGCGGTGGATTCGGACGGTCAACGACGGCGGCGGCTGAAGCTCCTCGGTGAGATCCAATTCGCCCAACAGAGGCGTGCGGACGACGGAAAGGATCGGAAAGAGGCTTCGGGGGTGCGGGGCAAACCCTTACGCGTCCAGGGAGTCCTAGGGGAGCACGAGGTCGACTAGGGGGCGAGATCGATTCGGCTCGCGCTCGGGTGTGCGAGCGGTGCGGCTGCGTGTGTGTTAGTCCGACCGGAGGAAGGGGATGGGGAGCGGGGTCCGCTGGCAAAGAGAGAGAGACAGCGGGTCGGGCGCTGGTGCGGGTCGGATCGGGTTCGGTGTACCGCTTCGGCGGCTGGAGGCGCGGGAGACTGGGCCGCGGGCAGTGCGGGGTTAGGTGGGTCGCAGGGTTGGCTGCTGGACCGCGCAGTGCTGCGTTTTTTTAAACAAAAACTACAGCAGTAAAACTAAAAATAAATAAAATAAAATACACAATATAAATTCTAAATAAAAATACGTAGACACACAGAAAAATGTATACTACTAACATAAACTACAGGAACACTAGTTCCAATACTAATGCAATTTTGTAAAATAATTTTGATGCAATAGGCCACTCAAACAGCAATAAAACAATCAAATAAAATATTTTTAAGATCACAAAAATTACCAGAACATATTGGATGAACTGGAAATAATATTCTGCACATTATGAACATTTTTAAAATAGGGGAGAAGTCATGTTATCTCCACTACAAATAAATTGCCTTTTGTTGCATAATGATTTGAATATTATGAAAAAGAAAATAATGCAATAAAAATATGATATGCATATGAATGATCTAATAACATCCTAATTTAGGAAAAATTGGGATGTTACAGAAGTCGTCTTGCTTAAACATAAAGTTATCAAACTCATCCAAGTACTGACTAGCAATTTTAGTAGGAGGGACTTCAGCTTTATCATATCTATAGAGAGAATTTACTACCTGTGTCAGGATATCGGGATCAAGAGGTTCTTCAATAAATAAAGAATTGAGATCATATGTTTCTTCAGCAGGCGGTATATTAAGACCATGTATTTCTTCAATAGGAGGTAAATTCTTAACATCTTCAGCTTTAATACCTTTTTCTTTCATAGATTTCTTTGCCTCTTGCATATCTTCAGGACTGAGGAATAGAACACCTCTCTTCTTTGGAGTTGGTTGAGGAATAGGCTCAGTAATTGGAACAGGGGCTGGCTCAGGAGGTGCCCAATTATTTTCATTTGTCAACATATTATTCAACAGAATTTCAGCTTTATCCGGTGTTCTTTCCCTGAAAACAGAACCAGCACAACTATCCAGGTAATCTCTGGAAGCATCGGTTAGTCCATTATAAAAGATATTAAGTATTTTGGGTTTCTTAAGAGGGTGATCAGGCAAAGCATTAAGTAACTTGAGAAGCCTCCCCCAAGCTTGTGGGAGACTCTCTTCTTTAATTTGCACAAAGTTGTATATTTCCCTCAAAGCAGCTTGTTTCTTATGAGCAGGGAAGTATTTAGCAGAGAAGTAATAAATCATATCCTGGGGACTACGCACACAACCAGGATCAAGAGAATTAAACCATATCTTAGCATCACCCTTTAATGAGAACGGAAATATTTTGAGTATATAGAAGTAACGCGATCTCTCATCATTAGTGAACAGGGCAGCTATATCATTTAACTTAGTAAGATGTGCCACAGCAGTTTCAGATTCATAGCCATAAAACGGATCAGATTCCACCAAAGTGATTATATTAGGATCAACAAAGAATTCATAATCCTTATCAGGAACACAAATAGGTGAAGTAGCAAAAGCAGGGTCGGGTTTCATTTTATCTCTAAGTGATTCTTTGTTCCATTTAACTAATAACCTCTTAAGCTGATACCTATCTTTGCAAGCTAAAATAGCGGCAGAAGATTCCATATCAAAAAGATAGCCCTCAGGGATAACAAGCATATTTTCATCATCACTATCATCATCGTATTCAAATTCAATAATTTCTTTTTCTCTAGCCCTAGCAATCTGTTCATCAAGAAATTCACCAAGGGGCACAGTAGTATCAGGCATAGAAGCAGTTTCATCATAAGTATCATGCATAGAAGAAGTGGCATCATCAATAACATGCGACATATCAGAACGAATAGCAGAAGCAGGTGTAGGTGTCGCAAACTTACTCATAACAGAAGGTGAATCAAGTGCAGAGCTAGATGGCAGTTCCTTACCTCCCCTCGTAGTTGAGGGATAAATCCTGGTTTTTGGATCTCTTAAGTTCTTCATAGTGATAAGCAGATATAAATCCCAAGTGACTCAAAGAATAGAGCTATGCTCCCCGGCAACGGCGCCAGAAATTGGTCTTGATAACCCACAAGTATAGGGGATCGCAACAGCTTTCGTGGGTAGAGTATTCAACCCAAATTTATTGATTCGACACAAGGGGATCCAAAGAATATTCTCAAGTATTAGCAGCTGAGTTGTTAATTCAACCACACCTGAAACTTAGTATCTGCAGCAAAGTGTTTAGTAGCACAGTAATATGATAGTGGTGGTAGTAGCAACAAAAGTAAAGAAAGCAAAAGTAATGTTTTTGGTATTTTGTATTGATTGTAACAGTAGCAGCGGGAAAGTAAATAAGCGAGAACCAGTATATGGAAAACTCGTAGGCACTGGATCAGTGGTGGATAATTATGCCGGATGCGATTCATCATGTAACAGTCATAACATAGGGTGACACAGAACTAGCTCGAATTCATCAATGAAATGTAGGCATGTATTCCGTATATAGTCATACGTGCTTATGGAAAAGAACTTGCATGACTTCTTTTGTCCTACCCTCCCGTAGCAGCGGGGTCCTATTGGAAACTAAGGGATATTAAGGCCTCCTTTTAATAGAGAACCGGAACAAAGCATTAGCACATAGTGAATACATGAACTCCTCAAACTATGGTCATCACCGGGAGTGGTCCCGATTATTGTCACTTCGGGGTTGCCGGATCATAACACATAGTAGGTGACTATAGACTTGCAAGATAGGATCAAGAACTCACATATATTCATGAAAACATAATAGGTTCAGATTTGAAATCATGTCACTCGGGCCCTAGTGACAAGCATTAAGCATAGCAAAGTCATAGCAACATCAATCTTAGAACATAGTGGATACTAGGGATCAAACCCTAACAGAACTAACTTGATTACATGATAAATCTCATCCAACCCATCACCGTCCAGCAAGCCTACGATGGAATTACTCACGCACGGCGGTGAGCATCATGAAATTGGTGATGGAGGATGGTTGATGATGACGACGACGACGAATCCCCCTCTCCGGAGCCCCGAACGGACTCCAGATCAGCCCTCCCGAGAGGTTTTAGAGCTTGGCGGCGGCTCTGTATCGTAAAACGTGATGATTTCTTCTCCTTCATTTTTTCTCTCCGAAAGCAAATATATAGAGTTGGAGTTGGCGTCGGAGGGCATCCAGGGGGCCCACGAGGTAGGGGGGCGCGCCCCCCACCCTCATGGACAGGGTGTGGGCCCCCTGGTCTTCATCTTTGGCGAGGATTTTTTTATTATTTTTTCTAAGATGTTCCGTGGAGTTTCAGGTCATTCCGAGAATATTTGTTTTCTGCACATAAAACAACACCATGGCAATTCTGCTGAAAACAGCGTCAGTCCGGGTTAGTTCCATTCAAATCATACAAGTCAAAGTCCAAAACAAGGGCAAAAGTGTTTGGAAAAGTAGATACGATGGAGACGTATCAGCCCCTTACGAAGCAACTCGTAAACCAGGGTTTAAGCTTCTGTCACTCTAGCAACCCATCATCTACTTATTACTCCCCAATGCCTTCCCCTAGGCCCAAATAATGGTGAAGTGTCATGTAGTCGACGTTCACATGACACCACTAGAGGAGAGACAACATACATCCCATCAAAATATCGAACGAATACCAAATTCACATGACTACTTATAGCAAGACTTCTCCCATGTCCTCAGGAACAAACGTAACTACTCGCAAATCATATTCATGTTCATAATCAGAGGGGTATTAATATGCATAAAGGATCTGAACATATGATCTTCCACCGAATAAACCAACTAGCATCAACTACAAGGAGTAATCAACACTACTAGCAACCCACAGGTACCAATCTGAGGTTTTGAGACACGGATTGGATACAAGAGATGAACTAGGGTTGGAGATGAGATGGTGCTAGTGAAGATGTTGATGGAGATTGACCCCCTCCTGATGAGAGGATCGATGGTGATGATTTCCCCCTCCCGGAGGGACCAGCAAAACAGCTCCACCGGAGCCCTAGATTGGTTCCGTCAAGGTTCCGCCTCGTGGCGGCGGAGTTTCGTCCCGTGAGCTTGCTTATGATTTTTTCTCGGACGAAAGACTTCATATAGTAGAAGATGGGCACCGGAGGCCTGCCAGGGGGCCCACGAGACAGGGGGCGCGCCCCCCACCCTCGTGGACATGGTGTGGGCCCCCTCTGGTTAATTCTTTCGCCAGTATTTTTTATATATTCCAAAACATGGTCCCGTGAAGTTTCAGGACTTTTTGAGTTGTGCATAATAGATCTCTAATATTTGCTCCTTTTCCATCCCAGAATTCCAGCTGCCGGCATTCTCCCTCTTCATGTAAACCTTGTAAAATAAGAGAGAAAAGGCATAAGTATTGTGACATAATGTGTAATAACAACCCATAATGCAATAAATATCGATATAAAAGCATGATGCAAAATGGACGTATCAGCAAGGAAATGCGTCCTTATTACGTGCAAAATAATGATTCCTCCACCTGACAGCTGGGACCCACCGGAAGGGCCTCTGTATTTCACGAAAAAAATGTTCCCCCGCGGACAGGTTGGACCCACCAGCTATATCTTCGCATGCAAGGAAGTGCCTCCTTATTACGCACAAAAAAATGAATACCCCCTGCTAGCTGGGACCCACCATAGTGGGAGACTGACTTGTGGGCCTACTAAGTTGACAGGGACGGAGGGCTTTGTCAACTTAGTCAATATGAACGATTCTAGCTCCAGTGACCGTACGATGTCCATCCAATGGTGGTAGTGCTTCTTCAACCTCTGGTCTTGTTGCTCCAGCCGCCCAAACCAGCGCCGGTCGTGCCGCGTGCTCCTGCTTCCCGTGGCCGGCTGTGATGCCGCGGAGGCCTCACCGCCCCTACTACTCCCACCCCTGGCCAGGCCCTGTGGCGACGGCAGCCTCACACCGCAACCGAACCAGTGAACCCTCACACTCCTCTGCGTGTGGGCATCCACTGCCGCGTCTTCCCCGGCTCCGCGTCGTCCCCTTCCTAGGCCTCGCTGTCATCCACCGCCCTGGTGCTCTCGCTGCGGCATGGTCAACGTGGTCAAGGAACGACTTCCATCGGAAGAGTACTGTATGTGGAGAGGCTGACAGCTGGGTCCATGACTGTAGCAAGGAAGTGCCTCCTTATTTCATGGAAAATAATGATTCCTCCACCTGACAGCAGGGACCCACCGGACGGGCCACCGTATTTCGCGAAAAAGAAAATGTTTCCCCCCTGACTGCTGGGACCCATCAGCTACATCTTCGCACACAAGGAAGTGTGTCCATATCACGGGCAAAAAATGATTCGCCCCCTGACTGCCGGGACCCTCCAGCTACGTCTTCGCACGCAAGGAAGTGCTTGACAGTCGGGACCCACCCGGTCAAAGCGTACATAGCGTTGTTATTCTGGTGCGAACGTGTATGTACATACTGGTCGATGTAGAGGCGCGCATGTGTGGTAGTAGAGTTGCGCACGTGTGGTAGTAGAGGCACGCACGTAGCATGTACACGTACATACAGCGGCTAGGGTGCAAGAAAGTAAATACGACCACATACGTACATACGGGCGGGGTCTCAAACGCCTACTTGCGCATATGTACGGCCAGGGCTCGCGTACATGGTTGTGGCTAGGTCGGAACGGAGAAACTGCGTCGTCGTCGTTTTCATGGGGAGGCATCAGAATGCGTCGTGTTCATCGGGAGCCAACGGAGCGCGTGCTGTTCATCGGGAGCCAACCGGCTTGGATGGAACAGCCGATGGAAACGAGGCCTGGCGTACCATAGAACGGAGGAAACGGCCTTGTGTTCGACCGGCCTCGGTGGAAACGGGATCCTGTTCATTGGAAGGGGTCTGGTGTACCGCAAAACAGAGAAAACAGACCTCCTACGGTTAAAACGGGGTCTTGTTGATCGGGAGGGGTGTGGCGTACCACAAAACGGAGGAAACGGACTTGTGTTGGAGCACTACGGTCGAAACGGGGGTCCTGTTCATCGGGAGGGGTGTGGCGTACCGCAAAACGGGACTCCACAGGATACTGTTCATCTCCACCGTCGACCTCCTCTAGCCTCCACGGGCTACTGTTCATCCACCGTCGACCTCCTCCAGCCTCCACCTGCGACTGTTCATCCACGGGCTCCTGTTCATCTAGCCCCCACTGGCTACCATTCAACTAGCCCTCTCCACGGGGTCCTGTTCAACCACCCCTCCACGGGCTACTGTTCGTCCAGCCCTCCACCAGCTACTGTTCAACCAGCCCTCCACTGGCTACTGTTCAAAAAGCCCTCCACGGGGTCCTGTTCATCCATCCCTCCACGGGGTCATGTTCATCCACCGGTGTCGGTGTCAAAACCGGCGGATCTCGGGTAGGGGGTACCGAACTGTGCGTCTAAGGTCGATGGTAATAGGAGACAAGGGACACGATGTTTACCCAGGTTCGGGCCCTCTCTATGGAGGTAATACCCTATGTCCTGCTTGACTGATATTGATGAATATGAGTATTACAAGAGTTGATCTACCTCGAGATCGTAATGGCTAAACCCTAGAGGTCTAGCTTGTATGGCTATGATAATGAATCTCCCCCATCCGAACTAAGTCCTCCGGTTTATATAGACACCGGAAGGATCTAGGGTTACACAAGGTCGGTTACAAAGAAGGGAATCTACAAATTCGGTCTCCAAGCTTGCCTTCCACACCAAGGAGAGTCCCATCCGGACACGGGTGCAGTCTTTGGTCTTCGTATCTTCACAGCCCATCAGTCCATCCCATGGCCAATAGGCCGGACGCCTGAGGACCCCTTAGTCCAGGACTCCCTCAGTAGCCTCTGAACGTGGCTTCAATGACAAGGTATCCGGCACGTAGTCCTTTCTTTGGCATTGCAATGCGGGTTCCTCCCTCCGAACTCCAAAATAGTCTTCGGACGAATTGACCGTGTCCGGACCTGTAACACACACCACACACAACCGTAGAGAATATAATAATGCACGAGTCCTATCCGCTGACAACTTTTACAACATGACATCACGTCCATCTGGTCATAATTTCGAACTGTTTTGCCTGCCGCTCCATGTTTCGAGACGCGGTTGCCATTGGCACGTCTTGTCAAAGCAGAGATCGTGTCCCCTTATTACGGGATTCTCATCAATACAGGCGTGGGTAACCCAACCATGCCGTTTACACAGCCCTTGGGAATACGCGAGTTTTAAGGCGAGCAGGGGGGCGTTTGATATTCGCGGCCTTTATAAGGGGATAAGGATTCGTCTTTAATTACCCCTGCCTTCTCCATCCTCCGCTCACCATTCTAGAACTCTAGCGCCCAAGCCCTAGCTTCCCCTGCCGGAGAAAGCACTCCAACCATGTCCGAATTCGGAGCTGGTGGCAAGTGGATGGCTTCTTCTGTTAAGAAGAAAGACATCAAGGAGCTTCGAGAGGCCGGATACCTGGCCAAGGAGATTGTTCACCGTCTCCCGGTCGAAGGACAGATCGTCCCTACCCCAGAACCCCATGAGAGGGTTGTATTTCTCGCACATTTGTCTGTGGGCTGGGATTCCCTCTCCACCCGTTTGTCCGCGGACTGATGTTTTACTATGGGCTGGAATTCCATGATCTAGCCCCAACTTTATCATTTACATCTCGGCATTTATAGTCGCTTGGGAGGCCTTCCTTCGTATCCCGCCTCACTTCAGCCTGTGGCTGAAGACTTTCAATGTAAAGCCGAAGGTGGTGAGAGGCCAAAAAGCAGAGTGTGGAGGCGTCATGGTGGGCAAGATGCCTAATGTTATATGGCCCAACGGATCCTTCATGGAGACGGTGAAGGGGTGGCAGTCAGGGTGGTTCTACATCAGCGAGCCGCGCGACACCAACTGGGCGGCGACCCCCGAATTCCGATCCAGAGCTCCGCTGCGGCTTACCTCCTGGCAAGAGAAGGGCCTCGCCTGGGGCTCTTCGAGCGAGCAGACTGGGCTCTAGACATGCATTCAAAACATGATAACTAAGAGGATCAAACTCGTCAGCGTGATCCATGTTATGCTCATTCGCCAGATCCTTCCGTGCCAACACCAGACTTGCTATTTGTGGGAGTTCGATCCGACCAAGCACCAAACGTTCCTAGAGCTCTTCGGCACAACACACGGAGACATCTGGAAAGTGCTCCTTAAGGCCGGCGAGACACCACCGCCCACGACCGAAGATTGTGGGCTCGGCTTAAAGCACTAGGCCAATTCGGTAAGTTCTTTCATGTATTCAAGGTATAGCATTTACTGGCATATTTTGAGAAGGAGTCTAAGCCTTCCTATCAATTTTCAGGCCTGGTTCGACATAGCAAGGCGGATTAATTGTCCAGATCCACTTCCCGAAGATGAGGAAACCCCACTCCTAATGAAGATGCTATTTCCGGCGCCTTATGATGTGCCGGAGATGAAGGCCAAGAAGACGGCAAAAGGGAGCAGGAGCGGCCTTCGCCGAAAGGGCGCTTCGGACATGTCATTTGAAGACGAGACTGACTCTTCGGTCGCCGAAGACGACGGGGAGGAGGAAGAAGAAGGTGACTTCCCCCCAGAGGGGGGAAAGAAGAAAAGAGAGGCCTCCACGAATCTGGAGGCGAAGGCGCCCAAGAGGGGGCAGGGCCCCCTTGCGGATAACTCCGCATGGGATGTCGAAAGGAGTCCGGAGCGAATGCCCCGGACCAAGCCTCGGGCTGCCTCGTAAGTACCAAAACCCTATGCACCTCCCAACACCTGGCCTTTCCAGTTTATAATATTAATATGTTTAAACTATGCCATTACAGTTCGGCCCGCGACGGCTCCCCGCGATCCTCGACAGAGGTTCGCTAGACTCAAAGGAGATGGCTAGCGTGTCTTCGTCGCCCGCTCACTCTGCCTCACCCAAGGGTGATGATGAGGTGGCACCCCAAAGGACCTTCCCAGACCAGGGGGAGATTCCAAAAATCGTTAAGGTGGCACCCCAGGATGACTCCTCGGCTGTCGAACACATGGGGGAAAAAGCCCCCATGGGGACTGGCAATGGGGGCCAAGTTCCCCTTGGCCCTCAGCCGGATACCATTCCGGAGACCTACACGGCTCCGGAGTCCAGCGAACAGCCTTCCCCGAAAGGAGGAGGTGTGCCTATTCCACCGGTGACCTCTGTCCAACCAGAGGCACCGGATAGTCTGTTGGAAGAGCTGCGAGGCGCCTCCATTGTGGATGAGGACCGTGTCCTCATGGGTACGGTGATCGAAAAGGTTTAGTCCACCCAAAGCAGACTAACCGAGGCCTGCACTAGCCTTTTAACAGGCTTTGAGGTAACAATTGTAGAAAAAATATCACAATCTGAACAATAGCCCCTGATGCTTTGTTCGGTGTCCGGAAAGGAAAAGCCGAACAGGGGATCAAAATAATTTTTGCAGGAGTCTAACATAATATGTCTATGTGAATAAGCAGGCGTCGCTGCTGGCTATTGCCGCTCACACTGCAGAGGTCTCTGGACTGAAGCAGATCCTGGAGCGGGCCGAGAAAGAGCTCGGCATTGTGAAGAAGCAGCTGGAGGATAGCAAAGGTATGCAGTAACCTGCGTGTATGTTTAGGAGGGATGAATGGTTCATGCTGACTAAAGTGCCATGAACTTTATTAGGGGCCACGACCGAGGTGGCGGCCCTCAGGAAGGCATTAGAGAAGGCCGAGGACAAAGAGGCCAAGGAATGCGCCACGCGCAAGAAGCACGAGGCCCGGGTCATCGAGGTTCAGCAAGAGCTCCAGGACTCCTTCAAGAAGTGTGAGTCCTTGGAGCGTGATTCTAAGACGCAACCATCCGAACTTGCGAAGTCCCTCCAGAGCGCGCAAGAGGCTCGAGGCGAAGCCCAGAGCCTCCTTCAGGAAATCCAGGCGGCCCAGAAGATCGCGGCGGGTAAGGCTTTCATTATGCAAAGCAAGTCTGTGAAGGAAGTGTTCCTTTTACTTACCCGAATTTGGAGCTCTCCAGGGGCGTTTACGGATTTATCGTGCAGCGTATCAAATGCTGCCAAGTTCTATCGAGCCGAGGAAGGGAGGTCCACGGAGAAGTTGTTCTGGTCTCAATATCTTGGACCCGAACATCCAGTGTCCTTCAGCGACCAGCTGAAACAGCTGGTCGAGCTGCACAAGGAGGCCGAGATAGCCATGAAGGAGCTGATAGTCCGACTATGGCCTACCGCGCCAATACCTAGCAGCTACTTCGGACTTGTGAAGCAGCTTGTTGATGCCTGCCCCGGCTTGAGGTTATAAAGCGGTCGGTTTGTACGTATCGAAGGTGCACGGATGGCCTTTTCCTGCGTCAAAACGCACTAGGCGAAGATGGATGCCAAGAAGCTAATGACCGAGGGGCCACCTGAGGGCAAGGAGCACCGCTGATCCGAGTTGTATTCTGATGGTGTCCTGGAAGGATCCCGCATTGTTGCGGATCACTGTGCGAAAGACACTATCATTGAATGAATGTATGCGAGCTCCCTCTGCCTTGTATGATGAAATAAAGAGTTTATGCAATATAATGCTTATTATTATTTTTAAATTTTTACTTCCTGTGCGGCCCTTTTGTATGAAATGTGAGGGTTAACCAGTCGTCGGCTTCTGGCCCCACGTAGGTAGTACGGGGGTGTTTGGGATGGAATCTAAACAATCTTGATCTGATTAAATGGTCCTTGAAGGAGTTGTTTAGCTCAACGAACCAGGCAACCAGACTATGCGGTTGTAACGCCTTCACTTAGCCATATGAGTGCGACAATAAAAACATGGGCGCAGCCCCTAGTATCTGAACTAGAGTGCTATAAGCGTCTGATCGGGAAGTACCAATCCTTCGCATAATGCGCAAGAAATCTCCAATGATTTGCAACCTCTGAACAGCTGACCGGCTCTCGCCGCATCATGACAGTCAGTTTTCGGCTTTCTCTACTAAGGTGCTCCTTTGGATAAACCAAGGCACAATCGCAGTAGTTCTCCCTTTACTACCTTAGCCGATATAGCGGAACGTAAGGTAGCAAGCACAGGAGCCGGGCAACCCAACTATTGACCAAAGACATGATTCAGAGCCAATGCATATAATGCTAAATTCGGGGTGTCGAACTATACTTATAAAAAGTGTTCAGACTTTTGTTGCCGTAATGTGGGGTGCTATGAAGCCCCTGGCAAACATCAAGCGTACCAAAGGATACAGGTGCTACCTGATAGGATTATCCACAGGGGAGCTGAAAAAAGGAAAGAAAACAGAAGAGGTACGAAGGTAAAAAGCTGGAGTCCTGCAGCTCCAGCCACAAACTGTTCTCGTTGTAATTTAATTAGTACATCAAGGCACATTGATACAGGTAGTGTGATAAGCAATAGGCTATTTGATATGCCTAAACCAAGGGAGAGTTGCATGTGGGTCTTGAAAAACAGGTAGAGTTATCGTTAACGGAATCACCTAAAAAGTCCCCCATATGTGTGCGTTTCTCGCCATCTTGGTGTGTTTATCCTTCAAGAGGACCGATAACCAGACCGTCGGATGGTGCCTGTGGGATTGAGACCTGAAAAGGAAACAAGTAAAAGTGAAAGTATGTGTGTATCCGATGTCGGTTGAGCCGTACTACGGACCACAAGCTAGCTATGCCTCCGTCGATGCCCATGGGATTTCGAGTGCATAGTTATGTACGTGCGGCATGAATGCCACCACTTGATTGGAACTGCGACGGAGGCCGGATTTCTAGTCGAGCTCCTAACGAGCCGAGCTCTCCTGTTGTAGAGTAGTTCGGACCCTCTTAACGGTGTCCGTGGGCTCGGCAGCTGAATTAAGGTTCTGATTGAGAAGGCCGCTCTGTACTTCTGCTACTAAGGCAGCTGTGTGCTCTTCTGTACGAATGGAGCGTTCCGTATTTCCGTTGACTGTTATGACGCCACGTGGACCGGGCATCTTGAGCTTGAGATAAGCATAGTGTGGTACTGCGTTGAATCGAGCGAACGTGGTTCGTCCAAGTAATGTGTGATAACCGCTGCAAAAGGGGACGATATCGAAGATTAACTCCTCGCTTTGGAAGTTGTCCGGGGATCCGAAGACAACCTCTAGTGTGATTGAGCCCGTACAGCGGGCCTCTACACCTGGTATGACTCCTTTGAAGGTAGTCCTGGTGGGCTTGATCCGAGATGGGTTAATGCCCATTTTTCGCGTTGTATCCTGGTAGAGCAGATTAAGGCTACTACCTTCATCCATAAGGACGCGAGTCAGGTGGAACCCATCAATTATTGGGTCTAGGACTAGTGCGGCTGAGCCACAATGACAGATACTGGTTGGATGATCCCGGCGATCAAAGGTGATCGGGCATGAAGACCATGGATTAAATTTTGGGGCGACTGGCTCTGTCGCATAGACGTCCCTGAGCGCACGCTTGCGCTCCCTCTTGGGGATGTGGGTAGCATATATCATGTTCACCGTTTTGACCTGAGGGGGAAACTTCTTCTGTCCCCCTGTGTTCGGTTGTCGTGGCTCTTCGTCTTCGTCCTCGCTTTGCGATCCCTTTTCCTTGTTATCGGTGTTTAATTTGTCGGCCTGTTAAAAAACCCAGCAATCTCTATTTGTATGATTGGGTGGTTTGTCCGGGGTACCATGCATCTGGCACGGACGATCAAGTATGCGGTCCAAGATGGATGGGCCCGAATTGTTCTTTTGGAACAGCGTCTTCCGCTGACCAAACTTAGAGCCACTGAATCCACCATTGATCGCCGTATCCTCGGTGTTGTCACTATTGTTTCGACGCTTGTATCTGTTGCGTTGAGACTTGTGTTTGTTACTTTTAACTTCAGGGGTGCCGACGTCGCTTGCATTGTTTTTGCTACGGGCTAACCAACTTTCCTCACCCGCACAGAAGCGGGTCATGAGTGCCGTGAGGGCCGCCATGGATTTTGGCTTTTCTTGGCCGAGGTGGTGAGCGAGCCATTCGTCGTGGATGTTGTGCTTGAAGGCTGTTAGGGTCTCGGCATCCGGACAATCGACGAGTTGATTCTTTTTAGTTAAGAACCTAGTCCTGATTTTCCTGGCGGACTCACTGGGCTGTTGCACTATATGGCTTAGGTCATCAGTGTCCGGGGGTCGAACATATGTACTTTGGAAGTTATCGAGGAAAGCCTCTTCCAAGTCCTCCCAGCTGCAAATAGAATTTTCAGGCAGACTATTTAGCCAGTGTCGAGCTGGCCCTTGAGTTTTAAAGGGGGTATTTGATGGCGTGGAGGTCATTGTCGCGGGCCATATGAATGTGGAGAATGAAGTCTTCGATCCACACCATGGGGTCCATTGTTCCGTCGTATGATTCAATATTCACAGGTTTGAACCCTTCTGGGAATTCATGATCCAGGACCTCATTAGTGAAGCAATGAGGGTGTGCGGCGCCTCTATATCGGGCCGTATCACGACGTAGCTCTGATGGAGCCCGTCTACGGTTTTCAGCCCGCGCATGACTAGGTTTGTCACGTCCGAATAAGTGGCCGTCATCGCGTGTCGAGGCGCGTCCTCGAGATCCGTAGATTGATTCGGTATGTCCTACTTTATTGTTTAGGTTCTGCCAGAGGTCATATGTATGGCCGTGGGCTGATTTACCTCTACCTATGTGATGAGGCGGGGCAGGGTGGTGTTCGGCGTGAGTCGCCATTTTGTCCCGACCACGTGGTGGTCGGTCAGCCACATTGTACGATGGTGGTATGTACTCCGGCGCCTCCTCGTCAAACTGAGGTAGCAATTTGCGCTTTGGGTAGCTTTTGGTTGGGCGCTTGAGGCCGTATTCTTCGGCTTCTAGGACATCAGTCCATTTATCATTGAGCAGATCTTGGTCAGCTTGAAGTTGCTGCTGCTTCTTTTTCAGGCTCCTTGCGGTGGCTATTAGCTGGCGCATGAAGCGCTCCTTCTCAAGAGGTTCCTCAGGCACGATGAAATCCTCGGTGTCGAGGCTCACCTCGTCCTTAGAGAGCGGAAGGTAATTATCGTCCTCTGAATCTTCGTGCGTGGCCTGTTTACCAGGGCTAACCTGCTCATCTTCCTGTTCATCTTGTTCATTAGCTGTATCGACGGGGTCTTAGTTGTCTTCGGCACCTTCTGGAGTGTTATCTTCTCCTGTGCCGGTGTTGCTGTCTTTACTGTGGCGTGACTTAGAGCGGCGCCTCTGACGCCGGCGTTTGGATTGTATTTCGGAAGGTTTATCCTCAGCTGGATCTTCCTTGTCATCGCCGCTGTTTTCTTTTGGCGCATCCACCATGTATACATCATACGAGGAAGTGGTAGTCCAGCGTCCGTTGAACGGCGGGTTCTGGACCTCTTCTTCTCCGGCATCGTCATCCATACCGTCGATGTCCTCGGAGTTGTAATCAAGTTCGTTGGTCAGATCCTCGACCGTGGCTATGAAGTGGGTGGCGGGTGGGAAGCAAAATTCTCCGCCGTCAGCCCCTAGTTCGAGCCGGATATAGTTCGGCTGTAAGTTCTCCGCCAAGGACAGGTTCTTTAATGAGTTTAGCACATCACCCAAAGGTGAGTGCTGGAAGATGTCTGCGGCGCTGAATTCAAAGATTGATAAACGATTAAGCTCGGCGTCCACGGGCACATGTGGTTCAGAACTTACGGTCGGAGACGAGTCCGGAGTTCCGCTGACAAAGATGTCGTGAGAGGTTAATTCTATGTGCGGCTCCAACACCGTGGAATCTGTGGCCTCCGTGGTGGGGTTGATCCTCCCGTCCTTGGGTGGCATAGCTTGGTCCGGATCTAGGGCCAGAGCGGTTGCAGGAGCAATCTTCTGGATGCGGCCTGATGACAGATTTAGGTCATGATCATCGGGGTGACCGGGAGCGGCTACCGCGGTCTCGAATCCGGCAAAGATCAAGTCTCCACGGATGTCCGCAACGTAGTTCAAGCTCCCAAATCTGACCTGATGGCCAGGGGCGTAGCTTTCGATCTACTCCAGATGGCCAAGCGAATTGGCCCGCAATGCGAAGCCACCGAACACAAAGATCTGTCCGGGGAGAAAAGTTTCTCCTTGGACAGCGTCATTATGGACGATTGAAGGGGCATCAAACCTTTTGGCGACAGCACAGTGGAACCCTCAATGAAAGCACCAATGTCGGTGTCAAAACCGGTGGATCTCGGGTAGGGGGTCCCGAACTATGCGTCTAAGGTCGATGGTAACAGGAGACAAGGGACACGATGTTTACCCAGGTTCGGGCCCTCTCTATGGAGGTAATACCCTATGTCCTGCTTGACTGATATTGATGAATATGAGTATTACAAGAGTTGATCTACCTCGAGATCGTAATGGCTAAACCCTAGAGGTCTAGCTTGTATGGCTATGATAATGAATCTCCCCCATCCGAACTAAGTCCTCCGGTTTATATAGACACCGGAAGGATCTAGGGTTACACAAGGTTGGTTACAAAGAAGGGAATCTACAAATTCGGTCTCCAAGCTTGCCTTCCACACCAAGGAGAGTCCCATCCGGACACGGGTGCAGTCTTTGGTCTTCGTATCTTCACAGCCCATCAGTCCATCCCATGGCCAATAGGCCGGACGCCTGAGGACCCCTTAGTCCAGGACTCCCTCAACCGGCTTGATCGAACGGGGTACTGTTCATCCAGCGGCAACGGCCTCTACTACCATGGGTTTCTGTTCATCCAACCCCCACCGGGAACTGTTCATCGAAACCCCCCAACAACGCTCACTGTTCATCAAGAGGCAGCATCGGTTGGCTTCAGTTAGCAGCAGTAGCGAAGGAATCGCTCGATCGGGTTCAATTAACAGCCATCGATCGATCGCTCGGTTTTTGTAACATGTAGCCTGCAGTGCAATCGCTCAGTTTAGTTAGAGCCCAACGCCTTGCTCGGGTTCAATTAGAGTGCAATGCCTCGCACACACGCGCGTACGTATGAGAGAAACGTGCATCGCTCGGCCCCTGACCACCCACCGTAACCGGGAACTCCCCCGATATTTTCCTCGCCCTCGCTTCTACCATGGTTTTTTCCATCATGGACGGCCCAAAGAATGTCATGCAGCTGCGTCTCCGGCCCGCCCAGGATGAAAAGCCCATTTTCTGTCATCATTTTTTGTCATAGAAGTAGGATCCCACCACATCTATGATGATACCGGGTTTTGTCACAATTATCATCATAGAAGTGTCATAAGTATGACAGAAAAAAAATTGTTCAGCCCAAAATGTCACGGATGTGTCTTTTTTTGTAGTGCATATTGCATTCTAGCATTCAGAGATTTTCTTTATACTTGCATAATAATTTGTCTAGATCATCTCTATCCTTACAAGCAAGAATGTCTCTAGTTGTCTCTCCATTCATAACATAGCCTTCCGGTACCTTAGGCAATTCATATCTAGGAGGGCTAGTTCTAGTAGGTGTTTCAAGATTTTCAATTTGAAACTTATCATCAGTTTCAACAACATCATGTTGTCTTACTCTAGCAATTTGTTCATCAATAAATTCACCAAGTGGCACATCATTATCATCAAGCAAGGTACTAGCATCATCATAAGTATCATTCATAGCAGAAGTAGCATCATCAACAACTTGCGACATTTCAGGATTAATAGCATGTGGTTGTGTTGCAAGTTTACTTATAACAGAAGGTGAATCTAAAGAAGAACTGGATGGCTGTTCCTAACCTCCCCTCTTCTTAGAGGGAAATATCTTGGTCTTGGCATCCTTCAGATTCTTCATAGTGATAAATTGATAATAATCCCAAGTGACTCAACAAATATAGCTATGCTCCCTGGCAACAGTGACAGAAAAAGGTCTTGATAACCCACAAGTATAGGGGATCGCAATAGTTTTCGAGGGTAGAGTATTCAACCCAAATTTATAGATTCGACACAAGGGGATCCAAAGAATATTTGTAAGTATTAGCAACTAAGTTGTCAATTCAGTCACACCTGGAGATTAATTATCTGCAACAAAGTGATTAGTAACACAGTAATATGATAGTTTTGATAGTAGTGACAGCAGCAATAGTAATGGTAACAGTGATAGCAGTAATTTTGTAGCAAGTGCAACAGTAACGATAGTAGTATTAACTTAGCAAGAACAATATAAGAGAAATTCGTAGGCATTGGATCCATGATTTGTTGGATGATATTCATCATGTGACAGTTATAACCTAGGGCGATACGACACTAGCCCCAGTTCATAAATAAAATGTAGGCATGTATTCCGTATATAGTCATACGTGCTTATGGAAAGAACTTGCATGATATCTTTTGTCCTACCCTCCTGTGGCAGCGGGGTCCCATTGGAAACCAAGGGATATTAAGGCCTCCTTTTAATAGAGAATCGGAACAAAGCATTAACACATGGTGAATACATGAACTCCTCAAACTACGGTCATCACCGGGAGTGGTCCCGACTATTGTCACTCCGGGGTTGCCGGATCATAACACGTAGTAGGTCACTATAACTTGCAAGATCGGATCTAGAACATGGATATAATGGTGATAACATAAACGGTTCAGATCTAAATGAAGGAAATATGCCCTAGAGGCAATAATAAAGTTGTTATTTATATTTCTTTATATCATAATAAATGTTTACTATTCATGCAAGAATTGTATTAACTGGAAACTTAGTACATGTGTGAATACATAGACAAAACAGAGTGTCCCTAGTATGCCTCTACTTGACTAGCTCATTAACGAAAGATGGTTAAGTTTCCTGACCATAAACATGTGTTGTCATTTGATGAACGGGATCAAATCATTAGAGAATGATGTGATGGACAAGACCCATCCTTTAGCTTAGCAGTATGATCATTTAGTTTATTGTTATTGCTTTCTTCATGACTTATACATGTTCCTATGACTAGGAGATTATGCAACTCCCAAATACCGGAGGAACACTTAGTGTGCTATCAAACGTCACAACGTAACTGGGTGATTATAAAGATGCTCTACAGGTGTCTCCGATGGTGTTTGTTGAGTTGGCATAGATCGAGATTAGAATTTGTCACTCCATGTTTCGGAGAGGTATCTCTGGGCCCTCTCGGTAATGCACATCACTATAAGACTTGAAAGCAATGTGACTAATGATTTAGTTGCGGGATGATGCATTACGGAATGAGAAAAGAGACTTGTTGGTAATGATATTGAACTAGGTATGATGATACCACGATCGAATCTCGGGCGAGTAACATACCGATGACAAAGGGAACAACGTATGTTGTTATGCTGTTTGACCGATAAAGATCTTCGTAGAATATGTAGGAGCCAATATGAGAATCCAGGTTCTACTATTGGTTATTGATCGGAAATGTGTCTCGGTCATGTCTACATAGTTCTCAAACCTCAGGGTCTGCACGCTTAACGTTCGATGACGATTTGTATTATGAGTTATGTGATTTGATGAACCGAAGTTTGTTTGGAGTCCCGGATGATATCACGGACATGACGATGAGTCTCAAAATGTTCGAGAGGTAAAGATTCATATATCGGAAGGTTTCATTTGGACATCGGGATGGTTCTGAGTGGTTCGGGCATTTTTTTGGAGTACCGGGAGGTTACGGGGACCCCCCGGGAGAAGTTATGGGCCTTATTGGCCATAAGAGGGAAGCACACCAGCCCACAAGGGGGTGGTGTGCCCACCCTTGGGCAGGAGACTGATTAGGACTAGGAGAAGGGGGCCGGCCCCCTTTCCTTCTCCTTCTCCCTTCCCCATTTCCTACTCTGTGTGGGAGGTGGAATCCTACTAGGACTAGGGAGTTCTAGTAGGACCCCACACCTTGGCGCGCCCCCTAGGGCCGGTTGCCTCTCCCTCTCCTTCCTTTATATATGGAGGTAGGGGCACCCCTAGAACATGCATGTTGATCTTTTAGCCGTGTGTGGTGCCCCCTCCACACTTACACACCTCGGTCATAATGTCGCAGTGCTTAGGCGAAGCCCTGCGCCGGTAACTTCATCATCACCGTCTCCACACCGTCATGCTGACGTAACTCTCCCTCTGCCTCAATTGGATCAAGAGTTCGAGGGATGTCACCGAGCTGAACATGTGCAGATCACGGAGGTGCCGTACGTTCGGTACTTGGATCGGTTGGATCATGAAGACGTTCGACTACATCAACCGCGTTACTAAACGCTTCCGCTTTCGGTCTACGAGGGTACCTAGACACACTCTCCCCTCTCGTTGCTATGCATCTCCTAGATAGATCTTGCATGATCGTAGGTATTTTTTGAAATACTGCGTTCCCCAACAGTGCCATCCGAGCCAGGTCTACGCGTAGATGTTATATGCACGAGTAGAACACAAAGAGTTGTGGGCGATAATAGTCATACTACATACCAGCAATGTCTTACTTTGATTCAGCAGTATTGTTGGATGAAGCTGCCCGGACCAACATTACATGACCACATTCATGAGACTGGTTCTACCGACGTGCTTTGCACACAGGTGGCTAACGGGTGTCTATTTCTCCAACTTTAGTTGAATCGAGTTTGACTATGCCCGGTCCTTGTTGAAGGTTAAAACATCACACTTGGCGAAAAATCGTTGTGGTTTTAATGCGTAGGTAAGAATGGTTCTTGCTAGAAGTCCGTAGCAGCCACGTAAAACTTGCAACAACAAAGTAGAGTGCGTCTAACTTGTTTTTGCAGGGCATGTTGTGATGTGATATGGTCAAGACGTGATGAGATATAAATTGTTGTATGAGATGATCATGTTTTATTAAAGTTATCGGCAACTAGCAGGAGCCTTATGGTTGTCTCTTTATTGCATAAGATGCAAGCACTATATAATTGCTTTACTTTATCACTATGTGATAGCAATAGTTGCAAAAGCAATAGTTGGCGAGACGACCATCTGACGACATGTTGATAGAGATCAAGATGATGGAGATCATGGTGTCATGTCGGTGATGATGGAGATCATGACGGTACTTTGGAGATGGAGATCAAAGGCACAAGATGATGATGGCCATATCATATCACATATTTTGATTGCATGTGATGTTTATATTTTATGCATCTTATTTTGCTTAGTACGACGGTAACATTACGAGATGATCCCTTACTAAAATTTCAAGGTATAAGTGTTCTCCCTGAGTATGCACCATTGCGACAGTTCTTTGTGCTGAGACACCACATGATGATCGGGTGTGATAAGCTCTATGTTCACATACAACGGGTGCAAGCCAGTTTTGCACATGCAGAATACTCGGGTTAAACTTGATGAGCCTAGCATATGCAGATATGGCCTCACAACACAGAGACCGAAAGGTCGAACGTGAATCATATAGTAGATATGATCAACATAGGGATGTTCACCATTGAAAGCTACTCCATCTCACGTCATGATCGGACATGGTTTAGTTGATATGGATCACGTGATCATTTAGATGACTAGAGGGATGTCTATCTAAGTGGGAGTTCTTAAGTAATATGATTAATTAAACTTAAATTTATCATGAACTTAGTCCTGGTAGTATTTGCATATCAATGTTGTAGATCAATTGCTCACGTATAGCTTCCCCGTTTTATTTATGATATGTTCCTAGAGAAAACTAAGTTGAAAGTTGATAGTAGCAATGATGCAGACTAGGTCCGTGATCTAAGGATTATCCTCATTGCTGCATAGAAGAATTATGTCCTTGATGCACCACTAGGTGACAGAACTATTGTAGGAGCAAATGCAGACGTTATGAACGTTTGACAAGCTTGGTATGATGACTAGTTGATAGTTTAGTGCACCATGCTTCCGGGACTTCAAAAATGTTCCAAGAGTTGAAATTGGTATGAACGCCATGGAGCATATGAGATATTCCAAGAGTTGAAATTGGTATTTCGGACTCATGCCCGAGTCGAGAGGTATTTTTGCCTACAAGATGGAGGAGAATAGCTCAACCAGTGAGCATGTGCTCAGAATGTCTTAGTACTACAATCGCTTGAATCAAGTGGGAGTTAATCTTCTAGATAAGATAGTGATTGATAGAGTTCTCTAGTCACTATCACGAGTTACTGGAACTTCGTGATGAACTATAATATGCAAGGGATGATCAAAACGATTCCCCGAGCTCTTCGCGATGCTAAAATCGGTGAAGGTAGAAATCAAGAAAAGCATCAAGTGTTGATTGTTGACAAGACCACTAGTTTCAAGCAAAAGGGCAAGGGAAAGAAAGGGAACTTCAAGAAGAATGACAAGCAAGTTGCCACCCCCATGAAGAATCCCAAAGCTAGACCCAAGCCTGAAACTGAGTGTTTCTACTGCAAAGGAAATGGTCACTGGAAGCGGAAATGCCCCAAATACTTGGATTATAAGAAGGATGGCAAAGTGAACAAAAGTACATATGATATGTGTACTTTACTAGTATTCAGAGTAGCCCCTGGGTATTTGATACCGGTTCAGTTGTTATGATTATTAACTTGAAACAGGAGTTATAAAATGAACAATGACTAGTTGAGGGCAAGGTGACGATGTGTGTTGGAAGTGATTCCAAGGTTGATAAGATCACCATCGCACACTCCCTTTACCTTCGGGATTAGTGTTGAACCTAAAATAAATGTTATTTGGTGTTTGCGTTGAGCATAATATGATTGGATCATGTTTATTGCAATACAGTTATTCATTTAAGTCAAAGAATAATTGTTATTCTATTTACATGAATAAAACCTTCTGTGGTCATACATGCAATGTAAATGGTTTACTGAATCTCGATCACAGTGATACACACAATATTGATACCAAAATATACAAAGTTAATAATGATAGTGCAACTTATTTATGGCACTACCGTTTAGGTCATATTGGTGTAAAGCGCATGAAGAAACTCCATGCTGATGGGCTTTTGGAATCTCTTGATTATGAATCACTTGATGCTTGCGAACCATGCCTCATGGGAAAGATGACTAATACTCCGTTCTCCGGAACAATGGAGCGAGCAACTGACTTATTGGAAATAATACATACTGGTGTATACAGTCCGATGAGTGTTGAGGCTCACGGCGGGTATCGTTATTTTCTGACCTTCACAGATGATTTGAGCAGATATGGGTATATCTACTTAATGAAACACAAGTCTGAAACATTTGGAAAGTTCAAATAATTTTAGAGTGAAGTTGAGAATCATCGTAACAAGAAAATAAAGTTTCTACGATCTGACCGCGGAGGCGAATATTTGAGTTACGAGTTTGGCCTTCATTTGAAACAATGTGGAATAGTTTTGCAACTCACGCCACCTGGAACACCACAACGTAATGGTGTGTCTGAACATCGTAACTATACTTTATTAGATATGGTGCGATCTATGATGTCTCTTACCGAATTACCACTATCGTTTTGGGGTTATGCATTAGAGACAACTGCATTCACGTTAAATAGGGCACCATCTAAAAATCCGTTGAGACGACACCATATGAACTGTGGTTTAGCAAGAAACCTAAGCTGTCATTTCTTAAAGTTTGGGATTGTGATGCTTATGTGAAAAAGTTTCAGCCTGATAAGCTCAAACCCAAACTGGAGAAGTGCGTCTTCATAGGATACCCAAAAGAAACTGTTGGGTACACCTTCTATCACAGATCCGAAGGCAAGATCTTTGTTGCTAAGAGTGGATCCTTTCTAGAAATGGTGTTTCTCTCGAAAGATGTGAGTGGGAGGAATGTAGAACTTGATGAGGTAATTGTACCTTCTCCTGAATTGGAAATTAGTTCATCATAGAAATCAGTTCCAGTGATTCCTACACCAATTAGTGAGGAAGCTAATGATGATGATCATGAAACTTTAGATCAAGTTACTATCGAACTTCGTAGGTCAATCAGAGTACGGTCCGCACCATAGTGGTACCGTAATCCTGTTTTGGAAGTCATGTTACTAGACCATGACGAACCTACGAACTATAAGGAAGCGATGATGAGCCCAGATTCCACGAAATGGCTTGAGGCCATGAAATCTGAGATGTGATGTGATCCATGTATGAGAACAAAGTATGAACTTTGATGGACTTGCCCGATGATCGTCGAGCCATTGAGAATAAATGGCTCTTCAAGAGGAAGACAGACGCTGATAGTAGTGTTACTATCTACAAAGCTCGAATTGTCGCAAAAGGTTTTTGACAAGTTCAAGATGTTGACTATGATGGGGTTTTCTCACTCGTATCGATGCTTAAAGTCTGTCCGAATCACGTTAGCAACTGCCACATTTTATGAAATCTGACAAATGGGTGTCAAAAAAACTGCATTCCATAATATATTTATTAAAGAAGAGTTGTATATGATACAACCAGAAGGTTTTGTCAATCCTAAAGGTGCTAACAAAATGTGCAAGCTCTAGCGATCCATCTATGGACTGGTGCAAGCATCTCGGAGTTGGAATATACGCTTTGATGAGTTCGGAAATGATGTAGAATTTTCTAGAAAGCATAAAGGAGTGTTTGAAAGGAGGTTTTCAAAGAAATACCTAAGTGAAGCTCCTTACATATTGGGCATCAAGATCTATAAAGATAGATCAAGTCAATTGATAAGACTTTCGATGAGTACATACCTTGATAAGATTTTGAAGGATTTTAAAATTGATCAGTCAAAGACGGAGTTCTTGCCTGAGTTGTAAGGAGTGAAGTTGAGTAAAGACTCAAAACCCGACCTCGGCAGAAAATAGAAAGAGAATGAAAAGTCATTCCCTATGCCTCAGTCATAGGTTCTATAAAGTATGTTATGTTGTGTACTTATTGTGTACCTCACTGTGGGTTTGAAAAGAGGGTAGAATAGTGATCCAGGAGTGGATCACTGGACAACGGTCAAAACTATCCTTAGTGGAATAAGGACATGTTTCTCGGTTATGGAGGTGACAAAAAGTTCGTCGTAAAGCGTTACGTTGATGCAAGCTTTGACACTGATCCAAATTACTCTAACTCTCTATCTAGATACATATTGAAAGTGGGATCAATTAGCTAGAGTAGCTCCGTGGAGAGCATTGTAGACATAGAAAATTTGCAAAATACATACGGCTCTGAATGTGGCAGACCCGTTGACTAAACTTCTCTAACAAAGCAAAACATGATCACTCTTTGGGTGTTAATCACATAGCGATATGAACTAGATTATTGACTCTAGTAAACCTTTTGGGTGTTGGTCACATGGAGATGTGAACTAATCACATAAAGATGTCAACTATTGGTGTTAAATCACATGACGATGTGAACTAGATTATTGACTCTAGTGCAAGTGGGAGACTAAAGGAAATATTCCCTAGATGCAATAATAAAGTTGTTATTTATATTTCCTTATGTCATGATAAATTTTTATTATTCATGCAAGAACTGTATTAACTGGAAACTTAGTACATGTGTGAATACATAGACAAAATAGAGTGTCCCTAGTATGCCTCTACTTGACTAGCTCGTTAATCAAAGATGGTTAAGTTTCCTGACCATAGACATGTGTTGTCATTTGATGAACGGGATCACATCATTAGAGAATGATGTGATGGACACGACCCATCCTTTAGCTTAGCACTATGATTCTTTAGTTTATTGCTATTGCTTTCTTCATGAATTATGCATGTTCCTATGACTATGAGATTATGCAACTCCCGAATACTGGAGGAACACTTAGTGTGCTATCAAACATCACAACGTAACTGGGTGATTATAAAGAGTTATGTGATTTGACGAACCGAAGTATGTTCGGAGTCCCGGATGAGATCACGGACATGACGAAGAGTCTCAAAATGGTCAAGAGGTAAAGATTCATATATTGGAAGGTTGCATTTGGACATCAGAATGGTTCCGAGTGGTTCGGGCATTTTTCTGTAGTACCGGGAGGCTACCGAAACCCCCCGGGAGAAGTTATGGGCCTTATGGGCCATAAGAGGGGAGCACACCAGCCCACAAAGGGCTGGTGCGCCCCCCCCCTTGGGCAGGAGGCTGATTAGAACTAGGAGAAGGGGCCGGCCCTGATACGTCTCCAACGTATCTATAATTTTTGATTGTTCCATGCTATTATATTATATGTTTTGGATGTTTAATGGGCTTTAATATGCACTTTTATATTATTTTTGGGACTAACCTATTAACCAAAGGCCCAGTGCAAATTGCTGTTTTTTTGCTTATTTCAGTGTTTCGCAAAAAAGGAATATCAAACGGAATCCAAACAGAACGAAACCTTCCTGGAACAAATGCAACCCAGGAGACTTGGAGTACAAGTCTGGAAGTCCGCGAAGCTTCCACGAGGCAGGGGGCGCGCCCAGCGTCCCTCGTGGGCCCCACGGAGCTCCACCGACGTACTTCTTTCACCTATATATACCCATGTACCCTAAAACATCCAGGAGAGCCACGAAACCACTTTTCCACCGCCGCAACCTTCTGTACTCGTGAGATCCCATCTGGGGACCTTTCTCGGTGATCTGCCGGAGGGGGATTCAATCACGGAGGGCTTCTACAACAACACCATAGCCTCTCCGATGATGTGTGAGTAGTTTACCACAGATCTTCGGGTCCATATTTATTTGCTAGATGGCTTCTTCTCTCTCTTTGATCTTCAATACAAAGTTCTCCATGATGTTCTTGGAGATCTATTCGATGTAATATTCTTTTGTGGTATGTTTGCCGAGATCCAATGAATTGTGGGTTTATGAATTTGATTATCTATGAATATTATTTGGTTCTTCTCTGAATTCTTATACGCATGATTTGATATGTTTGCAAGTCTCTTCTAAATATTGGTTTAGTTTGGCCTACTAGATTGATCTTTCCTGCAATGGGAGAAGTGCTTAGCTTTGGGTTTAATCTTGCGGTGTCCTTTCCCAGTGACAGCAGGGGCAGCAAGGCACGTATTGTATTGTTGCCATCGAGGATACAAAGATGGGGTTTATATCATATTGCTTGAGTTTATCCCTCTACATCATGTCATCTTGCCTAATGCGTTACTCTGTTCTTATGAACTTAATACTCTAGATGCATGCTGGATAGCGGTCGATGTGTGGAGTAATAGTAGTAGATGGAGGATCGTTTTGGTCTACTTGACACGGACGTGATGCCTATATTCATGATCATTGCCTTAGATATCATCATAACTATGCGCTTTTCTATCAATTGCTTGGCAGTAATTTGTTCACCCACCATAATACATGCTATCTTGAGAGAAGCCACTAGTGAAACCTATGGCCCCCGGGTCTACTTTACATCATATAAGTTTCCGGTCTATAGTTCTAGTTTACTATTTATTTTGCAATATTTATTTTCCAATCTATACAACAAAAATACCAAAAATATTTATCTTATTATCTTTATCAGATCCCACTTTTTCAAGTGGCCGTGAAGGGATTGCCAACCCCTTTATCGCGTTGGTTGTAAGGTTCTTGATTGTTTGTGCAGATACTAGGCGACTTGCGTGTAGTCTCCTACTGGATTGATACCTTAGTTCTCAAAAACTGAGGGAAATACTTACGCTACTTTCCTGCATCACCCTTTCCTATTCAAGGGAAAACCAATGCATGCTCAAGAGGTAGCAGGCCCCCCTTTCCTTCTCCTTATCCTTCCCCCTTTCCTACTCCGTGTGGGAGGTGGAATCCTACTAGGACTAGGGAGTCCTAGTAGGACTCCACACCTTGGCGTGCCCCCTAGGGCCGGCTGCCTCTCCCTCTCCCTCCTTTATATACGTAGTCAGGGGGCACCCGTAGAACACACAAGTTGATCTTTTAGCCGTGTGTGGTGCCCCCTCCATAGTTAAACACCTCGGTCATATCGTCGTAGTGCTTGGGCGAAGCCCTATGCCGGCAACTTCATCATCACCGTCACCACGCCGTCGTGCCGATGTAACTCTCCCTCAGCCTCAACTGGATCAAGAGTTCGAGGGACGTCAGTGAGCTGAACGTGTGTAGATCGCAGAGGTGCCGTACATTCGGTACTTGGATTGGTTGGATCGCAAAGACATTCGACTACATCAACCACGTTACTAAACGCTTCCGCTTTCAGTCTACGAGGGTATGTAGACACACTCTCCCCTCTTGTTGCTATGCATCTCCTAGATAGATCTTGTGTGATTGTAGGAAAGATTTTGAAATACTGTGTTCCCAAACACTAAAATCATGGCACCCGGGCCCAAAGTGACAAGCATTAAGCATCGCAAAGTCATAGCAACATCAATCTCAGAACATAGTGGATACTAGGGATCAAGCACTAACAAAACTAACTAGATTACATGATGAATCTCATCCAACTCCTCATCGACCAGCAAGCCTACGAAGGAATTACTCACTCCCGGTGGGGAGCATCATGGAATTGGTGATGGGGAAGGGTTTGTGATGATGAAGAACGAAGATCCCCCCTCTCCGGAGCCCCAAACGGACTCCAGATCTGGCCTCCTGATGAAGAACATGAGGTGGCGGCGGCTCCTTCTCGTGGATCTCGATAATTCTTTCTCCCTGATTTTTTTTCTAAATTTTTTGGATTTTATAGCGTAGGTTTCATGGTCTGCGGGGCCACCAGGTGGGGACAACCCACCTGGTGGGCAGGCGCGCCTTGGTAGGTTGTGCCCACCCAGGTGCCCCCCTCAGGTGAATCTTGGCTCCAGAAATTCTCTTTTATTGTATTAAAATCCTCGCAAAGTTTCGTTCCATTATGAGAACTTTTATTTCTGCACAAAAACAACACCATGGTAGTTCTGCTGAAAACAGTGTCAGTCTGGGGTTAGTTTCATTCAAATCATGCAAATTAGAGTCCAAAACAAGAGGAAAACTGTTACGGAAAGTAGATACGTTAGAGGCGTATCAGCCAGCTACCATAGGGGGGCGCGCCACCCCTTGTGGGCTGGTGTGCTCCCCTCTCATGGCCCATATATTCCCCCCCGGGGGTTCCGGTAACCCCCGGTACTCTGATAAATACCTGATACATTTGGGAATACTTCCGGTGTCCGAATACTATCGTCCTATATATCAATCTTTAGCTCTCGACCATTTCGAGACTCCTCGTCATGTTCGTGATCTCATCCGGGACTTCAAACAAAATTCGGTCACCAAATCACATTACTCATATAATACAATATCGTCATCGAATGTTAAGTGTGCGGACCCTACGGGTTCGAGAACTATGTAGACATGACCGAGACACCTCTCCGGTCTATGACCAATAGCGGAACCTGGATGCTCATATTGGTTCCTACATATTCTATGAAGATCTTTATCGGTCGAACCGTTATGACAACATACATTATTCCCTTTGTCTATCGATATGTTACTTGCCCGAGATTCGATCGTCGGTATCTGCATACTTAGTTTAATCTCGTCAACGGAAAGTCTTTTTAATCGTTCCATAATACATCACCTCGTGACCAACTCCTTATTCATTTGCTTGAAAGCTTATGATGTGTAATACTGAGAGGGCCCAGAGATAATTCTCTGATATTCAGAGTGACAAATCCTAATCTCGATCTATGCCAACTCAACAAACACCTTTGGAGATACCTGTAGAGCATCTTTATGATCACCCAGTTATGTTGTGACATTTGATAGCACACAAGGCATTCCTCCGGTATCCGGGAGTTGCATAATCTCATATTCCAAGGAATATGTATTTGACATGAAGAAAACAATAGCAATAAAACTGAATGATCATTATGCTAAGTTAACGGATGGGTCTTGTCCATCACATTATTCTCCTAATGATGTGATCCCGTTATCAAATGACAACTCATGTCTATGGTTAGGAAACCTTAACCATCTTTGATCAATGAGCTAGTCAAGTAGAGGCTCACTAGGGACATAGTGTTTGTCTATGTATTCACACATGTATTAAGGTTTGCAATCAATACAATTCTAGCATGAATAATAAACATTTATCATGAATAAGGAAATATACAATAACAACTTTATTATTGCCTCTAGGGCATATTTCCTTCAGTCTCCCACTTGCACTAGAGTCAATAATCTAGATTACATTGTAATGATTCTAACACCCATGGAGTCTTGGTGTTGATCATGTTTTGCTCGTGGAAAGGCTTGGTCAACCGGTCTACTACATTCAGATTCATATGTATTTTGCAAATCTCTATGTCTCCCTCCTTGACTTGATCACCGGTGGAGTTCAAGCGTCTCTTGATGCGTTTGGTTCTTTTGTGAATCTGGATTCCTTCGCTAAGGTAATTGCTCCAGTATTGTCACAAAAGATTTTCATTGGACCCGATGCACTAGGTATTACACCTAGATCGGATATGAACTCCTTCATCCATACTCCTTCATTTGCTGCTTCCGAAGTAGCTATGTACTCCGCTTCACACGTAGATCCCGCCACGACGCTCTGCTTGGAACTGCACCAACTGACAGCTCCACCATTCAAAATAAATATGTATTCGGTTTGTGACTTAGAGTCATCCGGATCAGTGTCAAAGCTATCATCAACATAGCCATTTACGACGAGCTCTTTATCACCTCCATAAACGAGAAACATATCATTGGTCCTTTTAAGGTACTTCAAGATGTTCTTGATCGATGTCCAGTGATCCATTCCTGGATTACTTTGGTACCTCCTTGCCAGACTTATGGGAAGGCACACATCAGGTCTGGTACACAACATAGAATACATGATAGAACCTACAGCTGAGGCATAGGTAATGCCTTTCATTTTCTCTCTATCTTCTGCAGTAGTCAGGCATTGAGTCTAACTCAATTTCACACCTTGTAACATAGGCAAGAACCCTTTCTTTGACTAACCATTTTGAACTTCTTCAAAACTTTATCAAGGTATGTGCTTTGTGAAAGTCCTATTAAGCGTCTTGATCTATCTCTATAGATCTTGATGCCCAATATATAAGCAGCTTCACCAAAGTATTTCATTGAAAAACTCTTATTCAAGTATCCTTTTATGCTATCCAGAAATTCTACATCATTCCCAATCAACAATATGTCATTCACATATAATATTAGAAATGCTACAGAGATCCCACTCACTTTCTTGTAAATACAGGCTTCTCCGAAAGTCTGTATAAAACCATATACTTTGATCACCTCATAAAAGCATATATTCCAACTCTGAGATGCTTGCACCAGTCCATAGATGGATCGCTCGAGCTTGCACACTTTGTTAGCACCTTTAGGATCGACAAAACCTTCTGGTTGCATCATATACAACTCTTCTTTAAGAAATCCATTAAATAATGCAGTTTTGACGTCCATTTACCAGATTTCATAATCCTAAAATGCGGCAATTGCTAACATGATTCGAACAGACTTAAGCATCACTACGGGTGAGAAAGTCTCATCATAGTAAAATCCTTGAACCAGTCGAAAACCTTTTGTGACAGGTCGAGCTTTGTAGACAGTAACATTACCATCAGTATATGTCTTCTTCTTGAAGATCCATTTATTCTCTATGGCTCGCCGATCATCGGGCAAGTCCACCAAAGTCTAGACTTTGTTCTCATACATGGATCCTATCTCAGATTTCATGGCCTCAAGCCATTTATCGGAATCTGGGCTCATCATAGCTTCTTCATAGTTCGTAGGTTCTTTATGGTCTAGTAACATGACTTCCAGAACAGGATTACCGTACCACTCTTGTTGTGGATTTGTCACGACAGATGCCCTAGGGAAAGGACTTAGGTGTGGATCCGTCGCAGCTAGGTTAGCTTGAAGGGGTTGAACGGGATAAAAGGACACAAGGAGTTTACCCAAGTTCGGCCCCTCTCAACAAGGTAAAAGCCTTCGTCCTGCTTCTAGTTGTATTGCTTGAGTTTCGATTACAAGGGAGCGAATACGCTTTACCTAGTTCTCAATCGATTGTCTCTTCAGTCAACCCGCCACCAGGCCTCACTTTATATACCCGGGCAGAGACCCGGAGGCTTACAGAGTCCCGACTGGCTCACACAATGTGACCGACTCGGCTTCTAAATAGCCATGCCTTTACAGAGCAAGTCCTACTATGGCGGTTCCCAACCCTGGTCATGGGCCTTCAACAGGCCTGCCTCCATAAGCCACCGTCTTCTTAACTCTCCCTAGGCCTCCTTCTAGATAAACCACCAATGGTATAACCCGGCTCCTCCTGGGTGGGTCATACCTCGAAGCTATATCCCCAACATTAGGCCCTAGGTTGATTTGAACTTGATCATATCAATCTCCACTGTCTGACTTAGTAGAATGTATCATTATCGATTCCTTATCAATCTGCTATAACTCGCCATTATGTCACATAGCAGAACCATTTCAACCCGCCATGACATCACATGCATTAATTCCGCACAAAGCCCACGATATCTCAAGGGATCTTTATCTTAACGGACCTTGCGAAAATCGAGGCACCTGCATTGCCTGCATAATCATTTTGCCTCCTCGGTCCTCACGCATGCCATCTTATCCTCCCCATATATTCCCCAAAGGGTTCCGGTAACCCCCCGGTACTCCGATAAATACCCGATACATTCCGGAACACTTCCGGTGTCCGAATACTACCGTCCTATATATCAATCTTTACCTATTGACCATTTCGAGACTCCTTGTCATGTCCGTGATCTCATCCGGGACACCGAACAACATTCGGTCACCAAATCACATAACTCATATAATACAATATCGTCATTGAATGTTAAGCGTGCAGACCCTACGGATTCAAGAACTATGTAGACATGACCGAGACACCACTCTGGTCAATAACCAATAGCGGAACCTGGATGCTCATATTAGTTCCTACATATTCTACGGAGATCTTTATCGGTCAAACTGTTATGACAACATACGTTATTCCCTTTGTCTATCGGTATGTTACTTGCCCGAGATTTGATCGTCGGTATTTGCATACCTAGTTCAGTCTTGTTACCGGCAAGTCTCTTTACTCGTTCCATAATACATCACCTCATGACCAACTCCTTAGTAATTTTCTTGCAAGCTTATGATGTGTATTACCGAGAGGGCCCAGAGATACCTCTCTAATATTCGGAGTGACAAATCCTAATCTTGATGTATGCCAACTCAACAAACACCTTCGGAGATACCTGTAGAGCATCTTTATGATCACCCAGTTACATCGTGATGTTTGATAGCACATAAGGCATTCCTCCGGTATCCGGGAGTTGCATAATCTCATAGTCGAAGGAATATGTATTTGACATGAAGAAAGCAATAACAATAAACCTAAACGATCATTATCCTAAGTTAACGGATGGGTCTTGTCCATCACATCATTCTCCTAATGATGTGATCCCATTATCAAATGAAAACTCATGTCTATGGTTAGGAAACCTTAACCATCTTTGATCAATAAGCTATTCAAGTAGAGGCTCACTAGGGACATAGTGTTTGTCTATGTATTCACACATGTATTAAGGTTTTTGATCAATACAATTCTAGCATGAATAATAAACATTTATCATGAATAAGGTAATATAAAATAACAACTTTATTATTGCCTCTAGGCATATTTCCTTCAGCCACGACTCACGTGGCGGACGAAGAGTGGGATGTCTCAGCACAGCATGGACCGCAGGAGGCGTTGCGCCCCAAGACCGAGTCCTGACGCGGAGGTGGTGTATCTGCATGGGATCCCACGCCCGCGGATCCCGGCAGTGCAGGCGTAGGCGGATCACCATCATGTCTTGCGCTTTCGTCCTCTTCTGCAGCATGTAATATAGGCTGATATGCATTGTTTTCATCGCCATTTTTGCAGCAAAAATTCCTCCTGTACTATCTGCATCATCAGGAAGCTGAGTAGCATGGTCATGAGGATTAGTCATATGATCACTAGTATCATTCCCCTCTTGACCTAAGCCGGTAAGATGACTAGGGAGTAGAAGAATTTCTTTGCATAGGAGTGCTCTCGCATTTGGAAGGGAAACACCGTCTCATCAAAGGCAACATCACGAGAGATGTAGACTCTGCCGGTGCAAACATCTAGGCATTTCACACCTTTGTGTTGGGGGCTATAACCAATGAACACACAATGTTTAGACCTAAAAGAGAGTTTTCTTGAATTTTAAGGTCGTAGATTGGGCCAACAAGCACACCCAAAAACTCTAAGGGAGGCATAGTTTGGTTTGACATATGTAAGAGTCGTTCAATGGGTGTTTCCAAGTTGATAACTCGACCAGGCAGAATATTTATGAGATGGGTAATAGTAATGAATGCTTCATCCCAAAATTTCAGTGGCATGGATGCATTGGCAAGAAGTGAGAGAGCAATTTCAACGATATGTTGATGCTTGCGTTCAGCAGAGCCATTTTGTTCGTGTGCATGAGGGCAAGAGATGTGGTGAGAAATTCCCAATTTTTGGAAAAAATTTGTTTCAATTTTTCATACTCACCACCCCGGTCCGATTGGACTGAGATAATTTTACTATCAAACTTACGTTCAACAAGTGCATGGAAATTTTGGAAAACTTGAAACACATCAGATTTATGCTTGATAAGATAGATCCATGTATTTGCTATAATCATCAATGAAGCTTACATAATATTTGTGTCTACCAACAAAAAGAGGTGCTTGCCCCCATACATCAGAAAAAATGAGTTCTAATGGTTTGGAAGAAACACTAGTTGACACGGGGTAAGGAAGTTGATGAATTTTTGCTCTCTGACATGAATCACAAACTGTTTCATTACTAGGCTCACCAACAAAAGGGAACTTATTTTCCCTAAGCACTCGTTGAACAATAGTAAAAGAAGGATACCCTAAACGATCGAGCTACCTTGCCGAAGATAATTTGGCGACACCAAGAACTTGTTTATTGGAACTCCTAAGATGGGGGATCAACGGATAGAGCCCACCAATGCATCTACCCCTATAGAGAACTCTCCTCATTGCTTGGTCCTTAATCAAAAAGAAGAAGGGGTGAAGCTCAAGAAAGACATGATTGTCCAAAGCAATACGATGAACGAAGAGGAGATTTGTTCTAGCATGAGGTGAATGAAGAATTTTTTTGAGATAAATAGGATGGCTAGGGGCATGTAATATTGGCTGACCAATATGATCTATTCTCATACCTGACCCATTGGCTCCATGAATCTAATCTTGGCCATGATACTTGTTACGATCCGTCGGCTTCTCTAGCTCTCCTATGAGGTGTTCGGACGCCCCACTATCTACGTACTAGTTTGTATCCACCCCTACTAAGCGGTAGCAGCCACATTTTCTTCCAGTGCGTCATCATCGAACCTATACCAGTAGTCTTTGGCACTATGGACAAATTTACCACAGATCTGGCACTAGACAGGTTTGTTGCCTCTTGGTTTCTTGCTGGGTGCAGGTCCACCTAGTCCTCCTGGACCTCCTGGACCGCCACCATATCGGGCACCCTTGTTGTTATATAAAGGGCACCTGCCACCACCGTCGCCTTGCTTTTTGGCTATAGCCGCCACCGTTCACGCGATGGAGGCGGATCACTACGACGAGCAGCAATATTGGTAGAGGACTTGAAGCCTCCACCGCCGGCGCCTCCTGTAAACAGCTCCACGCATTGGTCGAAGTTGCAGACCTGCGCATAGAGGAAGTCGACAGTGACCGGCTCCATGCGGGCGTCCAGGGCCGAGACTACAGAATTTTAGTCAAGGTCCAGCCCCGTGACGATGAAGGAGAGCAGTTTGTATTCCCCTAATGGCTTCCCCACAACAGCAAGTTCATCCCCCAGTGCCCGCATCCGACCGAAATATGCCAGAGCCGATTGAGTGCCTTTCTGAGAATTCGTGAGGGAGATGCTGATGTTATTGATATGTGAACGGGACTGTGAAGCGAACATATTACCGAGGGAGGTCCAGAGCGCGTGTGGTGTGCAGATCGAGACCACTGAGACGAGCACATCTCTTGACAGGTTGTTCAAGATGTGCCCAAGGACCTGTTAGTCCTGTCTCACCCATGCCTCGTAGGCTGGGTTAGGGATCGTCTGATCCTTCCCATCTTTGTCCTTGGTGGTGATGAGTTTCTCAGGTGCAGCAGTGGAGCCGTCGAGGTAGCCATAGAGACTAGCACTGAGGATGTGAGGGAGGATATGCGCCCTCCATAGGAGATAGTTCTCCCTGATGAGCTTCTCCGTGATTTGGAGCCAAGGCCGCCGTGGATAGCTTGGGTTGATGAGGACGCCATCGGAGCTCTGGTGGAGATGGGTTTTCAGGACATAGGGGAAGAGGGAGCTCTGATTACCATATAGGATTTCATGATGGAAGCGTACTACCCTTTCGTGAGAGGGCCGCGGTATTTATTGATAGAAGGGGCTTATCCCTTGTTGCGCATGCAAATTTTGAAACTTGGAGTACATGAGATGGAGGAGATAGAGATGATCTAAGAGCATCTCTAATAGATGATGTATATTTTGGTGATCCAAACCAGTGTTGTAAAAATTTGGAGCACCAAAAAGTGTTTTTTACGTCTCCGAAAAAGGCTCAACTCCAACAGAGATGGTCCAAAATGGAGATGTAAAAGAGCAACTCCAACAGATGGTCCAAAACGAAGATGTAAAACCGTCCGCCGGCCGCGCGGCCACTATTCAGCCGTTGTACAACCGTGGTTTTGCCATTGAAATATCACTTAAAATTTAAAATTAAAGTGCATCATCATCATAGTTTCAAATCCCTAACAAAAGTGCATCATCATCATCATAGTTTCAAATCCATCTACCAAAAGTGCATCGTCCCAATCAAAGTTTTTTGCCCTACATATTAAAATGCACATGAATATCATTCATGCGGGTCATCAACACCATCGTCGTTGTGAACTGTGGTACGATCATCATCATCACTGTCTTCTTTGTCGACGTTGTGAAGCGGTGAAGTCTCGTTGCTGGGAGCACCACCGGAAGCACCTTCATTGCCTCCCATGCCGGTCATGTTGCCGACGAAGCCACCTCCAACGCCACTAATGTTGCCGCCATAACCACCTCCGAAGCCACCCATCATGTTGCCGCCAAAGCCTCCTCCCTTGTCAGTCATGTTGCCTCCGAAGCCACCTCCCATGCCACCAAAATCCACCTTCCATGTTGCCATCGAAGCCACCTCCCATGTTCCCGCCAAATGCACCATTCATGGCACCTCCCATCATGTTCATGTAGCCACCCATGCCTCCTCCCATCATCATTTGCCTCATGAGCATTTGCTTCTTCATGAGAATTTCATCACGACAAAATTCAACATAGGCCTTTGCCTTGGGATCAAGAGTAGATGTGTCCATAAACATAAACTTGAGTCCTTCTGTAAAGGAAATATGCCCTAGATGCAATAATAAAGTTCTTATTTATATTTCCTTATATCATGATAAATGTTTATTATTCATGCTAGAATTGTATTAACCGAAAATCTAGTACATGTGTGAATACATAGACAAAACAGAGTGTCCCTAGTATGCCTCTACTTGACTAGCTCGTTAATCAAAGATGGTTAAGTTTCCTGACCATAGACATGTGTTGTCATTTGATGAACGAGATCACATCATTAGGAGAATGATGTGATGGACAAGACCCATCCGTTAGCTTAGCATAATGATCTTTTAGTTTTATTGCTATTGCTTTCTTCATGACTTATACATGTTCCTCTGACTATGAGATACTATGAGATTATGCAACTCCCGAATACCGGAGGAACACCTTGTGTGCTATCAAACATCACAACGTAACTAGGTGATTTATAAAGGTGCTCTATAGGTGTCTCCAGAGGTCTTTGTTGAGTTGGCATAGATCGAGAATAGGATTTGTCACTCCATGTATCGGAGAGGTATCTCTGGGCCCTCTCGGTAATGCACATCACTATAAGCCTTGCAAGCAATGTGACTAATGAGTTAGTTGTGGGATGATGCATTACGGAATGAGTAAAGAGACTTTCCGGTGACGAGATTGAACGAGGTATGATGATACCGACGATCGAATCTCGGGCAAGTAACATACCGATGACAAAGGGAACAACGTATGTTGTTATGCAGTTTGACCGATAAAGATGTTCGTAGAATATGTAGGAACCAATATGAGCATCCAGGTTCCACTATTGGTTATTGACCGGAGATATGTCTCGGTCATGTCTACATAGTTCTCGATCCCGTAGGGTCCGCACGCTTAACGTTCGATGACGGTTTGTATTATGAGTTTCGTGTTTTGATGAACCGAAGTTTTCTTGGAATCTCGAATGAGATCACGGACATGACAAGGAGTCTCGAAATGGTCAAGACATAAAGATTCATATATTGGAAGGTTACATTTGGACACCGGAATGGTTCGAGTTGTTTCGGATAAGTTTCGGAGTAGCGGGGGTTACCGAACCCCCCCCCCCCCCCCCCGAAAGTTCATGGGCCTTCATGGGCCCTAGTGGAAAGGAGAGGAGGGCCACAAGGGAGGTCGCGTCCCCCCATGGCCAGTCCGAATTGGACTAGAGAGGGGGCGGCGCCCCCTCTTTCCTTCTCCCCTCTTCCACCTTCCCTCCTCCCTCTCTTGGATGGAAGGGGACTCCAACTAGGATTGGGAATCCTAGTTGGACTCCCCATGGCGCGCGCCCCCTCTAGGTCGGCCTCTGATGTCTACTACACAACCTTCTTCTTGTAGATGTTGTTGGGCCTCCAAGTGCAGAGGTTTGTAGGACAGTAGCAAATTTCCCTCAAGTGGATGACCTAAGTTTTATCAACCCGTGGGAGGCATGGGATGAAGATGGTCTCTCTCAAACAACCCTGCAACCAAAAAACAAAGAGTCTCTTGTGTCCCCAACACACCCAATACAATGGTAAATTGTATAGGTGCGCTAGTTCAGCAAAGAGATGGTGATACAAGTGCAATATCGATGGTAGATATAGGTTTTTGTAATCTGAAAATATAAAAACAGCAAGGTAACTAATGATAAAAGTGAGCACAAATGGTATTGCGGTGTGTTGAAACAAGGCCTAGGGTTCATACTTTCACTAGTGCAAGTTCTCTCAAAAATAATAAGGTAATTGGATTACATAACTATCCCTCAACATGCAACAAAGAGTCACTCCAAAGTCACTAATAGCAGCGAACAAACGAAGAGATTATTGTAGGGTATGAAACCACCACAAATTTATACTTTCTGATCGGTCTATTCAAGAGTCCGTAGTAAAATAACATGAAGCTATTCTTTCCGTTCGATCTATCCTAGAGTTTGTACTAGAATAACAGCTTAAGACACAAATCAACCAAAACCCTAATGTCACCTAGATACTCCAATGTCACCTCAAGTATCCGTGGGTTTGATTATACGATACGCATCACACAATCTCAGATTCATCTATTCAACCAACACAAAGAACTTCAAAGAGTGCCCCAAAGTTTCTATCGGAGAGTCAAGACGAAAACGTGTGCCAACCCCTATGCATAAGTTCACAAGGTCACGAAACTCGCAAGTTGATCACTCAAACATACATCAAGTGGATCACATGAATATCCCATTGTCACCATAGATAAGCACATGCAATACATACATCAAGTGTTCTCAAATCCTTAAAGACTCAATCTGATAAGATAACTTCAAAGGGAAAACTCAATCCATTACAAGAGAGTAGAGGGGGAGAAACATCATAAGATCCAACTATAATAGCAAAGCTCGCGATACATCAAGATCGTGCGAATCAAGAACACGAGAGAGAGAGAGGGATCAAACACATAGCTACTAGTACATACCCTTAGCCCCGAGGGTGAACTACTCCCTCCTCGTCATGGAGAGCACCGGAATGATGAAGATGGCCACCGGAGAGGGATTCCCCCCTCCGGCAGGGTGCCGGAATGGGTCTAGATTGCTTTTCTGTGGCTACAGAGGCTTGCGGCGGCGGAACTCCTGATCTAGGTTTCTTTCTGGAAGTTTGGGTATATATAAGAGGTGTTGGAGTTGGGATCAAGTCAGGGGGGTCCCCAAGGCGGCCATGAAGTAGGGAGGCGCCCAGGGGGGTAGGCGCGCCCCCACCCTCGTGGGTGCCTCGGGACTCTTCTGGCCCATCTCCGATACTCCGTGGGCTTCTTCTACTCCAAAAATAATCTCCGTGAAATTTCAGGTCAATTGGGTTCCGATTGGTTTTCCTTTTCTTTAAAACTCAAAAACAAGGAAAAAACAGAAACTGGCACTGGGCTCCAGGTTAATAGGTTAGTCCCAAAAATCATATAAAATAGCATATAAATGCATATAGAACTTCCTTGATGGATAATATAATAGCATGGAACAATCAAAAATTATAGATACGTTGGAGACGTATCAAGCATCCCCAAGCTTAATTCCTGCTCGTCCTCGAGTAGGTAAATGATAAAAACAGAATTTTTGATGTGGAATGCTACCTAACATATTCATCAATGTAATCTTCTCTATTGTGGAAAGAATATTCAGATCCATAATATTCAAGACAAATGTTTAATATTTACATAAAAATAATAATACTTCAAGCATACTAACCAAGCAATTATGTCTTCTCAAAATAACTTGGCCAAAGAAAGCTTATCCCTACAAAATTATATAGTTTGGCTATGCTTCATTTTCGTCACACAAAAATTCTCTCATCATGCACAACCCCGATGACAAGCCAAGCAATTATTTCATACTTTAGTAATCTCAAACTTTTTTCAACATTCACGCAATACATGAGCGTGAGCCATGGACATAGCACTATGGGTGGAATAGAATATAATGATGGGGGTTGTGTGGAGAAGACAAAAAAGGAGAAAGTCTCACATTGACGCGGCTAATCAACGGGCTATGGAGATGCCCATCAATTCATGTCAATGTGAGGAGTAGGTATTGCCATGCAACGGATGCACTAGAGCTATAAATGTATGAACGCTCATCAAAAGAAACTAAGTGGGTGTGCATCCAACTTGCTTGCTCACGAAGACCTAGGGCATTTGAGGAAGCCCATTGTTGGAATATACAAGCCAAGATCTATAATGAAAAAATTACCACTATTATATGAAAGTTACAAAATAAGAGACTCTCTATCATAAAGATCATGGTGCTACTTTGAAGCACAAGTGTGGAAAAAGGATAGTAGCATGGTCCCTTCTTTTTTCTTTTTTTATTTGGCCTTTCCCTTTTTTCTTTTTTTATTTGGCCTTTCCTTTTTTGGTCTTTCTCTTTTTTAATTTTTTATGGGACAATTCTCTATTAATGATGATCATCACACTTCTATTTATTTACAACTCAAAGATTATAACTCGATACTAGAACAAAGTATGAATCTATATGAATGCCTCTGGCGGTGTACCGGGATGTGCAATGATTCAAGAGTGACATGTATAAAAAATTATGAGCGGTGGCTTTGCCACAAATACGATGTCAACTACATGATCATGCAAGGCAATATGACAATGATGAAGCGTGTCATAATAAACGTAATGGTGGAAAGTTGCATGGCAATATATCTCAGAATGGCTATGGAAATGTCATAATAGGTAGGTATGGTGGCTGTTTTGAGGAAGATATAAGGAATTTTATGTGTCATAGAGCGTATCATATCACGGGGGTTGGATGCACCGACGAAGTTTGCACCAACTCTCGAGGTGAGAAAGGGCAATGCACGGTACCGAATAGGCTAGCAATGATGGAAGGGTGAGAGTGCGTATAATCCATGGACTCAACATTAGTCATAAAGAACTCACATACTTATTGCAAAAATCTACAAGTCATCAAAAACCAAGCATTACACGCATGATCCTAGGGGATAGATTGGTACGAAAAGAGCATAGCTCGTCCCTGACCGCCACTCATAAGGAAGGCAATCAAAGAACACCTCATGCTTTGAATTTGTCACACAACGGTTACCATACGTGAATGCTACGGGACTTGCAAACCTCAACACAAGTATTTCTCAATTTCACAATTACTCAACTAGCACAACTCTAATATCACCATCTTTATATCTCAAAACAATTATCAAGTATCAAACTTCTCATAGTATTCAATGCACTCTATATGAAAGTTTTTATTATACCCATCTTGGATGCCCATCATATTAGGACTAGTTTCATAACCAAAGAAAACTACCATGTTGTTCTAAAGACTCTCAAAATAATATAATTGAAGCACAATAGTTCATCTATTTCTTCAAAATAAAACCACCACCGTACTCTAAAAGGATATAAGTGAAGCACTAGAGCAAATGACAAACTACACCAAAAGATATAAGTGAAGATCAATGAGTAGTCGAATAATTATGCAACTATGTGAAGACTCTCTAACATTTAATAATTTCAGATCTTGGTATTTTATTCAAACATCAAGCAAAACAAAATAAAATAAAATGACACTCCAAGCAAAACAGATATCATGTGGTGAATAAAAATATAGCTCCAAGTAAAGTTACCGATGAACGAAGACGAAAGAGGGGATGCCATCCGGGGAATCCCCAAGCTTAGGCTCTTGGTTGTCCTTGAATATTACCTTGGGGTGCCTTGGGAATCCCCAAGCTTAGGCTCTTGCCACTCCTTATTCCATAGTCCATCGAATCTTTACCCAAAACTTGAAAACTTCACAATACAAAACTCAACAGAAAACTCGTAAGCTCCGTTAGTATAAGAAAATAAAATCACCACTTTTGTTACTGTTTCAAACTCATTCTTTATTTATATTGGTGTAATATCTACTGTATTCCAACTTATCTATGGTTCATACCCTCCAATACTACTCATAGATTCATCAAAATAAGCAAACAACACATAGAAAGCAGAATCTGTCAAAAACAGAACAGTTTGTAGTAATCTGTAGGTTTCGAATACGTCTGTAACTCCAAAAATCCTGAGAAATCAGGAAGTCCTAGGCAATTTTTTATTAATATAATGCATGTGGAATTGGTATTTTATCGCTCCCTGCTAAAAATGAAAATTATTCTTGTGAGCGCATACTTTCTATTTTTTTGCAGCAAGATCAAATAACAATCACCCAAGAAGATCCTAAAGGCTTTACTTGGCACGAACACTAATTAAAAAAACACAATCATAACATAGGATAGATGATTTATTTATTACAAAACATTAACAAAAAGCAAGTAACCAAAAATAAAATTGCGTTGCCTCCCAACAAGCGATATCGTTTAACGCCCCTAGCTAGGCATGATGATTTCAATGATGCTCACATAAAGGAAAAGAATTGAAACATAAAGAGAGCATCATTAAGAATATTACTAGCACATTTAAGTCTAACCCACTTCCTATGCATAGGGACTTTGTGAGCAAACAACTTGTGGGAACAAGAATCAACCTGGATAGGAAGGTAAAACAAGCAAATCTTCAAGATTTTCAACACATAGAGAGGAAACTTGATATTATTGCAATTCCTACAAGCATATGTTCCTCCCTCATAATAATTACATGTAGGATCATAAGAAAAGTCAACAATATAGCTATCACAAAACATATTCTTAACACGATCCACATGTATGCAAAGTTGACACTCTTCCAAAATAGTGGGATTAACATTAACTAAAGTCATGACCTCTCCAAACTCACTTTCATAATTATCAGAATAAGATTCAACACCCTCCAAAGTAGTGGGATCATTACTTCCTAAATTTGACACTCTTCCAAACCCACTTTCATCAATATAATCATCAAAAATAGGAGACATGCTATCATCAAAATAAATTTGCTCACCAAAACTTGGGGGACAAAAAATATCATCTTCATCAAACATAGCATCCCCAAGCTTGTAGCTTTGCATATCATTAGCATCATGGATATTCAAAGAATTCACACTAACAACATTGCAATCATGCTCAGCATCCAAAGATTTAGTGCCAAACATTTTATTACATTCTTCTTCTAACACTTCAGCACAATTATCGGAATCCTTATTTTCACGAAAGATATTAAAAAGATGAAGCATATGAGGCAACCTTAATTCCATTTTTTTAGTTTTCTTTTATAGACTAAACTAGTGGTAAAACAAGAAACAAAAAGATTCGATTGCAAGATCCAAAGATATACCTTCAAGCGCTAACCTCCCTGGCAACGGCGCCAGAAAAGAGCTTGATGTCTACTACACAACCTTCTTCTTGTAGACGTTATTGGGCCTCAAAGTGCAGAGGTTTGTAGGACAGTAGCAAATTTCCCTCAAGTGGATGACCTAAGGTTTATCAATCCGTGGGAGGCGTAGGATGAAGATGGTCTCTCTCAAACAACCCTACATCCAAATAACAAAGAGTCTCTTGTGTCCCCAACACACCCAATACAATGGTAAATTGTATAAGTGCACTAGTTCGGCGAAGAGATGGTGATACAAGTGTAATATCGATGGTAGATATAGGTTTTTGTAATCTGAAAATATAGAAATAGCAAGGTAACTAATGATAAAAATGAGCACAAATGGTATTGAAATGTGTTGAAACAAGGCCTAGGGTTCATACTTTCACTAGTGCAAGTTCTCTCAACAATAATAACATAATTGGATCATATAACTATCCCTCAACATGCAACAAAGAGTCACTCCAAAGTCACTAATAGCGGAGAACAAACGAAGAGATTATTGTAGGGTACGAAACCACCTCAAAGTTATCCTTTCTAATCGATCTATTCAAGAGTCCGTAGTAAAATAACATGAAGCTATTCTTTCCGATCGATCTATCCTAGAGTTCGTACTAGAATAACACCTTAAGACACAAATCAACCAAAACCCTAATGTCACCTAGATACTCCAATGTCACCTCAAGTATCCGTGGGTTTGATCATACGATATGCATCACACAATCTCAGATTCATCTATTCAACCAACACAAAGAACTCCAAAGAGTGCCCCAAAGTTTCTACCGGAGAGTCAAGACAAAAACGTGTGCCAACCCCTATGCATAAGTTCACAAGGTCATGGAACTCGCAAGTTGATCACTGAAACATACATCAAGTGGATCACGTGAATATCCCATTGTCAACATAGATAAGCACATGCAAGACATACATCAAGTGTTCTCAAATCCTTAAAGACTCAATCCGATAAGATAACTTCAAAGGGAAAACTCAATCCATTACAAGAGAATAGAGGGGTAGAAACATCATAAGATCCAACTATAATAGAAAAGCTCACGATACATCAAGATCACGTGAATCAAGAACACGAGAGAGAGAGAGATCAAACACATAGCTACTGGTACATACCCTCAGCCCCGAGGGTGAGCTACTCCCTCCTCGTCATGGGGAGCGCCGGGATGATGAAGATGGCCACCGGAGAGGGATTCCCCCCTCCAGGAGGGTGCCGGAATGGGTCTAGATTGGTTTTCGGTGGCTATAGAGGCTTGCGGTGGCGAAACTCCCGATCTAGATTTCTTTCTTGAAGTTTGGGTATATATAAGAGGTGTTGGAGTCGGGAACAAGTCAGGGGGGTCCCCGAGGCGACCACGAGGTAGGGGGGCATGCCCCCCACCCTCGTGGGTGCCACAGGACTCTTCTGGCCCATTTTCGATACTCAGTGGGCTTCTTCTGGTCCAAAAATAATCTCTGTGAAATTTCAGGTCAATTGGACTCCATTTGGTTTTCCTTTTCTGTAAAACTCAAAAACAAGGGAAAAAAATAGGAACTAGCACTGGGCTCTAGGTTAATAGGTTAGTCCCAAAAATCATATAAAATAGCATATAAAACATCCTAGATCGATAATATAGTAGCATGGAACAATAAAAAATTATAGATACGTTGGAGACGTATCAGCCTCCTCCTCCTCCCCCCTTTATATACATGAGGGGCACCCCAAAGGACACACAAGTTTCTCTTAGCCGTGCGCGGTGCCTCCCTCCACAGTTACACACCTCAGTCATATCATCGTAGTGCTTAGGTGAAGCCCTGCGCCGGTAACTTCATCATCACAGTCACCACGCTGTCGTGCTGACGGAACTCTCCCTCGACCTCAACTGGATCAAGAGCTCGAGGGACGTCACCGGGCTGAACATGTGCTAAATGCGGAGGTGCCGTACGTTCGGTACTTGGATCGGTTGGATCGCGAGGACGTTCGACTACATGAACCGCGTTACTAAATGCTTTCGCTTTCGGTCTACGAGGGTACGTGGACACACTCTCCCCGCTCGTTTCTATGCTTCTCCGAGATAGATCTTGCATGATCATAGGATTTTTTTTTTGAAATACTGCGTTCCCCAATAGTGGCATCCGAGCCAGGTCTATGCGTAGATGTTATATGCACGAGTAGAACATAAGGAGTTGTGGAATTGTTTACCAGCAACGTCTTACTTTGATTCGGTGGAATTGTTGGATGAAGCGGCCCGGACCGACATTAGATGACCGCCTTCATGAGACTGGTTCTCCCGACGTGCTTCGCACATAGGTGGCTAGCGGGTGTCTGTTTCTCGAGCTTTAGTTGAATCGAGTTTGACTACACCCGGTCCTTGTTGAAGGTTAAAACAACACACTTGACGAAAAATCGTTGTGGTTTTGATGCATAGGTAAGAACAGTTCTTGCTAGAAGCCCGTAGCAGCCACGTAAAACTTGCAACAACAAAGTAGAGGCCGTCTAACTTGTTTTTGCAGGGCATGTTGTGATGTGATATGGTCAAGACGTAATGAGATACAAATTGTTGTATGAGATGTTCATGTTTTGTAAAAGTTATCAGGAACTAGCAGGAGCCTTATGGTTGTCACTTTATTGTATGAAATGCAATCGCCATGTAATTGCTTTACTTTATTACTAAGCGGTAGTGATAGTCATAGAAGCAATAGTTGGCGAGACGACAACGATGCTACGATGGAGATCAAGGTGTCAAGTCGGCGATGATGGTGATCATGACGGTGCTTTGGAGATGGAGATCAAAGGCACAAGATGATGATGGCCATATCATATCACTTATTTTGATTGCATGTGATGTTTATCCTTTATGCATCTTATTTTTCTTAGTACGGCGTAGCATTATAAGATGAGCTCTCACTAAATTTCAAGGTATAAGTGTTCTCCCTGAGTATGCACCGTTGCTACAGTTCGTCGTGCCGAGACACCACGTGATGATCGGGTGTGATAAGCTCTATGTTCACATACAACGGGCGCAAGCCAGTTTTGCATGTGCAGAATACTCGGGTTAAACTTGACGAGCCTAGCATATGCAGATATGGCCTTGGAACACTGAGACCGAAAGGTCGAACGCGAATCATATAGTAGATATGATCAACTTAGTGATGTTCACCATTGAAAACTACTCCATCTCACATGATGATCGGACATGGTTTAGTTGATATGGATCACGTGATCATTTAGATGACTAGAGGGGTGTCTATCTAAGTGGGAGTTCTGAAGTAATATGATTAATTGAACTTTAATTTATCATGAACTTAGTCCTGATAGTATTTGCATATATATGTTGTAGATCAATAGCTTCGATGTAGCTCCCCGTTTATTTTTTATATGTTCCTAGAGAAAAATAAATTGAAAGATGATAGTAGCAATGATGCGGACTGGGTCCATGATCTGAGGATTATCCTCATTGCTGCACAGAAGAATTGTGTCCTTGATGCACCGCTAGGTGACGGACCTATTGCAGGAGTAGAGACGTTATGAACGTTTGGCAAGCTAAGTATGATGACTACTTGATAGTTTAGTGCGCCATGCTTTACTACTTAGAATCGGGACTTCAAAAACGTTTTGAATGACAAGGAGCATATAAGATGTTCCAAGAGCTGAAATTGGTATTTCAGACTCATGCCCGAGTCGAGAGGTATGAGACCTCTGACAAGTATTTTGCCTACAAGATGGAGGAGAATAGCTCAACCAGTGAGCATGTGCTCAGAATGTCTGCGTACTACAATCTCTTGAATCAAGTGGGAGTTAATCTTCCAGATAAGATACTAATCAACATAGTTCTCTAGTCACTATCACCAAGTTACTGGAACTTCGTGATGAACTATAATATGCAAGGGATGACGAAAACGATTCCCCGAGCTCTTCAGGATGCTGAAATCGGCGAAGGTAGAAATCAAGAAAAGCATCAAGTGTTGATGGTTGACAAGACCACTAGTTTTAAGTAAAAGGGCAAGGGAAAGAAAGGGAACTTCAAGAAGAATGGCAAGAAAGTTGCCACACACATGAAGAAGCCCAAAGCTAGGCCCAAGCCTGAAACTGAGTGCTTCTACTGCAAAGGAAATGTTCACTGGAAGCGGAACTGCCCCAAATACTTGGCGGATAAGAAGGACGGCAAAGTGAATAAAAATATATATGATATGCATGTTATTGATGTGTACTTTACTAGTATTCAGAGTAGCCCCTGGGTATTTGATACTGGTTCAGTTGCTATGATTAGTAACTTGAAACAGGAGTTATAAAATGAACAAAGACTAGTTGAGGGCAAGGTGACGATGTGTGTTGGAAGTGATTCCAAAGTTGATAAGATCACCATCGCACACTCCCTTTACCTTCGGGATTAGTGTTGAACCTAAAATAAATGTTATTTGGCGTTTGCACTGAGCATAATATGATTGGATCATGTTTACTGCAATACGTTATACATTTAAGTCAAAGAATAATTGTTATTCTGTTTACATCAATAAAACGTTTTGTGGTCATACACCCAAGGTGAATGGTTTATTGAATCTCGATCGTAGTGATACACATATTCATAATATTGAAGAGAAAAGATGCAAAGTTAATAATGACAGTGCAACTTATATGTGGCACTGCCGTTTAGGTCATATTGGTGTAAAGCGCATGAAGAAACTCCATGCTGATGGGCTTTTGGGATCACTTGATTATGAATCACTTGATGCTTGCGAACCATGCCTCATGGGCAAGATGGCTAAGACTCCGTTCTCCAGAACAATGGAGTGAGCAACTGACTTATTGGAAATAATACATACTGATGTATGCGGTCCGATGAGTGTTGAGGCTCGTGGCAGGTATCGTTATTTTCTAACCTTCACATATGAGTTGAGCAGATATGGGTATATCTATTTAATAAAACATAAGTCTTAAACATTTGAAAAGTTCAAAGAATTTCAGAGTTGAAAGGATCGATATGGTTGACTAGAGGGGGGTGAATAGGCAACTAACAATTTTTAGCTTTTCTTTACCAAATTAAACTTTCCATCAAAGTAGGTTGTCTAGAAGTGCAACTAGGTGAGCAACCTATATGATGCAACAACAACAAGCACATAAGCAAGCAAGGCAAGTAACACTAATAAGCTTGCACAAGTAAAGGTACGAGATAACCAAGGGTGGAGCCGGTGAAGACAAGGATTTGTTACCGAAGTTTCTTCCTTTTGAGGGGAAGTACGTCTTCGTTGGAGCGGTGTGGAGGCACAATGCTCCCCAAGAAGCCACTAGGGCCAGCGTATTCTCCTCACGCCCTCACACAATGCGAGATGCCGTGATTCCACTATTGGTGCCCTTGGAGGTGGTGACCAGACCTTTACAAACAAGGTTGGGGCAATCTCCACAACTTAATTGGAGGCTCCCAACAACACCACGATGCTTCACCACAATGGACTATGGCTCCATGGTGACCTCAACCGTCTAGGGTGCTCAAACACCCAAGAGTAACAAGATCCGCTAGGGATAGGTGGGGGAATCAAATTTCTCTTGGTGGAAGTGTAGATCGGGGCCTTCTCAGCCACTCCCGAGCAAATCAACAAGTTTGATTGGCTCGGGAGAGAGATCAGGCGAAAATGGAATTGGAGCATTAATGGACCTTATGGGAGAAGAGGTAAGTCAACGAGGAAGAAGGGGACCCCCTTCTATACTAAAGGACCCCATCCAACCATTACCCCCAAAATAGCCCGGCAGAGGGCGGTACTACCGCAGGGGGCAGTGGTACTACCGTTGGACCCAGTGGTACTATCGCTCCCCCTTGCGGTACTACCGCCCAGCCTGGGAGGGCTTCAAGATAGAGAGGGACCATGCCCAGCATGGTACTGCCGCGGTGGTAGGGCGGTACTACCGCTCTTGAGCAGTACTACCGCATCTACTACCGCTGCAAGTGCCGCTCAACCCGACACGAGATGCGCCCCCCTCGAGACGAGGCAGTAGTGGCCCGGTACCGCAGCAGTACTACCGCTGAGGACCCTCAAGCGGTACTACCGCTGGGCACCGCGGTACTACCGCTGGGGCCAAAGAATGCCCATTCAGCAGGGAATCCAACCTCCAATGAAGCGGGAAGGCTCAGAGGGTGTGAAACGGAAGTGTACGTGATGATTCCACCCTAGCCTTACCAAAGCGGACCCCGTCTTGATAGTACGGTGACTCCTACGAAACTAGTCCACCAAACAAGAAACAAAAGAGCTACACCATCTTGAATAACACTCCGAGGGGAAAGAAATCGTCTCATACCAAAGGATGAATCTCTCAAATGCTCAAAGCACACGGTTAGTCCGCAAACATGCTTTCATCAATCACCAAAACTGCATCGAGAGAGATATGCCTTAACAATCTCCCCCTTTTTGGTGGATTGATGACAACCAGGGATTTGCACAAGGATACGATATGAAAGTAAAGAAGCTCAGAACTACAAAATATAGACGGGCTCCCTGTGTATGTGTGCACCTAGTTAGAAGTGCCTTTGGAATGCAAGACACACACATCAGGACCAACACTCGCCCTATATTTTATAGTCCAACAATTCTAAGCATAGGATACATGAGAGCAGGGTATATAACAGGATAAGCATGCAACTCATAAGATACCACAATACTAGATAGACATATATAATAAAGGTAAAGATAAGGCATGTAGTATATGTCTCACACCATATGTCTAGAACTTAGGTCTCACTGGCACCAAACCAAACCAAGCAAACGACGAGAACACACAAGACACCACAAACCACAAAGACACACTCGCAACACGGCAACAACACAAATCCCTGAAATCTCTCCCCCTTTGGCATCGAGACACCAAAAGGGCAAAGAGCATTGCTACGGCTCCAGGTGATAGCAAGCTGAGGATCTCGAACATCACATCTCAGCGGGATCGTCTGCACCGCCGTCGTCGGTCGGAAACTGCTCAACATCTGAATCGGTCCATGGGAAATGCTGCTGAACCCACTCCTCCTCGTTAGTGATCCTCTCCTCAGATCCGCTGTTAACAGTGGCACCCAACTGTCGCATGAGCTCCTTGTGACATCTGTGGGCCTTCTTCTCAGAGACATGAGACATATACTGGCCATGAGATTCCATGCAGAAGAGCTTCTTCATCTTGCGCTTAATCTTCTTAGCCCATGAGGGCTCCACACCAGAGGGCTCATAGTCCTCACCCTTGTCAGCCTCAGCCTCGTCCTCGATCTCCATGTCAGCCTCAGAAGGTGGTCCACCAGAACGAGAGGCCTGGGTACCCCAATTGTCCTTCTTCCTCAGATGCTTGATATCATGAGAAATCAACTCTCCAGTTTCCAGCGCAGTCCTTGGATAGTGATGTGCCCAGGCCTTCTCAATGAGCAGCATGATGAAAGGACCATAAATCGGGCACTTGCGCTCAGAAATGGCAGACAGAAGTTCAGACCACATAACATGAGAAATATCCAGGGACTCTCCAGTGTTTGCTTCCTTCTCATGCTGGCAGAAGAGAAGCATGTCCACAAGATAGGAGTGTACCATATCTAGATTCCCAATGCGAGGGAAAAGAGTCTCTCGGAAGATGCGGTGAAGAATGTCCAGATAGGTAGACAGCTCATAGGTTACCTTCTTAGTCTTGGGGTTAAACTTCTCAGAACAGGGCCAGAGGGCTTGCTTGTGAGTGGAGGTGACATTGCGGTGAGGGCGGAAGCCGACTGGATTCTCAAGTTCGAGATCTTCCACCCCAAGTAACTCCATGAAGGCCTTCCACTTGACAGTGAGCAACTTCCCATTCGTCATCCAAGTTGGAGTCCTTTCTACATCAGTTCCAAGATGGACAGTGGCATAGAATTGCCAGATCAAACCAGCATCAAAGTCCTTGTTGAACTGCATGATTCTGAGAATGTTCAACTGAGTGCACATCTGAAGGGCTTTGCCAAAGTACTCGGGGTCCTTTTCCATAGGATCGGTGTCGATGGAACGGACATCAACGAAGTGATTCTTCTTAGCCTTGAATACATCGAAGAAGATGGCAAACTGAAAGCGGTTCCAGAATGGGCGGTTGACCAAAGTGGGATCTTGGTCTTCCTCATAGGGGTTGCGGCGACGCTTTGCCCAAAATTCCTTGGCAGTCATCTCAGACACAGTCTTTCCCTTTGGCTTGCTTGCTGATCTCTTCATGTGCTGAGGTGGCGGTGGAGCACTTGAGGTTGCGCCTGCTGGCGGCGGTTGCACACTTGAGGAACCACCTTCTGACTCAGAAGTGCGGTAGCCCTTTGACATTGCACGACCGGGGTTGACACGGCGGGCCTGCTGCTCGGGATGATCACTACCTAGAACCAAACACACGAGCAGAAGAAACAACACAAAAGAAAAGAGCATAAGCCACCAAACAAAACAACATGAATCAAAACTTGGTAGGAAACGATGGAACTGGGCATCCAGCGGTAGTACCGCGACCCAACAACGGCAGTACCGCTTGCGCGGTAGTACCGCTCGAGGAGGGCCGTAGTACCGCGCCAAATGGGGAACGGCGGTTCCCTACTGCCGTGGACAGATCCGGCACTACCGGAGATGCCAAATTCAAAAACAAACCTACCAAACTTCAATCCACAGGGCCTAGAAGCCATCTCCATCCTACTCAAGCCTCGCCTTAGCCAAAAGACGAGAAGAACAATGCCTATTGCCCCGAAAAACTAGATGCAAGATCTAGGCAAAGAGAGAACGGGAACGGGGGCAATACCGGCATCCATGGCTGGAGGACGTGGTGGGGATCGACTCCACCGGAGGAAATGGAGAGGGACGACACGAAAACGGCGGCCGGCCGGGTCCCTCCTGCGGCGAGAGGTTGCTGGAGCGACGAGGAAGACGAGCGAGTGGGGGCGAATGGGTATGGGGGGAGACAACTCCCCCTGCCCCGACATAACCCCCCCCATCGCCCGCCCCGCAGTAGTAGTACCGCTTGACGCTTGTCAACGGTAGTACCGCGCACGCAGCGATAGTACCGCTCTACCGCAAAAAGGACCAACCAAAAAGGGCTTAACTCAAGAGAAGAAATCGAGACAAAAATGAGAACACACACACACAAAACCGACAAAAAGAACGAAGACACGCACCTCTCCAAGAGAGAGCGGTGGCCGAGGCCACCTATGTTTGAGTTCAGAGGTATGGCGCCGCGAAGATTTTAACCTTGGGCCCATGACCAACACTCATCTTTGAAGCACAAGTACCATCAAAAATGGCTAATGTGAAAGAGTTTGGTTAGTTTATACATTATGGGGGGAGGGAAAGGTCACTGAGAGAACAACACTCCCCCTATGTCCATGCCTACACCTAAACTAGACAACAAGTTGAGTGAGGTGGGATGTGTAAGGGTTCAAGTCACATTGCTCGAAATAATGATATTTAGCTCATGCCTTAACTCGCGAAATCTTGCTTCATCCAAAGGCTTTGTGAGAATATCTGCACGGTTATCATGAGTGTTGACATAGTTGAGCTCGATCTCCCCTTGCCTAATGTGATCCCGGATGAAGTGATACCTAATCTCAATATGCTTTGTCTTGAAGTGTTGCACCGGGTTGAGAGAAATCTTGATGGCACTTTCATTGTCACACCAAAGAGGCACTTAGTCACACGTGACACCGTAATCCTTTAAAGTTTGCCTCATCCATAATAGTTGTGCACAACAACTACCGGCAGCCACATACTCCGCTTCCGTGGACTAGAGAGACACACAACTTTGCTTCTTGGAAGACCAACTCACCAAAGAGCAACCAAGAAATTGGCACCCTCCAGAAGTGGACTTCCTATCCACTTTGTCTCCCGCCCAATCCGAGTCCGAATAATCTACAAGCTTGAAGTTTGCTCCTCTTGGGTACCATGAGCCAAAGTTTGGGGTATGAGCCAAATATCGAAAGATTCGCTTGACCGCCACAAAGTGACTTTCCTTAGGTGCGGCTTGAAACCGTGCACAAATTCCCACACTCAACATGATATCCGGTCTAGATGCACAAAGGTAAAGCAAGGAGCCAATCATGGAGCGATATACCTTTTGATCCACCGCTTTACCATTGGGATCAATGTCAAGTTGGCACTTGGTGGGCATGGGAATGGAAGCCGACTTGACATCACTTAGCTTGAATCCCTTGAGCATGTCTTGAGTGTATTTGGCTTGGTTGATGAAGGTTCCTTCTCTCCTTTGCTTCAATTCGAACCCGAGAAAGAACTTCAACTCTCCCATGGAAGACATCTCAAACTTTGAGGTCATGAGAGCGGAAAATTCCTAATTGAAAGCTTTGTTAGGGGAACCAAAGATAATATCGTCAACATATAATTGGCACACAAACAACTCCCCATTGACCTTCTTACTAAAAAGAGTGGGGTCGATTAGCCCAACTTCAAAACTTCGGTCTTGTAACAACTCGGTAAGGTGGTCATACCACGCACATGGGGCTTGTTTAAGGCCATAGAGTGCCTTATCGAGTTGATACACGTGATCGGGAAAGTAGGGATCCTTGAACCCGGGGGGTTGCTTGACATAAACCAATTCATTAATATGACCGTTAAGAAAAGCACTCTTCACATCCATTTGTTGTAACTTAAAGTTATGATGAGAAGCATATGCAATTAACATGTGAATGGATTCAAGACAAGCAACGGGAGCAAAGGTTTCACCGTAGTCGATACCCTCCACTTGGGAGTAGCCTTGTGCTACCAAACGAGCCTTGTTGCGAATGACAATCCCATGAGCATCTTGCTTGTTCTTGAATATCCACTTGGTTCCAATGACATTGTGGTTCCTGTAGGCCTTGGTACCAATCTCCATACTTTGTTGCGCTCAAAGTTATTGAGTTCTTCATGCATGGCATTGAGCCAATCCGGATCTTCGAGCGCCTCATAGACCTTTTGGGGTTCAACACACGAGACAAACGCGTGATGTTCACAATAGTTGGCTAATTGTCTACGAGTGCTTACTCCCTTCCTTAAGCTTCCAAGCACATTTGTCATGAGATGATCCTTGGTGGAGAGCTTAGAAGCAACCTTGGCGGCACGACGCTCTAATTCCTCCCCGGGGGTGAGACGAGGAGTGGTCACTAGATCATCTTGAGCGTCGTCTTGAGCTTGTTCTTGATCTTGTGCAAGCTCTTGATCTTGCACTTGCTCGGAGGAGGGAACTTGACCTTGGGCATCACTTGATGTTACAACACCATCTTGAGATTAACCTTGCCCTTGGTATTGTTCTTGAGGTTCAGGGCCCTCACTTTGTTCTTTGGAAGCGTGTGGGTCTTCGGTTGGTGAAGGTTCCACCTGAGTGGAACATTGTCCTTCTCCTTCGGCCACAAGGGGTTCCTCAATGGGTAGGATATGACCAACACCCATTCTTCTTATGGCTTGGGGAGGAATTTCATCACCTACATCACAAGTACCACTTTGCTCCACTTGGGAGCCGTTATTCTCATCAAACTCCATGTTACACGTTTCCTCAATAAGTCTCGTGGACTTACTGAGAACACAGTAAGCATGAGAGTTTGTAGCATAACCAACAAATATGCCCTCATAAGCCCTAGCCTCCAATTTAGACAAACGGACACCTTTCTTGAGAATGGAACACTTACACCCGAACACCCGAAAGTACTTGAGGTTGGGCTTGTTACCGGTGAGTATCGCATATGGAGTCTTGTTCAAGCCTTTGCGGAGGTAGAGCCAATTTGATGCATGACACGCGGTGTTGATGGCTTCGGCCCAAAAGTGGTAGGGAGACTTGAACTCCGCCATCATGGTCCTTGCCGCATCCATCAACGTCCGGTTCTTCCTCTCCGCTACACCATTTTGTTGAGGGGTATAAGGTGCAGAATATTGATGCTTGATTCCCTCATCACTCAAAAACTCATCCAAGGTGTAGTTCTTGAACTCGGTGCCGTTGTCACTTCTTATAGTCAAGATCTTTGCATTGTGTTGTCGTTGAGCTTCATTTGCAAAGTCGATGACGGTTTGTTGGGTCTCGCTCTTCCTCTTGAAGAAATATACCCAAGTGTATTGATGACCCACAAGTATAGGGATCTATCGTAGTCCTTTCGATAAGTAAGAGTGTCGAACCCAACGAGGAGCAGAAGGAAATAATAAGCGGTTTCCAGCAAGGTATTCTCTGCAAGTACTGAAATAAGTGGTAACAGGTAGTTTTGTGATAGGATAATTTGTAATAATCAACAAGTAACAAAAGTAAATAAACTGCAGCAAGGTGGCCCAATCCTTTTGTAGCAAAGGACAAGCCTGGAAAAACTCTTATATGATGTAAAGCGCTCCCGAGGACACATGGGAATATCGTCAAGATAGTTTTCATCACGTTCATATGATTCGCGTTCGGTACTTTGATAATTTGGTATGTGGGTGGACCGGTGCTTGGGTACTGCCCATACTTGGACAAGCATCCCACTTATGATTAACCTCTATTGCAAGCATCCGCAACTACAACAAAAGTATTAAGGTAAACCTAACCATAGCATGAAACATATGGATCCAAATCTGCCCCTTACGAAGCAACGCATAAACTAGGGTTTAAGCTTCTGTCACTCTAGCAACCTAACATCTACTTATTACTCCCTAATGCCTTCCTCTAGTCCCAAACAATGGTGAAGTGTCATGTAGTCGACGTTCACATAACACCACTAGAGGAGAGACAACATATATCTCATCAAAATATCGAACGAATACCAAATTCACATGACTACTAATAGCAAGACTTCTCGCATGTCCTTAGGAACAAAAGTAACTACTCACAAAGCATAAACATGTTCATAATCAAAGTGGTATTAATATGCATATAGGATCTAAACATATGATCTTCCACCAATTAAACCAACTAGCATCAACTACAAGGAGTGATTAACACTACTAGCAACCTACTCGCACCAATCCCCGACTTGGAGACAAGAATTGGATACAAGAGATGAACTAGGGTTTTGAGATGAGATGGTGCTGATGAAGATGTTGATGGAGATTGCCCTCTCCCGATGAGAGGAGCATTGGTGATGACGATGGCGATGATTTCCCCTTCCGGGAGGGAAGTTTCCCCGGCAGAACAGCTCCGCCAGAGCCCTAGATTGGTTCCGCCAAGGTTCCGCCTCGTGGCGGTGGAGTTTCATCCGAGAAGATGGCTTATGATTTTTTTCCCATTGAAAGACTCCATATAGCAGAAGATGGCCACCGGAGGGCCACCAGGGGGCCCACGAGGTAGGGGGGCGCGCCCAGGGGGTTAGGGCGCGCCCCCCACCCTCGTGGGCAGGGTGTGGCCCCCTTGGTGAGTTTCTTCCGCTGAGTATTTTTTATATATTTGGAGAACATCTTCCGTGAAGTTTCAGGACTTTTGGAGCTGTGCAGAATAGGTCTAATATTTGCTCCTTTTCCAGCCCAAAATCCCAGCTGCCGGCATTCTCCCTCTTTATGTAAACCTTGTAAAATAAGAGAGAATATGCATAAGTATTGTGATATAATGTGTAATAACAGCCCATAATGCAATAAATATTGATATAAAAGCATGATGCAAAATGGACGTATCAACTCCCCCAAGCTTAGACCTGGCTTGTCCTCAAGCGAAAAGCCGAAATCGAAAAATATGTCCACATGTTTAGAGATAGAGGTGTCGATAAAAATAAGATACGGACATGAGGGCATCATTATCATTCTTAGAGCAAAAACTTATATAATTCTTGTCATATGATTTCTTATGCTAGAGTAATAATTCAATCACAATATCAAGTACGAATAGTAAACTTCATTGAAAACTAACAAACTATAATCTTAGTCATTGAAGCAATTGCAATTTATCATAACATAGGAAAGAGTAAATGTATAAGAGCCTTTCAGCAAGTCCACATGCTCAACTATCATATAGTCTTTCACAATTGCTGACACTCACGCAATACTTATGGGTATGGAGTTTTAATCGGACACAGAGAAAGATAGGGGCTTATAGTTTTGCCTCCCAACGTTTTACCGCAAGGTTAATGTCTACAGTAATAGTTCATGAAAACTCACATCCAATTAGCCATATATACCGGGATCTTTCCAACATATTGTGCTTGCCAAAGGATAAAATGTAAAAAGGAAGGGTGAAGATCACCATGACTCTTATGCAATGTAGGAGATAAAAGTCAAAGATAGGCCCTTCGCAGAGGGAAGCAGAGGTTGTCATGCGCTTTTATGGTTGGATGCACAAAATCTTAATGCGAAAGAACATCACTTTATATTGCCACTTGTGATATGGACCTTTATTATGCAGTCTGTCGCTTTTATTACTTCCATATCACACGATCGTATAAAGCTTATTTCCTCCACACCAATCAATCATACATATTTAGAGAGCAATTTTTATTGCTTGCACCGATGACAACTTACTTGAAGGATCTTATTTAATCCATAGGTAGGTATGGTGGACTCTCATGGCAAAACTGGTTTAAGGATATTTGGAAGCACAAGTAGTATCTCTACTTGGTGCGATGAATTTGGCTAGCATGAGGGGGAAAGGCAAGCTCATCATGTTGGAAGATCCAAGACAATATAATTCATCTCAGATGTAAGAAAACATAACCCATTACGTTGTCTTCCTTGTCCAGTGTCAACTCTTTAGCATGTCATATTTTAATGAGTGCTCACAATCATAAAAGATGTCCAAGATAGTATATTTATATGTGAAGACCTCTCTTTCTTTATTACTTCCTATTAATTGCAACAATGACCAAAACTGTGTTTCTCAACCCTCAACAACTTTTATTCATCATACTCTTTCTATGTGAGCTCATTACTCTCCATAAGACTCACATGATCTCTTTGTTTCTTTTTATTTCTTTCTCTTTTCTTTTATTCACTTAGGATAATGGCAAAATAATCAAGCCCTTGACTCAACACTAATCTTTATTATATAGCTCACGGACTCGATTACATAGAAGGATAATAAAGCAAAACTCACAACTAGATCATACTAAGAAGTTTTATTCTACTAGATCAAGATATTACGAAAAGGATCGAACTAAGAAAAACGGTAAAGATAAAAGTGATGGTGATACGATACTGGGGCACTCCCCCAAGCTTGGCAGTTGCCAAGTGGAGTGCCCATACCCAGGTGATTATGTCTCCTTTGTTGGTGAAGAAGGTGGAGTTGTTGATGATGGATAGTCGCCCATCCAGCGTAGGAGGTCTTCTAACTTGCGGATAATGCCCTTGAGTGCGATGATATGATCCTTCAACAAAATATTTTCACGTGTGAGATACTTATTTTGTATACAAGCCAACTCAATCATCTTGAAAGCTTCGATTTCTGTTGGGGTAAGAAGATTGTGATCCAGTTGAAGGGTGTCTTCTGTTGCTGGAACTTGGTCCTCCATGGCCTTCTTGATCCCTTCATCCTTGTTGATCTCCATAGGTTCTTCTCTCTTCAGCTCTATCTTCATTAGCCAAGCATCGTTGCCCTCATGGTTGGAGGAGTAAGGAGACGACATAATGCCTGGCCTTTACGACCCTGACAGAAAACAGCTCCAAACAAAGACAGGAGATTTTTGCGTGATACGGGAGTCAAAACCCCCAGGAGATTATATAATGAATTTTTACCGACCAAAATACGCGTCGTGTACGAAAACGGAGTCCGGAGAGCACACGAGGTGCCCACGAGGCAGGGGGTCGCGCCCAGGGGTGTAGGGCGCGGCCTCCACCCTCGTGGAGGCCTCGTTTCCTTCCCGGACTGCTTCTTATTTTTCTATTTTTCTAAATATTCAAAAACAGAGAAATATTGCCTTAAAAACTGTTTTGGAGTCGGTTTACTTACCGTACCACGTACCTATTCCTTTTAGGAGTCTGAAGTGTTCCAGAAGGTGTCCCTTGTTGAGGCATATCTCTCTCGAGGTAGTTTTGGTGATTGATGACAACATGTTTGCGGACTAATCATGTGCGTTGAGTAGTTCACAGATTCATCCTTGGCACGAGACGTTTTCTTCCCTTCGGAGTGTCATTCAAGACGGTGTAGCTCTTTCGTTTCTCTTTCGATGGACTAGTTGCGTAGAGGGCACCGTACTATCAAGAGGGGGTCTGTTGGGGTATTGCTTGGGTGGAATCAACACGTACACATCAGCTTCTCACCCTCAGAGCTCTTCCACTTCATTGGAGAGATCTATTCTCTTTCTATGTCATGTCTGGGTTCCAGCGGTAGTACCGCGCAACCCAGCGGTAGTACCGTTGAGGAGTCACAAGCGGCAGTACCGCTCCGCAGTGGTAGTATCGCCGGTGACTCCACAGTAGTACTACCGCTGGCCTGCCTGGCACCACCGCCTCGTCCTCAGCCTCGACTGAGAGATCTTCTCTCTCTTGTCTGTGTCCCAGTGGTAGTACCGCACTACCAGCGGTAGTACCGCCGAAGGGTCACAAGCGGCAGTACCGCTCCGCAGCGGTAGTACCGCTGGTGACCCCGCAGCTGTACAACCGCTGGGCTGCCTGGCTCCTACCGCCTCGAGTCGAGGGCTCTTTTTCTCTGTCGGGTTTCACGACACTAGTTGCGACAGTAGAGGCGGTAGTACCGTTTCGAAGCGGTAGTACCGCCCTTACCACCGCGGTAGCACCACGCTGGGTCCAGATCCCTGCTGCTCTTCTCTGCGCGGCAGTACCGCTAGCTGGAGCGGCAGTACCGCTGGCTCAGCGGTAGTACCCCCCCCCTTAGCGGTACTACCGCCCTGTGTGGGGCTGGTTGGTGGGGCAACGGTTGGATTGTTGCCCCCACTATAAAAGGGGGTCCCCTTCTTCCCCTTTGACTTACCTCTTCCCCCTCAAGCTCCATTAATGCTACAAGCTCCATTTTCACCCGATCTATCTCTCTAGCCAATCAAACTTGTTGATTTGCTCGGGAGTGGTTGAGAAGGCCCCGATCTACACTTCCACCAAGGGATTTTCGATTCCCCCACTCATCCCTAGCGAATCTTGTTACTCTTGGGTGTTTGAGCACCCTAGACGGTTGAGGTCGCCACAGAGCCATAGTCCATTGTGGTGAAGCTTTGTGGTATTGTTGGGAGCCTCCGATTAAGTTGTGGAGATTGCCCCAACCTTGTTTGTAAAGGTTCGGTTGCCGCCTTCAAGGGCACCAATAGTGGAATCACGGCATCTCACATTGTGTGAGGGCGTGAGGAGAATACGGTGGCCCTAGTGGCTTCTTGGGGAGCATTGTGCCTCCACACCGCTCTAACGGAGACGTACTTCCCCTCAAAAGGAAGGAACTTCGATAACACATCCTCGTCTTCACCGGATCCATTCTTGGTTATCTCTTATCTTTACTTGTGCAAGCTCTTTAGTGTTACTTCTCTTGCTAGCTTGTATGCTTGTTGTTATTGCATCATATAGGTTGCTCACCTAGTTGCACATCTAGACAACCTACTTTGTTGCAAAGTTTAATTTGGTAATGAAAAGTTAAAAATTGGTAGTTGCCTATTCACCCCCCCCTCTAGTCAACCATATCGATCCTTTCAATTGGTATTAGAGCCTCATCCCTTTATTAAGGACTTTACCGTCCAAGGAGTATGGTTGATACCGTAGACGGTGTGGAGGAACACTCGGGTGTGAATCCGACCTCGTCTACGGGCGATGGGGGAACCTCGGTCTCTCGTGAGGAGTTCAATGTTGCCTTGGAGACATTGAAAACCTCCATGACGACCGAGGTTGAAAGCATGTTGACTAAATTTCTTGAGGGGCTTAAACTATCCACCGCACTATTGAAAGTGGGTGACCCCACCGACAAGGTGACGGATGCTATCCCCGACAAGGGGGAAGCTAGTTGTGAAAAGGCTCCTTCTTCTAGTGGTAAAAATGTCACCGGCATCTTTGCTCATGTGGAACCACCACTTGTTTATGGTGGACCGGTTCCTTCTACTCATTTGAATCATGCCGGTTCTCCCCCTAAGATTGTGAAAAATGAGGACTTTGATTCTTGGGTTTACTGCTTTAAACATCATTTAAATCATGTGAACACTAACCTTTGGAGAATCATTGAAGAAGGTTTCTGTCCGCATGATCCAAGCAACTTCACTCCTCAAGAAGCCATGGATAATCAGTTCAATGAGAATGCTCTCTTCATCATTCAAGATGCAATCCCACCCGAAGACCTACCTCATCTTCGGCTCTTCGCCTTGGCCAAAGACACATGGATCTGTGTTGTCTCCCTCTACCGGGGAAGCGCAAGCATTCAAAGCTCCAACTATGAAGTGGTGCAAGATGAGGCCGATGAGTTTGCAATGGAAGAAGATGAAGAACCTCGTGAGCTTTATCGGAGGGTAACCAAACTCGCGGTCTCACTCCGAGATCACTGGAGCAAGGACACGGATGACAATTGGATCAAGCGCAAATTCCTCAAGGCACTGATGCCCTACCACAAGGCCATGTCCTCCGTCATTCGTCAAAGACCGGACTTCCGCATTTTTACCTCAAGCGAAGTGTTGGATGAGTTTGTGGCCATGAACATTTTGGACAAGACCGCCGACAATGCGGTGCTTCGTTCTCAAAGGGCAAAGAAGCCCAACCTTGCATTGAAGGCCAAGCTCTCCGTTGAAGAAGAAGAAGAGGAAGAAGAGGAGAGCAACCCCGAGGATACGAAGTATGCATATCATGAACACATGGCATTCGCTTCAAGGCAATTTTGGAGCAAGAAAAACTCGAGGCCAAACTTTAACAAGAACAACTCAAGTGGCACGAGGAGCAAGCAATGTGTAAGAACTTGCTACAATTGTGGCAACGTGAGTCATTTTGTTGTGGAGTGCTCGTATGAGAAGAGGGAAGTCAATGGTGGCAAGCTCATCCGAAAGGACAAGGCCAAGTCGTTCCCCAACAAGAGCAACTTCACCAAGAAGACTCCTCCCAAGGCATTTGTGGTACAAGAAGAGTACAATGAGGATTATGACGATGATGAAGGTGATGAGTCGTTTGCCATGGCCTCCATTGCCATTGCGACAACTCCACGGGTGTCCCTCTTCGACTCACCCAATGAGAGCATCACCGCCAAATGCCTCATGGCTAAAGCCACCAACAAGGTAACCCCCAACATCAAAACTACCATCATTAATCATCCTTCTCCGACGGATAGCATTAATGAACTTGAGGGAGCAAATGTGGAGACAAATGAGTTTGAGGCCTTTATGGGCAAACTTAAGGGAAAATCCAAGAAGCACTTTGTTGCTCTCTTGGAACAACTTGGTGAAGCTAATGACATGATCGAGGCTCACGAAGACACCATCACTAAGATGGAAGAGCATAGTCGTGACTATGCCGATGAGATTTCGGATCTTTCCAATGCTCTTGAGGAATAGCATGGTCTTCGTTTGGCTCTTGAGGAGTCACACAACGTTGATCATGCTAAGTTAAAGAAAGATTATGATCATGTCCTCATTGTTTCTCATGTGCTAAACTCCGAGAAGGCCGAACTTGAGGTTGATCTTGCTAGACTCAAAGAGGAGTTTGATCTACTTGACAAGGCTCACAAGGTCTTGAAGGGTGCTCATGCTAGCCTCAAAGAGTCTCATGATCAACTTCAAGTAAAGCTAACCAAGGAAAAAGCCACTTTTCCTCGTATGATGTTAATTGATAATGCAAATGCTACTAACCCGTGTTGTGAGCATGTGCATCTCGTTGAGGAGAACGCTAAGCTAAAGGGGCAACTTGAGAGAGGTCTTGCGACTTGCATACAAGGCAAGAAGAACCTCAACGACCTCTTGATCAACCAAAAGGGAGTTGTGGCCAAGGAAGGGGTTGGGTGTGTGCCCAACTCCAAGAACAAGAAGAAGAATGACAATACCAAACGACCTCCTCCTCTCTTGCAAACCTTTGTGAAGGAGGGAGAGAGTGCCTCCGAGGAGAAGAAGAAGAACAATGAGAAGGGTAGCGTTGTCAAAAAGGGCAATGCCACTCCTCGCATCAAAGCCGACGGCTTTAATCCTCCGTATGTGTTATGCCATGCTAGTGATGGGCATGTCTATGCCAAATTCGTTGGTTCTCCTCATGAATACATTGAATGGTCTATTTGGGTTCCAAAGACCCTTGTTACTTACATCAAAGGACCCATTACAAAATGGGTACCTAAAACCAAGCATTAATCTCTTGTAGGTGTTTGCTTCCGGTGGGGGATCATGGTTGCTCGATAGCGGAGCTACAAATCATATGACCGGAAGCAAGGACTTGGTGGTGGATGTGCACAAGATTCCATCTATGCCCACCAATGTCGAGTGGGGTGACGCCTCATCCTCTAAGGTATTGGGACTTGGCAATGTGGTCATCTCTCATGATCTCACGATCAAGAAGGTCGTGCTTGTTGAGTCCCTTGCATACAATTTACTTTCCGTTCGTCAACTTGCAATCATGGGCTTTGCCACTTTCTTTGATATCGATACCGTGGCCCTCTTGTGGAGCAAGACTCTTAAAGTAGCCTTTGTTGGGCATGTCGAGAACGGTCTATATGTGATTAACTTTTCGGAGCGACCCACTAAGACCGCGACATGCCTAATGGCTAAAGTTGATGTGGGATGGCTTTGGCATCGTCGTCTAGCCCATGTCAATATGAGATCTTTGCAAAGTCTTCTCAAGGGGGACCATGTCCGTGGACTAACGAATGTTAGTTTTGCTAAAGATCGTGCTTGCAGTGCTTGTATCGAAGGAAAGCTACATGAGAAGGCTCACCCTCCCACGACTATCATTTACTCAAAGAGGCCTTTGGAGCTCCTTCACATGGATCTCTTTGGGCCTCCATCCTTCGATAGTCTTGGAGGTAGGAAGTATTGCTTGGTGATTGTGGATGACTACTCAAGATACACATGGGTGTATTTCTTCAAGAGGAAGAGCGAGACCCAACAAACCGTCATTGACTTTGCAAATGAAGCACAATGTCAACACAATGCAAAGATCTTGACAATAAGAAGTTACAACGGCACCGAGTTCAAGAACTACACCTTGGATGAGTTTCTTAGTGATGAGGGGATAAAGCATCAATATTCCGCACCTTACACCCCTCAACAAAACGGTGTTGCGGAGAGGAAGAACCGGACGTTGATGGATGCGGCAAGGACCATGATGGCGGAGTTCAAGTCTCCGTACAACTTTTGGGCCGAAGCCATCAACACTGCGTGTCATGCATCCAATCGGCTCTACCTCCACAAGGGCTTGAACAAGACTCCATATGAGATACTCACCAGTAACAAGCCCAACCTCAAGTACTTTCGGGTGTTCGGGTGTAAGTGTTTCATTCTCAAGAAAGGTGTTCGGTTGTCTAAATTTGAGGCTAGAGCTTATGAGGGCATATTTGTTGGTTATGCTACAAACTCTCATGCTTACCGTGTCCTCAATAAATCCACGGGACTTATTGAGGAGACATGTAACGTGGAGTTTGATGAGAATAACGGCTCCCAAGTGGAGCAAAGTGGCACTTGTGATGTAGGTGATGAAATTCCTCCTCAAGCCATAAGAAGAATGGGTGGTTGTTTTATCCTACCCATTGAGGAACCCCTTGTGGCCGAAGGAGAAGGACAATGCTCCACTCAAGTGGAGCCATCACCAACCCAACGCCCACACGCTTCCGAAGAACAACATGAAGGCCCTCGTCCTCAAGAACATGACCAAGGGAAAGATCATGCTCAAGACAGTGTTGACTCATCAAGTGATGCCCAAGGTCAAGTTCTCTCCTCCGAGCAAGTTCAAGAACAAGAACAAGCTCAAGACAACTCTCAAGATAATCAAGTGATCACTCCTCGTCTCACCCCCAAGGAGGATTTGGAGCGTCGTGCCGCCAAGGTTGCTTCCAAGCTCTCCACCAAGGATCATCTCATGACGAATGTGCTTGGAAGCTTAAGAAAGGGGGTAAGCACTCGTAGACAAATAGCAAACTATTGTGAGCATCACGCGTTTGTCTCTTGTGTCAAACCCCACAAGGTCTATGAGGCGCTAGAAGATCCGGATTGGCTCAATGCCATGCATGAAGAACTCAAAAACTTCAAGCGTAACAAAGTGGGGAGATGGTGCCAAGACCGACGGGGAACCACAATGTCATGGGAACCAAGTGGATATTTAAGAACAAGCAAGATGCCCATGGGATTATCATTTGCAACAAGGCTCGTTTGGTAGCACAAGGCTACTCCCAAGTCGAGGGTATCGACTATGGTGAAACCTTTGCTCCCGTTGCTCGTCTTGAATCCATTCACATGTTGATTGCATATGCTTCTCATCATAACTTTAAGTTACAACAAATGGATGTGAAGAGTGCTTTTCTTAATGGTCGTATTAATGAATTGGTTTACGTCAAGCAACCCCCCGGGTTCAAGGATCCCTACTTTCCCGATCACGTGTATCAACTTGATAAGGCACTCTATGGCCTTAAACAAGCCCCATGTGCGTGGTATGACCACCTTACCGAGTTGTTACAAGACCGTGGTTTTGAAGTTGGGCTAATCGACCCCACTCTTTTTACTAAGAAGGTCAAAGGGGAGTTGTTTGTGTGCCAATTATATGTTGATGATATTATCTTTGGTTCACCTAACAAAGCTTTCAATGAGGAATTTGCTGCTCTCATGACCTCAAAGTCCGAGATGTCTTCCATGTGAGAGTTGAAGTTCTTTCTAGGGTTCAAAGTGAAGCAAAGAAGAGAAGGAACCTTCATAAACCAAGCCAAATACACTCAAGACATGCTCAAGAGATTCAAGCTAAGTGACGTCAAGCCGGCTTCCACTCCAATGCCCACCAAGTGCCAACTTGACATAGATCCCAATGGTAAAGTGGTGGATCAAAAGGTATATCGCTCCATGATTGGATCCTTTCTTTACCTTTGTGCATCTAGACCGGATATCATGTTGAGTGTGGGAATTTGTGCATGGTTTCAAGCTGCACCTAAGGAAAGTCACTATGTGGCGGTCAAACGAATCTTTCAATATTTGGCTCATACCCCAAACTTTGGCTTATGGTACCCAAGAGGATCAAACTTCAAGCTTGTAGGGTACTCGGATTCTGATTGGGCGGGAGACAAAGTGGATAGGAAGTCCACTTCTGGAGGGTGCCAATTCCTTGGATGCTCTTTGGTAAGTTGGTCTTCCAAAAAGCAAAGTTGTGTGTCTCTCTTGTCCACCGAAGCGGAGTATGTAGCAGCCGGCAGTTGTTGTGCACAACTCCTATGGATGAGGCAAACTTTAAACGATTACGGTGTCACTTGTGACAAAGTGCCTCTTTGGTGTGACAATGAAAGTGCCATCAAGATCTCTCTCAACCCGGTGCAACACTTCAAGACGAAGCATATTGAGATTCGGTATCACTTCATCCGGGATCACATTAGGCGAGGAGAGATCGAGCTAAACTATGTCAACACTCATGATATCCTTGCAGATATTTTCACGAAGCCCTTGGATGAAGCAAGATTTCGCGAGTTAAGACATGAGCTAAATATCATTGATTTGAGCAATGTGGCTTGAACCCTTGCACACCCCACGACGCTCAATTTGTTGTCTAGTTTAGGTGTAGGCATGGACATAGGGGGAGTGTTGTTCTCTAAATGAACTCTTCCTCCCCCCATTATGCATAAATTGATCAAGTCTTTCACTTTAGCCATTGTTGATGGTACTTGTGTTTCAAAGACGAGTTTTGGTCATGGGCCCAAGGTTAAAATCTTTGCGGCGTCGTACCTCTTGACTCAAACATAGGTGGCCTCGGCCACCGCCCTCTCTTGAAGAGGTGTGTCTTGGTCGTTTGCTGGTGTGCTCTCTCTTCTTGCCTCTTTTTTGAGCTAAGCCTTGTTGTTTGGTTGCTGTGGCCTGCTGGGCGGTACTACCGCCCCCCAGCGCGGTACTACCGCTGAGGGACGGGACCAGGGGGTTATATCGGGGCAGGGGGAGGTTTCTTCTCCCCCATACCCATTCACTTTGCCCCCTCGTTCCTCTTCCTCTCTCTCCAGCCTCGCCACGCCGCGAGAGGGCTCCGGCGGATCTTCGTCTCCCGGGCGTCCCTCTCCATTTCCTTCGGTGGAGTCGATCCCCACCTCGTTCTCTTGCCATGGATGTCGGTATTGCCCGCGTTCCTTCTCTCCCTTTGTCTTGTTTTCAGATCTTTCTTCTTAGGGGGAATGGTGGTTGCATCTCTATATTTTTGGCTAAATCTAGGCTTGAGTAGGTTGGAGAAGGCAACTAGACTATCTAGATTAGAGTTTGGTAGGAATATTTTTGAATTTGGCAGGCCGGTAGTGCCGGATCTGACCACGGTAGTAGGAAACCGATGTTTCCCGCCTCGAGTGGTACTACCGCTCTCGTCGGAGCGGTACTACCGCTTGACCTCGAGCGGTACTACCGCTCTCTTTGGAGCGGTACTACCGCTTGGGCTGTACTGCCGCGGGCATGTCACGGTACTCCCGCTGCCTGCCAAGTTCCATCATGTTCCTGCCTTACGTTGATCCTTTTGTTGTGTTTGTTGGCTTATGCTCGTTCTTTCTGGTTGTTTTACGTGTTCTTGTGTTTGGTTCCAGATGATGATCATCCTGAGCATCAAGCTCGTCGTGTCAACCCTGGGCGGGCAACGTCAAAGCGCTACCGCACCTCTGAGCCAGCCGGTGGTTCCTCTAGCACCCAACTGCCACCTGCAGGTGCATCCGCAAGTGCTCCTCCACCACCTCAGCAGTCGAAGAGATCCGCCAACAAGCCAAAAGGAAAGACTGTGACTGAGATGACTGCCAAGGAGTTTTGGGAAAGGCGTCGCCGTAATCCCTATGAGGTGGACCAAGATCCCACTTTGGTCAACCGCCCGTTCTGGAACCGATTTCAGTTTGCCATCTATTTTGATGTGATCAAGGCCAAGAAGAATCTCTATGTTGATGTTCGCTCCATTGACATTGATGCCATGGAGGACCCTGAGTACTTTGGCGAAGCCCTTCAGATGTGCACTCAGCTGAACATTCTCAGGATCATGCAGTTCAACAAGGATTTCGATGCAGATTTGGTGGCTCAATTCTTTGCTACAGTTCATCTTGGAACGGATGCCGATAGGACTCTGACTTGGATGACCAATGGCAAGTTACTTTCCGTCAAGTGAAAGGCCTTCATGGAGTTACTTGATGTGGAAGATCGCGGGCTTGAGACTTCAGTAGGTTCCCGCCCTCACCGCAATGCTATGTCCACTCACAAGCAAGCCCTTTGGCCCTACTGCACTGTGAAAGTTCACCCAGTGACTAAGAAGAAAACCTATGAGCTGTCTCCGTATCTGGACATTCTTCTTTGTATCTTACGTGAGACACTCTTCCCTCGCATCAGGAATCTGGATATGGTCCACTCTTATCTCGTGGACATGCTTCTTTTCTGTCAGCATGAGAAGGAAGCAAACACTGGAGAGAGCCTAGATATTTCTCATGTTATGTGGTCTGAACTTCTCTCTGCCGTGTCTGGGCGCAAGTGCCCGATATATGGTCCATTCATCATGAGGCTCATTGCGAGGGCCTGGGCATAGATCTATCCCAGAGTGATGCTGGAAACTGGAGACTTGGTTTCCCATGAGATCAAGCGTCTGAGGAAGAAGGATAATTGGGTCACCCCAGCGCCTCAATCCGGGGGTCCGTCTGCTGCTGGTGGTGCTGCTGCCATGGAGACCGAGGGTGGGGCTGCCACTGATGATCACGAGGAGGACTTTGGGCCCTCTAGTGCAGAACCTTCATGGGCGAAGAAGCTTAAACGCAAGATGAAGAAGCTTTTCTGCATGGAGTCTCATGGTCAGTACATGACTCATGTGGCGGAGAAGCATGCCAGGGTGCGCCACAAGGAGCTCATGCGTCACCTGGGAGCGACAGTTGCCAGTGGTTCTGAGGGACAAATCACTGAAGAGGAGGAATGGATTCATCAGCATTGCCCTTGGACCGACTCCGACGCCGAGCAGTTTCCGACCAACGACAAAGATGCAAACGATCACGCTGAGATGTGATGTTCGAGATCCTCAGCTTGCCATCCCCTGGAGTCGTAGCGTCGGTCTTTGCCCTTTTGGTGTCTCGGTGCCAAAGGGGGAGAGAGTGTAGGGATTTGTGTTGTTGCCGTGCTTCGAGTGTGTCTTTGTGTCATCTTGTGTTTTCTTGTGTGTTCTCTCGGTGTGTTTTCTTGTGTGTTCTCTCGGTGTCTTTGTTTGGTTTGGTTTGGTTCCTGTGAGACCTAAGTTCTAGACATATGGTGTGAGACATATGCTCCCTATCGCTACCTTATTACTTATGTCTATTCAGTACTGTAGTATATTATGAGTTGCATGCTTGTCCTATTTTTATACTCTTCTCTCATATATCATGTGCTTAGAATTGTTGGACTATAAAATATAGGGGGAGTGTTGATCCGGATGTGTGTGTATTGCTTTCCTAATGCTCCTGTAACTAGGTGCACACATTCAGGGGGAGCCCGTCTATATTTTGTAGTTCTTAGTTTTCTTACTTTTATATCTTTTCCTTGTGCAAATCCCTAGTTGTCATCAATCCACCAAAAATGGGGAGATTGTTGAGGCATATCTCTCTCGAGGTAGTTCTGGTGATTGATGACAACATGTTTGCGGACTAATCATGTGCATTGAGTAGTTCACAGATTCATCCTTGGCACGAGACGTTTTCTTCCCTTCAGAGTGTCATTCAAGACGGTGTAGCTCTTTCGTTTCTCTTTCGATGGACTAGTTGCGTAGAGGGCACCGTACTATCAAGAGGGGGTCCGCTGGGGTATTGCTTGGGTGGAATCAACACGTACACATCAGCTTCTCACCCTCAGAGCTCTTCCACTTCATTGGAGAGATCTATTATCTTTCTGTGTCCTGTCTGGGTTCCAGCGGTAGTACCGCGCAACCCAGCGGTAGTACCATTGAGGAGTCACAAGTGGCAGTACCGCTCCGCAGCGGTAGTACTGCTGGTGACTCCACAGCAGTACTACCGCTGGCCTGCCTGGCACCACCGCCTCGTCCTCAGCCTCGACGGAGAGATCTTCTCTCTCTCTCTTGTCTGTGTCCCAGCAGTAGTACCGCACTACCAGCGGTAGTACCACCAAAGGGTCACAAGCGGTAGTACCGCTCCGCAGCGGTAGTACCGCCGGTGACCCCGCAGCTGTACTACCGCTGGGCTGCCTGGCTCCTACCGCCTCGACTCGAGGGCTCTTCTTCTCTGTCGGGTTTTGGGCACTAGTTGCGGCAGTATAGGCGGTAGTACCATTTCGGAGCGGTAGTACCGCCCTTACCACCGCGGTAGCACCGCGCTGGGTCCAGATCCATGCTGCTCTTCTCTGCGCGGCAGTACCGCTAGCTGGAGCGGCAGTACCGCTGGCTCAGCGATAGTACCCCCCCCTAGTGGTACTACCGCCCTGTGCGGGGCTGGTTGGTGAGGCAACGGTTGGATTTTTGCCCCCACTATAAAAGGGGGTCCCCTTCTTCCCCTTTGACTTACCTCTTCCCCCTCAAGCTCCATTAATGCTCCAAGCTCCATTTTCGCCCGGTCTATCTCTCTAGCCAATCAAACTTGTTGATTTGCTCGGGAGTGGTTGAGAAGGCCCCGATGTAAACTTCCACCAAGGGATTTTCGATTCCCCCATTCATCCCTAGCGGATCTTGTTACTCTTGGGTGTTTGAGCACCCTAGACGGTTGAGGTCACCATGGAGCCATAGTCCATTGTGGTGAAGCTTCGTGGTATTGTTGGGAGCCTCCGATTATGTTGTGGAGATTGCCCCAACCTTGTTTGTAAAGGTTCGGTTGCCGCCTTCAAGGGCACCAATAGTGGAATCACGGCATCTCGCATTGTGTGAGGGCGTGAGGAGAATACGGTGGCCCTAGTGGCTTCTTGGGGAGCATTGTGCCTCCACACCGCTCTAACGGAGACGTACTTCCCCTCAAAAGGAAGGAACTTCAGTAACACATCCTCGTCTTCACCGGATCCACTCTTGGTTATCTCTTACCTTTACTTGTGCAAGCTCTTTAGTGTTACTTCTCTTGCTTGCTTGTATGCTTGTTGTTATTGCATCATATAGGTTGCTCACCTAGTTGCACATCTAAACAACCTACTTTTTTGCAAAGTTTAATTTGGTAAAGAAAAGTTAAAAATTGGTAGTTGCCTATTCACCCCCCCCCCTCTAGTCAACCATATCGATCCTTTCATCCCTTATGTATTCCTTCGGGGTTACGGTTTCAATAACATTGGTTTCAACATTTATGGGATTACCTGAGATATAATGTTTGATTCTTTGACCGTTCACCACCTTCGGATTTGTGCCTTCGAAGTTGTTGATTTTTATGGCACCGGAACGGTAGACCTCCTCGATAACGTAAGGACCTTCCCATTTAGAGAGAAGTTTTCCTGAAAAAAATCTTAAACAAGAGTTGTATAGCAATACATAATCACCTACATTAAACTCATGCTTTTGTATCCTTTTGTCATGCCATCTTTCAACTTTTTCTTTAAACAACTTGGCATTTTCGTAGGATTGGGTTCTCCATTCATCAAGTGAGCTAATATCAAATAACCTCTTCTCACCGGCAAGTTTAAAATCATAATTAAGTTCTTTAATATCCCAATAAGCCTTGTGTTATAGTTCGAGAGGTAAGTGACATACTTTTCCATAGACCATTTTATACGGAGACATGCCCATAAGATTTTTATATGCAGTTCTATAGGCCCATAATGCATCATCAAGTTTCTTGGACCAATTCTTTCTAGACCTATTAATAGTCTTTTGCAAAATTAATTTGAGTTCTCTATTACTCAATTCTACTTGACCACTAGACTGAAGGTGATAAGGACATGCAATTCTATGATTAACATCATATTTAGCAAGCATTTTACGAAAAGCACCATGAATAAAATGTGAACCACCATCAGTCATTAAATATCTAGGGACTCCAAATCTTGGAAAAATAACTTCTTTAAGCATTTTAATAGAAGTGTTATGATCAGCACTACTAGTTGGAATAGCTTATACCCACTTAGTAACGCAATCAATAGCAACTAAAATATGTGTATATCCATTAGAGGAAGGAAAGGGTCCCATATAATCAAAGCCCCAAACATCAAATGGTTCAATAACAAGTGAATAATTCATAGGCATTTCTTGACGTCTACTAATATTACCAATTCTTTGACATTCATCACAAGATAATACAAACTTACGGGCATCCTTGAAGAGAGTAGGCCAATAAAAACCAGATTGCAGTACCTTATGTGCAGTTCTATCTCCAGCATGGTGTCCTCCATAAGCTTCGGAGTGACACTTGCGTAGGATCTGTTCCTGTTCATGCTCAGGTACACAACGTCTAATAACACCATCTACTCCTTATCTATAAAGATGTGGGTCATCCCAAAAGTAATGCCTCAAATCATAGAAGAACTTTTTCTTTTCCTGGTATGTGAAACTAGGTGGTATAAACTTAGCAACAATGTAATTAGCATAATCAGCATACCATGGAGCAGTATGAGATGCATTTATGACATTTAATTGCTCATCAGGAAAGCTATCATCAATAGGTAGTGGGTCATCAAGCACATTTTCTAACCTAGACAAGTTGTCTGCAACGGGGTTCTCAGCTCCTTTTCTATCAACAATATGCAAATCAAATTCTTGTAGCAAGATAACCCATCTAATAAGTCTAGGTTTAGCATCTTTCTTTTCCATAAGATATTTAATAGCAGCATGATCAGTGTGAATAGTTACTTTAAAATCAACAATATAAGGTCTAAACTTATCACAAGCAAATACAACTGCTAAGAATTATTTTTCAGTAGTAGCATAATTTCTTTGAGCATTGTCTAGAGTTTTACTAGCAGATCTAATAACATTTAGTTTCTTATCAACTCTTTGTCCTAGAACAGCACCTACAGCATAATCACTAGCATCACACATAATTTGTGGCTGAACAATAGGTGCAGAAATCAATGCTTTCTTAAGTATTTCAAATGCTTCTACACAATCATCATCGAAGACAAATGGTATATCTTTGTGTAATAAATTAGTCAGAGGCCGAGAGATTTTTGAGAAGTCCTTAATGAACCTCCTATAAAAACCGGCATGACCAAGGAAACTTCTTATACCTTTGATGTCCTTGGGACATGGCATATTTTCAATAGCATCAACCTTGGCTTTATCAACTTCAATACCTCTTTCAGAAACTTTATGCCCCAAGACGATACCTTCATTAACCATAAAGTGGCACTTTTCCCAATTCAAGACAAGATTAGTTTCTTCACATCTCTGCAAAACTCGATCAAGGTTGCTCAAGCAATCATCAAAAGAAGATCCATAGACGGAAAAGTCGTCCATGAAAACCTCACAAATATTTTCACAGAAGTCAGAGAATATAGCCATCGTGCATCTTTGAAAGGTAGCAGGTCCATTACATAAACCAAAAGGCATACGTCTATAAGCAAAGGTACCAAAAGGGCATGTAAAAGTAGTCTTTGATTGATCTTTGGCTGACACAGGTATTTGAGAGAAACCAGAATAACCATCTAGAAAGCAAAAATGTGTATGCTTGGATTATCTTTCTAGCATTTGATCGATAAATGGTAAGGGGTAATGATCCTTTTTAGTAGCCTTATTTAATTTGCGGAAATCAATTACCATCCTATAACCTGTAATAATTCTTTGAGGAATCAATTCATCTTTATCATTAGGAACAACAGTAATACCTCCCTTCTTAGGGACACAATGGATAGGGCTTACCCACTGACTATCAGCAACGGGATAAATTATACCTGCCTCAAGGAGCTTTAGCATCTCCTTTCTTACCACTTCTTTCATTTTAGGATTCAGCCGGCGCCCGACGTTGATGATCACGAACTGGTTTAGCGTCTTCTTCCAAATTAATTTTATGTTGACAGAGAGTGGGACTAATGCCCTTAAGATCATCAAGAGTATACCCAATATCAGCACGGTGCTTCTTCAGAGTTTTCAATAATCTCTCTTCTTCATGCTCTGAAAGGTTAGCACTAATAATAACCGGATATATCTTTTTCTCATCAAGATAAGCATATTTAAGAGTATCAGGTAACGGTTTAAGCTCAAACACGGGATCACCTTTGGGTGGAGGAGGATCCCCTAGGATTTCAACAGGTAAATTGTTTTTCAGAATAGGTTCCTGTTTAAAGAATACTTCATCTAATTCCCTTCTTTCATTCATAAACATATCATTTTCATGGTCTAGCAAATATTGTTCTAAAGGATCACTAGGAGGTGCGGAAATAGAAGCAAGACCAATAATTTCATCCTTACTAGGTAATCCTTCTTCACGGTGTTGTCTACTGAATTTAGAAAAATTAAATTCATGAGTCATATCATCTAAACCGACAGTAACAACATCCCTTTTGCAATCTATGGTAGCATTAACAGTGTTTAAGAAGGGTCTACCAAATATAATGGGGGCAAAAGCTATCTTCTGGGGATCCAAGAACAAGAAAATCATCAGAGTATTTAGTTTTCCCAAACAAGACTTCAACATCTCTAACAATTCCCATTGGTGAAATAGTATCTCTATTGGCAAGTTAAATTGTGACATCAATATCTTCCATCTCAGCAGGTGCAATATCATGCATAACTTCTTGGTATAAGGAATAAGGTATTGCACTAGCACTAGCACCCACATCACATAAGCCATGATAACAATGATCTCCTATTTTAACAGAAATAACAGGCATGCCTACCACAGGTCTAGGTTTATCTTTATCACGGGGTTTAGCAATTCTAGCAGTTTCATTACAGAAATAAATAACATGCCCATCAATATTACCAGACAAGAGATCTTTAACAATAGCAATATTAGGTTCAACTTTAACTTGCTCAGGAGGTGTATATGTTTTAATATTGCTTTTACGAACTGCAGTTGAAGCTTTAGCATGATCCTTTATCCTAATAGGGAAAGGTGGTTTCTTAACATAAGAAGTAGGAACAATAGGATCATTATAAGTGATGGTCTTTTCTTCAACTTTAATAGGTGCAGCTACTTTTACTTCTATGGGAGGATGATATTTAAACCACTTCTCCTTGGGGAGATCAACATAAGCAGCAAAAGATTCACAGAAAGTAGCTACTATCTCAGAGTCAAGTCCATTTAGTGCTAAATTTACGCAAAATATCGGTATCCATAAAAGATTTAACACAATCAAAACTAGGTGTCATACCTGACTTCTTACCATTGTCGAGGTCCCAATCTTCAGAGTTGCGTTTAATTCTTTACAATAAATCCCATTTGAATTCAATAGTCTTCATCATAAAAGAGCCAGCACGACAAGTATCAAGCATGGTGCGATTGTTACCAGAAAGCCGAGCATAAATTTTTGGAATAATCATTTCTCTTGAGAGATCATGATTGGGGCATGAATATAACATTGATTTAAGCCTCCCCCAAGCTTGAGCGGTGCTTTCTCCTTCGCGAGGCCAAAAATTATATATATAATTGCGATCACGATGAACAAGATGCATAGGATAAAACTTCTGATGAAATTCCAATTTCAATCGTTTGTAATTCCAAGACCTCATATCATCACATAGCCTATACCATGTCGATGCATCTCCCCTCAAAGATAAAGGGAAGACCTTCTTCTTAAAAACATCTCCGGGTACACTTGCAAGCTTAAATAATCCCCAAACTTCATCCACATATATCAGATGTTCATCAGGATGTTTTGTTCCATCTCCTAAAAAAGGATTAGCTAGCACTTTTTCTATCATACCCGCAGGAACTTCAAAGCAAGCATTTTCATTTTCAGTAGGTTCAGTAGGTTGAGGAGCAACTCTTTGCTCTACTCGTCGGGGTGAAGATACCCCGAACAAGCCCCTCAGAGGATTACTTTCCATGGTGACAAGTGACAGTAAATTTCAGCACACTATATAAATTTTTCCTTACCAAATTCCACCTACCAAAGGCGCTTCACTCCCCGGCAATGGCGCCAGAAAAGAGTCTTGATGACCCACAAGTATAGGGGATCTAGCATAGTCCTTTTGATAAGTAAGAGTGTCGAACCCAACGAGGAGCAGAAGGAAATGATAAGCGGTTTCCAGCAAGGTATTCTCTGCAAGTACTGAAATAAGTGGTAACAGATAGTTTTGTGAAAGGATAATTTGTAACGAGCAACAAGTAACAAAAGTAAATAAAGTGCAGCAAGGTGGCCCAATCCTTTTGTAGCAAAGGACAAGCCTGGACAAACTCTTATATGATGTAAAGCGCTCCCGAGGACACATGGGAATATCGTCAAGCTAGTTTTCATCGCGTTCACATGATTCGCGTTCGGTACTTTGATAATTTGGTATGTGGGTGGACCGGTGCTTGGGTACTGCCCTTACTTGGACAAGCATCACACTTATGATTAACCTCTATTACAAGCATCCGCAACTACAACAAAAGTATTAAGGTAAACCTAACCATAGCATGAAACATATGGATCCAAATCAGCCCCTTACGAAGCAACGCATAAACTAGGGTTTAAGCTTCTGTCACTCTAGCAACCCATCATCTACTTATTACTCCCCAATGCCTTCCTCTAGGCCCAAACAACGGTGAAGTGTCATGTAGTCGACGTTCACATAACACCACTAGAGGAGAGACAACATACATCTCATCAAAATATTGAACGAATACCAAATTCACATGACTACTAATAGCAAGACTTCTCCCATGTCCTCAGGAACAAAAGTAACTACTCAAAAAGCATAAACATGTTCATAATCAGAGGGGTATTAATATGCATATAGGATCTGAACATATGATCTTCCACCTATTAAACCAACTAGCATCAACTACAAGGAGTGATTAACACTACTAGCAACCTACTAGCACCAATCCCGGACTTGGAGACAAGAATTGGATACAAGAGATGAACTAGGGTTTTGAGATGAGATGGTGCTGATGAAGATGTTGATGGAGATTACCCTCTCCCAATGAGAGGAGCTTTGGTGATGACGATGGCGATGATTTCCCCTTCCTGGAAGGAAGTTTCCCCGGCAGAACAGCTCCGCCAGAGCCCTAGATTGGTTCCGCCAATGTTCCGCCACGTGGCGGAGGAGTTTCGTCCGAGAAGATGGCTTATGATTTTTTCCCCATCGAACGACTCCATATAGCAGAAGATGGCCACCGGAGGGCCACCAGGGGGCCCACGAGGTAGGGGGCGCGCCCCCCACCCTCGTGGGCAGGGTGTGGCCCTCCTGGCGAGTTTCTTCCACTGAGTATTTTTTATATATTTGGAAAACATCTTCCGTGAAGTTTCAGGACTTTTGGAGCTGTGCAGAATAGGTCTCTAATATTTGCTCCTTTTCCAGCCCAGAATCCCAGTTGCCAGCATTCTCCCTCTTTATGTAAACCTTGTAAAATAAGAGAGAATAGGCATAAGTATTGTGACATAATGTGTAATAACAGCCCATAATGCAATAAATATTGATATAAAAGCATGATGCAAAATGGAAGTATCATGTATCTTGAATAGTCATCCACAATCACCAAGCAATACTTTCTACCCCCAAGACTATCAAAGGATGGAGGTCCAAAGAGATCCAAATGAAGGAGCTCCAAAGGCCTCTTCGAGTATATGATAGTCGTGGGAGGGTGAGCCTTCTCATGTAGCTTTCCTTCGATGCAAACACTGCAAGCACGATCTTTGGCAAAACTAACATTTGTTAGTCCACGTACATGGTCCCCCTTGAGAAGACTTTGCAAGGATCTCATATTGACGTGGGCTAGACGGTGATGCCAAAGCCATCCCACATCAACTTTAGCCATTAGGCATGTCGCGGTCTTAGTGGGTTGCTCCGAAAAGTTAATCACATAGAGACCATTCTCGACATGCCCAACAAAGGCTACTTTAAGAGTCTTGCTCCACAAGAGGGCCACGGTATCAATATCAAAGAAAGTGGCAAAGCCCATGAGTGCTAGTTGACGAACGGAAAGTAAATTGTATGCAAGGGACTCAACAAGCATGACCTTCTCGATCGTAAGATCATGAGAAATGACAACTTTGCCGAGTCCCAATACCTTAGAAGACGAGGCATCACCCCACTCGACGTTGGTGGGCATGGATGGAATCTTTTGCATGTCCACCACCAAGTCCTTGCTTCCGGTCATATGATTAGTAGCTCCACTATCGAGCAACCATGATCCCCCACCGGAAGCAAACACCTACAAGAGATCAATGCTTGGTTTTAGGTACCCATTTTCTAATGGGTCCTTTGAAGTTAGTAACAAGGGTCTTAGGAACCCAAATAGACCATTCAATGTACTCATAAGGAGAACCAACAAATTTGGCATAAACATGCCCATCTCTAGCACGACACAATACATAAGAAGGGTTAAAGTTGCAGGCTTCGTTGGGAATGGAAACGTTGCCCTTCTTGGCATCACTACCCCTCACGGAGTTCTTCTCCTTCTTCTTAGTAGCACCCTCTCCCTCCTTCACAAAAGTTTGCTTGAGAGGAGGAGGTCGTTTGGCCTTGTAATTCTTCTTCTTGGTTTTGGACTTGGGCACGTACCCAATCCCTTCCTTGTCCACAACTCCCTTTTGGTTGGTCAAAAGGTCGTTGAGATTCTTCTCGCCTTGTATGCAAGACACAAGGCCTTTCTCTAGTTGCACCTTTAGCTTAGCATTCTCCTCAACAAGATGCACATGCTCACAACATGGGTTAGTAGCATTTGCATTATCAATTAACATCATACGAGGAAAAATGGCTTTCTCCTTGGTTAGCTTTACTTGAAGTTGATCATGAGACTCTTTGAGGATAGCATGAGCACCCTTCAAGACCTTGTGAGCCTTGTCAGGTAGATCAAACTCCTCTTTCAGTCTAGCAAGATCAACCCCAAGTTTGGCCTTCTCGGAGTTTAGCACACGAGAAACAACGAGAGCATGATCAAGATCTTTCTTTAACTTAGCATGATCAACGTTGTGTGACTCCTTAAGAGCCAAACAAAGACCACACTCTTCCTCAAGAGCATTGGAAAGATCCGAAATCTCATCGGCATAGTCACGACTATGCCCCTCCATCTTGGAGATAGTATCTTCGTGAGCCTCGATCATGTCATTGGCTTCACCAAGTTGTTCCAAGAGAGCAACAAAATGTTTCTTGGATTTACCCTTGAGTTTACCCATAAAGGACTCAAACTCATTTTCCTCCACATTAGATCCCTCACATTCATCAATGCAATCCATCAAGGAAGGATTATTAATTATGGTAGTTTTGATGTTGGGGGTTGCCTTGTTGGTGGCTTTAGCCATGAGGCACTTGACGGTGACGTTCTCATTGGGTGAGTCGAAGAGAGACACTCGTGGAGTTTTTGCAATGGCAACGGAGGCCATGGCAACCGACTCACCATCTTCATCATCATCATCCTCATGGTACTCTTCTTGAACCACCAACACCTTGTGAGCGGTCTTCTTGGTGAAGTTGCTCTTGTTGGGGAAAGACTTGGCTTTGTCCTTTCGAATGAGCTTGCCACCATTGTCTTCCCTCTTCTCATACGGGAACTCCGCAACAAAATGGCTCACATTGCCACAATTGTAGCAAGTCCTCACACATTGCTTGCTCTTCGTGCCACTTGATTTGTTCTTGTTGAAGTTTGGCCTTGAGTTTTCCTTGCTCCAAAATTACCTTGAAGCAAGTGCCATGTGTTCATGATAGGCATACTTTGTATCTTCGGGGTTGCTTTCCTCTTCTTCCTCTTCTTCTTCAACACAAACCTTGGCCTTCAATGCAAGGTTGGGCTTCTTTGCCCTTTGAGAATGAAGCACCGCATTATCGGTGGTCTTGTCCAAGATGCTCATAGCCACAAACTCATCCAACACTTCACTTGAGGTCAAAGTGTGGAAGTATGGCCTTTAATGAATGACAGAGGACATGGCCTTGTGGTACGGCATCATTTCCTTGAGGAATTTGTGCTTGATCCAATTGTCATCTGTGTCCTTGCTCCCATGATCTCGGAGTGAGACCGCGAGTTTGGTTACTCTCCGATAAAGCTCATGAGGTTCTTCATCTTCTTTCATTGCAAACTCATCGGCTTCATCTGGCACTACTTCATAGTTGGAGCATTGAATGCTTGCGCTTCCCCGATAGAGAGAGATAACACAAAGCCATGCATCTTTGGCTAAGGCGAAGGACCGAAGATGAGGTAGATCTTCGGGTGGAATTGCATCTTGGATGATGAAGAGAGAATTCTCATTGAATTGATTATCCGCGGCTTCTCGAGGATTGAAGTTGCTTGGGTCATGCGGATAGAAACCTTCTTCAATGATTCTCCAAAGATTAGTGTTCACATGATTTAAATGACGCTTAAAGCGATAAACCCAAGAATCAAAGTCCTCATTTTTCACAATCTTAGGGGAGGACCGGCATGATTCAAATGAGTGGAAGGAATAGGTCCACCATAAACAAGTGGTGGTTCCACATGGGCAAAGATGTCGGTGCCATTTTTACCACTAGAAGAAGGGGCCTTTTCACTACTAGCTTCCCCCTTGTCGGAGTTAGCATCTATCACCTTGTCAGTGGGATCACCCAGTTTCAACGGTGCGGTGGATAGTTTAAGCCCTTCAATGAATTTAGTAAACATGCCTTCAACCTCGGTCGTCATGGAGGTTTTCAATGTCTCCAAGGCCACATTGAATTCCTCACGAGAGACCGAGGTTCCCCCATCGCCTGTAGAGGAGATCGAATTCACACTAGAGTGTTCCTCCACACCGTCTACGGTATCAACCATACTCTTCGGATGGTAAAGTCCTTAGTAAAGAGACGAGGCTCTGTTACCAATTGGAAGGATCGATATGGTTGACTAGAGGGGAGGGTGAATAGGCAACTAACATTTTTTAGCTTTTCTTTACCGAATTAAACTTTGCACCAAAGTAGGTTGTCTAGAAGTGCAACTAGGTGAGCAACCTATATGATGCAACAACAACAACAAGCACACAAGCAAGCAAGGGAAGTAACACTAATAAGCTTGCACAAGTAAAGGTACGAGATAACCAAGGGTGGAGCCGGTGAAGACGAGGATGTGTTACCGAAGTTCAATCCTTTTGAGGGGAAGTACGTCTCCGTTGGGGCGGTGTGGAGGCACAATGCTCCCCAAGAAGCCACTAGGGCCACCATATTCTCCTCACGCCCTCACACAATGCGTGATGCCATGATTCCACTATTGGTGTCCTTGGAGGTGGCGACCGGACCTTTACAAACATGGTTGGGGCAATCTCCACAACTTAATCGGAGGCTCCCAACAACACCACGAAGCTTCACCACAATGGACTATGGCTCCGTGGTGACCTCAACCGTCTAGGGTGCTCAAACACCCAAGAGTAACAAGATCCGCTAGGGATAGGTGGGGGAATCAAATTTCTCTTGGTGGAAGTGTACGGGGCCTTCTCAACCACTCCCGAGCAAATCAACAAGTTTGATTGGCTAGGGAGAGAGATCGGGTGAAAATGGAGCTTGGAGCATTAATGGAGCTTATGGGGGAAGAGGTAAGTCAAAGAGGAAGAAGGGGACCCCTTTTATACTAAAGGACCCAATCCAACCGTTACCCCCAAAACAGCCCCGCAAAGGGCGGTACTACCGCAGGGGGCAGCGGTACTACCATTGGACCCAGCGGTACTACTGCTCCCCCTTGCGGTACTACCACCCAGCCTGGGAGGGCTTCAAGATAGAGGGGGGACCGTGCCTAGCGTGGTACTGCCGCGGTGGTAGGGCGGTACTACCGCTCTTGAGCGGTACTACCACATCTACTACCGCTGCAAGTGCCGCTCAACCCGACACGAGATGCGCCCCCCTCGAGACGAGGCGGTAGTGGCCCCGTACCGCAGCGGTACTGCCGCTGAGGACCCTCAAGTGGTACTACCGCTGGGCACCGCGGTACTACCGCTGGGGCCAAAGACTGCCCATTCAGCAGGGAATCCAACCTCAAACGAAGCAGGAAGGCTCAGAGTGTGTGAAACGGAAGTGTACATGATGATTCCACCCTAGCCTTACCAAAGCGGACCCCCTCTTGATAGTACGATGACTCCTACGAAACTAGTCCACCAAACAAGAAACAAAATAGCTACACCGTCTTGAATAACACTCCGAGGGGAAAGAAATCGTCTCGTGCCAAAGGATGAATCTCTGAAATGCTCAAAGCACACGGTTAGTACGCAAACATGTTGTCATCAATCACCAAAACTGCATCGAGAGAGATATGCCTTAACAAGAGTGAAGTGGAAAATCATCGTAACAAGAAAATCAAGTTTCTACGATCTGATCGCAGAGGCGAATATTTGAGTTACGAGTTTGGCCTTCATTTAAAACAAAGTGGAATAGTTTCATAACTCACGGCACCTGGAGCACCACAGTGTAATGTTGTGTCTGAACATCGTGACCATACTTTATTAGATATGGTGCGATCTATGATGTCTCTTACCGATTTACCACTATCGTTTTGGGGTTATACATTTGAGACAGCTGCATTCACGTTAAATAGGGCACCATCTAATCCGTTGAGATGACACCATATGAACTATGGTTTGGCAAAAAACCTAAGCTGTCGTTTCTTAAAGTTTGGGGATGTGTGATGTCTACTACACAACCTTCTTCTTGTAGACGTTGTTGGGCCTCCAAGTGCAGAGGTTTGTAGGACAGTAGCAAATTTCCCTCGAGTGGATGACCTAAGGTGTATCAATTCGTGGGAGAAGTAGGATGAAGATGGTCTCTCTCAAACAACCCTGCAACCAAATAACAAAGAGTCTCTTGTGTCCCCAACACACCCAATACAATGGTAAATTGTATAGGTGCACTAGTTCGGCGAAGAGATGGTGATACAAGTGCAATATGGATGATAGATATGAGTATTTGTAATCTGAAAATATAAAAACAGCAAGGTAACTAATGGTAAAAGTGAGCACAAATGGTATTGCAATGCGTTGAAACAAGGCCTAGGGTTCATACTTTCACTAGTGCAAGTTCACAAAGAACTTCAAAGAGTGCCCCAAAGTTTCTATCGGAGAGTCAAGACGAAAACATGTGCCAACCCCTATGCATAAGTTCACGAGGTCACGGAACTCGCAAGTTGATCACCAAAACATACATCAAGTGGATCACGTGATATCCCATTGTCACCACAGATAAGCACATGCAAGACATACATCAAGTGTTCTCAAATCCTTAAAGACTCAATCCGATAAGATAACTTCAAAGGGAAAACTCAATTCATCACAAGAGAGTAGAGGGGGAGAAACATCATAACATCCAACTATAATAGCAAAGCTCGCGATACATCAAGATCGTATCACCTCAAGAACACGAGAGAGAGAGAGAGAGAGATCAAACACATAGCTACTGGTACATACCCTCAGCCCCGAGGGAGAACTACTCCCTCCTCATCATGGAGAGCACCGGGATGATGAAGATAGCCACCGGAGAGGGATTCCCCCTCCGGCAGGGTGCTGGAACGGGTCTAGATTAGTTTTCGATGGCTACGGAGGCTTCTGGCGGTGGAACTCCCGATCTATTCTGTTCCCCGAAGTTTTTAGGGTATATGGATATATATATAGGCAAAAGAAGTCGGACAGGGGAGCCACGAGGGGCCCATGAGGGTGGGGGCGCGCCTCCCTGCCTCGTGGCCACCTTGAAGCTTCCCTGACGTCTACTCCAAGTCTCCTGGATTGCTTCCGTTCCAAAAATAAGTTCCGTGAAGTTTCATGTCAATTGGACTCCGTTTGATTTTCCTTTTCTGTGATACTCTAAAACAAGGAAAAAACAAAAACTGGCACTGGGCTCTAGGTTAATAGGTTAGTCCCAAAAATCATATAAAATAGCATATAAAACATCTAAGGTTGATAATATAATAGCATGGAACAATCAAAAATTATAGATACGTTGGAGACGTATCAAGCATCCCCAAGCTTTATTCCTGCTCGTCCTCGAGTAGGTAAATGATAAAAACAGAATTTTTGATGTGGAATGCTACCTAACATGTAGTTCTCTTTATTGTGGCAAGAATATTCAGATCCATAAGATTCAAGACAAAAGTTTAATATTGACATAAAAATAATAATACTTCAAGCATCCTAACCAAGAAATCATGTCTTCTCAAAATAACACGGCCAAAGAAAGTTATCCCTACAAAATCATATAGTCTGGCTATGCTCTATCTTCATCAAACAAAATATTTAAATCATGCACAGCCCCGATTACAAGCCAAGCAATTGTTTCATACTTTTGATGTTCTCAAACTTTTTCAATCTTCACGCAATACATGAGTGTGAGCCATGGACATAGCACTATAGGTGGAATAGAATGGTGGTTGTGGACAAGACAAAAAGGAGAAGATAGTCTCATATTAACTAGGCGTATCAACGGGATATGGAGATGCCCATCAATAGATATCAATGTGAGTGAGTAGGGATTGCCATGCAACAGATGCACTAGAGCTATAAGTGTATGAAAGATCAACAAAAGAAACTAAGTGGGTGTGCATCCAACTTGCTTGCTCACGAAGACCTAGTGCAATTTTGAGGAAGCCCATCATTGGAATATACAAGCCAAGTTCTATAATGAAAAATTCCCACTAGTATATGAAAGTGATATCATAAGAGACTCTCTATATGAAGAACATGGTGCTACTTTCAAGCACAAGTGTGGAAAAGGGATAGTAGCATTGTCCCTTCTCTCTTTTTCTCTCATTTTTTTATTTGGGGCTTCTTTCTTTTTTTGGCCTCTTTTCTCCTTTTTTTTTATTTTTCGTCCGGAGTCTCATCTCGACTTGTGGGGGAATCATAGTGTCCAGCATCCTTTCCTCACTTGGGACAATGCTCTAATAATGATGATCATCACACTTTATTTACTTACAACTCAATACTTAGAACAAAATATGACTCTATGTGGATGCCTCCGGCGGTGTACCGGGATGTGCAATGATGCATGAGTGACATGTATGAAGAATTATGAATGGTTGCTTTGCCACAAATACGATGTCAACTACATGATCATGCAAGCAATATGACAATGATGAAGCGTGTCATAATAACGGAACGGTGGAAAGTTGCATGGCAATAAATCTCGGAATGGCTATGGAAATGCCATAATAGGTAGGTATGGTGGCTGTTTTGAGGAAGCTATATGGTGGGTTTATGGTACCGGCGAAAGTTGCACGGTACTAGAGAGGCTACGAATGGTGGAAGGGTGAGAGTGCGTATAATCCATGGACTCAACATTAGTCATAAAGAACTCACATACTTATTGCAAAAATCTATTCATTATCGAAACAAAGTACTACGGGCATGCTCCTAGGGGGTTAGATTGGTGGGAAAAGACCATCGCTCATCCCCGACCGCCACTCATAAGGAAGACAATCAATAAATAAATCATGCTCCAACTTCATCACATAACGGTTCACCATACGTGCATGCTACGGGAATCACAAACTTTAACACAAGTATTTCTAAAATTCCCAACTACTCACTAGCATGACTCTAATATTACCATCCTCATATCTCAAAACAATCATCAAGTATCAAACTTCTCATAGTATTCAATGCACTTTATATGAAAGTTTTTATTATATCCCTCTTGGATGCCTATCATATTAGGACTAAATTCATAACCAAAGCAAATTACCATGTTGTTTAGGACTCTCTAAATAATATAAGTGAAGCATGAGAGTTCATCTATTTCTATAAAATAAAACCACCACCGTGCTCTAAAAATATGTAAGTGAAGCACTAGAGCAACAACAAACTACTCTGAAAGATATAAGTGAAGATCAATGAGTACTCGAATAATTATGCAACTATATGAAGACTCCCTAACATTTAAGAATTTCATATCTTGGTATATTATTCAAACAGCAATCAAAACTAAAGAAAATAAAATGATGCTCCAAGCAAAACACATCTTTATATCGCCATCTTTATATCTCAAAACAATTATCAAGTATCAAACTTCTCATAGTATTCAAGGCACTCTATATGAAAGTTTTTGTTATACCCATCTTGGATGCCCATCATATTAGGACTAGTTTCATAACCAAAGAAAACTATCATGCTGTTCTAAAGACTCTCAAAGTAATATAAGTGATGCACGATAGTTCATCTATTTCTTCAAAATAAAACCACCACCATGCTCTAAAAGGATATAAGTGAAGCACTAGAGCAAATGACAAACTACACCGAAAGATATAAGTGAAGATCAATGAGTAGTCGAATAATTATGCAACTATGTGAAGACTCTCTAACATTTAATAATTTCAGATCTTGGTATTTTATTCAAACAGCAAGCAAAAAAATGACGCTCCAAGCAAAACAGATATCATGTGGTGAATAAAAATATAGCTCCAAGTAAAGTTACCGATGAACGAAGACGAAAGAGGGGATGCCATCCGGGGCATCCCCAAGCTTAGGCTCTTGGTTGTCCTTGAATATTACCTTGGGGTGCCTTGGGCATCCCCAAGCTTAGGATCTTGCCACTCCTTATTCCATAGTCCATCGAATCTTTACCCAAAACTTGAAAACTTCACAACACAAAACTTAACAGAAAACTCGTAAGCTCCGTTAGTATAAGAAAATAAATCACCACTTAGGTACTGTTGTGAACTCATTATAAATTCATATTGGTGTAATATCTACTGCATTCTAACTTCTCTATGGTTCATACCCTCCGATACTACTCATAGATTTATCAAAATAAGCAAACAACACATAGAGAACAGAATCTGTCAAAAACAGAACATTCTGTAGTAATATGTAGGTTTCGAATACTTCTGTAACTCCAAAAATCCCGAGAAATTAGGAAGTCCTAGGAAATTTGTTTATTAATCTACTTCAAGTGTAATTGGTATTTTATCGCTCTCTGGTAAGAAATAAAAATTATTCTCGTGAGCGCATACTTTCTGTTTTTTACAACAAGATCAAATAACAATCACCCAAGAAGGTCCTAAAGGCTTTACTTGGCACAAACACTAATTAAAACATAAAACCACATCTAAACAGAGGCTATATGAATTATTTATTACTAAACAGGAACAAAAAGCAAGGAACTAAAAATAAAATTGGGTTGCCTCCCAACAAGCGTTATCGTTTAACGCCCCTAGCTAAGCATGACGATTTCAATGATGCTCACATAAAGGATAAGAATTGAAACATAAAGAGAGCATCATGAAGAATATGACTAGCAAATTTAAGTCTAACCCTCTTACTATGCATAGGGATTTTGTGAGCAAACAACTTATGGGAACAATAATCAGCTAGCATAGGAGGCAAAACAAGCATAACTTCAAAACTTTAAGCACATAGAGAGGAAACTTGATATTATTGCAATTCCTACAAGCATATGTTCCTCCCTCATAATAATTTTTAGTAGAATCATGAATAAATTCAACAATATAACCATCACATAAAGCATTCTTTTCATGATCTACCAACATAGAAATTTTATTACTCTCATTCGGAATAGTGGGCGTATCATAAGAGACTCGAATACTATAAATTGTTTCCACATTAAAAGAGTAATGTTCAGAAAAAGGGTAATCATAATCATGAAAAGTTTTATAAATATAATCATCACTACTTTTTATATCATATGTATCATCACAATAATCATCATAGGTAGCAACTTTGTTCTGATCATAATCGATTGAAACCTCTTCCAAGATAGTGGAATCATTACTAAATAAAGTCATGACTTCTCCAAATCCACTTTCAAAATTATAATCATCATAAGTAGGAGGCATGCTATCATAATTATAAATTTGAATATCAAAACTTGGGAGACTAAAAATATCATCTTCATTAAACGTAGCATCCCCAAGCTTGGGACTTTTCATATCATAAGCATAATCACTCTCATTATTAATAGTATGGACAACACCAATAGTATAGCAATTATCATCATCACAAGGAGTAATAGGATAAACATCATTTGGGAGGGATACCTTTTTACCTTTGCTTCTCCGTCCTTTCTTTTTCTTCTTCACATCATGTGTGGGTTTAATCCTCTTTTCAGAGCTCCTTATTAATGAGATTGGTTGAATAGGAGGCTCCTCCTCGTTACCCGATTCATCAGAAGAAATAATAGGAGGATATTGGGAAGTCTCTTCCCTTTCATTAGTATTCTCTTCATCCTCTATTTGTTTTCTTTTTCTTTATGTAATTGGCAATATAAGGATTTTCAATGCAATTCACCGCACAATACATATAAATTTCCTCTAGATCAAAATTAAGAACTCTATGAAGGGAAAATTCTGGAATAACCTTAGATATATATTTCATTTCTTCATAACCCAAGAGCAAACTAAGTTCATTATGATGTGCAAGGGAAATCAAGTCATCACAATTTTTGGACACGATACGATCATGAAACAATTTGCATTGGGTACTGAAATGATCACATTCATTGCAAAGTTCACAAGTAGGGCCAAGAAATTTTAAATTTTAAGCACAAACATCTAACCATTCTTGCAACCATTTAGTTTCCAAATACTTATGCCTCTTGCAAAATCTATCTTCCCTGTTTGGTGTATAATTGCAAACTCTATGCATTCCACAAAAATCGACATGCAAGAGATATTTTCATCATGACTAGTGCAATCATCATTAGTACTATGGATATTCAAAGAGTTCATACTAATAACATTAAAATCATGCTCATCATTCAAAGATTTAGTGCCAAAAAATTATAGACTTCTTCTCCTAGCACTTGAGCACAATTAAAAAGATGAAGCGTATGAGACAAACTCAATTCCATTTTTTGTAGTTTTATTTTATAAACTAAACTAGTAATAAAACAAGAAACTAAAAGATTCGATTGTAAGATCTAAAGATATACCTTCAAGCGCTAACCTCCCCGCCAACGGCGCCAGAAAAGAGCTTGATGTCTACTACACAACCTTCTTCTTGTAGACGTTGTTGGGCCTCCAAGTGCAGAGGTTTGTAGGAGAGTAGCAAATTTCCCTCAAGTGGATGACCTAAGGTCTATCAATCCGTGGGAGGCGTAGGATGAAGATGGTCTCTCTCAAACAACCCTGCAACCAAATAACAAAGAATCTCTTATGTTCTCAACACACCCAATATAATGGTAAATTGTATAGCTGCACTAGTTCGGCGAAGAGATGGTGATACAAGTGCAATATGGATGATAGATATGAGTATTTGTAATCTGAAAATATAAAAACAACAAGGTAACTAATGGTAAAAGTGAGCACAAACGGTATTGCAATGCGTTGAAACAAGGCCTAGGGTTCATACTTTCACTAGTGCAAGTTCTCTCAACAATAATAACATAATTGGTTCATATAACTATCCCTCAACATGCAACAAATAGTCACTCCAAAGTCACTAACAGCGGAGAACAAATGAAGAGATTATGGTAGGGTATGAAACCACCTCAAAGTTATCCTTTCTGATCGATCTATTCAAGAATCCGTAGTAAAATAACATGAAGCTATTCTTTCCGTTCAATCTATCATAGAGTGCGTACTAGAATAACACCTTAAGACACAAATCAACCAAAAACCTAATGTCACCAAGATACTCCAATGTCACCTCAAGTATCCGTGGGTATGATTATACGATATGCATCACACAATCTCAAATTCTTTCAACCAACACAAAGAACTTCAAAGAGTGCCCCAAAGTTTCTACCAGAGAGTCAAGACGAAAATGTGTGCCAACCCCTATGCATAAGTTCACGAGGTCACGAAACTCGCAAGTTGATCATCAAAACATACATCAAGTGGATCACGTGATATCCCATTGTCACCACAGATAAGCACATGCAAGACATACATCAAGTGTTCTCAAATCCTTAAAGACTCAATCCGATAAGATAAATTCAAAGGGAAAACTCAATTCATCACAAGAGAGTAGAGGGGGAGAAACATCATAACATCCAACTATAATAGCAAAGCTCGCGATACATCAAGATCGTATCACCTCAAGAAGACGAGAGAGAGAGAGATCAAACACATAGCTACTGGTACATACCCTCAGCCCCGAGGGAGAACTACTCCCTCCTCATCATGGAGAGCACCGGGATGATGAAGATAGCCACCGGAGAGGGATTCCCCCTCCGGCAGGGTGCCGGAACGGGTCTAGATTGGTTTTCGGTGGCTCCGGAGGCTTCTGGCGGCGGAACTCCCGATCTATTCTGTTCCCCAAAGTTTTAGGGTATATGGATATATATAGGCGAAAGAAGTCGGTCAGGGGAGCCATGAGGGGCTCACGAGGGTGGGGGCGTGCTCAGGGGGTAGGGCGCGCCTCCCTGCCTCATGGCCACCTCGAAGTTTCCCTGACGTCTACTCCAAGTCTCCTAGATTGCTTCCGTTCAAAAATAAGTTCCGTGAAGTTTCAGGTCAATTGGACTCCGTTTGATTTTCCTTTTCTGCGATACTCTAATACAAGGGAAAACAGAAACTGGCACTGGGCTCTAGGTTAATAGGTTAGTCCCAAAAATCATATAAAATAGCATATAAATGCATATAAAACATCCAAGGTTGATAATATAATAGCATGGAACAATCAAAAATTATAGATACGTTGGAGACGTATCAATGTGATGCTTATGTGAAAAAGCTTCAATCTGATAAGCTCGAACCCAAATCGGAGAAATGCGTCTTCACAGGATACCCAAAGGAAACAGTTGGGTACACCTTTTATCACAGACCTGAAGGCAAGATATTCGTTGCTAACAATGGATCCTTTCTAGAGAAGAAGTTTCTCTCGAAAGAAGTGAGTGGGAGGAATGTAGAACTTGATGAGGTAATTGTACCTTCTCCCAAATTGGAAAGTAATTCATCACGGAAATCAGTTCCAGTGATTCCTACACCAATTAGTGAGGAAGCTAATGATGATGATCATGTAGCTTCAGATCAAGTTACTACCAAACCTTGTAGGTCAAACAGAGTACGGTTCGCACCAGAGGGGTACGTAATCCTGTTCCGGAAGTCATGTTTCTAGACCATGACGAACCTACCAACTATAGGAAGCAATGATGAGCCTAGATTCCGCGAAATATCTTGAGGCCATGAAATCTGAGATGGGATCCATGTATGAGAACAAAGTATGGACTTTGGTTTACTTTCCCGATGATCGGCAAGCCATAGAGAATAAATGGATCTTCAAGAATAAGACTGACGCTGACGGTAATGTTACTGTCTACAAAGCTCGACTTGTTGCGAAAGGTTTTTGACAAGTTCAAGGAGTTGACTACGATGAGACCTTCTCACCGTAGCGATGCTTGAGTCTGTCCGAATCATGTTAGCAATAGCCACATTTTATGAAATCTGGCAAATGGATGTCAAAACTGTATTCCTTAATGGATTTATTAAAGAAGAGTTGTATATGATGCAACCAGAAGGTTTTCTCAATCCTAAAGGTGCTAACAAAGTGTGCAAGCTCCAGCGACCCATCTATGGACTGGTGCAAGCATCTCGGAGTTGGAATATACACTTTCATAAGGTGATCAAAGCATATGGTTTTATACAGACTTACTGTGAAGCTTGTATTTACAAGAAAGTGAGTGGGAGCACTACAGCCTTTCTGATAAGTATGTGTGAATGACTTATTGTTGATCGGAAATGATGTAGAATTTTCTAGAAAGCATAAAGGAGTGTTTGAAAGGAGTTTTTCAAAGAAAGACCTTGGTGAAGCTTGATACGTCCATTTTGCATCATGCTTTTATATCGATATTTATTGCATTATGGGCTGTTATTACACATTATGTCACAATACTTATGCCGATTCTCTCTTATTTTACAAGGTTTGCATAAAGAGGGAGAATGTCGGCAGTTGGGATTCTGGGCTGGAAAAGGAGCAAATATTAGAGACCTATTCTGCACAGCTCCAAAAGTCCTGAAACTTCACGGAAGATGTTTTCCAAATATATAAAAAATACTTACCGGAAGAAACTCACCAAGGGGGCCACACCCTGCCCACGAGGGTGGGAGGAGGGCCCTACCCCCCTGGGCGCGCCCCCTACCTCGTGGGCCCCCTGGTGGCCCTCCGGTGGACATCTTCTGCTATATGGAGTCTTTCGATGGGAAAAAAATCATAAGCCATCTTCTCGGACGAAACTCCGCCGCCATGAGGCGGAACCTTGGCGGAACCAATCTAGGGCTCTGGCGGAGCTGTTCTGCCGGGGAAACTTCCTTCCTGGAGGGGGAAATCATCGCCATCGTCATCACCAACTCTCCTCTCATCTGGAGAGGGCAATCTCCATCAACATCTTCATCAGCACCATCTCATCTCAAAACCCTAGTTCATCTCTTGTATCCAATTCTTGTCTCCAAGTCCGGGATTGGTGCTAGTAGTGTTAATCACTCCTTGTAGTTGATGCTAGTTGGTTTATTTGGTGGAAGATCATATGTTCAGATCCTATATGCATACTAATACCCCTCTGATTATGAACATGAATATGCTTTGTGAGTAGTTACGTTTGTTCCTGGGGACATGGGAGAAGTCTTGCTATTAGTAGTCATGTGAATTTGGTATTCGTTCGATATTTTGATGAGATGTATGTTGTCTCTCCTCTAGTGGTGTTATGTGAACGTCGACTACATGACACTTCACCATTACTTGGGCCTAGAGGAAGGCATTGGGAAGTAATAAGTAGATGATGGGTTGCTAGAGTGACAGAAGCTTAAACCCTAGTTTATGCGTTGCTTCGTAAGGGGCTAATTTGGATCCATATGTTTCATGCTATCGTTAGGTTTACCTTAATACTTTTGTTGTAGTTGCGGATGCTTGCAATAGAGGTTAACCATAAGTGGGATGCTTGTCCAAGTAAGGATGGCACCCAAGCACCGGTCCACCCACATACCAAATTATCAATGTACCGAACGCGAATCATATGAACGTGATGAAAACTAGCTTGACGATAATTCCCATGTGTCCTCGGGAGCGCTTTTCTCTATATAAGAGTTTGTCCAGGCCTGTCCTTTGCTACAAAAAGGATTGGGCCACCTTGCTGCGCTTTATTTACTTTTGTTACTTGTTGCTCGTTACAAATTATCTTATCACAAAACTATCTGTTACCTATAATTTCAATGCTTGTAGAGAATACCTTGCTGAAAACCGCTTATCATTTCCTTCTGCTCCTCGTTGGGTTCGACACTCTTACTTATCGAAAGGACTACGATAGATCCCCTATACTTGTGGGTCATCAAAGCTGCCCAATGATGTTATCAATAAGAAGGTCTTCCCTTTATCTTTGGAGGGAGACGCATTGACATGGTATAGGCTATGTGATGATATGGGATCATGGAACTACAAACGATTGAAATTGGAATTTCATCAGAAGATTTATCCTATGCATCTTGTTCATCGTGATCATAATTATATATATAATTTTTGGCCTCGCGAAGGAGAAAGCATCGCTCAAGCTTGGGGGAGGCTTAAATCAATGTTATATTCATGCCCCAATCATGAGCTCTCAAGAGAAATGATTATTCAAAAAAATTATGCTCGGCTTTCTGATAACAATCGCACCATGCTCGATACTTCTTATGCTGGCTCTTTTATGATGAAGACTATTGAATTCAAATGGGATTTATTAGAAAGAATTAAACGCAACTCTGAAGATTGGGATCTCGATGAAGGTAAGGAGTCAGGTATGACACCTAAGTTTGATTGTGTTAAATCTTTTATGGATACCGATGTTTTCCGTAAATTTAGCACTAAATATGGACTTGACTCTGAGATAGTAGCTTCTTTCTGTGAATCTTTTGCTACTCATGTTGATCTCCCTAAGGAGAAGTGGTTTAAATATCATCCCCCCATTGAAGTAAAAGTAGCTGCACCTATTAAAGTTGAAGAAAATACTGTCACTTATAATGAACGTATTATTCCTACTGCTTATGTTGAGACACCACCTTTTCCTGTTAGGATAAAAGATCATGCTAAAGCTTCAACTGTGGTTCGTAAAAGCAATATTAGAACCTATACACCTCCTGAGCAAGTTAAAATTGAACCTAATATTGCTATTGTTAAGGATCTCTTGGCTGATAATATTTATGGGCATGTTATTTATTTTCTGTGATGAAACTGCTAGAATTGCTAAACCTTGTGCTAAAGATAAACATAGACCTGTGGTAGGCATGCCTGTTATTTCTGTTAAAATAGGAGATCATTGTTATCATGGCTTGTGTGATATGGGTGCTAGTGCTAGTGCAATACCTATTGACTTATACAAATAAATTATGCATGATATTGCACCTACTGAGTTAGAAGAAATTGATGTCACCATTAAACTTGCCAATAGAGATACTATTTCACCAATGGGAATTGTTAGAGATGTTGAAGTCTTGTGTGGGAAAACTAAATATCCTGCTGATTTTCTTGTTCTTGGTTCCCCAAGATAGCTTTTGTCCCATTATATTTGGTAGACCCTTCTTAAACACTTTTAATGCTAGGATAGACTGCAAAAAGGATGTTATTACTATTGGTTTAGGTGATATGTCTCATGAGTTTAAATTTTCTAAATTTCGTAGACAACACCGTGAAGAAGAATTGCCTAGTAAAGATGAAATTATTGGTCTTGCTTCTATTGTCGTACCACCTAGTGATCCTTTAGAACAATATTTGCTAGACCATGAAAATGACATGTATATGAATGAAAAACGGGAAATAGATTAAGTGTTCTTTAAACAGGGACCTATTCTGAAACACAACTTTCCTGTCAAAATCTTAGGGGATCCTCCTCCACCCAAGGGTGATCCCGTGTTTGAGCTTAAATCATTGCCCGATACTCTTAAATATGCTTATCTTGATGAAAAGAAGATATATCCTGTTATTATTAGTGCTAACCTTTCAAAGAAGGAGGAAGAAAGATTATTGAAAACTCCGAAGAAGCACCGTGCTACTATTGGATATACTCTTGATGATCTTAAGGGCATTATTCCCACTCTATGTCAACACAAAATAAATTTGGAAAAATACGCCAAACCAGTTATTGATCACCAATGACGACTGAATCCTAAGATGGAAGAAGTGGTAAGAAAAGAAATACTAAAGCTCCTTGAGGCAGGTATAATTTATCCCGTTGCTGATAGTCAGTGGGTAAGTCCTGTCCATTGTGTTCCTAAGAAGGGAGGTATTACTGTCGTTCCTAATGATAAAGATGAATTGATTCCGCAAAGAATTATTACAGGTTATAGGATGGTGGTAATTGATTTCCGCAAATTAAATAAGGCTACTAAAAAAGATCATTACCCCTTACCTTTTATTGATCAAATGCTAGAAAGATTATCCAAACATACTCATTTTTGCTTTCTAGATGGTTATTCTGGTTTCTCCCAAATACCTGCGCCAGCTGATAATCAATCTAAGACCACTTTTACTTGCCCGTTCGGTACTTTTGCTTGTAGACGTATGCCTTTTGGTTTATGTAATGCACTTGCTACCTTTCAAAGATGCATGATGGCTATATTTTCTGATTTTTGTGAAAAGATATGTGAGGTATTCATGGATGATTTCTCCATTTATGGATCCTCTTTTGATGATTGCTTAAGCAACCTTGATCGAGTTTTGCAGAGATGTGAAGAAACTAACCTTGTCTTGAATTGGGAGAAATGCCACTTTATGGTTAATGAAGGTATTGTCTTGGGGCACAAAATTTCTGAAAGAGGCATTGAAGTTGATAAAGCTAAAGTTGATGCTATTGAAAAGATGTCGTGTCCCAAGGACATCAAAGGTATAAGAAGTTTCCTTGGTCATGCCGGTTTTTATAGGAGGTTCATTAAGGACTTCTCAAAAATTTCCCGGCCTCTAACTAATTTATTACAAAAAGATATACCATTCGTCTTTGATGATGATTGTGTAGAAGCCTTTGAAATACTTAAGAAAGCATTAATCTCTGCACCTATTGTTCAGCCACCTGATTGGAATTTACCTTTTGAAATTATGTGCGATGCTAGTGATTATGCTATAGGTGATGTTCTAGGGCAAAGAATTGATAAGAAATTAAATGTTATTCAATATGCTAGTAAAACTCTAGACAATGCTCAGAGAAATTATGCCACTATTGAAAAAGAATTTTTAGCAGATGTATTTGCTTGTGATAAGTTCAGACCTTATATTGTTGATTCTAAAGTGACTATTCACATGGATCATGTTGCTATTAAATATCTTATGGAAAAGAAAGATGCTAAACCTAGACTTATTAGATGGATTCTCTTGCCACAAGAATTTGATTTGCATATTATTGATAGAAAGGGAGCTGAGAACCCCGTTGCAGACAACTTGTCTAGGTTAGAAAATGTTCTTGATGACCCACTACCTATTGATGATAGCTTTCCTCATGAACAATTAAATGTCATAAATGCTTCTCACAGTGCTCCATGGTATGCTGATTATGCTAATTACATTGTTGCTAAGTTTATACCACCTAGTTTCACATACCAGCAAAAGAAAAAGTTCTTCTATGATTTGAGACATTACTTTTGGGATGACCCACATCTTTATAAAGAAGGAGTAGATGGTATTATTAGACGTTGTGTGCCTGAGCATGAACAGGAACAGATCCTACGCAAGTGTCACTCCGAGGCTTATGGAGGACACCATGCTGGAGATGGAACTGCACATAAGGTATTGCAATCTAGTTTTTATTGGCCTACTCTCTTCAAGGATGCCCGTAAGTTTGTCTTATCTTGTTATGAATGTCAAATAATTGGTAATATTAGTAGATGTCAAGAAATGCCTATGAATTATTCACTTGTTATTGAACCATTTCATATTTGGGGCTTTGATTATATGGGACCTTTTACTGCCTCTAATGGATATACACACATTTTAGTTGCTGTTGATTACGTTCCTAAGTGGGTAGAAGCTATTCCAAGTAGTAGTGCTGATCATAACACCTCTATTAAGATGCTTAAAGAAGTTATTTTTCCGAGGTTTGGAGTCCCTAGATATTTAATGACTGATGGTGGTTCACATTTTATTCATGGTGCCTTTCGTAAAATGCTTGCTAAGTATGACGTTAATCATAGAATTGTATCTCCTTATCACCCACAATCTAGTGGTCAAGTAGAACTAAGCAACAGAGAGCTTAAATTAATTTTGCAAAAGACTGTTAATAGATCTAGAAAGAATTGGTCCAAGAAACTTGATGATGCATTATGGGCCTATAGAACTGCATATAAAAATCCTATGGGTATTGTTGAGGATATAACCTCTGAGGTTAAACCGCCCAGGAGGGGCCGGTTCACCTTCAGCTATACTGAAGCCCAAGGAAACCCAGAAGATGGCGCTTTACGGATGAAGCTTAGAGGCCCAGAGCCCGCAGGCGATTTAGGGCCCATGATAGTAAACCGCCATGATTGTATAAACTTGCATTGTAAGTTAAGAAAGAAGAGACCGAGGCGGACACTTGTATGAGCCAGCCTCGGGACTCTGTAGACCGGTCGAGGTCCTCCTAAGTATATAAAGGGGTGACCCGGCAGCGGTTCAGGGATAGAGAACAACAACTCGAAGCCAGATAAAGCGGATTCGCTCCCTGGCCTTCGAAACCCCTGCAATACCAATCACAACTAGACGTAGGCTTTTACCTTCATCGAAGGGGCCGAACTAGTATAAAACTCTCGTGTCCCCTTGTCCGGTTTAACCCCTTCAAGCTAACCCGTAGCGATGGCTCCATGTCTAAATCCTTTCATGAGGACATCTGCCGTGACAATTCCACGACAGTTGGCGCCCACCATGGGGCTATCGCACGATGGTTTGGAGTTCTTGAAGGGCAGCTTCGATGGACTCAAGGGATACGCCATGGGCCGGATGACGAAAAGTCGCCGTGGAAAGCTCTACATCGACAACGCAGGATGGGGTCCAGAGGCTGATTCAATCGAATACGGGTACCGGGTCCCCTTTGGTGGGATTCACATCTTCATCGGCAAGATCGGCGAACCGGCCCCCGAGCCGGGCACCTGCACTGACATCAACGAAATGGCTCGGCGTGCAAGTTCTTCACCGGTTCAGCCCGAGGCAAGGCATGTTTTCGTAGGTGTCGTCCATGGTTCGGGGTACGAGGAGGAACCGGTCTCCGACAAAGAAACCATAGTCTGCAGCGGTGACGAGTCTTCTGGAGAAACCGAATCGCTTTACCAGTTGCAGGACGGCCGGATTGAGGGAGGATCCGAGGGCAACAGTATTCCGGATTTCCCCGGTCCGCCAAACCGGGCCGCTATCTTCATGGACGGCACACGACTGGCGCCTCATTCATCTACCGCCGCAGCATTGCTCTCCGGTTCAACGGCGGCCACGCCAGCAGGGGCAGGAAGCTCGACGCCGCCTCCGGCCCAAGTCTTGACTGATTTGTTCGACGCTCTAGCGGCACTGATGTCCGCGGAGGTAGACGCAGCAGCCAGGGATCGGCACGATGCGGAGATTCTAAAAGTGAAAGATCAGATAGCCCAGGCTAAAGCGGACCTGGCAGCAGAGAACGCCAGGATGGCCACAGAGCGGGCTGAGTTGGAAGCATAGGCTTATCGGATTAGACTGGATCAGAATGCCTCGGAAGAGGTCATGAGACGAAGGTACTGATCACGTCTCCCATTGGTTTACGAGCCGCAGAATCTTTTCAACACGCCAGGTGCAGGAGCTGGTAACCAACCCGCGCCAAACCGGGCAGGGGCACTGGAAGCAGGAGCGCCAGTTCAACCACGCGCAACAGACCTACCTCGCCAGAACAACGTTGTACCATCAACGCTACCCGGGCATTATTCCAACCCATTGGATAATATCGTGGCCGCCGCTTCACGCCTGGCGGCCCTCCCAACCGACGGTGAATCACCTGTTGCAGTGGAAGCGCGTCGGGCCAGGGATCTCCTTCAGACAGCATTAAATTAACAGCAAGCGTATTCACACAGCCGTGAGAGGATTCATTCCACTCTCCGTCAAAGTCGGAGTTATAGCAGACACGTGGAAGACGAACCAGCCGTGTCCAGTAGCGCACGCCACCGAAATTCACCACGGGGGAACAACCCGGCCGGGGGAGGTACTAATGCGCAAGATGTTGTGGACCACAGCCGCGCATGACGGGAGGTCGAGTTGACAGCTCGACACGAAGCACGACAACATACTCCGGTTCACCCCACTGCCTCCGTGGAGCCAGGGGTAATGTTCAGTTCCCTAGGGGTACCATGTTTAACTCCCGCATTGCGTAATGTGCGATTGCCCAAGGATTTCAAGGGACCTCGTAAGGTACCAAATTACACCGCCGATTTGCAGCCAGAGGCGTGGGTGGAGAGCTATGAGATGGCAATGAAGATGTTAGATGTGGATGAGGCGGTATGTGCTAAATATTTCACCATGATACTGGAAGGGACAGCTCGCACTTGGTTGAAGAGCTTGCCAACCAACTCTATCGATTCATGGGCCGAATTAAAGCGTCGGTTTATCCAGAACTTCAAGGATACGTGCAAGCAGCCGATGTCAATTGTAGATCTGGCCGCTTGTGTCCAAGAGGAAGGGGAGTCCACTACTCATTGGGTTAAATGGGTCTCGACGATTTTGCATTCATCAGATCGTATTAATGCAGACACCGCAGTATTAACGTTAGAGGGCAATTGCCGTTTCAAGCCGTTGAAACAGAAGTTGGGAAGGCTCAAACGTCATTGCAATGACATGTCAATACTCATGGCCGCTTTAGTTAAGTATGCCGATTCAGATAATACCAAGGATCCGGATTCAGAGGAGGATAAACCGGAGAAGGGAAAGAAGAACGGCGGTGCAAAAGGGCAGCACCACAACCAAGGGGGCCATGGGAATAATAGTAAGCGTAAAGCGGATAATTCAGATTTGGTGGCTAACACAAATATGCAGCGTCGCAAAGGTAAACCGCCCCAGTGCGGTGGAGGGATGAATCTGGAGCGTTTGTTAAACCAGCCCTGCCCGAAGCATGGAACCAAGGAGGCCCCTTCAACACATCTTTGGAAGGATTGTCACATAATGAGGGAGTTCAAAAATTCTGATTTATACCGATATGATCAGGATCCACCGGGCGGTTCAGGCCCAGGTTTCCATGGAGGCGGCGGTTCAAGCTCTGGATTTCAGAACAACCAGGGCCATCAGAACAACCATGGTAATAACCAGCAGAATAACCAAGGGAATCAGCAATAGTCAGGTTACCAGAGTCACCCCAAGCAGTTGAACAGCGGACAGTATCATGTGTTCACTACCAGCCTGTGCAAGCGGGATCAGAAACTTCACAAGAGGGCAGTCAATACTGTTGAACCGGCCGTACCACATTATCTACGATGGTCGGAGCAGCCTATTGTGTGGATCAGAGAGGATCACCCGCCCCGGGTTGACAATCCGGGCCAACTAGCCTTGGTGGTAGCGCCTCAGGTGGGGGGCTATAAGTTTACCAAGGTTCTGATGGATGGAGGGAGCAGTATCAACATCCTTTACTATGAGACTTTCTGTCGCATGGGATTGACAGATAAGAATCTTAAACCGTCAAACACATGGTGTAGTACCAGGTAAATTGGCATACCCTGTGGGAAAGATCGCTTTGGAAGTCGTGTTTGGAGACGAGCTTGATTCTAGGTCTGAGACGTTGCCTTTGAGGTGGTGAAAATCCAGAGTCCATATCACGCGCTATTTGGACGGCCGGCTTACGCGAAGTTCATGGCGAGACCCTGTTATGTTTATCTACAGCTCAAAATGCCGGGTTATAAGGGGACGATCACAGTAGATGGGAGTCGAAAGATTGCCTTGGATTGCGAGGAAGGTGAAGCGGCCTATGCTGAATCATTATGTGCAACAGAGGAGCTGAAATTCTATAAAGACAATGTTGATCCGGCGGACATGACCCCTCTGAAGAAACCTACGACTGAGCATGACCCGGCCCTGACGTTCAAACCGGCTAATGAGACTAAACTCGTTGACTTCGTCCCTGGCGATTCATCCAAGCAGTTTAGTATCAGTGCAAATCTGGATCCGAAATAGAAAAGCACGCTCATCGAGTTCATCCATGAGAACCGGGACATCTTTGCATGGAAACCTTCTAACATGCCAGGTGTACTGAGGGAACTCGCTGAGCACACTCTAAATATTGATCCTAAGTTTAAACCGGTCAAGCAGTACCTTCACCGCTTTAACGAAGAAAGATGCAAGGCCATCGGCGAAGAGGTAGCCCGGCTACTGGCAGCTCGGTTTATCGTCGAAGTGTTTCATCCCGAATGGTTGGCTAATTCGGTGCTGGTTCTTAAGAAAAATGGCACTTGGCGTATGTGTGTGGACTACACTGATTTGAATAAAGCTTGCCCGGCAGATCCTTTCGCTCTCCCGCGTATTGATCAGATCATTGATGCAACGGCGGGTTGTGAGCACCTGAGTTTTCTGGATGCTTATTCAGGTTATCATCAGATTAAGATGGCAGTTAAGGACCAGGAGAAGACAGCTTTCATCACTCCCTTTGGAGCCTTCTGCTATGTTTCTATGCCCTTTGGGCTCAAGAGTGCCCAAGCAACCTACCAGCGTTGTGTGCAAAATTGTCTTCACACACAGATCGGGCGTAATGTTCATGCCTATGTGGATGATATTGTGGTGAAATCTAGGAAGTAGGAAACCCTGATAAATGATCTCAAGGAGACGTTCGACAATCTTCGGGTTTACAAAATGATGCTCAACCCGGACAAATGCATTTTTGGTGTTCCGGCGGGCAAACTCTTGGGTTTTCTTGTGTCTAACAGAGGCATTGAGGCAAATCCGGAAAAGATCAAAGCAATCACATCCTTAGCTAAACCGGCGTGCATCAATGATATTCAGCGTCTGGCGGGCCGGATTGCAGCTCTCAGCCGATTTATCAGCCGTTTGGGAGAGAAGGCGATTCCCCTATATCAAATGTTGAAGAAAACGGATAAATTCGTCTGGACTGACGCCGCCAATGCGGCATTCGAGGAATTGAAGCGGCAACTAGCTGAACCGCCAGTCCTCGCTGCTCCAGTTGATAATGAACCTCTATTATTGTACGTGGCTGCCAATGCCCGAGCGGTCAGTGTGGCGATTGTGGTTGAGTGTAAGGAGGCCGGAAAAGAATATCCGGTTCAGCGACAAGTTTATTATATCAGTGAAGTACTAATCGAATCAAAGCAAAGATATCCGCATTGGCAGAAGCTAGTGTATGGAGTTTTTATGGCAAGCAGGAAACTCAAGCAATATTTTCAAGGCCATCCTATTACAGTGGTTAGTTCTGCTCCCTTGGGCGATATAATCCAGAATAGAGAGGCAACTGGCCGGGTTGCGAAGTGGGCGATCGAGCTTGGTCCCCATGGTTTGAAGTATACACCCCGAACAGCCATCAAATCTCAGGCGCTTGTGGACTTCATCAATGATTGGACCGAGTTACAGGCACCAGAAGACAAACCGGATAATACATACTGGACCATTCACTTTGATGGATCCAGGCAGCTGGAAGGCTCCGGGGCTGGAGTTGTCCTCACTTCCCCTCGAGGAGATAAGATTTGTTATGTTCTCCGCTTAATGTTTCCTTGTACTGACAATGCAGTGGAGTACGAGGCCTTGCTCCACGGTCTTCGTGTAGCTAAGGAAATGAACTTAAGCCGGGTTCAATGCTTTGGAGATTCTGATCTGGTGGCTCAGCAAGTTTCTAGTACTTGGGATTCTAAGGACCCGCTCATGGCGGCTTATAGGCGCGAGGTGGATATTGTAGCAGGTCACTTTAAGGGTTATCAGGTGGAGCACATCGACCGGCGCAAGAATGAAGCAGCAGATGCTCTAAGCTGACTGGGATCTCAGCGTAAACCGGTACCACCTAATACCTTTCTAGATATCTTGCATAACCCATCTGTAAAGTTGCCTACAGAGGAGGATTTAGTTGTTCCTGATCCGGAGGCCCAGTTGGTAGCCGTTTTACATGCCACTCTGGATTGGACGGTTCCATATTTGGCGTATCTGAACCGGGGCGAATTACCAGAAGACGAACTTTTCGCCAGGCAGATAGTCCGGCGGTCCAAGTCTATGGTTGTTCACAATGGTGAGTTGCACCGTTCTAGCGTTTCAGGCGTATTCCAACGTTGTGTTTCTCCTGAAGAAGGACAAGAGATTCTATGGGAAATCCATGAAGGGGATTGCAGTCACCATGCTGGTTCAAAGTCCTTGGTTGCTAAGGCTTTCCGACACGGGTTCTACTGGTTGACAGCTCATTCTGATGCGGAAGACTTGGTAAAGCGGTGTGACGCTTGTCAGAAATTTTCACGTCAAGCTCATGTTCCTACTCAAGAGTTACACATGATCCCCATCACTTGGCCGTTTGCTACTTGGGGGCTTGATATGGTTGGACCCTTTAAGCATTCTAAGGACAAAAAGACCCACCTGTTGGTGGCGGTTGACAAGTTCACCAAATGGGTTGAAGAGGAGCCCGTCAGTAAATGTGATGCAGGCACGGCGGTTCAATTTCTCAAAAAGATTATTTTCCGTTTCGGCTTTCCACATAGCATCATCACAGATAATGGTACAAACCTTTCTAAAGGTGAGATGGAGGAGTTCTGCCAACGAGAGCACATCCGACTTGATGTAGCGTCCGTGGCTCACCCCCAATCTAATGGTCAAGCTGAGAGGGCGAATCAAGAAATCCTGAAGGGTATCAAGCCTCGGCTCATGGTCCCTTTGAAGCGGACGCCGGGTTGTTGGGTGGAAGAATTACCATCTGTGTTATGGAGCATAAATACCACCCCAAACCGATCTACGGGATATACACCCTTTTTCCTGGTCTATGGGGCTGAGGCTGTCCTCCCAAGTGATATTCGTCACGACTCGCCCCGGGTCGCGAATTATGTTGAAGCGGACAACGAGCAAGCACGCCAAGAGGCGCTGGACCTGTTAGATGAGAAGCGAGACATGGCTTTGGCTCAGTCGGCGGTTTATCAACAAGACCTGCGGCGTTCTCACAGCCGCCGGGTTAAGACAAGAACCTTTCAAGAAGGCGATTTGGTACTTCGGCACATTCAAGGCCAGACTGATATGCACAAGTTATCCCCACCTTGGGAAGGGCCTTTTGTGGTCAGCAAAAATCTACACAACGGATCATACTACCTCATTGACGTTCGAGAAGACTCACGTAGCTCTGAGGAGGAGACCCGGCGGCCATGGAACATAGCTCTCCTACAGCCTTATTACACTTGAAGCCACAGGCTTTTCATATGTACATATTTCAACAATGTATATATTATGATCAATATAATAAACTGGCATCCTTGCTATCAAGCAGGGTCTCTGCCGTTTTCCCTTCAAATATCTGTTAACTTGGGGGCTTCAGCTAATAACACGAAGTACTACCTGTTAGCCCGGCTACCATGCCACCATCTAGCTGGGGAGCTTCACACCCAAGGGGCCAAAGAGGGATCTATTGCGCAAAGCACGACTCAAACATAGGCACCCATTGAGCACAGCTCACAAAGTTACTTGGGGGCTCTTTGTGTGAAATACCAAAGAGTTTGAAAGGACCCTTGTAGCTGGGTATCGACCCACGGCTTGGAAGCCTAGTGTATTCACCTAAAACCCCAGGTTAACCTGCCTTCATCAAGTAAGCCACTCCTATCCAGGTAATCCTGGCATGACCCTTCGAACGTTTGACAGTTACTCTCATTGAGACCCTGAACTTGTCAAAGTTAAAACGATGATTGGTTAGTTGGAGGGCCATCTTAAAAGGCTTTGTCAAAATGGTTTAACTCAGTGGCCTGGCAGCCCATGAAAAGCCTCGATTTGGGCCTGGCAGCCCTTGAAAAGCCTCGACTACGGTTTTTTGTTTGCTTTTTTGCTAAGTTTTTTTTCGTAAGGTTTATGTTAAACCAGAGTTTTTTTAACCCGGCATGGCTTACGGATCTTCTATTAAAGTATACAATTCAAGGTAATCCGGCATCCTTCAAAACCGGTCTGGCTTTGACACTTTGTCTCCAGCAATCGGCCGGTGTTCATCACAACCCGGTTTTATATCATATATATATATACCAACATGGCATGGTGGAAGTTGGGTTTTCACCCTTCTTCAAATCACAATTGGTAAACCAACAGCAATGTTTTATATCACAGGTATGATTTATTATTGCTGCAACCATAGTTGTTTACCAAGTTGTGTTGGGTATTTTGACCCGTCCGGTGGTAAACCGCCTGGACAGATTTTCCTTATGCAGGCACAGGGATTGCATAATATTGTAAAAATACATAAGCCAGTACTGAAATTCTCATGACAAATCAACGCAAAGTGTATCCCGCTGCACGAGGGCAACGGATCAAAGTATTTTCACTAGCTTATTACAAGGCGCTTGAAGGCCCGAAATATGGTGTTTCCAGCAGAACAAGGTTTATGAAGCATCACTCTGATTGCCGGATCAAGTCTCATTACCATGTTGATGCGAAGTTGATGGGTCATCTGGCGTCAGCTCAGCCTCCTCCTCCCCACCTAGCGGCTGGAAGTTTGTAGTGGTCCAGTCAATCCGGGTTAAGGCCTGAAAGATAGCTTCTTCAATGATAAGTTCTGACGGATCAATGTCAGGGGCATAAGTGTGCTTACGGATTCCTGGAATAAGATTTTGCGCCTCCGGAATGACAGGGTTAACCCGTTTGTTGTTGGCATCATAATAAGACCGGTGAACCGTCAAGTTAGCATCTTCTGCCAGCTGACTCGCTAGAGGACGCATTTCCCTTGTCGCCCTTTTAAGGGTTGCATCATCGAAATCTGCTCCGTTTTCTTGTGTGCTTGGAAAGCCTTTGGCAAGGTCAACCGGATCCAAATCAGCTACCCACGCTTTGGCTCGGGTAAGTGCCAACAAAGCACCGGCCCTGGCAGCAGATCGCTTCACCTCTTCTAGTTGTGCTGGTACCATGGATAGCCTTGCCAGAGTGTCCTTGATCAGTGTTGGGGCCGAATTGTCATAGGATGCTGCGCAGATAACCCATTGAGCACCGGTGTATAGTTGTTCAAGAAGAGTATATGCTGCTTTCAGCTTCATCCGTACATCTGAGCCCAGATGAGTAATGCGGCTACCTGCAACGGTTTAAGAATTTCATATTTCAACCGGCACCTTACAAGATGGATATTTCAAATACCTTGCCAGGAGTACTTACGAAATACTCCGGAGGTCATGGCGTTCACTTGACGTTTCAACCCAGAAAGTTCTTTTGCCACCGGTTTAAGAGCAGATTCGGCATCTTCAGCCCGTTTCAGCAATGTGCCCTTCTCAGTGTCCCAATTGGCACGTTCCGTTTTGAATTCTTCCTTCAGTCGTTCTATGGAAGTTAAAGCGGCTCGAAGTTCATCTTTGGCTTTGGACGATTCTTCTTGATGAGATTTGATACTCTCCAGAAGATCAGCAATCTGCCTCTGTTGATGGTTTATGTCAGCCTGTCAACATCAGAGGAGCACATCAATATTTTATTAAAAGTCCCAAGCATACAACTGGTTCTACACTTGGCACTTGGGGGCTAATGCGGATTGCTTCTTTCTTACTGCTTATTCAAAGTCCCAAGGATTCATACAAGTTTCAATCCTGGCTGTCACATCCCTAGTTCTGGTATGACCTAGGCTAGCCTTCATGTGTGCATCATGTTTAAATTCCATTTAAATTTGAAATGAGGATTTGTGAAACCCTCAGAATCATTTCTGGAAATGACCCACATAAAAATTGTTTCAGTTTGGCCCAAGAAAATGTTCCTGATTTTCTCTAAAAATATTGGCTAGAGGTAAAATCCCAACCAATATTTTTGGGAGCTCAGAAGTATTTATTTTTGGCCATTTGAGTTAATCCAGTAATTATTTGCGTTGGGGAAATATTTTATTATATATGAAATATTGTCCAATAATTCTGATTTTTACTATGGGGCTTTGGAATAATCCAATTAAGTTCCTACATTAATTTTCAGAAGAAAATAAATTGATTTAGTATTATTACTAAATCAGAACAAATGTCAGATAAATAGAAAACAGAACAAAAATAGAAAAAAAAAACCTTACCTGGGCTTCTTACCTGGCGCCTCTGGCCGGCCCATCTCTATTCTGGCCCAGCCCACTAGGGGCATGGCCGTCTTCCTCCTCTTGCCAGTAGGCAGAGGGGAAGCTGTGCCCGACGCCGTGCGCGCCGGCACGCAGCTGCCTGCCTGGCGTCCTCCTCGTCGCCCTGGAACGCCCGCGCGTCGCCACGCACCCCCCCCCCAAGCCTCTCTCGCTCTCTCCCGTGCCATTCTCTCCTCCCCCTCGTCCCTCTCTCGCGGCCGAAATCGTCGTCGCCGCCGTCCATAGCCACCATGGCCTCGGCCACTGCCGCACCTCCCTGACACGCTTCCCAGCTCCGCCGCGACCCCCTCTCCCTCCTCACCGAGCAAAGCAACCCGGGCGAGCTCCGCTTCATCGCCATCGCCGTCGTCTTCAAGCTTCGGCTGACGAGATCGCCATCGTCGCTCCGGCTGCCCCAGGCCTTCCCCGAGCTCGCCGACGACGTCGTTGGATTCGCTGTGAGCCTCGCCGTCAAACCCCCGTTCTCCCCTGCCTCCCAGTGCCCCGCAGGCCGAACCCGCTCGCGCCCGAACTCCGGCCGCCGCCCAAGTGGTCGCCGCCGTCGATTTAGGCCGTCTCCGGTGAAACGGAGGGCACCAGCGGATGCGCGCGAGCCCCAGCTCCCCGCGCGTGCCCTCCGCTGCTCGATTGGGCGCCGGAGTGGCAATCCCGCGCCCTCCGCCGCGTCTTCTGCCGCCGGCGGCTAAATGCCGGCGTGTTAGCCCCAGTTCACCAGGGGGTTTGACCTCCCCTGGCTCAATGACAGGTGGGGCCTGTCCCTGCTAATTCTAGTTTAGGATTAGTTTAAATTTAATTAACCTCTGTTATTTAACCATGACACTGTCGGGTGGACCCCACATGTCAGATTTGACCTGGACGGCCGCGTTGACCCGCTGATGTAGTGATGACATCATGCTGACGCAGTTATTCTTTTTATGGAATTATTTTAATCAGGAAATTCCAAAAAATGTTCAAAACTTCAAAAATTCATATAAATTCAACCGTAGCTCAGATTGAAATAATTTATATATGAAAAATTATCAGAAAAATTCAATCTATCCATCTGTGCCATTTTCATGCATGACAAACCAACCTATACATGCTGTGTATGTGAAAACACACTTATGGCATATATAAGAGCTTAACTTGGAGTTGCATTTGAACCCTTGGTTCAAATGGACTTCATTCAATTTGAATACTAGTTGCATTAGCTCAAACAACATCACATCTTCATGCCATGTTCATGCATCATATTGTTGCATATGCTTGTGTATTGATTGTCGACACCGTTCCTTCTCGGTAGGTACTGCTCCGGAGACCGTTCCAGAGTACCTGTCTGAGGAGCAGTGCTTTCCTTGTTGATCTACCAGGCAAGCAAACCCCCTTGTTCATTCCGACATGATCCCACTCTCTCGCTCCTGCTCTCATTATTGCATTAGGACAACAACGATTCAACTGCTACTTTATGCTGCGGTAGTTGAACCCATTCCTCTGCATGACCTGTCATTGCCACAGTAAATAGTTAAAACCCACTAGCATGTGTAGGAGTTGATTGAGCCATGTTGTGTTCTTGCCATGCCATGCCTGCTATTGCTTAGAGTTGTGTCAGGTCTGATTCATCGGGAATGAATTGGAGTGGTATGATATGTTCTGGTGCTGAGAGTTAAGCGTGTGAACACGATTTGGTAAAGGTAGCGGTGAGAGGCCATGTAGGAGTACATGGTGGGTTGTCTCACTGGAACCGTCCTTAAGCACTGAGTTCTGTGTATGTTGTCCAATGACTAGCTACTACCAAACATTAGGCTCCGGGCACTCCAAGCTCTCTCGGCTTATTAACCAACTTGATCTTGTCCAGGAGTTGCAATTAGTTTCTGGTGTTTGTAGGTAGTGTTAGTAGTCTACCAAGTGGCACCCGGCCAGGTGGGCTTGGGACAGACTAGGCACAAGTGGCACGGTGTACCAAGCGTAGATCCATCCGGCGAGGTGGGCTTGGAAACCCTGCACACATCGTTTGGGGCCGTGAGCGACACCCCGGCCAGATCTCCTTGCGGATGGAACCCGAATAGGCGATAAACCTGGACTAGAGTCTTGCGTGGTTAGTCAGGTCGTGGCCGACACCCTCGCCAGGCTTCCGCTTGAAGGTTGCCGAGATACATGACGTGTACATGGTGATAAGTGGTGAGAGCGTGTGTGAAGAAGTACACCCCTGCAGGGTTATCATGATCTATTCGAATAGCCGTGTCCTTGGTTACGGACTTCTTGGATGCTTACGTGGTACATAGACAACTTGAAGTGGATACTCTAAAATGCTCAAGACAAGTGTGAGTGCTATGGATGGCCTTCTCGTAAGAAGACGAGGATGATTCCATAGTAGTGTATTGATGTGGTGACTAGTGGACTCGTGTGCGCCACCTCAAAAGAGTTACCAGCAGTCGTAGTACAGGATAGCCACTGAGTCAAAGCTGGCTTGCTGCAACTAAACTCCACATTACCTTCTTGATACAAATGCATGTATTATAGGATCTGATGTAAGTCTTGCTGAGTACCTTTGTACTCATGTTTGCTTATTTATGTTTTGCAGATGAGACATCTGTCTCACTAGTAGTACCACTTGGACTTCGACAAGTAGCATGTACCTCAGCTACGATCTTGATCGGATGTTGTAGATAGTCAGGCTCTTCAGCCTTTTTCATTTGTAGTTGTCTGTACTCAGACATGTAATGCTTCCGCTTGTTGCTTGTATGCTCTGAATGATGGGTCATGTGAACCATGGTTGTATTTAATGCTATGTGGTTCTTCTGAGCCTTTATCTATATGAGTTTGCGTTATGTTGTGATGCCATGTTGTACCTCACATACTTGCATGTTATGCGTACGTGTGACGTGTATTGCTATGTGTGGGATCCGACAATCTAGTTGTTTGTCCTTGGCAGCCTCTCTTATGGGGAAATGTAGTCTAGTGCTTGCTTAAGCCATAGTAGTTCGCTACAGCCCGGTTCACCGGAGTCCTGCTAGCCCAGCACTACTGCCCTGGAACACTCAGACTGGCCGGCATGTGATTCAGTTCGTTCCTGTGTCTGTCCCTTCGGGGAAATGTCACGCGGTGACTTCCGGAGTCCTGCCTAGCCTGCTACAGCCCGGGTTCCCCGGAGTCCTGTTAGCCCAGTGCTACAGCCCGGATTCATATGCCGTTGACCGACATGCTCGATGTGATTCATGTATGCCTGTCCCCATAGGTTAGCACCGCTTTGGGTTCACGACTAGCCATGTCGGCCCAGGTTCTTTGTCATATGGATGCTAGCGACACTATCATATACGTGAGCCAAAAGACGCAAACGGTCCCGGGCCAGGTAAGGTGGCACCCGTGGGAATACCGTGCGTGAGGCCGCAAGGTGATATGATGTGTTACATGCTAGATCGGTGTGACTTAGGATCGGGGTCCCGACAGTTTGGTATCAGAGCCTGACTGCTTGTAGGATTACCAAGCCAACCTGGTCGAAGTTGAGTCTAGAAATTCAGTTATGTAAGGGAATTGATTGTGGAAGGGAACGTAAGGCTCTTTTTACTCCTTATGCCTCATGCCTTCTGATCTGAGTCATCCTATCTTTCCTACGGGGTTAAGGAACTAGGCTTTCCCGTCCGTCTATCAGGATCACGTGTTACTACCCCGTAGTCTCTAAGGTATGGTTGATCAGAGTCATATCCCAGTTCGAGTACCTCTGGTGTAGCCTGTTTAGTAATATCTCAGAACCTTGAGTGATGATGTTGAGTATGGTGCTACCCCATCTTTCGCAGAATGTCTCATTCTGAGCATTTTACTGCCGTAATGCTGCCGGAATTGTCCTAGGAGTTTGAGAGATACTAAATTTCCTTGTGCTACATGTTGCATCCTATAGTTGTTGTTAACCTCGTCCTTGGTTCCGCTTCTCAGGATGTCGTCAGTTAACCGAAGTTCTGTTGCTCGTTGCCTGAACCACGGAGGTGGTAGGGATGAGGAGGTTCCTCCCGACCAACCTTCATTGACAGAGTTCATGATAGAGATGGAGAGGAACAAGCGTGAGTCTAACCGCTTGTTGGCACGTATCGAGGAGAACACCGCACATCGGTGCAAAGAGTCAGCGACCATCCAGGATTTCATTGATCTGAAACCACCCACCTTCCATCATTCCATTGAGCCACTCAATGCAGATGACTGGCTTCGTAGTATCACTCACAAGCTGCGTTCTGCGAACGTAGCTAAAAGTGACAAGGTCACTTATGCTGCATATCACCTGGAAGGTCCTGCTAGTCTCTGGTGGCAGAACTATGAGGCTATGCTTCCAGCTGGTCAAATTCCTACCTGGAGAGATTTCACTGAGGCTTTCCGCGAGCATCACATTCCTGAAGCCCTCATCGATCGCAAGAGAGAAGAGTTCTGTAGTTTCACCCAGGGTAAGATGGCTGTTGATGCTTACAGTAGAGAGTTTGAGAACCTCGCCCGCTATGCTACAGAAGAAGTGTCCACAGATGCCAAGAAGCAGGCTAGGTTCCGGAAGGGTCTCAACCCCAAGTTGCGTCGTGATCTCCACTTGCATCATTGCAATACATTCCAGGCTCTTGTGGACAAGGCCATTAATGCAGAGACAGCTCAACTCACTTACGAGGAGTCTCGTAAGCACACCCGTGATTTGGTTTCTTCCTCCGGTTCTACCTCGCAGAAGCGCCGGATTTGGGTTCCGAGCTCCGCTCTTCCACCCGGTTATTCACCGAGGCCCTCTTATGTGGCACCTCACCCAGTTCAACCATATGCTACACCCATGCCTATTGGTAGACCACTTGTCAATGTGGGTCCTTGTCCTACCTCGAAGATTTGTTACAAGTGCGGAGAGCCAGGCCACATTGCCCGTATTTGCACTCAGACCCATGTTGCTCCACCCCAGCCCGACAAGTCTGTTGGCCGTGGTAGTAAGCCTTCACACCAGATGATCAGTGCCAAGTCAGCTCCCACTGAACTTGGACGTGTGCATCACGTCTCAGCTAAAGACGCCTGACTTCTGCTCCCATACTTGTGCCACCGGACTTCACTAAGGACTTTGTTATCTATTGTGATGCCTCACGACAGGGGCTAGGTTGCATTCTTATGCAAGATCGCCATGTGATTGCCTATGCATCTCGACAGTTGCATCCACATGAGGAGAATTATCCTACACATGATCTAGATCTTGCAGCCATAGTCTATGCAATTAAGACATGGCGACATTACCTTCTCGGTAAACGTTGTGAGATTTACACCGATCACCAGAGTCTCACGTATATCTTCACCCAACCAGATTTGAATCTTAGGCAAAGACGTTGGTTGGAGTTGATCTCAGATTACGACTTAGGGATTACCTACACCCCAGGTAAGGGGAATGTCATGGCTGATGCGCTAAGTCGTAAGTCCTATTGCAATAATCTCATGTTGCAGCAGGGCCAACCACTTCTCCATGAGGAATTATGTAAGCTTAACCTCCACCTTGCTCCTCACAGATTTCTTTCTACCTTGGTGGCGAAACCTACTCTTGTGGATCAAATCATCTCTGCTCAGCAGCAGGATACGGGAATTTCCCGGATCAAGAGAAACATTAACAAGGGAGTTGGTGGTAGTTTCTCTATAGATGATCGCCGTGTTGTTTTCTTTGAGAGTCGCTTGGTGGTTCCCAAGAATCAACATCTTCGACAATTAAACCTTAAGGAGGCGCATGAATCTCCTCTCATGATTCATCCTGGTAGTACTAAGATGTATCAGGACCTACGCCAGAGGTTCTGGTGGACTAGGATGAAGAGAGAAATTGCTCAATTTATTGCTAACTGTGACGTTTGTCGTCGCGTGAAGGCAGAGCATCAGAGACCTGCTGGCACTCTTCAACCTTTAGCTATTCCTGAGTGGAAATGGGATAAAGTTGGTATGGACTTCATCACCGGTTTTCCCAGGACCAAGAGAGGGAATAATGCTATCTTCGTAGTCATTGATCGTCTTTCCAAAGTGGCCCACTTCCTACCTGTTCGAGAGAGTATCACTGCTAGTCAGCTCGCTGACTTATATATTTCTCGAATAGTGTCACTTCATGGTGTTCCACTAGAGATCAATTCAGACCGTGGTAGTATTTTCACTTCTCATTTCTGGGAGAGCTTCCAAACTGCCATGGGCACCCATCTTTCCTTCAGTACCGCTTTCCACCCTCAATCAAGTGGTCAGGTGGAAAGGGTCAACCAGATTCTTGAAGACATTCTTAGAGCTTGTGTTATCTCATTCGGTATGGATTGGGAGAAGTGTCTTCCCTTCGCCAAGTTTGCTTATAACAACAGCTACCAATCCAGCCTCAAGAAAGCTCCTTTTGAGGTTCTGTATGGACGAAGATGTCGAACACCTTTGAACTGGTCAGAAACTGGTGAAAGACAATTCTTTGGACCGGATATGATCCAGGAGGCAGAAGAGCAAGTTCGCATCATTCGTGAGAATTTAAAAACAGCCCAATCTCGTCAAAAGAGCCAGTATGACCGTAGTCATAAGGAAGTGGCTTATGAAATTGGCGACAAAGCTTACCTTCGGGTTACCCCTTTGAAGGGTACCCATCGATTCGGTATCAAGGGCAAGTTGGCTCCTCGTTACATTGGTCCTTTTCTCATTCTCGCTAAACAAGGAGAGGTTGCCTACCAGTTGGAACTACCCCCACATCTTTCTCGAGTACATGATGTCTTCCACGTCTCTCAACTCAGGCGTTGCTTCTCGGATCCCATACGCGGAGTGGACCACGAAACGCTTGATCTCCAAGATAACCTCACTTATCAAGAGTACCCTGTCTGCATACTTGATCAAGCAGAGCGTGTCACCCGACGTCATAACATCAAGTTTCTCAAGGTTCAGTGGTCTCATCATTCCGAGAGAGAAGCTACTTGGGAGCGTGAAGATCGTCTTCGACTGGAGTACCCCACTTTCTTTCCGCCAACTCCTGAATCTCGGGACGAGATTCTTCCGAGTGGGGGCGAGTTGTCACATCCCTAGTTCTGGTATGACCTAGGCTAGCCTTCATGTGTGCATCATGTTTAAATTCCATTTAAATTTGAAATGAGGATTTGTGAAACCCTCAGAATCATTTCTGTAAATGACCCAGATAAAAATTGTTTCAGTTTGGCCCAAGAAAATGTTCCTGATTTTCTCTAAAAATATTGGCCAGAGGTAAAATCCCAACCAATATTTTTGGGAGCTCAGAAGTATTTATTTTTGGCCATTTGAGTTAATCCAGTAATTATTTGCGTTGGGGAAATATTTTATTATATATGAAATATTGTCTAATAATTCTGATTTTTACTATGGGGCTTTGGAATAATCCAATTAAGTTCCTACATTAATTTTCAGAAGAAAATAAATTGATTTAGTATTATTACTAAATCAGAACAAATGTCAGATAAATAGAAAACAGAACAAAAATAGAAAAAAAAACCTTACCTGGGCTTCTTACCTGGCGCCTCTGGCCGGCCCATCTCTGTTCTGGCCCAGCCCACCAGGGGCATGGCCGTCTTCCTCCTCTTGCCAGTAGGTAGAGGGGAAGCTGTGCCCGACGCCGTGCGCGCCGGCACGCAGCTGCCTGCCTGGCGTCCTCCTCGTCGCCCTGGAACGCCCACGCGTCGCCACGCACCCCCCCCCCAAGCCTCTCTCGCTCTCTCCCGTGCCATTCTCTCCTCCCCCTCGCCCCTCCCTCGCGGCCGAAATCGCCGTCGCCGCCGTCCATAGCCATCGTGGCCTCGGCCTCTGCCGCACCTCCCCGACACGCTTCCCAGCTCCGCCACGACCCCCTCTCCCTCCTCACCGAGCAAAGCAACCCGGGCGAGCTCCGCTTCATCGCCATCGCCGTCGTCTTCAAGCTTCGGCCACCGAGATCGCCGTCGTCGCTCCGGCTGCCCCAAGCCTTCCCCGAGCTCGCCGACGACGCCGTTGGATTCGCTGTGAGCCCTGCCATTAGGTTGTGGCCGACACCCTCGCCAGGCTTCCGCTTGAAGGTTGCCGAGATACATGACGTGTACATGGTGATAAGTGGTGAGAGCGTGTGTGAAGAAGTACACCCCTGCAGGGTTATCATGATCTATTCGAATAGCCGTGTCCTCGGTTACTGACTTCTTGGATGCTTACGTGGTACATAGACAACTTGAAGTGGATACTCTAAAATGCTCAAGACAAGTGTGAGTGCTATGGATGGCCTTCTCGTAAGAAGACGAGGATGATTCCATAGTAGTGTATTGATGTGGTGACTAGTGGACTCGTGTGCGCCACCTGAAAAGAGTTACCAGCAGTCGTAGTACAGGATAGCCACTGAGTCAAAGCTGGCTTGCTGCAACTAAACTCCACATTACCTTCTTGATACAAATGCATGTATTATAGGATCTGATGTAAGTCTTGCTGAGTACCTTTGTACTCATGTTTTCTTATTTATGTTTTGCAGATGAGACATCTGTCTCACTAGTAGTACCACTTGGACTTCGACAAGTAGCAGGTACCTCAGCTACGATCTTGATCGGATGTTGTAGATAGTCAGGCTCTTCAGCCTTTTTCATTTGTAGTTGTCTGTACTCAGACATGTAATGCTTTCGCTTGTTGCTTGTATGCTCTGAATGATGGGTCATGTGAACCCTGGTTGTATTTAATGCTATGTGGTTCTTCTGAGCCTTTATCTATATGAGTTTGCGTTATGTTGTGATGCCATGTTCTACCTCACATACTTGCATGTTATGCGTACGTGTGACGTGTATTGCTATGTGTGGGATCCGACAATCTAGTTGTTTGTCCTTGGCAGCCTCTCTTATGGGGAAATGTAGTCTAGTGCTTGCTTGAGCCATAGTAGTCCGCTACAGCCCGGTTCACCGGAGTCCTGCTAGCCCAGCACTACTGCTCTGGAACACTCAGACTGGCCGGCATGTGATTCACTTCGTTCCTGTGTCTGTCCCTTCGGGGAAATGTCACGCGGTGACTTCCGGAGTCCTGCCTAGCCTGCTACAGCCCGGGTTCCCCGGAGTCCTGTTAGCCCAGTGCTACAGCCCGGATTCATATGCTGTTGACCGACATGCTCGATGTGATTCATGTATGCCTGTCCCCATAGGTTAGCACCGCTTTGGGTTCACGACTAGCCATGTCGGCCCGGGTTCTTTGTCATATGGATGCTAGCGACACTATCATATACGTGAGCCAAAAGACGCAAACGGTCCCGGGCCAGGTAAGGTGGCACCCGTGGGAATACCGTGCGTGAGGCCGCAAGGTGATATGATGTGTTACATGCTAGATCGGTGTGACTTAGGATCGGGGTCCCGACAGTTTGGTATCAGAGCCTGACTGCTTGTAGGATTACCAAGCCAACCTGGTCGAAGTTGAGTCTAGAAATTCAGTTATGTAAGGGAATTGATTGTGGAAGGGAACGTAAGGCTCTTTTTACTCCTTATGCCTCATGCCTTCTGATCTGAGTCATCCTATCTTTCCTACGGGGTTAAGGAACTAGGCTTTCCCGTCCGTCTATCAGGATCACGTGTTACTACCCCGTAGTCTCTAAGGTATGGTTGATCAGAGTCATATCCCAGTTCGAGTACCTCTGGTGTAGCCTGTTTAGTAATATCTCAGAACCTTGAGTGATGATGTTGAGTATGGTGCTACCCTATCTTTCGCAGAATGTCTCATTCTGAGCATTTTACTGCCGTAATGCTGCCGGAATTGTCCTAGGAGTTTGAGAGATACTAAATTTCCTTGTGCTACATGTTGCATCCTATAGTTGTTGTTAACCTCGTCCTTGGTTCCGCTTCTCAGGATGTCGTCAGTTAACCGAAGTTCTGTTGCTCGTTGCCTGAACCACGGAGGTGGTAGGGATGAGGAGGTTCCTCCCGACCAACCTTCATTGACAGAGTTCATGATAGAGATGGAGAGGAACAAGCGTGAGTCTAACCGCTTGTTGGCACGTATCGAGGAGAACACCGCACATCGGTGCAAAGAGTCAGCGACCATCCAGGATTTCATTGATCTGAAACCACCCACCTTCCATCATTCCATTGAGCCACTCAATGCAGATGACTGGCTTCGTAGTATCACTCACAAGCTGCGTTCTGCGAACGTAGCTAAAAGTGACAAGGTCACTTATGCTGCATATCACCTGGAAGGTCCTGCTAGTCTCTGGTGGCAGAACTATGAGGCTATGCTTCCAGCTGGTCAAATTCCTACCTGGAGAGATTTCACTGAGGCTTTCCGCGAGCATCACATTCCTGAAGCCCTCATCGATCGCAAGAGAGAAGAGTTCTGTAGTTTCACCCAGGGTAAGATGGCTGTTGATGCTTACAGTAGAGAGTTTGAGAACCTCGCCCGCTATGCTACAGAAGAAGTGTCCACAGATGCCAAGAAGCAGGCTAGGTTCCGGAAGGGTCTCAACCCCAAGTTGCGTCGTGATCTCCACTTGCATCATTGCAATACATTCCAGGCTCTTGTGGACAAGGCCATTAATGCAGAGACAGCTCAGGTCACTTACGAGGAGTCTCGTAAGCACACCCGTGATTTGGTTTCTTCCTCCGGTTCTACCTCGCAGAAGCGCCGGATTTGGGTTCCGAGCTCCGCTCTTCCACCCGGTTATTCACCGAGGCCCTCTTATGTGGCACCTCACCTAGTTCAACCATATGCTACACCCATGCCTATTGGTAGACCACTTGTCAATGTGGGTCCTTGTCCTACCTCGAAGATTTGTTACAAGTGCGGAGAGCCAGGCCACATTGCCTGTATTTGCACTCAGACCCATGTTGCTCCACCCCAGCCCGACAAGTCTGTTGGCCGTGGTAGTAAGCCTTCACACCAGATGATCAGTGCCAAGTTAGCTCCCACTGAACTTGGACGTGTGCATCACGTCTCAGCTAAAGACGCCTGACTTCTGCTCCCATACTTGTGCCACCGGACTTCACTAAGGACTTTGTTATCTATTGTGATGCCTCACGACAGGGGCTAGGTTGCATTCTTATGCAAGATCGCCATGTGATTGCCTATGCATCTCGACAGTTGCATCCACATGAGGAGAATTATCCTACACATGATCTAGATCTTGCAGCCGTAGTCTATGCACTTAAGACATGGCGACATTACCTTCTCGGTAAACGTTGTGAGATTTACACCGATCACCAGAGTCTCAAGTATATCTTCACCCAACCAGATTTGAACCTTAGGCAAAGACGTTGGTTGGAGTTGATCTCAGATTACGACTTAGGGATTACCTACACCCCAGGTAAGGGGAATGTCATGGCTGATGCGCTAAGTCGTAAGTCCTATTGCAATAATCTCATGTTGCAGCAGGGCCAACCACTTCTCCATGAGGAATTATGTAAGCTTAACCTCCACCTTGCTCCTCACGGATTTCTTTCTACCTTGGTGGCGAAACCTACTCTTGTGGATCAAATCATCTCTGCTCAGCAGCAGGATACGGGAATTTCCCGGATCAAGAGAAACATTAACAAGGGAGTTGGTGGTAGTTTCTCTATAGATGATCGCGGTGTTGTTTTCTTTGAGAGTCGCTTGATGGTTCCCAAGAATCAACATCTTCGACAATTAATCCTTAAGGAGGCGCATGAATCTCCTCTCGCGATTCATCCCGGTAGTACTAAGATGTATCAGGACCTACGCCAGAGGTTCTGGTGGACTAGGATGAAGAGAGAAATTGCTCAATTTATTGCTAACTGTGACGTTTGTCGTCGCGTGAAGGCAGAGCATCAGAGACCTGCTGGCACTCTTCAACCTTTAGCTATTCCTGAGTGGAAATGGGATAAAGTTGGTATGGACTTCATCACCGGTTTTCCCAGGACCAAGAGAGGGAATAATGCTATCTTCGTAGTCATTGATCGTCTTTCCAAAGTGGCCCACTTCCTACCTGTTCGAGAGAGTATCACTGCTAGTCAGCTCGCTGACTTATATATTTCTCGAATAGTGTCACTTCATGGTGTTCCACTAGAGATCAATTCAGACCGTGGTAGTCTTTTCACTTCTCATTTCTGGGAGAGCTTCCAAACTGCCATGGGCACCCATCTTTCCTTCAGTACCGCTTTCCACCCTCAATCAAGTGGTCAGGTGGAAAGGGTCAACCAGATTCTTGAAGACATGCTTAGAGCTTGTGTTATCTCATTCGGTATGGATTGGGAGAAGTGTCTTCCCTTCGCCGAGTTTGCCTATAACAACAGCTACCTATCCAGCCTCAAGAAAGCTCCTTTTGAGGTTCTGTATGGACGAAGATGTCGAACACCTTTGAACTGGTCAGAAACTGGTGAAAGACAATTCTTTGGACCGGATATGATCCAGGAGGCAGAAGAGCAAGTTCGCATCATTCGTGAGAATTTAAAGACAGCCCAATCTCGTCAAAAGAGCCAGTATGACCGTAGTCATAAGGAAGTGGCTTATGAAATTGGCGACAAAGCTTACCTTCGGGTTACCCCTTTGAAGGGTACCCATCGATTCGGTATCAAGGGCAAGTTGGCTCCTCGTTACATTGGTCCTTTTCTCATTCTCGCTAAACAAGGAGAGGTTGCCTACCAGTTGGAACTACCCCCACATCTTTCTCGAGTACATGATGTCTTCCACGTCTCTCAACTCAGGCGTTGCTTCTCGGATCCCATACACGGAGTGGACCACGAAACGCTTGATCTCCAAGATAACCTCACTTATCAAGAGTACCCTGTCTGCATACTTGATCAAGCAGAGCGTGTCACCCGACGTCATAACATCAAGTTTCTCAAGGTTCAGTGGTCTCATCATTCCGAGAGAGAAGCTACTTGGGAGCGTGAAGATCGTCTTCGACTGGAGTACCCCACTTTCTTTCCGCCAACTCCTGAATCTCGGGACGAGATTCTTCCGAGTGGGGGCGAGTTGTCACATCCCTAGTTCTGGTATGACCTAGGCTAGCCTTCATGTGTGCATCATGTTTAAATTCCATTTAAATTTGAAATGAGGATTTGTGAAACCCTCAGAATCATTTCTGTAAATGACCCAGATAAAAATTGTTTCAGTTTGGCCCAAGAAAATGTTCCTGATTTTCTCTAAAAATATTGGCCAGAGGTAAAATCCCAACCAATATTTTTGGGAGCTCAGAAGTATTTATTTTTGGCCATTTGAGTTAATCCAGTAATTATTTGCGTTGGGGAAATATTTTATTATATATGAAATATTGTCTAATAATTCTGATTTTTACTATGGGGCTTTGGAATAATCCAATTAAGTTCCTACATTAATTTTCAGAAGAAAATAAATTGATTTAGTATTATTACTAAATCAGAACAAATGTCAGATAAATAGAAAACAGAACAAAAATAGAAAAAAAAAACCTTACCTGGGCTTCTGGCGCCTCTGGCCGGCCCATCTCTGTTCTGGCCCAGCCCACCAGGGGCATGGCCATCTTCCTCCTCTTGCCAGTAGGCAGAGGGGAAGCTGTGCCCGACGCCGTGCGCGCCGGCACGCAGCTGCCTGCCTGGCGTCCTCCTCGTCGCCCTGGAACGCCCACGCGTCGCCACGCACCCCCCCCCCAAGCCTCTCTCGCTCTCTCCCGTGCCATTCTCTCCTCCCCCTCGCCCCTCTCTCGCGGCCGAAATCGCCGTCGCCGCCGTCCATAGCCATCGTGGCATCGGCCTCTGCCGCACCTCCCCGACACGCTTCCCAGCTCCGCCACGACCCCCTCTCCCTCCTCACCGAGCAAAGCAACCCGGGCGAGCTCCGCTTCATCGCCATCGCCGTCGTCTTCAAGCTTCGGCCGACGAGATCGCCGTCGTCGCTCCGGCTGCCCCAAGCCTTCCCCGAGCTCGCCGACGACGCCGTTGGATTCGCTGTGAGCCCCGCCGTCAGGTTGTGGCCGACACCCTCGCCAGGCTTCTGCTTGAAGGTTGCCGAGATATATGACATGTACATGGTGATAAGTGGTGAGAGTGTGTGTGAAGAAGTACACCCCTGCAGGGTTATCATGATCTATTCGAATAGCCATGTCCTCGGTTACGGACTTCTTGGATGCTTACGTGGTACATAGACAACTTGAAGTGGATACTCTAAAATGCTCAAGACAAGTGTGAGTGCTATGGATGGCCTTCTCGTAAGAAGACGAGGATGATTCCATAGTAGTGTATTGATGTGGTGACTAGTGGACTCGTGTGCGCCACCTCAAAAGAGTTACCAGCAGTCGTAGTACAGGATAGCCACTGAGTCAAAGCTGGCTTGCTGCAACTAAACTCCACATTACCTTCTTGATACAAATGCATGTATTATAGGATCTGATGTAAGTCTTGCTGAGTACCTTTGTACTCATGTTTTCTTATTTATGTTTTGCAGATGAGACATCTGTCTCACTAGTAGTACCACTTGGACTTCGATAAGTAGCAGGTACCTCAGCTACGATCTTGATCGGATGTTGTAGATAGTCAGGCTCTTCAGCCTTTTTCATTTGTAGTTGTCTGTACTCAGACATGTAATGCTTTCGCTTGTTGCTTGTATGCTCTGAATGATGGGTCATGTGAACCCTGGTTGTATTTAATGCTATGTGGTTCTTCTGAGCCTTTATCTATATGAGTTTGCGTTATGTTGTGATGCCATGTTCTACCTCACATACTTGCATGTTATGCGTACGTGTGACGTGTATTGCTATGTGTGGGATCCGACAATCTAGTTGTTTGTCCTTGGCAGCCTCTCTTATGGGGAAATGTAGTCTAGTGCTTGCTTGAGCCATAGTAGTCTGCTACAGCCCGGTTCACCGGAGTCCTGCTAGCCCAGCACTACTGCTCTGGAACACTCAGACTGGCCGGCATGTGATTCACTTCGTTCCTGTGTCTGTCCCTTCGGGGAAATGTCATGCGGTGACTTCCGGAGTCCTGCCTAGCCTGCTACAGCCCGGGTTCCCCGGAGTCCTGTTAGCCCAGTGCTACAGCCCGGATTCATATGCTGTTGACCGACATGCTCGATGTGATTCATGTATGCCTGTCCCCATAGGTTAGCACCGCTTTGGGTTCACGACTAGCCATGTCGGCCCGGGTTCTTTGTCATATGGATGCTAGTGACACTATCATATACGTGAGCCAAAAGACGCAAACGGTCCCGGGCCAGGTAAGGTGGCACCCGTGGGAATACCGTGCGTGAGGCCGCAAGGTGATATGATGTGTTACATGCTAGATCGGTGTGACTTAGGATCGGGGTCCCGACACTGGCACTTGGGGGCTAATGCGGATTGTTTCTTTCTTACTGCTTATTCAAAGTCCCAAGGATTCATACAAGTTTCAATCCTGGCACTTGGGGGCTAATGTGTATTTGTTCAAACTACTTAAAAATCAACAATGTGCAGTTTGGAAATTCAAAGTCCCGGTTTTTTTTACAAGCTAAACCGACCCTTGGGGGCTACAGGATACAAGGCAGTGAAAATACAAAGATAAGGAGGAAAATGTTTACCTCATAACATTCCTTCATCAGATTTACCAAGTCAGCCTCATTGTCTCGGCTTGTATAAAGCCGGTTCAAGAATCCGGAATGAAGATCCTGGGCAGAAAGATTAGCATATTTTGACATATCAGTTTCCGTCTTCCTCTTGCCCATTGAAATAAAGTCATCCTTGACGGTATGTTCTGCCAAGATAACTGGATCACCCGGAGCGGTATAAGCAGTGCCAGTAACAATAACGTCATCGTCTTTGGCTGGGCTTGGCGGATTAGCACTTGACTTTAGTGGATCAGCAACTAGACTTGCAGGCATAGCATGTGGACTTGAGGTATCTTCATGTGTGGCCGGATCAGCTTCCGGCGGATTAGCATTGATAGTTGGCTCTGGCGGGACAAAATCATCCATGAGATTATCAAGATTTTTATCAAGATCCTCAGGTGCTTTCTCCAGTTCAACTTCACTGGTAGGGGCACTGGTCTTGGCCTTCTTACTCAAACGAGCTTGAGCACTAATATTAAAACAAAGATTAGCATGGTCAACTGAGTTATGAAAGAGAAGGGAAGGCTACACACTTACCCAGGGACGGTTTTCAGTGGAGGCAGCTGAGTGGTTGATGAACCGCCAGACGAATTAGAAGATGCCTGATAATTTGAATCAGATGAATTGAGAGGGCATCGGAAGAAACCTTTCAAAAAATAACGTTTTTCAGGAGAACAAGCAACCTCTAGACGATGTTTCCGGTTTGGGATATGAGGTAAACCGGAAGAAGTGACCTGTTGACCACTGTGCCGGGTTGTGCGACGCCCTTCGGTTGGCTATGTCTTCAAAGAAAATTTTTGATCCAAATGAGCAACAGGGTGAGAGCATTTCACTTCCTGAACTGCACGGCGAAATCGTTGAACCGGCACAAGTTCTGAGTCAGAAGAAAGACAAATTACCTTAACATGATCTGCATGGCTGGCCTCCGCATCATCCTGGGAGTAATCATTATCAGTAAAATATATGGATAGAAGTCAAGGGAGTCAAACTTTACCTCTTCAGCCGAGTCATCGACATCTTCTGGCGGTTCCGAAGACTCAGCAGTTTTCTTTTTGGCAGCTTTCTTAATGACCTTGGTCTTACCACGAGGAGCCTTAGCTACTTTGTCTTGAGATTTCCTTTTCCAAAAGGAGCTATTGGCCTATGGGATTGCACAAAAGGATTATTATAGCAGTGTCAAAGCGGAGAAGGATCAGGAAAAGTACAAGGTTAAAATCTTTACCGCTGGCGGTTTGTTGGAGGCGTAAAAAGGACGCAGACCAATTTGAGTACATACGGTGAGCGGTTCGTCAAGTATTTTCTTTACACTTTCACTGACTTCATCATCAGTCAGTTCTATTTCATTAAACCGTTGTGGATCATTGGTGTTGCCGGTATATTCAAACATCAATCCGGGCCGGCGGCTTAAAGGAAGAATGCACCATGAAATCCAGCAACGGACGAGATCAACACCAGTTAAACCGTTGGCAAGGAGAGCCCGGAGTTTGGTGAGTTGAGGTGCATAGGCTTGTCGATCTTTGGCAGGCAATCTCCGAGGTAAAGGGTGATTATTGCTGAGCCAGTACGGACGGTAGCCCGGCAAGGGATTCTCTTCAGCAGGGCCAGTATTCTGACGGTAGAACCAGGTTTGGTTCCAGTCTTTTGGATGGCTGTGAAGTTTGGCGTGAGGAAAATCAACCTCTTTCCTCTTTTGGATTGACACACCGCCAAGTTCAGTATTAGGTCCATCAGAAAATTCCGTCTGGTGGTTTAAGTGAAAGAGATCTAGAAAGAGGTCGACAGTTGGTTCTTCTTGCAGATAAACCTCGCAGAATAATTGGAAATTGCATATGTTGGACACAGAATTTGGTCCAATATCTTGAGGGTGAAGTTGAAGCCTGGCAAGAACGTCCCGGAAAAACTTTGATTCGGGAGGACTGAGACCTCGAGCTAAATGTTGCAAGAATACAATCACTTCTCCATCTTGAGGTTCAGGGGGGCACTCAGGGCCAGGAACTCGCCAATGGAGGATATTTTTTGAAGCTAAAGCGCCGGTGGTGACATATTCATTGATTTGCGTTTCTGTGATCCGAGACGGAACCCAGTTGCAAGCAGCAAATTGCTTCGTCATCCTACAAAGTCTGTAAAAGGAAAATGGACGGTTTATGATTGGTGGTTCGTATGTGTTTGTCAAATATTAAACCGGCAATTCAAGGTATACGTATGAAGTAAACCAGGCATGGCTGTTCAAAGTCTAGATGGCAGTTTAAGAGAGGGCTAATGATATACGACGGATTATCAACACTAAAGGATAAACCGCCCTTTGGAGGAAGAATCCCGAACCATGGATATTTGTTAAGTGTTGTGGAAACAAGTTCCATAAGAAGGTGATATAATTTTGGATCTACCGTTGTTCAAGAAACAAATTTTTCTGAGCTGTACAATGGTGTTAAACAGAATAGAGAAGATTCAGATAAGGATTTACACAGGAGCAGTAAGATGCTGTAGTATGGCAGATTAAAAGCTACAGATCTGGCCGCAAGGGGAAATTATCAGGTTTATCTATATTCAGTATGATGCTAAAGGAAAAGGCATAGGAAGGGCCGATGAACACTGTCGGACACCGGAGAAGCTTCGAAACCCTAATACAGATTCAACAAATAAAGGGAAGGAGTATGTACCAGGGACACGCAGCGGCGGAGTATCTTCAGAGATCTAGTACGAACAGGGTGATGCAGCGGCCTGGTTGGTGCGGACTGGAAGATCAACGATGATACGGCGGCGATACTTGAGGTCTTCAGGTCGCGAGGAGGAAGACGATGCGGTTTGGAAAGGGGGGAAATGGAAGGCGCCCTGGTCTTATTTATAAGGAAGTGGGGGAAAACAGCAGGCGCAAAAATCGAGGAGTCAGAAGCGGCAAAAGAGGATGCAGCTGTCGCCTTGATCTTCAGAAATTAATTAAAGAGAAAGGAATCTTTATAAAACTTTTTATACAGGGATGACATCGCAATGATTTACTGCAGTAACGAAAGATGACGTCATGGCGATTCACCAAAGTTCACAGGGAAAGGAGAATATGGCGGTTTACGAGAATTGCCAGAAATTCAAGGATTGAAGACTGACATGAACAGGTTCAAATCAATCTGGGGCCTAATGTTGAGGATATAACCTCTGAGGGTAAACCGCCCAGGAGGGGCCGGTTCACCTGCAGCTATACTGAAGCCCAAGGAAACCCAGAAGATGGCGCTTTACGGATGAAGCTTAGAGGCCCAGAGCCCGCAGGCGATTTAGGGCCCATGATAGTAAACCGCCATGATTGTATAAACTTGCATTGTAAGTTAAGAAAGAAGAGACCGAGGCAGACACTTGTATGAGCCAGCCTCGGGACCCTGTAGACCGGCCGGGGTCCTCCTGAGTATATAAAGGGGTGACCCGGCGGCGGTTCAGGGATAGAGAACAACAACTCGAAGCCAGACAAAGCGGATTCGCTCCCTGACCTTCGAAACCCCAGCAACACCAATCACAACTAGACGTAGGCTTTTACCTTCATCGAAGGGGCCGAACTAGTATAAAACTCTCGTGTCCCCTTGTCTGGTTTAACCCCTTCAAGCTAACCCGTAGCGATGGCTCCACGTCTAAGTCCTTTCATGAGGACATCTGCCGTGACAATTCGACGACAGGTATGTCTCCGTATAAAATAGTTTATGGAAAAGCATGTCACTTACCCTTTGAACTAGAACATAAGGCTTATTGGGCTATTAAAGAGCTCAATTATGATTTCAAACTTGCCGGTGAGAAAAGGTTATTTGACATTAGCTCACTTGATGAATGGAGAACCCAAGCCTATGAGAATGCCAAATTGTTTAAAGAAAAGGTTAAAAGATGGCATGACAAAAGGATACAAAAGCGTGAGTTTAATGTAGGTGATTATGTATTGCTATACAACTCTCATTTAAGATTTTTTGCAGGAAAACTTCTCTCTAAATGGGAAGGTCCTTACGTTATCAAGGAGGTCTATCGTTCCGGTGCCATAAAAATCAACAACTTCGAAGGCAAAAATCCGAAGGTGGTGAACAGTCAAAGAATCAAACATTATATCTCAGGTAATCCTATAAATGTTGAAACCAATGTTATTGAAACCGTAACCCCGGAGGAATACATAAGGGACACTTTCCAGAACGTTTCAGACTCCGAAAAGGAATAGGTATGTGGTACGGTAAGGAAACTGACTCCAAAACAGTTCTAATGGAAATTTTTCTCTGTTTTGGAATATTTAGAAAAATAGAAAAATAAGAAGCAGTCCGGGAAGTACACGAGGGCTCCTCGAGGGTGGAGGGCGTGCCCTCCTGCCTCGTGGGCACCTCGTGCGCTCTCCGGACTCCGTTTTCTTACACGTTACGTATTTTGGTCGGTAAAAATTCATTATATAACCTCCCGAAGGTTTTGACCACCGTATCACGCAATTATCTCCTGTCTTTGTTTCGAGCTATCCTGCTGCAGATTAGAGCAACATGTCGTCCCAGGATTCGGAAGGAGAAAGCTATGTGGCTGATTACCTTGCAGATCCTAAGGTCTATGGGGATGTGGAGCATTGTGGTTGGACTACGGAAGAAGAAGAGGACTATGAACCCAAGGGAAGGGAGGAGACGAGCTCAGAAGAAGCTGAAGTCCCATTACCTCAACCAGGGGACATGCATGTGGAGTTCAAAAAGTCAAGCCTCCCGGATAGAGTAAAGAAACCTAAGATCAAGTTTATCCCTTTTCGCCTCTTGCAAGAAAACAAGCAGGAACTATGCAAAAAGATACTGAGCCTGGAGCAGGAGATCGATGACCTAAGGGACCAAAATTCTATCCTCAAGCGCAAATTAAGGAAGAAGCCTATGCCATCAACAAAATAACCTCCTTCTTCACCAACAAAGAAGAACTGAGCATCGGGTATGGGCACTCCCCTTGGCAACTGTCAAGCTTGGGGGAGTGCCCCGGTATCGTATCACCATCACTTCTATCTTCACTGTTTTTCTTAGTTCGATCCTTTTGGTAATATTTTGATCTAGTAGAATAAAAGTTTTTAGTATGATCTAGTTGTGAGTTTTGCTTTATGATCCTTCTATGTAATCGAGTCCGTGAGCTATATATAATAAATATTAGTGTTGAGTCAAGGGCTTGATTATTTTGCCATGATCTTGAGTGAATAAAATAAAAGAGAAAGAATAAAAAGAAATAAAAGAGATCATATGGATCTTATGGAGAGTAATGAGCTCACATATAAAGAGTATGATGAATAAAAGCTGTTGAGAGTTAACAAACATAGTTTTGGTCATCGTTGCAATTAATAGGAAGTAATAAAGAAAGAGAGGTCTTCACATATAAATACACTATCTTGGACATCTTTTATGATTGTGAGCACTCATTAAAATATGACATGCTAAAGAGTTGACGTTGGACAAGGAAGACAACGTAATGGGTTATGTTTTCTTACATCTGAGATAAATCATATTGGCATGGATCATCCAACATGATTGAGCTTGCCTTTCCCCCTCATGCTAGCCAAATTCTTTGCACCAAGTAGAGATACTACTTGTGCTTCCAAACACCCTTAAACCAGTTTTGCCATGAGAGTCCACCATACCTACCTATGGATTGAGTAAGATCCCTCAAGTAAGTTGTCATCGGTGCAAGCAATAAAAATTGCCCTCTAAATATGTATGACTTTTTAGTGTGGGAGAAAATAAGCTTTATACGATCTTGTGATATGGAAGAAATAAAAGTGACGGACTGCATAATAAAGGTCCATATCACAAGTGGCAATATAAAGTGACGTTCTTTCGCATTAATATTTTGTGCATCCAACCATAAAAGCGCATGACAACCTCTGCTTCCCTCTGCGAAGGGCCTATCTTTTACTTTTATCTCCCACCTTACATAAGAGTCGTGGTGATCTTCACCCTTCCTTTTTACATTTTATATTTTGGCAAGCACAACATGTTGGAAAGATCCTGGTATATATGGCTAATTGGATGTGAGTTTTCATGAACTATTATTGTTGACATTACCCTTGAGGTAAAACGTTGGGAGGCAAAACTATAAGCCCCTATCTTTCTCTGTGTCCGATTAAAACTCCATACCCATAAGTATTGCGTGAGTGTCAGCAATTGTGAAAGACTATATGATAGTTGAGCATGTGGACTTGCTGAAAGGCTCTTATACATTTACTCATTCCTATGTTATGATAAATTGTAATTGCTCCAATGACTGAGATTATAGTTTGTTAGTTTTCAATGAAGTTTATGATTCATACTTGAAATTGTGATTGAATTGTTACTCTAGCATAAGAGATCATATGACAAGAATTATATAATTTGTTGTTCTAAGAATGATCATGATGCCCTCATGTCCGTATTTTATTTTTATCGACACCTCTATCTCTAAACATGTGGACATATTTTTCGATTTCGGCTTTCGCTTGAGGACAAGCGAGGTCTAAGCTTGGGGGAGTTGATACGTCCATTTCACGTCATGCTTTTATATCGATATTTATTGCATTATGGGCTATTATTACACATTATGTCACAATACTTATGCCTATTCTCTCTTATTTTACAAGGTTTACATAAAGAGGGAGAATGCCGACAGCTGGGATTATGGGCTAGAAAAGGAGCAAATATTAGAGACCTATTCTACACAGCTCCAAAAGTCTTGAAACTTCACGGAAGTCATTTTCAGAATATATAAAAAATATTGAGCGCAAGAAGTTCTAGAGGGGGCCACACCCTGGCCATGAGGGTGGGGGCGCGCCCTACCCCCCTGGGTGCGCCCCCTGCCTCGTGGGCCCCTGGTGGCCCTCCGATGCCCATCTTCTGCTATATGGAGTCTTTCAATGAGAAAAAAAATCATAAGCAAGATTTCAAGACGAGACTCCGCCGCCATGAGGCGGAACCAATCTAGGGCTCTGGCGGAGCTGTTCTGCCGGGGAAACTTCCCTCCGGGAGGGGGAAATCATCGTCATCACCAACAACCCTCTCATCGGGAGAGGGTCAATCTCCATCAACATCTTCACCAGCACCATCTCCTCCCAAACCCTAGTTCATCTCTTGTATCCAATTCTTGTCTCTAAGTCTGGGATTGGTACCTGTGGGTTGCTAGTAGTGTTGATTACTCCTTGTAGTTGATGCTAGTTGGTTTATTTGGTGGAAGATCATATGTTCAGATCCTATATGCATATTAATACCCCTCTGATTGTGAACATGAATATGCTTTGTGAGTAGTTACGTTTGTTCCTGAGGACATGGGAGAAGTCTAGCTATTAGTAGTCATGTGAATTTGGTATTCGTTCGATATTTTGATGAGATGTATGTTGTCTCTCCTCTAGTGGTGTTATGTGAACGTCGACTACATGACACTTCACCATTATTTGGGCCTAGAGGAAGGCATTGGGAAGTAATAAGTAGATGATGGGTTGATAGAGTGACAGAAGCTTAAACCCTAGTTTATGCATTGCTTCTTAAGGGGCTGATTTGGATCCATATGTTTCATGCTATGGTTAGGTTTACCTTAATACTTTTGTTGTAGTTGCAGATGCTTGCAATAGAGGTTAATCATAAGTGGGATGCTTGTCCAAGTAAGGACGGCACCCAAGCACCGGTCCACCCACATACCAAATTATCAATGTACCGAACGCGAATCATATGAACGTGATGAAAACTAGCTTGACGATAATTCCCATGTGTCCTCGGGAGCGCTTTTCTCTATATAAGAGTTTGTCCAGGCTTGTCCTTTGCTACAAAAAGGATTGGGCCACCTTGCTGCACTTTATTTACTTTTGTTACTTGTTGCTCGTTACAAATTATCTTATCACAAAACTATCTGTTACCTATAATTTCAGTGCTTGTAGAGAATACCTTGCTGAAAACCGCTTATCATTTCCTTCTGCTCCTTGTTGGGTTCGACACTCTTACTTATCGAAAGGACTACGATAGATCCCCTATACTTGTGGGTCATCAAAGCTGCTTACATATTGAGCATCAAGATCTATAGATATAGATCAAGACGCTTGATAAGTTTTTTCAATGAGTACATACCTTGACAAGTTTTTGAAATAGTTCAAAATGGAACAGTCAAAGAAGGAGTTCTTGCCTGTGTTGCAAGGTGTGAAGTTGAGTAAAGACTCAAAACCCAACCACCACAGAAGATAGAAAGAGAATGAAAAGTCATCCCCTATGCCTCAGTCATAGGTTCTATAAAATATGCTATGCTGTGTACCAGACCTATTGTGTACCTCACCGTGAGTTTGGCAAGAGGGTACAATAGTGATCGTGGAGTGGATCACTGGACAGCGGTCAAAATTATCCTTAGTGGAATAAGGACATGTTTCTCGGTTATGGAGGTGACAAAAAGTTCGTCGTAAAGGGTTACGTCGATGCAAGCTTTGACACTGATCCGGATGACTCGAAGTCTCAATCTGGATACATATTGAAAGTGGGAGCAATTAGCTAGAGTAGCTCCGTGCAGAGCATTGTAGACATAGAAAATTTGCAAAATACATACGAATCTGAATGTGGCAGACCCGTTGACTAAACTTCTCTCACAAGCAAAACATGATCACACATTAGTACTCTTTGGGTGTTAATCACATAGTGATGTGAACTAGATTATTGACTCTAGTAAACCATTTGGGTGTTAGTCACATGGAGATGTGAACTAATCACATAAAGATGTGAACTGTTGGTGTTAAATCACATGACGACGTGAACTAGATTATTGGCTCTAGTGCAAGTGGGAGACTGAAGGAAATATGCCCTAGAGGCAATAATAAAGTTGTTATTTATATTTCCTTATATCATGGTAAATGTTTATTATTCATGCTAGAATTGTATTAACCGGAAATTTAGTACATGTGTGAATACATAGACAAAACAGAGTGTCCCTAGTATGCCTCTACTTGACTAGCTCGTTAATCAAAGATGGTTAAGTTTCCTAACCATAGACATGTGTTGTCATTTGATGAACGGGATCACATCATTAGGAGAATGATGTGATGGAGAAGACACATCCGTTAGCTTAGCATAATGATCGTTTAGTTTTATTGGTATTGCTTTCTTCATGACTTATACATGTTCCTCTAACTATGAGATTATGCAACTCCCGAATACCGGAGGAACACCTTGTGTGCTATCAAACGTCACAACATAACTGGGTGATTATTGAAGGAAATATGCCCTAGAGGCAATAATATAGTTATTATTTATTTCCTTATAATCATGATAAAAGTTTATTATTCATGCTAGAATTGTATTAACCGGAAACATAATACATGTGTGAATACATAGACAAACAAAGTGTCACTACTATGCCTCTACTTGACTAGCTCGTTAATCAAAGATGGTTATGTTTCCTAACAATGAACAATGAGTTGTTATTTGATTAACGGGATCACATCATTAAGAGAATGATCTGATTGACATGACCCATTCCATTAGCTTAGCACCCGATCGTTTAGTATGTTGCTATTGCTTTCTTCATGACTTATACATGTTCCTATAACTATGAGATTATGCAACTCCCGTTTACCGGAGGAACACGTTGGGTACTACCAAACGTCACAACGTAACTGAGTGATTATAAAGGAGTACTACAGGTGTCTCCAAAGGTACATGTTGGGTTGGCGTATTTCGAGATTAGGTTTTGTCACTCCGATTGTCGGAGAGGTATCTCTGGGCCCTCTCGGTAATGCACATCACATAAGCCTTGCAAGCATTGCAACTAATGAGTTAGTTGCGGGATGATGTATTACAGAACGAGTAAAGAGACTTGCCGGTAACGAGATTGAACTAGGTATTGGATACCGACGATCGAATCTCGGGCAAGTAACATACCGATGACAAAGGGAACAACGTATGTTGTTATGCGGTCTGACCGATAAAGATCTTCATAGAATATGTAGGAGCCAATATGGGCATCCAGGTCCCGCTATTGGTTATTGACCGGAGACGTGTCTCGGTCATGTCTACATTGTTCTCGAACCCGTAGGGTCCGCACGCTTAAGGTTACGATGACAGTTATATTATGAGTTTATGCATTTTGATGTACCGAAGGTTGTTCGGAGTCCCGGATGTGATCACGGACATGACGAGGAGTCTCGAAATGGTCGAGACGTAAAGATTGATATATTGGAAGCCTATGTTTGGATATCGGAAGTGTTCCGGGTGAAATCGGGATTTTACCGGAGTACCGGGAAGGTTACCGGGACCCCCCGGGAGCTAAATGGGCCATGATGGGCCTTAGTGGAAAAGAGAAGAGGCAGCCCTACATGGGCTGCGCGCCTCCCCCTTCCCCTAGTCCTATTAGGACTAGGAGAGGTGGCCGGCCCCCTCTCTCTCTTTCCCCCCTCCACGAATCCTATTCCAACTAGGATTGGGGGGGGGGAATCCTACTCCCAGAGGGAGTAGGACTCTCCTGGCGCCCACACCTTGGCCGGCCAGCCTCCCCCCCTCTAGTCCTTTATATACTGAGGCAGAGGCACCCTAGAACACACAAGTTGATCCACGTGATCTATTCCTTAGCCGTGTGCGGTGCCCCCAGCCACCATATTCCTCGATAATACTGTAGCGGAGTTTAGGCGAAGCCCTGCTGCTGTAGTACATCAAGATCGTCACCACACCGTCGTGCTGACGGAACTCTTCCCCGACACTTTGCTGGATCGGAGTCCGGGGATCGTCATCGAGCTGTACGTGTGCTCGAACTCGGAGGTGCCGTAGTTTCGGTGCTTGATCGGTTGGATCGTGAAGACATACGACTACTTCCTCTACGTTGTGTCATCACTTCCGTAGTCGGTCTGCGTGGGTACGTAGATAGCACTCTCCCCTCTCGTTGCTATGCATCACCATGATCTTGCGTGTGCGTAGGAAAAATTTTGAAATTACTACGAAACCCAACAGTGGTATCCGAGCCTAGGTTATTTATGTTGATGTTATATGCACGAGTAGAACACAAGTGAGTTGTGGGCGATATAAGTCATACTGCCTACCAGCATGTCATACTTTGGTTCGGCGGCATTGTTGGACGAGATGACCCGGACCAACATTACGCGTACGCTTACGCGAGACCGGTTCCCCCGACGTGCTTTGCACATAGGTGGCTTGCGGGCGACTGTCTCTCCAACTTTAGTTGAACCAAGTATGGCTACGCCCGGTCCTTGCGAAGGTTAAAACAGAGTCTATTTGACAAACTATCGTTGTGGTTTTGATGCGTAGGTGAGATTGGTTCTTGCTTAAGCCCGTAGCAGCCATGTAAAACTTGCAACAACAAAGTAGAGGACGTCTAACTTGTTTTTGCAGGGCATGTTGTGATGTGATATGGTCAAGACATGATGCTGAATTTTATTGTATGAGATGATCATGTTTTGTAACCGAGTTATCGGCAACTGGCAGGAGCCTTATGGTTGTCGTTTTATTGTATGCAATGCAATCGCGATGTAATGCTTTACTTTATTACTAAGCGGTAGTGATAGTCGTGGAAGCATAAGATTGGCGAGACGACAACGATGCTACGATGGAGATCAAGGAGTCGCGCCGGTGACGATGGTGATCACGACGGTGCTTCGAAGATGGAGATCACAAGAACAAGATGATGATGGCCATATCATATCACTTATATTGATTGCATGTGATGTTTATCTTTTATGCATCTTATCTTGCTTTGATTGACGGTAGCATTATAAGATGATCTCTCACTAAATTATCAAGAAGTGTTCTCCCTGAGTATGCACCGTTGCCAAAGTTCGTCGTGCCCAGACACCACGTGATGATCGGGTGTGATAAGCTCTACGTCCATCTACAACGGGTGCAAGCCAGTTTTTGCACACGCAGAATACTCAGGTTAAACTTGACGGGCCTAGCATATGCAGATATGGCCTTGGAACACGGAGACCGAAAGGTCGAGCGTGAATCATATAGTAGATATGATCAACATAACGATGTTCACCATTGAAAACTACTCCATCTCACGTGATGATCGGTTATGGTTTAGTTGATTTGGATCACGTGATCACTTAGAAGATTAGAGGGATGTCTATCTAAGTGGGAGTTCTTAAGTAATATGATTAATTGAACTTAAATTTATCATGAACTTAGTCCCTGATAGTATCTTGCTTGTTTATGTTGATTGTAGATAGATGGCTCGTGTTGTTGTTCCGTTGAATTTTAATGCGTTCCTTGAGAAAGCAAAGTTGAAAGATGATGGTAGCAATTACACGGACTGGGTCCATAACTTGAGGATTATCCTCATTGCTGCACAGAAGAATTACGTCCTGGAAGCACCGCTGGGTGCCAGGCCTGCTGCTAGAGCAACACCAGATGTTATGAACGTCTGGCAGAGCAAAGCTGATGACTACTCGATAGTTCAGTGTGCCATGCTTTACGGCTTAGAATCGGGACTTCAACGACGTTTTGAACGTCATGGAGCATATGAGATGTTTCAGGAGTTGAAGTTAATATTTCAAGCAAATGCCCGGATTGAGAGATATGAAGTCTCCAATAAGTTCTATAGCTACAAGATGGAGGAGAACAGTTCTGTCAGTGAGCATATACTCAAAATGTCTGGGTATAATAATCACTTGATTCAATTGGGAGTTAATCTTCCAGATGATTGCGTCATTGACAGAATTCTCCAATCACTGCCACCAAGCTACAAAAGCTTCGTGATGAACTATAATATGCAAGGGATGAACAAGACTATTCCCGAGCTCTTCGCAATGCTGAAAGCTGCGGAGGTAGAAATCAAGAAGGAGCATCAAGTGTTGATGGTCAACAAGACCACTAGTTTCAAGAAAAAGGGTAAAGGGAAGAAGAAGGGGAACTTCAAGAAGAACAGCAAACAAGTTGTTGCTCAGGAGAAGAAACCCAAGTCCGGACCTAAGCCTGAAACTGAGTGCTTCTACTGCAAGCAGACTGGTCACTGGAAGCGGAACTGCCCCAAGTATTTGGCAGATAAGAAGGATGGCAAGGTGAACAAAGGTATATGTGATATACATGTTATTGATGTGTACCTTACTAGAGCTCGCAGTAGCACCTGGGTATTTGATACTGGTTCTGTTGCTAATATTTGCAACTCGAAACAGGGACTACGGAATAAGCGGGCACTGGCAAAGGACGAGGTGACGATGCGCGTGGGAAACGGTTCCAAAGTCGATGTGATCGCGGTCGGCACGCTACCTCTACATCTACCTTCGGGATTAATATTAGACCTAAATAATTGTTATTTGGTGCCAGCGTTGAGAATGAACATTATATCTGGATCTTGTTTGATGTGAGACGGTTATTCATTTAAATCAGAGAATAATGGTTGTTCTATTTATATGAGTAATATCTTTTATGGTCATGCACCTTTGAAAAGTGGTCTATTTTTGATGAATCTCGATAGTAGTGATACACATATCCATAATGTTGAAGCCAAAAGATGCAGAGTTAATAATGAAAGTGCAACTTATTTGTGGCACTGTCGTTTAGGTCATATCGGTGTAAAACGCATGAAGAAACTCCATACTGATGGACTTTTGGAACCACTTGATTATGAATCACTTGGTACTTGCGAACCGTGCCTCATGGGCAAGATGACAAAAACACCGTTCTCCGGTACTATGGAGAGAGCAACAAATTTGTTGGAGATCATACATACAGATGTATGTGGTCCGATGAATATTGAGGCTCGTGGCGGATATCGTTATTTTCTCACCTTCACAGATGACTTAAGCAGATATGGGTATATCTACTTAATGAAACACAAGTCTGAAACATTCGAAAAGTTCAAAGAATTTCAAAGTGAAGTTGAAAATCATCATAACAAGAAAATAAAGTTTCTACGATCTGATCGTGGAGGAGAATATTTGAGTTACGAGTTTGGTGTACATTTGAAAAATTGTGGAATAGTTTCGCAACTCACGCCACCCGGAACACCACAGCGTAATGGTGTGTCCGAACGTCGTAATGGTACTTTACTAGACATGGTGCGATCTATGATGTCTCTTACTGATTTACCGCTATCGTTCTGGGGATACGCTCTAGAGACGGCCGCATTCACGTTAAATAGGGCGCCATCAAAATCCGTTGAGACGACGCCTTATGAACTGTGGTTTGGCAAGAAACCAAAGTTGTCGTTTCTTAAAGTTTGGGGCTGCGATGCTTATGTGAAAAAGCTTCAACCTGATAAGCTCGAACCCAAATCGGAGAAATGTGTCTTCATAGGATACCCAAAGGAAACTGTTGGGTACACCTTCTATCACAGATCCGAAGGCAAGACATTCGTTGCTAAGAATGGATCCTTTCTAGAGAAGGAGTTTCTCTCGAAAGAAGTGAGTGGGAGGAAAGTAGAACTTGACGAGGTAACTGTACCTGCTCCTTTATTGGAAAGTAGTACATCACAGAAAATTGTTTCTGCGACACCTACACCAATAAGTGAGGAAGCTAATGATGATAGTCATGAAACTTCAGATCAAGATACTACTGAACCTCGTAGATCAACCAGAGTAAGATCCGCGCCAGAGTGGTACGGTAATCCTGTTCTGGAAATCATGCTACTAGATCATGATGAACCTACGAACTATGAAGAAGCGATGGTGAGCCCAGATTCCGCAAAGTGGCTTGAAGCCATGAAATCTGAGATGGGATCCATGTATGAGAACAAAGTATGGACTTTGGTTGACTTGCCCGATGATCGGCAAGCAATTGAGACTAAATGGATCTTTAAGAAGAAGACTGACGCTGATGGTAATGTTACTGTCTACAAAGCTCGACTTGCCGCGAAAGGTTTTCGGCAAGTTCAAGGGATTGACTACGATGAGACCTCCTCACCCGTAGCGATGCTTAAGTCCGTCCGAATCATGTTAGCAATTGCCGCATTTTATGATTATGAAATTTGGCAAATGGATGTCAAAACTACATTCCTGAATGGATTTCTGGAAGAAGAGTTGTATATGATGCAACCAGAAGGTTTTGTCGATCCAAAAGGAGCTAACAAAGTGTGCAAGCTCCAGCGATCCATTTATGGACTGGTGCAAGCCTCTCGGAGTTGGAATAAACGCTTTGATAGTGTGATCAAAGCATTTGGTTTTATACAGACTTTCGGAGAAGCCTGTATTTACAAGAAAGTGAGTGGGAGCTCTGTAGCATTTCTAATATTATATGTGGATGACATATTACTAATTGGAAATGATATAGAATTTCTGGATAGCATAAAGGGATACTTGAATAAGAGTTTTTCAATGAAAGACCTCGGTGAAGCTGCTTACATATTAGGCATAAAGATCTACAGAGATAGATCAAAACGCTTAATTGGACTTTCACAAACAACATACCTTGACAAAATTTTGAAGAAGTTCAAAATGGATCAAGCAAAGAAAGGGTTCTTGCCTGTGTTACAAGGTGTGAAATTGAGTAAGACTCAATGCCCGACCACTACAGGAGATAGAGAGAATATGAAAGATGTTCCCTATGCATCAGCCGTAGGATCTATCATGTATGCAATGTTGTGTACCAGACCCGATGTGTGCCTTGCTATAAGTCTAGCAGGGAGGTACCAAAGTAATCCAGGAGTGGATCACTGGACAGCGGTCAAGAACATCCTGAAGTACCTGAAAAGGACTAAGGATATGTTTCTCGTATATGGAGGTGACAAAGAGCTCATCGTAAAAGGTTACGTTGATGCAAGCTTTGACACTGATCCGGACGATTCTAAATCACAAACCGGATACGTGTTTACATTAAACGGTGGAGCTGTCAGTTGGTGCAGTTCTAAACAAAGCGTCGTAGCGGGATCTACATGTGAAGCGGAGTACATAGCTGCTTCGGAAGCAGCGAACGAAGGAGTCTGGATGAAGGAGTTCATATCCGATCTAGGTGACATACCTAGTGCATCAGGTCCAATGAAAATCTTTTGTGACAATACTGGTGCAATTGCCTTGGCAAAGGAATCCAGATTTCACAAGAGAACCAAGCACATCACGAGACGCTTCAATTCCATCCGGGATCTAGTCCAGGTGGGAGACATAGAGATTTGCAAGATACATACGGATGTGAATGTTGCAGACCCGTTGACTAAGCCTCTTCCACGAGCAAAACATGATCAGCACCAAGGCTCCATGGGTGTTAGAATCATTACGGTGTAATCTAGATTATTGACTCTAGTGCAAGTGGGAGACTGAAGGAAATATGCCCTAGAGGCAATAATATAGTTATTATTTATTTCCTTATAATCATGATAAAAGTTTATTATTCATGCTAGAATTGTATTAACCGGAAACATAATACATGTGTGAATACATAGACAAACAAAGTGTCACTAGTATGCCTCTACTTGACTAGCTCGTTAATCAAAGATGGTTATGTTTCCTAACCATGAACAATGAGTTGTTATTTGATTAATGGGATCACATCATTAAGAGAATGATCTGATTGACATGACCCATTCCATTAGCTTAGCACCCGATCGTTTAGTATGTTGCTATTGCTTTCTTCATGACTTATACATGTTCCTATAACTATGAGATTATGCAACTCCCGTTTACCGAAGGAACAGGTTGGGTACTACCAAACGTCACAACGTAACTGGGTGATTATAAAGGAGTACTACAGGTGTCTCCAAAGGTACATGTTGGATTGGCGTATTTCGAGATTAGGTTTTGTCACTCCGATTGTCGGAGAGGTATCTCTGGGCCCTCTCGGTAATGCACATCACATAAGCCTTGCAAGCATTGCAACTAATGAGTTAGTTGCGAGATGATGTATTACAGAACGAGTAAAGAGACTTGCCGGTAACGAGATTGAACTAGGTATTGGATACCGACGATCGAATCTCGGGCAAGTAACATACCGATGACAAAGGGAACAACGTATGTTGTTATGCGGTCTGACCGATAAAGATCTTCGTAGAATATGTAGGAGCCAATATGGGCATCCAGGTCCCGCTATTGGTTATTGGCCGGAGACGTGTCTCGGTCATGTCTACATTGTTCTCGAACCCGTAGGGTCCGCACGCTTAAGGTTACGATGACAGTTATATTATGAGTTTATGCATTTTGATGTACCGAAGGTTGTTCAGAGTCCCGGATGTGATCACGGACATGACGAGGAGTCTCGAAATGGTTGAGACGTAAAGATTGATATATTGGAAGCCTATGTTTGGATATCGGAAGTGTTCCGGGTGAAATCGGGATTTTACCGGAGTACCGGGAAGGTTACCGGAACCCCCCGGGAGCTAAATGGGCCATGATGGGCCTTAGTGGAAAAGAGAAGAGGCAGCCCTACATGGGCTGCGCGCCTCCCCCTTCCCCTAGTCCTATTAGGACTAGGAGAGGTGGCCGGCCCCCTCTCTCTCTCTTTCCCCCCTCCGCGAATCCTATTCCAACTAGGATTGGGGGGGGGGGGGAATCCTACTCCTAGAGGGAGTAGGACTCTCCTGGCGCCCACACCTTGGCCGGCCAGCCTCCCCCCCCCTCTAGTCCTTTATATACTGAGGCAGAGGCACCCTAGAACACACAAGTTGATCCACGTGATCTATTCCTTAGCCGTGTGCGGTGCCCCCAGCCACCATATTCCTCGATAATACTGTAGCGGAGTTTAGGCGAAGCCCTGCTGCTGTAGTACATCAAGATCGTCACCACACCGTCGTGCTGACGGAACTCTTCCCCGACACTTTGCTGGATCGGAGTCCGGGAATCGTCATCGAGCTGTACGTGTGCTCGAACTCAGAGGTGTCGTAGTTTCGGTGCTTGATCGGTTGGATCGTGAAGACGTACGACTACTTCCTCTACGTTGTGTCATCGCTTCCGCAGTCGGTCTGCGTGGGTACGTAGACAGCACTCTCCCCTCTCGTTGCTATGCATCACCATGATCTTGCATGTGCGTAGGAAATTTTTTGAAATTACTATGAAACCCAACAATTATAAAGATGCTCTACAAGTGTCTCCAAAGGTGTTTGTTGAGTTGCCATATATTGAGAATAGGATTTGTCACTGTGTATCGGAGAGGTGTCTCTGGGCCCTCTTGGTAATGCACATCATTATAAGCCTTGCAAGGAATGTGACTAATGAGTTAGTTGCGGGATGATGCATTACGAAATGAGTAAAGAGACTTGCCGGTGATGAGATTGAACTAGGTATGATGATACCAACGATCGAATCTCGGGCAAGTAACATACCGATGACAAAGGGAACAACGTATGTTGTTATGCGGTTTGACTGATAAAGATCTTCGTACAATATGTAGGAAACAATATGAGCATCCAGGTTCCGCTATTGGTTATTGACCGGAAATATGTCTCGGTCATGTCTACATAGTTCTCGAACCCGTAGGGTCCGCACGCTTAACATTCGATGATTATTTGTATTATGGCTTTCGTGTTTTGATGAACTGAAGTTTGTTTGGAGTCCTAGATGAGATCACGGACATGACGAGGAGTCTCGAAATGGTCGATACATAAAGATTCATATATTGGAAGGTTACATCCGGACACCGGAATGGTTCTGGTCGTTTCGGATAAGTTTCGGAGTACCGGGGGTTACCGGACCCCCCCCCCCCGGGAAGTTCATGGGCCTTCATGGCCCCTAGTGGAAAGGAGAGGAGGGCCACAAGGGAGGCCGCGCCCCCCTCCCATGGCCAGTCCGAATTGGACTAGGGAGGGGGCGCCCCCTCTTTCCTTCTCCCCTCTTCCTCCTTCCCTCCTTCCCCCTCTCTTGGATGGAAGGGAACTCCAACTAGGATTGGGAATCCTAGTTGGACTCCCCATGGCGCGCACCTCCTCTAGACCGACCTCTCCTCCTCCCCCCTTTATATACATGGGGGGCACCCCAAAGGACACACAAGTTTCTCTTAGCCGTGTGCGGTGCCCCCCTCCACAGTTACACACCTCGGTCATATCGTCATAGTGCTTAGGTGAAGCCCTGCGCCGGTAACTTCATCATCACCATCACCACGTCGTCGTGCTGACGGAACTCTCCCTCGACTTCAACTGGATCAAGAGCTTGAGGGACGTCATCGAGCTGAACGTGGAGGTACCGTAAGTTCGGTACTTTGATCAGTTGGATTGCGAAGATATTCGACTACATCAACCACATTACTAAATGCTTCCGCTTTCGGTCTACGAGGGTACGTGGACACACTCCCCCCGCTCGTTGCTACGCTTCTCCTAGATAGATCTTGCATGATCGTAGGATTTTTTTGAAATACTACGTTCCCCAACATTCTCCTCGACCATCTCCATCTCCTCGGCCGCGGTCTTTTTCTCCTCGTGGCGCCGCCCTCCGCCGCTTGGCCTCACTCCTCTCCTCTATTTCCTTGAGCTTCAACATTCTTTTTTCTTCGGCATACTCTTTTCTCGCCATGACAATGGCATCAAATCCTTCCTTGAGATCACTGTCTCCGGCCTTGGCTCCCTTCACTTTCTTGTTTCCATCGGGCCTATAAGATTTTGTCGCGGAGTGAGGAGTGGGGCTCCTTCCCTCCTCACCGGCGACATCTTCTTCATCCTCAATCACCACACTCTTCTTCGAAGCATCAAAAGTCTATCTAGTTTTCCACCTATCCTTATCCCTGAGCTCTTTGGAGCAATGATGGAAAGCGAAAGCTTTTCCTTTCTTCTTCTTCTCGCCTTTCGTGTTCCTCTCTCGAAACAATCCTTGTGAAATCATTTTCTACAATAAAACAACCAACACATCATCATCAAAATGTGGAACAATCCAATATTTGAGAAAGCACGCACAAAGAGAAAATATTTACCAAGTCACTATCACCGCAACCACTTGGGTTCATGCGAGCAACATTTGACAAGCAACCGGGCTACTTTTGGCATTCGGCATTGATGGTGGACCAACGTTGACGAAGAGAGTCGCTCGAACGGAAGTGACTGCTTGTGTTGCGCTCATTGAAGTAATCCTTGATGCGTTACCACTAGGTGTTTACCGTTTGGTCGCTTTCAACGGATGCATCTTGAGAGACTTTCTTCCATGCGGTGCACATCAACACATCCTCCGCATTGGTATAATCTCCACTTCTTGCCTTCGCAACAAAGCCCTCATCGTCCATGTCAAGATTGGCATCACCATATTGGGTTTCATATTCTTCTTGTGACACATACTCATGCGACACATAATCACCATTTGCCACATTTGTCACGTGCATGAAAGCTTCATCATCAAGACTACAATTGGACGTACAGACATTCAAGATCACATTCAATTTGAAACAACAAACGAGAGTACAAAAGATTTTTTTACCTTTGCGACATATCATCGAACATGTCGGAGGTTGTGGTTGTCGGCGTGGCCACATCTTTCTCCACGGCCGGCGGTGGCGGCGATGGAGGTCGAGGAATGGTTCCTTGGCTGTTGGAGGACGCCACCGGCCGTGGCTGCGAGTCGTCGGCCTGAGCCACCGCGGCTACCTTCGAGATTTTGGCCGACTGAGACGCACTTTCAGCCAGGTTGCGGCCGCGATTCGCCGACCGTTTGCCTCCGCCTCGTGCCTTCGTCGCCTTCGTAGGAACCGCCGGCGTGGTGGCGACCGGCCGGGGCGGCGCAAATCCGGGCCGGCGGGCGGGGGGCGGCGCAAATCCGGGCCGGCAGGCGGGGGGTGCCGGCATGGACGCGATCACGGAGGGCGAGTTCGCCGCGACGGCGGCGGCGGAGAAGTTGGCGGGGTCGTTGGTTTCGACCATGACGGGCGGGCGGGGAAATGAAATGAACGGGCGGTTGGCGGTTTCGAGGCGGCCGCGGTTTTACATCAGTTGTCTCTCGTGCTGCAAATTTGCATCACGAAGTGTTGCATTTTACATCTTCGAAAGGCGTGATGTATTTTTTTTACATATGGACCATGTGTTGGAGCAGCGTTTTTTGCTCTCTAAACTCTAAAAGTTGGTTATTTTTACATATGGACAGTCTATTGGACATGCTCTAAAGAGAATACAAAGCTATCTCTTTTTTAACATAGTACAGACGCAAGCTCTCATATACACGCACATACACTCACCTCTATAAACGCACACACGCACACCCTACCCCTATGAGCATCTCCGAAGGACTGAGCCGGCATATCACTTTGAAATTTATGAAGTCATCGTAGGCACTTTGTCATCAACGGAAACGTCTCCTCCCACTGAATTCACATCACCGAAAATTCTGAAATAAATCCAGAAATAAATACGACCATCAGGACTTACTCGTATATGCGCCGGCCTAACAGCCATCAGGGAATATCTTCAACAATTACAACTTCCACCCGTACGCGTCCTCGATCACAACGACGGAGCAGCTCTTGGTTGGACTCCGATCCACCAGGCGAAACGACCCCGACTCTTTTTTCGCGGAGGCAAAACAGAAACGGAATCGACCGGAAGCCCGTGCATGAGATCCGGATCCGTTATAAATATCTCTCGCCTCGCGACGCCGGCGCCTCCGCCCGTGTTCTTCTTCCCCCCCACCGGCCCGCCAGCCAACTATAGCCCCTCCCACCTCTTCCCCTCACGAGAAAGCGCATCCCACCCGGCCGCGCGCGCCTCCTTATAACATCTCGTTCATCGACCGCCATGGCCCGTCGACCGAGCCCGTCGGATCCACGCAACCGAGAGGCCGAATTAGTCGACTAGGCTGCTGTTCACATCGCTTGATCAATCCCGGCGTCCCCCACATTGGTCAATGGGGTCCAAGGAGAAGGGGAAGCGCGGGGATGGAGGGGCGTCGCCGAGGGCGAGGAAGGGGGAGTTCCCCATCCGCGCCGAGGATTACGAGCTGATGGAGCCAATCGGCGACGGCGCCACGGCCGTCGTGCGCCGCGCCCGCTGCCTCCCGCTCGGCGGCGAGGTCGTCGCCGTCAAGATTATGAACCTCTCCCTGCGCTCCGAAGCCGACGTCGTACGTGCCTGCCTCCTCCACTCAATATATATCAATCAATTCCCCTGCGCACTAATCGGCGTCTCCCATGCAGAATAACGCCTCTGAAGAGGTCAAGACCATGATCCTGACGGATCACCCCAACCTCCTCAGCGCCTACTGCTCCTTCACCCAGGACGAGAACCTGTGGATCGTCATGCCCTACATGGCCGGGGGCTCCTGCTTCCACCTCATGAAATCCTCCTTCCCCAAAGGCTTCGAGGAGGAGAGGTTCATAGCCTTCGTGCTCCGTGAGACGCTCAGGGGCCTCGAGTACCTGCACGGCAAAGGCCACATACACCGAGACGTCAAGGTAATTGAGCAGAGCTCTCCCGGTACTGAATTTGAAGATTACGTCGCTTCGTATATCTGTGAATCGTTTTCATGTTTCGGGCGTGAACACAGGCTGGAAACATATTGCTTGATCAGCACAAAGGAGTGAAGCTTGCGGATTTCGGAATTAGCGCCAGCGTTTATGACTCGATGATCAACAGGAACGGCAAAAGGCACACGCTTGTCGGCACGCCCTGCTGGTAGTATCTTCAAAGTTGTTGTTTATTTTGCCAATGGGTTGATGATTCCGCAGCTCATGAACAGTGTACTGACATTCTACTGACTCAGAGTTCTGTTTGTTCTCAAGGATGGCACCTGAAGTGATGGAGCAAAAGGAATACGACTTTAAGTAAATTTTTATTTGTCTGCCTTTTTACCACAGGTTAGTTGACTATGTTTTTTATACGGGTTGCTTAACCGGACATACAAAAAATTATTCGCAGGGCAGACATTTGGTCTTTCGGAATAACTGCACTAGAACTAGCTAATGGCCACGCCCCTTTCTCTAGCCAACCTCCAGCAAAGGTATTAGTTTACCTTGATATATTTTACATCAACTTAATGTCTGTGACAAGTTACTGAGGTTTCTGAAATGACATGTAGGTCTTTCTTATGACGTTACAACATGCTCCTCCATCTCTTCATAACACAAAGGACAAGAAGTTTTCAAATGTAATCTTGATATGATCTCTTATAATCTTAGATGCACACATTGGCCTATGCTTACTCGTTCCTACCTTTTTATGTAGTCATTTAAGCGAATGATTGGTGCATGTTTGATAAAAGATCCATCCAAGAGGCCAACTGCACAAATGTTACTGCAACTTCCGTTCTTCAAAAAAGTGAAGTCCGAGGATAATCATGTAAAATGCATGCTAAATAAAGTGCCATCTTTGGTTGCTAGGGTGCAAACTATAAATGTATGAGACGACATTCATTTGCCTTCTCTATTGATCATTTTTATATGCGCACATATATGTAGTGTAATTTTGTGTCAATTATTTTTGAGCAGGAGAATGAAGCAAAGTTGCAAGCAGAGAAGAAACCACACGATAAAATCAAAGAGAAGACATCACATGTTAGTATCTCTATAGACTTCTTTCCTTAGCTAAGAGCATCTTTACCATGCCGCAAATCGGACACACTAAATGTCCGCGGACCCTAATATGGGAGCTCGCCATCCAAATTCATACCTCAAATATCCGCTTCTATTGACTTAAAAAAAATACTAGCAGTGCCTTCCGCCAAATAACAATGGCCTTCAGCCAAATAGTCATGATTATACAATGGCCTTCCGTCAGATAAGAACCACTAGCAATGGCCTCCAGCCAAATAACTTTGACCTTCCGTCAAAGTTGGTCTCCTTCTGCCAAATAGCAGCGGCCTTCCGCCTTCCTGCGCGGATGGAGAGGAGAGAGGGGTAGTGGCGTGGGGTACATGATGGCTTTTGATTGTCCAGGCGGACGTTGTACAAACCTCCCCCAGGTTTCTTCTAGTTTAGTGAAATTCGGCCATGCGGACATGTACGCTGACTTATGCGGCACTACGTTGGATGACAAAAATGGTCCGAACACTGGTTTGGATATTTGTGGGTGATTTGAGGTTCGTCGTTGGAGATGCCCTAAGATTTGTAAGATAACCACATTTTGTAGTGCTCTTCACTAGGCAGTCGATGAAATTATATATTTTACTTTGGGAATTTAGTTTACACTTGAACCTAAAAGAATTGATGTATTTAATCAAATCATTGGTTTAAATTAGTTACATTTCCTTAATCTCTTGGTCTATCTTCGAGCTATGATACTGCCCTTTAAACGTACCGTCCAATAATTAAATTATTTCAATTCTCAAATATGCAACAGGACGAATATTGGAGAGGTATTAGTCAGTGGCACTTTGATATCGAGGACTTGAAAGCACAGGCTAAATTGGTATGATTTTACTTGTGCAATAACATTTTGTCAAAAAAATTGCATAAATAATTTCACAAAATATTGTTTGTTTCATTTCTAGTACTCGGAAGAGAATGATAGTGACGAAGAGGAGTACCTGCGTTTCCTATTTGAACTTGATACCGTGGATGAAATTGTTCCACTTCAAGATGTGCGTCCACAAAATCATGCTAGTGATGATAAGAAGGTAACGATGGTGCTGTATATGACTCCCTCCAATCCAGAATAAGTGTTATGGTCTTAGTTCAAATTAGCATATAGGTAAATGGTTGTGTTATAAAATATATTTGAACTAACATGGCATGTTGTACTTTCAGATTGTAGGTACTGAAATAGTAGAAACGCCAAGCTCAACAACTCCAATACTGATACCTCAAAGGTTGGGATGTTTAATATATTGTCTTGATAGAATGATAGTCACTTCGTTGAGAAACAAGGACAAATTCACAACCATAAACAAGTATTTTTTATTACGAAATGTTAAACTATACCATTATCACTTGTATAATGCACATATAATTTAATAAGTTGTTGGCAAAACGTGCCTTGTATTTATCTATGGTGGCAATATTTTTCTACGGGAGTTGAACATGTCTCTTCTTTGATTATTAAGTTTACATCAAAATTGCATTGTTCTACTTCTCACTTGGCATAAATGTTAGTATTTAATCCTAGACAATGCTATTAAGGAAGTATATTGTATTTTGCATATATATAGTAGGTTTAGATAGATTTGCACCATGAGAGCTCAGCATCTTCTCACACTCATGTACTAATCTAATTTTACTACTACACGATTGTGTCTAATATTTTATTGTTATCTATGTTGTATCTGATCTACAAATGGCTCTTCAAGGAAATTTACCTTACAATTAAACATTAATATGGTCTGTTTCACGCATGTAGTCGAGCATCTGAATACTACCTTTTTGGGCGCATGCATTGCTTCATCGTTAACACAACTAAATCTTAATATCACACATATGTTTGTTTTCTGACACAAGGTTTTTCTACCAGTGGGAAACAACTTGAGAATGGACCCCCTAATGGCCTTGCACGCCATGAGTCATTTGAACAACATTCAAAAGTACCTACCAAGCAACTTTCAAGAGCAGGCACGTTCTTCTCCAAAGTAAAATGTCTATAACTAGGACACACAAAGAACATTTTTAAGTTAACAACTCAATTAATAATTATTATTCATTGTTACTTGTATTATACTTGCTTTATGTTTTTTTAATTTTGTCCAATTGGCATGTACAATGACAAGTGATTATTTTATGCAGTTTCCAATGTTACGTGTATGGATGAATATGTAGAAAAAACAGCCATTCAAAAGGGTCGCTTTAAAGTAACAACGGAAGAAACGGTATGATTTTTATGATATATGTCATGTACATAATTAGATGGTTTTAAGTTATATAAATTGCGTAATGTATAAAGCACTATCATTTCTTATTTGGTTAGTTTACAATATTCTGTGTTTTCATAAAACAAAATCTATGCAATCACTTAATTACCTTTACCTCACAATATGATATGAAGATTTGGATGTTTTTATTGATCATCATTAGAATAAATAAATTCACTTAGAACAAATCTAGGACCTTTAATTTTTTAGAATCACAATCCTGTGCACTGCCTAGATAATCTTGATGCCTATATTTTGGGACCGAAACATATTTGTACATGTTTATGGCATGACTTGCACAATGGTCATCTACATGTCCTACATATGCCATATTCACATCTGAAATACTTATAGTTAATTTATGTAGTTACTCATAAACATTTTTATGATGTAATAGGAAGCATCTACACACAGGGAGAAGGAACTACTCGAACGTATTGCATGTTTAGAGAGGATGTAAGTTCTTCACGTGAAGAAAACTTTGCTCATTACTTTTACATATTATTCTCGTTTTATAAGGAAATAGCACTTATTCTTTGAGGATCTTTCCTAATCTTGTTATATATTTGCCTTATATAGGCTCCAGGTTACCCAAGATGAGGTTGTGAGGCTTAAAGAAAAGGGTAATTACATTGATCTTCCATATTATCAATTTTCATAGTCCTAATATTTGAAATTTAACTTATAATTGTTTAACAGATGCAAAAGGGTAATTACATTGCTCTCCATGTTTTCTAGCAGAGGCAAAAGGAGCAGTGCCATGCGTCCAACAAAATAGCAAAGTACAAGGGTTGTAGTTACTTAAGGTGGTTCTTTTCATAGCTAGGGAAGAGTTGCAAATTTGTGTAGATCTTATTGTCATAAGAATCTAGCATATGGTGCCACTTTCTTAAAGTAGTTCTCAGTAGATTCGTAGTGCATTAGCTTCATTTATTTCGGAAATAGATTGTGCTTCTAGAAGAGATCCAACGTGATAGTTTACAAATCAATGGTGTGATGTATTTGCACTTACAAACTTGAAGCATGAGGATTTTCCTAGTAATTTAGCACTAATAGATTCTTCCCCTTCGATTTTTTTAATGAAAAGGGTGGATCCCGATTTCCTTTTTTAGAAACTAAAACAAAACTGGACCATCTCACACATCATTGCTGACATCACAAAACCTGTGAGAAAGGAACTATAACGATGTAATATATCAAAGATGCCATCCTAGCTAGGAATTACAAGTTATCTAGATCAAAACGATGAGCTGAACATAGGATGCACAATAAAAGGAAAGAAGACTCAAACTAGTCGTCCAACGTCTATCGCTCCTCAGTTTTGGAATACGTGGGGTTCACTTCTTAGTACACTGTAACTGAAATTGTGGAGATGCCAGCAAAAGAGGTGTCTGTTGCTGTGTGGAAAATATGAGGTGTGATATTTGATATGCCACTAAATACTCCTTCAAACTCGGTGGAAAAAATAAGAAGAAAATGATACAACATATAATGATTATTGCCCCTGTGATAAGATAACGCGTGTGAGAAAACCTTAAAAGGAAAAACCCATATGTTAGTTGTTTTTTGCTTTGTGTACTTCCTTTTAAAAAGTCTTGGGTACACCATATGATCTTGTGAAGATATTGTTTTCATTAAAAAAAACTTGACGCAAAACTAGAGAGTAAACTTAAAGGAAAATAATGTGCAATATGATGCAAGGACATGTTAATAACAGAGTGACTCCCTGATCCTTGCAAACCTCGAAGTCCTTGCATACCGATTCCGTTAACATACTATTTAAATCTTTGAAGTTGGTATAGACTTTGAGAATATATCGGCGAGTTTATCACACTAGTAAGCATGCACGTGCAACGCACGTCTCAAACAAAACAAGTTCACATGGTATAATATTAAAATGATTTTTACAAAAAATTCAGATCGCTACAAAATGTTATCATGTCGCTCAAATTGTATTTTCAAAAAGTGTGACATATTTGTGATCCAACACACGTATCATAATCTATAGTAAAAAGTAAAAACATCTATTTTGGATCTAACTTTTATTTTAGTGGGTTCTTTTTACCGAGCCATTTAAATGTGTCTTATGCGCAACGATATGAGCGTGCGTGTAACACATGATCCAGAAACATGTATCCGCATAAAATTCGCTGTCACATAATAATTGTATTATAATTGTTACAAAAAATATATTTTAAAAACCGCAACTAAGCCTGCCTTGAAGGTTCATCTTTTGAAGCAATGAAGTTTGATCTATAGACATGTTGATAACAGTGTGACTCCCTGATCCTTGCAAACCTCGAAGTCCTTGCATACCGATTCCATTAACATACTATATAAATCTTTGAAGTTGGTAAAGACTTTGAGAATATATCGGCGAGTTTATCACATGACTTAACTTGCGAGATGTTAATTTATGGGGAGAAAACAATTTTGGAGCACTACAATGATATTGTTGACTATGCAAGACATTTGCATTTGAGCAAGACAAGCAACAATATATTTGTAGATAATGGTTGGTGATTCGTCGAAAAAAATACCACACAACTTTGATATGTGCTTTATCATTTTTCAAAGCCGCATGTATTCACTTGACGCCTCATATTTCATAATGATTGGTGAACGTAAACCCCTAGGTTACGTTTTTGTGGACTTCCATGAGACGGATGTCAACCGAGTAGGTGTTGGAGCATGCGGTACGCTACTCTACCGTCAAATATTTTTTTCTGTGCGCAACCAAGATCATGCTGCTGGGGATAGATCACGGGATCGGGTTATGACTAGACGCGTAGTCACCACAGTGGAAGTAGAGTTGGTGATGCGTGTAGCCGATGAGCCAAGTCGTCTCCTCCTCGTGTAGCCGATCTCCTGTGAATGATCCTCATGGATCCTCCGAATGGCTCCTTGCGCTTCCCTTGAACAATCCGTCCTAGCACCGCAGATGCGATGCCTCCAAGGTATCCACACGTACGGGAAGGAGCGGCGGGCGGCGGACTGCGGTCCAGTCGCGCGGTATGGGAGCGTTGGGAGTGGCGGAGGTGGCTGTGTGGGGAGGAAAAAGATCAACCCTAGGAGGTGCACCCACTCCCCTTTATATAGATCTCCGAGGTGGGCTCAACACTTGAGGCCCACTAGGAGTCTACAACCATTCTCCATTCGGATCCAATCCAAATGGCCTACAACCCTTAAGTGTGCAACCCTATAGGTTCAAGTACACATGAACACAACCTAATTCGATAGTTGGTAGCGACTCCTAGCAGAACGTGCCAACTCCCATGTGTGCGTAAATTCATTTGACGAATCTCGACAATGTGTCATATGCAACATTCCTTTTGCCTGACGATATACGTTGTCAAGTTCAAAGCGAGTACTTGTCACTCTTGTGGTAACTCGACCTCTCTTCTCAAAACCGTGATACAGATTCCCGAACCGGGTTAACACTTAACCCAAGTCGCATGGTCATGCTTTCCAGATATGATTACTCGAGAGGGCACAGAGAATATCTCTCCTTACGGAGGGGCAAAACCCTTCTTGGTCAACCATGTCTCCTGGCATGTCTCACGACTCATCCGAAAGCTACATTTATAACTAACCAGTTACGGAGTAGCGTTTGATAGAACCTAAGTGAGTCGGTCCTCATCCCGAGAACATGCAAAGACCTCAGGTCTATGACATGGCATATAGATCATACTTGAGACTAACAGGTGAAATATCTCGCTTCGTCCCAAAGTGATCCGACTCGGTGATCTTCATCCGCGAGTCCATACTATCGGTTTAGCATCTCTACGCCCATGACTTGTGAAACATAGTCATCAAACGAAACATATACTAGTCAAAGGGTATGTGCCCGCATAACCTTATTAAGTACGAACCATTAGAACAATCATCATACAATATATAGTTTCACAAACAGGTCACAAACTTATTGATACATATCATTGATGATGTCCAAGGATGATAGAAGTGACTCATGAATACATAGGGAAATATAATCATCGCATGATTGCCTCTAGGGCATATCTCCAACAGTAGGAACACAAAAAAAATTCCTCGGTTCTGAATTTGTGGGATCTGATGAATGTATGTGGTGATATTTGAGTTCATAGTCATCTGAGATTGAAAGTGTTGGGGAACGTAGTAATTTCAAAAAATTTCCTACGCACACGCAAGATTATGGTGATGCATAGCAACGAGAGGGAAGAGTGTCATCCACGTACCCTCGTAGACCGTACGCGGAAGCGTTATGAGAACGCGGTTGATGTAGTCGAACGTCTTCACGATCCGACCGATCCAAGTACCGAACGCACGGCACCTCCGAGTTCACCACACGTTCAGCTCGATGACGTCCCACGAACTCCGATCCAGCAGAGCTTCACGGGAGAGTTCCGTCAGCACGACGGCGTGTTGACGGTGATGATGTTGCTACCGACACAGGGCTTCGCCTAAGCACCGCTACGATATGATCGAGGTGGATTATGGTGGAGGGGGGCACCGCACACTGCTAAGGGATCAATGATCAACTTATGTGTCTAGAGGTGCCCCCTGCCCCCGTATATAAAGGAGCAAGGGGGGAGGCCGGCCGGCCCTCTATGGCGCGCCAAGAGGAGGAGGAGTCCTTCGGGTAGGAGTATGACTCCCCTCTTTCCTACTCCTACTAGGAAGGGGAAAGGAAGGGGGAGAGGGAGAAGGAAAGGGGGGCGTCCCCCCCCCTGTAGCGGCCCGACCCGAATGGATCAAGTCTCTGTGCTTATGTGTCATCCCTGGATCAGTATGCTGACACACACAGTACTCGAAGGATTTATAACAGAGGTAAATCACATGTATATAGTAACGTAAATACTATTACCTCAAATCCAAAATCGTGGAAGCAACAAGGTTGTGGTTACCCATCAACACCAACGGCAAAGTTGAGTGTAGAAATCGTAACCCTAACGTAACACTTACTCGTCGTAAGAAACTTGCAACATAAGACGTTGCAGCCCGAAACGGGTCAGTACATTGAATGTACTGGCAAATCCACACCATAGAGAATGATGAACAATGGCTATCACTACATGCATATTTGGCTGGTGGAAAAGCTCTACGGTTATAAGGTTTTTGCGTAAAGCCAATTTTTCCCTACTGCAAAGGAATAAATTTAATTACTATCATGGTGGTTGTGAAACATTGAGAATGGTTGACAGCATTCTCAATCCCAATTAAAAGTACAAATAAAACCCAACAACATTAATTAGAAGTAACATGTTGAGATTCACTCGATATTCAAGTACTAGATACTCAAGTTGTCCATAACCGGGGACACGGCTAATCCTGATTAGTTTGTATACTCTGCAGAGGTTTGCGCACTTTTCCCCACATGAATCGATCGCCTCCGTTTGGTTTCTCGCACTACATGGTGTTTGAGAAACGGATGACCGAGACATAGTCTTTCAGAAGCACTAGCACCTTACATGTGGGGTAGACCGGTACACCTACATCCCCTACATCTGCTAGTCCACCCCGTAAGAGTTCGCACAACTTAGTCAACTATGCCAGAGCCCATAGTAGCATGTGGCTGCACACGGAAGTTTCTAGCATGAAAGATCTTATGATCCCTTTGAGCCTGGGTGGCGGTCCGAAAAAAAACAGGCAAGTCCTGATAGACATCAGGTGCCTCAATCCACCCAGATGTGTGTTTAAGTTGCCACCTTAGATAAACCATTAAAATTAATAAACTCACATCTGTCATGGATATCACTCACCCAATCCACGTCTACTAGCATAGCATGGCATAATAAGCAAACATAGAGGTAACTCCCAAAGGTTTCATAATAATACAGGTAATAGGTACTACCTCATCTACTTCCCAGCCCACAATTTAATTAGATCCTAATCATGCAATGTGAGAGGATTGATCTAATGCAATAAAACATGGGTTGTAGAAAAGGTATGATCAAAGTGTGAACTTGCCTGCAATGTAGATGAAGATGATTCGCACTCAAAATCTCTTGATAGATCTACTCGTCACACTCCGGTCAATCTATCGTAAGCAAACAATAGTAACCACACAATAAGTACTCATCTAATGCACAAGTAAAACTCGAACAAGAGAACGAACCAGATAGTTCAACTTAAGAACTCCGGTTGCAAAGAAAGAATGAACCGAACAAAGAAACGGAAAACAAACGGCGAAAGAAAACAACTCGGTTCTAGCAAGTTGAATCTAGGTCAAATTTTACCGGGGCAAAAACTTGTTTAAGTTGATTAGACGGAACGGCGGTTTCGAAACGGAACTCCAGGCGCTTAAATCACCTGATTCCGATAAACGAGCGAGAAGAAAGACTAGAACGAAGATCGGATCTGAGATCGCGATCGCGGAATAAATCCGACGAAAAGAAATAGATGAATGGTTAAACGAACGGGTGTCGTTAACCGGGAATAATCGGTGATCACGTTCGTTGAGACGAACGGTCCGAAAGAAGAACGAAAACCGATCTAGGGTTTTCGAAAAAGAAAACGGAAAACCGATCTAGGGTTTCGGAGAAGAAAACCGAAACGAAAAACCAATCTAGAAAACGAAACGGTTTAGAGAAGAACCGGAAAGAAAACGAATCGGAAGAGAAGAAAAGAATCGGAACGATTAGAAGAAAACGATCCGAGGAAAAGAGACGCGGGGCAACCTCCGGTGAAGTCTCCGGCGAGCAGGGCTCCGGCGGCGGCGTAGGGCGGCGGCGCGGGTAAGTTGCGGCGGCTAGGTGCGGCGGCGGCGGCTAAGGCGGCGGCGCGGGTGAGGGGTGGCGCGGTGCTAGGGTGGCGGCGCGGCTAAAGTGGCGGCGGCGGCGGCGGTGACGCAGGGCGGCGGCGGCGGCACTAGGGCGGCGCGGGTGAGGGGTGGCGCGGTGTAGGCAAGGCGCGGCGGCGGCGGGTGAGAGGCGCGGGGTGAGGCGCGGCTTGGGTGGTGGAGAGAGGGGTTTTGATTTGATGTTTAGAGGAGGGGTGCTTGGGTATTTATATTGGGGAGGGGTGAGGAGACTTGGGGTAGAGGACAAGAAATTGACTAGGATTAGGAAAAGGAAAACGAAACAAGGGAAAAGACTAGCCTAGAGTCCTTTTAAGACTCGGCTAAGAGCAAGAGGCGAGGCGGCGGCCTGGCTGGCTGCCTGCGCACGCGCGGGGCTGGGGTGGCCGGCCGGCTGGCTGGGCCTTGGCCCAAGGCGCTGCGGTAAGTCCGAGCGCAGAAAAACAAAGAAAAGAAAATCTAAACGAGCTTCAAAAATTCTAAAGTAAATTTTCCTCGACTCCTAAAAATGAGCCGAACAAAATGAACTTTTCTCCGGGCCTAAAATAAAATTTTGAAAACACGCATTTTTTTCCTATCCAAATAAAATGCAAATAAAACTCCGGCAAAACTTAAACTTGATCTATCTATTAAATCTTCATTTTTCCTAAATTTGGGAAAGTCATATTATTCCCTCTCTTATATTTTTGATGACGGAAAAATAATTGAAGATGAAATAAATAAATCAAATGATCCTCTTTTCAAATTCGAGAAAATTCTCAAATATGACAATAACGAAATCTCCAACTCTCTCCGAAGGTCCTTGAGTTGCGTGAAATTTCTAGGATCGACCAAAATGCAAGAAAAATAAGATATGCATGATGATCTAACATTCCAAATTGAAAATAAATTCAAAAGAATTTTGAATTTAATTCTTTGAAACTTCCAACTCATATTTCATATAATTTGAAGAAGTCATTTTATCTTCTCTCGTGAAAATCATTGAGTCGCATAAAGTTTCAGAATTGGAATATTTCCAAATGAAATTCAATTATTTTTCAAACACCCTTTTCATTTTTTTAAATGGAAGAAGTCATGTCATCTTCTCTCTAGGGTTTTGTGTTTGAAAAGAATTTGAATTCATGGAGATCAGAAAGCAAATATGAAAGTTTGGGAAAGTCCTTTTATTCCCTCTCATTTAACTTTCAAAAGTTTCGAATTCATTCACTTTCAGACAACCAATCAAACAATCAGTCAAATCTATCTATTTGTTTATAACATTCCAAAATTTAGAATTTTGGGATGTTACAAACCTACCACCCTTAAAAGGAATCTCGTCCTCGAGATTCGGAGAGGCTAGCAAGAAAAGGTTAGGGTTTGGGGGTCTCCTCAAAATCCATCGATCGTCTCCGGGGTCTGGGGTGCTACCACCCTTAGAAGCATTGTTACGGTTCCATCAAAACTCATATACTCCATCCTTATTCTTGACAGTGTCGGTCTTCTTAGATCTTCAGGATAATTCCTTATCTGAGCTCTTCTGGTAGTGGCATAACCTTTACCACAATTCTTCTATCCTTTCATCTTGGTAAGGTTATTCCGCGACTGGGTCTTCGTAGCTGACGGGTCTGGCGCCAAAACTAAACAACTATCGATATCTCATGGTGGTCAACAATTTGTGGTTTCTCCTACAGGAAATGGGTCTGGGTGATCCTCACCGTATAACCTACGGTTGGCAAAAAGCTGCTGTGTACAAGGGAAAAATTCTTATACCATTCTAAGGTTTAACAAGGTTTAATATCGTCGTCGCTCTACTATAGGCAAGTCACTCAGATTTACTATCCCATATAGCAAGGCGAATAATAAGAGTAAGTCGGTATGGTGATCAATCCATCCCGCACCCAAATCATTACCATGTATACAGTTTAGCGAATCTCGCATACTAACACTTGGTCATCCTCACAAGCATTGCAGAATTTCTCTTGTCGACGAACTAAGTTCGGATAATTCCATGGATTCTGCAAGCCAAACAAACATCTATCGTTCCTTCCCAACCCTCAGGTTTTTGCGTAACTCCTATAAGATCGTCTATCGGCAAAGGTATATCCTCTTCCAGGGTTTTTCCTTCAGCAAGAATGTGCTTGCTTCTTGGCAGGTCCTGGGCCTGTGGGTTATGGCCCATCTCATCACTTGTAGTCCTTGAACTTATCATCGGGCAACGGATCATTATTCCAACTTCCAATTTCCTAGTATTCTTAAATCCATCCAATTGTATTGTCTTCCTTCCTTCTATTGGCACCAAACTAAGACATGGTTACTCAGACTCATCAAGGAGTTTCCATTGATCCATATTTCCAACATCATACCTCCTTTATATCCAATGGTAACTCATCTCTTCATCCGCGTGGGGTATCCCTCATACCGAGATAAAAACTTATACTTATGACGTCCATGTTCCACTTCGTGGAACATCATTATCCTTTCCGTGGTCAAGCATCCTTACAGGGGAATATTGGCCATCTCTGCATGGCACTTCTTCAACTGAGAAACGTGAAACACATCTTGAACTCCTGACAGTCCTTCGGGTAACTCAAACTTGTAGGCCACTTCTCTCATATGCTCCAAAACTCGGTATGGTCCTACAAATCTCGGGGCTAACTTTACCTTAACTCCAATTCGATTAACTCCTCGCAGAGGGAACACATGAAGACATGCTCTATCTCCAATTTCATAGACTACCTCCTTGAGTTTTTGAGTATACATAACTCTTCTACCTGGACTGAGCTACCTCCAGTCTATCTCGAATCAACTTAACATTCTCTTCTGACTCCTTGATCACCTTTGGTCCAAACAACTGTCGGTCTCCAACTTCATCCCACATACTATTGGGGTATCGCACATATCGAGATAAAACTCATATTCATTTTGTCTGAAATCCAGTCAGTGGAGTAGCCTTTTCTTTCCCAGGGGTTAAAGGTTCTTACAAGGTACTACCACCCTTAAAATGCACAAATCTTCCATAGACCATATTTCTTTTATCCTCAAAAATGGTCAAAATCCTTCTTCATAGAGTAACAACTCATAAAATCCATATCAGTACCAACGATGCTATTCTTTATTCATTCTCAAGTTATTACAATCTCCTGTTTTTCCATTACATGCCTCAACTCAACACCTCAATATAAAGGAAAATGTTCTCACTACTACGACTATATTTCTTCTGTTACAAACTCAACTACTTATCACAAGTCTCCTTCTCCTTGGGGCATTCTCTGACAAAGTGCCCTGCTCCATTACAACTAAAACATATTACTTCTGGCAAGTATCGAGGTTTCCTTTTTGGGCAACTGTTGAGGTAGTGCCCTGACTCCTTGCACCTGTAACAGGTGATATGACTTAGGTCCTTCCTGGAATCCAGTCTACTTCTCTTTCTGGACTTTTCCATTCCAATCAGGGCTTCTATCTCCTGTGGGTCATATTCTACTTCCTCTGTCAGGAATTCTACTAGATCCCCATTCATACAATTCTGGGAGATGTGTCCTTCTTCTCCACATGAATAGCAAGACTTGGTGTAGGGTTTAATTGGTTCTTCTTTGGGTGTGTCCTCCATCACAGCTTCTTCTAAAATTTCCATGAGGGCTCCTTTCATTACTTCTTCCTTCTGCTAGATGGTTCTTTGTACCAAGGGGTAAATGTGACACTGAGTAGGGTAGTGGGTAGTCCCTTCACACAAGAAACAAGTGATCTACCTGGTTGGGCATTCTACAACTGGGTGACTCCCTTCACAATTAGGGCATTCATCCTTGTGTTCTTTATGGGTGTGTCCAATTTCTCCACAAATCTTGCATGCGCAAGGTTTCCTCATGTCCTTTCCATAAGGCTTCAACTTCTGGGACACAAACTGAGACTTTAGCAAAGTCAACCTAAATTCTTTCCAAGTGGTTACTCCTTGCCATCCATTGATGGTTTGGTACATCCTCCACCAAGTAGCAGCACCTCTTTCAAAGCATTGAAGAGCATGCTGGGCCATATCCTTTCTGACTATAGGGTCGTTCTCCATATGATCCTCCATGTTCTGAATCCATCGGTCTGTCTCCAATTGACTCATCGGTCCAGAAAATACAAGCTCATCTCCATTCATCCTCTATTAGGTCCATGGGTTTTGGGGTGAGATAAGAGAGATCAAGAGAGAGGGATGCACACAATACATACAAAAGTTTTGAAAAGACTGATTTTTGTTGTGGCTGTCGAAAAACATCAAACAAATGACAGATCACAAACGTCGCATCTAACGTAGGTATATAACCGGGGTTTGGTATTCTAAGGTCAACGTCGCCAAACTCTTCAAGCCTTGTTCATGCCTCCAATGGCTTCTTCCGATCATGCTTGTCCTTCTCAAGTTCTTTTGCCAGATCCTCTCTGTTGAAGTGAAATCTCTCGTGACATCCTTTAATATTCCGGAGTTGCATTTCAAACTTCTGGGTTTCATTATCCTTGGCATGAACCATGGTCCTACTGTCCTTCAGTTCCTGACGAATCTCCTGTATCTCAAGGTTTTACTTCTCTAGCTTGGCTGCTTTCAACTTCTGGTCTTAAGTTCTTCACGAAATGCTTCCTTATCAATTAATGCTTATTTTAGGTCCATCTTAATTTCTTGATGTAACACTCCAGATCCTGGTGATACACCGGCTAAGGTTAAAACTTCATCTTACTAATAGGTGCTCCATCAGCCTTCTTCCATCAAATCCATTCTGATGACATGCATCCTTAACTCAGCATGGTGACAATAGCATCAGCGCGAGATAACTTCTTGGATAGCTGTGTTTCTGCTCTTGTCATTTCCATGTGCTATCATTCCATAGTTGATATCTCCTGCCTTAGGGTTTTCTTGACAAAACTTCGAGTTCTCATACTCCTTGTTTCAGTCTTTCTCCGATACACCTTGATCTCGGGTATTGACAACTTCCATAATCCTCTAAGTTCCATAAGGGTAGCTTTCCTAGGTCATAAAAAAAACCTGGGGATTCTTTAGAGCCTTCAAATTCTCCTAGTCTTCAGAGTCTTCAACAGCTGTAGTTTCCATTATCATAGTGAATGGTAAAATCCTCTTCATTCCGAATGGTCTCGGTTGTCCGATATCTTGTACATCTTGGAGTGGTCTCATCAGTCGAATCTTCGAGTGGTCAAAAAGGGAAAAGGGATATGGTCTCACTAAAAGGGAATTTTTTGAATAAGCTCAGAAGAGAAGAGAGGTAAAAGATCTTTTTGAAAGGGAAAGTTGTAGAGAAAAATCTTTGCTATGGGCTTGCCAGTTTCTAGGGTCACGTCCTACAGTCAACATGTGCTCTGATACCATCTTGTAGCGGCCCGACCCGAATGGATCAAGTCTCTGTGCTTATGTGTCATCCCTGGATCAGTATGCTGACACACACAGTACTCGAAGGATTTATAACAGAGGTAAATCACATGTATATAGTAACGTAAATACTATTACCTCAAATCCAAAATCGTGGAAGCAACAAGGTTGTGGTTACCCATCAACACCAACGGCAAAGTTAAGTGTAGAAATCATAACCCTAACGTAACACTTACTCGTCGTAAGAAACCTGCAACATAAGACGTTGCAGCCCGAAACGGGTCAGTACATTGAATGTACTGGCAAATTCACACCATAGAGAATGATGAACAATGGCTATCACTACATGCATATTTGGCTGGTGGAAAAGCTCTATGGTTATAAGGTTTTTGCGTAAAGCCAATTTTTCCCTACTGCAAAGGAATAAATTTAATTACTATCATGGTGGTTGTGAAACATTGAGAATGGTTCACAGCATTCTCAATCCCAATTAAAAATACAAATAAAACCCAACAACATTAATTAGAAGTAACATGTTGAGATTCACTCGATATTCAAGTACTAGATACTCAAGTTGTCCATAACCGCGGACACGGCTAATCATGATTAGTTTGTACACTCTGCAGAGGTTTGCGCACTTTTCCCCACATGACTCGATCGCCTCCGTTTGGTTTCTCGCACTACATGGTGTTTGAGAAATGGATGACCGAGACATAGTCTTTCAGAAGCACTAGCACCTTACATGTGGGGTAGACCGGTACACCTACATCCCCTACATCTGCTAGTCCACCCCGTAAGAGTTCGCACAACTTAGTCAACTATGCCAGAGCCCATAGTAGCATGTGGCTGCACACGGAAGTTTCTAGCATGAAAGATCTTATGATCCCTTTGAGCCTGGGTGGCGGTCCGAAAAAAAAACAGGCAAGTCCTGATAGACATCAAGTGCCTCAATCCACCCAGATGTGTGTTTAAGTTGCCACCTTAGATAAACCATTAAAATTAATAAACTCACATCTGTCATGGATATCACTCACCCAATCCTCGTCTACTAGCATAGCATGGCATAATAAGCAAACGTAGAGGTAACTCCCAAAGGTTTCATAATAATACAGGTAATAGGTACTACCTCATCTACTTCCCAGCCCAAAATTTAATTAGATCCTAATCATGCAATGTGAGAGGATTGATCTAATGCAATAAAACATGGGTTGTAGAAAAGGTATGATCAAAGTGTGAACTTGCCTGCAATGTAGATGAAGATGATTCGCACTCAAAATCTCTTGATAGATCTACTCGTCACACTCCGGTCAATCTATCGTAAGCAAACAATAGTAACCACACAATAAGTACTCATCTAATGCACAAGTAAAACTCGAACAAGAGAACGAACCAGATAGTTCAACTTAAGAACTCCGGTTGCAAAGAAAGAACGAACCGAACAAAGAAACGAAAAACAAACGGCGAAAGAAAACAACTCGGTTCTAGCAAGTTGAATCTAGGTCAAATTTTACCGGGGCAAAAACTTGTTTAAGTTGATTAGACGGAACAGCGGTTTTGAAACGAAACTCCAGGCGCTTGAATCACCTGATTCCGATAAACGAGCGAGAAGAAAGACTAGAATGAAGATCGGATCTGAGATCGCGATCGCGGAATAAATCCGACGAAAAGAAAGAGATGAACGGTTAAAGGAACGGGTGTCGTTAACCGGGAATAATCGGTGATCACGTTCGTTGAGACGAACGGTCCGAAAGAAGAACGAAAACCGATCTAGGGTTTTCGAAAAAGAAAACGGAAAACCGATCTAGGGTTTCGGAGAAGAAAACCGAAACGAAAAACCGATCTAGAAAACAAAACGGTTTAGAGAAGAACCGGAAAGAAAACGAATCGGAAGAGAAGAAAAGAATCGGAACGATTAGAAGAAAACGATCCGAGGAAAAGAGACGCGGGGCAACCTCCGGTGAAGTCTCCGGCGAGCAGGGCTCCGGCGGCGGCGTAGGGCGGCGGCGCGGGTAAGTTGCGGCGGCTAGGTGCGGCGGCGGCGGCTAAGGCGGCGGCGCGGGTGAGGGGTGGCGCGGTGCTAGGGTGGCGGCGCGGCTAAAGTGGCGGCGGCGGCGGCGGTGACGCAGGGCGGCGGCGGCGGCACTAGGGCGGCGCGGGTGAGGGGTGGCGCGGTGTAGGCAAGGCGCGGCGGCGGCGGGTGAGAGGCGCGGGGTGAGGCGCGGCTTGGATGGTGGAGAGAGGGGTTTTGATTTGATGTTTAGAGGGGGGTGCTTGGGTATTTATATTGGGGAGGGGTGAGGAGACTTGGGGTAGGGGACAAGAAATAGACTAGGATTAAGAAAAGGAAAACGAAACAAGGGAAAAGACTAGCCTATAGTCCTTTTAGGACTCGGCTAAGAGCAAGAGGCGAGGCGGCGGCCTGGCTGGCTACCTGCGCACGCGCGGGGCTGGGGTGGCCGGCCGGCTGGCTGGGCCTTGGCCCAAGGCACTGCGGTAAGTTTTTTTTTATATATAATTCCGCGTGCAGAAAAACAAAGAAAAGAAAATTTAAACGAGCTCCAAAAATTCTAAAGTAAATTTTCCCCGACTCCTAAAAATGAGCTGAACAAAATGAACTTTTCTTCGGGCCTAAAATAAAATTTTGAAAACACGCATTTTTTTCCTATCCAAATAAAATGCAAATAAAACTCCGGCAAAACCAAAACTTGATCTATCTATTAAATCTTCATTTTTCCTAAATTTGGGAAAGTCATATTATTCCCTCTCTTATATTTTTTATGACGGAAAAATAATTGAAGATGAAATAAATAAATCAAATGATCCTCTTTTCAAATTCGAGAAAATTCTCAAATATGACAATAACGAAATCTCCAACTCTCTCCGAAGGTCCTTGAGTTGCGTGAAATTTCTAGGATCGACCAAAATGCAAGAAAAATAAGATATGCATGATGATCTAACATTCCAAATTGAAAATAAATTCAAAAGAACTTTGAATTTAATTCTTTGAAACTTCCAACTCATATTTCATATAATTTGAAGAAGTCATTTTATCTTCTCTCGTGAAAATCATTGAGTCGCATAAAGTTTCAGAATTGGAATATTTCCAAATGAAATTCAATTATTTTTCAAACACCCTTTTCATTTTTTTTAAATGGAAGAAGTCATGTCATCTTCTCTCTAGGGTTTTGTGTTTGAAAAGAATTTGAATTCATGGAGATCAGAAAGCAAATATGAAAGTTTGGGAAAGTCCTTTTATTCCCTCTCATTTAACTTTCAAAAGTTTCAAATTCATTCACTTTCAGACAACCAATCAAACAATCAGTCAAATCTATCTATTTGTTTATAACATTCCAAAATTTAGAATTTTGGGATGTTACACCCCCTCTCCTAGTCCAATTCGGACCAGAGGGGGAGGGGCGCACGGCCTGCCCTAGGCCAGCCCTCTCTCTCCACTAAGGCCCATAAGGCCCATTATTTCTCCGGGGGGGGGGGGTTCCGGTAACCCTCCGGCACTCTGGTTTTCTCCGAAATCACCCGGAACACTTCTGGTGTCCGAATATAGTAGTCCAATATATCGATATTTACGTCTCGACCATTTCGAGACTCCTCCTCATGTTCATGATCATATTCGGGACTCCGAACTACCTTCGGTACATCGAAACACAAAAACTTATAATACCGATCGTCATCGAACTTTAAGCGTGCGGACCCTAGGGGTTCGAGAACTATGTAGAAATGACCGAGACATGTCTCCGGTCAATAACCAATAGCGTAACCTGGATGTTCATATTGGCTCCCACATATTCTACGAATATATTTATCGGTCAAACCGCATAACAGCATACGTTGTTCCCTTTGTCATCGGTATGTTACTTGCCCGAGATTCGATCGTCGGTATCTCAATACCTAGTTCAATCTTGTTACCGAAAAGTCTCTTTACTCGTTCTGTAATGCATCATCCCGCAACTAACTCATTAGTTACAATTCTTGCAAGGCTTATAGTGATGTGCATTACCGAGTGGGTCCAGAGATACCTCTCCGACATTCGGAGTGACAAATCCTAATCTTGATCTATGTCAACTCAACAAGTACCATTGGAGACACCTGTAGAGCACCTTTATAAGCAGCCAGTTACGTTGTGACATTTGGTACCACACAAAGTGTTCCTCCGGTAATCGGGAGTTACATAATCTCATAGTCATAGGAACATGTATAAGTCATGAAGAAAGCAATAGCAGTAAACTAAACGATCAAGTGCTAACCTAACGGAATGGGTCCTGTTAATCAAATGACAACTCATGTCTATGGTTAGGAAACTTAATCATCTTTCATTAATGAGCTAGCCAAGTAGAGGCATACTAGTGACACTCTGTTTGTCTATGTATTCACACATGTACTAAGTTTCTAGTTAATACAATTCTAGCATGAATAATAAACATTTATCATGATATGAGGAAATAAATAATAACTTTATTATTGCCTCTAGGGCATATTACCTTCAGTCTTTCACTTGCACTAGAGTTAATAATCTAGATTACACAGTAATGATTCTAACACCCATGGAGCCTTGGTGCTGATCATGTTTTACTCGTGAGAGAGGCTTAGTCAACGAGTCTGCAACATTCAGATCCGTATGTATCTTGCAAATCTCTATGTCTCCCACCTGGACTTGATCGCGGATGGAATTGAAGCATCTCTTGATGTGCTTGGTTCTCTTGTGAAATCTAGATTCCTTTGCCAAGGCAATTGCACCAGTATTGTCACAAAAGATTTCATTGGACCCGATGCACTAGGTATGACACCTAGATCGGATATGAACACCTTCATCCAGACTCCTTCATTTGCTGCTTCTGAAGCAGCAATGTACTCCGCTTCACACGTAGATCCCGCCACGATGCTTTGTTTAGAACTGCTCCAACTGACAGCTCCACCATTCAATATAAACACGTATCCGGTTTGCGATTTAGAATTGTCCGGATCAGTTTCAAAGCTTGCATCAACGTAACCATTTACGATGAGCTCTTTGTCACCTCCATAAACGAGAAACATATCCTTAGTCCTTTTCAGGTATTTCAGGATGTTCTTGACCGCTATCTAGTGATCCACTCCTAGATTACTTTGGTACCTCCCTACTAAACTAATAGCAACGCACACATCAGGTCTGGTACACAACATTGCATACATGATAGAGCCTATGGCTGAAGCATAGGGAACATCTTTCATTCTCTCTCTATCTTCTGCAGTGGTCGGGCATTGAGTCTTACTCAACTTCACACCTTGTAACACAGGTAATAATCCTTTCTTTGCTTGATCCATTTTGAACTTCTTCAAAACTTTGTCAAGGTATGTGCTTTGTGAAAGTCCAATTAAGCGTCTTGATCTATCTCTATAGATCTTGATGCCCAATATGTAAGCAGCTTCACCGAGGTCTTTCGTTGAAAAACTCTTATTCAAGTATCCTTTTATGCTATCCAGAAATTCTATATCATTTCCAATCAACAATATGTCATCCACATATAATATTAGAAATGCTACAGATCACCCACTCACTTTGTTGTAAATACAGGCTTCTCCAAAAGTCTGTATAAAACCATATGCTTTGATCACACTATCAAAACGTTTATTCCAACTCCGAGAGGCTTGCACCAGTCCATAAATGGAACGCTGGAGCTTGCACACTTTGTTAGCACCCTTTGGATCGATAAAACCTTCAGGTTGCATCATATACAACTCTTCTTCCAGAAATCCATTCAGGAATGCAGTCTTTACATCCATTTGCCAAATTTCATAATCATAAAATGCGGCAATAGCTAACATGATTCGGACGGACTTAAGCATCGCTACGGGTGAGAAGGTCTCATCGTAGTCAACTACTTGAACTTGTCGAAAACCTTTTGCAACATGTCGAGCTTTATAGACAGTAACATTACCATCATCGTCTGTCTTCTTCTTGAAGATCCATTTATTCTCGATGGCTTGCCGATCATCGGGCAAGTCAACCAAAGTCCACACTTTGTTCTCATACATGGATCCCATCTCAGATTTCATGGCCTCAAGCCATTTTGCGGAATCTGGGCTCATCAACGCTTCCTCATAGTTCGTAGGTTCGTCATGGTCTAGTAACATGACCTCCAGAACAGGATTACCGTACCACTCTGGTGCGGATCTTACTCTGGTTGACCTACGAGGTTCGGTAGTAACTTGATCTAAAGTTTCATGATCATCATCATTAGCTTCCTCACTAATTGGTGTAGGTGTCACAGAAACCGGTTTTTGTGATGAACTACTTTCCAATAAGGGAGCAGGTACAGTTACCTCAGCAAGTTCTACTTTCCTCCCACTCACTTCTTCGAGAGAAACTCCTTCTCTAGAAAGGATCCATTCTTAGCAACAAAAGTCTTGCCTTCGGATCTGTGATAGAAAGTGTACCCAACTGTCTCTTTTGGGTATCCTATGAAGACACATTTCTCCGATTTGGGTTCAAGCTTATCAGGTTGAAGCTTTTTCACATAAGCATCGCAGCCCCAAACTTTAAGAAACGACAACTTTGGTTTCTTGCCAAACCACAGTTCATAAGGAGTCGTCTCAACGGATTTAGATGGTGCCCTATTTAACGTGAATGCAGCCATTTCTAAAGCATAACCCCAAAATGATAGCGGTAAATCAGTAAGAGACATCATAGATCGCACCATATCTAGTAAAGTACGATTACGACGTTCGGACACACCATTACGCTGTGGTGTTCTGGGTGGCATGAGTTGCGAAACTATTCTGCATTGTTTCAAATGAAGACCAAACTCGTAACTCAAATATTCTCCTCCACGATTAGATCTTAGAAACTTTATTTTCTTGTTACGATGATTATCCACTTCACTCTAAAATTCTTTGAACTTTTCAAATGTTTCAGACTTATGTTTCATTAAGTAGATATACCCATATCTACTCAAATCATCTGTGAAGGTGAGAAAATAACGATACCCGCCGCGAGCTTCAATATTCATCGGACCACATACATCAGTATGTATGATTTCCAACAAATCTGTTGCTCACTCCATAGTTCCGGAGAATTGCGTTTTAGTCATCTTGCCCATGAGGCACGGTTCTCAAGTACCAAGTGATTCCAAAAGTCCATCAGAATGGAGTTTCTTCATGCGCTTTATACCAATATGACCTAAACGACAGTGCCACAAATAAGTTGCACCATCATTATCAACTCTGCATCTTTTAGCTTCAATACTATGAATACGTGTATCTCCACTATCGAGATTCAAAAAGAATAGATCATTCTTTAAGGGTGCATGACCGTAAAAGATATTACTCATATAAATAGAACAACCATTATTCTTTGATTTAAATGAATAACCGTCTCGCATCAAACAAGATCCAGATATAATGTTCATGCTTAACGCTGGCACCAAATAACAATTATTCAGGTCTAATACTAATCCTAAAGGTAGATGTAGAGGTAGCATGCCGACTGCGATCACATCGACTTTGGAACCATTTCCCACACGCATCGTCACCTCGTCCTTTGCCAATCTTCGCTTAATCCGTAGTCCCTGTTTCGAGTTGCAAATATTAGCAACAAAACCAGTATCAAATACCCAGGCACTACTGCGAGAAATAGTAAGGTACACATCAATAACATGTATGTCACATATACTTTTGTTCACCTTGCCATCCTTATTATCCGCCAAATACTTGGGGCAGTTCCGCTTCCAGTGACCAGTCTGTTTGCAGTAGAAGCACTCAGTCTCAGGCTTAGGTCCAGACTTAGGTTTCTTCTCTTGAGCAGCAACTTGTTTGCCGTTCTTCTCGAAGTTCCATTTCTTCTTCCCTTTACCCTTTTTCTTGAAACTGGTGGTCTGTTTACCATCAACACTTGATGCTCCTTCTTGATTTCTACCTCCGCAGCCGTTAGCATTGAGAAGAGCTCGGGAATTGTTTTATTCACCCCTTGCATGTTATAGTTCCTCACGAAGCTCTTGTAGCTTGGTGGCAGTGATTGAAGAACTCTGTCAACACTATCAATAGGAAGATTAACTCCCAGTTGAGTCAAGTGGTTATGGTACCCAGACATTCTGAGTATATGTTCACTGACAGAACTATTCTCCTCCATCTTGCAGCTGTAGAACTTATTGGAGACTTCATATCTCTCAATCCGGGCATTTGCTTGAAATATTAACTTCAACTCCTGGAACATCTCATATGCTCCATGACGTTCAAAACGTCATTGAAGTCCCTGTTTTAAGCCGTAAAGCATGGCACACTGAACTATCGAGTAGTCATCAGCTTTGCTCTGCCAGACGTTCATAACATCTGGTGTTGCTCCTGCAGCAGGTTTGGCACTTAGCGGTGCTTCCAGGACGTAATTATTCTATACAGCAATGAGGATAATTCTCAAGTTACGGACCCAGTCCGTGTAATTACTACCATCATCTTTCAACTTTGCTTTCTCAAGGAACGAATAAAAATTCAACGGAACAACAGCACGGGCCATCTATCTACAACAACATAGATATGCAAAATACTATCAGGTACTAAGTTCATGATAAATTAAGGTTCAGTTAATCAAATTATTAAAGAACTCCCACTTAGATAGACACCCATCTAATCATCTAAGTGATCACGTGATCCGTATCAACTAAACCATGTCCGATCATCACGTGAGATGGAGTAGTTTTCAATGGTGAACATCAATATGTTGATCATATCTTCTATATGATTCACGCTCGACCTTTCGGTCTCCAGTGTTCCGAGGCCATATCTGCATATGCTAGGCTCATCAAGTTTAACCCGAGTATTCTGCATGTGCAAAACTGGCTTGCACCCATTGTATGTGAAGTAGAGCTTATCACACCTGATCATCACGTGGTGTCTCGGCACGACGAACTTTCGCAACGGTGCATACTCAGGGAGAACACTTGTACCTTGAAATTTAGTGAGAGATCATCTTATAATGCTACCGTCGATCTAAGCAAAATAAGATGCATAAAAGATAAACATCACATGCAATCAATATAAGTGATATGATATGGCCATCATCATCTTGTGCTTGTGATCTCTATCTCCGAAGCACCGTCATGATCACCATCATCACCGGCGCGACACCTTGATCTCCATCGTAGCATCGTTATCGTCTCGCCAACTATTGCTTCTACGACTATCGCTACCGCTTAGTGATAAAGTAAAGCAATTACAGGGCGATTGCATTGCATACAATAAAGCGACAACCATATGGATCCTGCCAGTTGCCGATAACTCGGTTACAAAACATGATCATCTCATACAACAAAATATAGCATCATGTCTTGACCATATCACATCACAGCATGCCCTGCAAAAACAAGTTAGACGTCCTCTACTTTGTTGTTGCAAGTTTTACATGGCTGCTATGGGCTGAGCAAGAACCGTTCTTACCTACGAATCAAAACCACAATGATAGTTTGTCAAGTTAGTGTTGTTTTATCCTTCTTAAGGACCGGGAGTAGCCACACTCGGTTCAACTAAAGTTGGAGAAACTGACACCCACCAACCACCTGTGTGCAAAGCACGTCAGTAGAACCAGTCTCGCGTAAGCGTACGCGTAATGTCGGTCCGAGCCGCTTCATCCAACAATACCGCCGAACCAAAGTATGACATGTTGGTAAGAAGTATGACTTGTATCGCCCACAACTCACTTGTGTTCTACTCGTGCATATAACATCTACGCATAAACCTGGCTCGGATGCCACTGTTGGGGAACGTAGTAATTTCAAAAAAATTCCTACGCACACGCAAGATCATGGTGATGCATAGCAACGAGAGGGAAGAGTGTCATCCATGTACCCTTGTAGACCGTAAGTGGAAGCATTATGAGAACACGGTTGATGTAGTCAAACGTCTTCACGATCCGACCGATCCAAGTACCGAACGCACGGCACCTCCGAGTTCAGCACACGTTCAGCTCGATGACGTCCCACGAACTCCGATCCAGTAGAGCTTCACGGGAGAGTTTCGTCAGCACGACGGCGTGTTGACGGTGATGATGTTGCTACCGAATCAGGGCTTCGCCTAAGCACCGCTGCGATATGATCGAGGTGGATTATGGTGGAGGAGGGCACCGCACACGGCTAAGGGGTCAATGATCAACTTGTGTGTCTATAGGTGCCCCCTGCCCCCGTATATAAAGGAGCAAGGGGGAGGCCGGCCGGCCCTCTATGGCGTGCCAGGAGGAGGAGTCCTCCTCCTAGTAGGAGTAGGACTCCCCTCTTTCCTACTCCTACTAGGAGGGGGAAAGGAAGGGGAGAGGGAGAAGGAAAGGGGGGCGCCGCCCCCGTCTCCTAGTCCAATTCGGACCAGAGGGGGAGGGGCGCGCGGCCTGCCCTAGGCCAGCCCTCTCCCTCTCCACTAAGGCCCATAAGGCCCATTATTTCTCCCGGGGGGGTTCCGGTAACCCTCCGGCACTCCGGTTTTCTTCGAAATCACCCGAAACACTTCCGGTGTCCGAATATAGTCATCCAATATATCAATCTTTACGTCTTGACCATTTTGAGACTCCTCGTCATGTCCATGATCATATCCCGGACTCCGAACTACCTTCGGTACATCAAAACACAAAAACTCATAATACCGATCGTCACCGAACTTTAAGCGTGCGGACCCTACGGGTTTGAGAACTATGTAGACATGACTGAGACATGTCTCCGGTCAATAACCAATAGCGGAACATGGATGTTCATATTGGCTCCCACATATTCTACGAAGATCTTTATCGGTCAAACCACATAACAACATACGTTGTTCCCTTTGTCATCGCTATGTTACTTGCCCGTGATTCGATCGTCGGTATCTCAATACCTAGTTCAATCTCGTTACCGGGAAGTCTCTTTACTCGTTCTATAATGCATCATCCTGCAACTAACTCATTAGTTACAATGCTTGCAAGGCTTATAGTGATGTGCATTACCGAGTGGGCCCAGAGATACCCCTCCGACAAATCCTAATCTTGATCTATGTCAACTCAACAAGTACCATCGGAGACACCTGTAGAGCACCTTTATAATCACTCAGTTACGTTGTGACGTTTGGTAGCACACAAAGTGTTCCTCCGGTAATCGGGAGTTACATAATCTCATAGTCATAGGAACATGTATAAGTCATGAAGAAAGCAATAGCAGTAAACTAAACGATCAAGTGCTAAGCTAACGAAATGGGTCAAGTCAATCACATCATTCTCCTAATGATGTGATCCCGTTAATCAAATGACAACTCATGTCGATGGTTAGGAAACTTAACCATCTTTGATTAATGAGCAAGTCAAGTAGAGGCATACTAGTGACACTATGTTTGTCTATGTATTCACACATGTACTAAGTTTCCGATTAATACAATTCTAGCATGAATAATAAACATTTATCATGATATGAGGAAATAAATAATAACTTTATTATTGCCTCTAGGGAATATTTCCTTCAGAAAGGATATGATAATATATTTTGTGCCCTGGGGGTATCAAAGGATATTCTTGACTCCCAACAATATGCATTGTGGGATCCGATCTATGCAGAACACCATCTATTCCTTTGATCTGTGAACTTATAAATCTTTGGAATGTCTTGCTCAATTTTGAGGTTACGGAGGAGGCAGACTCGTTTTTGGTAACGAGTGGTTGGAACTCGTTTTTCCTTGGAAGAGAGTTTACACTAGGCGCCGCCGAGATCTGGGCTTGCGGGGCACCTTTGGAGATTAAGATTTTCGTTTGGTTGGCACTTCATGATCATGTATGGACAATGGATAGATTTGCTAGGCGAAATCTTCAGCATTCACCGCTCTACGTGCTTTGTTTCCAGGAAGAGGAGTGCACAGATCGTCTCCTCCTAGGGTGCTCTTTTCACGCGATACCTGGTTCAACATTCTACTACCAGCTAGGCTTCGTCAGTTCACAAGGAGCTAAACACGCTAATCTGGTGCACCCTTCACATGATTTGGTTGGAAAGGAACAACAGAGTCTTTGACAAAGATTGCTTCGATGCCACCAATGGTTATTCAGAGAATTAGAGAGGAATTTTCCATGTGGAAGCTCTCTAGAGTAAATGAGCATGTGGACAATAAGAGTTAGTTACCTTGTTGTGGGTGGTGAAGTGTTTGCACCTCATGTAATTAAGCTGTCATGTAAGTTTTGTTGAACCCTTCCCCTATCTTAATGGGGAATGACACGTCCATTTTGCATCATGCTTTTATATCGATATTTATTGCATTATGGGCTGTTATTTCACATTATGTCACAATACTTATGGCTATTCTCTCTTATTTTATAAGGTTTACATAAGGAGGGAGAATGCCGGCAGCTGGAATTCTGGGCTGGAAAAGGAGCAAATATTAGAGACCTATTCTGCACAACTCCAAAAGTCCTGAAACTCCATGGAATACCTTATAATAAATAATGAAAAATCCTCGCCAAAGATAAAGACCAGGGGGCCCACACCCTGTCCATGAGGGTGGGGGCGCCCCCCTACCTCATGGCCCCCCCGGTGGCTCTCCGATGACCATCTTCTGCTATATGAAGTCTTTCGTCAAGAAAAAAACCAGAAGCAACCTTTCGGGACGAAACTCCGCCGCCATGAGGTGGAATCTTGGCGGAACCAATCTAGGGCTCCGGCAGAGCCGTTCTGCCGGGGAAACTTCCCTCCCGGAGGGGGAAATCATCGACATCGTCATCACCAACGCTCCTCTCATCGGGAGAGGGCAATCTCCATCAACATCTTCATCAGCACCATCTCATCTCAAAACCCTAGTTCATCTCTTGTATCCAATTCTTGTCTCCAAGTCCGGGATTGGTGCTAGCAGGTTGCTAGTAGTGTTAATTACTCCTTGTAGTTGATGCCAGTTGGTTTAATTGGTGGAAGATCATATGTCCAGATCCTTTATGCATATTATTACCCCTCTGATTATGAACATGAATATGCTTTGTGAGTAGTTACGTTTGTTCCTGAGGACAAGGGAGAAGTCTTGCTATTAGTAGTCATGTGAATTTGGTATTCATTCGATATTTTGATGAGATGTGTGTTGTCTAGCCTCTAGTGGTGTTATGTGAACGTCGACTACATAACACTTCACCATTGTTTGGGCCTAGAGGAAGGCATTGGGAAGTAATAAGTAGATGATGGGTTGCTACAGTAACAGAAGATTAAATCCTAGTTTATGCGTTGCTTCATAAGGGGCTGATTTGGATCCATATGTTTCATGCTATGGTTAGGTTTACCTTAATACTTTTGTTGTAGTTGCGGATGCTTGCAATAGAGGTTAATCATAAGTGGGATGCTTGTTCAAATAAGAACAACACCCAAGCACCGGTCCACCCACATGTCAAATTATCAAAGTAACGAACGCGAATCATATGAATGCGATGAAAACTAGCTTGATGATATTCCCATGTGTCCTCGGGAGCGCTTTTCCTTATATAAGAGTTTGTCCAGGCTTGTCCTTTGCTACAAAAAGGATTGGGCCACCTTGCTGCACTTCATTTACTTTTGTTACTTGTTGCTCGTTACAAATTATCTTATCACAAAACTATCTGTTACCACTTATTTCAGTACTTGCAGAGAATACCTTGCTGTAAACCGCTTATCATTTTCCTTCTGCTCCTCGTTGGGTTCGACACTCTTACTTATCGAAAGGACTACGATAGATCCCCTATACTTGTGGGTCATCAAGACTCTTTTCTGGCGCCGTTGCCGGGGAGTGAAGCGCCTTTGGTAGGTGGAATTTGGTAAGGAAAAATTTATATAGTGTGCTGAAATTTACTGTCACTTGTTACTATGAAAAGTAATCCTATGAGGGGCTTGTTCGGGGTATTTTCACCCCGACCAGTAGAGCAAAGAGTTGCTCCTCAACCTACTGAACCTATTGAAAATGAAATTCCTTATGAGTATCCTTCGGGTATGATAGAAAAACTGCTAGCTAATCCTTTTACAGGAGATGGAACAAAGCATCCCGATGAACACCTAATATATGTGGACGAAGTTTGTGGATTATTTAAACTTGCAGGTATACCCGATGATGTTGCTAAGAAGAAGGTCTTCCCTTTATCTTTGAAGGGAGACGCATTGACATGGTATAGGCTATGTGATGATACGAGATCATGGAACTATAGAAGATTGAAATTGGAATTTCATCAAAAGTATTACCCTATGCATCTTGTTCATCGTGACCGCAATTATATATATAATTTTTGGCCTTGCAAAGGAGAAAGCATCGCTCAAGCTTGGGGGAGGCTTAAATCAATGTTATATTCATGCCCCAATCATGAGCTCCCAAGAGAAACAATTCTTCAAAAAATTTATGCTCGGCTTTCTTAAAATAATCGCACCATGCTCGATACTTCTTGTGCTGGCTCTTTTATGATGAAGACTATTGGATTTAGATGGGATTTATTGGATATAATTAAACGCAACTCTGAAGATTGGGATCTCGACGAAGGTAAGGAGTCAGGTATGACACCTAAGTTTGATTGTGTTAAATCTTTTATGGATACCGACATTTTCTGTAAGTTTAGCACTAAATATGGACTTGATTCTGAGATAGTAGCTTCTTTCTGTGAATCTTTTGCTACTTATGTTGATGTCCCTAAGGAGAAGTGGTTTAAATATCATCCTCCCATAGAAGTAAAAATAGCTGCACCTATTAAAGTTGAAGAAAAGACTGTCACTTATAATGATCCTATTGTTCCTACTTGTTATGTTGAGAAACCACCTTTCCCTGTTAGGATAAAGGATCATGTTAAAGCTTCAACTGTGGTTTGTAAAAGCAATATTAAAACATATACACCTCCTGAGCAAGTTAAAGTAGAACCTAATATTGCTATTGTTAAAGATCTCTTGTCTGGTAATATTGATGGGCATGTTATTCAGTTCCACGGTGAAACTGCTAGAATTGCTAAACCTTGTGCTAAAGATAAAAATAGACCTGTGGTAGGCGTGCCTGTTATTTCTGTTAAAATAGGAGAACATTGTTATCATGGCTTATGTGATATGGGTGCTAGTGCTAGTGCAATACCTATTGACTTATACAAAGAAATTATGCATGACATTGCACCTGTTGAGTTAGAAGAAATTGATGTCACTATTAAACTTGCTAATAGAGATACTATTTCACCAATGGGAATTGTTAGAGATGTTGAAGTCTTGTGTGGGAAAACTAAATATCCTGCTGATTTTCTTGTTCTTTGTTCCCCACAAGATAGCTTTTGTCCCATTATATTTGGTAGACCCTTCTTAAATACTGTTAATGCTACCATAGATTGCACAAGGGATGTTGTTACTATCGGTTTAGATGATATGACTCATGAATTTAATTTCTCTAAATTTAGTAAACAACACCGTGAAGAAGAATTGTCTAGTAAGGATGAAATTATTGGTCTTGCTTCTATTGTCGTACCTCCTAGTGATCCTTTAGAACAATATTTGCTAGACCATGGGAATGATATGTTTATGAATGAAAGAAGGGGAATAGATGAGGTATTCTTTAAACAGGAACCTATTCTGAAACACAATTTGCCTGTTGAAATCCTAGGGGATCCCCCTCCACCTAAGGGTGATCCCGTGTTTGAGCTTAAACCGTTGCCTGATAATCTTAAATATGCTTATCTTGATGAAAAGAAGTTATATCCTGTTATTATTAGTGCTAACCTTTCAGAGCATGAAGAAGAAAGATTATTGAAAACTCTGAAGAAGCACCGTGCTGCTATTGGATATACTCCTGATGATCTTAAGGGCATTAGTCCCACTCTATGTCAACATAAAATAAATTTGGAAGCAGATGCCAAACCAGTTTGTGATCCTCAACGACGTCTGAATCCTAAAATGAAAGAAGTGGTAAGAAAAGAAATACTAAAGCTTCTAGAGGCAGGTATAATTTATCCCGTTGCTGATAGTCAGTGGGTAAGTCCTGTTCATTGTGTCCCTAAGAGGGGAGGTATTACTGTTGTTCCTAATGATAAAGATGAATTGATTCCACAAAGAATTATTACAGGTTATAGGATGGTAATTGATTTCCTTAAATTAAATAAGGCTACTAAGAAAGATCATTACCCCTTACCTTTTATCGATTAAATGCTAGAAAGATTATGCAAACATACACACTACTGCTTTCTAGATGGTTATTCTGGTTTCTCTCAAATACCTGTGTAGGCTAAAGATCAATCAAAGACTACTTTTACATGCCCTTTTGGTACTTTTGTTTATAGACGTATGCCTTTTGGTTTATGTAATGCACCTGCTACCTTTCAAAGATGCATGATGGCTATATTCTCTGACTTTTGTGAAAAGATTTGTGAGGTTTGCATGGACAACTTTTCCGTCTATGGATCTTCTTTTGATGATTGCTTGAGCAATCTTGATCGAGTTTTGCAGAGATGTGAAGAAACTAATCTTGTCTTAAATTGGGAAACGTGCCACTTTATGGTTAATGAAGGTATTGTCTTGGGGCATAAAGTTTCTGAAAGAGGTATTGAAGTTGATAAAGCCAAGGTTGATGCTATTGAAAAGATGTCGTGTCCCAAGGACATCAAAGGTATAAAAATCCTTGCCAAAGATGAAGACCAGGGGGGCCACACCCTGTTCACGAGGGTGGGGGCGCCCTCCTAGGGCGCGCCCCTACCTCGTGGGCCCCCTGGTGGCTCTCTGATGACCATCTTCTGCTATATGAAGTCTTTCATCGAGAAAAAAAAACAGAAGCAACCTTTCAGGACGAAACTTTGCCGCCACGAGGCGGAACCTTGGCGGAACCAATCTAGGGCTCCGGCAGAGCCGTTCTGCCGGGGAAACTTCCCTCCCGGAGGGGGAAATCATCGCCATCGTCATCACCAACGCTCCTCTCATCGGGAGAGGGAAATCTCCATCAACATCTTCATCAACACCATCTCATCTCAAAACCCTAGTTCATCTCTTGTATCCAATTCTTGTCTCCAAGTCCGGGATTGGTGCTAGCAGGTTGCTAGTAGTGTTAATTACTCCTTGTAGTTGATGTTAGTTGGTTTAATTGGTGGAAGATCATGTGTTCAGATCCTTTATGCATATTATTACCCCTCTGATTATGAACATGAATATGCTTTGTGAGTAGTTACGTTTGTTCCTGAGGACAAGAGAGAAGTCTTGCTATTAGTAGTCATGTGAATTTGGTATTCATTCGATATTTTGATGAGATGTATGTTGTCTAGTCTCTAGTGGTGTTATGTGAACGTCGACTACATAACACTTCACCTTATTTGGGCCTAGAGGAAGGCATTGGGAAGTAATAAGTAGATGATGGGTTGTTAGAGTGACAGAAGCTTAAACCCTAGTTTATGTGTTGCTTCGTAAGGGGCTGATTTGAATCCATATGTTTTATACTATGGTTAGGTTTACCTTAATACTTTTGTTGTATTTGCAAATGCTTGAAATAGAGGTTAATCATAAGTGGGATGCTTGTTCAAGTAAGAATAGCACCCAAGCACCGGTCCACCCACATGTCAAATTATCAAAGTACCGAATGCGAATCATATGAATGTGATGAAAACTAGCTTGACGATATTCCCATGTGTCCTCGGGAGCGCTTTTCCTTATATAAGAGTTTGTCCAGGCTTGTCCTTTGCTACAAAAAGGATTAGGCCACCTTGCTGCACTTTATTTACTTTTGTTACTTGTTGCTCGTTACAAATTATCTTATCACAAAACTATCTGTTACCACTTATTTCAGTACTTGCAGAGAATACCTTGCTGTAAACCGCTTATCATTTTCCTTCTGCTCCTCGTTGGGTTCGACACTCTTACTTATCAAAAGGACTACGATAGATCTCCTATACTTGTGGGTCATCAGGGAATGCTAGGGATCACACTATTGATCCCTTGCTTTCTATCAGACCAGTGGAGGGCCATACGATTGGAAGCAAATTGATCGTTCGATCTGATACTACTCAGTGTATGGTAGGTTATATATATTTCCTTTTTGATTGTGTGCTTCTTGATAACCTCTTCCGTTTATCAAGACCGCCCCACTGAGACTACTAATTGTTTCCTAAAACAGTTTCCATGAATGACGTGATGCATCATTTATTGCCGAAATAATTTTGGTATATTATGATTATTTCACAATTAAACTCAACAATTAGTTGTGATACATATGGCAACTCAATTTTTATATCATGGAAGCATTCTTAATGATGCATGGAAGCATAGTATTTACTTCATTTTATCACGTGATCCCCGATGCTTCCAAACAATGCTTCCGATAATCACGTACATTTCCATCTTTAAAATTGACTCATAATCACGCATGCTTCCTTCCTTCTAATATTTGTTTCCATTATATAAGAACCATGCTTTGTTAAGTGTCATATATGCTTCATTCGCAAAAAAAAGTGTCATATATGCTTCCATGTTTTTTGCATGCAGTTATATCATTTTCTTGCTTCCTGCATAATTAGGTCAAGCTTCGTAATTGATCATTTTGTGCTTCGGCATCAAAAACTACATTGATCAGAACACGTTCTTCCATTTCCTGCTTCAACGGTAGAGCAATACATATGCACATATGCATGTTATTTGCTTCTTATCTGTATCAATAAGGTAAGTCGGCCGGGAGGGAGGGTGAACCGCTGGAGGTGCTGAGGGAGCGGCTGGTCTGGTGGAGGAAGAAGATGGTGCCGCATTTCCATCGCGTCCCTTGCCGTCGTAGATCGAAGAAATCGCTGACAAGATGACCAAGCGGGACGATGCCGCTGCCGACGATCGAGAGATGGAATCAAAGAAGCCGAACCATGGCAGCCGACCAGCTTGGTGCTCGTGGTTCTGGTTGGCACCGGAACTCTTGCTTGGATCCAGAGAGAGAGCACCTGGCAAAACGAACGCTGGTGTTAACAGCCGTGAACGTCCATGCGTGTTACCTGATGCAGACGAAATGGATGGATGAGGGAGTTTCAATTTGGTTGTATGATGTACATATGGTGGTCTCGGCTAGCAATAAATGACAATCGGCATGATTTGTGGGATTAGTTAGAGATGGATGACACATGCACCCGTCGGATGGGAAGACAAATGAACGGAGATGGAATAGTCTGATGGAAACTAACCCATCAGACTCCTGAGTGGAAGTGTTTCCCTATTTTAATACTCCCTCCGTTCCTTTATATAAGATGTATTTTTTTTATAAAATTCCATAATTTAAGGTGCATTTCTTCTAATTCCTCGTAATTTCGTCGTTAGCCCTTCAAATAAAGGAAACGTATTTCTTCCCTGATTGCATGCATCTCTTCTTGTAAAGAGAAAAAGGAAAGTATCTCTCTCCTGATTGCGTGCATCTCTTACTTTCCTAGCATAAACGATTTAGTTGCCGTTAATCAATGATTTAGACAAGGTTAATTTTGTCCTAACATGTGTAGAATTATGTGCCTTGATCACCAAACCGAAAATATTACACTTTACATAAAGGAATGAAGGGAGTACAAAAGACACACAACTTGGGTGTTCTTGAAAAAAATGGGACCAATGGCACTATGATATGGAATCCTCAGGTAAAAAAAAGGATATGGAAACCTCGTCCCTAAAAAAAAGGATATGGAAATCTCGGATCCCACTACATTCAAACCTCTTGACGATGAAGATTATCTCAGTCTGTCAGACTTTTGCTTTTATATGCTCCGTCCGTTCCAAATTATACGGTATGTTAATCTTTTTTTTTTTGCAGAAGTTAGACGTATATATGTGTTTGATTAAGCTTATAGGAAAAATATACAAACATCTACAATATCAGATAAATATAAGATAAAGATATATTTCATGTTGTATTGATTAAACGTATACGAGTTTAATAATGTTTGAAAAAGTAATACACCTTGCACTTTGTAATGGAAAGTGCTGAGGGTCATGATCTATGCCATTCGCTTCGCCATGGATATAGTCCCACCTTTCCTTTATGGAAAGTGTATATTTTTGGCATACTGGATAAGGCACATAATTATATAGAATTTATGGTGAGATTATCCTTGGCTAATTTGTTGGTTAGCGGCAAGTAAATCTATTAGGTCAGAAAAGGAAGAGATGCACGTAATTGGGAGACAAATACTTTCTTTTTTTTCTACAAGGAAGGATACATACAATCGGGAGAGAGATACTTATTTTTTCTGGAGGATATAAACATAATTGTGAGGAATTAGAGAAATGCACCTTAGGACAACCGCTTGTATGTTTTTGTTTTGTGTTGCTTGTATGCATTTCATTTCTGTATAGTTACTGTTATGAACAAAAGAAATGTATGCCTTCGGGTACATCTTCAAAAAAAAGTTCGCCATGGAGTGTTTTTTTTATTTTTTTTAAATGATGCCCTGGGGCTAGACCATGCACACGCGATTGGGCCATTCCGGCGTTTGTTTTGGGTAAGGAAAACACGGTGACGCAGCCCAAACTCGTGGGGAGAACGGGGCGGGGGATCGCCGCGCAATCTGGGCCACCCGGCGCGCACGCACGCGGCGCGCTGCTTTCGCGGCCCTCGCCACAACCACCACCACCCCCACCGCCCCGGCATTCCCGGACGGCCACCGCACCGCTCCTCCCGGCCTCACCTCACCTCACCCAATACTTAACCCCAGCCATGGGTGGGAGCCGAGCCCTTTCCCTCTCCTCCCTCTGCGCCGCCGCCGCCGCCGCGACCAGGTCCCCCCTCCTCTCCCCTCACCACCGCGCGCGCCACCTCCGGCCTCGCCTCGCCGCCGCCATGTCGTCCTCCTCCTCGCCCGCCCCGGCCCCTGGGTCCGACCCCGCGGCCCCGGCGGCCTCCTCGGCGTCCTCCGCCATCGACTTCCTCACGCTCTGCTACCGCCTCAAGGTGAGTGCTGCCTGCCTGCTCCACCACCGGTTTAGGTCTTGCTTGCATCGTTGGTTGATCTCGTGTGATGGGATGATGTGCGGCGTGGGTCGCAGACGACGAAGAGGGCGGGGTGGGTGAGGCGCGGGGTGCCGGGCCCCGAGTCGGTGGCCGACCACATGTACCGGATGGGAGTCATGGCGCTCGTCGCCGCCGACCTTCCGGCCGGCGTCAACCGCGATAGGTGCGTGGATACCCAGCCATTCCCTCCCATTGTGCGGTGGGACCTCGTTCTTCTAGTATCCTCTTTTGCCTAATGAGTTGTAAGTTTCTTTCGTGTTCTACAGGTGTGTGAAAATGGCGATTGTGCATGACATAGCCGAAGGTAATCCCCGATGACTCTTCCTTTGTTCGATTTTGTGGCTTTCAACTTTGAAATTGTTGGAATGTGAGGGTGTTGGTGATCAGTCTGAAATTACACATGCATTGTCCTTTCCAATTGTGCAAAATAAACATGGTCAAAATTGCTTATCAGGATGCTACTTTGGTTAACTCATTTCAACCATTTTACTGCCCAGCTATTGTTGGCGATATCACCCCTGCTGATGGTGTGCCCAAGGAAGAGAAGAGCCGTAGAGAGAAGGAAGCTTTGGACCATATGTGCGCATTGCTTGGTGGAGGTTCAAGAGGTTAATACTGAAATATGGAAAAGCTTAACATCTATAGTTCCGTGGCTTGACTTTAGGCTGGCTTGATTCCATAATCCATTGATATAACTTTCTTTCACCTCGTGATAATTATGAAGACTGCTTTTGATTCGATTATAAATTGGTGAAACTTCATAATGAGCATAAACACTTGAAGGGGAAGAGAATGAAATATGGGCTTAGATTGTTCTTATTCCCAATTTCTGTAAATGCTTATGATACTGATTAGGTTTCTTATGTTTATTATTCTAAATTCTATATTTGTCATGTTGTTCTCTTGTTACTTAAAAGTGGTAGTTTACCATCAAAGAAAACAAAACCAATGTATTGGACAACATTGGATGTTTACATATAGTCCTCCAGCTAGGTGTCAGCAGCAAGTAGCAACATTTTGAAACTAATAAATAACTAAGATATCTGTACTCAAATATTCTTTCTTAATACAAGGCAACGAGTGATATCCTTCGTGAACAGGCTTAGTACTTTGCATTGTTTTATGCTCTTGTCCTTGTACTTTTGATACGTTGTAGAAATTCACTCATCTCATGCTGTTCTTTTTCAGCCGACGAAATTCGTGAACTTTGGATGGAGTATGAGAACAACGCCACTTTGGAAGCGAAGGTTGTTAAAGATTTTGACAAGGTAAGCTACTTGCAATTTTTACCCCGTAAATCATTAGACTTGTACCTGCAAGTGTTGACGCGCTGGGATTACCAACAATTAACTTAATAGTGCATTAACAAGATGAGATAATCAGCTGCTAAAGAGAGTGGCTACTATTATGAACATTGGCAGACCATGGAACAGGAATCATTGTAACTTAAGGTCTCCTTAATGCTGTTGATGAATTTTTCTTTCTTGACTAACTGTTTGTTTTCTTCTATGTTCTATTTTTAGGTTGAGATGATACTTCAAGCACTGGAATATGAAAAGGGTAAGCTCCTACTGATAGTCACCAGTGGTACATGGATGTTTGGATAATTTGATTTACTCAGCAAGTCAGCATCAGTCTTTTTCCCATGTGCATACCCATAACTATAGACTATAAAGTATGAATTTACTGAGTAATCTTCTTGATTCAGTATAATTATAGGGGAGGCATGACTCTAGTAGCAAGCGCAGGATTTTTTTCGTTCATTTATCTTTGGTTCTCAGCCTACCTGACATGCACTGGGAGGAGTGCGTGTAAAGATGTGCAGAATACATGCCTAACTCATTAGCACCTTTCACTCCTGAGTTTATAGTACCACGTTAACGCCTTTCTATTGTTTTTGATTTCTCAGAGCAAGGGCGGGACCTAGAAGAGTTCTTCCAATCGACGGCAGGTTTGTATTCTTGTTTTCCCCTTCCATCAGATTCTGCTGCTAAAGTGCACATTTGTATTTAAACTATGCAGGCTGCCTGTTTATTCATATTTTTCTTACACACACAATACATTTCTATGAAACTTTCTAGAATAGCAAATCAGAACATTAATGCCTGAGCACTTGATATCGTTATGAGTTGACATGTGTCATGCTCCTTACACTGTTACATATTTCTGGTATATCTCCCATCTTGCAGGATTCAAATGCTAGCTCACGAAAAAGCTCAGCTTATTTCCCTGGTTAATCTCTTGATTTCTATGTAGGGAAATTCCAAACAGACGTCGGAAAAGCATGGGCAGCAGAGGTTGCATCGAGAAGAAAGTGAAAGCGCAAATGACAGTCACGAGCCCTCTCGGTGCTTCTTTTTCGGACACAATTGTCAGCGCCGGATCTGTATCATGTTTCAGTTCAGGGCCTTATCCCTGAGACAAACCGGCCTCCCAACTTGGGTAGGGCTTCTCCAGATCAGCCAGTTGTATTGCAAAGCAGGTCTTTTCACTTGTAGCTCGCCTGGCCATGCCCAGCACCAAGTTGGTAGGATCAGCCCCTTTCTGATGTAAAATCAGTTGACACAAATACAGCGTACTCCTGTAAATTGTGGCCCATCGTTTCGATCGTTTGTTAACGGTATCTGTGCTGTCATAATTATGCATGATGTGCATTTTGGTATCAACTTGATTGCTTCGTCATGTTGCAACTGCTGAGCATTGTTCGGACCTGCTAGCTAGAATTTCAGTGGATCAAGAGTGAAAAACGCGACGTGCCAGGAAATCATGTTTAGGGTTTCTTTGTTCGTCGCAAAGCTCTTAGATCCTGTATGACTAAAGCATATGAGAATGTGTCATTGAAGTGCATTTGATTGCAACATAGAAGCAAATGTAAGAACTGAGTGGCCAATCCTACAAATCAAATCATCTTGCAAAACTGGGTTTTGTCTTGGGCATATCTAGCTATTGCACATCTAATTGACTCAATCAAGCATAAAAAGAAAAAGAAAAAAAGAAATTCAGATCAAATCACATGGGTGCAGATAAGCTGATGGGGATGATCACAGCTCGTACCAGTGATGAGTCGACGAATGCAGGTCTCGGCATCTTCTTGGGGAAAAGGAAATCAAAGCTGAAGGTTCCTTTCAAGGAAACTATCCCCAAAGAAGGTAATATGTGTTGCAATTCCCGGCCTCTTCATCATCATGATGCACACAGCAAATCAATAGACGGTTGTTTTCTTATAACTCTTCGAGACAGCGTCTCTTTGGGTCACTTTCTCTATGGAAGAAATATTAGATATTAAGTACAAGTCACTCTCTCTTTTGTGAGGATAGGCCGTTGGTAGGGAAAGGAGCACCGCACTTGTGAAAATCAAAGGAAAGTGATTTTCTCTGAAATTTTCAACACAAAAAAATTCTAACATTAAATATTCATACAATCATTCTGTACCCAAATCGTCACATAGGATGGGATGACGCCAACCAACAAAATGTTAGACTTGTCACTATTACGAAACTTAGCAATCTCGTGGGTAAAACCATATTCGCCGGCGCTCAATCTATATGACAAAATGTAATGATGGTATTGCGGGACTCCAATGGCAGCAGTGCAGCGACACACACAATTCAAATTAAACCACGCGGGTGCAGAAAAGCTTATGGCGACCATGACAAATCAAAGCTACAGGTTTCCCATCTACTTAGGGAAAAGAAAAATTGAAGCTGCAGGTTCCTGTCAAGGAAACGATCCCCAAAAAAGGTATTGCAATGTGGCTTAGTGCATTCGGCAACATTCTTGACAAAGTTAATTTTGTGCAAGCTTGTAGTGCACATTTGCATCAATTACATGTGGGATGCACTAGTTTGTGTGTAAAGATACACCTCATGCTTGCAAATGAGGTGCCATTGATGATTGCTTTGAGGATTGTCTTTCTTCTTCTAACTCTTTCAAGTCACTCTATAGGCCGCTGGTAGGGAAAAGGAGTATCGCACTTGAGAAAACCCAAGGGGATGCTTTTGTGAAAAGAAAAGCATGCAAGTCATATTTTTAACCCGTAAATATGTTAATATTATTAAATGTTCATACAGTCAGTCCAAACGAAACCATCACATAGGACGGTATAGCGCCAGCCACCGTTAAACTTGTCCCTATTACAAAACTTAGCAATCTCGTGGTCAACCATATTTCTGTCCTGCTTAATCGTATTGAAAAAATAATACTCTTGGAGGTATTATGTGATCAAAGATCTTTTTCTTTTCTTCATATCGACTCCTCGCAACAGCCGCCCCTCCTCCTCACCTCCCTCCCCCTCTTCCCTTCCTCGCCGCCGCCTGAGGCAGCCACCGGGCAAGCCCAGGGCGCCAAGGATGGTGGCGGGGGGCCTCGGTTGCCCTGCTTTTGCGTGGGGAACAAGGATCTGGAGCGGCGGCTCCATTGGCAAGGCACGGCCGGCTAGCAGCCGTCCGGGGCGGTGGATCTGGTGTCCTGGCCGCGCGGCGGTGGGATCCGGTGGTCGTTGGCGGCCGCCGACGGCTTTTGCGGCGGTCGGTGCCCGCGATCTGGCGCCTCCCCTCCTCCCTTGTTCGGCGTGCGGGCCAGCTTGGTCGGGCCGCGCTGCCTCTTGGTCACCGGTTCTGTACAGAAGGGCCTGCTGATGGCGGGGATCTAGTTCGGGCAAAATCCCTGGCCGGCCATGACCGGCTGCGCCGACGGCGACGCCTGAGGACGCCGTTCCCCTACTTGGAGGCATCGGTATGGATTGATCTCCTCACTTCACCTTCCCCTAGGTCTCTCGGGTGAAAGCCCTAACTTTGTTAGGCGGCGGCGGCGCTCACGGCGCCGTTTCCTTCTTGAAGGCGCCGCTTTGGGAACCTTGGGGCTGGTGGCGCTTGTGGGTGGTGGGAGATGGCGGTGGTGCGGCCCTATCCTAGCATGGATTTACGTCCGTTAATTGGAGGTGGACTCGCGTAGATGGAGGTCGTCGGTTAGCGTCGTGGTGGCGTCAATGGCGGAGGACCTGCCAAGGCTCTCCTAGGCGGAGGTCGTCGTTTGGCGTCATGGTGGCGTCGACGGTGGAGGACCTGTCAAGGTTGTCACCTCAATCTGCTCTGAAGATGGACCAGTGGAAGATGGCGGCGACGACACATGTGAGTGCGTCGGACCGGTTTGAGCCCCAGACCCGCCAGATGGCTCGGTCGGGGCCTCTGGCTTTAGATGTTAGGCTTAGCTGAGAGGTCTGGGTATGTAGGCCAGCTTGCACCCTTCATCATTTGGATATGAGTAGCGGCAGATGTTGCCAAGATGGCGGATTCAGGCATATTGTTGTTCTATTTTGTAAGGTCCTCGAGAATAATCAATAAAATGGCCGCATGTATCTCCCAGATGCAGAGGTGGGGTCATCCTCCTTTTAAAAAAAAATTGACTAAGATAAAATCTGCCAATAGAATAATCTGAGACCGAGGCAATCAGTTTCTTTTTAGGGTAAACACAACTTTTATTAACTAACCAAAGCTTGGAATCTCATCCGAGATAATGTGCAAAATCAAATACAATCTGGTGGGTCAGAAGGCCACACCTCACATCGTTCATCACTAACCCCTAGCTCGGCCAATACATGTGCAGCTTGATTTGCCGTCCTTCGACTCCACCAAACCTTCACGTCCTGCCGATCCACGAGGCTATGCAACGTCAAAGCAATATAGAGGTTTCTCTAAAAAAAGCAATATAGAGGCCAGCAAGGCCTTTTTGCAATCACACAGCACGATTAGACATACGTGCACACTTAGTTTTGTATTAACTCAATGATTTAGTACCTTTTTTCTTTCGGCAGCACGTACACGTACGGTCCATGTCAGCTCCAGGGATATGTATGTCCTTCCTCATGTGGGCGCCACGTGTGACTGGGTTGCCCATGCTACCAACAAAACCACGTGTACGGTCACCTCAGCGCCTTCGCTCTCAACCAGGATCGCTATCAACTAGCAAGCGATTGGTACGTGACAACTGTGAGGATATGCAGAACACCGCAGCACAATCTCTGTAGGTCATTCCGGCCACAATTATTAACCCAATGGTCCGGACCACATTCCATATATGTGAATGTTTCTTTCATTCTTTGGGAACGAGGGCGCACACTTTCTTTCCTTTTCGGCATCCGGGTTGGAGGTCACGTTGCTGATATTTTCTTGGAAGAACGAACACTAAGAAATGGACACATCACACATGACTCGTTTTAAAAATCTCGGCCGTCGATTACGGCTCACACACAGCATAACGCAAGATGAGTTTTTTTTTTGAAAGTCGGCATTTTATTGATTAAGCAATAAAGTCATATAAGGTCTTCTGGTTACAATTCGAAACAGAATGGAAAACACACAACAAACTAGAGTTTTTACAAGAATTGGCCAAAACATGAGCCACTACATTACAATGCCGACGAACATACTTGAAGGACGAACAAGTAAAAGTCATGGCTGCTTGTTTGATATCCATCACCACAGAGCTCACATTAGAACGATCCCGGATGTTGGAGTTAATCCAGCAGCACTATTGAGCCCACGGCCTGGGCAACACAGCCGCCACATCCTCTTTTCCAACAAAAGAAGTTTAGGGCTTTTCTGCCTCCCGTCCGCACCGCTGTCGGTCCCCCTCATCTCTGGCGGTTCTAGGCCATGGAGGCGCGGTAGACCCTGGCTCTTATCAGTGGGAGGGATCTTACTTTTGTGATGTAGGGTAGAACCCTAGTGGCCCGATCTGTCACGATTGGAGGGAATCCTACGAAGAACACGAAGAACACGAGGGAAAAACACGAGGAGAAACATGAGAGAATCACTCAAACCAACAAGATTCGATTACACATGTGCTAGATCCTCAAAACACAAAGAGATACACGATCCGAATCCAACAAGGGACGATACATAGGTAACACGTTCTTCTCCGTGAGGAGGTCTTGAGGTCTTCCCGTTAGGGGTCTTGAATCCACTTGGGGGGATATTCTCCGTAGAGGTCGTGAACTCCGATGGAGAAGTAACCAAGTGGATGAGCAAAGCTCTATCTCTAATATGAGCTATCACATTGCTAACCCTAACTAGGAGGAGGAGGAGGTCTATTTATAGTCTTAGTGCAAATGGGGGCGAAGTGAAGGGGTACATGGGCCTCGGGCCCGAAACTGTGCGCAGACAGGTACCAGATGTCCGGTGGGTTCCGGTCGTCCGGTGGCTCGTGGGCGTCCGGACGTCCGGAAGTCGCCGGACTTCCGTCATTTCGGCTTGGTTGAAGTGGCACCGGATTTCCGAAGACGGCCGGTCGTCGGTCGTCCGGTCGCTTCGGACTTCCGCTAATTTCATTCTGTTGGGGACCTGCCGGATTTCTGGTGGAGCCCGATCGTCCGGTCACTGGGAGTTGTCGGACGTTCGGTCCTGGACGGATGTCCGGCCGCTGTAGCGTTCACTGGCCTGGCTTCCTCTGGCTGGCGTGGCCTTCAGGGACTGGACGTTCGGTCTGGAGCGGTCATCCGGTGGCTGTAGCTCTTCTTGCAGCTCTTCTTCTTGCCCCTCATACTTGGTGTCCTCGCCGTCTTGTCCGTTGGATGTAGCTGCTTCGTGGCCTTCCTCCAAGTACCTGATCACACATAGTGTTTCTGCTTGAGGTAGTAGCCATGTCGCATGTGTAGAAAGTGGTAGTTCGGAGAGGAGCGAGTTCACCTTATCTTCGATAGCCTTTGCTCGAGCTCTTGTCATTGGTTCAAGTGGTGTCGTGGGAGATGTCGATACGTCCATGGGGATGACCGTGGGATGCTCCGCATCATCTCCCCCTTCCTTGGGAAAGATCCGACCTCGGATAGAAATCTTCATCACCATGGTAGGGCGAGAGATCCTTGACGTTGAAGACGTCGCTCAGGTTGTACTTGTCGCGCGGGAGGTCAATCTTGTAAGCGTTGTTGTTGTAGCATGCTAGCACCTTGAAGGGTCCATCGGCTCGTGGTAGAAGTTTGGACTTGCGCTCGTTGGGGAAACGGTCCTTGCGAAGGTGTAGCCACACAAGATCTCCAACGTTGAATATCATGGGTTGCTTGTTGACGTTGAGCTTGGTTGTGAGTCATTGTACTTGGCGCTTGATGATGTGCCTTGTATCTTCATGCATCTTCTTAAGGTAGCTCACTCGGGCACCCGCGTCCATGTTGATGTGCTCTTGTAGTGGTAGAGGGAGAATGTCCAATGGGGACAACGGATTGAAACCGTAGACGACCTCGAAGGGGGACTTGCCGGTAGTCGAATGTCTTGCACGGTTGTAGGCGTACTCGGCGACGGGTAGGCACTCCTCCCACTCCTTGATGTTCCTCTTGATCAACACGCGTACGTTCGTCACTTCCGTTTGGCTGTCGGTTTGTGGACGGTATGCCGTGGAGAATAATAGCTTGATTCCGAGCTTGGCGCATAAGGTCTTCCAAAAGTAACTCAAGAACTTGATGTCGCGGTCCGAGACAATCGTCTTTGGCAGTCCATGTAGGCACAAGATTTCTATACAAAAAAGATTTGCAACACGTGAAGCATCGTCTATCTTGTTGCAAGGAATGAAATGAGCTATCTTGGAGAATCAGTCCACAACAACAAACACGGAATCCTTTCCATTTCTAGTCCTAGGCAAACCAAGTACAAAATCCATGCTAATATCTTCCCATGGGTGATAAGGAATTGGAAGGGGTGTATATACACCATGCGATTGAGCTTTGGACTTAGCTTTGCGACATGTCGAACGTCGGTTGGTGAAGCATGAGACGTTGCAGAACATCTTGGGCCAAAAGTAGTTCTTGGAGAGCGTAGCAAATGTCTTGCCGCGTCCAAAATGTCCCATTAGTCCTCCTCCATGAGATTCTTGCAAAAGTAACAAATGAAGAGAAGACTCGGGGATGCAAAGTTTGTTAGCTCTCATAAGATAATAATTTTTATGTAATAGCGTTCCCAAGATGTATGCGTCAAACATTTGGCATAAGGAATAGCAAAGGTAGGATCATGCGCATACAAGTCTTTTATGTGCTCAAAGGCAATGACATTCAATTCAAGTTTAGTAACAAGCATGCATATGCGGGAGAGCGCATCCGCCACAACATTTTCCTTGCCTTTGATATACCTGATGACATAAGGAAATGACTCAATGAATTCACTCCATTTAGCATGACACTTGTTCAACTTAGTTTGACCCTTAAGATACTTAAGCATTTCATGATTGGTATGAATGATAAATTAATGATGGCGAAGATAATGTTCCCATTCATGCAAAACTCGCACTAAAGCATATAGCTCTTTGTCATACATGGGGTAATTGAGTTGTGCTCGGAGAGTTTCTCACAAAAGTATGCTATGGGGCGCTTCTCTTGCGTTAACACACCTCCTATGGCCTTACCGCTAGCATCGCAATGAATTTTAAAAGGTTTGTCAAAGTTGGGTAATGCAAGCACGGGAGCATGAGTAAGCAAATTCTTAAGTTCATTGAATGCGGTATCTTGGGATGATCCCCCAAAAATGGCGCATTTTTCTTACTCAAAGCATGCAAAGGTGAAGCAATGGGCTAAAATCCTTAACGAATCTACGATAGAAACCGGCTAAACCAAGAAAACTACGCACTTGTTGCAAGTTGGTTGGTTGGGGCCAAGTTTTAATAGCATTAATCCTAGATTCATCTACATGAACACCCTTAGAAGACACAACGAAACCCAAGAAAACAAGCTTATCAACACCAAAATGGCATTTTTCCATATTAGCATAAAAGCGCTCTTTCCTAAGGGTTTGCAACATGGTTCTAATATGGGTGTCATGATCTTTGAGCGATTTGCTAAACACAAGAATATCGTCAAAATAGACCACAACAAATACGCCAATATAGGGTCGAAGAACAAAATGCATGACTCTCATGAAAGTACCGGGTGCTTCGGATAAACCCATTGGCATAACAAGCCATTTGTATAAGCCAAATTTGGTCTTAAATGTGGTTTTCCATTCATCACCTTCTTGGATGCGTATTTGATAGTAGCCACTCTTAAGATCAATCTTAGAGAAAATGGTGGCTCTGCTAAGCTCATCTAGCATATCATCTAGGCGTGGAATGGGGTAATGATAATGCACGGTAATAGCATTGATAGGACGACAATCGGAACACATGCGATATGTACCATCTTTCTTGGGAACAAGGATTATCGGGACGGCACAAGGGCTCAAACTTTCTCGTACATGGCCGTTGCCGATGATGTGTTGTACTTGCCATTGGATCTCCTTAGTTTCCTCGGGGTTGACGCGGTAGGGAGCCTTGTTAGGAAGGGGTGCTCCGGGGATGAGGTCGATTCAGTGTTCGATGCCTCGTAGTGGAGGTAGACCCAGAGGTAACTCATCGGGGAAAACATCTTGGAATTCCTGCAATAAAGAAGATAACACTAAAGGTAGATTATGAGAATTGTTAGTTTTGGGTGCCTCGTCCTTGCACAAAAGGTGTAACGCCCCAGATATACTTTCCATATTTGTATCCAACTCTTGCCGTTTCCGGCATTAAGTTATATTTATTTCTCGGGTTCGGGTCTTTGTCTCCGTGTGTTGTTTTCTTTTCCGTGCATCTCTTATCATGTCATCACGTGCATTGCATTTGCATACATGTTCATCTCATGCATTCGAGCATTTTCCACGTTGTCCGTTTTGCATTCCGGCGCTTCGTTCTCCTCCGGTGGCCATTTCTAGCTTTCTTTCGTGTGTGGGGATTAAACATTTCCGGATTGGACCAAGACTTGTCATGCGGCCTCAGTTTACTACCGGTAGACCGCCTGTCAAGTTTCGGGTCATTTGGTCTTCGTTTGATACTCCAACGGTTAACCGAGGGACCGAAAAGGCCTCGTGTGTGTTGCAGCCCAACACCCCCCAAATTTGTCCCAAAACCCACCAAACTCTGCTCCATGTCCTAGAGCGTTCGATCATGATCGCGTGGCCGAAAACGGCACCTCATTTGGACTCTCCTAGCTCCACTTATGCCTATTTAAACACCCCCCATTTCGGATCTCGTCTTCCTCCCCGTCCTCCTCCTAAAAAAAACAGATCTCCTTCCCCGCGCCGGGCCGGACGTGTCCGCCCGCGCCGGACGTTGTCCGCCCCGCCGCCGCAGCAAATCGCGCGCCGCCACGTGGGCCGCGCCCACATCGCCGCCGCCGGGCCCGCCAGGCCCGCGGGGAGCCCCCCCGGCCCGAGCGCCCCGCGCCCCTGTGCCTCCACCAGCGCCGCCGCCTTCCCCGGCTCAGGCGGGCGCCGCCGCCGCGGGCCGCCACCGCCGCCGAGCCGGACCTCGCCGCCCGCCGCCCGGCCACGCCCCGCCACCGTCCGCCGCCCCGGGCGCCGCCGCCCGCGGTCGCCGCCCCTCCTCCGGCGCCGCCCGGCCTCGCCCCGGCTTCTTCTTCCTCCATCCCGACCGGCGACCCCCGCGTTCTCCGGCGAGCTACAGTAACTCCGGCGCCGCCTCGGGAAGCGTGCCGATCCAGATCTGGATCTGGGCATCGGTTGACCTTTTCCCCAAACCCTAGCTCATGATGCATTCTTTGACTGCTCGTATCTCCGCAACCGTAGCTCCGTTTTGGGCATATGATATATCAAAATCTTCGTCTCGACATGTACACCATTTCATACCATTGCATCATTTGCATTTAAGGTCATCTTGTTGCCAAAAGTGCTGTTAGAAGGAGGCTTCGTGAGTTAAATTGCAGATCCGTTAGTTCATCATGCACTTTTGTCATTTTTGCCATGTTTAATCCGTGCATGATATGCCTGTGTCCCTTTGGGATGAATTGTTAAGCATTTTGTCTTCTTTCCAGAGGTGCCACCCATGCATTTTTAGGATGTGTGTGTTGTCTTGTGCAAGCTTGCGAAGAGAGGTACCTGAGATTGCTGATTTCAGGGACTTAGTGATTTTCACTAAGTCTGGGATATTTTAGTTCGTGATGCCATATGTCCAGCTTGTTTCCTAGTGATCCGTGCCTCTTTTGAGGATGATAATTAAGGGAGTTTTGATATTTATGTTATGCTCTATCCATCCATGTCTTTGTTTGCATATGTTGGGTGCTCTAGGCTGACTCAATCGAGCTCAACTTTTGCTTCGTTGTTAATCTGGGCAGATCGTCAACTTGTTTGCGATTTTGCCGATGCTACCGTTAGTGTTCCATGCATTCTATGCCTTTGTTCTTGCCATGTGTAGCTAGCATATTGTGTCTTCTTTCTGGATATATGCTTGCCTTGCCATGACTTGCACCGTAGTGAGTGCATCGAGCTCGTTTACATGCCTTCGTGAGTTAAATTTCTGCATGTCTCAGTTTTCACTAAGTCTGAAAACTGATTGTGTTCGAGCTATGTTCGTGAGCTCGGTAGAGTATTTTGTTAACCCTTTTGGCCCCAGGTCACTTTGGGTCTTTTGTTAAGCTTGTTGAGTAGCTCCATTCCATGTTCTTACTTGTCATGTTCAGGTTTGCTATCATGTTGTTTTGCTGCTCCGAAGAGGGCTTCGTGATCTGAAATTTCAGGCTAGTGTTAATTTCACTAAGTCTGGAATCTGTTTTGCATATTCATTTTTTCCATGCTTGTTTGAACCTCTTAGTGGATGAATTTGCCTATGGCTCAGTGCTAGTGTTTTTTTAACCATCTTGTGTACATCACTTCCATGTATTTTGTTTTCATGTTTGGTGGCTGTAGCATGTTCATTTCGTTGCGTTTAGATGCCTACTTGCTGTAAATCGCAGACCGGTGTCATATCTTAAAACGCTTGCCATTTCCAAACCGTAGCTCCGATTCCAATGATCTTTATATCGTTTTCAAGCGATTTCATCCCCTCTATCCAGTGGCACCCTTGGAATTCCAAGTTGAGGCCAGGTTCATGCATTTCCTGTCATATCTTGCATTTTGCATCCCGCATCGCATCCCGCATAGTATGTCATCATTTCATCATATTGCTTGGTCTTGCACGTGGTTGATTGTATCCTTGTTGCTTGTTTGTCTTGTTGGGTAGAGCCGGGAGACGAGTTCGCTATCGAGGAGCCCGTTGAGTTTGCTTGTGAGGATCCAGTCAGTTTTGACAACTGTGCAGGCAAGATGATCATACCCCCGAAATCACTACTATCTTTGCCATGCTAGTTTGCTCGCTCTTTTGCTTTGCCAATGCTACGATGCCTACCATTTGCTTGTCAGCCTCCCAATTGCATGATTGAACCTTTAACCCACCTTGTCCTAGCAAACCGTTGATTGGCTATGTTACCGCTTTGCTCAGCCCCTCTTATAGCGTTGCTAGTTGCAGGTGAAGATTGGAGCCGTTCCTTGTTGGAACATTTATTTACTTGTTGGGATATCATTATATTGCTATGTTAACTTAATGCATCTATATACTTGGTAAAGGGTGGAAGGCTCGGCCTCTCGCCTAGTGTTCTGTTCCACTCTTGCCGCCCTAGTTTCCGTCATATCGGTGTTATGTTCCCGGATTTTACGTTCCTTACGCGGTTGGGTTATTATGGGAACCCCTTGATATTTCGCCTTGATTAAACCTTTTTCAGCAATGCCCAACCTTGGTTTTACCATTTGCCACCTAGCCTTTTCTTTCCCTTGGGTTCTGCAGACTCAAGGGTCATCTTATTTTAACCCCCCGGGCCAGTGCTCCTCTGAGTGTTGGTCCACCTGTCAACTACCGGTGGCCACCAGGGGCAACTCTGGGCTGGCCTACCCGTACCTAAGACAATCTGAGTGTGCCCTGAGAAAGAGATATGTGCAGCTCCTATCGGGATTTGTCGGCACATTCGGGCGGTGTTGCTGGTCTTGTTTTAACCTGTCGAAGTGTCTTGAGTTACCGAGATACCGAGTCTGATCGGAACATCTTGGGAGGAGGTCTTTTCCTTCGTTGACCGTGAGAGCTTGTCATGGGCTAAGTTGGAACTCCCCTGCAGGGATTGAACTTTCGAAAGCCGTGCCCGCGGTTATGGGCAGATGGGAATTTGTTAATGTCCGGTTGTAGATAACTTGAACCCTAATTAATTAAAATGAATCAACTGAGTGTGTTGCCGTGATGGCCTCTTCTCGGCGGAGTCCGGGAAGTGGACACGGTGTTGGAGTAATGCTTGCGCAGGTTGTTCCTCTAGATTCTCGCTCGCGCCTTGCCTCCTCTTCTCGCTCTCTTTTGCGTATAAGTTAGCCACCACATATGCTAGTCGCTTGCTGCAGCTCCACATACTTGCCTTATCCTTCCTATAAGCTTAAATAGTCTTGATCGCGTGGGTGTGAGATTGCTGAGTCCCCGTGGCTCACAGATACTACAACTCCAGATGCAGGTCCAGGTGATTCCGCTCCAGGTGACGAGTACGAGCTCAAGTGGGAGTTCGACGAGGACTCTCAGCGTTATTATGTTTCCTTTCCCGACGATCAGTAGTGGTGCCTAGTTGGGGTTATCGATTCAGGGCCTTGTCGCATGTTGGGGGTCTTTTCTATTTTGGCGCCGTAGTCGGGCCATGAGTGATTTGTATGATGAATGTTATTTATGTACTCTGATGTGACGTGGCGAGTGTAAGCCAACTATGATATCTTCCCCTTTTTATTATGTATTACATGGGATGTTGTAATGATTGCCTGACTTGCGACATTGCTTTCAATGCGGTTATGTCTCTAAGTCGTGCCTCGACACGTGGGAGCTATAGCCGCATCGAGGGCGTAACAAGTTGGTAATCAGAGCCTTCCCCGACCTTAGGAGCCCCCATTGCTTGATCGTTTTTAGCAGCCGAGTTGTGTCTAGAAAAATGTTTTGAGTCACTTAGGAATTATATATCGGAGAGTTAGGAATTCTTTTTTACTTCCCAGTCTCCTCATCACTCTGGTAAGGCATCCTGACGTAGAGTTTTGACTCTTCTCTTCTCAAATTTCACTAAATTTTTTTTAGGATCACGCGAGTATCTTGGTTTTGTTCCGATGGTTTTGTGACGAGAACATTGTTCTTGGTGCCTCCTGTCTTTAGGGGTTGTGGCAGTGTCCCGGGGAGTTGAGCTCCGAGGTGTTGTCGTCACAATTTTAGCGTTGCAATTCTGGTATACTTGAGATTTGTGCGCGACATCAAAAATCTCTTTTATGCAGTTCGTTGGTGAGATAACCTCGACGCCACCCAGTACTGGGGCGGGAGTTCGGGAGTATCGCCATAACTTGTATAACGGATGCTTTTCGAAGGTTGAGATAGATGGTTTCCGAAGGTTTCTTGGTTATGTGTTGAAGGATGGATACAGCTGGATGTAGGATTTGCTAGCTTGGGTGAGATATTATGCTTCCCCTGTATCCCCAACACCTGATTGCATAACCGGGAAAATTTCGGGAATTTCATAGGTGGGAATTCAAGTAGCCTTAGGATATCTTTCCGACAGATGTATGATATGAAATTGGGGTTCGACGTCTAGTGGTTCGCCTATTCACGGTCGATTTTACAGTGGTCTCGTCGTGTCTTAAAGAGTCCTTGGCTATGCTGACTCGGGGACGCTTCGTATGTCATGTGCACTGCCTTGTACATGATGGTGCCGTACGATCAAGCCCGTGTAGGTCCCACCACGAAAACTTCGGACGAAATTTCTATCATGTATTTGTTCCGGCTTATTCCGCAAGCCAACCCTTGGTTTTATTTCGAGTTGTGGCATTCGTTTTGCTTCGACGTCATATGATGATTCCATCCCTCGTTGTTGTACCCCTTGTACCTGATTCTTCGTGGCTTCGCAATTTAGGAATATGTGACCACTTCAAGAGAAATGCATTCGTTCATTTTGTTCGGATGTGAAGACTATATGTTGCAATTTTCATTCCGTTGGATTCAGCTTCAATATTTATCTGTCATGTGCTAATGGTGGTCAACCTCTTCAGGATGGCTCCTCCAACGCGCACGACTCCGAATCCTGATCCGCCACCACCTCCACCTCCTCCAGAGGCATGACAAGCTGTGATGGCCGCAACCAATGCAAACACTCAGCTGATCATGCAAATTCTCCAAGAGCGCAATCAAGGCAGTCAAGGGAATCAAGGCAGCAATCAGCGTCACTTTGCTACACTCAACCAGTTCCTTGCTAACGGGCCAAAGACTTTCAGTAATTGTGTTGAGGCAACCGATGCTGACGATTGGCTTGTGGATCTGTGTAAGCATTTCGAGTGCAGCAACGTCAGGCCTGAGGACTTTGTGAAATTCGCTTCCTTCCAACTCAAAGATCAGGCTGCAGAATAGTTCCAGCAGTACAAGGATTCCAGAAGTGAACGTGTTATCACTTGGGATGATTTCCGTCGAGATTTCCGAGCTCATCACATTCCGCAGAGCGTGGTTGAAAGCAAGCGTGAGGAATTCCGCAATCTGAAGCAAGGCTCTTTGTCTGTCTATGACTACAACAAGTTGTTCCAGAAGCTCGCCCGTTTTGCCAAGCAGGATGTTCCTGATGAGAAGAGCATGATATATCAGTTCAGGGGTGGTCTTCGTGAAGAAATTCAGCTCGCTCTTGTTCTCTTTGAGCCGTTGAGATACGATGAGTTCTACAACATGGCACTGAAGCAAGAGGCTGCTCAGTTGAGGTGTGATGCTTCCAGGAAGCGAGTCAGAGATGTTACTCCTTCTTCCTCTACTCAAGTGGCCAAGCAGCAGAAGTTTTGGCTTCCTCCTCCTCCGTTCCGTCAGCCGTATCAGCAGAAGAGCAAAGGTGGCAGTGGTTCTTCCCACCCACCCAACCCAGGCTTTCAGAACAAGGCTTCGTCTCAAGCTCCAAGATCGAGTGCTCCGTATCACCGTCCGCTTTCAGAGGTCACGTGCAACAAGTGCCAACAGAAGGGTCACTATGCCAACAAGTGTTTCAACCAGAGGCGTCTTCCTCCTCCTCCTCCTGTTAGATCGGCAAGTACAGCTGTGGTCAAGCATAATCCCATGCACGTCAAGGTCAATTTGATGAATGCAGCTCAGGCAGAGGACTCGTCAGATTTTATCATGGGTAACCTTCCTGTTAATGATATTCCTGCAAATGTTCTTTTTGACACGGGTGCATCGCATTGTTTCATCTCGAGACCGTTTTCATCTAAGCATGGGTTGCCTTTGCAAATTTTGCCTAGTCCTTTAGCAGTTGTCTCTCCCGGTAAGCGCATGCAGGCTAACTCCATCGTTCCGGATGTTTCTATCACTTTGGGTGACTACAAGTTTCTGTCTTCTCCAACGGTTCTCGGCGACTCGGATATTGACCTTATTCTCGGGATGGATTGGCTTTCTAAGCACAAGGCTCAGCTTGATTGTGCAGCCAGGCAGATTCAATTGACTCATTCGTCTGAGGATGTAATTGTCTTTGCTGCTCGGGATAATACCATCCGTCTGTTTTCTCTCAATGAGAAGGGTGAATTAGATGCCATCTCTCAAATTCCAGTCGTTTGCGAATATCAAGACGTCTTTCCAGAAGAACTCCCAGGGATGCCTCCAAACCGGCCGGTTGAATTTGTTATTGAACTTGAGCCCGGTACGGAACCTGTGTGCAAACGTCCCTACAAGCTCGGCCCCGAAGAGTTGAAGGAGTTGAAGAAACAACTCGATGAGCAAGAAAGATTGGGTCTCATCCGGCCTAGTACTTCTCCGTGGGGTTGTGGTGTTCTTTTTGTGAAGAAGAAGGATGGATCGAGTCGACTTTGTGTTGATTACCGTCCAGTGAACAAGAAGACCATCAAGAACAAATACCCACTTCCCAACATCAATGAGCTGTTCGAACAACTCAAAGGTGCCCAAGTATTCTCCAAGCTTGATCTCCGTATGGGTTATCACCAAATTCGCATTCGTGAAGAAGATATTCCCAAGACAGCATTCAGAACAAGCTTTGGTTCATATGAATACACTGTCATGTCTTTTGGCCTCGCCAACGCTCCTCCGACGTTCTCTCGCATGATGAATTTCATCTTCAACGCCTACACCAATGACTTCATTTTGGTATATCTCGATGACATTCTGGTTTTCTCGAAGAACAAGGAAGATCATGCCAAGCACTTGCGTTTGGTTCTTGATAAGCTCAGGGAACATCAGTTCTATGCCAAGTTCTCCAAGTGTGAATTTTGGCTCGATGAGGTTCTTTATCTTGGTCATATCATCTCTGCCAAGGGCATTTCCGTGAATCCCGAGAAGGTATCCGCAATTGTGAATTGGGAACCTCCTCAGAATGTGAAGCAACTCCGCAGTTTTCTCGGTCTCGCAAGCTATTGCCGAAGATTCGTTGAAAACTTTTCCAAGATCGCGAAGCCTCTCTCAAATCTTCTTTAGAAGCATGTCAAGTACGTTTGGTCTTCAGAGTGTGATATTGCTTTCAACACTTTGGAAGAGAAGTTGATCACTGCTCCAGTTCTGACTCCGCCTGATGAATCCAAGCCATACGAGGTCTTTTGTGATGCCTCTCTCCAAGGTCTTGGCGCAGTATTGATGCAAGAGAAGAAAGTTGTTGCTTATACATCTCGCCAGTTGAAGCCTAATGAGAAGAACTACCCCACTCATGATCTCGAGTTGGCGGCAGTTGTGCATGCTCTTTTGACTTGGAGACATCTTCTATTGGGAAGAAAAGTGGACATTTTCACTGATCACAAGAGTCTCAAGTACATCTTCACTCAGCCTAATCTCAACCTAAGGCAGACTCGATGGGTCGAAATGATTCAAGAGTATAATCCGAGTATTGAGTATACTCCAGGCAAGGCCAATGTGATTGCTGACGCTTTGAGCAGAAAGGCCTATTGCAACAGTCTGATTCTCAAGCCTTATCAACCCGAGCTTTGTGAAGCTTTCCGCAAGCTGAATCTTCAAGTTGTTCCTCAAGGTTTCCTCGCCAACCTTCAAGTCTCTCCTATCTTAGAAGACCAGATTCGCCAAGCCCAGCTTCTTGATGCTAGGGTGAAAAAGGTGAAGATTGGGATTGCCAAGAGTCAGTCCAAGTACAAGTGCTACCGCCTTGATGACAAGGACACTCTCTTCTTCGAGGATCGTATTGTTGTGCCCAAAGGTGAACTTCGTAAAGTGATCATGAACGAGGCTCACAACCTCTCCTCTCCATCCACCTTGGTAGTACGAAGATGTATCAGGATCTCAAGCAAGCTTATTGGTGGACTCGAATGAAGCGCGAGATCGCTCAATTCGTGAATGAATGTGATGTCTGCAGAAGAGTGAAGGCAGAACACCAAAGGCCAGCTGGTCTCCTCCAGCCTCTTGCCATTCCAGAATGGAAGTTTGACCACATTGAAATGGACTTCCTGACTGGGTTTCCAAAGTCCAAGCGTGGCAATGATGCTATATTTGTTATCATCGATAAACTCACCAAAGTGGCTCATTTTTTGCCTATCAAAGAGTCGATCACTCCAGCTCAATTGGCGGAACTCTATACCTCTCGCATTGTCTCTCTGCACGGTATTCCTCAAGTGATCTCTTCAGACCGTGGCAGCATCTTTACCTCCAAGTTTTGGGATTCTTTTCAGAAGGCCATGGGCACAAGCATTCGCTTCAGCACAGCTTTCCATTCTCAAACAAGCGGTCAAGTCGAGCGTGTCAACCAGATTCTTGAAGATATGCTCAGGGCTTGTGTGATCTCCTTCGGCATGAAATGGGAGGATTGTCTTCCTTATGCTGAATTCTCCTATAACAACAGTTTTCAAGCAAGTTCGGGCAAGGCCCCCTTTGAAATTCTGTATGGCAGGAAGTGCCGTACCCCTCTCAACTGGTCTGAAACCGGTGAACGTCAGCTGCTGGGTAATGACTTAATCACAGAATCAGAAGAAATGTGCAAAGTCATTCGTGATAACCTCAAAGCAGCCCAATCCCGCCAGAAGAGCTACTATGATAGTAAGCACCGTGATTTGGCTTTCGAGATCAGAGATCATGTTTACCTCCGTGTCTCTCCTATGAAAGGTACTCGTCGCTTCGGTATCAAAGGGAAGCTTGCCCCTAGATACGTGGGACCTTTCAAGATTGTCAGCAAGAGAGGCGACCTCGCCTATCAGCTCGAGCTTCCTTCAAACTTTGCCAATGTTCATGTTGTGTTCCATGTCTCCCAACTCCGAAAGTGCTTCAAGACGCCTGACCGCACCGTCAACTTCGAGGACATTGAGCTCCAAGAAGATCTCTCCTATCGTGAGCACCCAGTTGCTATTCTTGAAGAGACTGAACGCAAGACCCGCAAAAAGTCAATCAAATTTCTCAAAGTCAAGTGGTCTCACCATTCCGACCGTGAAGATACATGGGAACGCGAGGATCACCTCCGTTCTGAGTACCCGGAGTTCGTTCAGTCCTAGATCTCGGGACAAGATCTTTTCGTAGTGGTGGAGTGTTGTAACGCCCCAGATATACTTTCCATATTTGTATCCAACTCTTGCCGTTTCCGGCATTAAGTTATATTTATTTCTCGGGTTCGGGTCTTTGTCTCCGTGTGTTGTTTTCTTTTCTGTGCATCTCTTATCATGTCATCACGTGCATTGCATTTGCATACATGTTCATCTCATGCATTTGAGCATTTTCCACGTTGTCCGTTTTGCATTCCGGCGCTTCGTTCTCCTCCGGTGGCCATTTCTAGCTTTCTTTCGTGTGTGGGGATTAAACATTTCCGGATTGGACCAAGACTTGTCATGCGGCCTTGGTTTACTACCGGTACACCGCCTGTCAAGTTTCGGGTCATTTGGACTTCGTTTGATACTCCAATGGTTAACCGAGGGACCGAAAAGGCCTCGTGTGTGTTGCAGCCCAACACCCCCCAAATTTATCCCAAAACCCACCAAACTCTGCTCCATGTCCTAGAGCGTTCGATCATGATCGCGTGGCCGAAAACGGCACCTCATTTGGACTCTCCTAACTCCACTTATGCCTATTTAAACACCCCCCATTTCGGATCTCGTCTTCCTCCCCGTCCTCCTCCTAAAAAAAACAGATCTCCTTCCCCGCGCCGGGCCGGACGTGTCCGCCCGCGCCGGACGTTGTCCGCCCCGCCGCCGCAGCAAATCGCGCGCCGCCACATGGGCCGCGCCCACATCGCCGCCGCCGGGCCCGCCAGGCCCGCGGGGAGCCCCCCCGGCCCGAGCGCCCCGCGCCCCTGTGCCTCCACCAGCGCCGCCGCCTTCCCCGGCTCAGGCGGGCGCCGCCGCCGCGGGCCGCCACCGCCGCCGAGCCGGACCTCGCCGCCCGCCGCCCGGCCACGCCCCGCCACCGTCCGCCGCCCCGGGCGCCGCCGCCCGCGGTCGCCGCCCCCTCCTCCGGCGCCGCCCGGCCTCGCCCCGGCTTCTTCTTCCTCCATCCCGACCGGCGACCCCCGCGTTCTCCGGCGAGCTACAGTAACTCCGGCGCCGCCTCGGGAAGCGTGCCGATCCAGATCTGGATCTGGGCATCGGTTGACCTTTTCCCCAAACCCTAGCTCATGATGCATTCTTTGACTGCTCGTATCTCCGCAACCGTAGCTCCGTTTTGGGCATATGATATATCAAAATCTTCGTCTCGACATGTACATCATTTCATTCCATTGCATCATTTGCATTTAAGGTCATCTTGTTGCTAGAAATTCTGTTAGAAGGAGGCTTCGTGAGTTAAATTGCAGATCCGTTAGTTCATCATGCACTTTTGTCATTTTTTCCATGTTTAATCCGTGCATGATATGCCTGTGCCCCTTTGGGATGAATTGTTAAGCATTTTGTCTTCTTTCCAGAGGTGCCACCCATGCATTTTTAGGATGTGTGTGTTGTCTTGTGCAAGCTTGCGAAGAGAGGTACCTGAGATTGCTGATTTCAGGGACTTAGTGATTTTCACTAAGTCTGGGATATTTTAGTTCGTGATGCCATATGTACAGCTTGTTTCCTAGTGATCCGTGCCTCTTTTGAGGATGATCAGTAAGGGAGTTTTGATATTTATGTTATGATCTATCCATCCATGTCTTTATTTGCATATGTGGAGTGCTCTAGGTTGATTCAATCGGGCTCAACTTTTGCTTCATTGTTAATCTGGGCAGATCGTCAACTTGTTTGCGATTTTGCCGATGCTACCGTTAGTGTTCCATGCATGCTATGCCTTTGTTCTTGCCATGTGTAGCTAGCATATTGTGTCTTCTTTCTGGATATATGCTTGCCTTGCCATGACTTGCACCGTAGTGAGTGCATCGAGCTCGTTTACATGCCTTCGTGAGTTAAATTTCTGCATGTCTCAGTTTTCACTAAGTCTGAAAACTGATTGTGTTCGAGCTATGTTCGTGAGCTCGGTAGAGTATTTTGTGAACCCTTTTGGCCCCAGGTCAATTTGGGTCTTTTGTTAAGCTTGTTGAGTAGCTCCATTCCATGTTCTTACTTGTCATGTTCAGGTTTGCTATCATGTTGTTTTGCTGCTCCGAAGAGGGCTTCGTGATCTGAAATTTCAGGCTAGTGTTAATTTCACTAAGTCTGGAATCTGTTTTGCATATTCATTTTTTCCATGCTTGTTTGAACATCTTAATGGATGAATTTGCCTATGGCTCAGTGCTAGTGTTTTTTTAACCATCTTGTGTACATCACTTCCATGTATTTTGTTTTCATGTTTGGTGGCTGTAGCATGTTCATTTCGTTGCGTTTAGATGCCTACTTGCTGTAAATCGCAGACCGGTGTCATATCTTAAAACGCTTGCCATTTCCAAACCGTAGCTCCGATTCCAATGATCTTTATATCGTTTTCAAGCGATTTCATCCCCTCTATCTAGTGGCACCCTTGGAATTCCACGTTGAGGCCAGGTTCATGCATTTCCTGTCATATCTTGCATTTTGCATCCCGCATCGCATCCCGCATAGTATGTCATCATTTCATCATATTGCTTGGTCTTGCACGTGGTTGATTGTATCCTTGTTGCTTGTTTGTCTTGTTGGGTAGAGCCGGGAGACGAGTTCGCTACCGAGGAGCCCGTTGAGTTTGCTTGTGAGGATCCAGTCAGTTTTGACAACTGTGCAGGCAAGATGATCATACCCCCGAAATCACTACTATCTTTGCCATGCTAGTTTGCTCGCTCTTTTGCTTTGCCAATGCTACGATGCCTACCATTTGCTTGTCAGCCTCCCAATTGCATGATTGAACCTTTAACCCACCTTGTCCTAGCAAACCGTTGATTGGCTATGTTACCGCTTTGCTCAGCCCCTCTTATAGCGTTGCTAGTTGCAGGTGAAGATTGGAGCCATTCCTTGTTGGAACATTTATTTACTTGTTGGGATATCATTATATTGCTATGTTAACTTAATGCATCTATATACTTGGTAAAGGGTGGAAGGCTCGGCCTCTCGCCTAGTGTTCTGTTCCACTCTTGCCGCCCTAGTTTCCGTCATATCGGTGTTATGTTCCCGGATTTTACGTTCCTTACGCGGTTGGGTTATTATGGGAACCCCTTGATATTTCGCCTTGATTAAACCTTTTTCAGCAATGCCCAACCTTGGTTTTACCATTTGCCACCTAGCCTTTTCTTTCCCTTGGGTTCTGCAGACTCAAGGGTCATCTTATTTTAACCCCCCGGGCCAGTGCTCCTCTGAGTGTTGGTCCACCTGTCAGCTATCGGTGGCCACCAGGGGCAACTCTGGGCTGGCCTACCCGTACCTAAGACAATCTGAGTGTGCCCTGAGAAAGAGATATGTGCAGCTCCTATCGGGATTTGTCGGCACATTCGGGCGGTGTTGCTGGTCTTGTTTTAACCTGTCGAAGTGTCTTGAGTTACCGAGATACCGAGTCTGATCGGAACATCTTGGGAGGAGGTCTTTTCCTTCGTTGACCGTGAGAGCTTGTCATGGGCTAAGTTGGAACTCCCCTGCAGGGATTGAACTTTCGAAAGCCGTGCCCGCGGTTATGGGCAGATGGGAATTTGTTAATGTCCGGTTGTAGATAACTTGAACCCTAATTAATTAAAATGAATCAACTGAGTGTGTTGCCGTGATGGCCTCTTCTCGGCGGAGTCCGGGAAGTGGACACGGTGTTGGAGTAATGCTTGCGCAGGTTGTTCCTCTAGATTCTCGCTCGCGCCTTGCCTCCTCTTCTCGCTCTCTTTTGCGTATAAGTTAGCCACCACATATGCTAGTCGCTTGCTGCAGCTCCACATACTTGCCTTATCCTTCCTATAAGCTTAAATAGTCTTGATCGCATGGGTGTGAGATTGCTGAGTCCCCGTGGCTCACAGATACTACAACTCCAGATGCAGGTCCAGGTGATTCCGCTCCAGGTGACGAGTACGAGCTCAAGTGGGAGTTCGACGAGGACTCTCAGCGTTATTATGTTTCCTTTCCCGACGATCAGTAGTGGTGCCTAGTTGGGGTTATCGATTCAGGGCCTTGTCGCATGTTGGGGGTCTTTTCTATTTTTGCGCCGTAGTCGGGCCATGAGTGATTTGTATGATGAATGTTATTTATGTACTCTGATGTGACGTGGCGAGTGTAAGCCAACTATGATATCTTCCCCTTTTTATTATGTATTACATGGGATGTTGTAATGATTGCCTGACTTGCGACATTGCTTTCAATGCGGTTATGTCTCTAAGTCGTGCCTCGACACGTGGGAGCTATAGCCGCATCGAGGGCGTAACAAAAGGACATAGTGCATGACACTTGATGGGTTCTCACACACTTCTCTCATCTCAGTTTTGGTGGCAAATAGCAAAGTTTTTCTTGTCACTCATCATGGAGGCACTCAATTTGGGCTTGTGGCGCTCACTCTGTTTTGGGTGGTTCGCTCTCTCACTATTCTCTCCACGATGGATGGCTTGCTTGTCAGCGATCACTTGACTTGGAGACATAGGTCGTAGCACGTACTCCTTTCCTTTCATCTTGAAGCTATAGTGATTTGTCCGCCCGTTGTGGATGACACCTTGGTCAAATTGCCATGGTCGTCCAAGAAGGAGGTGGCAATCGGACATCGGGACGACATCACACTCCAAAGTGTCTTCATATGCTCTGATCTTGAAGGAAACTTGTACCATATGCTCGACTTGGATAGTGCCGGAGTCGCTTAGCCGTTGGAATTTGTAAGGATGGGGGTGCTTCATCTTGACCAATTGGAGATTGGAGCATAGTTCTTCACTTGCCAAGTTATGACAACTCCCTCCATCGATGATGACCTTCACGGACCTTCCATTGATGCCGGCTTTGGTATGGAAGATATGGCATCTTTGGTCTTCGTCTTGTTGATGTTGAAGTGTCAAGACTTTGGAGACAACGAGAGCGGGGCTCGAATCTTCGTCACAAAAGACTTGATCATCTTCATCTTCGTGTTGGGGAACGCAGTAATTTCAAAAATTTTCCTACGGACACGCAAGATCATGGTGATGCATAGCAACGAGAGGGGAGAGTGTTGTCTACGTACCCACGCAGACCGACTGCGGAAGCGTTGACGCAACGTAGAGGAAGTAGTCGTACGTCTTCCCGATCCGACCGATCCAAGCACCGTTACTCCGGCACCTCCGAGTTCTTAGCACACGTACAGCTCGATGACGATCCCCGGGCTCCGATCCAGCAAAGCGTCGGGGAGGAGTTTCGTCAGCACGACGGCGTGGTGACGATCTTGATTGTTGTTATCATGATGCGGATGACATGAACAAGTTTTATGCAAGTTTTATGAAAATGTTGATAAGAGCATTATATGAAGCATTTGTCATCGTGGCGGAAACGGAAGGGGTGCCATGACAACGAATCCGAAAGTGATGCCACGGCAACATACCGGTTCCGGTAGCTCATGGAGATATTGGTGCAAAAGGAAGTGGCGGGAGTGAGCAAAAGAAGGTGGGGCGCTCCCGGATACCGGGTGTCCCATGTGTCGGCAGCATGGCAACCGAGGGTCGTGCACGTAACAAACAGACACGCTGCAAACACGGGGTTCATCTCGTATCACATAACATGCATTCGGTCCACGGACGGTCGTGTCGATGGTTATACCTTTAGAAGCGTGCCTTATCGGAACGGATCAAGTTCGTAGAGGGAGGTAGGCGTTCTCGCGACGGCGGTAGTGGAAGTAGTTGTTCACGCGACGGTAGTCGGACTTGGCGATACCGTTACACGGGTCTTCGGCACCGGTAGTGGAACCCATTTTTGTAGTTGTGCACATTCCGTAGATGTTCGAGGTCACGGCGAGGATCTTGACGACCACGGAGTCTTCGCGGTTCGACGGTACTTGACATTCCAAGTGGTATTTGGCGAGTTCGCGTAGTTGTACACATGTTGTAGTCGAACTTGACGGATCCGAGCTCTTCGAGGGTCATCGTGGTACTCGTTCACGTTGTAGTCGTGCATGTACTGAGGTCGAGGTCTTGGTGGACTTGCAAGCCTTGGCGGTTCCGGAGACGCCGGCAAAGATACTGGACGCGACACTGTATACTCGTACACTTGTCGGAGAGGACGTTTCCATGAAGCCCAAAACGAAACAGCCCCAAACGGAGGCAACAGAGGTGGAGGCGCACGAGGCAGCGAGGCGGTGGTCCCACGAAAAATAGGAGGTCGACGACGGTGCGACGCATCACGGGAAGAGGAGCAGTAGGATGGAGTGGCTATAGGCACGGGAGGAGAAAGTCCATGGCAGAAGCGGGCGCTGGACGCTTCGGGCGCCGGCGGCGGCCTCAGCCCAAGAGAAGGAGGGCGCGACTGGGTGGCCTGGAGGTCAAGGAGGCAGGCAGGTTCGCGGGATGTAGCACGGCATGACATCGAGAGAGAGACCCGCGGCGGCGCCATGGCTGCCGAACAGGGCGTCGGCTGTCCTGGACGAGGAGGAGGCCGTGGAGTAGGCGCGGCGGCGCTCTCCGGGAGCTCGAGGCGAAGGTGAACGGCGGCGAGGCTTCGGCAGCAGGGAGGCGCAGGCGCTGGTCGTGGTCGCCGTCAGCGACCGGACATGGCGGCGAGGCTTGCCATGGCGGACTGGTGGCCGGGGCCAGTCGGCAGGAGGCGGAGCGTCGACGTGGTGCTGGAGCTTGACGGCGGAGGGAGGTGGGTGGCGCCCTGGCTTTGGTCGCCGCCGAGTGGTGAGGTCGAGGGATGGGGATCAGGCTGCAGGTCTCCTCCTCTGGTGCGATGCGAGGAGAGCAAGAGGAGGGAGAGATGGAAGATGGGGATCGAGGAGATGGGTCTGGCGGCGGAGGGAGAGGGATTCGTGAGAGATCGGGCCAGGGGATCGAGTGGGAGGCCTCACCTGGCGTTAGGGTTAGGATTAGATGGGCCTGGAGGTCGGTCGACCTGGCTGGGCTGCCGACCCCGGCTGGGCCTGGTGCTCTCTCTCTCTCACCTACACTCCTTAGAAGAAAAGAGGGAGATAAGAAAGAAAGAAAGAAAAAATAGAGAGAAGAAAAAAGAAGAAGAGGGATTATTTTCACGGACTCGTAAAAGTGTGCACGGTCCACGAAAAATAGGAGAGGCAAGATTGGAAGATGTCATTCAAACTCATTTGAATTTAATTCAAATGGGTTTGAACTAGGGCTTGGTTATAGAAGTATCCAAAAATGTTGAGGTTTTTGGTGGAACTCCGGAAAGTGAAGAAAGAATTTAGGGCAAAGTTTGGAGACGAGGAATATAGTAAGAAAAGCATGGAAATATTTTGCAAGTGTGTTGCGGTAATTTCCAAGGGATGGAATATTTATTATAGCCCCCTAATATTGGGAGGAAATGTTATAAAGAGAAATCACCACGTGAATTCCCTCGGTTTAAATGGATCAAAGATCCATACGCATTATTTAGTTGAGTTGCAAAAATTAATGACATGATGGCATGATGACATGATGCAATGCAAACATAAAAGGAGCAAGCAAAAATAAAACACACAGAGAAACCTGGGAACCCTGGAAGGCAACTGAAGCTCCGGTCTTGGGGCGTTACAACACTCCACCACTACAAGAGGATCTCGTCCCGAGATCTAGGATGGCACCGGAGGGAAAAGGAAGAGGAAGAGAAGAGGTAAAACTAAGTTGCTTCTTTGACACACGAGTGAGACCAAAGAACCTTGAGAGGTTGAAAGACATAAGAAAAGGTTACAATGGACAAGAATTAGATGCAAGCACTCCGATTGAAACAAGATGCAAGACTTTATAAGACGAAAAGAACTTGAGTAGATGACACAACACTCTGGTTGAATGAATTAGCAAAGGAAAGAACATGATCTTGACAAAACAAGATGATGGGTCGAAGAGAGCAACATCTCAATGCCTCCAGAAGAAAGAAATAGACGATAGATAAATGAAAAGAAGGAATTGAGAAGAAAATGACAACTTCTGCCACAAATGATCTTGGAAGGCACCCTTCCAGAAGGTTAAAACGGAGTTGTTGGGAAAGACCAACGACAAAACGAATAAGTTTGTAGTGGGCTTATGGAAAAACATCTCAAAACTATGAGGTGAAATTTTGCCACTAACGGAAACGATAAATTGGATTGATATGAACAAGGAGACGAGAAGATTATTTCACCGGGAGGATAAACAAAGAACTTGGGTCATTTATGAGCACCATAATAGCAACAATCCTTAGGGAAAACTTTAGGTGAACTATAACCCAAGATAACTCAATTGACGAGATTGATGGATTTAAAATATCCCATCCTTGACAACATGTGAATCATGAAACATGAACTCAAATTATCAAGAATGACATAATACCACCTCTATTGATACGGAAGGAAGAATTGCACTCCGGTTAGCAAGATGAAGAAAACTTGAGCTCCTCGGAAAAGAATCTCGATGAAAACTTCGAGAAGGAAATAAAACCTCGATGAACCATCATGTAGAACATCCATGAGGAACTCCGGTAACAAAATGATGATAAAAGCAAGAGAAGTTGAAAACACAAGGTTAATCCTTGTAATGATTTAGATGAATCTCCGTGGTGATATAATTGTGAGAGGTAGGAAGTCCGGGACAAAGATAAGATGAACAATTGAGATCAAGAATTTTGATGAACCTCCGGAATAGGGAATTAAATCACTTGGATGAAACAATAATAAGAATTACGTTGTGCGCATCCTTCACCAATTAAATTGATGATGAGCAAACGGATTTGGCATACTACTTATTCTCGAAGAAAGGATTAAGATAGATATAGAGTCGACTTGGAAAAGGTCTTCAACGAACCACCGGTAGGATTGGAGAATGATAACTGAAAGCTGAGAATGAATACTTCTGAGATGATGGGCTCCGGATAAAACAAACTGAAATACTCTTGAAATGCTCCGGATAGGTGAAAGAATACTCACGATCAAAACAATTACGAGAGGATGGCAACAAGCTAGAATCACGAATCTTTGAGAGAACGGATAAGATTGAAGAGAAACTCTTCTTCGGTATTCAAGTGTTGAGAATGACAAAGAGAAACACCACCAAAATCGTTGAAATACTCCGGGATGACGAATAGAAAGGTTGATCCAACGATGAAAAGAATTTGAAAGATCTTGGAAAAAGACATTTGATTGATGATAATCCATTCTTACGTCAAACTTTGAAAAGAATATGAGAATACCTCCGAGAAAATAGAAGAGTCGGGTAAGATCCTAGAAAAGACCTATGGGTTAGGGCCCACTCAAAAGAAAACACTGTTGATATGATTACTTGAAAAAAAGGAGATAGCACCGGTTGAATTAAAAGACTTGAATAAGATAACATTCTCGAAAGATCTTGAATGAAAGCAGAGTGGAAAACACGAATCTTCGAGATATCTTGAGCACTCCGGAACAATTGAATAGGGAGAAATGACTGAATATAGGGTGCACCGGCATGAAAAACATTAAAAACGAGGGAAAAAAGGATATGATCAACACCAAAAGGTTGATTTGAAACCGCCGGAGAAGAGAAGAAACAAAGAATGATAACTTGAAGCTCTGTTAGGATCTTCATGAGAATCACCGGATAAAATATTGACGGAAAAGGATGGAGAGACTTCACAAGAATAAAAGGATACTTGATTAAGAATTCCGAGTCCTCGAGAAACAAGGGTGGGAGGGTGGGAAAACAAAGACAACTTGGGATGGATGAACGAACACCATTGAGAAAGCTGAGATTGGATCTTGCGAATGTTGAAATGTTCGGATCCACTTGAATAGAAACACACCGGTGAAAAGGATTGACATGACAAACTCGATGATCGAGAAGGGTTAGTATTCACATAGGAATATGAGAACACCACTTGGAAAAGGTATGGAATCAACATTTGACTTTGAAGCAACTCGAATACCACAACTCAAAACAAAACAAAGGATTGGCTTGCAAAATAAGTCGGAACAAACATATGACTGAGATTTCGTCCGAAGTTTTCGTGGTGGGGCCTACACGGGCTCGATCGTACAGCACCATCATGTACAAGGTAGTGCACATGACATACGAAGCGTCCCCGAGTCGGCATAGCCAAGGACTCTTTAAGACACAACGAGACCACTGTAAAACCAACCGTGAATAGGCGGACCACTAGACGTCGAACCCCAATTTCATATCATACATCTGTTTGAAAGATATCCTAAGAGCTACTAGAATTCCCACTTATAAAACTCCCGAACCTTTCCCGTTATGCAATCAGGTGTTGGGGATACAGGGGAAGCATAATATCTCACCCAAATCTAGCAAATCCTACATACAGCTGTATCCATCCTTCAACACATAACCGAGAAACCTTTGGAAATCGTCTACCTCAACCTTCGAAAAGCATCCGTTATACAAGTTATGGCAATACTCCCGAACTCCCGCCCCAGTACTGGGTGGCGTCGAGGTTATCTCACCAACGAACTGCATAAAAGAGATTTTCGATGTCGGTGTACTAAACTCAGGTATTCCAGAACTGCAACGATAAAATTGTGACGACAACACCTCAGAGCTCAACTCCCCGGGACACTTCCACAAAACCCCTGACAGGAGGCACCAAGAAAATGTTCTCGTCATAAAACCATCGGAACGATTCCAAGATACCCGCGTGATCCTAAATTTTTTTAGTGAAATTTGAGAAGAGAAGAGTCAAAACTCTACGTCAGGATGCCTTACCAGAGCGATGAGGAGACTGGGAAGTAAAAAAAATTCCTAAACTCTCCGATATATAATTCCTAAATGACTCAAAACATTTTTCTAGACACAACCCGGCTGCTAAAAACGATCAAGCAATGGGGCTCCTAAGGTCGGGGAAGGCTCTGATTACCAACTTGTAACGCCCTCGATGCGGCTATATCTCCCACGTGTCGAAGCACGACTTAGAGGCATAACCGCATTGAAAGCAATGTCGCAAGTGAGGTAATCTTCGCACAACCCATGTAATACATAAGGGAAAGATACATAGTTGGCTTATAATCGCCACTTCACACAATTACATGAATAAAACATTACATCATCCAGATACAATCAAGGTCCGACTACGGAACCAAAATAAAAGAAGAACCCCAAATGCGACAAAGGTCCCCAATCGACCCCAACTGGGCTCCACTACTGAACAACTAGAACGAAACAACACAAAGGACAAGGTCTTCATCGAGCTCCTCCTGAGCTTGGTTGCGTCATCTGCACGGACTCATCGACACCTGCAAGCTGGTTTTGGAAGTATCTGTGAGTCACGGGGACTCAGCAATCTCACACTCTCGCGATCAAGACTATTCAAGCTTATGGGTAAGGTAAAGGTATGAGGTGGAGCAGCAGCAAGCGACTAACATATATGGTGGCTAACATACGCAAATAAGAGCGAGAAGACAAGGCAAAGCACGGTCGTGAAAGTATGATCAAGAAGTGATCCTAAAACAACCTACGTCAGACATAACTCCAACACCGTGTTCACTTCCTGGACTCCGCCGGAAAGACACCATCACGGTAACACACGCTGTTGATTCATTTTAATTAAGTTAAGGTTCAAGTTATCTACAACCGGACATTAACAAATTCCCATCTGCCCATAACCGCGGGCACGACTTTCGAAAGTTCAAATCCCTGCAGGGTGTCCCAACTTAGCCCATCACAAGCTCCCACGGTCAACGAAGGAATAGACCTCCTCCCGAGATGTTCCGATCAGACTCGGTATCCCGGTACAACAAGACATTTCGAAAGGGTAGAACTAAATCAGCATCATCGCCCGAATGTGCCGACAAATCCCGATAGGAGCTGCACATATCTATTTCTCAGGGCACACCGGATCGTCCAATCTTCCGGTAGGCCAGCCCAGAGTTGCCCCTGGTGGCCACCGGCGGCTGACAAGTTGGACCAACACTCAGAGGAGCACTGGCCCGGGGGGGGGGGGGTAAAATAATGATGACCCTCAGGAGCGCGACTCCCAAGAGAAAAGAAAAGGCTAGGTGGCAAATGATAAAACCAATGTTGGGCATTGCTGGAAGAGCTTTACTTAAGGCGAACTGTCAAGGGGTTCCCATAATAGCCCAACCGCGTAAGGGACGCAAAATCCGGGAACATAACACCGATATGACGGAAACTAGGGCGGCAAGAGTGGAACAAAAAACCAGGCATAAGGCCGAGCCTTCCACCCTTTACCAAGTATATAGATGCATTAATTAAATAAGATATATTGTGATATCCCAACAAGTAAACATGTTCCAAAAAGGAACAACATCTCCATGTTCCAACAAGGAACAAACTTCAATCTTCACCTGCAACTAACAACGCGGCTAAGCAAAGCGGTAACATAGCCAATCAACGGTTTGCTAGGACAAGGTGGGTTAGAGGCTTGGTTCAACAATATAGGAGGCATGATAAGCAAGTGGTAGGTATCGCAGCATAGGCATAGCAAAAGAGCGAGCAACTAGCAAAGCAAAGATAGAAGTGATTTCAAGGGTATGATCATCTTGCCTGAAATCCCGCAAGGAAGAAGAACGAGTCCATGAAGAATACAAACGGATGTAGTCGAACGAATCCTCACAACACGACGTTAACGGAACCAACCCGAAGAAGCAAACACCGGAAAAGAAGCACACAACATAGTAAACAATCTTCACAAAAGCATGGCACGATGCGCAAACAAGTATGATGCATGTCCGGTTTAAATAGGCATGGCAATATGCAACAAACAATTCTACAAATTAAGTGGAGCTCAATATGCAACGAGTTGCATATTGACGAAACACCTCATCAATTATTTAGTTCTCTCTCGTTTAGGTACTCAACAATATTAAATGTTGTTAAGCATGTCAAGAGATGATACATAACAATGCTACACCATCTAAACAATTTAAATGGGGCCGGGTATAACAAATAACGAATCCGGTAAATCCCCATATGAATTAGTAATATATTGCAACAACAATTTAAAAATTTTAATTGTTGTTATCATGATGCAGATGACATGAACAAGTTTTATGCTAGTTTTATGAAAATGTTGATAAGAGCATTATATGAAGCATTTGTCATCGTGGCGGAAACGGAAGGGGTGCCACGACAACGAATCCGAAAGTGATGCCACAGCAACATATCGGTTCCGGTAGCTCATGTAGATATTGGTGCAAAAGGAAGTGGCGGGAGCGAGCAAAAGAAGGTGGGGCGCTCCCGGATACCGGGTGTCCCATGTGTCGGCGGCATGGCAACCGAGGGTCGTGCACGTAACAAACAGACACGCTGCAAACACGGGGTTCATCTCGTATCACATAACATGCATTCGGTCCACGGACGGTCGTGTCGATGGTTATACCTTTAGAAGCTTGCCTTATCGGAACGGATCAAGTTCGTAGAGGGAGGTAGGCGTTCTCGCGACGTCGGTAGTGGAAGTAGTTGTTCACGCGACGGTAGTCGGACTTGGCGATACCATTACATGGGTCTTCGGCACCGGTAGTGGAACCCATTTTTGTAGTTGTGCACATTCCGTAGATGTTCGAGGTCACGGCGAGGATCTTGACGACCACGGAGTCTTCGCGGTTCAATGGTACTTGACGTTCCAAGTGGTATTTGGCGAGTCCGCGTAGTTGTACACATGTTGTAGTCGAACTTGACGGATCCGATCTCTTCGAGGGTCATCGTGGTACTCGTTCACGTTGTAGTCGTACATGTACTGAGGTCGAGGTCTTGGTGGACTTGCAAGCCTTGGCGGTTCCGGAGACGCCGGCAAAGGTACTGGATGCGACACTGTATACTCGTACACTTGTCGGAGAGGACGTTTCCATGAAGCCCAAAACGAAACAGCCCCAAACGGAGGCAACAGAGGCGGAGGCGCACGAGGCAGCAAGGCGGTGGCCCCGCGAAAAACAGGAGGTCGACGACGGCGCGGCGCATCACGGGAAGAGCAGCAGTAGGACGGAGTGGCTATAGGCACGGGAGGAGAAAGTCCATGGCAGAAGCGGGCGCTGGATGCTTCGGGCGCCGGCGGCGGCCTCAGCCCAAGAGAAGGAGGGCGCGACTGGGTGGCCTGGACGTCAAGGAGGCAGGCAGGTTCGCGGGATGTAGCACGGCATGACATCGAGAGAGAGACCCGCGGCGGCGCCATGGCTGCCGAACAGGGCTTCGGCTCTCCTAGACGAGGAGGAGGCCGTGGACTAGGCGCGGCGGCGCTCTCCGGGAGCTCGAGGCGAAGGTGAATGGCGGCGAGGCTTCGACAGCAGGGAGGCGCAGGCGCTGGTCGTGGTCGCCGTCAGCGACCGGACATGGCGGCGGGGCTTGCCGTGGCGCACTGGTGGCCGGGGCCAGTCGGCAGGAGGCGGAGCGTCAACGTGGTGCTGGAGCTTGACGGCGGAGGGAGGTGGGTGGCGCCCTGGCTTTGGTCGCCGCCGAGTGGTGAGGTCGAGGGATGGGGATCGGGCTGCGGGTCTCCTCCTCCGGTGCGATGCGAGGAGAGCGAGAGGAGGGAGAGATGGAAGATGGGGATCGAGGAGATGGGTCTGGCGGCGGAGGAAGAGGGATTCGTGAGAGATCGGGCCAGGGGATCGAGTGGGAGGCCTCACCTGGCATTAGGGTTAGGATTAGATGGGCCTGGAGGTCGGTCGACCTGGCTGGGCTACCGACCCCAACTGGGCCTGGTGCTCTCTCTCTCTCACCTACACTCCTTAGAAGAAAAGAGGGAGACAAGAAAGAAAGAAAGAAAAAATAGAGAGAAGAAAAAAGAAGAAGAGGGATTATTTTCATGGACTCGTAAAAGTGTGCACGGTCCACGAAAAATAGGAGAGGCAAGATTGGAAGATGTCATTCAAACTCATTTGAATTTAATTCAAATGGGTTTGAACTAAGCTTGGTTATAGAAGTATCCAAAAATGTTGAGGTTATTGGTGGAACTCCGGAAAGTGAAGAAAGAATTTAGGGCAAAGTTTGGAGACGAGGAATATAGTAAGAAAAGCATGGAAATATTTTGCAAGTGTGTTGCGGTAATTTCCAAGGGATGGAATATTTATTATAGCCCCCTAATATTGGGAGGAAATGTTATAAAGATAAATCACCACGTGAATTCCCTCGGTTTAAATGGATCAAAGATCCATATGGATTATTTAGTTGAGTTGCAAAAATTAATGACATGATGGCATGATGACATGATGCAATGCAAACATAAAAGGAGCAAGCAAAAATAAAACACACAGAGAAACCCGGGAACCCTGGAAGGCAACTGAAGCTCCGGTCTTGGGGCGTTACAATGTCCCTCTTGTTCTGATGCTCATACTGTAGCGACCCGACCCGAATGGATCAACTCTCTGCGCTTAAGTGTCATCCCTGGATCGGTATGCTGACACACACAGTACTCGAAGGATTTATAACAGAGGTAAATCACATGTATAAAATAACGTAAATACTATTACCTCAATCCAAATAGCGGAAGTAACAAGGTTGTGGATTCCCATCAACACCAACGGCAAAGTTGAGTGTAGAAATCATAACCCTAACGTATCACTTACTCGTCGTAAGATATCCTGCAACATGAGACGCTGCAGCCACAAAGGGTCAGTACATTGAATGTACTGGCAAATTCACACTATAGAGCAAATGCTGAAATATGGCTATCACTACATGCATATATGGCTGGTGGAAAAGCTCTATGGTTATAAGGTTTTTGCGAAAAGCCAATTTTTTCCTACTTTCAATGGAATAAATTTTATTTAACTATCATGGTGGTTGTTAAACATTGCGAATGATTGACAGCATTCTCAATCCCAATTAAGTATCATCATTAAAACCCAAAAAATTATTTAAGTAACGTGATGAGATCAACAGGATAATCGAAGTACTAGATACTCAAGACGTCCATAACCGGGGACACGGCTAACCATGATTAGTTTATACACTCTGCAGAGGTTTGCGCACTTTTCCCCACAAGACTCGATCTCCTCCGTTGGGATTCTCGCACTACATGGTGTTTAAGAAACGGATGACCGAGACATAGTCTTTCAGAAGTGCTAGCACCTTACGATCGGGTAGACCGTACCAACCTACATCCCCTACATCAGCTAGTCTACCACTGTAAGAGTTCACACGACTTAATCAACTATGCTAGAGCCCATAGTAGCTTGTGGCTATGCACAGAAGTTTCTAGTATGAATAATCTCATGACCCCTTTGAGCCTAGGTGGCGGTCCATAAAAAAAGGCAATCCTGGAATACCCAGGTGCCTAGACAGGCAATCGCTGGAATACCCAGGTGCCTCAATCCACCCAGATGTGTATTTAAATTGCCACCTTAAGTAAACCATTAATTAACAATCTCACATCTGTCATGGATTTCACTCACCCAAACCACGTCTACGAGCATAGCATAGCAATATAAGCATAACGTAATAGTAACTCCCAAGGTTTGAATGTAGGGCAATAGGTTCCTACCTCATCAAGTACTTCCCAATACCCACATGTTATCAATTCCTAACCATGCAATGTTTGAGGGTGAAACTAATGCATAAAAACTGGGTATGAAAGGGATATGATCAAAGTGTGAACTTGCCTGCAATGTTGATGAAGATGATTCGCACTCAAAACTCTTGATAGCTCTACTCGTCACACTCCGATCAATCTATCGTAAGCAAGCAATAGTAACCACACATAAGAAATCACTCAAAAGATCAAGAAGAACGAAAAAGACAAATTGGAAAACATCAAAACCAAGCAAATAACTCTTGCAACATAAAACAATTTCTAACAGTACCAAAATTATATGAATTTGGCCTTATCAGAAAGTTTAGGTCAAGAGCTTCGATTTGCAAAAAGAATCAACTGAAACGGAGGTACGAAACTCAAGTTACGATCAAACAAAGTTTGAATTCAAGACTGATCTAATTCAAATTTCAAAATTTCAAAAACATGTTTAAGTTGTTTTACTGGATAGATGGGATCATAACGAAGATGTGAGCGTTGGTTTCGTTGAATTTGGACTAACGAGTAAAAAGATGCAATCATTTGAAGTACATGGACTAATATGTAAAAGAAACTACTACAAATAGGTCACTGGACAGAAAATAAAAGAAAAAGAAAAACTATCAAGCGAACGCTCGCTACAGAATGCTAATGAACGAAAACTGTTTGCTACGAACTCTAAGTTACGAATCGTTCACTAATTAACCAGATCGAAAAAAACCAGCTTAGAATATAAAACTGAATTTAATAAAAATAAAACCGAATGGTTTTAACGGTTTTACCGGCTCGGGGCGGTTTTCCAACGAAAAACCAGGGGCGCGTGGATCCGGCCGGCGGCGAACTCCGGCGCGGGCGTCGAGGCGGCGGCGTCCTGCGTTGCGGGGCGAGACGGCGGCGGCTTGCGCAGCGCGGGCGACGGCGGCTTGCGCAGCGCGGGCGACGGCGGCGTGGCGCGGGGCAGCAGCGGGCGAGGAGCGGCGGCGCGGTGGTGCGGTGATGCGGGCAGCGGCGAGCGGCGGCTACGGGAGGAGGCGGCGGCGCGGCAAAGAGGGAAATGGGGCCCGGGGCGGCGACTTTATAGTAGGGGAGGGAGGAGGTGGCCTTGGGGAAGGGGTAAGGCGGTGGAGGAGGCCGAGTCGGCCACGATATCCATGGCGGCGGCGACGCGTGCGGGATCCAGTCTTCGACTGGAGGTCGGGGACGGCGCGACGTGGGCTGGGCCGCGCTGGCTGGGCTTCGGCCCAGTTGGCCCGGTCAGGTGGAGAAAGGATTTTTTTACTAAAAATATTTGTTTTTCAGACAAACAAAACAAATAAGAACAAAGAGAAATAAAAATATTATATAGGCATATAATATACCAAAATTTGCAGAAAAATATTTTCTACAACATGGACATTTTTATAATGCCAAATAAAATCCACACAAATTCAGAAAATTCAAAGAGTGCTACTGCCCTAATAAAATCCAATAAAAACCATTTTAAAAATACCAAAATTAATTCAAATTTATTTCTCTCCAATTTTCTGTTGTAGGGAATCATGTTACCCTAATTTCCATATTTTTTTTATTTTTGGAGAAAAATAATTTGAATAAAACTCAAATAACCCAAATTGAAAAATAATTTCAAATGGATTTTAAATTTGTGTTCTTTGAAACTCCCAACTCATATTTCATATAATTTGCAGAAGTCATTTTATCTTCTCTCGTGAAAATCACTGAGTTGCATAAAGTTTGAGAATTGGAAATATTTTCAAATGAAATTCAAATATTTTCAACACCCCTTGTCATTTAAATAAATGGAAGAAGTCATGTCATCTTCTCTCCAGGGTTTTGTGGTGAAAAGAATTTGAATTCATGGAGATCATAAAATGCAAAAATGAAAGTTTGGGAAAGTCATTTTATTCCGTCTCATTTAACTTTCAAAAAGTTTCGAGTTCACTCACTTTCAGTCAATCATTAAAACAATCAATCAAATCTATCTATTTATTATAACATTCCAAAATTTGGAATTTTGGGATGTTACAAACCTACCACCCTTAAAATGAATCTCGTCCTCGAGATTCGGAGAGGCTAGAAAGAAATAGGTTAGGTTTGGGGTCTTCTCAAAATCCATCGATCATCACAGGGGGTCTGGGGTTCTACCACCCTTAGAAGCATGGTTACAGTTCCATCAAAACTTATATACTCCATCCTTTATTCTTTGACAGGGTCGGTCTTCTCAGATCCTCGGGAAAATTCTTTCTCTGGGCACTTCCGGTAGTGGCTTAACCTTTTCTTCAATTCTTCTGTCCTTTCCTCTTGGTAAGGTTATTCCGAGATTGGGTCTTCTTAGCTGACGGGTCTGGCGCCAATACTAAACAACTATCGATATCTCATGGTGGTCAACAATTTATGGTTTCTCCTACAGGAAATAGGTCTGGGTTGAACCTCACCGTATAACCTACGGTTGGCAACAACTGCCGTGTTCAAAGGAAAAATTATCATACCATTCTAAGGTTTAAACAAGGTTTGATCGTCGTCTCTCTACTATAGGTAAGTCACTCAGATTTAGCATCCCACATAGCAAGGCGAATAATAAGAGTAAGTCGGTATGGTGATCAATCCACCCCGCACCCAAATCATTACCATGTATATGGTTTAGCGAATCTCGCATTCTAACACTCGGTCATCCTCACAAGCCTTGCAGAATTTCTCTTGTCGACGAACCAAGTTCGAAAAAATCCATGGATTCTGCAAGCCAGACAAACATCTATCATTCCTTCACAACTCTTAGGTTTTGCGTAACTCCTATAAGATCGTCTGTCGATAAAATCGTAACTTCTACTAGGGTTTTTCCTTCAGCAAAAGTGTGCTTGCTTCTTGGCAGGTCCTGGGGCCTGTGGGTTATGGCCCATCTCATCACTTGCAAACCTTGAACTCATCATCGGGGCAACTGATCCTTAATTCAACATCCAACTTCATAGCATACTTAAATCCATCCAATTGTACTGTCTCTTCCTTCCATTGGCACCAAACCAAGACGTGATTACTCAAACTCATCGCAAAGTTACAATTGCTCCATATTACCAACATTCAACCTCCTTTAATACTTCATCCATCCATACTCTTGGGATACCCCACATATCAAGATAAAAACTTATACTTATGAAGTCCTTACTCCACTTTGTGGAACATCATTATCCTTTCCAGGGTCAAGCATCCTTACAGGGGAATATTGGCCATCCCTACATGGCACTTCTTCAACTGGGAAACGTGAAACACATCATGAACTCCTGACAGTCCTTCGGGTGTCTCCAACTTGTTGGCCATTTCTCCCATACACTCCAAAACTCGGTATGGTCCTACAAATCTCAGGGCTAACTTTCCCTTAACTCCAAATCTTTTAACTTCTCGCAGAGGGGACACATGAAGACATGCTCTGTCTCCAATTTCATAGACTACCTCCTTGCATTTTTGAGTCTGCATAACTCTTCTGCCTGGACTGAGCTACGTTTAGTCTATCTCGAATCAACTTAACATTCTCTTCTGACTCCTTGATCACATTTGGTCCAAACAACTGACGGTCTCCAACTTCATCCCACATCAATGGTGCCTGGCTCCTTCTCCCATACAAAACTTCAAAAGGGGTCATCTTCAAACTGGCTTGGTAACTATTGTTGTATGAGAACTCCGTGTAAGGTAGATTATCATCCCTACTAGATCCATAATCTAGCGCACACGCTCTCAACATGTCCTCCAGAATCTGATTGACTCTCTCGGTCTATCCATCTGTCTGCGGATGAAAGGCTGTATTGAACTCTAGCCTAGTACCCAAAGTCTGGTGCAGATGATTCCAAAACTTTGAGGTAAACTGCGTTCCTCTATCTGATATGATGGTTCTCGGAACTCCATGCAGACATACGATCCTGGTCAAATATATCTTAGCCAACTTCGCACTTGTATAGGTGGTTTTCACTGGGATAAAGTGAGCCACTTTGGTCAAGCGAATCAACTACTACCCAGATAGAATCATATACCAATCGGGTTCTGGGAAATCCAGTAATGAAATCCATGCCAAGCTTATCCCACTTCCGTTCGGGTATCGGCATAGGCTGTAGTAATCCTGCAGGCTTCTGATGCTCTGCCTTTACTCTCTGGCATACATCACCTACGACTACATACTCCGCAATATCCTTCTTCATACCAGTCCACCAGAAACGCTCCTTCAAATCCAAATACATCTTGGTGTTTCCAGGGAGAATCGGGTATGGTGAGTCATGAGCCTCCTGAAGTATTTACTTCCTGATCTTTGCATTATTGGGCACATATACACGGTCCTCGAACCATAAGGTGTCGTGCTCATCCTTACGAAAACCTTTGGCCTTTCCTTTGCTCATCCTCTCTTTTACCTCAGCAATCTCTTTGTCATCCTTCTGAGCTTCACGGATCTTTCTCAACAATGTAGACTGAACTTCCATTGCTGCAACAAAACCTTTGGGAACAATCTCCAACGAAGCTCCCTGAAATCCTCGGCTAACTCCTTTGCTAATCCCCCACTTATGAGGGTATTCATCCTGGTGTTCTTTATCGCTGTGTCCTATTTCTCCACAAAGCTTGTATGCACAAGGTTTCTCCATATCATTTCCATAAGGCTTCAACTTCTGGGACACAAGTCGAGACTTTAGCAGAGTCAACTTAAATTCTTCCCAAGCGGTTACTCCTTGCCATCCATTGATGGTTTGGTACATCCTCAACCAAGTACCAACACCTCTTTCAAAACACTGCAGAGCATGCTGGGCCATATCCTTTCCGGCTACAAAGTTATTCTCCATATGATCTTCCATGTACTGAATCCATCGGTCTGTCTCCAATTGACTCATTGGTCCAGAAAATACAAGCTCATCTCCATTCATCCTCTATTGGGTCCATGGGTTTTGGGGTGAGATAAGAGAGATCGAGAGAGATGCACACAATACAAACAAAGGTTTTGAAAAGACAGATTTTATTGTGGCTGTCGGAAAAACATCAAACAAATGACAACCCACAATCGTCACATCTAACGCAGGTATATAACTGGGGTTTGGTATTCTAATGGTCAATAAATCTTCAAAGTCATCAAACTCCTCAAGTCCTGTTCATGCCTTCAATGGCTTCTTCCGATCATGCTTGTCTTTCTCAAATTCTTTTGCCAAATCAACTCTATTGACGCGAAGTCTCTCATGACGTCCTTTAATATTTTGGAGTTGCATTCCAAACTCCTGGGTTTCAACGTCCTTGGTATGAACCATGTCCTTCTGTCCTTCAGTCCCTGACGAATCTCCTGTATCTCGAGGTTTTGCTCCTCCAGCTTGGCTACTCTCATCTTCAGGGTCCTGAGTTCCTCATGAAATACTTCCTTGTCAAAATACTACTTCTTGTAGGTCCATCTTAACTTCTTGATGTAACACTCCAGATCCTAGTGATACACCGGCTAAGGTTAAAACTTCATCTTGCTAATAGGTGCTCCATCAGCCTTCTACCATCCAATCCTTCCATGCATATGCATGCTTAACTCAGCACGGTGACAATAGCATAAGTGGGCGATAACATCATGGATAGTCGTGTTTTTGCTCTTGTCATTTCCATGAGCTATCTCTCCATAGTTGATATCTCCTGCCTTAGGGTTTTCCTTGACAAATATTTGAGTTTTTAACTCTCCATGTTCTGGTCTTTCTCCAATTTACCTTGATCTCGGGTATTGACGGCTTCCATATTCTGCCAAGTTCCATAAGGGTAGCCTTCCTAGGTCATACAAATCTGGAAATTCTTCAGAGCCTCCAATTCTCCTAGTCTTCAGAGTCTTCAACAGTTGTAGTTTCCATTATCATAATGTATGGTAAAATCCTCTTCATTCCGAATGGTCTTAGTTGTCCGATATCTTGTCCTCCTTGAAGTGGTCTCATCAGTCGAATCTTCGGGTGGTCAAAAGGGGAAAGGGGTATAGTCTCACTAAAAGGGAATATTTGAATAAGCTCAGAAGAGGAGAGAGGTAAAAGATATTTTTGAAAAAGAAGTTGTAGAGAAAATCTTTCCTATGGGCTTGCCAGTTTCTAGGGTCACGTCCTACAGTCAACATGTGCTCTGGTACCATCTTGTAGCGACCCGACCCGAATGGATCAAGTCTCTGTGCTTAAGTGTCATCCCTGGATCGGTATGCTGACACACACAGTACTCGAAGGATTTATAACAGAGGTAAATCACATGTATAAAATAACGTAAATACTATTACCTCAATCCAAATAGTGGAAGTAACAAGGTTGTGGATTCCCATCAACACCAACGGCAAAGTCGAGTGCAGAAATCGTAACCCTAACGTATCACTTACTCGTCGTAAGATATCCTGCAACATGAGACGTTGCAGCCACAAAGGGTCAGTACATTGAATGTACTAGCAAATTCACACTGTAGAGCAGATGCTGAAATATGGCTATCACTACATGCATATATGGCTGGTGGAAAAGCTCTATGGTTATAAGGTTTTTGCGAAAAGCCAATTTTTCCCTACTTGCAAAGGAATAAATTTTATTTAACTATCATGGTGGTTGTTAAACATTGAGAATGGTTGACAACATTCTCAATCCCAATTAAGTATCATCATTAAAACCCAACAAATTATTTAAGTAACATGATGAGATCAACAGGATAATCCAAGTACTAGATACTCAAGACGTCCATAACCGGGGACACGACTAACCATGATTAGTTTATACACTCTGCAGAGGTTTGCGCACTTTTCCCCACAAGACTCGATCTCCTCCGTTGGGATTCTCGCACTACATGGTGTTTGAGAAACGGATGATCGAGACATAGTCTTTTAGAAGCGCTAGCACCTTACGATCGGGTAGACCGTACCAACCTACATCCCTACATCAGCTAGTCTACCACTGTAAGAGTTCACACGACTTAATCAACTATGCTAGAGCCCATAGTAGCTTGTGGCTGCACACGGAAGTTTCTAGTATGAATAATCTCATGGTCCCTTTGAGCCTGGGTGGCGGTCCATAAAAAACAGGCAATCCTGGAATACCCAGGTGCCTAGACACGCAATCGCTGGAATACCCAGGTGCCTCAATCCACCCAGATGTGTATTTAAGTTGCCACCTTAAGTAAACCATTAATTAACAATCTCACATCTGTCATGGATTTCACTCACCCAAACCACGTCTACGAGCATAGCATAGCAATATAAGCATAACGTAATAGTAACTCCCAAGGTTTGAATGTAGGGCAATAGGTTCCTACCTCATCAAGTACTTCCCAATACCCACATGTTATCAATTCCTAACCATGCAATGTTTGAGGGTGAAACTAATGCATAAAAACTGGGTATGAAAGGGATATGATCAAAGTGTGAACTTGCCTGCAATGTTGATGAAGATGATTCGCACTCAAAACTCTTGATAGCTCTACTCGTCACACTCCGATCAATCTATCGTAAGCAAGCAATAGTAACCACACATAAGCAATCACTCAAAAGATCGAAAAGAATGAAAAAGACAAATTGGAAAACATCAAAACCAAGCAAATAACTCTTGCAACATAAAACAATTTCTAACAGTACCAAAATTATATGAATTTGGCCTTATCAGAAAGTTTAGGTCAAGAGCTTCGATTTGCAAAAAAGAATCAACTGAAACGGAGCAACGAAACTCAAGTTACGATCAAACAAAGTTTGAATTCAAGACTGATCTGATTCAAATTTTAAAATTTCAAAAACATGTTTAAGTTGTTTTACTGGATAGAGGGGATCATAACGAAGACGTGAGCGTTGGTTTCGTTGAATTTGGACTAACGAGTAAAAAGATGCAGTCGTTTGAAGTACAGGGACTAATCTGTAAAAGAAACTACTACAAATAGGTCCCTGGACAGAAAATAAAAGAAAAAGAAAAACTATCGAGCGAACGCTCGCTACAGAATGCTAATGAACGAAAACTGTTCGCTACGAACTCTAACTTACGAATCGTTCACTAATTAACCAGATCGAAAAAAAACCGGCTTAGAATATAAAACCAAATTTAATAAAAATAAAACCGGATGGTTTTATCGGTTTTACTGGCTCGGGGCGGTTTTCTGATGAAAAACCAGGGGCGGGCGGATCCGGCCGGCGGCGAACTCTGGCGCGGGCGTCGGGGTGGCGGCGGCGTCCTGCGTTGTGGGGCGAGACGGCGGCGGCTTGCGCAGCGCGGGCGACGGCGGCGTGGCGCGGGGCAGCAGCGGGCGAGGAGCGGCGGCGCGGTGGTGCGGTGATGCGGGCAGCGGCGGCTACGGGAGGAGGCGGCGGCGCGGCAAAGAGGGAAACGGGGCCCGGGGCGGCGGCTTTATAGTAGGGGAGGGAGGAGGTGGCCTCGGGGAAGGGGTAAGACGACGGAGGAGGCCGAGTCGGCCACGACATCCATGGCGGCGGCGACGCGTGCGGGATCCGGTCTTTGACCGGAGGTCGGGGACGATGCGACGTGGGCTGGGCCGCGCTGGCTGGGCTTCGGCCCAGTTGGCCTGGTCAGGTGGAGAAAGGATTTTTTTTTAAAAAATTGTTTTTCAGACAAACAAAACAAATAAGAACAAAGAGAAATAAAAATATTATATAGGCATATAATATGCCAAAATTTACAGAAAAAGATTTTCTACAACATGGACATTTTTATAATGCCAAATAAAATCCACACAAATTCAGAAAATTCAAAGAGTGCTACTGCCCTAATAAAATCCAATAAAAACCATTTTAAAAATACCAAAATTAATTCAAATTTATTTCTCTCCAATTTTCTGTTGTAGGGAATCATGTTACCCTAATCTCCATATTTTTTATTTTTGTAGAAAAATAATTTGAATAAAACTCAAATAACCCGAATTGAAAAAATAATTTCAAATGGATTTTAAATTTGAGTTCTTTGAAACTCCCAACTCATATTTCATATAATTTGAAGAAGTCATTTTATCTTTTCTCGTGAAAATCATTGAGTTGCATAAAGTCTGAGAATTGGAAATATTTTTCAAATGAAATTCAAATATTTTCAACACCCCTTGTCATTTAAATAAATGGAAGAAGTCATATCATCTTCTCTCCAGGGTTTTGGGGTGAAAAGAATTTGAATTCACGGAGATCATAAAATGCAAAAATGAAAGTTTGGGAAAGTCCTTTTATTCCCTCTCATTTAACTTTCAAAAAGGTTCGAATTCACTCACTTTCAGTCAATCATTCAAACAATCAATCAAATGTATCTATTTATTATAACATTCCAAAATTTAGAATTTTGGGATGTTACACATACATGTGGGGAAAGAACCTCCCTTATAAAGAGGTCCAACTCCCTCTAAACTAGCAATGTGGGACTAAACTTTAGTAGTGTCCCTTGCCTTGCACGAATGGGCTAAGTGGGCCTCTAGGATTTATTAGGAATTTCTGAAATTGTTATTGGGCTGGCCCATAAATAGATGAAATTCCAGCAATCCCCCACCAGATCCTAGAGGCACATATAATTTGCCTTTAGTTCCAAAACACTGTTATATATACCGGTACTGTAGTGGAGACTGTTAAGTTGAACTTCCACCTAGAACTCTATGCTACACTAGTAAGCAACTTGAACAGTGGACTGGGCCTTGAACTGCAAGTTTTCTGCGAATCTAGCTTCACATAAAGCCTTGACCGATACGTGGCTACCGTGGGTCTTCCCCACGGGTGGAGCTTATGCGTCATACTCCGTGACCTTTCATGAGTTTACTAGAGAGAACCCTACTCTCATAGATTGCGACATTTAACAATCAGACTCATATAGGTGTGTTCTTCAAAAGATGTTCTGCAGGACAACATCTCTGCTTAAATGAGCCACTTAGAGCACATTAAGATATACATCAACCTGCCATGCAGTTTTAGGAGATTATTGCATCTTCATGGAGTGGTATTGTTAGTAGTAAGGATACTCTCCTCTCAGTTGATCAACAATTTGTCTTCCACATCTAATTCACGGGATCTCCGATCACAAAGAATAGGTTACCACTGTGAACAACTCATATTGTGGGTCTCATACCCATCTCCCTCGATGCATTATCTATCACATTACGTGATAGACCCTTAGTAAAAGGATCTGCCAGATTTTTAGACATTTGGATATAATCCAATGCAATAACTCCAGAGTTTTTCATTTTCCTAACAGACTTTAACCTTCTCTGAACGTGTCTTGATGACTTCATGTTATCCTTTGAGTTTCTCACTTTCGTGATCACAATTTGATTGTCGCAGTTCATAAGGACACCTGGTACAGGTTTCTTCAACAACCGGCAAGTCATTCAAGAGCCGACAAAGCCAATCTGCTTTGATCGTAGCTGTATCTAGTGCTGTGAGTTCTACTTCCATTGCTGACCTCGTTAAGATGGTCTGCTTGCAAGACTTGCAAGAAATAGCGCCACCTCCATGAGTGAATACATAACCGCTCATGGCCTTTATCTCATCAGCATCTGAGATCCAGTTTGAGTCACTATACCCTTCAAGCACCTTTGGGTGCCCGGTGTAGTGAATTCCATAATTCGCAGTGCCTTTCAAATAACGCAAAACTCTCTCTAGAGCTTTCCAATGCACATCTCCTGGTTTTGAGACAAACCGACTCAGTTTGCTAACAGCAAAAGAGATGTCAGGTCTTGTAGCACTGGCTAAGTATATAAGCGAGCCAATAATCTGAGAATATTTCAATTGATCTCTAGCAATTCTTCGATTCTTTCGAAGTAACACACTCGCATCATATGGTGTTGGAGAGGGCTTGCAGTCACTATAGCCAAAGCGACTTAAGATCTTTTCCACATAGTGGGATTGAAGCAATGTAATCCCACCATCATCGTCTCTCAACAACTTGATGTTTAGAATGACATCAGCCCTAAATCCTTCATCTCAAAACAGCGAGATAGAAAATCCTTGACCTCCTTAATAACATTCATATTTGTTCTGAAAATCAGTATGTCGTCAACATACAAGCAAAGGATAACTCCCTCGCCCCACCATGGCGATAGTACACACATTTGTCAACTTCGTTTACAACAAAGCCTGCAGCTATTAAAGTTCTTTCAAACTTCTCATGCCACTGTTTGGGTGCTTGCTTGAGTCCATACAAAGACTTCGGCAACTTGCACACTTTTCCTTCCTGACCATCTAGTACAAACCCATCTGGTTGTTCCATATAAATTTCCTCGTCCAACTCTCCATTTAGAAAAGCAGTCTTAACATCCATTTGATGAACGAGAAGACCATGTGAGGCAGCTAGTGAAAGTAGAACTTGTATAGTGGTCAGTCGAGCCACAGGTGAGTAGGTATCAAAGAAGTCTTCACCTTCCTTTTGGGTATAACCCTTGGCCACGAGTTGTGCCTTGTACTTTTCGATAGTACCATCATGCCTAAGCTTCTTCTTGAATACCCATTTGCACCGTATAGGTTTGCACCCATAAGGACGCTAAGTTATCTCCCAAGTTTCATTTGCCAAGATGGAATCCATCTCACTACGGACTGCTTCCTTCCAGTAGTCAGCATCTTCAGATGCATAGGCCTCTGAAATAGAACTGGGAGTGTCATCTATGAGATACACAAGAAAATCATCACCAAAGGACTTTGCAGTCCTCTGTCTCTTGCTCCTAGTAGGAATTTCATTGTTCTCCTCCACATGCTTTTCAAAGTGTTCTATCGAAATGGCAGGTTCAGTAATTGTATCTGGTTCCTGATTCGATGAACTAGGTATCTCCTGATTAGATGAGGTAGCCATATCCTTCATGGGAAATATATCTTCAAAGAAAGTCGCATCATTCGATTCCATGATCGTATCGACATGCATGTCAGGTACCTCAGATTTTACAACCAAGAATCTATAACCAATGCTATGAAAAGCATATCCTAGGAAAACACAATCCACAGTTTTTGGTCCAAGCTTGCGCTTCTTTGGAATTGGCACATTGACTTTCACCAAACAACCCCAGGTTCGTTGATAAGAGAGCTTTAACCTTTTCTTCTCCCATTCCTCAAATGGAGTTTTCTCTTTGTTCTTTGTGGGAACTCTGTTTAGGACATGACATGCTGTCAATATCGCCTCCCCACCATGCCTTGGAGAGACCCGATGTGTCTAACATGGCGTTAACCAAATCAGTTAGAGTACGGTTCTTTCTTTCGGCCACCCCATTTGACTGAGGTGAGTAGGGAGGCGTCCTCTCGTGGATTATACCATGTTCCGCACAAAAAGCATCAAATTCGTTGGAAAAATACTCTCCACCATGGTCGGACCTAAGCCTCTTGATTTTTCGATCAAGTTGGTTTTCCACTTCAGCTTTATAGATCTTGAAAAAGTTAAAAGCCTCATGCTTAGATTTCAGAAGATACACACGGAAGTATCTAGTGGAGTCGTCAATTAATGTCATGAAATATTTCTTTCCACCTTTTGTCAAAACACCATTCATTTCACATAGATCTGAATGTATGAGCTCTAGTGGCGCAAGATTTCTCGTTTTCGCAGTCATGTGAGACTTACGAGGTTGCTTAGCTTGCACACAAACTTGACACTTAGATCCCTTGACAGTGGTGAACCTAGGGATTAAGTTCAACTTCGCTAGTCATGACATGCAACCAAAGTTAACATGTCAAAGACATGAATGCCACACATTTGATTCACTATTGTTGCAAATATGATTAACAACTTTATTGCAAACGTATGATAAGGATAAACAAAACAAGCCTCCTGACTCATAGCCTTTACCAACAAAGGTTCCATACTTGGATATTACAAATTTATTCGACTCAAAGTCAAGCTTGTAGCCATCTCTACACAGAAGAGATCCTCTAACAAGATTTTTATTGACGGAGGGGACATAATGCACGTTCTTCAGCCGCACGATCTTCCCCGAAGTAAATTTCAGATCGACTGTGCCAACACCATGAATAGAAGCACTTGAACCGTTGCCCATTAGCACGGTTGAAGTCCATGCAGTCTGATAAGACGAAAACATGGAAATATCACCGCATACATGCACATTAGCACCCGTGTCAATCAACCAATCAGGAGAATGACATACTGAAAGAATAGTGGGAAATATACCATACCCAGCATCCTTCATGTCAGTGTCTCCAATGACAACATTAGCGGTCTTGCCGCCTTTCCCAGGATGACACTTGTCATAGCGATTAGGGCAACTAGGTGCCCAATGATCAGGATCCCCACACACATGACAGACACCTTTCTTCTTGTCATTCTTCTTCTTGAAATTATTGTGCTGGACAACCTTGTTCTTCCCATCAAACTTTGCTTTACCATCAAACTTGCCATTGTTCTTGAACTTGTGGGGCTGGAAGTTCTGCTTCTGTACCACATTGGCACTAGATCCTCCCTCAATACCTCGAGCACGTGTGTCCTTTGCTCTCGCCTTTTCTTCCACATCAAGAGTGCCAATGAGATTCGGGATGGAAAACTCCTGCCTCTTATGCTTCAACAAGGTAGCAAAGTTCCTCCACGAAGGAGGAAGCTTAGTGACGATACCTCCGACAACAAACTTGTCCGGTAGCATACAACTGAAGTGCTCAAGTTCTCTAGCAAATGACTGTATCTCATGAGCTTGCTCAACCACGAAGCGCTGTTCAGTCATCCTGTAATCATAGAATTGCTCCATGATGTACAGCTCAGTGCCAGCATTCAAGACCCCAAACTTGGCCTCAAGTGCATCCCACATATCTTTTCCATTATCAATTGACACATAAGCATCAACTATGTTCTCACGAAGAACACTCAAGAGAGCAGCCTTAAACAGAGTATCCATTTTCTGAAAAGCTTGTGCCTGTTAAGCATCAAGCTCTCCTTCAGGTTTGCCAAGAGTGGCGTCATAGCAACTCATGGTTTGAAACCATAAGACTGATCTCAGGCGCCACCTCTTATAGTGGATACCCTCAAACATAGGAGGTCTCATGGAAGCAGAAAAACCACTTGGTGTAAATTGCCTATAATAAGGTTTTTGGATTGTTGGAAATATGAGAAATTTACCGAATGATTTTATTAACGGAAATACTAAATAAAGCATGAGTAATATAGCAGAGATAAAGCAAGTCATGCAATCTGACAGAGAGAAGGTAAACAGCGTCTGCATATATGAACTTGAGCTAAACAAATCTAGAACAGACACTAGATGAAGTTGCTTATACGACATAGAACCTAACATATGTAGGGCAGAAACTAGAGCCAAGAACTGTAGCAGGACTCCTAACAGAAAGAACAAGAACACGTTGTAGGATCGAAAGTATGTCTAGAGGGGGGGGGGGGTGATTAGACTACTTGACCAATTAAAAATCTATCCTTTACCCAATTTTAGTCTTTGGCAGATTTTAGCTATCTTAGTACAAGTCAAGCAATCTTAACACAATTCAAGCAAGCACGCAAAGAGTATATGAGCAGCGGAAAGTAAAGCATGCAACTTGCAAGAATGTAAAGGGAAGGGTTTGGAGAATTCAAACACAATTGGAGACACAGATGTTTTTGTCGTGGTTCTGATAGGTGGTGCTATCGTACATCCACGTTGATGGATACTTCAACCCACGTAGGGTAACGGTTGAGCGAGTCCATGGAGGGCTCCACCCACGAAGGGTCCACGAAGAAGCAACCTTGTCTATTCCATCATGGCCATCACCCACAAAGGACTTGCCTCACTAGCGGTAGATCTTCACGAAGTAGGCGATCTCCTTGCCCTTACAAACTCCTTGGTTCAACTCCACAATCTTGTCGGAGGCTCGCAAGTGACACCTAGCCAATCTAGGAGACACCACTCTCCAAGAAGTAACAAATGGTGTGTTGATGATGAACTCCTTGCTCTTGTGCTTCAAATGATAGTCTCCCCAACACTCAACTCTCTCTCACAGGATTTGGATTTGGTGGAAAGAAGATTTGAGTGGAAAGCAACTTGGGGAAGGCTAGAGATCAAGATTCATATGGTGGGAATGGAATATCTTGGCCTCAATACATGAGTAGGTGGTTCTCTCTCAGAAAATGTGTATTGGAAGTGTAGATATGTTCTGATGGCTTTCTTCATGAATGAAGAGTGGGTGGAGGGGTATATATAGCCTCCACACAAAATCTAACCGTTACACACAATTTACCAATCTCGGTGAGACCGAATTGAGAAACTCGGTCAGACCGATTTAGTAAACCTAGTGACCGTTAGGATTTTCGGTGGGACTGAGATGCAACTCGGTAGGACCGATATGGTTAGGGCATAACGTAATCTCGGTGAGACCGATTACACAAACTCGGTGGGACCGATTTTGGTAATAAGCTAACCAGAGAGTTGGTCAGGTAAACTCGATGGGACCGATTCGCTCATCTCGGTGAGACCGAAATGTTATAAAAGGGAAACAGAGAGTTTACATTGCAATCTCGGTCGGACCGATCGCTCATCTCGGTAGGACCGAAACGTTACGAAGGGAAACAGAGAGATTACAATCCCATCTCGGTGAGACCGAGATCCCTATCGGTGAAACCGATTTTCCTAGGGTTTGTGGCAGTGGCTATGACATCTGAACTCGGTGGCGCCAGATAGAAAGAATCGGTGGGGCCGAGTTTGACTTTTGGTTTAGGTCATATGTGGATGTGGGAAGATAGTTGAGGGTTTTAGAGCATATCACTAAGAACTATGAAGCAAGAACCTCATCAAGCAACACCTCATCCCTCCTTGATAGTATTGGCTTTTCCTATAGACTCAATGTGATCTTGGATCACTAAAATATAAAATGTAGAGTCTTGAGCTTTGAGCTTGAGCCAAACTTTTTGTCCTTAGTATTTTGAGGGGCCCACTTTCCTCATCCATGCCATGCCATTCATTGAGCTTTTCCTGAAATATTAATCTTGGAATAATGTTAGCTTAATGAGCTATATGTTGTTAGGAATTACCAAAACCACCCAGGGATAGTTGCACTTTCAATCTCCCCCTTTTTGGTAATTGATGACAACATATAGATCAAAGCTTCGACGAATGATAATAAGAGTTAAAAAATAATGTCGCTTTGAGAAGTATGTGAAAAGTAAGAGGTCCCCCTAAATTTGTGCATAGATTAAGATTTGCTTTGGACTGCAAATGCACAATGAGTTAGGATCATGGGTTACTCTTCCATGTCACATACATCTTGGTGGAGCACTCAAAATGATAATAATTAAATACATGCACTCATCACCAAGTAAAGTGAATGATCATATAGGGATAAAATGATAGTGTCATCCAACAAGCATTAATGTAGCATATGATCAAACACACATGATCATCCAAGTTTCACACACAAGCATAAAGTATCTCAATCAAGCAAATAAAGTTCAACCACCAAAGCAAGAGAGAATAAAAAGCAACACTCTCTCTCAAAGCCTATGATCTATACATTTTTCTCCCCCTTTGGCAACAAGTTACCAAACAGTTCATAGAAAATGCATAGCACTAAATCGTCTCTCAAGCTTGGTCTTCAGGTGGTGGTATCCGGAGAACTCCAAGAACAAAGGCTTCAGTCAATGTAGATGGAGCTGTTGGAGTAGGTGCTGGAGCTGGTGGCACTGAAGCTGTAGCTGGTGCAGATGAAGTGGCTCTGGTGTTTGTTACTGGCACTGCAGTTGACCTTTGAGCTCTAGGCACTCTGGCAAATGCTTCAGTGGTTGTCTTGCCCTTCCTCTCCTGCATATCATCCTGAAGTTGCTCCACAACAGACTGGATCTCAGTTACCTTCACATCCATGTCATAGAACTTCTGCTCCATGATTCTTTCCAAGCTCTCCTAGTTTCGAGTCAGGGTGGCCAGTCCTTTCTCAATCCTTAGAGTGGATGCAATCAAGTAGCCAAGCTGATCTTGCTTGCTCTTTAGAAGATATTGAGATGCCTCCTCCATGGTTGGCATCTTTGCAGCTTTCTCAGCCTTTCCTTCTCCCTCTTGGCTTGTGCTTGTACTGAAGATGGTTCATCTTCATCCATAACCACTTGGTTGTCCTCAAAGTCTGGATAGATAGGCAAGTGCTCCTTGTCCAACAAGTATGTGCCAGTGCCCATCTTGGAGTTAATCAACTCCTGGATCTGTGGGGCATACCCACAGCTTCTCTTTTGGTCAGCAACAGTCCTCTTGATAGTTTCAACAATGAGACTCATGACCTTGAACTTTTGTGGCACATCAAATATATGTAGTAGATTTATGGAGTGGCCTCTGATCATTCTGTGATCTCCAGACTTGGGCGAGTGTGCCTTAGTATCCAATTGATAGTAGGCAGTCCTGACAGCAGGTGTTTCACTGATCCAAACTGGTGAGTCTCAAGATCTGCATCTGGAATTTCCTTGTACATGCTAGCCATGGAGTTGTGATCCTTCTTCTTCTTGGCATAGACATCCAAGTCATCTTCTTGCTCTTCTGGGGCATTGATCAACTGAGCCCATTCTGCAACTATTGACTGGTATCTAGTGCCTTCAGACATCCAGACAATTCTTCCATCTGGGTAGAAGTGTGCTATGGAGTAGAACTGCATGATAAGCTCATCATTCCACTTAGTGAGCTTTTGAGCCACACACTCATCAACTCCACAAGCCTTGAAACTGTCATATACACCTGGATAGTGTTCTTCATTCTCCTTGATGTACTTCCAGTCGACCCATCTCATGTCACATACTATTGGTTTCTTGTCAAGCAGCACTGTCTCATAGAAATCCTGCTGTTCCTTGGTATGGAACCTGTAATCCACAGCAGTTCTTCTTCTGGTAGCATATGGATCTGACTCTCTCCATAGCCTCAATCCTGAGTCTCTCCTGATCTTCATGTTCTCAGCCACAGGATGAGCATCATTGTGGTCTGGAATTTTTGGCTTCAACTTTCTCAGGATATGCTCTTCATCTTCTTCTTCTTCTTCTTCAGCAATAGTCTCAGGCACTGGGGCCTTATTCTTCTCAGCAACAGATATGTTTCTAGTATTCCTCTTTGGTGCAATCTTGGGTTTGGAGGCAGCTTTGGGTGCTTCTTTGGGCTTTGATGATGCAGCCCCTGTCTTGATAGCATCACCCATAAGCTTCTGGGCTTTAGGTGCTGGTGCATCAACCTCTTCCTCTTCTTCTGAATCTCTCCTCATAGAGGGTTTGCCAAGAACTCTGGCAGTAGTGGTTCTAACTCTCTTTTTCTTCTTATCTTGGCCAACAGCTTCCTCTTCTGACTCAATGGTAAACTTTATGGTTTCTCCAGTGGCAACCTTCCTAGGTTTGGAAGTGGGAACCCTCCTTGCAGGTGCCTTCTTCTGCATACCTGGCTTAGTGGATGCAGCTGAGCCATATTCCTTTTTAAGCACCTTCTTTTTGGAAGTGGCCTCATCCTCAACTGCCACATAGTCTTCATCCTCAGACTCAGAAGTTTTCTTCTTCCTTGTCCTAGTGGCATCTTTGGGCAAGTTGCTGGGAGTGCTCCTGCTTCCATCATCTGAGCTGCTAGAGGGACTAGTGCCCTCACTCATGTGAACTTGTTCCTCTGACTTGTTCTGACTGTCACTCTGATCAGACATGATGCAAACACTGACAGCTGACCCTGTGAATAGATTATAGATGAGGTAGAGTAGATAAGCATCACAAAATGCAGAGGTTTTTGCAAAAGAATGAATCAAAAACTTAGTTTTAGTTTTCCTCAGAAAGCATTTCGGATCAACCGGTTTGTAAACTCGGTGATACCGAAGCAGCTGTTGGAACCTAAACTAGTGAACTCGGTCAGACCGAGTCATAGTTCGGTGGCACCAAGACTGGTAGGGTTTCACAAAGTCCTGAACTCGATCACACCGATTTTCAATTCTCGGTCAGACCGAGAATCTCATGTGCAATGGCCTGAGCCGAATCGGTGGTACCGAGTTCCACAACTCGGATGGTCCGAGATGGTTTCGGCGGAAACCTAACCCTAAATTTTCAAATCATCTCTAATCTATGGAGTGTTTTTAACTGGATAAGATCGTTTCAATTGTGTCAAGATTCATGGCGAACACAATGTGCTAGGAATCAGATATGGATAGCACAGTGATCAAGTTCATACCCTAGTTCGGTGATGAACTCGCTACGGCGGCAACGACGGGGTTGATTTCCGTTGACGGCGGCAGAGACCAGCGGCAGGAGGCAACTGGCGACGAGGAAGACGATCCGGAGACCCTGGAGGCAGAGCGGGCTAAGCGCGGGCGAAAGAGTTTGGAGAAAATTTCCAAAATTTTGCCCGTGGGTATATATAGCCCAACCCTGTCGGTGTGACTGAGTGGAACAACTCGGTGGCACTGAGATGCATAACTGCAAGCAGTTACTGCAACTCGGTGTGACCGAAAAGTTCAAATCGGTTGCACCGAGATTGAAAACCTAGATCGACTTAGTGATCTCGGTATGACCGAAATGGATGAATCGGTCAGACCGAAATGCACAAAGAAGTTTTGGAAGTTTAAGTCTATGACGAATCAGGGACTCCGAGTGCTCCTCACACAGAGTGGTTCGAATCTGACTTGATCAAATTTTGTGATGTAGCATGAATAGAGTTTGAGACGAGAAAATCATAGATAGCTAGAGAAGGTTCTTAGGCATTCTTGTCCATCCACTTGGCAAAATAAAGAGAAACCAATCAATCAAAACAACAAGTGGATGTCCTTGAATGAGTAAATTATGCAATCAACATGCTCACACAATAAAATGGCAATTGAAATATGTGGCAAAGCATGCACAACCAATTCTAGCATCTATCAAGCAATTGGCGATGACTAGGTCATCTATATATGAGTATATTGACTTAGGAGTCAAATGAGAACACTTGAGCATAGGTCATACTCATCGTTTAAGCACAAGTGGGGTTACCACTTTTACATAAAGCATTGTTGTGTTCACACCATTAGAGTTGCTTTAGCTCAATTCTTAGAGTAAAGCTCCCCCTAGATGTGAGATCCCCCCTAAGAGGGATGAACTAACCTTGGGTTTTTTCGATGATGACGTCATGTAGATGTTGAAGATGTGGATGCTCAATGTTGATGTAGATCATTTGGAGCTATCCTTTGGAGTGAGTTGCACTTTCAATACCTACACGGGTTAGTCCCACAAGGAACAAACAAGGATATCCATAGACATAGAGTGATGCAAACATAAGATGATGTCTATGAAAGCTTTAGGTCACCTTGTCCCTTGTCTTACCAACAAGGGGGTTTGTGACTCCTTGAACTAGTGCAAGATGTGGAAGTTGTTTGCACTTGTTCTTGCCAAAATGATAAGAGTGAAGTATGTTGGCGGAGTCACCCTCAAGAACTCTCTAGTTCTTCTTCTTTGGGATCCACACCATCTTGATGGGAATCCTCGGAGTTGTAGTTGTACTTGATGAAGTGGAACTTGAAGTAGTCTTGGGAACCCACTTGACCAAGGCGTTAGGAGCTTATTCAAATGCATCAATTTCCTCTTGAAGCTTGTCCTTGCCTTTTTGCTTGTGGTCTTGTGGTGGAAGATCATCTTGAGCTTGTGTCCCTTTGAAAGAAGTAGGATCATACTGCTCTTGTTGAGGAATAAACTTCGTGTTGGGGTATTGATCTTCTTCCCACTAAACTCCATTGGCATTGAACTTTCGTTCAAAACCAACACCTTGGTTCTTCCTATGCCTTCCTTGCTTGCATACAATTTCCTCAAATTGCTTACTCCCAGCAAGGCTGTTGTAGACACCTTTCTCTATAATTTCCTTCAATAAGCTATTTTCTTGCTCAAGTGTAACTTGGCTAAGAGAATCATTAGTGGAATCAAGAGAACTACTAGAAGCAACAACATTGGATTTAGCATGATTGTTGTTACCACTAGAGGAAGAATCTTTCTTGTTCTTGTTACTAGACTTGACTTGAGGCATGTAAGTGGATAAGAGTAAACGCTTGGCAATGTAAGAAGAACTTTTCTTATGAAGATCATCATTGATTGCTTTTAAGAACTCATGCTCTTGCTCAAGGTTGAGATTTTCTAAACGTAATTTCTCATGGGTCCTTAAAAGTTCTCGATGATCTCCTAAGATAGTTTCATGAGCTAACTTAAGAGTGTTTAGTTCTTTAGTTAGAGACTCAATCTTCTCCTTATCATTGTCATTCGTTTCATCTTGATTAACATGATTAATTGACGTTTCATCATAGTATTCATCACTAGAGTTGTCAACAAGTATATCATCATCACCTAACAAGTCATCTTCATCACTATTGAAATCAACATACTCGGGGTGTGATACCTTTGGACCTTTGGCCATGAAGCATCTTCCAATTCCTTCATTTGGTGAATCAAATATGTCGTAGGAGTTGGTTGACACAAGTGCTAGACCTACAACACCTTCATCTTGAGTATATTCGGAGTCGGAGTGATAGCTTCTCTCGGAGTGATTGTCGGAGTCGGAGCCGGATACCCATTCACCAACATGAGCTTGATGTCTTCGTTTTGTGTAGTTCCTTGATGACTTGTCCTTTCTTTCTGAATCCTTGCTTCTCCGTGAGAGTCTTCATTCATAACGATCATCTCTACTCCTTCTTTCTCTAGGTGGTGATTCTTCTCTTCTACTTCTTCTCTTGGGAGAATCTTCTCTTCTCTTGTAGGGGGCCGTACACTCATTGGAATAGTGTCCGGGCCTTCCACAATTGTAGCAGTTTCGCTCTCGACTAGAAGATCTTTTGTCGTTGTAGGACCTTGACTTCGAGCTTCTCTCTTTGCTTCTACTCTTGTAGAACTTGTTGAAGTTCTTCACCATTAAGCTCAATTCTTCATTGAAGGGTTGTTTCTCACTTGATGATGTGGGGGCTTCACATGAGGCTTTGTAAGCACCACTTGATTTGTTGTGAAGTTCCTCTTTATCCTTGAGTGACATCTCATGAGCAACAATTCTTCCAATGACTTCCGTTGGCTTGAGATCTTTGTAATTGGGCATCATTTGAATCAATTTGTCGGTCATCTCTTCACTTCCTAAGCCGGCAATCTCATTTGTAATAAGAGCAAGCCTAGAGTACATTTCAGCGACACCTTCACCATCCTTCATTTTGAACTTGTCAAGTTGACTTTGAAGCACATCCAACTTGGATTCCTTGACGGAGTCAGTACCTTCATGCATGTCAATCAAAGTATCCCAAATTTCCTTTGCATTCTCAAAACGGCTGATTTTGTTGAATTCTTCGGGGCACAATCCGTTGAAGAGGATATCACAAGCCTGAGCATTGTATTGCAACATTTTCAACTCTTCCGCGGTGGCTTCACAATTCGGTTCTTTCCCATCAAAGAATTCACCTTGCAAGCCAATACACACATTAGCCCAAACGGCGGGGTTATGTCCAAGAATATGCATTTTCATCTTATGCTTCCAACTAACAAAATTAGTACCATCAAAGTAAGGACCTCTACGGTGATAATTTCCCTCACTAGACGCCATACTCTCCTAGGTTATGAAACCAAGGCTATGACCACCAAAAGCTATGGAAATCAAAGCAAATGGAGACCAAAGCTCTGATACCACTTGTAGGATCAAAAGTATGTCTAGAGCGGGGTGATTAGACTACTTGACCAATTAAAAATCTATCCTTTTCCCAATTTTAGTCTTTGGCAGATTTTAGCTATCTTAGTACAAGTCAAGCAATCTTAACACAATTCAAGCAAGCATGCAAAGAGTATATGAGCAGCGGAAAGTAAAGCATGCAACTTGCAAGAATGTAAAGGGAAGGGTTTGGAGAATTCAAACACAATTGGAGACACGGATGTTTTTGTCGTGGTTCTGATAGGTGGTGCCAACGTACATCCACGTTGATGGATACTTCAACCCACGTAGGGTAACGGTTGCGCGAGTACACGGAGGGCTCCACCCACGAAGGGTCCACGAAGAAGCAACCTTGTCTATTCCATCATGGCCATCACCCACGAAGGACTTGCCTCACTAGCGGTAGATCTTCATGAAGTAGGCGATCTCCTTGCCCTTACAAACTCCTTGGTTCAACTCCACAATCTTGTCGGAGGCTCCCAAGTGACACCTAGCCAATCTAGGAGACACCACTCTCCAAGAAGTAACAAATGGTGTGTTGATGATGAACTCCTTGCTCTTGTGCTTCAAATGATAGTCTCCCCAACACTCAACTCTCTCTCACAGGATTTGGATTTGGTGGAAAGAAGATTTGAGTGGAAAGCAACTTGGGGAAGGCTAGAGATCAAGATTCATATGGTGGGAATGGAATATCTTGGCCTCAATACATGAGTAGGTGGTTCTCTCTCAGAAAATGTGTATTGGAAGTGTAGATATGTTCTGATGGCTTTCTTCACAAATGAAGAGTGGGTGGAGGGGTATATATAGCCTCCACACAAAATCTAACCGTTACACACAATTTACCAATCTCGGTGAGACCGAATTGAGAAACTCGGTCGGACCGATTTAGTAAACCTAGTGACCGTTAGGATTTTCGGTGGGACTGAGATGCAACTCGGTAGGACCGATATGGTTAGGGCATAACGTAATCTCGGTGAGACCGATTACACAAACTTGGTGGGACCGATTTTGGTAATAAGCTAACCAGAGAGTTGGTCAGGTAAACTCGGTGGGACCAACTCGCTCATCTCGGTGAGACCGAACTGTTACAAAAGGGAAACAGAGAGTTTACATTGCAATCTCGGTGGGACCGATCGCTCATCTGGGTAGGACCGAAACGTTACGAAGGGAAACAGAGAGATTACAATCCCATCTCGGTGAGACCGAGATCCCTATCAGTGAAACTGATTTGCCTAGGGTTTGTGGCAGTGGCTATGACATCTGAACTCGGTAGCGTCGGATAGAAAGAATTGGTGGGGCCGAGTTTGACTTTTGGTTTAGGTCATATGTGGATGTGGGAAGATAGTTGAGGGTTTTGGAGCATATCACTAAGCACTATGAAGCAAGAACCTCATCAAGCAACACCTCATCCCTCCTTGATAGTATTGGCTTTTCCTATAGACTCAATGTGATCTTGGATCACTAAAATATAAAATGGAGAGTCTTGAGCTTTGAGCTTGAGCCAAACCTTTTGTCCTTAGTATTTTGAAGGGCCCACTTTCCTCATCCATGCCATGCCATTCATTGAGCTTTTCCTGAAATATTAATCTTCGAATAATGTTAGCTCAATGAGCTATATGTTGTTAGGAATTACCAAAACCACCCAGGGATAGTTGCACTTTCACATGTATGGGACAACAGCAGCAGAAGCACTGGACTTGGGGTCGACATCCTCTCCAGCCATGTCGTCGATGAGGTCGTCGACGTCGGGGAAGTAGTCGTCGGAGTCCATGATGAAGAAGTCAGTAGTCACGCGGAGCACTCCCCAAAGACCTTATCACCCTTCTCCCGTACATGACTCAAAGTGGTGCAGTTTCGGAGGCCTACTATCCCGACTCGCGGTGCATGCCGGGATGAGGAAGACTGTAGCAGCTCAGAGATTGGAACCGGTGGCGAGAGGAAGGAGAAATTTTGGTGCGTCTTTCTGAGAGGAGCGACCTCGCTTTTATAGGCGCAAGAGAAGGAGGAGAGAGGTTGCACCGGGAGCTGAAGGGAACGAGGGAGATGAAACGAACAGGCAGCAGCCGAAGGGTGCAGCGTTCATATACAATATCCACTACAGCAAAAACTTTCCAGCTTCCGAGTGACCTTACGTATACCCGTAGTGCGTGGCAAAAATTTAGACATCGGCTCGGCTCATTCCCGCAACCCGCGGCATGTCGTGGCGAGGCGTGGCGTGGCATGGCGAGGCAGGCGGCGGCGGAGGAGCGCGCGTGGATGTCCCTCTTGTTCTCATGCTCATACATGTGGGGAAAGAACCTCCCTGATAAAGAGGTCCAACTCCCTCTAAACTAGCAATGTGGGACTAAACTTTAGTAGTGTCCCTTGCCTTGCACGAATGGGCTAAGTGGGCCTCTAGGATTTATTAGGAATTTCTGAAATTGTTATTGGGCTGGCCCATAAATAGATAAAATTCTAGCACGAGTATGGTTGGAAGTCGGCGATCTTGTTGATAGGATGATTGAGTCCATTCAAGAAACGTGCCATAGTTTGCTCATCATCTTCCGTGACATTTGCTCTTATGATGGCAATCTCCATTTCCTTGTAGTATTCTTCAATGCTCTTGGTTCCTTACTTGAGGAATTGGAGTTTCTTGAAGAGGTCGCGGTTGTAATATGTTGGCACCAAGCATGCTCTCATGACATCCTTCATTTGATCCCAAGTGGTGATAGGTGGTTCACCTCTTGCCTCTCGGCGCTCAATGACTTGTTCCCACCAAATGAGGACGTAATCTTGGAACTCAAGGGATGCCATAGCGATCCTCTTCTCTTCCTCATAGTTGGGCAAACGAAAGATTTTATCAACCTTTAATGCCCATGGTAGGTACTCTTCGGGATCATTGCTTCCAGCGAACTTGAGCTTGCCGTAGCATTGTTCTTCATTGTGTTGGGGTTGGGGATGTTGACGTCCATGTCATGGAGGATTGTCATCCTCATGTTGATCTTGTCGTGGAAGATTTCCATTGTCTTCTTGCTCTTGGCAAACTTGGGGTTCTTGTCGAGCTTGTGGAGGAGCTTGTTGAGCTTGTGGAGGAGCTTGAGGAACTTGACAATGCACTCTTGATTGATAAGTCCTCTCTTGAACTTCATCACGAAGTGCTTCTTCTTGTTCGCGCCTATGGCGGTCGCATGCGGCAACAACGCGACTTGTGTCGTGGAGTGCATGTTGCACCTCAAGTGCTTGAGCTTCTCACCAGTGTTGTTTTTGACGTTGTGCCTTGTCATCTTGTTCGTCTTGGTGTAGACGCGCTCGCTCTTCTTCTTGTTGGCGTAGGCGTTGTCATTCTTGTGCTTGCACGAATGTAGCTTGGTTTTGACAATGTCGATGCTCTTGCGCTCGAAGTTTCTTTTGATGGTCGGTGTCATATAGGGGATTGCGATTTGCTTGACGATCTTGACGCGCGGCTCGTCGAAGAGTGTTTGATGCCGGAGTACTTGAGCCAACGATAGTGTCGTCGGAGTGTTGACTCGAGCATCTCCGCCTTGAGTAGGACGAAGAGGTAGAAGAGCGGTTGACCAACAAGGCACGAATCTCGTCCATTCTTGCATTGCTCTCTTGCTTTTGTTCGTCGAGCTTGTTGTCGAAGTAGTCTCTTGTACGTTGCCCGGAGAGTCGCAAGTCGGTGGCGAGGTTGTCGATGCGGTCGCTCATTGCTTGTTGTTCTTGATGCAAATCTCGTTGTGTGCCAAATATGTGTATCTTGGTGACGTAGTTGTTCAGGTCGTTGTCTTGTTCTAGGAAGGGTGGGTTGGTAGAAGAACTTGGCCTATCCATCATTCCAAGCAAATATGTGAGTGAGAGAAAGAGAAGAACTTATACCAATTGTACCTTGACCGATGTTGAAGATGGATCAATGATCACTCAAATGTATAACAAGGAAATAGCACAATTGGTACCAATTCTTGTCGGTTTCTCACACCTACACAAATAAAAGCTTATGGTGGAGCTCGGTTAGGATGGTGGCACAAAATTTGATGCAATTGTTAGGGAGCCTCAATAATGTGGGAAACGATTCACAAATTTGCAATGCAACAAGTAGACCAAGCAAGTAGGTACACGGAAACACACACGCAAATAGATAAGTGGGGTTGTGCAAACCAAAAATGAGCGGAAAATGTGTAATCCACGGAAAATGCTCTTGTTGCACAACTCTAGAGAGACGCTAGCACGATTGCACAATAGGCAGATATGAAACTTGTGCACAACCTACTAAGCAAAAATGCAACGACTTCTATCCCAAGTATGCTATATGTATGGTGTTCCGATGATATGATCCAAGATGATCGAGTATGACAATCTTAATGTAGTATGATGCTATGGTTCTTGCTTATAAGCTCTTTGCTTATCTTTCCCTTTTGCTTAAAAGCTTGGTTGGCTCTTTCTCTTTTGAGCTCTTTTCTCATGCAAAACTTCACGAACCAAGATAGCAATTGTGTATGCGATGACAACCTTGTGACACAAGAGATGATACCAAGATATGCACCATGATGATATGGTATGTATGCTATGGGAAGTATGATCACTAATGTGCACAAGTAACGTTACCGGCAATACTCAAAGGCTAGTCTCGATGGGTAAGTTACGCAAAACGGGCGATGGTTGTTATCAATGTAATGGCAAGGAGTAGACAAAGATGTCGTCAAAGTTACCGTCCTTGCTTACGGTTGAGGGTATCAAAATTGTCGAGCGGGTGTTGTCGATGACGAGTCCTTGGCGAAAATGAGTTGCGGTGGTGTTGATGTTGAACCGTTCCTAGTTAGCCGAAACACCCTAGGAAACAATGATCCACAACTCAAATTCTCAAAACCAAATGTGTCAAAATTGTGTCGGAGTTGGTAACGTGTAATCTTTGGTGGTTGCGGAAAGCGATGGTGGTATCGGGGTGCGTATGCGGAAGTGGAATGGGTATTGGAGTGAGTATGCGGAAGTGGGGCGGTGGCTGAAAACTTCCGGGCGAATTTTTTTAGTTTCGTCAGGAAACATCGGACGTCCGGTGGATGTCGGACGACCGGTGGTTGGACATCCGGTAGCTGGCATACGTCCGGTGCCTGGGCGGTTTCAGACCTAGGATGAACAACTAGGGTTCATGATGGAGTTGGTAAAATTTGTCGAATCCAAGCGATTTTGTGGATGGGAATGGTTGAGACGAAGGGGAAAAGCTAGATCCACTCGTGGCAAAGCAAATCCATGGATCAAATCCAACAAAACTTCATCACACCAACAAATCACAAAAAAATTTGGGGCTATTTTGGTGGGGATTTTCAAAATTGGGGAAGAACACAACAAAATCAAGCTAGAAAACAAGATGTAGGGGCTCCAAATCCGTGATCAACGTGACTCATGATACCAAGATGATGTAGGGTAGAACCCTAGTGGCCCGATCTTTCACGATTGGAGGGGATTCTATGAAGAACGCGAAGAACACAAGGGGAAACCACGAGAGAATCAATCAAACCAACAAGATTCGATTACACATGTGCTAGATCCTCGAAACACAAAGAGATACACGATCCGAATCCAACAAGGGATGATACATAGGTAACACGTTCTTCTCCGTGAGGAGGTCTTGCCGTTAGGGGTCTTGAATCCGCTTGGGGGGATCTTCTCCGTAGAGGTCGTGAACTCTGATGGAGAAGTAACCAAGTGGATGAGCAAAGATCTATCTCTAATATGAGCTATCACATTGCTAACCCTAACTAGGAGGAGGAGGAGGACGTCTATTTATAGTCTTAGTGCAAATGGGGTGAAGTGAAGGGGTACATGGGCCTCGGGCACGAAACTGTGTGCAGACAGGTACCGGACGTCCGGTGGGTTCCGGTCGTCTGGTGGCTCGTGGGCGTCCGGACATCCGAAAGTCGCCGGACTTCCATCATTTCGGCTCGGTTGAAGTGGCACCGGATTTCTGAAGATGGCCGGTCGTCCGGTCACTTCAGACTTCCGCTGATTTCATTCTGTTGGGGACCTGCTAGATTTCCGGTGGATCCCGGTCGTCCGGTCGCTGGGAGTTGTTGGTCGTCCGTCCTGGACGGATGTCCGGCCGCTGTAGCATTCACTGGCCTGGCTTCCTCTGTCTGGCGTGGCCTTCAGGGACCGGACGTCTAGTCTGGAGCGGTCGTCCGGTGGCTGCAGCTCTTCTTGCAGCTCTTCTTCTTGTCCCTCATACTTGGTGTCCTCGCCGTCTTGTCCGTTGGATGTAGCTGCTCTGTGGCCTTCCTCCAATTACCTGATCACACATAGTATTTCCGCTTGAGGTAGTAGCCATGTCGCATGTGTAGAAAGTGGTAGTTCGGAGAGGAGCGAGTTCACCTTATCTTCGATAGCCTTTGCTCGAGCTCTTGTCATTGGTCCAAGTGGTGTCATGGGAGATGTCGATACGTCCATGGGGATGACTGTGGGATGCTCCGCATCATCTTGTTTTTAGCTGTTTTTGGGAGTTTGTTTAGAGTTTGTGACCTACTTAGGAAGACAAAGCGGCTGCGGTTCCTTGAAGATGGAATAACAATCTCCCCGCCTAGCTCCCGTTTCGGTGATCCATCTAGAATCTTCAAAGGGCGTGTGGAGGTGTGTCTTCGACGGATCTCACGAGATTCGGTCGATGCTGGTCTTCGGTGGATCTGCTTGGATCCAATCTGTGTTAGTCTTTGTTCGTGTCTCTACATGTTGAATCCCTTCGATCTATACTTTTTTTTCATCGACAACGGTTGTTGTTTTGGTGCGCCGGCCCTACAGGGTCTTAGCACGATGACTTCTTGACTGCCTACTACAACAAGTTTAACCCGGGTCCGGTGAGGGAGGGCCAATGATGGCGGCACGCCTCCGGCTCGCTCTAGTAGTTGTAGTCGTCGCTAGGTAGTCTATAGACATGGATGTAATTTTTGTTATTTCTGCACTCTTTGTACTGAGATGACATGAAGAATACATCGGATGTTTGCTCGCAAAAAAGCCATCAACACTACATATATCTATACCTAGCCATATGTCGGCCGGTCCGGGTGTAACAAAGCCCGAAGAAGAAAACATAGGCCCGGGCCCAGCCCGATAGTCGATCCTAGATTTCAGGCCCAAGCCCGGCCTGTCAGTGAAAAAACACGTATTTTCCAATGGGTTTGCCCCCTCCCAACTTGGTATAAAACAGTGCTCGAACCCATACTATATACCCAGTCATCTCCACTAACTTATTTATCTTAATATGAAAGCATGTTACCTCATCATATAAGAATGGCCATAGTGGGAGTAACTTCAAGAGTAACATAAGCTCCAACTCAGCAAAATTGCCTATGTGATATTGAGTTAATGAAAAGAGACATAAACTGAGTAAATCATAACAACACGTATCCCAAGACAATACTACCTCTGTCCGGGTTTATAGGGCCGGCTAGCACCACATAGCCATCCGTTTGTATTAGGCCAACTCCACCGCGTGACCCATTTTTACCCCAAATTGTCCGTTTGTGTCCGTTTGGGATAAAACGGACAAACCGAACGACCCAACGCATGGGAGCATACGGACGTTTCGTCCGGTCTGTGTCCGCTTTTGCCCCATTTCCAGACCAAAGTTGCTCTCGGTTTGGGGCCAAAGCAGACAGAAAGCGGACGTCTTTGCGTCCTCCTCGTCCGTCTGTGTCCGCCGTCGACCCCACCTGTCATACTCTCCTTTTCTATACATGGCCCACCACGCGCACCCACCACCACTTCCTGCGCGTGGGACGGCAGCGGCGTGCGCGCGGGACGGCGATGACGTGCGCGCGGAAGGGTACGGCGGCGACAAGCGCGCGGGATGGCGGCGGCCTGCACGCGGGAGGGCGCGGCAGCGCGCGGGACGGCGAGGCAGCGGCGAGCTCGCGGGAGGGTGCGGCAGCGGCGAGCGCGCGGCACGGCGAGGCAGCGGCGAGCTCGCGGGAGGGCGCGGCAGCGGCGAGCGCGCGGCACGGCGAACGCGCGGGAGGGCGGCGGCGTGCGCGCGGGAGGGCGCGGCAGCGGCGAGCGCGCGGCACGGCGAACGCGCGGGAGGGCGACGAGCGAGGCAGCGGCGAGCGCGAGGCAGCGGCGAGCGCGCGGCGCGGCGAACGCGCGGGACGGCGGCGAGCGAGGCAGCGGCGAGCGCGCGGCGCGGCGAACGCACGGGACGGCGGCGGTGTGCGCGCGGGAGGGCGCGGCGAGCGCGACAGCAGCGAGCGCGCGGGGCCGCGGCGAGCGCGCGGGACGGTGGCGGCAAGCGGGCGAGGCAGCGGCGAGCGCGGCGGCGGCGAGCGGGCGGGGCAGCGGCGAGCGCGGCGGCGGCGAGCGCGCGGGACGGCAGCAGCGTGCGCGCGGGAAGGCGAGGCAGCGGTGAGCGCGCGGGACGCGGACGCCGCGAGTCGGACGCAGGGCCGGTGGTGGGTCGCCGGACGGCCGCGGAAGACGCATGCGACGAGGAGGTGCGGGGGCGCGGCCGTGCGGGCAGCGGCGAGCTTGGGCGGACGAGGCGGGCACGGGAGGAGCGAGGGCACAAGCACGGCGACGCGTCGGGCGCGACAGCGGGCATGCGGTCGCGACGGGAGCGAGGGCGTGCATGAGCAGGAGCGGCCGCGGCGGCGAGTTCGCTATGCTTGCTACGTGTTTGAAGAAATGACACGGGCGGACGGGTGAAATGGGGTGAAAATGAGGTAAACAACGCTGTACGGAGCGAGTTTGTCCGGCCTCTGTCCGGTATTTGTTCTTCTTATCTCTATCTCATATGGATAAAATCCAGATAAAATGTGGTGAGTTTTAGGGTCGTGCGGTGGAGTTGGCCTTAGGCCGTTCGTTTCGAGTGCCGTTCACGAGGGATCCTTTCATGTGAAAAGGTAGGCTGCATATAATGTTTGCTCCATGACTAGTGCTGCTTCAGTTGCACGTGAAAAAGACGGACCAATGCACATCAAATCAACATAAAATCGCGAAAGTACTTTGCACACGATGCTTTGGTGAACGATACTAGAATGATTGCCCAATTCAACTGGCTGGAGTTGTTTAGCCTTGGCTTTGGATGATAGGATTTAACATGTCATCTGTATTTCGTATGAAAAATGTGGTGTGTGAAGCAGTGCTCTAAAAGCGAGCAGAACAAAAGATTTTGCATGCGCGTCTGCTCTGCCTTGATCTTGCCGATGCAGTCGACGGGATATAATCCCGGATGAAGGTAGTATGAGTCTATAAACTGATTGCATGATACCATACTTATATTACTACCCACTATAATAATGTGTATATTAATGTGTATGGTGGTAACATAGGCAGGATAATGTGTACATGTTACTCTTAAACTTACTCTTCACTATGGCTAGCCTAATTATAAATAAGTCCCATCTCAACACACATGCATTGGAAAAAACCCACCACAACATTCAACCATGCATGGAAAAACGTTTTCCATTCAATTATTTTGTTTGTATTCAATAAATATTGTTATGAATATACATAATCAAATATAGTAAGTCATACATATTTTAAAAATTAATTATGATATTATCAACCTAAATTTTTATCAACCGCTTCCCGCATTAAAGCGCGGAGTATCCTTTAGTTTATACATCTCCTATTTCTTAAGGCTATGGCACTTGACAGATTTGGCTTGAGCCTGCACCCTTTTTTTTTGAACTGTTAGCGTGGAGCAACTTGAGTGACGTCAAATCTTTTTGGGATCATTTACTGCACCATGGGCAGGATAGGCGCACCCTCTCACCATGCTCGTTTCGTGGTAGATTTGGTAGAAGAGAAACTCGCTAGTGTTCATAGACAAATCGTCATCACCCACCATCATCTTGGCCCGTATACGAAACGAGGCAGGGCAAGGGCTAAACATTTGGGTAACTATATGTTGGGGGAGTAGGCTTTTTTTTTAACACAGTACATACTTAAGCGCTCATATATAGGCGCATACACTCACTCACTTATCCTATGATGCACACACACATTTTACCCCTATGAGCACATTTAAAAGACTGAGCCGTCATATTATCACACCGCCGGAAATTTTGAAATAGATTCAGGAATAATGCGAGCCGGATTTTTTTTTTAACACAGTACATACTTAAGCGCTCGTGGATAATTGGCATTCGTCAGACCTTATGTCCGTTATCCAACCATACAACTACAAGACATGCTGTGTGCAACGCAGCACATGCGAAAAAAATCAGCCACTCGTATAGTTGCTGACACAAACGCTTCACCGATCGTACGTGCATGCATGCAGCCGTACCATTATACTACTGCAGCTAGCGAGCACATGCATGCGCCGAACTAACAACAGCCGGTCCGCGCATTTGCAAAGCGCTACAAGCCAATGGGGGAGGCGGTGGCAGGGAAGTGAGCGACGTGGTGGCTGCAGCTAATCTCCGGCGCCGGTCCCTGCGGCGGCGGCCTGGGGGCGCCGCCGCCGCCGGTGCACCCTGACCCCCTCAGGAAGGCCTTGCAGAGCCCCGTCCAGAACTCGCGGTCCGGCTCGCCGCTCTCCGCCGTCCTCCGCGCGTCCTCGCCCACGCACCCGTCGATGGTGCTGTTGTTGACGAGGCGGTTGGTGAGGTTGAGCAGGATGTCGTTGGTGTACTCCGGGTGGCCCTGGATGCCGAGGGCGTTGTCGCCGACGGCGAACATCTCCACGCGCGTCTTGTCGGAGTAGGCCAGCACCTTGCCACCGGGCGGTACCTCCCACACCTATATCAATCAAGCAAGCGCACCCATAATTGATTAAGACATTCAACCTCATCAAGATAAGTAAACTTACGAACATACTGGAGCGGGCTAGCTGAAGAAATGCAACATCATAGGGTACTATATTTGCAAGTGGCATGGTTTATTGAGTAACACGTCAAAAGTCAAATCCCAACGAGTTGGTGAAAAATATGATTAGATGACACAGCGGCCTACAGCTACATGCATGCATGACAACTTTTAATTACGAAATAGCTCGACGAGCACCGTCAGTTGTCACGTGCAAGTGACATTTTGCCAAAATATCAACTGCGCATTGGTATGGCAGGATATTTCAAGAAAACAATTGAGCGTTTAAGCGCCGACGGCTACTACTAGCAGCTAATTAACTACGGAAAATATACCTCGTCTTGGTGAACCTCGATGATGGAGGCGTTCCGGGGTGGCTCCACGGGCAAGAACTCGAAGGGCCATTCCAAATCATCCACGAAGGTCACCTCCTTCACCCCGACGTCCCAGCCGCTGGGCGACCTCCCGACCCTCCCGCCCAGCGCGCGGCACAGGGCCTGGTGGCCGAAGCAGACGCCGAGGACGCGCTTCCCCATGGCGTGGACGGTCTGGAGGAGGAGGCAGAGGCGGCGGACCCAGCACGGGGCGCCGTCGCCGTGGGCATCGTGCGGGCTGCCGCTCACCACGAAGCCGTCGTACAGGCCCAGATCCTCTGCTGCCGGGAACTCACCGTCGATTACGCGGTAGCAGTCCCACGCCTCGTCGGGTTCGCCGGAGCGGAGGGCGCGGAAGAACACGTTCCGGTACCCGCCGTGCGCCTTCCTGGCGTAGTCCGAGTCGTTCACCGCCAGCAACAGCGCGTAACGCCTGCCCGCGCCCGCCGCCGCCACCGTCATCGGAGCGAGCTGTCGGAACTCGGAAGCAAGCGACGGAGCTATATAGCTAGCTCAGCTGGCACTGGCAAGATAACTGAGGCTACAAGTGTAGGTATACCTGCCACTGCCACTCTGCCAGTGTGCTCTGTTGCGGTGCTATTTATGGAGGCGGAAGACACGGTGTGGCTGAGCCACGAACGTGGAATTGGGTTCGCGTCGCGATCGCTTATGGAAAACGTGGTGGCGATGCCTCGTTATTGAATATTGTACAGATGCTCGCCGTCGATCGAGATGGGCAACGATCGAGCTAGCGAATCGACTCGAAACCGCATCATAGTGGCTACCACCTCTGTCCTAGTTTATTAGTTTCTCTTCATAATTTCTGTTAATTTTTAATCATAATTTAACTAACAAAATATTAATGCATGTCCAAAAATTATATAGTTGGATTCATATTTGAACATGGTTTCCAGTGACATAATTTTTAATGACAAGCATTATTATTTGTTAGTTAAATTCATGGTTAAAATTTAATATTACTAAATACGAAGAGGATCAATAAATCAGCCCACTGGCCATTAGTTTAGTGCTAGTGGTAACTATGGGTGCGTAATCACGTCGACGTCGCGCGCGAGGCCGGCGCGTGTGATTGACACGGAAATGGCAAAACACGAGGCATATAGCTCGGTGGGACTCTGTAGCTTTGGCAGCTCCCCGCGGGAATCACTCAAGCAACATCAGTCAAGGGTCCACGCCTACAACCAATCGACGACTTCTTGGGCGATGGACATGATTGACGGTAGCGAGCAGAAGGAGGACCAAGTCTGTGTCATTTTTTGAAAGGTTTGTGTCATTTTATGTGGGGCTTGGGCTATGTGATCGGAACGAAACGCAAGAAAGCATGGTGAACATGACCGCACGATGCAGCCAGTGAAGTGCACAGTAGATGTGGCGATGGACCTGCCTTCGTCCGAAGAAGAGAATTGTATGAAGAAGGTGAAATTAAAGGTCAAGTAGAAGCCACCAGGTATGCAAGATAATAGGGGACTATGGTGTCCTGATCTTTTGATGAGATGATAGTTATCGATTTTTGTGAAGCCGACTTTGACGATCCGCTATGACGTGCAACGCCGTTGCGCCTTAACAACCGCTAAATCAACTTCGAAAGGTTATTGACCACATGAAGAATGATCAACCTGACCACGAAGGTCTAATCCATGCAAGGAATCGAAGAACAGGTAACAAGTAAGAATTATTGATGAAAGTTTGGTCTTGGACATAAACGAAATATATGAAGTTGCAACTATGGATAACTTTTAACTAAACAACTAAATCTAAACAAGCCCTAATAGCTGTATTTATGTGGGGACAAAGGAGGATTTCGTCCAAGACTACTGAGAAATTGCTTATACGGGAGCTCTCTCACTAGTGGCGGGCAGGGTGTCTTGCCACTGGTAATCTTGTAAGATACTAGTGGGGGGCGGACAGGAGCATCCACCACTCATAATATGGTCCTAGATTGCCCATGGGCAAACTCACCAAGGGCGAGTACTTACTCGCGACGGCCATTGGTATATAAATAGCAGCAGCCCGAACTCTTTTCATGAACTGCTACTAGTAATATGGGCTCCAATTTGACCCAACTAGCTGTGGGGCAAGCCTCATTAGTGGTGGTTCCTTAGGGCTGTATGCCATTGGTATATTTTAGTACTTTTTTGGTGGTGGTGTATATTTTTTGTTTGGGTTAATTTGATAAATGCCACTCCAAATCTGGCGATTCCGAGAAATGCCACTGCAATTTCCAAACTTTGAAAAATGCCATTTCATGCCATTTCTAGTGGCATTTTTCGAAATCTGGAGTGGCGTTTCTCAAAGATTGCAAAAATTGCAGTGGCATTTTCAAACTTTGAAAATTACAGTGGCATTTTTATGAATCGTCATAATTGGAGTGGCATTTATATAATTAACCCTTTTTGTTTTTATAGTGTATTATCTATTATGTTTTATGGTATTGTATGGAAACCGATTTAAATTTTATAGGTTTCGTTATTTGCTATATTTTAGGCATTTTATGAACAAATTTTATTTTATGGGTCTCATGCGGAGATGTCAAGTCATGCGTGTAGCCGGCAGGTGTTGCATGGTAGCTCTAGCAGAGGTGTCATGTTCTGCATGTTGCTGTTGGATCAAAGGTGGTGCAATAGTGACTGCAGATAAGGCGGTATGGGACACATGTCCTCTGATATCCCGTCCTATAGTATTCGGCTAGCGAGGTGTCGATAGCCAGACAAGTAGTGATGATGGTAGAGGCGGCTTCAACGAAGAGCATGCGAACTGATACGTCTCCAACGTATCTATAATTTTTTATTGTTCCATACTATTATATTATCGGTTTTGGATGTTTTATATGCATTAATATGTTATTTTATATTATTTTTGGGACTAACCTATTAACCTAGAGCCCAGTGCCAGTTTTTTCTTTTTTTCAGTTTCGCAGAAAAGGAATACCAAACGGAGTCCAAACAAAATAGAACCTTCGCGATGATTTTTCTTGGAAATCAAGTCGGAAGAGCCACAAGGGGGAGGGCGTGCCGGGGGGGGGGGGGGGGGGGTAAGGCGCGCCCCTGCCTTGTGGGCCCCTTGTGACTCACCTGACCTAATTCTTCGGCCTATATATTCACATATATTCCCAAACCACCAGAAGTATTCACGAAAACACTTTTCCACCGCCGCAACCTTCTGTTCCCGTGAGATCCCATCTAGGGGACTTTTCCGGCATCCTCCCGGAGGGGGATTCGATCACGGAGGGCTTCTACATCAACTCTATTTCCCTTCCGATAAAGCGTGAGTAGTTTACCACAGACCTACGGGTCCATAACTAGTAGCTAGATGACTTCTTCTCTCTCTTTGATTCTCAATACCATGTTCTCCTCGATGTTCTTGGAGATCTATCCGATGTAATCTTCTTTTGCGGTGTGTTTGTCGAGATCCGATGAATTGTGGATTTATGATTAGCTTATCTATGAATATTATTTGAATCTTCTCTGAATTCTTTTATGCATGATTTGGTATCTTTGTAATTCTCTTCGAACTATCGGTTTGGTTTGGCCAACTAGATTGGTTTTTCTTGCAATGTGAGAAGTGCTTAGCTTTGGGTTTAATCTTGCGGTGTCCTTTCCCAGTGACAGTAGGGAAAGCAAGGCACGTATTGTATCGTTGCCATCGAGGATAAAAAGATGGGGTTTAAATCATATTGCTTGAGTTTATTCCTCTACATCATGTCATCTTACTTAATGTGTTACTCTGTTCTTCATGAACTTAATACTCTAAATGCAGGCAGGTGTCGGTCGATGTGTGGAGTAATAGTAGTAGATGCAGAATCGTTTCGGTCTATTTAACACGGACGTGATGCCTATATTTCATAATCATTGCCTTAGATATTGTCATAACTTTGCGCTTTTATATCAATTACTCGATAGTAATTTGTTCACCCACCGTATTATTTGCTATCTTGCTCTAGTGAAACCTATGGCCCCCGGTTCTATTTTCCATCATATAAGTTTCCGATCTACTATTTTGTAATCTTTTACTTTCCGATCTATAAACCAAAAACCCAAAAATATTTACTTATCGTTTGTTTAGTTTCATCTATCTCTATTAGATCTCACTTTTGCAAGTAACCGTGAAGGGATTGACAACCCCTTTATCGTGTTGGGTGCAAGTTGTTTGATTGTTTGTGCAGGTATTGGTGATTTGTGTGTTGTATCCGACTGGATTGATACCTTGGTTCTCTAACTGAGGGAAATACTTATCTCTACTTTGCTGCATCACCCTTTCCTCTTCAAGGGAAAACCAACGCAAACTCAAGAAGTAGCACGAAGAATTTCTGGCGCCGTTGCCGGGGAGATCTACGCCAAGTCAAGACATACCAAGTACCCATCATCAACTTTCATCTCTTGCATTACATTATTCACCATTTGCCGCTTGTTTTCCTCCCCCCACTTCTAAAATGATTTTTGAAAAAATGCCTTTTTATTCGCCCTTCTTTAGTTCTCTTTCTCGTTTGCTATCTTTGCTTGTGTTGCCATGTGCCCTCTATTTGCTTGCATCTTCGCTTGCTAAAAATTTATTGATATGGATCCTCATCCACTTGCTAATCTTTTTAAGAGATCCAATTATGATGAACCAACTGCTAGTGAGTTGAGTGCACTAGATTATCTTTACGAGGTTTTGCTTGAAATTCGTGAATCTGAAAATTGTGATGAAGTGTTGAAAGAAGAAATTTATGAAGTGATTCACGATAGATCCTTGAATGAAAAGCATGATTGCAATGATATTAGTATAAATTCTATTAATGAAAATTGTGTTAATGATATGCAAAACCCTAAGCTTGGGGATGCTAGTTTTGCTATGTCCACTACTTGTTGCAATGATCATGATTGGGGTGATTTTTTTCTTACAATTTTGAAAATTTATTTAAGTCCCATGATGAATATGAGATTGATAATAATGTTTGCAATAATACTGAAAGTGGGTTTGGAAGAGTGTCAACTTTAGATCCCACATATTTGGTAATATTCAATCTTATGCAGTTTTTGATAAAAGTGGGTTCAGAGAGGTCATGACTTTATTTTATGATAATCCCACTATTTCGGAAGAGTGTCAACTTTGTATGCATGTGGATCATGTTGAGAATATTTTATGTGATAGTTATATTGTTGAATTTGATTATGATCCTATATGTAATTATTATGAGAGAGGAAAATATGGTTGTAGAAATTTTCATGTCAATAAATTACCTCTCGTTATGTTGAGATTGCTATTATTTCTTTCTCCTTCCTTGCATATGCTAGTTTTTGCTTGTCCAGATAATTTGTTTGCTTATATAATGCCTATGCATAGGAAGTATGTTAGACTTAGATACGTTTGTCACGTGTTTTATGATGCTCTTTTTGTGCTTCAATTCTTGTCTTTCGTGTGAGCATCATTAAAATTATCAATGCCTAGCTAAGGGCGTTAAACAATAGCGCTTATTGGGAGGCAACCCAATTTTTTTTCTTTGATTTTTGGTTCTTTTTTCAATAAATAATTCATCTAGCCTCTGGTTAGATGTGTTTTTGTGTTTTAATTAGTGTTTGTGCCAAGTAAGACCTTTGGGATGGCTTACGGTGATAGTTGATTTGATCTTGTTGAAAAACAGAAACTTTTGCGTTCACAAAAACAATGCTCATTTTTAACTGAAACATAAGTATTCGAGAGTTACAGATTGCTGCAGACTGTTCTGTTTTTGACAGATTATGTTTTCTTTGTGTTGTTTGCTTATTTTGATGAATCTATGGGTAGTATCGGGAGGTATGAACCATGGAAAAATTGGAATACAGTAGATATTACACCAATATAAATAAATAATGAGTTCACATCAGTACCAAAAATGGTGATTTATTTTCTTATACTAACGGAGGTTATGAGATTTTCTGTTGAGTTTTGTGTTGTGAAGTTTTCAAGTTTTGGGTAAAGATTTGATGGACTATGGAATAAGGAGTGGTAAGAGCCTAATCTTGGGGATGCGCAAGGCACCCCAAGGTAATATTCAAGGATGACCAAGAGCCTAAGCTTGGGGATGCCCAGGAAGGCATCCCCTCTTTTGTCTTCGTCTATCGGTAAATTTACTTGAGGCTATATTTTTATTCACCACATGATATGTGTTTTGCCTGGAGCGTCTTTTATGATATGCGTCTTTGCTTTTTAGTTTGCCACAATCATCCTTACTGTACACATCTTTTGAGAGGGACACACATGAATCGTGATTTATTAGAATACTCTATGTGCTTCACTTATATCTTTTGAGCTAGGCAATTTTGCTCTAGTGCTTCACTTATATCTTTTTAGAGCACGTCTGTGGCTTTATTTTATAGAAATTATTGAACTCTCATGATTCACTTATGTTATTTTGAGAGTTTCTAAACAGCATGGTAATTTGCTTTGGTTATAAATTTAGTCCTAATATGATAGACATCCAAGAGGGGTATAATAAAAACTTTCATATAAAGTGCATTGAATACTATGAGAAGTTTGATTCCTTATGATTGTTTTGAGATATAAAGATGGTGATATTAGAGTCATGCTAGTGAGTAATTGTGGATTGTAGAAATACTTGTGTTAAAGTTTGTGATTCCCGTAGCATGCACGTATGGTGAACCGTTATGTGATGAAGTTGGAGCATGATTTATTTATTGATTTTCTTCCTTATGAGTGGCGGTCGGGGACGAGCGATGGTTTTTTCCTACCAATCTATCCCCCTAGGAGCATGCGCGTAGTGCTTCATTTCGATAACTAACAGGTTTTTGCAATAAGTATGTGAGTTCTTTATGACTAATGTTGAGCTCATGGATTATACACACTCTGACCCTTCCACCATTGCTAGCCTCTCTAGTACCGCGTAACTTTCGCCGGTACCATACACCCACCATATACCTTCCTCAAAACAGCCACCATACCTACCTATTATGGCATTTCCATAGCCATTCCGAGATATATTGCCATGCAACTTTCCACCGTTCCGTTTATTATTACACGCTTCATCATTGTCATATTGCTTTCCATGATCATGTAGTTGACATCATATTGGTGGCAAAGCCATCGTTCATAATTCTTTCATACATGTCACTCTTGATTCATTGCACATCCCGGTACACCGCCGAAGGCATTCATATAGAGTCATATTTTGTTCTAAGTATCGAGTTGTAATTCTTGAGTTGTACGTAAATAAAAGTGTGATGATCTTCATTATTAGAGCATTGTACCATGTGAGGAAAGGATGATGGAGACTGTGATTCCCCCATAAGTCAGGATGAGACTCCGTACGGAAAAAAACAGGCCAAAAAAAAGAGAAGGGCCAAAAATAAAAAATAAAAAATGAGAGAAAAGAGAGAAGGGGCAATGTTACTATCCTTTTACCACACTTGTGCTTCAAAGTAGCACCATGATCTTCATGATAGAGAGTCTCCTATGTTGTTACTTTCATATACTAGTGGGAATTTTTCATTATAGAACTTGGCTTGTATATTCGAATGATGGGCTTCCTCAAATTGCCCTAGGTCTTCGTGAGAAAGCGAGTTGGATGCACACCCACTTAGTTTGTTTTTGAGCTTTCATAAACTTATACTTCTAGTGCATCCGTTGCATGGCAATCCCTACTCACCCACATTGATATCTATTGATGGGCATCTCCATAGCCCGCTGATACGCCTAGTTGATGTGATAGACTATCTCCTTATTTTTGTCTTCTCCACAACCACCATATTCTATTTGAAGGAAATATGCCCTAGAGGCAATAATAAAGTTGTTATTTATATTTCCTTATATCATGATAAATGTTTATTATTCATGCTAGAATTGTATTAACCGGAAACTTAGTACATGTGTGAATACATAGACAAAACAGAGTGTCCCTAGTATGCCTCTACTTGACTAGCTCATTAATCAAAGATGGTTAAGTTTCCTGACCATGGACATGTGTTGTCATTTGATGAACGGGATCACATCATTAGGAGAATGATGTGATGGAAAAGACCCATTCGTTAGCTTAGCATTATGATCGTTACAGTTTCATTGCTACTGCTTTCTTCATGACTTATACATGTTCCTCAGACTATGAGATTATGCAACTCCCGAATACCGGAGGAACACTTTGTGTGCTATCAAACGTCACAACGTAAATGGGTGATTATAAAGATGCTCTACAGGTGTCTCTGATGGTGTTTGTTGAGTTGGCATAGATCAAGATTAGGATTTGTCACTCCATGTATCGGAGAGGTATCTCTAGGCCCTCTCGGTAATGCTCATCACTATAAGCCTTGCAAGTAATGCGACTAATGAGTTAGTTGCGGGATGAAGTATTACAAAACGAGTAAAGAGACTTGCTGGTAATGAGATTGAACTAGGTATGATGATACCGACGATCGAATCTCGGGCAAGTAGCATACCGATGACAAAGGGAACAACGTATGTTGTTGTGCGGTTTGACCGATAAAGATCTTCATAGAATATGTAGGAGACAATATGAGCATCCAGGTTCTGTTGTTGGTTATTGACCGGAGAGGTGTCTCGGTCATGTCTACATAGTTCTCGAACCCGTAGGGTCCGCACGCTTAACATTCGATGACGATTGGTATTATGAGTTTATGTGATTTGATGTACTGAAGGTTGTTCGGAGTCCTGGATGAGATCACGGACATGGTGAGGAGTCTCGAAATGGTCGAGACATAAAGACTGATATATTGGACCATGTTATTCGGACACCAGAAGTGTTCCGGAGAGTATCGGATAAAACCGGAGTGATGGAAGGGGTTATCGGAACCCCCGGGAGAACTAATGGGCCTCTATAGGCCTTAGTGGGAAGAGAGGAAGGGCCAGGAGGGGCTGGCCGCCCCTGGGTAGGAATTGGACTAGGGGAAGGGGGCGGCGCCCACCCCCCTTTCCTTCCCTTCCCCCTCTTCCTTCCTTCCCCCTCTCTCCCTCTTGGTGGATTCCTACTAGGACTTGGAGTCCTAGTAGGATTCCCCTCTTGGGGCGTGCCCTAGGGGCCGGCCGGCCCTCCCCTCCTCCCTCCTTTATATACAGGGGAGGGGGCACCCCATAGACACACAAGTTGATCTTTAGCCGTGTGCGGTGCCCTGCGTCGGTAACTTCATCATCACCGTCACCATGCCGTCATGCTGACGAAACTCTCCCTCGGCCTCAGCTGGATCTAGAGTTCGAGGGACGTCACCGAGCTGAACGTGTGCAGATCGCGGAGGTGCCGTGCATTTGGTACTTGATCGGTTGGATCGCGAAGACGTTCAACTACATCAAGCACGTTACTAAACGCTTCCGCTTTCGGTCTACGAGGGTACGTGGACACACTCTCCCCGCTCGTTGCTATGCTTCTCCTAGATAGATCTGGCATGATCGTAGGAATTTTTTTTAAACTACGTTCCCCAACAGTGGCATCCGAGCCAGGTCTATGCGTAGATGTTATATGCACGGGTAGAACACAATGAGTTGTGGGTGATAATAGTCATACTGTTTACCAGCATGTCATACTTTGATTCAGTGGTATTGTTGGATGAAGCGGCCCAGACCGACATTACATGACCGCATTCATGAGTCTGGTTCTACCGCCGTGCTTCGCACACAGGTGGCTAGGTAAGAACGGTTCTTGCTAAGCCCATAGCAGCCACATAAAACTTGCAACAACAAATTAGAGGACGTCTAACTTGTTTTTGCAGGGCTTGCTGTGATGTGATATGGTCAAGACGTGATGATATATAATTTGTTGTATGAGATGATCATGTTTTGTAACAGTTATCGGTAATTGGCAGGGGCCATATGGTTGCCTCTTTATTGTATGAAATGCATTCGCCATGTAATTCCTTTACTTTGTCACTAAGCGGTAGCGATAGTCGTAGTAGCAATAGTTGGCGAAACGACAACGATGCTTTGATGGAGATCAAGGTGTCAAGCCGGTGATGATGGTGATCATGATGGTGCTTTGGAGATGGAGATCAAAGGCAAAAGATGATGATGGCCATATCATATCACTTATATTGATTGAATGTGATGTTTATCCTTTATGCATCTTATTTTTCTTAGTACAGAGGTAGCATTATAAGATGATCTCTCACTAAATTTCAAGGTATAAGTGTTCTCCCTAAGTATGCACCGTTGCTACATTTCGTCGTGCCGAGACACCATGTGATGATCGGGTGTGATAAGCTCTACGTTCACATACAACGGGTGCAAGCCAGTTTTGCACATGCAGAATACTCGGGTTAAACTTGACGAGCCTAGCATATGCAGCTTCGGAACACTGAGACAGAAAGGTCGAGCGTGAATCATATAGTAGATATGATCAACATAGTGATGTTCACCATTGAAAGCTACTCCATCTCACGTGATGATTGAACATGGTTTAGTTGATATGGATCATGTGATCATTTAGATGACTCGAGGGATGCCTATCTAAGTGTTAGTTCTTAAATAATATGATTAATTGAACTTTAATTTATCATGAACTCAGTCTTGATAGTATTTGCATATCCATGTTGTAGATCAATAGCTTGCGATGTAGCTTCCAGTTTATTTTTGATATGTTTCTAGAGAAAAATAAGTTGAAAGATGAAAGTAGCAATGATGCAGACTTGGTCTATGATATGAGGATTATCCTCATTGCTGCACAGAAGAATTATGTCCTTTATGCACCGCTAGGTGACAAACCTATTGCAGGAGCAGATGCACACGTTATGAAAGTTTGACAAAGCTCGGTATGATGACTACTTAATAGTTTAGTGCACCATGCTTTACGGCTTAGAAACGGGACTTCAAAAACGTTTTGAACACCACGAAGCATATAAGATGTTCTAAGAGTTGAAATTGGTATTTCATACTCATACCCGTGTCGAGAGGTATGAGACCTCTGACAGTACTTTTCCTACAAGATGGAGGTGAATAGCTCAACGAGTGAGCATGTGCTCAGATTGTCTAGGTACTACAATTGCTTGAATCAAGTGGGAGTTAATCTTCCAAATAAGATAGTAATTGACAAAGTTCTCTAGTCACTATCACCAAGTTGCTAGAACTTAGTGATGAACTATAATATGCAAGGGATGACGAAAATGATTCCCTGAGAACTTCGCGATGCTGAAATCGGCGAAGGTAGAAATCAAGAAAAGCATCAAGTGTTGATGGCTGACAAGACCACTAGTTTCAAGTAAAAGGACAAGGGAAAGAAAGGGAACTTCAAGAAGAATGGCAAGCAAGTTGCCACTCCCATGAAGAAGCCCAAAGCTAGACCCAAGCCTGAAACTGAGTGCTTCTACTGCAAAGGAAATGGTCACTGGAAGTGGAACTGCCCTAGATACTTGGCGGATAAGAAGGATGGCAAAGTGAACAAAGGTATATTTGATATACATGTTATTGATGTGTACTTTATTAGTGTTTATCACAATCCCTCGGTATTTGATACTGGTTCAGTTGCTAAGAGTAGTAACTCGAAACATGAGTTGCAAAATAAACAGAGACTAGTTAAGGGCGAGGTGATGATGTGTGTTGGAAGTGATTCCAAGGTTGATAAGATCACCATCACACACTCCCTTTTCCTTCGGGATTAGTATTGGAACTAAATAAATGTTATTTGGTGTTTGGATTGAGCATAAATATGATTGGATCATGTTTATTGCGATACAATTATTCATTTAAATCAGAGAATAATTGTTGTTCTGTTTACATGAATAAAACCTTCTATGGTCTTACATCCAATGTAAATGGTTTACTGAATCTCGATCACAGTGATAAACATAATATTGATGCCAAAAGATGCAAAGTTAATAATGATAGTGCAACTTATTTGTGGCACTGCCGTTTAGGTCATATTGGTGTAAAGCGCATCAAGAAACTCCATGCTGATGGGCTTTTGGAATCACTTGATTCTTGCGAACCATGCCTCATGGGCAAGATGACTAAGACTCCGTTCTCCAGAACAATGGAGCGAGCAACAAACTTGTTGGAAATAATACATACTGATGTGTGCGGTCCAATGAGTGTTGAGGCACGCGGCGGGTATCGTTATTTTTTAACCTTCATAGATGATTTGAGCAGATATGGGTATATCTACTTGATGAAACATAGTCTGAAACATTTGACAAGTTCAAAGAATTTCAGAGTGAAGTGGAAAATCATCGTAACAAGAAAATAATGTTTCTATGATCTGATTGTAGGAGACGAATATTTGAGTTACGAGTTTGGTCTTCATTTGAAACAATGTGGAATAGTTTTGCAACTCACGCCACCTAGAACACCACAGCATAATGGTGTGTCCGAACGTCATAACCATAACTTATTAGATATGGTGCAATCTATGATGTCTCTTACCAAATTACCACTACCTTTTTGTGGTTATGCATTAGAGACAACTGCATTCATGTTAAATAGGGCACCATCTAAAAATCCATTGAGACGACACCGTATGAACTGTGGTTTAGCAAGAAACCTAAGCTATCGTTTCTTAAAGTTTGGAGTTGCGATGCTTATGTGAAAATGTTTCAACCTCATAAGCTCAAACCCAAATCGGGAAAGTGCGTCTTCATAGGATACCCAAAAGAAACTGTTGGGTACACCTTTGATACGTCTCCGTCGTATCTACTTTTCCAAACACTTTTGCCCTTGTTTTGGACTCTAATTTGCATGATTTGAATGGAACTAACCCGGACTGACACTGTTTTCAGCAGAATTGCCATGATGTTGTTTTTATGTGCAGAAAACAAAAGTTCTCGGAATGACCTGAAACTCCATGGAACATCTAGTTAAAAATAATAAAAAATCCTTACCAAAGATGAAGACCAGGGGGCCCACACCCTGTCCACGAGGGTGGGGGGCGCGCCCCCCTACCTCGTGGGCCCCCTGGAGCTCCTCCGACGCCAACTCCGACTCTATATATTTGCTTTCGGGGAGGAAAAATCAAGGAGAAGAAATCATCGCGTTTTACGATACGGAGCCGCTGCCAAGCCCTAAAACCTCCCGGGAGGGCTGATCTGGAGTCCGTTCGGGGCTCCGGAGAGGGGGATTCGTCGCCGTCGTCATCATCAACCATCCTCCATCACCAATTTCATGATGCTCATCGTCGTGCGTGAGTAATTCCATCGTAGGCTTGCTGGACGGTGATGGGTTGGATGAGTTTTATCATGTAATCGAGTTAGTTTTGTTAGGGTTTGATCCCTAGTGTCCACTATGTTTTGAGATTGATGTTGCTATGACTTTGCTATGCTTAATGCTTGTCACTAGGGCTCGAGTGCCATGATTTCAGATCTGAACCTATTATGTTTTCATGAATATATGTGAGTTCTTGATCCTATCTTGCAAGTCTATAGTCACCTACTATGTGTTATGATCCGGCAACCCCGAAGTGACAATAATCGGGACCACTCCCGGTGGTGACCATAGTTTGAGGAGTTCATGTATTCACTATGTGATAATGCTTTGTTTCGGTTCTCTATTAAAAGGAGGCTTTAATATCCCTTAGTTTCCGTTAGGACCCCGCTGCCATGGGAGGGTAGGACAAAAGATGTCATGCAAGTTCTTTTCCATACGCACGTATGACTATATTCGGAATACATGCCTACATTACATTGATGAATTGGAGCTAGTTCTGTGTCACCCTATGTTATGACTGTTACATGATGAATCGCATCCGGCATAATTATCCATCACCAATCCAATGCCTACGAGCTTTCCATATACTGGTTTTCGCTTATTTACTTTTCCGTTACTACTGTTACAATCACTACAAAATACCAAAAATATTACTTTTGCTTCCGTTACTCTTGTTACCGTTACCACCACTATCATATTACTTTGCTACTAAATACTTTGCCGCAGATATTAAGTTATCCAGGTGTAGCTGAATTGACAACTCAGTTGCTAATACTTGAGAATATTCTTTGGCTCCCCTTGTGTCGAATCAATAAATTTGGGTTCAATACTCTACCCTTGAAAGCTATTGCGATCCCCTACACTTGTGGGTTATCAACCTTCTATCACAGATTCGAAGGCAAGATCTTTGTTGCTAAGAGTGGATTCTTTCTAGAGAAGGAGTTTCTCTCGAAAGAAGTGAGTGGGAGGAAAGTAGAACTTGTTGAGGTAATTGTACCTTCTTTCGAATTGGAAAGTAGCTCATCAATGAAATCAGTTCCAGTGATGCCTACACCAATTAGTGAGGAAGTTAATGATGATGATCATGAAACTTCAGATCAAGTTACCACCGAACCTCGTAGGTCAACTAGAGTACGATCCGCACCAGAGTGGTACGGTAATCCTGTTCTGGACATCATGTTGCTAGACCTTGATGAACCTACAAACTATGAGGAAGCGATGATGAGCCCAGATTCCGACAAATGGCTTGAGGCCATGAAATCTGAGATAGAATCCATGTATGAGAACAAAGTGTGGGCTTTGGTGGACTTGCTCGATGATCGGCAAGCCATTGAGAATAAATGGATCTTCAAGAGGAAGACGAACGCTGATAGTAGTGTTACTATCTACAAAGCTCAACTCGTCAAAAAGGGTTTTTGACAAATTCAAGATGTTGACTACGATGAGATTTTCTCACTCATATCGATGCTTAATGTCTGTCCGAATCATGTTAGAAATTGCCACATTTTATGAAATCTGACAAATGGATATCAAAACTGCATTCCTTAATGGATTTACTAAAGAAGAGTTGTATATGATACAACCAAAAGGTTTTGTCAATCCTAAAGGTGCTAACAAAATGTGCAAGCTCCAGCGATCTATCTATGGACTGGTGCAAGCATCTCGGAGTTGGAATATACGCTTTGATAAGTTGATCAAAGCATATAGTTTTATACAGACTTGCGGTGAAGCCTGTATTTACAAGAAAGTGAGTGGGAGCACTACAACCTTTCTGATAAGTATATGTGAATGACATATTGTTGATCGGAAATGATGTAGAATTTTCTGGAAAGCATAAAGGAGTGTTTGAAAGGAGTTTTTCAAAGAAAGACCTCGGTGAAGCTGCTTACATATTGGGCATCAAGATCTATAGATAGATCAAGATGCTTGATAAGATTTTTCAATGAGTACATACCTTGACAAGATTTTTGAAGTAGTTCAAAATGGAATAGTCAAAGAAGGAGTTCTTGCCTGTATTGCAAGGTGTAAAGTTGAGTAAGACTCAAAACACGACCACGACAAAAAATAGAAAGAGAATGAAAGTCATTCCCTATGCCTCAGCCATAGGTTCCATAATGTATGCTATGTTGTGTACCAAACCTATTGTGTACCTTTCCATGAGTTTGGCAAGGGGGTACGATATTGATCCAGGAGTGGATCACTTGACAACGGTCAAAATTATCCTTAGAAGACTAAGGAGATATTTCTCGGTTATGGAGGTGATAAAGAGTCCGTCGTAAAGAGTTACGCCGATTCAAGCATTTACACCGATCCAGATGACTCCGAGTCTCAATCTGGATACATATTGGAGGTGGGAGCAATTAGCTAGAGTAGATCCATATAGAGCATTGTAGACATAGAAAATTTGCAAAATACATACGGCTCTGAATATGACATACCCATTGAATAAGCTTCTCTCACAAGCAAAACATGACCACACCTTAGTACTCTTTGGATATTAATCACATAGCGATGTGAACTAGATTATTGACTCTAGTAAAACCCTTTGGGTATTGGTCACATGGCGATGTAAACTAATCACATGGTGATGTGAACTATTGGTGTTAAATCACATGGCGATGTGAACTAGATTATTGAATCTAGTGCAAGTGGGAGACTGGAGGAAATATGCCCTAGAGGCAATAATAAAGTTGTTATTTATATTTCCTTATATCATGATAAATGTTTATTATTCATGCTAGAATTGTATTAACCGGAAACTTAGTACATGTGTGAATACATAGACAAAACAGAGTGTCCCTAGTATGCCTCTACCTGACTAGCTCGTTAATCAAAGATGGTTAAGTTTCCTGACCATGGACATGTGTTGTCATTTGATGAACGAGATCACATCATTAGGAGAATGATGTGATGGACAAGACCCATTCGTTAGCTTAGCATTATGATCGTTACAGTTTCATTGCGACTGCTTTCTTCATGACTTATACATGTTCCTCAGACTATGAGATTATGCAACTCCCGAATACCGGAGGAACACTTTGTGTTCTATCAAACGTCACAAAATAAATGGGTGATTATAAAGATGCTCTACAGGTGTCTTCGATGATGTTTGTTGAGTTGGCATAGATCAAGAGTAGGATTTGTCACTCCGTGTATCGGAGAGGTATCTCTGGGCCCTCTCGGTAATGCTCATCACTATATGTCTTGCAAGCAATGTGACTAATGAGTTAGTTGCGGGATGAAGTATTACGGAGCGAGTAAACAGACTTGCCGGTAACGAGATTGAACTAGGTATGATGATACCGACGATAGAATCTCGGGCAAGTAACATACCGATGACAAAGGGAGCAACATATGTTGTTGTGTGGTTTGACCGATAAAGATCTTCATAGAATATGTAGGAGCCAATATGAGCATCCATGTTCCGCTATTGGTTATTGACCGGAGAGGTGTCTCGGTCATGTCTACATAGTTCTCGAACCCGTAGGGTCCGCACGCTTAACGTTCGATGACGATTGGTATTATGAGTTTCTGTGATTTGATGTACCGAAGGTTGTTCGGAGTCCTGGATGAGATCACAGACATGACGAGGAGTCTCGAAATGGTCGAGACATAAAGATTGATATATTAGACCATGTTATTCGGACACCGGAAGTGTTCCGGAGAGTATCGGATAAAACCGGAGTGCCGGAAGGGGTTACCGGAACCCCCGGGAGAACTAAAGGGCCTCTATGGGCCTTAGTGGGAAGAGAGGATGGGCTAGGAGGGGCTGTCCGCCCCCCTTGGGTCTGAATTGGACTAGGGGAAGGGGGCGGCGCCCCCTTTCCTTCCCTCCCCCTCTTCCTTCCTTCCCCCTCTCTCCCTCTTGGTGGATTCCTACTAGGACTTGGAGTCCTAGTAGGATTCCCCTCTTGGGGCACGCCCTTGGGGCCGGCCGGCCCTCCCCTCCTCCCTCCTTCATATACAGGGGAGGGGGCACCCCATAGACACACAAGTTGATCTTTAGCCGTGTGCGGTGCCCCCCTCCACAGTTTTCCACCTCGGTCATATTGTCGTAGTGCTTAGGCGAAGCCCTGCGTTGGTAACTTCATCATCATCGTCACCACGCCGTCATGCTGACGAAACTCTCCCTTGGCCTCAGCTAGATCTAGAGTTCGAGGGACGTCACCGAGCTGAACATGTGCAGATCGCGGAGGTGCCGTGCATTCGGTACTTGATCGGTTGGATCGCGAAGACGTTCGACTACATCAACCGCGTTACTAAACGCTTCCGCTTTCGGTCTACGGGGGTACGTGGACACACTCTCCCTGCTCGTTGTTATGCTTCTCCTAGATAGATCTGGCGTGATCATAGGAATTTTTTGAAATACTACGTTCCCCAACACTATTCCACCTATAGTGCTATGTCCATGGCTCACACTCATGTATTGCGTGAAAGTTGAAAAGTTTGAGAACATCAAAAGTATGAAACAATTCCTTGGCTTGTCATCGGGGTTGTGCATGATTTGAATATTTTGTGTGATGAAGATGGAGCATAGCCAGACTATATGATTTTGTAGGGATAAGCTTTCTTTGGCCGTGTTATTTTGAGAAGACACAATTGCCTTGTTAGTATGCTTGAAATATTATTGTTTTTATGTCAATGTTAAACTTTTGTTTTGAATCTTATGGATCTGAACATTAATGCCACAATAAAGAAAAATTACATGGATAAATATGTTAGGTAGCATTCCACATCAGAAATTATGTTTTTATCGTTTAACTACTCGAGGATATGCAGGAATTAAGCTTGGGGATGCTTGATACGTATCCAATATATCTATAATTTTTTATTGTTCCATGCTATTATCACTACAGAGGATGCTGCTAACGCGACACTACGATCAGAGACCCTTCGACGAAACTGTGTGCGATGCCATAATCGCAAACAGTGGTGTAAAAAACTGTCAAAAAAGGTGCAAAACGTTTGCAATGGCGGAGCCATCAAACACGGTTCAGATTTTAGTTGCGTGTGCGATGCAGGGCATACGGTTCTGTTCAATTAACTGTTTGCGATGAGGATTAACGAAAGAAATGGTCAGCCAGATGGAGGTGTGTACGATATACAACATACGGTTTACTCGGATGAACTGTTTGTGATTAGGCAACACAAAAGAAACGGTCAGCCAGATCAAGGTGTGTGCGATATACGGCATGCGGTTCACTGGGATGAACTGTTTGCGTTGAGACATGAGAATAGAAATGGTTCAACTTAACAAGATGTATGTGATACGTGGCAAACAGGTCTGTAATCAGAAATGTGTGTGAATACCGATAATAACACAGACGGTTGATGCTAATAAGACGTGTGTGTTGTGCGATGGGATTGCATACAGAACAACAACATACACACACACACACACACTTATAAGGACATGCTTGCATAACCAAATTAAACATCCACTTACATAGGTGGCTACTACAACCATGGAATTTGCACACACCAAAGTAAACTATTACATGCATAATTACATAGGTGGCTACTACACACATGACATTTCCACACACCAATAATGTAAACTATATATTACATGCATGATTAACTAGCATAAATGATCATCTGATCATCATCTATTTCTTGTGATGCTTGCTCTGCTTGTGGCTCGATCCGGGCTCATCGATTTGGGTAAGGAGGCACTTCCTCATGTCAACGATCCGCCTTTGCATCTTGTAGCATGTGTACATGCTCTTGGCCGCGAACCTGAGGTGAGGTTCATCCAGTTGCCACATCCAGGCCCTGTGCCAGGATAGGGGGCTTGTTCTCTGGGAATCCTGCTTCATCTTTTCGTAGTAGGGGTCGATGATGGCCGAGGCGAGTTCAACCAGGGAGTCCTTCTTCGTGTTGCCCCAGACCCTGTAGTGGTCACAAATTTTGACAAGGTTCTTGCAGGCCAAACCCATAACATTGAGCGCATTTACATCGTCTTTGGTTTCCACCGTGGCAAACTTGTAGTCGGTGCTGTTGACAAACCTGTTGAAATGGTCGCAAGGCTCTGTGGCCATGCAGTAGTGGTAGATGAGGACATGACGGCGCACACACAACTGGGTGACGACAACCTTCTGATCTATGCCGGGACGACCGACGGTGTACTGGAAGTCGATGCCGACCACCTTGTACTTGTCTCCAGCAAGCAACTGCTCAACGCTGTTGATGTAGTCGTCCACCACGGTCGGGTCGATGGTGTACACCATCGAGAGATCCGTCTCCCTCGTGTGGGTCTCCGCTCTATGCTCGCCGAACTCCATTGGAGCACTGCTGGACATCCCCTCTCTATGTGTCGTCGTGGGTGTGCTTGTTGTGTTGTGGGGCGCGATCGAAAGGTTGAAGAGACTAAGGTTATAATGGCCACGAGAATTAAAGGGGAAGCCGAACGCGAGCAGAGCGCTCCGCGGTCGCCTCAACGGCGATCAACCATATGTATATATGCATATAGCAGTTGAACGTGCAAGGAAAAGTTGTCCACAAGCCAAGCGCGCCGACAAATGCGAGCAGAGCGTGCCAACAGACGCGACAAAGCGCGCTGCGGTGCCTAACGGCGAGCACAGCGTGCTGCGGCGCCTAATGGCGAGCAGAGCTTTCCGAGGGACGCGAGCAGAGGACGGCACAGTGATACGTGGCAAATAAGACGAACTGTGCGAGTGATGTCGAAGACATCAAGCACGAATCAGATCAGAGTTGCGTGTGCGATACGTGGCATACAATTGATCCATCCGAGCTATTTGTGATGGAATAAGCCGTGTGTGTTGCGGGCAAACGCTTGCTAGTATATAACCTTAAATTTAACCAAAAAAGTGTTAATGCATGTTACAATAATTGTATAGCTGGAAGCTATGTTCAAATACGACTCGAACGATATAATCTTTGGCGACATGCATTCGTATTTTATTAGTTAAATCCTACTTTTAAGCCAGGACGGGTGTCGGTGTCAAAACCGGTGGATCTCGGGTAGGGGGTCCCGAACTGTGCGTCTAGGATCGATCGTAACAGGAGACGGGGGACACGATGTTTACCCAGGTTCGGGCCCTCTCTATGGAGGTAATACCCTACTTCCTTCTTGATTGATCTTGATGAATATGAGTGTTACAAGAGTTGATCTACCACGAGATCGTAATGGCTAAACCCTAGAAGTCTACCCTATGTGAATATGGTAATGAGTCTCTCCCCATCCGGACTATTCTCTCCGGTTTATATAGGAACCGGAGAGATCTCGGGTGACATGGGGTCGGTTACATAAGAGGGAATCTTCACAATTGGTCGCCAAGCTTGCCTTCCACGCCAAGTAGAGTCCAATCCGGACACGGGTACAATCTTCGGCCTTCATGTCTTCACAGCCCATCAGTCCGGCCCAACGAATAACAGGCCGGACACCCGAGGACCCCTTAGTCCAGGACTCCCTCAGTAGCCCCTGAACCTGGCTTCAATGACGAGGAGTCCGGCGCGCTGATTTGTCTTCGGCATTGCAAGGCAGGTTCCCTCCTTCCGAACTCTGGAATAGTCTGCGGATGTAGTAAGTATATCCGGACCCGTGTATGTAACTATAGAGAACACAATATTTCACAAGTCCGACTTGCTGACAACTATTTATGACATTGCATTACGCCTGCCCGGTTATTATTTCCAACCGTTGGCTAGCCCCACGCCCCACGTCTCGGGACGCGGTTTTATCGGCACGTCTTGTCAAAGCAGGGATCGTGTCCCTTATTCACAGGATTTTCAATAATGTAGGCGTGGGTAACCCAACCGTCCCCTGGGTACAACTCCTTAAGGATAGGTAAGTTTTGAGACCCAGGAGGGGACGCTCAATATTCTGGGCCTTTATATAGGGACCTAGACTTGTCTTTTCTCTTCTGCGCTTGCTTCTTCCCCAACCCCAGCCACCTCGAGTTCTAGCCCTCGGGTTCCAATCACCATCAGCCCCAATCAGGTCCTGGTCCAGCCGTTCATGCCGGTGGGTGGCCTCTTCTGTCACGGAGGAGGATATTGCGAAGCTCCGCGTGGTGAGGTATCTGACCCCAGAAATCCTTCATCGGCTTCCCGCCGAGGGGCAGGTTATTCCCACCCCCAAATCTGGCGAGGGGGTAGTGTTTGTGTCCCACTTCCTCCGTGGGTTAGGGTTCGCGCTTAACTCCTTCGTCCGGGGGCTCATGTTCTACTATGGGCTAGATTTTCACGATCTGGCCCCAGACTCTGTTCTTCTCATCTCGACATTCATCGTCACGTGTGAGGCCTTCCTCCGGACTTGTAACGCCCTCGATGCGGCTATATCTCCTACGTGTCGAAGCACGACTTAGAGGCATAACCGCATTGAAAGCAATGTCGCAAGTAAGGTAATCTTCACAACAACCCATGTAAATAGATAATAAGCGGAAAGGTACATAGTTGGCTTACACTCGCCACGTCACACAAAGTACATAAATAGCATTACAATCATCGAATACACTCATGGTCCGGCTACGGTACCAAAATAAAAGATCAACACCAACATGCGACACGGTCCCGATCGCCCCAACTGGGCACCACTACTGATCATCAGGGAAAGACACATAGTAACGGCGCAAGTCTTCGTCGAACTCCCACTTGAGCTCAAGCGCATCATCTTGAACGGAGTCATCGGGCCCTGCATCTGGTTTGGAAGTAATCTGTGAGCCACGGGGACTCAGCAATCTCGCACCCTCGCGATCAAGACTATTTAAGCTTATAGGTAAGACAAGGTAATATGTGGAGCTGCAGCAAGCGACTAGCGTATATGGTGGCTAGAAGAGAAGGCAAAGCACGAACGAAGAACTATAGAACAACCTATGGCAAACATTACTCCAACACCGTGTTCACTGCCCAGACTCCGCCGAGAAGAGACCATCACGGTAACACACGCAGTTGATTCATCTTAATTAAGTTAAGGTTCATGTTATCTACAACCGGACATTAACAAATTCCCATCTGCCCATAACTGCGGGCACGGCTTTCGAAAGTTCAAATCCCTGCAGGGGAGTCCCAACTTATCCCATCACAAGCTCTCACGGTCAGCGAAGGATAAACCTTCTCCCGAGACATTCTGACCAGACTCGGCATCCCGGTTCTACAAGACAACTTTGACAAGGTAAAACAGATCCAGCAACACCGCCCGAATGTGCTGACAAATCCCGATAGGAGCTGCACATATCTCGTTCTCAGGGCACACTCAGATGAGACATCCTACGAGTAAAACCAAACCTCAAGTTGCCCCGAGGTGGCCCCGCAGTTTGCTCGGTCGGACCAACACTCAGAGGAGCACTGGCCCAGGGGGGTTTACATAAAGATGACCCTCAGGCTCCAGAAACCCAAGGGAAAAAGAGGCTAGGTGGAAAATGGTAAAACCAAGGTTGGGCATTGCTGGAGGAGTTTTATTCAAGGCGAATTGTCAAGGGGTTCCCATTATCACCCAACCGCGTAAGGAACGCAAAATCCGAGAACATAGCACCGATATGACGGAAACTAGGGCGGCAAGAGTGGAACAAAACACTAGGCAAAAGGCCGAGCCTTCCACCCTTTACCAAGTATATATATGCATTAAGATAATAAGATAATATAGTGATATCCCAACAATAAACAATGTTCCAACAAGGAACGATCTCCAATCTTCACCTGCAACTAGCAACGCTATAAGAGGGGCTGAGCAAAGCGGTAACTTAGCCAATCAAGGGTTTGCTAGGACATGGTGGGTTAGAGGTTTGACATGGCAATTTGGGAGGCATGATAATCAAGTGGTAGGCATCATAGCATAGGCATAGCAAAAGAGCGAGCATCTAGCAAGCAAAGATAGAAGTGATTTCGAGGGTATGATCATCTTGCCTGCAAAGTTGTCAGAGTTGACTTGATCCTCGTAAGCAAACTCAACGGGCTCCTCATTAGCGAACTCGTCTCCCGGCTCTACCCAAACAAGACAAACAAGCAAAAAGAACACAATCAACCACGTGCAAAGCTCAAACAACATGATGCAAACATGGTATGCTATGTGGGATGCGATATGTGCTGCATATGTAAGATTTGACAAGGAATGATTGAACCAGGCCTCAACTTGGAAATCCAAGAGTGCCACTAGAAAGGTGAGGCGATTTCGGTTGAAATCGATATAAAGATCACCGGAATCAGATGCACGGTTTGGAAATGGCAAGCAAAACAAATATGGCACCGGTCTGCGATAACAGCAAGTAGCCATCTAAATGCATCAAGATAATTATGCTACAGCACTCAAACAAGACAAAAAAATACATGGCCGGGATCCACTCATGATGCTTGAAAAATGATGAACACTGAGCTATGGCCAATTCATCCATTAACAGGTTCAAACAAGCATGTCAAAAATGCAAACGATAACAAGTTTCAGACTTAGTGAAATTAACACAAGTCCTGGAATTTCAGATCAGGTAGCACACTTTGGAGCAAGAAAACTATATGATACAGGAACTTAACATGGCAAAGCAAGGAATGACATGAAGCTACTCAAAGCACTTTACAAAAGTCCCTTAGTGACCTTGAGCCAAAAGGTATCAGAAAATACAATTGCAAGCATGTGAACATGGCAAAAACATAATCAGGTTACAGACTAGTGAAAAACTGGAGCATGCAAATCTGTTAACGAGTAGGTATGTTCACGAGCTCGATGCACTCACTACGGAGCAAGAAATGACAAACCAAGCATACACCCATCAATAATACATATTATATAAGCTAGACATGGCAAGAACAACAACATAGCATGCACGGATCAATAACAACATCCTCGGCAAAATCGCTAACAAGTAGACAATCTGCCAGGATTCACGAAATAGCAAAAGTAGAGCTCGATTGACTCAAGCTAGGGTGCTCCATAAATGCAAAAAAGACATGGATGGATAGAGAACCACAATAATAACGAATCATCTTTACTGATCATCCTTAAAAGAGGCATGGATGAATATGAAACAACATGAATATATGGCATATTGATAAAAACAGATCAAGGACTTTGTGAAATTCTAAGTCCCTGAAATCAGCATTAACGAATGCACTACTTTGCAAGCTTGTGCTAGTCACCACACATGTCACAAAAATACATGGTAAGCACCTCTGTAAAGATGGCATGACATATAACAAAACCATGTAGAGCTCAGGAGCATACCATGCACACATTAAACATGGAAAAAATGACAAAAAGCTATTTGGTGCAGCAGATATGACAATTATCTCAAATAGCTCTCTTCCAACAGCATTTCGGGCACCAAAATAAGCTCAAATGAAAATGATGCAATGAGATGAAATGATGTGCTCTCTGAGGCGAACATTTTGATATGCTACGTGCCCAAAACGGAGTTACGGATGCGGAGTTACGATGTGTCAAAGTATGCAAAAATTACTGAAGGGGGGGGGGAAGTCAACCCGATCTAGGGTTTACTGTAGATCTGTATCGGGATCTCGCCGAAGCACGGACTTCGAGGATGGCCGGAAACACTGTTCACCGGAGGTCGAGGTGGCCGGAGGACAGGTCGCCGGGGCCAGGCGGCGAGGTGGTGCGGGGCGCGGTCGCCGGAGCGGCGGTCGCCGGAGCGAGGCGGCGCCGGTGAAGGAGCTTGGCGCGGCGGCGGGCGGCGCTAGTGGCGGAGCTTGCCGGTGAGGAGGCGGCGCGGTGGTCGGCGATGGTGCGGTAGACCGGCGTGGTGGAGGTGCGGCAGGCCGGCGCGGGCGGCGCGCTCCCTCGCGCTGGCGCATGCGGCGGAAGGGCCCGCCTCGGGCCTCGCGGGCTGGCAGCGGAGGAGGCCGGGCGGTGCCACGTGGCAAGCGACGAGTGGCGGCGACGGTGTGTCTGGCAGCGGTCGGACGTGTCCGGCCGCGCGTAGGGGAAGAGGACTAGGTCTAGGGTTGGAAATGACCCGAAATTTTGGGGGAGTGGCTATATATAAGCATAGGAGGAGCTAGGAGAGTCCAAATGAGGTGCGGTTTGCGGCCACGTGATCGTGATCGAACGCTCTAGATGATGGAGAGGGTTTAGGTGGGTTTTGGGCCAAAATGGAAGGGTGTTGGTCTGCAACACACACGAGGCCTTCTCGGTCCCTCGGTTAACCGTTGGAGCATCAAACGAAGTCCAAATGGTACGAAACATGACAGGAGGTCTACCGGTAGTAAACCAAGGCCGCTTGGCAAGTCTCGGTACAATCCAGAAATGTTTAACCCCCACACATGAAAAGAAGGTAGAAAGGACCACCGGAGGAGATAGGAGCACCGAGATCTAGGACTGGAAGAATGCCGGGTACTCAGAACGGAGGAGATCCTTGTGTTCCCAGGTGGCTTCACGGTCGGAATGGTGTGACCACTTGACTTTGAGGAATTTGATTGACTTACTGCGAGTCTTGCGTTCAGTCTCTTCAAGAATAGCAACGGGGTGCTCACGATAAGAGAGATCTTGTTGGAGATCAATGTCTTCGAAGTTGACGGTGCGGTCAGGAGTCTTGAAGCACTCGCGGAGCTCAGAGACATGGAACACATCGTGCACATTTGCAAAGTTTGAAGGAAGCTCGAGTTGATAGGCGAGATCGCCTCTCTTGCTGATGATCTTGAAAGGACCCACGTATCTAGGGGCAAGCTTCCCTTTGATACCGAAGCGACGAGTACCTTTCATTGGAGAGACGCGGAGGTAAACATGATCTCCGATCTCGAAAGCCAAATCACGGTGCTTACTATCATAGTAGCTCTTCTGGCGCGATTGCGCTGCTTTGAGGTTATCACGAATGACTTTGCACATTTCCTCTGCCTATGTGATCAAGTCATTTCCCAGAAGTTGACGTTCACTGGTCTCTGACCAGTTAAGAGGAGTACGACACTTCCTGCCATACAGAATTTCGAATGGGGCCTTGCCCGAACTTTCTTGAAAACTGTTGTTGTAGGAGAATTCGGCATATGGAAGACAATCTTCCCACTTCATACCAAAAGAGATAACGCAAGCCTTGAGCATATCTTCGAGAATCTGATTGACACGCTCGACTTGACCGCTAGTTTGAGGATGGAAAGTTGTGCTGAAGCGGATGTTGGAGCCCATGGCCTTCTGAAAAGAATCCCAAAACTTGGAGGTAAAGATGATGCCACGGTCTGAATAGATCACCTGTGGAATGCCGTGTAGAGAGACAATCCGAGAGGTATAAAGCTCCGCCAATTGAGCTGCAGTGATAGACTCTTTGATAGGCAGAAAGTGAGCCACGTTAGTGAGTTTGTCGATGACAACGAATATAGCATCATTGCCACGCTTGGACTTTGGAAACCCAGTCACGAGGTCGATCTCAATGTGGTCAAACTTCCATTCTGGAATGGCAAGAGGTTGGAGGAGACCAGCTGGCCGTTGGTGTTCTGCCTTCACTCTTCTGCAGACATCACATTCATTCACGAACTGAGCGATCTCGCGCTTCATTCGAGTCCACCAATAAGCCTGCTTGAGGTCCTGATACATCATCGTACTCACAGGGTGGATGGAGAGGAGTGAATTGTGAGCCTCGTTCATAATAACTTTACGAAGGTCACCTTTGGGCACAACAATATGATCCTCGAAGAAGAGAGTATCCTTGTCATCAAGGCGATAGCACTTGTACTTGGGTTGACTCTTGGCAATCCCAATCTTCACCTTCTTCACCATAGCATCAAGAAGTTGAGCCTCGCGAATCTGATCTTCCAAAGTAGGAGAGACTTGAAGGTTGGCGAGGACCTTGAGGAACAACTTACAGATTGAGTTTGCGGAAAGCTTCACAAAGCTTGGGTTGGTAAGGCTTAAGAATCAGACTGTTGTAGTAAGCCTTCCTGCTCAAAGCGTCAGCAATCACATTGGCCTTGCCTGGAGTATACTTGATACTCGGATTATACTGTTGAATCATTTCGACCCAACGAGTCTGCCTGAGGTTGAGATTAGGCTGAGTGAAGATGTACTTGAGACTCTTGTGGTCAGTGGAGATGTCCACTTTTCTTCCCAATAAGAGATGTCTCCAAGTCAAAAGAGCATGCACAACTGCCGCCAACTTGAGGTCATGAGTGGGGTAGTTCTTCTCGTTGGGCTTCAACTGGCGAGAGGTATAAGCCACAACTTTCTTCTCTTGCATCAACACTGCACCAAGACCTTGAAGAGAGGCATCGCAGAAGACCTCGAACGGTTTGGATTCATCAGGAGGAGTTAGAACTGGAGCAGTGAACAATTTCTCTTTGAAAGTGTTGAAAGCAATGTCACATTCCGGAGACCAAACATACTCGACGTGCTTCTGGAGAAGGTTTGAAAGAGGCTTCGCGATCTTTGAAAAGTTCTCAACGAACCTTCGAAAGTAGCTTGCGAGACCGAGGAAGCTGCGGAGTTGCTTCATGTTCTGAGGTGGTTCCCAATTCACAATTGCAGACACCTTCTCCGGATTCACCGCTATGCGCTTGGCAGAGATGATATGCCCAACATAGAGGACCTCATCGAGCCAAAACTCACACTATGAGAACTTGGCGTAGAACTGATGTTCCCTGAGCTTATCGAGTACCAAACGCAAGTGCTTGGCATGATCTTCCTTGTTCTTCGAAAAGACCAGAATGTCGTCGAGATAGACCAAGACAGTCATTTGTGTAGGCGTTGAAGATGAAGTTCATCATGCGAGAGAAAGTCGGAGGAGCGTTGACGAGGCCAAAAGACATGGCAGTGTATTCATATGAACCATAGCTTGTTCTTAAAGCCGTCTTGGGAATATCTTGCTCACGGATTCGAATCTGGTGATAGCCCATACGGAGATCAAGCTTGGAGAATACTTGGGCACCTTTGAGTTGTTCGAACAGCTCATTGATGTTGGGAAGTGGGTACTTGTTCTTGATAGTCTTCTTGTTCAATGGATGGTAGTCAACACAAAGTCGGTCCGTTCCATCCTTCCTCTTCTTCACAAAAAGTACTCCACAACCCCACGGAGAAGAACTAGGTCGGATGAGACCCATTCGCTCTTGAATATCGAGTTGCTTCTTTAGATCCTTCAACTCTTCAGGTCCGAGCTTGTAAGGACGCTTGCAAACCGGTTCCATGCCAGGCTCAAGATCGATAACGAATTCAACTGGCCGGTGCAGAGGCATTCCTGGAAGCTCTTCTGGAAAGACGTCTTGATATTCGCAAACGACTGGAATTTGAGAGATGGCATCCAGTTCACCCTTCTCATTGAGAGAAAATAGACGGATTGTATCGTCCCGAGTGGCAAAGACAATTACATCCTTAGACGAATGAGTCAATTGAATTTGCCTGGCAGCACAATCAAGCTGCGCCTTGTGCTTAGAAAGCCAATCCATTCCGAGAATAAGATCAATATCCGAGTTACCAAGAACCACCGGAGAGGACAGAAACTTGTAGTCGCCCAATGTGATAGAGATATCGGGAGCAACCAAACTAGAAGTCAAAAGCTTGCCGGGAGAAACAACTTGCATGACTTTGGGCATAACCTCAGTATCAACATTGTGCTTTGATGCAAATGGGCATGACAAGAAAGAATGCGATGCACCAGTATCAAAAAGTACTTTTGCAGGAATATCGTTAACAGGAAGGTTACCCATGATGACATCTGACGAGTCCTCTGCCTGAGCTGCATTCATCAAGTTGACCTTGGCGTGCTTGGGGTTATGCTTGACCACAGCTGTACTTGCCGATCTCACATGAGGAGGAGGAAGACGCCTCTGATTGAAGCATTTGTTGGCATAGTGACCCTTCTGTTGGCACTTGTTGCACGTGACCTCTGAAAGCGGACGGTGATACGGATCACTCGATCTTGGAGCTTGAGACGAAGTCTTGTTCTGAAAGCCAGGGTTGGGTGGGTGGGAAGATCCACTGCCACCTGTGCTCTTCTGTTGATAAGGCTGACGGAACGGAGGAGGAGGAAGCCAATACTTCTGCTACTTAGCCACTTGAGTTAAGGAAGAAGGAGTAGCATCTCTGACTCGCTTCTTGGAAGCATCACACTTCAGTTGAGCAGCCTCTTGCTTCAATGCCATGTTGTAAAACTCATCGTACCTCCTGGGCTCAAAGAGAACGAGAGCTAGCTGAATTTCTTCTCTGAGACCACCCCTGAACTGGTATATCATGCTCTTCTCATCAGGGATGTCCTGCTTAGCAAAGCGGGCGAGCTTCTGAAACATCTTGTTGTAGTCATAGACAGACATAGAGCCTTGCTTCAGGTTGCGGAATTCCTCACGCTTGCTTTCAACCACGCTCTGAGGAATATGATGAGCTTTGAAGTCTTGACGGAATTCATCCCATGTAATCTCACGGCCTCCTCCGGAATCTTTGTACTGCTGAAACCATTCTGCAGCTTGGTCTTTGAGTTGGAAGGAAGCGAACTTGACAAAGTCCTCAGGCCTGACGTTACTGCACTCGAAATGCTTGCACAAGTCCACGAGCCAATCATCAGCGTCAGTTGCCTCAACGCAATTGCTGAAGGTCTTTGGTTGGTTAGCAAGGAATTGATTGAGTGTAGCAAAGTGATTCTGATTGTTTCCCTGGTTGCCTTGGTTCGCTTGGTTGCGCTCTTGAAGAATTTGCATGATCAGCTGCGTGTTTGCATTGGTAGCGGCCATCACAGCTTGCCATGCCTCCGGAGGTGGAAGTGGTGATGGCGGATCAGGATTCGGAGTCGTGCGCGTTGGAGGAGCCATCCTGAAGAGGTTGACATCCATTAGCACATTGACAGACAAATATTGAAGCTGAACCAAATGGGTAGAAATTGCAACATATAGTCTTCACATCCGAACAAAATGAACGAATGCATTCCAATTGAAATGGTCACATACCCATAAATTGAGAAGCCACTTAGAATTTAGGTAGAGGAATAAAATCAACAAGGTACGGAGCAAGAACGAATACTCGGTAAGGATCACCCAATCTCAAACCAAATATTCATGGACGAAGAACTAGAGCTACAAGAATTCCCACCTATGAAACTCCCGAACCTTTTCGGTTATGCAATCAGGTGTTGGGGATACAGGGGAAGCATACTATCTCACCCAAATCTAGCAAATCCTACATCCAGCTGTATCCATCCTTCAACACATAACCGAGAAAACTTCGGAAATCGTCTACCTCAACCTTTGAAAAGCATCCGTTATACAAGTTATGGCAATACTCCCGAACTCCCGCCCCAGTACTGGGTGGCGTCGAGGTTATCTCACCAACAACTTCATAAAAGAGATTTTTGATGTCGGCGAACTAAACTCAGGTATTGAAGAACTGCAACGATAAAATTGTGACGACAACACCTCGGAGCTCAACTCCCCGATACACTGCCACAACCCCTAAATGATAGGAGGCACCAAGAACAATGTTCTCGTCACAAATCGATCGGAACGATTCCAAGATACCCGCGTGATCCTAATTTTTTTAGTGAAATTTGAGAAGAGAAGAGTCAAAACTCTACGTCAGGATGCCTTACCAGAGCGATGATGGGACTGGGGAGTAAAAAGAATTCCCAAACTCTCCGATATATAATTCCTAAATGACTCAAAACATTTTTCTAGACTCAACTCATCATCTAATTCGATCAAGCAGGGGCGCTCCTAATGTCGGGGAAGGCTCTGATACCAACTTGTCACGCCCTCGATGCGGCTATATCTCCTACGTGTCGAAGCATGACTTAGAGGCATAACCGCATTGAAAGAAATGTCGCAAGTAAGGTAATCTTCACAACAACCCATGTAAATAGATAATAAGCGGAAAGGTACATAGTTGGCTTACACTCGCCACGTCACACAAAGTACATAAATAGCATTACAATCATCCAATACATTCATGGTCCGACTACGGTACCAAAATAAAAGATCAACCCCAACATGCGACACGGTCCCGATCGCCCCAACTGGGCACCACTACTGATCATCAGGGAAAGACACATAGTAACGCCGTGAGTCTTCGTCGAACTCCCACTTGAGCTCAAGCGCATCATCTGGAACAGAGTCATCGGGCCCTGCATCTAGTTTGGAAGTAATCTGTGAGCCACGAAGACTCAGCAATCTCGCACCCTCGCGATCAAGACTATTTAAGCTTATAGGTAAGACAAGGTAATATGTGGAGCTGCAGCAAGCGACTAGCGTATATGGTGGTTACCTGTTCGCAAAAGAGAGCGAGAAGAGAAGGCAAAGCACGAACGAAGAACTATAGAACAACCTATGGCAAACATTACTCCAACACCGTGTTCACTGCCCAGACTCCGCCGAGAAGAGACCATCACGGTAACACACGCAGTTGATTCATCTTAATTAAGTTAAGGTTCATGTTATCTACAACCGGACATTAACAAATTCCCATCTGCCCATAACTGCGGGCACGGCTTTCGAAAGTTCAAATCCCTGCAGGGGAGTCCCAACTTATCCCATCACAAGCTCTCACGGTCAGCGAAGGATAAACCTTCTCCCGAGACATTCTGACCAGACTCGGCATCCCGGTTCTACAAGACAACTTTGACAAGGTAAAACAGATCCAGCAACACCGCCCGAATGTGCCGACAAATCCCGATAGGAGCTGCACATATCTCGTTCTCAGGGCACACTCAGATGAGACATCCTACGAGTAAAACCAAACCTCAAGTTGCCCCGAGGTGGCCCCGCAGTTTGCTCGGTCGGACCAACACTCAGAGGAGCACTGGCCCAGGGGGGTTTACATAAAGATGACCCTCAGGCTCCAGAAACCCAAGGGAAAAAGAGGCTAGGTGGAAAATGGTAAAACCAAGGTTGGGCATTGCTGGAGGAGTTTTATTCAAGGCGAATTGTCAAGGGGTTCCCATTATCACCCAACCGCGTAAGGAACGCAAAATCCGAGAACATAGCACCGATATGACGGAAACTAGGGCGGCAAGAGTGGAACAAAACACTAGGCAAAAGGCCGAGCCTTCCACCCTTTACCAAGTATATATATGCATTAAGATAATAAGATAATATAGTGATATCCCAACAATAAACAATGTTCCAACAAGGAACGATCTCCAATCTTCACCTGCAACTAGCAACGCTATAAGAGGGGCTGAGCAAAGCGGTAACTTAGCCAATCAAGGGTTTGCTAGGACATGGTGGGTTAGAGGTTTGACATGGCAATTTGGGAGGCATGATAATCAAGTGGTAGGCATCATAGCATAGGCATAGCAAAAGAGCGAGCATCTAGCAAGCAAAGATAGAAGTGATTTCGAGGATATGATCATCTTGCCTGCAAAGTTGTCAGAGTTGACTTGATCCTCGTAAGCAAACTCAACGGGCTCCTCGCTAGCGAACTCGTCTCCTAGCTCTACCCAAACAAGACAAACAAGCAAAAAGAACACAATCAACCACGTGCAAAGCTCAAACAACATGATGCAAACATGGTATGCTATGCGGGATGCGATATGTGATGCATATGCAAGATTTGACAAGGAATGATTGAACCTGGACTCAACTTTGAAATCCAAGAGTGCCACTAGAAAGGTGAGGTGATTTCGGTTGAAATGGATATAAAGATCACCGGAATCTGATGCACGGTTTGGAAATGGCAAGCAAAACAAATATGGCACCGGTCTGCGATAACAGTAAGTGGCCATCTAAATGCATCAAGATAATTATGCTACAGCACTCAAACAAGACAACAAAATACATGGCAGGTATCCACTCATGATGCTTGACAAAAGATGAACACTGAGCTATGGCCAATTCATCCATTAACATGTTCAAACAAGCATGTCAAAAATGCAAACGATGACAAGTTTCAGACTTAGTGAAATTAACACAAGTCTGGAATTTCAGATCAGGTAGCACACTTTGGAGCAATAAAACTATATGATACAGGAACTTAACATGGCAAATCAAGGCATGACATGAAGCTACTCAAAGCACTTAACAAAAGTCCCTTAGTGACCTTGAGCCAAAATGGATCAGAAAATACAATTGCAAGCATGTGAACATGGCAAAAACATAATCAGGTTACAGACTTAGTGAAAAACTGGAGCATGCAAATCTGTTAACGAGTAGGCATGTTCACGAGCTCGATGTACTCACTACGGAGCAAGGAATGACGAACTAAGCATACACCCAACAATAATACATATTATATAAGCTAGACATGGCAAGAACAACAACATAGAATGCATGGATCAACAACTACATCCTCGGCAAAATCGCTAACAAGTAGACAATCTGCCAGGATTCACGAAATAGCAAAAGTAGAGCTCGATTGACTCAAGCTAGGGTGCTCCATAAATGCAAACAAAGACATGGATGGATAGAGCACCACAATAATAACAAATCATCCTTACTGGTCATCCTCAAAAGAGGCACGGATCAATAGGAAACAACATGAACATCTGGCATATTGATAAAAACAGATCAAGGACTTAGTGAAATTCCAAGTCCCTGAAATCAGCATTAACGAATGCACTACTTTGCAAGCTTGTGCTAGTCACCACACATGTCACAAAAATACATGGTAAGCACCTCTGTAAAGATGGAATGGCATATAACAAAACACATGTAGAGCTCAGGAGCATATCATGCACACATTAAACATGGCAAAAATGACAAAAAGCTATTTGGTGCAGTAGATCTGTCAATTATCTCGAATAGTTCTCTTCCAACAGCATTTCGGGCACCAAAATGAGCTCAAATGAAAATGTTACGATGAGATGAAATGATGTGCTCTCTGAGGCGAACATTTTGATATGCTACACGCCCAAAACGGAGTTATGGATGCGGAGTTACGATGCATCAAATATGCAAAAATTACTGAAAGAGGGGGGGGGGAGTCAACCCAATCTAGGGTTTACTGTAGATCTGGATCGGGATCTCGCCGGAGCACGGACTTCGAGGATGGCCGAAAACACTGTTCACCGGAGGTCGAGGTGGCCGGAGGAGAGGTCACCGGGGCCGGGCGGCGAGGTGGCGTGGGGCGCGGTCGCCGGAGCAAGGCGGCGCCGGTGAAGGAGCTTGGCGCGGCGGCGGGCGGCGCTAGTGGCGGAGCTTGCCAGCGAGTAGGCGGCGCAGTGGTCAGCGATGGTGCGGCAGGCCGGCGCGGGCGGCGCGCTCCCTCGCGCGGGCGCGTGCGGCGGAAGGACGCGGGCCGGGAAGGGCCCGCCTTGGGCCTCGCGGGCTGGCGGCGGAGGTGGCCGGGCGGTGCCACGTGGCAAGCAACGAGTGGCGGCGACGGTGTGTCCGGCGGCGGTCGGACGTGTTCGGCCGCGCGGAGGGGAAGAGGACTAGGTCTAGGGTTGGTGATGACCCAAAATTTTGGGGGGAGTGGCTATATATAGGCATAGGAGGAGCTAGGAGAGTCCAAATGAGGTGCAGTTTGTGGCCAAGCGATCGTGATCGAACGCTCTAGATGATGGAGAGGGTTTAGGTGGGTTTTGGGCCAAAATGGAAGGGTGTTGGGCTGCAACACACACGAGGCCTTCTCGGTCCCTCGGTTAACCGTTGGAGTATCAAACGAAGTCCAAATGGTACGAAACTTGACAGGCGGTCTACCGGTAGTAAACCAAGGCTGCTTGGCAAGTCTCTGTCCAATCCGGAAATGTTTAACACCCACACACAAAAAGAAGGTAGAAAGGACCACTGGAGGAGATAGGAGCGCCGAAATGCAAAACGGACAACGGGGAAAATGCTCGGATGCATGAGACGAACACGTATGCAAATGCAATGCACATGATGACATGATATGAGATGCATGACAACGACAACAACACATGAAGACAAAAACCCGAACCCGAGGAAATAAAATAACTTAGCGCCGGAAACGACAAGAGTTGGAGTACATATTAGGTAAATTACATCCGGGGTGTTACAGTACTCCTCCGCACTTTGGTTTGTGGCTCAAGACTTTTGACGTGAGGCCGCGGGTGGCAGAGGAGGAGCAGGAAGGGTGCGGCAGCATCGTAATAGGCAAGCTTGTCGACGCGGCGGTTTGATTCGAAGGATCCTTCGCCGAGTCTTCCGGCATGTGGAAGGAGGGGTGGTTTTATATCAACGAGCCGCGGGGCTCCAAGTGGGCGGCTACGCCCGCGTTCCGACCCGGCCCTCCGATTCAGCTTGCTTCATCGATCAATAAAGGGGTTGGACTGGGGATCCGTTAATGAAGTGCAAACCCTGCAAAGTCGCATCCGAAGCCTTTTCGAAAAGGGCATCGATCTTGTGAACGTCGTTCAAGTAATGCTAGTCCGCCGGACCCTGCTATGTCAGCGGCGGCCTCTCCGTATGTGGGAGTTTAATCCTGAAGGGCGCCAGACTCTTTAGCACTTCTTCGGCGCTACGCACGAACGAATGTGGAAACTATAGTTAGGGCAGCGAGAGCAATGGCCGGCACCACCGAAGACGTTGGCCTTGACTGCAATCATCCAGACACTTCGGTAAGTATTCAATCTTCGAACACCTTCCATTCAAGCATCTCTTGACAAGATACTGAACAATCCGTCCCTATACATGACTAGATAAAGAAAGCGCTGTTAATCTGGTGTCCGGTGCCCCTTCCCGAAGACTCTGCGACCGCCCTGCTGACGAGGATGCTGACTCCGACACCGTACCAGGTGTCTACAGAGGGGGGCGAGAGCGGGGAGCCCAGAGGTGATGCCCGCCCTGAGGACGAATTAGGCGCTGTGTTCAGGGAAACCAAAACCCTTTTTCCCAAGGGCAAAGGTGCAGACACTACAAAAAAAAGACACTTCCGTGATGATACGTGTTTGTCACAGTAGGTCGCGTTTTTTGTCCTGCATGTACATCCATGACAAATTTATGACAGAATCAAGATAGTCATACCTGTGCTGTCATAGAAGTGTTCTATGACATTACCAAAATTATCATCAGGGAAGTGTCCACTTCCATGACGATAAATCGCGCGTCACAGAAGTGCTTTCGTCAAGGGTGAACGACACGTGGCATCCACTGTAACGGAACGCCGTTAAGCTATTGGGTTCGGTTTGGGATCCGATAACCCGTTAACAGCCTCGACCAATGGGGATTTTCCACATGTAAAATCATCATTGGCTGGAGGAAACACATGTCGGCTCACCATTGGGACAGATGTCATCCACCCATTGGACACAAAGCGCCTATGATACGTCGACACGTGGCACGGCCCAACAGAGGCCCATTCCTGTGAAAAGGCCGGCCCGTTTAACTTGGTCAAAAGGTGGCGGGCCGGCCCACGACAAGCCTGTTAACGACCTGTTCGCATATAGCCCATTTACAGCCCGCTAACCCAGGGCCCGTTCATGGCCTAACCAAATCAGGCCCAGTAGCGTCATCTGGGCCGTCCAATATAATTCTAGCCCGTTTTTAACTTCCGGCCCATGTATGGCCCATGACGTTTTTTGGCCCATATGAGTCCCTGATTACTCTCGGTCCATTAACATCCCATGGTAAAACTGGCCCGTAATGAATAGTGTATCACTTTATACCCATTAACGGCATGTGGTGAAACTGGACTGTAATGAAAACTGTACCACTTTATACCCATTAACGACCCATTATTCCGTTGGGCCGTTTCCAGCCCATGTTATCTTTCGGCCTTCTCGGGGCCCATTTATTCTTGGGCTCATTTCCACATTCGTTTACTTACGGCCCGTTACTGTCATTTTCTTCTTGTGGGCCAAATTGAGCCCATGGTTACAGTCGGCCCGTTTGTGGCCCGTTAATACGTTGGGCCGTTTTCATAGCGTCATCAAAATACGGCCGATTATGACGGCCTATTATGGTCGGCCCATGAACGGACGATTTCAACTCTAGCCCATTTATAGCCATAATATGGGCTGTTATTGGCCCATGATTGGCCAACCGATCATAAGCCCGTAGAAGGCCCATTGATGATATGGCCCATAGAAGGCCCATTGTGTCTACGACCCGTATAAGGCCCATTGTTTCTATGCCACATAGAAGGCCCGTTGTTTCTACGTCCCTTAGAAGGCCCATTGTTTCTACGACCCGTAGGAGGCCCATGTTAACTACAGCCGATGGACATCAAAGTTCGCCACCAGTGCAAATATAGGGAACACCCTACACTACACAAAAATGGCTTGCTGTTTTCTTCAGCTGGTGGCTGCACGTTAAGAACAAATTTTGTATCGCACCAAAACAAATTACAACTATAAAGCAAAAGGAAGGTTGGCATAAAAGTTTACCGTCTAGCAGATAAATGCACCACCAGAAGTTTAGAAGCTCAGTTCATTTGACCTGACTGTTACTATCGGTGTCAAAACCAGCGGATCTCGAGTAGGGGGTCCCGAACTGTGCGTCTAAGGCGGATGGTAACAGGAGGCAGGGGACACGTTGTTTACCTAGGTTCGGGCCCTCTCGATGGAGGTAATACCCTACTTCCTGCTTGATTGATCTTGATGATATGAGTATTGTAAGAGTTGATCTACCACGAGATCGTAGAGGCTAAACCCTAGAAGCTAGCCTATGGTATGATTGTTGTTGTCCTACGGACTAAACCCTCCGATTTATATAGACACCAGAGGGGGCTAGGGTGAGTCGGTTACAAGGGAGGAGATCTACATATCCGCATCGCCAAGCTTGCCTTCCATGCCAAGGAGAGTCCCATCCGGACACGGGACGAAGTCTTCAATCTTATATCTTCATAGTCCAACAGTCTGGCCAAAGGATATAGTCCAGCTGTCTGGATACCCCCTAATCCAGGACTCCCTCAGTAGCCCCTGTACCAGGCTTCAATGACGATGAGTCCGGTGCGCAGATTGTCTTCGGCATTGCAAGGCGAGTTCCTCCTCTGAATACTCCATAGAAGATTCTGAACACAAGGATAGTGTCCGGCTCTGCAAAACAAGTTCCACATACGATCATGGAGAGAATAATATTTCCACACATCTAATCTGCTAACGACCCTTCATAACATGACATCACGCCGTGGCCTGTTCCTTATATGAACCGTTTTTCCCAATCAGCCTGCACGCCTTGCGAGGTGATTTTACTGGCACGTCTTGTCGGAGCAGAGATCGTGTCCCCCTTATTACGGATTCTCATCAACACGGACGTGGGTAACCCAATCGTGCCCGTTGGTGTGACTCCTCAATTGAAGGAAAGTCCCAAACGGTCACGGGGAGGACGCTTGGTATTCACCCTCTTTATAAAGAGACCAAGGCCTATCATTTTTCTCCTCGAAGTTAATCGAATCCTCCCCCTCCCGCCTCAACTTCCAACTCCCGAGGCTTAGGTCAGGCGCTTCGGACCTTCAACCATGTCCGGATCCAACCTTCAAGGTCGGTGGATGCCTTCCTCTGTCACAGAGGAAGACGTCAAGAAGCTAAGAGAGGCGAGGTTCTTGACCGGCGAGATCTCGCACCGGCTGCCCGCCGAGGGCAGGTCATTCCTAGTCCTGAACCTGGCGAGAGTGTTGTATTCATCTCTCACTTCCTCTGAGGGCTAGGCCTCGCTTTAGATCCTTTTGTCAGGGGGCTCATGTACTATTACGGGCTGGATTTCCATGATCTGGCTCCGGATTCCGTCCTCCACATCTCATCGTTCATCGTCGTGTGCGAAGCTTTCCTCCGCATTACCCCTGACTTCGGCCTATGGCTCAAGACCTTCAATGTGGAGCTGAAGATGATCGAGGGGCGACACGCAGAGTGCGGAGGCGCCGTAATAAGCAAAAGTGCCAATTCCCCATGGCCAGAGGGTTCCTTCCAGGAGGTGTCCAGCTTATGGCAACGGGAGTGGTTTTATATCACAGCTCCTAGGGGTACCAAGTGGGTGGCCGCCCCTGCTTTTCGCTCGGCCCCCCCGCCACGACTGACGTCATGGATTAACAAGGGGATAGAATGGGGGCCAGTAAAGGATGTGCTGACATTGTAGAGCTGCATCCGAGATCTCCTCGAGAGAGATATCGGTCTGGACACGGTAATGCAAGTCATGTTAAGTCATCGAGTCCTGCCCTGCAAACGTTGTCCCCTCCGAATGTGGGAGTTCAACCCAGAGGGACCGCGAGCTATTCAGCACTTCCTTGGCATGACGCTCGAAGAGATGTATCAATCGTTCTTCGGACCACAAATAATGTGTCCGGACACCACCGAGGACGTAGGTCTGAGCTGCAATCGCCCGGATACCCAAGTAAGTAGCCGAACATGTTGTCTTTTTTATTTATCATAACATCATTCTGAAAAGTCACTCTTTGACCAAGACTGGGTAACAAAGGCGAAGATGATCAGGTGTCCGGCCCCCTTCCCCAAGGTCTCACCGGATCCTGTACTAGCCAGGATGCTGGAGCTCGCGCCTTATCAAGCGCCCTCAGGGGAAGATACAGGGGGAATAAAGAGGCTGAAAGGGGACCTCGCTCACCGCTCATCCAAACCGGGGGAGTTAGCGCCTCCACGAAGGAGGATAGCCGGGGAGAAGAATCTGAAATTCCTTCTCCCCAAGGAAGGAAGAGGACCGCCTCTGAACACCCGAAAACAATGGTTTCCAAACGGGGGAAGAAATCTTCGCCAGAGGGTCTTGCCCCGGGGGGTACCCTGGCCGCACAATGCCCGCAAGGGGGTCAGCCCTCCACCGAGCTGTAAGTAAAAGGGTACTTAATAGTGAAAATATCATGCGCTACTTCTGAGGAAAATAACCAAAGAATTTATCTTGTAGTTCGGATCATAGCCCTTCTCGACAGAGTTCGTCTTCGGGTGATCTTCTTCCGGAGATGATGGAGAGCGAAACGCCTCCCCCTACCATCCCGCCTCATGAGGCGGGCGACCCGGAGGTGTCGTCGCGGAGGGTTTCTCCTGATCCGGCAAGGCCAGAGGGTAATCCTTTGGCCACCCGAAGTCGTCAGTATCCGGCTCTTGAAGAGAGCAACTGAAAGAGTTCGACACCGTCTGGTGTGCGGTCGGACGCACTGAAGGATCTGCTAGAGCAAGCGGCTCTCTCAGAAGCGCATCGTACGCTAATGGGTATAGTGATTGAGAGGATTTCATCCACCAAAAGCGGGTTGCATGAAGCTTTTACGAATCTGCTGAAAGGTTTTGAGGTGCGTGAAATAGTGTGTATTTTTGGCAGTACCGCACATGTTAGGTGTGCCCTATGCAGATAGTAGCCCCTGAGACTTTGGTTGCCGTCGAGAGTGGCGGCAAACAGAGGATCATAGTCCCAGGTAATAATCAATCCGCCTTCATATGTAGGTGGCGGAAGGTCCGGTGGCTAGCCGGACTGGTGAGTTTGCCGAGCTGAAGCGGCAACTTGATGCGGCAGATGCCGACATCGTGCTTGTTGCTACCTCTTGAGCACTGCGTTGGATTTCCCCGAAGAGGAGAGGATGATGCAGCAAAGTAGCGTAAGTATTTCCCTCAGTTTTTGAGAACCAAGGTATCAATCCAGTAGGAGGCTACACGCAAGTCCCTTGTACCTACACAAAAACAATAGCTCCTCGCAACCAACGCGATTAGGGGTTGTCAATCCCTTCACGTTCACTTACGAGAGTGAGATCTGATAGGGATGATAGATAATATTTTTGGTATTTTTTTGATATAGAGATGCAAAGTGAAAAGTAAAAAAGCAAAGCAATAATAAAATGATGGAGATTGATATGATGAGAACAGACCCGGGGGCCATAGGTTTCACTAGTGGCTTCTCCCAAGAGCATAAGTATTCTACGGTGGGTGAACAAATTACTGTTGAGCAATTGACAGAATTGAGCATAGTTATGAGAATATCTAGGTATGATCATGTATATAGGCATCACGTCCGAGACAAGTAGACCGATTCCTGCCTGCATCTACTACTATTACTCCACTCATCGACCGCTATCCAGCATGCATCTAGAGTATTAAGTTACAAACAGAGTAGCACCTTAAGCAAGATGACACGATGTAGAGGGATAGTTTCATGCAATATTATAAAACCCCCATCTTGTTATCCTCGGTGGCAACAATACAATACGTGCCTTGCTGCCCCTTCTATCACTGGGAAAGGACACCGCAAGACTGAACCCAAAGCTAAGCACTTCTCCCATTGCAAGAAAAACCAATCTAGTAGGCCAAACCAAACTGATAGTTCAAAGAGACTTGCAAAGATAACCAATCATACATAAAAGAATTCAGAGAAGATTCAAATATTATTCATAGATAGACTTGATCATAAACCCACAATTCATCAGTCTCAACAAACACACCGCAAAAAGAAGATTACATCGAATAGATCTCCACGAGAGAGGGGGAGAACATTGTATTGAGATCCAAAAAGAGAGAAGAAGCCATCTAGCTAATAACTATGGCCCCGAAGGTCTAACGTAAACTACTCACACTTCATCGGAGAGGATATGATGGTGTAGAAGCCCTTCGTGATGACGGCCCTCTCTGGCGGAGCTCCGGAACAGGCCCCAAAATGGGATCTCATGGATACAGAAAGTTGCGGCGGTGGAATTAGGTTTTTGGCTTCGTATCTGATCATTTGGGGGTACATAGGTATATATAGGAGGAAGGAGTACGTCAGTGGAGCAACAGGGGGCCCACGAGGCAGGGGGGCGCCCTAGGGGGGGGGCGCCCCCACCCTCATGACCGCCTCTTTTGTTACTTGGCGTAGGGTCCAAGTCTCCTGGATCACGTTCGCTGAGAAAATCACGTTCCCGAAGGTTTCATTCCGTTTGGACTTAGTTTGATATTCCGTTTCTTTGAAACATTGAAATAGGCAAAAAACAGCAATTCTGGGATGGGCCTCCGGTTAATAGGTTAGTCCCAAAAATAATATAAAAGTGGAAAATAATGCCCAATATAGTCCAAAACAGTAGATAATATAGCATGGAGCAATCAAAAATTATAGATACGTTGGAGACGTATCACTTGTCAACAAGCGGCTTGACGAGGCACAAGGTATGTGATTTCTCCGGTGATCAACACGTAGTAAGAGGAGCATAATGCTAGTATCTTTAATATGCTATGACTACAGATGGAGCTGCGGCCGTGGAGACCCTTCGGGCGGAACTTGCCCGAGCCAAAGAACTAGCCAGGAATAGTGATGCGGCCGCTCTGAAGGCAGCCGAAGAGCTGAGGGTCGAACAGGCTGCCCATTGCCAAAGTAAGGAAAAGATGGCCAAGATGGCCGTTGAGTTAAAAGATGCCGCCGACCGGTACCAGCTTCTTGAAAAGGAAAACCAAGCGAAGGTGACAGAGCTGGAGAAGGCCATGGTAGCAGCCAAGGAAGCCCGCTCGAAGATCAGAGCGTCGAAGGACGAGCTGCGTCAAGCTGGAGATATCATGGCTGGGAAGCCCTTCTTGCTGCGGACGAAATTGGAGATCCGAAGTATGCCCCTCTTGATCAGCTATGGAGTTCTGTGGACGCATATGCGGATCTGGAAGCCAGTGCGGCTGATGCAGCCAAGTACTTCAAGGATCAAAAAGATCGTGAAGTGGAAAAGCTATTCTGGTCGCGGTTCAACGCTCCAGCGCATCCGCTGCTGTTAAATGAGCGCATGACCGAGTGGGCCGAGCTCCATAGGTTGTCCGGGCTTGCCATGGGTTCTGTTGTGGATCATCTGTGGCCGAGAGGCCCACGGCCGAATAGTTATTTTGGTTTGGTGCAACGGTTCCTTGGTGCTGTGCCACATATCGATGCTATGAAGAGGTCGACGTGCATAGAGGGTGCGCGGATGGCACTTGCCCATGTGAAGACATACTGGGCACACATGGAGGCCACCGCTATTGCAACCCAGGGTTCGGCTGTGGGCCGAGTAGCTGCCGAGCACTACCTTGAAGAAGTCGTTGAAGGCGCTCGTTCAATAGAAGCTCAGTGCTCGAAGAATATTATGTTCTAGTGACATATATTCCCATTGTAAAAACAATGTTTTATTGAATTATAAAGGCTGTGTTTATACTTTTGCCTGAAAGTATTATGATGCCTCCTGTGCAGCCGTTTCTGTATATATGTATATAACCTGAAAGTTTGCAGTCGTCGGCTTCAGCCCCCACGCATATAATGCGGGGGTGTTCGCAGAAGACGCGTGTTCACACTTGATCCAATGTCTTGGTCCATTAAGGAGGTGATAGCGCAGCGAACTAGGCAATCGGACTATATTGTTTAACACTTTCACTTAGCCATAGGAGTTTGACGGTGGGGCTACTATATAGCCCCTGGTGGCTCCGCGCTCATCCGAATACAGGGCGCGTACATGCTTGGCCGGGAAACGGCCCTTCGTTAATGCGGAGGAATCTCGAAGATTCCGCTAGGTCATCGAGTGGTTGACTAGTCTCGCGCTTTATCATGACAATCAGTTTTCGGCTTTCTCTACTAAGGTGCTCATCCGGATGAACCAGGGCACAATCGCAGTAGTTCTCCTGGTGCCACCTTAGCCGATAGAGCGGAACGTAAGGTAGCAAAACACAGGAGCCGGGCAAACCCAACATTTAACCAAAGACATGATTCGGAGCTGATGCATATAAGGCCAAACTCGCGACGCCGAACACTCCCTAAGGTATTCGGTCTTTATAATATATGCCGGGCTAAACAATGCCCTTGATAATGAGCCCCAAGTGTCCGGGTACGTGCAATATTCTGATGTGTCCACATGCCAATAACGTCAGCATCCTTCTCGGTTGTACTGAGAATCCGGAGGATGTGAACAACAAGAGACAGTAAAAATGGTTTATGCAGGGTCTTAATCTAAAAATAAACCTTTGAACGGGTCCCTGCTGCACGTCTGCGCCTGTGTCTCCATTGTGCCGTATCCTGGACGGGTGTAGCACGATTGTCATCTGTAAAAGAGAGGAACTTAGTTGAAAGTTGTCGTGCAAAAAATTGGTTATTCTAAATAAACCATTTAAAATTCAAGATAAGTAAAGTTGAGCCGAATTATCGCTGTTTACACGCGGGAAGCCCCTGGTACCGTCTATAAGGGTATAACCATCAAACCAATCTCAATTATATCTAATTATGCGCCGGACTCGTCTAACCGTGTCCGTGGTCTTAACGACCGATCATTTGTTCTGGTTGGTGAGGCCGTCTAGTGTTCGGATGTTAAAGCAGCCGCACGTTCTTTTGCGCGTAAGGAACGCTCAATGTTTCCATTTACTGTGATGATGCCACGTGGACCGGGCATCTTAAGCTTGAGAGAAGCGTAATGCGGTATTGCATTGAAATGAGCGAAAGCCGCTCGTCCGAGTAATGCTTGATAGCCACTTCGGAATGGAGCAATGTCGAAGGTTAACTTTTCGCTTCGGAAGTTGTCGGGAAAGCCGAATACAACCTCTAGTAATAGGGAGCCCGTGCAGTGGGCCTCTGTGCCTGGTATTACTCCCTTGAAGGTAGTATTACTATGGATGATTTTTGTTGGGTCTATCCCCATTTTGCGGACTATGTCCTGATATATCAGGTTTAGACTACTGCCGCCGTCCATGAGGACTCGTGTGAGATGGTATCCATTTATTATTGGGTCTAACACCAAAGCAGCCAGTCCTCTGTGCCGGATACTTGTCGGGTGATCCCTGCGATCAAAAGTGATCGGACAAGCCAACCAGGGGTTGAACTTAGTGGTGACGGGCTCTAGGATGTGTGTTTCTCGGAGTGCAGGTTTGCTTCTCCCCTTCATCACATGTACCACGTTTACTGTTTTGACTTCTGGTGGGAATTTTTTCTATCCCCCAGTGCCTTGCTGGCGAGGCTTATCCTCGTCTTCGCTCGGTGTATCCTGCCCCTTGTGTTCGGCGTTTAGCTTGCCGGCCTGCTTGAAGACCCAACATTCTCTGTGGGTATGATTTGCAGGTTTATCAGGGTGCCGTGGATCTGACATAGTTTGTCTAGAATCTTGTTTAGGCTGGACGGTCCATCTCTGTTGCCTTTGAAAGGCTTTTTCCGCTAACCTGGCCGAGAGCCTCTGAATCCGGCGTTTACCGCCGTGTTATCTGGGTTGTCTTCTTTATTCCGACGCTTGTTTTTACTCCGTCGTGGTTTTCCATTGCCATCCCTGACTTCGGATGTGGTTGGGTCGCTAGTGCTACTGCGGGCTAACCAGGTATCCTCACCCGTGCAAAAGCGGGTCATGAGGCTTGTTAGGGATGCCATTGTTCTCGGTTTTTCTTGGCCGAGGTGTCTGGCGAGCCATTCGTCTCGGACGCTGTGCTTGAAAGCTGCTAAGACTTCGGTGTCCGGACAGTCGACGATTTGGTTCTTCTTAGTGAGAAACCTGTTCCAAAGCTTTCGGGCTGACTCTCCGGGCTGTTGAATTATATGACTTAAATCGTCTGCATCCGGAGGTCGGACATAGGTCCCTTGAAAATTAGCCCGAAAGGCATCCTGGAGCTCCTCCCAACTTCCAATGGAGTTATCGGGGAGGCTTTTCAGCTAGTGCCGAGCTGGTCCTTTAAGCTTGAGGGGCAAGTATTTGATGGCGTGGAGATCGTCTCCGCGAGCAATATGAATATGGAGGATAAAGTCCTCAATCCAGACCCCAGGGTCTGTGGTCCCGTCGTACGCCTCTATGTTCACTGGTTTGAATCCTTCTGGAAATTCGTGGTCCAGCACCTCGTCGGTGAAACATAGGGGGTGTGCGGCACCCCTGTATTTAGATGTACCATGGCGTTCAGACGGTTGTGTTGTTTAGTTTTGGTTGTGCGTTGGAGCGCTTTTCCTTGATCTATAGATGGATCTCGTTGCCCCGACCTTTTGATGCGAGTCCTCGCGTGGATCGTGTACTGACTTATGTGCGGCCTTGTTAGCCGCTCTATCGCGGCCACAAGGTCGTCGATCCGACCGGTCGGCCGTTTTATTTTTTGGCTGTGGGGGCTCTAAGGCCTCATCGTCGAATTCAGGCAGCAGCTTGCGCTTTGGGTAGCTCTTCGTGTGGCGACTGCCACCGTACTTTTCTGCAGTGTCGAGCACTTTGTTCCATCTACTGTTGAGTGTATTTTGCGCGGCCTTGAGCCTTTGCTTCTGCTTCTTCAGACTCCTCGCAGTGGCAATAAGCCTTCTATGGAGGTTCTCTTGCTCCAGGTGCCTTTCCGGGATGATGTGTGCATCATCATCCGGACTGTTCTCCTCTCCGAAGACGGGTTGATTAGCTTGACGCTCGGCGTCGCCGTGATCGGACAGCGGCTCCGTACTGTGTTCATCGTCCGCTGGCTCACCCTGCTCTGTCGCTGGGTCTATGTGGTCATCGTTTCCTCCGGAGTCGACCGGGGTATTATTTTTTCTTCCGCTGTTATCGCTGTTTTTGCCGAGGCAGGATTTGGAGCGGCGCCTATGCCGCCGCTTTGGTTGCTTCTCGAGGGAGCTATCCACTTGCCTGACTGCCTCATCATAAGTGATTGATGAGGGATACACAAGAACATTAGTTTGATGTAAGAACATGCTTAATACACAGATGTACTAGTATGTACCAAAAACAGAAAGGCATGTCATATTCAAAGTTATAATGTGTAAGCTAAGCAGATGCAATTTAACCAAATTGGAAGCAATACAAGCTAGACATCCGGCTGGAGTGGTGAGAATGATCATCTAGGACCTGGGAGCCTGGTGGGAGGCAGGCTTCTTCACCACCATCGCGGCTTTTTAGTTGGCTTCCAGGTGATGCCTCTCTTTGCTGGGCTTGTCACTAGCTCGGCCAATGCCCTGACTAGCTATTTATCTTCTGGTGCTCACGGGATGGTGGTTCATGTAAAAAATATATTTCCTTATCTTAATAAAGACTGACTTCGGCCTTTTGAATACAATCTAGACACCATATGCAACATGCAACCACATATGACACCGCGAAGTTAAAGAAAGCACCTGGGATGGTGGTTCATGGCGAGCGAGATCACCAACTCCAGAGCTAATTTTACCGTCTCCATCTACTGACACCGCACCCGTTATAACGCTGAAACGTGTCTTGCCTAAGACCGAAGAAATCTAGAGCTGCTTCTCTCTTTTATTTCGTGCTTCTATCAACTGATTGGCAGAGTCTGAAATACCCATGCATAAAAAAACAATAGTGAGAGTATGGGTGAAGTGTGTGCAGAACTAAAGGACTGTAAAAGTAGCAGATAGCAGGCGGCTGAAAAATAAATGACAAGAGACATATGATAGCTCTACAACATTGCCTGGCAAACATAATTAGATTCTACTCCGTATGATTTTGTAATATATGAGCACAGGGATTGCTGGGAAATGCAGGTACTCCTCTAGTACACCACCACATGTGGTCATGTCAAGATAACAGTCGACTGAAAATAAATAGGTCAGTCGATTTTTTTTAATGATCCGTCCAATCTATAAGGAATGAGCAGATGGCCTTCGTCTACCTCCCACCAGTCACTGTTGACGATCTTTCTCAAACCGCCAGCGACCACCGGCCCAGACCCCTGCCTTCGCCGCCCCGCCCTCCCCTCGACCTCACACCACCGCCGTGCTTGGTAGCGCCCCCAGGCCATCCCTTTAATCTCGGCCGACCTCCAGATCAGGCGCTAGCAGCTCTAGGCCCCACACGCCCCTAAGATAAACACCGAGGTGCTGTTTCCCCGGCGTAATAGGAGGACTAGCGCTTGTTATGCCGGAGAATGCTTCCGTTAATTGGGAATCAAGTGACTAGGAATTGAAATCTAGGGGGGCGACTGACCTCTAGCTAAGGTGAAATAGTATATGAGGAGAAACATTGTGCATCGCGAGTTACTAGGAACATCTAGTATCAAGAAGAAGCGGTCAACTAGTGTCTTCGGCGAGATGAATACCGTGCAAGCATACACATAAGATTTGCACGAATAAGGGAAGAGGAGTACCATTTTGTTCACCGGCGTGGTCTCCTTCACATGTCGCGGCGATCTTCTTCTTTTTGTCGGGGGAACCGATGTTTCGGAGGAGGGTGCAGGCTTGGACGACCCATGGCCAAATTGTTGGCTGTGTTGACGTGGCCGTATGTCGGCGGAGGGGAGGCAGATCCGAGGCGGCGAAGGACGGCGCAGCAGGAACAACTCCAGTGTGGTGGACGGTGGGGAAGTTGGAGCGGCAGCGGTGAGGCGCAGGACGGCGTGGTTGAACTGGCTCAGGTATGGACGGCTCGGCCTCGGCTTCAACTACTAGCCATGGAGGGCGTTGCGGTTGAGGTTGCGGTGGACGATGACGTCGGGGTATCGGCTCCAGCGTGATGGAGGAGGGCGGCGGTTGATGGGTGGAATGGGGTGGCGGACGGAGGACGCCGGGGTTTCGCGGCTGGTGGAGAGGTAGTATTTGCGCCCACGGAGTACGAATGGGGAATCAGACGGGTGGGCGAGGGGGAGGGGGGAGAACCATGTTTCGGTCTGGGACGCGCTTGTTTTTGGCTTTTTTGAACAGAAGATGGGACGCGCTTGTTTGAAATTTGGGGAAGTACAAACTTTGCCCCCCTCTTAAATTTCGGACCTACTGTGGGTCGGGGTAGGATGGTAGTCCCAGGTGTCCCAAATAGTGGGCAGGAGCGATTTTGGCCGCGCGCATGTGTGCTTAGGCGGCCATTGTGTATGAATGTTTTTCGGAGGCGGTTGCGTGGCGTCTAGATGAAGCTACAAACCAACCCCGGTTTAGAGCTTTGGACGTCGGGCCGGTAGGTTTCACGGGTCAGAGTTATTAGAAAAGTAATTTCCTTGTACTACCAAACATTGGTCTCACGTGGTTTCGGGCGAGTAGAGGCTCTTTTGGCGCTTCGTTCGAAATTCTGAAACACAAGCACTCACGTTTAGAGTACTCTTGAACTTTAAGGATTGACCTAAATAGACAACGTTAAATTTGACCTTGTATGTTTGAAAACCTCATTAAATTATCCGCTTCTTTTTGAAAATTTGACACTTGAAAATCCTATAACTACGATTATTTTGGAATGGAGGAGCTAAATTAGAGTGCTATTATGTACAAAATCAGAGCAAAGATTGGTCCCCCATAATTTAGGTATGATTTACAAACGCCATGATATCAAATTCAAATAATTGAATGGACTTCATGTTGAATTCGATTTTTTGAAACCACCTTAAGTTGAATTCAAATGTATGCTAGTTCATAGGTAGCTATTTATAATGTTCATTGTGTAACTTTCGTATGTATAATGTGCTTTACACACACAACATGAACTATACTCACGTTTATATTCAATTGCTAAAGCGATGCATTGTCTGGAGTTCAAAATACTAACTATGTGGATCAATTATGTCGAATAGTAACATAGACATGCTCAAATTCGATAGAATCTAGATGTCTGATGGATCAATGACCGTTCCTTACGCGAATTGCAAATATCATGATCCCATCCTAATATTTGGATACAATTTATATCTTTAATCAATGTGTACAGCAGTCTTGTATGTGTAGTTTCACTCTCCATCGGTGGTCTCTCACACATGCTCACACTCTCTCTCCTGAGGTGTCTTTCTCGCACACATGCTCTCGATATAACCCTCCATCCCTCTCGTAACCATTTACGACTATTTTCACTAACCTTTATCACAAGCACTCTTCCTCTCGCAAGCATACACACGCACAATCCCCATCGACCCTTTCTATATACATAGACCTGCCTACATGTCTCCTGTACACACATTATCTTTAGGCATGTCTCTCACGCATTGTCTCACACCTCTCTTCCTAATCGACGAGTATGATTCTAGCAGAGCATTTTGTAGGATGCCCCTTAACGTTAGGTTGGATGAATAGTAATATTAGAGATAAAGGGCTTACCTTAGTCCGAGAACCCAGGGTTACAAATCCTAGCCAGCTTTGTCAGTGGACATAGAGTCCTTCACAATTATGCTATATTTGTATTGTATGACTAGTCATCCATGGGTCTCCCTAAATGCGTCACTGGCCGACCAATGTGGCGTAGGATGGAACCGAACGAAGGGCCTCACCTCGACCCACCGGACCTCACGCGGTGACACGCCCTCTGCCCCCATGTCTCGTTATCTTCTCACACGCACACATACCAACACCGACACCACACACACAAAAAATATTCTCCTGGTGCCTCTATCCACTCCCCCTTGCATATACACACTCAAGGGAATCTTTCGCCGTGATGCCATATTCGTCTCTCTCTCTAGACCACTCACATTTCTCATTTATCTCTCCCACGCCCCCCGCCCCCCGCCCCCTGCCGGCCCCTCTATCCATGCGTCTCTCGAATACGTAATACACACACATACCTCTCTAGGCCCTGCCAAATGCATCAACTACACATTCACACATGTTACATCACGTACCCCATTGATCTAAAAAGCCCTCTCTTCACATTTATTTCGCATACAACATTCCTTTTGAATAAAGTGTGGCCAAAAAAATATTTTAGAATTTCTACGTATATACAACATTACAAAGTTATATGGAGGAGTATGAACGCTTGCATTGCATGGTGCTCACCATGATATTTATTCCGCACTGTGAATTTGTATATTTTTATACTATATATAAAGGTAGTCATAATAAAGAGAAATGAAGAGCATCTCTCTCTCCATCGCATACCCCCCTCTACGCCCCTTTCAGGTACGCCCACAAACTATCTCCAGGTCCTGTAAAAGTAAGCCCCCAGCACATTCACGCATGTTTCATCTTTGTCTCGCGATATATACAGTGACGATCATTGTATTTGAAGCGAAAGCATGATACATACATTGGACTTCAAAATCCACTCATTACTGTCACCATTTACGTTTTGTGATTATTATACAGTCACGGGCTCACCGTACAACTCTGTATTTGCTCAAGACATGACTAGTTGACCTGTTAAACGCTCCATGTGGCACCTCTAGTGTTGCATCACATTATCTCACTACCATCGAGCCCACCTGTCGGCTTGTATCTACTCTACATCTACACTCTTATAAAATGCTAGCAAGATGCCCATGCGTTGCACGGAACATCAAGATGCATTTGTATGAGTAGTTTATCTTGGGAGAAAAGGGTGAACAAGGGAAGGCCTTATTTGCAAGTGTGGAGAGGGGTGTGGGTATCTTTTTGCAAAATTGCCATAGTTTCCTTCCTATCCGTCAGATATAGATCGGACAGCCTATATTGCAGGATGGCAGGCACACGATCATCACCGACTATGCTTTTTATAAGAGTAGGGATAAAATACACTCTTATAAAAAACAGAGTTGGTGATGATGGTGTGCCTGCCATCCTGCAATATAGGCCGTTCGATTTATATCTGATGGATGGGAAAGAAACTATGACAATTTTACCTAAGATGTACCCACACACCTCTCCACATTTGCAAATAAGGCCTTCCCTCGTTCAACCTTTTCTCTCACAAGATAAACTAGTCATACAAATGCATATTGATACGTGCAACGCACAGGCATCTTGCTAGTAAGAATGAAAACAAACGACAAAAAAATATTGGACGGTGGTTCGAAGTCATGACCACGGGCACAGCGGACAAGGTGGCCTTGTATTGGTATGCCGAGCCGTCTGTTTTAACACACATGAGCTGGTGTGGTGATTATACACACACGCACGTATGCACACGAACTGCATGCATGCAACACTCACACGAACACATGCACCCACGCACGCACGCAACACTCACATGTACACACGCGGCCACGCACGCACGCAACACTCACACGCACACATGCACGCATGCATGCACACACCAGTACACCACACAACCAACACACACTCTCACGCTCAAGTGCTCAACCTACACGTGCACACGCACACATCGGGCCCTGACAGAGACATACACAACCAGGTGATTCCCGCGCACGGGGTGGAGTCTTGTCGTGCCTGCGTAAATTTGTGTTTATCTAACCTTTCCCCTGTGCGAACTGACAGGTGGGACCCACAAGGAACATGGTCAATTTAACTAGTCAACATGGTGCCACGCAGACTATTTGGCCGGTCAACAGAGTGCAATCCGATGCTGAACCGTGAGCAAGTGACCGTATAATCACCGCAAAACGTATATAGTGACCGTAATCAGCTTATTCTGAAGTTCGGTGAACGTATTACGCTTTTCTCTCTGTAGGCCCTCCAAAACTACATCTCTACACGTTCTCGCATGTTACATCTAACAACTATGCAATACAACACTACTACTACACTCTAACACAATAAATCATATGTGTTTTTAGTTTTACTAGATATCATATTGTTACTTAATTATTCAGTTTGCATACATTAAAATTGCCTTTGAAATGTATGGCCAGTATCACATACCGCACGGGAAAAATCCCGCCCTTTCCTGTTTCATCGGGTTTGTATCGATGGATCGTGCGAAACAGCAAAACTATAGTACTATATACACTACAAGTGACATGTCACTGGGCCGTCGTGTCGTGTACTCCTCCATCGTAAGAGTGGAGCGCTTGCTTTCATAAATCTTCTAGTCCCTTTCGCCGACATGTGGGGCATCAAGCTACCAGGTCCATGTGCCATACCGGAATACAGTGCAGAGCAGCCGGGGTGAAGCACCCAGTCATGGCGCCGGCGTAGTAATGAGCAATGAGGCGTCAAATCACAAAGCTGCACCTTTCCCGCAGTTAAGTTGGAGGGACGAAGTAATAATGCTAAAAAAAGAAGTTGGAGGGACGAAGCAACCATCATTTCACTCGTTGCTGAATCCGCTTCTCCCTCATCTTCTTCAAGTTAACCACGTGCTGCTTCTGTCGTTGTTCTGCCTCATGTGGGAAGCGGATCGGCTTGGTAAAGCACTAACACGTGGGACCGCATGTTAGCAAACCGCCAGGACAATGTCCTCTAAAAATAAGAAACCTCCCCCGCCATCCGTGCGGCAAAATCACCTCCTTTTTACTAATCTTAATTCTATAATTTTTTAGATCAATATAATTGAGATTTGTATAGATAGCACACAAGAGCAATACCAAGTGGTACGGTTAAGGGCATCCACAATGTGTAGCCAAATGTGAAAATAGCTTTTGGCATCGTGGGAACCATTATGGGCGGTGTTGCCAAAGCCAAAAGGATGGAACGAATCTCCCTGATTGATTGATTGAAGGAATATAAAAATGCAACGTCTCTCCTCTTTCTCCCGTGCTTGGACACATGTACAGTATAGAGGACGGAGTCTACTCCCCTGTCCCTTCTATCACAAATCACAAAGCAGTGAGGCGTCAAATCACAAAGCACAGACGAAGCAACCATCATTTCACTCTTCTCTGACTCTGCTTCTCCATCGTCTTCTTCAAGAAACCATCTCACCGCACTAAGCTGGACGGATGACGCTACTGTGTACGAGTAGTACTAGTACATTTACGCGTCCTTTGGTTCAACGGACTTCCTGGATGCAAATAAGGCGGTTGTCTCGGCTTGCAGGCGGCACTTGCGAACGACTTACCATGGTCTCCCTCAATGGTGTTCTCCGTCGAACGCACTTCGCCAAACCACAACGTTCAAGATATCGTCGACGTCACCGCAATGGGGAAGGAAGTCAAATATAGTTACTACCTGTATTTTTTGTACACAAGGCCAGTATATCAAAATTACAATTTGCAAAAGGCCACTAACACTAATCGAGGCAAAATTGATGGGGTTTGCCTCGTACTAGCAACCAAGGACATTAATATCCCCTGCATGCATGCGGAAATGAGAAGGTTGGTTTGCATGGCGCTGCATTAATCAAGCGATGAGGGGTGAGATGGTTAGCTCTTTGGGCTTTGGAGAAAAAAATACACATTAATTGACACGTGAAACGAGGATTTGTATCGATTAATCCCGTGAAGGAAAACCCCGCCTTTCTTTTTTAACACTAGTACTCCTAGTACGTAGTACTACGTACTTATCCTGTTTGGGTCTAGGCCTTGCATTGCCATACTTCGCCACACATTTTTGCCAAGCTTGCCTAAAGTTTTCAAAATGAAAAGGAGGTACACTTGCGCACGGCTGTCGCGGTCGCACCGCACCCTCACACGGTCGCTCCTGCACGCCGCGGTCGCACTGCACCCTCACATGCACAGTCGCTCCTGCACGCCGCAAACCCAACCAAGGGAACGCATCCTCACTGACACGTGTTGTCGCATGTGAACAAACCAAACCCAACCATCCTACCGCTGACACATAATTTTCATTCATAGAGTATGTTTATCCAACCACATGTTGGGGAGTATCCGTACGGCCCGTGCGGTGGTCTGTTGGGGAAGAAGAAGAGGTGAGGAAGAAGGGTTAGGAGATGTAGGATATTCATCCAACCACCTGAAATGGTAGACTGACCCAAGTCAGGTGACTTTAATAACAATATATGTTTTTACACAACAAAAGATCCATAAAAACAACAACATAAAGAAAAACTATCACTGCTCGCAGAATGAGACGGCCTCGTCGTCTTTGGCAGCCGGTGCGAACCAGCCGTAGCTGCCGATGTGTGTCTCCGCACCGTGGTTGTCCTCAGCCTCCAGCTACTCGTTCACGCGGAGTGTGCGGGCGCTCTGCACGGACAAGAGCACCACCTAGTTCAAGTTGAGGACGTCCGGTTCAGCCTGCAGGAGGGCCTCAATGGCAGCGGCATCCGCGCGCTCTGCGTCGAGTCGAGCCTCCGCCGCTCGGTTCAAGTCCAGGACGTCCGGTTCCGCCTGCATGAGGGCCTCGATGAGAGCGGCATCCGCGCGCTCCGCGTCGAGTTGAGCCTCTACCTCCCGGTTCAAGTCCAGGACGTCCGGTTCTGCCTGCAGGAGGGCCTCGATGGCAGCGACATCCGCGTGCTCCGCCTCAAGTTGAGCCTCTGCCGCCCGGTTCACATCCACGACATTCGATTCCGCCTGCAGGAGAGCCTCGATGGCAGCGGCATGCGCGCGCTCCGCATCGAGTTGAGCCTCTGCCTACCGGTCCTCCTTTAGTATCGCCAGGTTGAACCGCTGGTCCGCCTACACCATGGGGGACTCGGACGCCGGCATGAAGTCGACGTCCATCGTCTCATACCCATCGGGGGCCTTCTGTGCCACGACCTCCGCCATGAACATTGGATCGGCTTCCTCCTCCTTGTATCTTGGCTCTAGAGAACTCAGGGATTGGCCCACCGCAAAGCGAGCTAGGGAACGGAGGTCTCTAGCACGGACTGCCGCCGCGATTTCTGCGCGGCGCTCCGGCATCAGCATCTTGTAGTACATGATCTTGCGGCACACCATGGCTTTCTGGCGAACTAGGGGACGCTTGATGTGGGCTAGGGGATCTAAAGGTGGGGGAAGGGGCTGGAGATTAGGTGTGGTTTTAGGGCAGTGGCTGGCATAGGCCAAGCAGCGAAGGTTCTAGTGTGAATAGTGGTTCCGGTGACGATCGGTCAATTTGTTTTAACTGTACATTGCTCTTGTCGCCTTCGCGTTGTAGCCCGGCACGCTGGACCCTCCACGTCGCTCACCGAATGGAACGCTCTTCGTCTTGCGTTTTCGCTTGCTTGTGGGACCGCAATAGAGAGCAAACCAACGTCCTTCCCCCTCCCCCGCCCGCATCATTTTATGTGGAGTAAATAAAAACAGAGGGAGTATACTACGGATGGAGGATCCCCTGACATGGCCGAACCCATTGAGTAACTGACATGCGGGGCCTAGCAAGCATGGGGTCTTCCAGTAAGTGACCGAGAGGGAGGGTAAGGCAAGGATACGTATGTGAAAGGAGCTTCCAATGATATAATTTTCACATTATACATCTCATGTACCGAATGGGATGCCAAAACTAAGACGCGAAGCGACACGTAGTGGAGGCAAAGTGAAACTTCAAACGAACCGTTTGTTTGTATGCATGTCGGGCAAATTACAAATAAACATTGGAAATACAAGCATGGTCTAGGCCCACATGCGAATGATACTCGGCAGAATGTTCAAATGAGGCACGCGGGAGGATGGACTCGACCGAAGGGCGACATGATCGATGGAGAAGAGGGTTGGAGATGAATGAGAAATAAGCAAGCGCCACATGATTATACGTGACCGGCTCAAATAAACAATAAGTTGCCTCGCTTGGCATACATAGTGAAAGGCCTAATGCGCAACGTGGAACACTGACGCTCGAATATGGCCAGGAAAATAGGGAAACCCACATGTGGGGCACACCTTCCAGGACGACGTAGCGCAAACTAGTCGAATGGAGGAGTGATACGTCTCCAACATATCTATAATTTATGAAGTATTCATGATATTATATAATCCATCTTGGATGTTTAATGGGCTTTACTATGCACTTTTATATTATTTTTGGGACTAACCTATTAACCCAGAGCCCAGTGCTAGTTCCTGTTTTTTTCCTTGTTTCAGTGTTTCACAGAAAAGGAATATCAAAAGGAGTCCAAACGGAGTGAAACCTTCGGGAGAGTTATTTTTGGAACGGGAGCAATCCAGGGGACTTGGAGTGCACGTCAGGAAAGCAACGAGGGAGGCACGAGGCAGGGGGCGCGCCCACCCCCTGGGCGCGCCCTCCACCCTTGTGGGCCCCTCATGGCTCCCCTAACATATTTCTTCCTCCTATATATACCAATATACCCTAAAACCATCGGGAGACAGAATAGATCAGGAGTTCCGCCGCCGCAAGCCTCTATAGCCACCAAAAACCAATCGGGACCCTGTTTCGGCACCCTGCTGGAGGGGGAATCCCTCACCGGTGGCCATCTTCATCATCCCGGCGCTCTCCATGACGAGGAGGGAGTCGTTCACCCTCGGGGCTGAGGGTATTTACCAGTAGCTATGTGTTTGATCTCTCTCTCATGTTCTTGAGGTGGTACGATATTGATGTATCGCGAGCTTTGCTATTATAGTTGGATCTTATGATGTTTGTCCCCCTCTACTCTCTTGTAATGGATTGAGTTTTCCCTTTGAAGTTATCTTGTCGGATTGAGTCTTTAATGATTTGAGAACACTTGATGTATGTCTTGCGTGGGATAACCGTGCTGACAATGGGTTATTCTATTGATTCACTTGATGTATGTTTTGGTGATCAACTTGTGGGTTCCGCCCATCACTACAAAAAAAGACACATCCGTGACATTTTGGGCCGAACGAAATTTTTTTCTGTCATACATATGACACTTCTATGATGATAATTGTGACAAAACCCGGTATCATCGTACATGTGGTGGGCTCCTACTTCTATGACAAAAAATCATGACAGAAAATGGGCTTTTCATCCTGGGCGGGCCGGAGACGCAGCTGCATGACATTCTTTGGGCCGTCCATGACGGAAAAAACCGTGGTAGAAGCGAGGGGAGGAAAATTTCGGGGAGTTCCCGGTTATGGTGGGAGGTCGGGGGCCGAGCGATGCGCGTTTCTCTCATACACGTACGCGCGTGTGTGCGAGGCGTTGGCTCTAACTGAACCCGAGTGAGGCGTTGGGCTCTAACTGAACCCGAGCGATTGCACTGCAGGCTACGCGTTACTGAACCCGAGCGATTGATCGATGGCTGTTAACTGAACCCGATCGAGTGATTCCTTCGCTACTGCTGCTAACTGAAGTCGATCGATGCTGCCTCTGGGATGAACAGTGAGCATTGTGGGGGGGGGGGTTGGATGAACAGTGAGCGGTGGCGTTGCCTCTGGATGAACAGGACCCCGTGGTGTGGTGGAGGGCTGGATGAACAGTAGACGGTGGAGGGGTGCCCGTGGAGGGGTGGATGAACAAGACCCCATGGTGTGGAGGGCTAGATGAACAGTAGAAGGTGGAGGGTTGCCCGTGGAGGGGTGGTTGAATAGGGCCCCATGGTGTGGAGGGCTGGATGAACAGTAGACAGTGGAGGGGTGGTTGAACAGTAGCCGGTGGAGTAGGGTGCGGTGGAGGCTAGATGAACAGGAGCCCGTGGAGGCTGGAGGAGGTCGACGGTGGAGATGAACAGTATCCCGTGGAGTCCCGTTTTGCGGTACACCACACCCCTCCCGATGAACAGGACCCCCGTTTCGATAGTAGGAGGTCCGTTTTGCGGTACGCCACACCCCTCCCGATCAACAGGACCCCCGTTTCGACCGTAGGAGGTCCGATTTGTCCGCTTTGCGGTACACCAGACCCCTTCCGATCAACAGGACCCTCGTTTCGACCGTAGGAGGTCCGTTTCCTCCGTTTTGCGGTACGCCAGACCCCTCCCGATCAACAGGACCCCGTTCTGAACATAGGAGGTCCGTTTCCTCCATTGTGCGGTACGCCAGGCCTCGTTTCCATCGCCTGTTCCGTCCAAGCCCTCCCGATGAACACGACCACGCATTCCGTTCTGACCCAGCCGGTTGGCTCCCACGTGTTCCATTGCCTTCCGATGAACACGACGCATTCCGTTGCCTCCCCATGAACATGACAGATTCCGTTGCCTCCCCATGAACACGACGACGACGTTGTTTCTCCGTTCCGACCCAGCCATGTACACGAGCCTTCGCCGTACATATGCGCGAGTAGGCATTCGAGACCCCGCCTGTTTGTACACATACGTGGACGTATTTTCTTTCTTGCACCCTGGCCACTGTACATACGTGTACATGCTACGTGCGCGCCTCTACTACGACACGTGCGCACCTCTACATCCACCAGTATATATGTACATACACGTTCGCGACCAGAATGACAATGCTACATACACTTCGACCAGGTGGTTCCCAACTGTCAGGCACTTCCTTGCGTGCGAAGATGTAGCTGGTGGGTCCCAGCAGTCAGGGGGGCAGATCATTTTTTTTGCCCGGACGCACTTCCTTGCGTGCGAAGATGTAGCTGGTGGGTCCCAGCAGTCAGGGGGGCGAATCGTTTTTTTTGCCCGGACGCACTTCCTTGCGTGCGAAGATGTAGCTGGTGGGTCCCAGCAGTCAGGGGAAACGTTTTTTTCGCGAAATACAATGGCCCGTCCGGTGGGTCCCAGCTGTCAGGTGGAGGAATCATTATTTTCCGCGTAATAAGGAGGCACTTCCTTGCTGCGGCCGTGGACCAGCTGTCAGCCTCTCCATGTACAGTCCATGTCCGATGGAAGTCGTTCCTTGACCATGTTGACCACGCTGCGCCGAGAGCACCATGGCGGTGGACGACGGCGTGGCCTAGGAAGGGGAGGACGCGGAGCCGGGGAAGACGCGACAGTGGAAGCCCGCGCAGAGAGGAGTACGAGGGTTCACTGGTTCGGCTGCGGTATGTGGCTGCCGTCGCCGCAGGGCCTGGCCAGCGGTGGGAATAGTAGGGGGCGGTGAGGCCTCCGCGGCAGCACATCCGGCCACGGGAGGCAGGAGCATGCGGCACGACCGGCGCTGCTTTGGGCGGCTGGAGCAAGAAGACCAGAGGTTGAAGAAGCACTATGGCCGTTGGATGGACATCATACGGTCACTGAAGCTAGAATAGTTTATATTGACTAAGTTGACAAAGCCCTCCATCCCCGTCAACTTAGTAGGCCCACAAGTCAGCCTCCCACCAAGCTGGGTCCTAGCTAGCAGGGGGGTATTCATTTTTTTGTGCGTAATAAGGAGGCACTTCCGGTGGGTCCGAGCTGACAGCAGGGGGAACGTTTTTTTTCACGAAATACGGTGGCCCGTCGGGTGGGTCCCAGCAGTCAGGGGAAAACGTTTTTTTCATGATATACTGGTGGGCATCCGGTGGGTCCCTGCTGTCAGGTGGAGGAATAATTATTTTCCGCATAATAAGGAGGCACTTCCTTGCGGCTGCCGTGGACCCAGCTGTCAGCCTCTCCACGTACAGTATTCTTCCGATGGAATTCGGTCGTTGACCACATTGACCACACCGCGCCGAGAGCACCATGGTGGTGGACGACGGCGAGGCCTAGGAAGGGGACGACGCGACAGTGGATGCCCATGCGGAGAGGAGTATGAGGGTTCACTTGTTCGGCTGTGCTGCCGTCGCCACAGAATAATAGGGGGTGTGGGTGAGTGGAGTGGAGGGATGGCCTGGCCAGCGGTGGGAGTAGTATGGGGACGGTGAGGCCTCCGCGGTAGCACAGACAGCCACGGGAGGCAGGAGCAGGCGGCACGACCGGCGCTTCTTTGGGCGGCTGGAGCAAGAAGACCAGAGGTTGAAGAAGCACTACGGCCGTTGGATGGACATCGTACAGTCAGTCGAGCTAGAATCGTGCATATTGACTAAGTTGACAAAGACCTTCATCCCCGTTAACTTAGTAGGCCCACAAGTCAGCCTGCCACTATACTGGGTCCCAGCTAGCAGGGGGAGTATTCATTTTTTTTGTGCGTAATAAGGAGGCACTTCCTTGCATGAGAAAATATAGTTGGTGGGCCCGAGCTGTCAGCGGCGGTAACGTTTTTTCATGAAATACAGAGGCCCTTTCGGTGGGTCCCAGATGTCAAGTTGAGGATTCATTATTTTGCATGTAATAAGGAGGCATTTCCTTGCGTGCTTCTGTGGACCCAGCTGTCAGCCTCTCCACGTACAGTCCACTTCAGATGCATGTCGGTCGTTGACCACGTTGACCAGGCCGCGCCGAGAGCACCAGGGCGGTGGACGACGGTGAGGCATAGGAAGGGAACGATACAGAGGCAGGGAAGACTCGACAGTTGTTTCCCACGCGGAGGGGAGTACGACCGTATGAGGGTTTACTGGCTCGTCTGCCGTCGCTGGAGAATAACATCAGGTGTGGGTGAGTAGAGGGATGGCTAGGATAGCGATGGGAGTACGGTGGGGAGGTGAGGCCTGCGCGGCAGCACAGCCGGCCACGGGGAGGAGGGAGGAGGCGGTTCCGCCGACGCTTGTTTGAGCGGCTGGAGCAGGAAGAGGAGAGATTGAAGAACAGGGGGTATGGGTGAGTGGAGTGAAGGGACGGCCTGGCCAGCGGTGGGAGTAGTATGGGGGCGGTGAGGCCTCCGCGGCAGCACAACCGGCCACGGGAGGCAGGAGCAGGCGGCACGACCAGCGCTGCTTTGGGCGGCTGGAGCAAGAAGACTAGAGGTTGAAGAAGCACTACGGCCGTTGGATGGACATCGTACGGTCAGTCGAGCTAGAATCGTGCATATTGACTAAGTTGACAAAGCCCTTCGTCCCCGTCAACTTAGTAGGCCCACTATACTGGGTCCCAGCTAGCAGGGGGAGTATTCATTTTTTTGTGCGTAATAAGGAGGCACTTCCTTGCGTGCGAAGATATAGCTGGTGGGTCTAAGCTGTCAGCGGCGGTAACTTTTTTTTCACGAAATACAGAGGCCCTTTCAGTGGGTCCTAGATGTTAGGTGGAGGAATCATTATTTTGCGTGTAATAAGGAGGCATTTCCTTGTGTGCGGCCATGGACCCAGCTGTCAGCCTCTCCACGTATAGTCCACTTCAGATGCATGTCGATCGTTGACCATGCTGACCATGCCACGCCGAGAGCACCAGGGCGGTGGACGACGGCGAGGCCTAGGAAGGGAATGACACGGAGGCAGGGAAGACTCAGCAGTTGTTTTTGTTTCCCACGCGGAGGGGAGTACGACTATACGAGGGTTTACTGGTTCGTCTGCCATCGCCGGAGAATAACAGCAGGTGTGGGTGAGTAGAGGGATGGCCAGGCCAGTGATGGTAGTACGCGGGGGGGGGGGGGGGGGGGAGGCCTGCGCGGCAGCATAGCCGGCCGCGGGGAGGAGGGAGCAGGTAGTCCCGCCGGCGCTTGTTTGAGCGGCTGGAGCAGGAAGAGCAGAGATTGAAGAAGCACGACGGCCATTGGTTGGACATCCAACGGTATACAGGCCATCTGTGGAAAACAGCATATAGCCCATTTGCCATTATTTCAAATAATTTACAGCCCATTTGCTAATTCTTACGGGTTTTTTGGAGCCCATATTCTTTATGTTAGCATTACAGCCCATATTGTGGCCACAGTTAAAAAATTATACGAAATTTTGCATATGTCGGTGCGGTCTGAACTGTTTTTAATCCCGAAATTTCGAGTCACATTCAGACCGATTTTAAAAATAAATGTATATCAATATAAAATCTAATAAATTGTGCATGCATAAAAATCAATGCAACTTAAAATCTCGAAATGAAAGAAAGATATTTGAAAATACTTGCCGGTTTGATGTGTTTTAAAAATGTACAGTCCATTTCTCATTACTGATAGGCCATTTTCTCGGCCAGCCAAATGAAGCTCTCCTCGTCTTGAAAGATTTGCAGCCCAAAAGGCCTGATAAAGCGACTTACTTGACAAATCACAAAAAAACTGGGCTAGCCATTTTCAGAAAGAAAAAAAACTACTAGGCTGGTCTATGGTAAACATAAAATAAAAGGCTGTCTAGACAGGCCAGAGTGTCCCGCACAGCCCAGTTGACACCCTGCTTCCGTCTCAAAAGCAAACTAGATAAATGCCACTCCAATTATGGCAATTCATAAAAATTCCACTGCAATTTCCAAACTTTGAGAAATGCCACTGCAATTTTTGCAAACTTTGAAAAATGCCACTGCAGTTTGCAAACTTTGAAAAACGCCACTCCAGACTTCGAAAAATGCCACTATAAATGGCATGAAATGGCATTTTTCAAAGGTTGGAAATTGCAGTGGCATTTCTCGGATACACCATATTTGGAGTGGCATTTATCAAATTAACCCAAAACAAAAATAACTGGGCGAGCTGCTGGGTCCCTGGTGTCAGCCGCTCGTTGTGCAATTCTCTCGTTTATTGACTACGTTGACAATGGCATGGGACCCAAATGTCATAAATCCACTAGGAGGAGCCATTTTTTATTGGCTTGAAATAAGGAGGCACTTGCTTGCGTACTGCCATGACCTTGGCGGGTCCCTGTTGTCATCCTCTCCACGTACAAGTCAGCCTCTAAACCCGTGGAGGACAAATACAACCCATTTAAAAAAATAACAGCCCATTCCATACGTTCAAACGGAAAGTTCAACATTCAGAGCAAAGTAACAGGTCTGATCCACATATAGAGTACTGAACTTCCACGTTGACAACCATCATAGCCAAGTTAACTATATACTCCCACTAACACTCTAGTAGCGTACAAGTACTAACTTACTCTTAGCTAACTAGGCGATGCCGGCCGCCATCTGCTGTCCATGCTAAACGCCGGCACCGGCGTCCTCCACCTCGCCTCGGACTTGCTAGAGGTGCGATAGGGCGCGTTGCTCGCGCGCGTTGGCCCTTTCCATGCCGGCGTGGTCCACCGAAGCTTCGGCTTCCAAGCGGGAAACCCACTTGACGAGCTGGTAGTAAAAATCGGCGTCGCGAACGCATGCGTGCCCGACAGCCTCTAGGGCTATTTGGCGGGCACCAGCCTCCATGTAGCCGGCCCAGTTGCGGGCGCTCTACTCGCGACTCAGAGCGTCAGTGCACTGCTGCTCCATGTCCCGCTGGCGGCGCAAATCGGCGATACGCTGCTCCTCCACCAGGCGGTCGCGCTCCAACAACTCCTCGAACTCCGCATTGCCATCTGAAGACAGATAGAATGCCTCCTCCCTCCGTCTGCCTTCCGGTGAAAACTCGAACACTAGTTCCGGCGGTGACCGCCTCCGGCGTCGCCTACCACGGACGGGCGGGGGCATGGCGGACGTGGCGAGTGACGTCGGGCCGATGGGGGCTTATGAGGATATGGCGAGTTGGGTAACGGTGGCACCGGAGAAGGCCGGGAAACAATACTTATAGGTGGAAGGTAGCGCGACGCTCATCGGAATTCAATGCATAATGTCTTAGCGCGCCAGCTTACCATGGAAAACTAGAGAAACTAAAATTATGACTATGCCGTCCCGTCCCGTCTAGGTCACACGCTGGCATGGCGGTCAAACGAGTGCACTTGAATCATCTCCCTCCTTGTCAATAATGATTCCACGAATTTAAAGCGTATCTTTTTTCGCGTCAGTTAGCTGCCTTAATTATGGCCGGCTGCATGCCGGCACTCAGAATCGCTCGTAGGTAGTACGCGAAGCAGCATGCAACCACTTAAATCGCTGGAATTAATTAGGCTTAAACTTCTGCATGCCGAGGACACGCATGCAGCCACTTAAATCGCTGGAATTAATTAGGCTTAAACTTCTGCATGCCGTTAATTATTGCCATGCCTTGGTCTTGCTGCTTTGCTCACGGGACTAATAAACCCGGATGGAGGGAGTACCTTGGTTGGTGAGAGGTTTGAATTAAGCCCTGCAAACTGGAAAGGAGGTACTAGTACGTGCATGATCCGCTATTTATTCGTGTAGGATCGAGTAGGTCATTTCTTGAATTGAGCCCTGCAAACCGGAAAGGAGGTAGTGCATGTGTGATCAGCTATTTATCCGTGTAGGATCGATAGTGTAGCTTGTCAGTTTCTTCAGAGGTAGGCATTTTTATCCGTGTAGGATTGATAGTGTAGCTTGTCAGTTTCTTCAGAGGTAGGCATTTTTATTCAAAAAACCGCCACTTCGCATCTTGCGTCGCAAATAAAACTGCCAGGAGCGCATTTGTAGGCTAGCTAGTGATCGATCAGTAACTTGTAAACACTAAGCGAACAGAAATAAGTAACTGTTAATGCATCTCAATGATTCATAGATCATATACAAATATGTAGCTCCAAAAGCAAAGATCAGTCACTTCGGATCTTGCGTCACAACTAAAACTAACTAGTATGATTCCCATACATAAGATCAACATGTTAATGCATCTTAATGATTGACAGATCATATACAAATATGTTGCTCCAAAAGCAAATATCTAGAAAAAACAGTTGTTCTTCCTACTAACATGGATGCTTCTCTTGGCCAACATTCAGTACAGACTGAAAGATAAATTTGTTTGTGAAGTCTACAATTCCTCTTGCAAACGTAAGTGGTTTCACCAACAGCTGGAACCATGAGAATGAACCACGCATGATGGAGGAACATCCACTGCAATATGATTTGGTCTTCTCTCGATCACACCGCGAGACTATTTTCGGAATACAAACTTTAACTTGGGCAAAATGATGTCCATTGTATAATCAAACCAAAGCAATGAAGCACCTAGTGTTGGCCAATAAATAGTACAGTACTACTTTTCTGGAGTCCATGAAGTGACTATCCAATCTTTCCGTGTCTATTTTCAAATGACACTTCATGTAGTGACTATACTATTCTCTTATGCAGTTCAACCAAAATTGCGGACACTTTGTTTTTTTGCCAAATAGCAACGGGCAGACATCTCTGCCTGCACAAATATCAAGCAGCTAGTAAACATATACCACACCTTGTATTTTCGGTTTAAACATGTCTCTTCTGCTTAGCATCTGTCATGTTCTGCACTGGACAATCTGATACAGTTATGTTTTGCCCTGGAAAATTTCATACTGAATTGATTTGCTGGTCAGAGCAGAAATATAGCGCCTATTCTTCATCAGACCAAGGATATCCATGTTCGCAGTGATGGAAGAGGTGAAATCGATACAACCGAAATTGAGCATCCAATCATTGAATCCTGTCCTACACCTCCAATGTAGGTCCACCCTGCCAATAAATTCACATGCAAACCACTAGTGTTACTATCTAATGACAGTACAAAAAGAGTAGCAATATAGTAGCAAACCATGTACCTTCGTAATGAACAGCTCATAGTGCCACCAATTGGATATAAAGGTTTGGAAAAAAACATGCTCCTAATGTTGAACCAGTTGGACTTTTTGTGCAGTTCCACTAAAATCGAGCATCCCTGTTTGCATAGATATTGAAAGTGTGATTACTCTAAAAGTGGCACTAGTTGAAGCATAGACTCACAAATATAAGCATTCCAATTTCTTAATGGGAAAAGGTAGCAAGACTGTTTCTAACCACATGTTTGAAGGAATAAATAAAGCAACAGCGGCTGATGTCAGGAAGGCATACATAGTTTTTTCTGGAAAAATGAGTCATTCCTGACCTTTCCTCTTCTTTTAAGCAAATTTTGTGCGGTTTTACTAAAATAAAATGCCATCACCGCCTTGACAATTTAGTGACACTGTACAAAAGGAAATGACTTAACATTACATCATGATGTCAGGTATGTAGTCGACAGGCATTAGAGACAAATATACATACCTCCTCAAGAGAACAGCCGGAGGAGGAGGTGCCCACTCTTGACCTTTCCTCTTGTCTTCATAATTGTGTGTGCAGTTTAACCAAAATAAAATGACATCAGCGCCTTGGCATTTTTGTGACACTGTACAAAAAAAATTAACTTATCTCATGAAAGTGAGGTATGTAATCTATAAGCATTAATAGTGCAAAAATCTGAAGGTAGTAACAAGTTTCATCGTTGGTATACTGGCTGTGCAACAGCATTAGAATGCCTTAGCCGAAAAACCTTTAATACATCCACAATCAAAAGCTAACCCTGAACTAATCCATTGCCATTAAATGGCATTGCTTAAATTTATCGGTGGCATTAGACTGAGAGCGGCATTAGTTAAATGTGGCATCACATTAGCAGTAGCATTGCTTGAATTGACTGTTGGCGTTATACTAACAGCAATAAAAGTGGCAATAAGAGCATGGGAGGCCCATTCGGACAATGGGCGCACCAGTACGATGTACCTCCGCGGACGCAGAGTGGTGAGGGAGGTATGGTTGCCCAGAGCAGCAAATATCCAGGCAACATATGTGGATTATGTCCCATTTTTGTTCTCTTTAGCCACCTTTTTCCTATGCGAGGACAACAAACCAATCGAACTGGTCATTCTCTATTGCGTTGTCATGCCTTTCTACCCTTCTTCAACCAAGAGACACGAGACTCGTTCCTTAGCTACTGATTTTCCCCTTTTCAACCTAGATGCGGGTTCAATGCCTACACTCTTGGACAGTACAGTCTCCCTTCCTTTCCTTATTCAACCCAGACATGGATTAGTCTGCATGAAGTAGGGTTTCCTTTAATAGTGCAAATTATGGTTTTCGTCTGTGTGGCCAGCAGAGCATAGGATAGAAAATTGGGAAGATGGTGGAGTGGAAAAAGATCCACATGCAACGACATGGCAGATGGGGCAATAGAACAATGTTATGGTTCGAGCATACCCGAGGGTCGGCGGGAAGTGGCTTCGCTCGTGGTCGTCGTCCTCTGCACACACTACGGCAGCGAGCTTCGGGACGAAGGCCATCCCGCGCGGGCGCTAGGTCTGAGAGGACGGCCTTGTCGTCAGTGTGTGACCTCGCTCGCCGACGACGAGTGCGTCAATGCTGCACGTCCTTTTCTTCCCTGGCGGATCTGTGACCACTGGTGAGGAGGGAGAGAGGGCCATCTTTTTTAGATCTGGAGAGAGGGTGGTAGTGTGAGAAGCAAGTGGGCAGCCCTTAGCAAGAAAGCGCTGAAGCTCCAACCTATATATCTTTTTTATACTACTAGTACTAGAGGTGGAGTAGTGGTAGAGTAGTTTATATTTTCTCTGTGTACAGTACCAGTTAGTCGTGCTTCAAAACTGATTGGCACGCCATTAAAAAAATAAAGGTCGATAACTAATGCGGCACCTCGGGCCAACGCGGCCAGATCGCATTTTGCACGAGAAATTACACACCATGTTTCGTTGACATGTGGTCCCGTTCCAACATATTAGTGAGACGACAGCGAGTGGTAGGAGTATTTCCGAACGGACATGTAGGCCGGGGCGCCTCTTCATGAACCGTGGCAAACTCGCAACCGTCCACCGACTCTTCACCTTTCCCTCTCGATTGGGAACTGCTGTCGCACACTCCTCCTCTCCCTCCTCCATTTTCCTTCAGACCTTCACCCTTTCTTCTGCCATTGTTCGATCGTCTTCTCCATGATGGGAATAGGCCGGAAACGACCCCATTATTCTTGCCCCGATCTAAAGGATGACGTGGTGGAGGAACTCATTGATCGGTGCGACGTCATCACCTCAGCTAGCATGGCAGGTTCGTTCAAGCCCATTCTCGACTCAACTAATAACATCATTACAACAAACCGAAGAGTCAAGGAGCGGTTTGATCTCCCCTATCTTCTTCGCCGTGACCCTGATGACCGGCGCCGGCACGACGGAGGCCTCGCCCTGTGCAAGTTGATGCCACTTGATAATGATACGTATGATGTTAAGATGCCATCGCTTGAGGGCAAGGCTTGGGCAAGTGCAAATGGAGATTGGGTTGTTTATATTGGGTACAACTGCGTGTGGGAACTTGTAAATGTGTACACTCGTCACCGGGTTCCACTTGCAAAAATCTCAGACTACCCATAGGTTGAGCACACCGGTATTCTACGCACGTTGAAATACGATCATGGTGACTGTCTTCTACGGAAGATAGCAATTTGTCGAGTTCCCAACCGCTCTTGGAATTACAACAACTATGAAGTTGTTGCTATCGTCGACAAGCTTGTTGCCGTCCCTGATGGTTTGACTCGATGGATATTGCTCAAAAATCAGTTTCTGTACACGGATGAGTACTGTGATGCAATTCAATACGAGGGCCTTGTGTTTGCTGCCACCACTCGTGGCACTGTTTTAGCATGGGATCCTCGTAGTTTCGGTACGTTTGTCTTCCACCGTAATTATAATTGTTTCATCCACATGCATGCCGGTTAGCAAGTTTCCCTTTACTAATTAACCTTCTTCTTGTGTTTCCAAGGTCCTGTGAACATCCCACCACCTATACTTGAAAGTTTTATAACCAAGGGGGAGATGACGATGGTGATGATCACGAGCATGAGGACGAGTACCGCCCATATACTCTATGGCGCCTGGCAACTAATTCCGATGGATCACCTCTTCTTGTGTGTATACAGCCCACTGATGATGTTACTGCTAAGGAAGCACGTGTCTCCCATGGTCGCACTCTCCGGACCTATTCCAACACCCGTTGCATGGTATTCGGGATGGATACTGGTGTGCTAGCGCCAACTCCTTCTCCCTGGTACAGAATTGATAGTCTTGGAGAAAACTCGCTCTTCCTTGGACAAAACTATCCGATGATGGTGAAAGGCGATCCAACTGCTCTTGACACATTTATGAGAAGCAACTGTGTCTATACCTCGGACATTTGGGTGGTTCCCTACCCTGGTACTGATATAGTAGGCCGCTTCAGCCTGGATGATCAGTCCTGCATTGGTCTCCAGATCGACAATGGATGGCCCGTCCCAGAGAATCACTTGTGGTTCAAAGCAAGCATTTCCAACGCCGAGGAATGGTTGAGTTGAAGTTCATTTCATTGCTTGTTATTTGTTGTGTGGTGAAAACTTTAGTATTTATAATTTATCCTCGTTGTCGATGTGGGTTGATGACATGTTGTATGTAATGAAATGATATGCCTGTGATAAACTTACTAAATTTATGAATGGCTTTCGAGTCGCTTCTCTCAGTGAGTGGTGCGACGAGGTAAAAAAATATTTTCTGTATACATAATTGTACATGCATTGCAACAGGTTATCGGATGAGGCAAATCAACAATAGTAGTACACTATTTGTACTCCCTCCGTCTAGGTGAGTAAGTCACCTTACGAAAAATAGATTTTCCCAAAATGTTTAGGCACCGTTCATTAACTTTCCATCTCGATGCCCGCCCTGCCTTGTTCGCCAGCGAGCGCTTCCACCGCTGCCTCGTTGTCTCCCATGGAAACCCCTTTCCTCCTGTTTTTTTGCTCGGGCAAGGACGAATGCATGCAGCACGTCCATGCGGTTATTAGGCAAGAAATAAAAGCGCTTTGCATGCTATGAATTACGATGGCCTGCATGGGTAGCTAATAAGGCATCCTCTTAATTGTTGTGATTAAATGTTGTGTTTAGAAGAGAGAAATATTCTTCTTTTCCACCAATCTGCTTGCACCTAGGTCGTGATGACCTTCTAATACGACTTATTCACCTAGACGGAGTACTAGCTTCACATGCTTCGCGCGTCGGGTGGGTGTTTTTACTGTAGCCATATGTTAATGTGTTCGTTGTATGTAACCAGCACCCCGAATCCTCGATACTAGTACTATATAGTAGGAGTAAGTAGTAGGAGTTGTAGGGTGGCATGGGCCAGAACAAGCATTCACGTCCAGGAGTACAGCACACGCCACCACCACGACATCCATCTGACATCATATTATTTCTTGGAGTCTGTGCTAGAGCAATCTCTTCAACCTCGTCGTTTCTCTAACTTCAGCCATCGCGCGGCGGGCGAGGTGGGGGTTTGCCGATAGTCGGTTTCCATAACTACGGTCCCACTTGTAAGGCCAACTCGAACGCACGACCCCAAACGGACCTCCGTTTTGCACGAACTCCAACGATAATTTTGACTAGAAAAGCAAGACCAAAGAAAACAAGAACCACAAGAATACATTTTACTACTCCTGTAAGTTGGATTAGTGCCTTCTCGATGCATTCATTGTTGATCTGCGGAGGCTCGATCTTGCGTGCTTCTTTCTTCTTCAAGTGTAAAGAAGTAGACATTGCTTCCTCGCATCTAGTCTCATATCTAGCCTCTATTCTAGTAGGAGTATCAACAAGTGCACTAATCTCATCTCTAGCCTCTGTGCTACTAGCTAAAAATGATAGAACATCTACTAAATTGCGCTCTATCAATATATGGATGTACTCTTCTTCCCAATACAAAAACTTGCATCCATTCTACTCCCTCCGTTGCACAATACATGCCTTCTATTTGTCAAAATATATATGTATCTAGACATGTGTTAGTATATAGGTACATCCATTTTTGGACAAATGGAAGTCAAGTATTTTGGAACGGAGGGAGTACACAATAAATTTTTTAAGTTAGCACAACTAGTCTAATCCGAGAGCACAACCGAAGATTTGGTCGGGTTCTTACTCCTTTTGCCGACACGTGGGACATCCAGCATCCAGGTCATGTCATGAAAGAAAATAGAGTGGTAGTCGAAGCCACGAGATGTGCATCTTGGGTTAAACTGTAAATAGAATCTTAGTACTCTTGAGTAACTCCAAAAGCGGCCACCTAAGATCTTTATTGGATTTGTTTTTCATCACCAGCACATCGAGGTGAAAGATGTGCAGGTTCAGTGGGTCCTCTTGCGTTTTCACTGAGATGTGGGGCCGCATGTGAGCAAACAGACGATGGGCTCTGCGCGTCCGCTGGCTGGCTGATGACCCACAACTATAGTGGATCTATCGTAGTCCTTTCGATAAGTAAGAGTGTCGAACCCAATGAGGAGCAGAAGGAAATGATAAGCGGTTTTCAGCAAGGTATTCTCTGCAAGTACTGCAATAAGTGGTAACAGATAGTTTTGTGATAAGATAATTCGTAACGAGCAACAAGTAACAAAAGTAAATAAAGTGCAGCAAGGTGGCCCAATCCTTTTGTAGAAAAGTACAAGCCTAGACAAACTCTTATATAAGGAAAAGCGCTCCCGAGGACACATGGGAATATCGTAAAGCTAGTTTTCATCACGTTCATATGATTCGCGTTCGGTACTTTGATAATTTGATATGTGGGTGGACCGGTGCTTGGGTTCTGTTCTTTCTTGAACAAGCATCCCACTTACGATTAACCTCTATTGCAAGCATCCACAACTACAACAAAAGTATTAAGGTAAACCTAACCATAGCATGAAACAAGTGGATCCAAATCAGCCCCTTACAAAGCAACACATAAACTAGGGTTTAAGCTTCTATCACTCTAGCAACCCATCATCTACTTATTACTTCCCAATGCCTTCCTCTAGGCCCAAATAATGGTGAAGTGTTATGTAGTCGACGTTCACATAACACCACTAGAGGCTAGACAACATACATCTCATCAAAATATCGAGCGAATACCAAATTCACATGACTACTAATAGCAAGACTTCTCCCATGTCCTCAGGAACAAACGTAACTACTCACAAAGCATATTCATGTTCATAATTAGAGGGGTATTAATATGCATAAATGATCTGAACATATGATATTCCACCAAATAAACCAACTACCATCAACTACAATGAGTAATCAACACTACTAGCAACCTACTAGTACCAATCCCAGACTTGGAGACAAAAATTGGATACAAGAGATGAACTAGGGTTTTGAGAGGAGATGGTGCTGGTGAAGATGTTGATGGAGATTTCCCTCTCCCGATGAGAGGAGCGTTGGTGATGACGATGGCGATGATTTCCCACTCCCGGAGGGAAGTGTCCCTTGCAGAACAGCTCTGCCGGAACCCTAGATTGGTTCTGCCAAGTTTCCGCCTCGTGGCGGCGGAGTTTTGTCCCGAAAGGTTGCTTCTTGTTTTTTCCTCGAAGGAAGACTTCATATATCAGAAGATGAGCATCGGAGAGCCACTAGGGGGCCCACGAGGTAGGGGACGTGCCCTACGGGGGGGGGGGCGCCCCCACCCTCGTGGACAGGGTGTGGGCCCCTGGTCTTCATCTTTGGCGAGGATTTATTATTATTTATTATAAGAAATTCCGTGGAGTTTCAGGACTTTTGGAGTTGTGCAGAATAGGTCTCTAATATTTGCTCCTTTTCCAGCCCAGAATTCCAGCTGCCGGCATTCTCCCTCCTTATGTAAACCTTGTAAAATAAGAGAGAATAGCCATAAGTATTGTGACATAATGTGAAGTAATAGCCCATAATGCAATAAATATTGATATAAAAGCATGATGCAAAATGGATGTATCAACTCCCCCAAACTTAGACCTCGCTTGTCCTCAAGTGAAAGCCTATAATGATAAATATGTCCCCATGTTTATAGGTAGAGGTGTCAATAAAAATAAAATACGGACATGAAGGCATCATGATTATTCTCATAACAGCAACATATATAGATATTGTCATATGATTTCTTATGCTCAAGTAATAATCCATTCACAATGCAGAGTACGGATCATAAACTTTATTGAGAACCAACAAACAATAATCTCAGTCATTGAAGCAATTGCAATTTATCATAACATCAGAAAGAGTCTATGTCAGAGCTTAAAAGAAAGTCCACATACTCAACTATCATCTAGTCCTTCATAATTGCTAACACTCATGCAATACTTGTGGTTATGAAGTTTTAATCGGACACAAAGAAAGATAGGGGCTTATAGTTTCGCCTCCCAACCTTTTACCTCAAGGGTAATGTGAACAATAATAACTCATGCTCCCCTACATCCAATTAGGTACATATATCAGGTTCTTTCCAACATGCTGGGCTTGCCAAAGGATAAAATGAAAAAGGAAAGGTGAAGATCACCATGACTCTTGCATAAGGTAGAAGATAATAATAAAAGATAGGCCCTTCGCAGAGGGAAGCAGAGGTTGCCATGCGCTTTTATGGTTGGATGCATAAAATCTCAATGCGAAAGAACGTCACTTTATATTGCCCCTTGTGATATGCACCTTTATTATGCAGTCCGTCGCTTTTATTACTTCCACATCACAAGATTGTATAAAGCTTATTTCTCCCACACCAATCAATCATACATATTTAGAGCAATTTTTATTGCTTTGCACCGATGACAACTTACTTGAAAGATCTTACTGAATCCATAGGTAGATATGGTGGACTCTCATGGCAAAACTGGTTTAAGGGTTTTTGGAAGCACAAGTAGTATCTCTACTTGGTGCTGAGAATTTGGCTAGCAAGAGGGGAAAGTCAAGCTCAACACGTTAGAGGATCCATGACAACATACTCTATCTCGGATATAAGAAAACATAACTCATTACGTTGTCTTCCTTGTCCAACATCAACTCTTTAGCATGTCATATTTTAATGAGTGCTCCCAATCATAAAAGATGTCGATGATAATATATCTATATGTGAAACCTCTCTTTCCTTATTACTTCCTATTAGTTGCAATGATGACCAAAGCTATGTCTGCCAACTCCCAACAACTTTTAATCATCATACTCTTTCTATGTGAAGTCATTACTCTCAATAAGATCAATATGAACTCTTTGTTTGTTTTTATTCTTTTTCTTCTTTTCTTTTAATCAATCAAGACCATGGCAAAATAATCAATACCTTGACTCAACACTAATCTTTATTATATATAGCTCACAGACTCGATTACGTAGAGAGATCATAAATCAAAACTCAAAACTAGATCATGCCATAAACTTTATTCTACTAGATCAAGATACTACTAATAGGATCGAACTAAGAAAAATGGTAAAGATAGGAGATGTGATTGTGATACGATACCGGGGCACCTCCTCCAAGCTTGGCATTTGCCAAGGGGAGTGCCCATACCCATGTGATTATGTCTCCTTTGTCGGTGAAGAAGGTGGAGGTGTTGTCGATGATGCGGGCTTGTCGTCCATCTTCCAAGGCATGGACTCACCATCATAGAAGGATGATCGACTCTCCGGGATCCTCAAATCTGCAGCCAAACTCATCCTTTTGAATCTATATTCATACTCACAGTTTTGGTTTTGCAGGTCATAGATTTGGGCTTGGAGGTGCTCGATCTTCTCATGAAGCTTGAAGATGGCCTCCCCAATGTTGTCAGCATCTAACTTGTGGTTGCTAGTGAACTCCGCGATCATCGTGTGGTTAGAGTTGAGTCCACGTTCCACCATCCCTTGACACTTGAAAACTTGTTGCTCCATTGCTTCGAGCCTCGTCTCCACGCTTCCGGTCCCCTTTGGTCCCTCTTCATCGCGGATGTGCAGCAACCCATCACGCAATTCAATGGTTTGAGGGTGTCGCAGCACCTCCGCGAGGTAAGGGTTGATGACCTTCTCGAAGAACTTGTCCTTGGAAGCACTAGGGGACGTCATGATAATCTAGATCTGTCAGAAAAACAGCTCGAAACAAGAACAGAGGAGATTTGCGTGATACGGGAGTCAAAACCTTCGGGAGAATATATAATGAATTTTTACCAACCAAAATACGTATTGTGCAAGAAAACGGAGTCCGGAAGGCACACAAGGTGCTCACGAGGTAGGGGGGCGCACCCAGGGGGGTAGGGCGCACCCTCCACCCTCGTGGGGCCCTCGTGTCCTTCCCGGACTGCTACTTATTTTTCTATTTTTCTAAATATTCCAAAACGGAGAAATATTGCCTTAAAATTGTTTTGGAGTCGGTTTACTTACCGTACCACATACCTATTCCTTTTCGGAGTCTGAAACGGTTTAGAAAGTGTCCCTTATGTATTCCTCCGAGGTTATGGTTTCAATAATATTGGTTTCAACATTTATGGGATTACCTGAGATATAATGTTTAATTCTTTGACCGTTTACCACCTTCGGATTTGTACCTTCGAAGTTGTTGATCTTTATGGCACCGGAACGATAGACCTCCTCGATAACGTAAGGACCTTCCCATTTAGAGAGAAGTTTTCCTGCAAAAAATCTTAAATGAGAGTTGTATAGAAATACATAATCACCTACATTAAACTCATGCTTTTGTATTCTTTTGTCATGCCATCTTTTGACTTTTTCTTTAAATAACTTGCCATTTTTGTAAGCTTGGGTTCTCCATTCATCAAGTGAGCTAATATCAAATAACCTCTTCTCACCGACAAGTTTGAAATCATAGTTGAGCTCTTTAATATCCCAATATGCCTTATGTTCTAGTTCGAGAGGTAAGTGACATGCTTTTCCATAAACCATTTTATACGGAGACATACCCATAGGATTTTTATATGCAGTTCTATAGTCCCATAATGCATCATCAAGTTTCTTAGACCAATTCTTTCTAGACCTATTGACCGTCTTTTGCAAAATTAATTTGAGCTCTCTATTACTCAATTCTACTTGACCACTAGACTGTGGGTGATAAGGAGATGCAATTCTATGATTAACATCATACTTAGCAAGCATTTTACGAAAAGCACCATGAATAAAATGTGAACCACCATAAGTCATTAAATATCTAGGGACTCCAAACCTTGGAAAAATAACTTCTTCAAGCATTTTAATAGAAGTGTTATGATCAGCACTACTAGTTGGAATAGCTTCTACCCACTTAGTAACGTAATCAACAGCAACTAAAATATGTGTATATCCATTAGAGGAAGGAAAAGGTCCCATATAATCAAAGCCCCAAACATCAAATGGTTCAATAACAAGTGAATAACTCATAGGCATTTCTTGACGTCTACTAATATTACCAATTCTTTGACATTCATCACAAGACAAGACAAACTTATGGGCATCCTTGAAGAGAGTAGGCCAATAAAAACCGGATTGCAATACCTTATGTGCAGTTCTATCTCCAGCGTGGTGTCCTCCATAAGATTCGGAGTGGCACTTGCATAGGATCTGTTCCTGTTCATGCTCAGGTACACAACGTCTAATAACACCATCTACTCCTTCTTTATAGAGGTGTGGGTCATCCCAAAAGTAATGTCTCAAATCATACAAAAACTTTTTCTTTTGCTGGTATGTGAAACAAGGTGGTATGAATTTAGCAACAATATAATTAGCATAATCAACATACCATGGAGTACTATGAGAAGTACTTATGACATTTAATTGCTCATCAGGAAAGCTATCATCAATAGGTAGTGGGTCATCAAGAACATTTTCTAACCTAGACAAGTTGTCTGCAACGGGGTTCTCAGCTCCCTTTCTATCGACAATATGAAAATCAAATTCTTGTAGCAAGAGAACCCATCTAATAAGTCTAGGTTTAGCATCTTTCTTTTCCATAAGGTATTTAATAGCAGCATGATCAGTGTGAATAGTTACTTTAGAATCAACAATATAAGGTCTGAACTTATCACAAGCAAATACAACTGCTAAGAATTCCTTTTCAGTAGTAGCATAATTTCTTTGAGCATTGTCTAGATTTTTACTAGCATAATGGATAACATTTAATTTCTTATCAACTCTTTGCCCTAGAATAGCACCTACAGCATAATCACTAGCATCACACATAATTTCAAAGGGTAAATTCCAATTAGGTGGCTGAACAATAGGTGCGCGCAGAGATCAATGCTTTCTTAAGTATTTCAAATGCTTCTACACAATCATCATCAAAGACAAATGGTATATGTTTTTGTAATAAATTGGTCAGAGGCCGAGAAAATTTTGAGAAGTCCTTAATGAACCTCCTATAAAATCCGGCGTGACCAAGGAAACTTCTTATACCTTTGATGTCCTTGGGACATGGCATCTTTTCAATAGCATCAACCTTGGCTTTATCAACTTCAATACCTCTTTCGAAAACTTTATGCCCCAAGACAATGCCTTCATTAACCATAAAGTGGCACTTTTCCCAATTCAAGACAAGATTAGTTTCTTCACATCTCTGCAAAACTCGATCAAGATTGCTCAAGCAATCATCAAAAGAAGATCCATAGATGGAAAAGTCATCCATGAAAACCTCACAAATCTTTTCACAAAAGTCAGAGATTATAGCCATCATGCATCTTTGAAAGGTAGCAGGTGCATTACATAAACCAAAAGGCATACGTCTATAAGCAAAAGTACCAAAAGGGCATGTAAAAGTAGTCTTTGATTGATCTTTAGCCGACACAGGTATTTGAGAGAAACCAGAATAACCATCTAGAAAGCAGTAGTGTGTATGTTTGCATAGTCTTTCTAGCATTTGATCAATAAAAGGTAAGGGGTAATGATCTTTCTTAGTAGCCTTATTTAATTTGCGGAAATCAATTACCATCCTATAACCTGTAATAATTCTTTGTGGAATCGATTCATTTTTATCATTAGGAACAACAGTAATACCTCCCTTCTTAGGGACACAATGAACAGGACTTACCCACTACCTATCAGCAACATGATAAATTATACCTGCCTCCAGAAGCTTTAGTATTTCTTTTCTCACCACTTCTCTCATTTTAGGATTCAAACGTCATTGAGGATCACGAACTGGTTTGGCATCTACTTCCAAATTTATTTTATGCTGACATAGAGTGGGACTAATGCCCTTAAGATCATCAAGAGTATATCCAATAGCAGCACGGTGCTTCTTCAGAGTTTTCAATAATCTTTCTTCTTCATGCTTTGAAAGGTTAGCACTAATAATAACAGGATATATCTTCTTTTCATCAAGATAAGCATATTTAAGGTTGTCAGGCAATGATTTAAGCTCAAACACGGGATCACCCTTGGGTGGAGGAGGATCCCCTAAGATTTCAACAGGCAAATTGTGTTTCAGAATAAGTTCCTGTTTAAAGAATACTTCATCTATTTCGCTTCTTTCATTCATAAACATATCATTTTCATGGTCTAGCAAATAGTGTTCTAGAAGATCATTAGGAGGTACGGCAATAGAAGAAAGACCAATAATTTCATCCTTACTAGGCAATTCTTCTTCACGATGTTGTTTACTAAATTTAGAGAAATTAAACTCATGAATCATATCATCCAAGCCAATAGTAACAACACTCTTTTCGCAATCTATCTTAGCATTGACAGTATTCAAGAAGGGTCTACCAAATATAATGGGACAAAAGCTATCTTGTGGGGAACTAAGAACAAGAAAATTAGTAGGATATTTAGTTTTCCCACACAAGACTTCAACATCTCTAACAATTCCCATTGCTGAAATAATATCTCTATTGGCAAGTTTAATTGTGACATCAATATCTTCTAACTCAGCAGGTGCAATTTCATGCTTAATTTCTTTATACAAGTCATAAGGTATAACACTAGCACTAGCACCCATATCACATAAGCCATGATAACAATGATCTCCTATTTTAACAGAAATAACAGGCATGCCTACCACAGGTCTATGTTTATCTTTAGCACAAGGTTTAGCAATTCTAGCAGTTTCACCGAAAAATTGTATAACATGCCCATCAATATTATCAGCCAAGAGATCTTTAACAATAGAAATATTAGGTTCTACTTTAACTTGTTCAGGAGGTGTATAAGTTCTAATATTACTTTTACGAACAACAGTTGAAGCTTTAGCATGATCCTTTATTCTAACAGGGAAAGGTGGTTTCTCAACGTAAGAAGTAGGAACAATAGGATCATTATAAGTGACAGTCTTTTCTTCAACTATAATAGGTGCAGCTACTTTTACTTCTATGGGAGGATGATATTTAAACCACTTCTCCTTAGGGAGATCAACATAAGTAGCAAAAGATTCACAGAAAGAAGCTACTATCTCAGAGTCAAGTCCATATTTAGTGCTAAACTTACGGAAAATATCGGTATCCATAAAAGATTTAACACAATCAAACTTAGGTGTCATACCTGACTCCTTACCTTCGTCGAGATTCCAGTCTTTAGAGTTGCGTTTAATTCTATCCAATAAATCCCATTTAAATTCAATAGTCTTCATCATAAAAGAGCTAGCACCAGAAGTATCGAGCATGGTGCGATTGTTTTAAGAAAGCCGAGCATAAAATTTTGGATAATTGTTTCTCTTGGGAGCTCATGATTGGGGCATGAATATAACATTGATTTAAGCCTCCCCCAAGCTTGAGCGATACTTTCTCCTTCGCGAGGCCAAAAATTATATATATAATTGCGATCATGATGAACAAGATGCATAGGGTAATACTTTTGATGAAATTCCAATTTCAATCTTCTATAGTTCCATGATCTCGTATCATCACATAGCCTATACCATGTCAGTGCATCTCCCTTCAAAGATAAAGGGAAGACCTTCTTCTTAGCAACATCATCGGGTATACCTGAAGCTTAAATAATCCACAAACTTCATCCACATATATTAAGTGCTCATCAGGATGCTTTGTTCCATCTCCTGTAAAAGGATTAACCAGCAGTTTTTCTATCATACCCGAAGGAAATTCAAAAGGAATTTCATTTTCAATTGGTTCAGTAGGTTGAGGAGCAACTCTTTTCTCTACTGGTCGGGGTTAAGATACCTCGAACAAGCCCCTCAGAGGATTACTTTCCATAGTGACAAGTGACAGTAAATTTCAGCACACTATATAAATTTCTCCTTACCAAATTCCACCTACCAAAGGCGCTTCACTCCCCGGCAACGGCGCCAGAAAAGAGTCTTGATGACCCACAAGTATAGGGGATCTATCATAGTCCTTTCAATAAGTAAGAGTTTCGAACCCAACGAGGAGCAGAAGGAAATGATAAGCGGTTTTCAGCAAGGTATTCTCTGCAAGTACTGAAATAAGTGGTAACATATAGTTTTGTGATAAGATAATTCGTAACGAGCAACAAGTAACAAAAGTAAATAAAGTGCAGCAAGGTGGCCCAATCCTTTTGTAGCAAAGGACAAGCCTGGACAAATTCTTATATAAGGAAAAGTGCTCCCGAGGACACATGGGAATATCGTCAAGCTAGTTTTCATCACGTTCATATGATTCGCGTTCGGTACTTTGATAATTTGATATGTGGGTGGACCGGTGCTTGGGTTCTGTTCTTTCTTGAACAAGCATCCCACTTATGATTAACCTCTATTGCAAGCATCCGCAACTACAACAAAAGTATTAAGGTAAACCTAACCATAGCATGAAACAAGTGGATCCAAATCAGCCCCTTACGAAGCAACACATAAACTAGGGTTTAAGCTTCTATCACTCTAGCAACCCATCATCTACTTATTACTTCCCAATGCCTTCCTCTAGGACCAAATAAAGGTGAAGTGTTATGTAGTCGACGTTCACATAACACCACTAGAGGCTAGACAACATACATCTCATCAAAATATCGAGCGAATACCAAATTCACATGACTACTAATAGCAAGACTTCTCCCATGTCCTCAGGAACAAACGTAACTACTCACAAAGCATATTCATGTTCATAATTAGAGGGGTATTAATATGCATAAATGATCTGAACATATGATCTTCCACCAAATAAACCAACTAGCATCAACTACAATGAGTAATCAACACTACTAGCAACCTACTAGTACCAATCCCGGACTTGGAGACAAAAATTGGATACAAGAGATGAACTAGGGTTTTGAGAGGAGATGGTGTTGTTGAAGATGTTGATGGAGATTGCCCTCTCCTGATGAGAGGAGCGTTGGTGATGACGATGGCGATGATTTCCCCCTCCCGAAGGGAAGTGTCCCCGGCAGAACAGCTCTGCCGGAGCCCTAGATTGGTTCCGCCAAGGTTCCGCCTCGTGGCGGTGGAGTTTCATCCCGAAAGGTTGCTTCTTGTTTTTTCCTAGAAGAAAGACTTCATATATCAGAAGATGAGCATCGGAGAGCCACCAGGGGGCCCATGAGGTAGGGGCGCGCCCTAGGTGGGGCGCCCCCCACCCTCGTGGACAGGGTGTGGGCCCCCTGGTCTTCATCTTTGGCAAGGATTTTTTATTTTTTATTATAAGATATTCCGTGGAGTTTCAGGACTTTTGGAGTTGTGCAGAATAGGTCTCTAATATTTGCTCCTTTTCTAGCCCAGAATTCCAGCTGCTGGCATTCTCCCTCCTTATGTAAACCTTGTAAAATAAGAGAGAATAGCCATAAGTATTGTGACATAATGTGAAGTAATAGCCCATAATGCAGTAAATATCGATATAAAAGCATGATGCAAAATGGACGTATCACTGGCTGAGAAGAGAGATAGAGGAGGGCTGAGCACGGACTGCAGGAAATTTGTTCTACGTACCTCCATATAGGCTTGATATAGTGGGGTGGCATGGGCCATAACTAGCATTCACGTCTAGCTATACGACACACGCCACCCACACGAGTCCCGTCCGACACCAATTTTCTTGGAGTCCATGCTACAACCATCTCTTCTCCCTCCTGTTTTCTCAGCCATCGCGTGGTTTGCCGATAGTCGGTTTGCTCAACTGCGGTCCCACTTGTAAGTGAAAAATGCAACACCGCACGCATTCTCGCTTGAGCGGCGTGCCGGACCAACCGTGTGGGGGTGCGACGTGAACACAACAGGCTTTTCCTTTTGAACTCGTGACTTGTAAAATTTGGTTCTGCTCCATGGCGCGACCGATAGATAGAAAATAACGATTTTGCCTAGAGTAATGAGAAGTTTGGTTCTGGCGCCGTTCATGCATGGAGTACGTACGGAAATTATGAAGTTGATGCGAAAGGTAAGATAATTACTGTAGTATCATATACTACTACTACATGGATTTGACGGAAAGATAAAAATACATACAGATCCATCAACGTTGAACGACATCCTCACGCCCTAGTGCGCTGGGTCACCAACCGACGTGTGAGGAGCAGCGGCGTTGGCGGCGAGCTCAATGTGCTTCTGAACAGTGCCGTCCAAGGTTGCCCTGCGGTCCAAGAAGGCCAGCGTCCTATTGTCCTCCTCTTGCATGTAGTAGTCCTTGTGGACGATTTGCGCATAGACATGGGCGATTATGTTGGTGGTGTCTTGCTGCGCCAGGCGCTACGCAGCGAGCGCGACCTCGAGGTGGACATTTTCCGGTGCGACGGCGGGTAGTCGCAGGGCCAGCAGTGCGTCGAAGAGGTTGTCACCATAGTGGCCGTTGAGGGTGGGGGCATCGCAGAGCCTGGGCGCGTCGGCTGGAGGCTTACGTCAAAGTCTTCTACAAGCTTCTTGACAACGGTGAACTTGTCGAGGAAACCGACGAGGACCTTGTCGAACAAGGAGACGAAGCTGTCGTCCAAGCGGCCCCTCGCCCTGGCAGCCTCAAGCAATACTACTTGGAGACATTCCTCGGTTCCAGGACGTAGGCCGGCATCGTGGAGCATCTGGCACAGCCGGCTGATGCTCGCGCTCATCGCCTCCATGGGTCTAGCTTAGCTTCTAGTCAATTGATCTTGCGATTCGAGTGATCACTCTTGCCCTTGGTTAGCGTGCGTAGGTGCGTAGGATTTTGTACTACTCCTCGGCCCTCTACTGCACCTGCCTTTGGTTGTATGATAGGTGGGCCAGCCACGCCCTGGGCCCACATGTCATTCACCCAAAGGCAGTTGCCGTAAGTCAATGAAGCTGCGTCCCCCTCCGTGCCGGTGCAGTATAGTCATCCCACCGGACCTCTAGTTGGGGCCAAATGAGAGAAGTTTGATGTTTACTGGTTTATTGGCCCCCTTTGCATTTTGCGCAAAGTTTTGACCTTTGATTTAACTTATAAAATGTTAATGCATGTAAACAAAAATGTTGTGTAAGTCACCTTACGAAAACCAAATAATCCCAAAATACTTAGGCACGGTGCATTAACTCCCTCCTTGTTTCTTATTTCGTGACATATCAACCAATGAGAGATGTGGGCCGTGCATGCTTTCAATGACTTGAGACTACGAAACATGACATGCAGTGTTTAGTTCATTGCATGTAATCCTATTAGTAGTACTCTAGTTAGCAAAAAAACATTAAGTTCTCTCGCCGATAGGAATAAAACACCATGTATTTATTTACAGAGGGAGTAGTACATTTATTGTGACATGCATTACTAGATATTGCTAGTCAAATACTAAAATCCAGATGGACGTGGTAGTACTCCTAAATTCAGACGGTGGTGCTACTAGTACTAGTAGTAGTACTACCAATGTAGTAGTAGGAGTACTAGCACTATACTACCCGTTGATCAAATTATTACGTGCTGCTCCTCACAGTGAAGTGACAAGACCCTGCGCCGGAGATGACACCTGAGTATAGGCGCCGTGTTTGGCATACCATAGTCAGCCTCACGGTCTGCAGTCACTATCATCATGGCTGTAGAGCTAGCCTGCTTACAACTAGCCCTGTTCGACATAATTTCCCATGCGTAGATGCCCGTGCATTGCACGGAACACCAAGATTGGGGGTGGACGGCTCCGGCAGCGGCCATCGCGCCAGATTTTTCCACGGCCTTCTAGATGTGGTGGGGAGGAGATAAGTCTAATTGTGAGAGACAAGGAGTTGTTTGTAAATAGGGAACAAGTGCGGGCATCTTTTTGCAAAAATGGAGAAGCTTGGTTTGTATGCGTCAGATCTAGATCCGACGGCTATTGGTGAAAGATGGGAGGCACAACATCATCACCAACTCAGGACATGTTTGATTCGCAGGATTTTGAAAACGTAGGAATAGGACACGACAATATTACAAGTTTCAAACTAATATTACAAATGTTAGGAGTAATGCTGCACCTAGGAAGAGGGAATTACTAGGAAGTTTACGTAAGAACTTTCGTAACTTTAGGTGGATGCAGCATGATCGTACAAACTAAAATCCACCGCCCTGACAAGTCACTAATGGGCAAATAAGTTTTCGAGTCTCTGGCCACTTGATGTTTCAAAAACAAATTCAGCTTCTACGGAGACTTTGTCATTTAGGCTTAGACGCTTGCGGTGATCAGCACGCCATTCATTGTTGCGCCAGAGAACGCCAAACCTCATTACCTTGAGCACACTTGCCTCTAGAACAAACAACCTGGCCAATTTAATCTCAGATGTGCTGCCTCGGTAGTCGATCAAATCAATTTCTGTAAGATGGAGATCAAGGCATTCGATGAAATTGTTATAGTGCAGCACATTTTTCACTTTTGGGTCTTTTTATCTACAAAAGAGGAGGACATATTAGGGCAGCTGGCTGCATAAGATTGTCGTGTCATCAAGAGGTACCAATATCATTCGCTCATACGATAGGGTTGGCTGGCTCGTGATATTTTTTCACTCTCTCTCTCTCTCTCTCTCTCTCTTTTTCTGTTTCCTCTCATTTAACTAGGAGCACGTGAAGAGCCTGGGCATTTTTTGCCTTCCACTATGTGGCCGATGCCATATTTCGCAAAAGTATGGCACATAATACGCATCGATGTCAAATCAAAAGATTTTGGCACCGCTCTCGCGATGTGAGAGAGTTGGCACCGCTGTGCACACAGACCCACATGTATAAACAAATCAATCAAACAAACACCACCAGCCTCTCACTCTCCCAAACAAGTGTTTTTTATTGCCTCGGTCCTCTCTCTCTCCCACGCAGTGTTTTTTCATTACGTGAGTTAATTTGGCACCGGAGCAAAGTAGGTGATCCAGATTGGGACACCAGGTGAGCAATGGAGGGGCATCGATGCCAAATGCATCACAAGTGAATTTGGCACATGTTTTGGCCTACATAGCCCACTTTTGTACTCCCTCCGTCCCGAAATTCTTGTCTTAAATTTGTCTAAATACAGATGTATCTAGTTACATTTTAGTGTTAGATACATCCGTATCTAAACAAATGTAAGACAAGAATTTTGGGACGGAGGGAATACTACCTCGTATTTAGTATAAAATTTTGACCATAGATTTACCTAAGAAAATGCCAATGCATGTCACTAAAAATTACACCATTTGAAATTATGTTCAAATATGAATCCAATGATATAGTTCTTAGTGATATGCATTAACATTTTGTCAGTTAAATCTATGGTCAAATTTTGATACTACAAAATTGGAAGAGTAAACCAGGACGGAGGTAGTACTTGCTCTTAGGGTAACCATAGAGTTACTGGAGTAGCCTAGGCTACTATAGTAGTACAACATAAAAACGATGCAGGTGATCACGTGAGAAAAAAATACTAAAAACATTTCTTTCGGTGCAGTGCGTAGATGCAGTTTTGAACACTACACTTGTCATAATTTGGGAAAATTACGAAAAAATTGAGCTACGTTGTGATTACCGTTTACTTATAGTAAAGAATTTTCACCTTGATGAGTAGCTTCTCCGTGCACGGAAAGCATGTAAGGAATCCAACAACTTGATCCAGATTGGGGCCGATAGATTTTAGTGCTAAGATCTTCATTGTGCGCATGGATTGGGTCAAGCTTGTGGGAATCATTTTTTGGAAGATGGTCGTAAATACATCAAGAAGAAATTTAAAATTGTGAATTTCAACAAGACGGAGAAGAAGATGAGTGTTGTACTTGAATGATTATGGATCCAATAAAGAGTTCGGAGAATTTTGCAGACGAATGCTGTCAATTTCGGCGCGTCAATGACCCTAATTTTTGTTGGGCCTTCTAGATCTGATACAAGCAATCTCTCAAGGAAAGGCGCATTCTCAATGACCATAACGAGGAATAGCTGGAGTGATCCCTTCCCAAGATGTCTTGTTGCGGGGCCAGCAAGACACATAAATCCATCGGAGATTCATCGAGGCGATGTGGAGCCTAATGAACCCGTGGATCTGCTCAAGACGAAGGTACTCGAGCGCAGTACAGCTGCAGAGCAGGTGCTCCATAGCCTTCTTCGAGATGACAACGTCGAAGAGGTCGAGCTGCTTGAGTTGAGGGAGAAGAAGGGCGGGCGCGGCATTAATCTGGGGAAGATAGCAGGAGCTGAAGCTGGCGCGGCGCAGCATTGGCGTGAGGTGGAGCGCGGACGGCAGCAGAGAGCGACATCGTCCAGCTTCAAAGCTGAGCTCCTCGAGCTGATCTAGGGCGGGGGAAAAGAACCACTCGTCGAACTTGGGTTGGACCTTGCAGTTGGTACTGAACATGTGGATGTCAAGGTGTCTGGCTGGCCCAGGGTGCGATGAAAGGATCTTGGAGACTGCGGCCATGCGTTTGCAATTCCCGTCGCAGAGGCAGCTGACGACGGTGAGGTTGAGGGGGACGCAGTGCCAGAGGGGGCGCCACCGCCAGGAGAGCAGGGCGGTCCGCACGGCAGATTTGGTGGGGAGGAGGCCGATGATGACGAGCAGCATGTCATCGGGGAGGCTGCTAATGAAGTCCAGGCTCGCCGGATGCAGTTTTGGCTCGAGCCGCCTCTGCTTGTTGGCTGCCTCGCCGTCCATCTCAACCGGCGGCGACGCCGATGTACACGTGTGCTGGTGTGTGTTGTGTGCTGGCTGTGCGCGAGTGTGTCCTTTTGTGCATGCTGCCGCGCAGTGGTGAATTGTGCGCGAGTGCGTCCTTCGCGTGCAAGAAGTTTGTCCTCAATTCGCCCTCAATTTACTAGCGTGCGGGGTGCTACCCCGAGTGGTTTCAACTTTGTTTACTTCACTGCGTGTCAGATGGGCCTCTAGTTTACTTATTTTCACCCACTGCCACATGGGCCAGCACACGAAGATACAGAACACGAGCTGACAAGGTAGCATGTGGATTGGTTGATCGGTCAACTAAACAATATACGGAGCTATACGTTGACACAGTGAGTCTATAATCCGTCGGTATAGAGAGTTTGAGTGAGAGGGGAGGCCCGTGAGAGATAGGAGAGAGAGAGAGAAAGAGCTACTCCCTCCATTCGATAATCTAGTTCCAACATTTTTTTAAGTCAAACTTTTGAAACTTTGACCAAGTTTATAAAGAAATTACTTATATCTACAATACCAAAGATAAATGATAGTATGAAGTAAGTACATGTTGTGAAGAATCTAATGATCGTTCCAGATGTAAAGGTTTTTCTCCACATATACCTAGTCAAACTTTTCTGAGGTTTGACTTTTCAAAACATCCATATGCTTATGGACGTGACAGAGTCCCTGACTAGAGAGAGAGAGAGAGAGTGAGTGAGTGAAAAAAGTGTGTGTGCGTGTGTGAAAGAGACATGGACAACACACGATAAAAGTAGAGAAAATGCGTGTGTGTCTTATGCAAACATATCACACATGCATCTTCGACAACGGAGGCAAGGTGAGGAGATAGTGTGTGGTTGTTTGGAACCGAGAGAGCAAGACCCCTAGCACGTGGCCAAGAGGGGTCTGACAAACAAGGGAGAGAGGTTGAGGGAGATGTACGGAGAAAATGCAGACATGGGGACATATCACGCATGCATCTCCGAGATGGAAAAGCGAGGCGAGGAGATACACGAAGATAGCTAGTGTGTGATTGTTTGCAACGGAGAGAGACACCCCTGTAGCACATGTCCAATAGAGGTCTGGCCAACAAGGAACAAAGGTCGATCGAGAGGGACACATGGATGGCATGGACGCATGGGGAGGGAGAGAGGGTGTGTTTGTGATAGAGAGATCCCGTCGAGATCGTGAGGGGACTATATGGGTGGGAGATCGAGGGAGTGTGTGCGCGATAGAAAGATGCCCCGAGAGAAATCGAGATACACCATGCACATGTTTGTTATGGAGACTAAGATTAGCTAGTCATATACATATAGGGGGGACTGCGTGTGCCTACAATTGAGTGAGAGACCATCATACTTGGCTAGCTGGGCATGAGATTGTGTGTGCCCGTGTGTGAGATGGAGAGAGAACGAGGGGGAGAGATAGAGTTTTAGATGGGCCTATCGAGTGTGAGTGAGATATGCATGTGTATGTGTGACCCAGGTGGATGGAGAGTTTGAGAGAGGGGGGAAGAGCTCCGAGACGACATAGTGGTGTGTGAGAGAGTTACGGGGAAAGAGCCAAGGAATTTGTGTGCGTACGATGAGTGCACCCAAGATATCTAGCTTGGACAAGCTAGAGTATCATACATAGTGTGCGAGAGAGACCTATAGATGCTGTATATATGCATGCGAACTAGAAAGACCCCCCCCCCCACACACACACACAAAGAGAGAGAGAGAGAGAGATGGAGAAAAGGGAGAGGGACCAACAAGGTTTTTGTGTCGGATGCGTGCGACGATTGTCAGAGAGAGAGAGAGAGAGAGAGAGAGAGAGAGAACAGGAGTCCGGGAGAGGGGGAGGTCGCGTTTTATGCATCAAAGAATGATATAAACCATGTTTCGATATAAACTTGCATTCAAATATTTAAATTGGAGAACATGTTGTCTGCAATCCACACATGAACGGATATATGCGTATATCAAACAAGTTCATTAATTTGACTTTCAACGTGTTCATGGAGTACTATAATACTGTACAACATGCTACTCGATTGAGGTGTTCAATTTTGGATTTAGTTCACTATTTTGACCTACTGAACGATCTATTTCATTGAATCAAGATATTTTATTTTGGGTTTGATTCATGTTTTTGAGTGGGTCAACTATTTGTCATATACTAAATCGCTAGCAACGAGCATGTAAAAACACATTACTCCCGAGCATCATCTCTCCATCTAAAAAAGAAGTGGCAAGCTAATATTTCAAAATTTGATCCGAATCGACTTGGTAAGGTAGACGTGGATGCTCGTTCTCCCAAAATTTGAACGAACCGTTAAACATACTCTCTGCTCGGTGGAATTCGCCCGAGCAAATAAATGGGAGACGCGAAATTACCATCCTATGTGGGACACAGATCAATTGGCCCGTTGTACATCGAGGGTAGGTTCGTAACTTCATCCAAGAGCGCCTTCTCCTCGGCCGAAATGACATGTGCCGAATAATTCATAAACCATGGTCCGCAAAACACGCTCTCCTCGCCCGAAATAGCTCGCGCCCACTATTTCAAAACACACTCTCCTCGCCCGAAATCGCTCGCGCCCACTGTAGTTCAAAACACGCCCTCCTCGCCCGAAATCGCTCTCGCCCACTATTTGGGGAGAAGCAAAGTTACTCTACTATCCCCGACCCTCAGTACACAGACCCAAGCCGAGAAGCCTATAGGCAAGGGTAGAACTGTAACTCCCCCTCACATTTCAGACAAATGCGTCTGTAAGACATGGTTCCACTCCCCTCCCAATCCCCCCCCCCCCCGCCCGCCCCCATTCATACCTCGTGGGCGCCAAATCACCTTCTCCCCGGGAAGCTCCCTTCTCCCGAGCCACGAAACCTCAGCCTCACCTCCATGGCGCCCCCCACCGCACCAATTTCACAGCCGCCCTCCTCCCTAATGACGGAGACGCTGTCCATTTGCTGTCGTGCACTGGGTCGTGTGCCTCTTACTCCGTGCTGTTGGTGCTGCCTCGACGAGGGCCGTGTGAATCGTACCAGAGCCGATTCACCCCCGCCATTGTTCACAGCGCTAGAGCGGCTCCAACTACGGATCCGTCCATAGTCCTGGCGCTGTTTCGGTGTAGCCGTCGACTGTCGCAACATCGCTCTTTCCCTGCCGCCGGTCGCCACCCCAACCGCGCCGGCCTCACCAAATCGGCAGCTGGACCTGCCTACTTCACCATGCCGCGAGATAGGTCGCATCCTCATCTCAAATCACTTTATTTAGGCGTCAGTTGTCTGAATTTTTATTCTGGGCCAATCGATTCGCAATGGGAAGCAGCACCCCTCGAGGTGGCGGAGCTCCTAGGCTGCCAGTTGGCTGGTGTCTAACGTAAGGGTGCGGGGCCGCAAGTTCGCCGCGGAAGCAGCGCTTAGATGTCTATCTTTTAGAGTTGTGTGGGTTGAAGGTACTGCCGCCGCCGGATCTGGATGACGGGGAGTCTTTGTGGATTGGCCCGCGGACGGCGCAACCACGGCAGTGCGGTGGGGCGAGGAGCGGGGTTTTGGCCGGGGCCACGGACGGTGGAGGCAGGCTGCTCTGCCGTTGGTCGCTGTCTCTTCGGGGAAGATTCCGAACAGTGTCAGCCGGGAGGCACAAGACGGCCAGCCATCCGGCGTAGATCGGACAGTACCAAAATAAAATAAAATCGTGTGACCCCAATTTAGTCTTCAGTCAACAGACGTGTGACCACTCTCGTACCTTGCTGTTGATCTCTTAGTGTATTTCTTCAGATCAAAGAGATATGTCATTCTTAACATTATGCGTTATCTGCATCTTCAGACACACCGTCTTCCGACTCACCGCAGCTGCTCCAAGAAGGGAAGCATACACCAAAAGGGAGCTATAGTCCCCACTCAACAGTTCCGTGCATCGAATGCGCGTGCCCGACATGGACAGCCACACCAATTGCAGGGCCATCAACAAGTCAACACATGATGCTCACTCCTATGGATGGCAGCCAGATAGGTTGTTCCCTCATCTTACTTGTGTGCAACATTTATGGCTTTGTTATTCATCTAAGCATGGAAAATAGATCATCACATTTCACTGTATATTCATGCTGCTCTCTTACGGGTCTTGTTCAGGAGTTAACGATGTTCTATAGTTCAGCTAAGATACTTGTTCTTTAGGTAACACTGTTCCATAGTTATCATCCATTAGCCAATGCTATCCCACAGGCTGGTGATTATAGTATTATACCACTCCTAGTATTACCTATGTTGTTCTTTAATACTTTTGTGTGCCATCTAGTTAATCTCGAGTACAAGCGATACATATTCTGTAGCTTTCATCTGTGTTCTCCCTTTAGTTTATGAGACCTGTTGCTGCTAGTTAACCCCAGTCCTACTATTTATGTCGTCTCCTACATGCACTCATTACATAAATCTAACTACTAGTTGTCTTCCATGCATGTCAGATATAATTGCAAACACTGATATATCCACAAGAACCTCACGGAGCAATGTAAAGGCCAATAAACTTGATGACAATGATACCCAATATGATGGAACATGTAAAGGCAGTTCTTCAGAAGACTTGCAGAAAGATGATGAATCCTCTTCACCCCACAAGTTCCTTGCTCTAACTTGGCCTGTGATATGGGTACAACATGCATATAATGTCCTGGAGTGTATCTACTCTGTTGCAATGCCATGTGCTTAGCATGCTGATCATGCATGTAAATATGTCATGCCTTCCTCTTTTTCAGTACCTATTCCATTCATGATAATATGTTTTCAAATTCAAGTACTGTCATTCTACTCTATCACAATGCCATCTGCTTAATTTGGACATCATGCTTCTGAATATCTTATGCATTGTTATTCATCAGTATGTACTTCATTTGTCTACCATACCATGTTTTTTTACATTGAAGTGTTGTTCTAGTGCTCTGTTGCAATGCCATCTTATTTTCGCATTCATACACGTGTATGTTGCCTTAGTTATTTCTGTACGTATTCCGCTAGCATACAATTTTACATTCAACTAGTGTTTTTTTTGCTGTGTTGTCCTGTCATATCCCTAGCTCTTACACCATACTCCCTCCGTCCAGATTACATGTTGCCGAAATGGATAAATAAGGATGTATCTAGAACTGAAATACGCCTAGACCCATCCATTTTTTCTGGATGGAGGGAATACATGTCAATATGTCATGCCTTTCTATTCTTCAGTACCTATTCCATCTCTCTGCTGCCGCATGTTTTATAATTAAAGCACCATTCTTCTATACAAGGCATGCAAGGGGAAGACGACTATGTTAGAATCTGAAGGGTTACAAACAAGGCCTTTGCAAAAGATCCAAACGCCAGGAGATAATAAACCAACTCCAGTTTTTATAGATACTGCTCCAGCACAGAGAAACCTAACTCCTACTGATAATAAGCAGATTCCAGTGGCCAAAGAACTAGTCCGCTCCAGTCCAGCAAAAATATGTCAACTCAATTCTAAGAAGCGTGTGCGTATCCTTGCATCATGAAATTTTATAGCATGCTGATCATATTTTCTACATGTTTCTTACCCATCTCTCTTTTAAAAAATAAGCTTAACAGATAGAAGATTTTCTGCAATGGTATCGTTTATGAGGAAAGATTCTTGCAGGAATTCTCTGTGCTCCAATGTAGATGTAAGTACCTGTTGTATATCACTATATTTTTACATCAGCATGTATTTTGTTAATCGGCGTGAATCCAACCTTTATCTGATCTAAATTTAGTTGTAGCAAAATGTATGATTAAAGGCCACAATGTTGATTTTTGCAAGGAAAACTGCCTGGTAGTTTTGCATCCTGAGCTGCATGAGTGTACTATCTCATATCAGTGGGTTTGAATACTTTGGTTCTGCAGTGGGTTTTTCAGTGTTTTCTTTACTGTGTTGTCCTATCGTATCCCTAGCTCTTACATCATACTCCCCCCGCCTGGATTAAATTTCGTAGAAATGGATAAAACTGGATGTATCTAGAACTGAAATATGCCTAGACCCATCCATTTATTTCCGGATGGAGGGAATACATACCAATATGTCATGCCTTTTTATTCTTTAGTACCTATTCCATCTCTGCTGTAGCATGTTTTATAACTGAATCACATTTCTTCTATATAAGGCATGCAAGGGGAAGACGGCTATGTTAGAATCTGAAGGGTTACAAACCAGGTCTTTGCAAAATATCCAAACGCCAGGAGATAATAAACCAACTCCATTTTTCATAGATACTACTCAAGCACAGAGAAACCCAACTCCCACTGATAATAAGCAGATTCCAGTGGCCAAAGAACTAGTCCGCTCCAGTCCAGCAAAAGAATGTCAACTCCATTCTAAGAAGCGTGTGCGTATCCTCGCATCATGAAATTTTGTAGCATTCTGATCATATTTTCTACATGTTTCTTACCCATCTCTCTTTTAGAAATTAAGGTTAAACGATACAAGACTTCCTCCATTGGGATTGTATTCGAGGAAAATATCTTGCGGGAATTCTCTGTGCTCCAATGCTAATGTAAGTACCTGTTGTATATCACTATATTTTTACATCAGCATGTATTTTGTTAATCGGCGTGAATCTAACCTTTATCTGATCTAAAATTAGTTGTAGCAAAATGTTAAAGGCGCCAATGTTGATTTTTGTAAGGAAAACTGCCTGGTAGTTTTGCATACTGCGCTGCATGAAGGTACTATCTCATATCACGCACATTACTGAATTGTAGTGCTTCTCTGGTTGCCCATTCATTCATTGTGTCAATGTTGCTTTCGTATTACCTTACCTGGCTGATGATAGATGTGCCATATTGTGTTAATTTGGTGTAGGCTAGTTGCCCAAATGTTCGTTGTGTCAATGTTGCTTTCCTATTATCTGACTTGGCCAATGATAGCAATGCTAGTGTGTTAATTTTGTGCAAGCTGCTGAAGATAAGAAGACAAACTCTGAAAACAGCAAGGCAACCCCATTGTTTCTTTCCAGTAAATCTAGGCTAGGTAATATGGCAATAACTCATGATTAATCTGTTTGGTTCCCGTCCTAATTTATGTTATGATGTAGTGGTCGAGACACTCTCCACTATCAATAATACAAGCCTACCAAAATCGCCATCTGAATCTGTTCAGTATCCTCTGTCTCGAAAGCAACGGAATAAATGTATGTTTGTGAACCAATTAATGGCTGAAGCAATGATGGAAATGGTGGATGAATTAGAGGTGCAGAGTCGTGCGACACAACAACTGATTAATCTTTTCAGAGAAAGTGTAGCAAAGCAGCAAGAACTTGCCCACATGCTTATGGGCGTCATCTGTGCTGAGGTTGCAGATTGTGACGTTGTAGATGGTTAGGTTCTACTCATTTCACTAGTAGAAAACAGGGCTTTGGTCCAGGCCGGGTCAGCCCATTAGTCCCGGTTCAGTCCAGAACTGGGACCAATGTGGGCATTGGTTCCGGTTCGTGAGCCCAGGGGGCCGGCCGGGCCACGTGGGCCATTGGTCCCGGTTCATCTGGACCTTTTGGTCCCGGTTGGTGGGATGAACCGGGATCAATGGGCTGAGCTCCTGGCCCACCACCATTGGTCCCGGTTGGTGGCTTGAACCGGGACCAAAGGCTCCCCTTTAGTCCCGACTCATGTCACCAATCGGGACCAATGAGGTGCCTATATATAACCCTCGCTCATGAGCAGAGCACCCCAGTGCTCTGTTTTTCTCTGGCCGAGGGGGAGAGGGCTTGGTGGTGCTCTAGCTCACCTCCTATGCACACAAGGTGTTCGATGGAATGCCCGAGCCACACTACTTAAGCTTTCTCCTCTCCAAGCTCGACCTCCAAGCTCCATTTTCCATAATATTTGTCTAGGTTTAGTGGTCCGTCACGCCCCGTCCCCGTCTTCACCGCCGTCGATCACCCGCGCCGAGCTCATCGCCGGCACCACCGTGGTGAGCCTCTTGTTCTTATCTTCTTTCTGAAAGGAAAAATATTCTTACTTGTATGTTTACATAGATACTTGTATTATTTTCTTACTTTTATTATTGCATCTTATATAGTGCGATGGTTTTGGTATCCGCCCCCGTCGGCCCTCGTCCTGTCTATGATTCGGATGTGGTATATATATTATCTTTATAACTATTGGTCCATTTGTTGTTTATGAAAATTATGCCGACCAACGTGACATAGATTTTATTTATGTAGGATGTATGGGAATCGGAAATGCCAACCGACCCTATTGTCGAGAGGTTAAATTTAGTTGAAGAAGAAAACAATTTGTTGAAGGAAAAAATTAAAAAAATTGAGGAGGAGAAGATGATATTGGAGTTGCATGTTGCGGATGTCGTTGATGATCACAAGATCAAGATGGATGCAATGCGCTTGAAGATTAGAAAGATTAGAAAATATGCCATTCATACCGAGGCTTGGTATCATTATGCCGTTGGATCAATTGTTACCTTGGTTGCGATTATGATCGCATTTGTTTTCGCATTGAAATGTTTTACATAGTTTCAATGTATGGTTTAATTAATTAGATGCTCTGGAGAGCTATATGTTGTTAGATGAGAAGTATGTATGCACTTTGGTTTTAATGTGATGATGAACTTCTATTAATTTGGACATTTAATTATATATAATGCACGCAGATGAACCGACAATGGATGTACGGTGACAGACACACCCGCGAGTACATTAAGGGCATGCATGAGTTTCTCGATGCGGCTGAGGCAAACAAGCAGAATGGTTTTATGTGTTGTCCATGCACTGAATGTGGGAATACGAGGTCTTACTCTAACTGGAAAATCCTTCACTCCCACCGGCTTTACAAGGGTTTCATGCCACACTATAATGTTTGGTCGAGGCATGGAGAAATAGGGGTTATGATGGAAGACGGCGAAGAAGAAGAGTACGATGACAACTATGTGCCCCCTGAATACGGTGATGCTGCAACGGGGGGAGCTGGTGAAGATCAAGAGGAACCAGACGATGTGCCCAATGATGCTGCAATGGGTGAAGCTGCTGAAGATCAAGAGGAACCAGATGATGTGCCCGATGATGATGATCTCCGCCGGGTCATTGTCGATGCAAGGACGCAATGCGAAAGTCAAAAGGAGAAGCTGAAGTTCGATCGCATGTTAGAGGATCACAAAAAAGGGTTATACCCCAATTGCGAAGATGGAAACACAAAGCTCGGTACCATACTGGAATTGCTGTAGTGGAAGGCAGAGAATGCCGTGGCTGACAAAGGATTTGAGAAGCTACTGAAAATATTGAAGAAGAAGCTTCCAAAGGATAACGAATTGCCCGACAGTACATACGCAACAAAGAAGGTCGTATGCCCTCTAGGATTGGAGGTGGAGAAGATACATGCATGCCCTAATGACTGCATCCTCTACCGCGGTGCATACAAGGATCTGAACACCGGTATGTGGTGCATTGCGGTATAAGATCAGACGAGATGACACTGGTGATGTTGACGGCGAGCCCCCCCAGGAAGCGGGTTCCTGCGAAGGTGATGTGGTATGCTCCTATAATACCACGGTTGAAACGTCTGTTCAGAAACGAAGAGCATGCCAAGTTGATGCGATGGCACAGTGAGAACCGAAAGAAAGATGGGAAGTTGAGAGCACCCGCTGACGGGTCGCAGTGGAGAAAAATCGAGAGAAAGTACTGGGATGAGTTTGCAAAGGACCCAAGGAATGTATGGTTTGCTTTAAGCACGGATGGCATTAATCCTTTCGGGGAGCAGAGCAGCAATCACAGCACCTGGCCCGTGACTCTATGTATGTATAAACTTCCTCCTTGGATGTGCATGAAGCGGAAGTTCATTATGATGCCAGTTCTCATCCAAGGCCCTAAGCAACCCGGCAACGAAATTGATGTGTACCTAAGGCCATTAGTTGAAGAACTTTTACAGCTGTGGAATGGAAATGGTGTACATACGTGGGATGAGCACAGACAGGAGGAATTTAACCTTAAGGCGTTGCTGTTCGTGACCATCAACGATTGGCCCGCTCTCAGTAACCTTTCAGGACAGACAAACAAAGGATACCATGCATGCACGCACTGTTTAGATGACACTGAAAGTATATACCTGGAAAAATGCAGGAAGAAAGTGTACCTGGGCCATCATCGATTTCTTCCGACCAACCATCAATCTCGAAAGAAAGGCAAGCATTTCAAAGGCGAGGCAGATCACCGGAAGAAGCCCGCCATGCGCACCGATGATCACGTGCTTGCTATGGTCAATGATTTACACTACGAAATCTTTCGAAAGGGTCCCGGTGGACTAGCTGTTCCGAATGACGCTGAGGGACACGCACCCATGTGGAAGAAGAAATCAATATTTTGGGACCTACCCTACTGGAAAGACCTAGAGGTCTACTCCTCAATCGACGTGCTGCACGTGACGAAGAACCTTTGCGTGAACCTTCTAGGCTTCTTGGGCATGTATGGGAAGACAAAAGATACACCTTAGGCACGGGAGGACCTGCAAGGTTTGCACGAAAAAGACGGCATGCCTCCGAAGCAGTATAAAGGTCCTGCCAGCTACGCTCTTATGAAAGAAGAGAAAGAAATCTTCTTTGAATGCCTGCTCAGTATGAAGGTCACGACTGGCTTCTCGTCGAATATAAAGGGAATAATAAATATGCCAGAGAAAAAGTTTCAGAACCTAAAGTCTCATGACTGCCACGTGATTATGACGCAACTGCTTCTGGTTGCATTGAGGGGGCTTCTACCGGAAAACGTCCGATTTGCCATTGTGAAGCTATGTGCATTCCTCAATGCAATCTCTCAGAAGGTGATCGATCCAGAAATCGTACCAAGGCTAAGGAGTGATGTGGCGCAATGTCTTGTCAGTTTCGAGTTGGTGTTCCCACCATCCTTCTTCAATATCATGATGCACATCCTAGTTCATCTAGTCGACGAGATTGTCATCCTGGGGCCCGTATTTCTACACAATATGTTCCCCTTTGAGAGGTTCATGTGAGTCCTAAAGAAATATGTCTGTAACCGCGCTAGGCCAGAAGGAAGCATCTCCATGGGCCATCAAACAAAGGATGTTATCGGGTTTTGTGTTGACTTCATTCCTGGCCTTAAGAAGATAGGTCTCCCTAAATCGCGGTATGAGGGAGACTGACTGGAAAAGGCACTCTTGGAAGAGACTCAATAATATGCAGGGACGGATATTCTTGGTCTCAAGCAAACTACACAGTTCTATAGAACTCTACCTTGGTGACCCCGTATGTCGATGAACACAAGAACAGTCTGCGCTCCAAACACCCAGAGCAGTGCGACGACTGGATTACATGTGAAAACATCAGGACTTTCAGCAGTTGGTTGGAAACACGTCTCAGAGGTGACAACACTGTTTGTGATGAGTTGTACTTGTTGTCCAAGGGACCATCTTTGACTGTATTGACTTATAAAGGATACGAGATAAATGGGAATACATTTTACACGATCGCCCAAGATCAAAAGAGCACCAACCAAAACAGCGGTGTCCGCTTTGATGCAGCAACCGAGAGCGGAAAGGACACATATTATGGTTACATAGTGGACATATGGGAACTTGACTATGGACCTGATTTTAAGGTCCCTTTGTTTAAGTGCAAATGGGTCAATCTGTTAGGCGGCGGGGTACAGGTAGACCCACAGTACGGAATGACAACAGTGGATCTGAAAAATCATGGGTACACTAACGAACCGTTCGTCCTAGCCAATGATGTGGCACAGGTTATCTATGTGAAGGACATGTCTACCAAACCGAGAAAAAGAAAAGATAAGGAAGCGAATACATCATACGATGAGCCAAAGCGTCACATAGTTCTTTCAGGAAAAAGGGACATCTTGGGAGTGGACGGCAAGACAAACATGTCTGAAGATTATGAAAAGTTTCATGAAATTCCTCCCTTCAATGTCAAGGCTGACCCAAGCATCCTAATAAACAATGAAGATTATCCATGGTTACGGCGCAATAAGCAAATGGCACAAGCGAAGAAAAAGTGAAGACTTTCTCCCGCAACTATTATGATGATACCATGCCAACTTTGTAACACACGAACATGCTACCATTGTCCGTTTTGTACATGCACATGCTATGTGGGTGAAATTATGATACCATCCCAACTTTCAACTTTTTCAGAGTTCATTTGAAATGCTTTCATGTCTTATGGTTCAGCCCTCGTAATACCATGACCATTAGTCCCTGGCCCATGCCAACTTTCAACTTTCTAAAACTAATGGCACTAACAAAAAGTTTATAATTTTGCTCCTCGCCCCTGGCCCATGACCATTAGTCCCGGTTTGTGCCACAAACTGGGACTAAAGGGTTGGTCCTCGTTGCGGGCAGAGTTTAGTCCCACCTCGCCAACCGAAGGGGGCTCACACCGGTTTATAAGCCCTTCCCTCTCTGCCTTGTTGAGCTCCTCTCAAAGTGAAAATAGATGCCCTAATAGAGAAAAGTTTTACCTAAATTCATAGTGAATTTCTCTGAAATTCATAGAAATTTACTAGGAATTTAGGTTGAATTTTCTCTATAAGCGCATCTATTCTCATTTTTTTCGTAAGTTAATCACAAACTTGTGATTCAAACAATTTTCAAAGAATTCAAGTTTTAACTATTCAAATTTGAAAACTAATGGCACTAACAGAAAGTTTATAATTTTTCTAAACCTAATGACACTAACAGAAATTTTATAATTTTGCTAACCTAAAAGCAAACAGAATTAAAAATTAAAGCAAAAAACAAAAGAAAATAAATAATGCAAAAAACAAATAAAAAAATAGGAAAAAAACTATTTTTATAGTAAAGTTAATCACAAAATAAAATAAATAAAGCAACAAAGAAAAGAAAAAAACTAAAAAAGTGTTTTCAAATTTGAAAACTAATGGCACTAACAGAAAGTTTATAATTTTTCTAAAACTAAAAGCAAAAAGAATAAAAAATAAAGAAAAAACAAAAGAAAATAAATAATGCAGAAAACAAAACAAAAAAACTGGAAAAATAGCAACAATAAGTATTTTGTTGTAAGTAGAAACAAAATAAAATAAATAAAGCAACAGAAAGTTTATAATTTTGCTGATCTAAAAGCAAAAAGAATTAAAAATTAAAGCAAAAAACAAAAGAAAATAAATAATACAGAAAACAAAACAAAAAAACTGGAAAAAAAATAAAAATAGCAACAATAAGTATTTTGTTGTAAGTAGAAACAAAATAAAATAAATAAAGCAACAAAGAAAACAAAAAAAACAAAAAAACAAAAAGTGCCACCTACTGGGCACCCACGGCCTGAATACGACTAGAAACCCTACCATGGGCCAGGATTCAGGCCCGCGGGAGGCCCAGTAGGCACACAGGCACACATTGCATGGTTAGGCCCGAAAGCCTGCTTTAGAGAGGAGCTCGAGAGGGAAGGCGCACCGCACCTTATAAACAGGTGCGGCTCCCTCTCAACTAGCGAGGTGGGACTAAACATTTGGGCGCGGGGCAACACAAGGCCTTTGGTCCCGGTTGGTGGGACGAACTGGGACTAAAGGGGGCATTGGTCACGGTTCGTGGCACCAACAATGACCAATGCCCCCCTTTAGTCCCGGTTGGTGCCACCAACCGGGACCAAAGGCCGCTACTTCCCGCTCTTTGGGCTGCTGAAAAGAGGCCTTTGGTCCCGGTTGGTAGCACCAACCGGGACTAAAGGGGGGCATTGGTCACGGTTTACGCCACAAACCGGGACTAAAGCTTGGACTATGTAACAAACACTTGTGAAAATTTTCAGTTTGCATCGCCAGTTCCCCCCTCCCCCACCGACGACACCGTCAAGCTGCTCCACCTCGCCGTCTACGCCGCCACCGCCAACGTCGTCGCCTCCACGAGCCCGCGCCATCCTCATCGCCGGCATCCTCGAGCTCGCCGTCCTCGTCGTCCCCGTCGCTGCGTGCCTCCCCGAGCCCACCCCTCCTCGTCCCTGTCGCCGGCCGTGCGCCGTCCCGAGACCGCCGTCCCCGTCACCGCGTGCCGCCCCAAGCCCGTCGTCCTCGTCGCCGGACTCGTGCCATCGCCGCCCCCCTCGAAGTGAGCCCCCCCTTTCCCATGGTCCCGATCGAGTGAGGCCCTTGCTCTCTGACCCTGCTCCATGGTCGCCGCCAGCCCCGACGCATTGAAGAGCAAAAGGAGAGGAGAAGGAGAGGAGAGGAGAAGAAGTGGAGCAGCAACAAACTTTTCTGAAATTTCTGAATTTTTTACAGATATGAATAGTGCAGATAGAGGGTGTTTGATCAAATGCTAGATGGCTTTGAGCATTTTTAGGATTTATGATATTTTTTGTGGTGAGGTACTGATGCAAGACAAAGGTGATGGCAAAATTTCAGAATTTTTTGATTGGTTTAGAATAGGTTTTCAGCAAGGAATTTGAATCTGGTTCAAATTTCATTTGAATGAAATTTAAAAAATTTAAACTATGGATCAGAGGGGTTTTGGTGAAATGGAGTGTGGGTACTGTCATGAAGTTGGAGTAATTTTTGTGGTTGTAAAAGAGTTAGGAAAATTTAGAATGTGCTAAATATGTCAAAAATGTTTTTTTTTCATACAAAGTTTTTTTGTTCATAGAAAGTTTTTTGTTCATAGGCAGAAAGTTTTTATATATGACTATGGATATATGAGCAATGATGATCCATGGATGTATGCATTGATATATATGAGAAATGATGTTTCATAGAATATTTACCAAGTATATATGTATTTTTGTTCATAGCATTTTTTCCATTTATATATGTATGTGGCTATAGATGGATATATATGAGAGGTTTCCTAGTGTCAAAGTATTGAAGAAATCCATGGCTTCATCATTAGCCGGAAGTAACCAGGGCATGACGAAGTCCTCCAAAGTTATTTTGGAATGGTGTCCCGGATAGGATAATTTGCCTTTTTGTATGAATTTCAGCAAAGGCCTTCCAAATAACGATATTTGGAAGGTTCTTGCTGAACTTTGTACCAAAAAGCGAATTATCCTATCTAGGACTCCGTTCCAAAATAACTTTGGAGAGCTTCGTACCATCATGCACCTGTTACTTTCGCCTAATGATGAAGACATGGTTTTGTTGAATCCTTTGACACTAGGCAACCTCCCAACCCCTCGGAGATCCTCTCGAACATGAGAGGAAGAAGAGGATCGCCTAGGGGTCGAGGGTTCCAGGGTCGTCGAGGGTTCGAGGGGTCGAGGATCGCCGAGGGGTCGAGAGAGGTTTCCTAGTGTCAAAGTATTGAAGAAATCCATGGCTTCATCATTAACCGGAAGTAACCAGGTCATGACGAAGTCCTCCAAAGTTATTTTGGAATGGTGTCCCGGATAGGATAATTTGCCTTTTTGTATGAATTTCAGCAAAGGCCTTCGAAATAACGATATTTGGAAGGTTCTTGCTGAACTTTGTACCAAAAAGCGAATTATCCTATCTAGGACTCCGTTCCCAAATAACTTTGGAGAGCTTCGTACCATCATGCACCTGTTTACTTTCGCCTAATGATGAAGACATGGTTTTGTTGAATCCTTTGACACTAGGCAACCTCCCGACCCCTCGGCGATCCTCTCGAACATGAGAGGAAGAAGAGGATCGCCGAGGGGTCGAGGGTTCTAGGGTCGTCGAGGGATCGAGGGGTCGAGGATCGCCGAGGGGTCGAGAGAGGTTTCCTAGTGTCAAAGTATTGAAGAAATCCATGGCTTCGTCATTAGCCGGAAGTAACCAGGGCATGACGAAGTCCTCCAAAGTTATTTTGGAATGGTGTCCCGGATAGGATAATTTGCCCTATTGTATGAATTTCAGCAAAGGCCTTCCAAATAACGATATTTGGAAGGTTCTTGCTGAAGGTTGTACCAAAAAGCGAATTATCTATCTAGGACTCCGTTCCAAAATAACTTTGGAGAGCTTCATACCATCATGCACCTGTTACTTTCGCCTAATGATGAAGACATGGTTTTGTTGAATCCTTTGACACTAGGCAACCTCCCGACCCCTCGGCGATCCTCTCGAACATGAGAGGAAGAAGAGGATCGCCGAGGGGTCGAGGGTTCTAGGGTCGTCGAGGGATCGAGGGGTCGAGGATCGCCGAGGGGTCGAGAGAGGTTTCCTAGTGTCAAAGTATTGAAGAAATCCATGGCTTCGTCATTAGCCGGAAGTAACCAGGGCATGACGAAGTCCTCCAAAGTTATTTTGGAATGGTGTCCCGGATAGGATAATTTGCCCTATTGTATGAATTTCAGCAAAGGCCTTCCAAATAACGATATTTGGAAGGTACTTGCTGAAGGTTGTACCAAAAAGCGAATTATCTATCTAGGACTCCGTTCCAAAATAACTTTGGAGAGCTTCATACCATCATGCACCTGTTACTTTCGCCTAATGATGAAGACATGGTTTTGTTGAATCCTTTGACACTAGGCAACCTCCCGACCCCTCGGCGATCCTCTCGAACACGAGAGGAAGAAGAGGATAAAAAAAGAAGAGGAATAAGAAAAAAGAGGAGAAGAAAGAATAGAGGAGTTCTTCTCCTCTATTCTTTCTTCTCCTCTTTTTTTTCTTCTTCTTCCTCTTTTTTTATCGGGAACGAGGGTCATCGAGGGACATAGATGTAGTGTCATCGTTGTCGATATACCCCCTCCCGATAGCTTCAACACGTGGGGGGGGGTCGATATTACCCCCTCCTTGAAGCGTTCTCGAGGCCACCCCAAACCCTTGAAGCGTTGTCGAGGCCACCCCAAACCCTAGAGAAGCAGCGTCGAGGCCACTAATTAATATATATGATTCCTTACTATGATTAGGTAGCTAGTTCTACGTTTGCCACTAATATATCCATCTGTCATGTTTGAATAATAATTGCCATGTTGTAAATATTTGTAGAAACTATGGACACCGCCCAAGACGAAGCAAAAGAAGCATTGTTGAGGGACATAATCGCAGAAGGAAGTGATGCCGTCTCGTTGTTTCTCAATGACACCGATGGTCTGGAAGGAGAGGGTGAAGAAGCTGGCTACCGTGACCTAATGCCGGTGCAAGAAGAAGAACATGAGGACGGCTCCGGTGACCCAATGCCGGTGCAAGTAGGAGACCGTGATGATGGCTCCGGTGACCGAACCGAGTCCGACCAGGTATATATATTAGTTAAGCCTGTGCTAACTAGCTAATTGATGCATTCATTGTTTTGGTATGTACACATATTAATTAAGTCTTTGTTCTTTTTTCTAGCCCTCCGGATCGAGCACAACTTCGGTAAAGAGATGAGGCCTGAAGAAAAAGTTGAGCTCGGATGAAAGGTTTGAGATCATAGCAATCGCGCCCGATGGCCAGCCGATTGAACCCATCTGAACAAAGAACGCATTTGTTGCTCAGTGCGGGGTTCTGGTTAGGGACAAGATCCCGATCAGCATCCAGCAATGGTTTAAGCCGGCTACAGAAGACCCTGAGGTGTCTTATGTCAATGATATGCAGAAAAATGATGTTTGGACTGAGCTGAAGTCAAATTTAACCCTAGCGCCAGAGGATAATCCAGAGAACCCAGTTAAAGAGCAATTAATCAAGTCTTTTGCTCTTAAGAGGATGGCAGAACTATTCAGGAGGTGGAAGAAAGAGCTGAATAAGTTTGTCGAAAATAATGAGACACCAGAATTCAAGGGCAGATATGAGAAGATCAGAGATCACTGGCCCGCATTTGTGGCCCACAAGACATCGGAAAAGAGTAAGAAGATGTCGGCGACAAACAAGCAAAATGCTGCGAAGAAGAAGCATCGCCATCGCACGGGGTCAGGTGGCTACCTCGTAGCCCGGCCTAAGTGGGCCAAGACTGAGAATGATCTGATTGATAAAGGGATCGAACCAGAGACAATTAACTAGCCAGACCGTTGCCGGACTTGGTTCTTCGGGGCTGGCGGAACCTTGGACCCTATAACAGGGAAGTGCATTTGGATGAACGATCAATTGGACATACCAGTCAGGAAGCTTCAGCAGTATATCGAAGCAGCGCAGCAAGGGATGTTCTTTCCAGACAGAGAGAACGATGAGCTCACAATGGCCCTCGGGAATCCTGAGCACCCTGGACGGACACGAGGCATGCCAGGCTCCATTCCGTGGAAGGTTGGGTTTCCAGACGCTGGCGGTTACAAATCCCATGAGAGGAGGAAAAAAGTGCAGCAGACCCAAATGCAGGCGCTGCAAGCAAGGGTACAAGCGATAGAGGAACGAGAAGCAAATCGCAGGAAACGTACTGCCGAAGCTTCCCCCGAAGCTACCCCGCCATCTCAGCGGAGAAGTAGCGTGGCTTCCACCGAGCTGCTTCAGCCGGAGCATGCCTTGACGGCTCCTGCCAGCTATCCCGTGGATGCTATCACGGAGTCTCAAAATTGCCACCTTATGATGCAATGGATGAATTTGAAGGTCAAGGCGGCTGTTGGCTCTGTTTATCCTACTGAACCCGATGCAAATTTTCACTGCCGGCCGATTCCAGAAGGATATGCTAGGGTGATGGCGGATGAAATAACGGAGGGATTTGAGGACCTCCGGCTTGACCACCCTACTGGTGAAGGGGAGACTAGGCTGGGGTCTGCTCTGAAGACTCCATGCCTATGGCGGAAGGAGCTCATCAACGTTCTGAACTGGATGCCTCCGCCTCCTCCTCCTCCTCCGGCAAGTCAGGGCACTCCGCCTCCTCCACCGCCTCCTCCTCCGGCGAGTCAGGGCACTCCGCCTCCTCCACCGCCTCCTCCTCCGGCGAGTGACGATCAGGGCACTCGACCGGCTCCTTCTCCAGCGCATGGCGGCACTCCGCCTCCTTCTCCATCTGCGCCGATGTGCCCGAGCAGCCAGCCTCCTCCTTCTCCACATCGTCAGCAAGGGCGGAAGAGACCTGCCACCGCTCCGGCTGCTCCAGCGCGTCGTAGTCCTTCTCCTCCGCCTCGTAAGCAAGTAAAGAAGACAACCGCTCCGTCTGCTTGGCCGGCGTCTAGCAGTACAACCAGAGGCGGGAGGACATACAGATTCGGTCCTTCTCTGAAGACTCCAGAGAAGTTACCATACGAGAGGACCCCGGAGGAGAATGCCGAGATCGCACGAACCGAAGTGGATGACTAGTTTCAAGGGTTGAAAGCAAAGAGACACCCACTTCCGGAGGAGAAGGTAGATACGGTGAAAGCGAAGCGCACTCTGGCTGCCCTGACAAAACCACCCAAGTCTCCGCCGAAAGGAAACTATGAGCGCATTATTGGAAAGGAATTTGCTGAAGCGGAGCGGTCGGGAAGTACTATCAGTGATCAAAGGCTGAAAGAACGACGAGCTGGGAAACAAATTGCCCAGCTCGGCGAACAAGCGAAGCAATCGTGCCCCGCTCAAGGTGCCTAGCCACAACGTCGCTAATGATCCGAGGATGGTGCCCGGTTATAGCAATCTTGCAGATTACCTGCCCGACGATGTACATTATGAACCCATGGAGGTGCAGATACAAAGATACGAGTACGGGAAGCCTCTCGTCAAAGATGAAAGATCTCTATCAACGATGATGCGAAGATTGCATGATTGGTACTTGAAAATCTGCAGAGACTCTGGGGGGAGGAGTACTTTGTATGTGAAAGTTAAAAAGGAGCATGACCTCATTGGAATTGAACTGTTGCCTGTTCCATTTGAGGAGTTCTATCAGTTTTTCAATCAATTGGCCCTCGATAAAACAACGGTCGCCTACTACTGTCTGTAAGTAGTACTACTTCTGTCATTAAGTCTCTCTATATAGCTCAGCTCTTTCATTGCATGTATCTATAATCATCCTCACTATATTATGCAGATTGAAGATCGCCGAATTGAAGAAAAGACAAGTCGGTGATATTGGATTCATTAACACATATCTCATAGATGCAACTCAGGTTAAATTTCATGCCGCAGGTACCGAGGCCAACTTGCTACGATCGTTAGTAATAAATGAAAACAAAGATATAATACTCTTTCCTTACAACTTCAAGTGAGTGTTACTGTCTTGTGCGTATTCGGTTTCCCTTATATATTTGTCAAGGTTATAGTAATGTAATTGATGAGTTATGCATGCGTGTGCAGTTTCCACTATATTCTCCTAGAGATTAAGCTTGAGCAGGGACTAGTAACCGTCTTAGACTCAAGACGAAAAGATCCCCAGGACTATGTAGACATGACTCAAATACTCGAGAAGTAAGTTAAATCGATCATTATCCACCATATCAGCAACTTTGTTCATTTCCTGATATATCAAGTAATTGTTTTCTTTGTCCGGCAGGGTTTGGAGAAAATTCACCAGAAAAGCTCCGGGACTGCCGAAGGAGCTGCAATTTAGACACCCGAAAGTAAGTACTATAGTAGCATGTTCCGCGCATCTACTAGTCATTCAAGCGCTAGTTTCATCAATACCATTTGGCATTCTTGCTTATCAGTTTGATTGACCTCTATTTCTTGTAAAGTGGTTGTGGCAGGAACAAGGGAATGATTTCTGTGGATACTACGTTTGCAAGTCCATCCGCCACATGACCTGTGAGCGGGGCTACACTGACGAACAATATGAAGTACGTAAATAACAACATTCACAATTTTGTTTTATTACCATCATTTGTGTTGAGTTTCATTCATTCATATATATATATATGTATTGACCCCCTTCTTTAAATTAGATGTTTCGGAAGCGGGATGAACTCCTAGCACCAGCTCGCATGCGAGCAATTCAAGAGGAATTGGCGGCATTCTTTCTTGACCACGTGATCCCTGAAGACGGAGAATACTATGTGGACCCTGAGTCCGTATGATTATATTTGTAAGAGATAATTATTGTACATATGTAGCCAGTAGTGTCGGATAGATATACGAGAACTTGTTATTCGACCAATCTCTCGGAGAAGGAGAGGTGGTCGATATCACTTCTCTCTGTATGCATATATGTTCATGACGATCTTCTGTTTCCTTCGTTTGCTTACTAGCTAGCTAGCGTGTCTAGTCCTCTCTATACGTATGTATAGTACGTAGCGTCGACCAAGCATGGACATAAGAGAGGACACTTCTCTCTATTAATTATAGCTAGCTAACACAATATATGAAACACCTAAATTAACCCCCCAACCCCCCCTTTAAAAAAACAAAAACCCCAGCCACAGAAATGCTGACGCGTGGATGCCTATTGGTCCCGGTTGGTGCCACCAACCGGGACCAAAGGGTTTCCTGCCTGGGCTCCGCGCACAGGCCACGTGGAGGCCCATCTGTCCCGGTTCTGGATTGAACCGGGACTAAAGGGACAGGGCATTAGTACCGACCCTTTAGTCCCGGTTCCAGAACCGGGACAAAAGGCCCTTATGAACCGGGACAACATGCCCTTTTTCTACCAGTGTTTATTTGCACTGGCATCATCTTTGATTGCCCAGTGGATGTAATTTCCTGTAATATATGTTGGATGTGCAAAGCTATTCCCTGTATGTCATACCTTTGTTCGTCGTAATGGGCTCAAATTATCTAATTTGGCCTAAAGACATGAAGGAACTTTAGTGGGCCCATTAAGTTAATGGGCCGTTACTAGGCCAAAAGTTAATGGTCGGCCCTCTTACCTCCCGGGTCGTTAACAGGCTGACATCGAAGCGAGCAACAGGTGGCCCCAATTTATTTCACGGGCCGTTAACAGGCCGTTACTAAGTTTGGGCTACATATGGCCCAACTATACTGTAGGCCTTTAGCAGGCCGAAAGAGACAGCGGGCTTGTACTGGACCATGAAGAGCATGGGCCGCTAAGAGGCCGAAAGTCAGGCCATATTGTAAACAGCCGAACTGTGTTGTGGGCCTTTAGCAGGCCGAAAGAGAAACTGGGCTGGTATTGGACCATGAAGGGCATGAGCCGTTAAGAGGCCAAAACTAAGGTCCGACTACAAATGGCCGAACTCATTTATGGTCCGTTAACAGGCCGAAAGGCACACAGGGCCAGGAATTGGCCCAACACTTAAATGGGTCGCTAAAAGGCCAAAACTCAGGTTCGACTACAAAATGGCCCAACTGATTTATGGGCCATCAATAGGCTGAAAGTGACACCGGGCCAGAAATTGGCCCAACACTTAAATGGGCCGCTAAAAGGCCGAAAGTCAGGTCCGACTACAAATGGCCCATCAGATTTATGGGCCGTCAACAGGCTGAAAGACACACCGGGCCAGAAATTAGCCCAACATTTAAATGGGTCGCTAAAAGGTCGAAAGATGTACATCCTAAAAATTGGCCCATCCATTAAATGGGCTGTTAACAGGCCAAAAACTCATCGGGCCGATATTGAGCCCAAATATATAGCGGGCTGTTTACGGGCTCGAACTGACGATGGGCTACAATGGTGTCAAATCTTTAACGAGCCGAATTGGCACATCTCGTATGGGCCGTGGGCTTAAATGGACCTGACACAAGTAGGCCTTATATGGGCCGGCCTACTAATTTTTACTGGGTCGGCCTTTTTCACTGGAATGGCCACTGTTGGGCCGTGCCATGTGTCGACCTATCATAGGCGCCTCCTGTCCAATGAGTGGATGACATCTGTCCCAACGGTGAGCCGACACGTGTTTCCTCTAGCCAATGATGATTTTACACGTGGACAATCCCCATTGGTCGGGGCTGTTAACGGGTTATCGGATCCAAAACCTGACCCAATAGCTTAACGGCGTTCCATTACGGTGGATGCCATGTGTCGGTCACCCTTGACGAAAGCACTTTTGTGACGCGCGATTTATCATCATGGAAGTGGACACTTCTGTGATGATAATTTTGGTAATGTCATGGAACACTTCTACGACAGCACAGGTATGACTATCTTGATTCTGTCATAAATTTGCCATGGATGTACATGCATGACAAAAAACCCGACCTACTGTGACAAACACCTATCATCACGGAAGTGTATTTTTTTGTAGTGCATGAACCTATTCATAGGGGTTGGCACACGTTTTTGTCTTGACTCTTCAGTAGAAACTTTGGGGAACTCTTTGAAGTACTTTGTGTTGGTTGAATAGATGAATCTGAGATTGTGTGATGCATATCGTATAATCATACCCACGGATACTTGAGGTGACATTGGAGTATCTAGGTGACATTAGGGTTTTGGTTGATTTGTGTCTTAAGGTGTTATTCTAGTACGAACTCTAGGGCTGCTTGTGACACTAATAGGAATAGCCCAACGAATTGATTGGAAAGAATAACTTTGAGGTGGTTTCGTACCCTACCATAATCTCTTCGTTTGTTCTCCGCTATTAGTGAGTTTGGAGTGACTCTTTGTTGCATGTTGAGGGATAGTTATGTGATCCAATTATGTTATTATTGTTGAGAGAACTTGCACTAGTGAAAGTATGAACCCTAGGCCTTGTTTCCTAGCATTACAATGCCGTTTGTGCTCACTTTTATCATTAGTTACCTTGCTGTTTTTATATTTTCAGATTACAAAAACCCATATCTACCATCCATATTGCACTTGTATCACCATCTCTTCGCCGAACTAGTGCACCTATACAATTTACCATTGTATTGGGTGTGTTGGGGACACAAGAGACTCCTTGTTATTTGGTTGCAGGGTTGTTTGAGAGAGACCATCTTCAACCTACGCCTCCCACGGATTGATAAACCTTAGGTCATCTACTTGAGGGAAATTTGCTACTGTCCTACAAACCTCTGCACTTGGAGGCCCAACAACGTCTACAAGAAGAAGGTTGTGTACTAGACATCAAGCAGTTTCTGGCGCCGTTGCCGGGGAGGCTAGGTAAGCGGCACTCACACCCCGTCAACTAAGCTCTTTTCTGGCGCCGTTGCCGGGGAGATGAGTGCTTGAAGGTATATCTTTAGATCTTGCAATCGAATCTTTTTGTTTCTCATTTTAGCACTAGTTTAGTTTATAAAAGAAAACTACAAAAAAATGGAATTGAGTTTGCGTCATATGCTTCATCTTTTTTATATCTTTTGTGAGTATGATGGAAAGGAAAATTGTGCCAAAGTGTTAGAAGAAGAATGCATTAGAATGTTTTGCACTAAATCTTTGAATGATGAGCATGATTGCAATGTTGTTAGTATGAATTCATTGAATATCCATGATGCTAATGATATGCAAAGCCACAAGATTGGGGATTCTATGTTTGATGAAGATGATATGTTTTATCCCCCAAGTTTTGATAAGCAAATTTATTATGATGATGGCATGCCTCCTATTTATGATGATAATATTGATGAAAGTGGGTTTGGAAGAGTGTCAACTTTAGGAAGTAATGGTCCCACTATTTTGGAGGATGTTGAATCGTATTGTGATCATTATGAAAGTGGATTGGGAGAGTTCATGACTTTATTTAGTGATGTATCCACTATTTCGGAAGAGGTTCCAATTGATTATGAGAACAAAGTTGCTATCTATGATGATTATTGTGATGACATGTATGCTATAAAGAATAATGATAACCATGAAACTTTTCATCATGATTTTAGTTTTCAATTGGATTATGCCTCACATGATAGTTATTTTGTTGAGTTTGCTCCCACTACTATTCATGAGAAGAAATTTGCTTATGTGGAGAGTAATAAAAATTCTATGCTTGTAGATCATGAAAAGAATGCTTTATGTTATGGTTATATTGTTGAATTCATTCATGATGCTACTGAAAATTATTATGGGGGAGGAACATATGCTTATAGGAATTGCAATAATATCAAGTTTCCTCTCTATGTGCTTAAAGTTTTGAAGTTATGCTTATTTTGCGTTCCTATGCTAGTTGATTATTGTTCCCATAAGTTGTTTGCTCACAAAATCCCTATGCATAGGAAGTGGGTTAGACTTAAATGTGCTAGTCATATTCTTTATGATACTCTCTTTATGCTTCAATTCTTATGTCTTATGTGAGCATCATTGAAATCATCATGCCTAGCTAGGAGCGTTAAACGATAGCGCTTGTTGGGAGGAAACCCAATTTTATTTTAGTTTCTTGCTTTTTGGTTCTGTTTAGGAATAAATAATCCATCTAGCTTATGTTTAGATGTGATTTTTATGTTTTAATTAGTGTTTGTGCCAAGTAAGACCTATTGGATCTTCTTGGATGATAGTTATTTGATCTTGCTGAAAGTTCCAGAAACTTTCTATTCCCGAAAACAATTGTTAAAAATCACCAGAACGTGATAAAATACTGATTCCAATTGCAGAAGATCAATAATCACATTAACAAGGTCTTCCTATTTTGGTAGAATTTTTTGAGTTCCAGAAGTTTGCGTTAGTTATAGATTACTACAGACTGTTCTGTTTTTGACAGATTCTGTTTTTCGTGTGTTGTTTGCTTATTTTGATGACTCTATGGCTAGTAAAATAGTTTATAAACCATAGAGAAGTTGGGATATAGTAGGTTTAACACCAATATAAATAAGGAATGAGTTCAATACAGTACCTTGAAGTGGTGTTTTGTTTTTCTTTCGCTAACGGAGCTCATGAGTTTTCTGTTAAGTTTTATGTTGTGAAGTTTTCAAGTTTTGTGTAAAGATTCAATGGACTATGGAATAAGGAGTGGAAAGAGCCTAAGCTTGGGGATGCCCAAGGCACCCCAAGGTAATATTAAAGGACAACCAAGATCCTAAGCTTGGGGATGCCCTAGATGGCATCCCCTCTTTCATCTTCGTTCATCGGTAACTTTACTTGGAGCTATATTTTTATTCACCACATGATATGTGTTTACTTGGAGCGTCGTTTTATTTTCTTTTATTTTGCTTGCTGTATGAATAAAATACCAAGATCTGAAATTCTTAAATTTTAGAGAGTATTCACATAGCTACATAATTATTTAACTACTCATTGATCTTCGCTTATACCTTTTTGGAGTAGTTTGTCATTTACTCGTGTGCTTCACTTATATCCTATGAGTAAATGGTTGAATGATTTGAATGTCATAAATCTGAAATTATATATGTTTCATATGCCTTTCCCATGGGGAGTAATGAATTCACATATAAGAAGTAGAGGTGGTAAATTTATTGAAGGTTAGCAAAAATTATATTGGTCACTTGAACAATTCATGAAAGAATATTGAAGGAAGAGAGATTTCACATATGAATATACTATCTTGGACATATTCTATGATTGTGAGCCCCATTAATTATTTTCAACCTGAGAAAATTAGTTGAAATTGGACAAGGAAGACAACATAATGAGTTATGCTTGGGTATATTTGTATAGAAGTTATATTGTTATGGATCCTCTAACATGTGGTGCTTGCTATTTAGAATCCTTTGCTAGCCAAAATATATGTACTAAGTGGGAATACTGCTTGTGCATCCAAAATCCTTGAATCAAGTTCCTTCCATGAGTGTCCACCATATCTACCTATATGCGGTATTTACCTACCGTTCCAAGTAAATTTGCATGTGCCAAACTCTAAACCTTCAAATGATAATCTATTTTGTATGCCCGAATCGCTCATGTGGCGACTAGGGGCTAGCAGTATCTTCCATGCTAGGTGGGTTATTCTCACGATGAGTGGACTCCGCTCATCATTCACGAGAAAATGGCTGGTAAGTGGGATGCCCAGTCCTGATCAAAAACAAATTCACAAATAATTTAAACAAAACTCCCCCAGGATTGTTGAAAGTTGGACAGCACCCGTTGTTTTGGACAAGCCGTGGAGTGTGATTGTTGGTGGAGGGGGAGTAAAATCTTTACCTTTCTGCGTGGGAACCGTATATGTTGTATCTAGTATGGAAGATATGGGGAACTCTTGGTTGTTATGTTGACAATGAAAGCATACCTCTCAAAATTATTTTCATCTCTGTTTTTGCTTCGAGCTCTGGCACCTCTGCAAATCCCTGCTTCCCTCTGCGAAGGGCTTATCTTTTACTTTTATGCAAGAGTCAGTAGTATTCCTTCTCATTCCAACCTACTCTTTAGTTGGCAAGCATCATGTGATGGAAAGATCTGAGCATATATGGCCATTCAAATATATTTGATCATGAATTATTATTGTTGACAATTATCTATATGATAAATAAGTTGGGAGGCGAAACATTAAGCCCCTATCTTTCTCTGTGTTTGATGGATCCTATTTGTTCTAAAACTATGCTTTGAGTGGTAGCAATCATGCAAGACTATATGATAATTGAGTGCGTGGAGTTTGCTATATCAAAGCTCTGACATAGGCTCTTCCTGAAAATAAGATGAATTGCAATTGTTTGATGACTGAGAATTGTTTGTTAGTTTTCAAGAAATATTATGATCTATACTTTAACATGTGAATAGTTTGTTACTTGATCATAAAAAGTTCTTTGAGTTGACCTACTATTATGACATATAATGATGCTAGAAAAGGTGATTGAAATTATCATTGATCAACTTATGCACCTGCTAGCATTCACACTTCATAAATTCTTTCTTTTATCATTTACCTACTCGAGGACGAGCAGGAATTAAGCTTGGGGATGCTGATACGTCTCCAACATATCTATAGATTTATGAAGTATTCATGCTATTATATTATCCATCTTGGATGTTTAATGGTCTTTACTATGCACTTTTATATTATTTTTGGGACTAACCTATTAACCCAGAGCCCAGTGCCAGTTCTTGTTTTTCCCTTGTTTCAGTGTTTCGCATAAAAGGAATATCGAAAGGAGTCCAAATGGAATGAAACCTTCAGGAGAGTTATTTTTGGAACTGAAGCAATCCAGGGGACTTGGAGTGCACGTTGGGAAAGCAACGAGGGAGGCACGAGGCAGGGGGCACGCCCTCCACCCTCGTGGGCCCCTCGTGGCTCCCCTGATGTATTTCTTCCTCCTATATATACCAATATACCCTAAAACCATCGGGAGACAGAATAGATCAGGAGTTCCGCCGCCGCAAGCCTCTGTAGCCACCAAAAACCAATCGGGACCCTGTTACGGCACCCTGCTGGAGGGGGAATCGCTCACCGGTGGCCATCTTCATCATCCCGACGCTCTCCATGACAAGGAGGGAGTAGTTCACCCTCAGGGCTGAGGGTATGTACTAGTAGCTATGTGTTTGATCTCTCTCTCTCTCTCGTGTTCTTGAGGTGGTACGATCTTGATGTATCGCGAGCTTTGCTATTATAGTTGGATCTTATGATGTTTCTCCCCCTCTACTCTCTTGTAATGGATTGAGTTTTCCCTTTGAAGTTATCTTATCTGATTGAGTCTTTAATGATTTGAGAACACTTGATGTATGTCTTGCGTGGGCTAACCGTGGTGACAATGGGTTATTCTATTGATTCACTTCATGTATGTTTTGGTGATCAACTTGCGGGTTCCGCCCATGAACCTATGCATAGGGGTTGGCATACGTTTTCGTCTTGACTCTCCGGTAGAAACTTTGGGGCACTCTTTGAATTACTTTGTCTTGGTTGAATAGATGAATCTGAGATTGTGTGATGCATATCGTATAATTATACCCACAGATACTTGAGGTGACATTGGAGTATCTAGGTGACATTAGGGTTTTGGTTGATTTGTGTCTTAAGGTGTTATTCTAGTACGAACTCTAGGGCTGTTTGTGACACTTATAGGAATAGCCCAATGGATTGATTGGAAAGAATAACTTTGAGGTGGTTTCGTACCCTACCATAATCTCTTCGTTTGTTCTCCGCTATTAGTGACTTTGGAGTGACTCTTTCTTGCATGTTGAGGGATAGTTACGTGATCCAATTATGTTATTATTATTGAGAGAACTTGCACTAGTGGAAGTATAAACCCTAGGCCTTGTTTCCTAGCACTGCAATACCGTTTGTGCTCACTTTTATCATTATTTACCTTGCTGTTTTTATATTTTCAGATTACAAAAACCCATATCTACCATCCATATTGCACTTGTATCACCATCTCTTCGCCGAACTAGTGCACCTATACAATTTACCATTGTATTGGGTGTGTTGGGGACACAAGAGACTCCTTGTTATTTGGTTGCGGGGTTGTTTGAGAGAGACCATCTTCAACATACGCCTCCCACGGATTGATAAACCTTAGGTCATCCACTTGAGGGAAATTTGCTACTGTCCTACAAACCTCTGCACTTGGAGGCCCAACAACGTCTACAAGAAGAAGGTTGCGTAGTAGACATCAAGGAGCTGGCCCACGACCTCCTCGCCACCGGCAACCGTTCATGTGGGTCATGGGGCCAACAACGTGGTGCAGCTCCAGCACCGCCTCTGGACACGGCGACCGCGGTGAGAGACACGCTCATCGTCGCTAGACACGGTCGGTTTCAGTGTGCCGAGGGTGGCATTAGTGCTGTGGCTCGACCAAAAGCTAGTATGTTTGGTTTGTGCCCAATGTTTCCCCATCAAATCATTGGGTAGCCACAATTTTGGTTGAGGTTTTGGTTGCCCATGATTTGGCTGACATCGACAAGAAAAATGAACTAGAGTTGGCTAGAGTTCATTGGCATGCCAAAAAATGGCAACCATCCATTTTTGGGTCATGACCAAAACCTCAAAAAAATGGCAACCATCCAAACAGAAACCAATCTTTGGGTCATGATCAAAATTTTGGTAAGGTGCACTTTGGCCACAATCCAAACACACCGCAACACCTTGCTCGTCGAGGATGCACGGGGCGCCGGGACGCGTCCGCGGAGTGGTGTAGCGCGGCCAACTGCATCCTCAGGACCTGAGACCATGCCAGATCATCTTGCTGTTTCAATGACGTGCGTTGATCGCATGTAAGCAAAGGGCATCTCCAACATTGCCACAACCGCAGCTGACTACCCTGGCACACCAAAAACCCTCGTCCCTCGCGCCGTCGCGCGGTGCGTTCCCAGCCGGCGCCAGCTGTCCGCATTCATGCCATCCGTCTGTATGCCGTTGTTAAGAGGCTCGGTGCCAGAGGAACCAACTCCGGTGACTTAATGACGCACCAGGACGCTTGGCCTCACCGGAATGCGCTACTTAAAGCAGCAACGCCCAGCTAACCTCCACACCATAGCGCATCGTCCTCCTACCTGGCACCACATCCGCCATGACCGCAAGCGCGAACGCTCCGTGGGAGAGCTTATCTTCAGGGATGGAGCTCGAGGTCGCCGCCCTCGCTCAAGTCGCCGCACAAGCGGTGGCCACGCTGGCGGCCGACGATGGGAGCACCTTCAGCCATGCGTCCTACTTGCCGCCGTCCAATGTCCGGCACCGCCGAGGTCGGGGACTCCTCCGAGGATAAGTAGGGCATGGTGTGCCAACTGGCCGGTCCGTCTCCCGTGTTCTACTTTCCTCACCAGAGACCGCACCTTCACTTCACGGGTCTTGAACCCCGCCCCCGTACATGGAGATCGCAGATGGAGGACGTCGGCTGCAGCCATAGAATAGGTCTAGGGTCGGGTTTCTTTTATTTTTCTATCCTACAAATGTTCGAAATGTAATGAAAATCTATCATCTTTGCATTAATCTCGGCCGGTGTATATGAAATTTCACAATAATATAGTATATTGTAGGAGTACTAGCAAGATGCCCGTGCGTTGCACGGAAGATCAAGATCTTGTGGGAGAAAATGATGAACGAGGGAAGGCCTTATCTGCAAATGCACATTCATGCATTTCACATTTTTCTACATCTACGGGAACCTACGAAAGGGTTAACGTAAATTGCCTCTCTCTCTCCTCCCCTGATTTTCATGGAGGTGGGCCCCTCCCTCCCCCCAACCTACAATCAACAGCTCAAACGTTTCACATTATGTTAATTACATAACTGGGACTACGTAGGTGTAGCATTACTCATCCTAAAAAACCCAACTAAGCCAACGTCCCAGCATATCGCATGGGAAAAGACCCGGCCGCGCCGCTTTAGTCAGGATTACCAGACTACTAGTACTAGTATCGATGGATCGCGCGAAGCAACAAGTTTTTTTGAGGGGGAGAAGCACCTAGTTTAAAACGAAAAAATGCGGTACACTCACAGCACCCCTGTCATGGTCGCATTGCACCCCACACACGTTCGGTCCTGCACACGCTCACGCAAACGGAACGCGCTTTGACTTGCCTCTTCACTGACACGTGGGACTGCACTTGGAGAAACCGACCATGCGCCAAACTCCCCCCGCCCACCGCCCGAAAATCCTCCCCCCCACTCAACAATTCCCCCCAAATCCTAGATTCAACCGCCCTTCGGCCAACTAGCCAATAATATTCCCCAAACCCCCTCCCCCCGTCCCCCTCCACTCCATTCGCTCCGCCAAAGCCGCCCTCCCCGCCACGCCGATACATCAGCGCCGCGGTTCGTCGAGGGGACGCACGGCGATCCTCTCGCTCCCACAGTACGCTCTCGTAGATTGCCGTCCTCTAGCCATGCCGCCACCGCTGGTGACGTTCTTGTGGAGGCACACGGTTGTCAGCGCCGTCACCGCTGGCGACGTTCGTGTGGAGACGCACAGCAGTCAACTTCTCCCACGGTACGCGCATTCTAGACTAAGGCCCCGTCCATGTCGGTGTAGCGCTGAATGTTAGCTGATAGACGCTGTTAATCTCACTATTTGCTGAAGTAGTTTACAGTAAATATGCTCTGCTTAAGAAGCTTCCTTTCCCTGTTCTGCACTCAATCTGCTTAGCTGAGATGGCATGCCAAGGCCGATTAGTTGCTAAAATATCCTGCCATATATTTATTGTGACGTAGATTGCCATGGTCTAGTAGACAATCTGTTAGGTGAAATAGCTCTACACCGTTTTATACTCGATCTTTGTTGCTGCAATGGATGTGTGCTCGGCCTCATTGACTGTTGAAACAGCCTGCCATAATTTAGCACTCAAATCTGTTTGCTAAATTAGCTTTACATATATTTCGTTACTTAGATCTGCTCGTCCAAATATCTTGCCATAGCTTTAGACATCGACCTAGGTATTTTCTTCTGGTCTTCATAAAAAAGCGTATATGTTTTTCCTGTAATATCTAGTACAAGAACTAATTTGTATGTCTAACAGATGGACAGAACTCGGATAACTTCTGCTCGAAGATTCTCCGCTGCATATGTCGACAGGGTTGAAAACTTCATGAACTTTATCAGAGCTGAGTACGGTGGTCCAAAATCAGATGTGCTCTGCCCATGTAGCAGTTGTATGAATTCAGTTACAAGACCCTAGTAAACTGTGCAAAATCATGTACACTTGTATGGGATGTCGGTCACATATACTAGGTGGGTTCATCATGGTGAAGCTATGAACGTCAATGTTATTGACTACATGGAAGCAGCAGATCACCATCTTGATCTGCCTGATGCTCAGGTGGAAGAGGAGGAGGAGGAGGAGGAGGTGGTGGAGCCAATGAGTTTGACCAACATTGAAACAATGCTACGAAATGCTCGTGCATTCCATGAACTTTCACCTGCAGATGAAAAACAACGGGCCCGCATGTTGGAACGATGCAACATGGCTCTCACCCCAGGAAATAAGCTGTCAGTATTGTCAGCTATGGTCACCTTTCTTCAGGTTAAGACATCTGAGCGGATGACCAACAAATCATTCGATGCGATGTTGGCTGCTTTCCGCAAAGCTTTCCCAGATGCGTCTGAGCTGCCACACACCTACAGTAAAATGAAGAATTTCCTTCGTGTAGTTGGAATTGGATATGATATGATCCATGTTTGTAAGAATAATTGTGTTCTATTCTGGAAGGATTATGCCAACTTAAGTGAATGCTCGAAATGCAAATCATCAAGATGGAAAGATGGCGATGCTGTGAAGAGGATTCCTCATAATGTTTTGAGACATTTTCCAATTACACCAAGATTGCAGAGGTTGTTTCATGATGCTAAAACAAGAGAGGATGTACTGTGGCATTCTAGGAACCAAGATTTCAGAGATCAGAATGTAATGAGCCATCCATCTCATGGTAATGAGTGGAAAAGCTTCAATCAGAAGCACGAAACGTTTGCTGCTGACCCGAGAAACATTAGACTTGGCTTAGCTTCAGATGGATTTAACCCATTTGGCCACCAGAGCGCCACATATAGCATGTGGCCAGTGCTTGTTATCCCTTACAACATGCCTCCAAATGTCTGCACCAAAGAATCAAACTACATGATGGCCTTGCTCATCCCAGGTCCAAAAAGTCCTGGAAAGGATTTTGATTTGTTCATGGACCCTCTTGTGGAGGAACTTCAACAGCTATGGAGGGGTGTTCTCACTTGAGACCTATATAGCAGCCCACCATCTGATTTCTTTCTGTGTGCTGTTATAATTTGGTGCATCCATGATTATCCGGCTTTGGGAACTATGTCAGGGCGAACGACACATGGTTACAATGCATGTGTACGTTGTGATAGGAATCCGCTGTCATACGCAATACTTAGCAAGATCTGTTACATTGGACACCATTGTTTCCTTGCCAAGGACTAGCCGCATCCTAGAAAATACCGAAGACATGTGTTCAATGCAAAGCATGAAAACCATGATGCACCAAAGAGGCTCACTGCTGATGAGTTGCGAGTGGAATTAGAGAAGGTCAGGCATATTACACCAGGAAACCATCGTGATAATTGTAGCGGGAAAAGGAAGCGTGGCAGGGTAGAAGAGAGATTATTGTTTACCCGCAGGTCCACTTTGTGGGACTTGGAGTATTGGAAAGATTTGGATCTGCGGCATAATCTTGATGTCATGCACATCGAGAAAAATATATGTGACAGCATTATTGGCACACTTCTTAATATTGAAGGCAAACAAAAGATACCTTAAAATCTAGGATTGATTTGAGACACCTGGGTACCAGAAAGGATTTGCAGGTGCAAGATGAAGGTAAACCACGGGATATGGCACCAGCTGTGTACATCTTGGACAAGGTAAAAAGAAAAGAATTCTGCAAGGTCCTGTCACGTGTGAGATTCCCACATGGATTTGCTTCCAACCCTGAAATGAGAGTTAGTGCAGATGGAGACAAGGTACAAGGGTTGAAAACTCATGACCGGCACGTCCTACTTCAAAGGGTTTTACCTGTTATCCTTAGAGGATTGAGCCGCCCTGACTTATACAGAGCAGTTGCAGAGTTGGGACAATTCTTCAGGGAACTCTGCAGTAGAAATATCAGGATAGATGCTTTGGAGCGTCTTAGAGACAAGATACCAACTATCCTATGCGACCTTGAGAAGATATATCCTCCAGCCTTCTTTGATGTGATGGTGCATTTGGTTGTTCATCTACCTGACGAGGCACTACTTAGAGGTCTAGTACAATATGGCTGGATGTACCCTATTGAAAGGCGGCTAGGCACTTTCAAGGGCTATGTTAGGAACAGAGCTAGACCCGAGGGTTCCATTGCAGAGGCCTACATTGCTACAGAAGCGTTGAAATTCTCCTCAAAATACATTGAAACAACTGATCAGCTTAGCAAAGACATGGATGAAGACAATCCCGGGCTCAATGTTTTCAATTATTCTGTTCGAGCTACAGGGAAGACTCGACAAGAGGACAAACCTAAAGATTTGGACAAAAATGGTTTGGTGTGTGTTGAATAACTGTCTTGAGATACTACCTTATATCAAGTAAGTGATAAGTACTGCAGCTTATACATCGTAATCTACTAAACTTGCAGCACATTCTTATATATTTAGATGTTTGACGCGATCACTATGTTGTGCAACATCTACAAAAAGGAGTTACTGCCGCAAAATCCAAGAAACATTGACAAACTGGTTATGGCAGGATTTGCGAAATGATTCAAGAGCCATGTAAGATTTTGAATTGCACTGTCAGTTTTTTTAATATATTGAGTACATAAGATGATTAGCTTGTCCAATTTCTAACCATAGGTTAAGAAGATGCGGGAGGATGGCAAGCAGTTGATGATGCGCTTTACTCACTAGCAATGGGTCCTGATACTCGGGTAAGACATTATGAATCTTGCGTTGTTGGAGATGTGCGCTACAACACCCTTGCACGAGACGAAGGCAGGAAGACACAAAACAGTGCCATCATGAGCACGGATACGTATGACAAAGAAACAACTGAAATGTATGCTAACATAACAGACATTGTTCAGTTATAGTATATATCCAGTTTTGAGGATCATCGGTGTGTGGTTCTGTTGTGCTGTCGTTGGTATAACCTGTTTTCCAGGATCGCAAAACCCAGAGCTGATGATTATTTCAAATCCATCAATGTCAAGGCGGCGTACCAGACCAACGAGCCTTTTATTTTGGCAAATCACACAACACATATATTTTTCTTGGAAGACACATTTGCACGTAGCGATGATTGGAGAGTAGTGCAAAGGTTTGAGCAGAGGAATTCGTCTAATGAAGTTGCACAACAAGATGATGCTTACACTGCTCCTGATGTACTAGATAACACAGATGTTCCTAATATCTCTGAGAACCATCACGTCAATGACGCTGATGGAAAGATTGCCTGTCGTGCTATGGACATAGGCCCCCTTTGTTTGGGCTACGGATTCCTAAGAATCAGGTGTGGCTTGGATTCGTAGAATCGGCTGGGGCTACAGATTTTGAAAATCAGAATTTGACTGTTTGTTTTCCCAGCTTTTGGAAAATCTGAATTCTTGTGAAATGTCCCCATCGCCCCAGAATGCACTGGTCAATCAGATTTTGATGCAGGAGACGGCGTAGGAGGAAGCTCGGGGCGGGGAGGTTGGTGAAGCTGGAACAGGCCGCTCGGACGACACGCGTGCGCGCCGGAGCAGCCCCCGCAGCCGGACGAGCCTGGCCATGGGCGCCGCCGACCTGGGCAGGCGCAAGCTCGAAGGTCGTAGCTCCCTCGCGGCCTCGCGGTCGATCTCGGGTGGCTGGGCACGAGGTCGAGGGGCCTCGAGCGGGCGCGAGCTCCCGGCGTGGTGGAGCCGCCGTCCATGCTCTACCTCGTCCCGTGGTCACGCGCCGATCTATAGAGGAGAGAGGGGTAAGCGGCAGCGGCGGCACCAGAGGGAGAGAAGGAGCAGGTGGTCGCGAGCGACCTCGGGTGGCGATGGCAGCGTGGCGTGGCTCCCCGGCGTCCCTCCCGCCGCGTTGCTCGGCGGCCGCTAGTGGGGTGAGATCGGCGGCTGCTGGGGGATAAGCTTTGGGGGAGATGAGAGATGTGTGCCTACGGTGGCAGTTTCCTCGTAATATTGACCAGAAACAGGGGGAGGGCTGAAAACGAACCATTTTCTTTTGCGGGAGGGTCCAGAATCGCTAGAATCACATATATCGCAGCTTCCGGCTTCGCTTGCCTCGTAGTGCATTTTCTGGAATCGATTCTACGAGATTCTACGAAGCTGTGGTAGGAATCTGACTGTTTGTTTGAGAATCCGATTTTGGGTGGGCTAGAATCCGAAAATCACTAGCTAAAGCCCAAACAAAGGCCACCATATAAGAGTTGATCAAGAAGAAGCCAATGTTCGAGGACGTTGAGGATGAAGAAGAAGATGACACCATGGGGAATTACGATTCAGGCTGATAAACATGGCGAAGATGTTGACACTGCTGCTGTGGATGATGATTACATTGCTTTTGTCGTATTTGCCTATCAGAAGACATTTTTTATCTACTATGTGAAATTGTGTTTGCTATGACAACTGAAACCTGATGAATATGTTGTTTAGTATTTTCCTATGAGAACATCACTTGTTATTTATGCTGATTTATGTTTGGTGATTGTATGACGACTAAAACATGATGACATTGTTGTTTACTTGTACTCATATTTGGCTGTGAAACTTGAATTTGATGACATAGTTTGTTGTTGGACTGCAATTTGCTCGACATCTTCGAATGAGAACAAAGCCGACCCGACAGGTCCTCTGCTAATTTATTTATTTATTACCAAAAGGGCCTCTCCTATTTATTTATTTATGAGCAAAAGGGGATACCCCCTGATTTCCGTTAATAGAAATCATTAGATGTTCACAACACTACGTCCAGCCTGCTACACAGGTTCCATTCATTTCTAGTTTCAGCAAAGTGCTCATGTCATAGCCACTGAATACATCACGAGTGCTACATACACTGCAAATAAAGAGACAATCATCCTACAGAGCACATTGATTTGGCCCATTATCTTCACAAGCTCTCTCATCTCCTCATTGCTGTCAAGGCCGTTCAGTAGCTGTTGCTTGGCCATAATCAGAGGAACTGCATCTTTAACCTTCTGCTCTGCATCTTCCTCTTCTGTCGTTCCTTCAATTACTTGTCCAACACCCCAACCTGCTGGTATTGGGATTCCTCAGCTAACCAAATAATCATCGTAGTTGCACTCCCCAACATCAGGAACTTCCCAGAAATACAAATCACACGAATCTTCCCTTTTCTGCATGAATCAAATTGGAAGATCATCAACCAAACTATTAAAAAATCAGCAACTGAAAGCAGCAGAACAACACTTAAACATATTATTACCCCATGATTCAGGCATTTGTAGAAGACTCGGCCAGGGTTGAGGATTGTGGTTGAGACGCAACGGATGACTCTGCGTGATTTGCAGCAGTGGCACCACACCAACGGCACTGGGTTGCGATGAGCAACCGGCTGCGGTGCGCATGCCGGCGGGGGTGTGATGAGACCCACAGGCGATGGTACAGGTCGTGACTTGGTGCATATTTGGTTGTTGCCTGCTGAAGAGCAGGTGGACGAGCAGCCAGCGGACATGGTTGTTGCGGCCAGAGCTTCTGATGCTAGGAAGAGTAAGTAGAGAAGAGGAGAAGCGAATGTTGGATATGTCAGTTTCATTACTTGGAGAGTAGCATAGCACCATATATAGTCATAGCCTAGGTTTGGATTCGAACCAGCTACAAGAGCACGTCTCTCTTTTTTCTAAAACTCAGCAACGTCTCTTTACTGGTACACTAGCTTGTTCTGTACGCCTTCTCAAGTCTTTGATTCCTCCACCTGACATCTGGGACCCACCGGAAGGGTCTCTGTATTTCGCGAAAAAAACGTGCCCCCCGCAGACAGGTCGGACCCACCAGCTATCTTCGCACGCAAGGAAGTGCCTCCTTATTACGCTAAAAAAATGAATAGTCCCCCTTCCAGCTGGAACCCAGCATCGTGGGAGGCTGACTTGTGGGCCTACCAAGTTGACGGGGACGGAGGGCTTTGTCAACTTAGTCAATATGACCATGTAAGTGCATTTAGTGCCCCTTAGTGATTTTGGTGTATTGAAGACTTATAGGTTAAGGGGCTAATGAGTGTGTGAGTGTACACAGGTCTATAAGTCTATGAGGAGTTTGATATTTGCAGGAAAAGTCAACCCCTAAAAATGAATATCTTCGACTGAAGATTTTGGTATTTCTGAAGACTTTCATGAAGACTTTGAAAGTGAAGAAATAGGTGTGTCCGTGAAGACTTGATATTCATGCGAGAAATATGAAGCTTGAAGACTTTCGTTTTCATAGTTTTGTTTTTCTCTTTCTTGAGTCATAGGAAACACCGTACTGTTAAAGGGGGTCGAGGAAATACTAAGGAAAAATTTCCACGTGATGCTCAACTCAAAATCCTACACCTACCAATCCCTTCGAGTGAAGCCATTGGAAAATCTCATACAGTTCAGTCAATTTCTTCAGTGACAGAGACGAAGTTCTTCTGGTCTCTGAGGAATTTGTCCTGACTAAGGAGTTAGGAATTCACCAGTGTGGATTGCCTACACAGTGAGGAACATGATAGCCCTGAGGATTTTGCTACTCAAAATTCCGACCGTTGCTGTGCTATGCGCCAGCTGTCCCAAAATATCTATCCACCTAACGGTCATATCATTGAAGGGCATTTATGTCTTATCATGTCGAGCTGCTCCTAGGCTATAAATAGCCGCCCCCTACAACCACTAGCTGGTTGGCTGCTCTGAGAGAAACTGACTCTTGTCATTTGAGAGCAACCCATCCTCCGAGGACTTCGAGCGAAAATCATCAAGTGAGGAAAAACCAAAAACCCAAAACCCAAACACCTACAAACCCCAGTGATTGAGCATCACTGAAGAGATTGATCCTGGGTGGATCTGACGCTTGTTACCTTTGAAGACTGTGCTTCTTCCAAACGGTTAGGCATCATGGTCTAGAGCATCCAAGAGGAATTGTGGATCGTCGAGTGACCAAGTTTGTGAAGGTTTGGAAGTCTCCTGAAGACTTACCACGAGTGATTGGACAAGGTCTGTGTGACCTTAGTTCAAGGAGAATACGGTGAGGACTGGGTGTCTTGGACTAAGTGTCCTTGACTGGGTGTCCGGGACTGTGTGTCCTCGAGTTTAAATACTTAGCCGTTCCAACCAGACGTACAAGTGAGACAACAGTTGGAACTGGTCTACCAAATCATTGTCTTCACCGAGCTTACTGGTTCTATTTCCTCAACTCTTTCATTTCCTCATAACTGTGTTCTATGTTTGTTCATATCTGTGTTTGAAGACTTTGACTGAAGACTTTCTCAATTTCCTTAGTTCAATTTCTTCAGTCTGTTTGTCTTCATCCTGTGTTATCCTGTGATTACGCTTCCTGTACTCTGTGTCTGTCTTCATTTCATCATGATGACTATGCTTGTATTCTGTTGTGTTTACTTTTGAGTACTTATTCCGCTGCTAGTAGTTCTTCGCTAAGGAATTTCCTCACCAGCAAATTCCTCAGTGAAGAATTTCATAAAAATCGCCTATTCACCCCCCTCTAGTTGATATAACGCAGTTTCAATTGGTATCAGAGCAAGGTACTCCCTTGTTCTGTGTGATTTTGGTTTAACCGCCTGGAGTATTAGTTATGTCGACCGCAGGTATGATCAAGGTCTCTGCTGGGTGTCCTACCTTTGATGGGACGGACTACCCCTACTAGAAGAATAAGATACGAATGCATCTTGAAGCAATTGATAACGATCTCTGGTATGTTGTGGAAAATGGTGTTCCCTCAGTCACACCTTCTCTGAATGCTGCCGATGTGAAGAGATTGAAACAACTTGACTCTCAAGCGAAGAATATCATATGTGGCCATCTGAGCAAAGGACAGTATGGCAGAGTGAGTGCTTTGGAAACAGCGAAGCTTATCTGGGATAGGTTGTCCAAAGTGAATGAAGGAGTCTCAACTCAGCGTGACTCTCGAGTTGATGTTCTTCGCAATCTCTGCAACCGCTTCGAAAGACTCGACAATGAAAATGTTCAACAAACCTTCGATCGCCTCACTGACATCTCAAATGAGCTTCAAGCACTTGGTGCCACTGACATCACTGACCATGAGGTGGTGAAGAAATTGCTGAGATCGCTTGATTCCTCATTTGACACTCTGGCATTGATGATACAAGAACGTGCTGATTACAAGTCACTTGATCCCGCTGATATTCTCGAGAGGCTAAATACTCATGAGTTCCAACTTGCCGAAAAGAGAGATCTCTATGGTTCATGCTATGGCAGAACACGTGCACTGAAGGCCAACGCAGTATCTGAGTCCGAAGATGAAGACTCTGGTAGCAGCCTTGGTGATCTTGAAGAACTGAGCCATGATCTGGCTCTGCTCGTGAAGAAGTTCCAAAAGTTCTCAAGACGTGGTCACCTTGGAAGATCCTCAAGGAGCAATGATTCCTCATCCAGTGACTACAAGAAGGGGCTCTGTCACAAATGCAAGAAACCTGGACATTTCATTCAAGATTGTCCACAGTGGGAAAAGGAATCAAAGAAGAAGAAATACAAGGATTGCAGTTCTGATGATGCGAAGAAAAAGAAGAAATCCACAAAATCCTCATCATCAAAATCCTCCAAGACTTCATATCACAAGAAGAGGATCTCCAAGAAGGCCAGGGCATTCATTGGCAAGGAAATGGACTCTGAGGCTGAATCTGAAGAAAATGAGGAAGAGGAGTCATCTGAGGAGTCCGAATCCGGAGTGGCGAGCCTTGCTCTCGCTACTGCATTCGTCAGCAAGTCTATCTTCAACACTGAAGAAAATGACCTCACCAACAAGGCTGCTGAAGGCGATGATGACTACGCTCCCACCTATTGCTTCGTGGCAAAGGGTGCCAAGGTACTCAAGTATACCTCCTCTGAATCAAGTGAGAATGAATCTGATGAAAACCTTAAACCCAGCTATTCTAAACTGGCTAAGATTGCTATAAAACAACAAAGGGCTTTAGAAAAGGTTCAAAACATGCTAAATAAAAGTGATGATATGTTGGGTGAAGAAATGGATCGCACTGAAACTTTGACTAAAAATCTTCAGAGACTTCAGTCCAAGCTTGACAAACTTCAAAGTCATCATAACACTCTCTTATCGGATCATGAGAAGCTTTCTTATGAATTTATTCAAAGAAAGCAAGACCTTGAGAAGCTAAGAGTGAGTTATGAAGATCTTCAGAAGGAGCGCGATTCATTACTTGCTCAACAAATCAGTGCATCTCAGGAAGAATTTGTTTCTCCATGCTTGAAGTGCATTGAACGTGAATCTGCTAATTCTTCACCTGAATGTTCAAATGCTGCTAATGTTTCAAATTCTTCACATGCCTCTGCTATCACTAATTCCTCATCTGAGGACATTGGTAGTATCACTGACGATGCAGGGCTGAAGGAATTGTATACGACAGGCATGTACAAAAGCCTCAAAGGGCATCAGGTTCTTTGTGATGTGCTTAAAAAGCAGATCCTCAACAGGAACCCTAGGAAAGAGGGTATCGCCTTTGAGAGGAAACTCAATGCTGATGGTACATATTGGAAGCCTGAGCAGTACCCCAAAACTACATGGGTTGCTGCAAAGAGACCTCCAGTTGATCCATCTAACTTATCTGGATTTGCATGTGAATCTCCTCATTCTGATGATGAGTCAATTGACTCCAACTATAAGCTATTCAAAAATCAGAATGGTGAAGTATTTGCTAGATATATTGGCACTAACTGCAGGAACGGCTCCCCTATGCAGAAAATCTGGGTTCCCAAAAGATGTCTTGAAAATCTTCAGGTGAATGTCATTATGACACCACCTGTGAAGAATAGGAACCCCATATCAAATTCCTCATACGGACCAAATTCCTCATATGGATCAAAGTCCTCATATGAACATCATCGTGCTAACCCGTCTGTTTTGCAGGGAAGATCTAAGGATTATGAATATATGCATTATTCTTCAAATCATTATGTCCATAAGTCCTCAAAGAATTTCTCTGCATACTCTTATGCTTACTCTAACCCCTCTTATGTGAAACGAAATGGACTGGCTTCTATGCCATCCTTCTCGTATGGAGCTCGCAGAATGATGAACTCTTTGCCACCCCTTCAGATGTGGGTGGTGAAGAAAAAGAACTAATCTCTTCTGCAGGGTCAGGTCTCTAGATGCACATAATCTTCTGAAAAATTTGCTGGAGACCTGAGCATGCCTGAAAGGACGCAGGCTAATCATGAAGAAATGAACTTTCATTTCTCACATCCTCATATTGCATTATAGTTCTTTTACTTGATGAAATTGATCTGATGAATTGATGTCATATTCTTCAGTGATGAAGTATATGAGTTTGTAAGCTGCACTAATTCATCTGCAGGATGATCAACCCAAAGCCACTGAGTGGGTCCTCGATAGTGGATGTACAAACCACATGACTGGTGACAAGAATCTATTGATGGATGCTCCATTATCTCCGTCGCATCTGAAGCATATCATCTTTGCTGACAAAGGCAAAAGTCAGGTATTGGGTCTAGGTAAGGTTGTGATTACAAAGGATCGACACATGGACAAATTCATGCTTGTTGAGTCCTTAGGATACAACCTTATGTCTGTCTCAATGCTTTGTGATCTTGATATGGTTGTTGTCTTTGGCAAGTACTGTTGTGTTGTGGTTATGGAAGCTGACAATTCCAAAGTCTTGGAAGGCTTTAGGAGAGGAGACCTGTATATTGTTGATTTCTCTACAAGACCACAACCAGCCGTGTGCTTACTTGCAAAAGCTTTAGAAGGATGGCTCTGGCATCGACGACTTGGTCATGCAGGCATGAGGAATTTGCACGCACTTGCGAAGAAGAAGCATGTCATTGGCATCGAGAATGTCAAATTCCTCCAGGATCACCTATGCGGAGCCTGTGAAGCTGGGAAGATGACCAAGGCCAAGCATCCAGCAAAGACTATCATGACCACCACTCGCCCATTTGAATTGCTTCACATGGATCTCTTTGGTCCTAATCATTATTCTGCTATCTCAAATAAATCATCTCAATATGGCTTTGTTATTGTTGATGATTATTCTCGCTACACATGGGTACACCTTGTTACTTACAAACATGAAGTGCAGGAAGTCTTCAAATGATTTTCCTCGAGGGCTTCAACCAACTTTGGTGTGAAGATCAAACACATGAAGGTTTTATGCTTGGTTACGGAAAGGACTCGCACACCTACAAAGTCTTCAACAACGTTCTTCACAAAGTTGTTGAAACTGTAGATGTGCGGTTCGATGAAACTAACGGCTCGCAAAGAGAGCACCTACCTACTGTGATAGATGAACCAACACCTGAGGAAACTATCAAGTTCAAGGCTACTGAGGATGTCATTCCTACTGAAGAATCTGCTGAAGAATTCATTCCAGAACATGAAGAACGTCGAGCTAATGCACCTGAAGAAAATGCTGAAGAAAATGGTGCTGAAGAAAACGTTGATCAAATTCTTCAATGACAACCAGCTCATCCTCGCATTGCAAAAGAAGTGCAACTTGAAAAGATCATCAATAACATCAAAGTGCCAGGTCCTCTCACACGCTCAAAAGCTTCACATTTGTCTCACTTTTGTGGGCAGTATGCTTTTGTCTCTATTACAGAGCCCACTAAGGTAGATCAAGAATTTCTGGAGCCTGAGTGGATTCAGTCCATGCAAGAAGAATTACATCAGTTCAAGCTCAACAATGTCTAGGAACTGGTCAAACGTCCAGATCCTTGCAAGCACAATATCATCGGCACAAAGTGGATATACCACAACAAGCAAGATGAAAATGGCCTTGTGGTGAGGAATAAGGCACGGCTTGTAGCTCAAGGCTACACACAGGTTAAAGGAATTGATTTCGATGAAACTTTTGCACCTGTTGCTAGACTTGAGGCTATTCCCATATTACTTGCTTATGCTAACCATCATGATATCACTCTATATCAAATGGATGTGAAAAGTGCATTCCTCAATGGTAAGCTTGAGGAAGAAGTATATGTTGCTCAACCCCCAAGTTTTGAAGATCCAAAGAATCCTGACAAAGTCTTCAGACTCAACAAGGCCCTCTATGGCCTCAAGCAGGCCCCACGGGCTTGGTATGATACTTTGAAGGAACTCTTCATGAAGAAAGGCTTCAAACCCGGTTCACTCGACCCTACTCTTTTCACTAAATCTTATGATGGTGAATTTTGTGTGTGCCAAGTATATGTTGATGATATTATCTTTGGCTGTACTGACCAATGTTATAGTGATGAATTTGCCTATATGATGAGTGAAGAATATCAAATGTCTAGTATGGGAGAGTTGAAATTCTTCTTAGGTCTTCAAATTCGTCAACAACACAATGGCATATTCATATCTCAGGAGAAATACCTCAAGGATGTACTGAGGAAATTCGGCATGCAAGATTGCAAAGGCGTCATAATTCCTATGCCCACAAATGGCCATTTGTGCACTGATGAAAATGGTATTGACTTCGATCATAAGGTATACCGCTCCATGATAGGTTCCTTATTATACTTATGTGCATCTAGGCCAGATATAATGCTTAGTGTTTGCATGTGTGCCCGATTTCAAGCTGCACCGAAGGAATCACACCATAAGGCTGTGAAGCATATTCTTCGATATCTAGCTCACACACCAACACTTGGATTATGGTACCCCAAGGGCTCGGCTTTTGACCTTGTTGGGTATTCTGACTCTGACTATGCTGGTGATCGTGTGGATCGCAAGTCAACATCTGGTACATGTCATTTCCTCGGACGATCTTTGGTCTGTTGGTCCTCGAAGAAACAGAACTGCGTATCACTATCTACTGCTGAAGCTGAGTACATTGCCACTGGTTCTTGTTGTGCCCAATTGCTATGGATGAAGCAAACTCTCAAGGACTACGGCGTCAACATGAAGAATGTGCCTCTCTTCTGTGACAATGAGAGTGCCATCAAGATTGCTCACAACCCAGTTCGGCACTCGAAGACAAAGCACATTCAGATTCGTCATCATTTTCTTCGTGATCATGTGTTGAAGGGCGACATTTCTATTGAGCATGTGAAGATTGAAGAACAGCTAGCCGATATCTTCACAAAGCCCTTGGATGAGAAGAGATTTAGCAAGTTGTGGTGTGATCTAAATATCCTAGAATCTTCGAATGTTCTATGAAAAGGACACTCATCCTAACACTTATGCAAAATTGATGACTTAGATGTGCAACATGAAGAAACGTTTTACTTCAATCAATGAAGAATAACACTCTTAGTGTGAAGAAATTAACGAAGAATTTGATTCTCAGAACCCTACGATAATTGTACGCGGTGTCTGAAATCATCATTCTTATACGGTGGGTCACGCCACCACCAAAAGTTGAAATTCCCCAAATTATTCATATTCTTCAACTTTGCATAGTCTTCACTGGTTCCGTCGTTTTTCTTCATTGGCTATATATATATATGAGTTTATGTCCTCTACAGCATTCACTTATTGCTATTTCTTCAAGTTGGGTTTCTGCTAAGTGAATGTGATCGGACCCTTCCCCTCTATGCTATACTCAACCCAATCTGTTCACAAATTCTTCATGTGCGTTCTATTTGAAACTCATTCAAAATCTTCACTGTGTCCTTGTCAGCTGAAGAAATTGCGAACGGAACTTTAAAACCTATCTTATCGAAATTTTCGGTCTTGCCGCTCAAACCGTTCCACATCCCTCGATACACTTATCCACTCACCCACGATCTAACACGATCTCCACCTCTCACTACATGGGTGACACATGTCATGCGAATGAGAAGGTCAGGGGCACGTTCATCCAATTTCTTCGCGCGAGCAGTTTTTCACCGTGGCTATAAATACCCCTCATTCCCTTCCTCACTTCTTTTACTCCGCTCAACCTCTCTCTCCAGCTCGAGCTTCTCAAACCCTAGCGCTGCCGCTACTTCATCGCCGCCGGTGAGGAAGATCTTCATTGCCTCGACCTCGTCGCTGACGTACTCACGCCGACCGCGGACATCTTCACTCCGCCGCCGCCGTAGCTATCTTCCTCTGCCAAGTTAGGGCGTGGAAGATCTGCACAGACGAACCTCACATCTCCTCACTCCAGTTCATCGTGTTCTTCGTCCAGGGTAAATAAAAGTTACTTTTACTGACCTCGTTGATTCGAATGATTATCTACAAAATTTTCAAAAGTGTTTTTCTTCATATCTTCACACACTGAACACCTCACAAAGTCATTTGTTCTTGATTCGTTTCTCTAAGCATCATTTTTCTTCAAGATTCCTCAATTGTGTGGATCTTCGATCTATACAACTCTGGAACCTAAGACAAAGAACGCTTAGTGAAAATCTTCAAGACTCATCTGGTCAAATTCCTCAAACTTGGTAATTTTGAAAAACCTTCTGAGAACGCATATGACCTCTCCAAATTCCTCGCAACTATACTCTGTTCACATGTACACATGTCAGCTCCTGAATCACTAGGTTCTCATCAACTTAACTCATTTGCAGCGTTCCTCGAAGAAAAGTTGCATACTTGTTCAGAGAATTCGATTGTTCAAATTCCTCAACTGAAGAAAATGGCTGATGGTAAAAGGCCACAGAAGGGAGGAAAGAGGCCTGAGGTAAATACAGCGTTTGAGATCCCTGATGACATATATGATGGGTACTACACACCTACTGAGGAAACCAAGAATGAGCGCAAAGTGTGCATTCAAAAGATAGAGAGGAGATGGGTAAGAGAATGGAGGGAGTACAGATATGTCACTCCTAAGTATATGAAGAAATTCACACTCAATCCTCCATGCCCAAGAGCACCACTGGCACCTGGCCAAATTGCTGATCCCACCAGCCTCAAGCAAGGTGAGGACTATCCTGATGAATGGGCCAAGCGCCAAGGCAAGTTGTCTAAGCAAGCCAGAGAAGCAGTGAGGAAATTGAATGAAGACTCTGCTGCTGCTGCTGCCTCTGCTGAGGTCCTTGCTGTCAAGCCAAAGAAGGCTATGTCAAAGAAGCCTGCGCACAAGCCAAGTGCTTCCTCAGCAATGCCCTCACGACTAGAATCATCAAAGCCCTGACGGCCAATTCCTCATGCTGCTACTATTCCTCCAAAGTCCTCAGCTCCTCCACCAAAGCCTTCAGCTGTTCCGACCAAATCCTCAGCACCTGTGCATCTCACTTCGTGCCAAAGGACTGCCGGCATCTCCATTGCCTCCGGTGTCTCAGCTAGTTCCTCAGCTGCACCAAGTTCCTCAGCTGGCCCCTCACTGCTGAAGACAAAGGCCACTGCTGGACGAGGTCCACGCCCAAGTCCTCAAAAGAAGCAAGTCTCTTTCCAAGTGCCGTCTGATGAAGACGAAGCTAATGATGATGAACTTGCAGAAATCATCAGAGACAGGTAAGTCAGGGCCGCTAGAGCCAAAGGATCAGAGGTGCCACTACTTTTGGATCCCAAGCTGATCCTCGACTACATTGATGATTGGCACAAGGACCCCAACACTCCCTTGCCTGACTTCAAGCTGACTCCTGGCTAGAGTCACATGCTAACCCACTTCATTCAAGAAGAAAAGTGGAAATTTGAGAAGGCCAGGCATATCAAGAAAGCGCAGTACAAGAAGGAGAAATTTCTGAAGAATAACGTTGTCACTATGACAACTTATGAACTTGTAAAAATCCAATCTGAAATCAAAACCCTCAACGATGACTTCAAATCCTACTATGCTGATTGGCAAGGAGCCAAAATTAGATTTGTAAAGATAACTGAACAGTTCACTTCAAATGTTGTTGCCCCAACGCAACAAGAAATTCCTCAGGCTGAAGCATCTGCTCAACCGAATGAAGAACATGCCAGCACTGCTGATGACAATCAGGCTGCTGAAGAAAATGTGAGTTCCAGGGCTGATGACTGCATTCCAGCCACTGAAGAAATTGCCAGGACACCCACTAGTGGTCCACCTGAAGAAACTGAAGAACTCAGGGCAACTACATCAGTTGTGCCTGAAGAAAATCAACCAGATTCCTCAGCTACTCCTGCACCAACTTCAACTCCAATCCTTCCATCTGCATCAGATGTGAAGAAGACCAAGGCTGCAGAGCATGCTGCAGTGAAGAAAAGGAAAGCATCAACTGCTTCAGATTCTTCAGCTCCGAAGAAAATGAAGCCTGTGACAAGTTCATTTGCACATCCGATTGATGCTGTTCCCATCTCAACCAGGCCATCAAAGGACCTTGTTCCTTCTGATGAAGAATATGTGATCCCCAGCGGATCTGATGAAGAAACTAATTCTGCTACTTCATCTGAACCATTGGATGAAGAAATTGAAGTGGATGCGATCCCTTCAACACCTATCATCTCCTCGCATGTGCCTTAGTTCATAGCTGAAGAGGCTGGCATTGAAGAAATGGAAGATGATGATGTGGACATTGGCTGCTCCACACCCGTAATCAGTGATGAATTCTGGGAAAGTCAGCATCCAAACTCTCCAATGTTCACTCCTCTACAACAAATTCCTCAGTCCCCCACACAAACTGTTCACATGGGCTCTGAAGAAGCTCATCCCACTGCATCTGTCCATGAGGAAATTCCAGCCACTAGCGCTGAAGAAACTGCTGCTGCTGAACAACCAACGACGCAGACTGCCACTGAGGAGGAACCAGAAATTCCTCAGCCTGAAGAACCTGCGATTAAGATTGCTGAGGTCGTGATGCAACTCACTGACACTCCTCTGCCGAAGCCAAAGGATCAATTCTCACGCAAGCACGTATTCTTCAAAGATTACAACCCATATGACTCTGCTCGCATTAGGAAGAGGCGTTTTTGGACTGCTAGTCAAGCCAATTTCTATTCCTCAGTGCTGTTCAACAAGGAGAAGATTTTGTACCATGAGCATATTCCTCACGTGGATATGGAATCTCTGCCGTGATTTGCACCAGTCCTCGGTGTTCTTCACGATGCTGGACTGCTCAACTTCTGCTCTGACATCTGCGATTGGAATGAAGAACTGATTCTTCAATTTTATGCAACGCTGCACACCACCGGAGATGCTGAAGATGTGAATTCATGGGTGCTGGACTGGATGCCTGAAAACACTCACTACACTGCACCAGCCTCTGAATTGCTTCATGCTCTACCACTCAGTCCTCCCCTTGAAGAAGCTTGTTGCATCTACAGTGAACCTAAGCTCACACATCATTACATGCAGGTGCTGATGAAACCTTTGAAGCCAGGTCAAGCACCAAGAACCAAATTCCTCGTGAAGGAATTGTTGTACGTGCCCAGAACTGTCTATCGTATTCTTACGAGGACAATCAGTCCTATCAAAGGTCACGACTCATCTGATGAGGAAATTGTTGGCATCATGAAGAATCTGGTATTCAACATCGTTCATGGCATTCCTGTCAATTATCACGATTTCTTCATGAGGACTATGGCCAATGTTGCACTGTCTCCGTTTGAGCTGAAGCCTTATGCACCTTGGATCATGAGATTCCTCAGGACAAGGTCTTCACTCAACTACAAAGCTGATTTTCAGAATCATCTCAGCTACTTGCCCCCAATTGAAGTCCTCAAGCAGACATATTCCTCAGTTGATGGAAAGGGCAAGGCACCAGCTATAATTGATGAAGGCATTCGTCCATTGGATGGTCAGTTTCGCAAAGCTGCATCTTATTCCACCAATGATGACTCCACCACACATGACTCTGCCAATGCTCCCAAGTCCACTCCTCAAGCCACTGCTCCGCGCGTGATGACAGACCGTGAACTTCTGCTTAGTCTTCACCAGAAGGTGGATCAAAATCACAAATGTGTTAAGCGTCAGTTTGGTTCACTTCTTCACAACATGACTGCCACACACAATGTTGTGAAGAAAAACCACTACTACCTCCATCAAGTCTTCGGTCGCACCTGGGAAATCCTGTCACATCTGTATGGTGAAGAAGATCTGAAGAACATGGGTCTTAATGAAGATTTTGACTGGTCTGCACCTCCACCAAAGAAATTCAAGAAGGTCAAGGTTCCTTCTCTGGTGGCCAACTCATATTTTTCATCACGCGACACTAATGAACATGAAGATTTGGACGACACTGCGGCAGGCCCTACATCAACCAACGACCCCAGCAACGCCGGTGCTCCTTCATCAACATGATTATCTTCAGGGGCGTTAGTCCTCATTTTCGATCCTTTTGGTCATTCGATGACAATGGGGGAGAAATATGAGTTAGTCTTCAAGCGGGTCTACTATATGGGCGCTTTTTTGCTAAGTTACAACTCTCGTTCTTCTGAAACTTTATTGGATCGAGTTGTAATCTTAAACCCGATGGTGCTCTAATACTTTTGATGCACTGTGCTCTGATACTCTTGATGCACTATTCTTCATGCTTATTCCTCGTTTAATATTATTGCACGCATGCTGAATTTCATCAGGAACCATATTTCATCATGCATTTCAAATTCTTCATATTATATGTTAAATGCGTGTATGAAATACAAGATATAGGGGGAGATCTCCATGATTCAACTCTTCAAGTGTGCATTGCTTCAAAAGCAAATTCCTCACTATGCACATCTTCAGGGGGAGTTCTTCTATATCTTGCAATCAAATTCCTCAATATCAGTATTTACACTTCATATGTTTATCCCCGTTGAAAACTTAACCTATATTGTCATCAATCACCAAAAAGGGGGAGATTGTAAGTGCATCTAGTGCCCCTTAGTGATTTTGGTGTATTGAAGACTTATAGGTTAAGGGACTAATGCGTGTGTGAGTGTACACAGGTCTATAAGTCTATGAGGAGTTTGATATTTACAGGAAAAGTCGACAAATAAAAATGAATATCTTCGACTGGAGATTTTGGTGTTTCTGAAGACTTTCATGAAGACTTTGAAAGTGAATAAATAGGTGTGTCCGTGAAGACTTGTTATTCATGCGAGAAATATGAAGCTTGAAGACTTTCATTTTCATAGTTTTATTTTTCTCTTTCTTGAGTCATAGGAAACACCATACTGTTAAAGGGGGTCGAGGAAATACTAAGGAAAAATTTCCAGGTGATGCTCAACTCCAAATCCTACACCTACCAATCCCTTCGAGTGAAGCCATTGGAAAATCTCATATCGTTCAGTCAATTTCTTCGGTGACAGAGATGAAGTTCTTCTGGTCTTTGAGGAATTTGTCCTAACTAAGGAGTTAGGAATTCACTAGTGCGGATTGCCTACACAGTGAGGAACATGATAGCCCTGAGGATTTTGCTACTCAAAATTCCGACCGTTGTTGTGCTATGCGCTAGCTGTCCCAAAATATCTATCCACCTAACGGTCATATCATTGAAGGGCATTTATGTCTTATCATGTCGGGCTGCTCCCTAGGCTATAAATAGCCGCCCCCTACAACCACTAGCTGGTTGGCTGCTCCGAGAGAAACTGACACTTGTCATTTGAGAGCAACCCATCCTCCGAGGACTTTGAGCGAAAATCATCAAGTGAGGAAAAACCAAAACCCAAACACCTACAAACCCCAAGTGATTGAGCATCACTGAAGAGATTGATCCTGAGTGGATCCGACGCTTGTTACCTTTGAAGACTGTGCTTCTTCCAGATGGTTAGGCGTCATGGTCTAGAGCATCCAAGAGGAATTGTGGATCGCCGAGTGACCAAGTTTGTGAAGGTTTGGAAGTCGCCTGAAGACTTACCACGAGTGATTGGACGAGGTCTGTGTGACCTTAGTTCAAGGAGAATACGGTGAGTACTGGGTGTCTTGGACTAAGTGTCCTTGACTAGGTGTCCGGGACTGTGTGTCCTCGAGTTTAAATAGTCAGCCGCTCCAACCAGACGTACAACTGAGACAGCAGTTGGAACTGGTCTACCAAATCATTGTCTTCACCGAGCTTACTGGTTCTATTTCCTCAACTCTTTCATTTCCTCATAACTGTGATGTATGTTTGCTCATATCTGTGTTTGAAGACTTTGACTGAAGACTTTCTCAATTTCTTCAGTCTGTTTGTCTTCATCCTATGTTATCCTGTGATTACGCTTCCTGTACTCTGTGTCTGTCTTCATTTCATCATGATGACTATGCTTGTATTCTGTTGTGTTTACTTTTGAGTACTTATTCCGCTGCTAGTAGTTCTTCGCTAAGGAATTTCCTCACCAGCAAATTCCTCAGTGAAGAATTTCATAAAAATCGCCTATTCACCCCCTCTAGTCGATATAATGCACTTTCAGAGCGATTCTAGCTCCAGTTACCATACGATGTTCATCCAACGACAGTAGTGCTTCTTCAACCTCTGGTCTTCTTGCTCCAGCCGCCCAAACCAGCGCCGGTCGTGCCGCGTGCTCCTGCCTCCCGTGGCCGGCTGTGATGCCGTGGAGGCCTCACCGCCACCTACTACTCCCACTGCTCGCTAGACCATCCCTCTACTCACCCACACCCCCTGTTATTCTGTGGCGACGGCAGCCTCACACCGCAGCCGAACCAGTGAACTCTCGTACTCCTCTCGGCCTGGGCATCCATTGCCGCGTCTTCCCCGGCTCCGTGTCGTCCCCTTCCTAGGCCTCGTCGTCGTCCACCGCCTTGGTGCTCTCAGCGTGGCGTGGTCAATGTGGTCAACGACCGACTTCTATCGGATAAGTTCTATACGTGGAGAGGCTGACAGCTGGGTCCATGGCCGCAGCTGGGTCCACGGCCACAGCCCAGTCTTTTTGTGATTTGCCAAGTAAGTCGCTTTTTTAGGCCTGTTGGGCTACAAATCTTTCAAGACGAGGAGAGCTTCATTCGGTTGGCCGAGAAAATGGCCTATCAGTAATGAGAAATGGGTTGTACACTTTTAAAACACATCATACCGGCAATTAGTTTCAAATTTCTTTTTTTCATTTCAAGATTTTAAATTGCATTAATTTTTATGCATGGACAATTTGTAGGATTTTATATTGATATACATTTATTTTTAAAATCAGTTTGAATGTGACTCGAAATTTCGGGATTAAAAACAGTTTAGACCGCACCGAAATATGAAAAATTTCATATAATTTTTTAACCGTGGCCACAATATGGGCTGTAATGCTAACAAAAAGAATATGGGCTCCAAAAAACCTTAAGAATTAGCAAATGGACTATAAATTATTAGAAATAATGGCAGATGGGCTGTATGCTGTTTTCCACAGATTTGAGGCTTTCGTAAAAAAAGGTTGACGAACAAGCAGTGACTGTTGGATGTCCATCCAACGGCCGTTGTGCTTCTTTAATCTCTGCTCTTCCTGCTCCAGCCGCTCAAACAAGCGCCGGTGGGACTGCCTGCTCCCTCCTCCCCGCGGCCGGCTGTGCTGCCGCGCAGGCCTCACCGCCCCACCGTACTCCCATCGCTGGCCTCGCCATCCCTCTACTCACCCACACCTGCTGTTATTCTCCGGCAACGACAGATGAACCAGTAAACCCTCATACAATCGTACTCACCTTCACATGGGAAACAACTGTCGAGTCTTCCCTGCCTCCGTGTCGTTCCCTTCCAAGGCCTCGCCGTCGTCCACCGCCCTGGTGCTCTCGGCGCGGCGTGGTTGATGACCCACAAGTATAGGGGATCTGTCATAGTCCTTTCGATAAGTAAGAGTGTCTAACCCAACGAGGAGCAAAAGGAAATGATAAGCGGTTTCCAGCAAGGTATTCTCTGCAAGCACTAAAATAATAGGTAACGGATAGTTTTGTGATAAGATAATATGTAACGAGCAACAAGTAACAAAAGTAAATGAAATGCAGCAAGATGGCCCAATCCTTTTTGTAGAAAAGGACAAGCCTAGACAAACTCTTACATAGAGAAAAGCGCTCCCGAGGACACATGGGAATTATCGTTAAGCTAGTTTTCATCACGTTCATATGATTCGCGTTCGATACTTTGATAATTTGATATGTGGGAATACCGATGCTTGGGTGCTGTTCTTACTTGAACAAGCATCCCACTTAAGATTAACCCCTATTGCAAGCATCCGCAACTACGAAACAAGTATTAAGGTAAACCTAACCATAGCATGAAACAAGTGGATCCAAATCAGCCCCTTACGAAGCAGCGCATGAACTAGGGTTTAAGCTTCTGTCACTCTAGCAACCCATCATCTACTTATTACTTCCCAATGCCTTGCTCTAGGCCCAAATAATGGTGAAGTGTCATGTAGTCGACGTTCACATAACACCACTAGAGGATAGACAACATACATCTCATCAAAATATCGAACGAATACCAAATTCACATGACTACTAATAGCAAGATTTCTCCCATGTCCTCAGGAACAAACGTAACTACTCACAAAGCATATTCATGTTCATAATCAGAGGGGTATTAATATGCATATATGATCTAAACATATGATCTTCCACCAAATAAACCAACTAGCATCAACTACAAGGAGTAATCAACACTACTGGCAACCTACAGGTACCAATCCCAGAGTTAGAGACAAGAATTGGATACAAGAGATGAACTAGGGTTTGAGAGGAGATGGTGCTGGTGAAGAAGTTGATGGATATTGGCCCCCTCCCGATGAGACGAGCGTTGGTGATGACGATGGCGATGATTTCCACCTCCCGGAGGGAAGTGTCCCTGGCAGAACAGCTCTGCCAGAGCCCTAGATTGGTTCCGCCAAGGTTCCGGCTCGTGGCGGCGGAGTCTCGTCCCAAAAGCTTGCTTATGATTTTTCTTCGGACGAAAGACTTCATATAGCAGAAGATGGGCACCGGAGGGCCAACAAGGGGCCCACGAGGCAGGGGGGCGCGCCCGGGTGGTAGGGCGTGCCCCCACCCTCGTGGCCAGGGTGTGGGCCCCCTCTGGTATTTCTTCCGCTCAGTATTTTTTATTATTTCCAAAAATAACTTTCGTGGAGTTTCAGGACTTTTGGAGTTGTGCAGAATAGGTCTCTAATATTTGCTCCTTTTCCAGCCCAGAATTCCAGATGCCGGCATTCTCCCTCCTTTCACAATTGCTAACACTCACGCAATACTTGTGGTTACGGAGTTTTAGCCGGACACAGAGAAAGATAGGGGCTTATGCCAAAGGATAAAATGTAAAATGGAAAGGTGAAGATCACCATGACTCTTGCATAAGGTAGAAGATAATAATAAAAGATAGGCCCTTCGCAGAGGGAAGCAGAGGTTGCCATGCGCTTCAAGGGTTGGATGCACAAAATCTTAATGCGAAAGAACATCACTTTATATTGCCACTTGTGATATAGACCGTTATTATGCAGTACATCACTTTTATTTCTTCCACATCACAAGATCATATAAATCTTATTTCCTCCACACCAATCAATCATACATATTTAGAGGGCAATTTTTATTGCTTGCACCGATGACAACTTACTTGAAGGATCTTACTCAATCCATAGGTAGATATGGTGGACTCTCATGGCAAAACTGGTTTAAGGGTATTGGGAAGCACAAGTAGTATCTCTACTTGGTGCGAAGAATTTGGCTAGCATGAGGGGTAAAGACAAGCTCAACATGTTGGATGATCCATGACAATATACTTTATCTCACATATAAGAAAACATAACCCATTAGGTTGTCTTCCTTGTCCAACATCAAATCTTTAGCATGTCATATTTTAATGAGTGCTCCCAATCATAAAAGATGTCCAAGATAGTATATTTCTATGTGAAACCTCTCTTTCTTTATTACTTCCTATTAATTGCAACGATGACCCAAGCTATGTCTGTCAACTCTCAACAACTTTTAATCATCATACTCTTTCTATGTGAAGTCATTACTCTCAATAAGATCAATATGATCTCTTTGTTTCTTTTTATCCTTTTTCTTTTCTTTTATTCCCTCAATATCATGGCAAAATAATCAAGCCCTTGACTCAACACTAATCTTTATTATATATAGCTCACGGACTCGATTACATAGAGGGATCATAAAGCACAACTCAAAACTAGATCATACCAAAACTTTATTCTACTAGATCAAGATAATACTAAAAAGGATCGAACTAAGAAAAATGGTAAAGATAGGAGTGTGATGGTGATACGATACCGGGGCACCTCCCCCAAGCTTGGTAGTTGTCAAGGGGAGTGCCCATACCCGTGTGATTATGTTTCCTTCTTCGGAGGTGATGATGATGGAGTTGTTGATGATGTAAATTATGCTTTCAGCTTCTTCATATTGTAATTGAGGAGAGCAATTTCCTATTTTAAATCATCCACCTCCGAATCCAGGCTCAAGATCTTGTCACATAAATCTCCTTTGCTTTTCTGCCGAAAACGAGAAGGAATAGATCGGTTGTTATGTAGTTTAGCCCTCTTAGGGAGACTAGATTTCTTGAACTTCACGTGCATATCCCCAGGTTGAGGTAGAGGGATATCCTCCTCCTCCGAACTTGAATCATTGATCCTCATCAAATGAGCATCCTCCTCCTCATCCGTAGTTCGACCACAAGGAGATAGATCCCCATAGGTCTTTGGGTCAGAAATGAGGTGTGAGACATAGCTCTCTCCGTTGGAATCCTAGGATGACATCTTGCTCCAAACCTGCTATAGAAACAGCTCAAAACAAAAGCAGAGTATATTTGCATGATACGAGAGTCAAAACCTTCGGGAGATTATATAACAAATTTTTACGGACCAAAATACGTATCGTGCAAGAAAATGGAGTCCGGAGAGCGCACGAGGTGCCCATGAGGTAGGGGGGCACGCCCTCCACCCTCGTGGAGCCCTCATGTCCTTCCCGGACTGCTTCTTATTTTTCTATTTTTCTAAATATTCCAAAACGGAGGAAAATTGCCTTTAGAGCTGTTTTGGAGTCGGTTTACTCACCGTACCACATAGCTATTCCTTTTCGGAGTCTGAAACATTCCGGAAAGTGTCCCTTATGTACTCCTCCGGGGTTACGGTTTCAATAACATTGGTTTCAATATTTATGGGATTACGTGAGATATAATGTTTGATTCTTTGACCGTTTACCACCTTCGGATTAGTGTCTTCGAAGTTGTTGATTTTTATGGCACTGGAACGATAGACTTCCTCGATAATGTAAGGACCTTCCCATTTAGAGAGAAGTTTTCCTGCAAGAAATCTTAAATGAGAGTTGTATAGCAATACATAATCACCTACATTAAACTCACGCTTTTGTATCCTTTTGTCATGCCATCTTTTAACTTTTTCTTTAAACAATTTGGCATTCTCATAGGTTTGGGTTCTCCATTTATCAAGTCAGCTAATTTCAAATAACCTCTTCTCACCGGCAAGTTTGAAATCATAATTGATCTCTTTAATAGCCCAATATGCATTATGTTCTAGTGCGAGAGGTAAGTGACATGCTTTTCCATAAACCATATTATACAGAGACATACCCATAGGATTTTTATATGCAGTTCTGTAGGCCCATAATGCATCATCAAGTTTCTTGGACCAATTCTTTCTAGATCTATTAGCAGTCTTTTGCAAAATTAATTTGAGTTCTCTATTACTCAATTCTACTTGACCACTAGACTGTGGGTGATAAGGAGATGCAATTCTATGATTAACATCATACTTATCAAGCATTTTAAGGAAAGCACCATGAATAAAATGTGAACCACCATCAGTCATTAAATATCTAGGGACTCCAAACCTCGGAAAAATAACTTCTTTAAGCATCTTAATAGAGGTGTTATGATCAGCACTACTAGTTGGAATAGCTTCTACCCACTTAGTAACGTAATCAACAACAACTAAAATATGTGTATACCCATTAGAGGCAGGAAACGGTCCCATATAATGAAAGCCCCAAACATCAGATGGTTCAATAACAAGTGAGTAATTCATAGTCATTTCTTGACGTCTACTAATATTACCAATTCTTTGACATTCATCACAAGATAGGACAAACTTACGGGCATCCTTGAAGAGAGTAGGCCAATAAAAACCGGATTGCAATACCTTATGTGCAGTTCTATCTCCAGCGTGGTGTCCTCCATAAGCTTTGGAGTGACACTTGCGTAGGATCTGTTCATGTTCATGCTTGGGTACACAACGTCTAATAACACCCTCTACTACCTCTTTATAAAGATGTGGGTCATCCCGAAAGTAATGTCTCAAATCATAGAAAAACTTTTTCTTTTGCTGGTATGTGAAACTAGGTGGTATAAATTTAGCAACAATGTAATTAGCATAATAAGCATACCATGGAGCAGTACAAGAAGCATTTATGAAATTTAATTGTTCATCAGGAAAGCTATCATCAATAGGTAGTGGGTCATCAAGAACATTCTCTAACCTAGACAAGTTGTCTGCAATGGGGTTCTCAGCTCCCTTTCTATCAATAATATGCAAATGAAATTCTTGTAGCAAGAGAACCCATCTAATAAGTCTAGGTTTAGCATCTTTCTTTTCCATAAGATATTTAATAGAAGCATGATCCGTGTGAATAGTTACTTTAGAATCAACAATATAAGGTCTAAACTTATCACTGGCAAATACAACTACTAAGAATTCTTTTTCAGTAGTAGCATAATTTCTCTGAGCATTGTCTAGAGTTTTACTAGCATATTGAATAAAACTTAATTTCTTATCAACTCTTTGCCCTAGAATAGCACCTACAGCATAATCACTAGCTTCACACATAATTTCAAAGGGTAAATTCCAATCAGGTGGCTGAACAATAGGTGCAGAGATTAATGCTTTCTTAAGTATTTCAAATGCTTCTACACAATCATCATCAAAGACAAATGGTATATGTTTTTGTAATAAATTAGTCATAGGCCGAGAGAATTTTGAGAAGTCCTTAATGAACCTCCTATAAAATCCAGCGTGACCAAGGAAACTTCTTATACCTTTGATGTCCTTGGGACATGGCATCTTTTCAATAGCATCAACCTTGGCTTTATCAACTTCAATACCTCTTTCAGAAACTTTATGCCCCAAGAAAATACCTTCATTAACTATAAAGTGGCACTTCTCCCAATTCAAGACAAGGTTAGTTTCTTCATATCTCCGCAAAACTCGATCAAGGTTGCTCAAGCAATCATCAAAAGAGGATCCATAAACGGAGAAATCATCCATGAAAACCTCACATATCTTTTCACAAAAGTCAGAGAATATAGCCATCATGCATCTTTGGAAGGTAGTAGGTGCATTACATAAACCAAAAGGCATACGTCTATAAGCAAAAGTACCGAAAGGCAAGTAAAAGTGGTCTTTGATTGATCATCGGCTGACACAGGTATTTGAGAGAAACCAGAATAACCATCTAGAAAGCAAAAAATGTGTATGTTTGGATAATCATTCTAGAATTTGATCAATAAAAGGTAAGGGATAATGATCCTTTTTAGTAGCTTTATTTAATTTGCAGAAATCAATTACCATCCTATAACCTGTAATAATTCTTTGCGGAATCAATTCATCTTTATCTGTAGGAACGACAGTAATACCTCCCTTCTTAGGGACACAATGAACGGGACTTACCCACTGACTATCAGCAACGGGATAAATAATACCTGCATCAAGAAGCTTTAGTATTTCCTTTCTTACCACTTCTTTCATCTTAGGATTCAGCCGTCATTGGTGATCACGAACTGGTTTGGCATCTTTCTCCAAATTTATTTTATGTTGACATAGAGTGGGACTAATGCCCTTAAGATCATCAAGAGTATATCCAATAGCAGCGTGTTGCTTCTTCAGAGTTTTCAATAATCTCTCTTCCTCATGCTCTGAAAGGTTAGCACTAATAATAACAGGATATATCTTCTTTTCATCAAGATAAGCATATTTAAGGGTATCAAGCAATGGTTTAAGCTCAAACACGGGATCACCCTTGGGTGGAGGAGGATCCCCTAGGATTTCAACAGGTAAATTGTGTTTCAAGATGGGTTCCCTTTTAAAGAATACTTCATCTATTTCCCTTCTTTCATTCATAAACATGTCATTTTCATGGTCTAGCAAGTATTGTTCTAAAGGATCACTAGGAGGTACGGCAATAGAAGCAAGACCAATAATTTCATCTTTACTAGGCAATTCATCTTCACGGTGTTGTCTACGAAATTTAGAGAAATTAAACTCATGAGACATATCACCCAAACAAATAGTGAAAACATCTTTTTCGCAGTCTATCTTAGCATTAACAGTGTTCAAGAAGGGTCTACCAAATATAATGGGACAAAAGCTATCTTGTGGGGAACCAACAATGAGAAAATCAGTAGGATATTTAGCTTTCCCACACAAGACTTCAACATCTTTAACAATTCCCATTGGTGATATAGTATCTCTATTGGCAAGTTTAATTGTGACATCAATATCTTCTAACTCAACAGGTGCAATATCATGCATAATTTCTTTGTATAAGTCAATAGGTATTGCACTAGCACTAGCACCCATATCACACAATCCATGATAACAATGATCTTCTATTTTAACAGAAATAACAGGCATGCCTACCACAGGTCCATGTTTATCTTTAGCACAAGGTTTGGCAATTCTAGCAGTTTCATTACAGAAATGAATAACATGCCCATCAATATTATCAGACAAGAGATCTTTAACAATAGCAATATTAGGTTCAACTTTAACTTGCTCAGGAGGTGTATATGTTCTAATATTGCTTTTATGAACCACAGTTGAAGCTTTAGCATGATCTTTTATCCAAACAGGAAAAGGTGGTTTCTCAACATAAGCAGTGGGAACAATAGGATCATTATAAATGATAGCTTTTTCTTCAACTTTGATAGGTGCAGCTACTTTTACTTCTATGGGAGGATGATATTTAAACCACTTCTCCTTAGGGAGATCAACATGAGTAGCAAAAGATTCACAGAAAGAAGCTACTATCTCAGAGTCAAGTCCATATTTAGTGCTAAATTTACAGAAAACATCGGTATCCATAAAAGATTTAACACAATCAAACTTAGGTATCATACCTGACTCCTTACCTTCATCGAGATCCCAATCTTCAGTGTTGCATTTAATTCTTTCCAATAAATCCCATTTTAATTCAATAGTCTTCATCATAAAAGAGCCAGCACAAGAAGTATCGAGCATGGTGTGATTGTTATCAGAAAGCCGAGCATAAATTTTTTGAATAATTATTTCTCTTGGGAGCTCATGATTGGGCATGAATATAACATTGATTTAAGCCTCCCCCAATCTTGAGCAATGCTTTCTCCTTTGCGAGGCCAAAAATTATATATATAATTGTGATCACGATGAACAAGATGCATAGGATAAAACTTCTGATGAAATTCCAATTTCAATCGTTTGTAGTTCTATGATCCCATATCATCACATAGCCTATACCATGTCAGTGCATCTCCCTTTAAAGATAAAGGGAAGAACTTCTTCTTGACAACATCATCGGGCATACCTGCAAGCTTAAATAATCCACAAACTTCCTCCACATATATTAGGTGCTCATCAGGATGTAATGTTCCATCTCCTGTAAAAGGATAGCTAGCAGTTTTTCCAACATACCAGAAGGAATTTCAAAGTAGACATTTTCATTTTCAGTAGGTTCAGTAGGTTGAGAACAAACTCTTTGCTCTACTGGTCGGGGTGAAGATACCCCGAACCAGCTCCTCAGAGAATTACTTTCCATAGTACCCAGTGACGGTAAATTTCAGCACGCTATATAAATTTTTTCTTACCAAATTCCACCTACCAAAGGCGCTTCACTCCCCGGGAACAGCGCCAGAAAAGAGTCTTGATGACCCACAAGTAGGGATCTGTCGTAGTCCTTTTGATAAGTAAGAGTGTCGAACCCAACGAGGAGCAGAATGAAATGATAAGTGGTTTCCAGCAAGGTATTCTCTACAAGCACTGAAAATAATAGGTAACAGATAGTTTTGTGATAAGATAATTTGTAACGAGCAACAAGTAATAAAAGTAAATAAAGTGCAGCAAGATGGCCCAATCCTTTTTTATCAAAGGACAAGCCTAGACAAACTCTTATATAGAGAAAAGCGCTCCCGAGGACACATGGGAATTATCGTCAAGATAGTTTTCATCACGTTCATATGATTCGCGTTCGGTACTTTGATAATTTGATATGTGGGTAGACTGTACTTGGGTGCTATTCTTACTTGAACAAGCATCCCACTTATGATTAACCCTATTGCAAGCATCCGCAATTACAAAAGAAGTATTAAGGTAAACCTAACCATAGCATGAAACAAGTGGATCCAAGTCAGCCCCTTACGAAGCAACGCATAAACTAGGGTTTAAGCTTCTGTCACTCTAGCAACCCATCATCTAATTATTACTTCCCAATGTCTTCCTCTAGGCCCAAATAATGGTGAAGTGTCATGTAGTCAACGTTCACATAACACCACTAGAGGAGAGACAACATACATCTCATCAAAATATCGAACGAATACCAAATTCACATGACTACTAATGGCAAGACTTCTCCCATGTCCTCAGGAACAAACGTAACTACTCACAAAGCATATTCATGTTCATAATCAGAGGGGTATTAATATGCATATAGGATCTGAACATATGATCTTCCGCCAAATAAACCAACTAGCATCAAATACAAGGAGTAATCAACACTACTAGCAACCTACAGGTACCAATCCCAGACTTAGAGACAAGAATTGGATACAAGAGATGAACTAGGGCTTGAGAGGAGATGGTGCTGGTGAAGATGTTGATGGAGCTTGGCCCCCTCCCGATGAGAGGAGCGTTGGTGATGACGATGGCGATGATTTCCACCTCCCGGAGGGAAGTGTCCCTGGCAGAACAGCTCTGCCGGAGCCCTAGATTAGTTCGGCCAAGGTTATGCCTCATGGCGGCGGAGTCTCGTCCCGAAAGCTTGCTTATTATTTTTCTTCGAACGAAAGACTTCATATAGCAGAAGATGGGCACCGGAGGGCCAATAGGGGGCCCACGAGGCAGGGGGCGCCCCCAGGGGGTAGGGCGCGCCCCCACCCTCGTGGCCAGGGTGTGGGCCCCCTTTGGTATTTCTTCTGCTCAGTATTTTTTATTATTTCCAAATATAACTTTCGTGGAGTTTCAGAACTTTTGGAGGTGTGCAGAATAGGTCTCTAATATTTGCTCCTTTTCCAGCCCAGAATTCCAGCTGCCGGCATTCTCCCTCCTTATGTAAACCTTGTAAAATAAGAGAGAATATGCATAAGTATTGTGACATAATGTGTAATAACAGCCCATATTGCGATAAATATCTATATAAAAGCATGATGCAAAATGGACGTATCAGTGGTCAACGTGGTCAAGGAACGACTTCCATCGAAAGAGTACTGTATGTGGAGAGGCTGACAGCTGGGTCCACGGCAGCCGCAAGGAAGTGCCTCCTTATTACGTGGAAAATAATTATTCCTCCACCTGAGAGCAGGGACCCACCGGACGGACCACCGTATTTGGCAAAAAAACGTTCCCCCTGACTACTGGGACCCACCGGACGGGCCAATGTATTTCATGAAAAAAAACGTTCCCCCCGCTGTCAGCCCAAACACACCGGAGGTGCCTCCTTATTATGCACAAAAAAATGAATACCCCGTGCTAGTTGGGACCCACCTTGGTGGGAGGCTGACTTGTGGGCCTACTAAGTTGACGGGGATGGAGTGCTTTGTCAACTTAGTCAATATGAACGACTCTAGCTCCACTAACCGTACGATGTCCATCCAACGGCCGTAGTGCTTCTTCAACCTCTGGTCTTGTTGCTCCAGCCGCCCAAAGCAGCGCCGGTCGTGCCGCATGCTCCTGTCTCCCGTGGTCGGCTGTGCTACCGTGGAAGACGCACCGCCCCCTACTATTCCCACCGCTGGCCAGGCCCTGCGGCGATGGCAACCTCACACCGCAGCCGAACCAGTGAACTCTCGTACTCCTCTACGCGCGGGCTTCCACTGCCGTGTCTTCCCCGGCTCCGCGTCGTCCCCTTCCTAGGCCTCGCCGTCGTCCACCGCCCTGGTGCTCTCGGCGCGGCATGGTCAACATGGTCAAGGAACGGCTTCCATCGGACGTGGACTGTACGTGGAGAGGCTGACAGCTGGGTCCACGGCCGCAGCAAGGAAGTGCCTCCTTATTACACGCAAAATAATTATTCCTCCACCTGACAGCGGGGACCCACCGGACGGGCCACCGTATTTCACGAAAAAAACATTTCCCCCTGACTGCTGGGACCCACCAACTACATCTTCGCACACAAAGAAGTGCATCCAGGCAAAAGAACGATTCGCCCCCCTGACTGCTGGGACCCACCAGCTACATCTTTGCAGGCAAGGAAGTGCCTGACAGTCGGGACCCACCTGGTCGAAGCGTATGTAGCGTTGTCATTCTGGTCGCGAACGTTTATGTACATACTGGTCGATGTAGAGGTGCGCATGTGTCGCAATAGAGGCGCGCACGTAGCATGTACACGTACGTACAACGGCCAGTGTGCAAGAAAGAAAATACGGCCACGTACATACATATGAGCAGGGTCTCGAACTCCTACTCACGCATACGTACGGTCAAGGCTCGTGTACATGGCTAGGTTGGAACGGAGAAACAGCGTCGTCATCATGTTCATGGGGAGCCAACCGGCTGGGTCAGAACGGAATGTGTCGTCGTGTTCATCGGGAGGGCTTGGACAGAACAACCGATGGAAACAAGGCCTGGCGTACCGCAGAACGGAGGAAACGGCCTTGTGTTCGACCGGCCACGTTCGAAACGGGATCCTGTTCATCGGGAGGGGTCTGGCGTACTGCAAAACAGAGGAAACGGACCTCCTACGGTCGAAACGGGGGTCCTGTTGATCGGGAGGGGTGTGGTGTACCGCAAAATGGAGGAAACGGACTTGTATTGGAGCGCTACGGTCGAAACGGGGGTCCTGTTCATCGGGAGGGGTGTGGCGTACCGCAAAGTGGGGCTCCACGGGATACTGTTCATCTCCACCGTCGACCCCCTCCAGCCTCCACGGGCTACTGTTCATCCACCGTCGACCTCCTCCAGCCTCCACCTGCGACTGTTCATCCACGGGCTCCTGTTCATCCAGCCTCCATCGCGCGCTACACCACCAGCTACTGTTCAACCAGCCCTCTCCACGGGCTCCTGTTCAACCACCCCTCCACGGGCTACTGTTCATCCAGCCCTCCATCGTCTTTTGTTCATCCTACCCTCCACGGGGTGGTCCTGTTCATCCTGCCCTCCACGGGTCCTGTTCATCCAGCCACAACCGGCTCGAACGATCGGGGTCCTGTTCATCCACCCCCACCGGGAACTGTTCATCCAAACCCCCCAGCAACGCTCACTGTTCATCCAGAGGCAGCATCGATCGGCTTCAGTTAGCAGCAGTAGCAAAGGAATCGCTCGATCGGGTTCAGTTATCAGCCATCGATCGATCGCTCGGGTTCAGTAACGCGTAGCCTGCAGTGCAATCGCTCGGGTTCAGTTAGAGCCCAATGCCTCACTTGGCTTCAGTTAGAGCCCAACGCCTCGCTCGGCTTCAGTTAGAGCCCAACGCCTCGCACCCACGCGCGTGTGTGTACGAGAGAAATGCGCATCGCTCGGCCCCGACCACCCACCGTAACCGGGAACACCCCGATATTTTCCTCGCCCTCGCTTCTACCACGGTTTTTCCATCATGGACGGCCCAAAGAATGTCATGCAGCTGCGTCTCCGGGCCGCCCAGGTCGAAAAGCCCATTTTCTGTCATGATTTTTTGTCATACAAGTAGGACCCCACCACATCTATGATGATACTGTGTTTTGTCACAATTATTGTCATAGAAGTGTCATAAGTATGACAGAAAAGATTTTCATTCGGCCCAAAATGTCACGGATGTGTCTTTTTTTTAGTGAGAGGGGGCCCCCCATGGCAAGAAGAGGGCCGCTTCTGGAGATCAGGAGGGGAAACCTTCCAAGAAAGGGAAAACGCCAACGTCAGGCGGCTTGAGGTGGGCAAGTGATGTCGATGTGGAGCTTTATGATGAGGACAAACCTCTAGCCAAACCGTAAGTGCAACGGGGTATTTTAATCATACCTCATTCCTTTCTTATTACTGAAGTAATCCTCCGACATATGTACGTCCTCGCGGGATAGCGCCTGGTGTTTCTCAGTCGTCTTCCTCCTCGGGAGACCTTCTTCTAGAGATGATGGAGAGTGACACGCCTTCTCCAGCCTCCTTGCCCAAAAGGGCGGATGATTTTGAGGCATCGTCCCGAGGGGCTCCTCCTGATCGACAGGTAGTGCAGGAAACAAACAAGGCGTTACCGGAAGGTGGTGCCTCTGTCACTCGGGGTTCGGGAATCAAGTACGACGGCCCTGAACTATCCAATTTACAGCCGGAGATGATTCGGGAGGCGAGTGGGCGGATCCCTTCAAAGGAATGCCGTACACCGGCGGCGGTTTCCGGAGACCCAGGAGCGCCAAAAACGCTGACGGACATGCTACGACAAGCGTCCGTTTCAGAGTAGCATCGTGCCTTGATGGCCACGGTGGTCGAAAAGGTTTTATCCGCGAAGAGCGGGTTGAACGAGGCCTTTACGAGCCTTCTGAGGGGTTTTGAGGTTTGTGAAGGAGTTTTATTGACAGAATGCACCTGTTGTATATGCAGTAGCCCCCGAGACTCGGATTGCCTTCCAAAGGAAGCGATCAAAGGATCGAAAAGATATGCTCACGTACTAACCTTGATTTAACAATGAATACAGGCTGCCTCCCCTCCTACAGCTACCCGAAATACGGAAGTGGCCGAACTGCACCGGAAGCTGGATATTGTGGAGGATGACATTGCATTGATCAACAGGTGTCTTGGCAACTGGCAAGGTATATATTTTGAGCATTCCTTACACCAATGTGCTTGTATTTTAAGCCCGACTCTAAAAAGAGTTTTATATGACATGTGCATGAATGTAGATGGTGCTGCCGCCGTGGAGGCCCTTCGGGCGGAGCTAGCCTGGGCCAAGGAGCAGGCCCGGCTTAGTAATGCGGCTGCTGAAAAGGTATCGACTGAATTGAGAGCCGAACAAGCTACACGGCGCCAAGACAAGGAGAAGTTGTCCTCTATGGCACACGAGTTAGAGAATGCGGCTAGCCGCTGTAAACTTATGGAGTAGCAAAATGAAGCCAAAACGGCTGAACTTGACAAGGCCTTACGAGAGGCGAGAGAAGTGCGGTCTGAATCCAGAGCGGTCCGTGAGGAGATCCGGCAAGCTGGGGAGATTGCAGCTGGCAAGCCCTTTTTTCTACAGACTAAGTTCGGTGATCCGAACTATGTTCAGCTTAACCAAGTATGGAGTTCTCTGGACAAATTTTTGGACTTACGGAAGAGTTCTTCCGATGCGGCGCAGTTTTACCACGCACAAGAAGGGTGTGCAACGGAGAAGCTTTTCTGGTCACAATTCGGCGCGTCAAAGCGCCCTCTGTTGCTCAATGAACAGATGTCCCAGTGGGCCGAGATTCATAGGATATCTGGCGACGCCATGAAGAACGTCATAATCCGGTTGTGGCCAAGTAAGCCTATTCCGAGTAGTTATTTTGGCCTGGTGCGGCCGCTTGTCGACGCGGTGCCACATATCAACGCTGTGAAGTGGTCGACGTGCATTGAGGGTGCACGGATGGCCTTTGCCTGAGTCAAGACATTTTGGGGAAAGATGAAGGCCATCGATGTTGCGGCGAGGAGTCCACCCAAGGGCAAGGACCGTTATGAGCTGGAGCACTATTTTGAAGACATCTTAGAGGCCGCCCGCTTGATAGAGGGTCAATTCTCGAAAGACATAATGTTCAAGTGATTTGTATAATGGTTACAATAGACAACTCTATGGTTAATCTATTTATGTTTTGCTCAAGAGCTTGAATTCCTCCTGTGCGGCCGTTTTAGTATAATCTGAAAGTTTTCCAGTCGTCGGCTTCAGCCCCCTTGTAGGAAGTACGGGGGTGTTCGGAAAATCATTTAATCACTCTTTATCCAACGTCTTGGTCCATAAATGTGGTGATAATGCGGCGAGCCAGGCAATCGGACTATAGGGCGTTAACACTTTCACTTAGCCATAGGAGTTTTATGGTGGGGCTACGACATAGCCCCTAGTATGTATACGACGCATAGTGCCTTACATATTTTGATCTAAAAAAGATCCCTCGTGTGACACGGAGAATCACTAAAGATTTGAATAAGTCGTCAAGTGGTTGACTATCTCTCGCCCCATCATGATAGTCAGTTTTCGGCTTTCTCTACTGAGGTGCTCATCTGGTCTAGGCCAGGGCACAATCACAGTAGTTCTCCCTTTACTACCCTAGCCGATAGAGCGAAACGTAGGGTAGCAAGCACAGGAGCCGGGCAACCCAACTATTGACCAAAGAGAATGATTCGGAGCTGATGCATATAAGGCCAAACTTGCGACACCGAAGTACGCTATAGAGCTGTTCGGACTTTTACCGGTGACTCGTTTGTTCGCATACTAGGCCCCTGGCAAGTTATGCTGAGGCGCGTCTTGTAAGGCAGCCATTACGGCCGGACTCATTGTAGAAAGAGCATGGAAGATTAGTTCAGATAAAGTTTACTGGGAGCGGAGCAATATGCCAATGATAAATATATAATAAAGAATAAAAACCACAACCCAGCTATTTGACATGCTCAGGGTTGGGAACAGAGGAAAAGGGCATAGTACAGGCTCAAAATAAAGAGTGCGGTCTACAAAAGCTTTTTTTGGACCTCCTGTCGCACGTCTACACCGCCCGTCCTCGGGGAAGGGAATCCTTAACGGAAGTGCCCCTTAGGTGAGTGTACGGATCCGAACTCTGATAGAGTCTGATGTAGGTGTTGTCCTGATGGTCACCTGTTTTTAAGAAATAATAAAGAAAAGTAAGGAAAATGGATAAAAAATGTTACGGGAATGCTTGGAGGGTTGTCCGTATTGTGCTTCCGCTGATGAACATGGTATCTTCAGCGCGTAGTGATGTACGCGTGGTATAAATCTTGCCAATGTAGTGGGTGGGTGGCGGAAGCCGAACTGCTATTTCCGTTCCGAGAGTGGTCGAACTTCGGAGGGAAACTATTTCTGGCCCCTGGTGTTTGGCTGACGAGCCGCTCCATCGTTTTTATCGCCTGGTGGCCTCCTCCCCTTGTGTTCGGTGTTAAGCTTGCCTGCCTGCTTAAAGACCCAACAGTTTCTGTTTGTGTGATTAGCCGGCTTATCGGGATGACCATGAATCTGACAAGGTCGGTCCAATATCCTGTCGAGGGTGGATGGTCCATCCTGGTTTGCCTTAAATGGCTTCTTCCGTTGACCGGGCTTCAGATTGTGAAATCCGGCGTTGAATGTTCTGTCGCATAATCTTTCATTACTATTGCCACTTTTATGTTCAGTTCGTCGTGGCTTGCCGTTGCCGTCTCGGATTTCGGAAGTACCCGGGTCACTAGCGTTGTTGCTTTTACGAGCGAGCCCGTTGTCTTCTCCCGCACAAAAGCGGGTCATTAGAGCGGTAAGGGTTGTCATGGATTTGGGTCCTTCCTGGCCGAGGTGACGCGCTAGCCATTCATCCTGGACGCTATGTTTGAAGGCCGCAAGGGCCTCCGCGTCCGGACAATCAACAATTTGGTTCCTTTTGGCTAAGGACCTAGTCTAGAGCTGTCTGGATGACTCGCCGGGCTTCTGGACAATGTGACTCAAGTCATCGGCACCTAGTGGCCGGACATATGTTCCTTGGAAGTTGTCCCGAAAGGCGTCTTCCAAATCTTCCCAGTTGCCAATAGAATTTTCTGGCAAACTGTTTAGCCAGTATCGAGCCGGCCCTTTAAGCTTGAGAGGTAGGTATTTAATGGCATGAAGGTTGTCTCCATGAGTCATGTGAATATAGAGGAGTTAATCCTCATATCCATACCGTGGGATCTGTTGTTCCATCGTATGATTCGATGTTGATGGGTTTAAACCCGTCTGGGAATTCATGCTCCATTACCTTGTCAGGGAAGCAGAGAGGGTGTGAGGCTCCTCTATGTTGGGCCACACTATGAAGCACTTCCGGCGGACTCCGCTTACGGTTTTCGGACCGAGCGTGGTCGGGTCTGTTGTGTCTTAATAGGTAATCATTGTTACTGGTCGAGGCATGTCCCTGCGATCTAGGTGCCGATTTTGTGTGTCCTGTTTTACCCTCCAGGTCTTGTTGGATGTCGCGGGTGTTCCCCCGAGCTGCTTTATTCTTGCTTGGACGGCCGGATGGGTTGGTATGGTGCTCAGCTTGGGCTGCTGCTTTGTCCAGACCAAACTGTGGTCGGCCCACCATGTTGCTCGATGGTGGTGTGGCCTGCAACGCCCTGCCATCGTATTGAGGGAGCCACCTGCTCTTGGGGTGGCTTTTGTTTGGGCCGCTAAGGCCGTATTCTTCGGCGGCCAGGACTTCGGTCCATCTATCATAGAGCAAATCTTGGCTTGCTTGAAGCTGCAGCTGCTTCTTCCTTAGGCTCCTTGAAGTGGCTATAAGTCGGCGTTTAAAGCACTCCTGCTCGAGAGGTTCCTTAGGCACAATAAAATCCTCGTTTCCGAGGATCTCCTCCTCCTTGGAGAGTGGGAGGTAATTGCTGTCCTCCGAGTCTCCACATGTGGCCTGTTCATCAGGGCTGTCTTGCCCGCTTTCCTGTTCCTCCTGTTCGGATTCTACCTCAACAGGGTCTTCATTGTCCGGAGTGTTGTCTTTTCTGGTGCTAGCAGTGTTTTCTCTTGGGCGATGTGATTTGGAGCGGCCCCGTGGGCGCCGGTGTTCGGACTGTGTGCCGGGAGGTTTTTTCTCGACTGGATCCTCCTTGCCATCGTCGAGAGCATCGTCAGGTGTGTCTATCATACACACGTCATACCAGGAAGTGGCCATCCCGTGTCTAGCGGGTAGAAAGCTCTGGCCCTGCCCCTCATCGTCATCCATACCGTCGATGTCTTTGGAGCGGTGGTCAGGCATGTTGGTTGGGTCTTAAACGTTGGCTATGAAGTGGGTGGCGGGTGGGAAGCAAAATTCTCCCTCATCCGCCGTAAGATCAAACCGAACATAGTTCGGCGACGAGTCATCTGCCAAGGATAGGTTTTTTAATGAGTTTAGCAGGTCGCCCATGGGCGAGTGTTGGAAGACATCTGCGACGCTGAACTTGAAGATCGATAACCGGTCGAGTTCGGTATCCGCAGGCTCGCAGGGTTCGGAACTCGACACCAGAGAGGAGTGCGGGGTTCCATCGATGCAGATACCGTACGAAGTGGAATCTGTGAGCGGCTCCAATGCCGTAGAATCGGTAGCCCCGTGATGGGGTTGAGCTTCCCATCTTCAGACGACTTGATCTGCTCCGGATCTAAGGTCAGAGTTGCTACAGGAGCTCTCTCCTGGATGCGGCCTGATGACAGGTTTAAGCCATGTTCATCGGGGCGACGGGGAGCGATTACCGCGGTCTCGAATCCATCGAAGATCAAGTCTCCAAGGACGTCCGCAACATAGTTCAAGCTTCTGAATCTGACCTGATCGCCAAGGGCAAGCTATCGATCTGCTCCAGATGGCCAAGCGAGTTGGCCCGCAGTGCGAAGCCGTCGAATACAAACATTTGTCCGGGGAGGAAGGTTTCTCCCTGAACGACGCCATTACTGACGATCGAAGGGGCCATCGAGCCCTTTGCCGAAGGCACAGTGGAAGTCTTAATGAAAGCACCAATGTCGGTGTGAAAACCGGCGGATCTCGGGTAGGGGGTCCCGAACTGTGCGTCTAGGATCGATGGTAACAGGAGACGGGGGACACGATGTTTACCTAGGTTCGGGCCCTCTCTATGGAGGTAATACCCTACTTCCTGCTTGATTGATCTTGATGAATATGAGGGTTACAAGAGTTGATCTACCACGAGATCGTAATGGCTAAACCCTAGAAGTCTAGCCTATGTGAATATGGTAATGAGTCTCCCCCCATCCGGACTAGTCTCTCCGGTTTATATAGGCACCGGAGAGATCTAGGGTTACATGGGGTCGGTTACATAAGAGGGAATCTTCATAATTGGTCGCCAAGCTTGCCTTCCACACCAAGTAGAGTCCAATCTGGACACGGGTACATTCTTCGGCCTTCGTGTCTTCACAGACCATCAGTTCGGCCCAACGAATAACAGGCCGGACGCCCGAGGACCCCTTAGTCCAGGACTCCCTCAACGGGGGTATAGTAGGTAATTAAATCGCAAACGTTTTTTTATTAACTGTATGTGTACGTGTCCTCTTGTCCTCCTCTCGCATGTCTTGTCACCCCGCTGCCGCAGACGGCTTACAGTGCAAGCTTGCGCAGCGCGCGGGGGCGTTCTTTTGGCCAAACGGTGGCGCCAATGAATCGTCGGTGAGCCCGTTCCCGCGCAACCTCGCAAGTTTCCGTGCAAGCTTCCCGCCCGACTCGGTGAAATCCCCCAAAATCCCAATGCTTACCGGCCTGCTATAAAAACCCTCACGGCCGGCGAGTCCTGCGTCGCGTTTTCCCCTCCCTCCCTGTAGCTTATCTCGTCTGCTTCTCCCACAATCGCCAATGGCACCGGTCCGTCGTTGTTGCTCAGCCACTCCGCTGTCATCACAGGACAGCTCCAGCTGGGAGGCTACACCGCAGTGGCGGTGCAGTCCCCGTCATAGTGTAGTGAGCGTGGTGTCCCTATTGGGTGTGCGCGGAACACCCACCACACGCTCCACCGCTGTTGCCCGTCGGCAGCTGTTGCCGGCGCCGTTGCCACCACACCATGAAAGTGCAAATATCCCTGGGTGGTTTTGGTAATTCCCAACAACATATAGCTGATTGAGCTAATGCTATTTCAAAGATAAATATTTCAAGAAAGCTCAATGATTGGCATGGCATGGATTAGAAATGTGGACCCCTCAAAATCGTAAGGACAAAAGATTGGCTCAAGCTCTAAAGCTCAAGACTCTACATTTTACTTTTTGTGATCCAAGATTACATTGCGTCTACAGGAAAGGCCAATACTATTAAAAGGGGATGAGGTGTTGCTTAATGGGTTGCTTGCTCAAAATGCTTAGTGATATGCTCCAAAAACCCTCAACCACTTTCTCATATCCACATATGTCCCAAACCAAAAGTCAAACTCGGCCCCACCGAAATATTCTATCCGGCGCCACCGAGTTAACTTGACATAGCCACAGTCACAAACCCTAATCAATTCGGTCTCACCGATGGGATCTCGGTCTCACTGAGATGGGCTTGCAAACTCTCTGTTGCCTGTTGCAATAATTTTGGTCTTACCGAGATTTGTAATCGGTCTCGCCGAGTTTGCCTGACCAACTCTCTGGTTAGCCTATTACCAAAATCAGTCCCACCGAGTTTGTGTAATCGGTCAAACCGAGATGAGGTTTTACCCTAACCCTAGCTCATCGGTCCCACCGAGTTGATCATATCGGTCCCACCGAAAATCCTAACGTTCACATTTTGAACTAAATCGGTCCGACCGGGTTTTCTGATTCGGTCCCATCGAGTTTGGAAATTTGTGTGTAACGGTTAGATTTTGTGTGGAGGCTATATATACCCCTCCACCCACTCTCATCCGTGGAGAGAGCCATCAGAACAAGCCTACACTTCCAGCATACATTTTTTGAGAGAGAACCACCTACTCATGTGTTGAGACCAAGATATTCCATTCCAACCATATGAATCCTTATATCTAGCCTTCTCCAAGTTGCTTTCCACTCAAATCATCTTTCCACCAAATCCAAATCTGTGTGAGAGAGTTGAGTGTTGGGGAGAATATCATTTGAAGCACAAGAGCAAGGAGCTCATCATCAACACACCATCTATTACCTTTTGGAGAGTGGTGTCTCCTAGATTGGTTAGGTGTCACTTGGGAGACTCCGTCAAGATTGTGGAGTTGAACCAACGAGTTTGTACGGTCAAGGAGATCGCCTACTTCATGAATATCTACCCTAGTGAGGCAAGTCCTTCATGGGTGATGGCCATGGTGGGATAGACAAGGTTGCTTCTTCATGGACCCTTCGTGGGTGGAGCCCTCCATTGACTCGCGCAACTGTTACCCATCGTGGGTTGAAGTCTCCATCAACGTGCATGTACGATAGCACCACCTATTGGAACCACGCCAAAAATCTCCGTGTCTACATTGCGTTTGCTCCCTCCAAACTCCTCCCTTTACCTTCATCTGCAATGTTTTACATTCCGCTGCTATACTCTTATACTTGCATGTGTAGGTTGATTGCTTGACTAGTGCTAAGTTGCTAAAATCTGCCAAGACTTAAAATTGGGAAAAAGCTAGATTTTTATTTGGTCAAGTAGTCTAATCCCCCCCTCTAGACATACTTTCGATCCTACAAGTGGTATCAGAGCTATGGTCTCCATTTGCCTTGATTTCCATAGCTTTTGGTGATCATAGCCTTGGTTTCACAACCTAGGAGAGTATGACGTCTAGCGAGGGAAATTACCACCGTAGAGGTCATTACGTTGATGGTACTAATTTTGCTAGTTGGAAGCACAAGATGAAAATGCATATTCTTGGACATAACCCCGCCGTTTGGGCTATTGTGTGTATTGGCTTGCAAGGTGAATTCTTTGATGGGAGAGAACCGAACCGTGAAGCTACCGCGGAAGAGTTGAAGATGATGCAATACAATGCTCAAGCTTGTGATATTCTCTTCAACGGATTGTGCCCCGAAGAATTCAACAAAACCAGCCGTCTTGAGAATGCAAAGGAAATTTGGGATACTTTGATTGATATGCACGAGGGTACCGACTCTGTCAAGGAATCCAAATTGGACGTGCTTCCAAGTCAACTTGACAAGTTCAAAATGAAGGATGGTGAAGGTGTCGCTGAAATGTACTCTAGGCTTGCTCTCATCACAAATGAGATTGCCGACTTAGGAAGTGAAGAGATCACCGATAGATTCATCATCAAGAAGATCCTAAGAGCCTTGGATGGAAAATATGATACCGTGTGCACATTGATCCAAATGATGCCCAATTACAAAGATCTCAAGCCAACGAAAGTCATTGGAAGAATTGTTGCTCATGAGATGTCACTTAAGGATAAGGAAGAGATCCACAACAAGTCAAGTGGTGCTTACAAAGCCTCATGTGTTGCTCCTACATCATCAAGTGAGAAACAAACATTCAGTGAAGAATTGAGCCAAATGGTGAAGAATTTCAATAAGTTCTACAAGAGTAGAAGCAAGGAAAGAAGTTCCAAGTCAAGGTCCTACAATGACAAAAGATCTTCTAGTCGTGAACGAAATTGCTACAATTGTGGAAGACCCGGACACTACTTCAATGAGTGTACGTCTCCCTACAAAAGAAGAGAAGATTCTCGCAAAAGAAAAAGTAGAAGAGAAGAATCACCATAAAGAGAGAGAAGGAGTAGAGATGATCATTATGAACGAAGAACCTCTTGGAGAAGCAAGGATTTGAAAAGGAAGGACAAATAATGAAAGAGCTACACAAAATGAAGACATCAAGCTCACGTTGGTGAATGGGTATCCGGCTCTGACTCTGACCATCACTCCAAAAAAGTTATCACTCCGACTCCGAATATACTCAAGATGAAGGTGTTGCCGGTCTAGCACTTGTGTGAACCAACTCCTACGACATATTTGACTCACCAAATGAAGGAATTGGAAGATGCTTCATGGCTAAAGGCCCAAAGGTATCACACCCCGAGTATGCTGATTTCAATAGTGATGAAGATGATTTGCTAGGAGATGATGATTTACTTGTCGACAAATCTAGTTATGAAAACTATGATGAACTTGCTATTAATCATGCTAATCAAGATAAAACGAATGACGATGACAAGAAGGAGATTGAGCATCTAACTAAAGAATTAAACACTCTTAAGTTAGCTCATGAAACTACCTTGGAAGATCATCGAGAACTTTTAAAGACTCATGAGAAGCTACGCTTTGAAAAGCTCAACCTTCAGCAAGAGCATGGGTTCTTAAAAGAAATCAATGATGATCTTCGCAAGAAAAGTTCTTCTTACATTGCCAAGCGCTTACTCTTGTCTACTTACATGCCACAAGTAAAATCTGGCAACAAAAGTAAGAAAGATTCTTCATCTAGTAGTAACAATAATCATGCTAAATCCAATGTTTTTGCTTCTAGTAGTACTCTTGATTCCACTAATGATTCTCTTAGCCAAGTTACACTTGAGCAAGAAAATAGCTTATTAAAGGGAATTATAGAGAAAGGTGTTTACAAGAGCCTTGCCGGAATTAAGAAATTTGAGGAAATTGTACGCAAGCAAGGAAGACACCGGAAGAATCAAGGTGTTGGTCTTGAACGAAAGTTCAATGCCAATGGAGTTGAGTGGGAAGAAGATCAATACCCCAAGAGGAAGTTTGTTCCTCAACAAGAGAAGTATGATCCTACTTCTTTCCAAGGAACACAAGCTCAATATGATCTTCCACCACAAGACCACAAGTAAAAAGGCAAGGACAAGCTTCAAGAGGAGATTGATGCATTTGAAGAAGTTCCCAAGGCCTTGGTCAAGTGGGTTCCCACGACTACATCAAGTTCTACTTCATCAAGTACGACTACAACTCCAAGGATTCCCATCAAGATGATGTGGATCCCGAAGAAGAAGAACTAAAGAGTTCTTGAGGGTGACTCCACCAACATATTTCACTCATATCATTTTGGCAAGGACAAGTGCAAACAACTTCCACATCTTGTACTAGTTCAAGGAGTCACAAACCCTCTTGTTGGTAAGACAAGGGACAAGGTAACCTAATGTTTTCATGGACATCATCTTGTGTGAACATCACTCTATGTCTATGGATATCCTTGTTTGTTCCTTGTGGGACTAACCCGTGTAGGTATTGAAAGTGCAACTCACTCCAATGGATAGCTCCAAATGATCTACATCAACATTGAGCATACACATCTTCAACATCTACATGAAGTCATCATCGACAAAACCAAGGTTAGTTCATCCCTCTTTGGGGGGATATCACATCTAGGAGGAGCTTTACTCTAATAAATTGAGCTAAAGAAACTCTAATGGTGTGAACACAACAATGCTTTATGTAAAAGTGGTAACCCCTCTTGATCTTAAACAATGAGTATGACCTATGATCAAATGTTCTCATTTGACTCCTAAGTCAATATACTCATATATAGATGACCTAGTCATCGCCAATTGCTTGATAGATGCTAGAGTGTTTTTGCATGCTTTGTTACATATTTCATTTGCCATTTTATTGTGTGAGCATGTTGATTGCATATTTTACTCATTCGAGGACATCCATTTGTTTATTTGATTGTTTGGCTTTTTCTATTTTGCCAAATGGATGGACAAGAATGCCTAGGAACTCCCTCTAGCTATCTATGCTTTTCTCATCTCAAACTCTATTCATGCTACATCACAAAGTTTGATCAAGTCAGATTCGAACCACTCTGTGTGAGGAGCACTCGGAGTCCCCGATTTGTCATAGACTTAAACTTCCAAAACCTCTTTGTCATTTCGGTATGACCGAGTCATCCACTTCGGTCACACCAAGTTCACTAACTTGATCTAGGTTTTCCATCTCGGTGCAACCGATTTGAACTTTTCGGTCACACCGAGTTGCAGTAACCGCTTGTGATTCTGCATCTCGGTGCCACCGAGTTGTTCCTCTCGGTCACACTGACAGGGTCGGGATATATAAACCCACGGGTGAGATTTTGGAAATTTCTTCAAACTCCTCAGCCCGCACGTGTCCTGCTCTGCCTCCTCGGGTCTCCGGATCGTCTCCTCGCCGCCAGCGACCTCCCGCCGCTGGTTTCCGTCGCCATCAACAGAATTCTTCTCCGCCGTTGTCGCCGTAGCGAACTCCCGCCGAACTAGGGTATGGGTTCAACTCTTTGTGCTATTTCCCTACTCCGATTCGTAGCACATTGCTTTGCCATGATCTTTACCACGTATGAAAACAATCTATCCAGATAAAACATCCTTTAGGTTAGATTTGATTCGAAAATTTAGGGTTAGGTCTCCGCCGAACTCATCTCGGACCGACCGAGTTGTAGAAATCGGTCTCACCGATTTGGCTTAGGCCATTCCCCATGCGTTTTCGGTCTGACCAAAAACTACAAATCGGTGTGACCGAGTTCGACTCTCTGTGAAACCCTAGCAATATCGGTGCCACCGAACTGTGACTCGGTCTGACCGAGTTCATTAGTTTAGGTTCCAAAAGTTGCTTCGGTATCACCGAGTTTAAGAAATCAGTAGCTTCGAAATGCTTTCTATGGAGAACTAAAACTAAGTTTTTGACTCATCTATTTTGCAAAAACTCTGCACTTTGTGCTGCTCATCTACTCTACCTCATCTACACCTATTCACAGGGTTTGCTTTCAGTGTGTTTGCCAAGATGTCTGACCAAAGTGACAGCCAGAACAGATCTGAAGAGCAAGTGCATATGAGTGAGGGCACTAGTCCCTCAAGCAGTTATGATGAGGGCAGCAGGAGCACTCCAAGTAACTTGCACAAGGCAGCCACCAGATCAAGGAAGAAGAGAACCTCAGACTCTGAGGATGAGGACTATGTGGCTTTTGAGGATGAGGCCACCTCAAGGAAGAAAGTGCTAAAGAAAGATTATGGTACAGCTGCTGCAACTAAGCCAGGGTTGAACAAGAAGGCACCTGCCAGAAGGATTCCTATGTCTAAGGTCAGAGCCTCCACTCAGGAACCCTCCAAATCTACTAGAGGAGAGGTTGTTGGTGAGGAGAAGAAGAAAGAAAGAAAGAAAGAGAGGAAGATGGTGCAAGAAGGTGGATCCCATGGAAGAATTTGAGAGGCATTCTTCTGAAGAAGAAGAGGAAGAGGATTCTGCACCAGCACCCAAATCTCAGAAGCTTGTGGGAGATGCTATCAAGTCAGGGGCTGCTCCATCAAAGCCCAAGAATGCTCCCAAAGCAACAGCTCAAGCTCAAAAGCCCACTAAGCCAAAGAGAAGCACCAGAAACATTCCTGCTGAAGAAAAGAACAAGGCCCCAATGCCTGAAGTTGAAGAAGAGGATGGTGAAGCCCTAGTGCTGAGAAAACTGAAGCCAAAAATTCCATACCACGATGACACTCATCCAGTGGCTGAGGACATGCACATCAGGAAAGATGTAGGATTAAGATTGTGGAGACAATCTGATCCCTATGCTGTGAGGAGGAAAAGTGTTGTGGACTACAGGTTCCACACCAAAGAACAACAAGATTTCTATGAGACTATTCTGCTTGACAAGAAGCCAATTGTCTATGACATGAGATGAGTTGATTGGGAATATATCAAAGAGAATGAAGATCACTTCCCAGGTGTACAAGACAGCTTCAAAGCTTGTGGAGTTCACAAGTTTGTTGGAGAGAAGCTCACCAAATGGAATGATGAGCTAATCATGCAGTTTTACTCCACTGCTCATTTATATCCAGATGGAAGGATAGTGTGGATGTCTGAAGGTATGAGGTACCAATCAACCGTAGAAGAATGGGCCAAGCTGATCAATGCCCAGAAGATGATGAGGATGATTTGGATGTGTATGCCAAGAAGAAGAAAGACCACAACTCTATGGCAAATATGTACAAAGAGATCCCTGATAAAGCCTTGGAGACACACAAGCTTGGATCTGTGCATTATTTGTTGTCTGGTCTACCCACTATGAACACCATCCTGAGGCATACATTGTTACCCAAATCTAGAGATCACAAGATGATAAGGAGACATTCCATCAACTTTGATGTCCCTCAAAAATTCAAGGTCATGAGTCTGATTGTTGAGACAATCAAGAGGACAGCTGCTGACCAGAAGAGATCTTATGGGTGTGCTCCACACGTTCAGGTGCTCATCAACTCAAAGATGGGCACAGGTACTTACTTGTTGGACAAAGAGCATTTACCCTTGCTTCCAGATTTTGAAGATAATGAAGTTGTCATGAATGAAAATGAACCTTCATCAGCACAAGCACAAGAGAAGAGATCTAAAGCAAAGGCAGAAAAAGCTCCAAAGATACCAAGTATTGAGGAGGCATCTCAAGTATTCTTGAAGAGCATGCAAGATCATCTAGCATATCCGATCCAATCTACTTTGAGGATTGAGGAGGGTTTGGCCACCCTGACTCAGAATCAGGAGAGCTTGGAGAGGATAATAGTACTACAAGAAAAATACACTTTCATGATGATACGTGTTTGTGACAGTAGGTCACGTTTTCTGTCATACATGTACATCCATGAAAAATTTATGACAGAATCAGGATAGTCATACATGTGTTGTCGTAGAAGTGTTCCATGACATTACCAAAATTATGATCACGGAAGTGTCCACTTCCATGACGATAAATCGCGCGTCATAGAAGTGCTTTCGTCAAGGGTGACCGACACGTGGCATCCACTATAACAGGACACCGTTAAGCTATTGGGTCCGGTTTTGGATCCCATAACCCGTTAACAGCCCAGACTAATGGGAAATTTCCACGTGTAACATTCTGATTGGCCGGAGGAAACACGTGTCAGCTCGTCAGTGGGTCAGATAGGCGCCTATGATATGTCGACACATGCGATGGCTCACCACTGGCCCATTTAGCTTACAAAGGCTGGCCCGTTTGACTTGGTCAAAAGATAGCGGTCTGGCCCATGAAAAGCCTGTTAACGGTCTCTTCGCAAATAGCCCATTTTACAGCCCGGTAACTCACGGCCCGTTAGGGCCTACATGAAATCGGCCCAACAACTTCATGTGGGCCGTCGAATATAACACCAGCCCATTTCACTTTCGGCCCATGTATGGCCCACAACATCTTTCGGCCCATATGAGGCCTTCGTATCTTTAGGCCGTTTAGAGGCCCACGGTGACTCTAGCCCATAATGAATAGTAAATTTCTTTGCACCCATTAACGGCCCATGATTCACATGGGCCGTTTCCAGCCCGTGTTAGCTTTCAGCCTACTGACGGCCCATACGTTCTTGGGATCCTTTCCGGCCCTCGATTACTTCCGGCCCGTTACTGGCCTGTTCCCCTAATGGGCCAAATTCAGCCAGTGGCAAGAGTCAGCCCATTTCTAGCCTGTTAACCCATTGCGCTGTTTCGAGCCCGTCCTATATTCTGGCCCATTGATGACCCATTATGCCTGTGATAGAATTAAGCCTTTGATGTCCCCCGGCTTGTTAACGGCCCATTACCGTGCTGGGCCAATACCAATTACACCCGTTTACGGCCCATGTAGACCCATTTATCCGACGGCCCAAGGCCCACCAATTCTATGGCCGTGTTGGAGGCCCATTTAAAGATGGCCTGTAGGAGGCCCATGGATCCTACGGCCCGTAGCAGGGTCAAGGCTACCACGGTCCGTATATGGCCCATGGTTGTTGCGGCAACTAGCAAACCAGGGAAGAAGAAGACTAGGAAATAAATAAGCCCGAAACTAACGCTAGGCTATTAAGGCGATTGCACATATTACATCCACTAGGCATCAAAGATCGCCACCAGTGCAAATATAGGGAACACCCTACACTATACAAAAATGGCTTGCTATTTTCTTCAGCCAGTGGCTGGACGTTAAGAATAAATTTTATATCGCAACATAACAAATTACAACTATAAAACAAAAGGAAGGTTGGCATAAAAGTTAACAGTCTGGCAGATAGATGCACCACCAGAAGTTCAGAAGCTCAGTTCATTTGACCTGACTGTTACGTTTTCATGTTGTATTGTCCGATGGAGCACCATAACCTTCGCCTTCATTTCTCCTGGGCTCCTGAACAACATAGCAAATGTCTGATAGTCTGGTTTCAAAACCATGCATATCTTGACGACATCGAACAATGTATGTCCTTGTTTCACAAAGGGTCTCTGTTAAGGCACGGACTTGTGTCTAGAGCGCAGATATAACATTGTTTTGAGCTTGCATATCCTGATCATGAGGCAGTTTGGACGAGATTGCCTTAACAACCAACCCAGTATTATGCAGGAACGTGCTTTTGGCACTCTTAGTGGACAGGTACTGACCCACTGCATCAAGAGCTGACATTGCGGTTATAGTTGCCTCGCCACTTTCAGAAGGTGGCGGTTCCACCATTTTTTCCATAGCTTCCTGAAAAGTTGAGTTTTTACATTAGTAGTACTAGAACAGAAGATATTAAGGAGGCAGAAAAACCAAACAAAATAGCTTTGGTCTATATACACAACTTATTCTGGTGAACCCATGTAAAATATTAGTTGTATTTTACTGCAAAGTACATAATAAAACCATGTTCCAAACATATGACCATGTACCATTGTCGGGGGTTAGGTGCGACATATGCCAAAGGATGGCTTATCATGGTGGGGGCGAGTAGAACGTCGCCGGTGCCTGGAAACGGGATGAGGCGAAGACGTGCACGCCGGCGAATCTTACCCAGCTTCACGGCTCTCCGGGGAGATAATACCCCTACTGCTGCTCTGCGGGGTCTCCGCATGATCACTATGGCAAAGTGTCTACATGGTTGCTCCTTGAGCTGTTTCCTGGAGGTAGGAGAGGGCAAGGCTAGCTCTCTCCCTCCTATATGATCTGGTCTAGAGCTAATGGGTTCCAACCCTTTGCATGGGTGCCCTGGGGGGTTTATATAGGCCTACCCCCCAGGGGTACAATGGTAATCCGGCCGGACACGGGCCCAGCTGTCAGCGCCTCTGGCCTCCGTCTTCCCTGCCGACCGCTGGGGCCCGCCGACTGGTGGGCCCCGCCGACTGGCCTGGTACGGAGCCGACAGGCCGCGTCCGCCGTGGGCGGGTCTTGTTGGCTGCTGATTACTGTAGTCGTGCTTCTGATGACGCGGGCTTGATCATGGGGTCATGGCAACAGCCCCGCCGCCTAGCGGGCGATCACTATTTCCACTCTCCATCACATCTTGATTAATGGCGCGTGGGCCCCGGGGGACGGCTCGGCTGACTCCCCAGGGCCGACTCTCGACGGGTCCGACTGGTGGTCCTCTTGCCGTCTCCTGGGGTCTCTCTGACTGGTGTGACCCGCTGCCTTGGGGCCGCACAGACAAACCGTCATGGGTGTAGGATTCGGTCCTGCGGTGCTGATGTCAGGGCCAGCATGGCAACAGTGCCACGCCGCACGGAGATCTTCCAGGGTACGGCGCGCTGTGGCCATGCCTGCCCTTGGTAAGGGGCGGGAGTGGGCTTCATTGTAGCCACTCCCCTGCCCCGTCCCACTTGATGAGGTCATGGGGTTTGTTGGAGTCGCAGGCCGACTCCCCAAAGCTGGCTTCTCTTGAAGTCGCCAGTCAGGAGTCGGCTTTCCTTGAAGTCGTCCTTGGGACTCAGCCGTGAGTGGTTAGTCGGCAATCTTGCCGTCGACTTCTCGAAGGTGGCTCTTCGTCCTGGGGTCTTGAGGGGCGCAGCCTGCCCCGATGTCTTGAAAGGTTCTGGGCCTCGGGTTGGCCTACCCGTGGCCCATTACTCCGACAGTAGTCCCCGAAGCTGGTGAGGCGCCGCGGATGATCGGCCGAGAAGCCTCAGCAGTTTCTCTTTCTGAGTGCTCAACACATGGCTGTTGGTTGACTTCCGCCGGGCCGGCTAGAAGGAGTCGGACTCGCCCAACTCTGACTCACACAATATTTTGAACGTCGCGGCGGGATCCAAGTAGCGTGCTTGCTAAGCCTCCGGGCCGCCGCCCGTTATAGGCCTGTCATGCGATGACACGTGGCTGGGCCATTCTGCCAGCCTACGCGTGCGATGGGACAGGCCCATAGGCGGGGCCCGCCACTAACGCGCCTCGGCGCCCGAGCGGATCCGCCGCGGCCCCGGCGGACGGTTGGGATTCCCGTGGAGTTACTGCGCGCAGTAACTTTGTCGTGGAACATGGGGGTCGTGGGTTCGTGGGCGTAGTAAATCCCCCGACCGCCCCCTCGGCTTCGCAGCCCACGAGGCTATAAGTAGGGGAAAGAGGGGGGCACGCGCGCCCCTCCTTCCCACCACTCCTCGCTCTCCTCCTTCTTCTTCTTCTTCGCGCCGCCGCGCGCCCAAGCTTCGACGAACGCCGCGGCGATCAGCTCGCGATGAGCTCTTCCTCCGCCGCCGCGCCTCCCCCTGTGCGCTCCAGCACCTGGGACGGCTCCGAAGTTCACGACGACCACATCGAGTTCCTCCGCAGGACTCGTCGGCTTCGCGGCGAGGATCACGTGCGGGTGCGTCTTGCGCCGAGGGGGGAGATTTCCCGTGCCGCAGGAGGGCGAGCGGGTCATCTTCTGCTCGCACTGCCTGCGCGGGTTGGGGCTGCAGGTGAGCAGCTTCTTCCGCTCCTTCCTGGAGTTCTACGGCCTCCAGCCGCACCACCTCACGCCCAACACGGTGGTGCTGCTGTCTGCCTTCGTGGCCTTGTGCGAAGGCTTCCTCAGAGTCCTCCCCACCCTCGAGCTCTGGGGGAGTTCTTCTTCTCCAAGCTCGGCACCCAGGCTGCAGGCGTGCCGGCTCAATGCGGCGCTTTCATCGCCGTGCAAAGGTCAGGGGCCGACAACCCCTTCCCCTCCATCTCGCTGATAAAGTCGGTGAAGATGTGGCAGAGATCGTACTTCTACGTCAGGACCGTCTCCGTGAGGGGTGACTGGGTCAACCTACCGGCTTTCGAAGCCGGCCCGCCGGCTGGGAGACTGCCCAACTGGTCGTACCGGGCCAAGTCACTGACGCCTGCGGGAGCCGGCGCCATCGCGCGACTCCGAGTGCTGACACAGTCCGAGGGCTTGACTGGTCCAGACCTGCTGGCCGCCTTCATGGCGCGCCGAGTTCTCCCGCTCCAAGGCCGCCCCCATATGATATGGCAAATGAGCGGGCACCGCGACCCGAGTCGGATGTGCACCAAGGACATGCCTCACGAGGAGGTGGCCTTCATGGTGAACTACCTCTCGGACAGCAAGCTCCTGGAGGATTGGCGGTTTGGCAAGTAGCCGTACTCCCGCGCCAACCCCCCACCCGTGGTGAGTTGTCTTTCCTTTCTATCTTTGGCTTGTCTTCTTTCTCGCCGAGTTTGTTTTGACCAGTCGGCTTTGGTCAGAATCCCCTCCTCCACCCGCCAGCTGGCACCTCGGGGCCGGCCCGCGAGTTCCTCGCCAACCGGGTGGAGAGCGACGTCGACGACCCCAATCTGGGGGCGGCGGCTCTGGAGGACGACGCCGAGGGGGAGGAGGAGCAGCAGGCGACTTCAGGCCTTCGGCCACTTTCGCCGACTAGCCTGACGACGACGCCGAGGGAGAAGTCGCCCCCTGCCATCGGCCAGGAGCTAGCCAGCCTGGCGCAGGCTCTTCTGCCGTGCCGGGTGCTCCAGGCGGCGGGAAGAAGCGCAGGGCCGTGCCGACCTTGTTCGGCAGTCGGCCGAAGAAACCCAAGGGTTCGGCTGCGGCGACCCGGCGGGACGAGGCGGCTACGAAGGCCATCCGCTTCCGTAATTAAGTGAAGAAGCCGTCATTGGTCTCCGCATGAGTATTCTGTCTTAATGCTTTATTTTTTTTTTGTGGCTTTGCCTGAGTCTTTTGCTTGCTTCCCTTGCTTCAGGGCTCCCCTCACTCTTGAGAGGGTCACCGCCGCCTCCATCATGGGGTCAGCGGAGACGTCCGCCACCACTCGGCAGATTGACCCCGCTGCTGACCTCCGGGAGGCGACAGAGTGGAATGCGCAAGAGAAGCGCAACGAAGAAGAGGCCGTTCGCCTGGAGAAGGCGGAGGCCGATAGGGCGGAGGCCTCCACCAAGAAAAAACTGGCGGAGGCCGAAGCCGCCGCCGCGACGAAGCGGCAGGCTGAGGAGGCCGCACGCCGCCAATCGGCGGTGTTCGTCACCCCGTTGAACTCTGCGCCGCCGCCTCTGGAGTTCACGGGGCAGACTAGGGAAGCCAGCAGCGAGAACCCCGTCGTGGAGAGGGAAGGCGGTGACCCCTCTACGCCGGACGTGATCGTTCCGCCGCCGCCTCTGCCGCCGTCCGAGAGTGCGCAAGGCAAGCAGCCAGCGGACCCTCTGGTGCCGCCAACCGAAGACGAGGCCATGGCGAGGTTACTCCTCCAAGTCGGCTCGCCGACGCGCCGCCGTCTGGAGAAGGCGACTTCAGCACTCCGCCCCCTGGAGGCCGGCACCGCCAGCTCGGCAATCCCAGACGCCGAAGCGACGAGCGCCGCGCCCATTGGGTGGGTGCGAGGAGGCGGCACAGGGCCGCTGAACCAAGCGCTTCTGGACGTCCAGGCGAAGCTTCATGCTGAGGGCGATGCTCTCCAGAATTGCACCAAGGCGTACCTGGCGTTGCGGGCAGCCGTCCGGGTATGTTTTTTCCTTTGGTCCTTGTTTCCTTGTTCCTCTCTGTGGGGGCGCGCCAGCGCACCCACTGGGTGTAGTCCCCGAGTTTCGGGCTGGCTGCTGAGCAGGCGGCCCGGAACTCCAATTGATGAACTCTGGGTATTAACTTTTTGTCTAAAACGCTTGACGCAGGATTACCACAACCTCCGCGTCACTGCCGTCAACCGTAACATTGAAGAGCTGGGCAAGCGGACCGCCGATTTGTCGGATAGCCGGAGTAAGTCCTTTTTCTTCTTTGTAGGGGCGTGATGGCGCACCTGCGGGCTGTAGTCCCCGAGATTCGGGCCGACTGCTAAGCAGTCGCCCCGGATCTCCCCGGCGATCTTCTTAATTGATGACTTAACGCCTTCTTTCTTCCTTCTTTTCAGGAGCCAATGCTGCTCTTCAACAGCAGCTGAGCGAAGCCAACTCCGCATTGTGCGCCAAAGGGGAGGAGTGCAGCAAGCTCGCCACGGAGCGCGACCTGCTGGCCACTCAATTGGCAGAGCAGAAGGAGCTGCTTGCGAAGACGCAGAGGGAGGCAGAAGAGACAGAAACCGCCCTCCTAGCCGAGTTCGCGAGCGAGCGCTCCTCCTGGTCTGACAAGAAGGCGATGCTGGCCATGCAGGCTCCGCGCACCCCCAGCCTGACGGCCGACTGGCTAGAGGTCGCGGCTGGTCGTCTTGAGGACTGGAATGGTTCTTCGGCCCGAGCTAGAGCGCGTCGGGCCTTGGAGTTCGTCAAGGCGTGGTATCCGAGGCTGGATCTAGACTGGCTAGCGATGCTTCGATCGGAGGCCCAGCCGGAGCTGGCAGCTGCGGAAGACGCCCTCATCAAGCGTGCTGCGGCGATCGCCGAGTACACCGACACCAGCATCTTCGTCCCCGAGCGGTTTGAAGACGGCGAGGAGGTACCGCCAGAGTGGTTTGGGATGAACCCAGACTACGGTGAGGACTCGACGGAGGTGATTGGCTCCAGCGTCGAGGAGGAAGGCGAGGCGGAGGACGGAGGCGAGACGGAGGCACCAGAAGATAGAGCAGACGGCCAGCCTCAGCTCGACCGTGCCTCCAGCAACGAGCCGCGTGTGACCGACCCGACTGCCAACGGAGGCGATCAAGCCGAGACTACCCAGCCGGCCGCCCCGACGCTTGACGTTGCCGCCTCCTCCGACCCTCCGAATCCGTCTGCTGCTTCCTAAGCTGTTGCTTTACCTTTATTTTATCTGCTTCAGTAGTCTTTGCAGAACTTGTTAATTCGCACAATTCCACCCGCGGGGTGTATTTTGAACTTCTGCTCGAAGATTCGGCCAAGGGCCTACGTTATGTAAATATATTTATCCGAGTTCTATCTTTTCTTGCTCTTTTGGCTTTTTTCCTTTGCCGCTTTCTCTTAGTTGCCTGCTTTGCCAATCGGACAGCCGCTCTGCGGACTGCCGCTGGATCAAATGCTTGGCTACTTTGGGAAGGCAAGTACTTAGCCGTTTTTAAGAGTTTTTGAGCAAGTTGAATAGAAGGCGGCAATCCGACTATTCGAGAGTCGGTTTCTGAAAAAAAAAGGCTGGAAACCATCTTGAGCTATGTTTTATGCTTTGAGTCCTTAGCCATTTTTCATGTGAACGCCCATTCTACCTTACTTCTGCCCACCGTACAGTCGCTTCTGCGAGCTGCGGCTTCTGACAGGAGACGATTTAGGTGTTACACACTACTTGTCCGGCTGCAGGAAGCATTTCACAGTGCAAGGCGGCAAGTCCCCGGGCCGACTTGTCGAGCCCAGTGCCAAGCAGCATAACAAAGAGTAACATACTTGTAGGCATAAATTTTATCACATAGACAAAAGAGGGCAGTCCCCGAGCTCGTCTCGGGGGCCCAAAGTCTTGGTACTTTAATACAAAAGGTAGCATGGTACATACTGCATCAACTGTAAAATCTTCGGAGGAGATTTGCATTCCATGGCCGCTCTGTCTCCTTGCCGGAGTCGTCCCTCTTGCGTGCTCGGGGCTTCTGAGCGTCAATCAAGTAGTAGGAGTCGTTGCCTAGTACTTTGCTGATGATGATGACAGGGCCTTCCCAAGGCGCCGACAGCTTGTGATGGCCGGCTGTTCGCTGGATCAGACGGAGCACAAGGTCGCCTTCTTGGAAAGATCTTGGCTTGACCTTCCTATTGTGGTATCAGCACAGGCTCTGCTGGTAGATGCCGGACCGGCTGAGTACCAACAGCCGGCCCTCTTCCAACGGATCGACGCCGTCTTGGCGTGCTTCTTCTGCTTCCTCCTCGGTGTACATGGTGACTCGTGGGGAGTCGAACTCTATGTCCGTTGGGATGACGGCTTTGGCACCGTAGACGAGGAAGAAAGGCATGAAGCCGGTTGACTTGTTTGGAGTCATGCACAGACTCCAGAGGACGGCTGGTAGCTCATCGAGCCAGCAGCCAGCCGAGCGCTCCAGAGGCTCGATCAGCCGGGGTTTGATGCCGGACAGGATGAGGCCGTTTGCTCGGTCCACCTGGCCGTTTGACTGTGGATGGGCGACGGACTCTAGGTCCAGTCGGATGCCCTGCATTGCGCAAAAATGGGCCAAGGCGCCTTTGGCAAAATTTGTGCCGTTGTCGGTGATGATGTTGTGTGGTATGCCATACCGAATTGTGATATCGGAGATGAAAGTCACAGCAGTCGGACCATTCAGCTTCTTGATTGGCTTCGCTTGTATCCACTTGGTGAACTTGTCCACTGCGACAAGTAAGTGAGTTAAGCCACCTCGTGCTGTCTTGAATGGTCCCACCATGTCTAGGCCCCAAACTGTGAAAGGCCAGGCAATGGGGATGGTCTTGAGTGCAGAAGACAGCTGGTGCGGCTTGGAGCTGAACTTCTGGCACCCTTTGCATTTTTGGACTAATTCCTTGGCCTCTTCTAGGGCAGTCGGCCAGAATAAGCCGTGTCGAAAGGCTTTGGCGACGAGTGCACTTGAAGCCACATGGTGGCCGCACTCGCCTTGATGGATGTCTTTGAGAATTTCTTGGCCTTGCTCTGGCTCTACGCAGCGCTGGTAGACACTAGTGACGCTGCGCCTGACCAGCTCCCTGTTGATTATGGTGTAGGCTGTTGCTCGGCGTTGTATTTGCCGAGCTGAGGTCTCATCAGTCGGCAGCTCTTTGCTCACCAGGAATTTGAGGATGGGCTGGGCCCATGAGGGTGCTACTATTTCTTTGACTGCCAGAACTGCGACTTGGATGAGGGCGGTTGGGCCGGGAGCCGGCGGGTTGGAGTCAACAACTGCTTGCTGGGTTGATGAAGTCCCAAGGCCGACTGGCGCGGCCCTTGGGTCGAGTTCTGGAGTCTTCGAGTCCGCCGCCGCAGTCCCCGGGCCGGGTTCGACTGTGGCGGCTTTGGAGCCATCTGCCGAAATCCCCGTACCGTCTGCCGGAGCTCTGGAGTCAAATCCGACGTCTTCGGGAGGAGCCGGCACAAAAATGGAGTCTGATTCTGGTGAAGGCTTGACCGACGGCTTGAGGAGGCGTTGAAGGGCGATGTCAGATGGTATTGCTTGGCGGGTAGAGCCGATTCGTGCCAAGGCGTCTACTTGGTCGTTGTCATTTCTTGGCACATGGAGGAACTCGCACCCTTCGAAATACCCGCTGAGTTGCTGCACAAGGAAATGGTAACTCGCCATGTTTGCATCTTTCGCGTCCCAGTCGCCAGATGCTTCCTGGACCACTAAGTCCGAGTCGCCATAACACAAGATCCGGCGGATGCCAAGTTCTTTGGCAAGCCGGAGCCCGTGAATGAGCGCCTCGTACTTGGCGATGTTGTTGGAGGCGGCAAAATGGATTTGCAATGCGTATTTGAGCTTGTCGCCTTTAGGAGAGGTGAGGACGACGCCGGCTCCCAAGCCGGTGCGCATCTTGGAGCCGTCGAAATGCATCCGCCAATGGGTGGAGTCAAGCGCTGGAGGTAGGTACTGGGTCTCGGCCTAGTCGACGAGGAAGTCGGCCAGTGCTTGTGACTTGATAGCGGTGCGGGGCTGGTAGTGGATGGTGTAGGGTGCCAGCTCTATGGCCCACTTGGCCACTCGGCAAAAAGCATCTCGGCTACCAATGATCTCGGCAAGCGGGGCCGTGCAGACCACCGTGATTGGATGCTCTTGAAAGTAAGGCTTCAATTTCTTGGAAGTAAAGTGTACGCCATAGCACATCTTCTGGTAGTGGGGGTAGTTCTGCTTGGAGGTCGACAGTACTTCGCTCAGGTAATATACCGTTCTCTGGATAGGTAGTGCCTTGCCTTCCTCCTTGCGTTCCACTACAATGACCGTGCTGACTACCCGGCTAGTGGCGGCGATGTACAGGAGCATAGGTTCCTTGGGAGTCGGAGCCGCCAGGACGGGTGGAGTAGTCAGCGTCTTCTTCAACTAGAGAAAAGCTTCATCCGCCTTATGGTTCCACTCGAAAAAAGTGGTCTTCTTCATGAGTTGGTATAAGGGGAGAGCTTTCTTGCCCAGCCGACTGATGAATCGGCTGATGAACGCCAAGCAGCCGGTGAACTTTTGCACATCCAGCAGTCAGTTGGGTACCTCCATTCTCTCAATGGCCTTGATCTTTACAGGGTTGCATTCTATGCCGCGTTCGGAGACCAAGAATCCAAGGAGCTGGCCGGCTGGTACTCCGGAGACACACTTCTCGGGATTGAGCTTGATCTGGAATCGGCGCAGGTTCTCAAAGGTCTCCTTGAGGTCTTCCAGCAGTGTTCCATGCTTTTCCGTCTTCACCACCACGTCATCCACGTAGACGTGGGTGTTGCTGCCGAGCTGCTTGAGGAGGCACTTCTGCATGCAGCGCTGAAAGGTGGTGCCGGCGTTCCTTAAGCCGAACATCATGGTGAGGTAGCAGAAGGCTCCAAACGGCGTGATGAAGGCGGTCTTCAATCTGTCAGCCGGGTTCAGCTTGATCTGGTGATATCCTGAGTATGCATCCAAAAAACTCAACAGCTCGCATCTGGCTGTGGAGTCTATCACCTGATCGATTCTTGGCAGAGCAAATGGGTCCTTGGGGCAGGCCTTGTTGAGGCTTGTGTAGTCAATACACATTCGCCACTACTTGTTCTTCTTCAGTACCAGGACCGGATTTGCTAGCCATTATGGAAAGAACACTTCCATAATGAAGCCGGCTGCTAGGAGTCGGGCTATCTCTTCTCCGACAACTCTTCTCTTCTCTTCTGACAGGAGGCGCAGGGGCTGCCTGACCGGCTTTGCATCAGATCGGACATGTAACTTGTGCTCGGCGAATTCCGTCGGTAGACCTGGAATGTCTTTGGGGGACCATGCGAAGATGTCCCGATTCTCATGGAGGAAATCGACGAGCCCGCCTTCCTATTTGATGTCGAGGTTTGCACCTACGACAGCGTACCTCTCTGGGTGCTCCGGATCCAAGGGTATCTTCTTTGTCTCTTTGGTCGGTTTGAGCGAACCTTCAGCCTCCGACTCCTTCGGGTTGGGCGATACCTCTGGCCGCTTGCCGGCCATCGCCACAACTCGCTCAAGGAGTCGCTTCCCGGCCGCGATTACCAGGGACTCGGCCAGCCGACTGCTCTCAGCCGCGCAGGCAGACGACTTCCGGTAGTCGCCGGCCACAGTCAGAATTCCCCTAGAACTGGGCATCTTCATCTTGAGGTAGGCGTAGTGGGGGACCGCCATGAACTTGGCCAAGGCAGGTTGGCCGAGTAGCACATGGTATGGGCTCTCGAGGTCCACCACCTCAAACCAAACAGACTCTCCGTGGAAGTGATCTTTGTCTCCAAAGAAGACGTCCATCAGGATCTTGCCGATTGGTGAGCAGGAAAGCCCAGGAACAATGCCGTGGAACATGGTCCGGCTGTTCTGAAGCTGTCTTTGCTTGATTCCTAACTTCTCCATGGTGTCCTTGTACAGGATATTGATGCTGCTGCCTCCATCTATCAGAACTCGCGAGAAACGCGCGGCTCGTCTATCCGTAGCAATGGTGGCGTCCAAGACCAAGGCATAGGAGCCCGGACTTGGCATCACCTCTGGGTGGTCAGCCCTGCTCCAGCTGATGGGCTTCTCGGACCAGTGCATGAACTCTGGCGTCTCTGATGCTACCGCGTTCACCTCTTGTCGCTGCAGCCGCCTGATGCGTCGATCATCAGCCATACTGGTAAACACCACGTAGGCTCCGTGTTCTTCAGGGTATTCGTCTTGTACTACGCCGACTAGCCTGACAACCGGCTGCTGGGGCGGAGGCGGAGGCGGCTACCCAGCAGGCGGGGGTGGCAGGAGGCCGTCTCCCTTGGCGATCCTGGTGAGCCAGTGGCACTTCCGGGTGGTGTGATTCGACGGCTTCGCGCCGCTATGGAACTTGCAAGTTCCATCCAGGGTCTGCTTGTAGGAGAAGGCCGGCAACCAGTTTGGCTTCTCGCCTTTCTGTCGCTTGGGCGGAGGCTGCTCATCCGGCTGCTGGGCTCCAACGGTCGCAACCTGCCGGCTGCTGGAAGCCGGCTGCGGGGCCTTGCGCTTGTGGTCGCCCTGCTGTTGTCGCCGATTGGCATCTCCCGCCGGAGTTCTTGGAGCTTGATGGGCCATTTTGCCAGTTGTGCTGATTTGAATCTCCGCCTTCATGGAGGAGTCGGCCGTGGCGTACTTGTCCGCTATGATCAGCAGCTCGTCGAGGGTTTCTGGCTCGTCGCAGAGGAGCCTGTGCTTGACGAGGGTGCCTTCTCTGCACCCGGCTGTGAAGTACTCGATGGCCTGCACCTCATGCACGCCCTCGCAGGAGTTCCGAAGCTCGGCCCAACGCGTTAGGTAATCGTGAGTCGACTCGTCGGGGCCTTGCACGCACAAGGAGAGCTGACGAGGCTTGGGAGGACGCTTGTACGTGATGGTGAAGTTGCGGACGAACGCTTCGGTGAAGTCAACCCAGCTGTTGATGCTGCGGGGCTTCAGGCTGTTCAGCCATGTCCGGGCCGTGCCCTGGAGCATGAGCGGAACGTACTTTACGGCGACACGCTTGTTGCCGTTTGCTATGCTGACAGCCGTGGAGTAGTCGACTAGCCAGTCTTCCGGCTTCACGGAGCCGGTATACTTGGGCGTGTCTCTTGGGAGCGTGAACCCTCTGGGAAAGGGCTCGTCTTGAATGCGGGGCCCGAAACAAGGCGGACCCAGCTCGTCTTCTTCTTCCAACGCTAGGGATCGGTGAAGTCGGTCGATCCGGTGGCGGGCGTCATTCTCTCCAACTCCCTCTCGGCGGCCAAGACGGTCGCCGAGAGTCGGATGGTCAACAGGCGGCGGGGAGACTCGCCTCTCCTTGCGAGGAGGGGGAGGCGGACAGTCGTCCCGTCGTTCCACTGCTCTCGGGCGGCCGTCTCGGTCGCGCTCTATGGTAATGTGAGTCCAACTGTGGCTGACAGCCGGATCCTTGTCTCTTCTTCCTCGGGCGCCGCCAATCGGCGTCCGAGACGTCGCGCCTTGATCTCGGCGAAGGTCATCGTTCTGCAGCTGCGGCGCCTCCGTGCGGCAGCCAGCCTCGTTCTGCGCAGCGGCCGCGTCGAGGAGCCGTTGGAGTCGCTCCATCATGAGGCGACATTCTTCGCCCTCGAAATTGTCTAGCTCATCCGCCGCTGCCTGGGTGGCTCGGATGTTCTCCGCTGGTGTAGTGTACAAAGGGCGGTTGCCCCAAACAGGTTGGCGATGGCTACGCCGCGCCGCTGGACCGCGCCAAGGAGGCTAGGCCCCGCCGGGGCCGGCGAGCCACCGACAGCGCGATCCATCTCCCGCTGGTAGGCTTCTGACAAGCGTCTCATGCTGGCCAGCTTCTTCGCGCCTTCAACGAGATGAAGGCGGCGCGCCTCCAACGTCTCTGCGTCAACGTCTTCCGGAATGGGCGCAGTTAGGTCTTGTAGCGCCACGCCGAGTGAGTCGTGCGCTCCTCCGCCGGGGAGCTCGTCATGACTGATGATGAGCACCTCGGTGACGGTGCTTCCGTCGCTCTCCGCGCGAGGGAGAGGTTCATCGTAGACCACCACATTAGTGGGGAACGCGTCGAGCGAAGCGGTGTCAGAGTCGACCAGCATCGGGTCGGTGGAGCCTACAGACTCTAAGTCTACGGCAGGCTCGCCGGAAACGTGGAGTTGATCGAGGAGGCCCGCGAGGAGGCTCTTGGAGCCGCCCATGCCTGCGTTGGATGCAGGTTCGTCGGGGAGGCGAACCTCGCCGACAAGTTCGGCCAGGCAGCTGGCTGCGCAGGCGATCTCAACGCCGCGCAGCGCGTCGGTGCAAACTCCGTCTGGTGTGCCTGGCTGGCTGCGCTCGCCAGGGAGGAAAAGGGTTCCCGTCTAGAACAGGTCTCCGGACGGCGGTGCACCACGCCCCATGGTGGGCGCCAAATGTCGGGGGTTAGGTGAGACATATGCCAAAGGATGGCTTATCATGGTGGGGGCGAGTAGAACGTCGCCCATGCCTGGAAACGGGATGAGGCGAAGACATGCACGCCGGTGAATCTTACCCAGCTTCAGGGCTCTCCGGGGAGGCAATACCCCTACTGCTGCTCTACGGGGTCTCCGCATGATCACTATGGCAAAGTGTCTACACGGTTGCTCCTTGAGTTGTTTCCTGGAGGTAGGAGAGGGCAAGGCTAGCTCTCTCCCTCCTATATGATCTGGTCTAGAGCTAATGGGTTCCAACCCTTTGCATGGGTGCCCTGGGGGGTTTATATAGGCCTACCCCCAGGGGTACAATGGTAATCCGGCTGGACGCGGGCCCAACCATCAGCGCCTCTGGCCTCCGTCTTCCCTGCCGACCGCTGGGGCCCGCCGACTGGCCTGGTACGGAGCCGACATGCCGTGTCCGCCGCGGGCGGGTCTTGCCGGCTGCTGATTACTGTAGTCGTGCTTCTGATGAGGCGGGCTTGATCATGGGGTCATGGCAACAGCCCCGCCGCCTGGCGGGCGATCACTATTGCCACTCTCCATCACATCTTGATTAATGGCGCGTGGGCCCCGAGGGAGGGCTCGGCCGACTCCCCGGGGCCGACTCTCGACGGGTCCGACTGGTGGTCCTCTTGCCGTCTCCTGGGGTCTCTCTGACTGGTGGGACCCGCTGCCTTGGGGCCGCACAGACAAACCGTCGTGGGTGCAGGATTCGGTCCTACGGTGCTGATGTCAGGGCCGGCATGGCAACAGTGCCACGCCATACGGAGATCTTCCGGGGTACGGCGCGTTGTGGCCATGCCTGCCCTTGGTAGGGGGCAGGAGTGGGCTTCATTGTAGCCACTCCCCTGCCCCGTCCCACTTGATGAGGTCATGGGGTTTGTTGGAGTCGCAGGCCGACTCCCCAAAGCTGGCTTCTCTGGAAGTCGCCAGTCAGGAGTCGGCTTTCCCTGAAGTCGTCCCTGGGACTCGGCCATGAGTGGTCAGTCGGCCATCTTGCCGTCGACTTCTCGAAGGCGGCTCTTCGTCCTGGGGTCTTGAGGGGCGCAGCCTGCCCCGATGTCTTGAAAGGTTCTGGGCCTCGGGTTGGCCTACTCGTGGCCCATTACTCCGACAACCATGGCTAATGTATTGTCTATTTCTTCACATTGTATTGACAGCTAAGGATAAAGAGACAAAGTTTATAATACGGTAAGCATAGTATGACATCATTCATATCACAAAAACAACTGAGAACAGACAAACATGCAATTGCAACGTTGTGTGGGCAAGTCCAGCACGGAACTAGATTACAGGTCAAGATCAAAGGAACATCACTCCTCTCTTTTAAACCTTGTAAGGTGCAATGATACGCTAAGACAGTTGTGTATACAATTGAAAAGAGTAATAGACATTGGCTGCAAACCATGCACTTCAAGGCACAAGTCAGAGTAAGTAGTAGTTAAAAGGCATGAGGATTAAGGACTTACAACAACGGCTTTGACTAGTGTAGTCATGCCCTTTGTCTTGTTGGTGCGGCAGTCCTTGAAGATTTCCGCAGCATTTGGTTCAGGTACTTTTTGGTCCTTGCGGGCCTTCCTCTGCATTTGGAACAAGTCAATATAGATATGATAATATGGTACAGCGAAAAGAGTGAAACGGCAGCTAATTACAAGAGCCTTGCAGTGTGCAATATAGCTACAAGATCCTGTCGTCTGTTGGAATTTCACTTTCGTACGGTTGGCCTTGTTCTTTGAACAATTCAGCTACAAGAAGATAGATTTGTGTGGCACATGCGTAAATAGGACTTCAACATGTGATCTGATCACATATATATAATGTACCTGATACTTCGGATCAGACTAGTGTTTAACGAGGCCTCTCCAGTCTTAATCCGATATATTTTCCACTGGAGATGTTTGGGCAAGTTCACTGTTAGCCTTGCCTTCAAAGTGAGTTTTCCTAAAGTTATACCGATACTGTCGCAGAGCAGACTTGAAAACATGGGCGCAAGCTTGTCCGGTTGCATCATCTTGGCTATCCAACTTGAACCTCATCTGTTGAAAATTATGGGAGTCTCATTATCAGCAACCTAGAAAGTATTGGATAGAGCAAGACGATATTACTAGTTTCCATACATAACCATACTTACAGATAAATGGTCGAGGAAGGTGTTGAACTGGGTTTCGTCTTTGTCATTACTGTACTGAATCCATAGTGGGAGGATACGTACATGACACCCAACGGCAACCGCTGGCTATGATACTAACTTGGCTGACTCTGTAGCATCACGTGGCCTTTTTAAACCTGCCTCAAAACGGATCTCCATTCTTCCTCCTCTAGATTTAGTTAGCCTATCGAGCACTATCCCTGATCTTTGTTTCCTCTTGCGCCTAGGTTCTAGTCCAACAACAAAAATAGGAAGTGTTAGTGTACATCAAACTGTGAGACTACATATAAAGAAGCATGCAACTATAACTTGACTCCAGCAACTACCTTCTTGTTGTTGAAGCTCACAAAGTTCATCTGATCTTGCCAACTCATCTTGTGTCAAGAGTGCTTCGGAAGTAGTGTCAGGTGGCAAGGGAGCTTGGGAACATGCTGCTAGCTGAGTTGACCAACGAGTAAATCATGCAGCTGGTGGTACTATGGAAGGTGCAACAACTAGGTATGTCTCTGCTTGTTTGGTGGCAACTATTTGTTTTTGTTCGGCTTGTTCTATAGCTCGTGTAGCACGGGATACCCTGTCGGTACAATTTTCCGCTGGACTTTGACCTTCTATTGCACCATCAGTACCAGCAGAATCTGCAGGATTGTTCTGTTTCCCTTTCCTTGTCGTTCTGTGTTGCTTCCTCTTTCTCTGTGCCATGTTAAGTCAAGCTGACAAGAAAAACGAATAACAATTTAGTTCTTCAGAACAAATGTACTTTGATGTAAGAACATGGTGTGACAGACAGATGTTGTATGTTCTAGAAACAGGAACACGTGTCTTAGTCACAAGTATAATGTGTAAAGTAAGTAGATGAAATTCAACAAAATTAGAAGCAATACAAGCTAGACATCATACATAACATGCAACCATATGTAACAGTGCCAAGTTAGAGGGAGCACCGGTGATGGTGCACTAGGGGAGACGTGCTCATCACCAACACAGCTACGTTGAGTGTCTATGCATGTGTTGTCTTGGAAATCATCTTGGGGGGATGGAGGAGTAGAATATGTAGAGGCCCTCCATTTGGAAGGAGCACCTTCATTCGCTACCTTAATAACTTCCTTCCGCTTTATTGATTTTGAATTTTCAAGTAAAACTGACAAGAAAAATCAATAAAATTAACTCTTCAGAACTCATTCGTGCATGATACTGACAATCACTACTTTGATGTAAGGAAAACACATGATTCCAGGATGGAATAATACGAAAAATAGGACGGCATGGCATACTCACAACTGTTTGTGTAAACTAAGCAGAGACCATTTCAACAAATAAGAAGCAGTGCAAGCTAGACACCACATGAAAGATGCAACCAATATGACTCTGCCAAGCTAAAAGCATCCCATCATAAATGCATTTCAACAAATTAGAAGCAGCGCATGCTATAAATCATATGAAAGATGCAACTAATATTACACTGCATATACTGAAGGTGTCTCGTCATATTGATTTATGTGGGATACAAAAAAACGATAGTTTTATGTGAGGACATGCTTAATAGACAGATGTACTATGTACTAAAAACAGGAAGGCATGTCACATTAACAAGTATAATGTATAAACTAAGCAGAATAGCACATGCAATTTAACCAGATTAGAAGAATTACAATCTAGACACCATATGCAACATGCAACCACATATCACGCTGCCAAGTTAGAGAAAGCACCTGCGATTCTAGTGTACGGGAAATGCGGTAATCAACTATAGAGCTATGTTCACTATCTTCATCTAGCCTTGCTGTTTCTTGAGAATCATGTGGGGAGGCTGACGCTGCATTCTTTAAATGAGGATATTTTATCAAAGTAGTCCACTGGCCTGACTGCCTCATCATAAGTGATTGATGAGGGATACACAAGAACATTAGTTTGATGTAAGAACATGGTTAATAGACAGATGTACTAGTATGTACCAAAAACAGGAAGGCGTGTCATATTCAAAGGTATCGTGTGTAAGCTAAGCAGATGCAAGTTAACCAAATTGGAAGAAATACAAGCTAGACATCCGGCTGGAGTGGTGAGCATGATCATCTAGGACCTGAGAGCCTGGTGGGAGGCGGGCTGCTTCGCCACCATCGTGGCTTTTTAGTTGGCTTCCAGGTGATGCACGTCTGTGTTGGGCTTGTCACTGGCTCGGCCAGTGCCCTGACTAGCTATTTGTCTTCTGGCGCTCCCGGGATGGTGGTTCATGTAAAAAATATCTTTCCTTATCTTGATAAAGACCGACTTCGGCCTTTCAAATACAAGCTAGAGACCATATGCAACATGCAACCACATATGACACCGTGAAGTTAAAGCAAGCACCTGGGATGGTGGTTCATGGCGAGTGAGATCATCAACTCCAGAGCTACGTTACCTGTCTCCATCTGCTGACACTACACCCTTTAAAGCCTTGAAACGTGTCTGGCCTAGCCGCGTACCACGCTGGAGCAACTTCTCTCTTCTCTTTTCTGCTTCTGTCAAGGCAGGGTCTGAAATACCCTTGCATAAAAACAAAATAGTGAGAGTATGGGTGAAGTGCGTGCAGAACTAGTGCACTGTAAAAGTAGCAGATAGCAGGTGGCTGAAAAATAAATGACAGGAGACATATGATAGCTCTACAACATTGCATGGCAAACAAAATTAGATTCTACTCCGTATGATTTTGTAATATATGAGCACAGGAAATGCATGTACTCCTCCAGCACACCACCACATGTGGTCCTATCAAGATAACAGTCGACTAAAAATAAATAGGTCAGTCAAATTTTTTTAATGAACCGTCCGATCTATAAGGAACGGGCAGATGGCCTTCGTCTACCTCCCGCCAGTCACTATTGATGATCTTTCTTGAACTGCCAGCGACCACCGGCCCAGACCACTGCCTCCGTCGCCTCGCCCTCCCCTCGACCCCACACCACCGCCGTGCTTGGCAGCGCCCCCAGGCCATCCCTTTAATCCCGGCCGACCTCCAGATCAGGCGCCAGCAGCTCTAGGCTCCACACGCCCCTACGATAAACACCGAGGCGCTGCTTCCCCGGCGTAAGAGGCGGACTAGCGCTTGTTACACCGGGGAATGCTTCCGTTAATTGGGAATCAACTGACCAGGAATTGAAATCCAGGGGCGCCAGACCTCTAGCTAAGGTGAAATAGTATATGAGGAGAAACCTTGTGCATCGCGAGTAACTAGGAACATCTAGTATCAAGAAGAAGCGGTCAACTAGTGTCTTCTGTGGGATGAATACCGTGCAAGCAGACACGTAAGATTTGCACGAATAAGGGAAGAGGAGTACCATTTTCGGTTGCCAGTGTGGTCACCTCCACATGTCACGCCGATCTTCTTTTTGCCGGGAAACCGATGTTCCGGAGGAGGGTGTAGGCTTGGAAGAACCCATGGCCAAATTGTTGACTATGTTGTCGTGGCCGTATGTCGGCGGAGGGGAAGCAGATCTGAGGCGGTGAAGGACGGCGTAGCAGGAACAGCTCCGGTGTGGTGGACGGTGGCGAAGTTGGAGCAGCAGCGGTGAGGCGCAGGACGACATGGCTCGGGTACGGACGGCTCGGCCTCGGCTTCAACTACTAGCCATGGAGAGCGTTGCCCTTGAGGTTGCGGTGGACGATGACATCGTGGTATCGGCTCCGGCGTGATGGAGGAGGGCGGCGGTTGATGGGTGGGATGGGGTGGTGGACGGAGGACGCCGGGGTTTCCCGGCTGGTGGAGAGGTAGTTTTGGCGCCCACGGAGTACGAATGGGGAATCAGACCAGGGCGGGGGGAGCTAAGGGAGAACCATGTTTTGGTCTAGGACGCGCTTGTTTTTGGATTTTTTGAACAGATGGGACGCGCTAGTTTGAAATTTGGTTAAAGTACAAACTTTACCCCCCTCTTAAATTCCATACCTACCGTGGGTCGGGGTAGGATGGTAATCCCAGGTGTCCCAAATAGTGGGCGGGAGCCATTTCGGCAACGCGCATGTGTGCTTAGGCGGCCATTGTGTATGAATGTTTTTCGGAGGCGGTTGTGTGGCGTCTAGATGAAGCTACAAACCTACCCCGGTTTAGACCTTTGGACGTCGGGCCGGTGGGTTTCACGGGTCAGAGTAAGAAAAGTAATTTCCTTCTACTACCAAACATTGGTATCATGCAATTTCGGGCGAGTAGATGCTCTTTTGGCGCTTCATTCAAAATTTTGAAACAGAAGCATTCATGTTTAGAGTACTCTTGAACTTTGAGGATTGACCTAAATAGACAACGTTAAATTTGACCTTGTATGTTTGAAAACATCATTAAATTATCTGCTTATTTTTGAAATTTTGACACTTGAAAATCCTATAACTACGATTATTTTGGAATGGAGGAGCTAAATTTGAATCTATTTTGTATACAACTATATATGCTATTATGTACAAAATCAGAGCAAAGATTGGTGCCCTCATAACTTAGGTATGATTTACAAATGCCATGATATCGAATTCAAATAATTGAATGGACTTCATGTTGAATTCAATTTTTTAAACCACCTAGTTCATATGCTTAAGTTGAATTCAAATGTATGCTAGTTCATAGCTAGCTATTTATAATGTTCATTGTGTAACTTTCATATGTATAATGTGCTTTACACACACAACATGAACTATACGCACATTTATATTCGATTGCTTAAGCGATGCATTGTCTGGAGTTCAAAATACTAACTATGTGGATCAATTATGTTGAATAATAACATAGACATGATCAAATTCGATAGAATCTAGATGTCTGATGGATCAATGTCCGTTCCTTACGCGAATTGCAAATATCATGATCCCATCCTAATATTTGGATACAATTTATATCTTTAATCAATGTGTACATCAGTATTTTACGTGTAGTTTCACTCTCCATTGGTGGTCTCTCACACATGCTCACACACCCTCTCCTGAGGTGTCTTTCTCGCAGACATGCTCTCGATATAACCCTCCCTCCTTCTCGTAACCATTTACGACTGTTTTCAGTAACCTTTATCACAAGCACTCTTCCTCTCACAAGAATACACACGCACAATCTCCATCGACCCTTTCTACATACATAGACCTACCTACATGTCTCCTGTACGCACATTATCTTTAGGTCTGTCTCTCACGCATTGTCTCACACCTCTCTTCCTAATCGACGAGTATGATTCTAGCAGAGCATTCTGTAGGATGGCCCTAAAAGTTAGGTTGGATGAATAGTAATATCAGAGATAAGGGGTTACCTTAGTCCGATAACCCAGGGTTACAAATCCTAGCTGGCTTTGTTAATGGACATAGAGTCCTTCACAATTCTGCTATCGTTGTCTTGTATGACAAGTCATCCATGGATCTCCCAAAATGCGTCACGGGCTGACAAATGTGGCACAGGACAGAACCGAACCAAGGGCCTCACCTCTGCCTCCAGGTCTCGTTATCTTCTCACACCCACACATACCAACACAGACACCACATAAAAATATCTCCTCGTGCCTCTATACCCTCCCCCTTGCATATACACACCCAAGGGAATCTCTCGTTGTGACATCATATATTAGTCTCTCTCTCTCTAGACCTCTCTCATTTCTCGTGCTATCTCTCCCACACCCCTCCCCCCGCCGGCCCCTCTATCCATGCCTCTCTCGAATACGTAATACACACACATACCTCTCGAGGCCCTGCCAAATACATCAACTAAACATTCACACATGTTACATCACGTACCCCATTGATCTAAAAAGCCCTCTCTTCATGTTTATTTCGCATACAACATTCCTTTTGAATAAAGTGTGGCCAAAAAATTATTTTACAATTTCTACATATATTCAACATTACAAAGTTATATGGAGGAGTATGAACGTTAATTTGCATTGCATGGTGCCCACAATGATATTTATTCCGCACTGTGAAATTTTATATTTTTATACTATATATAAAGTTAGTCATAATAAAGAGAAACGAAGAGCATCTCTCTCCCCATCGCATACACCCCCTCTACGCCCCTTTCACATATGAACACAAACTATCTCCAGGTCCTCTAAAAGTAAGCCCCCAGCACATTCACGCATGTTTCATCTTTCTCTCGCGATATATACAGTGACGATCATTGTATTTGGAGTGAAAGCACGATACGTACATTGGACTTCAGAATCCACTCATTACGGTCATCATTTATGTTTTGTGGTTATTACACAGTCACGGGCTCACCGTCCAACTCTGTATTTGCTCAAGACACGACTAGTTGACCAGTTAAACGCTCCACGTTGCACCTCTAGTGTTGCATCACATTATCTCACTACCATTGGGCCCACCTGTCGGTTTGTATCTACTCTTCTACACTCTTATAAAAAACAGAGTTGGTGATGATGGTGTGTCTGCCATCCTGCAACATAGGTCGTCCGATTTATATCTGACGGATAGGAAGGAAACTATGGCAATTTTGCAAAAAGGTACCCACACACCTCTCCACATTTGCAAATAAGGCCTTCCCTCGTTCATCCTTTTCTCTCACAAGATAAACTAGTCATACAAATGCATCTTCATGTTACGTGCAACGCACGAGCATCTTGCTAGTAAGAATGAAAACAAATGACAAAAAAATATTGGACGGTGGTTCGAAGTCATGACCGCGGGCACAGCGGACAAGGTGGCCTTGTATTGGTATATTGAGCTGTTTGTTTTAACACACAGGAGCTGGTGTGGTGATTATACACACACGCACGCATGCACACGAACTGCATGCACGCAACACTCACACATGCAGCCATGCACGCACGCAACACTCACACGTACACACGTAGCCACGCACGCACGCAACACACACACGCACACACGCATGCATGCATGCGCACACCACACGACCAACACACACTCTCACGCTCAAGTGCTCAACCTACACGTGCATGCGCACACACCAGGCCCTGACAGACACATACACAACCAGGTGATTCCCGCGCACGGGTTGGAGTCTTGTCGCGCCTGGGTAAATTTGTGTTTATCTGACCTTTTCCTATGTGAACTGACATGTGGGACCCACAAGGAATGTGGTCAGTTTAACTAGTCAACATGGTTCCACACAGACTATTTGGTCGGTCAACAGAGTGCAATCTGATGCTGAACAGTGAGCAAGTGACCGTATAATCACCGCAAAACGTATATAGTGATCGTAATCAGCGTATTCTAAAGTTCGGTGACCGTATTACGCTTTTCTATCTGTAGGCCCTCCAAAACTACATCTCTACACGTTCTCGCATGTTACATCTAACAACTATGCAATAGAACACTACTACTACTACACTCTAACACAATAAACCATATGGGTTTTTAGTTTTACTAGATATCATATTGTTACTTAATTATTCAGTTTGCATACATTAAAATTGCCTTTGAAATGTATGGCCAGTATCATCTACCACGCAGGGAAAACCCACCCTTTCTTATTTAATCGGGTTTGTATCGATGGATCGTGCGAAACAGCAATACTATAGTACTATACAGTACAAGTGACAGTTCACAGGGCCACCGTGTCGTGTACTCCTCCATCGTAAGGGTTGAGCGCTCGCTTTCATAAAAGTTCTAGTCCCGTTCGCCGACATGTGGGACATCATGCTACCGGGTCCACGTGCCAAACCGAAATACAGTGCAGAGCAGCAGGGGTGAAGCACCCCAGTCATGGCACCGATGTAGTAATGAGCAATGAGGCGTCGAATCACAAAGTTGCACCTTTCCCGCAGTTAAGTTAGAGGGACGAAGTAATAATGCTAAAAAATAAGTTGGAGTGACGAAGCAACCATTTCACTCGTTGCTGAATCCGCTTCTCCCTCATCTTCTTGAAGTTTTTTTTATAAGATCTTCTTCAAGTTAACCACGTGTTGCTTCTGCCGTTGTTCTACCTCATGTGGGACGTGGATCGGCTTGGTAAAGCACTGACATGTGGGACCGCATGTTAGCAAACCGCCAGGCCAACGTCCTCTAAAAATAATAAACCTCCCCCGCCATCAGCGCGGCAAAATCACCTCCTTTTTACTAATCTTGATTCTATAATTTTTTAGATCAATATAATTGAGATTTGTATAGATAGCACACAGGAGCAAAACCAAGTGATACGGTTAAGGGCATCCACAATGTGTAGCCAAATGTGAAAATAGCTTTTGGCATCGATGGGAACCATTGTGGATGGTGCTGCCAAAGCCAAAAAGATGGAACCGAAGCTCCCTGATTGATTGATTGATTGATTGATTGAAGGAATAGAAAAAATGCAACGTCTCTCCTCTTGCTCTCGTTCTTGAATGCATGTACAGTATAGAGCACAGAGTCTACTCCCCTATCACTTCTATCACAAATCACAAAGCAATGAGGCGTCAAATCACAAAGCATGGACAAAGCAACTGTAACATCCCAAAATTTCAATTTGGAATATTATACATAGGTCATCATATGCATATCATATTTTATTTGCATTTCATTTGCGATCCTAGAAAATCCTAAGCAACTCAAGGACCCCCGGAGAGAGTTGGGGATTTCGTTATTTTCATATTTGAATTTTTCTCAAATTTGAAAAGAGGATCATTTTGGTTTTAATATTTTTCTCTTCGAAATATTTCCAATATTAAAAAAAGAGGAGATAAAATGACTTCTCCAAAATAAAAGATATATTGGAGGAAAATGTTAAAATCAAATAAATATTTTATTTGGATTTTTATTGCTATTTTATTGGAATTAGAAAAATATGCATTTTTCAAAATTACATTATTAGGCCAAAAAAATGTTCACTTTGTTCTAAATATTCTATTTAGATGGGGAAAATTGTTTTCGGCATTTTTAGAATTTTTTATATTTATTTAGGATTTTTCCTTTGGCGGAATTTATTTCAAAAAAGGGACAATTGCATTTTTACCCCTAGTTGGTTCCTATCCACGGGTTTTGCCCTTACTTTTCGATCTTGCTCAGTTTTGCCCTTACTTTTTCCGTCGTGGTCCCTCGAATGCCCTTTGACCAAAACATTGAAAATTCATAACTAATTCATATGAACTCAGAAAAATGCAAATAATATATCAAAATGTTCAGATAAACACTACCTTTATGTGCATATCATTTGCATTCAGGACAAAAGCACCCTTTAAACTACCTGAGGTAATTAATATTATTAACATTATTAAAAATAAAAAGGTACGAACCATATTTTTTTCATGAATAAAAATTACATGCAAATGTAGGTGATGTTTTTTGAACATCCAGATATCTTATTTGCATTTTTCTGAGTTCATATCATCTTGTTACGAATGTTTTAACGACTTTGACCATTATTTGGAAACTTCATAACAAATTGATACGAACTCTGAAAAATGCAAATAAGATATCAGGATGTTCAGAAAACATCACCTACTTTTGCATGTGATTTTTATTCATTTAAAAAATATATTATTGGTACCTTTTTATTTTTAATAATGTTAATAACATTAGTTACCTCGGGTAGTTTAAAGGGTTCTTTTGTCCTGAATGCAAATGATATGCACATAAAGGTAATGTTTATCTGAACATTTTGATATCTTATTTGCATTTTTCTGAGTTCATATGAATTAGTTATGAATTTTCAAAGTTTTGGTCAAACGGTCAAAGGGCATTCGAGGGACCTCGACGGAAAAAGTAAGGGCAAAACTGAGCAAGCTCGAAAAGTAAGGGCAAAACCCGTGGGTAGGAACCAACTAGGGGCAAAAATGCAATTGTCCCTTTAAAAAAAGTCGCGCGCCGAACTAGGCCGGCCCAGCTGGGAGCCAGGCCTCAGCCCAGCACCCGCACCGCCTCGCGCCGCCCGTGTCCGTGCCGGACTCCGGCAAGGAGTCCGGGTCGCCGACGCCCACGCGCCCCCTCTCCCAAGTCGGAGACCCCGGGGCGGCCTTTATAAGCCATCGCCTGGCCCCCGCTCGCCACCACCGCCGCCGCCGCCGCAGCAGCAAGCAGCAGCCGCCGCCGCCGCTGACCCCGTGCTGCCGCAGCTCCGCGCTGCGCCGCCCCAGCTGCGCCGCTCGCCCCGCCCCGCCGGAGCCGGCGACGCCGCCGCTGTTGACCACCGCCGACCCGCCGGTTTTCCACGGTGAACCGGTATAAACCGCCTCCCGTTTTTTTGGTTTAGATCTAGTTCATTTTTTTTAAAATAGATCATTTTCCCCGGTTTCTCAGTTTAGAGTTTTTTGCGAATGTTCGTTTGTTTGATCGAATAACGAACGAACGAATTCATTTGTCTCTGCTAGCGGACGTTCGCCCGATAGATTTTTTCTTTTTATTTTTATTTTTGGCTAGGGACCAATCCGTGAATATTTTTATCACAGATTAGCCCCTGGTCTTCAAACCCTCACAACTTTTCAACCGTTCGTCCAAATCCAGTGAAACCAACGCCAAAATCTTCATCTCGAACCCCTCTTTCTAGTTAGTCAACTTGAACATGGTTTTGACCATTTAAAATTTGGTTTCAAGAAAATTTGAATTCGAACTTCTTTTGATCGTAGTTTCAGTTCCGTAGCTCCGATTCGATTGATTCTTTTGCAAATCGAAGCTCTTCAGTTGAACTTTCATCTTTGATCTTTCTCATCTGAGTTTTACCCTTGCATATATGCTTGAGTGCTTATGTATGCTATTGTTTGTTTGCGATAGAATTTCCGGAGTGCGAAGCGTGCTACTATGAGTCTCTAGGGTTTGCAGACCGTCAGCAAGGCAAGTAACACTTTGATCATACCCCTTTAATACCCAGTTTTTATGCATTAGTTTCAACCCTCAAACATTGCATGAGTAGGATTGTTAACATGTGGGTATTGGGAAGTAGCTGATGAGGTAGAACCTAATGTCCTTATTATCAAACTCTGGGAGTTACTTCTACGTTATGCTTATACTGCTATGCTATGCTCGTAGACGTGGTTTGGTTGAGTGATTCATGACAGCTGTGAGATTATTTATAAACTAAGGGTTTATTTAAGGTGGCTACTTTAACACCCATCTGGGTGGATTGTTTGTGGGCACCTGGGGAATCCAGTGTTGTCCAAGGAGATCCCGGGGCATCCGTGTGATCATCCTATGGTTCGCCACCCAGGCTCAAAGGGATCATAAGATTATTCAAGCTGGAAACTTCCGTGTGCAGCCACAAGCCATTATGGGCTCTGGCATAGTTGAGTATGTTGTGTGACCTCTTTCAGTGGTAAACTAGTAGATGTAGGGGATGTAGGTGGTACGGTTTACCCGTCGAAAGAGTTAATGCTTCTGAAAGACTGTGTCTCGGTCATCTGTTTCTCAAACACCATGTAGTGCGAGAAATCCAACGGAGGAGATCGAGTCCGATAGGGAAAAGTGTGCAAACCTCTGCAGAGTGTACAATCTAATTATGGTTAGCCATGTCCCCGGTTATGGACATCTTGAGTATCTGGTTATTGAAGCATTGATGTGATCTCAACACTCTTAATTAATTTGTTGGGTTATTAATCACTGTTTAATTGGGATTGAGATGAGGTTACCATTCTCAATGTTTATCAACTACCATGATAGTTAAACAAAATATATTACTTTGTTGTAGGGAAAATTTGGCTTTTCGCAAAACAAGTTAACCATAGAGCCTCCACCAGCCATATATGCATGTAGTGATAGCATTTACCTTGTTCATTGCTCTACTGTGTTATTTTGCCAGCATATTCCATGTGCTGACCCGTTTCGGGCTGCAACGTATTATGTTGCAGACTTTTCAGACAAAGAGTAAGGTGCGCTAGGTCGTTGTCGTGCACTCAGCTATGCCGTTGGAGTTGATGGACCCATTTACCTTTGATGCTTCCGCAGTCATCTTTATTAGATGGCCTTAAGCCATGTATTATTGTAATAAGTTCTCTTTTGAGACATTAGATGTAATAAGTGTGTGATTGCACTCTATTATAAATCCTTCAAGTACTGTGTGTGTCAGCATTCCGATCTAGGGATGACACTTATGCACAGAGATTTGACCGTTTGGGGTCGGATCGCTATAGCAACCATCATTTCACTCTTCGATGACTCCGCTTCTCCATTGTCTTTTTCGAGAAACCACCTTACCGCACTAAGCTAGACAGACGACGCTATTGTGTACTAGTAGTACTAGTACATTTACGCATCCTTTGGTTCAACGGACTTCCTGGATGCAAATAAGGTTGTCTCGGCTTGCAGGCGGCACTTGCGTCCGGTGGTCTCCCTCAACGGTGTTCTCTGTCGAATGCACTTCGTCAAACCACAATGTTTGAGATATTGTCGACGTCACCGCAATGGGCAAGGAAGTCAAACAGTTACTACCTCCATTTTTTTATACACAAGGCCAGTATATCAAAATTAAAATTTGCAAAAGGCCAATAACACTAATCGAGGCAAAATCGATGGGGTTCGCCTCGTACTAGCAACCAAGGACATTAATATACCCTTGCATGCATGCGGAAGTGAGAAGGTTGGTTTGCATGGCGCTGCATTAATCAAGCGATGAGGAGTGAGATGTTAGCTCTTTGGGCTTTGGAGAAAAAATACGCATTAATTGACATGTCAAACGAGGATTTGTATCGATTAATCCCGCGAAGGAAAACCCTGCCTTTCTTTATTAACACCGGTACTCCTAGTACGTACATACTTATCATGTTTGGGTGTAGGCCTTGCATTGCCATACTTCGCCACACATTTTTGCCAAGCTTGCCTAAAGTTTTCAAAATGAAAAGGAGGTACACTTGCGCATGGCTGTCGCGGTCGCACCGCACCTTCACACGGTCGCTCCGCACCCTCACACAGTCGCTCCTGCATGCCGCAAACCCAACCAAGGGAACGCACCCTCACTGACACGTGCTACCGCATGTGAACAAACCAAACCCAGCCATCCTACCGCTGACACATAATTTTCGTTCATACAGTATGTTTATCCAACCGCATGTTGGGGAGGATCCGTACGGCCCGTGCGGTGGTCTGTTGGGGAAGAAGAAGAGGTGGGGAAGAAGGGTTAGGAGACGTAGGATATTCATCAAAAAGCCTGAAATGGTAGACTGACCCAAATGATGAAAGTCAGGCAACTTGCATAAAAATATAGGTTTTTACACAGCAAAAGATCCCTAAAAACAACAACATAAAGAAAAACTATCACTGCTCGCGGAATGAGACGGCCTCGTCGTCTTTGGCTGGCGGCACGAACCAGCCGTAGCTGCCAACGCGTGTATCTGCACCATGGTTTTCCTCGGCCTCCGGCTACTCGTTCTCGCGGAGCGTGCGGGCGCTCTGCATGGACGAGAGCACCGCCTGGTTCAAGTTGAGGACGTCCGGTTCCGCCAGCAGGAGGGCCTAGATGGCAGCGGCATCCGCGTGCTCCGCATCGAGTTGAGCCTCCGCCGCCCGGTTCAAGTCGAGGAAGTCCGGTTCCGCCTGCAGGAGGGCCTCGATGGCAGCGGCATCCACGCGCTCCGCATCGAGTTGAGCCTCCGCCGCCCGGTTCAAGTCGAAGATGTCCGGTTCCGTCTGTAGGAAGGCCTCGATGGCAGCGGCATCCGCGCGCTCCGCCTCAAGTTGAGCCTCCGCCACCCGGTAGACATCCATGACATCCGGTTCCTCCTACAGGAGAGCCTCGATGGCAGCGGCATGTGCGCGCTCCGTGTCGAGTTGAGCCTTTGCCTCCCGGTCCTCCTTTAGTATCGCCAGGTTGAACCATTGGTCCGCCTACACCATGGGGGACCCGGACGCCGGCACAAAGTCGACGTCCATCGTCTCATACCCATCGAGGGCCCTCTGCGCCACGACCTCCACCATGAACATTCGATCGGCTTCCTCATCCTCGTAGCTTGGCTCCAGAGAACTCGGGGATTGGCCCGCCACAAAGCAAGCTTGGGAACAGAGGTCTGTGGCGCCGACCGCCGCCGCGATTTCTGCGCGGCGCTCCGGCGTCAGCATCTTGTAGTACATGATCTTGCGGCGCACCATGGCTTTCCGGCGAACTAGGAGACGCTTGATGCGGGCTAGGGGATCGAAAGGTGGGGAGATGGGCTGGAGAGGAGGTGTGGTTTTGGGACAGTGGCTGGCGTATGCAGAGCAGCGAAGGTTCTAGTGTGAATAGTGGTTCCGGTGACGACCGGTCAATCAGTTTTGACTATACATCGCTCTTGTCGCATTTGCGTTGCACCCCGGCACGCTGGACCCTCCACGTCGCTCGTCGAATGGAACGCGCTTCGTCTTGCGTTTTCGCTCGCTTGTGGGACCACAGTTGAGAGCAAACCGACGTCCCTCCCCCTCCCCCACCCGCGTCATTTATACTACCACTCCCTCCGATTTATGATGAGTAAATAAAAACAGAGGGAGTATACTACGGATGAGGATCCCCTGACGTGGCCGAACCCATTGAGTAACTGACATGCGGGGCCTAGCAAGCATGGGGTCCGCCAGTAAGTGAACGAAAGGGAGGGTAAGGCAGGGATACCTACGTCAGAGGATCCACTTCCACTACTACTCCCTCCTTCCCTCTATAGGGCTTAATGCATTTTTCGAGGCTAACTTTGACCAAATGTTAGAGTAATAATATATGATATGCAACTTACACAAAGCATACGGTCAAATTCGTATGTAAAAGGAGCTTCCAATGATATAATTTTCACATTATACACATCATGTACTATTAATCTTGTCAATAGTCAAAGGCGGTTTTGAAAAAAGCATTAGAGCATGGTTAATAATATAGCTAGTCGATGGCTATATGGAACTGCCATGTCATCTATAGCCATCATCTATATGCACTCATACAGTAGTGTGGGCTATTTCTCGCAAAAAAAAATATAAGGTTGGCTATTGTATTGGTACTTTTTTCCATCTCCTCTCTATCTCTTTCTTCATATTTATTGTATTTAACTAGAAATGCGTATATAGCTAGGCTCTTGCATGAGAGCTCACTCCCTTTACTTTTTCACATCTCTCTCCTCCACATAGGCCCTATATAAATGGAAGGAGGGAGTACTATGAGCACTGCATACTCTACTACAGATGTTGTCAGTACTCCACTAGTACTGTTTTTTAACAACTTTAGCTGATTGATCTAAGAATGGAGGGATTCAAGCTTATTTTTGTTAACCGAGATGCAAGAGACTAACAAACTGGATTCGAAGCCACTTGTCATAATAGTACCTGCGGGTTCTTTCTGTGGAGCTTTCAAATGCAATAGCTAGCTACCCAACGACCAATGCCAGAGGCAAATCTCCATTTCCCAACTTATACAACTCTTTCGGGTCCAAAGATACTCGCCAGACAGGGAGCTTAAAAAATTTTACTATTGGACTGGCTATACGTGGCGAAATCCTAGTAGGAAGAGTATGCGCGAGAACAAGCACATTCACGTGGTTGAAAACAAATTGGAAACCATGTCTGTTTGAATACAAATCTAGGAGTACGTACGAATCTAACAATATTGATTGGGTGTTGTTGAATGTTGATACTTTTTTCAGTAAGATTGATCAAAGTAGAGATACTTTGACTACACATAAAACTTATATGTAAACTACTAGAAAGGATCGGAGGGAGTATATTGTACGTTCAAGAGCGAAACGAACATTGAATACCCTTTATATATGATTTGTGGATGCTATGATCACCGGTTCAAAATTTTGAATCCGCCCTACGTATCACACATGCACCCACTCGTTCTCTCTCGATTTCATCTCGGGGTCCGGAGATCGATTGAAAGAGGACTAGGGATGGGTACAATATGTTCGTTTCGCTTATGAACGTACAATATACTCCCTCTGATCCCCACAGACCCCTCCCCCCCCCCCCCCCGCCGGTCATTTCTATCATAGAAACAGACCAAACCTTTATCTCCTTGCATGACACACAAATTGATCTCTCAACATCAATCGATCTCGTCAAGATGTGTCGGGGCATGAACCAAATGGGATGTCAAAACTAAGATGGGAAGTGACACGTAGTGGAGGCAAAGTGAAACTTTAAACGAACTGTTTGTTTGTATGCATGCCGGACAAATTACAACATTGGAAATACAAGCATGATCTAGGCCCACATGCGAATGATACTTGGCGGAATATTCAAATGAGGCATGCGGGAGCGACACGCTCATCGTCGCTTTACACGGTGGGTTTCAGTGTGCTGAGGGTGGCGTTAGCGCTGTGGCACGACCAGCAGATCAACACCCGGCTCGTCGAGGATGCGGAGTGGTGTAGCGCGGCCAACTGCATCCCCAGGACCTGAGACCATGCCGGGTCGTCTTGCTTTTTTCATGACATGTGGGGTCGCATGTGAGCAAAGGGCATCTCCAACGTTGCCACGACCGCAGCTGACTACCCTGGCACACCACAAACCCTCGTCCCTCACGTCGTCGCGCGGTGCGTTCCCAGGCGGCGCCAGCTGCCCGCATTCATGTCGTCCGTCCGTATACCATCGTTAAGAGGCTCGGTGCCCGAGGAACCAACTTCGGTGACTTAACGACGCACCCGGACACTTGGCCTCACCGGAATGCACTACTTAAAGCGGCAACGCCCAGCTAACCTCCACACCATAACACATCGTCCTGCTACCTGGCACCACATCCGCCATGACCGCGAGCACGAACGCTCTGCGGGAGAGCTTGTCTTCGGGGATGAAGCTCAAGGTCGCTGCCCTCGCTCAAGTCGCCGCACAAGCCGTGGCCACGCTGGTGGCCGGCGACGGAAGCACCGTCAGCCACGCGTCCTACTTGCCGTCATCCAACGTCCGGCACCGCCGAGGTCGGGGACTCCTCCGAGGATGAGTAGGGCATGGGAGGCGGCAGGGCATGGTGTGCCAACTGGCCGGTCCGTCCCCCGTGTTCTACTCTTCCTCGCCGGAGACTGCACCTTCACTTCACGGATCTTGAACCCTGCCCCCGTACATGGAGATCGTAGATGGAGGACGTCGGGCGCCGCTGTAGAATAGGTTTAGGGTCGAGTTTATTTTATTTTTTTGTCCTATAAAAGTTCGAAATGTAATGAAAATCTGCCATGTTTGCATTAATCTCGGCCGGTGTATATGAACTTTCACAATAATATAGTATATTGTAGGATTACTAGCAAGATGCCCGTGCGTTGCACGGAACATCAAGATCTTGTGGGAGAAAAGGATGAACGAGGAAAGGCCTTATCTACAAATGTGGAGAGGAGTGCGGGTAAATTGTCATAGTTTCATTCCTATCTGTTAGATATAGATCGGATGGCCTATGTTGCAGGATGGCAGGCACACCATCATCACCAACTCTGCTTTTTATTGAACCGAGACAAAGCTAACATGCGAAGTAAAATAAACATATAGTCTACATACACAATTTATCCTAGGCACTCCAATAGTACAACCACTACACATTCACGCATTTCACATCTTTCTACATCTACGGGAACCTACAAAAGGGTTAACGTAAATTGCTTCTCTCTCTCCTCCTTGATTTTCATGGTGGTGGGCCCCTCCCTCCCCCCAATCTATAATCAACAACTCACACGTTTCACATTATGTTAATTACATAACTGGGCTTACGTAGGTGTAGCATTACTCATCCTAAAAAACCCAACTAAGCCAACCTCCCAGCATATCGCGCGGGAAAAGACCCGGCCGCGCCGTTTTAGTCGGGATTATCGGATTACTAGTAGTAGTATTGATGGATTGCGTGAAGCACCAAGTTTTTTTTTCTTTAGGGGGGGAAGCACCTAGTTTATTAAAAGGAAAAAAGGCGGTACACTAACAGCACCCTTGTCGTGGTCGCATTGCACCCCACACACATTCGTTCTTGCACACGGCTCAAGCAAACGGAATGCGCTTCGACTTGCCTCTTCACTAACACGTGGGACTGCACTTGGATAAACCGACCATGCGCCAAACTCCCCCCGCCCACCGCGTGAAAATCCCCCCGCTCCCCCCCCAAAAAAAATCCCCCCAAATCCCAAATTCAACCGCCCTTCGGCCAACTAGCCAATAATATTCCCCAAACCCCCTCCCCCCGTCCCCCTTCACTCCATTCGCTCCGCCAAAGCCGCCCTCCCCGCCGTGCTGATACATCGGCGCCGCGGTTCGTCAAGGGGACGCACGGCGATCCTCTCGCTCCCACAGTATGCTCTCGTAGACTGCCGTCCTCTAGCCGTGCCGCCACCGGTGGCGACGTTCTTGTGGAGGCGCACGGTGGTCAGCGCCACCACCGCTGGCGACGTTCGTGTGGAGACACACGGCGGTCAGCGCCGCCACCGCTGCCGAAGTTCGTGTGGAGACGCACGGCGGTCAGCTTCCCCCATGGTACATGGAATCTAGACTGAGGCCACGTGCATGTCGGTGTAGCGCTGAATGTTAGCTGATAGATGCTGTTAATCTCACTATTTGTCGAAGTAGTTTAAAGTCAACATGCTCTGCTTAAGAAGCTTCCTTGCCCTGTTCTGCACTCAATCTGCTTAGCTGAGATGGCATGCCAAGCCCGATTAGTTGCTAAAATATCCTGCCATATATTTATTGTGATGTAGATTGCCATGGTCTAGTAGCCAATCTGTTAGGTGAAATAGTTGTACACCATTTTATACTCGATCTTTGTTGCTGCGATGGACTTCGGTAGTTTGATGGTTGTGTGCTCGGCCTCATTGACTGCTGAAACAGCCTGCCATAATTTAGCACTCAAATATATTTGCTGAATTAGCTTTACATATATCTCGTTACTTAGATCTGCTCATCCAAATATCTTGCCATAGCTTTAGACATCGACCTAGGTATTTGATACGTCTCCAACGTATCTATAATTTTTGATTTCTCCATGCTATATTACCTACTATTTTGGACTATATTGGGCTTTATTTTCCACTTTTATATTATTTTTGGGACTAACCTATTAACTAGAGGCCCAGCCCAGAATTGCTGCTTTTTGCCTATTTCAGTGTTTCGAAGAAACGGAATATCAAACGGAGTCCAAACGGAATGAAACCTTGGGAAACGTGATTTGCTCATCAGATAAGACCCAGGAGACTTGGACCCTCCGTCAAGAAAGCCACGAGGCGGTCATGAGGGTGGAGGGCGCCCCCGCCTAGGGCGCGCCCCCTGCCTCGTGGGCCCCTTGAAGCTCCACCGACGTACTCCTTCCTCCTATATATACCTATGTACCCCCAAACAATCAGATACGGAGCCAAAAACCTAATTCCACCACCGCAACTTTCTGTATCCACGAGATCCCATCTTGGGGCCTGTTCCGGAGCTCCGCTGAAAGGGGAATCGATCACGGGGGGCTTCTACATCATCACCATAGCCTCTCCGATGAAGTGTGAGTAGTTTACCTCAGACCTTCGGGTCCATAGTTAGTAGCTAGATGGCTTCTTCTCTCTTTTTGGATCTCAATACAATGTTCTCCCCCTCTCTCGTGGAGATCTATTCGACGTAATCTTCTTTTTGCGCTGTGTTTGTTGAGACCGATGAATTGTGGGTTTACGATCAAGATTATCTATGAACAATATTTGAATCTTCTCTGAATTCTTTTATGTATGATTGGTTATCTTTGCAAGTCTCTTCGAATTATCAGTTTGGTTTGGCCTACTAGATTGGTTTTTCTTGCAATAGAAGAAGTGCTTAGCTTTGGGTTCAATCTTGTGGTGTCCTTACCCAGTGACAGAAGTGGCAGCAAGGCACGTATTGTATTGTTTCCATCGAGGATAACAAGATGGGGTATTTATCATATTACATGAATTTATTCCTGTACATCATGTCATCTTGCTTAAGGTGTTACTCTGTTTTCATTAACTTAATACTCTGGATGCATGCTGGATAGCGGTCGATGAGTGGAGTAATAGTAGTAGATGCAGGCAGGAGTCGGTCTACTTGTCTCGGACGTGATGCCTATATACATGATCATGCCTAGATATTCTCATAACTATGCTCAATTATGTCAATTGCTCAACAGTAATTTGTTCACCCACCATAGAAATACTTATGCTCTTGAGAGAAGCCACTAGTGAAACCTATGGCCCCCGGGTCTATTCTCATCATATCAATCTCCAATCACTTTATTATTGCTTTGGTTTTTTACTTTGCCTTTTATTTTACCTTGCTTCTTTATACCAAAAATACCAAAAATATTATCTATCATCTCTATCAGATCTCACTCTCGTAAGTGACCGTGAAGGGATTAACAACCCCAAATCGCGTTGGTTGCGTTGAGCTATCATTTTGTGTAGGTACGAGGGACTCGCGCGTGGCCTCCTACTGGATTGATACCTTGGTTCTCAAAAACTGAGGGAAATACTTACGCTACTTTGTTGCATCATCCTCTCCTCTTCGGGGAAATCCAACGCAAGCTCAAGAGGTAGCAAGAAGAATTTCTGGCGCTGTTGCCGGGGAGTCTACGCAAAAGTCAACATACCAAGTACCCATCACAATCCCTATCTCCCGCACTACATTATTTGCCATTTTCCTCTCGTTTTCCTCTCCCCCACTTCACCCTTGCCGTTTTATTCGCCCTCTTCTTTTTTGTTCACCTTCTTTTTTACTCTTCGCCCTCTCTGTCGCTATGTGTGAAATTGGGGAAATTATCGCCGATATGGGCGATAATAATATCATAGAAAATTCTGAAGCTCCTGCTGAAGAATCCCCTACCTATCATACAAAACGATTTCGAATCGGTAGTGGTAATATTATTGGAAAAGGAGTTATTCAAGATTTCTTTACTTGTGCCGGTGCTTTGCCCTCTATGGGCGGTTCTATTCTTCATAGAACTAGTAGTCTTGCGGACGCTATTGCCATGCTTATCCTTGAACTTGAAAGGCAATTTATGCATATGCACCCTTCTATATAAAGAATTTTCCTAGAATTTTCTAATATCGAACACTCCTCTGTTAAGCGTGTCGTTACTATCTTTTTGGCTCATGAATTCAGATCTATAATAAAATAAGCCAAAGAAATCTTTGCGCATTATAGGGTGGACGCTGGCCGTCCTCCCATAGAATCTATCCTCTTTGATCAAGAAGAAATTATGCGTTTTCAATCTCTTGACTATGTTGCTTTCAATGAAAACCTTAGAAAAAAGGTGCCAACCAATATTTTAATTGATATAATCTCTGAACTTAATGATGATTTGGCTATTCAAAATAATGAGCTAGGGTACTCCCTTGAGTGTAGGCTCACAAGGTTCTGTCAAAAGAATGCTTATAATGATGAATTGGTTGTGCATTATGAAGGGCCGAAAGAGAAACCTATACCTCCTAAAATTGATCTTGGGGATTTTTTCCCTATTAAATTTAGCCCTTTTGATTACTTTTCCTTGCCTCAAAGAAAACTTGCTGCCGAACGTAGGGATATGAAATGAGTTTCACCGGTCTATCTTATTACTACGGCACTACCTAGATCCATCCTTGCTTTTATGCCTAGCTAGGGGCGTTAAACGATAGCGCTTGTTGGGAGGCAACCCAATTTTATTTTAGTTTTTTGTTTTTGCTTCTGTTTAGGAATAAATAATCCATCTACCTTCTGTTTAGATTTGGTTTTATCTTTTAAGTAGTGTTTGTGCCAAGTTAAACCTATAGGATCTTCTTGGATGATAGTTATTTGATCTTGCTGTAATTTCCAGAAACTTTTGGTTCACTAAAACAATTATTAAAATTCACCAGAAGGTGATAAAATAGTGATTCCAATTTCTGCTGATCAATAAACAAATTGCCTAGGTCGTCCTATTTTGGGTGATTTTTTGGAGTTCCAGAAGTTTGCGTTAGTTACAGATTACTGCAGACTGTTCTGTTTTTGACAGATTCTGTTTTTCGTGTGTTGTTTGCTTATTTTGATGAATCTATGGCTAGTAAAATAGTTTATAATCCATAGAGAAGTTGGAATACAGTAGGTTTAACACCAATATAAATAAATATTGAGTTCATTACAGTACCTTGAAGTGGTCTTTTGTTTTCTTTCACTAACGGACCTCACGAGATTTCTGTTGAGTTTTGTGTTGTGAAGTTTTCAAGTTTTGGGTGAAATCTTTTGATGGATTGTGGAACAAGGAGTGGCAAGAGCCTAAGCTTGGGGATGCCCACGGAACCCCCAAGATAATCCAAGGACACCAAAAAGTCAAAGCTTGGGGATGCCCCGGAAGGCATCCCCTCTTTCGTCTACTTCCATCGGTAATTTTACTTGGAGCTATATTTTTATTCACCACATGATATGTGTTTTGCTTGGAGCGTCTTGTATGATTTGAGTATTTGCTTTTTAGTTTACCACAATCATCCTTGCTGTACACACCTTTTGAGAGAGCCATACATGAATTGGAATTTGTTAGAATACTCTACGTGCTTCACTTATACCTTTTGAGCTTTATAGTTTTGCTCTATGTGCTTCACTTATTTCTTTTGAGCTTTATAGTTTTGCTCTATGTGCTTCACTTAGATATTTTAGAGCACGGTGGTGGATTTGTTTTAAAGAAACTATTGATCTCTCATGCTTCACTTAGATTATTTTGAGAGTCTTAAATAGCATGGTAAATTGCTTAATAATAATATGCTTGGTATTCAAGATTTGTAAAACTTTCTTTTGAGTGCGTTGAATACTAAGAAAAGTTTGATGCTTGATAATTTTTTTGAGATATGAAGATGGTGATATTAGAGTCATGCTGGTTGAGTAGTTTTGAATTTGAGAAATACTTGTGTTAAAGTTTGTGATTCCCGTAGCATGCACGTATGGTGAACCGTTATGTGATGAAGTCGGAGCATGATTTATTTATTGATTGTCTTCCTTATGAGTGGCGGTCGGAGACGAGCAATTGTCTTTTCCTACCAATCTATCCCCCTAGGAGCATGCGCGTAATACTTTGCTTTGATAACTTCTAGATTTTTGCAAAAAGTATATGAGTTCTTTATGACTAATGTTGAGTCCATGGATTATATGCACCTTTCCTATCCTTCCACCATTGCTAGCCTCTCTAATACCGCGCACCTTTCGCCGGTATCATCCAACCACCATATAACTTCCTCAAAACAGCCACCATACCTACCTATCATGGCATTCCCATAGCCATTCCGAGATATATTGCCATGCAACTTTCCACCGTTCAGTTTATTATGACACGCTCCATCATTGCCATATTGCTAGCATGATCATGTAGTTGACATCGTATTTGTGGCAAAGCCACCATTCATAATTCTTTCATACATGTCACTCTTGATTCATTGCATATCCCGGTACACCGCCGGAGGCATCCACATAGAGTCATATTTTGTTCTAAGTATTGAGTTGTAATTGTTGAGTTGTAAGAAAAATAAAAGTGTGATGATCATCATTTTTAGAGCATTGTCCCAAGTGAGGAAAGGATGATGGAGACTATGATTCCCCCACAAGTCGGGATGAGACTCCGGACGAAAAATAAAAATAAAAAAAGAGAGAAAAAAAGAGGCCATAAAAAAGAGAAAAGGCCCAAATAAAAAAATGAGAGAAAAAGAGAGAAGGGACAATGTTACTATCCTTTTACCACACTTGTGCTTCAAAGTAGCACCATGATCTTCATGATAGAAAGTCTCTCATTTCGTCACTTTCATATGCTAGTGAGAATTTTCATTATAGAACTTGGCTTGTATATTCCAATGATGGGCTTCCTCAAAATGCCCTAGGTCTTCGTGAGCAAGCGAGTTGGATGCACACCCACTTAGTTTCTTTTGTTGAGCTTTCTTATACTTATAGCTCTAGTGCATCCGTTGCATGGCAATCCCTACTCACTCACATTAATATCTATTGATGGGCATCTCCATAGTTCGTTGATTCGCCTAGTTGATGTGAGACTATCTTCCCCTCTTTTTGTCTTCTCCACAACCACCATTCTATTCCACATATAGTGCTATATCCATGGCTTACACTCATGTATTGCGTGAAGATCGAAAAAGTTTTGAAAATGTTAAAGTATGAAACAATTGCTTGGCTTGTCATCGGGGTTGTGCATGATTTAAATACTTTGTGTGGTGAAGATAGAGCATAGCCAGACTATATGATTTTGTAGGGATAACTTTCTTTGGCCATGTTATTTTGAGAAGACATAATTGCTTTGTTAGTATGCTTGAAGTATTATTATTTTTATGTCAATATGAACTTTTGTCTTGAATCTTTCGGATCTGAATATTCATACCACAATTAAGAAGATTTACATTGAAATTATGCCAAGTAGCACTCCGCATCAAAAATTCTCTTTTTATCATTTGCCTACTCGAGGACGAGCAGGAATTAAGCTTGGGGATGCCTGATACGTCTCCAACGTATCTATAATTTTTGATTGCTCCATGCTATATTATCTACTATTTTGGACTATATTGGGATTTATTTTCCACTTTTATATTATTTTTGGGACTAACCTATTAACCGGAGGCCCACCCCAGAATTGTTGTTTTTTGCCTATTTCAGTGTTTCGAAGAAACGGAATATCAAACGGAGTCCAAACGGAATGAAACCTTTGGAAACGTGATTTGCTCATCAGATAAGACCCAGGAGACTTGGACCCTCCGTCAAGAAAGCCACGAGGCGGTCACGAGGGTGGAGGCCCCCCCCTAGGGCGCGCCCCCTGCCTCGTGGGCCCCTCGAAGCTCCACCGACGTACTCCTTCCTCCTATATATACCTACGTACCCCCAAACGATCAGATACGGAGCCAAAAACCTAATTCCACCGCCGCAACTCTCTGTATCCACGAGATCCCATCTTGGGGCCTGTTCCGGAGCTCCGCTGGAAGGGGAATCGATCACGGAGGGCTTCTACATCATCACCATAGCCTCTCCGATGAAGTGTGAGTAATTTACCTCAGACCTTCGGGTCCATAGTTAGTAGCTAGATGGCTTCTTCTCTCTTTTTGGATCTCAATACAATGTTCTTCCCCTCTCTCGTGGAGATCTATTCGATGTAATCTTCTTTTTGCGGTGTGTTTGTTGAGACCGATGAATTGTGGGTTTATGATCAAGATTATCTATGAACAATATTTGAATCTTCTCTAAATTCTTTTATGTATGATTGGTTATCTTTGCAAGTCTCTTCGAATTATCAGTTTGGTTTGGCCTACTAGATTGGTTTTTCTTGCAATAGGAGAAGTTCTTAGCTTTGGGTTCAATCTTGCGGTGTCCTTACCCAGTGACAGAAGGGGCAGCAAGGCACGTATTGTATTGTTGCCATCGAGGATAACAAGATGGGGTATTTATCATATTGCATGAATTTATTCCTCTACACCATGTCATCTTGCTTAAGGCGTTACTTTGTTTTCATTAACTTAATACTCTAGATGCATGCTGGATAGCGGTCGATGAGTGGAGTAATAATAGTAGATGCAGGCAGGAGTCGGTCTACTTGTCTCAGACGTGATGCCTATATACATGATCATGCCTAGATATCCTCATAACTATGCTCAATTATGTCAATTGCTCAACAGTAATTTGTTCACCCACCGTAGAAATACTTATGCTCTTGAGAGAAGCCACTAGTGAAACCTATGGCCCTCGGGTCTATTCTCATCATATCAATCTCCAATCACTTTATTATTGCTTTGCTTTTTTACTTTGCCTTTTATTTTACCTTGCTTCTTTATACCAAAAATATCAAAAATATTATCTATCATCTCTATCAGATCTCACTCTTGTAAGTGACTGTGAAGGGATTGACAACCCCTAATCGCGCTGGTTGCGTTGAGCTATCATTTTGGTAGGTACGAGGGACTCGCGTGTGGCCTCCTACTGGATTGATAACTTGGTTCTCAAAAACTAAGGGAAATACTTATGCTACTTTGCTGCATCATCCTCTCCTCTTCAGGGAAATCCAACGCAAGCTCAAGAGGTAGCAGTATTTTTTTCTAGACTTCGTAAAAAAGCATATATGTTTTTCCTATAATATCTAGTAGAATAACTAATTTGTATGTCTAACAGATGGACAGGACTTGGATAACTTCTTCTCAAAGATTCTCCGCTGCACATGTCGAGGGGGTTGAAAACTTCACGAACTTTACCAGAGCTGAGTACAGTGGTCCGAAATCAGATGTGCTCTGCCCATGTAGCAGTTGTATGAATTCAGTTACAAGACCCCAGTCAACTGTGCAAAATCATCAACACTTGTATGGGATGTCGGTCACATATACTAGGTGGGTTCACCATGGTGAAGCTGTGAACGTCAATGTTACTGACTACGTGGAAGCAGCAGATTGCCATATTGATCTGCCTGATGCTCAGGTGGAAGAGGACGAGGAGGTGGTGGTGGCGGAGCCAGTGAGTTTGACCAACATTGAAACAACGCTATGAAATGCTTGTGCATTTCATGAACTTTCACCTGCAGAAGAAAAACGGTGGGCCCGCATGTTGGAACAATGCAACGTGGCTGTCATCGCAGGAAATAAGCTGTCAGTATTCTCAGCTATGGTCACCTTTCTTCAGGTGAAGACATCTGAGCGGATGACCAACAAATCATTCGATGCGATGTTGGCTGCTTTCCGCAAATCTTTCCCAGATGCGTCTGAGCTGCCACACACCTACAGTAAAATGAAGAATTTCCTTCGTGTAGTTGGAATTGGATATGATATGATCCATGTTTGTAAGAATAATTGTGTTCTATTCTGGAAGGATTATGCCAACTTAAGTGAATGCCCGAAATGCAAATCATCAAGATGGAAGATGGCTATGTTGTGAAGAGGGTTCCTCATAATATTCTGAGACATTTTCCAGTTACACCAAGATTGCAGAGGTTGTTTCATGATGCTGAAACAAGAGAGGATGTATTGTGGCATTCTAGGAACCAGGAGTACAGAGATCAGAATGTAATGAGCCATCCATCTCATGGTAGTGAGTGGCAAAGCTTCAATCAGAAACACAAAAAGTTTGTTGTTGACCCGAGAAACATTAGACTTGGCTTAGCTTTAGATGGATTTAACCCATTTGGCCACCAGAGCGCCACATATAGCATGTGGCCAGTGCTTGTTATCCCTTACAACATGCCTCCAAATGTCTGCACCAAAGAATCAAACTACATGATGGCCTTGCTCATCCCAGGTCCAAAAAGTCCTGGAAAGGATTTTGATTTATTCATGGAGCCTCTTGTGGAGGGACTTCAACAGCTATGGAAGGGTGTTCTCACTCGAGACCTATATAGCAGCCCACCAGCTGATTTCTTTCTGCGTGCTGTTATAATTTGGTGCATCCATGATTATCTGGCTTTGGGCACTATGTCAGGGAAAATGACACATGGTTACAATGCATGTGTTCGCTGTGACAGGAATCCGCTATCATAGGCAATACTTAGCAAGATCTGTTACATTTGACACCGCCGCTTCCTCGCCAAGGACAAGCCGCGTCCTACAAAATACCGAAGACATGTGGTCAATGCAAAAGCATGAAAACCGTGATGCGCCAAAGAGGCTCACCGCCGATGAGTTGCAAGTGGAATTAGAGAAGGTCAGTCATATTACACCAGGAAACCATCCTGGTAATGGTAGCGGGAAAAGGAAGCATGGCAAGGCAGAAGAGAGATTATTGTTTACCCGCAGGTCCACTTTGTGGTACTTGAAGTATTGGAAAGATTTGGATCTTCGGCATAATATTGATGTGATGCACATCAAGAAAAATATATGTGACAGCATTGTCGACACACTTCTTAATATTGAAGGTAAGATGAAAGATACCTTAAAATCTAGGATTGATTTGACACATCTGGGTATCAGAAAGGATTTGCAGGTGCAAGATGAAGGTAAACCACGGGATATGGCACCAGTTGTGTACGTCTTGGACAAGGTAAAAAGAAAAGAACTCTGCGAGGTCCTGTCACGTGTGATATTCCCACATGGATTTGCTTCCAACCTTGAAAGGAGAGTCAGTGCAGATGGAAACAAGGTACAAGGGTTGAAAACTCATGACTGCCACGTCCTACTTCAAAGGGTTTTACATGTTATCCTTAGAGGATTGGGCCGCCCTGACTAATACAGAGCAGTTGCAGAGTTGGGACAATTCTTCAGGGAACTCTGCAGTAGAAATATCAGGATAGATGCTTTGGAGCGTCTTAGAGACAAGATACCAACTATCCTATGCGACCTTGAGAAGATAAATCCTCCAGGCTTCTTTGATGTGATGGTGCATTTGGTTGTTCATCTACCAGATGAGGCACTACTTAGATGTCCAGTACAGTATGGCTGGATGTACCCTATTGAAAGGCGGCTAGGCACTTTCAAGGGCTATGTCAGGAATAAAGCTAGACCTGAGGGTTCCATTGTAGAGGCCTACATTGCTACAGAAGCATTGACATTCTGCTCAAAATACATTGAAATAGCTGATCAGCTTAGCAAAGAGGTGGGTGAAGACAATCCCGGGCTCAATATTTTCCATTATTCTGTTCGAGTTACAGGGAAGAGTTTACAAGAGGACAAACCTAAAGATTTGGACAAAATGGTTTGGTATGTATTGAATAACTATCCTAAGTAACTACCTTATATCAAGTAAGTGCTACGTACTACATCTTATACATCATAATCTACTAAACTTGCAGCACATTCTTATATATTTAGATGTTTGACGCGATCACTATGTTGTGCAGCATCTACCAAAACGAGTTACTGCCGCAAAATCTAAGAAACATTGACAAACTGGTTATGGCAGGATTTGCGAAATGGTTCAAGAGCCATGTAAGCTATTGAATTGCACTATCAGTTTTTTTAATATATTGAGTACATAAGATGATCAGCTTGTCTATTTTCTAAACATAGGTTAAGAAGATGCGGGAGGATGGGCAAGCAGTTGATGATGCCCTTTACGCACTAGCAATGGGTCCTGATACTCGGGTAAGACATTATGAATCTTGCGTTGTTGGAGATGTGCGCTACAACACCCTTGCACGTGATGAAGGCATGAAGACACAAAACAGTGCCATCATGAGCACGGATACGTACGGCAGAGAGGCAACTGAAATGTATGCTAACATAACAGACATTGTTCATTTGCAATATATCTCCAGTTTCGAGGATCATTGGTGTGTGGTTCTGTTGTGCTGTTCTTGTTTCGAGCTGTTCTCTGTCAGGGTTGTCAAGGCCAGGCATCATGTCGTCCCCCTCCTCCAACAATGGTGACAAAGATTCTTGGCTAATGAAGATAGAGCTGAAGAGGGAAGAACCCATGGAGATCAACAAGGGTGAAGGGATCAAGAAGGCCACGGAGAACCAAGCTCCGGCAGCAGAAGACATCCTTCAACTTGATCACAATCTTCATACCCCAACTAAGATCGAAGCTTTCAAGATGATTGAGTTAGCTCGTATTCAAAACAAGTATCTCACAAGTGAAAATATTTTGTTGAAGGAGCATACTATTGCACTCAAGGTCATTATCCGCAAGCTGGAGGACCTCTTACGCTCGATGTGTGACTATCCGTCAACTCCAACTTCTTCACCAACAAAGAAGGAGACATAATTACATGGGTATGGGCACTCCCCTTGGCAAATGCCAAGCTTGGGGGAGGTGCCCCGGTATCATATCACAATCACATCTCCTATCTTTATCGTTTTTCTTAGTCTAATCCTATTAGTAGTATTTTGATCTAGTAGAATAAAGTTTATGGCATGATCTAGTTTTGAGTTTTTCTTTATGATCTCTCTATGTAATAGAGTCTGTGGTCTATATAATAAAGATTAGTGTTGAGTCAAGGGCTTGATTATTTTGCCATGATCTTGGGTGAATAAAGGAAAAGAGAAAAAGAATAAAAAGAAACAAGAGTTCATATTGATCTTATTGAGAGTAACGACTTCACATAGAAAGAGTATGATGATTAAAAGTTGTTGGGAGTTGGCAGGCATAGCTTTGGTCATCGTTGCAATTAATAGGAAGTAATAAGGAAAGAGAGGTTTCACATATAGATATACTATTATTGACATCTTTTATGATTGGGAGCACTCATTAAAATATGACATGCTAAAGAGTTGATGTTGGACAAGGAAGACAACATAATGAATTATGTTTTCCTATATTTGAGATAAAGTATGTTGTCATGGATCCTCTAACATGTTGAGCTTGCCTTTCCCCCTCATGCTAGCCAAATTCTCAGCACCAAGTAGAAATACTACTTGTGCTTCCAATACCCTTTAACCAGTTTTGCCATGAGAGTCCACCATATCTACCTATCGATTGAGTAAGATACTTCAAGTAAGTTGTCATCGGTGCAAAGCAATAAAAATTGCTCTAAATATGTATGATTGATTGCTGTGGGAGAAATAAGCTTTATACGATCTTGTGATGTGGAAGTAATAAAAGCAACGGACTGCACAATAAAGGTTCATATCACAAGGGGCAATATAAAGTGACGTCCTTTCGCATTGAGATTTTGTGCATCTAACCATAAAAGCACATGGCAACCTCTGCTTCCCTCTGTGAAGGGCCTATCTTTTATTATCTTCTACCTTATGCAAGAGTCATGGTGATCTTCACCTTTCCTTTTTCATTTTATCCTTTGGCAAGCCCAGCATGTTGGAAAGAACCTGATATATGTAGCTAATTGGATGTAGGGGAGCATGAGTTATTATTGTTGACATTACCCTTGAGGTAAAAGGTTGTGGGGCGAAACTATACGCCCCTATATTTCTCTGTGTCCGATTAAAATTCCGTAACCACAAGTATTGCGTGAGTGTTAGCAATTATGAAGGACTAGATGATAGTTGAGTATGTGGACTTGCTTTTAAGCTCTGACATAGACTCTTTCTGATGTTATGATAAATTGCAATTGCTTCAATGACTGAGGTTATAGTTTGTTGGTTCTCAATGAAGTTTATGATTCATACTTTTGCATTGTGAATAGATCATCACTTGAATATAAATAATCATATGACAATATCTATATATGTTGCTGTTATGAGAATAATCATGATGCCTTCATGTCCGTATTTTATTTTTATCGACGCCTCTACCTCTAAACATGGGGACATATTTATTTTTATTGGCTTTCGCTTGAGGACAAGTGAGGTCTAAGCTTGGGGGAGTTGATACGTCCATTTTGCATCATGCTTTTATATCGATATTTATTACATTATGGGTTGTTATTTCACATTATGTCACAATACTTATGGCTATTCTCTCTTTTTTTACAAGGTTTACATAAGGAGGGAGAATGTCGGCAGCTGGAATTCTGGGCTGGAGAAGGAGCAAATATTAGAGACCTATTCTGCGCAACTCCAAAAGTCTTGAAACTCCATGGAATATCTTATAATAAATAATGAAAAATCCTCGCCAAAGATGAAGACCAGGGGGCCCACACCCTGTCCACGAGGGTGGGGGGCGCCCCCCCCTAGGGCGCGCCCCCTACCTCGTGGGCCCCATGGTGGCTCTCCGATGCTCATATTCTGCTATATGAAGTCTTTCGTCGAGAAAAAAAGAGGAAGCAACCTTTCGGGACGTAACTCCGCCGCCACGAGGCGGAACCTTGGCGGAACCAATCTAGGGCTCCGGCAGAGCTGTTCTGCCGGGGACACTTCCCTCCGGGAGGGGGAAATCATCACCATCGTCATCACCAATGCTCCTCTCATCGGGAGAGGGCAATCTCCATCAACATCTTCACCAGCAACATCTCATCTCCAAACCCTAGTTCATCTCTTGTATCCAATTCTTGTCTCCAAGTCCGGGATTGGTACTAGTAGGTTGCTAGTAGTGTTGATTACTTCTTGTAGTTGATGCTAGTTGGTTTATTTGGTGGAAGATCATATGTTCAGATCCTATATGCATATTATTACCCCTCTGATTATGAACATGAATATGCTTTGTGAGTAGTTACGTTTGTTCCTGAGGACACGGGAGAAGTCTTGCTATTAGTAGTCATGTGAATTTGGTATTCGTTTGATATTTTGATGAGATGTATGTTGTCTAGCCTCTAGTGGTGTTATGTGAACGTCGACTACAAAACACTTCACCATTATTTGGTCCTAGAGGAAGGCATTGGGAAGTAATAAGTAGATGATGGGTTGCTAGAGTGACAGAAGCTTAAACCCTAGTTTATGTGTTGCTTCGTAAGGGGTTGATTTGGATCCATATGTTTCATGCTATGGTTAGGTTTACCTTAATACTTTTGTTGTAGTTGCGGATGCTTGCAATAGAGGTTAATCATAAGTGGGATGCTTGTTCAAGTAAGAACAGCACCCAAGCACCGGTCCACCCACATATCAAATTATCAAAGTACCGAACGTGAATCATATGAACATGATGAAAACTAGCTTGACGATATTCCCATGTGTCCTCGGGAGCACTTTTCCTATTATAAGAGTTTGACCAGGCTTGTCCTTTGCTACAAAAGGATTGGGCCACCTTGCTGCACTTCGTTTACATTTTTTACTTGTTGCTCGTTACAATTTATCCTATCACAAAACTATCTGTTACCACTTATTTCAGTACTTGCAGAGAATACCTTGCTGAAAACCGCTTATCATTTCCTTCTGCTCCTCGTTGGTTCGACACTCCTACTTATCGAAAGGACTATGATATATCCCCTATACTTGTGGGTCATCAAGACTCTTTTCTGGCCACATTGCCGGGGAGTGAAGCGCCTTTGGTAGGTGGAATTTGGTAAGGAAAAATTTATATAGTGTGCTGAAATTTACTGTCACTTGTTACTATGGAAAGTAATCCTCTGAGGGGCTTGTTCGGGGTATCTTTACCCCGACCAGTAGAGCAAAGAGTTTCTCCTCAACCTACTGAACCTACTGAAAATGAAAATGTTCCCTTTGAAGTTCCTTCGGGTATGATAGAAAAACTGCTAGCTAATCCTTTTGCAGGAGATGGAACAAAGCATCCTGATGAGCACTTAATATATGTGGATGAGGTTTGTGGATTATTTAAGCTTGCAGGTATACCTGATGATGTTGTCAAGAAGAAGGTCTTCCCTTTATCTTTGAAGGGAGATGCATTGACGTGGTATAGGCTATGTTATGATACGAGATCATGGAACTATAGAAGACTGAAATTGGAATCTCATCAAAAGTATTACCCTATGCATCTTGTTGATCGTGATCGCAATTATATATATAATTTTTGGCCTCGCGAAGGAGAAAGCATCGCTCAAGCTTGGGGGAGGCTTAAATCAATGTTATATTCATGCCCCAATCATGAGCTCCCAAGAGAAACAATTATTAAAAATCTTTATGCTCGGCTTTCTGAAAATAATCGCACCATGCTCGATACTTCTTGTGCTGGCTCTTTTATGATGAAGACTATTGAATTCAAATGGAATTTATTGGATAGAATTAAACACAACTCTGAAGATTGGGATCTCGACGAAGGTAAGGAGTCAGGTATGACACCTAAGTTTGATTGTGTTAAATCTTTTATGGATACTGATATTTTCCGTAAGTTTAGCACTAAATATGGACTTGACTCTAAGATAGTAGCTTCTTTCTATGAATCTTTTGCTACTAATGTTGATCTCCCTAAGGAGAAGTGGTTTAAATATCATCCTCCCATAGAAGTAAAAGTAGCTGCACCTATTAAAGTTGAAGAAAAGACTGTCACTTATAATGATCCTATTGTTCCTACTTCTTATGTTGAGAAACCACCTTTCCCTGTTAGAATAAAGGATCATGCTAAAGCTTCAACTGTGGTTCATAAAAGCAATATTAGAACTTATACACCTCCTGAGCAAGTTAAAGTAGAACCTAATATTGCTATTGTTAAAGATCTCTTGGCTGATAATATTGATGGGCATGTTATTCAACTCTGTGGTGAAACTGCTAGAATTGCTAAACCTTGTGCTAAAGATAAACATAGACCTGTGGTAGGCGTGCCTGTTATTTCTGTTAAAATAGGAGATCATTGTTATCATGGCTTATGTGACATGGGTGCTAGTGCTAGTGCAATACCCATTGATTTATACAAAGAAATTATGCATGATATTGCACCTATTGAGTTAGAAGATATTGATGTCACAATTAAACTTGCCAATAGAGATACTATATCACCAGTGGGAATTGTTAGAGATGTTGAAGTCTTGTGTGGGAAAACTAAATATCCTGCTGATTTCCTTGTTCTTGGTTCTCCACAAGATAGCTTTTGTCCCATTATATTTGGTAGACCCTTCTTGAATACTGTTAATGCTAAGATTGATTGCAAAAAGAATGTTGTTACTATTGGCTTGGATGATATGGTTCATGAGTTTAATTTCTCTAAATTTAGTAAACAACATCATGAAGAAGAATTGCCTAGTAAGGATGAAATTATTGGTGTTGCTTCTATTACCGTACCTCCTAGTGATCCGTTAGAACATTATTTGCTAGACCACGAAAACGATATGTTTATGAATGAAAGAAGGGAAATAGATGAAGTATTATTTAAATAGGAACCTATTCTAAAACACAATTTGCATGTTGAATTCCTAGGGGATCCCCCTCCACCTAAGGGTGATCCCATGTTTGAGCTTAAACCGTTGCCTGATAATCTTAAATATGCTTATCTTGTGAAAAGAAGATATATCATGTTATTATTAGTGCTAACCTTTCAGAGCATGAAGAAGAAAGATTATTGAAAACTTTGAAGAAGCACTGTGCTGCTATTGGATATACTCTCGATGATCTTAAGGGCATTAGTCCCACTCTATGTCAACATAAAATAAACTTGGAGGCAGATGCCAAACTAGTTCGTGATCCTCAACGACGTTTGAATCCTAAAATGAAAGAAGTGGTAAGAAAAGAAATACTAAAGCTTCTGGAGGCAGGTATAATTTATCCCGTTGCTAATAGCCAGTGGGTGAGTCCTGTCCATTGTGTCCCTAAGAAGGGAGGTATTACTGTTGTTCCTAATGATAAAGATGAATTAATTCCACAAAGAATTATTACAGGTTATAGGATGGTAATTGATTTTCGCAAATTAAATAAGGCTACTAAGAAAGATCATTACCCCTTACCTTTTATTGACAAAATGCTAGAAAGATTATGCAAACAAACACACTATTGCTTTCTAGATGGTTATTCTGGTTTCTCTCAAATACCTATGTCGGCTAAAGATCAATCAAAGACTACTTTTACATGCCCTTTTGGTACTTTTTCTTATAGACGTATGCCTTTTGGTTTATGTAATGCACCTGCTACCTTTCAAAGATGCATGATGGCTATATTCTCTGACTTTTGTAAAAGATTTGTGAGGTTTTCATGGACGACTTTTCCGTCTATGGATCTTCTTTTGATGATTGCTTGAGCAATCTTGATCGAGTTTTGCAGAGATGTGAAGAAACTAATCTTGTCTTGAATTGGGAAAAGTGCCACTTTATGGTTAATGAGGGTATTGTCTTGGGGCATAAAGTTTTTGAAAGAGGTATTGAAGTTGATAAAGCCAAGGTTGATGCTATTCAAAAGATGCCATGTTCCAAGGTGAAAGTGCAACTATCCCTAGGTGGTTTTGGTAATTCATAACAACATATAGCTCATTGAGCTAATGCTATTCCAAGATGATTATTTTAGGAAAGCTCAATGATTGGCATGGCATGGATGGTGAAAGTGGAACCCTCAAAATGCTAAGGACAAAGGATTGGCTCAAGCTCAAAAGCTCAAGACTCTTCATTTTATATTTTAGTGATCCAAGGTCACATTCAGTCTTTAGGAAAAGCCAATACTATCAAGGAGGGATGAGGTGTTGCTTAATGAGCCTCTTGCTTCATGTGCTTAGTGATATGCTCCAAAATCCTCAGCTACTTTCCCATATCCACATATGACCTAAACCCTAAGCCAAACTCGGTCCTACCGATTCTTTCTATCCGGCGCCACCGGGTTTCACTTGTCATTAGCCACTGCCAAACCCTAGCAATTCGGTTCTACCGATAGGGATCTCGGTCTCACCGAGATGGGATTGCAAACTCTCTGTTTCCCATTCGTAACTTTTCGGTCTCACCGAAAGAGCGAATCGGTCCCACCGAGATTGCAATGTAAATTCAGTGTTTCCTTTTTGTAACTTTTCGGTCTCACCGAAAGAGCAAATCGATCCCACCGAGTTTGCCTGACCAACTCTCTGGTTAGCTAATTACCAAATTCGGTCTCACCGAGTTTGTGTAATCGGTCTCACCGAGATTACGTTATGCCCAAACCCTAACCATATCGGTCCCACCGAGTTGCAAGTCAGTCCCACCGAAAATCTCTAACGGTCACTAGGTTTACATTTTCGGTCCGACCGAGTTTGTTGATTCGGTCCCACCGAGATTGGAAAACTGTGTGTAACGGTTGGATTTTGTGTGGAGGCTATATATACCCCTCCACCTCCTCTTCATTCGTGGAGAGAGCCATCAGAACACATACACAATTCCAACTCATATGTTCTAAGAGAGAACCACCTACTCATGTGTTGAGACCAAGATATTCCATTCCTACCATATGAATCTTGATCTCTAGCCTTCCCAAGTTGCTTTCCACTCAAATCTTCTTTCCACAAAATCCAAATCCTATGAGAGAGAGTTGAGTGTTGGGGAGACTATCATTTGAAGCACAAGAGCAAGGAGTTCATTACCTACACACCATTTGTTACTTCTTGGAGAGTGGTGTCTCCTAGATTGGCTAGGTGTCACTTGGGAGCCTCCGACAAGATTGTGGAGTTGAACCAAGGATTTTGTAAGGGCAAGGAGATCGCCTACTTCGTGAAGATCTACCGCTAGTGAGGCAAGTCCTGTGTGGGCGATGGCCATGGTGAGATAGACAAGGTTGCTTCTTCATGGACCCTTTGTGGGTGGTTGCTTCTTCGTGGACCCTTCGTGGGTGGAGCCCTCCGTGGACTCGCGCAACCGTTACCCTTTGTGGGTGGAGCCCTCCGTGGACTCGCGCAACCGTTACCCATCGTGGGTTGAAGTCTCCATCAACGTGGATGTAGGATAGCACCACCTATCCGAACCACGGGAAAAACATCCGTGTCTCCAATTGCGTTTGAATTATCCAAACCCTTCCCTTTACATTCTTGCAAGTTGCATGCTTTACTTTCCGCTGCCAATATACTCTTTGCATGCTTGCTTGAATTGTGTGATGATAGCTTGACTTGTCCTGCAATAGCTAAAATCTGCCAAGAACTAAAATTGGGAAAAGGTTAAGTTTTTATTTGGTCAAGTAGTCTAATCACCCCCCCCCCTCTAGACATACTTTCAATCCTACAAGTGGTATCAGAGCATTGGTCTCCATTTGCTTTGATCTCCATAGCTTTTGGTGGTCATAGCCTTGGTTTCACAACCTAGGAGAGTATGGCGTCTAGCGAGGGAAATTATCACCGTAGAGGTCCTTACTTTGATGGTACTAATTTTGCTAGTTGGAAGCATAAAATGAAAATGCATATTCTTGGACATAACCCCGCCGTTTGGGCTATTGTGTGTGTTGGTTTGCAAGGTGACTTCTTTGATGGGAAAGAACCAAACCGTGAAGCTACCGCGGATGAGTTGAAGATGTTGCAATACAATGCTCAAGCTTGTGATATTCTCTTCAACGGATTATGCCCCGAAGAATTCAACAAAATCAGCCATCTTGAGAATGCAAAGGAAATTTGGGACACTTTGATTGATATGCACGAAGGTACCGACTCCGTCAAGGAATCCAAGTTGGATGTGCTTCAAAGTCAACTTGACAAGTTCAAAATGAAGGATGGTGAAGGTGTCGCTGAAATGTACTCTAGGCTTGCTCTCATCACAAATGAGATTGCCGGCTTAGGAAGTGAAGAGATGACCGATAGATTCATCATCAAGAAGATTCTAAGAGCCTTGGATGGAAAATATGATACCGTGTGCACATTGATCCAAATGATGCCAAATTACAAAGATCTCAAGCCAACGGAGGTGATTGGAAGAATTGTTGCTCATGAGATGTCACTTAAGGATAAAGAGGAACTTCACAACAAATCAAGTGGTGCCTACAAAGCCTCATGTGAAGCCCCTACATCATCAAGTGAGAAACAAAACTTCAATGAAGAATTGAGCTTAATGGTGAAGAACTTCAACAAGTTCTATAAGAGTAGAAGCAAAGATAGAAGCTTCAAGTCAAGGTCCTACAATGACAAAAGATCTTCTAGTCGAGAGCGAAACTGCTACAGCTGTGGAAGACCCGGACACTACTCCAATGAGTGTACGGCTCCCTACAAGAGAAGAGAAGATTCTCCAAAAAGAAGAAGCAAAGAATCACCACCAAGAGAGAGAAGTAGTAGATATGATCGTTATGAACGAAGATACTCACGGAGAAGCAAGGATTCGGAAAGGAAGGAAAAATCATCAAGGAGCTACACAAAACGAAGACATCAAGCTCATGTTGGTGAATGGGTATCCGGCTCCGACTCCGACAGCCACTCCGAGAGAAGTTATCACTCCGACTCCGAATATACTCAAGATGAAGGTGTTGCCGGTCTAGCACTTGTGTCAACCAACTCCTACGACATATTTGACTCACCAAATGAAGGAATTGGAAGATGCTTCATGGCCAAAGGTCCTAAGGTAACACACCCCGAGTATGTTGATTTCAATAGTGATGAAGATGACTTGTTAGGTGATGATTTGCTTGTTGACAACTCTAGTGATGAATACTATGATGAAACGTCAATTAATCATGCTAATAAAGATAAAACGAATGACAATGATAAGGAGAAGATTGAGTCTCTAACTAAAGAACTAAACACTCTTAAGTTAGCTCATGAAACTATCTTCGAAGATCATCGAGAACTTTTAAGAGCTCATGAGAAATTACGCTTTGAAAAGCTCAATCTTGAGCAAGAGCATGAGTTCTTAAAATCAATCAATGATGATCTCCGCAAGAAAAGTTCTTCTTACATTGCCAAGCGTTTACTCTTATCCACTTACATGCCTCAAGTCAAGTCTAGTAACAAGAACAAGAAAGATTCTTTCTCTAGCAGTAACAACGATCATGCTAAATCCAATATTGTTGCTTCTAGTAGTTCTCTTGATTCCACTAATGATTCTCTTAGCCAAGTTACACTTGAGCAACAAAATAGCTTATTGAAGGGAATTATAGAGAAAGGAGTGTACAAAAGCCTTGCCGGGAGCAAGCAATTCGAGGAAATTGTGCGCAAGCAAGGAATGCACCGGAAGAATCAAGGTGTTGGTTTTGAACGAAAGTTCAATGCCAATGGAGTTGAGTGGGAAGAAGATCAACACCCCAAGACAAAGTTTGTTCCTCAACAAGAGAAGTATGATACTTCTTTCAAGGGGACACAAGCTCAAGATGATCTTTCACCACAAGACTACAAGCAAAAAGGCAAGGACAAGCTTCAAGAGGAAATTGATGCATTTGAAGAAGCTCCTAAGACCTTAGTCAAGTGGATTCCCAAGACTACTTCAAGTTCCACTTCATCAAGTACGACTACAACTCCAAGGATTCCCATCAAGATGATGTGGATCCAAAAGAAGAAGAACTAGAGAGTTCTTGAGGGTGACTCCGCCAACATACTTCACTCTTATCATTTTGGCAAGAACAAGTGCAATCAACTTCCACATCTTGCACTAGTTCAAGGAGTCACAAACCCTCTTGTTGGTAAGACAAGGGACAAGGTAACCTAAAAGTTTTCATGGACATCATCTTGTGTGTGCATCACTCTATGTCTATGGATATCCTTGTTTGTTCCTTGTGGGACTAACCCATGTAGGTATAATTAAAAGTGCAATTCACTCAAATGGATAGCTCCAAGTGATCTACATCAACATTGAGCATCCACATCTTCAACATCTACATGAATTCATCATCGACAAAACCCGAGGTTAGTTCATCCCTCTAAGGGGGGATATCACATCTAGGGGGAGCTTTACTCTAAGACTTGAGCTAAAGCAACTCTAAATATGTGAACACAACAATGCTTTATGTAAAAGTGGTAACCCCACTTGAGCTTAAACGATGAGTATGACCTATGATCAAGTGTTCTCACTTGACTCCTAAGTCAATATACTCATATATAGATGACCTTGTCATCGCAAATTGCTTGATAGATGCTAGAATTGGTTGTGCATGCCTTGTCACATATTTCATTTGCCATCTTATTGTGTGAGCATGCTGGTTGCATATTTTACTCATTCAAGGACATCCACTTGTTGTTTTGATTGTTTGGTTTTATTTCCTTTTGCCAAGTGGATGGACAAGAGTGCCTAAGAACCTCCTCAAGCTATCTATGCTTTTCTCGTCTCAAACTCTATTCATGCTACATCACAAAATTTGATCAAGTCAGATTCGAACCACTCTGTGTGAGGAGCGCTCGGAGTCCCCGATTCGTCATAGACTTAAACTTCCAAAACCTCTTTATGATTCTCGGTCTGACCGATACCCCACTTTCGGTCCTACCAAGATCATTAAGTTGATCTAGGTTTTCGATCTCGGTGCAACCGATTTGAACCTTTCGGTCACACCGAGTTTCAGTAACTGCTTGCAGTTATGAATCTCGGTGCCACCGAGTTGTTCCACTTGGTCACACCGACAGGGTCGGGCTATATATAGTCACGGGCAAAAATTTGGAAATTTCTCCGAACCCCTTCGCCCGCGCGATAGCCTGCTCTGCCAACGTGGTCTCCGGATCGTCTCCTCGCCGCCAGCCGCCTCCAGTCGCTGGTCTCCGTCGCCGTCAACGGAATTCTACCCCGCCGTTGCCGCCGTAGCGAGTCTCCGCCGAACTAGGGTATGGACTCGATCTTTATGCTATTCTCCAATCTGATTCTTAGCACATTGTGATCATCATGATTCTTTCCACGATTGAAACACTCCTATCCAGTCAATGCGCTCGTAGATTAGGTTTGATTCGAAAATTTTAGGGTTAGGTTTCCGCCGAAACCATCTCGGACCCACCGAGTTGAAAAACTCGGTCCCACCGATTTGGCTTATGCCATTGCACAAGTGAGACTCGGTCTGACCGAGAATTACTTATCGGTGTGACCGATTTTGGAACTTTGTGAAACCCTAGCAGTCTCGGTGCCACCGAACTGTGACTCGGTCTGACCGAGTTCACTAGTTTAGGTTCCAAAACTGCTTTGGTATCACCGAGTTTAAAAATCGATAGATCCGAGATGATTTCAGTGGGAAACTAAAACTAAGTTTTTGGATCATTCTTTTGCAAAAAATTCTGCATTTTGTGATGCTCATCTATTCTACCTCATCTATAAACTATTCACAGGGTCAGCAGTCAGAGTTTGCAACATGTCTGATCAGAGTGACAGCCAGAACTTGTCAGAGCAGCAAGTGCAGATGAGTGAGGGCACTAGTCCCTCCAGCTCTTCAGATGATGGCAGCAGAAGTACCCCAAGCAATTTGCCAAAAGCTGCCACTAGACAGAGGAAGAAGAGAACTTCAGATTCAGACTGCAGTGGAGCAGCTCCAAGATGATATGCAGGAGAGGAAAGGGAAGACAACCACTGATGCCTTTGCCAGAGTGCCACGAGGTCCGAGGTCGTCTGCAGTGCCAGTTCCTGACAGCAACTGCCTCAGCTCCAGCCGTAGCACCAGCCCAACCAGCTCCAGCATCTACTTTAGCTCCAACTCCAGCGTCTACAGAAGCCTTCGTCCTTGGAGTGATCCGGACTCCACCACCACCTGAAGATCAAGCCTGAGCGTCGATCTAGCACTATGCATTTTCTAGGAACTTTTTGGTAACTTGTTGCCAAAGGGGGAGAAAAATGTATAGATCATAGGCTTCGAGATAGAGAGAGTGTTGCTTTTTTCTCTCTTGCTTTATTTGGTGGTTTTTCGTACTTTGTTTGCTTTTGAGTGCTTGAGATACTATGTCATTGCTCGTGAGACATTGATGATCATGTGTTTGATCATAAGCTACACTTAATCCTTGCTTAATGTTATTATCTTATCTATCTTATGTGTTCATTCACTATTCTTGGTGATGAGTGCATGTATTTCATTCTTATCATTTTAAGCGCTCCACCAAGATGTATGTGACATGGAATAGTAACCCATGACTCTAACTCCTTGTGCATTTGCAGTCCAAAGCAAATTTTAAATATGCACAAATTTAGGGGGAGCTCTTACTTATCACATACTTCTCAAAGCGACGATATATTTCATGCTTATTATCATTTGTCGAAGCTTTGATCTATATGTTGTCATCAATTACCAAAAAGGGGGAGATTGAAAGTGCAACTATCCCTAGGTGGTTTTGGTAATTCATAATAACATATAGCTCATTGAGCTAATGCTATTCCAAGATGATTATTTCAGGAAAGCTCAATGATTGGCATGGCATGGATGGTGAAAGTGGAACCCTCAAAATGCTAAGGACAAAGGATTGGCTCAAGCTCAAAAGCTCAAGACTCTTCATTTTATATTTTAGTGATCCAAGGTCACATTCAGTCTTTAGGAAAAGCCAATACTATCAAGGAGGGATGAGGTGTTGCTTAATGAGCCTCTTGCTTCATGTGCTTAGTGATATGCTCCAAAATCCTCAGCTACTTTCCCATATCCACATATGACCTAAACCCTAAGCCAAACTCGGTCCTACCGATTCTTTCTATCCGGCGCCACCGAGTTTCACTTGTCATTAGCCACTGCCAAACCGTAGCAATTCGGTTCTACCGATAGGGATCTCGGTCTCACCGAGATGGGATTGCAAACTCTCTTTTTCCCATTCGTAACTTTTTGGTCTCACCGAAAGAGCGAATCGGTCCCACCGAGATTGCAATGTAAATTCAGTGTTTCCTTTTTGTAACTTTTCGGTCTCACCGAAAGAGCAAATCGGTCCCACCGAGTTTGCCTGACCAACTCTCTGGTTAGCTAATTACCAAATTTGGTCTCACCGAGTTTGTGTAGTCGGTCTCACCGAGATTACGTTATGCCCAAACCCTAACCATATTGGTCCCACCGAGTTGCATGTCAGTCCCACCGAAAATCTCTAACGGTCACTAGGTTTACATTTTCGGTCCGACCGAGTTTGTTGATTCGGTCCCACCGAGATTGGAAAACTGTGTGTAACGGTTGGATTTTGTGTGGAGGCTATATATACCCCTCCACCTCCTCTTCATTCGTGGAGAGAGCCATCAGAACACATACACAATTCCAACTCATATGTTCTGAGAGAGAACCACCTACTCATGTGTTGAGACCAAGATATTCCATTCCTACCATATGAATCTTGATCTCTAGCCTTCCCAAGTTGCTTTCCACTCAAATCTTCTTTCCACAAAATCCAAATCCTATGAGAGAGAGTTGAGTGTTGGGGAGACTATCATTTGAAGCACAAGAGCAAGGAGTTCATTACCTACACACCATTTGTTACTTCTTGGAGAGTGGTGTCTCCTAGATTGGCTAGGTGTCACTTGGGAGCCTCCGACAAGATTGTGGAGTTGAACCAAGGAGTTTGTAAGGGCAAGGAGATCGCCTACTTCATGAAGATCTACCTCTAGTGAATCAAGTCCTGTGTGGGCGATGGCCATGGTGAGATAGACAAGGTTGCTTCTTCGTGGACCCTTTGTGGGTGGTTGCTTCTTCGTGGACCCTTCGTGGGTGGAGCCCTCCGTGGACTCGTGCAACCGTTACCCTTTGTGGGTGGAGCCCTCCGTGGACTCGCGCAACCGTTACCCTTCGTGGGTTGAAGTCTCCATCAACGTGGATGTAGGATAGCACCACCTACCCGAACCACGGGAAAAACATCCGTGTCTCCAATTGCGTTTGAATTCTCCAAACCCTTCCCTTTACATTCTTGCAAGTTGCATGCTTTACTTTCCGCTGCCAATATACTCTTTGCATGCTTGCTTGAATTGTGTGATGATAGCTTGACTTGTCCTACAATAGCTAAAATCTGCCAAGAACTAAAATTGGGAAAAGGTTAAGTTTTTATTTGGTCAAGTAGTCTAATCACCCCCCCTCTAGACATACTTTCGATCCTACACAAGGACATCAAAGGTAAAAGAAGTCTCCTTGGTCATGTCGGATTTTATAGGAGGTTCATTAAGGACTTCTGAAAAATTTCTCGGCCTCTCACTAATTTATTACAAAAAGATATACCATTTTTCTTTGATGATGATTGTGTAGAAGCATTTGAAATACTTAAGAAAGCATTAGTCTCTGCACCTATTGTTCAGCCACCTGATTGGAATTTACCCTTTGAAATTATGTGTGATGCTAGTGATTATGCTGTAGGTGCTGTTCTAGGGCAAAGAGTTGATAAGAAATTAAATGTTATCCATTATGCTAGTAAGACTCTAGACAATGCTCAAAGAAATTATGCTAGTACTGAAAAAGAATTCTTAGCAATTGTATTTGCTTGTGATAAGTTTAGACCTTATATTTTTGATTCTAAAGTAACTATTCACACTGATCATGCTGCTATTAAATATCTAATGGAAAAGAAAGATGCTAAACCTAGACTTATTAGATGGGTTCTCTTGCTACAAGAATTTGATTTGCATATTGTTGATAGAAAAGGAGCTGAGAACCCCGTTGTAGACAACTTGTCTAGGTTAGAAAATGTTCTTGATGACCCAATACCTATTGATGATAGCTTTCCTGATGAACAATTAAATGTTATAAGTACTTCTCGTAGTACTCCTTGGTATGCTGATTATGCTAATTATATTGTTGCTAAATTCATACCACCTAGCTTCACATACCAGCAAAAGAAAAAGTTTTTCTATGATTTGAGACATTACTTTTGCGATGATCCACATCTTTATAAAGAAGGAGTAGATGGTGTTATTAGATGTTGTGTACCTGAGCATGAACAGGAACATATCCTATGCAAGTGTCACTCCGAAGCTTACAGGGGACACCACGCTGGAGATAGAACCGCACATAAGGTATTGCAATCCGGTTTTTATTGGCCTACTCTCTTCAAGGATGCCCGTAAGTTCGTCTTATCTTGTGATGAATGTCAAAGAATTGGTAATATTAAAGAAATGCCTATGAATTATTCACTTGTTATTCAACCATTTAATGTTTGGGGCTTTGATTATATGGGACCCTTTCCTGCCTCCAATGGATATACACATATTTTAGTTGTTGTTGATTACGTTACTAAGTGGGTAGAAGCTATTCCAACTAGTAGTGCTGATCATAATACCTCTATTAAAATGCTTAAAGAAGTTATTTTTTCGAGGTTTGGGGTCCCTAGATATTTAATGACTGATGGTGGTTCACACTTTATTCATGGTGCTTTCCGTAAGATGCTTGCTAAGTACGACGTTAATCATAGAATTGCATCTCCTTACCACCCATAGTCTAGTGGTCAAGTAGAATTGAGTAATAGAGAACTCAAATTAATTTTACAAAAGACTGTCAATAGGTCTAGAAAGAATTGGTCTAATAAACTTGATGATGCATTATGGGCCGATAGAACTGCATATAAAAATCCTATGGGTATGTCTCTGTATAAAATGGTTTATGGAAAAGCATGTCACTTACCTCTCGAACTAGAACATAAGGCATATTGGGCTATTAAAGAGCTCAATTATGATTTCAAACTTGACGGTGAGAAGAGGTTATTTGATATTAGCTCACTTGATGAATGGAGAACCCAAGCTTACGAAAATGCCAAGTTGTTTAAAGAAAAAGTAAAAAGATGGCATGACAAAAGAATACAAAAGCGTGAGTTTAACGTAGGTGATTATGTATTGCTATACAACTCTCATTTAAGATTTTTTGCAGGAAAACTACTTTCTAAATGGGAAGGCCCCTACGTTATTGAGGAGGTCTATCGTTCCGGTGCCATAAGATCAACAACTTCGAAGGCACAAATCCGAAGGTGGTAAATGGTCAAAGAATTAAACATTATATCTCAGGTAATCCCATAAATGTTGAAACCAATATTATTGAAACCGTAACCCTGGAGGAATACATAAGGGACACTTTCCAGACCGTTTCAGACTCCGAAAAGGAATAGGTATGTAGTACGGTAAGTAAACCGACTCCAAAACAATTTTTAAGGCAATATTTCTCCGTTTTGGAATATTTAGAAAAATAGAAAAATAAGTGGCAGTCCGGGAAGGACACGAGGGTGGTGGGCGCGCCCTACCCCCCTGGGCGCGCGCCCCTACCTCATGAGCACCTCGTGTGCCTTCCAGACTCTGTTTTCTTGGACGATATGTATTTTGGTCGGTAAAAAATCATTATATATTCTCCTGAAGGTTTTGACTCCCGTATCACGCAAATCTCCTCTGTTCTTGTTTCGAGCTATTCTCTCTCAGGGTTGTCAAGGCCAGGCATCATGTCGTCCCCCTCCTCCAACAATGGTGACAAAGATGCTTGGCTAATGAAGATAGAGCTGAAGAGGGAAGAACCCATGGAGATCAACAAGGATGAAGGGATCAAGAAGGCCACGGAGAACCAAGCTCCGGCGGCAAAAGACATCCTTCAACTTGATCACAATCTTCTTACCCCAACTGAGATCGAAGCTTTCAAGATGATTGAGTTAGCTCGTATTCAAAACAAGTATATCACAAGTGAAAATATTTTGTTGAAGGAGCATATTGTTGCACTCAAGGGCATTATCCGCAAGCTGGAGGACCTCTTACGCTCGATATGCGACTATCCGTCAACTCCACCTTCTTCACCAACAAAGAAGGAGACATAATTACATGGGTATGGGCACTCCCCTTGGCAACTGCCAAGCTTGGGGGAGGTGCCCCGGTATCGTATCACAATCACATCTCCTATCTTTACCATTTTTCTTGGTCTAATCCTATTAGTAGTATTTTGATCTAGTAGAATAAAGTTTATGGCATGATCTAGTTTTGAGTTTTGCTTTATGATCTCTCTATGTAATCGAGTCCGTGAGCTATATAATAAAGATTAGTGTTGAGTCAAGGGCTTGATTATTTTGCCATGATCTTGGGTGAATAAAAGAAAAGAGAAAAAGAATAAAAAGAAACAAGAGTTCATATTGATCTTATTGAGAGTAACGACTTCACATAGAAAGAGTATGATGATTAAATGTTGTTGGGAGTTGGCAGGCATAGCTTTGGTCATTGTTGCAATTAATAGGAAGTAATAAGGAAAGAGACGTTTCACATATAGATATACTATTATTGACATCTTTTATGATTGGGAGCACTCATTAAAATATGACATGCTAAAGAGTTGATGTTGGACAAGGAAGACAACGTAATGAATTATGTTTTCCTATATCTGAGATAAAGTATGTTGTCATGGATCCTCTAACATGTTGAGCTTGACTTTCCTCCTCATGCTAGCCAAATTCTCAGCACCAAGTAGAAATACTACTTGTGCTTCCAATACCCTTTAACCAGTTTTGCCATGAGAGTCCACCATATCTACCTATGGATTGAGTAAGATCCTTCAGGTAAGTTGTCATCGGTGCAAAGCAATAAAAATTGCTCTAAATATGTATGATTGATTGGTGTGGGAGAAATAAGCTTTATACGATCTTGTGATGTGGAAGTAATAAAAGCGACGGACTACATAATAAAGGTTCATATCACAAGGGGCAATATAAAGTGACGTTCTTTCACATTGAGATTTTGTGCATCCAACCATAAAAGCGGATGGCAACCTCTGCTTCCCTCTGCGAAGAGCCTATCTTTTATTATCTTCTACCTTATGCAAGATTCATAGTGATATTCACCTTTCCTTTTTCATTTTATCCTTTGGCAAGCCCAGCATGTTGGAAAGAACCTGATTATGTACCTAATTGGATGTAGGGGAGCATGAGTTATTATTGTTGACATTACCCTTGAGGTAAAAGGTTGTGGGGCGAAACTATAGGCCCCTATCTTTCTCTATGTCCAATTAAAACTCCGTAACCACAAGTATTGCGTGAGTGTTAGCAATTATGAAGGACTAGATGATAGTTGAGTATGTGGACTTGCTTTTAAGCTCTGACATAGACTCTTTCTGATGTTATGATAAATTTCAATTGCTTTAATGACTGAGGTTATAGTTTGTTGGTTCTCAATGAAGTTTATGATTCATACTTTTGCATTGTGAATAGATCATCACTTGAATATAAATAATCATATGACAATATCTATATATGTTGCTGTTATAAGAATAATCATGATGCCTTCATGACCGTATTTTATTTTTATCGACGCCTCTACCTCTAAACATGGGGACATATTTATTGTTATCGGCTTTCGCTTGAGGACAAGCGAGGTCTAAGCTTGGGGGAGTTGATACGTCATTTCGCATCATGCTTTTATATTGGTATTTATTGCATTATGGGCTGTTATTTCACATTATGTCACAATACTTATGGCTATTCTCTCTTATTTTACAAGGTTTACATAAGGAGGGAGAATGCCGGCAGCTGGAATTCTGGGATGGAAAAGGAGCAAATATTAGAGACCTATTCTGCACAACTCCAAAAGTCCTAAAACTCCACGGAATATCTTATAATAAATAATGAAAAATCCTCGCCAAAAATGAAGACCAGGGGGGCCCACACCCTGTCCACGAGGGTGGGGCGCCAACCCCCCCCCCTAGGGCGCGCCCCCCTACCTCGTGGGCCCCCTGGTGGCTCTCCAATGCTCATCTTCTGCTATATGAAGTCTTTCGTCGAGAAAAAAAGAGGAAGCAACCTTTCGGGATGTAACTCCGCCGCCACGAGGCGGAAACTTGGCGGAACCAATCTAGGGCTCCGGCAGAGCTGTTCTACCGGGGACACTTCCCTCCGGGAGGGGGAAATCATCACCATCGTCATCACCAACGCTCCTCTCATCAGGAGAGGGCAATCTCCATCAACATCTTCACCAGCACCATCTCATCTCCAAACCCTAGTTCATCTCTTGTATCCAATTCTTGTCTCCAAGTCCGGGATTGGTACTAGTAGGTTGCTAGTAGTGTTGATTACTTCTTGTAGTTGATGCTAGTTGGTTTATTTGGTGGAAGATCATATGTTCAAATCCTATATGCATATTATTACCCCTCTGATTATGAACATGAATATGCTTTGTGAGTAGTTACGTTTGTTCCTGAGGACACGGGAGAAGTCTTGCTATTAGTAGTCATGTGAATTTGGTATTCGTTCGATATTTTGATGAGATGTATGTTGTCTAGCCTCTAGTGGTGTTATGTAAACGTCGACTACATAACACTTCACCATTATTTGGGCCTAGAGGAAGGCACTGGGAAGTAATAAGTAGATGATGGGTTGCTAGAGTGACAGAAGCTTAAACCCTAGTTTATGCGTTGCTTCGTAAGGGGCTGATTTGGATCCATATGTTTCATGCTATGGTTAGGTTTACCTTAATACTTTTGTTGTAGTTGTGGATGCTTGCAAGAGAGGTTAATCATAAGTGGGATTCTTGTTCAAGTAAGAACAACACCCAAGCACCGGTCCACCCACATATCAAATTATCAAAGTACCAAACGCGAATCATATGAACGTGATGAAAACTAGCTTGACGATATTCCCATGTGTCCTCGGGAGCGCTTTTCCTATTATAAGAGTTTGACCAGGCTTGTCCTTTGCTACAAAAGGATTGGGCCACCTTGCTGCACTTCATTTACTTTTGTTACTTGTTGCTTGTTACAATTTATCCTATCACAAAACTATCTGTTACCACTTATTTCAGTACTTGTAGAGAATACCTTGCTGAAAACCGCTTATCATTTCCTTCTGCTCCTCATTGGGTTCGACACTCTTACTTATCAAAAGGACTACGATTGATCCCCTATACTTGTGGGTCATCATTGATCAAGAAGAAGCCAACGTTCTAGGACATTGAGGATGAAGAACAAGATGATACTCTGGGGAATTATGATTTAGACTGATACACATGGCGAAGATGTTGACGCTGCTGCTACGGCTGATGATTAGATTGCTTTTGTCGTATTTGCCTGTCAGAAGACGTTTTTTATCTACTATGTGAAATTGTGCTTGCTATGACAACTGAAACCTGATGAACGTGTTGTTTAGTATTTTGCTGTGAGAACATCACTTGTTATGTATGTTGATTAGTGTTTGGTGATTATATGACGAGTAAAACATGATGACATTGTTGTTTAGTTTTACTCATATTTGGCTGTGAAACTTAAATTTGATGACATAGTTTGCTGTTGGACTGCAATTTGCTCGACGTCTTCGAATGGGAACAAAGCTGACCCGATAGGGCCTCTGCTAATTTATTTGTTTATTACCAAAAGGGCGTCTGGTATTTATTTATTTATGAGCAAAAGGGGATCCCCCCAATTTCCGTTAATAAAAATCATTAGATGTTCACAACACTACGCCCAGCCTGCTACACAGGTTTCATTCATTACTAGTTTTAGCAAAGTGCTCATGTCATAGCCACTGAATACATCACGAGTGCTACATACACTGCAAATAAAGAGACAATCATCCTACAGAGAAAATCGATTTTGCCCATTATCTTCACAAGCTCTTTCATCTCCTCACTGTTGTCAAGGCCGTTCAGCAGCCGTTGCTTGGCCATGATCAGAGGAACTGCATCTTTAACCTTCTGCTCTGCATCTTCCTCTTCTGTCATTCCTTCAGTTACTTGTCCAACACCCCAACCTGCTGGTATTGGGATTCCTCGGCTAACCAAATAATCAGCATAGTTGCATTCCCCCACATCAGCAACTTCCCAGAAATACAAATTACACGAATCTTCCCTTTTCTACACGAATCAAATTGGAAGATCATCAACCAAACTATTAAAAAAATCAGCAACTGAAAGCAACAGAACAACACTTAAACGGTCGCAGTTTCGGGAATGTTACCAGGTGAACGAGCCCAGTTTTTCTTTTCTTCATATATATAAAAAAGTATGCTACTTGGTGTCGGCTTAGTCAACAAACGATTGTGCCAACCTTGACCCTTGGATTGACATTCAACGTCTGTCGTGTTTCTTCAGTCCCTTCTTCCTCTAGCCGCCAAAGCCAAACCAGCGCCGGCGGGACGCCTGCTCCCGCCTCCCACGGCTGGCTGTGCTGCCGCGCACGCATCGTGGCCACATCACACCCTCAAACTCTGCACATCTTCCCCGGCTCCTGTTTGTTCCCGTCCGAGGCCTCACCATCGTCCTCCGCCTTGGTTCGCTCACCGCGGTGCCGCCCTCCGGTGTTGTCAACATGGTTAAGAACCGAGAGGAATAAGGATATGACTGTGCATGGTGAGGATGATAGTAGGGACCCAGCAGCGTGCAGTAATTTTCTTTTTTCGGGACGGAGAAGGGAACTGGGTTGTGCGGAAGTTGTGGCCCGTCTAGCCCAGGCTTTTATTTCATATGTTTAGCACATGACCAGCCCAGTTTGTTTTTTTTCTTTCTAAAAATGGCTAGCCCAACTTTTTTTTTTGCAGAATAATCAATGTAGGCCTACTTGCTTTTCTACGCCCTGCTGGGCCGGAAATCTTTCAAGACGAGGAGGGATGCATTTTGCCCAGAAAATGGGCTATAAGTAATAAGAAATGGGCTATAAGTAATAAGAAATGGGCTGTAAAATGAAAAAATACAGCAAACAGGCAATTAGTTCCAAAATACTTTTTTCTTTCGGATTTTGATATTTTAAATTTCATTGTTTTTGTGCGGGTAAAATTTCATTGGATTTAAATTAAGGTATGTTTAGTTTTTAAATTAATTTGAATCTGGCTAGAAATTTCGGGTTGTATGCTGTTTGGGACAGATTTGGAGGCTGACTTGTGGGTCTACTAGGTTGACGTGTACGAAAGGCTTTGTCAACTTAGTCCACAAACGATTCTAGCAGCAGTGACCGTTGGATGTTAATCCAACGGCCATGCTGCTTCTTCAATATCTGATCTTCTTGCTCCAGCCACCCAAACCAGCACCGGTGGGACTACCTGCTCCCGCCTCCCGTGGCGGGCTGTGCTGCCGCACAGGCCACACCGCCCCACCCTACTCCATTGCTGGCCAGGCCATTCCTCTACACACCCACACCTCCTGTTATTTTCCGGCGATGGCAGCCAGACCAGTAAACCCTCGTACTCCCCACCGCGTGGGCAACCACTGCCGAGTCTTCCCCGGCTCTGTGTCTTTCCCTTCCTAGGCCTCGCCATCGTCCACCGCCCTGGTGCTCTCGGCACAGCGTGGTCAACATGGTCAACGAACGGCATCCATCGGAAGTGGACTGTATGTGGAGAGGATGATAGCTGGGTCCACGACCGCACACAAGGAAATGCCTCCTTATTAAGCGCAAAATAATGATTCCTCCACCTGACATCTGGGACCCACCGAAAGGGCCTTTGTATTTCACGAAAAAATTCCTCCCCCCCTGCTGACAGGTCGGACCCACCAGCTATATCTTCGCATGCAAGGAAGTGCCTCAAGTGACTGTACGATGTCCATCCAATGGCCGTAGTGCTTCTTCAACCTCTGGTCAGCAGCGCCGGTCATGTCGCCTGCTCCTGCCTCCCATGGCCAGGTGTGCTACCGCGGAGGCATCACCGCCCCCTACTGCTCCCACCGCTGGCCAGGCCATCCCTTCACTCACCCACACCCCATGTTATTCTACGGCAACGGCAGCCTCACACCGAGGCCGAACCAGTGAACCCTCATACTCCTCTCCGCGTGGGCATCCATTGACGCGTCTTCCTGGGCTCCTTGTCGTCCCCTTCCTAGGCCTCGCCGTCGTCCACCACCCTGGTGCTCTCGGCGCAGCGTGGTCAACATGGTCAAGGAACAACTTCCATCGGAAGAGTACTGCACGTGGAGAGGCTGGCAGCTGGGTCCATGGCCGCAGCAAGGAAGTGCCTCCTTATTACGCGAAAAATAATGATTCATCCACCTGACATTGGGGACCCACCGGACGGGCCACCGTATTTCATGAAAAGAACGTTTCCCCCTGACTACTGGGACCCAACAGCTACATCTTCGCATGCAAGGAAGTGCGTCCATATTACGCGCAAAAAAAGATTATTCGCCCCCTGATTGCTGGGACCCACCACCTACATCTTCGCACGCAAGGAAGTGCCTGACAGTCGGGACCCACCCGGTCGAAGCGTACGTAGCGTTGTCATTCTGGTCACGAACGTGTACGTACATACTGGTCGATCGATCTGTCTGCAGGCTGCAGTGATGAACCGTGGCCATGTAAGGAAGGGCACGTGTCGTAGTAGAGGCGCGCACGTAGCATGTACACGTACCTACAGCGGTCAGGGTGCAAGAAAGAAAATACGGCCACGTACGTACATACGGGCGGGGTCTTGAACGCCTACTCATGCATACGTATGGCTAGGGCTCGTGTACATGGTTGGGTCGAAACGGAGAAACTGCGTCGTCGTCGTGTTCATGGTGAGGCAACGAAATGCGCCGTGTTCGTCGGGAGGCAACGGAACACGTGCTGTTCATCGGGAGCCAACCAGCTTGGACGGAACAGGCGATGGAAAAAAGGCCTGGCGTACCGCAGAACGGAGGAAACAGCCTTGTGTTCAACCGGCCATGGTGGAAACGGGATCCTATTCATCGAGAGGGGTCTGGCATATCGCAAAACGGAGGAAATGGACCTCCTGCGGTCGAAACGGGGTCATGTTGATCGGGAGGGGTGTGGCGTGCCGCAAAACGGAGGAAATAGACTTGTGTTGGAGCGCTGCGGTCAAAATGGGGGTCCTGTTCATCGGGAGGGGTGTGGCGTACCACAAAACGGGACTCCACGGGATACTATTCATCTCCACCGAGACCTCCTCCAGCCTCCACGGGCTCCTGTTCATCCACCGTCGACCTCCTTCAGCCTCCACCTGCGAATGTTCATCCACGGGCTCCTGTTCATCTAGCCTCTATCACGCGCTCCTCCGCCGGCTACTGTTCAACCAGCCCTCTCCACGGGGGTCCTGTTCAACCACCCCTCCACGGGCTACTTTTCATCCAGCCCTCCACTGGCTACTATTCAACCAGCCCTCCACCGGCTACTGTTCAACCAGCCCTCCACGGGGTCATGTTCATCCAGCCCTCCACGGGGTCCTGTTCATCCACCAGTTCGATCGATCGAGGTACTGTTCATCCAGCGGCAACGGCCTCTACTACCACGGGGTCCTGTTCATCCAACCCCCACCGGGAACTGTTCATCCAAACCCCCCAACAACGCTCACTGTTAATCAAGGGAAGGAGGCAGCAGTGTTCAATCAGCTTCAGTTAGCAGCGGTAGCGAAGGAATCACTCGGGTTCAGTTAACAGCAAGGGATCGATCGATCGCTCGGGTTCAGTAACGCGTAGCCTGCAGTGCAATCGCTCGGGTTCAGTTAGAGCCCAGCGCCTCGCTCGGGTTCAGTTAGAGCCTAATGCCTCACTCGGGTTCAGTTAGAGCGCAACACCTTGCACACACGCGCGTATGTATGAGAGAAATGTGCATCGCTCGGCCCCCAACCACCCACCGTAACCGGGAACTCCCTCGATATTTTCGTCGCCCTCGCTTCTACCATGGTTTTCTCTGTCATGCACGGCCCAAAGATGTCATGCAGCTGCGTCTCCGGCCCGCCCAGGAAGAAAAGCCCATTTTCTGTCATGATTTTTTGTCATAGAAGTAGGAGCCCACCACATCTATGATGATACCTGGTTTTGTCACAATTATCGTCATATAAGTGTCATAAGTATGACAGAAAGAAATTTCGTTCGGCCCAAACTGTCACGGATGTGTCTTTTTTTGTAGTGTAGAGACCAAGTTCTATGAACTTGATCTGAAAGTCACTGAGATTCAGACTGCAGTTGAGAAGTTCCAGGAGGATGCGGAAGAGAAGAAGGGGAAGGCTACTACATATGCTTTTCGCAGAGTGCCTAAAGGTCAGAGGTTTGATGCAGTGCCAGTATCAGATACTAGAGCTACATCATCAGCACCAGCAACTACAGCCTCAGTGCCACCTCCAGCAGTCACTCCACCAGCTCCAACTACATCAACTGATGCCTTCTTCCTTGGAGTTCAATCTACACCACCTCCCGAAGACCAAGCCTGAGAGACGCATAGCACTATGCATTTTTGAACTTTTTGGTAACTTGTTGCCAAAGGGGGAGAAATGTATAGATCATAGGCTTCGAGAGAGAGTGTTTTGCTTCTTTGTCTCTCTTGGTTTTGGTTGAACTTTATTGTGTGCTTGGTTGATACTTTATGTCTGTGTGTGAGATACTTGTTTGATCATGTGTTTGATCATATGCTACTTTAATGATTACTTGGATGATATTATCTCTTATATCCCATATATGATCATTCACTTTGCTTGGTGATGAGTGCATGCTTTTAATTTCCATCATTTTGAGTGCTCCACCAAGATGTATGTGACATCGAAGAGTAACCCATGATCCTAATCGATTGTGCATTTGCATTCAAAAGCAAATTTTAAATAATGCACAAATTTAGGGGGAGCTCTTGCTTATCACATACTTCTCAAAGCGACGATGTATTTCAATCTTATGATCATTTCTCGAAGCTTTGATCTATATGTTGTCATCAATTACCAAAAAGGGGGAGATTGAAAGTGCAACTATCCCTAGGTGGTTTTGGTAATTCCTAACAACATATAGCTCATTGAGCTAATGCTATTTCAAAGATAAATATTTCAGGAAAGCTCAATGATTGGCATGGCATGGATTAGGAATGTGGACCCCTTAAAATGCTAAGGACAAAAGATTGGCTCAAACTCTAAAGCTCAAGACTCTACATTTTACTTTTAGTGATCCAAGATCACATAGAGTCCATAGGAAAAGCCAATACTATTAAAAGGGGATGAGGTGTTGCTTAATGGGTTGCTTGCTCAAAATGCTTAGTGATATGCGCCAAAAACCCTCAACCACTTTCTCATATCCACATATGTCCCAAACCAAAAGTCAAACTCGGCCCCACCGAAACATTCTATCCCCGCCACCGAGTTAACTTGACATAGCCACAGCCACAAACCCTAATCAGTTTGGTCTCACCGATGGGATCTCGGTCTCACCGAGATGGGCTTGCAAACTCTCTGTTGCCTGTTGCAATAATTTCAGTCTTACCGAGATTTGTAATTGGTCTCCCCGAGTTTGCCTGACCAACTCTCTGGTTAGCCTATTACCAAAATCGGTCCCACCGAGTTTGTGTAATCGGTCAAACCAAGATGAGGTTTTACCCTAACCCTAGCACATCGGTCCCCCCGAGTTGATCATATCAGTCCCATCAAAAATCCTAACGTTCACATTTTGAACTAAATCAGTCCGACCGAGTTTTCTGATTCGGTCCCACCGAGTTTGGCAATTTGCGTGTAATAGTTAGATTTTGTGTGGAGGCTATATATACCCCTCCACCCACTCTTCATCGTGGAGAGAACCATCAGAACAAGTCTACACTTCCAGCATACATTTTCTGAGAGAGAACCACCTACTCGTGTATTGAGAGCAAGATATTCCATTCCAACCATATGAATCTTGATCTCTAGCCTTCTCCAAGTTGCTTTCCACTCAAATCATCTTTCCACCAAATCCAAATCTGTGAGAGAGAGTTGAGTGTTGGGGAGACTATCATTTCAAGCACAAGAGTAAGGAGTTCATCATCAACACACCATCTATTACCTTTTGGAGAGTGGTGTCTCCTAGATTGGTTAGGTGTCACTTGGGAGCCTTCGTCAAGATTGTGGAGTTGAACCAAGGAGTTTGTACGGGCAAGGAGATCGCCTACTTCGTGAAGATCTATCCTAGTGAGGCAAGTCTTTCGTGGGCGATGGCCATGGTGGGATAGACAAGGTTGCTTCTTCATGGACCCTTCGTGGGTGGAGCCCTCTGTGGACTCGCGCAATCGTTACCCTTCATGGGTTGAAGTCTCCATAAACGTGGATGTACGATAGCACCACCTATCGGAACCATGCCAAAAATCTCTGTGTCTACATTGCGTTTGCTCCCTCCAAACTCCTCCCTTTACCTTCACGTGCAATGTTTTACATTCGGCTGCTATACTCTTAGACTTGCATGTGTAGGTTGATTGCTTGACTAGTGCTAAGTTGCTAAAATCTGCCAAGACTTAAAATTGGGAAAATTCTAGATTTTTATTTGGTCAAGTTGTCTAATCCCCCCCCCCCCCTCTAGACATACCACTACTAGGAAAAGGGCTAAAGATGAAATTGACACTAATGGCGCACCAGAGAAGTGGTGCGCCACTACTATATACTAATGGCGCACCATGTGGAGATGCGCCATTAGTGTGGAAGACACTAATGGCGCACCAGGCACATGGTGCGCCACTAGTAACAAAATGTTTTTTCATTTTTTCAAACATACTAATGGCGCATCCGGGCAGAGTGCGCCATTAGTAGTTAGAACTACTAATGGCGCACCAGCCATAGAGTGCGCCACTACTGTATTTTTTTACTTTTTTGCAAAACTACTAATGGCGCACCGTTGCATAGTGCGCCATTACTAGTTTAAAGTAGTAATGGCGCACTGTGCCACGGTGCGCCATTAGTATAAAAATTATTTTTTTACTTTTTTGCAAAACTACTAATGGCGCATGTCTGTGTGGTGCGCTATTAGTATATTGGGTTACTAATGGCGCATGGCTGTGTGGTGCGCCATTAGTAACCTGGGACCAGCTAGATATTTTTGGACAGCCACACCTACACACTCACTTTCCCCACTTCGTTCCCCCCACCTCCTTCTCTAAGCTTGCCGGCTGCCTCCTCCTCCTCACCTCATTTGCACCATAGATTCATCAAAATTAAGTGTTGAAATTACCTTTTTTTGATAGGTAAGTAAGGGGAAAGCTATCTTCATGTTGTAGATCTACTTTTTTTCTCCCTAGCTCACTCCAACAACGTGCACATGCACTTTTTGTGGCCTAGCTAGATCTATGTATGTTTGTGTTGTTGCATATGTTTGTGGTGTTGCATATATGTTTGTGTTTGCAGGTACCGGTATTTGAAATGCGATAGTTGCCAATATTTTGCCGGAATGTTGATTCATTTCCGTTTTGGTGAGAATTTTGGCACTATGCATTCTTTTTGGTCCTATTTTTAGGGAAAGTCATGCCAAATTTTTTCTTGGTTCTAAAATATCGTTTTGCTCTACCCCGCAGGCGACCATGGTCTGCACGATGACCGAAGGCATCGTGAATAGGTTTTTGAGCTCCACAAAGGCCGAGATGCTTCAAAAGAACGAGACAGAGATAAGATGTCCGTGTCGAAGATGCAAGCTGAAGAGCCTTATTGCGGACCTGGATTCCGGGCAGGTGCGGGACCACCTGCTCTTGCGTGGTTTCATGGATGGCTATCGGTGGCAGGGTGATGAAGATGACTATGAAGTCGTCCATGGGGGCCGGGCAAGAACTGAGGAAGGGCAGCAAGACAACCACTGCGGCTCGGGCGGGCGAGAAGACGAAGAATCTCCAGGACATGATCACGACGGTGATGTTGTACACAGTCATCATGTAGAAGATGCCGGACATGATGATGAGGAAGATGCCGGAGCAGACGAAGGGCATGATCATGAAGATCAAGATGCCAGAGGAGCAGACGACGATGGACCATCGATGGGCTGGGTGCAGGACCCTCATATTCAAGAGCTACTTCTCAAGCAGACGGATAATGCAAGAGCTGCCGCCTGAGAGAAAGCCAAGCTAGATCAACTGGAGATAGACGCGGTTACTCCATTGTATGAAGGATGCAGACCCGAGGATACCCGCCTGAAAGTAACGTTCATGGCTTTGGAGATGAAGGTAAAACACAAAATGACCGACACATGCTTCGACAAGAACATGTCATTCTGGCATGAACGTCTTCCCAAGGGGAACAAGTGCCCGACCAGTTTTGAGGAGGCGAAGAAAGTCGTGTGTCCTCTGGATTTACCACACGTGAAATACCATGTGTGCATGAACAATTGCGTCATTTATCGGGGCGAGCACGCGGAGTCTACCATATGTCCGGTGTGCGGCGTCACTCGACACAAGAAGAGGAAGAAAGCTCCTCGAAAAGTGGTGTGGTACTTTTGGATCACTCCTCGTCTGCAGCGGTATTTCGCGGACCCTAAGGTAGCAAAGCTCCTGCGTTGGCACGCGGATAGGGAGGAGGAGAAGCGAGAAGATGACGCAAATGATCCGGAGATAAATAAAAAAGACAAGATGCTGAGTCACCCTAAGGATGGGAGCCAGTGGCAAGCGTTGAAATTCGAGCACCCAGAATTTGGGAAGGATCCAAGGAACATCATGGTGGGCGCGAGAACCGGTGGAGTCAATCCGTTTGGCAGCCAGAGAAGCACACATAGCACCTGGCCTGTGTTTGTGTGGATGTACAACCTTCCCCCCTGGTTGTGCATGAAGAGGAAGTACATTCACATGAGTATGCTAATTGAAGGGCCGAAACAACCAGGGAACGACATCAATCTGTATCTGGGGCTGCTGAAAGAGGAGCTAGACACGCTGTGGAAAACGCCAGCCAATACGTGGGACGCCGCAGAGAAAGAATATTTCCCTATGAGAGCCGCACTGCTCATGACGGTGCACGACTATCTCGGTTACGGATATCTCGCGGGGCAGGTGGTCCACGGATTTTCGGGATGCGTCAGGTGCATGGATGACACAACGTATCGCCAGCTAGATAGATATCCCGGGTCTTTGAAAACCGTGTTCATGGGACATCGAAGGTGGCTTCACGACGATGACCCGTGGAGGAAACGCAAGGATCTGTTCGATGGTGAAACCGAACTCCGAAGACGCCCGCGTACGAGGAGCGGCGAGGAAATAGACGGGCTGTTGAAAAATTGGAAAGATTGCCCACTGCCGGGAAAGAAGCAAAAGGCGCCAGAGCCGGGAAAGAAGCGAAAGGCGCCAGAGCCGCTGCTGAAGGTATGGAAAATGAGGTCTGTTTTCTGGGACTTGCCGTACTGGAAGATCCACCGTGTGCCTCACAGCCTTGATGCCATGCATATCACGAAGAACGTGTGCGAGAGTCTGCTTGGTACCCTGCTCAACATGCCAGAGAGGACCAAAGATGGGCCGAAAGCAAGGTCAGACTTGAAATCAATGGGCATCATGTAGGAGCTTCACGCTAATGATGATGATGATGATGATGATGATGATGATGATGATGATGAGGCGAAGCAGGACACAGAAAGTCGTCGCAAAGGCAAAAAGGCCAAGAAGACCGGAAATGACTACCCTCCCGCGTGCTTCACTCTAAGTCAGGAGGAGATCGAGCAGTTTTTCACCTACCTCGTAGGAGTAAAACTTCCTTACGGTTACGCGGGGAAGATAAGAAGATACCTAGGCCCAGCGAAGCAGAAGTTCAGCGGGATGAAGTCTCACGACTGTCACGTGCTGATGACGCAGATACTTCCAGTTGCAATCTGTGGGATCATGGACGCGCACGTCCGTGAAACACTATTTGGCCTATGCAACTTTTTCTACGTCATCTCTCGGAAGTCGGTTGGCGTGAGGCAACTCAGAAGGCTACAGGAAGAGATCGTGGTGATACTATGCGAGCTTGAGATGTACTTCCTGCCCGCATTCTTTGATGTTATGGTGCATCTGCTGGTCCATATCATGGAGGATATCATCCAACTCGGGCTGACGTTCCTGCATAACATGATGCCGTTCGAAAGGATGAATGGTGTCATCAAAGGATACGTTCGCAACATGTCACGTCCAGAGGGAAGTATAGCCAGGGGCTTTCTGACCGAAGAGTGCATCTCCTACTGCACGAATTATCTAGGCATCGAGAACCCCGTTGGTCTGCCCGTCAACAGGCACCTCGGCAGGCTCACTGGATGGGGTCACCGTGAGGGTCGCCGCGAAACGCATGTCGACTTCGAGGGTCGACTCGCCGACTTTGAAAGAGCAAACCTAGTCGCGCTACAACACATAGACGTGGTCGATCCTTGGGTGGTAGAGCACAAAACCTTTATTGAGAAGACGTACAATGACCGAGGCCAACAGAGGATGGACGGAGATATAATCAAAGAGCACAACTCATGTTTCACGCGTTGGTTCAAGCAGAAGCTTCTGTCGTACCCTTTACATGAGGATTCTTTCGCGGAAGAACAACTCATATTCGCCTTGTCACAGGGCGCCGAGCACAACCTAATGACCTATGAGGCGTACGATATCAACGGCTACACATTCTACACCGAGGACAAGGACATGAAGAGCGATGGTTATCAGAACTCCGGGGTAACGATGGAATCCTACACCGGTAACGACAAGGATAGATACTACGGAAGGATAGAGGAGATCTGGGAGCTGAGCTACACTCAAGAGAAGGTCCCGATGTTCCGTGTCAGATGGGCCAAGAGCGTCCTAAAAGAAGACCGGTATTTCACCACCATGGTTATACCCGAAGCCAAATCCAAGACCGCGGGCGCAAACATCACCGCGAAAAATGAGCCATGGGTACTGGCTTCCCAAGTGGACCAATGCTTCTTCATTACCGACCCGTCAAAGCCCAGTCGTGTTGTCGTGAGGAGAGGAAAAAGGATGGATGGAGTAGCCAATGAGCAAGACTTCGACAAGTATGGCGACCCGAAGATCGAACATGACGACGATGATGAAGTAGCAGCATACACCACAAGAAGAAGCAGGACCACCCTACCTAAAGGACGTCCGTTCCACAGAAGAACTCCATTTGCGAAAAAGAAGGGCAAGAAGATTATGAACAGATAGCTAGCTAAGATTGACTGTATTTAAATCGTAGTCTTCATTTCTTGGTCGTATTTCATGGGCACTTTTTGATATCATGAATATTTTTAAATTTCATGGGCACTTTTTGATATCATCGACTGTATTTAAATCGTAGTCTTCATTTCTTGATCCCCCTCCATCTTAATCTCGATTCCCCCTCCATCTCGATCTCGATGCCCCTTCATCTCGATCGCTATCCCCCTCCATCTCGATCTTGATCCCACCCGCACCCTCCCCCGCTAGCTCCACCGCCGCCGATGACCCACCGCACCCTCCCCCGCTCCACCGCCGCCGACGAGCATGTGACGCCCCGAGACCGATGTGCCAGGTGTCGTCCAGTTATTCGCTGTTGTTGCCTTGTCATTGCTTGCGTGTCATGCATTGCGTATCATTTCATCATGTGCATTTCATTTGCATACGTGTTCGTCTCATGCATCCGAGCATTTTCCCCGTTGTCCGTTTTGCATTCCGGCGTTCTGTTCTCCTCCGGTGGTCATTTCTACCTTTCTTTCGTGTGTGGGGATTAAACATTTCCGGATTGGACCGAGACTTGCCAAGCGGCCTTGGTTTACTACCGGTAGACCTCCTGTCAAGTTTCGTACCATTTGGACTCCGTTTGATGCTCCAACGGTTAACCAAGGGACCGAAAAGGCCTCGTGTGTGTTGCAGCCCAACACCTCCCCAAAGTGGCCCAAAACCCACCTAAACCTCCTCCATCATCTCGGTCGTTCGATCACGATCACGTGGCCGAAAAACGCACCTCATTTGGACTCTCCTAGCTCCCACTACCTATAAATATGTGCAACCCTTCCAAATTCGCGGACGAAACCCTAAAAATTCCTTCCCTCGCGCCGCTGGACGCGTCCTCACCGCGCCGGACAATGTCCGCCGCCCGCCGCCATGTCCCTCCGACCAATGGGGGCTCGCCACGTCATCACCGCCACTCCCTCGTCCAACCACAGGCCACCACCTGTCCCCGACGCGCCCACTTCGCCGCTGCGGCCCTGCAGGCCCATCCAGGGCCCGCCCGAGCCCGCGAGTGTTGGGTTTCGTAGTAATTTCAAAAAAATTCCTACGCACACGCAAGATCATGGTGATGCATAGCAACGAGAGGGGAAAGTGTGATGTACGTACCCTTGTAGATCGACAACAGAAGCGTTAGCACAACGTGGTTGATGTAGTCGTACGTCTTCACGGCCAGACCGATCAAGCACCAAAACTACGGCACCTCCGAGTTCTAGCACACGTTCAGCTTGATGACGATCCCCGGACTCCGATCCAGCAAAGTGTCGGGGAAGAGTTCCGTCAGCACGACGGCGTGGTGACGATCTTGATGTACTACCATCGCAGGGCTTCGCCTAAGTGCCGCTACAATATTATCGAGGACTATGGTGGAAGGGGGCACCGCACACGGCTAAGAATATGATCACGTGGATCAACTTGTGTGTCTAGGGGTGCCCCCTGCCTCCGTATATAAAGGATCAAAGGGGGGGTGCGGCCGGCCAGGGAGGGCGCGCCAGGAGGAGTCCTACTCCCTCCGGGAGTAGGATTCCCCCCTTTCCTAGTTGGAATAGGATTCGGGAGGGGGGAAAGAGGAGAGAGAGAAGGAAGGGGGGCGCCGGCCCCCTCTCCTTGTCCTATTCGGACTAGGGGGAGGGGCGCGTGGCCCAGCCCTGGCCACCTCTCCTCTCTTCCACTAAAGCCCACTAAGGCCCATATACCTCCCGGGGGGTTCCGGTAACCTCCTGGTACTCCGGTAAAATCTTGATTTCACCCGGAACACTTCCGATATCCAAATATAGGCTTCCAATATATCAATCTTTATGTCTCGACCATTTCGAGACTCCTCATCATGTCCGTGATCACATCTGGGACTCCGAACAAACTTCGGTACATCAAAACTCATAAACTCATAATATAACTGTCATCGAAACCTTAAGCGTGCGGACCCTACGGGTTCGAGAACAATGTAGACATGACCAAGACTCGTCTCCGGTCAATAACCAATAGCGGAACCTGGATGCTCATATTGGCTCCTACATATTCTACGAAGATCTTTTATCAGTCAGACCGCATAACAACATACGTTGTTCCCTTTGTCATCGGTATGTTACTTGCCCGAGATTCGATCGTCAGTATCTCAATACCTAGTTCAATCTCGTTACCGGCAAGTCTCTTTACTCATTCCGTAATACATCATCTCAAAACTAACTCATTAGTTGCAATGCTTGCAAGGCTTATGTGATGTGCATTACCGAGAGGGCCCAGAGATACCTCTCCGACAATCGGAGTGACAAATCCTAATCTCGAAATACGCCAACCCAACATCTACCTTTGGAGACACCTGTAGAGCACCTTTATAATCACCCAGTTACGTTGTGACGTTTGGTAGCACACAAAGTTTTCCTCCAGCAGACAGGAGTTGCATAATCTCATAGTCATAGGAACATGTATAAGTCATGAAGAAAGCAATAGCAACATACTAAACGATCGGGTGCTAAGCTAATGGAATGGGTCATGTCAATCAGATCATTCACCTAATGATGTGATCCTGTTAATCAAACAACAACTCTTTGTTCATGGTTAGGAAACATAACCATCTTTGATTAACGAGCTAGTCTAGTAGAGGCATACTAGTGACACTCTGTTTGTCTACGTATTCACACATGTATTATGTTTCCGGTTAATACAATTCTAGCATGAATAATAAACATTTATCATGATATAAGTAAATAAATAATAACTTTATTATTGCCTCTAGGGCATATTTCCTTCAATCTCCCACTTGCACTAGAGTCAATAATCTAGATTACACAGTAATGATTCTAACACCCATGGAGCCTTGGTGCTGATCATGTTTTGCCCGTGGATCTCGTATGTATCTCGCAAATCTCTATGTCTCCCACCTGGACTAGATCCCGGATGGAATTGAAGCGTCTCTTGATGTGCTTGGTTCTTTTGTGAAATCTGGATTCCTTTGCCAAGGCAATTGCACCAGTATTGTCACAAAAGATTTTCATTGGACCCGATGCACTAGGTATGACACCTAGATCGGATATGAACTCCTTCATCCAGACTCCTTCATTTGCTGCTTCAGAAGCAGCTATGTATTCTGCTTCACACGTAGATCCCACCATGACGCTTTGTTTAGAACTGCACCAACTGACAGCTCCACCGTTTAATGTAAACACGTATCCGGTTTGTGATTTAGAATCGTCCGGATCAGTGTCAAATCTTGCATCGACGTAACCATTTACGATTAGCTCTTTGTCACCTCCATAAACGAGAAACATATCCTTAGTCCTTTTCAGGTATTTCAGGATGTTCTTGACCGCTGTCCAGTGATCCACTCCTGGATTACTTTGGTACCTCCCTGCTAGACTTATAGCAAGACACACATCAGGTCTGGTACACAGCATTGCATACATGATAGAGCCTATGGCTGAAACATAGGGAACATCTTTCATTTTCTCTCTATCTTCTGCAGTGGTCGGGCATTGAGTCTGACTCAACTTCACACCTTGTAACACAGGCAAGAACCCTTTCTTTGCTTGATCCATTTTGAACTTCTTCAAAACTTTGTGAAGGTATGTGCTTTGTGAAAGTCCAATTAAGCGTCTTGATCTATCTCTATAGATTTTAATGCCTAATATGTAAGCAGCTTCACCGAGGTCTTTCATTGAAAAACTATTATTCAAGTATCCCTTTATGCTATCCAGAAATTCTATGTCATTTCCAATTAGTAATATGTCATCCACATATAATATCAGAAATGCTACAGAGCTCCCACTCACTTTCTTCTAAATACAGGCTTCTCCAAAAGTCTGTATAAAACCAAATGCTTTGATCACACTATCAAAGTGTTTATTCCAACTACGAGAAGCTTGCACCAGTCCATATATGGATCGCTGGAGCTTGCACACTTTGTTAGCTCCCTTTGGATCGACAAAACCTTCTGGTTGCATCATATACAACTCTTCTTCCAGAAATCCATTCAGGAATGCAGTTTTGACATCCATCTGCCAAATTTCATAATCATAAAATGCGGCAATTGCTAACATGATTCGGACAGACTTAAGCATCGCTACGGGTGAGAAGGTCTCATCATAGTCAATCCCTTGAACTTGCCGAAAACCTTTTGCGAAAAGTCGAGCTTTGTAGACAGTAATATTACCGTCAGCGTCAGTCTTCTTCTTGAAGATCCATTTATTCTCAATTGCTTGCCGATCAGTGGGCAAGTCAACCAAAGTCCATACTTTGTTCTCATATATGGATCCCATCTCGGATTTCATGGCTTCATGCCATTTTGCGGAATCTGGGCTCACCATCGCTTCTTCATAGTTCGTAGGTTCATCATGATCTAGTAGCATGACTTCCAGAACAGGGTTACCGTACCACTCTAGTGCGGATCTCACTCTGGTTGATCTACGAGGTTCAGTAGTATCTTGTTCTGAAGTTTCATGATCATTATTATTAGCTTCCTCACTAATTGGTGTAGGTGTCACAGAAACAGGTTTCTGTGATGTACTACTTTCCAATAAGGGAGTAGGTACAGTTACCTCGTCAAGTTCTACTTTCCTCCCACTCACTTCTTTCGAGAGAAACTCCTTCTCTAGAAAGTTTCCGAATTTAGCAACAAAAGTCTTGCCTTCGGATCTGTGATAGAAGGTGTATCCAATAGTTTCCTTTGGATATCCTATGAAGACACATTTCTCCGATTTGGGTTCGAGCTTATCAGGTTGAAGCTTTTTCACATAAGCATCGCAGCCCCAAACTTTCAGAAACGACAACTTTGGTTTCTTGCCAAACCACAGTTCATAAGGCGTCGTCTCAACGGATTTTGATGGTGCCCTATTTAACGTGAATGCGGCCGTCTCTAGAGCGTATCCCCAAAACGATAGCGGTAAATCAGTAAGAGACATCATAGATCGTACCATATCTAGTAAAGTATGATTACGACGTTCGGACACACCATTACGCTGTGGTGTTCCGGGTGGCGTGAGTTGCGAAACTATTCCACATTGTTTCAAATGTACACCAAACTCGTAACTCAAATATTCTCCTCCACGATCAGATCGTAGGAATTTTATTTTCTTGTTACGATGATTTTCAACTTCACTCTGAAATTCTTTGAACTTTTCAAACGTTTCAGACTTGTGTTTCATCAAGTAGATATACCCATATCTGCTTAAGTCATCTATGAAGGTGAGAAAATAACGGTATCCGCCACGAGCCTCAACATTCATCGGTCCACATATATCTGTATGTATGATTTACAACAAATCTGTTGCTCTCTCCATAGTACCGGAGAACGATGTTTTTGTCATCTTACCCATAAGGCACGGTTCGCAAGTACCAAGTGATTCATAATCAAGTGGTTCCAAAAGCCCATCATTATGGAGTTTCTTCATGCGCTTTATATCGGTATGACCTAAATGGCAATGCCACAAATAAGTTGCACTATCATTATCAACTTTGCATCTTTTGGTTTCAACACTATGAATATGTGTGTCACTACTATCGAGATTTAATAAGAATAGACCACTCTTTAAGGGTGCATGACCATAAAAGATATTACTCATGTAAATAGAACAACCATTATTCTCTGATTTAAATGAATAATTGTCCCGCATCAAACAAGATCCAGATATAATGTTCATGCTTAACGCTGGCACCAAATAACAATTATTTAGGTCTAATATTAATCCCGAAGGTAGATGTAGAGGTAGCGTGCCGACTGCGATCACATCGACTTTGGAACCATTTCCCACGCGCATCATCACCTCGTCCTTAGCCAATCTTCGCTTAATCCGTAGTCCCTGTTTCGAGTTGCAAATATTAGCAACAGAACCAGTATCAAATACCCAGGTGCTACTGCGAGCATTAGTAAGGTACACATCAATAATATGTATATCACATATACCTTTGTTCACCTTGCCATCCTTCTTATCCGCCAAATACTTGAGGCAGTTCCGCTTCCAGTGACCAGTCTGCTTGCAGTAGAAGCACTCAGTTTCAGGCTTAGGTCCAGGTTTGGGTTTCTTCTCTTGAGCAGCAACTTGCTTGCTGTTCTTTTTGAAGTTCCCCTTCTTCTTCCCTTTGCCCTTTTTCTTGAAACTAGTGGTCTTGTTGACCATCAACACTTGATGCTCCTTCTTGATTGCTACCTCCGCAGCTTTCAGCATTGCGAAGAGCTCGGGAATAGTCTTATTCATCCCTTGCATATTGTAGTTCATCACGAAGCTCTTGTAGCTTGGTGGCAGTGATTGGAGAATTCTGTCAATGACGCAATCATCTGGAAGATTAACTCCCAATTGAATCAACTGATTATTATACCCAGACATTTTGAGTATATGCTCACTGACAGAACTGTTCTCCTCCATCTTACAGCTATAGAACTTATTGGAGACTTCATATCTCTCAATCCGGGCATTTGCTTGAAATATTAACTTCAACTCCTGGAACATCTCATATGCTCCATGACGTTCAAAACGTCGTTGAAGTCCCGATTCTAAGCCATAAAGCATGGCACACTGAACTATCGAGTAGTCATCAGCTTTGCTCTGCCAGACGTTCATAACATCTGGTGTTGCTCCAGCAGCAGGCCTGGCACCCAGCGGTGCTTCCAGGACGTAATTCTTCTGTGCAGCAATGAGGATAATCCTCAAGTTATGGACCCAGTCCGTGTAATTGCTACCATTATCTTTCAACTTTGCTTTCTCAAGGAACGCATTAAAATTCAACGGAACAACAGCACGAGCCATCTATCTACAATCAAACATGAATAAGAAAGATACTATCAGGTACTAAGTTCATGATAAATTTAGGTTCAATTAATCATATTACTTAAAGAACTCCCACTTAGATAGACATCCCTCTAATCCTCTAAGTGATTACGTGATCCAAATCAACTAAACCATGTCCAATCATCACGTGAGATGGAGTAGTTTCATTGGTGAACATCGCTATGTTGATCATATCTACTATATGATTCACGCTCGACCTTTCGGTCTCCGTGTTCCGAGGCCATATCTGTATATGCTTGGCTCGTCAAGTATAACCTGAGTATTCCGCGTGTGCAACTGTTTTGCACCCGTTGTATTTGAACGTAGAGCCTATCACACCCGATCATCACGTGGTGTCTCAGCACGAAGAACTTTCGCAACGGTGCATACTCAGGGAGAACACTTCTTGATAATTAGTGAGAGATCATCTTATAATGCTACCGTCAATCAAAGCAAGATAAGATGCATAAAAGATAAACATCACATGCAATCAATATAAGTGATATGATATGGCCATCATCATCTTGTGCTTGTGATCTCCATCTTCGAAGCACCGTCGTGATCACCATCGTCACCGGCGCGACACCTTGATCTCCATCGTAGCATTGTTGTCGTCTCGCCAATCTTATGCTTCCACGACTATCGCTACCGCTTAGTGATAAAGTAAAGCATTACAGCGCGATTGCATTGCATACAATAAAGCGACAACCATATGGCTCCTACCAATTGCCGATAACTCGCTTACAAAACATGATCATCTCATACAATAAAATTTAGCATCATGTCTTGACCATATCACATCACAACATGCCCTGCAAAAACAAGTTAGATGTCCTCTACTTTGTTGTTGCATGTTTTACGTGGCTGCTATGGGCTTAAGAAAGAACCAATCTTACCTACGCATCAACACCACAATGATAGTTTGTCAAGTTGGTGTTGTTTTAACCTTTGCAAGGACTGGGCGTAGCCACACTCGGTTCAACTAAAGTTGGAGAAACTGTCACCCGCTAGCCACCTTTGTGCAAAGCACGTCGGGAGAACCGGTCTCGCGTAAGCGTACGCGTAATGTTGGTCCGGGACGCTTCGTCCAACAATACCGCCGAACCAAAGTATGACATGCTGGTAAGCAGTATGACTTATATCGCCCACAACTTACTTGTGTTCTACTCGTGCATATAACATCAACATATAAAACCTAGGCTCGGATGCCGCTGTTGGGTTTCGTAGTAATTTCAAAAAAAATCCTATGCACATGCAAGATCATGGTGATGCATAGCAACGAGAGGGGAGAGTGTGATCTATGTACCCTTGTATATCGACAACGGAAGCGTTAGCACAACGTGGTTGATGTAGTCGTACGTCTTCACGGCCCGACCGATCAAGCACCGAAACTACGGCACCTCCGAGTTCTAGCACACGTTCAGCTCGATGATGATCCCCAGACTCCGATCCAGCAAAGTGTCGGGGAAGAGTTCTGTCAGCACGACGGCGTGGTGACGATCTTGATGTACTACCGTCGCAGGGCTTCGCCTAAGCGCCGCTACAATATTAACGAGGACTATGGTGGAAGGGGGCACCGCACACGGCTAAGAATATGATCATGTGGATCAACTTGTGTGTCTAGGGGTGCCCCCTGCCTCCGTATATAAAGGATCAAAGGGGGGTGCGGCCGGCCAGGGAGGGCGCGCCAGGAGGAGTCCTACTCCCTCCGGGAGTAGGATTCCCCCCCTTTCCTAGTTGGAATAGGATTCGGGAGGGGGGAAAGAGGAGAGAGAGAAGGAAGGGGGGCGCCGGCCCCCTCTCCTTTTCCTATTCGGACTAGGGAGGGAGGGGCGCGCGGCCCAGCCCTGGCCATCTCTCCTCTCTTCCACTAAAGCCCACTAAGGCCCATATACCTCCCGGGGGGGTTCCGGTAACCTCCCGGTACTCCGGTAAAATCCCGATTTCACCCGGAACACTTCCGATATCCAAATATAGGCTTCCAATATATCAATATTTATGTCTCGACCATTTCGAGACTCCTCGTCATGTCCGTGATCACATCCGGGACTCCGAACAAACTTCGGTACATCAAAACTCATAAACTCAAAATATAACTGTCATCGAAACCATAAGAGTGCGGACCCTATGGGTTCGAGAACAATGTAGACATGACCAATACTCGTCTCCGGTCAATAACCAATAGCGGAACCTGGATGCTCATATTGGCTCCTACATATTCTACGAAGATCTTTTATCGGTCAGACCGCATAACAACATACGTTGCTCCCTTTGTCATCGGTATGTTACTTGCCCGAGATTCGATCGTCGGTATCTCAATACCTAGTTCAATCTCGTTACCGGCAAGTCTCTTTACTCGTTCCATAATACATCATCTCACAACTAACTCATTAGTTGCAATGCTTGCAAGGCTTATGTGATGTGCATTACCGAGAGGGCCCAGAGATACCTCTCCGACAATCGGAGTGACAAATCCTAATCTCGAAATACGCCAACCCAACATCTACCTTTGGAGACACCTGTAGAGCACCTTTATAATCACCCAGTTACGTTGTGACGTTTGGTAGCACACAAAGTGTTCCTCCGGCAGACGGGAGTTGCATAATCTCATAGTCATAGGAACATGTATAAGTCATGAAGAAAGCAATAGCAACATACTAAACGATCGGTTGCTAAGCTAATGGAATGGGTCATGTCAATCAGATCATTCACCTAATGATGTCATCCCGTTAATCAAACAACAACTCTTTGTGCATGGTTAGGAAACATAACCATCTTTGATTAACGAGCTAGTCTAGTAGAGGCATACTAGTGACACTCTCTTTGTCTATGTATTCACACATGTATTATGTTTCCGGTTAATACTATTCTAGCATGAATAATAAACATTTATCATGATATAAGGAAATAAATAATAACTTTATTATTGCCTCTAGGGCATATTTCCCTCAGCGAGAGCCCGGACCGGCCCCCGCGCTCCGCCGCCAGAGCCTCCCCTGCGCCGCCGCCTTGTGTCTCGTCGCCGGCCACCGCCCCGCGCCTCCCCGCCACTGCGCTTCGCCGCTCCGCCGCCGACCGGCGCCGTCTTCGCCGGAGCGCGCCACCCGGGCCTTCGCAGGCCGCCGCTCGACTGCGGGGTCCCCGAGCGGACGAACCCCGAGTGCTCGCCGGCCCTCTTCATCCCGTCGTCCTACCGCAGGAGCTCGCCGGAGCTCCCGTGCCGCGCCGCCACTGCAGGAGGTCACCGGCGCCACCTCCGCCTCGGTACCTCGCTCCGCTTCTTCCCCGGTCAGATCCAGTCGAGGAGCTACCGGATCCGGCAACCCTGACAACTCCGGCGAGTTTTTCCCCAACTCCGGCGCCATCTCCCTCTCCTCCGGCGACTTTCTGGCGAACCTTGTACGACATGCTCCGAAACCCTAGATCCGTTTCGGGAGGTAAAATTTCTACTAAGTCCTCGAAATTCCCAGATCCACATGCCCATGTTCATCGCCTCGTAACTCTGCATCCATAGCTTCGATTCATGCATATAGCATATCAAAATGTTCGTCTCAGAGAGTACATCATTTCATCTCATTGCATCATTTTCATTTGAGTACATCTTGATGCTCGAAATGCTGTTGGAAGAGTGCTACTTGAGTTAATTGTCAGATCTGCTACTCCATTTAGATATTTGTCATTTTTGCCATTATTATTGTGTGCATGATATGCCCATGAGCCCTACATATGTTTTGTTAAGGGTTTTGCCATATTTCCAAAGGTGCAACCCATGTATTTTTGTGATGTGCGGTGACTAGCACAAGCTTGCAAAGTGAGGCACTTGGTAATGCTGTTTTCAGGGACTTAGCATTTCCACTAAGTCCTTGGTCTGTTTATCTCATTATGCCATATGTTCATGTTGTTTCCTAGTGATCCGTGCCTCTTTTGAGGATGATCAGTAAGGATATTTTGTTAATATTGTAGTGCTTTATACATCCATGTCTTTGTTTGCAATTATGGAGCACCCTAGCTTGAGTCAATCGAGCTCTACTTTTGTCATTTCGTGAATCTGGGCAGATTGTCTACTTGTTAGCGATTTTGCCGAGGATGTTGTAGTTGATCCGTGCATGCCATGGTATTGTTCTTGCCATTTATAGCTTGTATTTTCTGTATTCTTCATGGGTGTATGCTTAGTTTGTCATGCCTTGCTCTGTAGTGAGTGCATCGAGCTCGTAAACATGCCTACTTGATATCTGTTTTTAGCATGCTCCAGTTTTTCACCAAGTCTGAGAACTGATTATGTTTTTGCCATGTTCACATGCTTGCAATTGTATTTTCTGATCCCTTTTGGCTCAAGGTCACTAAGGGACTTTTGTTAAGCTCTTTGAGTAGCTCCATGCCATGCTTTACTTTGCCATGTTCAGGTCCTATAGCATGTAGTTTTGTTGCTCCAAAGAGTGCTATCTGATCTGAAGTCCAGACAAGTGTTAATTTCACTAAGTCTGAAATCTGTTTACCAAATGCATTTTTGCCATGCTTGTTTGAACCTGTTAATGGATGATTTGGCCGTAGCTCAGTGCTAGTATTTTGTTAAACATCATGAATGGATCCCTGCCATGTATTTTGTTGCCATGATTGGGTGCCGTAGCATGTTCATCTTGTTGCATTTAGATGGCTACTTGCTGTAAATCGCAGAACGTGGTCATATTTTAATTGCTTGCCATTTCCAAACCATAACTCCGATTCCGGTGATCTTTATATCGTTTTCAAGCGATTTCATATCAGCTTTCCAGTGGAACACTTGGATTTCCAAGTTGAGGCCAGGTTCATGCATTCCTTGTCAAATCATGCATATGCATCGCATATCGCATCCCGCATATCATCCCATGTTCATGTGTTGGTTGTTTACTGTGTTGTGTGCTTCTTTCCGGTGTTTGCGTCTTCAGGTTGGTTTCGGTAACATAGCGTTTGTGAGGACCCGCTCGTCTACGTCCGTTTGTCTTCTTCATGGACTCGTTCTTCTTCCTTGCGGGATTTCAGGCAAGATGACCATACCCTCGAAATCACTTCTATCTTTGCTTGCTAGTCGCTCGCTCTTTTTCTATGCCTATGTTGCGATACCTACCACTTGCTTATCATGCCTCCCATATTGTTGAACCAAGCCTCTAACCCACCTTGTCCTAGAAAACCGTTGTTTGTCTATGTTACCGCTTTGCTCAGCCCCTCTTATAGCGTTGTTAGTTGCAGGTGAAGATTGAAGTTTGTTCCTTGTTGGAACATGGAGACGTCGTTCCTTGTTGGAACATTGTTTACTTGTTGGGATATCACAATATATCTTATTTTAATTAATGCATCTATATACTTGGTAAAGGGTGGAAGGCTCGGCCTTATGCCTGGTGTTTTGTTCCACTCTTGCCGCCCTAGTTTCCGTCATATCGGTGTTATGTTCCCGGATTTTGCGTTCCTTATGCGGTTGGGCTATTATGGGAACCCCTTGACAGTTCGCCTTAAGTAAAGCTCTTCCAGCAATGCCCAACATTGGTTTTACCATTTGCCACCTAGCCTTTCCTTTTCCCTTGGGAGTCGCGCTCCTGAGGGTCATCATTATTTTAACCCCCCCGGGCCAGTGCTCCTCTGAGTGTTGGTCCAACTGAGCGATGTCTGGGGCTACCAGGGGCAACTCTGGGCTGGCCTACCCGACGTCTGGCTCATCTGAGTGTGCCCTGAGAAAGAGATATGTGCATCTCCTATCGGGATTTGTCGGCACATTCTGGCGGTGTTGCTGGTTTAGTTTTACCCTGTCGAAATGTCTTGTAGAACCGGGATACCGAGTCTGATCGGAATGTCCCAGGAGGAGGTCTATTCCTTCGTTGACCGTGAGAGCTTGTGATGGGCTAAGTTGGGACGCCCCTGCAGAGATTTGAACTTTCGGAAGCCGTGCCCGCGGTTATGGGCAGATGGGAATTTGTTAACGTCCGGTTGTAGAAAACCTGAAGTTGACCTTAATTAAAATGCATCAACCGCGTGTGTTACCGTGATGGTCTCTTCTCGGCGGAGTCCGGGAAGTGAACACGGTGTTGGAGTTACGCTTGACGTAGGTTGTTCTAGGATCACTTCTTGATCATAGATTCTCGACCGTGCTTTGCCTTCTCTTCTCGCTCTCTTTTGCGTATGTTAGCCACCATATATGCTAGTCGCTTGCTGCAGCTTCACCTCATACCTTTTACCTTACCCATAAGCTTAAATAGTCTTGATCGCGAGGGTGTAAGATTGTTGAGTCCCCGTGACTCACAGATACTTCCAAAACCAGTTTGCAGGTCCCGATGAGTCCGTGCAGATGACGCAACCAAGCTCAAGAGGAGCTCGATGAAGATCTTGACCTTTGTGTTGTTTCGTTCTAGTTGATCAGATGACTTATATCTCTTTTAATCCTTTCTACGAGAATAAGTAGTACACCAAATCCGTTGTTTGTCATCAATTTAATTGGTGAAGGACAAGCATAACATAATTCTTATTCTTGTTCATACAAGTGATTAATTCCTTATTCCGGAGGTGCATCATATCACATTCTGGGTTCGAGATGCTTTATCTTTTCTTTTTCCGGAGTTCCAAGCTCTAATTATCACGGAGATCCATCTAAATCATTACAAGGTTTCACCTTGTATTTTCAACTTATCTTTCATTTCGATTGATCATGCTTTGGTTACCGGAGTTCTTCATGAAGGTTCTACATGATGGTTCATAAAGGATTTAATTCCTTCTCGAAGTTTTCATCGAGATTTTTTTCTAAGGATTTTTAAATCCATCAATCTCTTCTTTGGAGTTATCTTGGGTTATATTTTACCAAAGCCTTTCCTAAGGATTGTTGCTAGTTATGGTGCTTATAAAGGACCCAAGTTCTTCTTTATCCTCCCGGTGAAATACTTTCTCGTCTCCTTGTTCATACCAATCCAATTCTTTTTCCCGTGAGTGGCAGGTTGTCACCTCATAATTTTGAGATGTGTTCCATAAGACCATATCAAGTTTATTCTTTTCGTTGTGGATTGTTCCAACAACTCCGTGTGACCCTTCTCTTTAAGATGCTTTTCAAGCTCATTGGAGGTAGAAGATGTTGTTTTCTTCTCCATTTTTTTGTTCCGTCGATACAACTTCTATTCTTTCGTTCCGGAGGCATTGTGTTGTTGCTTTCTTCAACCATCATCTCGCTTCATCAAAGATTATGTTCTTTTCATGATTGTCCATTGAACCGGAGTGTTGTGCCCTTTTTGCTCAAGTTCCTTTCGCCTTATCAAGTCTGGCATCCCTTCTAAACCGGAGTGCTTCCCAAATTTGTTCTTACTTGTTACTCTCTCTTAACGGAGTGCTTTCAACTTCGTTCATCTCCGTTGTGTTATTCTCCCGGACTGGCTTAACCTCTTCAAGGTTCGTGGTTTCACTTGTTTGTCAATGAAGCAACTTAGTTTTACCTCTCCCCGTTTCACTTCCGTTGTTCCTTCGGTGCCATTCTAGATCTCGGGACGAGATCCTCTCGTAGTGGTGGAGTGTTGTGACGCCCCGAGACCGATGTGCCAGGTGTCGTCCAGTTATTCGCTGTTGTTGCCTTGTCATTGCTTGCGTGTCGTGCATTGCATATCATGTCATCATGTGCATTTCATTTGCATACGTGTTCATCTCATGCATCCGAGCATTTTCCCCGTTGTCCGTTTTGCATTCCGGCGTTCCGTTCTCCTCCGGTGGTCATTTCTACCTTTCTTTCGTGTGTGGGGATTAAACATTTCCGGATTGGACCGAGACTTGCCAAGCGGCCTTGGTTTACTACCGGTAGACCGCCTGTCAAGTTCCGTACCATTTGGACTCCATTTGATGCTCCAACGGTTAACCGAGGGACCGAAAAGGCCTCGTGTGTGTTGCAGCCCAACACCTCCCCAAAGTGGCCCAAAACCCACCTAAACCTCCTCCATCATCTCGGTCGTTCGATCACGATCACGTGGCCGAAAACCGCACCTCATTTGGACTCTCCTAGCTCCCTCTACCTATAAATATGTGCAACCCTTCCAAATTCACGGACGAAACCCTAAAAATTCCTTCCCTCACGCCGCCGGACGTGTCCTCACCGCGCCGGACAATGTCCGCCGCCCGCCGCCACATCCCTCTGACCAATGGGGGCTCGCCACGTCATCGTTGCCACTCCCTCGTGCAACCGCAGGCCGCCACCTGTCCCCGCCGCGCCCACTTCGCCGTTGCGGCCCTGCAGGCCCATCCGCGGCCCGCCCGAGCCCGCGAGTGTTGGGTTTCGTAGTAATTTCAAAAAATTTCCTACGCACACGCAAGATCATGGTGATGCATAGCAACGAGAGGGGAGAGTGTGATCTGCGTACCCTTGTAGATCGACAACGGAAGCGTTAGCACAACGTGGTTGATGTAGTCGTACGTCTTCACGGCCCGACCGATCAAGCACCGAAACTACGGCACCTCCGAGTTCTAGCACACGTTCAGCTCGATGACGATCCCTGGACTCTGATCCAGCAAAGTGTCGGGGAAGAGTTCCGTCAGCACGACGGCGTGGTGACGATCTTGATGTACTACCGTCGCAGGGCTTCGCCTAAGCACCGCTACAATATTATCGAGGACTATGGTGGAAGGGGGCACCGCACACGGCTAAGAATATGATCACGTGGATCAACTTGTGTGTCTAGGGGTGCCCCCTGCCTCCTTATATAAAGGATCAAAGGGGGGGTGTGGCCGGCCAGGGAGGGCGCGCCAGGAGGAGTCCTACTCCCTCCGGGAGTAGGATTCCCCCCTTTCCTAGTTGGAATAGGATTCGGGAGGGGGGAAAGAGGAGAGAGAGAAGGAAGGGGGGCGCCGGCCCCCTCTCCTTGTCCTATTCGGACTAGGGGGGAGGGGCGCGCGGCCCAGCCCTGGCCACCTCTCCTCTCTTCCACTAAAGCCCACTAAGGCCCATATACCTCCCGGGGGGGTTCCGGTAACCTCCCGGTACTCCGGTAAAATCTCGATTTCACCCGGAACACTTCCGATATCCAAATATAGGCTTCCAATATATCAATCTTTATGTCTCGACCATTTCGAGACTCCTCGTCATGCCCGTGATCACATCTGGGACTCCGAACAAACTTCGGTACATCAAAACTCATAAACTCATAATATAACTGTCATCGAAACCTTAAGCGTGCGGACCCTACGGGTTCGAGAACAATGTAGAAATGACCAAGACTCGTCTCCGGTCAATAACCAATAGCGGAACCTGGATGCTCATATTGGCTCCTACATATTCTACGAAGATCTTTTATCGGTTAGACCGCATAACAACATATGTTGTTCCCTTTGTCATCGGTATGTTACTTTCCCGAGATTCGATCGTCGGTATCTCAATACCTAGTTCAATCTCGTTACCGGCAAGTCTCTTTACTCATTCCGTAATACATCATCTCACAACTAACTCATTAGTTGCAATGCTTGCAAGGCTTATGTGATGTGCATTATCGAGAGGGCCCAGAGATACCTCTCCGACAATCGAGTGACAAATCCTAATCTCGAAATACGCCAACCCAACATCTACCTTTGGAGACACCTGTAGAGCACCTTTATAATCACCCAGTTACGTTGTGACGTTTGGTAGCACACAAAGTGTTCCTCCAGCAGACGGGAGTTGCATAATCTCATAGTCATAGGAACATGTATAAGTCATGAAGAAAGCAATAGCAACATACTAAACGATCGGGTGCTAAGCTAATGGAATGGGTCATGTCAATCAGATCATTCACCTAATGATGTGATCCCGTTAATCAAACAACAACTCTTTGTTCATGGTTAGGAAACATAACCATCTTTGATTAACGAGCTAGTCTAGTAGAGGCATACTAGTGACACTTTGTTTGTCTATGTATTCACACATGTATTATGTTTCCGGTTAATACAATTCTAGCATGAATAATAAACATTTATCATGATATAAGGAAATAAATAATAACTTTATTATTGCCTCTAGGGCATATTTCCTTCAATCTCCCACTTGCACTAGAGTCAATAATCTAGATTACACAGTAATGATTCTAACACCCATGGAGCCTTGGTGCTGATCATGTTTTGCCCGTGGAAGAGGCTTAGTCAATGGGTCTGCTACATTCAGATCCGTATGTATCTTGCAAATCTCTATGTCTCCCACCTGGACTAGGTCCCGGATGGAATTGAAGCGTCTCTTGATGTGCTTGGTTCTTTTGTGAAATCTAGATTCCTTTGCCAAGGCAATTGCACCAGTATTGTCACAAAAGATTTTCATTGGACCCGATGCACTAGGTATGACAGCTAGATCGGATATGAAGTCCTTCATCCAGACTCCTTCATTTGCTGCTTCCGAAGCAGCTATGTATTCTGCTTCACACGTAGATCCCGCCACGACGCTTTGTTTATAACTGCACCAACTGACAGCTCCACCGTTTAATGTAAACACGTATCCGGTTTGCGATTTAGAATCGTACGGATCAGTGTCAAAGCTTGCATCGACGTAACCATTTACGATTAGCTCTTTGTCACCTCCATAAACGAGAAACATATCCTTAGTCCTTTTCAGGTATTTCAGGATGTTCTTGACCGCTGTCCAGTGATCCACTCCTGGATTACTTTGGTACCTCCCTGCTAGACTTATAGCAAGGCACACATCAGGTCTGGTACACAGCATTGCATACATGACAGAGCCTATGGCTGAAGCATAGGGAACATCTTTCATTTTCTCTCTATCTTCTACAGTGGTCGGGCATTGAGTCTGACTCAACTTCACACCTTGTAACACAGGCAAGAACCCTTTCTTTGCTTGATCCATTTTGAACTTCTTCAAAACTTTGTGAAGGTATGTGCTTTGTGAAAGTCCAATTAAGCGTCTTGATCTATCTCTATAGATTTTAATGCCTAATATGTAAGCAGCTTCACCGAGGTCTTTCATTGAAAAACTATTATTCAAGTATCCCTTTATGCTATCCAGAAATTCTATGTCATTTCCAATTAGTAATATGTATCCACATATAATATCAGAAATGCTACAGAGCTCCCACTCACTTTCTTGTAAATACAGGCTTCTCCAAAAGTCTGTATAAAACCAAATGCTTTGATCACACTATCAAAGTGTTTATTCCAACTACGAGAAGCTTGCACCAGTCCATATATGGATCGCTGGAGCTTGCACACTTTGTTAGCTCCCTTTGGATCGACAAAACCTTCTGGTTGCATCATATACAACTCTTCTTCCAGAAATCCATTCAGGAATGCAGTTTTGACATCCATCTGCCAAATTTCATAATCATAAAATGCGGCAATTGCTAACATGATTCGGACAGACTTAAGCATCGCTACGGGTGAGAAGGTCTCATCATAGTCAATCCCTTGAACTTGCCGAAAACCTTTTGCGAAAAGTCGAGCTTTGTAGACAGTAATATTACCGTCAGCGTCAATCTTCTTCTTGAAGATCCATTTATTCTCAATTGCTTGCCGATCAGTGGGCAAGTCAACCAAAGTCCATACTTTGTTCTCATATATGGATCCCATCTCGGATTTCATGGCTTCATGCCATTTTGCGGAATCTGGGCTCACCATCGCTTCTTCATAGTTCGTAGGTTCATCATGATCTAGTAGCATGACTTCCAGAACAGGGTTACCGTACCACTCTAGTGCGGATCTCACTCTGGTTGATCTACGAGGTTCAGTAGTATCTTGTTCTGAAGTTTCATGATCATTATTATTAGCTTCCTCACTAATTGGTGTAGGTGTCACAGAAACAGGTTTCTGTGATGTACTACTTTCCAATAAGGGAGTAGGTACAGTTACCTCGTCAAGTTCTACTTTCCTCCCACTCACTTCTTTCGAGAGAAACTCCTTCTCTAGAAAGTTTCCGAATTTAGCAACAAAAGTCTTGCCTTCGGATCTGTGATAGAAGGTGTATCCAATAGTTTCCTTTGGATATCCTATGAAGACACATTTCTCCGATTTGGGTTCGAGCTTATCAGGTTGAAGCTTTTTCACATAAGCATCGCAGCCCCAAACTTTCAGAAACGACAACTTTGGTTTCTTGCCAAACCACAGTTCATAAGGCGTCGTCTCAACGGATTTTGATGGTGCCCTATTTAACGTGAATGCGGCCGTCTCTAGAGCGTATCCCCAAAATGATAGCGGTAAATCAGTAAGAGACATCAGAGATCGTACCATATCTAGTAAAGTATGATTACGACGTTCGGACACACCATTACGCTGTGGTGTTCCGGGTGGCGTGAGTTGCGAAACTATTCCACATTGTTTCAAATGTACACCAAACTCGTAACTCAAATATTCTCCTCCACGATCAGATCGTAGGAATTTTATTTTCTTGTTACGATGATTTTCAACTTCACTCTGAAATTCTTTGAACTTTTCAAACGTTTCAGACTTGTGTTTCATCAAGTAGATATACCCATATCTGCTTAAGTCATCTATGAAGGTGAGAAAATAACGGTATCCGCCACGAGCCTCAACATTCATCGGTCCACATATATCTGTATGTATGATTTACAACAAATCTGTTGCTCTCTCCATAGTACCGGAGAACGATGTTTTTGTCATCTTACCCATAAGGCACGGTTCGCAAGTACCAAGTGATTCATAATCAAGTGGTTCCAAAAGCCCATCATTATGGAGTTTCTTCATGCGCTTTATATCGGTATGACCTAAATGGCAATGCCACAAATAAGTTGCACTATCATTATCAACTTTGCATCTTTTGGTTTCAACACTATGAATATGTGTGTCACTACTATCGAGATTTAATAAGAATAGACCACTCTTTAAGGGTGCATGACCATAAAAGATATTACTCATGTAAATAGAACAACCATTATTCTCTGATTTAAATGAATAATTGTCCCGCATCAAACAAGATCCAGATATAATGTTCATGCTTAACGCTGGCACCAAATAACAATTATTTAGGTCTAATATTAATCCCGAAGGTAGATGTAGAGATAGCGTGCCGACTGCGATCACATCGACTTTGGAACCATTTCCCACGCGCATCGTCACCTCGTCCTTAGCCAATCTTCGCTTAATCCGTAGTCCCTGTTTCGAGTTGCAAATATTAGCAACAGAACCAGTATCAAATACCCAGGTGCTACTGCGAGCATTAGTAAGGTACACATCAATAATATGTATATCACATATACCTTTGTTCACCTTGCCATCCTTCTTATCCGCCAAATACTTGAGGCAGTTCCGCTTCCAGTGACCAGTCTGCTTGCAGTAGAAGCACTCAGTTTCAGGCTTAGGTCCAGGTTTGGGTTTCTTCTCTTGAGCAGCAACTTGCTTGCTGTTCTTTTTGAAGTTCCCCTTCTTCTTCCCTTTGCCCTTTTTCTTGAAACTAGTGATCTTGTTGACCATCAACACTTGATGCTCCTTCTTGATTGCTACCTCCGCAGCTTTCAGCATTGCGAAGAGCTCGGGAATAGTCTTATTCATCCCTTGCATATTGTAGTTCATCACGAAGCTCTTGTAGCTTGGTGGCAGTGATTGGAGAATTCTGTCAATGACGCAATCATCTGGAAGATTAACTCCCAATTGAATCAACTGATTATTATACCCAGACATTTTGAGTATATGCTCACTGACAGAACTGTTCTCCTCCATCTTACAGCTATAGAACTTATTGGAGACTTCATATCTCTCAATCCGGGCATTTGCTTGAAATATTAACTTCAACTCCTGGAACATCTCATATGCTCCATGACGTTCAAAACGTCGTTGAAGTCCCGATTCTAAGCCATAAAGCATGGCACACTGAACTATCGAGTAGTCATCAGCTTTGCTCTGCCAGACGTTCATAACATCTGGTGTTGCTCCAGCAGCAGGCCTGGCACCCAGCGGTGCTTCCAGGACGTAATTCTTCTGTGCAGCAATGAGGATAATCCTCAAGTTATGGACCCAGTCCGTGTAATTGCTACCATTATCTTTCAACTTTGCTTTCTCAAGGAACGCATTAAAATTCAACGGAACAACAGCACGAGCCATCTATCTACAATCAAACATGAATAAGAAAGATACTATCAGGTACTAAGTTCATGATAAATTTAGGTTCAATTAATCATATTACTTAAAGAACTCCCACTTAGATAGACATCCCTCTAATCCTCTAAGTGATTACGTGATCCAAATCAACTAAACCATGTCCAATCATCACGTGAGATGGAGTAGTTTCATTGGTGAACATCGCTATGTTGATCATATCTACTATATGATTCACGCTCGACCTTTCGGTCTCCGTGTTCCGAGGCCATATCTGTATATGCTTGGCTCGTCAAGTATAACCTGAGTATTCCGCGTGTGCAACTGTTTTGCACCCGTTGTATTTGAACGTAGAGCCTATCACACCCGATCATCACGTGGTGTCTCAGCACGAAGAACTTTCGCAACGGTGCATACTCAGGGAGAACACTTCTTGATAATTAGTGAGAGATCATCTTATAATGCTACCGTCAATCAAAGCAAGATAAGATGCATAAAAGATAAACATCACATGCAATCAATATAAGTGATATGATATGGCCATCATCATCTTGTGCTTGTGATCTCCATCTTCGAAGCACCGTCGTGATCACCATCGTCACCGGCGCGACACCTTGATCTCCATCGTAGCATTGTTGTCGTCTCGCCAATCTTATGCTTCCACGACTATCGCTACCGCTTAGTGATAAAGTAAAGCATTACAGCGCGATTGCATTGCATACAATAAAGCGACAACCATATGGCTCCTACCAGTTGCCGATAACTCGCTTACAAAACATGATCATCTCATACAATAAAATTTAGCATCATGTCTTGACCATATCACATCACAACATGCCCTGCAAAAACAAGTTAGATGTCCTCTACTTTGTTGTTGCATGTTTTACGTGGCTGCTATGGGCTTAAGAAAGAACCAATCTTACCTACGCATCAACACCACAATGATAGTTTGTCAAGTTGGTGTTGTTTTAACCTTTGCAAGGACCGGGCGTAGCCACACTCGGTTCAACTAAAGTTGGAGAAACTGTCACCCGCTAGCCACCTTTGTGCAAAGCACGTCGGGAGAACCGGTCTCGCGTAAGCGTACGCGTAATGTTGGTCCGGGACGCTTCGTCCAACAATACCGCCGAACCAAAGTATGACATGCTGGTAAGCAGTATGACTTATATCGCCCACAACTTACTTGTGTTCTACTCGTGCATATAACATCAACATATAAAACCTAGGCTCGGATGCCGCTGTTGGGTTTCGTAGTAATTTCAAAAAAATTCCTATGCACATGCAAGATCATGGTGATGCATAGCAACGAGAGGGGAGAGTGTGATCTATGTACCCTTGTATATCGACAACGGAAGCGTTAGCACAACGTGGTTGATGTAGTCGTACGTCTTCACGGCCCGACCGATCAAGCACCGAAACTACGGCACCTCCGAGTTCTAGCACACGTTCAGCTCGATGATGATCCCCAGACTCCGATCCAGCAAAGTGTCGGGGAAGAGTTCTGTCAGCACGACGGCGTGGTGACGATCTTGATGTACTACCGTCGCAGGGCTTCGCCTAAGCGCCGCTACAATATTAACGAGGACTATGGTGGAAGGGGGCACCGCACACGGCTAAGAATATGATCATGTGGATCAACTTGTGTGTCTAGGGGTGCCCCCTGCCTCCGTATATAAAGGATCAAAGGGGGGTGCGGCCGGCCAGGGAGGGCGCGCCAGGAGGAGTCCTACTCCCTCCGGGAGTAGGATTCCCCCCCTTTCCTAGTTGGAATAGGATTCGGGAGGGGGGAAAGAGGAGAGAGAGAAGGAAGGGGGGCGCCGGCCCCCTCTCCTTTTCCTATTCGGACTAGGGAGGGAGGGGCGCGCGGCCCAGCCCTGGCCATCTCTCCTCTCTTCCACTAAAGCCCACTAAGGCCCATATACCTCCCGGGGGGGTTCCGGTAACCTCCCGGTACTCCGGTAAAATCCCGATTTCACCCGGAACACTTCCGATATCCAAATATAGGCTTCCAATATATCAATATTTATGTCTCGACCATTTCGAGACTCCTCGTCATGTCCGTGATCACATCCGGGACTCCGAACAAACTTCGGTACATCAAAACTCATAAACTCAAAATATAACTGTCATCGAAACCATAAGAGTGCGGACCCTATGGGTTCGAGAACAATGTAGACATGACCAATACTCGTCTCCGGTCAATAACCAATAGTGGAACCTGGATGCTCATATTGGCTCCTACATATTCTACGAAGATCTTTTATCGGTCAGACCGCATAACAACATACGTTGCTCCCTTTGTCATCGGTATGTTACTTGCCCGAGATTCGATCGTCGGTATCTCAATACCTAGTTCAATCTCGTTACCGGCAAGTCTCTTTACTCGTTCCATAATACATCATCTCACAACTAACTCATTAGTTGCAATGCTTGCAAGGCTTATGTGATGTGCATTACCGAGAGGGCCCAGAGATACCTCTCCGACAATCGGAGTGACAATTCCTAATCTCGAAATACGCCAACCCAACATCTACCTTTGGAGACACCTGTAGAGCACCTTTATAATCACCCAGTTACGTTGTGACGTTTGGTAGCACACAAAGTGTTCCTCCGGCAGACGGGAGTTGCATAATCTCATAGTCATAGGAACATGTATAAGTCATGAAGAAAGCAATAGCAACATACTAAACGATCGGTTGCTAAGCTAATGGAATGGGTCATGTCAATCAGATCATTCACCTAATGATGTCATCCCGTTAATCAAACAACAACTCTTTGTGCATGGTTAGGAAACATAACCATCTTTGATTAACGAGCTAGTCTAGTAGAGGCATACTAGTGACACTCTCTTTGTCTATGTATTCACACATGTATTATGTTTCCGGTTAATACTATTCTAGCATGAATAATAAACATTTATCATGATATAAGGAAATAAATAATAACTTTATTATTGCCTCTAGGGCATATTTCCCTCAGCGAGAGCCCGGACCGGCCCCCGCGCTCCGCCGCCAGAGCCTCCCCTGCGCCGCCGCCTTGTGTCTCGTCGCCGGCCACCGCCCCGCGCCTCCCCGCCACTGCGCTTCGCCGCTCCGCCGCCGACCGGCGCCGTCTTCGCCGGAGCGCGCCACCCGGGCCTTCGCAGGCCGCCGCTCGACTGCGGGGTCCCCGAGCGGACGAACCCCGAGTGCTCGCCGGCCCTCTTCATCCCGTCGTCCTACCGCAGGAGCTCGCCGGAGCTCCCGTGCCGCGCCGCCACTGCAGGAGGTCACCGGCGCCGCCTCCGCCTCGGTACCTCGCTCCGCTTCTTCCCCGGTCAGATCCAGTCAAGGAGCTACCGGATCCGGCAACCCTGACAACTCCGGCGAGTTTTTCCCCAACTCCGGCGCCATCTCCCTCTCCTCCGGCGACTTTCTGGCGAACCTTGTACGGCATGCCCCGAAACCCTAGATCCGTTTCGGGAGGTAAAATTTCTACTAAGTCCTCGAAATTCCCAGATCCACATGCCCATGTTCATCGCCTCGTAACTCTGCATCCATAGCTTCGATTCATGCATATAGCATATCAAAATGTTCGTCTCAGAGAGTACATCATTTCATCTCATTGCATCATTTTCATTTGAGTACATCTTGATGCTCGAAATGCTGTTGGAAGAGTGCTACTTGAGTTAATTGTCAGATCTGCTACTCCATTTAGATATTTGTCATTTTTGCCATTATTATTGTGTGCATGATATGCCCATGAGCCCTACATATGTTTTGTTAAGGGTTTTGCCATATTTCCAAAGGTGCAACCCATGTATTTTTGTGATGTGCGGTGACTAGCACAAGCTTGCAAAGTGAGGCACTTGGTAATGCTGTTTTCAGGGACTTAGCATTTCCACTAAGTCCTTGGTCTGTTTATCTCATTATGCCATATGTTCATGTTGTTTCCTAGTGATCCGTGCCTCTTTTGAGGATGATCAGTAAGGATATTTTGTTAATATTGTAGTGCTTTATACATCCATGTCTTTGTTTGCAATTATGGAGCACCCTAGCTTGAGTCAATCGAGCTCTACTTTTGTCATTTCGTGAATCTGGGCAGATTGTCTACTTGTTAGCGATTTTGCCGAGGATGTTGTAGTTGATCCGTGCATGCCATGGTGTTGTTCTTGCCATTTCTAGCTTGTATTTTCTGTATTCTTCATGGGTGTATGCTTAGTTTGTCATGCCTTGCTCTGTAGTGAGTGCATCGAGCTCGTAAACATGCCTACTTGATATCTGTTTTTAGCATGCTCCAGTTTTTCACCAAGTCTGAGAACTGATTATGTTTTTGCCATGTTCACATGCTTGCAATTGTATTTTCTGATCCCTTTTGGCTCAAGGTCACTAAGGGACTTTTGTTAAGCTCTTTGAGTAGCTCCATGCCATGCTTTACTTTGCCATGTTCAGGTCCTATAGCATGTAGTTTTGTTGCTCCAAAGAGTGCTATCTGATCTGAAGTCCAGACAAGTGTTAATTTCACTAAGTCTGAAATCTGTTTACCAAATGCATTTTTGCCATGCTTGTTTGAACCTGTTAATGGATGATTTGGCCGTAGCTCAGTGCTAGTATTTTGTTAAACATCATGAATGGATCCCTGCCATGTATTTTGTTGCCATGATTGGGTGCCGTAGCATGTTCATCTTGTTGCATTTAGATGGCTACTTGCTGTAAATCGCAGAACGTGGTCATATTTTAATTGCTTGCCATTTCCAAACCATAACTCCGATTCCGGTGATCTTTATATCGTTTTCAAGCGATTTCATATCAGCTTTCCAGTGGAACACTTGGATTTCCAAGTTGAGGCCAGGTTCATGCATTCCTTGTCAAATCATGCATATGCATCACATATCGCATCCTGCATATCATCCCATGTTCATGTGTTGGTTGTTTACTGTGTTGTGTGCTTCTTTCCGGTGTTTGCGTCTTCAGGTTGGTTTCGGTAACATAGCGTTTGTGAGGACCCGCTCGTCTACGTCCGTTTGTCTTCTTCATGGACTCGTTCTTCTTCCTTGCGGGATTTCAGGCAAGATGACCATACCCTCGAAATCACTTCTATCTTTGCTTGCTAGTCGCTCGCTCTTTTTCTATGCCTATGTTGCGATACCTACCACTTGCTTATCATGCCTCCCATATTGTTGAACCAAGCCTCTAACCCACCTTGTCCTAGAAAACCGTTGTTTGTCTATGTTACCGCTTTGCTCAGCCCCTCTTATAGCGTTGTTAGTTGCAGGTGAAGATTGAAGTTTGTTCCTTGTTGGAACATGGAGACGTCGTTCCTTGTTGGAACATTGTTTGCTTGTTGGGATATCACAATATATCTTATTTTAATTAATGCATCTATATACTTGGTAAAGGGTGGAAGGCTCGGCCTTATGCCTGGTGTTTTGTTCCACTCTTGCCGCCCTAGTTTCCGTCATATCGGTGTTATGTTCCCGGATTTTGCGTTCCTTACGCGGTTGGGCTATTATGGGAACCCCTTGACAGTTCGCCTTAAGTAAAGCTCTTCCAGCAATGCCCAACATTGGTTTTACCATTTGCCACCTAGCCTTTCCTTTTCCCTTGGGAGTCGCGCTCCTGAGGGTCATCATTATTTTAACCCCCCCGGGCCAGTGCTCCTCTGAGTGTTGGTCCAACTGAGCGATGTCCGGGGCTACCAGGGGCAACTCTGGGCTGGCCTACCCGACGTCTAGCTCATCTGAGTGTGCCCTGAGAAAGAGATATGTGCAGCTCCTATCGGGATTTGTCGGCACATTCTGGCGGTGTTGCTGGTTTAGTTTTACCCTGTCGAAATGTCTTGTAGAACCGGGATACCGAGTCTGATCGGAATGTCCCGGGAGGAGGTCTATTCCTTCGTTGACCGTGAGAGCTTGTGATGGGCTAAGTTGGGACGCCCCTGCAGAGATTTGAACTTTCGAAAGCCGTGCCCGCGGTTATGGGCAGATGGGAATTTGTTAACGTCCGGTTGTAGAAAACCTGAAGTTGACCTTAATTAAAATGCATCAACCGCGTGTGTTACCGTGATGGTCTCTTCTCGGCGGAGTCCGGGAAGTGAACACGGTGTTGGAGTTACGCTTGACGTAGGTTGTTCTAGGATCACTTCTTGATCATAGATTCTCGACCGTGCTTTGCCTTCTCTTCTCGCTCTCTTTTGCGTATGTTAGCCACCATATATGCTAGTCGCTTGCTGCAGCTTCACCTCATACCTTTTACCTTACCCATAAGCTTAAATAGTCTTGATCGCGAGGGTGTAAGATTGTTGAGTCCCCGTGACTCACAGATACTTCCAAAACCAGTTTGCAGGTCCCGATGAGTCCGTGCAGATGACGCAACCAAGCTCAAGAGGAGCTCGATGAAGATCTTGACCTTTGTGTTGTTTCGTTCTAGTTGATCAGATGACTTATATCTCTTTTAATCCTTTCTACGAGAATAAGTAGTACACCAAATCCGTTGTTTGTCATCAATTTAATTGGTGAAGGACAAGCATAACATAATTCTTATTCTTGTTCATACAAGTGATTAATTCCTTATTCCGGAGGTGCATCATATCACATTCTGGGTTCGAGATGCTTTATCTTTTCTTTTTCCGGAGTTCCAAGCTCTAATTATCACGGAGATCCATCTAAATCATTACAAGGTTTCACCTTGTATTTTCAACTTATCTTTCATTTCGATTGATCATGCTTTGGTTACCGGAGTTCTTCATGAAGGTTCTACATGATGGTTCATAAAGGATTTAATTCCTTCTCGAAGTTTTCATCGAGATTTTTTTCTAAGGATTTTTAAATCCATCAATCTCTTCTTTGGAGTTATCTTGGGTTATATTTTACCAAAGCCTTTCCTAAGGATTGTTGCTAGTTATGGTGCTTATAAAGGACCCAAGTTCTTCTTTATCCTCCCGGTGAAATACTTTCTCGTCTCCTTGTTCATACCAATCCAATTCTTTTTCCCGTGAGTGGCAGGTTGTCACCTCATAATTTTGAGATGTGTTCCATAAGACCATATCAAGTTTATTCTTTTCGTTGTGGATTGTTCCAACAACTCCGTGTGACCCTTCTCTTTAAGATGCTTTTCAAGCTCATTGGAGGTAGAAGATGTTGTTTTCTTCTCCATTTTTTTGTTCCGTCGATACAACTTCTATTCTTTCGTTCCGGAGGCATTGTGTTGTTGCTTTCTTCAACCATCATCTCGCTTCATCAAAGATTATGTTCTTTTCATGATTGTCCATTGAACCGGAGTGTTGTGCCCTTTTTGCTCAAGTTCCTTTCGCCTTATCAAGTCTGGCATCCCTTCTAAACCGGAGTGCTTCCCAAGTTTGTTCTTACTTGTTACTCTCTCTTAACGGAGTGCTTTCAACTTCGTTCATCTCCGTTGTGTTATTCTCCCGGACTGGCTTAACCTCTTCAAGGTTCGTGGTTTCACTTGTTTGTCAATGAAGCAACTTAGTTTTACCTCTCCCCGTTTCACTTCCGTTGTTCCTTCGGTGCCATTCTAGATCTCGGGACGAGATCCTCTCGTAGTGGTGGAGTGTTGTGACGCCCCGAGACCGATGTGCCAGGTGTCGTCCAGTTATTCGCTGTTGTTGCCTTGTCATTGCTTGCGTGTCGTGCATTGCGTATCATGTCATCATGTGCATTTCATTTGCATACGTGTTCATCTCATGCATCCGAGCATTTTCCCCGTTGTCCGTTTTGCATTCTGGCGTTCCGTTCTCCTCCGGTGGTCATTTCTACCTTTCTTTCGTGTGTGGGGATTAAACATTTCCGGATTGGACCGAGACTTGCCAAGCGGCCTTGGTTTACTACCGGTAGACCGCCTGTCAAGTTCCGTACCATTTGGACTCCATTTGATGCTCCAACGGTTAACCAAGGGACCGAAAAGGCCTCGTGTGTGTCGCAGCCCAACACCTCCCCAAAGTGGCCCAAAACCCACCTAAACCTCCTCCATCATCTCGGTCATTCCATCACGATCACGTGGCCGAAAACCGCACCTCATTTGGACTCTCCTAGCTCCCTCTACCTATAAATATGTGCAACCCTTCCAAATTCACGGACGAAACCCTAAAAATTCCTTCCCTCACGCCGCCGGACGTGTCCTCACCGCGCCGGACAATGTCCGCCGCCCGCCGCCACGTCCCTCTGACCAATGGGGGCTCGCCACGTCATCGTTGCCACTCCCTCGTGCAACCGCAGGCCGCCACCTGTCCCCGCCGCGCCCACTTCGCCGTTGCGGTCCTGCAGGCCCATCCGCGGCCCGCCCGAGCCCGCGAGTGTTGGGTTTCGTAGTAATTTCAAACAAATTCCTACGCACACGCAAGATCATGGTGATGCATAGCAACGAGAGGGGAGAGTGTGATCTGCGTACCCTTGTAGATCGACAACGGAAGCGTTAGCACAACGTGGTTGATGTAGTCGTACGTCTTCACGGCCCGACCGATCAAGCACCGAAACTACGGCACCTCCGAGTTCTAGCACACGTTCAGCTCGATGACGATCCCTGGACTCTGATCCAGCAAAGTGTCGGGGAAGAGTTCCGTCAGCACGACGGCGTGGTGACGATCTTGATGTACTACCGTCGCAGGGCTTCGCCTAAGCGCCGCTACAATATTATCGAGGACTATGGTGGAAGGGGCACCGCACACGGCTAAGAATATGATCACGTGGATCAACTTGTGTGTCTAGGGGTGCCCCCTGCCTCCGTATATAAAGGATCAAAGGGGGGGTGTGGCCGGCCAGGGAGGGCGCGCCAGGAGGAGTCCTACTCCCTCCGGGAGTAGGATTCCCCCCTTTCCTAGTTGGAATAGGATTCGGGAGGGGGGAAAGAGGAGAGAGAGAAGGAAGGGGGCGCCGGCCCCCTCTCCTTGTCCTATTCGGACTAGGGGGGAGGGGCGCGCGGCCCAGCCCTGGCCACCTCTCCTCTCTTCCACTAAAGCCCACTAAGGCCCATATACCTCCCGGGGGGGTTCCGGTAACCTCCCGGTACTCCGGTAAAATCTCGATTTCACCCGGAACACTTCCGATATCCAAATATAGGCTTCCAATATATCAATCTTTATGTATCGACCATTTCGAGACTCCTCGTCATGCCCGTGATCACATCTGGGACTCCGAACAAACTTCGGTACATCAAAACTCATAAACTCATAATATAACTGTCATCGAAACCTTAAGCGTGCGGACCCTACGGGTTCGAGAACAATGTAGAAATGACCAAGACTCGTCTCCGGTCAATAACCAATAGCGGAACCTGGATGATCATATTGGCTCCTACATATTCTACGAAGATCTTTTATCGGTTAGACCGCATAACAACATATGTTGTTCCCTTTGTCATCGGTATGTTACTTTCCCGAGATTCGATCGTCGGTATCTCAATACCTAGTTCAATCTCGTTACCGGCAAGTCTCTTTACTCATTCCGTAATACATCATCTCACAACTAACTCATTAGTTGCAATGCTTGCAAGGCTTATGTGATGTGCATTATCGAGAGGGCCCAGAGATACCTCTCCGACAATCGAGTGACAAATCCTAATCTCGAAATACGCCAACCCAACATCTACCTTTGGAGACACCTGTAGAGCACCTTTGTAATCACCCAGTTACGTTGTGACGTTTGGTAGCACACAAAGTGTTCCTCCAGCAGACGGGAGTTGCATAATCTCATAGTCATAGGAACATGTATAAGTCATGAAGAAAGCAATAGCAACATACTAAACGATCGGGTGCTAAGCTAATGGAATGGGTCATGTCAATCAGATCATTCACCTAATGATGTGATCCCGTTAATCAAACAACAACTCTTTGTTCATGGTTAGGAAACATAACCATCTTTGATTAACGAGCTAGTCTAGTAGAGGCATACTAGTGACACTTTGTTTGTCTATGTATTCACACATGTATTATGTTTCCGGTTAATACAATTCTAGCATGAATAATAAACATTTATCATGATATAAGGAAATAAATAATAACTTTATTATTGCCTCTAGGGCATATTTCCTTCAATCTCCCACTTGCACTAGAGTCAATAATCTAGATTACACAGTAATGATTCTAACACCCATGGAGCCTTGGTGCTGATCATGTTTTGCCCGTGGAAGAGGCTTAGTCAATGGGTCTGCTACATTCAGATCCGTATGTATCTTGCAAATCTCTATGTCTCCCACCTGGACTAGGTCCCGGATGGAATTGAAGCGTCTCTTGATGTGCTTGGTTCTTTTGTGAAATCTGGATTCCTTTGCCAAGGCAATTGCACCAGTATTGTCACAAAAGATTTTCATTGGACCCGATGCACTAGGTATGACAGCTAGATCGGATATGAAGTCCTTCATCCAGACTCCTTCATTTGCTGCTTCCGAAGCAGCTATGTATTCTGCTTCACACGTAGATCCCGCCACGACGCTTTGTTTATAACTGCACCAACTGACAGCTCCACCGTTTAATGTAAACACGTATCCGGTTTGCGATTTAGAATCGTACGGATCAGTGTCAAAGCTTGCATCGACGTAACCATTTACGATTAGCTCTTTGTCACCTCCATAAACGAGAAACATATCCTTAGTCCTTTTCAGGTATTTCAGGATGTTCTTGACCGCTGTCCAGTGATCCACTCCTGGATTACTTTGGTACCTCCCTGCTAGACTTATAGCAAGGCACACATCAGGTCTGGTACACAGCATTGCATACATGACAGAGCCTATGGCTGAAGCATAGGGAACATCTTTCATTTTCTCTCTATCTTCTGCAGTGGTCGGGCATTGAGTCTGACTCAACTTCACACCTTGTAACACAGGCAAGAACCCTTTCTTTGCTTGATCCATTTTGAACTTCTTCAAAACTTTGTGAAGGTATGTGCTTTGTGAAAGTCCAATTAAGCGTCTTGATCTATCTCTATAGATTTTAATGCCTAATATGTAAGCAGCTTCACCGAGGTCTTTCATTGAAAAACTATTATTCAAGTATCCCTTTATGCTATCCAGAAATTCTATGTCATTTCCAATTAGTAATATGTATCCACATATAATATCAGAAATGCTACAGAGCTCCCACTCACTTTCTTGTAAATACAGGCTTCTCCAAAAGTCTGTATAAAACCAAATGCTTTGATCACACTATCAAAGTGTTTATTCCAACTCCGAGAAGCTTGAACCAGTCCATATATGGATCGCTGGAGCTTGCACACTTTGTTAGCTCCCTTTGGATCGACAAAACCTTCTGGTTGCATCATATACAACTCTTCTTCCAGAAATCCATTCAGGAATGCAGTTTTGACATCCATCTACCAAATTTCATAATCATAAAATGCGGCAATTGCTAACATGATTCGGACAGACTTAAGCATCGCTACGGGTGAGAAGGTCTCATCGTAGTCAATCCCTTGAACTTACCGAAAACCTTTTGCGACAAGTCGAGCTTTGTAGACAGTAATATTACCGTCAGCGTCAGTCTTCTTCTTGATATGCCCATGAGCCCTACATATGTTTTGTTAAGGGTTTTGCCATCTTTCCAGAGGTGCAACCCATGTATTTTTGTGATGTGTGTGGTGACTAGCACAAGCTTGCAAAGTGAGGCACTTGGTAATGCTGTTTTCAGGGACTTAGCATTTCCACCAAGTCCTTGGTCTGTTTATCTCATTATGCCATATGTTCATGTTGTTTCCTAGTGATCCGTGCCTCTTTTGAGGATGATCAGTAAGAATGTTTTGTTAATATTGTAGTGCTTTATCCATCCATGTCTTTGTTTGCAATTATGGAGCACCCTAGCTTGAGTCAATCGAGCTCTACTTTTGTCATTTCGTGAATCTGGGCAGATTGTCTACTTGTTAGCGATTTTGCCGAGGATGTTGTAGTTGATCCGTTCATGCCATGGTATTGTTCTTGCCATTTCTAGCTTGTATTTTGTGTATTCTTGATGGGTGTATGATTAGTTTGTCATGACTTGCTCTGTAGTGAGTGCATCGAGCTCGTAAACATGCCTACTTGATATCTGTTTTTAGCATGCTCCAGTTTTTCACCAAGTCTAAGAACTGATTATGTTTTTGCCATGTTCACATGCTTGCAATTGTATTTTCTGATCCCTTTTGGCTCAAGGTCACTAAGGGACTTTTGTTAAGCTCTTTGAGTAGCTCCATGCCATGCTTTACTTTGCCATGTTCAGGTCCTATAGCATGTAGTTTTGTTGCTCCGAAGAGTGCTATCTGATCTGAATTCCAGACAAGTGTTAATTTCACTAAGTCTGAAATCTGTTTACCAAATGCATTTTTGCCATGCTTGTTTGAACCTGTTAATGGATGATTTGGCTGTAGCTCAGTGCTAGTATGTTGTTAAACATCATGAATGGATCCCTGCCATGTATTTTGTTGCCATGATTGGGTGCCGTAGCATGTTCATCTTGTTGCATTTAGATGGCTACTTGCTGTAAATCGCAGAACGTGGTCATATTTGAATTGCTTGCCATTTCCAAACCGTAACTCCGATTCTGGTGATCTTTATATCGTTTTCAAGCGATTTCATCTCACATTTCCAGTGGAACACTTGGATTTACAAGTTGAGGCCAGGTTCATGCATTCCTTGTCAAATCATGCATATGCATCGCATACCGCATCCCGCATATCATCCCATGTTCATGTGTTGGTTGTTTACTATGTTGTGTGCTTCTTTCCGGTGTTTGCGTCTTCAGGTTGGTTTCGGTAATGTAGCGTTTGTGAGGACCCGCTCGTCTACGTCCGTTTGTCTTCTTCATGGACTCGTTCTTCTTCCTTGCGGGATTTCAGGCAAGATGACCATACCCTCGAAATCACTTCTATCTTTGCTTGCTAGTCGCTCGCTCTTTTTCTATGCCTATGTTGCCATACCTACCACTTGCTTATCATGCCTCCCATATTGTTGAACCAAGCCTCTAACCCACCTTGTCCTAGCAAACCGTTGTTTGGCTATGTTACAGCTTTGCTCAGCCCCTCTTATAGCGTTGTTAGTTGCAGGTGAAGATTGAAGTTTGTTCCTTGTTGGAACATGGAGACGTCGTTCCTTGTTGGAACATTGTTTACTTGTTGGGATATCACATATATCTTATTTTAATTAATGCATCTATATACTTGGTAAAGGGTGGAAGGCTCGGCCTTATGCCTGGTGTTTTGTTCCACTCTTGCCGCCCTAGTTTCCGTCATATCGGTGTTATGTTCCCGGATTTTGCGTTCCTTACGCGGTTGGGCTATTATGGGAACCCCTTGACAGTTCGCCTTAAGTAAAGCTCTTCCAGCAATGCCCAACATTGGTTTTACCATTTGCCACCTAGCCTTTCCTTTTCCCTTGGGAGTCGCGCTCCTGAGGGTCATCATTATTTTAACCCCCCCCCCCGGGCCAGTGCTCCTCTGAGTGTTGGTCCAACTGAGCGATGTCCGGGGCTACCAGGGGCAACTCTGGGCTGGCCTACCCGACGTCTGGCTCATCTGAGTGTGCCCTGAGAAAGAGATATGTGCAGCTCCTATCGGGATTTGTTGGCACATTCGGGCGGTGTTGCGGGTTTAGTTTTACCCTGTCGAAATGTCTTGTAGAACCGGGATACCGAGTCTGATCGGAATGTCCCGGGAGGAGGTCTATTCCTTCGTTGACCGTGAGAGCTTGTGATGGGCTAAGTTGGGACACCCCTGCAGGGATTTGAACTTTCGAAAGCCGTGCCCGCGGTTATGGGAAGATGGGAATTTGTTAACGTCCGGTTTTAGAAAACCTGAAGTTGACCTTAATTAAAATGCATCAACCGCGTGTGTTACCGTGATGGTCTCTTCTCGGCGGAGTCCGGGAAGTGAACACGGTGTTGGAGTTACGCTTGACGTAGGTTGTTCTAGGATCACTTCTTGATCATAGATTCTCGACCGTGCTTTGCCTTCTCTTCTCGCTCTCTTTTGCGTATGTTAGCCACCATATATGCTAGTCGCTTGCTGCAGCTTCACCTCATACCTTTTACCTTACCCATAAGCTTAAATAGTCTTGATCGCGAGGGTGTAAGATTGCTGAGTCCCCGTGACTCACAGATACTTCCAAAACCAGTTTGCAGGTGCCGATGAGTCCGTGCAGATGACGCAACCAAGCTCAGGAGGAGCTCGATGAAGATCTTGAACTTTGTGTTTTTTCGTTCTAGTTGATCAGTAGTGGAGCCCAGTTGGGGTCGATCGGGGACCGTGTCGCATTTGGGGTTCTTCTTTTATTTTGGTTCCGTAGTCGGACCTTGATTGTATTTGGATGATGTAATGCTTTATTCATGTAATTGTGTGAAGTGGCAATTGTAAGCCAACTATGTATCTCTTTCCCTTATGTATTACATGGGTTGTGTGAAGATTACCTCACTTGCGACATTGCTTTCAATGCGGTTATGCCTCTAAGTCGTGCTTCGACACGTGGGAGATATAGCCGCATCGAGGGCGTTACAGAGCACCCCCCGCACCCTCCCCTGCTCCACCACCACCGACGAGCACCCCCCGCACCCTCCCCCCGCTCCACCGCCGCCGACGAGCACCCCCCGTTTCATATTCATATTCATTTTTAAAAAAATAATAATAATAATAAAGTTTATACTACAATTGTTGTTAAACAACAATTATTACTGTTTTTACAAAAAAATATTACTGTTTCATATTCATATTAATTTTCTAAAAAATTATTACATGCAACAAAAAATAAAAATAAATTACTTATGGCGCACCTCTGGCTGGTGCGCCATTGCTATTTATAAAAAAAGATTACTAATGGCGCACCTCTGCCTGGTGCGCCATTGCTATGTAAAAAAAGATTACTAATGGCGCACCGACCGCTGGTGCGCCATTAGTAAAATCCCCCCCCCCTAGCTAATTCCCTCCCTCTCGCCAGATCCCCTTCGTCCCTCTCCCTCGCCAGATTCACTTCCCCCCGCTGCCCCGACCCACGCCGCCGCCGCCCCCGCACCCCCCACCACTGCAGCTCCTGCCCTGCCCTCCGTCACCGTCGCCGACAGCCCCTGCCCTCCATCTCCGTTGCCACCCCCAGTCAGCCCCTGCCCTGCCCCCCATCGCCGTCTTCGAGGAAGGGCTCGGGGAAGCAAGAAGGCGTTGCAGCCTCCTCGACGCGCCGCCTCCTCCTCGACGCGCTGCCTCCTCGACGTGTCGCCTCCTCGATGCGCCGCTGCCCGCCGCCTCCTCGACGCCGGCGCCCTCCTACGGCAGCCCGCCGTTATCCCACAGGTGATTCCTCACCTCTCCCCCCTTCCCCTCCTTCCCCCTAGGCTACCTCCCGCGAGTACCACAGCCCTCTTCCCCCTCTCCCCCCTCTTGATTTCCTTCTGATGTGTTCTAGGGTTAGCAAAAGTCAGCAAATTTATAGTAGAAGATGTGTTCTAGGGTTATGTTACGCAAATTGTATCATCTTGCCACTTAAGTCAGCCTTCCCTTTAAGCAGAAAATTCAGTTAGGAGCTACTGTTAGGAGCTACTGTCAAAAACTTGAGCTAATGTCAAAAAATTCAGTTAGGTACAGTTAGGAACTACTGTCAAAAACTTGAGCTACTATATGCCTTCATGGTTTCAGAACAGTGCTTCGTTAAATAGCTTTGCTTGCAGAAGTTGAGATCACACAATTGCTTCATGTGAATGAGAAAAATCTGTGTGGGTCTTAGAATCAAGTAGCAACTAGAATAAAAGGTACAACAATAGTCAAACTAGAATCTTATATAGTTTCTAGTTCAAATATACCCCCCAACACTAACATATATCAGAGTTATGGACATGAGTGGAGCTTGATCAAATCTGTCTTTATTATTCTGCAAATTTAGTTTATACATTCCTTTGTTTCCAGACAAATGATTTGAAGCGATGATGATCCCAATGGCATATCATTAGTGGCTATTTGGCTATCAGAAAAGCAAGAGACACTAAGAACGATCTGCATATTGTTTGCTGAGTTTTGGAGAACATACTGTATTCACTCTAAGAAATAATTCTGGAAACAGCACTCATTTTTTGCATGGCCTGGCAAGCATGTAGGAGTTCTCACTTGTTTTAAAAAACCGCATATAGCTCTCACTTAATCCAGTAGCTCCATGGTTAAAAATAAAAACAATAATAGAAGTTTTGTATTTTCTAAGTAAAAAACCCCACATATGCACCAGGATGTGATCTGCATACTTGTGAAATTTCATTTATAATGCTATTATAGAATCATTTTCTTGCCATAACCCACAAATTCATATTTCTTCATGAAATTTTACAGGCACATAGTATATAAAGTCCTAGATATGTTTTTTTAAAACAGGCTCAGCCTAAGAGCATTTTATGTTACCAGGTTGTGAAATGTAGTAAAATCAGTTTGATGATCAGGCACAAGACATGATATAATAAGTTGAGTTTGCAGATGATCTTATGATGGTTTGGTCTGCAGGATCTTTGTCTACTTCAGTTTGTATGTTCTGGTCATCATTACCATCTGCACATTGTGTGTTTTGCACCATGTATTGTGTTGTGCCTAAGTTATATAGGCTCATTCTAGCTGAAAGTCTTTGATATTCCCATTCCAAGAACTTAACTGTTGAAGTGACAGAAATTTGCCATGGTGCATATAGTAAAAACAATGCCATGATCTGTAAAATACATTTGTCATGCTCCATGAAAGTAAATTGCCATGGTCCAAATGTAGCAGAAGTTTCAAGTAGTGTTTTGTTTCTGTGTTTGAATAGGCAGCAAACTTTCTATTCTTTCTGTGTTTGTACAGACTTGCTAAACTATTGATGATGTTTTGTTGGGTGACCTATTATATCTGGAATGGAAGCTCACATAAGTTGAGCTGATTTTTGTCCATATGAAAGCAGAGGACCATATGGTCTGTGGCTGGGTTTTGTCTCCGACCATTGTGTCGTGATGAATTTGCAGGTACCCCGAGAGGCCCTTGAGTTTGCCGGAATGTCGATTAACTTCTGTTCCGGCAAATTCGGGTACTCCATATGTCCTATTTTTAGCAAAGCTCATGCTGAAATTTTCCGTGAATTTTAGCATGACTTTGCTAAAAAATAGGACATATGGGGTACTTGCGACTAATGCATGGGCCGGGGTATCTTAGTACTTAGTTAAGTAGGATCAACTGCCCCGCCATTCTTGCTGCATTAAACCATAGGTGGCAATAGAGCCAAGTGATTAGGCCCAACTTAGAATTCTCCTTAGCATCGATAAACCCTAGATGATAAACTCAACATAGGTGGCAATAGAGCCAAGTGATTAGTACGCTTAGGCTTTTAGGGTGCCTCGGCGTCGACAAACCCTAAATGATAAAAGCTTAGCTTTTAGGATGCCTCGGTGTCGACAAACCCTAAATGATGAGACCATGATCTTGTTCCTTGACAATAACCAACTTTTTGACCAAATTTTTTTCCTATTTAGAGCGAAACATGGCCCACAACGATGAGGCCGGTGGTTCGGGCGGCAAGCCATTCTGGGAGCTGTCCCAGGAGTTGGAGGAAGAACCTCACCGCTATGAGGACGCTGCGGAAGACACCGAAACTGACTACACAACCACTACTGGCGTCGGGGATGACACCACTGATGGCGCCGCCGAGGATGCCACCACTGATGAGGCGGCGCACGCACAGGTGGCAGCCAACCGAAGAGGCAACAGAAGGACCGGCGCCTGAGCGTGCTCAGCACCGTCAGCGAGGAATTTACTGAAGTGAACTCCGACGGGCAACCGACGGCGCCCAAACAAGTAGTCAAGGGGTACTCGGTTCAGCTCGGGTGCATTCTTCGGAGCACCGTCTCGATCAACACCGAGAACCTAAGGCATAAGGACCGAGGGAATTTGCGCAGCCTACTCTTCACGAAGCTGCACGAACGATAAAAGTTCCCCGCTGAGTTTGCAAACACACGCCTCTCAGGGAATAAAGTGAACAATGCCGCCCTCACGAAGATGAGCACGGCCCTGTCTACTTGGAGAAGCACGGTGAAGGCAATGATTGATAAAGGTGATAGTTATGACAAGATCAAGGTGAAATATCCTTTGATGAGCGAAGATGACTACAAGGAGTTCAAGATCAAGTGCGAGAGCCCCACAACCTCTGAATCAAGTCAGTGGGGGAAAGAAATGCGGCAGTTGAACTTAGGGGTCCACCAACTCGGTCCCGGCGGTTACAAAGTGGCGGAGCCTGTATGGGACAAGGAGGACGCAGAGCGTGCCGAGCAAGGCCTACCACCCCGCTTCGAGAAATACAGTGACAAGCAGACCAGGAACTTTCTCAGGACCCGGTACAAGGAGGACCCGGTAACAAAGGAGCTTACCACGGATCCGAAGACCAAGGAGCTTGAGCTTGTTCTGGTAAGGAATACACCCCCGCGTAATTAGCTCCATATGGTTGCATTCTAATTAATCCCCAATATTTCTAAATGGTTCACGTTCCTTCCGCGGGACAAAGAAAGCAGTAGCGCGGGGTCGTCTCAGAGCTCCCCTTTCGACACCCCTTTGAATAGGGCGTTGAACGTAATGAAAAACAAGGATAAGCTCAATAAGCCGACGTCAGCTTGTCGTGTGGTCGGCAAAGGCTTGTCCACAAAATGGTCGTCATACTATACCACTGGTGGGCGAAAGGAGAAAAAGACCAGCTCGGAAAGCCAGTCACGCGAGGTTGAAGCACTCAAGGCACAAGTGGCGCAGATTCCGGAGCTTGTCCAAGAGCAAGTGGAACAACAACTGGGAACGAAGCTCAACGCCATGGTGCCTACGTTGATTCATGGGCTGACGACGTGGATTGCGGGCAGCCAACAAGGGCCTCCCCCGGTTCCCAACTTCACGACTAGCAACTCGCACAGCGCGCAGGCGGCACCATTGGTGTCTCCGGCGGAGGCGGTATTCGTGTCTCCGGTGTCGGCACGGGCATTGGAGCTTAATGCACCCGGGTGTACGCTGGCCGGCACCTCGCCAGCAAGCGGCCCCTCCGTCAGTTGCACGCCCGCCGTTGGCGGTGCCTCGACATTAGCCAAGCTCAACGGCATCACGGTAACTAAGCCTCTCGGCCGATGACTTCATCTCCTTGCCTTTGACTGGGCATACCTGACGCCCTACATGTTTTCGCAGGGCGCCGCCGACGTTCCTTGCACTCTCCTGCACTTCGTGGGCGGCGAGTTGGTCGATGTCGCCAAGGGCAGAATCGTTCAACCAGGCAACCCCGTGTTCCACGGTAATCCGATGCCACCCACAATATATAGGGTTGAAGTGGTTCGGGTGCTGCCAGGCTGCGATGAGCTGTTACCTCCGATTCGACCCGCTGGGGCCGATGAAGAAGATGAGATGACCCTCAGCGCCTGCGTAAGTTGGCCCCTGCTTTGGCCGAAGAGCCAGATTCGTTTGGGGGCAGGGGACACCACCCCACAGACAAGACCGCCAGACGTGCCGGCGCCAAGCCATGGCAAGAATGCCGCAACGCTACCGGACATGCCGGACATCCCTATGGCACAGGATCCGGACATGCATATGGCACAAGATCCGGACGATGACGACAACGGTACATTTACCAATGTCAATAAGTACTTTGCCGAACATGGGTACGATGACGAGTTCTGCGGGCCTCCTTCTCAAGAACCCAACCAAGACGACCACGATCTAGCTGGTACGTCGAAGAAACCCAGTTGCAACAGGCGTCGTCTGGCGTTCAGTTCTTAGGAGACGCCTCCAGCTGCCGCCTTCACCGAGCCTCAGATAGCTGAGGTGCGAAATATTATCAGCCCCAACACGCTCAAGAAGGCGGTCTTTGAGCAGAACTCGGTCCCATTACAACAGATCAAGAAGAAGAGCCGGAAACGGCAGACTAAAAAGGGCGCCGGTGCGAGCCAGCCGGCACCGAGTACGATCCGTGCTCAGGACGGGCCAGCTTCACCTAAGGATATCTCGAGGAGGGTGCATGTGGCGGGTAGGGCGATGCTACCGACAAATATGCTCAATGCTGCAACCGGTACTATGCGGAGTCTGCACGACAGTGTTCTTTCTTTGGAGAAGCGGCGTCTAAGAGAGAATGATGTGGCATACCCGGTTTTCGTGGCCAAGGTGCCAGAGGGCAAGGGCTTTGTGGATGGCGACATCGGGGGTATGATCGTCCTGCGGTTTGATGACATCTTTGCTATGTTTAACCTTCATCCGCTGCACTACACCTTCGTTCGGCTGTTTTCGCTGAGTATGGAGATGCGGATCATTAGAGACAAGACCCCGGACATCGTGATCGTCGACCCCTTCTACATGTGTGCGAAGCTCTTGAGCAGCGCTGGGGACCGCCAAGTCGCGAGTTCACACCTCAAAGGCGTCATTCTGGCAAACCCAGATAAGGATAACTTCCTTGTGGCTTACTTTCCCGAGTAAGTCATCCCTTAACCGCCCCGTAACATATGATTTCTTAGATTTCGATCATTCTTTTTTTTCTAACATTCCGTGTTCTGTGCAGTGACACACATTGCACACTCATCCTCTTAAGCCCGAAATATTCCATGGCCACGTATTTCGACCCAAACCATAACTCCAAGATAGACTACACAAATATCAATAAAGTTCTTGATGATGTTCTCCCCGGCTACGCCAAATCTGGAGGCACCTTCACCAGGGCAGTTCGTAAGTACGGCAAGCACGTGTTCACCCACAATACGATGTTCTGCTGCGTCAAGCAGCCGCCTGGCGGTCAGAAGGATGCCTACTACGCCCTCCATCACATGCAGGCGATCGTATGGGACCATCATCACCTTCTGCTACCAAATAATCTCCAAGATTGGGCCGCGAGCTTGTCGGCAATCCAGGACGCGGACATCAGACAAGAATTCTTTTGCATCCAGTCAGAGTTTGCGGACATCATCCATCAAGATGTCCTTCATACCTCGGGGCAGTTCCACCTCAGATATCAACCGTCCAACAGGGAGATAGACGGAACGCTACAAATGCAGGCTGACATCACCCGCGATTTCATGTCCATCACGACAGACGGCGGCTTCATCCATGCTCCGGTCCCATGAGTGGAGTCGACAGTAGTGATGCTATGTGTAGTTCTGAAACATTGATTGGCTCATGTTGTAATTAAACTTTAATGAACTTGTATGTCTCTTTGGTTTGGACAGTCGTTCAACTTAGATGTAACTGATGCTATTTATTAGTAGGACCATTAATCATGCTATTAATGTCATGTCTTGCTTTTCTCTTCCGATCCTTTTGTTGCATACTTATATATTGCTTATGTATGTATTGTCTGTTGTTTGGCTTGTGCATAGAGATGCCGTCGTATGTCGTGTACAAGGGTAAGGTTCCCGGAGTCTACGATGTCTGGGAGGAGTGTCGGAGACAGGTTCACCGTTTCAGCGGTAACAGTTACAAAGGGTACACCACTAGGGCGGAGGCGGAATCTAGATACGCCCGCTATCTAGCGGGAGAGAGGAGGGAGCATTGGAGGAACCGGATGAAGACCAGTTTCATCGCGATGATGCTCATCGTGATGACCGCAGCTCTCTTCTATGTGATGGTAGTTTAGATGATCGATATCGAAATGTAATGTGAAGACAAACTCGATACTCGCGGTCTCGAGACTTGTAATGTTTTATCTTTGTTCGGTCTTTTAAATTCGGAGACTAATATGATGAATTGTATTCAGAGACTAATCTTCTATTGTATTCGATGAATCTGCTGTTGTTGTGTGCTACTGTCTATATTCTGTCAAATAATATATTTTATAACCTGTGCAAAAATCAGAAAAGTAAAAAAAATAAAACCTAATATTCATACTAATGGCGCATCACTACAGAGTGCGCCATTAGTATGCCAAAGTATACTAATGGCGCATCACCAAACAGTGCACCATTAGTATGCCAAGTATACTAATGGCGCATCCACCCACAGTGCGCCATTAGTGTGCCAAAGCACATGGTTAAATATGGCCCCTGGGAGGCATACTAATGGCGCATGGTGTTCTATACTAATGGCGCACTGGGTGGTGCGCCATTAGTATACCAGATACTAATGGCGCACCAGTGGTGCGCCATTAGTAATAATACTAGTGGCGTGATACTAATGGCGCACCAGTGATGCGCCATTAGTAGGCAAAACTAGTGCGCCATTAGTAGGCCTTTTCCTAGTAGTGTACTTTCGATCCTACACACCACCATCGAAAGCCAGGGCCATCTCCTGCCCCGCCGCCGCGGCCCGAAGGCAGGAGGTGGTCGTCGTGGCCGCCACCCCACTGTCGGCAGCTATTTCAGTACGTGGTTGGCAACAATTGGGGAGAAGTTTGGTCGGTTCAGCTGTCGAGTTGAACTGTTTGTATAAATTAAGAACGACTGCTTAATCTATGAATGAAATCTATGATTAATTACTAAATTTTAGTTGCAAAAATTAGATAGTGCTAATGATTTCTAGCTGCATATTTTGACAAATCGAAGTGATACAAGGATTGACAAATGGCAACGTTACTAGACGAACAAATATAAATCTTTCCAGTTTGACAAATGGCAAACTACCCAATATAACAGATGCAAATCTTACCAAATTGTTTGTATGTGGTTGCACACGGGTCATCCAAAACAACCGTTTGCGTTGAAGGGATGCACAAATCCTGCGTTGCTCTCACTTCGCATGTGGGTGTTCTATCGAAAATGTTTGCGATCAAGAGCTGCACAAATCCTACTCGGCACATTTTCCCTTCTGGGGAAGCTGTCGGTTTGCATACGGGTGTTCTAACTAAAACGTTTGCAATGAGTGTTTTATATTTAAAAATCGAATTAAACTGGGGAAACCGAATTAAACCTGGGGAAGCTGACAAAAAAATTACCACGGCATGTTGATGCCACTCCATGATAGCATGCCAAGTTTCATGAATTTCAGACAAGTTTTGGATTTACTAGAATTTAAAAACCAGGTATCTCAATTTTTGCGGCCGAGTGACGGTGGCAGGGTGTTTGAAATTCATTCTCATTTCTTGCATGGGACCTAAGCATGCACCCAAGGACACATATTTGATTTTTCAACCAGTTTATATGCACTGGAGAATGTGCATGTAGTTCAAATTTGAATTATGCACATAAAATGCCTGGAAAACCCTGTAAATGTATAAAAATGTCCAAACGAACCCCGAAAAATTCCAAAATTGAACACAACAATGTTGTTGTTCTATGTTGACACTCGAATTTTTTTGAAAGCAATAAGAGGCAACGGATATCGTTTCGTCCCCAAAGGTGGCACGTTCCCTACCGAAACCATCACACTTGTTGTGAGAAGCTCTGGTTTGTCAGAAGCTTATACCCAAACCTGCCCCAAATGGGACAAAAAAATTATGATGGAATGTTGATGCCGCTCCATGATAGCATGCCAAGTTTCATGAATTTCAGACGAGTTTTGGATTTACTAGAATTTAAAAACCAGGTATCTCAATGTTTGCGGCCAAGTGACGGTGGCAGGGTGTTTGAAATTCATTCTCATTTCTTACATGGGACCTAAGCATGCAACCAAGGACACATATTTGATTTTTCAACCAGTTTATATGCACTGGAGCATGTGCATGTAGTTCAAATTTGAATTATGCGCATAAAATGCCTAAAAAACCCAGTTAATGTATAAAAATGTCCAAACGAACCCTGAAAAATCCAAAATTAAACACAACACTCCTGCTGTTCTATGGTTGACACTCTAAAAATTTTGAAAGCAATAAGAGGCAACGGATATCGTTTCGTCCGCAAAGGTGGCACATTCCCTACCAAAACCATCACGCTTGTTGTGAGAAGCTCTGGTTTGTGAGAAGCTTATACCCAAACCTGCCCCAAATGGGACAAACTTTTTACCACATCATTTTGATGCCGCTCCATGATAGCATGCCAAGTTTCATGAATTTGAAACGAGTTTTGGATTTAGTAGAATTTAAAAACCAGGTATCTCAATGTTTGCGGCCGAGTGACGGTGGAAGGGTGTCTGACATTCATTTCCATTTCTTGCATGGGACCTAAGCATGCAACCAAGGACACATATTTGTTTCTTCAACCAGTTTATATGCACTGGAGCATGTGCATGTAGTTCAAATTTGAATTATGCGCATAAAATGCCTGGAAAATCCAGTTAATGTATAAAAATGTCCAAACAAACCCCGAAATATTCCAAAATTGAACACAACGCTCCTGTTGTTCTATGTTGACACTCGAATTTTTTTGAAAGCAATAAGTGGCAACGGATATCGCTTCGTCCCCAAAGGTAGCACGTTCCCTACTGAAACCATCACGCTTGTTGTGAGAAGCTCTGGTTTGTGAGAGGCTTATACCCAAACCAGCCCCAAATGGGACAAAATTTTTACCACGGCATGTTGAAACCGCTCCATCATAGCATGCCAAGTTTCATGAATTTCAAACGAGTTTTGGATTTAGTAGAATTTAAAAACCAGGTATCTCAATGTTTGCGGCCGAGTGACGGTGGAAGGGTGTCTGACATTCATTTCCATTTCTTGCATGGGACTTAAGCATGCAACCAAGGACATATATTTGATTTTTCAACCACTTTATATGCACTGGAGCATGTGCATGTAGTTGAAATTTGAATTATGCGCATAAAATGCCTGGAAAACCCTGTTAATGTATAAAAATGTCCAAACGAACCCCGAAAAAATCCAAAATTGAACACAACACTCCTGTTGTTCTATGTTGACACTCGAAAATTTTTGAAAGCAATAAGAGGCAACAGATATCGTTTCGTCCCCAAAGGTGGCACTTTCCCTACCGAAACCATCACACTTGTTGTGAGAAGCTCTAGTTTGTGAGAAGCTTATACCCAAACCTGCCCCAAATGGGAATTTTTTTACCACGGCATGTTGATGCCGCTCCATGATAGCATGCCAAGTTTCATGAATTTCAAATGAGTTTTGGATTTACTAGAGTTTAAAAACCAGGTATCCCAATGTTTGTGGTCAAGTGAAGGTGGAAGGGTGTGTGACATTCATTCCCATTTCTTGCATGGGACCTACGCATGCAACCAAGGATATATATATTTGATTTTTCAACCCATTTATATGCACTGGAGCATGTGCATGTGGTTGAAATTAGAATTATGCACCTGAAATGCCTACAAAACCAAGTTAATATATAAAAACGTCCAAACGACTTGAATAATTCCAATTTTTTTGATGACACACCTATAGTTGCATGTTCACTGCAGATAAAAGTTCTAACAATTCAAACACCATCCTTTATAGCTGTGACCCCATTACATAATTCAAATCAAGATGATATATCAAGTAGATCGCACATAGTTTATTATCACCAACCGTGTGAGATGCAGCACAAAATATCTTGGAGCACCATCGGTGTATAGTATGCCTATGGCTTACAAGAGAAGGTGCGTCGGCTACAGTCCACAGCCGGCGTGTCAAGCACACTAGCTCACTCCCCAAATATCATTTCACTGTTCATTTGTCACCGGTGAAAGATGGGGACGTGGACCCACGTCGTGAGGGAAACTTCGGCGGCCCACTCCGGCGAGAGCGCGGCCGCAGCCGCCAGGCGCGTGCTAACAAGCTTCGTGAGGGCGACCGCAGTCTGCGTCTAGGCAGCCAAGGCAGCCCAAACGGCCGATGTTGCTTCTCAGGCGGTGGCAGCAGCATCTGCCTAGGGGATAGCAACTGGCGAGAGCGGCACAGCAGCTGTCTGTTCCGCAGCGGCGGCCTTAGCCCTGATGGAGGCTGCCCACTACCATGTCGAGGTTGTCCACGCCCGGCTCGTCGCGATCACCGCACAAATCGAACGAAGCTTCTCTGGTTGCCTGTTACCAAAACGGAGGCCACCCACTAACAAAGAGTTTGCAACCCACGGCCGAAGAGCTGGCAATCGCCGAGAGAGTTCGAGCAGACGCCCGTTCCTCTGTGGCATACCTTGCCACGACGGAGCCCGCCAGAGCCCAGATTGCGGCCGCCCACGCCTAGCTCATGGCAGCCTATTCCAAAGATATGGCGGACGCGGATGGCGAGATGCTTGCCGAGTATGATGCAATTGATGCCATGGAGCCCCTTCCCCAGGAGACCGTCGGGCGCGAGCTGGACATGGAGGTGGCGGCGGAGATCGATGAGCACCAGCCGTAGTAGTACTCTTTGTTTTGTTTAATTAAGAGCGCCGGTCTTTAATTTGTTAGAGTAATTTTTAGGTCAGCTAGCTCTGTTTAATTCCTGAACTTGCTCGATTAAGAAGTTAGTCTTCTTTGTGTACCCAAATTATGCAATGATGTGGATGACCACTCTAACCAGGGAAATTCGAACCAAAATTTTTAACGTTCAAACTCAACACACACGGGTTAAGCTATCTGAATCATTTATGATGTTCACATATCATACACAGTTCTGAATAAGGGACCGTGTCTGATGACACTTTGCGTGCCAGTTTTTTCGCTGAAGCGATTCCAAATTTTCGGCTTCCATAGAAATATCTACATCCCCGCCCCCTCCCCCTTACCAAAAGCCACATTTCCCCTGTTTCTACCTTCCTTTCCAAGTTGAAACCTTCACTCCTTGCTTGCAGCGCTGCCTCCTTGCCGGCGACCCTCCTTCACGCTGCTCGGCCTCGCCTATCCAGGCAGGTAATCCACACCCGACCCCCATCCTCCTCCTCCTTCCACATCCCGCATGCCCCAACCGCAGGCGCGAGCGCGATACCTTCCACCCAAATCACCGACCCCTCCACCAAATAAGCGCCGCCCTAAGCCATGGTGCACGCGGTATAGCCAGGATATCAAGGAGCATTTGGCACCAGAGAAGCAAATCGCGGTCGCACGCGCGGATGAGGTCGCGATGGCTGCCATTCATGCCGACCCCCAGATCTTGAAGGATCACCTTGCCATTTGCTAGCTACGCAAGTTAAGCATGCTCGGTTTACCCGTTGCGAGTGCTGCTCCTGCCTTTCCTTCACAAATTCTAGTGAATTGTGCTATCTAATTTTATCATGCAATCTGTTGCTCTAGTGTATATGTTCTATATGTCGTGCAGTGTGGTGCTCATTTATTAACTGTTTGTTTAATTAGTTGTCGTCTTCAGTTAACTGTTTGATTCAATTCTGCAAATGTGATGCTCAATTCTTCAGGCTGCAATTTTGTATTGTCTTCCATGTGAGAAATAAATCGAATTTACCTTAGCAAAATACATGAGAAATGAATACAATTGCTATATTTCCAAGTTGTCAGGCATGCTTGGTTTGGTTATACATTGTACAATGTGGTGCTCAGTTAACGTTTGGTTCATTTGTGTTGTGGTGTTTAGTTAACTGTTTGGTTCAATTCTGCAATGCGATGTTCAATAGTTGTGGGTGCATTCTGTTATTGTATACCATGTGAAGAATAAATTAAATTTGGCTATAGTAAATACATGAGAAAAAAATACAATTGCTACAATTGTCTGTAGTCAACTGTTTGGTTAATTGTCTGATCTTCTATTAGGAGTATGTTATATTGTGCAATGTGGTGCTTAGTTAATATTGGTTCATTTGTTGTGATGTTTAGTTAACTACTTGGTTCAATTCTGCAATGCGATGTCCAATTCTCGTGGGTAGAATTATGTATTATTGTGCATGTGAGGAATAAATCGAATTTGGCTGCACTTAATACATGAGAAACATATACAAGTGCTATATTTCCTAGTTATTAATCATGATTGGTTTGGATAAATGGGTTTTCCGTGTGGCTTGAATTAATCTGGTGAATCTGCAATGTGCTTATTTTTCATCAACATATTTTACTGATAGCATGCAAACCCTTACTTAACCTGATGACTAACTACCATATATGTGTTGCAGGGAAACAATGAGAAGCACTGAGGTTTACAATCGAGGTTAACACATACATGGTCCGTTGTCTAATAGCACATTATTGTGCAATTGCGGGAACCATTCTAATATTTAGGTTTGTAACAATTTGGTCTTGCACATGTAGGTCCTGCTGTCAGAGGTTTTGACCCAATGTTCGACCATTTTTGCATATGGGGAAATGAGTTGTCCATGAATATCAGTCAAGTCAAGAAACTCAGAAAGATTGTTAGGATAAAGAAATTAGCGACAAAAAACAACAAGATCTTTGTCTGCACAATGAAGAAGACATCAGTTCACTACAGGATGGTACTAACTATTATACCTTGCCTTTTTTATTCCTTTGCCCCATTTCCAATATAGAGAAGATATTTATGCACATCCTTGTTTTCAGGCCTTTCCAAAGTAGTTCACTGATGATTACCTCTCAAATCACCTGTATGGTCAGGAGGCGAGGAAGGTATTCATACAACACCCACGGTTCAATATTGAAGTGTTCCTGAAGAGGACGAAGGATGGACGGTCAATGGCCTAAAGTTACAAAGACCTTCAACATCAATGAAGGCTCAATATTCGCCTTCTGCTTCAACAGTTTTCCAGATGAGAAACATCTGTCTATTACCGTCTATGATGCTAATTTCGAAAGGTTATAGATGTTGCATGTGAAACTTGGTCCTGGTGTAGTTGTGTAATGGGGTAGCTGAGTGCTGAAGCTATATGATGTTGTACTCTGATGTATTTTAATTATGAAAATGAAATATATTGTGTGCTTAATATGAAATGTCAATTAGATTAATAAATGGATTATGAATAATCGGATAATTAGCCTGCTAATGGCGAATTAGCCTGCTAATTGGGTTTTGCTATTGCAAACGGTTGTTGAAAAAATACCATGGGCGATGACCTCAGGCAATGCACACAGTTTCTAGGAATAAACCGTGTTGGATCAATGAATAATCACACATGACTTTCTCTTGAAAACTGTTTGCGTTAGGCCACCTTGCGGAAACGTTTACCACATAAAAACTGTGTGTGATGGACAGCCTTTGTCACACAGTTTCTTCTACGGACCATGTGTGATACATTCAATAACGCAAACGATTTAACGGGAAAAATTATGTGTGATGTACCTGTGAACGGAAACATTTTACTTGGAGCGACTGTGTGAGATGTACATACGAACGGAAAAGTTTAGCGGGGACTGACTGTGTGGGATGTACTTGCACCCGGAAACAATTTCGCCATATAATTGTTTTTTTTGCTCTACTGTATGTATTTCTGTATTTGAGCGCTCGCCGGTCGCACACGACCTCATTTTACCGAGCGTGTGTGCCAGGAGGGCATATCCCCGACGGTTTCTGGGTCATGTGGGAAGGACCCCCCCTATGCCCACACTCACTTGGCGACGGTTCCAAATGTCGTCGCGGAAAGGGGTTAAAAACCGTTTTTTTAGCAGCTCGCTATACTAGTGTATATTATCTGTTTTGGATGTTTTATATGCATTAATATGTTATTTTATATTATTTTTGTGACTAACCTATTAACCTAGAGCCCAGTGCCAATTTCTGTTTTTTCCTTATTTTTGAGTTTCGCAGAAAAGGAATACCAAACAGAGTCCAAACGGAATAAAACCTTCGCGATGATTTTTCTTGGACCAGAAGACACCCCAGAGACTTGGAGATCAATCGGAAGAGCCATGAGGCAGCGACAAGGGGGGAGGGCGCGCCTAGGGGGTAGGGTGCACCCCCTGCCTTGTGGGCCCCTCGTGACTCCCCTGACCTAATTCTTCTGCCTATATATTCACATATATTCCCAAACCACTAGAAGTATCCATGAAAACACTTTTCCACCGCCGCAACCTTCTGTTCCGTGAGATCCCATTTAGGGGCCTTTTCTGGCATCCTGTCGGAGGGGGGTTCGATCATGGAGGGCTTCTACATCAACTCTATTGCCCTTCCGATGAAGCGTGAGTAGTTTACCATAGACCTACAGGTCGATAGCTAGTAGCTAGATGGCTTCTTATCTCTCTTTGATTCTCAATATCATGTTCTCCTCTATGTTCTTGGAGATCTATCCGATGTAATCTTCTTTTGCGGTGTGTTTGTCGAGATCCGATGAATTGTTGATTTATGATCAGCTTATCTATGAATATTATTTAAGTCTTCTCTGAATTCTTTTATGCATGATTTGGTATCTTTGTAGTTCTCTTCGAACTATCGGTTTGGTTTGGCCAACTAGATTGGTTTTTCTTGCAATGGGAGAAGTGCTTAGTTTTGGGTTCAATCTTGCGGTGTCCTTCCTCAGTGACAGTAGGGGCAGCAAGGCACGTATTGTATTGTTGCCATCGAGGATAAAAAAGATGGGGTTTACATCATATTGCTTGAGTTTATTCCTCTACATCATGTCATCTTACTTAATGTGTTACTCTGTTCTTCATGAACTTAACACTCTAGATGCAGGCAGGAGTCAGTCGATGTGTGGAGTAATACAGTAGTATAAAAAGGGTCAAATGTGAAGCACATTAGTGCCGGTTTGTAAAAAAACCGGCACTAATGTGATCAATAGTACCGGTTCGTGGCGGCGATCAATAGTACTGGTTCGTGGCGAACCTTTAGTACCAGTTCATGCCACGAACCAGTACTAAAGAGGTTGTGGCAGCCTGCGGTTAGGCTATGGCCCCACCATCACCATTTAGTGTCGGTTCGTACCACGAACCGGTACTAATGAAGTTATGGCAAGCTGTTTTTAGTCCCACCTCGCTCCCCTAACAAGGCTTTTACCACCTTAAATATGTTTATTCTCAAACTATCACAAGCACTTGGTCTTCATTGAACTCTATATGTAGAATTTGTGGCCGCAATATGAGTCTTCACCGGTTTATAAATCGTTGAGGACTCATATTGACAATTCAGATTGTACACAAAAAGATCATTGATGATCAAAGTATTTTTGATGTATAAGATCATATTGACAATTCAGACTGTAAAGAAATATAAGATCATGATCTAAATGCTCTTATATTTTTTGCGTTCAGTATGCACCATTCAAAGCGACGCCATCAACTTTCAACCATTTATGCCTTCATTTGCTATTTTCATGCATTTAATGATTTGTTTTGAGAACTAAATGACCTGGAAATTGAAAAGCACTACAAATGAACTCTGAAAAAGTTGAAACTTGGCATGGTATCATCATTTCACCCACATAGATTGTTCAAAAAAGTAGAGAGGGTTACGGCAAAAACTGGATGCATTTCGTTTACAAACTGGACAATCTCTTTCGAAGTATTCGGGTTTCTGACGAAATTAAACTCATCTGTTACAAAGGCATCTCATTTTTTTTAACTTATTACAACTCCAGACTTTTTGTGCATTCAGTATGCACCATTCAAAGCGACGCCATCATCTTTCGATCATTTCTGCCTTCATTTGATATTTTTCATGCATTTAATGATTTGTTTTGAGCTAAATGACACTAAACTTTGTGCAGGCAGCAAACCACCTTTAGTACCGGTTGGTGGCTCCAACCGGTACTAAAGGGTGACCAGTACTACAGTTTCTTAGTAAGCTGTTTTTTAGTCCCACCTCGCCAAGAGAGGGACTAGGAGCGGTTTATAAGCCCTGAGTGCAGAGACGATGAAGAAAAGGCTCAATGCTCACGTTGCTTAGCTTCAAGCCTTGAGGAATATGGTAGACTGCACGGAGCTATGTGCAGTGCAGTTTACACTATTCCGAAAGGCTTGAAGCTAATTAGCGAGCATTGCACCTCTTTTTTATTTTTAATAACTTATTGCAACTCCGGACTTCTTCTGTTATGGCAAAAACTAGATGCAGTTCGTGTACAAACTGGACAATCTCTTTCAAAGTATCAGGGCCGTTTTCAGACGAAAACTCATCTGTTACACCGAAAGGCATGGTATATAAAAATAAATGAATAGAAGAAAATAAATAAAGCAGAAAAGAAAAAATAGCAGAGAAGAAAAAAACTATAGTAGAAAAGAAAAAAACTATATAAAAAACTACTCAGAAATAAATAGAAGAAAATAAATATAGCAGAAAATAAAAAACTACTCAGAAATAAATAGAAGAAAATAAATTTGGGGCGCTGCCCTGTGGGCCTGCTAGACCACGGGCGTGCAATTTCAGGCCCACAAGGCCCAACAGACTCACAGGGCAGCGCGCCGTAGTTAGGCCCAGAAGCCTGCATATAGAGGAGTTCGAAAGGGCAGTCGCAGCTGGGTTTATAAACCAGTGCGGCTGCCCTTCGTCCGGCGAGGTGGGACTAAACTTTGTGCAGGCAGCGCACCAACTTTAGTACCGGTTGGTGGCTCCAACCGGTACTAAAGGGTGACCTTTAGTACCGGTTGGAGCCACCAACCGGTACTAAAGGCCTGCTCTTCCCGCCTCTTGGCCTGGAGAAAATAGGCCTTTAGTACCGGTTGGAGCCACCAACCGGTACTAAAGACCCATCCTATATATGTAGCACTTACGAAAATTTCAGTTTCATCCCCCACTTCGTCTCCAACCGCGCCGCTCGATCCCGTCGTGTCGCCGCCCGCCGCCCGTCGCCCGTCGTCCGTCGTCGTCGTCGCTATCCCCCGCCCCCGCCCGTCGTCGTCGTCTCGCGCCGCTGCCCCAAACACCGCCGCCGCCTGTCGTCGTCGCCGCGGCGCCGCCCGTACGTCTCTCTCCTCGCACCCGCGCGCCCCGGCCGGCCCGTACGTACGCCGCTACCCCCGCCCCGTACGCCGGCGCCGCCGCTCGTACGTACAGGGCGGCGGCGTACGGGGCGCGGCGTACTGCACATACACACACATACGTATACACGCAGTACACACACATACACATTTTTTACTTATATTTTCTGTTATCTGTTTTTTAGAAAAGTTAATTAGACGATCGAATGTTAGATTAATGTCAATTGTTAGAGATGAATATACCTAGATATTAATTAGGTATATAAGATTTGAACTAGTTGAATAATTAATAAAACTTGTTGAATTAATTAGTTGAATTAATTAATAGAACTTGTTGAATTAATAGAACTAGTTGAATTAGTTGAAATAATAGAACTAGTAATGTTTCACCTATATATAGAACTTAACTAGTTTATTTTTCTTTTTTTTAATTTTTTATATATATTTTTAGTTTATATAAATGTTAGATTAATGTCAAATGTTAGATGAATTAGATAGAAATATATGTTAGATATTAATGTCAAATGTTAGATGAATATTAGAATTAGTTAGATATTAATTAATGTTAGATAGTAAGTGTTTAATGTTTCACCTATATGAACATAGGAAATGTCGTCTGACGATGAAAAAGATTTCATTATGTGCGAACACTGTGAAGACCAACGTGGCCTGTGCGACAGAAATTTCCTTGTTGATAATAGGCGCTTCAGCATCAAGCTGGATGAGACATTCGAAGTGGATACAGTAAGTCACAGCGGCACGTATTTTTCGTAATAAAGCATGACTTATGCTTCATTTGCTTGAACTTATAATTTTAAATTTTCACTATTCTACTAGTGCATCCCCTGCCATGCTCGAATTTTTGTCTTAGATAAGATAGGTTTCAGTGCGATGAATGATATGGAGGTAAAGAGAGTTTACTTGAAGACCGAGCATGGGTATACTTTCAATGTCAAATTATACAATGCAGACACATACACCCATTTTGAATGCAAAACTTGGCAAGCACTATGCAAGGCTTATGCATTTGAGCCTGATATGGTTATCACCTTTGATATTCGTCCGGAAGATGATATTGAAGGTAATAGAGACATCTGGGTCGATGTGCAGATGCCTCTAGTTCTACCATTATATGAGTTTTTCTCAACCATGTTTATGTCTTTGATATTGTTTATTCAAAAATAGTTGACAACTAATTTCTATTGTCAGCTTATTTCGGTTCAAGCAAACATGTCCGGCGCTCGGTAGACAGGACCTACTACTATCCCGGGGCTGAACTAAACTGCGAGGAGATAAGTCATTATGTTTCATGGCTTGAGGATCTTCATACTGTCAAGACAAATTTTCTTCCTGCACTTAGAAATGTTAGTACTCAAAACGTGCGACCAATAGTGATCATATTGAACTACGGTCACATCTATAATGGAAAGATGGTAAGATTTTTACTATTTGTCCTTAGTGCATCTTTTGCATACATTATTTTTGAATCTAAACTTCCATTGCTAAGTATATTAATTATTATACGATGTTCTTCTACAAGAACTCCCGATGACAGTTGTGCCTTAGTGGATCAAGACAAAAGGTCGTATGTCAATGGTTAGCTTACGACCAAGATATCCTACATTGCACATGAGTGCATTCAGGATTTCTAAAAGCGGTGAATGCTTAATAGTGAAAGATTGGAGCAAAACTGTTAACGATCGCAGAGAAGTACTAGGGGGCAGCAAGGACAAGTGCAACCCATGATTAGGAGACAGATTCATCTGCATGCTCCAATATGATGAATCAGGAGAGCTATACATATTCTATGCTATTTTACCTGAGAGGGAGCAGCAGGAGTGATTTAGCTAGTTCGTGCTCTTAGTACTTGTCCTCTCATGTTCGTATTCTCGTCCTGAACTCAATTAATCTCAAATAGTGATTTGCTTGTGAACGCTTATAATATCATGACCATGTTGAACTCGATGATATCTTTGCTTCTGTTACAAGTGAATGTTTCTTCTTTAAGCTAGTGTTGGTGGTGATTAGATAGCGGTAATGACTATGATGTGATAAATAGTGGTAATGACGACTACGATGATTTTTAGCTAGCTAGTATATATATATATATATATATATATATATATATATATATATATACTGTTGTTGGTGATGATATGATGCAAGAGTTTATTTCTATATTAATATGTGATGATGATGAGTTATTATATATATCATTTATGAAAGAAACCGCAAATTAGTTTGAACTAGATGGATCCTAGCTAAGTGATCAAGTATATATATATGCCATATCCATATCCATATCAAGTATAACAACTCATTATAACGTAAAACAATCCTAAATTAAATTGATAACACAAATTTAAAGGAAAAATAAAAAATAAAACCAAAACCCACAAACATTTAGTACCGGTTGGTGTTACCAACCGGTACTAATGATCTACCGCACCCGTGGCCTGGCTCGTGCCACGTGATTGCCCTTTAGCACCCGTTCGTGCTGAACCGGTACTAAAGGGGGGGGGCTTTAGTGCCCAAACTTTAGTGTCGGTTACCGAACCGGCACTAAAGGGCCTTACGAACCGGTGCTATTGCCCGGTTCTGCACTAGTGATAGTAGATCATGCAGAATCATTTCGGTCTACTTACACAGACGTGATGCCTATATTTCATAATCATTGCCTTAGATATCGTCATAACTTTGCGCTTTCCTATCAATTGCTCGACAGTATTTGTTCACCTACCGTGTTATTTGCTATTTTGAGAGAACCCTCTAGTGAAACCTATGGCCCCGGGGTCTATTTTCTGTCATATAAGTTTCCGATCTACTATTTTGCAATCTTTTACTTTCCGATCTATAAACCAAAAACCCAAAAATATTACTTTATCGTTTGTTTAGTTTCATCTTTCTCTATTAGATCTCACTTTTGCAAGTAACCGTGAAGGGATTGATAACCCCTTTATCGCGTTGGGTGCAAGTTGTTTGATTGTTTGTGCAGGTATTGATGATTTGTGCATTGTATCCTACTGAATTGATGCCTTGATTCTCTAACGGAGGGAAATACTTATCTCTACTTTGCTGCATCACCCTTTTCTCTTCAAGTGAAAAAACAACGCAAGCTCAAGAAGTAGCACGAACTCCAGCAGGAACACTAGATCTCCTATCAAGATATGCCAAGACGTGCATGAGTCGTGCCCTTGCTGAAGGTGGTGGCTTGAAGCTTGGCCTTGGGATGAAAATCCCAAGACTGACCTTGGGTTGGACTCGTCATCATTGGTTCACGTGCGGTGATTCCTTCTTGAAGGTTGTGTATTTTTCATTTTATTTCAGTCTTTTGCCATAGGGTTGGTGGATGTTGGGTGGAGTTACTGTCCCGAGGCATGTGGCCTTGGGTATTCTTTTCTGGGTCGAATTTGTTCGGCTGCTGGATTTATATGAATAATAGTAGGACTATGCAGATGGATGGACAGACTGGCAAGGATTATGTAGATCTCTCTCCTGAAGATGGGTCAGCGGTTCGATGATGGTGGTGGCGTCTAAAACGTGTGCATGTGGTTTACACTTTAGGCCTGCTGCACCGGCTGTGGGTTCCAATACATTATGTGGATAGATCGGCGATGGCACCGGTTTTAGATATGAAAAGTGAGAGCACTCCACATTATCAAGTTTTGTAGGTATGAGTGATGGCTTCGGATGGCTTGATGTATGTTCTTGTTAGACCCATGTTGAATAATAAATAAAGATGGTTGTATGCATCGATTGATGCAGAGGCCGGGGGCCTTAACCTCCTTTTCCAAAAAAAACCGCTATATATGCCCGCGCTTGGGCGATTTAGGGCATCCGCTCTCCACCGCGTTTCATCTACTCCGACGAGAAATCGAGTGAGCTCCGACAGCGTTTTGCGGCAAGGTTTTCCACCTGATCTTGGCGGCGATGGCGTCCGCGGGTGCGAAGGTGCGGCGGCGACAGGGGGTTTGGCGACCACGGTGGGTTCGGGTGCTGCGGACGGTTCGGCAGCCGCGGCGGGATCGCCGGCCGCAAGCGTCGCAACGACGAGAAGGCCGGCGGCTCCAGCCTCCGCCCTCCCATGCCCGACTGACAAAGTGAGGCGGCATGCCCAGCGCCGGATCACGGGCTTGGCGAATTTCCGTCGCCTCGACAACCTCTTCGATCCGGCCCTCCAGCGCCACAGGGTGGCCGAGCACGCGTGGTTTGAGGCGAAGCAAGCCGCCGCAGTCGGAGATGCAGCTGCGGCCGTGCATGTCGGCACTCCAGGAGGAGTACCAGCTCGCGGCGACCCTCTCCGGCACACTCATCTACCACACCCTCCACGTCAATGAGCCTCTGCCCCGCGACGGCAGCGAAGCGACTCTGGTGACGAGTAGATCTATGATATGCATGTTTAATTTCTGTAGTGTTTAATTTCGGTTTGTATTAAAAACTCTCCTATGCTATGCTTGTGATGAACGACTCTGGTGACGAGTAGATCTATGATATGCATGTTTAATTTCTGTAGTGTTTAATTTCGGTTTGTATTAAAAACTCTCCTATGCTATGCTTGTGATGAACTCCGGCGAGATGTTTTTAGCGGGAACTAGTATGTTCAGATTTGCAGGATTGATATGCAAGTTCTGTTCTGGTTGTGCGCCCGGCGTCCTGCAAAAAAACGTTTACGGGATACTGTACATGAAGACGGCAGGTCGCGGAATCTGCTAAAGATGCTAAAGATCAAAGACCCACAGGGCAACCCGACTTACGCGCTTTTGCAATCATTCTAAGCCCTACGCGCGAGCAATGAGATCGAACACCCCGACTCGCGCACGAAATAAGCCAAGGACTCTGCAAAAGATGCTGCTCCCGCCCATCAGCACGCCAGCTAGCCCCAGCGCGACCAACGGTAATACTAACTGATAGTAAACCACACATCAGGAGCACGTCGTGTTGCAGATGAGCAGATCACGGTTAAAACAACAAACGGTAATAACTGAAAACTGAAACTAAACGTCACATCATCATAGGGTCACAAAAAACCAAAAGACGATCCAGACATTTCATTCTTCCATCCCAGCTTTGTATGTGATTCACAAAACCGATAGTGAAAAGAACCAATAATAGCATTCGACAAGAAACTTAAAACTGAGAAAGCATGATAACAGTCTCAAGATGATAGAAGTCTTGCCAAAACTGGTATGAGATTTAGAGGCTTCGTTTTCACTTCTTCTGGTTTTGCTTGTCTTCAGAGAGCTCTTAGGCGTATGAGATTTAGAGTGGCTTCATTTTCACTTCTTCTTAGCTTTTTGCTTGGACTTGCAAGAGCTCTTAGGCGCGGGCTCTGGGGCAAGAATAACCACTTCTTCGAGAAGGTATGGGGCAAGAATAACCACTTCTTCGAGAAGGTATGGGTGGCCCTTAAAACCATGTATCTCTGAAGCAACCTTGTCAAACAAATCACGGATGGCATTCTGAACCTTCTTCAGTTGCGGGTAGTCCAGTGGGGATTTGCCATGATGACCGGCAAGGGAGTTGCAAGCAATCCTGATCAAGATAAAATGTTAGAACAGCATTGGCTCGCTCGCGCCAGCCAGGTACTTGCAAATGAACTAACAACATTACTAATCTATGCTGGATCACTGGATCAAACATAAAAATGCCAATTAGACGATTATTAATCTATGCTGCCATTTTTTTGAAGCCAATCTAACATGATATGCAGTAACTAAAAGTATAGTTAAGCAGTTCTGTTATGAAACTTGGCTAGTAACTACAAGTATAGTTAAGCATTTCTCTTATGAAACTTGGCTAGTAACTACAAGTATCTTATCTCTTCTCATAGTGGCAGGAGAAATTAGAGTGGCAGGCAACTTAAATTACAGAGGCATGTGAACAGTAAGTACAACAGATAGGAAACTGAAATTCCATCAAAAAAGCTTTGAATGCATATCATTTTTGGTTTATTTGTCTTCGATTACAAAGTAAAGTGAACCAAAAATAGCTATCCAACAACTAGAAAGGAAGCAGCACTACCCATCAAAACATAAACCAAAAAGGAAATAGTTCAAAAATGGATGCAGTATTTTCCAACAATGACAAAAACCAATAAAATGGAGCTAAAAATGGATGCAGTATTCCTGAACGAAAAATAAAAACCAAAATGAAAAGGTTCTAAAAGGATGCAATATTAACCAACAAAGACAAACCAAATGAAAAGGTTGTAAAGGATGCAGTATTAAACCAGGAGAATCGTGGGGTTTTCAACTTTGAGACAACTGTTGTTAAGATTACATGGGGAAATTGGAAACTGGATCATACAAAACAGCCTATCTAACAGGGATCATTAATTATAGTGCTAAGATTACTAGGACTTGTAGAAATTGAAGTGGATAATACAAAACATATCAATCTGACTCAATCCCACCCAAAGTTACACTGCAGCAACATTGCAAACATATACATGAAGTCACACTACAAACAAAACACTAATTAGTGATCACTAACACAGAACTACCCCCTCAACACACACACACACACACACACACACGCACATGTATATCATACAGTTACTCCATGGAATAACACTAGTTACAAAGAACAATCATCAACAATTACCCTGCTAGAGAGAATGCCAACAATTACACTAAGAAAGCTTCAAGAAAGCAACAACCGCACACACAAGGTCACTCTCCGCCGCCGGCACCTACAGCTCCGGCTCTACGCCGCTCAAACAAAAATCAACTGGGGAGAAACATTTAGAGAAGGGGAACCAGCAGAAAAAAATATAGCCGAGAACAACACTAAGAGGACAAAGCTGCTGTCTAATCCTCCACTCATCGCTCTCCGCCGCCGGCGACTACAGCTCCAGCTCTACACCGCTCAAACCAGAGCTTCCTCGCTCTCGCTTCCCTCGTTTCAGGATAATGCAGCGAGGACAAATTGAAATGAAATGAAATGGAACATCTAATTTCAGTGGACTAGTCATTAACGGGTGGCTCCACAAAACAACACACCTGCTCAGAGAGTTAAGGATTGGCCCAATGCAAAACAACTGCCTGGTAAGATAAATACAGCGCCAAAGATAAATACAGTAGGCGAAAACTTGAATGAAGACCCCATAATATTACATTTGACTGTAAAATAGCAAGAAAAACCGTAGAAATAACCTCTATCCAGTGTATCTCAATCTAGTCACAAAAAGCCATGACATTCAAAGCAATATTAAATGCCAGTCACAGGTTGTATCTAATTCGTGCTGGTATATGTACAGTCTAAACAACAAACAAACTAGAGAATGGAATGTAAATCAAAATGGCCCGCCATAAGCTCCAATAGACAATCTTTGTTTTAATTACGCCCAAAATTTTACCTTCTTCTCAGTATGGACCCCTCCCTGCACTTGCCCCGGTAAGTACCAACATCTCTCACGGTAACCTCATCCCTGCCAACAGTCAACTCCTCCGGAGGAGGGGGGAGGAACTCCTCCAGTTCCTGCAAACACAAACACAAATAACCATTACGAAATGAAAATAATCAAATTGCTATGGATAGCAGTAACAAAAATGCATAGGCATCTAGATTTGACCTGAACATTGACTCAACCTCTCCAGACGGTGGACAGCTTCCCCACATTCTCCACATCCAGTTCGTCCAGAGTAGGCTCTTTATCCAGATTCAGATTCCCAGCTCCAAGCCAGTAGAGAGGCTGCACAAATTCATATCAGAAGACAGGTGTAGGGAGAGAACAACAATCTAAAGATAAAAATCCTAAATCGACCAAGGAACTGAACTCTGCAGCCAAAATCACCTTGTGGCCAGACCCCCCCTCCCTTGTTCCAATCGCCCCAGAACGACATCTGAGAAGATGCAGGTATTAGATCCATCGACACGATGAGGGAGCAAACCAGTCCGCGGACACGGATACAGAAGATGGCCATCCAACGTTACATTTCAACTACTATCCGTACAACCAGATAAAATTCATGTAAACATGACCGGATTTTCAAAAAAACGATAAGAGATTCATGCAAACACGGCGGATTTCAAATAAACATGACGGAATTCATTACAGTTTGGACATACTTTTAACTAAAAGCGTTGCTCGTCCGGCTCTGCACGCACCGTTAATCTATACCTAATACCTAATAATAATAAAGCATGGTGTGTTTCGTTAATTTTTTTATCCTTCACCATCCATCCAAAAGATTTTTTATCCGAGGTGGTATTAAATTTTTATGCATTTATCTGCTAAAAAAAGCTTTTCCAGAATTTCGTACATAGGCCACGCGCTGTGGCCCAGCAAAGCCAGCCCACTTATTTTTCTGCCAACACAGCTCGGAAATTTCTATTTCCCGCACAGAGCGGCAAATAATAGGACCTTCGCCCAGGACAACCAATAATGGGCTGGCCCATTTTTCTTTGTTTCTATGTTCTACTTCTATTTTTATTTCCTCCTCCTATATATTTTTTCCCTTCCATGTTAATTTTTCTTACAGAATTTATTTCATAAATTCAAAACTCTCAAAAAAGTTTAGAATTAAAAAAACAAATTTTGGAAAATGTTCAGAATTCCAATATTTTGTTGATATTTAAAAAAATATTTGGAACTTGAAAAAGGTTTCCTGTTCTATTTTTTTATTGTTTTTAAAAATAGTTCAATATTTTGAAAAAGAAAATGGCATTTAAGAAATGCTCCAAATTCAAAATATATTCTTGGTTTAGTGAAATTTTCACAATTCAAAATAATGTTCGCCTATAAAAGATAAATATTTTCAAAAAATGTTATGAATTTTCAACACATGTTCCCATTATAAATAAAATGTTCACAAATTCAAATAATGTCCATGTTTTTTTTAAATTGGTTTTTCAAAAATGTTCATGAATTTGAAAAGATGTTCATGTTTCAAATTTTGCTCCTATTTTTCTGAAAATGTACATAATTTTCGAAATCAAATTCAAGATTTAAAAAATGGTTCATGTTCCTACAATATCAGAAACTTCATACCTTCAAATCTCCTGGGTTGAAAGGGAAATTAGATTGAATAATTCATGGGCCTTCTCTGGCGTACGATGACATAACAAAACTCTTAAATGTCCTCAATCAATGATTGAAAAGATAGCGGATTGATTACTTCACACCCGGCGAAACCGAGAAGCTAAATGTTCATTTTTCACGTGCACACAGGGTTTTGCTTGCACATATAATTCTCACTAACTTTAAATGCATATTATTTTTTCTTCCGTTGCAACAATCGGGCATATGTGCTAGTTTACCTAATCTAAATGATCGCCGACGCCCATTCCCGTGTCCAGGCATGAGCCCCGAGAGCTGAAGCTTCGCCTTCTCCAGTTCCGCCTCCATAACCTCTGCCTTCGGAGCGTCGAGAAGTGAAGTCGTCCTCCTCCATGTCGTCGCCAAGCGGCTAATCGACCGACGATCTTTAGCTCACCAAGCTTGGCTTCAACGGGAGGGAAGGAGTGGTCGCCTTCTTCGGACCCGAGCAACGGGGACCTACCATGCACTACTCTTCCTCACTATTGGCGGTGCCCGTTGACGTATCGGCTTCGTGGTCGTGGTGGAGGGGCGCAGCCGAGGCGCAGCCGGGGCGGAGCCGGCGATGTCCTCCTCCTCGCTTGTCTTGCCCCACACCTCGTTTGCTGCCTCGTCAAACTCTTGGTAGGCGGCCTCCAGTTCCGCTTAACGTTGGCACTACCGCCAGCGGGCGAGGGGGATCTCGCGGGCGGAGCGATAGGACTCATGCAGCGCCGCCTGCTCCGCCACATCCGCGTCCGACGCGATCTCCCTACGGGCGTTGAGCTGCTCCTCCGCCTGCTGGTGCTCCTGGAGGAGATGAAGGTTGTGGGCGGTGTCATTAATGTGGGCGACAAATGGACAGACGGGCGGCCGTGGTGTCATTTGAACGTGGAGACATCGCGCACACCGAGAAGCGGCGCAGGCGCTCCTCTCTCGGTCGGGGCCACTTCAATGCCGGCACCAGTGAGAGATCATGTCCACTCTAGCTGGGCATGAATGTGGCACTGACACTCTGGAGCAGCGCAGACTGTTTCGGGCGAGAAGCGCGCGTGGGCAAGGAAGGTGGTTCGGGTGGGCCAGGGCGGTCACACGCAGGCGTGGCAGCGGTCCGGACGCCTCGCAAAGCACTACTACTCCCCCCACGTTTGACTCTGGTTCGCGGGAGAAAGTGCATTTGGATGGCACAACACGTCCGGCTAGCGCGGTCCGAACGTATGCGAACAGTTTGAGGGTCGACGTTGGAGATGCCCTTGATGTGGGATGTCCGTCCTCTATCTCCCAAAATGAATAAAAAGGGCAGCCCGGTGCATGTAGCACCCGCTTGCGCAGGGTCCGGGGAAGGGTCCGACCACTTCGGGTCTATAGTAAGAAGCTGTTTCCAGAACTTGAACCAGTGACCTCATGGTCACAAGGCAGCAGCTTTACCACTGCGTCTTCATCTCCCAAAACGAGTGCCGAACCAAAATTGCAGAAATACAAGTAGTCCCGATTGTTTTGATTTTTGAAATGGCCTCGATTTGGTACCGCTTGCGCAGCCCACACCGAAATAGTGCTTTACCCCTAGATGTCCAGTCAACTGTTGCGCCTCAACGCATTTCGGGGAGAACCAGCAGAGAGGTTAATCATGAATCCATTGATTCTTCTCATTAATTAAAATTTGTTTCTTACCACTTTGTATTTGGATATTCAGGTGAGAAGAGGTTATCTAGTCTTTATTTCAAAAGCGGGTATAGTGAATCATGTATTTGTGTATACAGTATATGAAAACTCGCTCAGATTAGCAGGGGGGTCTACTAAAGAAACATTATAGAATAGTACCCTTCAATCAGAGATGTGCGCAAGAGGCTTGGAGAAAACTTGTGTTTTCAGGATTATGTGAAGCTAGTGAAGAAACAAAAAATCAATAGGTACTTGAACCCGAGTACCCAAGAAAAAGCAGAATATTTGATGGAAGAATAGGTGCCTCCTCTAATAGGGATGTCATATATCTTAAAATTAATCCATCAAGTTGATGAGCAAATTCACATGCGTTCTACTGGGCCCTACTCACCTGTTACACAACAACCCGTTCGAGGAAGAGCCCAGCAAGGGTTGATATCGCATCGAAATGAGGAGGCAGAAAGAGAGGAGGCGACGCAACGCAACGCTTGCCGGCCCACACAGTCACACTTGCCAGCTCTTGTAAAACAGAACAAAGGGAACGCCCTGTACTCCTCCATTTGGTCCTTGGATCTTTCCCTTTGCAAAAGTTTTGAAAACAAACCAACAGGACCCTCTCTGGCCCCGAGATTGTCTTCATGGCTCCTATGCAAGTACTACCAACTACCGTGCATAATTTAAACGGGCATTTGGGCTGTGGGCCCCTTCGTCACTTCAATTAATCGTCTCCGTGCATCGACCGTATCATCGCCATGTCTCCGTGCATACCGAGCAAGCCAGTAGATTGACATGTCACTTAGAGAGTAAAGACGGCAACAGTGAGATGGCAGGGATAAAGATTGCGAGGGTCCGTGGGGTATTTTCCAAAAATCTCACTAGTACCCACGTACGAGCAGTAACGGTGATCAACATTCATACGGCGTGGCTGTGGTTGTGGCTGCTAGATCTTGAAGCACATAATAAGATTCCGTTTCCTAGGAGTGGAATGCTATGCTATCATCTCTCTCACCCTTTGGATCCCCTTGACCACTACTTAATGTCTTGCGGAATTAGATCGCAAATTTATACGACTTGCAAAAAAGGAAAGGAAAAGGTTCCAGCCATCTGGTGCAAGCATACATAAGAGCATGCCCGCGGCGTGAAGCCTAGTGATTGTTTGATACGGTTTGCATATTGATCTGATGTTGTTTTACTGCTGTTGTTTGACATACCACCACCACACTTGGGGTACTAGTAATAAGTTCGAGTTCTTAAAATATGCTCGTAAATCTAATACTGGAGCAGTTTTATATTGGTTGAAGTCTGCACGACCACGGTCATCACAATATACTGGATTTTCTTTAAGTCTACTCCAAGCTGGCGTTTGATCTAACCGCTTCTTAAATCTGTTAAGCTCGTACCCAGTTCAAAATGGACGCTCGCTAGTAAACAGTATCGCCGGAATCACTTATTTTGCCTAGTGCCAAGTAGTTTGCCAAGTGTATTTCATCGGTCACTCGGCACACACAACCTTTGTTGAGATGGTACTAAATTACTAATAGGGGAATTTGCACGGTCGTACCTATAGGACCGGGCTTTTTTGTGTGGCTGAACGCAAATTAAATCCTTCGCATGATTCACCACAAAAGCAATCAACATATTGTATATGGAATCATAAAGGGAATAGAACCATCCAATGCACGCCTTGGCAAGTAAAATGTCAAAGTACTTCAAGATAATAGAGGAAAGAGGGGGATAAATACTTCAAAGGGGACTCTAATTACCTGCAAGCAGTGAACTTATCTTCTGGAACTGTCATGAACAGAAACTTCGGTAGCAGCCCCAAAACGGCAGCAGTAGGTCAGGGTTTGTAGAGAACAGAGCCAGGGCAGGGTCAGAATAAGAGATCTCCCCGCGTAGAGCGAGGAAAACAAACCTGCAGTGGGGGGAAAGTACATATCAGAGGAATATCAGTGGAAATAAAAACTGAAATAATATAGAGAAGACGAAGGAAAACAACATGAGCGGGATAAGGTTATGACTGAAAATTGATGGTGAACACGACTATACTGACTCGTGCGGAGAGACAGTCTGGTGGTCATCGTGGCAGATTCAAAGCCAAGGAGGAAGAACGATGGGTAGAGAATGAGAAGACACAGCAGGGCTAGAGAAGTACTGTGGGTCCGAATCAGATCTGCCGGCGAAAAAAATCTAGCGTGGTTTCTATCCGCAAAATAGGAGATGAATTGGAAGAACCACTGGCTCACATCGAAAACCTAGGATGTTCATCGTGTTCAGGAGATCCTCTGTCCATGGTCCTGTGAACATGCAAGCAATACCAATCTGCACAAGAAAATAGATGTCATGAGCGAAAATTCACAAGCAACACAACAGACCACACTCCGGCTTCCTACCTCCGGCGGGGTGGATGACCGTGCATGACGGCCTGGGTTCATAGGATCCTTCGATCTTATGCCATGTGAAGATGCAAGCGCCACCAAGGGAAGATCTACACGGAGAAGAGAAATTGTGAGCGAAAAAATCACGGTTAGCTGCGACGGAAGGAGGAGCATCAATTGCGTATTAATGGCGGCCACCGGCCAACAACCAGGCCTACGACGACGACGGAAGGAGGAGCAAGGTTAGATCGATCCACAAGAGGGGACAGTGACAATACAGAGAAAAATAGAGGTGTGCCGACGACGACGGCCACATGCAGGATTCGTGTCTCCGGCGGACTAGCCATGTCCATGCACGGCAGCCACGCACGGGGATCCATCGCCGGAGGCGGAGCGAGAGCCATAGGCAGAGTAAGAGGGTTGGGGGGGTGGGGGGCGGGGGGCGGAGCCGTGTTGTGCGAGTACCGCACACGACTCGATAACCTGGGACTCGCGTTGGGCGGCTGCGTGCGTGGACCCTGGCGGTCAGTCTGTGTGGCTAAGTTGTATGCCGCGTATCCCTCAAAAAAAAAAGTTGTATGCCGCGTAATTTTTGCAAATCAGTTGAGATCGAGCCGCGTCGTTCCGACAAAGAAGGAAACAAGGCCATACTGACACACAAGGAAAAGTATTACGTGGTGGCAGGATGTCTTATCGCAACACTGTAGTATTCACCCAGCGACGTGACAAGTACGTACTGTATTTAAGCCAATCGCAGGCCTCTGTTTTGCCAGAATGCTTCTCAGAATTTATTCCGATGATCCTTGCTGTTGTACACAACTCTTTTTTTTTTGCATGGTGCTGTTGTATAACTCGGCACGTTGCGGATGCGCAGAACAGCTAAACGTATGGTCGGGCTCGTACGCTACTGTAGAATACGATTAATCCTATACTACTAGTAATTTAGTACAGCAGAGGAGCTTTTATACGCATTCAAGACGATGACGCAGGATCACAACCAGACGATCCATCGCAATAAATGGAAATAAATTATATCCAGCGGCTGGCCAGCCAACCCCGGACGCTTGATTTGATTTGGAAGAACATAAAACTGATGGCCAGGTGCCCAGGTCAAACTACGCGACGCGACGGAAGTTTTTTTTTACCCACCTCAAACGCCGCGACAAAGTCGCGCGCACATCCCGGCCCACGATCTCGTGCAGGTTTTTTCTATACGTACTCCGTATATGGAACAAACCAAGTGGCGACTAAAGAACGCTCATATGGCAAGAAGAACCATGCCAAAAATAAAGAACTGTCATGCAGTTTCGAATCGTGCGGCACGCCGTGAACTACCCTCAGTAGGAGAGTGGAAGTAACATAGGTGTTAACATCACAATTATCTAGGCAAAATAGATGATATGACATGTAAAAAGAAAGAGAGGAATGTGGTAACATAGCTAGTTACTGTAACATCACACGTATCAAGAAAAGATGAGTCTACAACGTAACAAATGAAGTGATGCATGACACAACACATATGTTACTATCCATTGTGGAGGTAGTAGCATAGACTAGTAACATATGCATGTTACTAGTCTAAGTTACTATCCATTGTGACTAGTCTGAAAAAGCGACCGCCACGGCGCGGCTTTCGATGGAATCATCCGGCCCGGGCTCGCGTGCATTCAATGCATGCGTGTCTCAAAAGACTCCGTTTTTGTTTACTCTAAACCCTAAATATTAACATATATTGTAACAAATCAATATCATTATATTCATTGTTGAATACATTTTTAGACCATATAGATTTGCTAATGTAAATATCATATATTTTTCTATAAATGTAGTCAAATTTTATGAAGTTTGACTTTAGTCAAATCTAATATACAAAGTAAATAAAAATAAAGAGAGGACAATTTGCTGATGAAAGGAATCGCCGTCTCAGTAATCCCGTGCCCATGCTCCTTGTGCGTATGCTGGCGAGAATATGCCGGTGGACGATTCACATAGCTGGCTAGCTAGGCCTGAATGCGAGCAAAATGTCTTCTGGCTGGCTCCTGCTACTCGTCACTGAAATGGAGTGGAGTGCGCGTGGTCTTTGTAGAGTAGCTAAATGACCCATCCGTGGTGGGGAATGTACTCTAGTCTCATACTCGTGAACAGCTAGCGTGATCTCTGTAGCTAAAATGATCCATCCGTGGGCCGGGGGAGAAGACAGCATGGACCCGCCGCGCGAATATAAACACGGGTCCGCTGCAGCACTCACCGCCACACCAGTGGGGCGGAGGAGGAGCATCCTATGCTGGCTTGCTAGTTCATCGAAACGTGCCTTAAAAAAACATCTCGACTAGAAAAACAGCACTGCGAGAGCTAGCTTGCACCATGACGGTGGATACTTCCTCTTTAGCTTGTACGGTGGATACTACGAGGATGAACAATAAGAGTCTCAGTCACAGATTATCAGTGCGAGACAACAAGAGCGATCTCTGAGCAAAATCCATCTCCTTTGGAGATAGCGTTAATTAGCAGCATTGTCTTGGGGCCCGCAAAAAAAGCAGCATTGTCTTGGGATGGCCCGTCGGAGAGGTCCTGAGGAGACTTTTAGAACATCGAGGCATGCATGCGCGATTCATCAATGGCCGGGCAAGAGAAAAAGTGAAAGAACACCTGGATCCTTGCTTTCCACGCGCGATTTTCTTTAACGTAGGTATTCACTTCGTCTAGTGAATAAGTCATCTTAGATTGTGTATTATGACCAAGAAGGAGGGGAAAACTAGAGAACTTAATGTTTATTTACTAACTAAAAGCATTGCATGCAATGAATTAACCACTGCATGTCGTGTTTGATAGTTTCAAGTCATTAAAAGCATGCACACCCACATCTCTTATTGGTTGATATGTCAAGAAATAAGAAACGAGATAGAAGTTAATGTATCGCACCTAAGTGTTTTGGGATTATTTGGTTTTCGTAAGATGACTTACACACCTAGACGGAGGGAGTAATAAAGTTCTGCTCAAATGTGTGTGTGTTACTAGTAGCCTTACACGTGCACGCACGTCTCTACAAGAAAAATGTTTGTTGAATGGCACTTTTTAGTTTTTACATATACAATCCTTCACAAGAAATATGAAGAGGCCTTCATGTTGAAAAAGAGAACAATCCTTTACAATAAATATAAAGGCCTCTAACCTACCAGCATCAGAATATCATCCAAACCAACATCTCAACTTCTCAATGATGGAAATAGAAGAGAAACATGGACAAATGCAAGCATAAAGAAACTGGACTACATAATAAAGACCTCCAAATCAGTAGATTTATTGTACTAACTCCAAATTAGCAACATTGTATGAGTAGAAAAGTAAAAGGGACAACAGCAATAACTCAGAAATTAGTTCCCTATCTTTCCCTAATAATAAAGTATGGATTAACTCTGTGGGTTCACCGTTACAATACGCTTTCTTCTCATGTCATAATACGCTTTCAGTTTGAATTTAAAATATATTCGAGGTGGTGCTAAATTTTCGCTCTATCTGTTTCGCTGCGTCTGATTTTCGTTTTCCCGTACGTGGCTGATTCGCTAAACTGGGCCTCGGCTGGGCCTGCATCCATGCTCAATTGTGTCCGTTGTAGGCTGCATATACAATCGGATATATAGTAAGAGCATCTCCAACAGCCGCGCCAAAAGATGCGCGCGGTAAAGTAACTGGCATTTTAGCGCGCGGGGGGCGTTTTCGCGTGCTCCAGCGGAGGCGGGAAACGATTGCGCGCGGGGGGGAAAGGCGCAGCTCGCGCGCTAGATTTGACGCACCGCGTCCGGCACGCCTATAAAATTGCAGTGCCCTCTACCGTTCTCTCGTCGCTCCCTCTACCGCTTTCTCTCCTCGCCGCCGACACGCCACCACCGCACCACCATGTCGCCTGGCCGCCTGGCCGCCGGGGAGCTTCGGGCTACCGCGGTGTCCACGTGCGTCCGTCTGGCACCAACTCCGCCGAGATTCGGTCGGGCGGCGGCGTGCGCCTCGGCCTCGAAACCTTCGACACCGCCCAGGATGGCGCCCGCGTGTACGACACTGCGACATGGCACATGAACTTCACGGACGTGGCGACACGGGAGCGGGCACAGGACTTGGCGCCTCCCCCGCGGCTTATCACCGACGAGGACAAGCGAACGCGGAAGGTGGTCGCTAAATTCAACATCAAGCTAGGAGTTGTGTCGTCCTGGGACTCCAACGACGAGCGGTTCCTTGACGCCTACGCTCAGACGTCGGAGGAGGACATCACCGAGGCAGAGTCCGAGTCAGAGAATGACGAGTAGTAGTAGTTTTTCGTTTTATCTATCTATCGTAGGAGAAGACTATGAACTATCGACACACTATTTTGTATCATAGAAACAGGCTATGTGACGAACTATCTCCACATTTGTACTATTGGAACTAAATGTGTATCAAATCGTAGTTACATAGTAGGCGTCAAGGAAAAAAAGATGAAATATAGCGCGCCTGCTGGAGCAGCTCGGGCACGCTTTATTTTGCGGCGGCCGCTGGAGCCAGCGCACTGCCGCGCGCAAAAGCTGGCTCACCCGGAGCTGTATTCTGATTTTTTTAGCGCGCCGCTTGTGGGGCGGCTGTTGGAGATGCTCTAACACACTGAATAATCCCACCTTGCTCCCGTGAATCAAATATCACCAATTCAAATATGTCTAGGTTATCCCTAGCATCAACCTGAAGGAAATATGCCCTAGAGGCAATAATAAAGTTATTATTTATTTCCTTATAATCATGATAAATGTTTATTATTCATGCTAGAATTGTATTAACTGGAAACATAATACATGTGTGAATACATAGACAAACAAAGTGTCACTAGTATGCCTCTACTTGACTAGCTCGTTAATCAAAGATGGTTATGTTTCCTAACCATGAACAATGAGTTGTTATTTGACTAACGGGATCACATCACTAAGAAAATGATCTGATTGACATGACCCATTCCATTAGCTTAGCACCCGATCGTTTAGTATGTTGCTATTGCTTTCTTCATGACTTATACATGTTCCTATAACTATGAGATTATGCAACTCCCGTTTACCGGAGGAACACTTTGGGTACTACCAAACGTCACAACGTAACTGGGTGATTATAAAGGAGTACTACAGGTGTCTCCAAAGGTACATGTTGGGTTGGCGTATTTCGAGATTAGGTTTTGTCACTCCGATTGTCGGAGAGGTATCTCTGGGCCTTCTCGGTAATGCACATCACTTAAGCCTTGCAAGCATTACAACTAAATGAGTTAGTTGCGGAATGATGTATTACAGAACGAGTAAAGAGACTTGCCGATAACGAGATTGAACTAGGTATAGGAATACCGACGATCGAATCTCGGGCAAGTAACATACCGATGACAAAGGGAACAACGTATGTTGTTATGCGGTCTGACCGATAAAGATCTTCGTAGAATATGTAGGAGCCAATATGGGCATCCAGGTCCCGCTATTGGTTATTGACCGGAGACGTGTCTCGGTCATGTCTACATTGTTCTCGAACCCGTAGGGTCCGCACGCTTAAGGTTACGATGACAGTTATATTATGAGTTTATGCATTTTGATGTACCGAAGGTTGTTCGGAGTCCCGGATGTGATCACGGACATGACGAGGAGTCTCGAAATGGTCGAGACATAAAGATTGATATATTGGAAGCCTATGTTCGGATATCGGAAGTGTTCCGGGTGAAATCGGGATTTTACCGGAGTACCAGGAGGTTACCGGAAACCCCCCGGGAGCTATATGGGCCTTAGTGGGTTTTAGTGGAAAGGAGAAAGGAGCAGCCCAAGGTGGCCGCGCGCCTCCCCCCTCCCCTAGTCCTATTAGGACTAGGAGAGGTGGCCGGCCCCCTCTCTCTCTTTCCCCCCTCAAGGAGTCCTATTCCAACTAGGATTGGGGGGGGGAATCCTACTCCCAGAGGGAGTAGGACTCTCCTGGCGCGCCACCCTTGGCCGGCCAGCCTCCCCCCTCTAGTCCTTTATATACGGAGGCAGGGGCACCCAAGAAACACACAAGTTGATCCACGTGATCTATTACTTAGCCGTGTGCGGTGCCCCCAGCCACCATAGTCCTCGATAATACTGTAGCGGAGTTTAGGCGAAGCCCTGCTGCTGTAGTACATCAAGATCGTCATCACGCCGTCGTGCTGACGGAACTCTTCCCCGACACTTTGCTGGATCGGAGTCCGGGGATCGTCATCAAGCTGAACGTGTGCTCGAACTCGGAGGTGCCGTAGTTTCGGTGCTTGATCGGTTGGATCGTGAAGACGTACGACTACTTCCTCTACGTTGTGTCAATGCTTCCGCAGTCGGTCTGCGTGGGTACGTAGACAACACTCTCCCCTCTTGTTGCTATGCATCACATGATCTTGCGTGTGCGTAGGAAAATTTTGAAATTACTACGAAACCCAACAGTGGTATCAGAGCCTAGGTTATTTATGTTGATGTTATATGCACGAGTAGAACACAAGTGAGTTGTGGGAGATATAAGTCATACTGCCTACCAGCATGTCATATTTTGGTTCGGCGGCATTGTTGGACGAGACGCCCCGGACCAACATTACGCGTACGCTTACGCGAGACCGGTTTCCCCGACGTGCTTTGCACATAGGTGGCTTGCGGGCGACTGTCTCTCCAACTTTAGTTGAACCGAGTGTGGCTACGCCCGGTCCTTGCGAAGGTTAAAACGGAGTCAAATTGACAAACTATCGTTGTGGTTTTGATGCGTAGGTGAGATTGGTTCTTACTTAAGCCCGTAGCAGCCACGTAAAACTTGCAACAACAAAGTAGAGGACGTCTAACTTGTTTTTGCAGGGCATGTTGTGATGTGATATGGTCAAGACATGATGCTGAATTTTATTGTATGAGATGATCATGTTTTGTAACTAAGTTATCGGCAACTGGCAAGAGCCTTATGGTTGTCGTTTTATTGTATGCAATGCAATCGCGATGTAATGCTTTACTTTTATCACTAAGCGGTAGCGATAGTCGTAGAAGCACAAGCTTGGCGAGACGACAACGATGCTACGATGGAGATCAAGGTGTCACGCCGGTGACGATGGTGATCACGACGGTGCTTCGGAGATGGAGATCACAAGCACAAGATGATGATGGCCATATCATATCACTTATATTGATTGCATGTGATGTTTATCCTTTTATGCATCTTATCTTGCTTTGATTGACGGTAGCATTATAAGATGATCTCTCACTAAATTATCAAGAAGTGTTCTCCCTGAGTATGCACCGTTGCGAAAGTTCTTCGTGCTGAGACACCACGTGATGATCGGGTGTGATAGGTTCTACGTTCAAATACAACGGGTGCAAAACAGTTGCACACACGGAATACTCAGGTTATACTTGACGAGCCAAGCATATACAGATATGGCCTCGGAACACGGAGACCGAAAGGTCAAGCGTATAGTAGATATGATCAACATAACGATGTTCACCATTGAAAACTACTCCATCTCACGTGATGATCGGTTATGGTTTAGTTGATTTGGATCACGTAATCACTTAGAGGATTAGAGGGATGTCTATCTAAGTGGGAGTTCTTTAATTAAATTGATTAACTGAACTTAAATTTATCATGAAACTTAGTACCTGATTAGTATCTTGCTTGTTTATGTTTGACTTTAGATAGATGGCTTGTGCTGTTGTTCCGTTGAATTTTAATGCGTTCCTTGAGAAAGCAAAGTTGAAAGATGATGGTAGCAATTACACGGACTGGGTCCGTAACTTGAGGATTATCCTCATTGCTGCATAGAAGAATTACGTCCTGGAAGCACCGCTAGGTGCCAGGCCTGCTGCAGGAGCAACGCCGGATGTTATGAACGTCTGGCAGAGCAAAGCTGATGACTACTCGATAGTTCAGTGTGCCATGCTTTACGGCTTAGAATCGGGACTTCAACGACGTTTTGAACGTCATGGAGCATATGAGATGTTCCAGGAGTTGAAGTTAATATTTCAAGCAAATGCCCGGATTGAGAGATATGAAGTCTCCAATAAGTTCTATAGCTGCAAGATGGAGGAGAACAGTTCTGTCAGTGAGCATATACTCAAAATGTCTGGGTATAATAATCACTTTATTCAATTGGGAGTTAATCTTCCAAATGATTGCGTCATTGACAGAATTCTTCAATCACTGCCACCAAGCTACAAGAGCTTCGTGATGAACTATAATATGCAAGGGATGAACAAGACTATTCCCGAGCTCTTCGCGATGCTGAAAGCTGCGGAGGTAGAAATCAAGAAGGAGCATCAAGTGTTGATGGTCAACAAGATCACTAGTTTCAAGAAAAAGGACAAAGGGAAGAAGAAGGGGAACTTCAAAAAGAACGGCAAGCAAGTTGCTACTCAAGAGAAGAAACCCAAGCCTGAAACTGAGTGCTTCTACTATAAGCAGACTGGTCACTGGAAGCGGAACTGCCCCAAGTATTTGGCGGATAAGAAGGATGGCAAGGTGAACAAAGGTATATGTGATATACATGTTATTGATGTGTACCTTACTAATGCTCGCAGTAGCACCTGGGTATTTGATACTGGTTTTGTTGCTAATATTTGCAACTTGAAACAGGGACTACGGATCAAGCGAAGATTGGTTAAGGACGAGGTGACGATGCGCGTGGGAAACGGTTCCAAAGTCGATGTGATCGCAGTCGGCACGCTACCTCTACATCTACCTTCGGGATTAGTATTAGACCTAAATAATTGTTATTTGGTGCCAGCGTTAAGCATGAACATTATATCTGGATCTTGTTTGATGCGAGACGGTTATTCATTTAAATCAGAGAATAATGGTTGTTCTATTTATATGAGTAATATCTTTTATGGTCATGCACCCTTGAAGAGTGGTCTATTCTTGTTGAATCTCGATAGTAGTAACACACATATTCATAATGTTGAAACCAAAAGATGCAGAGTTGATAATGAGAGTGCAACTTATTTGTGGCACTGCCGTTTAGGTCATATCGGTGTAAAGCGCATGAAGAAACTCCATTCTGATGGACTTTTGGAACCACTTGATTATGAATCACTTGGTACTTGCGAACCGTGCCTCATGGGCAAGATGACCAAAACGCCGTTCTCTGGTACTATGGAGAGAGCAACAGATTTGTTGGAAATCATACATACAGATGTATGTGGACCGATGAATATTGAGGCTCGTGGCAGATATCGTTATTTTCTCACCTTCACAGATGATTTAAGCAGATATGGGTATATCTACTTAATGAAACACAAGTCTGAAACATTTGAAAAGTTCAAAGAATTTCAGAGTGAAGTTGAAAATCATCGTAACAAGAAAATAAAGTTTCTAAGATCTGATCGTGGAGGAGAATATTTGAGTTACGAGTTTGGTGTACATTTGAAAAATTGTGGAATAGTTTCGCAACTCACGCCACCCGGAACACCACAGCGTAATGGTGTGTCCGAATGTCGTAATCGTACTTTACTGGATATGGTGCGATCTATGATGTCTCTTACTGATTTACCGCTATCGTTTTGGGGATACGCTCTAGAGACGGCCGCATTCACGTTAAATAGGGCACCATCAAAATCCGTTGAGACGACGCCTTATGAACTGTGGTTTGGCAAGAAACCAAAGTTGTCGTTTCTGAAAGTTTGGGGCTGCGATGCTTATGTGAAAAAGCTTCAACCTGATAAGCTCGAACCCAAATCGGAGAAATGTGTCTTCATAGGATATCCAAAGGAAACTATTGGATACACCTTCTATCACAGATCCGAAGGCAAGACTTTTGTTGCTAAATTCGGAAACTTTCTAGAAAAGGAGTTTCTCTCGAAAGAAGTGAGTGGGAGGAAAGTAGAACTTGATGAGGTAACTGTACCTGCTCCCTTATTGGAAAGTAGTACATCACAGAAAACTGTTTCTGCGACACCTACACCAGTTAGCGAGGAAGCTAATGATAATGATCATGAAACTTCAGAACAAGATACTACTGAACCTCGTAGATCAACCAGAGTAAGATCCGCGCCAGAGTGGTACGGTAATCCTGTTCTGGAAGTCATGCTACTAGATCATGATGAACCTACGAACTATGAAGAAGCGATGATGAGCCCAGATTCCGCAAAGTGGCTTGAAGCCATGAAATCTGAGATGGGATCCATGTATGAGAACAAAGTATGGACTTTGGTTGACTTGCCCGATGATCGGCAAGTGATTGAGAATAAATGGATCTTCAAGAAGAAGACTGACGCTGACGGTAATGTTACTGTCTACAAAGCTTGACTTGTCGCAAAAGGTTTTTGGCAAGTTCAAGGGATTGACTACGATGAGACCTTCTCACCCGTAGCGATGCTTAAGTCTGTCCGAATCATGTTAGCAATTGCCGCATTTTATGATTATGAAATTTGGCAAATGGATGTCAAAACTGCATTCCTGAATGGATTTATGGAAGAAGAGTTGTATATGATGCAACCAGAAGGTTTTGTCGATCCAAAGGGAGCTAACAAAGTGTGCAAGCTCCAGGGATCCATTTATGGACTGGTGCAAGCCTCTCGGAGTTGGAATAAACGTTTTGATAGTGTGATCAAAGCATTTGGTTTTATACAGACTTTTGGAGAAGCCTGTATTTACAAGAAAGTGAGTGGGAGCTCTGTAGCATTTCTGATATTATATGTGGATGACATATTACTAATTGGAAATGATGTAGAATTTCTGGATAGCATAAAGGGATACTTGAATAAAAGTTTTTCAATGAAAGACCTCGGTGAAGCTGCTTACATATTAGGCATAAAGATCTATAGAGATAGATCAAAACGCTTAATTGGACTTTCACAAACAACATACCTTGACAAAATTTTGAAGAAGTTCAAAATGGATCAAGCAAAAAAAAGGATTCTTGCCTGTGTTACAAGGTGTGAAATTGAGTAAGACTCAATGCCCGACCACTGCAGAAGATAGAGAGAATATGAAAGATGTTCCCTATGCATCAGCGATAGGATCTATCATGTATGCAATGCTGTGTACCAGACCTGATGTGTGCCTTGCTATAAGTCTAGCAGGGAGGTACCAAAGTAATCCAGGAGTGGCTCACTGGACAGCGGTCAAGAACATCCTGAAATACCTGAAAAGGACTAAGGATATGTTTCTCGTATATGGAGGTGACAGAGAGCTCATCGTAAAAGGTTACGTTGATGCAAGCTTTGACACTGATCCGGACGATTCTAAATCGCAAACCGGATACGTGTTTACATTAAACGGTGGAGCTGTCAGTTGGTGCAGTTCTAAACAAAGCGTCGTAGCGGGATCTACATGTGAAGCGGAGTACATAGCTGCTTCGGAAGCAGCGAACAAAGGAGTCTGGATGAAGGAGTTCATATCCGATCTAGGTGTCATACCTAGTGCATCGAGTCCAATGAAAATCTTTTGTGACAATACTGGTGCAATTGCCTTGGCAAAGGAATCCAGATTTCACAAGAGAACCAAGCACATCAAGAGAAGCTTCAATTCCATCCGGGATCTAGTCCAGGTGGGAGACATAGAGATTTGCAAAATACATACGGATCTGAATGTTGCAGACCCGTTGACTAAGCCTCTTCCACGAGCAAAACATGATCAGCACCAAGGCTCCATGGGTGTTAGAATCATAATGGTGTAATCTAGATTATTGACTCTAGTGCAAGTGGGAGACTGAAGGAAATATGCCCTAGAGGCAATAATAAAGTTATTATTTATTTCCTTATAATCATGATAAATGTTTATTATTCATGCTAGAATTGTATTAACCGGAAACATAATACATGTGTGAATACATAGACAAACAAAGTGTCACTAGTATGTCTCTACTTGACTAGCTCGTTAATCAAAGATGGTTATGTTTCCTAACCATGAACAATGAGTTGTTATTTGACTAACGGGATCACATCATTAAGAAAATGATCTGATTGACATGACCCATTCCATTAGCTTAGCACCCGATCGTTTAGTATGTTGCTATTGTTGGGGAACGTAGCATAAATTCAAAATTTTCCTACGTATCACCAAGATCTATCTATGGAGAAACCAGCAACGAGGGGAAGGAGAGTGCATCTACATACCCTTGTAGATCGCTAAGCGGAAGCGTTCAAGTGAACGGGGTTGATGGAGTCATACTCGTCGTGATTCAGATCACCGATGATCCTAGTGCCGAACGGACGGCACCTCCGCGTTCAACACACGTACAGCCCGATGACGTCTCCCACGCCTTGATCCAGCAAGGAGAGAGGGAGAGGTTGATGAAGATTCAGCAGCACGACGGCGTGGTGGTGGATGCAGGGCGTCACAGTAGCAGGGCTTCGCCTATACTACGAGAGAAAGACGTAACGGGAAGAGAGGGAGGGGCTGCACCAAAGGCAAAAGGTGTGTTTGAGAGGCCCTCCTACCCCACTATATATAGGAATCCCAAGGGGGGGTGCGCCAGCCCCTAGGAGATCCAATCTCTAGGGGGGCGGCGGCCAGGGGAGGAGTCCTCCCCCCCCAAGGCACCTAGGAGGTGCCTTCCCTCCTTGGGACTCTTCCTTAGGGTTTCCCCCTTCACCCTAGGCGCATGGGCCATAAGGGAAGTGGTGCCCCAGCCCACTTTGGGCTGGATCCCTTCCCACTTCAGCCCATGGGACCCTCCGGGATAGGTGGCCCCACCCGGTGGGCCCCCGGGAACCTTCCGGTGGTCCCGGTACAATACCGATGACCCCGAAACTTGTCCCGATGGCCGAAACAGGACTTCCTATATATAAATCTTTACCTCCGGACCATTCCGGAACTCCTCGTGACGTCCGGGATCTCATCCAGGACTCCGAACAATATTCGGGTTACTGCATACACATATCTTCATAACCCTAGCGTCACCGAACCTTAAGTGTGTAGACCCTACGGGTTCGGCAGACATGCAGACATGACCGAGACGTTCTCCTGTCAATAACCAACAGCGGGATCTGGATACCCATGATGGCTCCCACATGTTCCACGATGATCTCATCGGATGAACCACGATGTCAAGGACTTAATCAATCCCGTATACAATTCCCTTTGTCTATCGGTATGTTACTTGCCCGAGATTCGATCGTCGGTATCCAATACCTAGTTCAATCTCGTTACCGGCAAGTCTCTTTACTCGTTCCGTAACACATCATCCCGTGATCAACTCCTTGGTCACATTGCGCATATGATGATGTCCTACCGAGTGGGCCCAGAGATACCTCTCCGTTTACACGGAGTGACAATCCCAGTCTCGATTCGTGCCAACCCAACAGATACTTTCGGAGATACCTGTAATGCACCTTTATAGTCACCCAGTTACGTTGTGACGTTTGATACACCCAAAGCACTCCTACGGTATCCGGGAGTTGCACAATCTCATGGTCTAAGGAAATGATACTTGACATTAGAAAAGCTTTAGCATACGAACTACACGATCTTTGTGCTAGGCTTAGGATTGGGTCTTGTCCATCACATCATTCTCCTAATGATGTGATCCCGTTATCAACGACATCCAAATGTCCATGGTTAGGAAACCATAACCATCTATTGATCAACGAGCTAGTCAACTAGAGGCTCACTAGGGACATGGTGTTGTCTATGTATCCACACATGTATCTGAGTTTCCTATCAATACAATTATAGCATGGATAATAAACGATTATCATGAACAAGGAAATATAATAATAACTAATTTATTATTGCCTCTAGGGCATATTTCCAACAGTCTCCCACTTGCACTAGAGTCAATAATCTAGTTCACATCGCCATGTGATTAACACTCACAGGTCACATCGCCATGTGACTAACATCCAAAGAGTTTACTAGAGTCAGTAGTCTAGTTCACATCACTATGTGATTAACACTCAATGAGTTTTAGGTTTGATCATGTTGCTTTTGAGAGAGGTTTTAGTCAACGGGTCCGAACCTTTCAGATCCGTGTGTGCTTTACAAATCTCTATGTCATCTCCTAGATGTAGCTACCACGCTCTATTTGGAGCTATTCCAAATAATTGTTCTACTTGGAGTTATTCTAAATTGTTGCTCCATTATACGTATCCGGTATCTCTATCGGAGCTATCCGGATAGGTGTTAAGCTTGCATCGACGTAACCCTTTACGACGAACTCTTTTACCACCTCCATAATCGAGAAAATTCCTTAGTCCACTAGTTACTAAGGATAACTTTGACCACTGTCCTGTGATCCATTCTTGGATCACTCTTGTACCCCTTACTGACTCATGGCAAGGCACGCTTCAGGTGCGGTACACAGCATAGCATACTGTAGAGCCTATGTCTTAAGCATAGGGGACGACTTTCGTCCTTTCTCTCTATTCTGCCATGGTCGAGCTTTAAGTCTTAACTTCATACCTTACAACTCAGGCAAGAACTCCTTCTTTGACTGATCCATCTTGAACAGCTTCAAGATCATGTCAAGGTATGTGCTCATTTGAAAGTACCATTTAAGCGTTTTGATCTATCCTTATAGATCTTGATGCTCAATGCTCAAGTAGATTAATCCAGGCTTTCCATTGAAAAACACTTTCCAAATAACCCTATATGCTTTCCAGAAATTCTACGTCATTTCTGATCAACAATATGTCAACATATACTTATCAGAAATTCTATAGTGCTCCCACTCACTTCTTTGGAAATACAAGTTTCTCATAAACTTTGTATAAACCCAAAATCTTTGATCATCTTATCAAATCATACATTCCAACTCCGAGATGCTTACTCCAGTCCCTAGAAGGATTGCTGGAGCTTTGCATACTTATTAGCATCTTTTCAGGATTGACAAAACCTTCCGGTTGTATCACATACAACCTTTCCTCAAGAAAATCATCGAGGAAACAATGTTTTGACATCCTATCTGCAAGATTTCATAAATAATGTAGTAATCGCTAATATAATTCCAACAGACTCTTAGCATCGCTACGAGTGAGAAAGTCTCATCGTAGTCAACTCTTTGAACTTGTCGGAAAACATCTTAACGACAAGTCGAGCTTTCTTAATGGTGACATTACCATCATTGTCCGTCTTCCTTTTAAAATCCATCTGTACTCAATAGCATTACGACCATCGAGCCGTTCTGCCAAAGTCTACACTTTGTTTTCATACATGGATCCTCTCTCGGATTATATGGCCTCGAGCCATTTATCGGAATCCGGGCCCACCATCGCTTCTCCATAGCTCGTAGGTTCATTGTTGTCTAGCAACATGACTTCCAAGACAGGATTACGTACCACTCTGAAGTAGTGCGCATCCTTGTCATCCCACGAGGTTTGGTAGTGACTTGATCTGAAGTTTCATGATCACTATCATAAGCTTCCACTTCAATTGGTGTAGGTGCCACAGGAACAACTTCCTGTGCCCTGCCACACACCAGTTGAAGAGACGGTTCAATAACCTCATCAAGTCTCCACCATCCTTCCACTCAATTCTTTCAAGAGAAACTTTTCCTCGAGAAAGGACCCGATTCTAGAAACAATCCCTTATTGCTTTTGGATCTGAGACAGGAGGTATACCCAACTGTTTTGGGTGTCCTATGAAGACGCATTTATCCGCTTTGGGTTTGAGCTTATCAACCTGAAACTTTTTCACATAAGCGTCGCAGCCCCAAACTTTTAAGAAATGATAGCTTAGGTTTCTCTAAACCATAGTTCATACGGTGTCATCTCATCGGAATTACATGGTGCCCTATTTAAAGTGAATGTGGTTGTCTCTAATGCCTAACCCATAAACTATCGTGGTAATTTGATAAGAGACATCATGGTATGCATCATATCCCATAGGGTGCAGTTATGATGTTCGGACACACCATCACACTATGGTGTTCCAGGCTGTATTAGCTGTGAAACGATTTCCACAATGTCTTAATTCTGTGCCAAACTCGTAATTCAGATATTCATCTCTATGATCATATCATAGATATTTTATCCTCTTGTCACGACGATATTTCAACTTCACCCTGAACTTACTTGAACCTTTCAATAATTCAGACTCGTGATTCATCAAGTAAATATACTCAACATCTACTCAAATCATCTGTGAAGTAAGAATATAACGATATCCACTACATGCCTCAGCACTCATTGGACTGCACACATCAAAATGTATTACTTCCAACAAGTTGCTTTCTAGTTCCATTTTACTGAAACCGAGGCTTTCAGTCATCTTGCCCATGTGGTATGATTTGCATGTCTCAAGTGATTCAAAATCAAGTGAGTACAAAACGGTCCATTTGCATGGAGTTTCTTCATGCATATACACCAATAGACATGGTTCGCATGCCTCAAACTTTTCAAAAACGAGCGAGCCCAAAGATCCATCAACATGGAGCTTCTTCATGCGTTTTATACCGATATGACTTACGTGGCAGTGCCACAAGTAGGTGGTACTATCATTACTATCTTTTGGCATGAACATGTGTATCACTACAATCGAGATTCAATAAACCATTCATTTCAGGTGCAAGACCATTGAAGGTATTATTCAAATAAACAGAGTAACCATTATTCTCCTTAAGTGAATAACCGTATTGCGGTAGACATAATCCAATCACGTCTATGCTCAACGCAAACACCAATCTCGATGGTAGAGGGAGCGTGCGATGCTTGATCATATCAACATTGGAAACACTTCCAACACATATCGTCAGCTCACCTTTAGCTAGTCTCCGTTTATTCCGTAGCTTTTATTTCGAGTTACTAACACTTAGCAACCGAACCGGTATCTAATACCCTGGTGCTACTAGGAGTACTAGTAAAGTACACATCAACACAATGTATATCCAATATACTTCTATCGACCTTGCCAGCCTTCTAATCTACCAAGTATCTAGGGTAATTCTGCTCCAGTGGTTTTTCCCCTTATTACAGAAGCACTCAGTCTCGGGTTTGGGTTCAACCTTGGGTTTCTTCACTAGAGCAGCAGCTGAATTGCGGTTTTATGAAGTATCCCTTCGTGCCCTTGCCCTTCTTGAAACTAGTGGTTTCACCAACCATCAACAATTGATGCTCCTTCTTGATTTCTACTTTTGTGGTGTCAAACATCACGAAAATCTCAAGGATCATCATATATGTCCCTGATATATTATAGTTCATCACGAAGCTCTAGCAGCTTGGTGGTAATGACTTCGGAGAAACATCACTATCTCATCTGGAAGATTAACTCCCACTCGATTCAAATGATTGTTGTACTCAGACAATCTGAGCACAAGCTCAACAATTGAGCTTTTCTCCTTAGTTTCTAGGCTAAGAAAATCGTCGGAGGTCTTATACCTCTTGACGTGGGCACGAGCCTGAAATCCCTATTTCAGCCCTCGAAACATCTCATATGTTTCGCGACGTTTCAAAACATCTTTGGTGCCTCAATTCTAAACCATTTAACATTACCGAATTATCATGTAGTCATCAAAACGTGTATGTCAGATGTTCGCAACATCCACCGACCACGTTCGAGGTTCAGCACACTGAGCGGTGCATTAAGGACATAAGCCTTCTAAGAAGCAATGAGGACAATCCTCAGTTTACGGACCTAGTCCGCATAATTGCTACTATCAACTTTCAACTAATTTTTTTCTCTAGGAACATATCTAAACAGTAGAACTAAAGCGTGAGATGCAACATAATTTGCAAAATCCTTTTGACTATGTTCAGGATAATTAAGTTCATCTTATGAACTCCCACTCAGATAGACATCCCTCTAGTCATCTAAGTGATTACATGATCCGAGTGAACTAGGCCGTGTCCGATTAACACGTGAGACGGACTAGTCAACGTCGGTGAACATCTTCATGTTGATCGTATCTTCTATACGACTCATGCTCGACCTTTCGGTCTCTGTGTTCCGAGGCCATGTCTTCACATGCTAGGCTCGTCAAGTTAACCCTAAGTGTTTTTGCATGTGTAAATCTTGTTTACACCCGTTGTATGTGAATGAAAGGATCTATCACACCCGATTAACATGTGATGCTTCGAAGCGACGAACTGTAGCAACGGTGCATAGTTAGGGGAGAACACTTCTTGAAATTTTAATGAGGGATCATCTTATTTACTACCGTCGTACTAAGTAAACAAGATGCATAACATGATAAACATCATATGCAATCAAATAGTGACATGATATGGCCAATATCATGTAGCTCCTTTGATCTCCATCTTGGGGCTCCATGATCATCTATTACAAGAACATGATCAATCTCATACATTACATATATCATTCATCACATCCTTTTGGCCATATCACATCACATAGCATACCCTGCAAAAACAAGTTAGACGTCCTCTAATTGTTGTTTGCATGTTTTACGTGGCTGCTATGGGTTTCTAGCAAGAACGTTTCTTACCTACGCAAAACCACAACGTGATATGCCAATTGCTATTTACCCTTCATAAGGACCCTTTTCATCGAATCCGATCTGACTAAAGTGGGAGAGACAGACACCCGCCAGCCACCTTATGCAACTAGTGCATGTTTGTCGGTGGAACCGGTCTCACGTAAGAGTACGTGTAAGGTTGGTCCGGGCCGCTTCATCCCACAATACCACCGAATCAAGATAAGACTAGTAACGGCAAGCATATTGAACAAAATCAACGCCCACAACTACTTTGTGTTCTACTCGTGCATAGAATCTACGCAATAGACCTAACTCTGATACCACTGTTGGGGAACGTAGCATAAATTCAAAATTTTCCTACGTATCACCAAGATCTATCTATGGAGAAACCAGCAACGAGGGGAAGGAGAGTGCATCTACATACCCTTGTAGATCGCTAAGCGGAAGCGTTCAAGTGAACGGGGTTGATGGAGTCGTACTCGTCGTGATTCAGATCACCGATGATCCTAGTGCCGAACGGACGGCACCTCCGCGTTCAACACACGTACAGCCCGATGACGTCTCCCATGCCTTGATCCAGCAAGGAGAGAGGGAGAGGTTGATGAAGATTCAGCAGCACGACGGCGTGGTGGTGGATGCAGGGCGTCACAGTAGCAGGGCTTCGCCTATACTACGAGAGAAAGACGTAATGGGGAGAGAGGGAGGGGCTGCACCAAAGGCAAAAGGTGTGTTTGAGAGGCCCTCCTACCCCACTATATATAGGAATCCCAAGGGGGGGGGTGCGCCAGCCCCTAGGAGATCCAATCTCTAGGGGGGCGGCGGCCAGGGGAGGAGTCCTCCCCCCCAAGGCACCTAGGAGGTGCCTTCCCTCCTTGGGACTCTTCCTTAGGGTTTCCCCCTTCACCCTAGGCGCATGGGCCATAAGGGAAGTGGCGCCCCAGCCCACTTTGGGCTGGATCCCTTCCCACTTCAGCCCATGGGACCCTCCGGGATAGGTGGCCCCACCCGGTGGGCCCCCGGGAACCTTCCGGTGGTCCCGGTACAATACCGATGACCCCGAAACTTGTCCCGATGGCCGAAACAGGACTTCCTATATATAAATCTTTACCTCCGGACCATTCCGGAACTCCTCGTGACGTCCGGGATCTCATCCGGGACTCCGAACAATATTCGGGTTACTGCATACACATATCTTCATAACCCTAGCGTCACCGAACCTTAAGTGTGTAGACCCTACGGGTTCGGCAGACATGCAGACATGACCGAGACGTTCTCCTGTCAATAACCAACAGCGGGATCTGGATACCCATGATGGCTCCCACATGTTCCACGATGATCTCATCGGATGAACCACGATGTCAAGGACTTAATCAATCCCGTATACAATTCCCTTTGTCTATCGGTATGTTACTTGCCCGAGATTCGATCGTCGGTATCCAATACCTAGTTCAATCTCGTTACCGGCAAGTCTCTTTACTCGTTCCGTAACACATCATCCCGTGATCAACTCCTTGGTCACATTGCGCATATGATGATGTCCTACCGAGTGGGCCCAGAGATACCTCTCCGTTTACACGGAGTGACAAATCCCAGTCTCGATTCGTGCCAACCCAACAGATACTTTCGGAGATACCTGTAATGCACCTTTATAGTCACCCAGTTACGTTGTGACGTTTGATACACCCAAAGCACTCCTACGGTATCCGGGAGTTGCACAATCTCATGGTCTAAGGAAATGATACTTGACATTAGAAAAGCTTTAGCATACGAACTACACGATCTTTGTGCTAGGCTTAGGATTGGGTCTTGTCCATCACATCATTCTCCTAATGATGTGATCCCGTTATCAACGACATCCAAATGTCCATGGTTAGGAAACCATAACCATCTATTGATCAACGAGCTAGTCAACTAGAGGCTCACTAGGGACATGGTGTTGTCTATGTATCCACACATGTATCTGAGTTTCCTATCAATACAATTATAGCATGGATAATAAACGATTATCATGAACAAGGAAATATAATAATAACTAATTTATTATTGCCTCTAGGGCATATTTCCAACAGCTATTGCTTTCTTCATGACTTATACATGTTCCTATAACTATGAGATTATGCAACTCCCGTTTACCGGAGGAACACTTTGGGTACTACCAAACGTCACAACGTAACTGGGTGATTATAAAGGAGTACTACAGGTGTCTCCAAAGGTACATGTTGGGTTGGCGTATTTCGAGATTAGGTTTTGTCACTCCGATTGTCGGAGAGGTATCTCTGGGCCCTCTCGGTAATGCACATCACTTAAGCCTTGCAAGCATTACAACTAAATGAGTTAGTTGCGGAATGATGTATTACAGAACGAGTAAAGAGACTTGCCAGTAACGAGATTGAACTAGGTATTGGAATACCGACGATCGAATCTCGAGCAAGTAACATACCGATGACAAAGGGAACAACGTATGTTGTTATGCGGTCTGACCGATAAAGATCTTCGTAGAGTATGTAGGAGCCAATATGGGCATCCAGGTCCCACTATTGGTTATTGACCGGAGACGTGTGTCGGTCATGTCTACATTGTTCTCGAACCCGTAGGGTCCGCACGCTTAAGGTTACGATGACAGTTATATTATGAGTTTATGCATTTTGATGTACCGAAGGTTGTTCGTTGTCCCGGATGTGATCACGGACATGACGAGGAGTCTCGAAATGGTCGAGACATAAAGATTGATATATTGGAAGCCTATGTTTGGATATCGGAAGTGTTCCGGGTGAAATCGGGATTTTACCGGAGTACCGGGAGGTTACCGGAAACCCCCCCCGGGAGCTATATGGGCCTTAGTGGGCTTTAGTGGAAAGGAGAAATGAGCAGCCCAAGGTGGCCGCACGCCTCCCCCCTTCCCTAGTCCTATTAGGACTAGGAGAGGTGGCCGGCCCCCTCTCTCTCTTTCCCCCCTCAAGGAGTCCTATTCCAACTAGGATTGGGGGGGGGGAATCCTACTCCCAGAGGGAGTAGGACTCTCCTGGCGCGCCACCCTTGGCCGGCCAGCCTCCCCCCTCTAGTCCTTTATATACGGAGGCAGGGGCACCCAAGAAACACACAAGTTGATCCACGTGATCTATTACTTAGCCGTGTGCGGTGCCCCCAGCCACCATAGTCCTCGATAATACTGTAGCGGAGTTTAGGCGAAGCCCTGCTGCTGTAGTACATCAAGATCGTCACCACGCCGTCGTGCTGACGGAACTCTTCCCCGACACTTTGCTGGATCGGAGTCCGGGGATCGTCATCGAGCTGAACGTGTGCTCGAACTCGGAGGTGCCGTAGTTTCGGTGCTTGATCGGTTGGATCGTGAAGACGTACGACTACTTCCTCTACGTTGTGTCAACGCTTCCGCAGTCGGTCTGCGTGGGTACGTAGACAACGCTCTCCCCTCTCGTTGCTATGCATCACATGATCTTGCGTGTGCGTAGGAAAATTTTGAAATTACTACGAAACCCAACACAACCAGCCTCCTCAAGAATCAACAAAAGCACATGAGAAAAGCACAGGCAAAGGCGGGACGAGATCGGCGGGAGGAAGGGATCTACGGAGGTGGGTCAGTGGAGGGCAAAAAGGGACTCAAAGTTGGTGCAGGCAGGGAATTGCTCGTCGGCCAACGCCACACCTACAGAGGCGCGACCAGATGTTGGAGAGGTGCAGGCAGGGGGGAGCCCTCCGGCCGAAGCCGCGATAGTAGGAGACAAAGCCGGCACTTAGGCCGGCCGACTAGGGGAGCAGCTAGGGGGGAGCTGCAGGCGGGGAATTTGCTCGTCGGCAGACGCCGCGGCTACAGAGGCGTGAAGCTGGCACCCGGGTCGGCCGGCCAGATGGGAGGTGCTGGCGGGGCGAAGAGCTCGCCGGCTGACACCACGACTATAGGAGGCGACATTGTCGCTCACTTGGGAAGGCCTGACAGAGGTCGTGGAGGTGTGCTTGGCAGGGCGAACGCCGGGCAGAGGTCGTGGAGGTGTGCTTGGCGGAGCGAAGAGCTCTCCGGCGAGGCTCAGCTGGCGCCAGGTGATATCTGTGCGGGTGTGCGGTGGCGGCGCGTGATGGAGATGAGGGGAGGTGATGTGAGTTGTTTTGTTGGGGATCGGACTAGGTTTTAGAGGCCCAGATGGGCCTGGTGGGCCAGTTCTAGACGCTAGGGAGAGAGAAAAGATTTGGTGTCGTCCCTTAAAATTGGTTCCACAAATTTGCTTGGAAAATTTGAATTCGATTCAAATTGGCAACATGAAAGTAATACAAAAACCAATTCACGCAAACCAGTTAGTTGATTGACTTGTGAGGAGTTAGTGAGAAAATACTAGAATATGTATTTATTTCAGTAGGCCAGTAATTTAATTCTCTACATATGTTTTAGTCTATGAAGCGGTTTTTTAACACTATCACATGGTTTTGTTACTTTGATGATGTATGTTCGTACATGTAAAACATCATGTATTTACTGTTAGAGTTCATGCACAAGCAAAAGGTTTCACTTAGATTCGTCTTATTTCTCTTAGTTGTTGCGTCCATTATTTACTTACTGTTGGCAAGCCTGAATTTAGTGTTCAAAGAAAATGCAATGTACATATGTTTTTGGATAAACATATGACTGCAAGTCAGAAGTTGTTATACACATGCAACAGAAGATTTCATTGCATCAAGCAAACAAACTTCAAATGTGCATGTCACTTATTTTCGGATACCCATTACTAAATTTTCCTCACTATAATTGACCTCTTATGATCTTGCATCTGTTTTTTTAGCAGGAATTAGAATATGATGCAAGGTGGACATCACTGCCACCGTCGATGAGGGTAGAAAGGAATATAAGGGAAAATACATGTGAGGTATTGTGTTGAAATAAAGGACGAAGACAAATGTGTATTGGTGAGGAGTGATGGGTTGTGATATGTTTTTCTTCTCCTGTTGCAACGCACGGGAAACTTCAACTGTGCATGTCACTTATTTTTTGATACCCATTACTGAATTTCCATCACTATAGTTGATTCTTGAATCAATTTTTTTATAAGGACAGAGACAAGTGTGTATTGGCAAGGAGGGATGGACTATGATATGTTTTCTTCTTCCGTTGCAATGCACGGGCATTTTTGTTAGTAGTACCTATAAAGATATGGCTAAAAATCACAGAGGCTGTCACAATTAAAGATATTAAATAAAAAAATAAAGCTTGCAGCAGTTGCATATTAGTATATAATTAGAGTGGTCAATTTTTCATCGGTAGATATGTGGAAACCATATAATATACATACCTCAAGTTTCTTAATCTCCATCTGAGCCTGTTCTCATCTCATGGTTCCTTCACGCAAGTATCTTCACCTCCTCATGCTCGTTTTGAATTCATGAACCAAAAAAATTGACCACAAACAAAGTGAGATACCTGATAGATCGCACCTCCATACGACTGCAGTCGTCCGCCTTGCTGACGCCACTGGCCTGGCCAGGAGGTTTGTCCTGCTCGGCCGGCGCTGACCTGACCAAGTTGGACGTCTGCAGCAACGTAATGGCTCCTTGCTTAAGATGGCTCAGTTCCCCCCACCCCCTGTATTGCAAGTATTGTTATTTCCTTTTTGATGCATGTGTCCATACCATGCATCTACTGCGTTAACATGGAAGAACAAGGATTTAAAAGAAAAATAATGCTACAAAGCAAATGGATGAAGAATCAAGAAAAAACTTAGAAATCATAGAAGCTATCAATAAGGGAACACAAACTTGCAGAACTTAACACATTCTAATACATGATCAATCTCCATTACTGAACAAAAAAATATGGCCAGCGATGATGGAAAATCTAAAGAGACATGGCCTTCCAACATGCTTTTCGCCAGCTTCAATGGTTGTACCATGCATCCACAGATGGTAATATGGAGAAACCGGATCGAGCATTAAGTTTTTATTTATAAGAGTTTAGCCTATTCATGTCCTCCTGTTTTCATAAAATAATCGCTAATCGCTCAACCGTCAGTGTAAAGAACCAAAAGTAATTAATACAATAACTATGCAAAATTTTCAGTTAACATGACTAATATCTTCCCAGCTTCCAAACATGTATTTGGTAGAACAACCTCACTGCAGAGAACGTATATGGAAATTTTCACACAAGAAAACCCTTGAAGGCTCACCGTGAAGTATTCGTGTATAGTCCTCTCCCATTCGAATGCAAACCATACCTGCTTGCAAGGGGCAGGGAATGCAGCTAGCGCCATGGACGCAAGACATGTCCTATCATCCCAATACATTGTAATACTTTCAGGTTGCATCATGATCCACATATAGTCTAATCATAAGTCTATTAAGTCACCTTTGGAGTATCATATTATGAGGCAAACAGGCTACTTCACCGCAGAGTGGATACAGGAAGCAATAGGATCGATTCCCAAGAGAAATAAAGAAAGAAATACGTACTCTATACACACACATACACTCACCCCTATGAACGCGCACACACACACCCTACCCCTATGAGCACCTCCGAAACACTGAGCCGGCATATCATCTTGAAATTTACGAAGTCACCGTAGGCACCTCGTCGTCGACGGGAACGTCTCCTCCCAGTGAATGCGCATCGCCGGAAATCCTAAAATAAATCCAGGAATAAATGCGAGCACCAGGATTTGAACCCTGGTGGGCTGGGGATACCACAGTCCCTCTAACCATCTAACCACAGGTTGGTTCGCGCTAGCTACTAATAATTGATCAATTGAAAATAGAAGTAACTCTTACGTTGGTTGCTAAAGAATCTAGTCAAGGCAGACCTGCCAGGCGTCTCGAGATGCCGGCTGTTCATGGACAGGGGCAGGTAGGATCGAAATAACGCTATTTTTCTGTAACAACCCAACAGGTACCTGTCAGCAGCATGGAGGATGAATCAGCGGCAAGACCTAAATCGCTACAGGAGGATCCGACAAGCGCTAAGCAGGCCAGGCCCAAGAGAAGGACCCAAGAACTGGCCAGGCTGCATGGCCCGGAGTGGGCCCGCTAGAGACTTTATATATATCAATACTTGTAGTCGGTAACGGGTGGACGGCGGCTTCGGCCGAGGAAGGGATAAGATAGTGGCTGAGAGAGTAGTTGGCTAGCTGGGTTCCTCTTCCTCCTCCCAATTTGAATTCTCTGTACTAAACATGAGATTTGAGCGAATGCTGAACTAAATCGATTGAAGAGTAGTTCGTTGCTTACAATTGGTATCAGAGCTATAGATCCTGGTGTCACCTGTTCCCTCCCACCACCCGCACACGACAAGGTTTGTGGCCCGACGCCGCCGTGAATTGATGGAGAGCTGATCGCCGACAACGAAGGCGGTGTACGAATTCCTCAAGGCCGACCTGGCGGAGTCACTCGACGCTAGCTTCAAGCACCAAGATGAGGAAGCGACCAAGTCGATGCGCTCCATCGTGGGCGATCTGACGATGCGCTTCGATGACCTCAAGATGCGATCGACGTTGACATGGATGAGCTTCGCGCTGGACTGGAACGACCATCATCCACCTCCATTTCGTCACCAAGCGGTCGTCCTCCACCGACTAGCCAGGGCACGATCAGCAATGGCGACACGGGTCCGGAAGGCAGCCGCTCGGCACCTTCAACCAAGGGGAAGGATCACGTTCCATACGTCCCGCCTCCAGCTAGAGGTACGAGATCTGATCCCAGCCCTGCTCCCAGTTCGAGATTGGCCGAATTGCAACGAGAGAATACTGACACCTACGGATTTGCACCTCACATCAATCTACCTTGCTTCGATGGCACCAACCCGAGACTCTGGCAAACGAGATGAGAAGACTATTTCAGTATGTGTGGCACTCTGCGGCAGCTTTGGGTTCAGTTCGCATCAACTTTGTTCGAAGGGCCAGCAACACGTTGGTTGGATTCAGTTCAGCGGCGAGCGCCAAACACACCATGGGAGGATTTCTGCAGGCTGCTACAGTGTCGATTTGGTCGAAATCAACACCAGGCGCTGGTTCGCAAATTTTACAGTATCTCTCAAACAGGCTTAGTGGAAGATTATGTGGAGTAATTTGCGGAGCTGTACGATCAGTTGTCTGCATATGAGGCAGTACCAGAATCTGTGCACTATGTCACCAAGTTCATCAACGACCTGAATTCGTCTGTCAGAGTAATGGTGGCATTGCAATAGCCACCAGATCTGGATGTGGCTTATGAGCTGGCACTGTTACATGAATCTCTGAGCAACTCAGCTCCTCAGCATAATCAGTCCGTCAGGCGGCAACACTATTCACAATCAGCATCGTCAGCAAAATCAACTGCGACCAAGAACACTGATGATAGAAGAAACAACTCAGATGTGCAGAGACATAAGCCGGGGGAGGACAAATGGGAGGCACTGAGATCATATCGCAAGGCCAAGGGACCGTGCTGTTGGGGAACGTAGTAATTTCAAAAAATTTCCTACGCACACACAAGATCATGGTGATGCATAGTAACGAGAGGGGAGAGTGTTGTCCATGTACCCTCGTAGACCGAAAGCGGAAGCGTTAGCATAACGCGGTTGATGTAGTCGTATGTCTTCACGATCCGACCGATCAAGTACCGAACGCACGGCACCTCCGAGTTTAGCACACGTTCAGCCCGATGACGTCCCTCGAACTCCGATCCAGCCGAGTGTTGAGGGAGAGTTTCGTCAGCACGACGGCGTGGTGACGATGTTGATGTTCTACCGACGCAGGGCTTCGCCTAAGCACCGCTACAGTATTATCAAGGTGGACTATGGTGGAGGGGGGCACCGCACACGGCTAAGAGATCAATGATCAATTGTTGTGTCTTTGGGGTGCCCCCTGCCCCCATATATAAAGGAGCAAGGGGGAGGCCGGCCGACCCTCTATGGCGCGCCCCCAAGAGGGGAATCCTACTAGGACTCCAAGTCCTAGTAGGTTTCCACCAAAAGGGAGAGAGGGGGGAAGGAAGGAGAGGGAGAGGGAGAAGGAAAGGGGGGAGCCGCCCCCCCTCTCCTAGTCTAATTCGGACCAGAGGGGGAGGGGCGCGCGGCCTAACCTAGGCCGCCCCTCTCTCTCCACTAAGGCCCATCGAGGCCCATTAGTTCCCCCGGGGGTTCCGATAACCCTCCGGCACTCCGGTTTTATCCGAAACTTCTCCGGAACACTTCCGGTGTCCGAATATAGTCGTCCAATATATCAATCTTCATGTCTCGACCATTTCGAGACTCCTCGTCATGTCCGTGAACACATCCGGGACTCCGAACAACCTTCGGTACATCAAAACACATAAACTCATAATAAAATTGTCATCGTAACGTTAAGCGTGCGGACCCTACGGGTTCGAGAACTATGTAGACATGACCGAGACACGTCTCCGGTCAATAACCAATAGCGGAACCTGGATGCTCATATTGGCTCCCACATATTCTACAAAGATCTTTATCGGTCAGACCGCATAACAACATACGTTGTTCCCTTTGTCATCGGTATGTTACTTGCCCGAGATTTGATCGTCGGTATCTCAATACCTAGTTCAATCTCGTTACGGCAAGTCTCTTTACTCGTTTCGTAATACATCATCCCGCAACTAACTCATTAGTTGCAATGCTTGCAAGGCTTAAGTGATGTGCATTACCGAGAGGGCCCAGAGATACCTCTCCGACAATCGGAGTGACAAATCCTAATCTCAAAATACGCCAACCCAACAAGTACCTTCAGAGACACCTGTAGAGCACCTTTATAATCACCCAGTTATGTTGTGATGTTTCGTAACACAAAAAGTGTTCCTCCGATAAACGGGAGTTGCATAATCTCATAGTCACAGGAACATGTATAAGTCATGAAGAAAGCAATAGCAACATTGTCGGTGTCAAAACCGGCAGATCTCGGGTAGGGGGTCCCGAACTGTGCGTCTAGGCCGGATGGTAACAGGAGGCAAGGGACACGAAGTTTTACCCAGGTTCAGGCCCTCTCGATGGAGGTAAAACCCTACGTCTTGCTTGATTAATATTGATGATATGGGTAGTACAAGAGTAGATCTACCACGATATCAGAGAGGCTAAACCCTAGAAGCTAGCCTATGGTATGATTATTGATGTGTATGTTGTCCTACGGACTAAAACCCTCCGGTTTATATAGACACCGGAGAGGGTTAGGGTTACATAGAGTCGGTTACAATGGTAGGAGATCTGAACATCCGTATCGCCAAGCTTGCCTTCCACGCCAAGGAAAGTCCCTTCCGGACACGGGACAGAGTCTTCAATCTTGTATCTTCATAGTCCAGGAGTCCGGCCAAAGATATAGTTCGGCTATCCGAACACCCCCTAATCCAGGACTCCCTCAGTAGCCCCCGAACCAGGCTTCAATGACGATAAGTCCGGCGCGCAGATTGTCTTCGGCATTGCAAGGCGGGTTCTCCTCCAAATTGTGTGTACCTATTTGAATAAAGTCCGGTTTCTTGTAGATGTTGCGCTCCTTGGCTTCTACGCCCAATAATGGCCGTTTCCCACGTGTCAAACGAATATGAAAAGTCTGAGTGTTTTTTCGTTCACACCCCTAGCCGCGTAAATGAGCTGCCCTATTTAAGGGGACGAGGATTTAGATCCAATCCACACCTTCTCCCCTCCACGAGTGTTCATCAGAGCGCATCCGACAAAGGTCCATTCCACCATGGCCAGCCGCCGCAACTCCTCCGCTCGCCCTTCCAGCCCTAAGCCCGGATATTGGGAGAGATGTTCCACTCCACATAGCGAGCTAGTGACGCTCCAGACCAAGGGATTTCTCCCCCCGGCCTATATGGACCCGGTTTGAGCCGGTCTTGCCGTCTACAACGGCGGAGAGCAAGCAGAGAATGCCCCTAATCCATCCAAAGGAGAGCGGGTGTGCCTTGTCCCTTACTTAATAAGGGGGCTTGGATTTCCCATCCACCCATTTCTCCGGGGGCTGCTGGAGTTCTACGGCCTCCAGCTACATCATCTCACGCCTGCCTCAGTATTGCATATCGCGGGCTTTGTAGCCCTTTGCGAGCTGTTGTTGGGTATTGAAGCTCATTTCGGACTATGGAAGGAGCTATTTTGCCTCGTGCCCCGTTCCAAGAAAGGGTCAATGTATCAAGTGGGCGGAGCCGAAGTATGGCGCATCGCTGGGACCGGATATCTGTCTGGAACCCCAAAGAAGGCGTCCGAAGATTGGCCCTCGGAATGGTTCTATATAGAAGACGTCCCGCTGCCGGATCCTGTCCGGATCGGCCTCCCAGAATTTGATAGTGCTCCCTTAAAGAAGCGCCTAAGCTGGCGTCCACGGAGCCCTCAAAGGGAAAGTGACAGGAACATCGTTTACCTGATGGGCCGAATAAGATTGTTGGCCCATTCCGGACTAACCATGATCAGAGTTATGGCCGAATGCATCATGCGGGGGGTGCAGCCGCTTCAGTATAGAAGCCACCCCATGTGGGATTTCAACGGGGAGGACGATGCCACCCGCTACGGCCGTAAAGGACCAGATTCAGTTGCCGCTCTATTAAAGATCTTGTCCACTTTGTACAAGGGAGAAGAGGAGGAATTTCTCCGCGTCAACCCACAGGGTGGATTATCTATGCACAATCCCCCAAGCTGGGTAAGTGGTCGCATCTACATCCGTTTAGTGTTCCCATTGTTAAATACTTAGTTTGATGACCTCAACGTAGGAACTGCGCCGGGCTGTTAAGGAAATAAGCAGCCCGCCTCCACAACCCGAGGACCCAAGGCAGTCTCTCGACCCGGCCTCTCAAGAGGATCCAGACATATCTATGGAGCTGATTGATGGAGTGTTCCATCAATTGAGCGAGGACAACACCTTGGTGGCCATTACGGCCGATTACCCAGGGCTAATCCTGACGCCCCAGGTACCTAAGATCGAAGTCCCAGTACCCCGGATAGGGGTTCGTCCATGCGTGTTCAATTTCCTGATTGCAACCGAACTTTGTAGGGGAGGTTGTTGAGGCGGAAGGCCAAACCTGCGGTGACAAGCCAACGAGGGGCCGTAGGGCCCCGTGGGCAGAAAAGAGGTGCAGTCCGGACCGAGGCATCAGCGCAAAGGTATGGCGCGCCCCTATATCCCAGTTGTTATACCTTCGAGGCACATTTGACACTCGTGCCCTCTTCAGGACAAAGAGACCTTGCCGGACTATATCCGGAGAGGCTGCCAATCGCGCCTCCACCAGCCAGGCTCCAAAGCCTGGTCCAGGGGCGGAGGCGAACGCAAGGCGCGTGTCGGACATTCCTCCGACGGAGGATGCGGACGGGTTGTCTGCCACCAACTCTGAGGTGGAAAGTGCCATGAACCATAGGCGTCGTTGGACAATTCTTCGCAACGCTTGCTTCTCCCAAGAGGCGTTAGATGCCTTCAATTCGGGAGATGTGCACCTCCGTGCCACTCAAAATGGTCTAGCCATAGCCACAGAGCAATATGTAAAAGACATACGGGTAAGAAAATTTTGGTAAATATATATGTAGCAGTAGCCCCCGAGACTTGAAACAGTTAGAATAACTGGTTTAAGGATCATTTGATATGCAGGTTCTTACAGAAAAGAATTCCCTACTGTCCCAGGAGCTTGAAGAGTACAAAGCCCAACTGGAGGCCGCACTAGCCACGGCAGGGGAGCCTAAGGAGTCCCCCTCTGGTAATATACATTTCAAAAGATAAGTATTTTGCGAAGCACGGCTTTGGTGCGAATCTGACAAATAAAATTGCAGATGGCGCCGGATTGAATCCGGAAAAGCAACATCTCCTACGCCAGCTAAAGGCTGGTGAGAGGGTGCTACTAAAGGTGATGGGGGAGAAGAACGTTCTCCAAGATGCCAACACCCGGCTGGGTGTCGAGCTGAAAGATGTTAGTGCCCAGCTATCAGACTCTGTGAAGGAGAATCAGCGTCTTCGCGTGGCATATTTAGTAAGTGCTTGAACGAACCTTTTGAAAGAAAGTTCGGCGGGGAAGTCGACTGACAGAGAAATGTCTGTAGGTGTGTTAACAGGTTGTCCGGCGGAGGAGATGCCCGGTTCTACGGGTGACCTTCTTCCCGAGCTCTCGCAACTGCTCGATCGAGTTCGGCAGGCGATGCGAGGTGTCGCCCAGGCCCTGTGGCCATCCGTCTCCATGCCCGAAGGTATTGGAGAGCTTGCGGAGAAGCTAAAGGGAGCACGGCGTCGCTTCCAATTGTGGAAGATATCAGCCTGCCGTCAAGGCGCTAGGGAGGCCTGGGCCATGGTGAAGACGCGGTACTCAAAGGCTGACCCCAACCACATGGCCGAGGTCGGTCCTGTAGGGCCCGATGGGGAGGAGATCCCTGTAAGCTTAGTGTACGGCCAAGTAGAGTTGGCCGAAAAGTACTCCCGGCAGGACTGTAAATTAGACAGGCTGTTAGATGGTATTGAAGAGGAATACAATCAGTCAAAATGACTATGTAATTGAATTGACATTTATAATGCCTTCTAGCTGGATTGTAGATCATTTGTCATGGCCGACCTTTTCGCTTCAACCTCGGGGCCTGACGGTCCGGAGTGTGTCCGAATTCCCATGCAGTTATATAGGAACCGGGGAATGCATGGAGACCAGGCGTAGGGGTCATTAGTGCGTGAACAGACAAGTGCCCGACTAGTTATGTTATATTACATGGTTAGTAAGAAACATCTTCCGGGGAGAATAGTTCCGTTAGGAGTTCCTTTCCCTGGGGGGCATGCCCTAAAGTGCATGTCCATGCTACGAAAAGAAACACAGGAAAAACGCCTGGGGGCACATAGATAAAGAAAAAGATCATCTTTAGTTCACCGACCGTATATTCTCTTAAGAACGCTAGCTTTCGGCTTCACCCAGTCTGAGGTACACGTCCGGCTGATCCGGCAGTAACAATCGCAGAGGTGCTCCCTTTACCACCTAGCCGAATAATCGGGAACGCAGGGGTAAGCACAGGAGCCAGGCAACCCAGCTTGGCCAAAACTTAAGTCATATCGATGCATATAATGGTGAATAAAAGGTACATGCGGAAGTTTGACACATGCGTTAGGCATGAAGCCCGTATAAATAAGCTTCTGTTTAAAGAAGCCCCCAGGTTTACTGAGCGCGGATAGCGCGTCAATTTGTGAGCCTTTAAAGGTTATAAGAGAGAGAAAAAGGGAGAAGGAGAGAAATGTAAGACGGACAATATATAAAAAATGGACAGAGTAAGGAGACGAACACAGGATCCGGCGCTAGGCATAGAATCTTCGGAGACGGGCTGTGTTCCATGGGTTCGGCTCGAGTCGGTTATCCGATGCGTTTCGCAGGTGGTACGCTCCACCAGTCAGGACTTGGTCAATTATGAAGGGACCTTCCCACTTGGGCTTGAGTTTGTCCTTTTTCTTGTCCGGCAGGCGCAGAACTAATTTGCCAACGTCGTAATTTTTGGCCCGTACTTCTCTGCTTTGGTATCTTCGAGCTTCTTGTTGATAAAATGCGGAACGGGCTTTTTCCACGTCACGCTCCTCCTCTAATGCGTCCAAACTGTCCTGCCGATCGAGCTCGGCTTCTCTTTCCTCGTACATGCGCACTCGAGGCGAGTCATGAATTATGTCGCAAGGCAGAACTACCTCTGCGCCATACACCATGAAGAATGGTGTGTATCCGGTGGTGCGATTCGGCATGGTCCGCAGCCCCCAGAGTACGGAGTCGAGCTTCTCTACCCAGTGCATGTTAGATTCCTTGAGGGACCGCACTAGTCTGGGTTTGATGCCGCTCATGATAAGACCATTTGCACGTTTAACCTGGCCGTTAGTTTGTGGGTGATAGACGGAAGCATAATCGAGCTTTATGCCCATGTTTTTGCACCAGAGTTTTACCTCGTCGGCCGTAAAGTTCGTGCCATTATCAGTGATGATGCTGTGGGGGACGCCGTAACGGTGTACAACCCCAGATATGAAGTCTATCACAGGTCCGGATTCGGCCGTCTTAACAGTCTTGGCTTCTATCCATTTGGTGAACTTATCCACCATGACCAGTAAGTATTTGTGCTTGTGGGTTCCGCCTTTAAGGGGTCCAACCATATCAAGCCCCCAGACCGCAAAGGGCCAAGTGATGGGGATAGTTTGGAGGGCGGTGGGTGGCATATGGCTTTGGTTTGCAAAGAGCTGGCAGCCGGTGCATCGTTGGACTAAGTCCTGAGCGTCTGCCCGGGCCGCCGGCCAATAAAAGCCTGTACGGAAGGCCTTGCTTACCAGGGACCGGGCTACAGCGTGATGACCGCTGAGTCCGGCATGGATTTCAGCCAGGAGATTCCGCCCCTCCTCTTCGGAGATGCACCTTTGAAGGACTCCGGTAGTGCTTTTCTTATAAAGCTCTCCCTCGTGGATTCTGTAGGCTTTGGATCGCCGCACTATGCAGCGTGCCTCATTTTGGTCCTCGGGGAGTTCCTGCTTAGTAAGGTAGGCGAGGAATGGTTCTGTCCACGGGGCAATGACGGCCATTATTACGTGGGTGAAGGTGTTATTTCAATGGCAGAGCCTCCGATTGTGTCAGAATGTTTGGTGTCGGGAAGTGCGGTTGGGTCCGGGCTGTTATTGTTCGGCTCCCCTTCCCATGCCATGGATGGCTTGAAAAGCCTTTCCAAGAAGATGTTGGGGGGGGACTATATCGCGTTTTGCGCCGATGGGTGCCAGGACATCTGCCGCCTGATTATTTTCCCGACCTATATGGTGAAATTCAAGTCCCTCGAACCAAGCTGACATTTTTAGGATGGCGTTGCGGTAAGCTGCCATTTTCGGATCCTTGGCATCGAAGTGTCCATTTATTTGGGAGATTGCAAGGTTCGAGTCCCCGCGCACCTCTAGGCGTTGGATGCCCATGGATACTGCCATCCGGAGACCATGTAGAAGGGCCTCATATTCGGCTGCATTGTTGGAGTCCATGTACAGAATCTGTAGTACGTATTGAACTGTGTCTCCTGTGGGGGACGTCAAAATGACGCCAGCCCCCAGTCCGGCCAACATTTTGGAGTCGTCGAAATGCATGATCCAATTTGAATATGTGCCGTACTCTCTAGGGAGTTCGGCCTCCGTCCATTCTGTGACGAAGTCGACCAAAACTTGTGACTTGATGGCTCGTCGTGGCTTATAAGTTATGTCGAACGGGAGGAGCTCGATGGCCCATTTCGCAATCCGGCCCATTGCATCACGGTTGTTTATAATGTCGTTAAGTGGTACTTCCGAGGCTACTGTTATTGAACACTCTTGAAAGTAGTGTCGTAGCTTCCGGGATGCCATGAATACCGTGTACACAATCTTTTGATAATGCGGGTACCGTGATTTGCAGGGAGTGAGGATAGTGGACACATAATAATCCGGCCTTTGAAGGGGGAATTTGTGTCCGTCCGCTTCTCGTTCGATGACGAGCACTGCGCTTACAACCTGATGTGTTGCTGCAATGTACAATAGCATTGGTTCGCCGGTGTTTGGCGCGGCCAGGACTGGGTTTGTTGCCAGTATGGCTTTTATTTCGTCGAGTCCGACCGTGGTTGCGTCCGTCCATTTGAAGTGTTCGGTGCGCCGAAGGAGGCGGTAAAGGGGAAGGGCCTTTTCTCCCAAGTGGGAGATAAAGCAGCTTAGAGCCGCCACACATCCGGTTAACTTTTGTATTTGTTTGAGGTCCTTTGGGATATCTAGTTGCGACAGAGCTCGGATCTTGGCCGGATTTGCTTCAATTCCTCTACTAGATACAATGAAGCCCAAGAGCTTTCCGGCTGGAACGCCGAAAACACATTTTTCCGGGTTGAGCTTGATGTCGTATGTTCGGAGATTATCAAATGTGATCCTCAAGTCGTCTACTAAAGATTCAACATGTCTTGTTTTGACGACCACATCATCTACGTATGCCTCCACTGTTTTACCGATCTGGCTTGCCAAACATGTCTGAATCATGCGCTGATATGTTGCGCCGGCGTTTTTGAGCCCGAAGGGCATCATGTTGAAGCAGAATGGCCCGTATGGTGTGATAAATGCCGTTGCGGCTTGGTCTGGTTCTGCCATCTTGATTTGATGGTAGCCAGAATATGCATCGAGGAAACACAACGAATCGTGTCCTGCGGTAGCATCGATAATTTGATCGATGCGGGGGAGGGGGAAGGGATCCTTTGGGCAAGCCTTGTTAAGGTCTTTAAAATCAACACACAGGCACCATGATTTGTCCTTCTTTGGTACCATCACCAGGTTTGCTAGCCAGTCCGGATGTTTTATATCTCTGATGAATCCGGCCTCTAATAGCTTTGCTAGCTCCTCTCCCATAGCCTGTCTCTTAGGTTCGGAAAAACGCCGGAGAGCTTGTTTGACAGGTTTGAATCTTGTTTGGATATTTAAGCTGTGCTCGGCCAGCCTGCGTGGGATTCCTGGCATGTCTGAAGGGTGCCAAGGCGAAAATGTCCCAGTTCTCTCATAGGAACTCTCGCAGTGCGGCGTCGACATCAGGGTTTAATTGTGCCCCGATGGAAGTTGTTTTATTGGGGTCCGTTGGATGGACTTGGAATTTGACTATTTCGTCCGCTGGTTTAAAGGAGGTGGATTTGGATCTTTTGTCGAGTACCACATCGTCCCTATTCACCATAGAGTGCAGCGCAGTCAGCTCCTCAGCCACTAGGGCTTAGGATAGTGCCTCGAGGGCCAGTGCGGCTATCTTGTTTTCGGCGCGGAGTGCTATGTCCGGATCACTAGCGAGAGTGATGATCCCGTTAGGCCCGGGCATCTTGAGCTTCATGTACCCGTAATGGGGTATTGCTTGGAAGATTCTGAATGCTTCCCGCCCTAGCAAAGCGTGATAACCGCTGCTAAACGGGGCCACATGGAACGTGATCTCTTCGGACCTGTAATTGTCCGGCGTGCCGAACACCACATCTAGTGTGATTTTTCCTGTACAGCGCGCTTCCCGACTGGGGATTATTCCTCTAAAGGTTGTGCTGCTTCGCATGATGCGGTTCCAGTCTATATCCATTTTTTGAAGAGTTTCCTCATAGATGAGGTTCAATCCGCTGCCACCGTCCATGAGTACCTTGGTACGGTGAAAGCCATCCACTATTGGACTGAGGACCAATGCAGCTGGTGCTCGGGCTGTTCGGAATTTAGGTTCATCACTGGCGTTAAAGGTAATGGCCGTGTCACTCCATGGGTTTATTATTGCTACTTGGTAGACTTCGGCAAGGCTGCGGAGTGTCCTTTTTCGCATATTATTTGATGCGAAGGTCTCGAAGACTGTTAATACCGTATTGATGTCTCTGGGGGTGTCTTTCTGTGGCCTCCGGAATTAGGAGGTTTTCGCCAATTTTGGCCACCTACCGAAGTATCCAACATGCTCTAAGGCTGTGAGTTGGTGTGGCATCCTCTGTACTATGAATTTTACAGGGTCCATTAAGCCATCCTTCCAGTACGGTTCCATGCCCTGTAGAGGGTTTTTGCCTTTTGGTGTTTGACTCGGCTGTCTGGCGATGATGCACCCTTTTATTTCGGACTGGGCTTGCCTTAAGGGCCGGATTGTCCCAAAATTTTGTTTCGGTTTTCCGGGCGCTTTCCATCGCACAGTACTTTCGTACTATGGACGCTAAGTCAACGAAGCATGTAATATCACAGCGACTTATGGCGTTGAGTATTCCCTTGTCCGTGCAATTATTGCAGAACAATGAAATTGCGTCTTCCTCGCAGCATCCCTTTATCCTGTTCATAACCAGGAGGAATCTGGCCCAGTAATGATGTACTGTTTCTTTGGGCTCTTCCTGATTTGGGATAGATCGCTAATGTTCGGGTGGGTGGGTGGAATTAAATCCGAAGCCTTACCCCTTCTGAGGCTCAGAGGCCGAGTAATTTCCGAACTCGAAAATTTGGATTCCTGGATGTCGTCCAATGAATCCAGTACGTCGCCTGATTCTAGGTTCAGGTCTTGAGTGATATCCTCCCCTCCGCGGACATCCGGCTTGGAGGGATCGGGAATCCGGACATAGCGAGTCCTTAAGATAGATGAAGGGTCGCCGCACTGTCCCTCTACCACGACAACGTGATGGGTGGCTTGGGGAGAGTTAATCTCTCTCAGATCGGTTTTAGGCCCAATCTGGTCGTAATCCGCAGCGACTCCCAGGGCGGCGAAGCGATCCAAGAGCTCGTTTATGGAGGAAAGCTCTATTGGATCTAACTGCTCGGCAAGTTCCGAGTTGACATGAAGATTGTTTTCGATGGCTCGAGAGGTCATCGTCGGCGCAGAAGCCGAACAGGTGGTCATAAGAAAACCACCTAGCCGGAGGGTATGGCCGACAGCCAAAGCTCCCTTAGCAACGGTGCCGTCTTTGAAGATGGGGCGAGGCATCCTTCCTGATGGCGACGACACAGAGGAACTCTCAATGAAAGCACAAATGTCAGTGTCAAAACCGGCGGATCTCGGGTAGGGGGTCCTGAACTGTGCGTCTAGGCCGGATGGTAACAGGAGGCAAGGGACACGAAGTTTTACCCAGGTTCGGGCCCTCTCGATGGAGGTAAAACCCTACGTCCTACTTGATTAATATTGATGATATGGGTAGTACAAGAGTAGATCTACCATGAGATCAGAGAGGCTAAACCCTAGAAGCTAGCCTATGGTATGATTGTTGATGTGTATGTTGTCCTATGGACTAAAACCCTCCGGTTTATATAGACACCGGAGAGGGTTAGGGTTACATAGAGTCGGTTACAATGGTAGGAGATATGAACATCCGTATCGCCAAGCTTGCCTTCCACGCCAAGGAAAGTCCCTTCCGGACACGGGACGGAGTCTTCAATCTTGTATCTTCATAGTCCAGGAGTCCGGCCGAAGATATAGTTCGGCTATCCGAACACCCCCTAATCCAGGACTCCCTCAAACATACTAAACGATCGTGTGCTAAGCTAACGGAATGGGTCATGTCAATCACATCATTCTCCTAATGATGTGATCCCGTTAATCAAATGACAACCCATGTCAATGGCTAGGAAACCTAACCATCTTTGATCAACGAGCTAGTCTAGTAGAGGCATACTAGTGACACTCTGTTTGTCTATGTATTCACACATGTATTATGTTTCCGGTTAATACAATTCTAGCATTAATAATAAACATTTATCATGATATAAGGAAATAAATAATAACTTTATTATTGCCTCTAGGGCATATTTCCTTCAGTCTCCCACTTGCACTTGAGTCAATAATCTAGATTACACTGTAATGATTCTAACACCCATGGAGCCTTGGTGCTGATCATGTTTTGCTCGTGGAAGAGGCTTAGTCAACGGGTCTACAACATTCAGATCCGTATGTATCTTGCAAATTTCTATGTCTCCCACCTGGACTAGATCCCAGATGGAGTTGAAGCGTCTCTTGATGTGCTTGGTTCTCTTGTGAAATCTGAATTCCTTTGCTAAGCCAATTGCTCCAGTATTGTCACAAAAGATTTTCATTGGACCCGATGCACTAGGTATGACACCTAGATCGGATATGAACTCCGTCATCCAGACTCCTTCATTTGCTGCTTCCGAAGTAGCTATGTACTCTGCTTCACACGTAGATCCCGCCATGACGCTTTGTTTAGAACTGCACCAACTCACAGCTCCACCGTTCAATGTAAACATGTATCCGGTTTGCGATTTAGAATCGTCCGGACCAGTGTCAAAGCTTGCATCAACGTAACCATTTACGATGAGCTCTTTGTCACCTCCATAAACGAGAAACATATCCTTAGTCCTTTTCAGGTACTTCAGGATGTTCTTTACCACTGTCCAGTGATCCACTCCTGGATTACTTTGGTACCTCCCTGCTAGACTTATAGCAAGACACAAATCAGGTCTGGTACACAGCATTGCATACATGATAGAGCCTATGGCTGAAGCATAGGGAACACCTTTCATTTTCTCTCTATCTTCTGTAGTGGTCGGGCATTGAGACTTACTCAACTTCACACCTTGTAACACATGCAAGAACCCTTTCTTTGCTTGATCCATTTTGAACTTCTTCAAAACTTTGTCAAGGTATGTGCTTTGTGAAAGTCCAATTAAGCGTCTTGATCTATCTCTATAGATCTTAATGCCCAATATGTAAGCAGCTTCACCGAGGTCTTTCATTGAAAAACTCTTATTCAAGTATCCCTTTATGCTATCCAGAAATTCTATATCATTTCCAATCAGTAATATGTCATCCACATATAATATCAGAAATGCTACAGAGCTCCCACTCACTTTCTTGTAAATACAGGCTTCTCCAAAAGTCTGTACAAAACCAAATGCTTTGATTACACTATCAAAGCGTTTATTCCAACTCCGAGAGGCTTGCACCAATTCATAAATGGATCGCTGGAGCTTGCACACTTTGTTAGCTCCCTTTGGATCGATAAAACCTTCTGGTTGCATCATATACAACTCTTCTTCCAGAAATCCATTCAGGAATGCAGTTTTGACATCCATTTGCCAAATTTCATAATCATAAAATGCAGCAATTGCTAACATGATTTGGACAGACTTAAGCATCGCTATGGGTGAGAAGGTCTCATCTAGTCAATCCCTTGAACTTGTCGAAAACCTTTTGCAACAAGTCGAGCTTTGTAGACAGTAACATTACCGTCAGCGTCAGTCTTCTTCTTGAAGATCCATTTATTCTCAATTGCTTGCCGATCATCGGGCAAGTCAACCAAAGTCCATACTTTGTTCTCATACATGGATCCCATCTCAGATTTCATGGCTTCAAGCCATTTTGCGGAATCTGGGCTCACCATCGCTTCTTCATAGTTCGTAGGTTCATCATGATCTAGCAGCATGACTTCCAGAACAGGATTACCGTACCACTCTGGTGCGGATCTTACTCTGGTTGATCTACGAGGTTCAGTAATAACTTGATCTGAAGTTCCATGATCATCATCATTAACTTCCTCACTAATTGGTGTAGGTTTCACAGAAACTGGTTTCTGTGATGAACTACTTTCCAATAAGGGAGCTGGTACAGTTACCTCATCAAGTTCTACTTTCCTCCCACTCACTTCTTTCGAGAGAAACCCCTTCTCTAAAAAGGATCCATTCTTAGCAACGAATGTCTTGCCTTCGGATCTGTGATAGAAGGTGTACCCAACAGTCTCCTTTGGGTATCCTATGAAGACACATTTCTCCGATTTGGGTTCGAGCTTACCAGGTTGAAGCTTTTTCACATAAGCATCAGAACCCCAAACTTTCAGAAATGACAACTTTGGTTTCATGCCAAACCATAGTTCATAAGGCGTCGTCTCAACGGATTTCAATGGTGCCCTATTTAACGTGAATGCGGCCGTCTCTAAAGCATAACCCCAAAACGATAGCGGTAAATCGGTAAGAGACATCATAGATCGCACCATATCTAGTAAAGTACGTTTACGACGTTCGGACACACCATTACGCTGTGGTGTTCCGGGTGGCGTGAGTTGCGAAACTATTCCGCATTGTTTCAAATGTAGACCAAACTCATAACTCAAATATTCTCCTCCACGATCAGATCGTAGAAACTTTATTTTCTTGTTACGATGATTTTCAACTTCACTCTGAAATTCTTTGAACTTTCCAAATGTTTCAGACTTATGATTCATTAAGTAGATATACCCATATCTGCTTAAATCAACTGTGAAGGTGAGAAAATAACGATATCCGCCACGATCCTCAACATTCATCGGACCACATACATCTGTATGTATGATTTCCAATAAATCTGTTGCTCTGTCCATAGTACCGGAGAATGGCGTTTTAGTCATCTTGCCCATGAGGCATGGTTCACAAGTACCAAGTGATTCATAATAAAGTGGTTCCAAAAGTCCATCAGAATGGAGTTTCTTCATGCGCTTTACACCTATATGACCTAAACGGCAGTGCCACGAATAAGTTGCACTATCATTATCAACTCTGCATCTTTTGGCTTCAACGGTATGAATATGTGTATCACTACTATCGAGATTCATCAAAAATAGACCACTCTTCAAGGGTGCATGACCATAAAAGATATTACTCATATAAATAGAACAACCATTATTCTTTGATTTAAATGAATAACCGTCTCGCATCAAACAAGATCCAGATATAATGTTCATGCTCAACGCTGGCACCAAATAACAATTATTTAGGTCTAAAACTAATCCCGAAGGTAGATGTAGAGGTAGCGTGCCGACCGCGATCACATCGACTTTGGAACCATTTCCCACGCGCATCGTCACCTCATCCTTGGCCAGTGTTCGCTTAATCCGTAGTCCCTGTTTCGAGTTGCAAATATTAGCAACAGAACCAGTATCAAATACCCAGGTGCTACTGCGAGCTCTAGTAAGGTACACATCAATAACATGTATATCACATATACCTTTGTTCACCTTGCCATCCTTCTTATCCGCCAAATACTTGGGGCAGTTCCGCTTCCAGTGACCAATCTGCTTGCAGTAGAAGCACTCAGCTTTAGGCTTAGGTCCAGACCTGGGTTTCTTCTCCTGAGCAGCAACTTGCTTGCTGTTCTTCTTGAAGTTCCCCTTCTTCTTCCCTTTGCCCTTTTTCTTGAAACTAGTGGTCTTGTTGACCATCAACACTTGATGCTCCTTCTTGATTTCTACCTCCGCAGCCTTTAGCATTGCAAAGAGCTCGGGAATTGTCTTATCCATCCCTTGCATGTTATAGTTCATCACGAAGCTCTTGTAGCTTGGTGGCAGTGATTGGAGAATTCTTTTAATGCCGCTATCATCCGGAAGATTAACTCCCAGTTGAATCAAGTGATTATTATACCCAGACATCTTGAGTATATGCTCACTGACAGAACTATTCTGCTCCATCTTGCAGCTATAGAACTTATTGGAGACTTCATATCTCTCAATCCGGGCATTTGCTTGAAATATTGAATTCAACTCCTGGAACATCTCATATGCTCCATGACGTTCAAAATGTCGTTGAAGACCCGATTCTAAGCCGTAAAGCATGGCAAACTGAACTATTGAGTAGTCATCAGCTTTGCTCTGCCAGACGTTCATAATATCTGGTGTTGCTCCTGTAGCAGGCCTGGCACCCAGCAGTGCTTCCAGGACGTAATTCTTCTGTGCAGCAATGAGGATAATCCTCAAGTTACGGACACAGTCTGTGTAATTGCTACCATCATCTTTCAACTTTGCTTTCTCAAGGAACACATTAAAATTCAACGGAACAACAGCACGGGCCATCTATCTACAATCAACATAGACAAGCAAGATACTATCAGGTACTAAGTTCATGATAAATTTAAGTTCAATTAATCATATTACTTAAGAACTCCCACTTAGAAAGACATCCCTCTAATCCTCTAAGTGATCACGTGATCCAAATCAACTAAACCATAACCGATCATCACGTGAAATGGAGTAGCTTTCAATGGTGAACATCACTATGTTGATCATATCTACTATATGATTCAAACTCGACCTTTCGGTCTCAGTGTTCCGAGGCCATATCTGCATATGCTAGGCTCGTCAAGTTTAACCTGAGTATTCTACGTGTGCAAAACTGGCTTGCACCCGTTGTAGATGGACGTAGAGCTTATCACACCCGATCATCATGTGGTGTCTGGGCACGACGAACTTTGGCAATGGTGCATATTCAGGGAGAACACTTTTATCTTGAAATTTAGTGAGAGATCATCTTATAATGCTACCATCAATCAAAGCAAGATAAGATGCATAAAAGATAAACATCACATGCAATCAATATAAGTGATATGATATGGCCATCATCATCTTGTGCTTGTGATCTCCATCTCCGAAGCACCTCTATGATCGCCATCGTCACTGGTGCGACACCTTGATCTCCATCATAGCATCATTGTCATCTCGCCAATCTTATGCTTCTACGAATATTGCTACCGCTTAGTGATAAAGTAAATCACTACAGGGCGATTGCATTGCATACAATAAAGCGACAACCATATGGCTCCTGCCAGTTGCCGATAACTCGGTTACAAAACATGATCATCTCATACAATAAAATTTAGCATCATGTCTTGACCATATCACATCACAACATGCCCTGCAAAAACAAGTTAGACGTCCTCTACTTTGTTGTTGCAAGTTTTACGCGGCTGCTACTGGGCTTAGCAAGAACCGTTCTTACCTACGCATCAAAACCACAACGATAGTTTGTCAAGTTGGTGCTGTTTTAACCTTCGCAAGGACCGGGCGTAGCCACACTCGGTTCAACTAAAGTTGGAGAAACTGACACCCGCCAGCCACCTGTGTGCAAAGCACGTCGGTAGAACCAGTCTCGCGTAAGCGTACGCGCAATGTCGGTCCAGGCCGCTTCATCCAACAATACCGCCGAACCAAAGTATGTCATGCTGGTAAGCAGTATGACTTATATCACCCACAACTCACTCGTGTTCTACTCGTGCATATAACATCAACACATAAAACCAGGCTCGGATGCCACTGTTGGGGAACGTAGTAATTTCAAAAAATTTCCTACGCACACGCAAGATCATGGTGATGCATAGCAACGAGAGGGAGAGTGTTGTCCACGTACCCTTGTAGACCGAAAGCGGAAGCGTTGGCACAACGCGGTTGATGTAGTCGTACGTCTTCACGATCCGACTGTCGGTGTACAAAAAGAGGGGTACACTTTTTGTACCCCTATAACTGTGCACGGGCAGTCTGAGCCACGGGCAAAACCACACTGAGCAAGGCAAGGGAGGTGAGCCAAGGTAAGGCCGAAGCTCAGGAGAAGCAGAACGACGCCAAGACCAAGACCACAAAGAGCAAAGGGGACGAAGCGGACCCCCCCGGCAAGATCCTTGCCGGGAGGTGGTTTTAGCAAACCCGGCAAGACCCTTGTCGTGGCAGCTCGCCCCACACCTACGGAGTGAGTCACCCTTGAGTCCACTACCCCCATGGGGCAAGGATTCGAGAGACATCCCCGTGGTGGCATGCGGATCTTTGTGAAGACATTCAAGATCAGATACACCCTTTAGAAGATGGTGATCCTTGGCGGGATCCCAGCCAAGGAGGACCACAAGGCCCCCGGCAAGAGCCTTGCCGGGGATGACAGCAGGCGCCACGGCAAGACCCTTGCCGGGGCCCCGGCAAGGCCCTTGCCAAGAACACCCGTAGGGCCACCATCAGGCCCACGCCAGTCAAACCTCCACCGCCGTTCGCATGCAGCTGCCGACCCAACCAGCTAGGCAGGCACCTGCGTGGCGGCATGCGGATCTTCGTGGAGACCCACCACTGCGCCACCTCAGCTACCTGCCTGCCTACATGGCACCGCGGGCGCCGCTAGCCAGGGCGCGTGTAGACACGAGAGGGAGCGGCGACGGACGAGACAGGGCTCTCCCCCGTCCCCGATAAAGCAAGGACACCTGGGCAAGATATAGTAAATGTGCCTTGTCATGTAATGCGAGGGATAACCTCACATCACTGTACCCTTTCCACCTCCTGTGTGCCACTGTGGCAACCCCTTTCCTATAAAAGGAGGCCCGAGGCGACCAGGAGGGGGATTCGGCTTTTTGGAGCTCCTCACGCCCCATAGCTAGCTCAAGAACACAGATATACAATCCACCAAAGCAGGAGTAGGGTTTTACGCATCCTCGCAGCCCGAACCTGGATAAACGAACTGTGTGCTATCTGTTTGATTCGCTCTTCTCATGACCCCGCGCCCCGCAACCGTAGTAGGGATTCTTGTGATCCCATAGGTGTTGTTCCCACCGACATCTTTGGCGCACCAGGTAGGGGGCTGAGTTGTGAGAATCGGCTCTGGCAGTTAGCCCGGCACTCCTTCATCTTCGTGACCCTTGAAGAAGAAAGGAGGCCAGAAGATCGACACTCGAGCGATCGCAAACAGAAGCTAAGTTACACTGAACCCTTATTTATGCTACCCTTCTTATTTGAGGTTATCCCCCCGGAGATATTTGCTTTGTATGAGAAACCTGCACGCAGGGGGCTCTACCATGATCGGCAACGCCCTTGCCCTGTTTCGAGTCTGCTCAAAAGCTCAAGCGGCTGCGTCGAGAATGGCAGAGTAGCCTTCCGCGATCAGCAACGTCCCCGATTCTGACTCGAGTCAAGCTCGACAGTTCGAGCGGCCGCGTTCAGAACGGAAAGGTGGCTCGTCCGGCAGCACGCGTACCTGGCTGGCCATGGGGATCCGTCCCCAAAACGCCGCTAGGGGCTTCCGCGCCGGCAAGCCTTCCCGATCGATGTAGGGCACACATACAAAGAGGAATTGAACGGGGAAATAACATGCATGAAAATTAAGAGTACTTCAAAGTTATATTACATCACATCATAGCTGCGGTTCTAACTAAAGATAAAATTTGTCTTGGTTTGGAACCCGCAGCGGCGAAGAAGAATGGGATGCTTAATCCCAGCGCTGGCCTTCCACCCTCTTGATTTCGTCGATGCAGTCGGTGATGGGCTTGATGCGCTCCTTGAGCACCGTGAGGTCAGCACCATCCGACAAGCTCTTCATCGCGGCCGCGAAGTCAAGATCGGGATTCCAGTACGCCATCTTGGTGAGGACCTTGGTCACGACCCTCCGGCAAAGTCGTCAGGCCTCCTCGGCCAGCGTGGCCGTCCTGTTGGAGTGAAGATAAGCCAAGGCTCCGAGGACGCCCTCGAAGAATAGGGTCAACTTGGTGTTGACGGTCCCGCTGTGCTCAGGGGCGTACCTCACGTTTGGCATCCCCATGGTGGCCAACTGCGAGGTGACCCTGCCAGCGACCTCCTCCAGACGACTGATCCATTTGTTCTCGCCCGCCACATAATCCTGGTGGGAGGCGGCCTCGTTCGCCCGCAGCTGCTTCTCCTCCTCCAGGCTCCTGGTCAAGGTCTCCTCCCGAGCCCTGCTCTCCGACAGCATCTTCTCGAGATCCTCCAGCTTCAGCTTGAGGTCTCTGACAGAGTTTTGCGCTTCGGAGAGCTCCCCAGCCCTGCTGATGACCGCTCCTTGCGCCTCCACCAAGGCGCTGTTGAGCGTGCTCTTCTCGTTGGACAGCTTGAGGGCCTGCTCCTTCAGCTCATCCTGCGCCACCTCCAACTCCCTTACCTTGCCGGCATGGGCCAGAGCCTGGGCATCGAGTGCCTCCTTGTGCCTCTGCTCCAGCTCGCGAGTCCGCCGCGCGACAAGGGCCTCGAGCTCCTCATCCTTGCCACGGAGCGCTGCGGCAAGCTTCGCCTCACGCGCGGTGAGGTCCTCTTCCTAGGAATCTAGTGCGGCTTGATGCTGGTTCCGGACGGCCTCGGCCGCGGCAGCCAAGTTCGCCGCCTGTTCTTGGGCCTTCTCGATGTCAGACATCTTCATGGTGAGCTCGACATTGCGCTTGGCCAATTCCTCCTGAAGGGCCCTCTGCTCCTCGCGAGTCTGGTGGAACCAGGTCTGCGTCTCAGCAACGCGCGCCTTGAAATCCACCTCCGCCTGGTCCACCGTTGCCATCCTGGACTTAACCTTGTCCAGACGGACACGGTAGAGCGCCTGGAGTTTTCGGAAGTTGGCCCCCATAGCGCGGAAAAGCTGCTCTTCCGGAGAACCGTCACCGCCAACGCTCGGCTCACCGACAACCTCAAGCCCGGTGGCGGCAAGCACCTCGCCGTCAAAGACTTCCCCTTCAGCGGGCGCCCGGGAACTTGACGCCCCTGGGAGGTGGACGAAAAGATCGTCGCCCACCTTCAGATACTTGCCGGGGCCCGAGGTTGAGGAGGAGGGAGGCTGATCATCAACCGCCTCTTCCTCGGTGGTGGCCTTGCCGGCTTCCCCGGCAGGCCCACCGTTGGCGCCCTCGGCAGAAGCCTCCCCGGTCGCCTTGGCGGCCCCCGCCGCAGTGTCCTCGGCAGCATCCTTGGCGGCCTCATCAGCGGCGACCTCGGCAGCGTCCTTGGCGGCCTCCTCAGCAATGTTCCCAGCAACGATATCCACGTCCTCCATACCTGTTGAAGGAGGGTCTGGGTAGTAATGGGAGCATGGAAGCCAAGAAAAGAATAAGGGAAAAACAAAGACGAAGGACAGGCGACTCAGCAGTGCCAGGCTGTGAAGCGGAAGTCCCCTCTCCGCCAGCATTTGGCGCCGTGGCAGAGCCACCAGCGCCCAAGTTCCCCTCTTCCTCCATGGGTGTGGGCTCCGTGCCTGATGCCCTTGCCGGGGACGCCCCTCGCGGCGGCGTAGTCGATGGGGGTGGTGTGTTAGGAGTAGCCCTCTGTGGCTCCTCCTACTGCCGCTCCCCTTCCGCAAACCCGACAAGGTCAGCATCATAGCATCGAGCGCCTACCACATGTCGAGTAAGAAGAGGGTGGCGAACTTACGCTGGAGGCTGCGCCGGGGGCTGCTGTCCGGGCTACTCAGCACCACCAGTGGTGTCTTTGAAGCCCCAGCCAGAGGCTGACTGCTCGCTGAGGTCCTCGCCCTCTTCACCCTCTGGGACAACGTCTCTGCCTCCCTATGGAAGCAAAAATGGATCAAGACAAGCGACCCAATTCGAGGAAATGGAAATGACAGTAAGGAACGGAGAACTTACTCGCCATCCGTCTCCTCCTCTTCCACCAGTTTCCTTTTCCTCTCTAGGCTGAGAGGCCCGAGATCAAAAGGGAGCTCCACATCATCATCCGAGTCGACGCCTGCCGGAGGAGGCGAAGGAGGCGGCGGGGTTTGTGCGCTCCCAGATGAGGAAGGGACTGTTGTCTTCTTCTTCTCAGCGGCCTTCGTCAGCCTCTTGGCTGCCGTGGCCCTCGTGTGGCGCCCAGACCCCTCCAGGGTCAATTGAGGCCGCGCAGCCCTGCCGGGCCGGACCGGCTCACCGGAGCCAGCCCGCCGCGGGACTCGCCCTCTTCCCCTGGTTGGCGTCGAGCCCGCCGCCACGTCCTCCTCCTCCCCCGACGATTCGTCAGCCACGTCTTCGACGAGCGGAGATCCAGTGTCGGCGCTGCTGACCTCCCCGGAGGCCGCCGCCCACCGGGAGAGCTCCTCTTCCTCCACCGCCGTTGCGGCCTTGTCCTCCACGCCCCCGGCGCTGCCGGCCTCGATGGCAATCTGTGCCTCCCTCGCCCTAGTGGCGATGTAGTCCAGCTCTGCCTGGGTGGTGTCCATGATAAGCCACCACTCGGCGTCGGCATTGACGTACACCTCGATCAGGGTGTCGAAGAATCGCTGCACATCCTCGTCCTTCGGCTCCTCCCAGCTCGGGACAGGGCCGTGCGCATTACAGTCCGGCATCGTGGCGATGATCTCGGGCCGACACGAATTGTTGCACAACGGGACCACCCCCGCTGGCAGCTTGAAAAATGGCCCCTTGAGGGCCTTGCCAACCTTTGCAGCAGCCCTCGCGGCCTTGCCGGTCCGCTCGACCTCGCCATCGCGACCCACATCAAGCTGGAAAAGCCGCTGGTAGAAGTGGGCATGCGCCAGCACTGTGAAGTTGTGATCGAGGCCGGGGCGGAGTCGCATAATGTCAGCCGGGTTTGTAAAGAGCCAAGCTGGCCTCCCCTTGTTGTGCAATGGGGTGATCCGGCGGCGAATGAAGTCCGCCCCGATCATCTCAAGGGTGAGTCCAGCATGGGTGAGCCGGAGAATCCTGGTAGTGGCGACGGTGAACCTCCCATCGGCGGCGTCGACATCGCTCCAATCGCTGCCACGGACCAGCAGCACTCGGCGGACCTTGCAGAATTTCGGCAGGTTTTCATCTTCAATCCAGCACCACCGGCCACGCCATTCCTCCCACCTCTCCTTCACGGCACCGTCCGGGTACGCCCCCTTGGATCTTGGGATCCAGGTGACGCAACCAGAGATGGCTCCTCCCGGCTGGATTCGAGGGAAGAAGTAATGGCGGAAGAGCGCCGTGTTGGGCTGCACCCCGGCAAAGCCTTCGCAAAGATGCGCGAAGAAAGCCATGCACGCCACCGCATTCGGAGTAAAATCCAAGAGGCGAAAGCCGAAGGTGCGCACAACGTCGTAGAAGAAATTGGAGAAAGGGGGCATAACCCGCAAGAAAAGTAATCAACGAAGAAGGGGTACCGATTCGGGGCAGGATCAGCGCAAGCGGCAGGAATGACGCGCATCGCCGGGTGTCCCGAATCCTCTCCCCCCGTCTTCACTCCCCATAGGGGCTTGAAGGAGGCCCGGAGCTCTTGAACATCAACCGTCGAGGGGAAGAAGAAGGCGGACTTCGTCCGGTCCCCCGACAGCGCGCTCTCCGGCGACTCCACCGTCCCGGCGCCCTTAGCCACCCCCTTGCCCTTGGCGAATTTGGGAGCCATGGCGACCAAGAAGTTCAGAGGGCTGAGGAAGGGGGATGGCAAAGCAGCGGCGGCGGGCGACAGCGAAAGCTTAGGAAGGAAGGGAGGGAGGGAACGGCGGCTCTGAGATTGGAAAAGGCACAAGGGAAGAGGAGAAAGTGAGCAGCGCGCCCACGGTTATTCCTTCTTATGGGGGAAAAACGCGGGCCGCCTCCTTTCACATTAACTGTGATGTGACGCATGCCCGCGGGAAGCAACCCCACGCATGCCGCCCACGTCACACATGCCTCCCCACGTCGCGCCACGCGCGGGAAGCATGGGAAGCGCAGCGCGCGAAGAGACTTACCGCGGTAAAAACAGCCCCGCCTGCCCGCGCACCGTTTTTGGGCCTAGCCCAACGACGCGATTGCGATTACGTGAGGCCCAGGCCCGGGGGCTCTTGTCGGTGTACAAAAAGAGGGGTACAAGTTTTGTACCCCTATAACTGTGCATGGGCAGTCTAAGCCACGGGCACCACCACACTGAGCAAGGCAAGGGAGGTGAACCAAGGTAAGGCTGAAGCTCAGGAGAAGCAGAACGATGCCAAGACCAAGACCACAAAGAACAAAGGGGACGAAGCGGACCCCTCGGCAAGATCCTTGCCGGGAGGCGGTTTTAGCAAACCCGGCAAGACCCTTGCCGTGGCAGCTCGCCCCACACCTACGGAGTGATTCACCCTTGAGTCCACTACCCCCATGGGGCAAGGATTCGAGAGACATCCCCGTGGTGGCATGCGGATCTTTGTGAAGACATTCAAGATCAGATACACCCTTTAGAAGATGGTGATCCTTGGCGGGATCCCAGCCAAGGAGGACCACAAGGCCCCCGGCAAGAGCCTTGCCGGGGATGACAGCAGGCGCCACGGCAAGACCCTTGCCGGGGCCCCGGCAAGGCCCTTGCCAAGAACACCCGTAGGGCCACCATCAGGCCCATGCCAGTCAAACCTCCACCGCCGTTCGCATGCAGCTGCCGACCCAACCAGCTAGGCAGGCACCTGCGTGGCGGCATGCGGATCTTCGTGGAGACCCACCACTGCGCCACCTCAGCTACCTGCCTGCCTACATGGCACCGCGGGCGCCGCTAGCCAGGGCGCGTGTAGACACGAGAGGGAGCGGCGACGGACGAGACAGGGCTCTCCCCCGTCCCCGATAAAGCAAGGACACCTGGGCAAGATATAGTAAATGTGCCTTGTCATGTAATGCGAGGGATAACCTCACATCACTGTACCCTTTCCACCTCCTGTGTGCCACTGTGGCAACCCCTTTCCTATAAAAGGAGGCCCGAGGCGACCAGGAGGGGGATTCGGCTTTTTGGAGCTCCTCACGCCCCATAGCTAGCTCAAGAACACAGATATACAATCCACCAAAGCAGGAGTAGGGTTTTACGCATCCTCGCGGCCCGAACCTGGATAAACAAACCGTGTGCTATCTATTTGATCCGCTCTTCTCACGACCCCGCGCCCCGCAACCGTAGTAGGGATTCTTGTGATCCCATAGGTGTCGTTCCCACCGACACCGACCGATCAAGTACCGAACGCACGGCACTGATACATCTCCAACGTATCTATAATTTTTGATTGCTCCATGCTATACTATCTACTGTTTTGGACTATATTGGGCTTTATTTTCCACTTCTATATTATTTTTGGGACTAACCCATTAACCGGAGGCCCAGCCCAGAATTGCTATTTTTTGCCTATTTCAATGTTTCGAAGAAACAGAATATCAAACGGAGTCCAAACAGAAAAATCCTTTTTGGAACGTGATTTTCTCACCGGATAAGACCCAGGAGACTTGGACCCTATGCCAAGGCATCGAAGAGGCGGTCACGAGGGTGGGGGCGCGCCCCCCAGGGCGCGCCCCCTGCCTTGTGAGCCCCTCGAAGCTCCACCGACGTACTGCTTCCTCCTATATATATCCACGTACCCCCAAACGATGAGAACAGGAGCCAAAAACCTAATTCCACCGCCGCAACTTTCTGTATCCACGAGATCCCATCTTGGGGCCTGTTCCGGAGCTCCACCGAAGAGGGCCGTCATTACGGAGGGCTTCTACATCATCATAGCCTCTCCGATGAAGTGTGAGTAGTTTACCTCAGACCTTCGGGTCCATAGTTATCAACTAGATGGCTTCTTCTCTCTTTTTGGATCTCAATACAATGTTCTCCCCTCTCTTGTGGAGATCTATTCGATGTAATCTTCTTCTTTTTGCGGTGTGTTTGTTGAGACCGATGAATTGTGGGTTTATGATCAAGTCTATCTATGAATAATATTTGAATCTTTTCTGAATTCTTTTATGTATGATTGGTTATCTTTGCAAGTCTCTTTGAATTATCCGTTTGGTTTGGCCAACTAGATTGGTAGTTCTTGCCATGGGAGAAGTGTTTAGCTTTGGCTTCGATCTTGCGGTGTTCTTTCCCAGTGACAGAAGGGGCAGCAAGACACGTATTGTATCGTTGCCATCGAGGATAACAAGATGGGGTTTATTTCATATTGCATGAATTTATCTCTCTACATCATGTCATCTTGCTTAAAGCGTTACTCTGTTTTTAACTTAATACTCTAGATGCATGTTGGATAGCGGTCGATGAGTGGAGTAATAGTAGTAGATGCGGAATCGTTTCGATCTACTTGTCACGGACGTGATGCCTATATACATGATCATGCCTAGATATTCTCATAACTATGCTCAATTCTGTCAATTGCTCAACAGTAATTTGTTCACCCACCGTAGAATACTTATGCTCTTGAGAGAAGCCACTAGTGAAACCTATGGCCCCCGGGTCTATTCTCATCATATCAATCTCCATCACTTTAATCTTGCTTTGCTTTTCTACTTTGTCTTTTACTTTTTCACTTTGCATCTTTATACCAAAAATACCAAAAATATTATCTATCGGATCTCACTTTCGTAAGTGACCGTGAAGGGATTGACAACCCCTAATCGCGTTGGTTGCGTTGAGCTCTTTGTGTTGTGTAGGTACGAGGGGCTTGCGCGTTGCCTCCTACTGGATTGATACCTTGGTTCTCAAAAACTGAGGGAAATACTTACGCTACTCTGCTGCATCATCCTTTCCTCTTCGGGGAAAACCAACGCAAGCTCAAGAGGTAGCAGGCACCTCCAAGTTCAGCACATGTTCAGCCCGATGAGGTCCCTCGAACTCCGATCCAGCCGAGTGTTGACGGAGAGTTTCGTCAGCACGACGGCGTGGTGACGATGTTGATGTTCTACCGACGCAGGGCTTCGCCTAAGCACCGCTATAGTATTATCGAGGTGGACTATGGTGGAGGGGGGCACCGCACACGGCTAAGAGATCAATGATCAATTATTGTGTCTCTGGGGTGCCCCCTGCCCCCATATATAAAGGAGCAAGGGGGAGGCCGGCCGGCCCTCTATGGCGCGCCCCCAAGAGGGGAATCCTACTAGGACTCCAAGTCCTAGTAGGTTTCCACCAAAAGGGAGAGAGGGGGGAGGAAGGAGAGGGAGAGGGAGAAGGAAAGGGGGGCGCCGCCCCCCCTCTCCTAGTCCAATTCGGACCAGAGGGGGAGGGGCTTGCGGCCTGCCCTAGGCCGCCCCTCTCTCTCTCCACTAAGGCCCATCGAGGCCCATTAGTTCCCCCGGGGGTTCCGATAACCCTCCGGCAAACTTCTCCGAAACACTTCCGGTGTCCAAATATAGTCATCCAATATATCAATCTTCATGTCTCGACCATTTTGAGACTCGTCATGTGCGTGATCACATCCGGGACTCCGAACAACCTTCGGTACATCAAAACACATAAACTCATAATAAAACTGTCATCGTAACGTTAAGCGTGCGGACCCTACGGGTTCGAGAACTATGTAGACATGACCGAGACACGTCTCCGGTCAATAACCAATAGCGGAACTTGGATGCTCATATTGGCTCCCACATATTCTACGAAGATCTTTATAGGTCAGACCGCATAACAACATACGTTGTTCCCTTTGTCATCGGTATGTTACTTGCCCGAGATTCGATCGTCGGTATCTCAATACCTAGTTCAATCTCGTTACCGGCAAGTCTCTTTAATTGTTCCGTAATACATCATCCCGCAACTAACTCATTAGTTGCAATGCTTGCAAGGCTTAAGTGATGTGCATTACCGAGAGGGCCTAGAGATACCTCTCCGACAATCGAAGTGACAAATCCTAATCTCGAAATACGCCAACCCAACAAGTACCTTCGGAGACACCTGTAGAGCACCTTTATAATCACCCAGTTACGTTGTGACGTTTGGTAGCACACAAAGTGTTCCTCCGGTAAACGGGAGTTGCATAATCTCATAGTCATAGGAACATGTATAAGTCATGAAGAAAGCAATAGCAACATACTAAATGATCGTGTGCTAAGCTAATGGAATGGGTCATGTCAGTCACATCATTCTCCTAATGATGTGATCCCGTTAATCAAATGACAACCCATGTCAATGGCTAGGAAACTTAACCATCTTTGATCAACGAGCTAGTCTAGTAGAGGCATACTAGTGACACTCTGTTTGTCTATGTATTCACACATGTATTATGTTTCCGGTTAATACAATTCTAGCATGAATAATAAACATTTATCATGATATAAGGAAATAAACAATAACTTTATTATTGCCTCTAGGGCATATTTCCTTCACGTGCTTCATGTGTGGAGAGAAATGGAGCTGAGACCACCAGTGTAAACAAACCGTGTAACTTCATGTGGTACATGAAATAGTGGAATTTTTTCAATGCACATCTTCAGAAGAGTTACTTACAGATGAGGATGAGGAAGTCAACCTCATGGCCATATCAGAAGCAGCTGAAGGAAAATCAGCTCACAGTAAGGCTTTCTAGTTGATTGTTCTCCTTCATGGACAACATAAGACCTTTTTGGTGGATTCTGGTAGTACCCACTCATTTGTGGACACCAATTCTGCGGCTACAATGACAGGAGTGCAGAAATGTTCAACAATGAAAGTCAAGGTGGCTAATGGAGGGATTATGAGCTCCTCCAGTTTTGTGCCAAAGTGTCAATGGTCAGTACAAGGAGTCCAATTCGAGCATGATCTTAGAATATTGCCTCTCAGCTGCTATGATGGAATTCTGGGTATGGATTGGTTAGCAAAACATAGTCCAATGACTGTAGATTGGGAACAACAATGGATGTCCTTCCCTCTGCAAGGAAAGTCAGTAACAATTCAAGGAGCAGCACCTGTGGAGTTTGCATACACTATCATAGAACTGTCTGTGGTTACCGATGAAAATGCACAAACTGTTCTACCAGAAATTCAGGAACTACTGGAAGAGTACAAGGATGTTTTTGCCGTCCCAACCGGTTTACCACCAGAGAGAGCTTGTGATCACTATATTCCTCTTATTCCTGGTGCCAGACCTTTTTCTCATAGACCATACAAACTAGCCCCAGAACTGAAGGATGAAGTGGAAAGACAAATTCAAGAAATGCTGGATTCTGGTGTTATCAGAAGGAGTAATAGTCCTTTTTATTCTCCCATCCTCTTGGTCAAAAAGAAGGACCACACCTGGAGATTGATGGTGGACTACAGACACCTGAATGCTCTTACAATCAAGGGAAATTACCCTATGCCTGTCATAGATGAGCTTCTTGATCAGTTGCATGGTGCACAGTGGTTTACAAAGTTAGATCTCAAGGCTGGTCACCACCAAATAAGACTAGCTCCTGGAGAAGAATACAAGACAGCTTTTCAAACCCATCATGGGCATTTTGAGTTTCTGGTTGTGGGATTTGGCCTGACAGGAGCACCTAATACTTTCCAAGGGGCCATAAATATATCATTATCAGAGGAGCCTGATGAAGAAATATGCCCTAGAGGCAATAATAAAGTTGTTATTTATATTTCCTTATATCATGATAAATGTTTATTATTCATGCTAGAATTGTATTAACTGGAAACTTGGTACATGTGTGAATACATAGACAAACAGAGTGTCACTAGTATGCCTCTACTTGACTAGCTCATTGAATCAAAGATGGTTAAGTTTCCTAGCCATAGACATGAGTTATCATTTGATTAACGGGATCACATCATTAGAGAATGATGTGATTGACTTGACCCATTCCGTTAGCTTAGCACTTGACCGTTTTAGTATATTGCTATTGCTTTCTTCATGACTTATACATGTTCCTATAACTATGAGATTATGCAACTCCTGAATACCGAAGGAACACTTTGTGTGCTACCAAACGTCACAACATAACTGGGTGATTATAAAGGTGCTCTATAGGTGTCTCCGATGGTACTTGTTGAGTTGGCATAGATCGAGATTAGGATTTGTCACTCGGATTGTCGGAAAGGTATCTCTGGGCCCTCTCGGTAATGCACATCACTATAAGCCTTGCACGCAATGTTACTAATGAGTTAGTTGTGGGATGATGCATTACAGAACGAGTAAAGAGACTTGCCGACAACGAGATTGAACTAGGTATTGAGATACCGATGATCTAATCTCGGGCAAGTAACATACCCATGACAAAGGGAACAACGTATGTTGTTATGCGGTTTAACCGATAAAGATATTCGTAGAATATGTGGGAGCCAATATGAACATCCAAGTTCCGTTATTGGTTATTGATCGGAGACGTGTCTCGGTCATGTCTACATAGTTCTCAAACCCGTAGGGTCCGCACGCTTAACGTTTGGTGACGATCGGTATTATGAGTTTATGTGTTTTGATGTACCAAAGATAGTTCGGAGTCCCGGATGTGATCACGGACATGATGAGGAGTCTCGAAATGGTCGAGACATAAAGATTAATATATTGGATGACTATATTCGGACACCGGATGAGTTCCGGGGGTCACTAGATAATTATCGAAGTGCCGGGGGGTTATCGAAAACCCGGGGGAGCTATTGGGCCTACATGGGCCATAGGGAAGAGGGGAGGCAGCCCACAAGGGGCAGCCACGCCCCCTCCCTATAGGGAGTCCGAATAGGACTAGGGAGGGGGGTGTGCGCCCCCTTTCCTTCTCCTCTCCCTCTCCTTCCTCCCCCTCCCTACTCCTAGTTGGACTAGGAAAGTGGGGGGGGGGGTCCTACTCCTACTAGGAGGAGGAATCCTCCCCCTCCTTGGTGCGCCCCAAGGGCTGGCCGGCCTCCCTCTTGCTCTTTTATATATGGGGGCAGGGGGGCACCCTAGAACACACAAGTTGATCATTGATCTCTTAGCCGTGTGCGGTGCCCCCTGATACGTCTCCAACGTATCTATAATTTTTGATTGCTCCATGCTATATTATCTTCTGTTTTGGACATTATTGGGCTTTATTATACACTTTTATATTATTTTTTGGGACTAACGTATTAATTGGAGGCCCAGCCCAGAATTGCTGTTTTTTTGCCTATTTTAGAGTCTCGCAGAAAAAGAATATCAAACAGAGTTCAAACGGAATGAAACCTTCGGGAACGTGATTTTCAGAACGAACATGATCCAGAGGACTTGGATCCTACGTCAAGAAAGCCACAAGGTAGGGGGGCGTGCCTATCCCTCCTAGGCGCGCCCTCCACCCTCGTGGGCCCCACGTTGCTCCACCGACGTACTCCTTCCTCCTATATATACCGACGTACCCCCAAACGATCAGATACGGAGCCAAAAACCTAATTCCACCGCCGCAACCTTCTGTACCTACGAGATCCCATCTTGGGGCCTATTCCGGAGCTCCGCCGGAGGGGGCATCGATCACGGAGGGCTTCTACATCAACACCATAGCCTCTCCGATGAAGTGTGAGTAGTTTACCTCAGACCTTCAGGTCCATAGTTATTAGCTAGATGGCTTCTTCTCTCTTTTTGTATCTCAATACAATGTTCTCCCCCTCTCTTGTGGAGATCTATTCAATGTAATCTTATTTTGCGGTGTGTTTGTTGAGACTGATGAATTGTGGGTTTATGATCAAGTTTATCTATGAACTATATTTGAATCTTCTGAATTCTTTTATGTATGATTGGTTATCTTTTAGTTTGGTTTGTCCTACTAGATTGATCTTTCTTGCAATGGGAGAAGTGCTTAGCTTTGGGTTCAATCTTTCGGTGTCCTTTCCCAATGACAGTAGGGGCAGCAAGGCACGTATTGTATTGTTGCCATCGAGGATAACAAGTTGGGGTTTTTATCATATTGCATGAATTTATCCCTCTACATCATGTCATCTTGCTTAAAGCGTTACTCTGTTCTTATGAACTTAATACAATAGATGCATGCTGGATAGCGGTCGATGTGTGGAGTAATAGTAGTAGATGCAGGCAGGAGTCGGTCTACTTGTCTCGGACGTGATGCCTATATACATGATCATACCTAGATATGCTCATAACTATGCTCAATTCTGTCAATTGCTCAACAGTAATTTGTTCACCCACCGTAAAATACTTATGCTCTTGAGAGAAGCCACTAGTGAAACCTATGCCCCCGGGTCTATTTTCCATCATATTAATCTTCCAACACTTAGTTATTTCATTTACCGTTTTTATTTTGTTTACTTTACTTCGCATCTTTATCACAAATATACCAAAAATATTATCCTATCATATCTATCAGATCTCACTATCATAAGTGACAATGTAGGGATTGACAACCCCTTATCGCGTTGGTTGCGAGGATTTATTTGTTTATGTAGGTGCGAGGGACTTGCGTGTAGCCTCCTACTGGATTGATACCTTGGTTCTCAAAAAATGAGGGAAATACTTACGCTACTTTGCTGCATCACCCTTTCCACTTCAAGGGAAAACCAACGCAGTGCTCAAGAGGTAGCAAGAAGGATTTCTGGCGCCGTTGCCGGGGAAGTCTACACAAAAGTCAACATACCAAGTACCCATCACAAACCCTTATCTACCGCATTACATTATTTGCCATTTGCCTCTCGTTTTCCTCTCCCCCACTTCACCCTTGCCATTTTATTCGCCCTCTCTTTTCCGTTTGCCTCTTTTTGCCCGTCTCTTGTTTGCTCATGTGTTGGATTGCTTGTTTGTCATGATGGCTCAAGATAATACCAAATTATGTGACTTTACCAATACCAACAATAATGATTTCCTTATCACTCCGATTGCTCCTCCTACCGATACTGAATCTTGTGATATTAATGCTGCTTTGTTGAATCTTGTTATGAAAGATCAATTCGCTGGCCTTCCTAGTGAAGATGCCGCTACTCATCTAAATAGCTTTGTTGATTTGTGTGATATGCAAAAGAAGAAAGATGTTGACAATGATATTGTTAAATTGAAGCTATTTCCTTTTTCTCTTAGAGATCGTGCTAAAGCTTGGTTTTTGTCTTTGCCTAAAAATAGTATTGATTCTTGGAATAAGTGCAAAGATTCTTTTATCTCTAACTATTTTCCTCCCGCTAAAATTATCTCTCTTAGAAACGATATTATGAATTTTAAGCAACTTGATCATGAACATGTTGCACAAGCTTGGGAGAGGATGAAATTAATGATACGTAATTGCCCTACGCATGGTTTAAATTTGTGGATGATTATACAAAAAATTTATGCCGGATTGAATTTTGCTTCTAGAAATCTTTTAGATTCGGCCGCGGGAGGCACTTTTATGGAAATCACTTTAGGAGAAGCTACTAAACTCATAGATAATATTATGGTTAATTATTCTCAATGGCCCACTGAAAGATCTACTAATAAAAAAGTGCATGCGATAGAAGAAATTAATGTTTTGAGTGGAAAGATGGATGAACTTATGAAATTATTTGCTACTAAGAGTGTTTCTTCTGATCCTAATGATATGCCTTTGTCTACTTTGATTGATAATAATAATGAATCTATGGATGTGAATTTTGTTGGTAGGAATAATTTTGGTAACAACGCTTATATAGGAAACTTTAATCCTAGGCCTTATCCTAGCAATTACTCTAATAATTATGGTAATTCCTACAAAAATTCTTATGGAAACTTTAATAAGATGCCCTCTGAATTTGAGACTAGTGTTAAGGAATTTATGAATTCGCAAAAGAATTTCAATGCCTTGCTTGATGAAAAGTTGCTTAAAGTTGATGAATTGGCTAGGAATGCTGATAGAATTTCTCTTGATGTTGATTCTTTGAAACTGAGTTCTATTCCTCCTAAGCATGATATCTGTGAGTCTCTCAAAGCCATGAGAATTTCCATTGATGAGTGCAAAGAAAGAACCGCTAGGATGCGTGCTAAGAAAGATTGCTTTATGAAAGCGTGTTCTTCAAATTTCTATAAAAATAAAGATGAAGATCTAAAAGTTATTGATGTGTCCCATATTAAATATTTGTTTTACAATATGAATCTTGATAATGATGGGACTGAATATGATCCACCTTTACCTAGAAGCCTCTTAGTGGGAGAGCTTAGGCGAGTGCTCGACTGCAGCTAAGCCCCCGAGTGGGAGGACTGCTCTCCACTCGGTAGGATTTTTTCAAACTTAGGCGAGTGCTGGACTGCCGTTAAGCCTCTTAGTGAGAGAGATTAGGCGAGTGCTCGACTGCAGCTAAGCCCCCGAGTGGGAGGACTGCTCTCCACTCGGTAGGAGTTTTTCAAACTTAGGCGAGTGCTGGACTGCCGTTAAGCCTCTTAGTGAGAGAGCTTAGGCAAGTGCTCGACCGCGGCTAAGCCCCCGAGTGGGAGGACTGCTCTCCACTCGGTAGGATTTTTTCAAACTTAGGCGAGTGCTGGACTGCCGTTAAGCCTCTTAGTGAGAGAACTTAGGCGAGTGCTCGACTTCAGCTAAGCCCCCGAGTGGGAGGACTGCTCTCCACTCGGTAGGATTTTTTCAAACTTAGGCGAGTGCTGGACTGCCGTTAAGCCTCTTAGTGAGAGAACTTAGGCGAGTGCTCGACTGCAGCTAAGCCCCTGAGTGGGAGGACTGCTCTCCACTCGGTAGGATTTTTTCAAACTTAGGCGAGTGCTGGACTGCCATTAAGCCTATTAGTGAGAGAGCTTAGGCGAGTGCTCGACTGCAGCTAAGCCCCCTAGTGGGAGGATTGCTCTTCACTCGGTAGGATTTTTTCGAACTTAGGCAGAATAGATTCGCGACTAAGCCCACCCACTGGGGGGATTTCAGGAGTAAATCAGAAAACACAATCGCGTGAGAGAACCGTAAGCTCTTGTCTTTGATAAACGAATTACAAAAGGTGTTGCTTATTACATTTTATTCGAACGAGTGTTTAAGTGTAAAAGGGGCGGAGCAGCTCCACGTTCCAAGCCCGTGGCTCGTCTTTCTGATGCTCGATACTGTAAAGATGGTATGCTCCGTTGTGGAGAACTTTGGTGACGATGAAGGGGCCTTCCCAAGATGGAGCGAGCTTGTGTGGTTTCTGCTGATCCACTCGAAGAACCAAGTCTCCTTCTTGAAAGGCCCGACCCCTCACATTCCTGGCGTGGAATCGACGCAAATCTTGCTGATAAATGGTCGAGCGGATCAAGGCCATCTCTCTTTCCTCCTCTAAGAGATCGACTGAATCTTGCCGGGCCTGCTCTGCTTTTGCTTCGGAGAAGAGTTCAACTCGGGGTGCGTTGTGGAGCAAGTCACTTGGCAGAACAGCTTCGGCTCCATAGACTAAGAAGAAAGGAGTTCTTCCAGTTGACCGATTAGGTGTTGTCCTTAAACCCCACAGAACTGACGGAAGTTCATCAACCCAAGAACCTGCTGCGTGTTTGAGATAACGCTTCAGTCGGGGCTTCAGTCCTTTGAGAATTAGGCCATTGGCTCTTTCTGCTTGTCCGTTCGACTGCGGGTGAGCAACAGAAGCATAGTCGACTCGAGTGCCCTGAGAGGCGCAGAAAATTATGAACTCATTGGAATCGAAGTTCGATCCGTTGTCCGTGATGATGCTGTGTGGGACTCCATATCTGAGCGTCAATTCTCTGATAAAACTGACAGCAGTGCTAGCGTCAAGGTTCTTTATGGGTTTGGCTTCGATCCATTTGGTAAACTTGTCGACTGCAACGAGCACGTGAGTGAAGCCGCTTCTGCCGGTCCTCAGCGGTCCAACCATATCCAGTCCCCAAACAGCGAAGGGCCAGATGAGGGGAATGGTCTTCAGGGCTGATGCTGGCTTGTGAGACATATCGGAGTAAAATTGGCAGCCTTCACATCTGTCGACTATATCTTTCGCCATCTCGTTTGCTCGTGGCCAATAGATTCCAGCTCGGTATGCTTTAGCCACGATGGCCCGAGAGGACGCATGGTGGCCACAAGTCCCCGAGTGGATGTCATTGAGGATCATTCGACCTTCTTCTGGTGTTATGCACTTCTGACCGACTCCAATCACACTTTCTCTGAATAGCTGCCCTCTTATCACAGTAAAAGCTTTAGATCGGCGGACGATCTGTCGAGCTTCTTCTTCATCCTCTGGGAGCTCTTTCCTGAGGATGTACGCAATGTAGGGCACCGTCCAATTGGGGGTAATGGCCAGAACCTCCATGATTAGGTCGACCACAGCTGGGACCTCGACTTCAGTCGGATCCGTGGCGCTCTTGGGTTGTGGGGGCTCTTTAGTGAAAGGGTCTTCCTGAACTGTCGGCGTGTGAATATGCTCCAAGAACACATTGCTGGGAATGGCTTCTTTCTTGGAACCTATCTTTGCCAATTCATCGGCTGCTTGATTTTTCAATCGGGGGATGTGGTGGAGTTCTAACCCCTCGAACTTCTTCTCAAGCTTTCTCACCGCGTTGCAGTAACCAATCATGGCTGGGCTTCTGACGTCCCACTCCTTCATCACTTGATTAACTACCAAATCTGAGTCGCCGTAGACCATGAGGCGACGGACGCCGAGTGAGATGGCCATGGGCAACCCATACAGGAGTGCTTCGTATTCTGCTTGATTGTTGGAGGAATCAAAGTGAATCTAGAGGACATATCTGAGCTTGTCTCCTCGGGGGGATACCAGAACTACTCCAGCACCAGAACCGCTCAACATCTTGGATCCATCAAAGAACATGGTCCAGTGCTCAGAGAGAACTTGAGTCGGCAGTTGCTGTTCGATCCACTCGGCGAGAAAATCTGCTATTGATTGGGACTTGATAGCTTTCTTTGCCTCAAACTTGATATCCAAGGGAAGGAGTTCAATCGCCCATTTTGCCACTCAACCAGTTGCATCCCTGTTGTGCAGAATCTCTGACAATGGAGCGTGGCTGACGACTGTAACAGAGTGATCTGAGAAGTAGTGTGCAACCTTCTTCGTGGTCATGTAAATTCCATAGACAAGCTTCTGATAGTGAGGATATCTCTGCTTTGACGGGGTCAGGACTTCAGAAATATAATAAACTGGGCGTTGAACTTTGTACGCTTTTCCTTCTTCTTCCCGCTCGACCGTAAGTACTGTACCGACGACTTGTCCAGTGGCTGCTATATAAAGCAAAAGAGGCTCTTTGCTGATTGGAGCAGCAAGCACCGGCTGGGTGGAAAGCAGGGCTTTTAGCTCTGCAAATGATGTATCAGCTTCTGAAGTCCATTCGAACGTATCTGATTTCTTCATCAGTCGGTAAAGAGGCAATACCTTTTCACCGAGGCAAGAAATGAATTGACTTAGGGCGGCCAAGCAACCAGTAAGCTTCTGGACATCATGCACACGCACAGGGCGTTTCATTCGGAGTATAGCGCCTACTTTCTCTGGGTTAGCATCGATTCCTCGTAAGGAAACAAGCAAACCGAGTAACTTTCCGCCCGGAACTCCAAACGTACACTTTGCTGGATTGAGCTTGATATCATACCTTCTGAGGTTGGCAAAGGTTTCAGCGAGGTCGGTCAGCAGGTCGGAACCTTTACGTGACTTGACCACAATGTCATCCATGTATGCTTACGCATTCCGACTGATCTGAGTGAGCAGGCACTTCTGAATCATTCGCATAAATGTGGCTCCGGGGTTCTTCAAGCCGAATGGCAGTGTGACATAACAGAAGCACCCGAACGGGGTGATAAAAGTTGTCTTTATTTCGTCGGGTCCATACAGACGGATCTGGTGGTACCCGGAGTAGGCATCCAAAAAGGACAAGCGCTCGCACCCAGCAGTCGAGTCGACTATCTGATCGATGCGAGGGAAAGGGAAGTGATCTTTCGGGCAGGCCCGATTGATATGCTTGAAATCGATGCACATGCGGAGTGAGTCATCTTTCTTTGGGACCATGGCAACATTGGCTAACCACTCGGAGTGGTAAATCTCTCGGATAAACTCAGCTACCAAAAGCCGAGCCACCTCTTCGCCGATTGCTTTTCTTTTCTGGACGGCGGACCATCGAAGATGCTCTTTGACTGGTTTCACTTTCGGGCCGACTCGCAAACGATGCTCAGCCAGTCCCCTAGGAACACCTGGCATATCAAAAGGCTTCCATGCAAATATGTCCCAGTTCTCACGAAGGAACTGGATGAGCACTTCTTCCTATTTGGAGTCGAGTGTGGTCGAAATGTGGGTCGGAGCTGCATTGGGGTCCGTCGGGTGAATGTGAACAAACTTCGTCTCGCCAGACGACTGGAATGCTGAATCCATGGCTGGCTTCTTGGCTCTCAACAAGTCACTTGGGTCTGCATTTTTCTGGTATTCTTGCAATTCTGCCACGGCCATCTAGGCATCGGCGATCTTTGAGCCCTTCTGGAAACACTCTTACGCCTTTTTCCGATTACCAGAGATAGTGATCACTCCTCTAGGACTAGGCATCTTCAGTTTGAGGTACACGTAACAAGGTCGAGCCATGAATCATGCATAAGCTGGCCTGCCCAGAATTGCATGATATGCACTCTAAAACTCCACGACTTCGAACGTCAACTTTTCTTTACGGTAATTTTTCGCATCGCCGAAAACCACGTCAAGTGCAATCTGACCAAGGGATGCAGCCTTCTTGCCTGGGATGACCCCATGGAAACTCATATGGCTTTCACCGAGTGTGGACATCGAAATGCCCATTCCTTTCAACGTTTCTGCGTACAGAATGTTCAGGCCACTGCCACCGTCCATCAGGACCTTTGTCAGTCGAGTGCCTTCGACCACCGGGTCGACCACCAGCGCTTGCCTCCCAGGGGTGGCGATGTGCGCTAGGTGATCAGACTGGTCGAACGTAATGGCAGTCTGCGACCATTTCAAGTAATTGGGTGTCGTCGGAGCGACCATGTTCACTTCTCTGTTGATGACTTTCAATCGACTCTTGCTTTCAACATCAGCAAAAATCATAAGAGTGGAATTCACGTGAGGATAACCATCATCATATTCCCCTTCACTCTCAGCCTTGTCTGCCTCCTTCTCCTTTTCCTTGGGCTGTTTCTCTCGGAACTGCTGGATCAGGAGCCGACATTGTCGAGTGGTATGCTTCGGGTAAATGAAATTACCTTCTTCGTCTTTTTTGGTGTGGATATGGCATGGCAGATCCAACGCGTCATTTCCATCTTGATCTTTTACTTTCTTGGGGTTCCACGGCCCTTTGGGCTTCCCCTTGAACTTTCCTTGAACCACAGCCAAGGCCTCACCCAGAGCAGCTGGTTCAGCCTTGCATTTTTGTTTCCGACTGGAGTTTCCTCCTCCGACATTGTGGGCGACTGCTTTGAGCTTGCCACTCCACAGTCACTCCTCCTCTTCACCATTGGCATACTTGGTGGCGATTTCCATCATCCGAGTCAAAATCATGTTTCCTGTCCGACCGAATTTCAGATTCAACTCCCGGTACCTGACGCCTTCCTTGAAAGCACAAATTGCTTGATGATCAGACACATCTTCCACCGTGTGGTGTAGGGTGATCCACCTCTGGATATAATCTCTCAAAGTTTCATTCGGTTTTTGGACGCAAGACTGTAATTCTGTCAAACCTGCTGGCTGCTTGCAAGTACCCTCAAACGTTCTGACAAACACTCAGGCGAGATCTTCCCAAGTATAGATGCTACCAGGCGCCAACTGATTCAGCCATGCCCTTGCTGAGCCCTCCAACATCAGAGGGAGGTGTTTCATGGCCACCTCATCATTGCCGCCACCAATCTGGACAGCCACTCAGTAGTCTTCGAGCCAGGTGTCAGGCTTGGACTCTCCCATGAACTTACTGACTCCAGTCGCCAACCTAAAGCTGGGGGGAATCACTGCAGCTCTGATAGCTCTGCTGAAGCACTCTGGGCTAGAGACATGCACCCTGTTGCTGGTTTGCGGGCCTCTGTCATGGCCATCTCGGTGAGCTCTATTTCTGTCGACCAAGCCTTGTACGAGAATGGATCTCGCATCAAAGCCTGGCTCCCTGGGGTCGACTAGAATACCTCTTCCGACGTTGTTAGGGCGCCTGTCTTCATGTGGCCGCGGCACGTACGACCCACTCCTTGGAGGAGGCGTGGGCACTTGACGGCGACCATCGCGATCGGCTTGACGATCATACTGCTCTTGGTTTCTGTACTGATCACGCCGCTCTCCACATCCCTCACGCCTCGGGGGCGATCTCGGGCTATGGGCCGACTGGACCGTATCTGCAACCACAGATCTGCTATGGATCCTATCCCGCGACTGAGACACGGCCGTATTCTGCTCTCTTGCTACCCGGAGCAAGGCCCTGATCTGCGCTAGACCTCGGCCAGCTTCTGACTGGGAAGGTTGAATCGACTCTGCTATCCGGGTCGCAACTGCTAGGTTTTGGATCGGTGTCCGGTATACCTGAGCCGGAGGCGGAAAAAGTTGGTGTCGGCTGGACTCAGGAGCACGTTGACGAGCGCGATCGTCGAGTGTGCGCTGTAGGTTCTCCAGCCGAGTGCGCTCAGCCAGATTAGCCAAGCGAGCCTGTTCCAAGGCCTGGGCCTCGGGCGTTTCTCCAACTATAGAGTATGCAGGACATCCATGTTTCGGCGACGAAGTTCTTCTCTCTGCTGCGAGGAGAGAGGCTCAGGGCGGTACTCCTCGTGAACGCGCGACGGATCGCCGTTCCCGTCACCTCCGTCTTCACGATCGAAGCAAGGAGGACCATGTGGTCCATTGACCATCAGGACTTCTGCTACCGAGTCATTGCTGCCGCACTCAGATGCGGTCTCTATGGAGCCAGTCGACAGATCGAACAGGCCGTAGAGAGACTCGTTGGGCTCGAGCGCCGCGACTTGAGGGGTGCCGACTGGCGGGCCACCGCATGCTTCACCCACTGTTGAATCCTCGACCGGCCGGTGCGCTTGCTCCGGCGGGTCACAGGGAGGGGGAAAGCCGTTGGAGTTGACTGGTACTGGGTCGACGGTTGCCGCAGGAGGACGTCGCGGACACACACGTGAAAGTGCGTCGCCCCGCGGGCGGGGAGCGCGTCGATGTCGAGTGGTGCCTCCTGAAGCCAAGCGGAGTCGTCGGCGACAAACACGAGCGCGCCGAGACGGATCTCGCGGCCCTCAGCCAAACCTCCGCCTGGAACCATGATGATGGGGATCGGAAAAATTGCAACTTCTCCAATAAGTCGCTAAGACACCTGCCTCACGGTGGGCGCCAACTATCGTGGATCTAAGACTGACAGTAGAATGGGGGGGGGGTAGGTATGAGGAGGCAAGATCCTAGCTATGGAGTAGTTGTACACACGAGTTTTACGAGTTCAGGCCCTTCTCAGAGGAAGTAACAGCCCTACGTCTCGGTGCCCTGAGGCGGTCGACTGGATTATATGGGTGTGTGTGTTTACAAAAGTGCGAACCCTTGTCCCAAAGGAGGGGGGTGGCTTATATAGAGTGCGCCAGGACCCCAGCTCCCCTCCGTTACACAGGGTTCAATGTTCATAAAGGTGGGGCGTTACTGCTAACGTCTACGATAAAGTGTTATAAATGCCCATAATGCTATGGTTTAAGTCACGACCGTTGCGGAGTGGAGGGCTTCTCGTCTTCTGGTGGTCGAGTGTCTTCAAGGTGGTCGAGTGAGCACATCTTCATGGTCGAGTGGATGATGTTTTATCTTAGACTGCTTCTGATTCTTTGTAAAGATGTAAGGGGAGGGTATGCTGGACAGGTCCATGATCCTACCCTAGGTACATAGCTTCATCAATCAATACTGCTTTGTTGAATCTTGTTATGAAAGATCAATTCGCCAGCCTTCCTAGTGAAGATGCCGCTACTCATCTGAATAGCTTCGTTGATTTATGTGATCTGCAAAAGAAAAAAGATGTCGATAATGATGTCGTTAAATTTAAGCTATTTCCTTTTTCGCTTAGAGATCGTGCTAAAGCTTGGTTTTCGTCTTTGCCTAAAAATAGTATTGATTCTTGGAACAAGTGCAAAGATGCTTTTATCTCTAAGTATTTTACTCCCGCTAAGATCATCTCTCTTAGAAACGATATTATGAATTTTAAGCAACTTGATCATGAACATGTTGCACAAGCTTGGGAGAGAATGAAATTAATGATACGTAATTGCCCTACTCATGGTTTGAACTTGTGGATGATTATACAAAAAATTTATGCCGGATTGAATTTTGCTTCTAGAAATCTTTTAGATTCGGCCGCGGGAGGCACTTTTATGGAAATCACTTTAGGAGATGCTACTAAACTCCTAGATAATATTATGGTTAATTATTCTCAATGGCATACTGAAATATCTTCTAATAAAAAGTGCATGCGATAGAAGAAATCAATGTTTTGAGTGGAAAGATGGATGAACTTATGAAATTATTTGCTACTAAGAGTGTTTCTTCTGATCCTAATGATATGCCTTTGTCCACTTTGATTGAGAATAACAATAAATCTATGGATGTGAATTTTGTTGGTAGGAATAATTTTGGTAACAACGTGTATAGAGGGAATTTTAATCCTAGGCCTTATCCTAGCAATCCTTCTAATAATTATGGAAATTCCTACAACAACTCTTATGGAAGTTATAATAAGATGCCCTCTGAATTTGAGAATAGTGTTAAGGAGTTTATGAATTCACAAAAGAATTTTAATGCTTTGCTTGAAGAGAATTTGCTTAAAGTTGATGATTTGGCTACGAAAGTTGATAGAATTTCTCTTGAGGTTGATTCTTTAAAGCTTAGATCTATTCCTCCTAAGCATGATATCAATGAGTCTCTCAAAGCCATGAGAATTTCCATTGATGAGTGCAAGGAAAGAAACGCTAGGATGCGTGCTACAAAAGATGCCTTTATTAAAGCGTGTTCTTCGAATTCGTATGAAATTCAAGATGAAGATCTAAAAGTTATTGATGTGTCCCCTATTAAATCTTTGTTTTGCAATATGAATCTTGATGAAACTGAATATGATCTTCCCTTACCTAGAAGGTGTTCTAAAAATTCGGAGTATTTAGATCTTTATGATGAAATTGATGAAAGTGGGATTGAAAGAAATAAAAATCTAGATGTTGCTAAACCCACTATATTGGATTTCAAGGAATTTAATTATGAAAGTTGCTCTTTGATTGATTGTATTTCCTTGTTGCAATCCGTGCTAAATTCTCCGCATGCTTATAGTCAAAAGAAAGCCTTTACCGAACATATTGTTGATGCCTTGATGCAATCTTATGAAGAAAAACTTGAGTTGAAAGTTTGTATTCCTAGGAAACTCTATGATGAGTGGGAAGCAACTATTAAATTAAAATTAAAGATCATGAGTTTTATGCTTTGTGTGATTTGGGTGCTAGAGTCTCCACTATCCCCAAAACTTTGTGTGATTTGCTAGATTTCCACGATTTTGATGATTGCTCTCTAAACTTGCATCTTGCGGATTCTACTATTAAGAAACCTATGGGAAGGATTAATGATGTTCTTATTGTTGCAAATAGGATTTATGTGCTCGTAGATTTCATTGTTCTTGATATAGATTGCAATCCTTCTTGCCCTATTATTCTTGGTAGACCTTTCCTTAGAACGGTTGGTGCGATTATTGATATGAAGGAAGGGAATATTGGATTCCAATTTCCATTAAAAGGGCATGAAACACTTTCCAAGAAAGAAAATAAAATTGCCATATGAAACTATCATGAGAGCCGCTTATGGATTGCCTTCCAAAGATGGCAATACCTAGATCTATCCTCGCTTTTATGCCTAGCTAGGGGCGTTAAACGATAGCGCTTGTTGGGAGGCAACCCAATTTTATTTTTAGTTTTTTTATGCTTTTCTTCTGTTAGGGAATAAATAACCCATCTACCTTATGTTCGGATGTGGTTTTGTGTTTTAATTAGTGTTTGTGCCAAGCTAGACCTATTGGATCTTCTTGGATGATAGTTATTTGATCTTGTTGTAATTTCCAGAAACTTTGCGTTCAGTGCCTGAATTATTAAAAATCATCAGAACATGATAAAATACTGATTCCAATTGCTGATGATAGATAAACAAATTTTCTAGGTCGTCTAATCTGGTAGAATTTTTTGGGTTCCAGAAGTTTGCGTTAGTTACAGATTACTACAGACTGTTCTGTTTTTGACCGATTCTGTTTTTCGTGTGTTGTTTGCTTATTTTGATGAATCTATGGTTAGTAAAATATGTTATGATCCATAGAGAAGTTGGAATACAGTAGGTTTAACACCAATATAAATAAAGAATGAGTTCGTTACAGTACTTTGAAGTGGTCTTTTTTTCTTTCTCTAACGGAGCTCACGAGATTTCTGTTGAGTTTTGTGTTGTGAAGTTTTCAAGTTTTGGGTGAATTCTTTTGATGGATTATGGAACAAGGAGTGGCAACAGCCTAAGATTGGGGATGCCCATGGCAACCCCAAGATAATCCAAGGACACCAAAAATTCAAAGCTTGGGGATGCCCCGGAAGGCATCCCCTCTTTCGTCCACTTCCATCGGTAATTTACTTGGAGCTATATTTTTATTCACCAACATGATATGTGTTTTGCTTGGAGCGCCTTGTATTATTTGTGTCTTTGTTTATTAGTGTACCACAATCATCCTTGCTGTACACACCTTTTGAGAGAGCCATACATGAATTGGAATTTGATAGAATACTCTATGTGCTTCACTTATATCTTTTGAGCTATGTAGTTTTGTTCTATGTGCTTCACTTGTATCTTTTGAGCGTTATAATCTTGCCCTATGTGCTTCACTTAGATCTTTTAGAGCACGGTGGTGGTTTGTTTTAAACAAACAATTCATCTCTCATGCTTCACTTAAATTATTTTGAGAGTCTTAATAGCATGGTAATTTGCCTAATAATAATATGCTTGGTATTCAAGATTTGTGAAACTTTCTTTTGAGTGCGTTGAATACTAAGAGAAGATTCAAGCATGATAATTGTTTTGAGATATGGAGGTGATAATATTAGAGTCATGCTAGTTAAGTAGTTGTGAATTTAAATAATACTTGTGTTGAAGTTTGTGATTCCCGTAGCATGCACGTATGGTGAACCGTTATGTGATGAAGTCGGAGCATGATTTATTTATTGATTGTCTTCCTTATGAGTGGCGGTCGGGGACGAGCGATGGTCTTTTCCTACCAATCTATCCCCCTAGGATCATGCCTGTAATACTTTTCTTTGATAACTTCTAGATTTTTGCAATAAGTATATGAGTTCTTTATGACTAATGTCGAGTCCATGGATTATACACACTTTTTCCCATCCTTCCATCATTGCTAGCCTCTCTAATACCGCACACCTTTCGCCTGTATCATACACCCACCATATACCTTCCTCAAAACAGCCACCATACCTACCTATCATGGCATTTCCATAGCCATTCCGAGATATATTGCCATGCAACTTTCCACCGTTCCGTTCATTATGACACACTCCATCATTGTCATGTTGCTAGCATGATCATGTAGTTGACATCGTATTTGTGGCAAAGCCACCGTTGATAATTCTTTCATACATGTCACTCTTGATTCATTTCATATCCCGGTACACCGCCGGAGGCATTCAAATAGAGTCATATTTGTTCTAAGTATTGAGTTGTAAGAAAAATAAAAGTGTGATGATCATCATTTTAGAGCATTGTCCCAAGTGAGGAAAGGATGATGGAGACTATGATTCCCCCATAAGTCGGGATGAGACTCCGGACGAGAAAAAAGAAGAAAAGAGGCCATGAAAAAAAGAAAAAGAAAAGGCCCAAATAAAAAAATGATGAGAGAAAAAGAGAGAAGGGACAATGTTACTATCCTTTTACCACACTTGTGCTTCAAAGTAGCACCATGATCTTCATGATAGAGAGTCTCTCGTTATGTCACTTTCATATACTAGTGGGAATTTTTCATTATAGAACTTAGCTTGTATATTCCAATGATGTGCTTCCTCAAATTACCCTAGGTCTTCGTGAGCAAGCGAGTTAGATGCACACCCACTTAGTTTCTTTTGATGAGCTTTCATATACTTATAGCTCTAGTGCATCAGTTGCATGGCAATCCCTACTCACTCACATTGATATCTATTGATGGGCATCTCCATAGCCCGGATATACGCCTAGTTGATGTGAGACTATCTTCCCCTCTTTTTTGTCTTCTCCACAACCACCATTCTATTCCACCTATAAGTGCTATATCCATGGCTCACGCTCATGTATTGCGTGAAGATTGAAAAAGTTTTGAAAAATTTAGAGTATGAAACAATTGCTTGGCTTGTCATCGGGGTTGTGCATGATTTAAATACTTTGTGTGGTGAAGATAGAGCATAGCCAGACTATATGATTTTGTAGGGATAACTTTCTTTGGCCATGTTATTTTGAGAAGACATAATTGCTTTATTAGTATGCTTGAAGTGTTATTATTCTTTATGTCAATATGAACTTTTGTCTTGAATCTTTATAATCTGAATATCCATACCACAATTAAGAATTTTTGCACTGAAATTATGCCAAGTAGCACTCCGCATCAAAAATTCTCTTTTTATCATTTAACTACTCGAGGACAAGCAGGAATTAAGCTTGGGGATGCCTGATACGTCTCCAACGTATCTATAATTTTTGATTGCTCCATGCTATATTATCTACTGTTTTGGACTATATTGGGCTTTATTTTCCACATTTATATTATTTTTGGGACTAACCTATTAATCGGAGGCCCATCCCAGAATTGCTGTTTTTTTGCCTATTTCAGTGTTTCGAAGAAACAGAATATCAAACGGAGTCCAAACAGAAAAATCCTTTTTGGAACGTGATTTTCTCACCGGATAAGACCCAGGAGACTTGGACCCTACGCCAAGGCATCGAAGAGGCAGTCACGAGGGTGGGGGGCGCCCCCCTAGGGCGCACCCCCCTGCCTCGTGGGCCCCTCGAAGCTCCACCGACGTACTCCTTCCTCCTATATATACCTACGTACCCCCAAATGATCAGATACGGATCCAAAAACCTAATTCCACCGCCGCAACCTTCTGTACCTACGAGATCCCATCTTGGGGCCTGTTCCGGAGCTCCGCCGGAGGGGGCATCAATCACGGAGGGCTTCTACATCAACACCATAGCCTCTCCGATGAAGTGTGAGTAGTTTACCTCAGACCTTCTGGTCCATAGTTATTAGCTAGATGGCTTCTTCTCTCTTTTTGTATCTCAATACAATGTTCTCCCCCTCTCTTGTGGAGATCTATTCGATGTAATCTTATTTTGCGATGTGTTTGTTGAGACTGATTAATTGTGGGTTTATGATCAAGTTTATCTATAAACAATATTTGAATCTTCTGAATTCTTTTATGTATGATTGGTTATCTTTCAGGTTGGTTTGGCCTACTAGATTGATCTTTCTTGCAATGGGAGAAGTGCTTAGCTTTGGGTTCAATCTTGCGGTGTCCTTTCCCAATGACAGTAGGGGCAGCAAGGCACGTATTGTATTGTTGCCATCGAGGATAACAAGATGGGTTTTTTTATCATATTGCATGAATTTATCCCTCTACATCATGTCATCTTGCTTAAAGCGTTACTCTGTTCTTATGAACTTAATACTCTAGATGCATGCTGGATAGCGGTCGATGTGTGGAGTAATAGTAGTAGAGGCAGGCAGGAGTCGGTCTACTTGTCTCGGACGTGATGCCTATATACATGATCATACCTAGATATGCTCATAACTATGCTCAATTCTGTCAATTGCTCAACAGTAATTTGTTCACCCACCGTAAAATACTTATGCTCTTGAGAGAAGCCACTAGTGAAACCTATGGCCCCCCGGTCTATTTTCCATCATATTAATCTTCCAACACTTAGCTATTTCTTTTACCGTTTTTATTTTGTGTACTTTACTTTGCATCTTTATCACAAATATACCAAAAATATTATCCTATCATATCTATCAGATCTCACTATCGTAAGTGACAGTGTAGGGATTGACAACCACTTATCGCGTTGGTTGCGAGTATTTATTTGTTTATGTAGGTGCGAGGGACTTGCATGTAGCGTCCTACTGGATTGATACCTTGGTTCTCAAAAAATGAGGGAAATACTTACGCTACTTTGCTGCATCACCCTTTCTACTTCAAGGGAAAACCAACGCTGTGCTCAAGAGGTAGCAAGAAGGATTTCTGGCGCCGTTGCCGGGGAGGTCTACGCAAAAGTCAACATACCAAGTGCCCATCACAAACCCTTATCTCCCACATTACATTATTTGCCATTTGCCTCTTGTTTTCCTCTCCCCCACTTCACCCTTGCCGTTTTATTCGCCCTCTCTTTTCCGTTTGCTTCTTTTTGCCCGTCTCTTGTTTGCTCGTGTGTTGGATTGCTTGTTTGTCATGATGGCTCAAGATAATACCAAATTATGTGACTTTACCAATACCAACAATAATGATCTCCTTATCACTCCGATTGCTCCTCCTACCGATACTGAATCTTGTGATATTAATGCTGCTTTGTTGAATCTTGTTATGAAAGATCAATTCGCCGGCCTTCCTAGTGAAGATGCCGCTACTCATCTAAATAGCTTTGTTGATTTGTGTGATATGCAAAATAAGAAAGATGTTGACAATGATATTGTTAAATTGAAGCTATTTCCTTTTACGCTTAGAGATCGTGCTAAAGCTTGGTTTTCGTCTTTGCCTAAAAATAGTATTGATTCTTGGAATAAGTGCAAAGATGCTTTTATCTCTAAGTATTTTCCTCCCGCTAAAACTATCTCTCTTAGAAACGATATTATGAATTTTAAGCAACTTGATCATGAACATGTTGCACAAGCTTGGGAGAGGATGAAATTAATGATACGTAATTGCCCTACGCATGGTTTAAATTTGTGGATGATTATACAAAAAATTTATGCCGGATTGAATTTTGCTTCTAGAAATCTTTTAGATTCGGCCGCGGGAGGCACTTTTATGGAAATCACTTTAGGAGATGCTACTAAATTCCTAGATAATATTATGGTTAATTATTCTCAATGGCATATTGAAATATCTTCTAATAAAAAGTGCATGCGATAGAAGAAATCAATGTTTTGAGTGGAAAGATGGATGAACTTATGAAATTATTTGCTACTAAGAGTGTTTCTTCTGATCCTAATGATATGCCTTTGTCCACTTTGATTGAGAATAACAATGAATCTATGGATGTGAATTTTGTTGGTAGGAATAATTTTGGTAACAATGCGTATAGAGGGAATTTTAATCCTAGGCCTTATCCTAGTAATCCTTCTAATAATTATGGAAATTCCTACAACAACTCTTATGGAAGTTATAATAAGATGCCCTCTGAATTTGAGAATAGTGTTAAGGAGTTTATGAATTCACAAAAGAATTTTAATGCTTTGCTTGAAGAGAATTTGCTTAAAGTTGATGATTTGGCTAGGAAAGTTGATAGAATTTCTCTTGAGGTTGATTCTTTAAAGCTTAGATCTATTCCTCCTAAGCATGATATCAATGAGTCTCTCAAAGCCATGAGAATTTCCATTGATGAGTGCAAGGAAAGAAACGCTAGGATGCGTGCTACAAAAGATGCCTTTATTAAAGCGTGTTCTTCGAATTCGTATGAAATTCAAGATGAAGATCTAAAAGTTATTGATGTGTCCCCTATTAAATCTTTGTTTTGCAATATGAATCTTGATGAAACTGAATATGATCTTCCCTTACCTAGAAGGCGTTCTAAAAATTCGGAGTATTTAGATCTTTATGATGAAATTGATGAAAGTGGGATTGAAAGAAATAAAAATCTAGATGTTGCTAAACCCACTATATTGGATTTCAAGGAATTTAATTATGAAAGTTGCTCTTTGATTGATTGTATTTCCTTGTTGCAATCCGTGCTAAATTCTCCGCATGCTTATAGTCAAAAGAAAGCCTTTACCGAACATATTGTTGGTGCCTTGATGCAATCTTATGAAGAAAAACTTGAGTTGAAAGTTTGTATTCCTAGGAAACTCTATGATGAGTGGGAAGCAACTATTAAATTAAAATTAAAGATCATGAGTTTTATGCTTTGTGTGATTTGGGTGCTAGAGTCTCCACTATCCCCAAAACTTTGTGTGATTTGCTAGATTTCCACGATTTTGATGATTGCTCTCTAAACTTGCATCTTGCGGATTCTACTATTAAGAAACCTATGGGAAGGATTAATGATGTTCTTATTGTTGCAAATAGGAATTATGTGCTCATAGATTTCATTATTCTTGATATAGATTGCAATCCTTCTTGCCCTATTATTCTTGGTAGACCTTTCCTTAGAACGGTTGGTGCGATTATTGATATGAAGGAAGGGAATATTAGATTCCAATTTCCATTAAAAGGGCATGAAACACTTTCCAAGAAAGAAAATAAAATTGCCATATGAAACTATTATGAGAGCCGCTTATGGATTGCCTTCCAAAGATGGCAATACCTAGATCTATCCTCGCTTTTATGCCTAGCTAGGGGCATTAAACGATAGCGCTTGTTGGGAGGCAACCCAATTTTATTTTTAGTTTTTTTATGCTTTTCTTCTGTTAGGGAATAAATAACCCATCTACCTTATGTTTGGATGTGGTTTTGTGTTTTAATTAGTGTTTGTGCGAAGCTAGACCTATTGGATCTTCTTGGATGATAGTTATTTGATCTTGTTGTAATTTCCAGAAACTTTGCGTTCAGTGCCCGAATTATTAAAAATCATCAGAACATGATAAAATACTGATTCCAATTGCTGATGATAGATAAACAAATTGTCTAGGTCGTCTAATCTGGTAGAATTTTTTGGGTTCCAGAAGTTTGCGTTAGTTACAGATTACTACAGACTTTTCTGTTTTTGACAGATTCTGTTTTTCGTGTGTTGTTTGCTTATTTTGATGAATCTATGGTTAGTAAAATATGTTATGATCCATAGAGAAGTTGGAATACAGTAGGTTTAACACCAATATAAATAAAGAATGAGTTTGTTACAGTACTTTGAAGTGGTCTTTTTTTCTTTCTCTAACGGAGCTCACGAGATTTCTGTTGAGTTTTGTGTTGTGAAGTTTTCAAGTTTTGGGTGAATTCTTTTGATGGATTATGGAACAAGGAGTGGCAACAGCCTAAGATTGGGGATGCCCATGGCAACCCCAAGATAATCCAAGGACACCAAAAAGTCAAAGCTTGGGGATGCCCCGGAAGGCATCCCCTCTTTCGTCCACTTCCATCGGTAATTTACTTGGAGCTATATTTTTATTCACCAACATGATATGTGTTTTGCTTGGAGAGCCTTGTATTATTTGTATCTTTGTTTGTTAGTGTGCCACAATCATCCTTGCTGTACATACCTTTTGAGAGAGCCATACATGAATTGGAATTTGATAGAATACTCTATGTGCTTCACTTATATCTTTTGAGCTATGTAGTTTTGTTCTATGTGCTTCACTTATATCTTTTGAGCGTTATAATTTTGCCCTATGTGCTTCACTTAGATCTTTTAGAGCATGGTGGTGGTTTGTTTTAAACAAACAATTCATCTCTCATGCTTCACTTAAATTATTTTGAGAGTCTTAATAGCATGGTAATTTGCCTAATAATAATATGCTTGGTATTCAAGATTTGTGAAACTTTCTTTTGAGTGCGTTGAATACTAAGAGAAGATTCAAGCATGATAATTGTTTTGAGATATGGAGGTGATAATATTAGAGTCATGCTAGTTAAGTAGTTGTGAATTTAAAGAATACTTGTGTTGAAGTTTGTGATTCCCGTAGCATGCACGTATGGTGAACCATTATGTGATGAAGTCGGAGCATGATTTATTTATTGATTGTCTTCCTTATGAGTGGCGGTCGGGGACGAGCGATGGTCTTTTCCTACCAATCTATCCCCCTAGGATCATGCGTGTAATACTTTGCTTTGATAACTTCTAGATTTTTGCAATAAGTATATGAGTTCTTTATGACTAATGTCGAGTCCATGGATTATACACACTTTTTCCCATCCTTCCATCATTGCTAGCCTCTCTAATACCGCGCACCTTTCGCCTGTATCATACACCCACCATATACCTTCCTCAAAACAGCCACCATACCTACCTATCATGGCATTTCCATAGCCATTCCGAGATATATTGCCATGCAACTTTCCACCGTTCCGTTCATTATGCACACTCCATCATTGTCATATTGCTAGCATGATCATGTAGTTGAGATCGTATTTGTGGCAAAGCCACCGTTGATAATTCTTTCATACATGTCACTCTTGATTCATTGCATATCCCGGTACACCGCCGGAGGCATTCAAATAGAGTCATATTTGTTCTAAGTATCGAGTTGTAAGAAAAATAAAAGTGTGATGATCATCATTTTAGAGCATTGTCCCAAGTGAGGAAAGGATGATGGAGACTATGATTCCCCCATAAGTCGGGATGAGACTCCGGACGAGAAAAAAGAAGAAAAGAGGCCATGAAAAAAAGAAAAAGAAAAGGCCCAAATAAAAAAATGATGTGAGAAAAAGAGAGAAGGGACAATGTTACTATCCTTTTACCACACTTGTGCTTCAAAGTAGCACCATGATCTTCATGATAGAGAGTCTCTTGTTATGTCACTTTCATATACTAGTGGGAATTTTTCATTATAGAACTTAGCTTGTATATTCCAATGATGTGCTTCCTCAAATTGCCCTAGGTCTTCGTGAGCAAGCGAGTTGGATGCACACCCACTTAGTTTCTTTTGATGAGCTTTCATATACTTATAGCTCTAGTGCATCAGTTGCATGGCAATCCCTACTCACTCACATTGATATCTATTGATGGGCATCTCCATAGCCCGGATATACGCCTAGTTGATGTGAGACTATCTTCCCCTCTTTTTTGTCTTCTCCACAACCACCATTCTATTCCACCTATAAGTGCTATATCCATGGCTCACGCTCATGTATTGCGTGAAGATTGAAAAAGTTTTGAAAAAGTTAGAGTATGAAACAATTGCTTGGCTTGTCATCGGGGTTGTGCATGATTTAAATACTTTGTGTGGTGAATATAGAGCATAGCCAGACTATATGATTTTGTAGGGATAACTTTCTTTGGCCATGTTATTTTGAGAAGACATAATTGCTTTATTAGTATGCTTGAAGTGTTATTATTCTTTATGTCAATATGAACTTTTGTCTTGAATCTTTCTAATCTGAATATCCATACCACAATTAAGAATTTTTGCACTGAAATTATGCCAAGTAGCACTCCGCATCAAAAATTCTCTTTTTATCATTTAACTACTCGAGGACAAGCAGGAATTAAGCTTGGGGATGCCTGATACGTCTCCAACGTATCTATAATTTTTGATTGCTCCATGCTATATTATCTACTGTTTTGGACTATATTGGGCTTTATTTTCCACTTTTATATTATTTTTGGGACTAACCTATTAATCGGAGGCCCATCCCAGAATTGCTGTTTTTTTGCCTATTTCAGTGTTTCGAAGAAAAATAATATCAAACGGAGTCCAAACAGAAAAATCCTTTTTGGAACGTGATTTTCTCACCGGATAAGACCCAGGAGACTTGGACCCTACGCCAAGGCATCGAAGAGGCAGTCACGAGGGTGGGGGGCGCCCCCCTAGGGCGCACCCCCCTGCCTCGTGGGCCCCTCGAAGCTCCACCGACGTACTCCTTCCTCCTATATATACCTACGTACCCCCAAATGATCAGATACAGATCCAAAAACCTAATTCCACCGCCACAACCTTCTGTACCTACGAGATCCCATCTTGGGGCCTGTTCCGGAGCTCCGCCGGAGGGGGCATCAATCACGGAGGGCTTCTACATCAACACCATAGCCTCTCCGATGAAGTGTGAGTAGTTTACCTCAGACCTTCTGGTCCATAGTTATTAGCTAGATGGCTTCTTCTCTCTTTTTGTATCTCAATACAATGTTCTCCCCCTCTTTTGTGGAGATCTATTCGATGTAATCTTATTTTGCGGTGTGTTTGTTGAGACCGATGAATTGTGGGTTTATGATCAAGTTTATCTATAAACAATATTTGAATCTTCTGAATTATTTTATGTATGATTGGTTATCTTTCAGTTTGGTTTGGCCTACTAGATTGATCTTTCTTGCAATGGGAGAACTACTTAGCTTTGGGTTCAATCTTGCGGTGTCCTTTCCCAATGACAGTAGGGGCAGCAAGGCACGTATTGTATTGTTGCCATCGAGGATAACAAGATGGGTTTTTTTATCATATTGCATGAATTTATCCCTCTACATCATGTCATCTTGCTTAAAGCGTTACTCTGTTCTTATGAACTTAATACTCTAGATGCATGCTGGATAGCGGTCGATGTGTGGAGTAATAGTAGTAGATGCAGGCAGGAGTCGGTCTACTTGTCTCGGACGTGATGCCTATATACATGATCATACCTAGATATGCTCATAACTATGCTCAATTCTGTCAATTGCTCAACAGTAATTTGTTCACCCACCGTAAAATACTTATGCTCTTGAGAGAAGCCACTAGTGAAACCTATGGCCCCCCGGTCTATTTTCCATCATATTAATTTTCCAACACTTAGCTATTTCTTTTACCGTTTTTATTTTGTGTACTTTACTTTGCATCTTTATCACAAATATACCAAAAATATTATCCTATCATATCTATCAGATCTCACTATCATAAGTGACAGTGTAGGGATTGACAACCATTTATCGCGTTGGTTGTGAGGATTTATTTGTTTATGTAGGTGTGAGGGACTTGCGTGTAGCATCCTACTGGATTGATACCTTGGTTCTCAAAAAATGAGGGAAATACTTACGCTACTTTGCTGCATCACCCTTTCCACTTCAAGGGAAAACCAACGCTGTGCTCAAGAGGTAGCAAGAAGGATTTCTGGCGCCGTTGCCAGGGAGGTCTACGCAAAAGTCAACAGACCAAGTACCCATCACAAACCCTTATCTCCCACATTACATTATTTGCCATTTGCCTCTTGTTTTCCTCTCCCCCACTTCACCCTTGCCGTTTTATTCGCCCTCTCTTTTCCGTTTGCTTCTTTTTGCCCGTCTCTTGTTTGCTCGTGTGTTGGATTGCTTGTTTGTCATGATGGCTCGAGATAATACCAAATTATGTGACTTTACCAATACCAACAATAATGATCTCCTTATCACTCCGATTGCTCTCTTGTGATATTAATGCTGCTTTGTTGAATCTTGTTATGAAAGATCAATTCGCCGGCCTTCCTAGTGAAGATGCCGCTACTCATCTAAATAGCTTTGTTGATTTGTGTGATATGCAAAAGAAGAAATATGTTGACAATGATATTGTTAAATTGAAGCTATTTCCTTTTTCGCTTAGAGATCGTGCTAAAGCTTGGTTTTCGTCTTTGCCTAAAAATAGTATTGATTCTTGGAATAAGTGCAAAGATGCTTTTATCTCTAAGTATTTTCCTCCCGCTAAAACTATCTCTCTTAGAAACGATATTATGAATTTTAAGCAACTTGATCATGAACATGTTGCACAAGCTTGGGAGAGGATGAAATTAATGATACGTAATTGCCCTACGCATGGTTTAAATTTGTGGATGATTATACAAAAAATTTATGCCGGATTGAATTTTGCTTCTAGAAATCTTTTAGATTCGGCCGCGGGAGGCACTTTTATGGAAATCACTTGAGGAGAAGCTACTAAACTCATAGATAATATTATGGTTAATTATTCTCAATGGCCCACTGAAAGATCTACTAATAAAAAAGTGCATGCGATAGAAGAAATTAATGTTTTGAATGGAAAGATGGATGAACTTATGAAATTATTTGCTACTAAGAGTGTTTCTTCTGATCCTAATGATATGCCTTTGTCTACTTTGATTGATAATAATAATGAATCTATGGATGTGAATTTTGCTGGTAGGAATAATTTTGGTAACAACGCTTATATAGGAAACTTTAATCGTAGGCCTTATCCTAGCAATTACTCTAATAATTATGGTAATTCCTACAACAATTCTTATGGAAACTTTAATAAGATGCCCTCTGAATTTGAGACTAGTGTTAAGGAATTTATGAATTCGCAAAAGAATTTCAATGCCTTGCTTGAAGAAAAGTTGCTTAAAGTTGATGAATTGGCTAGGAATGTTGATAGAATTTCTCTTGATGTTGATTCTTTGAAACTGAGATCTATTCCTCCTAAGCATGATATCAGTGAGTCTCTCAAAGCCATGAGAATTTCCATTGATGAGTGCAAAGAAAGAACCGCTAGGATGCGTGCTAAGAAAGATTGCTTTATCAAAGCGTGTTCCTCAAATTTCTATGAAAATAAAGATGAAGATCTAAAAGTTATTGATGTGTCCCCTATTAAATATTTGTTTTGCAATATGAATCTTGATAATGATGGGACTGAATATGGTCCACCTTTACCTAGAAGGCATTCCAAAATTTGGAGTTTTTAGATCTTGATGCAAAAATTGATAAAAGTGGGATTGAAGAGATCGAAACATTAGATGTTAATGAACCCACTATTTTGGATTTCAAGGAATTTAATTATGATAATTGCTCTTTGATAGATTGTATTTCCTTGTTGCAATCCGTGCTAAATTCTCCTCATGCTTATAGTGAAAATAAAGCTTTTACCAAACATATCGTTGATGCTTTGATGCAATCTTATGAAGAAAAGCTTGAGTTGGAAGTTTCTATCCCTAGAAAACTTTATGATGAGTGGGAACCTACTATTAAAATTAAAATTAAAGATCATGAATGCTATGCTTTGTGTGATTTGGGTGCTAGTGTTTCTACGATTCCAAAAACTTTGTGTGATTTGCTAGGTTTCCGTGATTTTGATGATTGCTCTTTAAACTTGTACCTTTCGGATTCCACTATTAAGAAACCTATGGGATGAATTAATGATGTTCTTATTGTTGCAAATAGGAATTATGTGCCCGTAGATTTTATCGTTCTTGACATAGATTGCAATCCTTCATGTCCTATTATTCTTGGTAGACCTTTCCTTAGAACGATTGGTGCAATCATTGATATGAAGGAAGGGAATATTAGATTTCAATTTCCATTAAAGAAAGGCATGGAACACTTCACTAGAAATAAAATAAAATTACCATATATGAGAGCCACTTATGGATTGCCTACCAAAGGTGGCAATACCTAGATCTATCCTTGCTTTTTTGCATAGCTAGGGGCGTTAAACGATAGCGCTTGTTGGGAGGCAACCCAATTTTTAGTTTTTTTTTCTTTTTGCTTATCTTAGGAATAAATATTTGATCTAGCATCTGGTTATATGTGTTTTTATGTTTTAATTAGTGTTTGTGCCAAGTTAAACCTATAGGATCTTCTTGGATGATAGTTATTTGATCTTGCAGAAAATTCCAGAAACTTTCTGTTCACGAAAATAATTGTTAAAAATCACCAGAACGTGATAAAATATTGATTCCAATTGATGCTAATCAATAAAACAAATTGTCTAGGTCGTCCTATTTTGGATGATTTTTTGGAGTTTCAGAAGTTTCCGTTAGTTACAGATTACTACAGAATGTTCTGTTTTTTGACAGATTCTGTTTTTCGTGTGTTGTTTGCTTATTTTGATAATATATGGCTAGTAAAATAGTTTATAAACCATAGAGAAGTTGGAATACAGTAGGTTTAACACCAATATAAATAAATAATGAGTTCATTACAGTACCTTGAAGTGGTCTTTTGTTTTCTTTCGCTAACGGAGCTCACGAGATTTCCTGCTAAGTTTTGTGTTGTGAAGTTTTCAAGTTTTGGGTGAAAGATTTGATGGATTATGGAACAAGGAGTGGCAAGAGCCTAAGCTTGGGGATGCCCATGGCACCCCCAAGATAATCTAAGGACACGTAAAAGCCAAAGCTTGGGGATGCCCTGGAAGGCATCCGCTCTTTCGTCTACTTCCATCGGTAACTTTACTTGGAGCTATATTTTTATTCACCACATGATATGTGTTTTGCTTGGAGTGTCTTGTATGATTAGAGTCTTTGCTTTTTTATTTTACCACAATCATCCTTTATGTACACACATTTGAGAGAGACACACATGATTCGGAAATTATTAGAATACTCTATGTGCTTCACTTATTTCTTTTGAGTTACATAGTTTTTGCTCTAGTGCTTCACTTATATCTTTTAAAGCACGGTGGTGATTTTGTTTTATAGAAACTATTGTTCTCTAATGCTTCACTTAGATTATTTTGAGAGTCCTACAAAACAGCATGGTAGTTTGCTTTAACAATAATGGGCATACAAGATTAGTAAAAGAAAAATTCTTATGAGTGTGTTGAATACTATGAGAAGTTTGATGCTTGATAATTGTTTTGAGATATGGAGATGGTGATATTAGAGTCATGCTAGTTGAGTAGTTTTGAATTGGAGAAATACTTGTGTTAAAGTTTGTGATTCCCGTAGCATGCACGTATGGTGAACCGTTATGTGATGAAGTCGCAGCACGATTTATTTATTGATTGTCTTCCTTATGAGTGGAGGTCGGGGACGAGCGATGGTCTTTTCCTACCAATCTATCCCCCTAGGAGCATGCACGTAGTACTTTGCTTTGATAACTTGTAGATTTTTGCAATAAGTATATGAGTTCTTTATGACTAATGTTGAGTCCATGGATTATATGCACTTTTCCTCCTTCCACCATTGCTAGCCTCTCTAATACCGCACACTTTTCACCGGTATCATACACCCACCATATACCTTCCTCAAAACAGCCACCATACCTACCTATCATGGCATTTCCATAGCCATTCCGAGATATATTGCCTTGCAACTTACCACCGTTCCGTTTACTATGACACGCTCCATCATTGTCATATCGCTTTGCATGATCATGTAGTTGACATTGTATTTGTGTCAAAGCCACTATTCATAATTCTTTCATACATGTCACTCTTGATTCATTGCATATCCCGGTACACCACCGGAGGCATTCATATACGGAGCCAAAAACCTAATTCCACCGCCGCAACCTTCTGTACCTACGAGATCCCATCTTGGGGCCTGTTCCGGAGCTCCGCCTGAGGGGGCATCGATCACGGAGGGCTTCTACATCAACACCATAGCCTCTTCGATGAAGTGTGAGTAGTTTACCTCAGACCTTCGGGTCCATAGTTATTAGCTAGATGGCTTATTCTCTCTTTTTGGATCTCAATACAATGTTCTCCCCCTCTCTTGTGGAGATCTATTTGATATAATCTTCTTTTGCGGTGTGTTTGTTGAGACCGATGAATTGTGGGTTTATGATCAAGTTTATCTATGAACAATATTTGAATCTTCTGAATTCTTTTATGTATGATTGGTTATCTTTGCAAGTCTCTTCGAATTATCAGTTTGGTTTGGCCTACTAGATTGATCTTTCTTGCAATGGGAGAAGTGCTTAGCTTTGGGTTCAATCTTGCGGTGTCCTTTCCCAGTGACAGTAGTGGCAGCAAGGCACGTATTGTATTGTTGCCATCGAGGATAACAAGATGGGGTTTTATCATATTGCATGAATTTATCCCTCTACATCATGTCATCTTGCTTAAAGCGTTACTCTGTTCTTATGAACTTAATACTATAGATGCATGCTGGATAGCGGTCGATGTGTGGAGTAATAGTAGTAGATGTAGGTAGGAGTTGGTCTACTTGTCTCGGACGTGATGCCTATATACATGATCATACCTAGATATTCTCATAACTATGCTCAATTCTATCAATTGCTCAACAGTAATTTGTTCACCCACCGTAAAATACTTATGCTCTTGAGAGAAGCCACTAGTGAAACCTATGGCCCCCGGGTCTATTTTCCATCATATTAATCTTCCAACACTTAGCTATTTCTTTTACCATTTTTATTTTGTTTACTTTACTTTGCATCTTTATCACAAAAATATCAAAAATATTATCCTATCATATCTATCAGATCTCACTCTCGTAAGTGATCGTGTAGGGATTGACAACCCCTTATCGCGTTGGTGCGAGGATTTATTTGTTTATGTAGGTGTGAGGGCCTTGCGTGTAGCCTCCTACTGGATTGATACCTTGGTTCTCAAAAACTGAGGGAAATACTTATGCTACATTGTTGCATCACCGTTTCCTCTTCAAGGGAAAACCAACACAGTGCTCAAGAGGTAGCACCCCCTCCACCATAATCCACCTCGGTCATATCGTTGCAGTGCTTAGGGAAGGCTTGCGTCGGTAGCTTCATCATCACCGCCATCACGCCGTTGTGCTGATGAAGCTCTCCCTCGACACTCTGCTAGACTGTGAGTTCGTGGCACGTCACCGAGCCGAACGTGTGCAGATCGCGGAGGTGCCGTACTTTCGGTGCTAGGATCGGTCGATCGTGAAGACGTACGACTACATCAACCGCGTTGTCATAACGCTTCTGCTTACGGACTACGAGGGTATGTAGACAACACTCTCCCCTCTCGTTGCTATGCATCACCATGATCTTGCGTGTGCGTAGGAATTTTTTTGAAATTACTACGTTCCCCAACAGTGGCATCCAAGCCAGGTTTATGCGTAGATGTTTTATGCACGAGTAGAACACAAGTGAGTTGTGGGCGATAATAGTCATACTGCTTACCAGCATGTCATACTTTGATTCAGCGGTATTGTTGGATGAAGCGACCCGGACCGACATTACGCGTATGCTTATGCGAGACTGGTTCTACCGACGTGCTTCGCACACAGGTGGCTGACGGGTGTCAGTTTCTCCAACTTTTGTTGAATCGAGTGTGGCTATGCCCGGTCCTTGTTGAAGGTTAAAAAAAGACATACTTGATGAAAAATCGTTGTGGTTTTGATGCGTAGGTAAGAACGGTTCTTGCTTAGCCCGTAGCAGCCATGTAAAACTTGCAACAACAAAGTAGAGGACGTCTAACTTGTCTTTGCAGGGCATGTTGTGATGTGATATGGTCAAGAAATGATGCTAAATTTTATTGTATGAGATGATCATGTTTTGTAACAGAGTTATCGGCAACTAGCAGGAGCCATATTCTCTCGCCGACCACCAATAGCATCCACAAATTACTTGGCTCGTAGCTGGCATGCTGGACCTCTTGACACCGTTGTGTTTCTCGTCCGTCTGTCTATCTTCCCCGTTGCCTCTGACGCCATCCAAACCTTGAAGGACCTCTACCACCCGGCCGACGATCTCAAATCGCGGTTGTTCTTCCTTTTCTCTCTCTAAAAAATCGTTGCTATAAAACTCGGCAGCTCTGCGAGCACCGACGCCAACTGCGTCCTCCCCGTCGGCTACTGGGCATGGACATGCTTTTACTGGGCGCCGGGGTGAGGAGGGGCAAGGTGTCAGCGCGGTGGTGGAGCCGCCGCCTGGAATTTGTGCACTTGGACGTCTTGCTCTATTGACTCTAGTGTGTTGCATGCCGGACTTTGTCCTGGCCGTCGGCGGCCCGACAGATGCAGCGTGGTGGGTTGGCGTCAGGGTAGCCGGAGAGGAGAGTTGTGGCCTCGATCCAGCGATCGTAGGCTGGCGGCGGTGATTAAACCCTAGGTAGGGTGCGATGGACATGGAAGGAAGGCCAGGGAGGAGCGGGCTCTGGGGTTCGATTGCTATGAGATCGAAGAGCGAGTTATGTTTTCCTGGGAACACATATTTGGCAGAGTAATCGTCCGCCCATGTTAATTGCTAGGTACAACCGTAGCATCAGATTATATTAATCCTGACTGTTAGATATGATTAAGTGGGTCAGCCAAGATAAAAAATCCATGTTTGGAGAATCTTACTATTTTTTTCATATAATAATGAGAGCTTTATTCAAACAAAAGCATTCGTTGGATCGTCAGCCAACATGCTGCTCACCAGGAAGCTAGGGGTCTCTTCCAGCCAACTTTCAGTCATACTCAGTGTGCAAGCACGCTTGGCACGGAGATGAGCTGGATAGTTTGCGGACCGGATTACATGATGAATATCAAAGGAAGAAAAAACAGCAGCTAGCTCTCCTATTTTAGAAAACAAAGTGCCACAACCGAAAAGGAATTGTGACGATTTTTCCAGAGTTCCAAAACCTCCAGGCAGTCTGTTTTGATGATCACCTCCTCAAAGCCTCTGAGCTTCGCAAAGCGCACGCCTTCCCGAACAGACATGGCTTCAGCTATAAGAGGATCCATGACACCCACAAGGGGTTTTCTCCAAGCTCCCAAGAGACAACCTGCTGAGCGAGCCCCCCCTCCCGCTCCACCGTTGCCACCATCAAAATGAATTGCTGCATCAGTGTTTATTTTGATAATCGTGCCATCAGGGGGCCGCCACCCATAACCTGGCAGAATTTTTAGGTCTTGCCGAGGTATATCCAAGATCGCAAGGTCTTCTTTGATACGCTTCACAGAAGTAGACGGGTCGATCTTCTCCTGGTCATGAGTGAGACGATTCCGAGAGTGCCAGATCTCCCACATTACTGTGACTATGATCGCACGCTCCCTCTCTGAGAACAGTTAGTCACATAAGGTATCACGGGACCAAGTATTGGGATGCAGCTTCGGTAAGGTAAAATCAAAGAGCATTTGAGCTTGCACCCAGAACTGCTTTGCATGCGAACAATGAACGAGGGCATTGGCCAAGTCCTCATCCGTAGCCATACAAATCTTGCATCTTCCAAGTTCCTGAATGTGGCGATGCCTCAAGGTGCATTCCACCGGAATGATTCCTTTGATAACTCGCCAATAGAAAACCCAGACTTTGGAGATCACATTGATTTTCCACAAAGCACGCCACAGCTCTGTATTGTCATTTGACGATCCGGTACCCGCCCCTTCTTCGAGAGCAGAACGCTCTTTTTTGTTCACTAGAGACCGGTACGCCGATTTGACTGTGTATATGCCAGATTTTTCATGTGCCCATGCCATAAAATCATCACCGCCTCCCTGCCGCAAAGGTATATTCAGAATAGCTTGGGCATCAGGAGCAATAAAAAGTCCACGTACTAACTCCGTCTTCCATGTCCAGTTGTCGGAGTCAATAAGCTCGCTGACCAACTCGACAGATGTATTTGCAGGTCTCAATATAGGAGTCATAGATACTGTGGATGGGATCCATCGATCCTCCCATATGGATATGGTGGAACCTGTACCCACCCGTTTGATGAGGCCAGCGTCGAGCGCCTCTTGACCTGCAACAATAGCTCGCCAGGTAGCAGATGCAGACTTTGGTATTGTGGCTAGCTGGAACTCGCAATCTGGGAAGTATCTGCCCTTCAAAACTCGAGCGCAAAGAGAGTTGGGCTTAGTCATGAAGTGCCATCTGTGCTTTCCCAAAAGTGCAAGGTTGAACAAACGTAGGTCACGGAAACCCATTCCACCTGCATTTAGTGTAGCTAATTTATCCCATGATATCCAATGCATAGAACGCCTATCAGTGGAGCTACTCAAAAAGAATTTTGCCATACTTGATGTCAGATTCTTACAAACTTTTTTGGTCAGAGAAAACATGACATACTGAATGTAGGAATTGCTTCGATAATAGACTTGAGGAGCGCTTCTCTAGCAGCATAGGCTAGTAGTCGCTCTGACCATCCCTGCATATTCGCACGTGCCCGTTCAACGATATGCGAAAGTGCCACTGGTGATCCTGCCTATTGCTGTGGGCAGACCAAGATAGCGCTCGCCAAAGGCCTCAACCAGGACACCGAGCAATAGTTTAACTGCCCCACGAATCTGATGAGGGGTATTGGGACTGAAAAATGCTGAGCTTTTGCCATGGTTTACACTCTGTCCCGAGGCCTCCCCATAGATACGAAGAATATCATTGAGTCTTGATGCACTTTGATTGTCAGCTTTCATGAAAATTAAGCAATCGTCAGTGAACAGTAAGTGATTAACCCATGGTGATCTGAAGCTCTCACACGGATGCCCCTTTCAATGTATCCACCATACAAGTTGAGCAATAATGATAGTCCTTCTGCACACAAAAGGAACAGGAACGGTGACACATGGCATTCTTGCCGCAAGCCCCTAGAGGGGGTGAAGCATGGTAGAAGTTCACCATTAACTCGAACTGTGAAGCGCACTGAAGTAGCACACTTCATTATCAGTCGAACAAGATTGATGCTAAAGCCAAGTTTCAACACAATGGATTCCAGACAGTGCCACTCCACTCGATCGTAAGCTTTCATCATGTCTAGCTTAACTGTGCACATGTGATTTCCCCCCCTTTTCCTTCTCTTCATTGTGTGAACGCTCTCATAGGCAACCAGTATATTATCCTTGATCAGGCATCTGGGGAAAAAAGCGCTCTGTTCATCACTAATCAACTCATCCATCAAGCTCCTCAAGCGGTTAGTAATAAACTTAGCTGCTATCTTGTAGAGTACAGGGAATAGAGCGTTGGGTCGATATTGGGAGATAGACTGGGGGTGTCATACCTTTGGTATTAATGTGATCGAGGTATCATTCAGACCTGGTGGTAAATCTCCCCTGTTAAGAAAACCGAGGACTGCTTGTGTTACATCTTCTTTAAGCAAATCCCAATGCCGTTGGAAAAAAGCCCGCTGTAAAGCCATCGACACCCGACGCCTTTGACGGAGACATGTGAAATAATGTTGTATGCACCTCGGCGGCTTCATAGGGTTTGTCTAGAAACTCTCCCATAGCCGGTGTTACTCCGCTAGGAACATGTGATAACAGCACGCTACAATCGGATGCCCCTTGGGACCTCATCTTTGTCCTCCTCGTTTGCACACACCGACCCATCAGCTCGTTGTAGGCCAGTAATGCGGTTCAGTCGTTGTCGCTTTTTCACTTGTGCGTGAAAAAATCTCGTGTTGCGGTTGCCCTCGCGCAGCCAAGGTACTCGAGATCGTTGCCGCATCCAAATTTCCTCCTGCCTGAGCGCTTCTCTGAGCTTTATAACTGTTTTCTTCTCCTCTTCAGAAGGACCCCAGCCAACAAATTGCCGTCGCAACCTATCAAGACGATGTTGTAGCTGACGGACTGTCCTGGCTAGACAGTCGAACTCCTTTGCTCCCCATGGTTCGAGTCTCCTTTGTAACTCTCCCAGGGAATCAGCCACACCTTGCAATCCCGGTCCCCGTTGGCTCTGACGCCAAGTTTCAGTAACAAGGCGTTCATGATCGATGTGAGTCTGCCAAACATTCTCATACCGGAACTAGCACTTTGAGCGAGGCCTGTTTGGCATCTGATTCATATTTGCAACAATAAAACAATGGTCCATCTCAGCTGCACAAACAAGCCCTTACTCTAATGTTATCAAAAAGCTGTCTGAAATCTTCATTAGCAAATGCTCGATCCAGATGGGCTTTAACATTCGAACTTCCTCCCTGCCGGTTGTCCCAAGTGTAGGGCACCCCCGACCAGCCAAGATCTTGGAAGGAACACTCATCGGTGACCACTCGAAAGGCTCTCATCTGCCACTCCGTCCTGGCCGAGGTACTAAAGTGTTCGGTGGCGTAGAGAGTCTCGTTGAAGTCGCCCATGCATAGCCAAGCAGAGTGTTGTATGTCATTCAAAGTTCGAATAGATCACCAACTGTGATGGCGATTCTCCACTCTTGGGGCGCCATATAACCCCGTAAACCGCCATGTTGGCGAAGCTTGGTCTTTCCTCCGCACCATCACATCAATGTGAGCGGAACTGGAATTTTTGAGCTCGACATCCACATCCTGGGACCAAAACAGTCCAATGTCGCCGCTCAAACCCGTATTGTTAACAGCAAAACATCCTGTGAATCCCAACATGTGTTGCAGGCTCTCTACTCTTTTCGCTGATATTTTCGTTTCCATGACAAAGAGTAGAAGGGGTAACTCTTGCTTCACAATATTGAGAAGCTCCAGAACTGCCTCGGGGTTCCCAAGCCCCCGGCAGTTCCAACTTATGCAGCTCATTGGGACGGGCAGGACTGCCCTGCAGTCTCTGTCGTATTCTCAGGTGTGGGTTTCTTCTTCTTTGCTTCCCTCTCTAATTCTTGTCCATCCCCAAGTACTGCTGCATTTGCATCCTCCTCCCGAGCAGGGTCCATGTTCCCAGAAGCTACAGTATCCGTTAATAGGAGAGGAGTGTGATCCACCTACTGGTAGACCTATTTTGGAGCTCCCTTCCGCTTGAAATTTGCATGTTCCTTTGTAGGGGAGGTCACCTCATCGCCCTTACCAGTGTTGGAAGAATTCTTAGACTCTCGCTAGCTGCTCGGCTCAGTATGCTACTCATGACGAGAACTGTCCGCCCAGGTAGCCTTCCATCGATCTTCTGGTGCTCTCAACTTAGGTCCAAAGGGAAGATTTCCTTTGTCATCTCAAGGACCCGTGTTGGACACATGATCTTAGAGTGGCCCAAACGACCACAAGAAAAGCAAAAGTGAGGGACTTGCTCGTATTGTATGTCATAGAGATTAACCCTCTTCCTCTTAGCAGAATCTATCCAGATCCACCTCCTGAGAGGTTTGTTGACATCAATGGATACCATCGCTCTCAAAAAACCACAAACGTGGTCGAACTGAATTGAGGTAGCATCCTTATCGATCTGCTGCGCGATCAGTTTCCCCCATGTATCATCTCGCAGATTTTATGGGAGATTTGGAACCCTAGCCCATAGATGGAGCTGTTCAAACTTTACTTCATCGGGCCGCATGCAATCTTCAAATCAGCCAGGATTACATTGTTCTTCCTCACATGCCACGGCGATCCTTGCCAGATGCGATCGCGATCCCGTTGATTCTCGAACTCTGCCACAAACATGTTTTCCCCCATCAACCTGAACTGTAGACCTCGGGGGTTACCCGGGTAGGTCGAAGGGCACTGGCTATGGTGTTGGTATGAAGCAGGTTCCGATGGAGAACCTTGCCGGCGATAAGCCATCTCTTCAGTCTGTCATCTTCTTGATCGTCGATCACTAATGGTGTTGCCTCTTCGTCGGTGATTCCCAGCTTTCCCAAAGCCTCCTCCAGACGGGCTCTCGCCGCCCTGGGTGACTCCGGCCTCTTCTCCGCACCCGTGCCCTGGGAAGGTGAAGCCATCCCCGTGTCGGGATCTCAGAAGCGACCCGCCAGTGAGGAGACTAGCGGTCACCACGATTCCACGTCAAAACCCTAGCCGCCGCCAGAGGGGTGTCTAGGTTTTGGGGAAAACTCTTCCGCTTTGCTTTCAGTTGGAGAACCTTACTAGGGGCTATTCCTTGCCATGGCATGCTTGCAAATAGGCACATGATTACTAGTTCACAGTGTCCTTTATGTACATCAGATTGGAAAAGTGTTAGGCATGTGTTCTTCCTCTGTCCAAGTATGCAAGAAGTGTGGCGCATTTTGGGGCTGGATTTTCTCATCTCTGAAGTTTGCTCAGCTGAACGTGAGGGAGGATCAGTCGCAGCGACGACGGAAGCACGAGGCCTTAGAGACGGACTCATACTTGCCAATGACTTGGGTTGTAATAATCTTCATGTTGAGGAAGACTACATGGAGGTGATTGATACTATGCAAAATGGCGGGAATTCTCTTGGCTCAGCTGCAGCCATTTACGAAGAATGCTCTTTTCTGGCTCACAATTTCAATATTATAGAGTTTAATTACTTTCCTAGGGAGGCCAAGATGGCGGCAGATGTGCTAGCTAGAAACTCGGAGAATTCGCGAACTATTGTGTGGAAGTCAGAGCCTCCGGTGTTTTTAGTTGATGTTCTTTCAAATGATGTATCCCTATTTTCACATGAAATGTAAACCGCCATGATGGCATTTCCTAAAAAAAACGTGGGCTAATCTGATGATAGTAATGAGGCTTGGTACATTTAGGGGGTGGCATTAAGAAAGATAATGTTCTCTTATCAGTGTTGCTTAGTATATAAAATATTTAAATATAAACCTGTGTATTATATGAAAATGTTCGTTAATACGGACATTTGAAATTTTTATCAAATAAATATGTTTAATGTATAAAAAATGGAGAGTTTTTTACTCATGACCGATATTAAAAAGTATTATATAATTTATATATTAGACGTGATAGAATATCCATATCAACAGTTTAAAATTTAAATTATGAATATTTTTAATTATACGAACATTGAACTATTAACATGTGCCTATAATAATTGAAATTTTTGTACAATTAAAATAATATTTTTAATTGTAATTTTAGAAAATATGTATTGTTTTAAATTATACAAGTATTTTAAAAATAATGAACAAATTAAAAGTAAGTTATTTCATTTGTAGTTACAATATTTGTAAGTCACCGATATTTAAATATTATTTTTACTACAGAGATCATAATTGACGTACTATCTAGATTTTTCTTTCAACAATGGTGCAAAATGGGGTGCACTTACCATAACCCATCTCAGCTAATGCGCCTACGTGTTTCAAGAAAACGGATATAAGACGTAAAGATCCAAATTAAGCATTCTATTTGAGTTGTTGTGGTGGTTGTACAGGTGAGCGCCCAAGCATTGGGTCTCCCGTTACTGACATGTGGGGCATGCCATGCTCTCAAAGTCAAGGTGTACAGTAGAAAGCACCGTATTTGCACCCACATAAAGTTAGATGACCACAAATCCGTATTTTCAAAATTTTGACACCAAATTGAACATTCAGTGCAAGTTCTATGACTACCGGTGACATTACCTCGTACTGACTGACCACCTCACTTTTCTGGCTTACACACGGGGCCCTACCTGCATAAGAGCAACTCCAACGCGCCGACCCAAATACACGCGTATTTTTTTCATTTGGGTCGACTGCCCGCTTGGTGTCTGCCCTGGTTTTTGTTTTTGGGTCGGCCGTGCGCCCAATGCGGACGACCCATATTTGCCTGCGGCCGACTCGTCGTCGTTTTGGAACTAATATACACACATTTTGCATAGTTTCACAAGCAAACAAATATAACATAGTTTCACAACCCAAATAAATATACCACGCATTTGATGATAAAATTGGGTGAACTGTACAAATGTTGCCGCTCCTTCATTCTCAGGCACAACATTGTCACCCTAGAATTGAAACCCTTGATCATAGATATGTTCCGGGCGCTCATCCTCTACGATCATATTGTGCATGATCACACAAGCAGTCATCACCTCCCACAACTTCTTGGTGCCCGAAGTTCTAGCAAGATACCGAATAATGCCCCATCGAGATTGCAGAACACCAAAGGCACGCTCGACGTCCTTCCTAGCACTCTCTTGCTCTTAGGCAAATCTCCTCCTCTTCTCTCTGACAGGGTTGGGGATTGTCTTCAAAATAGTGGTCCACTGAGAATAGATACCGTCAACTAGGTAATATCCTTTGTTGTACTTCTGGCCGTTGATGTTAACATTCACTGGCGGGCAGTTGCCTTCGGCAAGCCTGGCAAACACCGACGAGCGCTGAAGCACGTTGATATCATTGTGGATCCGGCCATGCCGAAAAAAGAGTACCAGATCCAGAGATCTTGTGAGGCCACGGCCTCAAGTATGACAGTGCAAGCCCTCACATGGCACCTATATCGCCCCTGTTAAGCAGAATGGCAGTTCTTCCACTCTCAGTGCATACAGTCTATGCTACCAAGCATCCCCGAGAAGCCCCTCCTGGCATTCATCGCCAACAAGCGGGTTGTATCTACAACATTTGACTCTCTCAAGTACTCATTGCCAAACACTGCAATCACAGCCTTGCAGTATTTGTACATGGGCTCTAGGCATGTGGACTCGCTCATACAGACGTACTCATCAATGAGAATACCGGGAACTCCATATGCAAGCATCCGAATAGTTGCGGTACATTTCTAATAAGAGGAGAAGCCAATCTTTCCAAGGCATCCTCCTTGCACCCATAATACTTTTCGGATCTGACCACCCCTTCCCGAATACGGTTGAAAACATGCCTAGCCATGTGGAAATGGCGCCGGAATTGGTGATGTTTGAAGAGCGGGTTGGGTGTCTCAAAGTAGTCCTTCCATAGAAGGAAATGACAGCTCTCTCAGTTGCGATTAAACGCCGGAGGAACAACGGCAGCTACCTAGTAAGGTGGTCATGGATGACCAACACGGTAACCACCATCTCCTCATCATCGGATGAAGAATCATCGAAGTCGCAAAGGAATTTGTGGAAAAAGAACTCGCCGGCGGAGTCCATTTGTACCTTGGGGGCAAACTGTCGAACAACTTGTGGGCGTCATCGAAGAAGCTGGCCGACAAAGAAACGCGCGCCTCCCCTGGGCCAGCTAGCTGGTCTGGCAGCATCCAACAAGCGTGGCAGCGTCAGACGAAGGAGCTGGCCGAGGGCACGTACGGGGGGCGAGTTTGTGCTTGAAGCGACGTCGGGGTGGAGGAGCTGTGGTGGCCCTATGGTGAGGCGGTGGTGGCAACGACGTGGGAGGTGGCGGTGTGTGGGCGCGGACTACTGGCAGGGGGCATCGGAACTGGGCGGCGGCGACTGGGTGGGGTGGGCGAGGGCTTGTTGTGGATGGGGTGGAAGAGAATGGCCTATGTGCCACCGATTGGCAGGCCGGGGAGGAGTTGGCGGTCGTCGCACATGTCCACTTCTTGTCCGCGCCGATGCAAATGAGGCTCAAATTTGGGCAAGGAATGGGTCGCCAGGCGGATGAAAAGCGGACTCGCGTCCATTTGGGTCGGCGCATTGGGCCGACTTTTCTGTCCGCGGTAATCCAAACGGACACGAGCGGACGAAATAGTTCGGCGCATTGGAGGTTCTCTAAGAGCATCTACATCCGAACTTGGCAAATCCAGCCTCCTATACGTCCGCGGACACGCCCGGGCACGTCCGCAGACGCATCTAGACGGGCCCTCATATTTCGCTCCCGGCATTCACACATCTCAATTCTGGACTCTCAAATCCATGCAAATCCATGCACGTCGATCATACAGGCCATTTTCACACATAAATACAAATATTTGGTTTTGAACATAAATAATGTTTAAATAAAATTTATTTTAAGTGCAAAACTCAAACATCGGCTCTTTGGTTTTCATTGTGAGTCCACATATGCTCCACAAGATCATTGAGTACGTGCATGTGCACCCGATGATCTCGAAGATTCTGATGCATATGCAGAAAGTTAATGAGCTGAGTTGCATCTTGTTCTTCTAGGATTTCAACTTGTGGTGCTTCGAGATCATTGGTTTGGGCTACACCCGCATCCTCGACAATCATATTGTGTGAGATTGCAGCATCTTTAGGGCCAGTGCTAGAGATTGACATGGACACCATAACACATGAGAGAGTAAGAGCAAAGGTGGGGCTGAGATATCCTATATACCTAAGAGATTGATCCCCACTAACCTATTTGTCTTAACATGCAAGCATGCCACATCACCATACAATTATGGATGGGATAAGGCCCACCTTAACATGTAACCATGCATCATAAAGACCCACCACCACATGCAACCATGCATGGGAAAATAATTATCATTCTATTGTTCAACTTATATTCAATAAATATTTTATCAAATATAATAAGTCATGTGTATTTTTAATTTTGGTTCATGTGTTGTTAATCTAAAAATTTATATTCCACACAATCAAATCTCATTAAAATATAATGCAACCAATTCCCGCGGCAACGGGCGGGGCATCATCTAGTTTTGAGAAAATTCCAAGCCATACTAAGATCACTGACAAGGAACTGAACACATACAAAATTATGCCTGCTCTTGAGAGTGTGGTGGAGATGGGATGGTATGGTGAGCACAAGAGACAACATTTGGAGGAAACTGGGATGGACTGTGTTGGAGATGAAGTAAGGAAAAGATAGAAAAGCTCTCTTAATGTGGAAGGGAATGTCAAAGATACAATTTCTGTGGGAAGTTTGAGCTTGAGCCAATATGAAGATATCAAGAAAAGAAGTGAAGTTATCCTAGCATCTCAGAAAGACCAACAGAGAGAAAAAGATGCTAGAAGAAAAATGGATGTAGATATGGATTTGGTCAAAACTAAGATGCAGGAGATAGAAGAAGAAAAAGCTAGAAAAATGGCACTTAGGGCTCAGGGAGAGAAAAGAATTCTGGAATTGGAAAAAGAGAGGAAACAATTGATAGAACTAGTCAACAAACAACATGCTAGATTGCTAGGTGTGTAGAGAAAATTGAGATATGGGAAGAAAGAGATAATTAAAGAACTGGAGGAAATCACTGACTATGACTTGAAAACCCTAGAGGAGGATAACAAAGAAGAGGAGAATATTACATATGTGGAGCCAGTTGATTGTGGTGCTAGTCAGGAATCTGTGGATTCATTTGGCACTAGCTTGGGAGTGAAGACTGGGGGAGGTGAAGATGGAAAAGAAATGGGCAACACTGTGAAGGACATCTTAATAAGATGTGACAGACTGGTTGACAAGCAAGATGTCAGAATTGAAGAACTTGCTAAATAGAGAGATGCAGAGGAAGACAATTATGGTAAGAATTATGTGCTAGAAGATCATAACTCATCTCTTCTTTTCATCGCAAATAAGATTGGTATTTGACCTAGGTTGCTCTATTAACATGATTAGTCAAAATTTGAAAATCATTGCTAAAATGGAGCAACGTAGGAAGGGTTTTTTTTCCAAACTCACATCATTCAGGAGAATGAACCACCTGATCAAAATGAGATGACCCTCACTGATATTGGTGATGCTAGAATTAGAGAATTATGTTCTGATGATGACCACTCAGATGATGAGTTGGAATTGGACTATTATTCTCATTAAAAATATCTTTACCAATGGAAAAAAGCGCAGTATTGGCTCACCTGGTATCACCAGTGTGAAGTCTATTGCTTATATTGGGGGGGGGGATTGCGGAAAAAAGAAAGAAATGATAGGTACGATTTGGAATGTTAGGGGGCTAGGCCCTGACATTAAGATGAATTTTATTACAGAACTATCTGTAACAAAAAGTAGATTTATAGGGCTTCAGGAGACTATTGATGACCCATAATGACACAAGTATAGGGGATCTATAGTAGTCCTTTCGATAAGTAAGAGTGTCAAACCCAACGAGGAGCATAAGAAAATGACAAGTGGTTTTCAGCAAGGTACTCTCTGCAAGCACTGAAATTATCGGTAACAGATAGCTTTGTGATAAGATAAATCGTAATAGGTAACAAGTAATAAAAGTAAACAAAGTGCTGCAAGGTGGAGCAATCCTTTTTGTTGCAAAGAACAAGCCTGGATGAACTCTTATATAAAGCAAACCGCTCGCGGGGACACATGAGAATTGTTGTCAAGTTAGTTTTCATCATGCTCATATGATTCGCGTTCGTTACTTTGATAATTTGATATGTGGGTGTACTGGTGCTTGGGTGCTGCCCTTCCTTGGACAAGCCTCCCACTTATGATTAACCCCTCTTGCAAGCATCCTCAACTATGAAAGAAGAATTAAGGTAAACCTAACCATAGCATGAAACATATGGATCCAAATCAGCCCCTTACGAAGCAACGCATAAACTGGGGTTTAAGCTGCTGTCACTCTAGCAACCCATCATCTACTTATTACTTCCCAATGCCTTCCCCTAGGCCCAAATCATGGTGAAGTGTCATGTAGTTGACATTCACATAACACCACTAGAGGAAAGACAACCTACATCTCATCAAAATATCGAACGAATACCAAATTCATATGATTACTTATAACAAGACTGCTCCCATGTCCTCAGGAACAAATGTAACTACTCACAAAGCATATTCATGTTCATAATCAGAGGAGTATTAATTATCATTAAGGATATGAACATATGATCTTCCATCGAATAAACCAACTAGCATCAACTACAAGGAGTAATCAACACTACTAGCAACCCACAAGTACCAATCTGAGGTTTTGAGACAAAGATCGGATACAAGAGATGAACTAGGGTGTGAGAGGAGATGGTGCTGGTGAAGATGTTGATGGAGATTGACCCCCTCTAGATTGCTCCTACCCAGGTTCCGCCTCGAGATGGCGGCACTTTGTCTTGAAAGCTTCCTTCTTATTTTTTCCAGGTCAAAACACACCATATAGCAGAAGATGGGCGTCAGAGGCCTGATAGGGGCCCACAAGGACGGGGGGAGTGCCCAGGGGGTAGGGCGCGCCCTCCACCCTTGTGGCTGGATGGTGGCCCCTCTCTTGTATTTTCTTCGCCCAATATTTTTATATATTCCAAAAACATGCTCCGTAAAGTTTTAGGACTTTTGGATTTGTGCAGAATAGGTCTCTAATATTTGCTCCTTTTCCAGACCAGAATTCCAGCTGCCAGCATTCTCCTTCTTCATGTAAACCTTATAAAATAAGAGAGAAAAGGCATAAGTATTGTGATATAAAGTGTAATAACATCCCATAATGCAATAAATATTAATATAAAATTTCGAGGCCTCTCTTTCTTTATTACTTCCTATTAATTGCAACAATGACCAAAACTATGTTTGTCAACTCTCAACAAATTTTATTCATCATACTCTTTATATGTGAAGTCATTACTCTCCATAAGATCAATATATGATCTTTTTAGTTCTTTTTATTCTTTCTTTAATTCCCTCAGTATCATAGCAAGATAGCAAAGCCCTCAACTCAAAACTACTCTTTATTATATATAACTCACGGACTCGATTACATAGATAGAAACCAAAACAGAACTCAAAACTAGATCATACTAAAACTTTATTCTACTAGATCAAGGTATAACCAAAAGGATCAAAGTAAGAAAAATAATAAAGATAGAGGTGTGATGGTGATACGATACCGGGGCACCTCCCCCAAGCTTGGCAGTTGCCAAGGGGAGTGCCCATACCCATGTATTTATGTCTCTTTCTTCGGAGGTAATGATGTGATATTCTTGGCGATGATGACCCTTAGGATGAGATTCTCTTCCTCGAGCTTATTAATTTGCTGCTGAAGATCTGTTACTTCCTTGTGAAGTTTACCCGTGATGGCTAGAGCTCCATTCACCCATGGATGTTTCCTAGCTGCGGGAGAAAGGCGACACTCTTTTTCATATTTTCATAAGAGAGAAATCTAGCATTGGGAGGAATGACCGAATTTGGTATTGCTGAGCTCTGGAGTTCCTCCATCAAGAATCTGGTTTGAAGACGAGAGGTAACTTCTTGATCCTCCTCCATGGCATCCACCCTTTTCAAGTCAGCATCCATCTCTTCCTCCGTTGATTGCCTAAAGTGGTCAGCTTCGTTGTATGTTCTTAGGCCCGGTGTCGGGTGAGATACCCAACTCTCCCTGACCGACTCTTGCGAAGACATCTTGCTCTAAATCTGCTGTAGAAAACAGCTCAAAAAAATAGAGGATTTTGCCGTGGTATGGTGGTCATAACCTTCGAGGGATTATGTAGCGACCAGACCTCAAACAGTCTGATCTCTGTGCTCCGGTGTCATCCCTGGATCAGTAATGCTTACACCACACAATACTCAAAGGATTTATAGCAGAGTAGCAATCACACACTTATTACATCGAGTGTCTCAAAAGAGAACTTATTACAATAAATATGGCTTAAGGCCATCTAATAACGATAACAGCGGAAGGCTTGGAAGATAAGTGAGTCCATCAACTCCAACGGCATCACTGAGTATAGAACCACGACCTAAAAACTCCTTATTCGTCGTCTGAAAAGTCTGCAATATTAACGTTGCAGCCCGAGAACGGGTCAGCACATGGAATATGCTGGCAAGGTAACACATAGGGAGTAATGGAATGAAACAACTATACTATATGCATATTTGGCTGGTGGAAAGCTCTATGGTTACAGTTTTTGCGTAAAGCCAATTTTTCCCAACTTCAAAGGAATAAATTTAATTACTATCATGGTGGTTGTTAAACATTGAGAATGCTTGACAGCATTCTCAATCCCAATTAAGCATCATCATTTAACAAACCCAACAAAATTAACTTTAGATTAACATGTTGAGATTCACATGATAATCCAGGTACTAGATACTCAAGATGTCCATAACCGGGGACACGGCTAACCATGATTAGTTTATTACACTCTGCAGAGGTTTGCGCACTTTTCCCCACAAGACTCGATCGCCTCCGTTGGATTTCTCGCACTACATGGTGTTTGAGAAACGGATGACCGAGACACAGTCTTTCAGAAATGCTAGCACCTTACGATGGATAGACCGGTACACCTACTTTCCCCTACATCTGCTAGTCTACCCTGTAAGAGTTCGCACGACTTAATCAACTATGCCAGAGCCCATAATGGCTTGTGGCTGCACACGGAAGTTTCTAGTATGAATAATCTCATGATCCCTTTGAGCCTGGGTGGCGGTCCAAAAGAAAAACAGGCAAGTCCTGGAATACCCAGGTGCCTCAATCCACCTAGATGTGTGTTTAGGTTGCCACCTTAGATAAACCATTAATTAACAATCTCACATCTGTCATGGATATCACTCACTCAATCCACGTCTACTAGCGTAGCATGGCATAATAAGCAAACGTAGAAATAACTCCCAAAGGTTTGATAATAAACAGGTAATAGGTACTACCTCATCTACTTCCCATCCCACAATTTAATTAGATCCTAATCATGCAATGTGTGAGGATTAATCTAATGCAATAAAACTGGGTTGTAGAAAAAGGTATGATCAAAGTGTTACTTGCCTTGCTGATGATCCGCGAAACCTAGAGATTCAAAGTAACAGGTGGCGCACTCCGGGTATTCTATCACAGACAAACAAACAAGCATACAATAAGTACTCATCTAATGCATAGGTAAAACTCAGATAGAAGATCTAACCAGAAAGTTCAACTTAAGAACCCTGGTTTGCAAAAAGAATCAAATCGAACGTAGCAAAAGAAATCAAACGGGGAAAGAAATCAACTTCGTTCTAGTAATCTGGATCTAAGTCAAATTTTACAGTAGCAAAAACTTGTTTACGCTGATTATTCGGAAAGAGGATTTCGAGACGAAACTCCAGGCGCTTGAATCGCCTGATTCCGATAAACGAGCGAAAAGTTATACTAAAACGAAAATCGGATCAGAAATCGCGATCAGAAAATAACCGCGGAAAATCCGACGAAAAAGAAAAACGACGAACAGATTAATCATTAATTAACCTAATCCGAAAGTAATAAAAAATAAAAAAAATAATAAAATAATAAAAAAATCAAAAATAAAACTGACGAAAAAGAAAATAAATATTTTAAAAAAAAAAATCGGCACGGAAGTCGAGGCGGCGGCGAACCTCGGGCGGCGTGCAACTCCGGCGAGTCGGCGGCGGGTCCGGCGGCGGCGGCGGCGGGCTAGGGTTTCGGGCGCGGGCGCGGTTATGGGCTGGGGCGCCGGGTGCCTCGCTATTTAAAGGCGCCCCCGGGCGGAGTCCCGCTCGGGTACGGCCCATAGTCAGTTTCGTTTTTTTAATAATTACGCTCGGAAGAAAAATAAAAAAAAATACTAAACAGACTCCAAAAATCATGAAATAAATTTTCCCGGATTTCTAAAATCAAGCCCGAAAAAGTGAACATTTATTTGGGCCGAAAATACAACTTTGAAAAACACGTATTTTTCCTAAATTCAATTAAAAATACCGAAAAACTCCGAAATAAATCTTATTTGATTTTTTTATTAAATCCTAAATATTTCTATATTTTGGGAAATTCATTTTATTCCCTCTCTCATATTTTTGTAATAGAAATAATTGATGATAAAATAAATAAAATCAAATGATCCTGTTTACAAAATTTAAGAAAACTCAAATATGTAAATAACGAAATCCCCAACTCTCTCCGTGGGTCCTTGAGTTGCTTAGGATTTTCTAGGATCAAAACCAAAAGCAAAATAATATATGATATGCACGATGATCTAATGTATAACATTCCAAATTGAAAATTTGGGATGTTACAAACCTACCCCCCTTAAGATGAATCTCGCCCTCGGGTTGGCTAGAAAATAGGTGAGGGTGGTCCTTGAGCAAATCTTCCTCTCGCTCCCAGGTGGCTTCATCCTTCGTGTGGTGGCTCCACTGAACTTTGCAAAACTTGATAACGTTGCTGCGAGTGACTCGGCTGGCAAACTTGAGAATCTTGACTGGTTTCTCCTCATAGGTCAAATGTTATCTAACTGAATTGCTTCCAATGGCACTGTGTCTCTCAAAGGTATGTCAGCCATCTCCGCGTGACACTTCTTCAACTGAGAAACGTGGAATACATCATGAACTCCTGTCAATCCTTCTGGCAATTCCATCTTGTAGGCCACTTCTCCCATATGCTCCAAAACTCGATATGGCCCTACAAATCGTGGCGCTAACTTCCCCTTAACTCCAAAGCGCTTAATCCCTCAAAGTGGGGATACTCGAAGATAAGCTCTGTCTCCGACTTCGTAAACTGTCTCCTTGCGTTTAGAATCTGCGTAGCTCTTTTTCCTGGACTGGGCTACCTTGAGCCTATCGCGAATCAACTTCACCTTCTGTTCAGACTCTTTAATCAGATCTGGTCCAAACAACTGGCGGTCTCCAACTTCGTCCCATGACAACGATGTCCTGCACCTCCTTCCGTACAGAGCTTCGAAAGGGGCCATCTTCAAACTGGTCTGATAGCTATTATTGTAAGAGAACTCTGCATATGGCAACTTATCGTCCCAACTAGATCCATAATCTAGCGCACAAGCTCTCAGCATATCCTCCAAAATCTGATTGACTCTCTTGGTCTGTCCATCTGTCTGCGGATGAAAAGCTGTACTAAATTCTAGCCTAGTTCCCAAAGTCTCATGCAACTGCTTCCAGAACTTTGGGGTAAACTGGGTTCCTCTATCTGATACGATGCTCCTCGGAACTCCATGCAAACATACGATCCTGTTCATGTATATCTTTGCCAACTTAGCACTGGTGTAAGTGGTCTTTACTGGGATGAAATGAGCTACCTTCGTCAATCGATCAACTACAATCCAAATCGAGTCATAGCCTGAACGAGTCCTTGGTAATCCCGTGATAAAATCCATGCCTAGCTTATCCCACTTCCATTCGGGTATCGACAATGGTTGCGACAATCCTGCTGGCTTCTGATGCTGTGCCTTTACTCTCTGACATACGTCACAAACTGCTACATACTCCGCAATATCCTTCTTCATTCCGGTCCACCAGAAAATATCCTTCAAATCCAAATACATCTTGGTATTTCCTGGGTGAATCGAATACGGTGAATCATGTGCCTCTTGCAGAATCAACTTTCTGATCTCCGGGTCATTGGGTACATAAACACGGTCTTCAAACCATAGGGTGTCGTGCTCATCCTCACGAAATCCTTTAGCTTTTCCTTGGCTCATTTTCTCTTTTATAGAAGCAATCTCCTTGTCAGATTTCTGAGCCTCTCTGATTTTGTCCATCAAAGTTGACTGAATTTCCAACGTTGCTACATAGCCTCTCGGAACTATTTCCAAACATAGTTCACGAAGATTTTTTGCTAACTCCTTGGGTATTTCTCCCGTCATTAACGTATTGACATGGCTCTTGCGGCTTAATGCATCAGCTACTACATTAGCCATCCCGGGATGATAATGCAATTTCATACCATAATCCTTGATGAGCTCCAACCATCTCCTTTGTCTGAGGTTCAACTCCTTTTGCGTGAAAATGTACTTCAAACTCTTGTGATCCGTGTACACCTCACAATGATTTCCAATGAGGAAATGTCTCCATGTCTTCAATGGATGCACTACGGCTGCTAACTCCAAGTCATGCGTGGCATAATTCAATTCATGAGGCTTCAGTTGTCATGAAGCATACGAAACAACTCTTCCCTCCTGCATAAGCACTGCTCCAAGTCCTCGACGTGAAGCGTTGCAATACACCTCATAATCCTTGGTTTGATCTGGCAAAATCAACACTGGTGAGGTAACCAAACGGTTCTTCAATTCCTGGAAACTAGCCTCACACTCCTCAGTCCATTTGAACTTAGTATCCTTCTTCAGCAACTCCGTCATAGGCTTCGCAATCTTTGAGAAGTTCTCAATAAATCTCTGGTAGTATTCTGCGAGTCCCAGAAAACTCCGAATCTCTCCAACTGTTGTTGGTGCTTCCCAATTGGTCACAGTGATAACCTTGGTGGGGTCAACTACTATTCCTTCTTCGGATATAACATGTCCGAGGAATCCAACTTCCTTCAACCAAAACTCACATTTGCTGAACTTGGCATATAACTGATGTTCTCTGAGCTTCTCAAGTACCAATCGCAAATGTTATTTATGCTCCTCTTCATTCTTTGAGAATACCAGAATATCATCGATGAAAACCACGATGAACTTATCCAAAAACTCCATGAACACTTTGTTCATCATGTTCATAAAATAGGCAGGTGCGTTAGTCAGTCCAAATGACATAACGGTATACTCATACAGTCCATATCTTGTGGTGAATGCTGTCTTAGGTATGTCCTGCTCTCGAATCTTCAACTGATGGTACCTTGATCGCAAATCGATCTTGGAAAACACTTTAGCCCCTTGCAATCGATCAAACAGAATTGATCATTGGTAGCGGGTACTTGTTTTTGATTGTTACTTCGTTCAATCCTCGATAATCAACAACCATTCTTAACGATCCATCCTTCTTCTCCACTAGAAGTACTGGTGATCCCCAAGGCGAAGAACTTGGGCGAATGTAACCTTTATCCAGTAACTCCTTAATCTGCTTCTTAATTGCCACCAAATATTTTGCGGGCATCCTGTATGGTCGCTTCGATATTGGCCCAGTGCCTGGCAAAAGCTCAATCAAAAACTCAATGTCTCTATCCGGTGGCATGCCTAGCAACTCTTCGGGAAATACATCAGGAAAATCCTTTACCACTGGTACTTCCTCCTGCACAACTCCTGATAAGGAAATTACTTGTGTCCTATTTGGCACATGTCGGGATACATACTTGATCCTTCTTCCTTCTGGCGCTATGAGCAAAATTGTCTTACTGGCGCAATCGATGTTTCCTCCATACATCGACATCCAATCCATACCGAGAATTACGTCCAAACCTTGGGATTCCAGAATAATTAAATCCGTTGGGAAAACATGCCTTCCTATACTTAATGGCACTTGAAAACATCCTTGTCCGGCCATGTACTCTGCTCCTGGCGAGCTTACTAGCATAGGTGTTTTAAGAACCCTAGTGGACAGGCTATACTTTTCCACAAATCCCCTTGATATGTATGAATGTGATGCACCAGTATCAAAAAGAACGAGTGCAGTAAATGACTTAACCAAAAACTTACCTATTACTGCATCGGGCTGAGCTTCAACCTCCTCCACATTAACGTGGTTCACCTGTCCCCTGTTGAAAAGGGTTTGGCTTCTTTCCAGAGCTTCCATTGCCGTTTTGGACTTCAGGACATTCATTGGCATAATGTCCGGTCTTGGAACACTTGAAACAGGTGACTTGACTCAGATCTCTCTTGGCTGGGGTTGATGGGGTGTTGCGGTTCTGTCCATTGCTTCCTACATTCCCGTTACTATTCTTGGTGCCATTGTGATTGTGCGAGCTACCTACTCCATGGGTATGCTGAAAAATGTCCTCCTAGTCTACGGGTAAAGCGTGGCTTCTGCTGAGCTCCTGAATTATACTTTCCTTGTCCATACTTCCTCTTGCGGTTCTCAATTTGCTGCTGCTTCCCTTCAATCATAAGAGCACGGTCTACCAACTCCAGGTAGTTGTTGAAGGTGGCTACCATCAACTGCATACTCAACTCATCATTCAGTCCTTCCAGGAATTTCTCCTGCTTAGCTGCATCCGTAGCAACGCCATCTGGGGCATAACGTGCTAGCTTACTAAACTCTTCCACATACTGGCCAACTGTCCGTCCTCCTTGACGCAAGTTACGAAACTCACGCTTCTTCATGGCCATTGCTCCTGCTGAAACATGGGCAGTACGAAAAGCCTGCTGAAACTGGTCCCATGTGACAGTGTCGACTGGGAAGGTGGCTGTGAAATTCTCCCACCAGGATGCTGCGGGTCCTTCTAACTGATGTGCGGCAAACTTCACCTTCTCCGCATCTATGCATCCTGCTGTGGTCAACTCCCTATCTGTCTTGCGGAGCCAATCATCTGCTACTATCGGCTCGGTGCTACTGGAAAACATCGGCGGATTCAGCCTAAGAAAACGGGCTAAGTGGTCAACAGGTGGTGGTGGTGGTGGGTTCTTGTTGTTGTTCCCCTGATTCTGATTCTGAACTAGCAACTGCATCAAGGTGTTCTGCTGCTGGATCAACTGGGTGAGCTCCGGCGGAAAGGCAAATCCGGGGTCACGTCTCGGAGGCATCTGAGGGTTTAGAAAAGATGAGATATAAGAATAGAGGGGGTCTAAAGAGAAAACACTACCCATATGCACATGAGGCAAAAGCAAACAATTCACTTCATTCAAACAAACAAAGGCATATGATCGATCTAGCTATCGCAAGAGTGCTCGGACTACTAAATTTACATGGTGGACTACTACTACTGGTGAGGTGGTCTACTAGAAACATTCTACGGTTGTAGGCTCCATGATATCTCCTCCTGCTTCATCAACATAGTCATCATCTCTACTATCTGCTTCCGAGTTGGTGCCGTCGATGATGATGTAGTCTTCCGGGCTAATCTCCTTGGGTTCTTCGTCTTCATCTACTGGGGTTGGTCCTCCCATAAATATTCCAATCTTCTTAGTCAGGTCGTCATTCTTCTCCACCAATACTTCAATTTCTTCTTCATAATCTTCATGTGTAGCCTTGAGTTCTTCCTCCAGTTCCTTGATTCTAGTCTTAGTCTTCTTCAGATCTATCATGTCGGTGCACATCTGATTCTCCCGTCATCGAATGTGATGGTTTAACTCCTGGATAAAAGCTGCAATTGATCTATCTTTCCTGGTGCTGATCATCTCCTAGTGTTCATCTCGGCGCCCACAAATCTGGTAGATAGTATCCTTGAGATCCTTGCGGTAGACTTCTCAAATGTGTCCCATGGCGATGTGAGCTGCCATACTCTTTCCTAGACTCCAAGTTGGTGCATCAAAAGAAAACTCTATGGGCTCAGTGACTGGCATGAACGTCCTTCCTGGAACTTGAACTTGAATCATCCAGCGCTCTTCTTCAGGTAAAGTGGCGTTGTAGGTTCCCGTGAAGCTTGGTACTCCTATGTTCAGGTATCTAGTGACTTCCTTCAAGTGGCGTCCAAAGGGTGTATCTTCATCTGGTTGTGTGAACTTGTTCCTTGCATCCGCCAACCTAAAGAGTAGAAAAGATGAGAAGTCAGAAGAGAAGAGAGTGGGTAGTGATCTAGGTCTCTTAGCTTAGTGGTCGTGTCCTACAGTCAGCGTGTGCTCTGATACCATCTCTGTAGCGACCAGACCTCAAACAGTCTGATCTCTGTGCTCCGGTGTCATCCCTGGATCAGTAATGCTGACACCACACAGTACTCGAAGGATTTATAGCAGAGTAGCAATCACACACTTATTACATCGAGTGTCTCAAAAGAGAACTTATTACAATAAATATGGCTTAAGGCCATCTAATAACGATAACAGCGGAAGGCTTGGAAGATAAGTGAGTCCATCAACTCCAACGGCATCACTGAGTATAGAACCACGACCTAAAAACTCCTTATTCATCATCTGAAAAGTCTGCAACATTAACGTTGCAGCCCGAGAACGGGTCAGCACATGGAATATGCTGGCAAGGTAACACATAGGGAGTAATGGAATGAAACAACTATACTATATGCATATTTGGCTGGTGGAAAGCTCTATGGTTACAGTTTTTGCGTAAAGCCAAATTTTCCCTACTTCAAAGGAATAAATTTAATTACTATCATGGTGGTTGTTAAACATTGAGAATGGTTGACAGCATTCTCAATCCCAATTAAGCATCATCATTTAACAAACCCAACAAAATTAACTTTAGAGTAACATGTTGAGATTCACATGATAATCCAGGTACTAGATACTCAAGATGTCCATAACCGGGGACACGGCTAACCATGATTAGTTTATTACACTCTGCAGAGGTTTGCGCACTTTTCCCCACAAGACTCGATCGCCTCCGTTGGATTTCTCGCACTACATGGTGTTTGAGAAACGGATGACCGAGACACAGTCTTTCAGAAATGCTAGCACCTTACGATGGATAGACCGGTACACCTACTTTCCCCTACATCTGCTAGTCTACCCTGTAAGAGTTCGCACGACTTAATCAACTATGCCAGAGCCCATAATGGCTTGTGGCTGCACACGGAAGTTTCTAGTATGAATAATCTCATGATCCCTTTGAGCCTGGGTGGCGGTCCAAAAGAAAAATAGGCAAGTCCTGGAATACCCAGGTGCCTCAATCCACCCAGATGTGTGTTTAGGTTGCCACCTTAGATAAACCATTAATTAACAATCTCACATCTGTCATGGATATCACTCACCCAATCAACGTCTACTAGCGTAGCATGGCATAATAAGCAAACGTAGAAATAACTCCCAAAGGTTCGATAATAAACAGGTAATAGGTACTACCTCATCTACTTCCCATCCCAAAATTTAATTAGATCCTAATCATGCAATGTGTGAGGATTGATCTAATGCAATAAAACTGGGTTGTAGAAAAAGGTATGATCAAAGTGTTACTTGCCTTGCTGATGATCCGCGAAACCTAGAGATTCAAAGAAACAGGCGGCGCACTCCGGGTATTCTATCGCAGACAAACAAACAAGCATACAATAAGTACTCATCTAATGCACAGGTAAAACTCAAATAGAAGATCTAACCAGAAAGTTCAACTTAAGAACCCTGGTTTGCAAAAAGAATCAAATCGAACGTAGCAAAAGAAATCAAACGGCGAAAGAAATCAACTTCGTTCTAATAATCTGGATCTAAGTCAAATTTTACAGTAGCAAAAACTTGTTTAAGTTGATTATTCGGAAAGAGGGTTTCGAGACGAAACTCCAGGCGCTTGAATCGCCTGATTCCGATAAACGAGCGAAAAGTTATACTAAAACGAAAATCGGATCAGAAATCACGGTCAGAAAATAACCGCGGAAAATCCGACGAAAAAGAAAAACGACGAACAGATTAATCATTAATTAACCTAATCCGAAAGTAATAAAAAATAATAAAAAAATAATATTAAAATAATAATAAAAAATTCGAAAATAAAACTGACGAAAAAGAAAATAAATATTTTTTTTAAAAAAATTCGGCACGGAAGTCGAGGCGGCGGCGAACCTCGGGCGGCGTGCAACTCCGGCAAGTCGGCGACGGGTCCGGCGGCGGCGGCGGCGGGCTAGGGTTTCGGGCGCGGGCGCGGTTATGGGCTGGGGCGCCGCGTGCCTCGCTATTTAAAGGCGCCCCCGGGCGGAGTCCCGCTCGGGTACGGCCCATAGTCGGTTTCGTTTTTTTAAATAATTACGCTCGGAAGAAAAATAAAAAGAAATACTAAACGGACTCCAAAAATCATGAAATAAATTTTCCCGGGTTTCTAAAATCAAGCCCGAAAAAGTGAACATTTATTTGGGCCCAAAATACAACTTTGAAAAACACGTATTTTTCCTAAATTCAATTAAAAATACCGAAAAACTCCGAAATAAATCTTATTTGATTTTTTATTAAATCCTCAATATTTCTATATTTTGGGAAAGTCATTTTATTCCCTCTCTCATATTTTTGTAATAGAAATAATTGCTGATAAAATAAATAAAATCAAATGATCCTGTTTACAAAATTTGAGAAAACTCAAATATGTAAATAACGAAATCCCCAACTCTCTCCGTGGGTCCTTGAGTTGCTTAGGATTTTCTAGGATCAAAACCAAAAGCAAAATAAAATATGATATGCATGATGATCTAATGTATAACATTCCAAATTGAAAATTTGGGATGTTACAGATTATATAATGATTTTTTACTGACCAAAAGAAGTATTGTGCAAGAAAACCGGAGTCCGGAGGGCACACGAGGTGGCCACAAGGACGAGGGGGGCGCCCTCCACCCTTGTGGTGTCCTCGTGTCTCTTTCGGACTACTTTTAATTTTCCTAATTTTTTAAATATTCCAAAATGGAGAAAATTTATCATTGAAAATGTTTTGGAGTTGGTTTACTTACTGTACCACATACCTATTCCTTTCTGGAGTCTGAAACGTTCTGGAAAGTGTCCCTTATGTACTCCTCCGGTGTTATGGTGTCAATTATATTGGTCTCAACATTTATGGGAGTACCTGAGATATAATGTTTGATTCTTTGACCATTCACCACTGATACGTCCATTTTTCATCATGCTTTTATATTGATATTTAATGCATTATGGGCTGTTATTACACAACATATCACAATACTTATGCCTATTCTATCTTATTTTACAAGGTTTACATGAAGAGGGAGAATGCCGACAGCTGGAATTCTAGACTTGGAAAGGAGCAAATATTAGAGACCTATTCTGCACAACTCCAAAAGTCCCAAAACTTCATGGAGCTTATTTTCGGAATATATAAAAAATATTGGGCGAAGAAAGAACCAGAGGGGGCCACCAGCCAGCTACAAGGGTGGAGGGCGCGTCCTACCCCCCTAGGCGTGCCCCCCCGACCTTGTGGGCCCATTGACAGGCCTCCGGTGCCCATCTTCTGCTATATGGTGTCTTTTACCCTGGAAAAAATCATAAGGAAGGTTTCGGGACGAAGTGCCGCCGTCTCGAGGCGGAACATGGGCAGAACCAATCTAGGGCTCCGGCGGAGTTGTTCTGTCAGGGAAACATCCCTCCGGGAGGGGGAAATCATCGCCATCGTCATCACCATCGATCATATCATCGAGGGAGGGTCAATCTCCATCAACATCTTCACCAGCACCATCTCCTCTCAAACCCTAGTTCATCTCTTGTATTCGATCTTGGTCCCAAAACCTTAGATTGGTACCAGTGGTTTGCTAGTAGTGTTGATTACTCCTTGTAGTTGATCGCTACCTCTTGAGCTTGCGTTGGATTTCCTTGAAGAGGAAAGGATGATGCAACAAAGTAGCGTAAGTATTTCCCCCAGTTATTGAGAACCAAGGTATCAATCCAGTAGGAGGCTACGCGCGAGTCCCTCGTACCTACACAAAGCAAATAACTCCTCGCAACCAACGCGAATAGGGGTTGTCAATCCCTTCACGGTCACTTACGAGAGTGAGATCTGATAGAGATGATAGATAATATTTTTGGTATCTTTGGTATAAAGATGCAAAGTAAAGTAAAAAGCAAAGCAATAATAAATTGATGGAAGATTAATATGATGAACATAGACCCGGGGGCCATAGGTTTCACTAGTGGCTTCTCTCAAGAGCATAAGTATTTTACGGTGGGTGAACGAATTACTGTTGAGCAATTGACAGAATTGAGCATAGTTATGAGAGTATCTAGGTATGATCATGTATATAGGCATCACGTCCGAGACAAGTAGACCGACGCCTGCCTGCATCTACTACTATTACTCCACTCATTGACCGCTATCCAGCATGCATCTAGAGTATTAAGTTCAAGAAAACAGAGTAACGCCTTAAGCAAGATGACATGATGTAGATGGATAAATTCATGCAATATGATAAGAAACCCCATCTTGTTATCCTCGATGGCAACAATACAATACGTGCCTTGCTGCCCATACTGTCACTGGGAAAGGACACCGCAAGATTGAACCCAAAGCTAAGCACTTCTCCCATTGCAAGAAAGATCAATCTAGTAGGCCAAACCAAACTGATAATTCGAAGAGACTTGCAAAGATAACCAATCATACATAAAAGAATTCAGAGAAGATTCAAATATTGTTCATAGATAATCTTGATCATAAACCCACAATTCATTGGTCTCAACAAACACACCGCAAAAAGAAGATTACATCGAATAGATCTCCCCGAGAGAGGGGGAGGACATTGTATTGAGATCCAAAAAGAGAGAAGAAGCCATCTAGCTACTAACTATGGACCCGAAGGTCTGAAGTAAACTACTCACACTTCATCGGAGAGGCTATGGTGATGATGTAGAAGCCCTCCGTGATGGATTCCCCTTCCGGCGGAGCTCCAGAACAGGCCCCAAGATGGGCTCGTGGGTACAGAAAGTTGCGGCGGTGGAATTAGGTTTTTGGCTCCGTATCTGATCGTTTGGGGGTATGTAGGTATATATAGGAGGAAGAAGTACGTCGGTGGAGCTTCGTGGGCCCCACGAGGGTGGGGGCGCGCCTGGGGGGGGGGGGGGTAGGGCGCGCCCCCTACCTCGTTCCCACCTTGAAGCTTCCTTGGCGTAGGGTCCAAGTCTCCTGGGTCATATTTGGTGAGAAAATCACGTTCCTGAAGGTTTCATTCTGTTTGGACTCCGTTTGATATTCCGTTTCTTCAAAACTCTGAAATAGGCAAAAAACAGCAATTCTGGGCTGGGCCCCCGGTTAATATGTTAGTCCCAACAATAATATAAAAGTGGAAAATAAAGCCCAATAATGTCCAAAACAATAGATAATATAGCATGGAGCAATCAAAAATTATAGATACGTTGGAGACGTATCATTGATGCTAGTTGGTTTATTCGGTGGAAGATCATATGTTCAGGTCCTTAATGCTAAATAATACTCCTATATTTATGAACATGAATATGCTTTGTGAGTAGTTACGTTTGTTCCCGAGGACATGGGAGAAGTCTTGTTATAAGTAATCATGTGAATTTGGTATTCGTTCGATATTTTGATGAGATGTATGTTGTGTTTCCTCTAGTGGTGTTATGTGAACGTCGACTACATGACACTTCACCATGATGTGGGCCTAGGGGAAGGCATTGGGAAGTAATATGTAGATGATCGGTTGCTAGAGTGACAAAAGCTTAAACCCTAGTTTATGCGTTGATTCGTAAGGGGCTGATTTGGATCCATATGTTTCATGATATGGTTAGGTTTACCTTAATACTTCTTTTGTAGTTGCGGATGCTTGCGAGAGGGGTTAATAATCATAAGTGAGAGTCTTGTCCAAGGAAGGGCTGCACCCAACCACCCACATATCAAATTATCAAAGTAACGAACGTGAATCATATGAGCATGATGAAAACTAACTTGACAATAATTCTCATGTGTCCTCGGGAGAGCTTTGCTTTATGTAAGAGTTTGTCCAGGCTTGTCCTTTGCTACATAAAGGATTGGGCCACCTTGCTACACCTTGTTTACTTCTATTACTTGTTACCCGTTATAATTTATCCTATCACAAAACTATCTGTTACCGATAATTCTGTGCTTGTAGAGAATACCTTCCTGAAAACCACTTGTCATTTCCTTCTGCTCCTCGTTGGGTTCGACACTCTTACTTATCGAAAGGACTACGATAGATCCCCACTACTTGTGGGTCATCCAGACTCTTTTCTGGCACCGTTGCCGGGGAGTGAAGCGCCTTTGGTAAGTGCAATTTGCTAAGGAAACATTTATATAGTGTGCTGAAATTTACTGCCACTTGTTACCATGGAAAATAATCCTTTGAGGGGTTTGTTTGGGGTATCTTCTGAAGGAAATATGCCCTAGAGGCAATAAAAAAGTTGTTATTTATATTTCCTTATATCATGATAAATGTTTATTATTCATGCAAGAATTGTATTAACCGGAAACTTAGTACATGTGTGTGACGCCTCCGATTCAATCATACACTAATCATACACGCAAACATGTACGATCAAGATCAGGGACTCACGGGAAGATATCACAACACAACTCTAAAATAAAATAAGTAATACAAGCATCATAATACAAGCCAGGGGCCTCGAGGGCTCGAATACAAGTGCTCGATCATAGACGAGTCAGCGAAAGCAACAATATCTGAGTACAGACATAAGTTAAACAAGTTTGCCTTAAGAAGGCTAGCACAAACTGGGATACAGATCGAAAGAGGCGCAGGCCTCCTGCCTGTGATCCTCCTAAACTACTCCTGGTCATCGTCAGCGGCCTGCACGTAGTAGTAGGCACCTCCGGTGTAGTAGGAGTCGTCGTCGACGGTGGCGTCTGGCTCCTGGGCTCCAGCATCTGGTTGCGACAACTAGGTAGAAGGGAAAGGAGGAAAAGAGGGAGAAAGGCAACTGTGAGTACTCATCCAATGTTCTTGCAAGCAAGGATCTACACTATTTATGCATGGGTATCTGTGTAAAGGGGCAATATCGGTGGACTATACTGTAGAATGCCAGAATAAGAGGGGGATAGCTAGTCTTGTCGAAGACTACGCTTCTGGCAGCCTCCATCTTGCAGCATGTAGAAGAGAGTAGATGGTAAGTTCACCAAGTATCATCGCATAGCATAATCCTACCCGACGATCCTCCCCTCGTCGCCCTGTGTGAGAGCGATCACCGGGTTATATCTGGCACTTGGAAGGGCGTGTTTTATTAATATCCGGTTCTAGTTGTCATAAGGTCAAGGTACAACTCTGGGTCGTCCTTTTACCGAGGGACACGACTATTCGAATAGATAAACTTCCCTGCAGGGGTGCACCACATAACCCAACACGCTCGATCCCATTTGGCCGGACAAACTTTCCAGGGTCATGCCCGGCCTCGGAAGATCAACACGTCGCAGCCCTACCTAGGCACAACAGAGAGGTCAGCACGCCGGTCTAAATCCTATGGCGCAGGGGTTTGGGCCCATCGCCCATTGCACACCTACACGTTGCGAGGGCGGCCGGAAGCAGACCTAGCCTAGCAGGCGTTCCAGTCCAATCCCGCGCGCGCCGCTCAGTCGCTGATGTCACGAAAGCTTCGGCTGATACCACGACGCCGAGTTCCCATAACTGTTCCCGCGTAGTTGGTTAGTGCGTATAGGCCAGTGGCCAGACTCAGATCAAATACCAAGATCTCGTTAAGCGTGTTATTATGAAGTATTCGTGAACGCCGACCAGAGCCAGGCCCACCTCTCTCCTAGGTGGTCTCAACCTGCCCTGTCGCTCCGCCACAAAGTAACAGTCGGGAGCCGTCGGGAACCCAGGCCCACCTCTACCGGGATGGAGCCACCTGCCCCTTCCGCCCCCATCTCCGAACAGTGTCATAAGTAATGTAACAATATAAAGTATATGGCATATGCCCGTGATCACCTCCCGAAGTGATCACGGCCCAGTAGTATAGCATGGCAGACGGACAAGAGTGTAGGGCCACTGATAGAATACTAGCATCCTATACTAAGCATTTAGGATTGCAGGTAAGGGTAATAACTGTAGCAACAATGACAGGCTATGCAGCAGAATAGGATTAACCGAAAGCAGTAACATGCTACGCTACTCTAATGCAAGCAGTATAGAGAAGGAATAAGCGATATCTGCTGATCAAGGGGGGGCTTGCCTGGTTGCTCTGGCAAGAAGGGTTCGTCGTCGATGTAGTCGATCACAGGGGTACCGGCAGCGGTCTCAGGGTCTACCGGAAAGAAGTAATGGAGGGGAACACAATAAATAACAGAGCAATCAAAGCATCACAAAGCATAACATAGCAATAAGCGATGCTAGGAGTGACCTAACGCAATACTAGGTGCTACCGGCGAAGGGGGGGGGACATCCGGGAAAGTGTTCCCGGTGTTCGGCATTTTCGGGAAGATGAAACAGTTGTGGATTGTTGCATGTTCGCTATGCTAGGGACGTGTGGCGGATGAACGGACTGCATATTCGGATTCGTCTCGCCGTTTTGAGCAAGTTTCATGTATATAGTATTTTCATCCGAGGTACGGTTTATTTTATATTAACTTTTAAAGTTTTAAATCATTTTGGAATTATCAGGTTTATTTAATTCAAAGATATACCTACTGCAGTAGCATGACGTCAGTATGACGTCAGCGGTCAACATTGACCATTGAATGGGTCAACTGACAAGTGGGTCATGTTCGTCATTGTCTCAGAGTAATTAAACAGTGTTAATTACCTTTAACTAAATGATTAGGTTATCTAATTTCACTTAGCTTAGTTAAACAAAATTAATTAACTAAGCAGATTAATTAAGTTAATTAATTAATTAGTATTGATATTTTTATTATATACTTTTATTCTTTTTTTAACATTCTGGAGGCATGGGGCCCCTTTGTCATAGGCCCCTGGGGGCCTAGCGGGCGAAACGGGCAGCGGGCACCCGGCGTTTGCACCCGAAGGGCAGACCCGGGGCACCGCAGGGTTCCAAAACTGGCCGCCGGCATGGCGGTGGCCTGCAAGGCCAGAGGCGGAGGCAGAGCACAGGACGACGGCGGGGCCAGAGTCAGGGCGGCCGCGGTGGAGGTGGTGGCGGGGTCGCGTGGGCGGAGCAGGGGCACGACACATCACAACAGCGGCAGCAGCATGTGAGCGCGGTAGGGTGGGAGTTAGGCGCGTGCACGAGGAAGCAGGGGTGCGGACGAGTCAAGAGGGAGCAGGGGGACGGCCACGCGCGGAGCGCGGACGGCGCGGGCGAGCGGGCTACGGGGAGGAGGAGGACCGGGGTCCTCACCGGGGTTCGTACGGACGGGGCAGTGGTGCTCGGGGTGGGGGACGGGGAGGAGGCGACGGAGGGGAGGAGGCGACGAGGGCGTACGGTGAGGTGGTCGTCGGTGACGAAGGCGGCGGGGCGCTGAGCGGCTTCGGGCGATTGCTCGATGTACCGCGTCGAGGGCGAGGCGGGGCGGTCCGGCGATGGGCGGTTGAGAATGAGGCGACGACAGCGTGGTGGCGCCGGGGACGCGCCCCGATCCAGATAGGGGGCATTGCAGAGGCGAGGGGGAGGAAATCGTGGGGAGGGAGTGGGTGAGTGTGTTGGAAATATGCCCTAGAGGCAATAATAAATTAGTTATTATTATTATATTTCGTTGTTCATGATAATCGTTTATTATCCATGCTATAATTGTATTGATAGGAAACTCAGATACATGTGTGGATACATAGACAACACCATGTCCCTAGTAAGCCTCTAGTTGACTAGCTCGTTGATCAATAGATGGTTACGGTTTCCTGACCATGGACATTGGATGTCGTTGATAACGGGATCACATCATTGGGAGAATGATGTGATGGGCAAGACCCAATCCTAAGCCTAGCACAAGATCGTGTAGTTCGTTTGCTAAAGCTTTTCTAGTGTCAAGTATCATTTCCTTAGACCATGAGATTGTGCAACTCCCGGATACCGTAGGAGTGCTTTGGGTGTGCCAAACGTCACAACGTAACTGGGTGGCTATAAAGGTACACTACAGGTATCTCCGAAAGTGTCTGTTGGGTTGGCACGAATCGAGACTGGGATTTGTCACTCAGTGTAAACGGAGAGGTATCTCTGGGCCCACTCGGTAGGACATCATCATAATGTGCACAATGTGATCAAGGAGTTGATCACGGGATGATGTGTTATGAAACGAGTAAAGATACTTGCCGGTAACGAGATTGAACAAGGTATCGGGATACCGACGATCGAATCTCGGGCAAGTATCGTACCGCTAGACAAAGGGGATTGTATACGGGATTGATTAAGTCCTTGACATCGTGGTTCATCCGATGAGATCATCGTGGAACATGTGGGAGCCAACATGGGTATCCAGATCCCGCTGTTGGTTATTGACCAGAGAGTCATCTCGGTCATGTCTGCATGTCTCCCGAACCCGTAGGGTCTACACACTTAAGGTTCGGTGACGCTAGGGTTATAGAGATATTAGTATGCGGTAACCCGAAAGTTGTTCGGAGTCCCGGATGAGATCTCGGACGTCACGAGGAGTTCCGGAATGGTCCTGAGGTAAAGATTTATATATGGGAAGTCCTATTTTGGTCACCGGAAAAGTTTCGGGTTTTATCGGTAACGTACCGGGACCACCGGGAGGGTCCCAGGGGTCCACCAAGGGGGTCCACCTGCCCCGGGGGGCCACATGGGCTGTAGGGGTGTGCGCCTTGTCCTATATGGGCCAAGGGCACCAGCCCCAAGAGGCCCATGTGCCAAGAGATAAGAAGAAGGAAGAGTCCTAAAGGGGGAAGGCACCTCCGAGGTGCCTTGGGGAGGAGGGACTCCTCCCTTGGCCGCACCCTTCCTTGGAGGAAGGGCCAAGGCTGCGCCCCCCCTCTCCCTTGGCCCTATATATAGTGGGGGCAAGGGAGGGCAGCCCAACCTAAGCCCTGGCGCCTCCCTCTCCCTCCCATGACACATCTCCCTCCTCCCGCAGCGCTTGGCGAAGCCCTATTGGAATCCCGCTACTTCCACCACCACGCCGTCGTGCTGCTGGATCTCCATCAACCTCTCCTTCCCCCTTGCTGGATCAAGAAGGAGGAGACGTCGCTGCTCCGTACGTGTGTTGAACGCGGAGGTGCCATCCGTTCGGCGCTAGGATCATCGGTGATTTGGTTCACGACGAGTACGACTCCATCAACCCCGTTCTCTTGAACGCTTCCGCGCGCGATCTACAAGGGTATGTAGATCCACTCCTCCCTCGTTGCTAGATGACTCCATAGATTGATCTTGGTGACACGTAGGAAAATTTTGAATTTATGCTACGTTCCCCAACAAAGTGGGGGTTCATGGGTTCGGTTACGGGAGTGGGGGTTATGGGAAGAGCGGGGTGGGCCGGCTGGGGTCAGTTGGGCTGGCCGGCTGGGTGGGACGGGCCGATGCCCATGGGGAGCCGGGGGGTTTCTTTTCTTTTCTTTTGTTTTCATTTATCTTTCTTTTGTGTTTCCTTTTAGTTAGCAAATAGTTTTACAAAAATATAACCCCTACCCCTAAATTAGCATAATAACATATGCCACAGCCTCAAAAAGTTTGGTGACCAAATGAACTAGTTTAATATTTGTTAGTATTTAAAAGCATTTAAATTATTAGTTTGCCAATGTTTTATCTACTATTGTGCATTTAAATATTTTATTTTGATATGGGTCCTTCATCATAATTGCTTATGATTTATTTTACACTTCCCGAACATTTTAGTTTTAACATTTGAAAACCTTTATAGTTTGCCTGATTTTGAATTTTGAATTGAACCGGTTTCAAACTAATGTGTGATTAGCAACAGTAATCGAGGTGACGTGGCATCATTAGCAGAGGTTTACTGTAGCTTAAATATCCGGGCGTCAGAATGTGTGAATACATAGACAAACAGAGTGTCCCTAGTATGCCTCTACTTGACTAGCTCGTTAATCAAAGATGGTTATGTTTCCTAGCCATGGACATGTGTTGTCATTTGATGAGCGGGATCACATCATTAGAGAATGATGTGATGGACAAGACCCATCCGTTAGCTTAGCACTATGATCGTTCAGTTTATTGCTATTGCTTTCTTCATGACTTATACATGTTCCTATGACTATGAGATTATGCAACTCCGGAATACCGGACGAACACTTAGTGTGCTATCAAATGTCACAACGTAACTGGGTGATTATAAAGATGCTCTAGAGGTGTCTCCGATGGTGTTTGTTGAGTTGGCATAGATCGAGATTAGGATTTCTCACTCCGTGTATCGGAGAGGTATCTCTGGGCCCTCTCGATAATGCACATCACTATAAGCCTTGCAAGCAATGTGACTAATAAGTTAGTTACAGGATGATGCATTACGGAACAAGTAAAGAGACTTTCCGGTAACAAGATTAAACTAGGTATGAGGATACCGACGATCGAATCTCGGGCAAGTAACATACCGATGACAAAGGGAACAACGTATATTATTATGCAGTTTGACCGATAAAGATCTTCATAGAATATGTAGGAGCCAATATGAGCATCTAGTTTCCGCTATTCGTTATTGACCAGAGATGTGTCTCGGTCATGTCTACATAGTTCTCGAACCCGTAGGGTCCGCACACTTAACGTTCGATGACGATTTGTATTATGAGTTATGTGATTTGATGACCGAAGTTTGTTCGGAGTCCTGGATGAGATCACAGACATAACGAGGAGTCTCGAAATGGTGGAGACATCAAGATTGATATATTGGACGATGTTATTCGAACACCGGATGAGTTCCGAGAGGTACCGGATAATTATCGGAGTGCTGGAGGGTTATCGGAACCCCCCGAGGGAACTAATGGGCCTTGATGGGCCTTAGTGGGAAGAGAGGAAGTGCCACAAGGGGCTGGCCGCCCCCCCCTTGGGTCCGAATTGCACTAGGGGAAGGGGGCGGCACCCCCCTTTCCTTCCCTTCCCCCTCTTCCTTCCTTCTTCCCCCTTCCTCCAGGTGGAATCCTACTAGGACTTGGAGTCCTAGTAGAACTCCCTTCTCCTGGCGCGCCCTACAGGGGCCGGCCGGCCTTCCCCTCCCCTCCTTTAGATATGGGGGCAGGGGGCACCCTAGAAGACACAAGTTTCTCTTAATCGTGTGCGGTGCCCCCCTCCACAGTTACACACCTCGATCATATCATCGCAAGTGCTTAGTTGAAGCCCTGCGCCGGTAACTTCATCATCACCATCGCCATGCCGTTGTGCTGATGGAACTCTCTCTCGGCCTCAACTGGATCAAGAGCTCGCGGGACATCATCGAGCTGAACGTGTGCTGAACGTGGAGGTGCCATACGTTCGGTACCTGGATAGGTTGGATCGCGAAGACGTTCGACTACATCAACCGCGTTACTAAACGCTTCCGCTTTTGGTCTACCAGGGTACGTGGACACACTCTCCCCGCTCGTTGCTATGCTTCTCCTAGATAGATCTTGCGTGATCGTAGGATATTTTCTGAAATAGTACGTTCCCCAATAGTGGCATCCGAGCCAGGTCTATGCGTAGATGTTATATGCACGAGTAGAACACAAAGAGTTGTGGGCGATAATAGTCATACTGCTTACCAGCAATGTCTTACTTTGATTCGGCGGTATTGTTGGATGAAGCGGCCCAGACCGACATTACATAAACGCGTTCATGAGACTGGTTCTACCGATGTGCTTCGCACACATGTGGCTAGTGGGTGTCTGTTTCTCCAACTTTAGTTGAATCGAGTTTGACTATGCCCGGTCCTTGTTGAAGGTTAAAACAACACACTTGATGAAAAATCATTGTGGTTTTTGATGCGTCGGTAAGAACGGTTCTTGCTAGAAGCCCGTAGCAGCAACGTAAAACTTGCAACAACAAAGTAGAGGACCTCTAACTTGTTTTTGCAGGGCTTGCTGTGATGTGATATGGTCAAGACATTATGATATATAAATTGTTGTATGAGATGATCATGTTTTGTAAAAGTTATCGGCAACTGGCAGGAGCCTTATGGTTGTCGCTTCATTGTATGAAATGCAATCGCCATGTAATTGCTTTACTTTATCACTAAGTGGTAGCGATAGTCGTAGAAGCAATAGTTGGCGAGACGACAACGATGCTACGATGGAGATCAAGGTGTCAAGCCGGTGATGATGGTGATCATGACGGTGCTTTGGAGATGGAGATCAAAGGCACAAGATGATGATGGCCATATCATATAACTTATTTTGATTGCATGTGATGTTTATCCTTTATGCATCTTATTTTGCTTAGTACGACGGTAGCATTATAAGATGATTTCTCACCAAATTTCAAGGTATGAGTGTTCTCCCTGAGTATGCACCGTTGCTACAGTTCGTCGTGCCGAGACACCACGTGATGATTGGGTGTGATATGCTCTATGTTCACATACAACGGGTGCAAGCCAGTTTTGCACACGCAGAATACCCGGGTTAAACTTGACGAGTCTAGCATATGTAGATATGGCCTCGGAACACTGAGACCAAAAGGTCGAGCGTGAATCATATAGTAGATATGATCAACATAGTGATGTTCACCATTGAAAACTACTCCATCTCACGTGATGATCGGACATGGTTTAGTTGATATGGGTCACCTGATCATTTAGATGACAAGAGGGATGTCTGTATAAGTGGGAGTTCTTAAGTAATATGATTAATTGAACTTTAATTTATCGTGAACTTAGTACCTGATAGTATTTTGCATGTCTATGTTGTTGTAGATCAATGGCACGTGCTACTGTTCCTTTGAATTTTAATGTGTTCCTAGAGAAAGCTAAGTTGAAAGATGATGGTAGCAACTACACGGACTGGGTCTGTAACTTGAGGATTATCCTCATTGTTGCACAGAAGAATTACGTCCTGGAAGCACTGCTAGGTGCAAGACCCGCTGCAGGAGCAACACCGGACGTTATGAACGTCTGGCAGAGCAAAGCTGATGACTACTCGATAGTTCAGTGTGCCATGCTTTACCGCTTAGAATCGGGACTTCAACGATGTTTTGAACGTCATGGAGCATATGAGATGTTCCAGGAGTTGAAGTTAATATTTCAAGCACATGCCCGGATTGAGAGATATGAAGTCTCCAATAAGTTATATAGCTGCAAGATGGAGGAGAATAGTTCTGTCAGTGAACATATAGTCAGAATGTCTGGGTACCACAACCACTTGACTCAACTGGGAGTTAATCTTCCTGATGATAGTATCATTGACATAGTTCTTCAATCACTGCCACCAAGCTACAAAAGCTTCGTGATGAACTATAATATGCAAGGAATGGATAAGACAATTCCCGAGCTCTTCGCAATGCTAAAGGCTGCGAAGGTAGAAATCAAGAAGGAGCATCAAGTGTTGATGGTTAACAAGACTACTAGTTTCAAGAAGAAGGGCAAAGGTAAGAAGGGGAACTTCAAGAAGAACGGCAAGCAAGTTGCTGCTCAAGTGAAGAATCCCAAGTCTGGACCTAAGCCTGAGACTGAGTGCTTATACTACAAAGGGACTGGTCACTGGAACTAGAACAGCCACAAGTATTTGGCGAATAAGAAGGATGGCAAAGTGAAAGGTATATTTGATATACATGTATTTGATGTGTACCTTACTAATGCTCGTAGTAGCGCTTGGGTATTTGATACTGGTGTCGGTGTCAAAACCGGCGGATCTCGGGTAGGGGGTCCCGAACTGTGCGTCTAGGATCGATGGTAATAGGAGACGGGGAACACAATGTTTACCCAGGTTCGGGTCCTCTCTATGGAGCTAATACCCTACTACCTGCTTGATTGATCTTGATGAATATGAGTGTTACAAGAGTTGATCTACCACGAGATCGTAATGGCTAAACCCTAGAAGTCTAGCCTATGAGTATATGGTAATGAATCTGTCCTATCCGGACTATGCTCTCCGGTTTATATAGACATCAGAGAGATCTAGGGTTACATGGAGTCGGTTACATAGGAGGAAATCTTCATAATCGGTCGCCTAGCTTGCCTTCCACGCCAAGTAGAGTCCAATCCGGACACGGGTATTGTCTTCGACCTTCGTATCTTCACAGCCCATCAGTCCGCCCCATGGATAACAAGCCGGACGCCCGAGGACCCCTTAGTCCAGGACTCCCTCAGTAGCCCCTGAACCTGACTTCAATGACGAGGAGTGCGACGCGCAGATTGTCTTTGGCATTTCAAGGCAGGTTCCCTTCTTCCGAACTGCTAAGATAGCCTTCGGATATGTCTATCGTATCCGGTCCTGTGTATATAATTGCAGAAAATACAATACTCCGCGAGTCCAATCTGCTGACAACTGTTTATGACATTGTATCACGCCTGCCCGGTTATTATTTCCAACCGCTGGCTAGCCCGTCGCCCACGCCTCGGGAGGCGGTTTTATTGGCACGTCTGATCAGAGCAGAGATCGTGTCCCCTTATTCATGGGATTTTCAATAATGTAGGTATGGGTAACCCAACCGTCCCCTGGGCACAACTCTTTGAGAATAAGTAAGTTTTAAGACCCAGGAGGGGACGCTCGATAATCAAGGCCTTTATATAGGGACCCAGACGTATCTTTCTCTTCTGCGCTTGCTTCTTTCTCAAGCCCAGCCTCCTCGAGTTCCAATCATCACCAGCCCAGTCATGTTCGGGTCCAGCCGTTCAGGCCAGTGGGTGGCCTCTTCCGTCACGGAGGACATTATGAAGCTCCGCGTAGCGAGGTACCTGACCCCAGAAATCCTTCATCGGCTTCCTGCTGAGGGGCAGATTATTCCCACCCCCAAGTCCGGTGAGAGGGTAGTATTTGTGTCTCACTTCCTCCATGGGTTAGGGTTCGCTCTTAACCCCTTTGTCCGGGGGCTCATGTTCTAGTATGGGCTACATTTTCACGATCTGGCCCCGGACTCTTTTCTCCTCATCTCGGCATTCATCGTCACGTGTGAGGCCTTTCTCCGGACTCCTCTGCACTTTCGCTTGTGGCTCAAGTCCTTCGATGTGAGACCGCAGGTGATGAAGGAGGAGCTGGCGGAGTGTGGCAGCGTTGTAATAAGCAAGCTTGCCAGCGCGGTTTGGTTTGAGGGATCCTTCGTCGAGTCTTCTGAATTATGGCAGCGGGGGTGGTTATATGTCAACGAGCCGCGGGGATCCAAATGGGTGGCTACGCCTACATTCCGACCCGGCCCTCCAACTCAGCTTGCTTCATGGATCAATAAGGGATCGAACTGGGGATCCGTTAATGAGGTGCAGACTTTGCAAGGCCGCATCCGAAGCCTTACCAAGAAGGTCATCGATCTTGTGAATGTCGTTCAAGTAATGCTGGTCCGCCGGATCCTGCCGTGTCAACGGCGGCCTCTCCGTATGTGGGAGTTCAATCCATAAGGGCGGCGGACTCTTCAGCACTTCTTCGGCGCTACGCATGAAGGAATGTGGAAATTATATTTCAGGGAGCGAGAGCAATGGCCGGACACCACCGAAGACGTCGGCCTCGACTAGAATCATCCGGACACTCCGGTAAGTATTCAATCGTCGTACACCTTTCATCCAAGCATCCCTTGACAAGACACTGAGCAACTCACCCTTATACAGGACTAGGTAAAGAAAGCGGTGCTAATCTGGTGTCCAACGCCCCTTCCCGAAGACCCTGCGTCCACCCTACTGACGCGGATGTTGACTCCGGCACCGTACTTGGTGTCTGCAGAGGGGGGTGAGAGCAGGGAGCCCAGAGATGATGCCCATCCTGAGGGCAGTTTAGACTCTATGTTCGGGGAAACCGAAACCCTTTTGCCTAGGGGCAAAGGTGTGGAGGGATCACTTCATGGCAAGAAGAGGGCTGCTTCTGAAGGTCAAGAGGGGAAACCTTCCACGAAAGGGAAGTTGCCATCGTTGGGCAGCTTGGGCCGGGCAAGCGATGCCGTCGTAGAGCTTGATGATGAGGGAGAACCTCTGGCCAGACCATAAGTGAAGCAGGGCACTTTAACCATACCTCATTCTTTTCCTTATTACTGAAATAATCTTCCGACATGCGTGCATCCTCGCAGGTTAACACCTGGTGTTTCTCAATCGTCCTCCTCCTCGGGAGACCTTCTTCCGGAGATGATGGAGAGTGACACGCCTTCTCTGGCCTCTTCACCCAACAGGGTGGATAATCTCGAGGTGTCGTCCCAGAGGGCTCCGCCCAACTAGTAGGTAGCACAAGAAACGAGGAAGGAGGTACCTGAAGGTGGTGCCTCTGTCACTTAGGGTTCGGGGATCAAGAATGACGGCCCCGAACTGCCCGGTTTACAGCCAAAGACAATGATGGAGGCGGGTAAGCGAATTCCTTCAAAGGGATGTCGTGCTCCGGCAGCGGTGTCCGAAGACCCAGGAGTGCCGGAGACGCTGACAGACATGCTGCGACGAGCGCCTGTTTCAGAGGAGCACCATGCCTTAATGAGTACAGTGGTCGAAAAGGTTTTATCCGCGAAGAGCGGGTTGAACGAGGCCTTTACGAGCCTTCTGAGGGGTTTTGAGGTTTGCGACGTAATGTTGTCAATTGGACAGAATGCACCTTTGTGTATGCAGTAGCCCCTGAGACTCGGATCGCCTTCCAAAGGAGGCGATTGGAGGATCGAAAAGATATTTTTAGGTGCTAACCTGGGTTTAATTTGGAATGCAGGCTGTTACCCCTCCCACCACTGCCCGAAATTTGGAGGTGACCAATCTGCAGCGAAAGCTAGATATTGTGGAGGATGACATTGCTTTGATCAACAGGCGTCTTGACGACTCGCAAGGTATATATTTCGAGTATTTCTTACACCAATTGCTTGTAATTTAAGCCTGACTCTGAAAAGAGTTTGGTATGAAATGTGCATGGATGCAGATGGTGCTGCCGCCATGGAAGCCCTTCGGGCAGAGCTAGCCCATGCCAAGGAGCAGGCCCAGTTTAGTAATGCGGCTGCTGAAAAGGCATCGGCTGAATTGAAGGCCGAACAAGCCGCGCGGCATCACGACAAGGAGACGATATCCACCATGGTGCGCGAGTTAGAAAATGCGGCTAGCCGCTATAAACTTCTTGAGAAGGAAAATGAAGCCAAAACAGCTGAACTTGACAAGGCCTTACGAGAGGCGAGAGAAGCGCAGTTTGAATCCAGAGCAGCCCGTGAGGAGATCCCGCAAGCTGGGGAAATTGTGGCTGGCAAGCCCTTTTTGCCAAATGCTAGGTTCGGCGATCCGAACTATGCTCAGCTTAACCAAGTATGGAGTTCTCCAGACAATTTTTTAGATTTGTCGAAGATTTCTTCCAATGCGGCGCAATTTTATCAGGCGCAAGAGGGGTATGCAACGGAGAAGCTTTTTTGGTCACAGTTTGGCGCGTCGAAGCGCCCTCTGTTGCTTAATGAACAGATGTCCCAGTGGGCCGAGCTGCATAGGATATCCGGCGCGGCCATGAAGGACGTCATAGTCCGGTTGTGGCCGACTGAACCTATTCTAAGTAGTTACTTCGGCCTAGTGTGGCGGCTTGCTGTCACGGTGCCATGTACCGACGCTGTGAAGCGGTCGGCGTGCATTGAAGGACCATGAATGGCCTTCACCCGTGTCAAGACATTCTGGGGGAGATGAAGGCCACCGATGTTGCGACGAAGAGTCCACCCAAAGGCAAGGACCGTTCGGAACCGGAGCACTATTTTGAAGACGTTCTGGAGGCTGCCCGCTTGATAGAGGGTCAGTGCTCGAAAAACATGATGTTCGAGTGATGTGTACAAGGATTGTAACAGACAACTTTATAGTTAATCTAGTTTTATGTTTTGCTCGGGAGCTTGTATTCCTCCTATGCGGCCGTTTTAATATAAATTGAATGTTTTCCAGTCGTCGGCTTCAGCCCCCTCGTAGGAAATATGGGGGTGTTCGGAAAGCCATTGAATCACTCTTTATCCAACGTCTTGGTCCAGAAAGGAGGTGATAATGCGGCGAACCAGGCAATCGGTCTATAGGGCATTAAAACTTTCACTTAGCCATAGGAGTTTTATGGTGGGGCTATGACATAGCCCCTGGTATGTATGCGGCGTATCCTAATATTGTGCCTTACATGATTTGATCTGAAAAAGATCCTTCGTATAACATGGAGAATCGCTAAGGATTCGAATAAGTCGTCAAGTGGTTGACCAGATCTCGCCGCATCATGACAGTCACTTTTCGGCTTTCTCTACTAAGGCGCTCATCTGATCAAAGCCTGGGCACAATCGCAGTAGTTCTCCCTTTACTACCCTAGCCGATAGAGCGGAACGTAGGGTAGCAAGCACATGAGCCGGACAACCCAACTATTGACCAAAGACAATGATTCGGAGCTGATGCATATAAGGCCAAACTTGCGACGCCGAAGTGCGCTATAGAGCTGTTCGGACTTTTATTGGCGGCTCATTTGTTCCCAAACCGAGCCCCTGGCGGGTTATGCCGAGGTGCGTCTAGTATCACGGCCGATGCGGCCGTACTCATTGTATGAAGAGTATTTAAGATTTTCTTAGAGAAAGTTTACTGGGAGTGGAGCAATATGCCAGTGATAAATTCATATATAAAAAAAGAAGAACCACAACCCGGTTATTTGACATGCTCGGGGTCGAGAATGGAGGAGAAGGACATAGTACAGGCTCAAAATAACGAGTGCGGTCTACAAAAAGCTATTTTGGACCTCCTGTCGCACGTCTGCGCCGCCCGTCCTCTGGGAGGGGAGTTCTTAACGAAAGTAGCCCCTGAGGTGAGTGCACGGGTCCGAACTCCGGTAGAGTCCGACTGGATGCTGTCCTGATGGTCACCTTCTTTAAGAGATAATAAAGAAAAATATGTAAAATAGATAAAAAACGTTACGGGAATGTTTCCAGGGTTGCCCGTATTGTGCTTCCGCCAGTGCCCATGGTATCTTGAGCGCATAGTGATGCATGCATGGTGTGAATCTTGCCGGTATAACGGGTGGGTGGTGGAAGCCGAACTGCTACTTTCGTTCTGGGAGTGGTCGAACTTCGGAGGGAAACTGTTTCTGGCCCCTGGTGTTCGGCTGGAGAGCCGCTCCGTCGTCTTTATCGCCTGGTGGCCTCCTCCCATTGTGTTCGGCGTTAAGCTTGCCTGCCTGCTTAAAGACCCAACAGTTTCTGTTGGTGTGATTAGTTGGCTTATCAGGGTGGCCATGAATTTGACAAGGTCGGTCCAATATCTTGTCGAGGGTGGATGGTCCATCCTGGTTTGCCTTAAATGGCTTCTTCCGTTGACCGGTTTTCGGATTGTGAAATCCGGCGTTGACCGATGTGTTGCATAATCTTTCACTATTGCTGCGACTGTTATGTTCGTTTAGTCATGGCTTGCCATTGCCGTCTCGGATTTCGGAAGTGCCTAGGTCACTGGCATTGTTGCTTTTACGAGCGAGCCAGTTGTCTTCTCCCGCACAAAAGCGAGTCATTAGAGCGGTAAGGGTTGTCATGGATTTAGGTCCTTCCTGGCCGAAGTGACGTGCTAGCCATTCGTCCCGGACGCTATATTTGAAGGCCGCAAGGGCTTCCGCGTACGGAAAGTCGACAATTTGGTTCTTTTTGACTAAGAACCTAGTCCAGAGTTACCTGGCTGACTCGCCGGGCTGTTGGACAATATGACTTAAGTCATCGACATCTGATGGCCGGACATATGTTCCTCGGAAGTTGCCACGAAAGGCGTCTTCCAAATCTTCCCAGCTGCCAATAGAATTTTCTGGCAAACTGTTTAGCCAGTACCGCGCTGGCCCATTAAGCTTGATAGGTAGGTATTTAATGGCATGAAGGTCGTCTCCGCGAGCCAGGTGGATACGGAGGAGGTAATCCTCAATCCATACTGCGGGATCTATTGTTCCATCGTATGATGTGATGTTGATGGGTTTAAACCCTTCTGGAAATTTGTGCTCCATTACCTCGTTGGTGACGCAAAGAGGGTGTGCGGCTCCTCTATGTTGGGCCACACTGTGAAGCACCTCCGGCGGACTCCGCTTACGGTTTTCGGACCGAGCGTGCTCGGGTCTGTTGTGTCCGAATAGATAACCGTTATTACTAACCGGGGCATGTCTCCGCGATATGTGTGTTGATTTTGTGTGTCCTATTCTACCCCCCAGGTCTTGTTGGATGTCGCGAGTGTTCCCCCTAGCTTCTTTATTATTGTTTGGACGGCCGGATGTGTTGGTATGGTGCTCTGCTTGGGCTGCTGCTTTGTCCGGACCGAACTGTGGTCGGCCTACCGGCTTATTCAATGGTGGTGTGGGCTCCAACGCCTTTCCATCATATTGAGGGAGCCACCTACAATTGTGGTGGCTTTTGTCTGGGCCGCTAAGGCCATATTCTTCGGCGTCCAGGACCTCGGTCCATTTGTCATTGAGCAGATCTTGGCTTGCTTGAAGCTGCAGCTGCTTTATTCTTAGATTCCTTGCTGTGGCTATTAGCTGGCGTTTAAGGTGCTCCTGCTCGAGAGGTTCCTCAGGCACGATGAATTCCTCGTTTCCGAGGCTCTCCTCTTCCTCAGAGAGTGGGAGATAATTACTATCCTCTAAGTCTCCGGATATGACATGTTCATCAGGGCTATCTTGCCCGCTTTCCTGGTCCTCTTGTTCGAATCCTGTCTCAACAGGGCAGTTGTTGTCCGGAGTATTGTCACCTCCGGTGCTAGTATTGTTTTCTCTTCAGTGATGTGACCGAGAGTTGCGCCGGGGGCGCAGGTGTTCGGACTGTGTACCAGGAGGCTTATCCTCGACTGGATCCTCCTTGTCGTCGTCGAGATCGTCGTTGGATGTGTCTACCATGCACACGTCATACCAGGAAGTGGTCGCCCCGCGTCTAGCGGATAGTAAGCTCTGGCCTTGCCCCTCATCGTCGTCAATGTCTTCGGAGCAGATGCCAGGTGTGTTAGTTGGGTCTTCGATGGTGGCTATGAAGTGGGTGGCGGGTGGGAAGCAAAATTCTCCATCATCTATCGTAAAGTCGAACTGTACATAGTTCAGCGACAAGCCATCTGCCAGGGATAGGTTTTTTAGTGAGCTTAGTAGACCGCCCATAGGCGAGTGATGAAAGACATCTACGGTGCTGAACCTGAATATCGATGAACGATCGAGTTCGGTATCCGCGAGCTCGCAGGGTTCAGAACTCAATATCGGAGACGAGTCCGGGGTTTCGTTGATGCAGGTATCGTATGAAGTGGGATCTGCGCGCGGCTCCAACGCCGCTGACTCGGTAGCCCCCGTGATGGGGTTCGGTCTCCCATCTTCGGACGTCTTGACATGCTCCGGATCTAAGGCCGGAGTTGTTAGAAGAGCTATCTCCTGGATGCGGCCCGATGACAGGTTTAAGGCATGTTTATCGGGGCGAAGGGGAGCGGTTGCCGTGGTCTCGAATCCGTCGAAGATCAAGTCTCCATGGATGTCCATGACGTAGTTCAGGCTTTCGAATCGGACCTGATGGCCAAGGGCGTAGCTATCGATCTACTCCAGATGGCCAAGCAAGTTGGCCCGCAGTGCGAAGCCGCCGAATACGAAGATCTGTCCGGGTAGGAAGGTTTCTCCCTGGACCACGCCATTACTGACGATCGAAGGAGTCATCGAACCTTTCGTCGACGGCATAGTGGAAATCTCAATGAAAGCACCAACGTCGGTGTCAAAACTGGTGGATCGCGGGTAGGGGGTCCCAAACTGTGCGTCTAGGATCGATGGTAACAAGAGACGGGGGACACATTGTTTACCCAGGTTCGGGCCCATTCTATGGAGGTAATACCCTACTTCCTGCCTGATTGATCTTGATGAATATGAGTGTTACAAGAGTTGATCTACCACGAGATCGTAATGGCTAAACCCTAGAAATCTAGCCTATAAGTATATGGTAATGAATCTGTCCTATCCGGACTATGCTCTCCGGTTTATATAGACACCAGAGAGATCTAGGGTTACATGGAGTCGGTTACATAGGAGGAAATCTTCATAATTGGTTGCCTAGCTTGCCTTCCACGCCAAGTAGAGTCCAATCCGGACACAGGTATTGTCTTCGACCTTCGTATCTTTACAGCCCATCGGTCCGGCCCATGGATAACAGGCCGGACGCTCGAGGAACCCTTAGTCCAGGGCTCCCTCAACTGGTTCTGTTGCTCATATTTGCAACTCGAAACAGGGGCTACGGATTAAATGAAGATTGGCTAAGGACGAGGTGATTATGCGCGTGGGAAATGGTTCCAAAGGCGATGTGATCGCCGTCGGCACGCTACCTGTACATCTACCGTCGGGATTAGTTTTAGACCTGAGTAATTGTTATCTGTTGCTAGCGTTAAGCATGAACATTATATTTGGATCTTGTTTGATGCGAGATAGTTAGTCATGCACCCTTGACGAGTGGTCTATTTTTGTTGAATCTCGATGGTAGTGACACACATATTCATAGTATTGAAGCCAAAATCTATAAGTTTAATCATGATAGTGCAACTTATTTGTGGCACTACCGTTTAGGTCATATTGGTGTAAAGCACATGAAGAAACTCCATGCTGATGGGATTTTGGAATCACTTGATTATGAATCACTTGATGCTTGCGGACCATGCCTCATGGGCAAGATGACTAAAACTCCGTTCTCCGTAACAATGGAGCGAGCAACAGACTTATTGGAAATAATACATACTAATGTATGTGGTCCGATGAGTGTTGAAGCTCGCGGCGGGTATCGTTATTTTCTAGCCTTCACAGATGATTTGAGCAGATATGGATATATCTAGTTGATGAAACATAAGTCCGAAACATTTGAAAATTTCAAAAAAAATTAGAGTGAAGTAGAAAATCATCGTAACAAGAAAATAAAATTTCTATGATCTGATTGTGGAGGTGAATATTTAAGTTACGAGTTTGGTCTTCATTTGAAACAATGCAGAATAGTTTCGCAACTCACGCCACTGATAACCCACAAGTATAGGGGATCACAACAATTTTTGAGGGTAGAGTATTCAACCCAAATTTATAGATTCGACACAAGAAGAGCCAAAGAATATTTGAAGGTATTAGTAGTTGAGTTTTCAATTCAACCACACCTGGAGATTAATTATCTGCAGCAAAGTGATCAGTAGCAAAGTAGTTTGATAGTTTTGATAGTAGTGACAACAGCAATGGTAGCAGTAACAGTGATAGCAGTAATTTTGGAGCAAGTGTAACAGTGATGATAACAAGATCAATAAGGATAAATTCATAGGCATTGGATCAGTGACTTGTTGGATGATATTCATCATGTGACAGTTATAAACTAGGGCGATACAGCACTAGCTCCATGTTGGAAATATGCCCTAGAGGCAATAATAAATTAGTTCTTATTATATCATATTTCATTGTTCATGATAATCGTTTATTATCCATGCTAGAATTGTATTGATAGAAAACTCAGATACATGTGTGGATACATAGACAACACCATGTCCCTAGTAAGCCTCTAGTTGACTAGCTCGTTGATCAATAGATGGTTACGGTTTCCTGACCATGGACATTGGATGTCGTTGATAATGGGATCACATCATTGGGAGAATGATGTGATGGGCAAGACCCAATCCTAAGCCTAGCACAAGATCGTGTAGTTCGTTTGCTAAAGCTTTTCTAGTGTCAAGTATCATTTCCTTAGACCATGAGATTGTGCAACTCCCGGATACCGTAGGAGTGCTTTGGGTGTGCCAAACGTCACAACGTAACTGGGTGGCTATAAAGGTACACTACAGGTATCTCCGAAAGTGTCTATTGGATTGGCACGAATATCATGTTGTTAGACAACAATAAACCTACGAGCTATGGAGAAGCGATGGTGGGCCCGTATTCCGACAAATGGTTAGAAGCCATGAAATCCGAGATAGGATCCATATATCAGAACAAAGTATGGACTTTGGTGGACTTGCCCGATGATCGGGAAGCCATTGAGATAAATGGATCTTTAAGAAGAAGATGGACGTGGGCGGTAATGTTACCGTCTATGAAGCTCGACTTGTGGGAAAGAGTCTTTTCACAAGTTCAAGGAGTTGACTACGATGAGAATTTCTCACCCGTAGCGATGCTTAAGTTCGTCGGAATCATGTTAGCATTAGCTGTATTTTTCGATTATGAAATCTTACAGATGGATGTCAAAACAAGTTTTCTTACCAGTTTTCGTAAGAAAAGTTGTATGTGATACAATAAAAGGTTTTGTCGATCCTAAGGATGCTAAAAGGTATGCTGGCTCCAGCAATCCTTCTATGGACTAGAGCAAGCATCTCGGAATCGGAATATATGTTTTGATGGAGTGATCAAAGTTTTTAGGTTTATACAATGTTTACTAGAAACTTGTATTTACAAGAAAGTGAGTGGGAGGACTACAACATTTCTGATAAGTATATGTGGATGACATATTGTAGATCCGAAATAATGTATAATTTCTGGAAAGCATAAACGGTTGTTTGAAGAGTGTTTTTCAAAGGAAGACCTGGATAAAGCTGCTTACAAATTGGGCATCAAGATCTATAGAGATAGATCAAGACGCCTGATGATACTTTCAAAGAATGCACACCTTGACATGTTTTTGAAGGAGTTCAAAATAGATCAGTCAAAGAAGGGGTTCTTACCTGAGTTGTAAGGTGTGAAGTTGAGTAAGACTCAAAGCTTGACCACGGTAGAAGAAAGAGGAAGGACGAAGGTCGTCCCCTATGCTCTTGTCATAGGCTCTATACGGTATGCCATGCTGAGTATCGCACCTGATGTGTGCCTTGCCACATGTCTAGCAAGAGGGTACAAAGGTGATCTAGGACTGGATCACCAGATAGCGGTCAAAATTATCCTTAGAGGAATAAGGAAATGTTTCTCGGTTATGGAGATGATAAAGAGTTCGACGTACAGAGTTACGTCGATGCAAGCTTAACACCTATCTGGATAGCTCTGAGTAGAGATACCGGATACGTATAATGGAGCAACAATTTGGAATAGCTCTAAGTGGAACGTGGTAGCAGCATCTACGATATGACATAAAGTTTTGCGAAATACATAGGGACCTGAATATGGCAAGACCCGTTGACTACAACCTCTCTCACAAGCATAACATGATCAAACCCAGAACTCATTGAGTGTTAATCACATAGTGATGTGAACTAGATTATTGAGTCTAGTAAACTCTTTGTATGTTGGTCACATGGCGATGTGACCTGTGAGTGTTAATCACATGGCGATGTGAACTAGATTATTGACTCTAGTGCAAGTGGGAGACTGTTTGAAATATGCCCTAGAGGCAATAATAAATTAGTTATTATTATATCATATTTCATTGTTCATGATAATCGTTTGTTATCCATGCTAGAATTGTATTGATAGGAAACTCAGATACATGTATGGATACATAGACAACACCATGTCCCTAGTAAGCCTCTAGTTGACTAGCTCGTTGATCAATAGATGGTTACGGTTTCCTGACCATGGACATTGGATGTTGTTGATAACGGGATCACATCATTAGGAGAATGATGTGATGGACAAGACCCAATCCTAAGCGTAGCACAAGATCGTGTAGTTCGTTTGCTAAAGCTTTTCTAATGTCAAGTATCATTTCAATAGACCATGAGATTGTGCAACTCCCGGATACCGTAGGAGTGCTTTGGGTGTGCCAAACGTCACAACGTAACTGGGTGGCTATAAAGGTACACTACAGGTATCTCCAAAAGTGTCTATTGGTTTGGCACGAATCGAGACTGGGATTTGTCACTCCGTGTAAACGGAGAGGTATCTCTGGGCCCACTCGGTAGGACATCATCATAATGTGCACAATGTGACCAAGGAGTTGATCACGGGATGATGTGTTACGGAACGAGTAAAGATACTTGCCGGTAATGAGATTGAACAAGGTATCAGGATACCGACGATCGAATCTCGGACAAGTACAATACCGCTGGACAAAGGGAATTGAATATAGGATTGATTGAATCCTCGACATCGTGGTTCATTCGATGAGATCATCGTGGAACATGTGGGAGCCAACATGGGTATCCAGATCCCGCTATTGGTTATTGGCCGGAGAGTTGTCTCGGTCATGTCTGCATGGTTCCCGAACCCGTAGGGTCTACACACTTAAGGTTCGATGACGCTAGGGTTATTAGGAAGACTTGTATGTGATTACCGAATGATGTTCGGAGTCTCGGATGAGATCCCGGACGTCACAAGGAGTTCCGGAATGGTTCGGAGGTAAAGATTTATATATGGAAAGTTGTTGTTCGGGTTCCGGGAGAAGTTCGGTTTTTTCCGGTATTGTACCGGGAAGCTTCCGGAAGGTTCCGGAGGATTCTGGAGGGGTCCGGAGGTCCGGAAAATGTTCCACCACGTCCAATACAGCAGCATGGGCTGTAAGGGGGCGCTCTAACCTTAATGGGCCAAGGGCACCAGCCCCCCCAAGGCCCATGCGCATGGGAGAGGGGAAACCCTAAGGGGGAGGGCCTCCACTTGACTTGGGAGGAACTCCTCCCCCCCTTGGCCGCCGCCCTCAACCCTAGATGGGATCTAGGGGGGCCGCCCCCCCCTCTCCCCACCTATAAATAGTGGAGGGGTGGGAGGGCGGCCACACCCTTGAACCTGGCGCAGCCGTCCCTCCTCCTACACCTCCTCCTCCTCCATAGTGCTTGGCGAAGCCCTGTTGGAGAACCACGAGCTCCATCACCACCACGCCATCGTGCTGCTGTTGGACTCTCTTCCTCAACCTCTCCCTCCTCCTTGCTGGATCAAGGCATGGGAGACGTCTCCGTTCCGTATGTGTGTTGAACACGGAGGTGCCGTCCGTTCGGCGCTAGGATCATCGGTGATTTGGATCACGACGAGTACGACTCCATCAACCCCGTTCACTTGAACGCTTCCACTTAGCGATCTACGAGGGTATGTAGATGCACTCTCCTTCCCCTCGTTGCTAGATTACTCCATAGATTGATCTTGGTGATGCGTAGAAAATTTTAAATTTCTGCTACGATCCCCAAGACTCCAGTTCATCGATATAATGTAGGCATGTATTCCGTAAATTGTTATACGTGCTTAGTGAAGAACTTGCACGACATCTTTTGTCCTACCCCCCACCCCCCCCCTATGGCAGCGGGGTCCATATTGGAAACTAAGGGATATTAAGGCCTCCTTTTAATAGATAACCGGAACAAAGCATGAACACATAGTGAATACATGAACTCCTCAAACTACGGTCATCACCGAGAGTGGGTCAGGTTGTTGTCACTCCGGGGTTGTCAGATCATAACCGTAGTTGGTGACTATAACTTGCAAGATCGGATCTAAAACATGGATATAATGATGAATTCATAAACGGTTCAGATCTGAGTTCATGGCACCCGGGCCCAAAGTGACAAGCATTAAGCATAGCAAAGTCATAGAAACATCAATCTAAGAACATAGTGGATACTAGGGATCAGGCACTAACAAAACTAACTCGATTACATGATGAATCTCATCCAACTCCTCATCGACCAGTGAGCGTACGAAGGAATTACTCACTCCCGGTGGGGAGCATCATGGAATTGGCAATGGAGAAGGGTTGGTGATGACGAAGAACGAAGATCCCCCTCTCCGGAGCCCCAAACAGACTCCAGATCTGCCCTCCCGAGGAAGAATAGGGCTTGGCAGCGACTCCATCTCATGGATCGCGATAATTCTTTCTCCCTATTTTTTCTGGAAAGTGATTTATAGTATCAGGGTTGAGGTCTGCGGGGCCACCAGGTGGGTACAACCCACCTGGGCGCGCCAGGAGAGGGGAGCGCGCCCTGATGGGTTGTGCCCACCCAGGGCCCCCTATCTGGTGAGTCTTGGCTCCGGTAATTCTTATTATTCATATAAAAAATCCTCGCAAAGTTTCGTTCCATTCTGAGAACTTTTATTTCTGCACAAAAACAACACCATGGTAGTTCTGCTGAAAACAGCGTCATTCCGGGGTTAGTTTCATCCAAACCATGCAAGTTAGAGTCCAAAATAAGAGGAAAAGCGTGAGAAAAAGTAGATACGTTGGAGACCTATCACCCACCCGGAACACCACAACATAATGGTGTGTGTGAATGTCGTAACCACACTTTATTAGATATGGTGCGATCTATGATGTCTCTTACTGATTTACCGCTATCGTTTTGGGGTTATGCTTTAGAGATGGCTGCATTCACGTTAAATAGGGGACCATCTAAATCCGTTGAGACGACACCATATGAACTGTGGTTTGGCAAGGAACCCAAATTGTCGTTTCTTAAAGTTTGGGGCTGCGATGCTTATGTGAAAAAGCTTCAACCTGATAAGCTCGAACCCAAAACGGAGAAATGTGTCTTCATAGGATACCCAAAAGAGACTTTTGGGTACACCTTCTATCACAGATCCGAAGGCAAGATATTTGTTGATAAGAATGGATCCTTTCTAGAGAAGGAGTTTCTCTCGAAAGAAGTGAGTGGGAGGAAAGTAGAACTTGATGAGGTAATTGTACCTGCTCCCAAATTGGAAAGTAATTCATCACAGAAATCAGTTCCCGCAATTCCTACACCAATTAGTGAGGAAGCTAATGATAATGATCATGAAACTTCAGATCAAGTTACTACTGAACCTTGTAGGTCAACCAGAGTAAGATCCGCACCAGAGTGGTATGGTGATCCTATTCTGGAGGTCATGTTATTTGACCATGACGAACCTACGAACTATGAGGAAGCGATGATGAGCCCAAATTCTGCGAAACGGCTTGAGGCCATGAAATCTGAGATGGGATCCATGTATGAGAACAAAGTGTGGACTTTGGTTGACTTGCCCGATGATCGGCAAGCCATAGAAAATAAATGGATCTTCAAGAAAAAGACTGACGCTGACGGTAATGTTACTATCTACAAAGCTTGACTTGTCGCAAAAGGTTTTCGACAAGTTCAAGGAGTTGACTATGATGAGACCTTCTCAACCGTAGCGATGCTTAAGTCTGTCCGTACCATGTTAGCAATTGCCGCATTTTATGATTATGAAATTTGGCAAATGGATGTCAAAACTGCATTCCTTAATGGATATCTTAAAGAAGAGTTGTATATGATGCAACCAGAAGGTTTTGTTGATCCAAAAGGTGCTGACAAAGTGTGCAAGCTCCAGTGATCCATTTATGGACTGGTGCATGCCTCTCAGAGTTGGCATATACGCTTTGATAGTGTGATTAAAGCATGTGGTTTTATACAAACTTTGGGAGAAGCCTGTATTTACAAGAAAGTGAGTGGGAGCTTTGTAGCATTTCTGATATTATATGTGGATGACATATTGTTGATCAGAAATGATACAGGATTTCTGGATAGCATAAAAGGATACTTGAATAAGAATTTTCAATGAAAGACCTCGGTGAAGGTGCTTATATATTGGGCATCAAAATCTATAGAGATAGATCAAGATGCTTAATTGGACTTTCACAAAGCACATACCTTGATAAAGTTTTGAAGAAGTTTCAAAATGGATCAAACAAAGAAAGGGTTCTTGCCTGTGTTACAAGGTGTGAAGTTGATTCAGACTCAATGCCTGACCATTGCAGAAGATAGAGAGAAAATGAAAGTCGTTCCTTATGCTTCAGCCATAGGTCCTATCATGTATGCAATGCTGTGTACCAGACCTGATGTGTGCATTGCTATTAGTTTAGTAGGGAGGTACCAAAGTAATCTAGGAGTGGATCACTGGACAGCGGTCAAGAACATCATTAAATACCTGAAAAGGACTAAGGAGCTCGTGGTAAATGGTTACGTCGATGCGAGCTTTCACACTGATCTGGATAATTCTAAATCACAAACCGGGTACGTATTTACATCGAATGGTGGAGCTATCAGTTGGTGCAGTTCTAAGCAAAGCGTCATGGCGGGATCTACATGTGAAGCAGAGTACATGCTACTTCGGAAGCAACAAATGAGGGAGTCTAGATGAAGGAGTTCATATCCAATCTAGGTGTCATACCTAGTGCATCGGGTCCAATGAAAATCTTTTGTGACAATACTGGAGCAATTGCCTTGGCAAAGGAATCCAGATTTCACAAGAGAACCAAACACATCAAGAGACACTTCAATTCCATCCGCGATCAAGTCAAGGAGGGATTTGAATATTGCAGACCCATTGACTAAGCCTCTCTCAGGGGCAAAACATGATTAGTACCAAGACTCCATGGATGTTAGAATCATTACTATGTAATCTAGATTATTGACTCTAGTGCAAGTGGGAGACTGAAGGAAATATGCCCTAGAGGCAATAATAAAGTTGTTATTTATATTTCCTTATATCATGATAAATGTTTATTATTCATGATAGAATTGTATTAACCGAAAACTTAGTACATGTGTGAATACATAGACAAACAGAGTGTCCCTAGTATGCCTCTACTTGACTAGCTCGTTAATCAAAGATGGTTAAGTTTCCTAGCCATGGACATATGTTGTCATTTTATGAACGGGATCACATCATTAGAGAATGATGTGATGGACAAGACCCATCCGTTAGCTTAGCACTATGATCGTTTAGTTTATTGCTATTGCTTTCTTCATGACTTATACATGTTCCTATGACTATGAGATTATGCAACTCCTGAATACCGGAGGAACACTTAGTGTGCTATCAGACGTCACAACATAACTGGGTGATTATAAAGATGCTCTACAGGTGTCTCCGATGGTGTTTGTTGAGTTGGCATAGATCGAGATTAGGATTTGTCACTTCGTGTATCAGAGAGGTATCTCTGGGCCCTCTTTGTAATGCACATCACTATAAGCCTTGCAAGCAATGTGACTAATGACTTAGTTATGGATGATGCATTACGGAACGAGTAAAGAGACTTGCCAGTAATGAGATTGAACTAGGTATGGGGATACCGACGATCGAATCTCGGGCAAGTAACATACCAATGACAAAGGGAACAACGTATATTGTTATGCGGTTTGACCGATAAATATCTTCGTAGAATATCTAGGAGCCAATATGAGCATCGAGGTTCCGCTATTGGTTATTGACCGGAGATGTGTCTCGGTCATGTCGACATAGTTCTCGAACCTGTACGGTCCGCACGCTTAACGTTCGATGACGATTTGTATTATGAGTTATGTGATTTGATGACCAAAGTTTGTTCGGAGTCTTGGATGAGATCACAGACATGATGAGGAGTCTCGAAATGGTCGAGACTTAAATATTGATATATTGGACGATGTTATTCGGACACCGGATGAGTTCCGAGAGGCACCGAATAATTATCGAAGTGTCGGAGGGTTATCGGAACCCCCCGGGGGAACTAATGGGCCTTGATGGGCCTTAGTGGGAAGAGAGGAAGGGCCACAAGGGGCTGGCCGTGCCCCCCCCTTGGGTCCGAATTGGACTAGGGGAAGGGGGCGGCACCCCCCTTTCCTTTCCTTCCCCCTCTTCCTTCCTTCTTCCCCCTTCCTCCAGGTGGAATCCTACTAGGTCTTGGAGTCCTAGTAGGACTCCCTTCTCCTGGCGCCCCCTGCAGGGGCCGGCCGGGCTTCCCCTCCCCTCCTTTATATACGGTGCAGGGAGCACCCTAGAACACACAAGTTTGTCTTAACCGTGTGCGGTGCCCCCTCCACAAGGTAATTACTTAGGCGAAGCCCTGCGCCGGTAACTTCATCATCGTCATCGCCACGCCATTGTGCTGACGGAACTCTCCCTTGGCCTCAACTGGATCAAGAGCTCGAGGGACGTCATCGAGCTGAACGTGTGCTGAATGCGGAGGTGTTGTACGTTCGGTACTTGGATCAGTTGGATTGCGAAGATGTTTGACTACATCAACCGCGTTACTAAATGCTTCCGCTTTCGGTCTACGAGGGTACATGGCCACATTCTCCCCGCTCGTTGCTATGCTTCTCCCATATAGATCTTGCGTGATCGTAGGAATTTTTTTGAAATACTACGTTCCCCAACATCTTCACCTCGACCTGAACCACAATTAGTTGCTCCTCAGCCTACTGCACCTACTGAAAATATTTATTATGAAATTCCTTCGGGTATGATAGAGAAACTGCTAGCTAATCCTTATGCCGGAGATGGAACATTACATCGTGATATGCACCTAATCTATGTGGATGAAGTTTGTGGATTATTTAAGCTTGCAGGTATTCCCGAGGATGTTGTCAAGAAGAAAGTCTTCCCTTTATCTTTGAAGGGAAAGGCATTGACATGGTTTAGGCTATTGGATGATATTCGATCATGGAACTACAACCGACTAAAATTGGAATTTCATCAGAATTTTTATCCTACGCATCTAGTTCGTCGTGATCGGAATTATATATATAATTTTTTGCCTCGTGAAGGAGAAAGTATCACTCAAGCTTGGGGGAGGCTTAGGTAAATGATATATTCATGCCCCAATCATGAGCTCTCGAGAGAAATTATTATTTAAAACTTTTATGCTCGGCTTTGTCATAATGATCGATCCATGCTCGATACTTCTTGTATTGGTTCCTATATGAAGAAGGATATTGAATTCAAATGGGATTTATTGGAAAGAATTAAACACAACTCTGAAGACTGGGATATTGACGAAGGTAAGGAGTCATGTATAAACCTTAAGTTTGATTGTGTTAAATCTTTTATGGATACCGATGCTTTTCGTGATTTTAGCACTAAAGATGGGCTTGACTCTGAGATAGTAGCTTCTTTCTATGAATCATTCGCTACTCATGTTGATCTCCCTAAGGAGAAGTTGTTTAAATATCATCCTCCCATTGAAGTTAAAGTAGCTGAACCTGTTAAAGTTGAAGAAGAAACTATTATTTATAATGTTGACCCTATTGTTCCCACTGCTTATATTGAGAAACCGCCATTCCCTATTAGAATAAAGTTCATGCTAAAGCTTCCACTGTGGTTCGTAAAAGTAATACTAAAACACATACACCGTATGAACAAATTAAAGTTGAACCTAGTATTGCTATGGTTAAAGATCTCTTGGTTGATAATATTGATAGGCATGTTATTTATTTCTATGATGAAACTGCTAGGATTGCTAAACCTGATACTAAAGACAAACATAGACCTGTTGTTGGCATGCCTATTGTTTCTGTTAAAATAGGAGATCATTGTTAGCATGGCTTATGTGATGTGGGTGCTAGTGTGAGTGAAATTCCTTATACCGTATATAAAGAAATTATGAATGATATTGCACCTGCTGAGATAGAGGATATTGGTGTTACTATTAAGCTTGCTAATAGAGATACCATATCATCGATTGGGATTGTTAGAGATGTTGAAGTATTGTGTGGGAAGATAAAATGTCCTACTAATTTTCTTGTTCTTGGTTCCCCACAAGATAATTTTTGCCCCATTATATTTGGTAGACCCTTCTTGAATACTGCTAATGCTAGGATAGACTGCGAGAAAGATACTGTTACTATTGGTTTAGGGGATATGTCTTATGATTTTAATTTCTCTAAATTTCATAGACAACACCGTGATAAAGAATTGCCTGATAAAGATGAAATAATTGGTCTTGCTTCTATTGTTGTGCCTCCTAATGACCCTTTAGAACAATTTTTGCTAGACCATGAAAATGATATGTTTATGAATGAAAGAAGGGAAATAGATGAAGTATTCTTTAAACAAGGACCTATTTTGAAGCACAATTTGCCCGTTGAAATCCTTGGGGATCCTCCTCCACCTAAGGGTGATCCCGTGTTTGAGCTTAAATAATTACCTGATACTCTGAAATATGCTTATCTTGATGAAAAGAAGATACATCGTGTAATTATTAGTGCTAACATTTCAGAGCATGAAGAAAAGAAATTATTGAAAACTCTGAAGAAGCACCTTGCTGCTATTGGGTATACTCTTGATGATCTTGATGACCCACTACCTATTGATGATAGCTTTCCTGAGAGCAATTAAATGTCATAAATGCTTCTTGTATTACTCCTTGGTATGCTAATTATGTGAATTATATTGTTGCTAAATTTATACCACCTAGTTTCATGTACCAGCAAAAGAAAAAGTTTTTCTATGATTTAAGACATTACTACTGGGATGACCCACACCTTTATAAAGGAGTAGATGGTTTTATTAGATGTTGTGTACCTGAGCATGAACAGGAACAAATCCTTTGCAAGTGCCACTCCGAGTCTTACAGAGGACACCACGCTGGAGACAGAACTGCACATAAGGTATTGCAGTACAAAAAAAAGACACATCCATGACATTTTGGGCCGAACGAATTTTTTTTCTGTCATACATATGACACTTCTATGACGATAATTGTGACAAAACCCGGTATCATCATAGATGTGGTGGGCTCCTACTTCTATGACAAAATATCATCACAGAAAATGGGCTTTTCGTCCTGGGCAGGCCGGAGACGCAGCTGCATGACATTCTTTGGGCCGTCCATGACGGAAAAAACCGTGGTAGAAGCAAGGGGGAGGAAAATTTTGGGGAGTTCCCGGTTACGGTGGGAGGTCGGGGGCCGAGTGATGCGCGCTTCTCTCGTACACGTACGCGCGTGTGTGCGAGGCGTTGGGCTATAACTGAACCCGAGTTATTGCACTGTAGGCTATGCGTTACTAAACCCGAGCGATCGATCGATGGCAGTTAACTAAACCCGATCGAGCGATTCCTTCGCTACTGCTCTTAACTGAAGCCGATCGATGCTTCCTCTGGGATGAACAGTGAGCGTTGCGGGGGGGGGGGGGGGGGGGGTTGGATGAACAGTGAGCGGTGACGTTGCCTCTGGATGAATAGGACCCCGTGGTGTGGTCGAGGGCTGGATGAATAGTAGACAGTGGAGGGGTGCCCGTGGAGGGGTGGTTGAACAGGACCCCGTGGTGTGGAGGGCTGGATGAATAGTAGACGGTGGAGGGGTGGTTGAACAGTAGCCGATGGAGTAGCGCGCGGTGGAGGCTGGATGAACAGGAGCCCGTGGAGGCTGGAGGAGGTCGACGGTAGCCCATGCAGGCTGGAGGAGGTAGACGGTAGCCCGTGGAAGCTGGAGGAGGTCGACGGTGGAGATGAACAGTATCCCGTGGAGTCCCGTTTTGCGGTACGCCACACCCCTCCCGATGAACAGGACCCCCATTTCGGCCGTAGGAGGTCCGTTTCGTCCGTTTTGCGGTACGCCACACCCCTCCCGATCAACAGGACCCCCATTTTGACTGTAGGAGGTCTGTTTCATCCGTTTTGCGGTACGCCACACCCCTCCCGATCAACATGACCCCTGTTTCAACCGTAGGAGTTCCGTTTCCTCCATTTTGTGGTACGCTAGACCCCTCCCGATCAATAGGACCCCGTTCCGAACGTAGGAGGTCCGTTTCCTCCGTTGTGCGGTACGCCAGGCCTCATTTCCATCGCCTGTTCCGCCCAATCCCTCCCGATGAACACGACCAGCATTCTGTTCCGACCCAGCCGGTTGGCTCTGAAGGAAATATGCCCTAGAGGCAATAATAATGTTATTATTTTATTTCCATATATCATGATAAATGTTTATTATTCATGCTAGAATTGTATTATCCGGAAACATAATACTTGTGTGAATACATAGACAAACTAAACGTCACTAGTATGCCTCTACTTGACTACCTCGTTAATCAAAGATGGTTATGTTTCCTAACTATAGACATGTGTTGTCATTTGATTAACGGGATCACGTTATTAGGAGAATAATGTGATTGACATGACCCATTCCATTAGCTTAGCACCCGATCGTTTAGTATGTTTCTCTTGCTTTCTTCATGACTTATACATGTTCCTATGACTATGAGATTATGCAACTCCCGTTTGCCGGAGGAACACTTTGTGTGCTACCAAACGTCACAACGTAACTGGGTGATTGTAAAGGAGCTCTATAGGTGTCTCCAAAGGTACATGTTGGGTTGGCGTATTTCGAGATTAGGATTTGTCACTTCGATTGTCGAAGAGGTATCTGTGGGCCCTCTCGGCAATGCACATCACATAAGCCTTGCAAGCATTGCAACTAATGAGTTAGTTGTGAGATGATGTATTAAGAAACGAGTAAAGAGACATGCCGGTAACGAGATTGAACTAGGTATTGAGATACCAACAATCGAATCTCGGGCAAGTAACATACCGATGACGAAGGGAACAACGTATGTTGTTATGCGGTCTAACCGATAAAGATCTTCATAGAATATGTGGGAGCCAATATGAGCATCCAGGTTCCGCTATTGGTTATTGACAGGAGACGTGTCTCGGTCATGTCTACATTGTTCTCGAACCAGTAGGGTCCGCACGCTTAAGGTTTCGATGACAGTTATATTATGAGTTTATGAGTTTTGATGTACCGAAGTTAGTTCGGAGTCCCGGATGTGATCACAGACATGACGAGGAGTCTTGAAATGGTCGAGACATAAAGATTGATATATTGGAAGCCTATATTTGGACATCGGAAGTGTTCCGGGTGAAATCGGCATTTTAGCGGAGTACCGGGAGGTTACCGGAACCCCCCGGTAACCTAATGGGCCTTAATGGGCCTAGTGGAGAAAGAGGAAAGGAGGCCTAGGGGCTGTCGCACGCCCCTCCCCCACAAGTCCGAATTGGACAAGGAGGGGGGGCGGCGCCCCCCCTTTCCTTTCTTCCCTCTCCTCCTTCCCCCCAAGTCCTAATCCAACTAGGGAAAGGGAGGGGAGTCCTACTCCCGATAGGAGTAGGAATCCTGCACGCCTCCTCCTAGGGCCGGCTGCACCCCCCTTGGCTCCTTTATATATGGGGGGAGGGGGCACCCCTAGACACACAAGTTGATCTCTAAGATCGTTCTCTTAGCCGTGTGCGGTGCCCCCTTCCACCATAGTCCTCGATAATATTGTAGTGGTGCTTCGGCGAAGCCCTACGACAGTTGAACATCAAGATCGTCACCACGCCGTCATGCTGACGGAACTCTTCCCCGACACTTTGCTGGATCGGAGTCCGGGGATCTTCATCGAGCTGAACGTGTGCTAGAACTCGGATGTGCCGTAGTTTCGGTGCTTGATCGGTCGGGCCGTGAAGACGTACAACTACATCAACCACGTTGTCATAACACTTATGTTGTCGGTCTACAAGGGTACGTAGATCACACTCTCCCCTCTCGTTGCTATGCATCACCATGATCTTGCGTGTGCGTAGGAATTTTTTTGAAATTACTACGTTCCCCAACAGTGGTATCAGAGCCAGGTTTTATGCGTTGATGTTATATGCACGAGTAGAACACAAGTGAGTTGTGGGCGATATAAGTCATACTGCTTACCAGCATGTCATACTTTGGTTCGGCGGTATTGTTGGACTAAGCGGCCCTGACCGACATTACGCGTACGCTTACGCGAGACCGGTTCTCCCGACGTGCTTTGCACAAAGGTGGCTAGCGGGTGTCAGTTTCTCCAACTTTAGTTGAACCAAGTGTGGCTACGCCCGGTCCTTGCGAAGGTTAAAATAGCACCAACTTGACAAACTATCATTGTGGTTTTGATGCGTAGGTAAGAACGGTTCTGGCTAAGCCCGTAGCAGCCACGTAAAACTTGCAACAACAAAGTAGAGGACGTCTAACTTGTTTTTGCAGGGCATGTTGTGATGTGATATGGTCAAGACATGATGCTAAATTTTATTGTATGAGATGATCATGTTTCATGGTTGTCGCTTTATTGTATACAATGCAATTGCGCTGTAATGCTTTACTTTATCACTAAGCGGTAGCGATAGTCGTGGAAGCATAAGATTGGCGAGACGATAACGATGCTACGATGATGATCAAGGTGTCGCGCCGGTGACGATGGTGATGATGACGGTGCTTTGAAGATGGAGATCACAAGCACAAGATGATGATGGCCATATCATATCACTTATATTGATTGCATGTGATGTTTATCTTTTATGCATCTTATCTTGCTTTGATTGACGGTAGCATTTTAAGATGATCTCTCACTAATTATCAAGAAGTGTTCTCCTTGAGTATGCACCATTGCGAAAGTTCTTCGTGCTGAGACACCACGTGATGATCGGGTGTGATAGGCTCTACATTCAAATACAACGGGTGCAAAACAGTTGCACACGCGGAATACTCAGGTTATACTTGACGAGCCAAGCATATGCAGATATGGCCTCGGAACACGGAGACCGAAAGGTCGAGCGTGAATCATATAGTAGATATGATCAACATAATGATGTTCACCAATGAAACTACTCCATCTCACGTGATGATCAGACATGGTTTAGTTGATTTGGATCACGTAATCACTTAGAGGATTAGAGGGATGTCTATCTAAGTGGGAGTTCTTTAGAAATATGATTAATGAACTTAAATTTATCATGAACTTAGTACCTGATAGTATCTTGCTTGTTTTTGTTTGATTGTAGATAGATGGCCCGTGATGTTCTTCCATTGAATTTTAATGCGTTCCTTGAGAAAGCAAAGTTGAAAGATGATGGTAGCAATTACACGGACTGGGTTCGTAACTTGAGGATTATCCTCATTGCTGCACAGAAGAATTACGTCCTGGAAGCACCGCTGGGTGCCAGGCCTGCTGCTGGAGCAACACCAGATGTTATGAATGTCTGGCAGAGCAAAGCTGATGACTACTCGATAGTTTAGTGTGCCATGCTTTACGGCTTAGAATCGAGACTTCAACGACGTTTTGAGCGTCATGGAGCATATGAGATGTTCCAGGAGTTGAAGTTAATATTTCAAGCAAATGCCCGGATTGAGAGATATGAAGTCTCCAATAAGTTCTATAGCTGCAAGATGGAGGAGAACAGTTTTGTCAATGAGCATATACTCTAAATGTCTAGGTATAATAATCACTTGATTCAATTGGGAGTTAATCTTCCAGATGATTGCGTCATTGACAGAATTCTCCAATCACTGCCACCTAGCTACAAGAGCTTCGTGATGAACTATAATATGCAAGGGATGAATAAGACTATTCCCGAGCTCTTCGCAATGCTGAAAGATGCGGAGGTAGAAATCAAGAAGGAGCATCAAGTGTTGATGGTCAACAAGACCACTAGTTTCAAGAAAAAGGGCAAAGGGAAGAAGAAGGGGAACTTCAAAAAGAACATCAAGCAAGTTGCTGCTCAAGAGAAGAAACCCAAATCTAGACCTAAGCCTGAAACTGAGTGCTTCTACTGCAAGAAGACTGGTCACTGGAGCGGAACTGCCCCAAGTATTTGGCGGATAAGAAGGATGGCAAGGTGAACAAAGGTATATACGATATAAATGTTATTGATGTGTACCTTACTAATGCTCGTAGTAACACCTGGGTATTTGATACTGGTTCTATTGCTAACATTTGCAACTCGAAACAAGGACTACGGATTAAGCGAAGATTGGCTAAGGACGAGGTGACGATGCGCGTGGGAAATGGTTCCAAAGTCGATGTGATCGCAGTCGGCACGCTACCTCTACATCTACCTTCGGGATTAGTATTAGACCTAAATAATTGTTATTTGGTGCCAGCGTTGAGCATGAACATTATATCTGGATCTTGTTTGATGCGAGACGGTTATTCATTTAAATCAGAGAATAATGGTTGTTCTATTTATATGAGTAAAATCTTTTATGGTCACGCACCCATGAAGAATGGTCTATTCTTATTAAATCTCGATAGTAGTGACACACACATTCATAATGTTGAAGCCAAAAGATGCAGAGTTGATTATTTGTGGCACTGCCATTTAGGTCATATCGGTGTAAAGAGCATGAAGAAACTCCATACTGATGGACTTTTGGAACCACTTGATTATGAATCACTTGGTACTTGCGAACCATGCCTTATGGGTAAGATGACAAAAACACCGTTCTCCGGTACTATGGAGAGAGCAACAGATTTGTTGGAAATCATACCTACAGATGTATGTGGTCCGATGAATGTTGAGGCTCGTGGCGGATATCGTTATTTTCTCACCTTCACAGATGACTTAAGCAGATATGGGTATATCTACTTAATGAAACATAAGTCTGGAACATTTGAAAAGTTCAAAGAATTTCAGAGTGAAGTTGAAAATCATCGTAACAAGAAAATAAAATTCCTACGATCTGATCGTGGAGGAGAATATTTGAGTTACGAGTTTGGTGTACATTTGAAACAATGTGGAATAGTTTCGCAACTCACGCCACCCGGAACACCACAGCGTAATGGTGTGTCCGAACGTCGTAATCGTACTTTACTAGATATGGTGCGATCTATGATGTCTCTTACAGATTTACCGCTATCGTTTTGGGGTTATGCTCTAGAGATGGCCGCATTCACGTTAAATAGGGCACCATCAAAATTCATTGAGACGACGCCATATGAACTGTGGTTTGGCAAGAAACCAAAGTTGTCGTTTCTGAAAGTTTGGGGCTGCGATGCTTATGTGAAAAAGCTTCAACCTGATAAGCTTGAACCCAAATCGGAGAAATGTGTCTTCATAGGATATCCAAAGGAAACTATTGGATACACCTTCTATCATAGATCCGAAGGCAAGACTTTTTGTTGCTAAATTCGGAAACTTTCTAGAGAAGGAGTTTCTCTCGAAAGAAGTGAGTGGGAGGAAAGTAGAACTTGATGAGGTAACTGTACCTGCTCCCTTATTGGAAAGTAGTACATCACAGAAACCAGTTTCTGTGACACCTACACCAATTAGTGAGGAAGCTAATGATGATGATCATGAAACTTCAGAACAAGATACTACTGAACCTCGTAGATCAACCAGAGTAAGATCCGCACCAGAGTGGTATGGTAATCCTGTTCTGGAAGTCATGCTACTAGATCATGATGAACCTACGAACTATGGAGAAGCGATGGTGAGCCCAGATTCTGCAAAATGGCTTGAAGCCATGAAATCTAAAATGGGATCCATGTATGAGAACAAAGTGTGGACTTTGGTTGACTTGCCCAAAGATCGGCAAGCAATTGAGAATAAATGGATCTTCAAGAAGAAGACTGACGCTGACGGTAATGTTACTGTCTACAAAGCTCGACTTGTCGCAAAAGGTTTTCGACAAGTTCAAGGGATTGACTATGATGAGACCTTCTCACCCGTAGCGATGCTTAAGTCTGTCCGAATCATGTTAGCAATTGCTGCATTTTATGATTATGAAATATGGCAGATGGATGTCAAAACTGCATTCCTAAATGGATTTCTGGAAGAAGAGTTGTATATGATGCAGCCGGAAGGTTTTGTCGATCCAAAGGGAGCTAACAAAGTGTGCAAGCTCCAGCGATCCATTTATGGACTGGTGCAAGCCTCTCGGAGTTGGAATAAACGCTTTGATAGTGTGATCAAAGCATTTGGTTTTATACAGACTTTTGGAGAAGCCTGTATTTACAAGAAAGTGAGTGGGAGCTCTGTAGCATTTCTGATATTATATGTAGATGACATATTACTAATCGGAAATGATATAGAATTTCTGGATAGCATAAAGGGATACTTGAATAAAAGTTTTTCAATGAAAGACCTCAGTGAAGCTGCTTACATATTGGGCATTAAGATCTATAGAGATAGATCAAGACGCTTAATTGGACTTTCACAAAGCACATACCTTGACAAAGTTTTGAAGAAGTTCAAAATGGATCAAGCAAAGAAAGGATTCTTGCCTGTGTTACAAGGTGTGAAATTGAGTAAGACTCAATGCCCGACCAATGCAGAAGATAGAGAGAAAATGAAAGATGTTCCCTATGCTTCAGCCATAGGCTCTATCATGTATGCAATGATGTGTACCAGACCTGATGTGTGTCTTGCTATAAGTCTAGCGGGGAGGTACCGAAGTAATCCAGGAGTGGATCACTGGACAGCGGTCAAGAACATCCTGAAATACCTGAAAAGGACTAAGGATATGTTTCTCATATATGGAGGTGACAAAGAGCTCATCGTAAATGGTCACGTTGACGCAAGCTTTGACACTGATCCGGAAGATTCTAAATCGCAAACCGGATACGTGTTTACATTAAACGGTGGAGCTGTCAATTGGTGTAGTTCTAAACAAAGCATTGTGGCGGGATCTACATGTGAAGCGGAGTACATAGCTGCTTCGGAAGCAGCAAACGAAGGAGTCTGGATGAAGGAGTTCATATCCGATCTGAGTGTCATACCTAGTGCATCGGGTCCAATGAAAATCTTTTGTGACAATACTGGTGCAATTGCCTTGGCAAAAGAATCTAGATTTCACAAGAGAACCAAGCACCTCAAGAGACGCTTCAATTCCATCCGGGATCTAGTCCAGGTGGGAGACATAGAGATTTGCAAGATACATACGGATCTGAATGTTGAAGACCCGTTGACTAAGCCTCTTCCACGAGCAAAACAAGATCAGCACCAAAGCTCCATGGGTGTTAGAATCATTACTGTGTAATCTAGATTATTGACTCTAGTGCAAGTGGGAGACTGAAGGAAATATGCCCTAGAGGTAATAATAATGTTATTATTTTATTTCCTTATATCATGATAAATGTTTATTATTCATGCTAGAATTGTATTATCCGGAAACATAATACTTGTGTGAATACATAGACAAACTAAACGTCACTAGTATGCCTCTACTTGACTAGCTCGTTAATCAAAGATGGTTATGTTTCCTAACCATAGACATGTGTGTCATTTGATTAATGGGATCACATTATTAGGAGAATAATGTGATTGACATGACCCATTCCATTAGCTTAGCACCCGATCGTTTAGTAAGTTGATATTGCTTTCTTCATGACTTATACATGTTCCTATGACTATGAGATTATGCAACTCCCGTTTGCCGGAGGAACACTTTATGTGCTACCAAACGTCACAACGTAACTAGGTGATTATAAAGGAGCTCTACAGGTGTCTCCAAAGGTACATGTTGGGTTGGCGTATTTCGAGATTAGGATTTGTCACTCCGATTGTCGGAGAGGTATCTCTGGGCCCTCTCGGTAATGCACATCACATAAGCCTTGCAAGCATTGCAACTAATGAGTTAGTTGCGAGATGATGTATTACGAAACGAGTAAAGAGACTTGCCGGTAACGAGATTGAACTAGGTATTGAGATACCAACGATCGAATCTCGGGCAAGTAACATACCGATGACAAAGGGAACAATGTATGTTGTTATGCGGTCTGACCGATAAAGATCTTCGTAGAATATGTGGGAGCCAATATGAGCATCCAGGTTCCGCTATTGGTTATTGACCGGAGACGTGTCTCGGTCATGTCTACATTGTTCTCGAACCCGTAGGGTCCGCACGCTTAAGGTTTCGATGACAGTTATATTATGAGTTTATGAGTTTTGATGTACCAAAGTTAGTTCGGAGTCCCGGATGTGATCATGGACATGACGAGGAGTCTCGAAATGGTCGAGACATAAAGATTGATATATTGGAAGCCTATGTTTGGACATCGGAAGTGTTCCGGGTGAAATCAACATTTTATCGGAGTAACGGGAGGTTACCGGAACCCCCGGTAACCTAATGGGCCTTAATGGGCCTAGTGGAGAAAGAGGAGAGGAGGCCTAGGGGCTGCCGCGCGCCCCTCCCCCCCAAGTCCGAATTGGACAAGGAGGGGGGGCGGTGCCCCCCCTTTCCTTTCTTCCCTCTCCTCCTTCCCCCCCAAGTCCTAATCCAACTAGGGAAAGGGAGGGGAGTCCTACTCCCGGTAGGAGTAGGACTCCTCCTGCGCGCCTCCTCCTAGGGCCGGCGCACCCCCCCCCTTGGCTCCTTTATATACGGGGGCAGGGGGCACCCCTAGACACACAAGTTGATCTCTAAGATCGTTCTCTTAGCCGTGTGCGGTGCCCCCTTCCACCATAGTCCTCGATAATATTGTAGTGGTGCTTAGGCAAAGCCCTGCGACAGTTGAACATCAAGATCGTCACCACGCTGTCGTGCTGACGGAACTCTTCCCCGACACTTTGCTGGATCGGAGTCCGGGGATCGTCATCGAGCTGAACATGTGCTAGAACTCGGAGGTGACGTAGTTTTGGTGCTTGATCGGTCAGGACGTGAAGACGTACGACTACATCAACCGCGTTGTCATAATGCTTCCGCTGTCGGTCTACAAGGGTACGTAGATCACACTCTCCCCTCTCGTTGCTATGCACCACCATGATCTTGCGTGTGCGTAGGAAATGTATTGAAATTACTACGTTCCCCAACAGACTCCCACGCGTTCCGTTGCCTCCCGATGAACACAACGCATTCCGTTGCCTCCACATGAACACGACGCATTCCGTTGCCTCCCCATGAACACGATGATGACACTGTTTCTCCGTTCCGACCCAGCCATGTACACGAGCCCTGGCCGTACGTATGCGCGAGTAGGCGTTCGAGACCCCGCCCGTATGTGCACATATGTGGCCGTATTTTCTTTCTTGCACCCTGGCCACTGTACGTACGTGTACATGCTACGTGCGCGCCTCTACTACGACACGTGCGCGCCTCTACATCGACCAGTATGTACGTACACGTTCGCGACCAGAATAACAATGCTACGTATGCTTTGACCAGGTGGGTCCCGACTGTCAGGCACTTCCTTGCCTGCTAAGATGTAGCTAGTGGGTCCCAGCAGTCAGGGGGCGAATCGTTTTTTTACCCGGATGAACTTCCTTGCATGCGAAGGTGTAGCTGCTGGGTCCTAGCAGTCAGGGGGCGAATCGTTTTTTTTGCCCGGACGCACTTCCTTGCGTGCGAAGGTGAAGCTGGTGGGTCCCAGCAGTCGGGGGGCGAAACGTTTTTTTCTAGACGCACTTCCTTGTGTGCGAAGATGTAGCTAGTGGGTCCCATCAGTCAGGGGGGCGAATCGTTTTTTCGGATGCACTTCCTTGCGTGCGAAGATGTAGCTCGTGGGTCCCAGTAGTCAGGGGGCGAATCATTTTTTTTCATGAAATATGCTGGCCTGTCCGGTGGGTCCCCGCTGTCAGGTGGAGGAATAATTATTTTGCGCGTAATAAGGACGCACTTCCTTGTGGCTACCCTGGACCCAGCTGTCAGCCTCTCCACATACAGTCCACGTCCGATGGAAGTCGTTCCTTGACAACGTTGACCACGCCGCGCCGAGAGCACCAGGGCGGTGGACGACGGTGAGGCCTAGGAAGGGGACGACGCGGAGCCGGGGAAGACGCGGCAGTGGATGCACACGCGGAGAGGAGTACAAGGGTTCACTGGTTTGGCTGCGCTGCCGTCGCCGCAGAATAACAGGGGGTGTGGGTGAGTGGAGGGATGGCCTGGCCAGCGGTGGGAGTAGTAGGGGGCGGTGAGGCCTCTGCGGCAACACAGCCGGCCACGGGAGGCAGGAGCAGGCGGCACGACCGGCGCTGCTTTGGGCGGCTAGAGCAAGAAGACCAGAGGTTGAAGAAGCACGACGGCCGTTGGATGGACATCGTACGGTCACTGCAGCTAGAATCATTTATATTGACTAAGTTGACAAAGCCCTTGGTACGTCAACTTAGTAGGCCCATAGGTTAGTTTCTGAAACGGTGCGCCCCAGATGTCAGGGGGAGGAATCATTTTTTGGGCGGGTGAAGCTAGAATATCCGAGATTGAAGAAGAAGCAGGACATCCGTTGGATGGACATCCAACGGCCACTGATGCTAGAACCGTGTGTTGACTATAATTTGACAAAGCCTTGCATACGCGTCAACTCTGTTTTTTTAGGGGACGCGTCAACTTAGTAAGGCCAGAAGTGTGTGTCAGAGAACTTATAGCCCATTTGAGATTTGTAAGAATGTGTAGCCAATTTTTGAATTCTAATGGAATTTACTACAGCCCATTTATAGTTTGTTAAAATTACAGCCCATTTGAACCAACCGTTCAAAACAGAATTCGATAAAATTTCCCACATTTTGATGGGATCCGAAATATTTTTATCCCGAAATTTCTAGTCAGATTAAATACAATTTCAATATAATTTTATATTACGTAAAAATCCAATGAAACATTGCGCTCGCAACAATTAATGAAATTAAAATTTTCAATATCCAAAAATAATATTTTATAAAGTAATCACGTGTTTGGTGCATTTTTTTATAGTTACTACCTAGTTTTTATAACTACATCCCATTTATTATTTCTTAAAGCCCATTTTCTTGTTAAGCCTAATGCATCCCTCCTAGGAAAGATTTGCAGCCGAGCGGGGCGGAGAATAACAACTTGACCTTGCTTGGGTATTCCTAAAAAAAGTATAGCTGGGCTAGCCATTTTCAGCTTGAAAAAAATTAATATCTGGGCTGGATATCTGGCCTGGGCTAGACGGGCCACAGCCCGCCCAATTAATACCTGCAGCGATGTTTTCGTTGTTGTTCAGAGGAGAAAAATTAATATCTGGGCTAAACATCGAAAAACTCTGCAGTGCTCACACCTCGAAAACACAAATACTGCTCGAGCTACTTGGTCCCAGCTGTCGGCCCCTTCTTGTGTAATTCTCTCGTTTATTGACTACTACATAGGTTGACAATGGTGTGGGACCGTGATGTCAGGAAACCAGGAGGAGGCAAAATAAATTATAGTTATATATATATATATAATAAGGAGGCACTTGCGTACATGAGGCTATGGACCTGGTGGGTCCCCATTGTCATCCTCTCCAAGTAAAGTCATCTCCTCGCCCGCGCATGCTTTCCGCTCAAAACAGTCAGCGCCGCCCGCCCCGCTTCCCGGTGCAGGCAATTGCTCCACCTTCATACGACACAAGTGTCGTATGTCCGTCCATCTGCCGCCCACATTAATGATACACGGTTGCCGAGGCGGCTACTCTGGCGCCACACGTCCGTCCCTCCGCCCGCCCACCATTGCTATATAAACTGCTACGCCGGCCATAGCCGCAGTCATCCGCATTCGTTCCCTTTCTCCTGTCCACACCACTACTGCCCACCATGGCTGCCTCGCGCTCCAGCGCTCTTCGGGATGGGCAGACGACGGACCACAAGGAGATGGCAGGCATTGCTGCCGACCGGCTGGCCGGCAGGCAGCCAGAGGACGACGACGTGCCAATGGAGAACATGGTAGTCGATGATCCGGCGCCAACCCCCTCCTCCGCGCCATCCTCGCCGGTCCATTGCACCATGACCATCGGCGAGGCACGTGCCCAATATATGGACAGGGTGAGGCAGATGCGTGAGGAGCAGTTCCGGGAGGCGCAGGCCGACGCCGCCTACAACCACCATCTCCTCCAGGAGCACCTGCAGGCGGAGGAGCAGATCGCCACGGAGTGGGCGGAGCAGGAGGTGCTGCTCGACTCATACCGCTCCGCCTGCAAGGGCCGCCTCGAGCGCTGGCGGTACCGCATGCGGGTGGCGGAGGCTGCGGCCGCCTACAAAGAGGCTAGCAAAGAGGGCGATGAAGCGGGCGAGGCGCTGTTTGGCGAGACCGAGGACGAGGCAGAGGACAATGCCGGCTCTGACGAGTCCCCGCTCCGCTGGCGTCGACGAGGCCCTGCTCCGCCAAGGCCCCGCGGCACCAACAACGAGGCAGAGGACACCGCCGGCTCCGTCGAGGCCCCGCCCCGCCAACAATGAGGCAGAGGACATCGCCGGCTCAGCCGAGGCCCCATCCTGCCGGCAACGTGGGGGAGGATTTCCACCGCTCCGCTGAGGCGCCGCCCGCCAGCAACGAGACAGAGGAAATCGTCGGCTTCACCGAGGCCCCGCCCCACCACCAACGAGGCCGCGCCACACAGAAAACGAGGAAGAATAGAACACGGTAGGTCACCGCCGCTCGGATCCAAGTAAGGCTACCGCTGCTACCCTCCGGTTGAAGCCAAGCTAGGCGGGTTGACCATTAACGGCCGGTTAGCTTCTTGGCGGCGACGTGGAGTCGGAGAGCTGCGCTAGAGAAGAACGCCGCTTCTACTTAACTGCTGGTGCAGTTGGCTGACTGACACGTGGGCCCAACAGGCCACATGTCAGTTACGCAACTGCACCTGCAGTTAAGTCACTGAAGCTTTTGTTCGGCTCAGCGGGACATGGGTGGGTAGCTTCGGTTAATTAATTATACCTCTAGCGCACCCCTTTTTAGTTGAAGAATGTATGAAATGTAATGAAATCCAGCATGTTTATATGAAATCCGACCGTGTATGAATGAATTTATTTTGATTAGTTCGAATTCCTATATCACTGGCATTGGATGAACATGCAAAACAATACGTACTAGCATTATTCCCAGGGTGATCACCTCGTTTGCAGCAGTTTCACATGTACTCCCTCCGGTCCTTTCTAGTCTGCATACAAGTTTTGTCTGCAGTCAAAGTATCTCTACTTTGACCAATCTTATACAAAAAAGTATGCACTTTCACAATGTGCAAAGTAAAAAGGAACAGAAGGAGTACAAAGAGTTTGAGCAGCTTTTTAGCGTTTCTGTACATTGCAATCAAACACACAGGCCTGGCAATTCATAGAGAACATTCAAAACAATCGATGATTATGCATCTCAGCGACTCACATGTCAGAGGCAATATTTACTTCACAACTAAAGAATAAAGAAAAAATTGATCGACGCTACTGACAGCAAAGGGCGTCCCATTCGAAAATATCAAACGCATGTCTTGCTAAAATCAATGAGCAAAATATGACAAGGTTGTCCCATTCCAAAATATCAAATGCCTAAGATTGTGGAATGGGCAGGGTTTGCCATCAGTCCGGACATTGACATGGAACCTCGTGCTAAATAAACCAGCTGTTCTTTTTGTGAAGTTCCACCAAAATCAACCAAATTCGTGCGTAGCTTGTATGATTTCGCCCTTATAAGTTGCAACACCTTGAACTTATCAGCACCTCCTTTCTTGTGGTGGAAATGAATGATTCGATGTATTCATGAACATTTTGTGCAGTTCCCATTGAAATCAAGCTGAGCACCCCTATTTGTACAAATACAAAAAAATGATTAGTATAAAGCAAACTGTACTATGAATTGGCAGTTTCAACAGGCACATACATGGTCCATGTAGAGCACACTTTTAGAAAAAATGGAACTCACCAGAAAGAATCCTAGAACAACATTGTACTCGTGCATCACAGCAAAAAATGGAGATTTGTCAGTCCTTCTAAGATGAAGTTAGTTTGGTCTTGTGGGGAGTAATGTAACCATCCTTCAACTACTCCTTCTGATGAGAAGATAGACATGGCTTCTTCATCCTGGCATAATCGGAACTAGTCACTTCACGTACTCCATATTCTTCTTCAGAGGAAGATGATCCTGTTGTGCAAAGACAAGAGGACTACTAAATGCTAGCATCCCTGTTTGCTCGAAAAAAAGGAAATGAAATATTTAAAACAGCACAGATGAAGCACTACTCAAGGACAATACCACTTTTTCATGACAGTAATTAAACAGTAGCACAACACCAATAGAGATGACAAAGCTCAATCATATGGATGAAATCAGTGGGCGAGTACCAACCTTTGTTAGGAGGCTTATTGTGTAGAGCATACAGATGAAGCACTTCTCCGGAACCATCTGTTGCTATCTACGGTGGTGGCCATGCTTACTATATACTCCTCGATTAGTTTAATGTTTCCAACATCTTCTTGTGCAGTTCCACTAAAATATATGGTATCTTCAAAGAAGATCCCTGTTTGCACAAGTAGAGATAATTACATATTACATTAAGAGTGGCATCAAATCAGTGGCAAAACAATTGCTCGTTCCAGCCATAGCAATAAATTAAGATGCAAAACTATATCATTACTTGTGTCATCACTGTTCCAGTGCTTCATTATAGCACCGGGAGTTGATTTTTGTTTTTCTTCCGCTTGTTCTTCCCCTTCATCACTTGGTTCAATAATAGACAAGCTTCGCCTTCAATGTAAGATTTGGCATGTTAATTAGGGAGCACAAGTATAGTACTAAACTTAATTTTCTGATGAAAGTGGCAAAATACAGGCCAGCAGTTGTGAAATATCCTTATCTTAACTCAATGGGATATTACCGTGCACATATAGATTGGAAGTCTTGTCTCCATTTGTGCAGTTCACTAAAATCAAGCAACATTATCGTACAAGTAGCACAACATATGAAAGCACACTACAGAATCATGTGAAAGAAGGCTAGTACTGACCTCTCATGATGCGGAATTCAAACAACTCACAAGAAGAAGATCTGAACCAAATTCGCCTTAACGGATAGGAAGTAAGATCTCCTCTTGTGCAGTTCCACTAAGATCAAGCAATCAAGCAACATTGTTGGTGTGACATTTTGGTTGAACTGCACAAAACACTCTTAAAACAAAAAAGTGTTTCGTGCAGTGCAACAAAAGGTCACAATGGCAACGAGGTGAAGTAGATAACCCTGTTTACACAGAGGTGCAAAGGAAACAATTAGTGGTCAATAACGGTGGATGACACAGAAGCCAACAAAAAGAAGCATCTACCTTATCTAAATGGGAAAGAAATTAAGACAGTAGCATTTCTCAAATGGTGGCATTGATTAATATTAACAGAGAGATTATATTAACAATAAAATTCGTTAAACATGTAATTTGCTTTTAACTATGGCATTGCATCAATTTTCCAGCGGCATTATTAGAGGGTGTTTGTTTACAGGGACATTTTGGTGTAGGGACTAAAATAACTCCGTGTCAGTCCCATCTAAACCAAACAGGAGGCACTTTTAGGGACTAAAAGTGGGCATTTGGGACTAAAGAAAGAAGACCCCGAGAGAGTCTTTTTGGGACTTTTTTCCAATAGTTGCCCCTGCCACGCATCTCACCTTGTCTCTATTAGTTCATTACTAGGGGTAACATGGTATTTTAGCATATCATTTAATAACCTCTAGTCCATGTTTAGTCCCTGGAACCAAGCAGGTAGGGACTAGGGAGTTTTAACCAAATAGGGCCTTAGATTAACAACAGCTAATGAGTTGCACGGGACAGTGGATGCACCAGCACCATGTGCATCTACCGATGTACTATGGTCACGCACAGTCTGTTGCAACAAAGAACAAACAACCAAGGAGCATATTTGTGTTGGTCCTAGTTTTGTTATCTTTAGACACCTTTCCCTATGTGAGCGCAGCAAATCTAGTCATGCTCAAACTCTACAGCCTTGTCCCCTCCTTTCCTTTTTGAACTAGTACTTTCGTCCCTTCCATTCCTCTTTGAACCATGTCCTAGATTTATGCGATACAACTTTCCCCACAACTTTCCCCCATTCCTTTCCTCTTTGAACCACGTCCTAGATTCATGCTATACAACTTTCCCCCTTCATTTCCTCTTTGAACCACGTCCTAGATTCATGCTATATACAACTTTTCCCACTACTTTCCCCCACTCCTTTCCTCTTTGAACTACGTCCTAGATTCACGGTATACATGCAGCTAGAGCAATGCATGTGGAGTAAGTAAATTATACCTTAAGGTTCTTGGGGCGTGGTTCGGTGGGCGACGGGACGGCGGCGAAGAAGAATGGGTCGGAGGCCCTCCCGCGCTGCTGCTGGGTGGAAAGTGAACAGCTGTGCCGGTTGTCCCTCGCCGACGGCGACAGCGTTAAGCCTCCTTCCCTTCCCGGCGGACGGATCCTGCCGGCTCTTTGAGCAGCAGTGAGGGGAGAGAGAGTCCAATGAAGTATTGTTTAGATCTGGAGAGGGCGAGAGAGTGTGAAGAGAGCAACTACAAGCGCTGAGGCTCCAGCGGGAGAGGGCGAGAGAGTATGAAGAGACCAACTACAAGCGCTGAGGCTCCAGCGTGTATATATATACTGGAGAGAGTGTGTGAAGCGTGCAAACCCTAGAAAACATTTTGACCAATCAAAGACTCCTCCTGGCACAAATTATGCTCAAGTGTAGTTATCGAACCCGAGACCTCAAGTTTGATGAGCGAATAGGCTAACCAGCTACACAACCCTCTCGTTATGTTCAACGAGAGGGAAATAACCTTTTATACATTCCTGCATTTGTGTGACAAACATGCCGTGTTTTTTTGTGTGTGTGGGAGTCATTGGGATTTCAATCATAATCGTGTCATGTGCCTTTGGTGGTAAGACTATCCAAAGTGGTGCAGAAATAATGCAGCCTTAGTCACCTTACCTCTCTCCACGTAGTATGTTGGGTCCCACCAGTCAGAGGGTGAAACAAACAAATTAATAAGAAAAATTAAAAGCGCCAGCGGTGTATCTTACCTCACACATCTCGCTACTGCTCGGGAACACTGTCCAATTGATCCCTCTGTTCGCTCATATACTATTTTAAGTGAATCCTTATGATAACATGCACACAAATTTTGGGCACTTGTATTCGACTTAAGTCAGTGTGCCACCGTATATCGTATACTTACTACTCCCTCCGTCTAGGTGTAATAAGTCACGTTAGAAGGTGCAACGGGACCAAGGTGCATGTGTGTGTGTGTGTGTGTGTGTTTAACAAAACTGTGTGTTAGAGAGAGCGACAGATCGACCTACTCCTACAGAGAGATGTTGTGTAGTGTACGATTTTATCCGCGAGAGTCGGTGCATCCTCCCGTTTCCGGGCGTGTCCGGTAGGGACATGCGGACAGCTGCCACACCCGCTCCTGACCAGCTTGGCCCACCCAAAGCCCCTCCATCGCCCGCATGCGCTTCCGCCTGAAATGGTCAGCGCCGCTCCAAAGAATTGGTGCCGCATTCATGCCCGGGCAAAGCGGACGCGACCTCTCACTGGCGCAAGAGTGATGGTTGCTTCGCCCGTCCAACTTACTATTGGGTCTATGTGATTTGACGGCTCATTGGTCTTTATTACTGAGGTGGTAGGACTGCTGGATGTCCCACGCTTTCGGCGAAAGGAGGTACTACTACTAGATTACAATTTTCTCCATTCTTACAGCGGAGGCATGCAAGAGCAGTGAAAACACGCAGGCTCAGTGATTACATGGCCCACCTCACACTATCACCGTGCGACACCTAACTCTTTACATAGTACTCCCTTCGTTCCTAAATATTACTAGATGAGTCCCGCGCGTTGCCGCGGAACAATAGTATATCTCTCTGCGCAAGATTATCGATTTCATAGAACTAAAAAAAACTCTATAACCTCATGACAAATGTGGTAGCCAAACTAAATAAACACCCATCATCATTTAGATCATCCGACTCCTACTGCATAATGGGATTATAATTTTCTTTTTGACATGTTAATGAGACTTAAAAGCTCACTTACATGCATGCTACTGGTGCATGCAGACATGTTGATGTGATTTAAAACCCACTCACATGCATGTGCCACTGTATTTCTACATGCTTGCATGTGGCTTAGTGGGGAGCCTCTCAACGTCTAGATCAGACGGCTATTATGGACTGATTTACTTCATCCAACGGCTACATCAATTTTGATGATGTGTATCAAGGAGAGGATACAGAATTCCTAGTAGTGGGGGCTAGCTATTACTAGTAGATAAGTCTTTATAGAGATTCCACTACATACGGAACAAAATGAATGAATCTACACTTAAAATGCATCTATATACATCCGCATGTGGTTCATGGTGAAATCTCTACAAAGACTTATATTTAGGAACGGAGGAAGTACTAGTATAGTACGTACTGTAATTTATCAGCGAGATAAATTTGTACAATGCTATGAAGCTTCCAACTTCTTTTACATGTATCTTGCGTCCAAGGTTGCCCGTTGCAACATTTCATCAAATACAAAGGAGACTAACATGCATGCTATTGCATCTCAATGATTGACAGATCATAGTAAATATGTACCTACCTCCGTTCCAAAATAAGTGTCTCAACTTTGTGCAAACTTTAGTACAAAGTTGTGCTACTACTAAAGTTGACACTTATTTTGGAACAGAGGCAGCTAATGAAAAAAAGATCCATGCAGTCCCTAGCCCTTGAACCGTGAACCCTGACCAGGCTTCAATTTGCTGGCAACGTTCGAGCTTCCTAATAAATGAAGTTTGCAACTTTTGACCATCGGATCGTTTTGTGCAGTTTCACCAAAATCGAGATGAGCATCCCTGTGGCAAAGAAATTGAAGAAGTGTGATTAAAATAAGATTACTGGGACTAGTTGATGAGACATAAACTCATCACAAATACAGTACGTAGAAGCCAGTAGAGGTATGTGCGGGGGAAAGAAGTAGAGAAATATCCACAGGGACTGATGTGGGCAGCTGGAGCAGTGGTGCAAGCCGGCTGTAAAGGGAGTTGTACCTGAGGGACGTAGCTCAACCTTGAGGAGGGCGGCGGGAGGCGGCAACTTCCCACGTCGTGGCAGTGAGCAAGGGACGAAGGCAACCTCACCGGCTTTGTGAGAGAGAACGGCGGGGACCCCTGATCAGGACATGCCGACAGTGGGTTTTTGCCGTCGGCGACGGCCACCGCATCTACACTAAGCATCCACCCCTTCCCTAAGCGGACGTGATCCGCCGGGATGTTAGAGATGTGGCCACAGTCGTTTTGTGCGAGAGAGCGTGAAGAGAGCAACCCCAGCAAGCAACTGTGTAGGCTGGCCCGACCTGACTATGTATATAGTGGAGCGGTTTCCTTTTCTCTCCATATGAACCTATCATATTGCGTACGTGCCACTGAAGAAAAAAAAACTTTATTTATAAATGACGCGTCACCTACTACTCGTTCTCCTATAACCTTGCGCTTGGCATCTACAAAATATTAACCTTGCGATTGGCTCTTCGCCTCTTCGGGAAGTCGAGCAATAATGGTAGTGCAGTATATATCGTTTTGGATATATGAGACCGAATGAATTGCTGCACATCCTCCACGTGGGCGAGGGTCGAGGTGCGAGGGAGAGTGCTACATACGGAGCAAAATGAGTGAATCTACACTCTAAAATACGTCTATATATATCAGTGTTTGGAGTATGTACTAGTAGTTCATATTGAAATCTACTAAAGGACATATATATTCCAAACAATATGATATAATCACTATAACCAAGGTAGTAGGGGCGAGGAGTAAACAGAGGGAGTAGTAAATTTTTCTCCTCGTCCTACGAGCCACCGCGTGCATGGGCGAGGGAGCGGGCGTAAGGCGGAGCAAGCTTCACCTCATCCTGCGAGCCACCACGCCCGTGGGCGGGGGAGACGGCGTACTAAGCAAGCTTCTCCTCGTTCTGCGAGTTGACGGGACACATCAAAAGTACTCCAGTGTATAGAGTCTTGTCTCTAAGGTAGGCCCCACATGGTTTGCCTCTTTTTTTAACATAACACGTCAAGTCGCAATTTGTTTGTTCACCCGTGGTAGAAGATCCTCCCTCCACCAAGTGGAAAACCAGTACACGTGCCAAATTACCACGTGGGCTGCCTTTTTCGTACAAAAATGAGCTCCACTGTGTACCCGCGCGGGTGTGTTTGGGAAAGAGACGGGAGTACGTGCACCGTGCATGCACCTCTTCTCTTCGTGCACGTCCCCCACCTACGTGGGTGTGTGTGATAGATACAAACCATGTTCGTGTGTGTTTTTTGTTTTGGGGTGGGGGTGGGGTGGGGGGTTGATTTCGTGAATTATTTGTGGGAATATGTGTCGATGACATCTCAAACAAAATTTTGCATGCAATGTGTGTGAAATGGAGGCCTATCCATATCATACATAGAGGGTCAGGCAATCCATGAGAAGAGAGGGAGGGGTCATAGATATCGATAGAGTCGAAGAGAGGATCAAGTGGGTGGGTGCGAGATCGATGAAGAGAGCCATCGAAATTGTGTGTGTGTGTGCAAGTCAAAGATATAGGGCGACTAGCCTACCGGAACGTTAGAGGGCACATGTCAAGTTTGTGTGTGGCAGGGAGACATGACTAGAGCGCTCGATGTATCGGTGTGTGTGTGGGAGGGAGGGGGTGGGGGGAGGGGTAGGCAGAGGCCTAACTATAGAGGTAGAACGACTCGTATATGTGTTGAGAAGGAGAGACCCAGCTATGTCTTGAGGGAGATCGGTCGACATCCATACATAACTGAAGGACGGGAAATATGATGGGACAGAGAGTGAGAGAGAGGGAGGGAGAGGGAGGGAGAGGGGTAGAGTGATGGATGGGTGATGGAGTTGCTTCTCGAAGATGGTGGGAGAGGCCTACTAGACAAACTGAGGGTGGAACCGCAATGTTATCAATAAGAGTGGGGATGTGTTTCTGTGTGTGCCTGTGCATGATAGATCTGTGGGGACGCATCCATGGATGATGAAGGGGAACCATGTGTTTGGTAAGAAAACCTAACTAGATCGGTAGATCAATTGTTGTTTGTCAAAGGAAGGGAGAGACATAACTAATGAGGTAGATCGATTGACGTGTGGGTAAAAACAAGTTATAAGGACCTAGCTAGCTCGGTCGGTGTACGTCCATTTGTTAGAGGCAAATAAGGCCCAGCGAGACGGATAGATAGAGAGAATGGAGCTAGGAGGTGGTGCGAGAGGCCCAACTACTAGCTAGATAGGGGGAGGAGTGTGCGGTCGTGAGATCGATGAAAAGAGGGGCGAGATTTTACACGTGTGTGTGACCGTATGAGAGACACGACGCAAGGACACATAAAGGAGGAGATTGAAGGTGTGTGTGTATGTTGTAGGCAGGCATCGCTGGAGAGGTTTATCGATCGGTGTGTGTCGGAAAGGAGTTGTGGAGACTCTGGGAGAATGACCTAAAGAAAAAAAATGAATGTGCCCGGTGGATAGAATGCCGAGGGAGGGGGAGGGCGATGAGGGTGTGTGCATGCACGAGAGAAAGTTAGTGGTAGCTACAAATGTTAGAGGATTGTGTGGGTGTAAGAGACTAACAAAGATCATAATTTGATATGAAAGCGGATTCATATATTTGAATAGGAGATCATAGTGTTTTAAACATTGCATGCATGAATATAGCGGCAATACACGTGTTGTGCACATGTTATACCATAATGTGATAATGCATGGCGTTTGCAACTCACAGCTAAATGCCGAACAATCTAAACCATACTATACATCAAACAATCTCACATTTTATTTGAATTTGTGATAATGTGTGGCGTTTGCAGCTTACAACTAAATATCGAACAATCAAACAATACTATATATCGAACATTCTCACATTTTATTTGAATTTGTGGTAATGTGTGGTGTTTGCAACTCACATCGAAATACTTGTAGGCGTAGGGGGCGGGGCACCATACATAATGTGATAAACACATTATACATATGAGACATGGTTTAGATTATGAAGATCTAGCTAGAGCTAGAAATGTAATGTGATTTGAAATCAAAATAAAGTGGATTCAAAAAATCTAGTTCGAGTTCATATAGTACACATAGTTCATATGTAACTCGAGACTAATCATGTGGTGTGCTGTGAAGATAATACACAAACAATGGTTTAGCTTAACAATAATGATGATTGTAGATCTTACTAAAATGGAGAAACGAATTCAAATGCTTTGACTTCACAACAATCATTACTATAGATCTTATTCAAATAGAGAAACGAATTCAAATTTAGTTCATATTGAAGCGGTAGTATATAAGTTTGGAAAGCACTAAAACGTTCATTTGAGTAGTAGGTTGCATGCATTATACACGTAGCGAAATATTTTACTTGAACATAACATGAATTCAAAGTTTTGAATGACATTTTTAGTGCGCATTGATTTGGTACAGTACATGTTAGGCTTGTCCGGAAATTTCAACCCGCGCCTTGTTAGCCCGAAATATTCAAGATATATCTTTGTCTCATTGTGCTCCGACAACTCCCTCCATCTCAACCCGCGCCTTGCTATTCTGAAATTACAACGCGCGCGAAAACTCCCACCTCCTATGAAATCCCGACATGCGAAATGCCCGTGGTACCCCTGAATCGAAAGAACCGCCTCAAATCGGTGGGGGTACATTCGTAACTTACCCCGCATTTCAGACAAGCGCGTCTCTAAGACATGGTTCCCCACTGCCATCCCAACCGCCCACCCATTCACACACCGAGGCCGCGAAAACCCGCGACGAAACCCCACACCCTGCTTCATCCGCCACCCAGCCGGAGCCTCTTCCCCGACGACGTCGTCCACAGCAACACCTCGACGTCCCTCATCCACCGTACCGGATGAGGATCCGTCGTCGATCTCATCGTCCCGCCGGTTCAGCCACCCCGTCCTCCACCTCCAAGGAGCTGCCCCGATGTTCCCCTCGTCTTTCGCGCCACCTCCATTCCCACACCGCCGTCTTCACCTGCACCATCGGAAGAGCATCATCATCACCATTTCCTCAAATGAAGCTGCGGCCTAATCGGCGCCACCAAAGAGGTTGTACACTAATCGCCGCATTTTCTTCTTGATTCGATCTCATGGTGCTACCGACGCTCGGTCCCGAGCCGACACGGCGCGGCTCCATCCACGGCGGCGTCGCCGGCCACTTCCTACACAGCGTCGCTCCCTCAGCGGCGACGTCCACATCAGTAGGAGCTGCTGCTGCTTTAGCTCTTGCTTGCGCCGCTGCACTGCTCTTGCTCTCGGTCCCCTGCCTAGTCTGCTCTTGCTATTGCTCTTGCTCCGATTTAGCTACACTTCAGTCGACTGAATCGACTTTTGGGTTAGTCAATTTTCAGGGGGTGGGGGGCTCGCCAGGGTGAAGGAAGAACCAGCCGCAGCGGGGAGGGGGGCTCGCCGGAGAGGTACCCCACTATCTATCTTAGGGTTCAGGACGAGGGTGGTGGTCGCAGGCGGTGGCGAGCATTGGCGGGGCGGTGGCGTGGGGATCGCGGGAGAAAAAACACGGCACGGGGGAGCCTAGCGGGATGGCCGGGGAGGCGGCGGACCGGCGGTGGGGAGTGTTTTTGGGGCGGGCGGGGCGGCGCACCGTCGGCCCCGTGCGGCGGTGGGCTGCTGTTTGGCCAATGGTGGCTGGCGGCTCAGGGGGGTGGAGGTTGAAGATGAACCGGAGGCCCTTGATTTTGTATCCAACGGCTGCAAAATCGACTGACCAGAGATGAAAAAGTCAATTGACCGACATGTAGCCTCACCTTGCTAGTGCGGTCAGTTTCGACAGCAAAATTCAGTTTCGACAGTTAAGTTCAGTTTCGACAATTAAGTTCAGTTTCGAAAGTTAAGTTCAGAGATGAGCGGCTGATGTATTTTACATCTAGCACTTTGTGGTTATGTATTTTACGTCATGTATTGGAGATGCTATTAGAATTCCACTCAGGTTAACGTTGTTCGTTGTCTCTCTTGTCCTGCTTCAGCCTCGACATCGTACAACTCACCGGAGCTGCTCCAACGACGAAACCCTCCATCACAGTGGAGTAGTACCTCGGGCTCCATCTCCAGACGCCTAAGATCTTCTTCCCCTCCTCCGACAGCAAAGTCAGCCGGAGCATCCTCACCGGCCAACCCAATCACGCTGAGATCGACATGGCTTCGCCAAAGAGGCTGTACACTTGTTGCATCTCTTTTTTACTCTACATGTTATATATATTGTCCACTGAGCACACGGATTTGTTCCTTTAGTGTCTCCTTGAAAGAAAAAAACGTAGGAATTTTAATTTTCACTTGTCCTCCTTTTCAAATTCCTATTCATGAAGCACAAGACTAAGAGATAGTAGCATAATAGCATTATAACCGTACATTTTCTTGTGGTTTGACTTAATCTCACCATGCTTCTTTGCATCCTATGATCTTCCAATTTTTGTGAATCAAACACAAAGACTGGCATAAATTCTGTGTTTTTAAATTCTCTATTTTGCACGTGCATTCCTATCCGATTCCTGTCTATTTCCTATCCCTGCATTGTTGGAATCCTCCAATTCAAACGAGCCCTTACAGAATTACTTCTCTTACAGATAGTTGTCAAAGAAAACATTGCATGGTTTGTCCCGCTCCTGCTATGCCGTCGTCCACCCCAGCTCAGCTACTCCAACAACAGGGGGGTCCAGCACAGCAGGGATCTGGCCTCCAGACTATCTTTCGCCGCCTCAGATCTTCTTCCCCGCCGCTGGCAGCCATGAAAACTGCATTACCATCATCAACCGAGCAGATGACCTCGAGGACTACACGGGTCCGCAAGAGAGGTCGCACTCTTTCGTGTCTTCTTACGTTATGCATCGCTTAATATTACATGCTACTTTATCGTCCTGTTCACCGATTAGACTCGGAGTCAGCTCCAAACTAATGGTCAAACTTGAGTTTTTAAATGGTTGTGGGGTACATATCGGGGCCGCTATCAATAGTATCTATCTACTATCTGGTTAATCTCCGGTGTCTACTATGAGTTTCATGTTGGGTGGGAAACAAACAGTAAAGAAGCCATTATCTGTATTTTTAACTGAAGCCATTATCTGCCTGCTATTATTGGTTTTGCGTCTATCCATAGGTTGCTACCATGGATTTCTGCATGCACTCCTTACATAATCTCACTATGTTTTATTCCTATGCATGACAGTTATTGTAAACAATGGAACTCAACATGTAGAGCAAAAGAGACGAGCCTTGCATGGCAATAAAATTTCATGCAGATGTCGCTCCATGGTAGGCGCAAAGGCAGCCCCCCTCCACGCATTTCGGATTGTAATCGAGAGGAAGATATCTGTTCTGAGGGGGATTCAGAAGGAGAAGACAACTCCTATTTACCCCCTGAGGTCTTCGCTCTAACTTGGCATGCTGATGCTGGTTATATCATGCATATGGTGTCTTGCATTTCTTACTTTATACATCAAATATGCCATCTGCTTAGTTTAGACATCCTTTGTGCGAATGCCATCTGTTTAGTTTATTCATCGTTTATGTGAATTATGCAACGCCATCTTGTTTAGCCAGGCATCATATATGTGAATTTTGCAATGCCATCTTGCTTAGCCAGTCATCTTATATGTAAATTATATTAGGCCATCCTTTTTTTCATTACATATTACATTTGTCAACAATGTTAGTACATTCAACTTCTCTTCGTGTGCATCAGCCATTTGACACGGTGATGGAAAATTCTGGAGTGAAAATAAGGTCTTCAGAGCAGACTATGCTATCTGACAAAGCGCATATCTCGCTGGTTACGGATAGCTCCTCAGAGGAGGATTCAGAGACAGATGACCAGTCCTATTCCCCCCCCGAGGTGTATGCTCTAACTTGGCAGGGTTATGTTGCTCATATCGTGCGTATGGTGTCTCGCATTGCTATGTCATTTGATTAGTTTAGACATGATTTGTGTGAATGCCACCTGTTCAGTGTCTAATTACCATATATGTGAATTATGCATTGCCATCTTGTTGCAAGACATTATATATGTGAATTATACAATGCTATCTTGTTGCAAACGCATTATATATGTGAATTATGCAATGTCGTTCTGTTTAGCCAATCATCATGTATGTGAATTATATCATGCTATCATTTTTTTGTATTACGTGTTCCATTTGTCGACAATGTTTGTATATTCACCTACTCTTCCTGTGCATCAGCCATTTGAAGCGGTGATGGAAGTATCTGGAGTGAAAACAAGGTATTCAGAGCAAACAATGCTACCTGCTGAAGCAGACATCTTGCTGGTTACACAGAGCTCCTCAGAGGAGGATTCAGAGACTGATGACCAGTCCTATTTCCCCCATGAGGTCTATGCTCAAACTTGGCAGGGTTATATTACCCATGTCATGCATGTTGTCTTGCATTGCTTAGTTTTTACATCATATATGGACTGCCATCTGCTTACTTGCTTACTATATAAATCATATATTTGAATTATATCATGCCATCATGTTTACATAGTACATACACATCATCTATCTGAATTATGGCATGGCAACCCATTTAATAAAGACATCATATAGTTATATCATCTCATCCTGTTTATTATTTATAGTCATCATATTTTGAATTATGGCATTCTATCCATGAATGTATGTGAATTATGGCATGCCAACCTATTTAATAAACACATTATATAGTTATGTCATGTCATCCTGTTTACATAGTCTCATATTTTGAACTATGTCTTTCCATCTTTTTTAGTTAGCCATCATAATGTGAAATTGTGTCATGCTATCCTGTTTAGTTAGCCACCATATATGTGAAATTGTGCCATGCTATCCTGTTTGGTTAGACAACATAAATATGAATTATTTCATGCCCTCTTTTATTCCCCACTATCCATTGCACCTGTCTATCATACAATGTCTATACTTTCAATTACTTTTCTTGTTTATCAGCCATTTGAACTGGAGAGCATGATGGCAGTATCTAAGGGAGTAACAACACGGTCTTCAGAAAAGATAGTGCTACCAGTTGATGCAGCTAGAACCACGGTTGTACTTTCCCAAGGACCAGATCCACCACACATAACCCAGACTCTCGCATATTGTACCCCTACCCAGTTGGATAGAGAACCAGCTACACCCCTTCTAACCCCAACCCCGGCAGATAGTAACCCAGTTCTAGTTGACACACCACCGTCTCCACCACAGAGCACCCAAACACGAGCAGTTAGTAAGGGAACTGCAGTGCCCAAAGCATGAGGACCACCACTCCGAATCCCAACTCAACGCTTAAAGGAGAAGAAGATTTGTTCTCAGGTCAGGTTCTGTAGCTATGGTTCATACTCCTTTGCTCTTGCATTACTGTATTTACTCATACCAACTATTTTCAAATTTGGAGGATGGAATTGAAACTCCAATGGCGCAACAGGTATGTTTTAAACCTGTTTCTTTAACTGGTTTGCTGTTGTAACCTGCTCTATGTTCATTTCAGTTTCAATTGAATAAACAGTTATGTTCTCATGTCATGGACATTACAAGTGTTGTTATTGCTCTATAGTTACCCACACTTATATTTTGTCTATTCTGCTTTGCCTTGAACAAATATTATTTGAACTGTGTCTCTATCTTGATTTGTCAACAAAAACTAGAATGATATAGACCATAAAGTAACCATGGTACATAGATATATGTTTGTTTCATGTTGTTATCCTGTCCACTTTACTACTGAACTCATTTACCAAAATGAGTTTCATATCCAACATTGTAAACATGTCATGTGTCTGCTTGTTTCTCTTTTAGAATGCACACAAAATATTGGAGAACAGTACCGTGTTATCCAATCGTAAAGCAAGTAATGTAGATAAGGTTCAAGATAGTGAGACATCCCTGTTGGTCCCTAAGAAAGCTGATAAAAACTATCTTGACGACAGTGAGGGAACCCAAAAGTCCTATCTTGATGTAGTGTTCGAGTTACTTGCCACTACTGCTGGGACAAGCTCTACGAACTTGCTGCCTGAATCAGTTCATCCTCTTGAGTCTCAACTTCAAGTTGAAAGACATCGATCAGATGTGCTGCGATAGGAAGCTGAAGGACTGAGGAAGTCCCTGCAGAATTCAGATGCATATTTTCTGGTGCAACATCAAGCGCTGGAGGATTTAAGCGTCAAACAAGAGAAAGTTAATAAGCTTGCTAAGAATCTTGCCAGCATTATGGGTACCCAGGATATTGTTTCTTGAGATCTTCTGAAGTGGTTTCAGTTCTGTATTTGTTTTGCTGCGGCGTTTATTTGCACTGGTCGCCAACTTTGACAACCAGTGTATATGATATGCTGCTTTGTTCCCTATATTTGCACTGGTGGCGAACTTTGATGCCCAGTGGATGTAATATGTGTAATAGTCGTGATAGCCTAGCGTTAGTTGCTTGCTTATTTATTTCCTTGTTGTCTTGTTTATTTGTTTGCTTGTAGTCATTGTAGTTCTTTTTCCGCGGTTAGCTAGTGGCTGCAATAACCTATTTTTTAAAACTAGGCCACAATAACCGTGGGCTAATATTTACTGTAGTGACACTGGTACTCCTACTGGCTGTAGAAATAGTGGGCCTTCTACGGGCCGTAGAAACAGTAGGCCTTCTGCGGGCCGCATCATCAATGGGCCTTATACGGGCCGTATGATTGATTGGCCAAACATGGGCCAAACAGACCGCATTATGGCCGTAAATGGGCTAGAGTTGGAATCGTTCGTTCATGGGCCGACCATAACGGGCCATTGTTAATAGGCCATATTTGATGACGCTATGAAAACAGCCCAACGTATTAACGGACCATAAACGGGCCGACTGTAACCACGGGCTGAATTTGGCCCACAAGCAGAAAATGACAGTAACGGGCCGTAAGTAAACGAATGCTGGAAATGAGCCCAAGAATAAATGGGCTCTGAGAAGGCCGAAAGATAACATGGGCTGGAAACGGCCCAACGGAATAACGGGCCGTTAATGGGTATAAAGTGATACACTATTCCTTACGGGCCAGTTTCACCACGGGCCGTTAATGGGTGTAAAGTGATACACTGTTCATTGCGGGCCAGTTTCACCACGGGCCGTTAATAGGCCAACAGTTACATAGGGCCTCATATGGGCCGAAAGACATCATGGGCCATACATGGGCCAGAAGTGAAAACGGGATGGAATCATATTGGATGGCCCAGATGACACTACTGGGCCTAATTCGGATAGGGCGTAACGGGCCTTGGGTTAGCGGGCTGTAAATGGGCTATATGCGAATAGGCCGTTAACAGGCTTTTGATGGGCCGGCCCGCCACCTTTTGACCAAGTCAAATGGGCCGACCTTTTCATAGGAATGGGCCTCTGTTGGGTCGTGCCACGTGTCGATGTATCATAGGCACCTTCCGTCCAATGAGTGGATGACATCTGTCCCAACGATGAGTCGATACGTGTTTCCTCCAGCCAATGATGATTTTACACGTGGAAAATCCCCATTGGTCGGGGCTGTTAATGGGTTATCAGATCCAAAACCCGACCTGATAGCTTAACGGTATTCCGTTATGGTGGATGCCACGTGTCGGTCACCCTTGACGAAAGCACTTCTGTGACGCATGATTTATCATCATGGAAGTGGAAACTTCCATGATGATAATTTTGGTAATGTCATGGAACACTTCTAAGACAGCACAGGTATGACTATCTTGATTCTGTCATAAATTTGTCATGGATGTACATGCATGAAAAAAAACGTGACCTACTGTGACAAACACGTATCATCATGGAAGTGTATTTTTTTTGTAGTGTTGCAATCCGGTTTCTATTGTCCCACTCTCTTTAAGGATGCCCGTAAGTTTGCCTTTTCTTGTGATGAATGCCAAAGGATTGGTAATATTAGTAGATGTCAGGAAATGCCCATGAATTATTCACTTGTTATTGAACTATTTGATGTTTGGGGCTTTGATTATCTGGGACCTTTTCCTTCGTCTAATGGGTATACACATATTATAGTTGTTGTTGATTACATTACTAAATGGGTAGAATCTTTTCCAACTGGTAGTGCTTATCATAACACTTCTATTAAAATGTTTAAAGAAGTTATTTTTCCGAGGTTTGGAGTCCCTAGATATTTGTTGACTGAAGGTGGTTCTCATTTTATTCATGGTGCTTTCCGCAAAATGCTTGCTAAATATGATGTTAATCATAGAATTGCATCTCCATATCATCCTCCGTCTAGTGGTCAAGTAGAATTGAGCAATAGAGAGATTAAATTAATTTTGCACAAGACTGTTAATAGATCTACAAAGAATTGGTCTAAGAAACTTGATGATGCTTTGTGGGCTTATAGAACTGCTAATAAGAATCCTATGGGTATGTCTCCATATAAAATGGTATATGGAAAAGCATGTCATTTACCTCTTGAACTAGAACATAAAGCATATTGGGCTATTAAAGAGCTCAACTATGATTTCAAACTTGCCGGTGAGAAGAGGTTGTTTGACATTAGCTCACTTGATGAATGGAGAACCCAAGCCTATGAGAATGCCAAGCTGTTTAAAGAAAAAGTTAGAAGATGGCATGACAAAAGGATACAAAAGTGTGAGTTTAATATAGGTGATCATGTTTTTCTATACAACTCTCGTTAAAATTTTTTGCAGGAAAACTTCTCTCTAAATGGGAAGGCCCTTACATTATCGAGGAGGTCTATCATTCCGGTGCCATAAAAATCAATAATGCCGAAGGTGGTAAACGGTCAAAGGCTCAAACATTATATCTCTGGTACTCCCATAAATGTTGAGACCAATATAATTGATACCGTGGCACCGGAGGAGTACATAAGGAACACTTTCCAGAATGTTTCAGACTCCGAAAAGGAATAGGTATGTGGTACGGTAAGTAAACCGACTCCAAAACGTTTCCAATGATAAATTTTCTCCATTTTGGAATATTTAAAAAATTAGGAAAATTAAAAGTAGTCCGAAAGAGACACGAGGCCACCACAAGGGTGGAGGGCGCGCCCTACCTGGGCGCGTCCCTTGACCTTGTGGCCACCACGTGTGCCCTCTAGACTCTGTTTTCTTGCAGAATACTTCATATGGTCGGTAAAAATTCATTATATAATCTCCCGAAGATTTTGACCACCGTACCACGACAATATCTCTTTTTTTGTTTTGAGCTGTTTTCTGCGAGAGTTTTCAAGGCTAGGCATCATGTCGTCTCCCTCCTCTAACAGCGGGGGTGACGATGCTTGACTAATGAAGATAGATATGAAGAGAGAAGAACTTGGGGAGATCAACAAGGGTGATAAAGATCAAGAAGGCCGCGGGAGATCAAGTTTTGGCAGTAGAAGAAGAAGACATCCTGCAACCTTACTATAATCATCTTACTCCTACTAAAATTGAAGCTTTCAAGATGATTGAGATAGTTTGGGTGCAGAACTAGTATCTAACTCGTGAAAATATTCTATTGCAAGCATATCACCACACTCAAGGGCATTATTTGTAAGCTGGAGCACCTCCTGCATTCGATGTTGGAAGACAAGCCTGCTTCATCAACAACTCCATCATCACCACCTCCGAAGAAAGAGATCTAAATACATGGGTATGGGCACTCCCCTTGGCAACTGCCAAGCTTGGGGGTGTGCCCCGGTATCGTATCACCATCACATCTTTATCTTTATCGTTTTTATTAGTTCGATCCTTTTGGTTATATCTTGATCTAGTGGAATAAAGTTTTGAGTTTGATCTACTTTTGAGTTTTGCTTTATGCTCTATCTGTGTAATCGAGTCTATGAGATATAATAAAGAGTAGTTTTGAGTTCAGAGCTTTGCTTTCTTGCTGTGATCTTGAGGGAATTAAAAAAAAGAATAAAAGAAATAAAAGATCTTATGGAGAGTAATGACTTCACATATAAAGAGTATGATGAATAAAAGTTGTTGAGACTTGACAAATTTAGTTTTGGTCATTTGTTGCAATTAATAGGAAGTAATAAAAAAAGAGGCCTCACATATAAATATACTATCTTGGACATCTTTTATAATTGTGAGCACTCATTAAAGTATGACATGCTAAAAGGTTGATGTTGGACAAGGAAGACAACATAATAGGTTATGTTTGCTTATATCCAAATAGAAGTTATATTGTCATGGATCATCCAACATGTTGAGCCTGCCTTTCCCTCTCATGCTAGCCAAATTCTTTACACCAAGTAGAGATATGTGACGCCCCCAATTCAATCATACACTAATCATGCACGCAAATGTGTACGATCAAGATCAGGGACTCACGGGAAGATATCACAACACAACACTAAAACATAAATAAGTCATACAAGCATCATAATACAAGCCAGGGGCCTGGAGGGCTCGAATACAAGTGCTCGATCATAGACGAGTCAGCGGAAGCAACAATATCTGAGTACAGACATAAGTTAAAAAAGTTTGCCTTAAGAAGGCTAGCACAAACTGGGATACAGATCGAAAGAGGCGCAGGCCTCCTGCCTGGGATCCTCCTAACTACTAATGGTCGTCGTCAGCGGGCTGCATGTAGTAGTAGGAACCTCCGATGTAGTAGGAGTCATCGTCGACGGTGGCGTCTAGCTCCTGGACTCCATCATCTGGTCGCAGCAATCGGGTAAAGAAAAGGGGAAAATGGGGAACAAGACAACCATGAGTACTCATCCAAAGTACTCGCAAGCAAGGAGCTACACTACATATGCATGGGTATATGTGTAAAGGACCATATCGGTGGACTGAACTGCAGAATGCCAGAATAAGAGGGGGATAGCTAATCCTATCGAAGACTACGCTTCTGGCAGCCCCCGTCTTGCAGCATGTAGAAGAGAGTAGACCGAAGTCCTCCAAGTAGCATCGCATAGCATAATCCTACCCGACGATCCCCTCCTCGTCGCCCTATTAGAGAGCGATCACCGGGCTATATCTGTCACTTGGAAGGGTGTGTTTTATTAAGTATCTGGTTCTAGTTGTCATAAGGTCAAGGTACAACTCCAAGTCGTCCTGTTACCGAAGATCACGGCTATTCGAATAGATTAACTTCCCTGGAGGGGTGCACCACATAACCCAACACGCTTGATCCCATTTGGTCGGACACACTTTTCTGGGTCATGCCCGGCCTCGGAAGATCAACACATCGCAGCCCTACCTAGGCACAATAGAGAGGTCAGCACGCCGGTCTAAACCTAAGCGCACAGGGGTCTGGGCTCATCAGCCTTAGCACACCTGCACGTTGCGTGGGCGGCCGGAAGCGGACCTAGCAACCTCCATTACAAAGGAAGTCACGTTATGCGGTCCAATCTGGCGTGCGCCGCTCAGTCGCTGACGTCATGAAGGCTTCGACTGATACCACGACGTCGAGTGCCCATAACTTTCCCGCGTAGTTGGTTAGTGTGTATAGGCTAGTAGCCAGACTTAGATCAAATACCAAGATCTCGGTAAGCGTGTTAAGTATCCGCGAACGCCGACCAGGGCCAGGCCCACCTCTCTCCTAGGAGGTCTCAACCTGCCCTGTCGCTCCGCCACAAAGTAACAGTCGGGGGCCGTCGGGAACCCAGGCCCACCACTACCTGGGTGGAACCACCTGCCCCTTCAACCCCCATCTCCGAACAGTATCATAGGTGATGTAACAGTGTAAAGTATATAGTATATGCCCGTGATCACCTCCCGAAGTGATCACGGCCCAGTAGTATAGCATGGCAGACGGACAAGAGTGTAGGGCCACTGATAGAACACTAGCATCCTATACTAAGCAGTAGGATAGCAGGTAAAGGTAACAGCAGTAATAGCAAGGACAGGCTATGCAGCAGTATAGGATTAACTTAAAGCAATAACATGCTACACTACTCTAATGCAAGCAGTATAGAGAAGAATAGGCGATATCTGGTGATCAGGGGGGCTTGCCTGGTTGCTCTGGCAAGAAGGAGGGGTCATCTTCAATGTAGTCGAACACACGGACATCGGCAACAGTCTCGGAGTCCACCGGAAAGAAGTAACGGAGGGGGAACACAATAAATAATAGAGCAATCAATGTACACAAAGTAATACGCGGCAATACGTTGTGCCAGGGGTGACCTAACGCAGGGATTGCTGATACCGGCGAAAGGGGAAACATCCGGGAAAGTATCCCCGGAGTTTCACGTTTTCGGATAGATGAATCGGAGGGGGAAAGTTGCGAGTTTGTGATACTAGGGATGTGTGGCGGACGAACGAGCTGCATATCCGGATGCGTCTCGTTGTTCTGAGCAACTTTCATGTACAAAGTTTTTTTCATCCGAGCTACGGATTATTTTATAATAATTTTTAAAGTTTTTATTCATTTTTAGAATTAACAGAATTAATTAAATCAGAAATCATTTTGTGACGTCAGTGGTCAACTCTGACCGTTGACTGGTCAAACTGACACGTGGGTCCACTCGTCAGACTTAGATTAACTAAACCGGGTTAATTAGACTAACTAAGCAATTAGGTTAATTCATTTTAACTAGATTAGTTAAACATGATTAATTAACTTAATTAACTTAATTAACTCATTAATTAATTAAATAATAATTTATTTATTCTAACATTTTTTATTCTTTTTTTTGTTCTGGGGCCCCCCTGTCATAGGGCCTGTGGAGGGGGCTTAACAGGCGGTGGGCATCGGGCAGATGGGCACGGCCACATGCGCCCGACGGGGCGAGCCTGCAGCACGGGCGCTGGCGAGGCAGGGCGCAGCTGCGGCGGGGGCGACGGATGGCGCACGGGTCGGAGGCGAGGCCAAGGGTGACCAGCAGCGGCGGTGGGAAGGCGGAGCGCGGGGGGGGGGGGGGGGGGAGAGCGCGGCGCATGCAGGCGGAAGCGAGGACGCCGGTGGGCAGAGGCGGCTAGCGGGTGAGGTGAAGCAGCGGGCAGCGGCAGCGGCCTCGGCTACGAGCGGCGACGGCGCCGCGAGCAGGAGCGGTAGCAGCAGAGCAGCGTGGTCGTGGGGTGCGCGGGGTCGAGCGGGGAGTGGTCGTGGCCAGGTCGGCCAGTTCGTGGGCGGGGCACGGCCAGAGCTGGAGCCGACGGGCGCGGACGTGGCCAGGGGCGGCTCGGTGAGTGTGAGGTCGTCGCGAGCTTCGGGCGCGAACGGGACAACGCCAATCAGCGGTGGGATTGACGGGGAAGAGGGGAGTGGACATGGCTCACTGGGAGGAGGTCGATGGAGAGCTCGGGACGGTCAGAGTGGTGTCGGAGAGGTGGGCCGACGCGGTGGTGGTGGTGGCCGAGGCGGACGGGGACGACCGACGAAGGAGAGGCAGGGACGGGGAGTCCGGCGGGTGGGGGGGAGAGTTGGGGAAGCGGCGAGCGACGGCGTCGGGGGCGGCTCCGGGATGGCGTGGCGGCAGACGAGGGCGAGGTGGAGGGGTCGAGCACGATCCCTATTGGATCGGGGAGAGGGGGAGTGGGGGCGCGAGTGGGGGTGTGGGTGGTTGCTAGGGTTGCGGGAGTGAGGGGATAAGGAGAGGAGTGGGGTTTGGGCCGGCCGGTTGTTGGGCTGGCCGACTGTGTGGCTAGTTGGGCGACCTGGCCAAGGGGAGAGGGGGTTCTCCCATTTTCTGTTTCTTTTATTTTATTTTTCCTGTTAAATAGTTTTTCTATTTTATTTACTATTCATTTTAGTTTTGTTCACTATAAAGCAACACCTAATGTAGTGTTACTAGTTATACCATTGCCAATACTAGTTAGGCATTAAAAAAACAGTTTGTAATCTTATAACTTGAAAATGTATTTAATTAATTGTTCTACTAGTTGTTTTGGTTAATTTAGAGCATATAAACATTTTATAAAAATGTGGTTTCTCCATCATAATTACTTATGCATTATTTGACACAACCCGAACAATTTAGTTTTGATGTTCGAAAACTTTTGTTGTTCGCCATATTTTAAGTTTGAATTTTGAATCTGTTTTGAACTAACGTGAGGTTAACAACAGTAACCGTGGTGACGTGGCATCATTAGCAGGGAATTACTGTAGCTTAATTATCCGGGCGTCACAATTCTCCTCCACTACAAGAAATCTCGTCCCGAGATTTAGGACCGGGTGTAAGGGGGAAAGGGTCTGGTTAGGTAATTCTAACGAATCTCCTCGGTCTTTGTTGCTTTTCTCGAAGAGGTCAATCCATTACATTGATGTCTTCATTCCACTACTTCAGGTCATCATTATGAAGTCTTCATCCTTTCTTCGGGGGTTCCATCATTCTTACAAATAGGTAACGGGGCAGACTGCCAACGACAGAATGCTACAAGGGTAATAATCTGGGATTAACCCATGAATGATCATACGAGTGCCTCTCGAGTTGAACAATTAAAACACATCGAGAGTAAAGTTCGAAGGTACAATAAGATGTTTCAAGCAGATAGATAGTTGCTCGAAGTCTGAACCTGAGTGAGAAAGGGGTTCAGAGTAGCGAGAGTAAGTATTGCGTCTAATACCAGAATAGAGCACTAGGAAGGTGGTCCATGAATTAAATACGAAGCCAAGCATGGGGAATAACCATTAGAAACAGGTTTGTACATGAGAGTCAGGTTTCGATCCTGTGGAACTATGGGTTATGGGCCCACCATGTGGGTTAAAAGTAGGAAGGGCGGAGATGTCTTGCATGATCATGCAAGAAAGGCATGTTAGAGGGTAGCATGTCGATTATGTCAGCAACAACGTCGATACCAAGGGCGAGGGACTGTCGGCGTTCTGGGAATGGGGGTCCCCAGACTTGCCTGCCTGCGGCCTGCGGCGTGGCTCAAGTGGGGGCCCAGCACGGCCCATCTTCATCAGCTCAAGCTCAAGACCCTCGCGAGGGGCCAAGCCTCGCGGGGCGGACGACGGAAAGCTTCTTCAAGAGCGGCCTCATCAGGCAGGCTCGCGAGGAGGCGGAGAGATCAATGCAAGGGTACCTCGCGAGGATCCCGTGATGCAAGCCATGATGATCAAGGCCAGGCGGGCGCCAGGCGGGCGCCGGCCTGCGCAGAGTCCTTGTTTCCCCTTTGGTGCAAAGGGGGCAAGCACAGGCCGAGGCATCTGGCAAAGGTTACCATTCCGATGCAACGAGACCAAGACTGGCCGGATGGCCGGACGGAGGTCACCATGGAGCCCAAGACGGTGTCACCACCAGAGCTTTTGGCAGCCGAAGACCGCCTTTGGTCAGGATAACTTGTACTAGATGTTCCCCTTCAAAATGGCCAATTGTTGGCGCCCTTCCCGCTCAATTATTTAGGGAGAGGCCCAGGGCCTCTATAAATAGAGCTAGCCACCACAAAGTAGGGGCAATCTGACCAGATTAGACAGAGCCCTACCAGAGAGAGAGGCGATTGAACTCACCCAAGCAGTTCATCGCACCAGCTTAAGAACACCTCTCGCGAGGCTGTTCTTCCTCTGTACTGTTCATCTTCAGCCCCTGAGGCAATCCACCACACCACACACTGGAGTAGGGTATTACACCACAATGGTGGCTCGAACCAGTATAAACCTCGTGTCCCTTGTGTTGTTTATCGTTTTCATCTTAGTTCGCACGAGAGGATCGGGCGTAGATCGGTAGGGGAGAGATCTCGGCGCGCACCCCAGTGTTCGAACCTAAAGGGTGTGCCGGAACCCGAAATCCGACATTTGGCGCGCCAGGTAGGGGTGCGCCGAAATCTTTCTTCCTCCGCATCGCCTTCCGCCGCTTCACCACCCAGATGTCAAGCAACCCGGCTGCCAACGCCGACCGCTAGGCTGCTTGGCCCGCCCATGCCGTGTCGCCGTCTCAGGGCGACCTCAACCTTGTGCCTCAGGCAGCGCGCGTTCCGCAGGGCGCTGCGGGGCGCGGGCGACACGGCCAGACGCTGCCTGCCCTCACGCTGTGGCAGGTGCGGGCCACAGCAAGGGCCTCGAACCACGCCGCTGCCATAGCGCCATACACCTGACGGGAGCAGGCGAACTCCAGGGCCGCGCTCACGGTGGCCAGAGAGCTACTACGGTGCCGCTTGTTGGAAGGCAGCTGTGACGTGTTGTTGTAGCAGGTGGCCGAGCTCCTAGACGCCGCCGCCTCAGGAGCGCCTCCTTTCTGTGTCCAGCTGCCGCCCCAGGTCCAAGACGGGTCGCACGACGGCACTACACGCGCCCACGCGACTTCAGGCGGGCCCCAGGGCAGGTCCGGTGCCGACACCTCCGCTAGTACCGGGCGGCTGGTCGCACCGGCCCTTCCCCAGGCCGGCGAAGGGATGCGTGCCGCGGCCTTTGGTCCCGGCGGACCACCACGTCATCACCTGCAAGGCGACGCTCCAAGCCAGACTGCATGGCGTGCGGGGCGCTACAGCGAGGTCCATGAAGTGGTCGCCCCGGAGGCTTATGTACCTCACATGGTGGATCAAAGGCGCGAACTGGAAGAAGACCACGGCTCGTTCCTCGGGCCCGGCTGGGACGAGGAGGCGCCGGAAGCCGAGCTCTTTCAGGAACCCCAAGGGAGCATCGACAACTGCGCCGATAGCAGCATCTATCGGGTACAACTCCTCCCTCAGGAGCAAACTTACGCTAACCATGGGTCGCAGGAGGTACAGGTCGCCGCAGCGGATGGCTGCCCCAACGCTGCAGGCTCTCACCCCTCAGGACGAGGGTGCAGGGGGCTGCAGGAGAGGGGCCGAGATCCAAGCTCACCCTTGCGGCGGTCGGATCAAGGTGTTCTAAGGAGGGAGGCCCTCTGCCGGGGAGGTGCCCCATGGCCTGCCTCCGGCAGAGGACCCGTGGTGGATTGCCTCAGGGGCTGGAGATGAATAGTACAGGGGAAGAACAGCCTCGCGAGAGGTGTTCTTGAGCTGGTGCGGTGTGTTCTACTTGGTCTGGATCTCCCTCTCTACCAGTTCGAAGGATGCCACTCGATGCCTCTACTCTGTGGTGGCTAGCTCTATTTATAGAGGCCCTGGGCCTCTCCCCAAATAATGAGCGGGAAGGGCACCAACAATTGGCCATTTTGAAGGGGAACATCTAGTACAAGTTATCCTGACCATAGGTGGTCTTCGGCTGCCAAAAGCACTGGTGGTGACGCCATCTTGGGCTCCACGGTGACCTCCGTCCTACCGTTCGGCTGGTCTTGGTCTCGTTGCACCGGAATGGTAAACTTTGCCTGATGCCTCGGCTTGTGCTTGCCTCCTTTGCACCGAAGGGGAAACATGGACACTGCCAGGCCGGCGCCCGCTTGGCGCCCGCCTGGTCTCAATCGTCATGGCTTGCGTCACAGGCTCCTCGCGAGGTGCCCCTGCCTTGATCTCTCTGCCTCCTCGCGAGCCTGCCTGATGAGGCTGCCTCTGAGGAAGCTTCATGTCGTCCGCCCCGCGAGGCTTGGCCCTTCGTGAGGGTCTTGAGCTTGAGTTTATGAAGATGGGCCGCGCTGGGCCCCCACTTGAGCCACGCCGCAGGCCGCAGGCAGGCAAGTCTGGGGACCCCCGTTCCTAGAACGCCGACAGTAGCCCCCGGGCCCAAGGCGCGCGCAGTCTTGGCTTAGCAGAGAAGCGAAGGGGCAAGCGCAAAGTGCCGCGGGCCCCAATAGCCTACAACCTTGGGCGCCGCGTGGCGATTGATTGGACGTGGGCGTCTGTGCTTCCCCACGACCCCTTGTTACGCGCCCGGCTAAGCGGACTCGTAGTTGCACACAGTTGTTCCTCCTTTCCGCTGCTCTCTTGCCTCCTACCTTTCCTTCTTCTTCGAGCTCCAACCTCCGCCGCCAATCCGGCTCGAGTTCTTCCCTCTCTCCACCGCCATGGCGCCGATGAAGAGAGGAAAAGGAAAGAAGCCCGAGCCTTCGCCTTGCACACCTCCGGCGGTGGCCCCCGCCGTTGATCGGTCGATTATACTCAATCTAGAAGCTTTGGACAAGGTCCGCTCCGCCTTGCTACTATCTTCAACGAGTGCGGTAGGACCTCAGTTTGGCCTGCATCCCATGCCTCCCTTGTTAGGATTGCCACGGAGGTCCGATTCTTTGCCGATGCCTTATGGGCGGGTCTGGTTCCTCCCTTTTTCGTCTTCTTCAATGTGGTGCTTTCCCATTATCAGATCTGCATGATGCACCTCGGGCAGGAGTCCATTACCCTTCTGGCTGTCTTTGCTTTCGTTTGCGAGGCGATGATAGGCATTCCTCCTTCCGTTGCAAAGCTACGCCACTTCTTTTCTTTGCGCCTGAGCGACTCCACTCAGTGCTCAGGGTGTGTGAGCTTCTTTGCCGTGCCAGAGACGGCTGCTTCGGGGATCGACTTTGGCCTTCCTCCTCCTGAGGCCAGTTTCAGAGAGGGGTGGCTGTACGTGGGCGTCGGAGTGCCCAACCCCTTGCTCTCGCATCTGACCTCGCCTGCTGTTCACAACCCAGGCTGGGATCATGAGGTGCTCGCGAGCCCCCGGCTCGCCTTCGTCTGGCCCTGCTTCCAGAGTTTGAGGGCGCTCAATGTGTCAGCACCCAAGGTGGTGAAGGAGTTCTTCCAATGTCGCATTGCTCCTGTCCAACGCCACTCTCGCCGCATGTGGGACTTTGCGGGGCACAGAGACCGCATGCGGCTTCAGGAGGAGGACTTGGCGCCTGAAGCGCTGCGGACGATGCTCAGGGTCTTGACTGACGATCCTTCTCCAGGTAGCCTTCGGCATGGTGGTGTCCTCTTGTATCTTTGCTCTGGCAGGGCCGATTTTGTGAGGCAGATGCCCAGCTTTGACGAGTGGGGGATGCGCCCGGCTGGCTTCATGGGGCCCCGCAAGAATCCAGTCAATGTGGTTGCTCCCCCTGCCGCCCATAGCGGTCCTTCCTCAGGCGACAGGGCGGGGAGACGAGAACCGGCTGGAGCTAAGGCGACTGATGTAGATGTGTCGATGCCGCGAAAAACTCCAAAGACGGCGTCTCCCGAGGCCTGCACTGGAGCGGCGGCAGGTGTGGAGTTGCGGCCTGTGGTTCCTGAGGCCGGGTCTCCCAAGGCCCCAGCAGCTCCTCGCGAGGCGACGCCTGACGGCGCCCCCCAGGCAGACCCCTCTGGCGCTGATCATCTTGAAGCTTCTTTCGTGCCACAGGCCGCCCCTTGCCCCCCGCGCTTGGGCCGGTTCCGCGTAGACTTCGAGGCCCTCCGCAAGAGGAAGGAGGCCTTGGGTGGCAAGGACCGCCCTTGTCCCTTGTTGAAGCGCAGGAAGTACTTCGCTATGGACGAGTAAGTCTTCTTCTTTCTCTGCTCATTTACTTTTCTACCCCTGCGACTGATTGTGGCCTTTCAGGCCCTGCCCTGCCAAACTCGTTGAGTCGGCCAGGGAGCCATCCCCCCGAACTTCGCCTTCTTCACTGGCCTTGGGTGCGCCGAGCTCGAGCGGCACCCCTGCAACCGGACCAGTTGGTGGAGTGGTCCATTCCATAGGGCACCTCGAGCCTGCACCCTCGCTGTCTTTTATTCATGAGTCCTCCTGGGGCACATCCGGCTTGCCCCGCGTTCCTCCTCTGGTCATAGATGGTGCATGGCTGAAGTCTGTCTTTGGCTCCTCCGTGGGTGGACCGACGCCCGGTTGGATTCCCAGAGAGGTCCATTCGGCGATGGCTAGGGCGCCAGCCCCCAGCCCTGCGCTGGGAGGGGGCGTGCCGCCTCGGGGCCCTCCGCATACCCCGGTGGAAGAGGGTGATGCTGAATACGTGCTCAGGCGCGCTCGGGAGCGTCGCGCCCTTCGCGAAAAGTTCCTCCAGGGGGGCAGCGGATGCGGTGAGCTGGATCGGGGCAGAGCTTGCCGTCGAGGATGCGCGCCTCGAGGCCGAAGGTTTGCGCCTTGCTGAGGAGAGGCACAAGCTGAAGGTAGCCATCGCCCTCGCGCGTCACCAACATGATCTCGACAACGCGAAGGCTGAAGCGTCGCTGGCGGCTTCGCGGGAGGCCTGCTCCCAGGCCGTCGAGGAGGCTCGGGAAGCAGACCGACGGCGCAGGGACGCGGAGGAGCGCGCATGGGAGCCTCGAGCCTGGAGCAATTCCCTGGAGCAACAAGTGGAATTGCGCCAGGCGGCCCTTGAGTCGATGCAGGGGGCCTCTGTTGAGTGGGCGGAGCTCTTGAAGCGCGAGGAGGCGCTGACGCTGGAGGCCGCCGAGCACAATCTTGACCTCGAGCGGTTGGAGACGAGGGAGCGCTTGGTGGCCCAGGCGGAGGACGACGATGCTGCGCGTGAGGCCCAGGTCCAGGAAGAGGTCGACCGTCGCGTGGCGGAAGTTCGCTCGGCCTTCGAGCACGAATATGAAGTGAGGTTGGGGCTGATTAGGGCCGAAGCTGAGGGCAGGACCGCGGCCCTCAAGGCCAAACTGGATGAAGTGACGCGGTGTGCGAACTCCTCCGCAGCCGCCCTCGGCGCAGCGCAGGCGGAGCTGACCTCTTCCCAGGCTGAGCTGCTTCTTTTCCAACAGAGGGTTGATGACGCCGAGGCCATCGCGCAGCGGAACGAGGACGAGATCCATGAGTGGAGGGTTCTGGAGCATGAGCATGTTCCCATGCTTCGAACGCCTAGGGAGAGTGCCAACTCAGCTTTGGGCAACATTTGCGAGGCTGCCGCTGAGGAGCCGCATGAGGCCAACTACGCCAGCAACCTTCAGTTTTTCACCAGTGTGGTGACGCTTCTGGAGAACCGCTCCGAGAGGTGCCGTTGGCTTGTTGAAGAGAGGAGCCGAGCCTTGCTCGGGCGCGCCTTCTCTCGTGTCTTCAACTATCTGCAGGAAAGGGACACCCACTTCGACTTCGATGCTGCCATCGCACCCGTGCCCATAGCCGTCCAAGGCGACCTGGCGCAATGGGTGGAGAACAACGTGGACGCCCTCGTCAGGGCCTTTGCGTCTCATGATGACGGCGTGATCGTGGCCGCCGATGAAGGCGGCGTTGTGGATGAGCCTGGCGCTGGCGGAGATGCTGGCGGTGGCGGCGACGATGTCAGCGACGCCAGTGACGCCTCCGAGGGTGCCCCAGAAGACGTGGAGAGTGATATGCCCGACTGATTGCGTGTCACTACTGTTTATCCTGCACGAAGAAGGTTCGGGCTCGGCCCTGAAGAATGTAAGAGCATTTTGGGAGGGGAGGCCCCTCATGTAAAGATCTGTGATTAGCATCCTGGTAAATATAACGTTGCGTGCGAGCTTAGCCGCTAGCCCAGCGATGGTTCAGCTGATTTGTTTACCTTTCGACCCCGACGAGTCCTGAGCGGGCCCACGGGGGCCGCCGTGCCTCGGGCTTCTTCTGATTAACCTGTTGATCCTATGATGAGAACCTCCGGAGAGGGTGCGGCGACAGCGGTCCCGGCTGTAGACGTGCCTGGGCCGGCCCTGGCTCGCGAGGGGCTCGTGAGGGGGGGGGGGCAGCCGACGCTAACTTTGGACGTAAAGCCAAAACCAGAACACGAGAGATTGCTCGAATGAGACTAAACACCCCTTCCCCAAACACACGCAAGTCTTGAGCTCAAATCCAACTTAAATCCAAATCAAAGAACCTTGTCAACAAAAAAGAAGCAAAAAGCAAAAGGCTGCGTCCGGCACCTAGTCTAGTCTTCGACGTCTTCTCACCAGCGTGGAGCTAAGTGCTACCACTGGGCGTGGGCGGGAGCCCTCGAAGCCCGAGGGCGGCTCTCCAGAGACTTCGGGGCGTGTACAGCCCCACTCATTATTATGTGAGAGTGTCACGGGGTGGCGAGCTTCACAGGCACTAGGCCTTCTTCACGGGTACCGGCCTTGCTTCATATCGCCAGGCGAGGGCCCCGCCTTGCGCCTCACTCTGCCGCCATTGACGGCGACCGGAAACCAGGACGACGCCAATGGGGTAGAGCGGTCGCTAGCGGTTCCCCCGACGACCACGGGTCCTCTGCTGGGGGCAGGCCCTGGGGCACCTGCCCGGCAGAGGGCCTACCTCTTGAGAGCGCCTTGCTCCGACCGCCGTGGGGACGAACCCGAATCTCAGCCCCTCTCCTGCAGCCCCCTGCGCCCTCCTCCTGAGGGGTATGAGGCTGCAGCATTGGGGCAACCATCTGCTGCGGCGACCTGTATCTCCTGCGACCCATGGTTAGCATAAGCTTGCTCCTGGGGGATGAGTGGTACCCGATAGTTGCTGCCACCGGTGCGGTTGTCGAGGCTCTCTTGGGATTCCTAAAAGAGCCCAGCTTCTAGCGTCTCCTCGCCCCAGCCTGGCCTGAGGAATGAGCCATGATCTTCTTCCAGCGCGCACCCGTGATCCACCATGCGGGGCACATAAGCTTCTGGGGCCACCGCCCCATGGGTCTCGCCGAAGCGCCCCACATGCCACACAGTCTGGCTTGGAGCGTCGTCTTGGGAGTGATGGCGCGCCGGTCCGCCGAAGCCAAAGGCCGCGGCGTGCACCCCTTCGCCGGCCTGAGGAGGGGTCGGCGCGATTTGTCGCCCGGTGCTGACGGAGGTGTTGGCGCTGGACTGGCCCGGGAGTCCGCTTGAAGTTACGTGAGCACGCATAATGCCACCATGCGGCCAGCCCTGGATCTGGGCGGCAGCTGGACGCAGAAAGGGGGTGCTCCTGAGGCGGCGGCGTCCAGGAGCTCAGCCACTCACTCCAACAACACGTTGCGGCTGCCTTCCAGCAAACGGCACCGTTGCAGCTCTCGGGCCACCGTGAGCGCGGGCCTGGAGTTTGCCTGCTCCCGTCGGGTGTACGGCGCTGTGGCCACGGCGTGGTTTGAGGCCCTTGCTGTGGCCCGCACCAGAACGCGGGCTGCCTGAGGCGCAAGTTGAGGTTGCCCTGATCCGACGATACGGCGTGGGCGGGCCACGCCGCCCAGCGGTCGGCGTTGGTGGCCGGTTCACTTGACATCTGATTACAAGGCGACGGAACGCGATGCGGAGGAATAAGGATTCCAGCGCACCCCTACCTGGTGCGCCAAATGTCCGATTTCGGGTTCCGGCAGACCCTTGAGGTTCAAACACCGGGGTGCGCGCGGAGATCTCTCCCCTACCGATCTACGTCCGATATCCTCGTGCGATGTAAGCTAGAAACGATGAACAACGTAAAGCACACGAGATTTATACTGGTTCAGGCCACCGTTGTGGTGTAATACCCTACTCTAGTGTGTGTTGTGGTGGATTGCCTCAGGGGCTGGAGATGAATAGTACAGGGGAAGAACAGCCTCGCGAGAGGTGTTCTTGATCTGGTGCAGTGTGTTATACTTGGTCTGGATCTCCCTCTCTACCAGTTCGATGGATGCCACTCGATGCCTCTACTCTGTGGTGGCTAGCTCTATTTATAGAGGCCCTGGGCCTCTCCTCAAATAATGAGCGGGAAGGGCGCCAACAATTGGTCATTTTGAAGGGGAACATCGAGTGCAAGTTATCCTGACCAAAGGTGGTCTTCGGCTGCCAAAAGCACTGGTGGTGACGCCGTCTTGGGCTCCACAGTGACCTCCGTCCTGCCGTTCGGCTGGTCTTGGTCTCGTTGCACCGGAATGGTAACCTTTGCCTGATGCCTCGGCCTGTGCTTGCCCCCTTTGCACCGAAGGGGAAACAAGGACACTACGCAGGCCGGCGCCCGCCTGGTGCCCGCCTTGGCTCGATCATCATGGCTTGTGAGGGAGTCCTGGATTAGGAGGTATCCGGACAGCCGGGGTATAACCTTTGGCCGGACTGTTGGACTATGAAGATACAAGATTGAAGACTTCATCCCGTGTCCGGATGGGACTCTCCTTGGTGTGGAAGGCAAGCTTGGCAATACGGATATGTAGATCTCCTTCCTTGTAACCGACTCTGTGTAACCCTAGGCCCCTCCGGTGTCTATATAAACCGGAGGGTTTAGTCCATAGGACAGAACAATAACAACAATCATACCATAGGCTAGCTTCTAGGGTTTAGCCTCTCCGATCTCGTGGTAGATCTACTCTTGTACCACCCATATCATCAATATTAATCAAGCAGGAGTAGGGTTTTACCTCCATCGAGAGGGCCCGAACATGGGTAAAAACATCGTGTCCCTTGTCTCCTATTACCATCCGCCTAGACGCACAGTTCGGGACCCCCTACCCAAGATCTGCCGGTTTTGACACCGACATTGGTGCTTTCATTGAGAGTTCCTCTGTGTGGTCATCATCAGGCTTGATGGCTCCTTCGATCATCGCTAGCGATTCAGTCCAGGGTGAGACTTTTCTCCCTGGACAGATTTTTGTATTCGACGGCTTTGCACTGCGGGCCAATTCGCTTGGCCATCTGGAGCAGATTGAAAGTTGCGCCCCTAGCCGTCAAGTCAGGTTTGGAAGCTAAAACTACACGGCCGATATCCGCGGAGACTTGATCTTCGACGGATTCGAGCCCTTGCCGAGTGCGCCGCACTATCAGGATGGGCATGATTTAGCTCTGCCGTCGGACAATGTTCAGGAGGTCGCACCTGCAACCGCTCCGACCTTCAATTCGGAGCCAATTGCGTCATCCATGGACGGGTGGTTGAGCCCCATCATGGAGGCCGCAGCCTCGATGGCGATCGAGCCGAATTCCAGCCTCACCCCTCGCGAGGTCAATGACTCCAAATTGCCGGACTCCCTTCCGGACTCCGAGCCGCCCGCGCCCCAGCCAATCGAATCCGATTGGGTGCCGATCATGGAGTTCACCGCCACGGATATCTTCCAGCACTCGCCCTTTGGCGACATACTGAACTCACTGAGGTCTCTCTCCCTGTCAGGAGAGTCCTGGCCGGATTATGACCGGCAGGATTGGGATGCGGATGACGAGGAAATTCGACGCCCACCCACCACCCACTTAGTAGCCACTTTCGATGATCTGACCAACATTCTCAACTTCGACTCCGAAGACATCGACGGTATGGACGACGATGCAGGAGACGAACAGGAACCACTGCTCACAGGGCACCGGACAGCCATCTCATCCCACGATGTATACCTGGTAGACACACCAAAAGGAAGCGACGACGAGGAACGTAAGGACGCAGCAAAGGATCGTTCGCTAGAAAAGCACTCAAAGCGGCGGCGCAAGCGCCGCCCCAAACCCCGCCTCGACAGAAATAGTGGTCATGCGGACCCAGCGATAGAGTAGGGTAAGCCGGCGGACGACGAACATGGCATCGAACAACCGTCCGACCAGGGCGACACGGATAATCAAACCGAACTACCCGTCTCCGGTGAAGATAACAGCCCAGATGACCTAACGCCGGACAAGCTCACGAAGTAGCAGAACCTCCATAAAAGGCTCGTCGCCATAGCGCGTAGCCTGAAAAAGCAGAAGTGGAAGCTCAAGACTGTGGAAGATGCACTCAGAATCAGATGGAGCAAAGTACTCAAACCCACAGACAAATATGGCAGCAGTCACCACATCAAGAGCTACCCAAAGCGAAAGCTACTGCCTGAGTTCGATGAGGAGGCCTTAGAGCCCCCGCAATCAAAAAACCAAGCAGCCATATGGTCGGATAGACGACCTCATGGCCAACATAGGGAGGCAAATAATGCTGCACACAGGCCAGCACACGATCCACATAAGGGCTTGCATCCAAAAAATGGCCCAACTAGATCTATCTACGGGCCAAGAAGGCATGCTCCAGCAAGCAATGCAACACAAAGAAAATCCGAACACCTCGGTACACCCAAATACAGGGGTGCCGCCCATCCCCTATGTTTCACCGATGAGGTGCTGGACCATTAATTTCCAGAGGGATTGAAACCCGTAAACATAGAGGTATACGACGGAACGACAGACCCTGGGGTCTGGATTGAGGACTACATCCTCCATATCCACGTGGCTCGAGGAGATGACCCCCACGCCATCAAATACCTACCCCTCAAGCTCAAAGGGCCAGCCAGGCATTGGCTCAAAAGCCTCCCCAAAAACATTATTGGAAGTTGGGAAGAGCTCGAGGACGCCTTTCGGGCAAATTTTCAAGGGACCTATGTCCGACCACCGGATGCAGACGATTTAAGTCACATAACTCAGCAGCCCGGAGAGTCAGCCCGAAAACTTTGGAACATGTTTCTTACTAAAAAGAACCAAATAGTCGACTGTCCGGACGCCGAAGCCTTAGCGGCTTTCAAACACAGCGTTCGAGACGAATGGCTCGCTAGACACCTTGGCCAGGAAAAGCCAAGAACAATGGCCGCATTAACAAGCCTCATGACCCGCTTTTGCGCGGGCGAGGACAGCTGGTTGGCAAGATGTAGCACCAGCGACCCAAGTACATCCGAAGTCAGGGACGGAAACAGGAAGCCACGACGCAGCAAAGACCAGCGTCGGAATAAGGAAAACAGCCCGAAGAGCACGGCCGTTAACACCGGATTCAAAAGCTCTCAGCGGGGTCAGCAAAAGCTGCCTCTCAAAGACAACAGAGACGAACTATCTAGTCTCAACAAAATTCTGGACAAGATATGTCAAATCCACAGCACCCCCGATAAACCTGCAAATCATACCCATGGAGAATGTTGGGTATTCAAGCAATCCAGCAACCTCAACGCCGAACACAAGGGGCTGGATACACCAAGTGAAGACGATGATGAACCCCGTAAGCAAAGCACTGGGGAACAGAAGAAATTCCCATCAAAAGTAAAAACAGTAAACGTGCTACGCGTGACAAAGGGGAGAAGCAAAGTGGTGCCCATAGAGATATGTGCCCTAGAGCCTATCACAATGGAGTTCCGCCACTGGTCATCCAAACCGATTACCTTCGACAGTCGGGATTACTCTGCAAGTATCCGGCACGCAGGATGGGCTGCCCTGGTGTTAGACCCAATAATTGACGGATACTACTTCACACGAGTCCTGATGGATGGCGGCAGGAGTTTAAACCTGATATATCAGGACACGGTCCGCAAAATGGGTGTAGACCCAACAAAAATTAGCCATAGAAATATTTCCTTTAAAGGAGTAACACCAGGCCGAGGGGCTCATTGCTCAGGCTCCCTCCTACTAGAAGTCATATTCGGCTCTCCCGATAACTTCCGTAGCAAAAAGCTAACCTTCCACATCACTCCGTTTAAGAGTGGCTATCAAGCACTATTTGGACGCGACACTTTCGCTCGCTTCAACACAATACCGCACTATGCGTCTCTCATGCTTAAGATGCCCGGTCCACAAGGCATCATTTCAGTAAAGGGAAATATTGAACGCTCCTTACGTGCGAAAGACTGTGCGGCTGCCTTGGCAGCCACACACTAAACTGCCTCACCAACCAGAACGCCTAATAGGTCGTTAAGACCACGGACACGGCTGGACGAGTCCGGCGTAACTGTATAATTATTAAAGGTTTGATGGTTATACACCCCTATACAAGGCGCTCCGCGCATATAAACAAGCAGCAATAAAACTCAATTCTTCCCACCTTGGATCATACTTTGTTTACTTATTATAACACACATTTCGCACGACTACTTTTTCAACTAAGTTCCTCTCTTTTACAGATGAACATCATGCTACACCTGTCTAGGATACGACACAACGGAGACACAGGCGCAGACGTGTAGCAGGGACCCGTTCCAAGGATTATTTTTATATTAAGGCCCTGCGTAACCCTTTTTTTACTGTCTCTCATTGATACACATCTCCCGTATTCTCAGAATGACCGCGGGGGAGGCTGGCGTTTTGGCATGTGGCCACGTTAGAGTATTGCATGTACCTGGACACCAGGGGCTTATTGCAAAGGGCGCCGTTCAGCCCGTTTTATATCAAAAAAGACCGAATACCCTAGGGAGTATTCGGCGTCACGAGTTTGGCCTTATATGCATCAGCTCCGAATCATGTCTTTGGTCAAATGTTGGGTTTGCCCGGCTCCTGTGTTTTGCTGCCTTATGTTCCGCTCTATCGGCTAAGGCGGCACCAGGAGAACTACTGCGATTGTGCCCCGGTTCAGCCAGGCGAGCACCTCAGTAGAGAAAGCCAAAAACTGACTGTCATGATATAGCGTGAGACTGGTCAACCACTTAATGACCTCACGGAATCTTTGAGATTCCTCCGCCTTAACGAAGGGCCGTTTCCCGACCAGGCAAACACGCGCCCCGAATCCGGGTGAGCGCGGAGCCACCAGGGGCTATATAGTAGCCCCACTTTCAAACTCCTATGGCTAAGTGAAAGTGATAAAGCATCACAGTCTGATTGCCTAGTTCGGTGCGCTATCACCTCCTTAGTGGACCAAGACGTTGGATCAAGTGTGAATGTGCATCTTCTGCGAACACCCCCACATTATATGCGTGGGGGCTGAAGCTGACGACTACCATCTTTCAGGTTATATACATATATACATAAACGGCCGCACAGGAGGTATAATAATTCTTGAAGGCACAAGTATAAAATAGCCTTTACATATTAGCAAAACATTGTTTTCAATGGGAATACATGGCATTAGAACATAATATTCTTCGAGCACTGCGCCTCTATCGAACGAGCGCGCTCCAAAACTTCTTGAAAGTAGTGCTCGGCAGGTACACGGCTTTTGACCGAATGATGGGCTGCAATGGCGGTGGCTTCCTTCTCTGCCCAGTATGTCTTGACACGGGCAAGGGCCATCCGCGCGCCCTCCACGCACGCTGACCTCTTCATCGCGTTGGTATGCGGCACTACACCAAGGAACTGCCGCACCAAGCTAAAATAACTGTTCGGCTTTGGCCTTTCTGGCCACAGATGATCCACAACATACCTCATGGCAATTCCGGACAATCTATTCAGCTCGGCCCATTCGGCCAGCTGATCAGTCAATGGAAGCGGACGCTCCGGATCATTAAATTGCGACCAGAACAGCTTTACCACTTCGCGATCCTTTTGATCTCGGAAGTGTTCGGTCGCATCAGCAGCACTCACTGCTAAGTCCTGATATGTGTCCGCAGAGCTCCACATCCGGTCCAGAGGAGCATATTTAGGATCGCCGAACTTCATCCGCAGCATAAAGGGCTTCCCAGCCGCGATATCTCCGGCCTGACGCGGCTCCTCCTTCAATGCTCTCATCGCAGAGCGAGTATCCTTGGCTGCCACCGTGGCCTTCTCTAGGTCCGACCTCCTCGCTTGATCTTCCTTTTCAAGAAGCTCGTAACGGTCAGTAGCACTCTTCAACTCCACAGCCATTTTGGCCATTTTCCCCTTGCTTCGGCGGTGAGCAGCCTGTTCGGCTTTCAGCTCCTCGATTGCCTTTAGGGTAGCCGCATCGCTTCTCTTTGCTTGTTCCTTGGCTCGGGCAAGTTCCGCCCGAAGGTTCTCCATGGCCGCAGCTCCATCTGCATTTAAAACATATGTTATACATACTGGCATCATGCTCCTCTTATCATGTGTCACTGGAGAATTACATACCTTGCGCCTCGTCAAGCCGTTTGTTGACAAGTACGATGTCGGCATCCGCCACGTCAAGTTGCTGCTTCAGCTCGGCAAATTCGTCAGTCCGGCTGGCCACCGGACACTTCGCTGCCTGCACATTAAGGCGGCAGGATCAAACCTGGGAATATGATCCTCTGCGCACTGTCGTCTACGACAGCACCCAGAGTCTCAGGGGCTACCATCTACACAGGACGCATCTTAAAGTATGCGGCATCACCAAAAAGGTACAGCATTTCACGTACCTCAAAACCTGTCAGTAGACTCATGACAGCTTCATGCAATCCGCTCTCCGCGGACGAAATTCTTTCAGTTACTATACACATCAACGTACCGTGCTCTTCTGAGATGGACGCTCGGCCTAGCAGATCCCTCAGCACTCCCGACCATGCACCATACAGTGCCAGACTCATTCGGCTGCTTCTTCCGACAGCCGGATATTGAGGGCTTCAGGTGGCCATATGACTGCCTTCTGGCCTTGCCGGATCAGGAGAAACCCTCCGTGACGACACCTCGGGGTCGCCCGCCTCATGAGGCGGTACAGTAGGGGGAGGCGTTCCGCTCTCCATCATCTCCGGAAGAAGATCCCTCGAAGACGAGCTCTGCTGAGAAGGCCTAAGATCCGAACTGCAAGATAAACGCTTCGGTTATTTTCCTCAGAAGTAAAACACGGGTCTCTCTCATTATTAAAACACCCTTTTACTTACGGCTCGGTGGAGGGCTGACCCCCTTGAGGGCATAGTACGGCTGGGATATCCCTCGGTGTAGGACCCTCTGGCGAAAATTTCATCCCCCGCTTTGAGACCATTGTCTCCGGGTCTTCAAAGGTGGTCCTCTTTTTCCCCTGAGGAGGGGAATTTTTGATTCCTCCCTTCTGGTGAACCCCCTTCGCAAAGGCGGTAGCTTCCTTGTTCCCCCCTTCATCTTCTCCCGAACGTGCGATCTCCAGCATCCTGGTTAACACGGGATCCAGCGAGGTCTCAGGGAGGGGGGCCGGACACCTGATCATCTTTGCCTTCGCTATCCACTCCTGGTTCAAGAGCGGATCTTTTTCATAGAAGTAATGTTGCGGTAAATGAATGAATAGTGTGTTCGGACACAGAGCTACTTACTTGGGTATCCGGACGGTTGCAGCTTAGGCCTGCATCCTCAGTAGAGTCCGGACACATCGTTTGTGGTCCTAAGAACAATTGGTGCATCTCCGCGGGCGTCATACCGAGGAAATGCTGAAGAGCTCGCGGTCCCTCTGGATTGAACTCCCACAAGGAGAGGGGCCGACGTTTGCAGGGGAGAACTCGGCGAATTAACATAACCTGCATCACCACGACCAGACTGACATCTCTCTCCAAGAGGTCTCGGATGAGGCTCTGCAATATAGGAACGTCCTTTGCCAGCCCCTAGTCTAATCCCTTGCTGACCCATGACGTTAGTTGTGGCGGGGGACCCGAGCGAAAAATAGGCGGAGCCACCCACTTGGTACCCCTGGGAGCTATGATATAAAACCACTCTTGTTGCCATAAGCTGGACTCCTCTAGGAAAGAGCCCTCGGGCCATGGGGCGTCAGCATTCTTGCTTATTACGGCGCCTCCGCACTCTGCTTGCCGTCCCTCGACCGTTTTCGGCTCCACCTTGAAGGTCTTGAGCCATAATCTGAAGTGAGGGGTAATACGGAGGAAAGCTTCGCACACGACTATGAACAATGAGATGTGGAGGATAGACTCCAGGGCTAAGTTGTGGAAGTCCAGCCCATAATAGAACATGAGCCCCCTCACGAAGGGATCCGGCGTCAAGCCTAGCCCTCAGAGGAAGTGAGAAACAAACACGACGCTCTAACCGGGCTTGGGAGTGGGAATAACCTGCCCTTGAGCAGGTAGCCTATGCGGGATTTCGTCGGTCAAGTACCTGGCCTCCCTTAGCTTTATTATGTCTTCCTCTGTGACGGAGGAAGGCATCCATCGACCTTGGAGGTTGGATCCGGACATGATTGAAGGTCCGAAGCGTCTGAATCTGAAGCTTCGGGTGTTGGAACTCGAGGTGGCAGGCGGATTCGATTGAGATCGAGAGAAAAAGTAAGGCCTTGGTCTCTTTATAAAGAGGTGGAATACCGAGAGCCCTCCATATGACCGTTTGGGACTTACCTTCGATCGAGGAGACATACCAACGGGCACGGCTGGGTTACCCACGTCCGTATTGATGAGAATCCCGTGATAAGGGGACACGATCTCTGCTTCGACAAAACGTGCCAACGAAACCGCCTCGCAAAACGCACTGAGGTGGAACAGTAAAAAACGATTCGAATAAAGGCTTGGCTGTGGTGTGATGTCATGCTACAGAATACGTCAGCATATTAGATTTGTGAGAATATTACTCTCTCTACGGTGGTATGTGGAACTTGTTTTGCAGAGCCGGACACAATCCTCGTGTTCAAAATCTTCTATGAAGTATTCGGAGGAGGAACCCGCCTTGCAATGCCGAAGACAATCTGCGCGCCGGACTCATCTTCAATGAAGCCTGGTTCAGGGGCTACTAAGGGAGTCCTGGATTAGGGGGCATCCGGACAGCCGGACTATAACCTTTGGCCGGACTGTTGGACTATGAAGATACAAGATTGAAGACTTCATCCCGTGTCCGGATGGGACTCTCCTTGGCGTGGAAGGCAAGCTTGGCAATACGGATGTGTAGATCTCCTTCCTTGTAACCGACTCTATGTAACACTAGCCCCCTCCGGTGTCTATATAAACCGGAGGGTTTAGTCTGTAGGACAGAACAATAACAACAATCATACCATAGGCTAGCTTCTAGGGTTTAGCCTCTCCGATCTCGTGGTAGATCAACTCTTGTACTACCCATATCATCAATATTAATCAAGCAGGAGTAGGGTTTTACCTCCATCGAGATGGCCCAAACCTGGGTAAAACATCGTGTCCCTTGTCTCCTGTTACCATCCGCCTAGACGCACAGTTCGGGACCCCCTACCCGAGATCCGCCGGTTTTGACACCGAGAGCTTGCGTCACGGGCTCCTCGCGAGGTGCCCCTTCCTTGATCTCTCCGCCTCCTCGCGAGCCTGCCTGATGAGGCTGCCTTTGAGGAAGCTTCCTGTCGTCCGCCCCACGAGGCTTGGCCCCTCGCGAGGGTCTTGAGCTTGAGTTGATGAAGATGGGCCGCGCTGGGCCCCCACTTGAGCCACGCCGCAGGCCGCAGGCAGGCAAGTCTGGGGACCCCCGTTCCCAGAACGCCGACACCATCATATGCATATCATATTTTATTTGCATTTTGGTTGCGATCCTAAAAATCCTAAGCAACTCAAGGACCCACGGAGAGAGTTGGGGATTTCATTTATTTTCATATTTGAATTTTTCTCACATTGGAAAAAAGGATCATTTTGATTTTAATAAATTTTCTCTCCGAAATATTTCTGATATTAAAATAAAAAGAGAGAAGATAATATGAATTCTTCAAAAAGAGAGAAATATTGGAGGAAAGAATTTTAAAATCAAATAAATATTTTATTTGGATTATATTCGAGATTTATTTGAATTAGAAAAAAAATATGCATTTTGCAAAATTGCATTTTTAGGCAAGAAAAATGTTCACTTTGTTCTAAATATTTTATTTAGACGGTGAAAATTGTTTTTGGTATTTTTAGAATTTTTCTTAAATTTATTTAGGATTTTTCTTCGGCGGAATTTATTTTTAAAAAAAGTTCTCGACCGGCCCGAGCCGAGCTGAGCCAAGCCCAGCCGCGTCGCCGCCTTGCCCGCGTCGCCCGCCGTGGAGTCGCCGGACTCCCGAAGGAGTCCAACTCACCGTCGCCTCGCCGACCCCCTCTCCAAGTTGGAGAACGAGGGGGGCTTTATAAGCAGCCCCGAGGCCGCCGCCTCCTCCTCGTCTCGCACCGCAGCCCCGCCGCCAGCGCCGCCACCGCTGCCTTGCGTTGCCGCCTAGCGCCGCTGCCCACGCCGCGCCGCCGCTTCCCCGCACCACCGCCCCGCCTAGCCGCCGAAGCCGGAGCCGCCGGATCTCGCCGCCACCCGCCGGATCTCGCCGCTGGTTTTCTCCCGTTAAACAGTATAAAATTAGTTTGGTTTTTTTGGTTTATTTTTTTAGATCGGTTTAGGTTAGATCATTTTTTTATTTGTTCATTAATTAGCGAACGTTCGTCAGATTAGTTTCTGTAATGAAGGAATTCGTTCATTTAGTTCTGTTAGCGAACGTTCGGTCGTTAGTCTTTTTCTTTTTGTTTTATTTTCGGCCAGGGACTTATCCGTGATTATTTTTTATCGCAGATTAGCCCCTGATCTTCAAACCCTCGCAACTTTTTAACCATTCGTCCAAATCCAGTGAAACCAACGCCAAAATATTCGACTCGAACCCCTATTTCCCGTTAATCAACTTGAAAATGATTTTGACAATTTAAAATTTTCTTGCAAGCAAACTTGAATTTGAACTTCTTTTGATCGTAGTTTGAGTTTCGTAGCTCCGGTTGGAGTGATTCTTTTTTCACATCGAAGCTCTTTAGTTGAACTTTCAGTTTAGACTTTCTCATCTGAGCTTTACCCTTGCATCTATGCTTGAGTGCGTATGTATGCTATTGTTTATTTGTGATAGAATTTCTAGAGTGCGAAGCATGCTATTACGAGTCTCTAGGGTTTGCGAATCATCAGCAAGGCAAGTAACACTTTGATCATACCCCGTTTTTACCCAAGTTTTTATGCATTAGTTTCAACCCTCAAACATTGCATGAGTAGGATTGATAACATGTGGGTATTGGGAAGTAGATGATGAGGTAGAACCTATTGTCCTTTATATCAAACCCTGGGAGTTACTTCTATGTTATGCTTATACTGCTATGCTATGCTCGTAGACTTGGTTTGGTTTAAGTGATCCATGACAGATGTGAGAGATGTTAATTAATGGTTAACTTAAGGTGGCTACTTTAATACACATCTGGGTGGATTGGTTGCGGGCACCTGGAGAATCTAGTGTTGTCCTAGGATATCCCGGAGTAACCGTGTGATCATCCTATGGTTCGCCACCCAGGCTCAAAGGGATCATAAGATTATTCATGCTAGAAACTTCCGTGTGCAGCCACAAGCCATTACGGGCTCTGACATAGTTGAGTATGTTGTGTGACCTCTTTCAGTGGTAGGCTAGCAGATGTAGAGGATGTAGGTGGTACTATCTACCCAGAGTAAAGATTTAATGCTTCTGAAAGACTGTGTTTTGGTCATTCGTTTCTCAAACACCATGTAGTGTGAGAAAATCCAACAGAGGAGATCGAGTCTTGTGGGGAAAAGTGCGCAAACCTCTGCAGAGTGTACAAACTAATCATGATTAGCCATGTCCCCGGTTATGGACATCTTGAGTATCTGGTTCTTGAATTATTGATTTTGATCTCATCACTTTAAATTAATTTGTTGGGTACTAAATACTGTTTAATTGGGATTGAGTTGGAGGAACCTTCTCAATGTTTATCAACTACCATGATCATTAAACAAAATATATTCCTTTGTTGTAGGGAAAAATTGGCTTTATGCAAAAATTTAACTTAGAGCTTTCACCAGCCAAATATGCATGCAGTGATAGCTATTTTTCATCATTATCTTATGGTGTGAATTTGCCAATACATTCAATATACTGACCTATATGGCTGCAACGTCTCATGTTGCAGGAATCTTACGACAAGTAAGTGATACGTTAGGGTTACGATTTCTACACTCAACTTTGCCGTTGGTGTTGATGGGAATCCACAACCTTGTTGTTACTTCCGCTATTTGGATTGAGCTAATAGTATTTACGTTATTTCATACATGTGATTTATCTCTGTTATAAATCCTCGAGTATTGTGTGTGTCAGCATACCGATCTAGGGATGACACTTAAGCATAGAGACTTGACCCATTCGGGTCGGGTCGCTACAAAATTGCTCTCTCTAAATATGTATGATCTATTAGTGTGAAGAAGATAAGCTTTATACGAACATGTGATATGTAATAAATAAAAGCGATGGACTGCATAATAAAGGTCTTTATCGCAAGTGGCAATATAAAGTGACGTTCTTTTGCATTAAGATTTTGTGCATCGAACCATAAAAGGGCATGGTAACCTCTGCTTCCCTCTGTGAAGGGCCTATCTTTTATTTTTATCTCCTACCCTTATGCAAGAGTCATGGTGATCATCACCTTTCCTTTTTACACTTTTTCCTTTGGCAAGCTCTATGTGTTGGAGCGATCCGGATATATATATCCACTTGGATGTAGGTTATCATAAAGTATTATTGTTGACATTACCCTTGAGGTAAAAGGTTGGGAGGCAAAACTATAAGCCCCTATCTTTATCTGTGTCCGATTAATACTTTGTACCCATAAGTATCACGTGAGTGTTAGCAATTGTGAAAGTTTATATGATAGTTGAGTATGTGGACTTGCTGAAAAGCTATTATATTGATTGTTTTCGATGTTACGATAAACTGCAATTGCTTCAATGATTGAGATCATAGTTTGTTAGTTTTCAATGAAGTTTCTGATTCGTAATTCGCCTTGTGAATGAATTGTCACTTTATCATAAGAAATTATATGGCAATATATGTTGTTGTTCTAAAGATGATCATGATGCCCTCATGTCCATATTTTATTTTATCGACACCTCTGTCTCTAAACATGTGGACATATTTATCGATATTGGCTTTCGCTTGAGGACAAGCGAGGTCTAAGCTTGGGGGAGTTGATAAGTCCATTTTGCATCATGCTTTTATATTGATATTTAACACATTATGGGTTGTTATTACACATTATATCACAATACTTATGCCTATTCTCTCTTATTTTACAAGGTTTACATGAAGAGGGAGAATATCGGCAGCTGGAATTCTGGACTGGGAAAGGAGCAAATATTACAGACCTATTCTGCACAACTCCAAAAGTCCTGAAAGTTCACGGGGCTTATTTTTGGAATATATAAAAAATATTGGGCGAAGAAAGAACTAGAGGGGGCCACCAGCCAGCCACAAGGGTGGAGGGCGCGCCCCCCGACCTTGTGGGCCCACTGGCAGGCTTCCGGTGCCCATCTTCTGCTATATGTTGTCTTTTACCCTAGAAAAAATCATAAGGAAGCTTTCGGGATGAAGCGCCGCCATCAAGAGGCGGAACCTGGGCAGAACCAATCTAGGGCTCCAGCGGAGCTGTTCTGTCGGAGAAACATCCCTCCGGGAGGGGGAAATCATCGCCATCATCATCGCCATCATCATCGCCATCATCATCGCCATCGATCCTATCATCAAGGGAGGGTCAATCTCTATCAACATGTTCACCAACACCATCTCCTCTCAAACCCAAGTTCATCTGTTGCATTCGATCTTGGTCCCAAAACCTCAGATTGGTACATGTGGGTTGCTAGTAGTGTTGATTACTCCTTGTAGTTGATGCTAGTTGGTTTACTCAGTGGAAGATCATATGTTCAGATCCTTAATGATAATTAATACTCCTCTGATTATGAACATGAATACGCTTTGTGAGTAGTTACGTTTGTTCCTGAGGACATGGGAGAAGTCTTGTTATAAGTAATCATGTGAATTTGGTATTTGTTCGATATTTTGATGAGATGTATGTTGTCTTTCCTTTAGTGGTGTTATGTGAACATCGACTACATGGCACTTCACCATGATTTGGGCATAGGGGAAGGCATTGGTAAGTAATAAGTAGATGATGGGTTGCTAGAGTGACAGAAGCTTAAACCCTAGTTTATATGTTGCTTCGTAAGGGGCTCATTTGGATCCATATGTTTCATGTTATGGTTTGGTTTAGCTTAATACTTCTTTTGTAGTTGCGGATGCTTGCGAGAGGGGTTAACCATAAGTGGGAGGCTTGTCCAAGGAAGGGCAGCACCCAAGCACCGGTCCACCCACATATCAAATTATCAAAGTAATGAACACGAATCATATGAGCATGATGAAAACTAACTTGACAATAATTCCCATGTGTCCTCGGGGGCGCTTTTCTTTATATAAGAGTTTTTCCAGGCTTGTCCTTTTCTACAAAAAGGATTGGGACACCTTGATGCACCTTGTCTACTTCCATTACTTGTTACCCGTTATGATTTATCCTATCACAAAACTATCTGTTACCGATAATTTCAGTGCTTGCAGAGAATACCTTGCTGAAAACCACTTGTCATTTCCTTCTGCTCCTTGTTGGGTTCGACACTCCTACTAATCAAAATGACTACGATAGATCCCCTATACTTGTGGGTCATCAACCACCTTTGGATCTGTGCCTTCGGCGTTGTTGATTTTTATGGCACTGGAACGATAGACCTCCTCGATAATGTAAGGGCCTTTCCCATATAGAGAGAAGCTTTCCTTCAAAAAATCTTAAATGAGAGTTGTATATCAAATCATGATCACCTACATTAAAGTTGCACTTTTGTATCCTTTTATCATGCCATCTTTTAACTTTTTCTTTAAACAACTTGGCATTCTCATAGGCGTGGGTTCTTCATTCATCATGTGAGCTAATGTCCAATAACCTCTTCTCACCGGCAAGTTTGAAATCATAATTGAGCTGTTTAATAGCCCAATATGCCTTATGTTCTAGTTCAAGAGGTAAATGACATACTTTTCCATAAACCATATTATATGGAGACATACCCATAGGATTCTTATAAGCAGTTCTATAAGCCCACAAAGCATCATCAAGTTTCTTAGACCAATTATTTCTAGATCTATTAACAGTCTTTTGCAAAATTAATTTAATCTCTCTATTTCTCAATTCTACTTGACCACTAGACTGAGGATGATATGAGATGCAATTCTATGGTTAACATCATATTTAGCAAGCATTTTATGGAAAGCACCATGAATAAAATGTGAACCACCATGAGTCATTAAATATCTAGGGACTCCAAACCTTGGAAAAATAACTTCTTTAAGCATCTTAGTAGAAGTGTTATGATCAGACACTACTAGTTGGAATAGCTTCTACCCTCTTAGTAACGTAATCAACAGAAACTAAAATATGTGTATACCCATTAAAGGCAGGAAAAGGTACCATATAATCAAAGCCCCAAACATCAAATGGCTCAATAACAAGTGAATAATTCATAGGCATTTCCTGACATATACTAATATTACCAATTCTTTGGCATTCATCACAAGACAATACAAACTTACAAGCATCCTTAAAGAGAGTGGACCAATAGAAACCGGCTTACAATACCTTGTGTGCAGTTCTATCTCCAGCATGGTGTCCTCCGTAAGACTCGAAGTGGCACTTGCGTAGGATCTGTTCCTGTTCATGCTCAGGTACACAACGTCTAATAACACCATCTACTCCTTCTTTATAAAGGTGTGGATCATCCCAAAAGTAATGTCTTAAATCATAGAAAACCTTTTTCTTTTGCTGGTATGTGAAACTAGGTGGTATAAATTTAACAACAATATAATTAGCAAAATTAGCATACCATGGAGTATTCCGAGAACCATTTATGACATTTAGTTGCTCATCAGGAAAGATATCATCAATAGGTACTGGGTTATCAGGAACATTTTCTAACCTAGACAAGTTGTCTGCAACGGGGTTCTTAGCTCCCTTTCTATCAATAATATACAAATCAAATTCTTGTAGCAAGAGAACCCATCTAATAAGTCTAGGTTTAGCATCTTTCTTTTCCATAAGATATTTAATAGCAGCATGATTAGTGTGAACAATTACTCTGGGATCAACAATATAAGGTCTGAACTTATCACATTCAAATACAACTGCTAAAAATTATTTTTCAGTGGTAGCATAATTTCTTTGAGCAATGTCTAGAGTTTTACTAGCATACTGAATAACATTCAGTTTCTTATCAACTCTTTGACCTAGAACAGCACCAACAACATAATCACTAGCATCACACATGATTTGAAAAGGCAAGTTTCAATCAGGTGGCTGAACAATAGGGGCAGAAATCAAGGCTTTCTTTAGTATTTCAAATGCTTCCACACAATCATCATAAAAAACAAAAGGAACATATTTTTGTAAGAGATTAGTGAGAGGCCTAGAAATTTTAGAGAAGTCTTTAATAAACCCCCTACCTCCTATAGAAGCCAGCATGACCAAGGAAACTTCTTATACATTTGATATCTTTAGGACATGGCATCTTTTCAATAGCATCTACTTTATCTTTATTAACTTCAATACCTCTTTCAAAAATTTAATGCCCCAAGACAATGCCTTCATTAACCATAGAGTGGCACTTTTCCCAATTCTAACTACTGCAGGATGCTGCTAACGTGACACTACGATCAGAGACCCTTCAATGAAACTGTGTGCGATGCAATAATCGTAAATGGTGGTGTAAAAGAACCATCAAAAAGGTGCAAAATGTTTGCTATGGCGGAGCCATCAAACACTGTTCATATTTTAGTTGCGTGTGCGATCCAGGGCATACGGTTCAGTCCAATGAACTGTTTGCGATGAGGCAGAACAAAAGAAACGGGCAACCTGATGAAGGCGTGTGCGATATAGAGCATACAATTCACTCAGATAAACTATTTGTGATTAGGCAACACAAAAGAAACGGTCAGCTAGGTCAAGGTGTGTGTGATTGAGGGCATACACTTCAGAAGGATTAACTGTTTGCAATTAGGCAACATAACAGAAACGGGTCAGCCAGATCAAAGTGTCTGCGATTGATGGCTTACACTTCACATGGATGAACTGTTTGTGATTGGCCACAACAAACTGAAACAGCTAGATAGATCAACGTGTGTGCGCTAGACGGGCACACACATTCTAATTAAAAGAAGCATGTGCGATGGTAATAACGAGCATGCACGGTTGTTGGAACAAGACGTGTGTTGACTAATGTCTACTACACAACCTTCTTCTTGTAGACGTTGTTGGGCCTCCAAGTGCAGAGGTTTGTAGGACAGTAGAAAATTTCCCTCAAGTGGATGACCTAAGGTTTATCAATCCGTGGGAGGCGTAGGATGAAGATGGTCTCTCTCAAGCAACCCTGCAACCAAATAACAAAGAGTCTCTTGTGTCCCCAACACACCCAATACAATGGTAAATTGTATAGGTGCACTAGTTCGGCGAAGAGATGGTGATACAAGTGCAATATGGATGGTAGATATAGGTATTTGTAATCTGAAAATATAAAAACAGCAAGGTAACTAATGATAAAAGTGAGCGTAAACGGTATTGCAATGCTAGGAAACAAGGCCTAGGGTTCATACTTTCACTAGTGCAAGTTCTCTCAACAATAATAACATAATTGGATCATATAAATATCCCTCAACATGCCACAAAGAGTCACTCCAAAGTTACTAATAGCATAGAACAAACGAAGAGATTATTGTAGGGTACGAAACCACCTCAAAGTTATTCTTTCGGATCGATCTATTCAAGAGTTCGTAGTAAAATAACACGAAGCTATTCTTTCCATTCGATCTGTCATATAGTTCATACTAGAATAACACCTTAAGACACAAATCAACCAAAACCCTAATGTCACCTAGATACTCCAATGTCACCTCAAGTATCCGTGGGTATGATTATACGATATGCATCACACACTCTCAGATTCATCTATTCAACCAACACAAAGTACTTCAAAGAGTGCCCCAAAATTTCTACCGGAGAGTCAAGACGAAAACGTGTGCTAACCCCAATGCATAAGTTCACAAGGTCACTGAACCCGCAAGTTGATCACCAAAACATACATCCAGTAGATCACGTGAATATCCCATTGTCACCACAGATAAGCACATGCAAGACATACATCAAGTGTTCTCAAATCCTTAGAGACTCAATCTGATAAGATAACTTCAAAGGGAAAACTCAATCCATTTCAAGAGAGTAGCGGGGGAGAAACGTCATAAGATACAACTATAATAGCAAAGCTCACGATACATCAAGATCGTACCACCTCAAGAACACGAGAAAGAGAGATCAAACACATAGCTACAGGTACATACCCTTAGCCCCGAGGGTGAACTACTCCCTCCTCGTCATGGAAAGCACCGGGATGATGAAGATGGCCACCGTTGAGGGATCCCCCTCCGGTAGGGTGCCGGAACAGGGTCCCGATTGGTTTTTGGTGGCTACAGAGGCTTGCGGCGGCGGAACTCCCCGTCTATTCTGCTCCCCGATGTTTTTAGGGTATATGGATATATATATATATATATATATATAGGCGAAAGAAGTCGGTCAGGGGAGCCAGGAGGGGCCCATGAGGGTGGGGGGCGCGCCCAGGGGGTAGGGCGCACCTTCCTGCCTCGTGGTATCCTCGAAGCTTCCCTGACGTCTACTCCAAGTCTCCTGGATTGCTTCCGTTCCAAAAATAACTCTCCCGAAGGTTTTATTCCTTTTGGACTCCGTTTGATATTACTTTTCTTTGAAACACTGAAATAGGCAAGAAAACAACAATTTGGGTTGGGCCTCCGGTTAATAGGTTAGTCCCACAAATAATATAAAAGTGTATAGTAAAGCCCATTAAACATCCAAACAGGAGCCTATTACTACTCGGTTATAAATACTACTACTCCAAGATGACTGCACATACCTCCTCAACTCCTCATCCACAAAAACAAACAAGTCATTCATCATCGTTCCCTTGCGTCCGCCATGGCCAGCGTGAGGTTGCCACCAGGGGGAGGCGAGTCTGGAAGCAGGATCACGAGAGATGTCTCGTCTTGCCGCGAAAGCAACCAACATGTCCCGCTGCGCGGCCGTAGCAGCAAAGAGGTCCCGCCGCGCCGCCGAAGCAGTAGGGAGGTCCCACTGCGTCGTCGATGCAGCAGACTGGTCCGGCCGCACCGCAGAAGCAGAAGAGATGACCCGCCACGCGGCGAATGCAGCAAAGATGTCCTCCCGTGCCGCGGCAGCCTGGGAAAATGTCTCGTAGGTAGGCGAGGACTCTTACAGGCGCATGCGTGCCCTCGTCCTTAGGCAGCTGGACTAGATCTCCAGTTGGGCGAGGTTGCAGGATGACCTGAAAGCCTCGTTTGAACAGTCTACGGCGTCATCCGACAACTAAATGAGAGCAATGTGAAGCTCCGGGCCGAGCGCGACCTGCTGAGGGCGAAGATCGTCGGATGTGTGGAGCAGCAGGAGCAGACCACTGCCTTGATGAAGAAGACCGGCGTAATCATCGAGAAACTTATAGACGAGAATGCCATGCTGCGCATCGAGCACAGAAGGCTGGTGGAGGAATCCGTGGATGCTCTCAAGCAGCATCTGGAGGACAAGAAAGAGCTCATCACCGCTTGCCACGGAGACTAGTTCCCGCGGCCTGCAGCAAGGCATCAAGGAAGTAGAGATCAGCGAGCCAGATCGTTCTCTTCCTTCTTCTTTTCCCTTGTGTATTTCGGGCGTCACCACATGTGGCTTTTTTAATTATGTTCCTAAATATGTAAGACAATTATTATCCACTGTCATCGTCCTTATATTCATCATGCTTGCTATAAGTCGCAGTCGATGCTATATAGGTCCGTCGGATCTTACATCAAGATCCGTGCAAACCTTTCTTTTCAGATTTTCATTTTTCTCTCTTAAATCTCAGTCCAGTGAGACATATAGACACGCCGTAGAACAGGTGCTCGGGCGCCATTAATGCAGACGTTGGGAGGGAGGTGCGCGGCGGGTAGCGGTCAAAGGGCTCTCCTCCCGATGTGCACACGCAGGGGTCTGATCGCACGCCCCCCGTACTCAAATAGCTACCCCACACGGCACCTCCTAGCCAATAAAAAAAGGGGACGCGTGGCGGCACGTAATTGGTAAGTAGAACGCCCACGGTTTCAATAATACTTGTTTTTCCGATTTGTAACGTGACAACACTTGTTCCAAAATGACTTTGTGATTGTTAATGTGTGCGCCTTCACAAATCGGATAGAAAAATTACCACAACATGTTGGTGCCATGTCATGACACCATGCCAAGTTTCATGACTTTCAAGCGTGTTTTGGGTTTATAGGAATTAAAAAACCAAGTTTCACAATCTTTCCGGCCGAGCCACAACGCTTAGTTGTTTGAATTTCATTCCCATCTCTTGCATACGACCTAGAAATTCACCCAAGGACACCCATGTGATTTTTCAAACAACTTTGGTGCACTGGAGCATGTGCTTGTAGTTCCAAAATTTGAATTATGCACATTAAATGCGCAGAAACTCAATTAATGTATAAAAAGGCCAAACGAATCCGGAATAATTCCAAAATTTAGCACGATACTTCTATTCGGTCTAATATGCCTGTGTAAAAAAATTAAGGCGGGAGAAGGCAGTGTACGTATGTCGTTTCGCACATGGAGGTGACATGTTCCCTCTTGGAACCATGAGCCTTCTTGAGGGAAGCTCCAGTTTGCAAGAAGCTTACGCGAAAGCTTGTCTCAATTCGGCCAAATAAATTACCGCAGCATGTCGGTGCCATGTCATGACACCATGCCAAGTTTCATGATTTTCGGGCGTGCTTTGGATTAATAGGAATTAAAAAACCAAGTTTCTCAATCTTTTAGGCCGAGCCACGACGCCCAGATGTTTGATTTTCATTCCCATCTCTTGCATAGGACCTAGAAATTCACCCAAGGACACACATGTGATTTTCAAACAACTTTGGTGCACTAGAGCATGTGCTTGTAGTTCAAATTTGAATTATGCACATTAAATGCGCAGAAACTTAATTAATGTATAAAAAAGGCCAAACGAACCCTGAATAATTCCAAAATTTAGCACAATACTTCTATTTGGTCTAATTTGCCCGTGTAAAAAAATTAAGGTTGGAGAAGGCAATGTATGTATGTCGTTTCGCACACGGAGGTGACATGTTCCCTCTTGGAACCACGAGCCTTCTTGAGGGAAGCTCCGGTTTGCAAGAATCTTACAGCAAAGCTTGTCCCAATTTGGCCAAAAAAATTACCGCAGCATGTTGGTGCCATGTCATGACACCATGTTGAGTTTCATGATTTTCAGGCGTGTTTTGGATTTACAGGAATTAAAAAACCAAGTTTCTCAATCTTTCCGGGCGAGCCACGATGCCCAGATGTTTGAATTTCATTCCCATTTATGGCATGGGACCTATAAATTCACCCCAGGACACACATGTGATTTTTCAACCAACTTTGGTGCACTGGAGCATGTGCTTGTAGTTCAAATTTGAATTATGCACATTAAATGCGCAGAAACTCAATTAAAGTATAAAAAAGGGCAAACGAATCCGGAATAATTCCAAAATTTAGCACGATACTTCTATTTGGCCTAATCTTCCTGTGTAAAAAAATTAAGGTAGGAGAAGGCAGTGTACGTATGTTGTTTCGCACACGAAGGTGACACGTTCCCTCTCGGAACCACGAGCCTTCTTGAGGGAAGCTCCGGTTTGCAAGAAACTTACACCAAAGCTTGTCCCAATTTGGCCAAAAAAATTACCGCAGCATGTTGGTGCCATGTCAAGACACCATGCCAAGTTTCATAATTTTTAGGCGTGTTTTGGATTTACATGAATTAAAAAACCAAGTTTCTCAATCTTTCCGGCTGAGCCACGACGCCCAGATGTTTGAATTTCATTCCCATTTCTGGCATGGGACCTATAAATTCACCCAAGGACACACATGTGTTTTTTCAACCAGCTTTGGTGCATAGGAGCATTTGCTTGTAGTTCAAATTTGAATTATGCACATTAAATGCGCAAAAACTCAATTAATGTATAAAAAAGGCCAAACAAACCAAGAATAATTCCAAAATTTAGCATGATACTTCTATTTGGTCTAATTTGCCTATGTAAAAAAGTTAAGGCGGGAGAAGGCAGTATACGTATCTCATTTCGCACACGGAGGTGACACGTTCCCTCTCGGAACCACAAGCCTTCTTGAGGGAAGCTCCGGTTTGCAGGAAGCTTACACCAAAGCTTGTCCCAACTCGGCCAAAAAAATTACCGCAACATGTTGGTGCCATGTCATGACACCATGCCAAGTTTCATGATTTTCAGGCATGTTTTGGATTTACAGGAATTAAAAAACAAAGTTTTTCAATCTTTCCGGCCGAGCCACAGTGCCCAGATGTTTGAATTTCATTCCCATTTCTTGCATGGGACCTATAAATTCACCCAAAGACACACATGTGATTTTTCAACCAACTTTGGTGCACTGGAGCATGTGCTTGTAGTTCAAATTTGAATTATGCACATTAAATGCCCAGAAACTCAATTAATGTATAAAAAAGGCCAAACAAACCCGGAATAATTCCAAAATTTAGCACGATACTTCTATTTGGTCTAATCTGCCAGTGTGCAAAAATTAAGGCGGGAGAAGGCAGTGTACGTATGTCGTTTCACACACGGAGGTGACACGTTCCCTCTCAGGACCAAGAGCCTTCTTGAGGGAAGCTCCGGTTTTCAAGAAGCTTACACCAATGCTTGTCCCAATTCGTCCAAAAAAATTACTGCATCATGTTGGTGCCATGTCATGACACCATGCCAAGTTTCATGATTTTCAGCCGTGTTTTGGATTTACGGGAATTAAAAAACCAAGTTTCTCAATCATTCCGGCCGAGCCACGACGCCTAGATGTTTTAATTTCATTCCCATTTCTTGCATGGGACCTATAAATTCACCCAAAGACACAGATGTGATTTTTCAACGAACTTTGGTGCATTGGAGCATGTGCTTGTAGTTCAAATTTGAATTATGCACATTAAATGCCTAGAAACTCAATTAATGCATAAAAATGCCAAACGAGCCCGGAATAATTCCAAATTTAAACACGACAATCATGTACTAGTTGCATGTTCACTGTAGGTAAATGTTCTAGCAATTCAAACACCATCCTTCCCCTCTAACACCATTTTGTCTTTCAAAACATAATGAAAAAAATCAGGTATACCATAAACAGTTTACTTGAAGGAATCATGTGGGATGCGATATAGAATATATTGGCACACCGTCTTGTCTGGCTTACGCAGGAAGCTTCGTCGTCTACAGTCCATCGCCCCCGCTTGAACCACACTTGCGCGCTAGTTTCTCGTGGCACCGAGCGAAGTTTTTTTTCCACCACGGATATATCTATCTCCCCGCCCCCTCCCTCCTACCAAAAGCCACATTTCCATTGTTCCTCCTTGCTTTCCAAGTTCAAACCTTCACTGCTGCTTACTGGCAGCTCAACCTCCTCACCGGCGATCCTTCTTCTTGCAGCGCTGCCTCCTCGCCGGTGACCCTTCTTCTTGTTGCACGGCCTCCTCGCCGCCGACCCTTCTTCTTGCTGCGCGGCCTCGTCGATATGGTCAGGTAATCCACACCCCACCCACACCATCCTCCTACTTTCCCGTCCCACATGCCCCGACCGACGGAGCGACACCTTCTACCAAAATCACTGCCCCCCATCCAATTAAGCGCTGCCCACAGCCATTTTGCACGCAGTATAACATGGAGCTCAGTAGCATGCGGCTACACATGCGAACGAGGTCGCTATGGCTGCCATGCGTGTTGACCGCCAGATCTTGGAGGAGCACCCCGTCTTCGAGGCCACCGCCGACACAGCCATGCGGTTGTCTACTTTATAATACAGTTCGTGATGATTTCTCGAGGCCACCGCTGGTGCCTTCTAGTGATTTGTCCTCTGTAATGTTAATACGCAATCTAATGTTCAGTTAACAGTTTGGTCCTCTGAAATGTAATGTTTAGTTAACACTTTAGTCCAACAATTGCTACATTTCGTAGTATTGTTCTCAAGCATTCTTTGGTTTGCTAACTGTCTTATCTTCTAGTACATGTTTCTATTCTGCAATGTCGTGCTCGGTTAACTATTTTGGTTCATTTGGTCTGTTGTCCATTTAACTGTTTGGTTTAGTTCTGCAATTTGATTTTCATTTGCTATGGGTACAATTTTGTATTGTTATGCATGTGACACCAACCGAATTTGGTTGTACTCAATATATATTCTACTGATAGTATGGAAACTCTCAGTTAACCTGATCAAGATCTTCCTTATGTGTGTTGAAGGGAAAAAATGGGAGACACTGCGGTTTACCATCGAGGTTTGTTCAAGCAGGGTCCTTTGGCTAATATCACATTATTGTGCAGTTGCAGGAATCATTCTAATATTTAGATTTCTTACAATCTGGTCTTGCACATGTAGGTCCTGCTGTCAGAGGCTTGGACCCACTATTCGACCCATTTTGCATATGCGGAAATGAGATGTCCATGGATATCAGTCAAGTCAAGAAACTCAGAAAGATTGTTAGGATGAAGAAACTTGCGACAAATAATAGCAAGATCTTTGTTTGCACAATGAAGAAGACACCAGTCAACTATAGGATGGTATGAACTCTATTACCTTGTTTTTACCCCATGCACCATTTCAAAATTTACAACAGTGATTTATGCATAGCTTTGTTTTTAGTACTTTTCAAAGTAGTTCACCAATGATTACCTCTCAAACCACCTGCATGGTCAAGAGGCGAGGAAGGTATTCATTCAACACCCACGGTACAATATTGAAGTCTTGCTGAAGAGGACGAAGGTTGGGCGGGCAATTATCCATAGCCACTGGCCTAAAGTTGCAAGGACATTCAACGTCACTGAAGGCTCAATATTTGCCTTCCGCTTCTGTAGTTTCCAAGATGAGATTCATCTGTCTATTTACCGTGTATGATGCTACTTTCCAAAGGTTTTTGATGCTGCATGTGAAACTTGGTGCTATTCTGTAATGGCGTAACTGAGTGCCGAAGCTATCTGATGTAATTCGATTATGAAATCCTGGTTGCTTTTATACGAATATGAAATATTTGGCGTGTTTTGTAAGAAATATCAGTTTGATTAGTACATGGATTATCAATAATAGGCTAATTACCCTGCTTATTGGGATTTTCTATTGCAAGCGGTTACTCAGACAACACTGTGGGCGTTGAACTGAAACAACCTGCATGGTTTCTAGAAAGTAGGCATGTTCGATCAACTAACAATCACACATGGCTTCCGGCAGCGAACTGTTTGCGTTAGACCACCTTGCACAAACGTTTCCACACAAAGAACTGTGTGTGATATACATACCTACGGAAATGTTTTTCTAGGATTCACCATGTGGGATGTACATACCTACGGAAATGATTTTCTGGGATTCACCATGTGGGATGTACATACCTACGGAAATGATTTTCAGGGATTCACCGTGTGGGATGTACATACCTATGAAAATGATTGGGTTTTGATGCCTCGCCCGATCGCACACGGCCCCAGCCTGGGTCCCAGGAGGGCCTATCCCCAACGATTTCTGGGTCATGTGGGAAGGACCCCCTATCGCCCACACTCACTTGGCGATGGTTCCAAATGCCGTCACCGAAAGGGGTTAAAAACTATTTGTTTAGCACGTTGATGTACTAGTGTCAAGACAAGATTAGTTTCTTCACATCTCTGCAAAACTCGATCAAGGTTGCTTAAGAAATCATCAAAAGAAGTTCCGTAAACGGAGAAATCATCCATGAAAACCTCAACAATCTTTTCACAAAAGTCAGAGAATATAGCAGTCATACATCTTTAAAAGGTAGTAGGTGCATTGCATAAACCAAAAGGCATACGTCTATAAGGAAAGGTACCGAAAGGGAAAGTGAAAGAGGCTTTCTCTTGATCCTCTTTTGACACAGGTATTTGAGAGAAACCAGAATAACCATCTAGAAAGCAAAATGTGTATGCTTGGATAATCTTTCTAACATTTGATCAATAAAATGTAGAGGGCAATGATCTTTTCTAGTGGCTTTATTTAATTTGCAAAAATCAATTACCATTCTATAACCTGTAACAATTCTTTGAGGAATCAATTCATTCTTATCATTAGAAACAATAGTGATACCTCCTTTCTTAGGGACACAATGAACAGGACTTACCCACTGACTATCAGCAATAGGATAAATTATACCTGCCTCCAGAAGCTTTAGTATTTCATTTCTTACCACTTCTTTCATCTTAGAATTTAACAGTCGTTGATGATCAACAACTGGGTTAGCATCTTTCTCCAATTTTATTTTGTCCTAACATAAAGTGGGACTAATGCCCTTAAGATCATCGAGAGTATATCCAATAGCGGCACGGTGCTTCTTCAGAGTTTTCAATAATTTCTTTTCTTCATGCTCTGAAAGGTTAGCACTAATAATAATAAGATATATCTTCTTTTCATCAAGGTAAGCATATTTCAAGGTATGAGGTAATTTTTTAAGCTCAAACACGGGATCACCCTTGGGTGGAGGAGGATCCCCGAGGATTTCAACAGGCAAATTGTGCTTCAAAATAGGCCCTTGATTAAAGAATACTTCATCTATTTCTCTTCTTTCATTCATAGACAAATCATTCTCATGGTCTAGCAAATATTGTTCTAAAGGATCAGAAGGAGGCACGACAATAGAAGCAAGACCAATAATTTCATCTTTACTAGGCAATTCTTTATCATGAGGTTGTCTATGAAATTTAGGGAAATTAAAATCATGAGACATATCTCCTAAACCAACAGTAGCAATATCTTTCTCACTATATATCTTAGCATTAACAATATTCAAGAAAGGTCTAACAAATATAATGGCACAAAAATTATCTTGTGGGGAACCCGGAACAAGAAAATCAGTAGGATATTTAATTTTTCCCACACAAGACTTCAACATATCTAACAATCCCAATTGGTGATATGGTATCTCTATTGGCAAGCTTAATAGTAACATCAATATCTTCTATCTCCGCAGGTGCAATATCATTCATAATTTCTTTATATAAGGTATAAGGAATTGCACTCACACTAGCACCCACATCACATAAGTCATGATAACAATGATCTCCTATTTTAACAGAAACAACAGGCATGCCAACAATAGGTCTATGTTTATCTTTAGTATTAGGTTTAGCAATTCTAGCAGCTTCATCACAGAAATAAATAACATGCCCATCAATATTATGAACCAGGAGATCTTTAACCATAGCAATACTAGGTTCGACTTTAATTTGCTCAGAGGTTTTGGGAGTTCTAATATTATTTTTGTTATCCACAATTGAAGCATTAGCATGATCCTCTATTCTAACAGGGAACGGTGGCTTTTCAATATAAGTAGTAGGAACAATAGGATCAACATTACAAGTAATAGTTACTTCTTCAACTTTAATAGGTTCAACTACTTTAACTTCAATGGGAGGACGATATTTAAACCACTTCTACTTAGGGAGATCAACATGAGTAGCAAAAGATTCATAGAAAGAAGCTACTATCTCAGAGTCAAGTCCATATTCACAAAAATCAACCCCTTATGAAGCAACGCATAAACTAGGGTTTAAGCTTCTGTCACTCTAGCAACCTGTCATCTACTTATTACTTCCCAATGCCTTCCCCTAGGCCCAAATCATGGTGAAGTGTCATGTAGTAGACATTCACATAACACCACTAGAGGAAAGACAACATACATCTCATCAAAATATCCAACGAATACAAAATTCACATGATTACTTATAACAAGACTTCTCCCATGTCCCCAGGAACAAATGTAACTACTCACAAAGCATATTCATGTTCATAATCAAAGGAGTATTAATTATCATTAAGGATTTGAACATATGATCTTCCACCGAATAAACCAACTAGCATCAACTACAAGGAGTAATCAACACTACTAGCAACCCACAGGTACCAATCTGAGGTTTTGAGACAAAGATCGGATACAAGAGATGAACTAGGGTTTGAGAGGAGATGGTGCTGGTGAAGATGTTGACGGAGATTGACCCCCTCTCGATTAGAGGATCATTGGTGATGACGCTGGCTCGATTTCACACTCCCGGCGGGATGTTTCCCTGGCAGAATCGCTCTGCCGGAGCTCTAGATTGCTCCTGCCCAGGTTCCGCCTCGAGACGGCGGCGCTTCGTCCCGAAAGCTTCCTTCTTATTTTTTCCAGGTCAACAGTACTGCAGGATATCGCTAACGCGACACTACAATTAATGACCCTTTGCCGAAACTGCGTGCGATGCAATAATCGCAAACGGTGGTGTAAACAACCATCAAAAAAGGTGCAAAACATTTGTTGTGGCGGAGCCATCAAACACGGTTCAGATTTTAGTTGCTTGTGCAATGCAAGGCACACGGTTAATCCATTCCAACTGTTTGCGATGAGTCAGAACAACAGAAATGGGAAGCCAAATGAATGTGTGTGCGTTGTAGGACACACGGTTAATCCATTCGAACTGTTTGCAATGAGGTAGAACAACAGAAATGGGCAGCCATATCAATGTGTGTGCGATATATGACATACGGTTCACTCGGACGAACTGTTTTCGATTAGGGAACACAAGAGAAATGGTTCAACTTAACAAGACGTGTGTGATATGCGGCATACAGTTCACATGGATGAACTGTTTGCGATGAGCCAAAAGAACACAAAGGACTCGTGTAAACAAGATGTGTGTGGTACGGGGAAAATAGCTGACTCGGATGAACTGTTTGCGATGATTAATTACAACACAAACGGTCAATACAGTTACTTCGTGTGCGATTCTTTGTGTAAAAAAAACTTTGAAAAATGCAAACTAGTTGCTTGCGGTGGCTAGGAGTATCACACACGATGCGTCTACGAGTACTTGTGTGCGATGCTTAGTATGCTACACATACGTTTTCTTATGTTAACATGTGTGTGAATTTGCAATATGGACAGTTAATATGCAAATGCCTTCTGGACATCGGGCACACGCTTAAACTCAATGAACTGTGTACGATACTAATACTTTCCATGAAAATTTATGAACTTGGGTAACAACATTTGAGTAACATATATATAGTGGTTACACTATTCGACAAAAGGAGGATCTTCATAACAGGGTTTTGACAACCATATGGTCCATATCTACATACTTAACATAGTAACAACTATCACATTTTAAGAGGCTAAGGGCCAACAACCATATGGTCCATATCTACATACTTAACATTAAGGATAGTAAAATTGAGCCTAAACCGAGCTCTCTCAGCGAATTAGCTTCTTCGGCCGTCCGTTTCACGATCTGATCTTTCCTGACCGTTAGATTCCGTTTAAAAGCCAATTTGTCCCATAATCTGGGTAACTTGGGCCAGTTGTCCTATGGGCTGCTGCTCCAGAGGCTGAAACGAAGGCCTCCGGTGCACTGGGCCGTCGGCCAGCCCATTCTACCACTAGGCCTCGAGGGATGGGAGCAAAAAGCTGCCGATGCGAGCCGCACAGAGGAGCCACCGGTTTCATCGAGTACTGCTGCAGGCGCACAGAGGAGACGTGGGCGATCATCCGACGCTGGTGGAGATTAGGCCAGGTTCGCGAGGGATTCCGGCGAGGTGGGAATCGACTCGAGGCGAGGCATCTAGCCCGGATCGACCGGACGTGACGTGCGCGAGGGTGCGGTGCGGCGAACCCTAGCGCCGCCGGGTTGCCCTCCTACTCACGAAGGTCACCCCTCCTCCAAGGGAGGCAAATCTCTGATAGCTATTGTAGGTCAGTGTTTGATAATTTGTTTATTTGGCAAATAAATCTGTCGTTGTATGCTTATACTTCCACTGCTTCCCATCCACAATTATCCACATCGACTAATATGACTATTTTCGTACAGTCTTGCTCTCGATGCCATATCAGATTGACTATGCATACGCGGGAAGACACCTAGCGGACTGTAGACCTTCCTTTCTATCGGCTGGATCTTCAGCAGCAGAAGACAGTGCTGCTTCCAGCCTCACCTCGTTCCGCTGGTGTTTGTTTTACCGTTGCCCCACCCTGCCTACCCAGGTACCCAACAAATCATTATCATTAGTACTGGTTATTGTTGACTAGACAACTTTCAGAATTTGAATTGTAAGGGTCACATTACAGAGCAAGTAGCAGAAGCAATAATGGCTTACATCTCTCAGTTGTGTTCTTTCCTTTGAGAATTGAGGTTCCAATTCCAATGAACAAATAGCTCCACATTTGGTGTTATGAGGAATAGTAGATATCTTAATGGTGGCAATTGTCGGTGTTCTGGGAACGGGGGTCCCCAGACTAGCCTGCCTGCGGCGTGGCTCAAGTGGGGGCACAGCGCGGCCCCTCTTCATCAACTCAAGCTCAAGACCCTCGCGAGGTGCCAAGCCTCGCGGGGCGAACGATAGGAAGCTTCCTCAGAGGCAGCCTCATCAGGCAGGCTCGTGAGGAGGAGGAGAGATCAAGGCAGGGGCACCTCGCGAGGAGCCCGTGACGCAAGCCATGACGATCGAGACCAGGCGGGCGTCGGCCTGCGCAGTGTCCTTGTTTCCCCTTTGGTGCAAAGGGGGCAAGCACAGGCCAAGGCATCAGGCAAAGGTTACCCTTCCGATGCAACGAGACCAAGACTAGCCGAGCGGCAGGACGGAGGTCACCGTGGAGCCCAAGACGGCGTCATCACCAGTGCTTTTGGCAGCCAAAGACCACCTTTGGTCAGGATAACTTGTACTAGATGTTCCCCTTCAAAATGGCCAACTGTTGGCGCCCTTTCCGCTCATTATTTGGGGAGAGGCCCAAGGCCTCTATAAATAGAGCGAGCCACCACAGAGTAGAGGCAGCTAGATCTAATCGGATAGAGAGACCAAGTAGAACACACCGCACCAGCTCAAGAACACCCCTCGCGAGGCTGTTCTTCCTCTGTACTGTTCATCTTCAGCCCCTGAGGCAATCCACCACACCACACACTGGAGTAGGGTATCACACCACAACGGTGGCCCGAACCAGTATAAATCTCGTGTGCTTTGCGTTGTTCATCGTTTCCAGCTTACATCGCACGAGGAGATCGGATGTAGATCGTTAGGGGAGAGATCTCGGCGCGCACCCCAGTGTTCGAACCTCAAGGGTCTGCCGGAACCCGAAATCCGACATTTGGCGCGCCAGGTAGGGGTGCGCCGTGTTGGAAATATGCCCTAGAGGCAATAATAAATTTGTTATTATTATTATATTTCATTGTTCATGATAATCGTTTATTATCCATGCTAGAATTGTATTGATAGGAAACTCAGATACATGTGTGGATAAATAGACAACACCATGTCCCTAGTAAGCCTCTAGTTGACTAGCTCATTGATCAATAGATGGTTACGGTTTCCTGACCACGGACATTGGATGTCGTTGATAACGGGATCACATCACTAGGAGAATGATGTGATGGACAAGACCCAATCCTAAGCCTAGCACAAGATCGTGTAGTTCGTTTTCTAAAGCTTTTCTAATGTCAAGTATCATTTCCTTAGACCATGAGATTGTGCAACTCCCGGATACCGTAGGAGTGCTTTGGGTGTGCCAAACGTCACAACATAACTGGGTGGCTATAAAGGTACACTACAGGTATCTCTGAAAGTGTTTGTTGGGTTGGCACGAATCGAGACTGGGATTTGTCACTCTGTGTAAACGGAGAGGTATCTCTGGGCCCACTCGGTAGGACATCATCATAATGTGCACAATGTGATCAAGGAGTTGATCACAGGATGATGTGTTACGGAACGAGTAAAGAGACTTGCTGGTAACGAGATTGAACAAGGTATCGGGATACCGACGATCGAATCTCGGGAAAGTATCATACCGATGGACAAAGGGAATTGTATACGGGATTGATTGAATCCTTAACATCGTGGTTCATCCGATGAGATCATCATGGAGCATGTGGGAGCCAACATGGGTATCCAGATCCCGCTGTTGGTTATTGACCGGAGAGTTGTCTCGGCCATGTCTGCATGACTCCCGAGCCCGTAGGGTCTACACACTTAAGGTTTGATGATGCTAGGGTTATAGGGAATAGATATACGTGGTTACCAAATGTTGTTCGGAGTCCTGGATGAGATCCCGGACGTCATGAGGAGTTCCGGAATGGTCCGGAGGTAAAGATTTATATATGGGAAGTCATCATACGGTCACCAAAATAATTCGGGGGTTACCGGTATTGTACCGGGACCACTGGAGGGGTTCCGGGGGTCCACCGGGAGGGTCCACCTGCCCCGGAGGGCCTTATGGGCTGTGTGTGGAGAGGGACCAGCCCCTTAGTGGGCTGGGCGCCTCCCCCCTAGGGCCCATGCACCTAGGGTTTGGGGGAACCCTAAAGGGGGGGCGCCCCCCTTGCCTTGGGGGGCAAGGCAACCCCCCTGGCCGCCGCCCCCTCCTCAGATTGGATTTGAGGGGGTCGGCCCCCCTCTCCCTTGCCCCTATATATATGTGCGGGGTGGGAGGGCAGCCGCACCCTAGTTCTGGCGCAGCCCTCCCCCTCTCCCAAGTCCTCCTCCTCTCCCGCGGTGCTTGGCGAAGCCCTGCAGGATTGCCACGCTCCTCCTTCACCACCACGCCGTCGTGCTGCTGCTGGATGGAGTCTTCCCCAACCTCTCCTTCTCCCCTTGCTGGATCAAGGCGTAGGAGACGTCACCGGGCTGCACGTGTGTTGAACGCAGAGGTGCCGTGGTTCGGCGCTTAGATCGGAATCAACCGTGATCTGAATCGCTATGAGTACGACTCCTTCATCCGCGTTCTTGCAACGCTTCCACTTAGCGATCTACAAGGGTATGTAGATGCACTCTCCTTCCCCTCGTTGCTAGATTACTCCATAGATTGATCTTGGTGATGTGTAGAAAATTTTAAATTTCTGCTACAATCCCCAACGGTGGCATCATGAGCTAGGTCTATGCGTAGTTTCTATGCACGAGTAGAACACAAGTTGTTGTGGGCGTCAATTTTGTCAATTTGCTTGCCGTTACTAGTCTTATCTTGATTCGGCGGCATCGTGGGATGAAGCGGCCCGGACCGACCTTACACGTACTCTTACGTGAGACTGGTTCCACCGACTGACATGCACTAGTTGCATAAGGTGGCTAGCGGGTGTCTGTCTCTCCCACTTTAGTTGGATCGGATTCGATGAAAAGGGTCCTTATGAAGGGTAAATAGAAATTGGCATATCACGTTGTGTTTTTCGCGTAGGTAAGAAACGTTCTTGCTAGAAACCTATAGCAGCCACATAAAAACTTGCAACAACAATTAGAGGACGTCTAACTTGTTTTTGCAGCATATGCCTTGTGATGTGATATGGCCAAAAGGATGTGATGAATGATATATGTGATGTATGAGATTGATCATGTTCTTGTAATAGGAATCACGACTTGCATGTCGATGAGTATGACAACCGGCAGGAGCCATAGGAGTTTTCTTAATTTATTTATGACCTGCATGTCAACATAAATGTCATGTAATTACTTTAGTTTATTGCTAAAGCGTTAGCCATAGTAGTAGAAGTAACAGATGACGAGACAACTTCAAGAAGACACGATGATGGAGATCATGATGACGGAGATCATGATGATGGAGATCATGGTGTCATGCCGGTGACAACGATGATCATGGAGCCCCGAAGATGGAGATCAAAAGGAGCAAAAATGATATTGGCCATATCATGTCACTATTTGATTGCATGTGATGTTTATCATGTTTTACATCTTATTTGCTTAGAACGATGGTAGCTTAAATAAGATGATCCCTCACTAAAATTTCACGAAAAGTGTTCCCCCTAACTGAGCACCGTTGCGAAGGTTCATTGTTTCGAAGCACCACGTGATGATCGGGTGTGATAGATTCTAACGTTTGAATACAACGGGTGTTGACGAGCCTAGCATGTACAGACATGGCCTCGGGACACATGCGAAACACTTAGGTTAACTTGACGAGCCTAGCATGTACAGACATGGCCTCGGAACACGGAAGACCGAAAGGTCGAACATGAGTCGTATAGGAGATACGATCAACATGAGATATTCACCATTGATGACTAGTCCGTCTCACGTGATGATCAGACACGGCCTAGTCGATTCGGATCATGTTTCACTTAGATGACTAGAGGGATGTCTATCTGAGTGGGAGTTCATTAAACAATTTGATTAGATGAACTCAATTATCATGAACATAGTCTAAATTGTCTTTGCAAATATGTTGTAGATAAATAGCTCACGTTGTAGCTCCCTGTTTCAATACGTTCCTAGAGCAAGATTAAGTTGAAAGATATTGTAAGCAATGATGCGGACTAGGTCCGTAGTCCAAGGAGTGTCCTCACTTCTACACAAAAGGCTTACGTCTTTGATGCACCGCTCGATGTGCAAACCCCTACAACGTCGTCTGTGGATGTTGTGAACACCTGTCAGACACATCCTGATGACTACTTGATAGTTTAGTGCACCATACTTTCCGGCTTAGAATCGGGATTCCAATGACGTTTTGAACGCCATAGAACATATGAGATGTTCCAAGAGCTGAAATTGGGATTTCAGGCTCATGCCCGTGTTGAGAGGTGTGAGACCTCTGACAAGTTCTTTTGCCAACAAGATGGAGGAGAATAGCTCAGCTAGTGAGCTTGTGCTCAGAATGTCTGGGTGCTACAATCACTTAAATCAAGTGGGAGTTAAACTTCCAGATAAGATAGTGATTGATAGAGTTCTCTAGCCACTATCACTGAGCTACTAGATCTTCGTGATGAACTATGACATGCAAGGGATGGAGTTGATCACGGAGCTATTCGCGGTGCTTAAGACCGCAAAAGGTAGAAATCAAGAAGGAGCATCAAGTGTTGATGGTTTGACAAGACCACTGGTTTCAAGAAGGGCAAGGGCTAGAAGGGAAACTTCATGGATGGCAAACCAGTTGCTGCTCCAGTGAAGGAACCCAAGGTTGAACCCAAACCCGAGACTAAATGCTTTTATTGTAAGGGGAACGGTCACTGGTAGCGGAATTACCCCAAATGCATGGTAGATAAGAAGGTTGGCAACTTCAACAAAGTATATACGTGTTATTAATGTGTACCTCACTAGTACTCCTGGTAGCACCTGGGTATTGGATACCGGTTCAGTTGCTATTATTGGTGACTTGAAGCAAAAGCTACGGACTAAACGGAGACTGGCTAAGGGCGAGGTGACGATGTGTGTTGGAAGTGTTTCCAAAGTTGATGAGATCACCATCGCACGCTCCATCTGCCTTCGGGATTAGTATTGAACCTAGATAAATGTTATCAGGTGTCTACGTTGAGCATGAATATGATTAGATCATGTTCATTGCAATACGGTCATTCATTTAAGTTAGAGAATAATGGTTATTCTGTTTACATGAATAATACCTTTCATGGTCATGCACCCTATGTGAAAGGTTCATTGAATCTCGATCGTGGTAATACACATGTTCACGCCAAAAGATGTAGAGTTAATAATGATAGTACCACTTTCTCATGGCATTGCCGCTTAGGTCATATTGGCGTAAGATGCATGAAGAAACTCCATGTCGATGGATGTTTGGAGTCACTTGATTTTGAATCACTTGACACATGCGAGCCATGCCTCATGGGCAGGATGACTAAGACCCCGTTTTCAAGTACAATGAAACGGGCAAGTGACTTGATGGAAATCATGCATGCTGATGCGTGTGATCCAATGAGAATTGAAGCATGCGGTGGATATCGCTATTTTCTCATCTTCACTGACGATTTAGGTAGATATAGGTATATCTACTTAATGAAGCACAAGTCTGAAATGTTTGAAAAGTTCAAGCGATTTTAGAGTGAAGTTAATAATCATCATAACAATAAGATCATGTTCCTACAATCTGATCAAAAAGGGATTTTCTGAGTTATGAGTTTGGCAATCACTTAAGACATTGTGGAATTGTTTCACAGTTGAAGCCAACTGGAACACCACAAGGTAGTGGTGTGTCCGGACGTCGTAATCGAACCCTATGAGATATGTTGCGATCTATGATGTCTCTTACCAATCTACCGTTTTCATTTTGAGGTTATGCGTTAGAGACAGCTGCATTCACTTTAGATAGGACACCATCTAAGTCCGTTGAGATGACGTTGTATGAACATTGGTTTGGCAAGAAACCAAAGTTGTCGTTTCTTAATGTTTGGGGCTGCGATGCTTAAGGCTTCAGCCGGAGAAGCTCGAACCCAAAGCGGACAAACACATCTTCATAGGATACCCAAAGGTGACAGTAGGGTATATCTTCTACCTCAGATCCGAGGGAAAATTGTTTGTCACTAAGAACGGGTCCTTTCTCGAGAAGGAGTTTCTCTCAAAAGAATTGAGTGGGAGGAAGATAGAACTTGATGAGGTTGTCGAACCTTAACTTCAACCAGAGAGTGATGCAACACAGAAAGATGTTTTCTGTGGCGCCTACGTCTGTTGAATAGGAAGTTAATGATAGTGATCATGAAGCTTCGGATCAAGTTGCTATCGAACCTCGTAGGTCGACAAGGATATGTCCTACTCCTAAGTGGTACGGTAATCCTGTCTTAGATATCATGTTGTTAGACAACAATGAACCTACGAGCTATGGAGAAGCGATGGTGGGCCCCTATTCCGACAAATGCTTAGAAGCCATGAAATCCGAGATAGGATCCATATAACAGAACAAAGTATGGACTTTGGTGGAGTTGCCCGATGATCGGCAAGCCATTGAGATAAATGGATCTTTAAGAAGAAGACGGACGTGGGCGGTAATGTTACCGTCTATGAAGCTCGACTTGTGGGAAAGAGTCTTTTCACAAGTTCAAGGAGTTGACTACGATGAGAATTTCTCACCCGTAGCGATGCTTAAGTCCGTCGGAATCATGTTACCATTAGCTGTATTTTTCGATTATGAAATCTTACAGATGGATGTCAAAACAAGTTTTCTTACCAGTTTTCGTAAGAAAAGTTGTATGTGATATAATAAAAGGTTTTGTCAATCCTAAGGATGCTAAAAGGTATGCTGGCTCCAGTAATCCTTCTATGGACTAGAGCAAGCATCCCGGAATTGGAATATTTGTTTTGATGGAGTGATCAAAGCTTTTAGGTTTATACAATGTTTGTTAAAAACTTGTATTTACAAGAAAGTGAGTGGGAGCACTACAACATTTCTGATAAGTATATGTGGATGACATATTGTAGATCCGAAATAATGTAGAATTTCTGGAAAGCATAAACGGTTGTTTGAAGAGTGTTTTTCAAAGGAAGACCTGGATAAAGCTGCTTACATATTGGGCATCAAGATCTATAGAGATAGATCAAGACGCCCGATGATACTTTCAAAGAACGCACACCTTGACATGTTTTTGAAGGAGTTCAAAATAGATCAGTTAAAGAAGGGGTTATTACCTGAGTTGTAAGGTGTGAAGTTGAGTAAGACTCAAAGATTGACCATGACAGAAGAAAGAGGAAGGACAAAGGTCGTCCCCTATGCTCTTGTCATAGGCCCTATACGGTATGCCATGCTGAGTACCGCAACTGATGTGTGCCTTGTCAGATGTCTGGCAAGAGGGTACAAAGGTGATCTAGGTTTGGATCACCAGATAGCAGTCAAAATTATCCTTAGAGGAATAAAGAAATGTTTCTCGGTTATGGAGGTGATACAGAGTTCGACATAAAGAGTTACGTCGATGCAAGTTTAACACCTATCTGGATAGCTCTGAGTAGAGATACCGGATACGTATAATGGAGCAATAATTTGCAATAGCTCCAAGTGGAACGTGGTAGCAGCATATACGATATGACATAAAGTTTTGCGAAATACATAGGGATCTGAATATGGCAAGACCCATTGACTACAACCTCTCTCACAAGCATAACATGATCAAACCCAGAACTCATTAAGTGTTAATCACATAGTGATGTGAACTAGATTATTGAGTCTAGTAAACTTTTTGGATGTTGGTCACATGGCGATGTGACCTGTGAGTGTTAATCACATGGCGATGTCAACTAGATTATTGACTCTAGTGCAAGTGCGAGACTGTTGGAAATATGCCCTAGAGCCAATAATAAATTAGTTATTATTATTATTATTATATTTCATTATTCATGATAATCGTTTATTATCCATGCTAGAATTGTATTGATAGGAAACTCAGATACATGTGTGGATAAATAGACAACACCATGTCCCTAGTAAGACTCTAGTTGACTAGATCGTTGATCAATAGATGGTTACGGTTTCCTGACCATGGAGATTGGATGTCGTTGATAACGGGATCACATCATTAGGAGAATGATGTGATGGACAAGACCCAATCCTAAGCCTAGCACCAGATCGTGTAGTTCGTTTGCTAAAGCTTTTCTAATGTCAAGTATCATTTCCTTAGACCATGAGATTGTGCAACTCCCGGATACTGTAGGAGTGCTTTGGGTGTGCCAAACGTCACAACGTAACTGGGTGGCTATAAAGGTACACTACAGGTATCTCCGAAAGTGTCTGTTGGGTTGGCACGAATCGAGACTGGGATTTGTCACTCCGTGTAAACGGAGAGGTATCTCTGGGCCCACTCGGTAGGACATCATCATAATGTGCACAATCTCTACTTCTCTACTACTAATCTCTATCTCTACTACTAATAAACAATCAAACATAAATTTTTTTAAACGCACCCCATAAATATACACGAACCCATTACTACCGCAGGATTAGGCCCATTAAACTTAATCCAACCGCTAGGCTTCATCTAATCCGTTCTACGTGTGCATTTAGCAATTTATGTTGGCTGACCATACTCCACCATCCGCTACCTCTCTTCCGTGATTAGCGCCGACCTTCGCTACCTCTCCCGTGATTAGCGCCGACCTTCTCCACTCAATCCCTCCCGGTAGAAACCCTTCCGCCGCTACTATGCAAGCTATCACCGAGGACGCACGAGATGCCTGTCGTCACCACGGACACGAGCCACGATGGGGAGAGACCGAGAGAGGGAGAGGTGGCCAGCCATGGTAAGGTGTCGTTCATCCGGCGAGCATGGAGAAATTGGGACGGGAGGAAACAAAGAAGCCCCCACGCGCCCATGCCCACCACTGGAACCGTCGCCCCGCACCAGATGCCTACACGGATGGTGGCCGAGCGGAGGAGGGGGAGGCCGAAGTGCTCGCCGTCCCCTTCCGCAGTTCGGCGCTACCAGCACGCTGAAGGGGGTCCCCAGCACAGACCGGATCCCCGTCTATGGTCGGACGCTTCGACCTCCTGGGTAGGCATGGCAAGTCCCGCATCCGCGTCTGACACCGTCCCGCCGCGGCCGAAGGCCACCTCTTCGCCGAGTGGAGCGTCGCTGTCAGTGTCGTCTCCGACTGCCATCGTCGTCACCGACTCCATCAAGAACACCGTATGCCCCCCTCTCTCCCCGTGCCCCGTGGTTCTCTCCCCCGGTGCTCCCTGTCCTGGTTCCTTGATTGATTTGCCATGGCTTTTGTTTGCTTTGTCAGGTGTATGTGAAGGCAAGGAGTGTTTCCTGGGAAGGCATTTCACCTCACTATACCCACAGGTAGGTTCCTCCCCACACACCCGCCGCCGCCTCATGTCCATCTCGCTGCACCCTTCCCATTATGGTGTTTCACTTTCACGTCTCTCCTCTGAGGCACGGGCGTAGCGAGGCGCGATGGCCACTGTGCGGCGTGCGCGGCTCGGAGGGCTGAGGGAGCACGGGGTTAATGGCCAGAGGGAGTGCAGCGGCCGGAGGTGAAGGGCGAGCGCGAACTGCGGTCGAGGTTCGTGTGTGGTATGGACGAGCTGTCGGTTGGCTGAATGCGTGGTGCAGAGGCAGTAGTAGCAGACACGAGCTGTTTACGCTGCTTTTCTCTGTATTTTTCCTCCACAGAGGCAGTAGCAGGGTCAGGGACAGGACCAACAAATCTCTCTGAATTTTTGCAGGTCCATACTTGCATTCCCCCCTGTTTTTTTGTGTCAACTAGCTGCCATCTATTCGCCAACATGTGCTGTTGTGCGCAAGATTTAGTTATCGTAGTGCGCACACCATGTGCTTGTGTTGCTATTGTGAGGCCATGGTGGAGGAGGGGGTGGCCCTGTTCTATGGCGGCGCCGTCGGGGAGAGGCTGGTGGAGGACGTGCAGATTGCGGTGACTCAACTGAGACAGGCAATAAGCATCGGATTATACATCGTATTCGGAGCTATAGCTTTTAATATTAATGTATTTTCAAAGTTGCTAGCCTATGCTTATATGGGGAGCTACAGCTTGTAGATGTATTCAGAATGATTTTCACGAAGTTGTGACATTGTCTAACAATTTGACATTTGCTCACTAGGAATTGAATGAAAACATCTACTAAGAAATTAAATGTGTATACAAGTGAGCATTCATCTCCTTCTTTATGTTCTCTTCCGAAATGTGTTTTTTAAGCTTATCAATTTCGTCAGTATAGTTGGAGAGTTAGTTTATGTGCTTATTCCCAGTTGACTATGCCCAATTCACTTAACATGATTTTTGGATTCAATTTTCAGAAATAACTCATATGAAGAACTGAGGCTTTGGTGTGGTCATTGGCCTCCTGAACTACCAAGCTGTAAATCTTCAGGTATTTAGATAGGTTGATACGAGGATTTGCTTTCAAATGCACCAAGTAAAACATATATATATATATATATATATATATATATATATATATATATATATATATATATATATATATATATATGCTGGAGCCAGATCTTTGATTCATGGTGATTTGTGTTGATTAATGACTAAATGCAAAATGAAGCTAGGTACTTGTGTCCATAGCAAGACATTAATTTGTCTCCTTCTCTAAAATATGTGTTTTATACTCTTGTGATGTACTTCATACAGAGGTTGTTCATGCCATATGACATGGAGAAGCTTGGATCATATTAGTATAGTTGTGATCTGTGTACAGTTCATTTGCAGTTCATTTTTACACATCTTGTTTGAAGCACCGCGGCAATTACATACAACACATTTCGTAAATTGATGTGAACTATGTAAATGACAATAGAACATTATATTTTCTTGTTATCATCCTTTCGTCACACATACACTTCATTGTTATACGGTATAATGTGAATGTCATGACGAACTAACATCTCACTTATGTGGCTTTCTGTATGCTTTATATAAATAATGACGTGCAGTGAAGAAGTCTTTTCAGAAGGTCAACAATTCATATTCAATAGTTATCACGGACCACACATGATAATTTTTCAGTTTGTATTTTTTCAGCCCTCTTTAGTTGTTGGCAGGGAACATTGTGATTAGTTTGCATGATATATCAGCTGCGAGGACTTGAGAAAATCTTGTTAGAGTGGCAACAATGTTTCGAGATAGGAAATAACCATAAACAATATATATCCTTCTATTATGCAATAGCATCAAACTTGAGAGAAGATGGCATGGATAATTTGATTAAGCGCGGCTGCTAGATGCACAAGATGAGAACAACGGTGGGTGAGCATCAACAAGTAATTTCTAGGTGTTTCCTATGTTTCAAAATTTGCCTGCCTTTCAGGTGGTACTTTTTTTATTTGTGATATATTTCATGACTGTATCTCTGGTTGTGTAGTTCTTATTTGTGGCTCCCTTTCTATTTTTTCCTTTTTTTGTAATGTCAATGGATGTCAAGTAATCTATGTTTGATTTACGATATATTTGTAATGAGAGCTCCAAGAATCGGTGAGATTTATCGAGTGTACTCACATTGAAGAGTGTTATTGGTACTATAATGAATTGTTGTTGGCTAATTTTGGTGCATGGCGTGCGATAGGCGTGGGCCAAGTGATGATCGGATTAGCCGCCCCGGCAGCCATTGGATGGCAAAAATGATGAGATTTCGGAAGGAAGAGGGGACCAAGGAGTGGTGGTGAAATCAACATGCAACATGATTATAATAGGGAGGTGTGCTGCCATGGGCACCCTCTTTGTGACAAAGGAGACGAGGGAGAGAGAAATGTGTGTAGGAGATCTATGCTAAAGAGAAAATATGGGGAACGAGCAATGGGAGGGCTTCACTTGGGCACGTGTAGTGCAGGAATGTCGATATACACAAGCGATGCTATACGTTAGGTGATGCCAAGCGTTTCCCTTGCAACACATGGCATCCATGGGTAGACTCATGGAAGGACCGCTGTAAGAGGTTTACTTCAACAAGTGTGATTGCGCCCATAAGAAAGAAACAAGTATGATTGTAATAATCACTCTACCCACGAGGCTACGAGCACTACAAGGAAGAAACTCGGATGTTTGGAAGAGGGCGGTGATAATATAAAAATGTTTCAACTTTTTTAAACACGGTACACACGCAAATGTTCATATACATGCGCGTACACTCACCCCTATGAACGCACACACGCACACCCTACCCCTATGAACACCTCCGAAAGATTGAGCCGGCATATCATCTTGAAATTTACGAAGTCAACGTAGGCACCTCGTTATCGACGGGAACGTCTTCTCCCACTGAGTGCACATCGTCGGAAATCCTGAAATAAATCCAGGAATAAATACGAGCACCAGGATTTGAACCCTGGTGGGCTGGGGATACCACAGTCCCTCTAACACCTGAGCAGCAATACCAAGATGGTCTATTTTGACACACGACAATGAAACCTTAACCATGAAGTGGTAAACAATTACGTAATTACGTGCATTGCACGTGCAAGCTTACTAGTGTGATCAAGGAGTTGATCACGGGATGATGTGTTATGGAACGAGTAAAGAGACTTGCCGGTAACGAGATTGAGCAAGGTATCGGGATACCGACGATCGAATCTCGGGCAAGTATCGTATCGATGGACAAAGGGAATTGTATACGGTATTGATTGAATCCTTGACATCGTGGTTCATCCGATGAGATCATCGTGGAGCATGTGGGAGCCAACATGGGTATCCAGATCCCGCTGTTGGTTATTGACTGGAGAGTTGTCTCGGCCATGTCTGTATGACTCCCGAGCCCGTAAGGTCTACACACTTAAGGTTCGATGATGCTAGGGTTATAGGGAATAGATATATGTGGTTACCGAATGTTGTTCGGAGTCCCGGATGAGATCCCGGACGTCACGAGGAGTTCCGGAATGGTCTGTAGGTAAAGATTTATATATGGGAAGTCATCATACGGTCACCGGAATAATTCGGGGGTTACCGGTATTGTACCGGGACCAATAGAGGGGTTCCGGGGGTCCACCGGGAGGGTCCACCTGCCCCAGAGGGCCCTATGGGCTGTGTGTGGAGAGGGACCAGCCCCTTAGTGGGCTGGGCGCCTCCCCCCTAGGGCCCATGCGCCTAGGGTTTGGGGGAACCCTAAAGGGGGGCGCCCCCCTTGCCTTGGGGGGCAAGGCAACCCCCCTGGCCGCCACCCCCTCCTCAGAATGGATCTGAGGGGGCCGGCCCCCCTCTCCCTTGCCCCTATATATATGTGGGGGGTGGGAGGGCAGCCGCACCCTAGTTCTGGCGCAGCCCTCCCCCTCTCCCAAGTCCTCCTCCTCTCCCGCGGTGCTTGGTGAAGCCCTGCAGGATTGCCACGCTCCTCCTTCACCACCACGCGCGTCGTGCTACTGCTGGATGGAGTCTTCCCCAACCTCTCCTTCTCCCCTTGCTGGATCAAGGCGTAGGAGACGTCACCAGGCTGCACGTGTGTTAAACGCGGAGGTGCCGTGGTTCGGCGCTTAGATTGGAATCAACCGCGATCTGAATCGCTACGAGTATGACTCCTTCATCCACGTTCTTGCAACGCTTCCGCTTAGCGATCTACAAGGGTATGTAGATGCACTCTCCTTCCCCTCGTTGCTAGATTACTCCATAGATTGATCTTGGTGATGCGTAGAAAATTTTAAATTTCTGCTACGATCCCCGAAATCCGACATTTGGCGCGCCAGGTAGGGGTGCACCGGAGTTCTCCCTCCCGACCACCTGCTCTCCACCAACATCGCGTTCCGCCTTCATGGCGGGCAACGCGCCGCCCTCTCCGGCTATAGATGTCGGCACTGGGGTCAGGGGGCTCCAGGCCTTGGCCCCCGCCTTGCGACAGGTGCAGTGGCCGTGCAAGTTCAAGCCCGAGATGCCACCGCGCTACAATGGCGCAACGGACCCGCTGGTCTTTTTGCTGGCGTACGAGGAGGTCGTCCTCAGAGCCGGGGCCGATGACCGGGTGATGGCCAACTGGTTACCCATGGCCCTCACCGGCATCCCGTGCATGTGGCTCCTCCACCTGTCGACGGCTTCTATGACCTCCTTGGAGGAGCTGCGCGACCTTTTCCTCGCTCGTTTTGCTGCACCAGCGCCGCCCGTCGTCGCAGCTCTCCTGGGTGGCTCCCAAGCACCACCCTCGAGCCATCACGTCAAGCCGTTCACCCGCCGGATCAGTACCACCTCCAAGCGTCGAGAAGCCCCCCCCGGGCTGGGCGGCGCCCGAGGCCGATCTGACCTTCGACTCGGATGATCACCCCTTCAACCACATCGGTTCGGGCGCGCTCCAGATGTTGTGCACCCCCACCATCTGCCAAGTGGCCGTCACCAAGACCCTCATCGACGGTGGTGCCGGCCTCAACGTGCTCTCGGTGGAGGCCTTCAGCCTCCTCCACGTGCCGCTGGAACGGCTCCGGCCCAGCAAGCCTTTCTTGGGTGTCGGAGTCGGCTCCACCGCCTCCTTGGGACAGACCCACCTCCCAGTGACCTTCGGCACCTATGACAACTTCCGCACGGAGCTGATCTAATTCGACATCTGTCAGGACCCCGATTCCAAGTCACGTCGATCTAGCCGGTAACACCTCATATCACTTTGCGGCCTCACGCACGGTATTCCCACGGGTGTCGCCTTACCATGGCCCGGGACCGTTTGCGCCTTTTGGCTCACGTATATGATAATGTCGCTAGCATCCATATGACAGAGAACCCGGGCCGACATGGCTAGTCGTGAACCCAAAGCGGCACTAACCTATGGGGACAGGCATACATGAATCACATCGAGCATGTCGGTCAGTAGCGTGTGAATCCGGGCTTTAGCGCTGGGCTAACAGGACTCCGGATGTCACCGCATGACATTTCCCCGAAGGGACAGACACAGGAACGAAGTGAAACACATGCCGGCCAGTCAAGTGATCTGAGCAGTAGTGCTGGGCTAGCAGGACTCCAGTGAACCGGGCTGTAGTGGACTACTATGGCTCAAGGAAGCACTGGACTACATTTCCCCATAAGAGAGGCTGCCAAGGATAAACAACTAGATTGTCGGATCCCACACATACCAAGCATTTCAATCATACACACAATATGATCGATATGTGTAAATACAACATGGCATCACAACATAACTCTACGACTCAAAGTATTTATTCATTAGGCTCCGAGGAGCGAGATATTACAAACATGGGTCTTATGACCCAACATACAGAGCACACAAGCAACAAGCACATGCGGAAGCTTAACTTGTCTGAGTACAGACAACTACAAATGAAGAAGGCTGAGAAGCCTGACTATCTACCAGATCCTGCCAAGGGCACAAGATCGTAGCTAAGGTATCAAGCTAAACGTCGAAGTCCACGCGGAACTACTAGCGAGACTGACGTCTCTCTGCAAAACATAAAATAGGAAAACGTGAGTACAAATGTACCCAGCAAGACTTACATCAGAAGTAGCTACATATGCATCGGTATCAACAAGGGGGGGTGGTGGAGTTTAACTGCAGCAAGCCAGCTTTGACTCAGTGGCTAACCTGAACTACGACTGCAAGCAACTCTTTTGAGGTGGCGCACACGAGTCCACATATTCACCATTCAATACACCACTATGGATCCACTCCCGTCTCCCTACGAGAAAGCCATCCATAGCACTCACACTTATCTTGCGAGTTTTAGAGTATCCACTTTCACTTATCTATGAACTGTTATAGGCAACCCAGAAGTCCATTACCACGGACGCGGCTATTCGAATAGATGATGTTAACCCTGCAGGGGTGTACTAATTCACACATGCCCTCACCACTTACCGTCGTTTACACGACATGTACTCGGCAACCTTCAAGCGGAAGCCCAACGAGGGTGTCGGCCACGGCCTACCTAAACACTTAAGTCTCTAGTCCAGGTTTATCGCCTATCCAGGTTCCATCCGCAGGGAGTCCGGCCGAAGTTTCCACATACGGCCCCGAACGATGTGAACAGGGTTCCCGAGACACCAAACGGGCGCCCGGTACACCGTGCCACGGTGTATCTACCGCAACATAGCCCACCCCTAGGGTCAGCGCTATGCACGGCCGCCAACACATAACCTACAAACACCAGAAACTATTTGTAACTCCTGGACAGAGTACTAGGGTGATTAAGAAGCCGAGAGGGTCCATTGGTTTCGGGCCCAATGCGTGGTAGTAACTGTTTCATGGATCACAAACACAGAACTCAGTTCCTGAGGACGGCTTCAATGAGACAACCCACCATGTACTCCTACATGGCCTCTCACCGCTACCTTTAGCAAATCGTGTTCACGCACTTAGCCCTCAACAGTAGGACATGTTTACACACCTCCGATTCATCCCCGATGAATCAGAACTGACTCAACTCTAAGTAGTAGCAGGCATGACAAACAAACAATAATGAGTAGGCACATCAGGGCTCAAACAACTCCTACTCATGCTAGTGGGTTTCATCTATTTACTGTGGCAATGGCAGGTCATGCAGAGGAAAGGGGTTCAACTACCGCAGCATGTAATAGTTAAATCATTGTTGTCCTAATGCGGTAAAATAGAGCAGGAGCGAGAGAGTGTGATTGTATCGGAATGAACAAGGGGATTTTGCTTGCCTGGCACTTCTGAAGATAGCACTGAGTCTTCATCAGTGTCAACGATCACAACGTCGAAACAACGTCTATCGAGAGGGGACAAATACCGGCAAGAGAGAAAGAAACACAATCAATGCAATGCACAATATGATGCATGATCATGACATGTCAATATGCTGTGGTTTGAGCTAATGCATCTGGCAACATGTTAAATGGAGTTGGTTTGAACCCTAGGTTCAAATTCAAATTCAAACTATGAATTCAAATAGTGCATTATCATGTTTTGGACTAAACAGTGAGGTTAAGTTGTCCAAACATGCATGAAAATGCCATTTCAGATTCCTTGGATTTTTCTGATCATTTTTCATATATAATTTATTTCATTTGGAGTTACGGTTGAATTTCTATGAATTTTAGAAGTTTATACTAATTCTGGAATTTTCAGAATTATTTTTAATCCAGAAAACGAATAACTGCGTCAGCAATGCGTAAGCATGACATGAGCGGGTCAAAGGGCTGGTCCAAGTCAAACCTGACAGTGGGGTCCACACGTCAGTGACACAGTTAACTAATAAGGTTAATTAAAATTAAACTAAACCTAACCTAGTTTAGTTAAGGCATGGACCCACATGTCAGAGGCTAATTAACTAACTAAATAATTAGCACCAACCTGGGTTAATTAGCAGGGCTGGCCCCATGCGTCAGTGACCCAGGGTGGTCAAACCCTGGTCAGACGGGGTCAAACCCCCGGTCAGCCGGGGCTAAACCACCGGCGTTTAGCCGCCGGCGATGACCAGACGCGGCGGAGGCCGTGGGAATGGGCTCTGGGGCCCCGTTCGCAGCGTGGTTGGGCTCGTTCGAGAGCCCAGACCAGCGCGCGTCGGATGGTAGCGCCAGCCAGGCCTGGGGCGGCTGGAGGCGACGGCGGGGAGCTCGACCGCGGCGGCCGGAGCTCGGGCGTGCTCGGGTTCGGCGCTGGGATGCACAACAGGGGTGTGGAGAGGGGCTACGGCCTCCTGGGAGTGTGGCAAACGCGGTGACGCGCTCAGTTTCGAGCCCGCATTGCTGTGGCCACGACGACGGCGTCGCCGGCGGAGCAGAGTGCTCAGGCTCGGTGGAGATGGCGGCTAGGGGGCGCAACCGAGGCGTAGAGGAGGGGGGTTAGGGGCAGGGGCTCACGGTGGATGCAGAGGTGGCCTCGGCGTGCTCGGGGAAGCACCGGAGTGAGCGGGGCGGCGAGAGGCATCACCGGTGGACAAAGGTTGAAGAAGACCTCGAAGGCGACGCTGCAGGGCTTCCGGCGGGGCGTGGTTCGGTGAGGGGGTCGAGGACGACGTCGCAGAACTCGTGGGCACAACAGAGGGGCGAGGGGGTAGCTGTGGCCGTGGTGGTTCTCGTTGGCGGCGGCGGCCGCGTTCGGTGGTGCGAGGGAGAGAGACAGGGGAGGGGATGAGCACGGGGGGGGGGGGGAGGGGGAGGAGTGAGAGGGCCGGGGGGTGCGTGGCCGTCTCCGTGGCGCTGGAAGAGAGCCTCAGGGGCGCGAGGTAGGCAGGGAGGAGGTGGCGGCCTCAGCGCGCGCCGTGCCCGCCTTCGCCTCTGCCTACTGGCAGAGGTTGAAGATGACTGGCACTGGCTAGCTGGGCTGGGCCGGCTGGAGGAGCTGGGCCACTACAGTAACAGGCCAGGTGGGCTTTGCCAGGTAGGTTCCTCTCTTTCTAATTCTGTTTCTGTTTTCTATTTTTCTGTAATTGTTTTGACTTAATTAAAATGCTTAGGCATTTTCTAAAACCCTGAAAATAATTGTGGGCTCTGTATGGAATATTTCCAACAGCCCTCACTTAAGTTCAGAATTATTTGGACATTTAATATATTATATAGCATTTTATTGTCCAAATGCAAATACGTATGAATTAACTACAAAATCCAGAAATGTCCTAGAAATGTGTGCATCATTTTTGGAAGAAGTTTTCACCCATTCGAAAATTGATGAACTTTTCTAAAAGCCATTTTGGGTAGATGGAAAAGATTTAATTTGACCCTAGTTGTATTTCACTTGCTGCTAGGGTTTATCAGTCCCCATTTCAAAATTAATAGAATTTAGACATGATGCATGGAGGCTAATGCAAAGGCAGGCAAGGCCTGAACTGGGGCTGTGACAACATCGCCCCCATCAGCCTCCCTTACAACGCCATCCTCGGCTATCCGGCCTTGGCCCGGTTCATGGCAGCAATTCACCCGGCGTACAACCTCATGAAGATGCCCGGGAGCAGCGGCATCCTTACCGTGTCAGGAGACACAAGGGTTGCGCTGCATGCGCTCTAGCTTGCTTTCAGGACAGTCGCGGTGGCGCAGCCCGCCAGCGCCGACGCCCTTGAGCCCAAGGGGGCTGCGCCTGCTAAAAAGAAGCAGTTGTTCACCCAAGACAAGTCGGAAACCAAGCAGGTACCGGTCGACGAGGACGGGTCCACTGATGCCACCTTCACCATAGGAGCCAACCTCGAGCCAGAGCAGGAGAAGGCCCTAGTGAGGTTCCTGCGCGCGAACGAGAAGGTGTTCGCGTGGGAACCTGATCAGTTAGCAAGGGTCTCGAGGAGCGCATGACCTCAACGTGTGCCCCAACGTGCGCCCCATGAAGCAGAAGGCGAGGCGACATTCCACCGAGAAACAAGCTTTCATCGTTCAAGAGACCCGGAAACTGGAAGCGGCAGGGGTTATCCGCGATGTCCGCTACCCTGATTGGCTGGCTAATCCGGTCGTTGTCCCAAAAAAGGGAGGAAAGGAGCGCATGTGTGTCGACTTCACCAACCACAACAAGGCTTGCCCGCAGGACCCATTTCCGCTCCCCTGCGTTGACCAGATAGTCGACTCCACCGTAGAGTGTGACCTATTGTGCTTCCTAGATTCCTTCTCGGGCTATCACCAGATCAAGATGGCGGTAGAAGACGTGGAAAAGACGGCTTTCCTGACCCCGTGTGGAGTGTACTGCTATACGTGCATGCCATTTGGGTTGCGCAACGCAGGCACAACCTTTCAGCGGCTGATGCACATCACCTTGGGCCGGCAGCTCGGGAGGAATGCTGAAGCTTACGTCGACGATGTTGTGGTCAAGTCTCGGGAGGCAAAAACCCTGATACAGGACCTGGAAGAGACTTTTGCGAGCCTCAACGAAGTGGACCTGAGGCTCAACCCGGAGAACTGCGTGTTTGGAGTCCCCTCGGGCAAGCTCCTTGGTTTCCTGGTGTCCCATAGGGGCATCGAGGCCAACCCAGAGAAGGTCAAAGCAGTCAAAGACATGAGTCCACCAAGGACCCTCAGAGAAATGCAGAAGCTCACCGGGCGTGTGACCACGCTAGGGCGCTTCATCTCCAAGCTGGGAGAACGAGCGCTGCCCTTCTTCAAGCTGATGAAGAAGAGGGGCCCCTTCGAATGGACTGAAGAGGCTGACAGGGCATTCCAAGATCTCAAGAGGTACCTTACCAGCCCACCGGTGATGGTAGCTCCGCGTCCTCAGGAGCCCCTGGTGCTCTACCTTGTGGCCACCCCCTACTCCGCTAGCGTGGCCCTGGTGGCGGTTAGGGAGGAGCGCCGAGCCATGGCCGCATCGACCGCCTGAACTGAAGCAGAGAAGAGCCAGGAGGGCCTCGCGAAGGCCGCGACCGCAGCCGGAGAGGAAAAAGCCGCAGCAGGAGAGCGCACCCGGAGAAGGAGAGGCCCCATCAAGCGACCAAGCGCTGGGGGCTCCCTCATCTCACGAGGTGTCTCGGCCTCAGGAGGATGCAAGCTGCGCCAGCACCCTCAACCTCGTCGAGCATCCCGTATACTTTGTCAGCACGGTGCTACAGGACGCAAGGGCGCGGTACCCCATGCCTCAAAAACTCCTCCTCGCGCTATTAGTGGCCTCATGCAAGCTGCGGCACTACTTCCAAGGCCATCCCATCAAAGTCGTCTCAGCATACCCCTTGGAAAGAGTGCTCAGGAGCCCAAACTCAGCTGGAAGAGTCGCCGAATGGAACATCAAACTACAAGCGTTCCAGCTAGAATTCATTACGACCAGAGTCATCAAGGGAGCAGCACTCGCAGATTTCATGGCGGAATGGACAGAGGCACCGGGTGTCGAAGCAGGCGAGGACCGATCTCTTTCCCCGGGAAGCGAGGCCCCGGATGGCTAGGTCATGTACTTCGACGGGGCATTCTCCCGGCACGGCGCGGGAGTTGGAGCAGTGCTCATATCCCCTACTCAGGACAAACTCTACTACACCGTACAACTCTGTTTCCAGCACGAGGAAAAGGTCTCCAACAACATAGCAGAGTATGAAGGCCTGATAGCCAGCCTGAAAGCCGCAGCCGCCCTAGGGGTAAAGCGCCTCATCATCAAGGGCGATTCGCAGATCCTCGTCAACTTCTCCAACAAGGTATACGAACCGAAGGACGAGGACGTGGAAGCCTACCACGCTGAGGTTCGCAAGATGGAGAAGCAATTCTGGGGGCTGGAGTTGTAGCATGTGCCTCGAGGCACCAATCAGGAGGCTGATGACATCGCCAAGAGGGCATCTAGGCGGCTGCCTCAGGAGCCTGGCGTCTTCGAGGAGCGGCTCTTCAAACCCTCGGCGGTGCCCTCATTGTCGAGCACGGCGCAACCAAGGGAGGGGCTCCCCCAGCCGCCTACTTTAGGAGCTCCGGTCTGCGGCCCAGCCTCAGGGGCACGCCTGCTCCTGATGTTGGAGCACCAGGAAGGATGCTAGATCGCAGAGCTCAAGAGTTACCTGATACAAGGGACCCTGCCGAAGAACGAGGAGGAGGCGGAGCGTGTAGCACGGCAGGCCACTGCTTACTGCATAAGGGATGGAGAGCTCTACCGGAAGCGACCGAATGATGTGTCCCTGCATTGCATCTCCAGAGAGCAAGGGAAGGAGCTGCTGGCAGACATACACGGCGGAGACTGTGGGCACCATTCATCATCACGAACTCTCATCGGCAAGGCATTCCGTAGTGGATTCTACTGGCCCACGGCACTCAGCGACGCCGTTGAGTTGGTGAAGGCTTGCGAGGCCTGCCAGTTTCACGCTAAGGAAATCCACCAGCCTACGGGGGGTCTATAGACTATACCCCTCTCATGGCCATTCGCAGTTTGGGGGCTGGACATTCTGGGCCCGTTTCCTCGGGCGCCAGGGGGGCTATCGCTACCTCTACGTCGCCGTGGACAAATTCACCAAGTGGGCTGAGGTGGACGCTCACAATCCCGGCAGGCTCCGCAGTCAAGTTCATCAAGGGCCTCGTGAGCCAATTTGGGGTGCCTAACCGCATCATCACCGACAACAGTTCGCAATTCACCAGTAATCTCTTCAAAACATACTGTGCTAACCTTGGAACGCAGATATGCTACGCTTCTGTAGCGCACCCCCGGAGCAATGGCCAGGCCGAACGAGCCAACGCGGAGGTCCTGAGGGGCCTCAAGGTCAGGACCTTCAAGAAGAAGTTGGAGGCATGTGGCAGGGGCTGGTACGACGAGCTCCAGTCCGTGCTGTGGTCAATCCGCACAACTGTGACCAAGCCGACTGGCGAGACCCCGTTCTTCCTCGTCTACAGAGCAGAGGATGTTCTCCCTCACGAGGTCAGGCGTCATTCCACACGGGTCCTGGCATTCGACGAGACGCAGCAGGACGCCATGCGGGGGACGGATCTCGTGTTGGGGGAGGAACGCCGTCGAGAAGCTGCACTGCGAGCGGCAAGGTATCAATAGGCGCTGCGATGATACCATTGCCGCAACATCCACCCCAGAACTCTTGAGGTAGGGGATCTCATTCTCAGACGGGTCCTCTCCAGGGAGGGGCTGCACAAGCTCTCTCCCATGTGGGAGGGCCCGTTCAAGGTTGTTCATGTTTCCAGGCCTGGCTCGGCGCGCTTGGAGACCATGGAGGGGGTACCCATCCAGAACGCGTGGAACATTCAACATCTCCGGAGGTTCTATCCCTGAGCGAGGCCTAGCATTTTGGGAAAGGCCGGGTGCCTATGAAGAAGGCCAATGCCTGTGAAGCTGCCGCGTTTTGGGAAAGGCCCGGTGCCTGTGAAGAAGGCCAATGCCTGTGAAGCTACCACGTTTTGGGAAAGGCCCGGTGCCTGTGAAGAAGGTTAATGCCTGTGAAGCTGCCGCGTTTGGGGAAAGGCCCGGTGCCTGTGAAGAAGGCAAACGCCTGTGAAGCTCGTCGCCCGTGACACTCTCATGTAATAATGAGTGGGGCTGTACACGCCCCGGAGTCTCCGGAGTGCCGCCCTTGGGCCTCGGGGGCTCCCACCGACGCCCAGTGGCAGCACTTAGCTCCACGCTGGTGAGAAGACGTCGAAGACTAGAATAGGTGTCGGACGCGGCTTTTTCATTTGATTTCTGCAGTTGGCTTGTTTATTCCCATTTGAGGTTTTATTGGAGCTGTTGCCGTTCCCAACTTGTGACTCTTTACCTTTTTCACTCGCTTGCCTCGCTTTCTCTCGCACAAGTCTCGCGAGGGAGGTTCGCGGGCGCCCTCGCGAGTGTTTTCTGCCCCGATCGTTTGGAACTTTCCTCTCCGAGTCCACTGCGGGAGCACCCCTCCCGGTCCGTGCCCCACGGGCATCGCGACACGGGCGCAGGGCCTGGGCCAATCGCCCCCACAACCAAGACTGAAAGCCACCCCTCCTACTAATCCTTGCAGGGCATGAAGCGCACGGCAAGGCCACGGCCTCGGGAGGCGAGGACCTTGTCAAGCCCCACCGAGCTAAAATAATCCCCGCACATGGGCGCACGGCGCGGAAACATAGCGCAGAAATAGTGGAAACAGCGTGATGGTTAATAGCAACAGTTCTAACACGCCCCCGCGGGGCCCTATACTACCTTCTGTTTCTGCGCAGGAAAAGGAGAAAAACAAAATGGGCGCGACTCGTCTGGCACCAACCCACAGCGAGAGTTCGAGCTGCTCCTGAGGCTCAAGCAGATCCCTTCTCTCGCTTCACCGGGGCGCGACGGCGGGCTGACCCGCTACCTTCACCCAGGCGAGCGCGGCGGCGCGGGGGCTGGTCATGGCCACCGCTGGAGGAGCTGCTGCCTGAGAGGGAGCCGCCGAAGCTTGGCGAACCCCGAGCACCGCCGCCTGTACGCCTGTCGCCGTCTTCATCCCGGTCGGTACCGGGGCTGGGCAGGCGGCCGCGGTCATCATCTTCGGGGCAGCACCCAGCACGGCGACCATCTTCCCCGAACACCCTCACATAGAGGGTGGTGTCACCATCGAACTTGAAGTGCAGGGTGCACCGCCGGCTCAGGCCGCGCGCGCGGGCAAATGTTTGCCAGCCGCGGGTCAAGGCCCCGCTCCTAGAAGCAGAGACCTCCAGCGAAGCCCAGGAGGCCCTGCTGCACCAGCCATCTGCCTGGAGCCAGAAGCCGCACCGGGCGCTGGCCAGCAATTCATCTATGAAGAAACGGGGGAGCTAGAGCCAGGTGCTGGTCGGGTGCGTCGACCATACGACGAACCCCGGCAGCACCTCCGCCGAGCGAAAGCGCGGCCTGGGGGGCCGCGCGGTCACGACGTGCCTCCCCTCGGCAGCCGGGCGTTCACCACTGCGCACGGCGCCGCCTCCATGGCCGCGGGAAGCCACTGCGGGGACCACGGGATGCTTGCGAGGGCGCCCCCGGCTACGCTTGGTCAGGGGGGAGTCAGGCCCTGCCTGGCGGGCCTTTCCTTTCTCTGTGGCCGAGAATCTCTTCGGAGCCATGGGAACGGCGAGTAGCCAAGAAGAAGGAAAGGAGTAGCAGGAAGGGATGGACTGAAGGGGCTCACGTAGTCCCGTACTTATAGTCGGAGAAGGCCAACCGTCGAGCACCACGATCGCAGGTAATCATGACCCATTTCTCTGCATGCAGGGACTTGTCAAGTCGTGCGGTTGCCGAGGCATCGTGGGAAGCGCAGACGCCCACGTCCCATCAATCGCCACGCGGCGCCCAAGGCCGCAGGCTATTGGGGGCCCGCGGCGCTTCACGCTTGCCCCTTCGCTTCTCTGCTAAGCCAAGCCCGCACGCGCCTTGGGCCCGGGGGCTACTGTCGGCATTCTGGGAACGGGGGTCCCCAGACTTGCCTACCTGCGGCCTGCGGCGTGGCTCAAGTGGGGGCCCAGCGCGGCCCATCTTCACCAACTCAAGCTCAAGACCCTCGCGAGCGGCCAAGCCTCATGGGGCGGACGATAGGAAGCTTCCTTAGAGGCAGCCTCATCAGGCAGGCTCGCGAGGAGGCGGAGAGATCAAGGCAGGGGCACCTCGCGAGGAGCCCGTGATGCAAGCCATGACGATCGAGACCAGGCGGGCGCCAGGCGGGCGTTGGACTGCGTAGTGTCCTTGTTTCCCCTTTGGTGCAAAGGTGGCAAGCACAGGCCAAGGCATCAGGCAAAGGTTACCCTTCCGGCGCAACGAGACCAAGACCAGCCGAGCGGTAGGACGGAGGTCACCATGGAGCCCAAGACGGCGTCATCACCAATGCTTTTGGCAGCCGAAGACCACCTTTGGTCAGGATAACTTGTACTAGATGTTCCCCTTCAAAATGGCCAATTGTTGGCGCCCTTCCCGCTCATTATTTGGGGAGAGGCCTAGGGCCTCTATAAATAGAGCGAGCCACCATAGAGTAGAGGCAGCTAGATCTAATCGGATAGAGAGACCAAGTAGAACACACCGCACCAGCTCAAGAACACCCCTCGCGAGGCTGTTCTTCCTCTGTACTGTTCATCTTCAGCCCCTGAGGCAATCCACCACACCACACACTGGAGTAGTGTATTACACCACAACGGTGGCCCGAACCAGTATAAATCTCATGTGCTTTGCGTTGTTCATCATTTCCAACTTACATTGCACAAGGAGATCAGACGTAGATCAGTAGGGGAGAGATCTCCGCGCGCACCCCAGTGTTCGAACCTCAAGGGTCTGCCGGAACCCGAAATCCGACAGCAATATTTCTTGTTGTGGCTTTATTTTATTAGAGTTTAAAGTTTAAAACTTGCTTGGTTGAGGCTTAGATTGCCTCTTTTACCATTTTTCTTCATTCTGGGGATATCAGCCACAGTTGACAGTCATGCACGGGCTTTTCTTTAATTCTTCTATATACATGTGGCAATAAGGGGTTCATGCAGGTGCACAGGGTCAAGGGCTCACACCTTCCGGTGACCTACCTGCATGTAGGTGAAACCTACATCCTCTCTTTTCTCATTGGTGTTTAATCTGTTGTCCTAACGTAATGCTCTGAAATTGTACCATGATGTGCAAGTTTAACAGTTAGTGGAATGAAGTACTATTTAAATAAATACACATACATGATTAGTACTTGCAACTTCTCCTTCTACCCATATTTACTTATATACAATACCAAAATTCAAATAGACATGCACAAATATTACCTATGACTTATGATTTGTCCATGACTATCCCGTGCGTGGCTGTGTACATGGCTCCAATATTGCTATTTATCATGTAATTATGGTGTATATTTTTGGCTAACAATCGTTTTTCATATACGATCAGTAGAGATTGACTTGGTGTCCTGCTGAATTTCCAAAAAGCACGTCCTACTCACCACTCTGGAGATATTTTAAAATTTTAGGCAGTTTAACTTGTTTTCGACCTATTTTATCCTGTAACTTTAATTTTTCATAACATGGAAAGATATGACATGCCCAAGTCTTATGGAATTTAATTGTAGTTTAGACATTTTCACTTTCATTATCTAATATAGATCAGTAAACTCCATGTTTCATTCCATATTGTTATTTAATTTCCTACCATTATATGGGGAAAATGTACGGGCATGACATTGCGTGAGCTGACCGATTTAACGTTTTGGTTGTTGTTGGTTGTTGGATGCATATATCTAAACAAAACCGTCTCTGATACATGGGATTAACATCATAGGGCGGCTATTCCCGTGCATTTTTTGAGGGTTTTGATTAGTTGGCCTACATGGGCTGTTCTATGTACAAAGCCCAGCCGTGGAAGGAACTTATGTGAGCAGCCAGGCAACCGATGGAATCCAAGTGCATGTGATGGAACAAAAAAATGTAGCCCAGCTCATATGTGTGCACTGCAACAAACTAGGTCAAGAGAACACTGAGCACATGTAAAAAAAAGGGCAGCCCGGTGCATGTAGCTCCCGCTTGCGCAGGGTCCGGGGAAGGGTCCGACCACTTTGGTTCTATTGTACGCAATCTTTCCCTACATTTTTGTAAGAGTCTGTTTCCAGGACTTGAACCCGTGACCTCATGGTCACAAGGCAGCACCTTTTACCACTGCGCCAAGTATATACAAGGCAGCAGCACATGTACAACGAATAAATTAGGCAAAGTATTCACTGACAAGTATATACACATTAGCTAATGCTAATTCTCAAACAAAGAAAATTCATTTATATATTTCTTCAATTACTAACACTATAGTGTAAAACGGAGGGGTGCAACAACGCGCACCATCAATGATTTAGTATATAGTAATAGCTAGCACATTTTAAGAGGCTGAGGGCCAAAAAATACAACTATCCACTGGAAGCAGCTTGATCACGGTGACTTGGCATCCCGTCAATGAAAAGGAAGAGCCCTCCTATGCCTTGGTAGAGCATGAGTAGAACAGTGTCTCCAATTTTCCAATATGGCTGCATTGCCACAAGAAGCGAGAACTTGTTAATTTGAATGGTTCAATTTCTGCGGGAAATGCAATACCTTGCAATCACTTTGGCGTTATTAGCAAGCACAAGTGTAATTCAACCACGCCGGGAAATCGATCTAGGAACTGCTACAGGGGGCAATTTCTGTTGACATGTAGAATAAAAACCAATTGTAACATATCATTGAAGATATATATAGTTTATGAGCATCAAAATTAAAATAAGACTTTTTACCAGCATTTTGTGCACACAATTGGTCTTGTTCAGTGTGTGCACCATAGTCTATTTAATCCCATCCAAAATCCAGCGTTCATACATTGTGCTATCTTTGTTAGGTTATCAACAAAGTTTATGACATGCTTCAAGTCCTTCATGTGAAATTTGGTACGCTTAGTAACATAAATATCGTTCACTATGCATCCAACATATCCTACTTAAAAGGTGGAAAGGTATTATTTATTCAGAACATGGCAGAAGAATATATAGTGCGCATAAATTGGTAAATAGAATTTGTTACTGCCTAGGAACGGAGTCAGAATATGATATCACAATTGGTTGCTTAAATAGTGATCAATTAGTCAGAACAAATACCCCGAGTTTGCTAAGTAATATGACAGCATGGAGAAAGTTGAAAGGACACTAATCTCGATCAGACTTTGATCGGCTGATGACGTTGGGGAAGTAAACATCCATGTTAATTACACCAGGTTGTGGTGCATGCACTAGAATTTTATTGTCAGCTTTCAGTTCATAACACTTAGACATTTTTCTCCAAAGGTCCGCATTAAAATAGAAGTGACCATCTTTATCAAGTTTTACGCTAACCGTCATTGTAAATCCATGCTGCATTGTTAATATGACATCTTGGGACTCATCAACAAAGTAAAGCCCAAGATTTCCTTCTACTCCTATTCTTGCAAAGCAAGGGATGTACTGCTTGAAATGAAAATTAAGATCATAAATTAGATATAGAAAATAACAGAGCAAGATGCAAATATGGGAGTAACTGATAGAACAGATCAATATATAGATGAAAGCAAAGTACAAAAATATAGATTTAAAAATAGATAATGTAACAAAGATTTGATGCAAATATATAGATAATGTAGCAACGGACGGTATATGTTCACAAATATAGGCCATGCTGACCGTGGTAGGTTGAGATTGAACATACCGACGCTCCCTGAAGTCGTCAGGAATGGCGAGATAGAACTTTAATGATTCCGACTGGCCATGGCCACAGTTGCTCGATTTGTGCTCGCACTGTGGACACATGAATGAACACCCATGAATCAGCTAGAACAAAAATGATTCCATGGCGATTTCTGTCGGTTGATTAACAGCGACGGACGGACCGCGATAAGAGATGAGTGAATATTTCGCTAAATTGATTACCTTCTACATGAGAAAAATCCCCGGCCCAATCCAGCAGAAAACCCCAGTCGACAAGAATCTAGAATGTTGGTGCAGATAGGCGGGAGAAAGCGGTAGGGGCAAAATATCGTGTTGTTTGGAGCACGACCTACGTCCACCGCCAACAGCCGTCGAGCTTAGGGTGCAGAGTTTTGGAGGAGTCCGTGGTGAGTGAGTGGGGATAAAGTGGGTGAGGGTTTTATTTTTTCCTTTTGCATGTGTGAGTGAACACACACGGTTCGCAGAGGCGACAGAGATGATTCGTGTGCGATAGTAAATCACCGACATTGAATGGGAATCCAAATTTCCTTTGTCCTTCATCCATGAGTTTTTTTCTATAATGAACATAAACCCTCCTAATCACTGTGTTCAAATTTGACACTTTTCCGGGTTCATTTACAATATTTAGGGGGATTATGTGCATTTTGTAGGCATTATTGCACATAATTCAAATTAAAACAATTGGTGCTTGAAAAGGTGTGCTACCTCTTGAGCACTGCGTTGGTTTCCCCTTGAAGAGGAAAGGGTGGTGTAGTAAAGTAGCTTAAGTATTTCTCTCAGCTTTTGAGAACCAAGGTATCAATCCAGTAGGAGACCACACTCAAGTCCCACGCACCTACACAAACAAATAAGAACCTCGCAACCAACGCGATAAAGGGGTTGTCAATACCTTCACGGCCACTTGCAAAAGTGAGATCTGATAGAGATGATAAGATAATATTTTTGGTACTTTTTATGATAAAGACTAAAAGTAAAGAAAGCAAAATAAATGGCGCCAGAAATAGCTTGTTGACGGGAGATTAATATGATGGAAAATAGACCCGGGGGCCATAGGTTTCACTAGTGGCTTCTCTCAAGATAGCATAAGTATTACGATGGGTGAACAAATTACTGTCGAGCAATTGATAGAATTGAGCATAGTTATGAGAATATCTAGGTATGATCATGTATATAGGCATCACGTCCGTGACAAGTAGACTGACTCCTGCCTGCATCTACTACTATTACTCGACACATCGACCGCAGTCCATCATGCATCTAGAGTATTAAGTTCATAAGAATGGAGTAACGCTTTAAGGAAGATGACATGATGTAGAGATATAAACTCATGCAATATGATATAAACCCCATCTTTTCATCCTCGATGGCAACAATACAATACGTGTCGTTTCCCTACTGTCAGTGGGATCGAGCATCGCAAGATTGAACCCAAAGCTAAGCACTTCTCCCATTGCAAGAAAGATCAATCTAGTAGGCCAAACCAAACTGTTAATTCAAAGAGACTTGCAAAGATAACCAATCATACATAAAAGAATTCAGAGGAGATTCATATATTGTTCATAGATAATCTTGATCATAAACCCACAATTCATCGGATCTCGACAAACACACCGCAAAAGAAGATTACATCGAATAGATATCCAAGAGAATCGAGGAGAACTTTGTATTGAGATCCAAAGAGAGAAGAAGCCATCAAGCTAATAACTATGGACCCGAAGGTCTGAGGTAAACTACTCACACATCATCGGAGAGGCTATGGTGTTGATGTAGAAGCCCTCCGTGACCGATGCCCCCTTCGGCGGAGTGCCGGAAAAGGCCCCAAGATGGGATCTCACGGGTACAGAAGGTTGCGGCGGTGGAAATAGGGTATTTTGCTCCTCCCCTGATGTTTTCGGGATACGTAGGTATATATAGGAGGAAGAAGTAGGTCGGTGGAGCTACGAGGGGCCCACGAGGGTGGAGGGTGTGCCCGAGGGGTAGGCACGCCCCTCTGCCTCGTGGCCTCCTTGTTGATTGCTTGACGTCCACTCCAAGTCCTATGGATCACGTTGTTCAGAAAATCACGTTCCCGAAGGTTTCCTTCCGTTTGGACTCCGTTTGATATTCCTTTCCTTCGAAACACTGAAATAGGCAAAAATCAGAAATTTGGGCTGGGCCACCGGTTAATAGGTTAGTCCCGAAAATAATATAAAAGTGTATAATAAATCCCATTGAACTTCCAAAACAGATAATATAATAGCATTGAACAATCAAAAATTATAGATACGTTGGAGACATATCAAGCATCCCCAAGCTTAATTCCTGCACGTCCTTGCGTAGGTAAATGATAAAAACAGAATTTTTGATGTGGAATGCTTCTTAGCATTTTCAATGTAATTCTTTTTATTGTGGCATGAATATTTAGATTTGAAAGATTCAAGATAAAAGTTTAATGTTGACATAAAAACAATAATACTTCAAACATGCTAACCAAGCAACTATGTCTTATCAAAATAACATAGCCAAAGAAAGCTCATCCCTACAAAATCATATAGTTAGGCCATGCTTCAATTTCATCACACCAAACGTTCTCATCATGCATAACCCCGATGACAAGTCGAGCAATTGGTTCATACTTTTTAACGCTCTTCAGCCTTTTCAACCCTTACGCAATACATGAGCGCAGGCCATGGATATAGCACTATGGGTGGAATAAAGTATAATGATGGGGGTTATGTGAGAAGACAAAAAGGTAGAAAGTCTCACACTAGCGCGGCTAATCAATAGGCTATGGAAATGCCCATCAATTGATGTCAATGAGAGGAGTAGGGATTCCCATCCAACGGATGCACTAGAGCTATAAATATATGAATGCTCAACAAAAGAAACTAAGTGGGTGTGCATCCAACTTGCTTGCTCATGAAGACCTAGGGCATTTTGAGGAAGCCCATCATTGGAATATACAAGCCAAGTTCTATAATCAAAAATTCCCACTAGTATATGAAAGTGACAACATAGGAGACTCTCTATCATGAAGATCACGGTGCTACTTGGAAGCACAAGTGTGGAAAAGGGATAGTAACATTGTCCCTTCTCTCTTTCTCTCTCCTTTTTTTCTTTTCTTTTTTTTCTTTTCTTTGTTGGGCCTTCTTTTTTTTTTCTTTAGCCTCTTTTTTTATTTAGTCCGGAATCTCATCCCGACTTGTGGGGGAATCATAGTCTCCATCATCCTTTCCTCACATGGGACAATGCTCTAATAATGATGATCATCACACTTTTATTACTTACAACTCAAGAATTACAACTCAGTACTTAGAACAAAATATGACTCTATGTAAGTGCCTCCGGCGGTGTATCGGGATATGCAATGAATCAAGAGTGACATGCATAAAAAAGTATGAAAGGTTGCTTTGCCACAAATACGATGTCAACTACATGATCATGCAAAGCAATACGACAATGATGGAGCGTGTCATAATAAATGGAACGGTGGTAAGTTGCATGGCAATATATCTCGGAATGGCTATGGAAATGCCATGATAGGTAGGTATGGTGGCAGTTTTCAGGAAGATATAAGGAGGTTTATGTTTGATAGAGTGTATCATATCACGGGGTTTAGATGCACTGGCGAAGTTTGCACCAACTCTCAAGGCGAGAAAGGGCAATGCACGGTACCGTAGAGGCTAGAAAATTGTGGAAGGTTGAGAGTGCGTATAATCGATTTACTCACATTAGTCATAAAGAACTCATATACTTACTGCAAAAGTTTATTAGCCCTCGAAGCAAAGTACTACTACGCATGCCCCTAGAGGGATAGATTGGTAGGAAAAGACCATCGCTCGTCCCCGACCGCCACTCATAAGGAAAGAAATAAAAGAACACCTTATGTGTCAAAATTGTCACACAACTTTTATCATACGTGCATGCTATGGGACTTGCCAACCTTAACACAAGTATTTCTCAATTTCACAATTACTCAACTAGCACACTCTAATATTACCACCTTTATATCTCAAAACACTTATCAAGTATCAAACTTCTCATGATATTCAATGAACTCAATATGGAAGTTTTTATTATGCTCATCTTGGATGCCTAACACATTTGGATTAATTTCACAATTAAAGCAAATTACCATGCTGTTTAAGAATCTCCAAATAATATAAGTGAAGCATGAGAGATCAATAGTTTCTATAAAATAAAATCACCACCGTGCTCTAAAAGATATAAGTGAAGCACTAGAGCAAAAACTATATAGCTCAAAAGATATAAGTGAAGCACATAGAGTATTCTAACAAATTCTGAATCATGTGTGTCTCTCTCAAAAGGTGTGTACATAAAGGATGATTGTGGTAAATTATAAAGCAAAGACTAAAATCATACAAGATGCTCCAAGCAAAACACATATCATGTGGTGAATAAAAATATAGCCCCAAGTAAAGTTACCGATAGACGAAGATGAAAGAGGGGATGCCTTCCAGGGCATCCCCAAGCTTAGGCTTTTGGTTGTCCTTGAATTTTACCTTGAGGTGACTTGGGCATGCCCCAGCTTAGGCTCTTGCCAATCCTTGTTCCATAATCCATCAAATCTTTACCCAAAACTTGAAAACTTCACAACACAAAACTTAACAGAAAATCTCGTGAGCTCCGTTAGGGAAAGAAAACAAAACACCACTTCAAGGTACTGTAATGAACTCATTATTTATTCATATTGGTGTTAAACCCACTATATTCCAACTTCTCTATGGTTTATAAACTCTTTTACTAGCCATAGATTCATCAAAATAAGCAAACAACACACGAAAAACAGAATCTGTCAAAAACAGAACAGTCTATAGTAATCTGTATCTAACGCAAACTTCTGGATCTCAGAAAAATCTACCAAAATAGGACGACCTAGATAATTTGTTTATTGATCTAATTCAGTTGTAATCAGTATTTTATCACGTTCTGGTGATTTTAAACAATTGTTTTTGTGAACAGAAAGTTTCTGGAATTTTCAGCAAGATCAAATAACTATCATCCAAGAAGATCTTATAGGTTTTACTTGGCACAAACACTAATTAAAACATAAAACACATCTAACCAGAGGATAGATCAAAGATGTATTACTAAACATAACCAAACGCAAGAAAATTAAAATAAAATTGGGTTGCCTCCCAACAAGCGCTATCGTTTAACGCCCCTAGCTAGGCATAAAAGCAAGGATATATCTAAGTATTGCCATCTTTGGTAGGCAATCCATAAGTGGCTCTCATAATAGATTCATAAGATAATTTAATCTTCTTTCTGGGGAAGTGTTCCATGCCTTTCCTTAACGGAAATTGGAATCTAATATTACCTTCCTTCATATCAATAATTGCACCAATTGTTCTAAGGAAAGGTCTACCAAGAATAATAGGACATGAAGGATTGCAATCTATATCAAGAACAATAAAATCTATGGGCACATAGTTCCTATTTGCAACAATAAGAACATCATTAATTCTTCCCAAATGTTTCTTGATAGTGGAATCCGCAAGATGCAAGTTTAAAGAACAATCATCAAAATCACGGAAGCCTAGCAAATCACACAACGTATTTGGAATCGTAGAAACACTAGCACCCAAATCACACAAAGCATAGCATTCATGATCTTTAATTTTAATTTTAATTGTAGGTTCCCACTCAAGTTTTTCTTCGTAAGATTGCATCAAAGCATCAACGATATGTTTAGTAAAGGCTTTATTTTGGCTATAAGCATTAGGAGAATTTAGCACGGATTGCAACAAGGAAATACAATCTATCAAAGAGCAATTATCATAATTAAATTCCTTGAAATTCAAAATAGTGGGTTCATTTCTATCTAAAGTTTTAACCTCTTCAATCCCACTTTTACCAATTTTTGCATCATGATCTAAAAACTCCAAATTTTTGGGATGCCTTTTAACTAAAGTTGACTCATCTCCAGTCCCATCATTATCAAGATTCATATTGCAAAACAAATATTTAATAGGAGACACATAAATAAGTTTTATATCTTCATCTTTATTCTCGTAAAAACTAGAAGAACACGCCTTCACAAAGCAATATTTCTTAGGACGCTTCCTAGTGGTTCTTTCTTTGCACTCATCATTAGAAATTCTCATGGCTTTGAGAGACTCATTGATATCATGCTTAGGTGGAATAGATCTAAGTTTCAAAGAATCAGCATCAAGAGAAAATCTATCCACGTTCCTAGCCAATTCGTCAACCTTAAGCAATTTTTCTTCAAGCAAAGTATTGAAATTATTTTGTGAATTCATAAACTCTTTAACACTAGTCTCAAATTCAGAGGGCATCTTGTTAAAAGTTCCATAAGAATTGTTGTAGGAATTACCATAATTTTAGAGGAATTACTAGGGAAGGGCTTAGGATTAAAGTTTCCTCTATACGCGTTGTTACCAAAATTATTCCTACCAACAAAATTCACATACATAGATTCATTATTATTCTCAATCAAAGTAGACAAAGGCATATCATTAGGATCAGAAGAAACACTCTTATTAGCAAACATTTTCATAAGTTCATCCATCTTTCCACTCAAAACATTAATTTCTTCTATCACATGCACTTTTTATTAGTAGATCTTTCAGTGTGCCATTGAGAATAATTAACCATAATATCATCTAGGAGTTTAGTAGCTTCTCCTAAAGTGATTTCCATAAAAGTGCCCCCCGCGGCCGAATCTAAAAGGTTTCTAGAAGCAAAATTCAATCCGGCATAAATTTTTTGTATAATGATCCACAAATTCAAACCATGAGTACGGCAGTTACGTATCATTAATTTCATCCACTCCCAAGCTTGTGCAACATGTTCATGATCAAGTTGATTAAAATTCATAATATCGTTTCTAAGAGAGATGATCTTAGCGGGAGGAAAATACTTAGAGATAAAAGCATCTTTGCAGTTATTCCAAGAATCAATACTATTTTTAGGCAAAGATGAAAACCAAGTTTTAGCACGATCTCTAAGAGAAAAAGGAAATAGCTTTAATTTAACAATATCATTATCCACATCTTTATTCTTTTGCATATCACACAAATCAACAAAGCTATTTAGATGGGTAGCGGAACTAGGAAGGCCGGCGAATTGATCTTTCATGACAAGATTCAGCAAAGCAGCATTAATTTCACAAGATTCAGCTTCGTTAAGAGGAGCAATCGGAGTGCTAAGAAAATCATTGTTGTTGGTATTGGCAAAGTCACACAATTTAGTATTGTCTTGAACCATTGTGACAATCAAGCAATCCAACACACGAGCAAACAAGAACCAAGCGAAAAAGAGGCGGACGAAAAGAGAGGGCGAATAAAACGGCAAGGGTGAAGTGGGGGAGAGGAAAACGAGAGGCAAATGGCGAATAATGTAATGCGAGGGATAAGAGTTTGTGATGGGTACTTGACTGGTGCGTAGACTCCCCGGCAACGGCGCCAGAAGTCCTTCTTGCTACCTCTTGAGCACTGTGTTGGTTTTCCCTTGAAGAGGAATGGGTGATGCAGTAAAGTAGCGTAAGTATTGCCCTCAGTTTTTGAGAACCAAGGTATCAATCCAGTAGGAGACCACGCTCAAGTCCCACGCACCTACACAAACAAGTAAGAACCTTGCAACCAACGCGATAAAGGGGTTGTCAATCCCTTCACGACCACTTGATAAAGTGAGATCTGATTGAGATGATAAGATAATATTTTTGGTATTTTTATGATAAAGACTAAAAGTAAATAAAGCAAAATAAACGGCACCAGAAATAGCTTATTGACGGGAGATTAATATGATGGAAAATAGACCCGGGGGCCATAGGTTTCACTAGTGGCTTCTCTCAAGATAGCATAAGTATTACAGTGGATGAACAAATTATTGTTGAGCAATTGATAGAATTGAGCATAGTTATGAGAATATCTAGGTATGATCATGTATATAGGCATCACGTCCGTGACAAGTAGACCGAGTCCTGCCTGCATCTACTACTATTACTCCACACATCGACCGCTATCCAACATGCATCTAGAGTATTAAGTTCTTAAGAACGGAGTAACGCTTTAAGCAAGATGACATGATGTAGAGGGATAAACTCATGCAATATGATGTAAACCCCATCTTTTTATCCTCGATGGCAACAATACAATATGTGTCGTTTCTCCTACTGTCACTGGGACCAAGCACCGCAAGATTGAACCCAAAGCTAAGCACTTCTCCCATTGCAAGAAAGATCAATCTAGTAGTCCAAACCAAACTGATAATTCGAAGAGACTTGCAAAGATAACCAATCATACATAAAAGAATTTAGAGGAGATTCAAATATTGTTCATAGATAATCTTGATCATAAACCCACAATTCATCGGATCTCGACAAACACACCGCAAAACAAGATTACATCGAATAGATCTCCAAGAGAATCGAGGAGAACTTTTTATTGAGATCCAAAGAGAGAGAAGAAGCCATCTAGCTAGTAATTATGGACCCGAAGGTCTGAGGTAAACTACTCACACATCATCGGAGAGGCTATGGTGTTGATGTAGAAGCCTTCCGTGATCGATGCCCCCTCCGGCGGAGCACCGGAAAAGGCCCCAAGATGGGATCTCACGGGTACAAAAGGTTGCGGCGGTGGAAATAGGGTTTTTTGCTCCTCCCCTGATGTTTTCGGGGTACGTAGGTATATATAGGAGGAAGAAGTAGGTCGGTGGAGCTACGAGGGGCCCACGAGGGTGGAGGGCGCGCCAAGGGGGGCGGTCGCGCCCCCCTGCCTTGTGGCCTCCTCGTTGATTGCTTGACGTCCACTCAAGTCCTCTGGATCACGTTTGTTCAGAAAATCACGTTCCTGAAGGTTTCATTCCGTTTGGACTCCGTTTGATATTCCTTTCCTTCGAAACACTGAAATAGGCAAAAAACAGCAATTTGGGTTGGGCCTCCGGTTAATAGGTTAGTCCCAAAAATAATATAAAAGTGTATAATAAAGCCCATTGAACATACAAAATAGATAATATAATAGCATGGAACAATCAAAAATTATAGATACGTTGGAGACGTATCAAGGTGCACAAGAACGGTCTGGAAAAACCATACTCGTTGTATTTAGTAGTTTCTCAAGTCTTTTACAAAGAATGGGTAGAGATTTCAATGGAATGCGTGGCAATAGTGTAACATCCCAAATTTTCAATTTAGAATGTTATACATCGATCATTCATGCATATCATATTTTATTGCATTTCGTTTCGCGATCCTCGAAATTCTAAGCAAGTCAAGGACCCTCGGAGAGAGTTGGGGACTTCATTGTTTTCATATTTGAATTTTATCAAATATTGAAAGGAGGATTATTGTTTTTAATTATTTTTCTCTCCAAAAATATTTCATATTAAAATATATGAGAGGAGATAATACGACTTCTCAAAATAATTGAAATATTGGAGGAAAAATATTAAAATCAAATATTTGATTTTATTCAGATTTTATTGCTATTTTATTTGCATTAGAAAAATTGCACGTTTTCCAAATTGCATTTTAGGGCCAAGAAAATGTTCATCTTGTTCTAAATATTTTTTTTAGACAGTGAAAATTTGTTTTGGTATTTTTAGATTTTTATTTATTTTTCTAGGATTTATTTAAGTTTCGGCGAAATTATTTAAAAAAACTCTAGCGCCCGACTCGGCCGAAGCCCGGCCGAGCCAGGCCGGCCCGCCGCGCCCCCACCGCCTTCCCCCGCGCGCCCGTGCCCGCACCGGACTCCGTCGGAGTCCGGGAGTCTGCCGCCACCCCGGTTTCCCCTTCCCCAAGCCGACCCCGCCCCCACTTTATATGCCGCCCCACCCCGCCGCCACCACCCCATCCCACCCGCCGCCCGCAGCCGCAGCAGCAGCAACCGCCGCCGCCCGCCGCTTGCAGCCGCCGCCGCTTGCAGCCGCCGCCGCTTGCCGCGTCGCCGCCCTCCGCCGTCTCCGCCAACGCCACCCAGCCCCACCAGATCCGACGAGGTAGCCACCGCTGCCGGTTTTCTTCAGAAAACTGATCCGTTTTTTTAGAAAACCCTAGTTTTCGTTTTTTAATAGACCGGTTTTTTTCTCGGTATAGTTTATTTAGCGGACGTTCATCCGTACGTTCGTTTTAACGAACGGTGTTCACTCGTTAGCCGCAGACAGCAAACGTTCGTTGTTAGCCTGTTCGTCAGCTTTTCTTTTTCATAGATTTTTCGCGATCATTTTCGATCGCGATTTCTGATCCGATTTTCGTTTCTGTTTATCTTTTCGCTCGTTTATTGCAATTAGGCGATTCAAGCGCCTAGATCTTCGTCTTGAAACCCTCTTTCTATTTAATCAACTTGAACAAGATTTTGGTACTGTAAAATTTGACTTTAGTTCAGATTAGTAAACTGATCTTGTTTCTTTCGCAGTTTGAGTTTTTTTGCTCCGTTTGATTTGATTCTTTTCGCAAACCGGAGTTCTTAAGTTGAACTTTCTGGTCAATTCTTCTTATTTGAGTTTTGCCTATGCATCTTTGCTTGAATGCTTACGTATGCTATTGTTGTTGGGTAACGTAGTAATTTCAAAAAAATTCCTACACACACGCAAGATCATGGTGATGCATAGCAATGAGAGAGGAGAGTATTGTCTACGTACCCTCGTAGACCGAAAGTGGAAGCGTTAGCACAACGCGGTTGATGTAGTCGTACGCGTTCACGATCCAACCGGTCAAGTACCGAACGCAAGGCACCTCCGAGTTCTGCACACGTTCAACTCGATGACGTCCCTCGAACTCCGATCTAGCCGAGTGTTGAGGGAGAGTTTCGTCAGCACGACGGCATGGTGACGATGATGATGTTCTACCGATGCAGGGCTTCGCCTAAGCACCGCTACGATATGACCGAGGTGGATCATGGTGGAGGGGGGGCACCGCACACGGCTAAGAGATCAATTGTTGTGTCTATGGGGTGGTCCCTGGCCACGTATATAAAGGAGTGGAGGAGGGAAGGGGCCGACCCTCTCTATGGCGCGCCCTAGGGGAGTCCTACTCCCACCGGGAGTAGGATTCCCCCCTTTCCTAGTAGAACTAGGAACCCTTCCAAGTAGTAGGAGTAGGAGGGAAGGAAAGGGAAGGGAAAAGGAGAAGGAAGGAAGGGGGTGCCCCCCTCCCTAGTCCAATTCGCACCAGCCCTTGGGGAGGGGTGCGGCCACCCTTTGAGGCCTTTCTCTCCTTTCCCGTATGGCCCATTAAGGCCCAATACGAATTCCCGTAACTCCCTGGTACTCCCGAAAATACCCGAATCACTCGGAACCTTTCCGATGTCCGAATATAGTCATCCAATATATCGATCTTTACGTCTCAACCATTTCGAGACTCCTCGTCATGTCCCCGATCTCATCCGGGACTCCGAACTCCTTCGGTACATCAAAACACATAAACTCATAATATAACCGTCATCTAACTTTAAGCGTGCGGACCCTACGGGTTCGAGAACTATGTAGATATGACCAAGACACGTCTCCGGTCAATAACCAATACCGGAACCTGGATGCTCATATTGGCTCCCACACATTCTATGAAGATCTTTATCGGTCAGACCGCATAACAACACACGTTGTTCCCTTTGTCATCGGTATGTTACTTGCCCGAGATTCGATCGTCGGTATCTCAATACCTAGTTCAATCTCGTTACCGGCAAGTCTCTTCACTCGTTCCGTAATACATCATGCCGCAACTAACTCATTAGTTGCAATGCTTGCAAGGCTTATAGTGATGTGCATTACCGAGTGGGCCCAGATATACCTCTCCGACAATCGGAGTGACAAATCCTAATCTTGAAATACGCCAACCCAACAAGTACCTTTGGAGACACCTATAGAGCACCTTTATAATCACCCAGTTACATTGTGACATTTGGTAGCACACAATGTGTTCCTCTGGTAAACGGGAGTTGCATAATCTTATAGTCATAGGAACATGTATAAGTCATGAAGAAAGCAATACCAACAAACTAAACGATCAAGTGCTATACTAACGGAATGGTTCAAGTCAATCAAATCATTCTCCTAATGATGTGATCGCGTTAATCAAATGACAACTCATGTCTATGATTAGGAAACATAACCATCTTTGATCAACGAGCTAGTCAAGTAGAGGCATACTAGTGACACTCTGTTTGTCTATGTATTCACACATGTATTATGTTTCCGGTTAATACAATTCTAGCATGAATAATAAACATTTATCATGATATAAGGAAATAAATAATAACTTTATTATTGCCTCTAGGGCATATTTCCTTCAATTGTTTGGTTGCGATAGAATTCCCGGAGTGAGAAGCGTGCTACTATGAGTCCCTAGATTTTGCGGATCGTCAGCAAGGCAAGTAACACATTGATCATACTATGAGTCCCGGAGTGAGAAGCGTGCTACTTTATTATTGCCTCTAGGGCATATTTCCTTCAGTCTCCCACTTGCACTAGAGTCAATAATCTAGTTCACATCGCCATGTGATTTAATACCAATAGTTCACATCACCATGTGATTAACACCCATAGTTCACATTGACATGTGACCAACACCCAAAGGGTTTACTAGAGTCAATAATCTAGTTCACATCGCTATGTGATTAACACCCAAAGAGTACTGAGGTGTGATCATGTTTTGCTTGTGAGAGAAGTTTAGTCAACGGGTCTGCCAAATTCATATCCGTAAGTATTTTGCAAATTTCTATGTCAACAATGCTCTGCACAGAGCTACTCTAGCTAATTGCTCCCACTTTCATTATGTATCCAGATTGAGTTTAAACTCATCTGGATCAGTGTCAAAATTTGCATCAACGTAACCCTTTACGACGAACCTTTTGTCACTTCCATAATCGAGAAACATATCCTTATTCCACTAAGGATAATTTTGACCAATGTCCAGTGATCTACTCCTATATCACTATTGTACTCCTTTGCCAAACTCAGGGCAGGGTATACAATAGGTCTGGTACACAGCATGGCATACTTTATAGAACCTATGGCTGAGGCATAGGGAATGACTTCCATTCTCTCTCTATCTTCTGCCATGGTCGGGTTTTTGAGTCGTACTCAACTTCACACCTTGTAACACAGGCAAGAACTCCTTCTTTGACTATTTCATTTTGAACTACTTCAAAATCTTGTCAAGGTATGTACTCATTGAAAAACTTATCAAGCGTCTTGATCTATCTCTATAGATCTTGATACTCAATATGTAAGCAACTTCACCGAGGCCTTTCTTTGAAAGAACTCCTTTCAAACATTCATTTATGCTTTGCAGAATAATTCTACATCATTTTCGATCAACAATATGTCATGCATATACTTATCAGAAATGCTGTAGTGCTCCCACTCACTTTCTTATAAATACAGGCTTCACCGCAAGTCTGTATAAAACTATATGCTTTGATCAACATATCAAAGCGTATATTCCAACTCCGAGATGCTTGCACCAGTCCATAGATGGACCGCTGGAGCTTGCATATTTTGTTAGTACCTTTAGGATTGACAAAACCTTCTAGTTGCATCATATACAACTCTTCTTTAATAAATCCATTAAGGAATGTAGTTTTGTTTATCCATTTCCCAGATTTCATAAAATGCGGCAATTGCTAACATGATTCAGACAGACTTAAGCATAGATACGAGTGAGAAACTCTCATCGTAGTCAACACCTTGAACTTGTCGAAAACCTTTTTGCGACAATTCTAGCTTTATAGATAGTAACACTACTATCAGCGTCTGTCTTCCTCTTGAAGACCCATTTAATCTCAATGGCTCGTCGATCAATAGGCAAGTCACTCAAAGTCCATACTTTGTTCTCATACATGGATCTCATCTCAGATTTCATGGCCTCAAGCCATTTTGCGGAATCTGGGCTCATCATCGCTTCCTCATAGTTCGTAGGCTTGTCATGGTCAAGTAACATGACCTCCAGAACAGGATTACCGTACCACTCTGGTGCGGATCTCACTCTGGTTTACCTACGAGGTTCGGTAGTAACTTGATCTGAAGTTACATGATCATCATCATTAGCTTCCTCACTAATTGGTGTAGTAGTCACAGGAACAGATTTCTGTGATGAACTACTTTCCAATAAGGGAGCAGGTACAGTTACCTCATCAAGTTCTACTTTCCTCCCACTCACTTCTTTCGAGAGAAACTCCTTCTCTAGAAAGGATCCATTCTCAGCAACGAATAACTTGCCTTCGGATCTGTGATAGAAGGTGTACCCAACAGTTTCTTTTGGGTATCCTATGAAGATTTACTTCTTCGATTTGGGTTCGAGCTTGTCATGTTGAAACTTTTTCACATAAGCATCCCAGTCCCAAACTTTAAGAAACGACAGCTTAGGTTTCTCGCCAAACCACAGTTCATACAGTGTCATCTCCACGGATTTAGATGGTGCCCTATTTAACGTGAATGTAGCTGTCTCTAATGCATAACCCCAAAACGATAGTGGTAGATCGGTAAGAGACATCATAGATCGTACTATATCTAATAAAGTACGGTTATGACGTTCGGACACACCATTACACTTTGGTGTTCCAGGTGGCGTGAGTAGTGAAACTATTTCACATTGTTTTAACTGAAGGCCAAACTGGTAACTCAAATATTCTCCTCCACGATAAGATCGTAGAAACTTTATTTTCTTGTTATGATGATTTTCCACTTCACTCTGAAATTATATGAACTTTTCAAATATTTCAGACTTTTGTTTCATCAAGTAGATATACTCATATCTGCTCAAATCAGCTGTGAAGATCAAAAAATAATGATACCTGCCGTGAGCTTCAATATTCATCGGACCACATACATCAGTATGTATGATTTCCAACAAATCTGTTGCTCGCTCCATTGTTCCAGAGAATGGAGTCTTAGTCATCTTGCCCATGAGGCATGGTTCGCAAGCATCAACTGATTCATAATCAAGTGATTCCAAAAGCCCATCAGCATGGATTTTCTTCATGCGCTTTACACCAATATGACCTAAATGGCAGCGCCACAAATAAGTTGCACTATCATCATTAACTTTGCATCTTTTTGGCTTGAATATTATGAATATGTGTATCACTACGATCGAGATCCAACAAACCATTTTTGTTGGTGTGTATGAACATCAAAGGTTCTGTTCATGTAAACAGAACAACTATTGTTCTCTAACTTAATGAATAACCGTATTGCAATAAACATGATCAAATCATATTTATGCTCAACGTAAACACCAAATAACACTTATTTAGGTTCAACACTAATCCCGAAAGTATAGGGAGTGTGCGATGATGATCATATCAATCTTGGAACCAATTCCAACACACATCGTCACTTCACCCTTAACAAGTTCATGTTCATTCTGTAACTCCTGTTTCGAGTTGCTAATTTTAGCAACCGAACAAGTATCAAATACTTACGGGCTACTATAAACACTAGTAAGGCACACATCAATAACCTGTATATCAAATGTACACTTTGTTCACTTTGCCATCTTTCTTATCCACCAAATATTCAGGGAATTTCCGCTTCCAGTGATCATTTCCTTTGTAGTAGAAGCACTCGGTTTCAGGCTTTGGTCCAGCTTTGGGCTTCTTCACGGGAGTGACAACTTGCTTGTCATTCTACTTGAAGTTCTCTTTATTTCCCTTTGCCCTTTTCTTGAAACTAGTGTTCTTGTCAATCATCAACACTTGATGCTCTTTCTTGATTTCTACCTTCGTCGATTTCAACATCACGAAGAGCTCGGGAATCATTTTCGTAATCCCTTGCATACTATAGTTCATCACGAAGTTCTAGTAACTTGGTGATGGTGACTAGCGAACTCTGTCAATCACTATCTTATCTGTAAGATTAACTCCTACTTGATTCAAGCAATTGTAGTACCCAGACAATCTGAGCATATGCCCACTGCTTGAGCTATTCTCCTCCATCTTTTAGCTATAGAACTTGTTGGAGACTTCATATCTCTCAACTCGGTTATTTTCTTGAAATATTTAACTTCAACTCCTAGAACATCTCATATGGTCCATGACGTTTAAAACGTCTTTGAAGTCCCGATTCTAAGCCGTTTAAGCATGGTGCACTAAACTATCAAGTAGTCATCATATTGAGCTAGCCAAACGTTCATAACGTCTGCATCTGCTCCTGCAATAGGCCTGTCATCTAGCGGTGCATTAAGGACATGATTCTTCTGTGCAGCAATGAGGATAATCCTCAGATCACGGATCCAATCCGCATCATTGCTACTAACATCTTTCAACTTAATTTTCTCTAGGAACATATCAAAAATAAAACAGGGGAGCTAAACGCGAGCTATTGATCTACAACATAGATATGCTAATACTACTAGGACTAAGTTCATGATAAATTAAAGTTCAATTAATCATATTACTTAAGAACTCCAACTTAGAAAGACATCCCTCTAATCTTCTAAGTGATCACGTGATCCAAATCAACTAAACCATAATCGATCATCACGTGAAATGGAGTAGCTTTCAATGGTGAACATCAATATGTTGATCATATCTACTATATGATTCACGCTCGACCTTTCGGTCTCAGTATTCCGAGGCCATATCTGCATATGCTAGGCTCGTCAAGTTTAACCTGAGTATTCTGCATGTGCAAAACTGGCTTGCACCCATTGTAGATGGACGTAGAGCTTATCACACCCGTTCATCACGTGGTGTCTGGGCACGACAAACTTTGGCAATGGTGCATACTCAGGGAGAACACTTTTATCTTGAAATTTAGTGAGAGATCATCTTATAATGCTACCGTCAATCAAAGCAAGATAAGATGCATAAAAGATAAACATCACATGCAATCAATATAAGTGATATGATATGGCCATCATCTTGTGCTTGTGATCTCCATCTTCGAAGCACCGTCATGATCACCATCGTCACCGGCGTGACACCTTGATCACCATCGTAGCATCATTGTCGTCTCGCCAATCTTGTGCTTCCACGACTATCGCTACCGCTTAGTGATAAAGTAAAGCATTACAGCGCAATTGCATTGCATACAATAAAGCGACAACCATATGGCTCCAGCCAGTTGCTGATAACTCAGTTACAAAACATGATCATCTCACACAATAAAATTTAGCATCATGTCTTAACCATATCACATCACAACATGCCCTGGAAAAACAAGTTAGACGTCCTCTACTTTGTTGTTGCAAGTTTTACGTGGCTGCTACGGGCTTTAGCAAGAACCGTTCTTACCCATGCATTAAAACCACAACGATAGTTTGTCAAGTTGGTGCTGTTTTAACCTTCGCAAGGACCGGGAGTAGCCACACTCGGTTCAACTAAAGTTGTAGAAACTGACACCCGCCAGCCACCTGTGTGCAAAGCACGTCGGTAGAACCAGTCTCGCGTAAGCGTACGCGTAATGTCAGTCCGGGTCGCTTCATCCAACAATACCGCCGAACCAAAGTATGACATGCTGGTAAGCAGTATGACTTATATCGCCCACAACTCACTTGTGTTCTACTCGTGCATATAACATCAACGCATAAAACCTGGCTCGGATGCCACTGTTGGGTAACGTAGTAGTTTCAAAAAAAAATCCTACGCACACGCAAGATCATGGTGATGCATAGCAACGAGAGAGGAGAGTATTGTCTACGTACCCTCGTAGACTGAAAGTGGAAGCATTAGCACAACGTGGTTGATGTAGTCGTACGTCTTCACGATCCAACCGATCAAGTACCGAATGCACGACACCTCCAAGTTCTGCACACGTTCAACTCGATGACGTCCCTCGAACTCCGATCCGGCCAAGTGTTGAGGGAGAGTTTCGTCAGCATGACGGCGTGGTGACGATGATGATGTTCTACCGACGCAGGGCTTCGCCTAAGCACCGCTACGATATGACTGAGGTGGATTATGGTGGAGGGGGGCACCGCACACGGCTAAGAGATCAAGAGATCAATTGTTGTGTCTATGGGGTGGCCCCTGGCCACGTATATAAAGGAGTGGAGGAGGGGATGGGCCGGCCCTCTCTATGGCGTGCCCTAGGGGAGTCCTACTCCCACCGGGAGTAGGATTCCCCCCTTTCCTAGTAGAACTAGGAACCCTTCCAAGTAGTAGGAGTAGGAGGGAAGGAAAGGGAAGGGAACGGAAAAGGAGAAGGAAGGGGGTGCCCCCCTCCCTAGTCCAATTCGCACCAGCCCATGGGGAGGGGTGCGGCCACCCTTTGAGGCCTTTCTCTCCTTTCCCGTATGGCCCATTAAGGCCCAATACGAATTCCCGTAACTCCCCGGTACGTCTGAAAATACCCAAATCACTCGGATCCTTTTCGATGTCCGAATATAGTCGTCCAATATATCGATCTTTACGTCTCGACCATTTCGAGACTCCTCTTCATGTCGCCGATCTCATCCGAGACTCCGAACTCCTTCGGTACATCAAAACACATAAACTCATAATATAACCGTCATCGAACTTTAAGCGTGCGGACCCTACGGGTTCGAGAACTATATAGACATGACCGAGACACGTCTCCGGTCAATAACCAATAGCGGAACCTGGATGCTCATATTGGCTCCCACATATTCTACGAAGATCTTTATCCGTCAGACCGCATAACAACATACGTTGTTCCCTTTGTCATCGGTATGTTACTTGCCCGAGATTCGATCGTCGGTATCTCAATACCTAGTTCAATATCGTTACCGGCAAGTCTCTTCACTCGTTCCGTAATACATCATCCCGCAACTAACTCATTAGTTGCAATGCTTGCAAGGCTTATAGTGATGTGCATTACCGAGTGGGCCCAGAGATACCTCTCCGACAATCGGAGTGACAAATCCTAATCTCGAAATACGCCAACCCAACAAGTACCTTTGGAGACACCTGTAGACCACCTTTATAATCACCCAGTTACATTGTGACGTTTGGTAGCACACAAAGTGTTCCTCTGGTAAATGGGAGTTGCATAATCTCATAGTGATAGGAACATGTATAAGTCATGAAGAAAGCAATACCAACAAACTAAACGATCAGGTGCTATGCTAACGGAATGGGCCAAGTCAATCACATCATTCTCCTAATGATGTGATCCCATTAATCAAATGACAACTCATGTCTATGGTTAGGAAACATAACCATCTTTGATCAACGAGCTAGTCAAGTAGAGGCATACTAGTGACACTCTGTTTGTCTATGTATTCACACATGTCTTATGTTTCTAGTTAATACAATTCTAGCATGAATAATAAACATTTATCATGATATAAGGAAATAAATAATAACTTTATTATTGCCTCTAGGGCATATTTCCTTCAATTGTTTGGTTGCGATAGAATTCCCGGAGTGAGAAGCATGCTACTATGAGTCCCTAGATTTTGCGGATCGTCAGCAAGGCAAGTAACACATTGATCATACTCCTTTCATACCCAGTTTTTATGCATTAGTTCCAATCCTCAAACATTGCATGACTAGGATGTGATTAACTTGTGGGTATTGGGAAGTAGTTGATGAGGTAGAACCTATTGCCCTGTTATATTCAAACCGTTGGGAGTTACTTCTACGTATTGCTTATATTGCTATGCTATGCTCGTAGACGTGGTTTGGGTGAGTGAATCCATGACAGATGTGAGATGATTTAATTAATGGTTCAACTTAAGGTGGCAACTTTAATACACATCTGGGTGGATTGCTTGTTGGGCACCTGGAGAATCCAGTGTTGTCCTAGGATATCCCGGAGTACCCGTGTGATAATCCTAAGCTCCGCCACCCAGGCTCAAAGGGAACTGAGATATTTTCATGCTAGAAACTTCTGTGTGCAGCCACAAGCTATTATGGGCTCTAGCATAGTTGAGTAGGTTGCATGAGCTCTTGAAGAGGTGGACCAGCAGGTTGACGGATGTAGGTTGGTATGGTCTGCCCGAAGTAAAGAGTTAATGTTTCTGAAAGACTGTGTCTCGGTCATCCGTTTCTCAAACACCATGTAGTGCGAGAAATCCAACAGAGGAGATCGAGTCTTGTGGGGAAAAGTGCACAAACCTCTGCAGAGTGTACAATCTAATCATGGTTAGCCATGTCTCCAGTTATGGACATCTTGAGTATCTAGTACTTGGATTATCCTAAGTATCTCATCACTCTAAATTAATATTGTTGGGTTGATAATTACTTTTAATTGGGATTGAGTTGGAGGAACCTTCTCGATGGTATTTCAACTACCATGATAGTTAAAATAAAACTTATTCCTTTGTTGTAGGGAAAAATTGGCTTTTCGCAAAACTATAACCATAGAGCTTTCCACCAGCCAAATATGCATGTAGTGATAGCATTATTCTGTTCTTTCTCTACTGTGTTATATTGCCAGCACATTCCATGTGTTGACCCGTTTCCGGGCTGCAACATATTATGTTGCAGACTTTTCGGACGAGGAGTAAGGTTCGTTAGGTCATTGTCGTGCAGCTCAGCTATGCCGTTGGAGTTGATGGACTCACTTTATCTTCCAAGCCTTCCGATGTTATCATATTAGATGGCCTTAAGCCATATTTATTGTAATAAGTTCTCTTCTGAGACATTCGATGTAATAAGTGTGTGATTGCTACTCTGTTATAAATCCTTCGAGTACTGTGTATGTCAGCATTACCGATCCAGGGATGACACTGAAGCATAGAGACTTGACAGTTTGAGGTCGGGTCGCTACAAGATGGTATCAGAGCACACGCTGAGTGTAGGACACGACCACTAAGATAAGCCATAGGTCAGTCTTCTCTACTCATTTCTGACTCCTCTCCATTTTCTACTCTTTAGGATGGCAGATTCGAAGAACAAGTTTGCACAACCGGATGAAGACACACCCTTTGGACGCCATTTGAAGGATGTAACTAGGTACCTGAACATCGGAATACCAAGCTTCACTGGGACTTACAACGCCACTTTATCAAAAGAGGAGCGCTGGATGATTCAAGTTCAAGTTCCAGGAAGGACGTTCTCGCCAACCACTAAGCCCATAGAATTTTCTTTTGAAGCACCCACCTGGAGTCTAGGCAAGAGCATGGCAGCCCACATTACCATGGGACGCATTGGAGAAGTCTACAACAAGGATCTCAAGGACACTGTCTATCAGATATGTGGGCGCCGAGATGAGCAATGGGAGATGATCAGCACCAAGAAGGACAGATCCATTGCAGCTTTCACCCAGGAGTTAAACTAGCACATTCGACGGCAGGAGAATCAGATGTGCGCAGACATGATAGATTTGATGAAGGCGAAGACAAGGATCATCGGGCTGGAAGAACTTAAGTCTACACGCGATGGATATGAGGAGGAAATTACAACACTATTGGAGAAGAATGATGACTTGATAAAGAAGATCAGAGTATTCATGGGAGACCCCGCGCCAGGAGGAGAGGACGACGATTCCACTTGCCCAGAGAACTACATCATCATCGACGACACCTACTCCGACCCTAGTGAAGATGACTTTGAAGACGAAGCTGGAGCAAACATTATGGAGTCCTCTACCGATCAAAAATTTTAGATGACCACCAAATAATTAGTAGTATTTCCTCCATGTATATAGTAGTAGTTGAGCACTTTCAACAATAGTTCTAGACCGTTTGTATGCCTTGCTTGATTGAGTGAAATGATTGTGTTTGTCTCATGTGCATATGGGTAGTACTTTCTCACTAGACCCCTTTTCTATTCTAATCTCTCCCCTCTAAACCCACCAGATGCCTCCGAGACGTGACACCGGATTTGCTTTCCCGCCAGAGCTTACTCAGTTGATCCAGGAGCAGAATGCCTTGATTCAATTGTTAGTCCAGAACCAAGGCAATAACAACCATAATAACAACCCGCCTCCAGTTGACAACTGAGCTCGCTTTCCGAGGTTGCAGCCACCAGTGTTTTCCAGTAGCACCGAGCCTATAGTTGCTGATGATTGGCTACGCCATATTGGAAGGGAGTTAACCACCGCAGGTTGCACAGATGCTGAGAAGGTGCACTTTGCCGCACATCAATTGGATGGACCAGCAACCTCATGGTGGGACAATTATACGACCACTTTCCCCATAGCCAACATCACTTGGGATCAGTTTCAGCAAGCTTTTCGCACAGCCCATGTCTCAACTGGAGCTATGAATATGATGAAGCGTGAGTTTCGCAACTTACGCCAGGGGAACCGCACTGTAGCTCAGTACGTGGATGAGTTTAGCAAGTTATCTCGCTATGCCCCTGATGATGTGGCCACAGATGCTGCAAAGCAGGAGAATTTTATGGAAGGGCTGAATGATGAGATGAGCATGCAGTTGATGGTGGAAACATTCAACAACTACCAGGAGTTGGTAGATAAGGCTCTTATGATTGAAGGGAAGCAGCGGCAGATTCAGAGCCGTAAGAGGAAGTATGGGCAAGCGAGGTATAACTCAGGAGCTCGGCAGAAACCTCGTCTAACCCTGAACTCGGGAGGACTTGTTCATAACCATGGAGGTCATAACCACACAGGAGGAAGTTCGCATAACCACAATGGTTCTAAGAATGGGACTGGGAACGGAAAAAGTAACAATCAGAACCGCTCCAATCCAGCCACACCCGCCAAGAGAGAACTAAGTCACATTACTTGCTTTAAGTGCGGGAAGACTGGACACTATGCCACAGACTACCCTGAAGCGAAGGATGGAAACGGCAATGGGAGTGCTGGGAAGAAGCCCAATCCATTAAACAAAGGACAAGTGAACCACGTTAATGTGGAGGAGGTTGAAGAGCAGCCGGACGCGGTTATCGGTAAGTTTTTGGTTAAACCTTTTACCGCCCTTGTTCTTTTTTATACTGGTGCATCGCATTCAAACATATCAAGGGGATTCGTGGAATAGTTTAAACTACCAACCCAAACCCTTAGGACCCCTCTGTTAGTGAGTTGACCTGGAGCAGAGTATATGGCTAGTCGATGGTGCGACCAGATACCACTAACCATTGGTAGCCACATTTTCCCGTCAGACCTAATAATTTTGGAGTCACAAGGATTGGATGTGATATTAGGCATGGACTGGATGTCAAAGTATGGAGGAAGCATTGACTGTGCTAGTAAGTCGATTTATCTCACCACCCCAGAGGGAAAAGTATTAAGTATGTATCTAGGCATGCACCTAGGAGGAGCCAAGTAAATACCCTCGTGGGAGTTGTTCAGGAGGAAGTGCCTGTAGTGAAGGATTACCCGGATGTTTTTCCAGAGGAGTTACCAGGCATGCCACTAGATCATGACATCGAGTTTTTGATAGAGCTATTGCCAGGTACTGGGCCAATATCAAAGAGACCCTACCGGATGCCCGCAAATGATATGGAGGAGATTAGGAAGCAGATCAAGGAGTTATTGGAGAAAGGTTACATTCGACGGAGTTCATCACCATGGGGAGCCCCAGTGCTTTTGGTTGAGAAGAAGGATAAGCCTCTAAGAATGGTTGTTGATTATTGTGCGTTAAATGAGGTGATGATCAAGAACAAATACCCACTGCCGATGATCAATGATTTGTTTGACCAACTACAAGGAGCTCAGGTGTTTTCAAAGATCGATCTGCGATCAGGATATCACCAGCTGAAGATTCGAGAGAAGGATGTACCAAAGACAGCATTCACCACACTGTACGGGCTGTATGGATATACGGTCATGTCATTTGGACTGACTAACGCCCCTGCCTATTTCATGAGCATGATGAACAAAGTGTTCATGGAATATTTGGATAAGTTTGTTGTGGTGTTCATTGATGATATAATGGTATACTCTAAGAATGAGGGGGAGCACGAAGAGCATTTGCATTTAGTTCTCGAGAAACTCAAGGAACACCAGTTGTATGCCAAGTTCAGCAAACGTGAGTTTTGGTTGAAGGAAGTCGGATTCCTTGGACATGTTATATCAGGAGAAGGTATAGCAGTTGACCCCACCAAGGTTCAGTCATTCACTGAATGGTTGGCACGCACTTCAGTTAGCGAGATCCGCAGTTTTCTTGGACTCGCAGGATACTATCAAAGATTCATTGAGAATTTTTCCAAGATTGCAAAGCCAGTGACGGGTTTATTGAAGAAGGATACCAAATTTAAATGGACGGAAGAATATGAGGAAAGTTTTCAAGAGTTAAAGAAATGTTTGACTACAGCCCTAGTGCTGATTCTGCCGGATATCTACAAGGATTTCCAAGTGTATTGCGAAGCCTCTCGCCTAGGACTTGGAAGTGTGCTTATGCAGGACGGAAGAGTTGTTTCGTATGCCTCACGACAACTAAAACCGCACGAATTGAATTATGCCACGCATGATTTGGAGTTAGCAGCAGTAGTGCATGCGCTCAAGACTTGGAGACATTACCTTATTGGAAATCGTTGTGATGTGTACACGGATCATAAGAGTTTGAAGTACATTTTCACACAGAAGGATCTGAACCTTAGGCAGAGGAGATGGTTGGAGCTTATAAAGGATTATGACATGAAGCTGCACTATCATCCAGGAAAGGCCAATGTCGTAGCAGACGCCTTGAGTCGGAAGAGTTATGTAAAACACCCTAGTGACCACAGGATTGCCAAAGTAGTTAGCAGAGGATCTCAGGGAACTTCGATTGGAGATTGTTCCTAGAGGTTTTGGTGCAACAATGGAAGTTCAGTCTTGTAACGCCCCGAGACCGATGTGCCAGGTGTCTTCCAGTTATTCGCTGTCGTTGTCATGTCTTTTGCTTGCAGGTTGCATCTTATCATGTCATCATGTGCATTGCATCATCATGTTTTAAAACTTGCATTCGTCCGGGTTCTCTGAGTTCTCTCTGTTGTCCGTTCTGAGTCCTACCACACTTGCACGCGCCCGCGGCATGTCCGAAATAGTATTTTATAAGTGGCCAGTAAATGTTCGCAGAATGGGATGAGAGTTGACGTGTGGTCTTATTTTAGTGTAGCTAGACCACCTGTTAAGTTTCATCGCATTCAGAGTTCGTTTGATAGCCCACCGTTAAACTATAGCGGCAACATAGCCGGTCAAACGTCGGATGTTTTCGATCTCCGGAAATAGTTGCCGGGCTGCACTCCTCTCCTCTCATGTCAGTCCAACCCATTTTTCACAACCCACCTGCAGCCCAGCTAAACCCCCTCCGTTTCGGACCGTCAGATCGCGATCGGAGGCCCCGAAACTCTTCTAAAACCCCTCCTAACCCCCTCTTTCTCTAGACCTAGCTATAAAAGGAAACCCCTTCCATTTTTGGCAGCAGGCAATCCCTCCTCGTTTTCAGCGCACCGCCAGCCACCTCCCACCTCCACCTCGCTTTCCGCGCCACCTAAACCCGCCGCCGGCACTTGGCGTTGCCCCAGCGGGCGAGCCGCCACCAGCGCCGCCGCCCAGGGCCTAATCCCCCGCCTCCACGTCGTCCCTGGTCACCCCGCGCTACCGCGAAGCCCGCGAGCCCGCCAAGACCGGGGATAGGACCCTGGGAAGCCCATCGGGGCCCGAGCGCATCCACCGCCGCTCCGCTGGTTCCTCCCCGCGCTAATTACTCCAGCACCGCTCCAACCTCGTCGCCGGTCCTCATCTTCACCGGAACCTCTCCGCTGTCGTACTCCGCCTTGTCGCCGGCGCCCCACAGGTCGTGTCCCAGGCCGCCCCTCTCCTTTCTCCCTCCTCGTTTTCCACCCTGTCTCATCTCTCTCTGCTTCTTCCTGCAGAGCCTCCATGGCCTCGTATCTGCGCCGCCGTTGCCGGAATATGCCGCCAGTCGCCCGATCCGGCCTCCCTGCTGGCAGATCTGGGAAGCCCGCGCCGCCCCGCATCCATTCAGGCTGGATCCCGGTCCTCGCCGACCCTCTCCGCGCCGCCCCTCACCGGCGTTTGACGCGATAGCCGCTGCCCCTGCTTCCTGCTCGAGCAGGTTCTCGAAGAGACCGAGCGCGTTGACCTCGCACTCAAGGCCCAGATCCAGTGATGCATGGGCCTCAGACAGGCCGGCCCAACCACTGCCCCATCCAGCGTCCTCTGCTTCCTACTGGGCCGAGCTCATGGGTGAGAACGCGCCCAGCACCTCCCCTGTTCCTGTTGGGCCAGGAAGATTCAGCTCGTAGTGTTTTTTTTCGTTGCTACAAATTTAGCTATTTTCGACAGGATTGCTGTTTTACAGAAAACCCTCCTAACTTCATGCATTTAATAACTTCACAACTATGCATCAGATTAAAATGTTTTATATATGAAACTTGCTTAGAATTTTGTCTAGATTCATAATATCCAACTTTCATCTATGTTTGAAATGTTTAAAATGTTGTTTGATTAAATTTGCTCCTATGCCATGTTAAAATGCTTTAATTCATAACTAAATAACCGTGGCTCCAAACCTAACAAATTTTATATGTAAATGGGGTAGAATTTTGCCTAGTTTAACATGGTGGTTTTACTTTGCATGTTTAACAAATCTAAAATTGTGTTTAGGGCAGAGCAGTACCAAACCTAATATATGCTTATGGGGATTTACCGGAATTATTGTTCATTACTTCCGGCCTCATTTAAACTTGCCTAGTTAGGTAGTTTTATTATGCTTCACCCTCTTGCCATGTTAATCAACATTTAGTCTTGTTGGGTACATAAATGAGAGAGAACTAAATAAGTCATGTGGTGTTTTCACTTAAGTTGTAGTGTTGTTTGTTGCACTTTGCCATGCCATGCCGTGTATCATTAAACCGGACATGCATCATACTTGGTTGTGCATCATGCCATGTCCATGTGTTGTTTATTTACTATGTTGTTTGCTTCTTTCCGGTGTTGCTTCTTCGGGTTGGTTCCGATAACGTCGCGTTTGTAAGGAATTGTTCAACTACGTCCGTTTGTCTTCTTCATGGACTCGTTCTTCTTCCTTGCGGGATTTCAGGCAAGATGACCATACCCTCGAAATCACTTCTATCTTTGCTTGCTAGTTGCTCGCTCTTTTGCTATGCCTATGCTGCGATACCTACCATTTGCTTATCATGCCTCCCATATTGTTGAACCAAGCCTCAAACCACCTTGTCCTAGAAAACCGTTGTTTGGCTATGTTACCGCTTTGCTCAGCCCCTCTTATAGCGTTGTTAGTTGCAGGTGAAGATTGGAGCTTGTTCCATGTTTGGAACATGGTTATTTGTTGGGATATCACAATATCTCTTATTTAATTAATGCATCTATATACTTGGTAAAGGGTGGAAGGCTCGGCCTTATGCCTGGTGTTTTATTCCACTCTTGCCGCCCTAGTTTCCATCATATCGGTGTTATGTTCCCGGATTTTGCGTTCCTTACGCACTTGGGTTATAATGGGAACCCCTTGACAGTTTGCCTTGAATAAAACTCCTCCAGCAATGCCCAAGATTGGTTTTACCATTCGCCACCTAGCCTCTTTTTCCCTTGGGTTTCGCGGACTCAAGGGTCATCTTTATTTTAACCCCCCCGGGCCAGTGCTCCTCAGAGTGTTGGTCCGAACTGAGCTGCCTGCGGGGCCACCTCGGGGAAACTTGAGGGTTGGTTTTACTCGTAGCTAGTCTCATCTGAGTGTGCCCTGAGAACGAGATATGTGCAGCTCCTATCAGGATTTGTCGGCACATTCGGGCGGTGTTGCTGGACTTGTTTTACCATTGTCGAGATATCGTGTAACCAGGATTCCGAGTCTGATCGGGCCTTCCCGCTAGAAGGAATAACCTTCGTTGACCGTGAGAGCTTGTGATGGGCTAAGTTGGGACACCCCTGCAGGGATTTGAACTTTCAAAAGCCGTGCCCGCGGTTATGGGCAGATGGGAATTTGTTAATGTCTGGTTGTAGAAAACCTGAAGTTGATCTTAATTAAAATGCACAAACCGCGTGTGTTACCATGATGGTCTCTTCTCGGCGGAGTCCGGGAAGTGAACATGGTGTTGGAGTTATGTTTGACGTAGGTTGTTCTAGGATCACTTCTTGATCATAGTTGTTCGACCGTGCTTTTGCCTTCTCTCCCCGCTCTGTTTTGTGAATAAGTTAGCTACCATATACGATAGTCGCTTGCCGCAGCTCCACCTCATACCTTTACCTTACCCATAAGCTTAAATAGTCTTGATCGCGAGGGTGTGAGATTGGTGAGTCCCCGTGACTCACAGATACTTCCAAAACCAGTTTGCAGGTGCCGATGATACCGTGCAGGTGGCGCAACCATACTCAAGGAGGAGCTCAATGAAGATCTTGTCCTTTGTGTTGTTTCATTCTAGTTGATCAGTAGTGGAGCCCAGTTGGGGTCGATCGGGGATCTGTGTAGCTTTTGGGGTAGTCTTCTTTTATTTTGGTTCTATAGTCGGACCTTGATTGTTTTTGGATGAATGTAATGCTTTATTCATGTATTGTGTGAAGTGGCGATTGTAAGCCAACTATGTATCTCTTTTCCCTTATGTATTACAAGGGTTGTGTGAAGATTACCTCACTTGCGACATTGCTTTCAATGCGGTTACGCCTCTAAGTCGTGCTTCGACGCGTGGGAGATATAGCCGCATCGAGGGCATTACAAGTTGGTAATCAGAGCCTTCCCCGACCTTAGGAGACCCCTGCTTGATCGAATCGTTGGTGTTGTTGAGTCTAGAAAAATGTTTTGACTCATTTAGGATTATATATATCAGAGAGTTAGGAATTCTTTTTACTCCTCAGTCCCTTCATCGCTCTGGTGAGGCATCCTGACGTAGAGTTTTGACTCTTCTCTTCTCAAATTTCACCAAATTTTTTTAGGATCACGCGGGTATCTTGGAATCGTTCCGATGATTTTGTGACGAGAACATTGTTCTTGGTGCCTCCTGTCATTTAGGGGTTGTGGCAGTGTCCCGGGGAGTTGAGCTCCGAGGTGTTGTCATCACAATTTTATCGTGGTAGTTCTGGAATACCTGAGAGTAGTTTCGCCGACATCGGAAATCTCTTTTATGTAGTTGTTGGTGAGATAACCTCGACGCCACCCAGTACTGGGGTGGGAGATTGGGAGTATTGCCATAACTTGTATAACGGATGCTTTTCGAAGGTTGAGGTAAACGATTTCTGAAAATTTCTTGGTTATGTGTTGAAGGATGGATACAGATGGATGTAGGATTTGTTAGTTTTGGGTGAGATATTATGCTTCCCCTGTATCCCCAACACCTGATTGCATAACCGGAAAGTTTCGGGAGTTTATAAGTGGGAATTCAAGTAGCTCCTAGGATATCTTTCTGACAGATGTATGATATGAAATTGGGGTTCGACGTCTAGTGGTCCGCCTATCCACGGTTGGTTTTACAGTGGTCTCGTTGTGTCTTAAAGAGTCCTTGGCTATGCCGACTCGGGGACGCTTCGTATGTCATGTGCACTGCCTTGTACATGATGGTGTTGTACGATCGAGCCCGTGTAGGTCCCACCACGAAAACTTCGAACGAAATCTCTATCATATGTTTGTTCCGGCTTATTCTGCAAGCCAATCCTTTGTTTTGTTTTGAGTTGTGGTATTCGAGTTGCTTCGAAGTCAAATGTTGATTCCATACCTTTTCCAAGCGGTGTTCTCATATTTCTATGTGAATACAAATCCTTCTTGATCATCGAGATTGTCATCTAAATTTCTTTTCACCGGCGTGTTTCTCTTCAAGTGGATCCGATCATTTCAACATTTGCAAGATCCAATCTCAGTTCTTTTCAATAGTGTTTGTTTCATTCGTCCCAAGCTGCCTTTGTTTTTCGCGCCCACCCACCCCTTTTTTCTTCAAGGACTCAGATTTCTTATTCAAGTATCCTTTTATGGATGAGAAGTCTCTCCATTCTTTTCCCTTCAATATTCTTACCCGGTGGTTCTCATGAAGATGTTCTTCTAGTTCTTCATTCCTCATTCCTTTTCTTCTTCGGTGGATCTAATTCAAACTTTGTTGACCATATTCCTTTTTCCCTCATTTCTAATGCTTTCTCTTGCCGGTGCACCTCTTAATCATCCACTTCTCACTACTCAATTGTTCCAGAGTGCTCAAGATATCTCGAAGATTCGTGTTTCCACTCTGCAGTTGTTCAATATCTTCGAGGACGTTCTCTCATTTAAGCCGTTTAATTCAACCGGTGCAACCTCTCTTTTAAATCATTTCAACGGTGTTTATTTTGAGTGGGCCCTAACCCATAGGTCTTTACCCAGGATCTTACCTGACTCTTCTTATTTTCCTGGAGCTATCCTAAATTCTTTTCAAAGTTTGACGTAAGAATGATTAATCATCAGTCAAATGCCTTTCTCCAAGATCGGTTAAATTCTTTTCATCGTTGGCTCAATCTCTTCGCTTTGATTATTCCGGAGCGTCTAAATAATTCATGGTGGTGTTTCTCGTCATCATTCTCTGCATTTGAGGACCGAAGAAGATTTTTCTCTCAATATTGTTCCAATCTCTTCAAGATTCGTGATTCTAGCTTATTGCCATCCTCTCATAATTTGTTTTGGTTGTGAGAATTCTTTTCATCCTTCCGGAACAATCTAGTAGTCTTTTCAGTCTGATTCTTCAGAGGCCATCATATCATAATTTTTCATTCTTCAGCTTTCAGCTCTTGTTCTCCAAATCCTACCGGTGCTTCTTTCATATACCCTCTTATTAGCTCGTGATCTCTTCGTGCTCATGGATCTAAAATCACTCAAGTATCTTCGTCTCATCTTCTAATTATTTCCGGTGATTTGTACTTTTGCTTTTTCCTTGAGCAATTCTTAACGTGGTTTTCCCAAGATTATATTCCATGGTTATCATATCAATTTATTCGTCGTTTCAACCCTTCCGGTGGATTCGTGGAACACCTTCCCCAGTTCATGCTATATCTCTCTTCAATCCGTTGCAACTGGAATAAGCAGTATGCCAAATCCGTTGCTTGTCATCAACTTCAATTGGTGAAGGATACGCATAACATAATTCTTATTCTTGCTTCATCCAAATGATGGATTCGTTCCTCCGAAGTTCATTCACAATGACTAATTCTCGCTGTCAATTGTTCATCTTCTCTTTTTCACAGAGATCCAACCTTTTTTTCAATTATTTCACCACGAAGATTCATCTAAATCGTTACAAGGTTTCACCTTGTGTTTTCATCTTCTCTTCTTTTCGTTATTCTTTTGTACCGGAGTTCTTCATGGAGATTCTACATGATGTTTCATCAAGGATCTAATTCCTTCTCGAAGTGTTCATCAAGATTCTTTTGAGAGGAGCTCAAGCATTCTTCATCTTGCAATCTGAAGTGCAATTCTTTCTACCATACCATTTCATGTGGTATTATGTCATTCTTGATAATTTGAGTTCATGTTTCATGATTCACATGTTGTTAAGAATGAGATATTTTAAATCCATCTACCTTTTCGTTGGAGTTATCTTGTGTCATGTTTCACCTAAAGCCTTCCCTAATGATTGTTGCTATCTATGGTGCTTATAAATGATCCAAGTTCTTCATTTATCCTCCCGGTGATATAAGTCCTCGTCTCCTTTTGATATCAATCCAATCTATCGTTTTCATTAGTGGCAGAGTTTCACCTTAAGTTTTGAGATGTTCTCCATAAGCCCACTACAAGCTTATCTTTTCGTTGTTGATTTTCCAACAACTCCGTTCGAACATTCTCCTAAAGATGCTTTTGCAAGCTCATTCAAGGTAGAAGATGTTGTTTTCTCCTCCGTTCATTCCATTCCATTTCTCTCTTTTCTTCCAGAGGATTTGTGTTGTTGCTCTCTTCAACCCTTATTCTTGTTCTTGTCAGGACCTTGTTCTTTTCGTGCTTATCCAATTAACCGGAGTGTTGTGCCCTTTTGCTCGAGTTATTTCATATTATCAAGCCTTGCATATCCTTTCAACCGAAGTGTTACGCGAATCGGTTCTTTCTTATTCCTCTTTCTTAACGGAGTGCTTTCAACTTTGTTCTTCTCCGTTGCTTTCTTTCTTTCATTTTGCTCAACCTTTTCAAGGTTCTTTGGTCTCACTCTTTTGTCAAAGGAGCAACTTAGTTTTACCTCTTCTCTTTCTCTTCCGTTTTCCCTCCGGTGCCATTCTAGATCTCGGGACGAGATCCTCTCGTAGTGGTGGAGTGTTGTAACGCCCCGAGACCGATGTGCCAGGTGTCTTCCAGTTATTCGCTGTCGTTGTCATGTCTTTTGCTTGCGTGTTGCATCTTATCATGTCATCATGTACATTTCATCATCATGTTTTAAAACTTGCATTCGTCCGGGTTCTCCGAGTTCTCTCTGTTGTCCGTTCTGAGTCCTACCACACTTGCACGCGCCCGCGGCATGTCCGAAATAGTATTTTATAAGTGGCCGGTAAATGTTCTCGGAATGGGATGAGAGTTGACGTATGGTGTTATTTTAGTGTAGCTAGACCGCCTGTTAAGTTTCATCGCATTCGGAGTTTGTTTGATAGCCCAACCGTTAAACTATAGCGGCAATATAGCCGGTCAAACGTCGGATGTTTTCGGTCTCCGGAAACAGTTGCCGGGCTGCACTCCTCTCCTCTCATCTCAGTCCAACCCATTTTGCACAACCCACCTGCAGCCCACCTAAACCCCCTCCGTTCCGGACCGTCAGATCGCGATCGGAGGCTCCGAAACGCTTCTAAAACCCCTCCTAACCTCCTCTTGCCCTAGCCCTAGCTATAAAAGGAAACCCCTTCCATTTTTGGCGGGAGACAATCCCTCCTCGTTTTCAGCGCGCCGCCAGCCTCCTCCCACCTCCACCTCGCTTTCCGTACCACCTGAACCCGCCGCCGCCACTTGGCGCTGCCCCAGCGGGCGAGCCGCCACCAGTGCCGCCGGCCAGGGCCCAATCCCCCGCCTCCACGTCGTCCCTGGTCACCCCGCGCCGCCGCGAAGCCCGCGGGGCCGCCAAGACCCAGATTGGACCCTGGGAAGCCCATCGGGGCCCGAGCGCATCCACCGCCGCTCCCCTGGTTCCTCCCCGCACCATTTACTCCAGCGCCGCTCCTACCTCATCGCCGGTCCTCGTCTTCACCGGAACCTCTCCGCCGTCGTACTCCTCCTTGTCGCCGGCGCCACACAGGTCGCGTCCCAGGCCGCCCCTCTCCTGCCTCCCTCCTCGTTTTCCTCCCTGTCTCATCTCTCTCTGCCTCTTCCTGCATAGCCTCCATGGCCTCGTATCTGCGGCGCCGTCGCCGGAATATGCCGCCAGTCGCCCGATCCGGCCTCCCTGCAGGCAGATCTGAGAAGCCCGCGCCGCCCCGCATCCATTCAGGCCGGATCGCGGTCCTCGCCGACCCTCTCCGCGCAGCCCCTCGCTGGCGTTTGACACGGTAGCCGCCGCCCCTGCTTCCTGCTCGAGCGGGTGCTCGAAGAGACCGAGCGCGTTGACCTCGCACTCAAGGCCCAGATCCAGTGCTGCATGGGCCTCAGACAGGCCGGCCCAACCACTGCCCCATCCGGCGTCCTCTGCTTCCTACTGGGCCAAGCCCATTGGTGAGAACGCGCCAAGCACCTCCCCTGTTCCTATTGGGCCATTAAGATTTGGCCCGTAGTGTTTTTTTCGTTGCTGCAAATTTAGCTATTTTCCACAGGATTGCTGTTTTACAGAAAACCCCCTAACTTCATGCATTTAATAACTTCACAACTGTTCATCGGATTAAAATGTTTTATATATGAAACTTTCTTAGAATTTTGTCTAGATTCATAATATCCAACATTCATCTATGTTTGAAATGTTTAAAATGTTGTTTGATTAAATTTGCTCCTATGCCATGTTAAAATGCTTTAATTCATAACTAAATAACCGTAGCTCCAAACCTAACAAACTTTATATGTAAATGGGGTAGAATTTTTCCTAGTTTAACATGGTGGTTTTACTTTCCATGTTTAACAACTCTAAAATTGTGTTTAGGGCAGAGCAGTACCAAACCTAATATATGCTTATGGGGATTTACCGGAATTGTTGTTCGTTGCTTCCGGCCTCATTTAAACTTGCCTAGTTAGGTAGTTTTATTATGCTTCACCCTCTTGCCATGTTAATCAACATTTATTCTTGTTGGGTACACAAACGAGAGAGAACTAAATAAGTCATGTGGTGTTTTCTTCAATATGCAACTCCGTTGCATATTGAGCTCCACTTAAGTTCTAGTGTTATTTGTTGAACTTTGCCAATCCATGCCGTGTATCGTTAAACCAGACATGCATCATACTTGGTTGTGCATCATGCCATGTCCATGTGTTGTTTATTTACTACGTTGTTTGCTTCTTTCCGGTGTTGCTTCTTCGGGTTGGTTCCGATAACGTTGCATTTGTGAGCAATCGTTCGACTACGTCCGTTGGTCTTCTTCATGGACTCGTTCTTCTTCCTTGTGGGATTTCAGGCAAGATGACCATACCCTCGAAATCACTTCTATCTTTGCTTGCTTGTTGCTCGCTCTTTTGCTATGCCTATGCTGCGATACCTACCACTTGCTTATCATGCCTCCCATATTGTTGAACCAAGCCTCTAACCCACCTTGTCCTAGCAAACCGTTGTTTGGCTATGTTACCGCTTTGCTCAGCCCCTCTTATAGCATTGTAAGTTGCAGGTGAAGATTGGAGCTTGTTCCACGTTTGGAACATGGTTATTTGTTGGGATATCACAATATCTCCTATTTAATTAATGCATCTATATACTTGGTAAAGGGTGGAAAGCTCGGCCTTATGCCTAGTGTTTTGTTCCACTCTTGCTGCCTTAGTTTCCGTCATATCGGTGTTATGTTACCGGATTTTGCATTCCTTACGCAGTTGGGTTATAATGGGAACCCCTTGACAGTTCGCCTTGAATAAAACTCCTCCAGCAATGCCCAACATTGGTTTTACAATTTGCCACCTAGCCTCTTTTTTCCTTGGGTTTCGTGGACTCAAGGGTCATCTTTATTTTAACCCCCCCGGGCCAGTGCTCCTCTGAGTGTTGGTCTGAACTGAGCTGCCTGCAGGGCCACCTCGGGGAAACTTGAGGGTTGGTTTTACTCGTAGCTAGTCTCATCTGAGTGTGCCCTGAGAACAAGACATGTGCAGCTCCTATCGGGAATTGTCGGCACATTCGGGCGGTGTTGCTGGACTTGTTTTACCATTGTCGAGATGTCTTGTAACTGGGATTCCGAGTCTGATCGGGCCTTCCCGCTAGAAGGAATATCCTTCGTTGACTGTGAGATCTTGTGATGGGCTAAGTTGGGACACCCCTGCAGGGATTTGAACTTTCGAAAGCCGTGCCCGCGGTTATGGGAAGATGGGAATTTGTTAATGTCCGGTTGTAGAAAACCTGAAGTTGATCTTAATTAAAATGCACCAACCACGTGTGTTACCGTGATGGTCTCTTCTCGGTGGAGTTCGGGAAGTGAACACGGTGTTGGAGTTATGTTTGACGTAGGTTGTTCTAGGATCACTTCTTGATCATAGTTGTTCGACCGTGCTTTTGCCTTCTCTCCCCGCTCTCTTTTGCGAATAAGTTAGCCACCATATGTGCTAGTCGCTTGCCGCAGCTCCACCTCATACCTTTACCTTACCCATAAGCTTAAATAGTCTTGATCGCGAGGGTGTGAGATTGCTGTGTCCCCGTGACTCACAGATACTTCCAAAACCAGTTTGCAGGTGCCGATGATACCGTGCAGGTGACGCAACCAAACTCAAGGAGGAGCTCGATGAAGATCTTGTCCTTTGTGTTGTTTCGTTCTAGTTGATCAGTAGTGGAGCCCAGTTGGGGTCGATCGCGATCTTTGTAGCTTTTGGGGTAGTCTTCTTTTATTTTGGTTCCGTAGTCAGACCTTGATTGTTTTTGGATGAATGTAATGCTTCATTCATCTATTGTGTGAAGTGGCGATTGTAAGCCAACTATGTATCTCTTTTCCCTTATGTATTACATGGGTTGTGTGAAGATTACCTCACTTACGACATTGCTTTCAATGCAGTTATGCCTCTAAGTCGTGCTTTAACACGTGGGACATATAGCCGCATCGAGGGCATTACAAGTTGGTAATCAGAGCCTTCCCCGACCTTAGGAGCCCCCTGCTTGATCGAATCGTTGGTGTTGTTGAGTCTAGAAAAATGTTTTGACTCATTTAGGATTATATATATCAGAGAGTTAGGAATTCTTTTTACTCCTCAGTCCCTTCATCGCTCTGGTGAGGCATCCTGACGTAGAGTTTTGACTCTTCTCTTCTCAAATTTCACCAAATTTTTTTAGGATCACGCGGGTATCTTGGAATCGTTCCGATGATTTTGTGACGAGAACATTGTTCTTGGTGCCTCCTGTCATTTAGGGGTTGTGGCAGTGTCCCGGGGAGTTGAGCTCCGAGGTGTTGTCATCACAATTTTATCGTGGTAGTTCTGGAATACCTGAGAGTAGTTTAGCCGACATCGGAAATCTCTTTTATGTAGTTGTTGGTGAATAACCTCGACGCCACCCAGTACTGGGGTGGGAGATTGGGAGTATTGCCATAACTTGTATAACGGATGCTTTTCGAAGGTTGAGGTAAACGATTTCTGAAAATTTCTTGGTTATGTGTTGAAGGATGGATACAGATGGATGTAGGATTTGTTAGTTTTGGGTGAGATATTATGCTTCCCCTGTATCCCCAACACCTGATTGCATAACCGGAAAGTTTCGGGAGTTTATAAGTGGGAATTCAAGTAGCTCCTAGGATATCTTTCTGATAGATGTATGATATGAAATTGGGGTTCGACGTCTAGTGGTCCGCCTATCCACGGTTGGTTTTACAGTGGTCTCGTTGTGTCTTAAAGAGTCCTTGGCTATGCCGACTCGGGGACGCTTCGTATGTCATGTGCACTGCCTTGTACATGATGGTGTTGTACGATCGAGCCCGTGTAGGTCCCACCACGAAAACTTCGAACGAAATCTCTATCATATGTTTGTTCCGGCTTATTCTGCAAGCCAATCCTTTGTTTTGTTTTGAGTTGTGGTATTCGAGTTGCTTCGAAGTCAAATGTTGATTCCATACCTTTTCCAAGCGGTGTTCTCATATTTCTATGTGAATACAAATCCTTCTTGATCATCGAGATTGTCATCTAAATTTCTTTTCACCGGCGTGTTTCTCTTCAAGTGGATCCGATCATTTCAACATTTGCAAGATCCAATCTCAGTTCTTTTCAATAGTGTTTGTTTCATTCGTCCCAAGCTGCCTTTGTTTTTCGCGCCCACCCACCCCTTTTTTCTTCAAGGACTCAGATTTCTTATTCAAGTATCCTTTTATGGATGAGAAGTCTCTCCATTCTTTTCCCTTCAATATTCTTACCCGGTGGTTCTCATGAAGATGTTCTTCTAGTTCTTCATTCCTCATTCCTTTTCTTCTTCGGTGGATCTAATTCAAACTTTGTTGACCATATTCCTTTTTCCCTCATTTCTAATGCTTTCTCTTGCCGGTGCACCTCTTAATCATCCACTTCTCACTACTCAATTGTTCCAGAGTGCTCAAGATATCTCGAAGATTCGTGTTTCCACTCTGCAGTTGTTCAATATCTTCGAGGACGTTCTCTCATTTAAGCCGTTTAATTCAACCGGTGCAACCTCTCTTTTAAATCATTTCAACGGTGTTTATTTTGAGTGGGCCCTAACCCACAGGTCTTTACCCAGGATCTTACCTGACTCTTCTTATTTTCCTGGAGCTATCCTAAATTCTTTTCAAAGTTTGACGTAAGAATGATTAATCATCAGTCAAATGCCTTTCTCCAAGATCGGTTAAATTCTTTTCATCGTTGGCTCAATCTCTTCGCTTTGATTATTCCGGAGCGTCTAAATAATTCATGGTGGTGTTTCTCGTCGTCATTCTCTGCATTTGAGGACCGAAGAAGATTTTTCTCTCAATATTGTTCCAATCTCTTCAAGATTCGTGATTCTAGCTTATTGCCATCCTCTCATAATTTGTTTTGGTTGTGAGAATTCTTTTCATCCTTCCGGAACAATCTAGTAGTCTTTTCAGTCTGATTCTTCAGAGGCCATCATATCATAATTTTTCATTCTTCAGCTTTCAGCTCTTGTTCTCCAAATCCTACCGGTGCTTCTTTCATATACCCTCTTATTAGCTCGTGATCTCTTCGTGCTCATGGATCTAAAATCACTCAAGTATCTTCGTCTCATCTTCTAATTATTTCCGGTGATTTGTACTTTTGCTTTTTCCTTGAGCAATTCTTACCGTGGTTTACCCAAGATTATATTCCATGGTTATCATATCAATTTATTCGTCGTTTCAACCCTTCCGGTGGATTCGTGGAAGACCTTCCCAAGTTCATGCTATATCTCTCTTCAATCCGTTGCAACTGGAATAAGCAGTATGCCAAATCCGTCGCTTGTCATCAGCTTCAATTGGTGAAGGATACGCATAACATAATTCTTATTCTTGCTTCATCCAAATGATGGATTCGTTCCTCCGAAGTTCATTCACAATGACTAATTCTCGCTGTCAATTGTTCATCTTCTCTTTTTCACAGAGATCCAACCTTTTTTTCAATTATTTCACCACGAAGATTCATCTAAATCGTTACAAGGTTTCACCTTGTGTTTTCATCTTCTCTTCTTTTCGTTATTCTTTTGTACCGGAGTTCTTCATGGAGATTCTACATGATGTTTCATCAAGGATCTAATTCCTTCTCGAAGTGTTCATCAAGATTCTTTTGAGAGGAGCTCAAGCATTCTTCATCTTGCAATCTGAAGTGCAATTCTTTCTACCATACCATTTCATGTGGTATTATGTCATTCTTGATAATTTGAGTTCATGTTTCATGATTCACATGTTGTTAAGAATGAGATATTTTAAATCCATCTACCTTTTCGTTGGAGTTATCTTGTGTCATGTTTCACCTAAAGCCTTCCCTAATGATTGTTGCTATCTATGGTGCTTATAAATGATCCAAGTTCTTCATTTATCCTCCCGGTGATATAAGTCCTCGTCTCCTTTTGATATCAATCCAATCTATCGTTTTCATTAGTGGCAGAGTTTCACCTTAAGTTTTGAGATGTTCTCCATAAGCCCACTACAAGCTTATCTTTTCGTTGTTGATTTTCCAACAACTCCGTTCGAACATTCTCCTAAAGATGCTTTTGCAAGCTCATTCAAGGTAGAAGATGTTGTTTTCTCCTCCGTTCATTCCATTCCATTTCTCTCTTTTCTTCCAGAGGATTTGTGTTGTTGCTCTCTTCAACCCTTATTCTTGTTCTTGTCAGGACCTTGTTCTTTTCGTGCTTATCCAATTAACCGGAGTGTTGTGCCCTTTTGCTCGAGTTATTTCATATTATCAAGCCTTGCATATCCTTTCAACCGAAGTGTTACGCGAATCGGTTCTTTCTTATTCCTCTTTCTTAACGGAGTGCTTTCAACTTTGTTCTTCTCCGTTGCTTTCTTTCTTTCATTTTGCTCAACCTTTTCAAGGTTCTTTGGTCTCACTCTTTTGTCAAAGGAGCAACTTAGTTTTACCTCTTCTCTTTCTCTTCCGTTTTCCCTCCGGTGCCATTCTAGATCTCGGGACGAGATCCTCTCGTAGTGGTGGAGTGTTGTAACGCCCCGAGACCGATGTGCCAGGTGTCTTCCAGTTATTCGCTGTCGTTGTCATGTCTTTTGCTTGCGTGTTGCATCTTATCATGTCATCATGTACATTTCATCATCATGTTTTAAAACTTGCATTCGTCCGGGTTCTCCGAGTTCTCTCTGTTGTCCGTTCTGAGTCCTACCACACTTGCACGCGCCCGCGGCATGTCCGAAATAGTATTTTATAAGTGGCCGGTAAATGTTCTCGGAATGGGATGAGAGTTGACGTATGGTGTTATTTTAGTGTAGCTAGACCGCCTGTTAAGTTTCATCGCATTCGGAGTTTGTTTGATAGCCCAACCGTTAAACTATAGCGGCAATATAGCCGGTCAAACGTCGGATGTTTTCGGTCTCCGGAAACAGTTGCCGGGCTGCACTCCTCTCCTCTCATCTCAGTCCAACCCATTTTGCACAACCCACCTGCAGCCCACCTAAACCCCCTCCGTTCCGGACCGTCAGATCGCGATCGGAGGCTCCGAAACGCTTCTAAAACCCCTCCTAACCTCCTCTTGCCCTAGCCCTAGCTATAAAAGGAAACCCCTTCCATTTTTGGCGGGAGACAATCCCTCCTCGTTTTCAGCGCGCCGCCAGCCTCCTCCCACCTCCACCTCGCTTTCCGTACCACCTGAACCCGCCGCCGCCACTTGGCGCTGCCCCAGCGGGCGAGCCGCCACCAGCGCCGCCGGCCAGGGCCCAATCCCCCGCCTCCACGTCGTCCCTGGTCACCCCGCGCCGCCGCGAAGCCCATCGGGGCCCGAACGCATCCACCGCCGCTCCCCTGGTTCCTCCCCGCACCATTTACTCCAGCGCTGCTCCTACCTCGTCGCCGGTCCTCGTCTTCACCGGAACCTCTCCGCCGTCGTACTCCGCCTTGTCGCCGGCGCCACACAGGTCGCGTCCCAGGCCGCCCCTCTCCTGCCTCCCTCCTCGTTTTCCTCCCTGTCTCATCTCTCTCTACCTCTTCCTGCATAGCCTCCATGGCCTCGTATCTGCGGCGCCGTCGCCGGAATATGCCGCCAGTCGCCCGATCCGGCCTCCCTGCAGGCAGATCTGAGAAGCCCGCGCCGCCCCGCATCCATTCAGGCCGGATCCCGGTCCTCGCCGACCCTCTCCGCGCAGCCCCTCGCTGGCGTTTGACGCGGTAGCCGCCGCCCCTGCTTCCTGCTCGAGCGGGTGCTCGAAGAGACCGAGCGCGTTGACCTCGCACTCAAGGCCCAGATCCAGTGCTGCATGGGCCTCAGACAGGCCGGCCCAACCACTGCCCCATCCGGCGTCCTCTGCTTCCTACTGGGCCAAGCCCATTGGTGAGAACGCGCCAAGCACCTCCCCTGTTCCTATTGGGCCATGAAGATTTGGCCCGTAGTGTTTTTTTCGTTGCTGCGAATTTAGCTATTTTCCACAGGATTGCTGTTTTACAGAAAACCCCCTAACTTCATGCATTTAATAACTTCACAACTGTGCATCGGATTAAAATGTTTTATATATGAAACTTGCTTAGAATTTTGTCTAGATTCATAATATCCAACATTCATCTATGTTTGAAATGTTTAAAATGTTGTTTGATTAAATTTGCTCCTATGCCATGTTAAAATGCTTTAATTCATAACTAAATAACCGTAGCTCCAAACCTAACAAACTTTATATGTAAATGGGGTAGAATTTTTCCTAGTTTAACATGGTGGTTTTACTTTCCATGTTTAACAACTCTAAAATTGTGTTTAGGGCAGAGCAGTACCAAACCTAATATATGCTTATGGGGATTTACCGGAATTGTTGTTCGTTGCTTCCGGCCTCATTTAAACTTGCCTAGTTAGGTAGTTTTATTATGCTTCACCCTCTTGCCATGTTAATCAACATTTCATCTTGTTGGGTACACAAACGAGAGAGAACTAAATAAGTCATGTGGTGTTTTCTTCAATATGCAACTCCGTTGCATATTGAGCTCCACTTAAGTTCTAGTGTTATTTGTTGAACTTTGCCAATCCATGCCGTGTATCGTTAAACCGGACATGCATCATACTTGGTTGTGCATCATGCCATGTCCATGTGTTGTTTATTTACTACGTTGTTTGCTTCTTTCCGGTGTTGCTTCTTCGGGTTGGTTCCGATAACGTTGCGTTTGTGAGCAATCGTTCGATTACGTCCGTTTGTCTTCTTCATGGACTCGTTCTTCTTCCTTGTGGGATTTCGGGCAAGATGACCATACCCTCGAAATCACTTCTATCTTTGCTTGCTTGTTGCTCGCTCTTTTGCTATGCCTATGCTGCGATACCTACCACTTGCTTATCATGCCTCCCATATTGTTGAACCAAGCCTCTAACCCACCTTGTCCTAGCAAACCGTTGTTTGGCTATGTTATCGCTTTGCTCAGCCCCTCTTATAGCATTGTAAGTTGCAGGTGAAGATTGGAGCTTGTTCCACGTTTGGAACATGGTTATTTGTTGGGGTATCACAATATCTCCTATTTAATTAATGCATCTATATACTTGGTAAAGGGTGGAAAGCTCGGCCTTATGCCTAGTGTTTTGTTCCACTCTTGCCGCCTTAGTTTCCGTCATATCGGTGTTATGTTACCGGATTTTGCGTTCCTTACGCAGTTGGGTTATAATGGGAACCCCTTGACAGTTCGCCTTGAATAAAACTCCTCCAGCAATGCCCAACATTGGTTTTACAATTTGCCACCTAGCCTCTTTTTTCCTTGGGTTTCGCAGACTCAAGGGTCATCTTTATTTTAACCCCCCCGGGCCAGTGCTCCTCTGAGTGTTGGTCTGAACTGAGCTGCCTGCAGGGCCACCTCGGGAAAACTTGAGGGTTGGTTTTACTCGTAGCTAGTCTCATCTGAGTGTGCCCTGAGAACAAGACATGTGCAGCTCCTATCGGGAATTGTCGGCACATTCGGGCGGTGTTGCTGGACTTGTTTTACCATTGTCGAGATGTCTTGTAACTGGGATTCTGAGTCTGATCGGGCCTTCCCGCTAGAAGGAATATCCTTCGTTGACTGTGAGTTCTTGTGATGGGCTAAGTTGGGACACCCCTGCAGGGATTTGAACTTTCGAAAGCCGTGCCCGCGGTTATGGGAAGATGGGAATTTGTTAATGTCCGGTTGTAGAAAACCTGAAGTTGATCTTAATTAAAATGCACCAACCACATGTGTTACCGTGATGGTCTCTTCTCGGTGGAGTCCGGGAAGTGAACACGGTGTTGGAGTTATGTTTGACGTAGGTTGTTCTAGGATCACTTCTTGATCATAGTTGTTCGACCGTGCTTTTGCCTTCTCTCCCCGCTCTCTTTTGCGAATAAGTTAGCCACCATATGTGCTAGTCGCTTGCCGCAGCTCCACCTCATACCTTTACCTTACCCATAAGCTTAAATAGTCTTGATCGTGAGGGTGTGAGATTGCTGTGTCCCCGTGACTCACAGATACTTCCAAAACCAGTTTGGAGGTGCCGATGATACCGTGCAGGTGACGCAACCAAACTCAAGGAGGAGCTCGATGAAGATCTTGTCCTTTGTGTTGTTTCGTTCTAGTTGATCAGTAGTGGAGCCCAGTTGGGGTCGATCGCGATCTTTGTAGCTTTTGGGGTAGTCTTCTTTTATTTTGGTTCCGTAGTCAGACCTTGATTGTTTTTGGATGAATGTAATGCTTCATTCATCTATTGTGTGAAGTGGCGATTGTAAGCCAACTATGTATCTCTTTTCCCTTATTATTACATGGGTTGTGTGAAGATTACCTCACTTGCGACATTGCTTTTAAGGCAGTTATGCCTCTAAGTCGTGCTTCAACACGTGGGAGATATAGCCGCATCGAGGGCGTTACAAGTCTACATTGTTAGGAAAGATTTGGGAGGCTCAGAAGGATGACAAAGGGATTGCCGAGATAAAAGAAAGAATGAGCAAAGGAAAGGCCAAAGGTTTTCGTGAGGATGAGCACGACACTTATGGTTTGAGGACCATGTTTATGTGCCCAATAACACAGCGATCAGGAAGTTAATACTTCAGGAGGCTCATGACTCACCATACCCGATACACCCCAGAAACACCAAGATGTATTTGGATTTGAAGGAACGTTTCTGGTGGACCGATATGAAGAAGGATATTGCCGAGTATGTAGCCGTATGTGATGTATGTCAGAGAGTGAAGGCAGAACATCAAAAGCCAGCAGGATTGTTACAGCCTATGCCGGTACCCGAATGGAAGTGGGATAAACTTGGCATGGATTTCATCACTGGATTGCCCAGGACCAAATCAGGATATGATTCTATATGGGTAGTAGTTGATCGCTTGACCAAAGTGGCTCACTTTATCCCAGTGAAAACAACATGTACAAGTGCAAAGTTGGCCAAGATATACATGACCAGGATCGTATGTCTGCATGGAGTTCTGAGGACCATAGTATCAGATAGAGGAACACAATTTACCTCAAACTTTTGGCATCAACTGCACCAGACTTTGGGAACAAGATTGGAGTTCAGTACAGCATTTCACCCGCAGACGGATGGACAGACCGAGAAAGTCAACTAGATTCTGGAGGACATGTTGAGGGCTTGTGCGCTGGATTATGGATCTAGTTGGGATGACAATTTGCCCTACGCAGAGTTCTCATACAACAATAGCTACCAATCCAGTTTGAAGATGGCACCATTCGAAGCCCTGTATGGACGAAGGTGCAGAACACCATTGATGTGGGATGAAGTTGGAGACCGACAGTTGTTTGGACCAGACTTGATCAAGGAGTCTGAAGAGAAAGTTAAGCTGATCCGAGATAGACTGAAGGTAGCTCAGTCAAGGCAGAAGAGTTATGCAGATTCTAAACGCAAGGAGGTAACCTATGAAATTGGAGATAGAGCATATCTGCGAGTGTCACCCTTGCGAGGAGTGAAATGTTTTGGAGTCAAGGGAAAGTTAGCCCCAAGATTTGTAGGACCGTATCATGTTTTGGAACGTATGGGAGAAGTTGCCTACAAGTTGGAGTTACCTGAAGGACTGTCAGGAGTTCATGATGTGTTCCATGTTACACAGCTGAAGAAGTGTCATGCTGAGATGGATGATATACCGTTAAGAGATACAGTACCCATGGAGGCGATTCAATTGGACAGTGTTTTGACGTATGAGGAGAAGCCAGTTGGGATTCTTGAATTTGCCAGCCGAGTCACCCGTAGCAAGGTTATCAAGTTTTGCAAAGTTCAGTGGAGCCACCATACCAAGGATGAAGCCACCTGGGAATGAGAGGATGATCTTCGCAAAGACCACCCACACCTATTTTCTAGCCAACCCGAATCTTGAGGGCGAGATTCACCTTAAGGGGGATAGGTTTGTAACATCCCAAATTTTCAATTTGGAATGTTATACATAGATCATTCATGCATATCATATTTTATTGCATTTCGTTTCGCGGTCCTCGAAATCCTAAGCAACTCAGGGACCCTCGGAGAGAGTTGGGGATTTCATTGTTTTCATATTTGAATTTTATCAAATATTGAAACGAAGATTATTGGTTTTAATAACTTTTCTATCCAAAAATATTTCATATTAAAATATATGAGAGGAGATAATATGACTTCTCCAAAATAATTGAAATATTGGAGGAAAAAAAATTAAAATCAAATATTTGATTTTATTCGGATTTTATTACTATTTTATTTGCATTAGAAAAATTGCACGTTTTTCAAATTGCATTTTAGGGCCAAGAAAGCGTTCATCTTGTTCTAAATATTTTATTTAGACGGTGAAAATTTGTTTTGGTATTTTCAGATTTTTATTTATTTTTCTAGGATTTATTTAGTTTCGGTGAAATTATTTTAAAAAAACTCTAGTGCCTGACTGGGCTGAAGCCCAGCCGAGCCAAGCCGGCCCGCCGCGCTGCCACCGCCATCCCCCACGCGCACGTGCCCGCACCGGACTCCGCCGGAGTCCGGGAGTCCACCACCGCCCCGGTTTCCCCTTCCCCAAGCCAACCCCCCACCTTTATATGCCGCCCCGCCCCGCTGCCGCCACCCCGTCCCGCCCGCCGCCCGCAGCCGCAGCAGTAGCAACCGCCGCCGCCGCTGCTTGCCGCGCCGCCGCCCGCCGCTTGCAGCCGCCGCCGCCCTCCGCCATCGCCGCCGACGCCACCCAGCCCCGCCGGCGCCCCGAGCCCCGCCGGATCCGATGAGATAGCCGCCGCCGCCAAAGAAAACCGATCCTGTTTTTTTTAGAAAACCCTAGTTTCGTTTTTTTAATAGACCGGTTTTTTTCAATTTTTTCTCGGTTTAGTTTATTTAGCAGACGTTCGTCCGTACGTTCGTTTTAATGAACAGTGTTCACTCGTTATCCGCAGACTGCGAACGTTTGTTCTCTAGCCTTTTCGTCAGTTTTTCTTTTTCTCGGATTTTTCGCGATTATCTTCGATCATGATTTTTGATCCGATTTTCGTTTCAGTTTATCTTTTCGCTCGTTTATTGGAATCAGGCGATTCAAGCGCATATATCTTCATCGCGAAACCCTCTTTCCGTTTAATCATCTTGAACAAGATTTTGGTACTGTAAAATTTGACTTGAGTTCAGATTAGTAAACGGATCTTGTTTCTTTCGAAGTTTGAGTTTCGTTGCTCCGTTTGATTTGATTCTTTTCGCAAACCGGAGTTCTTAAGTTGAACTTTCTGGTAAATTCTTCTTATTTGAGTTTTTCCTGTGCATCTTTGCTTGAATGCTTATGTATGCTATTGTTTGTATGTGATAGAATTCCCGGAGTGTGAAGCGTGCTACTATGAGTCCCTAGGTTTTGCGGATCGTCAGCAAGGCAAGTAACACATTGATGATACTCCTTTCATACCCAGTTTTTATGCATTAGTTCCAATCCTCAAACATTGCATGACTAGGATGTGATTAACTTGTGGGTATTGGGAAGTAGTTGATGAGGTAGAACCTATTGCCCTGTTATATTCAAACCGTTGGGAGTTACTTCTACGTATTGCTTATATTGCTATGCTATGCTCGTAGACGTGGTTTGGGTGAGTGAATCCATGACAGATGTGAGAAGATTTAATTAATGGTTCAACTTAAGGTGGCAACTTTAATACACATCTGGGTGGATTGCTTGTCGGGCACCTGGAGAATCCAGTGTTGTCCTAGGATATCCCGGAGTACCTGTGTGATAATCCTAAGGTCCGCCACCCAGGCTCAAAGGGAACTGAGATATTTTCATGCTAGAAACTTCTGTGTGCAGCCACAACCTATTATGGGCTCTAGCATAGTTGAGTAGGTTGCATGAGCTCTTGAAGGGTGGACCAGCAGGTAGACGGATGTAGGTTGGTATGGTCTGCCCGAAGTAAAGAGTTAATGTTTCTAAAAGACTGTGTCTCGGTCATCCGTTTCTCAAACACCATGTAGTGCGAGAAATCCAACGGAGGAGATCGAGTCTTGTGGGGAAAAGTGCACAAACCTCTGCAGAGTGTACAATCTAATCATGGTTAGCCATGTCTCCGGTATGGACATCTTGAGTATCTAGTACTTGGATTATCCTAAGTATCTCATCACTCTAAATTAATATTGTTGGGTTGATAATTACTTTTAATTGGGATTGAGTTTGAGGAACCTTCTCAATGATATTTCAACTACCATGATAGTTAAAATAAAACTTATTCCTTTGTTGTAGGGAAAAATTGGCTTTTCACAAAACTATAACCATAGAGCTTTCCACCAACCAAATATGCATGTAGTGATAGCATTATTCTGTTCTTTCTCTACTATGTTATATTGCCAGCATATTCCATGTGTTGACCCGTTTCCGGGATGCAACGTATTATGTTGCAGACTTTTCGGACGAGGAGTAAGGTTCGTTAGGTCATTGCCGTGCAGCTCAGCTATGCCGTTGGAGTTGATGGACTCACTTTATCTTCCAAGCCTTCCGCTGTTATCATATTAGATGGCCTTAAGCCATATTTATTGTAATAAGTTCTCTTTTGAGACATTCGATGTAATAAGTGTGTGATTGCTACTCTGTTATAAATCCTTCGAGTACTGTGTATGTCGGCATTACCGATCCAGGGATGACACTGAAGCATAGAGACTTGACAGTTTGAGGTCGGGTCGCTACAAGATGGTATCAGAGCACACGCTGAGTGTAGGACACGACCACTAAGATAAGCCATAGGTCACTCTTCTCTACTCATTTCTGACTCCTCTCCATTTTCTACATTTTAGGATGGCGGATTCGAAGAACAAGTTTGCACAACCGGATGAAGACACACCCTTTGGACGCCATTTGAAGGATGTAACTAGGTACCTGAACATCGGAATACCAAGCTTCACCAGGACTTACAACGCCACTTTATCAAAAGAGGAGCGCTGGATGATTCAAGTTCAAGTTCCAGGAAGGACGTTCTTGCCAACCACTAAGCCCATAGAATTTTCTTTTGAAGCACCCACCTGGAGTCTAGGCAAGAGCATGGCAGCCCACATTACCATGGGACGCATTGGAGAAGTCTACAACAAGGATCTCAAGGACACTATCTATCAAATATGTGGGCGCCGAGATGAGCAATGGGAGATGATCAGCACCAAGAAGGACAGATCCATTGCAGCTTTCATCCAGGAGTTAAACCAGCACATTCGACGCTAGGAGAATCAGATGTGCACAGACACGATAGATTTGAAGAAGGCGAAGACAAGGATCATCGAGCTGGAAGAAGAACTTATGTCTACACGCGATGGATATGAGGAGGAAATTACAACACTATTGGAGAAGAATGACGACTTGATAAAGAAGATCGGAGTATTCATGGGAGACCCCGCGCCAGGGGGAGAGGAAGACGATTCCACTTGCCCAGAAAACTACATCATCATCGACGACACCAACTCCGACCCCAGTGAAGATGACTTTGAATACGAAGCTGGAGCAGACATTATGGAGTCCTCTACCGATCAAAAATTTTAGATGACCACCAAATAATTAGTAGTATTTCCCCCATGTATATAGTAGTAGTTGAGCACTTTCAACAATCACTACTAGGGAAAAGGCTAGCAGCAGCGCGGGTTTTAGGCCTATCAGCAGCACGGGTGCCCGCGCTACCAATAAGGCGCTACAGATAACTCTTAGTAGTAGCGCTGCCTGTACCCGCGCTACTACTATTGACTATAGCAGCATCGCTTTTCAGGAACGCGCTGCTATTAGTTAGCTGTAGCGATTTCCTGGTCCCGCACTACTATTATATCTTTCACCATTTCCCCACTCCAGCTTCGATAAACTGCAATTTACAGATACTAGGACTACTAGATATCAATTTCATAAAGCATTATAGGTACTAGGTAGTACTCCCTCGGTTCGAAATTACTCGTCGTGGTTTTAGTTCAAATTTGAACTCAAACCATGACGAGTAATTTCGAACCGAGGGAGTACTAGATAACAATTTCATATATACTCAACATGCATCCTCAAGCAGTACAAGGTGACATCGATGACAATCATCATATTTTGTTCTAGATGATATCAACGACGATCATCCTATGTAGTTCTACATGATATCGACGACGATCATCATATGTAGTTCTAGATGATATAGCCACACACACATATGTAGTTCTTGATGATACCGACGACGATCATCATCCTCAAGCCTGGGCGGTGGGTGTTCCTGATAGTAATTAGGATGGCCTGTCCAACACAAAGATTCTTGCCAACGAGGAATCTCTTCCACCCAACCGAGTTCAAGTGTGTGCGACCATCTGTGTCCATGCGGTAAGTACAGGTGGTGACGGAGCCCCTTGCGGTAAGGCGTAGTCCAACTGAGCCTTCTTCATCAGGCTCGATACCACAACTCACAGATAGGTTCTTTGGCAATCTCTGAATAAGAAAAACATATCAATTAATAAATAGCCTCACACATACTCTTGCAAATATATTTCTATTAAGTCTAGATTTCTACACTATCAAAAGACACAGTACTACACATTTGTACTAATTAATCATGAATTCTACTAATAAGTATATATGGATTATCTACACTATTAATAGTTCCTTGGATTCTACACTAATAAGCATGTGATCAGACTCTACACTAAAGTATATCATCGACTAGATTCCACAAAGCATATCATTGGACTCTACACTAAGCATATCATCGGATTCACTAAGCATATAATCAGATAATTTGCATTTGTAAGTATAACAATAAAGCATATATATATCATCAAATTACTACATGAAGTACGTATAACATACCATTTCATCCTGATCGACCATGGTACTTGTCGGGCGGGTCATGAATGGCACCCCGACAAAGTCATCACATGGCGGAATTATGTCCCATAGGTTGCACACCTCCTCCTCGCTCAGCCTCATTCTTTGAGCTATGATGGCTTCATGAAGTGGGTTCTCATCATCTTCATTGAGTGGGTCCTCATTATCTTCATCATCTTCGTCATCTTCATCATCTTCCAATAGGTTGATATAAATGACAACCAGCTTGGGTCTTTCTGCTCTGAAGGAGAATCTGATCAACTCACCACCAGTAAGACGCATGCGAGCGAGGAAACGGGCCCATCCATCTCCTCCAATCTGCGACATATTGCGTCCTTTCTCGACCTCCATAGTGTACGGCCCCTCAGGAGCCTCAAATGTCACATTGTCTCCTGTCAGCTTGTTGAATTTCAACCTCACATTGCATGGGAAGATCTTTGTAAGAAAAGCAAAATGACACAATGCAGTAATGCCAACACTAAAAATAAAATAGTTGTTACATTTCATCTAATTTCTTACCGCCGCATGACGAAAAATCGGATGGAAGTAGATGCCGAACAGCTTGCCAGTTGCAAGGCTGCTGGTGCACCTTGACTTGCACAGTCGACATAGTGGTGCTGGTGGTGGCGCCATTTTCCTAAAGCAATATGAGCAAAGGATTAACGATTCACTTCATAGGAAAGAAAAACAGTAGCATGTGATAGTTTTGGTTCTTCCGCGAGAAACAATTTTATGGACAATTATAATCCTAATTTGCCCCTATTGCCTAAGATAATTGTTTAAACAAACAAGTGGCAAATTTAACTAAATTGGCACCTACATTTTGCCAAAAAATAACTTACTACAAAAAAACTAAATCGAGCATACTAAATCAACTAAATCAACTAGCATACTAAATCAACTAGCATACTAAATCCACTAGCATACTAAATCCACTAGCATACTAAATCAACTAAATCAAAATGTTCCAAATCAACTAGCCTACTAAATCAACTAAATAAACTAGCCTACTAAATAAACTAAAACAAAATGTTCTAAATCAACTAAATCAACTAGCCTACTAAATCAACTGAATCATATCAACTAAATCAAAATGTTACATATTAAAGCCTACTAAATCAAAATGTATCAGGGAGGAGGGACAAGGAGGGGCGACTCGAGGAGGGAGAAGATAGTAGGACGGAGGAGGAAGGCGGAGCGAGGAGGGGTTGGCCGGCGGTGAGTGGAGGGAGGACGGATCGAGGAGGAAGGCGGTGCGAGGAGGGGCCGGCCAGTGGCGAGTGGAGGGAGGATGGAGGAGGAGGCCGGTACCGAGTCCAGCGAGGAGGATGAGGCGACGGCGGCGCAGATCGGGGGAGGGGCGACGGGGGATGACCGACGGCGCGGGGGGTGAGGAGGAGACCGAGTGAGTGTGTGTGAGTGTGATCTGTGGATGAGGCTAGTGAGTGGGGGGAGATGGAATGGCATAGCAGTAGCGCGCTATAGGGAAATGCGCTACTGCTAAACGACCTATCAGTAGCGCCTTTCGGCGTGAACGCGCTACTGCTATGTGTCAGTATGTAAAAATAGACATAGACATAAAAAATACATTGATCATCAATGGTCTTTTTGTGTACAATCTGATTTGTCAATGGGAATCCTCGCCGGTTGGTTTAAGAACTGGCGAGGATTCCTATTGTGGCCACAGATCCTACACATAGAGTTCAATGAAGACCAAGTGCTTGTGAAAGTTGTAGAAGAAACATATTTAAGGTGGGTAAAACTCTCTTCACGGAGCGAGGTGGGACTAAATTTTTGTAGTTAATTTAGCAGTAGCGATTATTGCCTGAATGAGCTACTGCTATGTTACGTAGCAGTAGCGCTGTTTAGTTTAACGAGTTGCTGCTATAACTGGCCTCGCGGCGGCGTCGTGGGAATTTTAGCAGTAGCGCTTCTTGGAGTGCACGCGCTACTGATAAACTTGTTTCAGCAGCGAGTTTCTGTAGCCCGCGCTACTGCTACTTAGCAGCAGCGCCTGATTTTAAAGCGCACTGCTGGTAAGATTCTGTGTATAGGCTTTTCCCTAGTAGTGAATAGTTCTAGACCGTTTGTATGCCTTGCTTGATTGATTGAGTGAAATGATTGTGTTTGTCTCATGTGCATATGGGTAGTACTTTCTCACTAGACACCTTTTCTATTCTAATCTATCCCCTCTAAACCCACCAGATGCCTCCGAGACGTGACACCGGATTTGCCTTCCTGCCAGAGCTTACTCAGTTGATCCAGCAACAGAATGCCTTGATGCAATTGTTAGTCCGGAACCAAGGCAATAACAACCACAATAACAACCCGCCTCTAGTTGACAACTGAGCTTGCTTTCCGAGGTTGCAGCCACCGGTGTTTTCCAGTAGCACCGAGCCTATAGTTGCTGATGATTGGCTACGCCATATTTGAAGGGAGTTGACCACCGCAGGTTGCACAGATGCTGAGAAGGTGCACTTTGCCGCACATCAATTGGATGGACCAGCAGCCTCATGGTGGGAGAATTATACGACCACTTTCCCCATAGCCAACGTCACTTGGGATCAGTTTCAACAAGCTTTTCGCACAACCCATGTCTCAACTGGAGCTATGAATATGAAGAAGCGTGAGTTTCGCAACTGACGCCAGGGGAACCGCACTGTAGCTCAGTACATGGATGAGTTTAGCAAGTTATCTCGCTATGCCCCTGATGATGTGGCCACAGATGCTGCAAAGTAGGAGAAGTTTATGGAAGGGCTGAATGATGAGATGAGCATGCAGTTGATGGTGGCAACATTCAACAACTACTAGGAGTTTGTAGATAAGGCTCTTATGATTGAAGGGAAGCAGCAACAGATTCAGAGCCGTAAGAGGAAGTATGGGCAAGCGAGGTATAACTCAGGAGCTCAGCAGAAACCTCGTCTAACCCCGAACTCGGGAGGACTTGTTCATAACCATGGAGGTCATAACCACGCCGGAGGAAGTTCGCATAACCACAATGGTTCTAAGAATGGGACTGGGAACGGAACAAGTAACAATCAGAACCGCTCCAATCCAGCCACACCCGCCAAGAGAGAACTAAGTCACATTACTTGCTTTAAGTGCGGGGAGACTGGACACTATGCCACAGAGTGCCCTGAAGAGAAGAATGGAAACGGCAATGGGAGTGCTGGGAAGAAGCCAAATCCATTAAACAAAGGACAAGTGAACCATGTTAATGTGGAGGAGGTTGAAGAGCAGCCAGACGCGGTTATCAGTAAGTTTTTGGTTAAGTCTTTTACCGCCCTTGTTCTTTTTTATACTGGTGCATCGCATTCAAACATATCAAGGGGATTCATGGAATATTTTAAACTACCAACCCAAACCCTTAGGACCCCTCTGTTAGTGAGTTCACCTGGAGCAGAGTATATGGCTAGTCGATGGTGCGACAAGATACCACTAACCATTGGTAGCCATGTTTTCCCATCAGACCTAATAATTTTGGAGTCACAAGGATTGGATGTGATATTAGGCATGGACTGGATGTCAAAGTATGGAGGAAGCATTGACTGTGCTAGTAAGTCGATTTATCTCACCACCCCGGAGGGAAAAAGGATTAAGTATGTTTCTAGGCATGCGCCTAGGAGGAGCCAAGTAAATACCCTCGTGGGAGTTGTTCAGGAGGAAGTGCCTGTAGTGAAGGATTACCCGGATGTTTTTCCAGAGGAGTTACCAGGCATGCCACCGGATCGTGACATCGAGTTTTTGATAGAGCTAATTCCAGGTACTGGGCCAATATCAAAGAGACCCTACCGGATGCCCGCAAATGATCTGTAGGAGATTAAGAAGCAGATCAAGGAGTTATTGGAGAAAGGCTACATTCGACGGAGTTCATCACCATGGGGAGCCCCAGTGCTTTTGGTTGAGAAGAAGGATAAGTCTCTAAGAATGGTTGTTGATTATCGTGCGTTAAATGAGGTGATGATCAAGAACAAATACCCACTGCCGATGATCAATGATTTGTTTGACCAACTACAAGGAGCTAAGGTGTTTTCAAAGATCGATCTACGATCAGGATATCACCAGCTGAAGATTCGAGAGAAGGATGTACCAAAGACAGCATTCACCACACTGTACGGGCTGTATGGATATACGGTCATGTCATTTGGACAGACTAACGCCCCTGCCTATTTCATGAGCATGATGAACAAAGTGTTCATGGAATATTTGGATAAGTTTGTTGTGGTGTTCATTGATGATATAATGGTATACTCTAAGAATGAGGAGGAGCACGAAGAGCATTTGCATTTAGTTCTCAAGAAACTCATGGAACACCAGTTGTATGCCAAGTTCAGAAAATGTGAGTTTTGGTTGAAGGAAGTAGGATTCCTTGGACATGTTATATCAGGAGAAGGAATAGCAGTTGACCCCACCAAGGTTCAGTCATTCACTAAATGGTTGGTACCCACTTCAGTTAGCGAGATCCGCAGTTTTCTTGGACTCGCAGGATACTATCAAAGATTCATTGAGAATTTTTCCAAGATTGCAAAGCCAGTGACGGGGTTATTGAAGAAGGATACCAAATTTAAATGGACGGAAGAATGTGAGGCAAGTTTTCAGGAGTTAAGGAAATGTTTGACTACAGCCCCAGTGCTGATTCTGCCGGATATCCACAAGGATTTCCAAGTGTATTGCGACGCCTCTCGCCTAGGACTTGGAAGTGTGCTTATGCAGGACAGAAGAGTTGTTTCGTATGCCTCACGACAACTAAAACCGCACGAATTGAATTATGCCACGCATGATTTGGAGTTAGCAGCAGTAGTGCATGTGCTCAAGACTTGGAGACATTACCTTATTGGAAATCTTTGTGATGTGTACACGGATCATAAGAGTTTGAAGTACATTTTCACACAGAAGGAGCTGAACCTTAGGCAGAGGAGATGGTTGGACCTTATAAAGGATTATGACATGAAGCTGCACTATCATCCAGGCAAGGCCAATGTCGTAGCAGACGCCTTGAGTCGGAAGAGTTATGCTAACACCCTACTGACCACGGGATTGCCAAAGTAGTTAGCAGAGGATCTCAGGGAACTTCGATTGGAGATTGTTCCTAGAGGTTTTGGTGCAACAATGGAAGTTCAGTCTTGTAACGCCCCGAGACCGATGTGCCAGGTGTCTTCCAGTTATTCGCTGTCGTTGTCATGTCTTTTTCTTGCGTGTTGCATCTTATCATGTCATCATGTGCATTACATCATCATGTTTTAAAACTTGCATTCGTTCGGGTTCTCCGAGTTCTCTCTGTTGTCCGTTCTCAGTCCTACCACACTTGCACGCGCCCGCGGCATGTCCGAAATAGTATTTTATAAGTGGCCAGTAAATGTTCTCAGAATGGGATGAGAGTTGGCGTGTAGTCTTATTTTAGTGTAGCTAGACCGCCTGTTAAGTTTCATCGCATTCGGAGTTCGTTTGATAGCCCAACCGTTAAACTATAGCGGCAATATAGCCGGTCAAATGTCAGATGTTTTCGGTCTCCGGAAACAGTTGCCGGGCTGCACTCTTCTCCTCTCATCTCAGTACAACCCATTTTTCACAACCCACCTGAAAGCCCACCTAAACCCCCTCCGTTCCAGTCCGCCAGATCACGATCGGAGGCTCCGAAACGCTTCTAAAACCCCTCCTAACCCCCTCTTGCTCTAGCCCTACCTATAAAAGGAAACCCCTTCCATTTTTGGCAGCCGACAATCCCTCCTCGTTTTCAGCGCGCCGCCAGCCTCCTCCCACCTCCACCTCGCTTTCCGCGCCACCTAAACCCGCCGCCGCCACTTGGCGCTGCCCCAGCGGGCGAGCCGCCATCAGCGCCACCGCCCAGGGCCTAATCCCCCGCCTCCACGTCGTCCCTGGTCACCCCGCACCGCCGCGAAGCCCGCGGGCCCGCCAAGACCCGGATCGGACCCTGGGAAGCCCATCGGGGCCCGAGCGCATCCACCGCCGCTCCCCTGGTTCCTCCCCGTGCTAATTACTCAAGCACCGCTCCAACCTCGTCGCCGGTCCTCGTCTTTGCCGGAACCTCTCCGCCGTCGTACTCCGCCTTGTCGCCGATGCCCCACAAGTCGTGTCCCAGGTCACCCCTCTCCTTTCTCCCTCCTCGTTTTCCTCCCTGTCTCATCTCTCTCTGCCTCTTCCTGCAGAGCCTCCGTGGCCTCGTATCTACGCCGCCGTCGCCGGAATATGCCGCCAGGCGCCTGATCCGGCCTCCCTGCTGGCAGATCTGGGAAGCCCACGCCGCCCTGCATCCATTCAGGCCGGATTCCGGTCCTCGCCGACCCTCTCCGCGCCGCCCTCGCCGGCGTTTGACACGGTAGCCGCCGCCCCTGATTCCTTCTCGAGCGGGTGCTCGAAGAGACCGAGCGCGTTGACCTCGCACTCAAGGCCCGGATCCAGCCATGCATGGGCCTCAGACAGGCCGGCCCAACCACTGCCCCATCCGGCGTCCTCTGCTTCCTACTGGGCCGAGCCCATGGGTGAGAACGCGCCCATCACCTCCCCTGTTCCTGTTGGGCCAGGAAGATTCGGCCCGTAGTGTTTTTTTTCGTTGCTGCGAATTTAGCTATTTTCCACAGGATTGCTGTTTTACAGAAAACCCCCCTAACTTCATGCATTTAATAACTTCACAACTGTGCATCGGTTTAAAATGTTTTATATATGAAACTTGCTTAGAATTTTGTCTAGATTCATAATATCCAACTTTCATCTATGTTTGAAATGTTTGAAATGTTGTTTGATTAAATTTGCTCCTATGCCATGTTAAAATGCTTTAATTCATAACAAAATAACCGTAGCTCCAAACCTAACAAACTTTATATGTAAATGGGGTAGAATTTTGCCTAGTTTAACATGGTGGTTTTACTTTGCATGTTTAACAAATCTAAAGTTGTGTTTAGGGAAGAGCAGTACCAAACCTAATATATGCTTATGGGGTTTTACCGGAATTGTTGTTCGTTGCTTCCGGCCTCATTTAAACTTGAATAGTTAGGTAGTTTTATTATGCTTCACCCACTTCCCATGTTAATCAACATTTAATCTTGTTGGGTACATAAACGAGAGAGAACTAAATAAGTCATGTGGTGTTTTTTTCAATATGCAACTCCGTTGCATATTTAGCTCCACTTAAGTTGTAGTGTTGTTTGTTGCACTTTTCCATGCCATGCCGTGTATCATTAAACCGGACATTCATCATACTTGGTTGTGCATCATGCCATGTTAATGTGTTGTTTATTTACTATGTTGTTTGCTTCTTTCCGGTGTTGCTTCTTCGGGTTGGATCCGATAACGTCGCGTTTGTCAGGAATCGTTCGACTACGTCCGTTGGTCTTCTTCATGGACTCATTCTTCCTTGCGGGATTTCAAGCAAGATGACCATACCCTCGAAATCACTTCTATCTTTGCTTGCTAGTTTCTCGCTCTTTTGCTATGCCTATGTTGCGATACCTACCACTTGCTTATCATGCCTCCCATATTGTTGAACCAAGCCTCTAACCCACCTTGTCCTAGCAAACCATTGTTTGGCTATGTTACCGCTTTGCTCAGCCCCTCTTATAGCGCTGTTAGTTGCAGGTGAAGATTGGAGCTTGTTCCATGTTTGGAACATGGTTATTTGTTGGGATATCACAATATCTCTTATTTAATTAATGCATCTATATACTTGGTAAAGGGTGGAAGGCTCGGCCTTATGCCTGGTGTTTTGTTCCACTCTTGCCGCCCTAGTTCCTGTCATATCGGTGTTATGTTCCTAGATTTTGCGTTCCTTACGCAGTTGGGTTATAATGGGAACCCCTTGACAGTCCGCCTTGAATAAAACTCCTCCAGCAATGCCCAACATTGGTTTTACCATTCGCCACCTAGCCTCTTTTTCCCTTGGGTTTCGCGGACTCAAGGGTCATCTTTATTTTAACCCCCCCCCCCGGGCCAGTGCTCCTCTGAGTGTTGTTCCGAACTGAGCTACCTGTGGGGCCACCTCGGGGAAACTTGAGGGTTGGTTTTACTCGTAGCTAGTCTCATCTGAGTGTGCCCTGAGAACGAGATATGTGCAGCTCCTATCGGGATTTGTCAGCACATTCGGGCGGTGCTGCTGGACTTGTTTTACCATTGTCGAGATGTCTTATAACCAGGATTCCGAGTCTGATCGGGCCTTCCCGCTAGAAGGAATATCCTTCGTTGATCGTGAGAGCTTGTGATGGGCTAAGTTGGGACACCCCTGCAGGGATTTGAACTTTCGAAAGCCTTTCCCGCTGTTATGGGCAGATGGGAATTTGTTAATGTCTGGTTGTAGAAAACCTGAAGTTGATCTTAATTAAAATGCACCAACCGCGTGTGTTACCATGATGGTCTCTTCTCGGTGGAGTCCGGGAAGTGAACACGGTGTTGGAGTTATGTTTGACGTAGGTTGTTCTAGGATCACTTCTTGATCATAGTTGTTCGACCGTGCTTTTGCCTTCTCTCCCCGCTCTCTTTTGCGAATAAGTTAGCCACCATATATGCTAATCGCTTGCCGCAACTCCACCTCATACCTTTACCTTACACATAAGCATAAATAGTCTTGATCGCGAGGGTGTGAGATTGCTGAGGCAGCGGAGACGGCTGATGGGGCTGAGTTGGACGAGGAGGAGTGGCCTGAAGCTGTGACGGACTTGCAGTGGCCTGAGGTTGTGCCGGACTTGGAGGAGGAGTGGACGTCTGACGCTGTGTCAGACTTGGAGGAGGAGTGGCCTGACACTTTGCCGGACTTGGAGGAGGAGGAGTGGCCTCACGCGTTGGTGGACTTGGAGGAGCGGGAGTCTGCTGACTCGGTGGCAGACTTCGACGAGGAGTCGGGTGAAGCGGTGTCGGTGGCCTTCGAAAGATGATGCAATCCTTTCTCCATAGGATGATACGATGTTTGGCATCTCCGAGTGTGTGCTCCTCGTCACCTCCAGGAATTTCAAGCTCTAGCCCCGAATATTGGTCCACCACCTCATCAACCACGACACGAGCATAGCCTGCTGGAATCGGGTTGCAATGGAAGGTTGCATCAGGGGAATTTGTATAAGCAACGCCGTCCGCCACCTTCAAGGATATGTTCTTAATTTTGAAGTGTAGCTTGCAGTTAGTGTTCTCCGCGATGTCATCCACGGGGTATCTATCCAGCATTGCGTCAAATGGGGCGGAACCCACGCTGCTTCTCGGCATGGATGGGGCGGTGGTATCCAATGCTGGATCATCCGCTAGCTGCTGCAGCTGCTGAGACTCCATTTGCTGGCTAAGTGAGTCGATCTGCTCCTGCTGCCGCTAGAATTTGATTGCCAAGTCCATGTGCGCTGATTCTAGGCCTTGAAGGCGTTCATAGTCGAGCTTTCTCTGCTCCTCCTCCATCTTCCTCTTCTTCTCCTCCACAATCTTCTTTCTCGCACGGGTTCTGTAGTTGGCGTTCCAGTCCGAAAACCCCTCATACCACGGAATAGCGCCCATGCCTCGTGTTCTTCCCGGGTGTCCAGGATTTCCAAGGGCACGCGTAAGCTCGTCGTTCTCTCTGTTAGGCTCGAACAACCCGGATCGAGCCTCTTCTATTGCAACAAGTAGCTTATCTTCGGCTCTGTCCAGACATGCCTTCTTGGAAACTTTGCCTGTCTTCGGGTCCAACTTCCCCCCATGCGCATAGAACCAAGTCCTGCACCTGGGGGGCCAGCTCAATGTTTCTGGAGTGACACTTGCATCCAGCATCTCTTTCTCAGACTTATCCCACTTAGGCATTCCCACCGCACAGCCACCTAGCCCCAGCTTATGGAACTTATCCTTTTTTGCGGCATTGGCCTTGTTTATTCTTGACCGTTCCTTAGATAATTCTGAATCCTTGAATTTCACGAAATCGTCCCAATGAGCACTTTGATTCTCTAGTGTTCCCTCGAATACTGGAGTCTTCCTTCCTCCCTTGACGTACTTGTCCCATTCACGATTCTTGTGGTTCTTGAATGCAACCGCCATCTTCCTAAGAGCAGCGTCCTTGACTTTCTGCACATCTACTTCTGTGAAATGATCTGGTAGGGTGAAATGTTCCATGAGAGTATCCCAAAGCAGACTTTTTTGTTTGTCGTCGGAAAAAGTAAGATCTGGACGTGGCTTTGCTGGCTCTCTCCATTCTTGAAGGGAGATCGAGAGTTGGTCCTTCACAAGAACTCCGCACTGACGAACGAACTTGTCCGCAATCTTCTTAGGCACTAATGGTTCGCCATTAGGTTTGATTGCCTCGATATTATACTTTATGCCCTCCTTCAACTTTTTGTTCGGGCCTCGTTTCGTCCTGTTGCCTGAAGATTTGCTCGATCCGGATGGCTGAAAGAAGAAAGATCGATTCGTTAATATATCTTCAACTCATTTAAAACATGTGATGATCACCAGATGCCTGCTTATATAAATATATATACCTCTCCGGTGTTGTCATAATCGTAGTTCATGACTTCATCAATTCGGTCGTCTCGATCGAATATCATATCACCCTCTCCGGTGTTGTTTAGAAATTCGGAGCCATCATAATCTTCTTCATTCTGATCATCATCTGGCCCGCGTATTATATCAAACATGGTCTGTTCTCCCTCTCTGTCAGTATTGTCCGCCATAGCTTTTATTTAACTATGCCAAAAGAAATATAAAACAATTTAGTATTCAAATTATATCGTCTCGAATAATAGATATAATCTCGAATACATCGTCTCGAATAATAGATATAATCTCGAATACATCGTCTCGAATAATAGATATAATCTCGAATACATCGTCTCGAATAATATATAATCTCGAATACATCGTCTTGAATATTATATATCGAGTACATCACTGGCTAGGTAGCTAATAAAGATCGAATACTACAGATGAATCTAGGACACTTGCGGTTCCTGTGGCGCGGGCGGTGGACACCCAAAGAGAAGGAACCCTCACAGGATCATAGCTGAAGTGAGATCCTAAAGAAACTGCCAGGTATTGGAGAACCTGCCGCCCTCTAACGCAACCATGTAGCGATGGACGTGCTCGTCCTCCTCCCTGACACGGCAGCGTACCACCTCCGGCGGGGCCGGCTCCCTCCGCACCGAAACTGGCCCACGCGAACGCCACCAAATGAGATCAGGGTCGACGACGGGACCCGGGGCTGGGTTCCTCATCAAGCGGTGCGCCCCTCCACGCAGCACCTCCCAGTGCGAGCCCGGCGGAGCCCAGTCCCGGACATGGGTCAGTCGGACGTCGTCGCGGACGGGTCGACGGCGAGGATGCGGGCCGGGCATCGTCGAGAACAAATACTAGCTATATGCCCGCAAAAAGTAACATTTTTTTAATGATTGGATTTTGATAACTAAAATATCTAACATTTCTATATAACTAACATTTCTATAACATTTCTAATATTTCTAGAACTAAAAAAAAGAAAAATTTCTAACTTTTTTATAACTATGTCTATAACTAAAAAACAGAAAAATTTCTAACAATTCTATCTTTTTTATAACTATTTCTATAACTAAAAAACAGAAAAATTTCTAACAATTCTAACATTTCTAATTATTCTAACAATTCTAACATTTCTAACTATTCTAACAATTCTAACATTTCTAACTATTTCTAAAAAACAGAAAAATTTCTAACAATTCTAACTTTTTCATAACTGTTTCTATAACTAAAAAACAGAAAAATTTCTAACAGTTTTAACATTCCTAACTATTCTAACAATTCTAACATTTCTAACAATTCTAACATTTCTAACTATTTGTAAAAAACAGAAAAATTTCTAAAAAACAGAAAAATTTCTAACAATTTCTAAAAAACAAAAAAAATTCTAACTATTTGTATAACTAAAAAACAAAAAATGTATGTGTGTGTGTGTGCGCGCGCTCACCGGCGAGGCGAGAGGCGACGGGGGGCGGCGACGGGGACGGCGACGGGCGCGGCGACGGGCACGGCGACGACGGGGATGACGACGACGGGGACAGGGACGGGGCGGCGATGATGGGGATGGGGACGTATGGGCCGGGGCGGCGACGACGAGGGGACGTACGGGGCGGCGATGACGGGACGAGGACGACGCGGGACGGGCCGGGACGTGGCGGCGGTGACGATGGGGACGACGGGGACGGGGACGACGGGGCGGCGACGACGGGGATGGAGCGGCGACGGGGGCGGCGACCAGGGATGGAGACGCAAGGGGGCGGCGGGCGACGGTGCAGAGGAGAAGAAGCAGATGAGAAACTGAAATTTTCGTAAGTGTTGTTTATATAGGAGGGGCCGTTAGTACCGGTTGGAGCAACCAACCGTTACTAAAGGCCTGTTTTGGCCAGGCCAAGCGGCGGGAAGCGACCCCCTTTAGTACCGGGTGGTGGCTCCAACCGGTACTAAAGGCCCCCCCTTTAGTACCGGTTGGTGCCACGACCCGGTACTAAAGGGGGTGCGCTGGCGCATGTGCGGTGCGGCAAGTTTAGTCCCACCTCGCTAGCCGAGGGGCGACCGCACTGGTTTATAAACCCCCGTGCAGTAGCTCTCTCGAGCTCCTCTCCAAAGCAGGCCTACTGGGCCTACATGTTCTGTGCTGCCCTGTTGGCCTAGTGGGCCTTTGCGGGCCTGCATTCTGGCCCAACAACAGGTTGGGTTTCTAGTCGTATGCCGGCCGCTCTGGCCTAGTAGGCGGGCTTTTTTATTTTTTTTGCTTTATTTATTTTTGAGTTGTTTTTTTGTGTATTTAGAGTTTCTTTGTGAATATTTTTGCTTTAGGTACAAAAAATTACAAACTTTCTGTTACTGCCCGTAGTTTTCAAATTGAATAGTTTAAATTTTGAATTATTTGAAATTAGTGTGAATCACTAGTTTGTGAATAACTTAACTTTAAAAATCAGTAAAGGCATGAAAGAATTTGTTTGCACATAAAATTTCTTCGCATTTCAAATGCCAAAACACATAATTAACTACCCTAACTATTACAGAGATTCCCTTCTGGGTGTGAAACACAGAAGAAAGTGATGATAGTGAAGCCGATCACATCCCAGATCTTTGGGTGTGAAACTTTTTCTTCGCGTGTGTCCCTTTGCGCCGTAACCATGGAAAATCTTCATCATTTAACGGGATGCTTGGGTCAATATTCACTGTGAATGGAGCAATTTCATCAAACTTTTCATAATCTTCTGACTTGTCTGTCTTGTCATCCACTCCCACGATGTTTCTCTTCCCAGAAAGAACTATGTGCCGCTTTGGCTCATCGTACGATGCATTCGCTTCCTTATCTTTTCTTTTTCTTGGCTTGGTAGACATGTCCTTCACATAGAAAACCTGTGCCACATCATTGTCTAGGACGAATGGTTCGTCTGCATACGCAAGATTGTTGAGATCCACTGTTGTCATTCCGTACTGCGGGTCTTCCGTTACCCCGCCCCGTGTCATATTGACCCATTTGCACCGAAACAAAGGGACCTTCAAACCACGTCGATAGTCAAGTTCCCATATGTCCTGTATATAACCATAATATGTTTCCTTTCCCGTCTTGGTTTCTGCATCAAAGTGGACACCACTGTTTTCGTTGGTGCTCTTCTTATCTTTGGCGATCGTGTAAAATGTATTACCATTTATCTCATACCCTTTGAAAGTCATTATATTCGAAGATGGTAACTGGGACAGCAAGTATAGGTCATCTTCAATAGAGGTGTCATGCATGGTACGTGTCTGCAACCAGCTGGCGAAACTCCTGGTTTGTTCACGTGTAATCCAGTCATCAGACCACTCCGGGTGTTTGGAGCGTAGCAAATTCTTGTGTTCATCCATATACGGAGCCACCAAGGTGGAATTCTATAGAACTGTGTAGTGTGCTTCAGTGAGAGAATGTCCGTCCATACATATTATTTGTTCCCCTCCTAGCGTGCCTTTTCCATCTAGTATGCCCTTATGCCGCGATTCAGGAACACCAATCGGCTTAAGGTCAGGAATAAACTGAATACAAAACTCAATGACCTCCTCATTTTGACGGCCCTTGGAGATGCTTCCTTCTGGCCTAGCACGGTTATGAACATATTTCTTTAAGACTCCCATGAACCTCTCAAAGGGGAACATATTGTGTAGAAATACAGGACCCAAAACGTTAATCTCTTCGCATAGGTGAACTAGGACGTGCGTCATGATGTTGAAGAAGGATGGTGGGAACACCAACTCGAAACTGACAAGACATTGCACGAAATCATTCTCTAACCTTGGTATGATTTCTGGATCGATTACCTTTCCGAGAGATTGCATTGAGAAATGCACATAGCTTCACAATGGCTGATCGAACGTTTTCCGGTAGAAGCCCCCTCAATGTAACCGGAAGCAGTTGCGTCATAATCACGTGGCAGTCATGAGACTTTAGGTTCTGGAATTTTTTCTCTGCCATGTTTATTATTCCCTTTATATTCGACGAGAAGCCAGACGGTACCTTATATTGAGCAGGCATTCAAAGAAGATTTCCTTCTCTTCTTTGGTAAGAGCGTAGCTTGCATGACCCTGATGTATGCCGTCTTTTCCGTGCATACGTTGTTGGTCCTCTCGTGCCTCAGGTGTGTCTTTTGTCTTCCCATACACGCCCAAGAAGCCAAGCAGGGCCACACAAAGATTCTTCGTCACGTGCATCACGTCGATTGCGGAGCGGACCTCTAGGTATTTCCAATAGGGAAGGTCCCAAAATATAGATTTCTTCTTCCACATGGGTGCGCGTCCGTCAGCGTCATTCGGAACAGGTTGTCCACCAGGACCCTTTCCAAAGACCACCTTCAAATCCTTGACCATATCATGTACATCAGCACTAGTACGGTGGCGAGGCTTCATCCGGTGATCCGCCTCACCTTTGAAATGCTTGCCTTTCTTTCTTACAGGATGCCTGCTTGGAAGAAATTGACGATGTCCCAGGTACACATTCTTCTTACAATTAGCCAAATATATACTGTCGGTATCGTCCAAATAGTGCGTGCATGCGCGGTATCCCTTGTTTGTCTGTCCTGAAAGGTTACTGAGAGCAGGCCAATCATTGATGGTCACGAACAACAACGCCTTTAGGTCAAATTCTTCCCCCATGTGCTCATCCCATGCACGTACACCTGTTCCATTCCACAGTTGTAAGAGTTCTTCAACTAATGGCCTTAGGTACACATCAATGTCGTTGCCGGGTTGCTTAGGGCCTTGGATGAGCACTGGCATCATAATGAACTTCCGCTTCATGCACAACCAAGGAGGAAGGTTATACAAACATAGAGTCACAGGCCAGGTGCTATGGTTGCTGCTCTGATCCCAAAAGGATTAATGCCATCTGCGCTTAGACCAAACCATACGCTCCTTGCGTCATCTGCAAACTCCTTCCCGTACTTTCTTTCGATTTTTTCCACTGCGACCCGTCAGCGGGTACTCTCAACTTTCCGTCTTTCTTACGGTCTTCTCTGTGCCATCGCATCGCCTTGGCATGCTCTTTGTTTTGGAACAAACGTTTCAACCGTGGTATTATAGGAGCATACCACATCACCTTGGCAGGAATCTTCTTCCTGGGGCGCTCGCCCTCGACATCACCAGGGTCATCGCGGCCGATCTTATAGCGCAATGCACCACATACCGGGCAAGCGTTCAAATCCTCGTACGCACCGCGGTAGAGGATGCAATCATTAGGGCATGCATGTATCTTCTGCACCTCTAACCCTAGAGGGCAGACAGCCTTCTTTGCTTCGTACGTACTCTCGGGCAATTCGTTGTCCTTTGGAAGCATATCCTTTATCATTACCAGCAACTTTCCAAATCCCTTGTCAGATACACCATTCTCTGCCTTCCATTGCAACAATTCCAGTGTGGTGCCCAGCTTTTTCTTGTCACCTACGCAATTCGGCTACAACAATTTTTTGTGATCCTCTAACATGCGCTACAACTTCTTCTTATCCAAATCACTTGCGCAGTTTCTCTTTGCATCGGCAATGGCCCGACCTAGATCATCAACGGGCTCATCTGATGCCTCTTCTTCAGCTTCTTCCCGCATTGCCGGCTCAGCTTCTTCCTGCATTACCGGCTCAGCTTCTTCCCCCATTGTTGTATCATCGTATTCAGGGAACCCATGGCCAGGATAGCTGTCGTCGTCCTCTTCTTCTTCATTGTCTTCCATCATAACCCCTCTTTCTCCGTGCTTGGTCCAAACATTATAGTGGGGCATGAAACCGGACTTAAACAGGTGGATGTGAATGGTTCTTGACGTAGAGTAATTGTGACCATTCTTACAACGAGCACATGGACAAGGCATAAAACCATCCGCCCGCTTGTTTGCCTCAGCCGCAAGCAGAAAAGTATGCACGCCCTCAACGAACTAGGGAGAGCATCGGTCATCGTACATCCATTGCCGGCTCATCTTCATTACACAACACCGAATAGACCAAATTAATACAAGTTCATACAACACTTAAATGCAACAAACAAATAACTCTCTAGCTAAAGCATTTAAATGCGACAACAAATACGATCAAGATCGCAACTAAGGTAACAATGGATCCAACAGCATAATAATACCAAGCCTCACTATCGATGGCATATTTTCTAATCTTTCTAATCTCCAAGCGCATTTTCTCCATCTTGATCTTGTGATCATCGACGACATCAGCAACATGCAACTCCAATTCCATCTTCTCCCCCTCAATTCTTTTCAATTTTTCTTTCAAGTACTCTTTTTCTCTTTCAACTAAATTTAACCTCTCGACAATAGGGTCGGTTGGAATTTCCGGTTCACATACCTCTTAGAAAAAATTTCTATGTCAACTTGATGGGCATAATTTGTCATAAACACGAAATGCAACTAGTTTTAAAAGAGAATATATATACCACATCCGAATCACAACAAGGACGAGGGCCGACAGGGACGGATATCAAAACCATGGCACTATATGTATAAGAAACAACGTACGGGTAAGATAATTATACGAGTAACTATATATCCAAATCACACAAACCTCAATTTTTATATAAAATTTCATGAACAAGAGGCTCACCACAAGGTGGTGCCGGCGACGGGATGGTGCGGGCGATCGACGGTGGTTACGACGGAGATTTAGAAGGCACTAAGTAAACCACACCTACATATGCAAACTAAGTGTTATTTTTGACCTCAAATTGCATATAAATCAAATACTAGCACATATATATATATATATCCTCCCAAATTACTAAACTCACAAATTAATCACTATATAAAGCATTGCAAGAGCTAATTTAGCAATGAGAGATGAAGGGACAAAGTTGCTAACCTTTGTGATCATTTGAATGGATGGGGGCCTTCAAATCTTGACAAATTTTGGGCAAAATGTGTGATGAGCTCGAGAGGAAGAGGGGAAGAACAGAGAGGAGAGGGGAAAGGGGAAGAACAGAGCGAGCTTGGGTGGACGAAGGGTTTATGTAGGATGAACTTAGTACCGGTTCGTGCCAAGAACCGGTACTAAAGGGGCTGGAGGAGCCCCAGTCTGACAACATCCTGCCACCACTCTCATTAGTACCGGTTCGTGGCATGAACCGGTGCTAAAGGTTCGCCACGAACCGGTACTAATGAAAGCGGCCCGGCTAGCCGTTGGAACCGGCACTAATGTATACATTAGTGCCGACTCAAATACAAACCGGCACTAATGTGCTTCACGTTTGACCCTTTTTCTACTAGTGTGGGGTCGATCGGGGATCTGTGTAGCTTTTGGGGTAGTCTTCTTTTATTTTGGTTCTGTAGTCGGACCTTGATTGTTTTTGGATGAATGTAATGCTTTATTCATGTATTGTGTGAAGTGGCGATTGTAAGCCAACTATGTATCTCTTTTCCCTTATGTATTACATGGGTTGTGTGAAGATTACCTCACTTGCGACATTGCTTTCAATGCGGTTATGCCTCTAGGTCGTGCTTCGACACGTGGGAGATATAGCCGCATCAAGGGCGTTACAAGTCTACATTGTTAGGAAAGATTCGGGAGGCTCAGAAGGATGACAAAGGGATTGCCGAGATAAAAGAAAGAATGAGCGAAGGAAAGGCCAAAGGTTTTCGTGAGGATGAGCACGACACCTTATGGTTTGAGGCCCGTGTTTATGTGCCCAATAACACAGTGATCAGGAAGTTAATACTTCAGGAGGCTCATGACTCACCATACTCGATACACCCCAGAAACACCAAGATGTATTTGGATTTAAAGGAACGTTTCTGGTGGACCGGTATGAAGAAGGATATTGCCGAGTATGTAGCCGTATGTGATGTATGTCAGAGAGTGAAGGCAGAACATCAAAAGCCAGCAGGATTGTTACAGCCTATGCCGGTACCCGAATGGAAGTGGGATAAACTTGGCATGGATTTCATCACTGGATTGCCCAGGACCAAATCAGGATATGATTCTATATGGGTAGTAGTTGATCGCTTGACCAAAGTGGCTCACTTTATCCCAGTGAAAACAACATGTACAAGTGCAAAGTTGGCCAAGATATACATGACCAGGATCATATGTCTGCATGGAGTTCTGAGGACCATAGTATCAGATAGAGGAACACAGTTTACCTCAAACTTTTGGCATCAACTGCACCAGACTTTGGGAACAAGATTGGAGTTCAGTACAACATTTCACCCGCAGACGGATGGACAGACTGAGAAAGTCAACCAGATTCTGGAGGACATGTTGAGGGCTTGTGCACTGGATTATGGATCTAGTTGGGATGACAATTTGCCCTTCGCAGAGTTCTCATACAACAATAGCTACCAAGCCAGTTTGAAGATGGCACCATTCGAAGCCCTGTATGGATGAAGGTGCAGAACACCATTGATGTGGGATGAAGTTGGAGACCGACAGTTACCTGAAGGACTATCAGGAGTTCATGATGTGTTTCATGTTTCACAGCTGAAGAAGTGTCATGCTGAGATGGACGATATACCGTTAAGAGATATAGTACCCTTGGAGGCGATTCAGTTGGACAGTGATCTGACCTATGAGGAGAAGCCACTCAGGATTCTTGAATTTGCCAGCCGAGTCACCCACAGCAAGGTTATCAAATTTTGCAAAGTTCAGTGGAGCCACCATACCGAGGATGAAGCCACCTGGGAATGAGAGGATGATCTTTGCAAAGACCACCCACACCTATTTTCTAGCCAACCCGAATCTTGAGGGCGAGATTCACCTTAAGGGGGGTAGGTTTTTAACATCCCAAATTTTCAATTTGGAATGTTATACATAGATCATTCATGCATATCATATTTTATTGCATTTCGTTTCGCGGTCCTTGAAATCCTAAGCAACTCAGGGACCCTCGGAGAGAGTTGGGGATTTCATTGTTTTTCATATTTGAATTTTATCAAATATTGAAACGAAGATTATTGGTTTTAATTATTTTTCTATCCAAAAATATTTCATATTAAAATATATGAGAGGAGATAATACGACTTCTCCAAAATAATTTAAATATTGGAGGAAAAAAATTAAAATAAATATTTGATTTTATTCGTATTTTATTGGTATTTTATTTGCATTAGAAAAATTGCACGTTTTTCAAATTGCATTTTAGGGCCAAGAAAACATTCATCTTGTTCTAAATATTTTATTTAGATGGTGAAAATTTGTTTTGGTATTTTTAGATTTTCAATTATTTTTCTAGGATTTATTTAAGTTTCGGTGAAATTATTTAAAGAAACTCTAGCGCCCGACTGGGCTGAAGCCGAGCCAGGCTGGCCCGCCGCACCGCCACCGCCATCCCCAGCGCGCGCGTGCCCGCACCGGACTCCGCCGGAGTCCGGGAGTCCGCCGCCGCCCCGGTTTCCCCTTCCCCAAGCCGACCCCCCCCCCCCTTTATATGCCGCCCCGCCCCGTCGCCACCACCCCGTCCCGCCCGCCGCCCGCAGCCACAGCAGTAGCAACCGCCGCCGCCGCTGCTTGCCGCGCCGCCGCCCGCCGCTTGCAGCCGCCGCCGCCCTCCGCCATCGCCGCCGACGCCACCCAGCCCCGTCGGATCCGATGAGATAGCCGCCGCCGGTTTTCTTTAGAAAACCGATCCTGTTTTTTTAAAAACCCTAGTTTCGTTTTTTTAATAGATCGGTTTTTTTCAAAATTTTTCTCGGTTTAGTTTATTTAGCGGACGTTCGTCCGTACGTTCGTTTTAACAAAAAGTGTTCACTCGTTAGCCGCAGACAGCGAACGTTCGTTCTCTAGCCTGTTCGTCTGTTTTTCTTTTTCTCGGATTTTTCGCGATTATTTTCGATCACGATTTTTGATCCGATTTTCGTTTCAGATTATCTTTTCACTCATTTATCGGAATCAGGCGATTCAAGCGCATATATCTTCATCGTGAAACCCTCTTTCTGTTTAATAAACTTGAACAAGATTTTGGTACTGTAAAATTTGACTTTAGTTTAGATTAGTAAACGGATCTTGTTTCTTTCGAAGTTTGAGTTTCGTTGCTCCGTTTGATTTGATTCTTTTCGCAAACCGAAGTTCTTAAGTTGAACTTTCTGGTCAATTCTTCTTATTTGAGTTTTGCCCGTGCATCTTTGCTTGAATGCTTATGTATGCTATTGTTTGTTTGCAATAGAATTCCCGGAGTGCGAAGCGTGCTACTACGAGTCCCTAGGTTTTGTGGATCGTCAGCAAGGCAAGTAACACATTGATCATACTCTTTTCATACCCAGTTTTTATGCATTAGTTCCAATCCTCAAACATTGCATGACTAGGATGTGATTAACTTGTGGGTATTGGGAAGTAGTTGATGAGGTAGAACCTATTGCCATGTTATATTCAAACCCTTGGGAGTTACTTCTACGTATTGCTTATATTGCTATGCTATGCTCGTAGACGTGGTTTGGGTGAGTGAATCCATGACAGATGTGAGATGATTTAATTAATGGTTCAACTTAAGGTGGAAACTTTAATACACATCTGGGTGGATTGCTTGTCGGGCACCTGGAGAATCCAGTGTTGTCCTAGGATATCCCGGAGTACCCGTGTGATAATCCTAAGGTCCGCCACCCAGGCTCAAAGGGAACTGAGATATTTTCATGCTAGAAACTTCCGTGTGCAGCCACAAGCTATTATGGGATCTAGCATAGTTGAGTAGGTTGCATGAGCTCTTGAAGAGGTGGGCCAGCAGGTAGACGGATGTAGGTTGGTATGGTCTGCCCGAAGTAAAGAGTTAATGTTTCCGAAAGACTGTGTCTCGGTCATCCGTTTCTCAAACACCATGTAGTGCGAGAAATCCAATGGAGGAGATCGAGTCTTGTGGGGAAAAGTGCGCAAACCTCTGCAGAGTGTACAATCTAATCATGGTTAGCCATGTCCCCGGTTATGGACATCTTGAGTATCTAGTACTTGGATTATCCTAAGTATCTCATCACTCTAAATTAATATTGTTGGGTTGATAATTACTTTTAATTGGGATTGAGTTGGAGGAACCTTCTCAATGATATTTCAACTACCATGATAGTTAAAATAAAACTTATTCCTTTGTTGTAGGGAAAATTGGCTTTTCGCAAAACTATAACCATAGAGCTTTCCACCAGCCAAATATGCATGTAGTGATAGCATTATTCTGTTATTTCTCTACTGTGTTATATTGCCAGCATATTCCATGTGTTGACCCATTTCCGGGCTGCAACGTATTATGTTGCAGACTTTTCGAACGAGGAGTAAGGTTCATTAGGTCGTTGCCGTGCAGCTCAGCTATGCCGTTGGAGTTGATGGACTCACTTTATCTTCCAAGCCTTCCGCCATTATCATATTAGATGGCCTTAAGCCATATTTATTGTAATAAGTTCTCTTCTGAGACATTCGATGTAATAAGTGTGTGATTGCTACTTTGTTATAAATCCTTCGAGTAATGTGTATGTCAGCATTACCGATCCAGGGATGACACTGAAGCATAGAGACTTGACAGTTTGAGGTCGGGTCGCTACAAGATGGTATCAGAGCACACGCTGAGTGTAGGACACGACCACTAAGATAAGCCATAGGTCACTCTTCTCTACTCATTTCTGACTCCTCTCCATTTTCTACTCTTTAGGATGGCGGATTTGAAGAACAAGTTTGCACAACCGTATGAACACACACCCTTTGGACGCCATTTGAAGGATGTAACTAGGTACCTGAACATCGGAATACCAACCTTCACCGGGACTTACAACGCCACTTTATCAAAAGAGGAGCACTGGATGATTCAAGTTCAAGTTCCAGGAAGGACGTTCTCGCCAACCACTAAGCCCATAGAATTTTCTTTTGAAGCACCCACCTGGAGTCTAGGCAAGAGCATGGCAGCCCACATTACCATGGGACGCATTGGAGAAGTCTACAACAAGGATCTCAAGGACACTGTCTATCAGATATGTGGGCGCCGAGATGAGCAATGGGAGATGATCAGCACCAAGAAGGACAGATCCATTGCAGCTTTCACCCAGGAGTTAAACCAGCACATTCGACGCCAGGAGAATCAGATGTGCGCAGACATGATAGATTTGAAGAAGGCGAAGACAAGGATCATCGAGCTGGAAGAAGAACTTAAGTCTACACGCGATGGATATGAGGAGGAAATTACAACACTATTGGAGAAGAATGATGACTTGATAAAGAAGATCGGAGTATTCATGGGAGACCCCGCGCCAGGGGGAGAGGAAGACGATTCCACTTGCCCAGAGAACTACATCATCATCGACGACACCGACTCCGACCCTAGTGAAGATGACTTTGAAGACGAAGCTGGAGCAGACATTATGGAGTCCTCTACCGATCAAAAAATTTAGATGACCACCAAATAATTAGTAGTATTTCCCCCATGTATATAGTAGTATTTGAGCACTTTCAACAATCACTACTAGGGAAAAGGCTACCAGCAGCGCGGGTGCCCGCGCTACCAATAAGGCACTATAGCTAACTCTTAGTAGTAGCGCTGCCTGTACCCGCGCTTCTACTATTCACTATAGCAGCAGCGCTTTTCAGGAATGCGCTGCTATTAGTTAGCTGTAGCGATTTCCTGGTCCCGCACTACTGTTATATCTTTCACCATTTCCCCACTCCAGCTTCGATAAACTACAATTTCCAGATACTAGGTACTACTAGATATCAATTTCATAAAGCATTATAGGTACTAGGTAGTACTCCCTCGGTTCGAAATTACTCGTCGTGGTTTTAGTTCAAATTTGAACTCAAACCACAGGGAGTACTAGATAACAATTTCATATATACTCAACATGCATCCTCAAGCAGTACAAGGTGACATCGACGACAATCATCATATTTAGTTCTAGATGATATCGACGACGATCATCATATGTAGTTCTACATGATATCGACGACGATCATCATATGTAGTTCTAGATGATATAGCCACACAGACATATGTAGTTCTAGATGATATCGACGATGATCATCATCCTCAAGCCTGGGCGGTGGGTGTTCCTGATAGTAATTAGGATGGCCTATCCAACACGAAGATTCTTGCCAACGAGGAATCTCTTCCACCCAACTGAGTTCAAGTGTGTGCGACCGTATGTGTCCATGCGGTAAGTACAGGTGGTGACGGAGCCCCTTGCGGTAAGGCGTAGTCCAACTGAGCCTTCTTCATCAGGCTCGATACCACAACTCACAGATAGGTTCTTTGGCAATCTCTGAATAAGAAAAACATATCAATTAATAAATAGCCTCACACATACTCTTGCAAATATATTTCTATTAAGTCTAGATTTCTACACTATCAAAAGACATAGTACTACGCATTTGTACTAATTAATCATGAATTCTACTAATAAGTATATATGGATTATCTACACTATTAATAGTTCCTTGGATTCTACACTAATAAGCATGTGATCAGACTCTACACTAAAGTATATCATCGACTAGATTCCACAAAGCATATCATTGGACTCTACACTAAGCATATCATCGGATTCACTAAGCATATAATCGGATAATTTGCATTTGGAAGTATAACAATAAAGCATATATATATATATATCATCAAATTACTACATGCAGTACGTATAACATACCATTTCATGCCGATCGACCATGGTACTTGTCAGGCGGGTCACGAATGGCACCCCAACAAAGTCATCACGTGGCGGAATTATTTCCCATAGGTTGCACACCTCCTCCTCGCTCAGCCTCATTCTTTGAGCTATGATGGCTTCATGAAGTGGGTTCTCATCATCTTCATTGAATGGGTCCTCATTATCTTCATCATCTTCGTCATCTTCATCATCTTCCACCAGGTTGATATAAGTGACAACCAGCTTGGGTCTTTCTGCTCTGAAGGAGAATCTGATCAACTCACCACCAGTAAGACGCATGCGAGCGAGGAAACGGGCCCATCCATCTCCTCCAATCTGCGACATATTGCGTCCTTTCTTGACCTCCATAGTGTACGGCCCCCAGGAGCCTCAAATGTCACAGTGTCTCCTGTCAGCTTGTTGAATTTCAACCTCACATTGCATGGGACGATCTGTGTAAGAAAAGCAAAATGACACAATGCAGTAATGCCAACACTAAAAATAAAATAGTTGTTACATTTCATCTAATTTCTTACCGCCGCATGACGAAAACTCGGATGGAAGTAGATGCCGAACAGCTTGCCAGTTGCAAGGCTGCTGGCACACCTTGACTTGCACAGTCGACATAGTGGTGCTGGTGGTGGCACCATTTTCCTAAAGCAATATGAGCAAAGGATTAACGATTCACTTCACAGGAAAGAAAAGCAGTAGCATGTGATATTTTTGGTTCTTCCACGAGAAACAATTTTATGGACAATTATAATCCTAATTTGGCCCCTATTGCCTAAGATAATTGTTTAAACAAACAAGTGGCAAATTTAACTAAATTGGCACCTACATTTTTCCAAAAAATAACTTATTACAAAAAAACTAAATCGAGCATACTAAATCAACTAAATCAACTAGCATACTAAATCCACTAGCATACTAAATCAACTAAATCAAAATGTTCTAAATCAACTAGCCTACTAAATCAACTAAATCAACTAGCCTACTAAATAAACTAAATCAAAATGTTCTAAATCAACTAGCCTACTAAATCAACTGAATCATATCAACTAAATCAAATTTACAATGAGCTGGAAGAAGAACTTAAGTCTACACGCGATGGATATGAGGAGGAAATTACAACACTATTGGAGAAGAATGACGACTTGATAAAGAAGATCGGAGTATTCATGGGAGACCCCGCGCCAAGGGGAGAGGACGACGATTCCACTTGCCCAGAGAACTACATCATCATCGACGACACCGACTCCGACCCCAGTGAAGATGACTTTGAAGACGAAGCTGGAGCAGACATTATGGAGTCCTCTACCGATCAAAAAATTTAGATGACCACCAAATAATTAGTAGTATTTCCCCCATGTATATAGTAGTAGTTGAGCACTTTCAACAATCACTACTAGGGAAAAGGCTAGCAGCAGCGCGGGTGCCCGCGCTACCAATAAGGCACTATAGCTAACTCTTAGTAGTAGCGCTGCCTGTACCCGCGCTACTACTATTGACTATAGCAGCAGCGCTTTTCAGGAACGCGCTGCTATTAGTTAGCTATAGCGATTTCCTGGTCCCGCACTACTGTTATATCTTTCACCATTTCCCCACTCCAGCTTCAATAAACTACAATTTCCAGATACTAGGTACTACTAGATATCGATTTCATAAAGCATTATAGGTACTAGGTAGTACTCCCTCGGTTCGAAATTACTCGTCATGGTTTTAGTTCAAATTTGAACTCAAACCACGACGAGTAATTTCAAACCGAGGGAGTACTAGATAACAATTTCATATATACTCAACATGCATCCTCAAGCAGTACAAGGTGACATCGACGACAATCATCATATTTAGTTCTAGATGATATCGACGACGATCATCATATGTAGTTCTACATGATATCGACGACGATCATCATATGTAGTTCTAGATGATATAGCCACACACACATATGTAGTTCTAGATGATATCGACGACGATCATCATCCTCAAGCCTGGGCGGTGGGTGTTCCTGATAGTAATTAGGATAGCCTATCCAACACGAAGATTCTTGCCAACGAGGAATCTCTTCCACCCAACTGAGTTCAAGTGTGTGCGACCATCTGTGTCCATGCGGTAAGTACAGGTGGTGACGGAGCCCCTTGCGGTAAGGCGTAGTCCAACTGAGCCTTCTTCATCAGGCTCGATACCACAACTCACAGATAGGTTCTTTGGCAATCTCTGAATAAGAAAAACATATCAATTAATAAATAGCCTCACACATACTCTTGCAAATATATTTCTATTAAGTCTAGATTTCTACACTATCAAAAGACACAATACTACGCATTTGTACTAATTAATCATGAATTCTACTAATAAGTATATATGGATTATCTACACTATTAATAGTTCCTTGGATTCTACACTAATAAGCATGTGATCAGACTCTACACTAAAGTATATCATCGACTAGATTCCACAAAGCATATCATTGGACTCTACACTAAGCATATCATCGGATTCACTAAGCATATAATCGGATAATTTGCATTTGGAAGTATAACAATAAAGCATATATATATATATCATCAAATTACTACATGCAGTACGTATAACATACCATTTCATGCCGATCGACCATGGTACTTATCAGGCGGGTCACGAATGGCAACCCAACAAAGTCATCACGTGGCGGAATTATGTCCCATAGGTTGCACACCTCCTCCTCGCTCAGCCTCATTCTTTGAGCTATGATGGCTTCATGAAGTGGGTTCTCATCATCTTCATTGAGTGGGTCCTCATTATCTTCATCATCTTCGTCATCTTCATCATCTTCCACCAGGTTGATATAAGTGACAACTAGCTTGGGTCTTTCTGCTCTGAAGGAGAATCTGATCAACTCACCACCAGTAAGACGCATGCGAGCGAGGAAACGGGCCCATCCATCTCCTCCAATCTGCGACATATTGCGTCCTTTCTTGACCTCCATAGTGTACGGCCCCCAGGAGCCTCAAATGTCACAGTGTCTCCTGTCAGCTTGTTGAATTTCAACCTCACATTGCATGGGACGATCTGCGTAAGAAAAGCAAAATGACACAATGCAGTAATGCCAACACTAAAAATAAAATAGTTGTTACATTTCATCTAATTTCTTACCGCCGCATGACGAAAACTCGGATGGAAGTAGATGCCGAACAGCTTGCCAGTTGCAAGGCTGCTGGCACACCTTGACTTGCACAGTCGACATAGTGGTGCTGGTGGTGGCACCATTTTCCTAAAGCAATATGAGCAAAGGATTAACGATTCACTTCACAGGAAAGAAAAGCAGTAGCATGTGATATTTTTGGTTCTTCCACGAGAAACAATTTTATGGACAATTATAATCCTAATTTGGCCCCTATTGCCTAAGATAATTGTTTAAACAAACAAGTGGCAAATTTAAATAAATTGGCACCTACATTTTTCCAAAAAATAACTTATTACAAAAAAACTAAATCGAGCATACTAATTCAACTAAATCAACTAGCATACTAAATCCACTAGCATACTAAATCAACTAAATCAAAATGTTCTAAATCAACTAGCCTACTAAATCAACTAAATCAACTAGCCTACTAAATAAACTAAATCAAAATGTTCTAAATCAACTAGCCTACTAAATCAACTGAATCATATCAACTAAATCAAATTTACAATGAGCTGGAAGAAGAACTTAAGTCTACACGCGATGGATATGAGGAGGAAATTACAACACTATTGGAGAAGAATGACGACTTGATAAAGAAGATCGGAGTATTCATGGGAGACCCCGCACCAGGGGGAGAGGACGACGATTCCACTTGCCTAGAGAACTACATCATCATCGACGACACCGACTCCGACCCCAGTGAAGATGACTTTGAAGACGAAGCTGGAGCAGACATTATGGAGTCCTCTACCGATCAAAAAATTTAGATGACCACCAAATAATTAGTAGTATTTCCCCCATGTATATAGTAGTAGTTGAGCACTTTCAACAATCACTACTAGGGAAAAGGCTAGCAGCAGCGCGGGTGCCCGCGCTACCAATAAGGCACTATAGCTAACTCTTAGTAGTAGCGCTGCCTGTACCCGCGCTACTACTATTGACTATAGCAGCAGCGCTTTTCAGGAACGCGCTGCTATTAGTTAGCTATAGCGATTTCCTGGTCCCGCACTACTGTTATATCTTTCAGCATTTCCCCACTCCAGCTTCGATAAACTACAATTTCCAGATACTAGGTACTACTAGATATCGATTTCATAAAGCATTATAGGTACTAGGTAGTACTCCCTCGGTTCGAAATTACTCGTCATGGTTTTAGTTCAAATTTGAACTCAAACCACGACGAGTAATTTCAAACCGAGGGAGTACTAGATAACAATTTCATATATACTCAACATGCATCCTCAAGCAGTACAAGGTGACATCGACGACAATCATCATATTTAGTTCTAGATGATATCGACGACGATCATCATATGTAGTTCTACATGATATCGACGACGATCATCATATGTAGTTCTAGATGATATAGCCACACAGACATATGTAGTTCTAGATGATATCGACGACGATCATCATCCTCAAGCCTGGGCGGTGGGTGTTCCTGATAGTAATTAGGATAGCCTATCCAACACGAAGATTCTTGCCAACGAGGAATCTCTTCCACCCAACTGAGTTCAAGTGTGTGCGACCATCTGTGTCCATGCGGTAAGTACAGGTGGTGACGGAGCCCCTTGCGGTAAGGCGTAGTCCAACTGAGCCTTCTTCATCAGGCTCGATACCACAACTCACAGATAGGTTCTTTGGCAATCTCTGAATAAGAAAAACATATCAATTAATAAATAGCCTCACACATACTCTTGCAAATATATTTCTATTAAGTCTAGATTTCTACACTATCAAAAGACACAATACTACGCATTTGTACTAATTAATCATGAATTCTACTAATAAGTATATATGGATTATCTACACTATTAATAGTTCCTTGGATTCTACACTAATAAGCATGTGATCAGACTCTACACTAAAGTATATCATCGACTAGATTCCACAAAGCATATCATTGGACTCTACACTAAGCATATCATCGGATTCACTAAGCATATAATCGGATAATTTGCATTTGGAAGTATAACAATAAAGCATATATATATATATCATCAAATTACTACATGCAGTACGTATAACATACCATTTCATGCCGATCGACCATGGTACTTGTCAGGCGGGTCACGAATGGCACCCCAACAAAGTCATCACGTGGCGGAATTATGTCCCATAGGTTGCACACCTCCTCCTCGCTCAGCCTCATTCTTTGAGCTATGATGGCTTCATGAAGTGGGTTCTCATCATCTTCATTGAGTGGGTCCTCATTATCTTCATCATCTTCGTCATCTTCATCATCTTCCACCAGGCTGATATAAGTGACAACCAGCTTGGGTCTTTCTGCTCTGAAGGAGAATCTGATCAACTCACCACCAGTAAGACGCATGCGAGCGAGGAAACGAGCCCATCCATCTCCTCCAATCTGCGACATATTGGGTCCTTTCTTGACCTCCATAGTGTACGGCCCCCCAGGAGCCTCAAATGTCACAGTGTCTCCTGTCAGCTTGTTGAATTTCATCCTCACATTGCATGGGACGATCTGTGTAAGAAAAACAAAATGACACAATGCAGTAATGCCAACACTAAAAATAAAATAGTTGTTACATTTCATCTAATTTCTTACCGCCACATGACGAAAACTCGGATGGAAGTAGATGCCGAACAGCTTGCCAGTTGCAAGGCTGCTGGCGCACCTTGACTTGCACAGTCGACATAGTGGTGCTGGTGGTGGCGCCATTTTCCTAAAGCAATATGAGCAAAGGATTAACGATTCACTTCACAAGAAAGAAAAATAGTAGCATGCGATATTTTTGGTTCTTCCACGAGAAACAATTTTATGGACAATTATAATCCTAATTTGGCCCCTATTGCCTAAGATAATTGTTTAAACAAACAAGTGGAAAATTTAACTAAATTGGCAACTACATTTTTCCAAAAAATAACTTATTACAAAAAAACTAAATCGAGCATACTAAGTCAACTAAATCAACTAGCATACTAAATCCACTAGCATACTAAATCAACTAAATCAAAATGTTCTAAATCAACTAGCCTACTAAATCAACTAAATCAACTAGCCTACTAAATAAACTAAATCAAAATGTTCTAAATCAACTAGCCTACTAAATCAACTGAATCATATCAACTAAATCAAATTTATGATGAGCTCTTTGTCACCTCCATATACGAGAAACATATCCTTAGTCCTTTTCAGGTATTTCAGGATGTTTTTGACCGCTGTCCAGTGATCCACTCCTGGATTACTTTGGTACCTCCCTGCTAGACTTATAGCAAGACACACATCAGGTCTGGTACACAACATTGCATACATGATAGAGCCTATGGCTCAAGCATAGGGAACATCTTTCATTTTCTCTCTATCTTCTACATTGGTCGGGCATTGAGTCTTACTCAATTTCACACCTTGTAACACAGGCAAGAATCCTTTCTTTGCTTGATCCATTTTGAATTTCTTCAAAATTTTGTCAAGGTATGTGCTTTGTGAAAGTCCAATTAAGCGTCTTGATCTATCTCTATAGATCCTAATGCCCAATATGTAAGCAGCTTCACCGAGGTCTTTCATTGAAAAACTCTTATTCAAGTATCCCTTTATGCAATCCAGAAATTCTATATCATTTCCGATTAGTAATATGTCATCTACATATAATATCAGAAATGCTACAGAGCTCCCAGTCACTTTCTTGTAAATACAGGCTTCTCCAAAAGTCTGTACAAAACCAAATGCTTTGATCACACTATCAAAGCGTTTATTCCAACTCCGAGAGGCTTGCACCAGTCCATAAAAGGATCGCTGGAGCTTGCACATTTTGTTAGCTCCCTTTGGATCGACAAAACCTTCTGGCTGCATCATATACAACTCTTCTTCTAGAAATCCATTCAGGAATGCAGTTTTGACATCCATGTGCCAAATTTCATAATCATAAAATGCGGCAATTGCTAACATGATTCGGACAGACTTAAGCATCGCTACGGGTGAGAAGGTCTCATCATAGTCAATCCCTTGAACTTGTCGAAAACCTTTTGCGACAATTCGAGCTTTGTAGACAGTAACATTACCGTCAGCGTCAGTCTTCTTCTTGAAGATCCATTTATTCTCAATTGCTTGCCGATCTTTGGGCAAGTCAACCAAAGTCCACACTTTGTTCTCATACATGGATCCCATCTCAGATTTCATGGCTTCAAGCCATATTGCGGAATCTGGGCTCATCATCGCTTCTCCATAGTTCGTAGGTTCATCATGATCTAGTAGCATGACTTCCAGAACAGGATTACCATACCACTCTGGTGCGGATCTTACTCTGGTTGATCTACGAGGTTCAGTAGTATCTTGTTCTGAAGTTTCATGATCATCATCATTAGCTTCCTCACTAATTGGTGTAGGTGTCACAGAAACCGGTTTCTGTGATGTACTACTTTCCAATAAGGAGCAGGTACAGTTACCTCATCAAGTTCTACTTTCCTCCCACTCACTTCTTTCGAGAGAAACTCCTTCTCTAGAAATTTTCCCAATTTAGCAACAAAAGTCTTGCCTTCGGATCTGTGATAGAAGGTGTATCCAATAGTTTCCTTTGGATATCCTATGAAGACACATTTCTCCGATTTGGGTTCGAGCTTATTAGGTTGACGCTTTTTCACATAAGCATCGCAGCCCCAAACTTCCAGAAACGACAACTTTGGTTTCTTGCCAAACCACAGTTCATAAGGCGTCGTCTCAACGGATTTTGATGGTGCCCTATTTAACGTGAATGCGGCCATCTCTAAAGCATAACCCCAAAATGATAGTGGTAAATTAGTAAGAGACATCATAGATCGCGCCATATCTAGTAAAGTACGATTACGACATTCGGACACACCATTACGCTGTGGTGTTCCGGGTGGCATGAGTTGCGAAACTATTCCGCATTGTTTCAAATGTACACCAAACTCGTAACTCAAATATTCTCCTCCACGATCAGATCGTAGGAATTTTATTTTCTTGTTACGATGATTTTCAACTTCACTCTGAAATTCTTTGAACTTTTCAAATGTTTCAGACTTATGTTTCATTAAGTAGATATACCCATATCTGTTTAAGTCATCTATGAAGGTGAGAAAATAACGATATCCGCCATGAGCCTCAATATTCATCTGACCACATACATCTGTATGTATGATTTCCAACAAATCTGTTGCTCTCTCCATAGTACTGGAGAATGGCGTTTTAGTCATCTTGCCCATGAGGCACGGTTCGCAAGTACCAAGTGATTCATAATCAAGTGGTTCCAAAAGTCCATCAGTATGGAGTTTCTTCATGCGCTTTACACCGATATGACCTAAACGGTAGTGCCACAAATAAGTTGCACTATCATTATCAACTATGCATCTTTTGGCTTCAACATTATGAATATGTGTGTCACTACTATCGAGATTTAATAAGAATAGACCACTCTTCAAGGGTGCATGACCATAAAAGATATTACTCATATAAATAGAACAACCATTATTCTCTGATTTAAATGAATAATAGTCTCTCATCAAACAAGATCCAGATATAATGTTCATGCTTAACGCTGGCACCAAATAACAATTATTTAGGTCTAATACTAATCCCGAAGGTAGATGTAGAGGTAGCGTGCCGACCACGATCACATCGACTTTGGGACCATTTCCCACGCGCATCGTCACCTCGTCCTTAGCCAATCTTCGCTTAATCCGTAGTCCCTGTTTTGAGTTGCAAATATTAGCAACAGAACCAGTATCAAATACCCAGGTGCTACTGCGAGCATTAGTAAGGTACACATCAATAACATGTATATCACATATACCTTTGTTCACCTTGCCATCCTTCTTATCCGCCAAATACTTGGGGCAGTTCCGCTTCCAGTGACCAGTCTGCTTGCAGTAGAAGCACTCAGTTTCAGGCTTAGGTCCAGATTTGGGTTTCTTCTCCTGAGCAGCAACTTGCTTGCCGTTCTTTTTGAAGTTCCCCTTCTTCTTCCCTTTTCCCTTTTTCTTGAAACTAGTTGTTTTGTTGACCATCAACACTTGATGCTCCTTTTTGATTTCTACCTCCGCAGCTTTCAGCATTGCGAAGAGCTCGGGAATTGTCTTATTCATCCCTTGCATATTATAGTTCATCACGAAGCTCTTGTAGCTAGGTGGAAGTGATTGGAGAATTCTGTCAATGACGCAATCATCTGGAAGATTAACTCCCAATTGAATTAAGTGATTATTATACCCAGACATTTTGAGTATATGCTCACTGATAGAACTGTTCTCCTCCATCTTGCAGCTATAGAACTTATTGGAGACTTCATATCTCCAAATCTGGGCATTTGCTTGAAATATTAACTTCAACTCCTGGAACATCTCATATGCTCCATGACGTTCAAAATGTCGTTGAAGTCCCGATTCTAAGACGTAAAGCATGGCACACTGAACTATCGAGTAGTCATCAGCTTTGCTCTGCCAGACGTTCATAACATCTGGTGTTACTCCAGCAGCAGGCCTGGCACCCAGCGGTGCTTCCAGGACGTAATTCTTCTGTGCAGCAATGAGGATAATCCTCAAGTTACGGACCCAGTTCGTGTAATTGCTACCTTCATCTTTCAACTTTGCTTTCTCAAGGAACGCATTAAAATTCAATGGAACAACAGCACGGGCCATCTATCTATAATCAAACATAAACAAGCAAGATACTATCAGGTACTATGTTCATGATAAATTTAAGTTCAATTAATCATATTACTAAAGAACTCCCACTTAGATAGACATCCCTCTAATCCTCTAAGTGATCACGCGATCCAAATCAACTAAACCATGTCTGATCATCACGTGAGATGGAGTAGTTTCATTGGTGAACATCACTATGTTGATCATATCTACTATATGATTCACGCTCGACCTTTCGGTCTCCGTGTTCCGAGGCCATATCTGTATATGCTTGGCTCGTCAAGTATAACCTGAGTATTCCGCGTGTGCAACTGTTTTGCACGCGTTGTATTTGAATGTAGAGCCTATCACACCTGATCATCACGTGGTGTCTCAGCACGAAAAACTTTCGCAACGGTGCATACTCAGGGAGAACACTTCTTGTTAATTAGTGAGAGATCATCTTAAAATGCTACCGTCAATCAAAGAAAGATAAGATGCATAAAAGATAAACATCACATGCAATCAATATAAGTGATATGATATGGCCATCATCATCTTGTGCTTGTGATCTCCATCTTCGAAGCACCGTCATGATCACCATCGTCACCGGCGTGACACCTTGATCACCATCGTAGCACTACTAGGAAAAAGGCTACTAGCAGCGCGGGTAAAATGGCTACTAGCAGCACGGGTACCCGCGCTACTAGTATCGCGCTACAGCTAATAGTTAGTAGTAGCGTGGGTTAAACCCGCGCTACTACTAACTTTGTTAGTAGTAGCGTATGCCACCCACGCTGCTGCTATTACGTACACACGCTACTACTAATGAAATAGTAGTAGCGTGGGTAAAAACCAACACTAGTAGTATCCTATATACTAATAGCGCTCAGTTTCCTCTCCACGCTACTACTAACAATTTAGGAATTAAAAAAAATAAAAATTAGATGTAGTATTCATGAATGGTAATGCGTCCAATGCAAAACAAACGAATGTCACTGAACCATCTCAATATTCCATTTAACATGTCACAGAACCATTTCAAGATTTGATTTAACATTAGACACACACAACCATCATCGTAAGGTGGGTACCTTCCCTAGTGGTCTACCACCAACCTAAGCAGACCACTTCTCTAGATGTATCTACCTAGGCTCAGAGTTCAGACGTCGGTGGACTCAAATCCTCCCTCCCCCGGACGGTGGCGTCATGGTCCTCCACACCTCAGCGACCTCCGGTGTCAAAATCACGTGGACAGCATGCATGGTCTGAATCAGTGGTTGGCAGGATCAAAACAGCAAATAACTAATGGCACTGCTGTTATCACAGGCCTCATCTGGGAAGCTCCTTACCGTGGTTCACATGTCCAGCCTAGCTATATCATCAAGCTTATATTTATTTATTTCTTCACCATGCATATGCAAGTAGTACTATGCAAAAAATACAGGAAGTAGTGAGACATGTGAGGTGCCAGTACTGGATGCATAGGGTAAATGAATGAGTGAGGAGTGATGGTAGTGTGGTACTGACCCAGCAACCAGCTCAAGTAGCTGAGGAAATAGCTCTGACTCTCTGAGCCTGATGATCTCGGAGGTGGTGGTGTCGATGGACTGGGTGGCCACTAGCATCTTGGACTTGAGGCTCTCCATCTCCATCATGTTCTTCTCCATCTTGAGGTAGTCCACACCCCTCACCTCATGCTTCGTCAGCAGCCCCACCTTCTTATCATGCTCCTGCTTAAGCCCCTTGTAGTTCTGCCCAGTCGATTGTGCGGTTGGCAAAAGCGTCACATAATAGTATGTGGTAAGTTTTGATGCGATAAAAGGGCAAAATTGACTCTACAAAGCCATGTATACACTATTCGTATCTACATCAAAAGAAGCACAAAGATTTGTATCTTTAAAGCTGTAAAATAAAGCTGACATTTGATGATTACATAGTGAAAGACGATGAAACAGCCTATTCGACGAAGGATCACATCAGTTGTCTACCAATATTCGGAGAACGGAGCAGCACATGAAATTCGGTCTTACAGGTTATAAAGTAACACGCAAAGATCAAACATTTTTTGTATCTATATGCAGAACCATTGCTACTGAAGGCAAATTGCCTGCTGTTTATTTGCAGAGGTTACCCCACTCTGTCTGATATATGTAAGACAAGTGCATTTACTACTTTGTTGGATTTATACAAGAACAAATAAAGCATATCATGTTTTTCTAGTGTATTCACGTATAAGTTGTACACTTGTACGGCATGTTAAGTAGCAAGAGAGAGGGATCCAAGAATTTTGTGGGGAGGCATAATAGCATAACAGAAAGGGAATTGAATCTTCTAGATAGAGGCATATGAAGGCCAAAAGAATTTGTGAGATTCAGTTCAATATACTTAGAGAATCACTGATTTAGCTCTCGAACATCTAAAACAAGCTACTGGACATTGGGCAAGTAGTACTGATTCTCAAAATAAAATGACGCCAAGTGAGGACAAGTGGTATATGCGATATGGAAAGCTACCAGTCTACCACCACCATCCTAAACAATGAGCACACGAACACATTACTGACGGTATGACGCCACATCTCATACACGTGGTGCATTAGTCGAGTTACTGATGTAGGTAAGCTTCTTCATCTGCATCTCAGAAGCGGCTCTGCCCAGAATCCCCATGGGCGCAGACAGCTAAATTGGAACAGCAAAACCACATGCATTATAAATCAATTTAATCCAGACAGACGCACCAGTTCATCAGCTAAACAATAGAGCAGATCGACAGGAAATTCTGTTTCTGTACACATGTTAATTCCTGGCTACCAAAATTTGAGGTGTAAAAAAATGGCAATAAAACTCTTACACTAAATATTCGTGTACACATTCCTACAATGAATTTGTGCACACATTCTTCCACTAGTCACTACTAGTTACAGGATTGAATTGTGATACCCTCAAACTAATATCAAGGTGCTGCAGCAGTCTAAATAAACAAAATCTTCATCTAACGAGGAAACTCTGATGAAAGATACCATCTCTTGCTCTGAATCTTCTGTAGACATTCTTACACTGAATTTATGAACACATTCTTCTACTATCCACTACTTACTAGTCACAGGGATTGAATGCTAAAATCAAGGTACTACAATAATCTAGTCTAGATAAACAACACAGGGCGCAGGGGGGAAGTCCTCTTCGTAACAAAATCTCGCGGAAACCGCCTCATTAGTTGGAATTAGGATGCCATGGCAAAATGAACTGAAAAAGGAAAAAAGGCGGCCGCACTGACCTTGATGAACTCGGCGGGGACACCGTGGATGGGCTCGATGAGCAGGCCGGCGCCCTCGAGCTCGTGCACCAGGCGCGCCACGCTGTCCTTCCCCGCCCGCACACGGCCTGCCAAATCGAATCCAAGGGGGTCAGGGGCTGCCTGCGGTATAGAGAAAGAGAGGATAAGGGGGAACCTCACGTCCATGGCGTCGGTTCGCACTAGCAGCAGGAGGAGGAGGGTTGGTGGAGCAAGTAGTAGGACCTCCGGCGGGCCGTCTACATCGGCGGCGGGGAAGAGGGAGCCCTCCCCGCGCCTCGCCGCGCCTGGAGAAGGGGGCCCCTAGCTAGGGTTTGGGCCGGCACAAGGGCACAACGAGGAGGAGGATCCACGCGTGAGGTGGGGGCGCCGGCGGTGGGGATGGGGGAGAGGAGGTCATCGGCGTCAGCAGTGGCGGCGGCCGGGGTTGGTTGGGGAAAACATGGGGAGTGGAGGATGAGGAGAGGCATCGGGGGAGAGAAAGGCAGAGCAGGGGTGAGGGGCTGAGGTGGGGCGGCAAGGAGATAATTTAGCAGTAGCGTTGGGTTTATACCCCACGCCAATCCAACGCTACTACTATGGCATGTCGTGGGTGCATGGTGGAGACCATTTAGTAGTAGCGTGGGATTTATAACCCGCGCTATTACTATCAACTTAGTAGTAGCGTGGGTTTATAACCCGCGCTACAACTATGGCTGGTCCCGAGGGGCACGGTGAAAATCACTTAGTAATAGCGAGGGTTATAAACCCACGCTACTACTATCAACTTAGTAGTAGCGGCGGTTAAAAACCCACGCTACTACTAAGTAGCAGTAGCGAGGGTTATAAACCCACGCTACTAGTAAGCGTCTGTCTATTAAGCTTTTCCCTAGTAGTGTAGCATCGTTGTCGTCTCGCCAATCTTATGATTCCACGACTATCGCTACCGCTTAGTGATAAAGTAAAGCATTACAGCGCAATTGCATTGCATACAATAAAGCGACAACCATATGGCTCCTGCCAGTTGCCGATAACTCGGTTACAAAACATGATCATCTCATACAATAAAATTTAGCATCATGTCTTGACCATATCACATCACAACATGCCCTGCAAAAACAAGTTAGACGTCCTCTACTTTGTTGTTGCAAGTTTTACGTGGTTGCTACGGGCTTAAGCAAGAACCAATCTTACCTACGCATCAAAACCACAACGATAGTTTGTCAAGTTGGTGCTGTTTTAACCTTCGCAAGGACCGGGCGTAGCCACACTTGGTTCAACTAAAGTTGGAGAAACTGACACCCGCCGGCCACCTATGTGCAAAGCACGTCGGTAGAACCAGTCTCGCGTAAGCGTACGCGTCATGTCGGTCCGGGCCGCTTCATCCAACAATACCGCCAAACCAAAGTATGACATGCTGGTAAGCAGTATGACTTATATCACCCACAACTCACTTGTGTTCTACTCGTGCATATAACATCAACACATAAAACCTAGGCTTGGATGCCACTGTTGGGGAACGTAGTAATTTCAAAATTTTCCTACACACACGCAAGATCATGGTGATGCATAGCAACGAGAGGGGAGAGTGTTGTCTACGTACCCTCGTAGACCGGCAACTGAAGTGTTGACACAATGTAGAGGAAGTAGTCGTACGTCTTCCCGATCCGACCGATCCAAGTACCAAACGTACGGCACCTCCGAGTTCTGCACACGTTCAGCTCGATGACGATCCCCGTACTTCGATCCAGCAAAGTGTCGGGGAAGAGTTCCGTCAGCACGACGGCATGGTGACGATCTTGATGTTCTACCGTCGCAGGGCTTCGCCTAAGCACTACTACAATATTATCGAGGAGTATGGTGGAAGGGGGCACCGCACACGGCTCAGAAAACGATCACGAGGATCAACTTGTGTGTCTAGAGGTGCCTCCCTGCCCTCGTATATAAAGGAGCAAGGGGGGGTGCGTCCGGCCCTAGGAGGAGGCGCGCAGGAGGAGTCCTACTCCTACCGGGAGTAGGACTCCCCCCCTTTCCCTAGTTGGATTAGGACTTGGGGGGAAGGAGGAGAGGGAAGAAAGGAAAGGGGGGCGCGCGGCAGCCCCTAGGCCTCCTCTCCTCTTCCTCCAATGGCACATTAAGGCCCATTAGGATACCGAGGGGTTCCGGTAACCTCCCGGTACTCCGGAAAAATGCCGATTTCACTCGGAACACTTCCGGTGTCCAAACATAGGCTTCCAATATATCAATCTTTATGTCTCGACCATTTCGAGACTCCTCGTCATGTCCGTGATCACATCCGGGACTCCGAACAAACTTCGGTACATCAAAATATATAAACTCCGGGACTCCTCGTCATCGTAACGTTAAGCGTGCGGACCCTACGGGTTCGAGAACAATGTAGACATGACCGAGACATGTCTCCAGTCAATAACCAATAGCGGAACCTGGATGCTCATATTGGCTCCTACATATTCTATGAAGATCTTTATCGGTCAGACCGCATAACAACATACGTTGTTCCCTTTGTCATCGGTATGTTACTTGCCCGAGATTCGATCGTCGGTATCTCAATACCTAGTTCAATCTCGTTACGGGCAAGTCTCTTTACTCGTTTCGTAATACATCATCTCGTAACTAACTCATTAGTTGCAATGCTTGCAAGGCTTATGTGATGTGCATTACCGAGAGGGCCCAGAGATACCTCTCCGACAATCAGAGTGACAAATCCTAATCTCGAAATACGCCAACCCAACATGTACCTTTGGAGACACCTGTAGAGCTGCTTTATGATCACCTAGTTACGTTGTGACGTTTGGTAGAACACAAAGTGTTCCTCCGGCAAACGGGAGTTGCATAATCTCATAGTCATAGGAACATGTATAAGTCATGAAGAAAGCAACAGCAACATACTAAACGATCGGGTGCTAAGCTAATGGAATGGGTCATGTCAATCACATCATTCTCCTAATGATGTGATCCCGTTAATCAAATGACAACACATGTCTATGGTTAGGAAACATAACCATCTTTGATTAACGAGCTAGTCAAGTAGAGGCACACTAGTGACGTTTAGTTTGTCTATGTATTCACACAAGTATTATGTTTCTGGATAATACAATTCTAGCATGAATAATAAACATTTATCATGATATAAGGAAATAAAATAATAACTTTATTATTGCCTCTAGGGCATATTTCCTTCACTAACTTCATGCATTTAATAACTTCACAACTGTGCATCGGATTAAAATGTTTTATATATGAAACTTGCTTAGAATTTTATCTAGATTCATAATATCCAACTTTCATCTATGTTTGAAATGTTTAAAATGTTGTTTGATTAAATTTGCTCCTATGCCATGTTAAAATGCTTTAATTCATAACTAAATAACCGTAGCTCCAAACCTAACAAACTTTATATGTAAATGGGGTAGAATTTTGCCTAGTTTAACATGGTGGTTTTACTTTGCATGTTTAACAACTCTAAAATTTTGTTTAGGGCAGAGCAGTACCAAACCTAATATATGCTTATGGGGATTTACCAGAATTGTTGTTCGTTGCTTCTGGCCTCATTTAAACTTGCCTAGTTAGGTAGTTTTATTATGCTTCACCCTCTTGCCATGTTAATCAACATTTAATCCTGTTGGGTACATAAACGAGAGAGAACTAAATAAGTCATGTGGTGTTTTCTTCAATATGCAACTCCGTTGCATATTGAGCTCCACTTAAGTTGTAGTGTTGTTTGTTGCACTTTGCCATGCCATGCCATGTATCATTAAATCGGACATGCATCATACTTGGTTGTGCATCATGCCATGTCCATGTGTTGTTTATTTACTAAGTTGTTTGCTTCTTTTCGGTGTTGCTTCTTCGGGTTGGTTCTGATAACGTCGCGTTTGTGAGGAATCGTTCGACTACGTCTGTTTGTCTTCTTCATGGACTCGTTCTTCTTCCTTGCGGGATTTCAGGCAAGATGACCATACCCTCGAAATCACTTCTATCTTTGCTTGCTAGTTTCTCGCTCTTTTGCTATGCCTATGGTGTGATACCTACCACTTGCTTATCATGCCTCCCATATTGTTGAACCAAGCCTCTAACCCACCTTGTCCTAGCAAACCGTTGTTTGGCTATGTTACCGCTTTGCTCAGCCCCTCTTATAGCGTTGTTAGTTGCAGGTGAAGATTGGAGCTTGTTCCATGTTTGGAACATGGTTATTTGTTGGGATATCACAATATCTCTTATTTAATTAATGCATCTATATACTTGGTAAAGGGTGGAAGGCTCGGCCTTATGCCTGGTTTTTTGTTCCACTCTTGCCGCCCTAGTTTCCGTCATATCGGTGTTATGTTCCCGGATTTTGCGTTCCTTACGCAGTTGGGTTATAATGGGAACCCCTTGACAGTTCGCCTTGAATAAAACTCCTCCAGCAATGCCCAACATTGGGTTTACCATTCGCCACCTAGCCTCTTTTTCCCTTGGGTTTCGCGGACTCAAGGGTCATCTTTATTTTAACCCCCCCGGGCCAGTGCTCCTCTGAGTGTTGGTCCGAACTGAGCTGTCTGCGGGGCCACCTCGGGGAAACTTGAGGGTTGGTTTTACTCGTAGCTAGTCTCATCTGAGTGTACCCTGAGAACGACATATGTGCAGCTCCTATCGGGATTTGTCAGCACAATCGGGCGGTGTTGCTGGACTTGTTTTACCATTGTCGAGATGTCTTGTAACCGGGATTGCGAGTCTGATTGGGCCTTCCCGCTAGAAGGAATATCCTTCGTTGATCGTGAGAGCTTGTGATGGGCTAAGTTGGGACACCCCTGCAGGGATTTGAACTTTCGAAAGCCGTGCCCGCGGTTATGGGCAGATGGGAATTTGTTAATGTCCGGTTGTAGAAAACCTGAAGTTGATCTTAATTAAAATGCACCAGCCGCGTGTGTTACCGTGATGGTCTCTTCTCGGCGGAGTCCGGGAAGTGAACACGGTGTTGGAGTTATGTTTGACGTAGGTTGTTCTAGGATCACTTCTTGATCATAGTTGTTCGACCGTGCTTTTGCCTTCTCTCCCCGCTCTCTTTTGTGAATAAGTTAGCCACCATATATGCTAGTCGCTTGCCGCAGCTCCACCTCATACCTTTACCTTACCCATAAGCTTAAATATTCTTGATCGCGAGGGTGTGAGATTGCTGTGTCCCCGTGACTCACAGATACTTCCAAAACCAGTTTGCAGGTGTCGATGATACCGTGCAGGTGACGCAAGCAAACTCAAGGAGGAGCTCAATGAAGATCTTGTCCTTTGTGTTGTTTCATTCTAGTTGATCAGTAGTGGAGCCCAGTTGGGGTCGATCGGGGATCTGTGTAGCTTTTGGGGTAGTCTTCTTTTATATTGGTTCTGTAGTCGGACCTTGATTGTTTTGGATGAATGTAATGCTTTATTCATGTATTGTGTGAACTGGCGATTGTAAGCCAACTATGTATCTCTTTTCCCTTATGTATTACATGGGTTGTGTGAACATTACCTCACTTGCGACATTGCTTTCAATGCGGTTATGCCCCTAAGTCGTGCTTCGACACGTGGGAGATATAGCCGCATCGAGGGCATTACAACTTGGTAATGAGAGCCTTCCCCGACCTTAGGAGCCCCCTGCTTGATCGAATTGTTGGCGTTGTTGAGTCTAGACAAATGTTTTGAGTCATTTAGGATTATATATATCAGAGAGTTAGGAATTCTTTTTACTCCTCAGTCCCTTCATCGCTCTGGTGAGGCATCCTGACGTAGAGTTTTGACTCTTCTCTTCTCAAATTTCACTAAAAAAATTTAGGATCACGCGGGTATCTTGGAATCGTTCTGATGGTTTTGTGACGAGAACATTGTTCTTGGTGCCTCCTGTCATTCAGGGGTTGTGGCAGTGTCCCAGGGAGTTGAGCTCTGAGGTGTTGTCGTCACAATTTTATCGTGGCAGTTCTGGAATACCTGAGAGTAGTTTCGCCGACATCAGAAATCTCTTTTATGCAGTTTTTGGTGAGATAACCTCGACGCCACCCAGTACTGGGGTGGGAGTTTGGGAGTATTGCCATAACTCGTATAACGGATGCTTTTCGGAGGTTGAGGTAAACGATTTCCGAAATTTTTTTGGTTATGTGTTGAAGGATGGATACAGCTGGATGTAGGATTTGTTAGTTTTGGGTGAGATATTATGCTTCCCCTGTATCCCCAACACCTGATTGCATAACCAGAAAGTTTCGGGAGTTTATAAGTGGGAATTCAAGTAGCTCCTAGGATATCTTTCTGACAGATGTATGATATGAAATTGGGGTTCGACGTCTAGTGGTCCGCCTATCCACGGTTGGTTTTACAGTGGTCTCGTTGTGTCTTAAAGAGTCCTTGGCTATGCCGACTCGGGGACGCTTCGTATGTCATGTGCACTGCCTTGTACATGATGGTGTTGTACGATCGAGCCCGTGTAGGTCCCACCATGAAAACTTCGGACGAAATCTCTATCATATGTTTGTTCCGGCTTATTCTGCAAGCCAATCCTTTGTTTTGTTTTGAGTTGTGGTATTCGAGTTGCTTCGAAGTCAAATGTTGATTCCATACCTTTTCCAAGCGGTGTTCTCATATTTCTTTGTGAATACAAATCCTTCTTGATCATCGAGATTGTCATCTAAATTTCTTTTCACCGGCGTGTTTCTCTTCAAGTGGATCCGATCATTTCAAAATTTTCAAGATCCAACCTCAGTTCTTTTCAACGGTGTTTGTTTCATTCGTCCCAAGCTGCCTTTGTTTTTCCTGCCCACCCACCCCTTTTTTCTTCAAGGACTCAGATTTATTATTCAAGTATCCTTTTATGGATGAGAAGTCTCTCCATTCTTTTCCCTTCAATATTCTTACCCGGTGGTTCTCATGAAGATGTTCTTCTAGTTCTTCATTCCTCATTCCTTTTCTTCTTCGGTGGATCTAATTCAAACTTTGTTGACCATATTCCTTTTTCCCTCGTTTCTAATGCTTTATCTTGCCGGTGCACCTCTTAATCATCCACTTCTCACTACTCAATTGTTCCGGAGTGCTCAAGATATCTCGAAGATTCGTGTTTCCACTCTGCAGTTGTTCAATATCTTTGAGGACGTTCTCTCATTCAAGCCGTTTAATTCAACCAGTGCAACCTCTCTTTTAAATCATTTCAACAGTGTTTCTTTTGAGTGGGCCCTAACCCACAGGTCTTTTCCCAGGATCTTACCTGACCCTTCTTATTTTCCCGGAGCTATCCTAAATTCTTTTCAAAGTTTGACGTAAGAATGATTCATCATTAGTCAAATGCCTTTCTCCAAGATCGGTTAAATTCTTTTCATCGTTGGCTCAATCTCTTCGCTTTGATTATTCCGGAGCGTCTATATAATTCATGGTGGTGTTTCTCATCTTCATTCTCTGCATTTGAAGACCGAAGAAGATTTTTCTCTCAATCTTGCTCCATTCTCTTCAAGATTCGTGATTCTAGATTGTTGCCATCCTCTCATAATTTGTTTTGGTTGTGAGAATTCTTTTCATCCTTCTGGAGCAATCCAGTAGTCTTTTCAGTCTGATTCTTCAAAGGCCATCATATCATAATTTTTCATTCTTTAGCTTTCAGCTCCCGTTCTCCAAATCTTACCGGTGCTTCTTTCATATACCCTCTTATTATCTCGTGATCTCTTCGTGCTCATGGATCTAAATTCACTCAAGTATATTCGTCTCATCTTCTAATTATTTCCGGTGATTTGTACTTTTGCTTTTTCCTTGAGCAATTCTTACCGTGGTTTACCCAAGATTATATTCCATGGTTATCATATCAATTTATTCGTCGTTTCAACCCTTCCGGTGGATTCGTGGAAGACCTTCCCAAGTTCATGCTATATCTCTCTTCAATCCGTTGCAACTGGAATAAGCAGTATGCCAAATCCGTCGCTTGTCATCAACTTCAATTGGTGAAGGATACGCATAACATAATTCTTATTCTTGCTTCATCCAAATGATGGATTCGTTCCTCCGGAGTTCATTCACAATGACTAATTCTCGCTGTCAATTGTTCATCTTCTCTTTTTCCCGGAGTTCCAACCTTTTTTTCAATTATTTCACCACGGAGATTCATCTAAATCGTTACAAGGTTTCACCTTGTGTTTTCATCTTCTCTTCTTTTCGTTATTCTTTTGTACCAGAGTTCTTCATGGAGATTCTACATGATGGTTCATCAAGGATCTAATTCCTTCTCGAAGTGTTCATCAAGATTCTTTTCAGAGGAGCTCAAGCATTCTTCATCTTGCAATCCAAAGTGCAATTCTTTCTACCGTACCACTTCAAGTGGTATTATGTCATTCTTGATAATTTGAGTTCATGTTTCATGATTCACATGTTGTTAAGAATGAGATATTTAAATCCATCTAACTTTTTGTTGGAGTTATCTTGTGTCATGTTTCACCTAAAGCCTTCCCTAAGGATTGTTGCTATCTATGGTGCTTATAAATGATCCAAGTTCTTCATTTATCCTCCCGGTGATATAAGTCCTCGTCTCCTTTCGATATCAATCCAATCTATCGTTTTCATTAGTGGCAGAGTTTCACCTTAAGTTTTGAGATGTTCTCCATAAGCCCACTACAAGCTTATCTTTTCGTTGTTGGTTTTCCAACAACTCCGTTTGAACTTTCTCCTAAAGATGCTTTTGCAAGCTCATTCAAGGTAGAAGATGTTGTTTTCTCCTCCGTTCATTCCATTCCATTTAACTCTTTTCTTCCGAAGGCTTTGTGTTGTTGCTCTCTTCAACCCTTATTCTTGTTATTGTCAGGACCTTGTTCTTTCCGTGCTTATCCAATTAACCGGAGTGTTGTGTCCTTTTGCTCGAGTTCTTTCATATTGTCAAGCCCTGCATATCCTTTCAACAGAAGTGCTACCCGAATCGGTTCTTTCTTATTCCTCTTTCTTAACGGAGTGCTTTCAACTTTGTTCTTCTCCGTTGCTTTCTTTCTTTCATTTTTCTCAACCTTTTCAAGGTTCTTTGGTCTCACTCGTTTGTCAAAGGAGCAACTTAGTTTTACCTCTTATCTTTCTCTTCCATTTTCCCTCTGGTGCCATTCTAGATCTCGGGACGAGATCCTCTCGTAGTGGTGGAGTGTTGTAACGCCCCGAGACCGATGTGCCAGGTGTCTTCCAGTTATTCGCTGTTGTTGTCATGTCTTTTGCTTGCGTGTTGCATCTTATCATGTCATCATGTGCATTGCATCATCATGTTTTAAAACTTGCATTCATCCGGGTTCTCCGAGTTCTCTCCGTTGTCCGTTCTGAGTCCTACCACACTTGCACGCGCCCGCGGCATGTCCAAAATTGTATTTTATAAGTGGCCGGTAAATGTTCTCGGAATGGGATGAGAGTTGACATGTGGTCTTACTTTAGTGTAGCTAGACCGCTTGTTAAGTTTCATCGCATTTGGAGTTCGTTTGATAGCCCAACCGTTAAACTATAGAAGCAATATAGCCGGTCAAACGTCGGATGTTTTCGGTCTCCGGAAACAGTTGCCGGGCTGCACTCCTCTCCTCTCATCTCAGTCCAACCCATTTTTCACAACCACCTGCAGCCCACCTAAACCCCCTACATTCCGGACCGTCAGATCGCGATCAGAGGCTCTGAAACGCATCTAAAACCCCTCCTAACACCCTCTTGCCCTAGCCCTAGCTATAAAAGGAAACCCCTTCCATTTTTGGCAGCAGACAATCCCTTCTCGTGTTCAGCGCGCCGCCAGCCTCCTCCCACCTCCACCTCGCTTTCCGTGCCACCTGAACCCACCGCCGCCACTTGGAGCTGCCCCAGTGGGCAAGCCGCCATCAGCGCCGCCGCCCAGGGCCTAATTCCCCGCCTCCACGTCGTCCCTGGTCACCCCGCGCCGCCGCGAAGCCCGCGGGCCTGCCAAGACACGGATCGGACCCTGGGAAGCCCATCGTGGCCCGAGCGCATCCACCGCCGCTCCCCTGGTTCCTCCCCGCGCTAATTACTCCAGCGCCGCTCCAACCTCGTCGCCGGTCCTCGTCTTCGCCGGAACCTCTCCGCCGTCGTACTCCGCCTTGTCGCCGGTGCCCCACAGGTCGCGTCCCAGGCCGCCCCTCTCCTTTCTCCCTCCTCGTTTTCCTCCCTGTCTCATCTCTCTCTGCCTCTTCCTGCCGAGACTCCATGGCCTCGTATCTGCGCCGCCGTCGCTAGAATATGCCGCCAGTCGCCCGATTCGGCCTCCCTGCTGGCAGATCTGGGAAGCCCGCGCCGCCCTGCATCTATTCAGGCCGGATCCCGGTCCTCGCCGACCCTATCCACGCCGCCCCTCTCCGGCGTTTGACGCAGTAGCCGCCGCCCCTGCTTCCTGCTTGAGCGGGTGCTCAAAGAGACTGAGCGCGTTGACCTCGCACTCAAGGCCCAGATCCAGTGTTGCATGGGCCTCAGACAGGCCGACCCAACCACTGCCCCATCCGGCGTCCTCTGCTTCCTACTGGGCCGAGCCCATGGGTGAGAACGCGCCCAGCACCTCCCCTGTTTCTGTTGGGCCAGGAATATTCGGCCCGTAATGTTTTTTTCGTTGCTGCGAATTTAGCTATTTTCCACAGGATTGCTGTTTTACAGAAAACCCCCTAACTTCATGCATTTAAAAACTTCACAAATGTGCATCGGATTAAAATGTTTTATATATGAAACTTGCTTAGAATTTTGTCTAGATTCATAATATCCAACTTTCATCTATTTTTGAAATGTTTAAAATGTTGTTTGATTAAATTTGCTCCTATGCCATGTTAAAATGCTTTAATTCATAACTAAATAACCGTAGCTCCAAACCTAACAAACTTTATATGTAAATGGGGTAGAATTTTGCCTAGTTTAACATGGTGGTTTTACTTTGCATGTTTAACAATTCTAAAATTTTGTTTAGGGCAGAGCAGTACCAAACCTAATATATGCTTATGGGGATTTACCAGAATTGTTGTTCGTTGCTTCCGCTGTTATCGTATTAGATGGCCCTAAGCCATATTTATTGTAATAAGTTCTCCTTTGAGACATTCGATGTAATAATTGTGTGATTGCTACTCTATTATAAATCCTTCATGTACTGTGTGTGTCAGCATTACCGATCCAGGGATGCACTAAAGCACTGAGACTTGACCATTTGAGGTCAGGTCGCTACAAATAGTCAAGCACAAATGCATCATGTACTGGGTTATCAACTATAGAACAATGAAATATGTGCTTGAAAAACATGACGCCTGGCATGGTGCCATGGTATGGCCTCACTGTGCCCTAGTTAAAAGCTGAGAAGGTTTGATTTATGTCGTCATGCACGCCCTTCATAAATCGAACCATCACCAAGGAAGTTCAATGCTTTCGAGAGGGAAATCACCAAGATTGAAGGGGAATCCAAATTTTCGTCCTAGTTTGTCATTCAGTTTTTTTCCAACGATCAACATACTACCTCAAATGCAACGTGTTCAAAGTTGACATTTTTCCGAACTCATTTACCATATTTAGGGGATTATGTGCATTTTCTAGGCATCAATTATGCACATAATTCAAATTCGAACAATTGGTATATGAAAAGGTGCACAAGAATGGTTTGGAAAACCATGTTCGTGCTACATAGCACATTCTCATGCCTTTTACAAGGAATGGACAGATATTTCAAGGAAATGTGTGGAAATAGTCAACCATAAACGCGTTGTTTACTAGGTTAACAACTATAAAAAAATGAAATACATTCTTGGAAAACATGACGCCTAGTGTGGTGCCATGGTATGACCTCACCGTGGCCTGGTAAAAATGTCGTCATGCATGCCTTTCATAAATTGAACAATCACCGAGGAAGTTTCATGGTTTCGAGGGGGAAATCACCAAGACTGAAGGGGATCCAAATTTCCTTTGTCCTTTGTCCACGAGCTTTTTTTTCTATGATGAACATACAACCTGCAAATCATCGTCTTCAAATTTGGCACTTTTCCGGGTTCATTTGCCATATTTACGGGATTATGTGCATTTCCTAGGCATTAATTAACATAATTCAAGTTCAAACAATCGGTGCATGAAAGGGTGCACAAGAACGGCCTGGAAAACCATGCTCGTACCATTTAGTAAATTCGCATGCCTTTTACAAGGAATGGAAAGATATTTCAATGAAATGTGTGGCAATAGTCAACCACAAATGTTTGTTTGTTGGGTTTTCAACTATAGAAAAAAATGAAATAAATGCTTCAAAAACATGATGCCCGGCATGGTGCCATGGTATGACCTCACCATGCCCTGGTAAAATTTTGAGAAGGATTGGCTTGTGTCGTCATGCACGCCCTTCATAAATCAAACCATCATCGAGGAAGTTCCATGCTTTCGAGAGGGAAATCCCCAAGATTGAAGGGGAATCCAAATTTCCGTCCTAGTTTTTCATTCGTTTTTTCCAACGGTCAACATACCGCCTCAAATGCAACATGTTCAAATGTGACATTTTTCCGGCTCATTGTAACATCCCAAATTTTCAATTTGGAATGTTAAATAGGTCATTCATGCATATCATATTTTATTGCATTTTCGTTTGCGATCCTCGAAATTCTAAGCAACTCAAGGACCCTCGGAGACAGTTGGGGATTTCACGTTTTTCATATTTGACTTCTATCAAATATTGAAACAAGGATCATTTTGGTTTTAATTTATTTTCTCTCCGAAAATATTTTCATATTAAAAATATATGAGAGGAGATAATATGAATTCTCCAAAATAAATGAAATATTGGAGGAAATATATTAAAATCAAATATTTGATTTTATTCGGATTTTATTGCAATTTTATTTGAGTTAGGAAAAATACGTGTTTCCCAAAATTACATTTTAGGCCCAAATAAATGTTCACCATGTCCGGTATATTTTTAGAGGACGGGGAAAATTTATTTCGGGATTTTTGGAGTCCGTTTAGTATTCTTTTTCTTTCTTTTTCTGCGTGTCGGAATTATTTATAAAAAAAGAGGTAACCGACCTACGGGCTGTATCCGGCCCGGACTCCCCAGGCCCCCTTTATAAGCCGCCTCCCTGCCCCGCAGCCCACCGCCGCCACCAGCCCACTCCGCGCCCTAACCCTAGCCGCCGCCAGCCGCCTCGCGCACCGCGGTCGCCGCTGACCGCGCCCACCGCCGCCGAGCCGCCGCCCTGCCGCGCCGCCCGTCGCTGCCGGATCCCGCCTAGCCGCCGCCATTGACCGTTGACCAGTCGGTTTCTTCGGTTAACCATGGTTTTTTTTCCGGTTTATTTCTTTAGATCGGTTTTTCCGTCGGTTTATTTATTTTGCGAACGTTCGTCCGTTCGTTTAAACAAACGCCGTTCACCCAATAGTCACAGACAGCGAACGTTTGTTCGTTAGCCTGTTCGTCAGTTTTTCTTTTTCCAGGGTTTTTCGCGATTATTTTCGATCGCGATTTCTGACCTAATTTTCGTTTTAGTTTATCTTTTTGCTCATTTATCGAAATCAGGCGATTCAAGCGCCTATGTCTTCGTCCCGAAGCCCTCTTTCTGTTTAACCAACTTGAACAAGATTTGGGTACTATAAAATTTGACTTTAGTCCATATTAGTAATCGAATCTTGTTTCTTTCGCAGTTTGAGTTTCGTTGCTCCGTTTGATTTGATTCTTTTTTTTTTTGCAAACCAGAGTTCTTAAGTTGAACTTTCTGGTTAGATCTTCTTATTTGAGTTTTACCCATGCATCTTTGCTTGATTGCTTATGTGTGCTATTGTTTGTTTGCGATAGAATTCCCGGAGTGCGAAGCGTGCTACTACGAGTCACTAGGTTTTGCGGACGTCAGCAAGGCAAGTAACACATTGATCATACCCCTTTATTACCTAGTTTTTATGCATTAGTTACAACCCTCACACGTTGCATGAGTAGGATCTCTTAACTTGTGGGTTTGGGAAGTAGATGTTGAGGTAGAACCTATTACCTGTTTTAATATCAAACCCTTGGGAGTTACTTCTAGGTATGCTTATAATGCTATGCTATGCTCGTAGACGTGGATTGGGTTTGAGTGTATCCATGACAAATGTGAGTTGTTAATTAATGGTTCAACTTAAGGTGGCAACTTTAATACACATCTGGGTGGTTTGCTTGTTTGGAAACCTAGAGAATCAAGTGTTGTCCTAGGATATCCCGGAGTACCCGTGTGATCATCCTATGGTCCGCCACCCAGGCTCAAAGGGATCATAAGATTATTCATGCTAGAAACTTCCGTGTGCACTAGTAGAAAAAGGGTTAAACATGAAGCACATTAGTGCCGGTTTGTATTGGAGCCGGTAGTAATGGTACCATTAGTGCCGGTTCGAACGGATTTGCATTAATGCCGGTTCGTGTTGAACCTTTAGTACCAGTTTGTGGCACGAACCGGTACTAAAGGGGTGGTGGCAGGCTGGCGTCAGGCCGGGGCCCCACGATCACCTTTAGTACCGTTTCATGGCACGAACCGGTACTAAAGGTCTAACCTTTAGTACCGGTTCGTGCCATGAACCGGTACTAACGGGGTCTGACCTGTAGTACCGGTTGGAGACACAAACCGGCACTATAGGGCAATTTTCAAACTTGAAAAAATCATAACTAAATCATCCTAATTCAGAAAAATACATATAATATATCAAAATTTGCAGAACAAAACATAAATTGGCAGAACAATTTTTTAAAATCACAAAATTCCAAACGGAAAATAGAGTTTTTGGGCGTTTTAGACGTTTTTTTGGACGTTTTTAGCGTTTAGTGCTAGGGTTTAGATTTCAGCGTTTAGGGTTAGGTTTTATGGTCTAAACCCTTAGTTTTTACTGTTTAGCATAGAGTTTCCGACGTTTTAAGTCCTGGGTTTAGGGTTTAGGACAATTTTTGAAATGACAAATTGTAAAAGGAAAAAAAGATATGCTCTAATTTATGTTTTTTTGAATTTTGGTTAAATCTTGTCAAACCGGTCAAACAACTGATTCAAGAAATATAGAGTGTTACCAAATAATTACGCAATAATATTAGTGTTACTAAATAAGTATCTCAGTTTTTTTTAATTTTGTTCAAATCTGGTCAAACTATGGTCAAACTGTGGTCAAACTATGGTCAAACTACTTATTCAAGAAATATTAGTGTTACTACATAATTATTCAAGAATATTAGTGTTACTAAATAATTATTTCAATTTTTTGAATTTTGGTCAAATCTGGGTCAAACTATGGTCAAACTGTGGTCAAACTATGGTCAAACTTATTCAAGAAATATTAGCGTTACTAAATAATTACTGTTTTTTAGAATAATAGTTTCAAACTCAAACGGTGAAATGTGCGACTTCATGCTCAAGCTAAACTCCTGAGGGTTAATAGGATTGACATCTTACTATTGTCAGGAAAACAACAAGTGCAGACTCGGAAACGAAGGAGAATAGAACCTGAAAGTTAAGCGTGCTCGGGCTGGAGTAGTGAGAGGGATGGGTGACCGGTCGGGAAGTTAGATGATTTGGAATGAGTGATCCATACTTGAGCAGTTAAGAGAGGTGATTAGAGAATAAATCATCAAATAATTCAGAAAAATTAAAAATAAAAAAATCAAAAAAAAATTCCAAAATTCTCAAAAAAAATCAAAAAAAAACCTTTAGTACCGGTTGGTAACACCAACCGGTACTAAAGGTCCCCCGTACCGGGGCGCGAGCTCACGCCACGTGGTGGCACTTTAGCGGCGGTTCGTGCCGAACCGGTACTAAAGGGGGGGCCTTTAGTGCCGAAAGGTTAGTGCCGGTTCCATAACCGGCACTAAAGGCCCTTACAAACCGGTACTAATGGTCCGTTTTCTACTAGTGGTGCATCCACAAGCCATTATGGGCTCTGGCATAGTTGAGTATGTTGCATGACCTCTTTCAGTGGTGGGCTAGCAGATGTAGAGGGAAAGTAGGTGTAACTATCCATCCAGAGTAAAGAGTTAATGTTTCTGAAAGACTGTGTCTCGGTCATCCGTTTCTCAAACACCTGTAGTGCGAGAAATCCAACGGAGGCGATCGAGTCTTGTGGGGAAAAGAGCACAAACCTCTGTAGAGTGTACAAACTAATGATTGTTAGCCGTGTCCCCGGTTATGGACATCCTGAGTATCTAGTCTTGGATTATCCTATTGTATCTCATCACTCTAATTTAATTTGTAGGGTTGATAATTACCTTTAATTGGGATTGAGTTGGAGGAACCTTCTCAATGATGTTTCAACTACCATGATAGTTAAATAAAATTTATTCCTTTGTTGTAGGGAAAAATTGGCTTTTCGCAAAATCATATAACCATAGAGCCTCCACCAGCCATATATGCATATAGTGATAGTATTTATCTGTTCATTGCTCTACTGTGTTATATTGCCAGCATATTCCATGTGCTGACCCGTTTTCGGGCTGTAATGTATTATGTTGCAGACCTTTAAGACGAAGAGTAAGGTTCGCTAGGCCGTTGTCATGCACTCAGCTATGCCGTTGGAGTTGATGGACTCACTTTATCTTCCAAGCCTTCCGCTGTTATTGTGTTAGATGGCCTTAAGCCATATTTATTGTAATAAGTTCTCTTTGGAGACATTCGATGTAATAAGTGTGTGATTGCTACTCTGTTATAGATCCTTCGAGTATTGTGTGTGTCGGCATTACCGATCCAGGGATGACACTTAAACACAGAGACTTGACCGTTTGTGGTTTGGTCGCTACAAGATGGTATCAGAGCACATGCTGAATGTAGGACACGACCACTAAGAAAGCCATAAGTCACTCTTCTCTACTCATTTCTGACTCCTCTCCATTTTCTACTCTTTAGGATGGTGGACTTGAGGAACAAGTTTGCACAACCGGATGAAGATACACCTTTTGGACGACACTTGAAGGAAGTCACTAGATACCTGAACATGGAATACCAAGCTTCACCGGGACCTACAACGCCACTTTACCCAAAGAGGAGCGCTGGATGATTCAAGTTCAAGTTCCAGGAAGGACATTCACGCCAGTCACAGAGCCCATAGAGTTTTCCTTTGATGCCCCAACCTGGAGTCCGGGAAAGAGCATGGCAGCTCACATCACCATGGGACGCATTGGCGAGGTTTACCACAAGGATCTCAAGGATACCATGTACCAGATATGCGAGCACCGAGACGAATAATGGGAGATAGTCAGCACCAAGAAGGCAGGTCCATTGCAGCATTCGTCCAGGAGTTAAACCAACACATTCGACGCCAGGAGAACCAGATGTGCGCAGGCATGATAGATTTGAAGAAGGCGATGACAAGGATCACGGAGTTAGAGGAGGAACTCAAGTCTACACGTGATGGATATGAGGAGGAAATCGCGACACTATTGGAGAAGAACGATGACCTGATAAAGAAGATCGGAGTATTCATGGGAGACCCCGCGCCAGGAGGAGAAGACAACAATTCCACTTGTCCAGACAACTACATCATCATCGACGACACCGACTCCAACCCTGACGATAGTGATGATGATTATGAAGACGAAGCTGGAGAGGACATCATGGAGTCTTCCACCGATCAAAATTTCTAGTAGACCACCTTATGATCATTAGTATTTCCCCTCGTGTAAATAGTATAGTCCGAGCACTGTAACGATAGTTAGATCGATTGTATGCCCTTGCTTGATTGATTGGGTGATATGATTGTGTTTGCCTCATGTGCATATGGGTAGTGTTTTCTCACTAGACCTAATTTATATGCTACCCTCTTCCCTCTAAACCCATTAGATGCCTCCGAGATGTGACACCGGATTTGTCTTCCCACCGGAGATCACCCAGTTGATCCAGCAGCGGAATGCCATGATGCAAATATTAGTCCAGAACCAAGGCAACAACAACAACAACCCTCCCCTAGTTGACAACTTAGCCCGTTTTCTGAGGTTATAGCCGCCGGTGTTTTCTAGTAGCACCGAGCCGATAGTTGCGGATGACTGGCTACACAGGATAGGAAGGGAGTTGACCACCGCCGGTTGCACAGATGCAGAGAAGGTGCGTTTTGTCGCACGTCAGTTTGATGGACTAGCAGCCTCATGGTGGGAGAATTACACAGCCACTTTTCCCATAGCCAATGTCACTTGGGATCAGTTTCAACAAGCATTCCGCTCAGCCCATGTCTCAACTGGAGCTATGAGCATGAAGATGCGTGAGTTTCGCAACTTACGCCAGGGAAATCATACTATGGCTCAGTACGTAGATGAGTTTAGTAAGCTATCTCGTTATGCCCCTAATGATGTGGCCACAGATGCCGCGAAGCAAGAGAAGTTTATGGAAGGGCTAAATGATGAGATGAGCATGCCGTTGATGGCGGCAACATTCAACAACTACCAGGAGTTGGTAGACAAGGCTCTTATGATTGAAGGGAAGTAGCAACAGATTGAGAGCCACAAGAGGAAGTATGGACAAGGAAAGTACAATTCTGGAGCTCAGCAGAAGCCTCGTTTCACCCTGAACTCGGGAGGACTTGTCCATAACCATGGATGCCACACCCACAATGGAGGGAGTTCTCACAACCACAATGGCCCAAAAAATGGAAACGGGAATGGAGCAGGCAGCAATCAGAACCGCTCTGACCCAACCACACCCGCCAAGAAGGACCTAAGTCACATTACTTGTTTCAAGTGTGGGAAGACTGGACACTATGCCACTGGGTGCCTTGAAGCAAAGAATGGTAATGGCAATGGAAGCGCTGGGAAGAAGCCCAACCCTTTCAATAGGGGACAAGTGAACCACGTGAACGTGGAGGAAGTTGAGGAGCAGCCTGAGGAGCTCCTGTCGGTGTACAAAACTAGGGGCACATTTTTGAACACCCTTACCTGTGCACGGGCAGTCGGAGCCACGCCCATGGCCACACCAAGCAGAGCGGAGGAAGTGAGCCAAGGTAAGACTGAAGCGCAAGACGAAGCAAAGCAACGGCAAGGACCAAGGCCACAAAGATCAGATGGGACCAAGGCCACAAAGATCAAGGGTCACCCGAAAAGACCCTTGCCGGACCACCCGGCAAGGCCCTCGCCAAGCGCGCCAGCAGGGCCACCATCAGGCCCGCACCAGCCAAGTCTCCACCGCCGTTCGCATGTAGCTGCCGACCCAACCAGCTGGGCAGGCACCTGCGTGGCTACATGCAGCCCTTCGTCGAGGCTCCACCACCGCGCCACCTCAGCTGCCTGCCTGCCTACATGGCACCGCATGCACCGCTGGCCAGGGCGCGTGTCGAAGCCTAGAGGAGCGGCAACAGACGGGACGGGCCTCGCCCCCGTCCCCGATAAAGTAAGAGGACACCTAAGCAATGCATTAAATGCACCTTGTCCTCTGATACGAGGGATAACCTCGTGCCACTCTAGACCTTTCCACCTCCTGTGTGCCACTGTGGCAACCCCTTTTTCCTATAAAAGGAGGCCCGAGGCGACCAGGAGAAGGATTCGGCTTTTTGGAGCTCGTTACACTCCGTAGCTAGCTCAAGAACACAGAATACAGCCACCAAAGCAGGAGTAGGGTTTTACACATCCCTGCGACCCGAACCTGGATAAACGAACCGCGTGCTTATCTGTTAGACCTGCTCTTCTCTCAACCCCGCGCCCCGCAACCGTAGTAGGGATTCTTGTGATCCCATAGGTGTCGTTTCCCACCGACATCTTTGGCGTGCCAGGTAGGGGGCGCGTTTGTGAGAATCTGGTCTGGTAGTTAGCCTAGCGATTCTTCGTCGCCATGGCCCCTAAGAAGAAGACGGCCACGGCGATCGGCTTGTTGGGGGCCAAACAGCCCGTGCCGATGCGGACGAGTAGCCGACCGGTCGCGGACAGGACTCGGGCCGCAGCCTGCGAGCGCCAGCACCACCCAGCCAGTCGGAGCCTCGCGAGCGACGTCATTCATGCACCGGACGACCGGCTGCACACCGCCGGACCCAACGATGGAGCTGGGCCCCCCGCAGGCGGCACGAGGCCCTCTAGGGGTGTCGTTGCGCCGACTCCGGAAGGCGCGGCGACCTCCTGGACGCATACACCGGCGAGCACCACGCGTTCTTCCCATGGTGTGCGCGCCGAGCAGCGTCACCACGTTGGTGACCCTGGGCACTGCCGTGGGAAGAGCCCTGTGCGTCATCAGCAAGAGGAAGGAGTTCAACACGCTCGCCGAAGTGCTGGTGAAAATGGCACGCATCCGCTGGGTCGTGACGGAGCTCCTTCTAACATGGTTAGAAGTCGAAGCGCGCTGCGATCCACCCAGCTGTCACCGCCACCCACGCCAGCGGAAGCCTTGGCGCGCGCGCAGCTGCTCCTCTACTTCCCTCCTGCTGCGGAGAAGCTCGATGAGTGGAGGGCCACTATCCGGAGCCTCGTCGCCGTCGCGAACAAAGACGATCCGCGACCGGCGGGGCCCTCGGCTCGGCACTCCAACGAACCACCACATGCTGGCGCTGTGAGGACCGGGGGAGCTTCGGGCACGGTGCACTGTCCTCCTCCTCGCCAGCCGCCGTGGACGTCGGCCCGTCGCGACGACGCTAGTGATAACATCTGCTTAGCGTCGTCCGATCCACGGACCCTCCGCGACCAGTGCCAGGTTCTTCGGGACCGAGCTCACGAAGACGCTCGAACCACCATCGAGCGCCGGTGCGAAACGCGCCGCTAGTCGGACAAGCAGGCGGGACATGTTACGGACCACCCGGCACTGGGGAGCCCGGGGGCCTACCTTACGAGATGGGCTGCCCGGCTTTTACACGTGAGCTGAGGTAGTTCAAGTGGCCGTCCCACCGCATGTTCAAGCCCAACATCGGCGAGAAGTACACCGGCAAGACCCATCGGTCCGAGTTCCTCAGCATCAACACCATCGCGATGCAGGCCGCTGGGGCTCGTGACGACAAGGTGCTTGCCAAATACTTCCCGCTGGCGCTCAAACCCAATGTAATCTCTTGGTTGATGCACTTGCCGGCGGACTCCATCTCTTCCTGGTGAGATCTGTGCCATGAGTTCGTTGGCGCCTTCACAGGAGGCCACCAAGCTCATGGCCAGGCCAGTGATCTACATATCATTCCCAAGAAGGAAGGGGAGACCCTGCACAAGTACATCCAGAGATTCAGCCGGGTGCAGTACAACATCCCCGACATTCATCCCGCCGCTATGATTAGTGCGTTCCATCAGAACATGCACAATCGCAAGATGCGCGAGGAGCTGGCGATGACCAAGGTTAAGGATGTGGCCAAGCTCTACGTTCTGGCCGACAGGTGCGCCCGAGTTGAAGAGGGAAGGAAGTACCCCGGCGAAGACACCGGCGCGGAAACCGACTCTACCGATGAGGACGCCGCCGCCCCGACGAAGAAGGGCCGGCGTCGCAACAAGAAACACAAAGGCAAGGCTGTGCTTGCCGTTGAGGGATCTGACGATACTGGTGCCAGCAAGAAGGTCAAGGCAGACAGCCCCGGCAAGGAGATTTCCGGGTGCGCTGCCTGCCGGGCCTTGGTGGCCACCGACAAGCCAGGAAGCTCCGGCAAGCAATACTGCAAGATCCACCGCACCAAGGGCCATGATCTACAGAACTGCTAACAAGTCGAGCTGCTTGCTGAGAAGCAAAAGGCTGAGTACTAAAGGCGGGACAAGGAGAAGGACCAAGATGGTGTTGAGGGGTCCGGCAAGAAGCATGGCGGCGAAGGAGGCCGCCCCGGCAAGGACAACCAGCAAGAGTGGCCTGCCCGGGGCCATGACAAGAAACAAGAAGACGACGATCACGACGAGGACGACGAGTCCGGTGACCAAGGGTTCCAGAAGGCTACGGAGGCCATGTGCGTCGATGGCGGCACCTCGCTGCATACCTCTCGCCGCCAGCTCAAGCAGTGGGCGTGAGAGGTCACGGCAATGGAGCCGTTGTTCGACGCCCAGAAGCCCCTAAAGTGGTCCAGCATGCCCCTCATCTTTGACGCCGAGGACCACCCTGATCGCACTACCGTGGTCGAGTGTTTGCCGTTGTTGGTTTCGCCAACAATACGCAACCTCAGGGTGAACAAGATGTTGGTTGATGGCGGGGCCGGCCTGAACCTGATCTCGCCTGTCGTGATTAAAAGGTTGCAAATCCCTGATGATGACCTCAAGGAAATGGGCACGTTCCAAGGGGTCAATCCGGGGAGAAGCCAGCTGAAGGGAAAGGTCACGCTGCCCGTGACCTTTGGAGGAGAATTGAACTACAGAACGGAAAAGATCGTCTTCGACGTAGCCGAGATCCCCTTGCCGTACAACGGGATCCTCGGCCGCTCGGCACTGGCCAAGTTCATGGCGGCGTCGCACTACGCCTACAACATGCCGAAGATGCCCGGGACGTTGACCATCATCTCCATCCCCTCCGACAAGAAGGACGCGCTGATCTGCGCCGACCAACTCTACCGGGAAGTAGTTGCAGCAGCTGCCGTCAAGGCACCTGCTCCTGCCGCCGAAGGCCCGGGAGGAAAGAAGGAGCCTGGCAAGACCTCTCGCACCCACTCCGGCAAGCGCACCTCCTCGGAGTGTTGTGCTACCGTTGAGAACGTGCCAGAGAGCTCTGCCGACCAGAGCAAGAGATCCAGAGCCGAGCCGCCGCAGACCAAGAAGGTGCCCGTCGTGGAGGATAGCAAGGGAGGGGCCTTCACTATAGGCTCCTCCCTCGACAGCAAATAGGAAGGCGAGCTCGTCACCTTCCTGCGGGTAAATGTCGACGTGTTTGCATGGCAAGCGTCCGATATCCCTGGTGTTCCCAGGGAGGTGATTGAGCACCACCTAGATGTCTGCCCCCACGCGCGGCCCGTCAAGCAGAAGGTCAGAAAGCAGGCTCTGGAGAGGCAGGAGTTCATCATAGAGGAGATCAGGAAGCTAGAACCGGCAGGTTTGGTGAGAGGGGTGCTCCATCCGACGCGGTTGGCCAATCCGGTAGTGGTGCGCAAGGCGAATGGGAAGTGGAGGCTATGTATTGATTACACAGATATCAATAAGGCTTGTCCTAAGGACCCCTTCCCATTGCCGCGCATCGACCAGATTGTTGACTCCACGGCCGGGTGTGATTTGTTATCATTCCTCGATGCCTACTCAGGCTACCACCAAATCTTCATGACAAGAGAAGATGAAGAGAAGACAGCATTCATCACCCCATGTGGTATGTATTGCTTTTTACGGATGCCTTTCGGGTTGAAGAGTGCTGGCTCAATGTTTGAAAGAGCGGTCCAAATTGGTTTTGAACCTCAGCTCCATATAAATATGGAAGCCTACATGGATGACATAGTGGTCAAAACCAAGGACGGGCAGACTCTTGTGCAAGATCTAGAAGAGACGTTTGCCAACCTGCGCAAGATCAACCTCAAGTTGAACCCTGAGAAGTGCGTCTTCAGCGTCCCGTCCGGCAAGCTTCTCGGGTTCTTCGTGTCATAGCGCGGGATCAAGGCAAACCCAGACAAGATCAAGGCCATTGAGCAGATCGAGGCGCCCAAGCGGATCAAGGATGTGCGTCGGCTCACCGGCTGTGTTGCCGCCATGAGCCGGTTCATCTCCAAGTCCGCCAAGCGCACCCTTCCCTTTTTCAAGATCTTGAAAAAGGTGGGCCCAATGGAGTGCACCCCAGAAGCCGAGGCCGCGCTGCAGGACCTGAAGAAATACCTTTCCTCCATGCCAATACTGGTTGCGCCTAAACCACAAGAGCCATTGCTACTGTATCTGGCGGCGACGAATCAAGTGGTCAGCGCCGCACTAGTGGCACAGAGGGAGGTCTACGGGGAGGCAGCAATGGCGGCAGGACCTGCGGAGGGCAAGCCGAAGATTCCCCCGGCAGGGCCCGGTGCCGACGAGGCGCGGCCCCCGGCAGAGTCTGGTGCCACCAAGGCGATGCCCGCGCGGTCGAGTGAAGTGGTGCCCAAGAAGAAGATGATGCAGCATCCGGTTTACTTTGTCAGCTCCCTCTTGTAGGGGGCTAGCTAGGTCAAGGTATTCCGGTGTGCAGAAATTGCTCTTCGGCCTCCTTATGGCCTCGAGGAAGCTGCATCACTACTTCTAGGCCCACGAGATCACTGTCGTCACCCGCCTCCCATTGCAACGGATACTGCACAACCCAGACGCAACCGGAAGGATTGTGGAATGGGCCTTGGAGCTGTCAAGCTTTGGCTTAAAGTTTGAGAGTACCTCAACAATTCAGAGTAGAGTCCTGGCGGAGTTCATCACGGAATGGACCTCGACGCCTGACGAAGAAATCGAGGAGACGACTCTCCCCGGCAAGGAGGCAGACTGCAACTGGGTCATGTACTTTGGTGGAGCCTTCTCGCTGCAAGGCGCCGGTGCCGGTGTGCTGCTCGTCGCACCCACCGGAGAGCACCTCAAGTACGTGATCCAGATGCACTTCCCCAGGGAGATGTCCACCAACAACACCGCCGAGTACGAGGGATTGCTTGCCGGTCTCAGGATCGCGGCAGACATCGGGGTCAAGAAGCTCATCGTCAGGGGTGACTCGCAACTCGTTGTCAGGCAAGTCAACAAAGATTATCAGAGCCCACTGATGGAAGCATACGTAGATGAGGTGAGGAAACTGGAGGAGCACTTTGACGGTATCCAGGCGGAGCACGTCCCCTGAGCGGAGAACGACATCGCCGATTACCTGTCAAAGCGTGCCGCATTCAAGCTACCTGTGGAACCAGGTACCTTTTTGCTCCGGTTAACTCAACCATCCGTCGATCCATCAGCAAGGCAAAGCAAGCGAAGAAAATCATGTCCCGGCAAGTACTTTCCTACCGAGCCCCCCGGGGCCGCCGGCAAGGGTACTGCCACGGCCGCTGAGCCTGCCCAAGAGCAATTGACTCCAGTAGGGCGTCAGGCCCTGGCTGTAGAGACAGTCGCTCCCATGGCGGAAGAAATGCCTTTAGTCCTTGTCGTCGAGCCTCAGGCTCCGGCATGGGCGCAGCATACCGTCCAATTCCTCCAGCCAGTGGAGCTTCTTGAGGAGCAGGGAGAAGCGGAGAAAGTAGCCCGTTGGTCCGCCCTGTACCAGTTCGTCGATGACGTCCTGTACCGGAGAAGGCCGAACGGTGTGAAACTCAAGTGATTCCCCCGGGAGGAAGGACTGGAGCTGTTGGCAGAGATACATGGAGGCATATGTGGCTCCCACGTAGGGTCAAGGGCCCTTGCCGGGAAGGCGTTCCGGCAAGGTTTCTTCTGGCCCACCGCCCTCCAGGATGCGACGGCGCTAGTCACCAGGTGTGAAGCGTGCCAGTTCCATTCAAAGAAGCTTCATCAGCCAGCTCAAGCCCTTCAAACAATCCCTCTCTCCTACCCATTCTCGTTCTGGGGGCTCGATATACTGGGCCCCTTCCCCCGCCCCGTCGGGGGCTTTGAGTACTTGTACGTTGCAATCGACAAGTTCACAAAGTGGCCAGAGGTGGAAGCAGTGAGAAAGGTGACTGCTCAGTCAGCTGTCAAGTTTTTCAAAGGACTGGTCTACCATTTTGGTGTGCCAAACAGAGTCATCACCGACAACGGCACGCAGTTCACAAGCCACACCTTCATGCAATACATTCAAGACCTCGGCAGCAAGGTCTGTTTTGCTTCCGTGGCACACCCACGGAGCAACGAAGAAGCGGAGAGGGCAAATGCTGAAGTGTTGTGAGGCCTGAGGACAAAGACTTTTGACAACCTGCACAAGAGCGGAAGGCGCTCGATTGATGAACTGCCGGCGGTTCTTTGGTCGATCAGGATGACACCAAATCGAGCCACCGGCCAGACACCTTTTGCCCTGGTATACGGGGCAGAAGCAGTTCTCCCCACGGAACTCATATACAGGTCACCTTGAGTGCTCACTTATGATGAGCTTGAGCAAGAGCCGTTGTGCCAAGATGACGCGACGCTCCTTGAGGAAGATCGTCTTCGGGCGGCTGTGAGAGCGGCACGCTACCAGCAAGCCTTGCACCGCTACCATTGCCGCAAGGTTCATGCCCGAAGCTTTGAGGAAGGCGACCTTGTTCTTCGGCGCGTTCAGTTGGCCAAGAATTCCAACAAGTTGACACCGAAGTGGGAAGGCCCTTATCGGGTAATATGAGTCACCAGGCCTGGCGCAGTCCGCCTGGAGATCGAGGATGTCGTACCAGTGAGCAACTCCTGGAACATTGAGCATCTTCGCAATTTTTACCCATAAGGCGCGGCTTGCCCGGCCTCCCGGCAAGCCACCTTTTGTACGAGCCAGGCGCAGACCCTGAGCGAGAATAAATGAAGCACTGGCGCCCTAAGTTATAGCATGCATGCTAGGTCGAGTCTCATCCTTGGTTAGGTTTGATAGTGCTTAGCGGTGGCTAACCCCTAGCTTAGAGGTCGAGTGCGCGTCTTTCTGTTCTTCTCTGTCTTCTTTGGTTCGCAGGACACATGAATATCCTTGCCGGGCTGCTTTGGGAGAAAGGGGACGGACCGGCGCCCGGGCCCCAGCAAGCCAGTATTGCCAGGGGCTACAAGAGCAAAGATCCACCCGCGGCAAGCCAAGGTTGCCGGGGGCTGCAGATTCAGATAAGTTATTTATCCCTTATCATGCGTTTCGTTATGGACTGAGGTATGTGAAACCTCGTTTTATCCTTAGGCTACTGTTCTCCCCTCACTCCGGACCCCAGGACTCGTTTCCTGGGACCGAGTTTGGTCGTAGTCGCGGCAGCAAGGAGCCTAAGCCCACCTCATCCAAGCCTCCGCCAAGCGCGTGAGATAGGTCAAGCGAAGTGGGGGGACGGCAAGGCCTGTTGCCGGGCGAGAAAACGTTTATCTTAAGGCTAACAAGGATTTACTCCTTGTCATGGGTTTTACCTACGAACGAAAGGCCCGACAAACATCCCTTTTTCATTAAAAAAACATTTCGTACAGGTACAGTTCATATGAAATGAAAAACATGAACAAGGGGATTACAAGTTCTAAAGTTAACAAAGGCCCGAAGGCTTACAAGACTAAAAAGAGATAAGATGCCCGTAATCCCTTTCTTGTCCCTCTCCTCAGAAGGCAGGTCAAGGAGGCAAAAAGGGCAAAAGGGGCGCCTAGGCGAGCTACGAGTGGCAGAAGACACCAAGAGAACATCTTGGTGGCCGTCCAAGGGTTGGATGGTGCTGGCGGCGCTGGAGGTAGAGCTCGAAGACGAGGCGGCAGGACGTCAGTACGCGACGAAGGCATTGGTGCCCGCATACTCTGACTTGACGGCCTTGCCACCCGCCCTCTTCCTCTTCCGCAGCCTCCCAACGCCAGCCGCCCAAGGAGACAACCCCGAGAAGTTCAAGGAGCTGGCGACGCGGATGATGGGGTCGACGGTGCCGCTCAGAGCGGCGCCCGACGCCTAGTCGGATCCGTCATCCTGCCGCCCGCTGGCCTCGTCGTCGCTGCCGCTGTCCTCCTCGCCACTCTCGCTCGAGGAAGGATCTTCGTCGTGAGAAGAGCTCTCCACGCAGCACCCTACGCGAGTCCAGAAGTGCCCGAAGATCTTGACGGAGAGGAGGCCACCCTCCATTAGTTTGAAATGGAGAGTGAGCCCATCCGTCAAGCTGTGGAGAGGAGCGAAGGTCTTCCACCCTCGGTGAAGATACATGACGTGTGGGGCGGGGAACTTGACGTCGGCCCATGTGCCGCTGTTCCCGCAGCCCCTCATATGCAGCCGCAACGATTGCGGCGGATCCAGCTCCATCTCCCACGCAAATGGAGTCGGGAGGCGAAGGCGACGGTGTGGCGGCCGGCGCAGCCTGACGAAGAATTCGCAGGGGTTGTCCCTAGCGTGGCCCTCCATCGCAGGAGGAGCTGCTGGCGGGGGCGAGGCCGGCGCGCCACCCCGTCCTCCTCTTCCCCGAACGCTGCGGCCTCTGCCCCGGCCTCGCCCCCTCCCCCTTCCCCTCGCGGCCGGCCCTGCCACCGCGGGCGCAGGAGGAGGAGGGACGCGTTGTCGAGTGGCGACCCTTGCCGCCACCGTCGAAGGACCGGGATTCCCTTTCACCATGACGAATGGAAGGAAGGAGCAGAAGCAGAAGGAGGGAGAAGATGGAAGAATGTGGGATTCCATCCCCCCTTCCCGCTCTTTATAAAGGAACGGGGTTGGGGCTCGGCCGCCCCGCTCGGCCAATCAAGATACGGGAGGCGCAGGGAACAAGGACCGACCGCTGCCCCAACCAGCGACGGCCTGGTTCCCCGCCTCCACCGTTTGCCACCCCGAGCGCATGGAAGACGTGTGGCAGACGTGCAGAACCGAGGGGACAAGTGAGGCGACCTCTCCCCACCCCGTGATCGTGGGGAGTGGACGCCTTGAAGACCGCGCCTCGGCCCCATTCAGTAAATGAGTCGCGCCTCCACGCCTCCCTCCCTTTACGGGGAAGGCGCAAGCCGCCTCTTTACTGTGATGTGACGCATGCTTGCGGAAACCGCCCCACGGATGCCGCCCACGTCACGCACGCCCCTGCACGCCGCGCCGTGCGCGTGGGTCGTCGGAAGCGCAAATGCGAAAAATCTTACCGCGGTAAAAACCGCCCCGCCTGCCCGCGCATCGTTTTGGGCCTGACCCAACAATGTGTCGCGCTTATGTGTGGCCCAGGACCGAGGGCTCCTGTCGGTGTACAAAACTAGGGGCACATTTTTGAACACCCTTACCTGTGCACGGGCAGTCGGAGCCACGCCCATGGTCACACCAAGCAGAGCGGAGGAGGTGAGCCAAGGTAAGACCGAAGCCCAAGACGAAGCAAAGCAATGGCAAGGACCAAGGCCACAAAGATCATATGGGCGAAGCATGTTTCCCCGGCAAGGATCCTTGCCGGGGCGGCCCCAGCAGCCCCGGCAAGACCCTTGCCGGGGCAGCTCGCCCACACCAGCCGAGCGAGCCACCCTCAAGCCCACCAACACTGAACACATGTGTTGGGACAGGGCTCGAGAGGCACCTCTGTGGTGGCATGCAGATCTTTGTGAAGACAAAGAATAGTCAAGATCAAGTGAGGATGGGAAAGCAGCCATCCTCGCCGAAGGAACCCACAAGACCCCCGGCAAGATCCTTGCCGGGGACGCCTGCGCGCCATGGCAAGACCCTTGCTGGGTCACCGGGTAAGACCCTTGCCGGGCCACCCGGCAAGGCCCTCGCCAAGCATGCCAACAGGGCCACCATTAGGCCCGCACCAGCCAAGTCTCCATCGCCGTTCACATGCAGCTGCTGACCCAACCAGCTGGGCAGGCACCTGCGTGGCTATATGTAGCCCTTCGTGGAGGCTCCACCACCGCGCCACCTCAGCTGCCTGCCTGCCTACATGGCACCGCATGCACCGCTGGACAGGGCGTGTGTCGAAGCCTGGAGGAGCGGCAACGGATGGGACGGGCCTCGCCCCCGTCCCTGATAAAGTAAGAGGACACCTAAGCGATGCATTAAATGCACCTTGTCCTGTAATACAAGGGATAACCTCATGCCACTGTACACCTTTCCACCTCCTGTGTGCCACTGCGGCAACCCCTTTTTCCTATAAAAGGAGGCCCAAGGTGACCAGGAGAAGGATTCGGCTTTTTGGAGCTCGTTACACTCCGTAGCTAGCTCAAGAACACAGAATACAACCACCAAAGCAGGAGTAGGGTTTTACGCATCCTCGCAGCCCGAACCTGGATAAATGAACCGCGTGCTTCTCTGTTAGACCCGCTCTTCTCTCAACCCCGCGCCTCGCAACCGCAGTAGGGATTCTTGTGATACCATAGGTGTCGTTTCCCATCGACAGATTTCCAAGTGTATTGCGATGCCTCTCGCTTAGGACTTGGAGGAGTACTTATGCAAAACGGGACAGTTGTTTCGTATGCCTCACGACAACTGAAACCACACGAGTTGAATTGTGCCACGCATGATTTGGAGTTAGCCGTTGTGGTGCATGCGCTCAAGACCTGGAGACATTTTCTCATTGGAAACCGTTGCGATGTGTACACGGATCACAAGAGTTTGAAGTACATCTTCACACAGAAGGAGCTTAACCTCAGGCGGAGGAGATGGTTGGAGCTCATAAAGATTATGATATGAAGTTGCACTATCATCCAGGCAAGGCCAATGTCGTAGCAGACGCTTCGAGCCGTAAGAGTTATGTTAACACCCTTGTAAGCAGAGGGATGCCAAAGGAGTTAGCCGAGGATATCAGGGAACTTCATTTGGAGATTGCTCCTAGAGTTTATGTTGCAACAATGGAAGTTCAGTCTACATTGTTGGGAATGATTCGAGAAGCTCAGATGGATGATAAGGAGATTGCCAAGATAAAGGAAAAGATGAGTGAAGGGAAAGCCAAAGGTTTTCGTGAGGATGAGCACGACACCTTATGGTTTGAGGATTGTATATATGTTCCCAATAATGCAGAGATCGGGAAGCTGATACTTCAGGAAGCTCATGACTCGCCATACTCGATACACCTTGGAAACACTAAGATGTATTTGGATTTGAAGGAGCGTTTCTAGTGGACTGTTATGAAGAAGGATATTGCCGAGTATGTAGCCATATGTGATGTATGTCAGAGAGTGAATGAAGAACATCAGAAGCCAGCAGGATTACTACAGCCTATGCCGATACCCGAATGGAAGTGGGATAAGCTTGGCATGGATTTTATCACCGGATTACCCAGGACCCGATCGGGATATGATTCTATCTGGGTAGTAGTGGATCGCTTGACCAAAGTAGCCCACTTTATCCTAGTGAAAACCACTTATACAAGTGTGAACTTGGCCAAGATATACATGACCAGGATCGTATGTCTGCACGGAGTTCCTAGGACCATCGTATCAGATAGAGGAACACAGTTTACTTCAAAGTTTTGGCACCAGTTGCACCAGACTTTGGAAACCAGGCTAGAGTTCAGTACAGCTTTTCACCCACAGACAGATGCACAGACCGAGAGAGTCAATCAGATTCTGGAGGACATGTTGAGAGCTTGTGCGCTAGAATATGGGTCTAGTTGGGATGACAACCTGCCCTACGCGGAGTTCTCGTACAACAACAGCTACGAGGCCAGTTTGAAGATGGCACCTTTCAAAGCCCTCTATGGAAGAAGATGCCGAACATCGTTGATGTGGGATGAAGTTGGAGACCGCCAATTGCTTGGACCAGATTGGATTAAGGAATCTGAAGAGAAGGTTAAGCTGATTCGGGATAGACTGATGGTAGCTCAGTCCCGACAGAAGAGTTATGCAGATTCAAAATGCAAGGAGGTAGTCTATGAAATCGGAGACAGAGCGTATCTGCGAGTGTCACCTCTTCGAGGAGTTAAACATTTTGGAGTTAAGGTAAAGTTAGCCCCGAGATTTGTGGGACCGTCCCATGTTTTGGAACGCATGGGAGAGGTTGCCTACAAGTTGGAGTTACCCGAAGGACTGTTAGGAGTTCATGATGTGTTTCACATTTCCCAGTTGAAGAAGTGGCATGCAGAGATGGCCGATATTCCTCTGAGAGATATAGTGCCCTGGAAGCGATTCAGTTGGACAGTGATTTGACATATGAGGAGAAACCTGTCAAGATTCTTGAGTTTGCCAGCCGAGTTACTCGTAGCAAGGTTATCATGTTTTGCAAAGTTTAGTGGAGCCACCATGCGAAGGATGAAGCCACCTGGGAACGAGAGGATGATCTACACAAAGACCACCCGCATCTATTTTCTAGCCAACCCGAATCTCGAGGGCGAGATTCATCTTAAGGGGGGTAGGTTTGTAACATCCCAAATTTTCAATTTGGAATGTTATACATAGTTCATTCATGCATATCATATTTTATTGCATTTTCTTTTGCGATCCTCGCAATTCTAAGCAACTCAAGGACCCTCGGAGAGAGTTGGGGATTTCACGTTTTTCATATTTGACTTTTATCAAATATTAAAACAAGGATCATTTTGGTTTTAATTTATTTTATCTCCGAAAATATTTTCATATTAAAAATATATGAGAGGAGATAATATGACTTCTCCAAAATAAATGAAATATTGGAGGAAAATATTAAAATCAAATATTTGATTTTATTCAGATTTTATTGCAATGTTATTTGAACTAGGAAAAATACGTGTTTCTCGAAATTTAATTTTAGGCCCAAATAAATGTTCACCTTGTCCGGCATATTTTTAGAGGACGGGGAAAATTTATTTCAGGATTTTTGGATTCGGTTTAGTATTCTTTTCCTTTCTTTTTCTGCGCGTCGGAATTATTTTAAAAAAAAAGGTAACTGACCTATGGGCCGTATCCGGCCCGGACTCCCAGGCCCCCTTTATAAGCCGCCCCCCTGCCCCGCACCCGCCGCCACCGCCAGCCCACCCTGCGCCCTAACACTAGCCGCCACCGCCTCGCGCGCCGTGCCGCACCGCCGCGCCGCCCATCACCGCCCCCCATCGCCGCTGGATCCTGCCTAGCCGCCGCCGTTGACCGTTGACCGGTCGGTTTCTTCGGTTAACCATGGTTTTTTTTGTTTTTTTCCAGTATATTTCTTTAGATCGGTTTTTTCGTCGGTTTATTTATTTTGCGAACGTTCGTCCGTTCGTTTAAACGAACGTCGTTCACCCGATAGTCACAAACAGCGAAAGTTAGTTCGTTAGCCTGTTCATCGGTTTTTCTTTTTCCAGGGTTTTTCGTGATTATTTATGATCGTGATTTCTGACCCGATTTTCGTTTTAGTTTATCTTTTCGCTCGTTTATCGGAATCAGGCGATTCAAGGGCCTAGATCTTCGTCCTGAAGCCCTCTTTATGTTTAACCAACTTGAACAAGATTTTGGTACTGTAAAATTTGACTTTAGTCCAGCTTATTAATCGGATCTTGTTTCTTTCGCAGTTTGAGTTTTGTTGCTCCGTTTGATTTGATTCTTTTTTTGCAAACCGGAGTTCTTAAGTTGAACTTTCTGGTTAGATCTTCTTATTTGAGTTTTACCCATGCATCTTTGCTTGATTTCTTATGTGTGTTATTTTTTGTTCGCGATAGAATTCCCGGAGTGCGAAGCGTGCTACTACGAGTCACTAGGTTTTGCGGATCATCAGCAAGGCAAGTAACACATTGATCATACCCCTTTATTACCAAGTTTTTATGCATTAGTTACAACCCTCACACATTGCATGAGTAGGATCTCTTAACTTGTGGGTTTGGGAAGTAGATGTTGAGGTAGAACCTATTACCTATTTTAATATCAAACCCTTGGGAGTTACTTCTACGTATGCTTATAATGCTATGCTATGCTCGTAGACATGGATTGGGTTTGAGTGTATCCATGACAGATGTGAGTTGTTAACTAATGGTTCAACTTAAGGTGGCAACTTTCATACACATCTGGGTGGATTGCTTGTTTGGGCACCTGGAGAATCCAGTGTTGTCCTAGGATATCCCGGAGTACCCATGTGATCATCCTATGGTCCGCCACCTAGGGTCAAAGGGATCATAAGATTATCCATGCTAGAAACTTCTGTGTGCAGCCACAAGCCATTATGGGCTCTGGAATAGTTGAGTATGTTGCATGACCTCTTTCAGTGGCGAGCTAGCAGATGTAGAGGGAAAGTACATGTAACTGTCCATCCAGAGTAAAGAGTTAATGTTTCTGAAAGACTGTGTCCCGGTCATCCGTTTCTCAAACACCCTGTAGTGCGAGAAATCCAACGGAGGTGATCGAGTCTTGTGGGGAAAAGTGTGCAAACCTCTGCAGAGTGTACAAACTAATCATGGTTAGCTGCGTCCCCGGTTATGGACATCTTGAGTATCTAGTACTTGGATTATCCTATTGTATCTCATCACTCTAATTTAATTTGTTGGGTTGATAATTACCTTTAATTGGGATTGAGTTGGAGGAACCTTCTCAATGATGTTTCAACTACCATGATAGTTAAATCAAATTTATTCCTTTGCTGTAGGGAAAAATTGGCTTTTCGCAAAATCATATAACCATAGAGCCTCTACCAGCCATCTATGCATATAGTGATAGTATTTATCTGTTCATTGATCTACTATGTTATATTGCCAGCATATTCCATGTGCTAACCCGTTTTCGGGCTGCAATGTATTATGTTGCAGACTTTTCAGACGAAGAGTAAGGTTCGCTAGGCTATTGTCATGCACTCAGCTATGCCGTTGGAGTTGATGGACTCACTTTATCTTCCAAGCCTGCCGCTGTTATCGTGTTGATGGCCTTAAGCCATATTTATTGTAATAAGTTCTCTTTGGAGACATTCAATGTAATAAGTGTGTGATTGCTACTCTGTTATAAATCCTTCGAGTACTGTGTGTGTCAGCATTACCGATCCAGGGATGACACTAAAGCACAGAGACTTGACTGTTTGAGGTCGGGTCGCTACACTCATTTACCATATTTATGAGATTATGTGCATTTCTAGGCATTAATGGACATAATTCAAATTAGAACAATCGATGCATGAAAAGGTGCACAAGAACAGTCTGGAAAACCATGCTCGTGTTATTTAGCACATTCTCATGCCTTTTACAAGGAATGGGCAAATATTTCAAGGAAATGTGTGGCAATAGTCAACCATAAACGCGTTGTTTACTGGGTTAACAACTATTCAAAAAATGAAACACATGGTTGGAAAACATGACGCCTAGCGTGGTGCCATGGTATGGCCTCACCAGGCCCTGGTAAAAATTGGAGAATGTTTTCCTTATGTCGTGATGCACGCCTTTCACAAATCGAACCATCACCGAGGAAGTTTCATGATTTCGAAGGGGAAATCATCAAGACTGGAGGGGATCCAAATTTCCTTTGTCCTTTATCCACGAGTTTTCTTCTACAATGAACATAGAACCTGCAAATCACTGTGTTCAAATTTGGCACTTTTCCGGGTTCATTTGCCATATTTAGGGGATTATGTGCATTTCCTAGGCATTAATGCACATAATTCAAGTTCAAACAATCGGTGCAAGAAAGGGTGCACAAGAACGGCCTGGAAAACCATGCTCTTGACATTCAGTAAATTCTCATGCCTTTTACAAGGAGGGACAGATATTTCGATGAAATGTGTGGCAATGTTCAACCACAAATGTTTGTTTATTGGGTTTTCAACTATAGAAAAAATGAAATAAATGCTCGAAAAACATGACGCCTGGCATGGTGTGCCATGGTATGACCTCACCATGCCCTGGTAAAAATTTGAGCAGGTTTGGCTTATGTCGTCATGCACGCCCTTCATAAATCGAACCATCACCGAGGAAGTTCCATGCTTTCGAGATGGAAATCACCAAGATTGAAGGGGAATCCAAATTTTCTTCGTTCTTTGCCCTGGAATTTTTTCTACAACGAACATACACCTTGCAAATCACCGTGTTCAAATTTGGCATTTTTCCAGGCTCATTTATCATATTTAGGGGATTATGTGCATTTTCTAGGCATTTAGCACATATAAATCCAATCCAGCTACAGGTGCACGGGTGTGATGTGAGGGACGTGGATTGTTGTTCGATCGCAGCGCATCCTACGGTGCACACACGCCATCCATGTGGCTAGGGTTCCGGCCAATCATAATGCAACACACAATAGGCTCAGTGCACACTGTTTCCGGAAGCGGTGGAAATGAACCGTGTGCGATAATGAACGAGCAAAATTGTAAGGGAAGCCAAATTTCTGTTGTCATTTGTTGCTTAGCTCTTGAATACCACCGCATTGTATGGCTGCCTAGCCCCTCCGTCCCAGAGCTCTCTCCAGGCATCGCCCATGGCACTGCGGCGCATAGTAACTGGTAAGGAAGCGATGGCATCTCGCCGCCCGCGACCGCACACATGGTAAGGAAGCGATGGCATCTCGCCGCGCCGAGTTCACCACTGTCGACGGCCAGACAGTTACATGGGCAGACTTTGAGGCTACCTTGGCCGAATGGGTGGTGGATCTAGAGGCGGCCAAAGCCGCACAAAAGGAGCAGAAAAGGCAGAAAGTAGTCAAGAAAAGAGAGTCCCGCCGCCGCAAGAAAAAAGAGGCCGCACGCCATGGTGAGGAGATCTTGGAGGAGATCGAAGCACGGTGGGCTGCTGCCTACAAGGCCGGGAAGGAGAACGTCGGCGTCTGGCCAACATGCCCTGATGGTAGCATGTGAGAAGTAGTTTAAGTTTGTAGTATTAGAGCAATTTACCAGTAGTACTTTAAGTTTGTAGTATCAACGTACAATGTCGGTAAGAGCATCTTTGAGGGCTTTGAGCGTGATTAGCATGTGTGCCCGTGTGCGTTTTTTTGCGTTAATCATTAGAAGATCACAAAACACACAGTTTCTATGTCGTACCCGTCTGTGTTTTTTGCGTCAATGATCCATAAGTCAGTTACCTATGCGATGTTTCCTAATAAACCAGGCGTACCATTGACCCAAAAAATCAACTACATGTGTACATTTTTTTGGAGACGGGATCTGCCAACTTTCTTTTTTCTCGCACACGAGTATTTTATGCACTTTGTCTGTGTTGCGTGTTTCCCCTGCCCAAGTTTCAAGTTTCGCACCGAAGTTTTCATTAGGCGCGCGATTTCGGAATTTATTCCTCCAACCACATCCCCACCCTCAGTACCCCCCCCCCTCGCGCCTCCCCCTACCGGCATCTCAAACCGCCAAGGCCGCAACCACAGCTTAAACCACATCTACGTTCTGCTTAGATCCAGTCAGGTAACCCATCGATCTCTATCACAACCCCGGCTTGATTGCTTAAATGGTGCCTGCGAAACATCCTCATGCCTCCAAATCCCCACTGCCAGAGCTGATGGCGGTCCATGGCACGATGGCCGTTGTGCGTGTTAACTCAGAGGAACACCTCGCCTCCGCCGCCGCTGATGACATGGTGCAGGCTCTGGCCCAGATGAAGTGCCGCAACGACTCGCCCCAGGAATTAACAGGTAAGATCTGACCAACTAAATCTTACCAATACCACTTGCAACGGCTATGATTTGTACGGCTGATGTATTAAGCATGTTCGTGCCTTGTTTATTTTAGTACTGCACACTGTGTGATGTTCAAATATTATCATGTGTAGCTCAATTTCACCAATACCAGCAACAAACTTACAATACATGACTCAGGATATCACTAGAGATGCTGCCCATTTGCTATTTTTAGTGGATGCTAACCCTGTTGTACTTAACATGCATGTCCATGTACTTATGCAGGGTCATAACGGCCGATGTTGTTGTTTGCCGTCGAGGTTAGCTGCATCCCATGTCTTGCAGTATTTCACATCATTTGTGCAATTGCAGTTTAACTTCTACCATTTACTAGTTTCTTGTAGGTACACATGTCAGTGCCACTGATCCACGCTTCGACCCGGAGGAACAGCTCGCCTCCATCGTCGCTGACATTGGGCGGGCTCTGGCCAAGATGAAGTGCCCCAGCAACCACCTCTCAGGACTTACCAAGTATGTACTCACCAGTTCAATCTTACCAATACCAGTTGCAATTAATGGCTATGTTCTGTATGGTCGATGTATTAAGCATGTTCTAGTTGAAAGTGCGTTATATCGACTAGAGGGGGGTGAATAGGCGATTTTTATGAAAGTCTTCAAAACGTGGGAGTTATGAAGACAAACAGCGAAGATATGCCTATTACTGTGCAGCGGAAGTTAGATTACACTAGGCAAGCCATGGTCAAGTATTCAATAGAGTGAAAGCACAATGACAAACAGCTGCAGTGTAATAAGGATCAGGTAGGAAGAAGTTATGAAGCCAAACAGATCATACATTCACGTTGTGAAGACAAAAGATAGAGCAAGCATGCAATGGCTTCACAATGAGTAACAGTAAGAAAAAGGAAGTGAAGATGAAACCAGTGACTCGTTGAAGACAATGATGTGTTGGACCAGTTCCAGTTGCTGTGACAACTGTACGTCTGGTTGGAGCGGCTAGGTATTTAAACCTTAGGACACACAGTCCCGGACACCCAGTCCTGAACACGCAGCTCAGGACACCAAGTCCTCACCGTATTCTCCTTGAGCTAAGGTCACATAGTCCTCGCCCAATCACTCTGGTAAGTCTTCAAGGTAGACTCCCAAACCTTCACAGACTTCGTTCACTGGCAATCCACAATGTCTCTTGGATGCTCTGAACGCGACGCCTAACCGTCTGGGGATGCACAGTCCTCAAGTGTAATAAGTCTTCAGATCACACAGACAAGAAGACTTAAGTGATGCCCAATGTTCTCTGGCTCAGGGTGGTTAGGGCTTTTCTCCTCGCTAGGAATTTTCTCTCAAAGGCTTCGAGGTGGGTTGCTCTCAAACGACAAAAGCCATGCACTAAAATCTGAGTAGCCAACCGTTTATGGTTGTAGGGGGTGGGCTATTTATAGCCACTTGGCAAGCCGACCTGATTTGTCCGAAATGACCCTGGGTCACTAAGGAACTGACACGTGTCCCAACGGTCAGATTTCAAACTCAGACGACAACTTTACTTGGGCTACAAGCAAAGTTGACTTGTCCGGCTCTGGACAAGATTCGCTCTCATTGTCTTCACTCGAAGACATAGGTTTTTGGTTTAGGCATCACTTCAGTCATTCTGACTGGTTCTCCCGGACCCCACTTATCAGTATGGTGGTTCCTATGACTCAACACAAAGGAAAAAGAACTACGAAAGATCTAAGTCTTCGAGCTCCATAGGCTTCATAATGTGTCTTCTTTTGTCATAGTCTTCAATGTGAATATCTTCATATACCTCCTTTGGCTTCAATGTCTTCATACAATTTTAGGGGTCATCTCTGGTAGTAAAACCAAATCAATGAGGGACTTCTACCTGTGTTATCCTGCAATTCTCACAAACACATTAGTCCCTCAACTAGGTTTGTCGTCAATACTCCAAAACCAACTAGGGGTGGCACTAGATGCACTTACAATCTCCCCCTTTTTGGTGATTGATGACAAACTAGTTGAAGTTTTCAACGGGGAATATAGTCTGTGAAATTGTAAAGGATAAGGAATTGTCTTCATAAGTTGCAAGGGCTCCCCCTGAAGATGTGCATATAAGTTAATTTGCTTTTGGAATGCAAATGCACATGGGAGGTTGTACTTGGAGATACACTTCAGCTTATGATGATAATCCACTATGCATGTGAAAGTATATGAAGATAATGACATGCATAATGGAAAATGGACGTCTGCAGAATGAGATAAGTGCGGAATTTATCTTCGCAAAACAGGGTGGCAAACAAGTAGCAGACGACCATCTAGTTTAAGTGTTACAACTCGTAAGAACCAAATGTAGCAAAAAAACGAGAGTTGTAAGCACGAAGCAAAATATAAAAAAACATAAAGCACCCGCCCATATGGACCCGCTTGAAGACTATCAACCCATATGCTTCTCCCCCTTTTGTCAGTAAGGACCAAAAAGGTTTGAAGACATAGAGTGTCTACTCGTTCCCAGGAGCAGCAGGGTCGTTGGAGGTGTTTGGCGGTGCAGAAGAGCTTGGAGGTGCTGAAGCAGGTGGCAGTGAGGTAGCATCGTCTTCTTCATCAATGATTCTGGCAGTGACTGTGGCAGCAGATGAAGAAAACTCAGAGTCTTCAAGTGATGGTGTGCTTCGCATCACAGCCCTTCTAGGAGGTGTGGTGTCAAACTTGAATCGCTCAGTGAAGCCATCCTCTTCAAGTTCAGCTTCAGTACACATCATTGATAGCCCTTTCCATGTACGACGACAGGTTTCATGGGTAACGAAAGCATTCTTGGTGGCAAGATTTCGAAGACGGTTAACATCCACCAAGAGGCTTTTCATCTGACGCTTTAGCCAGTCATGATGCCTATCTTGTTTTTGATGAAGGGCCACGAGAAGCTCTTGGTCATTGAGAACACGAGCGCGCTTCTTGGGTCTTGAAGCAGTTGCACTATCAGTGGCTTCAGTTGAAGCAGGGTGTGGCGCACGTGTAGTGCCAGCCAAAGGATACACCCTGGAGATGGCTTCAACACCCTCATCGTTCTGAGTGAAGCTCTGGTGTTCTGCATTCTGAAGACTCAAAGGTTGCTTGGCAGGCTCAGGATATATAGCTTCAGCAGAGGTATCCACATCTGGCAAGAAGATCCGATGGTTGCGTGCTGAGGGCTGATATGAGATCGCAGAGTGAAGCTTGATCAGTCTCATTACCCAAGGAGCATAGTACTTTAAACCAAACAGATCTGAGCCTGATGCAGCTAGTTGGCGTATGAAGAAATCCTGTGCGTTGAAGCATTTGCCATGAAGGATACAGAATATCAGAGTCTTCATTGCACCCTCGATCTTGGCATTTGGAGAGTGCCCTTTAATAGTCCAGAGAGTCCGCCGGATAATGTGATAGATGGTTCTGGGCAGGTACTCAAAGTCTTCAATGAAGAACTCTGTTGGATAAGGAGCATCGTGGGGCAATGGCTTCATCATGGAGAGCATCTGACTCATATTTGGTTCAGGCCTCTGGAATATGCTCTCAAGAGCTTCAGTGTGTAGTGGATAGCCTTCCTCGAAGAGTTCGCCAGGAGTGGGCAGGCCGGTGAGCTCAATGATATCGAATGCATTGGCTTCGTGATGGACATTGCCAGTCATCCACTCCAGGGCCCAAGTCTTCGGATCTCTGTTGTATCCTTTGATGTGTAGGGTGGCATAGAATTGCAACAGAAGCTCTTCATTCCAATGCTCTTCATCAGTTACAAACTGCAGCAGACCCACTTGCTTGAAGCAATCCAGCGCTTCCTCTAAACAGGGCAGACCAGCAATGGCTTCAACATCAAGGCGCTTGTGCGGGAAGATGCGACCTTGGTTGTATAGGATGCATGAATAGTAGCTATGCTGAGGATAGCTCTAGAACCTATCTGATGAAATCCTTTCCCTTGAATAGGGGTTCTTGGAGCTGTTAAAGAACGTATTATCTGCCTTGAAGCTATTGATGTCAAAGGAGCCCGGTGCTGATGCAGGACCTGGGAACCTTGGCAGCCTTGGGACTGGCTTCTGGACATGAGGCCTGTGCTCAACATGGTAATCAAATTGAGGACCTGCAGCAGACTCAGGAATAGAAGTGTCTGGATCAGTAGCTTCGCTGTCTTCTGAACCTTTTGGTGGGGAGGGCTCCACATTGGCTTCAGTGTTGGTTGTGGCAGCCTCAATATTTTCAGCCTCCGCTTGACTAGCAGGAGGGTCAGTCACAAGCACGTTCTCCTGGAGAACTGCTTCTTGGTTGAGCATAGGAGTGGGCTCTTGTGGTGCTTCTTCTGCGGCTGATGCAGCCGGAATGTCTTCAGCATAGACTTGAGGCCTTGGACCTTTGCGAAGCCTGCGGAATGCAGACGATGCCTGTGGGGTTGGTGTGGGCTGGGCCTCATTGTCTTTTTCCTCTTGAGGGCGATCCGCCCATGACGCATCTTGTGCAATTGGCATCAGAGGACGACCAATGTTGATGAGTTCGCTGTGTTCATACTGAGGAAGGGCTACATCATCTTGTACATTGTCCTGATGACCAATGTCTTCAGCAGCAATGGGGTCGGCTACTGGTATGTCTTCAGCTTCAGGAGCCTCTGTGGAAGCAGGCTCATGAACTGTCAGTTGTCGTTCTGCGTTGGGGTGAACCATAGAAATAGGTTCAACTATCAAGGGCTCTGTGGGAGCAGCCCGAGATTTCTTGAACTTTCGCTTCTTCTTGCTGGGGGCAGTAGGAGAGGCTTCAGAGCTTTTCCTCTTCCTGGCTTCAGCCTCAGCAATTCTTGTCTTCTTGAGCTCTGAAGCTATTGACCGGCTCTTTGGCTTCGAGCCAGTCGTTGCAGTTGGGAAGACAATTGGAACTACTTCTTGCCTTGGTGCCTCTGGTTCAGCCATAGCAGGCTTCTTCTTCTTCTTCTTCGCGGCCATCTTGGGGTCGATGCCAGGACACCCAAGTGCCTTGCGCTTCTCAGCCTCATTGTAGGCCTGCACACATCTTTCAGCCAGAGACTTCATCCACTCACGTGAACCCTGAGCTTCTGCACGCTTCTTCAAAAAGTTTTCCTTAAGCTCGTGCAACATGATCTTGAAGCTCTTCACTTCTTGCACACTGAGCTTGGCCATATTCTTCTTGAACTAAGCCTTTTCATGATCAATTTTCTGCTTCAGTTCAACAATGCGCTGGGCAATGGCAAGTTCTGAAGCAATTGCGCCTTGGAAGGCGACGTTGAGGCCAACAGGCAGCTACAGATCTTCGAAGCTGATGTTTGGTGTGGCAAACCATTCGTCGATGAAGTTGTGGATGATGGCGACATCAAAGAGAGGCAAATTGTTGAAGATTTCAGCTTCTTCTTTGCTCTTGATGAGCTGCTCGAGAGCGTCATCTCCAAGATCTTCATCACTTGACAGATCAATGGCTTCGCTGTGCAGAATGTCAGCAGCTGTGAGCTCTTTGCCGGTGTATGGCTGAGGCATCTTGGCCTTCTGGGGCTTGGAGACGCGGGATACGTCTTCAGACTGCACACTGTCTTTAGGAGGTGCAGTTGCCAATGGCTTCGCCCTTGAGACTTTTGGTGAAGGGGCCGGCTTTGAAGCTTTTGGCTACTTCGACTGCTTTGGCTTCGGTACAGCAGGAGCTTCATCAGACTCAGAGTCAGCTGGAGGGTCATTCATGGCAGTCCCTTGGACTAAGATGCGGGTGATGAGGCCCTCAAGGTTTGCATACGGACCGATGATATTGGGTTCTGCGTCGCGTGTGCCATCTGCCCTTGGTGCAGAGGGGCCAGGGTTGAAGTCTAACCCCAACTTCTTCTTGTTCTGCTTCGCTGATTGTTGGGCAAACTGGAAGTTGCGCTTGAATAGATTGTCGTCATGACACCAGAGTAGTGACGACGGATGTGCATCATCAGGCTGTGGCCCACGAACCATGCATGGATAGAAGCTTTGGGAAATAGCTTCATCTCTGGACCTGGGTACAAGGTTCTTGTATAAGATGTCTCCCCACGGTCTTTTGATGGCACTTTTCTCAGCATACTCTTGGGTTGTGAAGCGGTATTTGAACCATTGTTCTGACCAATAGCGTCGAATCCATTGGATTCGGGTCTTGCGCTGCCCATAATTCTCTTCAGGATCTGTTTTATACATTTCTGCCAGGTCATCAGGCAGATCTTTGGAAGTTCCTCCACGTCACTGTCTACCCCCCTTTCTTGCTGCTTCTTCTGAAGCCATAAACTTTAACTTGAAAGGCTTCAAAACTTTCAAAGGCTTCAAAGGCTTTCTTTTGCTAGACCAACAGGAACTGGCTTCAGGAGAATTTATGTGATGCTGTAGGAATTCTGCAAATGAATGCAGACTATGAGAACCAAAGGATTCTCCCACGGACATGTACCTGTGACGGCATTAAGGTGCGAGGGAAGGGGAAGAGGTCATATGCATTCTTAGAAGATTTTGAAGATAAATCAGTTTAGAAGACATTGACCTCATCGTGCGAAGACATTCACTCATAGATAAGAAGTTGGTTCCAGATTTGTACGAACCCACAGATCAGTACAAGTGAGGAATCTAACTACTTCATGAAGCACAAGTGAATATACTAGGCATGTTACGAGATGCAGATAGAGAGACCTAACTTGTGTGAAGAGAAACTTCTTATGGTAGAAAGTGACAGAACCATGAGATCAAAAGGGGCTGTAAAAAGAAGTTTTATTTACCACACTTGGAACTGCTAGACGGAGTGGGAGATGATGCCGAGCAGTTCAATCCTCCGTGCCCTAACTTGGCGACGGAAGACACCTACGGCGACGGCGGAGAGGACGATGCCCGCGATCGGCGTGAAGACGGCGTCGGAGAGGTTGTGGCAGCGAAGCGCTTCGTCGCCGGCGTCGTCGAGAGCTAGCGGTGGCGCTAGGGTTCGTGCGAGGGTGGAAGAAGGAGATAATGTCCGCGGTAAGTGTGAATTTATAGGCTCAAGGGCGTCACTGTGCTATTACACAGGTGCCCCTGGCGATTCGCATCTGAGGAACGCGTGGCCAGTTTGCGGAAGTTTGGGGTTTGTTCCACGTCCCACGCACGCCTGGATTGTCGGGCGTTCCTGCTTCTCCGGATTTTATGTGGAGGAATGAGCATTGAAAACGGACTTTATGGTTGTCTCTATATCTTCTGCTGACAAGGACGCAGTGAAGACATTAGACAATTTCAATAGAATGCATATGACTTGGAGAGACAGAGTTTGAGATAGAAAGCATAGAGAAGTTTGGGGTCCGATCACATTCACTTAGTTCAAAAGATTCAACACGAAGATATAGCTATAAGTGAATGATGTAGAGGACAGAACACTAGCATATATATATATATATACTCAACATAGTGAAGATAATCATGAAAACATGTTGAGTTTGAAGCCAAACCAAATGTGAAGACATTGCCAGGTAACGCCATGAGTGAAACACTTCAAAATAGAACGTTTGGTGGTGGCGTTACCCACCGTATAGGAAGTATTAGACCCAAACACGGCGCACAATTATCGTGGCGCTCCGAAGTCAAATTCCACATTGATGTATTCACACTTAGAATGTATGTCTTCATTGATTGAAGATATACTTCACTTCGTGTGTTGCACATCTAAGTCATCAATATGCATAAGGGTTAGGATGTGTGCCTGATCACAGGACATTTGAGGATTCCAGGATATTTAGCTCACATCGTAACTTGCAAAACCTCTTCTCATCCAAGGGCTTGGTGAAGATATCTGCCAATTGCTCTTCAGTGTTGACGTGTATGATATCAATGTCTTCCTTCACAACATGATCTCTGAGAAAGTGATGACGAATTTCAATGTGCTTTGTCTTCGAGTGCTGAACTGGGTTGTTGGCAATCTTGATGGCGTTTTCGTTGTCGCAGTAAAGTGGCACTTGCTTCAGATGAATGCCATAGTCCTTGAGTGTTTGCTTCATCCACAGAAGCTGAGCACAGCAAGATCCAGCAGCAATGTATTCAGATTCAGCAGTGGAGAGAGATACACAGTTCTGCTTCTTTGAAGACCAACATACAAGTGATCGTCCCGGAAAGTGACATGTGCCTGATGTAGACTTGCGATCAACTTTGTCACCAGCATAATCAGCATCCGAAAATCCAACCAAATCAAACTCTGAGCCCTTTGGATACCATAATCCTAGAGTTGGGGTGTGAGCCAAATATCGAAGAATTCGCTTCACAGCTAAGTGATGCGACTCCTTTGGTGCCGCTTGAAATCGAGCACACATGCAAACACTAAGCATAATATCTGGCCTAGATGCACATAAATAAAGCAAAGAACCAATCATGGAGCGGTATACCTTTTGATCGAACTCTTTACCATTGTCGTCAGGACCTAGATGATGTTTGGCTGGCATTGGTGTTGTGAAGCCTTTGCAATCTTGCATACCGAACTTTTTCAGGCAATCTTTGAGATACTTCTCTTGAGAATGAAGATGCCATTGCGTTGTTGTCGTATTTGAAGACCAAGGAAGAACTTCAGCTCCCCCATCATGGACATCTGATATTGCTCTTGCATCATATATCCAAACTCTTCACTGTACTTCTGATTGGTGCAGCCGAAGATAATGTCATCCACATATATTTGGCACACAAACAGTTCACCATCATATGTCTTCGTGAAAAGAGTGGGATCTAGGGAACCAGGTATGAAGCCTTTGCTCTTCAGGAAATATTTGAGTGTGTCATACCAGGCCCTAGGGGCTTGTTTGAGGCCATATAGTGCCTTGTTGAGCTTGTATACCATGTCAGGATGTTTTGGATTTTCAAAGCCAGGCGGTTGTGCAACATACACTTCTTCTTCAATCTTGCCATTGAGAAAGGCACTTTTCACATCCATTTGATATAGAAGTATGTTATGATGATTTGCATAGGCCAGTAGTATGTGTATGGCTTCAAGCCTAGCCACAGGAGCAAATGTTTCATCGAAGTCAATGCCTTCCACTTGAGTATATCCTTGAGCAATGAGACGAGCTTTGTTTCTGACAACTTGACCATGCTCATCTTGCTTGTTGCGGTATATCCATTTGGTTCCTATTATCTTGTGCTTCCGTGGATCAGGACGCTTAACTAGTTCCCATACATTATTCAGCTCAAACTGTTGAAGCTCTTCTTGCATAGCTTGAATCCATTCAGGTTCCATGAAGGCTTCTTCAACTTTCTTGGGTTCTGATATTGAGACGAATGCGAAGTGCCCACAGAAATTTGCTAGCTGAGTTGCCCTTGAACGAGTGAGTGGACCAGGTGCATTGATGCTGTCAATCTGCACTTCATTGGCAACACGAGGATGTACAGGGCGAAGACTTTGCTCTTGCTGATTTGTGTTGTTGTTGGGAGGAATGTCTTCAGGCTGAGTATTTTCTTCATGTTGATCAGGTGCTGAGATGATAAGTTCTTCTTCAGGATGAGCTTTAGAAGGTATAATCTCTCCAGTTCCCATTAGCTTGATTGATTCACTATCTGGAATTTCATCTAGCACATTTGGCAGTTGCTCTCTTTGTGAACCATTGGTCTCATCGAACCGCACATCCACTGTTTCAACCACTTTGTAATGAAAGAGATTGAAGACTCTGTAGGAGTGCGAATCCTTTCCATATCCAAGCATAAAGCCCTCATGTGCTTTTGGTGCAAACTTTGAGGTGTGGTGTGGGTCCTCGATCCAGCACCTTGCGCCAAATACTCTGAAGTAACTGACATTTGGCTTCTTGCTAGTTAGGAGTTCATAAGATGTCTTGTTCAGAAGCTTGTGAAGATAAACACGATTGATTGTATGGCATGCAGTGTCAATGGCTTCAGTCCAGAATTTTCTTGGAGTCTTGTATTCATCTAGCATTGTTCTGGCCATCTCAATGAGTGTTCTGTTCTTGCGTTCGACGACGCCATTCTGCCGTGGCGTGTACGGAGCTGAGAATTCATGTGTGATGCCCAAGGTATCAAGATATGTATCAAGGCCAGTGTTCTTGAATTCAGTGCCATTGTCACTTCTGATGTGCTTTATCTTGGCACCAAAATTGTTCATAGCACGATTGGCGAAGCGTCTGAAGACATCCTGCACTTCAGTCTTGTAAAGGATTATGTGCACCCAAGTATATCTAGAGTAATCATCAACAATGACGAAGCCATAGAGGCAAGTAGTAGTAGGAAAGGTTGAGTAGTGAGTGGGACCGAAAAGATCCATGTGGAGCAGTTCGAAGGGTTGAGTAGTAGTCATGATTGTCTTCGAAGGATGTTTTGCCCTCGTCATCTTCCCTGCTTCACGGGCACCGCATAAGTGATCTTTCTTGAACTTGACTCCCTCGATGCCTATGGCATGCTTCTTCTTCGCAAGGGTGTGGAGGTTCCTCATGCCAGCATGCCCAAGCCTCCGATGCCAAAGCCAGCATTCTGAAGCTTTTGCAAGAAGACATACTGCAAGTTGTGGCCCTGCTGAGAAATCTACCACATACAAATCATCTTTCCGATACCCTTCAAACACTAGAGACTTGTCAGATTCCATTAGTACCAGGCAACGATATTTTCCAAATATTACGACCATGTTCAAATCGCAAAGCATTGAGACAGACATTAAGTTGAAACCAAGGGATTCAACAAGCATGACTTTATCCATGTGTTGATCCTTTGAGATTGCAACTCTACGTAGACCCAATACCTTACTTTTACCAATGTCAGCAAATGTGATGTGGCTCTTGTCAGATGGACGTAAGGTTGAGTCCATAAGAAGGCTTCTTTTGCCAGTCATGTGATTTGTACACCCACTGTCAATAATCCATTCTGAAGACTTTGAAGACGCTGGTGTCATACCCTATAGTGCAGTTAGGGGGATAGGCTTCACGAAGAGAATTGTGAAGCTAAAACATTTGACGAACCAGTGGGTTATGAAAACTTAGATCCAGATTAGGACTAATAGGGAGAGTAGCATGCGATTCAGGAACGAAGTACATAATGATGCCATTCAGGCATTTTATCTTGCGCCCTACAAGATTTTTAAGGTCCCCAGCAATAGCGTTAGAAGATTTTGGTTTTCTGCTGGAGACCTTTCCCTGCAAAAGAGAGTTAAGCCTTCTTAACCACCCACATCTTCAAGGGTGGCTTAGAAGCAATAAGTCTAAGTGCAGCATCTGAAAATTTTGGCTTTGAAGCCTTAGCAAACAGTCTTGCAGGTGGACAATGGTACTCATAAGAATAAGCAGAATAATTTTTGGTCATATGAACATGACGGTTTGATGAGCCGCTCTCATATTCATATGCCTGAGTATGGTTTCCCTGCAAAACATTTGCGTTAGTGCGACTCAGGTGAGTCCTTTGTCTGTATGAAGCCTTTGGACCGTATGATGCCTTTGGTCTGAGGTTTGTCTTCTTCATGTGAGGTGTCATGAAGACATTCACAGGAAGATTTTCCAGACACGTTTACGGAACCCAGATCTTCTTCATAGGCGGTCCATTCCTGCAGTTAGTACCAATGTACCTGGCAAACACTTCACCATTCTGATTCTTAAACAGTTTATAGTTTGCATCAAAGGATTCATCAATGATAATGGGGTTAGCACAAGTGAAGCCAGATAAATTGGATGGATCTGCTGAAGGTTACTTTGCAGCAACCCATGTGGTTTTGGGGTACTGCTCAGGTTTCCAGTAAGAGCCATCTGCATTTATTTTCCTTACGAACCCAACACCCTCTTTCCGAGGGTTTCGGTTCAGAATCTGCTTCTTGAGGACATCACATAATGTCTGATGTCCTTTAAGACTTTTGTGCATCCCTGTTTCAAGCAATGTCTTCAACCTAGCATTCTCATCAGCAATAGCAGTGGTATCCTCAGCAGAGGGGTTAGTTACCACATCAACAGTTGAAGATATTGCAACAGCAGTAGCAGTGGAACATTCAGCAACAGAAGTAGCATTATCACGCTCAATGCATTTAAGACATGGTGGTTCAAATCCTTCCTGAGCGGAACTGATCTGTTCGGTGCGAAGTGACTCGTTTTCCTTTTGAAGATCTTCATGAGCCGCTCTCAATTTCTCAAGTTCTTGCTTCCTTTGAAGATAATCATAGGAAAGCTTTTCATGAGTTGTTGAGAGAGTATCAAGACGATCTTCAAGTTCCTGATACTTAACGTGAAGATTTTTTTATGTCTTCAATTAAGGATTCAGATCGAGTCATTTCAGCACCCAACAGATCATCGCTTCTATCTAATAGTTTTTGAATATGTTCCATGGCCTTTTGTTGTTCAGTTGCAATTTTAGCAAGTGTTTTGTAACTGGGTTTTGAATCACAATCAGAGTCATCGTCACTGGATGTTTGATAGCGAGTAGTGCGTGTGTTTACCTTGGCACCGCGTGCCATGAAGCAGTAGGTAGGAGTGGAGTCGTCCTTGTCATTTGCATCGGTGTCGGTGATGAAGTCATTGTCTTCAGTGTTGAAGATGGACTTGGCGACGTATGCTGTAGCCAGACTTGCAATGCCAGAATCAGACTCCTCCTCAGACTCCACCTCTGCCTCCTCAGAAGCGGACTCCTCCTCAGAATCCATTTCCTTGCCAACAAACGCACGTGCCTTGCCAGATGAGCTCTTCTTGTGTGATGAAGACTTTGAGGAAGACTTGGAAGAAGACTTTGAGTATTTCTTCTTCTTCTTGTCGTCAGAGTCATATTCCTTGCTCTTCTTCTTCCTTCTGTTCTCATTGTCCCACTGTGGACACTCAGAGATGAAGCGTCCAGTTTTCTTGCACTTGTGGCATGTTTTCTTCTTGTGGTCATGAGCAGAAGCTTCATCATTCCTTGAGCTTGATCATGAAGACTTTCTGAAGCCTTTCTTCTTTGTGAATTTTTGGAACTTTTTCACTAGCATTGCAAGTTCCCTTCCAATGTCTTCAGGATCATCAGAACTGCTGTTAGATTCTTCTTCAGATGAGGAAACAGCTTTTGCCTTCAAGGCACGAGTTCGCCCATAGTTTGGACCGTAGATATCTCTTTTCTCAGAAAGCTGAAACTCATGTGTGTTGAGCCTCTCAAGTATGTCAGATGGATCGAGTGTCTTGAAATCAGGACGTTCTTGAATCATCAGGGCTAGGATGTCAAACGAACTATCAAGTGATCTCAGCAGCGTCTTGACGACTTCATGTTTGGTGATCTCAGTTGCGCCGAGGGCTTGAAGCTCATTTGTGATGTCAGTGAGTCTGTCAAATGTGTGCTGGACATTCTCATTGTCATTTCGCTTGAAGCGGTTGAAGAGATTGCGAAGGACACTGATTCTTTGATCTCTCTGGGTTGAGATGCCTTCATTGACCTTGGAGAGCCAGTCCCAGACCAGCTTGGATGTCTTCAAGGCACTCACACGGCCATACTGTCCTTTGGTCAGATGACCGCAGATGATATTCTTGGCAGTAGAGTCCAGTTGAGTGAACTTCTTGACATCAGCAGCAGTGACACCTTCTCCAGCCTTGGGAACGCCGTTCTCGACGACATACCATAGGTCGACGTCAATGGCTTCAAGATGCATGCGCATCTTATTCTTCCAGTAGGGATATTCAGTTCCATCGAAGACGGGGCACGTAGCGGAGACTTTGATTATCCCTACAGTCGACATAGCTAAAACTCCAGGTGGTTAAACCGAATCACACAGAACAAGGGAGCACCTTGCTCTGATACCAATTGAAAGTGCGTTATATCGACTAGAGGGGGGGTGAATAGGCGATTTTTATGAAAGTCTTCAAAACATGGGAGTTATGAAGACAAACAGCGAAGATATGCCTATTACTGTGCAGCGGAAGTTAGATTACACTAGGCAAGCCATGGTCAAGTATTCAATAGAGTGAAAGCACAATGACAAACAGCTGCAGTGTAATAAGGATCAGGTAGGAAGAAGTTATGAAGCCAAACAGATCATACATTCACGTTGTGAAGACAAAAGATAGAGCAAGCATGCAATGGCTTCACAATGAGTAACAGTAAGAAAAAGGAAGTGAAGATGAAACCAGTGACTCGTTGAAGACAATGATGTGTTGGACCAGTTCCAGTTGCTGTGACAACTGTACGTCTGGTTGGAGCGGCTAGGTATTTAAACCTTAGGACACACAGTCCCGGACACCCAGTCCTAAACACGCAGCTCAGGACACCAAGTCCTCACCGTATTCTCCTTGAGCTAAGGTCACATAGTCCTCGCCCAATCACTCTGGTAAGTCTTCAAGGTAGACTCCCAAACCTTCACAGACTACGTTCACTGGCAATCCACAATGTCTCTTGGATGCTCTGAACGCGACGCCTAACCGTCTGGGGATGCAGAGTCCTCAAGTGTAATAAGTCTTCAGATCACACAGACAAGAAGACTTAAGTGATGCCCAATGTTCTCTGGCTCTGGGTGGTTAGGGCTTTTCTCCTCGCTAGGAATTTTCTCTCAAAGGCTTCGAGGTGGGTTGCTTTCAAACGACAAAAGCCATGCACTAAAATCTGAGCAGCCAACCGTTTATGGTTGTAGGGGGTGGGCTATTTATAGCCACTTGGCAACCCGACCTGATTTGTCCGAAATGACCCTGGGTCACTAAGGAACTGACACGTGTCCTAACGGTCAGATTTCAAACTCACACGACAACATTACTTGGGCTACAAGCAAAGTTGACTTGTCCGGCTCTGGACAAGATTCGCTCTCATTGTCTTCACTCGAAGACATAGGTTTTTGGTTTAGGCATCACTTCAGTCATTCTGACTGGTTCTCCTGGACCCAACTTATCAGTACGGTGGTTCCTATGACTCAACACAAAAGAAAAAGAACTACGAAAGATCTAAGTCTTCGAGCTCCATAGGCTTCATAACGTGTCTTCTTTTGTCATAGTCTTCATTGTGAATATCTTCATATACCACCTTTGGCTTCAATGTCTTCATACAATTTTAGCGGTCATCTCTGGTAGTAAAACTGAATCAATGAGGGACTTCTACCTGTGTTATCCTGCAATTCTCACAAACACATTAGTCCCTCAACTAGGTTTGTCGTCAATACTCCAAAACCAACTAGGGGTGGCACTAGATGCACTTACACTAGTAAACATGCCTAACACGATTTTGCTACTTTCCCTACCTTTTTATAGACATCTAGGCCATTTTCTGCTCTTGCAACACCTGCCTTGTGATGCTTAACTATGCCAATTGCATTTTTATCAGTACCGGTTTCAATGTCTATTAGCCTGTTGCAATTAATAGTTGAATCCATTTTTAAACAGTTGTATTTCAATGGCTACAAACTTGCAAAACATGACTTAGGATGCTGTTAAGCCTGTTGCAATTAACAGTTGTATCCAATTTTTAATCTATCCATTTGCTACCATACTACTCTCCACAATGAAGATATACTAGAGATGTTGCCCATTTGCTATTTGGTGGATGCTAACCCTGTTGTACTTAACACGTCTGTCCATGTACTTACGCAGGGTCATAACGGCCGATGTTGTTGTTTGCCGTCGAGGTTAGCTGCATCCCATGTCTTACAGTATTTCACATCATTTGTGCAATTGCAGTTTAACTTCTACCATTTACTTGTTTCTTGTAGGTACACATGTCAGTGCCACTGATCCATGCTTCGACCTGAAGGAACAGCTCGCCTCCGCCGTCGCTGACTTTGGGCGGGCTCTGGCCAAGATGAAGTGCCCCAGCAAATACCTCTCAGGACTTACCAAGTATGTACTCACCAGTTCAATCTTACCAATACAAGTTGCAATTAATGGCTATGTTCTGTATGATCGATGTATTAAGCATGTTCTAGGAAACATGCCTAACACATTTTTGCTACTTTCCCTACCTTTTAAGACATCTGGGCCATTCTCTGCTCTGGCAGCACCTGCCTTGTGATGTTAACTATGCCAATTGCAGTTTTAGCAGTACTGGTTTCAATGTCTATTAAGCCTGTTGCAATTAACAGTTGAATCTATTTTTAAACAGTTGTATTTCAATGGCTACAAACATACAAAACATGACTTAGGATGATGTTAAGCCTGTTGTAATTAACAGTTGTATCCATTTTTTAATCTGTCCATTTGCTACCATGCTACTCTCCGCAATGAAGATATACTAGAGATGATGCCAATTTGCTATTTTTGGTGGATGCTAACCCTGTTGTACTTAACATGCTTGTTCATGTACTAACGTAGGGTTATAACAACCGATGTTGTTGTTTGCCGTCGAGGTTAGCTGCATCCCATGTCTTACAGTCTTTCACATCATTTGTGCAATTGCAGTTTAACTTCTACCATTTACTGGTTGCCTATAGGTACACATGTCAGTGGCACTGATCCATGCTTCGACCCGGAGGAATAGCTCGCCTCCGTCGCCACTGACTTTGGGCGGGCTCTAGTCAAGATGAAGTGCCCCAACAACCACCTCTCAGGACTTACCAAGTATGTGCTCACCAGTTCAATCTTACCAATACCAATTGCAATTAATGGCTATGTTTTTTACAGTCGATGTATTAAGCATGTTGTAGTAAAAATGCCTAACACCTTTTAGCTATTTTCCCTACCTTTTTATAGACAACTGGACCATTATCTGCTCTGGCAGCACCTGCCCTGTGATGTTTAACTCTGCCAATTGCATTTTTATTAGTACCGGTTTCAATGGCCATTAAGCCTGTTGCAGTTAATAGTTGTATCCATTTTTAAAGAGTTGTATTTCAATGGCTACAAACTTACAAAACATGAATTATGATGTTGTTGAGCCTATTGCAATTAACAGTTGTATCCATTTTTAATCCGTCCCTTTGCTACCGTGCTACTCTTTCTCAATGTAGATATCACTACAGATGTTGTCGTTTTATTACCATTTGTTATTTTTGGTGGATGTTAACCCTGTTGTAGTTAACATTGGCTTTCCATGTACTTACACAGGGCTACAATGGGCGATGCTGTTGTTTGCTATCGAGTTAGCTGCATCCCATGTCTTGTACACCATCTATTCCTAAATATAAGTATTTTTAGAGATTCCAATATAGACTACATAAGGAGCAAAATGACTGAATCTAGATTCTAATCTAAACTATATCTATAATTCTGTATACATCTGTATGTAGTTCATATTGAATCTAAAAAACTACTTGTACTTAGGAACATAGGTAGTTGTATTTTACATCATTTGTGCAATCTTAGTTTACCTTCTAACATTTACTGGTTGCTTGTAGGTACATATATGAGCGGTACTGATCCATGCTTCAATCCCTTTTGCATATGGGGCAATGAGATATTCATGAACAAGCGTCAAGTGAGGAAACTAAGAAAGATTGTTAGGCGAAAGAAACGGGTGATTGGAATTAAGCTCTTTATTTACACTTTGTCCAAGACAATAGTGAACTTTAGGATGGTAAGTAATGTGTTGCCTTTTCCCTGCCCACAAAAAAGTTACTCTATTAGACCTTAGTATCTGATATTTTTCTCTTTTCAGTGGTTTCCAAAGCTATTTACTGATGATTACCTTGCAAACTACATGACCGGAGTGGAGGCAACAAGGTTAATGTATATAATTCACGCTACCATGATAATGCTCTAGAAGTCTTCCTGAAGGCGGTGAAGGATGGGCGGGCGATCGTCGCAAGGGGTTGGAAAAAAGTGGTTCGTGCCTATGGCATGCAGGAAGGCACATTATGGGCATTCCGCTACTTCAACATCGTCGGCAGTCAAAATGATTTACACTTGTCTCTTCACCTTTACCGCCTTTAAATATTGTGGTTCATCGTAGCTAATTGCTGCCTAATCCTGTAATTACTGAACATATTGTACTGGAAATTTTATTTATGGATTCGTTGTTGAACCATTGTGCTAAGAATTTGAATTGCATGTTTCATATTTCAAAATTTCCAATTCAAATAATAAATTATAGGCAAAAATATATACAGGAGCTAATAAAATAATGTGCACACGGTTAGAAAGAAAACAGCGTGTGCGATGTAAAAAGAGAACATACGGTCATGGAACTTTGCAAATGGTTCTGACAGTAAAAGCACTTGTGATGGATAGCCCAATGCCACATAGTTTTCTGTATCAAATCATGTGTGATGTAGTTGATAAAAGCAAACAGTTAACCAAGGCAGAGCGTGTGTGATAGTTACACCTTTCACACACGAGCGTATGCATAAAACTGTGTGGTATGTACATACAAACGGAGACGTTTTCCCTAGATTGACTATGTGGGATGTACATAGGAACGGAAACATATTCCTTGGTTTGACTGTGTGTGATATACATACCTACGAAAATGGTTTCCTGGGATTCACCGTGTGGGATGTACATACCTACGGAAATGATTGGGTTTCGATGCCTCACCCGATCACACTTGAGCTCATTTGGTGTCCCAGGAGGGCCTATCCCCGACAATTTCTGGGTCGTGTGGGAAGGACCCCCCCCCTATCGCCCACACTCACTTGGCGACGGTTCCAAATGTCGTCGCGGAAAGGGGTTAAAAACCGTTTGTATAGAACTGATGTGTACTAGTGCAAAATACACCATATAGCAGAAGATGGGCATCAGAGGCCTAACAAGGGGCCCACAAGGATGGGGGGCGCACCCAGGGGGTAGGGCGCGCCCTCCACCCTTGTGGCTGGCTGGTGGCCCCCCCTCTGGTATTTTCTTCGCCCAATATTTTTTATATATTCCAAAAACATGCTCCGTAAAGTTCCAGGACTTTTGGAGTTGTGCGGAATAGGTCTCTAATACTTGCTCCTTTTGCAGTCCAGAATTCCAGCTGCTGGCATTCTCCTTCTTCATGTAAACCTTATAAAATAAGAGAAAAGGCATAAGTATTGTGATATAAAGTGTAATAACAGCCCATAATGCAATAAATATCAATATAAAAGCATGATGCAAAATGGACGTATCAACTATCAAAAATGATTTCACTAGAAATGAGCTACATAATTTGTGTGAAGGGAGTAATTTTAGTTGGGATTGGGCTCGACCTAGGGGAAGAGATGGAGGAGTTTTAGTTGGAATAAAAAATGATAATTTTGACATTCTTAGTGTGGAAATTGGTGTTTATTTTGTCAAACCTTTATTGTTTAATAAAAAAGGTAAATTTGAGTGGAACCTCATCATTGTGTATGGGGATGCTCAGAATGTAGGCAAAGCTACTTATTTGGCAAAAATGTCTAGGGTGTATCAAGATAATGTTGTTGTCCCATGTTTGATGGGAGGGTATTTCAATATCATTAGGAAGAGTTATGATAAGAACAAGCCCACTGGAAATGATCAATGGAGTTTTGTTTTTAATGCCATTATTGAACAAGCTGGTTTGAGGGAATTACTCTCAAGGGAAGAAATTTCACATGGGTCAATAACCAGGATAATCCTACCTATGAGAAACTAGAAAAAATTTTAATTTTCCAAGATTGGGAAGAACATTACTCCCTAGCAGAGATTTATGCTTTGGAAAGGGAACTTTCTGACCATGCACCTTTGATTTAGATACTGGTAGTAAAATTAATGTTACTCTAATTTTTAGATTTGAAAATTCCTGGATATTGAGAGATGGATTTTGGGAGTTTGTATATAAAATTTGGTCTGCACACTATTATGGCAATACTATTGAACAGTGGCAGATGAGAATGAGAAACTTTAGACAAAAAAGTGAGGGGTGGATTTTGAACTTTGATACCTGGTATGGAAAACTTAAAAACAGATTCTGACCAAATTAGACATCATTGTCAGAAATGCTGAAACATTTGGGCTATCTACTCATGACAGGAATGAACAGGAAGAACTTAGAACACAATTGCATAGATTGCTTAAACAGAGGAGCTAAAGTGGCTGCAGAGATATAAAGATAAGGAAATTAAAGATGGGGATTGCAATACTAAATATTACTGTGCTAAAGCAAATGGCAGAAGAAGGAAGAAAAAAATCATATCCCTACACCAAGAGGAAGGGGTGATTAAGGGGGAGGAATGTCTGATAAAATATATTACCGATTTCTAGAAAAAACTCTTTGGCCAGGCTGATCCTTCCACTATTATGTGGTGTTTGGTATGAAAATAAATAAAAGTCTAGGCCCTGATGGGTTACTTGCAGATTTCTATCAACATTTTTGGGATCTAGTTAAGTGGGATCTCGTGAAATTATTAAATGATTTCCATGCTGGAAAACTAGATATTTCAAGACTCAATTATGGTACCATCACATTGGTGACAAAAGTGTCTAATGCCAAGTAAATTTAGAAATTCGGACCAATATGTTTACTTAATGTTAGTTTTAGAATCATTACAAAGGTTTTGATGAATAGGTGTCGGATCCCACACATAGCAATACACGTTACACGTACACATAGCATGCAAGTATGCATTGTACAACATGGAATCACAACATAACTCAACAACTCATATAGATAAAGGCCCAGAAGAGCCATTATAGCATTTATTACAAGCAGCGGGTCACATGACCCTTCATACAGAGCATACAAGCAACGGAAGCATAACATGTCTGAGTACATACATCTACAAAAGAAAAAGGCTGAGAAGCCTGACTATCTACAAGACCTTCCTAAGGGTAGAAGATCGTAGCTGGGATACAAGCTACTCATCGAACTCCATGTGGAACTACTAGTGAGACCGAAGATCTCCTCTGCAAAACATAATTAAGCAAACATGAGTACAAATGTACTCAGCAAGACTTACATCAGGGCTAGCTACATATGCATCAGTATTAACAAATGGGGTGGTGGAGTTTAACTGCAGCAAGCCAGGTTTGACTCTATGGCTATCCTATACTACGACTATGACTAACTCTTTGAGGTGAGAAAGCGCACACGAGTCCACTAATCACCACGATGATACACTACTATGGATTCCCTTTCGTCTCACTACGGAAATGCCATCCATAGCACTCCCGCTTATCTTGCGTATTTTAGAGTAACCACTTCAAGTTGTCTATGACCATATAAGTCTCCAAGTACTCCATATCCGCGGACGTGGCTGTTCAAATAGATCATTACCCTGCAGGGGTGTACTTCTTCACACATGTTTCCACCACTTAGCGCCTGCACATGACATGTGCTCGGCAGACTTCAAGCGAAAACCGACGTGGGTGTAGACTACAACCTGACTAACCACACAAGACTCTAGTCTAGGTTTATCGCCTATCTAAGAACTGACCCACAACGGAAGTCCGACCGAGGTTTCCACTACGGCCTCAAACGATGTGTACATGGTTCCCAAGTCCACCTCGTCGGATGGTACTACGCTTGGTACACCCGGCCACGGTGCCTCCCGCATCAAAGCCTACCCCTCCGGTTAGCACTAAGCATGGCCCCCAGCACAACATATAAACACCAGAAAGTAGTTGCAGCTCTTGGACAGAGATCAAGGCGATTAATAAGTCGAGTGGGGTCATATTTCAAGGCCCAATGTGTGGTACTAGCTTTTCTTGGATCACATACACATGACTCGGTTCTTAAGGATGGTCCCAATTAGACAACCCACCATGTACTCCTACATGGCCTCTCATTGCTACTTTACCAAAACATGTTCACACACTTAGCTCTCATCATCAGAACACCATCGATTCACTCCAATTAATCACCCGGATGAACCAGACCTGACACAACTCTAGCATAACGGACATAGCATGGTAAAGATCATAGCAGGGGCTAAAGAAACTCCTAACCATGCTAGTAAGGTTTTACTATTTACTGTGGCAAAGACAGGTGAAAGATCATGGATGTCGCCTGGAAGGGGGGGTGAATAGGCGCTTTAAAATAATTACGGTTTAGGCTTGAAGAAATGTGGAATAAACCTAGCAGTTAATTTGTCAAGCACAAAACCTACAACAACTAGGCTCACCTATGTGCACCAACAACTTATGCTAAGCAAGATAAGCAACTAAGTGATAGCAAGATATATAACATGAAACAATATGGCTATCACAAAGTAAAGTGCATAAGTAAAGGGCTCGATAAGAGATAACCGAGACACGTGGAGACGAGGATGTATCCCGAAGTTCACACGCTTGCAGATGCGAATCTTCGTTTGGAGTGGTGTGGAGGCACAATGCTCCCCAAGAAGCCACTAGGGCCACCGTAATCTCCTCATGCCCTCGCGCAATGCAAGATGCCATGATTCCACTAAGGGACCCTTGAGGGCGGTCACCGAACCCATACAAATGGCAACCCTTGGGGGCGGTCACCGAACCCGTACACTTTGGCAACCCTTGGGGGTGGTCACCGGTATGTGTCAAATTGCTCGAGGTGATCTCCACAACCTAATTGAGACCCTGATGCTTGCTCGGAGCTTTACACCACAATGATTGAGCTCCGAACACCACCAACCATCTATGGCGCCCAAGCACCCAAGAGGAACAAGCTCTAGAGTACCAAGTGAGGGAGTCCTGGACTAAGGGGTCCTTGGGCGTCCGGCCTATTGGATATGGGCCGGACTAATGGCTTGCGAAGATACAAGACCGAAGACTCTATCCGTGTCCGAATGGGACTCTCCTTGGCGTGGAAGGCAAGCTAGGCTTCCAAATATGAAGATTCTTTTCTCTGTAACCGACTTTGTACAACCCTAGTCCCCTCTGGTGTCTATATAAACCGGAGGGCTTAGTTCGAAGGACAAGATATAGCTAAATAGGCTAGACTTCTAGGGTTTTAGCCATTATGATCTCGTGGTAGATCAACTCTTGTAATACTCATATTCATCAAGATCAATCAAGCAGGAAGTAGGGTATTACCTCCATAGAGAGGGCCCGAACCTGGGTAAACATTGTGTCCCCTGTCTCCTGTTACCATCGACCTTAGACGCACAGTTCGGGACCCCCTACCCGAGATCCGCCGGTTTTGACACCAACATTGGTGCTTTCATTGAGAGTTCCACTGTGCCGTCCTCAAAAGGTTTGATGGCCTCTTCAATCATCTACAACAATGTTGTCCAAGGAGAAGTCTTCTACCCCGAAAGATCTTTGTGTTCGGCGGCTTCGCACTGTGGGCCAACTCGCTTTGCCATCTGGAGCAGATCGATAGCTACGCCCCTGGCTGTCAGGTCAGATTCGGGAGCTTGAACTACGTCGCGGATACCCGTAGAGACTTGATCTTCAACGGATTCGAGACCACAGCAGCCGCTCCCCGTCACCATGATGAACATGACTTAAATCTGTCATCGGACCATACCCAGGAGATAGCACATGTAACTGCTCTGGCCTTAGATCCAGAGCAGATCGCGCCATCTGAAGACGGGAAGCTCAACCCCGCCACGGATGCTGCAGTCCCAGCAGCGTCAGAGCCGCACATAGACCCAACCTTGAGTGGAATCTGTGTCACCGGAGCCTCGGACTCGTTTCCGGCTACAGGTTCCGAACCATGTGCGTCCACGTGCGTCGAGCTCGATCAGTCATCGATCGTTGAATTCAGCTCCGCGGACATTTTTCGGCACTCGCCTTTGGGCGACGTGTTAAACTCGTTAAAAGCACTATCCTTAGCGGGGGGCTCACAGCCAAATTATATCTGGTTTGAACTAGAGACTGATGACGGAGAATTTCGCTTCCCACCCACCGCCCACTTCGTATCCACTATCGAAGACTTAACCGACATGCTCGATTACGGCTCCGAAGACATCGACGGCATGGACGACGATGCCGATGAAGAACAGGGCCAAAACCCGCCGTTTACCGGACGCTGAACGGCCACCTCTTCTTACGATGTGTACATGGTGGATACACCTAAAAGAACTAACGATGATGACAAAGCAGATCCAGTCGAGGATAAACCTCTTGAGACACAGCCAAAGCGCCGGCATCAGCGGCGCCGCTCTAAGTCATGTCATGGAAAAGACAGCAATACCGGCACGGGAGAAAATAATACTCCAGACGATGCCGAAGATAATGAAGACCCTGTTGAGATAACTTCCGAACAGGAGGAACGGGAAAACAGGCAAGTTAGCCCTGATGAACAGGCCATACACGATGACTCAGAGGACAGTAATTATCTTCCACTCTCCGAGGATGAGGTGAGCCTCGGCAACGAGGATTTTATCGTTCCTGAGGAACCTCTCGAGCAGGAGCGCTTTAAGTGCCGGCTAATAGCCACTACAAGGAGCCTGAAGAAGAAGGAGTAGCAGCTTCAAGCTGACCAAGATCTGCTCAATGATAGATGGACTGATGTCCTAGCAGCCGAAGAATACAGCCTCAAGCGCCCAGCCAAAAGTTACCTGAAGCGCAAATTACTACCTCAGTTCAATGATGAGGCACCGGAGCCCGTACCATCATCGCGCAATGCGGCTGACCGACTGCCACATGGTCGGGACAAAGCGGCAACTCAAGACGAACACCAGCCCGCCCCACCTCACCATAAAAGTAGAGATAAAACAGCTCGAGGTTATACATATGACCTTTGGCAGGACCTGGACAGTAGAGCAGGACATACCAGATCGATCTACGGATCGCGAGGAAGCGCCCCGACACGCGACGATGGCCATCTATTCGGACGTGACAAGCCTAGTCACGCCCAGGACAAAAACCGCAGACAGACTCCATTGGAGCTACGTCGCGATGTGGCCCGATATAGAGGCGCCGCACACCCTCTTTGCTTCACCGACGAAGTAATGGAGCATGAATTCCCAGAAGGGGTTTAAACCCGTGAATATTGAATCATATGATGGAACAACTGATCCCGCGGCATGGATCGAGGATTTTCTTCTCCATATGCATATGGCCCGCGGAGATGACCTCCACGCCATTAAATACCTCCCACTAAAACTCAAAGGACCAGCTCGGCACTGGTTAAAAAGTCTTCCTGAAAACTCTATTGGCAGCTGGGAGGATTTGGAAGACGCCTTCTGTGACAACTTCCAAGGTACATATGTTCGGCCACCCGATGCCGATGACTTAAGTCACATAGTTCAACAGCCCGGAGAGTCAGCCAGGAAATTCTGGACTAGGTTCCTAACCAAAAAGAACCAGATCATCGACTGTCCGGATGCCGAAGCCCTAGCGGCCTGTAAACATAGCATCCGCGACGAATGGCTCGCCCGCCACCTCGGCCAAGAAAAGCTGAAGTCCATGGCAGCCCTCACGGCACTCATGACCCGCTTTTGTGCGGGTGAGGATAGTTGGCTAACTCGTAGCAAAAACACGGCAAGCGAAGCGGGCACCTCCGACGTCAAAAACAGCAACGGCAAGCTCCGACGCAATAGGCACAAACATCGAAGCAATGGTGACAATACCGATGACACGACAGTCAACGCCGGATTCAGTGGCTCCAACTCCGGTCAGCAGAAGAAGCCATATAAAAGAAACAACCTGGGACCATCCAGCTTGGACCGCATACTCGATCGTCCGTGCCAGATCCATGGCACCCCAGACAAACCATCCAATCATACCAACAGAGATTGTTGGGTATTTAAACAGGCCGGCAAGTTAAATGCCAAAAACAAGGAAAAGGGATCGCAAAGCGAGGACAATGACGAGGAACCCCGGCCACCGAACACAGGGGGACAGAAGAAGTTTCCCCCTCAAGTAAAAACGGTGAACATGATATATGCTACCCACATCCCCAAGAGGGAGCACAAGCGCGCACTCAGGGACGTCTATGCGATAGAGCTAGTCGCCCCAAAATTTAATCCATGGTCGTCATGCCCGATCACCTTCAATCGTCGGGATCATCCGACCAGTATCCATCACGATGGTTCGGTCGCACTAGACCTTGACCCAATAATTGATGGATTCCACCTAACGCGAGTCATCATGGATGGTGACAGCAGCCCCAACCTGCTCTATCAGTATACAGTGCGCAAAATGGGCATTAATCCATCACGGATCAAGCCCACAAAGACTACCTTTAAAGGAGTCATACCAGGTGTAGAGGCCCGCTGTACGGGCTCAATCACACTAGAGGTTGTCTTCGGATCTCCGGACAACTTCCGAAGCAAAGAGTTAATCTTCGATATCGTCCCCTTTCGCAGCGGCTATCATGCACTGCTTGGATGAACCGCATTTGCTCGATTCAACGTGGTGCCATACTATGCTTATCTCAAGCTCAAGATGCCCGGACCACGCGGCGTCATAGCAGTTAATGGAAACACGGAACGCTCCCTCCACACCGAGGAGCACACCACTGCCTTAGCAGCAGAAGTACATAGTGACCTTTTCAAGCATAACCTTAATTCGGCGGCCGAGCTCCGGACACTGTCAAGAGAGTCCGGACTATTCTACAGTAGGACAGCTCGGCTCGTCAAGAGATCGACTAGCAATTTGTCCTCCGTCCCAGTCCCGATCAAGTGGCGGCATTCATACCGCGCGTACATAACTACGCACTCAAAATACCATGGGCATAGACGGAGGCATAACTAGCTTGTGATCCACAATACGGCTTGACCGCCCCCGGACACACATACTTTCACTGTTTCCTTTTTCTCCTTTTCAGGTTTGTTTTCCACAGGCCTTCCCGGATGGCCTGATCACAGGTCCGTTTGAAGGATTAATACACCAAGACGGCAGTAAGCATGGACGTAGAGGGGAATTTCCAGGTGGTCTCTTTAAACGACCACTCTACCTACTTTCAGGACCCACGCACAGCTCTCCCCTGGTTGTGGCATATTAAATAGCCTGTTGCTTATTGCACTACTTGTACGAATGCGCTTTGATGTATTAACCAAATTATAATGGAAACAGTTTGCGGCCCAAATTCTACGGCTCTAGCTTACTACCCTTTCTTCTTTTCTTTTTTGATAACTTTATCAAATAGCACCCGTACACTTTGGTATGTTTCAATTTGCGAGGGGCTTCATAGCGCCCCGCAATGTGGCAACAAAGTCCGAACACTTTTTACAGTATAGTTCGGCACCCTGAATTTAGCATTATATGCATTGGCTCCGAATCATGTATTTGGTCAATAGTTGGGTTGCCCGGCTCCTGTGCTTGCTACCTTACGTTCTGTTATATCGGCTAGGGTAGTAAAGGGAGAACTACTGTGATTGTGCCCTGGTTTACCCGGATGAGCACCTCAGTAGAGAAAGCCGAAAACTGACTGTCATGATGCAGCGAGAGCCGGTCAGCTCTTCGGAGGTCTCAAATCTTTAGAGATTTTTTCCGCATTACGCGAGGGATCGGTACTTACCCGATCAGGTGTTTACAGCGTCCTAGTTCGAATACTAGGGGCTACGCCTATATTTTTATTGTCAAACTCCTATGGCTAAGTGAGGGTGCTAAAGCCGCAAAGTCCGATTGCCTGGTTTGTTGCGCTAAACACCTCCTTCAAGGACCAAATAATTGGATCAAGAGTGTTTAGATTACATCCTGAACACTCCTGTACTACCTACATGGGGGCAGAAGCCGACGACTAGCCAACTCTCTGATTTCACACAACACGGCCGCACAGGAGGTGAAATTTTTTAAACAAACATTATATTACATAACGACTTTGTTTCATCATACAAGGCAGAGACAACATGAATGTACTCATTCAAAAATAATGTCTTGCGCACATTGCGTCGCCACAATATGAGACCCCTCCAGGACGTCTTCAAAATACCGCTCGGGTGTGCGGTGCTCCTTGGCCTCAGGTGGTCCCTTGGTCACAAGCTTGATGGCGTCCATCTTCGCCCACCACACCTTGACGCGGGAGAAGGACATACGCGCGCCCTCGATGCAGACCGACAGCTTGATGACATCCAGCCGAGGGCAGGCATTCACCAGCCGCTTCACGAGCCCAAAGTAGCTGCTGGGTATACCTTCGGCAGGCCACAGCCGGATTATTAAATCCTTCATGGCCAGTTCGGCCACCCTATGCAGCTCGACCAGCTGTTTTAGCTGATCGCTAAAGGGCACCGGATGTTCTAGCGCAAGATATTGCGACCAGAAAAGCTTCTCCGTTGAGCTCCCTTCTTCGGCTCGAAAGAATTCCGCAGCGGCAGAAGCACTGTGCGGCAGATCCACAAATGCCCCTGGAGAACTCCAAATCCGGGTTAGCAAGAGATACTTCTTCACATACTTGCTTTGTGTACTAAACGCCTTACCCTCCGCGATTTTCTTGGCCTCCTGAATCTCCTGGAGGGCGCCCTGGGCTTCATCCCGGGCCTCCTTTGTGCTTTGGCGAGTTCGGTCTCTTGAGCCTAAACATCGCGCTCCAAGGTCTCGCATTTTTTCACGGCATCCTGGAGCTCTTGGTGGACCTCATTAAGCCTGGCCTCGTGCTTCTTACGAGCGGCTTGTTCCTCGACAGCTCTCTCCTCGGCCTCGGCCAGGGCCTTTTTAAGGACCTCGACCTCGTTTGTTGCTCCTACAAATATCACGACACTACGGTCAACACACGTCATTCTTTCTTTCCGCATATACAGCAAGTCACAACATACCTCGCTTGTCCTCCAGCTGCCTTTTTACAAAGCCGAGCTCTTCTTCGGCCCGCTCCAGACTCTGCTTTAGTCCAGAGACCTCCGCAGCATGAGAGGGCGCAGCCAGCAATGACGCCTGGTTATTCATACAAGACATATTTAGTTAGTTCCCTGTGAAAATTACTTGACCTCTGCTCGGTTTTCTTTCCGAACACCGGACAGTGTCTCAGGGGCTACTGTCTATACTAGGATCTTCTCTTTCGCGTCGCTTACCTCAAAACCTGTCAGCAGGCTGCTACAGGCTTCGGTCAGTCCGCTCTTGACGGACTAAACCCTCTCAACCACCGTACCCATAAGGATACGGTGTTCATCCACAATGGAAGCGCCTCGTAGCACTTCTAGTAGATTATCCAGTGCTCTGGTTGGATAGAGGTCACCGGCGGGATAGGCACACCTCTTTCTCTCGAAGGAGGCCGCTCGCCGGATTCTGGAGCCGTATAGGTCTCCGGAACCGTATTCGGCTAGGGGCCGAACTGAACTTGGCCCCCAAGGATCTGCTCCCCCATGTGTCCGGTGGCCGAGGTTTCGCCCTCTGGCGCCACCCCGACGGCCTCCTGAACCTATCCCTGGCCCGGGAAGGTCCTTTGAGACAACACCTCGTCGTCGCCCTTGGCCTTGGGAGAGTGAGCGGCAGGCGGTGACTCGCTGGCCATCGCCTTTGAATGCAGCGAACCTCCTGATGAGGATCGCGGGGAGGTGTCGTGGGCCGGACTGCAATAGCATAATTCAACATATTAAAACTATGAAGAAGAGAGTCGGGATATATGGACGCATCAGGGTTTTTAGTACTTACGATGTGGCTGGGGGCTTGTTTCGGGGGCGCGGCTCTGGGCTGATGTCAACATCCCAAGCGGAGTTATCCGCGAGGGAACCCTTCCCCCTCTTAGACGCCTCTGCCTTGTGGAGGCCGCCCTCTTCTTCCTTCCCCCCTCAGGGGGAGAGCTGCTTTCTTCTTCCTCCTCCTCGTCGTCTTCAGCGGCGGAGGAGGGGGTCTCGTTGTCTTCGGACATCCTGTCCGAAGCGCCCTTGCGGCAAGGGCCACTCTTGGCCCCCTTGGCCTTCTTCTCCGGCGCCTTGTAGGGCGCCGGAACCAGCATCTTCGCCAAGAGTGGGATGACTAGTTCCTCGGGAAGTGGAGCCGCACACTGAATCCACTTCTCCTTCTTTGTCCAGCCCTGAAAAATGAATGGTGAAGCTTAAGTATCTTCGCTAAACAAGCAAGTAAAGGATGCATCTTGAAACGGGAAAAACTTACCGGACTGGCAGGATGGGCTAGGGCATGCCCAGGGTCCTCGGTCGTCGCCGGCGGCGTCTCCTTGCCCGTGAAGAGCACCTTCTGGATGTCCTCATGCGTAGTTCTGAAGAACTGTTGCAGAGTCTGGTGCTTGGCCGGATCGAACTCCCATAAATGGCAAGTCCGACTTTGGCATGGAAGGATCCGGCAAACTAGCATCACCTGGATCACATTCACGAGCTTAACGTCCTTGTCCACCATGCTCTGAATGCGTGTTTGCAGCGCTATTAGCTCGTCTGACAAAGACCAGTTCAGGCCCTTCTCTAGCCAGGAGGTGAGCTGCATTGGGGCACCGGACTTGAATTCGGGATCCGCGGCCCAAGCGGCGTCGCGAGGCTCTATGATATAGAACCACAGCTTCTGCGACTCCTTGACAGTCTCCATGAAGGTACCTTTGGGGCATGTGACGTTGGGCATCTTGCACACCATGGCACCTCCACACTCTGCGTGTTGACCGTCCACCACCTTCGGCTTCACGTTGAAGATCTTGAGCCATAGTCCGAAGTGGGGAGGGATGCGGAGGAAGGCCTCGCACACGACAATAAATGCCGAGATGTTGAGGAAGGAGTTTGGGGCTAGATCATGGAAATCTAGCCCGTAATAGAACATAAGTCCGTGTACGAAAGGGTGGAGAGGAAACCCTAACCCGCGGACGAAATGGGGGATGAACACCACCCTCTCATTAGGCTTCGGGGTGGGGACGACCTGCCCCTTGGCTGGAAGCCGGTGGGCGATTTCTTTCGCCAGATACCTGGCCTCCCGAAGCTCAGTGATGTCCTTCTCCTTGACGGAGGAGGCCATCCACTTGCCTTGTGCTCCAGATCCGTACATGGTTGAGTGCTTTCTTAAGGTGGAAAAATGAGGACTTGGGCACTGGCGCTCGAGAATGGAAGGGGAGAGAAAGAGAGAAGGCGTGGGTGAAGAAAGGGAATCCTTATCTCCTTATAAAGGCAGTGAATATCAAGCGCCTCCCCACTCGCCTTAAAACTCGCCTGTTCCCAAGGGCTGTGCAAACGGCACGGTTGGATTACCCACGCCTGTATTGATGAGAATCCCGCAATAAGGGGACGCGGTCTGTTGTTTGACAAGACGTGTGATACGTCTCCAACGTATCTATAATTTTTTATTGTTCCATGCTATTATATTATCCATCTAGGATGTTTTATATACATTTATATGCTATTTTATATGATTTTTGGGACTAACCTATTAACCTAGAGCCCAGTGTCAGTTTCTGTTTTTCCTTGTTTTTGAGTATCGCGGAAAAGGAAAACCAAACAGAGTCCAATTGACCTAAAACTTCACGGAACTTATTTTTGGACCAGAAGAAGCCTGCGGAGCATTGGAGATGGACCAGAAGAGTCTCGGGCTGCCCACAAGGGTGGGAGGCGCGCCCACCCCCCTGGGCGCGCCCCTACCTCGTGGACAGCCCGAAGACCCCCATGACTTGTTCTCGACGGCAAAACCTCTTGTATATACAGAAACCTCCAGAAAATAACCTAGATCGGGAGTTCCGCCGCCGCAAGCCTCTGTAGCCACCAAAAGCCAATCGGGGCCCTGTTCCGGCACCCTGCCGGAGGGGGGAACCCTCACTGGTGGCCATGTTCATCATCCCAGCGCTCTCCATGACGAGGATGGAGTAGTTCACCCTCGGGGCTGAGGGTATGTACCAGTAGCTATGTGTTTGATCTCTCTCTCTCTCGTGTTCTTGAGGTGGTACGATCTTGATGTATCGCGAGCTTTGCTATTATAGTTGGATCTTATGATGTTTCTCCCCCTCTACTCTCTTGTAATGGATTGAGTTTTCCCTTTGAAGTTATCTTATCGGATTGAGTCTTTAAGGATTTGAGAACACTTGATGTATGTCTTGCATGTGCTTATCTGTGGTGACAATGGGATATTCACGTGATCTACTTGATGTATGTTTTGGTGATCAACTTGCGGGTTCCATAACATTGTGAACTTATGCATAGGGGTTGGCACACGTTTTCATCTTAACTCTCTGGTAGAAACTTTGGGGCACTCTTTGAAGTACTTTGTGTTGGTTTGAATAGATGAATCTAAGATTGTGGGATGCATATCGTATAATCATACCCACGGATATTTGAGGTGACATTAGGGTTTTGGTTGATTTGTGTCTTAAGGTGTTATTCTAGTACAAACTCTTGAATAGATCGATCCGAAAGAATAACTTTGAGGTGGTTTCGTACCCTACAATAATCTCTTCGTTTGTTCTCTGCTATTAGTGACTTTGGAGTGACTCTTTGTTTCATGTTGAGGGATTGCTATATGATCTAATTATGTTATTATTGTTGAGAGAACTTGCACTAGTGAAAGTATGAACCCTAGGCTAGCATTGCAATACCGTTTACGCTCACTTTTATCATTAGTTACGTTGTTGTGTCTATATTTTGAGATTACAAAAACCTATATCTACCATCCATATTGCACTTGTATCACCATATCTTCGCCGAACTAGTGCACCTATACAATTTACCATTGTATTGGTGTGTTTGGGACACAAGAGACTCTTTGTTATTTGGTTGCAGGGTTGCTTGAGAGAGACCATCTTCATCCTACGCCTCCCACAGATTTTTAAACCTTAGGTCATCCACTTGAGGGAAATTTGCTACTGTCCTACAAACCTCTGCACTTGGTGGCCCAACAACGTCTACAAGAAGAAGGTTGCATAGTAGACATCAACGTGCCAATGAAAACTGCATCTCGAAACGTGGAACGACAGATGAAAATGGTTCGAAATAATGACCGGGCAGACGTGATGTCACCTTACAAAAAGTTGTCAACGGATTGGACTCGTGAAATATTATACTCTCTGCGGTTGAGTGTGGTACTTGTGTTGCAGATCCGGACACGTTCATTGTGTCCGAAGACTATCTTGGAGTGTTCGAAAAGGGGAACCGGCCTTGCAATGCCGAAGAAAATCTGAGCGCCGGACACCTCGTCATTGAAGCCTAGTTCAGGGGCTACTGAGGGAGTCCTGGACTAAGGGGTCCTCGGGCGTCCGGCCTGTTGGACATGGGCCAGACTAATGGGCTATGAAGATACAAGACCGAAGACTCTACGGGTGTCCGGATGGGACTCTCCTTGGCGTGGAAGGCAAGCTAGGCGTCCAAATATGAAGATTCCTTTCTCTGTAACCGACTTTGTACAACCCTAGTCCCCTCCAGTGTCTATATAAATCGGGGGGCTTAGTATGAAGGACAAGATATAGTTAAACAGGCTAGACTTCTAGGGTTTTAGCCATTACGATCTCGTGGTAGATCAACTCTTGTAATACTCATATTCATCAAGATCAATCAAGCAGGAAGTAGGGTATTACCTCCATAGAGAGGGCCCGAACCTGGGTAAACATTGTGTCCCCTCTCTCCTGTTACCATCGACCTTAGACGCACAGTTCAGGACCCCCTACCCGAGATCCACTGGTTTTGACACCGACACCAAGCACCCAAGAGTAATAAGCTTCTCAAGTTGAAACTTCCACGTATCACCGTGGAGAACTCAAACCTATGCACCAAATGCAATGGCAAGGGCACACGGAGTGCCCAAGTCCCTCACTCCCAAATCCCACCAAAGCAACAAAAGCTATGGAGGAAAATGAGAGGAAGAACAAGAAGGAGAACACCAAGAAATCCAAGATCTAGATCCAAGGGGTTCCCCTCACAAAGAGGAGAAAGTGATTGGTGGAAATGTGGATATAGATCTCCTCTCTCTTTTACCCCCAAAACTAGTAAGAATCCATGGAGGGATTGAGGGATAGCAAGCTCGAAGAAGGTCAACAAAGGGGGGCAAACATGAGCTAAAGGGATGAGGCTCAATGGGGAAGAAGACCCCCTTTTATAGGTGGGAAAAAATCCAACCGGTATCCCCATTCTCAGCCCGCAGCGGGCGGTACTACCACTAGCCACAACGGTACTGCTGCTCGGCCCAGTGGTACTACCATTGGGACCTCGCTCTGCGCCTATGGGAGAAGGAACAGAGAGGAGGGCTATTGAGCGGCACTAGTAGCGGTAGTAGGGGCATTACTACCGCTGCTACTGCCGCTAAACCCGACAAGAGACACGCAGGTCTCAAGTCAAGGTGGTACTAGCGCGGAACCGGAGCCGTACTACCCCCTGTGGCTTTGGGCGGTACTACCACTTATGACTTTCAGCGGTACTGCCGCTCCGGGGTCGCGGTACTAATGTTGGTGCCTCCCAATGCCACTTCTAAGCAAAACAGATGCTCCAGGAAAACCAGAACTGCCACAACTTCTACAAATGAGCTCCGAATTGAGCAAAATCAAGCTTGTTGGATAGATGACGACGAGTAGCATGCAACAGCGATATAGAGGAGTGAAACCTCCAACCGAGAAGAACCGGCATAACTCCAACATCGAAAACATCATAGAAGATGCATGTGAACTCTGTTTTCGTTGAACTCGAGCTTGTCATGAAGATGACCATAAGCTCTAAAACTCACAAAGAGAAACACCAAACAAGAACCAAGAAATATGATGCAAGGATGCAATGGTTTGAGCTCTCTATGAACGATACGACAAAGCTACCAACTTGAGAGCCCCCCTTGATAGTACGACAATCAATCCTATAACCTGGTCTCCCAACTACCACCATGAGACCGGTTAAAATAGAAAACCTATCAAGGGCAAACCTTTGCCTTGCGCATGATCCACTTGAGCTAGATGATGACGATCTTGTCCTCCTCAAGATGGACCACCTTTCTTGATTGCGTTGGGTCGATGAAGACTAGTTGATTGCTCCCCCATACTCTACTATGGGTGAGCCACTCCTCAGCACATCTTCACAAGTCCATTGTCACCACAATGGACGGCAAGCTTCAAGCACTTGATCTCTTCATGATGCTCCACTTTAACTTGCACACTACAATCTTGATGACGATCACCACTTGATGGCATCCTCTCCATGGGTTGTATGATATCTTCCTCTTGATGCAAGCCCATGGAAGCATACCTAACCTCACACAGAACTCTCACGTAGACCATGGGTTAGTACACAAAGCATAATGGACAATGCTTACCATACCATGGGATCACTTGATCCCTCTCGGTACATCTTATATGCTTTGTGTGTTGATCAACTTGAATCACTCTCTGTACTTAGTCTTGATCAACCTTGAATCTTTCCGTCTCTCTTGATGTGGATGATGTCTTGAAGGTAAACATGAATGATCACACAATATTCATCTTCAAGGAATGCTTGCAATAAGCTCAACACTCACATGACCAATCTTTGGATAATTCCTTAATAGCACCCTGGTCAACTCATAAACTCCTTGAAACCAACACATGGACTTCAAGAAATTCCTATGGACAAAACCTTCAAATATAACTCAATGCAACCATTAGTCCTTAGAGAATGTCATGAATTACCAAAACCACACATGGGGGCACCACATGTTCTTTCAACAGGTCAGGCAGAGGAAGTGGGTTCAGCTACCGCAACAAGTAACAGTTGAAATGTTGTTATCTAAATGCAGTAAAAGAGAGCAGGGCGAGAGAGTGGGATTGTATTGGAGTGATCAAGGGGGGGGGGGTTGCTTGCCTGGAAAATCAAATACAACATATGCAACAATATGATGCATGAATATGACATGACAAGATTGCTATGGAGTGTGCATATGCATCTAGCAACACTTTAAATGAGGTCCATTTGAACGAAGGGTTCAAATGCAAACTCCCATATTAAGCACTTTAAATGTCAATTAGTGTTTTAACCTATACAGTAGGTATAAGTTGGTTAGACATGCACGAAAGTAGCATAAATGGGTAGGTTGGATTTTTCTGATAATTTTTCATATATAAATTATTTCATTCTGAGCTACGGTTTAATTTCTATGATTTTTTGAAGTTTAACTAGTTTTCTGGAATTTCCAAATCATTTATGAAATAGTAGAAATAATCTAGAAAACTATTGTGACGTCAGCAGTGCATAAGCATAACGTCAGCAGGGTCAACCAGGTCAAACCTGACCAATGGGGCCCACTGGTCAGTGACACAGTTAGTTAACAATGAGATTAGCACTAATCCTAACCCTAACCAAAAACTGTCAGCGACTAGGGCCCACATGGCGGTGACACAAGGGGTCTTTAGGTGAGTTTAAACGGTGGTTTGGCCGGCATTAAGCCACCGGCGAGGCCAAATGCGCGGAGGGCATCGGGAAACCTCCTCCGGCGACCATTCAAGCGGCGGAGCGGCTTGGCGTGATGCTGGTGCACGTCCACATCCAACAGAGCCACCAGCTCGTGCCAGAGTGGACCATAATGATGGCGGCGAAGGCAAGTGTGGCGGTCGGAGCTCAGACAAGCTCGGCAACGACGTTGCGGTGCACGTGAGGACTAGCTGAAGGTGGCATTGGATTTCTTGGAACACGCTGAGCACATAGCAGTTCTCGGACACGACGGTTGCTAGCCCATTCACCGGCGACGAAGAGCGCGGCGGCGGGGAGCTCACGGCTCCAGTGGAAACGCAACTAGAGCATGGGTATAACCGTGGGAGAAGAATGGAAGGAGGAAGGGGCTCACGGTGGACTTGCGAAGCAGCTCAATGGGCTCAGGGAGGCTTCTGCGGCAGCAGATCGACGATCGGCGTCCGTCGGGGCAGAGGAAGATGATGAGCTCGATGGCGATGACGTGCTGCTCCCTCTCTTGCAATCTTCGGCGTGGAGAAGCTCTGGTCCACGGTGGTGCTACTGGTCAAGGAGGTGGAGTGAGGGGTGGCCGGAGAGTGCGGTGGCAGCGAGCGACAGCGACAGGCGCGCTCAGGTGCGTACAAGAGAGGAAGCCAGAGGAGGGGGAGAGCTCGAGGGAGAGGGAGAGAGAACAAGACAGCTCCGGGTGGTTGTGTGGCGTCTTCAGGGGAGTCGGGTCACAGGCAGGCAGCCTCGCGTGCTCGTGCACGTCGGCGCGTGCCCTCCTCCTCCTGGCACTAGGAGGATGACGACCGGCTTCGGCTGGGGGGGCTGGGCCGCCTACTGGGCCGACCAGGTAAGGCCAGGTAAGGTTTTTCCTTTTCCTATTTTTCCTTTTCTATTTTGTTTTCTCTGTTCTGATTTAGTTTAGGCACTAAATCATCTTAATAAATTCTAAAAAAATTGTGCATAATAACTGAATTATTGTAGAGCACCAAAAATAACTTCAGAATATTTGGACCATTTAAAAAATATATATCATTTAAATGGCTCCAATTCAAATACTTTTATGATAATAAAAAAATCCAAAAATGACCTAGAAATAAACAAATCATTCTTGGCAGAGATTTTCACCTTTATCAAAAATTGTGAACTTTTTTGGAGGGCATTTTGGGTTCATTGAAACTTATTTTTGGTTGACCCTATTTAATTTGATTTGGTGCTAGGGTTTGATCACCCCGATTTCAAGTTTAACTGAGATTTAAATATGATGCAACACCAGATGCCAGTCTAAGTCTTACCAGAACTAGGGATGTGACAGTTTGTACCTAAGTTATCAGGTCTAGGTTTGTATATTACCATACTATTTACACATAAGTTACAGGATATGTTTTTCAATAAAAAAATCCATGTAAAATGTTACTATGGTATTTGTACGTAAGTTATCAGATATGCTGTTTGTATATTTATGAGGCCCCGAGACCATGCTCCAGTTGCTTTCCATTTATTTTTCATTGGCGTCGTGTGTTTCAATTGTTTGTTGCATTCATCATCGCATCATTCACATCGTATCGGCACTCGTGCCATCATTCTTTTCGAAACTTGCATCCGTCCATAGTTGTCGGGTCTCCTCGTTCACTCCGTTAACCGTTCTGAGTCCAACCACACTCGCACGTGCCTGCAGCACCCCCAAAATATTATTTTCTAAGTGGGATACAAACATTCTCGCAATGGGTTGAAAGTTAGCTGGTCTTGTTATATTGTCGGTAGACCGCCTGCCAAATTTCGTCGCATTCAGAGTCCATTTGATGCCCCAACGGATAATTATAGCAGCACTATATCCGGACAAACGTCGGATGTCTTCGGTATCCGAAAACATGTGTCGGGCGCTCTTCCCCTCTCTTCTCTAAGCCCACCTAGCCCATCCTAACCCCTCCACTCCGGAACCGTTCGATTACGATCGGAGGGTCCAAAAAACCCCCCAAGACCCCTCAAACCCTAACCCATGCCTATTTAAACACACCGCTTAGTCCATTGCTGGACATCCCTAGCCAAACCCTAACCTTTTCCTACCTCCAGCCGCCTCCTCCTCGTTTTTCATGCGCCACCAGCCTCCCCTCGCCACTTGGCACCTCCAGACAGCCCCGCCGCCACCTGCGCCACCACTCCTAGGCGAGCGTGCCACGTCGCCCTGCCTCGCCTTCCACCACGCCTCCACCTGCCGCGGCCCGCGGAGCCCATCACGGGCCCCCGCAGGCCCGGATCCCCGCCGCCGCCTGGCCCGCGCCAGCCTGAGCGCCTGCGCAGCACCAACAGCCTCCTAAGCTCCCCGCCTCCTCGCGGAAGACCCCGTGCCGCCGGCCTCCGCCTCCTTGCAACCGCCACGCTCGAGTGCCCCTCACGCAACCGTCGCGCCGCCCGGGAGCCCTCGCCGACGCCCGCGTCGGCCGGAGCCACCACCGGACACCGCAGTCCCACCGTTGTGCCCCACTGCTCCTTCCCTCAAGTCCGCCGCCACCGCCGGAAACCTATGCCGCCCTCGCCATTCCCTTGCGAGCCGACACCGCGGATAACCCCGCCATCAGCCGGATCTCTTCCGCCATGACCACCCGCCGCCGCCAACCTTCGCCAGAGGATCTCGCCATTGTGGATCCAAGCGCCACCATGGCCGCTGCCTCCTCGTTCCTCTACATCGAGCCCGGCTAGTGGAGAACCGCCGCGACCTGCCCCGAACCAGCGGAACCGGCCGGTTCTTGCGAACCGGACCAACCCGCAGCTGAGCCGCGCCCGAACCGCCCCAGTTTTCCGCTGTCAGGACCCCGATTCCAAGTCACATCGATATAGCCGGTAACACCTCATATCACATTGCGGCCTCACGCACGGTATCCCCACGGGTGTCGCCTTACCATGGCCCGGGACCATTTGCGCCTTTTGGCTCATGTATATGATAGTGCCGCTAGCATCCATATGACAGAGAACCCGAGCCGACATGGCTAGTCGTGAACCCAAAGCGGCACGGACCTATGGAGACAGGCATACATGAATCACATCGAGCATGTCGGTCATCAGCGTGTGAATCCGGGCTGTAGCACTGGGCTAACAGGACTCCGGGGAACCCGAGCTGTAGCAGGCTAGGCAGGACTCCGGAAGTCACCGCGTGACATTTCCCCGAAGGGACAGACATAGGAACGAAGTGAAACACATGCCGGCCAGTCAAGTGTCCTGAGCAGGAGTGCTAGGCTAGCAAGACTCTGGTGAACCGGGCTGTAGCGGACTACTATGGCTCAAGGAGCACTAGACTACATTTCCCCATAAGAGAGGCTGCCAAGGATAAACAACTAGATTGTCGGATCCCACGCATACCAAGCATTTCAATCATACACACAATATGCTCGATATGTGCAAATACAACATGGCATCACAACAAAACTCTACAACTCAAGTACTTTATTTAAAGGCTCCAGAGAGCCATACATAACATGTTCATACAGGTAGGGGTCACATGACCCGACACTCAAGTCATACAAGCATACAAGCACATGCGGAAGCAAATAGTCTGAGTATAGACACTAGAAACAAAGAAGGCTTCTCGAAGCATGTCTATCTACATAGGGCCCTCCATGGCCAGGATCACCACCTGGGTGGCAAGTCACTCATCGACGTCGAGATCTACATAAAACCCATCGGAGGGGGCGGTGTTGTCGTCTGAAAACAGTAATTAAGCAAACATGAGTACAAAGGTACTCAGCAAGTCTTACATCAGAACCTACTATACATGTTCATTCTCAAGAAGGTGGTGGAGTTATTGCAGCAAGCCAGCTTTGACTCTTGGCTAAGCTATCCTATGAGACACCACTAGTAAAATAGTTTTCGCACACGAATCTACTAATAACCAACACAATACTCCACCGGGGATCCTCCCTCGTCATCCTACGAGAGGGCCATCCTCGGTACTCACACTTATCTTGAGTCTTTTAGTAGTAACCATTAACTTGTCTATGAACTGTATAGGCAACCAAGTAGTCCTTTACCACGGACGCGGCTATTCGAATAGATGATGTTAACCCTGCAGGGGTGTACTTCTTCATACATGCTCTCACCACTTACCGTCGTTTACACGACATGTACTCGGCAACCTTCAAGCGGAAGCCCAACGAGGGTGTCGGCCACGGCCTACCTAAACACTCAAGTCTCTAGTCCAGGTTTATCGCCTATCCAGGTTCCATCCACAGGGAGTCCGGCCGAGGTTTCCACATACGGCCCCGAACGATGTGAACAGGGTTCCCGAGACACCAAACGGGTGACTCGGTACACCGTGCCACAGTGTATCTACCGCAACATAGCCCACCCCTAGGGTCAGCGCTACGCACGGCCGCCAACACATAACCTACAAACACCAGAAACTAATTGCAACTCCTGGACAGAGTACTAGGGTGGTTAAGAAGCCGAGAGGGTCCATTGGTTGCGGGCCCAATGTATGGTAGTAGTTGATTCTTAAATCACACATACAGATCTCAGTTCTTAGGGACGGCCTCAATGAAACAACCCACCATGTACTCCTTCATGGCCTCTCATCGATACCTTTACCAAATCATATTCAACAAATTCCTCACATTACCGACATAATCATTTCACTCTAGCCCATCACCCAGATGAACCAGACCTGACACAACTCTAAGCATAGCAGGAATAGCAAGGTAGGAAACACATACATGGCTCAATCAACTCCTACACATGCTAGTGGCTTTCATCTAGTTACTATGGCAATGACAGGTCATGCAGAGGATAAGGGTTCAACTACCGCAGCACACAGCAGTTTGAAACGTTGTTGTCTTAATGCAGTAAATGAGAGCAGAGGTGAGAACATGGGATTGTATCGATATGATGAATGGGGCTGCTTTCCTGATGGAGTAGTAGTAGGGTATTGCCCTTCAGTTGGATACTCGGAGATATCCTCAGAGGCAGAACCTACCACGAGAGACACACAGAACATAATCAACACATGACAATATGCAACAATATGATACATGCTATGATATGGCAAAAAGATGTGTCCTTCCTAATGCAATGTGAAACAAGTTGAAATGGTTCCATTTGAATCAAAGATTCAAATGAAAGCTTAAGCTCTTATGCATAATAAGTGTATTAGCTTGTTTCACCTAAACAGCAAGGTTAAAGTGTTTTTTCATGCATGAAACCATTACAGATGGATAGATTGAATTTTTCTGATCATTTTTCATATATACTTTGTTTGATTTGGAGCTATGGTTGATTTTCTATGATTTTTAGAAGTTTAGGCTATTTTCTAGAATTTCCTATATGAAAATAAATCCAGAAATTAAATAATTGTGTCAGCACTGCGTCACTGTGACGTCAGCGAGTCAAAGGCGCCAGGGGCCAGTCAAACCTGACTGGTGGGGCCCACTAGTCAGTGACTCTATGCACTAACTATGTTTAGTTAGCCTAATTAACTAGGCAGGGCCCACTAGTCAGTGACTATACTAATTAAACTAACCTAGTTAGTTAGCACTAACAGAGTAATTAGTCGGGCGGGGCCCGCATGTCAGTGAAATAGAGGGGGAGGTCAACCCGTGTCAGCAGAGTCAACCTCGCCGGTCAGCGGGTCAAAGCCTGCCGGCGTTTAGCCGCCGGCGAGGCCAGACGCGGCGGGAATTGCCCACAGGGCACCATTTGATGCGCGGAGAGCGGCTACGGGTAGCTGCTGCTCGCCTGCATCCAACCACGGTGACGGCGTGGCCGGGGAGTAGCCGAAGCATCACCGGCGACGAGCTCGGCGGAGGCCGAGGCTCGGGTGTGCTCGTGCTCGTGGCTACGGTGGCCTAGGCGATGCGGCGAAAGCACCTAAAACATCTACGAAGCGCGGGGAGTGTGATGGGCACAAGCCCGTGACTAAATGGTCACTGGAGCATCGCCGGCGACGTGGTCAGGCGGCGGCGCGTTCGGGCACAAGAGGCGCGGCGTCTACGGCGTTCTAGGGGCGAAACGAAAGGTACGGGGAGGTTCAGCAGCTCACGGGGAAGCTGTGGAGGCAGTCAGTGTGCTCGGGGAATGCTCGGTGTGGTCGGAATGGCGACGGCGATCTCGGGCGGCCCGAGGTTGAAGACGACGGCGACGGCGATGTTGCAGGGGCTCTGACGTCGTGCGGCTTGGCTAGTCGATGTAGTCGACGACGGCGACGCTGCTAGACACGGTGGCGCGGCTCGGGGACAGCGTTGGACGCGGCTGCGACGAGCGGCGGCGACGGTGACGGCTCGGGCATCGTCGGGGAGGGCGAGAGAGAGGGTCAGGGGAGGAGAGCGAGTGTCTGCGAGGTCGGGGAGAGAGAGGTGGTTCGTCCCAGGGTGACAGCTCGACGAGGGCAGCGGCGAGGCGGCGGGCAGCTGCGTGGCACACATGCTGTGCTCGCCGTCAAGCAGCTGCTTGCTTGTGCTGGCGAGTGCAACCAGCTCGCTGGCACAGGAGGTGGGCTGGGCCAGTAGGTGGACCTGCTTGGTGGGCTTCCAGGTAAGTCTCTGGTCCTTTTTGTTTTCTCTTTTATTTATTTCCTGCTCTGTGTATTGAAATAGAATAAATACTATTTCATTTCCAAAAAACTCTGGAAATATTCAGAAGCACATTTGAGAATATTCTCAACTGCCTAAAAATGCTTCCAAGATTATTTGAGCACTTTAAAATATTTATAGCATTTAAAATACCCAAATTCAAATACTTATGGCTTGTTCAAAAATCCAGAATGGCTCCATAAATTGCAAGGCCATTTTTGGCAGAGGTTTTAATCAAGACCAAAAATGGTGGGCTTTTATGAAGGGCATTTTGGGTTCATTGAAATTCCAATTGTTGGAAATTAGCATTTTCAGGGGGGTGTTGGGGTTGATTAGGCCCCATTTCAAGTTTAAAAGGAATTTAAACATGATGCACAAGTTCAACCAACCCTAATGCATGACTAAAAGCAGGGATGTGACAACTCACCCCCACTCAAAAGAATCGCGTCCCAAGATTCAGGACTCATCGGGAAGAAGGAGGGGTACTCAAGTCGAAGACGATCCTCCCTTTCCCAAGTAGCTTCTTTCTCGGAATGGTGTGACCATTGAACCTTGAGAAACTTGATGTTATGGCATCGAGTGGTACGCTCGGCTTGATCAAGGATACGAACGGGATATTCCTGATATGAGAGGTTATCTTGTAGATCAAGCGTTTTGTGGTCCACACCACGGATAGGATCCGCGAAGCAACGCCTGAGTTGAGAAATGTGGAAGACATCATGGACTCTGGAAAGATGCGGAGGTAGTTCCAATTGGTAGGAAACTTCTCCTCGTTTGGCAAGAATGCGAAAGGGTCCAATGTAACGAGGAGCCAATTTGCCTTTGATACCGAAGCGATGGGTTCCCTTTAACGGAGTAACCCGAAGGTAAGCCTTCTCGCCGACTTCGTAAGACATGAGATTATGTTTACGATCATATTGGCTCTTTTGACGAGATTGGGCTGTTTTCAATTTCTCACGAATAACGCAAACCTGCTCTTCTGCTTCCTGAATCATATCCGGGCCAAAGAGTTGTCTTTCCCCGGTTTCTGACCAGTTAAGAAGCGTTCGACATTTTCGTCCATAGAGAACTTCGAAAGGAGCTTTGCCCAAGCTAGCTTGATAACTATTGTTATAAGCGAACTCCGCGAATGGAAGGCATTTCTCCCAACCCATTCCGAATGAGATGACAGAAGCTCGGAGCATATCTTCCAGAATTTGATTGACTCTCTCTACTTGACCACTGGATTGAGGGTGGAAGGCGGTGCTAAAAGAGAGATGAGTTCCCATACCATTTTGGAAACTTTCCCAAAATCGAGAGGTGAAGAGACTCCCACGGTCTGAGTTAATTTCCAATGGGACACCGTGAAGAGACACTATTCGGGAGATGTATGAATCAGCTAGCTGGCTAGCGGTGATACTCTCACAAACAGGTAGAAAGTGGGCCACATTGGAAAGACGATCGATTACGATGAAGATGGAATTATTCCCTCTCTTGGTCCTGGGAAACCCAGTAATGAAATCCATACTGATTTTATCCCATTTCCACTCAGGAATAGCCAAAGGTTGAAGGGTGCCAGCAGGCTGTTGATGCTCTGCTTTAACACGACAACAGATGTCGCAACTAGCAATATATTGAGCAATTTCTCTCTTCATCCTAGTCCACCAAAACCTCTGGCGTAGGTCTTGATACATCTTAGTACTAGATGGATGGTGAGAGGGGATTCATGAGCTTCCTTAAGGATCAGCCACCTTAGGTTTCGTGCCTTGGGAACCACTAAGCGGTTTCCAAAGTATACGACACCTTGATCATCAGCGGAGAAACAATTCGCGACTCCTTTCTTAATGTTTCTCTTAATACGGGAGATTCCCGAATCTACCTTCTGTGCCTTGATGATCTGATCTGTAAGGGTAGGTTTCGCCACCAGGGTGGATAGGAATCCTTGAGGAACAATGTGAAGATTAAGCTTACGAAATTCCTTGTGGAGAAGTGGTTGACTTTGTTGTAACATCAGGTTGTTGCAATAAGATTTACGACTTAGCACATCAGCCATGGCATTGGCTTTGCCTGGGGTGTAAGTTATTCCTAGGTCATAATCTGAGATCAACTCGACCCAACGTCGTTGCCTGAGATTCAAATCCGGTTGGGTGAAGATATATTTCAAACTTTGTTGATCGGTGAAGATCTCGCAACGATTACCGAGAAGGTAATGTCGCCAAGTTTTGAGTGCATGGAATACAGATGCAAGCTCTAGATCATGTGTGGGATAGTTTTCCTCATGGGGTGTAATTGCCATGAAGCATAGGCAATTACCTGACGATCTTGCATGAGTATGCAACCTAGTCCTTGTCGCGAGGCGTCGCAATAGATAATAAAGTCCTTGGAGAAATCTGGTAGTACCAGAACGGGAGCAGATGTCAGGCGTCTTTTCAGTTCCTGAAAGCTGAAATCGCACTGTGGAGTCCACTCGAACTTTTTATCTTTCTTGAGGAGTTCAGTCAGAGGTTTAGCAACCTTGGAGAAATTCTCGACGAAGCGGCGGCAATAGCTCGCTAAGCCAAGGAAGCTCCGAACTTGCTTGACTGTCTCAGGTGGAGTCCAATCAAGGACGGCTTGAACTCGCTCAGGATTGATAGCAATACCCTTACCAGAGATTACATGGCCTAGATAGGTCACTTTTGGCAACCAAAATTCACACTTGGAGAATTTGGCATAAAGGCGATGCTCTCGAAGTTTCGTCAATACCAGCCTTAGATGTTCGGCATGTTCCTCTTCATTCTTGGAGTAGATGGGTATATCATCGAGTTATACCACGACGAATTTATCCAAATACTCCATGAAGACTGAGTTCATTAACCGAGAGAAAGTGGCTGGGGCATTGGTTAAACCGAAGGACATGACAGTGTACTCGTATTGGCCATAGCGAGTAACAAAGGCCGTTTTGGGAATGTCCCTGTTTCTGATTTTGATTTGATGGTAGCCCAACCTCAAATCCATCTTGGATAAGACTGAGGATCCAGCGAGCTGATCATATAGATCATTGATCCTGGGAAGCGGATACTTGTTCTTGATAGTGACCAAGTTGACAGGTCGGTAATCTACAACCATCCAATCCGTTCCATCCTTCTTCTTGACGAAGAGGACGGGGCAAGCCCAAGGAGAGGAACTAGGACGGATGAAACCCTTTTTCAAGGACTCATCGAGTTGGTTCTTAAGCTCGGCTAGTTCTAAGGGTGCCATCTTATAGGGTCTTCTAGAAATTGGAACGGTTCCTGGAACAAGGTCTATCACAAACTCGACATCCCTGTCAGGTGGAACACCTGGCAGTTCTTCTGGAAAGACATCCGGGAAGTCTTGGACTACCGGAATATCTTCAAGGTCTAGAACGGGGTTGGCATTTAGGGAGTAAAGCTGGCGCTTGGCCACTCGAGTTAAGACATTGACTGTCTTGCCCGATGGGTGAGTAAGTTGAACGGTTCTAGTAGCACAATCAATCTTAGCATAATGAGCTGACATCCAGTCCATACCCAAGATGATGTTTATGTCCGAGGACTTGAGAGCTATTAAAGATGCAAGGAAGACAAGTCTATCAACAAGAATTTCGTTCCCATGGCTTACTCTAGAAGTTTGCCATTTGGAACCCGGAGTTTGAATTACCATGGAAGTGGGCATGTCACAGAATGTCGTGTTATGCAATCGAGCATAGTTCTCGGATATGAATGAATGAGATGCTCTAGTATCAAAAAGAACAGATGACGGATGGCAATTAACAAGGAGCGTACCAAGGACGATGTTAGGATCCTCATGAGCCTCCTCAGCTGAGACATATTTGACATGGCCACGTGCAGTGGTGACCGGCTTGGCGTAGAATGTCTTTCCCGCTGGCTTACCACAACCAACGGACTTTCCAGACTGATTGGGGTTGTTGTTCTGGGGACACTCTCGACTATAGTGACCCAGCTCTCCACACTTGAAACATGTCACAACATTGGGGCGTGGAGCGGCACTAGCAGCGGGGCCACCATAGTGCTTGGACGGTGCAACTGCTGGTTGGGGCGAGGCGCCTTAAAGGATGGCCTCAGAATGAACCTGGGTGGCAGTGTCGTTCTTGGAATCCACACCCGGCGCTTTTGAGATCCAGAGCCGTATGAAGAGCCAAAATCACGAGAGTGCTTGCGTGAAGCGTCATAGTCAGACTGGCATGTCTCAGCACTGATGGCTTTATTGACCAACTTTTGAAAGGAGGTGCACTCGTGCAGACGAAGATCGCGGTAAAGCTCAGGGCTAAGTCCCTTGCGGAACCTTGCCTGCTTCTTAGCGTCGGTGGATACCTCTTCAGGAGCATATCGTGCCAGATTCCCAAATTCACGACTATATGCATCCACAGTCAGTCTTCCTTGGGTGAAATTGCAGAACTCTTCCCTCTTGTGATCTATGAGACCTTCCGGGATGTGATGCTCACGGAAAGCCTCACTGAATTCAGCCCAAGTAGTGATTTGGCCGACCAGGCGCATAGCTTCAAAGTTTTCCCACCAAAGGCTAGCAGGGCCTTCGAGGTGATAGGCAGCATAGGTAACCTTATCAGCTTCGGCTACGTTAGCAGAACATACCTTGTGTGTGATGTTGCGGAGCCAGTCATCCGCGTCGAGGGGCTCGACGGAATGATTGAACTTTGGTGGGTACAACTTGATGAAGTCATTGATTGACACCAAGTCATTTCGCTGATGGCGTGCAGTGTTCTGCTCAATCCGCTCCAGCAAGCAGTTAGTCTCACGTTTGTTTCTTTCCGCCTCCAGCATAACTTCGGCCAGAGAAGGCGGGTGAGGCAGATTTTCACCCCTAGCTGCACTGGCTTACCCCTGCTCCGGGGCAGCAGGGTTGCTGCGGGTGTTGACCATCCTAGGAGAAAACAAGACAACTATTTAGATAAGGATGGCACAAACTTAGCAAGGAAGTGCAGAATGTAATGGATAACATGGAATGCTAAGATGTTCATTGCACAACATGGTAATATAGAAACTGCCATATATATACCATTGGTCATACACACCGTACATAGTTTAGTACAAGCCCAGGCTAGAGTACAACTACGGTGAAAGACATTAGATCTCATCGGAGGCATTCCAAGCTCCTATACATTATTTTTCTACACCTCCGGAGCGTAATACACACCAAGTCGTATCCCACGGTCACACAGGCTGTGGAGAATACAACTATTATAGTACTAGTGATACTACTACTAGATCAGACGGCTCCGTAGTAATCCTCATAGAAGTCGCCACCAAGGCCTGGAAGTGGAACATGATCATCTGGGAATAGATGGTCCGGCGGAACCTGCGGACCATAGGGACTCGGATGTGGCCTCGGTCCCACAGGTGGTGGCAGACGGGGACCACGAGGAGGGGTGATGCCTCCTACATCGCGCCACTCCGTACAATCTGGCAATCCAGACCGTATAGGGTACAAATCCCTCATGTCCATGTATCATGCCTGCACCGCAGGTGCAAACCGAGTCAAAGTGGCCCAATGATCAGAACGAGTGTGGAAAAGCTCCATACGCAAGGCCCGATTTTCGCGGTCCTTATCCTCGAGCATCTCGGCAGTGGTGCGGAGTAGTGACTCCTCATGTGAAGAGTCATAGTACAAAGCCTGATAGTACCCCTGTTGTAACGCCCCAGATATACTTTCCAGATTTGTATCCAACTCTTGCCGTCTCCGGCGCTAAGTTATATTTATTTCTCGGGTTCGGGTCTTTGTCTCCGTGTGTTGTTTTTCTTTTTAGTGCATCTCTTATCATGTCATCTCGTGCATTGCATTTGCATACATGTTCATCTCATGCATTCGAGCATTTTCCCCGTTGTCCGTTTTGCATTCCGACGCTTCGTTCTCCTCCGGTGGCCATTTCTAGCTTTCTTTCGTGTGTGGGGTTCAAACATTTCCGGATTGGACCGAGACTTGTCATGCGGCCTTGGCTTACTACCGGTAGACCACCCGTCAAGTTTCGGGTCATTTGGACTTCGTTTGATACTCCAACGGTTAACCGAGGGACCGAAAAGGCCTCGTGTGTGTTGCAGCCCAACACCCCCCAAATTTTTCCCAAAACCCACCAAACTCTGCTCCACGTCCTAGAGCGTTCGATCACGATCGCGTGGGCGAAAACCGCACCTCATTTGGACTCTCCTAGCTCCACTTATGCCTATTTAAACACCCCCCATTTCGGATCTCGTCTTCCTCCCCGTCCTCCTCCTAAAAAAAACAGATCAACCCCCGCCACCGACGGACGTGTCCGGATCCGACCAGACAACGTCCGCCCGCCGCCGCCGCCACGTGTCCCCGCGGGACCAGTTCGCCGCCGCCACCGACGCGGGCCCGAGGCCCAGCGCCGGCCCCCGAGGCCTGATCCGCCGCCGCCCTTCGTCCCGCGCCCCGCCGCCGTCCTCTTCCCGGCCGGCCGCCGGCGCCGCCGCGCCCCGCCACCGCTCGCCGCTCCGGCCGCCGGCCTCCTCGCCGCCCCGCGCCCCGATCCGCCGCCGAGCTCCGCCGCCCTCGCCCGCCACTCCAGCGACCGACTCCGGTCGGCCCGGCCTCCTCCGACCTCCCCGGCGCCGCCTCGCGTCTCCCTCCGGTGAGCTCCGGCGAGAGCCCGGCGGACCTCGAATCCCGTGCCGGCGTGAACAGTGTTTTGGATCCAGATCTGGATCTCGGGTTGACTTCTCTCCCCCTAACCCTAATTTTTCGTGCTATGTTTGACTGCTCGTGTCTCCTCATCCGTAACTCCGATTTGGGCATATAATATATCAAAATCTTTGCCTCGACATGTAAATCATTTCGTTCCATTGCATCATTAGCATTTGAGGTCATCTTGTTGCCCAAAATGCTGTTAGAAGGAGGCTTCGTGAGTTAAATTGCAGATCCGTTAGTTCATCATGCACTTTTGTCATTTTTGCCATGTTTAATTCGTGCATGATATGCCTGTGCCCCTTTGGGATGAATTGTTAAGCATTTTGTCTTCTTTCCAGAGGTGCCACCCATGCATTTTTAGGATGTGTGTGTTGTCTTGTGCAAGCTTGCGAAGAGAGGTACCTGAGATTGCTGATTTCAGGGACTTAGTGATTTTCACTAAGTCTGGGATATTCTAGTTCATGATGCCATATGTCCAGCTTGTTTCCTAGTGATCCGTGCCTCTTTTGAGGATGATCAGTAAGGGAGTTTTGATATTTATGTTATTCTCTATCCATCCATGTCTTTGTTTGCATATGTGGAGTGCTCTAGGTTGACTCAATCGAGCTCAACTTTTGCTTCGTTGTTAATCTGGGCAGATCGTCAACTTGTTTGCGATTTTGCCGATGCTACCGTTAGTGTTCCATGCATGCTATGCCTTTGTTCTTGCCATGTGTAGCTAGCATATTGTGCCTTCTTGCTGGTTATATGCTTTCCTTGCCATGACTTGCACCGTACTGAGTGCATCGAGCTCGTTTACATGCCTTCGTGAGTTAAATTTCTGCATGTCTCAGTTTTCACTAAGTCTGAAAACTGATTGTGTTCGAGCTATGTTCGTGAGCTCGGTGGAGTATTTTGTGAACCCTTTTGACCCCAGGTCACTTTGGGTGTTTTGTTAAGCTTGTTGAGTAGCTCCATGCCATGTTCTTACTTCTCATGTTCAGGTTTTGTATCATGTTGTTTTGCTGCTCCGAAGAGGGCTTCGTGATCTGAAATTTCAGGCTAGTGTTAATTTCACTAAGGCTGGAATCTGTTTTTGCGTTTGCGTTTTTGCCATGCTTGTTTGAACTTCTTATTGGATGAATTTGCCTATGGCTCAGTGTTAGTGTTTTGTTAACCATCTTGTGTACATCACTGCCATGTATTTTGTTTTCATGTTTGGTGGCGGTAGCATGTTCATTTCGTTGCATTTAGGAGCCTACTTGCTGTATATCGCAGATCGGTTCGTTTCGTAAAACGCTCGCCATTTCCAAACCGTAGCTCCGATTCCTATGATCTTTATATCGTTTTCAGGTGATTTCTTCCCCTCCATCCAGTGGCACACTTGGTTTTCCAAGTTGAGGCCAAGTTCATGCATTTTCTGTAATGTCTTGCATTTTGCATCCCGCATCGCATCCCGCATAGCATACCGTCTTTGCATATTATTGTTGCCCTTGCACGTGGTTGATTGTATTCTTGTTGCTTGTTTGTGTTGTTGGGTAGAGCCGGGAGACGAGTTTGCTAACGAGGAGCCCGTTGAGTGTGCTTTTGAGGATCCAGTCAACTCTGACAGCTTTGCAGGCAAGATGATCATACCCTCGAAATCACTACTATCTTTGCTATGCTAGTTTGCTCGCTCTTTTGCTTTGCCACTGCTACGATGCCTACCACTTGCTTGTCAGCCTCCCAATTGCATGATTGAACCTCTAACCTACCATTGTCCTAGCAAACCGTTGATTGGCTATGTTACCGCTTTGCTCAGCCCTTCTTATAGCGTTGTTAGTTGCAGGTGAAGATTGGAGCCGTTCCTTGTTGGAACATTTATTTACTTGTTGGGATATCATTATATTGCTATGTTATCTTAATGCATCTATATACTTGGTAAAGGGTGGAAGGCTCGGCCTCTCGCCTAGTGTTTTGTTCCACTCTTGCCGCCCTAGTTTCCGTCATATCGGTGTTATGTTCCCGGATTGTTGCGTCCCGTACGCGGTTGGGCTATAATGGGAACCCCTTGATAGTTCGCCTTGATTAAAGCTTTTCCAGCAATGCCCAACATTGGTTTATCATTTGCCGCCTACCCCCTTTTTCCCTTGGGTTTCCGGAGCCCGAGGGTCATCTTTATTTTAGCCCCCCACGGGCCAGTGCTCCTCTGAGTGTTGGTCCGAACTAGAGCCCTGTGCAGCGCCACCTCGGGGAAACTCAAGGGCTGGTTTTAGTTGTACGGATTGCTCATCTGAGTGTGCCCTGAGAAAGAGATATGTGCAGCTCCTATCGGGATTTGTCGGCACATTCGGGCGGTGTTGCTGGACTTGTTTTAACCTGTCGAATCATCTTGTTGTACCGAGATACCGAGTCTAATCGGTGTGTCTTGGGTGGAGGTCTATTCCTTCGTTGACCGTGAGAGCTTGTTATGGGCTAAGTTGGGACTCCCCTGCAGGGATTGATCTTTCGAAAGCCGTGCCCGCGGTTATGGGCAGATGGGAATTTGTTAATGTCCGGTTGTAGATAAATTTAACTAAACTTAATTAAAATGAATCAACCGTGTGTGTTACCGTGATGGCCCCTTCTCGGCGGAGTCCGGGAAGTGGACACGGTGTTGGAGTTATGCTTGTGTAGGATGTTCCTTTAGCTTCTCGCTCGTGCTTCGCCTCCTCTTCTCGCTCTCTTTTGCGTATAAGTTAGCCACCACATATGCTAGTCGCTTGCTGCAGCTCCACTTATACTTGCCTTATCCATTCCTATAAGCTTAAATAGTCTTGATCGCGAGGGCGCGAGATTGCTGAGTCCCTGTGGCTCACAGATACTACAACTCCAGATGCAGGTCCAGGTGTTTCTGCTCCGGTTGACGATTACGAGCTCAAGTGGGAGTTCGACGAGGACTCTCAGCGATACTACGTGTCTTTTCCGGATGATCAGTAGTGGTGCCTAGTTGGGGTTATCGATTCAGGGCCTTGTCGCATGTTGGGGGTCTTTTCTATTTTGGCACCATAGTCGGGCCATGAGTGATTTGTATGATGGATGTTATTTATGTACTTTGATGTGACGTGGCGAGTGTAAGCCAACTACGTTTCTCCCCTTTATATTATTTATGTACATGGGATGTGTAATGATTTCCCGACTTGCGACATTGCTTTCAATGCGGTTATGCCTCTAAGTCGTGCCTCGACACGTGGGAGGTATAGCCGCATCGAGGGCGTTACAAGTTGGTAATCAGAGCCTTCCCCGACCTTAGGAGCCCCATTGCTTGATCGTTTTTAGCAGCCGAGTTGTGTCTAGAAAAATGTTTTGAGTCATTTAGGAATTATATATCGGAGAGCTTAGGAATTCTTTTTACTTCCCAGTCTCCTCATCGCTCTGGTAAGGCATCCTGATGTAGAGTTTTGACTCTTCTCTTCTCAAATTTCACTAAAAAAATTTTAGGATCACGCGAGTATCTTGGTTTTGTTCCGATGGTTTTGTGACGAGAACATTGTTCTTGGTGCCTCCTGTCTTTAGGGGTTGTGGCAGTGTCCCGGGGAGTTGAGCTCCGAGGTGTTGTCGTAACAATTTTATCGTTGCAATTCTGGTATACTTGAGATATGTGCGCGACATTGAAAATCTCCTTTATGCAGTTCGTTGGTGAGATAACCTCGACGCCACCCAGTACTGGGGCGGGAGTTCGGGAGTATCACCATAACTTGTATAACGGATGATTTTTGAAGGTTGAGATAGATGGTTTCCGAAGGTTTCTTGGTTATGTGTTGAAGGATGGATACAGCTGGATGTAGGATTGCTAGCTTGAGTGAGATATTATGCTCCCCTGTATCCCCAACACCTGATTGCATAACCGGGAAAAATTTCGGGAATTTCATAGGTGGGAATTCAAGTAGCCTTAGGATATCTTTCCGACAGATGTATGATATGAAATTGGGGTTCGACGTCTAGTGGTTCGCCTATTCACGGTCGATTTTACAGTGGTCTCGTTGTGTCTTAAAGAGTCCTTGGCTATGCTGACTCGGGGACGCTTCGTATGTCATGTGCACTGCCTTGTACATGATGGTGTTGTACGATCGAGCCCGTGTAGGTCCCACCACGAAAACTTCGGACGAAATTTCTATCATGTATTTATTCCGGCTTATTCCGCAAGCCAACCCTTGGTTTTATTTTGAGTTGTGGCATTCGTTTTGCTTCGACGTCATATGTTGATTCCATCCCTCGTTGTTGTACCCCTTCTACCTGATTCTTCGTGGCTTCGCAATTTAGGAATATGTGACCACTTCAAGAGAAGTGCATTCGTTCATTTTGTTCGGATGTGAAGACTTTATGTTGCAATTATCATTCCGTTGGATTCAGCTTCAATATTTGTCTATTTGTGTGCTAATGGTGGTCAACCTGTTCAGGATGGCTCCCGCTAAGAGCACCAGTCAGAACCAGAATCAAGATCCGCCACCGCCTCCACCTCCTCCAGAGGCATGGCAAGCTGTGATGGCCGCAACCAATGCAAACACTCAGCTGATCATGCAAATTCTCCAAGAGCGCAATCAAGGCAGTCAAGGGAATCAAGGCAGCAACCAGGGTCACTTTGCTACACTCAACCAGTTCCTTGCTAACGGGCCAAAGACTTTCAGTAAATGTGTTGAGGCAACCGATGCTGACGATTGGCTTGTGGATCTGTGTAAGCATTTCGAGTGCAGCAATGTCAGGCCTGAGGACTTTGTGAAATTCGCTTCCTTCCAACTCAAAGATCAGGTTGTAGAGTGGTTCCAGCAGTACAAGGATTCCAGAGGTGGACGTTTGATCACTTGGGATGATTTTCGTCAAGATTTCCGCGCTCATCACATTCCTCAAAGTGTGGTTGAGAGTAAGCGTCAGGAATTCCGCAATCTGAAGCAAGGCTCTTTGTCTGTCTATGACTACAACAAGTTGTTCCAGAAGCTCGCCCGTTTTGCCAAGCAGGATGTTCCTGATGAGAAGAGCATGATCTATCAGTTCAAGGGTGGTCTTCGTGAAGAAATTCAGCTCGCTCTTGTCCTCTTTGAGCCGTTGAGATACGATGAGTTCTACAACATGGCACTGAAGCAAGAGGCTACTCAGTTGAGGTGTGATGCTTCCAGGAAGCGTGCCAGAGATGTTACTCCTTCTTCCTCTACTCAAGTGGCCAAGCAGCAGAAGTATTGGCTTCCTCCTCCTCCGTTCCGTCAGCCGTATCAGCAGAAGAGCAAAGGTGGCAGTGGTTTCTCCCACCCACCCAACCCAGGCTTTCAGAACAAGACTTCGTCTCAAGCTCCAAGATTGAGTGCTCCGTATCACCGTCCGCTTTCTGAGGTCACGTGCAACAAGTGCCAACAGAAGGGTCACTATGCCAACAAGTGTACCAACCAGAGGCGTCTTCCTCCTCCTCCTCCTATCAGATCGGCAAGTACAGCTATGGTCAAGCACAATCCCAAGCATGCCAAGGTCAATATGGTGAATGCAGCTCAGGCAGAGGATTCTTCAGATGTCATCATGGGTAACCTTCCTGTTAATGATATTCCTGCAAAAGTTCTTTTTGACACTGGTGCATCGCATTGTTTCATCTCGAGACCTTTTGTTTCCAAGCATGATTTTGTTACTCAAATGTTGCCGAGACCGTTGTCTATTGACTCTCCGGCCAACCTCTTGACATCTCGAGTGTGTGTTCCGGATGTTACTATCACTTTGGGCAACTGCAAGTTTCTCTCTTCTCCGGTGGTTCTTGGTAATTCGGACATTGATCTTATTCTTGGGATGGACTGGCTCTCTAAACACAAGGCTCACCTCGATTGTGCAGCCAGGCAGATTCAACTGACTCATTCGTCTGAGGATGTCATTGTCTTTGCCGCTCGGGATAATACCATCCGGTTGTTTTCTCTCAATGAGAAGGGTGAATTGGATGCTATTTCGCAGATTCCGGTTGTTTGCGAGTATCAAGACGTCTTCCCAGAAGAACTTCCAGGGATGCCTCCAAACCGGCTGGTTGAATTTGTTATTGAACTTGAGCCCGATACGGAACATGTGTGCAAACGTCCCTACAAGCTCGGCCCCGAAGAGTTGAAGGAGTTGAAGAAACAACTCGATGAGCAAGAAAGATTGGGTCTTATCCGGCCTAGTACTTCTCCGTGGGGTTGTGGTGTTCTTTTTGTGAAGAAGAAGGATGGTTCGAGCCGACTTTGTGTTGATTACCGTCCAGTGAACAAGAAGACCATCAAGAACAAATACCCACTTCCCAACATCAATGAGCTGTTCGAACAACTCAAGGGTGCTCAAGTATTCTCCAAGCTTGATCTCCGTATGGGTTATCATCAGATTCGTATTCGTGAGCAAGATATTCCCAAGACGGCGTTCAGAACAAGCTTTGGTTCATATGAATACACCGTCATGTCTTTTGGCCTCGCCAACGCTCCTCTGACGTTCTCTCGCATGATGAACTTCATCTTCAGCCCCTACACCAATGACTTCGTTTTGGTCTATCTCGACGACATTCTGGTTTTCTCCAAGAACAAGGAAGATCATGCCAAGCATTTGCGTTTGGTTCTTGACAAGCTCAGGGAACATCAGTTCTACGCCAAGTTCTCCAAGTGTGAATTTTGGCTCGATGAGGTTCTTTATCTTGGTCATATCATCTCTGCCAAGGGCATATCCGTGAATCCTGAGAAGGTGTCTGCAATTGTGAATTGGGAACCTCCTCAGAACGTGAAGCAACTCCGCAGTTTCCTCGGTCTCGCAAGCTATTGCAGAAGATTCGTTGAAAACTTTTCTAAGATCGCCAAGCCTCTCTCAAATCTTCTTCAGAAGCACGTCAAGTATGTTTGGTCTCCGGAGTGTGATATTGCTTTCAACACTTTGAAAGAGAAGTTGATCACTGCTCCAGTTCTGACTCCGCCTGATGAAACCAAGCCGTACGAGGTCTTTTGTGATGCCTCTCTCCAAGGTCTCGGTGCTGTACTGATGCAAGAGAAGAAAGTGGTTGCTTATACATCTTGCCAGTTGAAGCCTAATGAGAAGAACTACCCCACTCATGATCTCGAGTTGGCGGCAGTTGTGCATGCTTTGTTGACTTGGAGACATCTTCTATTGGGAAGGAAAGTGGACATTTTCACTGATCAGAAGAGTCTCAAGTACATCTTCACTCAGCCTAATCTCAACCTCAGGCAGACTCGATGGGTCGAAATGATTCAAGAGTACAATCCGAGTATTGAGTATACTCCAGGCAAGGCTAATGTGATTGCTGACGCTTTGAGCAGAAAAGCATATTGCAACAGTCTGATTCTCAAGCCCTATCAACCCAAGCTTTGTGAAGCTTTCCGCAAACTTAATCTGCAAATTGTTCCTCAAGGTTTCCTCGCCAACCTTCAAGTTTCTCCTACCTTGGAAGACCAGATTCGCCAAGCCCAGCTTCTTGATGCTATGGTGAAGAAGGTGAAGATTGGTATTGCAAAGAGTCAGTCCAAGTACAAGTGCTACCGACTTGATGACAAGGACACTCTCTTCTTCGAGGATCGAATTGTTGTGCCCAAAGGTGAACTTCGAAAAGTGATCATGAACGAGGCGCACAACTCTCTCCTCTCCATCCACCCTAGTAGTACGAAGATGTATCAGGATCTCAAGCAAGCTTATTGGTGGACTCGAATGAAGCGCGAGATCGCTCAATTCGTGAACGAGTGTGATGTCTGCAGAAGAGTGAAGGCAGAACACCAAAGGCCAGCAGGTCTCCTCCAACCTCTTGCCATTCCAGAATGGAAGTTTGACCACATCGAAATGGACTTCGTGACTGGGTTTCCAAAGTCTAAGCGTGGCAATGATGCTATATTTGTTGTCATCGACAAGCTCACCAAAGTGGCTCACTTTCTGCCTATCAAAGAGTCAATCACTGCAGCTCAATTGGCGGAACTCTATACCTCTCGCATTGTCTCTCTGCACGGTATTCCTCAAGTGATATCTTCAGACCGTGGCAGCATCTTTACCTCCAAGTTTTGGGATTCTTTTCAGAAGGCCATGGGCACTAGCATCCGCTTCAGCACTGCTTTCCATCCTCAAACGAGCGGTCAAGTCGAGCGTGTCAACCAGATTCTCGAAGACATGCTCAGGGCTTGTGTGATTTCTTTCGGCATGAACTGGGAGGACTGTCTTCCTTATGCTGAATTCTCATACAACAACAGTTTTCAAGCAAGTTCGGGCAAGGCCCCCTTTAAAATTCTGTATGGCAGGAAGTGCCGTACCCCTCTCAACTAGTCTGAAACCGGTGAACGTCAGCTGCTGGGTAATGATCTAATCACAGAAGCAGAAGAAATGTGCAAAGTCATTCGTGATAACCTCAAAGCAGCCCAATCCCGCCAGAAGAGCTACTATGATAGTAAGCACCGTGATTTGGCTTTTGAGATCGGAGATCACGTTTACCTCCGCGTCTCTCCTATGAAAGGTACTCGTTGCTTCGGTATCAAAGGGAAGCTTGCCCCCAGATACGTCGGACCTTTCAAGATTGCTAGCAAGAGAGGCGACCTCGCCTATCAGCTCGAGCTTCCTTCAAACTTTGCCAATGTTCATGATGTGTTCCATGTCTCTCAGCTCCGAAAGTGCTTCAAGACGCCTGACCGCACCATCAACTTCGAGGACATTGAGCTCCAAGAAGATCTCTCCTATCGTGAGCACCCAGTTGCTATTCTTGAAGAGACTGAACGCAAGACTCGCAACAAGTCAATCAAATTCCTCAAAGTCAAGTGGTCTCACCATTCCGACCGTGAAGCTACCTGGGAACGCGAGGATCACCTTCGTTCTGAGTACCCGGAGTTCTTTCAGTCCTAGATCTCGGGACAAGATCTTTTCGTAGTGGTGGAGTGTTGTAACGCCCCAGATATACTTTCCAGATTTGTATCCAACTCTTGCCGTCTCCGGCGCTAAGTTATATTTATTTCTCGGTTTCGGGTCTTTGTCTCCGTGTGTTGTTTTTCTTTTTCGTGCATCTCTTATCATGTCATCTCGTGCATTGCATTTGCATACATGTTCATCTCATGCATTCGAGCATTTTCCCCGTTGTCCGTTTTGCATTCCGACGCTTCGTTCTCCTCCGGTGGCCATTTCTAGCTTTCTTTTGTGTGTGGGGTTCAAACATTTCCGGATTGGACCGAGACTTGTCATGCGGCCTTGGCTTACTACCGGTAGACCGCCCGTCAAGTTTCGGGTCATTTGGACTTCGTTTGATACTCCAACGGTTAAACGAGGGACCGAAAAGGCCTCGTGTGTGTTGCAGCCCAACACCCCCCAAATTTGTCCCAAAACCCACCAAACTCTGCTCCATGTCCTAGAGCGTTCGATCACGATCGCGTGGGCGAAAACCGCACCTCATTTGGACTCTCCTAGCTCCACTTATGCCTATTTAAACACCCCCCATTTCGGATCTCGTCTTCCTCCCCGTCCTCCTCCTAAAAAAAACAGATCAACCCCCGCCACCGACGGACGTGTCCGGATCCGACCAGACAACGTCCGCCCGCCGCCGCCATCCAACCCGCCGCCGCCACGTGTCCCCGCGGGACCAGTTCGCCGCCGCCACCGACGCGGGCCCGAGGCCCAGCGCCGGCCCCCGAGGCCCGATCCGCCGCCGCCCTTCGTCCCGCGCCCCGCCGCCGTCCTCTTCCCGGCCGGCCGCCGGCGCCGCCGCGCCCCGCCACCGCTCGCCGCCCCGCGCCCCGATCCGCCGCCGAGCGCCGCCGCCCTCGCCCGCCACTCCGGCGACCGACTCCGGTCGGCCCGGCCTCCTCCGACCTCCCCGGCGCCGCCTCGCGTCTCCCTCCGGTGAGCTCCGGCGAGAGCCCGGCGGACCTCGAATCCCGCGCCGGCGTGAACAGTGTTTTGGATCCAGATCTGGATCTCGGGTTGACTTCTCTCCCCCTAACCCTAATTTTTTGTGCTATGTTTGACTGCTCGTGTCTCCGCATCCGTAACTCCGATTTGGGCATATAATATATCAAAATCTTCGCCTCGACATGTACATCATTTCGTTCCATTGAATCATTAGCATTTGAGGTCATCTTGTTGCCCAAAATGCTGTTAGAAGGAGGCTTCGTGAGTTAAATTGCAGATCCGTTAGTTCATCATGCACTTTTGTCATTTTTGCCATGTTTAATTCGTGCATGATATGCCTGTGCCCCTTTGGGATGAATTGTTAAGCATTTTGTCTTCTTTCCAGAGGTGCCACCCATGCATTTTTAGGATGTGTGTGTTGTCTTTTGCAAGCTTGCGAAGAGAGGTACCTGAGATTGCTGATTTCAGGGACTTAGTGATTTTCACAAAGTCTGGGATATTCTAGTTCATGATGCCATATGTCCAGCTTGTTTCCTAGTGATCCGTGCCTCTTTTGAGGATGATCAGTAAGGGAGTTTTGATATTTATGTTATGCTCTATCCATCCATGTCTTTGTTTGCATATGTGGAGTGCTCTAGGTTGACTCAATCGAGCTCAACTTTTGCTTCGTTGTTAATCTGGGCAGATCGTCAACTTGTTTGCGATTTTGCCGATGCTACCGTTAGTGTTCCATGCATGCTATGCCTTTGTTCTTGCCATGTGTAGCTAGAATATTGTGCCTTCTTGCTGGTTATATGCTTTCCTTGCCATGACTTGCACCGTACTGAGTGCATCGAGCTCGTTTACATGCCTTCGTGAGTTAAATTTCTGCATGTCTCAGTTTTCACCAAGTCTGAAAACTGATTGTGTTCGAGCTATGTTCGTGAGCTCGGTAGAGTATTTTGTGAACCCTTTTGACCCCAGGTCACTTTGGGTGTTTTGTTAAGCTTGTTGAGTAGATCCATGCCATGTTCTTACTTGTCATGTTCAGGTTTTGTATCATGTTGTTTTGCTGCTCCGAAGAGGGCTTCGTGATCTGAAATTTCAGGCTATTGTTAATTTCACTAAGGCTGGAATCTGTTTTGCGTTTGCATTTTTGCCATGCTTGTTTGAACCTCTTATTGGATGAATTTGCCTATGGCTCAGTGCTAGTGTTTTGTTAACCATCTTGTGTACATCACTGCCATGTATTTTGTTTTCATGTTTGGTGGCTGTAGCATGTTCATTTCGTTGCATTTAGGAGCCTACTTGCTGTATATCGCAGATCGGTTCGTTTCGTAAAACGCTCGCCATTTCCAAACCGTAGCTCCGATTCCTATGATCTTTATATCGTTTTCAGGTGATTCTTCCCCTCCATCCAGTGGCACACTTGGTTTTCCAAGTTGAGGCCAAGTTCATGCATTTTCTGTAATGTCTTGCATTTTGCATCCCGCATCGCATCCCACATAGCATACCGTCTTTGCATATTATTGTTGCCCTTGCACGTGGTTGATTGTATTCTTGTTGCTTGTTTGTGTTGTTGGGTAGAGCCGGGAGACGAGTTTGCTAACGAGGAGCCCGTTGAGTGTGCTTTTGAGGATCCAGTCAACTCTGACAGCTTTGCAGGCAAGATGATCATACCCTCGAAATCACTACTATCTTTGCTATGCTAGTTTGCTCGCTCTTTTGCTTTGCCACTGCTACGATGCCTACCACTTGCTTGTCAGCCTCCCAATTGCATGATTGAACCTCTAACCTACCATTGTCCTAGCAAACCGTTGATTGGCTATGTTACTGCTTTGCTCAGCCCTTCTTATAGCGTTGTTAGTTGCAGGTGAAGATTGGAGCCGTTCCTTGTTGGAACATTTATTTACTTGTTGGGATATCATTATATTGCTATGTTATCTTAATGCATCTATATACTTGGTAAAGGGTGGAAGGCTCGGCCTCTCGCCTAGTGTTTTGTTACACTCTTGCCGCCCTAGTTTCCGTCATATCGGTGTTATGTTCCCGGATTGTTGCGTCCCTTACGCGGTTGGGCTATAATGGGAACCCCTTGATAGTTCGCCTTGATTAATGCTTTTCCAGCAATGCCCAACATTGGTTTTATCATTTGCCGCCTACCCCCCTTTTCCCTTGGGTTTCCGGAGCCCGAGGGTCATCTTTATTTTAGCCCCCCACGGGCCAGTGCTCCTCTGAGTGTTGGTCCTAGCTGCACTGGCTTCCCCCTGCTCCGGGGCAGCAGGGTTGCTGCGGGTGTTGACCATCCTAGGAGAAAACAAGACAACTATTTAGATAAGGATGGCACAAACTTAGCAAGGAAGTGCAGAATGTAATGGATAACATGGAATGCTAAGATGTTCATTGCACAACATGGTAATATAGAAACTGCCATATATATACCATTGGTCATACACACCGTACATAGTTTAGTACAAGCCCAGGCTAGAGTACAACTACGGTGAAAGACATTACATCTCATCGGAGGCATTCCAAGCTCCTATACATTATTTTTCTACACCTCCGGAGCGTAATACACACCAAGTCGTATCCCACGGTCACACAGGACTGTGGAGAATACAACTATTATAGTACTAGTGATACTACTACTAGCTCAGATGGCTCCGTAGTAATCCTCATAGAAGTCGCCACCAAGGCCTGGAAGTGGAACATGATCATCTGGGAATAGACGGTCCGGCGGAGCCTGCGGACCATAGGGACTCGGATGTGGCCTCGGTCCCACAGGTGGTGGCAGACGGGGACCACGAGGAGGGGTGATGCCTCCTACATCGCTCCACTCCGTACAATCTGGCAATCCAGACCGTATAGGGTACAAGTCCCTCATGTCCATGTATCATGCCTGCATCGCAGGTGCAAACCGAGTCAAAGTGGCCCAATGATCAGAACGAGTGTGGAAAAGCTCCATACGCAAGGCTCAATTTTCGCGGTCCTTATCCTCGAGCATCTCGGCAGTGGTGCGGAGTAGTGACTCCTCATGTGAAGAGTCATAGTACAAAGCCAGATAGTACCCCTGTGCTCCAGGAAGTGAGGCTGGCATGTAAGGAAGTCGGTGTTCTGAAGCAAGGCAGTCCTGGCTCGAATGATAGTCACCATTGAATAGGCTGCATCCTGCACAGACATCTCAATAGTGACCCCAAGTCCATAGGAACAGTGAAGGGGCTCAGTGGCTCCAGGATAAGAGGGATTTATCCTAACGGTATAGAGGTACTGGCTCTGGTTGAAGTCTCTGAACTGCTCCTCGACGGTATATTCCGGATACCACCGATAGCCTGACTCGACCATCACTCGAACCAACATGGCCGTGTGGCCGGGCACATCGAGGCACCGGGTCAGACGAACCACTTGGTTCTGCAAACGGGTGGCCATCTGAAAGCACAGAATAATGCAAAGGCATTAGAATTTTCTAGGGGAAATCGGACAGCATAACGGCTGTAAATGCTCAGAAAAAGATTTGAGACATCCACAATAGTTTGCAATACCACTCAACAACATCATATCAAGGTTCCGATTCAACTGGCAACATACTAAAAGTAGTAGAAACTGAACTGTGGCTGGTAACAACAATCCTATAAGCTACTACGGATTAGTAACACGTGAACCTGATGGAAGAAGAGAGCCTAGTCCTTAACCCATGTTGAATGAGAAGAGAATGACTCAGATCAGAGGGCATAAGGTAAAGGAGTAAAAGAGCCTTACGTTCCCTCCCACAATCAATTCCCCTACATATAACTAAAGCATTTCTAGACTCGACATCGACTAGTTTGGCTCAATGAACCTACAGGCAGTCCGGCTCTGATGCCAACGCTGTCAGGACCCCGATTCCAAGTCACATCGATCTAGCCGGTAACACCTCATATCACATTGCGGCCTCACGCACGGTATCCCCACGGGTGTCGCCTTACCATGGCCCGGGACCGTTTGCACCTTTTGGCTCACGTATATGATAGTGTCACTAGCATCCATATGACAGAGAACCCGGGCCGACATGGCTAGTCGTGAACCCAAAGCGGCACAGACCTATGGAGACAGGCATACATGAATCACATCGAGCATGTCGGTCATCAGCGTGTGAATCCAGGCTGTAGCACTAGGCTAACAGGACTCCGGGGAACCCGGGCTATAGCAGGCTAGGTAGGACTCTGGAAGTCACCGCGTGACATTTCCCCGAAGGGACAGACATAGGAACAAAGTGAAACACATGCCGGACAGTCAAGTGTCCTGAGAAGTAGTGCTGGGCTAGCAGGACTCCGGTGAACTGGGCTGTAGCGGACTACTATGGCTCAAGGAGCACTAGACTACATTTCCCCATAAGAGAGGCTGCCAAGGATAAACAACTAGATTGTCAGATCCCACACGTACCAAGCATTTCAATCATACACACAATATGCTCGATATGTGCAAATACAACATGGCATCACAACAAAACTCTACAACTCAAGTACTTTATTTAAAGACTCCAGAGAGCCATACATAACATGTTCATATAGGTAGGGGTCACATGACCCAACACTCAAGTCATACAAGCATACAAGCACATGTGGAAGCAAATAGTCTAAGTATAGACACTAGAAAGAAAGAAGGCTTATCGAAGCCTGTCTATCTACATAGGGCCCTCCATGGCCAGGATCACCACCTGGGTGGCAAGTCACTCATCGACGTCGAGATCTACATAAAACCCATCGGAGGGGGCGGTGTTGTCGTCTGAAAACCGTAATTAAGCAAACATGAGTACAAAGGTACTCAGCAAGTCTTACATCAGAACCTACTATACATGCTCATTCTCAAGAAGGTTGTGGAGTTATTGCAGCAAGCCAGCTTTGACTCTTGGCTAAGCTATCCTACGAGACACCACTATTAAAATAGTTTTCGCACACGAGTCCACTAATCACCAACACAGTACTCCACCAGGGATCCTCCCTCGTCATCCTACGAGAGGGCCATCCTCGGTACTCACACTTATCTTGAGTCTTTTAGTAGTAACCATTAACTTGACTATGAACTGTATAGGCAACCAAGTAGTCCTTTACCGCGGACGCGGCTATTCAAATAGATGATGTTAACCCTGCAGGGGTGTACTTCTTCATACACGCTCTCACCACTTACCGTCGTTTACACGAAATGTACTCGGCAACCTTCAAGCGGAAGCCCAACGAGGGTGTCGGCCATGGCCTACCTAAACACTCAAGTCTCTAGTCCAGGTTTATCGTCTATCCAGGTTCCATCCGCAGGGAGTTCGGCCGAGGTTTCCACATACGGCCCCGGACGATGTGAACAGGGTTCCCGAGACACCAAACAGGTGATTCGGTACACCGTGCCACGGTGTATCTACCGCAACATAGCCCACCCCTAGGGTCAGCGCTACACACGGCCGCCAACACATAACCTACAAACACCAGAAACTAATTGCAACTCCTGGACAGAGTACTAGGGTGGTTAAGAAGCCGAGAGGGTCCATTGGTTGCGGGCCCAATGTATGGTAGTAGCTGATTCTTAAATCACACATACAGATCTCAGTTCTTAGGGACGGGCTCAATGAAACAACCCACCATGTACTCCTACGTGGCCTCTCATCGATACCTTTACCAAATCATGTTCAACACATTCCTCGCATTACCGACATAATCATTTCACTCTAGCCCATCACCCAGATGAACCAGACCTGACACAACTCTAAGCATAGTAGGCATAGCAAGGTAGGAAACACATACATGGCTCAATCAACTCCTACACATGCTAGTGGGTTTCATCTAGTTACTGTGGCAATGACAGGTCATGCAGAGGATAAGGATTCAACTACCGCAGCACACGGCAGTTTGAAACGTTGTTGTCTTAATGCAGTAAATGAGAGCAGAGGCGAGAACATGGGATTGTATCGATATTATCAATGGGGCTGCTTGCCTGATGGAGTAGTAGTAGGGTACTGCCCTTCAGTTGGATACTCGGAGATATCCTCGGAGGCAGAACCTACCATGAGAGACACACAGAACATAATCAACACATGACAATATGCAACAATATGATGCATGCTATGATATGGCAAAAAGATGTATCCTTCCTAATGCAATGTGAAACAAGTTGAAATGGTTGCATTTGAATCAAAGATTCAAATGAAAGCTTAAGCTCTTATGCATAATAAGTGTATTAGCTTGTTTCACCTAAACAGCAAGGTTAAAGTGTTTTGTCATGCATGAAACCATTACAGATGGATAGATTGAATTTTTCTGATCATTTTTCATATATAATTTGTTTGATTTGGAGCTATGGTTGATTTTCTATGATTTTTAGAAGTTTAGGCTATTTTCTGGAATTTCCTATATGAAAATAAATCCAGAAATTAAATAATTGCGTCAGCACTGCGTCACTGTGACGTCAGCGAGTCAAAGGCGCCAGGGGCCAGTCAAACCTGACTGGTGGGGCCCACTAGTCAGTGACTCTATGCACTAACTATGTTTAGTTAGCCTAATTAACTGGGCAGGGCCCACTAGTCAGTGACTATACTAATTAAACTAACCTAGTTAGTTAGCACTAACAGAGTAATTAGTCGGGCCGGGCCTGCATGTCAGTGAAAGAGAGGGGGAGGTCAACCCGTGTCAGCAGAGTCAACCTCGCCGGTCAGCGGGTCAAAGCCTGCCGGCGTTTAGCCGCTGGCGAGGCCAGACGCGGCAGCGCGCTGCGGGAATTGCCCATAGGGCACCATTTGATGCGCGGAGAGCGGCTACAGGTAGTTGCTGCTCGCCCGCATCCAACCACGGTGACGGCGTGGCCGGGGAGTAGCCGAAGCATCGCCGGCGACGAGCTCGGCGGAGGCCAAGGCTCGGGTGTGCTCGTGCTCGTGGCTGCGGTGGCCTAGGCGATGCGGCGAAAGCACCTACAACATCTACGCAGCACGGGGAGTGTGACGGGCACAAGCCCGTGACCAAATGGTCACCGGAGCATCGCCGGCGACGTGGTCAGGCGGCGGCGCGTTCGGGCACAAGAGGCGCGGCGTCTACGGCGTTCTAGGGGCGAAACAAAAGGTATGGGGAGGTTCAGCAGCTCACGGGGAAGCTGTGGAGGCAGTCAGTGTGCTCGGGGAAGGCTCGGTGTGGTCGGAACGGCGACGGCGATCTCGGGCGGCCCGAGGTTGAAGACGACGGCGACGGCGATGTTGCAGGGGCTCTGACGTCGTGCGACTTGGCTAGTCGACGTAGTCGACGACAGCGACGCTGCTAGACACGGTGGCGCGGCTCGGGGACGGCGTTGGACGCGGCTGCGACGAGCGGCGGTGACGGTGACGGCCTGGGCGTCGTCGGGAAGGGCGAGAGAGAGGGTCAGGGGAGGAGAGCGAGTGTCTACGAGGTCGGGGAGAGAGAGCGGGTTCGTCCCAGGGCGACAGCTCGACGAGGGGAGCGGCGAGGCGGCGGGCAGCTGCGTGGCACGCATGCTGTGCTCGCCGTCGAGCAGCTGCTTGCCTGTGCTAGCGAGTGCAAGCTGCTCGCTGGCACAGGAGGTGGGCTGGGCCAGTAGGTGGGCCTGCTAGGTGGGCTTCCAGGTAAGTCTCTGGTCCTTTTTGTTTTCTCTTTTATTTATTTCCTGCTCTGTGTATTGAAATAGAATAGATACTATTTCATTTCCAAAAACTCTGGAAATATTCAGAAGCACATTTGAGAATATTCTCAACTGCCTAAAAATGCTTCCAAGATTATTTGAGCACTTTAAAATATTTATAGCATTTAAAATGCCCAAATTCAAATACTTCTGGCTTGTTCAAAAATCCAGAATGGCTCCATAAATTGCAATACCATTTTTGGGAGAGGTTTTAATCAAGACCAAAAATGGTGGGCTTTTATGAAGGGCATTTGGGGGGGATTGGGGTTGATTAGGCCCCATTTCAAGTTTAAAAGGAATTTAAACATGATGCACAAGTTCAACAAACTCTAATGCATGACTAAAAGTAGGGATGTGACATCCAGACCCGTCTCCGAGCTGGCCCGATGGGCCCTAGGTGAGTGGCCTATCAAGTCATTTTATTTTGTCTGCAAAAATCATCACATAGGCATATTAAAACTGCTGCAACTTTTAATCTGTGCATCCTATGAACATGATTTTTATATGTAAATTGATCTACCCTCTGTTGTCTACATGATGGTTGCTTTCGCATGCATATTAGGATTCATCTAAATGTGTTAATCTTCGTTGCAAAAGTACATCCTGATGATAACTGCTGAAAACTGTTAAAAACATTCAAACTTGGCATTTTGTGTGATTTAATTAAAGCATCATATGAATAAACTTTGTACATGTGTTTTGTACATTTTTATGTCTACTTGTTGCTAGTATTTTTCCCATGCCTTCATAAACATTTTAACGCACTGTAAAAAGCCTGCAAACATGCTATGTTAATATTATTGTTTACACTTGGTGAAAACTGCCAAGTCTGAAACTGGCTATTATGAAACTTGTCAACTTTGCATGATGTTTTCCACTAATCCATTGCTCATATGCATATGATTACTTGATGTTATTTTCTCTATGTGATGTGTACATTGATGGAATGCCCTTGGTTGCCATGTAAACTTTCTGTACCATGTATCTTTTTGCTCTCAAGTTGCCATCATGATAAAACTGTCATCCTGTTAACAACATGTTCCATTTTCTAAAAATCATAGTAATTAATATATGCATCATATGAATTTCTTCCATAGAGTAAATTGAATATTGCCATGTATAATACATGCCCATGTCATTCGCATAATTATTAAAATTGCTATGCTTGCTGTTATGTGCATCCCAAGACAGCATCATAATGTCACTGTTTTGCATTCTCATATTTCACAAAGTCTGAGAATAACCTTAGTTCACGGTTGCATATTTTTTAGATGATTCCCATTAACCTGTTGCTCCTATGAACATGTCATGTTGTATTATCTGAGATCCATGATATGGAATTCCATGCTATGCCATTTGATGGCATGATCTTTCACCGTAGCATCTTTGTTTCTTGCCTCCAATATGCCATCATATTAACTCTGCTCATGTATATGCCCAGTTTTTCACTAAGTCGTGAATCTGTAGCAGAACATTGCATTTTGCATGCATAATATATAGTAAATTAACTATGATGCTTACGAACCTTAACCTTAAATATGAATTGCAGTATGTTATCTCTACTTTAAGAGCATATCAAGTTTGTGCCCATCTTGTTCCTGTAGTATCATGTTTTGTTGATCCTAAGTAGGCATCATGCTATTTTGGGCAGACTGGTATTTAAACTTGTCTTGTGTGTATGTGTTGAACCACTGCTCCGTTTTGATCATATCCTATATGAAACTTGCTTAGAATTGCATGTAGTTTCATGGTATCCTGTTTCATCCTTGATTTGAGTGTTCTTGGTTGATGTTTGCATGCATTTTGCATCAATGCCATGTTTAACTTGTTTAGATCATATCTTCTAGACCGTAGCTCCGAATTAAATGATCTACATGTGTAACTTGACGAGAAAAATGTGTAGATCATCATGGTGCACTTTAACTTGCTGTGTAACAACTTTAACATAATGTTTTGTTCAGAATAGTACCAAATTCTAAATTTGCATATGGGGACTTTCCGAAATTGTAATGTGTTGTTTCCGGCCTCATTTAACTTGCTTTGATGTGGGGTTCTTTCATGCATCATCTCTTGCCATGAATAACAACATTTAATCTTGTCATGCATCATACTTGGTTGTGCATCATGCCTTATTCATGTGTTGTTCGTTTACTATGTTGTTTTTTATTTCCGGTTGTGCTTCTTCTCGATAGTTTCAGTTACATTGTGATTGTGAGGATGTGTTCGACTACGTTGGTTTGTCTACTTCATGGACTCGATCTTCTTTCGAGCAGGATTTCAATCAAGATGAGCATTACCTTGGATATCACTACTATCTTTGCTTTGCTATTTGTCTCGATGCTATCGCTACGTCACGCCACCTGCCACTTGTTCATGGACTACGCCACTATGCCATGATGAGCTTCTAACCTTTTACACCTTCCTACCAAACTGTTGTTTGGCTATGTTACCACTTTGCTCACTCCCTCTTATAGCATTTCTAGTTGCAGGTGCAGTATAGATTGTTCCATGTTGGGACATGGATATCATGGGATATCACAATATCTCTTATTTAATTAATGCATCTATATACTTGGTAAAGGGTGGAAGGAGCTTGGTGTTTTGGTCCACTCTTACCGCCCTAGTTTCTGTCATACCAGTGTTATGTTCCTTGATGAGCGCTCCTAACACATGTGGGTGTATGGGAACTCCCCTCGCCAATTGCTTAGGAGAAAACTCTTCCAGCAAGGCCCAACTTGGTTTTAAAATTTTGCCAACATAATAATACTAATAATTAATTAACTGGCATATGGAGTTAGCGCTACCCAAGGATTCTTAATTCCACATAATACAAGGGGGGCAGTGCTGGTCCAAACTAGAGCACTTGCGAGGCCGCCCCTTGGCAACTTGGGGTATTTGGCACATGTATGCGTAGCTTATCTGCCGTGTCCTGAGAACGAGATACACGGCTCTTATCAAGATCGTCGACACGCTGGGAGATCTTGATGGTTTAGTTTTACCTTTGACGAGAGGCAGGTCCACCAGAATTCCTTATGGAGCACCCCTACAGGGTTAAATCTTTTCGAGAGCCATGCCCGCGGTTATGTGGCGACTTGGAAATTTATGATATCCGGTTGTAGAGAACTTGACACCGGGTCCGAATTAACATACACCTACCACATGCGTAACCGTGACTGTCTCTTTTCGAGGGAGTTCGGGAAGAGAACACAGTGGGGTTATGTTTGACTCGTAAGTAATTCAGGATCACTTCTTGATCATTACTAGTTGTGACCGTTATGCGTAGTTACTCTTCTTATTCTTGTACTCGTAAGTTAGCCATCATACAACGCTTAGTGCTTGCTGCAACCCCACCACTTATCCATTCCATACCCATTAAGGTTTGCTAATCTTGATACCCATGGTAATGAGATTGTTGAGTCCTCGTGGCTCACAGAATACTACAACAACAGATGCAGGTACAGATTATGCGATGATATAACGTGAGAGTGATGCTTGCTTGTTTTGGAGTTCTTCTTCTCCTTCTTCTTCTTCGATCGAGGGATATATTCTTGGTCGGCAGCCTGGGCTAGCAGGGTGGATGTCGTTCATGTTTTCCGTTTGATTTCATCCATAGTCAGATGCTGCTCTTCTGTATGATGATTGATATGTATTGATGTATTCATGTGGCAATTTTATGCCTTTGTATGTATCCCATTCATGTTGTACATGGTACGATGTAATGATATCCACCTTGCAAAGCGTCTTTAATATGCGCATCTGTTCCATGGTGGGACCTCCGAGTTCCTCGAGGATAGGATCGCATATTGTGCGTGACAATATTACCATGATATTTTCACATAAGTTACTACCAGTATGTTTTTCAACAACATTTCCCCGCTTGATTAATATTACAACATTGTTTGTACGTAAATTATCGAATATGCAGTTCATATATTACCATGCTATTTTCACACACCCGGTGGGCTGATTCCACCACAATGAACCTAACCATATGCACTAGGCTCAGTTCGCCAAAACAGGTTTATGGGTGAAGTTGTAAGCATTAACTAGCAATAAGTGAATGATATCTTTGCTTATGAGACAAGAAATACAATTGTTAGTGATTTATTTGGCTTATTTTAATACCATATAGTGCTTTATGTGTTCTTAAAGTGTATAAGTATTAATATTTGCTCATAGTCATTATATATTCCTTGTATATGAATATGGTAAATGACCGTTTCCGATCCGAGTTGTTCCGTGCGTATAATCCGGTATTTGAATCCGCATCCATTCTGTTTCCAAGTCCACAAATAATATGGAATAGAATACAACATATCCTATATCACTAAGCTCCTGGGGTGAAAACGTCCCCGAGCGATCCACATAGTGGATTTGGGTCGTGGCACCGATTTTGACTCCGTCAACCCGTTGTGAGCTGGCTGTCTAGTCAGCCTTTTTTGTCAGTGTTGTGTGGTATGGGCCTGGCCTTTTGGTGAGTGGGGAGGGGGTCTTTTGGTCGACATTTTCCCTTGGTCAAGGCAGCATGGCGGCTGGGAGCGGGTGGCAGAGCACGTGTTGTTCGAGCATGGGAACGGGACTGCGTACGAGGGCTGCGGCGGGGGCTGCGTCTAGGTGCCGTGGCGAGGGCGGCAGGGCCTATATCCAGGAGCTAAGGTGGGGGCCGCATGATGATGCGGTGAGGGAGGCGGGGACGGTGTCCAGGAGCTACGGCGAGGGCGGTGGCGGCTGTGTCTAGGAGTTGCGGCAGGGGATGGCAGGTGCGAGGGCTCTTGCATGCGGGACTCCTTCATTCGGCTGTTCATCGCTGCTCCTAGCTAAGTTCGACGGACCTGCTGGTGACTGCATTGGAGGCGCATTGGTGACTGTTTTCGGCCATGTCTTTCCCGTGCCTCCGACCGTCCCGTTGAAGCGTATTCGGCTGGATTCGGATGCTTTTCTACTTCCTTTGTTTTCTATATTGCTTTAGATTCATTTATTGTGGTGACGCTACCGTGTTGACTTGTTTCTTCAACGTCTGATCATAACTTCTGGTTGTTGCAAATCAAAACAATTACATCTTAATTACGTTAACAATGTTGTCTATGCATAGTTTTGTTGACGCCACAATGATTTGCGATATAGAGTTGGCTGAATGTCAAGAGGTATGGGTTCTTCCTTTTGAGAAAAGATGCAGTAATGAAAATAAATGTTTCAGCCAGGCATTCTCTCAGCCTCTCACCATGATTTATATAAAACTTCAGGGGTCGCTGATTTTATTGTATGTGATTTGTATAAAATAACAAGGTCATGCATGACTGCCTAGGCAATGCATGAGCCCTTATACAGCTGAGTGGTGAAGTGAATCTACTGAAACCAAGTCGCGGTGCATAGCTGCTCCTGGCACCGTGAGAATCCTTTGTATCTATCATTTCATAGGTTAACTGTAAAAAGTAGTTTTTTTCTGTTCGGACATGCATTAGTTGAGAAAAGATGGTAACCGTTGGTGATGATTTGAATCGTAGTTCAGATTGGATTGTATTTGCTTGATACGGTTTCATCGATTTGATGGCAGACTCCTATAATTAACCGTTATTGATTTCTAGGTGCTCACATTGCTGGCCATGTTCATGGTGTAGGTGTCTTCAGGAAGATATGTTAGAAGCAACTCTTAGCTGTCCTGGATAGATTCTGGCATGTCTACTTGGTATCTACACAAAGCATACAATGATTTTGCTTGAACTGATACAGAGCATCTTTCTTTCCAGCAATTGCATGCGGTTTCATGGTATCTTGTTGCATCCTTGATTTGAGTGTTCTTGGTTGATGTTTGCATGCATTTTGCATCAATGCCATGTTTAACTTGTTTAGATCAGATCTTCTAGACCGTATCTCCAAATTAAATGATCTACATATGTAACTTGATGAGAAAAATGTGTAGATCATCATGGTGCACTTTAACTTGATGTGTAACAACTTCAACATAATGTTTTGTTCATAACAGTACCAAATTCTAAATTTGCATATGGGGACTTTCCAAAATTGTAATGTGTTGTTTCCGGCCTCATTTAAACTCATTTGATGTGGGGTTCTTTCATGCATCATCTCTTGCCATGAATAACAACATTTCATCTTGTCATGCATCATACTTGGTTGTACATCATGCCTTATTCATGTGTTGTTCGTTTACTATGTTGTTTTTTTCTTTCCGGTTGTGCTTCTTCTCGATAGTTTCAGTTACATTGCGATTGTGAGGATGTGTTCGACTATGTTGGTTCGTCTACTTCATGGACTCGATCTTCTTTCGAGCAGGATTTCAATCAAGATGAGCATTACCTTGGATATCACTACTATCTTTTCTTTGCCATTTGTCTCGATGCTATCGCTACGTCATGCCACCTACCACTTGTTTCTCAAGCCTCCCAATATGCCATGATGAGCCTCTAACCTTTTACACCTTCCTACCAAACTGTTGTTTGGCTATGTTACCGCTTTGCTCAGCCCCTCTTATAGCATTGCTAGTTGCAGGTGCAGTGTAGGTTGTTCCATGTTGGGACATGGATATCATGGGATATCACAATATCTCTTATTTAATTAATGCATCTATATACTTGGTAAAGGGTGGAAGGAGCTTGGTGTTTTGGTCCACTCTTACCGCCCTACTTTCTGGCATACCAGTGTTATGTTTCTTGATGAGCGCTCCTAACACATGTGGGTGTATGGGAACCCCCTGACCAATCGCTTAGGAGAGAACTCTTCCAGCAAGGCCCAACTTGGTTTTAAAATTTTGCCAACATAATAATACTAATAATTAATTAACTGGCATATGGAGTTAGCGCTACCCGAGGATTCTTAATTCCACATAATACAAGGGGGGCAGTGTTTATGGTGTTGGTCCAAACTAGAGCACTTGCGAGGCCGCCCCTTGGCAACTTGGGGTATTTGGCACCTGTACGCGTAGCTTATCCGCCATGTCCTTAGAACGATATACACGGCTCTTATCAAGATCGTCGACACGCTGGGAGATCTTGCTGGTTTAGTTTTACCTTTGACGAGAGGCAGGTCCACCAGAATTCGTTATGGAGAACCCCTACAGGGTTAACTCTTTTCGAGAGCCATGCCCGCGGTTATGTGGCAACTTGGAAATTTATGATATCCGGTTGTAGAGAACTTGACACCGGATCCGAATTAACATACACCTACCACATGCGTAACCGTGATTGTCTCTTTTCGAGGGAGTTCGGGAAGAGAATACAGTGGGGGTTATGTTTGACTCGTAAGTAGTTCAGGATCACTTCCTGATCATTACTAGTTGTGACCGTTATGCGTAGTTACTCTTCTTATTCTTGTACTCGTAAGTTAGCCATCATACAACGCTTAGTGCTTGCTGCAACCCCACCACTTATCCATTCCATACCCATTAAGGTTTGCTAATCTTAATACCCATGGTAATGAGATTGCTGAGTCCTCGTGACTCACAGAATACTACAACAACAGATGCAGGTACAGATAATGCGATGATATGACATGAGAGTGATGCTTGCTTGTTTTGGAGTTCTTCTTCTCCTTCTTCTTCTTCTTCTTCTTCTTCAATCGAGGGATAGATTCTTGGTCGGCAGCCTGGGCTAGTAGGGTGGATGTTGTTCGTGTTTTCCGTTTGATTTCATCCATAGTCGGATGCTGCTCTTCTGTATGATGATTGATATGTATTGATGTATTCATGTGGCAATTGTATGCCTTTGTATGTATCCCATTCATGTTGTACATGGTACAATGTAATCCGGTTCCTCGAGGTCCCATCCACCTTGCAAAGCGTCTTCAATATGCGCATCTGTTCCATGGGGGACCTCCGAGTTCCTCGAGGATAGGATCGCATATTGTGCGTGACAATATTACCATGATATTTTCACATAAGTTACTACAGGTGTGTTTTTCAACAACATTTTCCCGCTTGATCAATATTACAACATTGTTTGTACGTAAATTATCGAGTATGAAGTTCATATATTACCATGCTATTTTCACATACCTAGTGGGCTGGTTCCACCACAATGAACCTAACCATATGCACTAGGCTCAGTTCGCCAAAATAGGTTTATGGGTGAAGTTATAAGCATTAACTAGCAATAAGTGAATGATATCTTTCCTTATGAGACAAGACATACAATTGTTAGTGATTTATTTGGCTTATTTTAATACCATATAGTGCTTTATGTGTTCTTAAAGTGTATAAGTATTAATTTTTGCTCATAGTCATTTATATATTCCTCGTATATGAATATGGTAAATGATCGTTTCTGATCCGAGCCGTTCCTTGCGTATAATCCGGTATTTGAATCCGCATCCATTCTGTTTCCAAGTCCACAAATAATATGGAATAGAATACGACATCTCCTATATCACTAAGCTCCTGGGGTGAAAACTCCCCGGAGCGATCCACGTAGTGGATTTGGGTCGTGGCACCGATTTTGACTCTGTCAACCCGTTGTGAGCTGGCTGTCTAGTCAGCTTTTTTGTCAGTGTTGTGTGGTATGGGCCTGGCCTTTTGGTGAGTGGGGAGGGGGTCTTTTGGTCGACATTTTCCCTTGGTCAAGGCAACATGGCAGCTGAGAGCGGGTGGCAGAGCACGTGTCGTTCGAGCATGGGAACGGGACTGTGTATGAGGGCTGCGGTGGGGGCTGCGTCTAGGTGTTGTGGCGAGGGCGGCGGGGCCTATATCCAGGAGCTGCGGTGGGGGCCGCATGATGATGTGGCGAGGGAGGCGGGGACGGTGTCCAGGAGCTACGGCGAGGGCGGTGGGGGCTGTGTCTAGGAGTTGCGGCAGGGGATGGCGGGTGCGAGGGCTCTTGCATGCGGGACTCCATTCGGGTGTTCATCGCTGCTCCTAGCTAAGTTGGACGGACCTGCCGGTGACTGCATTGGAGGGGCATTGGTGACTGTTTTCGGCCATGTCTCCCCGTGCCTCCGACCGTCCCGTTGAAGTGTATTCGGCTGGATTCGGATGCTTTTCTACTTCCTCTGTTTTCTATATTGCTTTAGATTCATTTATTGTGGTGACGCTACTGTGTTGGCTTGTTTCTTCAACGTCTGATTATAACTTATAGGTTGTTGCAAATCAAAACGATTACATCTTAATTACATTAACAATGTTGTCTATGCATAGTTTTATTGATGCCACAATGATTTGCGATATGGAGTTGGCTGAATGTTAAGAGGTATGGGTTCTTCCTTTTGAGAAAAGATGCAGTAATGAAAATAAATGTTTCAGCCAGGCATTCTCTCAGCCTCTCACCATGATTTATATAAAACTTCAGGGGTCGCTGATTTTATTGTATGTGATTTGTATACAAATAACAAGGTCATGCATGACTGCCTAGGCAATGCATGAGCCCTTATACAGCTGAGTGGTGAAGTGAATCTACTGAAACCAAGTCGTGGTGCATAGCTGCTCCTGGGCACCGTGAGAATCCTTGGTATCTGTCATTTCATAGGTTAACTGTAAAAAGTAGTATTTTTTTTATGTTCGGACATGCATTAGTTGAGAAAAGATGGTGACCGTTGGTGATGTTTTGAATCGTAGTTCAGATTGGATTGTATTTGCTTGATACGGTTTCATCGATTTGATGGCAGACTCGTATAATTAACCGTTATTGATTTCTAGGTGCTCACATTGCTGGCCATGTTCATGGTGTAGGTGTCTTCAGGAAGATATGTTAGAAGCAACTCTTAGCTGTCCTGGATAGATTCTGGCATGTCTACTTAGTATCTACACAAAGCATACAATGATTTTTGCTTGAACTGATACAGAGCATCTTTCTTTCCAATCTTGTGCTATGGAGCATGTCCTACATTTTTAAGAGAATTTTGACCGAAAACTCAAAACGGTGCCCGAGTGCAGATAGTCTCGATATCTGCATCGATCGTTTGTCTTGGGATTTGCGTCCCCCATCGTATTCTCAAACGTATATAGCATATTTCCTCTTTTATCTGGTCATCGTGGCCCACGCGTGGATCCCGCACAATAATTGCCATCCTGGTAACGGACTTAGCGATCTAGACGGGAGGGTAACGTTCTGGTGACGCGTTTCCTGGGTCGATAGCTATTCACGTATCAGTTCAAAAAAAAAAAGAAAAAAAATGCTTGTATATCGGTTGGCTTCAATCACTATCAATTGAAGCAGCTTAATAAAAGTATCCAGCTGAATTGAAAATAATTGATCTGAATACTCAAAAAGCACCAAGCCTAAAAACACGTGATGCCCTGTTTTCGGGAAAATAAGGAACACATCTTTCGTTCACGTATGATCTTGTTTGCGGGATCAAGTGATTAATTAACTTTCGCCTTTGTTGAATACGTTCTCAGGCGATGCCCTGTTTTCTGCGCTTTTTCCACAGATCCCACCCAGGCACCCACCATCTGATTCTGCTATGAAACATTTTTCTTCTTCTCAATTTCTCCCTCATGGGTGCCCATTATATTGTATATGATCTGCTCAATATCTATGGTTTGTAGAATGCTTTCCTCACCGTGCCACCACGCAGCATGATTAAAACTTAACTGGATTGAAACAGCTCGCCTGAAAATATTTAACACTTTCACTAGCTTGTGCTTCTCTCTGCAAATCACAAAGTTCAGTTAACTCAATATGGTTTTTTGCTTCCCCATGGTTTGGTCTCAGTTGCAGTGATGTACACACATGCTAAATGATCTCCAACACCATTGATAAAACGAGTCCACCAACTAATTTCATCATCGCGAGAGCACAACAATTCTGTACTGTCATGAGCTAGTTTTGTGTGGGTGGCGGCCGCAGTGACGATGGTGCTGCAGTTGCAAGGTCCTTGGAGTTTGAATTACGCCGGTCAGCTCTGGCGTACCTTTGCTTGAAGATGTGAAGCACGGTTGACCATACTCGGTGGTCAGACATCAGACCTGACCAAATAATAGACGACTTTTTACGTGCAATCGTTCATGGTTTTCACTGCAACAAACATATGATATACTGTACATACATAGGCATCATCATCTTCAGCAATTATTCATGGACGTTGGAGTCGACATCTTTAATTTTCACCATCGCAAGTTCGCAACTGCATCACCACAAGCACCCCTTGCCGCCCTGAGCAGACACCTCGTCCCGACTCGTCAAGGCCGCGGCCCACGGATAACAGCGATGCCATCACGGCAGCACGCCTGCAACTCCTGCCGGACTCCTGTGATAACGCCATACCAGAGCGCGGTTTGCCTTTTGTCGAGCACACTGCATGCGTGCACTAGGAGCAGCGTCCAGCATGCCGGAAACCGGCCCGCCGCCACGCCGATGCCACGGTGGGACTCACCTCCGCCACCTGAACCTGGCTGCCTACCTGAATTCTGAACAAAACGGACTGGCCTCTCCTTCTCGACGCATCAATCTCTTCGCCTGTTCAGCCACATTTTTTCTTCATGGGTATTCAGCCACGTTTTCTGTACCAGCGGTCTATGACGCCCCCTGATTCCGGGCCATCGGTCCACCTATCTGCGACCAGCCTGGCCATGAACAGGGGCATACGGAGGCCTGAAATACGCTACTTTCTAGCGGACCGTACCTGCAGCCCAAAACTCCTTGTCACGCATCCCCAAACGTGTTTCAGCGGTACAGATTACGAGAGCAGCTGGGCTCGGGAGCCAAAACGCTGCTTCTTTTTTACAACTTTTGGAGCAGGAATTTGTGGAGCTCTTTAATTGTTGTGTTTTATGTTTGTTTATCTTTGCTTCTTGCAACCCATCAGTTTATACTAGGTTTATCACTAGCTATCAGAAATTGGAGTGTTAAAGATGGCTTTTGGTTATTTGTATCTTGCCATATAAAACATGATGTTTTATTTTACTTTCCAGCGGTGCCCCTAAGAATCAAGAACAGGGTGCCCCTGTGAAAATGGTAGTCTTTTTAGTTGCTGCACACTGTTATGTTCGCACCAATTAAAAGATTGTGTAGCAGGTAAATTTGTTTCAACCACAACCCTTCTTTTTTGCTTGCAGACTATGTTTTTGTTGATCTCTCGGACTGTGTATACCCTTTTTGCTTGCAGGCTGGCTTAGGGCTTGGTAAATCCATGAAGGTTAGCTTTGCTCTGTAGCCACCGTCACTCGGTTTCAGTTTGATCTTTTCTCTACTTACTTTTTTGCAGATTTAGATAAGTAGTGATTCAGTCATATTAAACCTCCATTTTTCTCACTAGATATTTATTTCTTACAGAACTGGACTTACTTATGGCAGAACCGTCTATACTTAAAATTACTCTATAGGATGTTAAATAGCTTGCTTACATTTATCTAGCTTATGAGTAGCAATAGTAGTAACACATGATGCATGGTAGTTTAATTTTGGACCAGCACTTGACAGTTCATCCTTGAAGTAGATAGTTAGATCTTCATATGAATGTTCAAGAACAATTTTGGTTGTCAGACAGGACCAACACGACAACACTGGATAGTTCATCCTCGAATTACAACCTGTGGTCAGTCTTAAATCGGTGCAACTCAATTAAGAGATGTTTCTTTCAGCATCCAAGGTTGCAGATGAATTTGCAAGTGCCCTGAAGAGAACATTTGATTTCCATTAAGTATCCCGGACCTTACTTTCTTATAGTTTTGGCAATTATACTTCTGTAGTTCTGTTGACTTATATTTGAGTTGTTACCGACTTAAAGTTTCAGGATCATTATACTTCCTAAAGTGGCACTTCTTTTGCTGATTTGTGCATCTTCTTTTGTTGCCTCATGCCACCATGCCCGAAGTTGTGGCACTGGAGGATCAAATGTCGTATGAGGCTTTTACAGAATTCTTGTTGGTTTTATTATTAACCTCGATACTTAAAAAAAATTATGTTGTTCTTTTTTAGGTACACGGATGAATATCATATTTAGCTATTCAAAATTTATCAATCCATCATTATTTTCCTCTTCGTTTTCTAATGACTGCAATAAGCGCTCTTTCCAGTGAAGGAAATAAAGATAAATTTACTCCGAGAACGGTACAAACACGCGGTTAAGAACAAGGTCATATTCAGTGCAAGGTCCCTTCTTTTGTTTCTTATTTTACCTTTCAAGAGTGTATTCCTTGTTGCATGTAAATGATTGTACCATCGATAATTCATTATATTTTATGGTCAAGCATTTTCTGCACATTGTCCCTCCTTTTTCTTCTTCTTATATTTCCTTCTCCACATCCCTATACCTGGCTGCTACATATATCCCGCAAGAAAATAAAGGGTGTCCCCGTGAAAAAATCTTGGAAGGAAAAGATCTTCGGAAAAATGAAGGTACTGCTCGGTCAAAGCAGAAACAGAAGGAAAAAAATGTCGGCGCAGCAAAGCGCGCATATGCTTCTAGTAAGGATTTTCTGTCCAGATCAGATCCAGTTTCACCACTAATTAAGTATTCCAACTGAGATCTATTCCAGAAGGGGAAATTGGCCTAGCAAATATCAGCTGCAGCTATGCATTTGTGATACGAGCGTCGAGATAACATATTGACTGCTTTTAGGCCAATAGATGCTAAAAAATTCTTACAAAATGTTCCCATCTTCAAAGAAGAGCTATTGAACAAATTCATGCTTGTATAACTACTCACTGAAGCTCAGACAAGGATTTCCCAGCATTTTTTTGGAAATATACTGCTGGATTCTAAGGACAAGATTGCAGTCACATAGTTTGGTTTGTCAGAACAAGTTATCCAATACCTTTCTGGTTAAACCAGACTTACAATCATTGCTGCAGATTTCCACTAACAATAATTGCAGAGAAGTGATGTTGCCACCCTCCTTAGGAATGCTCCAACCAGTTCAATTGCATAGAACATCCCTTGGAAGGGATTAGTACTCAGCACATGTAGAACTGGATTAAATGAGCAAGCAATATATACGGAAGTTAGCCAACCAGCTCAGCTCACTACGCATGCATTACTTCCATGAGAGGAAGCTGGGCAGGCCCAGGAGCTAAAATTTCAGATAAATTCAACCCGTATGATTCAAATTCTTTACAAGCCATGGATTCATGGAGGATATCAGAGTCATAAAGTGCCACAGAAATAAGGAATCAGATTTATCTGGGAAAAGGCTAAGCATATGAAAATGCTCCGATGTCTGCACTGAAACACACATTTAGAATCCTTTAAGCAAGCCACAAGAGAAGCCAAGGAAAATACATAAACATGATTGACATGGATATCACTGTGCACATACAGTTTTAGCACATGAACCAGATAACACATGGGACCAAGCCCATGATATGTAAACATGGTTGACATGGATATTACTTGTGCACGTAGAGTTTTAGCACATGAAAGATAACACATGGTCATGATCACACACAAAGCAGATGCTCTTTTTCAAACCTCAGCAAAAACAAACAAAGAACAGGTTCTTAAAAGGACATGACCATACATATAAATTCTACTCGCATGACCAATTGACCACCACAAGCACACAACCCAGTAGCCTAAATAGGCAGAGACAAAAAGACAAAAGACTATAAACCTGCCCTGGTTAAGCTAGATGGGATGGCATTGCAATTGCAACTGTCATAGTAACAAGTAAACAAACACAAGAGTGATGTCCATAGAGCAAATAGCATAGCATAGGTGCAGTGAAGCACATATAGAGTTAGTAAACTTGAATACATGGCTCAATACAAGCACATTGTAACAGGACCAATAATAACTTAGATAACTTCTCACTTCTACATATTACAGTGCCAGCAACTTGGATAGATATAGATAACTTCAGTAATTATAGTAACTTGCATGACTTAGATCACCACACATAGATAGATACTGACAAATATGAGGTGCAGGACAGGATGAATCCACCACCACAAAGAGCATCCTTTGCATAGCTGCTTTATCCACTCGCCATTGCTGTTGGGATGTGCTTGGGCGGGCTGCGGGCAACGACTTTCGGGGGCGTGTAGTCAAGGTACAGCTCGGGGAGCTCGACGTAGCCCTTGGTGAGCAAGTCGACGCGGATCTTGGCGAGCAGGAGTCGCATGTTGTCGGGTTCCTCCCTCTTCTCCGGCTGCACCTCATGGTCTAGCTGCCGCCTCCGCTCATCGAGCCACCCTAGCGAGACCACCCCGGTGGGTGGGAAGTCCTCTGTGGTGGGGAACCCCAACCAGTTGCCGTGGATGAAGGCCATGCTGATCTGATCGTCGCCGAAGCGAACCATGCCTTTGGCGGTCGGGGTCGCGGTCTCGGGCTTGGACTCCTTGATGAGCCTGTCGACCGCCTCCTTGAGCTGATGTTCCTCCAACACCGCCGCCTCGGGGAAGGCTTGCAGATCCTCCAAGAGCCTCTTCCGCAGCATCGCGACGTCGAGAGTCGGCGGGGACGCCCCGCACGCCCCGGCCTCGTCGCCGGAGCTGGCCGCCTTCCTTTTGGGGGGAGAACGCTTGTCGTCGCCAGCCGCCGCCTTCCGCCCCTTCCGCCCACCGCGCTTGGTGCCGGCCATCGGTGGATCTACTGGCTCGCCGTGGAAAGTGGAGGGGTTGGTTGGGTTAGGGATTGGGGATCGATGCGGCGGCGGCCGTGTCGTCTCCATCTATATAAAGCCACGAACCCTGCCGACCTTTTTTTTTCCGAGAGAGATCTATTCGGTGGGCTGGTCTACTCCGGACCAGGCTCAAGTTGGGCCAGCCTCAGGATCTACCTTTTTTTAAAGACTCAGGATCTATACTTTCTCCCTCCTCCATTCCATATTGTATTTGAGGTTGTTCTCAATCAATGAAAAATGTGTTTGACATCAAATATATTATAATAAGTTAATTTATATAAGACACTAAGATCCCTAGACTTGGAGCCTCCTGGTCGGTCGGGGTTGTGGGGTCGCTAGGGAGCCCATCTGTAAGGTATGTGTCTCTGGTTTACAGTTTCTATTTGTTTTTTTCTTTTATTATTTTTCTTTACCTATTTTGGATTTTGTTCTACTTTCTGTTTCCAATTTTTCCTATTTTCATATTTTAATACATGAACATTGTTAAAACTTGTGAACATTTTTTAGAATTCATGTTTAAAATAAATTGAATATCTTTAAAGTTCTTGAGCATATTTCAAGTTAGAGAGGGATTGACTTGGTGGGCTGGTCTACTCCAGACCAGGCTCAAGCTGGACCAGCCTCATGATCAACACCTTTTTTAGAGACTCGGGATCTATACTTTCTCCCTCATCCATTCCATATTGTATTTGAGGTTGTTCTCAATCAAAGAAAAATGTATTTGACATGGAATAATTATAATAAGTTAATTTTTATATATAATAAGATACTAAGCTCCTTAGACTTGGAGCCTCCTAGTGCGTCGGGGTTGTGGGCTCGCTGGGGAGCCCGTTTGTAAGGTGTATGTCTTTAGTTGATGGTTTCTGTTTGTTATTTCATTTTATTATTTATCTTTACTTTTTTTGGATTTTGTTCTATTTTCTATTTTAAATTTTCCTCTTTTCATATTTTAATACATGAATATTTATTAAAACTTGTGAACACTTGTAAAATCCTTGAACATTTTTAAAATTCATGTGTAAAAATGAATATCTTTAAAGTTCATGAACATATTTCAAGTTAGAGAGAGATCGACTTGGTGGGCTGGTCTACTCCACTCAAGCTAGACCAGCCTCGGGATCTAGACTTTTTTTAGAGACTCGGGATCTATACTTTCTCCCTCATCCATCCCATATTGTATTTGAGGTTGTTCTCAATCAAAGAAAAATGTAATTGGCATGAAATATATTATAATAAGTTAATTTATATAAGATACGAAGCTCCCTAGACTTGGAGCCTACTAGTCCGCTAGGGTTGTGGGTCGCTGGGGAGCACGTCTGTAAGGTGTGTGTCTTTCATTGGCCATTTCTGTTTGTTTTATATTTTTTATTATTTTATTTTATTTTTTGGATTTTATTCTCTTTTCAATTTTTGATTTTTTTCTCTTTTCACATTTTAATACATGAACATTTATTAAAACTTGTGAAATCTTTTAAAATCCTTTAACATTTTTTGAAATTCATAATTGTTTTAAAAGATTCATGATTCCTTTTGGAACAAATGTTGCCTTTAGCAACACCCTAACATCATATACGAACGAAAAAAACACCAACATCACATAATTAAAACCCAAGGCAATGCAGATTCCAAAAACAACTGAGCACAATAACTTCCTAGAGGAAATAGAAAATCCCACAAGTACAGAACGACACCACGAAGCGTGCGTTAGCATCTCTTAGGGTTTTCATGTAAAGAAAATCCCACAAGTAAAGAACGACTACTTTGAGGGTTTTGAAAAGTTTACAAAAGAAATTTCAAGAATTTGAAATAGTTCATATATTTGAAAAGAAAGAAAAAAGAAAAGGCAAAATGAAAAGTAAAACCGAGCCAAAACTGTGCTGGCAAAAACTAAAAGAAAAAATTCTCGAAAACTTCAAAAATGGTGGCAAGAGAACTTACATGGACTGACTCATTTTGCTCCATAGTGTTTGTGGAGTGGTGTGCGTCAAGTAACGGAAAAGCTTATAAATGGTGCTTAAGGCGCCAAATAGGTTTTGGGTCAAACAAAGGGGTTGAAAGGACATGGATTTCGCCTAGAGGGGGGTGAATATGCGGTTTAAATTTAATGATTGTTTAGGCTTGAACAAATGTGAAATAAAACTAGTGTTCAAATTCCAAGCACAAAACCTAAATATACTAGGTTCAATTATGTGCACCAATAACTTATGCTAAGTAAGATAAACAACTATGTCGGTGTACAAAGGTAGGGGCACACCTTTGCACCCCTTTACTTGTGCACGGGCAGTCGGAGCCACGCGCCACGGCCACACTAGGAAGGGCAAAGGAGGGGAGCCGGAGAGAAGCCGAAGCCCAAGGCAACGCCAAGACCAGAAACACCAAAGAGCAAGAGGGCGAGGTGGACTCCCCCGGCAAGGCCCTTGCCGGGGCGGCCTCCGCGGCCCTGGCAAGAGCCTTGCTGGGGCAACTTGCCCGATGCCAACAGAGCGATCCACCCTTGAGCCCAAGGGTTCCAAGCGTCGCCAACGGCTGTATTGGAACCAAGGCTCGGGAGGCACCTCTATGGTGGCATGCAGATCTTCGTCAAGATCATAAATACATGAGATCAGATGAGGACCAGAAGACGAGGACCCTCGGCAAGATCCTTGCCAAGGAAATCCACAAGACCCCCGGCAAGCACCTTGCCGGGGACGACCACAGCGCCACGGCAAGATCCTTGCCGGGCCTCCCGGCAAGGCCCTTGTCGAGGGCGCCAGCAGGGCCACCGCCAGGACCGCACCAGCCAAGACTCCACCGCCGCTCGCACATGCAGCTGCCAGCCCCACCAGTTGGGCAAACACCTACGTGGCAACGGGAGGCTTCCGAGCCAACTCAGCAAGCACCTGCGTGGTAGCATGCAGATCTTCGTGAAGACCCTACCACCGCGCCACTTCAGCTGCCTGCCTGCCTACATGGCGCCGCATGCATCGCTGGCCTGGGCACGTGTCGAAGCAAGGCGAGGCGGCGACGGATGGGACGGGCCTCGTTCCCTCCCCCGATAAAGCTAAGGGACACCTAAGCTACGCATTAAATGTGTCTTGTCCTGTAATACGGGCGATAAGCTCGCAGCACTATAGACCTTTCCACCTCCTGTGTGCCACTGTGGCAGCCCCTTTCAACTATAAAAGGAGGCCCATGGCATACTGGAGGGGGATTCGGCTGTTTTGAACTATGCAGCCACCATAGCTAGTTCGAGAGCTCAAGAACTCACTCAATACATCCACCAAAGCAGGACTAGGGTATTACACATCCTCGCGGCCCGAACCTGGGTAAACGACCCTTGTGTTGACTGTTAATCCTGCTCTTCTCACAACCCCGTGCCCCGGCAACCGTAGTAGGGATTCTTGTGATCCCATAGGTGTTGTTTCCCACCGACATCTTTGGCGCGCCAGGTAGGGGGCGCAATTGTGAGAATCTGGTCTAGTAGTTAGCCTAGCAGTTCTTCATGATCATGGCTCCCAAGAAGAAGACGATCACGGCGATCGGCTCGTCGGGAGCCGAACGGCCCGTGCCAGTGCGGGCGAGCAGCGGCCGGTTGCGGACAGGACCCGGTCCACAGTCTGCGAGCACCAGCATCGCTCTGGTAGTCAGAACCTGGCGAGCGGCGTCGTTCATGTGCCAGGCGACGGGCCGCACACCGTCAAATCCAAAGACGGAGCTGGGGCCCCGCAGGCGGCGCGGGGCCCTCCAGGAGTGTCGTTGTGCCACCCACGGGCGGCGCAGCAACCTCCAAGACGCCCACGCCGGTGCCCATAGCGCGCTCTTCCTAGGGTGCACGCGACGAGCAGCGCCACCACGCTGGAGACCTCGGACACCGCCGTCGCAAGAGCCATGTGCATCGTCCGCGGGACGAAGGAGTCCAGCATGCCTGCCGAAGTGCTGGCGAAAATGGCACGCAGCTGCTGGGTCGTGGTAGAGCTCCTTCTAACGTGGTTAGAAGTCGAAGCGCGCCATGGTCCACGCAGCTGTCGCCACCTCCCACGCCAGTAGAAGCTTTAGCGCGCGCAGCTGCTCCTCGACTTCCCTCCTGCTGCGGAGAAGCTCGACGAGTGGAGAGCCACCATCCAGAGCCTCGTGCCGTCGCCAATAAAGATGACCCGCGACCGGCAAGGCCCTCGGGATGGCGCTCCATCGAACCACCGCACGCCAGCGGTGGAGGGGCCGGGGGTGCTGCGGCCACGGTGCACTCTCCTCCTCCACGCTAGCCACCGCGGGGTGTCGGTCCATCGCGATGACGCTTGTGATAATATTTCCATAGCATCGTCCGACCCACATACCCACCGCGACCAACGCCAAGTTCTTCGAGAACGAGCCCATGAAGATGCTCGAACTACTATCGAGCGCCGGCACGATACACGCCACCAGTTGGATAAACGGGCGGGACCCGCTATGGACCACCCAGCACCGGGGGGCTCCGGCGGCCTACCTTATGAGGTGGGTTGCCCGACCTTCACCCGTGAGCTGCGGCAGTTCCAGTGGCCGTCCCACCACACGTTCAAGCCCGACGTCGGCGAGAAGTACAATGGCAAGACCCATCCGTTAGAGTTCCTCAGCATCTACACCATCGCGATGAAAGCTGCCAGAGCTCGCAACGACAAGGTGCTTGCCAATTACTTCCCGTTGGCACTGAAGCCCAATGTCATGTTTTGGTTGATGCACTTGCCGGCAGATTCCATTTCTTCTTGGTCAGATCTGTGCCATGAGTTTGTTGGTGCCTTCACCGAGGGCCACCAAGCTCATGGCCAGGCCAGTGATTTGCATATCATTCCCTAGAAGGAAGGGGAAACCCTGCGGAAGTACATCTAGAGGTTCAGCCGGGTGCAGTACAACATCCCTGATGTTCATCCCGCCGCCGTGATCAGCGTGTTCCATCAGAACGTGCGCAACCGCAAGATGCGTGAAGAGCTGGCGATGAACAAGGTTAAGGATGTGGCCAAACTTTATGTTCTAGTCGATAGGTGCGCCCGGGCTGAAGAGGGAAGGAAGTACCCCGACGAAGACGCCGGCGCGGAAACCGACTCTACTGATTAAGACACCGCCTCCCCGACAAAGAAGGGCCGGCGTCACAACAGGAAACGCAAATGACCCGGCAAGGAAATTGCCGGGTGCGCCGCCTGCCGGGCCTTGGCGACTGCCGACAAGCCAGGAAGCTCCGACAAGCAGTACTGCTAGATCCACCGCACCAAGGGCCATGACCTCCAGAACTGCCGACAAGTCGAGCTGCTTGCTGAGAAGCAAAAGGCCGAGTATGAGAGGTGGGACAAGGAGAAGGGCCAGGATGGTGCCGAGGGATCTGACAAGAAGCGTGGTGGCCAAGGAGGTCGCCGCGGCAAGGATAACCAAGAAGAGAGGCCCGCTCGGGGCCGCGATAAGAAGCAAGAAGATGATGATCATGACGAGGACGACGAGTCCGGCGAGCAAGAGTTCTAGAAGGCTACAGAGGCCATGTGCATCGATGGTGGCGCCTCGCTGCATACTTCTCACCGCCAGCTCAAACAGTAGGCGCGTGAGATTACAGCAGCGGAGCCCTCGTTCGACGCTCAGAAGCCGCTGAAGTGGTACCACACGCCCCTCATCTTTGACTCCGAGGACCACCCTGACCACACAACTGCGGTCGGGTGTTTGCCGTTGTTGGTCTCACCAGCAATACACAACCTCAAGCTGAACAAGATGCTGGTTGACGGCGGGGCTAGTCTGAACTTGATCTCACCCGTTGTGATCAAAAGGCTGCAAATTCCTGATAGAGACCTTGAGGAAACGGGCACGTTTCAAGGGGTCAACCCGGGAAGGAGCCAGCCGAAGGGGAAGGTCACGTTGCCTGTGACGTTTGGAGGCAAGCTGAACTATAGGACAGAGAGGATTGTCTTCGACGTAGCCGAGATCCCTTTGCCCTACAACGGGATTCTCGGCCGCCCGGCACTGGCCAAGTTCATGGCGGCGTCACACTATGCCTACAACACGCTGTAGATGCCAGGGCCGATGAACATCATTATCGTCCCCTCCGACAAGAAGGTCATGCTGATCTGCGCCGACCTACTCTTCTGGGAAGCAGTTGCAGCAGCTGCCGCCAAGGCACTTGCTCCTGCCGCTGAAGCCTCGGGAGGGAAGAAGAAGACCGACAAGACCTCTCTCACCCACTCCGGCAAGCGCACCTCTTCGGAGTGTTATGCTACCGTCGAGGATGTGCCAGAGAGCTCCACCGGCAAGAGCAAGAAATCCAGAGCTGCGCCACCAGAGACTAAGAAGGTGTCTGCCAGGGAGGATGTCACGGGAGGGGCTTTTACCATAAGCTCCACCCTCGACGGCAAATAGGAAGGCGCGCTCGTCACTTTCCTACGGGCGAATGTCGATGTGTTTGCATGGCAAGCATCTGACATCCCCGGTGTTCCCAGGGAAGTGATTGAGCACCATCTTGTTGTCTGTCCCCATGCGCGACCCATCAAGCAGAAGGTCAGGAAGCAAGCTCTGGAACGGCAGGAGTTCATCACAGAGGAGATCAGGAAGTTGGAAGCAGCAGGCTTGGTGAGGGGAGTGCTCCATCCGATGTGGTTGGCCAATCCGGTGGTGGTGCAGAAGGCGAACGGGAAGTGGAGGCTGTGTATTGATTACACAGATATCAATAAGGCTTGTCCTAAGGACCCCTTCCCGTTGCCGCGCATCGACCAGATTGTTGACTCCACGACCGGGTGTGATCTGTTATCATTCCTCAACGCCTACTCGGGCTACCACCAGATCTTCATGACAAGAGAAGACGAAGAGAAGACAACATTCATCACCCCATGTGGTATGTACTGCTTTTTACGGATGCCTTTCGGGTTGAAGAGTGCTGGCTCAACATTTGCAAGGGCAGTCCAAATTGGTTTTGAACCCCAGCTACATAGAAATATATAAGTCTATATGGATGACATAGTGGTCAAAACCAAAGACAGGGCAACTCTTGTATAAGACTTAGAAGAGACGTTTGCCAACCTGCGCAAGAGCAACCTCAAGCTGAACCCTGAGAAGTGTGTCTTCGGCGTTTAGTCCGGCAAACTTCTCGGGTTCTTTGTGTCGCAATGTAGGATCGAGGCAAACCCAGACAAGATCAAGGCTATCGAGTAGATTGAGGCGCCCAAGCGGATCAAGGATGTGCGTCGGCTCACTGGCTGCGTTGCCCCATGAGCCGATTCATCTCCAAGTCTGCTGAGCGCGCCCTTCCCTTTTCCAAGATCCTGAAGAAGGCGGGCCCAATGGAGTGGACCCCAGAGGCCGAAGCGGCGATTCAAGACCTGAAGAGATACGTTTCCTCTACGCCGATACTAGTTGCGCCTAAACCACAAGAGCCGTTGCTGATGTACTTGGCGGCGACGAATCAAGTGGTCAGTGCCGCGCTAGTGGCGCAGAGGGAGGTTGATGAAGAAGCAGTGGCAACGGCAGGGCCGACGGACAGCAAGTCAGAGACTCTCCCGGCTAGGCCTGGCACCGGCAAGGCAAAGCTCCCGGCAAGGTCTGACACCATCGGGACGAGGCCCGCGCGGCCAAATGAGGTGGTGCAGAAGAAGAAGAAGATGATGCAGCACCCGGTTTACTTTGTCAGCTCCCTCTTGCAGGAGGCTAGGTCAAGGTACTCTGGTGTGCAGAAATTGCTCTTCGGCCTCCTTATGGCCTTGAGGAAGCCGCGTCATTACTTCCAAGCCCACGAGATCACTGTCGTCACCCGCCTCCCGTTGCAACAGATACTGCACAACCCAGACGCAACCGGAAGGATTGTGGAGTGGGCCTTGGAATTGTCAAGCGTTGGGTTGAAGTTTGAAAGTACTTCAACAATCCAGAGCAGAGTCCTGGCGGAGTTCATTGCAAAATGGACCTCAACGCCTAATGAAGAGATCCAGGAGACCACTCTCCCCGGCAAGGAAACAGCCCGCGACTGGATTATGTACTTTGACGGAGCTTTCTCGCTGCAAGGCGCCGGTGCTGGTGTGCTGCTCGTCGCACCCACCGGAGAGCACCTCAGGTATGTAATCCAGATGCACTTTCCCAAGGAGATGTCCACCAACAACACAGCCGAATACGAGGGGTTGCTTGCCGGTCTCAGGATCGCGGCAGACCTCGGAGTTAAAAAGCTCATCGTCCGGGGTGATTCACAACTTGTCTTCAGACAAGTCAACAAGGATTATCAGAGCCCGTTGATGGAGGCCTACGTAGATGAGGTGAGGAAGCTAGAGGAGCGCTTTGACGGTATACAAGCGGAGCACATTCCCCGAGCGAAGAACGACATCGCTGACTACCTGTCAAAGTGCGCTACATTCAAGCTACCTGTGGAACCAGGTAACTTTTTGCTTTGGTTGACTCAACCATCCGTCGAACCATCAACGGAGCAGAACAAGCAGAGGAAATCAGGCCCCGGCAACTACTTTCCCGCCGAGCCCCCAGGGGCCGCCGGCAAAGGTGTTGTCATGGACCCTGAATCCGCCAAGGAGCGACCGACTCCGGCAGGCCGTCAAGCCCTGGCCATAGAGATGGTCGCTCCCATGGCAGATGAGATGCCTTTGGTCCTTGCCGTCGAGCCCCAGGCTCCGGCATGGGCACAACATACCGTCGGATTCCTCCAAACAGGGGAGCATCCTGAGGAGCAGGAAGAAGCGGAGAAAGTAGCCCGTCGGTCTGCTATGTATCAGTTCGTCGATGATGTCCTGTACAAGAAGAGACCGAACGGTGTGAAATTGAAGTGCATTCCTCGGTAGGAAGGATTGGAGCAGTTGGCAGAAATACACGGAGGCATATGTGGCTCCCACATAGGGTTGAGGGCCCTTGCCGGCAAGGCGTTCCGGCAGGGTTTCTTCTGGCCCACTTCCCTCCAGGATGCAATGACACTAGTAACCAAGTGTGAAGCATGTCGGTTCCATTCAAAGAAGCTTCATCAACTAGCTCAAGCCCTTCAAACAATCCCTCTCTCCTGGCCGTTTTCGGTCTGGGGCTCGACATACTGGGCCCCTTCCCCCATATTGTCGGGGGCTTTGAGTACTTGTACGTTGCAGTCGACAAGTTCACAAAGTGGCCAGAGGTGGAAGCAGTGAGGAAGGTGACAGCACAGTCATCCGTCAAGTTCTTCAAGGGACTAGTCTGCCATTTTGGTGTGCCAAACAAGGTCATCACCGACAACGGCATGCAGTCCACAAGCCACACCTTCATGCAATACATCCAAGACCTCGGCAGCAAGGTCTGTTTTGCCTCCGTGGCACACCTATGGAGCTGAAGGAAATATGCCCTAGAGGCAATAATAATGTTATTATTTTATTTCCTTATATCATGATAAATGTTTATTATTCATGCTAGAATTGTATTATCCGGAAACATAATACTTGTGTGAATACATAGACAAACTAAACGTCACTAGTATGCCTCTACTTGACTAGCTCGTTAATCAAAGATGGTTATGTTTCCTAACCATAGACATGTGTTGTCATTTGATTAACGGGATCACATTATTAGGATAATGATGTGATTGACATGACCCATTCCATTAGCTTAGCACCCAATCGTTTAGTATGTTGCTATTGCTTTCTTCATGACTTATACATGTTCCTATGACTATGAGATTATGCAACTCCCATTTGCCGGAGGAACACTTTGTGTGCTACCAAACGTCACAACGTAACAGGGTGATTATAAAGGAGCTCTACAGGTGTCTCCAAAGCTACATGTTGGGTTGGCATATTTCGAGATTAGGATTTGTCACTCCGATTGTCGGAGAGGTATCTCTGGGCCCTCTCGGTAATGCACATCACATAAGCCTTGCAAGCATTGCAACTAATAAGTTAGTTGTGAGATGATGTATTATGAAACGAGTAAAGAGACTTGCCGGTAACGAGATTGAACTAGGTATTGAGATACCGACGATCGAATCTCGGGCAAGTAACATACCGATGACAAAGGGAAAAATGTATGTTGTTATGCGGTCTGACAGATAAAGATCTTCATAGAATATGTGGGAGCCAATATGAGCATCCAGGTTCCGCTATTGGTTATTGACCGGAGACGTGTCTCACTCATGTCTACATTGTTCTCGAACCCGTAGGGTCCGCACGCTTAAGGTTTCGATGACAGTTATATTATGAGTTTATGAGTTTTGATGTACCGAAGTTAGTTCGGAGTCCCAGATGTGATCACGGACACGACGAGGAGTCTCGAAATGGTCAAGACATAAAGATTGATATATTGGAAGTCTATGTTTGGACACCGGAAGTGTTCCGGGTGAAATCGGCATTTTACCGAAGTACCGGGAGGTTACCGGAACCCCCCGGTAACCTAATGGGCCTTAATGGGCCTAGTGGAGGAAGAGGAGAGGTGGCCTAGGGGCTGCCGCGCGCCCCTCCCCCCTCCCCAAGTCCGAATTGGACAAGGAAGGGGGGCGGCGCCCCCCCTTTCCTTTCTTCACTCTCCTCCTTCCCCCCAAGTCCTAATCCAACTAGGGAAAGGGAGGGGAGTCCTACTCCCGGTAGGAGTAGGACTCCTCCCGCGCGCCTCTTCCTAGGGCTGGCCGCACCCCCTCCTTGGCTCCTTTATATACGGGGGCAGGGGGCACCCCTAGACACACAAGTTGATCTCTAAGATCGTTTCCTTAGCCGTGTGCGGTGCCCCCTTCCACCATATTCCTCGATAATATTGTAGTAGTGCTTAGGCGAAGCCCTGCGACAGTTGAACATCAAGATCGTCACCACGCCGTCGTGCTGACGGAACTCTTCCCCGACACTTTGCTGGATCGGAGTCCGGGGATCGTCATCGAGCTGAACATGTGCTAGAACTCGGAGGTGCCGTAGTTTCGGTGCTTGATCGGTCGGGCCGTGAAGACGTACGACTACATCAACCGCGTTGTCATAACGCTTCCGCTGTCGGTCTACAAGGGTACGTAGATCACACTTTCCCCTCTCGTTGCTATGCATCACCATGATCTTGTGTGTATGTAGGAAATTTTTTGAAATTACTATGTTCCCCAACAGGAGCAACGGCCAAGTGGAGAGGGCGAATGCTGAAGTGTTGCGAGGCCTGAGGACAAAGACTTTTGTCAAGCTGCACAAGAGCTGAAGGCGCTGGATTGATGCGTTGCCGGCGGTTCTTTGGTCGATCAGGACGACGCCAAATCGAGCCACCGGCCAGACACCCTTTGCCCTGGTATATGGGGCAGAAGCAGTTCTCCCCACGGAACAAACATATGGGCCACCTCAAGTGCTCACTTACGACGAGCTTGAGCAAGAGCAATTGTGGCAAGATGACGCAACACTCCTTGAGGAAGATCGTCTTCGGGCGGCTGTGAGAGCAGCATGCTACCAGCAAGCCTTGCACCGCTACCATAGCCGCAAGGTTCATGCCCGAAGCTTTGAGGAAGGTGAAGGAAATATGCCCTAGAGGCAATAATAAAGTTATTATTTATTTCCTTATATCATGATAAATGTTTATTATTCATGCTAGAATTGTATTAACCGGAAACATAATACATGTGTGAATACATAGACAAACAGAGTGTCACTAGTATGCCTCTACTTGACTAGCTCGTTGATCAAAGATGGTTATGTTTCCTAACCATAGACATGAGTTGTCATTTGATTAACGGGATCACATCATTAGGAGAATGATGTGATTGACTTGACCCATTCCGTTAGCATAGCACTTGATCGTTTAGTTTGTTGCTATTGCTTTCTTCATGACTTATACATGTTCCTATGACTATGAGATTATGCAACTCCCGTTTACTGCAGGAACACTTTGTGTGCTACCAAATGTCACAACGTAACTGGGTGATTATAAAGGTGCTCTATAGGTGTCTCTGAAGGTACTTGTTGGGTTGGCGTATTTCGAGATTCGGATTTGTCACTCCGATTGTCGGAGAGGTATCTCTGGGCCCACTCGGTAATGCACATCACTATAAGCCTTGCAAGCATTGCAACTAATGAGTTAGTTGCCGGATGATGTGTTACGGAACGAGTAAAGAGACTTGCCGGTAACGAGATTGAACTAGGTATTGAGATACCAACGATTGAATCTCGGGCAAGTAAAATACCGATGGCAAAGGGAACAACGTATGTTGTTATGCGGTTTGACCGATAAAGATCTTCGTAGAATATGTGGGAGCTAATATGAGCATCCAGGTTCCGCTATTGGTTATTGACCGGAGACGTGTCTCGGTCATGTCTACGTTGTTCTCGAACCCGTAGGGTCCGCACGCTTAAGGTTTCGATGACGGTTATATCATGAGTTTATATGTTTTGATGTACCGAAGGAGTTCGGAGTCCCGGATGAGATCGGGGACATGACGAGGAGTCTCGAAATGGTCAAGACATAAAGATCGATATATTGGACGACTATATTCGGACATCGGAAAGGTTCCGAGTGATTCGGGTATTTTCGGGAGTACCGGGGCACTACTAGGGAAAACCCTAGTAGTAGCGCTGGTTTTGTGCTCACTAGTAGCGCGGGTAGGCGCGCTACTAATAAGGCGCTACAGCTATTGCTTAGCATTAACGCGTGCCGCACGCGCTACTGCTAGGACAAATAGCTGCAGCGCTTGTTCACTCCCACGCTGCTGCTAATGTAACTACTGGCAGCGTGTTTTCTTTCCTTCGCTACTAGTATTGTTTTTTTATTTTTTTTATTTTTTTATTTTTAGTGTATTTATGCGCCATCGTACAAATATTGGTACACTACCAGTTATGAGGTTTACATCATTATGTCCATAACAGTGTGTCAAATGAAGGTGGATTAGGTTCAAGTGGAGGCAATATGTGGTGCATGTCAAAAGTATACTACTAATCCAAACTTGATCTAGTTTGGACTAGTAGTACTTTCCATGTGCACCACATGTTGCCTCCACTTGAATCTAATCCGCCAGCACAAGCTATTTAATCATCATCATAATCATTAGCACCAACAATATTTATTTAATCACCACTAACACTAGCTAATAATAATCATCAGTCATTACCACCAACACTAGCTATTTTATCATCATAGTAATAGTGTGGCACATCATCATCCTCAAACTCATTTCTAGCTAATCACTCCTGCTGCTCTCTCTTAGGTAAAACAACATAAAACATGTGCAGCTCTCCTCCTTGATCAAGTTGGAGCATGCAGATGAACCTGTCTCCTAATTTTGGGTAGCACATCTGTTTGCTGCCCCCTAGTACTTGTCTGCGCTCCCCATCACATATCTGGTCCAGTCTTGCACTATTAAGCATTCATCGCTGATCTTGAATGCACTAAAGTAACATGTAGGATATCCTGGCCGTAAGCTAATAATACTCATGGTACCTTTAGTCTCGATCCCATAAGGCACAACATTCATCGGGAGTCCCTGTTGAAGAACATCGTATGGTCACATACTTAGCAATGAAGTTTAGCTTCACAAATAATGTATGGAAAAGATGCACTGAGGACAAATAGTAAAAATCTTACCATCTTCCTAAATAGATGTGACCGTAGTTCATGACGAACACTATTGGTCGCACGTTTTCAGTACTAAGATTTCTAAGTCCAGGAAGAAAATTTGTCTTGACGGTATCAAGATCCTCAAGCCATGAAACATAATGACTTAGCTCCTCGCAATTTAGTTCAGCCCCGGGACAGTAGTAGGTCCTGTCTACCAAGCGCTGGACATGTTTGCTTGCACCGAAATAAGCTGACAATACAAATTAGTTGTCAACTATTTTTGAATAAACAATATCAAAGACATAAATATGGTTGAGAAACTTACATTTTGGTTTAATTGGAGGCATCTGCACATCGACCCATATGTCGGTATTACCTTCAATATCATATTCCGGACGAATATCAAAGGTGATAACCATGTCAGGCTCAAATGCATAAGTCTTGCATAGTGCTCGCCATGTTTTGCATCCAAAATAGGTGTAGTCGTCTGAATTGTATAATTTTGTGTGTAAAATATAACCATGCTCGGTCTTCAAATAAACTTTCTTTACCTCCATAGTATGACTGAAACCTATCTTATCCAATACAAAAACTCTTGCATGGCAGGGGATACGCTAGTAGAATAGTAAAAAAATATAAGTTGAAGCAAATGAAGCAGATGTCATGCTTAATTACGAAAAAAGACTTGTCGTTGTGACTTACTGTATCCACTTCAAAGTTCTCGTCCAGCTTGATGTTGAAGCGCCTATCATCATCTAGGAAGATTCCGTCGCACAGGCTGCGCTCGTCTTCGCAGTATTCGCAAATACTGAAATCCTTTTTGTCGTTAGACATTTCCTATGTTCATAGTTAAAACATTAATTGAAAATCGATAAAAGACAACTACCAGGATACTCAACACACAAATCCAGGGCACTCGATATTTCCTACATATTCTTGCAAAAGTCATGCCAAAATTCACGGAAAAATCCGGCATGACCTTTGCTAAAATAGGATATATCGAGCGCCTGAAATTTGCCGGAACGGAAATGAATCAACACTCCGGCAAAACATAGGCCACTTGGAGGTGTAACCTGCAAACATGACCGGCCACTTGGATATTGAGCAACACAAGATATACATTTCAAAATATCTTATAAGACTCAAATTAGCATGCATTCAATAAGCAAAAGTAAATCATCTCATGCGTCCGTACATCGTCGAATATTATCACTAATACATCCCGAATAGTGTCATACATATAACATCACTAGTACAACTAAAACCCTAGCACACGACGGGTATTGGCACGGGCGGTGGACACCCACAGAGAAGGAACCATCACGGGATCATAGCTCTAGTGAGATCCCTGGAGAACCTGCCAGGTATTGGAGAACCTGTGCTCCAACGCAAACAAGTAGCGACGGACGTGCGCGTCCTCCTCACTGACACGGTGACGCACCACCTCCGCGGAGTCATCGATCCTCTGGACCGTCACTGGCCCACGCGACCGCCACCAAAGAAGGTTCGGGTCAATGACAGGCTGGCTCCTCACCAACCTGCGCCCCCGGTAGGTAGCGCCTCCCAGTACCACCCCGGCGGAGCCCAGTCCTGGACATGGCCCATCTGGTCAAGCAGGTGTCGTCCTCCGCCGACTCGATGACGAGGATGCGGGATAGGCATCGTCCACGTCGATGCGGGAAAATTGCTTTAACTAAAAAAATAGCAACAAGTTCTTACTAACTAGTTCTATTAATTCAACTAGTTCTTACTAAAAATAAACTTACTATAAATAAAAATATTCTAGTACCTAATTAGTACCTAGTTCTTACTAACTAATTAGTACCTAAGAACTACTGCCCTAATTACCATCTAATTTGATGAACCTATAGGGGTGGAAAGTGGTAGAAACCCTAACTAATTTGATGGAGGTAGAAACCCTACGCAGAGGTAGGGGAGAGGGAGGAGCAGGCGTGCTCACCTCGGGTGCCTGCGACGAGGGAGGGGCAGGCGGCGTCGAGGTCGTGGTCGGGGCTCCGGGGCGGTGTTGAGCTCTGGGGGCGGGGGCGGCGTCCGGGGCAGCGTTGAGGTCGGGGTCGGGGGCGGTGTCCCGGGCGACGTTGAGGTCGGGGGCGGGGCCGGCATTGAATCTGGGGTCGGGGGCGGCGTGGGGAGAGCGTGCGGCGGCTGAGGCGCGACGGCGGCGGCGAGAGTGGAGCTGATTTGGGGGATGAAGTGGCCGTGGGGAAGGACGAACCGCGTGGTTAAGTCAGAAGTACCAGTAGCGCGTTCCAGAAAGGGCGCTACTGCTACGTTAGCTACAGCGCGTTCTGGAATACACGCTGCAGCTAAGGAGATTAGCAGTAGCGCTGGGCCATTATACGCGCTACTGCTAGGTTGGGCTAGCCATGTGCGCCCAGTTCAAACGTAGCAGCAGCGCTTTTCGCTAGTACGCGCTACTGCTAAAGTCATAGCAGTAGCGCGGTTTATTTACGCGCGCTGCTACTAAGTAGCAGCAGCGCTTGATTTTGTACAACACTACTGGTAAAATTCTGTGTATAGGCTTTTCCCTAGTAGTGGGGAGTTACGGGAATTCGTATTGGGCCTTAATGGGCCATACGGGAAAGGAGAGAAAGGCCTCAAAGGGTGGCCGCACCCCTCCCCATGGGCTGGTCAGAATTGGACTAGGGAGGGGGCACCCCCTTCCTTCCTTCTCCTTTTCGCTTCCCTTTCCTTCCCTCCTACTCCTACTACTTGGAAGGGTTCCTAGTTCTACTAGGAAAGGGGGAATCCTACTCCCGGTGGGAGTAGGACTCCCCTAGGGCGTGCCATAGAGAGGGCCGGCCCTCCCCCTCCTCCACTCCTTTATATACGGGGGCAGGGGGCACCCCAAAGACACAACAATTGATCCCTTGGATCTCTTAGCCGTGTGCGGTGCCCCCCTCCACCATAGTCGTCGATAATATTGTAGAGGTGCTTAGGTGAAGCCCTGCGACGGTAGAACATCAAGATCGTCACCACGCCGTCGTGCTGACGGAACTCTTCCCCAACATTCTACTGGATTGGAGTCCGGGGATCGTCATCGAGCTGAATGTGTGCTAGAACTCGGAGGTGCCGTAGTTTCGGTGCTTGATCGGTCGAGCCGTGAAGACGTACGACTACATCAACCGCGTTGTGCTAACGCTTCCGCTTTCGGTCTACGAGGGTACATAGACAACACTCTCCCCTCTCGTTGCTATGTATCACCATGATCTTGGGTGTGCGTAGGATTTTTTTTGAAATTACTACGTTCCCCAATAGTGGCATCAGAGCCTAGGTTTTATGCGTTGATGTTGTGCACGAGTAGAACACAAGTGAGTTGTGGGTGATATAAGTCATACTGCTTACCAGCATGTCATACTTTGGTTCGGCGGTATTGTTGGATGAAGCGGCCCGGACCAACATTACGCGTACGCTTACGCGAGACTGGTTCTACCGACGTGCTTTGCACACAGGTGGCTGGCGGGTGTCAGTTTCTCCAACTTTAGTTGAACCAAGTGTGGCTACGCCCGGTCCTTGAGAAGGTTAAAACATCACTAACTTGACAAACTATCATTGTGGTTTTGATGCGTAGGTAAGAACGGTTCTTGCTCAACCCGTAGCAGCCACGTAAAACTTGCAACAACAAAGTAGAGGACGTCTAACTTGTTTTTGCAGGGCATGTTGTGATGTGATATGGTCAAGACGTGATGAGATATAAGTTGTTGTATAAGATGATCATGTTTTGTTGAAGTTATCGGCAACTGGCAGAAGCCTTATGGTTGTCTCTTTATTGCATAAGATGCAAGCACCAAATAATTGCCTTACTTTATCGCTATGCGATAGCAATAGTTGCAAGAGCAATAGTTGGCGAGACGACCATGTGACGACACATTGATATAGATCAAGATGATGGAGATCATGGTGTCATGCCGGTGACGATGGAAATCATGACGATGCTTTGGAGATGGAGATCAAAGGCACAAGATGATGATGGCCATATCATGTCACATATTTTGATTGCATGTGATGTTTTTCTTTTATACATCTTACATTGCTTAGTTATGATGGTAGCATTGTAAGATGATCTCTCACTAAATTTCAAGATAAAAGTGTTCTCCCTGAGTATGCACCGTTGCCAAAGTTTGTCGTGCCCAGACACCACATGATGATCGGTGTGGTAAGCTCTACGTCCATCTACAACGGGTGCAAGCCAGTTTTGCACACACAGAATACTCAGGTTAAACTTGACGAGCCTAGCATATGCAGATATGGCCTTGGAACACTGGAGTCCAAAAGGTCGAGCGTGAATCATATAGTAGATATGATCAATATAATGATGTTCACCATTGAAAACTACTTCATTTCACGTGATGATCGGTTATGGTTTATTTGATATGGATCACGTGATCACTTAGATGATTAGAGGGATATCTAAGTGGGAGTTCTTAAGTAATATGATTAATTGAACTTTAAATTTATCATGAACTTAGTCCTGCTAGTATTAGCATATCTATGTTGTAGATCAATAGCTCGCGTTTAGCTCCCCTATTTTATTTTTGATATCTTCCTAGAGAAAACTAAGTTGAAAGATGTTAGTAGCAATGATGCAGATTGGATCCGTGATCTGAGGTTTATCCTCATTGCTGCACAGAAGAATTATGTCCTTAATGCACCGCTAGGTGACAGACCTATTGCAGGAGCAGATGCAGACGTCATGAACGTTTGGCTAGCTCAATATGATGACTACTTGATAGTTTAGTGCACCATGCTTAACAGCTTAGAATCGGGACTTCAAAGACGTTTTGAACGTCATGGATCATATGGATGTTCCAGGAGTTGAAGTTAATATTTCAAGCAAATACCCCAGTTGAGAGATATGAAGTCTCCAACAAGTTCTATAGCTAAAAGATGGAGGAGAATAGCTCAAGCAGTGAGCATGTGTTCAGATTGCCTGGGTACTACAATTGCTTGAATCAAGTGGGAGTTAATCTTCCAGGTAAAAATAGTGATTGACAGAATTCTCTAGTCACCATCACCAAGTTAGTAGAACTTCGTGATGAACTATAGTATGCAAGGGTTGATGAAAACGAGTCCCGAGTTTTTCAAGATGATGAAATCGATGAAGGTAGAAATCAATAAAGAGCATCAGGTGTTGATGATTAACAAGACCACTAGTTTCAAGAAAAGGGAAAAGGGAAAGAAAGGGAACTTCAAGAAGAACGGCAAGCAAGTTGCTGCTCAAGTGAAGAAGCCCAAGTCTGGTCCTAAGCCTGAGACTAAGTGCTTCTACTGCAAAGGGACTGGTCACTGGAAGCGGAACTACCCCAAGTATTTGGCGGATAAGAAGGATGGCAAAGTGAACAAAGGTATATTTGATATACAAATTATTGATGTGTATTTTACTAGTGTTCGTAGCAACCCCTCGGTATTTGATACTAGTTCAGTTGTTAAGATTAGTAACTCGAAACGGGAGTTGCAGAATGAACAGAGACTAGTTAAGGGTGAAGTAACGATGTGTGTTGGAAGTGGTTCCAAGATTGATATGATCATCATCGCACACTCCCTATACTTTCGGGATTGGTGTTGAACCTAAATAAGTGTTATTTGGTGTTTGCGTTGAGCATGAATATGATTTGATCATGTTTATTGCAATACGGTTATTCATTTAAGTAAGAGAATAAATTGTTGTTCTATTTACATGAATAAAACCTTCTATGGTCATACACCCAATGAAAATGGTTCATTGGATCTCGATTGTGGTGATACACATATTCATAATATTGAAACCAAAAGATGCGAAGTTAATAATGATAGTGCAACTTATTTGTGGCACTGCCGTTTAGGTCATATTGGTGTAAAGCGCATGAAGAAACTCCATGATGATGGGATTTTGGAATCACTTGATGCTTGCGAACCATGCCTCATGGGCAAGATGACTAACACTCCGTTCTCCAGAACAATGGAGCGAGCAATTGACTTATTGGAAATAATACATACTGATGTATGCGGTCCGATGAGTGTTGAGGCTCGCGGTGGGTATCATTATTTTCTGATCTTCACAGATGATTTGAGCAGATATGAGTATATCTACTTAATGAAACACAAGTCTGAAACATTTGAAAAGTTCAAAGAATTTCAGAGTGAAGTGGAGAATCATCGTAACAAAAATAAAATTTTCTACGATATGATCGCGGAAGTAAAATATTTGAGTTACGAGTTTGGCCTTCAGTTAAAACAATGTGAAATAGTTTCACTACTCACGCCACCTGGAACACCATAGTGTAATGGTGTGTCTGAACGCCGTAACCCTACTTTATTAGATGTGGTGCGATCTATGACGTCTCTTACTGATTTACCGCTATCGTTTTGGGGTTATGCATTAGAGACAACTACATTCACGTTAAAAATGGCACCATCTAAATCCGTTGAGATGACAGCATATGAACTATGGTTTGGCAAGAAACCTAAGCTGTCGTTTCTTAAAGTTTGAGGTTGCAATGCTTATGTGAAAAAGTTTCAACCTGATAAGCTCAAACCCAAATCGGAGAAGTGCGTCTTCATAGGATACCCAAAAGAAATTATTGGGTACACCTTCTATCACAGATCCGAAGGCAAGTTATTCATTGCTGAGAATGGATCCTTTCTAGAGAAGGAGTTTCTCTCGAAAGAAGTGAGTGGGAGGAAAGTAGAACTTGATGAGGTAACTGTACCTGCTCCCTTATTGGAAAGTAGTTCATTACAAAAATCTGTTCCTGTGGCTACTACACCAATTAGTGAGGAAGTTAATGATGATGATCATGTAACTTCAGATCAAGTTACTACCGAACTCCGTAGGTAAACCAGAGTGAAATCCGCACCAGAGTGGTACGGTAATCCTGTTCTGGAAGTCATGTTTGTTGACCATGACGAGCCTACGAACTATGAGGAAGCGATGATGAGCTCAGATTCCGCGAAATGGCTTGAGGACATAAAATCTGAGATGGGATCCATGTATGAGAACAAAGTATGGACTTTGATTGACTTGCCCATTGATCGGCGGGCCATTGAGATTAAATGGATCTTCAAGAGGAAGACAGACGCTGATAGTAGTGTTACTATCTACAAAGCTAGAATTGTCGCAAAAGGTTTTCGACAAGTTCAAGGTGTTGACTACGATGAGAGTTTCTCACTCGTATCTATGCTTAAGTCTGTCCGAATCATGTTAGCAATTGCCGCATTTTATGAAATCTGGCAAATGGATAAACAAAACTGCATTCCTTATTGGATTTATTAAAGAAGAGTTGTATATGATGCAACCAGAAGGTTTTGTCAATCCTAAAGGTACTAACAAAATATGCAAGCTCCAACGATTCGTCTATGGACGGGTGCAAGCATCTCAGAGTTGGAATATACGCTTTGATAAGTTGATCAAAGCATATAGTTTTATACAGACTTGTGGTGAAGCCTATATTTACAAGAAAGTGAGTGGGAGCACTGCAACATTTCTGATAAGTATATGTGAATGACATATTGTTGATCGGAGATAATGTAGAATTATTCTGCAAAGCATAAAGGAATGTTTGAAAGGATTTTTTCAAAGAAAGACCTCGGTGAAGCTGCTTACATATTGAGCATCAAGATCTAGAGATAGATCAAGACGCTTGATAAGTTTTTCAATGAGTACATACTTTGACAAGATTTTGAAGTAGTTCAAAATGGAACAGTCAACGAAGGAGTTCTTACATGTGTTACAAGGTGTGAAGTCTAGTAAGACTCAAAACCCGACCACGGCAGAAGATAGAGAGAGAATGAAAGTCATTCCCTATGCCTCAGCCATAGGTTCTATAAAGTATGCCATGCTGTGTACCAGACCTATTGTATACCCTGCCCTGAGTTTGGCAAGGGAGTACAATAGTGATCTAGGAGTAGATCACTGGACATTGGTCAAAATTATCCTTAATGGAATAAGGATATGTTTCTCGATTATGGAGGTGACAAAAGGTTCATCGTAAAGGGTTACGTCGATGCAAATTTTGACACTGATCCAGCTAACTCAAAATCTCAATCTGGATACATATTGAAAGTAGGAGCAATTAACTAGAGTAGCTCTGTGCAGAGCATTGTTGACATAGAAATTTGCAAAATACTTACGGATCTTAATGTGGCAGACCCGTTGACTAAACTTCTCTCACAAGCAAAACATGATCACACCTTAGTACTCTTTGGGTGTTAATCACATAGCGATGTGAACTAGATTATTGACTCTAGTAAACCCTTTGGGTGTTGGTCACATGTCGATGTGAACTATGGGTGTTAATCACATGGTGATGTGAACTATTGGTATTAAATCACATGGCGATGTGAACTAGATTATTGACTCTAGTGCAAGTGGGAGACTGAAGGAAATATGCCCTAGAGGCAATAATAAAGTTATTATTTATTTCCTTATATCATGATAAATGTTTATTATTCATGCTAGAATTGTATTAACCGGAAACATAATACATGTGTGAATACATAGACAAACAGAGTGTCACTAGTATGCCTCTACTTGACTAGCTCATTGATCAAAGATGGTTATGTTTCCTAACCATAGACATGAGTTATCATTTGATTAATAGGATCACATCATTAGGAGAATGATGTGATTGACTTGACCCATTCCGTTAGCATAGCACTTGATCGTTTAGTTTGTTGCTATTGCTTTTTTCATAACTTATACATGTTCCTATGACTATGAGATTATGCAACTCCCGTTTACCGGAGGAACACTTTGTGTGCTACCAAACGTCACAACATAACTGGGTGATTATAAAGGTGCTCTACAGGTGTCTCCGAAAGTACTTGTTGGGTTCGCGTATTTCGAGATTAGGATTTGTCACTCCGATTGTCGGAGAGGTATCTCTGGGCCCACTCGGTAATGCACATCACTATAAGCCTTGTAAGCATTGCAACTAATGAGTTAGTTGCGGAATGATGTGTTACGGAATGAGTAAAGAGACTTGCCGGTAACGAGATTGAACTAGGTATTGAGATACCAACGATCGAATCTCGGGCAAGTAACATACCGATGGCAAAGGGAACAACGTATGTTGTTATGCGGTTTGACCGATAAAGATCTTCATAGAATATGTGGGAGCCAATATGAGCATCCAGGTTCCGCTATTGGTTATTGACCGGAGACGTGTCTCGGTCATGTCTACACTGTTCTTGAACCCGTAGGTTCCGCACGCTTAAGGTTTCGATGACAGTTATATCATGAGTTTATATGTTTTGATGTATCGAAGGAGTTCGGAGTCCCGGATGAGATCGGGGACATGACGAGGAGTCTCGAAATGGTCGAGACGTAAAGATCGATATATTGGACGACTATATTCGGACATCGGAAAGGTTCCGAGTGATTTGGGTATTTTCGGGAGTACCGGGGAGTTACGGGAATTCGTATTGGGCCTTAATGGGCCATACGGGAAAGGAGAGAAAGGCCTCAAAGGGTGGCCGCACCCCTCCCCATGGGCTGGTCCGAATTGGACTAGGGGGGGGGGCGCCCCCTTCCTTCCTTCTCCTTTTCCCTTCCCTTTCCTTTCCTCCTACTCCTACTACTTGGAAGGGTTCCTAGTTCTACTAGGAAAGGGGGAATCCTACTCCCGGTGGGAGTAGGACTCCCCTAGGGTGCGCCATAGAGAGGGCCGGCCCTCCCCCTCCTCCACTCCTTTATATACGGGGGCAGGGGCACCCCAAAGACACAACAATTGATCCCTTGGATCTCTTAGCCGTGTGCGGTGCCCCCCTCCACCATAATCCTCGATAATATTGTAGCGGTGCTTAGGCGAAGCCCTGCGACGGTAGAACATCAAGATCGTCACCATGCCGTCGTGCTGACGGAACTCTTCCCCGACATTCTGCTGGATCGGAGTCCGGGGATCGTCATCGAGCTGAACGTGTGCTAGAACTCGGAGGTGCCGTAGTTTCGGTGCTTGATCGGTCAGGCCGTGAATACGTACGACTACATCAACCGCGTTGTGCTAACGCTTCTGCTTTCGGTCGACGAGGGTACGTAGACAACACTCTCCCCTCTCATTGCTATGTATCACAATGATCTTGCGTGTGCATAGGAATTTTTTTGAAATTACTACATTCCCCAACAGAAGTTGACCTTGTTCTTCGGCGCATTCAGTCGGCCAAGAATACCAACAAGTTGACGCCGAAGTGGGAAGGCCCTTATCGGGTAATACGAGTCACCAGGCCCGGCGCAGTCCGCTTGGAGACTGAAGATGCTGTCCCAGTGAGAAACTCCTGGAACATCGAGCATCTTCGCAAGTTTTACCCATAAGGCACGGTTTGTCGGGCCCCCCGGCAAGCCACTTTTGTACTAGCTTTGCCGACAAGGCATGTAACCCTTTGTACAAAGCCAGGCGCAGACCCTGAGCATAAATAAATGAAGCGCTGGCGCCCTAAGTTATAGCATGCATGCTAGGTTAAGTCTCTCCCTCGGTTAGGGTTGATAGTGCTTAGCGGCGACTAACCCCTAGCCTAAAGGTCGAGTGTGCGTCTTTCTGTCTTCTTTGGTTCGCAGGGCATGTGGACACACCTCCTGAGTCGCTTGGGAGAAAGAGGACGGACCAGTGCTCCGGCCCCGGCAAGCCAGGATTGCCTGGGGCTGAAGACACAAGGATCCAACCACGGCAAGCCAAGGTTGCCGGGGGCTGTAGATTCAGATAAGTCTTTCATCCCCTGTTATGCACTTCCGTATAGAACTGGGACATATGAAACCTCGTTTATATTCTTAAAACCACCGTGCTCCCCTTTTCCCGTACCCAAGAGCTATCCCCTGGGTCGGAACTTGTTCGTAGTCGTGGTGGCAAGAGAAATGAACGAGGGGCCTAACCCTACTTCGCCCCTGCCTCCGCCAAGAGCGTGAGAATGGTCGACCAAAGTGGGGGAACGGCAAGGCCTGTTGCCGAGCGACAATGTTTATCTTAGAAATAACACGGATTCGTCCTTGGCACGGGCCTCGATCATGCACAAAGAACCCGGTAAACACCCTTTTTCATTAAAAACGTCCCATAGAGGTACAGTTCGTACGGAATAAAAAAACATGAGCAAGGGGATTACAAGTCTTAAAATTAACAAGTGTCCGCAGGCTTACAAACTAAAAAGAGATAAGGTGCCCGTAATCCCTTTCTTGTCCCTCTCCTCAGGAGGTGAAACAAGATAGCAGGAGGGCAAAAGGAGCACCTAGGCGAGGTGCGAGAAGCAGAAGGCACCAAGAGAGCATCCCGGTGCCGGCGGAGGGGCTGGAAGATGAGGCAACGGCCCGACAATACGCGACGAAGGCGTCGGTGCCCGCGTACTCCGAGTTGACAGCCGTCGCCCGCCTTCTTTGCCTTCTCCGGCCCTCCTACGCCAGCCGCCCAAGGAGGCGATGGGGAACGCGCCGATGGAGAGCTTAACGAGGAAGGCCCTCGGCAGGGCGCGAGGCTGAGGGAGGGACGACGCGATCAGTCGAAGTCGGAGTCGGCATCCTGCCGCTCGACTCCCTCGTCGTCGTTGTCGTTGTCCTCTTCGTCGCTCCCGCTCGAGGAGGAATCTTCATCGTCGGAGGAGCTCTCCACGCAGCACTTTAGACGAGTTCCAAGATCTCCGAAGACCTTGACGGAGAGCAGGCCGCCCTCCATTAACTTGAAGTAGAGGACGATCCCCACCGTCAGGCTATGGATGCGGGCAAATGTCTTCCATCCATGACGGAGATACATAACATGCGGAGCGGGGAAGTCGACGTCGACCCGCGTGCCGCCGGTCCCGCAGCCCCTCATGTGCAATCTAAGGGTCTGGGGTGGATTGAGCTCCATCTCCTGAGCGAAGGGGGTGGGAAGACGGAGACGAAGACGGGGTGGCCGGCGCAGCCTGATGAAGAACTCGCGAGGCTGGTCCCCGATGTGACCCTCCACTGCGGGAGGCACGGCCGCCGTGCCACCTCATCCCCCTCTTCCCCGACTGCCGTGGCGACCTCGGCTATGCCCCCTCCCTCTTCCTCTCATTGGCTGGCTCCGCCTCCACGGGCTCATGGGAAGGAGGGACGCGTTGACGAGCAGCGACCCTCGCCGCCACCGTCGAAGGCCCAACACCTCCTCTCGCCATGGCAGGTGGAAGAAAGAAGCAAAGGTGAAGGAGGATGGATACTGAAGGAATATGGGACGACGCCCCCTCCCCCTCCTTATAAAGGGGCGGGGTCGAGGCTCGGCCGCCCCACTCAGCCAATCCAGTCGTCGGAGGCGCAGGGAATCAGGACCGACCCGCTGCCCCAATCAGCGACGGCCCGGCTTCCCACCTCCACCGCCCGCCACTTGCATGAAGGACGCGTGGCAAGCGAGCAGGGTCGAAAGGATGGGTGAGGCGACCGTTCCCTGCCCCGTGATCGGGGGGCGTGGGCGCCTTCAAGACTGCGACCCGAGTCCATCCAGTAAATGAGCCATGCCTCCACGCCTCCCTCTTTTTATGGGGAAGGCGCGAGCCGCTTCTTTACCACGATGTGACGCATGCATGCGGAAACCACATCGCGCATGACCCCCACGTCACTCACGCCCCCTGCCCACGTCGCGCGTTCAACGCGGGTCGTGGGTAAGCGCAGCGGACGAAGAGTTACTGCGGTAAAAATCCGCCCCACCTGCCCGCGCACCATTCTGGGCCTAGCCCAACAACGTGTCACGCTTATGTGTGACCTAGGCCCGGGGGCTCCTGTCGGTGTACAAAGGTAGGGGCACACTTTCTACCCCTTCACTTGTGCATGGGCAATCGGAGCCGTCCGCCATGGCCACACTAGCCAGGGCAGAGGAGGGGAGCCGGAGAGAAGCCGAAGCCCAAGGCAATGCCAAGACCAGAAACACCAAAGAGCAAGAGGGCGAGGTGGACTCCCCTGGCAAGGCCCTTGCCGGGGCGGCCTCTGCGGCCCCGGCAAGAGCCTTGCCGGGGCAAATTGCCCGATGCCAACTGACCGAGCCACCCTTCAGCCCAAAGGTTCCAAGCGTCGCCAACGGCTCTATTGAAACCAAGGCTCGGGAGGCACCTCTGTGGTGGCATGCAGATCTTCGTCAAGATCATAAATACATGAGATCAGATGAGGACCAGAAGACGAGGACCCTCGGCAAGATCCTTGCCGAGGAAATCCACAAGACCCCCGGCAAGCACCTTGCCGGGGACGACCACAGCGCCACGGCAAGAACCTTGACGGGCCTCCCGGCAAGGCCCTTGCCGAGGGCGCCAGCAGGGCCACCACTAGGCCCGCACCAGCCAAGACTCCACAGCCACTCGCATGCAGCTGCTCTAGCATCCCAAATTTTCAATTCGGAATGTTATGCATTAGATCATCATTGCATATCATATTTTATTGCATTTTGGTTGATCCTGGAAATTCTAAGAAACTCAAGGACCCACGGGGAGAGTTGGGGATTTCGTTACTTTCATATTTGAGTTTTTCTCGAATTATGAAAAGAGGATCGTTTGATTTTAATTTTATTTCTCTGAAATATTTCTTTTATTAAAAATAAAAGAGAGAGGATAAAATGAATTCCTCAAAATAAAGAAATATCAGAGATTTAATATTAAAATCAAAAAATATTTTATTCGGAGTTTTATCGCTATTTTATTTGAATTAGGAAAAATATGCGCTTTCAAAATTGCATTTTTAGGCCCAAATAAATGTTTATCTTGTCCGGCTTATTTTTAGAGGACGGGGAAAATTTATTTTGGGATTTTTGGAGTCCGTTTAGTATTTGTTTTCTTTTTTTCCGCACATCCGAATTATTTTTAAAAAAACGTGCGACCGACTTAGGGTCGTATTCGGCAAGGACTTCTCGGGCCAGGCCTTTAAAAGCCGCCGCCGCCAGCCCGTTCAACCCGCCAGCCCCACCCAAACCCTATCCCTAAGCCGCTGCCGCGCGCCGCCGCCCGCGCCCCATGCCGCCGCCCCGCGCCGCCACCCGCCGCGCCGCCGCCGCCCCACGCCTCGCCGCCGCCGCCATGCGCCGCCACCCGCCGCGCCGCCGCCGCCCCGCGCCGCCTCCTCGCCGAAGCCCACCGCCGCCCGCTGGAGCCCCACGCTGCCGGCCCGCCGCCCCACCGGACCCGAGGTAGCCGCCTCGGTTTTCATGAGAAAAGCGTATGGTTTTTTTTCGAAAACCCTAGATCCGTTTTTTATTAGATCCGGTTCGGTTTTATTTTTTTCTGGTTTAGTTATTTAGCGGCCGTTCGTCCGTATGTTCATTTTTACGAACGGTTTTCACCGTTTAGCCGCAGACAGCGAACGTTTGTTCGTTAGCCTGTTCGTCAGTTATTCTTTTTCTCGGATTTTCCGCGATTATTTTCGATCGCGATTTCTGATCTGATTTTCGTTCTAGTATAACTTTTCTCTCGTTTATCGGAATCAGGCGATTCAAGCGCCTAGAGTTTCGTCTCGAAACCCTCTTTCCGTTTAACCAACTTAAACAAGTTTTTGCTACTGTAAAATTTGACTTTAGTCCAGAATAGTAAACAGAGTTTGTTTCTTTCGCCGTTTGAGTTTTGTTGGTTTGTTTGATTTGATTCTTTTTGCAAACCGGAGTTCTTCAGTTGAACTTTCTGGTTAGATCTCTTATTTAAGTTTTACACATGCCCTTGTTTTGTTGCTTACTGTATGCTTGTTGGTTTGCGATAGAGTACCCGGAGTGCGAAGCTTGCTTCTACGAGTCTCTAGGTTTCGCGGATCATCAGCAAGGCAAGTAACACTTTGATCATACCTCTTACTACCCAGTTTTTATTGCATTAGATCAATCCTCAAACAATTGCACAGTTAGGATCTGAATTAAATTGTGTGTTGGGAAGTAGTTGAGGTAGTACCTATTCACCTATTTATTATCAAACCCTGGGAGTTACTTATACGTTATGCTTATATTGCCATGCTATGCTCGTAGACGTGGATTGGGTTCGAGTGTATTTCATGACAGATGTGAGATTTTTAATTAATGGTTAACTTAAGGTGGCAACTTAAATACACATCTGGGTGGATTGAGGCACCTGGGTTTTCCAATGATTGCCTGTATTTTTGGAAATCCCGGGGTACCGTGTGATTCTCCTATGGACCGCCACCCAGGCTCAAAGGGATCATAAGATTATTCATACTATGGGCTCTAGCATAGTTGATTAAGTCGTGTGAACTCTTACAGTGGTAGACTAGCAGATGTAGGGGAAGTAGGTGTACCGGTCTACCCATCGTAAGGTTCTAACGCTTCTGAAAGACTATGTCTCGGTCAACCGTTTCTCAAACACCATGTAGTGCGAGAAATCCAATGGAGGAGATCGAGTCTTGTGGGGAAAAGTGCACAAACCTCTGCAGATTGTACAAACTAGTCATGATTAGCCGTGTCCCCGGTTAAGGACAATTTGAGTATCTAGTCCTTGGATTATCATGTGGATCTCATCACTCTTAATTTAATTTGATGGGTTATTGTTAATTACTTTTAATTGGGATTGAGTTGGGTGAACCTTCTCAATGTTTATCAACCACCATGATAGTTAAATAAAATATATTACTTTGCAATAGGGAAAAATTGGCTTTTCGCAAAACATATTAACCCTACAGCCTCCACCAGCCATATATGCATGTAGTGATAGCATTATTCTATTCATTATCTTTTGGTGTTACATTACCAGCATATTCCATGTGCTGACCCGTTTTCGGGCTGCAACGTATCATGTTGCAGAATTTTCAGACGACGAGTAAGGAGCCTTAGGTCGTGGTCTTTCACTCAATGATGCCGTTGGAGTTGATGGACTCACTTTATCTTCCAAGCCTTCCGCTGTTATCGTATTAGATGGCCTTAAGCCACATTTATTGTAATAAGTTCTCTTTTGAGACATATGATGTAATAAGTGTGTGATTGCTACTCTGTTATAAATCCTTCGAGTACTATGTGTGTCAGCATTACCGATCCAGGGATGACACTTATGCACAGAGATCAGATTGCTTGAGGCCTGGTCGCTACAAAGATGGTATTAGAGCACATGTTGACTATAGGACATGACCCTAGAAACTGGCTAGCCCATAGAAAGGATTTTCTCTAAAACTTTCTTTTTGAAAAGGATCTTTTACCTCTCTTCCCTTCTGAGCTTATTCAAATATTTCCTTTTAGTGAGGCCATACCCCTTTCCCCTTTTGACCACACAAAAATTCGACTGATGAGATCACTCCAAGAAGTAAAAGATATCGGACAACTAAAACCATTTGGAATAATGAGGATTTTACCATACATTATGATAATGGAAACTAAAACTTTTGAAGACTCTGAAGACTAGGAGAATTTGAAGGCTTTGAAGAAATCCCAGATTTGTATGACCTAGGAAGGTTACCCTTATGGAACTTAGCAGACTATGGAAGCTGTCAATACCCGAGATCAAGGTGTATAGGAGAAAGACTGGAGTAGGGAGAGTTAAAGACTCAAAGTTCTGTCAAGGAAAACCTTAAGGCAGGAGATATCAACTATGGAGAGATAGCTCATGGAAATGACAAGAGCAGAAACATGGCTATCCATGAGGTTATCGCCCGCTGATGCTATTGTCACCGTGCTGAGTTAAGCATGCATATGCATGGAAGGATTGGATGGTAGAAGGCTGATGGAGCACCTATCAGCAAGATGAAGTTTTAACGTTAGCTGGTGTATCACCAGGATCTGGAGTGTTACATCAAGAAGTTAAGATGGACCTACAAGAAGTAGTATTTTGACAAGGAAGTATTTCATGAAGAACTCATGACCCTGAAGATGAGAGTAGCCAAACTGGAGGAGCAAAACCTCGAGATACAGGAGATTCGTCAGGAACTGAAGGACAGAAGGACATGGTTCATGCCAAGGATGTTGAGATCTAGAAGTTTGGAAAGCAACTCTAGAAATATTAAAGGACGTCACGAGAGACTTCACATCAATAGAGATGATCTAGCAAAAGATTTTTTAGAAGGACAAGCATGATCGGAAGAAGCCATCGGAGACATGAACAAGACTTGAAGAGTTTGATGACTTTGAAGATTTATTGACCTTTAGAAGACCAAACACCTGTTATATACCTACGTTAGATGCGACGTTTGTGAGCTGTCAATTGTTTGATGTTTTTCCAACAGCCACAAATAAAATGTGCCTTTTCAAAATTTTGTTTGTATTGTGTGCATCCCTCCCCACCTCTCTTATCCCACCCCAAACCCATGGACCCAATAGAGGATGAATGGAGATGAACTCATGTCTCCTGGACCGATAAGTCAATTGGAGACATACCGATGGATTCGGAACATGGAGGATCACATGAAGAATAACCCTATAGTCAGAAAGGATATGACCCAGCATGCTCTTTAGTGCTTTGAAAGAGGTGCTGCTACTTGGTGGAGGATGTACCAAACCATCAATGGATGGCAAGGAGTAACCACTTGGAAAGAATTTAAGTTGACTCTGCTAAAATCTTGGCTTGTGTTCCAGAAGTTGAAGCCTTATGGAAATGATATGGAGAAACCTGGTGCATGCAAGTTTTGTGGAGAAATAGGACACAACCATAAAGAACACCAGGATGAATACCCTCATAAGTGGGGGATTACCAAAGGAGTTAGCCGAGGATCTCAGGGAACTTCGCTTGGAGATAGCCCCCATAGGTTTTGTTGCAGCAATGGAAGTCCAGTCAACATTAGTGGGAAAGATTCGAGAAGCTCAAAAGGATGACAAAGAGATTGCTAAGGTAAAAGAGAGGATGAGCAAAGGAAAGGCCGAAGGTTTTCGTGAGGATGAGCACGATACTTTATGGTTTGAGGACCGCGTATATGTGCCCAATGATCAGGAGATCAAGAAGTTGATTCTGCAAGAGGCCCATGATTCGCCATATTCGATTCACCCAGGAAATACCAAGATGTATCTGGATTTGAAGGACAGTTTCTGGTGGACCGGTATGAAGAAGGATATTGTGGAGTATGTAGCAGTTTGTGACGTATGTCAGAGAGTGAAGGCAGAACATCAGTAGCCAGCAGGATTGCTATAGCCATTGCCAATACCCAAATGGAAGTGGGATAAACTAGGCATGGATTTTATCACAGGATTGCCCAGAACTCGTTCAGGCTATGACTCGATATGGGTTGTAGTCGATCGACTGACGAAAGTAGCTCATTTCATCCCAGTGAAGACCACTTACACCAGTGCTAAGTTGGCAAAGATATATATGACTAGGATCGTATGTTTGCATGGAGTTCCGAGGACCATAGTATCAGATAGAGGAACCCAGTTTACCTCAAAGTTTTGGAATCAGTTGCATGAAACTTTGGTAACCAGGCTAGAATTTAGTACAGCTTTTCACCCGCAGACAGATGGACAGACTGAGAGAGTCAATCAGATTCTGGAGGACATGTTGAGAGCTTGTGCGCTAGACTATGGATCTAGTTGGGACGATAATTTGCCTTATGTAGAGTTCTCTTATAACAACAGTTATCAAGCTAGTTTGAAGATGGCCCCTTTCGAAGCACTATACGGAAGGAGGTGTAGAACACCGTTGTTGTGGGACGAAGTTGGAGACCGACAATTGTTTGGACCAGATTTGATTGAAGAGTCTGAAGAGAAGGTTAAGCTAATTCGCGATAGACTCAAGGTAGCCCAGTCAAGGCAGAAGAGTTATGCGGATTCTAAACACAAGGAGATAGTCTATGAAGTCGGAGACAGAGTGTATCTTCGAGTATCACCACTTCGAGGAGTGAAACGTTTTGGAGTTAAGGTAAAGTTAGCACCACGTTTTGTGGGACCATACAGAGTTTTGGAACGTATGGGAGAAGTGGCTTACAAGTTGGAATTACCCGAAGGATGGTCCGGTGTTCACGACGTGTTCCACGTTTCTCAGTTGAAGAAGTGCAACGCGGAGATGGCTGATATTCCTCTGAGAGATACAGTGAAGGAAATATGCCCTAGAGGCAATAATAAAGTTATTATTTATTTCCTTATATCATGATAAATGTTTATTATTCATGCTAGAATTATATTAACCAGAAACATAATACATGTGTGAATATATAGACAAACAGAGTGTCACTAGTATGCCTCCAATTGACTAGCTCGTTAATCGAAGATGGTTATGTTTCCTAACCATAGACATGAGTTGTCATTTGATTAACAGGATCACATCATTAGGATAATGATGTGATTGACATGACCCATTCCGTTAGCTTAGCACACAATCGTTTAGTATGTTGCTATTGCTTTCTTCATGACTTATACATGTTCCTATGACTATGAGATTATGCAACTCCCATTTACCGGAGGAACACTTTGTGTGCTACCAAACATCACAACGTAACTGGGTGATTATAAAGGTGCTCTACAGGTGCCTCCGAAGGTACATGTTTGGTTGGCGTATTTCGAGATTAGGATTTGTCACTCCGATTGTCGGAGAGGTATCTCTGGGCCCTCTCGGTAATACACATCACTTAAGCCTTGCAAGCATTGCAACTAATGAGTTAGTTGTGGGATGATGTATTGCGGAACGAGTAAAGAGACTTGCCGGTAACGAGATTGAACTAGGTATTGAGATACCGACGATCGAATCTCGGGCAAGTAACATACCGATGACAAAGGGAACAACGTATGTTGTTATGCGGTCTGACCGATAAAGATCTTCGTAGAATATGTAGGAGCCAATATGACCATCCATGTTCCGCTATTGGTTATTGACCAAAGACATGTCTCGGTCATGTCTACATACTTCTCGAACCCGTAGGGTCCGCATGCTTAACGCTACGATGACAGTTTCATTATGAGTTTATATGTTTTGATGTACCGAAGGTTGTTCAGAGTCTCGGATGTGATCACGAACATGACGAGGAGTCTCAAAATGGTCGAGACATGAAGATTGATATATTGGAAGCCTATGTTTGGACATCGGAAGTGTTCCGGGTGAAATCGGGATTTTTCCGGAGTACCGGGAGGTTACCGGAACCCCCCGGGAACTTAATGGGCCTTAGTGAGTCTTGGTGGAAGAGAGGAGAGGAGGCCAGGGCAGGGCGCGCGCCCCTTCCCCCTAGTGCGAACAGGACAAGGAGAGGGGGCGGCGCCCCCCCTTTCCTTTCTCCCCTCCACCTCTTCCCCCCCTCTCTCTCTCCTAGTCCAACATGGAAAAAGGGGGGTCCTACTCCCGGTAGGAGTAGGACTCCTCCGGCGCGCCTCTCCTCTTGGCCGGCCGCACCCCCTTGCTCCTTTATATACGGGGACAGGGGCACCCCATAGACACAACAATTGATCATTGATCTCTTAGCCGTGTGCGGTGCCGCCCTCCACCATAATCCACATCGATAATACTGTAGCGGTGCTTAGGCGAAGCCCTGCATCGGTAGAACATCAACATCGTCACCACGCCGTCGTGCTGATGAAACTCTCCCTCAACACTCGGCTGGATCAGAGTTCGAGGTACGTCATCGGGCTGAACGTGTGCTGAACTCGGAGGCGCTGTGCGTTCGGTACTTGATCGGTCGGATCGTGAAGACGTATGACTACATCAACCGCGTTGTGCTAACGCTTCCTCTTTCGGTCTACGAGGGTACGTGGGCAACACTCTCCCCTCTCGTTGCTATGCATCACCATGATCTTGCGTGTGCGTAGGAATTTTTTTGAAATTACTACATTCCCCAACAGTGGCATCCGAGCCAGGTTTTATGCGTTGATGTTATATGCACGAGTAGAACACAAGTGAGTTGTGGGCGATATAAGTCATACTGCTTACCAGCATGTCATACTTTGGTTCGGCGGTATTGTTGGATGAAGCGGCCTGGACCTACATTACGCGTATGCTTACGCGAGACTGGTTCTACCGACGTGCTTTGCACACAGGTGGCTGGCGGGTGTCAGTTTCTCCAACTTTAGTTGAACCGAGTGTCGCTACGCCCAGTCCTTGCGAAGGTTAAAACAACACCAACTTGACAAACTATCGTTGTGGTTTTTGATGCGTAGGTAAGAACGGTTCTTGCTAAGCCCGTAGCAGCCACGTAAAACTTGCAACAACAAAGTAGAGGACGCCTAACTTGTTTTTGCAGGGCATGTTGTGATGTGATATGGTCAAGACATGATGCTAAATTTTATTGTATGAGATGATCATGTTTTGTAACCGAGTTATCGGCAACTGGCAGGAGCCATATGGTTGTCGCTTTATTGTATGCAATGCAATCACCCTGTAATGCTTTACTTTATCACTAAGTGGTGGCGATAGTCGTAGAAGCATAAGATTGGCGAGACGACAATGATACTACGATGGAGATCAAGGTGTCGCGCCGGTGACGATGGTGATCATGACGGTGCTTCGGAGATGGAGATCACAAGCACAAGATGATGATGGCCATATCATATCACTTATATTGATTGCATGTGATGTTTATCTTTTATGCATCTTATCTTTCTTTGATTGACGGTAGCATTATAAGATGATCTCTCACTAAATTTCAAGATAAAAGTGTTCTCCCTGAGTATGCACCGTTGCCAAAGTTCATCGTGCCCAGACACCACGTGATGATCGGGTGTGATAAGCTCTACGTCCATCTACAACGGGCGCAAGCCAGTTTTGCACACGCGGAATACTCAGGTTAAACTTGGCGAGCCTAGCATATGCAGATATGGCCTCGGAACACTGAGACCAAAAGGTTGAGCGTGAATCATATAGTAGATATGATCAACATATTGATGTTCACCATTGAAAGCTACTCCATTTCACGTGATGATCGGTTATGGTTTAGTTGATTTGGATCATGTGATCACTTAGAGGATTAGAGGGATGTCTTTCTAAGTGGGAGTTCTTAAGTAATATGATTAATTGAACTTAAATTTATCATGAACTTAGTACCTGATAGTATCTTGCTTGTTTATGTTTGATTGTAGATAGATGGCCCGTGCTGTTGTTCCGTTGAATTTTAATGCGTTCCTTGAGAAAGCAAAGTTGAAAGATGATGGTAGCAATTACACGGAATGGGTTCGTGACTTGAGGATTATCCTCATTGCTGCACAGAAGAAATACGTCCTGGAAGCACCGCTAGGTGCCAGGCCTGCTGCTGGAGCAACACCAGATGTTATGAACGTCTGGCAGAGCAAAGCTGATGACTACTCGATAGTTCAGTGTGCCATGCTTTATGGCTTAGAACCGGGTCTTCAATGATGTTTTGAACGTCATGGAGCATATGAGATGTTCCAGGAGTTGAAGTTAATATTTCAAGCAAATGCCCGGACTGAGAGATATGAAGTCTCCAATAAGTTCTGTAGCTGCAAGATGGAGAACAGTTCTGTCAGTGAGCATATACTCAAGATGTCTGGGTATAATAATCACTTGATTCAACTGGGAGTTAATCTTCCGGATGATAGCTTCATTGACAGAATTCTCCAATCACTACCACCAAGCTACAAGAGCTTCGTGATGAACTATAATATGCAAGGGATGGACAAGACAATTCCCGAGCTCTTCGCAATGCTAAAGGCTGTGGAGGTAGAAATCAAGAAGGAGCATCAAGTGTTGATGGTCAACAAGACCACTAGTTTCAAGAAAAAGGGCAAAGGGAAGAAGAAGGGGAACTTCAAGAAGAACAACAAGCAAGTTGCTGCTCAGGAGAAGAAACCTAAGTCTGGACCTAAGCCTGAAACTGAGTGCTTCTACTGCAAGCAGACTGGTCACTGGAAGCAGAACTGCCCCAAGTATTTGGCGGATAAGAAGGATGGCAAGGTGAACAAAGGTATATGTGATATACATGTTATTGATGTGTACCGTACTAGAGCTGGTAGTAGCACCTGGGTATTTGATACTGGTTATGTTGCTAATATTTGCAACTCGAAACAGGGACTACGGATTAAGCGAACACTGGCGAAGGACGAGGTGACGATGCGCGTGGGAAATGGTTCCAAAGTCGATGTGATCGCGGTCGGCACGCTACCTCTACATCTACCTTCGGGATTAGTATTAGACCTAAATAATTGTTATTTGGTGCCAGCGTTGAGCATGAACATTATATCTGGATCTTGTTTGATGTGAGACGGTTATTCATTTAAATCAGAGAATAATGGTTGTTCTATTTATATGAGTAATATCTTTTATGGTCATGCATCCTTGAAGAGCGGTCTATTTTTTATGAATCTCGATGGTAGTGATACACATATTCATAATGTTGAAGCCAAAAGATGCAGAGTTGATAATGATAGTGCAACTTATTTGTGGCACCGTCGTTTAGGTCATATCGGTGTAAAGCGCATGAAGAAACTCCATACTGATGGACTTTTGGAACCACTTGATTATGAATCACTTGGTACTTGCGAATCGTGCCTCATGGGCAAGATGACTAAAACACCGTTCTCCGGTACTATGGAGAGAGCAACAGATTTGTTGGAAATCATACATACAGATGTATGTGGTTCGACGAATGTTGAGGCTCGTGGCGGATATCGTTATTTTCTCACCTTCATAGATGATTTAAGCAGATATGGGTATATCTACTTAATGAAGAATAAGTCTGAAACATTTGAAAAGTTCAAAGAATTTCAGAGTGAAGTTGAAAATCATCGTAACAAGAAAATAAAGTTTCTATGATCTGATCGTGGAGGAGAATATTTGAGTTACGAGTTTGGTCTACATTTGAAACAATGCGGAATAGTTTCGCAACTCACGCCACCCAGAACACCACAGCGTAATGGTGTGTCCAAATGTCGTAATCGTACTTTACTTGATATGGTGCGATCTATGATGTCTCTTACAGATTTACCGCTATCGTTTTGGGGTTATGATTTAGAGACGGCCGCATTCACGTTAAATAGGGCACCATCGAAATCCGTTGAGACAACTCCTTATGAACTGTGGTTTGGCAAGAAACCAAAGTTGTCGTTTCTGAAAGTTTGGGGCTGCGATGCTTATGTGAAAAAGCTTCAACCTGATAAGCTCGAACCCAAATCGGAGAAATATGTCTTCATAGGATACCCAAAGGAGACTGTTGGGTACACCTTCTATCACAGATCCGAAGGCAAGACATTCATTGCTAAGAATGGATCCTTTCTAGAGAAGGAGTTTCTCTCGAAAGAAGTGAGTGGGAGGAAAGTAGAACTTGATGAGGTAACTATTCCTGCTCCCTTATTGGAAAGTAGTACATCACAGAAACCGGTTTCTGTGACACCTGCACCAATTAGTGAGGAAGCTAATGATGATGATCATGAAACTTCAGATCAAGTTGCTACTGAACCTCGTAGATCAACCAGAGTAAGATCCAAACCAGAGTGGTACGGTAATCCTGTTCTGGAAGTCATGCTACTAGATCATGATGAACCTACGAACTATGAAGAAGCGATGGTGAGCCTAGATTCCGCAAAATGGCTAGAAGCCATGAAATCTGAGATGGGATCCATGTATGAGAACAAAGTGTGGACTTTGGTTGACTTGCCCGATGATCGGCAAGCAATTGAGAATAAATGGATATTCAAGAAGAAGACTGACGCTGACGGTAATGTTACTGTCTACAAAGCTCGACTTGTTGCAAAAGGTTTTCGACAAGTTCAAGGGATTGACTACGATCAGACATTCTCACCCATAGCGATGGTTAAGTCTGTCCGAATCATGTTAGCAATTGCCACATTCTATGATTATGAAATTTGGCAGATGGATGTCAAAACTGCATTCTTGAATGGATTTCTGGAAGAAGAGTTGTATATGATGCAACCGGAAGGTTTTGTCGATCCAAAAGGAGCTAACAAAGTGTGCAAGCTACAGCGATCCATTTATGGACTGGTGCAAGCCTCTTGGAGTTGGAATAAATGCTTTGATAGTGTGATCAAAGCATTTGGTTTTGTACAGACTTTTGGAGAAGCCTGTATTTACAAGAAAGTGAGTGGGAGCTCTGTAGCATTTCTGATATTATATGTGGATGACATATTGCTGATCGGAAATGATATAGAATTTCTAGATAGCATAAAGGGATACTTGAATAAGAGTTTTTCAATGAAATACCTCGGTGAAGCTGCTTACATATTGGGCATTAAAATCTATAGAGATAGATCAAGACGCTAAATTGGACTTTCACAAAGCACATACCTTGACAAAGTTTTGAAGAAGTTCAAAATGGATCAAGCAAAGAAAGGGTTCTTGCCTGTGTTACAAGGTGTGAAGTTGAGTAAGACTCAATGCCCGACCACTGCAGAAGATAGAGATAAGATGAAAGATGTTCCCTATGCTTCAGCCATAGGCTCTATCATGTATGCAATGCTGTGTACCAGACCTAATGTGTGCCTTGCTATAAGTTTAGCAGGTAGGTACCAAAGTAATCCAGGAGTGGATCACTGGACAGCGGTCAAGAACATCCTAAAGTACCTGAAAAGGACTAAGGATATGTTTCTTGTATATGGAGGTGACAAAGAGATCATCATAAATGGTTACGTTGATGCAAGCTTTGACACCGATCCGGATGATTCTAAATCGCAAACCGGATACGTGTTTACATTAAACGGTGGAGCTGTCAGTTGGTGCAGTTCTAAACAAAGCGTCGTGGCGGGATCTACATGTGAAGCGGAGTACATAGCTGCTTCGGAAGCAACAAATGAAGGAGTTTGGATGAAGGAGTTCATATCCGATCTAGGTGTCATACCTAGTGCATCGGGTCCAATGAAAATCTTTTGTGACAATACTGGAGCAATTGCCTTAGCAAAGGAATCTAGATTTCACAAGAGAACCAAGCACATCAAGAGGCGCTTCAATTCCATCCGGGATCTAGTCTAGGTGTGAGACATAGAAATTTGCAAGATACATACAGATCTAAATGTTGCAGACCCATTGACTAAGCCTCTTCCACGAGCAAAACATGATCAGCACCAAGGCTCCATGGGTGTTAGAATCATTACAGTGTAATCTAGATTATTGACTCTAGTGCAAGTGGGAGACTGAAGGAAATATGCCCTAGAGGCAATAATAAAGTTATTATTTATTTCCTTATATCATGATAAATGTTTATTATTCATGCTAGAATCTTATTAACCGAAAACATAATACATGTGTGAATATATAGACAAACAGAGTGTCACTAGTATGCCTCTACTTGACTAGCTCGTTAATCGAAGCTGGTTATGTTTCCTAACCATAGACATGAGTTGTCATTTGATAAATGGGATCACATCATTAGGAGAATGATGTGATTGACATGACCCATTCTGTTAGCTTAGCACACGATCGTTTAGTATGTTGCTATTGCTTTCTTCATGACTTATACATGTTCCTATGACTATGAGATTACGCAACTCCCGTTTACCGGAGGAACACTTTGTGTGCTACCAAACTTCACAACGTAACTAGGTGATTATAAAGGTGCTCTACAGGTGTCTCCGAAGGTACATGTTGGGTTGGCGTATTTCGAGATTAGGATTTGTCACTCCGATTGTCGGAGAGGTATATCTGGGCCCTCTCGGTAATACACATCACTTAAGCCTTGCAAGCATTGCAACTAATGAGTTAGTTGCGGGATGATGTACTACGGAACGAGTAAAGAGACTTGCCAGTAACGAGATTGAACTAGGTATTGAGATACCGACAATCGAATCTCGGGCAAGTAACATACCAATGACAAAGGGAACAACGTATGATGTTATGCGGTCTGACCGATAAAGATCTTTGTAGAATATGTAGGAGCCAATATGAGCATCCAGGTTCCGCTATTGGTTATTGACCAGAGACATGTCTCGGTCATGTCTACATAGTTCTCGAACCCGTAGGGTCCGCACGCTTAACGTTACGATGACAGTTTCATTATGAGTTTATATGTTTTGATGTATCGAAGGTTGTTTGGAGTCCCGGATGTGATCTCGGACATGACGAGGAGTCTCGAAATGGTCGAGACATGAAGATTGATATATTGGAAGCCTATGTTTGGACATCGGAAGTGTTCCGGGTGAAATCGGGATTTTTCCGGAGTACCGGGAGGTTACCGGAACCCCCCGGGAATTTAATGGGCCTTAGTGGGCCTTGGTGGAAGAGAGGAGAGGAGGCCAGGGCAGGGCCGCGCGCCCCTCCCCCTAGTCCGAATAGGACAAGGAGAGGGGGGTGGTGCCCCCCCTTTCCTTTCTCCCCTCCACCTCTTCCCCCTCTCTATCCTAGTCCAACATGGAAAAGGGGGGAGTCCTACTCCCGGTAGGAGTAGGACTCCTCCGGCGCGCCTCTCCTCTTGGCCGGCCGCAGCCCCGTTGCTCCTTTATATACGGGAGCTGGGGGCACCCCATAGACACAACAATTGATCATTGATCTCTTAGCCGTGTGCGGTGCCCCCCTCCACCATAATCCACCTCGATAATACTGTAGCGGTGCTTAGGCGAAGCCTTGCGTTGGTAGAACATCAACATCGTCACCACGCTGTCGTGCTGACGAAACTCTCCCTCAACACTCGGCTGGATCAGAGTTCGAGGGACATCATCGGGCTGAACGTGTGCTGAACTCGGAGGTGCCGTGCGTTCGGTACTTGATCGGTCGGATCATGAAGACGTACGACTACATCAACCGCGTTGTGCTAACGCTTCCGCTTTCGGTCTACGAGGGTACGTGGACAACACTCTCCCCTCTCGTTGCTATGCATCATCATGATCTTGCGTGTGTGTAGGAATTTTTTTGAAATTACTACGTTCCCCAACATACAGTGCCGCTTGAAGCGATACATTTGGATAGTGATTTGACGTATGAGGAGAAACCACTCTTGTTGTTATGCATTAGATCATCATTGCATATCATATTTTATTGCATTTTGGTTGATCTTGGAAATTCTAAGCAAGTCAAGGACCCACGAAGAGAGTTGGGGATTTCGTTATTTTCATATTTGAGTTTTTCTCAAATTATGAAAAGAGGATCGTTTGAATTTAATTTTATTTCTCTGAAATATTTATTTTATTAAAAATAAAAGAGAGGATAAAACGACATCCTCAAAATAAAGAAATATCAGAGATTTAATATTAAAATCAAATAATATTTTTTTCGGAGTTTTATCGCTATTTTATTTGAATTAGGAAAAATATGCGTTTTCAAAATTGCATTTTGAGGCCCAAATAAATGTTCATCTTGTCCGGATTATTTTTATAAGACGGGGAAAATTTATGTCGGGATTTTTGGAGTCCGTTTAGTATTTCTTTTCTTTCTTTTTCTGCACGTCCGAATTATTTAAAAAAATGCGCGACCGACTTAGGGTCGTATTCGGCTAGGACTTCTCGGGCCAGGCCTTTAAAAGCCGCCGCCCCTAGCTCGTTCAACCCGCCAGCCCCACCCGAACCCTAACCCTAAGCCGCCACCGTCGCGGCCCGCGCCCCGTGCCCCCGCTGCCGCCCCACGCTGCCACTCGCCGCGCCGCCGCCGCCCGCCGAAGCCCCACGCCGCCGACCTGCCGCCCCGCCGGACCCGAGGTAGCCGCCTCGGTTTTCATGAGAAAACCGTATGTTTTTTTCGAAAACCCTAGATCCGTTTTTTTATTAGATCCGGTTTGGTTTTATTTTTTTCTGGTTTAGTTATTTAGCGGACGTTCGTTTAGCCGCAGACAGCGAACGTTCGTTCGTTAGGCTGTTCGTCAGTTTTCCTTTTTCTCGGATTTTTCGCGATTATTTTCGATCGCGATTTCTGATCCCATTTTCGTTCTAGTATAACTTTTTGCTCGTTTATCGGAATCGGGCGATTCAAGTGCCTAGAGTTTCGTCTCGAAACCCTCTTTCCGTTTAACAAACTTAAACAAGTTTTTGCTACTGTAAAATTTGACTTTAGTCCAGAATAGTAATCGGAGTTTGTTTCTTTCGCTATTTGAGTTTTGTTACTTCGTTTGATTTGATTCTTTTTGCAAACCAGAGTTCTTAAGTTGAACTTTCTGGTTAGATCTATTATTTGAGTTTTACACATGCCCTTCTTTGATTGCTTATTGTATGCTTGTTTGTTTGCGATAGAGTACCCGGAGTGCGAAGCTTGCTTCTACGAGTCTCTTGGTTTCGCGGATCATCAGCAAGGCAAGTAACACTTTGATCATACCTCTTACTACCCAGTTTTTATTGCGTTAGATCAATCATCAAACAATTGCATGGTTAGGATCTGAATTAAATTGTGTGTTGGGAAGTAGTTGAGGTAGTACCTATTCACCTGTTTGTTATCAAACCCTGGGAGTTACTTCTACGTTATGCTTATATTGCCATGCTATGCTCGTAGACGTGGATTGGGTTTGAGTGTATTTCATGACAGATGTGATATTGTTAATTAATGGTTAACTTAAGGTGGCAACTTAAATACACATCTGGGTGGATTGAGGCACCTGGGTTTTCCAGTGATTGCCTGTATTTTTGGAAATCCCGGAGTACCGTGTGATTCTCCTATGGACCGCTACCCAGGCTCAAAGGGATCGTAAGATTATTCATACTAGAAACTTCCGTGTGCAGCCACAAGCTATTATGGGCTCTAGCATAGTTGATTAAGTCGTGTGAACTCTTATAGTGGTAGACTAGCAGATGTAGGGGACGTAGGTGTACCGGTCTACCCATCGTAAGGTGCTAACGCTTCTGAAAGACTATGTCTCGGTCAACCGTTTCTCAAACACCATGTAGTGCGAGAAATCCAACAGAGGAGATCGAGTCTTGTGGGTAAAAGTGCACAAACCTCTGTAGAGTGTACAAACTAATGATGATTAGCCGTGTCCCCGGTTATGGAAAATTTGAGTATCTAGTCCTTGGATTATCATGTGGATCTCATCACTCTTAATTTAATTTGATTGGTTATTGTTAATTACTTTTAATTGGGATTGAGTTGGGTGAACCTTCTCAATGTTTATCAACCATCATGATAGTTAAATAAAATATATTCCTTTGCAGTAGGGAAAAATTGACTTTTCGCAAAACATATTAACCCTACAGCCTCCACCAGCCATATATGCATGTAGTGATAGCATTATTCTGTTCATTATCTTTTGGTGTTACATTGCCAGCATATTTCATGTGCTGACCCGTTTTCGGGCTGCAACGTATCATGTTGCAGACTTTTCAGACGACAAGTAAGGAGCCGTAGGTCGTGGTCTTTCACTCAGTGATGTCGTTGGAGTTGATGGACTCACTTTATCTTCCAAGCCTTCCGTTGTTATCGTATTAGATGGCCTTAAGCCACATTTATTGTAATAAGTTCTCTTTTGAGACATACGATGTAATAAGTGTGTGATTGCTACTCTGTTATAAATCCTTCGAGTACTGTGTGTGTCAGCATTACCGATCCAGGGATGACACTTATGCACAGAGATCAGACTGTTTGAGGTCTGGTCGCTATAGCTGCCAGCCCCACCAGCTGGGCAGTCACCTATGTGGCAACGGTCGGCTTTCGAGCCAACTCAGCAAGAACCTGCGTGGTAGCGTGCAGATCTTCGTGAAGACCCTACCACCACGCCACCTCAGCTGCCTGCCTGCCTACATGGAGCCGCATGCATCGCTGGCCTGGGCGCGTGTCGAAGCAAGGCAAGCCGGCGACGGACGGGACGGGCCTCGTTCCCACCCCTGATAAAGCTGAGGGACACCTAAGCTACACATTAAATGCGTCTTGTCCTGTAATACGGGCGATAAGCTCGCAGCACTGTAGACCTTTCCACCTCCTGTGTGCCACTGTGGCAGCCCCTTTCAACTATAAAAGGAGGCCCATGGCATACTGGAGGGGGATTCGGCTGTTTTGGACTATGCAGCCACCATAGCTAGTTCAAGAGCTCAAGAACTCACTCAATACATCCACCAAAGCAGGACTAGCATATTACGCATCCTCACGGCCCAAACCTGGGTAAAAGACCCTTGTGTTGACTGTTAATCCTGCTCTTCTCACAACCCCGCGCCCCGGCAACCGTAGTAGGGATTCTTGTGATCCCATAGGTGTCGTTTCCCACCGACAAACTATGTGATAGCAAGAAATATAACATGAAGCACTATGGCTAGAACAAAGTAAGTGCATAAGTAAATGGGTCGGGTAAGAGATAACCGAGGCACACAGAGATGACAATGTATCCCTAAGTTCACACCCTTGCGGATGCTCGAGCGGTGTCGGGGCACAATGCCCCCCAAGCGCCACAACGACTCACCGTATTCTCCTCACGCGCTCGCACAATGCACGGTGCCTTGACTCCTCTAAGGGACCTTTAAGGGCGCTCATCAAACATGTACAATTATCAACCGTTAAGGGCGATAACTCAACAAATACAAATTGCTTGGGGCAATCTCCACAACTTAGAGGCTCCCGAAGCTTACCTGATACACCACAATGATCTAGGAGTATTATTATATAATTAAGACAATAGGAAAACAAGCTATTACCTCGATCCACATAGGTTTAAAATAGGACCCCGATAATGCACGCATGTTTGGTACCACAGGGTGCTGGTCCGAATGAACGTGTTCGGAGTGGGGCTCCCTCGACAAGATTCCTTAACCCCCGAACTACCACGGGGCGAAACCCCCTCTTGGTCCATGCGGCTTCTCCCCTCGACCCCCGATCCAAAAACACCCTGCGTCTCCCACCTCCACCCCGATCCCCACCATAGTTCCCCTTCCCCTCCATACCCTTATTCATGGAATTTTCCATGGCAAGATCGGAGGAACCCTACAGAAGTTGAGCTACTTGAAGTGAAATCTGGTGAATTTTTGCGTGCCCCACACCACCTCCTCACCCCCCCTCCCACTCCTCCTATTTCCCCCTCTCTGATCTAGCCATTGTTGCCAAGGCAAGATCTGAGGGGCCTTACAGAAGCTATCAACCCTACACTGAAAGTACCATGCATGGCAACTTAGCAGCATGAAAAAGAACCTGCTCTTGCCATGAATTTTGTTTTTTCAGCTCTTGCCATGAGTTTTGTGCAGATCCTGCCATCCTTAGATCTGCCATGAGATTTGTGCTGATCTTGCCATGCTCAGATCTGTTTGGATGGCAAGAACAAGAAAAAAATGCGTGGTTGTTTGATGAATTGTGAATTCTTGCCTTCCCCTATTGTTCTTACCATCTAATTGTTGCTACTGATGACACTTGCTTATCTGTTTTTTGAACTTTTCATGAGATAAAGCTAATGTATCAAAAGGGAATGATGTAGATGATGTGTGGATTTGAGAAAATTGCCAACCCTGTTAAAGGTACAATGCCATGAGTATATGAAGTAGGAGGGGGATGGCAATCTGCTTCTTTACACTACAAAAAATGCCATCACTTTGAAGTTTACACTATGAAAAAGTTGTCGTGAAGTTTACATACATATAGATACAAGATGGTGAAAGTGCAACTAATCCCTGGGTGGTTTTGGTAATTCATAACAACATATAGCTCATTAGATTAATATCCATTCAAGTTGATTATTTCAGAAAGTTCAATGATTGGCATGGCATGGACTAGAGATGTAGACCCCTCAAAATGCTAAGTACAAATATTGGCAAAGCTCAAGACTCTTCATTTCTATTTTAGTGATCCAAGATCACATTGAGTCCATAGGAAAAGCCAATACTATTAAAAGGGGATGAGGTGTTGCTTAATGATCCACTTGCTCAAAATGCTTAGTGATATGATCCAAAGCCCTCAACCACTTTCTCAATTCCAAATATGTCCAAAACCTAAAGTCAAACTCGGCCCCACCGATTTGATTCATCCGGCGCCACCGAGTTCACTTGACATAGCCATAGCCAGAAACCCTAATCAGTTCGGTCTCACCGATAGGGATCTCGGTCTCACCGAGATGGGACTGTAAACTCTCTGTTTCCCTTTCTAACGTTTCGGTCTTACCGAAATGAGCGATCAGTCCCACCGAGTTCGTAGTGCAAACTCTTTGTTTCCCTTTCGTAACGTTTCGGTCTCACCAAAAGGACTGATCGGTCCCATCGAGTTTGCCTGACCAACTCTCTGTTAGCTTATTACTAATCGATCTCACCGAGTTCACGTAATTGGTCAAACTGAGATGAGGTCTTGCCCTAACCCTAGCTCATCGGTCCCACCGAAAAGCCTAACGTTCACATTTTGAACTGAATCGGTCTCACCGAGTTCACCTATTCGGTCTGACAGAGTTTGCTAAATTGTGTGTAACGGTTAGATTTTGTGTGGAGGCTATATATACCCCTCCACCCACCTTCTCCATTTGAGAGAGAGCCATCAGAACGTGCCTACACTTCCACTACTCATTTTCCGAGACAAAGCCATTGAGGGAGTCCTGGACTAAGGGGTCCTTGGGCGTCCGGCCTATTGGACATGGGCCGGATTGATGGGCTGTGAAGATACAAGACCGAAGACTCTCACCCGTGTCCGGATGGGACTCTCCTTGGTGCGGATGGCCCTTCTTTTTTGCTCCGGGTGGTTGTGTGGCGTCTTCAGGGGAGTCGGGGCACATGCAGGCAGCCTCGCGTGCTCGTGCGCGTCAGGCACGTGCCCTCTCCTCCTGGCACTAGGAGGATGACGACCGGCTTCGGCTGGGGGGGCTGGGCCGCCTACTGGGCCGACCAGGTAAGGCCAGGTAAGGTTTTTCCTTTTCTTGTTTTTCCTTTTCTATTTTGTTTTCTCTGTTCTAATTTAGTTTAGGCACTAAATCATCTTAATAAATTCTGAAAAAAATTGTGGATACTAACTGAATTATTCTAGAGCTCCACAAATAACTTCAGAATATTTGGACCATTTAAAATATATATAGCATTTAAATGGCTCCAATTCAAATCCTTTTGTGTTAATTAAAAAAAATCCAAAAATGACCTAGAAATAAACGCATCATTTTTGGCAGAGATTTTCACCTTTATCAAAAATCATGAACTTTTTTGGAGGGCATTTTGGGTTCATTGAAACTTATTTTTTGTTGACCCTATTTAATTTGATCTGGTGCTAGGGTTTGATCACTCCGATTTCAAGTTTAACTGAGATTTAAACATGATGCAACACCAGATGCCAGTCTAAGCCTCACCAGAACTAGGGATGTGACAGTTTGTACCTAAGTTATCAGGTCTAGGTTTGTATATTACCATACTAATTACACATAAGTTACAGGGTATGTTTTTTAATAAAAAATTCCATGTAAAATGTTACTATGGTATTTGTACATAAGTTATCAGATATGTTATTTGTATATTTATGAGACCCGATGCTCTAGTTGCCTTCCATTTATTTTTCGTTGGCGCCGTGTGTTCCAATTGTTTGTTGCATTCATCATTGCATCATTTGCATCGCATCAGCACTCATGCCATCATTCTTTTCAAAACTTGCATCCGTCCATAGTTGTTGGGTCTCCCCGTTCTCTCCGTTAACCGTTCTGAGTCCAACCACACTCGCACGTGCCCGCAGCACCTCAAAAATATTATTTTCTAAGTGGGATAAAAACGTTCTCGGAATGGGTTGAAAGTTGGTGTGCGGTCTTGTTATATTGTCGGTAGACCACCTGTCAAATTCCGTCGCATTCAGAGTCCATTTGATGCCCCAATGGATAATTATAGCGGCACTATAGCCGGACAAACATCGGACATCTTCGGTATCCGAAAACATGTGTCGGGCGCTCTTCCCCTCTCTTCTCTAAGCCCACCTAGCCCATCCTAACCCCATCCACTCCAGAACCGTCTGATTACGATCGGAGGGTCCAAAAAAACCCCAAGACCCCTCAAACCCTAACCCCTGCCTATTTAAACACACCCCGTAGTCCATTGTTGGACATCCCTAGCCAAACCCTAACCTTCTCCTACCTCCAGCCGCCTCCTCCTTGTTTTTCATGCGCGATCAGCCTCCCCTCGCCACTTGGCGCCTCCAGATAGCCCCGTCGCCACCTGCGCCACCGCTCCCAGGCGAGCGCGCCATGTCGCCCTGCCTCGCCTTCCACCACGCCTCCACCTGCCGTGGCCCGCGGAGCCCATCATGGCCCCCCGCAGGTCCGGGTCCCCGCCATCACCTGGCCCGCGCCAGCCTGAGCGCCCCCGCAGCACCAACAGCCTCCTAAGCTCCCCGCCTCCTTGCCGGAGACCCCGTGCCACCGGCCTCCGCCTCCTTGCAGCCGCCGTGCTTGAGTGCCCCTCCCTCAACCATCGCGTCGCCCGGGAGTCCTCGACGCCGCCCGCGTCGGCCGGAGCCGCCACTGGACACCGTAGTCCCACCGTCGTGCCCCACTGCTCCTCTCCTCAAGTCCGCCACCACCGCCAGAAACTGACACCGCCCTCGCCATTCCGTTGCCAGCCGACGCCGCGGATAACCCCGCCATTAGCCAGATCTCTTCGGCCACAACCACCCGCCGCCGCCAACCTTTGCCGGAGGATCTCACTGTCGTGGATCCAAGCACCACCATGGCCGCTGCCTCCTAGGTCCGCTACATCGAGCCCGGCCGGCGGAGAACCGCCGCGACTGCCCTGAACCAGCGGAACCGGCCAGTTCTTTCGAACCGGACCTGCCCGCAGCTGAGCCGCGCCCGAATCACCCCAGTTTTCCAGACCCGTCTCTGAGCTGGCCCGATGGGCCCTAGGTGAGTGGCCTATCAAGTCATTTTATTTTGTCTGCAAAAATCATCACATAGGCATATTAAAACTACTGCAACTTTTAATCTGTGCATCCTGTGAACATGATTTATATATGTAAATTGATCTACCCTCTGTTGTCTACATGATGGTTGCTTTCACATGCATATTAGGATTCATATAAATGTGTTAATCTTGGTTGCAAAAGTACATCCTGATGATAACTGTAAAAAACATCAAACTTGGCATTTTGTTATTTTCGTGTGATTTAATTAAAGCATCATATGAATAAACTTTGTACATGTGTTTTGTGCATTTTTATGTCTACTTGTTGCTAGTATTTTTCCCATGCCTTGATAAACATTTTAACGCACTGTAAAAAGCCTGCAAACATGCTATGTTAATATTGTTGTTTACACTTGGTGAAAACTGCCAAGTCTGAAACTGCCTGTTATGAAACTTGTCAACTTTGCATGATGTTTTCCACTAATCCATTGCTCATATGCATATGATTAATTGATGTTATTTTCTCCATGTGATGTTTAGATTGATGGAATGCCCTTGGTTGCCATGTAAACTTTCTGTAGCATGTCTCTTTTTGCTCTCAAGTTGCCATCATGATAAAACTGTCATCCTGTTAACAACATTTTCCATTTTCTAAAAATCATAGTAATTAATATATGCATCATATGAATTTCTGCCATAGAGTAAATTGAATATTGCCATGTCTAATACATGCCCATGTCATTTTCATAATTATTAAAATTGCTATGCTTGCTATTATGTGCATCCCAAGACAGCATCATAATGTTACTGTTTTGCATTCTCATATTTCACAAAGTCTGAGAATAACCTTAGTTCACGGTTGCATATTTTTTAGATGATTCCCATTAACCTGTTGCTCCTATGAACATGTCATGTTGTATTATATGAGATCCATGATATGGAATTCCATGCTATGCCATTTGATGGCATGATCTTTCACTGTAGCATCTTTGTTTCTTGCCTCCAATATGCCATCATATTAACTCTGCTCATGTATATGCCCGGTTTTTCACTAAGTCGTGAATCTGTAGCAGAACATTGCATTTTGCATGGATAATATATAGAAACTAACCATGATGCTTACGAACCTTAACCTTAACCCTAACCATATACTTTAAGAGCATATCAAGTTTGTGCCCATCTTATTCCTATAGCATCATGTTTTGTTGATCCTAAGTAGGCATCATGCTGTTTTGGGCCGACTGATATTTAAACTTGTCTTGTGTGTATGTGTTGAACCATTGCTCCATTTTGATCATGTCCTATATGAAACTTGCTTAGAATTGCATGCGGTTTCATGGTATCTTGTTGCATCCTTGATTTGAGTGTTCTTGGTTGATGTTTGCATGCATTTTGCATCAATGCCATGTTTAACTTGTTTAGATCATATCTTCTAGACCGTATCTCCAAATTAAATGATCTACATATGTAACTTGATGAGAAAAATGTGTAGATCATCATGGTGCACTTTAACTTGATGTGTAACAACTTCAACATAATGTTTTGTTCATAACAGTACCAAATTCTAAATTTGCATATGGGGACTTTCCAAAATTGTAATGTGTTGTTTCCGGCCTCATTTAAACTCATTTGATGTGGGGTTCTTTCATGCATCATCTCTTGCCATGAATAACAACATTTCATCTTGTCATGCATCATACTTGGTTGTACATCATGCCTTATTCATGTGTTGTTCGTTTACTATGTTGTTTTTTTCTTTCCGGTTGTGCTTCTTCTCGATAGTTTCAGTTACATTGCGATTGTGAGGATGTGTTCGACTATGTTGGTTCGTCTACTTCATGGACTCGATCTTCTTTCGAGCAGGATTTCAATCAAGATGAGCATTACCTTGGATATCACTACTATCTTTTCTTTGCCATTTGTCTCGATGCTATCGCTACGTCATGCCACCTACCACTTGTTTCTCAAGCCTCCCAATATGCCATGATGAGCCTCTAACCTTTTACACCTTCCTACCAAACTGTTGTTTGGCTATGTTACCGCTTTGCTCAGCCCCTCTTATAGCATTGCTAGTTGCAGGTGCAGTGTAGGTTGTTCCATGTTGGGACATGGATATCATGGGATATCACAATATCTCTTATTTAATTAATGCATCTATATACTTGGTAAAGGGTGGAAGGAGCTTGGTGTTTTGGTCCACTCTTACCGCCCTACTTTCTGGCATACCAGTGTTATGTTTCTTGATGAGCGCTCCTAACACATGTGGGTGTATGGGAACCCCCTGACCAATCGCTTAGGAGAGAACTCTTCCAGCAAGGCCCAACTTGGTTTTAAAATTTTGCCAACATAATAATACTAATAATTAATTAACTGGCATATGGAGTTAGCGCTACCCGAGGATTCTTAATTCCACATAATACAAGGGGGGCAGTGTTTATGGTGTTGGTCCAAACTAGAGCACTTGCGAGGCCGCCCCTTGGCAACTTGGGGTATTTGGCACCTGTACGCGTAGCTTATCCGCCATGTCCTTAGAACGATATACACGGCTCTTATCAAGATCGTCGACACGCTGGGAGATCTTGCTGGTTTAGTTTTACCTTTGACGAGAGGCAGGTCCACCAGAATTCGTTATGGAGAACCCCTACAGGGTTAACTCTTTTCGAGAGCCATGCCCGCGGTTATGTGGCAACTTGGAAATTTATGATATCCGGTTGTAGAGAACTTGACACCGGATCCGAATTAACATACACCTACCACATGCGTAACCGTGATTGTCTCTTTTCGAGGGAGTTCGGGAAGAGAATACAGTGGGGGTTATGTTTGACTCGTAAGTAGTTCAGGATCACTTCCTGATCATTACTAGTTGTGACCGTTATGCGTAGTTACTCTTCTTATTCTTGTACTCGTAAGTTAGCCATCATACAACGCTTAGTGCTTGCTGCAACCCCACCACTTATCCATTCCATACCCATTAAGGTTTGCTAATCTTAATACCCATGGTAATGAGATTGCTGAGTCCTCGTGACTCACAGAATACTACAACAACAGATGCAGGTACAGATAATGCGATGATATGACATGAGAGTGATGCTTGCTTGTTTTGGAGTTCTTCTTCTCCTTCTTCTTCTTCTTCTTCTTCTTCTTCTTCTTCAATCGAGGGATAGATTCTTGGTCGGCAGCCTGGGCTAGTAGGGTGGATGTTGTTTGTGTTTTCCGTTTGATTTCATCCATAGTCGGATGCTGCTCTTCTGTATGATGATTGATATGTATTGATGTATTCATGTGGCAATTGTATGCCTTTGTATGTATCCCATTCATGTTGTACATGGTACAATGTAATCCGGTTCCTCGAGGTCCCATCCACCTTGCAAAGCATCTTCAATATGCGCATCTGTTCCATGGGGGACCTCCGAGTTCCTCGAGGATAGGATCGCATATTGTGCGTGACAATATTACCATGATATTTTCACATAAGTTACTACAGGTATGTTTTTCAACAACATTTTCCCGCTTGATCAATATTACAACATTGTTTGTACGTAAATTATCGAGTATGAAGTTCATATATTACCATGCTATTTTCACATACCTAGTGGGCTGGTTCCACCACAATGAACCTAACCATATGCACTAGGCTCAGTTCGCCAAAATAGGTTTATGGGTGAAGTTATAAGCATTAACTAGCAATAAGTGAATGATATCTTTCCTTATGAGACAAGACATACAATTGTTAGTGATTTATTTGGCTTATTTTAATACCATATAGTGCTTTATGTGTTCTTAAAGTGTATAAGTATTAATTTTTGCTCATAGTCATTTATATATTCCTCGTATATGAATATGGTAAATGATCGTTTCTGATCCGAGCCGTTCCTTGCGTATAATCCGGTATTTGAATCCGCATCCATTCTGTTTCCAAGTCCACAAATAATATGGAATAGAATACGACATCTCCTATATCACTAAGCTCCTGGGGTGAAAACTCCCCGGAGCGATCCACGTAGTGGATTTGGGTCGTGGCACCGATTTTGACTCTGTCAACCCGTTGTGAGCTGGCTGTCTAGTCAGCTTTTTTGTCAGTGTTGTGTGGTATGGGCCTGGCCTTTTGGTGAGTGGGGAGGGGGTCTTTTGGTCGACATTTTCCCTTGGTCAAGGCAACATGGCAGCTGAGAGCGGGTGGCAGAGCACGTGTCGTTCGAGCATGGGAACGGGACTGTGTACGAGGGCTGCGGTGGGGGCTGCATCTAGGTGTTGTGGCGAGGGCGGCGGGGCCTATATCCAGGAGCTGCGGTGGGGGCCGCATGATGATGTGGAGAGGGAGGCGGGGACGGTGTCCAGGAGCTACGGCGAGGGCGGTGGGGGCTGTGTCTAGGAGTTGCGGCAGGGGATGGCGGGTGCGAGGGCTCTTGCATGCGGGACTCCATTCGGGTGTTCATCGCTGCTCCTAGCTAAGTTGGACGGACCTGCCGGTGACTGCATTGGAGGGGCATTGGTGACTGTTTTCGGCCATGTCTCCCCGTGCCTCCGACCGTCCCGTTGAAGTGTATTCGGCTGGATTCGGATGCTTTTCTACTTCCTCTGTTTTCTATATTGCTTTAGATTCATTTATTGTGGTGACGCTACTGTGTTGGCTTGTTTCTTCAACGTCTGATTATAACTTATAGGTTGTTGCAAATCAAAACGATTACATCTTAATTACATTAACAATGTTGTCTATGCATAGTTTTATTGATGCCACAATGATTTGCGATATGGAGTTGGCTGAATGTTAAGAGGTATGGGTTCTTCCTTTTGAGAAAAGATGCAGTAATGAAAATAAATGTTTCAGCCAGGCATTCTCTCAGCCTCTCACCATGATTTATATAAAACTTCAGGGGTCGCTGATTTTATTGTATGTGATTTGTATACAAATAACAAGGTCATGCATGACTGCCTAGGCAATGCATGAGCCCTTATACAGCTGAGTGGTGAAGTGAATCTACTGAAACCAAGTCGTGGTGCATAGCTACTCCTGGGCACCGTGAGAATCCTTGGTATCTGTCATTTCATAGGTTAACTGTAAAAAGTAGTATTTTTTTTATGTTCGGACATGCATTAGTTGAGAAAAGATGGTGACCGTTGGTGATGTTTTGAATCATAGTTCAGATTGGATTGTATTTGCTTGATACGGTTTCATCGATTTGATGGCAGACTCCTATAATTAACCGTTATTGATTTCTAGGTGCTCACATTGCTGGCCATGTTCATGGTGTAGGTGTCTTCAGGAAGATATGTTAGAAGCAACTCTTAGCTGTCCTGGATAGATTCTGGCATGTCTACTTAGTATCTACACAAAGCATACAATGATTTTTGCTTGAACTGATACAGAGCATCTTTCTTTCCAATCTTGTGCTATGGAGCATGTCCTACATTTTTAAGAGAATTTTGACTTCTTTTTTACAAATTTTGGAGCAGGAATTTGTGGAGCTCTTTAATTGTTGTGTTTTATGTTTTTTTATCTTTGCTTCTTGCAGCCCACTAGTTTATACTAGGTTTATCACTAGCTATCAGAAATTGGAGTGTTAAAGATGGCTTTTGGTTATTTGTATCTTGCCATATAAAACATGATGTTTTATTTTATTTTCCAGTGGTGCCCCTAAGAATCAAGAACAGGGTGCCCCTGTGAAAATGGCAGTCTTTTTAGTTGCTGCACACTGTTATGTTCGCACCAATTAAAAGATTGTGTAGCAGGTAAATTTGTTTCAACCACAACCCTTCTTTTTTGCTTGCAGACTATGTTTTTGTTGATCTCTCGGACTGTGTATCCCCTTTTTGCTTGCAGGCTGGCTTACGGCTTGGTAAATCCATGAAGGTTAGCTTTGCTCTGTAGCCACTGTCACTTGGTTTCAGTTTGATCTTTTCTCTCGGATTCAGTCATATTAAACCTCCATTTTTCTCACTAGATATTTAGTTCTTACAGAACTGGACTTACTTATGGCAGAACCGTCTATACTTAAAATTACTATAGGATGTTAAATAGCTTGCTTACATTTATCTAGCTTATGAGTAGCAATAGTAGTAACACATGATGCATGGTAGTTTAATTTTGGACTAGCACTTGACAGTTCATCCTTGAAGTAGATAGTTAGATCTTCATATGAATGTTCAGGAACAATTTTGGTTGTCAGACTGGACCAACACGACAATACTGGATAGTTCATCCTCGAATTACAACCTGTGGTCAATCTTAAATCGGTGCAACTCAATTAAGAGATGTTTCTTTCAGCATCCAAGCTTGCGGATGAATTTGCAAGTGCCCTGAAGAGAACATTTGATTTCCATAAAGTATCCCAGACCTTACTTTCTTATAGTTTTGGTAATTATACTTCTGTTGACTTATATTTGAGTTGTTACCGACTTAAAGTTTCAGGCTCATTATACTTCCTAAAGTGGCACTTCTTTTGCTGATTTGTGCATCTTATTTTGTTGCCTCATGCCACCATGCCCGAAATTGTGGCACTGCAGGATCAAATGTCGTACGAGGCTTTTACAGAATTCTTGTTGGTTCTATTATTAACCTCGATACTTAAAAAAAAATTATGTTGTTCTTTTTAGGTACACAGATGAATAGCATATTTAGCTATTCAAAATTTATCAGTCCATCATTATTTTCCTCTTTGTTTTCTTATGACTGCAATAAGCGCTCTTTCCAGTGAAGGAAATAAAGATAAATTTACTCTACAAACACGCGGTTAAGAGCAAGGTCATATTCAGTGCAAGGTCCCTTCTTTTGTTTCTTATTTTACCTTTCAAGAGTGTATTCCTTGTTGCATGTAAATGATTGTACCATCAATAATTCATTATATTTTATGGTCAAGCATTTTCTGCACATTGTCCCTCCTTTTTTTCTTCTTATATTTCCTTCTGCACATCCCTATACCTGGCTGCTACATATATCCCGCAAGAAAATAAAGGGTGTCCCCGTGAAAAAATCTTGGAAGGAAAAGATCTATGGAAAAATGAAGGTACTGCTCGGTCAAAGCAGAAACAGAAGGAAAAAAAATGTCGGCGCAGCAAGGCGCGCATATGCTTCTAGTAAGGATTTTCTGTCCCGATCAGATCCAGTTTCACCACTAATCAAGTATTCCAACTGAGATCTATTCCAGAAGGGGAAATTGGCCTAGCAAATATCAGCTGCAGCTATGCATTTGTGATACGAGCGTCGAGATAACATATTGACTGCTTTTAGGCCAATAGATGCTAAAAAATTCTTACAAAATGTTACCATCTTCAAAGAAGAGCTATTGAACAAATTCATGCTTGCATAACTACTCACTGAAGCTCAAACAAGGAATTCCCAGCATTTTTTTGGAAATATACTGCTGGATTCTAAGGACAAGATTGCATTCACATAGTTTGGTTTGTCAGAACAAGTTATCCAATACCTTTTTGGTTAAACCAGACTTACAATCATTGCTGCAGATTTCCACTAACAATAATTGCAGAGAAGTGATGTTGCCACCCTCCTTAGGAATGCTCCAATCAGTTCAATTGCATAGAACATCCCTTGGAAGGGATTAGTACTCAGCACATGTAGAACTGGATTAAATGAGCAAGCAATATATACGGAAGTTAGCCAACCAGCTCAGCTCACTACGCATGCATTACTTTCATGAGAGGAAGCTGGGCAGGCCCAGGAGCTAAAATTTCAGATAAATTCAACCCATATGATTCAAATTCTTTACAAGCCATGGATTCATGGAGGATATCAGAGTCATAAAGTGCCACAGAAATAAGGAATCAGATTTATCTGGGAAAAGGCTAAGCATATGAAAATGCTCGAAACACACATTTAGAATCCTTTAAGCAAGCCACAAGAGAAGCCAAGGAAAATACATAAACATGATTGACATGGATATCACTGTGCACATACAGTTTTAGCACATGAACCAGATAACACATGGGACCAAGCCCATGATGTGTAAACATGGTTGACATGGATATTACTTGTGCACGTAGAGTTTTAGCACATGAAAGATAACACATGGTCATGATCACACACAAAGCAGATGCTCTTTTTCAAACCTCAGCAAAAACAAACAAAGAACAGGTTCTTAAAAGGACATGACCATACATATAAATTCTACTCGCATGACCAATTGACCACCACAAGCACACAACCCAGTAGCCTAAATAGGTAGAGACAAAAAGACAAAAGACTATAAACCTGCCCTGGTTAAGCTAGATGGGACGGCATTGCAATTGCAACTGTCATAGTAACAAGTAAACAAACACAAGAGTGATGTCCATAGAGCAAATAGCATAGCATAGGTGCAGTGAAGCACATATAGAGTTAGTAAACTTGAATACATGGCTCAATACAAGCACATTGTAACAGGACCAGTAATAACTTAGATAACTTCTTACTTCTACATATTACAATGCCAGCAACTTGGATAGATATAGATAACTTAAGTAATTATAGTAACTTGCATGACTTAGATCACCACACATAGATAGATACTGACAGATATGAGGTGCAGGACAGGATGAATCCACCACCACAAAGAGCATCCTTAGCATAGCTGCTTCATCCACTCGCCACTGCTGTTGGGATGTGCTTGGGCGGGCTGCGGGCAACGACTTTCAGGGACGTGTAGTCAAGGTACAGCTCGGGGAGCTCGACGTAGCCCTTGATGAGCAAGTCGACGCGGATCTTGGCGAGCAGGAGTCGCATGTTGTCGGGTTCCTCCCTCTTCTCCGGCTGCACCTCAAGGTCTAGCTGCCGCCTCCGCTCATCGAGCCACCCTAGCGAGACCACCCCGGTGGGTGGGAAGTCCTCTGTGGTGGGGAACCCCAACCAGTTGCCGTGGATGAAGGCCATGTTGATCTGATCGTCGCTGAAGCGAACCATGCCTTTGGCGGTCGGGGTCGCGGTCTCGGGCTTGGACTCCTTGATGAGCCTGTCGACCGCCTCCTTGAGCTGATGTTCCTCCAACACCGCCGCCTCGGGGAAGGCTTGCAGATCCTCCAAGAGCCTCTTCCGCAGCATCGCGACGTCGAGAGTCGGCGGAGACGCCTTGCACGCCCCGGCCTCGTCGCCGGAGCTTGCCGCCTTCCTTTTGGGGGGAGAACGCTTGTCGTCGCCAGCCGCCGCTTCCTCCCCTTCCGCCCACCGCACTTGGTGCCGGCCATCGGTGGATCTACTGGCTCGCCGTGGAAAGTGGAGGGGTTGGTTGGGTTAGGGATTGGGGATTGATGCGGCGGCGGCCGTGTCGTCTCCATCTATATAAAGCCGCGAACCCTGCCGACCTTTTTTTCCGAGAGAGATCTATTCGGTGGGCTGGTCTACTCCGGACCAGGCTCAAGTTGGGCCAGCCTCAGGATCTACCTTTTTTTAAAGACTCAGGATCTATACTTTCTCCCTCCTCCATTCCATATTGTATTTGAGGTTGTTCTCAATCAATGAAAAATGTGTTTGACATCAAATATATTATAATAAGTTAATTTATATAAGACACTAAGCTCCCTAGACTTGGAGCCTCCTGGTCGGTCAGGGTTGTAGGGTCGCTAGGGAGCCCATCTGTAAGGTATGTGTCTCTGGTTTACAGTTTCTATTTGTTTTTTTCTTTTATTATTTTTCTTTACCTATTTTGGATTTTGTTCTACTTTCTGTTTTCAATTTTTCCTATTTTCATATTTTAATACATGAACATTGTTAAAACTTGTGAACATTTTTTAAAATTCATGTTTAAAATAAATTGAATATCTTTAAAGTTCTTGAGCATATTTCAAGTTAGAGAGGGATTGACTTGGTGGGCTGGTCTACTCCAGACCAGGCTCAAGCTGGACCAGCCTCATGATCAACACCTTTTTTAGAGACTCGGGATCTGTACTTTCTCCCTCATCCATTCCATATTGTATTTGAGGTTGTTCTCAATCAAAGAAAGATGTATTTGACATGGAATATATTATAATAAGTTAATTTTTATATATAATAAGATACTAAGCTCCTTAGACTTGGAGCCTCCTAGTGCGTCGGGGTTGTGGGCTCGCTGGGGAGCCCGTTTGTAAGGTGTATGTCTTTAGTTGATGGTTTCTGTTTGTTATTTCATTTTATTATTTATCTTTACTTTTTTTGGATTTTGTTCTATTTTCTATTTTAAATTTTCCTCTTTTCTTATTTTAATACATGAATATTTACTAAAACTTGTGAACAATTGTAAAATCCTTGAACATTTTTAAAATTCATGTTTAAAAATTAATATCTTTAAAGTTCATGAACATATTTCAAGTTAGGGAGAGATCGACTTGGTGGGCTGGTCTACTCCACTCAAGCTAGACCAGCCTCGGGATCTAGAATTTTTTTAGAGACTCAGGATCTATACTTTCTCCCTCATCCATCCCATATTGTATTTGAGGTTGTTCTCAATCAAAGAAAAATGTAATTGGCATGAAATATATTATAATAAGTTAATTTATATAAGATACAAAGCTCCCTAGACTTGGAGCCTACTGGTGCACTAGGGTTGTGGGTCGCTGCGGAGCACGTCTGTAAGGTGTGTGTCTTTCGTTGGCCATTTCTGTTTGTTTTATTTTTTTATTTATTTTTTTGGATTTTATTCTCTTTTCAATTTTAAATTTTTTTTATATTTTCACATTTTAATACATGAACATTTATTAAAACTTGTGAACTCTTTTAAAATCCTTTAACATTTTTTGAAATTCATAATTGTTTTAAAAGATTCATGATTCCTTTTGGAACAAATGTTGCCTTTAGCAACACCCTAACATCATATACGAACGAAAAAAACACCAACATCACATAATTAAAACCCAAGGCAATGCAGATTCCAAAAACAACTGAGCACAATAACTTCCTAGAGGAAATAGAAAATCCCACAAGTACAGAATGACACCATGAAGCGTGCGTTAGCATCTCTTAGGGTTTTCATGTAAAGAAAATCCCACAAGTAAAGAACGACTACTTTGAGGGTTTTGAAAAGTTTACCAAAGAAAGTTAAAGAATTTGAAAAAGTTCATATATTTGAAAAGGAAGAAAAAAGAAAAGGCAAAATGAAAAGTAAAACCGAGCCAAAACTGTGCTGGCAAAAACTAAAAGAAAAAATTCTCGAAACCTTCAAAAATGGTGGCAAGAGAACTTACATGGACTGACTCATTTTGCTCCATAGTATTTGTGGAGCGGTGTGCGTCAAGTAACGAAAAAGCTTATAAATGGTGCTTAAGGCGCCAAATAGGTTTTGGCTCGAACAAAGGGGTTGAAAGGACATGGATTTCGCCTAGAGGGGGGGTGAATATGCAGTTTAAATTTAATGATTGTTTAGGCTTGAACAAATGCGAAATAAAACTAGTGTTCAACTTTCAAGCACAAAACTTAAATATACTAGGTTCAATTATGTGCACCAATAACTTATGCTAAGTAAGATAAACAACTATGTCGGTGTACAAAGGTAGGGGCACACCTTTGCACCCCTTTACTTGTGCACGGGCAGTCGGAGCCACGCGCCACGGCCACACTAGGCAGGGCAAAGGAGGGGAGCCGGAGAGAAGCCGAAGCCCAAGGCAACGCCATGACCAGAAACACCAAAGAGCAAGAGGGCGAGGTGGACTCCCCCGGCAAGGCCCTTGCCGGGGCAACTTGCCCGATGCCAACAGAGTGATCCACCCTTGAGCCCAAGGGTTCCAAGCATCACCAACGGCTGTATTGGAACCAAGGCTCGGGAGGCACCTCTATGGTGGCATGCAGATCTTCGTCAAGATCATAAATACATGAGATCAGATGAGGACCAGAAGACGAGGACCCTCGGCAAGATCCTTGCCAAGGAAATCCACAAGACCCCCGGCAAGCACCTTGCCGGGGACGACCACAGCGCCACGGCAAGATCCTTGCCGGGCCTCCCGGCAAGGCCCTTGTCGAGGGCGCCAGCAGGGCCACCGCCAGGACCGCACCAGCCAAGACTCCACTGCCGCTCGCACATGCAGCTGCCAGCCCCACCAGTTGGGCAGACACCTACGTGGCAACGGGCGGCTTCCGAGCCAACTCAGCAAGCACCTGCGTGGTAGCATGCAGATCTTCGTGAAGACCCTACCACCGCGCCACTTCAGCTGCCTGCCTGCCTACATGGCGCCGCATGCATCGCTGGCCTGGGCGCGTGTCGAAGCAAGGCGAGGCGGCGACGGACGGGACGGGCCTCGTTCCCGCCCCCGATAAAGCTAAGGGACACCTAAGCTACGCATCAAATGTGTCTTGTCCTGTAATACGGGAGATAAGCTCGCAGCACTATAGACCTTTCCACCTCCTGTGTGCCACTGTGGCAACCCCTTTCAACTATAAAAGGAGGCCCATGGCATACTGGAGGGGGATTCGGTTGTTTTGAACTATGCAGCCACCATAGCTAGTTCGAGAGCTCAAGAACTCACTCAATACATCCACCAAAGCAGGACTAGGGTATTACGCATCCTCGCGGCCCGAACCTGGGTAAACGACCCTTGTGTTGACTGTTAATCCTGCTCTTCTCACAACCCCGCGCCCCGGCAACCGTAGTAGGGATTCTTTTGATCCCATAGGTGTCGTTTCCCACCGACATCTTTGGCGCGCCAGGTAGGGGGCGCAATTGTGAGAATCTGGTCTAGTAGTTAGCCTAGCAGTCTTCCTTGTCATGGCTCCCAAGAAGAAGACGATAACGGCGATCGGCTCATCGGGAGCCGAACGGCCCGTGCCAGTGCGGGCGAGCAGCGGGCCGGTCGCGGACAGGACCCAGGCCGCAGTCTGCGAGCACCAGCATCGCTCTGGTAGTCAGAGCCCGGCGAGCGGTGTCGTTCATGCACCAGGCGATGGGCCACACACCGTCAAATCCAAAGACGGAGTTGGGGCCCCCGCAGGCGGCGCGGGGCCCTCCAGGAGTGTTGTTGTGCCACCCACGGGCAGCGCAGCAACCTCCAAGACGCCCACGCCGGCGCCCATAGCACGCTCTTCCCAAGGTGCGTGCGACGAGCAGCGCTACCATGCTGGAGACCCCGGACACCGCAGTTGCAAGAGCCCTGTGCATCGTCCGCGGGACGAAGGAGTCCAGCATGCCCGCCGAAGTGCTGGCAAAAATGGCACGCAGCTGCTGGGTCATGGTAGAGCTCCTTCTAACGTGGTTAGAAGTCGAAGCGCTCCATGGTCCACGCAGCTGTGGCCACCTCCCATGCCAGTAGAAGCTTTGGCGCGCACGCAGCTGCTCCTCGACTTCCCTCCTGCTGCGGAGAAGCTCGATGAGTGGAGAGCAACCATCCAGAGCCTCGTCGCCATCGCCAATAAGATGATCCGTCACTGGCGGGGCCCTCAGGCTGGCGCTCCATCGAACCACCGCACGCCAGTGGTGGAGGGGCCGGGGGTGCTGCGGCCACGGTGCACTCTCCTCCTCCACGCAGCCACCACGGGTGTCGGTCCATCGCGATGACGCTTGTGATAATATTTCCATAGCATGGTCCGACCCACAGACCCACCGCGACCAACGCCAAGTTCTTCGAGAACGAGCCCATGAAGATGCTCGAACTACTATCGAGCGCCGGCGCGATACACGCCACCAGTCGGACAAATGGGTAGGACCCGCTATGGACCACCCAGCACCGAGGGGCTCTGGCGGCCTACCTTAGGAGGTGGGTTGCCCGACCTTCACCCGTGAGCTGCGGCAGTTCTAGTGGCCGTCCCACCACACGTTCAAGGCCGACGTCGGCGAGAAGTACAACGGCAAGACCCATCCGTCAGAGTTCCTCAGCATCTACACCATCGCGATGAAAGCTGCCGGAGCTCGCAATGACAAGGTGCTTGCCAATTACTTCCTGTTGGCATTGAAGCCCAACGTCATGTCTTGGTTGATGCACTTGCCGGCGGATTCCATTTCTTCTTGGTTGGATCTGTGCCATGAGTTCGTTGGTGCCTTCACCGGGGGCCACCAAGCTCATGGCCAGGCCAGTGATTTGCATATCATTCCCCAGAAGGAAGGGGAAACCCTGCAGAAGTACATCTAGAGGTTCAGCCGGGTGCAGTACAACATCCCCGATGTTCATCCCACCACCGTGATCAACGCGTTCCATCAGAACTTGCGCAATCGCAAGATGCACGAAGAGCTGGCGATGAACAAGGTTAAGGATGTGGCCGAACTTTATGTTCTGGCCAATAGGTGCGCCCGGGATGAAGAGGGAAGGAAGTACCCCGACGAAGACACCGGCGCGGAAACCGACTCTACTGATGAAGACACCGCCGCCCCGACAAAGAAGGGTCGGCGTCGCAACAGGAAACGCAAGGGCAAGACCGTGCTTGCCGTCGAGGGATCCGACAGCACTGGCGCCGCCAAGAAGGCTAAGGCAAACGAACTCGGCAAGGAAATTGCCGGGTGCGCCGCCTGCCGGGCCTTGGCGGCTGCCGACAAGCCAGGAAGCTCCGACAAGCAGTACTGCAGGATCCACCGCACCAAGGGCCATGACCTCGAGAACTGCCAACAAGTCGAGCTGCTTGCTGAGAAGCAAAAGGCCGAGTATGAGAGGCGGGACAAGGAGAAGGGCCAGGATGGTGCCGAGGGATTCGGAAAGAAGCGTGGTGGCCAAGGAGGTCGCCGCGGAAAGGATAACCAACAATAGAGGCCCGCTCGGGGCTGCAACAAGAAGCAAGAAGATGATGATCATGACGAGGACGACGAGTCCGGCGAGCAAGAGTTCTAGAAGGCTACAGGGGCCATGTGCATCGATGGTGGCGCCTCGCTGTGTACTTCTCACCGCCAGCTCAAACAGTGGGCGTGTGAGATTACAGTAGCGGAGCCCTCGTTCGACGCTCAGAAGCCGCTGAAGTGGTCCAGCACGCCCCTCATCTTTGACGCCGAGGACCACCCTGACCGCACAATTGCGGTCGGGTGTTTGCCGTTGTTGGTCTCACCAACAATACGCAACCTCAAGCTGAACAAGATGTTGGTTGACGGCGGGGCTGGTCTGAACTTGATCTCACCCGTTGTGATCAAAAGGCTGCAAATTCCTGATGGAGACCTCAAGGAAACGGGCATGTTTCAAGGGGTCAACCCGGGAAGGAGCCAGCCGAATGGGAAGGTCACGTTGCCTATGACGTTTGGAGGCGAGCTGAACTATAAGACGGAGAGGATTGTCTTCGACGTAGCCGAGATCCCTTTGCCCTACAACGGGATTCTCGGCCGCCCGACACTGGCCAAGTTCATGGCGGCGTCACACTACGCCTACAACACGCTGAAGATGCCCGGGCCGATGAACATCATCACCGTCCCCTCCGACAAGAAGGACGTGCTGATTTGCGCCGACCTACTCTTTCGGGAAGCAGTTGTAGTAGCTGCCGCCAAGGCACTTGCTCCTACCGCTGAATCCCCGGGAGGGAAGAAGAAGACCGACAAGACCTCTCGCACCCACTCCAGCAAGCGCACCTCTTCGGAGTGTTATGCTACCGTTGAGGACGTGCCAGAGAGCTCCACCGGCAAGAGCAAGAAATCCAGAGCTGCGCCACTATAGACCAAGAAGGTGTCCGCTAGGGAGGATGGCACGGGAGGGGCTTTTACCATAAGCTCCACCCTCGACGGCAAATAGGAAGGCGTGCTCGTCACTTTCCTACGGGCGAATGTCGATGTGTTTGCATGGCAAGCATCTGACATCCCCGGTGTTCCTAGGGAAGTGATTGAGCACCATCTTGTTGTCTGTCCCCATGCGCGAACCGTCAAGCAGAAGGTCAGGAAGCAAGCTCTGGAACGGCAGGAGTTCATCACAGAGGAGATCGAGAAGTTGGAAGCAGCAGGCTTGGTGAGGGGAGTGCTCCATCCGATGTGGTTGGCCAATCTGGTGGTGGTGCGCAAGGCGAATAGGAAGTGGAGGCTGTGTATTGATTACATAGGTATCAATAAGGCTTGTCCTAAGGACCCCTTCCCGTTGTCGCGCATCGACCAGATTGTTGACTCCACGGCCGGGTGTGATCTGTTATCATTCCTCAACGCCTACTCGGGCTACCACCAGATCTTCATGACAAGAGAAGACGAAGAGAAGACAACATTCATCACCCCATGTGGTATGTACTGCTTTTTACGGATGCCTTTTGGGTTGAAGAGTGCTGGCTCAACATTTGCAAGGGCAGTCTAAATTGGTTTTGAACCCCAGCTACATAGAAATATAGAATCCTATATGGATGACATAGTGGTCAAAACCAAGGACAGGGCAACTCTTCTATAAGATTAGAAGAGACGTTTGCCAACCTGCGCAAGATCAACCTCAAGCTGAACCCTGAGAAGTGTGTCTTCAGCGTTCCGTCCGGCAAACTTCTCAGGTTCTTTCTGTCGCAACGTAGGATCGAGGCAAACCCAAACAAGATCAAGGCTATCGAGTAGATTGAGGCGCCCAGGCGGATCAAGGATGTGCGTCGGCTCACTGGCCGTGTTGCGGCCATGAGTTGATTCATCTCCAAGTCTGCCGAGCGCGCCCTTCCCTTTTTCAAGATCCTGAAGAAGGCGGGCCCAATGGAGTGGACCCCAGAGGCCGAAGCGGCGATTCAAGACCTGAAGAGATACCTTTCCTCTACGCCGATACTAGTTGCGCCTAAACCACAAGAGCCGTTGCTGATGTACTTGGCGGCGACGACTCAAGTGGTCAGTGCCGCGCTAGTGGCGCAGAGGGAGGTTGATGAAGAAGCAGTGGCGACGGCAGGGCCGACGGATAACAAGTCAGAGACTCTTCCGGCTGGGCCTGGCACCGGCAAGGTCTGACGCCATCGGGATGGGGCCCGCGTGGCCAAATGAGGTGGTGCAGAAGAAGAAGATGATGCAGCACCCGGTTTACTTTGTCAGTTCCCTCTTGCAGGGGGCTAGGTCAAGGTACTCCGGTGTGCAGAAATTGCTCTTCAGCCTCCTTATGGCATTGAGGAAGCTGCGTCATTACTTCCAAGCCCACGAGATCACTGTCGTCACCCGCCTCCCGTTGCAACGGATACTGCACAACCCAGACGCAACCGGAAGGATTGTGGAGCGGGCCTTGGAATTGTCAAGATTTGGGTTGAAGTTTGAAAGTACTTCAACAATCCAAAGCAGAGTCCTGACGGAGTTCATTGCAAAATGGACCTCAACGCCTGATGAAGAGATCCAGGAGACCACTCTCCCCGGCAAGGAAACAGCCCGCGACTGGATTATGTACTTTGACGGAGCTTTCTCGCTGCAAGGCGCCAGTGCTGGTGTGCTGCTCGTCGCACCCACCGGAGAGCACCTCAAGTATGTAATCCAGATGCACTTTCCCAAGGAGATGTCCACCAACAACACAGCCGAATACGAGGGGTTTCTTGCTAGTCTCAGGATCGCGGCAGACCTCGGAGTTAAGAAGCTCATCGTCCGGGGTGATTCACAACTTGTCTTCAGACAAGTCAACAAGGATTATCAGAGCCTGTTGATGGAGGCCTACGTAGATGAGGTGAGGAAGCTGGAGGAGCGCTTTGACGGTATACAAGCGGAGCACATTCCCCGAGTGGAGAACGACATCGCTGACTACCTGTCAAAGTGCGCTACATTCAAGCTACCTGTGGAACCAGGTACCTTTTTGCTTCGGTTGACTCAACCATCCGTCGAACCATCAACAGAGCAGAACAAGCAGAGGAAATCAGGCCCCAGCAACTACTTTCCCGCCGAGCCCCCAGGGGCCGCCGGCAAAGGTGTTGTCATGGACCCTGAATCCGCCGAGGAGCGACCGACTCCGGCAGGCCGTCAAGCCCTGGCCATAGAGACGGTCGCTCCCATGGCAGATGAGATGCCTTTGGTCCTTGCCGTCGAGCCCCAAGCTCCGGCATGGGCACAACATACCGTCCGATTCCTCCAAACAGGGGAGCATCCTGAGGAGTAGGAAGAAGCGTAGAAAGTATCCCGTCAGTCTGCTATGTATTAGTTCGTCGATGACGTTCTGTACAGGAAGAGACTGAATGGTGTGAAATTGAAGTGCATTCCCCAGGAGGAAGGAGTGGAGCTGTTGGCAGAAATACACGGAGGCATATGTGGCTCCCACATAGGGTTGAGGGCCCTTGCCGGCAAGGCGTTCCGACAGGGTTTCTTCTGGCCCACTGCCCTCAAGGATGCAACGACACTAGTAACCAAGTGTGAAGCATGTCAGTTCCATTCAAAGAAGCTTCATCAACCAGCTCAAGACCTTCAAACAATCCCTCTCTCCTGGCCGTTTTCGGTCTGGGGCCTCGACATACTGGGCCCCTTCCCCCATGCTGTCAGGGGCTTTGAGTACTTGTACGTTGCAGTCGACAAGTTCACAAAGTGGCCAGAGGTGGAAGCAGTGAGGAAGGTGACAGCACAGTCAGCCGTCAAGTTCTTCAAGGGACTAGTCTGCCGTTTTGGTGTGCCAAACAGGGTCATCACCGACAATGGCATGCAGTTCACAAGCCACACCTTCATGCAATACATCAAAGACCTCGGCAGCAAGGTCTGTTTTGCCTCCGTGGCACACCCACAGAGCAACGACCAAGCAGAGAGGGCGAATGCTGAAGTGTTGCGAGGCCTGAGGACAAAGACTTTTGACTAGCTGCACAAGAGTGGAAGGCGCTGGATTGATGAGTTGCCAGCAGTTCTTTGGTCGATCAGGATGACGCCAAATCGAGCCACCGGCCAGACACCCTTTGCCCTAGTATATGGGGCAGAAGCAGTTCTCCCCATGGAACACACATACGGGTCACCTCGAGTGCTCGCTTACGACGAGCTTGAGCAAGAGCAATTGTGGCGAGATGACGCAACACTCCTTGAGGAAGATCATGTTCGGGCGGCTATGAGAGCAGCATGCTACCAGCAAGCCTTGCACCGCTACCATAGCCGCAAGGTTCATGCCCGAAGCTTTGAGGAAGGCGACCTTGTTCTTCGGCGCGTTCAGTCGGCCAAGAATACCAACTAGTTGACGCCGAAGTGGGAAGGCCTTTATCGGGTAGTATGAGTCACCAGGCCCGGCGCAGTCCGCTTGGAGACTGAAGATGTTCTCCCAGTGAGAAACTCCTGGAACATTGAGCATCTTCGCAAGTTTTACCCATAAGGCGCGGTTTGCCGGGCCCCGCGGCAAGCCACCTTTTGTACAAGCTTTGCCGACAAGGCATGTAACCCTTTGTACAAAGCCAGGCGCAGACCCTGAGCATAAATAAATGAAGCGCTGGCGCCCTAAGTTATAGCATGCATGCTAGGTTACGTCTCTCCCTCGGTTAGGGTTGATAGTGCTTAGCGGCGACTAACGCCTAGCCTAAAGGTCGAGTGTGCGTTTTGCTGTCCTCTTTGGTTCGCAGGGCATGTGGACACACCTCCTGAATCGCTTGGGAGAAAGAGGACGGACCGGTGCTCCGGCCCCGGCAAGCCAGGATTGCCGGGGGCTGAAGACACAAGGATCCAACCACGGCAAGCCAAGGTTGCCGGGGGCTGTGGATTCAGATAAGTCTTTCATCCCCTGTTATGCACTTCCGTATAGAACTGGGACATATGAAACCTTGTTTATATTCTTAAAACTACCGTGCTCCCCTTTTCCCGTACCCAAGAGCTATCCCCTGGGTCGGAACTTGGTCGGAGTCGCGGTGGCAAGAGAAATGAATGAGGGGCCTAACCCTACTTCGCCCCTGCCTCCGCCAAGAGCGTGAGAATGGTCGACCAAAGTGGGAGAACGGCAAGGCCTGTTGCCGAGCGACAATATTTATCTTAGAAATAACAAGGATTCGTCCTTGGCATGGGCCTCGCTCACGCACAAAGAACCCGGCAAACACCCTTTTTCATTAAAAGCGTCCCATACAGGTCCAGTTCGTACGGAATAAAAAAACATGAGCAAGGGGATTACAAGTCTTAAAATTAACAAGTGTCCGCAGGCTTACAAACTAAAAAGAGATAAGGTGCCCGTAATCCCTTTCTTGTCCCTCTCCTCAGGAGGTGAAACAAGGCAGCAGGAGGGCAAAAGGAGCGCCTAGGCAAGGTGCGAGAAGCAGAAGGCGCCAAGAGAGCATCCCGGTGCCGGTGGAGGGGCTGGAAGATGAGGCAACGGCCCAAAAATACACGACCAAGGCGTCGGTGCCCGCGTACTCCGAGTTAACGGCCGTCGCCCGCCTTCTTCGCCTTCTCCGGCCCTCCTACGCCAGCCGCCCAAGGAGGCGATGGGGAACGCGCCGATGGAGAGCTTGACGAGGAAGGCCCTCGGCAGGGCGCGAGGCCGAGGGACGGATGACACGATCAGTCGAAGTCGGAGTCGGCATCCTGCTGCTCGACTCCCTCGTCGTCGCTGTCACTGTCCTCTTTGTCGCTCCCGCTCGAGGAGGAATCTTCATCGTCGGAGGAGCTCTCCACGCAGTACTTTAGACGAGTTCCAAGATCTCTGAAGACCGTGACAGAGAGCAGGCCGCCCTCCATTAACTTGAAGTAGAGGACGATCCCCACCGTCAGGCTATGGATGCGGGCAACTGTCTTCCATCCACGACGGAGATACATAACATGCGGAGCGGGGAAGTCGATGTCGACCCGCGTGCCGCCGGTCCCGCAGCCCCTCATGTGCAATCTAAGGGTCTGGGGTGGATCGAGCTCCATCTCCTGAGTGAAGGGGGTGGGGAGACGGAGACAACGACGCGGTGGCCGGCGCAGCCTGATGAAGAACTCGCGAGGCTGGTCCCCGACGTGACCCTCCACCGCGGGAGGGACCGCTGGCGGAGGCACGACCACCGTGCCACCTCGTCCCCCTCTTCCCCGACTGCCGTGACGACCTCGGCTACGCCCCCTCCCCCTTCCTCTCGTGGCTGGCTCTGCCGCCACGGGCTCATGGGAAGGAGGGACGCGCTTACGAGCAGCGACCCTCGCCGCCACCCTCGAAGGCCCATCACCTCCTCTCGCCATGGCAGGTGGAAGAAAGAAGCAAAGGTGAAGGAGGATGGATACTGAAGGAATATGGGACGACGCCCCATCCCCCCTCCTTATAAAGGGGCGGGGTCGAGGCTCAGCCGCCCCACTCAGCCAATCTAGCCGTCGGAGGCACAAGGAATCAGGACCGACCCACTGCCCCAATCAGTGACGGCCCGGTTTCCCACCTCCATCGCCCACCACTTGCATGAAGGACGCGTGGCGAGCGAGCAGGGTCGAAAGGATGGGTGAGGCGACCGTTCCCTACAGCGTGATCAGGGGGCGTGGGCGCCTTCTGAAGGAAATATGCCCTAGAGGCAATAATAAAGTTATTATTTATTTCCTTATATCATGATAAATGTTTATTATTCATGCTAGAATTGTATTAACCGGAAACATAATACATGTGTGAATACATAGACAAAAACAGAGAGTCACTAGTATGCCTCTACTTGACTAGCTCGTTAATCAAAGATAGTTATGTTTACTAACCATAGACTTGAGTTGTCCTTTGATTAACGGGATCACATCATTAGGAGAATGATGTGATTGACTTGACCCATTCTGTTGGCTTAGCACTTGATCATTTAGTTTGTTGCTATTGCTTTCTTCATAACTTATACATGTTCCTATGACTATGAGATTATGCAACTCCCGTTTACCGCAGGAACACTTTGTGTGCTACCAAACGTCACAACATAACTGGGTGATTATAAAGGTGCTCTACAGGTGTCTCCGAAGGTACTTGTTGGGTTGGCGTATTTCGAGATTAGGATTTGTCACTCCGATTGCGGAGAGGTATCTCTGGGCCCTCTCGGTAATGCACATCACTCAAGCCTTGCAAGCATTGCAACTAATAAGTTAGTTGCAGGATGATGTATTACAGAACGAGTAAAGAGACTTGCCGGTAACGAGATTGAACTAGGTATTGAGATACCGAGGATCGAATCTCGGGAAAATAACATACCGATGACAAAGGGAACAACGTATGTTGTTATGCGGTCTGACCGATAAAGATCTTCGTACAATATGTGGGAGCCAATATGAGCATCCAGGTTCCGCTATTGGTTATTGATTGGAGACGTGTCTCGGTCATGTCTACATTGTTCTCAAATCCGTAGGGTCCGCACGCTTAAAGTTCGGTGACGATCGTAATTAGGGTTTTGTGTTTTGATGTACCGAAGGTTGTTCGGAGTCCCGTATGTGATCACGGACATGACGAGGAGTCTCAAAATGGTCGAGACATAGAGATTGATATATTGGAAGCCTATATTTGGATATCGGAAACGTTCCAGGTGAAATCAGGATTTTACCGGAGTACCGGGGGGTTACCAGAACCCCCCGGGGGTTATTGGGCCTACATGGGCCATAAGGGAGAAGAGGAGGGCCTGCCAGGGCAGGCTGCGCGCCCCCTCCCCCTAGTCCGAATAGGACAAGGAAGGGGGGCGGTGCCCCCCTTTCCTCTTTCTCCCTTCCTCCTTCCTTTTCCAACAAGGCAAGAGGGGGGAGTCCTACTCCCGGTTGGAGTAGGACTCCTCCAGGCGCACCCATAGGGACGGCCGCACCTCCCCCTCTCCCTCCTTTATATACTGAGGTAAGGGGGCACCCCATGGCACACAAGTTAATCCTCGTGATCGTTCCTTAGCCGTGTGCGGTGCCCCCTTCCACCATATTCCACCTCGGTCATATCATATCGGTGCTTAGGCGAAGCCTTGCGTCGGTAGAACATCATCACCGTCATCACGCCATCGTGCTGACGAAACTCTCCCTCAACGTTTTGCTGGATCGGTACTCGAGGGACGTCACCGAGTTGAACGTGTGCAGAACTCGGAGGTGCCGTACGTTCGGTACTTGGATCGGTCGGATCGGGAAGACGTACGACTACTTCCTCTACGTTCTGTCAACACTTCCGTTGCCGGTCTACGAGGGTACGTTGACAACACTCTCCCCTCCCGTTGCTATGCATCACCATGATCTTGCGTGAGCGTAGGAATTTTTTTGAAATTACTACGTTCCTCAACAGTGGCATCCGAGCCTAGGTTTTATGCGTAGATGTCATATGCACGAGTAGAACACAAGTGAGTTGTGGGCGATATAAGTCATACTGCTTACCAGCATGTCACACTTTGGTTTGGCGGTATTGTTGGATGAAGCGGCTCGGACCGACATTACGCGTACGCTTACGCGAGACTGGTTTTACCGCTGTGCTATGCACACAGGTGACTAGCGGGTGTCAGTTTCTCCAACTTTAGTTGAACCGAGTGTGGCTACGCCCGGTCCTTGAGGAGGTTAAAACAGCACTAACTTGACAAACTATCGTTGTGGTTTTCGATGCGTAGGTAAGAACAGTTCTTGCTAAGCCCGTAGCAGCCATGTAAAATTTGCAACAACAAAGTAGAGGACGTCTAACTTGTTTTTGCAGGGCATGTTGTGATATGGTCAAGACGTGATGAGATATAAGTTGTTGTATAAGATGATCATGTTTTGCTGAAGTTATCGGCAACTGGCAGAAGCCTTGTGGTTGTCTCTTTATTGCATAAGATGCAAGCGCCAAATAATTGCTTTACTTTATCGCTATGCGATAGCAATAGTTGCATGAGCAGTAGTTGGCAAGACGACCATGTGACGACACATTGATATAGATCAAGATGATGGAGATCATGGTGTCATGCCGGTGACGATGGAAATCATGACGATACTTTGGAGATGGAGATCAAAGGCACAAGATGATGATGGCCATATCATGTCACATATTTTGATTGCATGTGATGTTTATCTTTTATACATCTTATTTTGCTTAGTTCGACGATAGCTTTATAAGATGATCTCTCACTAATTATCAAGGTACAACTGTTCTCCCTGAGTATGCACCGTTGCAAAAGTTCTTCGTGCTGAGACACCACGTGATGATCGGGTGTGGTAGGCTCTACGTTCAAATACAACGGGTGCAAAACAGTTGCACACGCGGAATACTCAGGTTAAACTTGACGAGCCTAGCATATAACAGATATGGCCTCGGAACACGGAGACCGAAAGGTCGAGCGTGAATCATATAGTAGATATGATCAACGTAGTGATGTTCACCATTGAAACTACTCCATCTCACGTGATGATCGGACATGGTTTAGTTGATTTGGATCACGTGATCACTTAGAGGATTAGAGGGATGTCTATCTAAGTGGGAGTTCTTAAGTAATATGATTAATTGAACTTTAATTTATCATGAACTTAGTCCTGGTAGTATTAGCATATCTATGTTGTAGATCAATAGCTCGCATTTAGCTCCCCTGTTTTATTTTAGATATGTTCCTAGAGAAAACTAAGTTGAAAGATGTTAGTAGCAATGATGCGGATTGGATCCGTGATCTGAGGTTTATCCTCATTGCTGCACAGAAAAAATATGTCTTTGATGCACCGCTAGGTGACAAACCTATTGCAGGAGCAGATGCAGATGTTATGAACATTTGGCTAGCTCAATATGATGACTACTTGATAGTTTAGTGCACCATGCTTAAACGGCTTAGAATCGGGACTTCAAAGACGTTTTGAACGTCATGGACCATATGAGATGTTCCAGGAGTTGAAGTTAATATTTCAAGAAAATACCCGAGTTGAGAGATATGAAGTCTCCAACAAGTTCTATAGCTAAAAGATGGAGGAGAATAGCTCAAGCAGTGAGCATGTGCTCAGATTGTCTGGGTAGTACAATCGCTTGAATCAAGTGGGAGTTATTCTTCCAGATAAAATAGTGATTGACAGAATTCTCTAGTCACCATCACCAAGTTAGTAGAACTTCGTGATGAACTATGATATGCAAGGGATAAACGGAAACGATCCCCAAGCTCTTCGTAATGCTGAAATCGACGAAGGTAGAAATCAAGAAAAATATCAAGTGTTGATGGTAGACAAGACCACTAGTTTCAAGAAAAGGGCAAAGGGAAGAAGGGGAACTTCAAGAAGAACGGCAAGCAAGTTGCTGCTCAAGTGAAGAAGCCCAAGTCTGGTCCTAAGCCTGAGACTAAGTGCTTCTACTGCAAAGGGACTGGTCACTGGAAGCGGAACTGCCCCAAGTATTTGGCGGATAAGAAGGATGGCAAAGTGAACAAAGGTATATTTGATATACAGATTATTGATTTGTATTTTACTAGTGTTCGTAGCAACCCCTCGGTATTTGATACTAGTTCAGTTGTAAGAGTAGTAACTCGAAACGGGAGTTGCAGAATGAACATAGACTAGTTAAGGGTGAAGTGACGATGTGTGTTGGAAGTGGTTCCAAGATTGATATGATCATCATCGCACACTCCCTATACTTTTGGGATTAGTGTTGAACCTAAATAAGTGTTATTTGGTGTTTGCGTTGAGAATGAATATGATTTGATCATGTTTATTACAATACGGTTATTCATTTAAGTAAGAGAATAAATTGTTGTTCTGTTTACATGAATAAAACCTTATATGGTTACACACCCAATGAAAATGGTTCGTTGGATCTCGATCATAGTGATACACATATTCATAATATTGAAACCAAAAGATGCAAAGTTAATAATGATAGTGCAACTTACTTGTGGCACTGCAGTTTAGGTCATATTGGTGTAAAGCGCATGAAGAAACTCCATGTTGATGGGCTTTTGGAATCACTTGATTATGAATCAGTTGATGCTTGCGAACCATGCCTCATGGGCAAGATGACTAAGAATCCGTTCTCTGGAACAATGGAGCGAGCAACAGATTTGTTGGAAATCATACATACTGATGTATGTGGTCCGATGAATATTGAGGCTCGCGGCAGGTATCATTATTTTCTGATCTTCACAGATGATTTGAGCAGATATGAGTATATCTACTTGATGAAACACAAGTCTGAAACATTTGAAAAGTTCTAATAATTTCAGAGTGAAGTGGAGAATCATCGTAACAAAAATAAAAGTTTCTACGATATGATCACAGAAGTAAAATATTTGAGTTACGAGTTTGGCCTTTAGTTAAAAACTGTAGCGACCAGACCTCAAACAGTCTAATCTCCGTGCTCCGGTGTCATCCCTGGATCAGTAATGCGGACACCACACAGTACTCGGAGGATTTATAGCAGAGTAGCAATCACACACTTATTACATCGAGTGTCTCAAAAGAGAACTTATTACAATAAATATGGCTTAAGGCCATCTAATAACGATAACAGCGAAAGGCTTGGAAGATAAGTGAGTCCATCAACTCCAACGGCATCACCGAGTATAGAACTACGACCTAAAGACTCCTTAATCGTCGTCTGAAAAGTCTGCAACATTAATGTTGCAGCCCGAAACGGGTCAGCACATGGAATATGCTGGCAAGGTAACACATAAAGAGTAATGGAATGAAACAACTATACTATATGCATATTTGGCTGGTGGAAAGCTCTATGGTTACAGTTTTGCGTAAAGCCAATTTTTCCCTACTTCAAAGGAATAAATTTTATTTAACTATCATGGTAGTTGTTAAACTTTGAGAATGGTTGACAGCATTCTCAATCCCAATTAAACATCATCATTAAACATAACCCAACAAAATTAATTTAGAGTAACATGTGGAGATTCACATGATAATCCAGGTGCTAGATACTCAATATGTCCATAACCGGGGACACTGCTAATCATGATTAGTTCATTACACTCTGCAGAGGTTTGCGCACTTTTCCCCAGAAGACACGATCGCCTCCGTTTGGTTTCTCGCACTACAAGGTGTTTGAGAAGACGGATGACTGAGACATAGTCTTTCAGAAACGCTAGCACCTTACGATCGGGTACACCGTACCACCTACATCCCCTACATCTGCTAGTCTACCACTGTAAGAGTTCGCACGACTTAGTCAACTATGCTAGAGCCCATAATAGCTTGTGGCTGCACACGGAAGTTTCTAGTATGAATAGTCTCATGATCCCTTTGAGCCTGGGTGGCGGTCCAAAAGAAAACAGGCAAGTCCTGGAATACCCGGGTGCCTCAATCCACCCAGATGTGTGTTTAAGTTGCCACCTTAGATAAACCATTAATTAACAAACTCACATCTGTCATGGATATCACTCACCCAATCCACGTCTACTAGCATAGCATGGCATAATAAGCAAACGTAGAAGTAACTCCCAAAGGTTTGATAATAAACGGGTAATTGGTACTACCTCAACTACTTGCCATCCCACAATTTAATTAGATCGTAATCATGCAATGTGTGAGGATTGATCTAATGCAATAAAACTGGGTAGTAGAAAAGGTATGATCAAAGTGTTACTTGCCTTGCTGATGATCCGCGAAACCTAGAGATTCGAAGTAACAAGCGGCGCACTCCGGATATTCTATCGCAGACAAACAAACAAGCATACAATAAGTACTCATCTAATTCACGGGTAAGACTCAAATAATAGATCTAACCAGAAGGTTCAACTTAAGAACTCCGGTTGGCAAAAAGAATCAAATCGAACGAAGCAACGAAAGTCAAACGGCGAAAGAAAACAACTTCGTTCTACTAATCTGGATCTCGGGCAAATTTTACAGTAGAAAAATCTGGTTTAAGTTGGTTAAATGGATAGAGGGTTTCGAGACAAAACCCTAAGCGCTTGAATCGCCTGATTCCGTTAAACGAGCGAAAAGATCTACTAAAACAAAAATCGGATCAGGAATCACAATCAGAAAAATCGCGGATTTAATCCGAGAAAAAGAAAAAACGACGAACGCTCGCTAAAACGAATGAACGGACGAGCGCTCACTATTTAAACAAACTAGAAAAACCGATCTATTTAAAAAACGAATCTAAAAAACTGACGGAAAAACCGAACGGTTTTTCGAAAAAAAATATAAAAAACGGCATGGATTTCGAGGCGGCGGCGAACCTCGGGCGGCGTACGGCGGCGGTGGCTTGGGGCTGGGGCGGCTAGTGTTTTCCTGGGTGGGCTGCCCCGGCTTATAAAGCCTGCCCGGGCCGGTGTCCAGGTCGGACACGGCCCGTAGGTCGGTGCGCGTTTTTTAAAATAATTACGCGCAGAAGAAAAATAAAAAAAATACTAAATGGACTCCAAAAATTCCGAAATAAATTTTCACGGGCTTCTAAAATCAAGCCGCACAAGGTGAACATTTATTTGGGACCTAAATGCAATTTTGAAAAACACACATTTTTCCTAAATTCAAATAAAACACCGAAAAACTCCGAAATAAAAACTTATTTGTTTTTATTATTAAATCCTCAATATTTCTTTATTTTGGGAAAGTCATTTTATTCCCTCTCTCATATTTTTGTAATAGAAATAATTGATGATAAAATAAATAAAATCAAATGATCCTATTCTCAAAATTTGAGAAAACTCAAATATGAAAATAATGAAATCCCCAACTCTCTCCGTGGGTCATTGAGTTGCGTAGAATTTCTAGGATCAACCAAAATGCAAAATAAAATATGATATGCAATGATGATCTAATGTATAACATTCCAAATTGAAAATTTGGGATGTTACAAAAACAATGTGAAATAGTTTCACTACTCACGACACCTGGAACACCACAGTGTAATGGTGTGTCCGAATGTCATAACCGTACTTTATTAGATATGGTACGATCTATGATGTCTCTTACCGATCTACCACTACCGTTTTGGGGTTATGCATTAGAGATAGTTGCATTCACGTTAAATAGGGCACCATCTAAATCTGTTGAGACGATACAGTATGAACTATGGTTTGGCAAGAAACCTAAGCTGTCGTTTCTTAAAGTTTGAGGTTGCAATGCTTATGTGAAAAAGTTTCAACCTGATAAGCTCAAACCCAAATCGGAGAAGTGCGTCTTCATAGGATACCCAAAAGAAAATGTTGGGTACACCTTCTATCACAGATCCGAAGGCAAGATATTCGTTGCTGAGAATGGATCCTTTCTAGAGAAGGAGTTTCTCTCGAAAGAAGTGAGTGGGAGGAAAGTAGAACTTGATGAGGTAACCGTACCTGCTCCCTTATTGGAAAGTAGTTCATCATAGAAATCTGTTCCTGTGACTACTACACCAATTAGTGAGGAAACTAATGATGATGATCATGTAACTTCAGATCAAGTTACTACCGAACCTCGTAGGTAAACCAGAGTGAGATCCGCACCAAAATGGTACGGTAATCCTGTTCTGGAGGTCATGTTACTTGACCATGACGAGCCTACGAACTATGAGGAAGCGATGATGAGCCCAGATTCCGCGAAATGGCTTGAGGCCATGAAATCTGAGATGAGATCCATGTATGAGAACAAAGTATGGACTTTGATTGACTTTCCCAAAGATCGGCGAGCCATTGAGATTAAATGGATCTTCAAGAGGAAGACGGACATTGATAGTAGTGTTACTATCTACAAAGCTAGAATTGTCGCAAAAGGTTTTCGACAAGTTCAAGGTGTTGACTACGATGAGAGTTTCTCACTCGTATCTATGCTTAAGTCTATCCGAATCATGTTAGCAATTGCCACATTTTATGAAATTTGGCAAATGGATAAACAAAACTGCATTCCTTAATGGATTTATTAAAGAAGAGTTGTATATGATGCAACCAGAAGGTTTTGTCAATCCTAAAGGTGCTAATAAAATATGCAAGCTCCAGCGATCCATCTATGGACTGGTGCAAGCATGTCGGAGTTGGAATATACTCTTTGATAAGTTGATCAAAGCATATAGTTTTATATAGACTTGCGGTGAAACTTGTATTTACAAGAAAGTGAGTGGGAGCACTACATCATTTCTGATAAGTATATGTGAATGACATATTGTTGATCGGAGGTAATGTAGAATTATTCTGCAAAGCATAAAGGAGTGTTTGAAAGGAGTTTTTCAAATAAAGACCTCGGTGAAGCTGCTTACATATTGAGCATCAAGATCTATAGAGATAGATTAAGACGCTTGATAAGTTTTTCAATGAGTACATACCTTGACAAGATTTTGAAGTAGTTCAAAATGGAACAGTCAAAGAAAGAGTTCTTGCCTGTGTTACAAGGTGTGAAACTGAGTAAGACTCAAAGCCCGACCACGGCAGAAGATAGAAAGAGAATGAAACTCATTCCCTATGCCTTGGCCATAGGTTCTATAAAATATGTCATGCTGTGTACCAGATCTATTGTATACCCTACACTGTTTTTGGCAAGGGAGTACAATAGTGATCTAGGAGTAGATCACTGGACAGTGGTCAAAATTATCCTTAGTGGAATAAGGATATGTTTCTCGATTATGGAGGTGACAAAAAGGTTCGTCGTAAAGGGTTACGTCGATGCAAATTTTGACACTGATCCAGATGATTCTAAATCTCAATCTGGATACATATTGAAAGTGGGAGCAATTAGCTAGAGTAGCTCCGTGCAGAGCATTGTTGACATAGAAATTTGCAAAATACTTACGGATCTGAATATGGCAGACCCGTTGACTAAACTTCTCTCACAAGCAAAACATGATCACACCTTAGTACCTTTTGGGTGTTAATCACATAGCGATGTGAGATAGATTATTGACTCTAGTAAACCCTTTGGGTGTTGGTCACATGTCGATGTGAACTATGGGTGTTAATCACATGGTGATGTGAACTATTGGTATTAAATCACATGGCGATGTGAACTAGATTATTGACTCTAGTGCAAGTGGGAGACTAAAGGAAATATGCCCTAGAGGCAATAATACAGTTATTATTTATTTCCTTATATCATGATAAATGTTTATTATTCATGCTAGAATTGTATTAACCGTAAACGTAATACATGTGTGAATATATAGACAAACAGAGTGTCACTAGTATGCCTCTACTTGACTAGCTCGTTAATCGAAGATGGTTATGTTTCCTAACCATAGACATGAGTTGTCATTTGATTAATGGGATCACATCATTAGGAGAATGATGTGATTGACATGACCCATTTCGTTAGCTTAGCACACGATCGTTTAGTATGTTGCTATTGCTTTCTTCATGACTTATACATGTTCCTATGACTATGAGATTATGCAACTCCTGTTTACCAGAGGAACACTTTGTGTGCTACCAAACATCACAACGTAACTGGGTGATTATAAAGGTGCTCTACAGGTGTCTCCGAAGGTACATGTTGGGTTGGCGTATTTCGAGATTAGGATTTGTCACTCCGATTGTCGGAGAGGTATCTCTGGGCCCTCTCGGTAATGCACATCACTCAAGCCTTGCAAGCATTGCAACTAATGAGTTAGTTGCGGGATGATGTATTACGGAACGAGTAAATAGACTTGCCGGTAACGAAATTGAACTAGGTATTGAGATACCGACGATCGAATCTCGGGCAAGTAACATACCGATGACAAAGGGAACAACGTATGTTGTTATGCGGTCTGACCGATAAAGATCTTTGTAGAATATGTAGGAGCCAATATGAGCATCCAGGTTCCGCTATTGGTTATTGACCGGAGACATGTCTCGATCATGTCTACATAGTTCTCGAACCCGTAGGGTCCGCACGCTTAATGTTACGATGACAGTTTCATTATGAGTTTATATGTTTTGATGCACCGAAGGTTGTTCGGAGTACCGGATGTGATCACGGACATGATGAGGAGTCTCGAAATGGTGGAGACATGAAGATTGATATATTGGAAGTGTTCCGGGTGAAATCGGGATTTTTCCGGAGTACCGGGAGGTTACCGGAAACCCCCGGGATCTTAATGGGCCTTAGTGGGCCTTGGTGGAAGAGAGGAGAGGAGGCCAGGGCAGGGCCGCGTGCCCCTCCCCCCTAGTCCAAATAGGACAAGGAGAGGGGGGCGGCGCCCCCCCCCTTTCCTTTCTCCCCTCCACCTCTTCCCCCTCTCTCTCCTAGTCCGACATGGAAAAAGGGGGGAGTCCTACTCCCGGTAGGAGTAGGACTCCTCCGGCGCACCTCTCCTCTTGGCCGGCCGCACCCCCCTTGCTCCTTTATATACGGGGGCAGGGGGCACCCCATAGACACAACAATTGATCATTGATCTCATAGCCGTGTGCGGTGCCCCCCTCCACCATAATCCACCTCGATAATACTGTAGCGGTGCTTAGGCGAAGCCCTGCGTTGGTAGAACATCAACATCGTAACCACGCCGTCGTGCTTACGAAACTCTCCCTCAACACTCAGATGGATCGGAGTTCGAGGGACGTCATCGGGCTGAACGTGTGCTGAACTCGGAGGTGCCGTGCGTTCGGTACTTGATCGGTCGGATCGTGAAGACGTACGACTACATCAAACGCGTTGTGCTAACGCTTTCACTTTCGATCTACGAGGGTACGTGGACAACACTCTCCCCTCTCGTTGCTATGCATCACCATGATCTTGCGTGTGCGTAGGAATTTTTTTGAAATTACTATGTTCCCCAACATACAGTGCCGCTTGAAGCGATACAGTTGGATAGTGATTTGACGTATGAGGAGAAACCAGTCAAGATACTCGAGTTTGCTAGCCGAGTTACATGCAACAAGGTTATCAAGTTTTGCAAGGTTCAGTGGAGTCACCATACCGAGGATGAAGCCACTTGGGAACGAGAGGAAGACTTACAGAAGGATCACTCTCACCTATTTTCTAGCCAACCCGAATCTCGAGGGAGAGATTCATCTTAAGGGGGTAGGTTTGTAACATCCCAAATTTTCAATTTGGAATGTTATGCATTAGATCATCATTGCATATCATATTTTATTGCATTTTGGTTGATCCTGGAAATTCTAAGCAACTCAAGGACCCACGGAGAGAGTTGGGGATTTCGTTATTTTCATATTTGAGTTTTTCTCGAATTATGAAAAGAGGATCGTTTGAATTTAATTTTATTTCTCTAAAATATTTCTTTTATTAAAAATAAAAGAGAGAGCATAAAATGACATCCTCAAAATAAAGAAATATCAGAGATTTAATATTAAAATCAAATACTATTTTATTTGGAGGTTTATCGCTATTTTATTTGAATTAGGAAAATATGCGTTTTCAAAATTGCATTTTTAGGCCCAAATAAATATTCATCTTGTCCGGATTATCTTTAGAGGACGGGGAAAATTTATGTCAGGATTTTTGGAGTCCGTTTAGTATTTCTTTTCTTTCTTTTTCTGCACGTCCGAATTATTTAAGAAAATGCGCGACCGACTTAGGGCCATATTCGGCCAGGACTTCTCGGGCCAGGCCTTTAAAAGCCGCTGCCTCCAGCCCATTCAACCCGCCAGCCCCACCCGAACCCTAACCCTAAGCCGTCGTCGTTGCCGCCGCCGCTGCCGCGCGCCGCCGCCCGTGCCCCGTGCCGCCGCTGCCCCGCGCCGCCACCCGCCGCGCCGCCGGCGCCCCACGCCGGAGCCCGCCGCCGCCTGCCGAAGCCCCACGCCGCTGACCCGCCGCCCCGCCGGACCCGAGGTAGCCGCCTCGGTTTTCATGAGAAAACCATATGTTTTTTGAAAACCCTAGATCCTTTTTTTATTAGATCCGGTTCGGTTTTATTTTTTTCCGGTTTAGTTATTTAGCGGACATTCGTTTAGCCGCAGACAGCGAACGTTCATTCGTTAGGCTGTTCGTCAGTTTTTCTTTTTCTCGGATTTTCCGCGATTATTTTCGATTGCGATTTCTGATCCGATTTTCGTTCTAGTATAACTTTTCGCTCGTTTATCGGAATTGAGCGATTCAAGCGCCTAGAGTTTCGTCTCGAAACCCTCTTTCCGTTTAACCAACTTAAACAACTTTTTGCTACTGTAAAATTTGACTTTAGTCCAGAATAGTAAATGGAGTTTGTTTCTTTCGCCGTTTGAGTTTTGTTGCTTCGTTTGATTTGATTCTTTTTGCAAACCGGAGTTCTTAAGTTGAACTTTCTGGTTAGATCTATTATTTGAGTTTTACCCGTGCCCTTGTTTTATTGCTTATTGTATGCTTGTTTGTTTGCGATAGAGTACCCGGAGTGCGAAGCTTGCTTCTACGAGTCTCTAGGTTTCGTGGATCATCAACAAGGCAAGTAACACTTTGATCATACCTCTTACTACCCAGTTTTTATTGCATTAGATCAATCCTCAAACAATTGCACAGTTAGGATCTGAATTAAATTGTGGGTTGGGAAGTAGTTGAGGTAGTACCTATTCACCTGTTTATTATCAAACCCAGGGAGTTACTTCTCCGTTATGCTTATATTGCCATGCTATGCTCGTAGACGTGGATTGGGTATGACTGTATTTCATGACAGATGTGAGATTTTTAATTAATGGTTAACTTAAGGTGGCAACTTAAATACACATCTGGGTGGATTGAGGCACCTGTGTTTTCCAGTGATTGCCTGTATTTTTGGAAATCCTGGGGTACCGTGTTATTCTCCTATGGACCACCACCCAGGCTCAAAGGGATCATAAGATTATTCATACTGGAAACTTCCGTGTGCAGCCACAAGCTATTATGGGCTCTAGCATAGTTGATTAAGTCGTGTGAACTCTTATAGTGGTAGACTAGCAGATGTAGGGGAAGTAGGTGTACCGGTCTACCCATCGTAAGGTGCTAACGCTTCTGAAATACTATGTCTCGGTCAACCGTTTCACAAACACCATGTAGTGCGGGAAATCCAACGGAGGAGATCGAGTCTTGTGGGGAAAAGTGCACAAACCTCTGTAGAGTGTAGAAACTAATCATGATTAGCCGTGTCCCCGGTTATGGAAAATTTGAGTATCTAGTCCTTGGATTATCATGTGGATGTCATCACTCTTAATTTAATTTGATGGGTTATTGTTAATTACTTTTAATTGGGATTGAGTTGGGTGAACCTTCTCAATGTTTATCAACAACCATGATAGTTAAATAAAATATATTCCTTTGCAGTAGGGACAAATTGGCTTTTCACAGAACATATTAACCCTACAGCCTCCACCAGCCATATATGCATGTAGTGATAGCATTATTCTGTTCATTATATTTTGGTGTTACATTGCCAGCATATTTCATGTGCTGACCCGTTTTCGGGTTGCAATGTATCATGTTGCAAACTTTTCAGACGACGAGTAAGGAGCCTTAGGTCGTGGTCTTTCACTCAGTGATGCCGTTGGAGTTGGTGGACTCACTTTATCTTCCAAGCCTTCCGATGTTATTGTATTAGATGGCCTTAAGCCACATTTATTGTAATAAGTTCTCTTTTGAGACATACGATGTAATAAGTGTGTGATTGATACTCTGTTATAAATCCTTAGAGTACTGTGTGTGTCAGCATTACCGATTTAGGGATGACACTTATGCACAGAGATCAGATTGTTTGAGGTCTGGTCGCTACAGCTGCCAGCCCCACCAGCTGGGCAGTCACCTATGTGGCAACGGGCGGCTTCCAAGCCAACTCAGCAAGCACCTGCGTGGTAGCATGCAGATCTTCGTGAAGACCCTACCACCGCGCCACCTCAGCTGCCTGCCTGCCTACATGGCGCCGCATGCATCGCTGGCCTGGGCGCGTGTCGAAGCAAGGAGAGGCGGCGACGGATGGGACGGGCCTCGTTCCCGCCCCCGATAAAGCTAAGGGACACCTAAGCTACACATTAAATGTGTCTTGTCATGTAATACGGGCGATAAGCTCGCAGCACTGTAGACCTTTCCACCTCCTGTGTGCCACTGTGGCAGCCCCTTTTAACTATAAAAGGAGGCCCTTGGCATACTGGAGGGGGATTCGGCTCTTTTAAGCTATGCAGCCACCATAGCTAGTTCGAGAGCTCAAGAACTCACTCAATACATCCGCCAAAGCAGGACTAGGGTATTACGCATCCTCGCGGCCCAAACCTGGGTAAACGACCCTTGTGTTGACTGTTAATCCTGCTCTTCTCACAACCCCGCGCCCTGGCAACCGTAGTAGGAATTCTTGTGATCCCATAGGTGTCGTTTCCCACCGACAAACTATGTGATAGCAAGAAATATAACATGAAGCACTATGGCTAGAACAAAGTAAGTGCATAAGTAAATGGGTCGGGTAAGAGATAACCGAGGCACACGGAGACGACAATGTATCCCTAAGTTCACACCTGTGCGGATGCACGAGCGGTGTCGGGGCACAATGCCCCCCAAGCGCCACAATGGCTCACTGTATTCTCCTCACGCACTCGCACAATGCACGGTGCCTTGACTCCTCTAAGGGACCTTTAAGGGCGCTCATCGAACTTGTACAATTATCAACCGTTGAGGGCGATAACTCAACAAATACAAATTGCTCGGGGCAATACCCACAACTTAGAGGCTCCCGAAGCTTGCCTGATACACCACAATGATCTAGGAGTATTATTATATAATTAAGACAATAGGCAAACAAGCTATTACCTCGATCCACATAGCTTTAAAATAGGACCCCGATAATGTGCGCATGTTTGGTACCACAGGGCGCTGGTCCAACGACCGTGTTCGGAGTGGGACTCCCTTGACAGGATTCCTTAACCCCCGAACTACCACGGGGCGAAACCCCCTCTTGGTCCACGCGACTTCTCCCCTCGACCCCCGATCCAAAAACGCCCTGCGTCTCCCACCTCCACCCCCGATCCCCACCATAGTTCCCCTTCCCCTCCATACCCTTCTCCTCACCCCCTCCCCACTCCTCCTATTTCCCCCTCTCTGATCTAGCCATTGTTGCCAAGGCAAGATCTGAGGGACCTTACAGAAGCTATGAATCCTACACTGAAAGTACCACGCATGGCAACTTAGAAGAATGAAAAAAGAACCTGCTCTTGCCATGAATTTTGTTTTTTCGGCTCTTGCCATGAGGTTTGTGCAGATCCTGCGATCCTTAGATCCGCCATGAGATTTGTGCTGATCTTGCCATGCTCAGATCTGTTTGGATGGAAAGAACAAGAAAAAAATGTGTGGTAGTTTGATGAATTGTGAATTCTTGACTTCCCCTATTGTTCTTACCATCTAATTGTTGCTACTCATGACACTTGCTTATCTGTTTTTTGAACTTTTCATGAGATAAAGCTAATGTATCAAAAGGGAATGATGTAGATGATGTGTGGATTTGAGAAAATTGCTAACCCTGTTAAAGGTACAATGCCATGAGTATATGAAGCAGGAGGGGGATGGCAATCTGCTTCTTTACACTACAAAAAATGCCATCACTTTGAAGTTTACACTATGAAAAAGTTGTCGTGAAGTTTACATACATATAGATACAAGATGGTGAAAGTGCAACTAATCCCTGGGTGGTTTTGGTAATTCATAACAACATATAGCCCATTGAATTAATATCCATTCAAGTTGATTATTTCAGAAAGTTCAATGATTGGCATGGCATGGACTAGAGATGTAGACCCCTCAAAATGCTAAGTACAAATATTGGCAAAGCTCAAGACTCTTCATTTCTATTTTAGTGATCCAAGATCACATTGAGTCCATAGGAAAAGCCAATACTATTAAAAGGGGATGAGGTGTTGCTTAATGATCCACTTGCTCAAAATGCTTAGTGATATGATCCAAAGCCCTCAACCACTTTCTCAATTCCAAATATGTCCAAAACCTAAAGTCAAACTCGGCCCCACCGATTTGATTCATCCGGCGCCACCGAGTTCACTTGACATAGCCATAGCCAGAAACCCTAATCAGTTCGGTCTCACCGATGGGGATCTCGGTGTCACTGAGATGGGACTGCAAACTCTCTGTTTCCCTTTGTAAAGTTTCGGTCTTACCAAAATGAGCGATCAGTCCCACCGAGTTCGCAGTGCAAACTCTCTGTTTCCCTTTCATAATGTTTCAGTCTCACCAAAAGGAGCGATCGGTCCCATCGAGTTTGCCTGACCAACTCTCTGTTAGCTTATTACTAATCGATCTCACCGAGTTCACGTAATCGGTCAAACCGAGATGAGGTCTTGCCCTAACCCTAGCTCATCGGTCCCATCGAAAAGCCTAACGTTCACATTTTGAACTGAATCGGTCTCACCGAGTTCACCTATTCGGTCTGACCGAGTTTGCTAAATTGTGTGTAACGGTTAGATTTTGTGTGGAGGCTATATATACCCCTCCACTCCCTTCTCCATTTGAGAGAGAGCCATCAGAACGTGTCTACACTTCCACTACTCATTTTCTGAGACAGAGCCACTAAGGGAGTCCTGGACTAAGGGGTCCTCGAGCGTCCGACCTATTGGACGTGGGCCGGATTGATGGGCTGTGAAGATACAAGACCGAGGACTCTCACCCGTGTCCGGATGGGACTCTCCTTGGTGCGGATGGCCCTTCTATTTTGCTCTGGGTGGTTGTGTGGCGTCTTCAGGGGAGTCGGGGCACAGGCAGGCAGCCTCGCGTGCTCGTGCGCGTCGGGCGCGTGCCCTCGTCCTCCTGGCACTAGGAGGATGACGACCGGCTTCGGCTGGGGGGGCTGGGCCGCCTACTGGGCTGACCAGGTAAGTCCAGGTAAGGTTTTTCCTTTTCCGGTTTTCCTTTTCTATTTGTTTTCTCTGTTCCGATTTAGTTTAGGCACTAAATCATCTTAATAAATTCTGAAAAATTTTGTGGATACTAACTGAATTATTCTAGAGCTCCACAAATAACTTCAGAATATTTGGACCATTTAAAAAATATATAGCATTTAAATGGCTCCAATTCAAATACTTTTGTGTTAATTAAAAAAAATCCAAAAATAACCTAGAAATAAACGCATCATTTTTGGCAGAGATTTTCACCTTTATCAAAAATCATGAACATGATGCAACACCAGATGCCAGTCTAAGCCTTACCAGAACTAGGGATGTGACAGTTTGTACCTAAGTTATCAGGTCTAGGTTTGTATATTACCATACTATTTACAAATAAGTTACCTGGTATGTTTTTCAATAAAAAAATTCCATGTAAAATGTTACTATGGTATTTGTACGTAAGTTATCAGATATGCTGTTTGTATATTTATGAGACCCGATGCTCCAGTTGCCTTCCATTTATTTTTCGTTGGCGCCGTGTGTTCGAATTGTTTGTTGCATTCATCATTGCATCATTCACATCGCATCAGCACTCTGCCATCATTCTTTTTGAAACTTGCATCCGTCCATAGTTGCCGGGTCTCCCCGTTCTCTCCGTTAACCGTTCTGAGTCCAACCACGCTCGCACGTGCCCGCAGCACCTCAAAAATATTATTTTCTAAGTGGGATAAAACCGTTCTCGGAATGGGTTGAAAGTTGGCATACGGTCTTGTTATATTGTCGGTAGACCACCTGTCAAATTTCGTCGCATTCAGAGTCCATTTGATGCCCCAATGGATAATTATAGCGGCACTATAGCCGGACAAACGTTGGACATCTTCGATATCTGAAAACATGTGTCGGGCTCTCTTCCCCTCTCTTCTCTAAGCCCACCTCGCCCATCCTAACCCCCTCCACTCCGGAACCGTCCGATTACGATCGGAGGGTCCAAAAAAACCCCAAGACCCCTCAAACCCTAACCCCTGCCTATTTAAACACACCCCCTAGTCCATTGTTGGACATCCCTAGCCAAACCCTAACCTTCTCCTACCTCCAGCCGCCTCCTCCTTGTTTTTCATGCGCGATCAGCCTCCCCTCGCCACTTGGCGCCTCCAGATAGCCCCTCCGCCACCTGCGCCACCGCTCCTAGGCGAGCGCGCCACGTCGCCCTGCCTCGCCTTCCACCACGCCTCCACCTGCCGCGGCCCGCGGAGCCCATCACGGGCCCCCGTAGGTCCGGGTCCCCGCCGTCGCCTGGCCCGCGCCAGCCTGAGCGCCCCCGCAGCACCAATAGCCTCCCGAGCTCCCCGCCTCCTCGCCGGAGACCCCGTGCCACCGGCCTCCGCCTCCTTGCAGCTGCCGCGCTCGAGTGCCCCTCCCGCAACTGTCGCGCCGCCCGGGAGCCCTCGACGCCGCCCGCGTCGGCCGGAGCCACCACTGGACACCGTAGTCCCACCGTCGTGCCCCACTGCTCCTATCCTCAAGTCCGCCGCCACCGCCAGAAACCGACACCGCCCTCGCCATTCCCTTGCCAGCCGACGCCGCGGATAACCCCGCCATTAGCCAGATCTCTTCCGCCACGATAACCCATCGCCGCCAACCTTCGCCGGAGGATCTCGCTGTCGTGGATCCAAGCACCACCATGGCCGCTGCCTCCACGGTCTGCTACATCGAGCCCGGCCGGCGGAGAACCGCTGCGACTGCCCCGAACCAGCGGAACCGGCCAGTTCTTCCGAACCGGACCAGCCCGCAACTGAGCCACGCCCGAATCACCCTAGTTTTCCAGACCCGTCTCCGAGCTGGCCCGATGGGCCCTAGGTGAGTGGCTTATCAAGTCATTTTATTTTGTCTGCAAAAATCATCACATAGGCATATTAAAACTGCTGCAACTTTTAATTTGTGCATCCTATGAACATGATTTATATATGTAAATTGATCTACCATGTGTTGTCTACATGATGGTTGCTTTCGCATGCATATTAGGATTCATATAAATGTGTTAATCTTGGTTGCAAAAGTACATCCTGATGATAACTGCTGAAAACTGTAAAAAAAATTCAAACTTGGCATTTTGTTATTTTCGTGTGATTTAATTAAAGCATCATATGAATAAACTTTGTACATGTGTTTTGTGCATTTTTATGTCTACTTGTTGCTAGTATTTTCCCCATGCCTTGATAAAGATTTTAACGCACCTTAAAAAGCCTGCAAACATGCTATGTTAATATTGTTGTTTACACTTGGTGAAAACTGCCAAGTCTGAAACTGCCTGTTATGAAACTTGTCAACTTTGCATGATGTTTTCCACTAATCCATTGCTCATATGCATATGATTAATTGATGTTATTTTCTCCATGTGATGTTTAGATTGATGGAATGCCCTTGGTTGCCATGTAAACTTTCTGTAGCATGTCTCTTTTTGCTCTCAAGTTGCCATCATGATAAAACTGTCATCCTGTTAACAACATGTTCCATTTTCTAAAAATCATAGTAATTAATATATGCATCATATGAATGTTTGCCATAGAGTAAATTGAATATTGCCATGTCTAATACATGCCCATGTCATTTGCATAATTATTAAAATTGCTATGCTTGCTATTATGTGCATCCCAAGACAGCATCATAATGTTACTGTTTTGCATTCTCATATTTCACAAAGTCTGAGAATAACCTTAGTTCACGGTTGCATATTTTTTAGATGATTCCCATTAACCTTTTGATCCTATGAACATGTCATGTTGTATTATCTGAGATCCATGATATGGAATTCCATGCTATGCCATTTGATGGCATGATCTTTCACTGTAGCATCTTTGTTTCTTGCCTCCAATATGCCATCATATTAACTCTGCTCATGTATATGCCCGATTTTTCACTAAGTCGTGAATCTGTAGCAGAACATTGCATTTTGCATGGATAATATATAGAAACTAACCATGATGCTTACGAACCTTAACCTTAAATATGAATTGCAGTATGTTATCTCTACTTTAAGAGCATATCAAGTTTGTGCCCATCTTATTCCTGTAGCATCATGTTTTGTTGATCCTAAGTAGGCATCATGATGTTTTGGGCCGACTGATATTTAAACTTGTCTTGTGTGTATGTGTTGAACCATTGCTCCATTTTGATCATGTCCTATATGAAACTTGCTTAGAATTGCATGCGGTTTCATGGTATCTTGTTGCATCCTTGATTTGAGTGTTCTTGGTTGATGTTTGCATGCATTTTGCATCAATGCCATGTTTAACTTGTTTAGATCATATCTTCTAGACCGTATCTCCAAATTAAATGATCTACATATGTAACTTGATGAGAAAAATGTGTAGATCATCATGGTGCACTTTAACTTGATGTGTAACAACTTCAACATAATGTTTTGTTCATAACAGTACCAAATTCTAAATTTGCATATGGGGACTTTCCAAAATTGTAATGTGTTGTTTCCGGCCTCATTTAAACTCATTTGATGTGGGGTTCTTTCATGCATCATCTCTTGCCATGAATAACAACATTTCATCTTGTCATGCATCATACTTGGTTGTACATCATGCCTTATTCATGTGTTGTTCGTTTACTATGTTGTTTTTTCTTTCCGGTTGTGCTTCTTCTCGATAGTTTCAGTTACATTGCGATTGTGAGGATGTGTTCGACTATGTTGGTTCGTCTACTTCATGGACTCGATCTTCTTTCGAGCAGGATTTCAATCAAGATGAGCATTACCTTGGATATCACTACTATCTTTTCTTTGCCATTTGTCTCGATGCTATCGCTACGTCATGCCACCTACCACTTGTTTCTCAAGCCTCCCAATATGCCATGATGAGCCTCTAACCTTTTACACCTTCCTACCAAACTGTTGTTTGGCTATGTTACCGCTTTGCTCAGCCCCTCTTATAGCATTGCTAGTTGCAGGTGCAGTGTAGGTTGTTCCATGTTGGGACATGGATATCATGGGATATCACAATATCTCTTATTTAATTAATGCATCTATATACTTGGTAAAGGGTGGAAGGAGCTTGGTGTTTTGGTCCACTCTTACCGCCCTACTTTCTGGCATACCAGTGTTATGTTTCTTGATGAGCGCTCCTAACACATGTGGGTGTATGGGAACCCCCTGACCAATCGCTTAGGAGAGAACTCTTCCAGCAAGGCCCAACTTGGTTTTAAAATTTTGCCAACATAATAATACTAATAATTAATTAACTGGCATATGGAGTTAGCGCTACCCGAGGATTCTTAATTCCACATAATACAAGGGGGGCAGTGTTTATGGTGTTGGTCCAAACTAGAGCACTTGCGAGGCCGCCCCTTGGCAACTTGGGGTATTTGGCACCTGTACGCGTAGCTTATCCGCCATGTCCTTAGAACGATATACACGGCTCTTATCAAGATCGTCGACACGCTGGGAGATCTTGCTGGTTTAGTTTTACCTTTGACGAGAGGCAGGTCCACCAGAATTCGTTATGGAGAACCCCTACAGGGTTAAATCTTTTCGAGAGCCATGCCCGCGGTTATGTGGCGACTTGGAAATTTATGATATCCGGTTGTAGAGAACTTGACACCGGATCCGAATTAACATACACCTACCACATGCGTAACCGTGATTGTCTCTTTTCGAGGGAGTTCGGGAAGAGAATACAGTGGGGGTTATGTTTGACTCGTAAGTAGTTCAGGATCACTTCTTGATCATTACTAGTTGTGACCGTTATGCGTAGTTACTCTTCTTATTCTTGTACTCGTAAGTTAGCCATCATACAACGCTTAGTGCTTGCTGCAACCCCGCCACTTATCCATTCCATACCCATTAAGGTTTGCTAATCTTAATACCCATGGTAATGAGATTGCTGAGTCCTCGTGACTCACAGAATACTACAACAACAGATGCAGGTACAGATAATGCGATGATATGACATGAGAGTGATGCTTGCTTGTTTTGGAGTTCTTCTTCTCCTTCTTCTTCTTCTTCTTCAATCGAGGGATAGATTCTTGGTCGGCAGCCTGGGCTAGTAGGGTGGATGTTGTTCGTGTTTTCCGTTTGATTTCATCCATAGTCGGATGCTGCTCTTCTGTATGATGATTGATATGTATTGATGTATTCATGTGGCAATTGTATGCCTTTGTATGTATCCCATTCATGTTGTACATGGTACAATGTAATCCGGTTCCTCGAGGTCCCATCCACCTTGCAAAGCGTCTTCAATATGCGCATCTGTTCCATGGCGGACCTCCGAGTTCCTCGAGGATAGGATCGCATATTGTGCGTGACAATATTACCATGATATTTTCACATAAGTTACTACAGGTATGTTTTTCAACAACATTTTCCCGCTTGATCAATATTACAACATTGTTTGTACGTAAATTATCGAGTATGAAGTTCATATATTACCATGCTATTTTCACATACCTAGTGGGCTGGTTCCACCACAATGAACCTAACCATATGCACTAGGCTCAGTTCGCCAAAATAGGTTTATGGGTGAAGTTATAAGCATTAACTAGCAATAAGTGAATGATATCTTTCCTTATGAGACAAGACATACAATTGTTAGTGATTTATTTGGCTTATTTTAATACCATATAGTGCTTTATGTGTTCTTAAAGTGTATAAGTATTAATTTTTGCTCATAGTCATTTATATATTCCTCGTATATGAATATGGTAAACGATCGTTTCTGATCCGAGCCGTTCCTTGCGTATAATCCGGTATTTGAATCCGCATCCATTCTGTTTCCAAGTCCACAAATAATATGGAATAGAATACGACATCTCCTATATCACTAAGCTCCTGGGGTGAAAACTCCCCGGAGCGATCCACGTAGTGGATTTGGGTCGTGGCACCGATTTTGACTCTGTCAACCCGTTGTGAGCTGGCTGTCTAGTCAGCTTTTTTGTCAGTGTTGTGTGGTATGGGCCTGGCCTTTTGGTGAGTGGGGAGGGGGTCTTTTGGTCGACATTTTCCCTTGGTCAAGGCAACATGGCAGCTGAGAGCGGGTGGCAGAGCACGTGTCGTTCGAGCATGGGAACGGGACTGTGTACGAGGGCTGCGGTGGGGGCTGCATCTAGGTGTTGTGGCGAGGGCGGCGGGGCCTATATCCAAGAGCTGCGGTGGGGGCCGCATGATGATGTGGCGAGGGAGGCGGGGACGGTGTCCAGGAGCTACGGCGAGGGCGGTGGGGGCTGTGTCTAGGAGTTGCGGCAGGGGATGGCGGGTGCGAGGGCTCTTGCATGCGGGACTCCATTCGGGTGTTCATCGCTGCTCCTAGCTAAGTTGGACGGACCTGCCGGTGACTGCATTGGAGGGGCATTGGTGACTGTTTTCGGCCATGTCTCCCCGTGCCTCCGACCGTCCCGTTGAAGTGTATTCGGCTGGATTCGGATGCTTTTCTACTTCCTCTGTTTTCTATATTGCTTTAGATTCATTTATTGTGGTGACGCTACTGTGTTGGCTTGTTTCTTCAACGTCTGATTATAACTTATAGGTTGTTGCAAATCAAAACGATTACATCTTAATTACATTAACAATGTTGTCTATGCATAGTTTTATTGATGCCACAATGATTTGCGATATGGAGTTGGCTGAATGTTAAGAGGTATGGGTTCTTCCTTTTGAGAAAAGATGCAGTAATGAAAATAAATGTTTCAGCCAGGCATTCTCTCAGCCTCTCACCATGATTTATATAAAACTTCAGGGGTCGCTGATTTTATTGTATGTGATTTGTATACAAATAACAAGGTCATGCATGACTGCCTAGGCAATGCATGAGCCCTTATACAGCTGAGTGGTGAAGTGAATCTACTGAAACCAAGTCGTGGTGCATAGCTGCTCCTGGGCACCGTGAGAATCCTTGGTATCTGTCATTTCATAGGTTAACTGTAAAAAGTAGTATTTTTTTTATGTTCGGACATGCATTAGTTGAGAAAAGATGGTGACCGTTGGTGATGTTTTGAATCGTAGTTCAGATTGGATTGTATTTGCTTGATACGGTTTCATCGATTTGATGGCAGACTCCTATAATTAACCGTTATTGATTTCTAGGTGCTCACATTGCTGGCCATGTTCATGGTGTAGGTGTCTTCAGGAAGATATATTAGAAGCAACTCTTAGCTGTCCTGGATAGATTCTGGCATGTCTACTTAGTATCTACACAAAGCATACAATGATTTTTGCTTGAACTGATACAGAGCATCTTTCTTTCCAATCTTGTGCTATGGAGCATGTCCTACATTTTTAAGAGAATTTTGACTTCTTTTTTACAACTTTTGGAGTAGGAATTTGTGGAGCTCTTTAATTGTTGTGTTTTATGTTTTTTTATCTTTGCTTCTTGCAGCCCATTAGTTTATACTAGGTTTATCACTAGCTATCAGAAATTGGAGTGTTAAAGATGGCTTTTGGTTATTTGTATCTTGCCATATAAAACATGATGTTTTATTTTATTTTCCAGTGGTGCCCCTAAGAATCAAGAACAGGGTGCCCCTGTGAAAATGGCAGTCTTTTTAGTTGCTGCACACTGTTATGTTCGCACCAATTAAAAGATTGTGTAGCAGGTAAATTTGTTTCAACCACAACCCTTCTTTTTTGCTTGCAGACTATGTTTTTGTTGATCTCTCGGACTGTGTATCCCCTTTTTGCTTGCAGGCTGGCTTACGGCTTGGTAAATCCATGAAGGTTAGCTTTGCTCTGTAGCCACTGTCACTCGGTTTCAGTTTGATCTTTTCTCTCGGATTCAGTCATATTAAACCTCCATTTTTCTCACTAGATATTTAGTTCTTACAGAACTGGACTTACTTATGGCAGAACCGTCTATACTTAAAATTACTATAGGATGTTAAATAGCTTGCTTACATTTATCTAGCTTATGAGTAGCAATAGTAGTAACACATGATGCATGGTAGTTTAATTTTGGACTAGCACTTGACAGTTCATCCTTGAAGTAGATAGTTAGATCTTCATATGAATGTTCAGGAACAATTTTGGTTGTCAGACTGGACCAACACGACAATACTGGATAGTTCATCCTCGAATTACAACCTGTGGTCAGTCTTAAATCGGTGCAACTCAATTAAGAGATGTTTCTTTCAGCATCCAAGCTTGCAGATGAATTTGCAAGTGCCTTGAAGAGAACATTTGATTTCCATAAAGTATCCCGGACCTTAGTTTCTTATAGTTTTGGTAATTATACTTCTGTAGTTCTGTTGACTAATATTTGAGTTGTTACCGACTTAAAGTTTCAGGCTCATTATACTTCCTAAAGTGGCACTTCTTTTGCTGATTTGTGCATCTTATTTTGTTGCCTCATGCCACCATGCCCGAAATTGTGGCACTGCAGGATCAAATGTCGTACAAGGCTTTTACAAAATTCTTGTTGGTTTTATTATTAACCTCGATACTTAAAAAAAATTATGTTGTTCTTTTTAGGTACACAGATGAATAGCATATTTAGCTATTCAAAATTTATCAGTCCATCATTATTTTCCTCTTTGTTTTCTTATGACTGCAATAAGCGCTCTTTCCAGTGAAGGAAATAAAGATAAATTTACTCCGAGAACGGTACAAACACGTGGTTAAGAACAAGGTCATATTCAGTGCAAGGTCCCTTCTTTTGTTTCTTATTTTACCTTTCAAGAGTGTATTCCTTATTGCATGTAAATGATTGTACCATCGATAATTCATTATATTTTATTGTCAAGCATTTTTTGCACATTGTCCCTCCTTTTTTTCTTCTTATATTTCCTTCTCCACATCCCTATACCTGGCTGCTACATATATCCCGCAAGAAAATAAAGGGTGTCCCCGTGAAAAAATCTTGGAAGGAAAAGATCTATGGAAAAATGAAGGTACTGCTCGGTCAAAGCAGAAACAGAAGGAAAAAAATGTTGGCGCAGCAAGGCGCGCATATGCTTCTAGTAAGGATTTTCTGTCCGGATCAGATCCAGTTTCACCACTAATCAAGTATTCCAACTGAGATCTATTCCAGAAGGGGAAATTGGCCTAGCAAATATCAGCTGCAGCTATGCATTTGTGATACGAGCGTCGAGATAACATATTGACTGCTTTTAGGCCAATATATGCTAAAAAATTCTTACAAAATGTTCCCATCTTCAAAGAAGAGCTATTGAACAAATTCATGCTTGTATAACTACTCACTGAAGCTCAGACAAGGATTTACCAGCATTTTTTTGGAAATATACTGCTGGATTCTAAGGACAAGATTGCAGTCACATAGTTTGATTTGTCAGAACAAGTTATCCAATACCTTTCTGGTTAAACCAGACTTACAATAATTGCAGAGAAGTGATGTTTCCACCCTCCTTAGGAATGCTCCAACCAGTTCAATTGCATAGAACATCCCTTGGAAGGGATTAGTACTCAAAACATGTAGAACTGGATTAAATGAGCAAGCAATATATACGGAAGTTAGCCAACCAGATCAGCTCACTACGCATGCATTACTTCCATGAGAGGAAGCTGGGCAGGCCCAGGAGCTAAAATTTCAGATAAATTCAACCTGTATGATTCAAATTCTTTACAAGCCATGGATTCATGGAGGATATCAGAGTCATAAAGTGCCACAGAAATAAGGAATCAGATTTATCTGGGAAAAGGCTAAGCATATGAAAATGCTCTGATGTCTGCACTGAAACACACATTTAGAATCCTTTAACCAAGCCACAAGAGAAGCCAAGGAAAATACATAAACATGATTGACATGGATATCACTGTGCACATACAGTTTTAGCACATGAACCAGATAACACATGGGACCAAGCCCATGATGTGTAAACATGGTTGACATGGATATTACTTGTGCACGTAGAGTTTTAGCACATGAAAGATAACACATGGTCATGATCACACACAAAGCAGATGCTCTTTTTCAAACCTCAGCAAAAACAAACAAAGAACAGGTTCTTAAAAGGACATGACCATACATATAAATTCTACTCGCATGACCAACTGACCACCACAAGCACACAACCCAGTAGCCTAAATAGGCAGAGACAAAAAGACAAAAGACTATAAACCTGCCCTGGTTAAGCTAGATGGGACGGCATTGCAGTTGCAACTGTCATAGTAACAAGTAAACAAACACAAGAGTGATGTCCATAGAGCAAATAGCATAGCATAGGTGCAGTGAAGCACATATAGAGTTAGTAAACTTGAATACATGGCTCAATACAAGAACATTGTAACAGGACCAGTAATAACTTAGATAACTTCTTACTTCTACATATTACAATGCCAGCAACTTGGATAGATATAGATAACTTAAGTAATTATAGTAACTTGCATGACTTAGATCACCACACATAGATAGATACTGACAGATATGAGGTGCAGGACAGGATGAATCCACCACCACAAAGAGCATCCTTTGCATAGCTGCTTTATCCACTCGCCACTGCTGTTGGGATGTGCTTGGGCGGGCTGCGGGCAACGACTTTCGGGGACGTGTAGTCAAGGTACAGCTCGGGGAGCTCGACGTAGCCCTTGATGAGCAAGTCGACGCGGATCTTGGCGAGCAGGAGTCGCATGTTGTCGGGTTCCTCCCTCTTCTCCGGCTGCACCTCAAGGTCTAGCTGCCGCCTCCGCTCATCGAGCCACCCTAGCGAGACCACCCCGGTGGGTGGGAAGTCCTCTATGGTGGGGAACCCCAACCAGTTGCCGTGGATGAAGGCCATGCTGATCTGATCATCGCCGAAGCGAACCATGCCTTTGGCGGTCGGGGTCGCGGTCTCGGGCTTGGACTCCTTGATGAGCCTGTCGACCGCCTCCTTGAGCTGATGTTCCTCCAACACCGCCGCCTCGGGGAAGGCTTGCAGATCCTCCAAGAGCCTCTTCCGCAGCATCGCAACATCGAGAGTCGGCGGGGACGCCTCTCACGCCCCGGCCTCGTCGCCGGAGCTGGCCGCCTTCCTTTTGGGGGGAGAACGCTTGTCATCGCCAGCCGCCGCCTTCCGCCCCTTCCGCCCACCATGCTTGGTGCCGGCCATCGGTGGATCTACTGGCTCGCCGTGGAAAGTGGAGGGGTTGGTTGGGTTAGGGATTGGGGATCGATGCGGCGGCGGCCTTGTCGTCTCCATCTATATAAAGCCATGAACCCTGCCGACCTTTTTTTCCGATAGAGATCTATTCAGTGGGCTGGTCTACTCCGGACCAGGCTCAAGTTGGGCCAGCCTCAGGATCTACCTTTTTTTAAAGACTCGGGATCTATACTTTCTCCCTCCTCCATTCCATATTGTATTTGAGGTTGTTCTCAATCAATGAAAAATGTGTTTGACATCAAATATATTATAATAAGTTAATTTATATAAGACACTAAGCTCCCTAGACTTGGAGCCTCTTGGTCGGTCGGGGTTGTGGGGTCGGTAGGGAGCCCATCTGTAAGGTATGTGTCTCTGGTTTACAGTTTCTATTTGTTTTTTTCTTTTATTATTTTTCTTTACCTATTTTGTATTTTGTTCTACTTTCTGTTTTCAATTTTTCCTATTTTCATATTTTAATACATGAACATTGTTAAAACTTGTGAACATTTTTTAAAATTCATGTTTAAAATAAATTGAATGTCTTTAAAGTTCTTGAGCATATTTCAAGTTAGAGAGGGATTGACTTGGTGGGCTGGTCTGCTCCAGACCAGGCTCAAGCTGGACCAACCTCATGATCTACACCTTTTTTAGAGACTCGGGATCTATACTTTCTCCCTCACCCATTCCATATTTGAGGGATTTATTAAAACTTTTGAACACTTGTAAAATCCTTGAGCATTTTTAAAATTCATGTTTAAAAATGAATATCTTTAAAGTTCATGAACATATTTCAAGTTAGAGAGAGATCGACTTGGTGGGTTGGTCTACTCCACTCAAGCTAGACCGGCCTCGGGATCTAGACTTTTTTTAGAGACTCAGGATCTATACTTTCTCCCTCATACATCCCATATTGTATTTGAGGTTGTTCTCAATCAAAGAAAAATGTAATTGACATGAAATATATTATAATAAGTTAATTTATATCAGATACCAAGCTCCCTAGATTTGGAGCCTCCTGGTGCGTTGGGGTTGTGGGTCGCTGGGGAGCACGTGTGTAAGGTGTGTCTTTGGTTGGTCATTTCTGTTTGTTTTATCTTTTTATTATTTTATTTACTTTTTCATATTTTGTTCTATTTTTAATTTTCCTCTTTTCATATCTAAATACATGAACATTGATTAAAAAAATTGAAATCTCTGAAAATCCTTTAACATTTTAAAAAATTCATAATTGTTTTAAAAAATTCATGATTCTTTTTAGAACAAATACGGCCTTTAACAACACCCTAACATGATATACAAACGAAAAAATCACGAACATGACATAATTAAAACTCAAGGCAATGCAGATTCCAAAAACAACTGAGCACAATAACTTCCTAGAGGAAAATGAAAATCCCACAAGTAAAGAACGGCGCCACGAAGCGTGCGTTAGCATCTCTTAGGGTTTTCATGTAAAGAAAATCCCACAAGTAAACATCGACTTCTTTGAGGGTTTTGAAAAGGTTTACAAAATTTGGAATAAGGTCAAGAATTTGGAAAAGTTTACGGATTCAAAAAATTCTCATAAATTTGAAAAAGATTGCAAATTAAAAAACACAAATTTTGAAAAAAAAACTCATAAATTTGATTTTGTTTAATGAAATACAAATAAAGTTCAAGAATTTGAAAAGGTTCACATATTTGAAATGAAAGAAAAAAAAAAGGAAAAATGAAAAGTAAAACTGAGCCCAAACCGTGCTCGTAAAAACTGAAAGAAAAACTTGTCAAAACCTTCAAAAACGGTGGCAAGAGAACTTACATGGACTGACCCATTTTGCTCCATAGTGTTGTGGAGTGATGTGCGTCAAATAACAGAAAAGCCTATAAATGGTGCTTAAGGCGCCAAATAGGATTTGGGTACAAGGGGGTTGAAAGGACGGGGATTTCTCCTAGAGGGGGGTGAACATGCGGTTTAATATTAATTACTATTTAGGCTTGAACAAATGCGGAATAAAACTAGTGTTTATTTTTTCAGGCACAAAACCTAAACATACTAGGCTCAATTATGTGCACCAATAACTTATGCTAAGTAAGATAAATAAATATGTGATAGCAAGAAATATAACATCAAGCACTATGGCTAGAACAAAGTAAGTGCACAAGTAAATGGGTTGGGCAATAAATATAACATTAAGAGCTATGGCTAAAACATTCAAATCATGCACAACCCCGGTTTTAGCAATTGTTTCATACTTTAATATTCTCATTTTTTTTCAACTTTCACGCAATACATGATAGTGAGCCATGGACATAGCACTATAGGTGGAATAGAATGATGGTTGTGGAGAAGACAAAAAGAGGGAGATAGTCTCATATCAACTAGGCATATCAACGGGCTATGGAGATGTCCATCAATAGATATCAATGTGGGTGAGTAGGGATTGTCATGCAATGGATGCACAAGAGCTATAAGTTTATGAAAGCTCAAAAAAGAAAACTAAGTGGGTGTGCATCCAACTTGCTTACTCATGAAGACTGAGGGCAATTTGAGGAAGCCCATCGTTGGAATGTACAAGCCAAGTTCTATAATGAAAAATTCCCACTAGTATATGAAAGTGACGACATAGGAGACTCTTTATCATGAAGATCATGGTGCTACTTTGAAGCACAAGTGTGGAAAAAAGGATAGTAACATTGCCCCTTCTCTCCTTTCTCTCATTGTTTTGGGGCCTTCTCTTTATTTATTTTTCCCTTTCTCTTCTTTTTTATATATTTCCTCACATGGGACAATGCTCTAATAATGAAGATCGTCACACTTTTATTTACTTACAACTCAAAAATTACAACTCGATGCTAGAACAAAATATGACTCTATATGAATGCCTCCGGTGGTGTACCGTGATGTGCAATGAATCAAGAGTGACATGTATGAAAGAATTATGAACGGTGGCTTTGTCACAAATACGATGTCAACTACAAGATCATGCAAAGCAATATGACAATGATGAAGCGCGTCATAATAAACGGAACGGTGGAAAGTTGCATGGCAATATATATCTCGGAATGCCTATGGAAATGCCATAATGGGTAGGTATGGTGGCGGTTTTGTAGCGATCCGACCTCAAACGGTCAAATTTCTGTGCATAAGTATCATCCCTGGATCGGTAATGCTGACACACACAGTACTCGAAGGATTTATAACAGAGTGAAATCACACACTTATTACATCGAATGTCTCAAAAGAGAACTTAATACAATAATATGGCTTAAGGCCATCTAAATAAGATAACTGCGGAAGCATCGAAGATAAATGAGTCCATGAACTCCAACGGCATAGCTGAGTGCACGACAACGACCTAGTGCACCTTACTCTTCGCCTGAAAAGTCTGCAACATGATACGTTGCAGCCTGAAATGGGTCAGCACATGGGATATGCTGGCAAAATAACACTATAGAGCAAAATAACACGATAACAGCTATTACTACATGCATATATGCCTGGTGGAGGCTCTGTGGTTATTGTTTTGCGTAAAGCCAATTTTTCCCTACTGCAAAGGAATATATTTTATTTGACTACAAAGTTGGTTGATAAATATTGAGAAGGTTCCTCCAACTCAATCCCAATTAAACAATATTAATAACCCAACAAATTAAATTAAGAGTGATGAGATCAAATCAATAATTCAAGAACCAGGTACTCAAGATGTCCATAACCGGGGACACGGCTAACCATGATTAGTTTGTACACTCTGCAGAGGTTTGCGCACTTTTCCTCACAAGACTCGATCTCCTCCGTTGAATTTCTCGCACTACATGTTGTTTGAGAAACGGATGATCGAGACACAGTCTTTCCGAAGTATTAACTCTTTACTCTGGGTAGACAGTACCACCTACTTTCCCCTACATCTGCTAGCCTACCACTGAAAGAGGTCACACAACATACTCAACTATGCGAGAGCCCATAATGGCTTGTGGCTGCACACGGAAGTTTCTAGCATGAATAATCTTATGATCCCTTTGAGCCTGGGTGGCGAACCATAGGATGATCACACAGGTACTCCGGGATATCCTAGGACAGCGCTGGATTGCTCCAGGTGCCCAGACAACCACTGGGTGCTCCAGGGTGCCTCAACCAATCCACCCAGATGTGTATTAAAGTAGCCACCTTAAGCTAACCATTAATTACAAACTCTCACATCTTACATGGATACGCTCAACCAAACCACGTCCACATGCATAGCATAGCAGTATAAGCATAACATAGAAATAACTTCCAAGGTTTGAAATAAAGGACAATAGGTTCTACCTCATCATCTACTTCCCAAATACCCACATGTTAAACAGATCCTACTCATGCAATGTTTGAGGGTTGAAACTAATGCATAAAAACTGGGTATTAAAGGGGTATCATCAAAGTGTTACTTGCCTTGCTGACGATCTGAAAACCCTAGTGACTCGTAGTAGCAGGCTTTGCACTCCCGAAACTCTGTTTCAAACAAACAATAGCATACATAAGCACACAAGCAATATATGCAAGGGTAAAACTCAGATGAGAAAGTCGAAACTGAAAGTTCAACTGACAAGCTTCGATTTGCAAAAAGAATCAATCAAATCGGAGCTACGAAACTCAAACTACGATCAAAAGAAGTTCGAATTCAAATCAGCTTGAAACCAAGTGTTAAATTGTCAAAATCATGTTCAAGTTGATTAACTAGAAAGAGGGGTCCGAGGCGAAGATTTTGGCGTTGGTTTCACTGGATTTGGGCAAACGGTTGAAAAGTTGCGAGGGTTTGAAGATTAGGGGCTAATCTGCGATAAAAATAATCACGAATAGGTCCCTAGCCAAAAATAAAATAAAAAGACAAACACTAACGAACGAACGTTCACTATCAAGGACAAAGGGGCGAACGCGTTCGCTAACAGAGACGTTCGGGTGAACGTTCGCTAATTAGCAAACTAAAAAAACCAATCTAAACCGTTGAACCAAAAAAACTGACAAAACCCTAAGAAAAACCGATCTAGGTTTTATACCTAAAACTGGCGGTCAACGAGGACGGTTTTCGGCGAGGCAGCGCGGGCGGGCGACTCCGGTGGCGGCGTTGTGGGACAGCTGCATCGGCGGCAAGCGGCAACGCGCAGCAGCAACGGGCGGCGGCGACACGGCTTGCGGTGGCGGCGGGCGGCTGTGTGGAGGCGGGGCTGTGGCGGCGGGGTTTGGTGGGGAGAGGACGGCGGCGGGGTAGCGCATATAAACGGGTCGGGGCGCTGCTTGGAGGAGGGGGCGGCGCGGGGCGGAGTCCGGCTCAGACTCCTCCTCGGCGTCCGTGCCTCGCACGATGGGAGGTAGGCGGCGGCGGGCTTCGGCCCGGCTCGGCTGGGCCTTTGGCCAAGTCGGGCGGAATTTTTTTAAATAAATTCTGCCGAAAAAATCCTAATAAAAAACTCGAAAAATGCCAAAAATAATTTTCACCGTCTAAATAAAATATTTAGAACAAAGTGAACATTCTTCTGGCCTAAAAATGCAATGTTCAAAAATGCATATTTTTCTAGTTCAAATAAAATCCAAATAAAATATATATTTGATTTTAAAAATTTCCTCCAATATTCCTCTCTTTTGAAGAAGTCATATTATCTTCTCTCTTTTATTTTTTTATATTAGAAATATTTGGAGAGAAAAATATTAAATCAAATTGATCCTCTTTTAAAATTTGAGAAAACTTAAATATGAAAATAAATGAAATCCCCAACTCTCTCCTTGGGTCGTTAAGTTGCTTAAGATTTCTAGGATCACAACCAAAATGCAAATAAAATATGATATGCATATGATAACCTATGTATAACATCCAAATTGAAAATTGGAATGTTACAAACATATCCCCCTTAAGATGAATCTCACCCTCAAGATTCGGGTTGGCTAGAAAATAGGTGTGGGTGGTCTTTCTGTAGGTCTTCTTCTTGTTCCCAGGTGGCTTCATCCTCGGTATGGTGTCTCTAGTGAACTTTGCAAAACTTGATAACCTTGCTGCGTGTAACTTGGCTGGCAAACTCAAGAATCTTGACGGGTTTCTCTTCGTAGGTTAGGTCATTATCCAATTGAATTGCTTCTAGGGGCACTGTATCTCTCAGAGGAATATCGGCCATCTCTGCATGGCACTTCTTCAACTAGGAAACGTGGAACACATCATGAACTCCTGACAATCCTTCGGGTAACTCCAACTTGTAGGCCACTTCTCCCATACGCTCCAAAATTCGGTATGGTCCTACAAATCTCGGGGCTAACTTTCCCTTAACTCCAAATCGTTTAACTCCTCGGAGCGGTGACACACGAAGATACGCTCTGTCTCCAACTTCGTAGACTACCTCCATGCATTTGGTGTCTGCATAACTCTTCTGCCTGGACTGAGCTACCTTCAGTCTATCTCGAATCAACTTGACCTTTTCTTCAGAATCCTTAATTAGATCCGGTCCAAACAACTGACAGTCTCCAACTTCATCCCATATTAACGGTGCCCTGCACCTCCTTCCATACAAAGCTTCGAAAGGTGCCATCTTCATACTAGCCTGGTAACTGTTGTTGTATGAGAACTCTGCGTAGGGAAAATTATCATCCCAACTAGATCCATAATCCAATGCACAAGCACTCAACATGTCCTCCAGAATCTGATTGACTCTCTCGGCCCGTCCATCTGTCTGTGGATGAAAGGCTGTACTAAACTCTAGCCTGGTACCCAAAGTCTGGTGCAACTGATTCCAAAACTTCGAGGTAAACTGTGTTCCTCTGTCTCATACAATGGTCCTCAGAACTCCGTGCAGACATACGATCCTGGTCATATATATCTTGGCCAACTTCGCACTCGTTTAGGTGGTTTTCACTGGAATAAAGTGAGCCCCTTTAGTCAAGTGATCAACTACTACCCAGATAGAATCAAATCCCGATCGGGTCCTGGGTAATCCGGTAATGAAATCCATGCCAAGCTTATCCCACTTCCATTCTGGTATTGGCATAGGCTGCAATAATCCTGCTGGCTTCTGATGTTCTGCCTTCACTCTCTGACATACATCACATATCGCTACATACTCGGCAATATCCTTCTTCATAACTGTCTGCCAGAAATGCTCCTTCAAATCCAAATACATCTTGGTGTTTCTAGGGTGTATTGAGTATGGCAAGTCGTGAGCCTCCTGAAGTATTAACTTCCTAAGTTCTGCATTATTGGGTACATATAAAAGGTCCTCAAACCATAAGGTTTCGTGCTCATCCTCGTGAAAACCCTTGGCTTTTCCTTTGCTCATCCTCTCCTTTATCTTAGCAATTTCTTTGTCATCCTTCTAAGCCTCTCGAATCTTTCCCAATAATGTTGACCGAACCTCCATGGCTGCAACAAAACCTCTTGGAACTATCTCCAAACGAAGTTCCTTGAGATCGTCAACTAACTCCTGTGGTAATCCTCCGCTTACGAGGGTATTGACATAACCCTTCCGGCTCAAAGCGTCTACTACGACATTGGCCTTTCCTGGATAATAGTGTAACTTCATGTCATAATCCTTTATAAGCTACAACCATCTCCTTTGCCTGAGGTTTAGCTCCTTCTGAGTGAAAATGTACTTCAAACTCTTGTGATCCGTGTACACATCACAACAGTTCCCGATAAGTAAATGTCTCCAGGTCTTAAGCGCATGCACTACGGCTGCTAACTCCAAATCATGCATGGCATAATTCAACTCATGCGGTCGAAGTTGATGTGAGGCATATTAAACAACTCTTCCGTCCTGCATAAGTACACCTCCAAGTCCTTGGCGAGAAGCATCGCAATACACCTGGAAATCCTTGTGTATATCGGAAGAATTAACACTGGGGCTGTAACCAAACATTTCTTCAACTCCTGAAAACTAGCCTCACATTCTTCCGTCCATTTGAACTTGGTGTCTTTCCTCAAGAACTCCGTCATGGGCTTCGCAATCTTGGAAAAATTCTCAATGAATCTTCGGTAATATCCTGCGAGTCTAAGAAAACTGCGGATCTCTCCAAGTAAGGTGGGTGCCAACCACTCAGTGACGGATTTAACCTTGGTAGGGTCTACTGCTATACCTTCTCCTGATATAACTGTTGGGGAACGTAGTAATTTCAAAATTTTCCTATGCACACACAAGATCATGGTGATGCATAGCAACGAGAGGGGAGAGTGTAGTCCATGTACCCTTGTAGACCGTAAGCGGAAGCGTTATGACAACGCGGTTGATGTAGTCATACGTCTTCATGATCGACCGATCCTAGTACTGAAAGTATGGCACCTCTGCGATCTGCACATGTTCGGCTCAGTGACGTCCCACGAACTCACGATCCAGCAGAGTGTCGAGGGAGAGCTTAGTCAGCACGACGGTGTGATGACGGTGATGATGAAGCTACCGGCGCAGGGCTTCGCCTAAGCACTACGAGGGTATGACCGAGGTGGATTATGGTGGAGGGGGGCACCGCATATGGTGCAGGGCTTCGCCTAAGCACTACGACGATATGATCGAGGTGGATTATGGTGGAGGGGGGCACCGCACATGGCTAAGAGATCAATGATCAACTTGTGTGTCTATGGGGTGCCCCTGGCCACATATATAAAGGATGGAGGGAGGAGGGGCCGACCCTCATAGGGCGCACCCAAAGTGTGGAGTCCTACTAGGACGCCCTAGTCCTAGTAGGATTCCACCTCCCACATGGAATAGGAAAAAGGGAAGGGAGAAGGAGACGGAAGGAAGGGGGCGCCCCCTTTCCCTAGACCAATTTGGACTAGTCCATGGGGAAGGGGCGCGGCCACCCTTGAGGCCTTTCTCTCCTTCCCGTATGGCCCATTAAGGCCCAATACAAATTCCCGTAAGTCTCCGGTACTCCAAAAAATACCTGAATCACTCGGAACCTTTCCGATGTCCGAATATAGCCTTCCAATATATTGATCTTTACGTCTCGACCATTTCGAGACTCCTCTTCATGTCCCCGATCTCATCTGGGACTCCGAACAAACTTCGTTCATCAAATCACATAACTCATAATACAAATCGTCACAGAACGTTAAGCGTGCAGACCCTACGGGTTCCAGAACTATGTAGACATGATCGAGACTCATCATCGGTTAATAACCAATAGTGGAACTTGGATGCTCATATTGGTTCCTACATATTCTACGAAGATCTTTACCGGTCAAACCGCATAACAACATACGTTGTTCCCTTTGTCATCGGTATGTTACTTGCCCGAGATTCGATCGTAGGTATCTCAATACCTAGTTCAATCTCGTTACCGACAAGTTTCTTTACTCGTTCTATAATGTATCATCACGCAACTAACTCATTAGTCACAATGCTTGCAAGGCTTATAGTGATGTGCATTGCCGAGAGGTCCCAGAGATACCTCTCCGATACACGGAGTGACAAATCCTAATCTCGATCTATGCCAACTCAACAAACACCACCGAAGACACCTGTAGAGCATATTTATAATCACCCAGTTACGTTGTGACGTTTGATAGCACACAAGGTGTTCCTCTGGTATTCGGGAGTTGCATAATCTCATAGTCTGAGGAACATGTATAAGTCATGAAGAAAGCAGTAGCGATGAAACTGTAACGATCATAATGCTAAGCTAATGAATGGGTCTTGTCCATCACATCATTCTCCTAATGATGTGATCCCGTTCATCAAATGACAACACATGTCTATGGTTAGGAAACATAACCATCTTTGATAAACGAGCTAGTCAAGTAGAGGCATACTAGGGACACTTTGTTTTGTCTATGTATTGACACATGTACTAAGTTTCCGGTTAATACAATTCTAGCATGAATAATAAACATTTATCATGAAATAAGGAAATAAATAATAACTTTATTATTGCCTCTAGGGCATATTTCCTTCAGTCTCCCACTTGCACTAGATTCAATAATCTAGTTCACATCGCCATGTGATTTAACACCAATAGTTCACATCATCATGTGGTTAACACCCATAGTTCACATCGCCATGTGACGAACACTCAAAGGGTTTACAAGAGTCAGTAATCTTTGTTCACATCGCCATGTGATTAACACCCAAAGAGTACTAAGGTGTGACCATGTTTTGCTTGTGAGAGAAGTTTAGTCAACGGGTCTGTCATATTCAGATCCGTATGTATTTTGCAAATATCTATGTCAACAATGCTCTGCACGGAGATACTCTAGCTAATTGCTCCCACTTTCAATATGTATCCAGATTGAGACTTAGAGTCATCTGGATCAGTGTAAAAGCTTGCATCGGTTTAACTCTTTACGACGAACTCTTTATCACCTCCATAATCGAGAAATATCTCCTTATACAACTAAGGATAATTTTGACCGTTGTCTAGTGATCCACTCCTGGATCACTATTGTACCCTCTTGCCAAACTTATGGTGAGGCACACAATAGGTCTGGTACACAGCATAGCAGACTTTATAGAACCTATGACCGAGGCATAGGGAATGACTTTCATTCTCTTTCTATTTTCTGCCGTGGTCGGATTTTGAGTATTACTCAACTTCACACCTTGCAATACAGGCAAGAACTCCTTCTTTGACTGTTCCATTTTGAACTACTTCAAAAATTTGTCAAGGTATGTACTCATTGAAAAACTTATCAAGCGTCTTGATCTATCTCTATAGATCTTGATGCTCAATGTGTAAGCAGCTTCACCGAGGTCTTTCTTTGAAACACTCCTTTCAAACACTCCTTTATGCTTTCTAGAAAATTCTACATCATTTCCGATCGACAATATGTCATTCACATATACTTATCAGAAAGGCTGTAGTGCTCCCACTCACTTTCTTGTAAATACAGGCTTCACCGCAAGTCTGTATAAAACTATATGCTTTGATCAACTTATCAAAGTGTGTATTCCAACTCCGAGATGCATGCACCAGTCCATAGATGGATCGCTGGAGCTTGCACACTTTGTTAGCACCTTTAGGATCAACAAAACTTTCTGGTTGCATCATATACAACTCTTCTTCAATTAATCGACTAAGGAATGCAGTTTTGATATCCATTTGCCAGATTTCATAAAATGCGGCAATTGCTAACATGATTCAGACAGACTTAAGCATCGCTGCGAGTGAGAAAATCTCATTGTAGTCAACACCTTGAACTTGTCAAAAACCTTTTGCGACAATTCGAGCTTTGTAGATAATAACACTACTATCAGCGTCCGTCTTCCTCTTGAAGATCCATTTATTCTCCATGGCTTGCCGATCATCTGGCAAGTCAATCAAAGTCCACACTTTGTTCTGATACATGGATTCCATCTCAGATTTCATGGCCTCAAGCCATTTCGTGGAATCTGGGCTCATCATCTGTAGCGACCCGACCTTAGATGGTCAAGTCTCTGTGCTTCAGTGTCATCCCTGGATCGGTAATGCAGACACACACAATACTCGAAGGATTTATAACAGAGTAGCAATCACACACTTATTACATCGAATGTCTCAAAAGAGAACTTATTACAATAATAAGGCTTAAGGCCATCTAATATGATAACAGCGGAAGGCTTGGAAGATAAAGTGAGTCCATCAACTCCAACGGCATAGCTGAGCTGCACGGCAACGACCTAACGAACCTTACTCCTCGTCTGAAAAGTCTGCAACATAATACGTTGCAGCCCGATAACGGGTCAGCACATGGAATATGCTAGCAATATAACACAATAGAGCAAGAACAGAATGATGCTATCACTACATGCATATTTGGCTGGTGGAAAGCTCTATGGTTATAGTTTTGCGGAAAGACAATTTTTCCCTACAACAAAGGAATATGTTTTATTTAACTATCATGGTGGTTGAACAATATTGAGAAGGTACCCCCAACTCAATCCCAATTAAAGTAATTAACAACCCAACAATATTAATTAAGCATGACGAGATACATGTGATAACCCAAGTACTAGATACTCAAGATTGTCCATAACCGGGGACACGGCTAACCATGATTAGATTGTACACTCTGCAGAGGTTTGCGCACTTTTCCCCACAAGACTCGATCACCTCCATTGGATTTCTCGCACTACATGGTGTTTGAGAAACGGATGACCGAGACACAGTCTTTTAGAAACATTAACTCTCTACTCTCATACCAAACCTACAAAACCCACTACCTGTTGATCTACCTCTTCAAGAGCTTCACATAACTTACTCAACTATGCTAGAGCCCATAATAGCTTGTGGCTGCACATGGAAGTTTCTAGCATGAATCATCTCAGTTCCCTTTGAGCCTGGGTGGCGGTCCATAGGAAGATCACACGGGTACCCCGGGATTTCCCAAAAAAACATACAACACTGGGTTCCCTAGGTGCCTCAATCCACCCAGATGTTAAATTAAGTTGCCACCTTAAGTTGAACCATTAATTAACAATCTCCCATCTGTCATGGATTTCACTCAAACCCGAATCATGTCTACGAGCATAGCATAGCATAGTAATATAAGCAAGCGTAGAAGTAACTCCCAAAGGTTTGAATATAATAGGGCAATAGGTTCTACCTCATCAACTAGTTCCCAACCCACAAGTTAATGACATCCTAATCATGCAATGTTTGAGGATTGAAACTAATGCATAAAACTAGGTATGGAAGAGTATGATCAATGTGTTACTTGCCTTGCTGACGATCCGCGAATCCTAGAGACTCGTAGTAACACGCTTCGCACTCCGGGAATTCTATCGCAAACAAACAATAACATACATAAGTAACAAGCAAAGATGCACAAGCAAAACTCAAATAAAAGAGGTTGACCAAAAAGTTCAACTTAAGAACTCCGGTTCGCAAAAAGAATCAAATCAAACGAAGCAACGAAACTCAAACGGCAAAAGAAAGAAGCTTCGTTTAATAAACTGAAACTAGGTCAAATTTTACAGTAGCAAAAACTTGTTTGAGTTGGTTAAACGGAAAGAGGGTTTCGAGATGAAACTCTAGGCGCTTGAATCGCTTGATTCCGATAAACGAGCGAAAAGATAAACAGAATCTAAGATTGGATCAGAAATCGCGATCAGAGAAATCGCGGAATAAATTCGATAAAAGAAAACTGATGAACGGACTAACAAACGAACATTCGTTAACTGGATCTAAACGATGAACGCGTCCGTTAAAACGAACAAATGAGCGAACGCTCACTAAATAAATAATCTGAAAAAACCGATCTATTTAAAAAATGAAAACTAGGGTTTAAAAAACCGAATCGGTTTTCTAGAGAAAACCGGCGGCGGATGCTACCTCGTCGGATCCGGTGGGGCGCGGGGCTCCAGCGGCGGGGCGGCGGGCTTGCGGGACGGAGGTGAGGCGGCGCGGCGCGCAAGAGGTGGCGGCGGCGGCTTGCGGCGGCGGCGAGGCACGGGAGGCGGCGGGGCGGCTCGGCTCGGCTCGGATGGTGGGGCGGCAGCGGTATTTAAGGGGAGGGGGGCGGCAGCTGCTTGGGGGAGGGGCAAGGCAGCGGCGGCGGCGAGGAGTCCGGGTCGGCGGCGCGCGTGCGGGAGGCGGCGGCGGCTCGGGCCAGCCTGGCTCGGCTGGGCCTTAGGCCCAGCCGGGCGCGGGAACTTTTTTTTAAATAATTTCGCCGACGGAAATAAAATCCTAGAAAAATAAATAAAAATCTAAAAATGCCAAAACAATTTTTCACCGTCTAAATAAAATATTTAGGATGAGATGAACATTTTCTTGGCCCTAAAATACAACTTTGAAAACATGCAATTTTTCTAATGCAAATAAAATCTGAATAAAACCAAATAAAACCAAATAAAATCAAATAAATGATCTTAATATTTTTCCTCCAATATTTTAGTTGTTTTGGAGAAGTCATATTATCTCCTCTCATTTAATTTAATGTGAAATATTTTTCAGAGAAAAAATAATTAAAATCCAATCCTCGTTTCATTATTTGATAAAAACCAAATATGAAAACCGGGGAAATCCCCAACTCTCTCCGAGGGTCCTTGAGTTGCTTAGGATTTCGAGGATTTCGGAACGGAAATGCAATAAAATATGATATGCATGAATGATCTATGTATAAAATTCCAAATTGAAATTTTGGGATGTTACAAACCTACCCGCCTTAAGATGAATCTCGCCCTCGAGATTTGGGTTGGCTAGAAAATAGGTGTGGGTGGTATTTGCGGAGATCATCCTCTCATTCCCAGGTGGCTTCATCCTCGGTATGGTGGCTCCACTAAACTTTGCAAAACTTGATAACGTTACTACGGTTGACTCTGCTGGCAAACTCAAGAATCTTAAATGGCTTCTCCTCGTAAGTCAAATCACTATCCAACTGAATCGCCTCCAAGGGTACTGTATCTCTTAATGGTATATCGGCCATCTCATCATGACACTTCTTTAGCTGGGAAACATGGAACACATCGTGAACTCCTGACAATCCCTCAAGTAATTCCAACTTGTAGGCAACTTCTCCCATCCGTTCCAAAACACAATATGGTCCTACAAATCTTGGGGCTAACTTTCCCTTAACTCCAAAATGTTTCACACCTCGCAAGGGTGATACTCGCAGATATGCTCTATCTCCAATTTCATATGTTACCTCCTTGCGTTTTGAATCTGCGTAACTCTTCTGCCTGGACTGAGCAATCTTCAGTCTGTCACGAATCAGTTTAACCTTCTCCTCAGACTCCTTGATCAAGTCTGGTCCAAACAACTATCGGTCTCCTACCTCATCCCACATCAATGGCGTTCTACATCTGCGTCCATACAGAGCTTCAAATGGTGCCATCTTCAAACTGGCTTGGTAACTATTGTTGTACGAGAACTCTGCGTAAGGCAAATTGTCATCCCAACTAGATCCATAATCTAGCGCACAGGCTCTCAACATGTCCTCCAAAATTTGGTTGACTCTCTCGGTCTGTCCATCTGTCTACGGGTGAAAAGCTGTACTGAACTCCAATCTCGTCCCCAAAGTCTGGTGTAACTGATGCCAAAACTTTGAAGTGAACTATGTTCCTCTATCTGATACGATGGTCCTTGGAACTCCATGCAGACATACGATCCTGGACATATATATCTTGGCCAACTTCGCACTCGTATAAGTGGTTTTCACTGGAATAAAGTGAGCCACTTTGGTTAAGCGATCAACTACTACCCATATGGAATCATATCCTGCTTTGGTTCTGGGAAATCCGGTGATAAAGTCCATGCCAAGTTTATCCAATTCCATTCGGGTATTGGCATAGGCTGTAACAGTCCTGCTGGCTTCTGATGCTCTGCCTTCACTCTCTGACATACATCACATACGGCTACATACTCGGCAATATCCTTCTTCATACCAGTCCACCAGAAACGTTCCTTCAAAACCAAATACATCTTGGTGTTTCTGGGGTGTATCGAGTATGGTGAGTCATGAGCCTCTTGAAGTATTAACTTCCTGATCTCTGGGTTATTGGGCACATAGACTCAGTCCTCAAACCATAAGGTATCGTGCTCATCCTCACGAAAACCTTTGGCCTTTCCTTTGCCCATCTTCTCCTTTATCTCGGCAATCTCCTTGTCATCCTTCTGAGCTTCCCGGATCTTACCCAACAAAGTCGACTGAACCTCCATTGTTGCAACAAAACCTCTAGGAACAATCTCCAATCGAAGTTCCAGGATATCTTCTGCTAACTCCTTCGGCAGTCCCTTACTTCCAAGGATATTAGCATAACTCTTCATGCTCAAAGCGTTTGCTACGACATTGGCCTTTCCTGGATGATAGTGTAGCTTCATGTCATAATCCTTTATAAGCTCCAACCATCTCCTCTGTCTAAGGTTCAGCTCCTCACTACTAAGAAAAGGGCTATAGATAATATGAACACTAATGGCGCACCACACATGTGGTGCGCCACTACTATATACTAATGGCGCACCATGTGTTGGTGCGCCATTAGTGTCCAAATACTAATGGCGCACCATATCCACAGTGCGCCATTAGTAAAAAAAATTATTTTTATTTTTTTTCAAAAATACTAATGGCGCATCAGGGGGATAGTGCGTCATTACTAGTTTTAACTAGTAATGGCGCACCAGTAAGAGATGCGCCATTGCTATCTATACATATGGCGCACCCCTACCAGTGCGCCATTGCTATCACTCCATATCCCCTCTAGTCACGTTCCCGGCCGCCCGCCTCTTCCTCCCCCTCCCTCACACCAGATCCAGTGCAAAGGCAAAGCGAAGAGGGAGGCTCCTTCAGTCGCGGCCTCTCCTTCCTCGAAGCCCACGACAGAGAGCAGACGGAGGAGAGGAGAGAAGAGAAAGCTCTTGTGCTCGCGCGACGACGACGATGACGACCTCCGCCGCGGCGACGATGAGCCCCCTTCGCGCCCTCCTCGTCCTCGCCGCCGTCCTCGCGGCGTGCCTCGGCCCCGCGGCGGCGGACCAGCCCGGGTAGGTGCCCCTCATCCCCGCTTCTTTTCCCTCCCCGATCCGATCGATCGGGAGGCTATATCTGACCCACTCTCTCGCCTCGCCTTGTGGGTGCAGATCCGTCGAGGGATACACCATCGCCAGCCGCATCAAGATCGACGGTCAGTGCCCTCTCCCCCGTGGTTCAAACTAGACGCATCTGGTAACTTCTGTGTGCATGGGTAGGCGGGCGGGATCCAGTTTCATGCTCTACTCGAACCTGACCAATTTGGTGGAATTATTTCTAGGGCGCGTGATCCAAGTAGGGCCAAGTGTGTCGATGCTACTGATCTCCCTACTGTACCACTATGCATCGTCGTTGCTTAGGCAGGATGCTTACAGGCATTAGTGTCCATATTATCCAGCTTCATCTTTGAAACTAATGTGCTTCCCCCCTTCAGGTTCATCGCCGTTGCTTAAGCAGTATGCTTACAGGCATTTAATGGAACCATGAGCTTAACCTTCTTTTTTTAACATCTTTACAGCCAAGTAGAAATAATGTGCTTCCCATGCTCAACCTCTGTTTGGACTCAGGTTCTGCAGAATTGCCTCAGTTCATTTGTCTTACTACTGGGCTAGTGTCACCTTGTAGTTGTAAATATACAATATAACCTATTTCCTTGAGCGAGGAAGTAGCTAACATAGGACTCAAATTCCCCCCTTCAAACAATCATAACTAAGCTCAAAAGAATGATGAGGTGGTTACACAGCTGCTGACAAATCAAGAACTTAACTTTTGCGTGTGTTTGTGTGTGCAGCTTTAACATCTTTACAGGGGTTTCGGTAGTTCATAGTTGGGATTAAACCTTAAATGTAGCCATGGTTTATTAAATGTAGGAAAACAACAGCAAGTCGAAAGAAAAGTAGTTCCCATGCTGAACTTCATTTTATATAGACCGAACTATAGTTTGTTGGACACCCTAGATTGCTGGACGATCTTTAGGCGTCTCTGCAGCACATAGCAGGCCAATCTTAACAAGAGCGATGATATGAAGATCATTGTTCCTGCAGCCATTTAATGACTTTCCTGGTCTGAAGCACTCTCTGCTTCTTGGTCATCTTGGGTCCCACAAAAGAGATTCATGATTCTTGGATCTAGAACGGTAGAACCTCACAAATCATATAACAGTGTAATGGATCCAGTTTTTCTTCCATCACATCTTCCTTATTGCTTCCTTGCTGGATTCCTTATCACTCCTGACACAAGGAGAAGACTGAAAGGGGCATTGCTTTCCTGACACTGTTATCTGTGAACAGTACTTGTCATATTGTCCCCCTGCCACTTATTATGAAGTCCTACAAGAAAATGATATGGTCAAAATGTATTGTCTTGCTTTAGCCTTTTCTACCATGTGTTTATCCTTTAATTTTTCCATGAGCCTTGAGGATGCTGCTCTCATTTCACAGAGATATGGATTTTCATACTAACGGTTTTATTGCTGTGGCTTCCCATACACAATGATCGGTTCCTGGAAAAGCAGCTGATGTTCTTGCTGCTATGTTTACAGCAACACAAGTTATGTACGGATTATCACTTTTATTTCTGACTGGTTGCCCTTTCACAGTTATTGTGTTTCAGTTACTGCATGGCTGTCGATAATTCTCCTTGGATATACTAGTCTTCTCCCTTCTCTTTGTAATAATGGTCTGCTGATTTTGTGGGCTTTATCAGTAATCCCCTCTGCCCTCTGCTGCCCAGATCAAAATCGTCTTCTCCAAAAATTCTTCTATTAGTAATGTCCTTGGCACATGCGTTTCAGTTTTCAACTTTAACAGTCTGATGTGCAAGTTTAACATCTTTAAACGGGCATGATTAGTTCATAGTTGGGCTTACACCTTAAAGTATTGTAACACAAGTTTATTAGGTGTTGGAAGAAACAACCAAGTCGAAAGAAAAGTTCCCATGCTGAACTTTATTTTATATATGCTACATCCTTTTGTTCTGATTATCCAAATCAGTCAACAGATGTAGGAACATGTTTATTCAGTAGCTTCTCGTAGAGAGAGGGGAATTGACGAATTGTCCAGATCCATGCAGGCAAATCAGAGTGCCTCTTTGCTAGAATATATGTTTGTTGATAAAACTGAGTACACCATGACTACCCCAATTGATTAATATTTCTTGATTTTCCTTCTTTTATATGCATGTCTAATCTCTGATTTATCCATATATATGTTAGCCGACAGAAAACGGTCGAATCTTAGTGCTGCTGCCCCATGAACACATTTTTTTAATTTGACTGTACATTCAAATGAAGCCAAGTGGAGTAGTATACTGGTAGTATAGTATAATAATATTACCAAAAGGTAAATGCCCTGATTATTTAGCTCTGTCAGATAAATACTCGTCGAAAGTGGGCTCCTATCAAAATTCGTTTCCATTATAATCTTACTCATACAATATTCACACCATGTAATTCTGGAAATATATGCTCATATCTAGTTCTGCATAAAAAATGACAGTATTGACATGTTATAAATAGTTTGTTTGTGTTTCTGTTTATTTTTTTACATTTTGCAAGGATAAAGTGAAGAAAAAGAAGAAAAGATTACTAGAAGATTAGTTTTAGGATTTTCTTTTATTTCCTTGCAATTTTCCTTTTATTGGAAACTTGTAAAGACATTGTAATATTCTTACTATAATAAAAATTATGATTCTATTTCATTTTTGTTTTTAAATTATTTTTCCTTATAGGTTGTTTTCTGTAAATTTAGATTTTTTTGTTTTCCAAATACATTACTAGTGGCGCATTTAAGCCCTTATTAGTGGCGCACCTTCCTTTATTACTAGTGGCGCACTTATAAGGTTATTAGTGGCGCACCTGGAGGGAATACTAGTGGAGCACCGAATGGCATACTAATGGCGCACCACATGGTGCGCCATTAGTATCTGGCGTACTAATGGCGCACCAGTGGTGCGCCATTAGTAAAAAATACTAGTGGCGTGCTACTAATGGCGCACCGGTAGCGCGCCATTAGTAGGCAAAACCGGTAGCGCGCCATTAGTAGGCAAAACCGGTAGCGCGCCATTAGTAGGCAAAACCGGTGCGCCATTAGTAGGCCTTTTCCTAGTAGTGCCTTCTGGGTGAAAATGTACTTCAAACTCTTATGATCCGTGTACACATCACAACGGTTTCCAATGAGGTAATGTCTCCAAGTTTTCAATGCATGCACTACGGCTGCTAACTCAAAATCATGCGTGGCATAGTTCAACTCCTTCTTCAACAATTCAGTCATGGGTTTTGCAATCTTGGAAAAGTTCTCTATGAATCTCCGGTAGTATCCTGCGAGTCCAAGGAAACTGCGGATCTCGCTAACTGAAGTGGGTGCCAACCATTCAGTGACTGACTGAACCTTGCCGGGGTCTACTGCTATACCTTCTCCTGATAAATCATGTCCAAGGAATCCGACTTCCTTCAACCAAAACTCGCATTTGTTGAACTTAGCATACAACTGGTGTTCCCTGAGCTTCTCGAGAACTAAACGCAAATGCTCTTTGTGCTCCTCTTCGTTCTTTGAGTATACCATAATATCATCAATAAACACTGCAACAAACTTGTCCAAATACTCCATGAACACCTTGTTCATCATGCTCATGAAATAGGCAGGGGCATTAGTCACTCCAAATGACATGACCGTGTACTCGTATAGTCCATACCGCGTTGTAAACGCTGTCTTTGGTATATCCTTCTCTCTTATCTTCAACTGATGATACCCCGATCGCAAATCGATCTTTGAGAACACTTTAGCTCCCTGCAGCTGATCAAACAGATCATTGATCATTGGCAGTGGATACTTATTCTTAATTGTTACTTCATTCAAAGCTCGATAATCAATGACCATCCTTAGGGATTTATCCTTCTTTTCAACCAACAGCACTGGGGCTCCCCAAGGTGATGAACTCCTTTGAATGTAACCTTTCTCCAATAACTCCTTGATCTGTTTCTTAATCTCCTCCAGATCATTTGCGGGCATCCGATAGGGTCTCTTGGATATTGGCCATGTACCTGGCAATAGCTCTATCAAGAACTCGATATCTCGATCCGGTGGCATGCCTGGCAACTCCTCTGGAAAAACATCTGGGTAATCCTTCACTACAGGCACTTCCTCCTGAACAACTCCCGTGAGGGCATTCACTTGGCTCCTCCTAGGCACATGCCTAGATACATACTTAATCCTTTTTCCCTCCGGGGTGGTAAGATAAATTGACTTACTAGCACAGTCAATGTTTCCTCCAAACTTTGACATCCAGTCCATACCCAATATCACATCCAATCCTTGTGACTCCAAGATAATTAGGTCGGACAGAAAAACATGCATGCCAATGGTTAGGGGTATCTGGTCGCACCATCGGCTAGCCATATACTCTGCTCTAGGTGAACTTACTAAGAGAGGGGTTCTAAGGGTTTGGGTTGGTAGCTTAAACTTATCCACAAATCCCCTTGATATGTGTGAATGCGATGCACCAGTATCGAAAAGAACAAGAGCGGTAAATGACTTAATCAAAAACTTACCAATTACCGCGTTCGGCTGCTCTTCAACCTCCTCCACGTTAACGTGGTTCACTTGTCCTTTGTTGAATGGATTAGGCTTCTTCCCAGCGCTCCCATTTCCATTTCCATTCCTTCCTTCAGGGCAATTATTGGCATAGTGCCCTGTCTTCCCGCACTTAAAGCAAATAACTTGACTTAGATCTCTTTTGGTGGGTGTGGATGGGTTGGGGCGGTCCTGATTATTATTCGCTCCGTTCCCATTCCCATTCTTAGAACCATTATGGTTGTGCGATCCTCCTCCAGTGTGGTCATGGCCTCCATGATTATGAACATGTCCTCCCGAGTTCGGGGTTAGGCGAGGCTTCTGCTGAGCTCCTGAGTTATACTTCCCTTGTCCATACTTCCTCTTACGGCTCTCAATCTGCTGCTGCTTTCCTTCAATCATAAGAGCCTTATCTACCAACTCCTGGTAGTCGTTGAAGGTTGCTGCCATCAACTGCGCACTCATCTCATCATTCAGCCCTTCCATAAACTTCTCCTGCTTCGCGGCATATGTGGCCACATCATCAGGGGCATAACGTGATAACTTGCTAAAATCATCCATGTACTGAGCCACGGTACGGTTCCCCTGGCGTAGTTGCGAAACTCCCGCTTCTTCATCTGCATAGCTCCAGTTGAGACATGGGCCGTGTGGAAAGCTTGCTGAAACTGGTCCCAAGTAATGTTGGCTATAGGAAAGGTGGCCGTGTAATTCTCCCACCATGAGGCTACTGGTCCATCCAGTTGATGTGCGGCAAAGCGCACCCTCTCAGCATCTGTGCAACCTGCGGTGGTCAACTCTCTTCCAATACGGCGTAGCCAATCATCAGCAACTATTGGCTCGGTGCTACTGGAAAACACCGGCGGATGTAACCTTAGAAAACGGGCTAGGTTGTCCACGGGCGGTGGGTTGATGTTGTTGTTGTTGTTGTTGTTGCCCTGATTCTGAACTAGCAATTGCGTCAAGGCATTCTGCTGCTGGATCAACTGGGTGAGCTCCGATGGGAAAGCAAAACCGGTGTCACGTCTCGGAGGCATCCGGTGGGTTTAGAGGGAAGAGATTAGAATAGAAAGAGGTCTAATGAGAAAGCACTACCCATATGCACATGAGACAAACACAATCATTCACTCAATCAACCAAGCAAGGGCATACAAACGGTCTAGAACTATCGCAAAAGTGCTCAACTACTACTAAATACATGGGGGAAATACTACTAATATATGGTGGTCATCTAGAAATTTTGATTGGTGGAAGACTCCATGATGTCTGCTTCAGCTTCGTCTTCAAAGTCATCATCACTGGGATCGGAATCGGTGTCGTCGATGATGATGTAGTTGTCAGGGCAAACGGGATCGTCGTCTTCTTCTCCTGGTGCTGGTCTTCCCATGAATACTCTGATCTTCTTAATCAGATCGTCATTCTTCTCCAGTAATGTCTTCATCCGATTGTGCAAACTTGTACTTCATCTCCGTCATCCTAAAGAGTAGAAAATGGAGAGGAGTCATAAATGAGTAGAGAAGTGTGACCTATGGTTTATCTTAGTGGTCATGTCCTACACTCAGTGTGTGCTCGATACCATCTTGTAGCGACCCGACCTCAGATGGTCAAGTCTCTGTGCATCAGTGTCATCCCTGGATCAGTAATGCTGACACACACAGTACTCGAAGGATTTATAACAGAGTAGCAATCACACACTTATTACATCGAATGTCTCAAAAGAGAACTTATTACAATAATAAGGCTTAAGGCCATCTAATACGATAACAACAGAAGGCTTGGAAGATAAAGTGAGTCCATCAACTCCAACGGCATAGCTGAGCTGCACGGCAACGACCTATCGAACCTTACTCCTCGTCTGAAAAGTCTGCAACATAATACGTTGCATCCCAAAAACGGGTCAGCACATGGAATATGCTGGCAATATAACACAGTAGAGCAAGAACAGAATAATGCTATCACTGCATGCATATTTGGCTGGTGGAAAGCTCTATGGTTATAGTTTTGCGGAAAGCCAATTTTTTCCCTACAACAAAGGAATATATTTTATTTAAATATCATGGTGGTTGAACAATATTAAGAAGGTACCCCCAACTCAATCCCAATTAAAGTAATTAACAACCCAACAATATTAATTAAGCATGATGAGATACATGTGATAACCCAAGTACTAGATAGTCAAGATTGTCCATAACCGGGGACACAGCTAACCATGATTAGATTGTACACTCTGTAGAGGTTTGACCACTTTTCCCCACAAGACTCGATCGCCTCCGTTGTATTTCTCGCACTACATGGTGTTTGAGAAACGGATGACCGAGACACAGTCTTTCAGAAACATTAACTCTCTACTCCGGGTAGACCATACCAAACCTACAAAACCCACTACCTGCTGATCTACCTCTTCAAGAGCTTCATGTAACTTACTCAACTATGCTAGAGCCCACAATAGCTTGTGGCTGCACACGGAAGTGTCTAGCATGAATCATCTCAGTTCCCTTTGAGCCTGGGTGGCGGTCCATAGGAAGATCACACGGGTACACCGGGATTTCCGAAAAAAACAGACAACACTGGGTTCCCCAGGTGCTTCAATCCACCCAGATGTTAAATTAAGTTACCACCTTAAGTTGAACCATTAATTAACAATCTCACATCTGTCATGGATTTCACTCAAACCCGAACCACTCTACGAGCATAGCATAACATAGTAATATAAGCAAGCGTAGAAGTAACTCCCAAGGGTTTGAATATAATAGGGCAATAGGTTCTACCTCATCAACTACTTCCCAACCCACAAGTTAATGACATCCTAATCATGCAATGTTTGAGGATTGAAACTAATGCATAAAACTGGGTGTGGAAAGAGTATTATCAATGTGTTACTTTCCTTGCTGACGATCCGCGAATCCTAGAGACTCGTAGTAACACGTTCGCACCCCGGGAATTCTATCGCAAACAAACAATAACATACATAAGCAACAAGAAAAGATGCACAAGAAAAACTCAAATAAAAGAGGTTAACCAAAAAGTTCAACTTAAGAACTCCGGTTCGCAAAAAGAATCAAATCAAACGAAGCAACGAAACTCAAACGGCGAAAGAAAGAAGCTTCATTTACTAAACTGAATCTAGGTCAAATTTTACAGTAGCAAAAACTTGTTTGAGTTGGTTAAATGGAAAGAGGGTTTCGAGATGAAACTCCAGGCGCTTGAATCGCCTGATTCCGATAAACGAGCGAAAAGATAAACAGAATCTAAGATTGGATCAGAAATCGCGATCAGAGAAATCACGGAATAAATCCGATAAAACAAAACTGACGAACGGACTAACGAATGAACGTTCGTTAACTGGATCTAAACGATGAACACGTCCGTTAAAAAGAATGAACGAGCGAACGCTCGCTAAATAAATAAACCGAAAAAAACCGATCTATTAAAAAAATGAAAACTAGGGTTTAAAAAACGAATCGGTTTTCTAGAGAAAACTGGCGGCGGCGGCTACCTCGTCGGATCCGGCGGAGCACGGGGCTCCGGCGGCGGGGCGGCGGCGCGGCACGCGAGAGGCAGCGACGGCTTGCAGCGGCGGCGGCGAGGCGCGGGAGGCGGCGGGGCGGCTCGGCTCGGGTGGCGGGGCTGAGGCGGCAGCGACTTGGGCTCCAGGCGGGGGGCGGTATTTAAGGGGAGGGGGGCGGCGGCTGCTTGGGGGAGGGGGCAAGGCAGCGGCGGCAGCGGGGAGTCCGACTCGGACTTGGAGTCCGGGTCGGCGGCGGCGGCGTGCGCGCAGGATGCGGCGGCGGCTCGAGCCGGCCTGGCTCGGCTGGGCCTTAGGCCCAGTCGGGCGCGGGAACTTTGTTTTTAAATAATTTCGCCGACGGAAATAAAATCCTAAAAAAAAAATCTAAAAATGCCAAAACAAATTTTCACCGTCTAAATAAAATATTTAGGACGAGATGAACATTTTCTTGGCCCTAAAATGCAACTTTGAAAACATGCAATTTTCTAATGCAAATAAAATCTGAATAAAACCAAATAAAATCAAATAAATGATTTTAATATTTTTCCTCCAATATTTCAGTTGTTTTGGAGAAGTCATATTATCTCCTCTCATTTAATTTAATGTGAAATATTTTTCAGAGAGAAAATAATTAAAATCCAATCCTCGTTTCATTATTTGATAAAAACCAAATATGAAAACCGGGGAAATCCCCAACTCTCTCCGAGGGTCCTTGAGTTGCTTAGGATTTCGAGGATTTTGGAACGGAAATGCAATAAAATATGATATGCATGAATGATCTATGTATAACATTCCAAATTGAAAATTTGGGATGTTACATCATCGCTTCCTCATAGTTCATAGGTTTGTTGTGGTCAAGCAACATGAACTACAGAATAGGTTTACCATACCACTCTGATGCAGATGTTACTCTGGTTGACCTACGAGGTTCGGTAGTAACTTGATCTGAAGTTACATGATCATCATCATTAGCTTCCTCACTAATTGGTACAGGAGTCACAGGAACAGATTTCTGTGATGAACTACATTCCAATAAGGGAGCAGGTACAGTTACCTCATCAAGTTCTACTTTCCTCCCACTCACTTCTTTTGAGAGAAACTCCTTCTCCAAAAAGGATCCATTCTTAGCAACAAAGATCTTGCCTTCGAATCTCTTATCGAAGGTGTACCCAACAGTCTCTTTTGGGTATCCTATGAAGACACATTTCTCCGATTTGGATTCGAGCTTATCAGGTTGAAGGTTTCTCACATAAGCATCGCAGCCCCAAACTTTAAGAAACGACAATTTTGGTTTCTTGCCAAACCATAGTGCATAAGGCGTCGTCTCAATGGATTTAGATGGTGCCCTATTTAACGTGAATGCAGCTGTCTCTAATGCATAACCCCAAAACGATAGTGGTAAATCGGTAAGAGACATCAGAGATTGCACTATTTCCAATAAAGTACGGTTATGACGTTCGGACACACCATTACGCTGTGGTGTTCCAGGTGGCGTGAGTTGTGAAACTATTCCACATTGTTTCAAATGAAGACCAAACTCGTAACTTAAATATTCGTCTCCGCGATCAGATCATAGAAACTTTATTTTCTTGTTACAATGATTTTCCACTTCACTCTGAAATTCTTTGAACTTTTCAAATGTTTCAGACTTATGTTTCATCAAGTAGATATACCCATATCTGCTCAAATCATCTATGAAGGTCAGAAAATAATGATACATGCCACGAGCCTCAACACTCATTGGACTGCATACATCAGTATGTATTATTTCCAATAAGTCAGTAGCTCGCTCCATTGTTCCGGAGAACGGAGTCTTAGTCATCTTGCCCATGAGGCATGGTTCGCAAGCATCAAGTGATTCCAAAATCCCATCACCATGGAGTTTCTTCATGCGCTTTACACCAATATGACCTAAACGGCAGTGCCACAATTAAGTTGCACTATCATTATTAACTTTGCATCTTTTGGCTTCAATATTATGAATATGTGTATCACTACGATCGAGATTCAATAAACCATTGAGTGTATGACCATAGAAGGTTTTATTCATGTAAATAGAACAACAATTATTCTTTGACTTAAATGAATAACCGTATTGCAATAAACATGATCCAATCATATTCATGCTCAACACAAACACCAAATAACATTTATTTAGGTTCATCACTAATCCCACAAGTATAGGGAGTGTGCGATGATGATCATATCAATCTTGGAACCACTTCCAACACACATCGTCACTTCACCCTCAACTAGTCTCTGTTCATTCTGCAACTCTTGTTTCGAGTTACTACTCTTAGCAACTGAACCAGAATCAAATACCAAGGGTTGCTATAAACACTAGCAAAGTACACATCAATAACATGTATATCCAATATACCTTTGTTCACTTTGCCACCCTTCTTATCCGCCAAGTATCTAGGGCAGTTCCACTCACTACAAAAAAATACACTTCCGTGATGATACGTGTTCGTCACAGTAGGTCACGTTTTCTGTCATGCATGTACATCCATGACAAATTTATGACAGAATCAAGATAGTCATACCTGTGCTGTCGTAGAAGTGTTCCATGACATTACCAAAATTATCATCACGGAAGTGTCCACTTCCATGACGATAAATTGCGCATCACAGAAGTGCTTTCGTCAAGGGTGACCGACACGTGGCATCCATCGTAATGGAACGCTATTAAGCTATCGGGTCCGGTTTTGGATCCGATAACCCGTTAACAGCCCCGACCAATGGGATTTTCCACGTGTAAAATCGTCATTGGCTGGAGGAAACACGTGTCGGCTCACCGTTGGGACAGATGTCATCCACTCATTGGACCCAAAGCGCCTATGATACGTTGACACGTGGCACGGCCCAATAGAGGCCCATTCCTGTGAAAAGACCGGCCCGTTTGACTTTGTCAAAAGGTGGCGGGCCGGCCCACGGCAAGCCTGTTAACAACCTGTTCGCATATAGCCCATTTACAGCCCGCTAACCCAGTGCCCGTTTACGGCCTATCCGAATTAGGCCCAGTAGCGTCATCTCGGCCGTCCAATATAATTCCAGTCCGTTTTAACTTCCAGCCCATGTATGGCCCATGACATCTTTCGGCCCATATGAGGCCCTTAGTAACCCTCGGCCCCTTAACGACCCATGGTAAAACTGGCCTGTAACGAACAGTGTATCACTTTATACCCATTAACGGCCCATTATTCCGTTGGGCCGTTTCCAGCCCATGTTATCTTTCGATCTTCTCAGGGCCCATTTATTCTTGGGCTCATTTCCAGCATTCGGTTACTTACGGCCCGTTACTGTCATTTTCTGCTTGTGGGCCAAATTCAGCCCGTGGTTACAGTCGGCCCATTTGTGGCCCGTTAATACATTAGGCCGTTTTCATGTAAATAGAACCTGTTTGGCTGTTTTCATAGAGTTATCAAATACGGCCTATTAATGGCCCGTTATTGTCCATGAATAGCACGACCCATGATTGGCGAAATGATGATACGCCCCGTAGAAGGCCCATGGATCCTATGGCCCGTAAAAGGCCCATGAATCCTACGACCCATAGAAGGCCCATGGATCCTACGGCCCGTATAGAAGGCCAATGGATCCAACGGCCCGTAGAAGGCCCATGGATCATAGGGCCTGTATAGAAGGCCAATGGATCCTACGGCCTGTAGAAGGCCCATGGATCATACGGCCCGCAGGAGGCCCATGGTTACAACAGTCCGTGTGTTGCCATGATTATTTTGGCCTAGTTTCCAAAAATAGGTTATTATGGCCACTAGAAAAACACAGAAAAAGAAGTGCAGTGACTACAAGCAAACAACTAAACAAGACAATAAGGAAATAAATAAGCAAGCAATTAACACTAGCCTATTACCGCTATTACACATATTACATCCACTGGGCATCAAAGTTCGCCACCAGTTCAAATATAGGGAACAAAGCAGCATATTACATACACTGGCCGTCAAAATTGGCCACCAGTGCAAATAAATGCGGCAGCAAAACAAGAGCATAACTGAAACAACTTCAGAAGAGCTCAAGAAACGTGGTATCCACCATGCTGGCAATAAGCTTAGCAAGCTTATTAGCATTGTCCTGTTTGGCGCTAAAATCCTCCAACGCTTGCTGTTGCACCAGAAAGTATGCATCTGAATGCTCCAGGGACTTCCGCAGTCCTTCCGCTTCTTGTTGCAGCACAACTGATCGATGTCTTTCAGCTTGTAGTTGAGACTCAATAAACCGAACCGATTCAGACAGTGAGTTTAAATAGCTTGTGCAAGCGGTAGTGGACAGTAACTCGAACACTAAACCAAGACAGGAATTTGGGGTTGTCTCACTATCATCGAGATAGTCTTCCTTAGCTGTTTTATCAGCTTTGTTGGAGACCAACAAGGATGTGTCACTATCCTGAACCTTATTTGCATTACTTCCTTTACCATTGCTTAATAAGGCACTCTTCCCCAATATTCCGTCAGCATTCTAAAAGAAGAAACAAGCAGACACATAACAGGTTTAGCATGTACTAGTATATGAAACTCATTTCAGTGAACCAGTTCATTAGTAAGGTGGACAGAATTAAACTACCAAGTCTTCTATTGCCAAGTACTAGTACATAATAAAAGCATCAAACAAACATATATCTATGTCCTATGGTCACTTCATTGTCTTGCCAAATCAAAATAGAGACACTGTTCAAATCATGTTAGTTCAAGACAAAGCAGCAGTGAAAGAATACAAAGCATGGGAAACTACACGGCACAACAAGATTTCAGATGGGTACCATAGGTCTACATGTACAACAACACTATTTGCTCTGTTGTGATGCTAGTAATGTGCATGATATGAGAAGTCAACTGTATACACAATTGAAATTGAAATCAACAGAGCTATTGATAAGAGCAAGCATGTTAAAGAAACATGCGTGAACATACCTGCTGTGCCATTGGAGTTTCAATTGGATCCTTCAATTTAAAAATAAGTTTGTATGAGTAAATATAGTGATACAAGAGCAAAGCAGTATGCACGATAGCAATCATAGTTAAAAAAGGCACGCCTAAGAGAGCGCTTAAGCTTGCCTAGGCTCTTGGCATTGGCGAAACGCATTGCGCATAACTACGCTTAATTTGTGCATAACTGCGCATAAGCATGCGCTTTGGTCAGTAAAGCGCAAGGCGGTGGCAAAACACACAATTAATGCCTAGCGCTTTTTGGAACTATGATAGCAATGGAATCTTAAATTAGAACAGTTGTTCTTCAGGTTTAGACACTTGTTCTACATGAACAGAGTACAGTAAGATGCAAGAATACAGTACTTAAAAATAGAAAATGAGCTCATAGACCCTACCACATTCTTGGTTCGGGACCAGTACAGAACAAGGCGTTCCCAGTCATCGTCCAGTAAATGTGTCTCAGGAGAACATAAGGGAATTTGATGAGTTCCTTTGCCGGTGAAGTACGTTTTCTTCAGGTAATTCTGATACTGCCACCAAGCATTCTTGAAGATAGCAGAGGTATTAGCACAGGTTACCTCATCCTGAGTTTCCAAATTGGTCCTTCTCTTTGGAGAAAAATGGGAAAATTTGCTGTATTATAATCATCATGGAGGTAGGATGTATGGGACAAAGCAAAGTAATTGCCATGAATAACATTACTTACACACAACTCCTGGACAAACACCTGCAACTGGCATTTTCCTTCATCTTCAGTATAATATTTCCAAGATGGGAAGATACGCACATATGATTTAACAACATCAAATGCGATAGATGCTAAACTACAACTAGCTGGTTGTGCTTCCTCCACAGGAATAGGCGTACTAACTGGTGAAGTTGGGGTTCGCCGTGGTAGTACTGGCCCTTTGGGCACTGGAGCTACCTTACTAACTACTCTTGTTTGGGAGCTCTGTGGTGGAGATGGTGTTGTGTCAACAGGAACTGGGTTACTATCTACTGGGGTTGGGGTTATATTGGGTGAAGCTGGTTCTCTGTCCATCGCCGTAGGGGTACAATCTGCGAGAGTTTGGATTATGTGTGGTAGGGCTGGTTCTCGTGCATGTACAACCGGGCTGCTATCTCCACCAAGAGGTTGCACTGTTTTATTTGAATACCGTGTTTTTAGTCCGCTAGATGCTGGCATCACCCGCTCCAATTCAAATGGCTGATAAATAGGAAACATAGTTGAATGTACATACATTATATGAGAGACAGATGCAATAGATAGTGTGGAAAAAAGAGGACATGAAATAGTTGACACGTATATTGTTTAACTAAAATGGATAGCATGACATAATTTCACATATATGATGTCTATCTAAACTGGATAGCATAGCATAACATAATTCAAAGATATGATGAATAACTAAAACGCCGTGCCAAGTTAGAGTATACACCTCGGTGGGGGAATAGGACTGGTCATCTGTCTCTGAATCCATCCCTGAGGAGCTATCGGGACCCACCAAGAGATCTGCTTCGGCAGGTAGCACTGTCTGCTCTGAAGGACTTGTTTTCACTCCATATTTTTCAATCTCCCACCCAAATGGCTGATTCACAGGAAGAGTAGTTTAATGTAAAAACATTGTCGACAAATGGAAATGTAATGAAGAAAAGGATGGGCAAGATATCATTCAAATATATGATGCCTGGTTAAACAGGATGGCATTACACATTTCACATATATTATGGCTGGCTAAAAGACATGAGACTGCATAATTCCCATATATGATATAGAAACTAAACAGGTGGTGACAGAACATGTCTAAACTAAGCAGATGACATATATGATGTCAAAAGTAGGCACTGCAAGGCAACATATGCATGATATGACTAACATCATCATGCCAAGGTAGAGCAAACACCTTGGGGGGTAAATAGGAGTGGTCAGCGGTGACTGAATCCGCCTCAGAACAGATATCTTCCTCTAGATTACAATTTGGAGAGGGGTGGGGAGGGTTTGCCATTGAACCCACCATGGAGCGATGTCTGCATGACATTGTATTGCCACGCAAAACTCTTCTCTTTTTCTCTACATGTTCAGCATGACTGTGTACAATATCTGACATGCATACGAAAAAAAATATGGTGAGATTATGTAAGGAGAGCATGCAGAAATTTAGAGTGATGGTAACAACCAGTGGATGGTTCCAAAAATAATGATAGCAGGCTGATGATTGCTTTAATTTAATAAAAAGACAGATGATGATTGTGTTACTATTTGTTTCGCACCCAAGATGAACAACATAGGCATACCCTAGGTGAACCAGATATTAAACAGAGATACTATTCATTGCTTCCTCGATATGTGCCCCACAAATAATTTAGAACTCAAGTTTGAACATCAATTTGGACCTGACTTGGAGTCCAAGAGGTGAACAGGACGATAAAGTAGCAGGTAATTTTAAGCAATGCATAACATAAGCAGAATCAAAAGAGTGCGACCTCTCTTGTGGACCCGTGTAATCCTCAGGTTCATCTGTTGAGTCGATGATGGTGATGCCGTTGCGGTGGGTGCTGACGGCAGGGAAGGAGATATGAGGCGGCGAAAGATGGTCAGGAGTCGTGATGTCTGGTTTGGTGGATGTTTCTGTCGATGGAGCAGCTCAGGTGAGGTGGACGACGTCGCGGCAGGAGCAGGACAAACCACACAAAGTTCCCTTCGACACCTCCCTGTAACTGAAGTAATTCTATAAGGGCTCATTTGGCTTGCATGATTCTAAAAACGCAGGGATAGGAAAAACACCGGAATAGGATAGGAATGCTCATGGTAAATAGAGCAATTATAAACACAAGATTTCTGTCAACTTGGGTGTTTGGTTTACATGAATTGGAAGAGCAGAGGAATGCAAAGAAGCATGGCCAAAATAAAGTGAAACCATATGAAAGCATGTACAGTTAGAATGTTATTATGCCACTAATGCACTTGGTCTTGTTTTCATGCATAGGATTTTGAAAAGTAGGTCCAGGTGGATGTTTTGCTTCATTCCTTTCAACAAAATGCATGAATAATTGAATAGTAGAGTGCCATTGGAAAATTCCCTATTGCTATGTTTTTCCGTCGAACCAAAATAGCACTAATGGATCGACATGAATGTATAGTAATAAGTGATGCAACAAGTGTACAACCTCTTTGCCGTAGCCGTGTCGACCTCAGCATCATTGGGTTGGTCGCTGAAGCAGTTGAGGCTGAGGTGGCTGTTGGAGGTGTGGAGGAAGATCTGAGGAATCTGTAGACAGTGTCCAGGGCACTGCTCTGTTGTGATGGATCGTTCTATCGTTGGAGCAGCTCCGGTGAGCCGTAAGACGTCAAGGCTAAAGCATCACAAGACAGACATCGTCAATCTCAAGTGGGATTCTAATAGCATCTCCAATATATGACGTAAAATAGATGTAAAATTTACATCACCAAAAACCACCTGACTACAACAAATGAGGTAAAAACTGTTGACTCTGAACTTAACTGTCGAAACTGAAATTTACTGTGGAATCTGAATGTTACTGTCGAAAATGAACGCAATGGTAGCAGAGAGGCACTTGACATGTAGTTTAGGGAGGGCCTGCAGTTCATCTTCAACCTGCACCCCCCTGAGCCGCCAGCCACCACCGGCCGAACCGTCGGCCCCAGCGCCGCCTCGCCGCCCCGAAACAACTCCCCACCGTCGGTCCGCCGCCGCCCCAGCCAGCCCTATAAGCCCCCTGCCCCCACCCTGAACCCTAAGATAGATTGTGGGGTAACTCTCCAGCAATCCCCCGTCCCCACTGTGGGTGGTTCTTCTTTAACTCCGGTGAGCCCCCCCCCTTGAAAATCGACTGACCCAAAAGTCGATTCAGTCAACTGAAGTGTAGCTAAATCAAGCAGAGCAGCAGCACAAGCGAGGGGGAGAGCAGCAGCAGCACGAGCGAGCGAGCGAGAGCCGGAGCAGCAGCAGCTGGGCAAGCGAGCGATCGAGCGAGAGCCGGAGCAGCAACAGCAGCGCGAGTGAGAGCCGGAGCAGCAGCAGCAGATCCGGCTGGTATGGCCGCCACCGTCGAAGGGGCCTCGCACTGGGGGAGAGCCACCATGGAGATATCTCCCACGGCGCCGGCTTCAAAGTAGCCGCTCCATGGGGGTGCGGGATGGAGCAGCGTCAGCGCCGGGAGGTCGAGCTAAGGAGAAGGTGCGATGCGATGAGTGTACAACCTCTTTGGTGGTGCCGAGTAGACCTCGGCTTCATCTAAGGAGTCGGTGAGGATGCTGCGGTTCCGGTGGAGCAGGTTAAGGCGGCGCTGTGGGGATGGAGCAGCGTCAGCGCCGGGAGGTCGAGCTAAGGAGAAGGTGCGATGCGATGAGTGTACAACCTCTTTGGTGGTGCCGAGTAGACCTCGGCTTCATCTAAGGAGTCGGTGAGGATGCTGCGGTTCCGGTGGAGCAGGTTAAGGCGGCGCTGTGGGGATGGAGCAGCCGCGATAGACGAGGCGATCGTTAGAGAAGCTCCTTGGAGGTGGAGGACGGGGCGGCTAAACCGGCGGGACGACGAGATGGATGATGGATCCTCATCTGGGGAGGTGGACGAGGGACGTCGAGCTGTTGCGGTGGACGGCATCATCGGGGAAGAGGCTCTAGCTGGGCAGCGGTGAGGTGGCGGACGGAGGAGGGTGGGGTTTCGTGGCTGGAGCGGAGAGGTTATGGCGGCCTGGGATTTCGAATGGCAAAAATGAGGCGATGGGAGGGGGTGAACCATGACTTAGGGACGCGCTTGTCCAAAATGTAGGGTGTGTTACAAAATTACCCCTCACCGATTTGAACTAGTGGCCCTTTTGGCTCAGGGTTAGAAGGGGGATTTCACGTGTCAGGATTTGGCAGCTGGAGGGAGTTTTCGCACGCATTGTAATTTCGGGATAGCATGGCGCGGGTTGTGAAGGCGCCAGTTTTGGGAGCACGATATCTGAATTTTTGGGATATAACAAGGCACGGGTTGAATTTTAGGGACAAGCCTAACATGTAATATTGTACTTGTACGTACCAAATCAATTCACACTTCCCTCAACCAAAAAGAAAACAAAAAAAATAAAACTATTCGCACCACACAAAGAGAGTCTTGCCCCGTTTTACTATAAAAATGCTATTCAAAGCTACTCCCTCCTTCCATCTATATAGGGCCTAATGCGTTTTTTGATGCTAACTTTGACCAAATATTAGAGCAATAATATATGACATGCAACTTACACAAAGCACACCGTTAAATTCGTCTGTGAAAGGTTCTTTTAATGATATAATTTTCACATTGTGCATGTCATGTACTATTAATCTTGTCAATAGTCAAAGGCGGTCTTAAAAAAACGCATTACGCCGTACATAGATGGAAGGAGGGAGTATGAATCCATGTTATGTCCAATTAAATTTTTTCGCTTGCTGTATAATGCATGTAACCTACTCATACCAACATTTTAGTGTATTCCAAATGTCTATACTACCGCTACAATTCGAACTGAATTTGAATTCGTTTCTCTATTTCAATAAGAATCTACAATCATGATTGTTGCCAACTTCAACCATCATTCGTGTATTACATTAATAACACACCACATGATTACTATAGAGATAGATATGAACTATGTGTACTACATGAACTCGAATTCTATTTTTTGAATACACTTGATGTTGATTCCAAATAATAGTACATTTGATGTATGTACTAACTATATATTCATAATCTAAACCATGTTCCATACGTGTACACCGTGTTTATCACACATAGTATAGTGCCCCACCACCTACATTATGACAAGTATTTAGACCTGGGCTGCAAAAGCCACACATTAGCCCAAATTATGATCAATGTTCTATATATTATACGTAGTACTAGCAAGATGCCCATGCGTTCCACATAACATCAACATGATCAGGGGGGCCTAATTTGAAAATATGGAGAGGGGTGTGGGTATTTTTTTTTCAAAATTGCCATAGTTACCTTCCTATCCGTCTGATATAAATCGGACGACCTATATTGCAGGATGGCAGGCACACCATCGTCAACAACTCCGTTTTTTATAAGAGTAGAGATAAAATATATTATATGTAGTATAATATGTTAAAAACCACACCATGTGTATCACCATTATATATATTCACACATGCGTCAGTTTAAAACACTATGATAAATTCTTCAAATATCCGAATTCGCTTTTTATAATGAAGTATGATCTCTATTCGTCTTTTACACCCACACAATCCTCTTATCTTTGTAGCTAGCTAGCGCTAACTTTCTCTCGTGCATGCACACGCTCGCATCCCTCTCACCCTCCCTCAGCATTCTCTAGCTCCATCGCCCAAATTCGTCTTTTCACTTTAGGTCGTTCACCCACGGTGTGTGTAGGCCCCCCAACTCCTTCTTTACGGCACACATCGATTGATATGCCTCTCTAGCCAGGTGTGCCTAGCACAAAACACAAGCTTCCCCTCTTCTCTTATCACCGTCCATGCCTCACTCCCACCACTCTTTTCATCGATCTCGTACTTGCACACTCCTCCCCCTTGATATAGTATGACTATCGCACCACCTCCGAGATGCATCCCTCTCTCTCTATCCTTCTCCCCGTGCCTCATTTGCTTCTAACACACACATGCATGTATACCGATCGATCTCCCAACATATACCTAGGTCGACTTTAACTATTCCCCCCATCGATCGACGTACCTCACAAGTTATGTCTCTCCTTTCTCTGACAAAGGATGATTGATATTCCTAGGTAGTTATGTCTGCTTACCACAACCATATCGCCCCCCTCATCATTCGTGCATGCCTCCTGACCCGTCTCTCACACACACGTGCACAGATAGGCAGCCATCCCCTCTCCTATTGATATTGCAGGCGTGCCCTTCGGTTGTCTAGCAAGCCTATCCCACCATTTGTTAGAAGCAACTCCACTACCACCCTCTCCAACACTCTAGCTCTGTCTCTCTCCCAACCTTATTCCTCTCCTACACATATGCATGGATGCCAATCGATCTCCCTTAATACATGAGGTAGATCGATCTCCCTTAATACATGAGGTAGATCGATCTCCCTTAATACATGAGGTAGGCTTCTCTCCTCCTCCACACATATACCAACCATTGTACCTCTATAGTTAATTAGGCCTCCCCCACCACACACCGATAGTCGAGCGCTGTAGGTAGGTATCCATGCCACAGAGACAAACTGCACCTATCCCCTCTCACGTTCCAGTAGGCCAGCCACTCTATATCTTTGACGTGGGCACACACACATTCGATGGCACTCTTTATCGATCGTGCGTGCACACACACACATCATCCCTCTCTTCGATTCTATGGACACCTCAAGCCGATGAGACCTCCACTCTCTTCTCGTGGATCGCCCCCTCTATATATATGATATATCCAGGACTCTATTTCACACACATTGCATATGTTACATTTTTTGATTGACCCCACCCCCCCCCCCTAAAAAAATCTCTCACGAACCCACACACTATATCTCTCTACATTTGTATCTCTCTCACACAAACCCACGCAGGTGGTGTACGTATACAAGAAGAGAATAGGTGCACTGTGCATGTACTCATGCTTCGTGCCCAGCCACACCCGCGCGGGTACACGGTGGAGCTCATTTCTGTACAAAATGGCAGCCCACATGCTAATTTGAACGCGTGTAGCAGTTGTTTACCTACGGAGGTCGTGTACCACGCGTGCACGAAACAAAGTTCGACTTGATGCGTTGGCGCGTTATTTTTAAATAAAGTTATATCGCTCAATGGCACGTACATAGAATATAAAACGATTTTTATGGAGAAAAAGGTAGTCCACTCCACTATATACAATGGAGCCTGCCTGCCTAGTTTGTCTCTCTTCAGAGTATCTCACACAAGGCTGTCGTGGCCTCTCTCTCTCTCATCGTTGGTCACTGGTCTGACCGCATCTCGTCCGTCGGCGGAAAGGGAGGACGTGCATCATTTCTCCGTTCAATGGCGCCATTTTCTCTCACCAAGCTCTGGCGTGGTAGGGCCTACGCCACCTGCTCGCTGCCGCAGTATGGGCAGATTCCGCCCGCCGCCACTCACCTAATTACATCCCGATGACCTCCAGGTATCCCCTCCGGCCTTGCTCCACTGTACGTCTTCCCACATCATTGCATGTGGATCTTCCATAGTTCTTTGCCCAAAACGTAGCTCATCCGGCGTACTTTCCATATTGCAATCTCGTCCTCACACCATTTTAGACAAATTCAACCATGTTGTTATCTTCCCTTAGGACAAGGAATATGCTTCTTTTTTGTCATCGCATGTGTCATCAACTGTTATTGGCCAGTAATTGTTTCCTTTCTACCTCTTTTTTGCAAAGAGGGCTATCCATTTCACCTCGTTGCTATTGCGACCTTTTGGTGAACTGCACAAATCACTTTTTTCTTAAGAGTGTTTTGTGCAGTGCTACCAAAATGTCACACGGGCGACGTCTCTACATTTCAGTGCGACTGCACAAAGGGAGATTGGTTTTGCTCTATCCTCCTCATCCAACTCCGAGCCTAATCTTCTCCAACTAGTTAGTCTTAAGAGAGACTGCAAAGGTGACCGGCTTCTATTTGTGTGTTTATTATTTCATCAGCAGTCCTCTATTATCGTAATCACACTTAATATCTTTGGAACAAGGACGCTTAGCTCTATTTTAGTGGAACTGCACAAAATGATCGGAATGTTGCATGCTCCAGACAGCTACTTTTTTCCAACATGCCTTGTTGATTTAGACAGAGTTGGGGGGACGTTGCTCCCAATGAAAGCATGGATCAATTTTAATTTAACACCTTCTCACAACTTTGTATTCAGTTGTGATGTAAATATTAGCTCTGATTAGCAAGGAAGTTAGTTTTTTATTGTTTTCGAAAGAGCATCGATGGCAAGACACACGAAACAAAAGCTGAAAGCTCACACCATTGTACAATTTCATGTCGCTGGAAAATTATTTGTATAGTACGTCAATTATGTAAACAAATGCTGGAAGCTTGATAGCATTGCCAGAAGCCTCTTCGTCATCCGGGTCCATGTGTCATGCACAAAATTATACTCCTTCGTTCCTAAATTTTGTCTTTTTACAAAGTTCAAATGGGCATATTTTAGAGTGTAGATTCACTCATTTTGCTTCGTATGTGTACTCCCTCCGTTCCTAAATACTTGTCTTTCTAGAGATTTCAACAAGTGACTACATAAGGAGCAAAATGAGTGAATCTACACTCTAAAATATGTCTATATACATCCGTATGTAGTAGTCCATTTGAATATCTAAAAAGACAAATATTTGAGTAGTCACTCGTTGAAATCTCTAGAAAGTCAAATACTCTAGAGTATATTTAAGAACCAAGGGGGTAGTGCACAGCCGCATGGGAGACTCAGACCGGTCATTACGCTGCATTAATAGTGAGTAATGAGCAGCCAAATCGGAAGAAGCAACCATCAATACGCTCTTCTTTGAATCCTCTCATACTACTCCATCCATCACTATTTATAGAGTGCGCTTCAGAAAAAGAGAAAATCTCTGGGACCAAGGCGACTAGCGATCGGCCTGAAAAATAGCACTGGTAGTTATAGCACGGCGTCTATTACTAGAGGAAATAATGCATAGACACATGCATGCAGTGCTTCCACCCCGGGTACACACATGCATGCACTTACTCCACTCCGTAGTACTACATCGAGAGAAAATTGCGGTTACCATGCCCTAATTAATTGAGCATTAAACCAAACGCGTCTAAAGTCTCTCTAGTAGTGGAAATGCATTGAGAGAAATGCATCATAATGAAGCGCGCTCTGTAAACTGTGACGGAGGGAGGAGTAGTATGAAGGTGCAAAACCAAGTACACGTATGGCCAGTCGGTCAACGCACCTTCTCTTGGCATATCACTGACATGTGGGACCGAAGTGTGAGCAAACCGATCTCAATTGACAGCAAAATGGCCAACCCGCCGTTCCTCGAGAGAGACGAGGAGCGAGAACACACAGACGGGCTCGCACGGAGGCCAAGATATATTCGAGCATGGTTGATCGATATCATCATTACATGTTGGGCTGCCGTTTTCCGCCCTTCTTCGAAATAAATGTGTGCTTTATCAGAGATTAAAAAAAAAGAGTACAGAGGCTCCACCATGCGGTTCTAGTAGTAGTACTACTCGTACTACTAAACCTTGCATTTGGCTCTTCGCCTCTTCATGAAGTCGAACAATGATGGTACTCCGCATGTTCGGTACTACAGTGTATGCCTCTGGCAATCTGACACCAAATGAACTGATGCATGTCCACCGCCTGGGCGAGGGTACGTTGCATTAGTCAAAAGGCGTAAGCGAGCTTCACCTTGTCCTGCAAGCTTCTCCTTGTTCTGCGAGTTGACAGGACACACCAACAAGTAGTGCTAGTCCATACTCCCTCCTTCCGGTTAATATGGCTTAATTTTTTTTGCGGGTAAATGAGAGAGCTTTATTCATATATAAGCATTCTTAGGATGATCTGCCAAGACACTGGTCACTAGGAAGCGAGGTACCCCACAAAAAAATAAGTAGGAAGCGAGGTGTTTCATCAAGCCAGCTCTCGGCCACATTCAAAGTGCAGCAAGCACAGTTCGCACAAAGATGCGCCGCAAGGTTTGCTGACCTGTTTACATGCTCAATAACAAAAAAAGAGGAAATATTACCGAGCGCTCCTATTTGTAACAGGATATGAGCCAGAATTAAGCGAGAATTGTGGCGAGTGTTCCATGCAATCAACTTCCATTATCACATGCGAGAACCCTCGAAGAGAACCAAATGTGTTGAAGATTGCTTTATCACATTTTAAAAAATATAATAAGAGTGCAGACACTCCTCCATCCGCTTCGTAGTACTAGTATAGTACATACCTCTATAGACTATAGTAGTAGTACTAGTACTAGTAAACTTTGCGCTTGGTTGTTCGCCTCTTCGGGAAGTGCAACAATAATAGTACTAGTATAGTGTACGCTTCTGGCAATCTGACACCGAATTAACTATTGCACGTCCACCACCTGAGCAAAGGAGAGCTTGCATTAGTCAAAAGTTTCTCCTTGTCCTGCGAGCCACCACGCGCAAGCTTCTCCCGTCCTACAAGCTTCTCCTTGTTCGGCAAGTTGATGGGACACAACAAAGTAATGCTTGTCCATACTGCCTCCTCTCCGGTTAATATGGCTTAATTTCAAATGAGATAAATACACTGTCTGTCACTGTATATTTGTAAAAATACGGTCAGTGGACTTCATAATACGCTCATTGTGCTCACTATATACATTTTTCGGTGTTTATATGGTCACTAGCTCACCCTGGCTGAGTATGTGTGTGCATGCACGTGTAGGTTGAGCACTTAAGCGTGACCGTGTGTGTTCCGTCGTGTGCTCGGACATGCATGCATTAGGGCGTCATGCACGTTCTTGCATCCATGTGTATGTGTGACTGTTGCATACATGTAGGGGGAGTACGTGTAGGGGCCACTAAAGGAGCAGTCAAATCACACAGTAAGTTAGTCGGAAGAAGCAACCATCATTTCACTCTTCAATGACACGTACGCAATATAAAATGGTTGATATGGAGAGAAAAATAAAACCACTATACATATACACTAGCAGGAGCCTAAGCTACAAGCCTGCTTGCTTGGGTTGCTCTCTTCACAAGGATAGAACGACGGTGGCCACACCGCTGGTCACATATCCAGCCTGATCCCGTAGCTGGGGGAAGGGAAAAATGTTCTGTGTAGACGCGGCTGACATCGGCGAGGGAGAAAATCCACAGTCAGTGCGTCCCAATCGGGGGTCACCGCGGTATGGGCCGATGCCGCGTCCCAACCGCCCTTCTAGCTATAGCCCGACGTCCCAGGTAGTCCATCTTCCTTTTGGAGCCGGCTTGCTCTGCTGCCGCAGCTTCCCACGTAGCTCCATCTCCATGTCAATCTTTCTCTACTTCTACCGACTTCTACTTGTGATGAGTTTATGTCTCATGAACTAGTGCCAGTATTATTATTCTAATAACACTTCTTCGATATCTTTGCCATCAGGGATGCTCAGCTCGATTTTAGTGGAACTGCACAAAAGCATCATATGATCCGAGGGTGCCAGCCATCTTTCCTTCGACAGGTTCTGCCTGGCCAGGAAATTAAATCCTGTTTAGGGTTTATGGTTTAAGTCGTAGTGACCCCATCAGTAGTTTTTCTTTCGTACACGCTCTCACAACTTTTGTCTTTAGTTGTGAAGTAAATATTGGCTATGATCTGTGAATCATTGAGATGCATCAGCATGCGTGTTAGTTTTCCTTTGTATTTGATGGAATGTTGTAACGGGGCAACCTTGGAGTAGGAATGAAAATGGAGTGACGGAGAAAAACCAACGTTTCGTTTCGTTGGATCGCGCCATCGAGCAAAACCAACGTTTAAATCACGTCTGTCGCGTTCGTGTCTCAGCCTCCTCCACGGCTCGACCGCACATGGTCGCTCGGCATGCCACTCACCGCAAACCGAGTATACGATAACTTTCCCGCCTGCTTGTCGATGGATCACGCCATGGAGTACTAGTACTACTGGAAGAGATTGACGAGTTGGGGGAGGACAGCTGGCTGTAGCACGGACTCCCAAGAACTTTTTACATGCATGTTGTGGCCGGCTATTGCGACCTTTGAACGCGGAGCAGTTGTGTGCACCAGGAAGCAGCACGGGCGACGCTCTCTCGGCCGGCACACCGCTTCAATGCCGGCGCCAGTGAGAGGTCGCGTCTGCTCTGGCCGGGCATGAATGCGGCACTGACCGTTTCGGGTGGGAAGCACGCGCGGGTGATGAAGAGGGTTTGGGTTGGTCAGGAGCGGCCGTGGCAGCGGTCCGGATGCCCGCAAACAAGAGATGTTGTACTTTAATGTTACCGCATATATAATTAACAACGTAAATAATGTGCCAGTTGGACAAATATGATTGGTGATGGAGATGGAAATGGAATTTTACGTAAACACGGTTATGCATGTCTATGTTTATGTGTGTGTGCGCGATGACTCTCGTGACCTGGAAGCGGGGGCGTGTTTTTGATCGAGTTTTCTTTCTTGGTTCGTTAAAAAATTGTCCGCCAGTTTTCATTTCTTTTTAAACCACTGCTATGGAGAGATTGTTTTACTCCATTATAGCCTCTTGTTTGATAGAGTTTCTCACGTCTCGCTCTCTCACCCTCTCCATATCAAAACAAGATGACAGTGTCCACACTATCTCTCTCCTCACCGATGGTCACAGATCCGGTCGAATCCCTTCCGCTGCGGGAGGTGAGGAGGTGTAGCATTGATGTTGTCGCCGTCGGCGATGGAGGAAGCCGATGCGCACCGTCCTCTCGGAGCCGGCGCTGGCGTGGACGAAGGTCCTCCACGCCCTTGTTCGCTGCCATCGTGTGGGAAGATCTCGCCCGCCCGCCTAAGCTACATCTCGCCCACCTGAGGTATAACTTCTTGTACTGGTCCAGCTCCCTCGGTTGCTGCATGCAGGTTTTCTTCTATGCGACTACTCCCCAACTCCCCATGTATAGTAGCTAGGGTTCGTCAGCTGGTCCAACATCACCTACTATTATAGAGGAAATGCCACTCGAAAAGTTGTCCTGATTTATGCCTCGGTGGAGGTATACATGTTATTTCGACAAAAAGTACAGGGTGGTTGTGCGGTCATTGTCCATATGCTCCTATTGCTGCTGCTAATCTAATACTATCACTGGTTAAATGAAGAAATGCTTTGTTTCTCAGGTATCCTGGTTTAGTTCCCATCAAGATAATCATGATGCTTCTGTTTGTTGGTGTACTTTTCATAATTCTTATTGACAATTGAGATGTCATTATTAATCTTGTAAAACAAAGTAACAACACTATATCCCTTTTTTATATTTTTGGAAACAACGATGCGTATCTCCATACCCGGGCATGTCTTCCTCAATTTTAGTGGAACTGCACAAAATTGGATTGCCATTGTTGTTCCGCCTCACTGTCCTCTGCCACATGGTTCTTCCTTCCTCGAGCTTGACTACTGAGAAGAAACAGACCATAGTGAGGATTTGTTGAACTTCATAGGTGCCTCACCCAAACTTGATGCCAAATGGATGATGCATCACCATGATGACATATCGATGCTCATGGTTGCGCCTCATGGTTGCGTCAGCTGGTGAAGCTGATCGATTTTCAATGAAAAACAAGTTGTCTTCCATCGGTGCTCTTTGCTTGTTACCCACAAAGATGATATCCTTCGTCAGTTCACCTTGGTTGCATTGGAGACGCAGTCGTCTTTCACATTGGTTCAATTTTATCACACAATTGGCTATGAACCAAATGTTTCCTTGAAGAAGGAACGACGTTGGTACTAAGAGCATAAGTTTTGTATTGATTTCTAAGCCTTCTCACAACTTTGTCTCCAGCTCCCCTGTACTTTTATTTGTCCAGCTATTAACTTTGATTAAAAAAATGGTGTGGACTAAAAACCCGGATGGACGCAGTAGCCCTCCATTTTTATTTACTCCGCATATTAGATTTGACTGAAGTCAAACTTTGTAAAGTTTGACCATGTTTAGGCCGAACACAACAAAACATAATTATTAGATAGGGCAAACTATACATACTCTCAAACCTTTCCGATAATTGAAATTAAAATTCTTTATTTGTACACACTCTCACACGTTTCCGATAATTTGGCGCATGTGTGGTTGTTTACTTAAGGGAGGGTAGTGTACCGCACGTGAAGGACAGGAAGTGCGACCAGGACACGTGGATCGTTAGTTCATCGGAAGTACTCCCTCCGTTCTAAATATTTGTCTTTCAAGTGGTTTGCAATGGACTACCACATACAGATGTATATAGACATTTTTACAGTGTAGATTCACTCATTTTGCTCCGTATGTAGTCATTTGTTGAAATCTCTAGAAAGACAAATATTTAGGAACAGAGGGAGTAGTAGTTTTCTTCACTGGTACATTAAATAAATAGTTTCTTTTCGTACTTACACAATTTAAAACGATTGTTATGGAGAGAATAAGAAAACCACTCCACTATGTATACACGAGTACTATATGGACGCAGCTTCATTGACTTTAGTGAACCTGCTATTGGGTTTATGACAGGTGGGCCCAAAATGTGGCTGGCCCAACTTTCATACAGCCAAAAGCAGGTGCAGTTAAGGCACCGGAGCTCAGTCCGTACTACATTATATATATATATGCTGGAGCCTCAGCGCTTGTTCGCTAGGGTTTGCACTCTCCACACTCTCGCTGCACTACACATATATATACACGCTGGTGGCTCAGCATTCCTTTGCTAGGGTTTGCTATATTCACTGTCTCTCACCCTCTTCACCAGATCTAAACAAGACTGCGTTGTGGCCTCTGTCTCTCTCACCCCCTCACAGCTGGCGAAGGAGGCATCCGGATCCTGTCGCACCGGGAAGGGGAGGTGGTCTAGTGTTCATCTATCGCCTTCGGCGAGGGAGCAAATCCACTGCCAGCTGCGCTTTTCTCTTTCACCCAGCGCTTGTGCGGGAGGGACACCGACCCCTTCTTCCTCGCTGCCGTATGTAGTGTGGGCAGATCCGACCTCCCGCCGCACGCCTTGCCACATCCCGATGACCCTAAGGTATAAGTTTCTTTGAAACCGTCATTGGTCTAGCTGCATGCTGATCTTTTTCGATTCTGTAGTCGAATCTAGGTCTTGGTTCAAAGAGGAAAGAAGGGTGCAGTGGGGTGGAGCATGAATCTAGGATGTCGTTCAATGAGGAAAGGAGGGAGGGAAAGTAGTATAGACTAGCTATCCAGCCGCTTTGTTGGTCGAAAAGGAAAAAAGGGGGTAACCCAGTACACACATCTGTAAGGAACCGAACTCTTTGTTGAAAAGGGAAGAAACTGGGGGGTCGGGTAGTTTGTGCAGGACTAGATTTGCTTCCCTCACATTGGAAAAAGTTTCAAAGAGAACAAATATGGGACCAACGCAGATATGCTGCTTGGCTACATACTCTGTGTTGGGGATATAAATACTGAGTATAAACCGCCCAGGAGGGGCCGGGTTATACCTGTAAAAAGTTATCCATATTGAAGCCCATGAAGACAAGGAATATGGCGCTTTACAGAGGAGATTAACAAGAAGGCCCAGAAGCCCAAAGGCGGATTAGGGCCCATAGATGTAAACCGCCATATGGTAGTTGACTTGTGTTCTAATATAAGAAAGGGTAGAAACCGAGCCGAACACTTTGATGAGCCGGCCGGGATTCTGTGAACCGCCAGGCGTCAACCAGTGTATATAAAGGGATGACCCGGCGGCGGTTTCGCTCCCCGGTCATCGAAACCCTAGAAATTCCACATCAACTGGATTAGGCCTTTACCTTCACCGCAAGGGGCCGAACCAGTATAAACTCCTTGCATCCTTTGTCCCACTTTAACCCCTTTAAGCTAACCTGTCGCGATGGCTCCACGACTAAGTCCTCACACTAGGACATCTGTCGTGACAAAACCACGACAGTTGGCGCCCACTGTGGGGCTATCGCACGATGGTTTTGAGTTCTTAGAGGGCAGCTTCGAAGGGCTCAAGGGATACGCTGTGGGCCGGATGACCAAGAGTCGTCGCGGCAAGCTCTACATCGACGACGCAGGTTGGGGCACCAATGCCGGCTCAATTGAGTATGGGTACCGGGTCCCCTTCGGCGGCATTCACGTCTTCATTGGCAAGATCGGCGAACCGGGCCCTGAGCCGGACATCTGCACCGACATCGTCGAAACGGCTCAGCATGTGAGACCCACCCGAGTTCAGCCTGCCATGAAGCGTGCCTTCATGGGAGTTATCCACGGAGCGGAATCTAAGGATAGATCGGCATCTGGTGGTGAAATCGTCGTTTACTCTAATGATGAGTCATCTACCGGAGACACCAAGTCATTGTACCAATGGCAAGATGGTCGGTTTGGGGGCTGTACCGATGGCGATAGTATTCCGGACCCCTTCGATCCGCCGAGCCGGGTTGCGATCTTCATGGCCGGTACACAGCCTGCGCAGCACTCTTCGACTGCAGCAGTGTTGATCTCCGGGTCAGCAGTGGCGACAACAACCGGGGCAGGAGGCCCTGCGCGACCGCCGGCTCAGGTTTTGTCTGACTTATTTGATGCTTTGGCAATGCTACTAGCGGCAGAAGTTAACCCAACGAATCAGGATGAGCATAACACGGAAGTTGCGAAAGTGAAGGATCGGATAGCTCAGGCCAAGGCATACCTGGCAGCTGAGGACACCAGGATGGCTGCAGAGCGGGCCGAGTTGGATGCACATGCTTACCGACCTATGTTGGATCAGAGTGCGTCAAATGATGTCATGAGGAGAAGGTACCGATCTCACCTGCCTCCGGTTTATGAGGCACGGAATCTCTTTAACACACCAGGAGCAGGAACCAGTAACCAGCCAGTGGTAAACCGGGTGGAGGCACCCGAAACGGGGGCGCCGGTTCAGCCGCGCCCGATGGATCCACCTCGTCAGAACAATGTCCTGTCGCAGCATGTCTCAATGCCTCCAGGTCATTACTCTAACCCGTTGGATAACATAGTCGCCGCCACTTCACGATTGGCGGCTCTCCCGATCGAAGGCGAGTCCCCAGTAGCGGTTGAGACACGACGGGCTAGAGAGCTCCTTCAGACAGCTTTGACTCAGCAGCAGGCTTATTCACACAGCCACGAGAGGATTCATTCCACTCCCCGCCTAAGCCGGAGTTACATCTGGCATATTGATGAATCGGTGATACATCTCCAACGTATCTATAATTTATGAAGTATTCATGCTATTATACTATCCTTCTAGGATGTTTTATATGCATTTATATGATATTTTATATGATTTTTGGGACTAACCTATTAACCTAGAGCCTAGTGCCAGTTTCTGTTTTCTTCTTGTTTTAGAGTATCGCAGAAAAGGAAAACTAAACGGAGTCCAATTGACGTGCCACTTGATGGAGATCATTTTTTGGACCAGAAGAAGCCCACGGAGTACCAGAAGCAGGCCAGAAGAGCCCAAGGCTGCCCACAAGGGTGGGGGCCGCGCCCCCTACCTCATGGACAGCCCAGAGACCCCCCCTAACGTGAAATAAACGCAAAACTCTTCTATATATACCCAAACTTCCAGAAAGAAACCTAGATCGGAAGTTCCGCCGCCGCAAGCCTCTGTAGCCACGAGAAGTCAATCTAGGCCCTCTCCGGCACCCTGCCGGAGGGGGCCATCATCACTGGTGGCCAGGGAGGAGTATCCCAGAGGGGCCAGCATCACCATGAAGGCCAAGGACCAGAGGGTGGAGGCCATGGAGGAGGAAGCACAAGGGGGAGAACCTCTCCTCCTCTTTCTTAGTGGCACCGGAGTGCCATCGGGTGGGGAATCATCGCCGCGGTGATCGTCTTCATCAACATCACCATCCTCATCTATTTTACACGGTCCACTCTCCTGCACCCCGCTGTAGTCCCTACTTGAACATGGTGCTTTATGCCACATATTATGATCCAATGATGTGTTACCATCCTATGATGTTTTGAGTAGATATCTTTTGTCTTTGGGTTGATTAATGATCTAGATTAGTATGAGTTGTATGTTTTACTTTGGTGCTGTCCTATGGTGCCCTCTGTCTCGCGCAAGCGTGAGGGATTCCCGTTGTAGGGTGTTGCAATACGTTCATGATTTGCTTATAGTGGGTTGGTGAGTGACTGAAACACAAACCCGAGTAAGAGGGATTGTTGCGTATGGGAATAAAGAGGACTTGATGCTTTAATGCTATGGTTGGGTTTTACCTTAATGATCTTTAGTAGTTGCGGATGCTTGCTAGAGGTCCAATCATAAGTGCATATGATCCAAGTAGAGAAAGTATGTTAGCTTATGCCTCTCCCTCATATGAAACTGCAATAGTGATTACCGGTCTTCTTAACAATTGCCTAGGACAATTCCGCACACCGATCCATCATTGTTCCACACTCACTATTTATATTATTTAGTAATATATTCTAACTTTATGATAACAACACCTACTTTTATATTTTAGCTCTCCGATATCATACAAAGTTATCCTCTTCATACCCACAACATAGTTTTATTTCTTGTTTCTAGTTGGAAGCAAACGTTCGGTGCACGTAGAGTCGTATCAGTGGCAGATAGGGCTTGAGAGAATATTGATCTTACCTTTAGCTCCTTGTGGGTTCAACACTCCATACTTATCACTTCCACCTTTGGAAATTGCTATGATGATTCCCTGCACTTGGGGATTATCAAGCTCTTTTCTGGCGCCGTTGCCGGGGAGCAATAGCGTGGGGTTGATATTCTCGTGTGTGCTTGTTTGCTTTCTTCACTAAGTAGATTTTGTTTTTTTCCTTTTTGTTTCTGTTTAGTTGTGGGTGAAACATACAAAAAATAAAATAAAAATGAAAATACAAAAAAAATTACTTGCCTTTCATGCCTAAAAAGTTTTTCAAAAAGAGAAGCGATTGGAAAGTTATGCATTGAAGAAGTGAGGGTCGACCTTGAGCACTTGTGTTCATGCTCACGGAAACAATGTAGAATTTTTCATGGAATTTTCTCTGTAAATAATTATCCCCTTGTATATATACTTTGTATTATAAAAATAATGTGCCAAGCTTTGGTTTTAGGATGATTAGATTGCTAGTTTACTATGTGCAGAACAAAAACAGAAACTTTGGCTGTAGTGCGTGAATTTACAATTTTTACTGGAAAGTCAAATGGGTCCGAAACATTTTGCACATTACTTCTGTACAAATTTTTCAAATTTTTAAATTTATTTCAATTTTAGGAGTTATAGAAGTTTGCCAAACTTCCATATTACTACAGACTGTTCTGTTTTTAACATATTCTGTTTTGCGTGTGTTGTTTGCCTATTTCGATGAATCTATGGCTAGTATCGGAGGGTATGAACCATAGAGAACTTGGAATACAGTAGCTTTAACACCAATATAAATAAAGAATGAGTTCATTATAGTACCTAAAGGTAGTGATTTGCTTTATTACACTAACGGATCTCACAAGTTTTTGTTAAAGTTTTGTGTGGATGAAGTGTCCGATGGTCGAGGAGCTATCAATATGAGAAGAATAAAGAGAGGCAAGAGTTCAAGCTTGGGGATGCCCAAGGCACCCCAAGTAAATATTTCAAAGGATACTCTAGCATCTAAGCTTGGGGATGCCCCGGTTGGCATCCCATCTTTCTTCTTCAACAATTATCGGTATACCTCGGTTTTTGTTTTGTTCACATGATTTGTGTCCTTTGTGTTTTTGTTTTTCCTTTAAGAACCATGCTAGCATGAGATAGCCCTTCATTAATTTATAGAATACTTCATGTGCTTCACTTAAATCTTTTAAGTATGATCTTATAGAATTTCTCTTTGTGCTTCACTTAAATCTTTTTGAGTATGGTTTTATAGAATGCTTCATGTGCTTCACTTATACATTTTGAGCTTGGATATTGGTTAGTTGTAGAATGCTCCATGAACTTCACTTATATCTTCTGGAGTATGAATAATACTATCATTTAAAGTGGATTTGGAAGAGTGTCAACTTTAGGAATTAGTGATCCCACTATTTTGGAGGGTGTTGAATATTAATGTGATATTTATGAAAGTGGATTTGGAATAGTGTCAACTTTAGCTAGTGATGACTCCACTATTTCGGAAGAGGTTCCAATTGAGTATGAGAACAAAGTTGCTATCCATGATGCTACTGAAAATTATTATGAGGGAGGAATACATGCTTGTAGGAGTTGCAATAATATCAAGTTTCCTCTCTATGTGCTTAAAGTTTTGAAGTTATACTTGTTTTGCCTTCCTATGCTAGTTGATTGTTGTTCTTATAAATTGTGTGCTCACAAAATCCCTATGCATAGGAAGTAAGTTATATTTAAATGTGCTAGTCATATTATTCAAGATGCTCTCTTTGTTCTTCAATTCCTATCTTTTATGTGAGCATCATTGAAATCATCATGCCTAGCTAAAAGGCATTAAAGAAAAGCGCTTGTTGGGAGACAACCCAATATTTACCCTTACTGTTTTTTTGTGTTTACATGATTAAGCTACTTTAGTAATCATGTTTTATAGCTTTTGTTTCAATAAAGTGCCAAGTAAGACCTTTGGGAAGACTTGGGTGAAAGTTAATGTGATCTTGCTGTAAAAAACAGAAACTTTGCGCTCACGAGAATAGATGTCATTTTTTATAGAAGAGTGATCTTGAGTTGATTATTTTTTCAAAAGATTAATAGACAAATTCCTCACGTCCACCAATTTATTCCATAATTTTTGGAGTAGCAGAAGTATGGTTATTGTTCACATCATTACAGACTGTTTTGTTTCTGATAGATTCTGTTTTCATTGCATAGTTTGCTTGTTTTCTAGTTTCTATGACTTATATTTCGCAATATAAATTGTAGAAATGATATGGTACAGTAGGCATTGTGTGAGAACAATTATGAACCTTGTCTTTGACAGTACCAAAGTGAATGGTTTACTCTTTATCATACTAACCTATCTCACGAAGTTTGGTTAAGTTTTGTGTGGTTGAAGTTTTCAAGTTTTGGGTGAGATATCGATATGAGCAGAATAAGGAGTGGAAAGACCCTAAGCTTGGGGATGCCCAAGGCACCCCAAGGTAATATTCAAGGAAGACTCAAGCGCCTAAGCTTGGGGATGCCCCGGAAGGCACCCCCTCTTTCGTCTTCAAAACTATCGGTATACCTTACTCGGAGCTATATTTTTATTCGTCACATGATATGTGTTTTGCTTGGAGCGTATTTTCAATTTTACTTGCTGTTTGAATAAAATCATTGGATCTGAAATATTGAATGAAACATAATCCTCCCATGGTTAGTTAATTATTTGACTACTCAGTGTTCTTCACTCCTATCTTTTTGGAGTAGTTTGTCATTTGCTCACATGCTTCATGTATATCCTATGAGTAAATGGTTAAATGAATCGAATGTCATAAATATGAATTTATATATGTTTCATATACTTATAACATGGGGAGTAATGACTTCACACATAATAAGTATAGGTAGTAAACTTATTGAAAGTTAGCAAACATAGAATTGGTTACTTGAACAATTCATGATAGAATATTGAAGGAAGTGAGGTTTCACGTATAAATATACTATCTTGGACATCTTTTTTGATTGGGAGCACTCATTAAAATATGACATGCTAAAGAGTTGATGTTGGACAAGGAAGACAACGTAATGGGTTATGTTTTCTTATATCTGAAATAAAGTATATTGTCATGGATCATCCAACATGTTGAGCTTGCCTTTCCCCCTCATGCTAGCCAAATTCTTTGCACCAAGTAGAGATACTACTTGTGCTTCCCAAAACCCTTAAACCATTTTTGCCATGAGAGTCCACCATATCTACCTATGGATTGAGTAAGATCCTTCAAGTAAGTTGTCATCGGTGCAAGCAATAAAAATTGCTCTCTAAATATGTATGATTGATTGGTGTGGAGGAAATAAGCTTTATACGATCTTGTGATGTGGAAGAAATAAAAGCGACGGACTGCATAATAAAGGTTCATATCACAAGGGGCAATATAAAGTGACGTTCTTTCGCATTAAGATTTTGTGCATCCAACCCTGAAAGCGCATGGCAACCTCTGCTTCCCTCTGCGAAGGGCCTATCTTTTATTATTATCTTCTACCTTATGCAAGAGTCATGGTGATCTTCACCTTTCCTTTTTACATTTTATCCTTTGGCAAGCACAGGGTGTTGGAAAGATCCTGATATATATATCTAATTGGATGTAAGTTAGCATGAGCTATTATTGTTGACATTACCCTTGAGGTAAAAGGTTGGGAGGCGAAACTATAAGCCCCTATCTTTCTCTGTGTCCGATTAAAACTCCATAACCACAAGTATTGCGTGAGTGTTAGCAATTGTGAAAGACTAAATGATAGTTGAGTATGTGGAGTTTGCTAAATCAAAGCTCTGACATAGACTCTTCCTGAAAATAAGATGAATTGCAATTGTTTGATGACTGAGAATATTGTTTGTTAGTTTTCAAGAAAGTTTATGATCTATACTTTAACATGTGATTTGCTTGTTACTTGATCATGAAAATTTTATGAGATGAGCTACTATTATGACATGTAATGATGCTAGAAAAAGTGATTGGAATTATCATTGATCAAACTTAAGCACTTGCTAGCATTCACACTTCATAAATTATTTCTTTTATCATTTACCTACTCGAGGACGAGCAGGAATTAAGCTTGGGGATGCTGATACGTCTCCAACGTATCTATAATTTATGAAGTATTCATGCTATTATACTATCCTTCTAGGATGTTTTATATGCATTTATATGATATTTTATATGATTTTTTGGACTAACCTATTAACCTAGAGCCCAGTGCCAGTTTCTGTTTTCTTCTTGTTTTGGAGTATCGCAGAAAAGGAAAACTAAACGGAGTCCAATTGACGTGCCACTTGACAGAGATCATTTTTGGACCAAAAGAAGCCCACAGAGTACCAGAAGTAGGCTAGAAGAGTCTCGGGCTGCCCACGAGGGTGGGGGGTGTGCCCACCCCCCTAGGGCGCGCCCCCTACCTCGTGGACAGCCCGGAGACCCCCCTGACATGAAATCAACGCAAAACTCTTCTATATATACTCAAACTTCCAGAAAGAAACCTAGATCGGAAGTTCTGCCGCCGCAAGCCTCTGTAGCCACGAGAAGTCAATCTAGGCCCTCTCCGGCACCCTACCGGAGGGGGCCATCATCACCGGTGGCCATGGAGGAGTATCCCAGAGGGGCCATCATCACCATGAAGGCCAAGGACCAGAGGGTGGAGGCCATGGAGGAGGAAGCACAAGGGGGAGAACCTCTCCTCCTCTTTCTTGGTGGCACCGGAGTGCCATCGGGAGGGGAATCATCACCGCGGTGATCGTCTTCATCAACATCACCATCATCATCACCATCCTCATCTATTTTACGTGGTCCACTCTCGCGCACCCCGCTGTAATCCCTACTTGAACATGGTGCTTTATGCCACATATTATGATCCAATGATGTGTTGCCATCCTATGATGTTTTGAGTAGATTTCTTTTGTCTTTGGGTTGATTAATGATCAAGATTGGTATGAGTTGTATGTTTTACTTTGGTGCTATCCTATGGTGCCCTCCGTGTCGTGCAAGCGTGAGGGATTCCCGCTGTAGGGTGTTGCAATACGTTCATGATTCACTTATAGTGGGTTGGTGAGTGACTGAAACACAAACCCGAGTAAGAGGGATTGTTGCGTATGGGAATAAAGAGGACTTGATGCTTTAATGCTATGGTTGGGTTTTACCTTAATGATCTTTAGTAGTTGCGGATGCTTGCTAGAGTTCCAATCATAAGTGCATATGATCCAAGTAGAGAAAGTATGTTAGCTTATGCCTCTCCCTTATATGAAACTGCAATAGTGATTACCGGTCTTGTTAACAATTGCCTAAGACAATTCCGCACACCGATCCATCATTGTTCCACACTCGCTATTTATATTATTTAGTAATATATTCTAACTTTATGATAACAACACCTACTTTTATATTTTATCTCTCCGATATCATACAAAGTTATCCTCTTCATACCCACAACATAGTTTTATTTCTTGTTTCTAGTTGGAAGCAAACGTTCGATGCACGTAGAGTCGTATCAATGGCAGATAGGGCTTGAGAGAATATTGATCTTACCTTTAGCTCCTTGTGGGTTCGACACTCCATACTTATCACTTCCACCTTTGAAAATTGCTACGATGATTCCCTGCACTTGGGGATTATCAACCGGCTGTGTCAAGCAGTGCGCGGAACCCGGCGGGCGGTGGTGCTAATGCTCAGGATGTGGTGGATCATGGTAGGGCATGTCGAGAAGCCGAGTTAGCGGCGCATTACATGGCCCGTCAGCTTACTCTGGTTCGTCCAACAACTTCACTGGAACCAGGAGTTACCTCCAGTTCTTTGGGAGTGCCGTGTCTCACCCCGGCTCTACGTAATGTATGGCTGCCCAAGGATTTCAAGGGTCCACGTAAAGTGCCCAATTACACTGCAGATTTGCCCCCCGAGTCATGGATCGAAAGTTAAGAGATGGCAATGGAGATGCTGGATGCGGAGGATGCGGCGTGTGCTAAATACTTCACCATGATGTTGGAAGGAACAACCCGCACTTGGCTGAAAAATTTACCAGCTAGTTCCATTGGGTCATGGGCCGAGTTAAAGGCCCGGTTTATCCAGAATTTCAAAGACACGTGCAAGCAGCCCATGTCAATTGTGGACTTAGCTGCCTGTGTCCAAGAGGAAGGTGAATCAACAACCCATTGGGTGCGCCGGTTTTCAAAAATCTTGCATTCATTGGACCGCATCAACGCTGATACATCAGTTTTAACATTGGAAGGCAATTGTCGGTTCGCGCCTCTGAAGCTGAAGTTGGGACGACTCAAGCGTCACTGCAATGACATGGGGACGCTTATGGCAGCTCTGGTCAAGTATGCCAACTATGATAGTACCAAGGCGGGAAAGGGAAAGAAGAGCGGCAGCACCAAAGGGCAGCAACATAACCCGGCAGGCAATGGAAACAACGGTAAGCGCAAAGCGGATAACAATTTAGATTTTGTGGCTAACACCAATACACAGAATAATGGTCAGTGTCGTAAGGGTAAACCGCCCCCGCGAGGTGGAGGATCAGGTGTCAATCTTGAGCGCCTGTTAAATCAGCCTTGCCCAAGGCACGTGACGAAAGAAAGGCCAGCTACGCACCTCTGGAAGGATTGCTTTATTATGCAGGAGTTCAAAAATTTGGATCTTTTCCAATATGATCATGGACCGCCCAGCGGTTCAGGACCCGGATCTCTTGGGCCGGGTTATGGTGGAGGCAGTTCTGGCTTAGGATTTCAAGTAATCAAAGTGGGTATGGCAATCAGTGTAGTCAGGGCAACCAGGGTGGTTATAATCATCAGGGGAGTCAGCAGCAGCAACAGTCGGGTTACCAGAGCAACCCGAAGCAGTTGAATATTGGGCAGTATCATGTCTTCACCACTAGCCTGTGCAAGCGCGATCAGAAGCTTCATAAAAGGGCAGTGAACTCCATTGAACCGGCGGTGCCCCGTTACTTGCGCTGGTCTGAACAACCCATTGTGTGGAGTCGAGAGGATCATCCGCCCCGGGTTGATAATCCGGGTCATCTGGCATTGGTGGTGGCGCCTCAGGTTGGAGGGTATAAGTTCACTAAGGTGCTCATGGATGGAGGGAGCAGTATCAACATCCTTTATTATGAAACCTTCCGTTGCATGGGGTTAACAAATAAAAATCTTAAACCGTCAAACACCGTTTTCCATTGTCTGGTGCCTGGTAAATCGGCGTATCCAGTTGGGAAGATAGCTCTGGAGGTTGCTTTTGGAGATGAGCATCATTCAAGATCAGAGACCCGTATCATGCCCTGTTTGGACGGCTGGCTTATGCTAAGTTCATGGCAAGGCCCTGTTATGTTTATCTGCAGCTCAAAATGCCAGGTCATAAGGGGACCATCATAGTACATGGGAGCCGTAAGATCGCTTTGGAATGTGAAGAAGGTGATGCAGCCTATGCTGAGTCAGTTTGTGCAACAGAGGAGTTGAAGTTTTACAAGGATAATGGTGATCCGGCGGATATGACTTCTTTGAAAAAGCCAACTACAGAGCATGATCCGGCCTTGAAGTTTAAATCGGTTGATGAGACTAAGCTGGTTGATTTTATTCCTGGCGATTCATCCAAGCAGTTTAGCATCGGCGCTAACCTGGATCTGATATGGAAAGCGCGCTCATCAAGTTCATCCGTGAGAACCGAGACATCTTTGCATGGAAACCTTCTGACATGCCAGGTGTACCGAGGGAACTCGCTGAGCACACTCTTAATATCGATCCCAAGTTTAAACCGGTCAAGCAGTTTCTTCGCCACTTCAATGAAGAAAAACGCAAGGCCATGTGAGAGAAATTTGTTGACGGAGATGTTTCGAAGATGATGAAGCGGCTTCAAGGCGCGTGACGGTGTCGCTTTCCTTAAGGCTTATTTGTCCCCACCAGAAGGTGTGCACCGGGTTACCAACAATAGCCTCGTAGGATACAATGAAGCCCGTCGCCCGCAAGTGCACTCTTGACAACGACCTTGAACACTCTTGTGACAATACAGGACTATCAATGTTACTAGAATCCAATGCCCTGCAGCAAGCACTGTACCCTAGAGATCTAGCGAGAGAGAGCACTGGATGTTTGGTGGTATGCCATGCTTCAGTTTTTCACTTCTTTCTTGTGCGAATGAACTAAAAGCATCCTCCAGTATTTATACTTGCCCAAGGGTTGCCTCGAGGAGACACCTGCCCAGAAAGACGCTCGTTCGATTAGGCACCTATTCGAAACGTGCGGCCATCAGTCTAAAGCAACAAATGTCTCTTCAGCCAACAGACATCTCTTCGGCATCCAACCGCCACCGATTCACAAACATGCATGCTAGTGGCCGACCGGGACATCGATTCATTGCTGAGACGTGCAAGTGTGTGCTTGCTTGCATGCACTTTAATGCATTAAATAATGCACCCACGGCCATACCCTTAATTAGCCCAAGATAATTAGGCAAAGCATATTTTCTTTCTCTCTCTTTATCCTATTTACACGAGACACAAATATATTCCAAAATACAATAACTTTATTTATTTTGAAAATATCCAACAATTCCCCACCATTTTCAAAATAAAAGGAAATTACATGACTCAGTTTTACAAACGACTAAACTACCTAGATCTTCGATAGTCCTGGAATCTCCATGCATATATGTGGATGTCTTTCGATTGAATCCAATACTTAGTGGACGCGAATCAAAGTTGACCAGAATCGCAAGGTAGACAAGCTTTGAACCAGCTATTCTGTTCGACCAACCGGACCTGCGCCACACAGAGAAATTCATACCCTTTGAGTGTTCATTTTTGCTAACGCATTTGAAAGGCCATGCGTTTATACCCTTTTCATGAATGAATTCAGAATTCAAGCCCCGTACTCTTAGAAGCGGCCCCACTTCACATTCATATAGGTAGGGTCTATCGGAAGTACCCCATAACTAGTACTTCAACATAAGATTGTTATAGACCTATTAAGAGCAAACCAGCTCAACCTTTCTTGTTTACATTATGGTACCTAGCACTATGTCTCATGGGATGGAACAATATAATTAGTGCTAGCAATCACACATTAGGTGTACTTTGTCTCATTGAACTCAAGACTTAATGTTGGATATTAAGCGTTGAGTTGAGGTTCCACCTTAGGCGATTAATCAATGGGCTTGAGACCCATGCCTCTTCCCGTCTTGTGCACAATATCCCTAGCAAGTGCCTTTGTGAAAGGATCTGCTAGATTCTGACTTGATCGTACAAAGTCAATAGTGATAACTCCGTTTGTAATTAGTTGCCGCACCAAACTGTGCCTCAGTCCAATGTGCCTGGACTTTCCATTGTAAACTTCACTATAGGCTCTTGAAAGCGTGGATTGACTATCACAACGAATTGGCACCGGAGGTACCGGTCTAGGCCAAACCGGAATTCTTTATAACAAATCCCTTAGCCATTCTGCTTCTTGGCTTGCGGAAGCCAACGCAATAAATTCAGCAGCCATAGTAGAATCAGCTATACATGTTTGTTTCTTTGATTTCCATGATATAGCACCTCCAGCAAGGATAAAGATCCATCCGCTGGTAGAAGCATGATCTTCCCTATTAGTTATCCAACTGGCATCTGTATATCCTTCGAGAACAGAAGGATAACCACTATATGTAATTCCATAGTTCATTGTCTTTTTAAGGTATTTTAGCACCCTATAGACACCATGCCAATGTTGCTCACTTGGATTTTTAGTGTATTTACTTAAAGTTCCAATAGCAAAAGCTATATCGGACCTAGTGCATGTCATAGCATACATCAAACATCCAATAACTTGTGAATATTCTAATTGAGATATAGCCCTTCCATTATTGGACAATAGTTTCACATTTGGATCAATGGGTGTCGATGCTGAAATACAATCAAGATGATTAAATTTTTTCAGCACCTTCTCAATGTAATGAGATTGTGTCAAAGTAATGCCTTTGTCATCTCTTATTATTTTAATACCAAGAATGACATCAGCCACACCCAAGTCTTTCATGGCAAAATTATAAGCAAGAAAACCTTTAGTTAATTCCAGTTGTTCTAAATCAGTACCAAAAATTAACATGTCGTCAACATATAGACATATTACCACACCTTTTCCATTATCAAACTTGCTATATACACATTTATCACATTCATTTATTCTATAACCACTAGCTAACAAGACTAGATCAAATTTGTGATGCCATTGCTTAGGGGCTTGTTTTAATCCATATAAGGACTTAACAAGTTTGCATACTTTCCGCTCTTGTCCAGGTATAACAAAGCCTTCGGGTTGTTGCATGTATACCTCCTCATCTAATTCACCATTCAAGAATGCAGTTTTCACATCCATTTGATGAATGACAAGTTTATAAATGGACGCAAGAGCAATCAAAACCCTTATAGTAGAAATTCTAGCAACCGGTGCATAGGTATCAAAATAATCTATGCCTTCCTTTTGGGTAAATCCCTTTGCAACTAGTCGAGCCTTATATTTATCAATTGTTCCATCTACCTTCATTTTCTTTCTAAATATCCACTTGCATCCAATAGGTTTGCAACCAGGTGGGAGGTCCACCAAAATCCAGGTATTATTACCCATGATTGAATCCATTTCATCTGTAATTGCTTCTTTCCAGAATGAAGCATCATGAGACTTCATAGCCTCACTGTAAGTCAATGGATCAGCATCAATATTATAAAAATACACCCTTTGTTTGTGAACAGAATCTCTAGTCCCTTCTACAAGGTACATTTGAAAATCTGGACCAAAGGACTTTTCCTTTCTTGCTCTTTTGCTTTTCCTTGGTTCAAGGTTTTGACGTGTTTCAACATTTTCTTGTGTTTCCACATTTTTAGGAAGAATATCTTTGGGTCTAGGAATCGAAGTAAACCGACTTTCATCGAATATGGCATCCCTTGACTCTATCACAGTATTTACCAAAATATAGTCATTATTTTCAACAACCATGAACCTCCATGCCTTGCTATGTTGTGCATAGCCTATAAATACACATTCGATGCCTCTTTCACCCAGTTTTCTTTTCTTCGATTCAGGAACCCTCACAACATCCCTACAACCCCAAACTTTTAAATAGCTCAGATTAGGCTTTTTATTCTTCCATAATTCATATGGGGTCTTTTGGATTCTTTTAGTGGGAACCCTATTTAAAATATGACACGCTGTTAAAAGTGCTTCACCCCAATATCCTTGTCCAAGCCCAGAATTAGAAAGCATAGCATTTACCATTTCGGTTAATGTCCGATTTTTTCTTTCAGCGATACCATTTTGTTGTGGTGTATAAGGTGCAGTAGTTTCATGAATAATACCAGTGGACTCAAAGTAACTACCATTAATGTATTCTCCTCCCCGATCAGATCGCAAGCATTTTATGGAACAATCACAAAGTAATTCTACTTCTGTTTTGAAAATTTTAAAATTTTCAAGCGACTCATCTTTACTATGAAGCAAATGAATATAGCAGAATCGCGAGTAATCATCAATAAATGTGATAAAATATTTCTTTCCACCTATGCTAGGAGTGCTATGAAAATCACAAACATCCGAGTGGATTAATTGAAGTAATTTGCTAGTTCTAACCACTTTTGGAAAAGGTATCCTAGTGATTTTAGTAAGCATACATGTTCTACATAAATCACTAGCATTGCGTTTGAAATCTGGAATCAAATCGATCCTTGCCATATCATGCATTTTTCGAAAATTAACATGACCCAAATGATTATGCCAAATATAATGAGAAGACTCAAGCAAGTAAGCAGAAATATCATTCTTATTATTGATGTTCATCTTGAACATGCCCTCACACATGTAGCCCTTTCCCACAAATACACCGCCTTTGGACAGGACAAATCTCCCTGACTCAAAGACTAACTTGAAGCCATGCCTATCAAGGATACTACCAGACACAAGGTTCTTTCTAACCTCTGGCACATGATAAACATCACGAAGACTAAGTGTCTTGCCTGAAGTAAAATCAAGTATAACAGTACCTTTTCCTTGCACTTGTGCAATGGACGAGTTGCCCATGTACACATTGGTACCTTCTTCGACCGGTTCATAGGTCTTGAATAATTTCTTGTCCTTGCACACATGCTTAGTTGCCCCGGAATCAATCCACCATGCCGCATCATCTTCGAGAATATTAGCCTCTAAGATCATTGCTACAAAGTTTTTCTTTGCAGTACCACCGTCTTTGTTTTTACGGTAGCGACAATCTTTCTTCATGTGGCCAGGTTTTCCGCAACTCCAGCAACCAGCCGCATGCCGCTTCTTGTTCTTCTTGTCATTAAATGACGCACGAGAACGTTTCTTTGTGAACTTCTCCTCCTCCACCGCATGGATTTTGGCATTTTCAGCAATATGCTCTTTACCATCATCTTGTCGACGGTATTCCTCCTCGATGCGGAGATGGTTTGCCAAATCCTCAAGAGTCATGTCCTCTTTGTGATGCTTGAGACCTTTCTTAATCTCTTTCCATGTTGGGGGAAGTTTGTCGATGACAGAAGGCACTACAATAGTCTCATCCATGTGCAAGCCATATTGATTGAAAGAATTGTAAAGACGTTCTACTTCATAAAATTGCTCCATGATGGGCCTACCGTCAACCATCTTGTAATTATTAAAGCGACTAACAAGGAACTTCTTACTTGTAGCATCTTCCGACATGTAGCGAGCCTCTAATTTCTCCCAAAGTATCTTTGCAGTTTCCACATTATGATACACATCGAACAAGTTGTTCTCCATGCCATTCAGAATGTGACCACGGCAAATGAAGTCGTCATTGTCCCATTTATTGCGTTCACGTACAATGTTGTTGTTGTTTCCTTCCGGCCTCGGCGTTGTCAAGACATAGCCTACATTGAGAGTTGTGAGAAGAAACTTCATCTTCTTTTGCCAACGCAGAAAGTTGCCACCATCAAAGCGCTCCAACTTGACGAAGTCCGAAGACATCCCCTTCAATGTTGTGGTAGTGGAAGAAGCCATCACGACCAAAATAAGCCTTAAGAATGTGAGAGAAATTTGTTGACGGAGATGTTTCAAAGATGATGAAGCGGCTTCAAGGCGCGTGACGGTGTTGCTTTCCTTAAGGCTTATTTGTCCCCACCAGAAGGTGTGCACCGGGTTACCAACAATAGCCTTGTAGGATACAATGAAGCCCGTCGCCGGCAAGTGCACTCTTGACAACGACCTTGAACACTCTTGTGACAATACAGGACTATCAATGTTACTAGAATCCAATGCCCTGCAGCAAGCATTGTACCCTAGAGATCTAGCGAGAGAGAGCACTGGATGTTTGGTGGTATGCCATGCTTCAGTTTTTCACTTCTTTCTTGTGCGAATGAACTAAAAGCATCCTCCGGTATTTATACTTGCCCAAGGGTTGCCTCGAGGAGACACCTGCCCAGAAAGACGCTCGTTCGATTAGGCACCTATTCGAAACGTGCGGCCATCAGTCTAAAGCAACAGATGTCTCTTCAGCCAACAGACATCTCTTCGGCATCCAACCGCCACCGATTCACAAACATGCATGCTAGTGGCCGACCGGGACATCGATTCATTGCTGAGACGTGCAAGTGTGTGCTTGCTTGCATGCACTTTAATGCATTAAATAATGCACCCATGGCCATACCCTTAATTAGCCCAAGATAATTAGGCAAAGAATATTTTCTTTCTCTCTCTTTATCCTATTTACACGAGACACAAATATATTCCAAAATACAATAACTTTATTTATTTTGAAAATATCCAACAGGCCATTGGTGAGGAGGTAGCCAGGCTCTTGGCGGATGGGTTTGTCATTGAAGTATTTCATCCTGAGTGGTTGGCTAACCTGGTGCTAGTACTTAAGAAGAACGGCACTTGGCGTATGTGTGTGGATTACACAGATTTGAAAAAGGCTTGTCCATCTAATCCATTTGCTCTCCCTCGTATTGATCAAATTATTGATGCTACAGCTGGTTGTGAGCATTTGAGTTTTCTGGATGCTTATTCTGGTTATCATCAGATCAAAATGGCAGTTAAGGACCAGGAGAAGACATCATTTACAACTCCCTTTGGAGCCTTCTGCTATGTATCTATGCCTTTTGGGCTCAAGAGTGCCCAGGCGACTTATCAGCGCTGTGTGCAGAATTGTCTTCATAATCAGATTGGGCGTAATGTTCATACTTATGTGGATGATATTGTGGTGAAGTCGAGAAAGGAGGAGATGTTAATAGATGATTTGAAGGAAACTTTTGATAGCCTCCAGGTCTATAAGATGATGCTTAATCCAGCCAAGTGTGTTTTTAGTGTACCGGCAGGCAAGCTCTTGGGGTTTCTAGTGTCTAAAAGGGGCATTGAAGCTAATCCGGAAAAGATCAAAGCTATTACGTCTCTGGCTAAACCGGCGTGTATCAATGATGTTCAATGTCTGGCGGGCCGTATTGCAGCACTGAGCCGGTTTATCAGCCGATTGGGAGAGAAAGCTATCCCTCTATATCAGATGATGAAAAAGACAAACAATTTTGGCTGGAGTGATGCTGCTAATGCGGCATTGGAGGACTTGAAGAAACAGTTAGCTGAGCCACCTGTCCTTGCTGCTCCGGTCGATAAAGAGCCGTTGTTGTTGTATGTGGTTGCTAATTCCCGGGCTGTTAGTGTGGCCATCGTGGTGGAGCGCAAGGAGGCTGGGAAGGAATATTCGGTTCAACGGCCGGTTTATTATATCAGCGAGGTGCTTATTGAGTCCAAGCAGAGGTACCCACATTGGTAGAAGCTGGTGTATGGAGTTTTTATGGCGAGCCGGAAGCTTAAGCAGTATTTTCAGGGTCACCCCATCACTGTGGTCAATTCTGCCCCTTTGGGAGATATAATCCAAAACAGGGAAGCAACTGGCCGGGTTGCCAAGTGGGCCATTGAGCTTGGACCTCACCGGTTAAAATATATGCCTCGGACGGCAATCAAGTCCCAAGCGCCTGTAGACTTCATCAATGACTGGACAGAGTTGCAGGCGCCAGAAGAGAAGCCGGATCACACTTATTTGACTATTCATTTTGATGGGTCCAGGCAATTGGAGGGCTCAGGGGCTAGAGTCATGTTAACTTCCCCAAGAGGTGATAAGTTTTGTTATGTTCTCCGTTTAATGTTCCCTTGCACTAACAATGCAGCTGAATATGAGGCTTTACTCCACGGTCTTCGAATGGCTAAGGAGATGAATTTAAGCCAGGTTAAGTGCTTTGGTGACTCAGACCTGGTGGCTCAACAAGTGTCTGGTACTTGGGATTCCAAGGACCCGCTCATGGCAGCATATCGTTGAGAGGTGGATACGGTTGCTGGACACTTCAAAGGTTATCAGGTTGACCATGTGGACCGGCGAAAGAACGAAGCGGCGGATGCTTTAAGCCGTTTGGGTTCCCAACATAAACCGGCTCTACCCAATGTTTTTCTGGACGTTTTGCATAACCCGTCGGTCAAGCTACCTATAGAGGAGGATTTGGCTGTTCCTTATCCGGAGGCTCAGTTGGTGGCGGCTCTTCATGTTGTCCCAGATTGGATGGTTCCATATTTGGCGTATATGAACCGGGGCGAGTTACCGGAGGATGAAACTTTGGCCAGGCAGATAGTCCGGCGATCCAAGTCAATGACCATTGCCAATGGAGAATTGCATCATTGCAGTGTAACAGGGACGTTTCAGCATTGCGTGTCCCCTTAAGAAGGTTGTGAGATTTTGCGTGAGATCCACGAAGGGGATTGTGGTCACCATGCCGGTTCAAAGTCTCTTGTAGCCAAGGCCTTTTGTCACGGCTTCTATTGGCTGAGGGCTCATGCTGATGCTGAAGACTTGGTCAAAAAGTGTGATGGCTGTCAAAAATTCTCACGGCGCGCTCATGTACCGACTCAAGAGTTGAGGATGATTCCAATCACTTGGCCGTTTGCAACTTGGGGGCTCGATATGGTTGAGCCCTTTAAGAGATCCAAGGATAAGAAGACCCACCTTCTGGTGGCGGTTGATAAGTTCACTAAGTGGGTGGAGGCAGAGCCAGTCAGTAAGTGTGATGCAGCCACGGCAGAAATTCATCAAGAAGGTTATTTTCCGGTTTGGTTTTCCACACAGCATCATAACTGATAATGGCACTAATCTGTCCAAGGGTGCTATGAAAGAATTTTGTCAACATGAGCATATCCGGCTTGACGTGTCATCAGTGGCTCACCTCCAGTCTAATGGTCAAGCAGAGAGAGCCAATCAAGAGATCCTGAGAGGCATCAAGCCCCGGCTCATGGTTCTTTTGCAACGGACGTCGGGTTGTTGGGTGGAGGAGTAACCTTCTGTGTTATGGAGCATAAATACCACGCCCAATAGATCTACAAGTTACACGCCTTTTTTCATGGTTTACAGAGCAGAGGCGGTTCTCCCTAGTGACATCCGTCATGACTCGCCTCGTGTGGCGGCTTATGTCGAAGTTGACAATGAGAAGGCACGACAGGAAGCACTTGACCTGTTAGATGAGGGGCGTGACATTGTAGCAGCTCGGTCGGCGATTTACCAGCAAGATCTGCATTGTTATCACAGCCGCCGGGTTAGAACAAGAACTTTTCAAGAAGGCGATCTGGTGCTCTGACTCATCCAGGATCAGACTGATATGCACAAGTTATCCCCGCCTTGGGAACGACCCTTTGTGGTCAGCAAGAATCTGCATAATGGGTCATACTACCTTATCGATGTTCGAGAGCACAAAGACTCACGTAAATCAGAGGAGGAGACCCACCGGCCGTGGAATATTGCTCATCTTCGGCCTTACTACACCTGAGCCATAGGCTCCTCTTATGTACATATTTTTGACGATGTATATATTGTGATCAATATAATAAATCAGCATCCCTGCTAAAGTGGGGTCTTTGCTATTTTCCCTTAAGAGTTTTTGGTTACATGGGGGCTTCTGTTTATAAAGCGGAGTTCTAATTACCCATCGATCTGGCTTATAAAGCCACATAAAAAACATGGGGGCTTGTCACCCAAAGTTAAAAAGGGGCCAAAGAGAGTGTTGCGAGAGCACAACTCAAACATAGGCACCCACTGAGCACAACTCAAAATATTACCTGGGGGCTCTTTTGTTGCACAACAACAAAGAGTTTTAACCCTTGTAATAGGCTATCAAGCCAGGCTTGGAAGCCAGGTGTATTCACCTAAAACCCCGGGTTATCCTTCCTTTTGAAGTAAGTCACTCCGCCTAGGTAATCCTGGTACGACCCGCCGAACGTTTGGCAAGTCAATCTTATACAGACCTTGAACTTGTCAAAGTTAAATTGACGATTGGTTAATGTGAGGTCCATCTTAAAAGGCTTTGTAAAATGGTTTAACTCAGTGGCCTGGCAGCCCATGAAAAGCCTCGATTTTGGGCCTGGCAGCCCATGAAAAGCCCCGCGTCTTCCCATGATTTTATTCAACAAATTTTCTCTTTTTGAGGTTTACAAAATTTTATGATAAACCAGTGTTTATTGGCTCGGTCTGGTTTTTGACTATAAGTCACCACTATAAAATAATCCAGTGTTTATTAACCGATATGGTTTCAACTACAAGTCGCCAGTATCATATACGGATAATCCGGTGTTTATTACAACCCGGTACGGTTTTATTATAAACCGGCAAAATATGGGAGGAGTTATCAATACTCAAGATTGGGGTTATCACCCTTACTACAAAAAGTTGGTGAAACCAACAATGTGATTCAATGTCACAGGTATGATATAGTTCATATTTAATTATTTTTAATGCAGCCTTGGTTATAAACCCGGGTTATGTGTTGGGCATTATGACCCGTCCAGCGGTAAACCGCTAGGACACTTTAAACTTGTTGTATGCAGAAACAAGTTGACTAAAGCTGCTAAGAATGATAAGCAGACATAGTATAATGATGGCGGATTAACTATGTCATGCAAAATGAGTATGCACGATGGCATAGCAGGCAAAGTGTTTCAACTAGCCTATTACAAGGCGCTTTGATGCCCAAAAGAGTAATTGTTTTCAGCAAGTGTTGTGGCATGCAAAAGGCTAAACCGCCCTCTGGATCATGACTCCTCGCCGGGCTGACTTGACGGTTGTGGATCATCCTGCGCCGGTTCATCCTCCTCCTCTCCACCTAGTGGCTGGAAGTCAATGGTTGCCCAATCGATCCCAGTTAGGGCTTGGCATACAGCTTCATTGCTTATAAGCATGGAGGGTTCAACATCAGGGGAATAAGTATGCTTACAGATTGGCGGGATAAGATTTTGCACATCATAAGTTGGCACGTTAACTCGCTTGTTATCGGCGTCGTAAATTGACTGATAATGGGAAAGATCGGTTTCTTCAGCCAACTTGCTAGCCAAGGGACGCATTTCCCTCGTCAAAGCTCGGAGATCATCATTATCAAAATATGATCCGTCCTCCCTTAAGCTTGGATAGCCATTCCACACGTCAGTCGGATCAAGATCAGGTACCCATGCTTTCGCCCGGGTTAGTGCGGTCAGAGCACCAGCCCTTGCAGCTGATCTTTTTAACTCTTCAAACCGTGCAGGCAGCATCGACAACCTTTCTAAGGTTTCCTTGATTAAAGTTGGGGGCGGCTTGTTATGAGAGGCAGTACATATGATCCATTGCGCGCCAATATATAATTGCTCTATAAGAGTATAGGAAGCCTTAAATTTCTTCTGCATGTCAGAGCCCAGATGGGTAGTGCAAGTTCCTACATCATTACAAACATCGATAAACCAGCAGCTTATGGGATAATACATGTTGAAAGCTTATAATAAGGATATTTACCAAACACAGCAGTGGTCATGGAATTTATCTGCCGCTTCAAGCCAGTCAGCTCTTCTACCACCGGTTTAAGAGCTGCTTCTGCATCCTCAGCCCTTTTCTGTAATGTGGATTTCTCTATGTCCCAATCCGCTCGCTCCTTCTTGAAACTCTCCTTCAGCTTCTCCATGGCTGCTAAGACACTGGTCAACTCATCTTTGGCTTTGGAGGTTTCTGCTTGTTGGGACTTGATGTTTTCTTGAAGATCAGCGGTTTGGGATTCCTTTTTGCTCAGCTCAGCCTATAAGAGACATACATATCATGAGTTGGCAGAACATATTTGAAGTACCAAGCACATAACAAGTTATACACTTGATACTTGGGGGCTAATGCCTATTTGCTTGTTATCAGAAATTTTTGCAAGTCCCAAGCACAATACAAGTATTATTCCTGGCACTTGGGGGCTAATGTATATTTGCTCAAAGTAACATTATGGATATTCTTCCATTTAGTCAGCTTAGTGGATGATTGGTGTACAATGCTATTCAACAAAAGATTTGGCAGGATAAAAGTCCTGGTTCATCTTGAAAGAATAAACCGGCCCTTGGGGGCTACACAGGCGAAAGTTGCAAAGCTAATATTCTAAAGTCCCGGTTCATCTTGAAAATATAAACCAGCCCTTGGGGGCTACGCAAACACAGTTGAGGTATTACAAAGTCCCGGTTTACATTAATATCATAAACCGGCCCTTGGGGGCTACTAGAGTTGATATTAGAAATGGGACACAAGACAGAAACAGTTATGCAGAGTTAAGAAACAGTTACCTCATATCGCTCTTTCATCCGGTTCACTAAACCGGCTTCATAGTCGCGGCTTGTGTACATACGGTTCAGAAAGCCAGAATGAATGTCTTGGGCGTTGAGGTGGGCATAGCTTGACAAATCTGCATCCCATTTGGCTTTGTCCATGGAAGAAAATTCTTCCTTGGCACTATGCTTTGATAAAGTGACAGGATTGCCAGGGGTGTTGTGGCCAAAGCCAGTAATCATAATATCATCCGCCTTGTCATCAGCAGTCTTGACTGGGCTTGACGGTTTATCAGCAGCTCGGACCGGGCATGTCGGTTTATCAACATGGCCCATTGGATCAACTTCCACTTGTTCAACAAAAAGGTCATGATCTTGCGGTGGTGGATCATCAAGCATGGTGTCAGCATTGGCTTCTTCCGGTTCTGGAGTTTTTTCCGATTCAGTGACCACATTGTCATCAGTCGGTTTATTTAATTTGGACTTCTTGCTGGGCCTAGGTTTTGCGCCGAGAACAAACATAAAGGTCAATGCATCGGGCAAACATAAGGTATTAAAGGTAAATTTAAAGCATAACTCACCCAGGAACCGTCTTGTGGGTTGGAAGTTGTGTGGCCATTGACTCGCCAGATGATGAATGAGGTGTTCTCTGATAGTTTGAGTCAGACGGATTAAGAGGCTAACGGAAATAACCAGCCTTGGGATAGGAAGTATCAGAAATATAAGAGACCTCTGATCGACGTTTCCGGACCGGAGTATTCGGTAAACCGGCTGAGGTAACTACCTAGCCACTCTGCCGGGTTGTGCGGCGAGCTTTGTGTTGCTGCTTCTTCAAAGGAAAGTTTGGGTCCAAGTGAGCTAGGGGGTGAGAAAATCTTACTTTCCGTTTTGCTTGACGGATTTTCTGTGTTGGCAGAGGATCTGAACTAGAGGAAAGAATAATTAACTCTACATCATCAGCATGGCTAGCTTCGGCGTCATCCTGATAATAGTCATTGTCAATGAGGTGTATGAAAAAAGAACCAAGAGAATCAAGTTCTACCTCTGATTCCGGATTATCCAAATCATCATCAACATTTGGTTCAGAGGATTTGGCGATTCTCTTCTTGGCAGGTTTTTTGGTAACCTTAGTCTTGGGGTGAGGTGTCTTTGCCGGTTTATCCTGTGGTTTCTTCTTCCAGAACGGATCATCACCCTGTCCAAGATTGACAAAATTTTGAGGGAATATTGAAAAAGGTCAGATTAAAGTAAGAGTTATATGATTCTTACAGCGGGCGGTTTATTGAAAATGCAGAAGGGACTAAACCCTGTTTTGCTGCAGACCGCCACCGGTTCATCCAATATCTTTTTAACAGCTTCTGTAATTTCAGTATTAGTTAGCTGAATGTTGATATGCCGTTGAGGATCTTTCAAGTCCCCTGTATACTCGCACATCAAACCTGGGCGACGGCTTAAAGGCAGAATGCTCCAGGATATCCAGCAGCGAACAAAGTCAACGCTTGTTTAACTGTTCGCAACAAAGGCTCTGAGCTTTGAGAGTTGTGGTGCGTAGTTGGACCGTTCCTTTGCAGTAAGCCTTTGAGGGCATGGATGCGTATTGGTAAGCCGGTGAGCACGATAACCCAACAGAGGATTCTCTTCAATAGGAGACGTATCTCGGCAATAGAACCAAGTCTGGTTCCAATCTTTGGGGTGATTATGATGTTTGGCGTGAGGAAAACTGACATCTTTCCTCTTTTGAATTGAAACCCCGCCAAGTTCAGTATTGGGCCCATCTGTAAATTCAGTACGGCGGTTCAAATAGAAGAAGTCTCTAAACAATTCAACAATGGGTTCTTCCTGTAGATAAGCTTCGCAGAACACTTGAAAGTTACAAATATTGGACATAGAGTTGGGTCCAACATCTTGAGGGTGGAGTTGGAAGCAAGCAAGCACGTCGTGGAATTTTTTTGATCCGGGAGGACTGAACCCTCGACCCAGGTGATCAACGAAGACAATCACTTCTCCATCCTTGGGTTCAGGAGGATTTTCTGGAATGGGGGCCCTTCAATGTATGACATCCTTTTTTGCTAAGGCGCCGGTTGCAACGCACCCATTCAGTTTTTCTTCAGTAACCCAGGAAGGGACCCAGTAACAAGCATAAAATTGTTTGGCCATTTCAATGAAAAGCTGGAAAAAGATCAATGCCAGTTTAAGATTCATGACTGACAAGTATAAAGCATTGCAAGGTCAGAAGGAGAAGACGTTGAAGCATATATACATGTTGAACCAGATTCTGGCATTGGCAGGGTTACAAAAATGACGAATCGGCGGTTTAATAGAGGGCTAATGGTACCTGGCGGATTATAAATTTCTAAAGGTTAAACCGCCTACTTTGGTATGGAAGGCATAGATCTGAAATAACTAAGGGATGGAAAAACAAATTTCGCAGATTGATATGATAATTTCAGATCTGCAGCATGTCAGCAAATCAAAATATATTCAGACCTAAAATATAGGTGCTTAACCAGTTCATCAGGTCCAGATGAGTTTTTTTCTATACGAAGAGGAGGTTCTAAGGATGAAAAAGGGGACTATAACTACGACTGCACAGGAAAATGTCAGATCTGATATCGCCATTTATGCTATGGAGAAGAACTGGGAAGAACCACACTAAGCTTCGATGAACTCGTAGAAAACCCTAACGGGATCTATGGGAGGAGCAAAGAAAGACTCACCAGGGCTATTGAACGCGGAGGCGTACAGGCAGAACTCTGGTCGAATCAGGTTGATGCAGCGGCCGTTGTTGGGGCAGAGGCGAAGGTCAACGGCGGCGGCAACGCTCGAGTACTGAGGCGACGCGAGTTGGAAGAAAGGCGAAGATGCAAGGGGAGAAAAGGAAAGGGACCCTTGGCCCTATTTATAAGATGAAGGAATAAGCAACAGGCACGGGAATCGAGGAACCCAAAAAATGGATATGTGACAGAGCTGTCGCCTCAATTTTCGGAGGCTCGTTAATAAATTAAGGTATATATGGTTCTTTAATGAATAGGTGACGTCATGACGGTTTATTATAATCTTGGAAGATGACGTCATGGTGGATTACAAGGTTTATTCGAAGGTACTGAAGAAGAAATTTTCCTAAGTGATGAAGATTGACATGAACAGGTTCAAATCAATCTGGGGCCTAATGTTGGGGATATAACTACTGAGTATACTTGTAAAAAGTTATCCATATTGAATCCCATGAAGACAAGGATATGGCGCTTTATGGAGGAGATTAACAAGAAGGCCCAGAAGCCCAAAGGCGGATTAGGGCCCATAGATGTAAACCGCCATATGGTAGTTGACTTGTGTTGAAAGATAAGAAATGGTAGAAACTGAGCTGGACACGTTGATGAGCCGGCCGCGATTCTGTGAACCGCAGGGCGTCAACCTGTGTATATAAAGGGACGACCCGGCGGCAGTTTAGGGACAACAAAGAGCAACTCGAGAGCCAGGTCAAGCGGATTCGCTCCCTGTTCATCGGAACCCTAGCAATTCCTCATCAACTGGATTAGGCCTTTACCTTCACCACAATGGGTCGAACCAGTATAAACTCCTTGCATCCTTTGTCCCACTTTAACCCCTTTAAGCTAACCCGTCGCGATGGCTCCACGACTAAGTCCTCACACTAGGACATCTGCCGTGACAAAACCACGACACTCTGCATCACCCATTTATACGTGTGGACGCACATGGTGCTGGCATGTCCCATGTCCCATCCACATGATCGTGCAGTGTATTCTGAGATGTTGTGCTACTTGTATTGGTACTATTTTAAATAAATGTTGAATTGAAGCTTTTGTATTTTAAGCAATGCCACTCTCAGAATTAACTACTGAACTATTTTAAGAGAATTTCTCTGTTAATATGAATCAATGCAACCGTTTTAGAAATGCTACTGTCCTATACTTTGTTTTCCATCAAGATAAGGTAGATGCTTCTTCTTGTGGCCGCATGTTTCATCCTCCTTTATTGGCAGTAATTGTTTCCTTTTTGCCTCTATTAAATCCGGGATATCTATTCAACTTGTTGCTATAGCAAACTTAAATGTCACATCGGTGACTTTACTTGATTTCAGAGTAACTGCACAAAACGAGATTGGATTTCGTATTCGTGTTGGGAGATTCGTACGTGATCTTGTGTGCGTCATGACAGGTTGGTACTTGCCTTCATCCACATGATCATGCAGTGTGTTTTTAGATGATGTGCTACTTGTATTGGTACTATTTTAAATAAATGTTGAATTGATGCTATTGTATTGCTGTCTTTCCCCATTAAGTAGTGAACAAAAATGGGATCAACCCAGACATTATGCTTGTTGCTTTGTTACAACAAACTCTGCATCACCCCCTTTATAAGTAGATGGAAGCACATGTTGTTGTTGCGCCCACTCTCCTCTGGAACTGTTTATGCTTTTTCTTAATCTAATGCCGCTGGTAAAATTAAGCAATGCCACTCTCAGAATTAACTACTGAATCTTATTTCAAAATTGCAACACTTGATAGGGATTGGCGGGATTACCATTTTTGTGGCCGCATGTTTCATCCTCCTTTATTGGCCAGTAATTGATTCCTTTTTTGCCTCTGTTAAAACAGGGATATCTATTCAACTTGTTTCTATTGCGACATTTTGCTTTGCTTAATTTTGGTGGAACTGCACAAAATGAGACCGGATTTCCATATATGTGTTGAGATCTCTCTCAGGTCTTCCTCACGAGTTGTTTCAAATCTTGGTCTTGAAAGGTCAGTACCGACTTTCCTCAGAATTAACTACTAAATCTTAGTTCAAAACTGCAACACTTGTTAGGGATCGGCGGGAGTACCATTTCTGTTAGGGATCGGCCGGAGTACATGTTTAAGAAATGTATTGTTCAGATAATGCCTGTGTTATTATATATCAGTTATAGTGTTTTACAAATGGTACTATCCTGCTTTGTAGTTCTTTCTACATGTTTAACCAAGGTATTGTTAAGATAATGTCTCTGTTAAAATGAATCTGTCGCATGGTTTTAGGAATGATACTTTTCTGCTTTGTCGTTCTTTATACATGTTGAAACAAGGCATTGTTAAGATAATGTCTCAGTTAATATGAATGAATCACACTGATTGAGAATTGCTACTCTCCTGCTTTGTTTCCCATTAAGATAAGGTAGATCAGTAGATGTTTTTCTTCTTGGAGTACAAGTCATCAACCATTATTTCTCAGTAATTGTTTCCCTTATACCTTCCGTTGCTTATAGGGATATCAAAATTAAAGCTCCGTTTATTCTGACTTTGATTTTAGTTGAACTGCACAAAAGGAGCCAATGTGTCTAAGGCAAACTGCTGCATTAGTGGGTCCAGTTGTTCTTACCACTTTGCAGAAAGAAGCAGTCACTATTTGCACTACATTACACAAGGAATGATCGAGAAGCTTTATAGAGTATTAGTAGACGCTGGTGACATGACTAGTATGCAGAGAGCATAGGAAACTCTACAACACGTGGAGTGCACCGGGCAAAAAGTGCCCAAACAAGTACAGGAAGCCAGGACAGGACTCCAAATCTGTCAACGTCATTCTAAGCAACAATGATGGGGCATCTGGGTATGGTAATCTGTTTACCGTACTTTCTGTTTGTTAGTCCACCGATTGGTGGGTTGACACTGAGCCAATATTCATGTGTGTGCTGCTGTGTCTTTGTTTTCTTGCAGCATATAAATACGAAATCCACAGGGATACTCAGCTTGATTTTAGTGGAACTGCACAAAATGTTTAGATGGTTCGTGTCCTCCATAATGCTTCATCATGCACAATTGATCGAATGGTTCTCTAATCATTCGTCGTCACCTTGAGCCACCAGACTATTAGATGACAAACTGATGACAAACCCTACCCGTTCCACAATCATAGGCATTACATATTTTGAATGGGAAAAGCTTGTCAAAGTTGACATTAGTTTAATAAATTGGAATTGGAAAACCTTGTCAATTTTTGCTCATTGATGTTAGCCAGAAGACATGCATTTGATATTTTTGAGTGGGACGCCCTTTGTTGTGAGCAACATCGATCGTTTTTTCCTATTCCTGTCTTCAGTTCAGAAGTAAATATTTACTCTGCTGAGATGCATAGTCACATAATGTTGACTTATGTAAGATATTTTAAGAGTTTGTTTTGAATATTGTCTATGTAGTGTCAGGCCTTGTGTTTGATTGCAAAGTTGAGCTTGGAATGTTGTGGTATGCGGCATCACAAGCTGTTCACCGTGCCTCCTGAGAGTAATGCTTCGTATTGTTTTGCATATCGATCTGATGCCAGTGATCACTACAAAAAAAGACACATCCGTGACATTTTGGGCTGAATGAATTTTTTTTCTGTCATACATATGACACTTCAATGATGATAATTGTGACAAAACCCGGTATCATCATACATGTGGTCGGCTCCTACTTCTATGACAAAAAATCATGACAGAAAATGGGCTTTTCGTCCTGGGCGGGCCGGAGACGCAGCTGCATGACATTCTTTGGGCCGTCCATGACGGAAAAAACTGTGGTAGAAGCAAGGGCGAGGAAAATTTCGGGGAGTTCCCGGTTACGGTGGGAGGTCGGGGGCCGAGCGATGCGCGTTTCTCTCATACACGTACGCGCATGTGTGCGAGGCGTTGGCTCTAACTGAACCCGAGCGAGGCGTTGGGCTCCAACTGAACTCGAGCAATTGCACTACAGGCTACGCGTTACTGAACCCAAGCAATCGATCGATGTCTGTTAACTGAACCCGATTGAGCGATTCCTTCGCTACTGCTGCTAACTGAAGCCGATCGATGCTGCCTTTGGGATGAATAGTGAGCGTTGCGGGGGGTTTTGGATGAACAGTGAGCGGTGGCGTTGCCTCTGGATGAACAGGACCCCGTGGTGTGGAGGGCTGGATGAATAGTAGACGGTGGAGGGGTGGTTGAACAGGACCCCGTGGTGTGGAGGGCTGGATGAACAGTAGACGGTGGAGGGGTGGTTGAATAGTAGCCGGTGGATTAGCGCGCGGTGGAGGCTGGATGAAGAGGACCCCGTGGAGGCTGGAGGAGGTCGACGGTAGCCCGTGGAGGCTGGAGGAGGTTGACGGTGGAGATGAACAGTATCCCGTGGAGTCCCATTTTGCGGTACGCCACATCCCTCCCGATGAACACGACCCCCGTTTCGACCGTAGCGCTCCAACACAAGTCAGTTTCGTCCGTTTTGCGGTACGCCACACCCCTCCCGATCAACAGGATCCCCGTTTCGACCGTAAGAGGTCCGTTTCGTCTGTTTTGCAGTACGCCACACCCCTCCCGATCAACAGGACGTCCGTTTCCTCCATTTTGTGCTACGCCAGACCCCTCCTGATCAACAGGACCCCGTTCCAAACGTAGGAGGTCCGTTTCCTCCGTTGTGCAGTACGCCAGGCCTCGTTTCCATCGCCTGTTCCGTCCAAGCCCTCCCGACGAACACGACCACGCATTCCGTTCCGACCCAGCCGGTTGGCTCCCACGCGTTTCATTGCCTCCCGATGAACACGACGCATTCCGTTGCCTCCCCATGACCACGACGCATTCCGTTGCCTCCCCATGAACATGACGCATTCCGTTGCCTCCCCATGAACACGACGACGACGCTGTTTCTGCATTCCGACCTAGCCATGTACACGAGCCCTGGTCGTACATATGCGCGAGTAGGCGTTCGAGACCCTTCCCGTATGTACACATACGTGGCCGTATTTTCTTTCTTCCACACTAGCCGCTGTATGTACGTGTACCTATGTGCGTGCCTCTACTACGACACGTGCGCGCCTCTACTACGACACGTGCGTGCCTCTACATCGACCTGTATGTACATACACGTTCGCGACCAGAATGACAACGCTACGTACACTTCGACTAGGTGGGTCCCGACTGTCAAGCACTTCCTTGCTTGCGAAGATGTAGCTGGTGGGTCCCAACAGTCAGGGGACGAATCGTTTTGTTTTGTTTTGCCCGGACGCACTTCCTTGCGTGCGAAGGTGTAGCTGCTGGGTCCCAGCAATCAGGCGGGCGGATCGTTTTTTTGCCCGGACGCACTTCCTTGCGTGCGAAGGTGTAGCTGGTGGGTCCCAGCAGTCGAGGGCCGAATCATTTTTTTTCAGACACACTTCGTTGCATGCGAAGATGTAGCTGGTGGGTCCCAGCAGTCAGGGGGGCGAATCGCTTTTTTCCCGGATGCACTTCCTTGCGTGCGAAGATGTAGCTCGTGGGTCCCAGCAGTCAGGGGGCGAATCATTTTTTTCGCGAAATACGGTGGCCCGTCCGGTGGGTCCCCACTATCACGTGGGGGAATAATTATTTTGCGCGTAATAAAGAGGCACTTCCTTGCGGCTGCCATGGACCCAGCTGTCAGCCTCTCCATGTACAGTCTATGCCCGATGGAAGTCGTTCCTTGACCACGTTGACCACGCCGCGCCGAGAGCACCCGGGCGGTGGACGACGACGAGGCCTAGGAAGGGGACGACGCGGAGCAGGGGAAGACGCGGCAGTGGATGCACACGCGGAGAGGAGTGCGAGGGTTCACTGGTTCGGCTGCGCTGCCGTCGCCGCAGAATAATAGGGGGTGTGGGTGAGTGGAGGGATGGCCTGGCCAACGGTGGGAGTAGTAGGGGGCGGTGAGGCCTCCGCGGCAGCACAGCCGGCCATGGGAGGCAGGAGCAGGCGGCACGACCGGCGCTGCTTTGGGCGGCTGGAGCAAGAAGACCAGATGTTGAAGAAGCATGACGGCTGTTGGATGGACATCGTACGGTCACTGCAGCTAGAATCATTTATATTGACTAAGTTGACAAAGCCCTTGGTACGTCAACTTAGTAGGCCCACATGTCAGCTTCCGAAATGGTGCGCCCCAGATGTCAAGGGGAGGAATCATTTTTTGGGCGGGTGAAGCTAGAATATCCGAGATTGAAGAAGAAGCACGGCATCCATTTGGATGGACATCCAATGGCCACTGCTGCTAGAACTATGTGTTGACTATAAGTTGACAAAGCCTTGCATACGCGTCAACTCTGTTTTTTAGGGGACGCGTCAACTTAGTAAGGCCACAAGTGTGTGGCAGAGAACTTATAGCCCATTTGAGATTTGTAAGAATGTGTAGCCCATTTTTGAATTCTAATGGAATTTACTACAGCCCATTTACAGTTTGTTCAAAATACATCCCATTTCAACCAACCGTTCAAAACAGAATTCAATAAAATTTCCCACATTTTGATGGGATCCGAAATATTTTTATCCTGAAATTTCTAGTCAGATTAAATACAATTTCAATATAAATTTATATTATGTAAAAATCCAACGAAACATTGAGCTCGCAACAATTAATGAAATTAAAATTTTCAATATCCAAAAAATTATATTTTATAAAGTAATCACGTGTTTGGTGCATTTTTTTATAGTTACTGCCCAGTTTTTATAATTACATCCCATTTATTATTTCTTAAAGCCCATTTTCTTGTTAAGCCTAATGCATCCCTCCTAGGAAAGATTTGCAGCCCAGCGGGGCGGAGAATAACAACTTGACCTTGCCTGGGTATTCCTAAAAAAAAGTATAGCTGGGCTAGCCATTTTCAGCTTGAAAAAAATTAATATCTGGCCTGGGCTAGACGGGCCACAGCCTGCCCAGTTAATACCTGCAGCGATGTTTTCGTTGTTGTTCAGAGGAGAAAAATTAATATCTGGGCTAAACATCAAAAAACTCTGCAGTGCTCACACCTCAAAAACACAAATACTGCTCGAGCGGCTTGGTCACAGCCGTCGGGCGCTTCTTGTGCAATTCTCTCATTTATTGACTACTACATAGGTTGACAATGGTGTGGGACCGTGATGTCACGAAACCAAGAGGAAGCAAAATAAATTATATATATATATATATATATATAAAATAAGGAGGCACTTGCATACGTGAGGCTATGGACCTGGTGGGTCCCCATTGTCATCCTCTCCAAGTAAAGTCATCTCCTCGCCCGCGCGCGCTTTCCGCCCGAAACAGTCAGCGCCACCCGCCCGCTTCCCGGTGCAGGCGATTGCTCCGCCTTCAAACGACACAAGTGCCGTCCGTCCGTCCATCTGCCGCCCACATTAATGATACGCCGTTGCCGAGGCGGCTACTCCGGCGCCACACGTCCGTCCCTCCGCCCACCCACCATTGCTATATAAACTGCTACGCTGGCCATAACCGCAGTCATCCGCATCCGTTCCCTTTCTCCTGTCCACACCACTACTGCCCACCATGGCTTTCTCGCGCTCCAGCGCTCTTCGGGACGGGCGGACGATGGACCACTAGGAGATGGCAGCCATTGCTGCCGACCGGCTGGCCAGCAGGTAGCCGGAGGACGACGACGTCCCAATGGAGAACATGGTAGTCGACAATCCGGCGCCAACCCCCTCCTCCGCGCCATCCTCGCCGGTGCATTGCACCATGACCATCGGCGAGGCCCGTGCCCAATATATGGACAGGGTGAGGCAGATGCGTGAGGAGCAGTTCCAGGAGGCGCAGGCCGACGCCGCCTATAACCACCATCTCCTCCAGGAGCACCTGCGGCGGAGGAGCAGATCACCGCGGAGCGGGCGGAGTAGGAGGCGTTGCTCGACTCATACCGCTCCGCCCGCAAGGGCCGCCTCGAGCGCTGGCGGTACCATATGCGGGTGGCGGAGGCTGCGGCCGCCTACAAAGAGGCTAGCAAAGAGTGCGATAGAGCAGGCGAGGCACTGTTTGGCGAGACCGAGGACGAGGCACAGGACAATGCTGGCTCCGACGAGTCCCCGCTTCACTGGCGTCGACGAGGCCCTGCTCCGCCAAGGCCCCGTGGTGCCAACAACGGCAGAGGACACCGCCGGCTCAGCCGAGGCCCCGCCCTGCCAACAACGAGGCAGAGGACATAGCCAGCTCAGCCGAGGACCCACCCTGCCGGCAACATGGGGGAGGATTTCCACCGCTCCGCTGAGGCGTCGCCCGCCGGCAACGAGACAGAGGACATCGCCGGCTTCGCCGAGGCCCCGCCCCGCTGCCAACGAGGCCACACCACACAGAAAACGAGGAAGAGTAGAACACGGTTGGTCGCCGCCGCTCGGGTCCAAGTAAGGCCACCGCTGCTACCCTCCGGTTGAAGCCAAGCTAGGCGGGTTGACCATTGACGGCCGGTTAGCTTCTTGGCGGCGACGTGGAGTCGGAGAGCTACGCTGGAGAAGAACGCTACTTCTATTTAACTGCTAGTGCAGTTGGCTGACTGACACGTGGGCCCAACAGGCCACATGTCAGTTACGCAACTGCACCTATAGTTAAGTCACTGAAGCTTCTGTTCAGCTCAGCAGGACACAGGTGGGTAGCTTCGGTTAATTAATTATACCTCCAGCGCACCCCTTTTTAGTTGAAGAATGTATGAAATGTAATGAAATCCGGCATGTTTATATGAAATACGACCGTGTATGAATGAGTTTATTTTGATTAGTTCGAATTCCTGTATCACTGGCATTGGATGAACATGCAAAACAATACGTACTAGCATTATTCCTAGGGTGATCACCTCGTTTGCAGCAGTTTCACATGTACTCCCTCCGGTCCTTTCTAGTCTGCATACAAGTTTTGTCTGCAATCAAAGTATCTCTACTTTGACCAATCTTATACAAAAAGTATCCACTTTCACAATGTGCGAAGTAAAAAGGAACAGAAGGAGTACAAAGAGTTTGAGCAGCTTTTTAGCGTTTCTGTACATTGCAATCAAACACACATGCCTGGCAATTCATAGAGAACATTCAAAACAATCGATGATTATGCATCTCAGTGACTCACATGTCAGAGGTAATATTTACTTCACAACTAAACAATAAATAAAAAATTGATCGACGCTGCTGACAGCAAAGGGCGTCCCATTCGAAAATATCAAACGCATGCCTTGCTAAAATCAATGAGCAAAATTTGACAAGGTTGTCCCATTCCAAAATATCAAATGCCTACGATTGTGGAAAGGGCAGGGTTTGCCATCAGTTCGGACATTGACATGGCACCTCGTGCTAAATAAACCAGCTGTTCTTTTTGTGCAGTTCCACCAAAATCAACCAAATTCGTGCGTAGCTTGTATGATTCCGCCCTTATATGTTGCAACGCCTTGAACTTATCGGCACCTCCATTCTTGTGGTGGAAATGAATGATTCGATGTATTCATGAACATTTTGTGCAGTTCCCATTGAAATCAAGCTGAGCAGCCCTGTTTCCACAAATACAAAAAAGTGATTAGTATAAAGCAAACTGTACTATGAATTGACAGTTTCAACAGGCACATACATGGTCCATGTAGAGCACAGTTTTAGAAAAATGGAACTCACCAGAAAGAATCCTAGACCAACATTTTACTCGCGCATCACAGCAAAAAATGGAGATTTGTCAGTCCTTCTGAGCTGAAGTTAGTTTGGTCTTGTGGGGAGTAATGTAAGCATCCTTCAACTGCTCCTTTTGATGAGAAGATAGACAGGGCTTCTTCATCCTGGCATAATCGGAACTAGTCACTTCATGTACTCCATATTCTTCTTCAGAGGAAGATGTTCCTGTTGTGCAAAGACAAGAGGACTACTGAATGCTAGCATCCCTGTTTGCTCAAAAAAAGGAAAGGAAATATTTAAAACAGCATAGATGAAGCACTTCTCAAGGACAATACCACTTTTTCATGACAGTATCTAAACAGTAGCACAACACCAATAGAGATGACAAAGCTCAATCATATGGATGAAATCAGTGGGCGAGTACCAACCTTTGTCAGGAGGCTTATTGTGTAGAGCATACAGATGAAGCACTTCTCCGGAACCATCTATTGCTATCTACGGTGGTGGCCATGCTTACTATATACTCCTCAATTAGTTTAATGTTTCCAACATCTTCTTGTGCAGTTCCACTAAAATATATGGTATCTTCAAAGAAGATCCCTGTTTGCACAAGTAAAGATAATTACATATTACATTAAGAGTGGCATCAAATCAGTGGCAAAACAATTGCTCGTTCCAGCCATAGCAATAAATTAAGATGCAAAACTATATCATTACTTGTGTCATCATAGTTCCAGTGCTTCATTACAGCACCGGGAGTTGATTTTTGTTTTTCTTCCACTTGTTCTTCCCCTTCATCACTTGGTTCAATAACAGACAAGCTTCGCCTTCAATGTAAGATTTGGCATGTCAATTAGGGAGAACAAGTATAGTACTAAACTAAATTTTATGATGAAAGTGGCAAAATACAGGCCAGCAGTTGTGAAATATCCTTATCTTACCTCAATGGGATATTACGGTGCACATACAGATTGGAAGTCTTGTCTCCATTTGTGCAGTTCACTAAAATCAAGCAACATTATCATACAAGTAGCACAACATATGAAAGCACACTGCAGAATCATGTGAAAGAAGGCTAGTACTGACCTCTCATGATGCGGAATTCAAACAACTCATAAGAAGAAGATCTGAACCAAATTTGCCTTAATGGATAGGAAGTAAGATCTCCTCTTGTGCAGTTCCACTAAGATCAAGCAATCAAGCAACATTGTCGGTGTGACATTTTGGTTGAACTGCATAAAACACTCTTAAAAAAAGTGTTTAGTGCAGTGCAACAAAAGGTCACAATGGCAATGAGGTGAAGTAGATAACCCTGTTTACACAGAGGTGCAAAGGAAACAATTAGTGGTCAATATAGGTGGATGACACATAAGCTAACAAAAAGAAGCATCTACCTTATCTAAAAGGGAAAGAAAGCAAGATAGTAGCATTTCTCAAACAGTGGCATTGATTAATCTTAACATAGAGATTATATTAACAATAAAATTCGTTAAACATGTAATTTTCTTTTAACTGTGGCATTGCATCAATTTTCCAGCGGCATTATTAGAGGGTGTTTGTTTACAGGGACATTTTGGTGTAGGGACTAAGAAAACTCCGTGTCAGTCCCATCTAAACCAAATAGGAGGGACATTTAGGGACTAAAAGTGGGCATTTGGGACTAAAGAAAGAAGACCCCAAGGGAGTCGCCCGGCAAATAGCCCTCGAGGCTGTCGGGCACGCACGTGTTTGCGACGCCGATTTTTACTGCCAGCTCGTTAAGTGGGTTTCCCGCTTGGAAGCCGAAGTTTCGGTGGACCACGCCGGCATGGAAAGGGCCAATGCGTGCGAGTAACGCACCCTATCGCACCTCTGGCAAGTCTGAGGAGAGGCGGAGGACGCCGGTGCCGACGTTTAGCATGGACAGCAGATGGCGGCCGGATTTGCAAGGATCAATGATGGGATGCTTGAAGTGTTACAAAGACCCGGTTTATGATTAACAATCATAAAACGGCTCTTGGAGGCTACTTGGAATAGTATTTCAGCTATAAATCAATATACAAGGGAGAAGCATTTACCTCATATCGTTCTTTCATCAAATTCACCAAACCGGCTTCATAATCCCGGTTTGAGTGCAGACGGTTCAAGAAGCCGGAATGAAGCTCATCAACGTTCAGATGAGCATAGTTTGATAAGTCGCTGCTCCATTTACCTTTATCCCTGGCATTTTGCTCTTCTTTGGCACTATGCTAAGCCAAAATGATGGGATGACCAGGAGAGCTGTGGCCTGTTCCAGTAATAATAACGTCATCACCTTAGCCTTCAGGACTTTTGGTGGATGATATGGAATTTCATTGTCTTTCATTGGATTAGCCCGGTTTGGTTCTGCCGGTTCAGTATCAGGGGCGGCAGGCTCGGCATCTGTTGGTTCGTCAGTAGGTTCGCCGTCAAGGGGCGGATCATCAAAAGTTGTTTCAGGATGGAGGCCTTCCGGTTCACCAGTCTGCTCTGGTTCACCTCTTGGTTCTTCTTCTTCGGCAACAGGGTCTTCTGGCGGATTGGTAACCCGAGCTTTCTTGCTGGGTCTGGCTTTGGCCCTGCAAACAGAATAAAAAAGGATTAACATCCTGTTCAAAAGATGTAGGGCGCATTGAAAGGAAAGGTTTGTCATAACTCACCCGGCCACATTTTTCAAAGGGGGGAGTTGAGTTGCTATCGATTCACTAGAAGAGGAAGGAGGTGTCACCTGATAATTTGAATCGGACGGATTAAGAGGCTGTCTGAAATAACCTGCCTTAGGGTAAGAATGGTCAGAAGTAGGAGAGACCTCAGACCGGCGCTTCCAAATCGGAGTATCAGGTAAACCGGTAGAGGTGACCTGTTGGCCACTGTGCCGGGTTGTCCGGCGAGCTTCATGCTGTTGAGTCTTCAAAATAATGTTGTATCCAAGTGAGCAAGTGGATGAGAAAAGCTTACTTTTCGGATTGCTTGGCGAGTTTTTTGTGTTGGCTAGAGTGTAAACCGGTGGAAAGGGTAATTACCTCTACGTCATCAGCCTGACTAGCTTCTGCCTCCTCCTGAGGAAGATCATTGTTAACAAGATGCATAAAAAGAGAGCCAAGTGAGTCAAGTTCTACCTCAACTTCTGGGTCATCAGTATCATCATCATGTTCCATATTAATCCGGTCATCTGTTTTCTGCTTTGACGTCCGTTTTAAGGCTTTGGTCTTCGGGCGGGTTGGTTTGACCGCTTTGTCTCCAGTTGGCTTTGCTGCTTTCTCTATGGATTTTCGTTTCGAGAAAAGGTCATCACCCTATATATATATATATATAAAGAAGAAGGGTTACAGCTTGTATAAGTTAAAGATATTAGAGATGAAGAGGAAGTGTAATGCTTACAGTAGGCGGTTTGTTCTTGGTATAGAAGGGACTCAGACCGGTATGACTACAGACCAGTTCCGATTCATTCAGAATTTTCTTTAGACCTTCAGTAACTTCTTCCTCAGATAATTGGATGTTGCAGTGGCGTTGAGGATCGGCAACTTCACCGGTATATTCACACATTAAACCGGAACGCCGGCTTAGCGGCAAGATACTCCAGGATATCCAACAGCGCACAAAATCCACACCTGTTAAACCGTTCGCCATAAAGGCCCAGAGCTTGGCGATTTGAGGAGCGTATTTTGCCCTTTCTGAAGAGCTCAGGCGTTGTGGCATTGGGTGAGTATTGGATAATCTATGATCACGGAAGCCGGGGAGGGGATTTTCATCCTCAGGCAGTGTCTTTGCAATAGAACCATGTTTGGTTCCATTCCTTTGGGTGGCTATGGTGTTTGGCATGAGGAAATTCCACTTCTTTCAGCTTTTGAATCGAGACACCACCAAGCTCTGTGTTCGGGCCATTCACAAACTCTGTGCGCCGGTTTAAGTGAAAGAAATCCAGGAACAATTCTGCAGTTGGTTCTTCTTGTAAATAGACTTCACAGAAGACTTGGAAATTGCATAAGTTGGAGACTGAGTTGGGACCAATATCTTATGGATGTAGTTGAAAGCTGGCAAGCACATCTCGATAAAATTTTGACCCTGGCGGTTTGAAACCACAGCCTATATGGTCAACAAAGATTACCACCCCGCCTTGTCTTGGGGTTGGAGGATTCTCTGTTCCTGGAACTCGCCATTTGATCTCAGTTTTCTTAGGCAGAGAGCCGATGATAACCATCTCATTCAATTGAGCTTCAGTAACCCGAGAACGAGCCCAGTTGCACGCAGTGAATTGTTTGGCCATTGCAAAGCGAACAAACTAAAAATGAAAGGCCAGTTTATAAATTACGCATGATTATACACAAGAGACAAGGGAGTAAGAAACATGCTGATATGATAAATGGTACAACCCGGAGACTAGTATAATGAGAGAGAAAAGTAATGCTAGCACAGGGTTGATCAGACACTGTTAAACTGGAGCATAATTATGAAGGTAACTTGCTCTTCCGGTTTATCAGAGGGCTAGTGGCATAGACTATTTATACAATGTTAAACCGCTTATATTCGTGCGAGGAGAAACGAATCTCACAGGAACATAGAAACAGATCTCACAGTGATGTATAAAACTTTCAGATCTAAATATAAGACAGAAAAGCAAAAAATAATTGGATCTTGAAGGGATGCAGAACTGAAGCAATTTTTGACAGACTAGATCAGTTCTTTGCACATAAGGATTTGTGATGACCATGGTAGGTAAGCTACGGCAAGGGATGCATCAAGCATGAAGTGTCCATCTATTAAAGGAAGAACATGGAAGAATAGCACTGATGAACTTCGGAAGAACTGCGAAGAATGTCGAAACCCTAGAACAGATCTATGGTGAAAAGAGCAGAGAACTTACCGGAGCTGGTGAGGAAGCGGAAGGGCGCCACAGTATTCTGGTGCGTTCAGGGTGATGCTGCGGCCAAGGTCGGAGCAGAGGCAACGGTCGACGATGGCGGCGGAGCTCCAGAGGCTGAGCGGCCCGAGGAAGACGACGCGAAGAGGCACGGGGGGAAACGGTGAAAATGACCCCTTGGTCTTATTTATAAGGCGAAGTAATAAAATGGCAAGTACGGGAATCGAGGAGCCAAAAAAATGGATAAGTTAATAAAGGTGTCGCCTCGATGACTGGATATATATTAAATGAAGGAAATCTCCGACATGAACGGATGGATGACATCAGGGCGGTTTATCGTAATTTTGAAGTATGACGTCACGACGGTTTACAAGATCAAAAATGAAGATAAGAGAGAAGATTTTTTCTAAAGTGTGGAAGATTGACATGAACAAGTTCAAACCAATCTGGGGCCTAATGTTGGGGATATTACTACTGGAGGTAAATCGGCCTTATGTAGCCTTGTTGAATCTTTGAAGATTAGAAGCCCATGAAGATGTAAAGATGATGGCACTTTACGGAGGTCCCAAAGGCGGGTTAAAGTCTGTAAATGTAAACCGGCCTAGTCATGTAACTTGTATAGTTAGATAGAAAGAGAGAGGCCGAACCGGATACATTTATAAACCGGCTTCGGGACTCTATAGCTCGGCGGGCGTCAACCTATGTATATAAAGGGACGACCCGGCCGCGGTTTAGGGACAGACAACAACAACTCGTGAGCTAGACAAAGCGGATTCGCTCCCTGGCCTTCGAAACCCTAGCAATACCAATCACAACTAGACGTAGGCTTTTACCTTCATCGAAGGGGCCGAACTAGTATAAAATCCTGTGTCCCCTTGTCTGGTTTAACCCCTTTAAGCTAACCCGTTGCGATGGCTCCACGACTAAGTCCTTTCACGAGGACATCTGCCGTGACAAACCCATGGCAAAGTTAGTACTTGTACGCTACTAGAGTGTTAGTGGGAGTAGATAGTTCACTTGGCTATGATGGTTGTCAACGTGGAAGTTCAGTACTCTATATGTGGATCAGACGTGTTACTTTGCTCTGAATGTTGAACTTTCCGTTTGAACGTATGGAATGGTCTGTTATTTTTTAAATGGGTTGTATTTGTCCTCCACGGTTTAGAGGATGACTTGTGGGCCTAGCAAGTTGACGCGTACACAATCAGGAGATGATTGTACGTGGAGAGGGTGACAGCAGGGACCCACCAAGGTCATGGAAGTACGCAAGCAAGTGCCTCCTTATTTCAAGCCAATAAAAAAATGGCTCCTCCTAGTGGATTTCTGACATCTGGGTCCCATGCCATTGTCAACGTAGTCAATAAACAAGAGAATTGCACAACGAGCGGCTAACACCAGGGACCTAGCAGCTCGCCCAGTTATTTTCCAAATCTGGTGTATCCGAGAAATGCCACTACAATTTCCAAACTTTGAAAAATGCCATTTCATGCCATTTCTAGTGGCATTTTTCGAAGTCTGGAGTGGCGTTTTTCAAAGTTTGCAAAAATTGCAGTGGCATTTTTCAAAGTTTGGAAATTGCAGTGGCATTTTTATGAATCGCCATAATTGGAGTGGCATTTATCTAATTTGTTTCTGAGACAGAAGCATGGTGTCAACTGTGCTATGCGGGACACTCCGGCCTGTCTAGACAACCTTTTCTTTTATGTTTACCACAGACCAGCCCAGTAGTTTTTTTCTTTCTGAAAATGGCTAGCCCAGTTTTTTTGTGATTTGTCAAGTAAGTCGCTTTATCAGGCCTATTGGGCTGCAAATCTTTCAAGACGAGGAGAGCTTCATTCGGCTGGCCGAGAAAATGGCCTATCAGTAATGAGAAATGGGTTGTACATTTTTAAAACACATCAAACCGGCAATTATTTTCAAATATCTTTTTTTCATTTCAAGATTTTAAATTGCCTTGATTTTTATGCGTGGACAATTTATTGGATTTTATATTGATATACCTTTATTTTTAAAACCAGTCTGAATGTGACTCGAAATTTCGGTATTAAAAACAGTTCATACCGCACCGACATATGCAAAATTTCGTATAATTTTTTAACCGTGGCCACAATATGGGCTGTAATGCTAACATAAAGAATATGGGCTCCAAAAAACCCGTAAGAATTAGCAAATGGGCTATAAATTATTTGAAATAATGGCAGATGGGCTGTATGCTGTATTCCACAGATTTGAGGATTTCCACAGATGGCCTGTATACTGTTGGATGTCCATCCAACGGCCGTCGTGCTTCTTCAATCTCTGCTCTTCCTACTCCAGCCGCTCAAACAAGCGCCGGCGGGACTGCATGCTCCCTCCTCCCCGCGGCCGGATGTGCTGCCGCGCAGGCCTCACCGCCCCACGGTACTCCCATCGCTGGCCTAGCCACCCCTCTACTCACCCACACCTGCTGTTATTCTCCAGCGACGGCAGACGAACCAGTAAACCCTCGTACAGTCGTACTCCCCTCCGCGTGGGAAACAAAAACAACGGCCGAGTCTTCTCTGCCTCCATGTCGTTCCCTTCCTAGGCCTCGCCGTCGTCCACCGCCCTGGTGCTCTCGGCGTGGCGTGGTCATCGTGGTCAACGACCGACATGCATCTGAAGTGGAATGTACGTGGAGAGGCTGACAGCTGGGTCCACGGCCGCACGCAAGGAAATGCCTGCTTATTACGCGCAAAATAATGATTTCCTCCACCTGACATCTGGGACCCACCGAAACGGCCTCTGTATTTCGCGAAAAAAACGTTACCGCCGCTGACAGCTCGGACCCACCAGCTATATCTTCGCACGCAAGGAAGTGCCTCATTATTACGCACAAAAAAATGAATACTCCCCCTGCTAGCTGGGACCCAGTATAGTGGGCCTACTAAGTTGACGAGGACGAAGGGCTTTGTCAACTTAGTCAATATGCACGATTCTAGCTCGACTGACCGTACGATGTCCATTCAACGGCCGTAGTGCTTCTTCAACCTCTGGTCTTCTTGCTCCAGCCGCCCAAACCAGCGCCGGTCATGCCGCCTGCTCCTGCCACCCGTGGCCGGCTGTGCTGCCGCGGAGGCCTCACCGCCCCCATACTACTCCCACCGCTGGCCAGGCCATCCCTCCACTCCACTCACCCACACCCCCTATTATTCTGCGGCGACGGCAGCACAGCCGAACCAGCGAACCCTCGTACTCCTGTCCGCGTGGGCATCCACTGTCGCGTCTTCCCCGGCTCCGCGTCGTCCCCTTCCTAGGCCTCGCCGTCGTCCACCGCCGTGGTGCTGTCGGGGCAGTGTGGTCAATGTGGTCAACGACCAAATTCCATCGAAAGAATACTGTACGTGGAGAGGCTGACAGCTAGGTCCACGGCAGCCGCAAGGAAGTGCCTCCTTATTATGCGGAAAATAATTATTCCTCCACCTGACAGCAGGGACCCACCGGACGCCCACCAGTATATCGCGAAAAAAACATTTGCCCCTGACTGCTGGGACCCACCCGACGAGCCACCTGTATTTCGCGAAAAAAACGTTCCCCCTGCTGTCAGCTCGGACCCACCGGAAGTGCCTCCATATTACGCACACAAAAATGAATACCCCCTGCTAGCTGGGACCCACCTTGGTGGGACGCTGACTTGTGGGCCTACTAAGTTGACGGGGACGGAGGGCTTCGTCAACTTAGTCAATATGCACGATTCTAGCTCCAGTTTACGTACGATGTCCATCCAACGGCCGTAGTGCTTCTTCAACCTCAGGTCTTCTTGCTCCAGCCGCCCAAACCAGCGCCGGTCGTGCCTCGTGCTCCTGCCTCCCGTGGCCATCTGCGATGCGGCGGAGGCCTCACCGCCCCCTACTACTCCCACTGCTGGCCAGGCCATCCCTCTACTCACCCACACCCCTTCTTATTCTGCGGCGACGACAGCCTCACACCGCAGCGAACCAGTGAACCCTCATACTCCTCTATGCGTGGGCATCCACTGCCGCGTCTTCCCCGGCTCCCCGTCGTCCCCTTCCTAGGCCTCGCCGTCGTCCACCGCCCTGGTGCGCTCAGCGCGGCGTGGTCAACGTGGTCAAGGAACGGCTTCCATCGGACGTGGACTGTACGTGGATAGGCTGACAGCTGGGTCCACGGCCACAGCAAGGAAGTGCCTCCTTATTACGTGAAAAATAATTATTCCTCCACCTGACAGCGGGGACCCACCGAACAGGCCACCGTATTTCGCCCCCTGACTGCTGGGACCCACCAGCTACATCTTCGCAGGCAAGGAAGTGCCTGACAGTCGGGACCCACCTGGTCGAAGCGTACGTAGCGTTGTCACCTGGTCGCGAACGTGTACGTACATATATACCGGTGGATGTAGAGGCGCACATGTGTCGTAGTATAGGCGGCCAGGGTGCAAGAAAGAAAATACGGCCATGTACGTGTACATACGGGCGGGGTCTCGAACGCCTACTCGCGCATACGTACGGCCAGGGCTCGTGTACATGGCTGGGTCGGAATGGAGAAACATCGTCGTCGTCTTGTTCATGGGGAGGCAAAGGAATGCTTCGTGTTCATGGGGAGGCAACGGAATGCGTCGTGTTCATGGGGAGGCAACGGAATGCGTCGTGTTCATGGGGAGGCAACGGAATGCGCCGTTTTCATCGGGAGGCAACGGAACGCGTGGGAGCCAACCGGCTGGGTCGGAACGGAATGCGTGGTCGTGTTTATCGGGAGGGCTTGGACGGAAGAAGCGATGGAAACGAGGCCCGGCGTACCGCAGAACGGAGGAAACGGCCTTGTGTTCGACCGGCCATGTTCGAAACGGGATCCTGTTCATCGGGAGGGGTCTGGCGTACCGCAAAACGGAGGAAACGGACCTCCTACGGTCGAAACGGGGGTCCTATTGATCGGGAGGGGTGTGGAGTACCGCAAAACGGAGGAAACGGACTTGTGTTGGAGCGCTACGGTCGAAACAGGGGTCCTGTTCATCGGGAGGGGTGTGGCATACCGCAAAACGGGACTCCACGGGATACTGTTCATCTCCACCGTCGACCTCCTCCAGCCTCCACGGGCTCCTGTTCATCCAGCCTCCACAGCGCGCTACTCCATCGGCTACTATTCAACCACCCCTCCACCGTCTACTGCTCATCCAGCCCTCCACACCACGGGGTCCTGTTCAACCACCCCTCCACGGGCACCCCTCCACCGTCTACTGTTCATCCAGCCCTCCACACCACGGGGTCCTGTTCATCCACCCCTCCACGGGCACCCCTCCACCATCTACTGTTCATCCAGCCCTCCACCACACCACGGGGTCCTGTTCATCCAGAGGCAATGCCACCACTCACTGTTCACCCAACCCCCCTCCCCCCGAGCTCTCATGTTCATCCCATCGATTAACTTTAGTTAGCAGCAGTAGCGAAGGAATCGCTCGATCGGGTTCAGTTAACAGCCATCGATCGATCGATCGCTCGGGTTCAGTAATGCGTAGCCTGCAGTGCAATCGCTCAGTTTCAGTTAGAGCCCAACGCCTCGCTCGGGTTCAGTTAGAGCCAACGCCTTGCACACACGCGCATACGTGTACGAGAGAAACGCGCATCGCTCAGCCCCGACCTCCCACCGTAACCGGGAACTCCTCGAAATTTTACTCCCCCTCGCTTCTACCACGGTTTTTTCCATCATGGACGGCCCAAAGAATGTCATGCAGCTGCGTCTCCGGCCCACCCATGACGAAAAGCCCATTTTCTGTCATGATTTTTTGTCATAGAAGTAGGAGCCCACCACATCTATGATGATACCGGGTTTTGTCACAATTATCGTCATAGAAGTGTCATATGTATGACAGAATTTTTTTTCGTTCGGCCCAAAATGTCACGGATGTGTCTTTTTTTGTAGTGGTCCTCGCTTTGTGATCCCTTTTCCTTGTTCTCGGCATTTAAATTGCCAGCCTGTTTAAAAGCCCAACAATCCCTCTTGGTATGATTGGCTTGTTTGTCTGGGGTGCCATGTATTTGGCACAGACGATCGAGTATGCGGTCCAAGCTGGATGGTCCCTCGTTGTTCCTTTTGTAGGGCTTCTTCCGCTGGCTGGACTTGGAGCCGCTGAATCCGGCGTGAACTGCTGTGTCATTGGTGTTATCGCCATTACTTCGGTGTTTGTGTTTATTGCGCCGGAGCTTGCCGGTGCTGTTTTTGGCCTCAGAGGGGCCTGCCTCGTTGGCTGTGTTTGTACTATGAGCCAGCCAACTAACCTCACCCGCGCAAAAGCGGGTCATGAGTGCCGTGAGGGCTGCCATGGATTTCGGCTTTTCTTGGCCGAGGTGGCGGGCGAGCCATTCGTCGCGGATGCTGTGTTTGAAGGCCGCTAGGGCTTTGGCATCCAGACAGTCAATGATCTGGTTCTTTTTGGTTAGGAACCTAGTCCAGAATTTTCTGGCTGATTCTCCAGGTTGTTGAACTATATGACTTAAGTCATTGGCATCTGGTGGCCGGACATAAGTGCCTTGGAAGTTCTCAAGAAAAGCTTCTTCCAAGTCCTCCCAGCTGCCGATAGAATTTTTAGGCAGGCTATTTAGCCAGTGTCTAGCTGGCCCTTTTAATTTTAGTGGGAGGTATTTGATGGCGTGGAGGTCGTCTCCTCGGGCCATATGGATGTGGAGAATAAAATCTTCGATCCACACTGTGGGATCGGTTGTTCCATCGTATGATTCAATATTGACGGGCTTGAACCCCTCGGGGAATTCATGATCATGTACTTCATCCGTGAAGCAGAGAGGGTGTGCGGCGCCTCTATATCGGGCCGCATCACGGCGCACCTCCGATGAAGTCCGTCTGCGGTTATCGGTCCGGGCATGACTAGGTTTGTCACATCCGAATAGGTAGTCGTCATCCCGAGTCGGGAAGCGTCCTCGCGATTCGTAGATTGATCTGGTATGTCCTGCTCTACTGTCAAGGTCCTGCCGAAGGTCGTATGTATGGTCGCCAGCTGTTCTGTCCCTGTGTTTGCAGGCAGTGGGGCGGGCTATTGTTCGGCCTGAGTTCCGTTTTATCCGAACTGCGAGGTGGTCGGTCCACCGCACTATCCCGACCACGTGGTGGTCGTTCCGCATTACGCAAGGGAGGTATGGGATCTAGTGCCTCCTTGTCGAACTGAGGTAGCGGTCTGCGCTTTGTGTAACTCTTGGCTGGGCGCTTGGGGCCGTGTTTTTCGGCTGCCAGGACATCGGTCCACCTGTCAATGAGTAGGTCTTGATCGGCTTGGAGCTGCTGCTGCTTTTTCTTCAGGCTTCTTGTAGTAGCTATTAGCTGGACCTTGAAGCGCTCCTTCTCGAGGGGTGCCTCAGGCACGAGGAAATCCTCACTGCCGAGGCTCTCCTCATCCTCGGAGACTGGACGATAACTATCATCGTCCGGGTCATTGGGCATGGCCTGTTTATCAGGGTTAACTTGCCTGTTGTCGTGTTCCTCCTGTTCAGATGTAGCTCCAACAGGGTCTTCATTGTTTTTGGCGTTGCCTGGAGTACTATTTTCTCCGGTGCCAGTATTGCCATCCTTTGAGCGACGAGGCTTAGAACGGCGTTTAGGGCGCCGGCGCTTGGACTATGTCTCAGAAGGTTTATTCGCAAATGGATCTTCTTTGTCATCGTCGCTAGCGTTTTTAGGTGTGTCAACCATGTACACATCGTACGAAGAGGTGGCCGTCCAACGCCCAGTGAATGGCGGGTCTTGGCCTTGCTCCTTGTCGGCATCGTCGTCCATACCATCGATGTCTTCGGAGCCATAATCAAGCACGCCGGTTAAGTCATCGACAGTGGCTATGAAGTGGGTGGCAGGTGGGAAGCAAAATTCCCCGTCATCAGCCTCTAGCTCGAACCGAACATAGTTCAGCTATGATTCCTTCTCCAAGGACAAATTCTTTAAAGAGTTTAGCACATGACCCAAAGGTGAGTGTTGGAAGACGTCTGCGGCGCTGAATTCAAAAATCGATAACCGATCCAGCTTGGTGTCCGCAGGCGTACATGGTCCGGAACTTATAGCCGAAGACGAGTCCGGAGTTCTGTTGACGCAAGTATTGCAGGGTGTCGAGTCTGTGTGCGGCTCCAATGCTGCGGACTCTGTGGCCTCGGATGGCACGATCTGCTCTGGTTCCAAGGCCGTTGCAGCAATAGGAACCATCTCCTGGACGTGATCCAATGACAGATTTAAGTCATGTTCATCAGAGCGAGGGGGAGCGATCGTCGCGGTCTCTGTCGTGGTTTTGTCACGGCAGATGTCCTAAGGAAAGGACTTAGTCATGGATCCATCGCACGGGTTAGCTTAAAGGGGTTAAAGCGGACAAGGGACGCAGAGAATTTATACTAGTTCGGCCCCTTGCGATGAAGGTAAAAGCCTAATCCAGATGTTCTGGAATTGCTAGGGTTTCGATGACCAGGGAGCGAATACGCTTTGCCTGAGTCTCGAGTTGTTGTCTATTGTCCTCAAACCGCCACCGGGTCATCCCCTTATATACATGGGTTGACGCCAGTCGGTTTACAGAACCCCGAGGCCGACTCATAAACGTGTCCGGCCACGGTCTCTACTCTTTCTATCTTACAACACAAGTTTACATATCAACGCCGGTTTATGTCTACAGGCCTTAAACCGGCTTTTGGGCCCTGATCCTTCATAAAGCGTCACTGTCTTTGTCTTCATGGGCTTCAGATATAGTGAACCATTATGGGGCTAACCCGGCCTCTCCTGGCCGGTTTACGCCCAGTAGTAATATCCCCAACATTAGGCCCCAGATTGATTTGAACCGGTTCATGTCAATCCTCAATACTTAAGAAGAATCTTCTTCAGCACCTTCACATAGTCTTGTAAACCGCCATGACTTCAACTTCCAGGACCATGATAAATCGCCATGACTTCATCTGTTATTAAAAACTGCGTATAACCCACCTTCATTGATGGGCCTCCAACAATTGAGGCAACAGAGCTGTCACATATCCCATTTTTTTGGGCTCCTCGATTCTCGCGCCTTCCTTTTATCCATTCACCTTATAAATAAGGACGAGGGGTCCCTTTCACTTTCCCCCTCGTGCATCATCGCGTCATCTTCTTCCTCGCGCCGACCGACCCTCAAGCTCTACCGTCGCCGTCGTCCTTCGCCTCTGCCTCAACGACGGCCACTGCATCAACCTGACCGTACCAGAGAAACGCGGCAATCCTCCGCTGCTTCCTCAGCACCAGTAAGTTCCTTCTTTCCTCACTCCAGATTCACCATTAGGGTTCGGTGTTCTTCATAGCTCTTCAAAGTTCTTGAAACTATTCTTCCTTGTTCCTCTTCAGTAGTACCAATGGCTAGTTAGATCTGATTTCTCCAGCGTCCTTGTAGTTTAAACTCCTTTTTTTGTTAGGGCTTAAAACTCATCTGAACTTGCTAAACTCTTCAAACGCTTGAACTAGGTCAGAATATATTTTGATTTTCCAACGCACGATAGATCTGAAATTATCATGTCTCGTCGTGAAACTTGTTTTTCCTTCACTTACACACCTTCAGACATATATCTTCAATACCAGATTAGGCGGTTTAACCTCATAGAAAAATGATGACCCAGTAGATACCATTAGTCCCCTGTTGAACCGCCAATGCATTCATCATTGTACTGTCTCTATTGTCAAACTCCGGTTTACCGATAACAAACCCCGGTTTAACAATATGCTTACGTCCTTCTACTGCCTTTATAGCTATTCACTGTGTATCTTTAACTGGCAATAATCATGTTTCAGCTTCTCATAGCAATGGCTAAGCAAGTCTATGAATGCAACTGGGTTCCTTCCTGGGTCACGGAAGATCAGTTAAACAGATGCGTCATAACGGGCGCTTTGGCCAAGAAAGATGTCATCCACTGGAGGGCCCCTGGCCCGGAAAATCTTCCTACACCCAAGGACGGAGATGTAGTCGTTTTTGTTGACCATCTGGGCCGAGGCTTTAGCCCTCCCGGTTCAAAATTCTTCCGAGATGTAGTGGCTAATTTTCAACTCCGCCCTCAAGACATCGGTCGAAATTCTGTGACCAACATCTGCCACTTCCAAGTCTTCTGTGAAGCTTATCTGCAAGAGGAACCTACAGTTGAACTGTTTAGGGATTTCTTTCACTTAAACCGTCGCACAGAGTTCACAGATGGACCCAATACTGAATTGGGCGGAATGGCGGTTCAGAAAAGGAAGGAAGTCACTTTCCCTCATCCCAAGCTCCACAGTCACCCCCAAAGAATGGAACCAGACCTGGTTTTATTGCAAAGATACATCTCCAACTGATGAAAACCCCCTGCCGGGTTACCGCCCTGAATGCCTTAGCAATACACATCCTTTTCCTCAGAGGTTAACATCAAAGGAAAGGGCCAACTATGCCCCATAGCTGTCGAAGCTTAGAGCCTTTATGGCTAACGGTTTAACAGGTGTTGATTTTGCTCGTTGCTGGATCGGCTGGAGCATCCTTCCCTTAAGCCGGCGCCCCGGATTGATGTGTGAATATACAGGGAGTTTACCCGACCCTCAATGGCACATTGAAATTCAACTAACAGAAGCTGAAATTACTGAGGCTGTCAAGAAAATGCTGAATGAACCGAAGGCCATCTGCAGCCAAACCGGACTAAGTCGTTTCTGTACCTTTAACAAACCGCCATCTGTAAGAATTATCTAACTTCCTTACTGTAAGTTACCTCTTTTCAACATATTTCCTGAGAGTTTGTCTAATTTTGACAGGGTGATGATCTGTTCCAGAATAAAAAGCCACAAGACAAACCAGCAAAACCGCAAGACAAACCGGCCAAACCAGTTCGCCCAAAGACCAAGTTGTTTAAAAAACCTTCCAAGAAAAGGACCACTGCATCCTCCGAGCCAAATGCTGATGACGATGTGGGTAACCCGGAATCAGAGGTAGAACTAGACTCTCTTGGTTCATTTTTCATACACCTCATTGACAATGATTATTATCAGGACGACGCTGAAGGCAGTCACGCTGATGATGTAGAGGTAATCATTCTTTCCTCCGATTCAGATCCTCCGCCAACATCAAAAATCTGTCGAGCAAACCAGAAAGTAAAATTTTCTCACCCCCTTTCTTACTTGGACCCAAACTTTCTTTTGAAGACGCAGCAGCACGAGGCTCGCCGCACAACCCGTCACAGCGGCCAAGTAGTTACCTCCGCTGGTTTACCGAATACTCCGGTTCGGAAACGCCGATCAGAGGTCTCTTATACCCTTGACACTTCATGCCCCAAAGCGGGTTGTTTCCGCTAGCCTCTTAAACCATCTGATTCAAATTATCAGGGTACTTCCCACTCATCTTCTGGCGAGTCATCAACCACAAAGCTTCCACCCCTCAAAACAGTTCTTGGGTGAGCTATACACTTGTTTTTATCCCTGATGTGTTATCTTTATAGATTGTACTGATCCTCATATTTATTTTTCTCAGCGCCAAGCCCAGACCCAGCAAGAAGGCTCGGTTGAATAAATTGGCTGATGATAACGTGGCTATTGAACCGGAAAAGACTCCAGATCCTGAAGAGATCGATGCTAATGCCATGCTCAATGATCCGCCGCTTCAAGACCAGGACTTGTTTACTGAACAAGTAGAAATTGACACCACAAGCCATGTTGAAAATCCGTCCAGCCCGGCCCGACCTAATGATAAACCGGCCAGCCCAGCTAAGGACACTGACAATCCGCCAACTCCCGTGAAAGCTGCTGAAGATAAAGAGGATGATGTTATAGTTACCGGCATGGGCCACACCGCTCCTAGCAACCCAGTCGCTTTGTCCAAACATAGTGCCAAGGACGAGCTTTCTACTATGGGCAAGGGCAAATGGAGCACCGATTTGTCTAGCTACACTCATCTCAGCGCCCAAGACATTCACTCTGGCTTCTTGAATCGTCTGTACACCAGTCGTGATCATGAAGCCGGTTTAGTAAATCTGATGAAAGAGCGATATGAGGTAACCATACAACTATGTCTTTTATGTCCATTTTCAAATATCAACTCTAGTAGCCCCCAAGTGACAGTTTATGATATCAATCTAAACCGGGACTTAGTAACAATCTTTATATTTGCAACACTACATTTTTTCACTGGTGTAGCCCCCAAGTGACGGTTTAACTTTTATAAAAATGAACTGCGACTATAGAAGAATTCCCATATCAGCAGTTATGAGCAAACACACATTAGCCCCCAAGTGCCAAGATTAATACTTGTATTGTGCTTGGGACTTGTAGAAATTTCTGATAAGGAGCAAATATGCATTAGCCCCCAAGTATCAAGGGCAGAACTTGATATGTGCTTGGTAGTTCAAACATGTACTGTGAACTCATTATATATCTGTCTCTTTATAGGCTGAGCTGAGTAAGAAGGAAGCTCAAACCGCTGATCTGCAAGAGAACATCAAGTCTCAGCAAGCCGAAACCTCCAGAGCCAAGGAAGAGTTAACTAGTGTTTTAGACGCTATGGAGAAACTGAAAGAGAGCTTCAACAAGGAGCAGATGGATTGGGAGACAGAAAAATCCACTTTGCGAAAAAGGGCCGAAGACACAGAAGCAGCTCTTAAACTGGTGGTAGATGAACTAACTGGTGTAAAGCGGCAGATTCATGCCATGACTGTTGCTGTGTTCAGTAAACATCTTTTCCTTATGCTTTCGACATATCTTCCCATGTGTTGCCGGTTTACTGATGTTTACAATGATGCAGGAACTCGCATTAGCCATCTAGGCTCTGATGTTCAAAAGAAGCTCAAGGCTGCCTATACTCTGATAGAGCATTTGTTTACCGGTGCGCAGCGGATCATCTACACCGCTTCACACAATAAGCCTCCCCCACTTTAGTCAAGGAAACCTTAAAAAGGTTATCTATGCTTCCTGCCCGGGTAGAAGAACTTAAAAAGTCTGCTGCAAGAGCAGGCGCTCTGACCGCCCTAACCCGGGCAAAAGCATGGGTACCTGACTTGGATCTAGTGGAAGCGGCCAAAGGCTATCCCAGCTTGAAAGAAGACGGATCAGAATTCAGCAATGATGATCTCCAAGCCATAAACTGGGAAGTACGTCCAATGGCTTGTCAACTGGCTGAAGAGGCGGGTCTCTCGTACTATCAGGCAAGTTATGATGACAAGAACAGACGAGTTGCTGGACCAATTCCGAAAGTGCAAAATCTTATCCCACGAATCCGTAAGCACACTTATGCCCCTGACATTGAACCGTCCATGCTTATAAGCGATGAAGCTATATTCCAAGCCCTAACTGGGATCGACTGGGCAACTGTTGACTTCCAGCCATTGGGTAGAGAGGAGGAAGTTGAACCGGTGCAAGATGATCCGCAGCCGTCAGGCCAAGCTAGTGACGAATCCTGATCCAGAGGCCAGTTTAGTCTTCTACATGCTGCAATATTTATTGTGCAACAATTATCCTTTTGGTCACTGAAACGCCTTGTGATAGGCTAGTTAAAACACTTGATCTGATATGCCTTCGTGCATATTTATGTGTGCCTGACATTTGTTGATCCGCCATGCTTGAAGATATATTATGCTGATAACTCATAGCGATTTAGTCAAGCTATTCCTTCACACAAGAAGTAGATAGTGTCCTGGCGGTGTACCGCCGGACGGGTCATGATGCCCAGATATATAGCTAAGGTGTATAACCGAAGCTGAAGAAAGATGATCAAATATGAAAAATAATTCATACCTGTGACCTTAGGTCATAATGTTGGCTGACCAACTATTGTAATGAGGGTAACAACCCTAATCCGGAGCATTAGTAACTCATGTTATATGATGTCGGTTTACAATAAAACCGTTCCGGGTTGTGATAAACACTGGTTTATTCAATACTGGTGACTTTTAGTCAAAACCAGACCGGGCTGATAGTCTCCGGACTATAATTTGATCATGTACTGACAACTTGGAGTTGACAGCCTAACCGGGTTGATGAACACCGGTTTAAAAACATCACAAATCTTGTAAAAATAGAGAAAACTTAGCAAAAGGCGAATAAAAACCCTTGTAGTCGAGGCTTTTCATGAGCTGCCAGGCCCCAAATTCGAGGCTTTTCATGGGCTGCTAGGACACTGAGTTAAACCATTTCACAAAGCCTTTTAAGATGGTCCTCAATCCTTAACCAATCATCGTTTTAACTTGACAAGTTCAGGGTCTTTATTTAAGAGTAATTTGTCAAAGTTTGAAGGGTCATACCAGGTTTACCTGGGCGGAGTGACTTACTTAAATAGGCAGGTTAACCTGGGGTTTTAGGTGTATACACCAGGCTTCCAAGCCATGGCTTGATAGCCTATTACAAGTGTAGATTCTTTGTTCATTTCGACAGCAATGAATCCCCAAGTAACATTTTGAGCTATGCTCAGTGGGTGCCCATGTTTGAGTTGTTGTTATATAACACTCTCTTTGGCCCCGGATTGATTTGGCTTTGAGCTGATCAAGAGGTGTGACTATGGTTTGGATATGATCAAGCCCCCAAGTGATGTTGTGGCATTGCGCCGATCAAGAGGTGTAGCTATGGTTAGGATACGACCAAGCCCCCAAGTGATGTAATATAAAGCTTTGAGAAGCTGAATCAAGGGGTAAACCTGATGCCGCTTTATAAACAGAAGCTCCATGTAACCACACATGATGTAAGAAAAACAATAGATACCCCGCTTTAGCTGAGGTTCCGGTTTATTATATTGATCATAATATATATATTGTCATAATATGTACATAAGCATAGCCTATGGCTCAAGTATAGTAGGGCCGAAGATGAGCAATATTCCACGGCCGGTTGGTCTCCTCCTTCGATTTATGTGAGTCTTTGCGCTCTCGAACATCGATTAGGTAGTATGACCCGTTGTGCAGATTCTTGCTGACCACAAAGGGTCCTTCCCAAGGGGGGGGATAGCTTGTGCATATCCGTCTGATCCTGGATGAGTCGAAGCACCAAATCGCCTTCTTGAAAGGTTCTGGTTCTAACCCGGCGGCTATGATAACGACGCAGATCTTGCTGATAAATCACCGAACGGGCTGCTGCCATGTCATGCTCCTCATCTAACAAGTCAAGAGCTTCCTGCCGTGCCTTCTCGTTCTCAGCTTCAACATATGCCACTACACGAGGTGAAGTCACTAGGAAGAACCGCTTCCGCTCCATAAACCATGAAGAATGGTGTGTACCCTATCGATCTGTTGGGTGTGGTATTGATGATCCATAACATAGAAGGTAACTCCTCAACCCAACAACCCGGCGTCCATTGCAAAGGAACCATAAGCCGGGGTTTGATGCCTCTCAAGATCTCTTGATTGGCCCTCTCCCCTTGACCATTGGACTGGGGGTGAGGCACTGATGATACGTCAAGCCGGATGTGCTCACGTTGATAGAACTCCTTCATGGCACCCTTTGACAGATTGGTACCATTGTCTGTTATAATGCTGTGTGGAAAGCCAAACCGGAAGATCACCTTTTTGATGAATTGAACCGTCGTGGCTGCATCACACTTACTGACTGGCTCTGCCTCTACCCACTTCATGAACTTATCAACCGCTACCAAAAGGTGGGTCTTCTTGTCCTTGGACCTCTTGAAGGGCCCAACCATATCTAGCCCCCAAGTTGCAAATGGCCAACTGATTGGAATCATCCTCAATTCTTGAGCCGGTACATCAGCACGTCATGAGAATTTTTGACATCCATTGCACCTTTTGACCAAGTCCTCGGCATCAGCATGAGCTGTTAACCAATAAAAACCATGAAGAAATGCCTTGGCCACCAAAGACATTGAACCGGCGTGGTGACCACAATCTCCTTCGTGGATCTCATGCAAAATTTCACGGCCTTCTTCAGGAGACACACAGCGTTGAAACGCCCCTGTCACACTGCAATGATGTAACTCTCCATTGATAATACTCATGGACTTGGACCGCCGGATTATCTGCCTGGCCAAAGTTTCATCCTCTGGTAACTCGCCCGGGTTCATATACGCCAAACATGGAACCATCCAATCTGGAATAACATGAAGAGCTGCCACCAACTGAGCTTACGGATCAGGAATAGCCAAATCCTCTTCATCGGGGAGCTTGACAGACGTTTTATGCAACACATCCAGGAAGACATTAGGTGGAATCGGTTTACGTTGGGAACCCAAACGGCTTAAAGCATCTGCCGCTTCGTTCTTCCGCCGGTTCACATGATCCACTTGATAACCTTTGAAGTGACCTGCAACAATATCCACCTCACGGCGATATGCCACCATGAGTGGGTCCTTGGAATCCCAAGTGCCGGACACTTGTTGAGCCACCAGGTCCGACTCATCGAAGCACTTAACTCGGCTTAGGTTCATCTCCTTAGCCATCCGAAGACCATGGAGTAAGGCCTCATACTCATCTGCATTGCTAGTGCAAGGGAACATTAAACGGAGAACATAACAAAACTTATCACCTCGTGGGGAAGTTAATATGACTCCATCCCCCGAGCCCTCCAATTGCCTGGACCCATCAAAATGAATAATCCAATAAGTATAATCCGACTTCTCTTCTAGCGCTTGTTGTTCTGTCCAATCATTGATGAAATCCACAAGTGCCTGAGATTTGATCGCCGTTAGGGGTATGTATTTCAACCCGTGAGGCCCGAGCTCGATGGCCCATTTAGCAATCCGGCCAATTGCTTCCCTATTCTGTATTATATCCCCCAAAGGAGCAGAGCTGACCACCGTGATGGGATGACCTTGGAAATATTGCTTAAGCTTCCGGCTTGCCATGAAAACTCCATACACCAACTTCTGCCAATGTGGGTACCTCTGCTTGGACTCAATAAGTACCTCACTGATATAGTAAACCGGCCGTTGAACCGGATATTCCTTTCCGGCCTCCTTGCGCTCCACCACAATAGCCACGCTAACAGCCCGGGCATTAGCTGCCACATATAACAACAATGGCTCTTTGTCAACCGGAGCAGCGAGAACCGGCGGATTAGCCAGCTGCCGCTTTAAATCCTCAAATGCTTCATTAGCGGTGTTACTCTAGACAAAGTTATCCATTTTCTTCAGCATCTGATACAAAGGGATGGCCTTCTCGCCAAGGCAGCTGATAAACCGGCTCAACGCGGCAATCCGGCCTGCCAGGCGTTGAACATCATTGATACACTTCCGTTTGGCCAAAGAAGTAATGGCTTTGATTTTTTTCCGGATTAGCTTCAATGCCCCTGTTAGACACCAAAAAGCATCATTTTATAAACCTGCAGGTTATCAAAGGTCTTCTTCAAGTCATCAATCAATGTCTCCTTCTTCCTTGATTTCACCACATATCATCTACATATGCATTGCGGCCAATCTGATCATGAAGACAATTCTGCACACACACCGCTGATAGGTCGCCTGGGCGCTCTTCAGCCCAAAGGGCATAGACACATAACAGAAGGCTCCAAAAGGAGTTATGATGGCTGTCTTCTACTGGTCCTTAACTGCCATTTTGATCTGATGGTAGCCAGAATACGCATCCAGAAAGCTCAAATGCTCACAACCCGCCGTAGCATCAATGATTTGATCAATAGGAGGGAGGGCAAAAGGATCTGCTAGACAGGCTTTGTTGAGATCTGTGTAGTCCACACACATACGCCAAGTGCCGTTCTTCTTGAGCACCAGCACCGGATTAGCCAGCCACTCAGGATGAAATACTTCAACGATAAATCCAGCCGCCAAGAGCCTGGCTACTTCTTCACCAATAGCCTTGCGTCTTTCTTCATTGAACCGGCGAAGAAATTGCTTGACCGGTTTATACTTGGGATCAACATTGAGAGTGTGCTCAGTGAGTTCTCTCGGTACACCTGGCATGTCAGAAGGCTTCCACGCAAAGATGTCCCGATTCTCACGGATGAACTCGATGAGCGCGCTTTCTTATTTTGGATCCAAATTAGCGCTGATGCTAAACTACTTGGACGAATCACCGGGCACGAAGTCGACAAGCTTAGTCTCATCAACCGATTTAAACTTTAGGGCCGGATCATGCTCTGTAGTTGGTTTCTTTAATGAAGTCATATCTGCCGGATCAACATTGTCCTTATAGAACTTCAATTCCTCAGTTGCACAAACTGACTCAGCGTATGCCGCATCGCCCTCTTCACATTCCAAAGCGATCTTGCGACTCCCGTGCACTGTGATAGTCCCCTTATGACCCGGCATCTTGAGCTGCAGATATACATAACAGGGCCTTTCGATAAACTTAGCATAAGTCGGTCGTCCAAACAGGGCATTATATGGGCTCTTGATTTTCACCACCTCAAAGGTCAACTTCTCTGATCTTGAATCATGCTCGTCGCCAAAAGAAACCTCCAGAGCTATCTTACCAACGGGATATGCCGATTTACAAGGTATCACACCATGAAAGACCGTGTTGGACGGTTTAAGATTTTTATCTGTTAACCCCATGCGACGGAAGGTTTCATAATAAAGGATATTGATACTACTCCCCCCATCCATGAGTACTTTGGTGAACTTATAACCTCCCACATGAGGTGCCACCACCAACACTAGATGACCCGGATTATCAACCCGGGGCAGATGATCCTCTCGACTCCACACAATGGGCTGTTTAGACCAGCGTAAGTATCGGGGAACCGCCGGTTCAACGGAATTCACTGCCCTTTTATGAAGCTTCTGACCGCGCTTGTCCAGGCTAGTGGTGAAGACATGATACTGAAGGAAATATGCCCTAGAGGCAATAATAAAGTTATTATTTATTTCCTTATATCATGATAAATGTTTATTATTCATGCTAGAATTGTATTAACCGGAAACATAATACATGTGTGAATACATAGACAAACAGAGTGTCACTAGTATGCCTCTACTTGACTAGCTCGTTAATCAAAGATGGTTATGTTTCCTAACCATGAACAATGAGTTGTTATTTGATTAACGGGATCACATCATTAAGAGAATGATCTGATTGACATGACCCATTCCATTAGCTTAGCACCCAATCGTTTAGTATGTTGCTATTGCTTTCTTCATGACTTATACATGTTCCTGTAACTATGAGATTATGCAACTCCTGTTTGCCAGAGGAACACTTTGGGTGCTACCAAACGTCACAACGTAACTGGGTGATAATAAAGGAGCATTACAGGTGTCTCCAAAGGTACATGTTGGGTTGGCCTATTTCGAGATTAGGATTTGTCACTCTGATTATCGGAGAGGTATCTCTGGGCCCTCTCGGTAATGCACATCACATAATCCTTGCAAGCATTGCAACTAATGAGTTAGTTGCGGGATGATGTATTACAGAACGAGTAAAGAGACTTGCCGGTAACGAGATTGAACTAGGTATTGGATACCGACAATCGAATCTCGGGCAAGTAACATACCGATGACAAAGGGAACAACGTATGTTGTTATGCGGTCTGACCGATAAAGATCTTCGTAGAATATGTAGGAGCCAATATGGGCATCCAGGTCCCGCTATTGGTTATTGACCGGAGACGTGTCTCGGTCATGTCTACATTGTTCTCGAACCCGTAGGGTCCGCACGCTTAAAGTTACGATGACAGTTGTTATGAGTTTTATGCATGCATTTTGATGTACCGAATGTTGTTCGGAGTCCGAGATGACATCACGGACATGACGAGGAACTCCGAAATGGTTCGGAGATAAAGTTTGATATATATGATAATAGTGTTTGGTCACCGGAAGGGTTCCGGAAATCACCGGAAGGGGTTCCGGATGTTTCCCGAAATGTTTGGGTACGAGAACACTTTATTTGGGCCAAAGGGGAAAGCGCACAAGGTTTTTGGAAAGCGCAAAAGGAAGTTTTGCGGAGTCCAGGGGCCAGACGCCAGGGTCCCTGGCGTCTGGGTCCAGACGCCGGGAACCCTGGCGTCTGGCCCTGGAGTCCGAGAAGGACTCTTGCCTTTCGGGTGAAACCGACTTTGTGGAGGCTTTTACTCCAAGTTTCGACCCCAGGGCTCAACATATAAATAGAGGGGCAGGGCTAGCACCAAAGAGAGATCAAGAAACACAAGTTGATCCACGTGATCTATTCCTTAGCCGTGTGCGGCGCCCCCAGCCACCATAGTCCTCGATAATACCGTAGCGGAGTTTAGGCGAAGCCCTGCTGCTGTAGTACATCAAGATCGTCACCACGCCATTGTGCTGACGGAACTCTTCCCCGACACTTTGTTGGATCGGAGTCCGGGGATCGTCATCGAGCTGAACGTGTGCTCGAGCTCGAAGGTGCCGTAGTTTCGGTGCTTGATCGGTTGGATCGTGAAGATGTACGACTACTTCCTCTACGTTGTGTCATCGCTTCCGCAGTCGGTCTGCGTGGGTACGTAGACAGCACTCTTCCCTCTCGTTGCTATGCATCACATGATCTTGCGTGTGCGTAGGAAATTTTTTGAAATTACTACGAAACCCAACAGATACTACCCGCTATTCAACTGCTTCGGATTGCTCTAGTAACCTGACTGCTGCTGTTGCTGTTGCTGATTCCCCTGATTATTATAACCAGCTTGGTTGCCCTGATTGCCTTGATTACCCTGTCCACTCTGGTTGCCATGAAAGCCTGAACCGGAACAACCTCCACCGTAACCCGGCCCATGAGATCTGGGGCCTGAACCGCCACCCGGTCCATGATCATACCGAAAAACATCAGAGTTTTTGAACTCTTGCATGATGTAACAATCTTTCCAGAGGTGCGTGGACGGGTTCTCCTTCGTCCCGTGCTTTGGGCAAGGCTATTACAACAGATAAGATAGGCGGTCTGGATTAGGACTTGGTCCTCCACCGCGCTGGGGCGATTTACCTTTACACCGTTGGCCTTTATCCTGCGTGTTGGTATTAGCTACAAAATCCAAGCTATTATCCGCTTTACGATTACCGTTGTTTCCATGGCCCGTCGGGTTGTGCTGCTGCCCCTTGGTATGTCCGCTCTTCTTTCCCTTCCCTGTCTTGTCATCGTCAGACTCGGGGTCCTTGGTACCATCAGAGTTGGCATATTTCACCAGAGCAGCCATGAGAGTCCCCATATCATTGCAGTGGCATTTGAGCCGTCCCAACTTCAGCTTCAGAGGTGCAAACCGGCAATTGCCTTCCAACGTTAAAACTGCTGTGTCAATGTTAATGCAGTCCGATGAATGCAAAATCTCCGAAACCCGGCGCACCCAATGGGTTGTTGATTCTCCTTCCTCCTAGACACAGGCAGCTAGGTCCATAATTGACATGGGCTGCTTGCATGTATCCTTGAAGTTCTGGATAAACCGGGCCCTCAGCTCGGCCCATCACTCAATGGAGTTAGCTGGTAACTTTTTCAACCAAGTTCGAGCCGTTCCTTCCAACATCATGGTAAAGTATTTAGCGCATGCCGCATCGTCCACATCCAGCATCTCCATTGCCATCTCATAGCTTTCCACCCATGACTCGGGGCATAAATCAGCGGTGTAATTCATCACTTTTCATGGGCCTTTGAAATCCTTGGGCAGGCACATGTTGCGTAGCGCTGGGACGAGACATGGTACTCCCAAAGAGCTAGAGGTAACCCCTGGTTCCACCGATGTGGTTAGACGAACCGGAGTAAGTTGGCGGGCCTCATGCGGTGCTGCTAACTCGGCTTCTCGACGAGCTCTAGCACGATCCACCACATCTTGAGCATCACCACCACCACCCGCTGGGTTATGGCCATGGGGCGGATCATGGTTCCGCGCAGTGCTTGATACGGCCGGTTCATCCATACGCCTGCTGTAGCTCCGGCTTGGGCAGGGAGTAGAATGGATCCTCTCGCGACTATATGAATAAGCCTACTGCTGAACCAAAGCTGTCTGAAGAAGCTCCCTAGCCCGTCGCATTTCGACTGCCACCGGAGACTCACCTTCGATCGGAAGGGCCGCTAGCCGTGAAGCGGCAGCAACAATGTTGTCCATCGGGTTAGAGTAATGACCCGGTGGTGTTGGGACATGCGGTGGCGAAACGTGATTCTGGCGAGGCGGATCCACCAAACGTGGCTGAACCGGCGCCCCCGCTCCAGGTGCCTCCGCCCGGTTTACCATCAGCGGATTACTTTTCCCCGCTCCTGGGGTGTTAAAGAGGTTCCTGGCCTCATAAACCGGCGGCAGGCGAGATTGGTACCTCCTCCCCAGGACATCATTTGACGCACTCTAATCCAGCATAAGCCGGTAAGCATGTGCATCCAATGCGGCCCGTTCCGCAGCCATCCTGGTATCCTCAGCTGCCAAGTCGGCTTTGGCCTGGGCGATCTGATCCTTCACCTTCGCGATTTCCGCATTATGTGCATCTTGATCCGCCGGGTTAACCTCCGCCATCAGCATTGCCAAAGCGTCAAATAAATCAGATAGAACCTGAGCCGTCAGTCGCATAGGGCCTCCTGCCCCGGCCGTTGTCGCTGCTGCTGATCCGGAAATTATCACTGCTGCGGTCGAAGAGTGGAGTGCTGGTTGCGTACCGGCCATGAAGAGCGCAGCCCGGTTTGGCGGATTAAAGGGGTCTGGAATACTGTCGCCATCGGAAAAGCCCCCAATCCGGCCATCTTGCAACTGATATAACGACTCGGTCTCTCCGGTTGATGACTTGTCGCCGGAATAAACGACGGTTTCACCACCAGATTCCGATCTATCCTCAGATTCCCCTCCGTGGATGACTCCCACTAAGGCACACTTCATGACAGGCTTAACCCCAGCAGATCTCGCACGCTAAGCAATTTCGACGAGGTCAGTGCAGATGTCCGGCTCAGGGCCCGGTTCGCCGATCTTGCCAATGAAGACGTGTATGCCACCAAAGGGGACCCGGTACCCATACTCAATTGAGCCGGCCTCGGGGCCCCAGCCTGAATCGTTGATGTAGAGCTTGCCACGACGACTCTTGGTCATCCGGCCCACAGCGTAGCCCTTGAGTCCTTCGAAGCTGCCCTCTAAGAACTTGAAACCATCATGCGATAGCCCCACGGTGGGCGCCAACTGTCATGGTTTGTCACGGCAGATGTCCTAAGGAAAGGACTTAGTCGTGGAGCCATCACGCGGGTTAGCTTAAAGGGGTTAAAGCGGACAAGGGATGCAGAGAGTTTATACTGGTTCGGCCCCTTGCGGTGAAGGTAAAAGCCTAATCCAGTTGTTGTGGATGCTAGGGTTTTGATGACCAGGGAGCGAATACACTTTGCCTGAGTCTCGAATTGTTGTCTGTTGTCGTCAAACTGCCGCCGGGTTCTCCCCTTATCTACATGGGTTGACGCCCGTCGGTTTACAGAATCCCGAGGTCGGCACATAAACGTGTCTGGCCCGGTATCTACTCTTTCTATCTTACAACACAAGTTTACATATCAACGCCGGTTTATGTCTACAGGCCTTAAAACAGCTTTTGGACCCTGGGCCTTCATAAAGCGTCACCGTCTTTGTCTTCATGGGCTTCAGATACAGTGAACCATTATGGGGCTAACCCGGCCTCTCCTGGTCGGTTTACAGCCAGTAGTAATATCCCAACAGTCTCGAATCCATCGAAGATCAAGTCTCCGCAGACGTCCGCGACATAGTTCAAGCTTTCGAATCTGACCTGATGGCCAGGGGCATAACTATCGATCTGCTCCAGATGGCCAAGCGAGTTGGCCCACAGTACAAAGCCGCCGAACACGAAGATCTGTCTAGGGAGGAAGGTTTCTCCCTAGACGGCATCACTATGGACGATCGAAGGGGCCATCGAACCTTTCATCGACGACACAGTGGAACTCTCAATGAAAGCACCAATGTCGGTGTCAAAACCGGAGGATCTCGGGTAGGGGGTCCCGAATTGTACTTCTAAGGTCGATGGTGGCAGGAGACGGGGGACACGATGTTTACCCAGGTTCGTGCCCTCTCTATGGAGGTAATACTCTACTTCCTGCTTGATTGATCTTGATGAATATGAGTGTTACAAGAGTTGATCTACCACGAGATCATAATGGCTAAACCCTAGAAGTCTAGTCTTTATGACTATGGTAATGAGTATATATCCTATCCGGACTACGCCCTCCAGTTTATATAGACACCAGAGGGATCTAGGGTTACATAGAGTCGGTTACATAGGAAGGAATCTTCATAGTTGATCACCAAGCTTGCCTTCCACGCCAAGAAGAGTCCTATCCGGACATGGGTACAGTCTTCGGCCTTCATGTCTTCACAGTCCATCAGTTCGGCCCATGGATAACAGGCCGGATGACCGAGGACCCCTTCATCCAGGACTCCCTCAACTATACAGTCACCAGTGGATTTTATTTGGGGCATTATGACCCGCCCTGCGGTAGACCGCCAGGGCACTTGTTATCCGCTTGTGTGCAGGGAATATGATAAACATGGTTTGCATAATTGATGACATTATAAGCATAAGTGGCAGATCATCAAACATTAGATCTGTGGCTCAAAAGTGTTATGCAAATCAACATGCACGATGGCATGGCAGATCATTGTTTTCAAGCTAGCCTATTACAAGGCATCGAGCGGCCTAAAAGAATCAAGTGTTTTTGATACGCACAGCATCCACAACTGTGGATGACAAACCGGCCCTTGGATTAGTGGTCTTGGCCTTGGCGGGTTGAGACTTCTGGGTCATCCCGCGCCGGTTCTTCTTCTTCCTCCATTGCCCAGAAGTTAGGTGATGACCAATCGATGCCAATCAAGGCTTGGAACTCAGCTTCATCATTGATAAGTTCAGACGGATGAATTTCAGGTGCAAAAGTATGCTTACGGATTGGAGGGATAAGATCCACAGTATCATAAGCCTGTGTCTTCATCTTTGAATTGACTGCTGTATAAGATGCCTGATATCTTGAAAGATCAGTTTCTTCAGCGAGTTTACTTGCCAGTGGGCGCATCTCTTTTACGCAAGCAGCAAAGTCTTTCTGATCAAACGAAGACCCGTCCTCTTTGAAACTGGGGCAGCCAGTGGCCATCTCGGCCGGGTCTAATTTGCCTGCCATGCCTTTGCCCAGCTCAAGGCCGTAATGGCACTGGCTCTAGCAGCTGACCGCTTAATTTCTTCAATTTTTGCGGGCAGGACAGAAAGTTTGTTTAACACATCTCTGATAAGATATGGTGCTTGCTTGGTGTGCGAGATGGTGACTATTGTGCATTGAGCACATGTATACAATTGTTCCACCAGCGTATAAGCCGCCTTGAGTTTGATCGGCATATCTTGGCCAAGATTGGTACTCCTAGAGCCTGTTCAACAAAATACGCGGTTAAGTCATCAGGCGGCTTACAAAGTTGAGCATTGGAATTATTCACAATAACTAAGTATTACTTACCAAAAATAGCGGCAGTCATCTATGTGATATGACGTTTTAAGCCGGTAAGTTCTGTGGTGACCTCTTGCAAAGAGGCTTCAGCGTATTCTGCTCGCTGCACCAAACCAGTCTTTTCTTCAGCCCAGGCAGCTCTCTTTGCATCAAACCCGGTTTTAAGTTTTTCTATCTCATCCAAGGTAAATTTGAATTTGGAGTCATCTTTCCGGGTCTTAGCCCCTTGCAGTTCAAGTCGAGTCTTTAAATCAGCCAATTGAGATTAAAATAGAGTTGAGGCTTCCTGTAAGCAAGAGGTTGAACAATTATTAGCAACTATGTCACAATATAACACAGATAAAGTCCCAAGCCCTTTGCACGCAATAGCACTTGGCACTTGGGGGCTAATGGGTGGAGAAGTTCGTTTATAAAGCAGTAACAGACGAAACCGGTTCACCTTTTTTCCAAGATAACCCGGCCTGTGATGGTTATGAGGTGAGAATTTATTTGCAAGATATAAAACTGATCCGGCTCATATTTTTTCAAGACAAATCGGATCATGGGGGCTATGGATTGAAGTCATTGCTATAATATCATGGTTGAAGTCTTTGCCATAGTCACTACAATTTTTCCTATGACTAAGACTTGGAGGCTATGGGAATATATCTTAAACAGACAAAGCAGAAGTTTATACCTCATATTTTTGGTGCATTTGTTTGACCATATCAATCTCAAGATCACGGCTAGTGTGCACTTGGCTAAGGTAGCCGGAGAGTACTTCACTGATGCTCAGATGAGAGTAGTTGGCCATATCAAACTTGATCTTGCGCTTCTCAATCAACTCCTCCTTGGCAGAGTGTTTGGCCAGGACAGTGGGATTCCCTGGCTCTTGGAAGCCAGTGCCGGTAATCAAAACATCTTCAATATTCTCATCAGAAGGCTTGATTGGGCTTGGCGGCTTAGCATTCAAAGGATCAATGTTCACATGGTCAGGGGAGGCGCCAGGGTTCTCTGGTGGCGGGTCATCAGCAATTTCCTTCGGGTGTTGCACAGAGGCTTCAGACACTGGTGCTTGCTTCTCCGATTCTTGAGTTTTTAGGTCTTTGTCCGGTTTATTTGTTCTTGCATTTTTACTAGGCTTTGCTATCCCACTGCAAGGAAAAGTTGAAGAGGTTAGTATATGTCAAGGGAGTCAAGTATTAACTAACGAAGGCAAATATTATTACCCAGGGGCAGTTAAAAGCCGACAGCTGGGTCTCAGATGAATCGCTAGAAGAGGAATGGGAAGTTCCTTGATAATTTGAGTCGGAAGAATTAAGTGGTTGGCGAATAAGACCCGCCTTTGGATAAAAAAGTTTGAAATCTAAGGCACCTCTTTCCGGCGCTTGCGCAGGGCTGGTGTGTTTTGTAAGCCGGAGGAGAGAATTCCGCCACCATTGTTCCAGGTCATGCGACAAGCTTCATGTTGCTGTTTCTTCAAAATAAAGTTGGGATCCAAATAAGCTAAAGGATGAGAAAACCTTACTTTCCGACTTGCTTGACGAACTTCCTGTCTTGGCAGAAGTTCTGAGTCGGAGGAAAGGATAGTTACCTCTTCACCATCTACGTGGCTGCCTTCCGCGTCATCCTGATAGTGATCATTGTCAATAAGATGTACAAAAATAAGCCAAGGGAGTCAAGTTCTACCTCCGACTCATCATCATCCAAGTTAAATGATTCAGAAGGGTTGGTCTTCTTCTTGGCAGGCTTTTTCCGAGCCTTATTCTTCATCCGGGTCTTCTTGGACGGTGTCGTGGAATTGTCATGGCAGATGTCCTAGTGTGAGGACTTAGTCGTGAGGCCAAAACATCTATGTGGTAGCTTGAGAGGGGTTGATCGGGATGAGAGACATGAGGCGGATCAACACACAAGACAAGGATTTAGACAGCTTCGGGCCCCGGGAAACATCATCCAGTAATAGCCCTACATGCTGTTTGTGGCTAGGTCTCATTATGCTCATGAGGGAGATGCTGCATAAACCGGCTCTCCTAATTGTGTCTAGCCTTAGAGATTACTTCTTCTCCCCATAGGGTGCCCTACCCCCCTTATATAAGTTGAAGGGGCGGGTTACATATAGAGTCCAACTCGGATTGGGACTTAACCTATTCTGACGTCTCACCAAGGGCTTCTTAACGTCTTGGGCTTCTTAATGTCTCGGGCTTATTAACCCCAGGCGACTCTGTTTGCTGCATCATAACTGTCTGCCGGGTTATAACTGTCTGCTGGGTTATAACTGTCTGCCAACTTACCATCTGCCGGCTTATAACTGTCTGTCGGCTTACCATCTGCCGGCTTATAATCTGTCAGGTCACCAATGAAACACCAAGTCCCAGCCGGGTCATATCTCCGGCCGGGTCATACGCGGGGTATATCCCTGACATTAGCCCCTAGTTTAATTTGGATTTATCCGTGTTAAACTGATCCTGCAAAATAAACACAAGAACAAATTTGACAGGTTGTGCTCCGGGTTAAAAATTCTCGTAAGCCGGCACCTGATCATCCTTAATTCCAATTGTCATTTCCTTCTTCTAGAAAATCCGGGTAAATAGGCTAGCTTCATACTCAATTTACTGATGTTGGTTTCTCACAGAGAAATATTGTGAAGAATAATTCATTTGATTCAACTCCCAATGCTTAACAAAAATATTAATCTTTGAAATACTCATCTGATCTTCAGCCGGCTTGAAGATGTAAAACTTGTCGGTTTACTATTGCCAAAATTGCCGGTTTGTAAATATTGATGGCACCGGGTCATAATTGTTGTTAACATCAAGCTTAGAAATGTACCTCCCTTATATGCATATCACTTGTAGCCCCCAAGTCTTAAGCAGGGAGCATAGTAACAACTTAAGACTTGCTTCAATATAAATGTTGCAACCTTGAAGAAATCCAGGTTGTTCATCTCAGTCACTAGTTAAAACTGAATATTCCACATATGTAGCCCCCAAGTGTCGGGTTGTCATGCTTGCAACAACCTGGGACTTGTAATTGCCTTATGCTCATAAAAAACTTCAACTAGTGTAGCCCCCAAGGGCCGGGTCATTATGCAATAATGAGCAGGGACTTTGTAGATATGATCATTGAAAATAACATCATATGATGTAACCTCCATCATAGGGCTTGAACCCACGACCACAAGGCTAAGAGCCTTGTGTTCTATCAACTGAGCAGTGGATCCTTCAATATAATGGATTAACTTGTGTACCTTGAATTTTTGACAGGAGGAATTGGTAGCCCCAAGGGCCGGCTCATTACGATGTGATGAGTTGGGTCTTCAATAAGGCAAGTAAAAAATGACTTTGCATTAGCCCCCAAGTGCCATGGTGCATGCTGGCAGTGACATGGGACTTGCGTATTTGATGTAATCTCAATCTGAATAATGTAGCCCCCAAGTGTCGGGTCGTAAGCCCGCAACAACTCAGGACTACTCCTTCCATTGTATAATAAATCATATCCATTGATAAAATAATAGCCATTGCTCTGAAGCGACTTTGAAAACCTCAATCATAATACTGGTTATTGATAACCATAATAAAAAATCCAGCCAAGTTTGGCTATTAAAGATTTGAATACCTTATCGGTTGACAAGTAAATCCGGAGTTCAAATACTCAGTGGCTCTTGGCCGATGGAAACTTAATGCGAATCCATTGTAATCCGGGATTTTTGTAACCCTGTGGCTTACAGCCTTTGTGAAAATCAATAATTGATAACCCTTTTGAAACACCAACTTCAATTTTTTATGATGGGCTTGAACTTAATCATTTATGTAAGTCATAACTCTACAAATCCTGCACAGAGTTTAAACAACATATGCCCTGGCGACTTAACTTCAAAAGCTAGGGCGGGTTATCAAAACCCCAAATATGCTCAAATATGAATCATAAAGATTAAGGCTACATGGCCTGAATTGTTTTAAACCATATGTTAATATGGAACAAGGATATGAATAAAAAAAATGCTCTGAGGAAATAATAAATCAGAAAAACAAGGCTTTCATAGGCCGCCAAGCCTAAATCTCAAGTGCTTTCATGGGCCGCCAAGCCACTGAGTTAACCTTTTACACCTTGTAAGCCAGGCCTCACATGACAAACTGCCATTTTAACGTTGACAAGTTCAGGGTCTATAAGATTGACTGTCAAGAGTTCGGCGGGTCATTCCAGGATTACCTGGGCGGAGTGGTAGACTCTACAAAGCAAGATAACCCGAAAATTTTGATGAATACACCTGGCATTCCAAGCCAAAAAGGTTATGTCCTCTTTGGTGAATACACCTATGTTTGAATAGGATAACCCGGAAATTTTGGTGAATACACCTGGCCTTCCAAGTCGAATAAGAGGCTATGTTCTCTTTGGTGAATACACGTATGTTTGAACAGGAAGCTCTCATATGACATATAATAAGCCCGAAGGCTGGATACCTATGTTTGAACCGTGCAGTGCAACAAGTTCTCCTTGGTAACCTTGAACTTGGGTTGCTCAATGAGTAAGAAACCCCCACATAATTTGTAACAAGGCGTGTAAGCCGCATCAAGAGGGTAGTCATAGCTATGCTCAATGAGCAGGAAGCCCCAAGTGACCATAATAAAATGAGCCCATAAGGCAGGATGCCCATGTTTGAACCGCGCATCATGGCAGTAAGTTCTCTTTGGCAACCTTTAATTTTTCCTGAGAACTCGAACGTGCGAGAGATTAATTCTTTTTGAGCAGGAATTCTCAAACCGGATAGTGAGAGCTCAAAACATTGTGGGAGAGAGATTTCCTTGAACCAGATTTTGAACCAATTTTTTTTCTCATAAACGGAACTTTTTCTTTGAGGCGGAACTTTTAGATTACTCCGCACTATTTAAGCTGGAAATTGTCTTGACAACCTTTTGAATTTTCACCAATGTAGCGGTGGCCTCCGGGACCGGGTTATTTTCCCTCCAATGATCCGGGCTCATGAATTGGCTAAGTCATGTCATTCTAACCCCCGAGTCTTAAGACGACTCGAGGAGTTGGCTTAAGATTATCCATATTTGACCGTGATATAAACCGACATATAGTTGATAGTAAAGATGGCCACGGCATTCGAGGCGGCGCGGACGCGGGTGAGTCGGTCGCGGCGCAAACGACGAGTCAATCTCGTGTGTTGATGCAACAAGGGCAGCGATTTGCGCATGTATCCATCGAGCAGCATGGCAAAGACGAGCACTAGTGCAAAAATAATATTGGTGCATGCCCCTTTGCCACACCTTTGTAATGAATAATGGTCCTTCGAAAAAATACCACATACCAGAGTAATTGTTCTTAAACAATGTAATATATGCTCATAAGATATATAAAAAGGATAGCACATGGTATATTTTGCCAAATGAACACGTACGCTGGCATTAGATAATGCTGGTCAGACGTCAGATGACCGCCTAGACGTAGGTCTGATAAAGCAGTAGCTCCCACTGTCGTCGTGTTCCTCTTATATATATATCCTCACGCTATGGATTTGCAGGGAATATAACACTCCGTGCTCGTGAGGTACTGCTGCATATAGCTGCGAATCAAGCGATCAGCCGTGAATCAACCGAACAACTGGGCCTAACCATTACGCACATCGGTTGACCAGTGACTGCTGTATTTCTGTTGGTAGACACCAAGCTTGAAGCAGATCTATGGCGCGTTAGTGCTGAGGAGCAACTCCTTGATATACTCATGTTTAATATGGGATTGGCCAAGGGCAGATGATATAACATTTGGATCACCAAACTCCTCAGAAGTTGAAACGAATCCGCTGGGCGGATCGAGGCCGGCTCTACGCGAGAGCTACAACGAGGGTGCTCCGGTGGGTCGCTGAAGTGTGTCTGCCATAGCGGAGAGGTTTGTCGAGGGGACCCGGTGAAGTTGCAGGGCGGCTTGGAAGTGGCCCTGAGTCAGGACCACGGCTGCAGTAGCAGAGGCGAGTGGCGGCTCAGCAGTGGACACGGGCGGCCGGAACATGCTGCGGCAACGGCGGCTCACAGCGAACGCGCCAGAACGCGGCAGAGGTGAGAGACCGCGGTCGAGGCTCTCCAGCGAGGCACGCCGGAGGAGGCGCTCAGAGGCGGAGGACTCGGCCGGGCGGGTCGATCCATTGCGGCAGGGCTTGCTTGCTTCAGAGCAAGCGGCGAGTGCTGCAGGAGTTCAACCGGAGGCGGCCGAGCACAGTGGCGATTTTGACAGAGGTAGAACGCGGTTGCTGCTGATTGCTCATCTTCTTTCTCTTGTCCATGATCTATAGCGGATAGAACGCATGCACGCGTAAGCTTCATGTATAAGTCATCTGACCTCAGCTGAAGTTAACATGCTGTCTTGATTAGTAGTAGCATCGGGGAAAATAGCCAGCGTTGCATGTTGTATGCTGATAGATTTGACTGCCTCGTCAAGACGGACGCAATGCTTCTCCAAGATGTCTTGTTTTCGTTCAGTCTCTAATGAACAGCCCGTATTTCAGGTCGGACAGAAATGCCATAGCATCTGGGAGAGTTGGCTAAGCAAAGGCGGCTCTCGGCACAAGCGGCACGTGGTTTTGGTGGTTCGGCAATAGAAACCGAGGTGATTCGGAGTCGGAGACGACTTGCAATGGAGGAGAGGGTCCGCGGTGGGTCATGGCGACTCGGCGCGGGTGGCGAGCTGGCTGCGGATCAGCAACAAGGGCGGCAGTGGCAGCTTTTTGCGAGGTCGAGGTGGCTCACAGACTTGAAGTAGGAGCGGCTCTCCTATGCGGCACTTGTGGAGGCCGCGGAGGAGAGCGGCAGCGGCCACGCCGGCGAGCCCACAGCGGCGAGGTGCGGCTCACGACAGAGGCTGATAAGGCACGGAGGTGGAACAGAGGCGCCTCGAGGCCGGGCGGCTCAGAACGATTTCGAGCAGAAACGGCCGGTTGTGGTGGAACGTCAGTAGAGGTGCGTCAGCGAGGCCTCTGCTGCAGATCCCAACGAAGTCAGTGCGAGGGGGTGGCGAGGCGACTCGAGGCCGGTGCGCCGGAGCTGACCCAGCCGAGGCGGCGGTTTAATCCGCGGCAGCTCACTACGAGGGCGGCCACGGCCGGGTCACGCGGAGGCGGCTCAGGGACGAAGATGACGGCGACTCACGGCTTGAGTCCGAGCCCGAAGCAAAGTCCTTGGGCGACTCGGAGTGGGTGCGGCGACTCGTCGCACCAAGGCGGACTCGAGGGCGAAGGCGTGGTTATCCAGAGGCGGCGCTCGAGTCTGTGGTAGAGGCGGCAAAAAACAAAGCGCGGGGTCCATGGAGTCGACCCGGCGAAGCGGAGGCCGGCCCGCTCGAGATGTGGCGGTTTAAAGTGAAACACGAGGAGCGCGCCCGTGAGGCAGCTGTCGGCGGCGGCGGACCCTTCTCATGAAGAGTCGACAAGGTGCCGGCGGCTCACGGTGGAGGCGATTCATGGTAAAAGCCAATCAGCAGAGGCAACCCACGGTGGTGGCTTGGAACAACCTGGCCTTGTGCCTGTTGATGAATTGCACCCATCGGATTTTGGTGAACCGACACTGAACAAAAACAAAACATTAGGGATCTTCTCTGATAATCTTACTAGTCGACCGGATGAACTCTATTAATAAAAAATTTCTATTCTTGATCAAAGCTGGAGTAGCTCCTTCCAAAACCGACTTTTCCTCATCCTAAAACTTGCGAACTTCTCAAAACGCTAGTTAAGATCCCTCCAAGAACAACACCACCATACGCAGGCCCCATGGTGGACGCCAACTGTCGTGGAATTGTCACGTCAGATGTCCTAGTATGAGGACTTAGTCATGAGGCCAACGCATATATGTGGTAGCTTGAGAGGGGTTGATTGGGATGAGAGACACGAGGTGGATCAACATACAAGACAAGGATTTAGACAGCTTCGAGCCCCGGGAAACATCATCCGGTAATAGCCCTACATGCTATTTGTGGCTAGGTCTCATTATGCTCGTGAGGGAGACGCCGCATAAACCGGCTCTCCTAATTGTGTCTAGCCTTAGAGATTATTTCTTCTCCCCTTAGGGTGCCCTGCCCCCCTTATATAAGTTGAAGGGGCGGGTTACATATAGAGTCCAACTCGGATTGGGACTTAACCTATTCTGATGTCTCACCATGGGTTTCTTAACGTCTTGGGATTCTTAATGTCTCGGGCTTATTAACCCCGGGCGATTCTGTCTACCGGGTTATAATTGTCTGCCGGCTTACCATCTGCCGGCTTATAACTGTCTGTCGGCTTACCATCTGCTGGCTTATAACTGTCTGCCAGCTTACCATCTACCGGCTTATAATCTGCCGGGTCACCAATGAAACACCAAGTCCCAGCCGGGTCATATCTTCGGCCAGGTCATACCGCGGGGTATATCCCCGACAGAGGGCTTATCTTGCAACTTCCTATTCCAGAAAGGAGAGTCGGCCTGCGAAAGATAAAGTGACTGTAAGAAGGCAGTTTCAAATGAATAACTGAATGAGCCGGAGATTGTTTCAGATACTTACAACTGGAGGTTGATTAAGGGTGCAGAAAGGATTTAAACCGGTCTGGTTGCAATCTCCCAAGCTCTCATTCAGCAGAGTCTTGGTCATATTATTGACATCTTCATTAGTCAACTCTATTTGACAGTGGCACTGAGGACCTTTGACATTAGCAGTATATTCACACATTAAACTAGAGCGGTGGCTTAAGGGCAAAATTCTCCAGGCAATCTAGCATCGGACTAGGTCGATTCCAGTCAAACCATTAGCCATTAAGGCTCTGATCTTTGAAAAGGTGGGCATGTATTTGGCTCGTTCTCCTGTGCTAATCCGTTCTAGAAGAGGGTGCATGTTGCTAAGCCGATTTTCATGATAACCCGGCAGAGGATTTTCACCTTCTGGAGAAGTGTCTTGGCAGTAAAACCAAGTTTGGTTCCAGTCCTTAGGATGACTGGGCAATCTGGCGGCTGGGAAGGTGGCTTCTTTCTGCCTCTGAATCAAAATGCCACCTAACTCTAGGCTGGGCCCATTTGTGAATTTAGTCTATCAGTTTAAGTAGTAAAACTCCCTGAATAGTTCTACAATGGGCTCCTGTTGAAGGTACACCTCGTAGAACACTTGAAAGTTGCAGATGTTTGAAACAAAATTGGGCCCAATATCTTGAGGATGGAACTTGAAAAAGTGCAGCACATCGCGAAAGAATTTTGAGCCGGGAGGGGTAAAACCTGGAGCAGATGATCTGTAAAGACAATTACTTCACCTTCCTTGGGCTCGGGAGGGGTTTCTGTGCCTGTGACCCTCAAATGGATGACATCTTTTTTGGCTAAGATGCCTGTTTGGACGAACTCATTCAATGTTTCCTCGGTGACCCGGGAAACTACCCAGTTGCAGGAGGTGACAGTCTTGGCTTTAGACAATTTTACTACAAAGGAAAACATTGCCGGTTTAAGATTGTGCTATTAAGCCGGCCGATGATTAAAAAGAAAAGTGTTGCAAAGATTGACATGATTAAGCCGGAACACAGTGTCGGGTCATATGGATTGTGAACATATATATTGGCAGCTTAAAAGGGGACTAATGGTACATGGCGGGTTACGATTTATCAGTTAAGCCGCCCGAACAATTGCTATATTTCAGATCTATGAGTGAGGATTTGCTAAGTGATGACAAACAGATTCCATAGACTGGTGCTATAATTTTGGATCTACAGCAATTCAGAAAATAAAACAAATTCTAAACCTAAGGTGGCGGCAGCAGCAGAGCTCGTGTGCTCAGATGAGATCTACTATGGAAGGGATATCTTCTGCTATTGAAAATGAATGCTAAAACGGTTGCCGCACAACTTGGATGCCAAGTTCAGATCTGGTTATGCAATCTAAGAGAGGAAGTGGAGGAACAACGAAGAACTTCGATGAACATAGAACCCTAAACGCAGATCTGATATAAGTTAAGACAAGTACCTGGAGGTGCTGATAAACAGCAAAGAGGTGCCGCCATGCTCTGGTCCGTTCAGGTTGATGCAGCGGTCGGAGTTGAGGCAGTTGACGAAGGACGGCGGCGACGGAGCTCGAGCACGCATGGGCGTTGCGAGGAAGAAGACAAAGACGAGGAGGCAAGGGAAAAAATGAAAAGGACCCATGTCCCTATTTATAGGGGGATGGATAAAAGGCATGCGCGAGAATCGAGGAGGTCAAAAAATGATTATGTGGCTGCGCAGATGCCTCGATTTTCGGGAGGTCTATTATAGATAAAGATGTGCTGAGATGTTCTGGGCCTCGTGCAAAGTTAATGCAAGCTGACGTCATGGCGGGTTAACACAATTCTGTGAGCTGACGTCATGGCGGGTTATAGCAAGATCATAAAGGTTGATGATGGAAGATTTTGCTAAGTTAGGCACTGAAGATTGATGTGAACAAGTTCAAATCAACCTGGGGCCTAATGTTGGGGATATAAATACTGGGTATGACCCGCCCAGGAGGGGCCGGGTCATGCCACTGGCGGCTTAAGATGAGAAGGAGCCCAAGAGGATGATGATCGCGGTCCATAGAGCAAGCTTACTGAAGGCCCAAGACCCGGGGGCGACTTGAGGCCCATGGGTGTGAACTGTTGGGGAACGCAGTATTTCAAAAAAAATCCTATGATCATGCAAGATCTATCTAGGAGATGCACATCAACGAGCGGGGAGAGTGTGTGTCCACGTACCCTCGTAGACCGAAAGCGGAAGCGTTTAGTAACGCGGTTGATGTAGTCGAACATCTTCACGATCCAACCGATTCAAGTACCGAACGTACGGCACCTCCGTGTTCAGCACACGTTCAACACGATGATGTCCCTCGAGCTCTTGATCCAGTTGAGGACGAGGGAGAGTTCCGTCAGCACAACGGCATGGTGACGGTGATGATGAAGTTACCGACGCAGGGCTTCGCCTAAGCACTACGACGATATAACTGAGCTGTGTAATTGTGGAGGGGGGCACCGCACAAGGCTAAGAGAAGACTTGGTGTGTGTTTGGGGTGCCCCCCTCCCACGTATATAAAGGAGGGAGAAGTGGCCGGCCCAAGGGGGGGCGCGCCATGGGGGGAGTCCTACTTGGACTCCCGGTCCAAGTAGGATTCGCCCTCCTTTCATATTCCCACTGGGAGAAGGAGGGAAGGAGGAGGAGGAGAAAAGGAAAGGGGAGCCGCCCCCAACCCTAGTCCAATTTGGTTTGGGCTTGGGGGCGCGCGCCTCCACCTGGCCGCCGCCTCCTCTCTCTACTAGGGCCCATGAAGGCCCATTAACTCCCCCGGGGGGGGGGGGGTTCCAGTAACCCCTGGTACTCCGGAAAATGTCCGAACCTTTCTGAAACCATTCCGGTGTCCAAACACAACCTTCCAATATATCAATCTTTATGTCTCGACCATTTTGAGACTCCTCGTCATGTCTGTGATCTCATCCGGGACTCCGAACAAACTTCGGTACATCAAATCACATAACTCATAATACAAATCGTCATCAAATCACATAACTCATAATACACATCCCCGGTCAATAACCAATAGCGGAACCTGGATGCTCATATTGGCTCCTATATATTCTACGAAGATCTTTATCGGTCAAACCGCATAACAACATACGTTGTTCCCTTTGTCATCAGTATGTTACTTGCCCGAGATTCGATCGTAGGTATCATCATACCTAGTTCAACCTTGTTACCAGCAAGTCTCTTTACTTATTCCGTAATGCATCATCCCGCAACTAACTCATTAGTCACATTGCTTGCAAGGCTTATAGTGATGAGCATTACCGAGAGGGCCCAGAGATACCTCTCCGAAACACGGAGTGACAAATCCTAATCTCGATCTATGCCAACTCAACAAACACCATCAGAGACACCTGTAGAGCATCTTTATAATCACCCATTTACGTTGTGACGTTTGATAGCACACAGGGTGTTCCTCCGGTATTCGGGAGTTGCATAATCTCATAGTCAGAGAACATGTATAAGTCATGAAGAAAGCAATAGCAATAAAACTTAACGATCATAATGCTAAGCTAACGGATGGGTCTTGTCCATCACATCATTCTCCTAATGATGTGATCCCTTTCATCAAATGACAACACATGTCTATGGCCAGGAAACTTAACCATCTTTGATTAACGAGCTAGTCAAGTAGAGGCATACTAGAGACACTTTGTTTTGTCTATGTATTCACACATGTATCAAATTTCCGGTTAATACAATTCTAGCATGAATAATAAACATTTATCATGATATAAGGAAATATAAATAACATCTTTATTATTGCCTCTAGGGCATATTAGTCTCCTACTTGCGCTAGAGTCAATAATCTAGTTCACATCGTCATGTGATTTAACACCAATAGTTCACATCTTTATGTGATTAGTTCACATCTCCATGTGACTAATACCCAAAGGGTTTACTAGAGTCAATAATCTAGTTCACATCACTATGTGATTAACACCCAAAGAGTACTAAGGTGTGATGATGTTTTTCTTGTGAGAGAAGTTTAGTCAACGGGTCTGCCATTTTGTGATTCGTATGTATTTTTGCAAATTTCTATGTCTACAATGCTCTGCACGGAGCTACTGTAGCTAATTGCTCCCACTTTCAATATGTGTCCAGATCAAGACTCAGAGTCATCCAGATGGTGTCAAATCTTGCATCGACGTAACTCTTTACGATGAACTCTTTATCATCTCCATAATCGAGAAATATTTCCTTATTCCACTAAGGATAGTTTTGACCGCTGTCAAGTGATCTACTCCTGGATCACTATTGTACCCTCTTGCCAAACTTATGGTGAGGTACACAATAGGTCTGGTACATAGCATAGCATACTTTATAGAACCTATGACTGAGGCATAGGGAATGACTTTTCATTCTATTTCTATTTTCTACCGTGGTCGGGATTTGAGTCTTTACTCAACATCACACCTTGCAACACAGGCAAGAACCCTTTCTTTGACTGATCCATTTTTAACTTCTTCAAAACTTTATCAAGGTATGTGCTTTGTGAAAGTCCAATTAATTGTCTTGATCTATCTCTATAGATCTTGATGCCCAATATATAAGCAGCTTCACCGAGGTCTTTCTTTGAAAAACTCCTTTCAAACACTCCTTTATGCTTTCTAGAAAATTCAACATTATTTCCGATCAACAATATGTCATTCACATATAATTATCATAAATGTTGTAATGCTCCCACCCACTTTCTTGTAAGTACAGGCTTCACCGCAAGTCTGTATAAAACTATATAATTATATCAACCCATCAAAGCGTATATTCCAACTCCGAGATGCTTGCACCAGTCCATAGATGGATCGCTGGAGCTTGCACACTTTGTTAGCACCTTTAGGATTGACAAAACCTTCTTGTTGCATCATATACAACTCTTCTTTAAGAAATCCATTAAAGAATGCAGTTTTGACATCCATTTGCCAGATTTCAAAAAATGTGGCAATTGCTAACATGATTCGGACAGACTTAAGCATCGCTACGAGTGAAAAAATCTTATCGTAGTCAACACCTTGAACTTGTCGAAAACTTTTTGCGACAATTCGAGCGTTGTAGATAGTAACACTACTATCAGCGTCCGTCTTCCTCTTGAAGATCCATTTATTCTCAATGGCTCGCCGATCATCAGGCAAGTCAATCAAATTCCATACTTTGTTCTCATACATGGATCCCATCTCAGATTTCATGGCCTCAAGCCATTTCGTGGAACCTGGGCTCATCATCACTTCCTCATAGTTCGTAGGTTCGTCATGGTCTAGTAACATGACTTTCAAAACAGGATTACCATACCATTCTAGTGCAGACCGCACTCTAGTTGACCTACGAGGTTCGGTAGTAACTTGATCTGAAGTTTCATGATCATCATCATTAGCTTCCTCACTAATTGGTGTAGGAATCACTGGAACTGATTTCTGTGATGAACTACTTTCCAATTCGGGAGAAGGTACAATTACCTCATCAAGTTCTACATTCCTCCCACTCACTTCTTTCGAGAGAAACTCCTTCTCTAGAAAGGATCCATTCTTAGCAATGGATATCTTGCCTTTGGATCTGTGATAGAAGGTGTACCAACAGTCTCCTTTGGGTATCCTATGAAGACGCATTTCTCTGATTTTGGTTCGAGCTTATCAGGTTCAAGCTTTTTCACATAAACATGCATCACAATCCCAAACTTCAAGAAACGACAGCTTAGGTTTATTGCCAAACCACAACTCATATGGTGTCATCTCAACGGATTAGATGGTGCCCTATTGATGTGGAGCATCCTATGGTTATCTCCATGTACACCTTCATAGCACCTCAAGCCCCAAGTGGACCTACCGGACTTAAGGTGAAACCGCTCCTCTTCGAGATTTACATGAATATAAATTGGACTTGGTTGCTACCTCACCTTGGAACATTGTGCATCATTAGGTACGAGGGCAACCGCCACCAAGAAGCTACGAAGCTTCCCGGAGGCCAAGGAGAAGGACCCCGAGACCCAAGAGCTAACAGGAAGTGTCAAGATGAAGAAAAAGAAGCGTGCAGAAATTGCACTACCGGACAGCCCGGTCCCCACACCAGATAGTCTGGTTACACCGAAATTCCACCACCAGACAGTCCGGTCCCCACAGCGGATAGTCCAGTGGCACCCGAAAATGCATCTGGACTCACCGGACTGTCCGGTCCTTACCACCAGACTATCCGGTCCGCCCAGTTTCGCTATGAATTGGGCTAAAAATCCCATGTAACCACCGAGGCCCATACCCCTTCGCCCCTAGACTATATAATCCGTTCTCCCCTCAGTTTTTAGGGTTAGCTAAGATTAGAACTAGACATTTGAGCTTAGCTCATGTATCTCTCCTTGCGGGTTTCCTCTTAAGGGAGAAGACCCCATGGAGTTCAAGGCCTTCGTTGGAGAAGATCCTTAGGGATTCAAGACCCCCTTGAGGGAAGGATCTATCTAGATCATCAAGACCTCATCTCCTTTGGATTTGGGATGAACTTTACCTTGTATCTTTCCCTTTGTTGTTCTTGTACCTTTGTGGATCTTGTGTGATTGTGAGCCTAGTGGATGTGTGATTGGACTTGTTCTTAAGTGTTTTCTTCTTGTGATCTCCCCTCTTGTTCTTCGCTTTCTTCGTGGATTCCCCTCCAATTCGTGAAAGATCTACGCTTAGGGTCTCCACCCTTCAACATCTTGGTATCATGAGCCACATTGATAATGAATTTGGAGTCTCCCCCGCCGTTTTCTAGCCTTGTTTTGCTTGATTTCGTCCTAAAATCCAAAAATCCCCACCAAAAATAGCCCCAATTTTTTTGTGATTTGTTGGTTTGATGATGTTTTGTTGATTTTGATCCATGGATTCGCTGTGTTTCGAGTAGATCTAGCGTCCCCACAAGTTTCCCCACCTTCCATCCATGAAATCTCCTCAATTTTGACCCCAAAATTATCCATTTCCGCCCAAAAAATTCGAGTTCGTCCTTTCCTAGCCCGCACCGGACTGTTCGCACCCCCGTAGCGGACTGTCCGCTCACATCAGGACCAAAATCGATTTTGGACCAGACTGTCCGCTCCCAGCACCGGACTGTCCGCTTGAATCATAAGGTTTTTGGATGAAGACCGGACTGTCCGCTAGTTCAAAAACTGCTTCGGCAGATTTCTTGTTTCGGCCATATCTTCTACATCCGGAGTCCGATTTTGACATTCTTTAGCTCGTTGAGTAGCCATTGACATCCCGATACATCTAGATGTGTTCCAACATCAATTGACTCCATCAAAATTTTGACATTTTGACACCTTTGCCTAGGCCCTCCACCATATCATCCATAAAACCACCATAGCTTTCCGCAACCTAACCCATTTTGATCCATATAGCATTTGTGGTTGCTTGAGTGGTGACTTGAGTCTCCTAAGGTGTTTTGGCTACTTAGGGATGGTTGCTTCTTCGTCAACCACCACCACCACTTCTGCATTGTTAACTCCGGAACCACCATCACATTCCACTACCACCATTTGACATTTGACATTTGAGATTTTGAGTTTGTTGTTTTCCATTTCCTAAGGTGTTTCAGCTAATTAGGAATGGTTATACATCAAGAACACCGCCACTCATCATTGGCATGAGGTCGTCATCGATATTGACCACTTCACCATTTTGACAACCTAACCATAAGCAAGAATGGTAACCTCTATATTATCTTGGTATCACGGTATCCCATCATTGTACATTCTTTCTTGCCATTGCTTTGTTAACCCCTAGCCATTTTGCATCACTTGCCTATCGAGACTAACCATTTGAGTATTGCCGACAATGTTACTTGTGCACATTAGTGATCCGCACCTACCATTGCATACATACCATATCATCTTGGTATCATCATATCATCTCTTGTGTCACAAGATTGTTCCTGCATATACACAATCGCTATCTTGGTTTGTGCATTTTGCATAGTGGCCAAACAAAAAAAGAGAATAAGCTTTTAAGCAAAGAGAAAACAAAGAGCTTGTAAGCAATAGTCATAGCATCTCCACATTGCATATCATACTACCATATTGATCACCTTGGATCATCATGTGCGAAACACCGGGAACCATACATAAGAGCATACTTGGGATAGAAAGTTTATCCATTTTGCAACTTATAGGTTGTGCACAAGTGTCGTATCTGCCTATTGATAAATCGTGCTAGCGTCTCTCTTGAGTTGTGCAACACGAGTGTTTTCCTTGGATTCCACATTTTGTGCTCGCTCCTTGGTTGCACGACCCCATTTATCTATCCGTGCGTGCATTTCCATGTGCATTCATTGCTATTGGTCTACTTGTTTCACTTGTGAATTTGTGAATCTCTTTCAACATTATTGACTCTTGCTAACATTTTCCATCAAAATTTTGTGCCACTTGTCCTAACCAAGCCACTCGATAAGCTTTACTTTGTAGCTGTGAGTGAGCAAGTCCGGTACCAATTTCACTATTCTTTCATTTCACATTGAGTGAAACGGGATACATCCTCAACTTTGGGAAAAGGTAGCTTGGTATTGTTTATCTCATTTCCTACTCACCTTCGCTCGAGTCTTGTGATGGATAGACAAAGCACACCTCCTTCGGTCTACAACAACAACGATGAGTTCAATGCATTGAAAAACTTCATCGACACCAAGATGCAAGCTCAAATGGAGGAGATCAAAGCCCTCATCAAGTCCTACAAGAGGTCTTCCTCATCTTCGAGAAGACACTGAAGTGCACATGCTTCCGAGCTACCATCTCCGGCAAGGTCACTGATACGTCTCCAACATATGTATAATATTTGATTGTTCCATGCTATTATATTATCTTTTTTGGATGTTTAATGGGCTTTAATATACCCTTTTATATTATTTTTGGGACTAGCCTATTAACCGAAGGCCCAGTGCAAATTGCTGTTTTTTTTGCCTATTTCAGCGTTTCGCGGAAAAGGAATATCAAACGGAATCCAAACGGAACGAAACCTTCACGAGGATCTTTCTTGGAACAAACGCAATCCATGAGACATGGAGTGGAAGTCAGAGACGCAACGAGGCGGCAACGAGGCAGGAGGGCGCGCCCAGGGGGTAGGCGCGCCCCCACCCTCGTGGGACCCTCATAGCTCCACCGACCTACTTCTTTCGCCTATATATACTCTTATACCTTGAAAACATCCAGGGGAGCCACGAAACCACTTTTCGACCGCCGCAACCTTCTGTACCCGTGAGATCCCATCTTGGGGCCTTTTCCAGCGATCTGCCTGAGGGGGATTCGATCATGGAGGGCTTCTACATCAACACAATAGCATGTCCGATGATGTGTGAGTAGTTTACCACAGACCTTCGGGTCCATAGTTATTAGCTAGATGGCTTCTTCTCTCTCTTTGGTTCTCAATACAAAGTTCTCCTCGATGTTCTTGGAGATCTATTCGATGTAATACTTTTTGCGGTGTGTTTGCTGAGATCCGATGAATTGTGGGTTTATGATCAAGATTATCTATGAACAATATTCGATTCTTCTCTGAATTCTTATATGCATGATTTGATATCTTTGCAAGTCTCTTCGAATTATCGGTTTAGTTTGGCCTACTAGATTGATCTTTCTTGCAATGGGAGAAGTGCTTAGCTTTGGGTTCAATCTTGCGGTGCTCGATCCCAGTGACAGAAAGGGAACCGACACATATTGTATTGTTGCCATCAAGGATAAAAAGATGGGGTTTATATCATATTGCTTGAGTTTATCCCTCTACATCATGTCATCTTGCCTAATGTGTTACTCTGTTCTTATGAACTTAATACTCTAGATGCATGCTGGATAGCGGTCGATGTGTGGAGTGATAGTAGTAGATGCAGAATCGTTTCGGTCTACTTGACACGGACGTGATGCCTATGTTCATGATCATGCCTAGATATTCTCATAACTATGTGCTTTTCTATCAATTGCTCGGCAGTAATTTGTTCACCCACCATAATATATGCTATCTTGAGAGAAGCCACTAGTAAAACCTATGGCCCCCCACTAGTGCAGAACCGAGCAATAGCACCGGTTCGTAAGGCCCTTTAGTGCCGGTTTGGTAACCGGCACTAAATTGTGGGCACTAAAGCCCCCCCCCCCCTTTAGTACCGATTCAGCACAAATCGGTGCTAAAGGGCAACCATGTGGCACGAGCCAGCTCCGTGGGCGCGTAGGACATTAGTACTGGTTGGTAACACCAACCGGTACTAAATGTTTGGGTGTGTTATGGTTTTATTTTTTGTTTTTACTTTAATTTTGTGTTTTCAATTTAATTTAGTGATTGTTTTACATTATAATGAGTTGTTAAATCATTAGGTGAATGTACCGCAGATTAGTTTGACTGGATGCATGTGGATCCTAGCTAAGTCATCAAGTATATGTCATATCCATATTATATATACTTGATCACCTAATTAAGTGATTGAGGTAATATGGATATGGCATATACTTGATCACTTAGCTAGAATCCATCCAGTTGAAACTAATATGCAGTTAATTTCATAAATGATATAATAACTCATCATCATCGTCATCATCATCATCATATTAATATAAAAACTCTTGCATCATATATATCATGACCAACAACAGTTTTCATAGCTAGCTAAAAATCATCATATAATAGTCGTCTCATTACCAGTACTTAATCATCATATAGTCATTACCGCTATCTAATCACCACCAACACTATCTTAAAGAAGAAACATTCACTTGTACCAGAAGCAAAGATATCATCGATTTCAACATGGTAATGATATTATAAGAGTTCATAACACCACAAAAGCAAATCACTCTTTGAGATTAAGTTCAGGACGAAGAACACGGACATGAGAGGACAAGTACTAAGAGCATGAACTGGCTAATCACTCCTGCTGCTCTCTCTCAGGTAAAATAGCATAGAATATGTATAGATTTCCTGATTCATCATATTGGAGCATGCAGATGAACCTGTCTCCTAATCGTGGGTTGCGCTTCTGATTGCTGCCCCCTAGTACTTCTGTACGATCGTTCACAATTTTGCTCCAGTCTTTTACTATTAAGCATTCCTCGCAATTAGAAATCCTGAATGCACTAAAGTGCATTGTAGGATACCTTGGCCGTAAGCTAACAATATTCATGGTACCTTTAGTCTCGATCCCATAAGGCACAACATTCATCGGGAGTCCCTGTTGAAGAACATCGTATAGTAACATACTTAGCAATGAAGTTTAGCTTAAAAAATAATGTATGCAAAAGATGCACTGAGGAGAAATAGTAGAAATCTTACCATCTTTCCTAAATATAAGTGACCGTAGTTCAGTACGAACACTATTGGTCGCACGTTTTGAGTACTAACATTTCTAAGTGCAGGAAAAAAATTGTCTTAATAGCATCAAGATCCTCAAGCCATGAAACATAATGACTTGTGTCCTCGCAGTTTAATTCAGCCCCGGGACAGTGGACGGTCCTGTCTACCAAGCGCCGGACATGTTTGCTTGATTGGAAGTAAGCTGTCAATATAAATTGAGATCTATTAATTATTCAACTGGTTCAAATAATCTCATATCGAAGACATAAATATGGTTGAGAAACTCACATAATGGTAGAACTGGAGGCGTCTGCACATCGACCTAGATGTCTCTATTACCTTCAATATCATCTTCCGGACGAATTTCAAAGGTGATAACCATATGAGGCTCAAATGCATAAGCCTTGCATAGTGCTTGCCAAGTTTTGCATTCAAAATAGGTGTATGTGTCTGCATTATATAATTTGACGTTGAAGGTATAACCATGCTCGGTCTTCAAGTAAACTCTTTTTACCTCCATAGTTTCGTTAGGACTGAAACCTATCTTATCCAAGACAAAAAAATTTGCATGGCAGGGGATACGCTAGTAGAATAGTGAAAAATTAAAATTAAAAGTTGAAGCAAATGAAGCATAAGTCATGCTTAATTACGAAAAAAGACTTATCGGTGTGACTTACTGTATCCACTTCAAAGTTCTCATCCAGCTTGATGCTGAAGCGTCTATCATCAACTAGAAAATTTCTACCGCACAGGCCGCGCTGGTCTTCGCAGTATTCGCACATAATGAAATCGTGTTCGTCGTCAGACGATATTCCTATGTTCATGGGTGAAACATTAAACACTTATTAGTTCTATTAATTCAACTAATTCTGTTAATTCAACTAGTTCAACTAATTAATTGAACTAATTCAACTAAGCACTTATGAAAAATATACCTAATTAATTGAACTAATTCAACTAACTAGTTCAACTAATTAATTCAACTAATTCAACTAAACTAGTTCTATTAATTTTCTTACTAAAAATAAGGTAGCTAGTTCTATATAATAAAATGTTAATTAGATAATGAAATCTCATATAACTAAATTAAATATATATCTAACATATAATTTATATCTAATTCATCTAACATTTGACATTAATATCTAACATATGTTCATATATAGGTGAAACATTAAACACTTACTAGTTCTATTAATTCAACTAAATAAACTAGTTCTATTAATTCAACTAAGCATTTACTAAAAATAAACTAGTTCTATTAATTTCTTACTAAAATAAAGTAGGTAGTTCTATATAGTAATATTTTGATTAGATCATCAAATCTCATATACCTAATTTTTTTACTAAAAATAAAATTGTTCTATTAATTTTCATACTAAAAATAAACTAGTTATATTAATTCAACTAGTTCAAATCTCATATATATACCTAATTAATATCTAGCTAATTCATCTAAAATTGACATTAATATTTAACATCTTTTCCATATAATTCATCTAACATTAACATTCTAACATTATTATCTACGTAATTTATCTAACATTAATCTAACCAACAGAAAATAGAAAGTAAGTAAAAACAATGTGTGTGTGTGTGTGTCTGTCTGTGTGTGTGTACGAGCGGGGGGCGGCGGCGGCAGGCGATGCGACGGGGACGGGCAGCGGGCGAGGCGGTGGCGACGGGCGGCGGGGGCGACGGCGGTGACGGCGACGACGGGTGGCGGGGGTGACGGCGGTGATGGTGACGACGGGCGGCGGGGGCGGCGAGGGCGGCGCGCGACGGGCGACGGCGACGATGTCGCGCGAAGAAGTTGGATCGAGAAGAAGTGGTGGTCGATGAAACTGAATTTTTCGTAAGTGCCATATATATAGGAGGGGTCTTTAGTACCGGTTGGAGCCACCAACCGGTACTAAAGGCCAATTTGCGCCAGGCCAAGGGGAGGGAAACGGCCCCTTTAGTACCGGTTCGTGCCACGAATCGGTACTAAAGGCCCAATCATTAGTACCGGTTGGAGTCACCAACTGGTACTAATGGTTGTGCGCTGCCACTGGCGGTGCACAATGTTTAGTCCCACCTCGCCGAGCGAAGGGAAGTCGCACTGGTTTATAAACCCAGTCGCGGCTGCTCCTTCGAACTTCTCTATATAGCAGGCTTCTGGGCCTAACTAGGGCGCACTGCACTGTGAGTCTGCTGGCCCTTCTGGGCCTGCATTTGCACACCCTAGGTCTGGCAGGCCCACTGGGCAGCGCCCCAACAAATTTTTTATATAGTTTTTTCTTTTCTGCATTATTTATTTTCTTCTATTTATTTTTGAGTAATTTTTTATATAGTTTTTTTTCTTTTCTGCATTATTTATTTTCTTCTATTTATTTTGCGTAAATTTTTATATAGTTTTTTCTTTTCTGCTTTATTTATTTTCTTCTATTTATTTCTGAGTAGTTTTTTTGTGACCCTCTCTACTCTTTCGCACATGCTATGCGGGTGAAATGATAATACCATTGCAAGTTTCAACATTTTCAGAATTCATTTTGTAGTGATTTTCAATTTCACGGTCATTTAGCTCTCTAAACAATTAGGTAAATGACCGAAAAACAACAAATGATGTCAGAACATGTTGGAAATTGATGACGTCGCTTTGAATGCTGCATACTGAACACAAAAGAAGTCCGGAGTTCAAATAAGTTTAAAAAATATTGAAGTGCCCGTGTAACAGATGAGTTCTCGTCCGAAACCCTGATACTCCGAAAGAGATTGTCAAGTTTGTACACGAAGTGCATCCAGTTTTTGCGGTGACCCTCTCTACTCTTTCGCACATGCTATGCGGGTGAAATGATGATACCATGCCAAGTTTCAACATTTTCACAATTCATTTTGTAGTGATTTTCAATTTCACAGTCATTTAGCTCTTTAAACAATTCGGTAAATGACTGGAAAAAAATGATGTCAGAACATGTTGGAAATTGATGACGTCGCTTTGAATGTTGCATACTGAACACAAAAGAAGTCCGGAGTTCAAATAAGTTTAAAAAACATTGAAGTGCCCGTGTAATAGATGAGTTCCCGTCCGAAACCCTGATACTCCGAAAGAGTTTGTCCAATTTATACACGAAGTGCGTCCAGTTTTTGCCGTCTGGCCCTGGAGTCCGAGAAGGAACCCTGGCGTCTGGCCCTGGAGTCCGAGAAGGACTCTTGCCTTTCGGGTGAAACCGACTTTGTGGAGGCTTTTACTTCAAGTTTCCACCCCAGGGCTCAACATATAAATAGAGGGGCAGGGCTAGCACCAAAGAGAGATCAAGAAACACAAGTTGATCCACGTGATCTATTCCTTAGCCGTGTGCGGCGCCCCAGCCACCATAGTCCTCGATAATACCGTAGCGGAGTTTAGGCGAAGCCCTGCTGCTGTAGTACATCAAGATCGTCACCATGCCGTCGTGCTGACGGAACTCTTCCCCGACACTTTGCTGGATCGGAGTCCGGGGATCGTCATCGAGCTGAACGTGTGCTCGAGCTCGAAGGTGCCATAGTTTCGGTGCTTGATCGGTTGGATCGTGAAGATGTACGACTACTTCCTCTACGTTGTGTCATCGCTTTCGCAGTCGGTCTGCGTGGGTACGTAGACAGCACTCTTCCCTCTCGTTGCTATGCATCACATGATCTTGCGTGTGCGTAGGAAATTTTTTGAAATTACTACGAAACCCAACAGATACTACCCGCTATTCAACTGCTTCGGATTGCTCTAGTAACCTGACTGCTGCTGTTGCTGTTGCTGATTCCCCTGATTATTATAACCACCTTGCTTGCCCTGATTGCCTTGATTACCCTGTCCACTCTGGTTGCCATGAAAGCCTGAACCGGAACAACCTCCACCGTAACCCGGCCCATGAGATCTGGGGCCTGAACCGCCACCCGGTCCATGATCATACCGAAAAACATCAGAGTTTTTGAACTCTTGCATGATGTAACAATATTTCCAGAGGTGCGTGGACGGGTTCTCCTTCGTCCCGTGCTTTGGGGAAGGCTATTACAACAGATAAGACAGGCGGTCTGGATTAGGACTTGGTCCTCCACCGCGCTGGGGCGATTTACCTTTACACCGTTGGCCTTTATCCTGCGTGTTGGTATTAGCTACAAAATCCAAGCTACTATCCGCTTTACGATTACCGTTGTTTCCATGGCCCGTCGGGTTGTGCTGCTGCCCCTTGGTATGTCCGCTCTTCTTTCCCTTCCCTGTCTTGTCATCGTCAGACTCGGGGTCCTTGGTACCATCAGAGTTGGCACATTTCACCAGAGCAGCCATGAGAGTCCCCATAACATTGCAGTGGCGTTTGAGCCATCCCAACTTCAGCTTCAGAGGTGCAAACCGGCAATTGCCTTCCAACGTTAAAACTGCTGTGTCAATGTTAATGCAGTCCGATGAATGCAAAATCTCCGAAACCCGGCGCACCCAATGGGTTGTTGATTCTCCTTCCTCCTAGACACAGGCAGCTAGGTCCATAATTGACATGGGCTGCTTGCATGTATCCTTGAAGTTCTGGATAAACCGGGCCCTCAGCTCGGCCCATCACCCAATGGAGTTAGCTGGTAACTTTTTCAACCAAGTTCGAGCCGTTCCTTCCAACATCATGGTAAAGTATTTAGCGCATGCCGCATCGTCCACATCCAGCATCTCCATTGCCATCTCATAGCTTTCCACCCATGACTCGGGGGATAAATCAGCGGTGTAATTCATCACTTTTCGTGGGCCTTTGAAATCCTTGGGCAGGCGCATGTTGCGTAACGCTGGGACGAGACACGGTACTCCCAAAGAGCTAGAGGTAACCCCTGGTTCCACCGATGTGGTTAGACGAACCGGAGTAAGTTGGCGGGCCTCATGCGGTGCTGCTAACTCGGCTTCTCGACGAGCTCTAGCACGATCCACCACATCTTGAGCATCACCACCACCACCCGCTGGGTTATGGCCATGGGGCGGATCATGGTTCCGCGCAGTGCTTGATACGGCCGGTTCATCCATACGCCTGCTGTAGCTCCGGCTTGGGCAGGGAGTAGAATGGATCCTCTCGCGACTATATGAATAAGCCTACTGCTGAACCAAAGCTGTCTGAAGAAGCTCCCTAGCCCGTCGCATTTTGACTGCCACCGGAGACTCACCTTCGATCGGAAGGGCCGCTAGCCGTGAAGCGGCAGCAACAATGTTGTCCATCGGGTTAGAGTAATGACCCGGTGGTGTTGGGACATGCGGTGGCGAAACGTGATTCTGGCGAGGCGGATCCACCAAACGTGGCTGAACCGGCGCCCCCGCTCCAGGTGCCTCCGCCCGGTTTACCATCAGCGGATTACTTTTCCCCGCTCCTGGGGTGTTAAAGAGGTTCCTGGCCTCATAAACCGGCGGCACGCGAGATTGGTACCTCCTCCCCAGGACATCATTTGACGCACTCTAATCCAGCATAAGCCGGTAAGCATGTGCATCCAATGCGGCCCGTTCCGCAGCCATCCTGGTATCCTCAGCTGCCAAGTCGGCTTTAGCCTGGGCGATCTGATCCTTCACCTTCGCGATTTCCACATTATGTGCATCTTGATCCGCCGGGTTAACCTCCGCCATCAGCATTGCCAAAGCGTCAAATAAATCAGATAGAACCTGAGCCGTCAGTCGCATAGGGCCTCCTGCGCCGGCCGTTGTCGCTGCTGCTGATCCGGAAATTATCACTGCTACGGCCGAAGAGTGGAGTGCTGGTTGCGTACCGGCCATGAAGAGCGCAGCCCGGTTTGGCGGATTAAAGGGGTCCGGAATACTGTCGCCATCGGAAAAGCCCCCAATCCGGCCATCTTGCAACTGATATAACGACTCGGTCTCTCTGGTTGATGACTTGTCGCCGGAATAAACGACGGTTTCACCACCAGATTCCGATCTATCCTCAGATTCCCCTCCGTGGATGACTCCCACTAAGGCACACTTCATGACAGGCTTAACCCCGGCAGATCTCGCACGCTAAGCAATTTCGACGAGGTCAGTGCAGATGTCCGGCTCAGGGCCCGGTTCGCCGATCTTTCCAATGAAGACGTGTATGCCACCAAAGGGGACCCGGTACCCATACTCAATTGAGCCGGCCTCGGGGCCCCAGCCTGAGTCGTTGATGTAGAGCTTGCCACGACGACTCTTGGTCATTCGGCCCACAGCGTAGCCCTTGAGTCCTTCGAAGCTGCCCTCTAAGAACTTGAAACCATCATGCGATAGCCCCACGGTGGGCGCCAACTGTCATGGTTTGTCACGGCAGATGTCCTAAGGAAAGGACTTAGTCGTGGAGCCATCACGCGGGTTAGCTTAAAGGGGTTAAAGCGGACAAGGGATGCAGAGAGTTTATACTGGTTCGGCCCCTTGCGGTGAAGGTAAAAGCCTAATCCAGTTGTTGTGGATGCTAGGGTTTCGATGACCAGGGAGCGAATACACTTTGCCTGAGTCTCGAGTTGTTGTCTGTTGTCGTCAAACTGCCGCCGGGTTCTCCCCTTATCTACATGGGTTGACGCCCGTCGGTTTATAGAATCCCGAGGCCGGCACATAAACGTGTCTGGCCCGGTATCTACTCTTTCTATCTTACAACACAAGTTTACATATCAACGCCGGTTTATGTCTACAGGCCTTAAAACAGCTTTTGGGCCCTGGGCCTTCATAAAGCGTCACCGTCTTTGTCTTCATGGGCTTCAGATACAGTGAACCATTATGGGGCTGACCCGGCCTCTCCTGGTCGGTTTACAGCCAGTAGTAATATCCCAACAGTCTCGAATCCGTCGAAGATCAAGTCTCCACAGACGTCCGCGACATAGTTCAAGCTTTTGAATCTGACCTGATGGCCAGGGGCATAACTATCGATCTGCTCCAGATGGCCAAGCGAGTTGGCCCACAGTACAAAGCCGCCGAACACGAAGATCTGTCTAGGGAGGAAGGTTTCTCCCTAGACGGCATCACTATGGACGATCGAAGGGGCCATCGAACCTTTCATCGACGACACAGTGGAACTCTCAATGAAAGCACCAATGTCGGTGTCAAAACCGGAGGATCTCGGGTAGGGGGTCCCGAATTGTACTTCTAAGGTCGATGGTGGCAGGAGACGGGGGACACGATGTTTACCCAGGTTCGTGCCCTCTCTATGGAGGTAATACTCTACTTCCTGCTTGATTGATCTTGATGAATATGAGTGTTACAAGAGTTGATCTACCACGAGATCATAATGGCTAAACCCTAGAAGTCTAGTCTGTATGACTATGGTAATGAGTATATATCCTATCCGGACTACGCCCTCCAGTTTATATAGACACCAGAGGGATCTAGGGTTACATAGAGTCGGTTACATAGGAAGGAATCTTCATAGTTGATCACCAAGCTTGCCTTCCACGCCAAGAAGAGTCCTATCCGGACATGGGTACAGTCTTCGGCCTTCATGTCTTCACAGTCCATCAGTTCGGCCCATGGATAACAGGCCGGATGACCGAGGACCCCTTCATCCAGGACTCCCTCAACTATACAGTCACCAGTGGATTTTATTTGGGGCATTATGACCCGCCCTGCGGTAGACCGCCAGGGCACTTGTTATCCGCTTGTGTGTAGGGAATATGATAAACATGGTTTGCATAATTGATGACATTATAAGCATAAGTGGCAGATCTTCAAACATTAGATCTGTGGCTCAAAAGTGTTATAAAAATCAACATGCACGATGGCATGGCAGATCATTGTTTTCAAGCTAGCCTATTACAAGGCATCGAGCGGCCTAAAAGAATCAAGTGTTTTTGATACGCACAGCATCCACAACTGTGGATGACAAACCGGCCCTTGGATTAGTGGTCTTGGCCTTGGCGGGTTGAGACTTCTGGGTCATCCCGCGCCGGTTCTTCTTCTTCCTCCATTGCCCAGAAGTTAGGTGATGACCAATCGATGCCAATCAAGGCTTGGAACTCAGCTTCATCATTGATAAGTTCAGACGGATCAATTTCAGGTGCAAAAGTGTGCTTACGGATTGGAGGGATAAGATCCACAGTATCATAAGCCTGTGTCTTCATCTTTGAATTGACTGCTGTATAAGATGCCTGATATCTTGAAAGATCAGTTTCTTCAGCGAGTTTACTTGCCAGTGGGCGCATCTCTTTTACGCAAGCAGCAAAGTCTTTCTGATCAAACGAAGACCCGTACTCTTTGAAACTGGGGCAGCCAGTGGCCATCTCGGCCGGGTCTAATTTGCCTGCCATGCCTTTGCCCGGCTCAAGGCCATAATGGCACCGGCTCTAGCAGCTGACCGCTTAATTTCTTCAATTTTTGCGGGCAGGACAGAAAGTTTGTTTAACACATCTCTGATAAGATATATTGCTTGCTTGGTGTGCGAGATGGTGACTATTGTGCATTGAGCACATGTATACAATTGTTCCACCAGCGTATAAGCCACCTTGAGTTTGATCAGCATATCTTGGCCAAGATTGGTACTCCTAGAGCCTGTTCAACAAAATACGTGGTTAAGTCATCAGGTGGCTTACAAAGTTGAGCATTGGAATTATTCACAATAACTAAGTATTACTTACCAAAAATAGCGGCAGTCATCTATGTGATATGACGTTTTAAGCCGGTAAGTTCTGTGGTGACCTCTTGCAAAGAGGCTTCAGCGTATTCTGCTCGCTGCACCAAACCAGTCTTTTCTTCAGCCCAGGCAGCTCTCTTTGCATCAAACCCGGTTTTAAGTTTTTCTATCTCATCCAAGGTAAATTTGAATTTGGAGTCATCTTTCTGGGTCTTAGCCCCTTGCAGTTCGAGTCGAGTCTTTAAATCAGCCAATTGAGATTAAAATAGAGTTGAGGCTTCCTGTAAGCAAGAGGTTGAACAATTATTAGCAACTATGTCACAATATAACACAGATAAAGTCCCAAGCCCTTTGCACGCAATAGCACTTGGCACTTGGGGGCTAATGGGTGGAGAAGTTCGTTTATAAAGCAGTAACAGACGAAACCGGTTCACCTTTTTTCCAAGATAACCCGGCCTGTGATGGTTATGAGGTGGGAATTTATTTGCAAGATATAAAACTGATCCGGCTCATATTTTTTGAAGACAAATTGGATCATGGGGGCTATGGATTGAAGTCATTGCTATAATATCATGGTTGAAGTCTTTGCCATAGTCACTACAATTTTTCCTATGACTAAGACTTGGAGGCTATGGGAATATATCTTAAACAGACAAAGCAGAAGTTTATACCTCATATTTTTGGTGCATTTGTTTGACCATATCAATCTCAAGATCACGGCTAGTGTGCACTTGGCTAAGGTAGCCGGAGAGTACTTCACTGATGCTCAGATGAGAGTAGTTGGCCATATCAAACTTGATCTTGCGCTTCTCAATCAACTCCTCCTTGGCAGAGTGTTTGGCCAGGACAGTGGGATTCCCTGGCTCTTGGAAGCCAGTGCCGGTAATCAAAACATCTTCAATATTCTCATCAGAAGGCTTGATTGGGCTTGGCGGCTTAGCATTCAAAGGATCAATGTTCACATGGTCAGGGGAGGCGCCAGGGTTCTCTGGTGGCGGGTCATCAGCAATTTCCTTCGGGTGTTGCACAGAGGCTTCAGACACTGGTGCTTGCTTCTCCGATTCTTGAGTTTTTAGGTCTTTGTCCGGTTTATTTGTTCTTGCATTTTTACTAGGCTTTGCTATCCCACTGCAAGGAAAAGTTGAAGAGGTTAGTATATGTCAAGGGAGTCAAGTATTAACTAACGAAGGCAAATATTATTACCCAGGGGCAGTTAAAAGCCGACAGCTGGGTCTCAGATGAATCGCTAGAAGAGGAATGGGAAGTTCCTTGATAATTTGAGTCGGAAGAATTAAGTGGTTGGCGAATAAGACCCGCCTTTGGATAAAAAAGTTTGAAATCTAAGGCACCTCTTTCCGGCGCTTGCGCAGGGCTGGTGTGTTTTGTAAGCCGGAGGAGAGAATTCCGCCACCATTGTTCCAGGTCATGCGACAAGCTTCATGTTGCTGTTTCTTCAAAATAAAGTTGGGATCCAAATAAGCTAAAGGATGAGAAAACCTTACTTTCCGACTTGCTTGACGAACTTCCTGTCTTGGCAGAAGTTCTGAGTCGGAGGAAAGGATAGTTACCTCTTCACCATCTACGTGGCTGCCTTCCGCGTCATCCTGATAGTGATCATTGTCAATAAGATGTACAAAAATAAGCCAAGGGAGTCAAGTTCTACCTCCGACTCATCATCATCCAAGTTAAATGATTCAGAAGGGTTGGTCTTCTTCTTGGCAGGCTTTTTCCGAGCCTTATTCTTCATCCGGGTCTTCTTGGACGGTGTCGTGGAATTGTCATGGCAGATGTCCTAGTGTGAGGACTTAGTCGTGAGGCCAAAACATCTATGTGGTAGCTTGAGAGGGGTTGATCGGGATGAGAGACATGAGGCGGATCAACACACAAGACAAGGATTTAGACAGCTTCGGGCCCCGGGAAACATCATCCAGTAATAGCCCTACATGCTGTTTGTGGCTAGGTCTCATTATGCTCATGAGGGAGATGCTGCATAAACCGGCTCTCCTAATTGTGTCTAGCCTTAGAGATTACTTCTTCTCCCCATAGGGTGCCCTACCCCCCTTATATAAGTTGAAGGGGTGGGTTACATATAGAGTCCAACTCGGATTGGGACTTAACCTATTCTGACGTCTCACCATGGGCTTCTTAACGTCTTGGGCTTCTTAATGTCTCAGGCTTATTAACCCCAGGCGACTCTATTTGCTGCGTCATAACTGTCTGCCGGGTTATAACTGTCTGTTGGGTTATAACTGTCTGCCAACTTACCATCTGTCGGCTTATAACTGTCTGTCGGCTTACCATCTGCCGGCTTATAATCTGTCAGGTCACCAATGAAACACCAAGTCCCAGCCGGGTCATATCTCCGGCCGGGTCATACGCGGGGTATATCCCTGACATTAGCCCCCAGTTTAATTTGGATTTATCCGTGTTAAACTGATCCTGCAAAATAAACACAAGAACAAATTTGACAGGTTGTGCTCCGGGTTAAAAATTCTCGTAAGCCGGCACCTGATCATCCTTAATTCCAATTGTCATTTCCTTCTTCTAGAAAATCCGGGTAAATAGGCTAGCTTCATACTCAATTTACTGATGTTGGTTTCTCACAGAGAAATATTGTGAAGAATAATTCATTTGATTCAACTCCCAATGCTTAACAAAAATATTAATCTTTGAAATACTCATCTGATCTTCAGCCGGCTTGAAGATGTAAAACTTGTCGGTTTACTATTGCCAAAATTGTCGGTTTGTAAATATTGATGGCACTGGGTCATAATTGTTGTTAACATCGAGCTTAGAAATGTACCTCCCTTATATGCATATCACTTGTAGCCCCCAAGTCTTAAGCAGGGAGCATAGTAACAACTTAAGACTTGCTCCAATATAAATGTTGCAACCTTGAAGAAATCCAGGTTGTTCATCTCAGTCACTAGTTAAAACTGAATATTCCACATATGTAGCCCCCAAGTGCCGGGTTGTCATGCTTGCAACAACCTGGGACTTGTAATTGCCTTATGCTCATAAAAAACTTCAACTAGTGTAGCCCCCAAGGGCCGGGTCATTATGCAATAATGAGCAGGGACTTTGCAGATATGATCATTTAAAATAACATCATATGATGTAACCTCCATCATAGGGCTTGAACCCACGACCACAAGGCTAAGAGCCTTGTGTTCTATCAACTGAGCAGTGGATCCTTCAATATAATGGATTAACTTGTGTACCTTGAATTTTTGACAGGAGGAATTGGTAGCCCCAAGGGCCGGCTCATTATGATGTGATGAGTTGGGTCTTCAATAAGGCAAGTAAAAAATGACTTTGCATTAGCCCCCAAGTGCCATGGTGCATGCTGGCAGTGACATGGGACTTGCGTATTTGATGTAATCTCAATCTGAATAATGTAGCCCCCAAGTGTCGGGTCGTAAGCCCGCAACAACTCAGGACTACTCCTTCCATTGTATAATAAATCATATCCATTGATAAAATAATAGCCATTGCTCTGAAGCGACTTTGAAAACCTCAATCATAATACTGGTTATTGATAACCATAATAAAAAATCCAGCCAAGTTTGGCTATTAAAGATTTGAATACCTTATCGGTTGACAAGTAAATCCGGAGTTTAAATACTCAGTGGCTCTTGGCCGATGGCAACTTAATGCGAATCCATTGTAATCCGGGATTTTTGTAACCCTGTGGCTTACAGCCTTTGTGAAAATCAATAATTGATAACCCTTTTGAAACACCAACTTCAATTTTTTATGATGGGCTTGAACTTAATCATTTATGTAAGTCATAACTCTACAAATCCTGCACAGAGTTTAAACAACATATGCCCTGGCGACTTAACTTCAAAAGCTAGGGCGGGTTATCAAAACCCGAAATATGCTCAAATATGAATCATAAAGATTAAGGCTACATGGCCTGAATTGTTTTAAACCATATGTTAATATGGAGCAAGGATATGAATAAAAAAATGCTCTGAGGAAATAATAAATCAGAAAAACAAGGCTTTCATAGGCCGCCAAGCCTAAATCTCAAGTGCTTTCATGGGCCGCCAAGCCACTGAGTTAACCTTTTACACCTTGTAAGCCAGGCCTCACATGACAAACTGCCATTTTAACGTTGACAAGTTCAGGGTCTATAAGATTGACTGTCAAGAGTTCGGCGGGTCATTCCAGGATTACCTGGGCGGAGTGGTAGACTCTACAAAGCAGGATAACCCGAAAATTTTGATGAATACACCTGGCATTCCAAGCCAAAAAGGTTATGTCCTCTTTGGTGAATACACCTATGTTTGAACAGGATAACCTGGAAATTTTGGTGAATACACCTGGCCTTCCAAGTCGAATAAGAGGCTATGTTCTCTTTGGTGAATACACGTATGTTTGAACACGAAGCTCTCATATGACATATAATAAGCCCGAAGGCTGGATACCTATGTTTGAACCGTGCAGTGCAACAAGTTCTCCTTGGTAACCTTGAACTTGGGTTGCTCAATGAGTAAGAAACCCCCACATAATTTGTAACAAGGCGTGTAAGCCGCATCAAGAGGGTAGTCATAGCTATGCTCAATGAGCAGGAAGCCCCAAGTGACCATAATAAAATGAGCCCATAAGGCAGGATGCCCATGTTTGAACCGCGCATCATGGCAGTAAGTTCTCTTTGGCAACCTTTAATTTTTCTTGAGAACTCGAACGTGCGAGAGATTAATTCTTTTTGAGCAGGAATTCTCAAACCGGATAGTGAGAGCTCAAAACATTGTGGGAGAGAGATTTCCTTGAACCAGATTTTGAACCAATTTTTTTTCTCATAAACGGAACTTTTTCTTTGAGGCGGAACTTTTAGATTACTCCGCACTATTTAAGCTGGAAATTGTCATGACAACCTTTTGAATTTTCACCAATGTAGCGGTGGCCTCCGGGACCGGGTTATTTTCCCTCCAATGATCCGGGCTCATGAATTGGCTAAGTCATGTCATTCTAACCCCCGAGTCTTAAGACGACTCGAGGAGTTGGCTTAAGATTATCCATATTTGACCGTGATATAAACCGACATATAGTTGGTAGTAAAGATGGCCACGGCATTCGAGGCGGCGCGGACGCGGGTGAGTCGGTCGCGGCGCGAACGACGAGTCAATCTCGTGTGTTGATGCAACAAGGGCAGCGATTTGCGCATGTATCCATCGAGCAGCATGGCAAAGACGAGCACTAGTGCAAAAATAATATTGGTGCATGCCCCTTTGCCACACCTTTGTAATGAATAATGGTCCTTCGAAAAAATACCACATACCAGAGTAATTGTTCTTAAACAATGTAATATATGCTCATAAGATATATAAAAAGGATAGCACCTGGTATATTTTGCCAAATGAACACGTACGCTGGCATTAGATAATGCTGGTCAGACGTCAGATGACCGCCTAGACGTAGGTCTGATAAAGCAGTAGCTCCCACTGTGGTCGTGTTCCTCTTATATATATATCCTCACGCTATGGATTTGCAGGGCATATAACACTCCGTGCTCGTGAGGTACTGCTGCATATAGCTGCGAATCAAGCGATCAGCCGTGAATCAACCGAACAACTGGGCCTAACCATTACGCACATCGGTTGACCAGTGACTGCTGTATTTCTGTTGGTAGACACCAAGCTTGAAGCAGATCTATGGCGCGTTAGTGCTGAGGAGCAACTCCTTGATATACTCATGTTTAATATGGGATTGGCCAAGGGCAGATGATATAACATTTGGATCACCAAACTCCTCAGAAGTTGAAACGAATCCGCTGGGCGGATCGAGGCCGGCTCTAGGCGAGAGCTACAACGAGGGTGCTCCGGTGGGTCGCTGAAGTGTGTCTGCCATAGCGGAGAGGTTTGTCGAGGGGACCCGGTGAAGTTGCAGGGCGGCTTGGAAGTGGCCCTGAGTCAGGACCACGGCTGCAGTAGCAGAGGCGAGTGGCGGCTCAGCAGTGGACACGGGCGGCCGGAACATGCTGCGGCAACGGCGGCTCACAGCGAACGCGCCAGAACGCGGCAGAGGTGAGAGACCGCGGTCGAGGCTCTCCAGCGAGGCACGCCGGAGGAGGCGCTCAGAGGCGGAGGACTCGGCCGGGCGGGTCGATCCATTGCGGCAGGGCTTGCTTGCTTCAGAGCAAGCGGCGAGTGCTGCAGGAGTTCAACCGGAGGCGGCCGAGCACAGTGGCGATTTTGACAGAGGTAGAACGCGGTTGCTGCTGATTGCTCATCTTCTTTCTCTTGTCCATGATCTATAGCGGATAGAACGCATGCACGCGTAAGCTTCATGTATAAGTCATCTGACCTCAGCTGAAGTTAACATGCTGTCTTGATTAGTAGTAGCATCGGGGAAAATAGCCAGCGTTGCATGTTGTATGCTGATAGGATTTGACTGCCTCGTCAAGACGGACGCAATGCTTCTCCAAGATGTCTTGTTTTCGTTCAGTCTCTAATGAACAGCCCGTATTTCAGGTCGGACAGAAATGCCATAGCATCTGGGAGAGTTGGCTAAGCAAAGGCGGCTCTCGGCACAAGCGGCACGTGGTTTTGGTGGTTCGGCAATAGAAACCGAGGTGATTCGGAGTCGGAGACGACTTGCAATGGAGGAGAGGGTCCGCGGTGGGTCATGGCGACTCGGCGCGGGTGGCGAGCTGGCTGCGGATCAGCAACAAGGGCGGCAGTGGCAGCTTTTTGCGAGGTCGAGGTGGCTCACAGACTTGAAGTAGGAGCGGCTCTCCTATGCGGCACTTGTGGAGGCCGCGGAGGAGAGAGGCAGCGGCCACGCCGGCGAGCCCACAGCGGCGAGGTGCGGCTCACGACAGAGGCTGATAAGGCACGGAGGTGGAACAGAGGCGCCTCGAGGCCGGGCGGCTCAGAACGATTTCGAGCAGAAACGGCCGGTTGTGGTGGAACGTCAGTAGAGGTGCGTCAGCGAGGCCTCTGCTGCAGATCCCAACGGAGTCAGTGCGAGGGGGTGGCGAGGCGACTCGAGGCCGGTGCGCCGGAGCTGACCCAGCCGAGGCGGCGGTTTAATCCGCGGCAGCTCACTACGAGGGCGGCCACGGCCGGGTCACGCGGAGGCGGCTCAGGGACGAAGATGACGGCGACTCACGGCTTGAGTCCGAGCCCGAAGCAAAGTCCTTGGGCGACTCGGAGTGGGTGCGGCGACTCGTCGCACCAAGGCGGACTCGAGGGCGAAGGCGTGGTTATCCAGAGGCGGCGCTCGAGTCTGTGGTAGAGGCGGCAAAAAACAAAGCGCGGGGTCCATGGAGTCGACCCGGCGAAGCGGAGGCCGGCCCGCTCGAGATGTGGCGGTTTAAAGTGAAACACGAGGAGCGCGCCCGTGAGGCAGCTGTCGGCGGCGGCGGACCCTTCTCATGAAGAGTCGACAAGGTGCCGGCGGCTCACGGTGGAGGCGATTCATGGTAAAAGCCAATCAGCAGAGGCAACCCACGGTGGTGGCTTGGAACAACCTGGCCTTGTGCCTGTTGATGAATTGCACCCATCGGATTTTGGTGAACCGACACTGAACAAAAACAAAACATTAGGGATCTTCTCTGATAATCTTACTAGTCGACCGGATGAACTCTATTAATAAAAAATTTCTAATCTTGATCAAAGCTGGAGTAGCTCCTTCCAAAACTGACTTTTCCGCATCCTAAAACTTGCGAACTTCTCAAAACGCTAGTTAAGATCCCTCCAAGAACAACACCACCATACGCAGGCCCCATGGTGGACGCCAACTGTCATGGAATTGTCACGTCAGATGTCCTAGTATGAGGACTTAGTCATGAGGCCAACGCATATATGTGGTAGCTTGAGAGGGGTTGATTGGGATGAGAGACACGAGGTGGATCAACATACAAGACAAGGATTTAGACAGCTTCGAGCCCCGGGAAACATCATCCGGTAATAGCCCTACATGCTATTTGTGGCTAGGTCTCATTATGCTCGTGAGGGAGACGCCGCATAAACCGGCTCTCCTAATTGTGTCTAGCCTTAGAGATTATTTCTTCTCCCCTTAGGGTGCCCTGCCCCCCTTATATAAGTTGAAGGGGCGGGTTACATATAGAGTCCAACTCGGATTGGGACTTAACCTATTCTGATGTCTCACCATGGGTTTCTTAACGTCTTGGGATTCTTAATGTCTCGGGCTTATTAACCCCGGGCGATTCTGTCTACCGGGTTATAATTGTCTGCCGGCTTACCATCTGCCGGCTTATAACTGTCTGTCAGCTTACCATCTGCCGGCTTATAACTGTCTGCCAGCTTACCATCTACCGGCTTATAATCTGCCGGGTCACCAATGAAACACCAAGTCCCAGCCGGGTCATATCTTCGGCCAGGTCATACCGCGGGGTGTATCCCCGACAGAGGGCTTATCTTGCAACTTCCTATTCCAGAAAGGAGAGTCGGCCTGCGAAAGATAAAGTGACTGTAAGAAGGCAGTTTCAAATGAATAACTGAATGAGCCGGAGATTGTTTCAGATACTTACAACTGGAGGTTGATTAAGGGTGCAGAAAGGATTTAAACCGGTCTGGTTGCAATCTCCCAAGCTCTCATTCAGCAGAGTCTTGGTCATATTATTGACATCTTCATTAGTCAACTCTATTTGACAGTGGCACTGAGGACCTTTGACATTAGCAGTATATTCACACATTAAACTAGAGCGGTGGCTTAAGGGCAAAATTCTCCAGGCAATCTAGCATCGGACTAGGTCGATTCCAGTCAAACCATTAGCCATTAAGGCTCTGATCTTTGAAAAGGTGGGCATGTATTTGGCTCGTTCTCCTGTGCTAATCCGTTCTAGAAGAGGGTGCATGTTGCTAAGCCGATTTTCATGATAACCCGGCAGAGGATTTTCACCTTCTGGAGAAGTGTCTTGGCAGTAAAACCAAGTTTGGTTCCAGTCCTTAGGATGACTGGGCAATCTGGCGGCTGGGAAGGTGGCTTCTTTCTGCCTCTGAATCAAAATGCCACCTAACTCTAGGCTGGGCCCATTTGTGAATTTAGTCTATCAGTTTAAGTAGTAAAACTCCCTGAATAGTTCTACAATGGGCTCCTGTTGAAGGTACACCTCGTAGAACACTTGAAAGTTGCAGATGTTTGAAACAAAATTGGGCCCAATATCTTGAGGATGGAACTTGAAAAAGTGCAGCACATCGCGAAAGAATTTTGAGCCGGGAGGGGTAAAACCTGGAGCAGATGATCTGTAAAGACAATTACTTCACCTTCCTTGGGCTCGGGAGGGGTTTCTGTGCCTGTGACCCTCAAATGGATGACATCTTTTTTGGCTAAGATGCCTGTTTGGACGAACTCATTCAATGTTTCCTCGGTGACCCGAGAAACTACCCAGTTGCAGGAGGTGACAGTCTTGGCTTTAGACAATTTTACTACAAAGGAAAACATTGCCGGTTTAAGATTGTGCTATTAAGCCGGCCGATGATTAAAAAGAAAAGTGTTGCAAAGATTGACATGATTAAGCCGGAACACAGTGTCGGGTCATATGGATTGTGAACATATATATTGGCAGCTTAAAAGGGGACTAATGGTACATGGCGGGTTACGATTTATTAGTTAAGCCGCCCGAATAGTTGCTATATTTCAGATCTATGAGTGAGGATTTGCTAAGTGATGACAAACAGATTCCATAGACTGGTGCTATAATTTTGGATCTACAGCAATTCAGAAAATAAAACAAATTCTAAACCTAAGGTGGCGGCAGCAGCAGAGCTCGTGTGCTCAGATGAGATCTACTATGGAAGGGATATCTTCTGCTATTGAAAATGAATGCTAAAACGGTTGCCGCACAACTTGGATGCCAAGTTCAGATCTGGTTATGCAATCTAAGAGAGGAAGTGGAGGAACAACGAAGAACTTCGATGAACATAGAACCCTAAACGCAGATCTGATATAAGTTAAGACAAGTACCTGGAGGTGCTGATAAACAGCAAAGAGGTGCCGCCGTGCTCTGGTCCGTTCAGGTTGATGCAGCGGTCGGAGTTGAGGCAGTTGACGAAGGACGGCGGCGACGGAGCTCGAGCACGCATGGGCGTTGCGAGGAAGAAGACAAAGACGAGGAGGCAAGGGAAAAAATGAAAAGGACCCATGTCCCTATTTATAGGGGGATGGATAAAAGGCATGCGCGGGAATCGAGGAGGTCAAAAAATGATTATGTGGCTGCGCAGATGCCTCGATTTTCGGGAGGTCTATTATAGATAAAGATGTGCTGAGATGTTCTGGGCCTCGTGCAAAGTTAATGCAAGCTGACGTCATGGCGGGGTAACACAATTCTGTGAGCTGACGTCATGGCGGGTTATAGCAAGATCATAAAGGTTGATGATGGAAGATTTTGCTAAGTTAGGCACTGAAGATTGATGTGAACAAGTTCAAATCAACCTGGGGCCTAATGTTGGGGATATAAATACTGGGTATGACCCGCCCAGGAGGGGCCGGGTCATGCCACTGGCGGCTTAAGATGAGAAGGAGCCCAAGAGGATGATGATCGCGGTCCATAGAGCAAGCTTACTGAAGGCCCAAGACCCGGGGGCGACTTGAGGCCCATGGGTATGAACTGTTGGGGAACGCAGTATTTCAAAAAAAATCCTACGATCATGCAAGATCTATCTAGGAGATGCACATCAACGAGCGGGGAGAGTGTGTGTCCACGTACCCTCGTAGACCGAAAGCGGAAGCGTTTAGTAACGCGGTTGATGTAGTCGAACATCTTCACGATCCAACCGATTCAAGTACCGAACGTACGGCACCTCCGTGTTCAGCACACGTTCAACACGATGATGTCCCTCGAGCTCTTGATCCAGTTGAGGATGAGGGAGAGTTCCGTCAGCACAACGGCATGGTGACGGTGATGACGAAGTTACCGACGCAGGGCTTCGCCTAAGCACTACGACGATATAACTGAGCTGTGTAATTGTGGAGGGGGGCACCGCACAAGGCTAAGAGAAGACTTGGTGTGTGTTTGGGGTGCCCCCCTCCCACGTATATAAAGGAGGGAGAAGTGGCCGGCCCAAGGGGGGGCGCGCCATGGGGGGAGTCCTACTTGGACTTCCGGTCCAAGTAGGATTCGCCCTCCTTTCATATTCCCACTGGGAGAAGGAGGGAAGGAGGAGGAGGAGAAAAGGAAAGGGGAGCCGCCCCCAACCCTAGTCCAATTTGGTTTGGGCTTGGGGGCGCGCGCCTCCACCTGGCCGCCGCCTCCTCTCTCCACTAGGGCCCATGAAGGCCCATTAACTCCCCCGGGGGGGGGGGGGTTCCGGTAACCCCTGGTACTCCGGAAAATGTCCGAACCTTTCTGAAACCATTCCGGTGTCCAAACACAACCTTCCAATATATCAATCTTTATGTCTCGACCATTTTGAGACTCCTCGTCATGTCTGTGATCTCATCCGGGACTCCGAACAAACTTCGGTACATCAAATCACATAACTCATAATACAAATCGTCATCAAATCACATAACTCATAATACACATCCCCGGTCAATAACCAATAGCGGAACCTGGATGCTCATATTGGCTCCTATATATTCTACGAAGATCTTTATCGGTCAAACCGCATAACAACATACGTTGTTCCCTTTGTCATCAGTATGTTACTTGCCCGAGATTCGATCGTAGGTATCATCATACCTAGTTCAACCTTGTTACCAGCAAGTCTCTTTACTTATTCCGTAATGCATCATCCCGCAACTAACTCATTAGTCACATTGCTTGCAAGGCTTATAGTGATGAGCATTACCGAGAGGGCCCAGAGATACCTCTCCGAAACACGGAGTGACAAATCCTAATCTCGATCTATGCCAACTCAACAAACACCATCAGAGACACCTGTAGAGCATCTTTATAATCACCCATTTACGTTGTGACGTTTGATAGCACACAGGGTGTTCCTCCGGTATTCGGGAGTTGCATAATCTCATAGTCAGAGAACATGTATAAGTCATGAAGAAAGCAATAGCAATAAAACTTAACGATCATAATGCTAAGCTAACGGATGGGTCTTGTCCATCACATCATTCTCCTAATGATGTGATCCCTTTCATCAAATGACAACACATGTCTATGGCCAGGAAACTTAACCATCTTTGATTAACGAGCTAGTCAAGTAGAGGCATACTAGAGACACTTTGTTTTGTCTATGTATTCACACATGTATCAAATTTCCGGTTAATACAATTCTAGCATGAATAATAAACATTTATCATGATATAAGGAAATATAAATAACATCTTTATTATTGCCTCTAGGGCATATTAGTCTCCTACTTGCGCTAGAGTCAATAATCTAGTTCACATCGTCATGTGATTTAACACCAATAGTTCACATCTTTATGTGATTAGTTCACATCTCCATGTGACTAATACCCAAAGGGTTTACTAGAGTCAATAATCTAGTTCACATCACTATGTGATTAACACCCAAAGAGTACTAAGGTGTGATGATGTTTTGCTTGTGAGAGAAGTTTAGTCAACGGGTCTGCCATTTTGAGATTCGTATGTATTTTTGCAAATTTCTATGTCTACAATGCTCTGCACGGAGCTACTGTAGCTAATTGCTCCCACTTTCAATATGTGTCCAGATCAAGACTCAGAGTCATCCAGATGGTGTCAAATCTTGCATCGACGTAACTCTTTACGACGAACTCTTTATCATCTCCATAATCGAGAAATATTTCCTTATTCCACTAAGGATAGTTTTGACCGCTGTCAAGTGATCTACTCCTGGATCACTATTGTACCCTCTTGCCAAACTTATGGTGAGGTACACAATAGGTCTGGTACATAGCATAGCATACTTTATAGAACCTATGACTGAGGCATAGGGAATGACTTTTCATTCTATTTCTATTTTCTACCGTGGTCGGGATTTGAGTCTTTACTCAACATCACACCTTGCAACACAAGCAAGAACCCTTTCTTTGACTGATCCATTTTGAACTTCTTCAAAACTTTATCAAGGTATGTGCTTTGTGAAAGTCCAATTAATTGTCTTGATCTATCTCTATAGATCTTGATGCCCAATATATAAGCAGCTTCACCGAGGTCTTTCTTTGAAAAACTCCTTTCAAACACTCCTTTATGCTTTCTAGAAAATTCAACATTATTTCCGATCAACAATATGTCATTCACATATAATTATCATAAATGTTGTAATGCTCCCACCCACTTTCTTGTAAATACAGGCTTCACCGCAAGTCTGTATAAAACTATATAATTATATCAACCCATCAAAGCGTATATTCCAACTCCGAGATGCTTGCACCAGTCCATAGATGGATCGCTGGAGCTTGCACACTTTGTTAGCACCTTTAGGATTGACAAAACCTTCTTGTTGCATCATATACAACTCTTCTTTAAGAAATCCATTAAAGAATGCAGTTTTGACATCCATTTGCCAGATTTCAAAAAATGTGGCAATTGCTAACATGATTCGGACAGACTTAAGCATCGCTACGAGTGAAAAAATCTTATCGTAGTCAACACCTTGAACTTGTCTAAAACTTTTTGCGACAATTCGAGCGTTGTAGATAGTAACAGTACTATCAGTGTCCGTCTTCCTCTTGAAGATCCATTTATTCTCAATGGCTCGCCGATCATCGGGCAAGTCAATCAAAGTCCATACTTTGTTCTCATACATGGATCCCATCTCAGATTTCATGGCCTCAAGCCATTTCGTGGAACCTGGGCTCATCATCACTTCCTCATAGTTCGTAGGTTCGTCATGGTCTAGTAACATGACTTTCAAAACAGGATTACCATACCATTCTAGTGCAGACCGCACTCTAGTTGACCTACGAGGTTCGGTAGTAACTTGATCTGAAGTTTCATGATCATCATCATTAGCTTCCTCACTAATTGGTGTAGGAATCACTGGAACTGATTTCTTTGATGAAGTACTTTCCAATTCGGGAGAAGGTACAATTACCTCATCAAGTTCTACATTCCTCCCACTCACTTCTTTCGAGAGAAACTCCTTCTCTAGAAAGGATCCATTCTTAGCAATGGATATCTTGCCTTTGGATCTGTGATAGAAGGTGTACCAACAGTCTCCTTTGGGTATCCTATGAAGACGCATTTCTCTGATTTTGGTTCGAGCTTATCAGGTTCAAGCTTTTTCACATAAACATGCATCACAATCCCAAACTTCAAGAAACGACAGCTTAGGTTTATTGCCAAACCACAACTCATATGGTGTCATCTCAACGGATTAGATGGTGCCCTATTGATGTGGAGCATCCTATGGTTATCTCCATGTACACCTTCATAGCACCTCAAGCCCCAAGTGGACCTACCGGACTTAAGGTGAAACCGCTCCTCTTCGAGATTTACATGAATATAAATTGGACTTGGTTGCTACCTCACCTTGGAACATTGTGCATCATTAGGTACGAGGGCAACCGCCACCAAGCAGCTACGAAGCTTCCCGGAGGCCAAGGAGAAGGACCCCGAGACCCAAGAGCTAACAGGAAGTGTCAAGATGAAGAAAAAGAAGCGTGCAGAAATTGCACTACCGGACAGCCCGGTCCCCACACCAGATAGTCTGGTTACACCGAAATTCCACCACCGGACAGTCCGGTCCCCACAGCGGATAGTCCAGTGGCACCCGAAAATGCATCTGGACTCACCGGACTGTCCGGTCCTTACCACCAGACTATCCGGTCCGCCCAGTTTCGCTATGAATTGGGCTAAAAATCCCATGTAACCACCGAGGCCCATACCCCTTCGCCCCTAGACTATATAATCCGTGCTCCCCTCAGTTTTTAGGGTTAGCTAAGATTAGAACTAGACATTTGAGCTTAGCTCATGTATCTCTCCTTGTGGGTTTCCTCTTAAGGGAGAAGACCCCATGGAGTTCAAGGCCTTCGTTGGAGAAGATCCTTAGGGATTCAAGACCCCCTTGAGGGAAGGATCTATCTAGATCATCAAGACCTCATCTCCTTTGGATTTGGGATGAACTTTACCTTGTATCTTTCCCTTTGTTGTTCTTGTACCTTTGTGGATCTTGTGTGATTGTGAGCCTAGTGGATGTGTGATTGGACTTGTTCTTAAGTGTTTTCTTCTTGTGATCTCCCCTCTTGTTCTTCGCTTTCTTCGTGGATTCCCCTCCAATTCGTGAAAGATCTACGCTTAGGGTCTCCACCCTTCAACATCTTGGTATCATGAGCCACATTGATAATGAATTTGGAGTCTCCCCCGCCGTTTTCTAGCCTTGTTTTGCTTGATTTCGTCCTAAAATCCAAAAATCCCCACCAAAAATAGCCCCAATTTTTTTGTGATTTGTTGGTTTGATGATGTTTTGTTGATTTTGATCCATGGATTCGCTGTGTTTCGAGTAGATCTAGCTTCCCCACAAGTTTCCCCACCTTCCATCCATGAAATCTCCTCAATTTTGACCCCAAAATTATCCATTTCCGCCCAAAAAATTCAAGTTCGTCCTTTCCTAGCCCGCACCGGACTGTTCGCACCCCCGTAGCGGACTGTCCGCTCGCATCAGGACCAAAATCGCTTTTGGACCAGACTGTCTGCTCCCAGCACCGGACTGTCCGCTTGAATCATAAGGTTTTTGGATGAAGACCGGACTTTCCGCTAGTTTAAAAACTGCTTCGGCAGATTTCTTGTTTCGGCCATATCTTCTACATCCGGAGTCCGATTTTGACATTCTTTAGCTCGTTGAGTAGCCATTGACACCCCGATACATCTAGATGTGTTCCAACATCAATTGACTCCATCAAAATTTTGACATTTTGACACCTTTGCCTAGGCCCTCCACCATATCATCCATAAAACCACCATAGCTTTCCGCAACCTAACCCATTTTGATCCATATAGCATTTGTGGTTGCTTGAGTGGTGACTTGAGTCTCCTAAGGTGTTTTGGCTACTTAGGGATGGTTGCTTCTTCGTCAACCACCACCACCACTTCTGCATTGTTAACTCCGGAACCACCATCACATTCCACTACCACCATTTGACATTTGACATTTGAGATTTTGAGTTTGTTGTTTTCCATTTCCTAAGGTGTTTCAGCTAATTAGGAATGGTTATACATCAAGAACACCGCCACTCATCATTGGCATGAGGTCGTCATCGATATTGACCACTTCACCATTTTGACAACCTAACCATAAGCAAGAATGGTAACCTCTATATTATCTTGGTATCACGGTATCCCATCATTGTACATTCTTTCTTGCCATTGCTTTGTTAACCCCTAGCCATTTTGCATCACTTTCCTATCGAGACTAACCATTTGAGTATTGCTGACAATGTTACTTGTGCACATTAGTGATCCGCACCTACCATTGCATACATACCATATCATCTTGGTATCCTCATCTTGGTATCATCATATCATCTCTTGTGTCACAAGATTGTTCCTGCATATACACAATCGCTATCTTGGTTTGTGCATTTTGCATAGTGGCCAAACAAAAAAAGAGAATAAGCTTTTAAGCAAAGAGAAAACAAAGAGCTTGTAAGCAATAGTCATAGCATCGCCACATTGCATATCATACTACCATATTGATCACCTTGGATCATCATGTGCGAAACACCGGGAACCATACATAAGAGCATACTTGGGATAGAAAGTTTATCCATTTTGCAACTTATAGGTTGTGCACAAGTGTCGTATCCGCCTATTGATAAATCGTGCTAGCGTCTCTCTTGAGTTGTGCAACACGAGTGTTTTCCGTGGATTCCACATTTTGTGCTCGCTCCTTGTTTGCACGACCCCATTTATCTATCCGTGCGTGCATTTCCATGTGCATTCATTGCTATTGGTCTACTTGTTTCACTTGTGAATTTGTGAATCTCTTTCAACATTATTGACTCTTGCTAACATTTTCCATCAAAATTTTGTGCCACTTGTCCTAACCAAGCCACTCGATAAGCTTTACTTTGTAGCTATGAGTGAGCAAGTCCGGTACCAATTCCACTATTCTTTCATTTCACATTGAGTGAAACGGGATACATCCTCAACTTTGGGAAAAGGTGGCTTGGTATTGTTTATCTCATTTCCTACTCACCTTCGCTCGAGTCTTGTGATGGATAGACAAAGCACACCTCCTTCGGTCTACAACAACAACGATGAGTTCGATGCATTGAAAAACTTCATCGACACCAAGATGCAAGCTCAAATGGAGGAGATCAAAGCCCTCATCAAGTCCTACAAGAGGTCTTCCTCATCTTCGAGAAGACACTGAAGTGCACATGCTTCCGAGCTACCATCTCCGGCAAGGTCACTGATACGTCTCCAACATATGTATAATATTTGATTGTTCCATGCTATTATATTATCTTTTTTGGATGTTTAATGGGCTTTAATATACCCTTTTATATTATTTTTGGGACTAGCCTATTAACCGAAGGCCCAGTGCAAATTGCTGTTTTTTTTGCCTATTTCAGCGTTTCGCGGAAAAGGAATATCAAACGGAATCCAAACGGAACGAAACCTTCACGAGGATCTTTCTTGGAACAAACGCAATCCATGAGACATGGAGTGGAAGTCAGAGACGCAACGAGGCGGCAATGAGGCAGGAGGGCGCGCCCAGGGGGTAGGCGCGCCCCCACCCTCGTGGGCCCCTCATAGCTCCACCGACCTACTTCTTTCGCCTATATATACTCTTATACCTTGAAAACATCCAGGGGAGCCACGAAACCACTTTTCGACCGCTGCAACCTTCTGTACCCGTGAGATCCCATCTTGGGGCCTTTTCCAGCGATCTGCCTGAGGGGGATTCGATCATGGAGGGCTTCTACATCAACACAATAGCCTCTCCGATGATGTGTGAGTAGTTTACCACAGACCTTTGGGTCCATAGTTATTAGCTAGATGTCTTCTTCTCTCTCTTTGGTTCTCAATACAAAGTTCTCCTCGATGTTCTTGGAGATCTATTCGATGTAATACTTTTTGCGGTGTGTTTGCTGAGATCCGATGAATTGTGGGTTTATGATCAAGATTATCTATGAACAATATTCGATTCTTCTCTGAATTCTTATATGCATGATTTGATATCTTTGCAAGTCTCTTCGAATTATCGGTTTAGTTTGGCCTACTAGATTGATCTTTCTTGCAATGGGAGAAGTGCTTAGCTTTGGGTTCAATCTTGCGGTGCTCGATCCCAGTGACAGAAAGGGAACCGACACATATTGTATTGTTGCCATCAAGGATAAAAAGATGGGGTTTATATCATATTGCTTGAGTTTATCCCTCTACATCATGTCATCTTGCCTAATGTGTTACTCTGTTCTTATGAACTTAATACTCTAGATGCATGCTGGATAGCGGTCGATGTGTGGAGTGATAGTAGTAGATGCAGAATCGTTTCGGTCTACTTGACACGGACGTGATGCCTATGTTCATGATCATGCCTAGATATTCTCATAACTATGTGCTTTTCTATAAATTGCTCGGCAGTAATTTGTTCACCCACCATAATATATGCTATCTTGAGAGAAGCCACTAGTAAAACCTATGGCCCCCCACTAGTGCAGAACCGGGCAATAGCACCGGTTCGTAAGGCCCTTTAGTGCCGGTTTGGTAACCGGCACTAAATTGTGGGCACTAAAGCCCCCCCCCCTTTAGTACCGGTTCAGCACAAATCGGTGCTAAAGGGCAACCATGTGGCACGAGCCAGCTCCGTGGGCGCGTAGGACATTAGTACTGGTTGGTAACACCAACCGGTACTAAATGTTTGGGTGTGTTATGGTTTTATTTTTTGTTTTTACTTTAATTTTGTGTTTTCAATTTAATTTAGTGATTGTTTTACATTATAATGAGTTGTTAAATCATTAGGTGAATGTACCGCAGATTAGTTTGACTGGATGCATGTGGATCCTAGCTAAGTCATCAAGTATATGTCATATCCATATTATATATACTTGATCACCTAATTAAGTGATTGAGGTAATATGGATATGGCATATACTTGATCACTTAGCTAGAATCCATCCAGTTGAAACTAATATGCAGTTAATTTCATAAATGATATAATAACTCATCATCATCGTCATCATCATCATCATATTAATATAAAAACTCTTGCATCATATATATCATGACCAACAACAGTTTTCATAGCTAGCTAAAAATCATCATATAATAGTCGTCTCATTACCAGTACTTAATCATCATATAGTCATTACCGCTATCTAATCACCACCAACACTATCTTAAAGAAGAAACATTCACTTGTACCAGAAGCAAAGATATCATCGAGTTCAACATGGTAATGATATTATAAGAGTTCATAACACCACAAAAGCAAATCACTCTTTGAGATTAAGTTCAGGACGAAGAACACGGACATGAGAGGACAAGTACTAAGAGCATGAACTAGCTAATCACTCCTGCTGCTCTCTCTCAGGTAAAATAGCATAGAATATGTATAGATTTCCTGATTCATCATATTGGAGCATGCAGATGAACCTGTCTCCTAATCGTGGGTTGCGCTTCTGATTGCTGCCCCCTAGTACTTCTGTACGATCGTTCACAATTTTGCTCTAGTCTTTTACTATTAAGCATTCCTCGCAATTAGAAATCCTGAATGCACTAAAGTGCATTGTAGGATACCTTGGCCGTAAGCTAACAATATTCATGGTACCTTTAGTCTCAATCCCATAAGGCACAACATTCATCGGGAGTCCCTGTTGAAGAACATCGTATAGTAACATACTTAGCAATGAAGTTTAGCTTAAAAAATAATGTATGCAAAAGATGCACTGAGGAGAAATAGTAGAAATCTTACCATCTTTCCTAAATATAAGTGACCGTAGTTCAGTACGAACACTATTGGTCGCACGTTTTGAGTACTAACATTTCTAAGTGCAGGAAAAAAATTGTCTTAATAGCATCAAGATCCTCAAGCCATGAAACATAATGACTTGTGTCCTCGCAGTTTAGTTCAGCCCCGGGACAGTGGACGGTCCTGTCTACCAAGCGCCGGACATGTTTGCTTGATTAGAAGTAAGCTGTCAATATAAATTGAGATCTATTAATTATTCAACTGGTTCAAATAATCTCATATCGAAGACATAAATATGGTTGAGAAACTCACATAATGGTAGAACTGGAGGCGTCTGCACATCGACCTAGATGTCTCTATTACCTTCAATATCATCTTCCGGACGAATTTCAAAGGTGATAACCATATGAGGCTCAAATGCATAAGCCTTGCATAGTGCTTGCCAAGTTTTGCATTCAAAATAGGTGTATGTGTCTGCATTATATAATTTGACGTTGAAGGTATAACCATGCTCGGTCTTCAAGTAAACTCTTTTTACCTCCATAGTTTCGTTAGGACTGAAACCTATCTTATCCAAGACAAAAAAATTTGCATGGCAGGGGATACGCTAGAAGAATAGTGAAAAATTAAAATTAAAAGTTGAAGCAAATGAAGCATAAGTCATGCTTAATTACGAAAAAAGACTTGTCGGTGTGACTTACTGTATCCACTTCAAAGTTCTCATCCAGCTTGATGCTGAAGCGTCTATCATCAACTAGAAAATTTCTACCGCACAGGCCGCGCTGGTCTTCGCAGTATTCGCACATAATGAAATCGTGTTCGTCGTCAGACGATATTCCTATGTTCATGGGTGAAACATTAAACACTTATTAGTTCTATTAATTCAACTAATTCTGTTAATTCAACTAGTTCAACTAATTAATTGAACTAATTCAACTAAGCACTTATGAAAAATATACCTAATTAATTGAACTAATTCAACTAACTAGTTCAACTAATTAATTCAACTAATTCAACTAAACTAGTTCTATTAATTTTCTTACTAAAAATAAGGTAGCTAGTTCTATATAATAAAATGTTAATTAGATAATGAAATCTCATATAACTAAATTAAATATATATCTAACATATAATTTATATCTAATTCATCTAACATTTGACATTAATATCTAACATATGTTCATATATAGGTGAAACATTAAACACTTACTAGTTCTATTAATTCAACTAAATAAACTAGTTCTATTAATTCAACTAAGCATTTACTAAAAATAAACTAGTTCTATTAATTTATTACTAAAATAAAGTAGGTAGTTCTATATAGTAATATTTTGATTAGATCATCAAATCTCATATACCTAAATTTTTTTACTAAAAATAAACTTGTTCTATTAATTTTCATACTAAAAATAAACTAGTTATATTAATTCAACTAGTTCAAATCTCATATATATACCTAATTAATATCTAGCTAATTCATCTAAAATTGACATTAATATTTAACATCTTTTCCATATAATTCATCTAACATTAACATTCTAACATTATTATCTACGTAATTTATCTAACATTAATCTAACCAACATAAAATAGAAAATAAGTAAAAACAATGTGTGTGTGTGTCTGTCTGTCTATGTGTGTGTATGAGCGGGGGGCGGCGGCGGCGGGCGATGCGACGGGGACGGGCAGCGGGCGAGGCGGTGGCGACGGGCGGCGGGGGCGACGGCGGTGACTGCGACGACGGGTGGCGGGGGTGACGGCGGTGATGGTGACGACGGGCGGCGGGGGCGGCGAGGGCGGCGCGCGACGGGCGACGGCGACGATGTCGCGCGAAGAAGTTGGATCGAGAAGAAGTGGTGGTCGATGAAACTGAATTTTTCGTAAGTGCCATATATATAGGAGGGGTCTTTAGTACCGGTTGGAGCCACCAACCGGTACTAAAGGCCAATTTTCGCCAGGCCAAGGGGAGGGAAACGGCCCCTTTAGTACCGGTTCGTGCCACGAATCGGTACTAAAGGCCCAATCATTAGTACCGGTTGGAGTCACCAACTGGTACTAATGGTTGTGCGCTGCCACTGGCGGTGCACAATGTTTAGTCCCACCTCGCCGAGCGAAGGGAAGTCGCACTGGTTTATAAACCCAGCCGCGGCTGCTCCTTCGAACTTCTCTATATAGCAGGCTTCTGGGCCTAACTAGGGCGCGCTGCCCTGTGAGTCTGCTGGCCCTTCTGGGCCTGCATTTGCACACCCTAGGTCTGGCAGGCCCACTGGGCAGCGCCCCAACAAATTTTTTATACAGTTTTTTCTTTTCTGCTTTATTTATTTTCTTCTATTTATTTCTGAGTAGTTTTTTTGTGACCCTCTCTACTCTTTCGCACATGCTATGCGGGTGAAATGATAATACCATTGCAAGTTTCAACATTTTCAGAATTCATTTTGTAGTGATTTTCAATTTCACGGTCATTTAGCTCTCTAAACAATTAGGTAAATGACCGAAAAACAACAAATGATGTCAGAACATGTTGGAAATTGATGACGTCGCTTTGAATGCTGCATACTGAACACAAAAGAAGTCCGTAGTTCAAATAAGTTTAAAAAATATTGAAGTGCCCGTGTAACAGATGAGTTCTCGTCCGAAACCCTGATACTCCGAAAGAGATTGTCCAGTTTGTACACGAAGTGCATATAGTTTTTGCGGTGACCCTCTCTACTCTTTCGCACATGCTATGTGGGTGAAATGATGATACCATGCCAAGTTTCAACATTTTCACAATTCATTTTGTAGTGATTTTCAATTTCACGGTCATTTAGCTCTTTAAACAATTCGGTAAATGATTGGAAAAAAATGATGTCAGAACATGTTGGAAATTGATGACGTCGCTTTGAATGTTGCATACTGAACACAAAAGAAGTCCGGAGTTCAAATAAGTTTAAAAAACATTGAAGTGCCCGTGTAACAGATGAGTTCTCGTCCGAAACCCTGATACTCCGAAAGAGTTTGTCCAGTTTATACACGAAGTGCGTCCAGTTTTTGCCGTGACCCTCTCTACTCTTTTGCACATGCTATGCGGGTGAATGATGATACCATGCCAAGTTTCAACATTTTCAGAGTTCGTTTTGTAGTGATTTTCAATTTCACGGTCATTTAGCTCTCTAAACAATTAGGTAAATGACCGAAAAACAACAAATGACGTCAGAACATGTTGCAAGTTGATGACGTCGCTTTGAATGCTGCATACTGAACACAAAGAAGTCCGGAGTTCAAATAAGTTTAAAAAACATTGAAGTGCCCGTGTAACAGATGAGTTATCGTCCGAAACCCTGATACTCCGAAAGAGATTGTCCAGTTGTACACGAAGTGCGTCCAGTTTTTGCTGTGACCCTCTCTACTCTTTCGCACATGCTATGTGGGTGAAATGATGATACCATGCTAAGTTTCAACATTTTCACAGTTCATTTTGTAGTGATTTTCAATTTCACGGTCATTTAGCTCTTTAAACAATTCGGTAAATGACTAAAAAACAAATGATGTCAGAACATGTTGGAAATTCATGACATCGCTTTGGATGCTGCATACTGAACACAAAAGAAGTCCGGAGTTCAAATAAGTTTAAAAAACATTGAAGTGCCCGTGTAATAGATGAGTTCTCGTCCGAAACCCTGATACTCCGAAAGAGTTTGTCAAGTTTATACACGAAGTGCGTCCAGTTTTTGCCGTGACCCTCTCTACTCTTGCCCACATGCTATGCGGGTGAAATGATGATACCATGCCAAGTTTCAACATTTTCACAGTTCATTTTGTAGTGATTTTCAATTTCACGGTCATTTAGCTCTCTAAACAATTAGGTAAATGACCGAAAAACAACAAATGACGTCAGAACGTGTTGGAAGTTGATGACGTCGCTTTGAATGTTGCATACTGAACACAAAGAAGTCCGAAGTTCAAATAAGTTTAAAAAACATTGAAGTGCCCGTGTAACAGATGAGTTATCGTCCGAAACCCTGATACTCCGAAAGAGATTGTCCAGTTTGTACACGAAGTGCGTCCAGTTTTTGCCGTGACCCTCTCTACTCTTTCGCACATGCTATGCGGGTGAAATGATGATACCATGCCAAGTTTCAACATTTTCACAGTTCATTTTGTAGTGATTTTCAATTTCGCGGTCATTTAGCTCTTTAAACAATTCGGTAAATGACTGAAAAACAAATAATGTCAGAACATGTTGGAAATTGATGACGTCGCTTTGAATGCTGCATACTGAACACAAAAGAAGTCCGGAGTTCAAATAAGTTTAAAAAACATTGAAGTGCCCGTGTAACAGATGAGTTCTCGTTCGAAACCCTGATACTCCGAAAGAGTTTGTCCAGTTTATACACGAAGTGCGTCCAGTTTTTGCCGTGACCCTCTCTACTCTTTCGCACATGCTATGCGGGTGAAATGATGATACCATGCCATGTTTCAACATTTTTAGAGTTCATTTTGTAGTGATTTTCAATTTCACGGTCATTTAGCTCTCTAAACAATTAGGTAAATGATCGAAAAACAACAAATGACGTCAGAACATGTTGGAAGTTGATGACGTCGCTTTGAATGCTGCATACTGAACAAAAAGAAGTCCGGAGTTCAAATAAGTTTAAAAAACATTGAAGTGCCCGTGTAACAGATGAGTTCTCGTCCGAAACCCTGATACTCCGAAAGAGATTGTCCAGTTTGTACACGAAGTGCGTCCAGTTTTTGCAGTGACCCTCTCTACTCTTTCGCACATGCTATGCAGGTGAAATGATGATACCATGCCAAGTTTCAACATTTTCACAGTTCATTTTGTAGTGATTTTCAATTTCACGGTCATTTAGCTCTTTAAACAATTCGGTAAATGACTGAAAAACAAATGATGTCAGAACATGTTGGAAATTGATGACGTCGCTTTGAATGCTGCATACTGAACACAAAAGAAGTCCAGAGTTCAAATAAGTTTAAAAAACATTGAAGTGCCCGTGTAACAAATGAGTTCTCGTCCGAAACCCTGATACTCCGAAAGAGATTGTCCAGTTTGTACACAAAGTGCGTCCAGTTTTTGCCATAACCCTCTCTACTCTTTCGCACATGCTATGCGGGTGAAATGATGATACCATGCTAAATTTCAACATTTTCACAGTTCATTTTGTAGGGATTTTCAATGTCACGGTCATTTAGCTCTTTAAACAATTCGGTAAATGACTGAAAAATAACAAATGATGTCAGAACATGTTGGAAGTTGATGACGTCGCTTTGAATGCTGCCGTGACCCTCTCTACTCTTTCGCACATGCTATGCGGGTGAAATGATGATACCATGCTAAATTTCAACATTTTCACAGTTCATTTTGTAGAGATTTTGAATTTCACGGTCATTTAGCTCTTTAAACAATTCGGTAAATGACTGAAAAACAACAAATGATGTCAGAACATGTTGGAAGTTGATGACGTCGCTTTGAATGCTGCATACGGAACACAAGAAGTCCGGAGTTCAAATAAGTTATTAAAAATAAAAAAGAGGTGCAATGCTGGTTAATTTGCTTCAAGCCTTTCAGAATAGTGTAGACTGCACTGCACATAGCTCAGTGCAATCTATGCTATTCCGAAAGGCTTGAAGCTAATCAACGTGCAGGTGAGCATTGCGCCTCTTCGTCATTGTCTCTGCACTCACGGCTTATAAACCGCTCATACTGCCTCTCTCTTGGCGAGGTGGGACTAAAAATCAGCTTACTAAGAAACTCTAGTACCGGTTCAAGCCATGAACCTGTACTAAAGGTCTTCGTGGGGGCCCCAGCCTGACCACAGCCGCACTGGCCTCATTAGTACCGGTTCGTGGCATGAACCGGTACTAAAGGTTGCCCACGAACCGGTACTAATGATGCCCGCCCGCCTAGCCATTGGAACCGGCACTAATGGTCACATTAGTGCCGGCTCAAATTCAAACCGGCACTAATGTGCTTCACATTTGACCCTTTTTCTACTAGTGCCCGGGTCTACTTTACATTATATAAGTTTCCGATCTATAATTCTAGTTTACTATTTATTTTGCAATCTTTATTTTTCAATCCATACAACAAAAATACCAAAAGTATTTATCTTATTATCTTTATCAGATCTCACTTTTGCAAGTGGCCGTGAAGGGATTGACAACCCCTTTATCGCGTTGGTTGCAAGGTTCTTGATTGTTTGTGCATGTACTAGGTGATTTGCGTCTAGTGTCCTACTGGATTGATACCTTGGTTCTCAAAAACTGAGGGAAATACTTACGCTACTTTGTTGCACCACCCTTTCCTCTTCAAGGGAAAACCAACGCATGCTCAAGATGTAGCAAGAAGAATTTCTGGCACCGTTGCCGGGGAGATTTGGGCCAAGTCAAGTCAAGATTTGAGCTCCCGTCAACTAGGATGTCTGGCGCCGTTGCCGAGGAGTTCTACGCTCAAGTCAAGACATACCAAGTACCCATCACAAACTCTTATCCCTCGCATTACATTATTTGTCATTTGCCTCTCATTTTCCTCTCCCCCACTTCACCCTTGCCGTTTTATTCACCCTTTTCCGTTCGTCTCTTTTTGCTTGCTTCTTCTATGCTTGTGTGTTGGATTGATTGTTTGTCATGATGGCTCAAGACAATACTAAATTATGTGACTTTTCCAATACCAACAACAATGATTTTATTAGCACTCCGATTGCTCCTATTACCGATGCTGAATCTTGTGAAATTAATACTTCTTTGTTGAATCTTGTCATGGAAGATCAATTCTCTGGCCTTCCTAGTGAAGATGCCGCTACCCATCTAAACAACTTTGTTGATTTGTGCGATATGCAAAATAAGAAAGATGTGGATAATGATATTGTTAAATTGAAGCCATTTCCGTTTTCGCTTAGAGATCGTGCTAAAACTTGGTTCTCTTCTTTGCCTAAAAATAGTATTCATTCATGGAATAAGTACAAAGATGCTTTTATCTCTAAGTATTTTCCTCCCGCTAAGATCATCTCTCTCAGAAACGACATTATGAATTTTAAGCAACTTGAGCATGAGCATGTTGCACAAGCTTGGTAGAGGATGAAATTAATGATACGTAATTGCCCTACACACGGTTTGAATTTATGGATGATTATACAAAAAATTTATGCCAGATTGAATTTTGCTTCTAGAAATCTTTTAAATTCGGCCGCGGGAGGCACTTTCATGGAAATCACTTTAGGAGAAGCTACTAAACTCCTAGATAATATTATGGTTAATTATTCTCAATGGCACACCAAAAGATCTACTAGTGAAAAGGTTCACGTGATTGAAGAGATTAATGTTTTGAGTGGAAAGATGGATGAACTTATGAATTTTTTTGCTAATAAGAGTGTTTCTTATGATCCTAATGATATGCCTTTGTCCACTTTGATAGAGAATAATAATGAACCTATGGATGTGAATTTTGTTGGTAGGAACAATTTTGGTAACAACACGTATAGAGGAAACTTTAATTCTAGGCCGTTCCCTAGTAATTCCTCTAATGATTATGGTAACTCCTGCAACAACTCTTAGGGAAATTATAATAAGATGCCCTCTGATTTTGAGACTAATGTTGAAGAATTTATGAATTCGCAAAATAATTTCAATGCTTTGCTTGAAGAAAAATTGCCTAAGATTGATGAGTTGGCTAGGAACGTGGATAGAATTTCTCTTGATGTTGATTCTTTGAAACTTAGATATGTTCCACCTAAGCATTATATCAATGAGTCCCTCAAAGCCATGAGAATTTCCATTGAAGAGTGCAAAGAAAGAACCGCTAGGATGTGTGCTAAAAAAGATTGCTTTGTGAAAGCGTGTTCTTCTAGTTTCATGATAATAATGATGAAGATCTAAAAGTGATTGATGTGTATCCTATTAAATCTTTGTTTTCCAATATGAATCTTGGTAATTATGGGACTGGAGATAAGTCAACTTTAGTTAAAAGGCGTCACAATGATTCGGAGTTTTTAGATCTTGATGCAAAAATTTGTAAAAGTGGGATTGAAGAGGTCAAAACTTTACATAGCAATGAACCCACTATTTTGGATTTCAAGGAATTTAATTATGATAATTGTTCTTTGGTAGATTGTATTTCCTTGTTGCAATCCGTGTTAAATTCTCCTCATGCGTATGATCAAAACAAAGCTTTTACTAAACATATCGTTGATGCTTTAATGCAATCTTATGAAAAAAACTTGAATTAGAAGTTTCTATCCCTAGAAAACTTTATGATGAGTGGGAACCTACTATTAAAATTAAGATTAAAGATCATGAATGCTATGCCTTATGTGATTTGGGTGCTAGTGTTTCCACGATTCCAAAAACTTTGTGTGATGTGTTAGGTTTCCGTGAATTTGATGATTGTTCTTTAAATTTGCATCTTGCGGATTCCACCATTAAGAAACCTATGGTAAGGATTAATGATGTTCTTATTGTTGCAAATAGGAATTATGTGCCCGTAGATTTCATTGTTCTTGATATAGATTGCAATCCTACATGTCCTATTATTCTTGGTAGACCTTTCCTTAGAACGATTGGTGCAATTATTGATATGAAAGAAGGAAATATTAGATTCCAATTTCCATTAAGGAAATACATGGAACACTTTCCTAGGAAGAAAATTAAATTACCTTATGAATCTATTATGAGAGCCACTTATGGATTGCATACCAAAGATGACAATACCTAGATCTATTCTTGATTTTATGCCTAGCTAGGGGCGTTAAACAATAGCGCTTGTTGGGAGGCAACCCAAGTTTATTTTATTTCCTTAATTTTGTTCCTGTTTAGTAATAAATAATTCATCTAGCTTATATTTAGATGTGTTTTTATGTTTTAATTAGTGTTTGTGCCATGTAGAACCTTTGGAAAGACTTGGGTGAAGTCTTTGCGATCTTGCTGTAAAAAACAGAAACTTTAGCGCTCACGAGATTAGCTACCATTTTTTACTAGAGAGTGCTTTTAGGTCTATTATTTTTGCAGATGATTAATACATAAATTACTCACGTCCACCAATTTATTTCAGAATTTTTGGAGTTCCAGAAGTATACGTTTGATACAGATTACTACAGACTGTTCTGTTTTTGACAGATTCTATTTTTTCGTGTGTTGTTTGCTTATTTTGATGAATCTATGGCTAGTATCGGGGGGTATGAACCATAGAAAAGTTGAAATACAGTAGGTTTAACACCAATATAAATTAGGAATGAGTTCATTACAGTACATTAAAGTGGTGGTTTGTTTTCTTACACTAACGGAGCTCATGAGATTTTCTGTTTAAGTTTTGTGTTGTGAAGTTTTAAAGTTTTTGGGTAAAGATTTGATGGATTTTGGAATAAGGAGTGGCAAGAGCCTAAGGTTGGGGATTCCCAAGGAACCCCAAGGTAAAATTCAAGGACAACCAAAAGCCTAAGCTTGGGGATGCCCCGGAAGGCATCCCCTCTTTCGTCTTCGTCTATTGGTAACTTTACTTGAGGCTATATTTTTATTCACCACATGATATGTGTTTTTTTGGAGCGTCTTGTATGATTTGAGTCTTTGCTTTTAGTTTAACACAATAATCCTTTCTGTACACACCTTTTGGAGAGACACTCATGAATTGGAATTTATTAGAATACTCTATGTGCTTCACTTATATCTATTGAGCTAGATAATTTTGCTCTAGTGCTTCACTTATACCTTTTTAGAGCATGGTGGTGGTTTTATTTTATAGAAATTATTGATCTCTCATGATTCACTTATATTATTTTGAGATTCTTTTATAACATCATGGTAATTTGCTTTGGCTATAAAATTAGTCCTAATATGATAGGCATCCAAGATGGGTATAATAAAAACTTTCATATAGAGTGCATCAAATACTATGAGAAGTTTGATACTTGATAGTTGTTTTGAGATATAAAGATGGTAATATTAGAGTCATGATAGTTGATTAATTGTGGAATTAACAAATACTTGTGTTGAGGTTTGCAAGTCCCGTAGCATGCACATATGGTAAACGTTGTGTGACAAATTTGAAGCATGAAGTGTTCTTTGATTGCTTTCCTTATGAGTGGTGGTCGGGGACGAGCGATGGTCTTTTCCTACCAATCTATCCCCCTAGGAGCATGCCGTAGTGCTTGGTTTTGATGACTTGTAGATTTTTTCAATAAGTATGCGAGTTATTTATGACTAATGTTGAGTCCATGAATTATACGCACTCTCACCCTTCCATCGTTGCTAGCTTCTTCGGTACCATGCATTGCCCTTTCTCACCTCGAGAGTTGGTGCAAACTTCGTCGGTGCATCCAAATCCCATGATATGATACACTCTATCACACATAAGCCTCCTTATATCTTCCTCAAAACAACCACCATACCTACCTATTATGTCATTTCCATAGCCATTCCGAGATATATTGCCTTGCAACTTTTCATCGTTCCATTTATTATGACACGCTACATCATTGTCATATTGCTTTGCATGATCATGTAGTTGACATCGTATTTATGGCAAGGCCACCTTCACAATGCTTTCATACATGTCACTCTTGATTCATTGCACACCCCGGTACACCGCCGGAGGCATTCACATAGAGTCATATTTTGTTCTAAGTATCGAGTTGTAATTCTTGAGTTGTAAGTAAATAAAAGTGTGATGATTTTAATTATTAGAGCATTGTCCCATGTGAGGAAAGGATGATGGAGAGTATGATTCCCCCACAAGTCAGGATGAGACTCCGGACGAAAAATAAAAAAAATAAAAAAGAGGCCAAAGAAGCCTAAATAAAAAAAGGCCATAAAAAGAAAAGGGGAGAAGGCCCAAATAAAAAAATGAGAGAAAAAGAGAGAAGGGGCAATGTTACTATCCTTTTTCCACGCTTGTGCTTCAAAGTAGCACCATGATCTTCGTGATAGAGAGTCTCGTATTTTGTCACTTTCATATACTAGTGGGACTTTTTTATTATAGAACTTGGCTTGTATATTCCAATGATGGGCTTCCTGAAAATGCCCTAGGTCTTCGTGATCAAGCAAGTTAGATGCACACCCACTTAGTTTCTTTTGTTGAGCTTTCATATATTTATAGCTCTAGTGCATCCGTTGCATGGCAATCCCTACTCCTTGCATTGACATCAATTGATGGGCATCTCCATAGCCCGTTGATTAGCCATGTCAATGTGAGACTTTCTCCTTTTTTGTCTTCTCACACAACCTCCATCATCATATTCTATTCCACCCATAGTGCTATGTCCATGGCTCGCGCTCATATATTGCGTCTAAGTTGAAAGAGTTTGAAAAGGCTAAGTATGAAACAATTTATTGGCTTGTCATCGGGGTTGTGCATGATGGGAGCATTTTGTGTGACGAAAATGAAGCATGGCCAAACTATATGATTTTGTAGGGATAAGCTTTCTTTGGCTATGTTATTTTGATAAGACATAATTGCTTGGTTAGCATACTTGAAGTATTATTATTTTTATATCAATATTAAACTTTTGTCTAGAATCTTTTGGATCTAAACATTCATGCCACAATAAAGAGAATTACATTGAAAATTATGCTCGGTAGCATTCCACATCAAAAATTCTGTTTTTTATCATTTACCTACTCGAGGACGAGCAGGAATTAAGCTTGGGGATGCTTGATACGTCTCCAACGTATCTATCATTTTTTATTGTTCCATGCTATTATATTATTTGTTTTGGATGTTTAATGGGCTTTCATATACACTTTTATATTATTTTTGGGACTAACGTATTAACCGAAGGCCGAGTGCAAATTGCTGTTTTTTTTGCCTATTTCAGTGTTTCATAGAAAAGGAATATCAAACAGCATCCAAACGGAACGAAACCTTCGCGAGGATCTTTCTTGGAACAAACGCAATCCAGGAGACTTGGAGTGGAAGTCAGAGACGCAACAAAGTGGCCACAAGGTAGGAGGGCGCGCCCAGGGGGGTAGGCATGCCCCCACCCTCATGGGCCCCTCGTAGGTCCACCGACCTACATCTTTTGCCTATATATATATAATCTTATACCCTGAAAACATCCAGGGGAGCCATGAAACCACTTTTCCACCGCCGCAACCTTCTGTACCCGTGAGATCCCATCTTGGGGCCTTTTCCGGCGATCTGCCGGAGGGATTCGATCATGGAGGGCTTCTACATCAACACCCTAGCCTCTCCAATGATGTGCGAGTAGTTTACCACAGACCTTCGGGTCCATAGTTATTAGCTAGATGGCTTCTTCTCTCTCTTTTGTTCTCAATACAAAGTTCTCCTCGATGTTCTTGGAGATCTATTCGATGTAATACTTTTTGTGGTGTGTTTGCCGAGATCCGATGAATTGTGGGTTTATGATCAAGATTATCTATGAACAATATTTGATTCTTCTCTAAATTATTGTATGCATGATTTGATATCTTTGCAAGTCTCTTCGAATTATCAGTTTAGTTTGGCCTACTAGATTGATCTTTCTTGCAATGGGAGAAGTGCTTAGCTTTGGGTTCAATCTTGCGGTGCTCGATCCCAGTGACAGAAAGGGAACCGACATGTATTGTATTGTTGCCATTGAGGATAAAAAGATGGGGTTTATATCATATTGCTTGAGTTTATCCCTCTACATCATGTCATCTTGCCTAATGCGTTACTCTATTCTTATGAACTTAATACTCTAGATGCATGCTGGATAGCGGTTGATGTGTGCAGTAATAGTAGTAGATGCAGAATCGTTTCGGTCTACTTGACACAGACATGATGCCTATGTTCATGATCATGCCTAGATATTCTCATAACTACGTGCTTTTCTATCAATTGTTCGGCAGTAATTTGTTCACCCACCGTAATATATGCTATCTTGAGAGAAGCCACTAGTGAAACCAATGGCCCCCGGGTCTACTTTCACTGGTAGAAAAGGGCCTATAGTCCCGGTTCGTAAGGGCCTTTAGTCCCGGTTCAGGAACCGGGACTAAAGTGTCGGTACTAATACCTCCCCCCTTTAGTCCCGGTTCAATCCAGAACCGGGACTAAAGGCCCTCCACGTGGGCAGTGCGCAGAGCCCAGTCAGGAGACCCTTTGGTCCCGGTTGGTGGCACCAACCGGGACCAATAGTCATCCACGCGTCAGCACTTCTGTGGCTGGGGTTTTTGTTTTTTTTTGAAAGGGGGGGTTGGGGGTTTTCGGGGGTTAATTTAGGTGTTTCATATATTGTGTTAGCTAGTTATAATTAATAGAGAGAAGTGTCCTCTGTTATGTCCGTGCTTGGTCGACGCTACATACTATACATACGTATATAGAGAGGACTAGACACGCTAGCTAGCTAGTAAGAAAACGAAGGAAACAGAAGATCGTCATGAACATATATGCATATATACAGAGAGAAGTGATATCGACCACCTCTCCTTCTCCGAGAGATTGGTCGAACAACAAGTTCTCGTATATCTATCTGACACTACCGGCTGCATATATACAATAATTATCTCTTACAAATATAATCATACGGACTCAGGGTCCACATAGAATTCTCCGTCTTCAGGGATCACGTGGTCAAGCAAGTATCGTGGGTGTGAGATACATGTGGCCTTCGGTGTCGGATACTACATCCACGTCCCACAAGTGACGTGGGCATCGAAGCCCGCGCCACTTGTGGGATGTGGGTGTAGTGTCCGACACCGACGGTACATGTATCTCACACCGACGATACTTTCTATTTAGGGTTTCTCCTCTACCACTCCTCGACCTCTTGACGACCCTCGTTCCCGATAAAATAAAGAGGAAGAAGAAGAAGAAAAAAGAAGAAAAGAAAGAATAGAGGAGAAGACTTCCTCTTCTTCCTCTCCTCTTCTTCTCCCTCTTCTTCCCCTTCTTCCTCTCCTCTCTCATGAATGTCCGACGTTCTCGACCCCCCCCCCATGTGTCGAAGAAAAAAAAGAAGAAAAAAAAGAAGAGAAGAAGAAAGGAATAGAGGAGAAAAGAGAAAATAGAATATATATTCTAATTTTCTCTTCTTCTCCTCTATTCCTTTCTTCTTCTCCTCTTCCTTTTCTTCCTCTCCTCGTCTTCTCCTTCTTCTTCTCCTTCTACGAATGGTGTTCCCGAGTGAACCGGAGGGGGACACTGGTCATATTTTCTACGAATGTTCTATATACATACATCCATCGATATCATTCCATACATACATATACATCTACATTATATATGAACAAAAAAATATCAAAATTCATCATACATACATGCATCTACAGTATATATGAACAAAAATTATAAACTTTCTCCCCAACTCATACATACATGCATACATACATCTACATCATATCAATATTTTGCAAATTTGGAGCAGGGAAGGAAGGAGAGGATGGGCTACCTCTCCCGGAGGGATCGGGGAGGAGACGCGGGCGGCCGGCGTCGGGGGCGACGGCGACGAGGACGGGCTCGGGGTCGGCGAGGGCGAGGGCGACGGCGGGGCGCTCTCGGCGGCGGCGGACGGCGGAGCTCGGGCCGGGGGCACGCGGGGCAGGAGCTCGGGGGCTCGGGGACGGAGGAGCTCGAGGGCGAGGGCGAGGGCGACGGCTGGGCGGCTCGGGGTCGGCAATGACGGCGAGGCAGGGCGCGCTCGGGGGCGGGGCAGGGGCAACAGCAGCAACGGCGAGGCGAGCAGAGGGGCAGCCTGGCGGCGATCGAAGAAACTGTACCAAAATTTTCACAAGTGTGGCTTATATAGACGGAGCATTGGTCCCGGTTGGTGGCACCAAACGTGACCATTGCCCCCTTTAGTCCCGGTTCGAGCCACCAACCGGGACCAAAGGCCTCTTTTCGGCAGCCCAAAGGGCGGGAAGCGAAGGCCTTTGGTCCCGGTTGGTGGCTCCAACCGGGACTAAAGGGGGGCAATGGTCACGGCTGGTGCCACCAACCGGGACCAATGCCACCTTTAGTCCCGGTTGGTGCCACCAACCGGGACCAATACCCTTGTGCTGCCCCGCGCCCAAAAGTTTAGTCCCACATCGCTAGTTGACAGCGCCCAACACCAGTTTATAAGCTCTGCTGCCTCCTCCCTCTCGAACTCCTCTGAACTGCAGGCCTATGGGCCTAATTTGACACTGCTTTGCCTGTGGGCCTATTGGGCCTTCTGCGGGCCTGAATCCTGGCCCATGTAGGGTTTCTAGTCGTATTCAGGCCGTGGAGGCCCAGTAGGTGGCATTTTTTTGGTTTTTTCTTTTTTGTTTCTACATTTTTTTGGTTTTTTATTTTTTTATTTCTACTTAAAACTAAATACTTACAGTTTTTTAGTGATTTCTTTTTGCTTTTAGGTCACAAAAATTATAAACTTTCTGTTAGTGCCATTAGTTTTAAATTTTAAATAGTTTAAATTTGAATTTTTAAAAATTTGTGTGAATCACTAGTTTATGAATAACTTTACTATAAAATTAGAATTTTTTTTCTATTTATTTTTTATTTCTACTTAAAACAAAATACTTATAGTTTTTTAGTGATTTGTTTTTGCTTTTAGGTCACAAAAATTATAAACTTTCTGTTAGTGCCATTAGTTTTAAATTTTGAATAGTTTAAATTTGAATTTTTAAAAATTTGTGTGAATCACTAGTTTATGAATAACTTTACTATAAAATTAGAATTTTTTTCTATTTATTTTTTATTTCTACTTACAACTAAATACTTACAGTTTTTTAGTGATTTCCTTTTGCTTTTAGGTCACAAAAATTATAAAGTTGATCATAACATAATATTTTAGTTGATCATAACATAATATTTTAATTGATTGTTTTTATTTTCATAAAAGTTTTGTAGTTCATTCTGTTTGCTATTAATTCATTCTTTGAGCTAAATGACTCTGAAATTGGAAAGCATTTCAAAATGAACTCTGAAAAGGTTGAAAGTTGGCATGGTATCATCATTTCACCCACATAGCATGTTCCAAAAAGTAGAGAGGGTTACGACAAAAACTTGATGCACTTCGTGTACAAAATGGACAATCACTTTCGAAGTATCAAAGTTTCGAACCATAAGACATGAAAGCATTTCAAATGAACTCTGAAAAAGTTGAAAGTTGGGATGGTATCATAATTTCACCCACATAGCATTTGCTTATTGCAGGAGAAAGTCTTCACTTTTTCTTCGCTTGTGTCATTTGCTTATTGCGTCGTAACCATGGATAATCTTCATTGTTTATCAGGATGCTTGGGTCAGCCTTGACATTGAAGGGAGGAATTTCATGAAACTTTTCATAATCTTCAGACATGTCTGTCTTGCCGTCCACTCCCAGGATGTCCCTTTTCCCTGAAAGAACTATGTGGCGGTTTGGCTCATCGTATGATGTATTCGCTTCCTTATCTTTTCTTTTTCTCGGTTTGGTAGACATGTCCTTCACATAGATAACTTGTGCCACATCATTGGCTAGGACGAACGGTTCGTCAGTGCACCCAAGATTTTTCAGATCCACTGTTGTCATTCCGTACTGTGGGTCTACCTGTACCCCGCCGCCTAACAGATTGACCCATTTGCACTTAAACAAAGGGACCTTAAAATTAGGTCCGTAGTCAAGTTCCCATATGTCCACTATGTAACCATAATATGTGTCCTTTCCGCTCTCGGTTGCTGCATCAAAGCGGACACCGCTGTTTTGGTTGGTGCTCTTTTGATCTTGGGCGATCGTGTAAAATGTATTCCCATTTATCTCGTATCCTTTGTAAGTCAATACAGTCAAAGATGGTCCCCTGGACAACAAGTACAACTCATCACAAACAGTGTTGTCACCTCTGAGACGTGTTTCCAACCAACTGCTGAAAGTCGTGATGTGTTCACATGTAATCCAGTCGTCGCACTGCTCCGGATGTTTGGAGCGCAGACTGTTCTTGTGTTCATCGACATACGGGGTCACCAAGGTAGAGTTCTGTATAACTGTGTAGTGTGCTTGATACCAAGAATATCCGTCCCTGCATATTATTGAGTCTCTTCCAAGAGTGCCTTTTCCAGTCAGTGTCCCCTCATACCGCGATTTAGGGAGACCTATCTTGTTAAGGCCAGGAATGAAGTCAACACAAAACCCGATAACATCCTTTGTTTGATGGCCCATGGAGATGCTTCCTTCTGGCCTAGCGCGGTTACGGACATATTTCTTTAGGACTCCCATGAACCTCTCAAAGGGGAACATATTGTAAAGAAATACGGGCCCCAGGATGACAATCTCGTCGACTAGATGAACTAGGACGTGCGTCATGATATTGAAGAAGGATGGTGGGAACACCAGCTCGAAACTGACAAGACATTGCGCCACATCACTCCTTAGCCTTGGTATGATTTTTGGATCGATCACCTTCTGAGAGATTGCATTGAGGAATGCACATAGCTTCACAATGGCTAATCGGACATTTTCCGGTAGAAGCCCCCTCAATGCAACCGGAAGCAGTTGCGTCATAATCACATGGCAGTCATGAGACTTTAGGTTCTGAAATTTTTTCTCTGGCATATTTATTATTCCCTTTATATTCGACGAGAAGCCAGTCATGACCTTCATACTGAGCAGGCATTCAAAGAAGATTTCTTTCTCTTCTTTCGTAAGAGCGTAGCTGGCAGGACCTTTATACTGCTTCGGAGGCATGCCGTCTTTTTCGTGCAAACGTTGCAGGTCCTCTTGTGCCTCAGGTGTATCTTTTGTCTTCCCATACACGCCCAAGAAGCCTAGCAGGTTCACGCAAAGGTTCTTCGTCACGTGCATCACATTGATTGAGGAGCGGACCTCTAGGTCTTTCTAGTAGGGTAGGTCCCAAAATATAGATTTCTTCTTCCACATGGGTGCGTGTCCCCCAGCATCATTCGGAACAGCTAGTCCACCGGGACCCTTTCCAAAGATTACGTAGTGTAAATCATTGACCATAGCAAGCACGTGATCACCGGTGCGCATGGCGGGCTTCTTCCGGTGATCTGCCTCGCCTTTGAAATGCTTGCCTTTGTTTCGACATTGATGGTTGGTCGGAAGAAATCGACGATGGCCCAGGTACACATTCTTCCTGCATTTGTCCAGGTATCTACTTTCAGTGTCATCTAAACAGTGCGTGCATGCGTGGTATCCTTTGTTTGTCTGTCCTGAAAGGTTACTGAGAGCGGGCCAATCGTTGATGGTCACGAACAGCAACGCCTTAAGGTTAAATTCCTCCTGTCTGTGCTCATCCCACGTACGTACACCGTTTCCATTCCACAACTGTAAAAGTTCTTCAACTAATGGCCTTAGGTACACATCAATTTCGTTGCCGGGTTGCTTAGGGCCTTGGATGAGAACTGGCGTCATAATGAACTTCCGCTTCATGCACATCCAAGGAGGAAGGTTATACATATATAGAGTCACGGGCCAGGTGCTGTGATTGCTGCTCTGCTCCCCGAAAGGATTAATGCCATCCGCGCTTAAAGCAAACCATACATTCCTTGGGTCCTTTGCAAACTCATCCCAGTACTTTCTCTCGATTTTTCTCCACTGCGACCCGTCAGCGGGTGCTCTCAACTTCCCATCTTTCTTTCGGTTCTCACTGTGCCATCGAATCAACTTGGCATGCTCTTCGTTTCTGAACAGACGTTTCAACCGTGGTATTATAGGAGCATACCACATCACCTTCGTAGGAACCCTCTTCCTGAGGGGCTCGCCGTCAACATCACCAGGGTCATCTCGTCTGATTTTATACTGCAACGCACCGCATACCGGGCATGCGTTCAGATCCTTGTATCCACCGCGGTAGAGGATGCAGTCATTAAGGCATGCATGTATCTTCTCCACCTCCAATCCTAGAGGGCATACGACCTTCTTTGCTGCGTATGTACTGTCAGGCAATTCGTTATCCTTTGGAAGCTTCTTCTTCAATATTTTCAGTAGCTTCTCAAATCCTTTGTCAGCCACAACATTCTCTGCCTTCCACTGCAGCAATTCCAGTACGGTACCGAGCTTTATGTTGCCATCTTCGCAATTGGGGTATAACCCTTTTTTGTGATCCTCTAACATGTGATCGAACTTCAGCTTCTCCTTTTGACTAATGCATTGCGTCCTTGCATCGACAATGACCCGGCGGAGATCATCATCATCGGGCACATCGTCTGGTTCCTCTTGAGCTTCAGCAGCTTCACCCGTGGCAGCATCATTGGGCACATCATCTGGTTCCTCTTGATCTTCACCAGCTCCCCCCGTTGCAGCATCACCGTATTCAGGGGGCACATAGTTGTCATCGTACTCTTCTTCTTCGCTGTCTTCCATCATAACCCCTATTTCTCCGTGCCTCGTCCAAACATTATAGTGTGGCATGAAACCCTTGTAAAGCAGGTGGGAGTGAAGGATTTTCTGGTTAGAGTAAGACCTCGTATTCCCACATTCAGTGCATGGACAACACATAAAACCATTCTTCTTGTTTGCCTCAGCCGCATCGAGAAACTCATGCACGCCCTTAATGTACTCGCGGGTGTGTCTGTCACCGTACATCCATTGCCGGTTCATCTGCGTGCATTATATATAATTAAGTGTCCAAATTAATAGAAGTTCATCATCACATGAAAACCAAAGTGAATACATAGTTCTCATCTAACAACATATAGCTCTCCAGAGCATCTAATTAATTAAACCATACATTGAAACTATGTAAAACATTTCAATGCGAAAACAAATGCGATCATAATCGCAACCAAGGTAACAATTGATCCAACGGCATAATGATACCAAGCATCGGTATGAATGGCATATTTTCTAATCTTTCTAATCTTCAAGCGCATTGCATCCATCTTGATCTTGTGATCATCGACGACATCCGCAACATGCAACTCCAATATCATCTTCTCCTCCTCAATTTTTTTTATTTTTTCCTTCAACAAATTGTTTTCTTCTTCAACTAAATTTAACCTCTCGACAATAGGGTCGGTTGGCATTTCCGATTCACATACATCCTAGATAAATAAAATCTATGTCACGTTGGTCGGCATAATTTTCATAAACAATAAATGAACCAATAGTTATAAAGATAATATACATACCAAATCCGAATCATAGACAGGACGAGGGCCGACGGGGGCGGATACCAAAACCATCGCACTATATAAGATGCAATAATAAATGTAAGAAAATGATACAAGTATCTATCTAAACATACAAGTAAGAATATTTTTCCTTTCAGAAAGAAGATAAGAACAAGAGGCTCACCACGGTGGTGTCGGTGATGAGATCGGCGCGGGTGATCGACGGCGGTGAAGACGGGGACGGGGCGTGACGGACCGCTAAATCTAGACAAATCTCGAGGAAAATGGAGCTTGGAGGTTGAGCTTCGAGAGGAGAAAGCTTAAGTAGTATGGCTCAGGCATTCCATCGAACACCTCATGTGCATAGGAGGTGAGCTAGAGCACCACAAAGCCCTCTCCCCCTCGGCCAGAAAAAACAGAGCACTATGCTCTGCTCTTGCGCGAGGGGGGATATATAGGCACCTCATTGGTCCCGGTTGGTGGCATGAACCGAGACTAAAGGGGAGCCTTTGGTCCCGGTTCAGGCCACCAACCGGGACCAATGGTGGTGGGCCAGGAGCGAGGCCCATTGGTCCCGGTTCGTCCCACCAACCGGGACCAAAAGGTCCAGACGAACTGGGACCAATGGCCCACATGGCCCGGCCGGCACCCTGGGCTCATGAACCGGGACCAATGCCCACATTGGTCCCGGTTCTACACTGAACCAGGACTAATGGGCTGAGCCGGCCTGGACCATAGCCCTGTTTTCTACTAGTGTTTACATTATACAAGTTTTTGATCTATAATTCTAGTTTACTATTTATTTTGCCATCTTTGTTTTCCAATCTATACAAAAAAATACCAAAAATATTTATCTTATTATCTTTATCAGATCTCACTTTTGCAAGTGGTCGTGAAGGGATTGACAACCCCTTTATCTCGTTGGTTGCAAGGTTCTTGATTATTTGTGTAGGTACTAGGAGATTTGCGTGTAGTCTCCTACTGGATTGATACCTTGGTTCTCAAAAACCGAGGGAAATACTTATGCTACTTTGCTGCATCACCCTTTCCTCTTCATGGGAAAATCAACGCATGCTCAAGAGGTAGCAGTGACATCGGCATCGACACCTCAATGGCAAGTACGCGAAGGTCAAGAGCTCAACACCAACAACCGCTCAATGACTTCACCATCTACCTTGGCATCTTCGCCAAGCGACTTCAAGGAATCTTCGCCTTTGGACATGTGACATCTTCGCCAACAAGCACCACAAGACTACGCTCAAGAGAAGCTCTCCAAGCTCAAGTTCGCGACTTCCACGAGCTACTACAACCTCGACACCGACCACGTGCTTCCTTTATATGGGACTCAAGACCCCAAGGATTATCTCGAGTGGGAGCGCAAGATGGACGACTACCTCAAGCTACATCAAGTCCCTTCCGAAGATCAAGTGAAGTGCACCACAGGTAACTTCCACAACTACGCGTCGACATGGTGGCTTCACACACCTTCGAAGAACTTCGGCATGAGTTGGACCAAGATGAAGGAAGCTATGCGGCGAGAGTTTTTGCCTGCCACCTACATGGAACAACTTCAACGCCAATTGGAGAATACCATCCAAGGATCCAAGTCCCTCGACAAGTACTTCAAGGAGATGAAGAAAGCCTTGCGACGAGCCGGCATGGACGACCCCATTTGGATGAAGTTCCACTTCATGATGGGATTGAACAACAACATCTCCAAGCTTATCTTCCTCGAGAACTACAAGTCCCTCGATGGCAACTACATTGGTGCTCTGAAGGCGCAACAAGAACTCATGAAGGCCAATGCTTCTCCACCCCACACACACTTCTCGAAGACCAAGCTCCACGACAACGAGCATGAGGATAGTACCATCAAGATATCCAAGCCCGACGAGCTTCGAGGCCATGCTCCCAAGTTCTACTTCATCGCCATCCCTATTTGTGGCATTCATGGTGCCGAGTCTACCATGACTCTTTTTCAAGATGGTGCGGCGACGACTATGACTATGGAGCCTCTCAAGGAACATGCTTTGGAGGGAAGTGACATGGCAACGAGCAAGGATGATGCTTCCATCTTTGGAGGCGAGAGTGATGATGTGCCATCTTCGGCCTTCATCCATGGTGACGGTGACGAGATGATCGAGCATGGGATTATCCCTTCGAGCACGGCGATGTATGATGACTTGAGTGACTTGTGCCACCATATTGAGAGTGAGAGTGACTTCACCACTAGCCCCATATATGATGAGTTGCCCCAATCCCCATGTGAGGAGAACCACCACCACCACCACTTGAGTGATTTGAGTGACACCACCATATGTGACATTGAGTGCACCTACCTTGAGGGAGTGAGTGAGCCACCACCACATAGAGAGAGTGAGATAGCTGGTAGGTCATGTGAGGCCATTTTGGTTTCTAACAACTTAACTTCTACCTCTATTGTGTCTTCTCATTTGGTGCTAGGTCCCATCTATGATGACGCGCTGATACTCGACGACTTCGTCCTCCCTTTGGTCAAGACGATGGCCATGGTGGAATATGATGCACTCCCACATGGTTCCATCAAGATGATGATATTGACCACCATTTGGTCTTTCCCACCTCACCTACACCACTTGAGTGGAATGACAAAGGTAACATAGGTGAAGGTGATGCTCTAGTTCCACTAGTGGACATTCTTGACATTGATTGCTTGCATGATGTTGATCCACCTATTGCCATGCTTCATGCTAGTGCGACTTTCCCATGCGATGATTTACCCATTTATGATGAGTTTGATGATTGTCATGTGTAGTCTATTAGTTGTGATGCCATGTTGCATAGGATTTCTTGTGATAATTCTCTTGGTCACATCATGTTTGATAATCCGCTTGACTTGTCATATGCTATGCATGAGATCAACAATATGTCCAATCTGTAATCTCTTCGTAGTGACTATGAATATGCCATTAAAATGAACCCACTTCGCACATATGGCATAAATGACAAGCCCATGGTTATCGGCATTTGTTTCTCTTGTGATGATATTGATATGCTCCCTTTGCATCATTTACCTCATATGCCATGCCATGACCACCTAGCTTCGGATATGCATTGTTTTGGATGTTGTCCATTTTCTCCATATGATGTTTCCGATATTGCTCATGAGGAGACCCCCATAGTTTCCTCATACATGTTAGGAGATTTTGATCACTCCCATCCATTGCATGATCCCAATAATTATGTGCACAATATGCTCCCCATGAATGATAATGTTATTGTTGTGTCATACACTTGCCCGCTCAATTTGTGTCCCCATTGTGTAATACATAACAACTCTTCCTTCATGATGGATGACATGTTCATATACCATGCTTCCAATTTCTTTGAGCGACGCTTATCTTGTGCGAACTCACACGTGCACATACACATCATGATGGATGATGTGTACATTTACCATGCACACACTTTCTTTGGTTTGTGTCTTTTTTGTGTAGGTACCCATGAATACTTGTCAACCTCACAATCCCATGAGTTGACAAAACGAGCTCTAGAGAGCAATGATGACTTGGGATCCCATGGATTGTCTTTCCCACCGCTCTCTTCGTGCAAAGACTTCGCGCATTTCTTCTACATGGCCCTCACATGGTTATGGGTTATTGGCTATTACGTATTCTATGCCCATCTTTCCATGTTCACTATGTATGATATGCTCATTACTATGCCTTTGACGTGCATTTGTGACCCATGCTTTGCATTACACATGATGATTGATTCTCGTACTTGTATGTGTATTTGCAAGCTTGGTGGATATATCACTTGTTATTGCCATGTCTGCTTTGTGCCCCATTCCTATGATGATACTATGATCTTGCTTTGTGTTCATGCTTGTGATATGTCATGAGCATTTCCTATATCCATTATTTTCCCACATGACACAATTGCCTTGTTTACCTCTAGTGTGTTGCATTTTCGCTCCACTAGTTTTCACGACTTGATTTCTATGCTTGCTTATGCTGCATCACCCATGATTCATACTTGCTCATTTCATGCGGTTGATGACAACCATCTACATGCTTTTCACATGATTGTTATTGCTTCTTGTCATATATCTCCATATGTTGCCTCTTTCATGCTAGATGATTTGCCATGTATTGAGTGCAACAATGTTTATAGTCATGATAATGAGATTGCCCCCATAGCATTCTCGCATATTTTGGAGATTTTGACACAATTCTTGTGCAGCATGCTTGCCTTCCTTCTTTGCACCATATACCTAGTGCCATGAATATAGCCATTGTTGCATCATATTGTTCATACACTTGTGCTTCTAATGATTATGTGCAAAAGAAGAGAACCATCACGATGGATGATGTGTTTATCTACCATGCGCATACGTTCTTTGTTTTGTTGTGTGCATGTGTAGGTTACTTGGACTTCGTGTTGACTTCCACTTCATGTTATTTGACCATTCGAGCTCTTGAGACCGAGCCTCATACATTCTACCACGACTCGCTTCTCGACCGCATTTGCTTGCGCATCGCCATTGTGAAGGATGCACAAGGACACACCTTCAAGGTGACATCTTTCTTGAGCATGGATATTGTGGATCATACTTCATGTGTTGCTTGCACCTTGAGACTTATGGGTCATCTTGGACTACTTGATTACGCACATGTTAGAGATCTTGCTTTGACTTGCCATTCTCACATTTCCATGCTTCATGACATATATACCTTGTGTGTTGCATCCAATTCTTGGAGTACTTGCTACTATCATATGATTGGTTACAACAATGTCATTTCTGCACATATGCCATGTCCCATTGCTTTTCACATGATTGACTTGATTGCCTCACACATGATGAATAATTGCTCGTTCTATTGTGTTGAGTGCCACACTATATTCACTACAACCTATGCACGTTATGCTTGGATTGTCTTGCACTTGACCCATGTGTTTAGACATCTCATCTTCTTTGGTGTTGTGAATGATTCTTATGCTTACCATAGACCTTTCATTGAGCACTTTGTGAATGCTTGCTATGAACTTGAGGTAGATGCTTATTATCTTGTCACACATATTTGCATCTCAACCTCATTTACATGGTTGTCCCCATGATATGTTTGCGTGTGCTCGATTGATATGCATTAATGCCATGTCACAATCCTTTGTCAAACCATATGCTATGCTTGATAACGACACTTGTGTGGTGAATCACCTCTTGAATGCTTGGTTTTTCCCTAATGCTAACCACATTTGTTTTACCAAGTGTTTGTTGTCTTTGTCCCTTTTGAAGGAATCACTAGACGGTGCGACATTGGAGGGTGCCCATTCCGAGCTTGAAGATGATGAGTACTTGGTGATCGTCCACTCCTACACGGCGAAGCCATCTCTTTCCCATGGTGATTTGGTTTTTGATCTGAGGTCGGATCTTTCCCAAGGGGGAGGGGATGATGTGGAGCATCCTACAGTCATCTCCATGTACACCTTCATAGCACCTCAAGCCCCAAGTGGACCTACTGGACTTAAGGTGAAGCCGCTCCTATTCGAGATTTACATGAATATATATTGGACTTGGTTGCTACCTCACCTTGGAACATTGTGCATCATTAGGTAGGAGGGCAACCGCCACCAAGTAGCTAGGAAGCTTCCCGGAGGCCAAGGAGAAGGACCCCAAGACCCAAGAGCTGACCGGAAGTGTCAAGATGAAGAAAAGGAAGCGTGAAGAAATTGCACTACAGTCCGGTCCCCACAACGGACAGTCTGGCCACACCGAAATTCCACTATGGACAGTCTGGTCCCCACAGCGGACAGTCCGGTGGCACCCGAAAATGCATCTGGACTCACCGGACTGTCCGGTCCTTACCACCAGACTGTCCAGTCCGCTCACTTTCGCTACGAATTGGGCTAAAAATCCCATGTAACCACCAAGGCCCATACCCCTTCGCCCTTACACTATATATTTCGTGCTCCCCTCAGTTTTTAGGGTTAGCTAAGAATGTAACTAGACATTTGAGATTAGCTCATGTATCTCCCCTTGTGGGTTTCCTCTTGAGGGAGAAGACTCCATGGAGTTCAAGGCCTCGGTTGGAGAAGATCGTTAGGGATTCAAGACCCCCTTGAGGGAAGGATCTATCTAGATCATAAAGAACCCATCTCCTTTGGATTTGGGATGAACTTTACCTTGTATCTTTCCCTTTGTTGTCCTTGTACCTTTGTGGATCTTGTATGATTGTGAGTCTAGTGGATGTGTGATTGGACTTGTTCTTAAGTGTTTTCTTCTTGTGATTTCCCCTCTTGTTCTTCGTGCTCTTCACGTTCTTCGTGGATTCCCCTCCAATTTGTGAAAGATCTACGCTTAGGGTCTCCACCCTACAACACCTATTTAACATGAATGCAGTTGTCTCTAATGCATAACCCCAAAACGATAGTGGTAAATTGGTAAGAGACATCATAGATCGCACCATATATAATAAAGTACAGTTATGACGTTCGGACACACCATTACGCTGTGGTGTTCCAGGTGGCGTGAGTTGCAAAACTATTCCACATTGTTTCAAATGAAGACCGAACTCATAACTCAAATATTCACCTCCACGATTAGATCGTAGAAACTCTATTTTCTTGTTACGATGATTTTCCACTTCACTCTGAAATTCTTTGAATTTTTCAAATGTTTCAGACTTATGTTTCATTAAGTCGCACTACAAAAAAAAGACACATCCGTGACATTTCTGGCCGAACGAATTTTTTTTCTGTCATACATATGACACTTCTATGACGATAATTGTGACAAAACCCGGTATCATCATAGATGTGGTGGGCTCCTACTTCTATGACAAAAAATCATGACAGAAAATGGGCTTTTCGTCCTGGGCGGGCCGGAGACGCAGCTGCATGACATTCTTTGGGCCGTCCATGATGGAAAAAACCATGGTAGAAGCGAGGGCGAGGAAAATTTCGGGGAGTTCCCTGTTACGGTGGGAGGTCGGGAGCCGAGCGATGCGCGTTTCTCTCATACATGTATGCACGTGTGTGCGAGGCGTTGGCTCTAACTGAACCTGAGCGAGGCATTGGGCTCTAACTGAACCCGAGCGATTGCACTGCAAGCTACGCGTTACTGAACCAGAGCGATCGATCGATGGCTGTTAACTGAACTCGATCGAGCGATTCCTTCCTACTGCTGCTAACTGAAGCCGATCGATGCTGCCTCTGGATGAACAGTGAGCATTGCGGGGGGGGGGGGGTTGGATGAACAGTTCCCGGTGGGGGTGGGGGTGGATGAATAGGACCCCGTGGTGTTGCCTCTGGATGAACAGGACCCCGATCGATCGAGCCGGTTGGGGCTGGATGAACAGGACCCCGTAGAGGGCTGGATGAACAGGACCACCCCGTGGAGGGCAGGATGAACAGTAGATGGAGGAGGGTAGGATGAACAGTAGCCCGTGGAGGGGTGGTTGAACAGGAGCCCGTGGAGAGGGCTGGTTGATCAGTAGCCGGTGGAGTAGCTCGCGGTGGAGGCTAGATGAACAGGAGCCCGTGGATGAACAGTCGCAGGTGGAGGCTGGAGGAGGTCGACGGTGGATGAACAGTAGCTCGTGGAGGCTGGAGGGGGTCGACAGTGGAGATGAACAGTATCCCGTGGAGTCCTGCTTTGCGGTACGCCACACCCCTCCCGATGAACAGGACCCCTATTTCGACCATAGCGCCCCAACACAAGTCCGTTTTGTCCGTTTTGCGGTACGCCACACCCCTCCCGATCAACAGGACCCCCGTTTTGATAGTAGGAGGTCCGTTTCCTCTGTTTTGCAATACGCCAGACCCCTCCCGATGAACAGGATCCCGTTTCGAACGTGGCCGGTTGAACACAAGGCCGTTTCCTCTGTTCTGCGGTACGCCAGGCCTCATTTCCATCACCTGTTCCGTCCAAGCCCTCCCGATGAACACGACGCATTTCGTTGCCTCCCCATGAACACGACGCATTCCGTTGCCTCCCCATGAACACGACCACGACGCTGTTTCTCCGTTCCGACCCAGCCATGTACACGAGCCCTGGCCGTACGTATGCGCGAGTAGGCGTTCGAGACCCCGCCCGTATGTACACATACGTGGCCGTATTTTCTTTCTTGCACCCTGGCCGCTGTACGTACGTGTACATGCTACATGCGCGCCACTACTGTGACACGTGCGCGCCACTACTATGACACGTGCGCGCCTCTACATCGACCAGTATATATGTACGTACACGTTCGCGACCAGAATGACAACTCTACGTACGCTTCGACCAGGTGGGTCCCGACTGTCAGGCACTTCCTTGCATGCGAAGATGTAGCTGGTGGGTCCCAGCAGTCAGGGGCAAACGTTTTTTTCGTGAAATATGGTGGCCCGTCCGGTGGGTCCCCGCTGTCAGGTGGAGGAATAATTATTTTGCACATAATAAGGAGGCACTTCCTTGTTGCGGCCGTGGACCCAGCTGTCAGCCTCTCCACGTACAGCCCATGTCCGATGGAAGCCGTTCCTTGACCACGTTGACCACGCCGTGCCGAGCACACCAGGGCGGTGGACGACGGCGAGGCCTAGGAAGGGGATGAAGCGGAGACGAGGAAGATGCGACAGTGGATGCCCACGCGTAGAGGAGTACGAGGGTTCACTGGTTTGCTGCGGTGTGAGGCTGCCGTAGCCATAGAATAACAGGGGATGTGGGTGAGTAGAGGGATGGCCTGGCCAGCGGTGGGAGTAGTAGGGGGCGGTGAGGCCTCCGCCGCATCGCAGCCGGCCACGGGAGGCAGGAGCATGAGGCACAACCGGCGCTGGTTTGGGCGGCTGGAGCAAGAAGACCAGAGGTTGAAGAAGCACTACGGCCGTTGGATGGACATCGTACGGTCACTGGAGCTAGAATCGTGCATATTGACTAAGTTGACAAAGCCCTCCATCCCCGTCAACTTAGTAGGCCCACAAGTCAGCCTCCCACCAAGGTGGGTCCCAGCTAGCAGGGGGGTATTCATTTTTTTGTGCGTAATAAGGAGGCACTTCCGGTGGGTCTGAGCTGACAGCAGGGGGAACGTTTTTTTCGCGAAATACAGTGGCCCGTCGGGTGGGTCCCAGCAGTCAGGGGCAAACGTTTTTTTCACGATATACTGGTGGGCGTCCGGTGGGTCCCTGCTGTCAGGTGGAGGAATAATTATTTTCCGCGTAATAAGGAGGCACTTCCTTGCGGCTGCCATGGACCTAGCTGTCAGCCTCTCCATGTAAAGTATTCTTCTGATGGAATTCGGTCGTTCACTACATTGACCACGCCACGCCGACAGCACCACGGCGGTGGATGACGGCGAGGCCTAGGAAGGGGACGGCGCGGAGCCGGGGAAGACGCGGCAGTGGATGCCCACGCGGAGAGGAGTACGAGGGTTCACTGGTTCGACTGCGCTGCCGTCACCGCAGAATAACAAGGGGTATGGGTGAGTGGAGTGGAGGGATGGCCTGGCCAGCGGTGGGAGTAGTATGGGGCGGTGAGGCCTCCGCGGCAGCACAGCCGACCACGGGAGGCAGGAGCAGGGGGCACGACCGGCGCTGGTTTGGGCGGCTGGAGCAGGAAGACCAGAGGTTGAAGAAGCACTACGGCCGTTGGATGGACATCGTACAGTCAGTCGAGCTAGAATCATGCATACTGACTAAGTTGACAAAGCCCTTCGTCCCTGTCAACTTAGTAGGCCCACTATACTGGGTCCCAGCTAGCAAGGGGAGTATTCATTTTTTTGTGTGTAATAAGGAGGGACTTCCTTGCATGCGAAGATATAGCTGGTGGGTCCGAGCTGTCAGCAGCGGTAACATTTTTTTCACGAAATACAGAGGCCGTTTCGGTGGGTCCCAGATGTCAGGTGGAGGAAATCATTATTTTGCATGTAATAAGGAGGCATTTCCTCATGAGCGGCCGTGGACCCAGCTGTCAGCCTCTCCACGTATAGTGCACTTCAGATGCATGTCGGTCGTTGACCACGCTGACCATGCCACGCCGAGAGCACCAGGGCGGTGGACAACGGTGAGGCCTAGGAAGGGAAAGACATGGAGGCAGGGAAGACTTGGCCGTTGTTTTTGTTTCCCATGCGGAGGGGAGTACGAATGTATGAAGGTTTACAGGTTCGTCTGCCGTCGCCGGAGAATAACAGCAAGTGTGGGTGAGTAGAGGGATGGCTAGGCCAGCGATGGGAGTACGATGGGGCGGTGAGGCCTGCACGACAGCACAGCCGGCCGCGGGGAGGAGGGAGCAGGCAGTCCCGGCGGTGCTTGTTTGAGCGGCTGGAGCAGGAAGAGCAGAGATTGAAGAAGCACGACGGCCATTGGATGGACATCCAATAGTATACAGGCCATCTGTGGAAAGCCTCAAATATGTGGAAAATAGCATACAACCCATCTGCCATTATTTCAAATAATTTACAGCCCATTTGCTAATTCTTACGGGTTTTTTGGAGCCCATATTCTTTATGTTAGCATTATAGCCCATATCGTGGCCACGGTTAAAAAATTAGACGAAATTTTGCATATGTCGGTGCGGTCTAAACTGTTTTTAATCCAGAAATTTCGAGTCACATTCAGACTGATTTTAAAAATAAATGTATATCAATATAAAATCCAATAAATTGTCCACGCATAAAAATCAATGCAATTTAAATCTCGAAATGAAAAAAAGATATTTGAAAATAATTGCCGGTTTGATGTGTTTTAAAAATGTACAGCCCATTTCTCATTACTGATAGGCCATTTTCTCGGCCAGCCAAATGAAGCTCTCTTCGTCTTGAAAGATTTGCAGCCCAACAGGCCTGATAAAGCGACTTACTTGACAAATCACAAAAAAACTGGGCTAGCCATTTTCAGAAAGAAAAAAAAACTACTGGGCTGGTCTGTGGTAAACATAAAAGAAAAGGTTGTCTAGACAGGCTAGAGTGTCCCGCACAGCCCAGTTGACACCCTGCTTCCGTCTCAAAAACAAATTAGATAAATGCCACTCCAATTATGGCGATTCATAAAAATGCCACTGCAATTTTTGCAAACTTTGAAAAACGCCACTACAGTTTACAAACTTTGAAAAACGGCACTCCAGACTTCGAAAAATGCCACTAGAAATGGCATGAAATAGCATTTTTCAAAGTTTGGAAATTGCAGTGGCATTTCTCGGATACACCAGATTTGGAGTGGCATTTATCAAATTAACCCAAAACAAAAATAACTGGGCGAGCTGCTAGGTCCCTGGTGTCAGCCGCTCGTTGTGCAATTCTCTCGTTTAGTGACTACGTTGACAATGGCATGGGACCCAGATGTCAGAAATCCACTAGGAGGAGCCATTTTTTTATTGGCTTGAAATAAGGAGGCACTTGCTTGCGTACTGCCATGACCTTGGCGGGTCCCTGCTGTCATCCTCTCCATGTACAATCATCTCCTAATTATGTACGCATCAACTTGCTAGGCCCACAAGTCAGCCTCTAAACCGTGAAGGACAAATACAACCCATTTAAAAAAATAATAGCCCATTCCATACGTTCAAACGGAAAGTTCAACATTCAGAGCAAAGTAGCAGGTCTAATCCACATATAGAGTACTGAACTTCCACGTTGACAACCATCATAGCCAAGTTAACTATCTACTCCCACTAACACTCTAGTAGCGTACAAGTACTAACTTACTCTTAGCTAACTAGACGATGCCGGCCGCCATCTGCTGTCCATGCTAAACGCCGGCACCGGCGTCCTCCGCCTCGCCTTAGGCTTGCCAGAGGTGCGATAGGGCACGTAGCTCGCGCGCGTTGGCCCTTTCCATGCCGGCGTGGTCCACCGAAGCTTCCGCTTCCAAGCGGGAAACCCACTTGACGAGCTGGTAGTAAAAATGGGCGTCGCGAACACGTGCATGCCCGACAGCCTCCAAGGCTATTTGCCAGGCGCCAGCCTCCACGTAGTCGGCCCAGTTGTGGGCGCTCTGCTCACGACTCAGAGCATTGGTGCGCTGCTGCTCCATGTCCTGCTGGCGGCGCAAATCGGCGATACGCTGCACCTCCGCCAGGCGGTCGCGCTCCTGCTCCTCCGCCATGCGATCGCGCTCCAACAACTCCTCGATCTCCGCATTGCCATCTAAAGACAGATAGAATGCCTCTCTCCCTCCGTCTGCCTTCCAGTGAAAACCCGAACACTAGTTCCGGCAGTGACCGCCTCCGGCGTCGCCTACCGCGGACGGGCGGGGGCATGGCGGACGTGGTGACAGACGTCGGGCCGGTGGGGGCTTTTGAGGATATGGCGAGTTGGGTCACGGTGGCACCTGAGAAGGCCGGGAAACAGTACTTATAGGCGGAAGGTAGCGCAACAGTCATCGGAATTCAATGCATAATGGCTTAGCGCGCCAGCTTGCCGTGGAAAACTAGAGAAACTGAAATTATGACTGTGCCATCCCGTCCCGTCTGGGTCGCACGCCGGCATGGCGGTCAAATGAGTGCACTCGAATCATCTCCCTCCTTGTCAATAATGATTCCACGGATTTAAAGCGTATCTTTTTTCGCATCTGCCTTAATTACGGCCAGCTGCATGCAAGCACTCAGAATCGCTCGCAGGCAGTACGCGAAGCAGCATGCAGACACTTCGCATTTTTATCCGTGTAGAATCGATAGTGTAGCTTGTCAGTTTCTTCAGAGGTAGGCATTTTTATTCAAAAAACTTCCACTTCGCATCTTGCGTCGCAAATAGAACTGCCAGGAGCGCATTTGTAGGCTAGCTAGTGATTGATCAGTAACTTGTAAACACCGAGCGAACAGAAATAAGTAACTGTTCATGCATCTCAATGATTCACAGATCATATACAAATATGTAGCTCCAAAAGCAAAGATCAGCCACTTCGGATCTTGCGTCGCAACTAAAACTAACTAGTACGATTCCCATACATAAGATCAACATGTTAATGCATCTCAATGATTCACAGATCATATACAAATATGTAGCTCCAAAAGCAAAGATCTAGAAAAAACATCTGTTCTTCCTACTAACATGGATGCTTCTCTTGGCCAACATTCAGTACATACTGAAAGACAAATTTGTTTGTGAAGTCTACAATTCCTCTTGCAAATGTAAGTGGTTTCACCAACAGCTGGAACCATGAGAATGAACCACACATGATGGAGGAACATCCACTGCAATATGATTTGGTCTTCTCTCGATCACACGGCAAGACTATTTTCGGAATACAAACTTTAACTTAGCCAAAATGATGTCCATTGTATAATCAGACCAAAGCAATGAAGCACCTAGTGTTGGCCAATAAATAGTACAGTACTACTTTTCTTCAGTCCATGAAGTGACTATCCGATCTTTCAGTGTCTATTTTCAAATGGCACTGCATGCAGTGACTATACTATTCTCTTGTGCAGTTCAACCAAAATTGCGGGAACTTTGTTGGTTTGCCAAATAGCAACGGGCAGACATCTCTGTCTGCACAAATATCAAGCAGCTAGTAAACATATACCACACCTTGTATTTTCGGTTTAAACATGTCTCTTCCGCTTAGCATCTGTCATGTTCTGCACTGGACAATCTGATACAATTATGTTTTGCCCTGGAAAATTTCATACCAAATTGATTTGCTGGTTCAGAGCAGAAATATAGTGCCTATTCTTCATCAGACCAAGGATATCCATGTTCGCAGTGATGGAAGAGGTGAAATCGATACAACCGAAATTGAGCATCCAATCATTGAAACCTGTCCTGCACCTCCAATGTAGGTCCACCCTGCCAATAAATTCACACGCAAACCACTAGTATTACTATCTAATGACAGTACAAAAAGAGTAGCAAGATAGTAGCAAACCATGTACCTTCGTAATGAACAGCTCATAGTGCCACCGATTGGATATAAAGGTTTGGAAAAAAACATGCTCCTAATGTTGAACCAGTTGGACTTTTTGTGCAGTTCCACTAAAATCGAGCATCCCTGTTTGCATAGATATTGAAAGTGTGATTACTCTAAAAGTGGCACTAGTTGAAGCATAGACTCACAAATATAAGCATTCCAATTTCTTAATGGGAAAAGGTAGCAAGACTGTTTCTAACCACCTGTTTGAAGGAATAAATAAAGCAACAGCGGCTGATGTCAGGAAGGCATACATAGTTTTTTCTGGAAAAGTGAGCCATTCCTGACCTTTCCTCTTCTTTTAAGCAAATTTTGTGCAGTTCTACTAAAATAAAATGCCATCACCGCCTTGACAATTCAGTGACACTATACAAAAGGAAATGACTTAACATTACATCATGATGTCAGGTATGTAGTCGACAGGCATTAGAGACAAACATACATGCCTCCTCAAGAAAACATCCGGAGGAGGAGGTGCCCACTCTTGACCTTTCCTCTTGTCTTCATAATTGTCTGTGCAGTTTAACCAAAATAAAATGACATCAGCGCCTTGGCATTTTGGTGACACTGTACAAAAAAATTAACTTATCTCATGAAAGTGAGGTATGTAATCTATAAGCATTAACAGTGCAAAAATTTGAAGGTAGTAACAAGTTTCATCGTTGGTATACTGGCTGTGCAACAACATTAGAATGCCTTATAGCTGAAAAATCTTTAATACATCCACAATCAGCAGCTAACCCTGAAATAATCCAGTGACATTAAATGGCATTGCTTAAATTTATGTGTGGCATTAGACTGAGAGCGGCATTAGTTAAATGTGGCATCACTTTAGCAGTAGCATTGCTTGACTTGACTGTTGGCGTTATACTAACAGCAAAAAAAGTGGCAATAAGAGCATGGGAGGCCCATTCGGACAGTGGGCGCACTAGTACGATGTACCTCCACGGACGCAGAGTGGTGAGGGAGGTATGGTTGCCCAGAGCAACAAATATCCAGGCAGCATATGTGGATCACGTCCCATTTTTGTTCTCTTTAGCCACATTTTTCCTATGCGAGGACAACAGACCGATCGACCTGGTCATTCTCTATTGCGTTGTCATGCCTTTCTACCCTTCTTCAACCAAGAGACACGAGAGTCGTTCCTTAGCTACTGATTTTCCCCTTTTCATGCTAGATGCGGGTTCGATGCCTACTCTCTTGGACAATACATTCTCCCTTCCTTTCCTTATTCAACCCAGACATGGATTAGTCTGCATGAAGTAGGGTTTCCTTTAATAGTGCAAATTATGGTTTTCGTCTATGTGGCCAGCAGGGTAGAGGATAGCAAATTGGGAAGATGGTGGAGTGGAAAAAGATCCACATGAAATGACGTAGCAGATGGGGCAATAGAGCAAGGTTATGGCTCGAAAAGAGGTAGCATACCTGAGGGTCAGCGGGAAGTGGCTTCGCTCGTGGTCGTTATCCTCCGCACACACTACGGCAGCAAGCTTGGGGACGGAGGCCATCCCGCGCGGGCGCTAGGTTTGAGAGGACGGCCTTGTCGTTAGTGCGTGACCTCGCTCGCCGATGACGAGTGCGTCAATGTTGCACGTCCTTTTCTTCCCTGGCGGATCTATGACCACCAGTGAGGAGGGAGAGAGGGGCCGTCTTTTTTAGATCTTGAGAGAGGGTGGTAGTGTGAGAAGCAAGTGGGAAGCCCTTAGCAAGAAACTGCTAAAGCTCCAGCCTATATATCTTTTTTATACTACTAGTACTGGAGGCGGGGTAGTGGTAGAGTAGTTTATATTTTCTCTGTGTACAATACCAGTTAGTCGTGCTTCAAAACTGATCGGCACGCCATTAAAAAAAGGTCGATAACTAATGCGGCACCTCGGGCCAACGCAACCAGATCGCATTTTGCACGAGAAATTACACACCATGTTTCATTGACATGTGGTCCCGTTCCAACATATCAGTGAGATGACGGCGATTAGTAGGAGTATTTCCGAACGGATGTGTAGGCCGGGGCGCCTCTTCGTGAACCGTGGCAAACTTGCAACCGTCCACTGACTCTTCGCCTTTCCCCCTTGATTTGGAACTGCTGTCGCACGCTCTTCCTCTCCCTCCTCCATTTTCCTTCAGCCCTTCACCCTTTCTTCTGCCATTGTTCAATCGTCTTCTCCATGGAGGGAACAGGCCGGAAACGACCCAGTTATTCTTACCCCGATCTGAAAGATGATGTGGTGGAATAACTCATTAATCGGTGCGACGTCATCACCTCAGCTAGCATGGCAGGTTCGTTCAAGCCCATTCTCGACTCAACTAATAACATCATTGCAAGGAACCCAAGAGTCAAGGAGCGGTTTGATCTCCCCTATCTTCTTCGCCATGACCCTGATGACTGGCACCGGCACGACAGAGGCCTCGCCCTGTGTAAGTTGATGCCGCTTGATAATGATACGTATGATGTTAAGATGCCATCGCTTGAGGGCAAGGCTTGGGCGGGCGCAAATGGATATTGGGTTGTTTACATTGGGTCCAACTGCGAGTGGGAACTTGTGAATGTGTACACTCATCACCGGGTTCCACTTCCAAAAATCTCAGCACACTGCCCAGAGGTTGAGCACACCGGTAATGTACGCACGTTCAAATACGATCATGGTGACTGTCTTCTACGGAAGATAGCAATTTGTCGAGTTCCCAATCGCTCTTGGAATTACAACAACTATGAAGTTGTTGCTATCTTCGACAAGCTTGTTGCCATCCTTAGTGGTTTGACTCAATGGATATTGCTCAAAAATCAGTTTCTGTGCACGAAGGAGTACTGTGATGCAATTCAATACGAGGGCCTTGTGTTTGCTGCCACCACTCGTGGCACTCTTTATGCATGGTATCCTCGTAGTTTCAGTACATTTTTCTTCCACCGTAATTATAATTGTTTCATCCACATGCATGCGGGTTAGCAAGTTTCCCTTTACTAATTAACCTTCTTCTTGTGTTTCCAATGTCCTATGAACATCCCACCACCTATACTTGAAAATTTTTATAACCAAGGGGGAGATGCCGATGGTGATGATCACGAGCAGGGCCCATATACTCTGTGGCGCCTGGCAACTAATTCCGATGGATCACCTCTTCTTGTGTGTATACAGCCCACTGATGATGTTACTGCTAAGGAAGCAGGTGTCTCCCATGGTCGCACTCCCCGGACCTATTCCAACACCCGTTGCATGGTATTCGGGATGGATACTAGTGTGCTAGCGCCAACTCCTTCTCCCTGGCACAGAATTGATAGTCTTGGAGAAAACTCGCTCTTCCTTGGACAAAACTATTCGATGATGGTGAAAGGCGATCCAACTGATGTTGACACATTTATGAGAAGCAACTGTGTCTATACCTCGGACATTTGGGTGGTTCCCTACCCTGGTACTGATATAGTAGGCTGCTTCAGCCTGGATGATTAGTCCTGCGTTGGTCTCCAGATCGACAATGGATGGCCCGTCCCAGAGAATCACTTGTGGTTCAAAGCAAGCATTTCCAACGCTGCGGAATGGTTGAGTTGAAGTTCATTTCCTGGCTTGTTATTTGTTGTGTGGTGAAAACTTTAGTATTTATAATGTATCCTCGTTATCGATGTGGGTTGATCACCTGTTGTATGTAATAAAATGATATGCCTGTGATAAACTTACTAAATTTATGAATGGCTTTCGAGGCGCTTCTCTGAGTGAGTGGTGCGACGAGGCAAAAAATATATTTTCTGAATACATAATTGTACGTGCATTGCAACAGGTTATCGGATGAGGCCAATCAAACAATAGTAGTACACTATTTGTACTAGCTTCACATGCTTCGTGCGTTGGGCGGGTGTTTTTACTGTAGCCATATGTTAATGTGTTCGTTGTATGTAACCAGCACCTCGAATCCTCGATACTAGTATACTATATAGTAGGAGTAAGTAGTAGGAGTAGTAGGGTGGCATGGGCCAGAACAAGCATTCACGTCCAGGAGTACGGCACACGCCACCACCATGACATCCATCTGACACCATATTATTTCTTGGAGTCCGTGCTAGAGCAATCTCTTCAACCTCGTCATTTCTCTAACTTCAGCCATCGCGCGGCGGGCGAGGTGGGGGTTTGCCGATAGTCGGTTTCCTTAACTACGGTCACACTTGTAAGGCCAACTCCAATGCATGATCCGAAATGCACCTCCATTTTGCACGAACTCCAACGATAATTTTGACTAGAAAAGAAAGACCAAAGAAAACAAGAACCACAAGAATACATTTTACTACTCCTGTAAGTTGGATTAGTGCCTTCTCGATGCATTCATTGTTGATCTGCGGAGGCTCGATCTTGCGTGTGTGCTAGCTAAAAGTGATAGAACATCTACTAAATTGCGCTCTATCAATATATGGATGTACTCTTCTTCCCAATACAAAAACTTGCATCCATTCTACTCCCTCTGTTGCACAATACATTCCTTCTATTTGTCAAAATATATATGTATCTAGACATGTCTTAGTATATAGGTACATCCATTTTTGGACAAATGGAAGTCAAGTATTTTGGAACGGAGGGAGTACACAATAAAAATTTTAAGTTAGCACAACTAGTCTAATCCGAGAGCAGAACCGAAGATTTGGTCGGGTTGTTCCTCCTTTTGCCGACACGTGGGACATCCAGCATCCAGGTCCTGTCATGAAAGAAAATAGAGTGGTAGTTGAAGCCACGAGATGTGCATCTTGGGTTAAACTGTAAATAGAATCTTACTACTCCTGAGTAACTCCAAAAGCGGCCACCGAAGATCTTTACTGGATTTGTTTTTCATCGCCAGCACGTCGAGGTGAAAGATGTGCAGGTTCAGTGGGTCCTCTTGCGTTTTCACTAACATGTGGGGCCGCATGTGAGCAAACAGATGATGGGCTCCGCGCGTCCGCTGGCTGGCTGAGAAGGGAGATAGAGGAGGGCTGAGCACGGACTGCATGAAATTTGTTCTACGTACCTCGATATAGGCTCGATATAGTGGGGTGGCATGGGTCATAACTAGCATTCACGTCTAGCAGTACGGCACACGCCACCCACACGAGTCCCATCTGACACCAATTTTCTTGGAGTCCTTGCTACATCCATCTCTTCTCCCTCCTGTTTTCTCAGCCATTGCACGGTGGGCGGGGTGGGGGTTTGCCAATAGTCAGTTTGCTCAACTGCGGTCCCACTTGTAAGTGAAAATGCAACACCGCACGCATTCCCGCTTGAGCGGCGTGCCAGACCAACCGTGTGGGGGTGCGACGCGAACACGACAGGCTTTTCCTTTTGAACTCGTAACTTGTAAAATTTGGTTCTGCTCCATGGCGCGACCGATAGATAGAAAATAACGATTTTGCCTAGAGTAATGAGAAGTTTGGTTCTGGCGCCGTTCATGCATGGAGTACGTACGAAAATTATGGAGTTGATGCGAAAGATAAGACAATTACTGTAGTATCATATACTACTACATGGATTTGACGGAAAGATAAAAATACATACGGATCCATCAACGTTCAACGACATCCTCACGCCCTAGTGCGCCGGGTCACCAACCGACGTGTGAGGAGCAGTGGCGTTGGCGGCGAGCTCAACGTTCTTCTGAACAGTGTCGTCCAAGGTTGCCCTGCGCTCCAAGAAGGCCAGCGTCCTATCGTCCTCCTCCTGCATGTAGTAGTCCTTGTGGACGATTTGCATGTAGATGTGGGTGATTATGTCGATGGTGTCTTGCTGCGCCAGGCGCTGCGCGGCGAGCGCGACCTCGAGATGGACATTCTCCGGCGCGACTGCGGGCAATCGCAGGGCCACCAGTGCGTCGAAGAGGTTGTTACCATAGTGGCCGTTGAGGGTGGCGGGCATCGCAGAGCCTGGGCGCGTCGGCTGGAGGCTTACGTCAAAGTCGTCCGCAAGCTTCTTGATGACGGTGAACTTGTCGAGGAAACCGACGAGGAACTCGTCGAACAAGGAGACGAAGCTGTCGTCCAAGCGGCCCCTCGCCCTGGCGGCCTCAAGCAATACTACCTGCCGGGCCGCAGGCCGGCGTCGTGGACCATCTGGCACAGCCGGCTGATGCTCGCGCTCATCACCTCCATGGGTCTAGTGTAGCTTCTAGTCAACTGATCTTTCGATTCGAGTGATCACTCAGCCCTTGGTTAGCATGCGTAGGTGCGTAGGATTTTGTACTACTCCTCGGCCCTCTACTGCACCTGCCTTTGGCTGTATGATAGGTGGGCCAGCCACCCCCTGGGGCCACGTGTCATTCACCCAAAGGCAGTTGCCGTAAGTCAATGAAGCCGCGTCCCCCTCCGTGCCGGTGCAGTATAGTCATCTCACCGGACCTCTAGTTGGGGCCAAACGAGAGAAGTTTGATGTTTACTAGTTTATTGGTCCCCTTTGAATTTTGTGCCAAGTTTTGACCTTTGATTTAACTAATAAAATGTTAATGCATGTAAACAAAAATGTTGTGTAAGTCACCTTACAAAAACCAAATAATCCTAAAATACTTGGGCACGGTGCATTAACTCCCTCCTTGTTTCTTATTTCGTGACATATCTACCAATGAGAGATGTGGGCCGTGCATGCTTTCAATGACTTGAGACTACCAAACATGACATGCAGTGTTTAGTTCATTGCATGTAATCTACGTAGCAAAAAAACATTACGTTCTCTCGCCGATAGGAATAAAACACCATGTATTTATTTACAAAGGGAGTAGTACATTTTTGGTGACATGCATTACTAGATATTGCTAGTCAAATACTAAAATCCATATGGACGTGGTAGTACTCCTAAATACAGACGGTGGTGCTACTAGTACTAGTAGTATTACTACCAATGTAGTAGTAGGAGTACTAGCACTGTACTACTCGTTGGTCAAATTATTACGTGCTGCTCCTCAGAGTGAAGTGACAAGACCCTGCGCCGAAGATGACACTTGAGTATAGGCACCCTATTCGTCATACCATAGTCAGCCTCACCATCTGCAGTCACTATCATGATGGCTATAGAGCTAGCTTGCTTACAACTAGCCCTGTTCGACATAATTTCCCGTGCGTAGATGCCCGTGCATTGCACGGAACACCAAGATTGGGGGTGGATGGCTCCGGCAGCGGCCATCGCGCCAGATTTTTCCACGGCCTTCTACTCCTAGATGTGGTGGGGAGCATATGAGGCTGATTGTGAGAGACAAGGAGTTGTTTGTAAATAGGGAACAAGTGCGGGCATCTTTTTGCAAAAATGGAGAAGCTTGGTTTGTATGCATCAGATCTAGATCCCACGGCCATTGGTGAAAGATGGGAGGCACAACATCATCACCAACTCAGGACCTATTTGATTCGTAGAATTTTGAAAACGCAGGAATAGGACACGACAATATTACAAGTTTCAAACTGATATTACAAATGTTAGGAGTAATGCTGCACCTATGAAGAGGGAATTACTAGGAAGTTTACGTAAGAACTTTCGTTACTTTAGGTGGATGCAGCATTATCGTACAAACTAAAATCCACCGCCCTGACAAGTCACTAATGGGCAAATAAGTTTTCGAGTCTCTGGCCACTTGATGTTTCAAAAACAAATTCAGCTTCTGCGGAGACTTTTTCATTTAGGCTTAGACGCTTGCGGTGATCAGCACGCCATTCATTGTTGTACCAGAGAACGCCAAACCTCATTACCTTGAGCACACTTGCCTCCAGAACAAAGAACCCGACCAATTTAATTTCAGATGTGCTGCCTCAGTAGTCGATCAAAACAATTTATGTAAGATGGAGATCAAGGCATTCGATGAGATTGTTATAGTGCAGCACATTTTTCACTTTCGGGTCTTTTTTTATCTGCAAAAGAAGAGAACATATTAGAGCGGCTGGCTGCATAAGATTGCCGTGTCATCAAGAGGTACCAATTGCTCATACGATAGGGTTGGCTGGCTAGTGATATTTTTTCACTCACTCACACACTCTCTCTCTCTCTTTCTGTTTCCTCTCATTTAACTAGGAGCACGTGAAGAGCTTGGGCATTTTTTGCCTTCCACTATGTGGCCGATGCCATATTTCGCAAAAGTATGCCACATAACACGCATCAATGTCAAATCAAAAAGATTTTGGCACCGCTCTCGTGATGTGAGAGAGTTGGCACCGCTGTGCACACAGACCCACATGTATAAACAAATCAATCAAACCAACTACACCAGCCTCTCACTCTCCCAAACAAGTGTTTTTTTATTGCCTCAGTCCTCTCTCTCTCCCACGCAGTGTTTTTTCATTGTGTGAGTTAATTTGGCACCGGAGCAAAGTAGGTGATCCAGATTGGGACACCGGGTGAGCAATGGAGGGGCATCGATGCCAAACGCATCACAAGTGAATTTGGCACATGTTTTGGCCTACATAGCCCACTTTTTTACTCCCACCGTCCCAAAATTCTTGTCCTAAATTTGTCTAAATATCTAGTTACATTTTAGTGTTAGATACATCCGTATCTAAACAAATGTAAGACAAGAATTTTGGGATGGAGGGAATACTACCTTGTATTTAGTATAAAATTTTGACCATAGATTTACCTAAGAAAATGCCAATGCATGTCACTAAAAATTACACCATTTGAAATTATGTTCAAATACGAATCCAACAATATAGTTCTTAGTGACATGCATTAACATTTTGTCAGTTAAATCTATGGTCAAATTTTGATACTACAAAATTGGAAGAGTAAACCAGGACGGAGGTAGTACTTGCTCTTAGGGTAACCATAGAGTTACTGGAGTAGTCTAAGTTACTTTCCACTATGACTAGCCTAGGCTACTATGGTAGTATAGCATAAAAACGATGCAGGTGATCATGTGAGAAAAAAATACTAAAAACATTTCTTTCGATGCAGTGCGTAGATGCAGTTTTGAACACTACACTTGTCATCGTAATTTGGGAAAATTACGAAAAAATTGAGCTACGTTGTGATTACCATTTACTTATAGGAAAGAAGTTTCACCTCGATGAGTAGCTTCTCCGTGCACAGAAAGCATGTAAGGAATCCAACAACTTGATCCAGATTGGGGCCGATAGATTTTAGTGCTAAGATCTTCACTGTGCGCATGGACTGGGTCAAGCTTGTGGGAATCATTTTCTGGAAGACGGTCGTAAATACATCAAGAAGAAATTTAAAAATGTGAATTTCAAGAAGACGAAGAAGAAGATGAGTGTTGTACCTGAACGATTACGGATCCAATAAAGAGTTCGGAGAATTTGGCAGACGAGTACACCAACACTATCAATTTTGGCGCGTCAGTGACCCTGATTTTTGTTGGACCTGTTGCAAATATGCCCTAGAGGCAATAATAAAAGGATTATTATTATATTTCCTGGTTCATGATAATTGTCTTTTGTTCATGCTATAATTGTTTTATCCGAAAATCGTAATACATGTGTGAATACATAGACACCAACATGTCCCTAGTAAGCCTCTAGTTGACTAGCTCGTTGATCAATAGATAGTCATGGTTTCCTGACTATGGACATTGGATGTCATTGATAACGAGATCACATCATTAGGAGAATGATGTGATGGACAAGACCCGATCCTAAACATCGCACAAGATCGTATAGTTCGTTTGCTAGAGGTTTTCCAATGTCAACTATCTTTTCCTTAGACCATTAGATCGTGTAACTCCCGGATACCGTAGGAGTGCTTTGGGTGTACTAAACGTCACAACGTAACTGGGTGACTATAAAGGTATACTACGGGTATCTCCGAAAGTGTCTGTTGGGTTGACACGGATCAAGAATGGGATTTGTCACTCCGTATATCGGAGAGGTATCTCTAGGCCCACTCGGTAATGCATCATCATAATGAGCTCAAAGTGACCAAGTGTCTGGTCACGGGATCATGCATTACGGTACGAGTAAAGTGACTTGCCGGTAACGAGATTGAACGAGGTATTGGGATACCGACAATAGAATCTCGGGCAAGTAACATACCGATTGACAAAGGGAATTGTATACGGGGTTGCTTGAATCCTCGACATCGTGGTTCATCCGATGAGATCATCGAGGAGCATGTGGGAGCCAACATGGGTATCCAGATCCCGCTGTTGGTTATTGACCAGAGAGCCATCTCGGTCATGTCTACATGTCTCCCGAACCCGTAGGGTCTACACACTTAAGGTTCGGTGACGCTAGAGTTGTAGAGATATGAATATGCAGTAACCCGAAAGTTGTTCGGAGTCCCGGATGAGATCTCGGACGTCACGAGGAGTTCCAGAATGGTCCGGAGGTGAAGAATTATATATTGGAAGTGTAGTTTCGGCCATCGGGAGAGTTTCGGGGGTCACCGGTATTGTACCGGGACCACCGGAAGGTCCCGGGGGTCCACTGGGTGGGGCCACCCATCCCGGAGGGCCCCATGGGCTGAAGTGGGGAGGGGAACCAGCCCATAGTGGGCTGGTGCGCCCCCTTGGCCCACCCCCTGCGCCTAGGGTTGGAAACCCTAGGGTGGGGGGGGGGGGCGCCCCCACTTGCCTTGGGGGCTACTCCACCCTTGGCCGCTGCACCCCCTAGGAGATCCCAACTCCTAGGGCCGGCGCCCCCCTAGGGGAGCCTATATAAAGGGGGGAGGGAGGGGCCGCCGCACCCTTGAGTCTTGGCGCCTCCCTCTCCCCTGCTACACCTCTCCCTCTCGCAGTAGAACGGCGAAGCCCTGCTGCGGTGATCCCTGCATCCACCACCACGCCGTCGTGCTGCTGGATCTTCATCAACCTCTCCTCCCCCCTTGCTGGATCAAGAAGGAGGAGACGTCACGCTGACCGTATGTGTGTTGAACGCGGAGGTGCCGTCCGTTCGGCGCTAGGATCTCCGGTGATTTGGATCACGTCGAGTACGACTTCCTCATCCCCGTTCTTTGAATGCTTCCGCGCGTGATCTACAAAGGTATGTAGATGCAATCCGATCACTCTTTGCTAGATGAACTCATAGATGGATCTTGGTGAAACCGTAGGAAAATTTTTGTTTTCTGCAACGTTCCCCAACAATGGCATCATGAGCTAGGTCTATGCGTAGTTCTCTTTGCACGAGTAGAACACAATTTGTTGTGGGTGCTGATGTTGTCAACTTTCTTGCCGCTACTAGTCTTATTTTGCTTCAGCAGTATTGTGGGATGAAGCGACCCGGACCAACCTTACACGTACGCTTACGTGAGACCGGTTCCACCGACTGACATGCACTAGTTGCATAAGGTGGCTGGCGGGTGTCTGTCTCTCCCACTTTAGTTGGAGCGGATTCGATGAAAAGGGTCCTTATGAAGGGTAAATAGAAGTTGACAAATCACGTTGTGGCTTTCACGTAGGTAAGAAAACGTTCTTGCTAGAACCCTATTGCAGCCACGTAAAACTTGCAACAACAATTAGAGGACGTCTAACTTGTTTTTGCAGCAAGTGTTTTGTGATGTGATATGGCCAAAGTTGTGATGAATGATGAATGATATATATGTGATGTATGAGATGTTCATGCTATTGTAATAGGAATCACGACTTGCATGTCGATGAGTATGACAACCGGCTGGAGCCATAGGAGTTGTCTTTATTTTTTGTATGACCTGCGTGTCATTGAGAAACGCCATGTAAATTACTTTACTTTATTGCTAAACGTGTTAGCCATAGTAGTAGAAGTAATAGTTGGCGAGCAACTTCATGGAGACACGATGATGGAGATCATGATGATGGAGATCATGGCGTCATGCCGGTGACAAGATGATCATGGAGCCCCAAGATGGAGATCAAAGGAGCTATCTGATATTGGCCATATCATGTCACTATTATTATTTGATTGCATGTGATGTTTATCATGTTTTTGCATCTTGTTTACTTAGAACGACGGTAGTAAATAAGATGATCCCTCATAATAATTTCAAGAAAGTGTTCCCCCTAACTGTGCACCGTTGCGACAGTTCGTTGTTTCGAAGCACCACGTGATGATCGGGTGTGATAGATTCCAACGTTCACATACAACGGGTGTAAGACAGATTTACACATGCAACACTTAGGTTGACTTGACGAGCCTAGCATGTACAGACATGGCCTCGGAACACAGAAGACCAAAAGGTCGAGCATGAGTCGTATAGAAGATACGATCAACATGAAGATGTTCACCTATGTTGGCTAGTCCGTCTCACGTGATGATCGGACACGGCCTAGTTAACTCGGATCATGTTATACTTAGATGACTGGAGGGATGTCTATCTGAGTGGGAGTTCATTGAATAATTTGATTTAGATGAACTTAATTATCATGAACTTAGTCTAAAATCTTTACAACATGTATTGTAGATCAAATGGCCAACGTTGTCCTCAACTTAAATGCATTCCTAGAGAAAACCAAGCCGAAAGACGATGGTAGCAACTATACGGACTGGGTCCGGAACTTGAGGATCATCCTCATAGCTACCAAGAAATATTATGTCCTACAAGCACTGCTAGGTGAAGCACCTGTTCTCCCTGCAGAACAAGACGTTATGAACGCTTGGCAGACACGTACCGATGATTACTCCCTCGTTCAGTGCGGCATGCTTTACAGATTAGAACCGGGGCTCCAAAAACGTTTTCAGAGACACAGAGCATATGAGATGTTCGAAGAGCTGAAAATGGTTTTTCAAGATCATGCCCGGGTCGAGAGATATGAAGTCTCCGACAAGTTCTTCAGCTGTACGATGGAGGAAAATAGTTCTGTCAGTGAGCACATACTCACTATGTCCGGGTTACATAACCGCTTGACTCAGCTGGGAGTTAATCTCCTGGATGACGCGGTCATTGACAGAATCCTTCAGTCGCTTCCACCGAGCTACAAGAGCTTTGTGATGAACTTCAATATGCAGGGGATGGAAAAGACCATTCCTGAAGTATTTGCAATGCTGAAATCAGCAGAGGTAGAAGTCAAAAAGGAACATCAAGTGTTGATGGTGAATAAAACCACTAAGTTCAAAAAGGGCAAGGGTAAGAAGAACTTCAAGAAGCACGACAAGGGAGTTGCCGCGCCTGGTAAGCAAGCTGTCGGGAAGAAGCCAAAGAATGGACCCAAGCCCGAGACTGAGTGCTTTTATTGCAAGGGAAGTGGTCACTGGAAGCAGAACTGCCCCAAATACTTAGCGGACAAGAAGGCCGGCATCACGAAAGGTATATGTGATATACATGTAATTGATGTGCACCTTACCAGTACTCGTAGTAGCTCCTGGGTATTTGTTACTGGTGCGGTTGCTCACATTTGTAACTCAAAGCAGGAGCTGTGAAATAATCGGAGACTGGCGAAGGACGAGGTGACGATGCGCGTCGGGAATGGTTCCAAGGTCGATGTGATCGCCGTCGGCACGCTACCTCTACATTTACCTATGGGATTAGTTTTGAACCTCAATAATTGTTATTTAGTGCCAAGTTTGAGCATGAACATTGTATCAGGATCTTGTTTAATACGAGATGGCTACTCATTTAAATCTGAGAATAATGGTTTTTCTATTTATATGAGAGATATGTTTTATGGTCATGCTCCGATGGTGAATGGTTTATTCTTAATGAATCTCGAGCGTAATGCTACACATATTCATAGTGTGAGTACCAAAAGATGTAAGGTTGATAATGATAGTCCCACATACTTGTGGCACTGCCGCCTTGGTCACATAGGTGTCAAACGCATGAAGAAGCTCCATGCAGATGGACTTTTAGAGTCTCTTGATTACGAATCATTTGACACGTGCGAACCATGCCTCATGGGTAAAATGACCAAGACTCCATTCTCAGGAACAATGGAGCGAGCAACCAACTTATTGGAAATCATACATACTGATGTGTGCGGTCCAATGAGTGTTGAGGCTCGCTATGGCTATCGTTATGTTCTCACCCTCACTGATGACTTGAGTAGATATGGGTATGTCTATTTAATGAAACACAAGTCTGAGACCTTTGAAAAGTTCAAGGAATTGCAGAGTGAGGTTGAGAATCAACATGACAGGAAAATCAAGTTCTTGCGATCAGATCGTGGAGGAGAATACTTGAGTCATGAGTTTGGCACACACTTAAGAAAATGTGGAATAGTTTCACAACTGACGCCGCCTGGAGCACCTCAGCGTAATGGTGTGTCCGAACGTCGTAATCGCACTCTATTAGATATGGTGCGATCTATGATGTCTCTTGCCGATTTACCGCTATCATTTTGGGGCTATGCTTTAGAGACTGCCGCATTCACTTTAAATAGGGCTCCGTCGAAATCCGTTGAGACGACACCGTATGAATTACGGTTTGGGAAGAAACCTAAGCTGTCGTTTCTAAAAGTTAGGGGATGCGATGCTTATGTCAAGAAACTTCAACCTGAAAAGCTCGAACCCAAGTCGGAAAAATGCGTCTTCATAGGATACCCTAAAGAAACTATTGGGTATACCTTCTACCTCAGATCCGAAGGCAAGATCTTTGTTGCCAAGAATGGATCCTTTCTAGAGAAGGAGTTTCTCTCGAAATAAGTAAGTGGGAGGAAAGTAGAAATTGATGAAGTATTACCTCTTGAACCGGAAAATGGCGCAACTCAAGAAAATGTTCCTGAGGTGCCTGCACCGACTAGAGAGGAAGTTAATGATGATCATGAAACTTCAGATCAAGTTGCTACTGAACTTCGTAGGTCCACAAGGACACGTTCCGCACCAGAGTGGTACAGCAACCCTGTCTTGGAAATCATGTTGTTAGACAACGGTGAACCTTCGAACTATGAAGAAGCGATGGCGGGCCCAGATTCCGACAAATGGCTGGAAGCCATGAAATCCGAGATAGGATCCATGTATGAAAATGAAGTATGGACTTTGACTGACTTGCCCGTTGAGCGGCGAGCCATAGAAAATAAATGGATCTTTAAAAAGAAGACAGACGCGGATGGTAATGTTACCATCTATAAAGCTCGGCTTGTCGCTAAGGGTTATCGACAAGTTCAAGGGGTTGACTACGATGAGACTTTCTCACCGGTAGCGAAGCTGAAGTCTGTCCGAATCATGTTAGCAATTGCCGCATTCTATGATTATGAGATATGGCAAATGGACGTCAAAACGGCATTCCTTAATGGTTTCCTTAAGGAAGAATTGTATATGATGCAGCCGGAAGGTTTTGTCGATCCTAAGAATGCTGACAAGGTATGCAAGGTCCAGCGATCCATTTATGGGCTGGTGCAAGCATCTCGGAGTTGGAATATTCGCTTTGATGAGATGATCAAAGCGTTTGGGTTTATGCAGACTTATGGAGAAGCCAGCGTTTACAAGAAAGTGAGTGGGACCTCTGTAGCATTTCTCATATTATATGTGGATGACATACTTTTGATGGGAAATGATATAGAGCTTTTGGACAGCATTAAGGCCTACTTGAATAAGAGTTTTTCAAGGAAGGACCTTGGAGAAGCTGCTTATATATTAGGCATCAAGATCTATAGAGACAGATCAAGACGCCTCATAGGTCTTTCACAAAGCACATACCTTGATAAGATATTGAAGAAGTTCAATATGGATCAGTCTAAGAAGGGGTTCTTGCCCGTGTTGCAAGGTGTGAAATTGAGCTCAGCTCAATGTCCGACCATGGCAGAAGATATAGAAGAGATGAATGTCATCCCCTATGCCTCAGCCATAGGTTCTATTATGTATGCCATGCTGTGTACCAGACCTGATGTAAACCTTGCCGTAAGTTTGGTAGGTAGGTACCAAAGTAATCCCAGCAAGGAACACTAGACAGCGGTCAAGAATATCTTGAAGTACCTGAAAAGGACTAAGGAAATGTTTCTTGTTTATGGAGGTGACGAAGAGCTCGTCGTAAAGGGTTACGTCGACGCTAGCTTCGACACAGATCTGGATGACTCTAAGTCACAAACCGGATACGTGTATATTTTGAATGGTGGGGCAGTAAGCTGGTGAAGTTGCAAGCAGAGCGTCGTGGTGGGATCTACATGTGAAGCGGAGTACATGGCAGCCTCGGAGGCAGCACATGAAGCAATTTGGGTGAAGGAGTTCATCACCAACCTAGGAGTCATACCCAATGCGTCGGGGCCGATCAAACTCTTCTGTGACAACACTGGAGCTATTGCACTTGCCAAGGAGCCCAGGTTTCACAAGAAGACCAGGCACATCAAGCGTCGCTTCAACTCCATTCGTGAAAATGTTCAAGATGGAGAGATAGATATTTGTAAAGTACATACGGACCTGAATGTAGCAGATCCGTTGACTAAACCTCTCCCTAGAGCAAAACATGATCAACACCAGAATTCCATGGGTGTTCGATTCATCACAATGTAACTAGATTATTGACTCTAGTGCAAGTGGGAGACTGTTGGAAATATGCCCTAGAGGCAATAGTAAAAGGATTATTATTATATTTCCTTGTTCATGATAATTGTCTTTTATTCATGCTATAACTGTGTTATCCGGAAATCGTAATACATGTGTGAATACATAGACACCAACATGTCCCTAGTAAGCCTCTAGTTGACTAGCTCGTTGATCAATAGATAGTCATGGTTTCCTGACTATGGACATTGGATGTCATTGATAACGAGATCACATCATTTGGAGAATGATGTGATGGACAAGACCCGATCCTAAACATAGCACAAGGTCATATAGTTCGTTTGCTAGAGTTTTTTCAATGTCAAGTATCTTTTTCCTTAGACCATGAGATCGTGTAACTCCCGGATACCGTAGGAGTGCTTTGGGTGTACTAAACGTCACAACGTAACTAGGTGACTATAAAGGTATACTACGGGTATCACCAAAAGTGTATGTTGGGTTAACACGGATCAAGACTGGGATTTGTCACTCCGTATAACGAAGAGGTATCTCTGGGCCCACTCGGTAATGCATCATCATAATGAGCTCAAAGTGACCAAGTGTCTGGTCACGGGATCATGCATAATGGTACGAGTAAAGTGACTTGCCGGTAACGAGATTGAACGAGGTATTGGGATACCGACGATCGAATCTCGGGCAAGTAACATACCGATTGACAAAGGGAATTGTATACGGGGTTGCTTGAATCCTCGACATCGTGGTTCATCCGATGAGATCATCGAGGAGCATGTGGGAGCCAACATGGGTATCCAGATCCCGCTGTTGGTTATTGACCGGAGAGCCATCTCGGTCATGTCTACATGTCTCCCGAACCCGTAGGGTCTACACACTTAAGGTTCGGTGACGCTAGGGTTGTAGAGATATGAATATGCAGTAACCCGAAAGTTGTTCGGAGTCCCGGATGAGATCCTGGACGTCACCAGGAGTTCCGGAATGGTCCAGTGGTGAAGAATTATATATAGGAAGTGCAGTTTCGGCCATCGGGAGAGTTTCGGGGGTCACCGGTATTGTACCGGGACCACCAGAAGGGTCCCGGGGGTCCACCGGGTGGGGCCACCCATCCCGGAGGGCCCCATGGGCTGAAGTCCGGAGGGGTACCAGCCCATAGTGGGCTGGTGCGCCCCCTTGGCCCACCCCCTACGCCTAGGGTTGGAAACCCTAGGGTGGGGGGGCGCCCCCACTTGCCTTGGGGGCTACTCCACCCTTGGCCGCCGCCCCCCCTAGGAGATCCCATCTCCTAGGGCCGGCACCCCCCCTAGGGGAGCCTATATAAAGGGGGGGAGGGACGGGCAGCCACACCCTTGAGTCTTGGCGCCTCCCTCTCCCCTGCTACACCTCTCCCTCTCGCAGTAGAACGGCGAAGCCCTGCTGCGGTGATCACTGCATCCACCACCATGCCGTCGTGCTACTAGATCTTCATCAACCTCTCCTCCCCCCTTGCTTGATCAAGAAGGAGGATACGTCACGCTGACCGTACGTGTGTTGAACGCGGGGTGCCGTCCGTTCGGCGCTAGGATCTCCGGTTATTTGGATCACGTCGAGTACGACTTCCTCATCCCCGTTCTTTGAACGCTTCCGCGCGTGATCTACAAAGGTATGTAGATGCAATCCGATCACTTGTTGCTAGATGAACTCATAGATGGATCTTGGTGAAACTGGAGGAAAATTTTTGTTTTCTGCAACGTTCCCCAACAGGACCTTCCAGATCCGATACAAGCAATCTCTCAAGGAAAGGCGCATTCTCAATGACCATAACGTGGAACAGCTGGAGTGATCTCTTCCCAATTGATGTCTTGTTGCGGGGCCAGCAAGACACATAAATCCATCAGAGATTCATCGAGGCGATGTGGTGGCTAATGAACCCGTGGATCTGCTCAAGATGAAGGTACTCGAGCGCAGTACAGCTGCGGAGCAGGTGCTCCATAGCCTTCTTCGAGATGACAACGTCGAAAAGGTCGAGCTGCTTGAGTTCAGGGAGAAGAAGAGCGGGCGCGACATTAATCTAGGGAAGATAGCAGGAGCTGAAGCTGGCGCAGCGCAGCGTTGGCATGAGGTGGAGCGCGGACGACGGCAGAGAGCAACATCGTCCAGCTTCAAAGCTGAGCGCCTCGAGCTGATCTAGGGCGGGGGATAAGAACCACTCGTCGAACTTCGGTTGGACCTTGCAGTTGGTACTGAACATGCGGATGTCAAGGCGTTTGGCTGGCCCAGGGTGCGATGAAAGGATCTTGGAGACTGCGGCCATGCATTTGCAATCCCCATCGCAGAGGCAGCTATCGACGGTGAGGTTGAGGGGGACGCAGCGCCAGAGTGGGTGCCACCGCCAGGAGAGCAGGGCGGTCCGCACGGCAGATTTGGTGGGGAGGAGCCGATGATGATGAGCAGCGTGTCGTCTGGGAGGCTGCTCATGAAGTCCCGGCTCGCCGGATGCTGTTTTGGCTCAAGCCGCCTCCGCTTGTTGGCTGCCTCACCGTCCATCTCAACCGGCGGTGACGCCGGTGTACACGTGTGCTGGTGTGTGTTTGTGTGCTGGGTGTGCGCGAGTGCGTCCTTCTGTGCATGCCGCCACATAGTGGTGAATTGTGCGCGAGTGCGTCCTTCGCGCGCAATAAGTTTGTCCTCAATGCACTGTCAATTTACTAGCGTGCGGGGTGGTACCCCGAGTGGTTTCAACTTTGTTTACTTCATCGCGTGTCAGATGGGCCTCTAGTTTACTTATTTTCACCCACTGCCACATGGGCCAGCACACGAAGATACAGAACATGAGCTAACAAGGCAGCATGTGGATTGGTTGACCGGTCAACTAAACAATATACGGAGCTATACGCTGACACAGTGAGCATATAATCTGTCGGTATAGAGAGTTCGAGTGAGAGGGGAGGCCCGTGAGAGATAGCAGAGAGAGAGAAAGAGCTACTCCCTCCATTCGATAATGTAGTTCCAACATTTTTTAAGTCAAACTTTTGAAACTTTGACCAAGTTTATAAAGAAATTACTTATATCTACAATACCAAAGATAAATGATAGTGAGAAGTAAGTACGTGTTGTGATGAATCTAATGATTGTTCCAGATGTAAATGTTTTTCTCCACATATACCTGGTCAAACTTTTCTGAGGTTTGACTTTTCAAAACATCCATATGCTTATGGACGTGGCAGAGTCCCTAACAAGAGAGAGAGAGAGTGAGTGAAATAAGTGTGTGTGCATGTGTGAAAGAGACATGGACAACACACGATAAAAGTAGAGAAAAAGTGTGCGTGTCTTATGCAAACATATCACACATGCATCTTCGACAACGGAGGCAAGGTGAGGAGATAGTGTGTGGTTGTTTGCAACCAAGAGAGCAAGACCCCTAGCACGTGGCCAAGAGGGGTCTGACAAACAAGGGAGAAAGGTCGAGAGAGACGTACGGAGAAAATACAGACATGGGGAGGAGAGAGTGTACGTTTGTCATAGAGAGATCCCCTGGAGATCGTGATGAGACTACATGGGTGGGAGATCGAGTGACAAGGTGTGTGCGCGATAGAAGATGCCCCGAGAGATATCAAGATAGACGTATGGATGGAAGGAGACAATACGTGTGTTCTTGATGGATAGTAAGAGATAATCATACTTAGGAGGGGGGGAGTGCTTGCACCTATGATGGATTGAGGGATTATGGTACTTAGGGAGGTGCGTGTAACATGGAGAGAGAACAAGGGCGGAGAGTGTTGGATGGGTCTATATGTATAGCGCGAGCGAGACATGTGTATGTGTGAACCAGGGAGATATAAGGCCAGTTTGGCTTGCGTCTTGAGCATCTTTTGCCTGGCCTGGGGTTGTGGCTGGATTTCATGCACGCTTGTTTGGTTGCTACACTGTGAAATAGAAAGCCCGCCTGGCCTGGGTTCCCTTGCACTTTAATTAGCCTTGCTGAACTCCAGACACTGCAAGTAGCCTGGCCCAGGCAACCAATTTCGAACGACTGGCCGTGCCTGGTCGTGTGGCCACGAGGCTAACAGCAACATGGATGGATATTAGCATTAAATAATTGATGCATGGATTGATTGATGGGACGTTGATGCTTTGCCTGGCCCAGGCATGAACCAAATGCTTCAGCACCACACAAGCCTGGCCAGGCAGAAATATTTTACATCTCACGTCCACACCAGGCAGTACTGGCCATCAAGGCATGAGGGTCAGGTCACGAACCAAACTGACCAATAAAGTTTGAGAGAGATCGAGGAGCCCCGATAAGGCTGAGTGGTGCGTCAGATAGCTGAGAGGGGGAAAGAGATATTCCATCCGCTCGATAATGCAGTGCATGTAAATTTTTTAGAAGTCAAACTTTGGAAACTTTGATTAGGTTTACGCAAATGTTATTTATATCTACAATACCAAAGATACATCATACAAAACTACATCTCATGGTGAATCTAATGGTATATGTTTGTTGTACTAGATGTAATTCTTTTTCTCCACGTACATAGTCAAACTTTGTGATGTTTGACTTTTCAATAAATCTATATGCTATGGACCGAGGAGAGTGCCTCAATCAAGACAGATCAAGTGCGTGTGAAGGAGAATGAGTAAGTGTGCAAAAAGAGTATGTGTGTGAAAGAGAAAGTGACAACAAATGATAAATTAGAGAGAGAGTGTGTTTTTTCGTTTCTTATGCGAACATATCACGCATGCATCTCTGAGATGGAAAAGCGAGGCGAGGAGATAAACGAAGATAGCTAGTGTGTGATTGTTTGCAACGGAGAGAGACACCCCTGTAGCACATGTCCAATAGAGGTGTGGCCAACAAGGAACAAAGGTCGAGAGGGACAAATGGATGGCATGGACGCATGGGGAGGGAGAGAGGGTGTGTTTGTGATAGAGAGATCCCATCGAGATCATGAGGGGACTATATGGGTGGGAGATCGAGGGAGTGCGTGCGCGATAGAAAGATGCCCCGAGAGAAATCGAGATAGACCATGCACATGTTTGTGATGGAGACTAAGATTAGCTAGTCATATACATATAGGGGGGACTGCGTGTGCCTACAATTGAGTGAGAGACCATCATACTTGGCTAGCTAGCAATGAGATTTTGTGTGTGCACGTGTGAGATGGAGAGAGAATGAGGGGGAGAGATAGAGTTTTAGATGGGCCTATCGAGTGTGAGTGACATATGCATGTGTATGTGTGACCCAAGTGGATGGAGAGTTTGAGAGAGGGGGGAAGAGCTCCGAGACGACATAGTGGTGCGTGAGAGAGTTATAGGCAAAGATCCAAGGAATCTGTGTGCGTACAATGAGTGCACCCAAGATATCTAGCTTGGACTAGCTAGAGTATCATACATAGTGTGCGAGAGAGACCTATAGATGGTGTATATATGCATGCGAACTAGAAAGACCCCCCCCCCCGCACACACACACACAAAGGGAGAGAGATAGAGAGAGATGGAGAGAAAGGGAGAGGGACCAACAAGGTTTTTGTGTCGGATGCGTGCGACAGAATTGAAGATTGTCGGCGAGAGAGAGAACAGGAGTCCGGGAGAGGGGGAGGTCGCGTTTTATGCATCAAAGACTGATATAAACCATGTTTCGATATAAACTTCCATTCAAATATTTAAATTGGAGAACATGTTGTCTGCAATCCACACATGAACGGATATATGCGTATATCAAACAAGTTCATTAATTTGACTTTCAACATGTTCATGGAGTACTATAATACCGTACAACATGCTACTCGATTGAGGTGTTCAATTTTGGATTTAGTTCACTATTTTGACCTACTGAATGAGCTATTTCATTGAATCGAGATATTTCATTTTGGGTTTGATTCGTGTTTTTGAGTGGGTCAACTATTTGTCATATAGTAAATCGCTAGCAATGAGAATGTAAAAACACATCACTCCCAAGCATCATCTCTCCCTCTAAAAAAGAAGTGGCAAGCTAATATTTCAAAATTTGATCCGAATCGACTTGGTAAGGTAGACGTGGATGCTCGTTCTCCCAAAATTTGAACGAACCGTTAAACATCCTCTCTGCTTGGTCGAATTCGCCCGAGCAAATAAATGGGAGATGCGAAATTACCGTCCTATGTGGGGCACGCATCAATTGGCCCGTTGTACATCGATGGTAGGTTCGTAACTTCATCCAAGCGTGCCTTCTCCTCGGCCGAAGTGACATGTGCCGAATAATTCATAAACCATGGTCGGCAAAACACGCTCTCCTCGCCCGAAATAGCTCGCACCCACTATTTCAAAACATGCTCTCCTCGCCCGAAATCGCTCGCGCCCACTATAGTTCAAAACACGCCCTCCTCGCCCGAAATCGCTCCCGCCCAGAGAAGCAAAGTTACTCTACTATCCCCGACCCTCAGTACACAGACCCAAGCCGAGAACCCTATAGGCAAGGGTAGAACTATAACTCCCCCTCACATTTCAGACAAATGCGTCCGTAAGACATGGTTCCACTCCCCTCCCAATTCCCCCCCCCCCCCCCCCCGCCGCCCGCCCCCATTCATATCTCGTGGGCGCCAAATCACCTTCTCCCCGAGAAGCTCCCTTCTCCCGAGTCGTGAAACCTCAGCCCCACCTCCATGGCGCCCCCACCGCACCAATTTCACAGCCGCCCTCCTCCCTAATGCCGGAGACGCTGTCCATTTGCCGTCGTGCACTGGGCCGTGTGCCTCTTACTCCGTGCTGCTGGTGCTGCCTCAACGACGGCCGCGTGAATCGTACCCGAGCCGATTCACCCCCGCCGTTGTTCACGGCGCCGGAGCGGCTCCAACTTCGGATCTTTCCAGAGTCCTGGCGCTGCTTCGGCATAGCCGTCAACTATCGCGACATCGCTCTTTCCCTGCCGCCGGTCGCCACCGCAACCGCGCCGGCCTCACCGAATCGGCAGCTGGAACTGCCTACTTCACCATGCCGCCAGATAGGTCGCACCTCATCTCAAATCACTTTATTTAGGTGTCAGTTGTCTGAATTTTTATTCTGGGCCAATCGATTTGCAATGGGAAGCAGCACCCCTCGAGGCGGTGGAGCTCCTAGGCTGCCGGTTGGCTGGTGTCTAACGTAAGGGTGCGGGGCCGCAAGTTCGCCGCGGAAGCAGCGCTTAGATGGCTATCTTTTAGAGTTGTGTGGGTTGAAGGTACTGCCGCTGCCGGACCTGGATGACGGGGAGTCTTTGTGGATTGGCCCGGGGGCGGCGCAATCACGGCAGTGCGGTGAGGCGGGGAGCGGGGTTTTGGTCGGGGCCACGGACGGCAGAGGCAGGCTGCTCTGCCGTTGGTCGCTGCCTCTTCGGGGAAGATTCCGAACAGTGTCAGCCGGGAGGCACAAGACGGCCAGCCATCCGGCGTAGATCGGACAGTACCAAAATAAAATAAAATCGTGTGACCCCAATTTAGTCTTCAGCCAACAGACATGTGACCACTCTCGTACCTTGCTGTTGATCTCTTAGTGTATTTCTTCAGATCAAAGAGATATGTCGTTCTTAACATTATGCGTTAGCTGCATCTTCAGACACACCGTCTTCCGACTCACCGCAGCTGCTCCAACAAGGGAAGCATACACCAGAAGGGAGCTATAGTCCCCACTCAACAGTTCCCTGCATCGAATGCGCGTGCCCGACATGCACAGCCACAACAACTGCAGGGCCATCGACAAGTCAGCACATGATGCTCACTCCTATTGATGGCAGCCAGATAGGTTGTACCCTCATCTTACTTGTGTGCAACATTTATGGCTTTGTTATTCATCTAAGCATGGAAAATAGATCATCACATTTCACTATATATTCATGTTGATCTCTTATGGGTCTTGTTCAGGAGTTAACGCTGTTCCATAGTTCAGCTAAGATACTTGTTCTTTAGGTAACACTGTTCCATAGTTATCATCCATCAGCCAATGCTATCCCACAGGCTGGTGATTATAGTATTATACCACTTCTAATATTACCTATGTTGCTCTTTAATACTTTTGTGTGCCATCTAGTTAATCTCGAGTACAAATGATACATATTCTGTAGCTTTCATCTGTGTTCTCCCTTTAGTTTATGAGACCTGTTGCTGCTAGTTAACCCCAGTCCTACTATTTGTGTCGTCTCCTACAGGCACTCATTACATAATTTAACTACTAGTTGTCTTCCATGCATGTCAGATATAATTGCACACACTGATATATCCACAAGAACCTCACGGAGCAATGTAAAGGCCAATAAACTTGCTGTCAATGATACCCAATATGATGGAACATGTAAAGGCAGTTCTTCAGAAGACTTACAGAAAGATGATGAATCCTCTTCACCCCACAAGGTCCTTGCTCTAACTTGGCCTGTGATATGGGTACAACATGCATATAATGTCCTGGAGTGTATCTACTCTGTTGCAATGCCATGTGCTTAGCATGCTGATCATGCATGTAAATATGTCATGCCTTCCTGTTTTTCAGTACCTATTCCATTCATGATAACATGTTTTCAAATTCAAGTACTGTCATTCTACTCTATCGCTATGCCATCTGCTTAATTTGGACATCATGCTTCTGAATATCTTATGCATTGTTATTCATCAGTATGTACTTCATCTGTCTACCATACCATGTTTTTTTACATTGAAGTGATGTTCTAGTGCTGTGTTGCAATGCCATCTTATTTTCCCAATCATACACGTGTATGTTGCCTTAGTTATTTCTGTATGTATTCCGCTAGCATACAGTTTTACATTCAACTAGTGTTTTTTGCTGTGTTGTCTTGTTGTATCCCTAGCTCTTACACCTACTCCCTCCGTCCGGATTACATGTTGCCAAACTGGATAAAAAAGGATGTATCTAGAACTGAAATACGCCTAGACCCATCCTTTTTTTCCGGATGGAGGGAATACATGTCAATATGTCATGCCTTTCTATTCTTCAGTACCTATTCCATCTCTCTGCTGCCGCATGTTTTATAATTAAAGCACCATTCTTCTATACAAGGCATGCAAGGGGAAGACGACTATGTTAGAATCTGAAGGGTTACAAACAAGGCCTTTGCAAAAGATCCAAACGCCAGGAGATAATGAACCAACTCCAGTTTTTATAGATACTGCTCCAGCACAGAGAAACCCAACTCCTACTGATAATAAGCATATTCCAGTGGCCAAAGAACTAGTCCGCTCCAGTCCAGCAAAAATTTGTCAACTCAATTCTAAGAAGCGTGTGCGTATCCTTGCATCATGAAATTTTATAGCATGCTGATCATATTTTCTACATGTTTCTTACCCATCTCTCTTTTAGAAAATAAGCTTAACAGATAGAAGATTTTCTGCAATGGTATCGATTATGAGGAAAGATTCTGGCAAGAATTCTCTGTGCTCCAATGTAGATGTAAGTACCTGTTGTATATCACTATATTTTTACATCAGCTTGTATTTTGTTAATCGGCGTGAATCCAACCTTTATCTGATCTAAACTTAGTTGTAGCAAAATGTATGATTAAAGGCCACAATGTTGATTTTTGCAAGGAAAACTGCCTGATAGTTTTTCATCCTGAGCTGCATGAGTGTACTATCTCATATCAATGGGTTTGAATGCTTTGGTTCTGCAGTGGGTTTTTCAGTGTTTTTTTTACTGTGTTGTCCTGTCGTGTCCCTAGCTCTTACATCATACTCCCTCCGTCCGGATTAAATGTCGTAGAAATGGATAAAACTGGATGTATCTAGAACTGAAATACGCCTAGACCCATCCATTTATTTCCGGATGGAGTGAATACATGTCAATATGTCATGCCTTTCTATTCATCAGTACCTATTCCATCTCTTCTGTAGCATGTTTTATAACTGAATCACCATTCTTCTATATAAGGCATGCAAGGGGAAGACAGCTATGTTAGAATCTGAAGGGTTACAAACTAGGTCTTTGCAAAAGATCCAAACGCCAGGAGATAATAAACCAACTCCATTTTTCGTTGATACTGCTCCAGCATAGAGAAACCCAACTCCCACTGATAATAAGCAGATTCCAGTGGCCAAAGAACAAGTCCGCTCCAGTCCAGCAAAAGAATGTCAACTCCATTCTAAGAAGCATGTGCGTATCCTCGCATCATGAAATTTTATAGCATTCTGATCATATTTTCTACATGTTTCTTACCCGTCTCTCTTTTAGAAAATAAGGTTAAACGATACAAGACTTCCTCCATTGGGATCGTATTCGAGGAAAATATCTTGCGGGAATTATCTATGCTCCAGTGATGATGTAAGTACCTGTTGTATATCACTATATTTTCACATCAGCATGTATTTTGTTAATCGGCGTGAATCTAACCTTTATTTGATCTAAAATTAGTTGTAGCAAAATGTTAAAGGCGCCAATGTTGATTTTTGTAAGGAAAACTGCCTGGAAGTTTTGCGTACTGAGCTGCATGAATGTGCTATCTCATATCACGCACATTACTGAATTGTAGTGCTTCTCTGGTTGCCCATTCATTCATTGTGTCAATGTTGCTTTCGTATTACCTTACCTGGCTAATGATAGCTGTGCCATATTGTGTTAATTTGGTGTAGGCTAGTTGCCCAAACGTTCGTTGTGTCAATGTTGCTTTCCTATTATCTCACTTGGCCGATGATATCAATGCTAGTGTGTTAATTTTGTGCAGGCTGCTGAAGATAAGAAGACAAACTCTGAAAATAGCAAGGCAAACCCATTGTTTCTTTCCTATAAATCTAGGCCAGGTAATATGGCAATAACTCATGATTAATCTATTTGGTTCCCGTCCTAATTTATGTTATGATGCAGTGGTCAAGACACTCTCCACTATCAATAATACGAGCCTGCCAAAATCGCCATCTGAATCTGTTGTGTATCCTCTGTCTCGAATGCAACGGAATAAATATATGTTTGTGAACCAATTAATGGCTGAAGCAATGATGGAAATGGTGGATGAATCAAAGGTGCAGAGTCGTGCGACACAACAACTGATCAATGTTATCAGAGACAGTGTGGCAAAGCAGCAAGAACTTGCCCACATGCTTATGGGCGTCATCTGTGCTGAGGTTGCAGATTGTGACGTTGTAGATGGTTAGGTTCTGCTCATTTATTTGCACTGGCATCAATCTTTGATTACCCAGTGGATGTAATTTCCTGTAATATATTCTGGATGTGCAATGTTATTCCCTGTATGCCGTACCTTTGCTCGTCGTAATGGGCTCAAATTATCTAATTTGGCCTAAGACATGAATGAACTTTAGTGGGCCCATTAAGTTAATGGGCCATTACTAGGCCGAAAGTTCATGGTCGACCCTCTTACCTCCCGGGTCGTTAATAGGTTGACATCGAAGTGGGCAACAGGTGGCCCCAATTTATTTCACGGGCCATTAAGAGGTTGTTACTAAGTTTGGGCTACATATGGCCCAACTATACTGTAGGCCTTTAGCAGGCCGAAAGAGACAGCAGGCTTGTATTGGACCATGAAGAGCATGGGCCGCTAAGAGGCCGAAAGTCAGGTCGTATTGTAAACGGCCCAACTGTGTTGTGGGCCTTTAGTAGGCCGAAAGAGAAACCGGGCTGGTATTGGACCATGAAGGGCATGGGCCGTTAAGAGGCCAAAACTAAGGTCCGACTACAAATGGCCCAACTCATTTATGGTCCGTTAACAGGCCGAAAGGCACACAGGGCCGGGAATTGGCCCAACAATTAAATGGGTTGCTAAAAGGCCAAAACTCTGGTCCGACAACAATTGTCCCAACTGATTTATGGGCCGCCAATAGGCTGAAAGTGACACCGGGCCAGAAATTGGCCCATCACTTAAATGGGCCGCTAAAAGACCGAAATTCAGGTCCGACTACAAATGGCCCATCAGATTTATGGGTCGTCAACAGGCTGAAAGACACACCGGGCTGGAAATTAGCCCAACATTTAAATGGGTCGCTAAAAGGCTGAAAGATGTACGTCCTGAAAATTGGCCCATCCATTAAATGGGCCGTTAACAGGCCGAAATCTCATTAGGCTGATATTGAGCCCAAGTATATAGCGGGCTGTTAACGGGCTCGAACTGACGATGGGCTGCAATGGTGTCAAATCTTTAACGGGCCGAATTGGCACATCTCGTATGGGCCGTGGGCTTAAATGGACCTGACACAAGTAGGCCTTATATGGGCTGGACTGCTAATTTTTACTGGGCCGGCCTTTTTCACTAGAATGGGCCACTGTTGGGCCGTGCCACATGTCGACCTATCATAGGCGCCTCCTATCCAATGAGTGGATGACATATGTCCCAACGATGAGCCGACATGTGTTTCCTCTAGCCAATGATGATTTTACACGTGGAAAATCCCCATTGGTCGGGGTTGTTAACGGGTTATCGGATCCAAAACCCGACCCGATAGCTTAACGGTGTTCCATTACGGTGGATGCCACGTGTCGGTCACCCTTGACGAAAGCACTTCTGTGACACGCGATTTATCGTCATGGAAGTGGACACTTCCGTGATGATAATTTTGGTAATGTCATGGAACACTTCTACGACAGCACAAGTATGACTATCTTGATTCTGTCATAAATTTGTCATAGATGTACATGCATGACAAAAAACGCAACCTACTGTGACAAACACGTATCATCACGGAAGTGTATTTTTTGTAGTGTAGATATACCCATATCTTCTCAAATCATCTGTGAACGTCAGAAAATAACGATACCCGCCGCGAGCCTCAACACTCATCGGACCGCATACATCAGTATATATTATTTCCAATAAGTAGTTGCTCGCTCCATTGTTCCGGAGAACGGAGTCTTAGCCATCTTGCCCATGAGGCATGGTTCGCAAGCATCAAGTGATTCATAATCAAGTGATTCCAAAAGCCCATCAGCATGGAGTTTCTTCATGCGCTTTACACCAATATGACCTAAACGGCAGTGCCACAAATAAGTTGCACTATCATTATTAACTTTGCATCTTTTGGCTTCAATATTATGAATATGTGTATCACTATGATCGAGATTCAATAAACCATTCATCTTGGGTGTATGACCACAGAAGGTTTTATTCATGTAAACAGAACAACAATTATTCTTTGACTTAAATGAATAGTCGTATTGCAATAAACATGATCCAATCATATTATGCTCAACGCAAACACCAAATAACATTTAATTTAGGCTCAAAACTAATATTGAAAGTAAAGGGAGTGTGCGATGGTGATCTTATCAACCTTGGAATCACTTCTGATGTCTACTACGCAAATTTATTCTTGTAGACATGTGTTGGGCCTCCAAGCGCAGATTTTTTTAGGACAGTAGCAATTTTCCAAGTGAATGACCTAAGGTTTATCAATCCGTGAGAGGTGTAGGATGAATATGGTCTCTCTCAAATGACCCTGCAACCAAATACAAGAAATCTCTTGTGTCCCCAACACACCCAATACAATGGCAAATTGTATAGGTGCACTAGTTCGGCGAAGAGATGGTGATATAAGTGTAATATGGATGGTAGAAATATATTTTTATAATCTGAATAAATAAAAACAGCAAGGTAGCAAATAGTAAACGGGCAAAAACGGTATTGCAATGCTTAAAAATGAGGCCTAGGGTCCGTACTTTCACTAGTGCAACCTCTCAACAATGCTAACATAGTTCGATCATATGATTATCCCTGAAAGTGCAATAAAGAATCACTCCCAAGTTCCTATTAGCGGAGAACAAAAGATAGGAATTTTTTGTAGGTCACGAAACCACCTCAAAGCTATTCTTTCCGTTCGATCTATTCAAGAGTACGTACTAAAATAACACAAAGCTATTTTTCCGTTTGATCTATCCTATAGTTCGTACTAGAATAACACCATAGCAAATTCATATTCATAATACTCAATCCACAAAAAGAACTATAAGGATACTCCAAATTTTCCGTCGGAGAAAAGATAGTAAAAACGTGCATCAACCCCTATGCATAGATTACCCGAGTATCACCGCGAGAATCCGTGAGTTGAATGCCATAACACATATCAAGTGAATCAATAGGATACCTCATTGTCACCTCAAGTATTCATATTGCAAGACATATATCATGTGTTCTCATCTCTGAATATTCAATCCGATAAGACAAAACTTTGAAGGTTAAAGATTCAATTCATCATAATAAGAGTATAGAGGGGAGAAACATCATATGATCCGACTACATTAACAAAGCCCATTATATAAATCATGAGAGAGAGAGAGATCAAACACATAGCTACTGGTACAAACCCTCAACCTCGAGGGTGGACTACTCCCTCCTCATCGTGGTGGCCACCAGGATGATGAAGATGGCCACCGGAGATGATTCCCTTCTCCGACAGGGTGCCGGAACGGGGTCTAGATTGGTTTTCACGGATATAGAGACCTTGCGGCGGCGGAACTTTTGATCTAGGGTTACCCCAAAGGGTTTTGAAATATTTGGGAATTTATAGTGCAAACAAGGGGTGCGGGAGGCCACCAAGGTGGGCACAACCCACCTGGGCGCGCCAGGGGGGCTTGGCGCGCCCTGGTGAGTTGTGCCCCCCTCGGGGCACCCCTAGGTGCAGCTCTGGCCCATTGGGTTCCTTCTGGTCCATAAAAAATCTCCGTGGAGTTTCGTTGCGTTTGGACTCCGTTTGGTATTGATTTCCTGCATGTAAAAAACAAGCAAAAAACAACAACTGGCACTGGGCACTGGGTCAATAGGTTAGTCCCAAAAAATGATATAAAGTTGCTATAAAATGGTTGTAAAACATCCAAGAATGATAAAATAACAGCATGAATACTTCATAAATTATAGATACGTTGGAGACGTATCAGCATCCCCAACTTAATTCCTACTCGTCCTCGAGTAGGTAAATGATAAAAGAAAAATAATTTATGAAGTGTGAATGCTAGAAAAGTGCAAAAGTTTGATCAATGACAATTTCAATCACTTTTTCTAGCATCATAACAACAATTCTTTCTCATAAAATTTCTCATGTTGTAGTGGCAACCAATTCACATGGTAAGGTTCAAACAATGAACTCTCTTGAAACTCAACAACCTATGTTCTTAGTCACCAAGCAATTGCAATTCAACATATTCAACGGAGTTTAAGTAAGAGCTCCACACTCAACCATCTTATAGTATTCTATGATTGCTAACACTCACCACATACACACAAGAAAAACGTTTCAACCGGACACATAGAAAGATAGGGGCTTATTGTTTTGCCTCCCAACGTATTCACCTCAAGGGTGATGTCAACAATAATAACTCATGCTACCTATATTCAACTGGACATATGTGCCTAGATCTTTCCTCACCACATGATGCTTTCCAAAATAGAAAAGTAAAAGGGAATAGAGAGAATAACTTTGACTCTTGCATGAAAGTAAATACATAAAAGTAAAAGATAGGCCCTTCGCAGAGGGAAGTAGGGATTTGTAGAGGTGCCAGAGCTCAAAGCGAAAATTGAGAGATAAAAACATTTTGAGAGGTATACTTTTCCCATCAACGAAAACGACTTAGAGATCCCAACACTTTCCATGCTAGATATATCATAGGCGGTTCCGAAACAGAAAATAAAGTTTATTCCTTTTTCCACCATACTTTCACTTTCCATGGCTAGCCGTATCCACAGGTGCCCTCCATACCAACACTTTATATCTAACAACATAAAGTAAATTCATTTTTCATTTCGGGACTGGGCATCCCTAAAACCTTTGCCTTACTCTCGTGCAATGACAAGTGAATAAACACTCATCGTGAGAATAACACATCTAGCATGGAAAATATTGGCGACCCCTCACTGCCTCATGAGCGGTACGAGCACACAAAAGAGAAATTTATTTTTGAAAATTAGAGATGGCACATAAAAATTTTCTTAGAACGACACGGAAATACCGCATATAGGTAGGTCTGCTGGACTCTTGAAAATAAGATTTGGGTTTAAGGGTTTTTTGGATGCACAAGTAGTATCTCTACTTGGTGCGGAATTTTTGGCTAGCAAAGATGGGGGGCAAGCACCACATGTTAAAGGATCTATGACAATATGATTTCTTTGTGAATATGAGAAAACATAAATCATTACGTTGTCTCCCTTGTCGAATATCAACAATTTTGGCATATAATATTTTGATGGGGGCTCACAATCACAAAAGATTTCCAAGATAGTGTATTTGCATGTGAAAGTTCTCTTCCTTATACTAATATTCGTGAATTGCTTGTATGACCAATATTGCGATCGTCAAGCCTCAAAAGATTTCACTTTATAAACCCAAATGTGAAGCTACCACTAGGCATGATATGATTTCAACTTTATGACATTCAATTTATTCAACAATTTACTCATAGGATATAAGTGAGGCACAAGAGTAAATGACAAACTACTCCAAAAAGATATAAGTGAAGATCATGCGAGTAGTTAAGTAAATAGTTAGCTATGTGAGGACTCTCTCTTATTTAAAAGTTTCAGATCTAATATTTTATTAAAACAGCAAGCAAAATGAAAATAAAATGACATTTTAAGGATAGCACAACTCATGTGAAGAAGCAAAGACTTAGGCTCAACCGATACTAACCGATAATTGTTGAAGGAGAAAGGTGGGATGCCTACCGGGGCATCCCCAAGCTTAGATGCTTGAGACTTCTTGAAATATTATCTTGGGGTGCCTTGGGCATCCCCAAGATTGAGCTTTTGTGTCTCCTTAATACCTCTCATATCACGGTTTCCTAAATCTCAAAAGCTTCGTCCACACAAAACTCAACAAGAACTCGTGAAATAAGTTAGTATAAACCAATGCAAAATCTTTATCATTCTCTACTGTATCAAATCACTAAAATTATTATTCAACATTGCCTACTAAATGCCTCTACATATTTAATACTCTTATCCTCAAATAGAGTCATTAAACAAGCAAACATATGCAAACAATGCAGCAATCTGCCAAAACAGTACAGTCTGTAAAGAATGCAAAAGTATCAATACTTATTCAACTCCAAACATTATGAAATTCTACCAGAATGTAGAAAATTTATCAGATCTTAATTTGCAAAAAGTTTCAACATTTTATCACACTCTGAATTTTCTAGGGAATTTTTGCAACATCGATAAACTTTCTGTTTTGAAACAGCAACATGTAGACTTGCAAGATAAGCATGGCAAAGGCTACCAATGCCACTTTTATTAAAATAAAAGATGCAAAAAATTATTCTAAATAACATCAAGCAAATCCTAGCAAAATAAATTGACTCTCCAAGTAAAACCCATATCATGTGAAGAATAAAACATAGCTCCAAGTGAGGTTACCGATAATGTTGGAGACGAAAGAGGGGATGCCTTCCGGGGCATCCCCAAGCTTAGTTGCTTGGATATTCCTTGGATATTAACTTCGGGTGCCTTGGGCATGCCCAAGCTTAGGGTCTTCTCACTCCTTATTCTCCTCATATCGATATCTCACCTGTCGGTGTACAAAAGTAGGGGTCCTTTTTTGCACCCCTTGACTTGTGCGCGGGCAGTCGCAACCACACACCCGCAGTCGTGCTTGGATGGACAGAAGAGGAAGCAAAGTCACAAGACTACCAGAGCTGTGCTAAGACCAGAAGCATGAAGAGCAGAGGGGCGAGGTGAAACTCCCCTGGCAAGGCCCTTGCCGGGGCGGCCTTCACGGCCCCGACAAGAGCCTTGCCGAGGAAACTTGCCCAACACCAACGGGGCCGCCACCCTTGAGTCTAAAAGTTCCTATGCCATCAACCACATTGGAACCAAGGCTCGGGAGGCGCCTCCATGGTGGCATGCAGATCTTTGTGAAGACAAAGGGACTGCGAGGCCTAGGTAGGAACCAGAAAACAAGACAACAGTGAGGCTCCTTGCCGAGGATGCCCACGAGGCCCCGGCAAGACTCTTGCCGAGGCCGCCCACAAGGCCCCGGTAAGACCCTTGCTAGGAATATCAGCAAGACTACGGAAAGGCCTTGCCGCCCCGTCGCCGCCCCAGCTTAGCAGCCAACCCACCAACTAAGCAGGTACCCACGTGGCGGTACGTGGCTCCTGAGCCAACTAGTCAAGCACCTACGTGGTGGCATGCAGATCTTCATGAAGACCCTGCCACCACACCAGCTCAGCAGCCTGCTAGCCTACATGGCGCTGCATGCCTCGTTGGCCTGGACGTGTGTCGGAGCAAGGCGAAGCGGCAACGGATGGGACGGTTCTCGTTGCCATCCCTGATAAAGTAAGAGGACACCTAAGTAGCGCATTTAATGGATTTTGTCCTACGGTGCCAGAGATATACTCGACAACTGTACACTTTCCACCTCCTGTGTGCCACTGTGGCAGCCCCTTTGACTATAAATGGAGGCCCGCGGTGTACTGAGAGAGGATTCCGACTTTTTGGACCGTATACGCTTTGTAGCTAGTCCAAGAACACCAGATAAAACACAAACCAGCAGGAGTAGGGTATTACACATCACTTGCGGCCCGAACCTGGATAAATTTCCCGTGTTGATCTCTTAAGCCCGCTTTGGGAGTCCTGGATTAGGGGGTCTCCAGACAGCCGGACTATCTCCATTGGCCGGACTGTTAGACTATGAAGATACAAGATTGAAGACTTCGTCTCGTGTCCGGATGGGACTCTACTTGGCATGGAAGGCAAGCTAGGCAATACGTATATGTATATCTCCTCCTTTGTAACCGACCTTGTGTAACCCTAACCCTCTCCGGTGTCTATATAAACCGAAGGGTTTTAGTCCGTAGGACAACAATCACAACATACAATCATACCATAGGCTAGCTTCTAGCGTTTAGCCTCTCTGATCTCGTGGTAGATCTACTCTTGTACTACACATATCTTCAATATTAATCATGCAGGATGTAGGGTTTTACCTCCATCAAGAGGGCCCGAACCTGGGTAAAACATCGTGTTCCCTGCCTCCTGTTACCACCCGGCCTAGACGCACAGTTCGGGACCCCCTACCCAAGATCCGCCGGTTTTGACACCGACATTGGTGCTTTCATTGAGAGTTCCTCTGTGTCGTCGCCGTTAGGCTTGATGGCTCCTACTATCATCGATAGCGATGCGGTCCAGGGTGAGACTTTTCTCCCCCGACAGATCTTCGTATTCGGCGGCTTTGCACTGCGGGCTAACTCGCTTGGCCATCTGGAGCAGATTGAAAGCTACGCCCCTAGCCATCAGGTCAGATTTGGAAGTTTGAACTACATGGACAACATCCGTGGGGACTTGATCTTCGACGGATTCGAGCCACAGCCGGGCGCGCTGCACTGTCGCGATGGGTATGACCTAGCTCTGCCACCGGACGGTACCCCAAAGGCCGCGCCCGCATCAGCTTCGACCTTTAGCTCGGAGCCAACTACGCCAATCGAGGATGGGTGGCTAGACACAGCCTCAGGGGCTGCAGTCTCGACGGCGATCGAGCGAAACACCAGCATAATCCTCTGCACAGCCCGTGACTCCAAGGTGCCGGACTCTCTTCCGGACCCCGAACCATCCGCGCCCCTACCAATCGAATCCGATTGCGCACTGATCATGGGATTCACCGCCGCAGATATCTTTCAGCACTCGCCCTTCGGTGACATTCTGAATTCACTAAGGTCTCTCTCTTTGTCAGGAGAGCGCTGGCAGGATTATGGCCAACAGGATTGGGATGCGGACGATTAAGAAATTCGACGCCCACCCACCACCCACTTTGTAGCCACTGTCGATGATTTAACCGACATGCTTGACTTCGACTCCGAAGACATCGACGGTATGGAAGACGATGTAGGAGACAAACATGAACCAGCACCTATAGGGCACTGGAAAGCCACCTCATCGTATGACATATACATGGTGGATACACCCAATGAAGGCAATGGCGACGAGATAGCGGAGGATGACCCCTCCAAGAAGCAACCCAAGCGCCGACGTCAGCGGCGCCGCTCTAAGTCCCGCCAAAGCAAAAGTGATGATACTCGCATAGGAGATAATAACACTCCGGATAGCGCCGAAGACAACAACAATCCCCTCCAGCAAGATTTAGAGCAGGAGGATGAAGGAGCCAGCTCTCCTGAGAGAGCGGCTGGCGGAGAGGAGGAGGATGACAATTACATGCCCCCCTCGGAAGATGAGGCAAGCCTCAGCGACGATGAATTCGCCGTACCAGAGGATCCCGTCGAACAAGAGCGCTTCAAGCACAGGCTTATGGCCACGGCAAATAGCCTGAAGAAAAAGCAGCAGCAGCTTCAAGCTGATCAAGATCTGCTAGCTGATAAATGGACTGAAGTCCTCGCGGCCGAGGAATATAAACTCGAGCGTCCCTCCAAGAGTTACCCAATGCACGGGTTACTACCCCGACTGGAGGAAGAAGCGTATGATACGGCTGATCGGCCACCTCGTGGCCGCGATAGAGGCATTCCAGCTAAAAGCTCAGCCTCCACCCCAATGCCATCCAAATAAAAAGGCATGGGGAGATACGCCAGACCTGCGAGACATATTGCAAGACAAAGCAAAGCATTCAAGATCGATCTACGGATCACGAGGGCGCACCACTCTGCGAGACGGTAAACGTCACGCCGGATACAGTAAAAGCAAATCCGGCCAGGCCGAACACAGCGGGCAGGACCCATTCGAGCTGCGCCGCGATATAGCCCAATACAGAGGCGCCGCACACCCCTTATGCTTCACAGACGAAGTAATGGAACATCAATTCCCAGAAGGTTTCAAACCTGTAAACATTGAATCATACGACGGCACAACAGATCTCGCAGTATGGATTGAGGACTTCCTCGTCCACATCCACATGGCCCGCGGTGATGACTTACATGCCATCAAGTTCTCCCACTAAAACTCAAAGGACCAGTGCGGCATTGGCTTAATAGCTTGCCAGTGGACTCCATTAGATGTTGGGAAGATCTGGAAGCCACAATCCTCGACAACTTTCAGGGCACTTATGTGCGACCACCAGACGCCGATGACTGGAGCCACATAATTCAGTAGCCAGAAGAGTCGGGCAGGCAATTCTGGACTCGGTTCCTTACAAAGAAAAATCAAATCGTCGACTGTCCAGATGCGGAGGCCTTAGCAGCTTTCAAGCACAACATCCGAGACGAGTGGCTAGCCCGGCACCTTGGTCAGGAAAAGACGAAATCTATGGCAGCTCTCACGACACTCATGACCCGCTTTTGTGCGGGAGAAGACAGCTGGTTGGCTCGCAGTAATAACATATCAAAGAACCATGGTACCTTAGATACCAAGGACGGCAATAGCAGGTCACGTCGCAACAAGCATAAGCGCCGCATTAACAGCGAAAGTACTAAGGATACGACAGTCAATGCCAGATTCAAAGGCTCTAAACCCAGTCAGCGGAAAAAGCCATTCAGACAAAGTACGCCAGGTCCGTCCAGCTTGGACCGTATACTCGATCGCTCGTGTCAAATACACGGCACCCCAGACAAGACAGCCAATCACACCAACAGGGATTGTTGGGTGTTCAAGCAGGCCGGCAAGTTAATTGCCGAAAACAAGGACAAGGGGCCGCATAGCGATGACGAGGAAGAACCCTGGCAGCCGCACACTAGAGTACAGAAGAGGTTTCCCCCGCAAGTGCGGACGGTGAACATGATATACGCAACCCACATCCCCAAGAGGGAGCGGAAGCGTGCGCTCATGGACATATATGCGTTGGAGCCAGTCGCCCCAAAGTTCAATCCTTGGTCCTCCTGTCCGATCACCTTCGATCGCATGGACCACCCCACTAGTATCCGTCATGGCGGATTCGCCGCACTGGTCCTAGACCCAATGCACAAAATGGGTCCTTATGGACGGCGGCAGCAGCCTGAACCTGCTTTATCAGGACACAATGCACAAAATGGGTATAGACCCCTCAAGGATCAAATCCACAAAAACGACTTTTAAGGGCGTCATTCTAGGCGTAGAGGCCCAATGCATAGGCTCAATTACACTGGAAGTGGTCTTCGGATCCCCGGATAACTTCCGAAGCAAAGAGTTAATCTTCGATATAGTCCCATTCCGCAGTGGTTATCACGCGCTGCTCGGACGAACCGCATTTGCTAGATTCAATGCGGTACCACACTATGCATAGCTCAAGCTCAAGATGCCAGGACCTCGCGGAGTTATTACAGTCAATGGAAACACAAAGCGCTCTCTCCGAACAGAGGAGCACACCGCGGCCCTTGCAGCAGAAGCGCAAAGCAGCCTCCCAAGGCAATCTACCAGTTCGGTGTTTCAAAGCCTGGACACCTTCAAGCGTGCTCGGGGCAACCGGCAGATAGACCGCCTGGCACGATCTGAGCTCGCGTAGCAATACGGCGGCCACCCCAATCCTAGCCCAACGGCGATATTCGTGCCGCGCATACATAATTACGCATTAAAAATAAAATGGGCACAGGTGGGGAGGGGGGCACAACTGCGGCACGCCCCAAAACACGACCTAAACCACACTAGGGGCATCCCGTTTGGTTATTTTTCTTTTTCTTTCAGGACTTTAATCTCTGGAAACACTGTCCGACAGCTCTATTGCTGAACACATGATACATCAACCAAGGAGGCAGACAACTACGTTATACAATGGGATTTCCAGGTTGATTACAGATTTCATATCATTCCTCAGCTCACCCCTAGAAGGGACATAGTCCTACTCTTTTGCTTATTGCACTATCTGTATCACTCTGCTTCAATGCAATTTTTTAATAAACAATGCATGACATTACGAATATTATTGCATTTTTGTTATATATATATGTGTTCATTAATGACCCTTGCAACCGTACACTCTGGTACGGCCAATGCACCAGGGGCTTACGTACCCACTATATGGTGTGAAAAGTCCGAACACTTTCACAAGTGCAGCACCCCGAACTTATAGCATTATATGCATCAGCTCCGAATCATGTCTTTGGTCAAATGTTGGGTTTGCCCGGCTCCTATGTTTTGGTACCTTACGTTCCGCTCTATCGGCTAAGGTAGCGCTAGGAGAACTACTGCGATTGTGCCCCGGTTCTGCCGGGCTGAGCACCTCAGTAGAGAAAGCTAAAACTGACTGTCATGATAAGGCGAGAGACTGGTCACTGTTCGGCGAGGTTTTTCAAGTCCCTAAAGACTTATGCCTCTTAGGGCGAGGGGCCGGCTCTGTCCGGCTTACAGGCATGTATTGCGCCCCGAATTCGGCCTTCCGAATACCAGGGGCTTCGCCGAAATTTAAAATTATAGAATTCTATGGCTAAGTGAGAGTGATAAAGCATTATTAGTCCGGTTGCCTTGTTCGTTGTGCTGAGCACCTCCCTCGAAGGACCCAAACATGGGAACAAGAGTGCTCAGGTTTATCCCGAACACCCCAGCACTCGTGGCATGGGGGCAGAAGCCGAGGACTAGCCATCTCTCAGATTGGATAAACAGCCAAACAGAAGGTAATATTTTAAATTCACACAAGCGTTGCATAGCGACTACGATACAAGTTCTCATACATACAGGACAAAACGAGCAAGTCTCATTCAAATATTACATTTTGTGAACACTCATCCACGATAAGACGGGAGCCCGGCAGAACACCCTCATAGTACATCTCGGGGTGGCAGTGCTCCTTGCCCTCCGGCGGCCCTTCCTTGATCAGCTTCACGGCGTCTAGCTTTACCCACTGCGTTTTTACATGGGCGAAAGCCCGGCGTGCACCTTCAATGCATACGGATCGCTTGACGACCTCCAGTCGTGGGTAGGCATCCACAAGCTGCCTCAACAGGCCGAAGAAGCTGTTCGGAAGGGCGTCGCCAGGCCACAACCAGACTACGAAGCCCTTCATGGCCTAATCAGCCGCCTTATGGAGCTCGACCATCTGTTTCAGCTGGTCGCTCATTGGCACCTGTTGTTCGGCCTCAGCATATTGAGACCAGAATAGCTTCTCCGTCGAGCTCCGTCCTCGGCCCAGTAAAATTGAGCGGCATCGGACACACTGCGGGGCAAATCTGCGAATGCTCCTGAAGAGCTCCGGATCCAGGTAAGTAATCGATAATTTACTTTTACATGCTTGCTTTGCATATAGAAAGCCTTACCCACCACTATCTTCTTCATCGCGTCGATCTCCTGAAGGGCCTTCTGGGCCTCGGCCATGGCACTCTTCGTGCTCTCATGGGCCGCGGCAAGCTCAGACTCTCGCGTCTTCAAGTCAAGCTCCAACGCCTCGTGGTTCGTCATGAGAGCCTGGAGCTCTTGCTGCACCTTGCCCACCCGAGCCTCGTGCCTCCCTCGCTCGGTGCGCTCCCTGGCCGCTGTCTCTTCGGCCTTGGTCAGCGCTTGCTTCAGGGTCGCCACCACGGCCGTGGCCCCTGGCAGAACATACAATGATCTTGTCATTCTACAATCGCGTCCCTTCTTATATATACATATATCTATAGACGGGATATTACTTACCCTCGTTCTCCTCGAGCTGCCTCTTGACAAGGCCGAGCTCTTTCTTGGACCCATCGAGGTCCTGCTTCAGTACGGCGACCTCCGCAGTTAGTGCGGTGGACGCCAGTAGAGAAGCCTGCATATGCATATTGACATACTTATATTAGACTCCTGCGATATTTTTGATCCTCTGTTCAGCTTTTCTTTGCGAACACCGAACAAAGCATCAGGGGCTACTGTCTACGTGGTAATACTTCTACTACATTTTAAAACACTTACCTCGAAGCCTGTTAGTAGGCTCGTACAGGCTTCAGTCAATCCGCTCTTGGCGGTCTGAACCTTCTGAATCACCACACTCATGATAGTGCAGTGCTCCTCCTTGATGGAAGTGCTGCGAAGCGCTTCCAACAGATTGTCCGGCGCCTCTGGATGGACAAAGGTCACCGACACAGGCATCTCACCTCTCTTAGAAGGAGACAGCCTGCCCGAGCCTGGAACTACTGGAGGTTCCGGCGCGGTGTTCGGCTGAGGGCCGAACTCGGAGCTCTCAGGGGCCCCGTCCCCTCTGCTCCCAGAGTCCGGAAGGTCGCCATGAGGCGCCTCTGGGACTATCTCCCCTTGATCCGGTGCCTCTTGAGACAACACCTCGGCGTCGTCTGTAGGATGAGGGGAGGTGGCAGTCGGGACTGGATCGCTATCCATGTCCGACGAACCCAGGGAGCCGTCCGATGATACCTCGATATTGGCTCGTTGCGGCCTGCGTAATTATGTTCGGCGATTAGGGAAAGCAATGCGACAAAGGAATCCTATGGGTTACTTTGGTATCCGAATACTTACGATCTCCCCTGGGGCTTGGCCCTGGGCAACCACTCGTCTTCACTATCGTCGGCGGCGGTGGAGCTGTCCGGAAGGAGAGTCCTTCCCTTCTTGGACCCTCTGGCCTCCCTAGTTGGGGCGGCCTTCCTTTTGTTGTCTCCCCTAGTTGGGCCGGGAGCCTCTTCTTCCTCTTCCTCGTCTTCGGGGGAAGAGTGCGCCGCAGAGTCATCGGACGGTGAGTCTGACGACGCCTGGCGTCGGGAACTATTTCGAGCTCCCTTGGCCTTCTTGGTCTTCTCCGGCGCCTTATAAGGGGCCGGAGTCAGCATCCTCATCAGAAGAGCGTCTGCGGGGTCTTCGGGCAAAGGAGCCGGACAATCGATCTGTTCGGCCATCCTCTGCCAGTCCTGTCAAAGGTACGGGAGTTTAGATCCCGCATAGAGTCAATCTATATGAAAAAAGTATCCTATGAAAGGTAGAGCAGCTTACCGCACTGGCTTGGCGCTTCGCGCTGAATCCACGATCCTCAATAATGGGGGGAGGGACCTCGGCACTTTTGAACAGCACCCTCCAGGCGTCTTCATGAGTTGTGTCGAAGAGCATGTTCAAAGTTCGGTGATGTGCCGGATTGAACTCCCACAAGGTGAACTCCCGTTGTTGGCATGGGAGTATCCGGTGGACAAGCATAACCTGGACTATGTTGACAAGCTTGAGCTTCTTGTCCACCATGTTTTGAATGCATGTTTGGAGTCCGGTCAGCTCTTTCGAATCACCCCAAGACAGACCCTTCTCTTTCCAGGAAGTGAGCCACATGGGGATACCAGATCGGAACTCGGGGGCCGCCACCCATGTGGGGTCGCGCGGCTCGGTGATATAGAACCACCCCGATTGCCACCCCTTTATGGTTTCCACAAAGGAGCCCTCGAGCCATGTTATGTTGGGCATCTTGCCCAACATGGCGCCTCCGCATGCCGCCTGGCAGCCGCCCACCACCTTCGGCTTGACATTGAAGGTCTTCAGCCATAAGCCGAAGTGGGGCTTGATGCGGAGGAATGCCTCGCACACGACAATAAACGCCGAGATGTTGAGGATGAAGTTTGGAGCTAGATCGTGGAAATCCAGGCCGTAATAGAACATGAGCCCCCGGACGAAGGGATGGAGAGGGAATCCCAGTCCATGGAGGAAATGGGTAAGGAATACTACCCTCTCATGGGGCCTGGGGGTGGGGATGAGCTGCCCCTTATCAGGGAGCCGGTGCGCGATGTTGCCGGGCAGGTATTCGGCTATCCTCAGTTTCTTGATGTCTCCCTCCGTGGAGGAGGAGACCATCCACTTGCCTCCCGCTCCGGATATGGTTGGAGAAGGTTGATATGGAAGTGAGGACTTGGGCGCTAGAGCTCGAGTGTGCGAGAGCGGATGAGCAAAGAAGGAAGAAGGCGTGGATAGAAAGGTGAATCCTTATCCCTTTATATGGGCGGACAAAACTAAGCGTCCCCACTTGCCTGGTAAAACTCGCTTGTCCCCCAAGCGTCGTAATTGATGGCGCAGTTGGGTTACCCACGCCCGTATTGATGAGAATCCCGTAATAAGGGGACACGATCTCTGCTTTGACAAGACGTGTCAAAAAACTGCCTCCCGTTATGTGAGGGGCTCGTTAAAAGAAACGGTTCAAATAATCACTGGGCCATGACGTAACATCGTGTTGCCAAAACAAGCTAGCAAATTAGATCTATGAAAACGTTATTCTCTCTACGGTGGAATGTGGAACTTATTTTGCAGGGTCGGACACTATCCTCGTATTCAACTTCATCTGTCATGTATTCGGAGAAGGAACCCGCCTTGCAATGCCGAAGACAATACTGCGCGCCGGACTCATCGTCATTGAAGCCTGGTTCAGGGGCTACTGTGGGAGTCCTGGATTAGGGGGTCTTCGGACAGCCGGACTATCTCCATTGGCCGGACTGTTAGACTATGAAGATACAAGATTGAAGACTTCGTCTCGTGTCCGGATGGGACTCTACTTGGGGTGGAAGCTAAGCTAGGCAATACGTCTATGGATATCTCCTCCTTTCTAACCGACCTTGTGTAACCCTAACCCTCTCCGATGTCTATATAAACCGAAGGGTTTTAGTCCGTAGGACAACAATCACAATATACAATCATACCATAGGCTAGCTTCTAGGGTTTAGCCTCTCTGATCTCGTGGTAGATCTACTCTTGTACTACACACATCTTCAATATTAATCAAGCAGGACGTAGGGTTTTACCTCCATCAAGAGGGCCCGAACCTGGGTAAAACATCGTGTTCCCTGCCTCCTGTTTAAACGGAAAGTTCAACATTCAGAGCAAAGTAGCAGGTCTAATCCACATATAGAGTACTGAACTTCCACGTTGACAACCATCATAGCCAAGTTAACTATCTACTCCCACTAACACTCTAGTAGCGTACAAGTACTAACTTACTCTTAGCTAACTAGACGATGCCGGCCGCCATCTGCTGTCCATGCTAAACGCCGGCACCGGCGTCCTCCGCCTCGCCTTAGGCTTGCCAGAGGTGCGATAGGGCACGTAGCTCGCGCGCGTTGGCCCTTTCCATGCCGGCGTGGTCCACCGAAGCTTCCGCTTCCAAGCGGGAAACCCACTTGACGAGCTGGTAGTAAAAATGGGCGTCGCGAACACGTGCATGCCCAACAGCCTCCAAGGCTATTTGCCAGGCGCCAGCCTCCACGTAGTCGGCCCAGTTGTGGGCACTCTGCTCACGACTCAGAGCATTGGTGCGCTGCTGCTCCATGTCCCGCTGGCGGCGCAAATCGGCGATACGCTGCACCTCCGCCAGGCGGTCGCGCTCCTGCTCCTCCGCCATGCGGTCGCGCTCCAACAACTCCTCGATCTCCGCATTGCCATCTAAAGACAGATAGAATGCCTCTCTCCCTCCGTCTGCCTTCCAGTGAAAACCCGAACACTAGTTCCGGCAGTGACCGCCTCCGGCGTCGCCTACCGCGGACGGGCGGGGGCATGGCGGACGTGGTGACCGACGTCGGGCCGGTGGGGGCTTTTGAGGATATGGTGAGTTGGGTCACGGTGGCACCTGAGAAGGCCGGGAAACAGTACTTATAGGCGGAAGGTAGCGCAACAGTCATCGGAATTCAATGCATAATGGCTTAGCGCGCCAGCTTGCCGTGGAAAACTAGAGAAACTGAAATTATGACTGTGCAATCCCGTCCCGTCTGGGTCGCACGCCGGCATGGCGGTCAAATGAGTGCACTCGAATCATCTCCCTCCTTGTCAATAATGATTCCACGGATTTAAAGCGTATCTTTTTTCACATCTGCCTTAATTACGGCCAGCTGCATGCAAGCACTCAGAATCGCTCGCAGGCAGTACGCGAAGCAGCATGCAGACACTTCGCATTTTTATCCGTGTAGAATCGATAGTGTAGCTTGTCAGTTTCTTCAGAGGTAGGCATTTTTATTCAAAAAACTTCCACTTCGCATCTTGCGTCGCAAATAGAACTGCCAGGAGCGCATTTGTAGGCTAGCTAGTGATTGATCAGTAACTTGTAAACACCGAGCGAACAGAAATAAGTAACTGTTAATGCATCTCAATGATTCACAGATCATATACAAATATGTAGCTCCAAAAGCAAAGATCAGCCACTTTGGATCTTGCGTCGCAACTAAAACTAACTAGTACGATTCCCATACATAAGATCAACATGTTAATGCATCTCAATGATTCACAGATCATATACAAATATGTAGCTCCAAAAGCAAAGATCTAGAAAAAACATCTGTTCTTCCTACTAACATGGATGCTTCTCTTGGCCAACATTCAGTACATACTGAAAGACAAATTTGTTTGTGAAGTCTACAATTCCTCTTGCAAATGTAAGTGGTTTCACCAACAGCTGGAACCATGAGAATGAACCACACATGATGGAGGAACATCCACTGCAATATGATTTGGTCTTCTCTCGATCACACGGCAGGACTATTTTCGGAATACAAACTTTAACTTAGCCAAAATGATGTCCATTGTATAATCAGACCAAAGCAATGAAGCACCTAGTGTTGGCCAATAAATAGTACAGTACTACTTTTCTTCAGTCCATGAAGTGACTATCCGATCTTTCAGTGTCTATTTTCAAATGGCACTGCATGCAGTGACTATACTATTCTCTTGTGCAGTTCAACCAAAATTGCGGGAACTTTGTTGGTTTGCCAAATAGCAACGGGCAGACATCTCTGTCTGCACAAATATCAAGCAGCTAGTAAACATATACCACACCTTGTATTTTCGGTTTAAACATGTCTCTTCCGCTTAGCATCTGTCATGTTCTGCACTGGACAATCTGATACAATTATGTTTTGCCCTGGACAATTTCATACCAAATTGATTTGCTGGTTCAGAGCAGAAATATAGTGCCTATTCTTCATCAGACCAAGGATATCCATGTTCGCAGTGATGGAAGAGGTGAAATCGATACAACCGAAATTGAGCATCCAATCATTGAATCCTGTCCTGCACCTCCAATGTAGGTCCACCCTGCCAATAAATTCACACGCAAACCACTAGTATTACTATCTAATGACAGTACAAAAAGAGTAGCAAGATAGTAGCAAACCATGTACCTTCGTAATGAACAGCTCATAGTGCCACCAATTGGATATAAAGGTTTGGAAAAAAAATGCTCCTAATGTTGAACCAGTTGGACTTTTTGTGCAGTTCCACTAAAATCGAGCATCCCTGTTTGCATAGATATTGAAAGTGTGATTACTCTAAAAGTGGCACTAGTTGAAGCATAGACTCACAAATATAAGCATTCCAATTTCTTAATGGGAAAAGGTAGCAAGACTGTTTCTAACCACCTGTTTGAAGGAATAAATAAAGCAACAGCGGCTGATGTCAGGAAGGCATACATAGTTTTTTCTGGAAAAGTGAGCCATTCCTGACCTTTCCTCTTCTTTTAAGCAAATTTTGTGCAGTTCTACTAAAATAAAATGCCATCACCGCCTTTACAATTCAGTGACACTATACAAAAGGAAATGACTTAACATTACATCATGATGTCAGGTATGTAGTCGACAGGCATTAGAGACAAACATACATGCCTCCTCAAGAGAACATCCGGAGGAGGAGGTGCCCACTCTTGACCTTTCCTCTTGTCTTCATAATTGTCTGTGCAGTTTAACCAAAATAAAATGACATCAGTGCCTTGGCATTTTGGTGACACTGTACAAAAAAATTAACTTATCTCATGAAAGTGAGGTATGTAATCTATAAGCATTAATAGTGCAAAAATTTGAAGGTAGTAACAAGTTTCATCGTTGGTATACTGGCTGTGCAACAACATTAGAATGCCTTATAGCTGAAAAATCTTTAATACATCCACAATCAGCAGCTAACCCTGAAATAATCCAGTGACATTAAATGGCATTGCTTAAATTTATGTGTGGCATTAGACTGAGAGCGGCATTAGTTAAATGTGGCATCACTTTAGCAGTAGCATTGCTTGACTTGACTGTTGGCGTTATACTAACAGCAAAAAAAGTGGCAATAAGAGCATGGGAGGCCCATTCGGACAGTGGGCGCACTAGTACGATGTACCTCCACGGACGCAGAGTGGTGAGGGAGGTATGGTTGCCCAGAGCAACAAATATCCAGGCAGCATATGTGGATTACGTCCCATTTTTGTTCTCTTTAGCCACATTTTTCCTATGCGAGGACAACAGACCGATCGACCTGGTCATTCTCTATTGCGTTGTCATGCCTTTCTACCCTTCTTCAACCAAGAGACACGAGAGTCGTTCCTTAGCTACTGATTTTCCCCTTTTCATGCTAGATGCGGGTTCGATGCCTACTCTCTTGGACAATACATTCTCCCTTCCTTTCCTTATTCAACCCAGACATGGATTAGTCTGCATGAAGTAGGGTTTCCTTTAATAGTGCAAATTATGGTTTTCGTCTACGTGGCCAGCAGGGTAGAGGATAGCAAATTGGGAAGATGGTGGAGTGGATAAAGATCCACATGAAACGACGTAGCAGATGGGGCAATAGAGCAAGGTTATGGCTCGAAAAGAGGTAGCATACCTGAGGGTCAGCGGGAAGTGGCTTCGCTCGTGGTCGTTATCCTCCGCACACACTACGGCAGCAAGCTTGGGGACGGAGGCCATCCCGCGCGGGCGCTAGGTTTGAGAGGACGGCCTTGTCGTTAGTGCGTGACCTCGCTCGCCGATGACGAGTGCGTCAATGTTGCACGTCCTTTTCTTCCCTGGCGGATCTATGACCACCAGTGAGGAGGGAGAGAGGGGCCGTCTTTTTTAGATCTTGAGAGAGGGTGGTAGTGTGAGAAGCAAGTGGGAAGCCCTTAGCAAGAAAGTGCTAAAGCTCCAGCCTATATATCTTTTTTATACTACTAGTACTGGAGGCGGGGTAGTGGTAGAGTAGTTTATATTTTCTGTGTGTACAATACCAGTTAGTCGTGCTTCAAAACTGATCGGCACGCCATTAAAAAAAGGTCGATAACTAATGCGGCACCTCGGGCCAACGCAACCAGATCGCATTTTGCACGAGAAATTACACACCATGTTTCATTGACATGTGGTCCCGTTCGAACATATCAGTGAGATGACGGCGATTAGTAGGAGTATTTCCGAACGGATGTGTAGGCCGGGGCGCCTCTTCGTGAACCGTGGCAAACTTGCAACCGTCCACTGACTCTTCGCCTTTCCCCCTTGATTTGGAACTGCTGTCGCACGCTCTTCCTCTCCCTCCTCCATTTTCCTTCAGCCCTTCACCCTTTCTTCTGCCATTGTTCAATCGTCTTCTCCATGGAGGGAACAGGCCGGAAACGACCCAGTTATTCTTACCCCGATCTGAAAGATGATGTGGTGGAATAACTCATTGATCGGTGCGACGTCATCACCTCAGCTAGCATGGCAGGTTCGTTCAAGCCCATTCTCGACTCAACTAATAACATCATTGCAAGGAACCCAAGAGTCAAGGAGCGGTTTGATCTCCCCTATCTTCTTCGCCATGACCCTGATGACTGGCACCGGCACGACGGAGGCCTCGCCCTGTGTAAGTTGATGCCGCTTGATAATGATACGTATGATGTTAAGATGCCATCGCTTGAGGGCAAGGCTTGGGCGGGCGCAAATGGATATTGGGTTGTTTACATTGGGTCCAACTGCGAGTGGGAACTTGTGAATGTGTACACTCGTCACCGGGTTCCACTTCCAAAAATCTCAGCACACTGCCAAGAGGTTGAGCACACCGGTAATGTACGCATGTTCAAATACGATCATGGTGACTGTCTTCTACGGAAGATAGCAATTTGTCGAGTTCCCAATCGCTCTTGGAATTACAACAACTATGAAGTTGTTGCTATCTTTGACAAGCTTGTTGCCATCCTTAGTGGTTTGACTCAATGGATATTGCTCAAAAATCAGTTTCTGTGCACGAAGGAGTACTGTGATGCAATTCAATACGAGGGCCTTGTGTTTGCTGCCACCACTCGTGGCACTCTTTATGCATGGTATCCTCGTAGTTTCGGTACATTTTTCTTCCACCGTAATTATAATTGTTTCATCCACATGCATGCGGGTTAGCAAGTTTCCCTTTACTAATTAACCTTCTTCTTGTGTTTCCAATGTCCTATGAACATCCCACCACCTATACTTGAAAATTTTTATAACCAAGGGGGAGATGCCGATGGTGATGATCACGAGCAGGGCCCATATACTGTGTGGCGCCTGGCAACTAATTCCGATGGATCACCTCTTCTTGTGTGTATACAGCCCACTGATGATGTTACTGCTAAGGAAGCAGGTGTCTCCCATGGTCGCACTCCCCGGACCTATTCCAACACCCGTTGCATGGTATTCGGGATGGATACTAGTGTGCTAGCGCCAACTCCTTCTCCCTGGCACAGAATTGATAGTCTTGGAGAAAACTCGCTCTTCCTTGGACAAAACTATTCGATGATGGTGAAAGGCGATCCAACTGATGTTGACACATTTATGAGAAGCAACTGTGTCTATACCTCGGACATTTGGGTGGTTCCCTACCCTGGTACTGATATAGTAGGCTGCTTCAGCCTGGATGATTAGTCCTGCGTTGGTCTCCAGATCGACAATGGATGGCCCGTCCCAGAGAATCACTTGTGGTTCAAAGCAAGCATTTCCAACGCTGCGGAATGGTTGAGTTGAAGTTCATTTCCTGGCTTGTTATTTGTTGTGTGGTGAAAACTTTAGTATTTATAATGTATCCTCGTTGTCGATGTGGGTTGATCACCTGTTGTATGTAATAAAATGATATGCCTGTGATAAACTTACTAAATTTATGAATGGCTTTCGAGGCGCTTCTCTGAGTGAGTGGTGCGACGAGGCAAAAAATATATTTTCTGAATACATAATTGTACGTGCATTGCAACAGGTTATCGGATGAGGCCAATCAAACAATAGTAGTACACTATTTGTACTAGCTTCACATGCTTCGTGCGTTGGGCGGGTGTTTTTACTGTAGCCATATGTTAATGTGTTCGTTGTAGGTAACCAGCACCTCGAATCCTCGATACTAGTATACTATATAGTAGGAGTAAGTAGTAGGAGTAGTAGGGTGGCATGGTCCAGAACAAGCATTCACGTCCAGGAGTACGGCACATGCCACCACCATGACATCCATCTGACACCATATTATTTCTTGGAGTCCGTGCTAGAGCAATCTCTTCAACCTTGTCATTTCTCTAACTTCAGCCATCGCGCGGCGGGCGAGGTGGGGGTTTGCCGATAGTCGGTTTCCTTAACTACGGTCACACTTGTAAGGCCAACTCCAATGCATGACCCGAAATGCACCTCCGTTTTGCACGAACTCCAACGATAATTTTGACTAGAAAAGAAAGACCAAAGAAAACAAGAACCACAAGAATACATTTTACTACTCCTGTAAGTTGGATTAGTGCCTTCTCGATGCATTCATTGTTGATCTGCGGAGGCTCGATCTTGCGTCTGTGCTAGCTAAAAGTGATAGAACATCTACTAAATTGCGCTCTATCAATATATGGATGTACTCTTCTTCCCAATACAAAAACTTGCATCCATTCTACTCCCTCTGTTGCACAATACATGCCTTCTATTTGTCAAAATATATATGTATCTAGACATGTCTTAGTATATAGGTACATCCATTTTTGGACAAATGGAAGTCAAGTATTTTGGAACGGAGGGAGTACACAATAAAAATTTTAAGTTAGCACAACTAGTCTAATCCGAGAGCAGAACCGAAGATTTGGTCGGGTTGTTCCTCCTTTTGCCGACACGTCGGACATCCAGCATCCAGGTCCTGTCATGAAAGAAAATAGAGTGGTAGTTGAAGCCACGAGATGTGCATCTTGGGTTAAACTGTAAATAGAATCTTACTACTCCTGAGTAACTCCAAAAGCGGCCACCGAAGATCTTTACTGGATTTGTTTTTCATCACCAGCACGTCGAGGTGAAAGATGTGCAGGTTTAGTGGGTCCTCTTGCGTTTTCACTAACATGTGGGGCCGCATGTGAGCAAACAGATGATGGGCTCCGCGCGTCCGCTGGCTGGCTGAGAAGGGAGATAGAGGAGGGCTGAGCACGGACTGCATGAAATTTGTTCTACGTACCTCGATATAGGCTCGATATAGTGGGGTGGCATGGGTCATAACTAGCATTCACGTCTAGCAGTACGGCACACGCCACCCACACGAGTCCCATCTGACACCAATTTTCTTGGAGTCCTTGCTACATCCATCTCTTCTCCCTCCTGTTTTCTCAGCCATTGCACGGTGGGCGGGGTGGGGGTTTGCCAATAGTCAGTTTGCTCAACTGCGGTCCCACTTGTAAGTGAAAATGCAACACCGCACGCATTCCCGCTTGAGCGGCGTGCCAGAACAACCGTGTGGGGGTGCGACGCGAACACGACAGGCTTTTCCTTTTGAACTCGTAACTTGTAAAATTTGGTTCTGCTCCATGGCGCGACCGATAGATAGAAAATAACGATTTTGCCTAGAGTAATGAGAAGTTTGGTTCTGGCGCCATTCATGCATGGAGTACGTACGAAAATTATGGAGTTGATGCGAAAGATAAGACAATTACTGTAGTATCATATACTACTACATGGATTTGACGGAAAGATAAAAATACATACGGATCCATCAACGTTCAACGACATCCTCACGCCCTAGTGCGCCGGGTCACCAACCGACGTGTAAGGAGCAGTGGCGTTGGCGGCGAGCTCAACGTTCTTCTGAACAGTGTCGTCCAAGGTTGCCCTGCGCTCCAAGAAGGCCAGCGTCCTATCGTCCTCCTCCTGCATGTAGTAGTCCTTGTGGACGATTTGCACGTAGATGTGGGTGATTATGTCGATGGTGTCTTGCTGCGCCAGGCGCTGCGCGGCGAGCGCGACCTCGAGATGGACATTCTCCGGCGCGACTGCGGGCAATCGCAGGGCCACCAGTGCGTCGAAGAGGTTGTTACCATAGTGGCCGTTGAGGGTGGCGGGCATCGCAGAGCCTGGGCGCGTCGGCTGGAGGCTTACGTCAAAGTCGTCCGCAAGCTTCTTGATGACGGTGAACTTGTCGAGGAAACCGACGAGGAACTCGTCGAACAAGGAGACGAAGCTGTCGTCCAAGCGGCCCCTCGCCCTGGCGGCCTCAAGCAATACTACCTGCCGGGCCGCAGGCCGGCGTCGTGGACCATCTGGCACAGCCGGCTGATGCTCGCGCTCATCACCTCCATGGGTCTAGTGTAGCTTCTAGTCAACTGATCTTTCGATTCGAGTGATCACTCAGCCCTTGGTTAGCATGCGTAGGTGCGTAGGATTTTGTACTACTCCTCGGCCCTCTACTGCACCTGCCTTTGGCTGTATGATAGGTGGTCCAGCCACCCCCTGGGGCCACGTGTCATTCACCCAAAGGCAGTTGCCGTAAGTCAATGAAGCCGCGTCCCCCTCCGTGCCGGTGCAGTATAGTCATCTCACCGGACCTCTAGTTGGGGCCAAACGAGAGAAGTTTGATGTTTACTGGTTTATTGGTCCCCTTTGAATTTTGTGCCAAGTTTTGACCTTTGATTTAACTAATAAAATGTTAATGCATGTAAACAAAAATGTTGTGTAAGTCACCTTACAAAAACCAAATAATCCTAAAATACTTAGGCACGGTGCATTAACTCCCTCCTTGTTTCTTATTTCGTGACATATCTACCAATGAGAGATGTGGGCCGTGCATGCTTTCAATGACTTGAGACTACCAAACATGACATGCAGTGTTTAGTTCATTGCATGTAATCTACGTAGCAAAAAAACATTACGTTCTCTCGCCGATAGGAATAAAACACCATGTATTTATTTACAAAGGGAGTAGTACATTTTTGGTGACATGCATTACTAGATATTGCTAGTCAAATACTAAAATCCATATGGACGTGGTAGTACTCCTAAATACAGACGGTGGTGCTACTAGTACTAGTAGTATTACTACCAATGTAGTAGTAGGAGTACTAGCACTGTACTACTCGTTGGTCAAATTATTACGTGCTGCTCCTCAGAGTGAAGTGACAAGACCCTGCGCCGAAGATGACACTTGAGTATAGGCACCCTGTTCGTCATACCATAGTCAGCCCCACCATCTGCAGTCACTATCATGATGGCTATAGAGCTAGCCTGCTTACAACTAGCCCTGTTCGACATAATCTCCCGTGCGTAGATGCCCGTGCATTGCACGGAACACCAAGATTGGGGGTGGATGGCTCCGGCAGCGGCCATCGCGCCAGATTTTTCCACGGCCTTCTACTCCTAGATGTGGTGGGGAGCATATGAGGCTGATTGTGAGAGACAAGGAGTTGTTTGTAAATAGGGAACAAGTGCGGGCATTTTTTTGCAAAAATGGAGAAGCTTGGTTTGTATGCATCAGATCTAGATCCCACGGCCATTGGTGAAAGATGGGAGGCACAACATCATCACCAACTCAGGACCTATTTGATTCGTAGAATTTTGAAAATGCAGGAATAGGACACGACAATATTACAAGTTTCAAACTGATATTACAAATGTTAGGAGTAATGCTGCACCTATGAAGGGGGAATTACTAGGAAGTTTACGTAAGAACTTTCGTTACTTTAGGTGGATGCAGCATTATCGTACAAACTAAAATCCACCGCCCTGACAAGTCACTAATGGGCAAATAAGTTTTCGAGTCTCTGGCCACTTGATGTTTCAAAAACAAATTCAGCTTCTGCGGAGACTTTTTCATTTAGGCTTAGACGCTTGCGGTGATCAGCACGCCATTCATTGTTGCACCAGAGAACGCCAAACCTCATTACCTTGAGCACACTTGCCTCCAGAACAAAGAACCCGACCAATTTAATTTCAGATGTGCTGCCTCAGTAGTCGATCAAAACAATTTATGTAAGATGGAGATCAAGGCATTCGATGAGATTGTTATAGTGCAGCACATTTTTCACTTTCGGGTCTTTTTTTATCTACAAAAGAAGAGAACATATTAGAGCGGCTGGCTGCATAAGATTGCCGTGTCATCAAGAGGTACCAATTGCTCATACGATAGGGTTGGCTGGCTAGTGATATTTTTTCACTCACTCACACACTCTCTCTCTCTCTTTCTGTTTCCTCTCATTTAACTAGGAGCACGTGAAGAGCTTGGGCATTTTTTGCCTTCCACTATGTGGCCGATGCCATATTTCGCAAAAGTATGCCACATAACACGCATCAATGTCAAATCAAAAAGATTTTGGCACCGCTCTCGCGATGTGAGAGAGTTGGCACCGCTGTGCACACAGACCCACATGTATAAACAAATCAATCAAACCAACTACACCAGCCTCTCACTCTCCCAAACAAGTGTTTTTTTATTGCCTCAGTCCTCTCTCTCTCCCACGCAGTGTTTTTTCATTGTGTGAGTTAATTTGGCACCGGAGCAAAGTAGGTGATCCAGATTGGGACACCGGGTGAGCAATGGAGGGGCATCGATGCCAAACGCATCACAAGTGAATTTGGCACATGTTTTGGCCTACATAGCCCACTTTTTTACTCCCACCGTCCCAAAATTCTTGTCCTAAATTTGTCTAAATATCTAGTTACATTTTAGTGTTAGATACATCCGTATCTAAACAAATGTAAGACAAGAATTTTGGGATGGAGGGAATACTACCTCGTATTTAGTATAAAATTTTGACCATAGATTTACCTAAGAAAATGCCAATGCATGTCACTAAAAATTACACCATTTGAAATTATGTTCAAATACGAATCCAACAATATAGTTCTTAGTGACATGCATTAACATTTTGTCAGTTAAATCTATGGTCAAATTTTGATACTACAAAATTGGAAGAGTAAACCAGGACGGAGGTAGTACTTGCTCTTAGGGTAACCATAGAGTTACTGGAGTAGTCTAAGTTACTTTCCACTATGACTAGCCTAGGCTACTATGGTAGTATAGCATAAAAACGATGCAGGTGATCATGTGAGAAAAAAAATACTAAAAACATTTCTTTCGGTGCAGTGCGTAGATGCAGTTTTGAACACTACACTTGTCATCGTAATTTGGGAAAATTACGAAAAAATTGAGCTACGTTGTGATTACCATTTACTTATAGGAAAGAAGTTTCACCTCGATGAGTAGCTTCTCCGTGCACAGAAAGCATGTAAGGAATCCAACAACTTGATCCAGATTGGGGCCGATAGATTTTAGTGCTAAGATCTTCACTGTGCGCATGGACTGGGTCAAGCTTGTGGGAATCATTTTCTGGAAGACGGTCGTAAATACATCAAGAAGAAATTTAAAAATGTGAATTTCAAGAAGACGAAGAAGAAGATGAGTGTTGTACCTGAACGATTACGGATCCAATAAAGAGTTCGGAGAATTTGGCAGACGAGTACACCAACACTATCAATTTTGGCGCGTCAGTGACCCTGATTTTTGTTGGACCTGTTGCAAATATGCCCTAGAGGCAATAATAAAAGGATTATTATTATATTTCCTGGTTCATGATAATTGTCTTTTGTTCATGCTATAATTGTTTTATCCGAAAATCGTAATACATGTGTGAATACATAGACACCAACATGTCCCTAGTAAGCCTCTAGTTGACTAGCTCGTTGATCAATAGATAGTCATGGTTTCCTGACTATGGACATTGGATGTCATTGATAACGAGATCACATCATTAGGAGAATGATGTGATGGACAAGACCCGATCCTAAACATCGCACAAGATCGTATAGTTCGTTTGCTAGAGGTTTTCCAATGTCAACTATCTTTTCCTTAGACCATTAGATCGTGTAACTCCCGGATACCGTAGGAGTGCTTTGGGTGTACTAAACGTCACAACGTAACTGGGTGACTATAAAGGTATACTACGGGTATCTCCGAAAGTGTCTGTTGGGTTGACACGGATCAAGAATGGGATTTGTCACTCCGTATAACGGAGAGGTATCTCTAGGCCCACTCGGTAATGCATCATCATAATGAGCTCAAAGTGACCAAGTGTCTGGTCACGGGATCATGCATTACGGTACGAGTAAAGTGACTTGCCGGTAACGAGATTGAACGAGGTATTGGGATACCGACAATAGAATCTCGGGCAAGTAACATACCGATTGACAAAGGGAATTGTATACGGGGTTGCTTGAATCCTCGACATCGTGGTTCATCCGATGAGATCATCGAGGAGCATGTGGGAGCCAACATGGGTATCCAGATCCCACTGTTGATTATTGACCAGAGAGCCATCTCGGTCATGTCTACATGTCTCCCGAACCCGTAGGGTCTACACACTTAAGGTTCGGTGACGCTAGGGTTGTAGAGATATGAATATGCAGTAACCCGAAAGTTGTTCGGAGTCCCGGATGAGATCTCGGATGTCACGAGGAGTTCCAGAATGGTCCGGAGGTGAAGAATTATATATTGGAAGTGCAGTTTCGGCCATCGGGAGAGTTTCGGGGGTCACCGGTATTGTACCGGGACCACCGGAAGGTCCCGGGGGTCCACTGGGTGGGGCCACCCATCCCGGAGGGCCCCATGGGCTGAAGTGGGGAGGGGAACCAGCCCATAGTGGGCTGGTGCGCCCCCTTGGCCCACCCCCTGCGCCTAGGGTTGGAAACCCTAGGGTGGGGGGGGGCGCCCCCACTTGCCTTGGGGGCTACTCCACCCTTGGCCGCTGCACCCCCTAGGAGATCCCAACTCCTAGGGCCGGTGCCTCCCTAGGGGAGCCTATATAAAGGGGGGGAGGGAGGGGCCGCCGCACCCTTGAGTCTTGGCGCCTCCCTCTCCCCTGCTACACCTCTCCCTCTCGCAGTAGAACGGCGAAGCCCTGCTGCGGTGATCCCTGCATCCACCACCACGCCGTCGTGCTGCTGGATCTTCATCAACCTCTCCTCCCCCCTTGCTGGATCAAGAAGGAGGAGACGTCACGCTGACCGTACGTGTGTTGAACGCGGAGGTGCCGTCCGTTCGGCGCTAGGATCTCCGGTGATTTGGATCACGTCGAGTACGACTTCCTCATCCCCGTTCTTTGAATGCTTCCGCGCGTGATCTACAAAGGTATGTAGATGCAATCCGATCACTCTTTGCAAGATGAACTCATAGATGGATCTTGGTGAAACCGTAGGAAATTTTTTGTTTTCTGCAACGTTCCCCAACAATGGCATCATGAGCTAGGTCTATGCGTAGTTCTCTTTGCACGAGTAGAACACAATTTGTTGTGGGTGTTGATGTTGTCAACTATCTTGCCGCTACTAGTCTTATTTTGCTTCAGCAGTATTGTGGGATGAAGCGACCCGGACCAACCTTACACGTACGCTTACGTGAGACCGGTTCCACCGACTGACATGCACTAGTTGCATAAGGTGGCTGGCGGGTGTCTGTCTCTCCCACTTTAGTTGGAGCGGATTCGATGAAAAGGGTCCTTATGAAGGGTAAATAGAAGTTGACAAATCACGTTGTGGCTTTCACGTAGGTAAGAAAACGTTCTTGCTAGAACCCTATTGCAGCCACGTAAAACTTGCAACAACAATTAGAGGACGTCTAACTTGTTTTTGCAGCAAGTGTTTTGTGATGTGATATGGCCAAAGTTGTGATGAATGATGAATGATATATATGTGATGTATGAGATGTTCATGCTATTGTAATAGGAATCACGACTTGCATGTCGATGAGTATGACAACCGGCTGGAGCCATAGGAGTTGTCTTTATTTTTTGTATGACCTGCGTGTCATTGAGAAACGCCATGTAAATTACTTTACTTTATTGCTAAACGTGTTAGCCAGAGTAGTAGAAGTAATAGTTGGCGAGCAACTTCATGGAGACACGATGATGGAGATCATGATGATGGAGATCATGGCGTCATGCCGGTGACAAGATGATCATGGAGCCCCAAGATGGAGATCAAAGGAGCTATCTGATATTGGCCATATCATGTCACTATTATTATTTGATTGCATGTGATGTTTATCATGTTTTTGCATCTTGTTTACTTAGAACGACGGTAGTAAATAAGATGATCCCTCATAATAATTTCAAGAAAGTGTTCCCCCTAACTGTGCACCGTTGCGACAGTTCGTTGTTTCGAAGCACCACGTGATGATCGGGTGTGATAGATTCCAACGTTCACATACAACGGGTGTAAGACAGATTTACACATGCAACACTTAGGTTGACTTGACGAGCCTAGCATGTACAGACATGGCCTCGGAACACAGAAGACCAAAAGGTCGAGCATGAGTCGTATAGAAGATACGATCAACATGAAGATGTTGACCTATGTTGGCTAGTCCGTCTCACGTGATGATCGGACACGGCCTAGTTAACTCAGATCATGTTATACTTAGATGACTGGAGGGATGTCTATCTGAGTGGGAGTTCATTGAATAATTTGATTTAGATGAACTTAATTATCATGAACTTAGTCTAAAATCTTTACAACATGTATTGTAGATCAAATGGCCAACGTTGTCCTCAACTTAAATGCATTCCTAGAGAAAACCAAGCCGAAAGACGATGGTAGCAACTATACGGACTGGGTCCGGAACCTGAGGATCATCCTCATAGCTACCAAGAAATATTATGTCCTACAAGCACTGCTAGGTGAAGCACCTATTCTCCCTGCAGAACAAGACGTTATGAACGCTTGGCAGACACGTACCGATGATTACTCCCTCGTTCAGTGCGGCTTGCTTTACAGATTAGAACCGGGGCTCCAAAAACGTTTTGAGAGACACAGAGCATATGAGATGTTCGAAGAGCTGAAAATGGTTTTTCAAGCTCATGCCCGGGTCGAGAGATATGAATTCTCCGACAAGTTCTTCAGCTGTACGATGGAGGAAAATAGTTCTGTCAGTGAGCACATACTCACTATGTCAGGGTTACATAACCGCTTGACTCAGCTGGGAGTTAATCTCCTGGATGACGCGGTCATTGACAGAATCCTTCAGTCGCTTCCACCGAGCTACAAGAGCTTTGTGATGAACTTCAATATGCAGGGGATGGAAAAGACCATTCCTGAAGTATTTGCAATGCTGAAATCAGCAGAGGTAGAAGTCAAAAAGGAACATCAAGTGTTGATGGTGAATAAAACCACTAAGTTCAAAAAGGGCAAGGGTAAGAAGAACTTCAAGAAGCACGACAAGGGAGTTGCCGCGCCTGGTAAGCAAGCTGTCGGGAAGAAGCCAAAGAATGGACCCAAGCCCGAGACTGAGTGCTTTTATTGCAAGGGAAGTGGTCACTGGAAGCAGAACTGCCCCAAATACTTAGCGGACAAGAAGGCCGGCATCACGAAAGGTATATGTGATATACATGTAATTGATGTGCACCTTACCAGTACTCGTAGTAGCTCCTGGGTATTTGATACCGGTGCGGTTGCTCACATTTGTAACTCAAAGCAGGAGCTGCGAAATAATCGGAGACTGGCGAAGGACGAGGTGACGATGCGCGTCGGGAATGGTTCCAAGGTCGATGTGATCGCCGTCGGCATGCTACCTCTACATTTACCTACGGGATTAGTTTTGAACCTCAATAATTGTTATTTAGTGCCAAGTTTGAGCATGAACATTGTATCAGAATCTTGTTTAATACGAGATGGCTACTCATTTAAATCTGAGAATAATGGTTTTTCTATTTATATGAGAGATATGTTTTATGGTCATGCTCCGATGGTGAATGGTTTATTCTTAATGAATCTCGAGCGTAATGCTACACATATTCATAGTGTGAGTACCAAAAGATGTAAGGTTGATAATGATAGTCCCACATACTTGTGGCACTGCCGCCTTGGTCACATAGGTGTCAAACGCATGAAGAAGCTCCATGCAGATGGACTTTTAGAGTCTCTTGATTACGAATCATTTGACACGTGCGAACCATGCCTCATGGGTAAAATGACCAAGACTCCGTTCTCAGGAACAATGGAGCGAGCAACCAACTTATTGGAAATCATGCATACTGATGTGTGCGGTCCAATGAGTGTTGAGGCTCGCTATGGCTATCGTTATGTTCTCACCCTCACTGATGACTTGAGTAGATATGGGTATGGCTATTTAATGAAACACAAGTCTGAGACCTTTGAAAAGTTCAAGGAATTTCAGAGTGAGGTTGAGAATCAACATGACAGGAAAATCAAGTTCTTGCGATCAGATCGTGGAGGAGAATACTTGAGTCATGAGTTTGGCACACACTTAAGAAAATGTGGAATAGTTTCACAACTGACGCCGCCTGGAGCACCTCAGCGTAATGGTGTGTCCGAACGTCGTAATCGCACTCTATTAGATATGGTGCGATCTATGATGTCTCTTGCCGATTTACCGCTATCATTTTGGGGCTATGCTTTAGAGACTGCCGCATTCACTTTAAATAGGGCTCCGTCGAAATCCGTTGAGACGACACCGTATGAATTACGGTTTGGGAAGAAACCTAAGTTGTCGTTTCTAAAAGTTAGGGGATGCGATGCTTATGTCAAGAAACTTCAACCTGAAAAGCTCGAACCCAAGTCGGAAAAATGCGTCTTCATAGGATACCCTAAAGAAACTATTGGGTATACCTTCTACCTCAGATCCGAAGGCAAGATCTTTGTTGCCAAGAATGGATCCTTTCTAGAGAAGGAGTTTCTCTCGAAATAAGTAAGTGGGAGGAAAGTAGAACTTGATGAAGTATTACCTCTTGAACCGGAAAATGGCGCAACTCAAGAAAATGTTCCTGAGGTGCCTGCACCGACTAGAGAGGAAGTTAATGATGATCATGAAACTTCAGATCAAGTTGCTACAGAACTTCGTAGGTCCACAAGGACACGTTCCGCACCAGAGTGGTACGGCAACCCTGTCTTGGAAATCATGTTGTTAGACAACGGTGAACCTTCGAACTATGAAGAAGCGATGGCGGGCCCAGATTCCGACAAATGGCTGGAAGCCATGAAATCCGAGATAGGATCCATGTATGAAAATGAAGTATGGACTTTGACTGACTTGCCCGTTGAGCGGCGAGCCATAGAAAATAAATGGATCTTTAAAAAGAAGACAGACGCGGATGGTAATGTTACCATCTATAAAGCTCGGCTTGTCGCTAAGGGTTATCGACAAGTTCAAGGGGTTGACTACGATGAGACTTTCTCACCGGTAGCGAAGCTGAAGTCTGTCCGAATCATGTTAGCAATTGCCGCATTCTATGATTATGAGATATGGCAAATGGACGTCAAAACGGCATTCCTTAGTGGTTTCCTTAAGGAAGAATTGTATATGATGCAGCCGGAAGGTTTTGTCGATCCTAAGAATGCTGACAAGGTATGCAAGCTCCAGCGATCCATTTATGGGCTGGTGCAAGCATCTCGGAGTTGGAATATTCGCTTTGATGAGATGATCAAAGCGTTTGGGTTTATGCAGACTTATGGAGAAGCCAGCGTTTACAAGAAAGTGAGTGGGAGCTCTGTAGCATTTCTCATATTATATGTGGATGACATACTTTTGATGGGAAATGATATAGAGCTTTTGGACAGCATTAAGGCCTACTTGAATAAGAGTTTTTCAAGGAAGGACCTTGGAGAAGCTGCTTATATATTAGGCATCAAGATCTATAGAGACAGATCAAGACGCCTCATAGGTCTTTCACAAAGCACATACCTTGATAAGATATTGAAGAAGTTCAATATGGATCAGTCTAAGAAAGGGTTCTTGCCCGTGTTGCAAGGTGTGAAATTGAGCTCAGCTCAATGTCCGACCACGGCAGAAGATATAGAAGAGATGAATGTCATCCCCTATGCCTCAGCCATAGGTTCTATTATGTATGCCATGCTGTGTACCAGACCTGATGTAAACCTTGCCGTAAGTTTGGTAGGTAGGTACCAAAGTAATCCCAGCAAGGAACACTAGACAGCGGTCAAGAATATCTTGAAGTACCTGAAAAGGACTAAGGAAATGTTTCTTGTTTATGGAGGTGACGAAGAGCTCGTCGTAAAGGGTTACGTCGACGCTAGCTTCGACACAGATCTGGATGACTCTAAGTCACAAACCGGATACGTGTATATTTTGAATGGTGGGGCAGTAAGCTGGTGAAGTTGCAAGCAGAGCGTCGTGGCGGGATCTACATGTGAAGCGGAGTACATGGCAGCCTCGGAGGCAGCACATGAAGCAATTTGGGTGAAGGAGTTCATCACCAACCTAGGAGTCATACCCAATGCGTCGGGGCCGATCAAACTCTTCTGTGACAACACTGGAGCTATTGCACTTGCCAAGGAGCCCAGGTTTCACAAGAAGACCAGGCACATCAAGCGTCGCTTCAACTCCATTCGCGAAAATGTTCAAGATGGAGAGATAGATATTTGTAAAGTACATACGGACCTGAATGTAGCAGATCCGTTGAATAAACCTCTCCCTAGAGCAAAACATGATCAACACCAGAATTCCATGGGTGTTCGATTCATCACAATGTAACTAGATTATTGACTCTAGTGCAAGTGGGAGACTGTTGGAAATATGCCCTAGAGGCAATAGTAAAAGGATTATTATTATATTTCCTTGTTCATGATAATTGTCTTTTATTCATGCTATAACTGTGTTATCCGGAAATCGTAATACATGTGTGACTACATAGACACCAACATGTCCCTAGTAAGCCTCTAGTTGACTAGCTCGTTGATCAATTGATAGTCATGGTTTCCTGACTATGGACATTGGATGTCATTGATAACGAGATCACATCATTAGGAGAATGATGTGATGGACAAGACCCGATCCTAAACATAGCACAAGGTCGTATAGTTCGTTTGCTAGAGTTTTTTCAATGTCAAGTATCTTTTCCTTAGACCATGAGATCGTGTAACTCCCGGATACCGTAGGAGTGCTTTGGGTGTACTAAACGTCACAACGTAACTAGGTGACTATAAAGGTATACTACGGGTATCACCAAAAGTGTATGTTGGGTTCACACGGATCAAGACTGGGATTTGTCACTCCGTATAACGAAGAGGTATCTCTGGGCCCACTCGGTAATGCATCATCATAATGAGCTCAAAGTGACCAAGTGTCTGGTCACGGGATCATGCATAATGGTACGAGTAAAGTGACTTGCCGGTAACGAGATTGAACGAGGTATTGGGATACCGACGATCGAATCTCGGGCAAGTAACATACCGATTGACAAAGGGAATTGTATACGGGGTTGCTTGAATCCTCGACATCGTGGTTCATCCGATGAGATCATCGAGGAGCATGTGGGAGCCAACGTGGGTATCCAGATCCCGCTGTTGGTTATTGACCGGAGAGCCATCTCGGTCATGTCTACATGTCTCCCGAACCCGTAGGGTCTACACACTTAAGGTTCGGTGACGCTAGGGTTGTAGAGATATGAATATGCAGTAACCCGAAAGTTGTTCGGAGTCCCGGATGAGATCCTGGACGTCACCAGGAGTTCCGGAATGGTCCAGTGGTGAAGAATTATATATAGGAAGTGCAGTTTCGGCCATCGGGAGAGTTTCGGGGGTCACCGGTATTGTACCGGGACCACCAGAAGGGTCCCGGGGGTCCACCGGGTGGGGCCACCCATCCCGGAGGGCCCCATGGGCTGAAGTCGGGAGGGGAACCAGCCCATAGTGGGCTGGTGCGCCCCCTTGGCCCACCCCCTGCGCCTAGGGTTGGAAACCCTAGGGTGGGGGGGCGCCCCCACTTGCCTTGGGGGCTACTCCACCCTTGGCCGCCGCCCCCCCTAGGAGATCCCATCTCCTAGGGCCGGCACCCCCCCTAGGGGAGCCTATATAAAGGGGGGGAGGGACGGGCAGCCACACCCTTGAGTCTTGGCGCCTCCCTCTCCCCTGCTACACCTCTCCCTCTCGCAGTAGAACGGCGAAGCCCTGCTGCGGTGATCCCTGCATCCACCACCATGCCGTCGTGCTACTGGATCTTCATCAACCTCTCCTCCCCCCTTGCTGGATCAAGAAGGAGGAGACGTCACGCTGACTGTACGTGTGTTGAACGCGGAGGTGCCGTCCGTTCGGCGCTAGGATCTCCGGTTATTTGGATCACGTCGAGTACGACTTCCTCATCCCCGTTCTTTGAACGCTTCCGCGCGTGATCTACAAAGGTATGTAGATGCAATCGGATCACTTGTTGCTAGATGAACTCATAGATGGATCTTGGTGAAACTGGAGGAAAATTTTTGTTTTCTGCAACGTTCCCCAACAGGACCTTCCAGATTCGATACAAGCAATCTCTCAAGGAAAGGCGCATTCTCAATGACCATAACGTGGAACAGCTAGAGTGATCTCTTCCCAATTGATGTCTTGTTGCGGGGCCAGCAAGACACATAAATCCATCGGAGATTCATCGAGGCGATGTGGTGGCTAATGAACCCGTTGATCTGCTCAAGACGAAGGTACTCGAGCGCAGTACAGCTGCGGAGCAGGTGCTCCATAGCCTTCTTCGAGATGACAACGTCGAAGAGGTCGAGCTGCTTGAGTTCAGGGAGAAGAAGAGCGGGCGCGACATTAATCTGGGGAAGATAGCAGGAGCTGAAGCTGGCGCAGCGCAGCGTTGGCATGAGGCGGAGCGCGGACGACGGCAGAGAGCAACATCGTCCAGCTTCAAAGCTGAGCGCCTCGAGCTGATCTAGGGCGGGGGATAAGAACCACTCGTCGAACTTCGGTTGGACCTTGCAGTTGGTACTGAACATGCGGATGTCAAGGCGTTTGGCTGGCCCAGGGTGCGATGAAAGGATCTTGGAGACTGCGGCCATGCATTTGCAATCCCCATCGCAGAGGCAGCTATCGACGGTGAGGTTGAGGGGGACGCAGCGCCAGAGTGGGTGCCACCGCCAGGAGAGCAGGGCGGTCCGCACGGCAGATTTGGTGGGGAGGAGCCGATGATGATGAGCAGCATGTCGTCTGGGAGGCTGCTGATGAAGTCCTGGCTCACCGGATGCTGTTTTGGCTCAAGCCGCCTCCGCTTGTTGGCTGCCTCACCGTCCATCTCAACCGGCGGTGACGCCGGTGTACACGTGTGCTGGTGTGTGTTGTGTGCTGGGTGTGCGCGAGTGTGTCCTTCTGTGCATGCCGCCACATAGTGGTGAATTGTGCGCGAGTGCGTCCTTCGCGCGCAATAAGTTTGCCCTCAATGCACTGTCAATTTACTAGCGTGCGGGGTGGTACCCCGAGTGGTTTCAACTTTGTTTACTTCACCGCGTGTCAGATGGGCCTCTAGTTTACTTATTTTCACCCACTGCCACATGGGCCAGCACACGAAGATACAGAACTTGAGCTAACAAGGCAGCATGTGGATTGGTTGACCGGTCAACTAAACAATATACGGAGCTATACGCTGACATAGTGAGCATATAATCTATCGGTATAGAGAGTTCGAGTGAGAGGGGAGGCCCGTGAGAGATAGCAGAGAGAGAGAAAGAGCTACTCCCTCCATTCGATAATGTAGTTCCAACATTTTTTAAGTCAAACTTTTGAAACTTTGACCAAGTTTATAAAGAAATTACTTATATCTACAATACCAAAGATAAATGATAGTGTGAAGTAAGTACGTGTTGTGATGAATCTAATGATTGTTCCAGATGTAAATGTTTTTCTCCACATATACCTGGTCAAACTTTTCTGAGGTTTGACTTTTCAAAACATCCATATGCTTATGGACGTGGCAGAGTCCCTAACAAGAGAGAGAGAGAGAGTGAGTGAAATAAGTGTGTGTGCATGTGTGAAAGAGACATGGACAACACACGATAAAAGTAGAGAAAAAGTGTGCGTGTCTTATGCAAACATATCACACATGCATCTTCGACAACGGAGGCAAGGTGAGGAGATAGTGTGTGGTTGTTTGGAACCAAGAGAGCAAGACCCCTAGCACGTGGCCAAGAGGGGTCTGACAAACAAGGGAGAAAGGTCGAGAGAGACGTACGGAGAAAATACAGACATGGGGAGGAGAGAGTGTACGTTTGTCATAGAGAGATCCCCTGGAGATCGTGATGAGACTACATGGGTGGGAGATCGAGTGACAAGGTGTGTGCACGATAGAAGATGCCCCGAGAGATATCAAGATAGACGTATGGATGGAAGGAGACAATACGTGTGTTCTTGATGGATAGTAAGAGATAATCATACTTAGGAGGGGGGGAGTGCTTGCACCTATGATGGATTGAGGGATTATGGTACTTAGGGAGGTGCGTGTAACATGGAGAGAGAACAAGGGCGGAGAGTGTTGGATGGGTCTATATGTATAGCGCGAGCGAGACATGTGTATGTGTGAACCAGGGAGATATAAGGCCAGTTTGGCTTGCGTCTTGAGCATCTTTTGCCTGGCCTGGGGTTGTGGCTGGATTTCATGCACGCTTGTTTGGTTGCTACACTGTGAAATAGAAAGCCCGCCTGGCCTGGGTTCCCTTGCACTTTAATTAGCCTTGCTGAACTCCAGACACTGCAAGTAGCCTGGCCCAGGCAACCAATTTCGAACGACTGGCCGTGCCTGGTCGTGTGGCCACGAGGCTAACAGCAACATGGATGGATATTAGCATTAAATAATTGATGCATGGATTGATTGATGGGACGTTGATGCTTTGCCTGGCCCAGGCATGAACCAAATGCTTCAGCACCACACAAGCCTGGCCAGGCAGAAATATTTTACATCTCACGTCCACACCAGGCAGTACTGGCCATCAAGGCATGAGGGTCAGGTCACGAACCAAACTGACCAATAAAGTTTGAGAGAGATCGAGGAGCCCCGATAAGGCTGAGTGGTGCGTCAGATAGCTGAGAGGGGCAAAGAGATATTCCATCCGCTCGATAATGCAGTGCATGTAAATTTTTTAGAAGTCAAACTTTGGAAACTTTGATTAGGTTTACGCAAATGTTATTTATATCTACAATACCAAAGATACATCATACAAAACTACATCTCATGGTGAATCTAATGGTATATGTTTGTTGTACTAGATGTAATTCTTTTTCTCCACGTACATAGTCAAACTTTGTGATGTTTGACTTTTCAATAAATCTATATGCTATGGACCGAGGAGAGTGCCTCAATCAAGACAGATCAAGTGCGTGTGAAGGAGAATGAGTAAGTGTGCAAAAAGAGTATGTGTGTGAAAGAGAAAGTGACAACAAATGATAAATTAGAGAGAGAGTGTGTTTTTTCGTTTCTTATGCGAACATATCACGCATGCATCTCTGAGATGGAAAAGCGAGGCGAGGAGATACATGAAGATAGCTAGTGTGTGATTGTTTGCAACGGAGAGAGACACCCCTGTAGCACATGTCCAATAGAGGTGTGGCCAACAAGGAACAAAGGTCGAGAGGGACAAATGGATGGCATGGACGCATGGGGAGGGAGAGAGGGTGTGTTTGTGATAGAGAGATCCCGTCGAGATCATGAGGGGACTATATGGGTGGGAGATCGAGGGAGTGCGTGCGCGATAGAAAGATGCCCCGAGAGAAATCGAGATAGACCATGCACATGTTTGTGATGGAGACTAAGATTAGCTAGTCATATACATATAGGGGGGACTGCGTGTGCCTACAATTGAGTGAGAGACCATCATACTTGGCTAGCTGGGCATGAGATTTTGTGTGTGCACGTGTGAGATGGAGAGAGAATGAGGGGGAGAGATAGAGTTTTAGATGGGCCTATCGAGTGTGAGTGACATATGCATGTGTATGTGTGACCCAGGTGGATGGAGAGTTTGAGAGAGGGGGGAAGAGCTCCGAGACGACATAGTGGTGCGTGAGAGAGTTATAGGCAAAGAGCCAAGGAATCTGTGTGTGTACAATGAGTGCACCCAAGATATCTAGCTTGGACTAGCTAGAGTATCATACATAGTGTGCGAGAGAGACCTATAGATGGTGTATATATGCATGCGAACTAGAAAGACCCCCCCCCCCCCCGCACACACACACAAAGGGAGAGAGAGAGAGATGGAGAGAAAGGGAGAGGGACCAACAAGGTTTTTGTGTCGGATGCGTGCGACAGAATTGAAGATTGTCGGCGAGAGAGAGAACAGGAGTCCGGGAGAGGGGGAGGTCGCGTTTTATGCATCAAAGACTGATATAAACCATGTTTCGATATAAACTTGCATTCAAATATTTAAATTGGAGAACATGTTGTCTGCAATCCACACATGAACGGATATATGCGTATATCAAACAAGTTCATTAATTTGACTTTCAACATGTTCATGGAGTACTATAATACCGTACAACATGCTACTCGATTGAGGTGTTCAATTTTGGATTTAGTTCACTATTTTGACCTACTGAATGAGCTATTTCATTGAATCGAGATATTTCATTTTGGGTTTGATTCGTGTTTTTGAGTGGGTCAACTATTTGTCATATAGTAAATCGCTAGCAACGAGAATGTAAAAACACATCACTCCCAAGCATCATCTCTCCCTCTAAAAAAGAAGTGGCAAGCTAATATTTCAAAATTTGATCCGAATCGACTTGGTAAGGTAGACGTGGATGCTCGTTCTCCCAAAATTTGAACGAACCGTTAAACATCCTCTCTGCTTGGTCGAATTCGCCCGAGCAAATAAATGGGAGATGCGAAATTACCGTCCTATGTGGGACACGCATCAATTGGCCCGTTGTACATCGATGGTAGGTTCGTAACTTCATCCAAGCGTGCCTTCTCCTCGGCCGAAGTGACATGTGCCGAATAATTCATAAACCATGGTCGGCAAAACACGCTCTCCTCGCCCGAAATAGCTCGCGCCCACTATTTCAAAACATGCTCTCCTCGCCCGAAATCGCTCGCGCCCACTATAGTTCAAAACACGCCCTCCTCGCCCGAAATCGCTCCCGCCCAGAGAAGCAAAGTTACTCTACTATCCCCGACCCTCAGTACACAGACCCAAGCCGAGAACCCTATAGGCAAGGGTAGAACTATAACTCCACCTCACATTTCAGACAAATGCGTCCGTAAGACATGGTTCCACTCCCCTCCCAATTCCCCCCCCCCCCCCCGCCGCCCGCCCCCATTCATATCTTGTGGGCGCCAAATCACCTTCTCCCCGAGAAGCTCCCTTCTCCCGAGTCGTGAAACCTCAGCCCCACCTCCATGGCGCCCCCACCGCACCAATTTCACAGCCGCCCTCCTCCCTAATGCCGGAGACGCTGTCCATTTGCCGTCGTGCACTGGGCCGTGTGCCTCTTACTCCATGCTGCTGGTGCTGCCTCGACGACGGCCGCGTGAATCGTACTGGAGCCGATTCACCCCCGCCGTTGTTCACGGCGCCGGAGCGGCTCCAACTTCGGATCTTTCCAGAGTCCTGGCGCTGCTTCGGCATAGCCGTCAACTATCGCGACATCGCTCTTTCCCTGCCGCCGGTCGCCACCGCAACCGCGCCAGCCTCACCGAATCGGCAGCTGGAACTGCCTACTTCACCATGCCGCCAGATAGGTCGCACCTCATCTCAAATCACTTTATTTAGGTGTCAGTTGTCTGAATTTTTATTCTGGGCCAATCGATTTGCAATGGGAAGCAGCACCCCTCGAGGCGGTGGAGCTCCTAGGCTGCCGGTTGGCTGGTGTCTAACGTAAGGGTGCGGGGCCGCAAGTTCGCCGCGGAAGCAGCGCTTAGATGGCTATCTTTTAGAGTTGTGTGGGTTGAAGGTACTGCCGCTGCCGGACCTGGATGACGGGGAGTCTTTGTGGATTGGCCCGGGGGCGGCGCAATCACGGCAGTGCGGTGAGGCGGGGAGCGGGGTTTTGGCCGGGGCCACGGACGGCAGAGGCAGGCTGCTCTGCCGTTGGTCGCTGGCTCTTCGGGGAAGATTCCGAACAGTGTCAGCCGGGAGGCACAAGACGGCCAGCCATCCGGCGTAGATCGGACAGTACCAAAATAAAATAAAATCGTGTGACCCCAATTTAGTCTTCAGCCAACAGACATGTGACCACTCTCGTACCTTGCTGTTGATCTCTTAATGTATTTCTTCAGATCAAAGAGATATGTCGTTCTTAACATTATGCGTTAGCTGCATCTTCAGACACACCGTCTTCCGACTCACCGCAGCTGCTCCAACAAGGGAAGCATACACCAGAAGGGAGCTATAGTCCCCACTCAATAGTTCCCTGCATCGAATGCGCGTGCCCGACATGCACAGCCACAACAACTGCAGGGCCATCGACAAGTCAGCACATGATGCTCACTCCTATTGATGGCAGCCAGATAGGTTGTACCCTCATCTTACTTGTGTGCAACATTTATGGCTTTGTTATTCATCTAAGCATGGAAAATAGATCATCACATTTCACTGTATATTCATGTTGATCTCTTATGGGTCTTGTTCAGGAGTTAACGCTGTTCCATAGTTCAGCTAAGATACTTGTTCTTTAGGTAACACTGTTCCATAGTTATCATCCATCAGCCAATGCTATCCCACAGGCTGGTGATTATAGTATTATACCACTTCTAATATTACCTATGTTGCTCTTTAATACTTTTGTGTGCCATCTAGTTAATCTCGAGTACAAATGATACATATTCTGTAGCTTTCATCTGTGTTCTCCCTTTAGTTTATGAGACCTGTTGCTGCTAGTTAACCCCAGTCCTACTATTTGTGTCGTCTCCTACAGGCACTCATTACATAAATTTAACTACTAGTTGTCTTCCATGCATGTCAGATATAATTGCACACACTGATATATCCACAAGAACCTCACGGAGCAATGTAAAGGCCAATAAACTTGCTGTCAATGATACCCAATATGATGGAACATGTAAAGGAAGTTCTTCAGAAGACTTACAGAAAGATGATGAATCCTCTTCACCCCACAAGGTCCTTGCTCTAATTTGGCCTGTGATATGGGTACAACATGCATATAATGTCCTGGAGTGTATCTACTCTGTTGCAATGCCATGTGCTTAGCATGCTGATCATGCATGTAAATATGTCATGCCTTCCTGTTTTTCAGTACCTATTCCATTCATGATAACATGTTTTCAAATTCAAGTACTGTCATTCTACTCTATCGCTATGCCATCTGCTTAATTTGGACATCATGCTTCTGAATATCTTATGCATTGTTATTCATCAGTATGTACTTCATCTGTCTACCATACCATGTTTTTTTACATTGAAGTGATGTTCTAGTGCTGTGTTGCAATGCCATCTTATTTTCCCAATCATACACGTGTATGTTGCCTTAGTTATTTCTGTACGTATTCCGCTAGCATACAGTTTTACATTCAACTAGTGTTTTTTGTTGTGTTGTCTTGTTGTATCCCTAGCTCTTACACCTACTCCCTCCGTCCGGATTACATGTTGCCAAAATGGATAAAAAAGGATGTATCTAGAACTGAAATACGCCTAGACCCATCCTTTTTTTCCGGATGGAGGGAATACATGTCAATATGTCATGCCTTTCTATTCTTCAGTACCTATTCCATCTCTCTGCTGCCGCATGTTTTATAATTAAAGCACCATTCTTCTATACAAGGCATGCAAGGGGAAGACGACTATGTTAGAATCTGAAGGGTTACAAACAAGGCCTTTGCAAAAGATCCAAACGCCAGGAGATAATGAACCAACTCCAGTTTTTATAGATACTGCTCCAGCACAGAGAAACCCAACTCCTACTGATAATAAGCATATTCCAGTGGCCAAAGAACTAGTCCGCTCCAGTCCAGCAAAAATATGTCAACTCAATTCTAAGAAGCGTGTGCGTATCCTTGCATCATGAAATTTTATAGCATGCTGATCATATTTTCTACATGTTTCTTACCCATCTCTCTTTTAGAAAATAAGCTTAACAGATAGAAGATTTTCTGCAATGGTATCGATTATGAGGAAAGATTCTGGCAAGAATTCTCTGTGCTCCAATGTAGATGTAAGTACCTGTTGTATATCACTATATTTTTACATCAGCTTGTATTTTGTTAATCGGCATGAATCCAACCTTTATCTGATCTAAACTTAGTTGTAGCAAAATGTATGATTAAAGGCCACAATGTTGATTTTTGCAAGGAAAACTGCCTGGTAGTTTTTCATCCTGAGCTGCATGAGTGTACTATCTCATATCAGTGGGTTTGAATGCTTTGGTTCTGCAGTGGGTTTTTCAGTGTTTTTTTTACTGTGTTGTCCTGTCGTATCCCTAGCTCTTACATCATACTCCCTCCGTCCGGATTAAATGTCGTAGAAATGGATAAAACTGGATGTATCTAGAACTGAAATACGCCTAGACCCATCCATTTATTTCCGGATGGAGTGAATACATGTCAATATGTCATGCCTTTCTATTCATCAGTACCTATTCCATCTCTGCTGTAGCATGTTTTATAACTGAATCACCATTCTTCTATATAAGGCATGCAAGGGGAAGACGGCTATGTTAGAATCTGAAGGGTTACAAACTAGGTCTTTGCAAAAGATCCAAACGCCAGGAGATAATAAACCAACTCCATTTTTCGTTGATACTGCTCCAGCATAGAGAAACCCAACTCCCACTGATAATAAGCAGATTCCAGTGGCCAAAGAACAAGTCCGCTCCAGTCCAGCAAAAGAATGTCAACTCCATTCTAAGAAGCATGTGCGTATCCTCGCATCATGAAATTTTATAGCATTCTGATCATATTTTCTACATGTTTCTTACCCGTCTCTCTTTTAGAAAATAAGGTTAAACGATACAAGACTTCCTCCATTGGGATCGTATTCGAGGAAAATATCTTGCGGGAATTATCTGTGCTCCAGTGATGATGTAAGTACCTGTTGTATATCACTATATTTTCACATCAGCATGTATTTTGTTAATCGGCGTGAATCTAACCTTTATTTGATCTAAAATTAGTTGTAGCAAAATGTTAAAGGCGCCAATGTTGATTTTTGTAAGGAAAACTGCCTGGAAGTTTTGCGTACTGAGCTGCATGAATGTGCTATCTCATATCACGCACATTACTGAATTGTAGTGCTTCTCTGGTTGCCCATTCATTCATTGTGTCAATGTTGCTTTCGTATTACCTTACCTGGCTAATGATAGCTGTGCCATATTGTGTTAATTTGGTGTAGGCTAGTTTCCCAAATGTTCGTTGTGTCAATGTTGCTTTCCTATTATCTGACTTGGCCAATGATATCAATGCTAGTGTGTTAATTTTGTGCAGGCTGCTGAAGATAAGAAGACAAACTCTGAAAATAGCAAGGCAAACCCATTGTTTCTTTCCTGTAAATCTAGGCCAGGTAATATGGCAATAACTCATGATTAATCTATTTGGTTCCCGTCCTAATTTATGTTATGATGCAGTGGTCAAGACACTCTCCACTATCAATAATACGAGCCTGCCAAAATCGCCATCTGAATCTGTTGTGTATCCTCTGTCTCGAATGCAACGGAATAAATGTATGTTTGTGAACCAATTAATGGCTGAAGCAATGATGGAAATGGTGGATGAATCAAAGGTGCAGAGTCGTGCGACACAACAACTGATCAATGTTATCAGAGACAGTGTGGCAAAGCAGCAAGAACTTGCCCACATGCTTATGGGCGTCATCTGTGCTGAGGTTGCAGATTGTGACGTTGTAGATGGTTAGGTTCTGCTCATTTATTTGCACTGGCATCAATCTTTGATTACCCAGTGGATGTAATTTCCTGTAATATATTCTGGATGTGCAATGTTATTCCCTGTATGCCGTACCTTTGCTCGTCGTAATGGGCTCAAATTATCTAATTTGGCCTAAGACATGAATGAACTTTAGTGGGCCCATTAAGTTAATGGGCCATTACTAGGCCGAAAGTTCATGGTCGACCCTCTTACCTCCCGGGTCGTTAATAGGTTGACATCGAAGCGGGCAACAGGTGGCCCCAATTTATTTCACGGGCCATTAAGAGGTTGTTACTAAGTTTGGGCTACATATGGCCCAACTATACTGTAGGCCTTTAGCAGGCCGAAAGAGACAGCAGGCTTGTATTGGACCATGAAGAGCATGGGCCGCTAAGAGGCCGAAAGTCAGGTCGTATTGTAAACGGCCCAACTGTGTTGTGGGCCTTTAGTAGGCCGAAAGAGAAACCGGGCTGGTATTGGACCATGAAGGGCATGGGCCGTTAAGAGGCCAAAACTAAGGTCCGACTACAAATGGCCCAACTCATTTATGGTCCGTTAAAAGGCCGAAAGGCACACAGGGCCGGGAATTGGCCCAACAATTAAATGGGTTGCTAAAAGGCCAAAACTCAGGTCCGACAACAATTGGCCCAACTGATTTATGGGCCGCCAACAGGCTAAAAGTGACACCGGGCCAGAAATTGGCCCAACACTTAAATGGGCCGCTAAAAGACCGAAATTCAGGTCCGACTACAAATGGCCCATCAGATTTATGGGTCATCAACAGGCTGAAAGACACACCGGGCTGGAAATTAGCCCAACATTTAAATGGGTCGCTAAAAGGCTGAAAGATGTACGTCCTGAAAATTGGCCCATCCATTAAATGGGCCGTTAACAGGCCGAAATCTCATCAGTCTGATATTGAGCCCAAGTATATAGCGGGCTGTTAACGGGCTCGAACTAACGATGGGCTGCAATTGTGTCAAATCTTTAACGGGCCGAATTGGCACATCTCGTATGGGCCGTGGGCTTAAATGGACCTGACACAAGTAGGCCTTATATGGGCTGGACTGCTAATTTTTACTGGGCCGGCCTTTTTCACTAGAATGGGCCACTGTTGGGCCGTGCCACATGTCGACCTATCATAGGCGCCTCCTATCCAATGAGTGGATGACATATGTCCCAACGATGAGCCGACACGTGTTTCCTCTAGCCAATGATGATTTTACACGTGGAAAATCCCCATTGGTCGGGGTTGTTAACGGGTTATCGGATCCAAAACCCGACCCGATAGCTTAACGGTGTTCCATTACGGTGGATGCCACGTGTCGGTCACCCTTGATGAAAGCACTTCTGTGACACGCGATTTATCGTCATGGAAGTGGACACTTCCGTGATGATAATTTTGGTAATGTCATGGAACACTTCTACGACAGCACAAGTATGACTATCTTGATTCTGTCATAAATTTGTCATAGATGTACATGCATGACAAAAAACGCGACCTACTGTGACAAACATGTATCATCACGGAAGTGTATTTTTTTGTAGTGTAGATATACCCATATCTTCTCAAATCATCTGTGAACGTCAGAAAATAATGATACCCGCCGCGAGCCTCAACACTCATCGGACCGCATACATCAGTATATATTATTTCCAATAAGTAGTTGCTCGCTCCATTGTTCCGGAGAACGGAGTCTTAGCCATCTTTCCCATGAGGCATGGTTCGCAAGCATCAAGTGATTCATAATCAAGTGATTCCAAAAGCCCATCAGCATGGAGTTTCTTCATGCGCTTTACACCAATATGACCTAAACGGCAGTGCCACAAATAAGTTGCACTATCATTATTAACTTTGCATCTTTTGGCTTCAATATTATGAATATGTGTATCACTATGATCGAGATTCAATAAACCATTCATCTTGGGTGTATGACCACAGAAGGTTTTATTCATGTAAACAGAATAACAATTATTCTTTGACTTAAATGAATAGTCGTATTGCAATAAACATGATCCAATCATATTATGCTCAACGCAAACACCAAATAACATTTATTTTAGGCTCAAAACTAATCTTGAAAGTAAAGGGAGTGTGCGATGGTAATCTTATCAACCTTGGAATCACTTCTGATGTCTACTACGCAAATTTATTCTTGTAGACATGTGTTGGGCCTCCAAGCGCAGATTTTTTTTAGGACAGTAGCAATTTTCCAAGTGAATGACCTAAGGTTTATCAATCCGTGAGAGGTGTAGGATGAATATGGTCTCTCTCAAATGACCCTGCAACCAAATACAAGAAATCTCTTGTGTCCCCAACACACCCAATACAATGGCAAATTGTATAGGTGCACTAGTTCGGCGAAGAGATGGTGATATAAGTGTAATATGGATGGTAGAAATATATTTTTATAATCTGAATAAATAAAAACAGCAAGGTAGCAAATAGTAAACGGGCAAAAACGGTATTGCAATGCTTAAAAATGAGGCCTAGGGTCCGTACTTTCACTAGTGCAACCTCTCAACAATGCTAACATAGTTGGATCATATGATTATCCCTGAAAGTGCAATAAAGAATCACTCCCAAGTTCCTATTAGCGGAGAACAAAAGATAGGAATTGTTTGTAGGTCACGAAACCACCTCAAAGCTATTCTTTCCGTTCGATCTATTCAAGAGTACGTACTAAAATAACACAAAGCTATTTTTCCGTTTGATCTATCCTATAGTTCGTACTAGAATAACACCATAGCAAATTCATATTCATAATACTCAATCCACAAAAAGAACTATAAGGATACTCCAAATTTTCCGTCGGAGAAAAGATAGTAAAAACGTGCATCAACCCCTATGCATAGATTACCCGAGTATCACCGCGAGAATCCGTGAGTTGAATGCCATAACACATATCAAGTGAATCAATAGGATACCTCATTGTCACCTCAAGTATTCATATTGCAAGACATATATCATGTGTTCTCATCTCTGAATATTCAATCCGATAAGACAAAACTTTGAAGGTTAAAGATTCAATTCATCATAATAAGAGTATAGAGGGGAGAAACATCATATGATCCGACTACATTAACAAAGCCCATTATATAAATCATGAGAGAGAGAGAGATCAAACACATAGCTACTGGTACAAACCCTCAACCTCGAGGGTGGACTACTCCCTCCTCATCGTGGTGGCCACCAAGATGATGAAGATGGCCACCGGAGATGATTCCCTTCTCCGACAGGGTGCCGGAACGGGGTCTAGATTGGTTTTCACGGATATAGAGACCTTGCGGCGGCGGAACTTTTGATCTAGGGTTACCCCAAAGGGTTTTGAAATATTTGGGAATTTATAGTGCAAACAAGGGATGCGGGAGGCCACCAAGGTGGGCACAACCCACCTGGGCGCGCCAGGGGGGCTTGGCGCGCCCTGGTGAGTTGTGCCCCCCTCGGGGCACCCCCAGGTGCAGCTCTGGCCCATTGGGTTCCTTCTGGTCCATAAAAAATCTCCGTGGAGTTTCGTTGCGTTTGGACTCCGTTTGGTATTGATTTCCTGCATGTAAAAAACAAGCAAAAAACAACAACTGGCACTGGGCACTGGGTCAATAGGTTAGTCCCAAAAAATGATATAAAGTTGCTATAAAATGGTTGTAAAACATCCAAGAATGATAAAATAACAGCATGAATACTTCATAAATTATAGATACGTTGGAGACGTATCAGCATCCCCAACTTAATTCCTACTCGTCCTCGAGTAGGTAAATGATAAAAGAAAAATAATTTATGAAGTGTGAATGCTAGAAAAGTGCAAAAGTTTGATCAATGACAATTTCAATCACTTTTTCTAGCATCATAACAACAATTCTTTCTCATAAAATTTCTCATGTTGTAGTGGCAACCAATTCACATGGTAAGGTTCAAACAATGAACTCTCTTGAAACTCAACAACCTATGTTCTTAGTCACCAAGCAATTGCAATTCAACATATTCAACGGAGTTTAAGTAAGAGCTCCACACTCAACCATCTTATAGTATTCTATGATTGCTAACACTCACCACATACACACGAGAAAAACATTTCAACCGGACACATAGAAAGATAGGGGCTTATTGTTTTGCCTCCCAACGTATTCACCTCAAGGGTGATGTCAACAATAATAACTCATGCTACCTATATTCAACTGGACATATGTGCCTAGATCTTTCCTCACCACATGATGCTTTCCAAAATAGAAAAGTAAAAGGGAATAGAGAGAATAACTTTGACTCTTGCATGAAAGTAAATACATAAAAGTAAAAGATAGGCCCTTCGCAGAGGGAAGTAGGGATTTGTAGAGGTGCCAGAGCTCAAAGCGAAAATTGAGAGATAAAAACATTTTGAGAGGTATACTTTTCCCATCAACGAAAACGACTTAGAGATCCCAACACTTTCCATGCTAGATATATCATAGGCGGTTCCGAAACAGAAAATAAAGTTTATTCCTTTTTCCACCATACTTTCACTTTCCATGGCTAGCCGTATCCACAGGTGCCCTCCATACCAACACTTTCCAAGGAATTTATTATTTAACAACATAAAGTAAATTCATTTTTCATTTCGGGACTGGGCATCCCTAAAACCTTTGCCTTACTCTCGTGCAATGACAAGTGAATAAACACTCATCGTGAGAATAACATATCTAGCATGGAAAATATTGGCGACCCCTCACTGCCTCATGAGCGGTACGAGCACACAAAAGAGAAATTTATTTTTGAAAATTAGAGATGGCACATAAAAATTTTCTTAGAACGACACGGAAATACCGCATATAGGTAGGTCTGGTGGACTCTTGAAAATAAGATTTGGGTTTAAGGGTTTTTTGGATGAACAAGTAGTATCTCTACTTGGTGCGGAATTTTTGGCTAGCAAAGATGGGGGGCAAGCACCACATGTTAAAGGATCTATGACAATATGATTTCTTTGTGAATATGAGAAAACATAAATCATTACGTTGTCTCCCTTGTCGAATATCAACAATTTTGGCATATAATATTTTGATGGGGGCTCACAATCACAAAAGATTTCCAAGATAGTGTATTTGCATGTGAAAGTTCTCTTCCTTATACTAATATTCGTGAATTGCTTGTATGACCAATATTGCGATCGTCAAGCCTCAAAAGATTTCACTTTCTAAACCCAAATGTGAAGCTACCACTAGGCATGATATGATTTCAACTTTATGACATTCAATTTATTCAACAATTTACTCATAGGATATAAGTGAGGCACAAGAGTAAATGACAAACTACTCCAAAAAGATATAAGTGAAGATCATGCGAGTAGTTAAGTAAATAGTTAGCTATGTGAGGACTCTCTCTTATTTAAAAGTTTCAGATCTAATATTTTATTAAAACAGCAAGCAAAATGAAAATAAAATGACATTTTAAGGATAGCACAACTCATGTGAAGAAGCAAAGACTTAGGCTCAACCGATACTAACCGATAATTGTTGAAGGAGAAAGGTGGGATGCCTACCGGGGCATCCCCAAGCTTAGATGCTTGAGACTTCTTGAAATATTATCTTGGGGTGCCTTGGGCATCCCCAAGATTGAGCTTTTGTGTCTCCTTAATACCTCTCATATCACGGTTTCCTAAATCTCAAAAGCTTCGTCCACACAAAACTCAACAAGAACTCGTGAAATAAGTTAGTATAAACCAATGCAAAATCTTTATCATTCTCTACTGTATCAAATCACTAAAATTATTATTCAACATTGCCTACTAAATGCCTCTACATATTTAATACTCTTATCCTCAAATAGAGTCATTAAACAAGCAAACATATGCAAACAATGCAGCAATCTGCCAAAACAGTACAGTCTGTAAAGAATGCAAAAGTATCAATACTTATTCAACTCCAAACATTATGAAATTCTACCAGAATGTAGAAAATTTATCAGATCTTAATTTGCAAAAAGTTTCAACATTTTATCACACTCTGACTTTTCTAGGGAATTTTTGCAACATCGATAAACTTTCTGTTTTGAAACAGCAACATGTAGACTTGCAAGATAAGCATGGCAAAGGCTACCAATGCCACTTTTATTAAAATAAAAGATGCAAAAAATTATTCTAAATAACAGCAAGCAAATCCTAGCAAAATAAATTGACGCTCCAAGTAAAACCCATATCATGTGAAGAATAAAACATAGCTCCAAGTGAGGTTACCGATAATGTTGGAGACGAAAGAGGGGATGCCTTCCGGGGCATCCCCAAGCTTAGTTGCTTGGATATTCCTTGGATATTAACTTCGGGTGCCTTGGGCATCCCCAAGCTTAGGGTCTTCTCACTCCTTATTCTCCTCATATCGATATCTCACCTGTCGGTGTACAAAAGTAGGGGTCCTTTTTTGCACCCCTTGACTTGTGCGCGGGCAGTCGCAACCACACACCCGCAGTCGTGCTTGGATGGACAGAAGAGGAAGCAAAGTCACAAGACTACCAGAGCTGTGCTAAGACCAGAAGCATGAAGAGCAGAGGGGCGAGGTGAAACTCCCCTGGCAAGGCCCTTGCCGGGGCGGCCTTCACGGCCCCGACAAGAGCCTTGCCGAGGAAACTTGCCCAACACCAACGGGGCTGCCACCCTTGAGTCTAAAAGTTCCTATGCCATCAACCACATTGGAACCAAGGCTCGGGAGGCGCCTCCATGGTGGCATGCAGATCTTTGTGAAGACAAAGGGACTGCGAGGCCTAGGTAGGAACCAGAAAACAAGACAACAGTGAGGCTCCTTGCCGAGGATGCCCACGAGGCCCCGGCAAGACTCTTGCCGAGGCCGCCCACAAGGCCCCGGTAAGACCCTTGCTAGGAATATCAGCAAGACTACAGAAAGGCCTTGCCGCCCCGTCGCCGCCCCAGCTTAGCAGCCAACCCACCAACTAAGCAGGTACCCACGTGGCGGTACGTGGCTCCTGAGCCAACTAGTCAAGCACCTACGTGGTGGCATGCAGATCTTCATGAAGACCCTGCCACCACACCAGCTCAGCAGCCTGCTAGCCTACATGGCGCTGCATGCCTCGTTGGCCTGGATGTGTGTCGGAGCAAGGCGAAGTGGCAACGGATGGGACGGTTCTCTTTGCCATCCCTGATAAAGTAAGAGGACACCTAAGTAGCGCATTTAATGCATTTTGTCCTACGGTGCCAGAGATATACTCGACAACTGTACACTTTCCACCTCCTGTGTGCCACTGTGGCAGCCCCTTTGACTATAAATGGAGGCCCGCGGTGTACTGAGAGAGGATTCCGACTTTTTGGACCGTATACGCTTTGTAGCTAGTCCAAGAACACCAGATAAAACACAAACCAGCAGGAGTAGGGTATTACGCATCACTTGCGGCCCGAACCTGGATAAATTTCCCGTGTTGATCTCTTAAGCCCGCTTTGGGAGTCCTGGATTAGGGGGTCTCCAGACAGCCGGACTATCTCCATTGGCCAGATTGTTAGACTATGAAGATACAAGATTGAAGACTTCGTCTCGTGTCCGGATGGGACTCTACTTGGCATGGAAGGCAAGCTAGGCAATACGTATATGTATATCTCCTCCTTTGTAACCGACCTTGTGTAACCCTAACCCTCTCCGGTGTCTATATAAACCGAAGGGTTTTAGTCCGTAGGACAACAATCACAACATACAATCATACCATAGGCTAGCTTCTAGCGTTTAGCCTCTCTGATCTCGTGGTAGATCTACTCTTGTACTACACATATCTTCAATATTAATCATGCAGGATGTAGGGTTTTACCTCCATCAAGAGGGCCCGAACCTGGGTAAAACATCGTGTTCGCTGCCTCCTGTTACCACCCGGCCTAGACGCACAGTTCGGGACCCCCTACCCAAGATCCGCCGGTTTTGACACCGACATTGGTGCTTTCATTGAGAGTTCCTCTGTGTCGTCGCCGTTAGGCTTGATGGCTCCTACTATCATCGATAGCGATGCGGTCCAGGGTGAGACTTTTCTCCCCCGACAGATCTTCGTATTCGGCGGCTTTGCACTGCGGGCTAACTCGCTTGGCCATCTGGAGCAGATTGAAAGCTACGCCCCTAGCCATCAGGTCAGATTTGGAAGTTTGAACTACATGGCCAACATCCGTGGGGACTTGATCTTCGACGGATTCGAGCCACAGCCGGGCGCGCTGCACTATCGCGATGGGTATGACCTAGCTCTGCCACCGGACGGTACCCCAAAGGCCGCGCCCGCATCAGCTTCGATCTTTAGCTCGGAGCCAACTACGCCAATCGAGGATGGGTGGCTAGACACCGCCTCAGGGGCTGCAGTCTCGACGGCGATCGAGCGAAACACCAGCATAATCCTCTGCACAGCCCGTGACTCCAAGGTGCCGGACTCTCTTCCGGACCCCGAACCATCCGCGCCCCTGCCAATCGAATCCGATTGCGCACCGATCATGGGATTCACCGCCGCAGATATCTTTCAGCACTCGCCCTTCGGTGACATTCTGAATTCACTAAGGTCTCTCTCTTTGTCAGGAGAGCGCTGGCAGGATTATGGCCAACAGGATTGGGATGCGGACGATTAAGAAATTCGACGCCCACCCACCACCCACTTTGTAGCCACTGTCGATGATTTAACCGACATGCTTGACTTCGACTCCGAAGACATCGACGGTATGGACGACGATGTAGGAGACAAACATGAACCAGCACCTATAGGGCACTGGAAAGCCACCTCATCGTATGACATATACATGGTGGATACAACCAATGAAGGCAATGGCGACGAGATAGCGGAGGATGACCCCTCCAAGAAGCAACCCAAGCGCCGACGTCAGCGGCGCCGCTCTAAGTCCCGCCAAAGCAAAAGTGATGATACTCGCATAGGAGATAATAACACTCCGGATAGCGCCGAAGACAATAACAATCCCCTCCAGCAAGATTTAGAGCAGGAGGATGAAGGAGCCAGCTCTCCTGAGAGAGCGGCTGGCGGAGAGGAGGAGGATGACAATTACATGCCCCCCTCGGAAGACGAGGCAAGCCTCAGTGACGATGAATTCGCCGTACCAGAGGATCCCGTCGGACAAGAGCGCTTCAAGCGCAGGCTTATGGCCACGGCAAATAGCCTGAAGAAAAAGCAGCAGCAGCTTCAAGCTGATCAAGATCTGCTAGCTGATAAATGGACTGAAGTCCTCGCGGCCGAGGAATATAAACTCGAGCGTCCCTCCAAGAGTTACCCAATGCACGGGATACTACCCTGACTGGAGGAAGAAGCGTATGATACGGCTGATCGGCCACCTCGTGGCCGCGATAGAGGCATTCCAGCTAAAAGCTCAGCCTCCACCCCAATGCCATCCAAATAAAAAGGCATGGGGAGATACGCCAGACCTGCGAGACATATTGCAAGACAAAGCAAAGCATTCAAGATCGATCTACGGATCACGAGGGCGCACCACTCTGCGAGACGGTAAATGTCACGCCGTATACAGTAAAATCAAATCCGGCCAGGCCGAACACAGCGGGCAGGACCCATTCGAGCTGCGCCGCGATATAGCCCAATACAGAGGCGCCGCACACCCCTTATGCTTCACAGACGAAGTAATGGAACATCAATTCCCAGAAGGTTTCAAACCTGTAAACATTGAATCATACGACGGCACAACAGATCTCGCAGTATGGATTGAGGACTTCCTCGTCCACATCCACATGGCCCGCGGTGATGGCTTACATGCCATCAAGTTCTCCCACTAAAACTCAAAGGACCAGTGCGGCATTGGCTTAATAGCTTGCCAGTGGACTCCATTAGATGTTGGGAAGATCTGGAAGCCGCAATCCTCGACAACTTTCAGGGCACTTATGTGCGACCACCAGACGCCGATGACTGGAGCCACATAATTCAGCAGCCAGAAGAGTCGGGCAGGCAATTCTGGACTCGGTTCCTTACAAAGAAAAATCAAATCGTCGACTGTCCAGATGCGGAGGCCTTAGCAGCTTTCAAGCACAACATCCGAGACGAGTGGCTAGCCCGGCACCTTGGTCAGGAAAAGACGAAATCTATGGCAGCTCTCACGACGCTCATGACCCGCTTTTGTGCGGGAGAAGACAGCTGGTTGGCTCGCAGTAATAACATATCAAAGAACCATGGTACCTTAGATACCAAGGACGGCAATAGCAGGTCACGTCGCAACAAGCATAAGCGCCGCATTAACAGCGAAAGTACTAAGGATACGACAGTCAATGCCGGATTCAAAGGCTCTAAACCCAGTCAGCGGAAAAAGCCATTCAAACAAAGTACGCCAGGTCCGTCCAGCTTGGACCGTATACTTGATCGCTCGTGTCAAATACACGGCACCCCAGACAAGACAGCCAATCACACCAACATGGATTGTTGGGTGTTCAAGCAGGCCGGCAAGTTAATTGCCGAAAACAAGGACAAGGGGCCGCATAGCGATGACGAGGAAGAACCCTGGCAGCCGCACACTAGAGTACAGAAGAGGTTTCCCCCGCAAGTGCGGACGGTGAACATGATATACGCAACCCACATCCCCAAGAGGGAGCGGAAGCGTGCGCTCATGGACATATATGCGTTGGAGCCAGTCGCCCCAAAGTTCAATCCTTGGTCCTCCTGTCCAATCACCTTCGATCGCATGGACCACCCCACTAGTATCCGTCATGGCGGATTCGCCGCACTGGTCCTAGACCCAATGCACAAAATGGGTCCTTATGGACGGCGGCAGCAGCCTGAACCTGCTTTATCAGGACACAATGCACAAAATGGGTATAGACCCCTCAAGGATCAAATCCACAAAAACGACTTTTAAGGGCGTCATTCTAGGCGTAGAGGCCTAATGCATAGGCTCAATTACACTGGAAGTGGTCTTCGGATCCCCGGATAACTTCCGAAGCAAAGAGTTAATCTTCGATATAGTCCCATTCCGTAGTGGTTATCACGCGCTGCTCGGACGAACCGCATTTGCTAGATTCAATGCGGTACCACACTATGCATAGCTCAAGCTCAAGATGCCAGGACCTCGCGGAGTTATTACAGTCAATGGAAACACAAAGCGCTCTCTCCGAACAGAGGAGCACACCGCGGCCCTTGCAGCAGAAGCGCAAAGCAGCCTCCCAAGGCAATCTACCAGTTCGGTGTTTCAAAGCCCGGACACCTTCAAGCGTGCTCGGGGCAACCGGCAGATAGACCGCCTGGCACGATCTGAGCTCGCGTAGCAATACGGCGGCCACCCCAATCCTAGCCCAACGGTGATATTCGTGCCGCGCATACATAATTATGCATTAAAAATAAAATGGGCACAGGTGGGGAGGGGGGCACAACTGCGGCACGCCCCAAAACACGACCTAAACCACACTAGGGGCATCCCGTTTGGTTATTTTTCTTTTTCTTTCAGGACTTTAATCTCTGGAAACACTGTCCGACAGCTCTATTGCTGAACACATGATACATCAACCAAGGAGGTAGACAACTACGTTATACAATGGGATTTCCAGGTTGATTACAGATTTCATATCATTCCTCAGCTCACCCCTAGAAGGGACATAGTCCTACTCTTTTGCTTATTGCACTATCTGTATCACTCTGCTTCAATGCAATTTTTTAATAAACAATGCATGACATTACGACTATTATTGCATTTTTGTTATATATATATGTGTTCATTAATGACCCTTGCAACCGTACACTCTGGTACGGCCAATGCACCAGGGGCTTACGTACCCACTATATGGTGTGAAAAGTCCGAACACTTTCACAAGTGCAGCACCCCGAACTTATAGCATTATATGCATCAGCTCCGAATCATGTCTTTGGTCAAATGTTGGGTTTGCCCGGCTCCTATGTTTTGGTACCTTACGTTCCGCTCTATCGGCTAAGGTAGCGCTAGGAGAACTACTGCGATTGTGCCCCGGTTCTGCCGGGCTGAGCACCTCAGTAGAGAAAGCTAAAACTGACTGTCATGATAAGGCGAGAGACTGGTCGCTGTTCGGCGAGGTTTTTCGAGTCCCTAAAGACTTATGCCTCTTAGGGCGAGGGGCCGGCTCTGTCCGGCTTACAGGCATGTATTGCGCCCCGAATTCGGCCTTCCGAATACCAGGGGCTTCGCCGAAATTTAAAATTATAGAACTCTATGGCTAAGTGAGAGTGATAAAGCATTATTAGTCCGGTTGCCTTGTTCGTTGTGCTGAGCACCTCCCTCGAAGGACCCAAACATGGGAACAAGAGTGCTCAGGTTTATCCCGAACACCCCAGCACTCGTGGCATGGGGGCAGAAGCCAAGGACTAGCCATCTCTCAGATTGGATAAACAGCCAAACAGAAGGTAATATTTTAAATTCACACAAGCGTTGCATAGCGACTACGATACAAGTTCTCATACATACAGGACAAAACGAGCAAGTCTCATTCAAATATTACATTTTGTGAACACTCATCCACGATAAGACGGGAGCCCGGCAGAACACCCTCATAGTACATCTCGGGGTGGCAGTGCTCCTTGCCCTCCGGCGGCCCTTCCTTGATCAGCTTCACGGCGTCTAGCTTTACCCACTGCGTTTTTACATGGGCGAAAGCCCGGCGTGCACCTTCAATGCATACGGATCGCTTGACGACCTCCAGTCGTGGGCAGGCATCCACAAGCTGCCTCAACAGGCCGAAAAAGCTGTTCGGAAGGGCGTCGCCAGGCCACAACCAGACTACGAAGCCCTTCATGGCCTAATCGGCCGCCTTATGGAGCTCGACCATCTGTTTCAGCTGGTCGCTCATTGGCACCTGTTGTTCGGCCTCAGCATACTGAGACCAGAACAGCTTCTCCGTCGAGCTCCCGTCCTCGGCCCAGTAAAATTGAGCGGCATCGGACACACTGCGGGGCACATCTGCGAATGCTCCTGAAGAGCTCCGGATCCAGGTAAGTAATCGATAATTTACTTTTACATGCTTGCTTTGCATATAGAAAGCCTTACCCGCCGCTATCTTCTTCATCGCGTCGATCTCCTGAAGGGCCTTCTGGGCCTCGGCCATGGCACTCTTCGTGCTCTCATGGGCCGCGGCAAGCTCAGACTCTCGCGTCTTCAAGTCAAGCTCCAACGCCTCGTGGTTCGTCATGAGAGCCTGGAGCTCTTGCTGCACCTTGCCCACCCGAGCCTCGTGCCTCTCTCGCTCGGTGCGCTCCCTGGCCGCTGTCTCTTCGTCCTTGGTCAGCGCTTGCTTCAGGGTCTCCACCACGGCCGTGGCCCCTGGCAGAACATACAATGATCTTGTCATTCTGCAATCGCGTCCCTTCTTATATATACATATATCTATAGACGGGGTATTACTTACCCTCGTTCTCCTCGAGCTGCCTCTTGACAAGGCCGAGCTCTTTCTTGGACCCATCGAGGTCCTGCTTCAGTACGGCGACCTCCGCAGTTAGTGCGGTGGACGCCAGTAGAGAAGCCTGCATATGCATATTGACATACTTATATTAGACTCCTGCGATATTTTTGATCCTCTGTTCAGCTTTTCTTTGCGAACACCGAACAAAGCATCAGGGGCTACTGTCTATGTGGTAATACTTCTACTACATTTTAAAACACTTACCTCGAAGCCTGTTAGTAGGCTTGTACAGGCTTCAGTCAATCCGCTCTTGGCGGTCTGAACCTTCTGAATCACCGCACTCATGATAGTGCAGTGCTCCTCCTCGATGGAAGTGCTGCGAAGCGCTTCCAATAGATTGTCCGGCGCCTCGGGATGGACAAAGGTCACCGACACAGGCGTCTCACCTCTCTTAGAAGGAGACAGCCTGCCCGAGCCTGGAACTACTGGAGGTTCCGGCGCGGTGTTCGGCTGAGGGCCGAACTCGGAGCTCTCAGAGGCCCCGTCCCCTCTGCTCCCAGAGTCCGGAAGGTCGCCATGAGGCGCCTCTGGGACTATCTCCCCTTGATCCGGTGCCTCTTGAGACAACACCTCGGCGTCGTCGGTAGGATGAGGGGAGGTGGCAGTCGGGACTGGATCGCTATCCATGTCCGACGAACCCAGGGAGCCGTCCGATGATACCTCGATATTGGCTCGTTGCGGCCTGCGTAATTATGTTCAGCGATTAGGGAAAGCAATGCGACAAAGGAATCCTATGGGTTACTTTGGTATCCGAATACTTACGATCTCCCCTGGGGCTTGGCCCTGGGCAACCACTCGTCTTCACTATCGTCGGCGGCGGTGGAGCTGTCCGGAAGGAGAGTCCTTCCCTTCTTGGACCCTCTGGCCTCCCTAGTTGGGGCGGCCTTCCTTTTGTTGTCTCCCCTAGTTGGGCTGGGAGCCTCTTCTTCCTCTTCCTCGTCTTCGGGGGAAGAGTGCGCCGCAGAGTCATCGGACGGTGAGTCTGACGACGCCTGGCGTCGGGAACTATTTCGAGCTCCCTTGGCCTTCTTGGTCTTCTCCGGCGCCTTATAAGGGGCCGGAGTCAGCATCCTCATCAGAAGAGCGTCTGAGGGGTCTTCGGGCAAAGGAGCCGGACAATCGATCTGTTCAGCCATCCTCTGCCAGTCCTGTCAAAGGTACGGGAGTTTAGATCCCGCATAGAGTCAATCTATATGAAAAAAGTATCCTATGAAAGGTAGAGCAGCTTACCGCACTGGCTTGGCGCTTCGCGCTGAATCCACGATCCTCAGTAATGGGGGGAGGGACCTCGGCACTTTTGAACAGCACCCTCCAGGCGTCTTCATGAGTTGTGTCGAAGAGCATGTTCAAAGTTCGGTGATGTGCCGGATTGAACTCCCACAAGGTGAACTCCCGTTGTTGGCATGGGAGTATCCGGCGGACGAGCATAACCTGGACTATGTTGACAAGCTTGAGCTTCTTGTCCACCATGTTTTGAATGCATGTTTGGAGTCCGGTCAGCTCTTTCGAATCACCCCAAGAAAGACCCTTCTCTTTCCAGGAAGTGAGCCACATGGGGATACCAGATCGGAACTCGGGGGCCGCCACCCATGTGGGGTCGCGCGGCTCGGTGATATAGAACCACCCCGATTGCCACCCCTTTATGGTTTCCCCAAAGGAGCCCTCGAGCCATGTTATGTTGGGCATCTTGCCCAACATGGCGCCTCCGCACGCCGCCTGGCAGCCGCCCACCACCTTCGGCTTGACATTGAAGGTCTTCAGCCATAAGCCGAAGTGGGGCTTGATGCGGAGGAATGCCTCGCACACGACAATAAACGCCGAGATGTTGAGGATGAAGTTTGGAGCTAGATCGTGGAAATCCAGGCCGTAATAGAACATGAGCCCCCGGACGAAGGGATGGAGAGGGAATCCCAGTCCATGGAGGAAATGGGTAAGGAATACTACCCTCTCATGGGGCCTGGGGGTGGGGATGAGCTGCCCCTTATCAGGGAGCCGGTGCGCGATGTTGCCGGGCAGGTATTCGGCTATCCTCAGTTTCTTGATGTCTCCCTCCGTGGAGGAGGAGACCATCCACTTGCCTCCCGCTCTGGATATGGTTGGAGAAGGTTGATATGGAAGTGAGGACTTGGGCGCTAGAGCTCGAGTGTGCGAGAGCGGATGAGCAAAGAAGGAAGAAGGCGTGGATAGAAAGGTGAATCCTTATCCCTTTATATGGGTGGACAAAACTAAGCGTCCCCACTTGCCTGGTAAAACTCGCTTGTCCCCCAAGCGTCGTAATTGATGGCGCAGTTGGGTTACCCACGCCCGTATTGATGAGAATCCCGTAATAAGGGGACACGATCTCTGCTTTGACAAGACGTGTCAAAAAACTGCCTCCCGTTATGTGAGGGGCTCGTTAAAAGAAACGGTTCAAATAATCACTGGGCCATGACGTAACATCGTGTTGCCAAAACAAGCTAGCAAATTAGATCTATGAAAACGTTATTCTCTCTACGGTGGAATGTGGAACTTATTTTGCAGGGTCGGACACTATCCTCGTATTCAACTTCATCTGTCATGTATTCGGAGAAGGAACCCGCCTTGCAATGCCGGAGACAATACTGCGCGCCGGACTCATCGTCATTGAAGCCTGGTTCAGGGGCTACTGTGGGAGTCCTGGATTAGGGGGTCTTCGGACAGCCGGACTATCTCCATTGGCCGGACTGTTAGACTATGAAGATACAAGATTGAAGACTTCGTCTCGTCTCCGGATGGGACTCTACTTGGGGTGGAAGCTAAGCTAGGCAATACGTCTATGGATATCTCCTCCTTTCTAACCGACCTTGTGTAACCCTAACCCTCTCCGATGTCTATATAAACCGAAGGGTTTTAGTCCGTAGGACAACAATCACAATATACAATCATACCATAGGCTAGCTTCTAGGGTTTAGCCTCTCTGATCTCGTGGTAGATCTACTCTTGTACTACACACATCTTCAATATTAATCAAGCAGGACGTAGGGTTTTACCTCCATCAAGAGGGCCCGAACCTGGGTAAAACATCGTGTTCCCTGCCTCCTGTTACCATCCGGCCTAGACGCACAGTTCGAGACCCCCTACCCGAGATCCGCCGGTTTTGACACCGACACCCGCTCTTTCCACAGCCCCGCGCCCGCTGACCGTAGAAGGGATTCCCCGTGATCCCATAGGTGTCGTTTCCACCGACATCTTTGGCGCGCCAGGTAGGGGGAGCAAGCTGTGAAAATCCGGTTTGAAGGTCAACGCATCGACTTCATCATCACCATGGCCCCCAAGAGAAAGGGGATCACAGCGATTGCGTCGCTCGGAGCTGGCCCGTCCGCGCCAGCGCGGGCAGGCGACCGGGTGGCCACGGATGGGGCCGGAGACCTGGCCCATGAGAATACACGACACTCTGGTGATCAGAGCCAGGCGAGCGGCGTCGTTCGAATCCGAGACGACGAGCTGCACGCCGCTGGGTCCGGGGGGGGCCGTGCTATCCACAGGTGGCGCGGCAACCTCTACAGTGCCCCAGCTGGCACCCATGCCTCGGCCTTCCCAGGCCGCGCACGATGAGTGACACCGCGATGTCGGAGCCCCCGGGCACCACCACGGAAAGAGCCCTATGTGCCACTCGCAGAACGCACCAAGCCGGCGTGCACGCTCGGACGCGGGCGGAAGCGGCGTGCGACTGTGAGACCGTGACAGAGCCCTTCTAACCTGGTTAGAAGCCGGAGCGCATCATGGTTTATGCAGCTCTTGCCGTCACCCACGCTAGCAGAAGCGCGGGCACGCGTGCAACTACTCCTCGACTTCACCCTGTTGCGGAGAAGCTCGATGAGTGGAGGGCCACCATCCGAAGCCTTGTCAGCTTCGCCAACAAAGACGAGCCGCTCCCAACGGGACCCTCACAATGGCGTTTTGTCGAGCCGGTGCACGCCGGCAGTGGGGGGACCGGAGACGCTGCAACCACGGTGCACTCTCTTCCCCCGCGGTCGTGATAGCAGCCACCGGCCCGTCGGGCCGACGCCTATGACAATGTTTCCACCCAGCGTGCCTAAATGAAGACACTCGAACTACCATCGAGCGATGGCGGGAGGCGCGCCCTCAGTCAGATCGATGTGCAGGGCTTGCTATGGACCACCCAGCGCCGAGGGGCCCTAGCGGCCTGCCTTACGAGGTGGGTTGTCCGGCCTTTACCTGAGAGTTGCGGTAGTTCCAGTGGCCCTCCCACTGCACGTTCAAGCCTGATGTTGGGGAAAAGTACAACGGCAAGACTCACCCATCGGTGTTCCTCAGCATCTACACCATCGCGATGCAAGCCGCCGGGGCTCGCGATGATAAGGTGCTCGCCAACTACTTTCCGTTGGCACTTAAGCCCAGCATCATGTCGTGGTTGATGCACCTGCCGGTGGATTCCATCTCTTCCTGGTCGGACCTGTGCCACGAGTTTGTTGGCACCTTTACCGGAGGCCACCAAGCTCCTGGCTAGGCAAGTGACTTGCATGTCATCCCCCAGAAGTATGGTGAGTCCCTGTGTAAGGACATAGAAAGATTCAGCCGTGTGCAGTATACCATCCCAGACGTTCATCCTGCCGCTGTCATCAGTGCGTTCCATCAGAACGTACGCAACCGCAAGATGCGTGAAGAGCTGGCGATGAACAAGGTCAAGGATGTAGCCGAACTTTATGTTCTGGCGGATAGGTGTGCTCGGACTGAGGAAGGAAGGAAGTACCCCGGCGAAGATGTCGGCGCAGAAACCGACTCCATGGACGAAGACGCCGCCGCCCCAACGAAGAAGGGCCGACACCGTAACAGGAAACGTAAGGGAAAGACCGTTCTTGCCGTTGAGGGATCCGGTGACCCCGGTGCCGCCAAGAAGGCCAAGGCTGATGACCCCGGCAAGGAGGTTGCCGGGTGCGCCGCCTGCCGGGACTTGGCAGCCGCCGACAAGCCAGGAGGCTTCGACAAGCAGTACGGCAAGATCCACCACACTAAGGGCCATCACCTCCAAAACTGCTGACAGGTTGAGCTGCTTGGTGAAAAGAAGAAAGCTGAATATGAAAGGTGGGACAAGGAGAAGGGTCAGGATGGTGCTGAGGTGTAGAAGCGTGGCGGCCAAGGGGGTCGCCGCTACAAAGATAATCAACAAGAGAGGCCCGCCCGGGGCCGGGATAAGAAGGAAGAAGATGATGATCATGACGAGGATGACAAGTCCGGTGAGCACGAATTCCAGAAAGCTACAGAGGCCATGTGCGTCGACGGTGGCGCCTCGCTGCACACCTCTCACTGCCAACTGAAGCAGTAGACGCGTGAGGCCACTGCGGCAGAGCCATCATTCAATGCCCAGAAGCCATTGAAGTGGTCCCGCACGACCATCATTTTTGACACCGAGGATCATCCTGATCGCACGACTGCGGTCGGGTGTTTGCCGTTGTTGGTTTCACCAACAATACGCAACCTCAAGGTGACCAAAGTCCTGGTTGACGGTGGGGCCGGTCTGAATTTGATCTCCCCCGTTGTGATCAAGAAGCTGCAGATTCCGGATGGAGATCTCGAGGAGACGGGCACGTTCCAAGGGGTCAACCCGGGAAGGAGCCAGCCGAAAGGTAAGATCATGCTGCCCGTTACGTTTGGGGGTGAGCTCAACTACAGGACGGAGAAGATAGTTTTTCATGTTGCCGAGATCCCATTGCCGTACAACGGGATCCTTGGCCGCCCAGCGCTGGCCAAGTTCATGTCGATGTCACACTATGCCTACAACACATTGAAGATGCCGGGGCCGCTGACCATCATCACCGTCCCCTCTGATAAGAAAGACGCGCTCGTCTGCGCCGACCAACTCAACCGAGAGGCAGTTGCAGCAACTACCGCCAAGGCACTTGTTCCTGCCGCTGAAGCCCCAGGAAGGAACAAGGCCGGCAAGACCTCTTGCACCCACTCCGGCAAGCGCACCTCTTCGGAGTGCTGTGCTCCCGTTGAGGATGTGCTAGAGAGCTCCACCAGCAAGAGCAAGAAGTCCAAGCCTGCACCACTAGAAACTAAGAAGGTGTCCATCAAGGAGCACGGCACAGGCGGGGCTTTCACTATAAGCTCCACCATTGACAGAAAATAGGGAAGCATGCTCGTCGCCTTCCTGCGGGCGAATGTCGATGTATTTGCATGCCAAGCATCTGACATCCCTGGTGTTCCCAGGGAGGTGATTGAGCACCATCTTGCTATCTGTCCTCACGCATGGCCCGTCAAGCAGAAGGTCAGGAAGCAAGCTTTGGAGCGACAAGAGTTCATCATTGAAGAGATCAGGAAGTTCGAGGCGGCAGGCCTCGTTAGAGGAGTACTCCACCCCACGTGGTTGGCCAATCCGGTGGTTGTGCATAAGGCGAATGGGAAGTGGAGGCTGTGTATTGACTACACGGATATCAACAAAGCTTGTCCAAAGGATCCTTTCCCTCTGCCACGCATCGACCAAATTGTAGACTCCACTGCCGAGTGTGACCTGCTGTCATTCGTCGACGCCTATTCGGGATACCACCAGATCTTTATGATGAAGGAAGACGAAGAGAAGACCGCGTTCGTCACCCCATGTGGTACGTACTGTTTTGTACGAATGCCTTCCGGGTTGAAGATCGCTGGTTCGACGTTTGCTAGGGCCGTGCAAATTGGTTTTGAGCCCCAGCTGCATAGAAATATGGAAGCCTATATGGACGATATAGTGGTCAAAACCAAGGACAGGGCCACCCTCATACAAGATCTAGAAGAAACATTTGCAAATCTGCGCAGGATCAACCTCAAGCTCAACCCAGAGAAGTGTGTGTTCGGTGTCCCGTCCGGCAAACTTCTTGGGTTCTTTGTGTCTTAGGGCGGAATCGAAGCAAATCCTGACAAGATCAAGGCCATTGAGCAGATTGATGCGCCGAAACGAGTCAGGAACATCCGTAGGCTTGCTGGCTGCGTTGCTGTCCTGAGTAGGTTCATCTCCAAATCCGCTGAGCACGCCCTCCCCTTTTTCAAAGTTTTGAAAAAGGCGGGTCCAGTAGAATGGACCTCGGAGGCAGAGGCAGCGCTGCAAGATTTGAAGAGGTACCTTTCCTCCATGCCGATACTAGTCGCACCTAAACCACAAGAGTTGTTGCTGCTATACTTAGCGGCAATGAATCAAGTGGTCAGTGTTGCACTAGTGGCGCAGAGGGAAATCAAGGTAGAAGCGGCAGTAACAGCAGAGCCGTCAGATGATGGGCCGGGGCCTTCCCTGGCGGGGCTTGACGCCGACAAGGCGGAACCCCCGGCATGGCCTAGTCTTGGGAGGCGAAGTCTGCGCAGATGGGCGAAGTTGAACAAAAGAAGAAGAAGATGGTGCAACACCCAGTTTATTTTGTCAGTTCCCTCTTGCAGGGGGCTAGGTCAAGGTATTCCGGTATGTAGAAGCTACTTTTCGGCCTCCTTATGGCCTCGAGAAAGCCGCGCCACTATTTCCAAGCACATGAGATCACCGTTGTCACCCGCCTCCCGTTGCAACGAATCTTGCACAACCCAGATGCAACTGGGAGGATTGTGGAATGGGCATTGGAGCTGTCGAGCTTTGGCCTCAAGTTTGAAAGTACTTCAACGATCAAGAGCCGAGCCTTGGCAGAGTTCATAGCAGAATGGACCGCAACGCCCGACGAAGAAGTTCAAGAGACCACCCTTCCCGGTAAGGAAACGTGCCACGATTGGATTATGTACTTTGATGGAGCCTTCTCATTGCAAGGTGCTGGTGCCGGCGTACTACTTGTCACGCCCACCGGAGAGCACCTCAAGTACGTAGTCCAGATGCACTTTCCCCGGGAAAAAATGACGAACAACACGGCGGAGTACGAGGGACTGCTTGCCGGTCTCAAGATCGCAGCAGACCTTTGGGATTAGGAAGCTCGTCGTCAGGGGTGATTCGCAGCTCGTCGTCAAGCAAGTCAACAAGAATTACCAGAGCCCATTGATGGGAGCCTACGTGGATGAAGTGAGGAAGTTGGAAGAGCGTTTTGATTTGCAAGCAGAGCATGTCCCCCGAGCGGAGAACACCATTGGTGGCGACCTGTCGAAGCACACTGCCCTGAAGTTGCCTGTGGAACCAAGTACCTTTGTGCTTCAATTAACTCAACCGTCCGTTGAGCCATCAGCAGGATAGAACAAGCGAAGGAAGGCGGGCCCTGGCAAGTACTTTCCCATCGAGTTGCCAGGAGCCGCCGGCAAGGACGTTGCCGGGTGTCCCAAGCCTGCCGGGGAGCAACAACCCCCGGCAGGTCCCTAGGCCCTGGCCATAGAGGCAGTTTCCCCTATGCACGAAGATGTGCCTTTAGTCCTTGCTGTTGAGCCCCAGGCTCCGGCATGGGCGCAGTCCACCGTCCGTTTCCTCCAAACAGGGGAGCTTCCTGAGGAACAAGAAGAAGCAGAGAAATTAGCCCGTCGGTCCAGCATGTACCACTTTGTGGATGATGCCCTGTACAGAAGGCGACCGAACAGTGTGAAGTTGAAGTGCATTCCTCGGGAAGACGGACTGAGGCTGTTGGCAGAAATACATGGAGGCATGTGTGGCTCCCACATAGGGTCGAGAGCCCTTGCCGGCAAAGCGTTCCGGCAAGGCTTCTTTTGGCCCACCGCCCTCCAGGATGCAACTGCCCTACTAACCAAGTGTGAAGCATGTCAGTTCCATTCAAAGAAGCTTCATCAACCAGCCCAAGCCCTTCAGACAATCCCTCTTTCCTGGCCTTTTCGGTCTGGGGGCTCGAAATACTGGGCCCCTTTCCCCGCGCTGTCGGGGGCTTTGAGTACTTGTACATCGCGACTGAGGGAGTCCTGGATTAGAGGGTGTTCGGATAGCCGGACTATACCTTCAGCCGGACTCCTGGACTATGAAGATACAAGATTGAAGACTCCATCCCGCGTCCAGAAGGGACTTTCCTTAGCGTGGAAGGCAAGCTTGGTGATACGGATATGAAGATCTCCTACCATTGTAACCGACTCTATGTAACCCTAACCCTATGCGGTGTCTATATAAACCGGAGGGTTTTAGTCCGTAGGACAACATACACATCAACAATTAAACCATAGGCTAGCTTCTAGGGTTTAGCCTCCTCGATCTCATGGTAGATCTACTCTTGTACTACCCATGTCATCAATATTAATCAAGCAGGACGTAGGGTTTTCCATCCATCGAGAGGGCCCGAACCTGGGTAAAACTTCGTGTCCCTTGTCTCCTGTTACCATCCGGCCTAGACGCACAGTTTGGGACCCCCTACCCGAGATGCGCCGGTTTTGACACCGACATTGGTGCTTTCATTGAGAGTTCCTCTGTGTCATCACCATCAGGAAGGATGCCTCGCCCCGTCTTTAAAGACGGCACCATTGCTAAGGGAGCTTTGGCTGTCGGCAAAATCCTCCGGTTAGGTGGCTTTCTTAGGACCGCCTGTTCGGCTTATGCGCCGACGATGACCTCTCGAGCCATCGAAAACAATCTTCATGTCAACTCGGAACTCGCCGAGCAGTTAGATCCAATAGAGCTTTCCTCCATAAATGAGCTCTTGGATCGCTTCGCCGCCCTGGGAGTCGCTACGGATTACGACCAGATTGGGCATAAAACCGATCTGAGAGAGATTAACTCTCCCCAAGTCACCCATCACGTTGCCGTGGTAGAGGGACAGTGCGGCGACCCTTCATCTATCTTAAGGACTCGCTACGTCCGGATCCCCGATCCCTCCAAGCCGGATAACCGCGGAGGGGAGGATATCACTCAAGACCTGAACTTAGAGTCAGGCGACGGGCTGGATTCATTAGACAACATCCAGGAATCCAAATTGTCGAGTTCAGAAATTCCTCGGCCTCTGAGCCTTAGATGGGGTGAGGCTTCGGATTTAATTCCAGCCACCCACCCCAACATAAGCGATCTATCAAAATCAGGCAAGAACCCGATGAAACAGTACATCATTACTGGGCCAGATTCCTCCTGGTTAAGAACAGGCTAAGGGACTGCCGCGAGGAAGACGCAATCTCAATCTTCTGCAATAATTGCACGGACAAGGGAATACTCAACGCCATAAGTCGCCGTGATATTACACGCTTCGCTGACTTGGCGTCCATTGTACGAAAGTACTGTGCGATGCAAAGCGCCTGGAAAACCGAAATAAAATTTTGGGACAATTCGGCCCTGAATACAAACCCAGTCCGAAATAAAAGGGTGCATCATCACCAGTCACCCGGATCAAGCACTAAAAAGAAAAAACCCTCTACAGGGCATGGAACCGTACAGGAAGGGTGGCTTAATGGACCCTGTAAAATTCACAGTACAGAGGACGCCACACCAACTCACAGCCTCAGAGCATGTTGGATACTCCGGCAGGCAGCCAAAATTGGCGAAAATCTCCTAATTCCGGAGGCCATAGAAAGCCACTCTAGAGACACCAATATGATATTAACAGTCTTCGAGACTTTCGCATCTAATAATATGCGAAAAAGGACACTCCGCAGCCTTGCCGAAGTCTACCAAGTAGCAACAATAAACCCATGGAGTGACACGGCTATTACCTTTAACGCCAGTGATGAACCTAAATTCTGAACAGCCCGAGCACCAGCCGCATTGGTCCTCAGTCCAATAGTGGACGGCTTTCGTCTTACCAAGGTACTCATGGACGGTGGCAGCAGATTGAACCTCATTTACGAGGAGACCCTTCAAAAAATGGAAATAGACTGGAACCGCATTGAGCGAAGCAGCACAACCTTTAGAGGAATAATCCCCAGTCGGGAAGCGTGCTGTACAGGAAAAATCACACTAGATGTGGTGTTCGGCACGCCAGCTAATTACAGGTCCGAAGAGATAACGTTCCAGGTGGCTCCGTTCAGCAGCGGTTATCACGCTCTGCTAGGGCGGGAAGCGTTTACAGTCTTCCAAGCAATACCCCATTACGGGTACATGAAGCTCAAGATGCCCGGGCCTAATGGGATCATCACTCTCGCTACTGATCCGGACATAGCACTCCGCGCCGAAAACAAGACAGCCGCACTGGCCCTCGAGGCACTATCCGAAGCCCTAGCGGCTGAGGAGCTGACTGCGCTGCGATCTACGGTGAATAGGGACGATGTGGTACTCGACAAAAGATCCAAGTCCACCTCCTTTAAACCGGCGGACGAAATAGTCAAATTCCAAGTCCATCCAATGGACCCCAATAAAACAGCTTCCATCGGGGCACAGTTAAACCCTGATGTCGACGCCGCATTGCGAGAGTTCCTACGAGAGAACTGGGACATTTTCGCCTGGCACCCTTCAGACATGCCAGGAATCCCATGCAGGCTGGCCGAGCACAGCTTAAATATCCAAACAGGATTCAAACCTGTCAAACAGGCTCTTCGGCGTTTTTCCAAACCTAAGAGACAGGCCATGGAGAGGAGCTAGCAAAGCTATTGGCGGCCGGATTCTTCAGAGATATAAAACATCCGGACTGGCTAGCAAACCTGGTGACGGTACCAAAGAAGGACAAATCATGGCGCCTGTGTGTTGATTTCAATGACCTTAACAAGGCTTGCCCAAAGGATCCCTTCCCGCTCCCCCGCATCGACCAAATTATCGACGCTACCGCAGGACACGATTCGTTGTGTTTCCTCGACGCATATTCTCGCTACCATCAAATCAAGATGGCAGAACCAGACCAAGCCGCAATGGCATTTATCACACCATACGGGCCATTCTGCTTCAACACGATGCCCTTCGGGCTCAAAAACGCCGGCGCAACATATCAGCGCATGATTCAGACATGTCTGGCAAGCCAGATCGGCAAAACAGTGGAGGCATATGTAGATGATGTGGTCGTCAAAACAAGACATGTTGAATCTCTAGTAGACGACTTGAGGCTCATATTTGATAACCTCCGAACATACGACATCAAGCTCAACACGGAAAAATGCGTTTTCGGCGTTCCAGCTGGAAAGCTCTTGGGCTTCATTGTATCCGGTAGAGGAATTGAAGCAAATCTAGCCAGGATCCGAGCTCTGTCGCAACTGGATATCCCAAAGGACGTCAAACAAATACAAAAGTTAACCGAATGCATGGCGGCTCTAAGCCGCTTTATCTCCCGCTTGGGAGAGAAGGCCCTACCCCTTTACCGCCTCCTTCGGCGCACCGAACACTTCAAATGGACGGACGCAGCCACGGCCGGACTCGACGAAATAAAAGCCATACTGGCAACAAACCCAGTCCTGGCCGCGCCAAACATTGGCGAACCAATGCTATTATACATTGCAGCAACACATCAGGTTGTAAGCGCAGTGCTCATCGTCGAACGAGAAGCGGACGGACACAAATACCCCCTTCAAAAGCCGGTCTATTATGTGTCCACTGTCCTCACTCCCTGCAAATCACGATACCCGCATTATCAAAAGATTGCGTACGCGGTATTCATGGCATCCCGGAAGCTACGACACTACTTTCAAGAGTGTTCAATAATAGTAGCCTCGGATGTACCACTTAACGATGTTATAAACAACCGTGACACAATGGCCCGGATTGCGAAATGGGCCATCGAGCTCCTCCCGTTCGACATAACTTATAAGCCACGACGAGCCATCAAGTCACAAGTCTTGGCCGACTTCGTCGCAGAATGGACGGAGGCCGAACTCCCTAAAGAGTACGGCACATATTCAAATTGGATCATGCATTTCGACGGCTCCAAGATGTTGGCCGGACTGGGGGCTGGCGTCGTTTTGACGTCCCCCACAGGAGACACAGTTCAATACGTACTAAAGATTATGTACACGGACTCCAACAATGCAGCCGAATATGAGGCCCTTTTACATGGTCTCCGAATGGCAGTATCCATGGGCATCCAACGCCTAGAGGTGCGTGGGGACTCGAACCTCGCAATATCCCAAATAAATGGAGACTTCGATGCCAAGGATCCAAAAATGGCAGCTTACCGCAACGCCATCCTAAAAATGTCAGCTCAGTTCGAGGGGCTTGAATTTCACCATATAGCCCGGGAAAATAATCAGGCGGCAGATGTCCTGGCACGCATCGGCGCAAAACGCGATGTAGTCCCCCCCAACATCTTCTTGGAAAGGCTGTTCAAGCCATCCGTAGCATGGGAAGGGGAGCCGAACAATAACATCCCGAACCCAACCGCACTGCCCAACACCGGCCATTCTGATCGGAGGCTCTGCCAATGAAATAACACCTTCAGCCCACGTAATAATGGCCGTCATCGCCCCGTGGACAGAACCATTCCTCGCCTACCTTACTAGGCAGGAACTCCCTGACGACCAAAATGAGGCACGCTGCATAGTACGGCGATCCAAAGCCTACAGAGTCCACCAGGGAGAGCTTTATAAGAAAAGCACTACCGGAGTCCTTCAAAGGTGCATCTCCGAAGAAGAGGGGCGGAATCTCCTGGCTGAAATTCATGCCGGACTCGGTGGTCATCACGCTGCAGCCTGATCCCTTGTAAGCAAGGCCTTCCGTTCAGGCTTTTATTGGCCGACGGCCCGGGCAGACGCTCAGGACTTAGTCCAACGATGTACCGGTCGCCAGCTCTTTGCAAACCAAAGCCATATGCCACCCACCGCCCTCCAAACCATCCCCATTACTTGGCCCTTCGCGGTCTGGGGGCTTGACATGGTTGGACCCCTTAAAGGCAGAACGCACAAGCAAAAATAGTTACTGGTCATGGTGGATAAGTTCACCAAATGGATAGAAGCCAAGCCTGTTAAGACGACCGAATCTGGACCGGTGATAGACTTTATATCCGGGGTTGTACACCGTTACGGCGTCCCCCACAGCATCATCACTGATAACGGCACAAACTTCACGGCCGACGAGGTAAAACTCTGGTGCAAAAACATGGGCATCAAGCTCGATTATGCTTCTGTCTATCACCCACAAACTAACGGCCAGGTCAAACGTGCAAATGGTCTTATCATGAGCGGCATCAAACCCAGATTAGTGCGGTCCCTCAAGGAATCTAACATGCACTGGGTAGAGGAACTCGACTCCGTACTCTGGGGGCTGCGAACCACGCCGAATCGCACCACCGGATACACACCATTCTTTATGGTGAACGGCGTAGAGGCAGTTTTGCCTTGCGACATAATTCATGACTCACCTCGAGTGTGCATGTACGAAGAAAGAGAAGCCATGCTCGATCGGCAGGACAGCTTGGACGCATTGGAGGAGGAGCGTGACATGGCAAAAGCCCGTTCCGCATTTTATCAACAACAGGCTCGAAGATACCAAAGCAGAGAAGTACGGGCCAAAAATTACAAAGTTGGCGAATTAGTTCTACGACTACCGGACAAGAAAAAGGACAAACTCAAGCCCAAGTGGGAAGGTCCCTTCATAATTGACCAAGTCCTGACTAGTGGAGTGTACCGCCTACGGGATGCATCGGATAACCGACTCGAGCCAAACCCATGGAACACAGCCCGTCTCCGAAGATTCTATGCCTAGCGCCGGACTCTGTGTTCGTCTCCTTCCTCTGTCCATTTTTTATATTTTCTGTCTTACATTTCTCTTCTTCTCTCTTTCTATCTCTCTCTCTCTCTTATAGCCTCTAAAGGCTCATAAACTGACGCGCTACCCGCGCTCATTAAACCTGGGGGCTTCTTTAAATAGAAGCTTATTCATACGGGCTTCATGCCCAACACATGTGTCACACTTCCACATGTACCTTTTATTCACCATTATATGCATCGATATGACTTAAGTTTTGGCCAAGCTGGGTTGCCTGGCTCCTGTGCTTACCAATACGTTCCCAATTGTTCGGCTAGGTGGTAAAGGGAGCACCTCTGCGATTGTTACTGCCGGGTCAGACGGACATGTACCTCAGACTGGGTGAAGCCGAAAGCTAGCGTTCTTAAGGGAATATTCGGTCGGTGAACTAAAGATGATCTTCTTTTATTTTTATCTATACGCCCCCAGATGTTTTTCCTGTGTTTCTTTTCACAGCATGGACATGCACCTTAGGGCATGCCTCCCAGGGAAAGGAACCCCTAACGGAACTATTCCCCCTGGAAGATGTTTCTTACTAACCATGTAATATAACATACCTAGTCGGGCACTTGTCTGTTCACGCCCTAATGACCCCTACGCCTAGTCTCCATGCATTCCCCGGTTCCTATATAACCGCATGGGAATTCGGACACACTTCGGACCGTCAGGTCCCGAGGCTGAAGCGAAAAGGTCGGCCATGACAAATGATCTACAATCCGGCTAGAAGGCATTATAAATGTCAATTAAATTACATAGTCATTTTGACTGGTTGTATTCCTCTTCAATACCATCTAACAGGCTGTCTAATTTACAGTCCTGCTGGGAATACTTTGTGGCCAACTCTACTTGGCCATATACTAAGCTTACAGGGATCTCCTTCCCATCGGGCCCTACAGGACTGACCTCGGCCATGTCGTTGGGGTCTGCCTTTGTGTACCGCGTCTTCACCGTGGCCCAGGCCTCCCTAGCGCCTTGACGGCATGCTGATATCTTCCACAATCGGAAGCGCCGCCATGCTCCCTTTAGCTTCTCCGCAAGCTCTCCAAGACCTTCGGGCATGGAGACGGATGGCCACAGGGCCTGGGCGACGCCTCGCATCGCCTGCCGAACTCGATCGAGCAGTTGCGAGAGCTCGGGAAGAAGGTCACCTGTAGAACCAGGCATCTCCTTTGCAGGACGACCTGTTAGCACACCTACAGACATTGCTCTGTTAGTCGACTTCCCCGCCAAACTTTCTTTCAAAAGGTTCATTCAAGCACTTACTAAATATGCCACGCCGAAGCCGCTGATTCTCCTTCACGGAGTCTGACAGCTGGGCACGAACATCTTTCAGCTCGACGCCCAGCTTGGTGTTGGCATCTTGGAGATTGTTCTTCTCCCACATCACCTTTAGCAGCACCCTCTCACCAGCCTTTAGCTGGCATAGGAGGTGTTGCCTTTCCGGATTCAATCCAGCGCCATCTGCAATTTCATTTGTCAGATTCGCACCAAAGCCGTGCTTCGCAAAATACTTATCTTTCGAAGTGTATATTACCAGAGGGGGTCTCCTTAGGCCCCCCTGCCACGGCTAGTGTGGCCTCCAGTTGGGCTTTGCACTATTCCAGCTCCTTGGACAGTCGGGAATTCTTTTCTGTAAGAACCTGCATATCAAATGATCCTTAAATCAGTTATTCTAACTGTTTCAAGTCTCGGGGGCTACTGCTATATACATATAATTACCAAAAAATTTCTTACCCGTATGTCTTTTACATATTGCTCCGTGGCTCTGGCTAGACCATTTTGAGCGGCACGGAGGTGCGCATCTCCCGAGTTGAAGGCATCTAACGCCCCTTGGGAGAAACAGGCGTCGCGAAGAATTGTCCAGCGACGCCTGTGGTTCATGGCACTCGCCAGCTCAGAATTGGTGGCAGACAACCCGTCCACATCCTCCGTCAGAGGACCGTATGGCACGCGCCTTGCGTTCACCTCTGCCTCCGAACCAGGCTTTGGAGCCTGGCTGGTGGAGGCGCGATTGGCAGCCTCTCCGGGTATAGTCCGGTGAGGTCTCTTAGTCCTGAAGAGAGCACGAGTGTCAATGTGCCTCGAAGGTATAACACCTGGGATAAGGGGGCGCGCCATACCTTTGTGCTGACGCCTCGGTCCGGACTGCACTTCTTTTTGGCCCACGGGGCCCTACGGCCCCTCGTTGGCTTGTCGCCTCAGGTTCGGCCTTCCGCCTTAAAAACCTCCCCTGCAAAGTTCGGTTGCAATCAGGAAACTGAACACGAGTGAGCGGACACCTATTCGGGGTACTGGGACTTCGATCTCAGGTACCTGGGGCGTCAGGATTAGCCCTGGGTAATCGGCCGTAATGGCCACCAAGGCATTGTCCTCGCTCAATTGATGGAACACTCCATCAATCAGCTCCACAGATATGTCCAGATCCTCTTGAGAGGCCGGGTCAAGGGACCGTCCTGGGTCCTCGGGTTGTGGAGGAGGGCTGCTTATTTCCTTAACAGCCCGGCGCAGTTCCTGCGTTAAAGTCGTCAGACTGAATATTTAACAATGGGAATACAAAACGGATGGACAAGTAAATACGGCCGCTTACCCAGCTCGGGGGATTGTGCATGGAGAATCCACCCTGAGGGTTGACGCGAAGAAATTCCTCATCTTCTCCCTTATACAAAGTGGACAAGATCTTTAGTAGAGCGGCAGCTGAGTCCGGCCCCTTACGACCGTAGCGGGTGGCGTCGTCCTCCCCGTTGAAATCCCACATGGAGTGGCTTCTATACTGAAGTGGCTGCACCCCCCGCATAATGCATTCGGCCATAACCCCGATCATGGTGAGTCCGGAATGGGCTAACAATCTTATTCGGCCCATCAGGTAAATGATGTCCCTGTCACTTTCCCTCTGGGGGCTCCGTGGGCGCCAGCTTAGGCGCTTCTTTAAGGGAGCACTATTGAATTCAGGGAGGCCGATCCGGACAGGATCCGGTAGTGGGACGTCTTCTATATAGAACCATTCCGAGGGCCAGTCTTCGGACGCCTTCTTTGGGGTTCCGGACAGATATCCGGTCCCGGCGATGCGCCACACTTCGGCTCTGCCCACTTGATACATTGACCCCTTCTTGGAACGGGGCACGAGGCAAAATAGCTCCTTCCATAGTCCGAAATGAGCTTCAACACCCAAGAACAGCTCGCAGAGGGCTACAAAGCCTGCGATATGCAATATTGAGGCAGGCGTGAGATGATGTAGCTGGAGGCCGTAGAACTCCAGCAGCCCCCGGAGAAATGGGTGGATTGGAAATCTGAGCCCCCTTATTAAGTAAGGGACAAGGCACACCCGCTCTCCTTTGGAGGGATTAGGGGCATTCTCTGCTTGCTCTCCGCCGTTGTAGACGGCAAGACCAGCTTGAACCGGGACCATATAGGCTGGGGGGAGAAATCCCTTGGTCTGGAGCGTCACTAGCTCCCTTTGCAAGGTGGAACATCTCTCCCAATATCCAGGCTTAGGGCTAGAAGGGCGAGGGGAGGAGTTGCGACGGTTGGCCATGGTGGAATGGACCTTTGTCGGATGCGCTCTGATGAACACTCGCGGAGGGGAGATGGTGTGGATTGGATCTAAATCCTTGTCCCCTTAAATAGGGCAGCTCATTTACGCGGCTAGGGGTGTGAATGTAAAAACACTCAGACTTTTCATATTTGTTTGACACATGGGAAGCGGCCATTATTGGGCGTAGAAGCCAAGGAGCGCAACATCTACAAGAAACCAGACTTTATTCAAACAGGTACACGGAATTTGGAGGAGAACCCACCTTGCAATGCCGAAGACAATCTGCGCGCCGGACTCATCGTCATTGAAGCCTGGTTCGGGGGCTACTGAGGGAGTCCTGGATTAGGGGGTGTTCGGATAGCCGGACTATACCTTCAGCCGGACTCCTGGACTATGAAGATACAAGATTGAAGACTCCGTCCCGCGTCCGGAAGGGACTTTCCTTGGCATGGAAGGCAAGCTTGGCGATACGGATATGAAGATCTCCTACCATTGTAACCGACTCTATGTAACCCTAACCCTATCCGGTGTTTATATAAACCGGAGGGTTTTAGTCCATAGGACAACATACACATCAACAATTAAACCATAGGCTAGCTTCTAGGGTCTAGCGTCCTCGATCTCATGGTAGATCTACTCTTGTACTACCCATGTCATCAATATTAATCAAGCAGGACATAGGGTTTTCCCTCCATCGAGAGGGCCCGAACCTGGGTAAAACTTCGTGTCCCTTGTCTCCTGTTACCATCCAGCCTAGACGCACAGTTCGGGACCCCCTACCCGAGATCCGCCGGTTTTGACACTGACAGCGACCGACAAGTTCACAAAGTGGCTGGAAGTGGAACCAGTGAGAAAGGTGACAGCACAGTCAGTCGTCAAGTTCTTCAAGGGGCTAGTCTACCATTTTGGTGTGCCCAACAGAGTCATCACCGACAACGGCACGCAGTTCACGAGCCGCACCTTCATGCAGTACATTCAAGACCTCGGCAGCAAGGTTTGTTTTGCTTCTGTTGCCCATCCCTGAAGTAACGGCCAGGCCGAAAGGGCGAATGCAGAAGTGCTGCGAGGCCTCAAGACTAGGACTTTTGACAAGCTACACAAGTGCGAAAGGCGCTGGGTTGATGAGTTGCCAATAGTTCTTTGGTCGATCAGAACAACGCCAAATCGAGCTACTGGCCAGACACCATTTGCCCTGGTTTACGGGGCAGAGGCAGTTCTCCCCACGGAACTCATATACGGGTCACCTCGTGTGCTCGCTTATGATGAGCATGAGCAAGAGCAGTTACGCCAAGAGGATGTGATGCTCCTTGAGGAAGATCGTCTTCGGGCTGCTGTGCGAGCCGCTCACTACCAGCTGCCTTGCGTCGCTATCATAGCCGCAAGGTTCACGCCCGATACCTTGAGGAAGGCGACCTTGTTCTTCGGCGGATTCAATCCGCCAAGAATTCAAACAAGTTGACACCGAAGTGGGAGGACCCTTATCGAGTAATGCGAGTCACCAGGCCTGGCGCAGTCCGCCTGGAGACCGAAGATGGCATTCCAGTGAGCAACTCCTGGAATATCGAACATCTTCGCAAGTTTTACCCCTAAGGCACGGTTGCCGGGAGCCCCAGCAACCCCCATTTTGTACTAGCCTTGCCGGCAAGGCATGTAACCCTATGTATAAAGCCAGGCGCAGACCCTGAGCATAAATAAATGAAGCGCTGGCGCCCTAGAATTAGCATGCATGCTAGGTTGAGTCTATCTCTCTGTTAGGGTTGATAGTGCTTGGTGGCAACTACACCCTAGCATAGAGGTCGAGTGCGTGTTCTTCTGTCTATTTTAGTCCTCTTTTTTGGATCGCAGGTTACGCAAGCATTCCTGCAGAACCATTTGGAGAAAAGAAGATGGATCGACACCCTGATCCCAGCGAGCCAAGTTGCCGGGGGGGCTGCAAGTTCAGATGAGTTTTATCTCCCCTGCTATGCGTTTCTGTATGAAACTTGAACGCATGAAACCTCCCTCGTTCCTGCGCCACCGTGCTCCCTCCTCCCCATGCCCGAAATCCCTTTCAGGCCGGAGTCTGGTTGTAGATGCGGTGGAAGGGGAAACAAGCAAGGTGCCCGATCCTACTCTACCCCTGTCGGCGTTCTGAGAACGGGGGTCCCCAGACTTGCCTGCCTGCAGCCCACGGCGTGGCTCTGCGAGCGGGCCCGTACGGTCCATCTTCACCGGCAAGCACTCAAGACTCTCGCGAGGGGCTAAGCCTCGCGAGGCGGATGACGCAAGACCTCCTCAGGAGCGGCCTCACCGGGTCGGTTCGCAAGGGGCGGAGAGTTCAAGTCAAGGCAAACCTCGCGAGGTTCTCGTGACATGAGCCATGACGATCAAGGCTAGGCGGGCGCTAGGCTGTGCAGCGTTCTTGTTTCCTCTTTGGTGCTAAGGAAGCAAGCGCAGGCGCGGAGTACCGAGGCGTCAAGCAAAGGTTTCCATATCGGTGCAACGAGACCAAGACCAGCAGGACGACAGGAGGAGGTCACCTTGGAGCCCAAGGCGGTGTCACCACTAGAGCCTTTGGCAGGCGAAGACTGCTTTTGTCAGGACAAGTTGTACTAGTTGTCCCCTTTCAAATTGGCCGTTGTGGGATCCCTTCCCGCTCAATAATTGGGAAGAGGACCGGGGCCTCTATAGATAGGACTAGCCACCACCATAGGAGGCAACTCATCAAGAGACAACTGAGCCTCAGGATCGATCTGATCTCGAGCCAACCCTTAGTCACACTCGAGCACAAGAACACCTCAACCTCAGGAAGCTGTTCTTCACCTCGTACTATTCATCCATAGCCCAAGAGCCAATCCACCACCACCACACTGGAGTAGGGCATTACACTACAACGGTGGCCCGAACCTCCCTTGTGTTCTGAGTTCGTCGAGTTAGCCCTTAAGATCTTAGCAAGCTAGGACGTGGATCGGTAGGGGGAAATCTTCGCTCACACCCCATTGTTCGAAACTTGAGGGTTTTTCCGGAACCCATGATTTGACATTTGGCGCGCCAGGTAGGGGTGCGCCGAAGCTTCCCTTCCATCGCTCCGCATCCCATCGCTTCATCGTCTCCATGGCGGACGCACGCTGCGCCCGCGCCGAGCGCTAGGCTGCCCTCGCCACCCGCGTTGCTCAGACGGCCCCTGTCAGCGGGCCACCCCGTCGTTCCCCGTCGCCTGCCGCCAACGCCACCACTGGACCGGTGGGGAACGAGCAGCAAGCATCCTCGTTGCACCCCTCGGTGCGACAGGATGGCCGCACCGCCAATCCATCGCTGACTCCTGCTGGTTCATTGTCTCATGCCCATCGCGCTCCAGCGGATGCGCAGGCCGCGCTCCTCATGGCGCACGAGCTCCTGCGCTACCGCCCAGTCGACGACCTCTATGAGGACTGGCTCGACCACATCACCAAGCTTGTCAGCGCTGCAGGGGGCCCCCTTGCACCGTCCCTCTCGCTGCCTCGCCCTCCGCTAGCTACGGGCAACGTAGCTCACGGAGCACCTCTACCACCTCTGCACCAAGACGGCGCCAAGGCGCGCGGCTCCACGGCGCGACCCACCGCGTCCGGCGCCCGTGCGTGAAGAAAGAAGCTGTCAAGAAGTCCCTCGACCACAAGAGAATGCCCCACCACTCCCTGAACCGCCGTGCCAGGATCGTTTGCTACGGCAGGGCCCCGCGCCGCTTGCCGTAGCGGCACGCGGGCGCCAAGACCAAGCTCCACCTCCAAGACGGGCCCCGGTGACCATGGCCGGCTGCCGCGCCTTCACCCCCGAGCTGCGTAGCGTCGCCTGGCCGGGCAAGTTCAAGCCAAATTTGCCTCCTCGCTACGACGGCACTCCCGACCCCGCGGAGTTCCTGCAGCTCTACGAGGTGAGCATCGAGGCGGCCAACGGCGACGAGAAAGTCATGGCGAACTGGTTCCCCATGGCGCTCAAAGACGGTGCTCGGTCGTGGCTCTTGAACCTGCCTCCAGGCTCGATCTCCTCCTGGGACGAGATGGGCGACCGCTTCATCACCTACGCCGCGTCAAGCAACAACCAGGAGAGACCCTCCAGAAGTACATCCAGTGCTTCAACAACGTTCGCCTCAAGATCCCCAAGGTGACGGACGAGGCCATCATCTCCGCGTTCTCTGATGGCGTCCGCGACGTCAAGATGAAGGAGGAGCTCACCATCCACGAGGAGTTGTGCACATCCTTGGAGCTGTTCAACCTGGCGACCAAGTGCGCAAGAGCTGAGGAGGGGCGCCTCTCCCTCCTCAAGCTCCCGGCTGCGGACCCAAAGGAGAAGAAAGCCAAGGCCAAGGACGTGAAGCGCAAGGGAGCAGCCGTGCTCACGGCGGAGCCAGACACCAAGCGCGGCAGAGACCAGCCCGAGTCATCCAAGAGCAACCGACCGTTCTGCACTTCCATAACCTGCATACCCACAACACCAACGATCGTCAAGAGCTCAGAGCCATTCGAGAGGGACGCTTCGGTCGACGCCCCGAGCGCAACGACCGGGGCTACGGCCGAGGAGGAGGACATGGTCCGTGCCAGGAGTGGCGTGACCGGCCTCATGAGGACCGCTGGCAGGATCAGCCTCGTGAGGGCGCCTGGAGGGACCAGCCTCGTGAGGATCATCCTCAGGGCAACGCCTGTCTTCCTCCACTACCACCGCCACCAAGGAGGAACGACGACCACTGTCAAGACGAGGGGGCTGGGGGCTTCCAGGAGCAGCGTGGTATCACCTGCATCTTGGGCGGAGCTCAGGCCCCAACCTCACAGCGTATCTTCAAATAGTTTGCTCATGAAGTGAATGCAGTCCTCCCCAAGCTCGAGGCCATGCGCCTGCTCAGATGGTCCAAGTGCGCCATCACCTCCAGTTCGGCAGATCAGCTCAAGTGTGCGTCCACTGTTGGTGTTCTCACCATGCTCTGTTCACCAGTCATCAGCAATGTACAAGTCACCAAGACTCTCATCGACGGCGGCGCGGGGCTGAACATCCTGTCCGTTGACACGTTCGACAACCTCCAAGTGCCGTATGACCAGCTTCAGCCTACCAAGCCTTTCTCAGGAGTGACCGACGATTCCACCACACCGATAGGGCAGGTCCGCCTCCCTGTCACCTTCGAAGAGTGCAACAACTACCGCACCGAACTCATCGACTTTGACGTTGCGCACATCTGCCTGCCATGCAACGCCATCCTCGAGTATCAAGCCCTGGCCAAGTTTATGGCGGTGACCCACCACGGCTACAATGTCCTCAAGATGCCAGGAAGCGGCGGAATCATCACGGTCCCGTGTGAAGAAAGAGACGCGGTGTGCTCCCTCGAGCGTGCCTTCCAAGCTGCAGCAATCGACGAGCCCGACAGCAAGAGCGAGTGCCCTCCTAAGGCCACCCCCAAGAAGAAGAAGCATCTGCGCCGTGCAGGACCTCAGGAGGGTGGCATCGTGAGCGGTACCTGATATGTCTCCATCGTATCTACTTTTCCAAACACTTTTGCCCTTGTTTTGGACTCTAACTTGCATGATTTGAATGGAACTAACCTGGGCTGATGCTGTTTTCAGCATACTTTCCTTGGTGTTATTTATGTGCAGAAACAAAAGTTCTCGGAATGACCTGAAACTCCACGGAACATCTATTTGCAAAATAAGATAAATACTGGAGGAAAAATCCACGTCAGGGGGCCCACACCATATCCACGAGGGTGGAGGGCGCACCTGCCCCCCTCTGGCGCGCCCCCCTACCTCATGGGCCCCCTGACGCTCCACCGACCTCCACTCCAACTCCATATATTAACTTTCGGGGAGAAAAAATCAAGGAGAAGGATTCATCACGTTTTACGATACGGAGCCACCGCCAAGCCCTAAAACCTCTCGGGAGGGCTGATCTGGAGTCCGTTCGGGGCTCCGGAGAGGGGAATCTGTCGCCGTCGTCATCATCAACCATCCTCCATCACCAATTTCATGATGCTCACCGCCGTGCGTGAGTAATTCCATCGTGAGATTTATCATGTAATTGAGTTAGTTTTGTTAGGGTTTGATCCCTAGTATCCACTATGTTCTGAGATTGATGTTTCTATGACTTTGCTATGCTTAATGCTTGTCAATAGGGCCCGAGTGCCATGATTTCAGATCTGAACCTATTATGTTTTCATGAATATATGTGAGTTCTTGATCCTATCTTGCAAGTCTATAGTCACGTACTATGTGTAATGATCCGGCAACCCCGAAGTGACAATAATCGGGACCACTCCCGGTGATGACCATAGTTTGAGGAGTTCTTGTATTCACTATGTGTTAATGCTTTGTTCTGGTACTCTATTAAAAGGAGGCCTTAATATCCCTTAGTTTCCATTAGGACCCCGCTGCCACGGGAGGGTAGGACAAAATATGTCATGCAAGTTCTTTTCCATAAGCACGTATGACTATATTCGGAATACATGCCTACATTACATTGATGAATTGGAGCTAGTTCTGTGTCACCCTATGTTATGACTGTTACATGATGAACCACATCCGACATAATTCTCCATCACCGATCCAATGCCTATGAGCTTTTCACATATTGTTCTTCGCTTATTTACTTTTCCGTTGCTACTGTTAAAATCACTACAAAACCAAAAAATATTACTTTTGCTACCGTTACCACTACTATCATATTACTTCGCTACTAAATACTTTGCTGCAGATAGTAAGTTATCCAGGTGTGGTTGAATTGACAACTCAACTGCTAATACTTGAGAATATTCTTTGGCTCCCCTTGTGTCGAATCAATAAATTTGGGTTGAATACTCTACCCTTGAAAACTGTTGCGATCCCCTATACTTGTGGGTTATCAAGACTATTTTCTAGCACCGCTGCCGGGGAGCATAGCTCTATTCTTTGAGTCACTTGGGATTTATATCTGCTGGTCACTATGAAGAACTTGAAAGACGCTAAGACAACAATTTATCCCTCAACTCGAGGGGAGGTAAGGAACTGCCATCTAGCTCTGCACTTGATTCACCTTCTATTTTGAGTAAGCTTGCGACACCTAAACCTGCTTCTTCTATTCATTCTGATATGTCGCATGTTATTGATGACGCCACTTCTGCTATGCATGATATTTATGATGAAACTACTTCTATGTTTGATACTACTGTGCCACTTGGTGAATTTCTTGATGAACAACTTGCTAGGGCTACAGTGAATGAAGTTATTGATAATTTTGATGAAAGTGATGATGAGGACTCTTCCCCTAATAAATATGAATTGCCTGTTGTCCGTGAGGGCTATGTTATGGATGAAGCAGTTGCTAACGAAATTTTTTCTTACAAAGATAGATATGATGTTAAAAATTATTGGCTAAATGGAAGCAGCAATCTCTTAATGCTAGAATGAAACCTGATCCTGCTTTTGCTACTTCACCTATATGTGTTACTGATAAGGATTATGAATTCTCTGTTGATCCTGATATAATTACTTTGGTTGAATCTGATCCTTTTCACGTCTATGAATCTGAAACTATTGTGGCACATCTTACTAAATTAAATGATATAGCCACCCTGTTCACTAATGATGAGAGAACCCGCTACCTTTATATCCTTAAAATATTTCCCTTCTCGTTAAAGGGTAATGCTAAGACTTGGTTTAATTCTCTTGATCCTGGTTGTGTGCGTAGTCCCCAGGATACGATTTATTACTTCTCTGCTAAATATTTCCCTGCTCATAAGAAACAAGCTGCTTTGAGGGAAATTTATAATTTTGTGCAAATTGAAGAAGAGAGTCTCCCACAAGCTAGGGGGAGGCTTCTCCGAGTACTTAATGCTTTGCCTGATCATCCTCTTAAGAAAAATGAAATACTTGATATCTTTTATAATGGACTAACCGATGCTTCCAGAGATTATCTGGATAGTTGTGTTGGTTCTGTTTTGAGGGAAAGAATACCGGATGAAGCTGAAATTCTATTGAATAATATGTTGACAAATGAAAATAATTGGACAGTTCTGGAGCCAGCTCCTGAGCCTATTCCTAAACCAACTCCCAAGAAGAGAGGTGTTCTATTTATCAGTCCTGAAGATATGCAAGAGGCAAAGAAATCTATGAAAGAAAAGGGTATTAAAGCTGAAGATGTTAAGAATTTACCTCCTATTGAAGAAATGCATGGTCTTAGTTTAACGCCTGCTGAAGAAACTCATGGTCTTGATAACCCGACACAGGTAGTAAAGGTAAATTCTCTCTATATATATGATAAAGCTGAAATCCCTCCTACTAAAATTGCTAGCCAATGCTTTGATGAGTTGGATAACTTCATAGTTAGGCAAGAAGATTTTAATGCTTATTTTGGTAGACAATTAAAACAAAATGCTTATACGCATGAACACTTGGGTGATTATATGTCTAGAGTTAAAGGTGAACTTAAACTCATTAGTAAACATGCTTCTATGGTTACCACTCGAGTAGAACAAGTACTTATATCTCAAATTGATTTGCTCAATGAATTGAATAGTAAGAATAATGATTATGCTATTAGAGTGGCTACTAGAACTAGTAAAATGACTTAGGAACCTTTGTATCCTGAAGGCCACCCTAAGAGAATTGAGCAAGATTCCCAGAGAAATAATATTGATGCACCTAGTCCTTCTAAAAGGAAGAAAAATAAAAATGATAGGACTTTGCAAGCTTCCAGTGAACCTGTTGCTGAAACACCTGAGAATCCAAATGATATTTCTATCTCCGATGCTGAAACACAATCTGGTAATGAACACGAGCCTAGTGAAAATGTCAATGATGATGTTCATGATGATGCTCAGCCTAGTAATGATAATGATGTAGAAATTGAACCTGTTGTTGATCTTGATAACCCACAATCAAAGAATCAACGTTATGATAAGAGAGACTTTGTTGCTAGGAAACATGGTAAAGAAAGAGAACCATGGGTTCAGAAACCCGTGCCTTTTCCTCCCAAACCATCCAAGAAAAAGGATGATGAGGATTTGAGCGCTTTGCTGAAATGATTAGACCTATCTTTTTGCGTATGCGTTTAACTGATATGCTCAAAATGAATCCTTATGCTAAGTACATGAAATATATTGTTACAAATAAAAGAAAGATACCGGAAGCTAAAATTTCCACCATGCTTGCTAATTATACTTTTAAGGGTGGAATACCTAAGAAACTAGGAGATCCAGGGGTACCAACTATACCATGCTCCATTAAAAGAAACTATGTTAAAACTGCTTTATGTGATCTTGGAGCCGGTGTTAGTGTTATGCCTCTCTCTTTATATCGTAGACTTGATTTGAACAAGTTGACACCTACTGAAATATCTTTGCAAATGGCTGATAAATAAACTGCTATACCTGTCGGTATTTGTGAGGATGTGTCTGTTGTGGTTGCAAACGTTATTATTTTAACAGACTTTGTTATTCTTGATATTCCTGAGGATGATAGTATGTCTATTATTCTTGGAAGAACTTTTTTGAATACTGTAGGGGCTGTTATTGATTGCAACAAAGGCAATGTCACTTTTCATGTTAATGGTAATGAGCATATGGTACACTTTCCGAGGAAACAACCTCACGTTTATAGTATCAATTCTATTGGAAAAATTCCATCGATTATTTTTGGAGGTTTTGAATTTCCTCTTCCTACTATCAAGAAGAAATATGATATTCTTATTATAGGGGATGTTCATATCCCCGTTGAGGTAACATAGTGTTATTCGAAATTTCTCCGGTTCCATGTTAGTCGGAATGAGTTTGTTGACAAGACCTGATCAACCTTGTTAGTGGATTCCTTTTGATGAGCATGAGATGGCTGAAACTAGAAGGCACAACCTTCTGTACCATCTTTCTACTTTGTGTTATTTAGTTGAAATAAAGTAAAAATAGTATTTTTCTTGTCTGTTTTCTGATTTATCGGTGCAATATAAAAATACCCTAAAAAAAAGTTCTCCAAATGCCCTGAAAATGGAATATGATTTTTTCTGGAATTTTTGAGAATATCTGGCATTGAGAACACAACATGAGGGGAAAGCACCTGGCCACGAGGGTGGAGGGCGCGCCCTACCCCCTAGGGCACGCCCCCTGCCTCGTGGGCCCATGGTGGCTCCCCTCCACTTATTCCTGCACCCACACACTTCTTCCTCCCAAAAAAATCACCATCCAGCTCAAGCACGAGTTCTAGCTCATTTTGCTGCGATTTTTGATCTCCTTGCTCAAAGCACCTCTCACAAAACTGCTTGGGAAGATTGTTCCTTGGTATGTGACTCCTCCATTAATCCAATTAGTTTTTGTTCTAGTGCTTTATTCATTGCAAAATTGTGCTGCCTAGGTGACCATGTTCTTGAGCTTGCATGTCAAATTTATATGGTTCCAAGCAGTTCTAATGCTTGATATGGGCTCTAGGCACTTGTAGGAGTAGTTGCTATCAATTTTGTTTAGCTTGGTTCACTTTTATTTTGAAGTTACTAAAAATTTTAGAAATTTTTCAAAGGAAGAAATATGCTTAGGAAAATGTTCCAAGGTGGTTCTTCAAGGAAGTAAGGACCCAGGCTTGCATTGCGTGATGCTGACGATGGGCCACCAAGGGACGCTCCAGTGCGGCCTTGTGAATGGCCTTCAGAAAACTTTATGGATCTGGCAGGAATCAAGGAAGAATTTAACGCATATTTGCGTAACGCTTATCTTGTGAGCTTCGAGGTAAAGAAGTGCCGCCAATACCACTATCTCACTAGTTCATTTGTGAGGAGGTTTGAATTTTCATTTTCACGTAACTCTCCAACTGTCCTGTTTGATCTCTATGAAAAATCCTATACTATGGACTTAGAGGATTTTACCACTACTTGCAAACTTCCACAATGGGTAGTGCTAGTGAACCCCGCAAATCTAAATTTAGAAATTTTCTTGCTAGTTTAACTGTGGGGGAATCTAGAGATATAGCACAAGCTACCATAGGGAGCATTTATTTTCCTGCTATACATTATTTTTCTCTCTTCATAGGTAGGTGCATAAATGGTAAAGATGAAGCATGTCACATGTGTGTCCCTGATCTCAGTATTCTTAGGAGTGCTGTGTTAGGAGACAAAACTTATAACTTGGGAGCCATTGTTGCACGTAGGTTGCATCATAATAGATTTAATGGAGATTTCTTTGGAGGAATATATGCAACCCGCTTAGCTGATTTTCTTGGTGTGGACATTTGTGAGGATGATATTGAGTTGCCTCCTACTTATTTAGACTATAATGCTATGGTCCACCACCAGTTTATCGAGAGGAATGAATCACCTCTCCGGTATCGCTTAATCTTTGACAAATGTCATGTTGTCCGTATTACTGTCCCTACTCCTGCCTTCTTTGACTATTAGGCAAAAGGAAGATATGTTATTACCAGAGAGGAGGCAGATGAGTACGAGAGGAGGGTGGAGGCAGCTCACCGCCACGCTGCAGCTCAGGAGGAAATAACTTCCGCAGCTCAGTACGATCCCGGTTACAACTATGGATATCCGCCAGGCCATCCGTGGCAAAGAACCAACTTAGGCCAAAAGCCTAAGCTTGGGGGAGTAAGTATCTCTCACCGACATTATATTTATGTTGACACACACTCATTGCTAGACGTCAGTGCTCATGCTCTTTCACTATAATATCCATGCTAGTTTATTTTCTTTTTCTTGCTTTCTTCTTGTGTGTTTGATAAACCTTAAGAAAAACCAAAAAAATTAGTGTAGCTTTTAGTTAGTTTACTTTTCTTGCTGTAGTAGTAATAATTAAAAAGAAAACTCAAAGATTTCCTGTTCTTCTTTTTGCTTGTTGGGAGCTTTCCCGAGTAAATAGTTTTTATTTCTTTTCTTTTCTTTGGGGGTCGTTAGGAGAAGACCATGATTAAATTGTTGAAGTGGCTCGTATATGCATTATTGTTGATTTAACCAAGAGCCCATATTGCCTTGTCTTCTCCTGTTTATTGAATGCTCGCAGATTCCAGCTTAGTCCAATGCACGTGCACTCTTATTATTTTCACTCCGTTCAGTCGTGGAAGTGAAAGGCAATTATGACGATATATGATGGACTGACTGAGATGAGAAAAGCTGGTATGAACTCAACCTCTCTTGTTTTTGTAAATATGATTAGTTCATCATTCCTGATTCAGCCTATTATGAATAAACATGTTTGCAATGACAATTAGAGATCATAGTTGCTCGTGCCATGCTTGATTAGCTATGAGTTATAATGGTTTACCTTGCGTGCCAACATGCTATTAAAATGGTTGTGATGCGGTATGATGGGGTGGTATCCTCCTTTGAATGATTTAAGTGACTCGACTTGGCACATGTTCACACATGTAGCTGAAACAAAATCAACATAGCCTTCACGATATTTATGTTCATGGTGGATTATATCCTACTCATGTCTGTACTCAATGTCTATTAATTTTAATGCATGTTCATGACTGTTGTCGCTCTCTAGTTGGTCGCTTCCTAGTCTTTTGCTAGCCTTCACTTGTACTAAGCGGGAATACAACTTGTGCATCCAATCCCTTAAACCCCAAAGTATTCCATATGAGTCCACTGTACCTTCCTATATGCGGTATCTACCTGCCGTTCCAAGTAAATTTGTATGTGCCAAACTCTAAACCTTCAAATAAACATTCTGTTTTGTATGCTCGAATAGCTCATGTATCAACTAGGGTTGTCCATATCTTCCATGCTAGGTGGGTTATTCTCACGATGAGTGGACTCCGGTCCTCATTCACGAGAAAATGGCTGGTCACCGAGATGCCCAGTCCCATGTTTTATGCAAACTAAATCAAAATAATTGCAAACAAAACTCCCCCTGGGACTGTTGCTAGTTCGAGGCACTCGTTGTTTCGAGCAAGCCATGGATTGATGCTTGTTGGTGGAGGGGGAGTATAAACTTTACCATTATGTTTGGGAACCGCCTATAATGTGTGTAGCATGGAAGATATCGCCATCTCTTGGTTGTTATGTTGACAATGAAACTATGCCGCTCAAAATATTATTTATCTCTATTTAAAAACCGAGCTCTGCCACCTCTACAAATCCCTGCTTCCCTCTGCGAAGGGCCTATCTATTTACTTTTTTTTGTTGAGTCATCACCCTCTTATTAAAAAGCACTAGCTGGAGAGCGCAGCTGTCATTTGCATCCATTACTATTAATTTATATTGGGTATGACTATGACAGGGTCTATTTTACCATGAATTACAATGTCTAGTCAGTCCTTGTTCTTTAAAGGTGCTCTGCATTTATGTTTTGCGGTCTCAGAAAGGGCTAGCGAGATACCATCTTGTTATATAATATCATGATTGTTTTGAGAAAGTGTTGTCATCCGAGATTTATTATTATTGCTCGCTAGTTGATTATGACATTGATATGAGTAAACATGAGACCTAAGAGTTATTGCAAATGTGGTTATCCATAATCTTTGCTGAAAACTTGAATGCTGTCTTTACATATTTACAACTACGAGAGCAAACAGAGTTTGTAAAAGTTTTTCTTTATCACTTTCAGTTTATCAACTGAATTGCTTGAGGAGAAGCAAAGGTTTAAGCTTGGGGGAGTTGATACGTCTCCATCGTATCTACTTTTCCAAACACTTTTGCCCTTCTTTTGGACTCTAACTTACATGATTTAAATGGAACTAACCCAGACTGACGCTATTTTCAGCAGACTTTCCATGGTGTTATTTATGTGCAGAAACAAAAGTTCTCGAAATGACCTGAAACTCCACGGAACATCTATTTGCAAAATAAGAAAAATACCCGAAGAAAAATCCACATCAGGGGGGCCACACCCTGTCCACGAGGGTGGAGGGCGTGCCCCCCTACCTCGTGGGCCCCCTGACGCTCCACCGACCTCAACTCCCACTCCATATATTCACTTTCGAGGAGAAAAAAATCAAGGAGAAGGATTCATCGCGTTTTACGATACGGAGCCGCTGCCAAGCCCTAAAACCTCTCGGGAGGGCTGATTTGGAGTCCGTTCGGGGCTCCGGAGAGGGGAATCTGTCGCCATCGTCATCATCAACCATCCTCCATCACCAATTTCATGATGCTCACCACCGTGCATGAGTAATTCCATCGTAGGCTTGCTGGACGATGATGGGTTGGATGAGATTTATCATGTAATCGAGTTAGTTTTGTTAGGGTTTGATCCCTAGTATCCACTATGTTCTGAGATTGATGTTGCTATGACGTTTCTATGCTTAATGCTTGTCACTAGGGCCCGAGTGCCATGATTTCAGATCTGAACCTATTATGTTTTCATGAATATATGTGAGTTCTTGATCCTATCTTGCAAGTCTATAGTCACCTACTATGTGTTATGATCCGGCAACCCCGAAGTGACAATAATCGGGACCACTCCCGGTGATGACCATAGTTTGAGGAGTTCATGTATTCACTATGTGTTAATGCTTTGTTCCGGTACTCTATTAAAAGGAGGCCTTAATATCCCTTAGTTTCCATTAGGACCCCGCTGCCACGGGAGGGTAGGACAAAATATGTCATGCAAGTTCTTTTCCATAAGCACGTATGACTATATTCGGAATACATGCCTACATTACATTGATGAATTGGAGCTACCTCTTCAGGACCGGCCTCTCTAGGATGCCTCGCGAGGAGTGAAGATATCAAGGTGGGGCGAACCTCGCGAGGCTCTCGTGACATGAGCCATGACGATCGACACTAGGTGGGGGCCAGCGCACGCAACGTCCTTGTTTCCTCTTTGGTGCTAAGGAGGCAAGCGCAGGCGCAGAGTACTGAGGCATCAAGCAAAGGTTTCCATATCAGTGCAACGAGACCAAGACCAGCAGGCCAGGAGGACCGAGGTCACCATGGAGCCCAAGACGGTGTCACTGATAACCCACAAGTGTAGGGGATCGCAACAGCTTTCGAGGGTAGAGTATTCAACCCAAATTTATTGATTCGACACAAGAGGAGCCAAAGGATATTCTCAAGTTTAGCAATTGAGTCAATTCAACCACACCTGGATAACTCAATATCTACAGCAAAGTATTTAGTAGCAAAGTAATATGATAGTAGTGGTAACCGTAACAAAAGAGTAACGAAAGCAAAAGTAATATTTTTGGTATTTTGTAGTGATTGTAACAATAGCAACGGGAAAGTAAATAAGTGAAGACCAGTATATGGAAAACTCATAGGCATTGGATCGGTGATGGAGAATTATGCCGGATGTGGTTCATCATGTAACAGTCATAACATAGGGTGACACAGAACTAGCTCAAATTCATCAATGTAATGTAGGCATGTATTCCGAATATAGTCATACGTGCTTATGGAAAAGAACTTGCATGACACCTTTTGTCCTACCCTCCCGTGGCAGCAGGGTCCTAATGGAAACTAAGGGATATTAATGCCTCCTTCTAATAGAGAACCGAAACAAAGCATTAGCACATAGTGAATACATGAACTCCTCAAACTATGGTCATCACTGGGAGTGGTCCCGATTATTGTCACTTCAGGGTTGCCGGATCATAACACATAGTAGGTGACTATAGACTTGCAAGATAGGATCAAGAACACACATATATTCATGAAAACATAATAGGTTCAGATCTGAAATCATGGCACTCAGGCCCTAGTGACAAGCATTAAGCATAGCAAAGTCATAGCAACATCAATCTCAGAACATAGTGGATACTAGGGATCAAACCCTAACAAAACTAACTCGATTACATGATAGATCTCATCCAACCCATCACCGTATAGCAAGCCTACAATGGAATTACTCATGCATGGTGGTGAGCATCATGAAATTGGTGATGGAGGATGGTTGATGATGACGACGACGACGAATCCCCCTCTCCGGAGCCCCGAACGGACTCCAGATCAGCCCTCCCGAGAGGTTTTAGGGCTTGGCGGTGGCTTCGTATCATAAAACGTGATAATTTGTTCTCCTTCATTTTTTTCTCCCCGAAAGCAAATATATAGAGTTGGAGTTGGCATCGGAGGAGCCTCAGGGGGCCCACGAGATAGGGGGCGCGCCCTAGGGGGGGCGCCCCCCACCCTCGTGGACAGGGTGTGGGCCCCCTGGTCTTCATCTTTGGCAAGGATTTTTTATTATTTTTAACTAGATGTTCCGTGAAGTTTGAGGTCATTCCGAGAACTTTTGTTTTCTGCCCATAAAACAACATCACGGCAATTCTGCTAAAAACAGCGTCAGTCCGGGTTAGTTCCATTCAAATCATGCAAGTTAGAGTCCAAAACAAGGGCAAAAGTGTTTGTAAAAGTAGATACGATGGAGACGTTTCAACTTCCCCAAGCTTAAACCCTTGCTTGTCCTCAAGCAATTCAGTTGATAAACTGAAAGAGAAAGAAAAACTTTCACAAACTCTGTTTGCTCTTGTTGTTGTAATTATGTAAAGCCAACATTCAAGTTTTCAACAAGGATTATGACTAGCCTCATTTGCAATAATTCCCAGGTCTCATGATTACTCATATCAATAGCATAATCCACTAGCGAATCATAATAATAAATCTCGGATGACAACACTTTCTCAAAAACAATTATAATATGATATAACAAGATGGTATCTCGCTAGCCCTTTCTGAGACCACAAAACATAAATGCAGAGCACCTTTAAAGATCAAGGACTGACTAGACATTGTAATTCATGGTAAAAGAGATCCAATCATAGTCATACCCAATATAAATTAACATCAATGAATGCAAATGACAGTTGTGCTCTCCAGCTAGTGCTTTTTAATAAGAGGGTGATGACTCAACATAAAAGTAAATAGGTAAGCCCTTCGCAGAGGGAAGCAGGGATTTGTAGAGGTGCGGGAGCTCGGTTTTGAAATAGAGATAAATAATATTTTGAGAGGCATACTTTCTTTGTCAACATAACAACTAAGAGATGGCGATATCTTCCATGCTACACACATTATAGGCGGCTCCCAAACAGAATGGTAAAGTTTATACTCCCCCTCCACCAACAAGCATCAATCCATGACTTGCTCAAAACAACAAGTGTCTCCAACTAGAAACAGTCCCAGGGGGAGTTTTGTTTGCAATTATTTTGATTTAGTTTGCATAAAGCATGGGACTGGGCATCCCGGTGACCAGCCATTTTCTCGTGAATGAGGAGCGGAGTCCACTCCTCTTGAGAATAACCGGCCTAACATGGAAGATAAGGGAAGCCCTAGTTGATACATGAGCTATTCGAGCATACAAAAAAAATGTTTATTTGAAGGTTTAGAGTTTGGCACGTACAAATTTACTTGGAACGGCAGGTAAATACCGCATATAGGAAGGTATTGTTGACTCGTATGGAATAACTTTGGGGTTTAAGCGATTGGATGCACAAGCAGTATTCCCGCTTAGTACAAGTGAAGGCTAGCAAAGGACTGGGAATCGACCAACTAGAGAGCGACAACAGTCATGCACATGCATTAAAATTAATAAACATTGGATGCAAACATGAGTAGGATATAATCCACCATGAACATAAATATCGTGAAGGCTATGTTGATTTGTTTCATCTACATGTGTGAACATGTGCCAAGTCAAGTCACTTAAATCATTCAAAGGAGGACACCACCCCATCATACCACATCACAACCATTTTAATAGCATGTTGGCACGCAAGGTAAACCATTATAACTCATAGCTAATCAAGCATGGCACGAGCAACCATGATCTCTAATTGTCATTGCAAACATGTTTATTCATAATAAGCTGAATCAAGAACGATGAACTCATCATATTTACAAAAACAAGAGAGGTCGAGTTCATACCAGCTTTTCTCATCTCAGCCAGTCCATCATATATCATCATAATTGCCTTTCACTTGCACGACCGAACGATGTGAATAATAATAAGAGTGCACGTGCATTGGACTAAGCTGGAATCTGCGAGCATTCAATAAACAGGAGAAGACAAGGTAATATGGGCTCTTGGTTAAATCAACATTAATGCATATAAGAACCACTTCAACAATTTAATTATGGTCTTCACCTATCGACCCCCAAAGAAACGAAAAGAAATAAAACTATTTACACAGGAAAGCTCCCAACAAGCAAAAGAAGAACGGGAAATATTTTTGGTTTTTGTTTTTAATTTTTACTACTACAGCATGAAAGTAAACTAGCTAGAAGCTATTACTAATTTTTTGGTTTTTCTTAAGGTTTAACAAACACACAAGAAGAATGCAGGAAAAAGAAAATAAACTAGCATGGATATTGCAGTGAAAGAGTATGAGCACCGACATCTAGCAATGAGTGTGTGTAAACATAAATGTACTGTCGGTGGGAAATACGTACTCCCCCAAGCTTAGGCTTTTGGCCTAAGTTGGTTCATTGCCAGGGATGGCCTGGAGGATACCCGTAGGTGTATCTGGGGTCGTACTGCGATGCAGCGACTATTGCCGCCTGAGCTGCAGCGTGGCGTCAGGCTGCCTCTGCTCTCCTCTCATACTCATGTGCCTCCTCTCTGGTAATGGTATATCTTCCTTTTGTCTGAGAATCAAAGAAGGCAGGAGCAGGGAGAGTAATACGGACAACATGTCGTTTGTTAAAGATTAGTCGATACTGGAGAGGTGATTCAATCCTCTCGACAAACTGATGGGAGGCCATAGAATTAATATCTAAATAAGCAAGAGGTAACTCCATATCACCCTCACGAACGTCCACCTCAAGAAAATTAGCTAAGTGGGTTGCATAAATTCCTCCAAAGAAATCTCCATTATATCTATTATGATGCAACCTACGAGCTACAATGGCTCCCATATGATAAGATTGGTCTCCTAACACAACACTCCTGAGAATGCTAAGGTCAGGGACACACATGTGACATGCTTCATCCTTAGCATTTATGCACCTACCTATGAAGAGAGCAAAATAACGTATAGCGGGAAAGTGAATGCTCCCTATGGTAGCTTGCGTTATATCTCTAGATTCCCCTTCAATTATGCCAGCAAGAAAGTCTCTAAATTCAGATTTACGGGGATCAATAGTACTACCCCATTGTGGAAGTTTGCAAGCAAAAGCAAAATCCTCTAAGTCCATGATATAAGATTTGTCATAAAGATCAAACATGACTGAAGGAGAATTACGCGAAGATGAAAATTCAAACCTCCTCACAAATGAGCTAGTGAGTTGATGGTATTGGGGGCATTTGTCTGCCTCAAAGTCCACAAGATCGGCGTTACGCAAATATGCGTTAAATTCTTCTTTGATTCCCACTCGATCCATAAAATTTTCCGAAGGCCATTCACAGGGCGGCACTGGAGCGTCCCTTGGGGGCTCCTCATCAGCATCACGCATTGCAATCCTGGGGCCTTGCTTCCTTGAAGAACCACCTTGGAACATCTTCCTAAGCATATTATTTTCTCTGAAAAATTTCTGAAATTTTTAGTAACTTAAAACAAAAGTGAACCAACTTCAATAAAATTGATAGCAACTTCTCCTACAAGTGCCTAGAGCCTATATCAAGCATTAGAACTACTTGGAACCATATAAATTTGATATGCAAGCTCAAGAACATGGTCACCTATGCAGCACAAATTTGCAATGAATAAAGCACTAGAACAAAAACTAATTGGACCAATGGAGGAGTCACATACCAAGGAACAATCTCCCCAAGCAGTTTTCCGAGAGGTGCTTTGAGCAAGGAGATCGAAAATCGCAGCAAAGTGAGCTAGAACTCGTGCTTGAGCTGGTTATTCATGTTTGGGGGAGGAAGAAGAAGAGGATGGATGCAGGAATAAGTGGAGGAGGGCCACCATAGGCCCACGAGGCAGGGGGGCGTGCCCTGGGGGGTAGGGCGTGCCCTCCACCCTCGTGGCCAGGTGGCAGCTCCCCCCGTGGTGTTTTCAGTACCAAAAATCCTCAAATATTTCCGAAAAAATCATATTAAATTGGCATGGCATTTGGGGGACTTTTATTTTCGGGATATTTTATATTGCACGAATAAATGAGGAAACAGACAGAAAAATACTATGTTTACTTTATTTCAACTAAATAACAGAAAGTGGTACAGAAGGTTGTGCTTCTAGTTTCATCCATCGCATTCTCATCAAAAGGAATCCACTAACAAGGTTGATAAAGTCTTGTTAACAAACTCATTTTGATTAACATGGAACCGGAGAAATTTTGAAGAACACTAAGTTACCTCAACGGGGATATGCACGTCCCCTATAATAAGAATATCATATTTCTTCTTGACAGTAGGAAGAAGAAATTCAAAACCTCCAAAAATAATCGATGGAATTTTTCCAATAGAGTTGATACTATGAACTTGAGGTTGTTTCCTCGGAAAGTGTACCGTATGCTCATTACCATTAACATGAAAAGTGGCATTGCCTTTGTTGCAATCAATAACAGCCCCTTCAGTATTCAGAAAAGGTCTTCCAAGAATAGTAGACATAATATCGTCCTCGGGAATATCAATAATAACAAAGTCCGTTAAAATAGTAACGTTTGCAACCACAATAGGCACATCCTCACAAATACCGACAGGTATAGCAGTTGATTTATCAGCCATTTGCAAAGATATTTCAGTAGGTGTCAACTTATTCAAATCAAGTCTAGATATAAAGAGAGAGGCATAACACTAACACCGGCTCCAAGATCACATAAAGCAGTTTTAACATAATTTCTTTTAATGGAGCATGGTATAGTAGGTACTCCTGGATCTCTAAGTTTCTTCGGTATTCCACCCTTAAAAGTATAATTAGCAAGCATGGTGGAAATTTCAGCTTCCGGTATATTTCTTGTATTAGTGACAATATCTTTCATATATTTAGCATAAGGATTCAATTTGAGCATATCAGTCAATCGCATACGCAAAAAGATAGATCTAATCATTTCAGCAAAGCGCTCAAAATCCTCATCATCCTTTTTCTTGGATGGTTTAGGAGGAAATGGCATGGGTTTCTGAACCCATGATTCTCTTTCTTTACCATGTTTCCTAGCAACAAAGTCTCTTTTATCATAACGTTGATTATTTGATTGTGGGTTATCAAGATCAACACCAGGTTCAACTTCTACATCATTATCATTACTAGGTTGAGCATCATCATGAACATCATCATTAGCATTTTCACTAGGTTCATGTTCATTACCATATTGTGTTTCAGCATCAGAAATAGATATATCATTTGGATTATCAGGTGGTTCAGCAATAGGTTCACTAGATGTTTGCAAAGTCCTATCATTTTTCTTTTTCTTCTTTTTAGAAGAACTAGGTACTTAAATATTATTTCTCTGAGAGTCTTGCTCAATTCTCTTAGGGTGGCCTTTAGGATACAAAGGTTCCTGAGTCATTCTACCAGTTCTAGTAGCCACTCTAACAGCATAATCATTTTTCTTACTATTCATTTCATCGAGAAATTCTTTTTGAGCCTTAAGTACTTGTTCTACTTGAGTGGTAACCATAGAAGCATGTTTGCTAACAAGTTTAAGTTCACCTCTAATATTAGCCATATAATCACCCAAGTGTTTAATCATATAAGCATTTTGTTTTAATTCTCTACCAAAATAAGCATTAAAATTTTCTTGTTTGACAATGAAATTATCAAACTCATCAAAGCATTGTCTAGCAGACTTATAGTGAGGAATATCACCTTCATCAAATCTATAGAGAGAATTTACCTTTACTACATGTGTCGGGTTATCGGGATCAGGAGGTTCTTCAATAGGTAATGGATTAAGATCATATGTTTCTTCAACAGGCGGTAAATTAAGACCATGTATTTCTTCAATAGGAGGTAAATTCTTAACATCTTCAGCTTTAATACCTTTTTCTTTCATAGATTTCTTTGCCTCTTGCATATCTTTAGGACTGAGCAATAGAACACCTCTCCTCTTCAGAGTTGGTTTAGGAATAGGCTCAGTAATTGGCTCTGGAGCTGGCTCAGGAGGTGCCCAATTATTTTTATTTGTCAACATATTATTCAATAAAATTTCAGCTTCATCCGGTGTTCTTTCCCTGAAAAGAGAACCAGCACAACTATCCAAGTAATCTCTGGAAGCATCTGTTAGTCCAATATAAAAGATATCCAGTATTTCATTTTTCTTAAGAGGATGATCAGACAAAGCATTAAGTAACTTGAGAAGCCTCCCCCAAGCTTGTGGGAGACTCTCTTCTTCAATTTGCACAAAGTTGTATATTTCCTTTAAAGCAGCTTGTTTCTTATGAGCAAGGAAATATTTAGCAGAGAAGTAATAAATCATATCCTGGGGACTACGCACACAACCAGGATCAAGAGAATTAAACCATATCTTAGCATCACCCTTTAATGAGAATTAAAATATTTTAAGAATATAAAAATAGCGAGATCTCTCATCATTAATGAACAGGGTGGCTATATCATTTAATTTAGTAAGATGTGCCACAACAGTTTCAGATTCATAACCATGGAAAGGATCAGATTCAACCAAAGTAATTATATAAGGATCAACAGAGAATTCATAATCCTTATCGGGAACACAAATAAGTGAAGTAGCAAAAGCAGGGTCAGGTTTCATTTTATCTCTAAGAGATTCTTTACTCCATTTAATTAATAGCCTCTTAAGTTCATGACTATCTTTGCAAGCTAAAATAGCTGCAGAAGCTTCCATATCAAAAACATAACCCTTAGGAATAACAGGCCTATCTTCATCATCACTTTCATCAATATAATCAGATTCAATAATTTCTTTCTCTCTAGCCCTAGCAATTTGTTCATCAAGAAATTCACTAAGGGGCACAGTATTATCAGCCATAGAAGTAGTTTCATCATAAGTATCATGCATAGCAGAAGTGGCATCATCGATAACATGTGACATATCGGAACGAATAGCAGAAGCAGGTTTAGGTGTCGCAAGCTTACTCATAACAGAAGGTGAATCAAGTGCAGAGCTAGATGGCAGTTCCTTACCTCCCTTCGTAGTTGAGGGATAAATTGTTGTCTTAGCGTCTTTGAAGTTCTTCATAGTGTCCAGCAGATATAAATCCCAAGTGACTCAAAGAATAGAGCTATGCTCCCCGGCGATGGCGCTAGAAATTAGTCTAGATAACCCACAAGTGTAGGGGATCGCAAGCTTTCGAGGGTAGAGTATTCAACCCAAATTTATTGATTCGACACAAGGGGAGCCAAAGAATATTCTCAAGTATTAGCAGTTGAGTTGTCAATTCAACCACACCTGGATAACTCAATATCTACAGCAAAGTATTTAGTAGCAAAGTAATATGATAGTAGTGGTAACGGTAAAAAAGAGTAATGAAAGCAAAAGTAATATTTTTGGTATTTTGTAGTGATTGTACAATAGCAACGGGAAAGTAAATAAGCAAAGACTAGTATATGGAGAACTCGTAGGCATTGGATCGGTGATGGATAATTATGCTGGATGTGGTTCATCATGTAACAGTCATAACATAGGGTGACACAGAACTAGCTCCAATTCATCAATGTAATGTAGGCATGTATTCCGAATTAGTCATACGTGCTTATGGAAAAGAACTTGCATGACATCTTTTATCCTACCCTCCCGTGGCAGCGGGGTCCTAATGGAAACTATGGGATATTAAGGCCTCCTTTTAATAGAAAACCGAAACAAAGCATTAGCACATAGTGAATACATGAACTCCTCAAACTATGGTCATCACCGGGAGTGGTCCCGATTATTGTCACTTCGGGGTTGCCGGATCATAACACATAGTAGGTGACTGTAGAATTGCAAGATAGGATCAAGAACACACATATATTCATGAAAACATAGTAGGTTCAGATCTGAAATCATGGCACTCGGGCCCTAGTGACAAGCATTAATCATAGCAAAGTCATAGCAACATCAATCTCAGAACATAGTGGATACTAGGGATCAAACCCTAACAAAACTAACTCGATTACATGATAGATCTCATCCAACCCATCACCGTCCATCAAGCCTACGATGGAATTACTCACGCACGGCAGTGAGCATAATGAAATTGGTGATGGAGGATGGTTGATGATGACGACGGCGACGAATCCCCCTCTCCGGAGCCCCGAACGGACTCCAGATCAGCCCTCCCGATAGGTTTTAGGGCTTGGCGGCTCCGTATCGTAAAACACGATGATTTCTTCTCCTTCATTTTTTTCTCCCCGAAAGAATATATATAGAGTTGGAGTTGGCATCAGAGGAGCCTCAGGGGGCCCACGAGGTAGGGGGCGCGCCCTAGGCGGGGCGTGCCCCACCCTCATAGACAGGGTGTGGGCCCCGTGGTCTTCATCTTTGGCAAGGATTTTTTATTATTTTTAACTAGATGTTCCATGGAGTTTCAGGTTATTCTGAAAACTTTTGTTTTCTGCACATAAAACAACATCACGGCAATTCTGCTGAAAACAGCGTCAGTCCGGGTTAGTTCCATTCAAGTCATGCAAGTTAGAGTCCAAAACAAGGGCAAAAGTGTTTGGAAAAGTAGATACAACGGAGACGTATCAGTCACCACCAGAGCCCTTTTGCAGGCGAAGACCACTTTTGTCAGGATAGCTTGTACTAGTTGTCCCCTTTCAAATTGACCGCCGTTGTTGGCTCCCTTCCCGCTCAATATTTGGGAAGAGGACCAGGGCCTATATAAGTAGAACTAGCCACCACCGTAGAGGCATCTCATCTGGGACTGGATCCATTCCATCCTCACATCCACAAGTTCGCAGAGCACAAGAACACCTCAACCTCAGGAGGCTATTCTTCCCCTTGTACTATTCACCATCAGCCCAAGAGGCAATCCACCACCACACACTGGAGTAGGGTGTTACACCACAACGGTGGCCTGAACCGCGAGATCTTAGTGAGCTAGGGCGTGGATCGGTAGGAGGGAAAGAACTTCGCGCGCACCCCTGAGTTCGAACCTTAAGGGTTGTGCCGGAACCCCAGATCCGACATTTGGCGGTCTAGGTAGGGTGCGCCCATAGCTTCCCTTCCGTCGATCGTCGCTCCGTCGTCTCCATGGCGGACGCTCGCCGCGCTAGAGCTGAGCGCCAGGCTGCCCTTACCGCCCGCGTTGCTCAGACGGCTCCCGTTGGCGAGCCACCCCGTCGTTCCCCGTCGCCTACCGCCAACGCCGCCACCAGCCCAACAGGGAACGAGCAGCAAGCGTCCTCGCTGCACCCATCGGTGCGGCAGGACGGTCGCACCGCCACTCCATCGCTGACCCCGGCCGGTTCCTCGTCCCACGCACGTCGCGCTCCCATGGACGCGCAGGCTGCGCTCCTCATGGCGAACGAGCTCCTGCGCTATCACCCGGTCGACAACCTCTACGAGGACTGGCTCGACCGCGTCGCCGAGCTCGTCCGCGCCGCAGGGGGCTCCCGACGCCGTCCCTCTCTCTGCCACGCCCTCCGCCAGCCACGGGTGACGTGGCTCATGGAACGCCTCCACCTTCTCTTCCCCAAGATAGTGCTTGGCACCAAGGCGCGCGGCCCCACAGCGCGATCCACCATGCCCGGTGCCCCGCGCGAAGAGAGAAGCTGCCAGGAGATTCCTCGGCCGCGAGAAGCTACACCTGCTCTCCCCATGCCACCTCACCAAGACCGCACGCTGCCTGTGGTGGCGGCACGCGGGCCTCACAAGACCAGGCTCCACCTCCGAGACGGGCCCCGGCGACCACAGCCGGCTGTCGTGCCTTCACCCCCGAGCTGCGTAGCGTCGCCTGGCCGGGCAAGTTCAAGCCGGATCTGCCTCCTCGCTACGACGGCACCCTTGACCCCGCGGAGTTCCTGCAGCTCTACGAGCTGAGCATCGAACCGGCCAACGGTGACGAGAAAGTCATGGCGAACTGGTTCCCAATGGCGCTCAAAGACGGTGCCTGTTCATGGCTCTTGAACCTTCCTCAGGGCTCGATCTCCTCCTGGGACGAGATGCGCGACCGCTTCGTCACCAACTTCCAGGGCACTCGCGACCGCCCGCTGGCCGCGGGTGACCTGCGCCGCATCAAGCAACAACCAGGAGAGACCCTCCAGAAGTACATCCAGCGCTTCAACAACACTCGCCTCAAGATCCCTAAGGTCACGGACGAGGCCATCATCTCCGCGTTCTCTGACAGCGTCCGCGACATCAAGATGAAGGAGGAGCTTGCTATCCACGAGGAGTTGTGCACATATCAGGAGTTGTTCAACCTAGCGACCAAGTGCGCAAGAGCTGAGGAGGGGCGCCTCTCCCTCCTTGAGCTGCCAGCTGTGGGCGCAGAGGAAAAGAAGGCCAAGGCCAAGGACATGAAGCGCAAGGAAGCAGCCGACCATTCTGTGCCTTCCACAACCTGAACACCCACAACACCAGCGACTGTCAAGAACTCAAAGCCATTTGCGAAGGACGCTTCGGTCGACGCCCCCGGGCGCAGCGACCGAGGCTACGACCAAGGAGGAGGACGTGGAGGCGGACGCTGGGACGACCGTGGCCCATGCTAGGAATGGCGCGACAGGCCTCGTGAGGACCGCTGGCAGGAACATCCTCACGAGGGCGCCTAGAGGGACCATCCTCGTGAGGATCATCCTCAGGGCAACATCGGTCTTCCCCCGCTGCCGCCACCACCAAGAAGGAATAACGACCACCATCAAGACGAGGGGGATGGGGGCTTCCAAGAGCCGCGTGCTATCACTTGCATCTTGGGCGTCACTCAGGCCCCAGCCTCGCAGCGTATCTTCAAACAGTTTGCTCGTGAAGTGAATGCAGTCCTCCCCAAGCTCGAGGCCACGCACCCGCTTAGGTGGTCCTAGTGTGCTAGCACCTTCAACTCGGCAGATCAGCTCAAGTGCATAGCCACTGCTGGCGCCCTCCCGATGCTTTGCTTACCAGTCATCAGCAACGTGCAAGTCACCAAACCCTCATCGATGGCGGCGTAGGGCTCAACGTCTTGTCCTACGACACATTCGACAACCTTCATGTGCCCTATGAGAAGCTTCAGCCTACCAAACCTTTCTCAGGAGTGACCGACGGCTCCACCACACTGATAGGACAGGTCCGCCTCCCTGTCACCTTCGGAGAACGCAAGAACTACCGCTCTGAGCTCATCGACTTCGACGTCGCGCACATCCGTCTGCCATACAACGCCATCCTCGAGTATCCACCCCTGACCAAGTTCGTGGCCGTCAGCCACCACGGCTATAATGTCCTCAAGATGCCGGGAAGCGGCGGAATCATCACGGTCCCATGCGAAGAAAGAGATGCGGTATTCTCCCTCGAGCGTGCCTTCCAAGCTGCAGCAATCGACGACCCCGATAGCAAAGGCGAGGGCCCTCCTAAGGCACTCCCCAAGAAGAAGAAACAGTTGCGCTATGCAGGATCTCAGGAGGATGGTGTCGTCACTGGAACCTCATCAGGATCAGCGTCCTCTCCAGGGGTGCCTCCCTCCATCGCATAGGAAGGCATGCCCGGCGCCCACCTCAGGCAGGGCTCGAGGGCTCTCTTTTGGAGGGCCTCAGACCTTGCCAACCTCACGAGGGAGGCCCTCGGGCACCACTTGGAGGCGTGCTTCGCGATACGTTTCCCTCAGGAGAACACAGGGCAAGGAGCACCCACCGCTCAGGAGTTCATCACCAAGACCACTCAGGAACTGCAAGACGCAAGGGCCATGCACGGCGAGCACCGCTCACATGGCGCAGCTCCACATCCAGGCGAGGATGTCAGGCTGCGCGTCTGCATCGACATTCCAGGGCTCAATAGGGCTGCATCTCAGGAGCCTTTCCGGCCTTCGCGCGTAGGCCGTTGCAAGGGTCCACCACACAGCTACGTTCGCATGCCTTTCGGCATGCCGAGCGTGACGTCAGCCTATCAGCGCAACCTACGGCGTGTCCTGGCAGCTCAGGAAGCGAGGCACCACACCGTCCTGGCAGAGATGGAGACGGTCCTCAGGGAACCACCTGAGCCCCCAGAGCCTCCTGAGGCTCAGGGCCCCGGTGGCTCGTGAGGATCTACTCCCTTGCGGCACGCCTTCAGCTGCACCAACTCTCCTTCGTCTACAAAACCAGGTGACATTTTACAAGTTCGTTTAGCTGGGAGCGCCCCTCGGGCTGCATTATTCCCAGGCCGCGTGGGTCCGTCCCTGTGGCATGTATCCCTTTTGCTTATGTCTCTAGTTTACCCTGTTGGGGGCGCCCCTCGGGTTGCATCATCCCCAAGCCGCTCGGGCCTGACCCAGTGGCATGTATCTTTCTGCATTTACCTAAGCTGGTTTGCCGTCCATGCTTAACCTTCCTATGATTGTCACCTGCCCAATTATCACCTGCTTGATCGTCACCTCCCTTGGGGCCTCCTCACACAGGCACGGGCTGGTGCATGGGTCCGTCCCTGCCACGCCGACAAACCTGAGTGGTCGAGCTCTGGCTCGCGGCACGCCTCGCGCACGTCACCTCATCAGGCCATCAGTGCCTCCATCTCCCCACAGAGCAACCAGTGGCAGACTAGCAACCATGACGGCAAAACCGTGTTTTATCCTTATGCTGGCTCGCAGGAATATCACGAGGATAGCCCAGGCGGCACAGCAAGCTCCCACCTCTTCCAAGTAATCCTCTTGCATGTTAAAAGGGGGGTCCTGAGCATCGCGACTCAGGAGCTCTTACTGGCTCTCCAGCCCTCACCCCTGGCCTTGTCCTCGGCATCGCGACCTGGCATACGAGCGGCGGCTGAGCTCGCTCGAGGGCCGGGACCTGAGGACGTAGAGCACGAAGGAAAGCATTGGAAGGGGGAGGACATGTACGGGCCTAACCTAGCTACGTTGCGGATGATTGCGCACAAGTCTGGTGCAGTGCGAAGAATCGACCCCGAACCGCCAAGATAAGTCTCGTTCGCGGATTGGCTAATTGTTGGAGCCTAAGGGCCATGCTCACCGCAGCCCTATTGTGGCCACGTCAACTCCCTTTCTTGCCTTACCATGGCTGCTTGAGCACTAAAGGGGACCTCCTGAGCATCGCGCCTCTGGGGCTCTTACTGGACCTCGGGCCGCACACCTCCTAGCCTTCACTATGGCACGCGACCTGGCATACCAGCGACGGCTGTAGCCTGCCTAGGGACCGGGACCTGTCAGCGTACAAGCTATAGCGAGGATGAAAAGGGGAGACTGAGCCTTAACAGGACATGTGTTCGCAAGTTTTTATAACATGGAATATATGCGCAAAAGTCATTACGGATCCTTTACACACCTCCACAGGGTACTTCATGATTCTTCGCAGGGAACGAAAATGAGAACTAAGAGGAATCCTATCTACACCCTCCCGTGGCGGACGCCATCATCAACAATGGGCCACGGGAGGCCGGCGCCAACCCCATCCAGATCAGCGGCGGCGACGGCCGGCCGCCGCGGCCCTGCTCCGAGACCGGCGAGAGCTCGGGGGCACGTAGCTATCGTCACTCGTCTCTAGAGTCTCATAAAGCTCAGGAGAATCGCTAGACTCCCATCGGATGCTGCTGCTGGAGCAGCCGCGAGCGGAGCGCGCGTCAGCCTGGCGCTCCCCTCCAGGGCAACACTACAGGCGGCGGCCCTCCGCGTCGAAGACCTTGAAGAAGAGCGTGGTGGCACCGCCATACTCAAAGTGGATCATGAGGGTGCCTTCCGCATGGCAAATCTGCGCAACCTCGCCCCAGCCGCGGGTCATGAAGATCTTGCCGGTGGGGACCGCTTCGATCTCTGCTCCGGTCACCGGAGCGTCGCAATCGGCATGCTGCAGCCAGAGCTCGAGAGGCCCCCTCGGCGGCATCACGTCGGAGAAGAACCGCGGGAAGCGAATCCAAGAGCTTGGGGGCATCGGCGCCCATAGCACGAGCTCGCACGAGGAATCCAAGGCGTGGATTCCAGGGGCGATAACGCGTGTCGCCGTGGTGCGGCAACCACGGGCGCGGCGCGGGCGGCACTACTCGTCGCTCCACCCTCCTGAGCCCTCGGCTCGGGCGTACAAGGGTAGCGGGTACCCTGGAGGAGGCCGCTCGCACCAAGGCCTCGTCACCACCTGCATCGCTGCTTCGTCGCGATGGTGAACCTGCCTCTTCTTCGGCGGAAGCGGCCCTGGATCATCGCGGGGGGCCTTTCCTTTCTCTTTAGCGGAGAACCTTCGGATAGGCGCCATTGCTGCTAGTGGGGGAGCAAGGAGGAAGAAGCAAGTGAACCAAGAAGAGATGGGGGACGGGGGCTCCGCCCCCTCCCCTTTTATAGCGGAAGAAGGCCAACCGGCGCCTTGCACGATCACAAATAATGATGGTTTTCCTTGCATGTCGCGGGGACTTGTCAAATCGAGCAGTTGTCGAGGCAGCGTGGGGAAGTGGAGATGCCCACGTCCAATCAACCGCCACGCGTCGACCAAGGCCACAGGCTTTTGGGGCCCGTGGCGCTCCGCGCTTGTCCTTTGGCTTTGCCTCGAAGCAAAGCCCGAGCACACCTTGGGCCCAGGGGCTACTGTCGGCGTTCTGGGAACGGGGGTCCCCAGACTTGCCTGCCTGCGGCCCACAGCGTGGCTATGCTAGCGGGCCTGTATGGCCCATCTTTGTCAACAAGGCATTCAAGACCCTTGCGAGGGGCCAAGCCTCACGAGGCGGGCGACGCAAGACCTCTTCAGGAGCGTCCTCTCCAGGCTGCCTCGCGAGGAGCAGAGATATCAAGGTGGGGCGAGCCTCGCGAGGCTCTCGTGACGTGAGCCATGACGATCGACACCAGGCGGGCGCCAGCGCGCGCAGCGTCCTTGTTTCCTCTTTGGTGCTAAGGAGGCAAGCGCAGGCGCGGAGTACCGAGGCATCAAGCAAAGGTTTCCATATCGGTGCAATGAGACCAAGACCAGCAGGCCAGCAGGACGGAGGTCACCATGGAGCCCAAGACGGCATCACCACGAGAGCCCTTTTGCAGGCGAAGACCACTTTTGTCAGGATAGCTTGTACTAGTTTTCCCCTTTCAAATTGGCCGTCGTTGTTGGCTCCCTTCCTGCTCAATATTTGGGAAGAGGACAGGGCCTATATAAGTAGAACTAGCCACCACCGTAGAGGCATCTCATCTCGGACTGGATCCATTCCATCCTGACATCCACCAGTTCGCAGAGCACAAGAACACCTCAACCTCAGGAGGTTGTTCTTCCCCTTGTACTGTTCATCATCAGCCCAAGAGGCAATCCACCACCACACACTGGAGTAGGGTATTACACCACAATGGCGGCCCGAACCAGTATAAATCTTGTGTCTTTGTGTTGCTAGTTCGTCGAGTTCGTCCGCGAGATCTTAGTGAGCTAGGGCGTGCATTGGTAGGAGGGAAAGAACTTCGTGCGCACCCCAGAGTTCGAACCTTAAGGGTTTTGCCAGAACCCCAGATCCAACAGCATCGATGTCCCAGGGCTCAATAAGGCCACGTCTCAGGAGCCCTTTTGGCCTTCGCGCGTGGGCTGCTGCGAGGGTCCACCGCACAGCTATGTTCGCATGCCTTTGGGCTTGCCGAGCATGGCGTCCGCCTATCAGCACAACTTGCGGCACGTCCTGGCGACTCAGGAGGCCAGGCATCACGCCGTCCTGATGGAGATGGAGACGATCCTCAAGGAACTGCCTGGATCTCCAGAGCCTCCCGAGGCTCAGGGCCCCGGTGGCTCGTGAGGAGCAACCCCTTCACCGCGTACCTCCAGCTGCTCCAACACCCCTCCATCAACGGAACCAGGTGACATTTTCCAAGTTCATTTAGCTGGGAGCGCCCCTCGGGCTGCATCATTCCGAAGCCACGTGGGTCCGTCCCAGTGGCATGTATCCCATTTTATGTCTTTAGCTTACCTTGCTGGGGGCGCCCCTCGGGCTGCATCATCCCCAAGCCGCTCGGGCCGGACCCGGTGGCATGTATCTTCCCTGCATTTACCTAAGCCAGTATGCTTTCCATGCTTAATCTACCTATGATTATTAGCTTCTCGATCGCCACCCACCATGGGAGCCGCGCGTCGGCCGTTTCTTCAGGATCCTTCGCGTGAGTAGGATAAGCACGGCGTCTGTGCTCGGGCCCGTCCCTGCAGCGTTGATAAATCCAGTGGCTGAGCTCTGTCTGGCAGGCCGGCCCCGTTCACGTCACCTCCTGGGGCCGTTGGTGCTTGCCCTTCTCATGCGATAACTTTAGGAGATTCGTTCGGTGCAGGTTGTCTGACCACCTCGCAGGACCAGCGCAACGAACAAACACCAAGACCAGGCGCAACCCGCCTTGAGGTAGGGCCTCGTGAGTCCTGCACTGGCTCATGAGTGCCCAGATACATCTTGTCTAGCCCTGCCGTGCAAGCCACGTGTCAGGGCGGGGTTCTACACGCCCCGGGGGCTCTCCGTAGTAGGGAGTCCCCTCCCATGCACCAATGGAAGCACCATGCTCCGCGCTGGACGTAGACACTGCCGAGGAGCAGCTATGCGCGTGCACAAGCGGAAGCACTATGCTCTGCGCTGGTGATAAACAACTGAGGGCGGCCTCACGGTCGCACCAACCTCAGGGAGCCCCAGAGCTCAGTGTCCGGCCTCACCACAACACCCTCCCCTCGGGAGAGTCGCGCGAGGGGGCTGGGCACGGGGGCTGCGCTCGGGTCACGCCCAAGCATATGCCACCCATCCAGGTCCCTAGGACATGGTCGTCGCGCGCCCCTCCCGAGCCGAGCCTCGGCGAGGGCAAAGGTATGAAGGTCGTTTGCACGTTAATGGGGACTCCTGAGCATCGCGACTCAGGAGCCGAACTGGTCACGTAGCCCCTCACTCCTTGGGTCCATCTTGGTCTCCTGTCGGCTCAACGACGGTTGAGGTATACGCGGGGCTGGGCTCTGCCGATGTAGAACACCAAACCTATCCCCGTGTCTCCTTCCTATAAGTTGTTTGTGCGTCAAGGGGGACTCCTGAGCATCGCGACTCAGGAGCCTAACTGGTCACGTAGCCCCTCACTCCTTGGGTCCATTCTGGTCTCCGGTCGGCTCAACGGCGGCTGAGGTATGCTCGGGGCCGGGCTCTGCCGACGCAGAACGCAAAGCAGATAGGACGAAAAATTGCAAAATCTCGAAGAAAATATTACAAGACATATTGTTCTCACAATATCAAACGCAAGTTTAACGCCTCCATGAGGCACGATGCATGCTGCAGGAATAAAACAGGAAAGGAGCCGCAGGTCACCCCTGAACACCATCGACGCCCGTGAGAGGCACTCCTCCCTTGATGATGTCGCCTTCCTCTTGGTCACTGGCCGGAGCTGCAGGAGTGGCGGCGCCTCTGGCCGAAGGCGCGGAAGCGAAGCCGTGGAACTTCTTCAGCAGGGCCTCCACCTGACCCTTCATGGCTGCGGCGGCAGTTGTGCAGTGTTCATCAGCCACAAGCTCTAGCAGCTCGTCAAGATGAGCGCTAGGGTCACGAAGGTGCAGATGGCTGAAGACACGCATCAGTGCAGCAGAAGAAAGGACACGAGCCTCTGCCTCTACCATGGGACCGATGCCCTCCACGACTTCCTCGAGCGCCCTCACCAAGTAGGGAAGCAGCTGGGCGGGGCTGTCCTCATCGGTGGTCAGTGGCCTCTCCAAGCCCTTTTCATAAAGTGACTTTAGAGCCACACGAGACCTCTTCTCGAGAAGCGTGAAGGCCACGCGGTCCTCAGTCAGGACCTTTGCCTTGGCATTAAGATCGACCTTCTCTGCCTCCACCTTCCGCTCCAGCTCCTCCAGCTGGCCGCGTTCAGCGGCCTGCATCTTTGCCAACTCCCCCAGCTTAGCGTCGCGGTTCTTGATGGCGTCTTCCCGAGCCCTCATCTCTTCCTCTTTCGCCCGGCGGCCACGAGCTTCTTCTGCGTGCTCATCACGCAGACTCTTCAGCTCGTCCTCGAGCACCCGGCAGCGGTCATGGGCGGCCTCGGCATCCTTCAGCGCCGCCTCGCGATCGGCTGCAGCTTGTGCGGCGGCTTGCTTCTCCTCCTCGGAGGCCGTCGCAGCCTGGCTCAATGTTGCTCGGACTGCTGCATCAGACTGAAGCCAGCCGGAGGCCAGCTCCAGGCGCCCGACTACCAGGCGCGGATCCGCGCCTCGGAGATCTTCCCGCAGCTAGGTCATCTCGGAAAGGGCACGCTCCAAGACAGTAGAGGAGGCAGAAGAACCTAGGAACAATGGCGCGACAGGAGAATGAGGCGACGCCGTCACCAGGGCCTGGGAGACCACGGGCTCCTGAGCCTTTGGGACCTCGGCGGCTGAGCCGGACATCGGCACTTCCGGAGCCAGCGGGGCCTCGGGGGCTGACTCCTCGTGATGACGCTCCCCCTGGTCTCGCGAGGGCTACCGGGCTGGGGAGGTGCGAGTGTTGTCGCCTCCTTTCCTTGCGGAAGGGGGTGCGGCCGCAGCCTCCTCCTTCCTCTTCTTCGCCGAAGGCAGTGGCCTGGTCAACCAAGGACGAACGTCAGGAGGCTGCAGTATAAGCAAGACCAAGATGGAGCTCAGGCACTTACTGGTCCACCGCGGTGTAGTCCACCCTCCGCTTGGGGAGCTTGAAGCCCGAGAGCCTCGAGGCCTGAGGTATGGGTGCGCAGGCTCCGGGAGCAGAAAATGGCGCAGCAGTGGGACCAGAAGCAGCTTCAGACGGCGCCAAGGCGGGGGTGCCATCTCGAGAGACCAGGGACGATCTGCCCCTTGTCGGGATGACGGGAAGCTCCCCATCCTCCTGGCGGGCGTTGGCCTCGGCGTCGTCTGGCAGGGCGTAGAGGATGTCAGCTTTTCTCAAGGGGGAGGTTTCCCCCATCCCTTCAGGGGTCACCTCCGAGTCTTCCTCCTCCCCCTCTTCCTCCCCGTGGGACTCATTAGAAGAAAGCTCTGTTGGCTTCGGCGCTGCAGGGGCCCCAGTAGGCGCCGGTGGCACCAGCCCGCAACCGTCAAAAGTCAGCCTGGAAGCCACGATCTGCTCACAGTCCTTGCGGCGGAACAGGGGAACGAATGCGCTTGGCGGGTACTCCTGGTTGTCCCCGACCAAGAGGCACAAAACTGCAGATAGCTCATCGTCAGGCAAGGCCTCCGGGCTCAGGTGAATCTTGTCCTCTTCATCTCCAAGCCTCCACAAGGGGCGCGCACGCCCCTAAAGTGAAGCAACACGCAACGACAAGATTTCCCTCAGGAGCATGGCCCCTGTCACATTGGCCGCCCTCGCATTGCCCGGTTTCAAGTAAGCCTTCATCTGCTCCAACACTGACATCGCTCGTTCCTCAGTAAGCTTCGCGCAATACCACCCTTTGTCAAACTAGGGCATCTCTGTCGGCAGCACCAAGCGCGGGTGGACGCACTTGGTGCCCATCATGACCCATTTGGCCCTGAGGTTGTCGGCCTTCTTCCCGGTATTCGAGATCGAGTTGGCCTTGCCGGCCGCGATGAAATTGGCGCACCTGGAGATATGACCCTCGCTGACGCGGAGGAAGAAGAGGTGGCGCAGCAGAGCCACGGATGGCATCACGCCAAGGTACGCCTCACAGTAGTAGGCGAAGATCGACAAGAGAATGATGGAGTTGGGATGAAGATGCAGCGCCTGTAGCCCGTAGTGGCCGAGGACCTCATAGTAGAAGTCAGAGAAAGGGGGAACCAACCCTGCGGAGATACTTCTCATGAAGAAGGGAAAGAAGGTGCTTCCCTCGGGCTCTGGCACGTCGGAGGCGACCCGGAGCTCCGTCTTCCCCCTCTCGTTGCTCTCCCCGCCGTCAGCAAGTGCGTGGCGGCGAGGCTCTTCTCCGAGACATTGGGCATGTCGAGAGCTAGTTCGTACCAACCCGGCGATGAGCAGGACTTGACCTTGTGCGGCGCCATTGGTCGCTGGTGTGGAGGAGGATGGAAGCAGATCTGGGGATTTCATAGGCAGGGTGCAAGAAAGGGGATCTGAGCAAGGAGAAGGGGAGCAGTGAAGACAAGTGTTGTCCAGGCTAGCCTTTTTGTCAAGTCGGGCAGTCACCGAGGCAGAGTGAGGAAGCGGAGACACCCACGTCCAATCAACAGCCACGCGTCGACCAAGGCCATAGGCTATTGGGGCCCGCGGCGCTCCGCACTTGACCTTTGGCTTCGCCTCGAAGCCAAGCCCGAGCGTGCCTTGGGCCCGGGGGCTACTGTCGGTGTTCTGGGAACGGGGGTCCCCAGACTTGCCTGCCTGCGGCCCACGGCGTGGCTTTGTGTGCGGGCCCGTACGACCCATTTTCACTGGTGAGCACTCAAGACCCTCGCAAGGGGCCAAGCCTCGTGAGGCGGACGACACAAGACCTCCTCAGGAGCGGCCTCACCGGGTCGGTTCTCGAGGGGATGAGAGTTCAAGGCAAGGCAAACCTCACGAGATTCCCGTGACATGAGCCATGACGATCAAGGCCAGGCGGGCGCCAGTCCGTGCAGCGTCCTTGTTTCCTCTTTGGTGCTAAGTAAGCAAGTGCAGGCACGAAGTACCAAGCCATCAAGCAAAGGTTTCCATATCGGTGCAACGAGACCAAGACCAGCAGGACGGCAGGACGGAGGTCACCATGGAGCCCAAGGCAGCGTCACCACCAGAGCCTTTGGCAGGCGAAGACTGCTTTTGTCAGGATAAGCTGTACTAGTTGTCCCCTTTAAAATTGGCCGTTGTGGGATCCCTTCCCGCTCAATATTTGGGAAGAGGACCGGGGCCTCTATAAATAGGACTAGCCACCACCGTAGGAGGCAACTCATCAAGAGACAACTGAGCCTCGGGATCAATTTGATCTCGAGCTAACCCTTAGTCACACTCGAGCACAAGAACACCTCAACCTCAGGAGGCTATTCTTCCCCTTGTACTGTTCATCCATAGCCCAAGAGGCAATCCACCACCACCACACTGGAGTAGGGTATTACACCACAGCGGTGGCCCGAACCAGTATAAATCTTGTGTCCCTTGTGTTGTGAGTTCGTCGAGTTAGCCCTTGAGATCTTAGCAAGCTAGGACGTGGATCGGTAGGGGGAAATCTTTGCACGCACCCTAGTGTTCAAACCTTGAGGGTTTTGCCGGAACCCATGATCCAACAACCCCTGCTCCCCGCCAAGAGCGTGGGTTTAAGTGTGTTATAAGGCAGGAGAACGGCAAGGTTTGTTACCGGGCGACATTGTTTATTTAATATGACAAGGACTCACTCCTTGGTGTTTGCCTCGCTCACGCACAAAAGACCCCGGCAAACCCCATTTTTCATTAATACGTTAATCAAACAAGCACAATTCATACGGAATAAGAGCACGAGCAAGGGGTTACAAAGTGTAGAATTCACCAAGTGCCAGCAGGCTTAAAAAAAGAGATAAGATGCCCGTAATCCCTTTCTTGTCCCTCTCCTCAAGAAGCAGACCAGGACAAATAGGAGGGCAGAAGAAGCGCCTAGGCGAGGTACGAGCAACAGAAGACACCAAGAGAAGGCTGGTGATGACGGTGCCGGGGAAGAAGCCGAAAGATGAGGCAGCGGGCCGACAATACTCGATGAAGGCGTCGGTGCCATCATACTCCAAGTTGACGGCCCGCCACCCGCCTTCTTCATCTTCTCCGGCCCTCCGGCGCCAGCCGCCAGAAGCAGCGGCCCCGAGAAGTTCAAGGAGCCGGCTCGAGGAGCCGCCGCTAAGAACTACCCCGCCCCCAGTAGACCGTCCTGTCGGGGAGAAGGCCAGGTGCAGGTGGTGCTGGTGCCGGCGTCGCCTAGGGATGGGGTGTCCGACGCCTAGTCGGACCCATCCATGTCGTCTTCCCTGCCGGTCCTCTCCCAGTCACCGTTGCTCGATGAGGAGCTCTCGTCGTTGGTCGAGCTCTCCGCGCAGCACCCTAGCCTGTCTCTCGAGCGCCCGAAGACCTTGACGAAGAGCAGGTCACTCTCCACCAAATTGAAGCAGAGAACGTGCCCCTCCATCAAGCAGTGGGCTCGTGCGAAGGTTTTCCAACCCCGACGAAGGAGCATCACATGAGGGACGGGGAACCCTGTCTTCACCCACATGTCGCCGTTTCAACACCCCTTCATGCGGAGCCTCAACCTCGATGGCTGGTCGATCTCCAGCACCCTCGTGAACGCCTCGGGAAGGCGAAGGCGGCTACGCGGCGGCTCGCGCAGCTGCAGGATGAACTCCAACACCGTGTCCCCGACGTGGCCGCTCGACGAGGCGGGAGGAAATGGTGGCGGAGATGGTGACGGAGATGGCGATGATGTGGGTGTCCCCCTTCCACGCCCGCCTCGGCCTCGACCGCCTCTGCTTCGACCACCTTGCCGACCGCGGCCTTGTCCGGCACCCCCACCTCGAGCATGGCCTTCGCCTTGGGCGGTTGGCTCTTCCTTGACCGCTGTGGCTCTCTGGTGGGAGGAGGACCTGGTCGCCTCCACGGAAGAATGGCCGCGACCATGCCCTCCCGCCATGGCGGTGGATGGAGAATGAAGACGAAGGGAAGACGCGAGGAGGTGCTCCTCCTCCTCCCCCTGAGTCCCCTTTTTATAGCTGAGCGGGGAGGCTAAAAGACTAGCTCTATGCCTCTAAAGAGCCCGTTCAGGTCCGGCTCATTAAGTGGCAACGAGCAAGGCCATTGACCGCCCTCCCCGCCCAATCAAAGGCGTGTAAGTATCGGCCACCGTGCGCCTTTCCCATATCCCGTGCGTCGGTCGTACGTGGTGCAAGGGGCAGGCGTAGTGGGAAACATGGAATGACGGTTCCAAGGCAGAGAGAGTAAATGAGCAGCGGCCCTGCAGTTTTAAAGGGACACGCAAGCTGCCTCTTTACTACTCACCACGGGATGACGTGAGCATGCTGTGGTCATTCCACGCGCGACCCCCACGTCACGCATTCAACGCAGATCATGGGGAAACGCAACTGGCGGGGGAGTTACTGCGATAAAACTCTGCCACGCGCGCCTGTGCACCATTCTGAGCTTGGCCTAGTAACGCCCCGCGCTTATATGTGGCCCAGGCCCAGGGGCTCCTGTCGGTGTACAAAAGTAGGGGTCCTTTTTTGCACCCTTGACTTGTGCGCGGGCAGTCGCAGCCACACACCTGCAGCCGCGCTTGGCGGGACAGAAGATGAAGCAAAGTCACAAGACTACCAGAGCTGTGCTCAAGACCAGAAGCATGAAGAGCAGAGGGGCAAGGTGAAACTCCCCCGGCAAGGCCCTTGCCGGGGCGGCCTTCACGGCCCCGGCAAGAGCCTTGCCGGGGCAACTTGACCAACACCAACAGGGCCGCCACCCTTGAGTCTAAAAGTTCTGATGCCATCAACCACATTGGAACCAAGGCTCGGGAGGCGCCTCCATGGTGGCATGCAGATCTTTGTGAAGATAAAGGGCCTGCGAGGCCTAGGTAGGAACCACAAAACAAGACAACAGCGAGGCTCCTTGCCGAGGATGCCCACGAGGCCCCAGCAAGACCCTTGTTGGGAATATCAGCAAGACCACGGCAAGGCCTTGCCGCCCCGTCGCCGCCCCAGCTCAGCGGCCAACCCACCAACTAAGCAGGTACCCACGTGGCGGTACGTGGCTCATGAGCCAACTAGTCAAGCACCTACGTGGTGGCATGCAGATCTTCGTGAAGACCCTGGCACCACACCAGCTCAGCAGTCTGCCAGCCTACATGGCGCTGCATGCCTCGTTGGCCTGGACGTGTGTTGGAGCAAGGCGAAGCGGCGACGGATGGGACGGGCCTCGTTGTCGTCCCCGATAAAGTAAGAGGACACCTAAGTAGCGCATTTAATGTGTTTTGTCCTATGGTACCAGAGATATACTCGACTACTGTACAACTTTCCACCTCCTGTGTGCCACTGTGGCAGCTCCTTTGACTATAAAAGGAGGCCCGCGGCATACTGAGAGAGGATTCAGACTTTTTGGACCATGCATGCTTTGTAGCTAGTCCAAGAACACCAGATAAAACACAAGCCAGCAGGAGTAGGGTATTACGCATCACTTGCGACCCGAACCTGGATAAATTTCCCGTGTTGATCTCTTAAACCCACTCTTTCCATAGCCCCGCACCCGCTGACCGTAGAAGGGATTCCCCGTGATCCCATAGGTGTCTTTTCCACTGACATCACCCAAAACTTGAAAACTTCAATCACACAAAACTTAACGGAACTTTGTGAGATAGGTTAGTATGATAAAGAGCAAACAATTTCACTTTGGTACTATCAAAGACAAGATTCATAATTGTTTCGACACAATGCCTACTATAGCATATCATTTACACAATTTATATTGAGCAATATAAGCCATAGAAACTAGAAAGCAAGCAAACTATGCATTGAAAACAGAATATGTCAAAAATAGAACAATCTGTAGTAATCTATACTCAAACCATACTTCTGCTACTGCAAAAAATATGAAAAACATTGGACCATGTGAGAAATTTGTATATTAAACTCCTTCAAAAAGAATCAACTCAAAAGACCTCTGCTGTTACAAATGGGACTTATTTTCGTGAGTGTAGAAGTTTCAGTTTTTCTGTAGGGTCAACTCAACTATCACCCAACATGACCCCAAAGGCTTTACTTGGCACTTTATTGAGACAAAAGCAATAAAACATGATTACTACAGTAGCATAATCATGTGAACACACAAAAACAGTAGGTAAAATTGTTGGGTTGTCTCCCAACAAGCGCTTTTCTTTAATGCCTTTTAAGCTAGGCATGATGATTCAATGATGCTCACATAAAATATAAGAATTGAAACACAAAGAGAACATCATGCATCATAAGTTCCTCTCTCATAATAATTTTCAGTAGCATCATGAATAGATTCATCAATATAACCATTACATAAAGTATTCTTTTCATGATCCATAAGCATAGAAAATTTATTATTCTTCACATAAGCAATTTTATTCTCATTCTCAATAGTAGGAGTATCATACGAAATTTGAATACTAAAAATTGTTCCCACATCAAGAGATTAATGTTCAGTAAAAGGATATTCAAAATCATGACACTAATTATCACTACTTTTTATAACATAAGTATCATCACAATAATCATCATAAGTAGGAGGCATGCAATCATCATAGCAAATTTGATCATTCAAAGTAAGGGGACTAAAAAGATCATCTTCATTAAGCATAGACTCCCCAAGCTTGGGAAAAACATTAATTGCAGCAAATAAATTCTCAAACATGTCATTCTCATTAAACATAGCATCCCCAAGCTTGTGGCTAGGCATATCATAAGCATAATCACTCTCATCATTAATAGTATGAATGGCACCAACGGTATAACAATTGCTATCATCATAATTTCCCAAGTTGGTGCCAAAAAGATTTCCAAGATTATAAGAAGTACCATTATCTTCCCAATCATAATCATCACAAGAAGCAATAGGCATAACAAAATCATTATCAATAGTGCTCTCGGACATTGTGCCATAAGACATAGAAGCAATATCATCATCAAGTGCATCATCCTCCATAATTATTTTTGATTCATTTGCATGGGGCACAACAATAATAGGAGCAACATTATTTGGGAGAGATACCTTTTTACCTCTCTTCTTTCTTCTTTTCTTCTTCTTCACCACATCATGTGTGGGTTTAATTAATCTTTTCAAGCTTCTTGTTGAAGAGATTGATTGGATATGAAGCTCCTCCTCGTTACCTGATTCATCATAATAAACACTAGGAGGGTATTGGGAAACATTTTCCCTTTCATTAGTACTCTCTTCATATTCCATTTGTTTTCTTGACTTTAGATAGTTGGCAATATAAGGATTGTCAATGCAATTTACCGCACAAAACATATAAATTTGCTCTAGATCAAAATCAAGAAAACTATTGAGATTAAATTTTGGAATACCCTTAGTTATACATTTCATTTCTTCATACCCCAAAAGAAGACTAAGCTCTTTATGATGCTTAAGGGTAATCAAGTTATCACAATTTTTGGACATGATTTGATCATGAAAGAATTTGCATTGGAGATATGACCATGTTCATTGCAAAGTTCACAAGGATGGCGAAAAAAATTAAATCTTTCAGCACAATCATCTAGCCTCTCTTGCAACTTCTTCGTTTCTAAATACTTATGCTTCTTACAAAATCTATCTTCCTTTTTTGGTGTGCAAAGGCACTCCCAATTCACTCCGCAAAAAGTGACATGCTTATAAGAAACATTTTTGTCATGACTTGTGCAATCATCATTAGTATTTTGGATATTCAAAGAATTCATGCTAACAACATTGCAATCATGCTCATCATCCAAATATTTTGTGCCAAGCATTTTATTGACTTCTTCTTCTAACAATTGAGCACAATTTTCTGAACCATCATTTTCATGAAAGATATTATAAAGATGATCAACAATATGATGCAACCTAAATTCCATTTTTATGCAGTTTTCTTTTATAGACCAAACTAGTGATAAGCAAGAAACTAAAAGATTCAATTGCAAGATCTAAAGATATACCTTCAGGCACTCACCTCCCCGACAATGGGGCGAGAAAAGAGCTTGATGTCTATTACGCAACTTTATTCTTGTAGACACATGTTGTGCTTCCAAGCGCAGAGTTTTGTAGGACAGTAGCAATTTTCCCTCAAGTGGATGACCTAAGGTTTATCAATCCATGAGAGGTGTAGGATGAAGATGGTCTCTCTCAAATGACCCTGCAACCAAATACAAGAAATCTCTTGTGTCCCCAACACACCCAATAGAATGGCAAATTGTATAGGTGCACTAGTTCGACGAAGAGATGGTGATATAAGTGTAATATGGATGGTAGAAATATATTTTTATAATCTGAATAAATAAAAGCAGCAAGGTAGCAAATAGTAAACGTGCACAAAAACGGTATTTCAATGCTTAAAAATGAGGCCTAGGGTCCGTACTTTCCCTAGTGCAACCTCTCAACAATGCTAACATAGTTGGATCAGATGATTATCCCTGAAAGTGCAATAAAGAATCACTCCCGAGTTCCTATTAGTGGAGAACAAAAGATAGGAATTGTTTGTAGGTCACGAAACCACCTCAAAGCTATTCTTTCCGTTTGATCTATTCAAGAGTTCGTACTAAAATAACACAAAGCTATTTTTTCTGTTCGATCTATCCTAGAGTTCGTACTAGAATAACACCAAAGCTAATTAATATTCATAATACTCAATCCACACAAAGAACTATAAGGAGACCCCAAAGTTTTCATCGGAGAATAGATAGGAAAAACGTGCATCAACCCCTATGCATAGATTACCCCAATGTCACCGCGGGAATCCACGAGTTGAATGCCATAACACATATCAAGTGAATCAATAGGATACATCATTGTCACCTCAAGTATTCATATTGCAAGACATATATCATGTGTTCTCATCTCTGAATATTCAATCCGACAAGACAAAACTTTGAAGGGTAAAGATTCAATTCATCATAACAAGAGTATAGAGGGGAGAAACATCATATGATCCGACTACATTATCAAAGCCCATGATATAAATCACGAGAGAGAGAGAGAGATCAAACACATAGCTACGGGTACAAACCCTCAACCTCGAGGGTGGACTACTCCCTCTTCATCATGGTGGCCGCCGGGATGATGAAGATGGCCACCCGAGATGATTCCCCCCTCCGGCATGGTGCCGGAACAGGGTCTAGATTGGTTTTCGCGGATACAGAGACCTTGCGGCGGCGGAACTTCTGATCTAGGGTTACCCCGAAGGGTTTCGGAATATTTGGGAATTTATAATGCAAAGAAGGGTTGCGAGAGGCCACCGAGGTGGGCACAACCCACCTGGGCACGCCAGGGGGGCCTGGCACGCCCTGGTGGGTTGTGCCCCCCTCGGGGCACCACCCAGGTGCAGCTCTGGCCCATTGGGTTCCTTGTGGTCCATAAAAATCTCCGTGGAGTTTAGTTGCGTTTGGACTCCGTTTGGTATTGATTTCCTATGATGTAAAAAACAAGCAAAAACAGCAACTAGCACTGGGTCAATAGGTTAGTCCAAAAAATAATATAAAGTTGTTATAAAATGGTTGTAAAACATCCAAGAATGATAAAATAACATCATGAATATTTCATAAATTATAGATACGTTTGAGACGTATCAACTTCCAACACATATCGTCACCTCGCCCTGAACTAGTCTCAGTTCATTTTGTAACTCTTGTTTCAAGTTACTAATATAGAAACTGAACCATTATCAAATACCCAGGTGCTACTATGAACACTAGTAAGTACACATCAATAACATGTATATCATACACTACATGAATCTGTTAATTTGCCGTCTGTGGATTACAGACGGCAAAGACCTAAAAACAGACGGCAAAGATTTTGCCGTCAGCAGCTGACGGCAAAGTCAGATGGCAAAGTCAAAGTCGGCAAAGAGTTCTTTGCCGTCAGCATTTAGTCGGGTAGACGGCAAAACTCCATATTTTTGCCGCCAACCGGAATAATAGCATACGGGAAAGAAAAACAACTTTGCCGTCAGCCATACTATGTATTTGCCGTCTGCCTCATACACCCAAGACGGCAAACAAAATTATTTCGTTTAAAAAATATGAACAAAAAGAATTTCACAGTGATTTCACCATCAACAAGAATGGATGACGACTGAATGGATTTTACAAGACACAAATACTCTAGTTGTACAGTATATCCATCATCACAATATTGACATAGAAATACCCTCTTTACATATGAAGTTCTCCATTTACATGACGAACAAATGACTGAATCTGCACACAAAAAAACTACAATATTTCACACAAAAAACCAGACGAACTGGCCCTTGCCAGTGGCAAGATCCGAGCGTGGACGTTGAGCTTGAGGCGGCAGATGGTGGTCTTGGAGGAGGATGCCGCAGCGGGAAGGAGGAGGAGGATCCCGCGACGCCCCCTGCTCAGGCGGCGGCGAGCTCTTGCGGCTTGTCTAGATCGAAGGGCGACAGCGATTGACGAGCAGAGGAGCTCGGGATCGGGAGGAGGGGCGGGGTTGCGGGCAGGGAAGAGGAGGACCCCATGGCGAGGAGGAGGAGGATGCCACGGTGGCCTCCTGCTTAGGAGGCAGCGAGCTCTTGCGGGCCGGCCGGATCGAAGGGCGGCGGCGGTTGACGAGCAGGGGCTCGGGATCGGGAGGAAGCGCGGGGGTCGCGGGAAGGGAGGAGAAGGTGGATCCCATGGCGAGGAGAAGGAGGAGGATCCCGCGGTGGCCTCCTGCTCAGGCGGCGTTGTGGCTGGGTCGACCAGAGCGGGGGCGAGGTAGATCGAGAGAAGGGTGCAGGGAGGCAGAGGAGGGGGTCGGGTTGGGGGAGAGAGACCCGTGGGGATAAGGGACAGATGGGCGGGTTGGGAGAGAGAGTGGTGGGGTCGGCGTGGGACAGAGCGGTGTGTGGAGTAGATGAGCAGATCGTGGTGTGTGTAGCAGATGATGCCATGTCATCGATCCGTGGGTTCGATCCACGTGATGTGTTTTCTTGTTTGCCGTCATAAATTTCTTTTACAGACGGCAAAGAATGTCTTTGCCGTCTTCATTTTTTTCTCTTTGTCATCTGTAAAAAAATGGAGACGGCAAAGTATGTCTTTGCCGTCTGTAAAAAAAAGGCAGATGGCAAAGTATGTTTATGCCGTCAGTCATTCTTTGCCGTCAGCAGCCGATGGCAGAAGTGATATTTGCCGTCTACCCCGATGAAATATGCTGACGGCAAAGAGCAGTACTGACGGCAAATCTCCTGTTTCCTGTAGTGATATATACTTTTGTTCACTTTGCCATCCTTCTTATCCACCAAGTATTTGCGGTAGTTCCGCTTATAGTGACCATTTCCTTTGTAGTAGAAGCACTCAGTTTCAGGCTTGGGTCTAGCTTTGGGCTTCTTCATGGGAGTGGCAACTTGTTTGCCATTCTTCTTGAAGTTCCCTTTCTCTTTGTTGCCCTTTTACTTGAAACTAGTGGTCCTATCAACCATCAACACTTGATGCTTTTCTTGATTTCTACCTTCACCGATTTTAGCATCGCGAAGAGCTCGGGGAATCCTTTTCGTTATCCCTTGCATATTATAGTTCATCACGAAGTTCCAGTAACTTGGTGGTAGTGACTAGAGAACTTTGTCAATCACTATCTTATCTGGAAGACTAATTCCCACTTGATTCAAGCGATTGTATTACTCAGACATTTTGAGCACATGTTCACTGGTTGAGCTATTCTCCTCCATCTTGTAGGCAAAATACTTGTCAGAGGTCTCATACCTCTCGACTCGGGCATGAGTCTGAAATACCAATTTTATCTCTTGGAACATCTCATATGCTCCATGGCGTTCAAAACATTTTTGAATCCCAGTTCTAAGCCGTAAAGCATGGTGCACTAAACTATCAAGTTGTCATCATACCGAGATTGTCAAATGTTCATAACGTCTGTATCTACTCCTACAATAGGTTTGTCACCTAGTGGTGCATCAAGGACATAATTCTTCTATGCACCAATGAGGATAATCCTCTGATCAGGGACCCAGTCCACATCATTGCTACTATCATCTTTCAACTTAGTTTTCTCTAGGAACATATCAAAAAAATAAAATAGGGGAGCTATACGCGAGCTATTGATCTACAACATAGATATGCAAATACTATCAGGACTAAGTTCATGATAAATTTAAGTTCAATTAATCATATTACTTAAGAACTCCCACTTAGATAGACATCCCTCTAGTCATCTAAATGATCATGTGATCCAAATCAACTAAACCAGGTCCGATCATCACGTGAGATGGAGTAGTTTTCAATGATGAACATCACTATGTTGATCATATCTACTATATGATTCACGCTTGACCTTTTGGTCTCAGTATTCCAGGGCCATATCTGCATATGCTAGGCTCGTCAAGTTTAACCCGAGAATTCTGCGCGTGCAAAACTGACTTGCACCTGTTGTATGTGAACGTAGAGCTTATCACACCCGATCATCACGTGGTGTCTCGGCACGACGAACTTTAGCAATGGTGCATACTTAGGGAGGACACTTATACTTGAAATTTAGTGATAGATCATCTTATAATGCTACCGCCGAACTAAGCAAAATAAGATGCATAAAAGATAAACATCACGATCTCCATCATCTTGTGACATGATATGGCCATCATCATCTTGTGCCTTTGATCTCCATCTCAAAAGTACCATCACGATCTCCATCATCACCGACTTAACACCTTGATCTCCATCGTAGCATCGTTCTCGTCTCGCCAACTATTGCTTCTACAACTATCGCTACCGCTTAGTGATAAAGTAAAGCAATTACATGGTGATTGCATTTCATACAATAAAGCAACAACCATAAGGCTCCTGCCAGTTGTCGGTAACGGTTACAAAACATGATCATCTCATACAACAAATTATATCTCATCACATCTTGACCATATCACATCACAAGAAGCCCTGCAAAAACAAGTTAGACGTCCTCTACTTTGTTGTTTCAAGTTTTACGTGGCTGCTATGGGCTTCTAGCAAGAACCATTCTTACCTACGCATCAAAACCACAACGATTTTTTGTCAAGTGTGCTGTTTTAACCTTCAACAAGGACCGGGCATAGTCAAACTCGATTCAACTAAAGTTGGAGAAACAGACACCCGCTAGCCACCTGTGTGCGAAGCACGTCAGTAGAACCAGTGTCATGAACGCGGTCATGTAATGTCGGTCGGGCCGCTTCGTCCAACAATACCGCCAAATCAAAGTAAGACGTTGCTGGTAAGCAGTATGACTATTATTGCCCACAACTCTTTGTGTTATACTCGTGCATATAAAATCTACACATAGACTTGGCTCGGATGCCACTGTTGGGGAACGCAATATTTCAAAAAAAATCCTCCGATCACGCAAGATCTATCTAGGAGATGCATAGCAACGAGAGGAGAGAGTGTGTCCACGTACCCTTGTAGACCAAAAGCGGAAGTGTTTAGTAACGCGGTTGATGTAGTCGAACGTCTTCACGATCCAACCGATCCAAGTACCGAATGTACGGCACCTCCGTGTTCAGCACACGTTTAGCACGATGACGTCCATCGAGCTCTTGATCCAGTTGAGGACGAGGGAGAGTTCCGTCAGCACGGTGGTGTGGTGACGGTGATGATGAAGTTACCGGCACAGGGCTTCGCCTAAGGACTATGACGATATAACCGAGGTGTGTAACTGTGGAGGGGGCACCACACAAGGCTAAGAGAAGATTTGGTGTGTCTTTGGGGTGCCCCCTCCCACGTATATAAAGGGGGCACTACAAAAAAATACACTTCTGTGATGATACGTGTTTGTCACAACAGGTCGCTTTTTTTGTCATGCATGTACATCCATGACAAATTTATGACAGAATCAAGATAGTCATACCTGTGCTGTCGTAGAAGTGTTCCATGACATTACCAAAATTATCATCACGGAAGTGTCCATTTCCATGACGATAAATCACGCGTCACAGAAGTGCTTTCGTCAAGGGTGACCGACACGTGGCATCCACTGTAAAGGAACGCCGTTAAGCTATCGGGTCGGGTTTTGGATCCGATAACCCGTTAACAGCCCCGACCAATGGGAAATTTCCACGTGTAAAATTCTTATTGGCCGGACAAAACACGTGTCAGCTCGTCAGTGGGTCAGATAGGCGCCTATGATATGTCGACACGTGGCACGGCCCAACAGTGGCCCATTCTGGTGAAAATGGCCGGCCCGGTAAAAATTAGCAGGCCGACCCATATAAGGCCTACTTGTGTCAGGTCCATTTAAGCCCACGGCCCATACGAGATGTGCCAATTCGGCCCATTAAATATTTGACACCATTGCAGCCCATCGTCAGTTCGAGCCCGTTAACAGCCCGCTATATACTTGGGCTCAATATCGGCCCGATGAGATTTCGGCCTGTTAACGACCCATTTAATGGATGGGCCAATTTTCAGGATGTACATCTTTCGGCCTTTTAGCGACCCATTTAAATGTTGGGCTAATTTCCGGCCCGGTGTGTCTTTCAGCCTATTGACGGCCCAAAAATCTGATGGGCCATTTGTAGTTGGACCTGAGTTTCGGCCTTTTAGTGGCCCATTTAAGTGTTGGGCCAATTTCTGGCCCGGTGTCACTTTTAGCCTGTTGACGGCCCATAAATCAGTTGGGCTAATTGTAGTCGGACCTGAGTTTTGGCCTTTTAGCGACCCATTTAAGTGTTGGGCCAATTCCCGGCCCTGTGTGCCTTTCGGCCTGTTAACAGACCATAAATGAGTTGGGTCATTTGTAGTCGGACGTTAGTTTTGGTCTGCTAAAGGCCCTTCATGGTCCAATACCAGCCCGGTTTCTCTTTCGGCCTGCTAAAGGCCCACAACATAGTTGGGCCGTTTACAATACGACCTAACTTTTGGCCTCTTAGCGGCCCATGCTCTTCATGGTCCAATACAAGCCCGCTGTCTCTTTTGGCCTGCTAAAGGCCTATAGTATAGTTGGGCCACATGTAGCCCAAACTTAGTAACGGCCTGTTAACGGCCCATGAAATAAATTGGGGCCACCTGTTGCCCGCTTCGATGTCGACCTGTTAATGACCCGGGAGGTAAGAGGGCCGACCATTAACTTTCGGCCTAGTAACGGCCCATTAAGTCAATGGGCCCACTAAAGTTCGTTCATGTCTTTAGGCCAAATTAGATAATTTGAGCCCATTACGATGAGCAAAGGTACGGCATACAGGGAATAACGTTGCACATCCAGAATATATTACAGGAAATTACATCCACTGGGCAATCAAAGATTGATGCCAGTGCAAATAAATGAGCAGAACCTAACCATCTACAACGTCACAATCTGCAACCTCAGCACAGATGACGCCCATAAGCATGTGGGCAAGTTCTTGCTGCTTTGACACACTGTCTCTGAAAACATTAATCAGTTGTTGTGTCGCACGACTCTGCACCTCTGTTTCATCCACCATTTCCATCATTGCTTCAGCCATTAATTGGTTCACAAACATACATTTATTCCGTTGCATTCGAGACAGAGGATACTAAACAGATTCAGATGGAGATTTTGGAAGGCTTGTATTATTGATAGTGGAGAGTGTCTTGACCATTACATCATAACGTAAATTAGGACGGGAACCAAACAGATTAATCATGAGTTTTTGCCATATTACCTGGCATAGATTTACTAGAAAGAAACAATGGGGTTGCCTTGCTGTTTTCAGAGTTTGTCTTCTTATCTTCAGCAGCCTGCACAAAATTAACACACTAGCATTGCTATCATTGGCCAAGTCAGATAATAGGAAAGCAACATTGACACAACGAACGTTTGGGCAACTAGCCTACACCAAATTAACACAATATGGCACAGCTATCATCAGCCAGGTAAGGTAATACGAAAGCAACATTGACACAATGAATGAATGGGCAACCAGAGAAGCACTACAATTCAGTAATGTGTGTGATATGAGATATCACATTCATGCAGCTCAGTACGCAAAACTACCAGGCAGTTTTCCTTACAAAAATCAACATTGGCACCTTTAACATTTTGCTACAACTAATTTTAGATCAGATAAAGGTTAGATTCACGCCGATTAACAAAATACATGCTGATGTAAAAATATAGTGATATACAACAGGTACTTACATCAGCACTGGAGCACAGAGAATTCCCGCAAGATATTTTCCTCGAATACGATCCCAATGGAGGAAGTCTTGTATCGTTTAACCTTATTTTCTAAAAGAGAGATGGGTAAGAAACATGTAGAAAATATGATCAGAATGCTATAAAATTTCATGATGCGAGGATACACACACGCTTCTTAGAATGGAGTTGACATTCTTTTGCTGGACTGGAGCGGACTAGTTCTTTGGCCACTGGAATCTTCTTATTATCAGTGGGAGTTGGGTTTCTCTATGCTGGAGCAGTATCTATGAAAAATGGAGTTGGTTTATTACCTCCTGGCGTTTGGATCTTTTGCAAAGACCTGGTTTGTAACCCTTCAGATTCTAACATAGCCGTCTTCCCCTTGCATGCCTTATATAGAAGAATGGTGATTCAGTTATAAAACATGCTACAGCAGAGATGGAATAGGTACTGAAGAATAGAAAGGCATGACATATTGACATGTATTCACTCCATCCGGAAATAAATGGATGGGTCTAGGCGTATTTCAGTTCTAGATACATCCAGTTTTATCCATTTCTGTGACATTTAATCCGGACGGAGGGAGTATGATGTAAGAGCTAGGGATACAACAGGACAACACAGTAAAAAAAACACTGAAAAACCCACTGCAGAACCAAAGTATTCAAACCCACTGATATGAGATAGTACACTCATGCAGCTCAGGATGCAAAACTACCAGGCAGTTTTCCTTGCAAAAATCAACATTGTGGCCTTTGATCATACATTTTGCTACAATTAAATTTAGATTAGATAAAGCTTGGATTCACGCCGATTAACAAAATACATGCTGATGTAAAAATATAGTGATATACAATAGGTACTTACATCTACATTGGAGCACAGAGAATTCCTGCAAGGATCTTTCCTCATAAACGATACCATTGCAGAAAATCTTCTATCTGTTAAGCTTATTTTCTAAAAGGGAGATGGGTAAGAAACATGTAGAAAATATGATCAGCATGCTATAAAATTTCATGATGCAAGGATACACACACGCTTCTTAGAATTGAGTTGACATATTTTTGCTGGACTAGAGCGGACTAGTTCTTTGGCCACTGGAATATGCTTATTATCAGTAGGAGTTGGGTTTCTCTGTGCTGGAGTAGTATCTATAAAAACTGGAGTTGGTTTATTATCTCCTGGCTTTTGGATCTATTGCAAAGGCCTTGTTTGTAACCCTTCAGATTCTAACATATTCGTCTTCCCCTTGCATGCCTTGTATAGAAGAATGGTGCTTTAATTATAAAACATGCATTAGCAGAGAGATGGAATAGGTACTGAAGAATAGAAAGGCATGACATATTGACATGTATTCCCTCCATCCGAAAAAAAGGATGGGTCTAGGCGTATTTCAGTTCTAGATACATTCTTTTTTATCCATTTCGGCAACATGTAATCCGGACGGAGGGAGTATGGTGTAAGAGCTAGGGATACGATAGGACAACACAACAAAAAAACACTACTTGAATGTAAAACTGTATGCTAGCAGAATACGTACAGAAATAACTAAGGCAACATACACGTGTATGATTGGGAAACTAAGATGGCATTGCAACAGAGCACTAGAACAACACTTCAATGTAAAAAAAACATGGTATGGTAGACAGATGAAGTACATACTGATGAATAACAATGCATAAGATATTTAGAAGCATGATGTCCAAATTAAGCAGATGGCATTGCGATAGAGTAGAATGACATTACTTGAATTTGAAAACATGTTATCATGAATGGAATAGGTACTGAAAAACAGGAAGGCGTGACATATTTACATGCATGATCAGCATGCTAAGCACATGGCATTGCAACAGAGTAGATACACTCCAGGACATCATATGCATGTTGTACCGATATCACAGGCCAAGTTAGAGCAAGGACCTTGTGGGGTGAAGAGGATTCATTATCTTTCTGCAAGTCTTCTGAAGAACTGCCTTTATATGTTCCATCATGTTGGGTATCATTGACATCAAGTTTATTGGCCTTTACATTGTTCCGTGAGGTTCTTGTGGATATATCAGTGTGTGCAATTATATCTGACATGCATGGAAGACAACTAGTAGTTAGATTTATGTAATGAGTGCCTGTAGGAGACGACATAAATAGTAGGACTGGGGTTAACTAGCAGCAACAGGTCTCATAAACTAAAGGGAGAACACAGATGAAAGCTACATAATATGTATCGTTTGTACTCGAGATTAACTAGATGGCACACAAAAGTATTAAAGAACAACATAGGAAATACTAGAAGTGGTATAATACTATAATCACCAGCCTGTGGAATAGCATTGGCTGATGGATGATAACTATGGAACAGTGTTACCTAAAGAACAAGTATCTTAGGTGAACTATGGAACAACGTTAACTCCTGAACAAGACCCGTAAGAGATCAGCATGAATATACAGTGAAATGTGATGATCTATTTTCCATGCTTAGATGAATAACAAAGCCATAAATGTTGCACACAAGTAAGATGAGGGTACAACCTATCGAGCTGCCATCCAAAGGAGTGAGCATCATGTGCTGACTTATCGATGGCCCTGCAGTTGTTGTGGCTGTGCATGTCGGGCACACGCATTCGATGCAGGGAACTGTTGAGTGGGGACTATAGCTCCCTTCTGGTGTATGCTTCCCTTGTTGGAGCAGCTGCGGTGAGTCGGAAGACGGTGTGTCTGAAGATGCAGATAATGCATAATGTTAAGAACGACATATCTCTTTGATCGGAAGAAATACACTAAGAGATCAACAGCAAGGTACGAGAGTGGTCACACGTCTGTTGACTGAAGACTAAATCGGGGTCACACGATTTTATTTTATTTTGGTACTGTCCGATCTACGCCGGATGGGTAGCCGTCTTGTGCCTCCCGGCTGACACTGTTCGGAATCTTCCCCGAAGAGCCAGCGACCAACGGCAGAGCAGCCTGCCTCCGCTATCCGTGGCCCCGGCCAAAACCCCGCTCCCCGCCCCACCGCACTGCCGTGGTTGCGCCGCCCCTGGGCCAATCCACAAAGACTCCCCATCATCCAGATCCGGCGGCGGCAGTACCTTCAACCCACGCAACTCTAAAAGATAGCCATCTAAGCGCTACTTCTGTGGAGAACTTGCGGCACCACACCCTTACATTAGACACCAGCCAACCGACAGCCTAGGAGCTCCGCCGCCTCGAGGGGTGCTGCTTCCCATTGCAAATCGATTGGCCTAGAATAAAAATTCAGACAACTGACGCCTAAATAAAGTGATTTGAGATGAGGGTGCGACCTATCTGGAGGCATGGTGAAGTAGGCAGTTCCAGCTGCCGAGTCGGTGAGGCCGGCGCAGTTGCGGTGGAGACCGGCGGCAGGGAAAGAGCGTTGTCACGACGGTCAACGGCTACGCCGAAGCAGCGCCAGGACTCTGGACGGATCCGAAGTTGGAGCCGCTACGGCGCTGTGAACAACGATGGGGGTGAATCGGCTCTGGTACGGTTCACGCGGCCGTCGTCGAGGCAGCACCAGCAGCACGGAGTAAGAGGCACACAGCCCAGTGCACGGCGGCAAATGGACAGCGTCTCCGGCATTAGGGAGGAGGGCGGCTGTGAAATTGGTGCGGTGGGGGCGCCATGAAGGTGGGGCTGAGGTTTCGCGGCTCGGGAGAAGGGAGCTTCCCGGGGAGAAGGTGATTTGGCGCCCACGAGGTATGAATGGGTGTGGGCGGGGGGGGGGGGGGGGAATTGGGAGGGGAGTGGAACCATGTCTTACGGACGCATTTGTCTGAAATGTGAGGGAGAGTTACAGTTCTACCCTTGCCTATAGGCTTCTCGGCTTGGGTCTGTGCATTGAGGGTCGGGGATAGTAGAGTAACTTTGCTTCTCCCCAAATAGTGGGCGGGAGCGATTTCGGGCAAGGAGGGCGTGTTTTGAACTATAGTGGGCGCGAGCGATTTCCGGCGAGGAGAGCGTGTTTTGAAATAGTGGGCGCGAGCTATTTCGGGCGAGGAGAGCGTGTTTTGTCGACCATGGTTTATGAATTATTCGGCACAGGTCATTTCGGCCGAGGAGAAGGCGCGCTTGGATGAAGTTACGAACCTACCCTCGATGTACAACGGGCCAATTGATGCGTGTCCCACATAGGACGGTAATTTCGCGTCTCCCATTTATTTGCTCGGGCGAATTCCACCGAGCAGAGACGATGTTTAATGGTTCGTTCAAATTTTGGGAGAACGAGCATCCACGTCTACCTTACCAAGTCGATTCGGATCAAATTTTGAAATATTAGCTTGCCACTTCTTTTTTAGATGGAGAGATGATGCTCAGGAGTAATGTGTTTTTACATGCTCGTTGCTAGAGATTTACTATATGACAAATAGTTGACCCACTCAAAAACGCGAATCAAACCCAAAATGAAATATCTCGATTCAATGAAATAGCTCGTTCAGTAGGTCAAAATAGTGAACTAAATCCAAAATTGAGCACCTCAATCGAGTAGCATGTTGTACAGTATTATAGTACTCCATCAACATGTTGAAAGTCAAATTAATGAACTTGTTTGATATACGCATAATCCGTTCATGTGTGGATTGCAGACAACATGTTCTCCAATTTAAATATTTGAATGCAAGTTTATATCGAAACATGGTTTATATCAGTCTTTGATGCATAAAACGCGTCCTCTCCCTCTCCCGGACTCCTGTTCTCTCTATCTCTCTCTCTCTCTCTCGCCGACAATCTTCAATTCTGTCGCACGCATCCGACACAAAAACCATGTTGGTCCCTCTCCCTTTCTCTCCATCTCTATCTCTCTCTCTTTGTGTGTGTGGGGGGGGGTCTTTCTAGTTCGCATGCATATATACACCATCTATAGGTCTCTCTCGCACACTATGTATGATACTCTAGCTAGTCCAAGCTAGATATCTTGGGTGCACTCACGTACGCACACAGATTCCTTGGCTCTTTGCCTGTAACTCTCTCACGCACCACTATGTCGTCTTGGAGCTCTTCCCCCCTCTCTCAAACTCTCCATCCACCTGGGTCACAAATACACATGCATATCTCACTCGCACTCGATAGGCCCGTCTAAAACTCTATCTCCCCCCCCTCGTTCTCTCTCCATCTCACACGCGCACACACACAATCTCATGCCCAGCTAGCCAAGTATGATGGTCTCTCACTCAATTGTAGGCACACGCAGTCCCCCCTATATGTATATGACTAGCTAATCTTAGTCTCCATCACAAACATGTGCATGGTCTATCTTGATTTCTCTCGGGGCATCTTTCTATCGCGCACACACTCCCTCGATCTCCCACCCATATAGTCCCCTCACGATCTCGACGGGATCTCTCTATCACAAACACACCCTCTCTCCCTCCCCATGCGTCCATGCCATCCATGTGTCCCTCTCGACCTTTGTTCCTTGTTGGCCACACCTCTATTGGACATGTGCTACAGGGGTGTCTCTCTCCGTTGCAAACAATCACACACTAGCTATCTTCGTGTATCTCCTCGCCTTGCTTTTCCATCTCAGAGATGCATGCGTGATATGTTCGCATAAGAAATGAAAAAACACACTCTCTTTCTAATTTATCGTTTGTTTTCACTTTCTCTTTCACACGCATACTCTTTTTGCACACTTACTCATTCTCCTTCACACGCACTTGATCTGTCTCGACTGAGGCACTCTCCTCGGTCCATAGCATACAGATTTATTGAAAAGTCAAACATCACAAAGTTTAACCATGTACGTGGAGAAAAAGAATTACATCTAGTACGGCAAACATATACCATTAGATTCACCATGAGATGTAGTTTTGTATGATGTATCTTTGGTATTGTAGATATAAATAACATTTGCGTAAACCTGATCAAAGTTTCCAAAGTTTGACTTCTAAAAAATTTACATGCACTACATTATCGAGCGGATGGAATATCTCTTTCCCCCTCTCAGCTATCTGACGCACCACTCAGCCTTATCAGGGCTCCTCAATCTCTCTCAAACTTTATTGGTCAGTTTGGTTTGTGACCTGACCCTCATGCCTTGATGGTCGGTACTGCCTGGTGTGGACGTGAGATGTATAATACTTCTGCCTGGCCAGGCTTGCGTGGTGCTGAAGCGTTTGGTTCATGCCTGGGCCATGCAAAGCATCAACGTCCCATCAATCAATCCATGCATCAATTATTTAATGATAATATCCATCCATGTTGCTGTTAGCCTCATGGCCACACGACCAGGCACGGCCAGGCGTTCGAAATCGGTCGCCTGGGCCAGGCTACTTGCAGTGTCTGGAGTTCAGCCAGGCTAATTAAAGTGCAAGGGAACCCAGGCCAGGCGGGCTTTCTTTTTCACAGGGTAGCAACCCAACAAGCGTGCATGAAATCCAACCACAACCCCAGGCCAGGCAAAAGATGCTCAGGACGCAAGCCAAACTGGCCTTATATCTCCCTGGTTCACACATACACATGTCTCGCTCGCTCTATACATATAGACTCATCCAACACTCTCCGCCCTTGTTCTCTCTCCATGTGACACGCACCCCCTAAGTACCATAATCCCTCAATCCATCATAGGCGCAAGCACTCCCCCCCCCCCTTGATCCTAAGTATGATTATCTCTTACTAGCCATCAGGAACACACGTATTGTCTCCTTCCATCCATACGTCTATCTCGATATCTCTCGAGGCATCTTCTATCACGCACACACCTTGTCACTCGATCTCCCACCCATGTAGTCCCATCACGATCTCCAGGGGATCTCTCTATGAAAAACATACACTCTCTCCTCCCCATGTCTGCATTTTCTCCGTACGTCTCTCTCGACCTCTCTCCCTTGTTTGTCAGATCCCTCTTGGCCACGTGCTAGGGGTCTTTCTCTCTCGGTTCCAAACAACCACACACTATCTCCTCACCTTGCCTCCGTTGTCGAAGATGCATGTGTGATATGTTTGCATAAGACACGTACGCTTTTTCTCTACTTTTATCGTGTGTTGTCCATGTCTCTTTCACACACGCACACACACTTTTTTCACTCTCTCTCTCTCTCTTGTTAGGGACTCTTTCACATCCATAAGCATATGGATGTTTTGAAAAGTCAAACCTCAGAAAAGTTTGACCAGGTATATGTGGAGAAAAACATTTACATCTGGAACGATCATTAGATTCATCACAACATGTACTTACTTCATACTATCATTTATCTTTGGTATTGTAGATATAAGTAATTTCTTTATAAACTTGGTCAAAGTTTCAAAAGTTTGACTTAAAAAAATGTTGGAACTACATTATCGAACGGAGGGAGTAGCTCTTTCTCTCTCTGCTATCTCTCACGGGCCTCCCCTCTCACTCGAACTCTCTATACCGATGAATTATACGCTCACTGTGTCAGCGTATAGCTCCGTATATTGTTTAGTTGACCGGTCAACCAATCCACATGTTGCCTTGTCAGCTCGTGTTCTGTATCTTCGTGTGCTCGCCCATGTGGCAGTGGGTGAAAATAAGTAAACTAGAGGCCCATCTGACACGCGGTGAAGTAAACAAAGTTGAAACCACTCGGGGTAGCACCCCGCATGCTAGTAAATTGAGGGCGCATTGCGGACAAACTTCTTGCGCGGGAAGGACGCACTCGCGCACAATTCACCACTGTGCGGCGTCATGCACAGAAGGACGCACTCGCGCACACCCAGCACACAACACACACCAACACACGTGTACACCGGCATCGCCGCCGGTTGAGATGGACGGCGAGGCAGCTAACAAGCGGAGGCGGCTCGAGCCAAAACCGCATCCAGCGAGCCTAGACTTCATCAGCAGCCTCCCCGACGACACGCTGCTCATCATCATCAGCCTCCTCCCCACCAAATCTGCTGTGTGGACCGCCCTGCTCTCCCGGCGGTGGCGCCCCCTCTGGCGCTGCGTCCCCCTCAACCTCACCATCGACAGCTGCCTCTGTGACGGGGATTGCAAACGCATGGCCGTAGTCTCCAAGATCCTTTCATCGCACCCTGGGCCAGCCAAACGCCTTGACATCCGCAAGTTCAGTACCAACTGCAAGGTCCAACCCAAGTTCGACGAGTGGTTCTTATCCCCCGCCCTAGTTCAGCTCGAGGAGCTCAGCTTTGAAGCTGGACGATGTCGCTCTCTGCCGCCGTCCGTGCTCCGCCTCACGCCAACGCTGCGCCGCGCCAGCTTCAGCTCCTGCTATCTTCCCCAAATTAATGTCGCACCCCCTCTTCTTCTCCCTCAACTCAAGCAGCTCGACCTCTTCGACATTGTCATCTCGAAGAAGGCTATGGAGCACCTGCTCTGCAGCTGTACTATGCTCGAGTACCTTCGTCTTGAGCAGATCCACGGGTTCATTAGCCTCCACATCGCCTCAACGAATCTCCGATGGATTTATGTGTGTTGCTGGCCCCGCAACAAGACATCAATTGGGAAGAGATCACTCCAGCTGTTCCACGTTATGGTCATTGAGAATGCGCCTTTCCTTGAGAGATTGCTTGTATCGGATCTAGATGGTCCAACAAAAATCAGGGTCATTGACACGCTGAAATTGACAGCGTTGGTGTACTCGTCTGCCAAATTCTCTGAACTCTTTATTGGATCCGTAATCATTCAGGTACAGCACTCATCTTCTTCTCCATCTTCTTGAAATTCACATTTTTAAATTTCTTCTTGATGTATTTACGACGTCTTCCAGAAAATGATTCCCACAAGCTTGACCCAGTCCATGCGCATAGTGAAGATCTTAGCACTAAAATCTATCGGCCCCAATCTAGATCAAGTTGTTGGATTCCTTACATGCTTTCCGTGCACGGAGAAGCTACGCATTGAGGTGAAACTTCTTTCCTATAAGTAAACGGTAATCACAACGTAGCTCAATTTTTCGTAATTTTCCCAAATGACGATGACAAGTGTAGTGTTCAAAACTACATCTACGCACTGCACCGAAAGAAATGTTTTTGGTATTTTTTTCTCACGTGATCACCTGCATCGTTTTTATGCTGTACTACTATATTAGCCTAGGCTAGTCATAGTGGAAAGTAACTTATGGTTACCCTAAGAGCAAGTACTACCTCCGTCCTGGTTTACTCTTCCAATTTTTAGTATCAAAATTTAACCATAGATTTAACTAACAAAATGTTAATGCATGTCACTAAGAACTATATCGTTGGATTCGTATTTGAACATAATTTCAAATGGTGTAATTTTTAGTGACATGCATTGGCATTTTCTTAGGTAAATCTATGGTCAAAATTTTATGCTAAATACGAGGTAGTATTACAAAAGTGGGCTATGTAGGCCAAAACATGTGCCAAATTCACTTGTGATGCATTTGGCATCGATGCCCCTCCATTGCTCACCTGATGTCCCAATCTGGATCACCTACTTTGCTCCAGTGCCAAATTAACTCACGTAATGAAAAAACACTACGTAGGAGAGAGAGGACTGAGGCAATAAAAAAACACTTGTTTGGGAGAGTGAGAGGCTGGTGTAGTTGGTTTGATTGATTTGTTTATACATGTGGGTCTGTGTGCACAGCGGTGCCAACTCTCTCACATCGCGAGAGCGGTGCCAAAATCTTTTGATTTGACATTGATGCGTATTATGTGGCATACTTTTGCGAAATATGGCATCGGCCACATAGTGGAAGGCAACAAATGCCCAAGCTCTTCACGTGCTCCTAGTTAAATGAGAGGAAACAGAGAGAGAGAGAGAGAGAGAGAGAGAGTGAAAAAATATCACTAGCCAGCCAACCCTATCGTATGAGCGAATGATATTGGTACCTCTTGATGACACGGCAATCTTATGCAGCCAGTTGCTCTAATATGTTCTCTTCTTTTGCAGATAAAAAAAGAAACGAAAGTGAAAAATGTGTTGCACTATAACAATCTCATCGAATGCCTTGATCTCCATCTTACAGAAATTGATTTGATCGACTACCGAGGCAGCACATCCGAGATTAAATTGGCCAGGTTCGTTGTTCTGGAGGCAAGTGTGCTCAAGGTAATGAGGTTTGGCGTTCTCTAGCACAACAATGAATGGCGTGCTGATCACCGCAAGCGTCTAAGCCTAAATGACAAAGTCTCCGCAGAAGCTGAATTTGTTTTTGAAACATCAAGTGGCCAGAGACTCGAAAACTTATTTGCCCATTAGTGACTTGTCAGGGCGGTGGATTTTAGTTTGTACAGTAATGCTGCATCCACCTAAAGTAACGAAAGTTCTTACGTAAACTTCCTAGTAATTCCCTCTTCGTAGGTGCAGCATTACTCCTAACATTTGTAATATCAGTTTAAAACTTGTAATATTGCCGTGTCCTATTCCTGCATTTTCAAAATCCTGCGAATCAAACAGGTCGTGAGTTGGTGATGATGTTGTGCCTCCCATCTTTCACCAATAGCCGTCGGATCTAGATCTGACGCATACAAACCAAGCTTCTCCAATTTTGCAAAAAGATGCCCGCACTTGTTCCCTATTTACAAACAACTCCTTGTCTCTCACAATCAGCCTCATCTCCTCCCCACCACATCTAGGAGTAGAAGGCCGTGGAAAAATCTGGCGCGATGGCCGCTGCCGGAGCCGTCCACCCCCAATCTTGGTGTTCCGTGCAATGCACGGGCATCTACGCACGGGAAATTATGTCGAACAGGGCTAGTTGTAAGCAGGCTAGCTCTACAGCCATGATGATAGTGAATGCAGACGGTGAGGCTGACTATGGTATGCCGAACACGGCACCTATACTCAGGTGTCATCTCCGGCGCAGGGTCTTGTCACTTCACTGTGAGGAGCAGCACGTGATAATTTGACCAACGGGTAGTACAGTGCTAGTACTCCTACTACTACATTGGTACTAATACTACTAGTACTAGTAGCACCACTGTCTGGATTTAGGAGTACTACCACGTCCATCTGGATTTTAGTATTGACTAGCAATATCTAGTAATGCATGTCACCAAAAATGTACTACTCCCTCTGTAAATAAATACATGGTGTTTTATTCCTATCGGTGAGAGAACTTAATGTTTTTTTGCTAACTAGAGTACTGTAATAGGATTACATGCAATGAACTAAACACTGCATGTCATGTTTGGTACTAGTCTCAAGTCATTGAAAGCATGCACGACCCACATCTCTCATTGGTTGATATGTCACGAAATAAGAAACAAGGAGGGAGTTAATGCACCCTGCCTAAGGATTTTGGGATTATTTGGTTTTCGTAAGGTGACTTACACAACATTTTTGTTTACATGCATTAACATTTTATTAGTTAAATCAAAGGTCAAAACTTGGCGTAAAATGCAAAGGGGACCAATAAACCAGTAAACATCAAACTTCTCTCGTTTGACCCCAACTAGAGGTCCGGTGAGATGACTATACTGCACCGGCACGGAGGGGGACACAGCTTCATTCACTTACGACAACTGCCTTTGGGTGAATGACACGTGGCCCCAGGGGGTGGCTAGCCCACCTATCATACAGACAAAGGCAGGTGCAGTAGAGGGCCGAGGAGTAGTACGAAATCCTACGCACCTACGCACGGTAACCAAGGGCTGAGTGATCACTCGAATCGCAAGATCAGTTGACTAGAAGCTACGCTGGACCCATGGAGGCGATGAGCGCGAGCATCAGCCGGCTGTGCCAGATGGTCCACGACGCCGGCCTGCGGCCCGACAGGTAGTATTGCTTGAGGCCGCCAGGGCGAGGGGCCGCTTGGACGACAGCTTCGTCTCCTTGTTCGACGAGGTCCTCGTCGGTTTCCTCGACAAGTTCACCATCGTCAAGAAGCTTGCGGACGACTTTGACGTAAGCCTCCAGCCGACGTGCCCAGGCTCTGCGATGCCCACCACCCTCAACAGCCTCTATGGTAACAACCTCTTCGACACACTGGTGGCCCGGCGACTGCCCGCCGTCGCGCCGGAGAATGTCCACCTCGAGGTCGCGCTCGCCGCGCAGCGCCTAGCGCAGCAAGACACCATTGACATAATCACCCACGTCTACGCGCAAATCGTCCACAAGGACTAGTACATGCAAGAGGATGACGATAGGATGCTGGCCTTCTTGGAGCGCAGGGCAACCTTGGACGGCACTGTTCAGAAGCACGTTGAGCTCGCCACCAACGCTGTTGCTCCTCACATGTCGGTTGGTGACCCGGCGCACTAGGGCGTGAGGATGTCGTTGAACGTTGATGGATCCGTATGTATTTTTATCCTTCCATCAAATCCATGTAGTAGTACATGATACTACAGTAATTATCTTACCTTTCGCATCAACTTCATAATTTTCGTACGTACTCCATGCATGAACGGTGCCAGAAGCAAACTTCTCATTACTCTAGGCAAAATCTTTATTTTCTATCTATCGGTCGCGCCATGGAGCAGAACCAAATTTTACAAGTTACGAGTTCAAAAGGAAAAGCCTGCCGTGTTCGTGTCGCACCCCCACACGGTTGGTCCGGCACGCCGCTCAAGTGGGAATGCATGCGGTGTTGCATTTTCACTTACAAGTGGGACTGCAGTTGAGCAAACCGACTATCGGCAAACCCCCACCCCGCCCACCGCGCGATGGCTGAGAAAAGAGGACAGGAGGGAGAAGAGATGGATGTAGCATGGACTCCAAGAAAATTGGTGTCGGATGGGACTCGTGTGGGTGGCGTGTGCCGTACTGCTAGACGTGAATGCTAGTTATGGCCCATGCCACCCCACTATATCAAGCCTATATCGAGGTACGTAGAACAAATTTCCTGCAGTCCGTGCTCAGCCCTCCTCTATCTCTCTTCTCAGCCAGCCAGCGGACGCGTGGAGCCCATCGTCTGTTTGCTCACATGCGGCCCCACATGTCAGTGGAAATGCAAGAGGACCCACTGAACCTGCACATCTTTCACCTCGATGTGCTGGTGATGAAAAACAAATCCAATAAAGATCTTCGGTGGCCGCTTTTGGAGTTACTCAAGTGTAGTAAGATTCTATTTACAGTTTAACCCAAGATGCACATCTCATGGCTTCAACTACCACTCTATTTTCTTTCACGACACGACCTGGATGCTGGATGTCCCACGTGTCGGCAAAAGGAGGAAGAACCCAACCAAATCTTTGGCTTTGCTCTCGGATTAGACTAGTTGTGCTAACTTAAAAATTTTATTGTGTACTCCCTCCGTTCCAAAATACTTGACTTCCATTTGTCCAAAAATGGATGTACCTATATACTAAGACATGTCTACATACATATATATTTTGACAAATATAAGGCATGTATTGTGCAACGGAGAGAGTAGAATGGATGTACCTATATACTAATACATGTCTAGATACATATATATTTTGACAAATAGAAGGCATGTAGTATTGTGCAACGGAGGGAGTAGAATGGATGCAAGTTTTTGTATTGGGAAGAAGAGTACATCCATATATTGATAGAGCGCAATTTAGTAGATGTTCTATCACTTTTAGCTAGTATAGAATAGAGGCTAGACATGAGACTAGATGCGAGGAAGCAACGTCTACTTCTTTACACTCGAAGAAGAAAGCAGCACGCAAGATCGAGCCTCCGCGGATCAACAATGAATGCATCGAGAAGGCACTAATCCAACTTACTACAGGAGTAGTCAAAATTATCGTTGGAGTTCGTGCAAAACGGAGGTCTGTTTGGGGTCGTGCGTTGGAGTTGGCCTTACAAGTGGGACCGCAGTTAAGGAAACCGACTATTGGCAAACCCCCACCTCGCCCGCCGCGCGATGGCTGAAGTTAGAGAAACGACGGGGTTGAAGAGATTGCTATTGCACAGACTCCAAGAAATAATATGGTGTCAGATGGATGTCGTGGTGGTGGCGTGTGCCGTACTCCTGGACGTGAATGCTTGTTCTGGCCCATGCCACCCTACTACTCCTACTACTTACTCCTACTATATAGTATACTAGTAGTATCGAGGATTCGAGGTGTTGGTTACGTACAACGAACACATTAAACATATGGCTACAGTAAAAACACCCACTCGACGCGCGAAGCATGTGAACCTAGTACAAATAGTGTACTACTATTGTTGATTGGCCTCATCTGATAACCTGTTGCAACGCACGTACAATTATGTATTCGGAAAATATATTTTTGCCTCGTCGCATCACTCACTCAGAGAAGCGACTCGAAAGCCATTCATAAATTTAGTAAGTTTATCACAGGCATATCATTTTATTACATAGAACAACTGATCATCAACCCACATCGACAACGAGGATACATTATAAATACTAAAGTTTTCACCACACAACAAATAACAAGCAATGAAATGAACTTCAACTCAACCATTCCTCGGCGTTGGAAACGCTTGCTTTTAACCACAAGTGATTATCTGGGACGGGCCATGCATTGTAGATCTGCAGACCAATGCAGGACTGATCATCCAGGCTGAAGCGGCCTACTATATCAGTACCAGGGTAGGGAACCATGCAAATGTCCGAGGTATAGACACAGTTGCTTCTCATAAATGTGTCAACAGCGGTTGGATCGCCTTTCACCATCATCGGATAGTTTCGTCCAAGGAAGAGCGAGTTTTCTCCAAGACTATCAATTCTGTGCCAGGGAGAAGGAGTTGGCACTAGCACACTAGTATCCATCCCGAATACCATGCAACGGGTGTTGGAATAGGTCCGGAGAGTGCGACCATGGGAGACTACACCTGCTTCCTTAGCAGTAACATCATCAGTGGGCTGTATACACACAAGAAGAGGTGATCCATCGGAATTAGTTGCTAGGCGCCACAGAGTATATCGGCGCTGCTCGTCCTCATGCTCATGATCATCACCATCGTCATCTCCCCCTTGGTTATAAAAATCTTCAAGTATAGGTGGTGGGATGTCGACAGGACCTTGGAAACACAAGAAGAAGGTTAATTAGTAAAGGGAAAGTTGCTAACCTGCATGCATGTGGATGAACCAATTATAATTATGGTGGAAGACAAACGTACCGAAACAACGAGGATCCCATGCAAAAACAGTGCCACGAGAGGTGGCAGCAAACACAAGATCCTTATATTCAATTGCATCACAGTACACATCCGTGTATAGAAACTAATTTTTGAGTAATATCCATCCAGTCGAACCACGAAGGACGGCAACTAGCTTGTCGAAGATAGCAAAAACTTGATAGTTCTTGTAATTCAAAGAGCGGTTGGGAACTTGACAAATTGCTTTCTTCAGTACACGACAGTCACCATGATCGTATTTGAATGTACATAGATCATCTGTGTGCTCAACCTCAGGGCACTCGGAGATTTTTGGAAGTGGAATCCGCTGACGAGTGTACACATTCACAAGTTCCCACTCGCAATTGTACCCAATATAAACAACCCAATCTCCATTTGCGCCAGCCCAGGACTTACCCTTAAGAGATGGCATCTTGACATCACACGTATCATTATCAAGCGGCATCAACTTGCACAAGGCGAGGTCTCCGTCGTCCGCTCGCCAGCGAGCAGGGTCACGGCGAAGAAGATAGGGGAGATCAAACCGCTCCTTGACCCTTGGGTTCCTTGCAATGATGTTATTAGTTGAGTCGAGAATGGGCTTGAACGAACCTGCCATGCTAGCCGAGGTGATGACGTCGCACCGATCAATGAGTTCCTCAACCATGTCATCTTTCAGATCGGGGCAAGAATAACGGGGTCGTTTCCGGCCTGTTCCCTCCATGGAGAAGACGATCGAACAATGGCAGAAGAAAGGGTGAAGGGCTGAAGGAAAATGGAGGAGGGAGAGGAAGAGCGTGCGACAGCAGTTCCAAATCGAGAGGGAAAGGCGAAGAGTCGCTAGACGGTTGCGAGTTTGCCACGGTTCATGAAGAGGCGCCCCGGCCTACACGTCCGTTCGGAAATACTCCTACTACTCGTCGTCGTCTCACTGATATGTTGGAACGGGACCACATGTCAACGAAACATGGTGTGTAATTTCTCGTGCAAAATGCGATCTGGCCGCGTTGGCCCGAGGTGCCGCATTAGTTATCGATCTTTATTTTTTTAATGGCGTTCCGATCAGTTTTGAAGCACGACTAACTGGTACTGTACGCAGAGAAAATATAAACTACTCTACCACTCCCCCACCTCTAGACTAGTAGTATAAAAAAGATATATAGGCTGGAGCTTCAGCGCTTTCTTGCTAAGGGCTGCCCACTTGCTCCTCACACTACCACCCTCTCTCCAGATCTAAAAAAGACGGCCCCTCTTTCCCTCCTCACCGGTGGTCACAGATCCGCCGGGGAAGAGAGGGACGTGCAGCATTGACGCACTCGTCGTCGGCGAGCGAGGTCACGCACTGACGACAAGGCCGTCCTCTCAGACCTAGCGCCCGCGCGGGATGGCCTCTGTCCCCAAGCTCGCTGCCGTAGTGTGTGCAGAGGACGACGACCACGAGCGAAGCCACTTCCCACCGACCCTCAGGTATGCTACCTCTTTTCGAGCCATAACCTTGTTCTATTGCCCCATCTGCTACGTCGTTGCATGTGGATCTTTTTCCACTCCACCATCTTCCCAATTTGCTATCCTCTACTCTGCTGGCCACGCAGACGAAAACCATAATTTGCACTATTAAAGGAAACCCTACTTCATCCAGACTAATCCATGTCTAGGTTGAATAAGGAAAGGAAGGGAGACTGTACTGTCCAAGAGAGTAGGCATCGAACCCGCATCTAGGTTGAAAAGGGGAAAATCAGTAGCCAAGGAACGAGTCTCGTGTCTCTTGGTTGAAGAAGGGTAGAAAGGCATGACAACGCAATAGAGAATGACCAGGTCGGTCGATTTGTTGTCCTCGCATAGGAAAAAGGTGGCTAAAGAGAACAAAAATGGGACCGTAATCCACATATGCTGCCTGGATATTTGTTGCTCTGGGCAACCATACCTCCCTCACCACTCTGCGTCAGTGGAGGTACATCGTATTGGTGCGCCCACTGTCCGAATGGGCCTCCCATGATCTTATTGCCACTTTTTTTGCTGTTAGTATAATGCCAGCAGTCAAGTCAATCAATGCTACTGCTAAAGTGTTGCCACATTTAACTAATGCCGCTCTCAGTCTAATGCCACCCATAAATTTAAGCAATGCCATTTAATGTCACTGGATTATTTCAGGGTTAGCTGTTGATGTGGATGTATTAAAGATTTTTCAGCTATAAGGCATTCTAATGCTGTTGCACAACCAATATACCAACGATGAAACTTGTTACTCTTGTCAGATTTTTGCTCTGTTAATGCTTATAGATTACATACCTCACTTTCATGAGATAAGTTAATTTTTTTGTACAGTGTCACCAAAATGCCAACGCACTGATGTCATTTTATTTTGGTTAAACTGCATAGACAATTATGAAGACAAGAGGAAAGGTCAAGAGTGGGCACCTCCTCCTCCGGCTGTTCTCTTGAGGAGGTCTGTATGTTTATCTCTAATGCCTGTCGACTACATACCTGACATCATGATGTAATGTTAAGTCATTTCCTTTTGTACAGTGTCACTGAATTGTCAAGGCGGTGATGGCATTTTATTTTAGTAGAACCGCACAAAATTTGCTTAAAAGAAGAGGAAAGGTCAGGAATGGCTCACTTTTCCAGAAAAAACTATGTATGCCTTCCTCACATCAGCCGCTATTACTTTATTTATTCCTTCAAACAGGTGGTTAGAAACAGTCTTGCTACCTTTTCCCATTAAGAAATTGGAATGCTTATATTTGTGAGTCTATGCTTCAACTAGTGCCACTTTTAGAGTAATCACACTTTCAATATCTATGCAAACAGGGATGCTCAATTTTAGAGGAACTGCACAAAAAGTCCAACTGGTTCAACATTAGGAGCATGTTTTTTCCCAACCTTTATATCCAATTGGTGGCACTATGAGCTGTTCATTACGAAGGTACATGGTTTGCTACTATCTTGCTACTCTTTTTGTACTGTCATTAGATAGTAATACTAGTGGTTTGCATGTGAATTTATTGGCAGGGTGGACCTACATTAGAGGTGCAGGACAGGATTCAATGATTGGATGCTCAATTTCGGTTGTATCGATTTCACCTCTTCCATCACTGCGAACATGGATATCCTTGGTATGATGAAGAATAGGCGCTATATTTCTGCTCTGAACGAGCAAATTAATTCAGTATGAAATTGTCCAAGGCAAAACATAACTGTATCGGATTGTCTAGTGCAGAACATGATAGATGCTAAGCGGAAGAGACATGTTTAAACCGAAAATACAAGGTGTGGTATATGTTTACTAGCTGCTTGATATTTGTGCAGACAGAGATGTCTGCCCGTTGCTATTTGGAAAACCAACAAAGTGCCCGCAATTTTGGTTGAACTGCATAAGAGAATAGTATAGTCACTGCATGCAGTGCCATTTGAAAATAGACACAGAAAGATTGGATAGTCACTTCATGGACTGCAGAAAAGTAGTATTGTACTATTTATTGGCCAACACTAGGTGCTTCATTGCTTTGGTCTGATTATACAATGGGCATCATTTTGCCTAAGTTAAAGTTTGTATTCCGAAAATAGTCTCGCCGTGTGATCGAGAGAAGACCAAATCATATTGCAGTAGATGTTCCTCCATCATGTCTGGTTCATTCTCATGGTTCCAGCTGTTGGTGAAACCACTTACGTTTGCAAGAGGAATTGTAGACTTCACAAAAAAATGTATTTCAGTCTGTACTGAATGTTGGCCAAGAGAAGCATCCATGTTAGTAGGAAGAACATATGTTTTTTCTAGATCTTTGCTTTTGGAGCTACATATTTGTATATGATCTGTGAGTCATTCAGATGCATTAACATGTTGATCTTATGTATGGGAATCGTACTAGTTAGTTTTAGTTGCGATGCAAGATCCGAAGTGGCTGATCTTTGCTTTTGGAGCTACATATTTGTATATGATCTGTGAATCATTGAGATGCATTAACAGTTACTTATTTGTGTTCGCTCAGTGTTTACAAGTTACTGATCGATCACTAGCTAGCCTACAAATGCGCTCCTGGTAGTTTTATTTGCGACGCAAGATGCGAAGTGGCAGTTTTTTGAATAAAAATGCCTACCTATGAAGAAACTGACAAGCTACACTATCGATCCTACACGGATAAAAATGCCTACCTCTGAAGAAACTGACAAGCTACACTATCGATCCTACACAGATAAATAGCGGATCACGCACGTACTACCTCCTTTCCGGTTTGTAGGGCTCAATTCAAGAAACGACCTACTCGATCCTACACGAATAAATAGAGGATCACGCACGTAGTAGTACCTCCTTTCCGGTTTGTAGAGCTTAATTCAAACCTCTCAACAACCAAGGTACTCCCTCCGTCCGGGTTTATTAGTCCCGTGAGCAAAGCAGCAAGACCAAGGCATGGCAATAATTAACGGCATGCATAAGTTTAAGCCTAATTAATTCCAGCGATTTAAGTGGCTGCATGCTGCTTCGCGTACTGCCTGCGAACGATTCTGAGTGCCTGCATGCAGCCGGCCGTAATTAAGGCAGCTAACTGATGCGAAAAAAGATATGCTTTAAATCCGTGGAATCATTATTGACAAGGAGGGAGATGATTCGAGTGCACTCGTTTGACCGCCATGCCGGCGTGCGACCCAGACGAGACGGGACGGCACAGTCATAATTTCAGTTTCTCTAGTTTTCCACGGCAAGCTGGCGCGCTAAGCCATTATGCATTGAATTCCGATGACCGTCGCGCTACCTTCCGCCTATAAGTACTGTTTCCCAGCCTTCTCCGGTGCCACCGTGACCCAACTCCCAATATCCTCATAAGCCCCCACCGGCCCGACGTTGCTCGCCACGTCCGCCATGCCCCCGCCCGTCCGCGGTAGGCGACGCTGGAGGCGGTCACCGCCGGAACTAGTGTTCAGGTTTTCACCGGAAGGCAGACGGAGGGAGGAGGCATTCTATCTGTCTTTAGATGGCAATGCGGAGATCAAGGAGTTGTTGGAGCGCGACCGCATGGCGGAGGAGCAGGAGTTGTTAGAGCACGACCGCCTGGCGGAGGAGCAGCATCTCGCTGATTTGTGCCGCCAGCGGGACATGGAGCAGTAGCGCACCGACGCTTTGAGTCGCGAGCAGAGCGCCCGCAACTGGGCCAACTACGTGGAGGCCGGCGCCCGGCAAATAGCCCTGGAGGCTGTTGGGCACGCACGCGTTCACGACGTCGATTTTTACTACCAGCTCGTCAAGTGGGTTTCCCGCTTGGAAGCCGAAGCTTCAGTGGACCACGCCGGCATGGAAAGGGCCAACGCGCGTGAGCAACGCGCCCTATCGCACCTCTAGCAAGTCCGAGGCAAGGCGGAGGACGCCGGTGCCAGCGTTTAGCATGGACAGCAGATGGCGGCCGGCATCATCTAGTTAGCTAAGAGTAAGTTAGTACTTGTATGCTACTAGAGTGTTAGTGGGAGCAGATAGTTCACTTGGCTATGATGGTTGTCAACGTGGAAGTTCAGTACTCTATATGTGGATTAGACCTGTTACTTTGCTCTGAATGTTGAACTTTCCGTTTGAACGTATGGAATGGGCTGTTATTTTTTTAAATGGGTTGTATTTGTCCTCCACGGTTTAGAGGCTGACTTGTGGGCCTAGCAAGTTAAAGCGTACACAATCAGGAGATGATTGTACGTGGAGAGGATGACAGCAGGGACCCGCCAAGGTCATGGCAGTACGCAAGCAAGTGCCTCCTTATTTCAAGCCAATAAAAAAATGGCTCCTCCTAGTGGATTTCTGACATCTGGGTCCCATGCCATTGTCAACGTAGTCAATAAACGAGAGAATTGCACAATGAGCGGCTGACACCAGGGACCCAGCAGCTCGCCCAGTTATTTTTGTTTTGGGTTAATTTGATAAATGCCACTCCAAATCTGGTGTATCCGAGAAATGCCACTGCAATTTCCAAACTTTGAAAAATGCCATTGCATGCCATTTCTAGTGGCATTTTTCGAAGTCTGGAGTGGCGTTTTTCAAAGTTTGCAAACTGCAGTGGCATTTTTCAAAGTTTGCAAAAATTGCAGTGGCATTTTTCAAAGTTTGGAAATTGCAGTGGCATTTTTATGAATCACCATAATTGGAGTGGCATTTACCTAATTTGTTTTTGAGACGGAAGCAGGGTGTCAACTAGGCTGTGCGGGACACTCTGGCCTGTCTAGGGAGCCTTTTCTTTTATGTTTACCACAGACCAGCCCAGTAGTTTTTTTTTCTTTCTGAAAATGGCTAGCCTAGTTTTTTTGTGATTTATCAAGTAAGTCGCTTTATCAGGCCTGTTGGGCTGCAAATCTTTCAAGACAAGGAGACTGGCCTATCAGTAATGAGAAATGGGTTGTACATTTTTAAAACACATCAAACCGGCAATTATTTTCAAATATCTTTTTTCATTTCGAGATTTTAAATTGCATCGATTTTTTATGCGTGGACAATTTATTGGATTTTATATTGATATACATTTATTTTTAAAATCAGTCTGAATATGACTCGAAATTTCGGGATTAAAAACAGTTCTGACCGCACCGACATATGCAAAATTTCGTATAATTTTTTAACCGTGGCCACAATATGGGCTGTAATGCTAACATAAAGAATATGGGCTCCAAAAAAACCTGGAAGAATTAGCAAATGGGCTGTAAATTATTTGAAATAATGGCAGATGGGCTGTATGCTGTTTTCCACAGATTTGAGGCTTTCCATAGATGGCCTGTATACTGTTGGATGTCCATCCAATGGTCGTCGTGCTTTTTCAATCTCTGCTCTTCCTGCTCTAGCCGCTCAAACAAGCGCCGGCGGGACTGCCTGCTCCCTCCTCCCCGCGGCCGGCTGTGCAGCCGCGCAGGCCTCACCGCCCCACCGTACTCCCATCGCTGGCCTAGCCATCCCTCTACTCACCCACACCTGCTGTTATTCTCCGGCGACGGCAGACGAACCTGTAAACCTTCGTACAGTCGTACTCCCCTCCGCGTGGGAAACAAAAACAACGGCCGAGTCTTCCCTGCCTCCGTGTCTTTCCCTTCCTAGGCCTCGCCGTCGTCCACCGCCCTGGTGCTCTCGGCGTGGCATGGTCAGCGTGGTCAACGACCGACATGCATCTAAAGTGGACTGTACGTGGAGAGGCTGACAGCTGGGTCCACGGCCGCATGCAAGGAAATGCCTCCTTATTACGCGCAAAATAATGATTTCCTCCACCTGACATCTGGGACCCACCGAAACGGCCTCTGTATTTCGCGAAAAAAATGTTACCGCCGCTGACAGCTCGGACCCACCAGCTATATCTTCGCACGCAAGGAAGAGCCTCCTTATTACGCACAAAAAATGAATACTCCCCCTGCTAGCTGGGACCCAGTATAGTGGGCCTACTAAGTTGACGGGGACGAAGGGCTTTGTCAACTTAGTCAATATGCACGATTCTAGCTCGACTGACCGTACGATGTCCATCCAACGGCCGTAGTGCTTCTTCAACCTCTGGTCTTCTTGCTCCAGCCGCCCAAACCAGCGCCGGTCGTGCCGCCTGCTCCTGCCTCCCGTGACCGGCTATGCTGCCGTGGAGGCGTCACCGCCCCCATACAACTCCCACCACTGGCCAGGCCATCCCTCCACTTCACTCACCCGCACCCCCTGTTATTCTGCGGCGACGGCAGCGCAGCCGAACCAGTGAACCCTCGTACTCCTCTCTGCGTGGGCATCCACTACCGCGTCTTGCCCGGCTCCGCGTCGTCCCCATCCTAGGCCTCGCCGTCGTCCACCGCCGTGGTGCTGTCGGCGCGCCGTGGTTAATGTGGCCAACGACCAAATTTCATCGGAAGAATATTGTACATGGAGAGGCTGACAGCTGGGTCCACGGCAGCCGCAAGGAAGTGCCTCCTTATTACGCGGAAAATAATTATTCCTCCACCTGACAGCAGGGCCACCAGTATTTTGCGAAAAAAATCGTTTCCCCCTGACTGCTGGGACCCACCGGATGGGCCACCTTATTTTGTGAAAAAAACGTTCCCCCCACTGTCAGCTCGGACCCACCGGAAGTGCCTCCTTATTACGCACAAAAAAATGAATACTCCCCCGGCTAGCTGGGACCCACCTTGCTGGGAGGCTGACTTGTGGGCCTACTAAGTTGACAGGGACGAAGGGCTTTCTCAACTTACTCAATATGAACGATTCTAGCTCCAGTGACCATACGATGCCCATCCAACGGCCGTAGTGCTTCTTCAACCTCTGGTCTTCTTGCTCAAGCCGCCCAAACCAACGCCGGTCGTGCCTTGTGCTCCTGCCTCCCGTGGCCGGCTGTGATGCGACGGAGGCCTCACCGCCCCCTACTACTCCCACCGCTGGCCAGGCCATCCCACTACTCACCCACACCCCATGTTATTCTGCGGCGACGGCAGCCTCACACCGCAGCGAACCAGTTAACCCTCGTACTCCTCTACGCGTGGGCATCCACTGCCGCGTCTTCCCGGCTCCACGTCGTCCCCTTCCTAGGCCTCGTCGTCGTCCACAGCCCTGGTGCTCTCAGCGCGGTGTGGTCAACGTGGTCAAGGAACGACTTCCATCGGACGTGGACTGTACGTGGAGAGGCTGACAGCTGGGTCCACGGCCGCAGCAAGGAAGTGCCTCCTTATTACGTGCAAAATAATTATTCCTCCACCTGACAGCGGGGACCCACTAGACGGGCCACCGTATTTTGCCCCCCTGACTGCTGGGACCCACCAGCTACATCTTCGCAGGCAAGGAAGTGCTTGACAATCAGGACCCACCTGGTTGAAGCGTACGTAGCGTTGACATTCTGGTCGTGAACGTGTACGTACATACTGGTCGATGTAGAGGCGCGCACGTGTCGTTGTAGAGGCGGCCAGGGTGCAAGAAAGAAAATACGGCCACGTATGTGTACATACGGGCGGGGTCTCGAACGCCTACTCGCGCATACGTACGGCGAGGGCTCGTGTACATGGCTGGGTCGGAACGGAGAAACATCGCCGTCGTCGTGTTCATGGGTCGGAATGGAATGTGTGGTCGTGTTCATCGGGAGGGCTTGGACGGAAGAGGCGATGGAAAGGAGGCCTGGCGTATTGTAGAACGGAGGAAATGGACCTCCTACGGTTGAAATGGGGGTCCTGTTGGTCGGGAGGGGTGTGGCGTACCGCAGAACGGAGGAAACGGACCTCCTACGGTCGAAACGGGGGTCCTGTTGACCGGGAGGGGTGTGGCGTACCGCAAAACGGAGGAAACAGACCTCCTACGGTCGAAACGGGGGTCCTATTGATCGGGAGGGGTGTGGCGTACCGCAAAACGGAGGAAACGGACTTGTGTTGGAGCGCTACGGTCGAAAGGGGGTCCTGTTCATCAGGAGGGGTGTGGCATACCGCAAAATGGGACTCCACGGGATACTGTTCATCTCCACCGTCGACCCCCTCCAGCCTCCACGAGCTACTGTTCATCCACCGTCGACCTCCTCCAGCCTCCATGGGCTCCTGTTCATCCATCCTCCACCGCGCGCTACTCCACCGGCTACTGTTCAACCACCCCTCCACCATCTACTATTCATCCAGCCCTCCACACCACGGGGTCCTGTTCAACCACCCCTCCACGGGCACCCCTCCATCCTCTACTGTTCATCCTGCCCTCCACGGGGTGGTCCTGTTCATCCAGCCCTCCATGGGGTCCTGTTCATCCAGCCCCAACCGGCTCGATCGATCGGGGTCCTGTTCATCCAGAGGCAACACCACGGGGTCCTGTTCATCCACCCCCACCGAGAACTGTTCATCCAAACCCCCCTGCAATGCTCACTGTTCATCCAGAGGCAGCATCGATCGGCTTTAGTTAGCAGCAGTAGCCAAGGAATCGCTCGATCGGGTTCAGTTAACAGCCATCGATCGATCGCTCGGGTTCAGTAACGCGTAGCCTGCAGTGCAATCGCTCGGGTTCAGTTAGAGCCCAACGACTCGCACACACGCGCGTACGTGTACGAGATAAACGCGCATCGCTCGGCCCCCGACCTCCCACCGTAACCGGGAACTCCCCGAAATTTTCCTCCCCCTCGCTTCTACCATGGTTTTCTCCGTCATGGACGGCCCAAAGAATGTCATGCAGCTGCGTCTCCGGCCCGCCCAGGACGAAAAGCCCATTTTCTGTCATGATTTTTTGTCATAGAAGTAGGAGCCCACCACATCTATGATGATACCGGGTTTTGTCACAATTATCGTCATAGAAGTGTCATATGTATGATAGAAAAAAAATTCGTTCGGCCCAAAATGTCACGGATGTGTCTTTTTTTTGTAGTGGGGAGGCTAGCCCAAGGGGGCGCCATGGGGGGTAGTCCTACTTGGACCCCTGGTCCAAGTAGGATTCGGGCCCCCTTTCCTATTGCCACTAGGAGAAGGAGGGAAGGAGGAGGAGGAGAGAAGGAAAGGGGGACCGCCCCCCTCCCCAAACCTAGTCCAATTCATCTTGGGCTAGGGGGGCGCATGCCTCCACTTGGCCGCTGCCTCCTCTCTCCACTAGGGCCCATGAAGGCCCATTAACTCCCCGGGGGGGGGGGGGTTCCGGTAACCCCCGCTACTCCGGAAAATGTCCGAACCTTTCCAAAACCATTCCGTTGTCCAAACACAACCTTCCAATATATCAATCTTTATGTATCAACCATTTCGAGACTCCTCGTCATGTCCCTGATCTCATCTGGGACTCCAAACAAACTTCGGTACATCAAATCACACAACTCATAATACAAATCGTCATCGAACGTTAAGCGTGCGGACCCTACGGGTTCGAGAACTATGTAGACATGACCGAGACACATCTCCGATCAATAACCAATAGCGGAACCTGGATGCTCATATTGGCTCCTACATATTCTATGAAGATCTTTATTGGTCAAACCGCATAACAACATATGTTGTTCCCTTTGTCATCAGTATGTTACTTGCCCGAGATTCGATCGCTGGTATCATCATATCTAGTTCAACCTCGTTACCGGCAAGTCACTTTACTCGTTTTGTATTTCATCATCCTGCAACTAACTCATTGCTTGCAAGGCTTATAGTGATGAGCATTACCGAGAGGGCCCAGAGATACCTCTCCGAAACACGGAGTGACAAATCCTAATATCGATCTATGCCAACTCAATAAACACCATCGAAGACACCTGTAGAGCATATTTATAATCACCCATTTATGTTGTGATGTTTGATAGAACACAAGGTGTTCCTCCGGTATTCGGGAGTTGCATAATTTCATAGTCAGAGGAACATGTATAAGTCATGAAGAAAGCATAGCAATGAAACTTAATGATCATAATGCTAAACTAACGGATGGGTCTTGTCCATCACATCATTCTCCTAATGATGTGATCACGTTCATCAAATGACAACACATGTCTATGGTCAGGAAACTTAACCATCTTTGATTAACGAGCTAGTCAAGTAGAGGCATACTAGAGACACTTTGTTTTGTCTATGTACTCACACACGTATCAAGTTTCCGGTTAATACAATTCTAGGATGAATAATAAACATTTATCATGATATAAGGAAATATAAATAACATCGTTATTATTGCCTCTAGGGCATATTTCCTTCATGAACCGCCATATGTTTAAACTTGTATGCTAAGGCAAGCTTAGTTGGTCACCGAGCTGGACATGTTGTGTATGAGCCGGTCGGGACTCTGTAAGCTGTCTGGCATCAACCTGTGTATATAAAGGTTTGACCCAGCGGCGGGTTAACTCAAGAAACAACAAGTCGAGAACTAGCTCAAGCGTATTCGCTCCCTGGTAATCAAAACCCAAGCAATACAACCTAAAGCAAGAGTAGGCTTTTACCTCGTTAAGAGGGGCCGAACCTGGGTAAACTCTCCGTGTCCTTTGTCCCATTTAACCCCTTCAATCTAACCTAGTTGCGATGGCTCCACACCTAAGTCCTTTTGCTAGGGCATCTGCCGTGTTAAGTCCATGATAGTTCGATAGTTCAGTGTGCCATGCTTTACGGCTTAGAATTGGGACTTCAAAGATGTTTTGAACGTCATGGAGAATATGAGATGTTCTAGGAGTTGAACTTAATATTTCAAGCAAATGCCCGAGTTGAGAGATATGAAGTCTCCAACAAGTTCGATAGCTGCAAGATGGAGGAGAACAGTTCTGTCAGTGAACACATACTCAGAATGTCTGCGTATCATAACCACTTGACTCAGCTGGGAGTTAATCTTCCAAATGATAGTGTTATTAACAGAGTTCTTCAATCACTGCCACCAAGCTATAAAGGCTTCGTGATGAACTATAATATGCAAGGGATGGAGAAGAATATTCCCGAGCTCTTCGCAATGCTTAAAGTTGAAGAGGTAGAAATCAAGAAGGAGCATCAAGTGTTGATGGTTAACAAGACCACTAGTTTCAAGAAAAAGGGCAAAGGAAAAAAGGGGAACTTCAAGAAGAATGGCAGGCAAGTTGCCACTCCCGGGAAGAAGCTCAAGTCTGGACCTAAGCCTGAAACTGAGTGCTTCTACTGCAAAGGGATTGGTCATTGAAGCGGAACTGCCCCAAGTATTTGGCGGATAAGAAGGATGGCAAAGTGAACAAAGATATATCTGATATACATATTATTGATGTGTACCTTACTAATGCTCGTAGTAGTGCCTGGGTATTTGATACCGGTTTGGTTTCTCATATTTGTAACTCGAAACAGGGACTATGGATTAATCGAAGATTGGCTAAGGACGAGGCGATGATGTGCATCGGGAATGGTTCCAAGGTCGATGTGATCGCCGTCGGCACACTACCTCTACATCTACCTTCGGGATTAGTTTTAGACCTGAAAAAATATTATTTGGTGCCAGCGTTCAGCATGAACATTATATCTGGATCTTGTTAAATGCGAGACGGTTATTCATTTAAATCGGAGAATAATGGTTGTTCTATTTATGTGAGTAATATCTTTTATGGTCATGCACCCTTGAAGAGTGGTCTATTTTTGTTGAATCTCGATCGTGGTAATACACATATTCATAATATTGATGACAAAAGATGCAAAGTTGATAATTATAGTGCAACATATTTGTGGCACTGCCGTTTAAGTCATATTGGTGTAAAGCGCATGAAGAAACTCCATGCAGATGGACTTTTGGAATCACTTGATTATGAATCATTTGATGCTTGCGAACAATGCCTCATGGGCGGCAAGATGACTAAAACTCCGTTCTCCGGAACAATGGAGCGACCTACTAACTTATTGGAAATAATACATACCGATGTATGCGGTCCAATGAGTGTTGAGGCTCGTGGCGGGTATCGTTATTTTCTGACCTTACAGATTATTTGAGCAGATATGGGTATATCTACTTAATGAAACACAAGTCTGAAACATTTGAAAAGTTCAAAGAATTTCAGAGTGAATTGGAGAATCATCGTAACAAGAAAATAAAGTTTCTATGATCTGATCGCGGAGGCGAAGACTTGAGTTACGAGTTTGGCCTTCATTTAAAACAATGTGGAATAGTTTCACAACTCACGCCACCTGGAATACCACAGCGTAATGGTGTGTCCGAACGTCGTAACCGTACTTTATTAGATATGGTGTGATCTATGATGTATCCTATCGATTTACCACTATCATTTTGGGGTTATGCATTAGAGACAGCTGCATTCACTTTAAATATGGCACCATCTAAATATGTTGAGACGACACCGTATGAACTGTGGTTTGGCAAGAAACCTAAGCTATCATTTCTTGAAGTTTGGGGTTGTGATGCTTATGTGAAAAAGCTTTAGCCTGATAAGCTCGAACCCAAATCGGAGAAGTGTGTCTTCATAGGATACCCAAAAGAGACTGTTGGGTACACCTTCTATCACAGATCCGAAGGCAAGATCTTTGTTGCTAAGAATGGATCCTTTCTAGAGAAGGAGTTTCTCTCAAAAGAAGTGAGTGGGAGGAAAGTAGAACTTGATGAGGTATTTGTACCTTCTCTCGAATTGGAAAGTAGCTCATCACAGAAAACCGTTCCTGTGATGCCTACACCAACTAGTGAGGAAGCTAATGATAATGATCATGAAACTTCGGATCAAGTTACTACCGAACCTCGTAGGTCAACAAGAGCATGTTCTGCACCAGAGTGGTATGGTAATCCTGTTCTGGAAATCATGTTACTAGACCATGACGAACCTATGAGCTATGAGGAAGTGACGATGAGCCCATATTCCGCAAAATGGCTTGAGGCCATGAAATCTGAGATGGGATCCATGTATGAGAACAAAGTATGGACTTTGGTTGACTTGCCCGATGATTGACAAGCCATAGAGAATAAATGGATCTTCAAGAAGAAGACTGACGCTGATGGTAATGTTACTGTCTACAAAGCTCGACTTGTCGCAAAAGTTTTTCGACAAGTTCAAGGAGCTGACTATGATGAGACCTTCTCACCCGTAGCGATGCTTAAGTCTGTCCGAATCATGTTAGCAATTGCCGCATTTTATGATTATGTGGTGTCGCTTGAAGCTACGTCGGTATTTCCCCAAAGAGGAAGGGATGATGCAGCACAGCGGCGGTAGGTATTTCCCTCAGATATGAAACCAAGGTTATCGCACCAGTAGGAGAACCAAGCAAACACAACGTAAACAACCCCTGCACACAAATAACAGCCACTCACACCCCGACGTGTTAAAGGGGTTGTCAATCCCTTTCAGGTAACGGCGCCAAAAGTTGGCACGAAGACGGGAGGAAATTGTAATAGATTGAAATAATAGATCACAAATAAAATAAAGTGCAGCAAAGTATTTTTTGTATTTTTGGTTTAATGGATCTGGATAAAAAGTGCTAATAAAATAGATCGCAAAGCAAATATATGAGAAAGAAGACCCGGGGGCCGTAGGTTTCACTAGTGGCTTCCCTCAAGAAAGATAGCAAATGGTGGGTAAACAAATTACTGTTGGGCAATTGATAGAACTTCAAATAATTATGACGATATCCAGGCAATGATCATTACATAGGCATCACGTCCAAGATTAGTAGACCGACTCCTGCCTGCATCTACTACTATTACTCCACACATCGACCGCTATCCAGCATGCATCTAGTGTATTAAGTTCATGGAAAAACTGTGTAATGCAATAAGAACGATGACATGATGTAGACAAGATCCATTTATCTATATGGCAGTAGATATAGATCTCGTCTTTTTATCCTTAGTAGCAACGCTACATACGTGTCGGTTCCCTTTCTGTCACTAGGATCAAGCACCGTAAGATTGAACCCACTACCGGGCACCTCTTCCCATTGCAAGATAAATAGATCAAGTTGGCCAAACAAAACCCAAATATCGGAGAAGAAATACGAAGCTATAAGAGATCATGCATATAAGAGATCAAAGAAACTCAAATAACTTTCATGGATATAAAAAGATATAACTGATCATAAACTCGAAGTTCATCAGATCCCAACAAACACACCACAAAAGAGTTACATCATATGGATCTCCAAGAGACCATTGTATTGAGAATTCAGTGAGAGAGAGAAAGCCATCTAGATACTAACTACGGACCCGAAGGTCTACAAAGAACTACTCACGCATCATCGGAGAGGCACCAATGGAAGTGGTGAACCCCTCCGTGATGGTGTCTAGATTGGATATGGTGGTTCTGGACTCTGCGGCGGCTAGATGAATATTTCGTCAATGCTTCTAGGGTTCTGGTATTTTTGGGGTATTTATAGAGCAAAGAGGCCGTCCGGGGGCATCCGAGGTGGGCACAACCCACCAGGGTGCGTCTGGGCCTCCTGGCGCACCCTGGTGGGTTGTGCCCCCTCAGGGCACCCCCCAGGTGCAACCAGGGCCCATTGCCTTCCTTCTGTCCCATAAAAAATCATTGTGGAGTTTCGTGGCATTTGGACTTCGTCTGATATTGATTTCCTGCGATGTAAAAAACATGGAAAAAACAGCAACTCGCACTTGGCACTATGTCAATAGGTTAGTACCAAAAAATGATATAAAATGACTATAAAATGATTATAAAACATCCAAGATTGATAATAAAATAGCATGGAACTATCAGAAATTATAGATATGTTGGAGACATATCAGCATCCCCAAGCTTAACTCCTACTCGTCCTCGAATAGGTAAGTGATAAAAACAGAATGTTTGATGTGGAGTGTTGTTCATCAAGTCATATCATATTCTTTTCTTTATAGCATGGACATTTGGACTTTTATGTGATTCAAAGCAATAGTCTAGTTTTTACATAATAATTTAGATACTCAAGCATATCAACAAGCAACCATGTCTTTCAAAATATCAACGCTAAAATAAGTTATCCCTAGCCCATCATGCTCAAACATTGATCCATTCATGAAACACACTCGAATATTAACTACACCCAATACTTGAGCACGATCATATTGCCTCCTAGTTGGTGCTTTTGTAAGAGAAGATGGAGACTCAAATTCAAAATAAAAATTGCATAAAGTAAAAGAAAGGCCCTTCGCAGAGGGAAGTAGGGATTTGTAGAGGTGCCAGAGCTCAAAGCAAAAAAATTAGAGATAAAAACATTTTGGGAGGTGTATCCATCCCACCAACGAAAACGACGTAGAGCTACGAACACTTTCCATGCTAGATATGCCATAGGCGGTTCCCAAGCAGAAAATAAAGTTTATTCCTTTTTCCACCATACTTTCACTTTCCATGGCTAACCGTATCCATGGGTGCCGTCCATACCAACACTTTCCAAGGAATTTATTATTTGACAACATAAAGTAAATTCATTTTTGCATTTCGGGACTGGGCATCCCTAAAACCTTTGCCTTACTCTCATGCAATGACAAGTGAATAAACACTAATCTTGAGAATAACACATTTAGCATGGAAAATATTAGCCACCCGTTACCGTTCCGCGAGCGAAACAAACACACAAAAGAGAAGTTTATTTTGAAAATTAGAGATGGCACATCTAAATTATCTTAGAACAGCAAAAGAATACCGCATATAGGTAGATATAGTGGACACATGTGGCAAAACTGGTTTAAAGGATTTTGGATGCACAAGTAGAGGTCATACTTAGTGCAAAATGAAGGCTAGCAAAAAGATTGAGAAGCGACCAACCAAGAAATGAATAATCTCATAAGCAAGAATTAAGCATAATTAGCACCAAATAATGCACCACAAGTAGGATATAATTTTCATTGCATGATTATTGACTTTCGTGCATGCATAGGGAATCACAAACCTTAACACCAATATTCTTACTAGAGCACAATTACTCATCAACATAACTCACATATCACATCATCATATCTCAAAACTATTACTAAGAATCAAGTTTATTTTGTCCAATGATCTTCATGACATTTTTTTTAATTTATCCTTCTTGGATATCTATCACTTTGGGACTAATTTTCATCTGTTGCTTTTCATAAGCTCAAACAAATATAAGTGAAGATCATGAGCATAACAAATTTTCTTTCTCTCAAAATAATTTAAGTGAAGCAAGAGAGAATTTCTTCAAAATTGTACTGACTCTCAAATAAATCTAAGTGAAGCAAGAGAGCATTTCTTCAAAAATAACAAAGCACACCGTGCTCAAAAAGATATAAAGTGAAGCACTAGAGCAAGTCCTAGCTCATAAAAGATTTAAGTGAAGCACTGAGAGCAATTCTAACAAGTCATGATATAATTTTGGCTCTCTCAAATAGGTGTGTCCAGCAGGGATTGATGACTTAAGACAAAAAATAAAACAAGCAAAGACTCATATCATACAAGATACTCCAAGCAAAACACATATCATGTGACGAATAAAAATATAGCCTCGAGTAAAATACCGATAGTTGTTGGAAGAAAGCGGGGATGCCACTCCGGGGCAACCCCAAGCTTAGTTGGTTGCTTATTCTTGGATAATAGCTTGGGATGCCAGGGCATCCCCAAACTTAGGCTCTTACATCCTTCCTTCATCCATTGTAAGATAACCCAAAACTTGAAAACTTCAATCACACAAAACTCAACAAAACCTTTGTGAGATCCATTAGTATAAGAAAGCAAACCACTACTATAAGTGTTGTATAAAACCAATTCATATTTTTTTTTGTATTATATCTACTGTATTCCAACTTTTCTATGGCAAAAACACATCAAAGATAACCATAGAGCCATTGAAATAAGCACACAACACAACGAAAACAGAATCTGTCAAAACAGAATAGTCTGTAGTAATCTGACTTTAGCGAATACTTCTGTAACTCCAAAACTTCTACCAAAATTGGACGACCAGGGTAATTTTTATATTAATCTTCTGAAAAAAGAATTAGCGAAAAGGCTCTTTTTTGTGATTTATGAAAATTATTTTCATGAGCACAAAGTTTCTGTCTTTTTCAGCAAGATCAAACAACTATCACCCAAGAAGATCCTAAAGGATTTACTTGGAACAAACACTAACTAAAACACAAAAAACACAATCATAATAGTAGCATAATTGTGCAAACACCCAAGAACATAAATCAAAATGCAAAAAATAAATTTTATTCATTGGGTTGCCTCCCAACAAGCGCTATAGTTTTACGCCCTTAGCTAGGCATAAAGCTTTATTGATGCTCACATGAAAGATAAGAATAAATAGAGCATCATAAAAAATGTGACAAACACACTTAATTCTAACATACTTCCTATGCATAGCCATTTTATAGGAAAACAAATTATCAAGACAAGCAATTCCTAGCATATGCAAAGAAGAAGAAAGAAACAATAGCAATCTCAACATAACAAGAGGAAATTTAGTAACATGAAAATTTCTATGACCATATTTTCCTCTCTCATAATAATTCCATGTGGGATCATAATCAAATTCAAAAATATAACCATCACATAAAATATTCTCTTCATGATCCAAATGCATGCAAAGTTGACACTCTTCCAAAATAGTGGGATTATCATCAAATAAAGTCATGACCTCTACAAGCCCACTTTTATCAATAGTTTCATAAGATTGAACACTCTCCAAATATGTGGGATTATTTTTACCTAAAGTTTATGCTCTTCCAAACCCACTTTCAATATTATTGCTAACATTATTATCAATATCATATTAATCATGAGGCTTAAATAAAATTTCAAGATCATAAGAAGAATCACCCCAGTCATGAGCATCGCAATAAGTAGTGGACATATCAAAATTAGCATCCCCAAGCTTGGGGTTTTGCATATTATTAGCATAATTGACACTAATAGAATTTATAATAACATCATTGCAATCATGCTTTTCATTCAAGGAGCTATCATGAATCGCTTCATAAATTTCTTCATCACAACTTTCAGATTCACGAATCTCAAGCAAAACTTCATAAAGATAATCTAGTGCACTCAAATCACTAGCAATTGGTTCATCATGATTGGATCTTTTAAAAAGATTAGCAAGTGGATGGGGATCCATATCAATAGATTTTTAGCAAGCAAACATGCAGGCATATAGAAGGCACATGGCAACACAAGCAAACAAAAGATCAGACGAGAAAACGGTGAACAAAAAAGAGGACGAATAAAACGGCAAATTTTTGTGCAGTGGGGGAGAGGAAAACGAGAGACAAAAGGCGAGTAATGTAAATTGAAAGGAGATGAGATTTGTGATTAGGAACCTGGTTATGTTGAAGATCCTCCCCGGCAACGGCGCCATAAATTAATTTTGATGTCGCTTGAAGCTACGTCGGTATTTCCCCAAAGAGGAAGGGATGATGCAGCACAGCAGCGGTAGGTATTTCCCTCAGATATGAAACCAAGGTTATTGAACCAGTAGGAGAACCAAGCAAACACAACGGTAAACAGCCCCTGCGCACAAATAACAGCCACTCGCAACCCGATGTGTTAAAGGGGTTGTCAATCCCTTTCGAGTAACGGCGCTAGAAATTGGCATGAAGACGGGAGAAAATTGTAATAGATTGAAATAATAGATCGCAAATAAAATAAAGTGCAGCAAAGTATTTTTGTATTTTTGGTTTAATAGATCTGGATAAAAAGTGCAAATAAAATAGATCGCAAAGCAAATATATGAGAAAGAAGACCCGGGGGCCGTAGGTTTCACTAGTGGCTTCTCTCGAGAAAGATAGCAAACGGTGGGTAAACAAATTACTGTAGGGCAACTGATAGAACTTCAAATAATTATTATGATATCTAGGAAATAATCATTACATAGGCATCACGCCCAAGATTAGTAGACTGACTCCTGCCTGCATCTACTAATGTTACTCCACACATCGACCGCTATCCAGCATGCGTCTAGTGTATTAAGTTCATGGAAAAATGGAGTAATGCACTAAGAATGATGACATGATGTAGACAAGATCCGTTTATCTATATGGAGGTAGATATAGATCTCATATTTTTATCCTTAGTAGCAATGATAAATACGTGTCGGTTCCCTTTCTGTCACTGGGATCAAGCATCGTAAGATCGAACCCACTACCGGGCACTCAGGGAGTCCTGGACTAAGGGGTCCTCGGGCGTCCGGCCTGTTATCTGTTGGGCCGAACTGATGGGCTATGAAGATACGAAGGTCGAAGACAATACCTGTGTCTGGATTGGACTCTACTTGGCGTGGAAGGCAAGCTAGGCGACCGATTATGAAGATTTCCTCCTATGTAACCGACTCCATGTAACCCTAGATCTCTCCGGTGTCTATATAAACCGGAGAGCATAGTCCGGATAGGACAGATTCATTACCATATACTCATAGGCTAGACTTCTAGGGTTTAGCCATTATGATCTCGTGGTAGATCAACTCTTGTAACACTCATATTCATCAAGATCAATCAAGCAGGAAGTAGGGTATTACCTCCATAGACGGGGCCCGAACCTGGGTAAACATTGTGTCCCCCGTCTCCTGTTACCATCAATACAGTTCGGGACCCCCTACCCGAGAACCGCTGGTTTTGACACCGACATTGGTGCTTTCATTGAGAGTTCCACTGTGCTGTCGAAGAAAGGTTCGATGGCTCCTTCGATCGTCAGTAATGGCGTAGTCCAGGGAGAAACCTTCCTCCCCGGACAGATCTTCGTATTCGGCAGCTTCACACTGCGGGCCAACTAGCTTGGCCATCTGGAGCAGATCGATAGCTACGCCCCTGGCCATCAGGTCAAATTCAGAAGCCTGAACTACGTCGCGGACATCCGTGGAGACTTGATCTTCGACGGATTTGAGACCGCGGCAACCGCTCTCCTTCGCCCCAATGAACATGGCTTAAACCTGTCATCGGGACGCATCCAGGAGATAGCTCCTATAACAACTCCGGCCTTAGATTCGGAGCAGGTCAAGACGTTCGAAGATGGGAGACTCAACCCTGTCATGGGGGCTACCGAGTCTGTGGCGTTGGAGCCGCACGCAGATCCCACTTCATACGATACCTGCATCAACGGAACCCCGGACTCGTCTCCGATATCGATTTTCCGAATCATGCGAGCTCGCGGTGTTGGTGTTCTGGGAACGGGGGTCCCCAGACTTGCCTTCCTGCGGCCCACGGCGTGGTGAAGCAGCAGGCCGTACGACCCATCTTCGTCAACAAGGCATCCAAGACACTCGCGAGGGTCCAAGCCTCGCGAGGCGGACGACGCAAGACATCCTCTGGTGTGGCCTAGCCAGGCGGGCTCACGAGGAGCAGAGATATCAAGGCGGGGCAAACCTCATGAGGCTCTCGTGACGTTAGCCATGACGAACGGTGCCAGGCGGGCGCCGGTGCACGCAGCGTCCTTATTTCCTCTTTGGTGCTAAGGAGGCCAGCGCAGGCGAAGAGTACCGAGGCATTAGGCAAAGGTTTCCATATTGGTGCAACGAGACCAAGACCAGGAGGACAGCAAGGCGGAGGTCATCATGGAGCCCAAGACGGCGTCACCCCAGAGCTTTTCGCAGGTGAAGACCGCTTTTGTCAGGATAGCTTGTACTAGCTGTCCCCCTTTAAATTTTCCCGCCGCTGTTGGCTCCCTTCCCACTCAATATTTGGGAAGAGGACCAGGGCCTCTATAAATAGGACTAGCCACCACAATAGAGGCAAGAGGTTAAACTGGGATCGGATCCACGCACCACAAGTTCATACGAACAAGAACACCTCAACCTCAGGAGGTTGTTCTTTCCTTGTACTGTTCATCATCAGCCCAAGAGGCAATCCACCACCACCACACTGGAGTAGGGTATTACACCACAACGGTGGCCCGAACCAGTATAAACCTCGTGTCTTTCTGTGTTGTGAGTTCGTCGAGTTTGTCCGCAAGATCTTAGCGAGCTAGAGCATGGATCGGTAGGAGGGAAAGACTTCGCGCGCACCCCAGTGTTCGAACCTTAAGGGTTTGCCAGAACCCCACATCCGACATTTGGCGCGCCAGGTAGGGGTGCACCGTAGTTTCCCCTTCCGTCGGTTCATTGCTCCATCGCTCTGTCGCTTCCATGGCGGACGCTCGCCGTGCTCGAGCAGAGCGTCGGGCTGCCCTCTCCGCCTGCGTCGCTCAGACGGCTCCTGTAGGCGGGCCACCTCGTCGCTCTCCGTCTCCCACCGCCAATGCTGCCACCAGCCCGCCGGGGAACGAGCAGCAGGCGTCCTCGCTGCATCCTTCGGTGCGGCAGGACGGCCGCACCGCTACTCCATCACTCACCCCTGCTGGTTCTTCGTCTCACGCGCACTGCGCTCCCATGGAGGCACGGGCCGCGCTCATCGCGGCGAACAAGCTCCTGCGTTACTGCCCCGTTGACGACCTCTATGAGGAGTGGCTCGACCTCGTCGCCGAGCTCGTCCACGCCGCAGGGGGCTCTCCGGCGCCGTCCCACTCTCTGCCTCCCCCTCAACCAGCCGCGGGCAACGGGGCCCATGGCATGCCTCCACCGCCTCAACCCCAAGACGGTGCCTTGGCACCAAGGCGCGGGCCTCCGCGGCGTGACCCAACGCGCCCGGCGCCCACGCGTGAAGAAAGAAGCTGCCAAGAAATCCCGCGGCCGCGAGAAGCTGCACCAGCGTTCCTCGCGCCACCTCGTCAAGACCGTGTGCCGCCTGCGGTGGCGCAGCGCGGACCTCGCCAAGACCAAGCTCCGCCTCAGAAGAGGGCCCCGGTGACCACAGCCGGCTGCCGCGCCTTCACCCCCGAACTGTGTAGCATCGCCTGGCCAAGAAAGTTCAAGCCGTATCTACCTCCTCGATACGACGGCACCGCCGACCCCGCAGAGTTCCTGCAGCTCTATGAGCTGAGCATCGAAGCGGCCAACGGCGACGAAAAAGTCATGGCGAACTGGTTTCCCATGGCTCTCAAGGATGGGGCCCACTCCTGGCTCCTGAACCTGCAGCACGGCCCGATCTCTTCCTAGGATTAGATGCGCGACTGCTTCGTCGCCAACTTCCAAGGCACTCGCGACCGCCCACCGGCCGCGGGCGATCTACGCCGCATCTAACAATAGCCAGGGGAAACCCTCCAGAAGTACATCCAGTGCTTCAACAACACCCGCCTCAAGATCCCCAAGGTCACGGACGAAGCCATCATCTCCGCGTTCTCAGATGGCATTCGTGACATCAAGATGAAGGAAGAGCTGGCTATCCACGAGGAGCTTTGCACATCTCAGGAGCTGTTCAACCTGGTGACCAAGTGCGCAAGCGCTGAGGAGGGGCGCCTCTCTCTCCTTGAGATGCCAGCTGCAGGAGTGGAGGAGAAGAAGGCCAAGGCCAAGGACGTGAAGCGCAAAGAGGCAGTAGTGCTCGCAGAGGAGCCCGACACCAAGCGAGGCAGAGATCAGCCTGAGTCGTCCAAGAACAGCCGACCGTTCTGCACCTTCCACAACCTGAACACCCACAACACCAGCGACTGCCAAGAGCTCAGATCCATATGGGAAGGACGCTACGGTCGACGCCCCGAGCGCAACGACCGGGGCTACGGCCATGGAGGAGGACGCAGAGGCGGACGCTGGGACGACCGTGGCCCGCGCCAGGAGTGGCGTGACCGGCCTCGTGAGGACCACTGGCAGGACCAACCTCGCGAGGGCGCCTGGAGGGACCCGCCTCGCGAGGATCGCCCCCAGGGCAACGCCGGTCTTACCCCGTTGCCGCCACCAAGAAGGAACGACGACCACCACCAGGACGAGGCGGCTGGGGGCTTCCAGGAGCCGTGTGCGATCTCTTGCATCTTGGGCGGCGCTCAAGCCCCAGCCTCTCAGCGCATCTTCAAACAGTTCACTCGCGAGGTGAACGCGGTGCTCCCCAAGCTCGAGGCCACGCACCCGCTCAGGTGGTCCCAATGCGCCATCACCTTCAACTCGGCAGACCAGCTCAAGTGCGCAGCCACCGCTGGCACACTCCCTATGATGTGCTCCCCAGTCATCAGCAATGTGCAAGTCACCAAGACTCTCATCGACGGCGGCGCAGGGCTCAATGTCCTATCCGTCGACACGTTCGACAACCTTCAAGTGCCCTATGAGCAGCTCCAGCCAACCAAGCCTTTCTCAGGAGTGACTGACGGTTCCACCACACCGATAGGGCAAGTCCGCCTGCCTATCACCTTCGGGGAGCGCAAGAACTACTGCACCGAGCTCATCGACTTTGACGTCGCGCACATCCGCCTGCCGTACAATGCCATCCTCGGGTATCCAGCCCTAGCCAAGTTCATGGCAGTCACTCACCACGGCTACAACGTTCTCAAGATGCTAGGAAGCGGGGGAATCATCACGGTCCCATGTGAAGAGAGGGATGCGGTGTGCTCCCTTGAGCGCGCCTTCCAAGCTGCAGCAATCGACAACCCTGACAGCAGAAGTGAAAGCCCTCCGGAGACCACCCCCAAGAAGATGGCGTCGCGTCAGGAGCCTCGTCAGGATCAGCGCCCGCTCCAGGGGTGTAACACCCACGATGCGGCTATATCTCCCACGTGTCGAGGCACGACTTGGAGGCATAACTGCATGGTGGTTTTGCCGCAAGAAGGGTCATCTTCACACAATCCCATGTAATGAACAAGAATGGGATAAAGAGTTGGCTTACAATCGCCACTTCACACAATACATTAAATAAACATACATCATTCAGAATACACACATAGTCCGACTACGGACAACCAAATGAAAAGGAATATAACCCAACTGCTAGATCCCCGATCGTCCCAACTGGGCTCCACTACTAATCATCATGAAAAGAAACATAGTAACGATCAAGGTCCTCATCGAACTCCCACTTGAACTCGGTTGCGTCACCTGCACTGGTATCAACGGCACCTGCAACTGTTTTGGTAGAGTCTGTGAGTCATGAGGACTCAGCAATCTCACACCCGCGAGATCAAGACTATTTAAGCCTATGGGTAGGAAAGGGGTAGTGAGGTGGAGCTGCAGCAAGCACTAAGCATATATGGTGGCTAACATACGCAAATAAGAGCGAGAAGAGAAGCAACGCCACGTTTGTGAAGCTAGAAGTGATCCTGAAACTACTTACGCACAACCATAACACAGAACCGTGTTCACTTCCCGGACTCCGCCGCGAAGAGACCATCACGGCTACACACGCGGTTGACGTATTTTTAATTAAGTCAAGTGTCAAGTTCTCTACAACTGGACATTAACAAATTCCCATCTGCCACATAACCGCGGGCACGGCTCTCGAAAGTTTATACCCTACAGGGGTGTCCCAACTTAGCCCATTATAAGCTCTCACGATCAATGAAGGATATTCCTTCTCCTGGGAAGACCCGACCAGACTTGGAATCCCGATAACAAGACATTTCGACAATGGTAAAACAAAACCAGGAAAGCCGCCTGAATGTGCCGACAAATCCCGATAGGAGCTGCACATATCTCGTTCTCAGGGCACACCGGATGAGCCAAACGTCGGGTTGGCATAGACCCTGGTTGCCCAGGGGGCACCGGACATCGCTCGGTTTGGACCAGCACTCAGAGGAGCACTGGCCCGGGGGCTAAAATAAAGATGACCCTCGGGGATATAGCTCCCAAGGGAAAAGGTGTAGGTGCTAGGTAGGCAAATGGTAAAACCAATGTAGGGCCTTGCTGGAAGAGTTTTATTCAAGGCGAACTGTCAAGGGGTTCCCATAACACCCAACCGCGTTAGGGACACAAAATCTGGGAACATAATACCGATATGACGGAAACTAGGGCGGCAAGAGTGGAACAAAACACCAGGCATAAGGCCGAGCCTTCCAATCTTTACCAAGTATATAGATGCATTAATTAAATATAAGAGATATTGTGATATCCCAACATAAACATGTTGCAACATGGAGCAAACTTCAACTACACCTGCAACTAGCAACGCTATAAGAGGGGCTGAGCAAAGCGGTAACATAGCCAAACAACGGTTTGCTAGGAAGGATGGTTAGAGGCTTGACATGGCAATATGGGAGGCATGATATAGCAAGTGATAGGTAGCGCGACATAGCAATAGAGCGAACAACTAGCAAGCAAAGATATAAGTGATTTCGAGGGTATTGTCATCTTGCCTGAGATCCCGCAAGGAAGAAGAACGAGTCCATGAAGAAGACAAACGGACGTAGTCGAACGAATCCTCACAACTCTGGAATGAAACCGAAGCTAACGAGAGAAGCAAACCGGAAAGAAGCAAGCACCATGGTAAACACACAAGCATAAACATGGCACGATGCACAACCAAGTATGATGCATGTCCGACTTATTGAGGCAAGGCATGGCAAAGTGCACAAACAATGCTACAAATTACGTGGAGCTCAATATGCAACGAGTTGCATATTGATGAAACACCACACCAATTATTTAGTTCTCTCTCGTTTATGTACCCAACAAAATTAAATGTTATCAAACATGGCAAGGGGTGAAGCATAAGTAAACTAACTATTTAGGCAAGTTAAATGAGGACGAAAATAACAAACAACAATTCCGGAAAATCCTCATATGCATATTTCGAATTTGGTACTGTTCTGCCCTATACACAATTTTAGAGTTGTTAAACATGCAAAGTAATGCCACCATGTTAAACTAGGCATTTTTCTACCCCATTTACATATAAAGTTTATTAAATTCGGAGCTATGGTTAATTAGTTATGAAATAAATCATTTTAACATGGCATTCATGCAAATTAAATGCAAACAACATTTTAAACATTTTTAACAGGGATAAAAGTTGCATACTGTTAAAGAACATGAAAATATGAACAAAATGCATATATGACATGTTTCATTTGAATGCATGGATCTTTAGTTATCAACAATGCAAAACCAGTGGCATTTCTGCAAATGTGCATGCACTTGGAATTAGACAAATCACAGTGAACATAAAAAAAGGATGCGGGCCGAATGCTGCGCACTTTGGAAGCCCAGCAGCAGATCTGGCCCGAAGCGGATGAGTGGGTGTGGAAAATTTAAATAGAACAGAGGGGAAAGGAAAAATGGGTGTATCTGGGATTCGAGTGCCTCTAGCCACTAGGCTGAAGCTCTGTGTGTGCCCTGAATGCAGGGGCACGGCTGCTTATAAATTGAGGCTCAGTCCTGGAACTCCATGGACGCCCGGAGGATCCAGAACTCCGGCGAGCGCTTGCGGCCAGTAGCAGCGGCGGCTTGCGAGGCAGAGTAGCGGAGGGCGTGCGGGAAGCAAGCTGCGCATGAGGTGTGGGTGTGCTCGCACTGGAACAGACCACGGGCTCGCGAAAGAAAACAACAAAAGCTCCAAAAACTCGTTCATGGTGGTCGTGCACAATCTCGATCGGAGCGACGCCTACATGCACGGATTTGAAAGGTAAAAGGAGGAGTTTGCGAGAGGAGCTCACGAGGGGCTCGAATTCGTTGGCAGGGCGGGCGGAGAAGCAGTGAAGACAGCTTGGGGACCCGCAGATCGCCGGTGTTCATGAAGCAGAGAACGCAGGGAAGAAGAGGTCGTAGAGGAAGACGATCGCGTCGGCCTTGGGCCTGTCTGGCTCCTGGCCTGCTTGTAGTCGAAGAAGACGATGCCGGGGAAGAAGATCCTCGTGGCGCGCGCGTTGGCTGCCGGCGTGAAGTAGAGGATGCAGGGGAAGAAGAGGAACTTGGCGAATGCTCTGATCCGGGAAGAAGAAGACGAAGGGGAAGAAGAGGACGTCGTAGAGGCGGTCTTGGGCTCGCCTTGCAGCGGAACGGAACAAGCGGATCGCTGCGGTTCTCGCGGGCATCGTGGAGGTCGAAGGGAGGCGTCAGGCCGACAGCGAGCTCCTTGCCTGGCCAGCCATGGCGTTCGGGTGCTACTCAAGGCAGGAGCAAGGAGACGTGAGGGAGAGCCTCCTTGGAGCGGCGGCGCGGAGGAGGGAAAGAGGAGGAGAGAGGGAACCCTAGGGATCGCAGCGAGGGTTAAATAGGAAGGGGAAGGGCGGACGTGGAGCTGGGGCGTCCACTGTGGCCATGTGTGCTCCTCCTCTGCTTTTACTGTGAGGGGGAGGTGGCGAGAGGAGGAAGAAAAAGGCAAAGGGAACGGTCGCTGCAGGTGGGTCCGGATGGGTGTCCAGCATGGATTCACCACGGGAGAGAGCGAGGGGACTGCGCTGAGGGTGCTGCTGGGACTGCTGCTAGACCGGCCTGGTAGAAGGAGGCCCAGGTAGGCCGCTCTTGCTGCTGTCTCTTTTCTTTTTCATTTTCCTCAGGCAGAAAATAAACAGAAAAGCACATGGATAAAAAAGGGGTGTAGGAGAGATATAATAATATCCCCACGACGCTGGAATTATGCACTATTTGAAATAATTGGTTTGGGCATTTTTAGAGAAAGAAAATTATCGCAAGTTTGAACTAAATTCAAACTTGAGGCAATTTTGATTCCAACCAAAACAAGTCCACAAGAGCTGAAAATTGGCAGAGAGGGTTTAGGCATGGTGAACTAGCATCAGGAAAAGAATGAACATTTATGGAGGAGGGGGAAAGGTCACTTGCCAAAATGAAGGAAAGAGGAAGGAAGGAGGAGGTGATGATGCATGATCATACATGGAGCATGCAACAATGTAACATGCATGAATATGACAATGCACATGATGATTATGAGAATGCAAAATGACAAGAGGCACAAATGCAACATGACAAAGATGGGCATGGCAATGCACATTAATCAAATGATGAACATGATGCAAGAAGCAAAATATGACAATGGCACTCATCGCGATCATGGCAACAAACAGTTCAAACACACAATGACAACGAAAAACATGGAAGGCATCTGAAGTGTCGGTCTCGGGGCGTCACAACACTCCACCACTACAAGAGATCTCGTCCCGAGATCGAAGGATTGCGTCGGTGAGAAACGGAAGAGGAAGAGGTAAAACAAAGTTGCTTCTTTGACAAACGAGTGAAACCCACAAACCTTGAGAGGTTGAACAAATTGAAAGAAAGAATACCATGGAGATGAACGAAATGAAAATACTCCGTTGGATAAGGAACAAGGAATACGGCGAGAAAGAAGAGCTTAAGTGATAAGATAGATGTTGAAACCACTCTGGTTGAAACAATATGTACAAGGAACGATAAAGAACAATTACAACAACACTCCGGTTGGAAATGGAAGCAATAGAATATGAACTTGGTAGAATGGAAGCACTTGGGTGAGACTCATGTTAAACGAGGAATGATAGACACAACACTTCGGTTAAATGGATAAGCAAGAAAAGAACACGATCCTCACAATTCGAGATGATGAGTGAAGAGAGCAACATCACCATGCCTCCGGAAGAAAAAATAGAAGATAGATCATTGGAATAAGGAAATGGGGAAGAAAATGCTAACTTTTGCCACAAATGATCTTGGAAAGCACCATTCCAAGAAGGTTAGAATGGAGTTGTTGGAAAACCAACAACGAAAAGAACAAGCTTGTTGTGGGCTTATGGAACACATCTCAAAATTATGACGTGACAACCTGCCACTAACAAAAACCATTGATTTGATTGAGAGAAACAAAGAGATGAAAACTTCTTTCATCGCGAGAATAGGAGGAAAAACTTGGATTATTGATAAGCACCACAATAGCAACATTCCTTAGGGAAGGCTTTAGGTGAAATATAACCCAAGATAACTCCAATGAAGAGATTGATGAATTTAAAATACCTCATTCTTGACAACATGTGAATCGCGAAACAAGAATGGAAACTGTCAAGAATGATATAAGGCCATCTCAAAAGATAAGGTAGGAAGAATTGCACTTCGGAATGCAAGATGAAGAATGCTTGGACTCCACAAAACAAAACATGTGTTGAACACCATGTTTATTTTAGAGTATAGCTTGGCGGATCTTAACTCCGAGAGAAATCTTGAAGAACAATTGAAGAATGAAAGGAAACCTTGACGAGCCATCATGTAGAGCCTCCATGGAGAACTCCGGTAAAGAATGGATTATAAAAAGAAAGGGAAGTTGAAAACATAAGGTGAAGCCTTGCAGTGATAAGATGAAGCTTTGAAATGATATAACCGAGAAAACTTGGAACTCCGGAAAGAAAGATGAACAAATGAAATCAAGAATTTTGATGAACCGCCGGAATAAGGAATTGAAGTTACTCGACGAAACAAGAATAAGAATTACATTATGCTCATCCTTCACCAATTAAATTGATGACAAGCAATGGATTTGGCATACTACTTATTCTCGTAGAAAGGATTGAAAAGAGATATTGCTCAACTTGGGAAGGTCTTCAACGAACCATCGGTAGTATTGGAACAACGAATACATTAATATGAGGACATAGGAAAAGGAATCTTCAACGAACCACTGTAAGAATTGAAAATGAATGAGGAAAAGAGAAGGAATCACCGGGAGGAATTAGAAAACGATGTTGATACTTGAGGGAATTTAGATACAAATGAACGAATAGATCACGAGCTGATTAGAGAATACTTGAATGATGCACCGGTAGGATTTGGAGAACGAGAGCTGAAGGCTGAGAATGAATAAACTCGAAATGATGGCCTTCGTAGGAATAAAATGGAAAGAACTCATGAAATGCTTTAGGTGGTTGTGAAAAGAATTCTCGCAAATGAAAATAATTATGAGAGGAAGAACCATGAATCTTGAAGAGAATGGAGCAAGATTTAAGAGAAACTCTTCTTCGGTCTTCAAATGTTGAGAATGATGACGAGAAACACCACCATGAATTGTCGAGGCACTCCGTAATGAAAGTTAGAAAGGTTGAACCAACGATGAAAAGAATATGAAAGCGAACTTGGAGGATACATTTGACTGATGAGAAATCATTCTTATGTCAAACTTTGAAAGAATTTGGGAATCGCTCCGGATAAATTAGAAGAGTCAGGTAAGATCCTGGAAAGGACCTGTGGGTTAGGGCCCACTCAAAAGAACCACTGTTGAATGCTTTAAAAGATAGATTGCGCCGGTAGAATTAAATGGCTCAAAAGAGATAACAACCTCGAGATAGCTTGAACAGATTAGGAATGAAAACACGAATCTCCTGAGATATCTTTAGCACTCCAGAACAAATGAATGGTGAGAAGTGGATGATAAAGAGGTGCACCGGCATGAGAAAGCATTTGAAACAAGGAAAGGATATGATCGAGAAAGCTTGAATTGAATCCGCCGGAGAAGAAAGAACGAAGAATGATAAAGTTAAGGCTCTGTTAGTATCTTCCTGAGAATCATCGGATAAGAACATTGATGGAAAAGAATGGAGAGACTTCCCATCTATAAGATGGATACTTGATTAAGAAATCTGAGTCCTTGAAGAAAAAAAAGGGTGGGAGGGCGGGGAAAACAAAGACAACTTGGGACGGATGAAGCAAACACCATTGCAAAGAACTAATAATTGATCTCGCCAATGTTGAAATGATTGGATCCACTTGAAAAAAGAGCACGTCGGTTGGAAAAGAGTAGACATGACAACCTCAGTGATCAAGAAGGATTAGCACTCCCATAGAAACATGAGAACACCGCTTAGAATAAGGTATGGAATCAACACTTCGCATTGAAGCAATTCGAATACCAAAATAAAACAAAAACAAAGTATTTGGCTTGCAAAATAAGTCGGAAACAAACATATGATAGATCCCATATCGTATCATGTGTCTGTTGGAAAGATAACCTACGGGATACTTGAATTCCCACTTATAAACTCCCGAAACTTTCTGGTTATGCAATATGGTGTTGGGGATACAGGGGACGCAATATATCTCACCCAAACTAACAATACCTAGATCCAGTTGTATCCATCCGTCAACACATAACCAAGAAAACTCCGGAAATCGTGTACCTCAACCTTCGAAAAGCATCCATTATACGAGTTATGGCAATACTCCCAAACTCCCGCCCCAGTACTAGGTGGCGTCGAGGTAATCTCACCAACAACTGCACAAAAGAGATTTTCGATGTCGGCGAAACTCAGGTATTCCAGAACTGCAACGATAAAATTGTGACGACAACACCTCGGAGCTCAACTCCCGGGACACTGCCACAACCCCTAAATGTCAGGAGGCACCAAGAACAATGTTCTCGTCACAAAACCATCAGAACAATTCCAAGATACCCGCGTGATCCAAAAAAAATTTAGTGAAATTTGAGGAGAGGAAAGTCAAAACATCTACGTCAGGAGACCTCACCAGAGCGATGACGGGACTGAGGAGTAAAATGAATCCTACTCTCCGATATATATAATCCTAAGACTCAAAACATTTTTTGTTCTAGACTCAACAACGCCAGCGATTCGATCAAGCAAGGGGCTCCTGAGTCGGGGATGGCTCTGATTACCAACTTGTAACACCCACAATGCGGCTATATCTCCCACGTGTCGAGGCATGATTTGGATTCATAACCGCATAGTGGTTTTGCCGCAAGAAGAGGCATCTTCACACAATCCCATGTAATGAACAATAATGGGATAAAGAGTTGGCTTACAATCGCCACTTCACACAATACATTAAATAAACATACATCATTCAGAATACACACATAGTCCGACTACGGACAACCAAATGAAAAGGAAGATAACCCAACTGCTAGATCCCCGATCGTCCCAACCGGGCTCCACTACTGATCATCATGAAAAGAAACATAGTAACGATCAAGGTCCTCATCGAACTCCCACTTAAACTCGGTTGCGTCACCTGCACTAGTATCAACGACACCTACAACTATTTTGGTAGAGTCTGTGAGTCACGAGGACTCAGCAATCTCACACCCGCGAGATCAAGACTATTTAAGCTTATGGGTAGGAAAGGGGTAGTGAGGTGGAGCTGCAGCAAGCACTAAGCATATATGGTGGCTAACATACGCAAATAAGAGCGAGAAGAGAAGCAACGCCACATTCGTGAAGCTAGAAGTGATCAAGAAGTGATCCTAAAACTACTTACGCACAACCATAACACAAAACCGTGTTCACCTCCCGGACTCCGCCGAGAAGAGACCATCACGGCTACACACGCGGTTGATGTATTTTTAACTAAGTCAAGTGTCAAGTTCTCTACAACCAGACATTAACAAATTCCCATCTGCCACATAACTGTGGGCACGGCTCGCGAAAGTTTATACCCTGCAGGGGTGTCCCAACTTAGCCCATTATAAGCTCTCACGATCAACGAAGGATATTCCTTCTCCTGGGAAGACCCGATCAGACTTGGAATCCCGATAACAAGACATTTCGACAATGGTAAAACAAACCAGCAAAGCCGCCCGAATGTGCCGACAAATCCCGATAGGAGCTGCACATATCTCGTTCTCAGGGCACACCGGATGAGACAGACGTCGGGTTGGCATAGACCCTGATTGCCAAGGGGGCGCCGAACATCGCTAGGTTTGGACCAGCACTCAGAGGAGCACTGGCCCGGGGGCTAAAATAAAGATGACCCTCTGGGCTGCAGCTCCCAAGGGAAAAGATGTAGGTGGTAGGTAGGCAAATGGTAAAACCAATGTTGGGCCTTGCTGGAAGAGTTTTATTCAAGGCGAACTGTCAAGGGGTTCCCATAACACCCAACAGCGTTAGGGATGCAAAATCCGGGAACATAATACCGATATGACGGAAACTAGGGCAGCAAGAGTGGAACAAAACACCAGGCATAAGGCCGAGCCTTCCACCCTTTACCAAGTATATAGATGCATTAATTAAATATAAGAGATATTGTGATATCCCAACATAAACATGTTCCAACATGGAGCAAACTTCAACTTCACCTGCAACTAGCAATGCTATAAGAGGGGCTGAGCAAAGCGGTAACATAGCCAAACAACGGTTTGCTAGGAAGGATGGTTAGAGGCTTGACATGGCAATATGGGAGGCATGATATAGCAAGTGATAGGTAGCGCGGCATAGCAATAGAGCGAACAACTAGCAAGCAAAGATAGAAGTGATTTCAACGGTATTGTCATCTTGCCTGAGATCCCGCAAGGAAGAAGAACGAGTCCATGAAGAAGACAAACGGATGTAGTCGAACGAATCCTCACAACTCCGGAATGAAACCGAAGCTAACGAGAGAAGCAAACCGGAAAGAAGCAAGCAACATGGTAAACACACAAGCATAAACATGGCATGATGCACAACCAAGTATGATGCATGTCCGGCTTATTGAGGCAAGGCATGGGAAAGTGCACAAACAATGCTACAAATTAAGTGGAGCTCAATATGCAACGATTTGCATCACTACAAAAAAAGACACATCCGTGACATTTTGGGCCGAACGAATTTTTTTTCTGTCATACATATGACACTTCTATGACGATAATTGTGACAAAACCCGGTATCATCATAGATGTGGTGGGCTCCTACTTCTATGACAAAAAATCATGACAGAAAATGGCTTTTCATCCTGGGCGGGCCGGAGACGCAACTGCATGACATTCTTTGGGCCGTCCATGACGGAAAAAACCGTGGTAGAAGCGAGGGGGAGGAAAATTTCGGGGAGTTCCCGGTTACGGTGGGAGGTCATGGGCCGAGCGATGCGCGTTTCTCTCGTACACGTACGCACGTGTGTGCGAGGCGTTGGCTCTAACTGAACCCGAGTGAGGAGTTGGGCTCTAACTGAAGCCGAGCGATTGCACTGCAGGCTACGCGTTACTGAACCCGAGCGATCGATCGATGGCTGTTAACTAAACCCGATCGAGCGATTCCTTCACTACTGCTGGTAACTGAAGCCGATCGATGCTGCCTCTGGATGAACAGTGAGCGTTGCGGGGGGGTTTGGATGAACAGTTCCCGGTGGGGGTGGATGAACAGGACCCCGTGGTGTGGTGGAGGGCTGGATGAACAGTAGACGGTGGAGGGTGCTCGTGGAGGGGTGGATGAACAGGACCCCATGGTGTGGAGGGTTGGATGAACAGTAGACGGTGGAGGGGTGCCCATGGAGGGGTGGTTGAACAGGACCCCATGGTGTGGAGGGCTGGATGAACAGTAGACGGTGGAGGGGTGCCCGTGGAGGGGTGGTTGAACAGGACCCCGTGGTGTGGAGGGCTGGATGAATAGTAGACGGTGGAGGGGTGGTTGAACAGTAGCCGGTGGAGTAGCGCGCGGTGGAGGCTGGATGAACAGGAGCCCGTGGAGGCTGGATGAACAGGAGCCCGTGGAGGCTGGAGGAGATCAACGGTGGATGAACAGTAGCTCATGGAGGCTGGAGGGGGTCGACGGTGCAGATGAACAGTATCCCATGGAGTCCTGTTTTGTGGTACACCACACCCCTCCTGATGAACAGGACCCCCATTTCGACCGTAGCGCTCCAACACAAGTCCGTTTCCTCTGTTTTGCGGTACGCCACACTCCTCCCGGTCAACAGGACCCCCGTTTTGACCGTAGGAGGTCCGTTTCCTCCGTTTTGCGATACGCCACACCCCTCCCGATCAACAGGACCCCCGTTTCGACCGTGGCCGGTCGAACACAAGGTCGATTCCTCCGTTCTGCGATACGCCAGGCCTCGTTTCCATCGCCTCTTCCATCCAAGCCCTCCCGATGAACACGACCACGCATTCTGTTGCCTCCCCATGAACACGACGACGACACTGTTTCTCTGTTCCGACCCAGCCAAGTACACGAGCCCTGGCCGTACGTATGCGCGAGTAGGTGTTCGAGACCCCTCCCCTATGTACACATACGTGGCCGTATTTTCTTTCTTGCACCCTGGCCGCCTCTACTACGACACGTGAGCGCCTCTACATCCACCAGTATATATGTACGTAGACGTTCGCGACCAGAATGACAACGCTACGTATGCTTCGACCAGGTGGGTCCCGACTGTCAGGCACTTCCTTGCTTGCGAAGATGTAGCTGGTGGGTCCCAGCAGTCAGGGGGCGAATCATTTTTTTTGCCCGGAGGCACTTCCTTGCATGCGAACGTGTAGCTGGTGGGTCCCAGCACTCAGGGGGGAAATGTTTTTTTTTGCGAAATACGGTGGCCCGTCCGGTGGGTCCCTGCTGTCAGGTGGAGGAATCATTATTTTCCATGTAATAAGGAGGCACTTCCTTGCTGCCGCCGTGGACCCAGCTGTCAGCCTCTCCACATACAGTCCACGTCTGATGGAAGTCGTTCCTTGACCATGTTGACCACGCCGTGCCGAGAGCACCAGGACGGTGGAAGACGGCGAGGCCTAGGAAGGGGACGACGCGGAGCCGGTGAAGACGCGGCAGTGGATGCCCACGTGGAGAGGAGTATGATGGTTCACTCGTTTGGCTGCGGTGTGAGGCTGCCGTCACCGCAGGGCCTGGCCAGCGGTGGGAATAGTAGGGGAGGTGAGGCCTCCGCGGCAGCACAGCCGGCCCCGGGAGGCAGGAGCAGGCGGCATGACTGGCGCTGCTTTGGGCGGCTGGAGCAACAAGACCAGAGGTTGAAGAAGCACTACGGCCGTTGGATGGACATCATACGGTCACTAGAGCTAGAATCGTGCATATTGACTAAGTTGACAAAGCCCTCCGTCCCCGTCAACTTAGTAGGCCCACAAGTCAGCCTCCCACCAAGGTGGGTCCCAGCTAGCATGGGGTATTCATTTTTTTGTGCGTAATAAGGAGGCACTTCCGGTGGGTCCGAGCTGACAGCAGGGGGAACGTTTTTTTCACGAAATACGGTGGCCCGTCGGGTGGGTCCCAGCAGTCAGGGGCAAATGTTTTTTTCGCGATATACTGGTGGGTGTCCGGTGGGTCCCTACTGTCAGGTGGAGGAATAATTATTTTCCGCGTAATAAGGAGGCACTTCCTTGCGGCTACCATGGACCCAGCTGTCAGCCTCTCCACGTACAGTATTCTTCCGATGCAATTCAGTCGTTGACCACGTTGACCACGCCGCGCCGACAGCGCCACGGCGGTGGACGACGGCGAGGCCTAGGAAGGGGACGACGGTGAGCCGGGGAAGATGTGGCAGTGGATGCCCATGCGGAGAGGAGTACGAGGGTTCACTGGTTCGGCTGCACTGTCGTCGCCGCAGAATAACAAGGGGTGTGGGTGAGTGGAGTGGAAGGATGGCCTGGCCAGCGGTGGGAGTAGTATGGGGGCGGTGAGGCCTCCGCGGCAGCACAGCCGGCCACGGGAGGCAGGAGCAGGCGGCATGACCGGCGCTGCTTTGGGCGGCTGGAGCAAGAAGACCAGAGGTTGAAGAAGCACTACGGTCGTTGGATGGACATCGTACGGTCAGTCGAGCTAGAATCGTGCATATTGACTAAGTTGACAAAGCCCTTCGTCCCCGTCAACTTAGTAGGCCCACTATACTGTGTCCCAGCTAGCAGGGGAGTATTCATTTTTTTGTGCGTAATAAGGAGCCACTTCCTTGCGTGTGAAGATATAGCTGGTGGGTCCGAGCTGTCAGCGGCGGTAATGTTTTATCGCGAAATACAGAGGCCGTTTCGGTGGGTCCCAGATGTTAGGTGGAGGAAATCATTATTTTGCGTGTAATAAGGAGGCATTTCCTTGCGTGCGGTCGTGGACCCAGCTGTTAGCCTCTACACGTACAGTACGCTTTAGATGCATGTCAGTCGTTGACCACGCCACGCCGAGAGCACCAGGGCAGTGGACGACGGCGAGGCCTAGGAAGGGAACGACACGGAGGCAGGGAAGACTCGGCTGTTGTTTTTGTTTCCCACGCGGAGGGGAGTACGACTGTACGAGGGTTTACTGGTTCGTCTGCCGGCGCCAAAGAATAACAGCAGGTGTGGGCGAGTAGAGGGATGGCTAGGCCAGCTATGGGAGTACGGTGTGGCGGTGAGGCCTGCGCGGCATCACAGCCGGCCACGGGGAGGAGGGAGCAGGCAGTCCCGCCGGCGCTTGTTTGAGTGGCTGGAGCAGGAAGAGCAGAGATTGAAGAAGCACGACGGCCGTTGGATGGACATCCAAAAGTATACAGGCCATCTGTGGAAAGCCTCAAATCTATGGAAAACAGCATACAGCCCATCTGCCATTATTTCAAATAATTTACAGCCCATTTACTAATTCTTACGGGTATTTTTGGAGCTCATATTCTTTATGTTAGCATTACAGCCCATTTACTAATTCTTACGGGTTTTTTTGGAGCCCATATTCTTTATGTTAGCATTACAGCCCATATTGTGGCCACGGTTAAAAAATTATACGAAATTTTGCATATGTCGGTCCAGTCTGAACTGTTTTTAATACCGAAATTTCGAGTCACATTCAGACTGATTTTAAAAATAAATGTATATCAATATAAAATCCAATAAATTTTCCACGCATAAAAATTGATGCAATTTAAAATCTCGAAATGAAAAAAAAGATATTTGAAAATAATTGCCGGTTTGATGTGTTTTAAAAATGTACAGCCCATTTCTTATTACTGATAGGCCACTCTCCTTGTCTTGAAAGATTTGCAGCCCAACAGGCCTGATAAAGTGACTTACTTGACAAATCACAAAAAAACTGGGCTAGCCATTTTCAGAAAGAAAAAAACTACTGGGCTGGTCTATGGTAAACAAAAAGAAAAGGTTGTCTAGACAGGCTAGAGTGTCCCGCACAGCCCAGTTGACACCCTGCTTCTGTCTCAAAAGCAAATTAGATAAATGCCACTCCAATTATGGCGATTCATCAAAATGCCACCGCAATTTCCAAACTTTGAAAAATGCCACTGCAATTTTTGCAAACTTTGAAAAACGCCACTGCAGTTTGCAAACTTTGAAAAACGCCACTCCAGACTTCGAAAAATGCCACTAGAAATGGCATGAAATGGCATTTTTCAAAGTTTGGAAATTGCAGTGGCATTTCTCGGATACACCAGATTTGGAGTGGCATTTATCAAATTAACCCAAAACAAAAAAAACTGTGCGAGCTGCTGGGTCCCTAGTGTCAGCCGCTCGTTGTGCAATTCTCTCGTTTATTGACTACGTTGACAATGGCATGGGACCCAGATGTCAGAAATCCACTAGGAGGAGCCATTTTTTTATTGGCTTGAAATAAGGAGGCACTTGCTTGCGTACTGCCATGACCTTGGCGGGTCCCTGCTGTCATCCTCTCCACGTACAATCATCTCCTGATTGTGTACGCGTCAACTTGCTAGGCCCACAAGTCAGCCTCTAAACCGTGGAGGACAAATACAACTCATTTAAAAAAATAACAGCCCATTCAATACGTTCAAATGGAAAGTTCAACATTCAGAGCAAAGTAACAGGTCTGATCCACATATAGAGTTCTGAACTTCCACGTTGACAACCATCATAGCCAAGTGAACTATCTACTCCCACTAACACTCTAGTAGCGTACAAGTACTAACTTACTCTTAGCTAACTAGACGATGCCGGCCGCCATCTGCTGTCCACGCTAAACGCCGGCACCGGCGTCCTCCGCCTCGCCTCGGACTTGCCAGAGGTGCGATAGGGCGCGTTGCTCGCACGCGTTGGCCCTTTCCATGCCGGCGTGGCCCACCGAAGCTTCGGCTTCCAAGCGGGAAACCCACTTGACGAGCTGGTAGTAAAAATCGGTGTCGCGAATGCGTGCGTGCCCGACAGCCTCCAGGGCTATTTGCCGGGCGCCGGCCTCCACATGGTCGGCCCAGTTGTGGGCGCTTTGCTCGCGACTCAGAGCGTCGGTGCGCTGCTGCTCCATGTCCCGCTGGCGGCGCAAATCGGCGATACGCTGCTCCTCCGCCAGGTGGTCGCACTCCAACAACTCCTGCTCCTCCACCATGCGGTCGCACTCCAACAACTCCTCGATCTCCGCATTGCCATCTAAAGACAGATAGAATGCCTCCTCCCTCTGTCTGCCTTCCGGTGAAAACCTAAACACTAGTTCCGGCGGTGACCGCCTCCGGCGTCGCCTACCGCAGACGGGCGGGGGCATGGCGGACGTGGCGAGCGACATCGGGCCGGTGGGGACTTATGAGGATACGGCGAGTTGGGTCACGGTGGCACTTGAGAAGGCCGGGAAACAGTACTTATAGGCGGAAGGTAGTGCGACGGTCATCGGAATTCAATGCATAATGACTTAGCGCGCCAGCTTGCCGTGGAAAACTAGAGAAACTGAAATTATGACTGTGTCGTCCCGTCCCGTCTGGGTCGCACGCCGGCATGGCGGTCAAACTGGTGCACTCGAATCATCTCCCTCCTTGTCAATAATGATTCCACGGATTTAAAGCGTATCTTTTTTCGCATCAGTTAGCTACCTTAATTACGGTCGGCTGTATGCAGGCACTCTGAATCGCTCGCAGGCAGTACGCGAAGCAGCATGCAACAAGTCGCAGTCGAGGGCACGCATGCAGCCACTTAAATCGCTGGAATTTATTAGGCTTAAACTTCTGCAGGTCGTTAATTATTGCCATGCGTTGGTCTTGCTGCTTTGCTCACGGGACTAATAAATCCTGGACGGAGGGAGTACCTTAGTTGGTGAGAGGTTTGAATTAAGCCCTGCAAACCGGAAAGGAGGTACTAGTACGTGCGTGATCCCTATTTATTCGTGTAGGATCGAGTAGGTCATTTCTTGAATTGAGCCCTGCAAACCGGAAAGGAGGTAGTACGTGCGTGATCCGCTATTTATCCGTGTAGGATCGATAGTGTAGCTTGTCAGTTTCTTCAGAGGTAGGCATTTTTATCCGTGTAGGATCGATAGTGTAGCTTATTAGTTTCTTTAGAGGTAGGCATTTTTATTCAAAAAAATGCCACTTCGCATCTTGCGTCGCAAATAAAACTGCCAGGAGCGCATTTGTAGGCTAGCTAGTGATCGATTAGTAACTTGTAAACACTGAGCGAACAGAAATAAGTAACTGTTAATGCATCTCAATGATTCACAGATCATATACAAATATGTAGCTCCAAAAGCAAAGATCAGCCACTTCGGATCTTGCGTCGCAACTAAAACTAACTAGTACGATTCCCATACATAAGATCAACATGTTAATGCATCTCAATGACTCACAGATCAAATACAAATATTTAGCTCCAAAAGCAAAGATCAGCCACTTCGGATCTTGCGTCACAACTAAAACTAACTAGTACGATTCCCATACATAAGATCAACATGTTAATGCGTCTCAATGACTCACAGATCATATACAAATATGTAGCTCCAAAAGCAAAGATCTAGAAAAAAAACATATGTTCTTCCTACTAACATGGATGCTTCTATTGGCCAACATTCAGTACAGACTGAGACACAAATTTGTTTGTGAAGTCTACAATTCCTCTTGCAAGCGTAAGTGGTTTCACCAATAGCTGGAACCATGAGAATGAACCAGACATGATGGAGGAACATGCACTACAATATGATTTGGTCTTCCCTCGATCACATTGCGAGACTATTTTCGGAATACAAACTTTAACTTAGGCAAAATGATGCCCATTGTATAATCAGACCAAAGCCATGAAGCACCTAGTGTTGGCCAATAAATAGTACAGTACTACTTTTCTGCAGTCCATGAAGTGACTATCCAATCTATGTCTATTTTCAAATGGCACTGCATGCAGTGACTATACTATTCTCTTGTGCAGTTCAACCAAAATTGCGGGCACTTTGTTTGTTTGCCAAATAGCAACGGGCAAACATCTCTGTCTGCACAAATATCAAGCAGCTAGTAAACATATACCACACCTTGTATTTTCGGTTTAAACATGTCTCTTCCGCTTAGCATCTGTCATGTTCTGCACTGGACAATCTGATACAGTTATGTTTTGCCCTGGACAATTTCATACTGAATTGATTTGCTGGTTCAGAGCAGAAATATAGCGCCTATTCTTCATCAGACCAAGGATATCCATGTTCGCAGTGATGGAAGAGGTGAAATCGATACAACCGAAATTGAGCATCCAATCATTGAATCATGTCCCGCACCTCCAATGTAGGTCCACCCTGCCAATAAATTCACATGCAAACCACTAGTATTACTATCTAATGACAGTACAAAAAGAGTAGCAAGATAGTAGCAAACCATGTACCTTCGTAATGAACAGCTCATAGTGTCGCCAATTGGATATAAAGGTTGTGAAAAAACATGCTCCTAATGTTGAACCAGTTGGCCTTTTTGTGCAGTTCCACTAAAATCGAGCATCCCTGTTTGCATAGATATTGAAAGTGTGATTACTCTAAAAGTGGCACTAGTTGAAGCATAGACTCACAAATATAAGCATTCCAATTTCTTAATGGGAAAAGGTAGCAAGACTGTTTCTAACCACCTGTTTGAAGGAATAAATAAAGCAACAGCGGCTGATGTGAGGAAGGCATACATAGTTTTTTCTGGAAAAGTGAGCCATTCCTGACCTTTCCTCTTCTTTTAAGCAAATTTTGTGCAGTTCTACTAAAATAAAATGCCATCATCGCCTTGACAATTCAGTGAAACTGTACAAAAGGAAATGACTTAACATTACATCATGATGTCAGGTATGTAGTCCACAGGCATTCGAGACAAACATACAGACCTCCTCAAGAGAACAGCCGAAGGAGGAGGTGCCCATTCTTGACCTTTCCTCTTGTCTTCATAATTGTCTGTGGAGTTTAACCAAAATAAAATGACATCAGCGCCTTGGCATTTTGGTGACACTGTACAAAAAAATTAACTTATCTCATGAAAGTGAGGTATGTAATCTATAATCATTAACAATGCAAAAATCTGACGGGAGTAACAAGTTTCATCGTTGGTATACTAGCTGTGCAACAGCATTAGAATGCCTTAGCTGAAAAATCTTTAATACATCCACAATCAATAGCTAACCCTGAAATAATCTAGTGACATTAAATGGCATTGCTTAAATTTATGGGTGGCATTAGACTGAGAGCGGCATTAGTTAAATGTGACATCACTTTAGCAGTGGCATTGCTTGACTTGACTGCTGGCGTTATACTAACAGCAAAAAATGTGGCAATAAGAGCATGGGAGGCCCATTTGGACAGTGGGCGCACCAGTACAATGTACCTCCACGGACGCAGAGTGGTGAGGGAGGTATGGTTGCCCAGAGCAACAAATATCCAGGCAGCATATGTCGATTATGGTCCCATTTTTGTTCTCTTTAGCCACCTTTTTCCTATGCGAGGACAACAAACCGATCGACCTGGTCATTCTCTATTGCGTTGTCATGCCTTTCTACCCTTCTTCAACCAAGAGACACGAGACTCGTTCCTTAGCTACTGATTTTCCCCTTTTCAACCTAGATGCGGGTTCGATGCCTACTCTCTTGGACAGTACAGTCTCCCTTCCTTTCCTTATTCAACCCAGACATGGATTAGTATGCATGAAGTAGGGTTTCCTTTAATATTGCAAATTATGGTTTTCGTCTGCGTGGCCAGCAGAGTAGAGGATAGCAAATTGGGAAGATGGTGGTGTGGAAAAAGATCCACATGCAATGACGTAGAAGATGGGGCAATAGAACAAGATTATGGCTCGAAAAGAGGTAGCATACCTGAGGGTCGGCGGGAAGTGGCTTCTCTCGTGGTCGTCGTCCTTCGCACACACTACGGCAGCGAGCTTGGGGACGGAGGCCATCCCGCGCGGGCACTAGGTCTGAGAGGACGGCCTTGTCGTTAGTGCATGACCTCGCTCGCCGACGACGAGTGCATCAATGCTGCACGTCCTTCTCTTCCCCGGCGGATCTGTGACCACCGGTGAGGAGGGAGAGAGGGGCCGTCTTTTTTAGATCTGGAGAGAGGGTGGTAGTGTGAGAAGCAAGTGTGCAGCCCTTAGCAAGAAAGCGCTGAAGCTCCAGCCTATATATCTTTTTTATACTACTAGTACTGGAGGTGGGGTAGTGGTAGAGTAGTTTATATTTTCTCTGCATACAATACCAGTTAGTCGTGCTTCAAAACTGATCTGCACGCCATTAAAAAAATAAAGGTCGATAACTAATGCGGCACCTCGGGCCAACGTGGCCAGATCGCATTTTGCACGAGAAATTACACACCATGTTTCGTTGACATGTGGTCCCGTTCCAACATATCAGTGAGACGATGGCGAGTAGTAGGAGTATTTCTGAACGGACGTGTAGGCCGGGGCGCCTCTTCGTGAACCGTGGCAAACTCGCAACCGTCCACCGACTCTTCGCCTTTCCCTCTCAATTTGGAACTGTTGTCGCACGCTCTTCCTCTCCCTCCTCCATTTTCCTTCAGTCCTTCACCCTTTCTTCTGGCATTGGTCGATTGTCTTCTCCATGGAGGGAACAGGCCGGAAACGACCCCGTTATTCTTGACCCGGTCTGAAAGATAACGTGGTGGAGGAACTCATTGATCGGTGCGACGTCATCACCTCGGCTAGCATGGCAGGTTCGTTCAAGCCCATTCTCGACTCAACTAATAACATCATTGCAAGGAACCCAAGGGTCAAGGAGCGGTTTGATCTCCCCTATCTTCTTCGCTGTGACCCTGACGACTGGCGCCGGGACAACGGAGACCTCGCCCTGTGCAAGTTGATGCCGCTTGATAATGATACGTGTGATGTTAAGATGCCATCGCTTGAGGGCAAGGCTTGGGCGGCACAAATGGAGATTGGGTTGTTTATATTGGGTACAATTGCGAGTGGGAACTTGTGAATGTGTACACTCGTCACCGGGTTCCACTTCCAAAAATCTCAGCACACTGCCCAGAGGTTGAGCACAACGGTAATGTACGCACATTCAAATATGATCATGGTGATTGTCGTCTACGGAAGATAGCAATTTTTCGAGTTCCCAACCGCTCTTGGAATTACAAAAACTATGATGTTGTTGCTATCTTCGACAAGCTTGTTGCCGTCCTTGATGGTTTCACTCAATGGATATTGCTCAAAAATCAGTTTCTGTACACGGATGAGTACTGTGATGCAATTCAATACGAGGGCCTTGTGTTTGCTGCCACCACTCGTGGCACTGTTTTTGCATGGCATCCTCGTTTTTTAGGTACGTTTGTCTTCCACCGTAATTATAATTTTTTCATCCACATGCATGCGGGTTAGCAAGTTTCCCTTTACCAATTAACCTTCTTCTTGTGTTTCCATGGTCTTGTGAACATCCCACCACATATACTTGAAGATTTTTATAACCAAGGGGGAGATGACGATGGTGATGATCACGAGCATGAGGACGAGCAGCGCCGATATACTCTGTGGTGCCTGGCAACTAATTCCGATGGATCACCTCTTCTTGTGTGTATACAGCCCATTGATGATGTTACTGCTAAGGAAGCAGGTGTAGTCTCCCATGGTCGCACTCTCCGGACCTATTCCAACACCCGTTGCGTGGTATTCGGGGTGGATACTAGTGTGCTGGCGCCAACTCCTTCTCCCTGGCACAGAATTGATAGTCTTGGAGAAAACTCGCTCTTCCTTGGACAAAACTATCCGATGATGGTGAAAGGCGATCCAACTGCTGTTGACACATTTATGAGAAGCACCTGTGTCTACACCTCGGACATTTGGGTGGTTCCCTACCCTGGTACTGATATAGTAGGCCACTTCAGCCTGGATGATCAGTCATGCGTTGGTCTCCAGATCGACAACGGATGGCCCGTCCCAGAGAATCACTTGTGGTTCACAGCAAGTGTTTCCAACGCCGCGGAATGGTTGAGTTGAAGTTCATTTCATGGCTTGTTATTTGTTGTGTGGTGAAAACTTTTGTATTTATGTTGTATCCTCGTTGTCGATGTGGGTTGATGACCTGTTGTACTATGTAATAAAATGATATGCCTGTGATAAACTTACTGTACTAAATTTATGAATGGCTTTCGAGTCGCTTCTCTGAGTGAGTGGTGCGACGAGGCAAAAAAATATTTTCTGAATACATAATTATACGTGCATTGCAACAGGTTAACGGATGAGGCCAATCAACAATACTAGTACACTATTTGTACTAGCTTCACATGCTTCGCGCGTCGGGCGGGTGTTTTTACTGTAGCCATATGTTAATGTCTTTGTTGTATGTAACCAGCACCTCAAATCCTCGATACTAGTATACTATATAGTAGGAGTAAGTAGTAGGAGTAGTAGGGTGGCATGGGCCAGAACAAGCATTCACGTCCAGGAGTACGACACACGCCACCACCACGACATCCATCTGACACCATATTATTTCTTGGAGTCCGTGCGAGAGCAATCTCTTCAACCTCGTCATTTCTCTAACTTCAGCCATCGCGCGGCGGGCGAGGTGGGGGTTTGCCGATAGTCAGTTTCCTTAACTGCGGTCCCACTTGTAAGGCCAACTCCAACGCACGACCCCAAACGGACCTCCGTTTTGCACGAACTCCAACGATAATTTTGACTATAAAAGCAAGACCAAAGAAAACAAGAACCACAAGAATACATTTTACTACTTCTGTAAGTTGGATTAGTGCCTTCTCGATGCATTCATTGTTGATCTGCGGAGGCTCGATCTAGTGTGCTTCCTTCTTCTTTGAGTGTAAAGAAGTAGACATTGCTTCCTCGCATCTAGTCTCATGTCTAGCCTCTATTCTACACTAGCTAAAAGTGATAGAACATCTACTAAATTGCGCTCTATCAATATATGGATGTACTCTTCTTCCCAATACAAAAACTTGCATCCATTCTACTCCCTCCGTTGCACAATACATGCCTTCTATTTGTCAAAATATATATGTATCTAGACATGTCTTAGTATATAGGTACATCCATTCTACTCCCTCCATTGCACAATACATGCCTTCTATTTGTCAAAATATATATGTATCTAGACATGTCTTAGTATATAGGTACATCCATTTTTGGACAAATGGAAGTCAAGTATTTTGGAACGGAGGGAGTACATAATAAAAAAATTTAAGTTAGCACAACTAGTCTAATCCGAGAGCAGAACCAAAGATTTGGTCGGATTCTTCCTCCTTTTGCCGACACGTGGGACATCCAGCATCCAGGTCGTGTCATGAAAGAAAATAGAGTGGTAGTTGAAGCCACGAGATGTGCATCTTGGGTTAAACTATAAATAGAATCTTACTACTCTTGAGTAATTCCAAAAGCAGCCACCGAAGATCTTTATTGGATTTGTTTTTCATCACCAGCACGTCGAGGTGAAAGATGTGCAGGTTCAGTGGGTCCTCTTGCGTTTTCACTGACATGTGGGGCCGCATGTGAGCAAACAGACGATGGGCTCCGCGCGTCCGCTGGCTGGCTGAGAAGAGAGATAGAGGAGGGCTGAGCACGGACTACAGGAAATTTGTTCTACGTACCTCGATATAGGCTCGATATAGTGGGGTGGCATGGGCCATAACTAGCATTCACGTCTAGCAGTACGGCACATGCCACCCACACGAATCCCATCCGACACCAATTTTCTTGGTGTCCATGCTACAGCCATCTCTTCTCCCTCATGTCCTCTTTTCTCAGCCATCGCGCGGTGGGCGGGGTGGGGGTTTGCCGATAGTCGGTTTGCTCAACTGCGGTCCCACTTGTAAGTGAAAATGCAACACCGCACGCATTCCCAATTGAGCACGCACTGCGGTCGCACGATTTTTCCTAGAGTAATAAGAATTTTGGTTCTGGCGCCGTTCATGCATGGACTACGTACAAAAATTATGAAGTTGATGCGAAAGGTAAGATAATTACTGTAGTATCATATACTACTACATGGATTTGACGGAAGGATAAAAATACATATGGATCCATCAAAGTTCAACGACATCCTCACGCCCTAGTGCGTCGGGTCACCAACCGACGTGTGAGGAGCAACGGCGTTGGCGGCGAGCTCAACGTGCTTCTGAACAGTGCCGTCCAAGGTTGCCCTGCGCTCCAAGAAGGCCAGCGTCCTATCGTCCTCCTCTTACATGTAGTAGTCCTTGTGGATGAGTTGCGCGTAGACGTGGGTGATTATGTTGATGGTGTCTTGCTGCGCCAGGTGCTGCGCGGCGAGCGCGACCTTGAGGTGGACATTCTCCGGCGCGACGGCGGGCAGTCGCAGGGCCACCAGTGCGTCGAAGAGGTTGTTACCATAGTGGCCGTTGAGGGTGGCGGGCATCGCAGAGCCTGGGCGCGTCGGCTGGAGGCTTACGTCAAAGTCGTCCGCAAGCTTCTTGACGACGGTGAACTTGTCGAGGAAACCTACGAGGACCTCGTCGAACAAGGAGACGAAGTTGTCGTCCAAGCGGCCCCTCGCCCTGGCGGCCTCAAGCAATACTACCTGCCGGGCCGCAGGCCGGTGTCGTGGACCATCTGGCATAGCCGGCTGATGCTCGCGCTCATCGCCTCCATGGGTCTAGCATAGCTTCTAGTCAACTGATCTTGCGATTCGAGTGATCACTTGGCCCTTGGTTAGCGTGCGTAGGTGCGTAGGATTTCGTACTACTCCTCAGCCCTCTACTGCACCTGCCTTTGGCTGTATGATAGGTGGGCTAGCCACCCCCTGGGGCCACGTGTCATTCACCTCCTGACCCGTCTCTCACACGCACCCTCCTAGTGTATATATAGAGGTTTTCTTTTTCTCTCTATAACAACCATTTTATATTGCGTACGTGTCATTCAAGAGTGAAATGATGGTTGCTTCTTCTGACTAACTTACTGTGTGATTTGACTGCTCCTTAGTGGCCCCTACACGTACTCCCCCTACGTGTATGCAACAGTCACACGTACACATGGACGCAAAAACAAGCGCGACGCCCTAATGCATGCATGTCCGAGCACACGACGGAACACACACGGTCACGCTCAAGTGTTCAACCTACACGTGCATGCACACACATACTCAGTTAGGGTGAGCTAGTGACCGTATGAACACCGGAAAATATATATATTGAGCGCAATGAGCATATTATGAAGTCCACTGACCGTATTTTTACAAATATACAGTGATAGGCAGTGTATTTATCTCGTTTGAAATTAAGACATATTAACCGGAGAGGAGGCAGCATGGACTAGCATTACTTTGTTGTGTCCTGTCAACTTGCTGAATGAGGAGAAGGTTGCAGGACGGGAGAAGTTTGTGCGCAGTGGCTCGCAGGGCAAGGAGAAACTTTTAACTAATGCAGCTCTCCCTCGCTCAGGCGGTGGACGTGCAACAGTTAATTCGGTGTCAGATTGCCAGAAGCATACTACACTATAGTACTAGTGCTATTATTGCTCGACTTCCCGAACAGGCAAGCGCAAAGTTTACTACTACTATAGTCCATAAAGGTACGTACTATACTAGTACTACTAGGAACCGGATGGAGGAGCATCTGCACTCTTATTATAATTTTAAAAAGTGATAAAGCAATCTTCAACACATTTGGTTCTCTTCGAGGGTTCTCGCATGTGATAATGGAAGTTGATTGCATGGAACACTCGCCACAATTCTCACTTAATTCTGGCTCATATCCTGTTACAAATAGTAGCGCTCAGTAATATTTCCTTTTTTTGTTATTCAGCATGTAAACAGGTCAGCAAACCTTGCGGCACATCTTTGTGCGAACCGTGCTTGCTGCACTTTGAATGTGGCCGAGAGCTGGCTTGATGAAACACCTCGCTTCCTGCTTCTTTTTTTGGCTTCCTAGTGACCAGTGTCTTGGCTGATCGTCCTAAGAATGCTTATATATGAATAAAGCTCTCTCATTTACCCGCAAAAAATATTAAGCCATATTAACCAGAAAGGAGGGAGTATGGACTAGCACTACTTTTTGGTGTGTCCCGTCAACTCGCAGAATGAGGAGAAGCTTGCAGGACAAGGTGAAGCTCGCTTACGCCTTTTGACTAATGCAACCTACCCTCGGTGGACATGCATCAGTCCATTCGGTGTCAGATTGTCAGAGGCATACACTGTAGTACCCAACATGCAGAGTACCATCATTGTTCGACTTCACGAAGGGGCGAAGAGCCAAGCGCAGTACTAGTACGCGTACTTGGTTTTGCACCTTCATACTACTCCACCCTCCGTCACAGTTTACAGGGCGCGCTACATTATGATGCATTTCTCTCAATGCATTTCCACCACTAGAGAGACTTTAGACGCGTTTGGTTTAATGCTCAATTAATTAGGGCGTGGTAACCGCAATCAAGTCCACAATTTTCTCTCCATGTACTGTACTACTACGGAGTGCATGCATGTGTGTACCCAGGGTGGAAGCACTGCATGCATGTGTGTACGCATTATTCCCTCTAGTAATAGACGCCGTGCTATAACTACCAATGCTATTTTTCAGGCCGATCGCTAGTCGCCTTGGTCCCACAGATTTTTTTTCTTTTTTCTGAAGCGCGCTGTATAAACAGTGACGGATGGAGTAGTATGAGCGGATTCAAAGAAGAGCGTATTGATGGTTGCTTCTTTAGAGCAACTTACAGTGGGAAAGGTGGGGCTTATGATTTGACTGCTCATTACTCACTATTAATGCGGCGCAACGACCGGGCTAAGTCTCCCATGCGGTTGAGCACTACCCCCTCGGTTCTTAAATATACTCTAGAGTATTTGTCTTTCTAGAGATTTCAACGAGTGACTACTCAAATATTTGTATTTTTAGTGATTTCAAATGGACTGGCACATACGGATGTATATAGACATATTTTAGAGTGTAGATTCACTCATTTTGCGCCGTATGTAGTCACTTGTTGAATCTCTACTAAGACGAATAGAATATTTAGGAACGGAGGGAGTACACATATGAAGCAAAATGAGTGAATCTACACTCTAAAATATGCCCGTTTGAAATTTGTAAAAAGACAAATATTTAGGAACGAAGGAGTATAATTTTGTGCATGGCACATGGACCCGGATGATGAAGAGGCTTCTGGAAATGCTATCAAGCTTCCATCATTTGTTTACATAATTGACGTACTATACAAATAATTTTCCAGCGACATGAAATTGTACAATGGTGTGAGCTTTCAGCTTTTGTTTCGCGTGTCTTGCGATCGATGCTCTTTCGGAAACAATAAAAAACTAACTTCCTTGCTAATGCATGTCAATTATTAGCAGATCAGAGCTAATAATTACATCACAACTGAATACAAAGTTGTGAGAAGGTGTTAAATTAAAATTGATCCATGCTTTCATTGGCAACAACGTCCCCCCAGCTCTGTCTAAATCAACAAGGCATGTTGGGAATAAAAATAGCTTTCTGGAGCATGCAACATTTTGATCATTTTGTGCAATTCCACTAAAATAGAGCTGAGCATCCCTATTCCAAAGATATCAAGTGTGATTACGATAATAGAGGACTGCTGATGAAACAATAAACACACAAATAGAAGCCGGTCACCTTTGCGGTCTCTCTTAAGACTAACTAGTTGGAGAAGATTAGGCTTGGAGTTGGATGAGGAGGATATAGCAAAACCAATCTCCCTTTGTGCAGTCGCACTGAAATGTAGAGACATTGCCCGTGTGACATTTTAGTACAACTGCACAAAACACTCTTAAGAAAAAAGTGATTTGTGCAGTTCACCAAAAGGTCGCAATAGCAACGAGGTGAAATGGATAGACCTGTTTGCAAAAAAGAGGTAGAAAGGAAACAATTACTGGCCAATAATAGTTGATGACACATGCGACGACAAAAAAGAAGCATATTCCTTGTCCTAAGGGAAGATAACAACACGGTTGTGTTTGTCTAAAACGGTGTGAGGACGAGAATGCAATATGGAAAGTACGCCGGACGAGCTACGTTTTGGGCAAAGAACTATGGAAGATCCACATGCAGCGACGTGGGAAAATGGGCAATGGAGCAAGGACGGAGGGGATACCTGGAGGTCGTCGGGATGTAACTAGGTGAGCGGCGGCAGGCGGAATCTGCGAGCAGGTGGCGTAGGCCCTGCCGCGCCGGAGCTTGGTCAGAGAGAACGGCGTGTACCGCAGATCGGGACGTGCTGCCTCGGCGCCGTCAAACGGAGAAACGGTGCACTTTCTCCTCTTCCCCCGGCGGATGGGATGCGGCCGGATCAGTGACCAACGGTGAGAGAGAGAGGCCACCGCACTCCCTTTCCCCCGGCGGACGGGATGCGGCCGGATCAGTGACCAACGGTGAGAGAGAGAGAGAGAGGCCACCGCACTCCCTTTCCCCCGGCGGACGGGATGCGGCCGGATCAATGACCAACGGTGAGAGAGAGAGAGGCCACCGGAGCCTTGTGTGAGATACTCTGAAGAGCGGACTACCTTTTCCTCCATAAAAATCGTTTTATATTCTGTGTACGTGCCATTGAGCGCTATAACTTTATTTAAAAATAATGGGACAACGCATCAAGTCGAACTTTGTTTCGTGCACGCGTAGTACATGACCTCCCTAGGTAAACAACCGCTGCAGGCGTTCAAATTACCACGTGGGTTGCCATTTCGTAAAGAAATGAGCTCCACCGTGTACCCGCGCAGGTGTGGCTGGGCACGAAGCGTGAGTACGTGCACGGTGCACCTATTCTCTTCTTGTATACATACACCACCTACGTGGGGTTGTGTGAGAGAGATACAAACCTAGAGAGATATAGTGTGTGGGTTCTTGAGAGTTTTTTTATGGGGGGCGGTCAATCAAAAAATTTAACATATGCAACGTGTGTGAAATAGAGTCCTGGATATAACATATATATAGAGGGGTGATCCACGAGAAGAGAGTGGAGGTATCATCGGCTTGAGGTGTCCATAGAATCGAAGAGAGGGATGATGTGTGTGTGTGCGTGATTGATAAAGAGTGCCATCGAATTTGTGTGTGCCCACGTCAAAGATATAGAGTGGCTGGCCTACTGGAACCTGAGATGGGATGTGTGCAGTTTGTCTCTGTGGCATGGATACCTACCTGCAGCGCTCGACTATCGGTGTGTGGTGGGGGAAGAGGGAGGCCCAATTAACTATAGAGGTACAATGGTAGGTATATGTGTGGAGGAGGAGAGAGGCCTACCTCATGTATTATGGGAGATCGATCAGCATCCATGCATATGTGCAGGAGATGAATAAGGTTGGGAGAGAGACAGAGCTAGAGTGTTGGAGGGGTGGTAGTGGAGTTGCTTCTAACAAATGGTGGGATAGGCTTGCTAGACAAACGAAGGGCACGCCCGCAATATCAATAAGAGAGGAGATGGTTGCTTGTTGTCTGTGCACGTGCGTGTGAGAGACGGGTCAGGAGGCATGCACGAATGATGAGGGGGGGCGATGTGGCTGTGGTAAGCAGACGTAACTACATAGGAAGATCAATCGCCCTTTGTAAGAGAAAGGAGAGACGTAACTTGTGAGGTACGTCGATCGATGGGGGGGTAGTTAAAGTCGATCTAGGTATATGTTGGGAGATCGATCGGTATACATGCATGTGTGTGTTAGAAGCAAATGAGGCACGAGGAGAAGGATAGAGAGAGAGGGATGCATGTAGGAGGTGGTACGAGAGGCATACTATATCGAGGGGAGGAGTGTGCGAGTACGAGAACGATGAAAAGAGTGGTGGGAGTGAGGCATGGACGGTGACAAGAGAAGAGAGGAAGCTTGTGTTTGTGCTAGGCACACCTGGCTAGAGAGGCATATCGATCGATGTGTGCCGGAAAGAAGGAGCTGGGGGGCCTACACACACCGTGGGTGAACGACCTAAAGTGAAAATACGAATTTGCGCGATGGAGCTAGAGAATGCTGAGGGAGGGTGAGAGGGATGCGGGTGTGTGCATGCACAAGAGAAAGTTAGCTCTAGCTACAAAGATAAGAGGGTCGTTTGGGTGTAAAAGACGAATGGAGATCATATATACTTCATTATAAAAAGCAAATTCAGATATTTGAAGAATTTATCATAGTGTTTCAAACCGACGGATGTGTGAATATATATAACGGTGATACACATGGTGTGGTTATGAACATAGTATACTACATTTAATATATTTTATCTCTATTCTTATAAAAAAACAGAGTTGTTGATGATGGTGTACTTGCCATCCTGCATTATAGGCCATCTGATTTATATCTGGCGGATTGCAAGGAAACTATGATGGTTGAAGTTGGCAACAATCATGATTGTAGATTCTTATTGAAATAGAGAAACGAATTCAAATTTAGTTCGAATTGCAGCGGTAGTATAGACATTTGGAATGCACTAAAATGTTGGTATGAGTAGGTTACATGCATTATACAGCAAGCGAAAAAATTTAATCGGACATAACATGGATTCATACTCCCTCCTTCCATCTATATAGGGCGTAATGAGATTTTTAAGACCGCCTTTGACTATTGACAAGATTAATAGTACATGACATGCACAATGTGAAAATTATATCATTGAAAGAACCTTTCACAGACGAATTTAACGGTGTGCTTTGTGTAAGTTGCATGTCATATATCATTGCTCTAATATTTGGTCAAAGTTAGCATCGAAAAACGCATTAGGCCATATATAGATGGAAGGAGGGAGTAGCTTTGAATAGCATTTGTATAGTAAAATGGGGCAAGACTCTCTCTTTGTGTGGTGTGAATAGTTTTATTTTTTTCGTTTTCTTTTTGGTTGAGGGAAGTGCGAATTGATTTGGTATGTACAAGTACAATATTACGACACGTTAGGCTTGTCCCTAAAATTCAACCCGTGTCTTGTTATATCCCGAAAATTCAGATATTGTGCTCCCAAAACTGGCGCCTTCACAACCCGTGCCTTGCTATCCCGAAATTACAACGCGCGCGAAAACTCCCTCCAGCTGCCAAATCCCGACACACGAAATCCCCCTTCTAACCCTGAGCCGAAAGCGTCGCTAGTTCAAATCGGTGGGGGTACTTTTGTAACACACCCTACATTTTGGACAAGCACGTTCCTAAGTCATGCTTCACCCCCTCCCATCACCCCCTTTTTGCCATTCAAAATCCCAGGCCACCATAACCTTTCTGCTCCAACCGCGAACCCCACACTCCTCCGTCCTCCACGTCACCGCTGCCCAGCCGGAGCCTCTTCCCCGACGATGTCGTCCACCGCAACAGCTCGACGTCCCTCGTCCACCTCCCCGGATGAGGATCCGTCGTCCATCTCGCCGTCCCGCCGGTTCAGCCGCCCCGTCCTCCACCTCCAAGGAGCTGCTCTGACGATCGCCTTGTCTATCGCGGCTGCTCCATCCCCACAACGCCGCCTTAACCTGCTCCACTAGAACCGCAGCATCCTCACCAACTCCTCGGATGAAGCCGAGGCCTACTCGGCGCCACCAAAGAGGTTGTACACTCATCGCATCGCACCTTCTCCTTAACTCGACCTCCCGCTACCGACGGTGCTCCATCCCGCACCCCCATGGAGCGGCTACCTTGCAGCCGGCGCCGCGGGCGACATCTCCACGGCGGCTCTCCCCCAGTGCGAGGCCCCTTCGGCGGCGGCGTGCATACCAGCCGGATCTGCTACTGCTGCTCCGGCTCTCGCTCGATCGCTCGCTCGCCCAGCTGCTGTTGCTGCTGCTCTTCCCCTCGCTCGTGCTGTTGCTCTACTCCGATTAAGCCACACTTCAGTCGACTGAATCGACTTTTGGGTCAGTCGATTTTCAGGGGTTGGGGGGGCTCGCCGGAGTTAAGGAAGAACCACCCGCAGCGGGGACAGGGGCTCGCCGGAGAGGTACCCCACTATCTATCTTAGGGTTCAGGGTGGGGGCGGGCGGGGGGCCTAGAGGGCTGGCCGGGGCGGCGGTGGCGAGTTGTTTCGGGGCGGCGAGGCGGCGCTGGGGCCGGGGGTTCGGCCGGTGGTGGCTGGCGGCTCAGGGGGGTGTAGGTTGAAGATGAACTGCAGGCCCTCCCTAAACTACATGTCAAGTGCCTCTTTGGTACCATTGCGTTCAGTTTCGACAGTTGCATTCAGATTCCACAGTAAATTTCAGTTTCGACAGTTAAGTTCAGAGTCAACAGTTTTTACCTCATCTGTTGTAGTCAGGTGGTATTTGGTGATGTTAATTTTACATCCATTTTACATCATCTATTGGAGATGGTATTAGAATCCCACTTGAGATTGACGATGTATGTCTTGTGCTGCTTCAGCCTTGACGTCTTACGGCTCACCGGAGCTGCTCCAACGATAGAACGATCCATCACAACAGAGCAGTGCCCTGGACGCCGTCTACAGATTCCTCAGATCTTCCTCCACACCTCCGACAGCCACCTCTGCCTCAACTGCTTCAGCGACCAACCCAATGATGCTGAGGTTGACACGGCTATGGCAAAGAGGTTGTACACTTGTTGCATCACTTATTACTATACATTCAAATCGATCCATTAGGGCTATTTTGGTTCAACGAAAAAACATCGATCCACTGGTTGTTACCATCACTCTAAATTTCGGCATGCTCTCCTTACATAATCTCACCATATTTTTTTCGTATGCATGTCAGATATTGTACACAGTCATGCTGAACATGTAGAGAAAAAGAGAAGAGTTTTGCGCGACAATACAATGTCATGCAGACATCGCTCCATGGTGGGTTCAATGGCAAACCCTCCCCACCCCTCTCAATATTGTAATCCAGAGGAAGATATCTGTTCTGAGGCGGATTCGGACACCGCTGACCACTCCTATTTACCCCCCAAGGTGTTTGATCTACCTTGGCATGATGATGTTAGTCATATCATGCATATGTAGCCTTGCAGTGCCTACTTTTGACATCATATATGTCATCTTCTTAGTTTAGACATGTTCTGTAATGCCACATGTTTAGTTTCTATATCATATATGGGAATTATGCAGTCTCATGTCTTTTAGCCAGCCATAATATATGTGAAATGTGCAATGCCATCCTGTTTAACCAGGCATCATATATTTGAATGATATCTTTCCCATCCTTTTCTTCATTGCATTTCCATTTGTCGACAATGTTTGTACATTAAACTACTCTTCCTGTGAATCAGCCATTTGGGTGGGAGATGGAAAAATCTGGAGTGAAAACAAGGCCTTCAGAGCAGACAGTGCTACCTGTCAAAGCAGATCTCTTGTTGGGTCCCGATAGCTCCTCAGAGATGGATTCAGAGATAGATGACCAGTCCTATTCCCCCACTGAGGTGTATGCTCTAACTTGGCACGGTTATACTGCTCATATCATGCATACGGTGTCTTGCATTGCATAGTTTAGATATCATATACACAATATTCAACACCATGTTCTTAGTTCAGACATAGCATATAAATCACATATGTGAATTAAATGATGCGATCCTGATTACTTAGATAACATGTAGGTGAATTATGTCATGCGATCATGTTTAGTTATTCATCATATCTTTGAATTATGTTATGCTATGCTATCTAGTTTAGATAGACATCATATATGTGAAATTATGTCATGCTATCCGTTTTAGTTAAACAATATACATGTCAACTATTTCATGCCCTCTTTTTTCCAGACTATCTATTGTATCTGTCTCTCATACAATGTCTGTACATTCAACTATGTTTCCTGTTTATCAGCCATTTGAATTGGAGCGGGTGATGCCAGTATCTAGCGGACTAAAAACACGGTCTTCAAATAAAATAGTGCTACCCCTTGGTGGAGATAGCACCCCTGTTGTACATGCACAAGAACCAGCCCTACCACACATAACTCAAACTCTCGCAGATTGTACCCCTACTACGATGGATAGAGAACCAGCTTCACCCAATCTAACCCCAACCCCAGCCGATAGTAACCAAGTTCCTGTTGACACAGCACCATCTCCACCACAGAGGTCCCAAACAAGAGCAGTTAGTAAGGCAGCTCCAGTGCCCAAAGGGCCAGTACTATCACGGCGAACCCCAACTCCACCAGTTAGTACGCCTATTCCTGTGGAGGAAGCACAACCAGCTAGTCGTAGTTTAGCATCTATCGCATTTGATGTAGTTAAATCGTATGTGCGTATCTTCCCATCTTGGAAATATTATACTGAAGATGAAGGAAAATGCCAGTTGCAGGTGTTTGTCCAGGAGTTATGTGTAAGTAAATTTATTCATGGCAATTACTTTGCTTCGTCCCATACATCCTACCTCCATGATGGTTATAATACAGCAAATTTTCACATTTTTCTCTATAGAGAAGGACCGATTTGGAAACTCAGGATGAGGTAACCTGTGCTAATACCTCTGCTATCTTCAAGAATGCTTGGTGGCAGTATCGGAATTACCTGAAGAAAACGTACTTCACCGGCAAAGAAACTCATCAAATTCCCTTACGTTCTCCTGAGACACATTTACTGGACGATGACTGGGAATGCCTTGTTCTGTACTGGTCCCGAACCAAGAATGTGGTAAGGTCTATGAGCTCATTTTCTATTTTTAAGTATTATATTCTTGCGTCTTACTGTACTCTATTCATGTAGAACAAGTGCCTAAACCTGAAGAACAACTGTTCTAATTTAAGATTCCATTGCAACCATAGGACATAGATATATGTTTGTTTGATGCTTTTATTATGTACTAGTACTTGGCAATAGAAGACTTGGTAGTTTAATCATGTCCACCTTACTAATGAACTGGTTCACCGAAATGAGTTTCATATACTAGTACATGCTAAACTTCTTATGTGTCTGCTTGTTTCTTCTTTTAGAATGCTGACAGAATATTGGGGAAGAGTGCCTTATTAAGCAACGGTAAAGGAAGTAATGCAGATAAGGTTCAGGATAGTGACACATCCTGTCTTGGTTTAGTGTTGGAGTTACTGGCCACTACCGCTTGCACAAGCTATTCAAACTCACTGTCTAAATCAGTTCAGTTTCTTGAGTCTCAACTACAAGATGAAAGACATCGATCAGCTGTGCTGCGACAAGAAGCGGAAGGACTGTGGAAGTCCCTGGAGCATTCAAATGCATACTTTCTGGTGCAATAGCAAGCGTTGGAGGATTTTTGCGCCAAATAGGACAAAGCTAATCAGCTTGCTAAGCTTATTGCCAGCATGGTGGATACCCAGGATAACGTTTGTTGAGCTCTTCTGAAGTTGTTTCAGTTATGCTCTTGTTTTGCTACCGTGTTTATTTGCACTGGTGGCCAATTTTGACGGCCAGTGTATATGATATGCTCCTTTGTTCCCTATATTTGCACTGGTGGCGAACTTTGATACCCAGTGGATGTAATATGTGTAATAGCCGTGATAGCCTAGCGTTAGTTGCTTGCTTATTTATTTCCTTGTTGTCTCATTTATTTGTTTGCTTGTAGTCATTGCAATTCTTTTTCCACGGTTAACTAGTGGCTGCAATAACCTATTTTTTAAAACTAGGCCACAATAACCATGGGCTAATATTTACTGTAGTGACACTGGGCCTCCTACGGGCCGTAGAAACAGTGGGCCTTCTATGGGCCGTAGAAACAGTAGGCCTTCTACGGGCCGTAGAAACAATGGGCCTTCTACGGGTCGTATCATCAATGGGCCTTATACGGGTCGTATGATCGATTGGCCAAACATGGGCCAATAACAGGCCACATTATGGCCGTAAACGGGCTAGAGTTGGAATCGTCCGTTCATGGGCCGGCCATAACGGGCCATCGTTAATAGGCCGTATTTGATATTGCTACGAAAACGACCCAACGGATTAACGGACCACAAACGGGCCGACTGTAACCGCGGACTGAATTTGGCCCACAAGCAGAAAATGGCAGTAACAGGCCGTAAGTAAAAAACGAATGCTGGAAATGAGCCCAAGAATAAATGGGCTCTGAGAAGGCCGAAAGATAACATGGGCTGGAAACGGCCCAACCGAACAACGGGCCGTTAATGGGTATAAAGTGATACACTGTTCATTACGGGCCAGTTTCACCACGGGCCGTTAATGGGTGTAAAGTGATACACTGTTCATTACGAGCCAGTTTCACCACGGTCGTTATTAGGCCAAGAGTTACATAGGGCTTCATATGGGCCGAAAGACGTCATGAGCCATACATGGGCCAAAAGTGAAAATGGGCTGGAATCATATTGGATGGCCCAGATGACGCTACTGGGCCTAATTCGGATAGGGCGTAACAGGCCTTGGGTTAGCAGGCTGTAAATGGGCTATACACGAACAGGCCATTAACAGGCTTTCCATGGGCCGGCCCGCCACCTTTTGACCAAGTCAAACGGGCCGGCCTTTTCACAGGAATGGGCCTCTGTTGAGTCGTGCCACGTGTCGACATATCATAGGCGCCTATCTGACCCACTGACGAGCTGACACGTGTTTTGTCCGGCCAATAAGAATTTTACACGTGGAAATTTCCCATTGGTCGGGGCTATTAACGGGTTATCGGATCCAAAACCCGACCCGATAGCTTAACGACGTTCCCTTACGGTGGATGCCACGTGTTGGTCACCCTTGACGAAAGCACTTCTGTGACGCGCGATTTATCGTCATGGAAGTGGACACTTCCGTGATGATAATTTTGGTAATGTCATGGAACACTTCTACGACAGCACAGGTATGACTATCTTGATTCTTTCATAAATTTGTCATGGATGTACATGCATGACAAAAAAAGCGACCTACTGTGACAAACACGTATCATCACGGAAGTGTATTTTTTTTGTGCATATTGACGAAACACCACACCAATTATTTAGTTATCTCTCGTTTATGTACCCAACAAAATTAAATGTTATCAAACATGGCAAGGGGTGAAGCATAAGTAAACTAACTATTTAGGCAAGTTAAATGAGGCCGGAAATAACAAACAACAATTCCGGAAAATCCTCATATGCATATTTCGAATTTGGTATTGTTCTGCCCTATACACAATTTTAGAGTTGTTAAACATGCAAAGTAATGCCACCATGTTAAACTAGGCATCTTTCTACCCCATTTACATATAAAGTTTATTAAATTCGGAGCTATGGTTAATTAGTTATGAAATAAGTCATTTTAACATGGCATTCATGCAAACTACATTTTTAACATGGATAAAAGTTGCATACTGTTAAAGAACATGAAAATATGAACAAAATGCATATATGACATGTTTCATTTGAATGCATGGATCTTTAGTTATCAACAATGCAAAACCAGTGGCATTTCTGCAAATGTGCATGCACTTGGAATTAGACAAATCGCAGTGAACATAAAAAAGGATGCGGGCCGAATGCTGCGCACTGTGGAAGCCCAGCAGCAGATCTAGCCCGAAGCGGATGAGTGGGTGTGGAAAATTTAAATAGAACCGAGGGGAAAGGAAAAATGGGTGTATCTGGGATTCGAACCCCAGATCCCCTGGTTATACTAGAGTGCCTCTAGCCACTAGGCTGAACAGACCACGGGCTCGCGAAAGAAAACAACAGAAGCTCCACAAACTCGTTCATGGTGGTCATGCACAATCTCGACCGGAGCGATGCCTACATGCACGGATTTGAAAGGTAAAAGGAGGGGTTTGCGAGAGGAGCTCACGAGGGGCTTGAATTCGTTGGCAGGGCGGGCGGAGAAGCAGTGAAGACGGCTTGGGGACCCGCAGATCGCCGGTGTTCGTGAAGTAGAGAACGCAGGGAAGAAGAGGTCGTAGAGGAAGACGATCGCGTCGGCCTTGGGCCTGTCTGGCTCCTGGCCTGCTTGTAGTCGAAGAAGACGACGTCGGGGAAGAATATCCTCGTGGCACGCGCGTTGGCTCCCGGCGTGAAGTAGAGGACGCAGGGGAAGAAGAGGGACTTGGCGAATGCTCTGATCCGGGAAGAAGAAGACGAAGGGGAAGAAGAGGACGTCGTGGAGGCGGTCTTGGGCTCACCTTGCAGCAGAACGGAACCAACGGCTCGCTGCGGTTCTCGCGGGCATCGTGGAGGTTGAAGGGAGGCGTCAGGCCGGCAGCGAGCTCCTAGCCTGGCCAGCCATGGTGTTCGGGTGCTACTCAAGGCAGGAGCACGGAGACATGAGGGAGAGCCTCCTTGGAGCGGCTGCGTGGAGGAGGGAAAGAGGAGGAGAAAGGGAACCCTAGGGTTCGCAGCGAGGGTTAAATAGGAAGGGGGAAGGGCAGACGTGGAGCTCGGGCGTCCACTGTGGCCATGTGTGCTCCTCCTCTGCTTTTACTGTGAAGGGGAGGTGGCGAGAGGAGGAACAAAAGGGTGAAGGGAACGGTCGCTGCAGGTGGGTCCGGATGGGTGTCCAGCGTGGATTCACCACGGGAGAGAACGAGGGGACTGCGCTGAGGCTTCTTCCGGGACTGCTGCTGGACCGGCCTGGTAGAAGGAGGCCCGGGTAGGCCGCTTTTGTTGTTGTCTCTTTTCTTTTTCTTTTTCCTCAGGCAGAAAATAAACAGAAAAGCACAGGGATAAAAAATGGGTGTAGGAGAGATATAATAATATCCCCACGACACTGGAATTATGCACTTTTGAAATAATTGGTTTGGGCATTTTTAGAGAAAGAAAATTATCGCAAGTTTGAACTAAATTCAAACTTGAGGCAATTTTGATTCCAACCAAAACAAGTCCACAAGAGCTGAAAATTCGCAGAGAGGGTTTAGGCATGGTGAACTAGCATCAGGAAAAGAATGAACATTTATGGAGGAGGGGGAAAGGTCACTTGCCAAAATGAAGGAAAGAAGAAGGAAGGAGGAGGTGATGATGCATGATCATACATGGAGCATGCAATAATGTAACATGCATGAATATGACAATCCACATGATGATTATGAGAATGCAAAATGACACGAGGCACAAATGCAACATGACAAAGATGGGCATGGCAATGCAATATAATCAAATGATGAACATGATGCAAGAAGCAAAATATGACAATGGCACTCATCGCGATCATGGCAACAAACAGTTCAAACACACAACGACAACGAAAAACATGGAAGGCGTCTGAAGCGTCGGTCTCGGGGCGTCACAAGGGGCGCCTCCCTCCACCGCATAGGAAAGCGCGCCTGGCACCCTCCTCAGGCAGGACTCGGGGGCTCTCTCCTGGATGGCCTCAGACCTTGCCAACCTCACGAGGGAGGTGCTCGGGCACCACTTGGAAGCGTGCCTCACGGCACACTTTCCTCGGGAGAGCACAGGGTAAGGAGTGCCCACAACCCAGGAGTTTATCACCAAGACCACCTAGGAACTGCAAGAAGCAAGAGCCATGCGCGGCCACAGCCGCTCACAAGGCGCAGCTCCCCATCCAGGCAAGGATGCCGGGCTGCGTGTCTGCGTCAATGTCCCAGGGCTCAACAGGGCCGCATCTCAGGAGCGCTTCTGGCCATCACGTGTGGGCCGCTGTGAGGGCCCACCACACAGCTACGTTCGCATGCCCTTCGGCTTGTCGAGCATGGCGACGGCCTATCGGCGCAACGTGCGGCAAGTCCTGGCGGCTCAGGAGGCCAGGTTCCACGCCGTTCTGGAGGAGATGGAGATGGTCTTCAGGGAACCTCCTGAACCCCCGGAGCCTCCCAAGGCTCAGGGTCCCGGTGGCTCATGAGGAGCCATTCCTTCAACGCGAGGCTTCAGCTGCACCAACTCTACTTCGTCTATAGAACCAGGTGACATCTTCCAAGTTCGTTTAAGCTGGGAGCGCCCCTCAGGCTGTATTATTCCCAGGCCACACGGGTCCGTCCCTGTGGCATTAATATCTTTTGCTTAAGTCTTTAGCTTACCTTGCTGGGGGCGCCCCTCGGGCTGCATCATCCCTAAGCTGCTCGGGCCAGACCCAATGGCATGTATCTTCCTGCATTTATCCAAGTCGATCTGCCCTTCATGCTTAAAGTGCCAACGGCTGTCGCCTGCTCAATCATCGCCTCCCCCGGGGCCTTCACACAGGCACGGCGCTGGTGCATGGGTCCATCCTTGCCACGACCGACAAATCTGAGTGGTCGAGCTCTGGCTCGCGGCACGCGCCATGCACATCACTTCACCAGGCCCTCGGTGCCTTCACCTCACCCAGAGCAACCAGCGGCAGGCTAATAGATGTAACAGCAAACCATGTTCTTCTTGTGCCTGCTCACAGGGATCCCGAGGGAAGGATAGCAGGCGGCACCGTGAGTCCCTTTTTCCCTTGTGCAATTCGCTTGCGCGTTAAAAGGGGGGCTCCTGAGCATCGCGACTTAGGAGCTCTTACTGGCTCTCCAGCCCTCACCCCCTGGCCTTGACCACGGCATCGCGACCTGGCATACCGGCGGCGGCTGAGCTCGCTCGAGGGCCAGGACCTGAGGACGTGGAGCACTAAGGAGAGCATGAGGGGGGGAACTCGAATGGGCCGACCTGGCTATACCGCACGAGTTGGCGCACATCCCAAGCGCGACATCAGGAATCGTCGCGAAGTCAGCAAGATAAGTTTCTCCCTAGGATCAGCTAAATATCTGGGCCTAATGGTCACTTACGCCATGTGGCAGCCCCGTTGCGGCCAAGTCATTTTCCTTTCTTGCCTTACCATGGCTGCTTGAGCGCTAAGGGGGACCTCCTGAGCATCGCGCCTCAGGGGCTCTTACTGGACCTCGGGCCGCACACCTCCTGGCCTTGACCACGGCATGTGATCTGGCATACCAGCGATGGTTGTAGCCTACCTGGGGACTGGGACCTGTTAGCGTAGAGCGACAAGCCATCGCGAGGAAAGAAAGGGGGGACCAAGCCTTAACGGGACATGCACTCACCAAGTTTTCATAACAAGGAAGGTAAGCACCAAAGGCATTACAGACCCTTACATGCCCCCACGGGGTGATTCATGATCCTTCGCAGGAAACAAAAGGTCATGCTAAGGGGAATCCTATCTACACCCTTCTGTGGCAGATGCCATCGTCAACAGTGGGCCACGGGAGGCCGGTGCCAACCCCATCCAGATCAGCGGCGGCGACGGCCGGAAGCCGCAGCCCTGCTCCGAGCGCGGCGAGAGCTCGGGGGGACGTAGCTATCGTCGCTCGTCTTCGGAGTATCGTAAAGCTCGGGAGAGCTGCCGGACTCCCAAGAACTGCTGCTGCTGTTGGAGCAGCTGCAATCGGAGCGCGCGACAGCCTGGCGCTCCTCTCCAGGGCAGCACTCCAGGAAGCGGCCCTCGGCGTCGAAGACCTTGAAGAAGAGCGTGGAGGCGCCATCATACTCGAAGTGGATCGTGAAGGATCCCCTCGCACGGCAGACCCGCGCGACCTCGCCCCAGCCGCGAGTCATGAAGATCTTGCCGGTGGGGACCACTTCGATCTCTGCTCCGGTCGCCGGAGCACTGCAGTCAGCATGCTGCAGCCAGAGCTCGAGTGCCCCCTCAGCGGCATCGCGTCGGAGAAGAACCGTGGGAAGCAGATCTAGGAGCTTGGTGGCATCGGCGCCCATAGCACCAACTCGCGCGAGGAGTCAGCGGCATGGACCCCAGGGGCAACGGCACGCGGCACCGTGGCGCGGCAACCCTGGACGCAGCATGGGCGGTGCTGCTCGTCGCTGCTACCTCCCGAGCCCTCAGCTCGGGCGTACAAGGGTAGCGGGTACCCCAGAGGAGGCCGCTCGCACCAAGGCCTCGTCACCACTTGCATCGCCGCTTCGTCACGGCGATGGATTGACCTCTTCTTCGGCGGAAGTGGCCCCGGATCGTCACGGGGAGCTTTCCCTTTCTCTTCGGCGGAAAACCTTCTGATGGGCACCATTATTGTCAGCGATGCAAGCAATGGAGCAGAGAAGCAAGCAAGCGAGGAAGAAATGGGCAACGGGGGCTCCACCCCCTCCCCATTTATAGCAAGAGAAGGCCAACCGGCATCTCCCACGATCGCAGGTAATGGTGGTTTTCCTTGCATGTCGCAGGGACTTGTCAAGTCATGCAGTTGTCGAGGCGGGGTGGGAAAGCGGAGGCGCCCACGTCCAATTAACCGCCATGCGTCGACCGAGGCCGCAGGCTTTTGGGGCCGCGGTGCTCCGAACTTGACCCTTGGCTTTGCCGCGAAGCCAAGCCCGAGCCCACCTTGGGCCCGGGGGCTACTGTCGGCGTTCTGGGAACGGGGGTCCCTAGACTTCCCTGCCTGCGGCCAACGGCGTGGCGAAGCAGCAGGCCGTACGGCCCATCTTTGTCAACAAGGCATCCAACACCCTCGCGAGGGTCCAAGCCTCACCAGGCGGACGATGCAAGACCTCCTCTCGTGTGGCCTAGCCAGGCAGGCTCACGAGGAGCATGCATATCAAGGTGGGGCAAACCTCACGAGGCTCTCGTGATGTGACCCATGACGAACGGTGCCAGGCGGGTGCCAGGCGGGCACCGGCGCGCGCAGCGTCCTTATTTCCTCTTTGGTGCTAAGGAGGCCACCGCAGGCGAAGAGTGCCGAGGCATCAGGCAAAGGTTGCTATATTGGTGCAACGAGACCAAGACCAGGAGGACGGCAAGGCGGAGGTCATCGTGGAGCCCAAGACAGCGTCACCCCAGAGCTTTTCACAGGCGAAGACCGCTTTTGTCAGGATAGCTTGTACTAGTTGTCCCCCTTTAAATTTGCCCGCCGTTGTTGGCTCCCTTCCCGCTCAATATTTGGGAAGAGGGCCAGGGCCTCTATAAATAGGACTAGCCACCACAGTAGAGGCAAGAGGTTAAACTGGGATCGGATCCACGCACCACAAGTTCATACACACAAGAACACCTCAACCTCAGGAGGTTGTTCTTTCCTTGTACTGTTCATCATCAGCCCAAGAGGCAATCCACCACCACCACACTAGAGTAGGGTATTACACCACAACGGTGGCCCGAACCAGTATAAACCCTGTGTCTTTCTGTGTTGTGAGTTCGTCGAGTTCGTCCGCAAGATCTTAGAGAGCTAGAGCGTGGATCGGTAGGAGGGAAAGACTTCGCGCGCACCCCGGTGTTCGAACCTTAAGGGTTTGCCGGAACCCCACATCCGACACGCGGATACTGAACTCGATCATTTATCGATATTCAGGTTCAGCGCCGCAGATGTCTTTCAGCACTCGCCTATGGGCGATCTACTAAGCTCACTAAAAAACCTATCCCTGGCAGATGGCTCATCGCCGAACTATGTCCGGTTCGACCTTACGGCGGATGATGGAGAATTTTGCTTCCCACCCGCCACCCACTTCATAGCCACCGTCGAAGACCCAACCAACACACCTGGCCTCTGTGCCGAAGACATCAACGACGATGAGGGGCAAGGCCAGAGCTTACTATCCGCTAGACGCAGGGCGACCACTTCCTGGTATGACGTGTGCATGGTAGACACACCCAATGACAATCTCGACGATGAAAAGCAGGATCCAGTCAAGGATAAGCCTCCTAGTACACAGTCCGAACACCTGCGCCCCAGGCACAACTCTTGGTCACGTCACTCAAGAGAAAACAGTACTAGCATCGGAGGTGACAATACTCCGGGAAACAACGGCCCCGTCGAGGCAGGATCCGAACAGGAGGACCAGGAAAGCGGGCAAGATAGCCCTGATGAACAAGTCATATCCGGAGACTCGGAGGATAGTAATTATCTCCCACTCTCCAAGAAAGAGGAGAGCCTCGGCAACGAGGAATTCATCGTGCCTGAGGAACCTCTCGAGCAGGAGCACTTCAAACGCCGGCTAATAGCCACGGCAAGGAATCTAAGAATAAAGCAGTTGCAGCTTCAAGCAAGCCAAGATATGCTCAATGACAAATGGACCGAGGTCCTGGCCGCCGAAGAATATGGCCTTAGAGGCCCAGACAAAAGCCACCACAACTATAGGTGGCTCCCTCAATACGATGGCAAGGCGTTGGAGCCAACACCACCATTGAATAAGCCGGTAGGCCGATCACAGTTCGGTCCGGACAAAGCAGTAGCCCAAGCAGAGCACCATACCAACCCATCCAGCCGTCCAAACAAGAACAAAGAAGCTCGGGGGAACACTCGCGACATCCAACAAGACCTGGAGGGTAGAGAGGACACACGAAATCAACACACAGATCGCGGAGACATGCCCCGGCCAGTAATAACGGTTATCTATTTGGACACAACAGACCCGAGCATGCTCGGTCCAAAAACTGTAAGCGGAGTCCGTCGGAGGTGCTTCACAGTGTGGCCCAACATAGAGGAGCTGCACACCCTCTTTGCTTCACCAACGAGGTAATGGAGCACGAATTTCCAGACGGGTTTAAACCCATCAACATCGCATCATACGATGGAACAACAGATCCCGCAGTATGGATTGAGGATTACCTCCTCCATATCCACCTGGCTCGCGGATACGAACTTCATGCCATTAAATACCTACCTCTCAAGCTTAAGGGGCCAGCGCGGTACTGGCTAAACAGTTTGCTAGACAATTCTATTGGCAGCTGGGAAGATTTGGAAGACGCCTTTCGTGACAACTTCCAAGGAACATATGTCCGGCCATCAGATGCCGATGACTTAATACATATTGTCCAACAGCCCGGCGAGTCAGCCAGGGAACTCTGGACTAGGTTCTTAGTCAAAAAGAACCAAATTGTCGACTGTCCGGATGCGAAAGCCCTTGCGGCCTTCAAATATAGCGTCCGGGACGAATGGCTAGCATGTCACCTCGGCCAGGAAGGACCTAAATCCATGACAGCCCTTACCGCTCTAATGACTCGCTTTTGTGTGGGAGAAGACAACTGGCTCACTCGTAAAAGCAACAACACCAGCGACTCGGGCACTTCCGAAATCCGAGACGGCAACGGCAAGCCACGACTAAACGAACATAATAGTCAGCATTAGTGAAAGATTACGCGACATAGCGGTCAACGCCGGATTTCACAATCCAAAAACCGGTCAACGGAAGAATCCATTTAAGGCAAACCAGGATGGACCATTCACCCTCGACGGGATATTGGACCAACCTTGTCAAATTCACGTCCACCCTGATAAGCCAGCTAATCACACCAACAGAAACTGTTGGGTCTTTAAGCAGGTAGGCAAGCTTAACGCCGAACACAATGGGAGGAGGCCACCAGGCGATAAAGACGACGGAGCGGCTCGCCAACCGAACACCGGGGGCCAGAAACAGTTTCCCTCCGAAGTTCGACCACTCCCGGAACAGAAGTAGCAGTTCGGCTTCCGCCACCCACCAGCTATACCGGCAAGATTCACACCACGCATGCATCACTATGCGCTCAAGATACCATGGGCACTGGCGGAAGCACAATACGGGCAACCCTGGAAACATTCCCGTAACGTTTTTTATCTGTTTTACATATTTTTCTTTATTATCTCTTAAAAGCAGGTGACCATCAGGACAACATCTAGTCGGACTCTATCGGAGTTCGGGCCCGTGCACTCACCTCAGGGGCTACTTTCGTTAAGAACAACCCTCCCAGAGGACGGGCGGCGCAGACATGCGACAGGAGGTCCAAAATAGCTTTTTGTAGACCACACTCGTCATTTTGAGCCTGTACTACGCCCTTTTCCTATGTTCCCGACCCCGAGCATGTCAAATAGCCGGGTTGTGGTTCTTCTTTATATATATATATATATATATATATATATGAATTTATCACTGGCATATTGCTCCACTCCCAGTAAACTTTCTCCGAGCAAATCTTAAATACTCTTCATACAATGAGTACGGCCGCATCGGCTGTGTTACAAGACGCACCTTGGCATAACTTGCCAGGGGCTTGGTATGGGAACAAATGAGTCGCCAGTAAAAATCTGAACAACTCTATAGCGCACTTCGGCGTCGCAAGTTTGGCCTTATATGCATCAGCTCCGAATCATTGTCTTTGGTCAATAGTTGGGTTGCCCGGCTCCTGTGCTTGCTACCCTATGTTTTGCTCTACCGACTAGGGTAGTAAAGGGAGAACTACTGTGATTGTGCCCTGGCTTTGACCGGATGAATGCCTCAGTAGAGAAAGCTGAAAACTGACTGTCATGATGCGGCGAGAGCTGGTCAACCACTTGACGACTTATTCGAATCCTTAGCGATTCTCCGTGTTATACGAAGGATCTTTTTCAGATCAAATCATGTAAGGCACAATATTAGGATACGACGCATACATACCGGGGGCTATGTCGTAGCCCCACAATAAAACTCCTATGGCTAAGTGAAAGTGTTAATGCCCTATAGTCCGATTGCCTGGTTCACTGCATTATCACCTCCTTTCTAGACCAAGACGTTGGATAAAGAGTGATTCAATGCCTTTCCGAACACCCCCATATTTCCTACAAGGGGGCTGAAGCCGACGACTAGAAAACTTTCAATTTATATTAAAATGGCCACACAGGAGGAATACAAGGTCTCGAGCAAAACATAAAACTAGATTAACTATAAAGTATTCTGTTACAACCCTTGTACACATCTCTTGAACATTATGTTTTTCGAGCAATGACCCTCTATCAAGCAGGCGGCCTCCTGAACGTCCTCAAAATAACGCTCCGGTTCCGGACGGTCTTTGCCTTTGGGTGGACTCTTCATCGCAATGTCGGTGGCCTTCATCTTTCCCAGAATGTCTTGACATGAGCGAAGGCCATTTGTGCACCTTCAATGCACGCCGACCGCTTCACAGCGTCGATACGTGGCACTGCGACAGCAAGCCGCTGCACCAGGCCAAAGTAACTACTCGGAACAGGTTCAGTCGGCCACAACCAGACTATGACGTCCTTCATGGCCGCGCCGGATATCCTATGCAGCTCGGCCCACTGGGACATCTGTTCATTAAGCAACAGAGGACGCTTCGATGCGCCAAATTGTGAGCAAAAAAGCTTCTTCGTTGCATGCCCCTCTTGCGCCTGATAAAATTGCGCCGCATCGAAAGAACTCTTCGACAAATCTAAAAAATTGTCCGGAGAACTCCATACTTGGTTAGGCTAAGCATAGTTCGGATCACCGAACCTAGCCTGTAGCAAAAAGGGCTTGCCAGCCACAATTTCCCCAGCTTGCGGATCTCCTCACGGGCTGCTCTGGATTCAAACCGCGCTTCTCTTGCCTCTCGTAAGTCCTTGTCAAGTTCAGCCATTTTGGCTTCATTTTCCTTCTCAAGAAGTTTATAGCGGCTAGCCGCATTTTCTAACTCACGCGCCATGGTGGATATCGTCTCCTTGTCTTGATGTCGCGCGGCTTGTTCGGCCTTCAATTCAGCCGATGCCTTTTTAGCAGCCGCATTACTAAACCAGGCCTGCTCCTTGGCCTGGGCTAGCTCCGCCCGAAGGGTTTCCATGGCGGCAGCACCATCTACATTCATGCACATTTCATACCACACTCTTTTCATAGTCAGGCTTAAATTACAAGCAAAATGGTGTAAGAAATACTCGAAATATATACCTTGCGAGTCATCAAGATGCCTGTTGATCAAAGCTATGTCATCCTCCGCAATATCCAGCTTTCGCTGCAGTTCGGTCACCTCCGAATTTCGGGCAGTGGTGGGAGGGGAGACAGCCTGCATTCCAAACTAAACCTAGGTTAGCAGCTGAAAATATCTTTTCGATCCTCCAATCGCCTCCTTTGGAAGGCGATCCGAGTCTTAGGGGCTACTTCATATACAACAAGTGCATTCTGTCAATATTATCCAATTGACAACATTATGTCACAAACCTCAAAACCCCTCAGAAGGCTCGTAAAGGCCTCATTCAACCCGCTCTTCACGGATAAAACCTTTTTGACCACCGTACTCATTAAGGCACGGTGCTCCTCTAAAATAGACGCTCGTCGCAGCATGTCCATCAGCGTCTCCGGCACTCCTGGGTCTTCGGACACCGCTGCCGGAGCACGACATCCCTTTGAAGGAATTCGCTTACCCGCCTCCAGCATTGTCTCTGGCGGTAAACCGAACAGTTAGGAGCCGTCATTCTTGATCCCTGAACCTTGAATGACAGAGGCACCACCTTCAGGTACCTCCTTCCTCGTTTCCTGCGCTACCTACTGGTTGGGTGGAGCCCTCTGGGACGACACCTCGAGATTATCCGCCCTGTTGGGCGAAGAGGCCGGAGAAGGCGTGTCACTCTCCATCATCTCCGGAAGAAGGTCTCTCAAGGAGGACGACGATTGAGAAATACCAGGTGTTAACCTGCGAGGGTGCACGCATGTCGGAGGATTATTTCAGTAATAAGGAAAAGAATGAGGTGCGGTTAAAGTGCCCTACTTCACTTACGGTCTGGCCGGAGGTTCGTCCTCATCATCATCAAGCTCTACGACGGCATCGCTCGCCCAGCCCAAGCCGCTCGACGATGGCAACTTCCCTTTCTTGGAAGGTTTCCCCTCTTGACCTCCAGAAGCAGCCCTCTTCTTGCCATGAAGTGCTCCCTCCACACCTTTGCTCCTGGGCAAAAGGGTTTCGTTTTCCCCGAACATAGAGCCTAAATCACCCTCAGGATGGGCATCGCCTCTGGGCTCCCTGCTCTCACCCTCCTCTGTAGACACTAAGTACGGTGTCGGAGTCAACATCCGCGTCAGTAGGGCGGACACAGGGTCTTCGGGAAGGGGCGCAGGACACCAGATTAGCACCGCTTTCTTTATCCAGTCATGTATAAGGACGAGTTGGTCAGTGTCTTGTCAAGGGATGCTTGGATGAAAGGTGGACGACGATTGAATACTTACCGGAGAATTCGGATGATTGCAGTCGAGGCCGAAGTCTTCGGTGGTGTCCGGCCATTGCTCTCGCTCCCCGAAATATAATTTCCACATTCCTTCATGCGTAGCACCGAAGAAGTGTTGAAGAGTCTACCGCCCTTCTGGATTGAACTCCCACATACGGAGAGGCCGCCATTGACATGGCAGGATCCGGCGGACCAGCATTACTTGAACGACGTTCACAAGATCGATGCCCTTCCGGGTAAGGCTTCGGATACGGCCTTGCAGAGTCTGCACCTCATTAACAGATCCCCAGTCCGATCCCTTGTTGATCCATGAAGCAAGCTGAGTTGGAGGGCCGGGTCGGAACGTATGCGTAGCCACCCATTTGGAGCCCCGCGGCTTGTTAACATAAATCCACCCCCGCTGCCATAATTCGGAAGACTCAGCGAAGGATCCCTCAAACCAAACCGCGCTAGCAAGCTTGCTTATTACAACGCTGCCACACTCTGCCTGCTCCTACTCCATCACCCGCGGTCTCACATTGAAGGTCTTGAGCCACAAGCCAAAGTGCGGAGGAGTCCGGAGAAAGGCCTCACACGTGACGATGAATGTCAAGATGAGGAGAAAAGAGTTCGGGGCCAGATCGTGAAAATCTAGCCCATAGTAGAACATGAGCCCCCGGACGGAGGGGTTAAGCGTGAACCCTAAGCCATGGAGGAAGTGAGACACAAATACTGCCCTCTCGCCGGACTTGGGGGTGGGAATAATCTGCCCCTCAGCAGGAAGCCGATGAAGGATTTCTAGGGTCAGGTACCTCGCTACGCGGAGCTTTGTAATGTCCTCCTCCGTGACGAAAGAGGCCACCCACCGGCCTGAACGACTGGACCCGGACAAGATTGGGGCTGGTGGTGATTGGAACTCGAGGAGGCTGGGGTTGAGAAAGAAGCAAGCGCGGAAGAGAAAGATGCGTCTGGGTCCCTATATAAAGGCCCTGAATATCGAACGTCCCCTCCTGGGTCTTAAAACTTACCTATCCTCAAAGAGTTGTGCCCAGGGGACAGTTGGGTTACCCATGCCTACATTATTGAAAATCCCGTGAATAAGGGGACACGATCTCTACTCTGACAAGACGAGCCAATAAAACCGCCTCCCGGGGCATGGGGCGACGGTCTAGCCAACGGTTGGAAATAATAACCGGGCAGGCGTGATACAATGTCATAAACAGTTGTCAGCAGATTGGACTCGTGGAGTATTGTATTTTCTGCAATTATATACACAGGACCGGATATGATCAACATATCCGAAGGCTATCTTAGGAGTTCAGAAGAAGGGAACCCGCCTTGCAATGCCGAAGACAATCTGCGCGCCGGACTCCTCGTCATTGAAGCCAGGTTCAAGGGCTACTGAGGGAGTCCTGGACTAAGGGGTCCTCGGGCGTCCGGCCTGTTATCTGTTGGGTCGGACTGATGGGCTGTGAAGATACGAAGGTCGAAGACAATACCCGTGTCCGGATTGGACTCTACTTGGTGTGGAAGGCAAGCTAGGCGACCGATTATGAAGATTTCCTCCTATGTAACCGACTCCATGTAATCCTAGATCTCTCCGGTGTCTATATAAACCGGAGAGCATAGTCCGGGTAGGACAGATTCATTACCATATACTCATAGGCTAGACTTCTAAGGTTTAGCCATTACGATCTCATGGTAGATCAACTCTTGTAACACTCATATTCATCAAGATCAATCAAGCAGGAAGTAGGGTATTACCTCCATAGAGAGGGCCCGAACCTGGGTAAACATTGTGTCCCCTGTCTCCTGTTACCATCGATCCTAGACACACAGTTCGGGACCCCCTACCCGAGATCCGCCGGTTTTGACACCGACATTGGTGCTTTCATTGAGAGTTCCACTGTGCTGTCAACAAAAGGTTCGATGGCTCCTTCGATCGTCGGTAATGGCGTGGTCCAGGGAGAAACCTTCCTCCCCGGATAGATCTTCGTATTCGGCGGCTTCGCACTGTGGGCCAACTCGCTTGGCCATCTGGAGCAGATCGATAGCTATGCCCCTGGCCATCAGGTCAGATTCAGAAGCCCGAACTACGTTGCGGACATCCATGGAGACTTGATCTTCGACAGATTCGAGACCGCAGAAACCGCTCCCCTTCGCCCCAATGAACATGGCTTAAACCTGTCATCGGGCCGCATCCAGGAGATAGCTCCTGTAACAACTCCGGCCTTAGATCCGGAGTAGGTCAAGACATCCGAAGATGGGAGACTCAACCCCGTCATGGGGGCTACCGAGTCCGCGGTGTTGGATCCGTGCACAGATCCCACTTCATATGATACCTGCATCAACGGAACCCCGGACTCGTCTCCGATATCAAGTTCTGAATCCTGTGAGCTCGCGGATACCGAACTCGATTGTTTATTGATATTTAGGTTCAGCACCGCAAATGTCTTTCAGCACTCGCCTATGGGCGATCTACTAAGCTCACTAAAAAACCTATCCCTAGCAGATGGCTCGTCGCCGAACTATGTCCGGTTCGACCTTACGGCGGATGATGGAGAATTTTGCTTCCCACCCGCCACCCACTTCATAGCCACCATCGAAGACCCAACCAACACATCTGGCCTCTCCGCCGAAGACATCGACAACGATGAGGGGCAAGGCCAGAGCTTACTATCCGCTAGATGCGGGGCGACCACTTCCTGGTATGACGTGTGCATGGTAGACACACCCAACGACGATCTCGACGATGACAAGGAGGATCCAGTCTAGGATAAGCCTCCTGGTACACAGTCCGAACACCTGCGCCCCCGGTGCCACTCTCAGTCACGTCACTCAAGAGAAAACAATACTAGCACCGGAGGTGACAATACTCCGGACAACGATGGCCCTGTCGAGACAGGATTCGAACAGGAGGACCAGGAAAGCGGGCAAGATAGCCCTGATGAACAAGTCATATCCGGAGACTCAGAGGATAGTAATTATCTCCCGCTCTCCAAGGAAGAGGAGAGCCTCGGCAACGAGGAATTCATCATGCCTGAGGAACCTCTCGAGCAGGAGCACTTCAAACGCCGGCTAATAGCCACGGCAAGGAATCTAAGAATAAAGCAGCTGCAGCTTCAAGCAAGCCAAGATCTGCTCAATGACAAATGGACCGAGGTCCTGGCCACCAAAGAATACAGCCTTAGTAGCCCTGACAAAAGCCACCACAGCTGTAGGTGGCTCCCTCAATATGATGGCAAGGCGTTGGAGCCCACACCACCATTGAATAAGCCGGTAGGCCGATCACAGTTCGGTCCGAACAAAGCAGCAGCCCAAGCAGAAAACCATACCAACCCATCCGACCATCCAAACAAGAATAAAGAAGCTCGGGGGAACACTCGCGACATCCAACAAGACCTGGAGGGTAGAACATGACAAACAAAATCAACACACAGATCGCGGAGACATGCCCCGGCCAGTAATAACGGTTATCTATTCGGACACAACAGACCCGAGCACGCTCGGTCTGAAAACCGTAAGCAGAGTCCGCCAGAGGTGCTTCACAGTGTGGCCCAACATAGAGGAGCCGCACACCCTCTTTGCTTCACCAACGAGGTAATGGAGCACGAATTTCCAGACGGGTTTAAACCCATCAACATCGCATCATACGATGGAACAGCAGATCCCGCAGTATGGATTGAGGACTACCTCCTCCATATCCACCTGGCTCGCGGAGACGACCTTCATGCCATTAAATACCTACCTCTCAAGCTTAAGGGGCCAGCGCGGTACTGGCTAAACAGTTTGCCAGAAAATTCTGTTGGCAGCTAGGAAGATTTGGAAGACGCCTTTCATGACAACTTCCAAGGAACATATGTCCGGCCATCAGATGCCGATGACTTAAGTCATATTGTCCAACAGCCCGGCGAGTCAGCCAGGGAACTCTAGACTAGGTTCTTAGTCAAAAAGAACCAAATTGTCGACTGTCCGGACGCGGAAGCCCTTGCGGCCTTCAAATATAGCGTCTGGGACGAATGGCTAGCACGTCACCTCGGCCAGGAAGCACCTAAATCCATGACAGCCCTTACCGCTCTAATGACTCGCTTTTGTGCGGGAGAAGACAACTGGCTCGCTCGTAAAAGCAACAACGCCAACGACCCGGGCACTTCCGAAATCCGAGACGGCAACGGCAAGCCACGACTAAACGAACATAACAGTCGCAGCAATAGTGAAAGATTACGCGACACCGCGGTCAACGCCCGATTTCACAATACGAAAACCGGTCAATGGAAGAATCCATTTAAGGCAAACCAGGATGGACCATCCACCCTCGACAGGATATTAGACCGACCTTGTCAAATTCACGGCCACCTTGATAAGCCAGCTAATCACACCAACAGAAACTACTGGGTCTTTAAGCAGGCAGGCAAGCTTAACGCCGAACACAATGGGAGGAGGCCACCAGGCGATAAAGACAACGTAGCGGCTCGCCAGCCGAACACCAGGGGCCAGAAACAGTTTCCCTCCGAAGTTCGACCACTCCCGGAACGGAAGTAGCAGTTCGGCTTCCGCCACCCACCAGCTATACCGGTAAGATTCACACCACACATGCATCACTATGCGCTCAAGATACCATGGGCACTGGCGGAAGCACAATATGGGCAACCCTGGAAACATTCCCGTAATGTTTTTTATCTGTTTTACAAATTTTTGTTTATTATCTCTTAAAAGCAGGTGACCATCAGGACAACATCTAGTCAGACTCTATCGGAGTTCGGACCCGTGCACTCACCTCAGGGGCTACTTTCGTTAAGAACTCCCCTCCAAGAGGACGGGCGGCGCAGACGTGCGACAGGAGGTCCAAAATAGCTTTTTGTAGACGGCATCGTCATTTTGAGCCTGTACTATGCCCTTTTCCTCCGTTCCCGACCCCAAGCATGTCAAATAGCCGGGTTGTGGTTCTTCTTTATATATATATATATATATATATGAATTTATCACTGGCATATTGCTCCAATCCCAGTAAACTTTCTCCGAGCAAATCTTAAATACTCTTCATACAATGAGTACGGCCGCATCGGCTGTGTTACAAGACGCACCTCGGCATAACTTGCCAGGGGCTTGGTATGGGAACAAATGAGTCACCAGTAAAAGTCCAAACAACTCTATAGCGCACTTCGGCGTCGCAAGTTTGGCCTTATATGCATCAGCTCCGAATCATTGTCTTTGGTCAATAGTTGGGTTGCCCGGCTCCTGTGCTTGCTACCCTACGTTCCGCTATATCGGCTAGGGTAGTAAAGGGAGAACTACTGCAATTGTGCCCTGGCTTTGACCGGATGAGCGCGTCAGTAGAGAAAGCCGAAAACTGACTGTCATGATGCGCCGAGAGCTGGTCAACCACTTGACGACTTATTCGAATCCTTAGCGGTTCTCCATGTTATACAAAGCATCTTTTTCAAATCAAATCATGTAAGTCACAATATTAGGATACGCCACAGACATACCAGGGGCTATGTCGTAGCCCCACCATAAAACTCCTATGGCTAAGTGAAAGTGTTAACGCCCTATAGTCCGATTGCCTGTTTTGCCGCATTATCACATCCTTTCTGGACCAAGACGTTGGATAAAGAGTGATTCAATACCTTTCCGAACACCCCTGTATTTCCTATGAGGGAGCTGAAGCCGACGACTGGAAAACTTTCAATTTATATTAAAACGGTCGTACAGGAGGAATACAAGCTCTCGAGCAAAACATAAAACTAGATTAACTATAAAGTTGTCTATTCCAACCCTTGTACACATCACTCGAACAATATGTTTTTCGAGAATTGACCCTCTATCAAGCGGGCGGCCTCCAGAACGTCCTCAAAATAACGCTCCGGTTCCGGACGGTCCTTGCCTTTGGGTGGACTCTTCGTCGCAATGTCGGTGGCCTTCATCTTCCCCTAGAATGTCTTGACATGGGCGAAGGCCATTCGTGCACCTTCAATGCACGCCGACCGCTTCATAGCATCGATACATGGCACCGCGACAGCAAGCCGCTGCACCAGGCCAAAGTAACTACTCGGAACAGGTTCAGTCGGCTACAACCGGACTATGACGTCCTTCATGGCTGCGCCGGATATCCTATGCAGCTCGGCCCACTGGGACATCTGTTCATTAAGCAACAGAGGGCGCTTCGATGCGCCAAATTGTGACCAAAAAAGCTTCTCCGCTCTTGCACCTGATAAAACTGCGCCGCATCGGAAGAACTCTTCGACAAATCTAAAAAATTGTCTGGAGAACTCAATACTTGGTTAAGCTGAGCATAGATCGGATCGCCAAACCTAGCCTGTAGCAAAAAGGGCTTGCCAGCCACAATTTCCCCAGCTTGCCGGATCTCCTCATGGGCTGCTCTAGATTCAGACCGCGCTTCTCTCGCATCTCATAAGGCCTTGTCAAGTTCAGCCGTTTTGGCTTCATTTTCCTTCTCAAGAAGTTTATAGCGGCTAGCCGCATTTTCTAACTCGCGTGCCATGGTGGATATCATCTCCTTGTCTTGACGCCGCGTAGCTTGTTCGGCCTTCAATTGAGCCGATGCCTTTTCGGCAACCACATTACTAAACCGGGCCTGCTCCTTGGCCTGGGGTAGCTCCGCCCGAAGGGCTTCCACGGCGGCAGCACCATCTGCATTGATGCACATTTCGTACCAAACTCTTTTTAGAGTCAGGCTTAAATTACAAGCACATTGGTGTAAGAAATACTCGAAATATATACCTTGCGAGTCGTCAAGACGCCTGTTGATCAAAGCTATGTCATCCTCCGCAATATCCAGCTTTCACTGCAGTCCGGTCACCTCCAAATTTCGGGCAGTGGTGGGAGGGGAGACAGCCTGCATTCCAAATTAAACCTAGGTTAGCACCTGAAAATATCTTCCCGATCCTCTGATCGCCTCCTTTGGAAGGCTATCCGAGTCTCAGGGGCTACTTCATATACAATAGGTGCATTCTGTCAATATTATCCAATTGACAACATTACATCACAAACCTCAAAACCCCTCAGAAGGCTCGTAAAGGCCTCATTCAACCCGCTCTTCGTAGATAAAACCTTTTCGACCACCATACTCATTAAGGCATGGTGCTCCTCTGAAACGGACGCTCGTTGCAGCATGTCCGTCAGCGTCTCCGGCACTCCTAGGTCTTCGGACACCGCTGCCGAAGCACGACATCCCTTTGAAGGAATTTGCTTACCCGCCTCCAGCATTGTCTCTGGCTGTAAACCGGACAGTTCGAGGTCGTCATTCTTGATCCCCGAACCCTGAGTGACAGAGGCACCACCTTCAGGTACCTCCTTCCTCATTTCCTGCGCTACCTGCTGGTTGGGCGAAGCCCTCTTGGATGACACCTTGAGATTATCCACCCTGTTGGGCGAAGAGGCCGGAGAAGGCATGACACTCTCCATCATCTCCGGAAGAAGGTCTCACGAGGAGGAGGATGATTGAGAAACACCAGGTGTTAACCTGCGAGGGTGCACGCATGTCGGAGGATTATTTCAATAATAAGGAAAAGAATGAGGTACGGTTAAAGTGCCCTGCTTCACTTATGGTCTGGACGGAGGTTCGTCGTCATGATCATCAAGCTCTACGACGGCATCGCTTGCCCGGCCCAAGCCGCCCGACGATGGCAACTTCCTTTTCTTGGAAGGTTTCCCCTCTTGACCTCCAGAAGCAGCCCTCTTCTTGGCATGAAGTCCTCCCTCCACACCTTTGCACCTGGGCAAAAGGGTTTCGGTTTTCCCAAACATAGAGCCTAAATCGCCCTCAGGATGGGCATCGCCTTTGGGCTCCCTGCTCTCACCCCCCTCTGCAGACACCAAGTACGGTGTCGGAGTCAACATCCGCGTCAGTAGGGCAGAAGCAGGGTCTTCGGGAAGGGGCGCCGAACACCAGATTAGCACCGCTTTCTTTATCTAGTCCTGTATAAGGACGAGTTGCTCAGTGTCTTGTTAAGGGATGCTTGGATGAAAGGTGTATGATGATTGAATACTTACCGGAGTGTCTGGATGATTGCAGTCGAGGCTGACGTCTTCGGTGGTGTCCGGCCATTACTCTCACTCCCCGAAATATAATTTCCACATTCCTTCATGCGTAGCACTGAAGAAGTGCTGAAGAGTCCGCTGCCCTTCTGGATTGAACTCCCACATACGGAGGGGCCGCCATTGACACGGCAGGATCTGGCAGACCAGCATTACTTGAACGACGTTCACAAGATCGATGCCCTTCTCGGTAAGGCTTCGGATGCAGCCTTGCAGAGTCTGTACCTCATTAACGGATCCCCGGTCCGATCCCTTGTTGATCCATGAAGCAAGCTGGGCTGGAGGGCCGGGTCGGAACGCAGGCGTAGCCACCCATTTGGAGCCCCGCGGCTCGTTAGCATAAAACCACCCCCGCTGCCATAATTCAGAAGACTCGGCAAAGGATCCCTCAAACCAAACCGCACTGGCAAGCTTGCTTATTACAACGCTGCCACACTCCGCCTGCTCCTTCTCCATCACCTGCGGTCTCACATCGAAGGTCTTGAGCCACAAGCCAAAGTGCGGAGGAGTCCGGAGAAAGGCCTCACACGTGACGATGAATGTCGAGATGAGGAGAAAAGAGTCCGGGGCCAGATCGTGAAAATCTAGCCCATAGTAGAACATGAGCCCCTGGACGAAGGGGTTAAGCGCGAACCCTAACCCATGGAGGAAGTGAGACACAAATACTACCCTCTCGCAGGACTTGGGGGTGGGAATAATCTGCCCCTCAGCAGGAAGCCGATGAAGGATTTCTGGGGTCAGGTACCTCGCTACGTGGAGCTTTGTAATGTCCTCCTCCGTGACGGAAGAGGCCACCCACCAGCCTGAACGGCTGGACCCGGACATGATTGGGGCTGGTGGTGATTGGAACTCGAGGAGGCTGGGGTTGAGAAAGAAGCAAGCACAGAAGAGAAAGATGCGTTTGGGTCCCTATATAAAGGCCCTGAATATCGAACATCCCCTCCTGGGTCTTAAAACTTACCTATCCTCAAAGAGTTGTGCCCAGGGGACAGTTGGGTTACCCATGCCTACATTATTGAAAATCCCGTGAATAAGGGGACACGATCTCTGCTCTGACAAGATGAGCCAATAAAACCGCCTCCCGGGGCATGGGGCGACGGTCTAGCCAACGGTTGGAAATAATAACCGGGCAGGCGTGATACAATGTCATAAACAGTTGTCAGCAGATTGGACTCGTGGAGTATTGTATTTTCTGTAATTATATACACAGGACCGGATACGATCAACATATCCGACGGCTATCTTAGGAGTTCAGAAGAAGGGAAACCACCTTGCAATGCCGAAGACAATCTGCACGCCGGACTCCTCGTCATTGAAGCCAGGTTCAGGGGCTATTGAGGGAGTCTTGGACTAAGGGGTCCTCGGGCGTCCGGCCTGTTATCTGTTGGGCCGGACTGATGGGCTGTGAAGATACGAAGGTCGAAGACAATACCCGTGTCCGGATTGGACTCTACTTGGCGTGGAAGGCAAGCTAGGCGACCGATTATGAATATTTCCTCCTATGTAACCGACTCCATGTAACCCTAGATCTCTTCAGTGTCTATATAAACCGGAGAGCATAGTCCGGATAGGAGAGATTCATTACCATATACTCATAGGCTAGACTTCTAGGGTTTAGCCATTATGATCCCGTGGTAGATCAACTCTTGTAATACTCATATTCATCAAGATCAATCAAGCAGGAAGTAGGGTATTACCTCCATAGAGAGGGCCCGAACCAGGGTAAACATTGTGTCCCCCGTCTCCTATGACCATCGATCCTAGACGCACAGTTCAGGACCCCCTACCCGATATCCGCCAGTTTTGACACCGACAAGGGGCACTAGATGCACTTACAATCTCCCCCTTTTTGGTGATTGGTGACAATATAGGTTAAGTTTTCAACGGGGATAAAACATATGAAGTGTAAATATAGATGTTGAGGAATTTGATTGCAAGATATAGAAGAACTCCCCCTGAAGATGTGCATAGTGAGGAATTTGCTTTTGAAGCAATGCACACTTGAAGAGGAGAATCATGGAGATCTCCCCCTATATCTTGTAATTCATACACGCATTTAACATATAATATGAAGAATTTGAAATGCATGATGAAATATGGTGACTGGTGTAATTCAGCATGCGTGCATTAACATATATGAGGAATAAGCATGCAGAAGAACATAGCAAAAGTATCAGACCACCATCGGGTTTAAGTTTACAACTTGATCTAGCAAAGTCTTCAAAATAACGAGAGTTGTAACTTAGCAAAAAAACGCTCATATATAGAGTCCCGCTTGAAGACTAACTCAAATTTCTCCCCCTTTGTCATCGAATGACCAAAAGGATTGAAAAATGAGGACTAACGCCCCTGAAGAATATCACGATGATGGAGGAGCGCCAGCGTTGCTGGTGTCAGTTGTTGAAGTAGGGCCTGCGGCAGTGTCGTCCAAATTTTCATGTTCATCTGTGTCACGCGATGAAGAATATGAGCTGGCCACCAAGGACGGAACTTTGACCATCTTGAATTTCTTCGCTGGTGGTTGAGACCAGTCAAAGTCCTGCTTGAGACCCATTTGCTTCAGATCTTCTTCACGATAAAGATGTGACAGAACAACCCAGGTGTGACCGAAGACTTCATGGAGGTAGTAATGGTTTTTCTTCACTGCATTGTGTGTAGCAGTCATGTTGTGAAGAATTGAACCAAACTGACGCTTAATCCATTTGTGGTTGCAATCGACCTTCTGGTGAAGACTGAGGAGAAGCTCACGATCAGTCATCACCCTTGGAGTTGTGCCTTGAGGATTTTGCTTTGAAGCATTCACGGCAGAGTCATGAGTGGCAGAGTCATCATTGGTGGAGTAAGATGCAGCTTTGCGAAACTGACCATCCAATGGACAAATGCCTTCATCAATAACAGTAGTGGCCTTGCCCTTTTCATCAGCTGAGGAAAATGTCCGTTTGAGGACTTCAATGGGGGGTAAGTAGCTGAGATGATTCTGAAAGTCAGCCTTGTAGTTGAGTGAAGACCTTGTTCTGAGGAATCTCATAATCCAGGGAGAGTAAGGCTTCAACTCAAATGGAGATAATGCAACATTGGCCAGAGTCCTCATGACGAAATCATGGTAGTTGACAGGAACGCCATGAATGATGTTGAAAGGCAGATTCTTCATGATGCCAACGACATCTTCTTCATTCGAGTCGTGGCCTTTGATTGGACTCAAAGTCTTCGTCAGAATGCGATAGACAGTCCAAGCACATACAGCAATTCCTTCACGGGGAATTTGGTCCTTGGTGCTTGAACGGGCTTTAGCGGCTTCATCAACACTTGCATGTAGTGATCTGTAAGCTCAGGTTCATGGTATATACAACAAGCACCGTCAAGGGGAGGACTGACAGGCAGGGCATGAAGCAATTCAGAGGCTGGTGCTTTGAAGTGAGTATTCTCTGTCATCTAATCCAACACCCAAGAGTTCACATCGTTAGCATTTCCTGTGATGTGCATCGTTGCATAGAACTGAAGAATTAGCTCTTCATTCCAATCAACAATATTAGTGCAGAAGTTGAGCAGTCCAGCGTCATGAAGAACACTGAGGACTAGCACGAAGCAAGGCAGTGATCCCATGTCCACGTGAGAAATATGCTCATGGTCGAAGACTTTGTCCTTGTTGAAAAGTAGTGAAGAATAGAAATTGACTTGGTTGGCAGTCCAGAAACGCTTCCTTCTAAGACGAGTAGAGTCATATGGGTTGTAATCCGTGAAGAACACTTGCTCATGAAAGAAGTCATCAGCCTTGAAGTTTTGCTTTTTGGAGAAAGGATCCTTTGGCTTGGGCTGAGGAGTGTCATTCAATTGCATCACCACCTCAGGAATCATAATCTCAGGAACCACAAGCTGAGGAATTTCAGTTTCTTCTTCAGTTGCAGCCTGGTTCTTCAATTCTTCAGCAGCTTGTTCATCAGCACTAGTGGCTGGAATTTCTTCATAAATAGACGGAGTGGTGTGAGGTTCTTCGGAGCCCACTTGAACTTCAGTATGCACAGGAGACTGAGGAATTTGTTGCAGAGGAGTGAACAAAGGAGAATTGGGGTGCTGACTTTCCCAAAAGTCATCATTCACCACTGGTGTTGTGCTCCCAATGTCCACATTCTCATCTTCTTCACTTAGTTCTTCAACGCCTGCCTCTTCAGCTGTGAACTGAGGCACGGGCGATGAGACAACTGGGGTTGAAGGGATTGTATCCACTTCAACTTCTTTGTGCAACTACTCTGAAGAAGCAACGGAAGGAACATCTTCATTGGATCTGCTTGGGATTGCATAGTCTTCACCAAAGGGAACGAGTTCCTTTGATGGCATGCATGAGACTGGAACATCATCAATTGGATTCTCAAAAGAGCTTGTCAATTTCTTCATCTTCTTCGGAGCTGAAGATTCTGATGAAGTTGATGCTTTCCTTTTCTTCACTGATGCATGCTCCACAGCCTTGGTCTTCTTAGCTTCTGATGCAGAAGGAAGAACTGGACTTGGTGTAGGTGCAGGAGGAGCAGAGGAAATTGGTTCATTTTCTTCAGGCACAACTAATGCAGTTGCCCTGGCATGATCAGTTTCTTCAGGCACAACGGTTGAAGCTTTAGCTGGCCTGACCATTTCTTCAGACGCAACACTAGAGTTTGCCCTGGCAGTTTCATCAGCGGCTGGAATGCAGTCATCAGCCCTGGTACTAGCAGTTTCATCAGCAGCCTGATTTTCATCAGCGGTGTTGGCATGTTCTTCAGTCGGCTGGGCAGATGCTTCAGCCTAAGGAATTTCAAGGTGCGTTGGAGCGACATTTGAAGAAAATCCTTTCGCCAATTTGACAAATCTAACTTTGGCTCCAAACCAGTCTGCACGGTAGGTGTCAAATTCATCACTGAGGTTTTTGATCTCAGTTTGAGCAGCAATAAGTTCATCAGTGTTTATTTTCACAATGTTCTTCTTTAGAAGGCGCTCCTTCTTGTACTGCACTTTCTTCAACTGCCTGGCCTTCTCAAATTTCCATTTTTCTTCGCCTATGAAGGCGAAAAGCACGTGACTTTAACCAGGAGTAAGATTGAAGTTGGGCATAGGAATGTTGGGGTCCTTGTGCCAGAGATCAATGTACTCAAGGATCAGCTTTGGATCCAAAAGCAGAGGTACATTTGAGCCTTTGGCTCTAGCGGCCCTGTGTTGTCTGTCTCTAATGATTTCGGCGAGTTCCTCATCATCAGCTTCGTCATCATCAGACGGCACTTGGAAGGCGACCTGCTTCTTGTGAGGACTTGGTCGAGAACCTCGTCCAGCAGTGGCCTTAGTCTTCAACTGAGTGGGGCCAGTTGAGGAATGCGGAGGAGCCGAAGAACTTGCAGAGGCTCTAGAGGCAATAGAGATGCATGTTGTCCTTTGGCACGAGGCGATATGCATAGGTGCTGAGGATTTGGAAGGAGGGGCTGAGGACTTTGGAGGAGCTGGTGCAGCTCGGGGAATTTGCCGTGAGGGCTTTGCGGAGCTGGGCCGTGAGGGCATTGCAGATGAGCTTGGCTGTGAGGACATTTGTGCAGAAGCCTTGGGCTTGTATGCGGGCTTCTTGGGCATAGCCTTCTTAGGCTTGCTAGCAGAGGCCTCAACAGCAGCAGCAGCAGAATCTTCATTGAATTTCTTCACTGCTTCTTTTGCCATTTTGGCCAGCTTGGCTTGACGCTTGGCCCATTCCTTTGGAAATTCTTCACCTCTTCTGATGCTAGAGGGATTAGCTTCTTGGCCAAGTGCCAATGGAGGTCTTGGGCATGGAGGGTGTACTGCAAATTTCTTCATGTACTTTGGAGTCACATATCTATACTCCCTCCATTCTCGTGCCCATCTCCTCTCTATCCTTTGGATGCACACCTTGTGTTGATTTTTTTTCTCCTTGCCATACTTGGCCTCATCAGGAGTGCAATATTCATCATAGATGTCATCAGGAATCTCGAAAGCAGTGTTTGCTTCTGGTCTCTTTCCTCCCTTCTGAGGTTTCTTACCGTCAGCCATTATCTTTAGCTGAGGAATCTAAACAATTGAGTTCTCAGATGAGGTGTGCAACTTTTCTTCGAGGAATGCTGCAAATGAGTTAAGTTGATGAGAACCTAGTGATTCAGCAGCGGACATGAGTACCTGTGAACAGAATATAGTTGCGAAGAATTTGGAGAGGTCATATGCGTTCTCAGAAGATTTTGCAAAAAGAACAAGTTTGAGGAATTTGACCAGATGAGCCTTAAGGAATTTCACTAAGCATTCTTTGACTTAGGTTCTAGAGTTGTATAGATTGAAAATCCACACAATTGAGGAATCTTGAAGAAAAATGTTGCTTAGGGAAATAGATCAAGAACAGATGTTATGTGAGGTGTTTAATGTGTGAAGATTTGAAGAATAAAGACCTTTTGAAGATTTTGTAGACAACATCAGAATCAACAAGGGCAGTAAAAAGCAACTTTTAATTACCCTTGACGAAGAACACGATGAACTGTGAAGTGTAGATTTAGACGTTCGTGAGTTCAGATCTTCCACGCCCTCACTTGGCAGAGGAAGACAGCTACGGCGGCGGCGGAGTGAAGAAATCCGCGGTCCGTACAAGTACGACGGCGACGAGGTCGAGGCAGTGAAGCTCTTCCTCACCGGCGATGATGGAAGTAGCGGCGGCGCTAGGTTTTGAGATCTCAAGCGAGGAGAGAGGTCGAGCGGAAAGTGAGGAAGGGTGGGGTATTTATAGCCAAGGTGAAAAACTGCTCGCCCGAGGAAATTGGACGAACGTGCCCCTGACCCTTCTCATACATGTGACATGTGTCACCCATGTACTGAGAGGTGGCGATCGTGCGAGATCGTGGGTGAATAGATAAATCCATCATGGAATGTGGAACGGTTTGAGCGGCAAACGCCGAAAATTCAGATAAGATAATTTAATGTTTCGTTCGCAAATTCTTCAGCAGACAAGGACACAGTGAAGATTTTGAACAAGTTTCAAATAGAACGCATATGAGGAATTTGGAATAGACTGGGTTGAGTTTAGCATAGAGGGGGAAGGGTCCGATCACATTCACTTAGCAAAAAAACAACTTGAAGAAATAGCAATAAGTGAATGTTGTAGAGGACATAAACTCATATATATATATATAGCCAATGAAGAAAAACGACGGAATCAGTGAAGATAATGCAAAGTTGAAGAAATTGAACAACTGAGGAATTTCAAAAAGAAAAAAAAACTCAAATTGAATATTTTCAACTTTTGTTGGTGGCGTGACCCACCGTATAAGAATGATGATTTCAGACACCGCGTACAATTGTCGTAGGGTTCTGAGAATCATATTCTTCGTTAATTTCTTCACACTTAGAGTGTTAGTCTTCATTTATTAAAGAAAAACGTTTCTTCGTGTGTTGCACATCTAAGTCATCAATTTTGCATAAGTGTTAGGATGTGTGTCCTTTTCAAAGGACATTCGAAGATTCTAGGATATTTAGCTCACACCGCAACTTACTAAATCTCTTCTCATCCAAGGGCTTTGTGAAGATATCGGCTAGCTGTTCTTCAGTCTTCACATGCTCAATAGAGATGTCGCCCTTCAACACATGATCACGAAGAAAATGATGACGAATCTGTATGTGCTTTGTCTTCGAGTGTTGAACTGGGTTATGAGCAATCTTGATGGCACTCTCATTGTCACAATAGAGTGGCACATTCTTCATGTTGACGCCGTAGTCCTTGAGGGTTTGCTTCATCCATAGCAATTGAGCACAGCAAGAACCAGCAGCAATGTACTCAGCTTCAGCAGTAGACAGTGATACGCAGTTCTGTTTGTTCGAGGACCAACAGACCAAGGGTCGTCCGAGGAAATGGCATGTGGCTGATGTTGACTTGCGGTCCACATGATCACTAGCATAGTCAGAGTCTGAATATCCAATGAGATCAAAAGCCGAGCCCTTGGGATACCATAATCCAAGTGTTGGTGTGTGAGCTAGATATCGAAGAATATGCTTCATAGCCTTATGGTGTGATTCCTTCGGTGTAGCTTGAAATCGGGCACACATGCAAACATTAAGCATAATATCTGGCCTAGATGCACATAAATACAATAAAGAGCCAATCATGGAGCGGTATACCTTTTGATCGAAGTCAATACCATTTTCATCAATGCATAGATGGCCATTTGTGGGCATAGGGATTTTGACACCTTTGCAATCTTGCATGCCGAATTTTATCAATACATCCTTGGGGTATTTCTCCTGAGATATGAATATGCCATTGAACTGTTAACAAATTTGAAGACCTAAGAAGAATTTTAATTCTCCCATCATAGACATTTGATATTCTTCACTCATCATATAGGCAAATTCATCACTGCAACATTGGTCAGTACAACCAAAGATAATATCATCAACATATATTTGGCACACGAATAATTCATCATCAGGTTTTGAATGGCCTTGTGGTGAGGAATAAGGCATGGCTGGCAGCTCAAGGCTCACATTGGGTTTCTTGTCAGTGAGGAGTTCGTATGCAGTCTTCTTGAAGAATTTGTATGATGTGGCATGCAGTATCAATTGCCTCAATCCAAAAATGACGAGGCGTCTTGTATTCATCAAGCATAGTGCGAGCCATCTCAACAAGAGTCATGTTCTTGCGCTCCACGACGCCATTCTGTTGAGGAGTATAAGGAGCAGATAACTCATAAGTAATACCAAGTTCATCAAGATAGTCATCAAGACCAGTATTCTTGAACTCAGTTCCATTGTCACTTCTGATGTGCCTTATCTGTCGGGACCCCGATTCTAAGTCACACCGATCTAGCATGTAACACCTCATATCACTTTGCGGCCTCACGCACGGTATTCCCACAGGTGTCGCCTTACCATGGCCCGGGACCGTTTGCGCCTTTTGGCTCACGTATATGATAGTGTCGCTAGCATCCATATGACAGAGAACCCGGGCCGACATGACTAGTCGTGAACTCAAAGTGGCACTAACTTACGGGGACAGGCATACATGAAACAACATCGAGCATGTCGGTCAGCAGTGTGTGAATCCAGGCTGTAGCAACTGGGCTAACAGGACTCTGGGAACCCAGGCTGTAGTAGGCTAGGCAGGACTCCGGATGTCACCGCGTGACATTTCCCCGAAGGGACAGACACAGGAACGAAGTGAATCACATGCCGGCCAGTCTAAGTGTTCCGGAGCAGTAGTGCTGGGCTAGCAGGACTCCGGTAAACCGCGCTGTAGCGGACTACCATGGCTCGGTGGAAGCACTAGACAACATTTCCCCATAAGAGAGGCTACTAAGGATAGACAACTAGGTTGTCGGATCCCACACATAGAAATACACATTACACGTACGCATAACATGCAAGTATGTGTTGTACAACATGGCATCACAACATAATGCAAACTCATATAGATAAAGGACCAGAAGAGCCACATAGCATTTAATACAAACAAGGGTCTCATGACCCATCATTTAGAGCATACAAGCAACGAAAGCATTACATGTCTAAGTACAGACAACTACAAAAGAAAAAGGCTAAGAAGCCTGACTATCTACAAGACCCTCCCAAGGGTACAAGATCATAGCTGAGGTAACAAGCTACTCGTCGAAGTCCAAGCGAAACTACTAGTGAGACAGATGTCTCCTCTGTAAAACATAAATAAAGCAAACGTGAGTACAAAGGTACTCAACAAGACTTACATCAGATCCTATCATACATGCATTTGTATCAAGAAGGTAATGTGGGGTTTAGTTGCAGCAAGCCAGCTTTGACTCAGTGGCTATCCTGTTCTATGACTACGAGAAACTTCTTTGAGGTGAGAAAGCGCACACGAGTCCACTATTCACCACATCGATACACCACTATGGATTCATTCCCGTCTCCCTACGAGAAGGCCATCAATAGCACTCACACTTGTCTTGAGCATTTTAGAGTATCCACTTTAAGTTGTCTATGAACCACGTAAGCATCCAAGAAGTCCATAACCGAGGACACGGCTATTTTAATAGATCACGATAACCCTGGAGGGGTGTACTTCTTCACACACGTTCTTGCCACTTACCACCATGTATATGTCATGTATCTCGGCAACCTTCAAGCGGAAGCCCGGCGAGGGTGTCGGCCATGACCTGACTAACCACACAAGACTCTAGTCCAGGTTTATCGCCTATTCGGGTTCCATCCGCAAGGAGATCCGGCCGGGGTGTCGCTCACGGCCCCAAACGATGTGAGCAGGGTTCCCAAGCCCACCATCCGGGTGCCACTTGGTACACCGTGCCACCTGTGCCTAGTCTGTCCCAAGCCCACCCTGTTGGGTGCCACTCGGTAGAAAAATAGCACTACCTACAAACACTAGAAACTAGTTGCAACTCCTAGGCAAAGATCAAGTTGGTTAATAAGTCAAGAGGGGTCGAGTTACCGGAACCCAATGTGTGGTAGTAGCTAGTCATTGGACAACATACACAGAACTCAGTGCTTAAGGACGGTTCCAGTGAGACAACCCACCATGTACTCCTACATGGCCTCTCACCGCTACCTTTACCAAATCGTGTTCACACACTTAACTCTCGGCATCAGAACATATCATAACACTCCATCCATTCCCAATGAATCAGACCTGACACAACTCTAAGCAATAGCAGGCATGGCATGGTAGGAACACAACATGGCTCAATCAACTCCTACACATGCTAGTCGGTTTCAACTATTTACTGTGGCAATGACAGGTCATGCAGAGGAATGGGTTCAACTACCGCAGCATAAAGTAGTAGTTGAATCGTTGTTTTCCTAATGCAATAACAAAGAGCATGAGCGGGAGAGTGGGATTGTATCGGAATGAACAGGGGGGTTTTGCTTGCCTGGTACATCAACAGGGGGGCACTGCTCCTTGGACAGGTACTCTGGAACACTCTCCGGAGTAGGACCTATCGAGAAGGAACGGTGTCGACAATCAAACACAAGCATATGCAACAATATGATGCATGAATATGGCATGAATATGTGATGTGTTTTGAGCTAATGCATTTAGCATTCAACTTGGAAGAGGTCCATTTGAACCAAAGGTTCAAATGCAACTCTAATTTAAGGCTCTTAAAATGCCATAAATGTGTTTTCTCATATACAGCATGTATAAGTTGGTTTGTCATGCATGAAACTGGTACAAATGGATAGATTGAATTTTTCTGATAATTTTTCATGTATAACTTATTTCAATCTGAGCTACGGTTGAATTTCTATGAAATTTTGAAGTTTATAACAATTTCTGGAATTTCCTAATTTGTTTTAAAACCAGTAAAGAATAACTGCGTCAGCATTGTGTCATGCCTGCATCAGCAGGTCAAAGGCGCTGACCGGGTCAAACCTGACGTGTGGGGTCCACACGTCAGTGTCACAATTAACTAACAGGGTTAGTTTTATCTTAATTGGAGGATTAGGGCACTGGGGCCCACTGTCAGTGTCACAGGTTTAGTTAACTGGTGATTAGCTTAGGCTAATCACCTCGCCGACGGGGTCCGCCTGTCAGGCTGGCGAGGTCATCGCCGGCGACCACGGGACACGGCGGTGTCCGTGTTACAGGCCACGGGGGCGGCGGCTAAGGGCACCGGGGCGTAGCCCGGGCTCTCCCGCACCCAGTGGGGCAGGTGGGAGGCGGCAGGGACGCCAGAGATCGCCGGAGCGAGGCTCGCGGCGGCGGCCGAAGTTCGTCTCCGGTGGAACTACGGCTAGGGGCGTCGGAAGAGCAGGGGAGAACGGGGGTTCGGCGAAGGGGCTCACAGAGGATCCGGCGGAGGCGTCAGCGAGCTCGGGGAAGGTTGATACGTCTCCGTCGTATCTACTTTTCCATACACTTTTGCCCTTGTTTTGGACTCTAACTTGCATGATTTGAATGGAACTAACTCGGGCTGACGCTGTTTTCAGCAGAATTGCCATGATGTTGTTTTATGTGCAGAAAACAAAAGTTCTCGGAATGACCTGAAACTCCACGGAATATCTTATAATAAATAATAATAAATCCTCGCCAAAGATGAAGACCAGGGGGCCCACACCCTGTCCACGAGGGTGGGGGCGCGCCTCCCTACCTCGTGGGCCCCCTGGAGACTTTCCGACGCCAACTCCAACTCTATATATTTGCTTTCGGGGAGAAAACAATAGAGGAGAAGAAATCATCATGTTGTCATCATCAACCATCCTCCATCACCAATTTCATGATGCTCACCGCCGTGCGTGAGTAATTCCATCGTAGGCTTGCTGGACGATGATGGGTTGGATGAGATTTATCATGTAATCGAGTCAGTTTTGTTAGGGTTTGATCCCTAGTATCCACTATGTTCTGAGATTGATGTTGCTATGACTTTGCTATGCTTAATGCTTGTCACTAGGGCCCGAGTGCCATGATTTCAGATCTGAACCTATTATGTTTCCATGAATATATGTGAGTTCTTGATCCTATCTTGCAAGTCTATAGTCACCTACTATGTGTTATGATCCGGCAACCCCGAAGTGACAATAATCGGGACCACTCCCGGTGATGACCATAGTTTGAGGAGTTCATGTATTCACTATGTGCTAATGCTTTGTTCCGGTTCTCTATTAAAAGGAGGCCTTAATATCCCTTAGTTTCCATCTGGACCCCGCTGCCACGGGAGGGTAGGACAAAAGATGTCATGCAAGTTCTTTTCCATAATCACGTATGACTATATTCGGAATACATGCCTACATTACATTGATGAATTGGAGCTAGTTCTGTGTCACCCTAGGTTATGACTGTTACATAATGAATCGCATCCGGCATAATTATCCATCACCGATCCGATGCCTACGAGCTTTCCATATATTGGTTTACGCTTATTTATTTTCCCGTTGCTACTGTTACAATCACTACATAATACCAAAAATATTACTTTTGCTTCCTTTACTTTTGCTAGCGTTACCACCACTATCATATTACTTTGCTACTAAACACTTTGCTGCAGATACTAAGTTTATAGGTGTGGTTGAATTGACAACTCAGCTGCTAATACTTGAGAACATTCTTGGGCTCCCCTTGTGTCGAATCAATAAATTTGGGTTGAATACTCTACCCTCGAAAACTGTTGCGATCCCCTATACTTGTGGGTTATCAAGACCTTTTTCTGGCGCCGTTGCCGGGGACCTTATATCTGCTGGACACTATGAAGAACTTGAAAGACGAGAAGACAAAAATTTATCCCTCAACTACGAGGGGAGGTAAGGAACTGCCATCTAGCTCTGCACTTGATTCACCTTCTGTTATGAGTAAGCTTGCGACACCTAAACCTGCTTCTGCTATTCTTTCTGATATGTCGCATGTTATTGATGATGCCACTTCTGCTATGCATGATACTTATGATGAAACTACTTCTATGCTTGATACTACTATGCCCCTTAGTGAATTTCTTGATGAACAAATTGCTAGGGCTAGAGAGAAAGAAATTATTGAATCTGATAATATTGATGAAAATGATGATGAGGATAGGCCTATTATTCTTGAAGGTTATATTTTTGATATGGAATCTTCTGCCGCTATTTTAGCTTGCAATGATAACGATAAGCTTAGAAGGTTAATCGCTAAATGGAACAAGGAATCTCTTAGAGATAGAATGAGGCCCGATCCTACTTTTGCTACTTCACCTATTTGTGTTCCCGATAAGGATTATGAATTCTCTGTTGATCCTGATATAATTACTTTGGTTGAATCTGATCCTTTTCATGGTTATGAATCTAAAACTGTTGTGGCACATCTTACTAAATTAAATGATATAGCCACCCTGTTCACTAATGATGAGAGATCTCGCTACTTTTATATTCTTAAAATATTTCCGTTCTCATTAAAGGGTGATGCTAAGATATGGTTTAATTCTCTTGATCCTGGTTGTGTGCGTAGTACCCAGGATATGATTTATTACTTCTCTGCTAAATATTTCCCTGCTCATAAGAAACAAGTTGATTTAAAGGAAATATAAAACTTTGTGCAAATTAAAGAAGAGAGTCTCCCACAAGCTTGGGGGAGGCTTCTCAAGTTACTTAATGATTTGCCTGATCATCCTCTTAAGACAAATGAAATACTTGATATCTTTTATAATGGACTAACTGATGCTTCTAGAGATTACCTCGATAGTTGTGCTGGTTCTCTTTTCAGGGAAAGAACACCGGATGAAGCTGAAATTTTACTAAATAATATGTTGACAAATGAAAATTATTGGGCACCTCCTAAGCCAGCTCCTGAGCCAGCTCCTGCTCCAATTACTGAGCCTATTCCTAAACCAACTCCGAAGAAGAGAGGTGTTCTATTTCTCAGTTCCGAAGATATGCAAGAGGCAAATAAATCTATGAAAGAAAAAGGTATTAAAGCTGAAGATGTTAATAATTTACCTCCTATTGAAGAAATACATGGTCTTAATTTACCGCCTGTTGAAGAAACATATGATCTTAATCCTTTATTTATTGAAGAACCTCCAGACCTCGATAACCCGACACAGGTAGTAAAGGTAAATTCTCTCTATAGATATGATAAAGCTGAAATCCCTCCTACTAAAATTGCTAGTCAGTGCTTGGATGAGTTTGATAACTTTATGTTTAAGAAAGAAGACTTCAATGCTTATTTTGGTGGACAATTAAAACAAAATGCTTATATGATTAAACACTTGGGTGATTATATGGCTAATATTAGAGGTGAACTTAAACTTGTTAGCAAACATGCTTCTATGGTTACCACTCAAGTAGAACAAGTACTTAAGGCTCAAAAAGAATTGCTTGATGAAATGAATAGTAAGAAGAATGATTATGTTGTTAGAGTGGCTACTAGAACTGGTAGAATGACTCAGGAACCTTTGTATCTTGAAGGCCACCCTAATAGAATTGAACAAGATTCTCAGAGAAATAATATTGAGGTACCTAGTTCTTCTAAAAGGAAGAAAAAGAAAAATGATAGGACTTTGCAAACTTGTAGTGAACCTATTACTGAAACACCTGAGAGTGCAAATGATATATCCATGTCTGATGCTGAAACACAATCTGGCAATGAACATGAACCTAATGAAAATTTTAATGATGATGTTCATGATGATGCTCAACCTAGTAATGATAATGATGTAGAGGTTGAACCTGCTGTTGATCTTGATAACCCACAATCAAAAAATCAACGTTATGATAAGAGAGACTTAGTTGCTAAGAAACATGGTAAAGAAAGAGAACCATGGGTTCAGAAACCCATGCCTTTTCCTCCCAAACCATCCAAGAAAAAGGATGATGAGGATTTTGAGCGCTTTGCTGAAATGATTAGACCTATCTTTTTGCGTATGCGATTGACTGATATGCTCAAAACTAATCCTTATGCTAAGTATATGAAGGATATCATTACTAATAAAAGAAAGATACCGGAAGCTGAAATTTCCACCATGCTTGCTAATTATACTTTTAAAGGTGGAATACCAAAGAAACTTGGAGATCCAGGAGTACCTACTATACCATGCTCCATTAAAAGAAATTATGTTAAAACTGCTTTATGTGATCTTGGAGCCGGTGTTAGTGTTATGCCTCTCTCTTTATACCGTAGACTTGATTTGAATAAGTTGACACCTACTGGAATATCTTTGCAAATGGCTGATAAATCAACTGTTATACCTGTCGGTATTTGCGAGGATGTGCCTGTTGTGGTTGCAAACGTTACTATTTTAACGGACTTTGTTATTCTTGATATTCCTGAGGACGATAGTATGTCTATTATTCTTGGAAGACCTTTTCTTAATACTGCAGGGGCTGTTATAGATTGCACCAAAGGCAATTTCACTTTTCATGTTAATCGTAATGAGCATACGATACACTTACTGAGGAAACAACCTCAAGTTCATAGTATCAACTCTATTGGAAAAATTCCATCGATTATATTTGGAGGTTTTGAATTTCCTCTTCCTACTGTCAAGAAGAAATATGATATTCTTATTATTGGGGATGTGCATATCCTCGTTGAGGTAACATAGTGATATTTGAAATTTCTCCGGCTTCATGATTATTCGGAATGAGTTTATTAACAAGACCTGATCAACCTTGATTCCTTTTGATGAGCATGAGATGGACGAAACTAGAAGCACAACTTTCGGTACCCTCTTTATACTTTCTATTATTTAGTTGAAATAAAGTAAAAATAGTATTTTTCTATCTGTTTCCTGATTTATCCGTGCAATATAAAAATATCCCAAAAATAAAAGTCTTCAGAATGCCATGCCAATTTAATATGATTTTTCGGGAATATTTGAGGATTTATGGTGCAAAAATCACCGCGGGGGGAGCTGCCACCTGGCCACGAGGGTGGAGGGCGCGCCCTACCCCCTGGGCGTGCCCCCCTGCCTCGTGGGCCCTCGGTGGCCCTCCTCCACTTATCCCTGCACCCATCCTCTTCTTCTTTCTCACACAAACACGAATAACCAGCTCAAGCACGAGTTCTAGCTCTCTTTGCTGCAATTTTCGATCTCCTTGCTCAAAGCACCTCTCGCAAAACTGCTTGGGGAGATTGTTCCTTGGTATGTGACTCCTCCATTGGTCCAATTAGTTTTTGTTCTAGTGCTTTATTCATTGCAAATTTGTGATGCATAGGTGACCATGTTCTTCAGCTTGCATGTCAAATTTATATGGTTCCAAGTAGTTCTAATGCTTGATATAGGCTCTAGACACTTGTAGGAGTAGTTGCTATCAGTTTTATTGAAGTTGGTTCACTTTTGTTTGAAGTTACTAAAAATTTCAGATTATTTCAGAAAATAATGAAGAGACTTTTGAGGGGCTCATTGAGCCTAAGCTCGAAGAAAAAGCAAAATGAAGAGGCACAGAGGCCCAAATATAATTTGCCTCGTACCGCGGAGGTCCGGCCGTGTGAATGGCGTTCCGCTGACTTCTTGAGAAGATCCGGGATTTATGAGGATTTCTATTCATTAATTGAGAATGCCGGCCTCACCGACTTCCTCCGCGACCAACGTCATCATTATCTCTTACTCACAAATACTTTTGTGCAAAACTTCTACTTTTTCCCTAAGGGTTTCATTTGTATGACATTGTTAAGAAGATGCCATTAGCTGAATTTTGCGAGGTTTGCAAAATACCCTCTGAGGGTACCTTAGATGAACCATCCCGTAAAGATGTGGAAGCATTTATTAACACCATCACTGTGGGAGAAACCAGGAAGGTTTCTGATGCAAGAATCACTAGCATACATTTTCCTGTTTTACGCTACTTTGCCATATTTGCTAGTCGTTGCTTGATTGGTCGTGGAAACTATGGAAACCTTAGTGTTCCTGATATTATCATTTTGTTCCATGGTTTATACCGCGATAACACTGTTAGTATGGGCGGAATTATTGCTAGATGGTTAAGTCTGAACCGTACTAAGGGCCCCATCTTTGGAGGCATTTATGCTTCATGCCTCGCTGCACATTTTAACATACCTATTAGGCATTATGAGAAAGAAGAGAAATTGCTGCCTAGTGCTTATTTAGATTATAAGTATGCTAGCACATGATTTTATTGTTAAGGGCAGGGAAGGAGAGCTCAAATATAAATTATTCTTTCATAAACATCATCCTGAAACTATTACCTTGCCTGCTCCTTCTTTGTTTAATTTTGGAGGACTTTATCTCGTTACGTGGGCTGTCGTTCAAGCTTACCGGAATCCTGCACCAGCCCCGGAACCGGAACCACAAGCTGAGCCTCCACGACAATCTGTTTATTCTTGGGATCCGGAGATGGCTGTCAGCTAGTGGCAGTCAGAGTCCTCTTCGTCGCAGTACGACCCCAGCTATTCTTCGTCGCAGTACGACCCCAGCTACACCTACGGGTATCCTCCAGGCTATCCCTGTAAACCAACTTAGGCCAAAAGCCTAAGCTTGGGGGAGTACGTATTTCTCACCAACATTACATTTATGTTCACACACACTCATTGCTAGATGTCGGTGCTCATACTCTTTCACTGTAATATCCATGCTAGTTTATTTTCTTTTTCCTGCTTTCTTCTTGTGTGTTTATTAAACCTTAAGAAAAACAAAAAAATTAGTAGTAGTTAAAAAGAAAACCCAAAAATATTTCCCGTTCTTCTTTTGCTTGTTGGGAGCTTTCCCATGTAAATAGTTTTATTTCTTTTCTTTTCTTTGGGGGTCGATAGGAGAAGACCATGATTAAATTGTTGAAGTGGCTCTTATATGCATTATTGTTGATTTAACCAAGATCCCATATTGCCTTGTCTTCTCCTGTTTATTGAATGCTCGCAGATTCCAGCTTAGTCCAATGCATGTGCACTCTTATTATTATTCACATCGTTTAGTCGTGCAAGTGAAAGGCAATTATGATGATATATGATGGACTGACTGAGATGAGAAAAGATGGTATGAAATCGACCTCTTTTGTTTTTGTAAATATGATGAGTTCATCGTTCTTGATTCAGCTTATTATGAATAAACATGTTTGCAGTGACAATTAGAGATCATAGTTACTTATGCCATGCTTGATTAGCTATGAGTTATAATGGTTTACCTTGCGTGCCAACATGCTATTAAGATGGTTATGATGTGGTATAGTGGGGTGGTATCCTTCTTTGAATGATTTAAGTGACTTGACTTGGCACATGTTCACGCATGTAGTTGAAACAAATCAACATAACCTTCATGATATTTATGTTCATGGTGCATTATATCCTACTCATGCTTGCATCCAATGTTTATTAATTTTAACTAGCAAAGTGGCCCGCTCTTCGCGCGGGCTAGTGTTTTATAGTTTCATTGAATTAACTTCATTACCAGTTCTTTTGGTTGGTAGTGAAGTGGCAATTTTAAGGATACATAAGAGTTACGCCTTTAGTGCTACGTCCTCCAATCCACGGGTTTGCCTATGTGGTTGCAGTGATGTCTACATGGTGTGTGGCTCGCTTGACAATCCCGTTGAGGCGTATTCAAGTTTCTTATTTCTGGTATATAATGTTTTGCCAAGATGTATCACATGCATCAAATTTTAGTCAATATGGGTGATTTTGTAATTACTATATTTTTTGTTCATATTACCATGAAGTATATGTCAGTATGGACTAATTTTTAAAAAAGTTTGCATCACCAAAAATTACATAATTTATGCTAAAAACATGTAAATGCACTATGCTTTTCTTCCCTAGACTATGTACCTTAATCATGGGTGTTTTTTGTAATTCATAGATAATTTTTTTTTGAACAATTGATAGCTGATTGTTTGTGTTGTTTGTAGTTAAATGATTTTTTCGCATTTAATGATCACTTGGGCTAGGCTCACGCAGATGCACACAATGTTCATGCATCTCTCACACACCACAGTCCACACCTTCACACGCGTGCTGGCTGTTCTTGCCAAATCTCCTTTGTCCCATTTCTCATTTCAGTTCACCCTCCAGAAAACATATCCATATTAGTGAAAATCAAAGCCAGCTGACACGTCATCTTCCTCAATAGAGGCTGCCATCTTCCGTCCGTAGGTCCAACCTTATTCCCTTACCTGTTCATGTTATATTCTCCCCTTCTTCTGTATCTTTTTCCCGTGTTTGCAGTGTTGAACCGATGTAATTAAGTTAGTGAAAATATTAATTTGTTTATCCCTATCCACTTTATTCGTGCATGGGATTGACATTGGTAGTTGCCCCTCAAACTCTCAACTATGTAGTGAACCTCAAATATAAGATAATATTGTGCATTGACGTTAGGTATGAATGAGTTGTTTCCATCAAATGTTGATGTACATTTCCATTACTTCTGTATATCAGTAGACCATATTAATAAAAGGTCAGAATGCTATTTATAGTTCTCCATGTGTAAACACATGTTTAGGTAGAGATAGGTCTATTTTTTTGATCTGGAGGTCTCACTTCCCCCTTTTTTTGTCACCATACAATTGAACTAATATATTAATTAAGGTAGTTTTTGTTAGTGACTCTACAACCCTGTATGATGGCTCCTTTGGATCTTCACTCGGTTGACTTATGGCCAAGTTACATAATGATGATAGTAAGCTATGAAGGTCAAAAACAAAGTCGTAGTGTTAGTTTGTTTATGTTTCCTCCACTTTTTCTCGTCTTTGCACCAACATTAGCAGTGTTAGGCCTCCCTACACCTATTAATATTCAGCGAACTCCCAAAGACATGTTAGGATTTAGTAACTGGATAAGAAAACATGTTTGATTGCATTCTACATATAAAATATAACAATCACATGATGCTCTTACTATTGGTCGCACTATATTAAAGCTTGAGGACTGACATATCACATAATATTAGGTTCCTTGCATTTCTGCAAGGAACCTAATCAAATATCATCTGCCTCATGCCTAAATGCAGGTACTCACTGCCACCACCTTCATATACATCTACAACAGTTGTTGCCCTCCATATACATCTACTGCCGCAGGATCTAAACTTCCCGATGTGCCTACTCTGGCAACAATAACCATGCGGCCAAGATCAAGGGAGTTGGTGGATCGTAGGCTTGTACGTCCAGAGGCAACAACCTAGCAGCCAGGATCGATGAAGCTAGTTGATCGGAGGCTCGGACATGGAGTGAGAACACTGGTCGGGAGAAGAGATTTTTCACCCTGAAGAAGTCGATCAAGAATTGATGCCTTGAACATAAGTTTTCTTTCTACAAAAAGATATCGGGAGTTGATAGTTTTTCTTTGTAGCTAGGCATTGGCAAAGAGATCACTGATTCCTAAGCAAGATTGGCAGCGCTGGTGCAGAGACTCATTGTGATAGTTTATTTTTGTTCAGAAATATTTAGTCACAGCAGTGCCTCCTCCCCAAGAAAGATTAGGGTTTCCCTGCCTCCCGCCGGCATTACCGTCGGTCTGCCTCGTGTCCCGTGGCCTTAGGGCCATGGGGACGCGGTGGATCCTGGCCCTTGCCGACGGGAGGGCTTCATTTTTAGATGGTTCTTTGAGTTTTGTTAGGGTTTGTGTCCTGCTCAGGAAGACGAGACGGTGGCGACTCCCTGAAGATGGAATAATGTCCTGTCACATCCCTAGTTATGGTATGACCTAGGCTAGCCTTGATGTGTGCATCATGTTTAAATTCCATTTAGATTTGAAATGGGGATTAGTGAAACACTCAGAATCTTTTCTGGTAATAACCCAGATAAAAATTGCTCCAAAAGGGTCCAAGAAAATGTTCATGTTGCTCTCTGAAAATATTGGTCAGAGTTAAAATTCAAACCAATATTTTTAGGAGCTCATAAATATTTATTTTGGCCACTTGGAGTTAATCCAGTAATTATTTGCGTTGGATAAATATTTTTATATATATAATATTGTCCAAAAATTATGCCAGTTGTTGAGGAGCTCTGAAATAATACCATTAGCCCCTGCAAAAATTGGCACAAGGAAATAAAATGATTTAGTATTTTTATTAAATCAAAACAAATGTCAGAAAATAGAAAACAGAAAACAACAGAAAGGGAAATACTTACCTGGGCCTCCTACCTGGCAGCCCAACAGCCCAGCCAGCTGGCAAACGCCAGTCGTCCCCCTCCTCGCGCCAGAGGGACAGGGCGCGTGATCGCCGCACGCCGCGCGCATGCGCGCCACGGCAACTGCCTGCCTGCCCTCTCCCCTATTCGCCCTGGCCGTCCCGAACGTCGCCACGCGCCGCCCGGACCTCTCTCCCTCTCTCCTGCGCCTCTCCCCTCCTCTCTCTCGCCCTCCCCCCCCCCCCCCCCACGAACGCCCGAGCGCTGCCGTCGCCGCCGCACGCCGTTGCTGCGCCCATCGCCACGGCCTCGCCTCCCCGTCGTGCTCAGAACCTCCGCCACATCGCCGGCTACCTCCTCGTCGAGCCACGCACCTCCGGACGGCCTCCATCGCCGCCATCGCCACCGGCTGCCCGAGATCGCCGACGACGCTCCAGCCGCACCAGTGCTTCCCCGAGCTCGCTGACGCCTCCGCTGGATCCGCCGTGAGCTCTACTTCGTTTCCCCCTCCTCCCTGTGCTCGTTTGCCCCATCCAGCTAGCTCAACCACCGCGCCCGCGAGCTCCTCACCGCCTGCCATGGCGCCACGGTGGCCAGAGCCCGAGCCATCCACTCCCGCGCGCGTCACCGTGCTCCTGGTGACGCTAGGAGGCCGTAGAGGGCCTCCGCAGTTCCTGCCATGCCCCGCAGCCCATTTTCGCCCGGAGCCGTGCTCCGGCCGCCGCCTCGAGCTCGTTTCCAGCGAGCTCAGGCACCCCCGCAGCCTCCCGCTTGCTCCAAACGACGCGGACGAGCTCCAGCTCCTCGTCCATGATCTCCGCCGCCTAAATGGTCGCCGGAGGGCGTTTCCCGAGCCCTCCGCCGTGTTCGGCCTCGCCGGCGGTTAAACGCCGGTGGGGTTTGACCCCTTTGACCTCGCGGGCCCGTCAGGTGGGCCCCATGGGTCAGGTGATTAGCTTAAGGCTAATCACCATTTAACTAAACCTGACACTGACAGTGGGCCCCAGCGCCACTAATCCTATAATTAGGATAAACTAACCCCCTGTTAACTAACCGGTCACTGACGTGTGGACCCCACACGTCAGGTTTGACCTGGTCAGCCCTGCTGACGCCTCTGTGATGTCATGCTGATGCAATAATGATTTTTCTGGATTTTAAATAATTCAGAGAATTCCAGAAAATGTTCGAAACTTCAAAAATTCATAGGAATTCAACGTAGCTCAGATTGAAATAATTCATATATGAAAAATGACCAGAAAAATTCAATCTATCCATATGTACCATTTTCATGCATGAAAAACCAACCTATACATGCTGTATATATGAAAACACACTTATGGCATATTTAAGAACTTAATTTGGAGTTGTATTTGAACCCTTGGTTCAAATGGACTTCAACCAAATAAATGCTAGATGCATTAACTCAAACAACATCACATACTCATGCCATGTTCATGCATCATAATGTTGCATATGCTTGTGTTTGATTTCCGACACCGTTCCTTCTCGATAGGTCCTGCTCCGGAGAGTGTTCGAGAGTACCTGTCTGAGGAGTAGTGCCCCCCTGTTGATCTACCAGGCAAGCAACCCCCCCTTGTTCATTCCGATAAAATCCTACTCTCTCGCTCCTGCTCTCATTTATTGCATTAGGACAACAACGATTCAACTGCTACTTTATGCTACGGTAGTTGAACCCATTCCTCTGCATGACCTGTCATTGCCATAGTAAATAGTTGAAACCCACTAGCATGTGTAGGAGTTGTTTGAGCCATGTTGTGCTTCTACCATGCCATGCCTGTTGTTGCTTAGAGTTGTGTCAGGTCTGATTCATCGGGAATGAATTGGAATGTTATGATATGTTCTAGTAATGAGAGTTAAGCGTGTGAACACGATTTGGTAAAGGTAGCGGTGAGAGGCCATGTAGGAGTACATGGTGGGTTGTCTCATTGGGACCGTCCTTAAGAACTGAGTTCTGTGCAACTTGTCCAATGACTAGCTACTACCACACATTGGGCTCCGGGCGCTCCAAGCTCTCTCGACTTATTAACCGCCTTGAACTCTGTCCAGGAGTTGCAAATAGTTTCTGGTGTTTGTAGGTAGTGCTATTTTTCTACCGAGTGGCACCCGGCAGGGTGGACTTGGGACAGACTAGGCACATGTGGCCCGGTGTACCGAGTGGCACCCGGATGGTGGGCTCGGGAACCCTGTACACATCGTTTGGGGCCGTGAGCGAAACCTCGGCCGAATCTCCTTGCGGATGGAACCCGAATAGGCGATAAACCTGGACTAGAGTCTTGTGTGGTTAGTCAGGTCGTGGCCGACACCCTCGCTAGGCTTCCGCTTGAAGGTTGCCGAGATACATGACGGGTATACGGTGATAAGTGGTGAGAGCGTGTGTGATGAAGTACACCCCTGCAGGGTTATCATGATCTATTCGAATAGTCGTGTCCTCGGTTATGGACTTCTTGGATGCTTACGTGGTACATAGACAACCTGAAGTGGATACTCTAAAATGCTCAAGATAAGTGTGAGTGCTATGGATGGCCTTCTCGTAGGAGAGACGGGGATGAATCCATAGTAGTGTATTGATGTGGTGATTAGTGGACTCGTGTGCGCTGCCTCACCTCAAAGAAGTTTCTCATTGTCGTAGAACAGGATAGCCACTGAGTCAAAGCTGGCTTGCTGCAACTAAAGCCCACATTGCCTTCTTGATACAAATGCATGTATGATAGGATCTGACGTAAGTCTTGCTGAGTACCTTTGTACTCACGTTTGCTTTATTTATGTTTTGCAGATGAGACATCTGTCTCACTAGTAGTACCGCTTGGACTTCGACGAATAGCTTGTTACCTCAGCTACGATCTTGTACCTTGGAGGGACTTGTAGATAGTCAGGCTTCTCGGCCTTTTTCTTTTGTAGTTGTCTGTACTCAGACATGTAATGCTTCCGTTGCTTGTATGCTCTGAATGATGGGTCATGTGACCCCTGTTTGTATTAATGTTGTGTGGCTCTTCTGGGCCTTTATCTATATGAGTTTGCGTTATGTTGTGATGCCATGTTGTACATCACATACTTGCATGTTATGAGTACGTGTGACGTGTATTGCTATGTGTGGGATCCGACAATCTAGTTGTTTGTCCTTGGCAGCCTCTCTTATGGGGAAATGTAGTCTAGTGCTTCCTTGAGCCATAGTAGTCCGCTACAGCCCGGTTCACCGGAGTCCTGCTAGCCCAGCACTACTGCTCAGAACACTTGACTGGCCGGCATGTGTTCCACTTCGTTCCTATGTCTGTCCCTTCGGGGAAATGTCACGCGGTGACTTCCAGAGTCCTGTTAGCCCAGTGCTACAGCCCAGATTCATATGCTGTTGACCGACATGCTCGATGTGATTCATGTATGCCTGTCTCCATAGGTCTGTGCCGCTTTGGGTTCATGACTAGCCATGTCGGCCCGGGTTCTCTGTCATATGGATGCTAGCGACGCTATCATATACGTGAGCCAAAAGGCGCAAACGGTTCCGGGCCATGGTAAGGCGACACCCGTGGGGATACCATGCGTGAGGCCGCAAAGTGATATGAGGTGTTACATGCTAGATCGGTGTGACTTAGAATCAGGGTCCCGACATGTCCTCCCCGTCTAGCCCCCGTCCCGGTGGTGCATCTAGTATCGTTGGTGGATGTGTGGAGGTGTATCTCCGACGGATCTATCTTTGGTGGATCTGCTTGGATTTGGTTGTCGTTCGTCTATATTCTTCTGTTTTCAGGTTGGATCCGTCCGATCTACGCTACACTTCATCAGCGGCCGTTGTCGTTCTGGTGCGCTGGTCCTATGGGGCCTTAGCACAACGACTTCCTGACTGTCTACTACAACAAGTTTTGCCCGGCTCCGGCGAGGGAGGGGCGATGATGGCGGCACGCCTTCGGCTCTTTCCAGTGCTTGTAGTCGTCGCTAGGTGGTCTACGAATCTGGATGTAATTTTTATTATTTCCGGTGTTCGTTGTACTGCCATAATTGAAGATGAATAGATCAGAAGTTTTCTCGCAAGAAAAAAAGTGAAGTCAAGGACATGGGGGTCGGCGGCTGCATGTGTTTTGTTTTCCGAGGGACTGCGGCTATGATCTTTATTCTATGATTGAGCCACACGTGTGTGTTTTTGTTTTCCGAAGGAAGGTTTTTACGTAAAAAAATAAACTGCACGCGATCTTTATTTGAGGATTGAGCCGTATACAGGCTAGGGATGGCAATTTTATCCATGGATCTGGATACCCATGGATACCCGACCCGGTTGGGCAAGGGTATGGAGCACATTTTCGCCCATGGGTCCATGGATATGGATACCCACGAACAGCCGGGTTGTGCATGGTTATAGTTTGTGGTCCATGGATATCCAATGGATACCCGTATGACATGTGGGGTCATATGCCAGTGATAGTAGAAAGAGCGAATCAATGGGAAATGACAGGAAATATGCAGCTTGTGCCATGAGCTATATGCTGCAGAATCAACCTCTGGTATGTCACACTTAAGGACTCATCATATTACTTGTTGCCTACTTATGCATGTAGCTTATGTTGTCATTTGTGAGTGAATCATGATGAGTTAATTTAATCTTTGGGAAGGCTTCATGCTGACTTTTCTATGCCCATGGAGCTCCAAGGGTATTTGGGTATCCAGTGGGTTTGGGCATGGGCACAAGTTGTGCCCATGGATAATTTGGTGGATGGACAGAGGGTAGGAAGATGGGTCATGGGTTGGATTTGGACCAGCTCCACCCGCCCCAAACCCGACCCATTGTCATCCCTAATACAGGCTAAGGATAGTGGCAGGTTGTTTTTTCTCTCTTTGAGATGGAGGGCTCTTATATAGAACAAATAATCCATTAATTACGTACATACAGGCTAAGGGTAGCTGCAGTTTTTTCTTTCATTAATTATGTACGTACAAGCTAAGGATTGCTGCAGTTTCTTTTTCTTTTTGATCTAACGTACAAGTTTTTTTCTATTTGATCTAACGTACATCCTAAGGACAACTTGCTATAGTTACATACGTACAGGTTAGAAATAGCTGTCTTTTTTTCTTTTTGATCTAACGTACACAATAAGCTAAGAATAGTTGCAATTTTTTTCTTTTTGATCTAATGTAGAAGTTTTTTTCTATTTGATCTAACTTACATCCTAAGGACAACTTGCTATAGTTAGATGCGTACAGGTTAGAAATAGCTATCTTTTTTCTTCTTTTTGATCTAACGTATAGGCTAAGGATAGTTGTATTTTTTTAGATGAAGCGCTCACTTAGATCTAATCCATGAATTATGTCTTTTAAGTTCTGGGTCCACCAAATCAACGACCAGATGTGTCTAATTATTGTGGTAATTTTTAGCTTATTTTTTTTAATTAACCCGTCAAGCACTTTTTATATATAATAGATGCATGTACATGGCTGATGTCGCTCACTAGTTGGTCGCTTCCCAGTCTTTTGCTAGCCTTCACTTGTACTAAGCGGGAATACTGCTTCTGCATCCAATCCCTTAAACCCCAAAGTTATTCCATATGAGTCCACTATACCTTCCTATATGCGGTATCTACCTGCCGTTCCAAGTAAATTTGTATGTGCCAAACTCTAAACCTTCAAATAAGCATTCTGTTTTGTATGCTCGAATAGCTCATGTATCAACTATGGTTGTCCTTATCTTCCATGTTAGGTGGGTTATTCTCAAGAGGAGTGGACTCCGCTCCTCACTCATGAGAAAATGGCTGGTCACCGGGATGCCCAGTCCCATGCTTTATGCAAACTAAATCAAAATTAATTGCAAACAAAACTCCCCCTGGGACCTGATCTTTGTTGGAGGCACTCGTTGTTTCGAGCAAGCCATGGATTGATGCTTGTTGGTGGAGGGGGAGTATAAACTTTACCATTCTGTTTGGGAACCGCCTATAATGTGTGTGACATGGAAGATATCGCCATCTCTTAGTTGTTACGTTGACAATGAAAGTATACCGCTCAAAATATTATTTATCTCTATTTCAAAACCGAGCTCTGGCACCTCTACAAATCCCTGCTTCCCTCTGCGAAGGGCCTATCTATTTACTTTTATGTTGAGTCATCACCCTCTTATTAAAAAGCACTAGCTGGAGAGCACAACTGTCATTTGCATTCATTACTATTAATCTATATTGGGTATGACTATGACTGGATCTCTTTTACCATGAATTACAATGTCTAGTCAGTCCTTGATCTTTAAAGGTGCTCTGCATTTATGTTTTGCGGTCTCAGAAAGGGCTAGTGAGATACCATCTTGTTATATCATATTATGATTGTTTTAAGAAAGTGTTGTCATCCGAGATTTATTATTATGACTCGCTAGTTGATTATGCTATTGATATGAGTAAACATGAGACCTGAGAATTATTACAAATGTGGTTAGTTATGATCTTTGCTGAAAACTTGAATGCTGGCTTGATATATTTACAACAACAAGAGCAAACAGAGTTTGTAAAAGTTTTTCTTTTTCTCTTTCAGTTTGTCAACTGAATTGCTTCAGGACAAGCAAGGGTTTAAGCTTGGGGGAGTTGATACGTCTCCGTCATATCTACTTTTCCAAACACTTTTGCCCTTGTTTAGGACTCTAACTTGCATGATTTGAATGGAACTAACCCGGACTGACGCTGTTTTCAGCAGAATTGCCATGATGTTGTTTTATGTGCAGAAAACAAAAGTTCTCGGAATGACCTGAAACTCCACGGAATATCTTATAATAAATAATAAAAAATCCTCGCCAAAGATGAAGACCAGGGGGCCCACACCCTGTCCACGAGGGTGGGGGGCGCGCCCCCCTACCTCGTGGGCCCCCTGGAGACTTTCCGACGCCAACTCCAACTCTATATATTTGCTTTCGGGGAGAGAAAAATAGAGGAGAAGAAATCATCGTGTTTTATGATACGGAGCCGCCGCCAAGCCCTAAAACCTCTCGGGAGGGCTGATCTGGAGTCCGTTCGGGGCTCCGGAGAGGGGGATTCGTCGTCGTCGTCATCATCAACCATCCTCCATCACCAATTTCATGATGCTCACCGCCGTGCATGAGTAATTCCATCATAGGCTTGCTGGACGGTGATGGGTTGGATGAGATTTATCATGTAATCGAGTCGGTTTTGTTAGGGTTTGATCCCTAGTATCCACTATGTTCTGAGATTGATGTTGCTATGACTTTGCTATGCTTAATGCTTGTCACTAGGGCCCGAGTGCCATGATTTCAGATCTGAACCTATTATGTTTCCATGAATATATGTGAGTTCTTGATCCTATCTTGCAAGTCTATAGTCACCTACTATGTGTTATGATCCGGCAACCCCGAAGTGACAATAATCGGGACCACTCCCGGTGATGACCATAGTTTGAGGAGTTCATGTATTCACTATGTGCTAATGCTTTGTTCCGGTTCTCTATTAAAAGGAGGCCTTAATATCCCTTAGTTTCCATTTGGACCCCGCTGCCACGGGAGGGTAGGACAAAAGATGTCATGCAAGTTCTTTTCCATAATCACGTATGACTATATTCGGAATACATGCCTACATTACATTGATGAATTGGAGCTAGTTCTGTGTCACCCTAGGTTATGACTGTTACATGATGAACCGCATCCGGCATAATTATCCATCACCGATCCGATGCCTACGAGCTTTCCATATACTGGTTTACGCTTATTTATTTTCCCGTTGCTACTATTACAATCACTACATAATACCAAAAATATTACTTTTGCTAGCGTTACCACCACTATCATATTACTTTGCTACTAAACACTTTGCTGCAGATACTAAGTTTATAGGTGTGGTTGAATTGACAACTCAGTTGCTAATACTTGAGAATATTCTTTGGCTCCCCTAGTGGTATGATTCCAGAGCTCCTCATCAACTAGCATAATTTTTGGACAATATTATATATATAACAATATATATCCAAAGCAAATAATTACTGAATTAATTCCAAATGGCCAAAATAGATATTTATGAGCTCCTAAAAATATTGGTTTGATTTTTACCTCTGCCCAATATTTTCAGAGAGAGACATGAACATTTTCTTGGACCCTTTTGGAGTAATTTTTATCTGGGTCATTTCCAGAAATGAATTCTGAGGGTTTCACAAATCCCCATTTCAAATTTAAATAAAATTTAAATATGATGCACACATGACTAGCTAGTCTAGGTCATACCAGAACTTGGGATGTGACAACTCGCCCCCACTTGAAAGAATCTCGTCCCGAGATTCAGGGGTCGATGGAAAGAAGGTGGGGTACTCCAGTCGAAGACGATCTTCTCGCTCCCAAGTAGCTTCTCTCTCGGAATGATGAGACCACTGAACCTTGAGAAACTTGATGTTCTAACATCGGGTAACACGCTCTGCTTGATCAAGAATGTGAACCGGATACTCTCGATATGTGAGGTTATCTTGGAGATCAAGTGTTTCGTGGTCCACTCTGCGGATGGGATCCGAGGAGCAACGCCTGAGTTGAGATACGTGGAAGACATCATGTACTCGAGAAAGATGTGGGGGTAGTTCCAACTGGTAGGCAACCTCTCCTCGTTTAGCAAGAATGAGAAAGGGACCAATATAACGAGGAGCCAACTTTCCCTTGATACCGAAATGATGGGTACCCTTCAAAGGAGTAACCCGAAGGTAAGCCTTATCGCCAACTTCATAAGCCACTTCCTTATGACGACGGTCATACTGGCTCTTTTGAAGAGATTGGGCGGTTTTCAAATTCTCACGAATAATGTGAACTTGCTCTTCTGCTTCCTGAATCATATCCGGTCCAAAGAATTGTCTTTCCCTGGTTTCTGACCAGTTCAAAGGTGTTCGACATCTTCGTCCATAGAGAATCTCGAAAGGAGCTTCCTTGAGACTGGATTGGTAGCTATTGTTATAAGCAAACTCGGCGTAAGGAAGACACTTCTCCCAATCCATACCAAATGAGATAATGCAAGCTCTGAGCATGTCTTCGAGAATTTGGTTGACCCTTTCCACCTGACCACTCGACTGAGGGTGGAAAGCGGTACTGAAAGAAAGATGGGTGCCCATGGCAGTTTGGAAACTCTCCCAGAAATGAGAAGTGAAAAGACTACCATGGTCTGAATTGATCTATACTGGGACACCATGAAGTGACACTATTTGAGAAATATATAAGTCAGCGAGCTGACTAGCAGTGATACTCTCTCGAACAGGTAGGAAGTGAGCCACTTTGGAAATACGATCAACAACTACAAAGATAGTGTTATTCCCTTTCTTGGTCCTGGGAAAGCCGGTGATGAAGTCCATACCAACTTTATCCCATTTCCACTCAGGAATAGCTAAAGGCTGAAGGGTGCCATCAGGCCTTTGATGCTCTGCCTTAACGCGACGACAAACGTCACAGTTAGCAATGAACTCAAGGATTTCTCTCTTCATCCTAGTCCACCAGAACCTCTGGCGTAGGTCCTGATACATCTTAGTACAACCGGGATGAATCGTGAGAGGAGATTCATGCGCCTCCTTAAGGATCAGTTGCCTAAGATGTTTCTTCTTGGGAACCATCAGACGGTTCTCGAAGAGAACATCACCTCGATTATCTATAGAGAAACTACCAGCAATACCCTTGGCAATGGTTCTCTTGATCCGGGTAATCCCCGTATCATGCTTCTGGGCTTCTATGATATGATCCACAAGAGTAGGCTTCGCCACCAAGGTAGAAAGGAATCCTTGAGGAGCAATGTGAAGGTTAAGCTTACAGAATTCCTCATGGAGTAGTGGTTGGCCCTGCTGCAACATAAGATTGTTGCAATAGGACCTACGACTTAGCGCATCAGCCATGACATTGCCCTTGCCTGGGGTGTAGGTAATCCCTAAGTCGTAATCTGAGATCAACTCCAACCAACGTCTTTGCCTAAGGTTCAAATCTGGTTGGGTGAAGATATACTTGAGACTCTGGTGATTGGTGTAAATCTCGCAATGTTTACCAAGAAGGTAATGTCGCCATGTCTTAAGTGCATGGACTACAGCTGCGAGCTCTAGATCATGTGTAGGATAATTCTCCTCGTGTGGATGCAACTGTCGAGATGCATAGGCAATCACATGACGATCCTGCATAAGAATGCAACCTAGTCCCTGTCGTGAGGCATCACAATAGATAACAAAGTCCTTAGTGAAATCCGGTGGCACAAGTATGGGAGCAGAAGTCAGGCGTCTTTTCAGTTCCTGAAAACTGTACCCACACTGTGGGGACCACTCAAACTTTTTATCTTTCTTGAGAAGTTTCGTGAGGGGTTTGGCCACTTTGGAGAAATTCTCAACAAAGCGGCGACAATAACTGGGTAGACCAAGAAAACTCCTAACTTGTTTAACTATTTCAGGTGGAGTCCAATCAAGAACGGCCTGAACTCTCTCGGGATTGACAGCAATGCCCTTACTAGAGATCACGTGGCCTAGGTAGGTCACTTCTGGCAACCAAAATTCGCACTTGGAGAACTTGGCATAAAGGCGGTGCTCTCTGAGTTTTTCTAGCACAAGTCTAAGATGTTCAGCATGCTCTTCCTTGTTCTTCGAGTAAATAAGAATATCATCGAGGTAAACCACGATGAACTTATCTAAGTACTCCATGAAGATCGAGTTCATCAAGCAGGAGAATGTAGCTGGAGCATTGGTTAGACCAAAGGACATGACGCTGTACTCGTACTGGCCATAACAAGTGACAAAAGCCATTTTAGGAATGTCCCCGTTTCTAATCTTGATTTGATGGTAGCCTAACCTCAAATCCATCTTGGAAAAAATTGAGGATCCAGCGAGATGATCATACAGGTCATTGATCCTGGGGAGCGGATACTTGTTCTTTATTGTGACCAAATTAACGGGACGATAATCTACAACCATCCAGTCCGTACCATCCTTCTTCTTGACGAAGAGGACGGGGCAAGCCCAAGGAGAAGAACTAGGACGGATGAAACCCTTTTGCAAGGACTCATCAAGTTGTTTCTTAAGCTCAGCTAGTTCTAAGGGTGCCATCTTGTAAGGTCTCCTAGAAATTGGGGCGGTTCCTAGGATAAGATCTATGACAAACTCTACATCTCTGTCAGGTGGAATACCTGGCAGTTCCTCTGGAAAGACATCCAGAAAGTCACGGACTACCGGGATATCTTCAAGGTCTGGGAGAGGGCTGTTGTCGGTGTCAAAACCGGCGGATCTCGGGTAGGGGGTCCCGAACTGTGCGTCTAGGCGGATGGTAACCGGAGACAAGGGACACAATGTTTTTACCCAGGTTCGGGCCCTCTCGATGGAGATAAAACCCTACTCCTGCTTGATTAATATTGATGATATGGGTAGTACAAGAGTAGATCTAAACCCTAGAACCTAGCCTATGGTATGATTGTTGTTCGTCCTATGGACTAAAACCCTCCGGTTTATATAGACACCAGAGAGGGCTAGGGTTACACAGAGTTGGTTACAATGGGAGGAGATCTACATATCCGTATTGCCAAGCTTGCCTTCCACACCAAGGAAAGTCCCATTCGGACACGGGATGAAGTCTTCAATCTTGTATCTTCATAGTCCAAGAGTCCGGCCAAAGGTTATAGTCCGGCTATCCGGACACCCCCTAATCCAGGACTCTCTCAGTAGCCCCCGAACTAGGCTTCAATGACGACGAGTTTGGCACGCAGATTGTCTTCGGCATTGCAAGGCGGGTTCTTCTCCAAATTCCGTGTACCTGTTGAATAGTGTCCGGCTTCTCGTGAATATTGCGCTCCTTGGCTTCCACGCCCAATAATGGCCATCTTCCATGTGTCAAACGAATGCGAAAAGCCAGGGTGTTTTTACATTTACCCCCCTAGCTGCGCAAATGTGTTGCCTATTAAAGAGACGAGGATTTAGATCCAAATCACACCATCTTCCTGTAGCGAGCATTCATCGGAGCGCATCCGACAGAGATCCATTCCATCATGGCCGATCGTCGCAGCTCCTCCTCTCGCCCTCCCAGCCCTTAGTCTGGAGATTGGGAGAGATGTTCCGTCCCGCACAGCAAGCTTGTGATGCTTCAGACCAAGGGATTTTGTGACGCCCCAAGACCGGAGCTTCAGATGCCTTCCAGGGTTTCCGGGTTTCATTGTGTGTTTTGTTTGGTTCGTTGCATTCATCATTGCATCATGTGAATTGCGTCATGTCATCATGTCATAAATCTTTTGCATCTCAACTAAATAAATCGTATGCATCTTGGATCCATTTAAATCGAGGGAAGGATGACTTCTCTTTATAATATATCCTCCCGATATTTGTGGAGCTATTATAAAATAATCCATTCTTATGGAACCACCTAAAACACACTTGCAAAATTCCCCCATGCCTTTGTTATCTCGCTTCTTGACCTCGAACCTTGTCCTTAAATTCTTTCGTCATTTTTCGGAGCTCCACCAAAAATCTGAATATTTTTGGACTCTTCATTACCTTGAACTTATTCAAACCATTTGAATTAAGTTCAAATGGATTTGAATTTAGATCTTTCAATTTTGGCCTTCTCTATTTTTCGCGGAACAAACACATTTTTTTGCGAGTCCAGGAAATTTATCCCCATGCCTAATCCTTTCTCCACCCTTCCTTTCTTTTTTTCTTTCTTTCTTTCATTTGCTGTTTTTTTTCTGGGATTTAGAAGAGAGGGAGGGAGAGAGAGCCTGCAGCACAGCCAGCCTCTAAGCCCGCAGCCCAGTTGCATCGAGGCTAAGGCCCAGCGCCGGTGCCAGTTAACCCTAGCGATCCCCACGCGCTCCCCTTCTCCTCTCGATCCCACTCCGCTCGTTCCCTTCCACCACCGCCACACATGCATCGCTCACCAGAGGAGGATCCCCGCAGCCCGATCCCCATCTCCCATCTCTCCCTCCTCTCGCTCTCCTCGCCACACACCAGAGGAGGATCCCTGCGCCCGATCCCTACCCTTGCCTCGTCCCCGGTCGCCTGTCCCTACTCCTTCCACGACACCTGCAACTGATGTTTCCTGCGTCGAGGAGCCACCGCATCAAGTCCCTGGAGCCGCCAGCGAAGGTCGCCCGTTCGCCCGTCGTCTTGCTTCGCTGGAGGAGAGGACCAGTGCCGCCCCCATTCCCTTCGCTCGCGCCAAGGCCTGCCTTCGCCGTCGTTCGAGTTCCTCGTGGGATCTGGCGACCTCCACCTCGAACACGCCGGCTCCGTCCCGTTCCGTGCATTGTTGTTGCTGCTGGCCATGAGCTCACCTCTGTGACTTCCCCTTCTGCTCCTTGCATCCGGCCTGGGACCGGCCCTTCCTTCCGCGTGCACCTCCGGCTGCTCCTGTTGTTGCAACGTCCCTGAGCATGAGCACTTTGCTTCGTCTTCTGCCTCTTGCCGAGTTCAGGTGGCCCCTGCTCGAGCCGCCAAGACGCATCCTGATGTCGCCGAAGACACGTGAACGTCTACACGACGACCGCCGAGTACCTCTTTGCGAGTACCACTACCATCGCGTGGATCCGCCAAGACCGTGGAGTAAACGAACAAGTACCCCTACGCGCGAAGACGCCAAGACCGTTTCGGAATTCATCAAGTACCACTACGGCCGGAGACCTCGACGCCCGACGCCTAAAACGATCACCAAACCGGAAATAACGCCAAGTACTAGGTCAACGAGAACCACCACGTTCGTCTTCTGCCGTCTTCGAAATCGCCAAGTACCACGACGAACCGAGAACAACTACTGTCGACGTGCATTTTGCCAAGTACCACTACCGCCATCGCAAGAACGGGACCGGAAAGTCCGAAGACCCCAAGTACCACGACACCGATGACATGAACACCTACGGAAACTTGTGAGACTAAGAACGTGAACGACTACCGTCGCCACGAGAACGACTACTTCCCACAACGAACCGTGAACAACTACTTCCTCTTCCATCACCGAGAACCACTACCCCCCACGACGATCGTGAACGACTACACCGCTTGACCCGAACCGCTCCAATAATGCACGCTTCGAAGGTATACCCCGAGACGACCGCCTGTGAACGAATGCATGTGTGATGTATGAGATGCTCGTGTTTGCTCCGTGCTCGAATTGTCGGTGCATGTTGCCCCTCTTTTGCCTTGTCACCATCATCGACTCATGGGACACCCGGTATCCGGGAGTGCCCCACCATCATTTGCACGCATCCGCACACTTCTCCTTTGCATCGGTATCTCAACCAAGTTACCAGAACCGGAACGCTGTCATGGCACCGTTTTCGTTATCGTTGCTTTGGGACCCATTTCTTTTCCACCATGGTGACAAATGCTTCATAATGCTCTTGTCAACTTTTAATAAATTGCATAAACTTGCACATGTCATCCGCATCATGTTAACAACATCAAGAATGTTTAAAATTGTTGTTTGCATTAATTTGCTAAATGCATATGGGGATTTACCGGAATTGTTGTTTGTTGTTCCGGCCTCATTTAAACTTGCCTAGATAGGTAGTTATCTTTTGCTTCACCCCTTCCCATGCTAACCAACATTTATTATTGTTGAGTACCTAACGATATCGAACTAAATAAGTCATGTGGTGTTTCGTCAATATGCAAATTGTTGCATATTGAGCTCCACTTAACTTGTAGTTTTGTTTGTGCCCTTTGCCATGCCATGCTTCATTAAACCGAACATGCATCATACTTGATTGTTCATCATGTCATGTTTATGTGATGGTTGTTTACTATGTTGTTTGCTTCTTTCCGGTGTCGCTTCTTCGGGTTAGTTCCGTTAACGTCACGTTTGTGAGGATTCGTTTAACTACGTTCGTTTGTCTTCTTCATGGACTCGTTCTTCTTCCTTGCGGGATCTCAAGCAAGATGACCATACCCTCGAAATCACTTCTATCTTTGCTTGCTAGATGCTCGCTCTTTTGCTCTGCCTATGCTACGATACCTACCACTTGCTTATCATGCCTCCCATATTGTTAAGCCAAGCCTCTAACCCACCTTGTCCTAGCAAACTGTTGTTTGGCTATGTTACCACTTTGCTCAGCCCCTCTTATAGCGTTGTTAGTTGCAGGTGAAGATTGGAGTTTGTTCCTTGTTGGAACATGGATATTTTTCTTGGGATATCACAATATCTCTTATTTAATTAATGCATCTATATACTTGGTAAAGGGTGGAAGGCTCGGCCTTATGCCTGGTGTTTTGTTCCACTCTTGCCGCCCTAGTTTCCGTCATATCGGTGTTATGTTCCCGGATTTTGCGTTCCTTACGCGGTTTGGTTATCATGGGAACCCCTTGACAGTTCACCTTGAATAAAACTCCTCCAGCAATGCCCAACATTGGTTTTACCATTCGCCACCTAGCATTTTCTTTCCCTTGGGTTCTGCAGACTCAAGGGTCATTATTTTAACCCCCCCCCCCGGGCCAGTGCTCCTTTGTGTGTTGGTCCGAAATGGGCACCCTGCGGGGCCACCTTGGGGCAACTTGAGGGTTGGTTTTACTCGTAGCTTGACCTATCTGAGTGTGCCCTGAGAACGAGATATGTGCAGCTCCTATCGGGATTTGTCGGCACATTCGGGCGGTGTTGCTGGACTTGTTTTACCATTGTCGAGGATGTCTTGTAACCGGGATTCCGAGCCTGATCGGGTCTTCCCGCTAGAAGGAATATCCTTCGTTAACCGTGAGAGCTTGTGATGGGCTAAGTTGGGACACCCCTGCAGGGATTTGAACTTTCGAAAGTCGTACCCCCGGTTATGGGCAGATGGGAATTTGTTAATGTCCGGTTGTAGAAAACCTAAAGTTTACTTTAATTAAAATACATCTACCGCGTGTGTAACCGTTATGGTCTCTTCTCGGCGGAGTCCGAGAAGTGAACACGGTGTTGGAGTAATGCTTGACGTAGGTTGTTCTAGGATCACTTCTTGATCATAGTTTCTCGACCGTGCTTTTGCCTTCTCTTCTCGCTCTCTTTTGCGAATATGTTAGCCACCATATATGCTAGTCGCTTGCTGCAGCTCCACCATCATACCTTTGCCTTACCTATAAGCTTAAATAGTCTTGATCGTGAGGGTGTGAGATTGCTGAGTCCCCGTGACTCACAGATACTTCCAAAACCAGTTTGCAGGTGCCGATGTTACCGAGCAGGTGACGCAACCAAGCTCAAGGAGGAGCTCGATGAAGATCTTGTCCTTTGTGTTGTTTCGTCCTAGTTGATCAGTAGTGGAGCCCAGTCGGGACGATCGGGGATTTGTTTAACATTTGGGGTAGTCTTCTTTTATTTTGGTTCCGTAGTCGGACCTTGTGTGTATCTGGTTGATGTAATGATTTATTCATGTATTGTGTGAAGTGGCGATTGTAAGCCAACTATGTATCTTTTTCCCTTTTGTATTACATGGTTTGTGTGAAGATTACCTCTGTTGCGACATTGCCTTCAATGTGGTTATGCCTCTAGGTCGTGCTCCAACACGTGGGAGATATAGCCACATTGAGGGTGTTACAAGTTGGTATCAGAGCCTTCCCCGACCTTAGGAGCCCCCTGCTTGATCGAATCGCTGGTGTTATTGAGTCTAGAAATGTTTTGAGCCATTTAGGAATTATATATATATCAGAGAGCTAGGACTTCTTTTACTCCTCAGTCCCTTCGTCGCTCTGGTGAGGCATCCTGACGTAGAGTTTTGACTCTTCTCTTCTCAAATTTCACTAAAAAAATTTAGGATCACACGGGTATCTTGGAATCGTTCCGATGGTTTTGTGACGAGAACATTGTTCTTGGTGCCTCCTGACATTTAGGGGTTGTGGCAGTGTCCCGAGGAGTTGAGCTCTGAGGTGTTGTCGTCACAATTTTATGGTTGCAATTCTGGAATACCTTAGTTTAGTTTCGCTGACATCGAAAATCTCCTTTATGCAGTTGTTGGTGAGATAACCTCGACGCCACCCAGTACTGGGGCGGGAGTTCAGGAGTATTGCCATAACTCGTATAACGAATGCTTTTCGAAGGTTGAGGTAAAGGATTTCCGAAGGTTTCTTGGTTATGTGTTGAAGGATGGATACAGCTGGATGTAGGATTTGCTAGTTTTGGGTGAGATATTATGCTTCCCCTGTATCCCCAACACCTGATTGCATAACCGGAAAATTTCGGGAGTTTATAAGTGGGAATTCAAGTAGCTCTTAGGATATCTTTCCGACAGATGTATGATATGAAATTGGGGTTCGACGTCTAGTGGTCCGCCTATCCACGGTTGGTTTTATAGTGGTCTCGTTGTGTCTTAAAGAGTCCTTGGCTATGCTGACTCGGGGACGCTTCGTATGCAATGTGCACTGCCTTGTACATGATGGTGTTGTACGATCGAGCCCGTGTAGGCCCCACCACGAAAACTTCGGACGAAATCTTTATCATATGTTTGTTCTGGCTTATTTTGCAAGCCAATCCTTTGTTTTTGTTTTCAGTTGTGGTATTCGAGTTGTTTCGAAGTCAAATGTTGATTCCATACCTTTCCTAAGAGGTGTTCTCATATTTCTATGGAAATACTAATCCTTCTTGTTCATTGAGATTGTCATGTCAATCCTTTTCAACCGGTGTGTTTCTCTTCAAGTGGATCCGATCTTTTCAACATCCACAAGATCCAATTACAGTTCTTCTCAACGGTGTTTGCTTCATCATTCCAAGTTGTCTTTGTTTTCCCACCCTCCCACCCTTTTTCTTCAAGGACTTAGATTCCTTATTCAACTATCCATTTTATTGATGGGAACCCAATCCATTCTTTCAGTCAATGTTCTTATCCGGTGATTCTCATGAAGATGCTCTTCAAGTCCATCAATGCTCGTTCTCTTTCTTCTCCGGTGGATTCAAGTCAAGCTGTGTTGATCATATCCTTTCCTCGTTTCAAATGTCTTCTCTTGCCGGTGCACCTCTTAATCATCCATTTCTCACTATTCAATTGTTCCGGAGTGCCAAAGATATCTCAGAAGATTCATGTTTTCCACTTTGCATTTGTTCAAGATCTTTCGAGAATGTTCTCTCATTCAAGCCATTTAGTTCAACCGGTGCAATCTCCTTTTCAAGTAATCTTTCAACGGTGTATTTTTCAGTGGGCCCTAACCCACAGGTCTTTTTCCAGGATCTTACCTCACTCTTCTTCTTTTCCCGGAGCTATCCTAAATTCTTTTCGAAGTTTGACGTAAGAATGTTTTGTCATCAGTCATATGTGTCTCTCCAAGATCTTTCAATTTTTTTTTCATCGTTGGTTCAACCTTTCCAATTTTAATTCCGGAGTGCCTCAATACTTCATGGTGGTGTTTCTCGTCGTCATTCCTAGATTTTGAAGACCGAAGAAGATTTTTCTCTCAATCTTGCTCCATTCTCTTCAAGATTCATGATGCTAGCTTGCCGCCATCCTCTCATAGTTGTTTTTGGATTGTGAGAATTCTTTTCGCCTATCCGGAGCAATTCAAGAGTCTTCTCAGTTTGTTATCCGGAGTCCATCAATTCAGGTTTATTCATTCTCAGCTGTCAGTTATCATTCTCCAATCTTACCGGTGCATCGTTCAAGTGATCTCTAATCAGTTTGTGATCCCTTCGTTCTCATGTACCTAGATTGTCTCAAGTATCTTCGTTCATTTCATAATTCTTACCCAGTGATTCATCCTTTTTACTTCATTTATTTTCAATTCTACCGGTGGTTCGTCGAAGACCTTCTCAAGTTTGAGCTATATCTCTCTTAATCCTTTCTACGGGAATAAGTTGTATGCAATCTGTTTGCTCGTCATCAATTTAATTGGTGAAGGATACACATAATGTAATTCTTATTCTTGTTTCATCCAAGTGATCAATTCCTTCCTTCAGAGTTTTCTCATGACGAATAGATTCTTGATCTATTTGGTTAATCTTTCTTTTACGGAGCTCCAAGTTATTTCAATTATATCATTTCAAAGCTGCATCTAATCATTGCAAGGTTTCAATCTTATTCTTTTCATCCTTCACTTCCTTTTGATCATCCTTTTATTACCAGAGTTCTCACAAAGGCTCTACATGATGGTTCAGGAAGGATTTAATTCCTTCTCCAAGTGTTCATTGAGATTCTTTTCAGAGGAGCTCAAGCATTCTTCATCTTGCATTCCGAAGTGAAATTCGTTCTATCTTATCTTTTGAGGTGCTGTTATGTCATTGTTGATAATTTCCCTTCGTGTTTCATGGATCAGAAGTTTTCCAAGAGTGACATATTTAAATCCATCATTTTCTCTTCGCTCAAGTCATCTTTTCTACCCATCAATTTCTTCGAGCATGAGCTCTTCTCAATCCATCAATATCTTCGTTGGAATTATCTTGGGTTATATTTCACCTAAAGCTCTTCCCTAAGGATCGTGCTATTTATGGTGCTCATAAATGACCCAATTTTTTCATCTATCCTCCAGGTGATCTAGTTTCTCCTCTCCTTGTTAATATCTATCCAATCTATCGTTTACGTTAGTGGAAGTATTTCACCTCTTGGTCTTGAGATGTTTTCTACAAGTCCACTACAACCTTGTTCTTTTCGTTGTTGGTTTTCCAACAACTCCGTGAGACCCTTCTCCTATGGATGCCTTTTTCAAGCTCTTTTGGTGGCAGAAGTTGGCATTTTCTTCTCCATTCTTTTATTTCAATGATCCATCTTCTATTCTCTCTTCCGGAGGCGTTGTGATGTTGCTCTTTTCCCGCATCATCTCGGATGGTGTTCTTTTCGTGCTTACCCATTTAACCGGAGTGTTGTGCCCCTTTGCTCGAGTCCTTTTCATCCTATCAAGTCTTGTATCTTTTTTCAACCGGAGTGTTATACGAATTTGTTCTTCCTTGTTCCTCTTTTCTAACGGAGTGTTCAACTTTGTTCATCTTTGTTGTATTCTATCTTTCTATCAGTTTAACCTCTCAAGGTTCTTTGGTTTCACTCATTGGTCTAAGAAGCAACTTAGTTTTACCTCTCGTCTTCCTCTTTCGTTTTCCCATCGGTGCCATCCTAGATCTTGGGACGAGATCCTCTCATAGTGGTGGAGTGTTGTGACGCCCCAAGACTGGAGCTTCAGATGCCTTCCAGGGTTTCCGGGTTTCGTTGTGTGTTTTGTTTGGTTTGTTGCATTCATCATTGCATCATGTGCATTGCGTCATGTCATCATGTCATAAATCTTTTGCATCTCAACTAAATAAATCGTATGGATCTTTGATCCATTTAAATCGAGGGAAGGATGACTTCTCTTTATAATATATCCTCCCGATATTTGTGGAGCTATTATAAAATAATCCATTCTTATGGAACCACCTAAAACACACTTGCAAAATTTCCCCATGCCTTTGTTATCTTGCTTCTTGACCTCGAACCTTGTCCGTAAATTCTTTCGTCATTTTCCGGAGCTCCACCAAAAATCCGAATATTTTTGGACTCTTCATTACCTTGAACTTATTCAAACCATTTGAATTAAATTCAAATGGATTTGAATTTAGATCTTTCAATTTTGGCCTTCTCTATTTTTCGCGGAACAAACACATTTTTTGCGAGTCCAGGAAATTTATCCCCATGCCTAATCCTTTCTCCACCCTTCCTTTCTTTTTTTCTTTCTTTATTTCCTTTGCTGTTTTTTTCTGGGCTTTAGAAGAGAGGGAGGGAGAGAGAGCCTACAGCACAGCCGGCCTCTGAGCCCGCAGCCCAGTTGCATCGAGGCTAAGGCCCAGCGCCAGTGCCAGTTAACCCTAGCGATCCCCACGCGCTCCCCTTCTCCTCTCGATCCTACTCCCCTCGTTCCCTTCCACCGCCGCCACACATGGATCGCTCACCAGAGGAGGATCCCCGTAGCCCGATCCCCATCTCCCATCTCTCCCTCCTCTCGCTCTCCTCGCAACGCACCAGAGGAGGATCCCTGCGCCCGATCCCTACCCTTGCCTCGTCCCCGGTCGCCTATCCCTACTCCTTCCACGACGCCTGCAACCGTTGTTTCCTGCGTCGAGGAGCCGCCGCGCCAAGTCCCTGGAGCCGCCAGCGAAGGTCGCCCGTTCGCCCGTCGTCTTGCTTCGCTGGAGGAGAGGACCAGCGCCGTCCCCATTCCCTTCGCTCGCGCCAAGCCCTGCCATCGCCGCCATTCAAGTTCCTCGTAGGATCCGGCAACCTCCGCCTCGAAGACGCCGGCTCCGTCCCATTCCGCACATTGTTGTTGCTGCTGGCCATGAGCTCACCTCTGTGACTTCCCCTGCTGCACCCTGCATCCGGCCTGGGACCGGCCCTTCTTTCCGTGTGCACCTCCGGCTGCTGCTGTTGTTGCAACGTCCCTGAGCATGAGCACTTTGCTTTGTCTTCTGCCTCCTGCCGAGTTCGGGTAGCCCCTGCTCGAGCTGCCAAGACGCATCCTGATGTCGCCGAAGACACGTGAACGTCTACACGACGACCGTCGAGTACCTCTTCGTGAGTACCACTACCATCGCCTGGATCCGCCAAGACCATGGAGTAAACGAACAAGTACCCCTACGCGCGAAGACGCCAAGACCGTTTCGGAATTCACCAAGTACCACTACAGCCGAAGACCTCGACGCCCGACGCCTAAAACGATCACCGAACCGGAAATAACGCCAAGTACTAGGTCAACGAGAACCGCCAAGTTTGTCTTCCGCTGTCTCCGAAATTGCCAAGTAACACGACGAACCGAGAACAACTACCGTCGACCTGCATTTTGCCAAGTACCACTACCACCATCGCAAGAACGGGACCGGAAAGTCCGAAGACCCCAAGTACCACGACACCGATGACATGAACACCTACGGAAATTTGTGAGACTAAGAACGTGAACGACTACCGTCGCCACGAGAACGACTACTTCCCACAATGAACCATGAACAACTACTTCCTCTTCCATTGCCGAGAACCACTACCCCCACGACGATCGTGAACGACTACACCGCTTGACCCGAACCACTCCGATAACGCACGCTTCGAAGGTATACCCCGAGACAACCGCCCGTGAACGAATGCATGTGTGATGTATGAGATGCTCGTGTTTGCTCCGTGCTCGAATTGTCGGTGCACGTTGCCCCTCTTTTGCCTTGTCACCATCATCGACTCATGGGACACCCAGTATCCGGGAGCGCCCCACCATCTTTTGCACGCATCCGCACACTTCTCCTTTGTATCGGTATCTCAACCGAGTTACCGGAACCGGAACGCTGCCATGGCACTGTTTTCGTTATCGTTGCTTTGACACCCCTTTGTTTTCCACCACGGTGACAAATGCTTCATAATGCTCTTGTCAACTTTTAATAAATTGCATAAACTTGCACATGTCATCCGCATCATGTTAACAACATCAAGAATGTTTAAAATTGTTGTTTGCATTAATTTGCTAAATGCATATGGGGATTTACCGGAATTGTTGTTTGTTGTTCCGTCCTCATTTAAACTTGCCTAGATAGGTAGTTATCTTTTGCTTCACCCCTTGCCATGCTAACCAACATTTATTATTGTTGAGTACCTAACGAGATCGAACTAAATAAGTCATGTGGTGTTTCGTCAATATGCAACTTGTTGCGTATTGAGCTCCACTTAACTTGTAGTTTTGTTTGTGCCCTTTGCCATGCCATGCTTCATTAAACCGGACATGCATTATACTTGATTGTGCATCATGCCATGTTTATGTGATGGTTGTTTACTATGTTGTTTGCTTCTTTCCGGTGTCGCTTCTTCGTGTTAGTTCCGTTAACGTCGCGTTTGTGAGGATTCGTTTGACTATGTTCGTTTGTCTTCTTGATGGACTCGTTCTTCTTCCTTGCGGGATCTCAGGCAAGATGACCATACCCTCGACATCACTTCTATCTTTGCTTTCTAGATGCTCACTCTTTTGCTATGCCTATGCTACGATACCTACCACTTGCTTATCATGCCTCCCATATTGTTAAGCCAAGCCTCTAACCCACCTTGTCCTAGCAAACCGTTGTTTGGCTATGTTACCGCTTTGCTCAGCCCCTCTTATAGCGTTGTTAGTTGCAGGTGAAGATTGGAGTTTGTTCCTTGTTGGAACATGGATATTTTTGTTGGGATATCACAATATCTCTTATTTAATTAATGCATCTATATACTCGGTAAAGGGTGGAAGGCTCGGCCTTATGCCTGGTGTTTTATTCCACTCTTGCCGCCCTAGTTTCCGTCATATCGGTGTTATGGTCCTGGATTTTGCGTTCCTTACGTGGTTGGGTTATCATGGGAACCCCTTGACAGTTCGCCTTGAATAAAACTCCTCCAGCAATGCCCAACATTGGTTTTACCATTCGCCACCTAGCCTTTTCTTTCCCTTGGGTTCTGCAGACTCAAGGGTCATCTTTATTTTAACCCCCCCCCCCCGGGCTAGTGCTCCTTTGAGTGTTGGTCCGAAATGGGCAGCCTACGGGGCCACCTCGGGGCAACTCGAGGGTTGGTTTTACTCGTAGCTTGACCTATCTGAGTGTGCCCTGAGAACGAGATATGTGCAGCTCCTATCGGGATTTGTTGGCACATTCGGGCGGTGTTGCTGGACTTGTTTTACCGTTGTTGAGGATGTCTTGTAACCGGGATTCCGAGCCTGATCGGGTCTTCCCGCTAGAAGGAATATCCTTCGTTGACCGTGAGAGCTTGTGATGGGCTAAGTTGGGACACCCTTGCAGGGATTTGAACTTTTGAAAGCCGTGCCCGCGGTTATGAGCAGGTGGGAATTTGTTAATGTCCGGTTGTAGAAAACCTAAAGTTTACCTTAATTAAAATACATCAACCGTGTGTGTAACCGTGATGGTCTCTTCTCGGCGGAGTCCGAGAAGTGAACACGGTGTTGGAGTAATGCTTGACATAGGTTGTTCTAGGATAACTTCTTGATCATAGTTTCTCGACCGTGCTTTTTCCTTCTCTTCTCGCTCTCTTTTGCGAATATGTTAGCCACCATATATGCTAGTCGCTTGCTGCAGCTCCACCATCATACCTTTGCCTTACCTATAAGCTTAAATAGTCTTGATCGCGAGGGTGTGAGATTGCTGAGTCCCCGTGACTCACAGATAATTCCAAAACCAGTTTGCAGGTGTCGATGTTACCGAGCAGGTGATGCAACCAAGCTCAAGGAGGAGCTCGATGAAGATCTTGTCCTTTGTGTTGTTTCGTCCTAGTTGATCAGTAGTGGAGCCCAGTCGGGATGATCGGGGATCTGTGTAACATTTGGGGTAGTCTTCTTTTATTTTGGTTCCGTAGTCGGACCTTATGTGCATCTGGTTGATTTAATGCTTTATTCATGTATTGTGTGAAGTGGTGATTGTAAGCCAACTATGTATCTTTTTCCCTTATGTATTACATGGGTTGTGTGAAGATTACCTCTCTTGCGACATTGCCTTCAATGCGGTTATGCCTCTAGGTCGTGCTCCGACACGTGGGAGATATAGCCGCATCAAGGGTGTTACAAGTTGGTATCAGAGCCTTCCCCGACCTTAGGAGCCCCCTGCTTGATCGAATCGCTGGCGTTATTGAGTCTAGAAATGTTTTGAGTCATTTAGGAATTATATATATATCGGAGAGCTAGGACTTCTTTTACTCCTCAGTCCCTTCGTCGCTCTGGTGAGGCATCCTAACATAGAGTTTTGACTCTTCTCTTCTCAAATTTCACTAAAAAAATTTAGGATCACGCGGGTATCTTGGAATCATTCCGATGGTTTTGTGACGAGAACATTGTTCTTGGTGCCTCCTGACATTTAGGGGTTGTGGCAGTGTCCCGGGGAGTTGAGCTCCGAGGTGTTGTCGTCACAATTTTATCGTTGCAGTTCTGGAATACCTGAGTTTAGTTTCGCCGACATCGAAAATCTCCTTTATGCAGTTGTTGGTGAGATAACCTCGACGCCACCCAGTACTAGGGCGGGAGTTCGGGAGTATTGCCATAACTCGTATAACGGATGCTTTTCGAAGGTTGAGGTAAAGGATTTCCGAAGGTTTCTTGGTTATGTGTTGAAGGATGGATACAGCTGGATGTAGGATTTGCTAGTTTTGGGTGAGATATTATGCTTCCCCTGTATACCCAACACCTGATTGCATAATCGGAAAATTTCGGGAGTTTATAAGTGGGAATTCAAGTAGCTCTTAGGATATCTTTCTGACAGATGTATGATATGAAATTGGGGTTCGACGTCTAGTGGTATGCCTATCCACGGTTGGTTTTATAGTGGTCTCGTTGTGTCTTAAAGAGTCCTTGGCTATGCTGACTCGGGGACGCTTCATATGTCATGTGCATTGCCTTGTACATGATGGTGTTGTACGATCGAGCCCGTGTAGGCCCCACCACGAAAACTTCGGACGAAATCTTTATCATATGTTTGTTCTGGCTTATTTTGCAAGCCAATCCTTTGTTTTTGTTTTCAGTTGTGGTATTCGAGTTGCTTCGAAGTCAAATGTTGATTCCATACCTTTCCTAAGAGGTGTTCTCATATTTCTATGCAAATACTAATCCTTCTTGTCCATTGAGATTGTCATGTCAATCCTTTTCAACCGGTGTGTTTATCTTCAAGTGGATCCGATCTTTTCAACATCCACAAGATCCAATTACAGTTCTTCTCAATGGTGTTTGCTTCATCCGTTCCAAGTTGTCTTTGTTTTCCCACCCTCCCACCCTTTTTCTTCAAGGACTTAGATTCCTTATTCAACTATCCATTTTATTGATGGGAACCCAATCCATTCTTTCAGTCAATGTTATTATCCGGTGATTCTAATGAAGATGCTCTTCAAGTCCATCAATGTTCGTTCTCTTTCTTCTCCGGTGGATTCAAGTCAAGCTGTGTTGATCATATCCTTTCCTCGTTTCAAATGTCTTCTCTTGCCGGTGCACCTCTTAATCATCCATTTCTCGCTATTCAATTGTTCCGGAGTGCCAAAGATATCTCAGAAGATTCGTGGTTTCCACTCTGCATTCGTTCAAGATCTTTTGAGAATGTTCTCTCATTCAAGCCATTTAGTTCAACCGGTGCAATCTCCTTTTCAAGTAATCTTTCAACGGTGTATTTTTCAGTGGGCCCTAACCCATAGGTCTTTTTCCAGGATCTTACCTCACTCTTCTTCTTTTCCCGGAGCTATCCTAAATTCTTTTCGAAGTTTGACGTAAGAATGTTTTGTCATCAGTCATATGTGTCTCTCCAAGATCTTTCAATTTTTTTCATCGTTGGTTCAACCTTTCCAATATTAATTCCGGAGTGCCTCAATAATTCATGGTGGTGTTTCTCGTCGTCATTCCCAGATTTTGAAGACCGAAGAAGATTTTTCTCTCAATCTTGCTCCATTCTCTTCAAGATTCATGATGCTAGCTTGCCGCCATCCTCTCATAGTTGTTTTTGGATTGTGAGAATTCTTTTCACCTATCCGGAGCAATTCAAGAGTCTTCTCAGTTTGTTATCCGGAGTCCATCAATTCAGGTTTATTCGTTCTTAGCTGTCAGTTATCATTCTCCAATCTTACCGGTGCATCGTTCAAGTGATCTCTGATCAGTTTGTGATCCCTTCGTTCTCATGTACCTAGATTGTCTCAAGTATCTTCGTTCATTTAATAATTCTTACCTGGTGATTCATCCTTTTTACTTCGTTTATTTTCAATTCTACCGGTGGTTCGTCGAAGACCTTCTCAAGTTTGAGCTATATCTCTCTTAATCCTTTCTACGGGAATAAGTTGTATGCAATCCGTTTGCTCGTCATCAATTTAATTGGTGAAGGATACGCATAATGTAATTCTTATTCTTGTTTCATCCAAGTGATCAATTCCTTCCTTCGGAGTTTGCTCATGACGAATAGATTCTTGATCTCTTTGGTTAATCTTTCTTTTACGGAGCTCCATGTTATTTCAATTATATCATTTCAAAGCTGCATCTAATCATTGCAAGGTTTCAATCTTATTCTTTTCATCCTTCACTTCATTTTGATCATCCTTTTATTACCAGAGTTCTCACGAAGGCTCTACATGATGGTTCAGGAAGGATTTAATTCCTTCTCCAAGTGTTCATTGAGATTCTTTTCAGAGGAGCTCAAGCATTCTTCATCTTGCATTCCGAAGTGCAATTCGTTCTATCTTATCTTTTGAGGTGGTGTTATGTCATTGTTGATAATTTCCCTTCGTGTTTCATGGATCAGAAGTTTTCCAAGATTGACATATTTAAATCCATCATTTTCTCTTCGCTCAAGTCATCTTTTCTACCCATCAATTTCTTCGAGCATGAGCTCTTCTCAATCCATCAATCTCTTCGTTGGAGTTATCTTGGGTTATATTTCACCTAAAGCTCTTCCCTAAGGATCGTGCTATTTATGGTGCTCATAAATGACCCAATTTTTTCATCTATCCTCCAGGTGATATAGTTTCTCCTCTCCTTGTTAATATCTATCCAATCTATCGTTTCTGTTAGTGGCAGTATTTCACCTCTTGGTCTTGAGATGTTTTCTACAAGTCCACTAAAACCTTGTTCTTTTCGTTGTGGGTTTTCCAACAACTCCGTGAGACCCTTCTCCTATGGATGCCTTTTTCAAGCTCTTTTGGTGGCAGAAGTTGGCATTTTCTTCTCCATTCTTTTATTTCAATGATCCATCTTCTATTCTCTCTTCCGGAGGCGTTGTGATGTTGCTCTTTTCTCGCATCATCTCGGATGGTGTTCTTTTCGTGTTTACCCATTTAACCGGAGTGTTGTGCCCCTTTGCTCAAGTCCTTTTCATCCTATCAAGTCTTGTATCTTTTTTCAACCAGAGTGCTATACGAATTTGTTCTTCCTTGTTCCTCTTTTCTAACGGAGTGTTCAACTTTGTTCATCTTTGTTGTATTATGTCTTTCTATCAGTTTAACCTCTCAAGGTTCTTTGGTTTCACTCATAGGTCTAAGAAGCAACTTAGTTTTACCTCTCGTCTTCCTCTTCTGTTTTCCCGCCAGTGCCATCCTAGATCTCGGGACGAGATCCTCTCGTAGTGGTGGAGTGTTGTGACGCCCCAAGACCGGAGCTTCAGATGCCTTCCAGGGTTTCCGGGTTTCGTTGTGTGTTTTGTTTGGTTCGTTGCATTCATCATTGCATCATGTGCATTGCGTCATGTCATCATGTCATAAATCTTTTGCATCTCAACTAAATAAATCGTATGGATCTTCGATCCATTTAAATCGAGGGAAGGATGACTTCTCTTTATAATATATCCTCCCGATATTTGTGGAGCTATTATAAAATAATCCATTCTTATGGAACCACCTAAAACACACTTGCAAAATTTCCCCATGCCTTTGTTATCTCGCTTCTTGACCTCGAACCTTGTCCGTAAATTCTTTCGTCATTTTCTGGAGCTCCACCAAAAATCTGAATATTTTTCGACTCTTCATTACCTTGAACTTATTCAAACCATTTGAATTAAATTCAAATGGATTTGAATTTAGATCTTTCAATTTTGGCCTTCTCTATTTTTCGCGGAACAAACACATTTTTTTGCGAGTCCAGGAAATTTATCCCCATGCCTAATCCTTTGTCCACCCTTCCTTTCTTTTCTTCTTTCTTTCTTTCCTTTGCTGTTTTTTTTTCTGGGCTTTAGAAGAGAGGGAGGGAGAGAGAGCCTACAGCACAGCCGGCCTCTAAGCCTGCAGCCCAGTTGCATCGAGGCTAAGGCCCAGTGCCGGTGCCAGTTAACCCTAGTGATCCCGACGTGCTCCCCTTCTCCTCTCGATCCCACTCCCCTCATTCCCTTCCACCACCGCCACACATGCATCGCGCACCAGAGGAGGATCCCCGCAGCCCGATCCCCATCTCCCATCTCTCCCTCCTCTCGCTCTCCTTGCAACGCACCAGAGGAGGATCCCTGCGCCCGATCCCTACCCTTGCCTCGTCCCCCGTCGCTTGTCCCTACTCCTTCCATGACGCCTGCAACCATTGTTTCCTGCGTCGAGGAGCCACCACGCCAAGTCCCTGGAGCCGCCAGCGAAGGTCGCCCGTTCGCCCGTCGTCTTGCTTCGCTAGAGGAGAGGACCAGCGCCGCCCCCATTCCCTTCGCTCGCGCCAAGGCCTGCCATCACCGCCGTTCGAGTTCCTTGCAGGATCCGACGACCTCTGCCTCGAAGACGCCGGCTCCGTCCCGTTCCGCGCATTGTTGTTGTCGCTGGCCATGAGCTCACCTCTGTGACTTCCCCTGCTGCTCCCTGCATCCGGCCTGGGACCGGCCCTTCCTTCCGCGTGCACCTCCGGCTGCTGCTGTTGTTGCACCATCCCTAAGCATGAGCACTTTGCTTCGTCTTCTGCCTCCTGCCGAGTTCGGGTGGCCCCTGCTCGAGCCACCAAGACGCATCCTGATATCGCCAAAGACACGTGAACGTCTACACAACGACTGCCGAGTACCTCTTCGTGAGTACCACTACCATCGCGTGGATCCGCAAAGACTGTGGAGTAAACGAACAAGTACCCCTACGCGCGAAGACGCCAAGACCGTTTCGGAATTCACCAAGTACCACTACGGCTGGAGACCTCGACGCCCGACGCCTAAAACGACCACCGAACCGGAAATAACGCCAAGTACTAGGTCAACGAGAACCGCCAATTTTGTCTTCCGCCGTCTCCGAAATCGCCAAGTACCACGACGAACCGAGAACAACTACCGTCGACGTGCATTTTGCCAAGTACCACTATCGCCGTCGCAAGAACGGGGTCGGAAAGTCCGAAGACCCCAAGTACCACGACATCGATGACATGAACACCTATGGAAACTTGTGAGACTAAGAACATGAACGACTACCGTCGCCACGAGAACGACTACTTCCCACAATGAACCGTGAACAACTACTTCCTCTTCCATCGCCGAGAACCACTACCCCCACGACGATCGTGAACGACTACACCGCTTGACCCGAACCGCTCCGATAATGCACGCTCGAAGGTATACCCCGAGACAACCGCCCGTGAACGAATGGATGTGTGATGTATGAGATGCTCGTGTTTGCTCCGTGCTCGAATTGTCAGTGCACGTTGCCCCTCTTTTACCTTGTCACCATCATCGACTCATGGGACACCCAGTATCCGGGAGCGCCCCACCATCTTTTGCATGCATCCGCACACTTCTCCTTTGCATCGGTATATCAACCGAGTTACCGAAACCGGAACGCTGCCGTGGCACCGTTTTTGTTATCGTTGCTTTGACACCCCTTTCTTTTCCACCATGGTGACAAATGCTTCATAATGCTCTTGTCAACTTTTAATAAATTGCATAAACTTTCACATGTCATCCGCATCATGTTAACAACATCAAGAATGTTTAAAATTGTTGTTTGCATTAATTTGCTAAATGCATATGGGGATTTACCGGAATTGTTGTTTGTTGTTCCGGCCTCATTTAAACTTGCCTAGATAGGTAGTTAACTTTTGCTTCTCCCCTTGCCATGCTAACCAACATTTATTATTGTTGAGTACCTAACGAGATCGAACTAAATAAGTCATGTGGTGTTTCGTCAATATGCAACTTGTTGCATATTGAGCTCCACTTAACTTGTAGTTTTGTTTGTGCCCTTTTCCATGCCATGCTTCATTAAACCGGACATGCATCATACTTGATTGTGCATCATGCCATGTTTATGTGATGGTTGTTTACTATGTTGTTTGCTTCTTTCCGGTGTCGCTTCTTCGGGTTAGTTCCGTTAACGTCGCGTTTGTGAGGATTCGTTTGACTACGTTCGTTTGTCTTCTTGATGGACTCGTTCTTCTTCCTTGCGGGATCTCAGGCAAGATGACCATACCCTTGAAATCACTTCTATCTTTGCTTGCTAGATGCTCGCTCTTTTGCTATGCCTATGCTACGATACGTACCACTTGCTTATCATGCCTCCCATATTGTTAAGCCAAGCCTCTAACCCACCTTGTCCTAGAAAACCGTTGTTTGGCTATGTTACCGCTTTGCTCAGCCCCTCTTATAGCATTGTTAGTTGCAGGTGAAGATTGGAGTTTGTTCCTTGTTGGAACATGGATATTTTTGTTGGGATATCACAATATCTCTTATTTAATTAATGCATCTATATACTTGGTAAAGGGTGGAAGGCTCGGCCTTATGCCTGGTGTTTTGTTCCACTCTTGCCGCCCTAGTTTCCGTCATATCGGTGTTATGTCCCCGGATTTTGCGTTCCTTACACGGTTGGGTTATCATGGGAACCCCTTGACAGTTTGCCTTGAATAAAACTCCTCCAGCAATGCCCAACATTGGTTTTACCATTCGCCACCTAGCCTTTTCTTTCCCTTGGGTTCTGCAGACTCAAGGGTCATCTTTATTTTAACCCCCCCCCCCCCGGGCCAGTGCTCCTTTGAGTGTTGGTCCGAAATGGGAAGCCTGCGGGGCCACCTCGAGGCAACTCGAGGGTTGGTTTTACTCGTAGCTTGACCTATCTGAGTGTGCTGTGAGAACGAGATATGTGCAGCTCCTATCGGGATTTGTCGGCACATTCGGGAGGTGTTGCTGGACTTGTTTTACCATTGTCGAGGATGTCTTGTAACCGGGATTCCGAGCCTGATCGGGTCTTCCCGCTAGAAGGAATATCCTTCGTTGACCGTGAGAGCTTGTGATGGGCTAAGTTGGGACACCCCTGCAGGGATTTGAACTTTCGAAAGTCGTGCCCGCGGTTATGGGCAGATGGGAATTTGTTAATGTCCGGTTGTAGAAAACCTAAAGTTTACCTTAATTAAAATACATCAACCGCGTGTGTAACCGTGATGGTCTCTTCTCGGCGGAGTCCGAGAAGTGAACACGGTGTTGGAGTAATGCTTGATGTAGGTTGTTCTAGGATCACTTCTTGATCATAGTTTCTCGACCGTGCTTTTGCCTTCTCTTCTCGCTCTCTTTTGCGAATATGTTAGCCACATATATGCTAGTCGCTTGCTGCAGCTCCACCATCATACCTTTGCCTTACCTATAAGCTTAAATAGTCTTGATCGCGAGGGTGTGAGATTGCTGAGTCCCCGTGACTCACAGATACTTCCAAAACCATTTTGCAGGTGCCGATGTTACCGAGCAGGTGACGGAACCAAGCTCAAGGAGGAGCTCGATGAAGATCTTGTCCTTTGTGTTGTTTCATCCTAGTTGATCAGTAGTGGAGCCCAGTCGGGAAGATCAGGGATCTGTGTAACATTTGGGGTAGTCTTCTTTTATTTTGGTTCCGTAGTCAGACCTTGTGTGTATCTGGTTGATGTATTGCTTTATTCATGTATTGTGTGAAGTGGCGATTGTATGCCAACTATGTATCTTTTTCCCTTATGTATTACATGGGTTGTGTGAAGATTACCTCTCTTGCGACATTGCCTTCAATGCGGTTATGCCTCTAGGTCGTGCTCTGGCACGTGGGAGATATAGCTGCATCGAGGGTGTTACAGATTTCTTCCCCCAGCATACATGGTCCCGGTTCGAGCCGGGCTCGCCACCAATAATGGCGGAGAGCAAGCGGAGAGCCTCCCCAATCCCTCCAAAGGAGAGCGGGTATGCCTTGTCCCTTATTTGGTAAGAGGGCTCAGATTTCCGATTCATCCGTTTCTCCGGGGGCTCCTGGAGTTCTACGGCCTCCAGTTGCACAACCTTACGCCTGCCTCCATATTGCATATTGCGGGCTTCGTAGCCCTTTGCGAGCTGTTTTTGGGCTGCGAGGCTCATTTCGCGCTATGGAAGAAGTTGTTCTGCCTCGTGCCCCGTTCCCAGAAGGGGTCGGTATATCAAGTGGGCGGAGCCGAAGTGTGGCGCATCGCTGGGACCGGATACCTATCCGGAACCCCAAAGAAGACGTCCGAAGACTGGCCTTCCGAGTGGTTTTATGTAGAAGACGTCCCCCTCCCGGATCCTATTCGGATTGGCCTTCCTGAGTTCGTCAATGCTCCTTTGAAGAAGCGCCTGAGCTGGCGTCCACGGAGCCCCCAGGAGGAAGACGACAGGGACGTTCTTTACCTGATGAGCCGGATAAGGTCGCTAGCTCAATCCGGATTGACCATGATCGAAGTCATGGCCATATGCATTATGCGGGGGGTGCAGCCGCTTCAATATAGAGGCCACCCCATGTGGGATTTCAATGGGGCGGATGACGCCACCCGCTGCGGCCGTAAAGGGCCGGAATCGGTTGCTGCTCTAGTAAAGATCTTATCCACTTTGTACAAGGAAGAAGAGGAGGAATTCCTCCGCATCAATCCACAGGGCGGATTTTCTATGTACAATCCTCCAAGCTGGGTAAGTTGATACTTTTCCTTGCCCATCCGTTCTGTATTCCCATAATTAAGTATTTCATCTTGCGATTTCAACGCAGGAGGTGCGTAAGGCCGTGAGGGAAATAAACAGCCCTCCTCCACAGCCCGAGGATCCGGAATGGTCCCTCGACCCGGCCTCCCAAGAGGATCCGGACATATCTGTGGAGCTAATTGATGGGATATTTTACCAATCGAGCAACGACAATGCCTTGGTGGCCATTACGGCCGATTATCCTGGGTTACTTCCAGCCTCGCAGGTAACTGAGACCGAAGCCACAGCGCTTTGAAAAGGATCCATCCTCGCGTATTTTTGATTACCGTATACCAACCGTGTTTTGCAGAGGAGGCCCTCAAGGCGGAATACCGAGCCTGCGGCAACTAGCCAACAAGGGGCCGCAAGGCCCAGCAGACTGAAAAGAAGTGCGGTCCGGATTCAGACGCCGGCGCAACGGTACGGTGCGCCATCTTATTCCAAGATATTATTCTCAGAGGCATACTAACGCCCGTGCTCTCTTTAGGAAAAAGAGTGCTCGCCGGACTATATCCGGAGAGGTTGCCAATCGCGCCTCCACCAGCCAGGCTCCAAGGCCGGGTCCGGAAGCGGAGGTGAACACGAGGCGCGCACCGGACGCTCCTCCGACAGAGGATGCGGACAGGCTGTCTGCCACCAATTTCGAGGTGGAGAGTGCCATGAACCACAGGCGTCGCCGGACAGTTCTTCGCGACGCTTGTTTCTCCCAGGAGGCGTTGGAGGCCTTCAACTCGGGAGATGCGTACCTCCGTGCTGCTCAAAATGGTCTAACCAGAGCCACGGAGCAGTATGTAAAGGACATACGGGTGAGAAAATTTGGTGATTATATATACCAGTAGCCCCCGAGACTTGAAACAGTTAAAATAACTTATTTAAGGATCATTTGTTATGCAGGTTCTTACCGAAAAGAATACCCAACTGTCCCAGGAGCTAGAAGAGTGCAAAGCCCAACTTCAGGCCGCACTAGCCGCGGCAGGGGAGCCCAAGGAGACCCCCTCTGGTACTATATACTTCAAATAATAAGTATCATGTAAAGTGCGGCGTGTGTGCAAATCTGACAATAACATTGCAGATGGCGCCGGAGTAGATCCGGATAAGCAACAACTCCTACGCCGGCTAAAGGCCGGCGAGAGCGTGCTTACAAAGGTGAGGCGGGAGAAGAATGATCTCCTAGATGCCAACACCCAGCTGGGCGTGGAACTAAAGGATGTTTGTGCCCAGCTGTCGGACTCCATGAAGGAGAATTGGCAGCTTCGACGCGGCATTTTTAGTAAGTGCTTGAACGAACTTCGAAAAAGAGTTCGGCGAGGAAGTCGACTGACAGAGTTATGTCTGTAGTTATGTTAACAGGGCGTCCTGCAGAGGAAATGCCCGGTTCTACGGGTGACCTTCTTCCCGAGCTCTAACAACTGCACGAACGAGTTCGGCAGGTGATGCAAGGCATTGCCCAGGCCTTGTGGCCATCCGTCTACGTGCCCGAAGGGCTTGGAGATCTTGCGGAGAAGCTGAAGGGAGCGCGGCGGCGCTTCTGATTATGGAAGATATCGGCCTGCCATCAAGGTGCCAGGGAAGCCTGGGCCATGGTGAAGACGCGGTACACGAAGGCTGACCCAAACCATATGGCCGAGGTCAGACCTATGGGGCCCGATGGGAAGGAGATCCCTGTCAGCTTAGTATAAGGCCAAGTAGGATTGGCCGCAAAGTATTCCCAACAGGACTGTAAACTAGACCGCCTATTGGATAGTATTTAACAGGAATATAATCAGTCAAATTGACTATGTAATTTAAAGTGACATGTATAATGCCTTCTAGCCGGATTGTAGATCGTTTGTCGTGGCGGACCTTTTTGCTTCAACCTCGGGACCTGATGGTCCGGAGTGTATCCGAATACCCTCTCGGTTATGTAAGAACCGGGGCATGCATGGAGACCAGGCGTAGGGGTCATTAGTGCTTGAACAGACAAGTGCCCAACTAGTTATGTTATATTACATGGTTAGTAACAAACATCTTCCAGGGAGAATAGTTCCATTAGGGGTTCCTTTCCCTGGGAGGCATGCCCTAAAGTGCATGTCCGGACTGCGAGAAGAGACGCAGAGAGAAAAACATCTAGGGGCGCATAAGTAAAAAGTGTGAAATCATCTTTAGTTCACCGACCGAATATTCCCTTAAGAACGCTAGCTTTCGGCTTCACCCAGTCTGAGGTACACATCCGGCTGACCCGGCAGTAGCAATCGCAGAGGTGCTCCCCTTATGCCCTAGCCGAATTAACGGGAACGTAGGGCATAAATACAAGAGCCAGGCAACCCAGCTTGGCCAAAACTTAAGTCATATCGATGCATATAATGGTGAATAAAGGGTACATGTGGAAGTGTAACACATGTGTTGGGCATGAAGCCCGTATGAATAAGCTTCTGTAAAAGAAGGCCCCAGGTATAATGAGCGCGGATAGCGCGTCAGTTATGTGCGAACAAGGCACAAATGGGCCCTTAAAGGCTGTGAAAGAAAAGAAGGGGAGAAGGAGAGAAATATAGGACAGATAGCGTATAAAAAATGGACAGAGGAAGGAGACGAACACAGAGTCCGGCGCTAGGCGTAGAATCTTCGGAGTCGGGCTGCGTTCCATTGGTTCGGCTTGAGTCGATTATCTGATGCATCCCGCAGACGGTATGCTCCACCAGTCAGGACTTGGTCAATAATGAAGGGACCTTCCCACTTGGGCTTTAGTTTGTCCTGTTTCTTATCCGGCAGGCGTAGAACTAACTCGCCCACATTGTAAGTTTTGGCCCGTACTTCTCTGCTTTGGTATCTTCGAGCCTGCTGTTGATAGAATGCGGAATGGGCTTTTGCCACGTCACGCTCCTCCTCCAAGGCATCCAGAGTGTCCTGCCGATCTAGCTCGGCTTCTCTTTCTTCGTACATGCGCATCTGAGGTGAGTCATGAATTATGTCGCAGGGCAGAACCGCCTCTGCGCCATATACCATGAAGAATGGTGTGTATCCGGTAGTGCGGTTCGGCGTGGTCCGCAGCCCCCAGAGTACGGAGTCGAGCTCCTCTACCCAGTGCGTGTTAGATTCCTTGAGGGGCCGCACTAATCTGGGTTTGATGCCGCTCATGATTAGACCATTTGCTCGCTCGACCTGACCGTTAGTTTGTGGGTGATAGACTGAAGCATAGTTAAGCTTGATGCCCATGTTTTTGCACCAGAGTTTTACCTCGTCGACTGTAAAGTTCGTGCCGTTATCAGTGATGATGCTGTGGGGGACGCCGTAACGGTGTACGACCCCGGATATGAAGCCTATCACTGGTCCGGACTCGGCCGTCTTAACAGGCTTAGCCTCTATCCATTTGGTGAACTTATCCACCATGACCAGTAAGTATTTTTGCTTGTGGGTTCCTCCTTTAAGGGGTCCAACCATGTCAAGCCCCCAGACCGCGAAGGGCCAGGTGATGGGTATAGTTTGGAGGGCGGTGGGTGGCATATGGCTTTGGTTAGCAAAGAGCTGGCAACCAACGCATCGTTGGACTAAGTCCTGAGCGTCTGCCCGGGCCGTCGGCCAATAGAATCCTGTACGGAAGGCCTTGCTTACAAGGGCCCGGGCTGCGGCGTGGTGACCGCCGAGTCCAGCATGAATTTCAGCCAGAAGATTCTGCCCTTCCTCTTCGGAGATACACCTTTGAAGGACTCCGGTGGTGCTTTTCTTATAGAGCTCTCCCTCATGGACTTTATAGGCTTTAGATCGCCGTACTATGCAGCGTGCCTCGTTTTGGTCCTCGGGGAGTTCCTGCCTAGTTAGTTAGGCTAGGAATGGTTCTGTCCACGGGGCGATGACGGCCATTATTATGTGGGCTGAAGGTGTTATTTCGTTGGCAGAGCCTCCAATTATGTCAGAGTGTTCGGTGTCGGGCAGTGCGGCTAGGTCCGGGCTGTTGTTCCCGGGTTCCCCTTCCCATACTACGGATGGCTTGAACAGCCTCTCCAAGAAGATGTTGGGAGGGACAGCATCGCGTTTTGCACTGATGCATGCCAGGACATCTGCTGCCTGATTGTTTTCCCGGGCTATATGGTGAAATTCGAGCCCCTCGAACCGAGCTGACATTTTTAGGACGGTGTTGCGATAAGCTGCCATTTTCGGATCCTTGGCATCAAAGTCTCCATTTATTTGGGATATCGCGAGGTTCGAATCCCCGCGCACCTCTAGGTGTTGAATGCCCATGGATACTGCCATCCGGAGACCATGTAGACGGGCCTCATATTCGGCTGCGTTGTTGGAGTCCGTATACATTATCTGGAGTACGTATTGAACTGTATCTCCTGTTGGGGACGTCAAAATGACGCCAGCCCCCAGGCCAGCCAACAATTTGGAGCCGTCGAAGTGCATGATCCAGCTGGAATATGTGTCGTACTCTTTAGGGAGTTCGGCTTCCGTCCATTCGGCGACGAAGTCGGCCAAAACCTGCGACTTAATGGCTCGCCGTGGCTTGTAAGTTATGTCGAACAGGAGGAGCTCAATGTCCCATTTGGCAATCTGGCCCATCGCGTCGCGGTTGTTTATAATATCGTTAAGTGGTACTTCTGAGGCTACCGTTATCGAACACTCTTGAAAGTAGTGTCGCAGCTTCCGGGATGCCATGAATACCGCGTACGCTATCTTTTGATAATGCGGGTACCATGACTTGCATGGAGTAAGGACAATGGACACATAGTAAACCGGCTTTTGAAGGGGGAATTTGTGCCCGTCCATTTCTCGTTCGACGACGAGCACTGCGCTTACAACTTGATGAGTTGCCTCAATGTATAATAGCATTGGTTCGCCAATGTTTGGTGCAGCCAGAACTGGGTTTTTTGCCAATATGGCTTTTATTTCATCGAGTCCGGCCTTGGTGGCGTCCGTCCACTCGAAGTGTTCGGTGCGCCGGAGGAGGCGATAAAGGGGTAATGCCTTTTCTCCCAAGCGGGAGATAAAGCGGTTTAGAGCCGCCACGCATCTGGTCGATTTTTGTATTTGTTTGAGGTCCTTTGGGATATCCAATTGTGACAGAGCTCGGATCTTGGCTGGATTTGCTTCAATTCCTCTACCGGATACAATGAAGCCCAAGAGCTTTCCGGCTGGTACCCCGAAAACGCATTTTTCCGGGTTGAGCTTGATGTCGTATGTTCGGAGGTTATCGAATGTGAGCCTCAAGTCGTCTACTAGAGATTCGACATGCTTGGTTTTGACGACCACGTCATCTACGTATTCCTCCACTATTTTGCCGATCTGGTTTGCCAGACATGTCTGAATCATGCGCTGATATGTTGCGTCGGCGTTTTTGAGCCCGAAGGGCATTGTGTTGAAGCAGAAGGGGCCGTATGGTGTGATGAATGCTATTGTGGCTTGGTCCGGCTCTGCCATCTTAATTTGATGGTAGCCGGAGTATGCGTCAAGGAAACACAATGAATCGTGTCCTGCGGTAGCGTCGATAATTTGATCGATGCGGGGGAGGGGGAAGGGATCCTTTGGGCAAGCCTTGTTGAGGTCCTTAAAATCAACGCACAAGCACCAGGATTTGTCCTTCTTTGGTACCATCACCAGGTTTGCTAGCCAGTCCGGATGTTTTATGTCTCTGATGAATCCGGCCTCCAATAGCTTGGCTAGTTCCTCTCCCATGGCTTGTCTCTTAGGTTCGGAGAAACGCCGAAGAGCCTGCTTGACTGGCTTGAATCCTTTTAGAATATTTAGGCTGTGCTCGGCCAGCCTGCGTGGGATTCCTGGCATGTCTGAAGGGTGCCAGGCAAAAATGTCCCAGTTCTCACGTAGGAACTCTTGTAGAGCGGCGTCTACATCAGGGTTTAATTATGCCCCGATGGAAGCTGTTTTCGTAGGGTCCGTTGGATGGACTTGGAATTTGATTATTTCGTCCGCCGGTTTAAAGGAGGTGGACTTGGATCTTTTATCGAGTATCATGTCGTCCCTGTTCACCGTGGAGCGCAACGCAGTCAGTTCCTTGGCCGCTAGGGCTTCAGACAGTGCCTCGAGGGCTAGTGCGGCTGTCTTATTTTCGGCGCGGAGTGCTATGTCCGGATCACTAGCGAGAGTGATGATTCCGTTGGGCCCGGGCATTTTGAGCTTCATGTACCCGTAATGGGGTATGGCTTGGAAGATTGTAAATGCCTCCCGCCCTAATAGAGCGTGGTATCCGCTACTGAACGGGGCCACTTGGAACGTGACCTCTTCGGACCTGTAATTGTCCGGCATGCCGAACACCACATCTAGTGTGATTTTTCCTGTATAGCGCGCTTCCCGACTGGGGATTATTCCTCTAAAGGTTGTGCTGCTTCACTCAATGCGGTTCCAGTCTATTTCCATTTTTTGAAGGGTTTCCTCATAAATGAGGTTCAATCCGCTGCCGCCGTCCATGATTACCTTGGTGAGTCGAAAGCCGTCCACTATTGGGCTGAGGACCAATGCGGCTGGTGCTCAGGCTATTCGGAATTTAGGTTCGTCACTGGCGTTAAAAGTAATAGCCGTGTCACTCCATGGGTTTATTGTTGCCACGTGGTAGATTTTGGCAAGGCTGCGGAGTGTTCGTTTTCGCATATTATTTGATGCGAAAGTCTCGAAGACTGTTAATACCGTATTGGTGTCCCTGGGCTGGTGCTCAGTGGCTTCTGGGTTTAGAAGATCTTCGCCACTTTTGGCCACCTGCCGGAGTATCCAACATGCTCTAAGGCTATGAGTTGGTGTGGCGCCCTCTGCACTATGAATTTTACAGGGTCCATTGAGCCATCCCTCCAGTACGGTTCCATGCCCTGTAGAGGGTTTTTGCTTTTTGGTGTTTAACCCGGGTGTCTGGCGATAATGCACCCTTTTATTTCAGACTAGGTTTGTATTCAGGGCCGGATTGTCCCAAATTTTGATTTTGGTTTTCCAGGCGCTTTCCATCGCACAGTACTTTCGCACTATGGACGCCAAGTCGGGAAGCGTGTAATTTCACAGCGACTTATGGCGTTGAGGATCCCCTTGTCCATGCAATTATTGCAGAAGAATGAGATTGTGTCTTCCTCGCGGCAGTCCTTTATCCTGTTGATGACCAGGAGGAATCTGGCCCAGTAATGGTGTATTGTTTCTTCGGGCTCTTGCCTAATTTGGGATAGATCACTTATGTTTGGGTGGGTGGGTGGAATTGAATCTGAAACCTCACCCAATCTGAGACTCAGGGGCCAAGGAGTTTCCGAACTCGGAAGCTTGGATTCTTGGATGTTGTCCAATGAATCTAGCCCGCTGCCTGACTCTAGGTTTAGGGCTTCAGTGACGTCCTCCCCTCCGCGGGTATCCGGCTTGGAGGGATCGAGAATCCGGACATAGCTAGTCCTTAAGATAGATGAAGGGTCGCCGCATTGTTCCTCCACCACTGCAACGTGATGGGTGACCTGGGGAGAGTTAATCTTTCTCAGATCGGGTTTAGGCCCAATCTGATCATAGTCTGTAGCGACTCCCAGGGCAGCGATGCGATCCAAGAGCTCGTTTAGGGAAGAGAGCTCCATTGGATCTAACTGCTCAGTGAGTTTTGAGTTGACGTGAAGATTGCTTTTGATGACCCGAGAAGTCATCGTCGGCGCAGCGGCCGAACAGGCGGTCATAAGAAAACCACCTAGCCGGAGAGTTTGGTCGACAGCTAAAGCTCCCTTAGCAACAGTATCGTCTTTAAAGACGGGATGAGGCATCCTTCCTGATGGCGACGGCACAGAGGAACTCTCAATGAAAACACCAATGTCAGTGTCAAAACCGGCGGATCTCGGGTAGGGGGTCCCGAACTGTGCGTCTAGGCGGATGGTAACAGGAGACAAGGGACACAATGTTTTTACCCAGGTTTGGGCCCTCTCGATGGAGGTAAAACCCTACTCCTTCTTGATTAATATTGATGATATGGGTAGTACAAGAGTAGATCTACCACGAGATCAGATAGGCTAAACCCTAGAAGCTAGCCTATGGTATGATTGTTGTTCGTCCTATGGACTAAAACCCTCCGGTTTATATAGACACCGGAGAGGGCTAGGGTTACACAGAGTCGGTTACAATGGGAGGAGATCTACATATCTGTATTGCCAAGCTTGCCTTCCACGCCAAGGAAAGTCCCATCCGGACACGGGACGAAGTCTTCAATCTTGTGTCTTCATAGTCCAAGAGTCCGGCCAAAGGTTATAGTCCGGCTATCTGGACACCCCCTAATCCAGGACTCCTCAGCTGGCATTGAGAGAATAGAGTTGACGCTTTGCAACTCTAGTGGAGACAGTGACTATATTGCCACATGGATGTGTAAGTTGAACAGACCTGGTGTAACAATCAATCTTGGCATAATGAGCTTTCATCCAGTCCATACCCAAGATGATGTTAATATCTATAGACTTGAGGGCTATAAGTGATGCAAGGAATACAAGTCCGTCAACAAGGATTTCATTACCATGGCTTACGCTAGAAGTTTGCCATTTGGATCCAGGGGTTTGAATTACTAGTGGAGAGGGCATATCACAAAAGGATATGTTGTGCAAGCTGGCATAGCCTTCAGAAATGAAGGAGTGAGATGCTCCGGTATCGAATAGAACCGAAGCTGGATGACAGTTGACAAGGAGTGTACCAATAACGACATCCGGATCATCATGAGCGTCTTTAGCTGAGATGTGATGCACACATCCACGTTCAGTGGGAGCTGACTTGACACTGATCATCTTGCGTGATGGCTTACCACGGCCAACAGACTTCTCAGGCGGGGGTGGAGCATAACGGGCCTGAGAGCAGTCACGTGCATAGTGTCCTGGCTCTCTGCATGTGAAGCAAGTCCCTGTAGTTGGACGTGGACCCGCATTGAAAAGCGGTCTACCAATAGGTCTGGGTGGAGCATACTGCTGAACTGGGTGAGGTGCCACACTACAAGATGGCCTCGGTGTATAACCGGATGGAAGAGCGGAGTTCGGAACCCAAATCCGGTGCTTCTGAGAACTAGAACCGGAGGAACAAACCAAATCACGGGTGTGCTTACGAGACTCCTCGTAAGTGAGTTGAGTTGTCTCTGCATTAATGGCCATGTTCACAAGAGCCTGGAATGTATCACAGTGATGTAGGTGGAGATCACGATGCAACTTGGGGTTGAGACCCTTCTGGAACCTAGCCTGTTTCTTGGCATCCATGGACACTTCTTCCATAGCATAGCGGGCGAGGTTCTCAAACTCTCTACTATAAGCATCAACAGCCATCTTACCCTGTGTGAAACTACAGAACTCTTCTCTCTTGCGGTCAATGAGAGCCTGAGGAATGTGATGCTCACGAAAAGCCTCAGTGAAATCTCTCCAGGTAGGTATCTGGCCAGCTGGTAGCATAGCCTCATAGTTCTGCCACCAAAGACTAGCAGGACCTTCCAGGTGATATGTAGCATAGATGACCTTGTCACCTTCAGCTACGCTCGCGGAACGCAGCTTGTGTGTGATACTACGGAGCCAGTCATCTGCATCGAGTGGTTCAATGGAATGATGGAATGTAGGTGGTTTCAAACCAATGAAATCATATATGGTCGCTGACTCTTTGCACTGGGGTGCGGTGTTCTCCTCGATACGTGCTAACAAACGGCTAGACTCATGCTTGTTCCTCTCCATCTCTAACATGAACTCTGCCAACGAAGACTGGTCGGGAGGATCCTCATCCCTACCATCTCCGTGGTTCCGACTACGAGCAACGGAACTTCGGTTAGCTGACGACATCCCGAGAAACGAAACCAAGGACGGAATCAGCATCAACTATAGGATGGAGAATGTAGCATAAGGAAATTTAGTACCTCTCAAACTCCTAGGACAATTCCGGCAGCATAACGGCAGTAAAATGCTCAAAATGAGACATTCTACAAAAGACGGGGTAGCACCATACTCAACATCATCACTCAAGGTTCTGAGATATTACTAAACAGGCTACACCGGAGGTACTCGAACTGGGATATGACTCTGATCAACCAATCCTAAGAGACTACGGAGTAGTAACATGTGATCCTGATAGACAGAAGAGGAAGCCTAGTTCCTTAACCCCGTAGGAAGATAGGATGACTCAGATCAGAAGGGCATGAGGTAAAAGGAGTAAAAAGAGCCTTACGTTCCCTTCCACAATCAATTCCCTTACATAACTAAAGAATTTCTAGACTCAACTTCGACCAGGTTGGCTTGGAAATCCTACAGGCAGTCAGGCTCTGATACCAAAGCTGTCGGGACCCTGATTCTAAGTCACACCGATCTAGCATGTAACACCTCATATCACTTTGCGGCCTCACGCACGATATTCCCACGGGTGTTGCCTTACCATGGCCCGGGACCGTTTGCGCCTTTTGGCTCACGTATATGATAGTGTCGCTAGCATCCATATGACAGAGAACCCGGGCCGACATGGCTAGTCATGAACCCAAAGCGGCACTAACCTATGGGGACAGGCATACATGATTCACACCGAGCATGTCGGTCAGCAGCGTGTGAATCCGGGCTATAGCACTGGGCTAACAGGACTCCGGGGAACCCGGGCTGTAGCAGGCTAGGCAGGACTCTGGATGTCACCGCATGACATTTCCCCGAGGGGACAGACACAGGAACGAAGCGAAACACATGTCGGCCAGTCAAGTGTCCTGAGCAGTAGTGTTGGGCTATCAGGACTCTGGTGAACTGGGCTGTAGCGGACTACTATGGCTCAAGGAAGCACTAGACTACATTTTCCCATAAGAGAGGCTGCCAAGGATAAACAGCTAGATTGTCGGACCCCACACATAGCAATACACGTCACACGTACGCATAACATGCAAGTATGTGTTGTACAACATGGCATCACAACATAACGCAAACTCATATAGATATAGGCCCAGAAGAGCCACACAACATTAATACAAACAGGGGTCACATGACCCATCATTCAGAGCATACAAGCAACGAAAGCATTACATGTCTGAGTACAGACAACTACAAAAGGAAAAGGCTGAGAAGCCTGACTATCTACAAGACCCTCCCAAGGGTACAAGATCGTAGCTGAGGTAACAAGCTACTCGTCGAAGTCCAAGCGGTACTACTAGTGAGACAGATGTCTCACCTGCAAAACATAAATAAAGCAAACATGAGTACAAAGGTACTCAACAAGACTTACATCAGATCCTATCGTACATGCATTTGTATCAAGAAGGTAATGTGGGGTTTAGTTGCAGCAAGCCAGCTTTGACTCAGTGGCTATCCTGTTCTACGACTACGAGAAACTTCTTTGAGGTGAGAAAGCACACACGAGTCCACTATTCACCACATTGATACACCACTATGGATTCATTCCCGTCTCCCTACGAGAAGGCCATCCATAGCACTCACACTTGTCTTGAGTATTTTAGAGTATCCACTAAGTTGTCTATGAACCACGTAAGCATCCAAGAAGTCCATAACCGAGGACACGGCTATTCGAATAGATCATGATAACCCTGCAGGGGTGTACTTCTTCACACACGCTCTCGCCACTTACCGCCATGTACATGTCATGTATCTCGGCAACCTTCAAGCGGAAGCCTGGCGAGGGTGTCGGCCACGACCTGACTAACCACGCAAGACTCTAGTCTAGGTTTATCGCCTATTCGGGTTCCATCCGCAAAGAGATCCGGCCGGGGTGTCGCTCACGGCCCCAAACAATGTGAGCAGGGTTCCCAAGCTCACCATCCGGGTGCCACTTGGTACACCGTGCCACCTGTGCCTAGTATGTCCCAAGCCCACCCTGTCGGGTGCCACTCGGTAGAAAAATAGCACTACCTACAAACACCAGAAACTAGTTGCAACTCCTGGACAGAGATCAAGTTGGTTAATAAGTCGAGAGGGGTCGAGTTACCAGAACCCAATGTGTGGTAGTAGCTAGTCATTGGACAACATACACAGAACTCAGTGCTTAAGGACGGTTCCAGTGAGACAACCCACCATGTACTCCTACATGGCCTCTCACCGCTAGCTTTACCAAATCGTGTTCACACACTTAACTCTCAGCATCAGAACATATCATAACACTCCAATCCATTCCCAATGAATCAGACCTGACACAACTCTAAGCAATAGCAGGCATGACATGGTAGGAACACAACATGGCTCAATCAACTCCTACACATGCTAGTGGGTTTCAACTATTTACTGTGGCAATGACAGGTCATGCAGATGAATGGGTTCAACTACCGCAGCATAAAGTAGCAGTTGAATCGTTGTTGTCCTAATGCAATAACAAAGAGCAAGAGCGAGAGAGTGGGATTGTATCGGAATGAACAAGGGGGTTTTGCTTGCCTGGTAGATCAACAGGGGGCACTGCTCCTTGGACAGGTACTCTGGAACACTCTCCGGAGCAGGACCTATCGAGAAGGAACGGTGTCGACAATCAAACACAAGCATATGCAACAATATGATGCATGAATATGGCATGAATATGTGATGTGTTTTGAGCTAAAGCATTTAGCATTCAACTTGGAAGAGGTCCATTTGAACCAAAGGTTCAAATGCAACTCTAATTTAAGTCTCTTAAAATGCCATAGATGTGTCTTCTCATATACAGCATGTATAAGTTGGTTTGTCATGCATGAAACTAGTACAGATGGATATATTGAATTTTTTTGATAATTTTTCATATATAACTTATTTCAATCTGAGCTACGGTTGAATTTCTATGAAATTTTGAAGTTTATAACAATTTCTGGAATTTCCTGATTTGTTTTAAAACCAGAAAAGAATAATTGCATCAGCAGGTCAACGGCGCTGACCGGGTCAAACCTGACGTGTGGGGTCCACACGTCAGTGTCACAATTAACTAACAGGGTTAGTTTTATCTTAATTGGAGGATTAGGGCGTTGGGGCCCACTGTCAGTGTCACGGGTTTAGTTAACTGGTGATTAGCTTAGGCTAATCACCTGGCCGACGGGGTCCACCTGTCAGGTCGGCAAGGTCGTAGCCGGCGACCACGGGACACGGCGGTGTCCGTGTTACAGGCCACGAGGGTGGCGGCTAAGGGCACCGGGGCGTAGCCCGGGCTCTCCCGCACCCAGTGGGGCAGGTGGGAGGCGGTAGGGACGCCGGAGCGAGGCTCGCGGCGGCGGCTAGAGTTTGGCTCCGGTGGAACTACGGCTAGGGGCATCGGAACAGCAAGGGAGAAAGGGGGTTCGACGGAGGGGCTCACAGAGGATCCGGGGAGGCGTCAGGGAGCTCGGGGGGAGGTCCTGCAGGCGACGTGTGGCCGGTGGAGATCCGCGGCGGCCGGCGGTGAAGAAGACGATGGAGGCGGCGATGCAGGTCATCCTAGCGCTCGGGGCCAGGGTGGGGCGAAGCAGCAGACGATGCCGGAGCTTGCAGACAAGGTGGGGATGCGAGGGGAAGGCGGTAGCTACGACGGCTACGAGCTGCGGCGACGGCATCGCTCGGTCGCGGGGAGAGGGAGAGATCCAGGGGAGGAGGGAGAGAGAGAGAGAGAGAGGTGCGGGGCGACGCTGGGCGCTTCTGGCGGGGCCAGGTCGAAGAGGGGAGAGGGCAGGCAGGCAGCTGTCGTGGTGCGCATGCGCGCGGCGTGCGGCGACCATGCGCCCTGTCCCTCTGGCGCGAGGAGGGGGACGACTAGCGCGGCCAGCTGGCTGGGCCGGCCTGCTGGGCCGCACAGTGCCAGGCCGCAAGTGGCCTAGGTAAGTCCAGGTAAGGGTTTTCCCCTTTTTGTTTATTTTCTATTTTGCTGACATTTGTTCTAGTTTAGTAGAATACTAAATCATTTTATTTTCTTATGCCAATTTTTGTAGGAGCTAGTGGTATTATTCGAGAGCTCCTCATAAACTAGCATAATTTTTGGACAATATTATATATATAACAATATATATCCAAAGCAAATAATTACTGCATTAATTCCAAATGGCCAAAATAGATATTTATGAGCTCCTAAAAATATTGGTTTGATTTTTACCTCTGCCCAATATTTTCAGAGAGAGACATGAACATTTTCTTGGACCCTTTTGGAGCAATTTTTATCTAGGTCATTTCCAGAAATGAATTCTGAGGGTTTCACAAATCCCCATTTCAAATTTAAATAAAATTTAAACATTATGCACACATGACCAGCTAGTCTAGGTCATACCAGAACTAGGGATGTGACATTATCTTTACACCAAAGTTGGTTGAAGCCCTCGAGGAAAATCGTTTGAAGACTTCCTGCACTTCACGTTTGTAAGTGACAATATGCACCCATGTGTAACGAGTGTAATCATCAACAATAACAAAGCCATATAGAGATGCTTCATTAGTGAATGCATAATAATGGTTAGGACCAAAGAGATCCATGTGAAGCAATTCAAATGGTCGAGTGGTAGTCATGATAGTCTTCGCGGGATGCCTGGCCTTGGTCATCTTTCCAGCTTCACAGGCTCCACACAAAGTGATCCTTGAGGAATTTGACATTCTCAATGCCAATGACATGCTTCTTCTTCGCGAGCGTGTGCAAGTTCCTCATGCTAGCATGACCTAGTCGTCGATGCCATAGCCAGCCTTCTGAAGCTTTTGCAAGTAGACATATAGCTGGTTGTGGTCCTGTAGAGAAATCAACAATATACAGATCTCCTCTCCTAAAGCCTTCGAAGACTTTGGAATGTTCAACTTCCATGATCACAACACAACGATACTTGCCAAAGATAACAACCATATCAAGATCACAAAGCATTGAGACTGACATGAGGTTGAATCCTAAGGACTCGACAAGCATGACTTTGTCCATGTGTCGATCCTTTGAGATCGCACCCTTACCAAGACCCACTACCTTGCTTTTTCCTTTGTCAGCATAGGTGATATGCTTCAGATGCGATTGAGATAAGGGAGTGTCCACCAATAGATTCTTGTCACCAGTCATGTGATTTGTACATCCACTATCGAGGGCCCACTCGGTGGCTTTAAGTTGATCATCCTGCAGATGAATTAGTGCAGCTTACGAACTCATATACTTCATCAGTGAAGAATATGACATCAAGTTCATCAGATCAATTTCATCAAGCAATGGAATAGATAAAACAGAATGAGTACGTGAGAAATGAAAATTCATTTCTTCATGATTAGCTTGCGTCCTTTCAAGCATATTTAGGTCTCCAACAAATTCTTCAGATGTTTAAGTTCGTTTGGAGACCCGACCCTGCATAAGAGATTAGTTCCTTTTCTTCACCACCCACATCTGAAGGGGTGGCAAAGAGTTCATCATTTTGCGAGCTCCATAAGAGAAAGGTGGCATCGAAGCCAGTCCACTTCGTTTCACATAAGAGGAGTTAGGGTAAGCACATGAATAAGCAGAGAAATTCTTCGAGGACTTATGAACATAATGGTTAGAAGAATAATGCACATATTCATAGCCCTTAGTTTTTCCCTGCGAAACAGAGGCGTTAGCACGATGATGTTCATATGAGGACTTTGATCCTTTTGAGTAATTTGATCCACGTGAGGAATTTGGTCCATATGAGGACTTGGATCCATATGAAGAATTTGGTCCATATGAGAAATTTGATCTGGGGTTCCTATTCTGCACAGGTGGTGTCATGATGACATTCACCTGAAGACTTTCAAGGCACCTTTTGGGAACCCAGATTTTCTTCATAGGAGAACCGTTCCTGCAGTTAGTGCCAACATATCTAGCAAATACTTCACCATTCTGATTTTTGAACAGTTTATAGTTGGAGTCAAATGACTCATCAGAAGAATAAGGAGATTCACATGTAAAGCCAGATAAAGTAGATGGATCTACTAGAGCTCCCTTTGCAGCAACCCATGAGGTTTTGGGGTACTGCTCAGGCTTCCAGTATGTTCCATCAGCATTGAGTTTCCTCTCAAAGGCAATACCCTCTTTCCTAGGGTTCCTATTGAGGATCTGCTTTTTAAGCACATCACAAAGAGCCTGATGCCCTTTGAGGCTTTTGTACATGCCTGTTATATACAATTCCTTCAGCCCTGCATTGTCAGTGATACTAGCAATATCCTCAGATGAGGAATTAGTGATAGCAAAGACAGGTGAAGAATTTGTAGCAGTCCAAGCATTTGAACATTTAGGTGAAGAATTAGCAGATTCAAGTTCAATGCACTTCAAACATGGAGGAAAGAATTCTTCCTGAGCAACGTTGATTTGTTGAGCAAGTAATGAATCACGCTCCTTCTAAAGATCTTCATAACTCTCCCTTAACTTTTCAAGATCTCGCTTTCTTTGAAGAAATTCATAAGAAAGCTTCTCATGATCAGATAAGAGAGTGTTATGATGACTTTGAAGGTTGTCAAACTTAGACTGAAGTCTCTGAAGATTTTCAGTCAAGGTTTTAGTGCGATCCATTTCTTCACCCAACATATCATCACTTTTGTCTAGCATGTTTTGAACCTTTTCAAAAGCCTTTTGTTGTTTCACAGCAATCTTAGCAAGTTTAGAGTAGCTAGGCTTGAGATTTTCATAAGATTCATCCTCACTTGATTCAGAGGAGGGATATTTGAGTACCTTGGCACCCTTTGCCATGGAGCAATAGGTGGGAGCATAGTCATCATTGCCTTCGTCGGCATTGTTGGTGAAGCCATTTTCTTCGGAGTTGAAGATCGACTTGCTGACGAACGCAATAGCGAGGGCTAGGCTCGCCACACCATATTCTGACTCCTCAGATGCCTCCTCTTCCTCATGTTCCTTAGATTCAGCTTCAGAGTCCATTTCCTTGCCAATGAATGCCCAAACTTAAAACTGCTCTTCTTGTTATATGAAGACTTTGAGGATTTTGATGATGACTTTGAGGATTTCTTCTTCTTCTTCTTTGATTCATCAGAACTGTAATCCTTGTATTTCTTCTTCTTTGATTCCTTTTCCCACTAAGGACAATCTTGAATGTAGTGACCAGGTTTCTTGCATTTGTGGCATAGCCTCTTCTTTTAGTCACGGGATGAGGAATCATCACTTCTTGAGGATTTTCCAAAGCGACCACACCTTGAGAACTTCTGGAATTTCTTCACAAGCATTGCTAGCTCCTGGCTCAGTTCTTCAGGATCCCCAAGGCTGCTACCAGAGTCTTCGCCTTCAGATTTAGACACTGCCTTGGCCTTCAGGGCGCGTGATCTGCCATAGCTCGGACCATAGAGATCTCTCTTCTCAACAAGCTGGAAATCATGAGTGTTTAGCCTTTCGAGGATATCAGCGGGATCAAGTGACTTGTAGTCTCCACATTCTTGTATCATCAGTGCCAAAGTATCAAATGAGGAATCAAGCGATCTCAGCAATTTCTTCACCAGCTCATGGTCGGTGATGTCAGTGGCACCAAGTGCTTGAAGCTCATTTGAGATGTCAGTGAGGCGATCGAAGGTTTGCTGATCATTTTCATTGTCGAGTCTTTTGAAGCGGTTGAAGAGATTGCGAAGAACGTCAACTCGAGAGTCACGCTGTGTTGAGACTCCTTCACTGACTTTGGACAGCCTATCCCAGATAAGCTTAGTTGTCTCCAAAGCACTCACTCTGCCATACTGCCCTTTGCTCAGATGGCCACATATGATGTTATTCGCTTGAGAGTCGAGTTACTTGAATCTCTTCATGTCAACAGTGTTGATGGTAGGAGTGATAGAGGGAACACAATTTTCCACAACATACCAGAGATCGTTATCAATTGCCTCAAGATGCATTCGCATCTTATTCTTCCAGTAGGGGTAGTCCGTCCAATTGAAGGTAGGACACCCAGCAGAGACCTTGATCATACCTGCGGTTGACATAACTAAAACTCCAGGCGGTTAAACTAAAATCACACAGAATAAGGGAGTACCTTGCTCTGATACCAATTGAAAGTGCGTTAAGTCGACTAGAGGGGGGTGAATAGGCGACTTTTATGAATTCTTCACTGAGGAATTTCAGGGTGAGGAAATTCCTAAGAGAAGAACTACTTGTAGCGGAATAAGTACTCAAATGCAAACATAACAGAACATAAGCATGGTCATCATGATGAAATGAAAACACACACACAGTACAGAAAGCGTAAACATAGGATAAACAGGATGAAGACAAACTGAAGAAATTGAACTGAGGAAATTGAGAAAGTCTTCAGTCAAAGTCTTCAAACAGATATGAACAAACACTCAACATAGTAATGAGAAAAAATGAAAGAGTTGAGGAAATAGAACTAGTAGGCTTGGTGAAGACAATGATTTGGTAGACCAGTTCCAACTACTGTGACCGTTGTACGTCTGGTTGGAGCGGCTAGGTATTTAAACCCGAGGACACACAGTGTCACGCCCAAGATGCGATCCTATCCTAAAGGAACTCGAAGGTCCCACCAAGGATAGAAGCGCATCTTGAAGACGCTTTTGCAAGGTGGATATCATTACATCAACATTACATAATAGTGGGGATACAAAAGACATACAATGTCACATGAATACAACAATACATCATACATAAGATCAACATTCGACTATGGATGAAACATAAACAGAAACTCAAACAATATCCACCCTGATAGCCCAGGTTGCCGACCTGGAACCTATCCCCTGATCGAAGAAGCAGAAGAAGAACTCCAAAACAAGTAAACATCGCTCTCGCGTCATGATCATCGCATAACCTGTACCTGCAACTGTTGTTGTAGTAAACTGTGAGCCACGAGGACTCAGCAATCCCATTACCATGGGTATCAAGACTAGCAAAGCTTAATGGGTAAGGAAGGGGTAAAGTGGTGAGGTTGCAGCAGCGGCTAAGCAATGTATGGTGGCTAACTTACGCAAATAAGAGCGAGAAGAGAAGCAAAGCAAGCGGTCGTCAACAAGTAATGATCAAGAAGTGATCCTGAACTCCTACTTACGTCAAACATAACCCAGAAACCGTGTTCTCCTCTCGAACAACCCCGAAAAGAGACACTCATGGTCACGCACACGGTTGGTGTATTTTACAAGAGTTTACTTCAAGTTTACTACAACCGGACATTAACAAATTCCCATCTGCCACATAACCGCGGGCACGGCTTTCGAAAGTTCAAAGCCTGTAGGGGTGTCCCAACTTAGCCCATGATAAGCTCTCGCGATCAACGAAGGATATTCCTTCTCCCGGGAAGACCAGATCAGTCTCGGAATCTCGGTTTACAAGAAATTTTGGGAATGGTAAAACAAGACCAGCAAGACCTCCCAGCGTGCCGAAATCCTGATAGTAGCCGCGCGTATCTCGCCTCAGGCCACGACCGGATGAGCAGTCCATACAACTAAAACCAGGCCTCGAGTTTCCCCGAGGAGGCGCTGCAAGGGGCTCTAGTTTGGACCAACACTTAGACAAGCATTGGCCCGAGGGGGCTAAAATAAAGATTACCCTCAGGATGCGCGACTCCCAAGGGAAAAAGGTAATAGGCAGAGGCAAATGTAAAACCAATGTTGGGCCTTGCTGGAAGAGTTTTATTCAAAGCGAACTGTCAAGGGGGTCCCATAAATCAGCCAACCGCGTTAGGGACGCAAAATCCAGGAACATAATACCGATATGACGGAAACTAGGGCGGCAAGAGTGGAACAAAACACCAGGCATAAGGCCGAGCCTTCCACCCTTTACCAAGTATATAGATGCATTAATAATATAAGAGATATTGTGATATCCCAACATAAACATAATCCAACATGGAGCAATCTTCATCTTCACCTGCAACTAGCAACGCTATAAGAGGGGCTGAGCAAATGCGGTAACATAGCCAAACAACGGTTTGCTAGGAAGGGTGACAAAGGTTAGAGGTTCATGGCAATTTGGGAGGCTTGATAAGAAAGTGGTAGGTAACGCAACAAAGCGGTAGAACGAAACAACTAGCATAGCAATGATAGTAGTGAGATCCAAGGTGACGGTCATCTTGCCTGAAATTCCGCTAGGAAGAAGAACGAGTCCATGAAGAAGATGAACGGACGTAGTCGAACGAATCCTCACAACTCCGGAACGAAACCGAAGCTAACGAGAGAAGCAAACCGGAAAGAAGCAAACAACATGGTAAACAACCCTCACATAATCATGGCATGATGCACAATCAAGTATGATGCATGTCCGATTTAAAGAGGCATGGCATGGCAAAGTGCAAGAAACAATACTACAAATTAAGTGGAGCTCAATATGCAACAAGTTGCATATTGACAAAACACCACATTGACATATTTAGTTTAATCTCGTTTAAGCTACCAAACAATATTAAATGTTGTTAAACATGGCAAGAGGTGAAGCATAAGTAAACTAACTATTTATGCAAGTTTAAATGAGGCCGGAAAATCCTCATGTGCATATTTGAATTTGGTATTGTTCTGCCCTTAACCATATTTTATTGTTGTTAAATAGGAAAATAAAGTGCACCATGTTAAACTAGGCATTTTTCCACCCCATTTACATATAAAGTTTATTTAAAACCGAGCTACGGTTATTTAGTTATGAAATAAATCATTTTAGCATGGCATTTGAGCAAATTTAATCAAACAGCATTTTAAACATTTCAAACATGGATGAAAGTGGCATAATGTGAAACTAGATGAAATTCTAAGCATTTTACATATATAAATTATTTACATATGATGCACCACTTGTGAGTTATTAATGCATGAACTCTAGGGGTTTTTCTGCAAAACTGCACTCTCTGGAAAAATACTAAAATCGCAGATCTGAAAAAAAATAGGAACTGGGCCGAAACAGGGGGCGGCTGGGCGCTCACCATGGGCCTTGCCCTGGAACTGTGGAGAGGAGGAGGTAGGCCGGGACGCTGGGCCTTGGGGAGGCGCTGGCCCACGCAGCAGGGCGACGGGTCAACGGCGCGGGCGAGCGGGACGAGCGGAAGGAGAGAAGCGGTCAACACGGCTGTGCAACTGCAGCCTCCTCCTCTCGAACATAGGCAGGAGCGGGACTTGGCGGCGTCAGGCGACGGGGATCCGGTCGAGGACAGCGTCGGCGGGGGCCGGCCGGAACAGGACTGGGACGACGGGATCTGACGAAGGGGCCGGATCTGGAGCGAACGGTGGCGGCTTGAGGCGCTAGTGCGGGCAGAGCTCAGCGAGGCCATGGCGCGGGGGTGCTCCTATCGACAGAGAAAGGGAGAACAGAGAGAGATGAGAGAGGGGAAATGCTAGGAGGAAACGGAAGAAATAGGTGGCACGACGGGGCGGCGCGGGGCCTCACCGGAGAGGCGGCGACGACAAGGCGAAGCAAAGGCAAGCCGGCAGCTTGCCTTGGGACGACGGCTCCATGGGGATGGGGACGAGGGCACCTCCTCGTGGCTTCCAGCTGACAGAAAGAGAGAGATATGCAAGGATATGAAAGAGGGAGAAATGGGAGGAGCACGGGAAGGAGAAGAAGGGGGGCGACGCTCATCTGGTTGGCTGCTGGGTGTGCCGGCGACGTGGCTGGCCGGATGGAGGCGGGGACGCGGGGCTCCTGGCGAGCACCTACTCGGGAGAGGATCGAGGAAGCTTGCGAGGTTGGGGATGAGGTCGAGCGCGGGAGGCCGGCGCTGGGTTGCTGTGGGAGCTCCTGGACAGGGGCTCGATCAGCGCAAGCAGGGGGATCGAGTGAGGTAGGAGGAGAAGCGAAGAGCTTGGGCACTTCTCAGTTGGGAGGATTTGGATCAGGAAGGATCCCGAGGTGGATGCGGGAGAGAGTGGCGGCGGCTAGGAGGATCCCTAGAAATTAGGGATTTGGTCTCGGTTTAGACTAGTATATATAGCGGGTAGGTTAGGCTAGGGGCTATCTCGTCCCTCCGATCGTAATCGGACGGACGGAAAATTAGGCTAGGGAGAATCCAACAAAGAAACGAAGATACTTTCGGGATGTTTAGGGATGATCCGGATCCATCGGTAACGATAGAGCGGGTCGGGTTCGGAGCAGTTTCGGACACGCACACGAGGGGTCAAGAGAGTTCAACGAGGACAAGGGCCTGACAAAATGACAACGGAGGCATAGAGAGAAAGGGCAACTGCGAACGACTACGAGTTTTTTTGAAAACATGCAAATGCAATGTGCATGATGCTATGAGATGAGATGCATGACATGAACAAAATGCAAAACAAAAGACAAAACCCAACCACGAAGGAAATATCATATCGCATCTCCGGAAAAGGCAAGAGTTGGAGTTACGAATATGGAAATTTGTATCCGGGGCGTTACAACACTCCACCACTACGAGAGGATCTCGTCCAGAGATCTAGGATGGCACCGAAGAGAAACAAAAGAGGAAGAGAAGAGGTAAAACTAAGTTGCCTCTTCGACAAATGAGTGAAACCAAAGAACCTTGAGAGTTTGAAAAGTTGAAAGAGAAAACACAACGGAGTTGAACACAATTGAGAGCACTGCGGTAGAGAATAGAAAGAAGGAACACCATGTGAACCTTGGAGGCTGCAAAGCTATGAATGACAAGTACCAAGGACAAGAAGGAATTGGAACAACTCTGGTTGAAACGAGATAAACAAGGGACAAGGAAGAACAAATTCGGACAACACTCCGGTTGAAAAGAGATGCAAGACTTGATAAGATGAAAAGAACTTGAAGAGATGACACAACACTCCGGTTAAATGGATAAGCACGAAAAGAACATGATCCTCACAATTCGAGGGATGAGTGAAAAGAGCAACATCACAATGCCTCCGGAAGAAAGAATAGAAGATAGATCATTGGAATAACAGAATGGAGAAGAAAATGCCAACTTCTGCCACAAATGAGCTTGGAAAGCATCCTTCCAAGAAGGTTACAACGGGGTTGTTGGAAAACCCACAACGAATCGAATAAGCTTGTAGTGGGCTTATGGAAAACATCTCGAGACTATGGGGTGACAACCGGCCACTAATGGAAACCATTGATTTGATTGAGAGCACCAAAGAGATGAAAAACTTCTTCACCGAGATGAGAAGGAGAAAATTGGAACATTGATAAGCACCACAAATAGCTACATTCCTTAGGGAAGACTGCGGGTGAGATATAACCCAATATAACTCCAACAAAAGATTGATTGGTTGAAAAGATCTCTTGAACGAACAGAAAATGATGGATTTAAATATGTCAGTCTTGAAAACTTGTGAATCATGAGACACGAAGGAAAATTATCAAGAATGGCATAATACCGCCGCAAAAGATAAGGTAGGAAGAATTGCACTTCGGATGCAAGATGAAGAATGCTTGAACTCCTCAAAACAAAACATGTGTTGGGCACCATGTTTATTTTAGAGTATAGCTTGGCGGGTCATAACTTCGAGAGAAAAACTTGAAGAACAATTGAAGAATGAAAGGAATCCTTGATGAACCACCATGTAGAGCCTCTAGTAAACAAAAGGATGAAAAGAATAGGATTCATGCCTTGAAATGATTTAGATGGAGCTTCGCGATGATAATGCGAAAAACTTGGAACTCCGGAAAAGAAAAGATGAACAACTTGGAATCAAGAGATTATTCATCAAGAACAATCTTCGAAAAGAAGAGATAAATCGACTTGATGAAAGAAGAATAAGAATTATGTTATGCTCATCCTTCATCAATTAAATTGATGAGAGCAATGGATCGCATACAACTTATCCACGATGGAAATGATTAAAGGGAGATATAGCGCAACACTTGGGAAAATCTTCATGACACCGGTAGGATTTGGAAAGAACGAATGAGTTGATACGATAACCACAGAAAAGAAATCTTGAATGAACCACCATCAGAAATGAAAAAGAACGAGGAAAATAGGATGAATCGTCGGGAGGAATTAGAAAAGCATGAAGATGCTTGAGAGAACTTGATACCGCGGAATGAAGAGGTCTCGAACTGATTACAGATTACTTGAACAAAGCACCGGAATAATATTAAGACGGACGAAGGGGCACGGATATAGAATAACTGGAGAACGAATTTGAAAACTTAGAACGAAGAAATATTCCGAAAAGATGACCTCCGGATGATCGAGAGGGAAAACAACTCCTGAAATACTCCGGATGGAAGAAAAGAATTTCTGACAAACGGGGTAATTTGCGAGGATAACAAGACATAGAACCACGCGTCCTCGAGAGAACGGGCAAGATTTAGAGGAAAAACTCTTCTTTGGTCTTCAAATGTTGAGAATGACGACGAGAAACACCACCAAAAATTGTTGAAATACTCCGGGAGAATGAAAAGCGAAGAGGTTGAGCCAACAATGAAAATGATTTGAAATCGATCTTGGAAAAGCATCTGACTGATGAAATTCATACTTACGTCATACTTCGAAAAGAATTTAAGAATAGCTCCGGAAAATCAGAAGAGTCAGGTAAGATCCTGGGAAAGACTTGTGGGTTAGGGCCCACTGAAAGAAACACCGTTGGAAAGGATTGTTTGAATGAGAAACGATGCACCGGAACAATTGAAAGATTTGAATGAGGTGACAACCTCGAAATAATTGAATGCAAATACGAATGATAGGATGACGAGAGGAGGAACGAGCAAGGGGAAACACTTCGGTCGAGGGAAATAATATGATCGAACCGAGAAAATTGAGTTGAATCCACCGGAAAGAAAACAAGACAAGCATAGATGAACCCGACGAGAATTCACCGGTTGAGACAACTGAGGAAAGACTGAAGATACTCCGCACAAATGAAATTGATACTTGAATAGAGACTCAGACTCCGGGAATAAAAAGGGTGGGAGGGCCAGAAAACACAGGCAACTTGAACGGGGAATCGACGAGTAACTTGAAGAGAAAAAAGACCGATTGAAATAATTGAGGGAAAAAACAAAGGCTTCGCACGAGTAGGAAGGACACTCAATTACGTTCTCCTGTTTCGAGAAGAAAAAGGGTGGGCGGGTGGGAAAAACAAGGACAACTTCGGACAGGGAAACAACATCGATTGAAAAGAACTGAGGATTGATCTTGCAAAATATGAAGAGGATCGAATGACTCAAAGAGAAGTGCGCCGGATTGAAAAGAGGATGGACAACGAACGAAAACTAACCGCGTGATCCTAAAGAAAAATTTGAACAAGAAGAGAAGTAGTTCCAAAACACCTACGTCAAGATTTCTCACCAGAGCGACGAAGGGGCAGAGGAGTAAAAAGAATTCCTACTCTCCGATATAACTAGACTCCGAAAAAGTTTTCTTCTAGACTCGACATCGGCCAAAACTACACGATCAATCAAGGGGGCTCCTAGGGTCGGTCGAGGCTTTGATACCAACTTGTCACACCCAAGATGTGACCCTATCCTAAAGGAACTCGAAGGTCCCACCAAGGATAGAAGCGCATCTTGAAGACGCTTTTGCAAGGTGGATATCATTACATCAACATTACATAATAGTGGGGATACAAAATACATACAATGTCACATGAATACAACAATACATCATACATAAGATCAACATTCAACTACGGATGAAACATAAACAGAAACTCAAACAATATCCACCCTACTAGCCCAGGCTGCCGACCTGGAACCTATCCCCTGATCGAAGAAGCAGAAGAAGAACTCCAAAACAAGTAAACATCGCTCTCGCGTCATGATCATCGCATAACCTGTACCTGCAACTGTTGTTGTAGTAAACTGTGAGCCACGAGGACTCAACAATCCCATTACCATGGGTATCAAGACTAGCAAAGCTTAATGGGTAAGGAAGGGGTAAAGTGGTGAGGTTGCAGCGGTGGCTAAGCAATGTATGGTGGCTAACCTACGCAAATAAGAGCGAGAAGAGAAGCAAAGCAAGCGGTCGTCAACAAGTAATGATCAAGAAGTGATCCTGAACTCCTACTTACGTCAAACATAACCCAGAAACCGTGTTCTCCTCTCGAACAACCCCGAAAAGAGACACTCACGGTCACGCACACGGTTGGTGTATTTTACAAGAGTTTACTTCAAGTTTACTACAACCGGACATTAACAAATTCCCATCTGCCACATAATCGCGGGCACGGCTTTCAAAAGTTCAAAACCTGCAGGGGTGTCCCAACTTAGCCCATGATAAGCTCTCGCGATCAACGAAGGATATTCCTTCTCCCGGGAAGACCCGATCAGTCTCGGAATCTCGGTTTACAAGACATTTTGGCAATGGTAAAACAAGACCAGCAAGACCTCCCGGCGTGCCGAAATCCTGATAGTAGCCGCGCGTATCTCGTCTCAGGCCACGACCGGATGAGCAGTCCGTACAACTAAAAGCAGGCCTCGAGTTTCCCCGAGGAGGCGCTGCAAGGGGCTCTAGTTTGGATCAATACTTAGACAAGCATTGGCCCGGGGGGGGGCTAAAATAAAGATGACCCTCGGGATGCGCGACTCCCAAGGGAAAAAGGTAATAGGCAGAGGCAAAGGTAAAACCAATGTTGGGCCTTGCTGGAAGAGTTTTATTCAAAGCGAACTGTCAAGGGGGTCCCATAAATCAGCCAATCGCGTTAGGGGCGCAAAATCCGGGAACATAATACCGATATGACGGAAACTAGGGCGGCAAGAGTGGAACAAAACACCAGGCATAAGGCCGAGCCTTTCACCCTTTACCAAGTATATAGATGCATTAATAATATAAGAGATATTGTGATATCCCAACATAAACATAATCCAACATGGAGCAATCTTCATCTTCACCTGCAACTAGCAACGCTATAAGAGGGGCTGAGCAAATGCGGTAACATAGCCAAACAACGGTTTGCTAGGAAGGGTGACAAAGGTTAGAGGTTCATGGCAATTTGGGAGGCTTGATAAGCAAGTGGTAGGTAACGCAACAAAGCAGTAGAACGAAGCAACTAGCATAGCAATGATAGTAGTGAGATCCAAGGTGACGGTCATCTTGCTTGAAATCCCGCTAGGAAGAAGAACGAGTCCATGAAGAAGATGAACGGACGTAGTCGAACGAATCCTCACAACTCCGGAACGAAACCGAAGCTAACGAGAAAAGCAAACCGAAAAGAAGCAAACAACATGGTAAACAACCCTCACATAATCATGGCATGATGCACAATCAAGTATGATGCATGTCTGGTTTAAAGAGGCATGGCATGGAAAAGTGCAAGAAACAATACTACAAATTAAGTGGAGCTCAATATGCAACAAGTTGCATATTGAAAAAACACCACATTGACATATTTAGGTTAATCTCGTTTAAGCTACCAAACAATATTAAATGTTGTTAAACATGGCAAGAGGTGAAGCATAAGTAAACTAACTATTTATGCAAGTTTAAATGAGGCCGGAAACAACAAACAACAATTCCGGAAAATCCTCATGTGCATATTTGAATTTGGTACTGTTCTGCCCAAAACCATATTTTATTGTTGTTAAACAGGAAAATAAAGTGCACCATGTTAAACTAGGCATTTTTCCACCCCATTTACATATAAAGTTTATTTAAAACCGAGCTACGGTTATTTAGTTATGAAATAAATCATTTTAGCATGGCATTTGAGCAAATTTAATCAAACAGCATTTTAAACATTTCAAACATGGATGAAAGTGGCATAATGTGAAACTAGATGAAATTCTAAGCATTTTACATATATAAATTATTTACATATGATGCACCACTTGTGAGTTATTAATGCATGAACTCTAGGGGTTTTTCTGCAAAACTGCACTCTCTGGAAAAATACTAAAATCGTAGATCTGGAAAAAAATAGGAACTGGGCCGAAACAGGGGGCGGCTGGGCGCTCACCATGGGCCTTGGCCCAAAACTATGGAGAGGAGGAGGCAGGCCGGGACGCTGGGCCTTGGGGAGGCGCTGGCCCACGCAGCAGGGCGATGGGTCAACGGCGCGGGCGAGCGGAAGGAGAGAAGCGGTCAACGCGGCTATGCGAATGCAACCTCCTCCTCTCGAGCAGAGGCAGGAGCGGGACTTGGCGGCGTCAGGCGACGAGGATCCGGTCGAGGACGGCGTCGGCGAGGGCCGACCGGAACAGGACTGGGACGACGGGATCTGACGGAGGGGCCGGATCTGGAGCGAACGGTGGCGGCTTGAGGCGCTGGTGCGGGCAGAGCTCAGCGAGGCCATGACGCGGGGGTGCTCCTATCGACAGAGAAAGGGAGAACAGAGAGAGATGAGAGAGGGGAAACGCAGGGAGGAAACGGAAGAAGAGGTGGCACGACGGGGCGGCGCGGGGCCTCACCGGAGAGGCAGCGACGACAAGGCGAAGCAGAGGCAAGCCGGCAGCTTGCCTTGGGACGATGGCTCCATGGGGACGGGGACGAGGGCACCTCCTCGTGGCTTCCAGCTGACAGAAAGAGAGAGATATGCAAGGATATGAGAGAGGGAGAAACGGGAGGAGCACGGGAAGGAGAAGAAGGGGGGCGACGCTCATCTGGTTGGCTGCTGGGTGTGCCAGCGACGTGGCTGGCCAGACGGAGGCGGGGACGCGGGGCTCCTGGCGAGCACCTGCTCGGGAGAGGATCGAGGAAGCTTGCGAGGTTGGGGATGAGGTCGAGCGCGGGAGGCCGACGCTGGGTTGCTGTGGGAGCTCCTGGACAGGGGCTCGATCGGCGCGAGCAGGGGGATCGAGTGAGGTAGGAGGAGAAGCGAAGAGCTTGGGCACTTCTCGGTTGGGAGGATTTGGATCAGGGAGGATCCGGAGGTGGATGCGGGAGAGAGTGGCGGCGGCTAGGAGGATCCCTAGAAATTAGGGATTTGGTCTCGGTTTAGACTAGTATATATAGCGGGTAGGTTAGGCTAGGGGCTATCTCGTCCCTCCGATCGTAATCGGACGGGCGGAAAAATAGGCTAGGGAGAATCCAACAAAGAAATGAAGATACTTTCGGGATGTTTAGGGATGATCCGGATCCATCGGTAACGATAGAGCGGGTCGGGTTCGGAGCAGTTTCGGACACGCACACGAGGGGTCAAGAGAGGTCAACGAGGACAAGGGCCTGACAAAATGACAATGGAGGCAAAGAGAGAAAGGGCAACTGCGAACGGCTACGAGTTTTTATGAAAACATGCAAATGCAATGCGCATGATGCTATGAGATGAGATGCATGACATGAACAAAATGCAAAACAAAAGACAAAAACCAACCACGAAGGAAATATCATATCACATCTCCGGAAAAGGCAAGAGTTGGAGTTACGAATATGGAAAGTTGTATCCGGGGCGTTACACACAGTCCCAGACACACAGTCCTCACCGTATTCTCCTTGAGCTAAGGTCACACAGACCTTGCCCAATCACTCGTGGTAAGTCTTCAGGTGACTTCCAAACCTTCACAAACTCGGTCACTCGGCGATCCACAATTTCCTCTTGGATGCTCTAGACCATGACGCCTAACCGTCTGGAAGATGCACAGTCTTCAAAGGCAACAAGCGTCGAATCCACGCAGGATCAATCTCTTCAGTGATGCTCAATCACTTTGGGTTTGTAGGTGTTTGGGTTTGGGTTTTCCTCACTTGATGATTTTCGCTCAAAGTCCTCGGAGGATGGGATGCTCTCAAATGACAAGTGTCAGTTTCTCTCGGAGCAACCAACCAGCTAGTGGTTGTAGGGTGGCTATTTATAGCCTAGGGAGCAGCCTGACATGATAAGACATAAATGTCGTTCAATGATATGACCGTTAGGTGGGAAGATATTTTGGGACAGCTGGCACGTAGCACGGCAACAGTCAAAAATTTGACTATCAAATTCCTCAGGGCTGTCATGTTCCTCACTTGTAGGCAATCCGCACTTGTGAATTCCTAACTCCTCAGTCAGAACAAATTCCTCAGAGACCAGAAGAACTTCATCTCTGTCACTGGAGAAATTGACTAAGCTGCATGAGATTTCCAATGGCTTCACTCAAAGGGATTGGTAGGTGTAGGATTTTGAGATGAGCATCACTTGGAAATTTTTCCTTAGTATTTCCTCGACCCCCTTTAACAGTACGGTGTTTCCTATAACTCAAGAAAAAGAAAATGAAGCTATGGAAACAAAAGTCTTCACGAATCATGTTCCTCGTACGAATATCAAGTCTTTATGGTCACACCAATTTCTTCACTTTCAAAGTTTTCAGAAATCCAAAGTCTTCAGTTGAAGACATTCATTTTTAGGGGTCGAATTTCTCTGTAAATATCAAACTCCTTATAGACTTATAGACCTGTGTACACTCACAAACACATTAGTTCCTTAACCTATAAGTCTTCAATACACCAAAATCACTAAGGGGCACTAGATGCACTTACAGGCGCCTAGAACACACATCAATTGTTCCAAGCCGTGTGCGGCACCCCCCTCCACAGTTTATGCCTCCGGTCATATTCACGTAGTGCTTAGGAGAAGCCCTGCGCGGATCACTTCACCATCACTGTCACCACGCCGTCGTGCTGACGGAACTCTCCCTCGACACTTTGCTGGATCAAGAGTTCAAGGGACGTCATCGAGCTGAACGTGTGCATAACTCGGAGGTGCCATACGTTCGGTGCTTGATCAGTCGGAACGTGAAGAAGTTCGACTACATCAACCACGTTAACAAACGCTTTCCTTTCGATCTACGAGGGTACGTGGACACACTCTCCCCCTCTCGTTGCTATGCATCTCCTAGATAGATCTTGCGTGAGCGTAGGAATTTTTTTGAAGTTGCATGCTACGTTCCTCAACAAATACGTTGCAGACACAAGGGTCAATATATTGCATGTATTGGCAAGCTTCACCAGGATTGGCTTATCGGAAATAAACATGCAATTTGTTGTAAGGTTGGTTTCCATTTGCGCAAAATAGTTTTTCCCTACCTTTGTAATAGTGGATCTACTCTAATAGTTGGACATACCATCTCACACAGTAGTCCTGGACAGACGGTCTCACACAACCATCCATAAGCATATATATAAATGGGCCACCGTCTCACACGGCTACCTAAGACCAATCCCCACAGGTTAACCATGATCTCGCACTAGGAACAAATGGAGCAGGCGAACAAGTTACAATGTACATGGTGGATACCCAACTCTTGCCTATGGATGATATTGCTGTGTTCTAGCCGAACATGTTACAATGTATATGGTGGATTGCGGATGAGTCGAGCCCTTTGCTAGGTTATAATTGCCCTCTATTTATGTTGAGCATGGTCCTTCGCTTATCCTATTGGTGGTTGCCACACATCCATCACAAGATGGAGGAGAGAGGGAAGGGCGTCCGTATCGCCCCGGCACGACGAGGCGCGGCATGCTTGCCCATGCCGCGTGAGCTGCTACAGGACGCTCCTGTAGCATCACGCCAAGTAGGTGAGTCCTCAATTGTAACTATTGATGTCCTTGGGGATGGCGCGCCTCATCGACGCCCAAAGTTAAAAGGTGGACACGTTGTGTCCTATCTCAGCAGCTGACGACGACCACTGTAGCGGGGTGGTTCGCATTTAATGCCTCTGATAGGCAGATTCACTAGTTCCTTCGTGGGGGAGGAACCAGCCGTAAGGGGTGGTGCTTCCCAGGCGAATCCAGGGAAGTGCTTGCCGGGGGTTGGAGCCCCGCGAAGCACTTATCGAGGAGAAGGTGTGGAGTCTGTTCACCTAACGACGAGCCGCCGAGCTCTTAGTTGTGCCAGCCAGAGCGACATCGCTTGCCGGGTGCCATTGTCAAGGCCTAGGTCAACCGCCCTAGGGTACCTCGGTTCCCATTGGGCCGACAGAAGCACCGTTGTGTAGATTAAAAAGGACTAGGTAAAGGATATTAAGGAATGTCTTTGAAAGAGATCACAGATGCATTTATACACCCAATCCACTATCCACTAGGTGGATGTAGATATACTCGTCTACAACCATCGAAACAGAGAACGTAGAACACCAAAGTCGTGTGAAACGTGGAGGTGAAGCTATCGGTCAAAGGAAATTTCAAATGATCGGTTGTGCATGACGAATTTGATAAAATTCATCTGAAATAGCTTCAAACATGAACACAAAATTGAACATTTACGGTCGAAGAAAAGACGAACCGATCACCTAAATGGAACTACAATATCGATGTGCATGTTTTTTTGCGTAGACCTTATTTCGAATTGAAGCACCATTGTGTAGATTTTAGAAGAACTAATAAATGATGAAGGAGATTAGAAAGTTAAACCTCACAATCACATAGTACAACAAGTATTGACCGGCTACATCGCTTGAGCTATCCATATGCGCTCTTTTGCATCGCTCAAGTCTGACTCGTTGGAAACTGCCGAATCAAATGTTCCTAACGGGTGCAGATGGAAAGTGCTTTAAACATCGTGCACATAAGATTTTAATGCAGGCCAGCCTGGCCTGCCAAATGACTGATTTTTGCACCGCGCGGGCTTGGCTGGGCCTTAGGCAGCTGACGAAACGCTCCCTTTGGGCTTCTGCTGGTCGTTTCACTTCCACGGCCCATAAGAAAGAAGACAAATCTTAACTCTGTGAAGAAGACAGCCGCCGCAAACACACACGAGCTGGCCCAGCCACTCGAGGCACTCAGCTAGTAGCGAAGGCGAAGCAGGCGGCGGCGCATCGAGCGACTGCGGCGGCGCGGAGCCAGTGACGGAGGGGGCGAGGGGCAGCGAGGTCGATCCGCGAACTCGACGTGCCGTTATCCGCGGAGGGGTGCGTCAACAGCACATGACCTGCTGAAAACCCTAGCGCGAGCAGCGGAAAGGAAGGGGAGGAAGGAACTCCGATCTCCCGGCCGAGACCACCGCGGCGCCGCCATGAAGCTGACGGTGAAGACTCTCAAGGGCACCCACTTCGAGATCCGGGTCCAGCACAATGACACCGTGAGATTCCCCCCGCCCGCTCCCCTCGTTTAGTTTCAAATCTCCCCGACTTTTTTTTAATTCAAACAGGGCCCGCGTTCTTCGCTGGATGCACAGCTTCACGGCGATTTTGTTTCGGAAGTTCTCTAGCATTTCGATTAATGCAGATGATGTGACGGTGAACTAGATGTTAGGGACATGTAGTTATGCGTTACGGAAGGGATTAGCTTGTTAGATTTGGGTGTGCTACTGCTGATTAGGGGTTATTGCCGAGGTATTGGCCCCTGAATTCGAATGCCGTTTGCACTGCGTCCTCGCATTTACTTCTGAGTGCTCAGGATCGTCTTAGGGGAAGAACAGTGCGGGTGAAGGATGGTGAGCGTGTTGTTGTAGGCAGACTGTTTTAAAAAATATATGGGCAGACGATTTTTGGCAGTATTCCAATGGACATGATTGGTAGACGCATGATGCTGTGGATATGCTGTGCTAATAGCTTGTTCCGGGGGTTGTGGTTTTGGGAGGATGGAAAGCTGGAGTTGGCGAGGATTTAGGTCTGTGGCAATTGACAAGTGATCTTCATGATCCAGGGTTCAGTTTGGGGTCGCAAGGTTGAGTTTCAGGAGTGCCATTGCCATTCTTTCCCATCTGCAGTAACCATGTCCTTTGGACGCCTTGTTATCCACTGTTCTTCCGCACCTGTGTCCCTTTGCCATGAGGAGTGCACTCCTTTCCAAACTGTTTTGTGATCATAGCCTGATAGCTGAATATTTTTTGTCAAGATATACTATCTATGTTCTTTTTGACTTGATGACCTAGGATCTGTGGCCGCAAAGTTTAACTCCCGATAAAACTATATAGGTTTATATAATAAATACATGTGATATTTGCTGTTAATTTATTTTTCAGAGTATTATACTCGATGTATAGTTGTATTTTTTCCGGTTTTGCTAAAACTTTTAGTTTGGTGTCATTCACGTAGTGGACCATCCGATTTTTTGGCATCGTTATTTGTGCAGACCCTGTAAGCGTTCGGCTGTGAGTAAGCTATTTATGTTTTTCTTAGGGTATGTAAGCTATTTATGTGGTGTGACGCACGGCCGGTGCAGCCTTTGCTGGTTGTTAGACATCGGCTGGGGTGCAGCCCAATAGATTTCTGTGCTTTGACTTTTCTGTTGTCGTTTTTTAACGGAACGTGTTGTCGTTATTCGAACGTGAACCAATTAGTATGTGTTTTCTTCTTTTTTTGCATACGTTTTTTGGGGCTTCACTTGTTTCTTGTTTGCCCTACGTTTTGCGTCACTTATTCATGTGCAATTGCTACCGTTGCAGCATAAATGCAATTAATGCGGGCTGTTTCTTTTTATATTTTTACTACTAGTTGCACGTGCGCGAGTTGCACACAATGCATTATGTGTAACTGTAATCATGTTGCAATTGCAAGTATTTTAAGATAGGCTGTAATTGCGAGTTTTCAAGTTTGGCCGTAATTGCAAGTTTTCAAATGGGGTCGCAACTGCAATTATTTTCAGTCGGGTCGCAACTGTAAGATTTCAAATTAGGTTGTAATTGCAAGTTTTCAAGTGGGGTTACAACTGTAAGTTTTTCAAGTTAGGTTGCAACTACAAGTTTTCAAGTGAGATCGCAACTGCAAGTTTTTAGATGAGGTCGCAATTGCTAGTTTTCAAGTCAGGTCGCAACTGCAAGTTTTCAAGTCAGGTCGCAACTGCAAGTTTTCAAGTCAGGTCGCAACTGCACGTTGCAACATTTTTAAAATTTTCCGTCATTTTTTTCTAAAATATTTTTAGGGTTGATTTTTCCTTCCTAATGTGTCTCCTTTTTTCAACCCAAAATCACGTGATGACAAGCCCATGTAGAGAGTCTTTTTTTATCCGCAAAAAAAAAGCCCATGTAGAGAGTCTTTTTTCTTTTTCTTTTGTTGTTTTGAATTACATAGCGGATAGAAATCTAGCCCAACCCAGCAACAAAAGGTGACGAATTGGCCTGCCAATGAAAGCAGGCTAGAATAACAAATAAGTGATGTCAGCTAAGGTGAATGAGACCAAACTATAACTCATCTAAATGAGTTCTAGGCACTTTTTTTTTGTCAAAGTAGCATTTCGAAGACCTTTTAACTATGAATAGTACAAATATTCAGTGGGAGTAATTACTTCAATATCATGCTAACTGTTTGCTTTGAATCAGATTATGGCTGTCAAGAAGAACATTGAAGAGATTCAAGGAAAGGATAGTTATCCATGGGGTCAACAACTGCTGATTCACAACGGCAAGGTTTTGAAGGATGAAAGCACATTGGATGAAAATCAAGTTAGCGAAGATGGATTTCTAGTTGTCATGCTTAGCAAGGTAGGCTGCTTATGCCCTATACAGTATGGATAGTTTCAGTTTTGTCATATGCTATTGGATTATTTTCACTGATTGAATACTTGGTGTAGCAGTTGTAATACTATTTTGCCTTATTTGACGCGCCACAATTTGCTGGCCTCCTGACAGTTATTATTCACTAATGAAGAATATGCCTGAGATACTATTTCACCTTATTTGATGCGCCACAATTTGCTGGCCTCCCGCCATAGTTTATCTATATAGTTCCTTCCTATGTTACAGCTATGCTGTACATTGTCCATTTATATCAACATTACATAAAGTACTTGACACTTACAGCACTATTTTAACATAATTCAAGTTTTTCTTACTTGATGCGTCGGGCTTGTTCTTCTTCTCTTAAAATTAAAAGTATAACTATTTAATTATTTTCTGCAGAGTAAAGCTTCTGCTTCCAGTGGAGCTTCATCTGCCCAGGTAAAATTCTTCTCTTGCGGATGAAAGCACAATAGTAGCAAGCATATGTACTGACACATGAACCATTACTAGCCTTCAAGCACTCCTGTTACCAGTCAAGCACCTCCAGTTGCTCAACCACAAGCTCCTCAGCCCCAGTGAGTCCCTTTCTAGCGTCCTGGTTGCATTTTACTGCATGCACATAGGGTCTTGCTCAAATTAAATGTATGCGTCATCTTTCTGCAGGGTCCCATCAACTACGACTTCTCAGCCTGAAAGACCACCCGCAGAGTATGTTTGAAGTCTGCCAGTTGATATTGCATTAGGGTCTTTTTTACCACTTAAATTTCGTGTTTCTGCTTGTATCCCTCCTGAGGGAAAACCGGTGTTCTTAAATTTCAGAGGCACGTCCTTCTGATGCTTGTTTCAGCTTTAAATCATGCAGTGTTGCATGAATGACCTCATAGCCGCAAAAGTTCATTTTGAAGAGTGACAACAATCACAAGTACCTGCATCAACTAATAGATTGCAGTTTGTGAGAAGTGAAAAGTATATTTTTTAACTTCTCCGTGAACATGTAACATGAGTCAATAGGGTTATAATCAGCAACCTCCTGACTTAAGCACAATGGTCAATGAACATTAACACTAGGTATTAAGTTAGAAGCACTGATCATAACTAGGTGAATTTCTGGAGTGCATGAAAATCAAAAGCCATTGAAACAGCAATTTGCATAGCTGGGTAATGGGAAGTTAGGCCCCAAACTGGAATTTTTGGGATTGCTGTAACTGTATGGATAGTAGCATTGCATGATCCTACAATCTGTCTCGCAGTCTTGGTGGTGTGAATATGAACCAAACCATTTCCCTTTAAATTTACTAGTTTTTTTTGCGTGAAAAAAAACTAGTAAATTTAAAGGGAAATGGTTTGGTTCATATTCACACCACCAAGACAAAAAAAACTAGTAAATTTAAAGGGAAATGGTTTGGTTCATATTCACACCACCAAGACAAAAAAAAAACTAGTAAATTTAAAGGGAAAAATGGTTTGGTTCATATTCACACCACCAAGACTGCTATGTAAAACTCTTGTTTCGTTTTTTGTTAGGACCCCTTCGAGTACAGTTGATCTTGCAGCATCGGATTTACTGTCAGGAAGCAATCTGGACACAATGATTAACCAGATAATGGAGATGGGGGGTGGCAGCTGGGACAGAGATAAGGTCCAAAGAGCTCTCCGTGCTGCTTATAACAATCCAGAACGGGCCATTGACTATCTGTACTCTGTGCGTATCTCTCCCCATCTGAATTTTTAATTTGGATCAATTTTTTGATGCTATAGTTGATATTTTGTTTTCTCAAACATTAGGGTATTCCAGTGACAGCTGAGGTTGCTGTTCCGGTGGTTGGTCAAGGGGCAAACACCACTGATGCAGCTCCTGGAGAAACCGGCCTCTCTGGAATCCCAAACACAGCACCATTAGATCTTTTCCCACAGGTTTACTTTCCACCTTTGTCTGTGTAGTGCTGGTGCGGTGTTGCTTCTTTGAGTATCTTTTGACTAATTGAATGATGTAACAGGGGGCTTCCCATGCTGGAGGTGCTGCTGGGGGTGGATCACTTGATTTTCTTAGAAATAACCAACAGGTTCTTATCTTTATGTTTTTTCAGTTACTTCTCTCCTTTTGTTTTCTATGATCTTTCTGATAGAGGAAAAAACGTGGTACGGAGCAATGGTGCACATGGGATCAAGCCAACCATTCTGTTTATTACTATCATTGCTCGTCAAACTATTCGATGATCTAATGTACTAGGAACAGAGATGACACGTGTGAAAAATTTACTTAGAATTTGATGTTGTGATGGTAGCCAAGTACTTGTCATGTGAATGCTGGTAGTTTGTCCACTCAAATCTATACTCCATCTCAAATTATAAGGCATACATTAATTTGTTAAGGCAAGGTGTTTACCAAAGTACTATGTCAGTATGTGAGATAAAATTGATGTCATTAGATTTGTATTAAAAAAGTTATGATTGCGATTTTATATATGTAGACAACATTAATTGAGTAACTATTGATCAAAATCTCCTCTTAACAATTCAAAATATGCTAGACATGTAGGGACAGAGGAAGTATCATTTATGCTTAACATTTGACTTGACGAGTTTATGTGGATTACTTGTATAGATATGTTAAGTATGTGGAAAGTAGAATTCTGTGGTAGGAGCATATACCGTGTTCAGTATAATTTGTTCTTTGTACAAGTGAGTGCTGTGGTGGAAGTAGTTATTAGTTGGTCCATCACGCAACGCTGTAGGATACACATGTTTATTGTTACTTGGGATGCTTTTGTGCATAATGTTGGGATAGGAAAGTATTATCCTGCGCGTATCATTACATTTGCATTCCGAACGAATTGTTATTTTCTATGTATATACACTAAAAGTATGCAATGCTCCATTTAGTAGAGTATTAGTGATTAATGTAGTTTGATCGAATGAACCTCCCGTCAGTACCCTACCATGTGGTATTCTAATTTTGAAGTAGTAGTGCATTGCTAATTTGCTATTATGATTTGCAGTTTCAAGCACTTCGGGAAATGGTCCATACAAATCCACAAATTTTACAGGTTTTCTATCAATGGCTTGTTTATGCTATGCTCACCTTCATTCTCTGTCTAAACTTTTTGCCGGTATTTCGCTACAGCCTATGCTCCAGGAATTGAGCAAGCAGAATCCTCAACTTCTGAGGTTGATTCAGGAGAACAATGATGAGTTCCTTCAGTTACTAAATGAGACATTTGAAGGTGGCGATGGGTACGTTTCTTATTTGCTGAATTTATATATTGTCTCATTTAAATATGCTATAGAATTCATGGTACTAATTTTGCTTGCTTAGTTATAAACTGGAATCTCATCAATCTGTTATATCCTTAACTCCCTATTCGCGAGATATAAAAGCTAGCTAGTAAGAAGACTTTCCCTTCTTTTCTGGGAGGGTGAGAACTTGAAAGACTGGCAGAGAAAAGGAAGAAAAGCGGCTATCTGCTCACTGCCACTCGCCAGGTGGTTAGATTTTGTGGCAGGTGGTTTTGCCATCTTGTTTGACTTCATCCTATCTTCTTAACCTATTGTTGTCAATTTTGTTTTGGTTCAGTTCATACCAAAACAGATTGGAGTATCACCAAAGAACTAGCTATGGACAGGGGTGCGTGGAAGCTTGCTATCCATGTGCCAGAGCCATGAGTTGGTCGCGAGATCTTATGGGTTTCACCTCTAGCCTACCCCAACTTGTTTGGGATTAAAGGCGTTGTTGTTGTTGTTATTCAGTTCATACCAGTAAGTGGTAATAATTGTTTTTAGGCTTGTGCTGTTTCAAGTATAGCATATAGTTTTTTTTTCGGGAGCTGCTAATATAGTTTCTGAACATAACATGATAAGCTAGCATAAAGTGGCACCTTAAAGAACTTGTGTGTGTGGTACTTTATGTAAAAAATACTCCCTCCGTCCCAAAATAAGTGTCTCAACCTTAGTACAACTTTACACTAAAGTTAGTACAAAGTTGACACTTATTTTGGGACGGAGGGAGTATCTATTAGCTGCTGCTGCATCCTTTCCCCTGTACTTTGTGCTTTCAACCAATCATGGTGCTTCATTCTCACAATCTTTTCAATTTTAGTAGTCTACATATATCTACTAAATCTTCCTCGTGGGACATTTCCAGGGACTTTTTAGACCAGGCTGACCAGGATGAGATGCCTCATGCTATCAGTGTGACACCAGAAGAGCAAGAGGCAATTGGGAGGGTATGCCTCATAATTACCTTAAATGGCCTCTGGCTGCATAAATACACCATGCATCTCACTTATTCACCTTGGTTGATTGGATTTGTTTTCGCTCTTCAGTTGGAAGCCATGGGGTTTGAGAGAGCACGTGTCATCGAAGCATTCTTTGCCTGCGACAGGAATGAGCAACTCGCTGCAAACTATCTTCTTGAGCATGCTGGCGACGAAGAATAGAGAGAAAAAAAATTAGTTCACATTGGTTGATGGTGACTGTTTTTCTTTGTGGGACCATGACAGTGCTTGTTATGAACATCTGACCCAGATTGATGGTGACTGTTACGAGTGGCTACACAAGTTGAGATGGAGCTAATGCTCGGTTGAACAGATTATCTGTATGCACAACACCTTTAGGTTACTTGCATTCCGAATTTGAAAAAACTTGTAGAATGAGCAAAATTTATTGGGAGCTATCGGAGGAGTGCTGAAATGTTGTTTCCCTTTTGTTGTGTGATCATTGGAACATCAGTTCCGGTGATATGCATCAATGGTAAACATCAGTTCTGATGATATACCGGGCATTGCTAGCTTGGATTATACAAGAAAATCCCAAAACAATCCTGGCCCAAACCTGTTACTGGTTACATTGAGAAAACCTGTTACTGGTTACATTGAGATGACCATGTTGATACGGACATCTAATTTTGCATATACTGCGGCGAGAACCCCTGGTCCAAAACCATCCTGGTTGTAGACGGCAGCCGGTTCTCCTTAGAATCCTGGCAACAGATTGAAGTGGATGGATGCTGCACGAAAGAACGGACGAGTAATAAATACCTATCCTACTCGCTGCTTAGCTGAAATAGCAGCAAGCATCTCCTGCCATCAGTGAGATATGCTGTCCTCCGACCACTCTCTTCATCCTTGGCGCTTTGGCAGTGACAGTAACTGTTTTCCTGGACAAGTACATTGCCGGGCATGACCAGCTCCGGCAGCGCAAGGACGAGTTTTCACAGTCCATCAGTTCATCAAAATCGGTTAGAACATGCGTATTTTCGAACGCAGGGAGTACCACATTGAGAATTCAATTTTGAGGCAAACAAGCATCATCTACAGTGACAGGAGGGTAAGCAGACGAACATTTTGCTCTCTTATGATTCTTCTACTAATTATTTAATCCCTTCTCGAGGCGAGAAGACTACATGTACATAAAAATCGAACAAAGGAAACCATCAGCACAAAAACAACATTCGGGCTAAACAAAACTCTGTCACATCTGCATCTCAGTCACAGCGTGCAGCACAGCTTGGAGTCCATCGACGCCAAGCAAATGCAGAATGCTTGGTAGCCAGTCAAGGGGTATCTGCAAATGAGATATTCGCATCGGAAAATGTTGCTACTAGTTACATACGATCGACGAATGTCGATGATCACTGTAAGGGCGATGATCGATGGCTTACCTGAAATCCATTATGTACTTGGACTTCCCGACCCTACCGAGCTGCAAGATCGTCTGCCTCCCGTTCTCCTGTCGAGCACAAGTTGTCGATATCATGATATGTTGCTCAGTCTGATCTAACCCCATCGAAAGCAGGAGCAGAAATTTTACCTCCAAAGTCATCTGGAAGTTCTTCACTGATGTCTGCACCTTGTATCCCATCCTCCCAACCCTCTCTCTGAAATCTAGTTCGTAGCGCTTCGTCATCTGTTGCAAATGCAGAAAACAAACACACTGCCTTTTAGGTACTGATGAACAAATACATCTCTCAGCTTAACTCCCGATTCTCGACACGTCGATCTGAAGGCTCAATAAGTTTCTTGAGGGAAGCTGCTTACATTGTTGTAGAAAGGTGATCTTGAGCAGAGTTGCTCAGCTCTGCTCCTCTTCTCCTGCCAATCCTTTGGAAGCCCACTGACGTGCTGAATCTGCAGCAACATTTCCACAACTAATGACCATATGACTCACTCGTTGGTTTAAACGAATCCATTCAAGTTCACTAATGAATCTCCCAGTGTTGCAAATGGATTTACCTGAGCAGAACTGTTGGTCCTCAGCTGCATGGACTGGTTCTTGGGGATCCATGCCCTCATGCTTCTGAAACTCCCCGTGAGCGTAGTAATAGTAGGGGCAAACCTGCAGAAATCAAAAATTGGTCAAGAAATCCATACAATTCATGGACATGTCACGCACGGAGATTGAATCTTACGCGATGACGCCAAGAAGCCGCTTGGACTGGCTCTTAAGCTCATCGACCCGGTCCCCCTACATCGGCGACCATTAATACTCATCATTGGTTCATGTCCACCATGGTAATCAGTCTCGAATCCAGGAGAGCGACATGAAGAATCAGGAAGGGGAACGTCATGTACCTGGCCCCAAATCTGGTACTTGGATCCAACAAGATTGGCACCCATAGTCCCGAGGAAGTTCTTGTCGGAGCTGCAGAAGACGCCGTCCTGGTTCTGCGCCACGATGAACTCCGACCTCCCTCTCCTCCTCCGGTGCCGGGCCACCGCCAGCTTCCGGTCCTGCCGCCCCTGCCCCTCCTGCAATCGCACAACAGAGAGACGGGCACGAATCCTTATGGCACTAATCTCAGCAACTAATCACACTACTCTCCCCCGGATTTTGAAAATTTGAAGCCGAGGAAGCGAAGGGGGGAGGACGGGGATTAGCTCACGTTGGTGTAGAGCGAGTAGAGCGCCACGCCTCTGGCCCCGGTGGCCTTCTCCCTGACGACGACGCAGGTGCACCTCCCGACGTCGAGCGGCAGCGGGCGGCACAGCAGCGCCCTGTTGGGCAGCGTGGCCCAGGACGCGGCCGGCGCCGCCTCGTTGTCGGAGAGGTCCCACGCCTCGTAGGACGACGACGCCGGCGGTGGTGGCGGCGGCAGCAGCTCCCTCCCCCTCGGCCCGACGAACACGGGCAGCCCCGCCGCCGTCGCGGTCGCGGTCGCCGACGGCGCCTCCTCGCCCTCCATGCGGGCCTGCAGCGACGACGGCTTCAGCGGCGCCGCCTTCGCGGCAGCAGGCGTCGTCGCCCTCTTCTCCTCCTTGCCGGGGCCGAGATTGGCCGCGCCCAGGTTCTCCTTCTCGGCGGAGACCGCCGGCGCGCGTGGCCGCGCGCCGGCGGTGGCCGCAGGCGTGTCTGCGGCCGCGTTGCAGCTGAGGGGGGCCAGCGGCTCCCTCTTGGGCGGCGTGGCTGCCATTGGTGCGTGCGCGAGGGGAGGTTGACGGGGGTTTCGTGGTGCGAGGCTGCCTGTGCCTGGTGCTTAATCTATGGACCAAATGGCGGTGTGGTGGAGGTTTGGAGGTTTGGAGGGACGATTTAAATTTGAAACGCTCTGATGAGTGGCGAGTGCCAACGGTCGCCGTCTCGGGAGCAGAGCTGGACCCTTTCTCTGTGGTGGCGACGTGATTTGCTTTTTGGACTTTGTTGGAATTTTGCTCTTGGACTTGCCCACTTGAGATAGACCGTGACCGAGTTTGAAAAACACTTCGCGTTGCTGATGGTGGTTTGGAGGGTGATTTAAATGAGCCGCTGCTGCTGCTGCTCTGCTTGCTTTTCGCTTGCGTTGCATGCAGTTTTTGGCAGGAAACAGGAGGCGATCAGTGGAAATAAATGAGGAAGCGTCGGGAGGGATACGAGGCGGGCTGGACAGATGGAGAGCAAGCGGGACCGTAACGTTGACGCTTCATGGCTGACGACAGCTTTTACTCCCAAGTGCCAGCTTGCATATGTGTCAGTACTCTAAACTCTAAAGCTACATATTTTTAGATCCTAAGCTGCATTCTTTAAATGGGGAGGTACGAGCAGGCCACCTTTGGAAGCAGCACCGTGCCCGCCTTGTTTGTTCAATCTTCCGTATCACCACTAGCAACTTGTTTGAAACTTTTAAATTCATCCAAAGGCCAAAGTTCAAACATACTACAGTAGATGTGTACTTTACTTTGTTCGAACTTCAACATTATCATGCCCAATTGATGCGTGTTTGTGCCTTAGTGGTGGCCGGTGACAAGCGGTGTCCTACGTCTACACGAGACATATATTCCCTCCATTTCAAAATATAGTGCGCCCGCGCTTCCCGAGATCCAACTTTGATCATAAATTTAACCAACGAGACCAACTGCGGCGGGAGAAAAAATTATATAATTGAAAACTTCTTTCGAATACGAATTCACTGATATAATTTTTGCTCCCGCCGCAATCGGTCTTGATAGTTGAATTTACGGTCAAAATTGAAGCACGTGGATAAAGAAAGCACTACATTGTAGAATAAAGGGAGTATTTGGGACGAAGGACGAGTTGATTTCTGTCAATCCATCGGCGCATCAAACTATTGGCGACCGATTCGGCCGCCAACATCTCGCCCAGGAATTGGCTACCGAATGAACTAGAAAGAACCAATGGGCCTTGGCGAACCAAATATTTGGAGCCCGGCCAAACAACCCCGATATCATGTGCTTCGAGAAATGAAGTTTTCACTCCATAAGTTTCACAAGGGTTCAAGCTTCTTTTTGCAAGGAGTGCTAACACTGATGTGATGATGTCCATCTATGGGCAAGAGAGTTTCTGAGTCTAGATGCTTATGTAAGAGTATCTCTATCCGCGTCCCCAACAGCCCCCCAAGCATTTTCTCTTGTCGCCGGCGGCCGAAAATCGGCCTTGTCACGCCCAGGAGCCCGTTTTTCGCTGGTTTGGATTGAAACTGATGCCGGCGGACCCAGACTGAACCCGGCGTGCCAGGGGGCGCTGGGGAACGCGTTTTTCACGCGAACGGTGATGGGCCCGCTGCGTCAGCGAGACGTCGCTTCGTCGTCCTCATCGCCTCGGTTCCCGCGGAAATTAATGCGAAGGCTGGCCAAGGCTGCTGCGCTGCCACGCCGGTCAGCCTCCATTGATGCCTCACGGGCGGTGCAGTGAAGGCGCCACCTCCCGGCTGCTCCCGCCACGCGTCGCCCGGCATGCAGGCTCTCGCCGCCTGGTCGTGGTTATAAAAGCCGATCCCCCGCCGGTGAACGCCACAGTTGCCACACTTCACCTGCATCGCCACACAAAGCAGCACACTCCTTCTTCCCATCGACGAGCAAATGGCTGAGAGGTTCCCAGGCGACGGCGAACGGCTTCGGCTGCCGCCATCTCCAAGAGCCGGAGGCGCGCCTCCTCTACGAGGCCGAGTATCCGGCGCCCCCGAACATGCGTGTGCCGGGGGCGTGGAGGCTGAGAGCCGGCGACGTCCCGGTGCCTCCAGTGCCCGAAGGGGTGGCACGGTGGGCCGAGATCGCCCGCATCCGCTCATCCCTGGCGGAGGAGCAGCGGAACGAGTCGAGGTACGCCGCCGACAGCGAAACGCTGTGGACGATGTACTTCGAGCGCCGACGCCAAGAGCAGACCGCCTTCGCCAACGACATCATCCTCGCGGCCGCCTCAGTGCCGACGGGCAGCGCGAGTGGTGGGGCGTGTCAGTCCACACCCTCGAGGTCGTCCTCGACCACATCGAGATCGGCAACGTGCCGTGCCTCGAGTATCCGCCGCAGCCGTCCTTCTCTCGCTGCCGTGGCAGTTCCTGGACGTCGCGGCGAATGGAGTCGGGGACGTCCTCGTCGTCGGGCTCCGGCTCGCTCTCCTCCGGCTCGTCGGCGCTCCGCCTCGTCAAGCCGGAGCCGGAGGAGACGCCGCTCCGGCATCGCACCCACAGCGGCACCCTCATCATCAACAAGGGTGCCCGCCCCTCCCCGCGCTCCGTCCGCCTGGTCCGGCCGAAGCCCGAGCCGGGCCTGCTCCTCGTGAAGCCGGAACACGTCGGCATGGTGGCCCCCGACGACGAGGCCGCCCTAAAATGGGCGAAGAAGGACTACGACCGCGAGCAGGTGTGCCGCCAGCGCCGGGCATACGCGGAGCTCCACGCCCGGCGCCACGGGCACGAGGAGGGCGGCTTCATCGTCCTCGACAGCGACGAGGAGGACGAGGCAGGGCCGTCCAGCGCCACACCGTGCGTCGGCGACCCTGGCGAGGGGTGCAGCAGAGACGGCGGCGGTTTCGGCGAGGCGCACGACGACGGCGACTACATCCGTTTCTACAGACTTCTCAGCATGTAGATGGAGTGCGGTGGCCGCGGCGCAGTAGGACTAGGTGTAGTTTGCATGTTTTAGCTGTTTTTGTACAAATTTCAATGAAGTTTTGCCGAGTTTGTGCCAGTTTCGTCGAGGTTATACAATTTTGTATGAAAATATCGCCAAGTTCGTGTGATTTTGGTGGCGACCTGGGGGCGTCGACTGGGCACACAATCGTCCCCACGCGTCAAGCAAGCACCGGTTCATCCCCAGGCGGCTCTTTTTCAATGGGTCCTGTTGCAGAAAATTAGTTGTGGGAGGTGTTTTAATTTTTGCAACAAGGGTCTTGTTGCAGAAAATTAGATGCAATGGAAGATGTTGTTGCATTTTTTGCAACAAGGATCTTGTTGCAGAAAATTAGACGCGTGAAAGATGTTGCAGAAAATTAGACGCATGAAAAATGTTGTTGCAGAAAATTAGACGCGGCGGGAGATGTTGTTGCATTTTTTTCTAAGGGTCTTGTTGCAGAAAACTAAAGAAGAAGAGGTTTTGCAACATGAGTCTTGTTGTGGAAAATTGTACAAGATGAAGTTTCACAACAAAGGTCTTGTTGCAGGAAATCAGAGAAGACCAGATCTTGCAACAAGAACATTGTTATAGGAAATGTTCTTGTTGCGAAACCGCACGGGGCGTAGATCTGTCGAGGGCCGGGGGCAAGAGTGCTATTGTTTCTGCAACAGAGCGGTTGTTGCGGGAAATAACTATTGGGCATGCAGGGCACGGAAGTAGATCGGGCAGCTATCAGGTCGGGCATCCAACGGCCGTCAAGGCGACAGATAAAATCAAAAAATCGGCCGGCGGACTCGCAGCGTCGCCCTTTATGACACATAACCCTTCGCCTTCTCTTCTTCTTGATGCGTGCCCCAGTGGGACCACCGACTGCTTTTCCCCTCATAGCTTGATCTCAAGTTCTTCTCGGGTCCTCGTCCACACATTCTGCCATGACCTTCTTCTTCCCCGTGCAAACTTCATTCAATTTTTTCTCCCAACACTACATCGCTGCGTTGTGTTGCCGCTCACCACCGCACGTCACCTTTGGAAAAAGTTTCTGCAACAACGGTGTTGTTGCGGAAGGACGGCAGCGAACGACGGCTATACCAGTGCGCGAACTGGTGGGAGATGTTATTGCAATTTTTGCAACAAGAATCTTGTTATCAAAAATTCGACACGATGGGAGGTGTGTTTGCAACTTTTGCAACAAGGGTCTTGTTGCAGAAAATTAGAGAAGAGGTTTTGCAACAGCTGACTTGTTGCAGGAAATTAGGAAAGAGGAGGATTCGCAACAAGAGGGTCTTGTTGCAGAAAATTAGAGAAGAAGAGGTTTTGCAACAACGGACTTGTTGTAGGAAATTAAGGTGGGGAAGGTTTCGCAACAAAGGTCTTATTGCAGAAAATTAGAGAAGAAAAGTTTTCGCAACAAGAGTATTGTCATAGAAAATTATAAAAGAGAAATTGATGACTCACGTCATACAATCGGTCGGATCGCGAGGCGGCGGATCTTTTTAAAAGATCCGCCGGCCGACGCATAGCACGCCCAATTTGGGGTCAGCTACGCGTCGGTCGGCGGATCTTTCAAAAAGATCTGTCGGCTTGGCGGTCATTAGATCTGGTGCCATCCAGCGGCCCAGCCCCATCTTCATCTTTGCAACAAAGGTAGTGTTGCAGAAGCCTTTGCAACAAAGCTGGTGTTGCGGAAACATTTGCAAGAGAGATTGTGTTGCGGATCTTTGCAATAGAGTTCGTGTTGCGGAAACATTTGCAACAAAAAGTGTGTTGTGGATTTTTTTTCATGGTCTCATGGACTTCTGCAACATAGGCCATGTTCTAGAAACATCCCGCCACAGCGGTTACCTTGTCTTGTAGCTTCGCTGTTCTTGTTGAAGCACACGGGATGTTTTTGAAGCAGCTATGTTTTTTGCAACACTGACTATGTTTTCGCAACACCGGTTATTTTGCAATAATCAGAGTGAACGGCTCGCCTGATGTATCTGAGGATTTACCGATGAAGCACGCGTGCAATGACGACGACACACATGGCGCTTGCCCCGTCCCCAACGCCTTCGTCGCAGCAACACGGGGCGTCCCCTGAAGCATCTAGGTGCCCCTCATATCCCCTTCAGCAGCGCCAATCGAGGTATGCCATGAGCGGCAGGAGCTTGGCAATTGGGGGAAGATGTAGGTGAAGGAGAACGGTAGGAAACAGAATGGAGAGATAAAATTGAAGACGAGCGACTCTTAGACGGCGATGCGTGGTCCACACCAGGACGTGTGGCACCCGGCCGAGGTGGTGGATTTCTTTTGAGAAATCAGCCGGCTGAAGCCAAGCATTTCCTTTAAAATTTATTGCCAAACTAAAATCTCAAAAACTGCGTGTGCTTTCCTTTTATAGACGGAGGGAAGTATCTTGTGATTTCCGGCTTTCTACCTGACGAAGGTCAGTCAGATATACTTCAAGATGGTACCACCTCAAGAGAAAATGGACCACCATCAACGACAACCACCGATTCAATTTTTTTAGTGAACTAACGGCTGATTCATTTATAAGCCAAATGTGTTGGTAACTTTCTATACTGATTGTCAAACCTTAAAATGTTTTTTTGTGCGAAGAGTCAAACCTTAAAATGTTTATCAAGAATCATTCAAAAGTGACACGTATTGTTCTTTTTACGAGAGAAAATTGACATGCATCGTAACATAGAATGAGTCTATGAAAGGTCAGCAGTTTGATAACATCTACTATGATAGTACGTACAATACATTACACTCTTTCTCAGTCCCATGATTTGTTGGTTCCCTAGTAGTTGTGCTAAGCATTGAGTCCTTGACAAGCAAAGCTTAATTTAAAGGCATAAATGGGTCACACGATCGGGACCTTACAGTTCTCCTACCGCTACGTGTACAAACTACCATGTGCATCCAATCTTTGAGTGTCTTCCGTGGCGCTAGTGCCGTTTCGTACGTCTTGGTCTTGCACAAGCACGAGAAATCATTGTTCCCGTGTTCGCTGGTGAAGTGGTTCAACCGTGAGGCTCTACGGCACACTTTGTATCCTGCCATGTGTAGTGTTTATTTTGAAAAAGAAGGATAACCCCTGATCTTTGAGTTCGGACAATGCATACAGTTATCATTAAAAATGTAAAATCCGGCAGACGAACAACATCAATTCAAAAATAAAGCGAAAGAAAACCTGAGGTTGCATGCCTCGCAATAGTAACTTCATCAGATTACCATTAACCCAATGTTTTTTTAAGGCACTAACCCTATGTTAGAAAACAACATCAAAACGAAAAATAGACAACTTCTAGGCTACGCCTTTAAGAAGGAATCGCCGCACGTGCACCGATGATGGCAAGTCCACATAAGGTTGAACTCCGGATTCTCATCCCCAAACCAAGCATCAATCCACCATCATCAGCAAGGTCAAGACATAGACGCGCGTTGACATAGCTGATTAGAGATCTTGTATCTCCACGAGAGTGCCTAAACTCATTGTTGAAGTCGTCTGTAACTGTCTTGGATCACAAACACAGAACTCAATTCTTGATAACGGTTTCAATGAGACAACCCACAATGTACTCCTACATGACCTTTAATCGCTACCTTTATCAAAACGGCTTCACACACTTGGCTCTCAACAATAGGACATGTTCATCACCATTCCAATCCATCCCAAATGAATTAGACCTGACACAAATCTAAGCATAACAAGCATAACAGCAAGCATGGATGTAACATCCCAAATTTTCAATTTGGAATGTTATACATTAGATCATCATTGCATATCATATTTTATTTGCTTTTGGTTTTGATCCTAGAAATTCTACGCAACTCAAGGACCCACGGAGAGAGTTGGGGATTTCGTTATTTTCATATTTGAGTTTTCTCAAATTTTGAGAATAGGATCATTTGATTTTAATTATTTTATCATCAATTATTTCTATTACAAAAATATGAGAGAGGGAATAAAATGACTTTCCCAAAATAAAGAAATATTGAGGATTTAATAATAAAATCAAATAAGTTTTTATTTCGGAGTTTTTCGTTATTTTATTTGAATTTACGAAAAATGCGCGTTTTTTCAAAATTGCATTTAGGCCCCAAATAAATGTTCACCTTGTGCGGCTTGATTTCAGAAGTCGGGGAAAATTTATTTCGGGATTTTTGTAGTCCGTTTAGTATTTCTTTTATTTATTTTTCTGCGTGGAATAATTAAAAAAAAACGAAACCGACCTACGGGCCGTGTTAGGCCTGGACTCCTCCGGGGCCAGCCTTTAAAGCCGGGGCGCCCGACCCCGCAGCCCACCGAGCCGCCCCGCCGCCCCGAACCCTAGCGCTGCCCGTGCCGCACCGCCCCGCCGCCTCGCTGCCGGATCCCGCCGCCGCCGCCGCCCGCCAGCGCCGCGCCGCCCCGCCGCCCGACCACTCCGTCGTCGGAGCCCCGCCGCCGCCGCCGGAACCTCGCCGGAATTGGCGGGTAGTTTTTTTTAGACGACGTTTTTTTTTCAAAAAACCGTTCAGTTTTTCCGATGGTTTTGTTCGTTTTTTTAAATAGATCGGTTTTTCCGATTTATTTAAATAGCGAGCGTTCGTTCGTTCGTTCTAGCGAACGTTCGTCGTTTTTTCTTTTTTCGGATTAAATCCGTGATTTTTCTGATCGCGATTTCTGATCCGATTTTCGTTAGTGTATAACTTTTCGCTCGTTTATCGAAATCAGGCGATTCAAGCGCCTGGAGTTTCGTCTCGAAACACTCTATCCGTTTAACCAACTTAAACAAGTTTTTGCCACTGTAAAAATTGCCCTAGATCCAGAATAGTAAACGAAGCCTGTTTCTTTTGCCGTTTGACTTTCGTTGCTTCTTTTGATTCTTTTTGCAAACCGGAGTTCTTAAGTTGAACCTTCTGGTTAGATCTCTTATTTGAGTTTTACCTGTGCATTAGATGAATACTTATTGTATGCTTGTTTGTTTGTCTGTGATAGAATACCCGGAGTGCGCCGCCTGTTACTTCGAATCTCTAGGTTTCGCGGATCATCAGCAAGGCAAGTAACATTTTGATCATACCTCCTACTACCCAGTTTTATTGCATTAGATCATTCCTCAAACATTGCATGATTAGGATCTAATTAAATTGTGGGTTTGGGAAGTAGTTGAGGTAGTACCTATTACCTGTTGTATTATCAAACCTTTGGGAGTTACTTCTGCATTTGCTTACTATTGCTATGCTATGCTAGTAGACGTGGATTGGGTGAGTGATATTCATGACAGATGTGAGTTTGTTAAATTAATGGTTTGTCTAAGGTGGCAACTTAAACACACATCTGGATGGATTGAGGTACCTGGGTATTCCAGGATTGTCTGTTTTTCTTTATGGACCGCCACCCAGGCCCAAAGGGATCATGATATTTTTCGTACTAGAAACTTCCGTGTGCAGCCACAAGCTATTATGGGCTCTAGCATAGTTAATTAAGTCGTGCGAACTCTTACAGGGTAGACTAGCAGATGTAGGGGAAAGTAGGTGTAACGGTCTATCCATCGTAAGGTGCTAGCACTTCTGAAAGACCGTGTCTCGGTCATCCGTCTTCTCAAACACCATGTAGTGCGAGAAACCAAACAGAGGCGATCGAGTCTTGTGGGGAAAAGTGCGCAAACCTCTGCAGAGTGTATAAACTAATCATGGTTAGCCGTGTCCCCGGTTATGGACAACTTGAGTATCTAGTACCTGGATTAACATGTGAATCTCAACATGTTACCCTAAGATTTAATTTTGTTGGGTTTTGTTTAATGATGATGCTTAATTGGGATTGAGGATGCTGTCAACCATTCTCAATGTTTAACAACTATCATGATAGTTAAATAAAATTTATTCCTTTGTAGTAGGGAAAATTGGCTTTACGCAAAACTGTAACCATAGAGCTTTCCACCAGCCAAATATGCATATAGAATAGCTGTTTCATTCCATTACTCTCTATGTGTTACCTTGCCAGCATATTCCATGTGCTGACCCATTTTGGGCTGCAACGTTAATGTTGCAGACTTTTCAGACGACGATTAAGGAGTTTTTAGGTCGTGGTTCTATACTCAGTGATGCCGTTGGAGTTGATGGACTCACTTATCTTCCAAGCCTTCCACTGTTATCGTTATTAGATGGCCTTAAGCCATATTTATTGTAAAAAGTTCTCTATTGAGACACTCGATGTAATAAGTGTGTGATTGCTACTCTGTTATAAATCCTTCAAGTACTGTGTGGTGTCAGCATTACTGATCCAGGGATGACACCTGAGCACAGAGATCGGACTGTTTGAGGTCTGGTCGCTACAAAGATGGTATCAGAGCACACGCTGACTGTAGGACACGACCACTAAGCTAAAGACCTAGAACACTATTCACTCTCTTCTCTTCTAACATCTCATCTTTTCTACTCTTTAGGATGGCGGATGCAAGGAACAAGTTCACGCAACCGAATGAAGATACATCCTTTGGACGTCACCTGAAGGAAGTCACTAGATACCTGAACATAGGAGTACCAAGCTTCACCGGAACCTACAACGCCACTTTACCTGAAGAAGAGCGCTGGATGATTCAAGTTCAAGTTCCAGGAAGGACGTTCATGGCAGTCACTGAGCCCATAGAGTTTTCTTTTGATGCACCAACTTGGAGTCTAGGAAAGAGCATGGCAGCTCACATCGCCATGTGACGCATTGGAGAAGTCTACCGCAATGATCTCAAGGATACTATCTACCAGATTTGTGGGCGCCGAGATGAGCACTGGGAGATGATCAGCACCAGAAAGGATAGATCAATTGCAGCTTTTATCCAGGAGTTAAACCAACACATTCGACGTCAGGAGAACCAGATGTGCGCCGATATGATAGACCTGAAGAAGGCTAGGACAAGAATCAAAGAACTGGAGGAAGAACTCAAGGCTACACGTGAAGATTACGAAGAGGAAATCGAAGTATTGGTGGAGAAGAATGACGATCTGATCAAGAAGATCGGGATATTTATGGGAGGCCCTACACCAGTAGATGAAGACCAAGAACCCAAGGAGATTCGCCCGGAATACTACATCATCATCGACGACACCGACTCGGACCCATATGATAGCGATGATGACTATATTGATGAAGTAGGAGCAGATATCATGGAGTCTGCAACCGAAGAATATTTTTAGTAGACCACCTCATCAGTAGTAGTAGTCCACCATGTAAATACAGTAGTCCGAAGCACTTTTGCGATAGTTAGATCGATTGTATGCCCTTGTTTGATTGAATGAAGTGAATTGTTTGCTTTTGCCTCATGTGCATATGGGTAGTGTTTTCTCTTTAGACCCCCTCTATCCTTAAATCTCATTTTTTCTAAACCCTCAGATGCCTCCGAGACGTGACCCCGGATTTACCTTTCCACCGGAGCTCACCCAGTTGATCCAGCAGCAGAACACATTGATGTAGTTGCTAGTCCAGAATCAGAATCAGGGGAACAACAACAACCCACCACCACCACCACCTGTTGATCACTTAGCCCGTTTTCCTAGGTTGAATCCGCCAGTGTTTTCCAGTAGCACCGAGCCGATAGTAGCAGATGATTGGCTCCGCAAGACAGCTAGAGAGTTGACCACAGCAGGATGCACAGATGCGGAGAAGGTGAAGTTTGCCGCACATCAGCTTGAAGGACCCGTAGCATCATGGTGGGAGAATTTCACAGCCACTTTCCCTGTCGACACTGTTACATGGGACCAGTTTTAGCAGGCTTTTCGAACTGCCCATGTTTCAGCAGGAGCTATGGCCATGAAGAAGCGTGAGTTCCGCAACTTGCGCCAAGGAGGATGGACAGTTGGCCAGTATGTGGAGGACTTTAGTAAATTAGCACGTTATGCCCCAGATGAAGTTGCTACGGATGCAGCTAAGCAGGAGAAGTTTTTGGAAGGACTGAATGATGAGTTGAGCATGCAGTTGATGATAGCAACCTTCAACAACTACCATGAGTTGGTAGATCGTGCTCTTATGATTGAAGGCAAGCAACAGCAAATTGAAAATCGCAAGAGGAAGTATGCACAAGCAAAGTACAATTCAGGAGCTCAGCAGAAGCCACGATTCACCCCTAGATCGGGAGGACATTTTCAGCATACCCATGGAGGAGGTAGCACGCACAATCACAATGGCACCAAGAATGGTAATGGTAATGGAGGAAGCAACGGCCAGAACCGTGCCAACCCATCAACCCCAGCCAAGAAAGACCGGAGCCAAGTCACTTGCTTTAAGTGTCAGAAGACCGGACATTATGCCAATGAATGTCCTGAAGGCCAGAATGGCAATGGAAGCTCTGGGAAGAAGCCGAACCCTTTCAACAGGGGACAGATGAACCACGTTAACGTGGAGGAGGTTGAAGAGCAGCCGGATGCAGTAATCGGTAAGTTTTTGGTTAAGTCATTTACTGCACTCGTTCTTTTTGATACTGGTGCATCGCATTCATACATATCAAGGGGATTTGTGGATAAGTATAACCTGCCCACTAAGGTTCTTAGAACACCTATGCTAGTAAGCTCACCAGGAGCGGAGTATATGACCAGTCAAGGATGTTTTCAAGTGCCATTGAGTATAGGTAGGCATGTGTTTCCCTCGGATTTAATCATTTTGGAATCACAAGGATTGGATGTAATTCTGGGTATGGATTGGCTGTCGATGTATGGAGGAAACATCGATTGCGCCAGTAAGTCGATCTTGCTTACCACCCCAGAAGGGAGAAGGATCAAGTATGTATCCCGGCATGTGCCAAAAGGGACACAAGTAAATTGTTTAACAGGAGTTGTGCAGGAGGAAGTACCAGTGGTAAGGGATTTCCCTGAAGTATTTCCAGAAGAGTTGCCAGGCATGCCACCAGATAGAGATATTGAGTTTTTGATTGAGCTATTGCCAGGCACAGGGCCAATATCAAAGAGACCATACAGGATGCCCGCAAAGGATTTGGTGGAAATTAAGAAGCAGATTAAGGAGTTACTGGATAAAGGTTACATTCGCCCAAGTTCGTCGCCTTGGGGATCACCAGTACTTCTAGTGGAGAAAAAGGATGGATCGTTAAGGATGGTTGTTGATTATCGTGGGTTGAATGAAGTAACGATCAAGAACAAGTACCCACTACCAATGATCAATGATCTGTTTGATCGATTGCAAGGAGCTAAAGTGTTTTCCAAGATCGATCTGCGATCAGGATACCACCAGTTGAAGATTCGAGAACATGATATACCTAAGACAACTTTTACTACCAGGTATGGGATGTACGAGTATACCGTTATGTCATTTGGTCTGACTAACGCACCTGCTTATTTTATGAACATGATGAACAAAGTGTTTATGGAGTTCTTGGATAAGTTCGTCATGGTGTTCATTGATGATATCCTGGTTTACTCGAAGAATGAAGAGGAGCATAAGGAACATTTGCGTTTGGTACTTGAGAAGCTCAGAGAACATCAGTTGTATGCCAAGTTCACCAAATGTGAGTTTTGGTTGAAGGAAGTAGGATTCCTCGGACACGTTATATCCGGAGAAGGTATATCAGTAGATCCCACTAAAGTTGATACCGTGACCAAGTGGGAGGCACCAACCACGGTTGGAGAGATCCGGAGTTTCCTTGGACTCGCAGGATACTACCGGAGATTTATTGAGAATTTCTCCAAGATTGTAAAACCTATGACGGAGTTATTAAAGAAGGATACCAAGTTCATATGGACTGAGGAGTGTGAGGCTAGTTTCCAGGAGTTGAAGAAACGCTTGGTTACTTCACCAATGTTGATTTTGCCAGACCAGACCAAGGATTATGAGGTGTATTGCGACGCTTCACGATGAGGACTTGGAGCAGTGCTTATGTAGGGAGAGTTGTTTCATATGCCTCACGACAACTGAAACCCCACGAATTGAATTATGCCACGCATGATTTGGAGTTAGCAGCCGTAGTGCATGCATTGAAAACATGGAGACATTTCCTCATTGGAAATCATTGTGAGGTGTATATGGACCACAAGAGTTTGAAATACATTTTCACGTAGAAGGAGTTAAACCTTAGACAAAGGAGATGGTTGGGACTCATCAAGGATTATGATATGAGATTGCATTACCATCCCGGAAAGGCTAATGTAGTAGCTGACGCATTGAGCCGTAAGAGCCATGTCAATACACTAATGACGGGAGAGATACCAAAGGAGTTAGCTGAGGATCTTCGTGAGCTATGTTTGGAAATAGTTCTGAGAGGCTATGTAGCAGCATTGGAGATTCAGTCAACTTTGATGGATAGAATCAGAGAAGCTCAGAAGACTGACAAAGAGATTGCCTCTATAAAGGAGAAAATGAGCAAAGGAAAGGCTAAAGGATTTCGTGAGGATGAGCACGACACCCTATGGTTTGAAGACCGTGTTTATGTGCCCAATGACCCGGAGATCAGGAAGTTGATTCTACAAGAGGCACACGACTCACCATATTCGATTCACCCAGGAAATACCAAGATGTATTTGGATTTGAAGGATACTTTCTGGTGGACCGGAATGAAGAAAGATATTGCGGAGTATGTAGCAGTTTGTGATGTATGTCAGAGAGTAAAGGCAGAGCATCAAAAGCTAGCAGGATTGCTACAGCCATTGCCGATACCCGAATGGAAGTGGGATAAGTTAGGCATGGATTTTATCACGGGATTACCCAGGACTCGTTCAGGTTATGACTCGATTTGGGTTGTAGTCGATCGGTTGACGAAGGTAGCTCATTTCATCCCGGTAAAGACCACTTACACCAGTGCTAAGTTGGCAAAGATATACATGACCAGGATTGTATGCTTACATGGAGTTCCAAGGAGTATAGTATCAGATAGAGGAACCCAATTTACCTCAAAGTTCTGGAATCAGTTGCACGAAACTTTGGGTACCAGGCTAGAGTTCAGCACAGCTTTTCATCCACAGACAGATGGACAAACCGAGAGAGTCAATCAGATTTTGGAAGACATGCTGAGAGCTTGTGCGCTAGATTATGGATCTAGTTGGGACGACAATTTGCCATATGCAGAATTCTCTTACAACAACAACTATCAATCCAGTTTAAAGATGGCCCCTTTCGAAGCCTTGTACGGAAGGAGGTGCAGGACACCGTTGTCATGGGATGAAGTTGGAGACCGCCAGTTGTTTGGACCGGATCTGATTAAGGAGTCTGAACAGAAAGTGAAATTGATTCGCGATAGGCTCAAGGTAGCCCAGTCCAGGCAGAAGAGTTACGCAGATTCTAAACGCAAGGAGACAGTTTACGAAGTCGGAGACAAAGTTTATCTTCGAGTATCCCCACTTCGGGGAATAAAGCGTTTTAGTGTTAAGGGAAAGTTAGCTCCACGGTCTGTAGGACCATACCGAGTATTGGAACGTATGGGAGAAGTGGCCTACAAGTTGGAATTGCCCGAAGGATTGTCGGGAGTTTATGATGTGTTTCACGTTTCTCAGCTAAAGAAGTGCCACGCGGAGATGGCTGACATACCCTTGAGAGACACGGTGCCATTGGAAGCAATTCAGTTGGACAGTGATTTGACCTATGAGGAGAAACCAGTTAAGATCCTAGAATATGCCAGCCGAGTCACCCGCAGCAAGGTTATCAAGTTCTATAAGGTTCAGTGGAGCCACCACACGGAGGATGAAGCCACCTGGGAGCGAGAGGAAGATTTGCTCAAGGACCACCCTCACCTATTTTCTAGCCAACCCGAATCTCGAGGGCGAGATTCATCTTAAGGGGGTAGGTTTGTAACATCCCAAATTTTCAATTTGGATTGTTATACATTAGATCATCATTGCATATCATATTTTATTTGCTTTTAGTTTTGATCCTAGAAATTCTACGCAACTCAAGGACCCACGGAGAGAGTTGGGGATTTCGTTATTTTCATATTTGAGTTTTCTCAAATTTTGAGAATAGGATCATTTGATTTTAATTATTTTATCATCAATTATTTCTATTACAAAAATATGAGAGAGGGAATAAAATGACTTTCCTAAAATAAAAAAATATTGAGGATTTAATAATAAAATCAAATAAGTTTTTATTTTGGAGTTTTTCGTTATTTTATTAGAATTTAGGAAAAATGTGCGTTTTTCAAAATTGCATTTAGGCCCCAAATAAATATTCACCTTGTGCGGCTTGATTTTAGAAGTCGGGGAAAATTTATTTCGGGATTTTTGGAGTCCGTTTAGTATTTATTTTATTTATTTTTCTGCGCGGAATAATTAAAAAAACGAAATCGACCTACGTGCCGTGTTAGGCCCGGACTCCTCTGGGGCCGGCCTTTAAAGCCGGGGCGCCCGACCCCGCAGCCCACTGAGCCGCCCCGCCGCCTCGAACCCTAGCGCCGCCGCCGCCACCCGCGCCGCCGCCGCCGCCCCGCCGCCTCGCCGCCGGATCCCGCCGCCGCCCGCCAGTGCCGCGCCGCCCCGCCGCCCGACCACCCCGTCGCCGGAGCCCCGCCGCCGCCGCCGGAACCTCGCCGAAATTGCCGGGTAGTTTTTTTTAGACGCCGGTTTTTTTTGAAAAACCGTTCGTTTTTTTCGACGGTTTTGTTCGTTTTTTTAGTTTCGTTTTTTTGAAATAGATCAGTTTTTCCGATTTATTTAAATAGCGAGCGTTCATTCGTTCGTTCTAGCGAACGTTCGTCGTTTTTTCTTTTTTCGGATTAAATCCGCGATTTTTTTGATCGCAATTTCTGATCCGATTTTCGTTAGTGTATAACTTTTCGCGCGTTTATCGAAATCAGGCGATTCAAGCGCCTAGAGTTTCGTCTCGAAACCCTCTATCCGCTTAACCAACTTAAACAAGTTTTTGCCACTGTAAAAATTGCCCTAGATCCATAATAGTAAATGAAGCCTGTTTCTTTTGCCGTTTGACTTTCGTTGCTTCGTTTGATTTGATTCTTTTTGCAAACCGGAGTTCTTAAGTTGAACCTTCTGGTTAGATCTCTTATTTGAGTTTTACCTGTGCATTAGATGAATACTTATTGTATGCTTGTTTGTTTGTCTGTGATAGAATATCTGGAGTGCGCCGCTTGTTACTTCGAATCTCTAGGTTTCGCGGATCATCAGCAAGGCAAGTAACACTTTGATCATACCTCCTACTACCCAATTTTATTGCATTAGATCAATCCTCAAACATTGCATGATTAGGATCTAATTAAATTGTGGGTTTGGGAAGTAGTTGAGGTAGTACCTATTTCCTGTTGTATTATCAAACCTTTGGGAGTTACTTCTGCGTTTGCTTACTATTGCTATGCTATGCTAGTAGACGTGGATTGGGTGAGTGATATCCATGACAGATGTGAGTTTGTTAAATTAATGGTTTATCTAAGGTGGCTACTTAAACACACATCTGGGTGGATTGAGGTACCTGGGTATTCCAGGATTGCCTGTTTTTCTTTATGGACCGCCACCCAGGCCCAAAGGGATCATGAGATTTTTCATACTAGAAATTTCCGTGTGCAGCCACAAGCTATTATGGGCTCTAGCATAGTTGATTAAGTCGTGCGAACTCTTACAGGGTACACTAGCAGATGTAGGGGAAAGTAGGTGTAACGGTCTATCCATCGTAAGGTGCTAGCGCTTCTGAAAGACCGTGTCTCGGTCATCCGTCTTCTCAAACACCATGTAGTGCGAGAAACCAAACGGAGGCGATCGAGTCTTGTGGGGAAAAGTGCGCAAACCTCTGCAGAGTGTATAAACTAATCATGGTTAGCCGTGTCCCCGGTTATGGACAACTTGAGTATCTAGTACCTGGATTAACATGTGAATCTCAACATGTTACCCTAAGATTTAATTTTGTTGGGTTTTGTTTAATGATGATGCTTAATTGGGATTGAGGATGCTGTCAACCATTCTCAATGTTTAACAACTACCATGATAGTTAAATAAAATTTATTCCTTTGCAGTAGGGAAAAATTGGCTTTACGCAAAACTGTAACCATAGAGCTTTCCACCAGCCAAATATGCATATAGAATAATTGTTTCATTTCATTACTCTCTATGTGTTACCTTGCCAGCATATTCCATGGGGGTTTGCTTGCCTGGCACTTCTGAAGATAGTATTGTGTCTTCATCAGTGACATCGATCACAACGCCAGAAACGTCGGTTATCATGAAGGACCAACACCGGCTAGTAGAGTCCTACTTCTTGAGATTGCATTGGTTTTTCCCTTGAAGAGGAAAGCGTGATGTAGCAAAGTAGAGGTAAGTATTTCTCTCAATTAAGAACCAAGGTATCAATCTAGTAGGAGATACAAGCAAATCTCCAATCTATGCACCTGCACAAACAATCAAACACTTGCACCCAACGCGATAAAGGGGTTGTCAATCCCTTCACGGTCACTTGCAAAGGTGAGATCTGATAGAGATAGATATAAAAGATTACTAAAACATAAAACAAAATAAAAGTAAATAAATTGCAGCGAGATATTTTTGGGTTTTTTGGTTTATAGATCTGAAAATATATCACGGAGGAGTCCCGTGGGGCCCACAAGCCATGGGGCGCGCCCCACCCCTAGGGCGCTCCCTGAGGGCTTGTGGAGCCCTTGGGGCTCTTCTGACTTCCTCTCCAAGTCATATGTGTGTCTTCTGGTCCAAGAAAAATCATCGTAAAGTTTTATTCTGTTTGGACTCCGTTTGATATTCCTTTTCTGCAAAACTCAGAATCAAGGAAAAAACAGAAGCTGGCACTAGGGTCTGGGTTAATTAGTTACTCCCAAAAATAGTATAAAATAGCATATTAATGCTTATAAAACATCCGAAACATAAAATATAATAGCATGGAACAATAAAAAATTATAGATACGTTGGAGACGTATCTGCAGCGACACTAGGTGTTGAGTTGCCTGGTCGCGAGTCGCATCTGGCATGTGTTGTGTACCGACCTCTAAGACAAGAAGTCCAAAACTTTGTAGTTTTAATTGTCTATCGAGTTTTGTGCTGCTTACCACACAATCCCATATGGTTAAGTTATCAATCCAGTAGGAGATCCAACCTAGAAGCCTTTTTCCGCACTTTGCCGGAGGGGTCAACGATCACGGAGGGACTTCATCATCACCCTTACTTCTCTGATGATGCGTGAGTAGTTTACCACAGACCTATAGGTCCGTAGGTAGTAGCTAGATGGCTTCTTCTCTCTCTTTTTGATCTTCAATATAATGTTCTCCTCGATGTTTTTGGAGATCTATTTGATGTAATGACTTTTTGCGGTGTGTTTGTTGGGATCCGATGAATTGCGAGTTTATGATCAGATCTATCCATGAATATTATTTGAGTCTTTGCCGAACTCTTTTATGCATCATTGCTATAGCCTTGTATTTCTTCTCTGAAACTTTAGTTTGGTTTAGCCAACTAGATTGATTTTTCTTGCCATGGGAAGATGTGCTTTGTGATGGGTTTGATCTTGCTGTGCTCAGTCTCAGTTATAGAAAGAGACATGACACGCATGTATCGTTGCTATTAAGGATAAAAAGATGGAATCTATTCCTACATGAATACATCTTATCTACATCATGTCATCATTCTTATTGCATTACTCTGTTTTTCCATGAACTTAATACACTAAATGCATGTTGGATAGCGGTTGATGTGTGGAGTAATAGCAGTAGATGTAGGCATGAGTCGGTCTACTAATCTTGGACGTGATGCCTATATACATGATCATTGCCTTAGATATCATCATAATTATTTGCTCTTCTGTCAATTGCCCAACAGTAATTTGTTTACCCACCGTATGCTATTTCTTCTCAAGAGAAGCCTCTAGTGAAATCTACGCCCCTCGGGTCTATTTCCTATCATATTAAAGCCCAAAAATACCTTGCTGCACTTTTTATTTATTTATTTTATTTTGTGTTTTTGCTAGACCTATTTATCAAATCTCATACAATTTAATCTATCTCAATACCGAGGATGGATTGACAACCCCTCTTACGCGTTGGGTTGCAAGTATTTGTTATTTGTGTGCAGGTGTTGTTTACATAGTGTTGCTTGGTTCTCCTACTGGATTGATAACCTTGGTTTCATAACTAAGGAAAATACTTACCGTTGTTGTGCTGCATCATCCTCTCCTCTTTGGGGTAATACCAACGCCAATACAAGAAATCATGTAACCATGGGCAGAATTTGTCCCATTAGCAGAACATGCCAGTAACATACTGTAAGTAATCGAGGGCCGGAAATGAGGCGAATATTTTATGGGTCCTTAGATGGCCGAAAGATAGCATGGGCGAGAAAATGGCCCAACTGAATCATGGGCCATTAATGGTTCCAAAGCAATGTACTGTTCATGATGGGCCAGAATCAGCACGGGACGTTGAAGGGCCCAGAGATACAGAAGGACTCATATGGGCCGAATGACGTCACAGGCCATATACGGGCCGAAAGTGACATCGGGCTGGAATCATATTGGACGGCCCACATGACGCTACTAGGCCGAATTCGGGAAGGCCATAACAGGTCGTGAGCAAGCCGTAAATGGGCTATATGTGAACAAGCCATTAACATGCTTTCCATGGGCCGACCCTCTAACTTTTGACCAAGTCAAACGGGCTGGATTTTTTTAACCTAAATGGGCCACTGTTGGGCCGTTCCACGTGTCCACGTATCATAGGCGCCACCCCGTCCGTTGGACGGCAAACCTCAACTGACACGTGGATCCGCTTGCGAATGAGAATTGTACATGTGGAAAATCACCATTGGTGCCGGCTGTTAATGGGTTATCGGATCCAAACCAGAACCCGATAGCTTAATGAAGGAAATATGCCCTGGAGACAATAATAAAGTTGTTATTTATATTTCCTTATAAAATGATAAATGTTTATTATTCATGCTAGAATTGTATTAACCGGAAACTTAGTACATGTGTGAATACATAGACAAAACAGAGTGTCCCTAGTATGCCTCTAGTTGACTGACTCGTTAATCAAAGATGGTTATGTTTCCTAACCATAGACATGTGTTGTCATTTGATGAACGTGATCACATCATTAGAGAATGATGTGATGGACAAGACCCAACCATTAGCATATCATTATGATCATTGAGTTCTATTGCTATTGCTTTCTTCATGACTTATACATGTTCCTCTGACTATGAGATTATGCAACTCCCGAATACCAGAGGAACACCTTGTGTGATATCAAACTTCATAGCGTAACTAGGTGATTATAAAGATGCTTTACAGGTGTCTTCGAAGGTGTTTGTTGGGTTGGCATAGATCGAGATTAGGATTTGTCACTCTGTGTATCGGAGAGGTATCTCTGGGCCCTCTCGGTAATGCACATCACTATAAGCCTTGCAAGCAATGTGACTAATGAGTTAGTTGCGGGATGATGCATTACGGAACGAGTACAGAGACTTGCCGGTAACGAGATTGAACTAGGTATGATGATACCGATGATTGAATCTCGGGCACGTAACATACCGATGATAAAAGGAACAACATATGTTGTTATGCGGTTTGACCGATAAAGATCTTCGTAGAATACGTAGGAGCCAATATGAACATCCAGGTTCCGCTATTGGTTATTGACCGGATGTGAGTCTCGGTCATCTCTACATAGTTCTCGAACCCGTAGGGTCCGCACGCTTAACGTTCGATGACAATCGGTATTATGAGTTTATGTGTTTTGATGTACCGAAGGTAGTTTGGAGTCCCGGATGTGATCACGGACATGACAAGGAGTCTCGGAATTGTCGAGACATAAATATCGATATATTGGAAGGCTATGTTTGGACATCGGAAGGGTTCCGGATGAGTTCGGGCATTTACCGGAGTACCGGGGGGGGGGGGGGGGGGTTACCGGAACCCCCCGGGGAGTCAATGGGCCTTATTGGGCCTTAGTGGGAGAGAGGAGGAGGCGGCCAGGTGGAGGCCCCCAAGCCCAATCCGAATTGGGTGGGGGCCCGCCCCCCTTTCCTTCCCTCTCTCTCCCTCTTCCTTCTTCTCCTACTCCAACAAGGGAAGGGGGAAACCTACTCCTACTGGGAGTAGGACTCCCCCTTGGGCGCGCCCTATGAGGGCAGGCCCTCCCCTCCTCCACTCCTTTATATACGGGGGAGGTGGGCACCCCATAGACACACAAGTTGACAGTTGTCTTAGCCGTGTGCGGTGCCCCCCTCCACAGATTTCCACCTCAGTCATATCGTTGTAGAGCTTAGGCGAAGCCCTGTGTCGGTAACTTCATCATCACTGTCACCACGCCGTCGTGCTGACGAAACTCTCCCTCGGCCTCAGATGGATCAAGAGTACGAGGGACGTCACTAAGCTGAACGTGTGCAGATCACGGAGGTGCCATGCGTTCGGTACTTGGATTGGTTGGATCGCAAAGACGTTCGACTACATCAACCGTGTTAGTAAATGCTTCCGCTTTCGGTCTACGAGGGTACGTGGACACACTCTCCCCGCTCATTAATATGCATCACCTAGATGGATCTTGCGTGTGCGTAGGAATTTTTTTGAAATTACCGCGTTCCCCAACACTTAACGGGGAAGCCACGTGTCGGTTACCCTTGACAAAAACACTTCCATGACGCGACATTTATCGTCATGGAAGTGGACACTTCCGTGATGATAATTTCTATATTGTCATGGAACACTTCTATGACACCAGATGTATGACTATCTTGATTCTGTCATTAGATTGTCACGGATGTACATGCATGATAGAAAATGTGACCTACTGTGACAAACACGTATCATCATGGAAGTGTTTTTTTAGTGAAGGTTTGAACTCAGCACCGGGAGAGGGCATTTAAGATGCCTTCGTCTCGACAATTATGTCAGAAGGTTGCATATGCCACTTGAAGCTACGTCGGTATTGTTGGGGAACATAGTAATTTCAAAAAATTTCCTACGCACACGCAAGATCATGGTGATGCATAGCAACGAGAGGGGAGAGTGTGATCTACGTACCCTTGTAGATCGACAACGGAAGTGTTTGGTTGATGTAGTCGTACGTCTTCACGACCCGACCGATCAAGCACCGAAACTACGACACCTCCGAGTTCTAGCACACGTTCAGCTCGATGACGATCCCCGGACTCTGATCCAGCAAAGTGTCGGGGAAGAGTTCCGTCAGCACGACGACGTGGTGACAATCTTGATGCACTACCGTCGCAGGGCTTCGCCTAAGCACTGCTACAATATTATCGAGGACTATGGTGGAAGGGGGCACCGCACATGGCTAAGAATATGATCACCTGGATCAACTTGTGTGTCAAGGGGTGTCCTCTGCCCCCGTATATAAAGGATCAAGGGGAGGAGGCCGGCCGGCCCTCTATGGCGCGCCAAGGAGGAGTCCTCCTCCTAGTAGGAGTAGGACTCCTACTAGGAGGGGGAAAGAAGTGGGGAGGGAGAGGGAAAGGGGGGCGCCGCCCCCCCTCTCCTAGTCCAATTCGGACCACGGGGGGAGGAGGCGCGCGGCCCACCTTTGGCTGCCCCTCTCTCTCTCTCCACTAAGGCCCATATGGCCCATTACTTCTCCCGAGGGGTTCCGGTAACCCTCCGGCTCTCCGGTTTTCTCCGAAATCACCCGGAACACTTCCGGTGTCCAAATATAGCCGTCCAATATATCAATCTTTATGTCTCGACCATTTCGAGACTCCTCGTCATGTCCGTGATCACATTTTGGACTTCGAACTAACATCGGTACATCAAAACTCATAAACTCATAATATAACTGTCATTGAAACCTTAAGCGTGCGGACCCTACGGGTTCGAGAACAATGTAGACATGACCGAGACACGTCTCCGGTCAATAACCAATATCGGAACCTGGATGCTCATATTGGCTCCTACATATTCTACGAAGATCTTTATCGGTCAGACCGCATAACAACATACGTTGTTCCCTTTGTCATGGGTATGTTACTTGCCCAAGATTCGATCGTCGGTATCCCATACCTAGTTCAATCTCGTTACCGGCAAGTCTCTTTACTCGTTCCGTAATACATCATCTCACAACTAACTCATTAGTTGCAATGCTTGCAAGGCTTATGTGATGTGTATTACCGAGAGGGCCCAGAGATACCTCTCCGACAATCGGAGTGACAAATCCTAATCTCGAAATACGCCAACCCAACATGTACCTTTGGAGACACCTGTAGAGCACCTTTATAATCACCCATTTACGTTGTGACGTTTGGTAGCACACAAAGTGTTCCTCTGGCAAACGGGAGTTGCATAATCTCATAGTCATAGGAACATGTATAAGTCATGAAGAAAGCAATAGCAACATACTAAACGATCGGGTGCTAAGCTAATGGAATGGGTCATGTCAATCAGATCATTCACCTAATGATGTGATCCCGTTAATAAAATAACAACTCTTTGTTCATGGTTAGGAAACATAACCATCTTTGATTAACGAGCTAGTCAAGTAGAGGCATACTAGTGACACTCTGTTTGTCTATGTATTCACACATGTATTATGTTTCCGGTTAATACAATTCTAGCATGAATAATAAACATTTATCATGATATAAGGAAATAAATAATAACTTTATTATTGCCTCTAGGGCATATTTCCTTCAGTCTCCCACTTGCACTAGAGTCAATAATCTAGATTACACAGTAATGATTCTAACACCCATGGAGCCTTGGTGCTGATCATGTTTTGCTCGTGGAAGAGGCTTAGTCAACGGGTCTGCAACATTCAGATCCGTATGTATCTTGCAAATCTCTATGTCTCCCACCTGGACTAGATCCCGGATGGAATTGAAGCGTCTCTTGATGTGCTTGGTTCTCTTGTGAAATCTGGATTCCTTTGCCAAGGCAATTGCACCAGTATTGTCACAAAAGATTTTCATTGGACCCGATGCACTAGGTATGACACCTAGATCGGATATGAACTCCTTCATCCAGAATCCTTCATTCGCTGCTTCCAAAGTAGCTATGTACTCCGCTTCACATGTAGATCCCGCTACAACGCTTTGTTTAGAACTGCACCAACTGACAGCTCCACCGTTTAATGTAAACATGTATCCGGTTTGCGATTTAGAATCGCCCGGATCAGTGTCAAAGCTTGCATCAACGTAACCTTTTACGATGAGCTCTTTGTCACCTCCATATATGAGAAACATATCCTTAGTCCTTTTCAGGTATTTCAGGATGTTCTTGACCGCTGTCCAGTGATCCACTCCTGGATCACTTTGGTACCTCCCTGCTAGACTTATAGCAAGGCACACATCAGGTCTGGTACACAACATTACATACATGATAGAGCCTATGGCTGAAGCATAGGGAACATCTTTCATTTTCTCTCTATCTTCTGCAGTGGTCGGGCATTGAGTCTTACTCAACTTCACACCTTGTAACACAGGCAAGAACCCTTTCTTTGCTTGATCCATTTTGAACTTCTTCAAAACTTTGTCAAGGTATGTGCTTTATGAAAGTCCAATTAAGCGTCTTGATCTATCTTTATAGATCTTAATGCCTAATATGTAAGCAGCTTCACCGAGGTCTTTCATTGAAAAACTCTTATTCAAGTATCCCTTTATGCTATCCAGAAATTCTATATTATTTCCAATTAGTAATATGTCATCCACATATAATATCAGAAATGCTATAGAGCTCCCACTCACTTTCTTGTAAATACAGGCTTCTCCAAAAGTCTGTATAAAACCAAATGCTTTGATCACACTATCAAAGCGTTTATTCCAACTCCGAGAGGCTTGCACCAGTCCATAAATGGATCGCTGGAGCTTGCACACTTTGTTAGCTCCCTTTGGATCGACAAAACCTTCTGGTTGCATCATATACAACTCTTCTTCCAGAAATCCATTCAGGAATGCAGTTTTGACATCCATCTGCCAAATTTCATAATCATAAAATGCGGCAATTGCTAACATGATTCGGACAGACTTAAGCATCGCTATGGGTGAGAAGGTCTCATCGTAGTCAATCCCTTGAACTTGCCGAAAACCTTTTGCGACAAGTCGAGCTTTGTAGATAGTAATATTACCGTCAGCGTCAGTCTTCTTCTTGAAGATCCATTTATTCTCAATTGCTTGCCAATCATCGCGCAAGTCAACCAAAGTCCATACTTTGTTCTCATACATGGATCCCATCTCAGATTTCATGGCTTCAAGCCATTTTGCGGAATCTGGGCTCACCATCGCTTCTTCATAGTTTGTAGGTTCATCATGATCTAGTAGCATGACTTCCAGAACAGGATTACCATACCACTCTGGCACGGATCTCACTCTGGTTGATCTATGAGGTTCAGTAGTATCTTGTTCTGAAGTTTCATGATCATCATCATTAGCTTCCTCACTAACTGGTGTAGGTGTCACTGAAACAGTTTTCTGTGAAGCACTACTTTCCAATAAGGGAGCAGGTACAGTTACCTCGTCAAGTTCTACTTTCCTCCCACTCACTTCTTTCGAGAGAAACTCCTTCTCCAGAAAGTTTCCGAACTTAGCAACAAAAGTCTTGCCTTCGGATCTGTGATAGAAGGTGTATCCAATAGTCTCCTTTGGATATCCTATGAAGACACATTTCTCCGATTTGGGTTCGAGCTTATCAGGTTGAAGCTTTTTCACATAAGCATCGCAGCCCCAAACTTTCAGAAACGACAACTTTGGTTTCTTGCCAAACCACAGTTCATAAGGCGTCGTCTCAACGGATTTTGATGGTGCCCTATTTAACGTGAATGCGGCCATCTCTAGAGCGTATCCCCAAAACGATAGCGGTAAATCAGTAAGAGACATCATAGATCGCACCATATCTAGTAAAGTACGATTACGACGTTCGGACACACCATTGCGCTGTGGTGTTCCGGGTGGCGTGAGTTGCGAAACTATTCCGCATTGTTTCAAATGTACACCAAACTCATAACTCAAATATTCTCCTCCATGATCAGATCGTAGAAACTTTATTTTCTTGTTACGATGATTTTCAACTTCACTCTGAAACTCTTTGAACTTTTCAAACGTTTCAGACTTATGTTTCATTAAGTAGATATACCCATATCTGCTTAAGTCATCTGTGAAGGTGAGAAAATAACGATATCCGCCACGAGCCTCAATATTCATCGGACCACATACATCTGTATGTATGATTTCCAACAAATCTTTTGCTCTCTCCATAGTACCGGAGAACGGTGTTTTAGTCATCTTGCCCATGAGGCACGATTCGCAAGTACCAGTTGATTCATAATCAAGTGGTTCCAAAAGTCCATCAGTATGGAGTTTCTTCATGCGCTTTACACCGATATGACCTAAACGGCAGTGCCACAAATAAGTTGCACTATCATTATCAACTCTGCATCTTTTGGCTTCAACACTATGAATATGTGTGTCACTACTATCGAGATTCAATAAAAATAGACCACTCTTTAAGGGTGCATGACCATAAAAGATATTACTCATATAAATAGAACAACCATTATTCTCAGATTTAAATGAATAACCGTCTCGCATCAAACAAGATCCAGATATAATGTTCATGCTTAACGCTGGCACCAAATAACAATTATCTAGGTCTAATATTAATCTCGAAGGTAGATGTAGAGGTAGCGTGCCGACTGCGATCACATCGACTTTGGAACCGTTTCCCACGCGCATCGTCACCTCGTCCTTAGCCAATCTTTGCTTAATCCGTAGTCCCTGTTTCGAGTTGCAGATATTAGCAACAGAACCAGTATCAAATACCCAGGTGCTACTGCGAGCATTAGTAAGGTACACATCAATAACATGTATATCACATATACCTTTGTTCACCTTGCCATCCTTCTTATCCGCCAAATACTTGGGGCAGTTCCGCTCCCAGTGACCAGTCTGCTTGCAGTAGAAGCACTCAGTTTCAGGCTTAGGTCCAGGTTTGGGTTTCTTCTCTTGAGTAGCAACTTGCTTGTTGTTCTTTTTGAAGCTCTCCTTCTTCTTCCCTTTGCCATTTTCTTGAAACTAGTGGTCTTGTTGACCATCAACACTTGATGCTCCTTCTTGATTTCTACCTCCGCAGCTTTCAGCATTGCGAAGAGCTCGGGAATAGTCTTATTCATCCCTTGCATATTATAGTTCATCACAAAGCTCTTGTAGCTTGGTGGCAGTGATTGGAGAATTCTGTCAATGATGCAATCATCTGGAAGATTAACTCCCAATTGAATCAAGTGATTATTATACCCCGACATTTTGAGTATATGCTCACTGACAGAACTGTTCTCCTCCATCTTGCAGCTATAGAACTTATTGGAGACTTCATATCTCTCAATCCGGGCATTTGCTTGAAATATTAACTTCAACTCCTGGAACATCTCATATGCTCCATGATGTTCAAAACGTCGTTGAAGTCCCGATTCTAAGCCGTAAAGCATGGCACACTGAACTATCGAGTAGTCATCAGCTTTGCTCTGCCAGACGTTCATAACATCTGGTGTTGCTCCAGCAGCAGGCCTGGCACCCAGCGGTGCTTCTAGGACGTAATTCTTCTGTCCAGCAATGAGGATAATCCTCAAGTTACGGACCCAGTCCGTGTAATTGCTACCATCATCTTTCAACTTTGCTTTCTCAAGGAACGCATTAAAATTAAACGGAACAACAGCACGAGCCATCTATCTACAATCAAGCATAAACAAGCAAGATACTATCAGATACTGAGTTTCATGATAAATTTAGGTTCAATTAATTTACTTAAAGAACTCCCACTTAGATAGACATCCCTCTAATCCTCTAAGTGATTACGTGATCCAAATCAACTAAACCATGTCCGATCATCATGTGAGATGGAGTAGTTTCATTGGTGAACATCACTATGTTGATCATATCTACTATATGATTCACGCTCGACCTTTTGGTCTCCGTGTTCCGAGGCCATATCTGTATATGCTTGGCTCGTCAAGTATAACCTGAGTATTCCGCGTGTGCAACTGTTTTGCACCCGTTGTATTTGAACGTAGAGCCTATCACACCCGATCATCACGTGGTGTCTCAGCACGAAGAACTTTCGCAACGGTGCATACTCAGGGAGAACACTTCTTGATAATTAGTGAGAGATCATCTTATAATGCTACCGTCAATCAAAGCAAGATAAGATGCATAAAAGATAAACATCACATGCAATCAATATAAGTGATATGATATGGCCATCATCATCTTGTGCTTGCGATCTCCATCTTCGAAGCACCGTCGTGATCACCATCGTCACCGACGCGACACCTTGGTCTCCATCGTAGCATCGTTGTCGTCTCGCCAATCTTATGCTTCCACGACTATCGCTACCGCTTAGTGATAAAGTAAAGCATTACAGCGCGATTGCATTGCATACAATAAAGCGACAACCATATGGCTCCTGCCAGTTGCCGATAACTCGGTTACAAAACATGATCATCTCATACAATAAAATTTAGCATCATGTCTTGACCGTATCACATCACAACATGCCCTGCAAAAACAAGTTAGACGTCCTCTACTTTGTTGTTGCAAGTTTTATGTGGCTGCTACGGGCTTAAGAAAGAACCAATCTTACCTACGCATCAAAACCACAACGATAGTTTGTCAAGTTGGTGCTATTTTAACCTTCGCAAGGACCGGGCATAGCCACACTCGGTTCAACTAAAGTTGGAGAAACTGTCACCCGCAAGCCACCTATGTGCAAAGCACGTCGGGAGAACCGGTCTCGCGTAAGCGTACGCGTAATGTCGGTCCGGGCCGCTTCGTCCAACAATACCGCCGAACCAAAGTATGACATGCTGGTAAGCAGTATGACTTATATCGCCCACAACTCACTTGTGTTCTACTCGTGCATATAACATCAACATATAAAACCTAGGCTCGGATGCCACTGTTGGGGAACGTAGTAATTTCAAAAAAATTCCTACGCACACGCAAGATCATGGTGATGCATAGCAACGAGAGGGGAGAGTGTGATCTACGTACCCTTGTAGATCGACAACGGAAGCGTTTGGTTGATGTAGTCGTACGTCTTCACGACCCGACCGATCAAGCACCGAAACTACGGCACCTCCGAGTTCTAGCACACGTTCAGCTCGATGACGATCCCCGAACTCCGATCCAGCAAAGTGTCGGGGAAGATTTCCGTCAGCACGACGGCGTGGTGACGATCTTGATGCACTACCGTCGCAGGGCTTCGCCTAAGCACTGCTACAATATTATCGAGGACTATGGTGGAAGGGGGCACCGCACACGGCTAAGAATATGATCACCTGGATCAACTTGTGTGTCAAGGGGTGTCCTCTGCCCCCATATATAAAGGATCAAGGGGAGGAGGCCGGCCGGCCCTCTATGGCGCGCCAAGGAGGAGTCCTCCTCCTAGTAGGAGTAGGACTCCTACTAGGAGGGGGAAAGAAGTGGGGAGGGAGAGGGAAAGGGGGGCGCCGCCCCCCTCTCCTAGTACAATTCGGACCAGGGGGGAGGAGGCGCGCGGCCCACCTTTGGCTGCCCCTCTCTCTCTCCACTAAGGCCCATATGGCCCATTACTTCTCCCGGGGGGGTTCCGGTAACCCTTCGGCTCTCCGGTTTTCTCCGAAATCACCCGGAACACTTCCGGTGTCCGAATATAGCCGTCCAATATATCAATCTTTATGTCTCGACCATTTCGAGACTCCTCGTCATGTCCGTGATCACATCCGGGACTCCGAACTAACTTCGGTACATCAAAACTCATAAACTCATAATATAACTGTCATCGAAACCTTAAGCGTGCGGACCCTACGGGTTCGAGAACAATGTAGACATGACCGAGACACGTCTCCGGTCAATAACCAATAGCGGAACCTGGATGCTCATATTGGCTCCTACATATTCTACGAAGATCTTTATCGGTCAGACCGCATAACAACATACATTGTTCCCTTTGTCATCGGTATGTTACTTGCCCGAGATACCTAGTTCAATCTCGTTACCGGCAAGTCTCTTTACTCGTTCCGTAATACATCATCTCACAACTAACTCATTAGTTGCAATGCTTGCAAGGCTTATGTGATGTGTATTACCGAGAGGGCCTAGAGATACCTCTCCGACAATCGGAGTGAAAAATCCTAATCTCGAAATACGCCAACCCAACATGTACCTTTGGAGACACCTGTAGAGCAACTTTATAATCACCCATTTACGTTGTGACGTTTGGTAGCACACAAAGTGTTCCTCCGGCAAACGGGAGTTGCATAATCTCATAGTCATAGGAACATGTATAAGTCATGAAGAAAGCAATAGCAACATACTAAACGATCAGGTGCTAAGCTAATGGAATGGGTCATGTCAATCAGATCATTCACCTAATGATGTGATCCCGTTAATCAAATAACAACTCTTTGTTCATGGTTAGGAAACATAACCATCTTTGATTAACGAGCTAGTCAAGTAGAGGCATACTAGTGACACTCTGTTTGTCTATGTATTCACACATGTATTATGTTTCCGGTTAATACAATTCTAGCATGAATAATAAACATTTATCATGATATAAGGTAATAAATAATAACTTTATTATTGCCTCTAGGGCATATTTCCTTCAGGTATTTCCCCAAAGAGGAAGGGATGATGCAGCACAGTGGCGGTAGGTATTTCCCTCAGATATGAAACCAAGGTTATCGAACCAGTAGGAGAACCAAGCAACACAACGTAAACAACCCCTGCACACAGATAACAAATCCTCGCAACCCGACGTGTTAAAGGGGTTGTCAATCCCTTCCGGGATACGTGATAACCCACAAGTATAGGGGATCGCAACAGTTTTCGAGGGTAGAGTATTCAACCCAAATTTATTAATTCGACACAAGGGGAGCCAAGGAATATTCTCAAGTATTGGCAGTTGAGTTGTCAATTCAATCACACCTGGAAACTTAATATCTGCAGCAAAGTGTTTAGTAGCAAAGTAATATGATAGTAGTGGTAACGGTAGCAAAAGGTAATGATAGCAAAAGTAATGTTTTTGGTATTTTGTAGTGATGATAGCAATAGCAACAGAAAAGTAAATAAGCGAAGAACAATATATGGAAAGCTCGTAGGCAATGGATCAGTGATGGAGAATTATGCCGGATGTGGTTCATCATGTAACAATCATAACCTAGGGTGACACAGAACTAGCTCCAATTCATCAATGTAATGTAGGCATGTATTCCGAATATAGTCATACGTGCTTATGAAAAAGAACTTGCATGAAATCTTTTGTCCTACCCTCCCGTGGCAGCGGGGTCCTAACGGAAACTAAGGGATATTAAGGCCTCCTTTTAATAGAGTACCGGACCAAAGCATTAACACATAGTGAATACATGAACTCCTCAAACTATGGTCATCATCGGTAAGTATCCCGATTATTGTCACTTCGGGGTTAACGGATCATAACACATAATAGGTGACTATAGACTTGCAAGATAGGATCAAGAACTCTCATATATTGATGAAAACATAATAGGTTCAGATCTGAAATCATGGCACTCGGGCCCTAGTGACAAGCATTAAGCATAGCAAAGTCATAACAACATCAATCTCAGAACATAGTGGATACTAGGGATCAAACCCTAACAAAACTAACTCGTTTACATGATAAATCTCATCCAACCCATCACCGTCCAGCAAGCCTACGATGGAATTACTCACGCACGGTGGTGAGCATCATGAAATTGGTGATGGAGGATGGTTAATGATGACGATGGCGACGGATTCCCCTCTCTGGAGCCCCGAACGGACTCCAGATCAGCCCTCCCGAGAGGTTTTAGGGCTTGGCGGCGGCTCCGTATCGTAAAACGCGATGAATCCTTCTCCTTGATTTTTCTCTCCCCGAAACCAAATATATAGAGTTGGAGTTGAGGTCGGAGGAGCTCCAGGGGGCCCACGAGGCAGGGGGCGCGCCCTAGGGGGGCAGGCGCGCCCCCACCCTCGTGGATAGGTGGTGGGCCCCCTGGTCTTCATCTTTTGCAAGGATTTTTTTATTATTTCCAAATAGACGTTCCGTGAAGTTTTAGGTCATTCCGAGAACTTTTGTTTCTGCATATACATAACACCATGGCAATTCTGCTGAAAACAACGTTAGTCCGGGTTAGTTCCATTCAAATCATGCAAGTTAGAGTCCAAAACAAGGGCAAAAGTGTTTGGAAAAGTATATACGACGGAGACATATCAACTCCCCCAAGCTTAAACCTTTTCTTGTCCTCAAGCAATTCAGTTGACAAACTGAAAGTGATAAAGAAAAACTTTTACAAACTCTGTTTGCTCTTGCTGTTTTAAATATGTAAAGCCAGCATTCAAGTTTTTAGCAAAGATTATGAACTAACCATATTCACAATAACACATAGGTCTCATGTTTACTCATATCAATGGCATAATCAACTAGCGAGCAATAATAATGAATCTCGGATGACAACACTTTCCCAAAACAATCATAATATGATATAACAAGACCCTATCTCGCTAGCCATTTCTGAGACTGCAAAACATAAATGCAGAGCACCTTTAAAGATCAAGGACTGACTAGACGTTGTAATTCATGGTAAAAGAGATCCAGTCAAGTCATACTCAATGTAAACTAACATTAATGAATGCAAATGACAGCGGTGCTCTCCAACTGGTGCTTTTTAATAAGAGGATGATGACTCAGCATAAAAGTAAATAGGTAGGACCTTCACAGAGGGAAGTAGGGATTTCTAGAGGTGCCATAGCTCGATTTTAAAATAGAGATGAATAATATTTTGAGCGGTATACTTTCATTGTCAACATAACAACCAAGAGATGGCGATATCTTCCATTCTACACACATTATAGGCGGTTCCCAAACAAAATGGTAAAGTTTATACTCCCCCTCCACCAACAAGCATCAATCCATGGCTTGCTTGAAAGAACGAGTGCCTCCAACTAACCAGAGTCCCAGGGGGAGTTTTGTTTGCAATTATTTTGATTTAGTTTGCATAAAGCATGGGACTGGGCATCCCGGTGACCAGCCATTTTCTCGTGAGTGAGGAGCGGAGTCCACTCCTCTTGAGAATAACCCGCCTAACTTGGAAGATACAGACAACCCTAGTTGATACATGAGCTATTCGAGCGTACAAAACAGGATATTTATTTGAAGGTTTAGAGTTTGGCACATACAAATTTACTTGGAACGGCAGGTAGGTACCGTATATAGGCAGGTATAGTGGACTCATATGGAATAACTTTGAGGTTTATGGAGTTGGATGCACAAGCAGTATTCCCGCTTAGTACAGGTGAAGGCTAGCAGAAGACTGGGAAGCGACCAGCTAGAGAGCGACAACAGTCATGAACATGCATTAAAATTAATCAACACTGAATGCAAGCATGAGTAGGATATAGTCCACCATGAACATAAATATCGTGAAGGCTATGTTGATTTTGTTTCAACTACATGCGTGAACATGCGCCAAGTCAAGTCACTTAAATCATTCAGAGGAGGATACCACCCTATCATACCACATCATGACCATTTTAATAACATGTTGGCACGCAAGGTAAACCATTATAAGCCCCTAGCTAACAAAGCATGGCACAAGAAACTATGATCTCTAGTTGTCATTGCAAACATGTTTATTCATAATAGGCTGAATCAGGAACGATGAACTAATCAGATTTACAAAAATAAGAGAGGTCGAGTTCGTACCAGCTTTTCTCATCTCAGTCAGTCCATCATATATCGTCATAATTGCCTTTCACTTGCATAACCGAACGATGTGGATAATAATAATAGTGCACGTGCATTGGACTAAGTTGGAATCTGCAAGCATTCAATAAATAGGAGAAGACAAGGCAATATGGGCTCTTTTGTCAGATCAACAATAATGCATATAAGAGCCACTTCAACAATTTAATTATAGTCTTCTCCTATCGACCCCCAAAGAAAAGAAAAGAAATAAAACTATTTACACGGGAAAGCTCCCAACAAGCAAAAGAAGAACAAGAAATCTTTTTGGGTTTTCTTTTTTAATTACTACTACAAGCATGGAAAGCAAACGGATTAAAAGGTTCAACTAATTTTTTTTGGTTTTTCTTAAGGTTTATTAAACACACAAGAAGAAAGCATAAAAAGGAAAACAAACTAGCATGGATGATACAATGAAAAAGTATGACCACCGACATCTAGCAATGAGTGTGTGAACATGAATGTAATGTCGGTGAGAAATACATACTCCCCCAAGCTTAGGATTTTGGCCTAAGTTGGTCTATGGCCACGGCTGGCCTGGCGGATGTCCATAATAATAGTTGGGGTCATAATGCAACGAAGAAGACTCTGACTGCCACTGGTTGGCAATCATCTCCGGATCCCACTGGTAATTGGACTGTCGTGGAGGATCAACTTGTGGTTCCGACTCTGGCTCTGTGGCTGGTGCAGGGTCCCGGTAGGCGTGAATGTCCTCCGGCGAGACGAGGTACTGGCCTGCAGATAAATCAAACAAGGAAGGAGCAGGCAAGGTAATAGTCTCCGGATGGCGTTTATCAAAGAACAAGTTGTATTTAAGCTCCCCTTCCCTATTATTTATAATGAAATCATGCTCTACCATACTATTATAATCTAAATAAACAGTAGGTAGCAATTTTTCTTCTTTTTCACAGTGCCTAATAGGTATATTATAATATGCATCAAGGCGTGAAGCATAGATACCACCAAAAATGGGACCCTTTGTACGGTTCAGACTTAACTGTTTAACAATAATACTACCCATACCAATAGAGTTATCAGAGAATAAACCGTGGAACAAAATAATAATATCAGGAACACTAATGTTTCCACAGTTTCCACGACCAATTAAGCAACGACTAGCAAATATGGCAAAGTAGCGTAAAACAGGAAAATGTATGCTAGTGATTCGTGCATCGGAAACCTTCCTCGTTTCCCCTACAGTGATGGTATCAATAAACCCATCCACACCGCCGCGACGTGGTTCCTCTATCGTGCCCTCGAAAGGGACCAAACAAACCCAACAAAAATCATAAAGTGACATCTCCTTATGCTCATCATATAAATAAAACTCCACCGTAGGTGGTGAGCTCCTAGAATGGAAATGAAAGTTTTGCACAAAGATATTAGTGAGTAAGAGATACTGGTCGCGTTGGTCGTGGAGGAAGGCGGTGAGGCCTGCATTCTCAGCCATTTCATAAAAATCATCATAAATCCCGGCTGCTCTCAAGAATTCATCGGAAGGCCATTCACACGGCCGAACCTCCGCGGTGCGAGGCAGATTATACTTGGGCTTCGCTACCTTTTCATTTTGCTTTTCCTTCGAGCTTCGGCTCGATGAGCCCCTCAAAAATCTCTTCATTATTTTCTGAAAAAATCTGAAATTTTTAGTAACTCCAAAATAAAAGTAAACCAAACTCAACAAAATTGATAGCAACTACTCCTACAAGTGCCTAGAGCCTATATCATGCATCAAAACTACTTTTGACCATATAAATTTGACATGCAAGCTCAAGAACAGGGTTACCTAAGCAGCACAAATTTGCAATGAATAAAGCACTAGAACAAAAACTAATTGGACCAATGGAGGAGTCACATACCAAGGAACAATCTCCCCAAGCAGTTTTGTGAGAGGTGCTTTGAGCAAGGAGATCGAAAATGGCAGCAAAATGAGCTTGGACTCAGGTTTGAGCTGGATATTCATGTTTGTGGGAGGAAGAACGAGTGTGTGGGTGCAGGAATAAGTGGAGGAGGGCCACCGTGGGCCCACGAGGCAGGGGGCGCGCCTAGGGGGGTAGGGCGCGCCCTCCACCCTCGTGGCTAGGTGGATGCCCCCCTTTTGTGTTCTCGGTGCCAAATATTCTCAAATATTCCAGAAAAAAATCATATTTAAATTCCAGGGAATTTGGAGAACTTTTATTTTTGGGGTATTTTTATATTGCACGGATAATTCAGATAACAGACGGAAAATACTTATTTTTATTTTATTTAATATAAATAACAGAAAGTAAGAGAGGGTACAAAAAGTTGTGTTTTCTAGTTTCATCCATCTCATGATCATCGAAAGGAATCCACTAACAAGGTTGATCAAGTCTTGTTAATGAACTCATTCCGAATAACATGGAACCAGAGAAATTTCGAATAACACTATGTTACCTCAACGGGGATATGCACATCCCCAATAATAAGAATATCATATTTCTTCTTGACAGTAGGAAGAGGAAATTCAAAAACCTCCAAATATAATCAATGGAATTTTCCCAATAGAGTTGATACTATGAACTTGAGGTTGTTTCCTCGGAAAGTGTAGCGTATGCTCATTACCATTAACATGAAAAGTGACATTGCCTTTAGTGCAATCAATAATAGCCCCTGTAGTATTCAAAAAGGGTCTTCCAAGAATAATAGACATACTATCGTCCTCAGGAATATCAAGAATAACAAAGTTCGTTAAAATAGTAACGTTTGCAACTACAACAGGCACATCCTCACAAATACCGACGGGTATAGCAGTTGATTTATCAGCCATTTGCAAAGATATTTCAGTAGGTGTCAACTTATTCAAATCAAGTCTACGATATAAATAGAGAGGCATAACACTAACACCGGCTCCAAGGTCACATAAAGCAGTTTTAAAATAATTTCGTTTAATGGAGCATGGTATAGTGGGTACTCCTGGATCTCCTAGTTTCTTTGGTATTCCACCCTTAAAAGTATAATTAGCAAGCATGGTGGAAATTTCAGCTTCCGGTATCTTTCTTTTATTAGTAACAATTTCTTTCATATACTTAGCATAAGGATTCATTTTAAGCATATCAGTTAATCACATACGCAAAAACATAGGTCTAATCATTTCAACAAAGCGCTCAAAATCCTCATCATCCTTTTTCTTGGATGGTTTGGGAGGAAAAGGCATGGGTTTCTGAACCCATGGTTCTCTTTCTTTACCATGCTTCCTAGCAACAAAGTCTTTCTTATCATAACGTTGATTCTTTGATTGTGGGTTATCAAGATCAACAACAGGTTCAATTTCTATATCATTATCATTACTAGGTTGAGCATCATCATGAACATTATCATTAACATTATCACTAGTTTCAGGTTCATTACCAGATTGTGTTTCAGCATCAGAAATAGAAATATCATTTGGATTCTCAGGTGTATCAATAACAGGTTCACTAGAAGCATGCAAAGTCCTATCATTTTTCTTTTTCTTCCTTTTAGAAGGACTAGGTGCATCTATATTATTTCTCTGAGAATCTTGCTCAATTCTCTTAAGGTGGCCTTCAGGATACAGAGGTTCCTGAGTCATTCTACCACCTCTAGTCATAACTCTAATAACATTATCATTTTTCTTACTATTCAATTCATTGAGCAAGTCATTTTGAGCTTTAAGTACTTGTTCTACTTGAGTGGTTACCATAGAAGCATGTTTACTAATAAGTTTAAGTTCACCTTTGACATTAGCCATATAATCACCCAAGTGTTCAAGCATATTTGAATTGTATTTCAATTGTCTACCAAAATAAGCATTGAAGTCTTCTTGCTTAACCATAAATTTATCAAACTCACCTAAGCATGGGCTAGCAAACTTAGTAAATGGGATTTCAACTTTATCATATCTATAGAGAGAATTTACCTTTACTACTTGTGTCGGGTTATCAAGACCATGAGTTTCTTCAATAGGTAATGGATTAAGATCATATGTTTCTTCAACAGGCGGTAAATTAAGACCGTGTATTTCTTCAATAGGAGGTAAATTCTTAACATCTTCAGCTTTAATACCTTTTTCTTTCATAGATTTCTTTGCCACTTGCATATCTTCAGGACTGAGAAATAGAACACCGCTCTTCTTCGGAGTTGGTTTAGGAATAGAATCAGGAATTGGCTCAGGAAGTGTCCAATTATTTTCATTTGTCAACATATTATTCAATAGAATTTCAGCTTCATCCGGTGTTCTTTCCCTGAAAACAGAACCAGCACAACTATCCAGGTAATCTCTGGAAGCATCGGTTAGTCCATTATAAAAGATATCAAGTATTTCATTTTTCTTAAGAGGATGATCAGGCAAAGCGTTAAGTAATTGGAGAAGCCTCCCCCAAGCTTGTGGGAGACTCTCTTCTTCAATTTGCACAAAATTATATATATCCCTCAAAGCAGCTTGTTTCTTATGAGCAGGGAAATATTTAGCAGAGAAGTAATAATCATATCCTGGGGACTACGCACACAACCAGGATCAAGATAATTAAACCATATCTTAGCATCACCCTTTAATGAGAATGGAAATATTTTAAGGATATAAAAGTAGCAAATTCTCTCATCATTAGTAAACAGGGTGGCTATATCATTTAATTTAGTAAGATGTGCCACAACAGTTTCAGATTCATCGCCATGAAAAGGATCAGATTCAACCAAAGTAATTATATCAGGATCAATAGAGAATTCATAATCCTTATCAGTAACACAAATAGGTGAAGTAGCAAAAGCAGGGCCAGTTTTCATTCTAGCATTAAGAGATTGCTGCTTCCATTTAGCTAATAATTTCTTAAGATCACTTCTATTATTACAAGCAAGAATAGCTCTAGCAGATTCTTCATCCAGAACATAACCCTCAGGAACAACTGGCAATTCATAAGTATTAGGGGGGGAGTCTTCATCATCATTATCTTCAATATAATCAGTTTCTTTAATTTCATTCTCTCTAACCCTAGCAAGTTGTTCACCAAGAAATTCACCAAGTGGCACAGTAGTATCAAGTGTAGAAGTAGTTTCATCATAAGTATCATGCATAGCAGAAGTGGCATCATCAATAACATGTGACATATCAGAACGAATAGCAGAAGCAGGTTTAGGTGTCGCAAGCTTACTCAAAACAGAAGGTGAATCAAGTGCAGAGCTAGATGGCAGTTCCTTACCTCCCCTCATAGTTGAGGGATAAATCTTGGTTTTTGGATCTCTCAAGTTCTTCATAATGATAAGCAGATATAAATCCCAAGTGACTCAAAGAATAGAGCTATACTCCCCGGCAACGGCGCTAGAAAATAGTCTTGATAACCCACAAGTATAGGGGATCGCAACAGTTTTCAAGGGTAGAGTATTCAACCCAAATTTATTGATTCGACACAAGGGGAGCCAAAGAATATTCTCAAGTATTGGCAGCTGAGTTGTCAATTCAACTACACCTGGAAAGTTGATATCTACAGCAAAGTGTTTAGTAGCAAAGTAATATGATAGTAGTGGTAACGGTAGCAAAAGGTAATGATAGCAAAAGTAATGTTTTTGGTATTTTGTAGTGATGATAGCAATAGCAATGAAAAAGTAAATAAGCGAAGAACAATATATTGAAAGCTCGTAGGCAATGGATCAGTGATGGAGAATTATGCCGGATGTGGTTCATCATGTAACAGTCATAACCTAGGGTGACACAGAACTAGCTCCAATTCATCAATGTAATGTAGGCATGTATTCCGAATATAGTCATACATGCTTATGGAAAAGAACTTGCATGACATCTTTTGTCCTACCCTCCCATGGCAGCGGGGTCCTAACAGAAACTAAGGGATATTAAGGCCTCCTTTTAATAGAGTACCGGACCAAAGCATTAACACATAGTGAATACATGAACTCCTCAAACTATGGTCATCACCAGTAAGTATCCCGATTATTGTCACTTCGGGGTTAACGGATCATAACACATAATAGGTGACTATAGACTTGCAAGATAGGATCAAGAACTCTCATATATTGATGAAAACATAATAGGTTCAGATCTGAAATCATGGCACTCGGGCCCTAGTGACAAGCATTAAGCATAGCAAAGTCATAGCAACATCAATCTCAGAACATAGTGGATACTAGGGATCAAACCCTAACAAAACTAACTCGATTACATGATAAATCTCATCCAACCCATCACCGTCCAGCAAGCCTACGATGGAATTACTCACGCACAGCGGTGAGCATCATGAAATTGGTGATGGAGGATGGTTGATGATGATGATGGCGATGGATTCCCCTCTCCGGAGCCCCGAACGGACTCCAGATCAGCCCTCCCGAGAGGTTTTAGGGCTTGGCGGCGGCTCCGTATCGTAAAACGCGATGAATCCTTCTCCTTGATTTTTTTCCTCACCAAAACCAAATATAGAGAGTTGGAGTTGAGGTCGGAGGAGCTCCAGGGGGCCCATGAGGTAGGGGGGCGCGCCCTAGGGGGGTAGGAGCGCCCCCCCACCCTCGTGGACAGGTGGTGGGCCCCCTGGTCTTCATCTTTTGCAAGGATTTTTTATTATTTCCAAATAGATGTTCTGTGAAGTTTCAGGTTATTCCGAGAACTTTTGTTTCTGCACATAAATAACACCATGGCAATTCTGCTGAAAACAGCGTCAGTCCGGGTTAGTTCCATTCAAATCATGCAAGTTAGAGTCCAAAACAAGGGCAAAAGTGTTTGGAAAAGTAGATACGACGAAGACGTATCAGTACGGCGCCTCAAGATAGGCAAACAGACGTGATTTAAATTTGTAGTAAGTTGATAGATAGATCTAAAATAAAATAAATAGAAATAAAACGCAACTAGGTATTTTTGTATTTTTTTGGATTAATAGATCTAAAAATAAATGCTAGAGAAAAGTAGATCACAAAGGCAAATATATGAGAAAGAAGACCCGGGGGCTGAGGTTTCACTAGTGGTTTCTCTCAAGAAAAACAACAAATGGTGGGTCAACAAATTACTGTTGGGCAATTGATAGAACTTCGAATAATTATGACGATATCGAGGCAATGATCATTATATAGGCATCACGTCTAAGATTAGTAGACTGACTCCTGCCTGCATCTACTACTATTACTCCACACATCGACCGCTATCCAGCATGCATCTAGTGTATTAAGTTCATGGAAAAATGGAGTAATGCAATAAGAACGATGACATGATGTAGACAAGATCTATCTATGTAGAGATAGACCCCATCGTTTTATCCTTAGTAGCAACGATACATACGTGTCATTTCCCTTTATGTCACTGGGATCAAGCACCGTAAGATCTAACCCACTACAAAGCACCTCTTCCCATTGCAAGATAAATAGATCAAGTTGGCCAAACAAAAACCAAATATCACAGAAGAAATACGAGGCTATAAGCAATCATGCATATAAGAGATCAAAGAAACTCAAATAACTTTCATGAATATAAAAAGATAGATCTGATCATAAACTCAAAGTTCATCGATCCCAACAAACACACGCAAAAGAGTTACATCATATGGATCTCCAAGAGACCATTGTATTGAGAATCCAGCGATAGAGAGAAAGCCATCTAGCTACTAACTACGGACCCGAAGGTCTACAAAGAACTACTCACGCATCATCAGGGAGGCACCAATGGAGGTGGTGAACCCCATCCGAGATGGTGTCTAGATTGGATCTGGTGGTTCTGGACTCTGCGGCGGCTGGATGAATATTTTGTCGACTCCCCTAGGGTTTCTGGAATATTGGGGTATTTATAGAGCAAAGAGGTGGCCCGGGGGGCACCTGAGGTGGGCAAAACTCACCAAGGCGCGCCTGGGCCTCCTGGCGCGCCCTGGTGGGTTGTACCCTGATGACCCACAAGTGTAGGGGATTTATCATAGCTTTTCGATAAGTAAGAGTGTCGAACCCAACGAGGAGCAGAAGGAAATGATAAGCAGTTTTCAGTAAGGCATTCTCTGCAAGCACTGAAATTGTCGATAACATATAGTTTTGTGATAAGGTAATTTGTAACGAGTAGCAAGCAATAAAAGTAAATAATGTGTAGCAAGATGGCCCAATCCTTTTTGTAGCAAAGGACAAGCCTGGACAAACTCTTATGTTAAGGAAAGCGCTCCCGAGGACACATGGGAATTATCGTCAAGCTAGTTTTCATCACGTTCATATGATTCACGTTCGGTACTTTGATAATTTGATATGTGGGTGGACCGGTGCTTGGGTGCTATCCTGTTACACCCACGATGCGACGATATCTCCCACGTGTCGGAGCACGACTTAGAGGCATAACCGCATTGCAGGCAATGTCGCAAGAGGGGAATAAGAAAGAGGTACAGAGTTGGCTTACAATCGCCACTTCACACAATACATGAATAAAGCACTACATCATTCAGATACAATCAAGGTCCGACTACGGAACCAAAATAAAAGAAGACCACCCCTAATGCTACAGATCCCCGATCGCCCCGACTGGGCTCCACTACTGATCAACTTGAAACGAAACAACACAACAAACACGATCTTCATCGAGCTCCCATCTGAGCTCAGTTGCGTCACCTGCACCGGTATCATTGGCACCTGCAACTGTTTGAAATAATCCGTGAGTCACGGGGCTCAGCAATCTCAGCCCCTCGCGATCAAGACTATTTAAGCTTATGGGTAGGAAAAGTTATGAGGTGGAGCTGAAGCAAGCACTAGCATATATGGTGGCTAACTTACGCAAATGAGAGCGAGAAGAGAAAGGCATAGCACGGTCGTGAACTAGAAGTGATCAAGAAGTGATCCTGAAACTACTTACATTCAAGCATAACACAAGAACCGTGTTCACTTCCCGGACTCCGCCGGAAAGAGACCATCATGGCTACACACGCGGTTGATGCATTTTAATTAAGTTAAGTGTCAAGTTCTCTACAACCGGACATTAACAAATTCCCATCTGCCCATAACCATGGGCACGGCTTTCGAAAGTTCATAACACTGCAGGGGTGTCCCAACTTAGCCCATCACAAGCTCTCACGGTCAACGAAGGATATTCCTTCTCCCAGGGTGACCCGATCAGACACGGAATTCCGGTTACAAGACATTTCGACAATGGTAAAACAAGACCAGCAAGACCACCCGCTGTGCCGACAAATCCCGATAGGAGCTGCACATATCTCCTTCTCAGGGCACACCGGATAAGCTAAGCATACAGGAGCCGACGTAACCCAAGTTGCCAAGGGATGGCCCTGCACGGTGCTCTACTTTGGACCAACACTCAGAGGAACACTGGTCCGGGGGTTTAAATAAAGATGACCCTTGAGTCTGCAGAACCCAAGGGAAAAAGGCTTTGGTGGCAAATGGTAAAACCAAGGTTGGGCCTTGCTGGAGGAGTTTTATTCAAAGCGAACTGTCAAGGGGTTCCCATTATAACCCAACTGCGTAAGGAACGCAAAATCAAATAACACCGGTATGACGGAAACTAGGGCGGCAAGAGTGGAACAAAACACCAGGCATAAGGCCGAGCCTTCCACCCTTTACCAGGTATATAGATGCATTAAAGTAGACAATATATAATAGTGATAACCCAACAATAAACATGTTTCAACACGGAACAAACTCCAATCTTCACCTGCAACTAACAACGCTATAAGAGGGGCTGAGCAAAGCGGTAACATAGCCAAACAACGGTTTGCTAGGACAAGGTGGGTTAAAGGTTTGACATGGCAATATGGGAGGCATGATAAGCAAGTGGTAGGTATCGCGGCATAGGCATCGCAATAGAGCGAGCAACTAGCAAGCAAAGATAGAAGTGATTTCGAGGGTATGGTCATCTTGCCTGAAATCCCGCATGGAAGAAGAACAAGTCCATGAAGAAGACAAACGGACGGAGTCGAACGGACCCTCACTACTCCGGAACGAAAACCGAAGCTACCGCGAGAAGCAACCCGGAAAGAAGCAAACAACATAGTAAACAGCCATCACATCAACATGGCATGATGCGCAACCAAGTATGATGCATGTCCGGTTTAATTAGGCAGGGCATGGCAAAGTGCACAAACACAACTACAAGTTAAGTGGAGCCCAATATGCAACGAGTTGCATCTTGACAGAACACCACATCAATTATTTAGTTCACTCCCGGTTAGGTACTCAACAATATTGAATGTTGGTTAACATGGCAAGAGGTGAAGCATAACCAAACTACACCATCTAAACAATTTAAATGGGGTCGAATATAACAAACAACGAATCTGGTAAATCCCCATATGCATTAGTAATTTATTGCAACAACAATTTAAACATTCTTGATGTTGTTAACATAATGCGGATGACATGTTCAAGTTTATGCCATTTTTGTTAAAAGTTGACAAGAGCAATATGAAGCATTTGTCACCGTGGTGGAAAGAAAGGGTGCCACGGCGACGAATCCGAAAATGATGCCATGACAACATATCGGTTTTGGTAACTCGATTGAGGTGCCAATGAAAAAGATAGGGCGTGAGCGAGTTGAGCAAGATGGTGGGGTGCTCCAGACTACCGGGTTCCCACGGGACGACGGCAAGGCAAAAGAGGGGCTTCGTGCAACGAACAACTCAGACACGGAGCAACACATAGCCCAACTCATACATCGCAAGCATTCATCCACGGGCGTCGTCTCGGTGGTATACCTTTAAAGCATGCAAACGGGACGGTTCTCGTTCGTAGAGGGAAGTAGGCATTCTCGCGACGGCGGTAGTGGAAGTAGTCATTCTCGCATGCTCTAGGGTCGACGGTAAAGGTTCTCACGATCTCGGCGACGGTAGTGGTACATGTTTCGGAGTGGTACTTGCATCTTCGGACTTGTCGGTCTCGATTCTTGTGATGGTAGCGGTACACGTTTCGTAGATGTTCGAGCCATCGGTAGCGGTACTTGGTGAATCCCAAAATGGTCTTGGCGTCTTCGTGCGTAGGGGAACATGGCGTTTCCGTGTGGTACTTGGCATCAGTGAACCTTCGAGGGACTTGCATATTCGAAGGGGTACTTGACGATCGATGGACATCGCGGAACTTGTCGAAATCCACATAGGATGTAGTTGAACATTTTAAAACAGAACTTGGCGCGTCCAAAATCTGCGGGCGTCGGTGTCCAACATGACAAACAAACCGGCTGCAACCGAAGGCAGCAGGGCTTGTAGTTGTTGTGCTCGCGGAAGAAGATGCCAGGGAAGTCAACGTGGGGCTGGTCATGGCCTAACGCAGAAGAGGCCGCGACGAAGGGATGGCACGACCCGGTTGACCGAGGAGGTCGACGGCGGACATGCTCCAGCGGCCCCGGTCGCCGGCAGCAGGGGTGTGAGGCGAGCGACAGCCCCCTGGTGGTCGCGGACGACAGCGTGCAGAAGAGCAACGGCAGCAGGGCGCGGTTGCCGTGGTGTGGCAGCGCAGCAGTGAGGGCACGAGGTCGAGCTCCTGGTGCTCGACGAAGATGGCGCGGAGGAAGGGGGGGGGAAACTGACGAAGGAGGGGACGGAGGAGCTCGCTGATGAGGCGCCGAGCAGCAGCGAGGAGGAAAAGGAGCAGGAGCACTCCGGATGTGGAGTGGCGCCTGGTCGGGAGCGCGCCATGGCGAGGTGAGCAGGAGGCGGGCGCTGGCTCGCTGGAGAAGGAGGAGAGGGAGGACGCGGCGGCCAGAGGAGTTGATGGCGACAGGCAGTGCAGGAGGATGGCCGGGGTGCACGGAGCAGCGACGGTCGCCGGAGGCGAGGACGCGGGGTCGGCGTGGACACGCGCCCAGGGCGGCGGCGGACCAGAGAGTTGCTCTTGCTCTCCCTCTGTCTGTAGATGCGGCGCAGGAGAAGGAAGAGATGGGATCGAGGGAGAGGAAGGTTCGGTCGTGGGGGCTTCTGGCGGCGCGAGGAAAGAGGGACGAAGGAGGAGGAGGGGGATCGAGGAGATGGGCTCTCTCCCTGCGCTAGGGTTTAGAATGGATCGGGCACTAATGGGCCTAGGCGCACATGGTTGGGAGGCCCAGCTGGGCTGGCTTCCCTCCTCTCTCTCTTTTTTTTTAAAAAAATATCCTCCCTGCCATTTTCTTTCAGAAAAACAACAAAGAAAGAAAAGGGGCGAAAGAAAGAGAGAGATAAAGAATTTGTGCAGGAGGCCAATTTTTCCAGGGCTCACAAAATGATATTGATCCAAAAAAATACATTTGACACCGTTTTGGAAGGATTGCATTTGAACATATTTGAATGTGATTCAAATAAGTTGAATTAGGAAAACATTTTTGGAGAGTCCAAAAATGTTCGGAATTTTTGTGGAGATCGGGAAAGCGATGAAAGAAAATATGGGCAAAGTTTGGGCACCAAACTTGAAGCGGGAAAAGGCATGTGATTATTTGCAAGTGTGTTTATGGGTGATTCCGAAAATGGAATATTTAATATAGCTCCCTAATATCGGGAGGATATGTTATAAAGAGAATCACCATGTGAATTCCCTCGATTTAAATGGATCAAAGATCCATGCCCTTTATTTAGTTGAGTTAAAAAAAGACATGATGGCATGATGACATGATGCAATGCACATGATGCAATGATGAATGCAACAAGCAAAAACAAAACACACAACGAAACTCGGAAAACCTGGAAGGCATCTAAAGCTCCGGTCTTGGGGCGTCACAACACTCCACCACTACGAGAGGATCTCGTCCCGAGATCTAGGATGGCACCGGAGGGAAAAGGAAGAGGAAGAGGTAAAACAAAGTTGCTTCTTGACAAAAGAGTGAAACCAAAGAACCTTGAGAGGTTGAACAAATTGAAAAGAAGAAAACAACGGAGATGAACAAAGTTGAAAACACTCTGTTAGAGAAGAGGAACAAGGAAGAACAAATTCGGACAGCACTCCGGTTGAAAAGAGATGCAAGACTTGATAAGGTGAAAAGATCTTACGCAGAGGACACAATACTCCGGTTAAATTGATAAGCATGAAAAGAACACGATCCTGACAAAACAAGAAGATGGGTTGAAGAGAGCAACATCACAATGCCTCCGGAACAAAAGAATAGAAGTTGGATCGTTGGAAAGGAAAGAGTTGAGAAGAAAATGACATCTTCTACCACAATAGAATTCGAGAAGCATCCTTAGAAAGAAGTATTGAACGGATTTGTTGGAAAATCAACAACGAAAACAAAAGTCTATTTGTGGGCTTATGAAAACATCTCAAAACTTAAGGTGAAATTCTGCCACTAACGAAAACAAGATTGGATTGATAAGAACAAGGAGGCGAGAAACTTATTTCACCAGGAGGATAAATGAAGAACTTGGGTCATTTATAAGCACCATAAATAGCAACAATCCTTAGGGAAGGCTTTAGGTGAAACATGACACAAGATAACTCCAATGAAGAGATTGATGGGTTTAAATATCTCATTCCTGACAACTTTTGAATCATGAAACATGAAGGGAAATTGTCAACAATGACATAACACCACCTCAAAAGATAAGGTAAAAAGAATTGCACTCCAGATTGCAAGATGAAGAATACTTGAGCTTCTCTGAAAAGAATCTCGATGAACACTTCGAGAAGGAATTAAATCCTTGATGAACCATCATGTAGAACCTCCATGAAGAACTTCGGTAATAAAAGCATGATCAAACGGAATGAAGGATGAAAAGAATAAGGTTGAAGTCTTGCAATGATTAGATGGATCTCCGTGGTGATATAATTGCGAGAGCTTGGAACTCTTGGAAAAGAAAAGATAAAGCATCTCGAACCGAGAATGTGATATGAACCACTCCGGAAAGCAGGAAATTAGATCACTTGGATGAAACAATAATAAGAATTACGTTATGCTTATCCTTCACCAATTAAATTGATGACAAATAATGGATTTGGCACACTACTTATTCTCGTAGAAAGGATTAAGAGAGATATAACGCAAACTTGAGAAAAGACTTCAACGATCCACCGGTAGAATTTGGAAGGCATGAATGAATAAATTGATATGATAAACGAAGGAAGAAGAATCTTGAAAGAACCACCGTAAGAATTGAAAAATGAACAAAGTAAAGGGATGAATCACCGGTAAGAATTAGCAAATGAACGAAGATACATGAGAGAGTTTAGATACAAGAGAACGAAGAGATCATGAACTGATTAGAGGATATTTGATCGATGCACCGGTAAGATTTGGAGAACGAGAGCCGAAAGCTGAGAATGAATAAATTCTGAGATGATGGGCTTCGGAGAATCAAACTGAAAAGACTCCTGAATTGCTCCGGATGGGTGAAAAGAATTTTCACAATAAAAAACAATTATGAGAGGATATCATGAAGCTAGAACCACGAATCCTTGAGAGAACAGAAAAGATTTGGAGGAAAAACTCTTCTTCGGTCTTCAAAATCCGAGAATGACGACGAGAAACACCGTCATGAATTGTTGAGGCACTCCGGAATAATGAAAAGCGAAGATGTTGGGCCAATAATGATAAGAATTTGAAAGATCTTGGAGCAATACAAATGACTGATGGCAATTCATTCTTACGTCAAACTTGGAAACGAATTTGGGAGTAACTCCGAGAAAAATTAGAAGAGTCAGTAAGATCCTGGGAAAAGACGTGTGGGTTAGTGCCCACTCAAAAGAAACACCGTTGAATGATTTAAAAGATAGATTGCGCCGGTTGAATTAAATAGCTTGAATGAGATAACAACCTGAAAAGAACTTGAATGGATCGAGAATGTAACCATGAATCTTCTAAGATATCTTCAGCACTCCGGAACAATTGAATAGCGAGAAGTGGATTATTAAGAGGTGCACCGACATGAGAAAACATTGAAATGAGGAAAGGATATGATCAACAAAGCTTGAATTTAATCCACCGGAGAAGGAAAAGAACGAAGAATGATGAACTTGAAGCTCCGTTAGTAACTTTCTGAGAATCACCGTATAAGAAGATTGATGGAAACGAATGGAGAGACTTCACATCCATAAGATGGATACTCGAATAAGAAATCTGAGTCCTTGAAGAAAAAGGGTGGGAGGGCGGGAAAACAAAGACAATTTGGGATGGATGAAATGAACAACGTTGGGAAAACCGAGAGGTAATCTTGGGGATGTTGAAATGATCGAATCCACTTGAAGAGAAAAACACGCCGATTGAAAAGGATTGACATGACAATCTCGATTATCATGAAGGATTAGTATTGACATAGAAATATGAGAACACCACTTAGGAAAGGTATGGAATCGACATTGACATTGAAGCAACTCAAATACCACAAGTGAAAAAACAAAACAAAGGATTGGCTTGCAAAATAAGCCGGAACAAACATATGATAGTGATTTCGTCCAAAGTTTTCCTGGTGGGGCCCACACGGGATCGATCGTACATCACCATCATGTACAAGGCAGTGCACATGACATACGAAGCGTCCCCGAGTCAGCATAGCCAAGGACTCTTTAAGACACAATGAGACCACTGTAAAACCAACCGTGGATAGGCGGACCACTAGATGTCGAACCCCAATCTCATATCATGCATCTGTCAGAAAGATATCCTAGGAGCTACTTGAATTCCCACTTATAAACTCCCGAAACTTTCTGGTTATGCAATCAGGTGTTGGGGATACAGGGGAAGCATAATACCTCACCCAAAACTAACAAATCCTACATCCAGCTATATCCATCCTTCAACACATAACCAAGAAACCTTCGAAAATCGTTTACCTCAACCTTCAAAAAGCATCCGTTATACGAGTTATGGCAATACTCCCGAACTCCCGCCCCAGTACTGGGTGGCGTCGAGGTTATCTCACCAACAACTGCATAAAAGAGATTTTTGATGTCGGCGAAACTCAGGTATTCCAGAACTGGAACGATAAAATTGTGACGACAACACCTCGGAGCTCAACTCCCCGGGACACTGCCACAATCCCTAAATGTCAGGAGGCACCAAGGACAATGTTCTCGTCACAAAACCATCGGAACGATTCCAAGATACCCGCGTGATCCTAAAAAAAATTCATGAAATTTGAGGAGAGAAGAGTCAAAACTCTACGTCAGGAGGCCTCACCAGAGCGATGAAGGGACCGAGGAGTAAAAAGAATCCTACTCTATGATATATATAATCCTAAAAGACTCAAAACATTTTTCTAGACTCAACAACGCCAGCGATTCGATCAAGCAGGGGCTCCTAAGTCGGGGAAGGCTATGATTACCAACTTGTTACACCCACGATGCGGCTATATCTCCCACGTGTCGGAGCATGACTTAGAGGCATAACCGCATTGTAGGCAATGTCGCAAGAGGGGTAATCTTTACACATCCCATGTACTGAATAAGAAAGAGGTACAAAGTTGGCTTACAATCACCACTTCACACAATACATGAATAAAGCATTACATCATTCAGATACAATCAAGGTCCGACAGCGGAACCAAAATAAAAGAAGACCACCCCTAATGCTACAGATCCCCGATCGCCCCGACTGCACTCCACTACTGATCAACTTGAAACGAAACAACACAACAAACACGATCTTCATCGAGCTCCCATCTGAGCTCAGTTGCGTCACCTGCACTGGTATCATTGGCACCTGCAACTGTTTGAAGTAATCTGTGAGTCACGGGGACTCAGCAATCTCACCCCCTCGTGATCAAGACTATTTAAGCTTATGGGTAGGAAAAGTTATGAGGTGGAGCTGCAGCAAGAACTAGCATAAATGGTGGCTAACTTACGCAAATGAGAGCGAGAAGAGAAAGGCATAGCACGGTCGTGAACTAGAAGTGATCAAGAAGTGATCCTGAAACTACTTACATTCAAGCATAACACAAGAACCGTGTTCACTTCCCGGACTCCGCCGGAAAGAGACCATCACGGCTACACACGCGGTTGATGCATTTTAATTAAGTTAAGTGTCAAGTTCTCTACAACCGGACATTAACAAATTCCCATCTGCCCATAACCATGGGCACGGCTTTCGAAAGTTCATAACACTGCAGGGGTGTCCCAACTTAGCCCATCACAAGCTCTCACGGTCAACGAAGGATATTCCTTCTCCCAGGGTGACCCGATCAGACACGGAATTCCGGTTACAAGACATTTCGACAATGGTAAAACAAGACCAGCAAGACCACCCGCTGTGCCGACAAATCCCGATAGGAGCTGCACATATCTCCTTCTCAGGGCACACCGGATAAGCTAAGCATACAGGAGCCGACGTAACCCAAGTTGCCAAGGGATGGCCCTGCACGGTGCTCTACTTTGGACCAACACTCAGAGGAACACTGGTCCGGGGGTTTAAATAAAGATGACCCTTGAGTCTGCAGAACCCAAGGGAAAAAGGCTTTGGTGGCAAATGGTAAAACCAAGGTTGGGCCTTGCTGGAGGAGTTTTATTCAAAGCGAACTGTCAAGGGGTTCCCATTATAACCCAACTGCGTAAGGAACGCAAAATCAAATAACACCGGTATGACGGAAACTAGGGCGGCAAGAGTGGAACAAAACACCAGGCATAAGGCCGAGCCTTCCACCCTTTACCAAGTATATAGATGCATTAAAGTAGACAATATATAATAGTGATAACCCAACAATAAACATGTTCCAACACGGAACAAACTCCAATCTTCACCTGCAACTAACAACTCTATAAGAGGGGCTGAGCAAAGCGGTAACATAGCCAAACAACGGTTTGCTAGGACAAGGTGGATTAGAGGTTTGACATGGCAATATGGGAGGCATGATAAGCAAGTGGTAGGTATCACGGCATAGGCATAGCAATAGAGCGAGCAACTAGCAAGCAAAGATAGAAGTGATTTCGAGGGTATGGTCATCTTGCCTGAAATCCCGCATGGAAGAAGAACGAGTCCATGAAGAAGACAAACAGACGGAGTCGAACGGATCCTCACAACTCCGAAATGAAACCGAAGCTACCGCGGGAAACAATCCAGAAAGAAGCAAACAACATAGTAAACAACCATCATATCAACATGGCATGATGCGCAACCAAGTATGATGCATGTCCGGATTAATTAGGCATGGCATGGCAAAGTGCACAAACACAACTACAAGTTAAGTGGAGCCCAATATGCAACGAGTTGCATCTTGACAGAACACCACATCAATTATTTAGTTCACTCCCGGTTAGGTACTCAACAATATTAAATTTTGGTTAACATGGCAAGAGGTGAAGCATGACCAAACTACACCATCTAAACAATTTAAATGGGACCGGATATAACAAACAACGAATCCGGTAAATCCCCATATGCATTAGTAATTTATTGCAACAACAATTTAAACATTCTTGATGTTGTTAACATGATGCGGATGACATGTTCAACTTTATGCCATTTTTGTTAAAAGTTGACAAGAGCATTATGAAGCATTTGTCACTGTGGTGGAAAGAAAGGGTGCCACGGCGACGAATCCGAAAATGATGCCACGGCAACATATCAGTTTCAGTAACTCGATTGAGATGCCGGTGAAAAAGATAGGGCTTGAGCGAGTTGAGCAAGATGGTGGGGTGCTCCCGACTACCGGGTTCCCACGGGACGACGACAAGGCAAAAGAGGGGCTTCATGCAACGAACAACTCAGACACAGAGCAACACACGGTCCAACTCATACATCACAAGCATTCATCCACGGGCGTCGTCTCGGTGGTATACCTTTAAAGCATGCAAATGGGACGGTTCTCGTTCGTAGAGGGCAATAGGCGTTTTCGCGATGGCGGTAGTGGAAGTAGTCATTCTCGCATCTCTAGGGTTGACGGTAGAGGTTCTCATGATCTCGGCGACGGTAGTGGTACATGTTTCGGAGTGGTACTTGCATCTTCGGACATGTCGGTCTCAATTCTTGCGATGGTAGCGGTACACGTTTCGTAGATGTTCGAGTCATCGGTAGCGGTACTTGGTGAATCCCGAAATGGTCTTGGCGTCATCGCGTGTAGGGGAACATGGCGTTTCCGTGTGGTACTTGGCATCGGTGAACCTTCGAGGGACTTGCGTATCCGAAGGGGTACTTGGCGATCGACGGACGTCGTGGAACTTGTTGAAATCCACATAGGATGTAGTTGAACATTTTGAAACGGAACTTGGCGCGTCCAAAATCTGCGGGCGTCGGTGTCCAACACGACAAACAAACCGGCTGCAACCGAAGGCAGCATGGCTTGTAGTTGTTGTGCTCGCGGAAGACGATGCCAGGGAAGTCAATGCGGGGCTGGTCATGGCCTAACGCAGAAGAGGCCGCGACGAAGGGATGGCACGACCCGGTTGACCGAGGAGGTCGACGGCGGACATGCTCCAGCGGCCCCGGTCGCCGGCAGCAGGGGTGTGAGGCGAGCGGCAGCCCCCTGGTGGTCGCGGACGACAGAGTGCAGAAGAGCAGCAGCAGTAGGGCGCGGTTGCCGTGGTGTGGCAGCGCAGCAGTGAGGGCACGAGGTCGAGCTCCTGGTGCTCGATGAAGATGGCGCGGAGGAAGAGGGGCCCAGCAGGGAAACTGACAAAGGAGGGGACGGAGGAGCTCGCAGATGAGGCGCCGAGCAGCAGCGAGGAGGAAAAGGGAGCAGGGGCACTCTGGATGTGGAGTGGCGCCTGGTCGGGAGCACGCCATGGCGAGGTGAGCAGGAGGCGGGCGTTGGCTCGCTGGCGAAGGAGGAGAGGGAGGACGCGGCGACCAGAGGAGTTGATGGCGACGGGCGGTGCAGGAGGATGGCCAGGGTGCACGGAGCGACGACGGTCGCCGGAGGCAAGGACGCGGGGTCGGCGTGGTCACGCGCCCAGGGCGGCGGCGGACCGGAGAGTTGCTCTTGCTCTCCCTCTGTCTGTAGATGCGGCGCAGGAGAAGGAAGAGATGGGATCGAGGGAGAGGAAGGTTCGGTCGTGGGGGCTTCTGGCGGCGCGAGGAAAGAGGGACGAAGGAGGAGGAGGGGGATCGAGGAGATGGGTTCTCTCCCTGCACTAGGGTTTAGAATGGATCGGGCACTAATGGGCCTAGGCATAGATGGTTGGGAGGCCCAGCTGGGCTGGCTTCCCTCCTCTCTCTCTTCTAAAAAACAATATCCTCTCTGCCATTTTCTTTCAGAAAAACAACAAAGAAAGAAAAGGGGAGAAAGAAAGAGATAGAGAAAGAATTTGTGCAGGAGGCCAATTTTTCCAGGGCTCACAAAATGAGATTGATCCAAGAAAAAAAAATATAGTTGACACCGTTTTGGAAGGATTGCATATGAACATATTTGAATGTGATTCAAATAAGTTGAATTAGGAAAACATTTTTGGAGAGTCCAAAAATGTTCGGAATTTTTGTGGAGATCGGGAAAGCGATGAAAGAAAATATGGGCAAAGTTTGGGGACCAAACTTGAAGGAGGAAAAGGCATGTGATTATTGGCAAGTGTGTTTATCGGTGATTCCGAAAATGGAATATTTAATATAGCTCCCTAATATCGGGAGGATATGTTATAAAGAGAATCACCATGTGAATTCCCTCGATTTAAATGGATCAAAGATCCATGCCCTTTATTTAGTTGAGGTAAAAAATGACATGATGGCATGATGACATGACGCAATGCACACGATGCAATGATGAATGCAACAAGCAAAAACAAAACACACAACGAAACTCGGAAAGCCTGGAAGGCATCTGAAGCTCCGGTCTTGGGCGTCACATGTCCTTACTTGGACAAGAATCCCACTTATGATTAACCTCCATTGCAAGCATCCGCAACTACAACAGAAGTATTAAGGTAAACCTAACCATAGCATGAAACATATGGATCCAAATCAGCCCCTTACGAAGCAACGCATAAACTAGGGTTTAAGCTTCTGTCACTCTAGCAACCCATCATCTACTTATTACTTCCCAATGCCTCCCTTTAGGCCCAAACAATGGTGAAGTGTCATGTAGTCGACGTTCACATGACACCACTAGAGGGATGACAACATACATCTCATCAAAATTTCGAACGAATACCAAATTCACATGACTACTTATAGCAAGACTTCTCCCATGTCCTCAGGAACAAACGTAACTACTCACAAAGCATATTCATGTTCATAATCAGAGGGGTATTAATATGCATAATGGATCTGAACATATGATCTTCCACCAAATAAACCAACTAGCATCAACTACAAGGAGTAATCAACACTATTACCAACCCCCAGGTACCAATCTGAGGTTTGGATACAAGAGATGAACTAGGGTTTGAGATGAGATGGTGCTGGTGAAGATGTCGATGGAGATTGACCCCCTCCCGATGAGAGGATCATTGATGATGACGATGGTGATGATTTCCCCCTCCCGAAGAGAAGTTTCCTTGGGAACATCTCTGCCGGAGCCCTAGATCGGTTCCGCCAAGGTTCCACCTGGTGGTGGCGGAGTTTCTTCCCCAAAGATTGCTTATTATTTTTCTCGGACAAAAGACCTCATATATCAGAAGATGGGCATCGGAGGGCCACCAGGGAGCCCACGAGGCAGGGGGCGCGCCCCCACCCTCGTGGCCAGGGTGTGGGCCCCTGGGCGCGCCCCCACCCTCGTGGCCAGGGTGTGGGCCCCCTCTGGAACTTCTTTCTCCCAATATTTTTTATATATTCTAGAAATAACTTCCGTGAAGTTTTAGGACTTTTGGAGCTGTGCAGAATAGGTCTCTAATATTTGCTCCTTTTCCAGCCCAGAATCCCAGCTGCCGGCATTCTCCCTATTCATGTAAACCTTGTAAAATAAGAGAGAATAGGCATAAGTATTGTGACATAATGTGTAATAACAACCCATAATACAATAAATATCGATATAAAAGCATGATGCAAAATGGACGTATCAACTCCCCCAAGCTTAGACCTCGCTTGTCCTGAAGAGAAAGCCGAAATCAAAAAAAATATGTCCACATGTTTGGAGATAGAGGTGTCGATAAAATAAAATACGGACATGAGGGAATCATGATCATCCTTAGAGCAACAACATATATATATATTGTCATATGATCTCTTATGCTAAAGTAACAATTCAATCACAATTTCAAGTATGAATCATAAACTTCATTGAGAACCAACAACTCTAATCTCAGTCATTGGGGCAATTGCAATTTATCATAATATAGGAAAGAGTCAATATAAGAGCTTTTCAGCAAGTCCACATACTCAACCATCTTTTTGTCTTTCACAATTGCTAACACTCACACAATATTTATAGGTATGAAGTTTTAATCGGACACAGAGAAAGATAGGGGCTTATAGTTTTGCCTCCCAACGTTTTACCTCAGCGGTAATGTCAACAATAATAGTTCATGAAAACTCACATCCAATTAGCTATATATATCAGGATCTTTCCAACACACCGTGCTTGCCAAAGGATAAAATGTAAAAAGGAAAGGTAAATATCACCATGACTCTTTGCATGAAGTATAAGACAAGAATAAAAGATAGGCCCTTCGCAAAGGGAAGCATAGGTTGTCATGCGCTTTTATAGTTGGATGCACGAAATCTTAATGCAAAAGAACGTCACTTTATATTGCCACTTGTGATATGGACCTTTATTATGCAGTCCGTCGCTTTTATTTCTTCCATATCACAAGATCGTATAAAGTTTATTTTCTCCACACTAATAAGTCATACATATTTAGAGAGCATTTTTTATTGCTTGCACCGATGACAACTTACTTGATGGATCTTACTCAATCCATAGGTAGATATGGTGGACTCTCATGGAAATACTGGCTTTAGGGATATTTGGAAGCACAAGTAGTATTTCTACTTCGTGCAAAGAAATTGGCTAGCATGAGAGGGAAAGGTAAGCTCAACATGTTGGATGATCCATGACAATATAATTTATCTCAGATGTAAGAAAACATAACCCATTACATTGTCTTCCTTATCCAACGTCAACTCTTTAACATGTCATACTTTAATGAGTGCTCACAATCATAAAAGATGTCCAAGATAGTATATTTATATGTGAACCTCTCTTTCTTTATTACTTCCTATAAATTGCAGCGATGACCAAAACTATGTTTGTCAACTCTCAACAACTTTTATTCATCATACTCTTTATATGTGAAGTCATTACACTCCATCAGATCCATATGATCTCTTTGTTTCTTTTTATTTCTTCTCTTTTATTTTATTCCCTCAAGATCATAGCAAAATAGTCAAGCCCTTGACTCAACACTAATCTTTATTATATATAGCTCACGGACTCGATTACATAAGAAGATCATAAAGCAAAACTCACAACTAGATCATACTAAAACTTTATTCTACTTGATCAAGATATTATCAAAAGGATCGAACTAAGAAAAACGATAAAGATAAAAGTGATGGTGATACGATACCGGGGCACTCCCCCAAGCTTGGTAGTTGCCAAGGGGAGTGCCCATACCCATGTGTTTATGTTTCCTTCCTCGGAGGTGGTGATGAAGGAGTTGTTGATGATGTAGGCTTGTCGTCCATCTTCCAAGGCATAGGCTCACCATCATAGAAGGATGATCGAGTCTCCGAGATCCTCAAATCTGCAGCCAAACTCACCCCCTTGAATCTATATTTATACTCACAGTTTTGGTTTTGCAGGTCATAGATCTGGGCTTGGAGGCGCTCGATTTTCTCGTGAAGCTTGAAGATGGCCTCCCCAATGTCCTTGGCGTCCAGCTTGTGGTTGTTGGTGAACTCCGTGATCATTATGTGATTGGAGTCGAGTCCACGCTCCACCATCTCCTGGCACTTGAAAACTTGTTGCTCCATTGCCTCAAGCCTTGTCTCCACGCTTCTGGTCCTCATTGGTCCCTACACATCGTGTATGTGCAACAACCCCTCATGTATCTCAATGGTTTGTGGGTGTTGCAGCACCTCTGCGAGGTAGGGGTTGATGACCTTCTCGAAGAACTTGTCCTTGGGGGCACTTGAAGACGACATGGCGACCTAGATCTGTCAGAAAACAGCTTGAAACAAAGACAAGAGATATTTGCGTGATACGGTGGTCAAAACCTTCGGGAGATTATATAATGAATTTTTACCGAGCAAAAGAAGTATCGTGCAAGAAAACGGAGTCCAGAGAGCACACGAGGTGCCCACGAGGCAGTGAGGCGTGCCTTCCACCCTCGTGGAGGCCTCGTGTCCTTTCCGGTCTGCTTCTTATTTTCATATTTTCTTAAATATTCCAAAACGGAGAAAAATTGCCATTAGAACAGTTTTGGAGTCGGTTTACTTACCGTACCACGTACCTATTCCTTTTCGGAGTCTGAGACGTTCTGGAAAGTCTCCCTTATGTATTCCTCTGGGGTTACGGTTTCAATAACATTACTTTCAACATTTATAGGATTACCTGAGATATAATGTTTGATTCTTTAACCGTTCACCACCTTCGGATTTGTGCCTTTGAAGTTGTTGATTTTTATGGCACCGGAACAATAGACCTCCTCGATGACGTAAGGACCTTCCCATTTAGAGAGAAGTTTGCCTGCAAAAAATCTTAAACGAGAGTTGTATAACAATACATAATCACCTACATTGAACTCACGTTTTTGTATCCTTTTATCATGCCATCTTTTAACTTTTTCTTTGAACAATTTGGCATTTTCATAAGCCTGGGTTCTCCATTCATCAAGTGAGCTGATGTCAGATAACCTCTTCTCACCGGCAAGTTTGAAGTCATAGTTGAGCTCTTTAATGGCCCAATATGCATTATGTTCTAATTCAAGAGGTAAGCGACATGCTTTACCATAAACCATTTTATACGGAGACATACCCATAGGATTTTTATATGCAGTTCTATAAGTCCATAGTGCATCATCAAGTTTCTTGGACCAATTATTTCTAGATCTATTAACAGTCTTTTGCAAAATTAATTTAAGCTCTCTATTGCTAAGTTCTACTTGACCACTAGACTGTGGATGATACGGAGATGCAATTCTATGATTAACATCATACTTAGCAAGCATTTTGCGGAAGGCACCGTGAATAAAATGTGAACCACCATCAGTCATTAAATATCTGGGGACTCCAAACCTCAAAAAATAACTTCTTTAAGCATCTTAATAGAGGTGTTATGATCAGCACTACTAGTTGGAATAGCTTCTACCCACTTAGTAACGTAATCAACATCAACTAAAATATGTGTATACCCATTAGAGGAAGGAAAAGGTCCCATATAATCAAAGCCCCAAACATAAAATGGTTCAATAACAAGTGAATAATTCATAGGCATTTCTTGACATCTACTAATATTACCAATTCTTTGACATTCATCACAAGATAAGACAAACTTACGGGCATCCTTGAAGAGAGTAGGCCAATAAAAACCGGATTGCAATACATTATGTGCAGTTCTATCTCCAGCATGGTGTCCTCCATAAGCTTCGGAGTGACACTTACGTAGGATCTGTTCCTGTTCATGCTTAGGTACACAACGTCTAATGACACCATCTACTCATTCTTTATAAAGATGTGGGTCATCCCAGAAGTAATGTCTTAAATCATAGAAACACTTTTTCTTTTGCTGGTATGTGAAACTAGGTGGTGTAAATTTAGCAACAATATAATTAGCATAATCATCATACCATGGAGCACTGTGAGAAGCATTTATGACATTTAATTGTTCATCAGGAAAGCTATCATCAATAGGTAGTGGGTCATCAAGAACATTCTCTAACCTAGAAAAGTTGTCTGCAATGGGATTCTCAGCTCCCTTTCTATAAATAATATGCAGATCAAATTCTTGTAGCAAGATAACCCATCTAATAAGTCTAGGTTTAGTATCTTTCTTTTCCATAAGATATTTAATAGCAGCATGGTCAGTGTGAATAGTTACTTTAGAATCAATAATATAAGGTCTAAACTTATCACAAGCAAATACAACTGCTAAGAATTCTTTTTCAGTAGTAGCATAATTTCTCTGGGCATTGTCTAGAGTTTTACTAGCATATTGGATAACATTTAATTTTTATCAACTCTTTGCCCTAGAACAGCCCCTACGGCATAATCACTAGCATCACACATAATTTCAAAGGGTAAATTCCAATCAGGTGGCTGAACAATAGGTGCAGAATCAAAGCTTTCTTAAGTATTTCAAATGCTTCTACACAATCATCATCAAAGACAAAAGGAATATCTTTTTGTAATAGGTTAGTCAGAGGCCGAGAAATTTTTGAGAAGTCCTTAGTGAACCTCCTATAAAAATCAGCATGACCAAGGAAACTTATTATACCTTTGATGTCCTTGGGACACGACATCTTTTCAATAGCATCAACCTTAGCTTTGTCAACTTCAATACCTCTTTCAGAAATTTTATGCCCCAAGACAATACCTTCATTAACCATAAAGTGGCACTTCTCCCAATTCAAGACAAGGTTAGTTTCTTCACATCTATGCAAAACTCGATCAAGGTTGCTCAAGCAATCATCAAAAGAGGATCCATAAACGGAAAAATCATCCATGAAAACTTCACAGATCTTTTCACAAAAGTCAGAGAATATAGCCATCATGCATATTTGAAAGGTAGCATGTGCATTACATAAACCAAAAGGCATACGTCTATAAGCAAAGGTACCAAAAGGGCAAGTAAAAGTAGTCTTTTCATGATCATCAGCTGACACGGGTATTTGAGAGAAACCAGAGTAACGATCTAGAAAGCAAAAGTGTGTATGTTTGGATAATCTTTCTAGCATTTGATCAATAAAGGGCAAAGGGTAATGATCTTTTTAGTAGCCTTGTTTAATTTGCGGAAATCAATTACCATTCTATAACCTGTAATAATTCTTTGCAGAATTAATTCATCTTTATCATTAGGAACGACAGTAATACCTCCCTTCTTAGGGACACAATGAACAGGACTTACCCACTGACTATCAACAACGGGATAAATTATACCTGCTTCAAGGAGCTTTAATATTTCCTTTCTTACCACTTCTTTCATCTTAGGATTTAGCCGTCATTGATGATCAATAACTGGTTTGGCGTCTTTCTCCAAATTTATTTTGTGTTGACATAAAGTGGGACTAATGCCCTTAAGATCATCAAGAGTATATCCAATAGCACCACGGTGCTTCTTCAGAGTTTTCAATAATCTCTCTTCTTCATGCTCTGAAAGGTTAGCACTAATAATAATAGGATATATCTTCTTTTCATCAAGATAAGCATATTTTAGAGTACCAGGCAATGGTTTAAGCTCAAACATGGGATCACCCTTGGGTGGAGGAGGATTCCCTAGGATTTCAACAGGCAAGTTGTGTTTCAGAATAGGTCCCTGTTTAAAGAATACTTCATCTATTTCCCTTCTTTCATTCATAAACATATCATTTTCATGGTCTAGCAAATATTGTTCTAAAGGATCAGTAGGAGGCACGACAATAGAAGCAAGACCAATAATTTCATCTTTACTAGGCAATTCTTTATCATGGGGTTGTCTACGGAACTTAGCAAAATTAAAATCAAGAGATATATCCCCCAAACCAACAGAAACAATATCCTTATTGCAGTCTATCTTAGTATTAACAGTATTCAAGAAGGGTCTACCAAATATAATGGGACAAAAGTCATCTTGTGGGGAACCAAGAACAAGAAAATCAGCAGGATATTTAACTTCCCCACATAAGACTTCAACATCTCTAACAATCCCAATCGGTGAAATAGTATCTCTATTGGCAAGTTTAATGGTAACATTGATATCTTCTACCTCAGCAGATGCAATATCATGCATAATTTCTTTGTATAAGGAATGAGGTATTGCACTTGCACTAGCACCCATATCACATAAGCCATGATAACAATGATCTCCTATTTTAACAGAAATAACAGGCATGCCTACAATAGGTCTATGTTTATTTTTAGCATCAGGTCTAGCAATTCTAGTAGCTTCATTGCAGAAGTAAATAACATGCCCATCAATATTATCGGCCAAGAGATATTTAACCATAGCAATACTAGGTTCAACTTTAATTTGCTCGGGAGGTTTGGGTGTCTTAATATTACTTTTGTTAACCACAGTTGAAGCTTTGGCATGATTCTTTATTCTAACAGGGAAAGGTGGTTTCTCAATATAAGCAGCAGGAACAACAGGATCATCATAAGTGATAGTCTTTTCTTCAACTTTAATAGGTGCAACTGCTTTTACTTCAATAGGAGGATTAATTTAAACCACTTCTCCTTAGGGAGATCAACATGAGTAGCAAAGGATTCACAGAAAGAAGCTACTATCTCAGAGTCAAGTCCATATTTAGTGCTAAATTCATGAAAGGCATCGGTATCCATAAAAGATTTGACACAATCAAACTTAGGTGTTATACCTGACTCCTTACGTTTGTCGAGGTCCCAATCTTTAGAGTTGCGTTTAATTATTTCCAATAAATCCCATTTGAATTCAATAGTCTTCAGCATAAAAGATCCAGTACAAGAAGTATCGAGCATGGAGCGATTACTAACAGAAAGCCGAGCATAAATTTTTTGAATAATCATTTCTCTTCAGAGCTCATGATTGGGGCATGAGTATAACATTGACTTAACCCTCCCCCAAGCTTGAGCGATGCTTTTTCCTTCGCGAGGCCAAACATTATATATATATAATTGTGATCACGATGAACAAGATGCATAGGATAAAACTTCTGCTGAAATTCCAATTTCAATCGCTTATAGTCCCATGATCCCATATCATCACATAGCCTATACCATGTCAATGCATCTCCCTTCAAATATAAAGGGAAAACCTTCTTCTGATAACATCCTCGGGCATACCTGCAAGCTTAAATAATCCACACACTTCATCCACATAGATTAAGTGCAAATCAGGATGTAATGTTTGATACGTCTCCAACGTATCTATAATTTTTGATTTCTCCATGCTATTATATTATCTATTTTGGATGTTAATGGGCTTTATTTTACACTTTTACATCATTTTTGGGACTAACCTACTAACTGGAGGCCCAGCCCAAATTGCTGTTTTTTTGCCTATTTTAGGGTTTCAAAGAAAAGGAATACCAAACGGAGTCCAAATGGAATGAAACCTTCGGGAACGTGATTTTTTCAACAAACATGATCCAGGAGACTTGGAGTGGGCATCAAGAAACAAGGGAGGAAGGCACGAGGCAGGGGGCGCGCCCTCCACCCTCGTGGGCCCTCCGTTGCTCCACCGACGTACTTCTTCCTCCTATATATATCCACGTACCCCCAAACATCCAGGAGCACCACAAAAACCTAATTCCACCGAAGCAACCTTCTGTACCCAAGAGATCCCATCTTGGGGTCTTTTCCGAAGCTCCGCCGGAGGGGGCATTGATCACGAAGGGTCTCTACATCAACTCCATGGCCTCTCCGGCGATGTGTGAGTAGTTTACTTCAGACCTACGGGTCCATAGTTATTAGGTAGATGGGTTCTTCTCTTTCTTTGGATCTCAATACAAAGTTCTCCTCGATCTTCTTGGAGATCTATTCGATGTTATCTCCTTTTGCGGTGTGTTTGTCGAGATCCGATGAATTGTGGGTTTATGATCCAGATTATCTATGAACAATATTTGATTCTCCTCTAAATTCTTTTATGTATGATTGGTTTATCTTTGCAAGTACTAGATTGATCTTTCTTGCAATGGGAGAAGTGCTTAGCTTTGGGTTCAATCTTGCGGTTCTCGATCCCAGTGACAGAAAGGGAACCGACACGTATTGTATTGTTGCCATCGAGGATAAAAATATGGGGTTTATATCATATTGCATGAGTTTATCCCTCTACATCATGTCATCTTCCTTAAAGCATTACTCTGTTCTTATGAACTTAATACTCTAGATGCATGCTGGATAGCGCTCGATGTGTGGAGTAATAGTAGTAGATGCAGAATCGTTTCGGTCTACTTGTCTCGGACGTGATGCCTATATACATGAACATACCTAGATATTCTCATAACTATGCTCAATTCTATCAATTGCTCGACAGTAATTCGTTTACCCACCGTAATACTTATGCTCCTGAGAGAAGCCACTAGTGAAACCGATGGCCCCGGGTCTATCTTCCATCATATTAATCTTCCAATACTTAGTTATTTCCTTTGCCGTTTATTTTACTGCATCTTTATTTCTCTTTATCATAAAACTACCAAAACTATTATCTTATCATATCTATCAGATCTCACTCTCGTAAGTGACCGTGAAGGGCTTGACAACCCCTTTATCGCGTTGGTTGTGAGGTTCTTATTTGTTTGCGTAGGTGCGTGGGACTTGAGCGTGATCTCTGATACGTCTCCATCGTATCTATAATTTTTGATTGTTCCATGCCAATATTCTACAACTTTCATATACTTTTGGCAACTTTTTATACTATTTTTGGGACTAACATATTGATCCAGTGCCCAGTGCCAGTTTCTGTTTGTTGCATGTTTTTTGTTTCACAGAATATCCATATCAAACGGATTCCAAACGGGATAAAAATTGACGGAGATTTTTTGGAATATATATGATTTTTGGGAAGAAAAATCCATGCGAGACGGTGCCCGAGGGAGGCACGAGGCAGGGGGCGCGTCCCACCCCCTGGGCGCGCCCCTGACCCTCGTGGCCACCTCATAAGGCGGTTGACGCCCTTCTTTCGCCACAAGAAATATAATATCCGGATAGAGATCGTGTTAAAATTTCAGCCCAATTGGAGTTACGGATCTCCGGGAATATAAGAAACGGTGAAAGGGAAGAATCTGGAACGCAGAAACAGAGAGAGACAAATACATATCCAATCTCGGAGGGGCTCTCGCCCCTCCCACGCCATGGAGGCCATGGACCAGAGGGGAAACCCTTCTCCCATCTAGGGAGGAGGTCAAGGAAGAAGAAGAAGGAGGGGGGCTCTCTCCTCCTCGCTTCCGGTGGCACCTGAGTGCCACCGGTGGCCATCATCATCACCGCAATCTTCACCAACAACTTCACCGCCATCATCACCAACTCTTCCCCCTCTATGCAGCGGTGTAACCTCTCTCTTACCCATTGTAATATCTACTTAAACATGGTGCTCAACGCTATATATTATTTCCCAATGATGTATGGCTATCCTATGATGTTTGAGTAGATCCGTTTTGTCCTATGGGTTATTTGATGGTTGCGATTGGTTTGAGTTGCATGTTTTATTATTGGTGCTGTCCTATGGTGCTCTCCGTGTCATGCAAGCATGAGGGATTCCTGCTATAGGGTGTTGCAATACGTTTATGATTCGCTTATAGTGGGTTGCGTGAGTGACTGAAACACAAACCCGAGTAAGGGGGTTGTTGCGTATGGGATAAAGAGGACCTAATGCTTTAATGCTATGGTTGGGTTTTTACCTTAATGATCTTTAGTAGTTGCGGATGCTTGCTAGAGTTCCAATCATAAGTGCATATGATCCAAGTAGAGAAAGTATGTTAGCTTATGCCTCTCCTTCAAATAAAATTGCAATAATGTTTACCGGTCTAGTTATCAATTGCCTAGGGACAAATAACTTTCTCGTAACAAAAAGCTCTTTCACTACAAAAAAAACACATCCGTGACATTTTGGGCTGAACGAATTTTTTTCTGTCATACATATGACACTTCTATGACGATAATTGTGACAAACCCGGTATCATCATAGATGTGGTGGGCTCCTACTTCTATGACAAAAAATCATCATAGAAAATGGGCTTTTCGTCCTGGGCGGGCCGGAGACGCAGCTGCATGACATTCTTTGGGCCGTCCATGATGGAAAAAACCGTGGTAGAAGCGAGGGCGAGGAAAATTTCGGCGAGTTCCCGATTACGGTGGGAGGTCGGGGGCCGAGTGATGCGCGTTTCTCTCGTACATGTACGTGCGTGTGTGTGAGGCGTTGGCTCTAACTGAACCCGAGCGAGGCGTTGGGCTCTAACTGAACTCAAGCGATTGCACTGCAGGCTACGCGTTACTGAACCTGAGAGATCGATCGATGGCTATTAACTGAACCCGATCGAGCGATTCCTTCGCTATTGCTGCTAACTGAAGCCGATCGATTGGATGAACAGTGCGCGTTGCGGGGGGGGGGGGGGGGTGGATGAATAGTGAGCGGTGGTGTTGCCTCTGGATGAATAGGACCCCGTGGTGTGGAGGGCTGGATGAACAGTAGACGGTGGAGGGGTGCCCGTGTAGGGGTGGTTGAATAGGACCCCGTGGTGTGGAGGGCTGGATGAACAGTAGACGGTGGAGGGGTGCCCATGGAGGGGTGGTTGAACAGTAGCCGGTGGAGTAGCGCGTGGTGGAGGCTGGATGAACAGGAGCCCGTGGAGGCTGGAGGAGGTCGATGGTAGCCCGTGGAGGCTAGAGGAGGTCGACGGTGGAGATGAACAATATCCCGTGGAGTCTCGTTTTGCGGTACGCCACACCCCTCCCGATGAACAGGACCCCCGTTTCGACCGTAGAGGTCCGTTTCGTCCGTTTTGCGGTACGCCACACCCTTCCTGATCAACAGGACCCCCGTTTCGACCGTAGGAGGTCCATTTCGTCCGTTTTGTGGTACACCACACCCCTCCCGATCAACAGGACCCCCGTTTCGACCGTAGGAGGTCCGTTTCCTCCATTTTGTGGTACGCCAGACCCCTCCCGATCAACAGGACCCCGTTCCGAACGTAGGAGGTCCGTTTCCTCCATTGTGCGGTACGCCAGGCCTCGTTTCCATCGCCTGTTCCGTCCAAGCCCTCCCGATGAACACGACCATGCATTCCATTCCGACCCAGCCGGTTGGCTCCCACGCGTTCCGTTGTATCCCGATGAACACGACGCATTCCGTTGCCTCCCCATGAACACGACGCATTCCGTTGCCTCCCCATGAACACGACGACGACGCTGTTTCTCCGTTCCGACCTAGCCATGTACACGAGCCCTGGCCGTACATATGCGCGAGTAGGCGTTCGAGACCCCGCCCGTATGTACACATACATGGCCGTATTTTCTTTCTTGCACCCTGGCTGCTGTACGTACGTGTACATGCTACATGCGCGCCTCTAGTACGAGGCGGTACGCGCCTCTACTACGACATGTGCAGGCCTCTACATCCACCAGTATATATGTACGTACACTTTCGCGACCAGAATGACAACACTACGTACGCTTCGACCAGGTGGGTCTCGACTGTCAGGCACTTCCTTGCCTGCGAAGACGTAGCTGGTGGGTCCCAGCAGTCAGGGGGGCGAATCGTTTTTTTTGCCCGTACGCACTTCCTTGCGTGCGAAGATGTAGCTGGTGGGTCCCAACAGTCAGGGGTAAATGTTTTTTTCGCGAAATACGGTGGCCCGTTCGGTGGGTCCCCGCTGTCAGGTGGAGGAATAATTATTTTGCACGTAATAAGGAGGCACTTCCTTGCTGCGGCCGTGGACCCAGCTGTCAGCCTCTCCACGTACAGTCCACGTCCGATGGAAGCCGTTCCTTGACCACGTTGACCACACCGCGCCGAGGGCACCAGGGCGGTGGACGACGGCGATGAAGGAAATATGCCCTAGAGGCAATAATAAAGTTATTATTTATTTCCTTATAATCATGATAAATGTTTATTATTCATGCTAGAATTGTATTAACCGGAAACATAATACATGTGTGAATACATAGACAAACAAAGTGTCACTAGTATGCCTCTACTTGACTAGCTCGTTAATCAAAGATGGTTATGTTTCCTAACCATGAACAATGAGTTGTTATTTGATTAACGGGATCACATCATTAAGAGAATGATCTGATTGACATGACCCATTCCATTAGCTTAGCACCCGATCGTTTAGTATGTTGCTATTGCTTTCTTCATGACTTATACATGTTCCTATAACTATGAGATTATGCAACTCCCGTTTACCGGAGGAACACTTTGGGTACTACCAAACGTCACAACGTAACTGGGTGATTATAAAGGAGTACTACAGGTGTCTCCAAAGGTACATGTTGGGTTGGCGTATTTCGAGATTAGGTTTTGTCACTCCGATTGTCGGAGAGGTATCTCTGGGCCCTCTCGGTAATACACATCACTTAAGCCTTGCAAGCATTGCAACTAAATAAGTTAGTTGCGGGATGATGTATTACAGAACGAGTAAAGAGACTTGCCGGCAACGAGATTGAACTAGGTATTGGAATACCGACGATCGAATCTCGGGCAAGTAACATACCGATGACAAAGGGAACGATGTATGTTGTTATGCGGTCTGACCGATAAAGATCTTCGTAGAATATGTAGGAGCCAATATGGGCATCCAGGTCCCGCTATTGGTTATTGACCGGAGACATGTCTCGGTCATGTCTACATTGTTCTCGAACCCGTAGGGTCCGCACGCTTAAGGTTACGATGACAGTTATATTATGAGTTTATGCATTTTGATGTACCGAAGGTTGTTCAGAGTCCCGGATGTGATCACGGACATGACGAGGAGTCTCGAAATGGTCGAGACATAAAGATTGATATATTGGAAGCCTATGTTTAGATATCGGAAGTGTTCCGGGTGAAATCAGGATTTTACCGGAGTACCGGGAGGTTACCAGAACCCCCCGGGAGCTATATGGGCCATTATGGGCCTTAGTGGAAAAGAGAAGAGGCAGCCCCTCATGGGCCGCGCGCCCCTCCCCTCCCTTGGTCCGAATAGGACAAGGAGAGGGGGCCGGCCCCTCTCTCTCTTTTCCCCCCTCCGCAAGTCCTATTCCAACTAGGATTGGGGGGGGGGAATCCTACTCCCAGAGGGAGTAGGACTCTCCTGGCGCGCCCTCCTTGGCCGGCCGCCTCCCCCCCTTTTGGTCCTTTATATACTGAGGCAGAGGCACCCTAGAGACACACAAGTTGATCCACGTGATCTTTTCCTTAGCCGTGTGCGGCGCCCCAGCCACCATAGTCCTCGATAATATTGTAGCGGAGTTTAGGCGAAGCCCTGCTGCTGTAGTACATCAAGATCGTCACCACGCCGTCGTGCTGACGGAACTCTTCCCCGACACTTTTCTGGATCGGAGTCCGGGGATTGTCATCGAGCTGAACGTGTGCTAGAACTCGGAGGTGCCGTAGTTTCAGTGCTTGATCGGTCGGATCATGAAGACGTACGACTACATCAACCAAACGCTTCCGTTGTCGATCTACTAGGTATGTAGATCACACTCCCCCCTCTCGTTGCTATGCATCACATGATCTTGCGTGTGCGTAGGAATTTTTTTGAAATTACCACATTCCCCAACAGGCGAGGCCTAGGAAGGGGACGACGCGGAGCCGGGGAAGACGCGGCAGTGGATGCCCACGCGTAGAGGAGTACGAGGGTTCACTGGTTCGCTGCTGTGTGAGGCTGCCGTCGCCGCAGAATAACAGGGGGTTTGGGTGAGTAGAGGGATGGCCTGGCCAGCGGTGGGAGTAGTAGGGGGCGGTGAGGCCTCCGCCGCATCGCAGCCGGCCATGGGAGGCAGGAGCACAAGGCACGACCGACGCTGGTTTGGGCAGCTGGAGCAAGAACACCAGAGGTTGAAGAAGCACTATGGCCGTCGGATGGACATCGTACGGTCACTGGAGCTAGAATCGTGCATATTGACTAATTTGACAAAGCCCTCCGTCCCTGTCAACTTAGTAGGCCCACAAGTCAGCCTGCCACTATACTGGGTCCCAGTCAACAAGGGGACTATTCATTTTTTTGTGCATAATAAGGAGGCACTTCCTTGCGTGCGAAGATATAGCTGGTGGGTCCGAGCTGTCAGCGCGGTAACATTTTTTTGCGAAATACAGGGGCCCTTTTGGTGGGTCCCTGATGTCAGGTGGAGGAATCATTATTTTGCGCATAATAAGGAGGCATTTCCTTGCGTGCGGCCGTGGACCCAGCTGTCGGCCTCTCCACATACAGTCCACTTCAGATGCATGTCGGTCGTTGACCACGTTGACCAGGCCGCGCCAAGAGCACCAGAGCGGTGGAAGACGGCGAGGCCTAGGATGGGAACAACACGGAGGCAGGGAAGACTCGGCAATTGTTTCCCACGCGGAGGGGAGTACGACTATACGAGGGTTTACTGGTTCGTCTGCCGTCGCCGGAGAATAACAGCAAGTGTGGGTGAGTAGAGGGATGGCTAGGCTAGCGATGGGAGTACGGTGGGGCAGTGAGGCCTGCGCGGTAGCACAGCCGGCCATGGGGAGGACGGAGTAGGCAGTCCCACCGGCGCTTGTTTGAGCGGCTGGAGCAGGAAGAGCAGAGATTGAAGAAGCACGACGGTCATTCGATGGACATCCAACAGTCACTGCTTGTGCGTCAACCTTTTTTTTGGGAAAGCCTCAAATCTATGGAAAATAGCATACATCCCATCTGCCATTATTTCTAATAATTTACAGCCCATTTGCTAATTCTTAAGGTTTTTTTGGAGCCCATATTCTTTTTGTTAGCATTACAACCCATATTGTGGCCACGGTTAAAAAATTATACGAAATTTTGCATATTTCGGTGCGGTCTGAACTGTTTTTAATCCCGAAATTTCGACTCACATTCAAACTGATTTTAAAAATAAATGTATATATAAAATCCAACAAATTCTCCATGCATAAAAATTAATGTAATTTAAAATCTCAAAATGAAAAAAAGATATTTGAAACTAATTGCCGGTTTGATGTGTTTTAAAAATGTACAACCCATTTCTCATTGCTGATAGGCCATTTTCTCGGCCAGCCGAATGAAGCTCTCCTCGTCTTGAAAGATTTGCAGCCCAACAGGCCTCACAAAGCGACTTACTTGGCAAATCACAAAAAAACTGGGTTGTGGCCATGGACCCAGCTGTCAGCCTCTCCACGTACAGTACTCTTCTGATGGAAGTCGGTCGTTGACCACATTGACCACGCCGTGCCGAGAGCACCAAGGCGGTGGACAACGACGAGGCCTAGGAAGGGGATGACGTGGAGCCGGGGAAGACGCGGCAGTGGATGCCCACGCGGAGAGGAGTATGAGGGTTCACTGGTTCGGCTGCGGCGTGAGGCTGCCGTCGTTGCAGAATAACAGGCGGTGTGGGTGAGTAGAGGGATACCCTTGGCCAGCGGTGGGAGTAGTAGGGGGCGATGAGGCCTCTGCGGCATCACAGTCAGCCACGGGAGGCAGGAGCATGCGGCACGACCGGCGCTGCTTTGGGCGGCTGGAGCAAGAAGACCAGAGGTTGAAGAAGCACTATGGCCGTTGGATGGACATCGTACGGTCACTGGAGCTAGAATCGTTCATATTGACTAAGTTGACAAAGCCCTCTGTCCTCGTCAACTTAGTAGGCCCACAAGTCATCCACCCACTATGGTGGGTCCCAGCTAGCAGGGGGTATTCATTTTTTGGTGCGTAATAAGGAGACACTTCCTTGCGTGCGAAGATATAGGTGGTGGGTCCGACCTGTCAGCGGGGGAACATTTTTTTCGCGAAATACAGAAGCCCTTCCCACGTACAGTGCATGTACAGTGCGTAATAAGGAGGAACTTTCCTTGCGTGCGACCATGGACCTCGTGGGTCCCAGCTGGGAGGCTCTCCATGTACAGTCCTCTTTCGATGACTCTCGTATGTTGACCACGCCGCGCTGAGCGCACCGAGGCGGTGGACGACGGTGAGGCCCCAGACTGGAACGACCCGGAGATGGGGAAGACGCGGTAGTGGAGTCGCAGACGGAGAGGTGTGGGAAACTTGACTGGTTCGGGTGCGGAGTGGGCCTACACTCGGCAGAGAATAATAGGAGGTGCGGAGTGGAGGGATGGCCTGGCCGTCGGTGGGGTAGCGTTTCGCTGAGGAGCGCAAAACAACGCCGCTGGATGCCGAAGGCTGGATCAGGCGGTTCTTGCAGCGCTGGGGGAAGAAGACGAGAGATTGAAGAAGAATGTCGGCCGTTGGATGTAAATCCCACGCCTTCTTAGGCTTCGACCTACTGGCCCACATGTCAGCCAGTCCATTTGTTTTTTAGTCCATTTGGTGGGCTGGGTGAAACAATGATGTAGCATCTATGCAGCCCGTTTAAATCCCATTTGCATTTTTCTCGAAATCCGCGGACTTGTTGGGCAGGGTGAAAATATCATGTTGGGCTAGACGGAGAAATGTTATAACAACATAAACACATGATTGCACGTCATTAAAATCTTTGCAAGCTTATGTACACAATCACTAGGAGTTAACTTGTCAAGTTATATATAAACAATTATTATTATTATTTATTTATTTTGTAAGAACTTGCAACTTACGAAATAAAATATCATTTTAATTTGATGAGTTAATAGTACGTGGTGTATTATTATTTTTTAGGCTAGACGTGGGACAGTTGAGTTGGTTCTAGGGGAAAGTACTGGGAGAAAACTCAGTTTACATCGAAAAAGAAAGTGGGAGAAAATTCAGAGACCTGCTGGGTCCACCTGAGGAGGGGAATATGTTGGGAGGAAGGAGATTCAAAGCACGGTAGCCGAGTGAACTAGTTTTTTTACGGACAAGTGAACTAGTTTACATACATAAGCAAATAGCCACTAAAAAAGCAATCATGTTAATGGGTTCTTAAAAGAAATATTTCGGACAAAACAGATAATTACGACACATAGGCTAATGCATGAAACACTCAGATGATAAAGGTGCTTATAAAGAGATAAAGTACAACATCTAGACCTTCCTGGCACGCTTGATCATGACGCTGCGGCTGTCCGTGTACTCGTCGGTTACGGGAAGCAGTCACGCCCTCATGTCCAAGATCTGCCTGTACATGTCGTAGCATGCGTATGCGTCCTTGGCCACGTAGGTTATGTAGGCTAGATTCAGAGGTACCTCCCACGTGTTCAGGTCGTCTTCTTTCATGTTGGCGTATCAGGGGTCAATGATGGTCTCAGCGAGGTCAACCACAGAGTCCTTCTCCTACCCGTTGCTGATGATCTTGTATTGCTTCTGGATGTCGACAAGCTTGTTGCACCAGATGGCCGAATCATCGCGTTCTTCCTTCTCCCCACCGTAGCGAAGGTGCAGTCGGCGCTGCCGATGAAACAGGTGAATGCTCCAGAACCTGGTGCAGCCATAGGACTGAGGCGAGACAGAGCTTCACCGAGTCCGTATCGTTGGTGTACATCACATTCAACTTGGTGCAGCCATAGGACTGAATGGCAAACTCAAAGGGGAACTCCTTGCTGAAGTCCATATCCAGCAGGCTCACCCCTCGGATCGCCATTGGAGTCTCTTCGAGTGAACGAGTATGTAGGCGGCGGCAGCAGTTTGTTTTTCAGCTCTTAGGGAACTGGATTCAACAGTAAGCTGAGTGTGTACAGGCGACAACAATTACTACCCCTCCCTCGTCCGCTGCACGCCCGGCAGAAGATGCACCCTCGGCCACACGTCGGTTCACGAGCGGGTCTGTATTGGTACTGTAATAACAGGAGTTAGTGGTCACTTTACTTAAATTTAATTAGCTTTAATAGAAATTTATACTTAAAACAAGCAATGCATTCGCTCGTTCTATCAGTGCCACAGGATCAACATGCACAACAATTAGAATTATTATTCTCAGGACGCACACGATCAGCACATTTGTCGCACTTTCACAAAGATAATACTACCAAGTTTGAACTATTTGTTATGGTTGTTGTCCTCTGCATCATCATGCCGTGTTTCCCAGCTTGCAAGATTCAGAACCAACAAATAAGATCCAAATAATAAGTACAACAAAGATGCCTACACATCTCATTGATTCCCAGCTTGCAAGATTCAGAACCAACAAATAAAATCCAAATAATAAGTAAAACAAAGATGCCTACACATCTCATTGATTCCCAGCTTGCAAGATTCAGAACCAACAAATAAGATTCAAATAATAAGTACAACAAAGATGCCTACACATCTCACTGATTCCCACCTTGCAAGATTCAGAACCAACCCATTAGAGCCTTTTGATAAAGTGAATATCGGGATTAAATCCATCTTGGCTAGCCATGTCATACAATCGAAGAACTTGGCGAATGCTCTTGACCGTCACAACATCTGTAGTTGAGTATTCATGTTTGCACAACACAAACAAGGAGACATGAGAGCATGATTTCGCTTTAATAGCGGCCTCCTTGAACTCAACCTCCAGCTCTACTTGGATGAGGTCTGCTTGGAGTTCCATGATTCAATTCATGCGCCTTTTTCTGCAGTTCACCTGAAATGAAGCAAAGATTGCATCATTCAGCTAGCAAGAAGTACTTGCTCTTGTGAGCTGGCAGGTTCTTCTTTAGTAGTTGCACTAAAATTGAGGAACATTAAGGTTGGCTGTCCGGCTCATGTAAGGTGCAACTATAATTTTCTTATCCTTTTGTGCAGTTCCACTAAAATAAAGTGCCATTGTGGTGACAGCGAAGGCTCCATCTTGCAAAGGCTAATAAAATGTTGCACGAGATTACCGGCAGAACTTGACGGAGATTTTGGAAACTCCAATCACCATTTTGTGCAGTTCCACCAAAATTGAGAGATGTTGCCCACGTGACATTTTAGTTGAACTGCACAAGACACTCATTCCAAAAAAGTGTTTTCTGCAGTTCACCAAAAGGTCACAATAGCAACAAGGTGAAATGGATATCCCTATATGCACAAAAAGATAGAAAGTAAACAGTTGTTGGTCAATAAGAATATACGAAACATATACAAAATGAAAAGAAGCATCTTAATTATGTTCATGGCAATCACGCAAGGACAATAGAAATTTTAAAACATCAGCAATGCTTCATGTTACCAGAAGCATTACGATCAACAATGAGATTCCTCAAATATGGGATTACTTTAATGGTGGCATTGCTTGTTTACCAGACACAGTAAATCAACAGTAGCTAAAGAGTTGGTTTAAGGGCATGGGACCGTGGGGACACCAGGACACTCAGCAGCGTAAAGGAGCAACTTAGTTATCATACTGGGGAAAACAGCAGGATTGCCATTTGTAACACAGTTTAATTGCATCTTATCACTGGAGGCATTAGATTAACAATAACACTGGTTAGACATGTCCCTAAGGTAACAGTGTGATCGCTTCATTTTACATGCGCCCTTACATTAACAACAGCAAAAGGTTGGTATAAGGACATGCGACAGTTGACGCATCAACACAATGTACCTACAAGGAGGCATAAAGTGGTGATGCCGAGTTTGTTCATGCTATGTGAGGGCAACAAACCTAATCCTGGAGACCTTGTACTATGTGAGGGAAGCAAATCTAATCTTGGAGATCTTTTACTGTGTGAGGGCAGCAAATCTAATCCTGGAGACCTTTTATTATGTGAGGGCAGCAAATCTAATCCTGAGACCTTTTACTATGTGAGGGCAACAAATCTAATCCTGAGAGCTTTTACTATGTGAGGGCAGCAAATCTAATCCTGGAGACCTTTTACTATGTGATGGCAGCAAATCTAATCCTAGACATACTCTGTTGACTTGTCCACCAGCCGCCACTTTCTATCCTTTTTTCAACCAATAATAGATCTGTTCCTTATCTAGTTTGTACTGCATTTTCCCATTATTTCCCTTTTCAACCAAGAGACCGGTTGGGTATCCGGTCTCTACTACTTTCGCCATATTATTTCCTCTTTGAATCAAGTCCTAGATTCATGCTACAACTTTCCCCCTTTCTTCGTTGTTTGAACAAAGCTGTAGATTCGAATGCATGAAGTAGCTTTACCTCTAATAATACTAAAAATTTAGGTGGCTTTGGAAGAGCTGATGGGAGTAGAAACAGATGCACATGCAGACACGTGGGGAGCTGGGGCAGTAGAGCAAGGCCGCTTTCGAAGAACTTATACCTGAGGGTCACCGGTGTTGGGGAACGTAGCAGAAATTCAAAATTTTCTACGCATCACCAAGATCAATCTATGGAGTAATCTAGCAACGAGGGGAAGGAGAGTGCATCTACATACCCTTGTAGATCGCTAAGCGGAAGCATTCAAGTGAACGGGGTTGATGGAGTCATACTCGTCGTGATCCAAATCCCCGATGATCCTAGTGCCGAACGGACGGCACCTCCGTGTTCAACACACGTACAGCCCGGTGACGTCTCGTACGCCTTGATCCAGCAAGGGGAGAAGGAGAGGTTGGGGAAGACTCCATCCAGTAGCAGCACGATGGCGTGGTGGTGGTGGAGGAGCGCGGGACTCCAACAGGGCTTCGCCAAGCACTACAAGAGACGAGGAGGGAGAGGGGTAGGGCTGCGCCAACAGGGAAAGCAAATCACCTGTCTTGGGCAGCCCCAAACCTCAAGTATATATAGGGGGAGGGGAGGGGCTGCACCCCCACCTAGGGTTCCCTCCCTAGGGGTGGCGGCAGCCCCCAGATCCCATCTGGGTGGCGGCCACAAGGGGGAGAGGGGGAGGCGCACCTGGGGTGGGCCTTAGGGCCCATCTGCCCTAGGGTTTGCCCCCTTCCCCTCTTGGAGGCGCCTTGGGCCTTGATGGGAGGCGCCCCAGCCCACCTAGGGGCTGGTCCCTTCCCACTATTGGCCCATGTAGGCCTCCGGGGTTGGTGGCCCCACCTGGTGGACCCCCGGACCCCTCCGGTGGTCCCGGTACACTACCGGTGATGCCCGGAACACTTCCGGTGGCCAAAACCATACTTCCTATATATCAATCTTTACCTACGGACCATTCCAGAACTCCTCGTGATGTCCGGGATCTCATCCGAGACTGCGAACAACATTCGGTAACCGCATACATACTTTCCCTATAACCCTAGCGTCATCGAACCTTAAGTGTGTAGACCCTACGGGTTCGGGAAACATGCAGACATGACCGAGAAACCTCTCCGGTCAATAACCAACAGCGGGATCTGGATACCCATGTTGGCTCCCACATGCTCCACGATGATCTCATCGGATGAACCACAATGTCAAGGACTTAATCAATCCCGTATACAATTCCCTTTGTCTAGCGGTACGATACTTGCCCGAGATTCGATCGTCGGTATCCCGATACCTGGTTCAATCTCGTTACCGGCAAGTCTCTTTTACTCGTTCCGTAACACATCATCCTGTGATCAACTCCTTGATCACATTGTGCACATTATGATGATGTCCTACCGAGTGGGCCCAGAGATACCTCTCCGTTTACACGGAGTGACAAATCCCAGTCTCGATTCGTGCCAACCCAACAGACACTTTCGGAGATACCTGTAGTGTACCTTTATAGCCACCCAGTTACGTTGTGACGTTTGGCACACCCAAAGCACTCCTACGGTATCCGGGAGTTGCATAATCTCATGGTCTAAGGAAATGATACTTGACATTAGAAAAGCTTTAGCATACGAACTACATGATCTTGTGCTAGGCTTAGGATTGGGTCTTGTCCATCACATCATTCTCCTAATGATGTGATCCCATTATCAATGACATCCAATGTCCATGGTCAGGAAACCGTAACCATCTATTGATCAACGAGCTAGTCAACTAGAGGCTTACTAGGGACATGGTGTTGTCTATGTATCCACACATGTATCTAAGTTTCCTATCAATACAATTCTAGCATGGATAATAAACGATTATCATGAACAAGGAAATATAATAATAACCAATTTATTATTGCCTCTAGGGCATATTTCCAACAGTCTCCCACTTGCACTAGAGTCAATAATCCAGTTCACATCGATATGTGATTAACGCTCAAGGTCACATCCCCATGTGACTAACACCCAAAGAGTTCTGGGTTTGATCGTGTTATGCTTGTGAGAGAGGTTTGAGTCAACGGGTCTGCAGCATTCAGATCCGTATGTACTTCGCAAATTTCTATGTCATCTTGTAGATGCAACTACTACGCTACATTTGGTGCCTTTTCAAATAACTGTTCTACTTGGAGCTATTCTAATTGTTGCTCCATTATACGTATCCGGTATCTCTACTCAGAGCTATCCAGATAGGTGTTAAGCTTGCATCGATGTAACTCTTTACGTCAAACTCTTTATCACCTCCATAACCGAGAAACATATCCTTATTCCTCTAAGGATAATTTAGACCGCTATCTGGTGATCTACTCCTAGATCACCTTTGTACCCTCTTGCCAAATATGTGGCAAGGCACACATCAGGTGTGGTACTCAGCATGGCATACCGTATGGAGCCTATGACAAAAGCATAGGGGACGACCTTCGTCCTTCCTCTTTCTTCTGCCGTGGTCGAGCTTTAAGTCTTAACTTCATACCTTACAACTCAGGCAAGAACTCCTTCTTTAACTTATCCATCTTGAACACCTTCAAGATCATGTCAAGGTATGTGCTCATTTGAAAGTACCATTAAGCGTTTTGATCTATCCTTATAGATCTTGATGCTCAATGTTCAAGTAGCTTAATCCAGGCTTTCCATTGAAAAACACTTTCCAAATAACCCTATATGCTTTCCAGAAATTCTACGTCATTTCTGATCAACAATATGTCAACAACATATACTCATCAGAAATTCTATAGTGCTCCCACTCACTTCTTTGGAAATACAAGTTTCTCATAAACTTTGCATACACCCAAAATCTTTGATCATCTCATCAAAGCGTACATTCCAACTCCGAGATGCTTACTCCAGTCCTGAGAAGGATTGCTGGAGCTTTGCATACTTGTTAGCATCTTTCAGGATTGACAAAACCTTCCGGTTGTATCACATACAACCTTTCCTCAAGAAAATCGTCGAGGAAACAATGTTTTGACATCCTATCTGCAAGATTTCATAAATAATGCAGTAATCGCTAATATAATTCCAACAGACTCTTAGCATTGCTACGAGTGAGAAAGTCTCATCGTAGTCAACTCCTTGAACTTGTCGGAAAACATCTTGACGACAAGTCGATCTTTCTTAATGGTGATACTTACCATCATTGTCCGTCTTCCTTTTAAAATCCATATGTACCTAACAGCCTTACGACCATCAAGTAGTTCTTCCAAAGTCTACACTTTGTTTTCATATATGGATCCTCTCTCGGATTATATGGCCTCGAGCCATTTTGGAATCCAGGCCCACCATCGCTTCTCCATAGCTCGTAGGTTCATTGTTGTCTAGCAACATGACTTCCAAGACAGGATTACGTACCACTCTGAAGTAGTACGCATCCTTGTCATCCCACGAGGTTTGGTAGTGACTTGATCTGAAGTTTCATTGTCACTATCATAAGCTTCCACTTCAATTGGTGTAGGTGCCACAGGAACAACTCCCTGTGCCCTGCCACACACTAGTTGAAGAGACAGTTCAATAACCTCATCGAGTCTCCACCATCCTCCCACTCAATTCTTTCGAGAGAAACTTTTCCTCGAGAAAGGACCTGATTCTAGAAACAATCCCTTATTGCTTTCGGATCTGAGACAGGAGGTATACCCAACTGTTTTGGGTGTCCTATGAAGATGCATTTATCCGCTTTGGGTTCGAGCTTATCAGCCTGAAACTTTTCACATAAGCATCGCAGCCCCAAACTTTTAAGAAATGACAGCTTAGGTTTCTCTAAACCATAGTTCATACGGTGTCATCTCATCGGAATTACGTGGTGCCCTATTTAAAGTGAGTGTGATTGTCTCTAATGCCTAACCCATAAACTATCGTGGTAATTCGATAAGAGACATCATGGTATGCATCATATCCAATAGGGTGCAGTTATGATGTTCGGACACACCATCACACTATGGTGTTCCAGGCTGTATTAGTTGTGAAACAATTTCCACAATGTCTTAATTCTGTGCCAAACTCGTAATTCAGATATTCATCTCTATGATCATATCATAGATATTTTATCCTCTTGTCACGATGATCTTTCAACTTCACCCTGAAATTACTTGAACCTTTCAATAATTCAGACTCGTGATTCATCAAGTAAATGTACTCAACATCACTCAAATCATCTGTGAAGTAAGAACATAACGATATCCACTACACGCCTCAGCACTCATTGGACTGCACACATCAAAATGTATTACTTCCAACAAGTTGCTTTCTAGTTCCATTTTACTGAAAACGAGGCTTTCAGTCATCTTGCCCATGTGGTATGATTTGCATATCTCAAGTGATTCAAAATTAAGTGAGTCCAAACGGTCCATTTGCATGGAGTTTCTTCATGCATATACACCAATAGACATGGTTCGCATGTCTCAAATTTTTCAAAAACGAGTGAGCCCAAAGATCCATCAACATGGAGCTTCTTCATGCATTTTATACCGATATGACTTACGTGGCAGTGCCACAAGTAGGTGGTACTATCATTACTATCTTATATCTTTTGGCATGAACATGTGTATCACTACGATCGAGATTCAAAAAAACCATTCATTTTAGGTACAAGACCATTGAAGGTATTATTCAAATAAACAGAGTACCCATTATTCTCCTTAAATGAATAACCGTATTGCGATAGACATAATCCAATCATGTCTATGCTCAACGCAAACACCAATCTCGATGGTAGAGGGAGCGTGCGATGCTTGATCACATCAAGCTTGGGAAAAACTTCCAACACATATCGCCAGCTCACCTTTAGCTAGTCTCCGTTTACTCCGCAGCCTTTTATTTCGAGTTTACTAACACTTAGCAGCCGAACCGGTATCTAATACCATGGTGCTACTAGGATTACTAGTAAAGTACACATTAACACAATGTATATCCAATATACTTCTATCGACCTTGCCAGCCTTCTCATCTACCAAGTATCTAGGGTAATTCTGCTCCAGTGGCTGTTCCCCTTATTACAGAAGCACTTAGTCTCGGGTTTGGGTTCAACCTTGGGTTTCTTCACTAGAGCAGCAGCTGATTTGCCGTTTCATGAAGTATCCCTTCTTGCCCTTGCCCTTCTTGAAACTAGTGGTTTCACCAACCATCAACAATTGATGCTCCTTCTTGATTTCTACTTTTGTGGTGTCAAACATCGCGAATATCTCAAGGATCATCATATATGTCCCTGATATATTATAGTTCATCACGAAGCTCTAGCAGCTTGGTGGTAATGACTTCAGAGAAACATCACTATCTCATCTGGAAGATCAACTCCCACTCGATTCAAATGATTGTTGTACTCCGACAATCTGAGCACAAGCTCAATTATTGAGCTTTTCTCCCTTAGTTTGCAGGCTAAGAAAATCGTCGGAGGTCTTATACCTCTTGACGTGGGCACGAGCCTGAAATCCTAATTTCAGCCCTCGAAACATCTCATATGTTTCGCGACGTTTCAAAACGTCTTTGGTGCCTCAACTCTAAACCGTTTAACTGAACTATCACGTAGTTATCAAAATGTGTATGTCAGATGTTCGCAACATCCACAGACGACGTTCGAGGTTCAGCACACTGAGCAGTGCATTAAGGACATAAGACTTCTATGAAGCAATGAGGACAATCCTCAGTTTACGGACCTAGTCCGCATAATTTCTACTATCAACTTTCAACTAAATTTTCTCTAGGAACATATCTAAACAGTAGAACTAAAGCGCGAGCCACGACATAATTTGCGAAGACCTTTTGACTATGTTCAGGATAATTAAGTTCATCTTATGAACTCCCACTTAGATAGACATCCCTCTAGTCATCTAAGTGATTACATGATCCGAGTCAACTAGGCCGTGTCCGATCATCACGTGAGACGGACTAGTCATCATCGGTGAACATCTTCATGTTGATCGTATCTACCATACGACTCATGCTCGACCTTTCGGTCTTCCGTGTTTCGAGGCCATGTCTGTACATGCTAGGCTCGTCAAGTCAACCTAAGTGTTTTGCATGTGTCCCGAGGCCATGTGTGTACATGCTAGGCTCGTCAACACCTGTTGTATTCGAACGTTAGAATCTATCACACCCGATCATCACGTGGTGCTTCAAAACAACGAACCTTCGCAACGGTGCACGGTTAGGGGGAACACTTTCTTGAAATTTTAATGAGGGATCATCTTATTTACTACCGTCGTTCTAAGCAAATAAGATGCAAAAACACGATAAACATCACATGCAATCAAAAAATAGTGACATGATATGGCCAATATCATATAGCTCCTTTGATCTCCATCTTGGGGCTCCATGATCATCTTGTCACCGGCATGACACCATGATCTCCATCATCATGATCTCCATCATCATGTCTCCATGAAGTTGCTCACCAACTATTACTTCTACTACTATGGCTAACACGTTTAGCAATAAAGTAAAGTAATTTACATGGCGTTTCGCAATGACACGCAGGTCATACAAAAAATAAAGACAACTCCTATGGCTCCTGCTGGTTGTCATACTCATCGACATGCAAGTCGTGATTCCTATTACAAGAACATGATCTCATACATCACATATATATCATTCATCACATCCTTTGGCCATATCACATCACAAAACACTTGCTGCAAAAACAAGTTAGACGTCCTCTAATTGTTGTTGCAAGTTTTTACGTGGCTGCTATAGGTTTCTAGCAAGAATGTTTCTTACCTACGCCAAAACCACAACGTGAATTGCCAATTTCTATTTACCCTTCATAAGGACCCTGTTCATCGAATCCGATCCGACTAAAGTGGGAGAGACAGACACCCGCCAGCCACCTTATGCAACTAGTGCATGTCAGTCGGTGGAACCGGTCTCACGTAAGCGTACGTGTAAGGTTGGTCCGGGCCGCTTCATCCCATGATGCCGCCAAATCAAGATAAGACTAGTAACAGCAAGATAATTGACTAGTAACGCTTAAACCTGGCTCTGATACCACTGTTGGGGAACATAGCAGAAATTCAAAATTTTCTACGCATCACCAAGATCAATCTATGGAGTAATCTAGCAATGAGGGGAAGGAGAGTGCATCTACATACCCTTGTAGATCGCTAAGCGGAAGCGTTCAAGTGAACGGGGTTGATGGAGTCGTACTCGTCGTGATCCAAATCCCCGATGATCCTAGTGCCGAACGGACGGCACCTCCGTGTTCAACACATGTACAGCCCGGTGACGTCTCCTACGCCTTGATCCAGCAAGGGGAGAAGGAGAGGTTGGGGAAGACTCCATCCAGCAGCAGCACGACGGCGTGGTGGTGGTGGAGGAGCACGGGACTCTAGCAGGGCTTCGCCAAGCACTACGAGAGACGAGGAGGGAGAGGGGTAGGGCTGCGCCAACAGGGAGAGCAAATCACCTGTCTTGGGCAGCCCCAAACCTCAAGTATATATAGGAGGAGGGGAGGGGCTGCACCCCCACCTAGGGTTCCCTCCCTAGGGGTGGCGGCAGCCCCCAGTTCCCATATGGGTGGCGGCCACAAGGGGGAGAGGGGGAGGCGCACCTGGGGTGGGCCTTAGGGCCCATCTGCCCTAGGGTTTGTCCCCTTCCCCTCTTGGAGGCGCCTTGGGCCTTGGTGGGAGGCGCCCCAGCCCACCTAGGGGCTGGTCCCTTCCCACTATTGGCCCATGTAGGCCTCCGGGGCTGGTGGCCCCACCTGTTGGACCCCCGGACCCCTCCGGTGGTCCCGGTACACTACTGGTGATGCCCGGAACACTTCTGGTCGCCAAAACCATACTTCCTATATATCAATCTTTACCTATGGACCATTCCGGAACTCCTCGTGACGTCCGGGATCTCATCCGGGACTCCAAACAACATTCGGTAACCGCATACATACTTTCCCTATAACCCTAGTGTCATCGAACCTTAAGTGTGTAGACCCTACGGGTTCGGGAAACATGCAGACATGACCGAGACACCTCTCCGATCAATAACCAGCAGCGGGATCTGGATACCCATGTTGGCTCCCACATGCTCCACGATGATCTCATCGGATGAACCACGATGTCAAGGACTTAATCAATCCCGTATACAATTCCCTTTGTCTAGCGGTACGATACTTGCCCGAGATTCGATCGTCGATATCCCGATACCTGGTTCAATCTCGTTACCGGCAAGTCTCTTTTACTCGTTCCGTAACACATAATCCTGTGATCAACTCCTTGATCACATTGTGCACATTATGATGATGTCCTACCGAGTGGGCACAGAGATACCTCTCCGTTTACACAGAGTGACAAATCCCAGTCTCGATTCGTGCCAACCCAACAGACACTTTCGGAGATACCTGTAGTGTACCTTTATAGCCACCCAGTTACGTTGTGACGTTTGGCACACCCAAAGCACTCCTACGGTATCCGGGAGTTGCACAATCTCATGGTCTAAGGAAATGATACTTGACATTAGAAAAGCTTTAGCATACGAACTACATGATCTTGTGCTAGGCTTAGGATTGGGTCTTGTCCATCACATCATTCTCCTAATGATGTGATCCCGTTATCAACGACATTCAATGTCCATGGTTAGGAAACCGTAACCATCTATTGATCAACGAGCTAGTCAACTAGAGGCTTACTAGGGACATGGTGTTGTCTATGTATCCACACATGTATCTGAGTTTCCTATCAATACAATTCTAGCATGGATAATAAACGATTATCATGAACAAGGAAATATAATAATAACCAATTTATTATTGCCTCTAGGGCATATTCCCAACAACCGGGATGTCGGCGGCGGCAGGTCGGATCTGCGAACAATACGGCATGGAGGAAGAAGGGTCGGAGGACCTCCCGAGTCGGCACTGTGTCGGAGATAACGGCACGGGCAGACGATCGGGCCCCTCCGGCAGCTGTGGGTTTCCTCCCTCGGTGGCGATGACCGCGTGAACGATTCCTGCGGTCGCCAGCACCGTCTGGAAATGCTGCACGGTGCGGGGCCGCAGGCCGGTGCCTTGGATGATTTGGCACAGCCGACTGCCGCTCGCATCCATCGCCTCCATAGGTGCTTGTGGCTTCTGGTCACTTGGTCTTGGATTGGAGTGAGCAGTGTTGTGCAGAGACTTGGGAGTAGATGGATTGGAGTGGTGGGGCGCCTTTATTATATGAGAGTCCAAACTTTGTTGCATTCACATCGTGCTGGCTCTATTCTGCTTCTCCAATTAATTTCCTCTGCATGTAATTGAGGATGCATCATTGACCGTTCAACGTCTCGAGAACCGTACCGTCTCCCTCCTTGGCATTCAAGCACCTATGGACCCGTCGACGACGAGGTGCCTATGGTGACTTCGTAAATTTCAAGATGATAGTGCCGTGCATGTGTGCGTTCATAGGGGTGAGTGTATGCGCGTGTATATGAGCGCTTGCGTCTGTACTGTGTAAAAAACGTAAATGCGTGTCAAAAATAGACTAGTCATTTTGCTCCATATGTACTCCGTCTCGGTGTAGTCTAGTCACTTGTTGAAATCTCTAGAAGGGCAAATACTCCTTTCTGGTTTATATGGCTATACTAGCAAGTAGTTGTACGTACTAGTACAATAGTGGGCTCACATAGCAATTTTGTGTCATGCAAGAGCCTGGCTATATGCGTGCTCCAATGTTCACAACTGCAACGTTCGGTTTGCACTTGGCTCTTCGCCTCTTTGAGAAGACGAACAATGATGTTACTACTACTGCTTCTACAGTGTCGAATCCACTGCTGCATGTCCGTCCACCGCGAGCGGGACGGATAGCTTGTTGTAGAAGTACTACTAAGCAAAAGTCTGTCCTCGTTTGCGAGCAACCGCGTGCATGGGTGAGGGTGAAGGCATGTAGTAAAATCAAGCTTCTCCTCGTTGTACGAGTTGACGCGACACATCACAGCATTGTCCCCACATGCTTGCCTCTAAACTTGGCTGAAAGACCTGCAGTGTACAATATATTTGCTGCAACCTCTAACATTTACCCACCACAAATTAAAATATATGTGGCCGTATGTATCGTTCTGATGCAGAGGCCGGAGAGGTCCCCCTTTAAAAAAACAAATTAAAAAATATATTCCTGTCTTGACCAGATGAGCGTGCAAACTACAATCACCAGGGTGTCAGGTAGGGCCAGAAGACTATTTTTTTAAACTTTGAGACAGCCACATAGCATGGAGCCGACCCCAACGATTTTAAGCTTACAGGCATGATACACGCTATCCTAGACTACTCTACACATGAAACTTCCACACGAGCGTCCGGGCTGCGCTTGGCTCTTCGCCTCTTCGGGAAGTCGAACAATGATGGAGTACTACTGCACTGGAGGAGTACTACAGTATGCTTCTGGCCATCTGACACCGATTGAACTGCTGCATGTCCACCGCGTGCGGGAGGGAGAGCGTGTAGCGAAAGCTTCTCCTAGTCTTGCCAGCCACCACGCTCATGGGCGAGGGAGGGACGCTCCTGCCTTTGCGTGTATGACAGGTGGGCCCGACAGGTGTGTGGCCAACCTGTCATACAGCCAAAGGTAGGTGCAGTTAAGTCCGCGAGGGAGAGGATAATCAAACTTCTCGTTTATGTACGAGTTGACGCGACACATCAAAGCACTACACTCGATATATTTCAATAATTTGTGTTTACCGATGCATTAATTACAACGCGTGCATGCATGCCGTGACTCTCCTTTTGATACTTGCATGTGTTGATTTAATGCACCTTGAAGTAGTATAAAATATGTGATGGTAAAGCTTTGTAATACCCCGGCCCAAGTCGAGAGATGGTTGTGCACGAGGAGGGCGAGATCATGCAGACCGAACAAGACCCGACGATGGAGCTCTCTAAGGTCTCGATGGACCTCACCGTGATCCACTGCCCCTTGTGCCTCCGCCCCTTGACGCCTCCTGTGTATGAGGTTCGAATACACCTCGTCCGTTCGGCTAATTGAGAGAGGTGCAGGTTTCTTGATTGATGTGCTGTTCGATTGATTTCTGCAGTGCAAGGGAGGGCACCTGGCCTGCGCGGACTGCCGCGTCGAGCGCCCCGGGAACCAGCGGCAGTGCCAGAAGTGCGAGCGCGGCGGTGGCTTCGACGTGCGGAACACGGCGGTGGACTCCGTCCTTTCGTTGGTGAGGGTGGAGTGCCCGCACGAAGGCTGTGGGCTCTACGTCACTTACCACAAGCTCGCCGATCACCAGAGCATGTGTCCGCTCGCGCCCTGCAAATGCCCCGTGCCCGTCTACGGCTACGAAGGCCCGCCGCCGGCGCTCTACCACCACATCAGCACCGCGCATCCCATGCCTGTGCACAGGATCCAGTACGGCAAGGTGCTCCAGCTGCAAGTGCCACTATCGGAGCCACGACTCTTGCTGTTCGTGGAGGAGGACCGCCGCGCATTTTTCTTGGTCGGCGGCGTGCTCGACATCGGCGCGCCTATCACCGTGTCGGTCGTCTACATCAGAGCGGGGGTGTCCCCACTGCCGCACTACGTGGCCAAGCTGTGGGAGAACGGCCCGCCGGGGGATCCCAAAGGCATGACCGACGCTGTCAAGGTGGAAATGGAGGTGACAAGTAGCAAGGATCCCAGCGACGTCGACGTGCAAGAGTTGACCTTCTTGACAGTTCCGCCCAAGCTGATAGCCGGGGCTAAGCTTGTGTCCCTCCACATTCAGATTGACAAGCTCACGTCCTAAATGTTTCTACATTGCCTTCTGTTTATCTTAGTAATATGCTAATATAGGGATTACCTTGGTCTACTTTAGCTTAAGAAATGGTGGGTTTTGGTGGCGATGCAGCAATTACTTCGACATCATATCAGTAATTTCCAACAGTCGAACGGATATTTTGTGTCTGTTGGATATAAAGTTCCTTTGGGTAAGAAGTACTACTTGTCATCAAAATGGATAAAAGGATATGTATGTAGACGTATTTTAGTTCTAGATACGTCCCTTTTTATCCATTTTGATGACAAGCACTCCCTCCGTTCCACAGTACATGGCTTACATTTGTCAAAATATAGATGTATCTAGACATGTTTTAGTATATAGGTACATCCATGATAGAGCCAATCGGATGGTTGAGAACACTACAATTCATAGCTACAGATGCGTGTGTGACTCCCAGATGCAGAGGCCGGGGGTCATCATCCTCCTTTTCAAGAAAAAAATAGACGCGTGTGTGAGAGGACGAGTGCGTGCGTGCACCTCTTCTCTTCCTATATAATGTACTACTAAACTCAGAGTACAAGTTTTTGTGGGTGGCACGATGGTGCATGCGAGAAGTCCCGAGAGATAGGTTTAATGCGTCTGAAAAAAAGACTAGCCTAGAGCTCGCCACGCGACTATTCCTGTCGAACGCCCCATTAACTGTAAGATATGTATACGATGGTGCCAGTTATTGCACGTACACATCAGTACTCCCTCCTTTCCGGTTTATAGGGCTTAATTCAAAAATCTCACCAACCAAGATGGTGAGTGGTGGAATATTTTTTGTAGTTTGCAAAAGCACCTAATTAATGCTCTTGTTTTTCTCAAAAAATTATGTTTATCAATGCATTATTTGCAATGCATGCATGCATAAAGTACATGCATTGGTCAATTTTCTCTTAATACTTGCATGCAATGATTTAATGCACCTTGGAATCTGAACATGTGTTGGGGAACAACCAAATTGAGCCTTATAAAATGGAAAAACTAAAATTTTGAGATAAGCCCTATAAAACCGGAAAGGAGGGAGTAGAAAAAGAAGTACTCCATCCGGGAATAGTGCCGCACTTCGAAACTAGAACCGTCAATAAATTTTGAGCTTGCGTCTCGTCACATTCCAAATTACTCCACGCTATGTTGAATTGCAAACCTATTCACACCGATCACAACCTAAACGGTTTCCCACTTAGGAGCGTATTAGTACCACGCTACTCCCTCCGTCCGGGTTTATTAGGCCTAAAGACAATTTCTCTTAGACCAGGACACATAGTAATTTGCTCACATTAATTGTTTCATTTCACTCCGAATGCACTCTCTCACATGCATGCAGCCAATGAAAAAGCACGCATGAAGTATATTAATTTTTCAACCATGGCACCAACAACAATGGCTTTCAATGCAACCAATGAAATGGTTGCATGCATGCACCTTTCCAAAGCGGGGTCTTACAAAAGGGGACATGCTTGTGATGCTGAGAGGCCTAATAAACCTGGACGGAGGGAGTATATTAAATTGCAAACCTGTTCACACCGATCACAACCTAAACGGTTTCCCACATAGGAGAGTATTAGTACTCGGTTATAAATACTAGTATGCCAAGATGACTGCACATTCCTCCTCAACTCCTCATCCAGAAAAACAAACAAGTCATTCAGCATCCTTCCCTTGCGTCTGCCATGGCCAGCGTGAGTTCTGGGTCGAGAGATTGCCACCAGGGAGAGGCGAGCATGGAAGCGGAAGCACGAGAGATGTCCCGCCTCGCTGCGAGAACAGCCAACATGTCCCGCCGCACGGAAGTAGCAACACAGAGGTCCCGCCGCGCCGCTGAAGCAGCACGGAGGTCCCGCCGTGCCATCGATGCAGCAGACTGGTCCGGCCACGCCGCAGAAGCAACAGAGATGTCCCGTCGCGCCACGAATGTAGCAGAGATGTCCCGCCGCGCCGCGGCGGCCTGGGAAAATTTCTCACGAACAGGCGACAACTGTTACAGGCGCATGCATGCGATCATCCATAGCCGGATGGATCAGATCTCCGACTGGGCGAGGTTGCAGGACGACATGAAAGCCTCGTTTGAACAGGCTACCGGCGTCATCCGGCAACTAAGGGAGGGCAATGAGAGGCTCCGATCCAAGCGCGACCTGCTGAGGGAAAAGATCGTCTGAAGTGCAGACCAGCAGGAGGAGACCAGTGCCTTGTTGAAGAGGACCGGCGTCATCGTCAAGAAACTTATGGACGAGAATGACATGCTCCGCAACGAGTGCCAAAGGTTGGTGGAGGAATTCGTGGATGTTCTCAAGCAGCGTCTTGAGGACACGAAAGAGCTCATCACCGCTCGCCGCAAAGACTAGTTCCCGCGGCCTGCAGCAACGCATCAAGAAAGTAGAGATTAGCGAGCCAGATCCTTGTCTTCCTTCTTCTTTTGCCATTGTGTATTTCGGGCATAGCCGCATGTGGCTTTTTTTAATTATCTTTCAAATTATGTAAGACAATTAATTGTCCTTATCTTTATGTGGAAGATCAATGTTGTGAGGCTGGAATGAAGAAAACTCTTGCTATGGCGACCATGGCGTTGCTGTTCTTCTAGTTGCTGCTGGGCTTCCTTTAGTTTCCTGGTTTCTTTTGATGTAATAATCGGTTTAGGATGTGGATTGTGTCGTCGGTTGTGAAATGTTGGGTTCTAGCGCGGATGTTTGGCCTTTGTTGGCCTCTTGGGATGTTGCGATTTCAATCTGGTAGCTTTTAGTCCTTTGTGTTAGGCTGGAGTTGTGCTGAACTTCTTGTGAATTGTGGTGGTTTTCAGTAATGAAAATCGGAAGGGGCAAGCCCTTCTTTGATCAAAAAAAATTAATCGTCCTTATATATTCATCAGTCTTGCTATAAGTCGCAGTAGATGCTATATAGGTCCATCAGATCTTACATCAAGATCCGTGCTTTCAATTTTTCTTTTTTCTCTCTTAAATCTCAGTCGAGTGAGACATAGCCATGCCATTAAACAGAGGCTCAGGCACCATTAGTGGAGACCTTGGGAGAGAGGTGGACAGCAGATGGAGGTCAAAGGGCTCTCCTCCCGATAAGCACGCGCAGGGGTCTGATCGCACGCCTCTCGTACTCAAATAGCTACCTTGCACGGCGCCTCCTAGCTAATAAAAAATGGGGACGCGTGGCGGCACGTAAATGGTACTAGTAAGTAGAACGCCCACGGTTTCAATAATACTTGTATTTCCGATTGTAATGTGACAACACTTGTTCCAAAATGACTTTGTTGACTGTTAATGTGTGCGCCTTCGCAAATCGGACTGCAAATTTACCACAGCATGTTGGTGCCATGTCATGGCACCAAGCCAAGTTTCATTATTTTCATGTGTGTTTTGGATTTACAGGAATTAAGAAACTAAGTTTCTCAATGTTTCCAACCCAGCCACGACACCCAGAATTTTGAATTTCATTCCCATTTCTTGCATGGAACCTAGAAATTTACCCGAAGACACACATGTGATTTTTCAACCAACTTTGGTGCACTGGAACATGTGCTTGTATTTCAAATTTGAATTATGCACACAAAGGTGACACATTCCCTCCCAGAACCACGAGCCTTCTTGAGAGAAGCTCCGATTTGCAAGAAGCTTACAACAAAATTTGTTCCTATTCGGCCAATTTTTTTACCACGGCATGGTACTACCATGACATGACACCATGCCAAGTTTCATGATTTTAAAACCAAGTTTCTGAATGTTCTCGACCGAGCCACGATGCCCAGATGTTTGAATTTTATTCTCATTTTTTGCATGGGACCTACTCCCTCCTTCCATCTATATAGGGCCTAATGTGTTTTTCAAGACAGCCTTTGACTATTGACAAGATTAATAGCACATGAGATGTATACTATGAAAATTATATTATTGGAAGCTCCTTTGACATACAAATTTGAAGGTATGCTTTGTGTAAGTTGCATGTCATATATTATTGCTCTAATGTTTGGTCAAAGTTAGCCTCGAAAAACACATTAGGACCTATATAGATGGAAGGAGGGAGTAGAAATTCACCCGAGGACACAAATGTGATTGTTCAACCAACTTTGGTGCACGGGAGCATGTGCTTGTAGTTCAAATTTGAATTATGCACATTAAATGACCAAAAACTCAATGAATGTGTAAATAAGGCCAAACGAAGCCGAAATAATTCCAAAATTTAACAGGGCACCCATGTAGTTCTATGTTGCCTTTGTAAATAAACTCAAGGGGGACAACGCATATCGTTTCACACTCAAAGGTGGCACGTTCCCTCTCAGAACCATGAGCCTTCTTGAGAGAAGCTTCGGTTTGCAAGAAGCTTATACCCAAATCTGTTCCTATTCGGCCATTTTTTTTACCACAACATGGTAGTACCATAACATGACATCCACGCCAAGTTTCATGATTTTCAGACGTGTTTTGGATTTACAAGAATTTTAAAACCAAGTTTCTCAATGTTCTCGGCCGAGCCACGATGCCTAGATGTTTTAATTTTATTGTCATTTCTTGCATGGGACCTAGAAATTCACCCGAGGACACAAATGTGATTTTTCAACCAACTTCGGTGCACGAGAGCATGTGCTTGTAGTTCAAATTTGACTTATGCACATTAAATGACCAGAAGCTCAATTAATGTATAAAAAACGACAAACGAACCCGGAATAATTCCAAAATTTAACAGGGCACTAATGTAGTTCTATGTTGCCTTTGTTAAGAAACTCAAGGGGGGGGGGGCAGCGTATATCGTTTCACACTCAAAGGTGGCACGTTCCCTCTTAGAACTATGAGCTTCCAAATCGGCCCAATTGTTTACCACAACATGTTAGTGCCATGACATGACACCATGCCAAGTTTCATGATTTCCAGGCGAGTTTTGGATTTACATGAATTTAAAATCAAAGTATCTCGATGTTCTCGGCCGAGTCATGACGCCCAGATGTTTGAATTTCACTCTCATTTCTTCCATGGGACCTAGAAATTCAACCAAGGACAGACATGTGATTTTTCAACCCACTTTGGTGCACCGGAGCATGTGCATGCAATTCATATTTAGATTATGCACTTTAAAAGTCCAGAAACTCAATTAATGTATAAAAAGGCCAAATGAACCCGAAATAATTCCAAAATTTAATGGGGCACTCATATAGTTCTATGTTGCCTCTGTAAATAAAATCAGGGGGGAGGCAGCGTATATCGTTTCGCACACAAAGGTGACACGTTCCCTCTCGGAACCGCGAGGCTTGTTGAGAGAATCTCCGGTTTTGCAAGAGGCTTATACCAAAACTTGTCCCAATTCAGCCAAAAATTATACGTATGAAAACAGGGTTTAGATTATCCCAAACATCTCGCTACCTAGACCAATAATATACTATGATTTGAATTCAACATAAAATGGATACAAATATTTGAATTGGAGAGCGTATGGTACATGTAGTTCATAGTGAAATGTGATTACTGCTATATGTATGTTTTTTTATCAAGATAATATTTAAATTATTGTATAACTTGACAACAATCGTATTCAAATAAGTAAAATTGATTCAAATTTAGTGCATATGGTAGACGACAATATATATGTTCACATGGTGGAGTAAAATGTTCATATATGATGGAAGATCAAAATGTATGACTACATCAATTATAAACCGCAAGGTCACCTAACGATATATTCGAATTCAACATAACATGGATTCAAAAATTGAAATTCAAGATCATGGCATCTGTAATCATATAAAAAGGGACATTACTCTTTCTTTGGTGGGAGTTGATTTGTTTTTTGTTGTTGTTGAGGGAAGTGCGAATCGATTTGGTACTGTGCAGGGTAATCTTGTTCTCCCGATTTTTTTACATTTTTCTTGTAGTTTTTTCAATGGCATCTATAGCAATATAGTAAAAGGGGACATGACTCTCTTGTGTCTTGTATGAATTGTTTTTTTACACGTTAAGTTTGTTCTGCCGAACAAGGAATCCGCACCTTGTTATCCCGAAATTTTTAAGCTCGAGTATCTTTTGTCTCACCTGCTTTGAAACTCCCGCTTCTTCAACCCGCGTCGCGCCTTGTTATCCTGAAATTTGGACGCGCGTGAGAACTCCCTCCTCATCCGAAATCGCTCCCGCAGCCCAGACATGCGAAATCCCCCTTCTACCCCTCAGCCGGAAATGAAGCTCCACATCGCGGTGTCAAAACCGGTGGGGGTACGCTGGTAACTTACCCTACATTTCGGACAAGCGCGTCCCTAAGCTTGGCTCCCCCTTCGCCCCCCCATTCCTACACTGAGGCCGCCAAAACCCATGAAACCCCACGCTCCTCCGTCGGCCTCCCGACCGCCGCCCAGCCGGAGACTCTTCCCCGACTACGTCGTCCACCGCAACAGCTCGCCGTCCCTCATCCACCACACCGGATGAGGATCGGTTGTCGATCTCGTCGTCCCGCCGGATCAGCTGCCCCGTCCTCCACCTCCAAGGAGCTGCCCCGACGTTCGCCTCATCTATCGCGCCACCTCAATCCCCACAGCGCCGTCTTGACCTGCCCCACCGGAACCGCAGCACCCTGACCCATTCCTCCGATGAAGCCGAGGCCAACTCGGCGCCACCAAGGAGGTTCTGCACTCACCGCTGCATTTTATCTTTTATTCGATCTCATGGGGTTGCCGGTGCTCGATACCGAGCAGACATGGTGTGTCTCCATCGACGGCGCCGTCGCCGGCCACATCATCCACGGCGTCTCTCCCCATGTCGTTGCTTCCTCGGCGGCGACTTCCACAACGGCACTAGCTGCAGCTGCTCCGGCTCTCGCTCACGTTGCGGCTCTATTCTTGCTGTCGGTCGCGCTGCTGCACTGCTCCTGCTTTCGTTCGTGCTCTTGCTCTGCTCTTGATCTCGCTTGCGCTGCTGCTGCACGACCTCCAACAGCTACAGGAGTTGCTGCTTTAGCACTCGCTCGCGGTGCTACTGCCCGACTTGCTCTCTGCTAGTGTGTTCCCTGCTCGAGCGTCTGCTGATTTAGATCACTGCTTGTCTGCTACTAGTGCTCGAACGCCCTAAACATCTATTGCAATGCTCTGTTACTAGTTCAATCAGTTTTGACAGTAAAATTCAGTTTCGACTGTGAAGTTCATTTTCTTCAGTTAAGTTCAGAGTGAACAGTACTTACAGCATCTGTCGGAGCGTTCGTGGCGCGGCTGATGCGTTTTACATCTAGCACTTTTTGGTGATGTATTTTACATCATCTATTGCAGATTATATTAGGGTCCCACTTCATTAACGTTGTCTGTCTTGTCATGCTTTAGCCTCGTCGCCGTACACCTTAGCGGAGCTCCTCCAACAACGGAACCGTCCATCACAGCGGAGCAGTACCCTCGGCACCGTTTCCAGAGGCCTCGGATCTTCTTCCCCACCTTCGACAGTCACACCAGCATCATCACCATCCTCCATGTCCAACCCAATGATGCTGAGGTCCACAAGGCTATGCCAAAGAGGTTGTACACTCGTCGCATCACTTTGTTTCTCCATTCCTCTGTTCTTCCAATTCATGTGAGCCAAACACCCAGGTTGACTGAAATCCTATGTTTCCAAATGCTCTGTTTTGCACGTGCATTCCTATCCTGTTCCTGTGTTTTTCCTGTCCCTGCGTTTATAGAATCCTCCAATTCTAAGGAGCCCTTACAGATGTACTTCATTTTCAGATAGGCATCAAAGAAAACTCTGTGTGTTATGTCCTGCTCCTGCCGTGCCGTCATCCACCCCACCTGAGGTGCACCATCGATAGAAGCGTTCACTGCAGCAGAGATCCCCCCTGCAGACTTCCTTTCGCCGCCTCGGATCATCTTCCCCGTTGCCGGCAGCCACGCCAACTGCATTATCATCATCGACTGAGCAGATGAACCTGAGGACTACACAGTTCCGGAAGAGAGGTCGCAGTCTTTCGTGTTTGCTTACGTAATACATCGGTTATTATTACCTGCTACTTTATCGTTAAATCTTGAGTTTTGAATTGCCCATGGGTCTCATATCGGGCCAGCAACGGATAGTATCTGTCTACTATCTGGTTCATCTGGGGTCTTCTATGTGGTTCATGTTGGGTGGGCAACAAACAATAGATGATCCATTGTCTATCTTTTTAAACTGAAGCTATAATCTACCTTCTATCATTAGTTTTGGATCCATCCACTCGTTTGCTACCACCAGTCTTGATTTTTGCATGCACCCCTTAGGCCTTCCAAAATCTAACTATTTTTATTATTATGCATGTTAGATATTGTACACAATCATACTGAACATGTAGATAAAAAGAGAAGACCGTTGTGTGTGAATATAATGTCATGCAGACGCCGCTCCATGGTGGGCGAAGTGCCCCCCTCCTGCATTTCCAGATTGTATTCCAGAGGAAGATAACTGTTCAGATGGAGATTCAGAAGGAGCCGACCATGCCTGTTTACCACTTGAGGTGTTTGCTCTAACCTGGCATGCTGATGTTGGTCATATCATGCATATGGTGCCTTGCATTGCTTACATTATACATCTTATATGTCATCAGCTTAGTTTAGATTTGCTTTGTGTGAATGCCACATTTTTGGTTTCTATATCATACTCCCACCATTCCTAAATATTTGTCTTTTTAGAGATTTCAACAAGTGACTACATACGCAACAAAATGAGTGAATCTACACTCTAAAATATGTCTATATACATCCGTATGTGGTAGTCCATTTGAAATCTCTAAAAAGAAAAATATTTAGGAACGAAGGGAGTATATGGGAATTATGCAATGCCATCTTCTTTAGCCAGGCATCATATACGTGAATCATGCAATGCCATCCTGTTTAGCCAGTCATCGTATATGTGAATTGTATCGTGCCATATTTTTTTCCATAATGTATTCCATTTGTCAACAATGTTTATACCTTCATCTACTCTTCCTGTGCATCAGCCATTTGAGTCGGTCATGGGAAAATCTGGAGTGAAAACAAGGTCTTCTAAGCAGTCAGTGCTACCTGTCAATGCAGATTTCTTGCTGGTTAGAGATAGCTCCTCAGAGGAGGATTCAGAGAGAGATGACCAGTCGTATTCCCCCCCGAGGTGCATGCTCTAACTTGGCTGGGTTATATTGCTCATATCATGCATATGGTGTCTTGCATCGCCATGCCATCTGCTTAGATTAGACATGCTTTGTGTGAATGCCTCATGTTTGCTTTCTATATCAGATATGTGAATTATGCAATGCCATGTTTTTCAGCCAGTTATCATATATGTGAATTATGCACCGCCATGGAGCCAGGCATCATATATGTGAATTATCTCATGCCAACTTTTTTTCATTACGTATTCCATTTGTCGACAATCTATGTATATTGAACTACTCTTCATGTGTATCAGCCATTTGAGCCGGTTATGGAAAAATCTGGAGTGAAAACAAGGTCTTCAGAGCAGGCAATGGTACCTGTCGAAGCATATATCTCGATGGTTACAGGGAGCTCCTTAGAGGAGCATTCAGAGACAGATGACCAATCCTATATACCACCTGAGGTGTATGCTCTAAGTTGCAATGTTTATATTTCTCATATGATGCATATGGTGTCTTGCATTGCTTAGTTTATACATCATATGCACAATATTGAATTCTATCTGCTTAGTTTAGAGATCATACATGCGAGTGTCGGCTGCTTAGTATATGAATCAATTATGTCAATTATATCATGCCATCTTGTATACTTAGACAACATGTATGTGAATTATTTCATCCCAACCTATTTTAGAAAGACATCATATAGTTTTGTCATGTCATCCTGTTTAGGTACTCATCCTATGTTGAATTATGCCATTATATCCTGTTAAGTTATCCATCATATATCTGAAACTGTGTCATGCTATCCTGTTTAGTTAGGCATCATATATGTGAAATTGTGTCATGCTGTCCTGTTTGGTTAGACAACATATATGTGAATTGCCACATCTGTCTATCATACAATGTCTGTACGTTCAATTTCTTTTCTTGTTTATCAGCCATTTGAATTGGAGGGGGTGATGGCAGTATCTAAGGGAGCAAAAACCCGTTCTTCACAAAAGACAGTGCTACCCATCGATGAAGATAGAACCATGGTTGTACTAGCCCACAAACTAGCCCCACCACACATAATCGAGACTCTTCCAGATTGCACACTTACACCGTTGGGCAGAGAACCAGCTACAACCCATCTAACCGCAGCCCCAGCGGATAGTAACCCACTTATAGTTGACAAAGCACCATGTCCACCACAGAGTACCCCCACACGAGCAGTTTGTAAAGCTACTACAGTGCCCAAAGCACGAAGACCACCACAGCTAACCCAAACTCCACGTTTAAAGCAGAAGAGCAATTGTTCTCAGGTCAGATTCCGTAGCTATGGTTCATACTCCTTTGCTGTTGCATCACTGTATTTACTCATGCCAACTACTTTCGAATTTGAAGGATCCAATTGAAACTCCAATGGTGCAACAGGTATGTTTTAAACCTATTTCTTTAACTGGATTGCTGTTCTAACTTCTTGCTCTATGTTGATTTCAGTTTAAGTTGTATAAACAGTTATGTTCTCATGTGATGCACATTACAAGTGCTGCCAATGTTGTGTAGTTTCTCACACTTATATTCTGTCTATGCTGTTGTGTCTTAAAAATATATGAGTTGAACTGTGTCTCTATCTTGATTAGGGAATATAAACTAGAATGATATGGACAATACAGTGACCATAGTACATAGATATATGTTTGTTTCATGTTGTTATACTGTCCACCTTACTACTGAACCGGTTTACCAAAATGAGTTCCATATACTACAAGCTAAACATGTGATGTGTCTGCTTGTTTCTCTTGTAGTATGCAAACAGAATATTGGAGAAGAGCACCCCACTATGCAATGGTAGAGAAAGTAATACAGATAAGGTTCAAGATAGTGAGACAACCCTGTTGGTCTCCAAGAAAGGTGATAAAAACGATCTTGTAGACAGTGAGAAAACCCCACAGTTCTGTGTTGATTTAGTGTTCGAGTTACTGGCCAGCACCGCTAGCACAAGCTTTTCGAACTCGCTGCCTGAATCACTTTGGCTTCTTCAGTCTCAGCTACAAGCTGAAAGGCATCAGTCAGCTGTGCTGCGACTAGAAGTAGAAGGACTGAGGAAGTCCCTGCAGAATTCAGATGCGTACTTTCTTGTGCAACAGCAAGCACTAGAGGATTTAAGCGCCAAACAAGATAAAGTTAATAAGCTTGCTAAGCATCTTCCAGCATTATGGGTACCCAGGATATTGTTTCTTGAACTCTTCTAAAGTGGTTTCAGTTCTGGACTTGTTTTGCTGCGGCGTCTATATGCTGCTTTGTTCCCTATATTTGCATTGGTGGCGAACTTTGATGCCTAGTGGATGTAATATGTGTAATAGCCGTGATAGCCTAGCATAAGTTGCTTGCTTATTTATTTGTTTGCTTGTAGTTAGTGCGGTTCTTTTTTAGCAGTTTGCTAGTGGCTGCAATAACCTATTTTTTAAAACTAGGCCACAATAACCATGGGCTAATTTTTACTGTAGTGACACTGGGCCTCCTACGGGCCGTAGAAACAGTGGGCCTTCTACGGGCCGTAGAAACAGTAGGCCTTCTATGGGCCGTAGAAACAATGGGCCTTCTACGGGCCGTAGAAACAATGGGCCTTCTATGGGCCGTATCATCAATGGGCCTTATACGGGCTGTATGATCGATTGGCCAAACATGGGCCAATAACAGCCCGCATTATGGCCGTAAATGGGCTAGAGTTGGAATCGCCCGTTCATGGGCCGACCATAACGGGCCATCGTTAATAGGCCGTATTTGATGACGCTATGAAAACGGCCCAACGTATTAACGGACCACAAACGGGCCGAATGTAACCACGGGCTGAATTTGGCCCACAAGCAGAAAATGACAGTAACGGGCCGTAAGTAAATGAATGCTGGAAATGAGCCCAAGAATAAATGGGCTCTGAGAAGGGCGAAATAAAACATGGGCTGGAAACGGCCCAACGGAATAACGGGCCGTTAATGGGTATAAAGTGATACACTATTCATTACGGGCCAGTTTCACCATGGGCCGTTAATGGGTGTAAAGTGATACACTGTTCATTACGGGCCAGTTTCACCACGGGCCCTTAATAGGACAAGAGTTACATAGGGCCTCATATGGGCCGAAAGAAATCATGGGTCATACATGGGCCAGAAGTGAAAACAGGCTGGAATCATATTGGATGGCCCAGATGACGCTACTGGGCCTAATTCGGATAGGGCGCAACGGGCCTTGGGTTAGCGGGATGTAAATGGGCTATATGCGAACAGGCCGTTAACAGGCTTTCCATGGGCCGGCCCACCACCTTTTGACCAAGTCAAACGGGCCGGCCTTTTCACAGGAATGAGCCTCTGTTGGGCCGTGCCACGTGTCGATGTATCATAGGCGCCTTCTGTCCAATGAGTGGATGACATCTGTCCCAACGATGAGCCGACACGTGTTTCCTCCAGCCAATGATGATTTTACACGTGGAAAATCCCCATTGGTCGGGGCTGTTAACGGGTTATCGGATCCAAAACCCGACCCGATAGCTTAACGGCATTCCATTACGGTGGATGCCACGTGTCGGTCACCCTTGACAAAAGCACTTCTGTGACGCGCGATTTATCATCATGGAAGTGCACACTTCCGTGATGATAATTTTGCTAATGTCATGGAACACTTCTACGACAACACAGGTATGACTATCTTGATTCTGTCATAAAATCGTCATGGATGTACATGCATGACAAAAAACGCGACTTACTGTGAAAACACGTATCATCACAGAAGTGTATTTTTTTGTAGTGTTTACTAAAACTAACTTAGTTGTGTCCTTATCTAAACAGCCCCTACTTTTTATTTACGTAATCTTTATTATCTTGCAAACCTATCCAACAACACCTACAAAGTACTTCTAGATTCATACTTGTTCTAGGTAAAGCGAACATCAAGCGTGCGTAGAGTTGTATCGGTGGTCGATAGAACTTGAGGGAATATTTGTTATGCCTTTAGCTCCTCGTTGGGTTCGACACTCTTACTTATCTCAAACTGTTGTGATCCCCTGTACTTGTGGGTTATCAATCTCCTACTGGATTGATACCTTGGTTCTCAAAAGCTGAGGGAAATACTTACGCTACTTTGCTGCATCACCCTTTCCTCTTCAAGGGAAAACTAACACAGTGCTCAAGAGGTAGCAACGTTCCATCTCTTGCAAAAGGATTAGCTAGCAGTTTCTCTATCATACCCGAAGGAATTTCAAAGTAAACATTTTCAGTAGGTTCAGTAGGTTGAGGAGCAACTCTTTGCTCTACTGGTCGGGGCGAAGATACCCCGAACAAGCCCCTTAAAGGATTATGTTCCATAGTAACAAGTGACAGTAAATTTCAGCACACTATATAAATTTTTCCTTACCAAATTCCACCTACCAAAGGCGCTTCACTCCCCAGCGATGGCACCAGAAAAGAGTCTTGATGACCCACAAGTGTAGGGGATCTATCGTAGCTTTTCGATAAGTAAGAGTGTCGAACCTAACGAGGAGCAGAAGGAAATGATAAGCAGTTTTCAGTAAGGTATTCTCTGCAAGCACTGAAATTGTCGATAACAAATAGTTTTGTGATAAGGTAATTTGTAACGAGTAGCAAGCAATAAAAGTAAATAAGGTGTAGAAAGATGGCACAATCCTTTTTGTAGCAAAGGACAAGCCTGGACAATTCGCCGGCCTTCCTAGTGAAGATGCCGCTACCCATCTAAACAACTTTGTTGATTTGTGTGATATGCAAAAGAAGGAAGATGTGGATAATGATATTGTTAAATTGAATCTATTGCCGTTTTCGCTTAGAGATCGTGCTAAAGCTTAGTTTTCGCCTTTGCCTAAAAATAGTATTGATTCATGGAATAAGTGCAAAGATGCTTTTATCTCTAAGTATTTTCCTCCCGCTAAGATCATCTCTTAGAAATGATATTATGAATTTTAAGCAACTTGATCATGAACATGTTGCACAATCTTGGGAGAGGATGAAATTAATGATACGTAATTGCCCTACCCATGGTTTGAATCTTTGGATGATTATACAAAACTTTTATGCTGGATTGAATTTTGCTTCTAGAAATCTTTTAGATTTGGCCGCGAGAGGCACTTTTATGGAAATCACTTTAGGAGAAGCTACTAAACTCCTAGATAATATTATGGTTAATTATTCTCAATGTCACACCGAAAGATCTACTAATAAAAAAGTGCATGCAATTGAAGAGATTAATGTTTTGAGTGGAAAGATGGATGAACTTATGAAATTGTTTGCTAATAAGAGTGCTCCTACTGATCCTAATGATATGCCTTTGTCTACCTTGATTGAGAATAATAATGAATCTATGGATGTGAATTTTGTTGGTAGGAACAATTTTGGTAATAACGCGTATAGAGGTATTTTTAATTCTAGGCCGTTTCCTAGTAATTCCTCTAATAATTATGGTAATTCCTACAACAATTCCTATGGAAATTATAATAAGACGCCCTCTGATTTTGAATCTAGTATTAAAGAATTTATTACTTTGCAAAAGAGTTTCAATGCTTTGATTGAAGAAAAATTGCTTAAGATTGATGGGTTGGCTAGGAACGTTGATAGAATTTCTCTTGATGTTGATTCTTTGAAACTTAGATCTATTCCACCTAAGCAAGATATCAATGAGTCTCTCAAAGCCATGAGAATTTCCATTGATGAGTGCAAAGAAAGAACCGCTAGGATGCGTGCTAAGAAAGATTGCTTTGTGAAAGCGTGTTGTTCTAGTTTTCATGATAATAAAGATGAAGATCTAAAAGTTATTGATGTGTCTCCAATTAAATATTTGTTTTGTAATATGAATCTTGATAATGGTGAGACTAAAGATGAGCCACCTTTACCTAGAAGGCGTTCCAAAAATTCTGAGTTTTTAGATCTAGATGCAAAAATTGTTAAAAGTGGGATTGAAGAGGTCAAAACTTTAAATATCAATGAACCCACTATTTTGGATTTCAAGGAATTTAATTATGATAATTGCTCTTTGATAGATTGTATTTCCTTGTTGCAACCTGTGCTAAATTCTCCTCATGCTTATAGTCAAAATAAAGCTTTTACTAAACATATCGTTGATGCTTTGATGCAATCTTATGAAGAAAAACTTGAGTTGGAAGTTTCTATCCCTAGAAAACTTTATGATGAGTGGGAACCTACAATAAAAATTAAAATTAAAGGTCATGAGTGCTATGCTTTGTGTGATTTGGGTGCTAGTGTTTCCACGATTCCAAAAACTTTGTGTGATTTGCTAGGTTTCCGTGATTTTGATGATTGTTCTTTAAACTTGCACCTTGCGGATTCCACTATTAAGAAACCTATGGGAAGAATTAATGATGTCCTTATTGTTTCAAATAGGAACTATGTGCCCATAGATTTCATTGTTCTTGATATAGATTGCAATCCTTCGTGTCCTATTATTCCTGGTAGACCTTTCCTTAGAACGATTGGTGCAATTATTGATATGAAGGAAGGGAATATTAAATTCCAATTTCCGTTAAGTAAAGGCATGGAACACTTCCCTAGAAATAAAATTAAATTACCATATGAATCTATTATGAGAGCCACTTATGGATTGCCTACCAAAGATGGCAATACCTAGATCTATCTTCGCTTTTATGCCTAGCTAGGGGCGTTAAACGATCGCGCTTGTTAGGAGGCAACCCAATTTTATTTTTATTCCTTGATTTTTGATCATATTTAGTAATAAATAATTTATCTAGCCTATGTTTTGGTTGTGTTTTTGTGTTTAATTAGAGTTTGTGCCAAGTAGAACCGTTGGGAAGACTTGGGGAAAGTCTTTTTGATCTTGCTGTAAAAAACAGAAACTTTAGCGCTCACGAGAATTGCTGCCATTTTTATTTGGAAGGTGATATTTAGTTAATTATTTTTTAAGATCATTAAAAGATAAATTCCTCACGTTCAGAAATTTATTTTAGAATTTTTGGGGTTCCAGAACTTGCGTTAGCTACTGATTACTACAGACTGTTCTGTTTTTGAGAGATTCTATTTTTCTTGTGTTGTTTGCTTATTTTGATGAATCTATGGCTAGTAAAAGAGTTTATAAACCATTGAGAAGTTGGAATACAGTAGGTTTAACACCAATATAAATAAAGAATGAGTTCATTACAGTACCTTGAAGTGGTGTTTTTTTTCTTTCGTTAATGAAGCTCACTAGATTTTCTATCTTGAGTTTTGTGTTGTGAAGTTTTCAAGTTTTGGGTAAAGATTTCATGGATTATGGAACAAAGAGTAGCAAGAGCCTAAGCTTGGGGATGCCCATGGCACCCCAAGGTAAAAATTCAAGGACACCAAAAAGCCTAAGCTTGGGGATGCCCCGGAAGGCATCCCCTCTTTCGTCTTCGTCTATCGTTAACTTTACTTGGAGCTATATTTTTATTCACCACATGATATGTGTTTTGCTTGGAGCGTCTTGTATGATTTGAGTCTTTACTTTTTAGTTTACCACAATCATCCTTGTTTTACACACCTTTTGAGAGAGACACACATGATTTGAAATTTATTAGAATACTCTATGTGCTTCACTTATATCTTTTGAGCTATATAGTTTTTGCTCTAGTGCTTCACTTATATCTTTTAGAGCATGGTGGTGGATTTGTTTTATAGAAACTATTGTTCTCACATGATTCACTTATATTATTTTGAGAGTCCGATAGAACAACATGGCAATAGTAAAAACTTTCATGCAAGTGCATTGAATACTATGAGAAGTTTGATACTTGATAATTGTTTTGAGATATGGAGATGGTGATATTAGAGTCATGCTAGTTGAGTCGTTGTGAATTTGAGAAATACTTGTGTTGAAGTTTGTGATTCCCGTAGTATGCACGTATGGTGAACCGTTATGTGATGAAGTCGGAGCATGATTTATTTATTGATTGTCTTCCTTATGAGTGGCGGTCAGGGACGAGCGATGGTCTTTTCCTACCAATCTATCCGCCTAGGAGCATGCACGTAATACTTTGCTTTGATAACTTGTAGATTTTTGCAATAAGTATGTGAGTTCTTTATGACTAATGTTAAGTCCGTGGATTATACACACTCTCACCCTTCCACCCTTCCTAGCCTCTCTAGTATGGCGCAACTTTCACCGGTACCATAAACCCACCATATACCTTCCTCAAAACAACCACCATACCTACCTATTATGGCATTTCCATAGCCATTCCGAGATATATTGCTATGCAACTTTCCACCGTTCCGTTATTATGACACGCTTCATCATTGTCATATTGCTTGCATGATCATGTAGTTGACATCGTATTCATGGCAAAGCCACTGTTCATAATTCTTCATACATGTCACTCATGCATCATTGCACATCCCGGTACACCGCCGGAGGCATTCACATAGAGTCATATTTTGTTCTAAGTATCGAGTTGTAATTCTTGAGTTATAAGTAAATAAAGTGTGATGATCATCATTATTAGAGCATTGTCCCAAGTGAGGAAAGGATGATGGAGACTATGATTCCCCCACAAGTCGGGAAGACACTCTGGACGAAAAAAAAGAGAAAAGAGGCCAAAAAAAGAAAGAAGGCCCAAATAAAAAAAGAGAGAAAAAGAGAGAAGGGACAATACTACTATCCATTTTCCACACTTGTGCTTCAAAGTAGCACCATGTTCTTCATATAGAGAGTCTCCTATGATATAACTTTCATATACTAGGGTGAATTTTTCATTATAGAACTTGGCTTATATATTCCAATGATGGGCTTCCTCAAAATGCCCTAGGTCTTTGTGAGCAAGCAAGTTGGATGCACACCCACTTAGTTTATTTTGTTGAGCTTTCATATACTTATAGCTCTAGTGCATCATTGCATGGTAATCTCTACTCACTCACATTGATATCTATTGATGGGCATCTCCATAGCCCGTTGATATGCCTAGTTGATGTGAGACTATCTTCTCCTTTTTGTCTTCTCCACAACCACCATTCTATTCCACCATAGTGCTATATCCATGGCTCACGCTCATATATTGCGTGAAGATTGAAAAAGTTTGAGAACATCAAAAGTATGAACAATTGCTTGGCTTGTCATTGGGGCTGTGCATGATTTAAATATTTTGTGTGGTGAAGATAGAGCATAGCGAGACTCTCTATATGCAGGAATTAAGCTTGGGAATGCTTGATACGTTGAGAAATATCATAGAAAGCATTCCACATCAAAAATTCTTCTTTTATCATTTACCTACTCGAGGACGAGCAGGAATTAAGCTTGGGAATGCTTGATACGTCTCCAACGTATCTATAATTTTTGATTGCTCCATGCTATTATATTATCTATTTTGGATGTCAATGGGCTTTATTTTACACTTTTATATCATTTTTGGGACTAACCTACTAACCGGAGGCCCAGCCCAAATTGTTGTTTTTTTGCCTATTTTAGGGTTTCGAAGAAGAGGAATACCAAACGGAGTCCAAACGGAATGAAACCTTCAGGAGCGTGATTTTCTCAACAAACGTGATCCAGGAGACTTGGAGTGGGCGTCAAGAAACAAGGGAGGAAGGCACGATGCAGGGGGCGTGCCTACCCCCCTCGGCGCGCCCTCTACCCTCGTGGGCCCTCCGTTGCTCCACCGACATACTTCTTCCTCCTATATATATCCACGTACCCCCCAAACATCTAGGAGTACCACGAAAACCTAATTCCACCACCGCAACCTTCTGTACCCGAGAGATCCCATCTTGGGGCCTTTTCTGGAGCTCCGCCGGAGGGGGCATTGATCACGGAGGGCCTCTACATCAACTCCATGGCCTCTCCGGGGATGTGTGAGTAGTTTACTTCAGACCTACGGGTCCGTAGTTATTAGCTAGATGGCTTCTTCTCTCTCTTTGGATCTCAATACAAAGTTCTCCTCGATCTTCTTGGAGATCTATTCGATGTAATTTCCTTTGCGGTGTGTTTGTCAAGATCCGATGAATTGTGGGTTTATTATGTAGATTATCTATGAACAATATTTGATTCTCCTCTGAATTCTTTTATGTATGATTGGTTTATCTTTGCAAGTCTCTTCGAATTATCAGTTTGGTTTGGCCTACTAGATTGATCTTTCTTGCAATGGGAGAAGTGCTTAGCTTTGGGTTCAATCTTGCGGTGCTCGATCCCAGGGACAGAAAGGGAACCAACACGTATTGTATTGTTGCCATTGAGGATAAAAAGATGGGGTTTATATCATATTGCATGAGTTTATCCCTCTACATCATGTCATCTTTCTTAAAGCATTACTCTATTCTTATGAACTTAATACTCTAGATGCATCCTGGATAGCGGTCGATGTGTGGAGTAATAGTAGTAGATGCAGAATTGTTTCGGTCTACTTGTCTCGGACGTGATGCCTATATACATGATCATACCTAGATATTCTCATAACTATGCCCAATTATATCAATTGCTCGACAGTAATTCGTTTACCCACCGTAATACTTATGCTCTTGAGAGAAGCCACTAGTGAAACCTATGGCCCCCGGGTCTATCTTCCATCATATTAATCTTCCAATACTTACTTATTTACTTTTCCGTTTATTTTACTTTGCATCTTTATTTCTATTTATCATAAAAATACCAAAAATATTATCTTATCATATCTATTAGATCTCACTCTCGTAAGTGACCGTGAAGGGCCTGACAACCCCTTTATCGCGTTGGTTGCAAGGTTCTTATCTGTTTGTGTAGGTGCGTGGGACTTGAGCATGATCTCCTACTGGATTGATACCTTGGTTCTCAAAAACTGATGGAAATACTTACGCTACTTTGCTGCGTCACCCTTTCCTCTTCAAGGGAAAACCAACACAGTGCTCTGATAACCCACAAGTATAGGGGATCACAACAGCTTTAGAGGGTAGAGTATTCAACCCAAATTTATTGATTCGACACAAGGGGAGCCAAAGAATATTCTCAAGTATTAGCAGCTGAGTTGTCAATTCAACCACACCTGGAAACTTAGTATCTGCAGCAAAGTGTTTAGTAGCAAAGTAATATGATAGTGGTGGTAGCGGCAACAAAAGTAAAGACAGCAAAAGTAATGTTTTTGGTATTTTGTAGTAATTATAACAATAGCAGCGGGAAAGTAAATAAGCGAGAACTAGTATATGGAAAACTCGTAGGCACCGGATCAGTGATGGATAATTATGCCGGATGCGGTTCATCATGTAACAGTCATAACATCGGGTGACACAGAACTAGCTCCAATTCATCAATGTAATGTAGGCATGTATTTCGTATATAGTCATACGTGCTTATGGAAAAGAACTTGCATGACATCTTTTGTCCTACCCTCCCGTGGCAGCGGGGTCCTATTGGAAACTAAGGGATATTAAGGCCTCCTTTTAATAGAGAACCGGGACAAAGCATTAGCACATAGTTAATACATGAACTCCTCAAACTAAGGTCATCACCGGGAGTGGTCCCAATTATTGTCACTTTGGGGTTGCCGGATCATAACACATAGTAGGTGACTATAGACTTGCAAGATAGGATCAAGAACTCACATATATTCATGAAAACATAATAGGTTCAGATCTGAAATCATGGCACTCGGGCCCTAGTGACAAGCATTAAGCATAGCAAAGTCATAGCAACATCAATCTCAGAACATAATGGATACTAGGGATCAAACCCTAACAAAACTAACTCGATTACATGATAAATCTCATCCAACCCATCACCGTCCAGCAAGCCTACGATGGAATTACTCACGCACGGCGGTGAGCATCATGAAATTGGTGATGGAGGATAGTTGATGATGACGACGGCGACGAATCCCCCTCTCCGAAGCCCCGAACGGACTCCAGATCAGCCCTCCCGAGAGGTTTTAGGGCTTGGCGGCGGCTCCGTATCGTAAAATGCGATGATTTCTCCTCCCTGATTTTTTTCTCTCCGAAAGCAAATATATAGAGTTGGAGTTGGCGTCGGAGGGTTTCCAGGGGGCCCACGAGGTAGGGGGCGCGCCCTAGGGAGGGGCGCCCCCCACCCTCGTAAGAAGGGTGTGGGCCCCCTGGTCTTCATCTTTGGCGAGGATTTTTTATTGTTTTTTCTAAGATGTTCCGTGGAGTTTCAGGTCATTCCGAGAATATTTGTTTTCTGCACATAAAATAACACCATGGTAATTCTGCTGAAAACAGCGCCAGTTTGGGTTAGTTCCATTCAAATCATACAAGTTAGAGTCCAAAACAAGGGCAAAAGTGTTTGGAAAAGTAGATAGGACGGAGACGTATCAACTCCCCCAAGCTTAAACCCTTGCTTGTCCTCAAGCAATTCAGTTGACAAACTAAAAGAAAGAAAAACTTTTCCAAACTCTGTTTGCTCTTGTTGTTGTAACTATGTCAAACCAACATTCAAGTTTTCAGCATAGATCGTAACTAACCACATTTGCAATAATTCTCAGGTTTCACAGTTACTCACATCAATAGCATAATCAACTAGCAAGTCATAATAATAAATCTCGGATGACAACACTTTCTCAAAACAATCATAATATGATATAACAAGATGGTATCTCGCTAGCCCTTTCTGAGACCGCAAAACATAAATGCAGAGCACCTTTAGAGATCAAGGACTGACTAGACATTATAATTCATGGTAAAAGAGATCCAATCATAGTCATACCCAATATAAATTAACAGTGATGAATGCAAATGACGGCTGTGCTCTCCAGCTAGTGCTTTTTAATAAGAGGGTGATGACTCAACACAAAAGTAAATGGATAGTCCCTTCGCAGAGGGAAGCAGGGATTTGTAGAGGTGCCAGAGATCAGTTTGAAATAGAGATAAATTGTATTTTGAGCGGTATACTTTCATTGTCAACGTAACAACTAAGAGATGGTGATATCTTCCATGCTAAACACATTATAGGCAGTTCCCAAACAGAATGGTAAAGTTTATACTCCCCCTCCACGAACAAGCATCAATTCATGGCTTGCTCGAAACAACGAGTGCCTCCAACATACATCAGGTCCAAGGGGGAGTTTTGTTTGCAATTAATTTTGATTTAGTTTCCATAAAGCATGGGACTGGGCATCCCGGTGACCAGCCATTTTCTCGTGAGTGAGGAGCGGAGTCCACTCCTCTTGAGAATAACCCGTCTAACACGGAAGATAAGGACAGCCTTTGTTGATGTAACATCCCAAAATTCTAAATTTTGGAATGTTATAATAAATAGATAGATTTGATTGATTTTTTGATTGATTGACTGAAAGTGAGTGAATTCGAAACTCTTTGAAAGTTAAATGAGAGGGAATAAAAGGACTTTCCCAAACTTTCATATTTGTTTTTATGATCTCCATGAATTCAAATTCTTTTCAACACAAAACCCTAGAGAGAAGATGACATGACTTCTTCCATTTAAAATGAAAGGGTATTTGAAAATATTTGAATTTCATTTGGGAAATATTTTCCACTTCAGAAACTTTATGCAACTCAATGATTTTCACGAGAGAAGATAAAATGACTTCTTCAAATATATGAAATATGAGTTGGGAGTTCAAAGAATTAAATTCAAAGTTCTTTTGAATTTATTTTCAATTTGGAATGTTATACATTAGATCATCATGCATATCTTATTTCCTTGCATTTTGGTCGATCCTAGAAATTTCACGCAACTCAAGGACCTTCGGAGAGAGTTGGAGATTTCGTTATTTTCATATTTGAGAGTTTTCTCGAATTTGAAAAGAGGATCATTTGATTTATTTATTTCATCCTCAATTATTTTTCCGATATCAAAAATATAAGAGAGGGAATAATATGACTTTCCCAAATTTAGGAAAAATGAAGATTTAATGAATAAGTCAAATTTTTGTTTTCCGGTGTTTTTTCGCATTTTATTTGGATAGGGAAAAATGCACGTTTTCGAGAATTGCTTTTTAGGACCGGAGTAAAGTTCATTTTGTTCGGCTCATTTTTAGGAGTCGGGGAAAATTTACTTTTAGAATTTTGGAGTCCGATTAGTTTAGTTTTCTTTTGTTTTTCTGCGCGCGAAATCAGTTAAAAAAAGAGAGAGAGAAAACGACTGGACCAAGGCCCAGCCGGGCCAAGGCCCAGGCCAGGCCGCTGCGCCCCAGTCTCACGCGCGCCAGGAGCCAGCGAAGGGAGTCGGCCGCCGCCTCTTGCTCCTGTACCGAATCCTAAAAGGATTCTAGGGCGCCCCTTGCCCCTTTTTCCTTATTTCGTTATTCCTATTCCTAGTCTAATTCTTGTCCCCTACCCCAAGTAAACCCCCCCTCCCCAATATAAATACCCAAGCACCCCCCCTCTAAACATCAAATCAAAACCCCTCTCTCCACCACCCAAGCCGCGCCTCACCCCGCGCCTCTCACCCGCGCCGCGCCCTGCGTCACCCGCCGCCGCCGCGCCTTGCCTACACCACCGCCGCCCCTCACCCACGCCACCGCCGCCGCCGCCCAACGCCGCCGCCGCCGGAGCCCCTCACCGGAGACCTCGCCGGAGGTACCACGCCGCGTCTCTTTTCTTTTCCTCGGATCGGTTTTCTTATAAATCGTTCCGATTCTTTTCTTCTCTTCCGATTCGTTTTCTTTCCGGTTCTTCTCTAAACCGTTCCGGTTTTCTAGATCGGTTTTTCGTTTCGGTTTTCTTCTCCGAAACCCTAGATCGGATTCGTTTTCTTTTCTGATTTAGTTGCCTTTGGACCGTTCGCCGGACCGTTCGTCCTAACGAACGTGATCACCAGATTCTTCTAGGTTAACGAACGCCCGTTCGTTTAACCGTTCGTCTCTTTTCTTTTCGTCGGATTTATTCCGCGATCGTGATCTCAGATCTGATCTTCGTTCTAGTTTATCTTCTCGCCCGTTTATCGGAATCAGGTGATTCAAGCGCCTGGAGTTTCGTCTCGAAACCGCCGTTCCGTCTAATCAACTTGAACAAGCTTTTGCTATGATAAAATTTGACCTAGTTTCAACTTGCTAGAACCGAGTTGTTTTCTTCCGTCGTTTGTTCGGTTCGTTCTTTCTTTGCAACCGGAGTTCTTAAGTTGAACTATCTGGTTCGTTCTCTTGTTCGAGTTTTACTTGTGCTTTAGATGAGTACTTATTGTGTGGTTACTATTGTTTGCTTACGATAGATTGACCGGAGTGTGACGAGTAGATCTATCAAGAGTTTTAAGTGCGAATCATCTTCATCAACATTGCAGGCAAGTTCACACTTTGATCATACCTTTTCCATACCCATGTTTTATTGCATTAGATCAATCCTCTCACATTGCATGATTAGGATCTAATTAAATTGTGGGATGGGAAGTAGATGAGGTAGTACCTATCACCTGTATTATTATGAAACCCTTGGGAGTTACTTCTACGTTTGCTTATTATTATGCCATGCTATGCTAGTAGACGTGGATTGGGTGAGTGATATCCATGACAGATGTGAGTTGATAATTTTAATGGTTTATCTAAGGTGGCAACTTAAACACACATCTGGGTGGATTGAGGCACCTGATGTCTATCAGGACTTGCCTGTTTTTTTGGACCGCCACCCAGGCTCAAAGGGATCATAAGATAATTCATGCTGGAAACTTCCGTGTGCAGCCACATGCTACTATGGGCTCTGGCATAGTTGACTAAGTTGTGCGAACTCTTACGGGGTGGACTAGCAGATGTAGGGGTTGTAGGTGGTACGGTCTACCCCACATGTAAGGTGCTAGCGCTTCTGAAAGACTATGTCTCGGTCATCCGTTTCTCAAACACCATGTAATGCGAGAAAACAAATGGAGGCGATCGAGTCATGTGGGGAAAAGTGCGCAAACCTCTGCAGAGTGTACAAACTAATCATGATTAGCCGTGTCCCCGGTTATGGACATCTTGAGTATCTAGTACTTGAATATCATTGTGAATCTCAACATGTTACTTCTAATTAATGTTGTTGGGTTTTAATTATTTTTAATTGGGATTGAGAATGCTGTCAACCATTCTCAATGTTCAACAACCACCATGATAGTTAAATAAATTTATTCCTTTGCAGTAGGGAAAAATTGGCTTTACGCAAAAACCTTATAACCATAGAGCTTTTCCACCAGCCATATATGCATATAGTGATAGCCATTGTTCATCATTTTCTCTATGGTGTGAATTTGCCAGTACATTCAATGTACTGACCCGTTTCGGGCTGCAACGTCTTATGTTGCAAGATTATCTTACGACGAGTAAGTGATACGTTAGGGTTACGATTTCTACACTCAACTTTGCCGTTGGTGTTGATGGGAATCCACAACCTTGTTGCTTCCGCTATATGGATTGAGGTAATAGTATTTACGTTACTTTATACATGTGATTTACCTCTGTTATAAATCCTTCGAGTACTGTGTGTGTCAGCATACCGATCCAGGGATGACACATAAGCACAGAGACTTGACCCATTCGGGTCAGGTCGCTACAAGATGGTATTAGAGCACATGTTGACTGTAGGACGTGACCCTAGAAACTGGCAAGCCCATAGCAAAGATTTTTCTCTACAACTTTCCCTTTCAAAAAAATCTTTTACCTCTCTTCTCTTCTGAGCTTATTCAAAAATTCCCTTTAGTGAGACCATACCCCTTTCCCCTTTTGACCACACGAAGATTCGACGGATGAGACCACTCCAAGAAGTACAAGATATCGGACAACTAAGGCCGTTCGGAATGAAGAGGATTTTACTGTGCATCTGAATAATGGAAACTACGATGGTTGAAGACCGAAGACAAGTAGAATTTGAAGGCTCTGAAGAATCCCCAGATTTATATGACCTAGGAAGGCTACCCTTATGGAACTTGGCAGAGTATGGAAGTTGTCAATACCCGAGATCAAGGTGTATTGGAGAAAGACCAAAACATGGAGAGTTGAGAACTCAAAGTTTTGTCAAAGAAACCCTAAGGCAGGAGATATCAACTGGCAAGATAGCTCATGGCAATGACAAGGGCAGAAACACGGTTATCCGTGATGTCATCGCCCGCTTATGCTATTGTCACCGTGCTGAGTTAAGGATGCATTTCTTCAGAATGGATTTGATGGAAGATGGCTGATGGGGCACCTACTAGTGAGATGAAGTTTTAACCTTAGCCGGTGTATCACCAGGATCTGGAGTGTTACATCAAGAAGTTAAGATGGACATGCAGGAAGTTGTATTTGACGAGAAAGCATTTCGTGAAGAACTTAGGACCCAGAAGTTGAAGTAGCCAAGCTGGAGGAGCAGAACCTCTAGATACCGGAGATTCGTCAGGAACTGAAGGACATTATGACCATGGCACATTCCAAGGATGTTGAAATCCAGAAGTTTGAAATGCAACTCTAGAATATTAAAGGATGTCACGAGAGATTTCACGTCAACGGAGATGATCTGGCAAAAGAACTTGAGAAGGACAAGCATGATTGGAAGAAGCCATTGGAGGCTTGAACAAGACTTGAAGAGTTTGGCGACGTTGACCTTAGAAGACCAAACCCCTGTTATACACCTACGTTAGATGCGATGATTGTGAGCTGTCATTTGTTTGTTGTTTTTTCGACAGCCACAACAAAAATCTGTCTTTTCAAAACTTTTGTTTGTATTGTGTGCATCCCTCTCTCTTGATCTCTCTTATCTCACCCCAAACCCATGGACCCAATAGATGATGAGCGGAGATGAGCTTGTATTTTCTGGACCGATGAGTCAATTGGAGACAGACCGATGGATTCAGAACATGGAGGATCATATGGAGAACAACCCTATAGTCGGAAAGGATATGGCCCAGCATGCTCTTCAGTGCTTTGAAAGAGGTGCTGCTACTTGGTGGAGGGTGTACCAAACCATAAATGGATGGCAAGGAGTAACCACTTGGAAAGAATTTAAGTTGACTTTGCCAAAGTCTCGGTTTGTGTCCCAGAAGTTGAAACCTTATCGAAAGGATATAAAGAAACCTTGTGCATGCAAGCTTTGTGGAGAAATAGGACACAACCATAAAGAACACAAGGATGAATGCCCTAATTGTGAAGGAAGTCACCCAGCTGAAGAATGCCCAACTAGGCAGATCACTTGTTTCTTGTGTGAAGGGATTTCCCACTATCCTACTCAGTGTCACATTACCCCATGGTATGAAGGACCGTACAACAGAATAAAGAAGAAATGAAAGGAGCCCTCATGGAAGTTTTAGAAGAAGTTGTGATGAAGAAAGAGGTGGAGGACACACCCAAAGAAGAGCCAATTAAACCCTGCACGAAGACATGCTATTCATGTGGAGAAGAAGGACACATCTCCCAAAATTGTTCGAATGGGGATCTAGTAGAATTCCCGACGGAGGAAGTAGAGTATGACCCACAGGAAATAGAAGCCCTGATTGGAATGGAAAAGTCCAGAAAGAGAAGTAGATTGGATTCCAGGAAGGATCTGAGTCATGTCACTTGTTATGGGTGCAAGGAGTCAGGGCACTACCTCAACAAATGCCCAAAAAGGAAACCTCGATACTTGTCAGAAGTAATATGTTTTAGTTGTAATAAAGCAGGGCACTTTGCCAGAGATTGTCCGAAGGAGAAGGAGACTTGTGATAAGTAGTTGAGTTTGTAACAGAAGAAATATAGTCGTAGTAGTGAGAACATTTTCCTTTATATTGAGGTGTTGAGTTGAGGCATGTAATGGAAAAACAGGAGATTGTAATAATTTGAGAATCAATAAAGTTAGCAGTGTTGGTACTGATTTGGATTTTATGAGTTACTCTATGAGGAAAGATGTTGACCATTTTTGAGGATATGAGAAATATGGTCTATAAATTGGAGCATTTTAAGGGTGGTAGTACCCTGTAAGAACCATTGACCCCTGGAAAAGATAAGGATACTCCACTGAGTGGATTTCGGACAAAATGAATATGAGTTTTGTCTCGATATGTGCGATACCCCAAGAGTATGTGGGATGAAGTTGGAGACCGGCAGTTGTTTGGACCAAATGTGATCAAGGAGTCGGAAGAGAATGTTAAGTTGATTCGAGATAGACTGAAGGTAGCTCAGTCCAGGCAGAAGAGTTATGCTGGAAAAAAAACGCAAAGAGGTAGTATATGAAATTGGAGACAGAGCATGTCTTCATGTGTTCCCTCTGCGAGGAGTTAAATGAATTGGAGTTAAGGTAAAGTTAGCCCCGGGATTTGTAGGACCATACCGAGTTTTGGAGCATATGAGAGAAGTGGCCAACAAGTTTGAGTTACCCGAAGAACTGTCAGGAGTTCAAGATGTGTTTCACATTTCCCAGTTGAAGAAGTGCCATGCAGAGATGGCCAAATATTCCCCTGTAAGGACGCTTGACCGCGGAAAGGATAATGATGTTCCACGAAGTGGAATATGGACTTCATAAGTATAAGTTTTTTTTATCGGTATGAGGGATACCCCACGAGGATGGAGAGATGAATTACTATTGGATATAAAGGAGGTATGATGTTGGAAATATGGATCAATGGAAAATTCCATGATGAGTCTGAGTAATCATGTCCTAGTTTGGTGCCAATAGACGGAAGGAAGATAGAACAATTGGAATGATTTAAGTATACTAGGAAGTTGGAAGTTGGAATAATGATCAGTTGCCCGAGGATGAGTTCAAGGACTACAAGTGATGAGATGGGCCATAACCCACAGGCCCCAAGACCTTCCAAGAAGCAAGCGCATTCTTGCTGAAGGAAGAACCCTGGAAGAGGATATACCTTTGTCGACAGACGATTTTATAGGAGTTTACGCAAAACCTGAGAGTTGTGAAGGAACGATAGATGTTTGTCTGGCTTGCAGAATCAATGGATTATTCCGAACTTGGTTCGTCGACGAGAGAAATTCTGCAATGCTTGTGAGGGTGACCGAGTGTTAGAGTGCGAGATCCGCTAAACTGTATACAAGGTAATGATTTGGGTGCGGGATGGATTGATCACCATACCGACTTACTCTTATTATTCGCCTTGCTATATGGGATGGTAAATCTGAGTGACTTACCTATAGTGGAGAGACGACGATCAAAACCTTGTTTAAACCTTAGAATGGTATAGGTATTTTTCCCTTGTACAAGGCAGCTTTGCCAACCGTAGGTTATACGGTGAGGATCAACCCAGACCCATTTCCTGCAGGAGAAACCATAAATTGTTGACCACCATGAGATATCGATAGTTGTTTAGTCTTGGCGCCAGACCCGTCAGGTAAGAAGACCCAATCTCAGAATAACCTTACCAAGAGGAAAGGACAGAAGAATTGAGGAAAAAGGTTATGCCACTACCGGAAGAGCCAGAGAAGGAATTTTCCGAGGATTTGAGAAGACCGACACTGTTAACAATATGGATGAAGTATATGAGTTTCGATGGAGCTGTAACCATGCTTCTAAGGGTGGTAGCACCCCAGACCCCTGTGATGATTGATGGATTTTTAGGAGACCCCCAAACCCTAACTTTTCTTGCTAGCCTCTCCGAATCTCGAGGACGAGATTCATTTTAAGGGTGGTAGGTTTGTAACATCCCAAAATTCTAAATTTTGGAATGTTATAATAAATAGATAGATTTGATTGATTTTTTGATTGATTGACTGAAAGTGAGTGAATTCGAAACTCTTTGAAAGTTAAATGAGAGGGAATAAAAGGACTTTCCCAAACTTTCATATTTGTTTTTATGATCTCCATGAATTCAAATTCTTTTCAACACAAAACCCTAGAGAGAAGATGACATGACTTCTTCCATTTAAAATGAAAGGGTATTTGAAAATATTTGAATTTCATTTGGGAAATATTTTCCACTTCAGAAACTTTATGCAACTCAATGATTTTCACGAGAGAAGATAAAATGACTTCTTCAAATATATGAAATATGAGTTGGGAGTTCAAAGAATTAAATTCAAAGTTCTTTTGAATTTATTTTCAATTTGGAATGTTATACATTAGATCATCATGCATATCTTATTTCCTTGCATTTTGGTCGATCCTAGAAATTTCACGCAACTCAAGGACCTTCGGAGAGAGTTGGAGATTTCGTTATTTTCATATTTGAGAGTTTTCTCGAATTTGAAAAGAGGATCATTTGATTTATTTATTTCATCTTCAATTATTTTTCCGATATCAAAAATATAAGAGAGGGAATAATATGACTTTCCCAAATTTAGGAAAAATGAAGATTTAATGAATAAGTCAAATTTTTGTTTTCCGGTGTTTTTTCGCATTTTATTTGGATAGGGAAAAATGCGCGTTTTCGAGAATTGCTTTTTAGGACAGGAGTAAAGTTCATTTTGTTCGGCTCATTTTTAGAAGTCGGGGAAAATTTACTTTTAGAATTTTGGAGTCCGTTTAGTTTAGTTTTCTTTTGTTTTTCTGCGCGCGAAATCAGTTAAAAAAAGAGAGAGAGAAAACGACTGGACCAAGGCCCAGCCGGGCCAAGGCCCAGGCCAGGCCGCTGCGCCCCCGCCTCACGCACGCCAGGAGCCAGCGAAGGGAGTCGGCCGCCGCCTCTTGCTCCTGTACCGAATCCTAAAAGGATTCTAGGGCGCCCCTTGCCCCTTTTTCCTTATTTCGTTATTCCTATTCCTAGTCTAATTCTTGTCCCCTACCCCAAGTAAACCCCCCCTCCCCAATATAAATACCCAAGCACCCCCCCTCTAAACATCAAATCAAAACCCCTCTCTCCACCACCCAAGCCGCGCCTCACCCCGCGCCTCTCACCCGCGCCGCGCCCTGCGTCACCCGCCGCCGCCGCGCCTTGCCTACACCGCCGCCGCCCCTCACCCACGCCACCGCCGCCGCCGCCCAACGCCGCCGCCGCCGGAGCCCCTCACCGGAGACCTCGCCGGAGGTACCGCGCCGCGTCTCTTTTCTTTTCCTCGGATCAGTTTTCTTATAAATCGTTCCGATTCTTTTCTTCTCTTCCGATTCGTTTTCTTTCCGGTTCTTCTCTAAACCGTTCCGGTTTTCTAGATCGGTTTTTCGTTTCGGTTTTCTTCTCCGAAACCCTAGATCAGATTCGTTTTCTTTTCCGATTTAGTTGCCTTTGGACCGTTCGCCGGATCGTTCGTCCTAACGAACGTGATCACCGGATTCTTCTAGGTTAACAAACTCCCGTTCGTTTAACCGTTCGTCTCTTTTCTTTTCGTCGGATTTATTCCGCGATCGTGATCTCAGATCCGATCTTCGTTCTAGTTTATCTTCTCGCCCGTTTATCGGAATCAGGTGATTCAAGCGCCTGGAGTTTCGTCTCGAAACCGCCGTTCCGTCTAATCAACTTGAACAAGCTTTTGCTATGATAAAATTTGACCTAGTTTCAACTTGCTAGAACCGAGTTGTTTTCTTTCGTCGTTTGTTCGGTTCGTTCTTTCTTTGCAACCGGAGTTCTTAAGTTGAACTATCTGGTTCGTTCTCTTGTTCGAGTTTTACTTGTGCTTTAGATGAGTACTTATTGTGTGGTTACTATTGTTTGCTTACGATAGATTGACCGGAGTGTGACGAGTAGATCTATCAAGAGTTTTAAGTGCGAATCATCTTCATCAACATTGCAGGCAAGTTCACACTTTGATCATACCTTTTCCATACCCATGTTTTATTGCATTAGATCAATCCTCTCACATTGCATGATTAGGATCTAATTAAATTGTGGGATGGGAAGTAGATGAGGTAGTACCTATCACCTGTATTATTATGAAACCCTTGGGAGTTACTTCTACGTTTGCTTATTATTATGCCATGCTATGCTAGTAGACGTGGATTGGGTGAGTGATATCCATGACAAATGTGAGTTGATAATTTTAATGGTTTATCTAAGGTGGCAACTTAAACACACATCTGGGTGGATTGAGGCACCTGATGTCTATCAGGACTTGCCTGTTTTTTGGACCGCCACCCAGGCTCAAAGGGATCATAAGATAATTCATGCTGGAAACTTCCGTGTGCAGCCACATGCTACTATGGGCTCTGGCATAGTTGACTAAGTTGTGCGAACTCTTACGGGGTGGACTAGCAGATGTAGGGGTTGTAGGTGGTATGGTCTACCCCACATGTAAGGTGCTAGAGCTTCTGAAAGACTATGTCTCGGTCATCCGTTTCTCAAACACCATGTAGTGCGAGAAAACAAATGGAGGCGATCGAGTCATGTGGGGAAAAGTGCGCAAACCTCTGCAGAGTGTACAAACTAATCATGATTAGCAGTGTCCCCGGTTATGGACATGTTGAGTATCTAGTACTTGAATATCATTGTGAATCTCAACATGTTACTTCTAATTAATGTTGTTGGGTTTTAATTATTTTTAATTGGGATTGAGAATGCTGTCAACCATTCTCAATGTTCAACAACCACCATGATAGTTAAATAAATTTATTCCTTTGCAGTAGGGAAAAATTGGCTTTACGCAAAAACCTTATAACCATAGAGCTTTTCCACCAGCCATATATGCATATAGTGATAGCCATTGTTCATCATTTTCTCTATGGTGTGAATTTGCCAGTACATTCAATGTACTGACCCGTTTCGGGCTGCAACGTCTTATGTTGCAGGATTATCTTACGACGAGTAAGTGATACGTTAGGGTTACGATTTCTACACTCAACTTTGTCGTTGGTGTTAATGGGAATCCACAATCTTGTTGCTTCCGCTATATGGATTGAGGTAATAGTATTTACGTTACTTTATACATGTGATTTACCTCTGTTATAAATCCTTCGAGTACTGTGTGTGTCAGCATACCGATCCAGGGATGACACGTAAGCACAGAGACTTGACCCATTCGGGTCAGGTCGCTACAGTTGATACATGAGCTATTCGAGCATACAAAACAGAATGTTTATTTGAAGGTTTAGAGTTTGGCACATACAAATTTACTTGGAATGGCAGGTAGATACCACATATAGGAAGGTATGGTGGACTCATCTGGAATAACTTTGGGGTTTAAGGGATTGGATGCACAAGCAGTATTCCCGCTTAGTACAAGTGAAGGCTAGCAAAAGACTGGGAAGCGACCAACTAGAGAGCGACAACAGCCATGTACATGCATTAAAATTAATAAACATTGGATGCAAGCATGAGTAGGATATAATCCACCATGAACATAAATATCGTGAAGGCTATGTTGATTTGTTTCAACTACATGCGTGAACATGTGCCAAGTCAAGTCACTTAAATCATTCAAAGGAGGATACCACCCCATCATACCACATCATAACCATCTCAATAGCATGTTGGCACACAAGGTAAATCATTATAACTCATAGCTAATCAAGCATGGCACAAGCAACTATGATCTCTAATTGTGATTGCAAACATGTTTATTCATAATAAGCTGAATCAAGAATGAGGGACTCATCATATTTACAAAAACAAAAGAGGTCGAGTTCATACCAGCTTTTCTCATCTCAGTCAGTCCATCATATATCATCATAATTGCCTTTCACTTGCACGACCGGATGGATTGAATACTAATAAGAGTGCACGTGCATTGGACTAAGCTGGAATCTGCGAGCATTCAATAAACAGGAGAAGACAAGGCAACATGGGCTCTTGGTTAAATCAACAGTAATGCATATAAGAGCCACTTCAACAATTTAATTATGGTCTTCTCCTAGTGACCCCCAAAGAAAAGAAAAGAAATAAAACTATTTACACGGGAAAGCTCCCAACAAGCAAAAGAAGAACGGGAAATATTTTTGGATTTTCTTTTTAATTATTACTACTACAGCAGAAAAATAAACTACTACTAAATTTTTTGGTTTTCTTAAGGTTTAGCAAACACACAAGAAGAAAACAGGAAAAAGAAAATAAACTAGCACGGATATTACAGTGAAAAAGTATGAGCACCGACATCTAGCAATGAGTGTGTGTGAGCATAAATGTAATGTCGGTGAGAAATACGTACTCCCCCAAGCTTAGGCTTTTGGCCTAAGTTGGTATATGGCCACGGCTGGCCTAGCGGATATCCATAATAATAGTTGTTGGGGTCGTACTGTGATGAGGAAGAATAGTTGGGATCATACTGTGATGAAGAAGAAGACTCTGACTGCCACTGGCTGACAGTCATCTATGGATCCCAAGAATAAACAGATTGTCGTGGAGGCTCATCTTGTGGTTCCTGTACCGGGGCAGGTGCAGGATTCTTGTAAGCTTAGACGGCAACCCACGTAACGAGGTAGGCTCCTACAAAATTGAACAAAGAAGGAGCAGGCAGGATAATAGTCTTAGGATGATGTTTGTTAAAAAACAATTGATATTTAAGCTCTCCTGCCCTATTCTTAACAATTAAATCATGTGCCACCATACTTTTATGATCTAGATAAACATGGGGCAGCACCTTTTCTTCCTTCTCAGCATGCCTAATAGGTATGTTAAAATGTGCAGCTAGGCGTGTGGCATAGACTCCTCCAAAGATGGGACCCTTAGTACGGTTCATACTTAACCTCCTAGCAATAATACCGCCCATACTAAAAGTGTTATCACTGTATAAACCGTGGTGCAGAATAATTATATCAGGGATACTAAGGTTTCCACTGTTTCTGCGTCCAATTAAACAACGACTAGCAAATAATACAAAGTAACGTAAAACAGGAAAATGTATGCTAGTGATTCGTGCATCGGAAACCTTTCTAGTTTCTCCTACAGTGATAGTATCAATAAACCCAGCCACATCATCATGATGTGCTTCTTATATCTTGCCCTCAAAAGGGATTAAACAAATCCGACAGAAATCATAAAGTGACATCTCCTTATGCTCATCATATAAATGAAACTCCACCGTAGGTGGTGAGTTCCTAGAATGAAAATGAAAGTTTTGCACAAAAGTATTTGTGAGTAAGAGATACTGATCGCATTGGTCGTGGAGGAAAGCGGTGAGGCCTGCATTGTGAGCCAATTCATGAAAATCTTCATAGATACTGGCTGCTCTCAAGAAATCTTCAGAAGGCCATTCACACGCCCGAATCTGTCAGGACCCCAATCCTAAGTCACACCGATCTAGCATGTAACACATCATATCACTTTGCGTCCTCACGCACGGTATTCCCACGGGTGCCACCTTACCTGGCCCGGGACCGTTTGCGCCTTTTGGCTCACGTATATGATAGTGTCGCTAGCATCCATATGACAAAGAACCCGGGCTGACATGGCTAGTCGTGGACCCGAAGCGGCACTAACCCATGGGGACAGGCATACATGAATCAACTTCGAGCATGTCGGTCAACAGTGTGTGAATCCGGGCTGTAGCACTGGGCTAACAGGACTCCGGTAACCCGGGCTGTAGCAGGCTAGGCAGGACTTCGGATGTCACCGCGTGACATTTCCCCGAAGGGACAGACACAGGAACGAAGTGAAACACATGCCGGCCAGTCAACTGTCCTGAGCAGTAGTGCTGGGCTAGCAGGACTCCGGTGAAACGGGCTGTAGCGGACTACTATGGCTCAAGGAAGCACTAGACTACATTTCCCCATAAGAGAGGCTGCCAAGGATAAACAACTACATTGTCGGATCCCACACATACCAAGCATTTCAATCATACACACAATATGCTCGATATGTGTAAATACAACATGGCATCACAACAAGACTCTACAACTCAAGTATTTATTCATTAGACTCCGAGGAGCGAGATATTACAAACATGGGTCTCATGACCCAACATACAGAGCATACAAGCAACAAGCACATGCGGAAGCTTAACTTGTCTGAGTACAGACAACTACAAATGAAGAAGGCTGAGAAGCCTGACTATCTACCAGATCCTGCCGAGGGCACAAGATCGTAGCTGAGGTATCAAGCTAAACGTTGAAGTCCACACGGAACTACTAGCGAGACTGACGTCTCTCTGCAAAACATAAAATAGGGAAACGTGAGTACAAATGTACCCAGCAAGACTTACATCAGAACTATCTACATATGCATCGGTATCAATAAAGGGGTGGTGGAGTTTAACTGCAGCAAGCCAGCTTTGACTCAGTGGCTAACCTGAACTACGTCTGCAATTAACTCTTTTGAGGTGGCGCACACGAGTCCACATATTCACCATATCAATACACCACTATGGATCCGCTCCCATCTCCCTACGAGAAGGCCATCCATAGCACTCACGCTTATCTTGCGCATTTTAGAGTATCCACTTTCACTTGTCTATGAATTGTACAAGGGGTCCAAGTTTCCATATCCGAGGAATCCGGCTATTCGAATAGATAATGATAGCCCTGCAGGGGTGTACTTCTTCACACACGCTCTCGCCACTTATCGCCTTGTACACGTCATGTACCTCGGCAACCTTCAAGCGGAAACCGGGCGAGGGAGTCGGCCACAACCTGACTAACCAACAAGTCTCTTGTCCAGGTTTATTGCCTATTCGGGTTCCATCCGCAAGGAGATCCGGCCGGGGTGTCGCTCACGGCCCCAAACGATGTGTATAGGGTTCCCAAGCCCACCATCCAGGTGCCACTTGGTACACCGGGCCACGGTGCCTAGTCTGTCCCAAGCCCACTTGTACCGGGTGCCACTTGGTAGACTACTAACACTACCTACAAACACCAGAAACTAGTTGCAACTCCTGGACAGAGATCGAGTTGGTTAATAAGTCGAGAGGGGTCGAGTTACCGGAACCCAATGTGTGGTAGTAACTGTTCATGGATCACAAACACAAAACTCAGTTCCTGAGGACGACTGCAATGAGACAACCCACCATGTACTCCTACATGGCCTCTCACCGCTACCTTTACCAAATCGTGTTCACACACTTAGCTCTCAACAGTAGGACATGTTCACAACTTTCCAATTCACCCCCGATGAATCAGACCTGACACAACTCTAGGCAATAGCAGGCATGACAACAAGCATGAATGAGTAGGCACATCAGGGCTCAAACAAATCCTACTCATGCTAGTGGGTTTCATCTATTTACTGTGGCAATGACAGGACATGTAGAGGAAAGGGGTTCAACTACCGCAGCATGTAACAGTTGAATCGCTGTTGTCCTAATGCAGTAAAAGAGAGCAGGAGCAAGAGAGTGGGATTGTATCGGAATGAACAAGGGGTTTTTGCTTGCCTGGCACTTCTGAAGATAATATAGTTCTTCATCGGTGTCATCGAACTCATCGTCGGAACGCGTCTATCGAGAGGGGGCAATTACCGACAACTGACAAAGAAACACAATCAATGCAATGCAACAATATGATGCATGAATGTGACATGGCGATATGCTGTGGTTTGAGCTAATGCAACTAGCAACAATTTAAATGAAGTTGGTTTGAACCCAAGGTTCAAATTCAAACTCCATGTAAGACATTTCAAATGCCATTAATTCAAATTGTCTTATACAGCAACTTTAAGTTGTTCAAACATGCATGAAAATGGTACAGATGGATAGATTAAATTTTTCTGATCATTTTTCATATATAATTTATCTTATTTGGAGTTACGGTTGACTTTTTATGATTTTTAGAAGTTTAAGCAATTTTCTGGATTTTTCTAAATATTTAGAATTAAACTAATTCTAGAAAATGAATTACTGCGTCAGCATGACGTCAAGGTGATGTCAGCAGGTCAAAGGCGTCGACCGGGTCAAACCTGACCAGTGGGACCCACTGGTCAGTGACCCAGCCAACTAACTAAGTTAGTTAACCCTAACTAACTAGCCTGGGCCCATGGGTCAGCGACTGTAGTAAGTAACCTAACTAGCTAATTAGCGCTAACTAGAGTAATTAGTCGGGCGGGGCCCGTAAGTCAGTGAGAGAGAGGGAGAGGTTAAACCGGGCAGTGGGGCCAACCCATGCTGGTCAACGGGTCAGGGGTCTAAATAATTCGGTGGGGCCCGGCTGTCAGTGGTAGTGAGGTGGTCAATTAGGTGGGGAGGTTAGTCCTAATGACAGCAACGTTGGCACGCCGGAGTTTGGCCAGCGGTGACCTCAACCGCGGCGGAAGATCGCCGGAAACATGGTAGGGGCTGTGGTTTGTCGTGCAGAAGGCATCGGGGAGAAGCCCTTGCTCGGGCGCATCCAATGGGCCAGGCAGGGGGTCGCGTGGCGGCCGGAATCTCGCCGGCGACGAGTTTTGGCGGCGGCGCAACTACGGGTTGCACGGGTGCGAGGCCACGGTGCACAAGCGGACAACCATGAGGCGCGCTACGGGTTCCTGGAGAAGCCCAAAGCATGACTCCATGCTTGGGTTGGTCAGGCGGGGCGGCTAGCGACGGCGAGCTTCGCGGCGGCGGTGGCGATTGCTCGGCCATGGCGGGGCTGCGGTTAGAGGACGGAACAGAGGGGGTGAGCATGGGGGGGAGGTGTAGGAGCTCACAAGGATGCAGCAGAGAAGGCCAGCGGGCTCGGGGACGACCTGGAGACGGAGAATCGGGGCCGGCGATCTTTGGTGCCCGTCGGTGAAGACGACGGCGATGGCATCACTGCAGGGCTCCCGGTGTCGCTTGGAGCGGTGAGGAGGAAGAGTAGGTCGAGGCGGAGCTTTGGGAGGCGTCGGGGAGGCGAGGCGGTGGCTGTGGCCGTGGGGGAGCTCGTCGGCGGCGACGGCTGCGTTCGATCGCTCGCGTGAGAGAGAGACGGAGAAGGGGACGAGGGCGAGGGAAAGTGCGAGAGCGTCAAGGGGGTCCAGGGGGTAGCGTGGCAGCTCCGCGACGCGACCAGAGAGCTGGGGAGGCAGGCAGGCTGCTGCCGGTGTGGCGTGCTCGCGCGGGGGCGTGCTCCGCTTCTCCTCTGCCTTCTGGCAAGAGGAGGGGGATGACTGGCAGCGGTGGTGGGCTGGGCCAACTCCTGGGCTGCACAGTGTTGGGTCTCTGGGCTGTAGGTAAGCGCCAGGTAACTCTCTCTCTCTCTTCTATTTCTATTTTTGTTTTGTTTTATATTTATGCAAATTTGTTTAGATTTGGTTTTCAAACCAAATCACTTTTAAAAATTCTGAAAATAGTTATGGGCACTAAATGAATTATTCCAGAGGCCCTCAACTAATTCCAAAATTGTTGGAGCATTTAAAAATATTTATAGTATTTAAATGCCCCAATTCAAATACAATATGAGTTAATTCAAAAATCCAGAATGGCCTAGAAATATGTGCATCAATTTTGGAAGAGGTTCTAGACCAATTCAAAAATGATGGGCATTTATGAAGGGCATTTTGGGTTCATTGAAAAGATTTAATTTTGACCCTAGTTGAATTCCATTTGCTGCTAGGGTTTATCAGTCCCCATTTCAGCGTAAATAGAATTTAAACATGATGCAACAAGATGCAAAACACCAGGCAGTACCAGAAGCTAGGGATGTGACAACTCACCCCTACTAAACAAGAATCTCGTCTCGAGATTCAAGACGTGAGGTAAGAAGACAGAGGGGACAGAAATCTAATAACACAATCTTCATGATCCAACTGCCCTTCTCGGGGATGTTGATCCGCTACATCATATTGATTATGACATCCTTTCCTTCGAGAACTTCATCCAACATGGTGACAAGAGAGCAAGACAACCTCACAAGATTGGATCATCGATCTTAATGAACACAAGATCAACTCACGGAATGAGACGTAGAAACATCCCTTGAGATGAGACGCAAAACAGGCATCAAAGATGATGGATGAGAACATATGACAAAGGTTCAAGTTGGTTGGCAACAACTTGACGCTTAAATAGATGGTGACGGGGGTTTCAAGTAGCGAGAAGTTAAGTTACCCATGATACCATAACGGGACACCTCGGGGAAGGTGACTCGTAGAATTATTCCCTTAAGTGGAAAAAAGAATTACTTTTGATACAGAGATCATTGAAACTCTCTATACCATCCTAAGGAAAAAATCACAATTGATCATTTGAATGAATTCGAAAAAATGGCATACTCGGTTTGGAGAGGAAACTAGAGTTATAGGACAACTCGGCAATGGAAGGCACATTCCAATTGATACCGAGGATATAACGCAATGACTGAGCGTGCTCTCAAGAACTTGAGCATTTCCGTATTCCTCAAGGTTTTACCAACATCCGTGCCGAGGATCCTGGCAACACATCATACTACCATGATAACGGTGATGGAGGTTGCAGATGCAAAAGGAGGACATCACTTCCTCAGATTTTTCCTTAGCAATGCCAAAGAAGCAAATCTGGATGATCGACCGAGAGACATTTAGCACTCCGCTTCTAATGTTCTCCTTGATGTGCTAACATAACCCATTTATTGATATGGTTTGGTATATAGAACATCAAGTAAAAGGTCGGACTTCGAGAGCACAAGAATCCATAAGGAACAATTACAGAAGTAAATCCTACAAAATCCTTATGGGGAGGTGGACAAATTGCTCATTCAATATACTACAATAATAGATCTTCCGGCTAGGTGTGTCGGCCAGAACATCAACCTCGTCGGGACCTACATCATAGATCTTGGAAATGTTCCAGCCATCATATCTGCTTGAGATTCAGATATGGCTGGTAACAGGATTTTTCAGACATGATGTCTAGAAAAGAAAGGTTACAATACAAGTCGACGAGATAACGTTGCGAGACTCTCGGGAGATGAACTATGGTAGTAAGCTCCAAAACATGAGTTGGTTCTGCTACACACATGTGAACACGTTGTCCTAGACAAGCATGACCACATAGTAGTCTTATAATAAAACACTACCGAGTTCAGGTGGGAGACCATCATTGCGGATAACGAAGTCCTTGATTAAGCCCGGGTTAGCTCTTAAAAAGGAACTTCTTCTCCTTGAACAAATCAATCAGTGGCTTGGTGTGCTAGGAACACATATGGAGTGGAGGTAATTAATCTACCAAACCATAGAATACTTCGCACGTATGCATGACTGATTTGGGATGATTCCAAGGGAAACAAAACAAACTTTTCTCAAATCCATGGCAGCAACTTACACCTAGTGCACGTGAACTTAGAGAAAGTCACTTCTTTCACCAAACATATACCCCATGAACGGAACACGAAGGCAATGCTTACAAAGTTTCCAACACTAGCTTAATGTTCAACACGGATCATGGAGAAGATAAGGATGTTGCTGATGGGCTCAACAACAAGTCATCAAGATTTCCATGAAGATGGAATTCCACAACTAAGTGAACACGGTGATAGCATTGGTTAGAACAAAGGATGTAATGGTGTATGCCCGAGGAATCAACCTCGAGTAGGACAACATTACGAACATCGTTGGTTCTGATTTGATTTGAGGATAGCCCACACTCAAATCAAAGTTTGGACAAGATAATAGATCCAATAACTGATCACGAGGACCAATCGATGAAGATATCATCTTTCTTCAACACACACAAAAGATATCCCTTAACACGAACTAAGCAAGACAAGCTTTTATCTTCCAACTCTCCAAGTTGTTGTTAAGCTTATCCAACTAGCTCAGGGGTATCCAACACAGATCCTTGGAGAAAAGGGTGGCTATAAGAAACCAACTTGATCACGAACTCAACATAGCGATCAGGTGACAACCAGGTGATACTTCCAAGAAGATATTTGGAAAGTCACAACCCACTGATATGTTATTAAGCTCGAGAACAATCTTGCTTTGCGAGGCAAGACGATGTGATCAATAGAGCAAGGGTTTGACACAATCCTAACTCATTGATCGAATAGTGCTCCGTTAATAAGGACTAGGTAGCACGATCAATCTTAGAATGGTGATTCAATAACCAACATGCTAAGAATGAGTTTATTGTCCATTAACTACCAAGCAACGGGGTTACTAGGAGTATTGATTTCACACATCATAGTTCACTTGTCGGCATTCCGGTTACAACAACACGGAACCGAAGAATGAATAATGATGGCGATAAGTATCACTGCGTCAAGAATTCATAAGAGGTGGTGCAATTCTCATGACATTCTTGACATAAATATGGTAACACTCCAAGGTAGAACAGAGCAAAAGCTGGGTTGGCATTTTGATCCATGGAATACAACTACTTTGACCCAATCCTAGATAAGGATAAGGTACTGGAGTTTGTTTCTCCTAGTCATTCTGGAATAGAATGGCTTGATGGACCACAAGAATAGCAGGCATCGATGAACACGATCGCACAACTACTCCCGACTATCAGTTGATAGACGAGAGTCAGAAAACAACCAAAGAGGGACAACTCAAGGGAACATATAATTTTCTGAGTTGTGGATGCATAGATTAGTATGTCGAACCAAGTTCAACAGGTTTCTTCCGGATAACCCATGCAGAAAGGTAGAACTGGCAGAATCACAATTATGAACGGAGAACTCCTCAGGAGTACTCTAATGGTGATTTTTGGTTCAAAGAACTTCCGCCTTAATGGTTCATGGTATTTGGAAGAAGGAAATACCACGGACCTCGAGGACTATCGCAAAGGTTACTAATATCCTAAAGGAACTAGCAACACTATCAACATGAAGCAAGTAGGGTGAATCTTGGGCTTAAGAACCCAGAAGTAGAATATCTACTACTAAATGGCATCATGGGATGCTTTCGAGAATGGTGGCCAGAATCATCACACCAGGAACACAAAGCATTGCTAGATTACTAGGTGACTCCCTAAGACACCTAGGGTCATAATAATAGCTCCAACAAATATGTCGAGGCAAAGAAGTACTTCAACACACCGATTAGCGTGCTTAATCTGGCCGAAAGGGACATCGAGAACGGGAGGAAGGGATTTGCAAAAGCATCAGAGTAGTAAGAAACCTGGGATGACTCGGACAGCATAACAGCTGTAAATGCTCAGAAAAGGATTTGAGACAATCACAAGGATTTGCATAGTCACTGAACAACATCATATCAAGGTTCTGAGGTCGTCTATGAACATATGAAGGTAGTAGGAACTGAACTGAGGCTTGAACTCAACAATCCTAGGCAACTACGGTTTTGTAACACGTCATCCTCAGAGATAGAAGAGAAGCCTAGTTCTTAACCCCATAGAAAAGATAAGATGACTCAGATCAGAAGGTCATGAGGATAAGGAGTAAAAAGAGCATTACGTTCCCATCCACAATCAATTCCCTTATATAACTAAAGCATTTCTAAACACGACTTCGACCAGTTTGGCTTGGTAATCCTACAGGCAGTCAGGCTCTGATACCAAAGCTGTCAGGACCCCGATCCTAAGTCACACCGATCTAGCATGTAACACATCATATCACTTTGCGGCCTCACGCACGGTATTCCCACGGGTGCCACCTTACCTGGCCCGGGACCGTTTGCGCCTTTTGGCTCACGTATATGATAGTGTCACTAGCATCCATATGACAAAGAACCCGGGCCGACATGGCTAGTCATGGACCCAAAGCGGCACTAACCCATGGGGACAGGCATACATGAATCAACTTCGAGCATGTCGGTCAACAGTGTGTGAATCCGGGCTGTAGCAGGCTAGGCAGGACTCCGGATGTCACCGCGTGACATTTCCCCGAAGGGACAGACACAGGAACAAAGTGAAACACATGCCGGCCAGTCAAGTGTCCTGAGCAGTAGTGCTGGGCTAGCAGGACTCCGGTGAACCGGGCTGTAGCGGACTACTATGGCTCAAGGAAGCACTAGACTACATTTCCCCATAAGAGAGGCTGCCAAGGATAAACAACTAGAATGTCGGATCCCACACATACCAAGCATTTCAATCATACACACAATATGCTCGATATGTGTAAATACAACATGGCATCACAACAAGACTCTACGACTCAAGTATTTATTCATTAGACTCCGAGGAGTGAGATATTACAAACATGGGTCTCATGACCCAACATACAGAGCATACAAGCAACAAGCACATGCGGAAGCTTAACTTGTCTGAGTACAGACAACTACAAATGAAGAAGGCTGAGAAGCCTGACTATCTACCAGATCCTGCCGAGGGCACAAGATCGTAGCTGAGGTATCAAGCTAAACGTTGAAGTCCACACGGAACTACTAGCGAGACTGACGTCTCTCTGCAAAACATAAAATAGGCAAACGTGAGTACAAATGTACCCAGCAAGACTTACATCAGAACTATCTACATATGCATCGGTATCAATAAAGGGGTGGTGGAGTTTAACTGCAGCAAGCCAGCTTTGACTCAGTGGCTAACCTGAACTATGTCTGCAAGTAACTCTTTTGAGGTGGCGCACACAAGTCCACATATTCACCATATCAATACACCACTATGGATCCGCTCCCGTCTCCCTACGAGAAGGCCATCCATAGCACTCACGCTTATCTTGCGCATTTTAGAGTATCCACTTTCACTTGTCTATGAACTGTACAAGGGGTCCAAGTTTCCATATTCGAGGAATCCGGCTATTCGAATAGATAATGATAGCCCTGCAGGGGTGTACTTCTTCACACACGCTCTCGCCGCTTATCGCCCTGTACACATCATGTACCTGGCAACCTTCAAGCAAAAACCGGGCGAGGGAGTCGGCCACAACCTGACTAACCAACAAGTCTCTTGTCCAGGTTTATCGCCTATTCGGGTTCCATCCGCAAGGAGATCCGGCCGGGGTGTCGCTCACGGCCCCAAACGATGTGTACAGGGTTCCCAAGCCCACCATCCGGGTGCCACTTGGTACACCGGGCCACGGTGCCTAGTCTGTCCCAAGCCCACCTGTACCGGGTGCCACTTGGTAGACTACTAACACTACCTACAAACACCAGAAACTAGTTGCAACTCCTGGACAGAGATCGAGTTGATTAATAAGTCGAGAGGGGTCGAGTTACCGGAACCCAATGTGTGGTAGTAACTGTTCATGGATCACAAACACAGAACTCAGTTCCTGAGGACGACTGCAATGAGACAACCCACCATGTACTCCTACATGGCCTCTCACCGCTACCTTTACCAAATCGTGTTCACACACTTAGCTCTCAACAGTAGGACATGTTCACAACTTTCCAATTCACCCCCGATGAATCAGACCTGACACAACTCTAGCAATAGCAGGCATGACAACAAGCATGAATGAGTAGGCACATCAGGGCTCAAACAAATCCTACTCATGCTAGTGGGTTTCATCTATTTACTGTGGCAATGACAGGACATGTAGAGGAAAGGGGTTCAACTACCGCAGCATGTAACAGTTGAATCGCTGTTGTCCTAATGCAGTAAAAGAGAGCAGGAGCAAGAGAGTGGGATTGTATCGGAATGAATAAGGGGTTTTTGCTTGCCTGGCACTTCTGAAGATAATATAGTTCTTCATCGGTGTCATCGAACTCATCGTCGGAACGCGTCTATCGAGAGGGGGCAATTACCGACAACTGAGAAAGAAACACAATCAATGCAATGCAACAATATGATGCATGAATGTGACATGGCGATATGCTGTGGTTTGAGCTAATGCAACTAGCAACAATTTAAATGAAGTTGGTTTGAACCCAAGGTTCAAATTCAAACTCCATGTAAGACATTTCAAATGCCATTAATTCAAATTGTCTTATACAGCAACTTTAAGTTGTTCAAACATGCATGAAAATGGTACAGATGGATAGATTAAATTTTTCTGATCATTTTTCATATATAATTATCTTATTTGGAGTTACAGTTGAATTTCTATGATTTTTAGAAGTTTAAGCAATTTTCTGGATTTTTCTAAATATTTAGAATTAAACTAATTCTAGAAAATGAATTACTGCGTCAGCATGACGTCAAGGTGATGTCAGCAGGTCAAAGGCGTCGACCGGGTCAAACCTGACCAGTGGGACCCACTGGTCAGTGACCCAGTCAACTAACTAAGTTAGTTAACCCTAACTAACTAGCCTGGCCCACGGTTCAGCGACTGTAGTAACTAACCTAACTAGCTAATTAGCGCTAACTAGAGTAATTAGTCGGGCGGGGCCCGTAAGTCAGTGAGAGAGAGGGGGAGGTCAAACCGGGCAGTGGGGCCAACCCATGCCGGTCAACGGGTCAGGGGTCTAAATAATTCGGTGGGGCCCGGCTGTCAGTGGCAGTGAGGTGGTCAATTAGGTGGGGAGGTTAGTCCTAATGACAGCCACGTCGGCACGCCAGAGTTTGGCCGGCGGCGACCTCAACCGCGGCGGAAGATCGCTGGAAACATGCTAGGGGCTGCGGTTTGTCGTGCAGAAGGCATCGGGGAGAAGCCCTTGCTCGGGCGCATCCAATGGGCCAGGCAGGGGGTCGCGGGGCGGCCAGAATCTCGCCGGCGACGAGTTCTGGCGGCGGCGCAACTACGGGTTGCACGGGTGCGAGGCCACGGTGCACAAGCGGACGACCATGAGGCGCGCTACGGGTTCCTGGAGAAGCCCGGAGCACGACTCCATGCTTGGGTTGGTCAGGCGGGGCGGCTAGCGACGGCGAGCTTCGCGGCGGCGGCAGCGATTGCTCGGCCATGGCGGGGCTGCGGTTAGAGGACGGAACAGAGGGGGCAAGCACGGGGGGGGGGAGGTGTAGGAGCTCACAAGGATGCGGCAGAGAAGGCCAGCGGGCTCGGGGACGACCTGGAGACGGAGAATCGGGGCCGGCGATCTTCGGTGCCCGTCGGTGAAGACGACGGCGATGGCGTCACTGCAGGGCTCCCGGCATCGCTTGGAGCGGTGAGGAGGAAGAGTAGGTCGAGGCGGAGCTTTGGGAGGCGTCGGGGAGGCGAGGCAGTGGCTGTGGCCGTGGGGGAGCTCGTCGGCGGCGACGGCTGCGTTCGGTCGCGCGTGTGAGAGAGAGACGGAGAAGGGGACGAGGGTGAGGGAAAGTGCGAGAGCGTCAAGGGGGTCCAGGGGGGTAGCATGGCAGCTCCGCGACGCGACCAGAGAGCTGGGGAGGCAGGCAGGCTGCTGCCGGCATGGCGTGCTCGCGCGGGGGCGTGCTCCGCTTCTCCTCTGCCTTCTGGGAAGAGGAGGGGGATGACTGGCAGCGGTGGTGGGCTGGGCCAGCTCCTGGGCTGCACAGTGTTGGGCCTCTGGGCTGTAGGTAAGCACCAGGTAACTCTCTCTCTCTCTCTCTCTCTCTTCTATTTCTATTTTTTTTTGTTTTATATTTATGCAAATTTGTTTAGATTTGGTTTTCAAACCAAATCACTTTTAAAAATTCTAAAAATAGTTATGGGCACTAAATGAATTATTCCAGAGGCCCTCAACTAATTCCAAAATTGTTGGAGCATTTAAAAATATTTATAGTATTTAAATGCCCCAATTCAAATACAATATGAGTTAATTCAAAAATCCAGAATGGCCTAGAAATATGTGCATCAATTTTGGAAGAGGTTCTAGACCAATTCAAAAATGATGGGCATTTATGAAGGGCATTTTGGGTTCATTGAAAAGATTTAATTTTGACCCTAGTTGAATTCCATTTGCTGCAAGGGTTTATCAGTCCCCATTTCAGCCTATATAGAATTTAAACATGATGCAACAAGATGCAAAACACCAGGCAGTACCAGAAGCTAGGGATGTGACAGAATCTCCGCGGTGCGCGGCAAATTATACTTAGGCTTCGGTGCCTTTCCCTTTGAGCTTTGGCTTGATGAGCCCCTCAAAAATCTCCTCATTATTTTTCTGAAACAGTCTGAAATTTTTAGTAACTTCAAACAAAAATGAACCAACTTCAATAATATTGATAGCAACTACTCCTACAAGTGCCCAGAGCCTAAATCAAGCATTCGAACTACTTGGAACCATATAAATTTGACATGCAAGCTCAAGAACATGGTCACCTATGCAGCACAAATTTGCAAAGAATAAAGCACTAAAACAAAAACTAATTGGACCAATGGAGGAGTCACATACCAAGGAACAATCTCCCCAAGCAGTTTTGCGAGAGGTGCTTTGAGCAAGGAGATCGAAAGTCACGGCAAAAGTGGCTGGAACTCGTGCTTGAGTTGGTTTTTCGGGTTTGTGTGAGATAAAGAAGATGGGTGCTGGGATAAGTGGAGGAGGGCCACCATGGGCCCACGAGGCAGGGGGCGCGCCCTGGGGGGCGCCCACCACCCTCGTGGCCAGGTGGCAGGTCCTCCCGCGGTAATTTTTGCACAGTAAATCCTTAAATATTCCCGAAAAAATCATATTAAATTGGCATGGCATTCTGAGGACTTTTATTTTCGGGATATTTTTATATTGCATGGATAAGTCAGGAAACAGACGGAAAAATACTATTTTTACATTATTTAATATAAATAACAGAAAGTAAAAGTGGGGTACAGAAGTTTGTGCTTCTAATTTCATCCATCTCATGCTCATCAAAAAGAATCCACTAACAAGGTTGGTCAAGTCTTGTTAACAAACTCATTCCGATAATCATGAAATTGAAGAAATTTCGAATAACACTAAGTTACCTCAACAGGGATATGCACATCCCCAATAATAAGTATATCATATTTCTTCTTGACAGTTGGTAGAGGAAATTCAAAACCTCCAAATATAATCGATGGAATTTTTCCAATAGAGTTGATACTATGAACTTGAGGTTGTTTCCTCGGAAAGTGTACCGTATGCTCATTACCCTTAACATGAAAAGTGACATTGCCTTTGTTGCAATCAATAACAGCCCCTGCAGTATTAAGAAAAGGTCTTCCAAGAATAATAGACATACTATCATCCTCGGGAATATCAAGTATAACAAAATCTGTTAAAATAGCAACGTTTGCAACCACAAGAGGCACATCCTCACAAATACCGACAGGTATAGCAGTTGATTTATCTGCCATTTGCAAAGATATTTCGGTAGGTGTCAGCTTATTCAAGTCAAGTCTACGATATAAAGAGAGAGGCATAACACTAACATCGGCTCCAAGATCACATAAAGCAGTTTTAATATAATTTCTTTTAATGGAGCAAGGTATAGTAGGTACTCCGGGGTCTCCAAGTTTCTTTGGTATTCCACCCTTAAAAGTATAATTAGCAAGCATGGTGGAAATTTCAGCTTCCGGTATCTTTCTTTTATTAGTAATGATATCCTTCATATATTAAGCATAAGGATTTGTTTTGAGCACATCAGTTAATCGCATACGCAAAAAGATAGGCCTAATCATTTCAGGAAAGCGCTCAAAATCCTCATCATCCTTTTTCTTGGATGGTTTCGGAGGAAAAGGCATGGGTTTCTAAACCCAAGGTTCCCTTTCTTTACCATGTTTCCTAGCAACAAAGTCTCTTTTATCATAACGTTGATTCTTTGATTGTGGGTTATCAAGATCAACATCAGGTTCAATTTCTACATCATTATCATTGCTAGGTTGAGCATCATCATGAACATCATCATTAATATTTTTACTAGGTTCATGTTCATTACCAGATTGTGTTTCAGCATCAGACATAGAAATATCATTTGGATTATCAGGTGGTTCAGCAATAGGTTCACTAGAAGTTTGCACAGTTCTATCATTTTTCTTCTTCTTCTTTTTAGAAGAACTAGGAACATCAATATTATTTCTTTGAGAATCTTGCTCGATTCTCTTTGGGTGGCCTTCAGGATACAAAGGTTCCTGAGTCATTCTACCAGTTCTAGTAGCCACTCTAACAGCATAATCATTTTTCTTACTATTCATTTCATTAAGCACTTTTTTTGAGGCTTAAGTACTTGTTCTACTTGAGTGTTAACCATAGAAGCATGTTTGCTAACAAGTTTAAGTTCACCTTTAATATTAGCCATATAATCACCCAAGCGTCTAATCATATAAGCATTTTCTTTTAATTGTCTACCAAAATAAGCATTGAAGTCGTCTTGCTTAAACATAAAGTTATCAAACTCATCCAAGCACTGACTAGCAATTTTAGTAGGAGGGATCTCAGCTTTATCATATCTATAGAGAGAATTTACCTTTACTACCTGTGTCGGGATATCGGGATCAGGAGGTTCTTCAATAAATAAAGAATTAAGATCATATGTTTCTTCAACAGGCGGTGAATTAAGACCATGTATTTCTTCAATAGGAGGTAAATTCTTAACTTCTTCAGCTTTAATACCTTTTTCTTTCATAGATTTCTTTGCCTCTTGCATATCTTCGGGACTGAGAAATAAAACACCTCCCTTCTTCGGAGTTGGTTTAGTAATAGGTTCAGTAATTGGAGCAGGAGTTGGCTCAGGAGGTGCACAATTATTTTCATTTGTCAACATATTATTCAATAGAATTTCAGCTTCATCCGGTGTTCTTCCCCTGAAAAGAGAACCAGCACAACTATCCAGGTAATCTCTGGAAGCATCGGTTAGTCCATTATAAAAGATATCAAGTATTTCGGGTTTCTTAAGAGGATGATCAGGCAAAGCATTAAGTAACTTGAGAAGCCGCCCCCAAGCTTGTGGGAGACTCTCTTCTTTAATTTGCACAAAGTTCTATATTTCCCTCAAAGCAGCTTGTTTCTTATGAGCAGGGAAATATTTAGCAGAGAAGTAATAAATCATATCCTGGGGACTACGCACACAACCAGGATCAAGAGAATTAAACCATATCTTAGCATCACCCTTTAATGAGAATGGAAATATTTTGAGTATATAGAAGTAACGCGATCTCTCATCATTAGTGAACAGGGCAGCTATATCATTTAACTTAGTAAGATGTGCCACAACAGTTTCAGATTCATAGCCATAAAATGGATCAGATTTAACAAAAGTAATTATATCAGGATCAACAGAGAATTCATAACCCTTATCAGGAACACAAATAGGTGAAGTAGCAAAAGCAGGGTCGGGTTTCATTTTATCTCTAAGTGATTCTTTGTTCCATTTAATTAATAACCTCTTAAGCTCATATCTATCTCTGCAAGCTAAAATAGTGACAGAAGATTCCATGTCAAAAAGATAACCCTCAGGAATAACAGGCATGTTTTCATCATCGCTATCATCATCATATTCAGATTCAATAATTTCTTTTTCTCTAGCCCTAGCAATTTGTTCAACAAGAAATTCACCAAGGGGCACAGTAGTATCAGGCATAGAAGCATTTTCATCATAAGTATCATGCATAGCAGAAGTGGCATCATCAATAACATGCGACATATCAGAACGAATAGCAGAAGCAGGTGTAGGTGTCGCTAACTTACTCATAACAGAAGGTGAATCAAGTGCAGAGCTAGATGGCAGTTCCTTACATCCCCTTGTAGTTGAGGGATAGATCTTGGTTTTTGGATCTCTCAAGTTCTTCATAGTGATAAGAAGATATAAATCCCAAGTGACTCAAAGAATAGAGCTATGCTCCCCGGCAACGGCGCCAGAAATTTGTCTTGATAACCCACAAGTATATGGGATCGCAACAGCTTTCGAGGGTAGAGTATTCAACCCAAATTTATTGATTCGACACAAGGGGAGCCAAAGAATATTCTCAAGTATTAGCAGCTGAGTTGTCAATTCAACCACACCTGGAAGCTTAGTATCTGCAGCAAAGTGTTTAGTAGCAAAGTAATATGATAGTGGTGGTAGCGGCAACAAAAGTAAAGACAGCAAAAGTAATGTTTTTGGTATTTTGTAGTGATTGTAACAATAGCAGCGGGAAAGTAAATAAGCGAGAACCAGTATATGGAAAACTCGTAGGCACCAGATCAGTGATGGATAATTATGCCGGATGCGGTTCATCATGTAACAGTCATAACATAGGGTGACACAGAACTAGCTCCAATTCATCAATGTAATGTAGGCATGTATTCGTATATAGTCATGCGTGCTTATGGAAAAGAACTTGCATGATATCTTTTGTCCTACCCTCCCATGGCAGCGGGGTCCTATTGGAAACTAAGGGATATTAAGGCCTCCTTTTAATAGAGAACCGGAACAAAGCATTAGCACATAGTGAATACATGAACTCCTTAAACTAAGGTCATCACCGTTAGTGGTCCCGATTATTGTCACTTTGGGGTTGCCGGATCATAACACATAGTAGGTGACTATAGACTTGCAAGATAGGATCAAGAACTCACATATATTCATGAAAACATAATAGGTTCAGATCTGAAATCATGGCACTCGGGCCCTAGTGACAAGCATTAAGCATAGCAAAGTCATAGCAACATCAATCTTAGAACATAATGGATACTAGGGATCAAACCCTAACAAAACTAACTCGATTACATGATAAATCTCATCCAACCCATCACCGTCCAGCAAGCCTACGATGGAATTACTCACGCATGGCGGTGAGCATCATGAAATTGGTGATGGAGGATGGTTGATGATGACGACGGCGACGAATCCCCCTCTTCGGAGCCCCGAACGGACTCCTGATCAGCCCTCCCGAGAGGTTTTAGGGCTTGGCGGCGGCTCCGTATCGTAAAACGTGATGATTTCTCCTCTCTGATTTTTCTCTCTTCGAAAGCAAATATATAGAGTTGGAGTTGGCGTCGGAGGGTTTCCAGGGGGCCCACGAGGTAGGGGGCGCGCCCTAGGGGGGGCGCCCCCACCCTCGTGAGAAGGGTGTGGGCCCCCTGGTATTCATCTTTGGCGAGGATTTTTTATTGTTTTTTCTAAGATGTTCCGTGGAGTTTCAGGTCATTCCGAGAATATTTGTTTTCTGCACATAAAACAACACCATGGTAATTCTGCTGAAAACAGCGTCAGTCCGGGTTAGTTCCATTCAAATCATACAAGTTAGAGTCCAAAACAAGGGCAAAAGTGTTTGGAAAAGTAGATACGACGGAGACGTATCATGCTCAAGAGGTAGCAATGTTCCATCTCCTGCAAAAGGATTAGCTAGCAGTTTCTCTATCATACCCGAAGGAATTTCAAAGTAAACATTTTCAGTAGGTTCACTAGGTTGAGGAGCAACTCTTTGCTCTACTGGTCGGGGCAAAGATACCCCGAACAAGCCCCTCAAAGGATTATGTTCCATAGTAACAAGTGATAGTAAATTTCAGCACACTATATAACTTTTTCCTTACCAAATTCCACCTACCAAAGGCGCTTCACTCCCCAGCAACAGCGCCAGAAAAGAGTCTTGATGACTCACAAGTGTAGGCGATCTATCGTAGCTTTTCGATAAGTAAGAGTGTCAAACCCAACGAGGAGCAGAAGGAAATGATAAGCATTTTTCAGTAAGGTATTCTCTGCAAGCACTGAAATTGTCGATAACATATAATTTTGTGACAAGGTAATTTGTAACGAGTAGCAAGCAATAAAAGTAAATAAGGTGCAGCAAGATGGCCCAATACTTTTTGTAGCAAAGGACAAGCCTGGACAAACTCTTATATTAAGGAAAGCGCTCCCGAGGAAACATGGGAATTATCGTCAAGCTAGTTTTCATCACGTTCATATGATTCGCGTTCGGTACTTTGATAATTTGGTATGTGGGTGGACCGGTGATGTCTACTACACAACCTTCTTCTTGTAGACGTTGTTGGGCCTCCAAGTGCAGAGATTTGTAGGACAGTAGCAAATTTCCCTCAAGTGGATGACCTAAGGTTTATCAATCCGTTGGAGGCGTAGGATGAAGATGGTCTCTCTCAAGCAACCCTGCAACCAAATAACAAAGAGTCTCTTGTGTCCCCAACACACCCAATACAATGGTAAATTGTATAGGCGCACTAGTTCGGCGAAGAGATGGTGATACAAGTGGTATATGGATGGTACATAAAGGTTTTTGTAATCTGAAAATAAAAACAGCAAGGTAACTAATGATAAAAGTGAGCGTAAACGGTATTGCAATGCGAAACAAGGCCTAGGGTTCATATTTTCACTAGTGCAAGTCCTCTCAACAATAATAACATAATTGGATCACATAACTATCCCTCAACATGCAACAAAGAGTCACTCCAAAGTCACTCCTAGCGTAGAACAAGTGAAGATATTATGGTAGGGTACGAAACCACCTCAAAGTTATTCTTTCCAATCAATCCGTTGGGCTATTCCTATAAGTGTCACAAGCATCCCTAGAGTTCATACTAGAATAACACCTTAAGACACAAATCAACCAAAACCCTAATGTCACCTAGATACTCCAATGTCACCTCAAGTATCTGTGGGTATGATTATACGATATGCATCACACAATCTCAGATTCATCTATTCAACCAACACATAGAACCTCAAAGAGTGCCCCAAAGTTTCTACCGGAGAGTCAAGACGAAAACATGTGCCAACCCCTATGCATAGGTTCATGGGCGGAACCCGCAAGTTGATCACCAAAACATACATCAAGTGGATCAATAGAATACCCCATTGACACCACGGGTATCCCACGCAAGACATACATCAAGTGTTCTCAAATCCTTAAAGACTCAATCTGATAAGATAACTTCAAAGGGAAAACTCAATCCATTACAAGAGAGTAGAGGGGGAGAAACATCATAAGATCCAACTATAATAGCAAAGCTCGCGATACATCAAGATCGTACCACCTCAAGAACACGAGAGAGAGAGAGATCAAACACATAGCTACTGGTACATACCCTCAGCCCCGAGGGAGAACTACTCCCTCCTCGTCATGGAGAGCACCGGGATGATGAAGATGGCCACCGGAGACGGATTCCCCCCTCTGGCAGGGTGCCGGAACAGGTCTAGATTGGTTTTCGGTGGCTACGGAGGCTTCTGGCGGCGGAACTCCCGTTCTATTGTCATCCCCGATAGTTTTAGGGTATATGGATATATATAGGTGGAAGAAATACATCAGGGGAGCAACGAGGGACCCACGAGGGTGGAGGGCGCGCCCCCCTACCTCGTGCTCTCCTCATTGATCCCCTGACGTGCACTCCAAGTCTCCTGTATTGCTTTGTTTTCAAAAATAACTTTTCCAAAGGTTTCATTCTGTTTGGACTCCGTTTGATATTCCTTTTTTGCGAAACACTGAAAGAAGGGAAAACAGAAGCTGGCACTGGGTTAATAGGTTAGTCCCAAAAATCATATAAAATAGCATATAAATGCATATAAAGCATCCAAGGTTGATAATATAATAGCATGGAACAATAAAAAATTATAGATACGTTGGGGACGTATCAGCATCCCCAAGCTTAATTCCTGCTCATCCTCGAGTAGGTAAATGATAAAATCAGAATTTTTGATATGGAATGCTACCTAACATATTTATCCGTGTAGTTCTCCTTATTGTGGCAAGAATATTCAGATCCATAAGATTCAAGACAAAAGTTTAATATTGACATAAAAATAATAATACTTCAAGCATACTAACAAAGCAATCATGTCTTCTCAAAATAACATGGCCAAAGAAAGTTATCCCTACAAAATCATATAGTCTGGCTATGCTCTATCTTCACCACACAAAATATTTAAATCATGCACAACCCCAATGACAAGCCAAGCAATTGCTTCATACTTTTGATGTTCTCAAACTTTTTCAATCTTCACGCAATACATGAGCGTGTGCCATGGACATAGCACTATAGGTGGAATAGAATGGTGGTTGTGGAGAACACAAAAAGGAGAAGATAGTCTCACATCAACTAGGCGTATCAACGGGCTATGGAGATGCCCATCAATAGGTATCAATGTGAGTGAGTAGGGATTGCCATGCAACGGATGCACTAGAGCTATAAATGTATGAAAGCTCAACAAAAGAAACTAGTGGGTGTGCATCCAACTCGCTTGCTCACGAAGACCTAGGGCATTTTGAGGAAGCCCATCATTGGAATATACAAGCCAAGTTCTATAAGGAAAAATTCCCACTAGTGTATGAAAGTGACAACATAGGAGACTCTCTATTATGAAGATCATGGTGCTACTTTGAAGCACAAGTGTGGTAAAAGGATAGTAGCATTGCCCCTTCTCTCTTTTTCTCTCATTTTTGTTATTTGGGCCTTCTCCTTTTTTTGACCTCTTTTCTCTTCTTTTTTTTATTTGGGATTCTTTGGCCTCTTTTATTTATTTATTTTCGTCCGGAGTCTCATCCCTACTTGTGGGGGAATCATAGTCTCCATCATCCTTTCCTCACTGGGACAATGCTCTAATAATGATGATCATCACACTTTTATTTACTTACAACTCAAGAATTACAAGTCGATTCTTAGAACAAAATATGACTCTATATGAATGCCTTCGGTGGTGTACCGGGATGTGCAATGACTCATGAGTGACATGTATGAAAGAATTATGAACGGTGGCTTTGCCACCAATACAATGTGAACTACATGATCATGCATAGCAATATGACAATGATGGAGCGTGTCATAATAAACAGAATGGTGGAAAGTTGCATGGCAATATATCTCGGAATGCCTATGGAAATGCCATAATAGGTAGATATGGTGGCTGTTTTGAGGAAGGTATATGGTGGGTTTAAGGTACCGGCGAAAGTTACGCGGTACTAGAGAGGTTTGCAATGGTGGAAGGGTGAGAGTGCGTATAATCCATGGACTCAACATTAGTCATAAAGAACTCACATACTTATTGCAAAAAATTATTAGTTATCGAAACAAAGTATTACGCACATGCTCCTAGGGGGATAGATTGGTAGGAAAAGACCATCGCTCGTCCCCGACCGCCACTCATAAGGAGGACAATAAGTAAATACATCATGCTTTGACTTCTTAACATAACGGTTCACCATACCTGCATGCTATGGGAATCACAAACTTCAACACAAGAATTTCTCAAATTCGCAACTACTCAACTAGCACGACTCTAATATCACCATCTCCATATCTCAAAACAATTATCAAGTATCGAACTTCTCTTAGTATTCAATGCACTTATATGAAAGTTTTTATTATATCCCTCTTGGATGCCCATCATATTAGGACTAGTTTCATAACCAAAGCAAACTACCATGCTGTTCTAAATACTCTCAAAATGATATAAGTGAAGCATGAGAGTTCATCTATTTCTTCAAAATAAACCACCACCGTTCTCTAAAAAGATATAAGTGAAGCACTAGAGCAAATGACAAACTACTCCGAAAGATATAAGTGAAGATCAATGAGTAGTCGAACAATTATGCAACTATATGAAGACTCTCTAACATTTAATAATTTCAGATCTTGGTATTTTATTCAAACAGCAAGCAAAACAAAATGAAATAAAATTACGCTCCAAGCAAAACACATATCATGTGGCGAATAAAAATATAGCTCCAAGTAAAGTTACCGATGAACGAAGACGAAAGAGGGGATGCCTTCCGGGGCATACCAAAGCTTAGGCTCTTGGTTGTCCTTGAATATTGCCTTGGTGTGCCTTGGGAATCCCCAGGCTTAGCTCTTGCCACTCCTTATTCCATAGTCCATCGAATCTTTACCCAAAACTTGAAAACTTCACAACACAAAACTTAACAGAAAACTCGTAAGCTCCGTTAGCGAAAGAAAACAAAACACCACTTCAATTTACTGTAATGAACTCATTATTTATTTATATTGGTGTTAAAACTACTGTATTACAACTTATCTATGGTTTATAAACTATTTTACTAGCCATAGATTCATCAAAATAAGCAAACAACACACGAAAAACAGAATCTGTCAAAAACAGAACAATCTGTAGTAATCTGTAACTAACGCAAACTTCTGGAACACCAAAAATTCTAAAATAAATTGCTGGACCTGAGGAATTTATCTATTAATCATCTGAAAAATAATTAACTAAATAGAACTTTCCAAATAAAAATGACAGCAATTCTCGTGAGCGCTAAAATTTCTGTTTTTACAGCAAGATCAACAAGACTTTCCCCAAGTCTTCCCAACGGTTCTACTTGGCACAAACACTAATTAAAACATAAAAAACTAAATCATAACACATGCTAGATAAATTATTTATTGCTAAACAGGAGCAAAAATTAAGGAACAAAAATAAAGTTGGGTTGCCTCCCAACAAGCGCTATCGTTTAGCGCCCCTAGCTAGGCATGATGATTTCAATGATGCTCACATAAAAGATAAGAATTGAAACATAAAGAGAGCATCATAAAGAATATGACTAGCACATTTAATCCTAACCCACTTCCTATGCATAGGGATTTTGTGAGCAAACAATTTATGGGAACAAGAATCAACTAGCATAGGAAGGCAAAACAAGCATAACTTCAAAACTTTAAGCACATAGAGAGGAAACTTGATATTATTGCAATTCCTACAAGCATATATTCCTCCCTCATAATAATTTTCAGTAGCATCATGAACGAATTCAACAATATAACTATCACATAAAGCATTCTTTTCTACAAGCATAGATTTTTTGTTACTCTCCACATAAGCAAATTTCTTCTCATGAATAGTAGTGGGAGCAAACTCAACAAAATAACTATCATGTGAGGCATAATCCAATTGAAAGTTAAAATCATGATGACAAGTTTCATGTATATAATTATTCTTTATAGCATACAAGTCATCACAATAATCATCATATATAGCAACTTTGTTCTCATAATCAATTGGAACCTCTTCCGAAATAGTGGATTCATCACAAAATAAAGTCATGACCTTTCCAAATCCACTTTCATCAATATAATCATCATAAATGGGAGGCATGCTTTCATCATAATAAATTTGCTCATCAAAACTTGGGGGACAAAAATATCATCTTCATCAAACATAGCTTCCCCAAGCTTGTGGCTTTGCATATCATTAGCATCATGGATATTCAAGGAATTCATACTAACAACATTGCAATCATGCTCATCATTCAAATATTTAGTGCCAAACATTCTAATGCATTCTTCTTCTAGCACTTGAGCACAATTATCGGAATCCTTATTTTCATGATAGATATTAAAAAGGTGAAGCATATGAGGTATCCTTAATTCCATTTTTTGTAGTTTTCTTTTATAAACTAAACTAGTGATAAAACAAGAAACAAAAATATTCGATTGCAAGATCTAAAGGTATACCTTCAAGCGCTAACCTCCCCGACAATGGCGCCAGAAAAGAGCTTGATGTCTACTACACAACCTTCTTCTTGTAGACGTTGTTGGGCCTCCAAGTGCAGAGGTTTGTAGGACAGTAGCAAATTTCCCTCAAGTGGATGACCTAAGGTTTATCAATCTGTAGGAGGCGTCGGATGAAGATGGTCTCTCTCAAGCAACCCTCCAACCAAACAACAAAGAGTCTCTTGTGTCCCCAGCACACCCAATACAATGGTAAATTGTATAGGCGCACTAGTTCGGTGAAGAGATGGTGATACAAGTGGTATATGGATGGTAGATAAAGGTTTTTGTAATCTGAAAATATAAAAATAGCAAGGTAACCAATGATAAAAGTGAGCGTAAATAGTATTGCAATGCGTTGAAACAAAGCCTAGGGTTCATACTTTCACTAGTGCAAGTCCTCTCAACAATAATGACATAATTGGATCACATAACTATCCCTCAACATGCAACAAAGAGTCACTCCAAAGTCACTAATAGCGGAGAACAAACGAAGAGATTATGGTAGGGTACGAAACCACCTCAAAGTTATTCTTTCCAATCAATCCGTTGGGCTATTCCTATAAGTGTCACAAACAGCCCTAGAGTTCATACTAGAATAACACCTTAAGACACAAATCAACCAAAACCCTAATGTCACCTAGATACTCCAATGTCACCTCAAGTATCTGTGGGTATGATTATACGATATGCATCACACAATCTCAGATTCATCTATTCAACCAACACATAGAACCTCAAAGAGTGCCCCAAAGTTTCTACCGGAGAGTCAAGACGAAAACATGTGCCAACCCCTATGCATAGGTTCATGGGCGGAACCCGCAAGTTGATCACCAAAACATACATCAAGTGGATCAATAGAATACCCCATTGTCACCACGGGTATCCCACGCAAGACATACATCAAGTGTTCTCAAATCCTAAAAGACTCAATCCGATAAGATAACTTCAAAGGGAAAACTCAATCCATTATAAGAGAGTAGAGGGGGAGAAGCATCATAAGATCCAACTATAATAGCAAAGATCACGATACATCAAGATCGTACCACCTCAAGAACACGACAGAGAGAGAGAGAGAGAGAGAGATCAAACACATAGCTACTGGTACATACCCTCAGCCCCGAGGGAGAACTACTCCCTCCTTGTCACGGAGAGCACCGGGATGATGAAGATGGCCACCGGAGAGGGATTCCCCCCTCCGATAGGGTGCCGGAACGGGTCTAGATTGGTTTTCGGTGGCTACGGAGGCTTCTGGCGGCGGAACTCCCGATCTATTGTCATCCCCGATAGTTTTAGGGTATATGGATATATATAGGCGGAAGAAATACATCAGGGGAGCCACAAGGAGCCCACGAGGGTGGAGGGCGCGCCCAGGGGGGTGGGCGCGCCCCTTGCCTCGTGCTTTCCTCATTGATCCCCTGACGTGCACTCCAAGTCTCCTGTATTGCTTTCTTTCCAAAAATAACTTTTCCGAAGGTTTTCATTACGTTTGGACTCCATTTGATATTCCTTTTTTGCGAAACACTGAAACGAGGGAAAAACAAAAACTGGCACTAGGCTCTGGGTTAATAGGTTAGTCCCAAAAATCATATAAAATAGCATATAAATGCATATAAAACATCCAAGGTTGATAATACAATAGCATGGAACAATCAAAAATTATAGATACGTTGGAGACGTATCAACCGGTGCTTGGGTACTGTCCTTAGTTGGACAAGCATCCCACTTATGATTAACCTCCATTGCAAGCATCCACAACTACAACAGAAGTATTAAGGTAAACCTAACCATAGCATGAAACATATGGATCCAAATCAGCCCCTTACAAAGCAACGCATAAACTAGGGTTTAAGCTTCTGTCACTCTAGCAACCCATCATCTACTTATTACTTCCCAATGCCTCCCTCTAGGTCCAAACAATGGTGAAGTGTCATGTAGTCGACGTTCACATGACACCACTAGAGGGATGACAACATACATCTCATCAAAATATCGGACGAATACCAAATTCACATGACTACTTATAGCAAGACTTCTCCCATTTCCTCAGGAACAAACGTAACTACTCACAAAGCATATTCATGTTCATAATCAGAGGGGTATTAATATGCATAATGGATCTAAACATATGATCTTCCACGAAATAAACCAACTAGCATCAACTACAAGGAGTAATCAACACTACTAGCAACCCACAGGTACCAATCTGAGGTTTTGATACAAGGATTGGATACAAGAGATGAACTAGGGTTTGAGATGAGATGGTGCTGGTGAAGATGTTGATGGATATTGACCCCCTCCCGATGAGAGGATCGTTGATGATGATGATGGTGATGATTTCCCCCTCCCGGAGGGAAGTTTCCCTGGCAGAACAGCTCTGCCAGAGCCCTAGATTGGTTCTGCCAAGGTTCCGCCTCGTGGCGGCGGAGTTTCTTCCCCAAAGCTAGCTTATTATTTTTCTCGGACGAAAGACCTCATATATCAGAAGATGGGCATCGGAGGGCCACCAGGGAGCCCACGAGGCAGTGGGCGCGCCCAGGGGGTAGGGCGCGCCCCCCACCCTCGTGGCTAAGGTGTGGGCCCCCTCTCGAACTTCTTTCGCCCAATATTTTTTATATATTCTGGAAATAACTTCCGTGAAGTTTCAGGACTTTTGGAGCTGTGCAAAATAGGTCTCTAACATTTGCTCCTTTTCCATCCCAGAATCCCAACTGCCGGCATTCTCCCTCTTCATGTAAACCTTGTAAAATATGAGAGAATAGGCATAAGTATTGTGACATGATGTGTAATAACAGCCCATAATGCAATAAATATCGATATAAAAGCATGATGCAAAATGGACATATCATGCCCCCCTTGGGGCACCCCCAGGCACAGCCATGGCCCGCTGTGTTCCTTCTGGCCCATAAAAATTCTCCGTAAAGTTTCGGGGCATTTGGACTCCATGTGATATTGATTTTCTGTGATGTCGAAAACATGGAAAAAACAACAACTGGCACTTGGCACTATGTCAACAGGTTAGTATCAAAAAATGATATAAAATGACTAGGAAATGATTATAAAACATCCAAGATTGATAATATAACAGCATGGAACAATCAAAAATTATAGATACATTGGAGACATATCAGTTGCCAGTCTGTCTCATCAGCTTGTTGTTTTATGTAGATTAGACCCCAAACATCGAGAGTAACTGAATTACTCGGTCCGTACTCGATGTGGGGGGTGGATGGGAGTAAAAATTCCATCCCAGACGCCTGTGGGCTCGAAGCTCCGATGTGTTTGTCCAGAGAAGTGTGCACAGACGTGGAGCCAGCTAAATTACTTTTAAGATCCGAGTCCTCAACTCCTCCCAATGGGCCGACTTTATGGTCATCTGATAGCTGGCACCTTAGCCCTTGGTTTTATTCTATACAGAAATCCTTGGGGGAGGTGGCAGAAAAAGCATGGGGGCTCGGGTGCTAACTTTTGCTGATCACGCCTCGACTCTTGATGGAGGAGGTGCGATCCGTGGTGTTTTTCTTCGGGTGATTTGGTGATGAGAGATTGATGTCGCTTGAAGCGACGTCGGTATTTCCCCAAAGAGGAAGGGATGATGCAGCACAGTGGCGGTAGGTATTTCCCTCAGATATGAAACCAAGGTTATCGAACCAGTAGGAGAACCAAGCAACACGATGTAAACAGTGCCTGCACACAAATAACAACTTCTCGAAACCCAACGTGTTAAAGGGGTTGTCAATCCCTTCCGGGGTACGGCGCCTCAAGATAGGCAAACAGACGTGAGGTAATTTTGTAGTAGATTGATAGATCAGACGCGAACAAAATAAATAACAATAAATTGCAGCAAAGTATTTTTGGGTTTTTGGATTAATAGATCTGAAAATAAAAGCAAATAAAAGGTAGATCGCAAAGGCAAATAATATGATAAATAAGACCCGGGGGCCATAGGTTTCACTAGTGGCTTCTCTCGAGAAAAATAGCAAACGGTGGGTAAACAAATTACTGTTGGGAATTGATAGAACCTCAAATAATTATGATGATATCCAGGCAATGATCATTACATAGGCATCACGTCCAAGATTAGTAGACCGACTCCTGCCTGCATCTACTACTATTACTCCACACATCGACCGCTATCCAGCATGCGTCTAGTGTATTAAGTTCATGGAAAACAGAGTAATGCAGTAAGAACGATGACATGATCTAGTCAAGATCCGTTTATCTATATGGTGGTAGATATAGATCCCGTCTTTTTATCCTTAGTAGCAACGATACATACGTGTCGGTTCCCTTTCTGTCACTGGGATCAAGCACCGTAAGATCGAACCCACTACCGGGCACCTCTTGCCATTTCAAGATAAATAGATCAAGTTGGCCAAACAAAACCCAAATATTAGAGAAGAAATACGAGGCTATAAGAGATTATGCATATAAGGGATCAAGGAAACTCAAATAACTTTCATGGATATAAAAAGATAGATCTGATCATAAACTCAAAGTTCATCGATCCCAACAAACACACCGCAAAAGAGTTACATCATATGGATCTCCAAGAGACCATTGTATTAAGAATCAAGAGAGAGAGATGAAGCCATCTAGCTACTAACTACGGACCCGAAGGTCTACAAAAACTACTCACGCATCATCGGAGAGGCAGAAATGGAGGTGGTGAACCCCATCCGAGATGGTGTCTAGATTGGATCTGGTGTTTCTGGACTCTGCGGCGGCTGGATGAATATTTCCTCGACTCCCCTAGGGTTTTGGGAATATTGGGGTATTTATAGAGCAAAGAGGCGGTTCGGGGGGCACAACCCACCAGGGCGCGCCTTGGTGGGTTGTCCCCTCCTCGGGACTCCCCCCAGGTGCAACCAGGGCCCAATATCTTCCATCTGGTCCATAAAAAATCTCTGTAAAGTTTCGTGGCATTTGGACTCCGTTTGATATTGATTTTCTGCGATGTAAAAAAACATGGAAAAAACAGCAGCTGGCTCTTGGCACTATGTCAATAGGTTAGTACCAAAAATGATATAAAATGACTATAAAATGATTATAAAACATCCAAGATTGATAATAAAACAACAGGGAACAATAAAAAGTTATAGATACGTTGGAGACATATCAGCATCCCAAAGCTTAACTCCTACTCGTCCTCGAGTAGGTAAGTGACAAAAACAAAAAAAATCAATGTGGAGTGCTGTTCATCGTGTCATATCATATTCTTTTCTTTATAGCATGGACATTTGGACTTTTATGTGATTCAAAGCAATAGTCTAGTTTTGACATAATAATTTAGATACTCAAGCATATCAACGAGCAACCATGTCTTTCAAAATATCAATGCTAAAATAAGTTATTTATAGTCCATCACGCTCAAACATTGATCCATTCATGAAACACACTCGAATATTAACTACACCCAATACTTAAGTAAGATCATATTGCGTCCTAGTTGGTGCTTTTTATAAGAGAAGCTGGAGACTCAAATTTCAAAATAAAAATTGCATATAGTAAAAGAAAAGGCCTTCGCAGAGGGAAGTAGGGATTTGTAGAGGTGCCAGAGCTCAAAGCGAAAAGATTAGAGATAAAAACATTTTTGGGAGGTGTATCCATCCCACTAACAAAAACGACTTAGAGTTCCGAACACTTTCCATTCTAGATATGCCATAGGCGGTTCCCAAATAGAAAATAAAGTTTATTCCTTTTTCCACCATAACTTTCACTTTCCATGGCTAACCGTATCCACGGGTGCCCTCTATACCAACACTTTCCAAGGAATTTATTATTTGACAACATAAAGTAAATTCATTTATTTTTGCATTTCGAGACTGGGCATCACTAATACCTTTGCCTTACTCTCATGCAATGGCAAGTGAATAAACACTCATCTTGAGAATAACACATCTAGAATGGAAAATATTAGCCACCCCTCACCGTTCCGCGAGCAAAACAAACACACAAAATAGAAATTTATTTTGAAAATTAGAGATGGCACATGCAAATTTGCTTAGAACGGCAAAAGAATACCGCATATAGGTAGATATAGTGGACTCATGTGGCAAAACTAGTTTAAAGGAATTTGGATGCACAAGTAGAGGTCATACTTGGTGCAAAATGAAGGCTAGCAAAAGATTGGGAAGTGACCAACCAAGAAACGAATAATCTCATAAGCAAGCATTAAGCATAATTAACACCGAATAATGCACCATAAGTAGGATATAATTTTTATTGCATGATTATTGACTTTCATACTTGCATAGGGAATCACAAACCTTAACACCAATATTCTTACTAGAGCATAATTACTCATCATCATATCTCAAAACTATTACTAAGAATCAAGTTTATTTTGTCCAATGATCTTCATGACATTTTTTCTTCTTTCTTTGTTTCTTTATCCTTCTTGGATATCTATCACTTTGGGACTAATTTTCATGTGTTGCTTTTCATAAGCTCAAACAAATATAAGTGAAGATCATGAGCATAAAAAAATTTATTTCTCTCAAAATAATTTAAGTGAAGCAAGAGATAATTTCTTCAAAAACAAAGCACACTGTGCTCAAGAAGATATAAGTGAAGCACTAGAGCAAGTCCTAGCTCATAAAAGATTTAAGTGAAGCACACAGAGCAATTATAACAAGTCATGACTAGAGCAAGTCCTAGCTCATAAAAGATTTAAGTGAAGCACACAGAGAAATTATAACAAGTCATGACATAATTTTGGCTCTCTCAAATAAGTGTGTCCAGCAAGGATTGATGACTTAAGACACAAAATAAAACAAGCAAAGACACAGATCATACAAGACACTCCAAGAAAAACACATATCATGTGACGAATAAAAATATAGTCTCGAGTAAAATACCGATAGTTGTTGGAAGAAAGCGGGGATGCCACTCGGGGGCATCCCCGAGCTTAGTTGGTTGCTCATTCTTGGATAAAAGCTTGGGATGTCGGGGCATCCCCAAGCTTAGGCTTTTACATCCTTCCTTCATCCATCGTAAGATAATCCAAAACTTGAAAACTACAATCACACAAAACTCAACAAAGCCTTCGTGAGATCCGTTAGTATAAGAATAATAAACCACTACTATAAGTGTTGTATTAAACCAATTCATATTTTGTTTTTGTATTATATCTACTGTATTCCAACTTTTCTATGGCAAAAACTCATCAAAGAAAACCATAGAGCCATCAAAATAAGCACACAACACAAAGAAAACAGAATCTGTCAAAACAGAACAGTCTGTAGCAATCTGACTATTTCGAATACTTCTGTAAGTCAAAAAACTCTGAAAAATTAGGAAGACCTGAGAAATTTGTATATTGATCTACTGCAATTGTAATGGTTATTTTATTGCTCTCTGGTAAAAAAATTAATTTCATGAGCGTAAAAGTTTATGTTTTTTCAGCAAGATCAAACAACTATCACCCAAGAAGATTCTAAAGGCTTTACTTGGCACAAACACTAATTAAAACACAAAAAACACAATTATAATAGTAGAATAATTGTGCTAACACTCAAGAACATAAAGCAAAAAGCAAAAATAAATTTTATTCATTGGGTTGCCTCCCAACAAGCGCTATAGTTTAACACCCTTAGCTAGGCATAAAGCAAGGATCTAAGTTTTTTCATCTTTGGTTCGAGATCCATAAGATGCCCTCATGATTGATTCATATGGTGGCCTAATTATTGTTCTAGCGAAGTGTTCCTGATACATCTCCATCGTATCTACTTTTCCAAACACTCTTGCCCTTGTTTTGGACTCTAACTTGTATGATTTGAATGGAACTAACCTGGACTGACGCTGTTTTCAGCAGAATTACCTTGGTGTTGTTTTATGTGCAGAAAGCAAATATTCTCGGAAAGTCCTGAAACTCCACGGAATACCTTAGAAAAAATAATAAAAAATCCTCGCCAAAGATGAAGACCAGGGGGCCCACACCCTGTCCACAAGGGTGGGGGGGCGCCCCCCCCCCCTCCTGGGCGCGCCCCCTACCTCGTGGGCCCCCTGGAAACCCTCTGACGCCAATTCCAACTCTATATATTCGCTTCCGAGAGAAAAAAATCAGAGAGAATAAATCATCGCGTTTTACGATACGGAGCCGCCGCCAAGCCCTAAAACCTCTCGGGAGGGCTGATCTGGAGTTCGTTCGGGGCTCCGGAGAGGGGAATTCGTCGCCGTCGTCATCATCAACCATCCTCCATCACCAATTTCATGATGCTCACCGCCGTGCATGAGTAATTCCATCGTAGGCTTGCTGGACGGTGATGGGTTGGATGAGATTTATCATGTAATCGAGTTAGTTTTGTTAGGGTTTGATCCCTAGTATCCACTATGTTCTGAGATTGATGTTGCTATGACTTTGCTATGCTTAATGCTTGTCACTAGGGCCCGAGTGCCATGATTTCAGATCTGAACCTATTATGTTTTCATGAATATATGTGAGTTCTTGATCCTATCTTGCAAGTCTATAGTCACCTACTATGTGTTATGATCCGGCAACCCCGAAGTGACAATAATCGGGACCACTCCCGGTGATGACCATAGTTTGAGGAGTTCATGTATTCACTATGTGCTAATGCTTTGTTCCGGTTCTCTATTAAAAGGAGGCCTTAATATCCCTTAGTTTCCAATAGGACCCCGCTGCCACGGGAGGGTAGGACAAAAGATGTCATGCAAGTTCTTTTCCATAAGCACGTATGACTATATACGGAATACATGCCTACATTATATTGATGAATTGGAGCTAGTTCTGTGTCACCCTATGTTATGACTGTTACATGATGAACCGCATCAGGCATAATTATCCATCACTGATCCGGTGCCTACGAGTTTTCCATATACTGGTTTACGCTTATTTACTTTCCCACTGCTACTGTTACAATCACTACAAAATACCAAAAACATTACGTTTGCTGTCTTTACTTTTGTTGTCGCTACCACCACTATCATATTACTGTGCTACTAAACACTTTGCTGCAGATACTAAGTTTCCAGGTGTGGTTGAATTGACAACTCAGCTGCTAATACTTGAGAATATTCTTTGGCTCCCCTTGTGTCGAATCAATAAATTTGGGTTAAATACTCTACCCTCGAAAACTGTTGCGATCCCCTATACTTGTGGGTTATCAAGACCTTTTTCTGGCGCCGTTGCCAGGGAGCATAGCTCTATTCTTCGAGTCACTTGGATTTATATCTGTTGGACACTATGAAGAACTTGAAAGACGCTAAGACAACAATTTATCCCTCAACTACGAGGGGAGGTAAGGAACTGCCATCTAGCTTTGCACTTGATTCACCTTCTGTTATGAGTAAGCTAGCGACACCTAAACCTGCTTCTGTTATTCGTTCCGATATGTCGCATGTTATTGATGATGCCACTTCTACTATGCATGATACTTATGATGAAACTGCTTCTATGCCTGATACTACTGTGCCCCTTAGTGAATTTCTTGAAGAACAAATTGCTAGGGCTAGAGAAAGAGAAATTAATGAAACTGAATACGATGATGATAGTGATGATGAAAATATGCCTGTTATTCCTGAAGGTTATCATTTTGATAAAGATTCTTCTTTAGATATTTTAGCCCACAAAGATAGATATGAGCTTAAAAGGTTGTTGATTAAATGGAACAAAGAATCACTTAGAGATAAAATGACACCTGATCCTGCTTTTGCAACTTCACCTATATGTGTTCCTGATAAGGATTATGAATTCTCTGTTGATCCGGATATAATTACTTTGGTTGAATCTGATCCTTTTTATGGCTATGAATCTGAAACTGTTGTGGCACATCTTACTAAGTTAAATGATATAGCTGCCTTGTTCACTAATGATGAGAGATCGCGTTACTTCTATATACTCAAAATATTTCCGTTCTCATTAAAGGGTGATGCTAAGATATGGTTTAATTCTCTTGATCCTGGTTGTGTGCGTAGTCCCCAGGATATGATTTATTACTTCTCTGCTAAATATTTCCCTGCTCATAAGAAACAAGCTGCTTTGAGGGAAATATACAATTTTGTGCAAATTAAAGAAGAGAGTCTCCCACAAGCTTGGGGGAGGCTTCTCAAGTTACTTAATGCTTTGCCTGATCATCCTCTTAAGAAACCTGAAATACTTGATATCTTTTATAATGGACTAACCGATGCTTCCAAAGATTACCTGGATAGTTGTGCTGGTTCTCTTTTCAGGGAAAGAACACCGGATGAAACTGAAATTCTATTGAATAATATGTTGACAAATGAAAATAATTGGGCACCTCCTGAGCCAGCTCCTACTCCAATTAATGATCCTATTCCTAAACCAACTCCGAAGAAGAGAGGTGTTCTATTTCTCAGTCATGAAGATATGCAAGAGGCAAAGAAATCTATGAAAGAAAAAGGTATTAAAGCTGAAGATGTTAAGAATTTACCTCCTATTGAAGAAATACATGGTCTTAATCTACCGCCTGTCGAAGAAACATATGAACTTGATCACTTATTTACTGAAGAACCTCTTGATCCCGATATCCCGACACAGGTAGTAAAGGTAAATTCCGTCTATAGATTTTATGAAGGTGATATCCCTCACTATAAGTCTGCTAGGCAATGCTTTGATGAGTTTGATAATTTTATTGTCAAACAAGAAAATTTCAATGCTTATTTTGGTAGACAATTGAAATATGATTCCGATATAATTAAATACTTGGGTGATTATATGGCTAATATTAGAGGTGAACTTAAACTTGTTAGCAAACATGCTTCTATGGTTACCACTCAAGTAGAACAAGTACTTAAAGCTCAAAAAGAATTGCTCCATGAAATGAATAATAAGAAAAATGATTATGCTGTTAGAGTGGCTACTAGAACTGGTAGAATGACTCAGGAACCTTTGTATCCTGAAGGCCACCCTAAGAGAATCAAGCAAGATTCTCAAAGAAATAATATTGATGTTCCTAGTTCTTCTAAAAAGGAGAAAAAGAAAAATGATAGAACTGTGCAAACTTCTAGTGAACCTATTGCTGAACCACCTGATAATCCAAATGATATCTCTATGTCTGATGCTGAAACACAATCTGGTAATGAACATGAACCTAGTGAAAATATTAATGATGATGTTCATGATGATGCTCAACCTAGTAATGATAATGATGTAGAAATTGAACCTGTTGTTGATCTTGATAACCCACAATCAAAGAATCAACGTTATGATAAAAGAGACTTTGTTGCTAGGAAACATGGTAAAGAAAGGGAACCCTGGGTTCAGAAACCCATGCCTTTTCCTCCTAAACCATCCAAGAAAAAGGATGATGGGGATTTTGAGCCCTTTTCTGAAATAATTAGACCTATCTTTTTACGTATGCGATTAACTGATGTGCTCAAAACAAATCCTTATGCTAAATATATGAAGGATATCATTACTAATAAAAGAAAGATACCGGAAGCTGAAATTTCCACCATGCTGGCTAATTATACTTTTAAGGGTGGAATACCAAAGAAACTTGGAGATCCCGGAGTACCCACTATACCTTGCTCCATTAAAAGAAATTGTATTAAAACTGCTTTATCTGATCTTGGAGCCGGTGTTAGTGTTATGCCTCTCTCTTTATATCGTAGACTTGACTTGAATAAGCTGACATCTACTGAAATATCTTTGCAAATGGCTGATAAATCAACTGCTATACCTGTCGGTATTTGTGAGGATGTGCCTGTTGTGGTTGCAAACGTTACTATTTTAACGGACTTTGTTATTCTTGATATTCCCGAGGATGATAGTATGTCTATTATTCTTGGAAGACCTTTTCTTAATACTGTAGGGGCTGTTATTGATTCCAACAACGGCAATGTCACTTTTCATGTTAATGGTAATGAGCATACGGTACACTTTCCGAGGAAACAACCTCAAGTTCATAGTATCAACTCCATTGGAAAAATTCCATCGATTATAATTGGTGGTTTTGAATTTCCTCTTCCTACGGTCAAAAAGAAATATGATATACTTATTATAGGGGATGTGCATATCCCCGTTGAGGTAACTTAGTGTTATTCAAAATTTCTTCGGTTTCATGATTATTTGAATGAGTTTGTTAACAAGACCTGATCAACCTTGTTAGTGGATTCTTTTTGATAAGCATGAGATGGATGAAACTAGAAGCACAAACTTCTGTACCCTCTTTATATTTTCTGTAATTTAGTAGAAATAAAGTAAAAAATAGTATTTCTCTGTCTGTTTCCGGTCTTATCTGTGTAATATAAAAATATCCCGAAAATAAAAGTCCTCAGAATGCCATGCTAATTTAATATGATTTTTTCGGGAATATTTGAGGATTTACTGTGCAAAAATTACCACGGGAGGAGCTGCCACCTCGCCACGAGGGTGGTAGGCGCATAGGGCGCGCCCCCTGCCTCGTGGGCCCACAGTGGCCCTCCTCCACTTATCCCAGCACCCATCTTCTTCCTCTGTCTCACACAAACCCGAAAAACCAACTCAAGCACGAGTTCCAGCCACTTTTGCTGTGATTTTCGATCTCCTTGCTCAAAGCACCTCTCGCAAAACTGCTTGGGGAGATTGTTCCTTGGTATGTGACTCCTCCATTGGTCCAATTAGTTTTTGTTCTATTGCTTTATTCTTTGCAAATTTGTGCTGCATAGGTGACCGTGTTCTTGAGCTTGCATGTCAAATTTATATGGTTCCAAGTAGTTCTAATGCTTGATATAGGCTCTAGGCACTTGTAGGAGTAGTTGCTATCAGTTTTATTGAAGTTGGTTCACTTTTGTTTGAAGTTACTAAAAATTTCAGAATTTTTCAGAAAATGATGAGGAGATTATTGAGGGGCTCATCGAGCCAAAGCTCGAAGGAAAAGGCACCGAAGCCTAAGTATAATTTGCCGCGCACCGCGGAGATTCTGGTGTGTGAATGGCCTTCTGATGATTTCTTGAGAGCAGCCGGTATCTATGAAGATTTTCATGAATTGGCTCACAATGCAGGACTCACCGCTTTCCTCCACGACCAATGCGATCAGTATCTCTTACTCACAAATACCTTTGTGTAAAAATTTTATTTTCATCCTAGGAACTCACCACCTACGGTGGAATTTCATTTATATGATGAGCATAAGGAGATGTCACTTTTTGATTTCTGTCGTATTTGTTTAGTCCCTTTTGAGGGCAAGAAAGAAGAACCACACCATGATGATGTGGAGGGATTTATTAATAATATCACTGTAGGAGAAACGAGGAAGGTTTCCGATGCACGAATCACTAGCATACATTTTCCTGTTTTACGTTACTTTGCATTATTTGCTAGTCGTTGTTTAATTGGACGCGGAAACTGTGGAAACCTTAGTATCCCTGATATAATTATTCTACTCCAAGGTTTATACAGTGATAACACTTTTAGTATGGGTGGTATTATTGCCAGACGGTTAAATATGAACCGTACTAAGGGCCCCATCTTTGGAGGCATTTATGCTACATGCCTAGCCGCACATTTTAACATACCTATTAGGCATGCTGAGAAGGAAGAAAAGGTGCTTCCCCGTGTTTATCTAGATCATAAAAGTATGGTAGCACATGATTTTATTGTTAAGAATAGGGCAGGGGAGCTTAAATATCAATTGTTTTTTTAATAAACATCATCCCAAGACTATTACATTGCCTGCTCCTTCTTTGTTTGATTTGACTGCAGGCACGTACCTTGTTCCGTTGACGGCTATTCACGCCTACCGGAACCCTGCAGCCACTGAGGAGCCAGAACAGGAACCACAAAATGAGCCCCCACGACAATCTGTTTATTCTTGGGATCCTGAGATGACTGTCAGCCAGTGGCAGTCGGAGTCTTCTTCTTCATCACAATATGATCCCAACTATCCTTCTTCATCACAGTACGACCCCAACAACTATTATTATGGATATCCACCAGGCCAGCCGTGGCCATAGACCAACTTAGGCCAAAAGCCTAAGCTTGGGGGAGTACATATTTCTCACCGACATTACATTTATGTTCACACACACTCATTGCTAGATGTCGGTGCTTATACTCTTTCATTGTAATATCCATGCTAGTTCATTTTCTTTTTCCTGCTTTCTTCTTGTGTGTTTGTTAAACCTTAAGAAAACCAAAAAAATTAGTAGTAATTTACTTTCTTGCTGTAGTAGTAATTAAAAAGAAAACCCAAAAAAATATTTCCCGTTCTTCTTTTGCTTGTTGGGAGCTTTCCCGTGTAAATAGTTTTATTTTCTTTTCTTTTCTTTGGGGGTCAGTAGGAGAAGACCATAATTAAATTGTTGTAGTGGCTCTTATATGATTTAATGTTGATTTAACCCAGAGCCCATATTGCATTGTCTTCTCCAGCTTAGTCCAATGCACGTGCACTCTTATTATTATTCACACCGTTCGGTCGTGCAAGTGAAAGGCAATTATGATGATATATGATGGACTGACTGAGATGAGAAAAGCTGGTATGAACTCGACCTCTTTTGTTTTTGTAAATATGATGAGCCCGTCGTTCTTGACTCAGCTTATTATGAATAAACATGTTGGCAATGACAATTAGAGATCATAGTTGCTTGTGCCATGCTTGATTAGCTATGACTTATAATGGTTTACCTTGTGTACCAACATGCTATTGAGATGATTATGATGTGGTATGATGGGGTGGTATCCTGCTTTGAATGATTTAAGTGACTTGACGTGGCACATGTTCACGCATGTAGTTGAAACAAAATCAACATAGCCTTCATGATATTTATGTTCATGGTGGATTATATCCTACTCATGCTTGCATCCAATGTTTATTAATTTTAATGCATGTACATGGCTGTTGTCGCTCTCTAGTTGGTCGCTTCCCAGTCTTTTGCTAGCCTTCACCTATACTAAGCAGGAATACTGCTTATGCATCCAATCCCTTAAACCCCAAAGTTATTCCAGATGAGTCCACTATACCTTCCTATATGCGGTATCTACCTGCCATTCCAAGTAAATTTGTATGTGCCAAACTCTAAACCTTCAAATAAATATTCTGTTTTGTATGCTCGAATAGCTCATGTGTCAACCAAGGCTGTCCTTATCTTTTGTGTTAGGCGGGTTATTCTCAAGAGGAGTGGACTCCGCTCCTCACTCACGAGAAAATGGCTGGTCACCGGGATGCCCAGTCCCATGCTTTATGCAAACTAAATCAAAGTTAATTGCAAACAAAACTCCCCCTGGGACCTGATGTTTGTTGGAGACACTCGTTGTTTCGGGCAAGTCATGGATTGATGCTTGTTGGTGGAGGGGGGTATAAACTTTATCATTCTGTTTGGGAACCACCTATAATTTGTTTAGCATGGAAGATATCGCCATCTCTTAGTTGTTACATTGACAATGAAAGTATACCGCTCAAAATGCAATTTATCTCTATTTCAAAATCGAGCTCTGGCACCTCTACAAATCCCTGATTCCCTCTGCGAAGGGCCTATCCATTTTACTTTTATGTTGAGTCATCACCCTAATATTAAAGAGCACTAGCTGGAGAGCACAGCTGTCATTTGCATTCATCACTATTAATCTATGTTGGGTATGACTATGATTGGATCTCTTTTACCATGAATTACAATGTCTAGTCAGTCCTTGATCTTTAAAGGTGCTATGCATTTATGTTTTGCGGTCTTAGAAAGGGCTAGCGAGATACCATCTTGTTATATCATATTATGGTTGTTTTGAGAAAGTGTTGTCATCCGAGATTTATTATTATGGCTTGCTAGTTGATTATGCTATTGATATGAGTAATTATGAGACCTGAGAATTATTGCAAATGTGGTTAGTTATGATATATGCTAAAAACTTGAATGCTGGCTTGACATAATTACAACAACAAGAGCAAACAGAGTTTGTAAAAGTTTTTTCTTTCTTTCTTTCAGTTTGTCAACTGAATTGCTTGAGGACAAGCAAGGGTTTAAGCTTGGGGGAGTTGATACGTCTCCGTCGTATCTACTTTTCCAAACACTTTTGCCCTTGTTTTGGACTCTAACTTGTATGATTTGAATGGAACTAACCTGGACTGACGTTGTTTTCAGCAGAATTACCTTGGTGTTGTTTTATGTGCAGAGAGCAAATATTCTCAGGAAGTCCTGAAACTCCACGGAATACCTTAGAAAAAATAATAAAAAATCCTCGCCAAAGATGAAGACCAAGGGGCCCACATCCTGTCCACGAGGGTGCCCCCCCCCCTCCTGGGCGCGCCCCCCTACCTCGTGGCCCCCTGTAAACCCTCCGACGCCAATTCCAACTCTATATATTCGCTTCCGGAGAGAAAAAATCAAAGAGAAGAAATCATCGCGTTTTACGATACGGAGCCGCCGCCAAGCCCTAAAACCTCTCAGGAGGGCTGATCTGGAGTCCGTTCGGGGCTCCGGAGAGGGGGATTCGTCGCCGTCGTCATCATCAACCATCCTCCATCACCAATTTCATGATGCTCACCGCCGTGCGTGAGTAATTCCATTGTAGGCTTGCTGGACAGTGATGGGTTGGATGAGATTTATCATGTAATCAAGTTAGTTTTGTTAGGGTTTGATCCCTAGTATCCACTATGTTCTGAGATTGATGTTGCTATGACTTTGCTATGCTTAATGCTTGTCACTAGGGCCCGAGTGCCATGATTTCAGATCTGAACCTATTATGTTTTCATGAATATGTGTGAGTTCTTGATCCTATCTTGCAAGTCTATAGTCACCTACTATGTGTTATGATCCGGCAACCCTGAAGTGACAATAATCGGGACCACTCCCGGTGATGACCATAGTTTGAGGAGTTCATGTATTCACTATGTGCTAATGCTTTGTTCCGGTTCTCTATTAAAAGGAGGCCTTAATATCCCTTAGTTTCCAATAGGACCCCGCTGCCACGGGAGGGTAGGACAAAAGATGTCATGCAAGTTCTTTTCCATAAGCACGTATGACTATATACGGAATACATGCCTACATTACATTGATGAATTGGAGCTAGTTCTGTGTCACCCTATGTTATGACTGTTACATGATGAACCGCATCCGGCATAATTATCCATCACTGATCCGGTGCCTACGAGTTTTCCATATACTGGTTTACGCTTATTTACTTTCCCGTTGCTACTGTTACAATCACTACAAAATACCAAAAACATTACTTTTGCTGTCTTTACTTTTGTTGCCGCTACCACCACTATCATATTACTGTGCTATTAAACACTTTGCTGCAGATACTAAGTTTCCAGGTGTAGTTGAATTGACAACTCAACTGCTAATACTTGAGAATATTCTTTGGCTCCCCTTGTGTCGAATCAATAAATTTGGGTTAAATACTCTACCCTCGAAAACTGTTGCGATCCCCTATACTTGTGGGTTATTAGTTCCATACCTTCCTCAAAGGAAATTGGAACTTAATATTGCCTTCTTTCATATCAATCACGGCACTGATAGTGCGTAAAAACGGTCTACCAAGAATAATTGGACAAGACGGATTGCAATGAATATCAAGAACAATAAAATTTAGGGGCACATAATTCCTATTTGCAAGAATAAGAACATCATTAATTCTTCCCATACACTTTTTAATAGTAGAATCCGCCAAGTGCAAATGTAAAGAACATTCTTCAAGATCGGTAAGACCAAGCACATCACATAAAGATTTCGGAATTGTAGAAACATTAGCACCCAAGTCGCACAAAGCAAAACACTCATAATTTTTTATCTTGACTTTGATAGTAGGTTCCCACTCATCATGCAATTTTCTAGGAATTGATACTTCTAGTTCCAATTTTTCTTCTAAAGCTTTCATCATAGCATCAACAATATTTTTAGTAAAAGCTTTGTTTTGTTCATAGGCACGGGGTGAATTTAGCATGTATTGCAACAAAGAAATACAATAAATCAAAGAGCAACTATCATAATTAAAGTATTTGTAATCCAAAAGAGCGGGCACATCACTAGCTAAAGTTTTGACCTCTTCAAACCCACTTTCATCAATTTTCTCAATACGATTTTCACCCTCCAAAATATTGGGATGCCTTCTACCTAAAGTTGACTATTCTCCAGTCCCTTTTTCATCATTCTTAACTTTACTAAACAAGGAATCAATAGAAGAAACACCAATCATTTTAAGATCTTCATCACTTTTGCAAAAGAAATCACTAGAAAATGTTTTTTTCTAAAAATTATCTTTTAGCTCTAAGCATAGCAGTTCTTTTCTTACTTCCATCCATAGAAACATAAAGAGCTTTAATTGATTCATCTACCTTAGGCACAGAGATTTTCATCTTGAGATTTTCCACATCATGAGCAATTCTATCAACACTTCTAGACAAATCATCGATCTTATTCAACTTTTGTTCTATGGAAGTGTTGAAAACTTTTTGTGTGTTAATAAATTCTTAAATATTATTCTCAAGATCCGAGGTATTCCTATTATCATTATAAGATTGATTTCCATAGGAATTACCATAATTATTAGAGGAATTACTAGGAAAAGGCCTAGGATTAAAATTACCTCTATAAGCATTGTTGTTGAAATTATTGCGAGAAATAAAATTCACATCAATAGCATCACTATTTTGCTCAATCAAAGTAGACAAAGGCATATCATTAAGATCAATAGTAGCACTTCTACTAGCAACCAATTTCACAAGAGCATCAAAATTTTCACTCGAAGAAGAAATTTCTTCAACTGAATTAACCTTTTTACTAGTAGGAGCCCTTTCGGTATGCCATTGCGAATAATTTGCCATGATATTTTCAAGCAATTTGGTGGCTTCACCTAAAGTAATTTCCATAAAAGTACCACCCATGGCGGAATCTAAGAGATTACAGGAGACAAAATTCAACGTCGCATAAATTATTTGTATGATCATCCAAAGATTTAACCCATGAGTTGGGCAATTCCTTAGCATCATTTTCATCCTTTCTCAAGATTGTGCAACATGATCATGTTCAAGTTGCTTGAAATTCATGATCTGGGTTCTAAGGGAAATAATTTTTGCATGAGGAAAATACTTAGTGATAAAAGCATCTTTACACTTATTCCAAGAATCAATACTATTGCGAGGCAAAGAAGAGAACCAAATTTTTGCAGAATCAAGCAAGGAAAATGGGAATAATTTCATCTTGGCCACATCATTGTCCACATCTTTTTTCTTTTGCATATCGCATAATTCCACGAAGGTATTGAGATGGGACGCGGCATCCTCATTAGGAGTACCGGGAAATTGGTCTTTCATAACAAGATTCAGCAAAGCAGTATTAATATCACAAGTCTCCGCACTAGTGGCGGGAGGAGCAAGTAGAGTGCCAATAAAATCATTATTATTGGTATTTGAGAAATCACATAATTTGGTGTTCTCTTGAGTCATGATGACCACACAACAAGATTGCACTAAAAAACAGATCCAGCAAGAAAACGGCGAACGGAAAAGGAGAGGCGAATAAAACGACAAAATTTTGTGAAGTGGGGGAGAGGAAAACGAGAGGCAAATGGCAAATAATGTAAGTTGCAAGGAGATGAGATTTGTGATTAGGAACCTGGTTATGTTGAAGATCCTCCCCGACAACGGCGCCAAAAATTCCTTTTGATGTCGCTTGAAGCTACGTCGGTATTTCCCCAAGGAGGAAGGGATGATGCAGCACAGCGGCGGTAGGTATTTCCCTCAGATATGAAACCAAGGTTATCGAACCAGTAGGAGAACCGAGCAACACAACGTAAACAACGCCTGCACACAAATAACAACTTCTCGCAACCCAACGTGTTAAAGGGGTTGTCAATCCCTTCAGGGGTACGGCGCCTCAAGATAGGCAAACGGACGTGAGGTAAATTTGTAGTAGATTGATAGATCGGACGTGAACAAAATAAATAACAATAAATTGCAGCAACGTATTTTTGGGTTTTTGGATTAATAGATCTGAGAATAAAAGCAAATAAAAGGTAGATTGCAAAGGCAGAAAATATGAGAAAGAAGACCCGGGGGGCGTAGGTTTCACTAGTGGCTTCTCTCGAGAAAAATAGCAAACAGTGGTAAATAAATTGATGTTGGGAAATTGATAGAACCTCAAATAATTATGACGATATCCAGATGATGATAATTACATAGGCATCATGTCCAATATTAGTAGATCGACTCCTGCCTGCATCTACTACTATTACTCCACACATCGACCGCTATCCAGCATGCATCTAGTGTATTAAGTTCAAGGAAAAATGGAGTAATGCAATAAGAACAATGACATGATGTAGACAAGATCCGTTTATCTATATGGCGGTAGATATAGATCTCGTCTTTTTATCCTTAGTAGCAACCATACATACGTGTCGGTTCCCATTGTGTCACTAGGATCAAGCATCGTAAGATGAACCCACTACCGGGCACTGAGGGAATCCTGGATTAGGGGGTGTCCGGATGGCCGGACTATACCTTCAGTCGGACTCCTAGACTATGAAGATACAGGATTGAAGACTTTGTCCCGTGTCTGGAAGGGACTTTCCTTGGCGTGGATGGCAAGCTTGGCGATACGGATATGCAGATCTCCTACCATTGTAACCGAATCTATGTAACCTTAACCCTATCCAGTGTCTATATAAACCGGAGGGTTTTAGTCCATAGGACAACACATTCATACAGAACAACAATCATACCATAGGCTAGCTTCTAGGGTTTAGCCTCTCCGATCTCGTGGTAGATCTACTCTTGTACTACCCACATCATCAATATTAATTAAGTAGGACGTAGGGTTTTACCTCCATCAAGAGGGCCCGAACCTGGGTAAAACTTTGTGTCCCTTGCCTCCTGTTACCATCCGGCCTAGACGCATAGTTCGGGACCCCCTACCCGAGATCCGCCGGTTTTGACACCGACATTGGTGCTTTCATTGAGAGTTCCTCTGTGTCGTCGCCGTCAGGCTCGATGGCTCCTACGATCATCAATAGCGATGCAGTCCAGGGTGAGACCTTCCTCCCCGGACAGATCTTCGTCTTCGGCGGCTTCGCACTGCGGGCCAATTCACTTGGCCATCTAGAGCAGATCGAAAGCTATGCCCCTGGCCGTCAGGTCAGATTTGGAAGTTTAAACTACATGGCTGACATCCGCGGGGACTTGATCTTCGACGGATTCGAGCCACTGCCGAGCGCGCCGCACTGTCCCGACGAGCATGATCTAGCTCTGCCGCCAAACAGTGCCCTGGAGGCCGCACCCGCATCGGCTTCGACCCTTAATTCGGAGCCTACTGCGCCGATCGAGGATGGGTGGTTGGACGCCGCCTCGAGGGCAGCGATCCCAACGGCGATCGAGCCGAACACCAGCCCCGCACTCCGCGAGACTCATGACTCCAGGGAGCCGGACTCCCCTCCGGACTCCGAACCCTCCACGCCCCTGCCGATCGAATCTGATTGGGCGCCGATCATGGAGTTTACTGCCGCGGACATCTTTCAGCACTCGCCTTTCGGCCATATTCTGAAGACACTAAAGTCTCTCTCTCTATCAGGAGAGCCCTGGCCGAACTACGGTCAGCAAGGTTGGGATACGGACGATGAAGAAATTCAAAGCCCACCCACCACCCACTTTGTAGCCACTGTCGACGATTTAACCGACATGCTCGACTTCGACTTCGAAGACATCGACGGTATGGACGCCGATGCAGGAGACGATGAAGAACCAGCGCCTATTGGGCCCTGGAAAGCCACCTCGTCATATGACATATACTTGGTGGACACCCCAAAAGAAGGAGATGGCGATGGAACAACGGAGGATGACCCCTCCAAGAAACAGCCTAAGCGCCAGCGTCAGCGGCGCCGCTCAAAATCCCGCCAAAACAAACACGGCGATTCCAGCACGGGAGATAATAATACTCCGAAGAGCGCCAAAGAAAACCCCCTCTGGCAAGATTCAGCACAGGAGGATGGAGAAGCCAGCCCTCATGAGAGAGCGGCAGACAGAGAGGTCGAGGACGATAACTATACGCCTCCCTCCGAAGACGAGGCAAGCCTCGACGACGACGAATTTGTCGTGCCAGAGGATCCCGTCGAGCAAGAGCGTTTTCAACGCAGGCTTATGGCCACGGCAAGAAGCCTCAAGAAAAAGCAGCAACAGCTTAGAGCTAATCAAGAATTGCTAGTCGATAGATGGACTGAAGTCCTCGCGGCTGAAGAGCATAAACTCGAAGGCCCCTCCAAGAGCTACCCAAAGCGCAGGTTGCTACCCTGATTAGAGGAGGAAGCACTTAAACCTACATCACCAGCACTTGATATGGCCGACCGGCCACCTCGTGGCCGCGACAGAGAGGCCTTTTGGCCCTCCACTCAAGCCGCACCCCGTACCAAGGCACGGGAAAATGCGCCAGACCTGTGAGATATGTTGGAGGACAAGGCAAGGCAAACAAGATCGATCTATGGATCGCGTGGGCGCCCCATGACTCGAGACGATAACAGTCACGCCGGACACAAATCCGGTAGGGCCGAACACAGTAGACAAAGCTCATTGGAGCTACGTCGTGATATAGCCCAGTACAGAGGCGCCGCACACCCACTATGCTTCACAGATGAAGTAATGGACCATCAAATCCCCGAGGGTTTCAAACCCATAAACATCGAATCATATGATGGCACAACAGATCCTGTGGTATGGATCGAGGATTATCTCCTTCATATCCACATGGCCCGCGGCGATGATCTCCACGCCATCAAATACCACCCACTCAAGCTTAAAGGACCAGCTCGGCATTGGCTTAACAGCTTGCCAGCTGGATCAATCAGTTGTTGGGAGGACCTGGAAGCCGGATTCCTCGATAATTTCCTGGGCACTTATGTGCGACCACCAGACGCCGATGGCCTAAGCCACGTAATTCAGCAGCCAGAGGAATCGTCCAGGCAATTCTGGACACGGTTCCTAACAAAGAAAAATCAAATAGTCGACTGTCCGGACGCAGAGGCCCTAGCAGCCTTCAAGCACAATATCCATGACGAGTGGCTTGCCCGGCACCTTGGACAGGAAAAGCCGAAATCTATGGCAGCACTCACGACACTCATGACCCACTTTTGCGCGGGAGAAGATAGCTGGCTTGCTCGTAGCAACAATATGACCAAAAACCCAGATAATACGGATACTAGGGACAATAGTGGCAGGTCACGTCGCAACAAGCAAAAGCGTCGTATTAACGGCGACAATACTGAGGATACAGCATTTAATGCCAGATTCAGAGGCTATAAATCCGGTCAGCGGAAAAAGCCATTCAACAGAAATCCTAGGGGCCCGTCCAGTTTGGACCGAATACTCGACCGCTTGTGCCAGATACATGGCACCCCCGAAAAGCCGGCCAATCACACCAACAGGGATTGTTGGGTGTTCAAGCAGGCAGGCAAGTTAAATGCCGAAAATAAAGACAAGGGGCTGCATAGCGATGACAATGAAGAGCCCCGGCCGCCGAACAAGAGTAGACAGAAGGGTTTTCCCCCACAAGTGCGGACGGTGAACATGATATACGCAACCCACATCCCCAAGAGGGAGCGGAAGCGCGCATTAAGGGACGTATACGCGGTAGAGCCAGTCGCCCCAAAGTTCAACCCATGGTCCTCCTGCCCGATCACCTTTGATCGAAGGGACCATCCCACTAGCACCCGTCATGGCGGATTCGCCGCATTGTTTTTAGACCCAATTATTGACGGATTTCATCTCACTAGAGTCCTTATGGACGGCGGCAGCAGCCTGAACCTGCTTTACCAGGATACAGTGCGGAAAATGGGCATAGATCCCTCGAGGATTAAGCCCACCAAAACGACCTTTAGAGGCGTAATACCAGGTGTAGAGGCCAACTGTACAGGCTCAGTCACACTTGAAGTGGTCTTCGGATCTCCGGATAATTTCCGAAGCGAGGAGTTAATCTTCGATATAGTCCCATTCCGCAGTGGCTATCACGCACTGCTCGGGCGAACCGCATTTGCCAAGTTCAATGCGGTACCGCACTACGCATACCTTAAGCTCAAGATGCCAGGCCCTTGAGGAGTAATCACGGTCAATGGAAACACCAAGCGCTCCCTCCGAATGGAGGAGCACACGGCGACCCTTGCAGCGGAAGCACAAAGCATCCTCTCCAGGCACTTCTCCAGTCCGGTCATTAAACGTCCGGACACCGTCAAGCGCGCCCAGAGTAACCTACAACAAGACCGCCTGGCACGTTCCGAGCAGGCGTAGCGATGCGGCCCCAACCCCAGCCCTCGCAAAAATGCAACACTAGTGCTTCGCGTACATAACTACGCTCTAAAAATAGCATGGGTACAAGGGGAGGGGCACCACCACGGCACGCCCGAAACACGGCTTAAACCGCACCAAGGGTTGCCGATTTTTTATTTTATCTTACTTCTAGGACTCCATTCTTCAGAAGGCTTGTTCGGCAGTTCAATTGCCGCACAAATGATGCAAGAACCAGGGAAGCAGACAAGCCACGCCGCATTACGGAACTCCGAGGTGGTCTCTATCACGAGCAGTATACCTGTTTCGCATACCATTCCGCAGCCTGCCCCTAGAATGGACATGTTAAATAGTCCAACCTTTTGCTTATCGCATTATTTGTATCGTTCTGCTTTGATCGCAACCCTTTTTAATAAACAATGCATAGCTTTTGTCTATTTTTGCATTACTCTTTTTCTGTAAATATATGTTCCTTAACGACATGTTGCACCCATACACTTTGGTACGGCCAAAATACGCCAGGGGCTTTAGTACCCCTCAATATGGTGTGAGAAGTCCGAACAACTTTAACAAGTGCGGCACCCCAAACTTATAGCATTATATGCATCGGCTCCGAATCATGTCTTGGGTCAATAGTTGGGTTTGCCCGGCTCTTATGTTTTGGTGCCTTACGTTCCGCTATATCGGCTAAGGTAGCACTAGGAGAACCACTGCGATTGTGCCCCAGTTGAGCTGGGTCGAGCACCTCAATGGAGAAAGCTAAAACTGACTGTCATGATGAAGCGAGAGCTGGTCGCTGTTCGAGAGGTTTTTTCGAGTCCCTAAAGACTTATGCCGCTTAGAGCGAGGAGTCGGCTCTGTCCGGCCAAGGCGTGGATAGTGCCCCGAACTCGGTCTTCCGAATACCAGGGGCTTCGCCGAAATTTAAAATTATAGAATTCTATGGCTAAGTGAGAGTGTTCACGAATTATAGTCTGATTGCCTTGTTCGTTGGGCTGAGCGCCTCCCTCGAAGGACCCAAACATGGGAAAAAGAGCGCTCAGGTTTATCCCCGAACACCCCAGCACTAGTGGCACGGGGGCAGAAGCCGACGACTCGCCATCTCTCAGAATTGATAAACAGCTGCACAGAAGGTAATATTTTAAATTCCAACAGCATTGCTTAGCGCATATGAACAAGTTTTCAGCGCACAGGACAAAACGAGTGAGTTTTACTCAAAAATTACATCTCTAGAACATTCATCCGCCACAAGGAAGGCACCCTTCAGAACATCCTTATAATAATTCTCGGGCTTGCGATGCTCTTTCCCCGGCGGTGGCCCGTCCTTCACAAGCTTCTCAGCATCCAGCTTGCCCCAGTGCACCTTAGCACGGGCAAGGGCCCTACGGGCACCTTCAATGCAGACGGAGCGCTTGATGACTTTGAGCCTTGGACAGGCCTCCACCAGCCACCGCACCAGCCCAAAATAGCTCCCAGGCTGAGCCTCTCCAAGCCACAGCCGAACTATGAGGCCCTTCATGGACTGTTCGGCCGCCTTGTGGAGCTCGACCAGTTGCTTCAGCTGGTCGCTCAGGGGCACAGGGTGTCCGGCCTCAGCATACTAAGACCAGAACACCTTCTCTGTCGAGCTGCCCTCGATAGAATGCGGTGGCATCGGACACGCTACGGGGAAGATCTGCAAACGCTCCTGGAGAGCTCCAGATTCGGGTAAGTAACAAGTAACTCACGTTTATGTGTTTGCTTTGCATAAAGAATGCCTTACCCGCCGCTATCTTTTTTGCCTCATCCAACTCCTGGAGGGTCTTCTGGGATTCGGCCTTGGCAGACTTGGCATTTTCAATAGCCACCGCGAGCTCGGACGCTCGCGTCTTTGAGTCAAGCTCCAAACTCTCATGTTTTTCCATGAGAGCCTGGAGCTCTTGTCGCACCTTGCCAACCTCGGCCTCATACTTCTCCTGCTCGGTGCGCTCTGTGGCCGCCGTCTTCTCAGCCTCGAGCAGCGCTTGCTTAAGGGTCGCCACCTCAGACATGGCCCCTACAATAGCCACGATAATCCTGTCATTTTTTGCAATTGCACCTTTATATATATATATATATTTAAACAAGGTATTTCTTACCTTCCTCCTCCTCGAGCTGCTTCTTGGCACGCCCGAGCTCTTGCTCGGACTGCTCGAGGTTCTGCTTTAGCGTGTCCACTTCCGCAGTCAGTGCGGTGGACGCCAGCAGGGAAGCCTGCACACGCATATTGACTCCTTTTTGTTAGACTCCTGCGAATTTTATTTGATCCCCTATTCGGCTTTTCTTCCCGAACGCCAAACAGAGCATCAGGGGCTACTGTCTATGCGGTAATATTATTTACACATTCTTTACTTACCTCAAAGCCTGTCAAAAGGCTAGTACAAGCTTCAGTCAGTCCGCTCTTGGTGGACTGAACCTTCTGGACCACCGCACTCATAATGGTGCGGTGCTCCTCGTCGATGGAGGCGCCCTTGAGCGCCTCCAACAGATTGTCCGGCGCCTCCGGTTGGACGGGGGTCACTGGCACGGAGGGCCTGCTCCTCTTGGAAGGAGGTCGCCCGCCGGACTCTGGAACCTTTGAAGGTTCCGGAGCGGTGTCCGGCCTAGAACCGGACTTGGAGCCCTGGGAGATTTTTTCCCCGTCACCCCTGGAGTCCGGGAGGTCGCCTTGCGGCGCCTCCAGGACCACCTCCTCCTGGCTTGGAACCTGTTGGGACAACACTTCGGCGTCGTCCGTAGGGCGGGGGGAGGAAGCCGTCGGAAGCGAATTCACATCCGACGAGTCCAGTGAACCGCTCGACGACGCGTCGAGCTGGTCTTTGGGTGGGCTGCATAATCATATTCGACATAAGGGAAAGCTGTGCAATAAAGGAATACTATGAATTACTCTGGTATCCGGATACATACGATTTCGCCATGGGCTTGGCCCTGGTCGGCCACTCCTCTTCGCCATCGTCGGTGTTGGTGGAGTAGTCCGGAGGAAGGGTTTTCCCCTTCTTGGACCCTTTGGCCTCCCCAGTTGGGGCGGCCTTCCTTTTCTTCCCTTCCCCCGCTGTAGGGGGAGAGGTCTCTTCTTCCTCCTCCTTGTCTTCATGGGAGGAGTGCGTCTTGGAGCCGTCGGATGATGGATTCGACGCCTCCTGGCGCCGGGCACTCTTTCGAGTTCCCGTGGCCTTCTTCTTGGCCTTCTTCTCCGGCACCACATAAGGTGCCGGAACCAGCAGCATCGCCAAACGAGCGTCCGCTGGGCCTTCGGGAAAAGGAGCCGGACAGTTGATTTGTCCGGATGTCTCCTGCCAATCCTGTCAAAGGCAAGGGAGCTTAGATCCCGCATGGAGTCAAACTATGAAAAACTGATACCCTGTAGAAGGTAAAAATAGCTTACCGCACGAGCGTGACGCTGCGTGCTGAATCCGCGATCCTCGGTAGCGGATGCGGGGGCCTCGGCGCCTTTGGAAAGCACCTTCCAGGCATCTTCGTACGTCGTGTCGAAGAGCCTACTCAGAGTTTGGTGCCGCGCCGGGTCGAACTCCCACAGGTTGAAAGCCCGTTGTTGACACGGGAGGATCCGGCGGATGAGCATAACCTGGACTACGTTGACAAGCTTGAGCTGCTTGTCCACCAGGGTTTGGACGCATGTTTGGAGTCCGGTCAGCTCTCCTTTTTTACCCCATGACAGGCCCGTCTCTTTCCAGGACGTGAGCCGCGTTGGGGGTCTGGATTGGAACTCGGGGGCTGCGACCCACTTAGGGTCACGCGGCTCGGTGATGTAAAACCACCATGATTGCCACCCCTTCAGGGTCTCCACAAAGGAGCCCTCGAGCCATAAGATGTAGGGCATCTTGCCCACCATGGCGCCTCCGCACTCCGCCTAGTTGCCGCGCACCACCTTCGGTTTGACATTGAAAGTCTTGAGCCATAGGCCAAAATGGGGGCGGATGCGGAGGAAGGCCTCACACACGATGATAAATGCCGAGAAGTTGAGGACAAAGTTTGGGGCCAGATCATGGAAATCCAGGCCATAGTAGAACATGAGCCCCCGGACAAATGGGTGGAGAGGGAAACCCAGTCCGCGGAGGAAATGGGGGAGGAACATGTAACGCCCCGAGACCGATGTGCCAGGTGTTGTACAGTTATTCGCTGTTGTTGCCTTGTCATTGCTTGCGTGTCATGCATTGCATATCATGTCATCATGTGCATTTCATTTGCACACGTGTTCGTCTCATGCATCTGAGCATTTTCCCCGTTGTCTGTTTTGCATTCCGGCGTTCCGTTCTCCTCCGGTGGTCATTTCTACCTTTCTTTCATGTGTGGGGTGTAAACATTTCTGGATTGGACCGAGACTTGCCAAGCGGCCTTGGTTTACTACCGGTAGACCGCTTGTCAAGTTTCGTACCATTTGGACTTCGTTTGGTACTCCAACGGTTAACCGAGGGACCGAAAAGGCCTCGTGTGTGTTGCATCCCAACACCCCTCCAATTTGTCCCAAAACCCACCAAACCCTTCTCCATCATCTAGAGCGTTCGATCACGATCGCGTGGCCGAAAACCGCACCTCATTTGGACTCTCCTAGCTCCCTCTACCTATATATATGTGATCCCCTCCGAAATATTCACGGATAAACCCTAGATCCATCTTCCCCGCGCCGCTGGACATGTCCGCCCAACGGCCGGACACGTCCACCTCCTCCCGCGCCACTCAGGACGTGCCAAGTGGCATCGCCGCATCCCGCCGCCGCCGGCCCGTGCGGGCCCAGATCCACGCCGCCGCCCGGCGCACCTCGCCTTGCCGCGCGCCGCCCGAGTGCCCCGCCGCCCATCCCCGCCGCCGGCGAGCTTCCCTCGCCGTTCGCGCCGCCCGAGCCGGCTCGCTCTCCCTGCCGTCTCGCCGGCCCCGCCTCCTCCGACCGCGCCGCCGCACTTGCTCGCCGCCGCCGCCCTGCACCAGCCGCCCGGCGCCGCCTCGTCTCCCTCCCGCCGTTCGTTTCGTCGGCCGCCGCCGCCGGCGAGCGCCACCGCCTCCGCTCCACCTCGGAGCGCCACCGCCTCCGCTCCGAGCGGCACCCAGAGCGATGTAGGGCATCTTGCCCACCATGGCGCCTCCGCACTCCGCCTGGTTGCCGCGCACCACCTTCGCTTTGACATTAAAAGTCTTGAGTCATAGGCCGAAATGGGGGCGGATGCGGAGGAAGGCCTCGCACACGACGATAAACGCCGAGATGTTGAGGACAAAGTTTGGGGCCAGATCGTGGAAATCCAGGCCATAGTAGAACATGAGCCCCCGGACAAATGGGTGGAGAGGGAAACCCAGACCGCGGAGAAAATGGGGGAGGAACACCACCCTCTCATGGGGACTAGGGGTAGGGATGAGCTGCCCCCCTTCGGGAAGCCGGTGCGCAATGTCGTTGGACAAGTATTCGGCCTTCCTTAGTCTTTTGATGTGTCCCTCCGTAACGGAGGAGAGCATCCACTTGCCTCCCGCTCCGGACATAGCTGGAGAAGGTTGAGGTGGGGAGTGCGGACTTGGGCGCTGGAGCTCGAGTGCGCGAAAATGGATAGGAAAAGGAGGAAGAAGGCGTAGGTGAAAAGGTGGATCCTTATCCGCCTATATGGGTGTACGCGACTATGCGTCCCCACCAGCCTAGTAAAACTTGCTTATCTCCCAAGCGACGTAATCAATGGCGCGGTTGGGTTACCCATGCCCGTATTGATGAGAATCCCGGAATAAGGGGACACGATCTCTGCTTTAACAAGACGTGCCAAGGAAACCGCCTCGCATAACACGCTGAGATGGGACAGTAAAAATAAAAGCTTGGCCGTGCTGTGATGTCACACTACGGAATACGTCAACAGATTAGATTTGTGTAAATATTATTCTCTCTATGGCAATATGTGGAAACTTATTTTGCAGAGCCGGACACTATCTTTGTGTTCAAAATCTTCTATGAAGTACTTGGAGGAGGAACCCTCCTTGCAATGTCGAAGACAATCTGTGCGCCGGACTCATCGTCATTGAAGCCTGGTTCAGGGGCTACTGAGGGAGTCCTGGATTAGGGGGTGTCCGGATGGCCGGACTATACCTTCAGCCGGACTCCTGGACTATGAAGATACAAGATTGAAGACTTCGTCCCGTGTCCGGAAGGAACTTTCCTTGGCGTGGAAGGCAAGCTTGGCGATACGGATATGTAGATCTCCTACCATTGTAACCGACTCAATGTAACCCTAACCCTATCCGGTGTCTATATAAACCGGAGGGTTTTAGTCCGTAGGACAACACATTCATACAGAACAACAATCATACCATAGGCTAGCTTCTAGGGTTTAGCCTCTCCGATCTCGTGGTAGATCTACTCTTGTACTACCCATATCATCAATATTAATCAAGCAGGACGTAGGGTTTTACCTCCATCAAGAGGGCCCGAACCTGGGTAAAACTTCGTGTCCCTTGCCTCCTGTTACCATCCGGCCTAGACGCACAGTTCGGGACCCCCTACCCGAGATCCGCCGGTTTTGACACCGACAGGCACATCTTCCCATTGCAAGATAAATAGATCAAGTTGGCGAAACAAAACCCAAATATCGGAGAAGAAATATGAGGCTATAAGAGATCATGCATATAAGAGATCAAAGAAACTCAAATAACTTTCATGGATATAAATGAAGGAAATATGCCTAGAGGCAATAATAAAGTTGTTATTTATATTTCCTTATATCATGATAAACATTTATTATTCATGGTAGAATTGTATTAACCGGAAACTTAGTACATGTGTGAATACATAGACAAATAGAGTGTCACTAGTATGCCTCTACTTGACTAGCTCGTTAATCAAAGATGGTTAAGTTTCCTAGCCATAGACATGAGTTGTCATTTGATGAACGGGATCACATCATTAGAGAATGATGTGATTGACTTGAACCATCCGTTAGCTTAGCACTATGATCGTTTAGTTTATTGCTATTGCTTTCTCCATAACTTATACACGTTCCTATGACTATGAGATTATGCAACTCCCGAATACCGGAGGAACACTTAGTGTGCTATCAAACGTCATAACGTGACTGGGTGATTATAAATATGCTCTATAGGTGTCTCCGATGGTGTTTGTTGAGTTGGCATAGATCGAGATTAGGATTTGTCACTCCGATTGTCGGAGAGGTATTTCTAGGCCCTCTCTGTAATGTACATCACTATAAGCCTTGCAAGCAATGTGACTAATGAGTTAGTTGTGGGTTGTTGCATTATGAAACGAGTAAATAGACTTGTCGGTAACGAGATTGAACTAGATATGATGATACCGACGATCGAATCTCGGGCAAGTAACATACTGATGACAAAGGAAACAACGTATGTTGTTATGTGGTTTGACCGATAAAGATCTTCGTAGAATATGTAGGAACCAATATGAGAATCCAGGTTCCGCTATTGGTTATTGACTGGAGATGAGTCTCAGTCATGTCTACATAGTTCTCGAACCCGTAGGGTCCGCACGCTTAACGTTCGATGACGGTCGGTATTATGAGTTTATTTTGATGTTCTGAAGGTAGTTCAGAGTTCCGTATGTGATCACGGACATGACGAGGAGTCTCGAAATGGCCGAGACATGAATATTGATATATTGGAAGGTTATGTTTGGACACCGAAAAGGTTTCAGGTGAGTTCGGACATATAGCGGAGTATCGGGGGGTTACCGAAACCCCCCGGGTGCTAAATGGGCCTACATGGGATTTAGTGGGAGAAAGAGGAGGCGGCCAAGAGGTGGGGGCGCGCCTCCCCCTCCCAATTCGCCCCCAAGCCCAATCCAAATTGGGAGGGGGGCCAGCCCCCCTTTCCTTCCTCTCCTCTTCCCCTTCCTTCCCCCTCCTATTAGGACTAGGAAAGGGGGGAAACCTACTCCTAGTAGGAGTAGGAATCCCCCTTTTGGGCGCACCATGAGGGCCGGCCGGCCCCTCCTCCCCTCCTTTATATACGGGGGAGGGGGGCACCCCATAGACACACAAGTTGACAATTGTCTTAGCCGTGTGCGGTGCCCCCTCCACAGATTTCCACCTCGGTCATATCGTTGTAGAGCTTAGACGAAGCCCCGCGTCGGTAACTTCATCATCACCGTCACCTCGCTGTCGTGCTGACAAAACTCTCCCTCGGCCTCAGCTGGATCAAGAGTACGAGGGACGTCACCGAGCTGAACATGTGCAGATCGTAGAGGTTCCGTGCGTTCGGTACTTGGATCGGTTGGATCTCAAAGATGTTTGACTACATTAACCGCGTTGCTAAACACTTCCGCTTTCGGTCTACGAGGGTACGTGGACACACTCTCCCTGCTCGTTGCTATGCATCACCTAGATGGATCTTGCATGTGCGTAGGAATTTTTTTTGAAATTACTGCGTTCCCTAACAATAAAAGATAGATCTGATCATAAACTCAAAGTTCATCGATCCCAACCAACACACCATAAAAGAGTTACATCATATGGATCTCCAAGAGACCATTGTATTGAGAATCAAGAGGGAGAGATGAAGCCATCTAACTACTAACTACGGACACGAAGGTCTACAAAGAACTACTCACGCATCATCGGAGAGGCACTAATGCAAGTGGTGAACCCCATCCGAGATGGTGTCTAGATTGGATCTGGTGTCTCTGCACTCTGAGGCGGCTGGATGAATATTTCGTCGACTCCCCTAGGGTTTTGAGAATATTGGGGTATTTATAGAGCAAAGAGGCTGTCCGGGGGGCACTCGAGGTGGGCACTGTTGGGGAACGTAGTAATTTCAAAAATATTCCTACACACACGCAAGATCATGGTGATGCATAGCAACGAGAGGGGAGAGTGTTGTCTACGTACCCTCATAGACCGGAAGCGGAAGCGTTAGCACAACGCGGTTGATGTAGTCGTACGTCTTCACGACCCGACCGATCAAGCACCGAAACTACGACACCTCTGAGTTCTAGCACACGTTCAGATCGATGACGATCCCCGGACTCCGATCCAACAAAGTGTTGGGGATGAGTTCCGTCAGCACGACGGCGTGGTGACGATCTTGATGTTTTACCGTCGCAGGGCTTCGCCTAAGCACCGCTACAATATTATCGAGGACTATGGTGGAGGGGGGCACCGCACACGGCTAAGAGATCAATGATCAACTGTTGTGTCTATGGGGTGCCCCCCTGCCCCTGTATATAAAGGAGTGGAGGAGGGGGCCAGCCAAGGTGGGTGGCACGCCCTAGGGGGGAGTCCAACTCCCACCGGGAGTAGGACTCCCCTTTTTCCTATTAGGAGTAGGAGAGGGAAGGAAGAGGAAGGAGGGAGGAAGGAAAGGGGGGCCGGCCCCCCTCCCAATTCGGATTGGGCTTGGGGGGGGCGCCCCCTCCCTTGCTCCTTTCCCCTCCTTTCCACTAAGGCCCAATAAGGCCCATATACCTCCCGGGGGGTTCCGATAACCTCCCGGTGATCCGGTATTGTCTTAATCTCACCCGGAACCTTTCCGGTGTCCAAATATAGTCGTCCAATATATCGATCTTTATGTCTCAACCATTTCGAGACTCCTCGTCAAGTCCGTGATCACATCCGGGACTCCGAACAACCTTCGGTACATCAAAATATTTATACTCATAATGAAACTGTCATCGTAACGTTAAGCGTGCGGACCCTACGGGTTCGAGAACAATGTAGACATGACCGAGACACGTCTCCAGTCAATAACCAATAGCGGAACCTGGATGCTCATATTGGCTCCTACATATTCTACGAAGATCTTTATCGGTCAGACCGCATAACAACATACGTTTGTTCCCTTTGTCATCGGTATGTTACTTGCCCGAGATTCGATCGTCGGTATCTCAATACCTAGTTCAATCTCGTTACCGGCAAGTCTCTTTACTCGTTCTGTAATACATCATCTTGCAACTAAATTATTAGTTGCATTGCTTGCAAGGCTTAAGTGATGTGCATTACCGAGAGGGCCCAGAGATACCTCTCCGACAATCGGAGTGACAAATCCTAATCTCGAAATACGCCAACCCAACATGTACCTTTGGAGACACCTGTAGATCACCTTTATAATCACCCAATTACTTGTGACGTTTGGTAGCACACAAAGTGTTCCTCCGGTAAACGGGAGTTGCATAATCTCATAGTCATAGGAACATGTATAAGTCATGAAGAAAGCAATAGCAACATACTAAACGATCGGGTGCTAAGCTAATGGAATGGGTCATGTCAATCACATCATTCTCCTAATGATTTGATCCCGTTAATCAAATGACAACTCATGTCTATGGTTAGGAAACATAACCATCTTCGATTAACGAGCTAGTCAAGTAGAGGCATACTAGTGACACTTTGTTTGTCTATGTATTCACACAAGTATTATGTTTCCGGTTAATACAATTCTAGCATGAATAATAAACATTTATCATGATATAAGGAAATAAATAATAACTTTATTATTGCCTCTAGGGCATATTTCCTTCAGTCTCCCACTTGCACTAGAGTCAATAATCTAGATTACACAGTAATGATTCTAACACCCATGGAGCCTTGGTGCTGGTCATGTTTTGCTCGTGGAAGAGGCTTAGTCAATGGGTCTGCTACATTCAGATCCGTATGTATCTTGCAAATCTCTATGTCTCCCACCTGGACTAGATCACGGATGGAATTGAAGCGTCTCTTGATGTGCTTGGTTCTCTTGTGAAATATGGATTCCTTTGCCAAGGCAATTGCACCAGTATTGTCACAAAAGATTTTCATTGGACCCGATGCACTAGGTATGACACCTAGATCGGATATGAACTCCTTCATCCAGACTCCTTCGTTTGCTGCTTCCGAAGCAGCTATGTACTCCGCTTCACATGTAGATCCCGCCACGACGCTTTGTTTAGAACTGCACCAACTGACAGCTCCACCGTTTAATGTAAATACGTATCCGGTTTGCGATTTAGAATCATCCGGATCAGTGTCAAAGCTTGCATCAACGTAACCATTTACGATGAGCTCTTTGTCACCTCCATATACGAGAAACATATCCTTAGTCCTTTTCAGGTATTTCAGGATGTTCTTGACCGCTGTCCAGTGATCCACTCCTGGATTACTTTGGTACCTCCCTGCTAGACTTATAGCAAGGCACACATCAGGTCTGGTACACAGCATTGCATACATGATAGAGCCTATGGCTGAAGCATAGGGAACATCTTTCATTTTCTCTCTATCTTCTGCAGTGGTCGGGCATTGAGTCTTACTCAACTTCACACCTTGTAACACAGGCAAGAATCCTTTCTTTGCTTGATCCATTTTGAACTTCTTCAAAACTTTGTCAAGGTATGTGCTTTGTGAAAGTCCAATTAAGCGTCTTGATCTATCTCTATAGATCTTAATGCCCAATATGTAAGCAGCTTCACCGAGGTCTTTCATTGAAAAACTCTGATTCAAGTATCCCTTTATGCTATCCATAAATTCTATATCATTTCCGATTAGCAATATGTCATCCACATATAATATCAGAAATGCTACAGAGCTCCCACTCACTTTCTTGTAAATACAGGCTTCCCCAAAAGTCTGTATAAAACCAAATGCTTTGATCACACTATCAAAGCATTTATTCCAACTCCAAGATGCTTGCACCAGTCCATAAATGGATCGCTGGAGCTTGCACACTTTGTTAGCTCCCTTTGGATCGACAAAACCTTCCGGCTGCATCATATACAACTCTTCTTCCAGAAATCCGTTCAGGAATGCAGTTTTGACATCCATCTGCCAAATTTCATAATCATAAAATGCGGCAATTGCTAACATGATTCGGACAGACTTAAGCATCGCTACGGGTGAGAAGGTCTCATCATAGTCAATCCCTTGAACTTGTCGAAAACCTTTTGCGACAAGTCGAGCTTCGTAGACAGTAACATTACCGTCAGCGTCAATCTTCTTCTTGAAGATCCATTTATTGTCAATTGCTTGCCGATCATTGGGCAAGTCAACCAAAGTCCACACTTTGTTCTCATACATGGATCCCATCTCAGATTTCATGGCTTCAAGCCATTTTGCGGAATCTGGGCTCACCATCGCTTCTTCATAGTTCGTAGGTTCATCATGATCTAGTAGCATGACTTCCAGAATGGGATTACCGTACCACTCTGGTGCGGACTTACTCTGGTTGATCTACGAGGTTCAGTAGTAACTTGTTCTGAAGTTTCATGATCATCATCATCAACTTCCTCACTAATTGGTGTAGGTGTCACAAAAACTGGTTTTTGTGATGTACTACTTTCCAATAAGGGAGCAGGTACAGTTACCTCATCAAGTTCTACTTTCCTCCCACTCACTTCTTTCAAGAGAAACTCCTTCTCTAGAAAGGATCCATTCTTAGCAACAAATGTCTTGCCTTCGGATCTGTGATAGAAGGTGTACCCAACAGTCTCCTTCGGGTATCCTATGAAGACACATTTCTCCGATTTGGGTTCGAGCTTATCAGGTTGAAGCTTTTTCACATAAGCATCGCAAACCCAAACTTTCAGAAACAACAACTTTGGTTTCTTGCCAAACCATAGTTCATAAGGCGTCGTCTCAACGGATTTTGATGGTGCCCTATTTAACGTGAATGGGGCCGTCTCTAAAGCATAACCCCAAAACGATAGCGGTAAATCTATAAGAGACATCAAAGATCGCACCATATCAAGTAAAGTACGATTACGATGTTCGGACACACCATTACGCTGTGGTGTTCCGGGTGGCGTGAGTTGCGAAACTATTCTGCATTGTTTCAAATGTAAACCAAACTCGTAACTCAAATATTCTCCTCCACGATCAGATCGTAGAAACTTTATTTTCTTGTTACGATGGTTTTCAACTTCACTCTGAAATTCTTTGAACTTTTCAAATGTTTCAGACTTATGTTTCATTAAGTAGATATACCCATATCTGCTTAAATCATCTGTGAAGGTGAGAAAATAACGATATCCGCCACGAGCTTCAACACATTGGACCACATACATCTGTATGTATGATTTCCAACAAATCTTTTGCTCTCTCCATAGTACCGGAGAACGGCGTTTTAGTCATCTTGCCCATGAGGCACGGTTCGCAAGTACCAAGTGATTCACAATCAAGTGGTTCCAAAAGTCCATCAGTATGGAGTTTCTTCATGTGCTTTACACCGATATGACCTAAACGACAGTGCCACAAATAAGTTGCACTATCATTATCAACTCTGCATCTTTTGGCTTCAACATTATGAATATGTGTATCACTACTATCGAGATTCATCAAAAATAGACCACTCTTCAAGGGTGCATGACCATAAAAGATATTACTCATATAAATAGAACAACCATTATTCTCTGATTTAAATGAATAACCGTCTCGCATCAAACAATATCCAGATATAATGTTCATGCTCAACGCTGGCACCAAATAACAATTACTTAGGTCTAATACTAATCCCGATGGTAGATGTAGAGGTAGTGTGCCGACCGCGATCACATCGACTTTGGAACCATTTCCCACGTGCATCGTCACCTCGTCCTTCGCCAGTGTTCGCTTAATCCGTAGTCCCTATTTCGAGTTGCAAATATTAGCAACAGAACCAGTATCAAATACCCAGGTGCTACTGCGAGCTCTAGTAAGGTACACATCAATAACATGTATATCACATGTACCTTTGTTCACCTTGCCATCCTTCTTATCCGCCAAATACTTGGGGCAGTTCCGTTTCCAGTGACCAGTCTACTTGCAGTAGAAGCACTCAGTTTCAGGCTTAGGTCCAGACTTGGGTTTCTTCTCTTGAGCAGCAACTTGCTTGCTGTTTTTCTTGAAGTTCCCCTTCTTCTTCCCCTTGCCCTTTTTCTTGAAACTAGTGGTCTTGTTGACCATCAACACTTGATGCTCCTTCTTGATTTCTACCTCCGCGGCTTTTAGCATTGCGAAGAGCTCGGGAATTGTCTTATCCATCCCTTGCATATTATAGTTCATCACGAAGCTCTTGTAGCTAGGTGGAAGTGATTGGAGAATTCTGTCAATGACGCAATCATCTGGAAGATTAACTCCAAGTTGAATTAAGTGATTATTATACCCAGACATTTTGAGTATATGCTCACTGACAGAACTGTTCTCCTCCATCTTGCAGCTATAGAACTTATTGGAGACTTCATATCTCTCAATCAGGGCATTTGCTTGAAATATTAGCTTCAACTCCTGGAACATCTCATATGCTCCATGACGTTCAAAACGTCGTTGAAGTCCCGATTCTAAGCCGTAAAGCATGGCACACTGAACTATCAAGTAGTCATCAGCTTTGCACTGCCAGACGTTCATAACATCTGGTGTTGTTCGAGCAGCAGGCCTGGCACCCAGCGGTGCTTCCAGGATGTAATTCTTCTGTGCAGCAATGAGGATAATCCTCAAGTTACGGACCCAGTCCATATAATTGCTACCATCACCTTTCAACTTTGCTTTCTTAAGGAACGCATTAAAATTCAACGGAACAACAGCACGGGCCATCTATCTACAATCAAACATAAACAAGCAAGATACTATCAGGTACTAAGTTCATGATAAATTTAAGTTCAGTTAATCATATTACTTAAGAACTCCCACTTAGAAAGACATCCCTCTAATCTTCTAAGTGATCACGTGATCCAAATCAACTAAACCATAACCGATCATCACGTGAAATGGAGTGGTTTTCAATGGTGAACATCACTATGTTGATCATATCTACTATATGATTCACGCTCGACCTTTCGGTCTCAGTGTTCCGAGGCCATATCTGCATATGCTAGGCTCGTCAAGTTTAACCTGAGTATTCTGCGTGTGCAAAACTGGCTTGCACCCATTGTAGATGGACGTAGAGCTTATCACACCCGATCATCACGTGGTGTCTGGGCACGATGAACTTTGGCAATGGTGCATACTCTGGGAGAACACTTTTATCTTGAAATTTAGTGAGAGATCATCTTATAATGCTACTGTCAATCAAAGCAAGATAAGATGCATAAAAGATAAACATCACATGCAATCAATATAAGTGATGTGATATGGCCATCATCATCTTGTGCTTGTGATCTCCATCTCCGAAGCATCGTCATGATCACCATCGTCACCAGTGCGACACCTTGATCTCCATTGTAGCATCATTGTCGTCTCTCCAATCTTATGCTTCCACGACTATCGCTCCCGCTTAGTGATAAAGTAAAGCATTACAGCGCAATTGCACTGCATACAATAAAGCGACAACCATATGGCTCCTGCCAGTTGCCGATAACTTGGTTACAAAACATGATCATCTCATACAATAAAATTTAGCATCATGTCTTGACCATATCACATCACTACATGCCCTGCAAAAACAAGTTAGACGTCCTCTACTTTGTTGTTGCAAGTTTTACGTGGCTGCTACAGGCTTAGCAAGAACCGTTCTTACCTACGCATCAAAACCACAACGATAGTTTGTCAAGTTGGTGCTGTTTTAACCTTCGCAAGGACCGGGCGTAGCCACACTCGGTTCAACTAAAGTTGGAGAAACTGACACCCGCCAGCCACCTGTGTGCAAAGCACGTCGGTAGAACCAGTCTCGCGTAAGCGTACGCGTAATTTCGGTCCAGGCTGCTTCATCCAAAAATACCGTCGAACTAAAGTATGACATGCTGGTAAGCAGTATGACTTATATCGCCCACAACTCACTTGTGTTCTACTCGTGTGTATAACATCAACGCATAAAACCTAGGCTCGGATGCCACTGTTGGGGAACATAGTAATTTCAAAAATATTCCTACGCACACGCAAGATCATGGTGATGCATAGCAACGAGAGGGGAGAGTGTTGTCTACGTACCCTCGTAACCGGAAGCAGAAGCGTTAGAACAACGCGGTTGATGTAGTCGTACGTCTTCACGGCCCGACCGATCAAGCACCGAAACTACGGCACCTCCGAGTTCTAGCACACGTTCATCTCGATGACGATCCCCGGACTCCGATCCAGCAAAGTGTCAGGGATGAGTTCCGTCAGCACGACGGCGTAGTGACGATCTTGATGTTTTACCGTCGCAGGGCTTCGCCTAAGCACCGCTACAATATTATCGAGGACTATGGTGGAGAGGGCACCACACATGGCTAAGAGATCAATGATCAACTGTTGTGTCTATGGGGTGCCCCCCTGCCCCCGTATATAAAGGAGTGGAGGAGGGGGCGGCCAAGGAGGGTGGCGCGCCCTAGGGGGGAGTCCAACTCCCACCGGGAGTAGGACTCCCCTTTTTCCTATTAGGAGTAGGAGAGGGAAGGAAGAGGAAGGAGGGAGGAAGGAAAGGGGGGCCGGCCCCCCTCCCAATTCGGATTGGGCTTGGGGGGGGCCCTCCCTTGCTCCTTTCCCCTTGTCGGTGTCAAAACCGGCGGATCTCGGGTAGGGGGTCCCGAACTGTGCGTCTAGGCCGGATGGTAACACGAGGCAGGGAACACTTTGTTTTACCCAGGTTCGGGCCCTCTCGATGGAGGTAATACCCTACTCCTGCTTGATTAATATTGATGATATGGGTAGTACAAGAGTAGATCTACCACGAGATCAAGGAGGCTAAACCCTAGAAGCTAGCCTGTGGTATGATTGTTGTATATATTGTATGTCTATCGACTAGCCTGGCCTCGGTTTATATAATGCACCGGAGGCCTAGGATAACAAGAGTCCTAGCCGAATACGCCGGTGGGGAGAAGTCCTTGTCTTGATCGCCAAGTCTTGTGGAATCTTCCTTGTATGCGGTAGCCGTCCGAACTGGCCCATGAGTATACGGCCACGGGGGTCCTCGGCCCAATCTAATAGATCGGGAGACGACGTGGTGAGTACCCCCTAGTCCAGGACACCGTTAGTAGCCCCCTGAACCGGTCTTCAAGTTAGGGATGCTCCTCGATTCTTCCGAACTGTTCTTCATCTTCGGTTGCCGGTCTTGAAAACTGGTTCAACAAATCTTCTTTATCTTCGATCTTGAGGATCGCCGAAATGCATTCGACGAGTTTACACGTCGGGTATCCGAGGAGCCCCTTTAAGTTTCCGGCCTTTATCAATGCCTTGTTTATTTTTATGCCACACCTCGGGTTTGAAGTTGTTCCCGGGAGGCAGGGTCCTCTTGCATCCGAGCTCCAACGCCGGACTGCATTCGAGGTATCTTTTGCAGCCGAGCACCAACGCCGGACCGCTTCCCAGCTCTAGAGCCGGAATGTATCCGAGCTCCAACGCCGGACTATGTATCCGAACTCCAACGCCGGACTGTATATCCGAGCTCCAACGCCGGACTGTGTCCAGGCTCCAATGCCGGACTATATCCGAGGTGTCATATCACCTTGGTTCAAAAAAGTTGAAGGAGTTTAGCCGAGCTTAATGTCGGAAATGCCCTCTATGGAGCCAGCCACTAGCGCCCGAGCTTTATGCCGGACTGCTTCCGAGGTGGTGCACCACCCCGACTGCGGGCCGATTTTTTGTCAATATTTTTTATTGGTGCAATTTATTCTCTGCCGAGATATATAGCCAGTAGCCCTCAAGGTGTGTATCGGTCTAAAACCCGAGATGCACATGAAGGATGACATAAGACCGCTGATCCCAGTAGCCGCTGAGACTCAGGTTGATTTGCAAAATCGTCCTGAGGATCAAGTCCTAGCTCGGCAGAATACTTCGGGACACAAAAGCGGCGTGCTCAGTCCTCAAGACTCAGGTTGGGTGCGGCCGACCAACCTGAGGATCAAAATCTCCTCAGAAACTATATTGCACATAAAATTTTCTGCATTGGACAAGCAATGCAGTAGCCCCCGAGACACTGGTCGGGTGGCAACACCAGATCAGGGGATCGATGTGCCCCTTTAATATTTGTAAATAATAAGCCCGAAGCCCAGTAGCCCCCGAGCCTTAATGCGGGCACGGGTGGCTGAATTAAGGATCAATATCCATAGTAAAATCACAAATTATGTGTAATGACTCTATGTATCCAAGTACTTTACGTCATTAATGCTCGGATCCGCATTGTACAAAACTTTGTTGACCGACCATCGGCTTCCACCTCCTTGGCCAGTAGCTGAGGAGTGTTTGTCCTACTTTATAAAGCCTTTATGAGGGCAAAGATTTACGACAAACAAGGCAATCTGGCCACACGGTTTTATAAACAAAGGTACGCAGAGAGATATGTTATATTACTGTTTAACAGAAGAAATGTATTCCAAAGAAAATAGTCCCGCTATCGGTTCCTTTCTTTGGGTTGTCATGCTAAGCATGATCATGAAACCTCAGCTCGAATGTAAGAGCAAAATATCGAGGATTTAGTTTGGGAGGCCAGTTAATAGCCCCCGGTAGTGTTCGGCGACAGTCGAGGTCAAGCCGTAAACACTTCGGCCAATGTTATGAATGGCCCGTCATAGTCATCGGATCGTTGACCAGTTTACGCTTATTGTGACAGTCAGTTTTCGGCTTTCTCCACTAAGGTGCTTAACCATGTGAGCTGGAAGCACAATCGCAGCGGTTCTCCCTTTGCACGCCTAGCCGAACAAAACGGAACGTAGGAAGCAAGTGCAGGAGCCGGGCAACCCAACTATTGACCGAAGACACAATTCGAAACCGATGCATATATAGCAATATCTGAGAATGTTTTTGCCGAATCCCTAAAGGTGTCCGGCGTTGCACTGCGAGACTAATGCTGGAAAAGCACAAATAGTTTAAAAGTGACAAAAAGCTTGGAAAACCAAGAAACGTCAGTAAAAACATGACGTCCGAACAAGATCAAGTGTTCGGTGCCAATCCGAAAATTGGTCTTAGAAAAAAGAAGTGCTTCTGCCGTCCTTTAACATGACACATCCTATCTCAAGACTTCGAGCGGGTCAGCCTACGGCTTCAACCTCCTATCCCGAGGGCGGAGTACTTCTCATTAGGCCAGTTTAGCAAACTAAACTCTAGCGGCTTTGAGAGAGAAATTAGGCTCCCCGGCTAGTGACCGCACACTCGCGTCGAAAAAAGGAGTGACAAATAATAATAATAGAACTTTGCAACGACTGAGAAGAAGAACACTTATTATAAAACGGCTCAAATAAACTTAAGAGCCCCCAAGTGACTTGGGTAGAAGAATGATTGCATGTACCGAAGTACTTATATCATATCTATGTTCAACCGAACTTTAAACGCGCCTTAACCGACCGTCGGCTTCTCCCTCTTTGGTTAAGGACCGAAAAGTGTTATGTACTCCATCGGTCGAGAATATCGACGGTGTTTCCAATAACCAGGCAATCAGGCCATAAGGCTGTAACAGACAAAGCGCGGTCAGGGAACTTATGCTATATTACTGTGAAGAGTAAGAAGCATCTTGGAAGAAAATAGTACCCCCACCGATACCTTTCTTCGGTGCTCATTGTTATTATGAGACTTGTGCAATAGATTTTTTGTACTCATGAGTTCCGTTGTGTGCCGACCATCATTGAATAACTATAAGAGCGCTAGCTTTTGGCTTCACCTAGTCTGAGGTCCGGCTCGGGTGACCCGATCGTGACAATCGCAGAGGTGCTCCCTTTACTCCCTAGCCGAACAATCGGGAATGTAGGGGTAAACACAGGAGCGAGGCAACCCAGCTTGCAAATCGCTTAAGTCAATGTGGTGCATATTGTGGCGTAATACACGAACAAGGAACGAAGCCGTACAAGTATAATCATATGCAATAGGAAAAGCTTCATAAAGGAAGCCCCCAAGTAAACGGGGTATTTGAATTTATGCGTCACAAACAAAGTTTGGACAAGGAAATTTTTTAGAAGCAACTTTTTTCCAAAAAAGTATAATGCTTGGTCGAGCCGAACACAAGTTAAAAATTTAAAACTTTGAGCGTGAAGGCAACTTAGCTGGTTAATGTGTTCGGTATTGATGACGCGGTCCGAGCTTGATGTGGGACAAGGTGCCATCCCCCAAGCCGGTCCCGAGGTGGCGAAGCAAAGAGCTCGGCACTCCGAAGTGGTGACATAGCACGGTCAATGCAGGCCGGCAGAGTGATGCCGAAGTCCCCGGCATGGTGTAATGAAGTGTTGACGAAGCCCCCCGTCCAGCCGAGGTGACGCCAAAGGATATAGTCCGGCTGGGTTATTTTCTTGTGCACAAAAAATAGTGCAAACCGGAGATAATAGTAATAATAATAATAATTAAAAAAATTATTGCATAATAAATAATTTATGCAAAGTGAGTAATAAAAGAAGTATGGCCTGGCGCCGAAGTCAATGTCGATGCAGGGCGTCGGCGTGATGCGGTAAGGGCGTGGCAAAGCCTGAATTAACAGGTCGGTCCGAGTTCCGGATGCGGCGTTCGCCGGACTATGTAGGGAGACTGACCGGACCACCATGCGACTGTCGTTGATGCGGCCACCATTTGATAGACCTGTGTACATATGATGGACAAACCAGAGTAATAATTCCTTAGGAAAAATTGAACCCAAACAAGCAAAAAATACTAGGATTAATAGCACCTGGTTTATTTGTTATAGCAATCCGAAGGAAGGTGATTCCCAAGACTCGATCCGCACACCCGTTACCGGAGTAGGTTGATGAAGAGATGATGAAGCCCCCGGTCCAGCCGAGATGTCGAAGTAGGTCGGCGTGATGGACACCGGCTCGGAGGAGCAATAGTGCGGCCCTGCCGATGCAGGTCATGACGTGGTCAATGCCGGCTTGATGAAGTGACCGTGCGGCGATGCCGGTGTGCCCGCTCCGTGTAACCCGTGGGGCGGCAATGTTGGCGATGATTTATCCTTCGCGATGTCGGGCTCTTGTTCGGCTTGCCGAGATGATGATCCGAAGAAGTTGAGCTCGGCTCAACAAAGTGACGCCGTGTCTAGCGCAGGTCGGCAGCCGTGGAGTAATATTGCCGGACTGGTTTGACACCAGCATGATGTTGAAGATCATGTTCAAAAAATCTTACAGTTAGTGGGATGTGTCCGGGAACAAAACACAATACCCCATACAAAAAATTCCTTCAAAAAGGAAGTCCGAAATCCCGTTCATAAAAAAGACGAACTCGGGTCGGATTCGTTTTCGCACAGAAAACAGATCCGAAAAGTGATGCACTAATCGGAAGGTTTCCGGAGTTTGGACGGTCGGATCGATCTGAAATTTGGAGGGTTGGTAGATATAGGAATTCCGCAGCCGATCAACGGTTGGATCTTCCAAAAGACGTCCGAGATAGAAGCTGGACACCACGCCCTAAACTCGTTCAGATTCCCGTCCAGATTTGACAGGGCTCTGGTATATCGTGGATTGCCAGAGATTCCTCCATCGGAACTCGACGAAATTTTCCAGGGTTGTTGTAGACTCAATTCTGCACAATTCCACCAAAGCGATCGTCAAAGCGATACTCGGGGAGGTGGTGGTGACAGATACGAGTTCGCTGTCCAGAAAAACAGTACGGTCGCTTGAGGGCAATGTTGACGTTGAGCCCCCGAGCTCCATAGATGATTCCTCCGTGATCTTGATAGAGATCGGAGTTGATGTTTGATGAAGACCGTCGTCCGGGCATGGTGATCCGAACACGGGGTGCAATTCTTGGTCGAACCAAGGTGACCAGTCGAGCTGGTGACGAAGATGCCGAAGTCGCAGTTGATCTGCAGGCGAGCCATCGATCCTTTTGTCGATCACACAGGGAACTCTCAATGAAAGCACCAATGTCGGTGTCAAAATCGGCGGATCTCGGGTAGGGGGTCCCGAACTGTGCGTCTAGGCCGAATGGTAACAGGAGGCAGGGAACACTTTGTTTTACCTAGGTTCGGGCCCTCTCAACGGAGGTAATACCCTACTCCTGCTTGATTAATATTGATGATATGGGTAGTACAAGAGTAGATCTACCACGAGATCAAGGAGGCTAAACCCTAGAAGTTAGCCTATGGTATGATTGTTGTATATATTGTATGTCTATCGACTAGCCTGACCTCGGTTTATATAATGCACCGGAGGCCTAGGATAACAAGAGTCCTAGCCGAATACACCGGTGGGGAGAAGTCCTTGTCTTGATCGCCAAGTCTTGTGGAATCTTCCTTGTATGCGGTAGCCGTCCGAACTGGCCCATGAGTATACGGCCACGGGGGTCCTCAGCCCAATCTAATAGATCGGGAGACGACGTGGTGAGTACCCCCTAGTCCAGGACACCGTCACCCCTCCTTTCCACTAAGGCCCAATAAGGCCCATATACCTCCTGGGGGGTTCCGATAACCTCCCGGTGATCCGGTATTGTCCTAATCTCACCCGGAACCTTTCCGGTGTCCAAATATAGTCGTCCAATATATCGATCTTTATGTCTCGACCATTTCGAGACTCCTCGTCAAGTCCGTGATCACATCCGGGATTATGAACAACCTTCGATACATCAAAATATATAAACTCATAATGAAACTGTCATCGTAACGTTAAGCGTGCGGACCCTACGAGTTCGAGAACAATGTAGACATGACCGAGACATGTCTCCGGTCAATAACCAATAGCGGAACCTGGATGCTCATATTGGCTCCTACATATTCTACGAAGATCTTTATCGGTCAGACCGCATAACAACATACGTTTGTTCCCTTTATCATCGGTATGTTACTTGCCCGAGATTCGATCGTCGGTATCTCAATACCTAGTTCAATCTCGTTACCGGCAAGTCTCTTTACTCGTTCTGTAATACATCATCTTGCAACTAACTTATTAGTTGCATTGCTTGCAAGGCTTAAGTGATGTGCATTACCGAGAGGGCCCAGATATACCTCTCCGACAATCGGAGTGACAAATCCTAATCTCGAAATACGTCAACCCAACATGTACCTTTGGAGACACCTGTAGAGCACCTTTATAATCACCCAGTTACGTTGTGACGTTTGGTAGCACACAAAGTGTTCCTCCGGTAAACGGGAGTTGCATAATCTCATAGTCATAGGAACATGTATAAGTCATGAAGAAAGCAATAGCAACATACTAAACGATCGGGTGCTAAGCTAATGGAATGGGTCATGTCAATCACATCATTCTCCTAATGATGTGATCCCGTTAATCAAATGACAACTCATGTCTATGGTTAGGAAACATAACCATCTTCGATTAACGAGCTAGTCAAGTAGAGGCATACTAGTGACACTTTGTTTGTCTATGTATTCACACAAGTATTATGTTTCCGGTTAATACAATTCTAGCATGAATAATAAACATTTATCATGATATAAGGAAATAAATAATAACTTTATTATTGGCTCTAGGGCATATTTCCTTCAGGCACAACCCACTAGGGCGCGCCAGGAGGCCCAAGCGCGCCCTGGTGGGTTTTCCCCTCCTCGAGACTCCCCCAGGTGCAACCAGGGCCCAATATCTTCCATCTGGTCCATAAAAATCTCCGTAAAGTTTCGTGGCATTTGGACTCCGTTTGATATTGATTTTCTGTGATGTAAAAAAAACATGGAAAAAACAGCAACTGGCACTTGGCACTATGTCAATAGGTTAGTACCAAAAAACGATATAAAATGATTATAAAACATCCAAGATTGATAATAAAACAACATTGAACAAAAAATATAGATATGTTGGAGATGTATCAGAGATCTAGGCGTGGAAACCACACCGTGAGGGTTTTGATCGTTGATCGATGCTTCCATTGATACTTTTTTATCACAAAGCTGGACATGTATAGGCCATCAATGTCGGTACTAAAACCGGCAGATCTCGGGTAGGGGGTCCCAAGCTGTGGTTCCTGGAACGATGGTGAACAGGAGACAAGGGAGACAGTCTTTACCCAGGTTCAGGCCCTCTCAATGAGGTAAAACCCTACGTCATGCTTGATTATATTGATGAAGGAGTATCAAATACGGGTTGATCTACCCCCGAGATCGTATGTTGTGTTCTAAACCCTAAGGCTAGTAATTGCGATTGCCTCTCTACAGATCAAACCCTCCGGCTTATATAGGCAGCAGCCACCAGGGGTTTCTAGGGGTACACATGGTCAGTTGCCAACTAGGAATAAACACAAGCGTCAGTTGGAGTTGTCCTTGAAGTGTACGCCAAGTCTTCGGTAGTTCTCGTCTTGATCACGATTGGGTTTGAGGCCTCCAGAGTCCTTCCTTGTTGGGACCGATACCCCGTAGGCTCGGCCCATGGACTGTGGGTCACATAGGTTGGCACCCCATAGTCCAGGACACCGTCACCTCCAGAGTGACCATGCATTTGGGCCAGAGGCCCGGTTTAACTCCCCTTATTTTTAAAAAATGCCAACAAAAAAGACCCCTAAAATGGCATAAACTAACTTATGAAAAATGTCATCTCTTTAATTTTATAAAATATGCAAATGCATATGATTAAAAAAGTTGTATGAACTACACAAATGAAAAAATACCATGCTATTTTTTTAAACCCGCCATTCCTTGGGATAAAAATGCCATCTCTTAATAATAAAACTGTCATTTCTTAATAAAAATAAATGCCATCTCTTGATAAATAAAAATTCCATCTATTAAAAAATTAAAATGCCATCTCTTAATATTAAAAATGTCATCTCCTAATAAACGAAAAAATGACATCTCTTAATATAAAAATGCCATCATTTAATAATAAAAAATGAAATCCCTTAATAATTAGACTGCCATTTTTATAAAAACTGCCATGTGCTTATTAATAAAAATTGCCATGCCAATAAAAATAAAAATGCCATCTCTTAATAATAAAAAATATCATCACTCATTAATAATAAAAAGGCATCCTCTTAAAAAGTACGATGCTATAAAAAAGTAAAACTGTCAACTCTCATTAATAAAAATGCCATACTTGTTAAAAAAATTGCCATGCTATAAAAAAACTGCCTTGTGAGAAAATGAAAAAATAGGGATTTTCAGGATTGAAACAATGTGGCATTTTAAACACCAAACATTTACTAGAAGCCTTCTTAGCCCAGTGGCGAAGGGCGCCCGAGCACACGCAGGAGGGCGCATGGTCGATCCTCTTCTCAACGGCAGGGAGGTGGTTTGCTGGGGTTACCCTAGGCCAACGGTAGTCAGATAACATTTTGGAGCATGAAGAAAAAGTAAGGTTTCTCACATGATTTAATCCCTACAAAAATCTCATGAAAAACCAATTTTCCAAATGAGGCCTTATAACATTCCAAAGAATAATGCTTTCATGCTTATCTTTTCGTTACCAAATACACGTGGCGCCAGGGCCCACATGCCAGCGAGACACGCACGGGTGGCATATACATATATCCATCAGAATGACTAAATCACATCTAGATGTTTTTTAAGGATGTCACATCTAAGTTGTCCACCACATGATTATGGGCTTTAAGATTTGTGCAAACTGTTGTCGTTTTCTTTGACTTGAACTGTTGTTTTTGTTGTCGCTAAGGCCCGTGTGGCACTAGTGTTCTTGGGCTGTTTTCCCGATCGGCATTGTCCCTTTTTCTGAATGGGATCTGAGTATGTGGGTTTTTATATTTTGTTATATACGCTGGTGCGCTCTGCCATTTTTGCTCTTTTTTTTGTCTGCGCCTAGGCCTTTTTGTACGGGCAGAATTCAAAGAGCTGGGCCGTGTTATTTTCCGCTTCCTTTTTTCTCCTTTATCTATTAAATTTATTTGTTTGTAATCTACGATTTTTTAAATTTGATTATTTTTGGCAACATCAGTTTTATGTCCAGCCGTCTGATTTGTTTGTGCTTTGTTTTTCACGCTTGAGTGATCGCACGTGTCGCGATTGATCCGTGTCCTGTCGTATCGTCTTGTCGGGTTGGGAGGCCTACAACGGAGCGCGACTATTTTTTGTTTTTTTTGTTGGGCCGCCGTCACCTTGTTTGATATGGGCTTTTTTTTAGAATACGAAGAGTCTAGCCCCAGAGTACATTAGATTGAGACGATAGCCTCCATCGAGTCTGTCACTCTCCTTTCGCATGTTCCCCTCCGCCTGTTGTCCCGTTCCCCTCCCATGTTCTTCCATTTTTCTGTTTGTTTTTATTTCGAAAACTAAAGCACATCGACTCGCAACTAGAGGAGGGGGTGGTGTATGTGTGTTTGTCGATGGCCCTAGTTACAACAATCGACTCGCAACTGAAGTTGTACCATCAACACACAACTAGGGGGCGGTGTCTATGTGTGTTTGTCGCGATCCCCAATTGCATGTCACGCATCGACTCGCGACTAAGGATGTGTGTGTTTGTCGAGGGCTCCCAGTTGCAAGTCAACCATCGACTCGCAACTGGGGGAGGGAGCGTTCTCAATGTGTGTTTGTTGAGGGTTCCTAGTTGCGAGCCAACCATTGACTCACAACTCGTGAAGGGGGAGGGGAGTTGAGTGTGTTTCTACGAGTCCAGTTGCATGTCAACCACTGACTCGCAACTAGGAATGTGTGTGTGTTTGTCGAGGGTCCACAGTTGCATGTCAACCATCACCTCGCAACTAAGGGTCTGTGTGTTTGTTGGGGCCCCTCAATTGCAAGCCGACCACCAACTCGCAACTAAGGGTGCTTTTGTGTGTTTGTTGTGGTCCCTAGTTGCATGTCAACCATCAACTCGCAACTAAGTGTGTGTGTGTGTGCGCGCGCGTTTGTGCGTGCGTGTGTTTCTATGGTGGCCCCCAGTTGCATGTCAACCATCGACTCACAAACTAGGTGTGTGTGTGTGTGTGTGTGTTTGTCGAGGGTCCCCAGTAGCAACCCGACCATCGACTCGCAACTAGGGGTGTGTGTGTGTTTGTCAAGGGTCCCTAGTTGCATGCCGAGCATCGACTCGCAACTAGGGGTGTGTGTGTTTGTCGAGTGTCACCAGTTGCATGCCGAGCATCGACTCGCAACTATGGGGTGTGTGTTTGTCGAGGGTCCCTAGTTGCATGTAAACCATCGACTCATAACTAGGGGTGTGTGTGTGTGTGTGTGTGTTTGTCGAGGGTCCCTAGTTGCATGTCAACCATGGACTCGCAACTAGGGGTGTGTGTGTTTGTCGAGGGTCCCTAGTTGCATGCCGAGTATCGACTCACAATTAGGGGCGGTGTTTGTGTGTTTTTGTCGCGGTCCCCAGTTGCATGTCGCCCATCGACTCACAACTAGGGGTTTGTGTGTTTGTCGAGGGTCCCTAGTTGCATGTTGAGCATCGACTCGCAACTAAAAGGGTGTATTTTATCGTGGCCCCTAGTTGCAAGCTGACCATCGACTCGCAACTAATTGTGTTTGTCGAGGGTCCCCATTTGCATGACGACCATCGACTCGCAACTAGGGTGTGTGTGTGTTTTGTCGTGGGTCCCCAGTTGCATGTCGACCATCGACTCGTGACTAAGGGGGTGTATGTGTTTGTTGACGGTCCCCAGTTGTAAGCCGATGATCGACTTGCAACTAGGGGTGTGTGTATTTGTTGAGGGTCCCCAGTTGCAAGCCGACCATCGACTCGCAACTAGGGGGTGTGTGTGTTTGTCAAGGGTCCACAGTTGCATGAAGACCATGGACTCGCAACTAGGGTTGTGTGTGTTTTTATCAAGGCTCCCCAGTTGTATGACGATCATCGACTCACAACTAGGTGGTGTGTGTGTTTTGTCATGGGTCCCCAGTTGCATGTCGACCATCGACTCGCAACTAAGGGTGTGTGTGTGTTTGTCGAGGGTCCCCAGTTACAAGCAGACCAACGACTCACAACTAGGGGTGTGTGTGTTTGTCGAGGTTCCTCAATTGCAAGCAGACTATTGACTCGCAACTAAGTGAGTCTGTGTCTGTCGAGGCTCCCCAGTTGCATGTCGACCGTCGACTCACAATTAAGGGTGTGTATATTTGTCGAGAGTCCCTAGTTGCATGCTGAGCATCGACTCACGACTAGGGGGTTGTGTTTTATCGTGGCCCATAGTTGCAAGCCGACCATCTACTCGCTACTAACGGTGTTTGTCGAGGGTCCTCAGTTGCATGTCGACCATCGACTCGCAACTAGGATGTGTGTGTGTTTGTCGGGGCCACCAGTTGCATGCCGACCATCGACTCGCAACTAGGGGTGTTTGTCGAGGGTCCCTAGTTGTATGTCAACCATCGACTCATAACTAGGGGTGTGTGTGTTTGTCGAGGGTCCCAGTTGCTTGTCAACCATCGACTCGTAACTACGGATGTGTGTGTGTGTGCGTGTGTGTGTGTGTGCGTGCGTGCGTGCGTGTTTGTCGAGAGTCCCCCGTTGCATGCCGAGCATTGACTCACAATTAGGGGTGCGTGTGTTTGTCGAGGGTCCCCAGTTGCATGCCGAGCATCGACTCGCAACTAGGGGGTGTGTTTGTCGAGGGTCCCCGGTTGCAAAAATGTTTGTAGTTGTAGAGATGATTTACTCTTGTAACAATGTTCTGAAGTACCTATTATTATTCAACTCCACCCTCGATATGCGATTGGGGGCCCGACTAATATTCTTCTTAGTTGCAACTTCATCCATGATACGCAACTAGGGTCTATTTTAAAATAACATGTTTCGAATTTGCAAATAATGTTCAAACCATGATTGTTTTAATCCACATATTTTTTTAATACATGAACATTTTCTAGTTTTTTTGACTAGTTTTTTATTTTTCCTCTTCTATTGTTTTATTTATTGTTAGACGTCAGTGTACATTTTAAAATTCTCCAGTGAGTATTTTGTAAAAGGTTCACCATATATACGTTAAAAAACATACACAATACATAGAAAATAAGTTCACTCTATATTAGAAGAAGGTCATCATATACTAAATATTTGTTCAATGTGTATTACAATTATGTTCACCGTACTTTTATAATTTGTTCAATGTGTATTAAAAACAATGTTCACCGTATATCCAAAAACAATCAGTGTGTTTTTTAATTTTTTTAGCATATATTAGAACTGAAAAAATACACCTGAAAGAAAAAAGAAAAAATAGGAAATAAAAGAAACAAAAGGAATAAAAAACACAAATCGTTATTACGTACAATCAGCTACAGGCAGTAGAGTAAGCATGCGTGTGATGGTGTGAGGCAAGCTGGGCCTTGCCCATGCGAGCGTTTCTATAGGCACGCTGGTCACACAAAAAAGAAAAGACAAGGCCCAGACGATACAATACCAAAAAAGAAAAACAACAAACAAACAAAAGGCTATAAACAGGTGATGATTTCAACTTATATGTGACATCGTTATATCACATTTAGATGAGTTTTAGACAGACCCTATATCCATATCCGTTTCTTTTCCTCTTTATTAAATCTGACGGTCATTAGGCGAGTAGCTGCGCCAAAAGCCCCCGGTAACCTCTGTAGCTTGACAAGCGTGTGCAAGGGAGGAAGAAATCCATGTGGGTGGCTCGCCCGTGCCTACACCCACCAGCAACATGACCGCACCACACCACCCCCGCGCCGCGCGCTCCCCGCCAAGATTCGCCAGGCGGCCTCGTCTCCTCCCATCCCATCCCATCCCCCTATAGCCTCCCTATAGTCAGTCCGCCTATAACACCACCACCACCACCTCCCGGGCTCCCCCGCACGAACCGCGGACCAGACACAGACAACCCCGACGCAGCCGCGCGCGCGCACGCAGCCGGAGAGAGAGGGAGAGGGAGAGGCACCGGCCCCATCGCATGGGAGCGCGGTCGACGGCGACCGCGGGGGAGGCGGTGGCGAGGCGGGGCGGCCGGAAGAAGGGAGCCATGGCGCCGTCGGTGGGCGGCGTGGAGGCGGCGTCCGCGGCGGCGGCGATGGCGGGCGGCCGGCGCAGCAGGGCCCCGCCGCGGCTGGTGGGCTACGAGGAGCTCCCCGAGTACCTTAAGGACAACGAGTACATCCGCGGCCACTACCGCGTCGAGTGGCCCATCCGCGACGCCCTCCTCAGCGCCTTCTCCTGGCACAACGAGACGCTCAACGTCTGGACGTGCGTCCGCGCCCCCCCTCCGATCCATCGACATGTTCCGCACGAATTGACCAATCGATCGGCCAATCCGTTGATCTGACATGGCGCCGTGTGATTTCCGCAGGCATTTGGGCGGGTTCCTGCTGTTCCTGGCGCTCGCCGTCGCCGGCGGCGGCCCGGAGGCCGCCCACGACGCCGCGCCGGGGATCATGAGGTACGCACCACCTACACTGCAGAACACACGACTTGACTTTCCTTTTCTCTCTGTCCACCGAAATAAGAAAATGATTGTTTCCGTTCGTTCATCAAACTTTAATAATGGTTCGATCGCCTCTGACTCCCACTCCCTTGCACGTGATTAGCGGGCGCTCCCGGCTTTGAAACTTGAAACGGTCTTCCAAGCAAACGCGAATCAACTCACCACCGCAGCTCACACGTCACACGGGAAAAAACCTCGAATTTGTTTCGCGGGCAGTTGGTGGTGTGTTCGGAGAGCGCGCACGTCACACACAACCCCCGCTCACGCCGGACGTGTGCGCTCTCGTTCCATCAACCGAACGCACGCGCGCGCGCAATCACACGTTCGTTCACTACCGACTCTTTCTGCATTGCTGATGCTAAGCTCCAAGTCTCCAACTGGCCGCGAGTACACTTTAATTCCAATGCAAGATTATGCTAGATGCTGCCGTGTGAGATGTGGCAAGAGCGCACCGTCCTAAGCAGCAATCGCATGCGTGAGAGCCACACCAAACGAACGAGGACATGGCCCGTGCATTATCCGCCTCACACGTCTTATCGTCATGCCGGAGCACTTTGCAAATGCAGTGCTGGCATTGGTCGGTTGGCGCAAATCACAGATTTGTTGGGGTGTTCCAAGTCTGAGACGGTCCTTCCTCTTAGTCTTTGATAATTTGATTGATTGATGTTCCTTTCCCACCAAGGTGCCATGGCAACCTAGTACTGCACTACTGCTACTACTTTGTTCATGAAAAGGCCCTCTAGTTACGTGCCGTTCATTTTTCTCGCAGGTTCGTGGTGGGATCAGCTAATTCGTCGTGGAAGAGCGATCAATCGGTAAGAAACGCATCTTTTTTTTAGCACCAGTACAGACATCTAAGAGATACTAGTACCTTATCTTGTCTCCGTATAATTTTTCCAGCATTGCATATTTTTCTCTCACAACTGTAGTCCCCAAGATTCTGGGACAGATGGTGCTAGATAGCATGATTAGTTAATTCATACGAGTTCTATCAAGGTGACTATGACTAGCCTAATTATTCAGTTAGCACTAGTGTAGTGCCACCAATGATTTAAATACAACTGCACCGAGTGAGTACTATGTAATAATGTCATCATGTAGATCCCCACCACGCAGAAAGAGACATGCATGGACAGCTGTGTATATGAGCTGCCCACATGATCATCGTTTGATCCATGTCCTCACACTATAGTGTAGAGGATGCACTACAATTGGTCAAGCAACTATGCACAGATGCGAACAACAGGTCAAATCAGCTCCCTGTAGATAGCTCTCTAATCATCAACCATGGAATTTAATTTGCTCAGAGAATTGTACTTGCTCCCGTAATACCGCGAGACGTATTTTCACCGGGCGAGTCTCTTTGTTTTACAAGATTATAAAAGCGTGGTAATTAGAAAAAAAAATAGACTTGAGATGCCATAGTAAATCTTACAGAACTACTCCCTCCATCCGAAAATTCTTGTCATCAAAATGGATAAAAGATAGAAAAACAAGAGCATGTCTTTGAAGTTGTCTGATTGTATCATAGGAGAAATATAGGAATATGTCGTAAAAGTTATCCGGTTGCAGCACATGAAAAATGCGCGAAGCCTGCAACATTGCTAAAGGATATTAGATGAATTTCATAGTTGTCACTTACACAAAAACAAAATAAATCCCATAAGAAGGGACCCAATGGAAGTCTCCTCTTGGAATTGCATACGGTTTTTCATTAATAGAAAATAAACAAGTTGTAGAGGTGAAAAAATAAGAATAGAATCCTAGAAATTACTTTGAAGTAAAATGACCTCACACACTAAAAATTCATTAGGTAGAATGGTCGTAATGTCCTTCCATCCGATGGGGTTGGGATCCTCTGCTGTAACAACAATGCTGTTATGATCACTGTTGCATGGACCTCTACCCCATGTGTGGGTGGTGGTTAGTGATGAGCCCGCAAGATCATGTCCTACATATTTTAATTTATTTTACTTATTCATTTTATTTTGAAAACGGGCAAAAGATCGTGTCCTACATATCCTTCCACTTATCTCTAACCAACCCGGAATCATGAAATGTGGAATTAATCAAAACCAAAGAAGTGTGTGACTCCATTTATCTTGACCAACCATAGTATAGAGAGTTTAAGAAAACTCAAAGGTTGAGGGATTTACCAGAGGAAATTCACTAAATTGCCCTTCCATTTAAGTGTTCTGAAATAGCACTGACGAATAATTCGTGTGGATGATACAAATAAGGTGAGAATATGTACAATGACATTAGAAAAATAAGTATGAATGTAGGAGGTAGAGGTACTACTAGATTAATGATAAGATCGGCTCCATCTTCCGATAGGTTCTTCTGTGCTAAGGACAACTCGTGAGTGGTGAGTCCTTTCCTGATCCCTGTCCTGGTCGACGGCAACCTGACCAACCGACCAGAACCAAGGAGCCATGTGTAGTTGTGCACTTCGAATCTAGTTCACCTTCTGCTGCAACGTAACATCACGTGTAGTCGTCTTGTTCAGAACAGACACGCTGCCTCTGTGTGTTTGCACAAAATCTCGCTTCCTCAATCACATTCACTCTGCATGCAAGAGAAGAAGTAGACGGTTCTTTGGTCACCCTTTTCGAAAAAAAAAGACGGTTCTTTGGTTGCAACATTTTCACGTTTGCTCACCTGCAAGAAGCAGCGTCGCTTTCAGCTACTTCTTCGGTCTGAACTCAAATTGGTTCTGTTGAGCAGACAAGACCAAGTGGCAAAATCTTTCTGGTCATCTTATCGTTGATTTCTGCGTCCGGCGACGAATCTGTCCGGGCCATTTACACTACCCGCAAAGCACTACTCGAAATATTCTCTCGCCAAAATGTGATAGTAGTAGTGTAATTTTAGATGCTAGACTGAGATTTTTCTGTTCAAATGATTAGCGCGCGCTAACAGTGGCGTTGGTGCAGGGCCTGCCGGGCCATGACGCAGCGGCGGCGGCCCTGGGCGGGCACGGGGTGCCGCGGTGGCCGCGGATGGTGTTCCTCGTGGGCGCCATGGCGTGCCTGGCCATCAGCGCGACGGCGCACCTCCTCGCGTGCCACTCGCGCCGCGCCACCGTCGTCTTCTGGCAGCTGGACTACGCCGGCATCTCCATCATGATCGTCGCCTCCTTCGTCCCGCCCGTGTACTACGCGTTCCTCTGCCACCCGCCCGCGCGCGTCGCCTACCTCTCCGCCATCACCGTCCTCGGCGCGCTCGTCGTGGCCGTGCTGCTCTCGCCGTCGTGCTCCTCGCCGCGGTACCGCCGCCTCCGCGCCACGCTGTTCCTCGCCATGGGGATGTCCGGCGTCATCCCGGCGGTGCACGCGCTCTGGATCAACTGGGGCCACACCGCGTGCTACCTGGCCCTCGGGCTGGAGGTGGCCATGGGGCTCGCCTACGCCGTCGGCGCCTGGTTCTACGTCAGCCGCGTGCCGGAGAAGTGGCGCCCCGGCGTCTTCGACGTCGTCGGCCACAGCCACCAGATCTTCCACGTCTTCGTGCTCGTCGGTGCCATCACGCACTACGTCGCCGTCGCCGTGCTGCTCGACTGGCGGGAGAAGGCGGCCGTCTCGTGCGGCGGCACGGCGTCGTAGGCGGCTTGTTGGAACTTGGAACAAGAAATTGTGACCGGTGTCATTCGAGAATCATTGGACGATTCGAATGTATTAGTAGTGAGCTAGTAGTAGCAATGTGCTTAATTTAGTGGCAGCGTGTGAACTTGTGATTTGACATATGCAAATGCAATACAGTTGATGAGATTGCGCCGCTTTTTAGTGCATACAGCTTCATACATATGGAAGTTTTTGTTTTGCCGCTGTCTTCTTCAGTCGAAAACGGTGAGCTTGTCGTACTCCGGGCCGACGATGGCCTTCTCCATGATGGTCCTCGGGGTGACGATGCCGCCGCCGTCGAGGAACAGCTTGAGCAAGTTCTTGGAGAAGCCGCTGACCAGCGCCACCCCTTGCTGGCCGGACATCACCGGCACGGCCTTGGAGTACGCCAGGTTCCAGAACACTATCTCTGGCACGGCCGAGCCGTACCCGGCTTCCAAGAACTTCCTCACGATCGCCTCGTAGTCTGTCTCCCACGGATGAGCCGACGCCTGGTCGAACTCCATGTCGCTGAACACCAACACCCGCCGCACCATCCTCTCCGGCGGCAGACCGGCGGCCACGGCCACGTCCAGGATCTTGTCAAACACTGCCTGGAAGTTCGTGTTCATGCCCCACTCCATGGCGCGCACGAAGCTCACCTTCTCGGAGAGGGTGTCGCCGGTGATCAAGTGGATCTCCGGGCGCTCGCTGAAGGTGATCACGCGGCCGCGCCACGGGTCGTCCGTGAGTTCGGACACGAGGAGGCCGAGCGCCACGCAGACGTCCATGGGCAAGCCGGACATGCTGCCCGACACGTCGCACACGGCCACGCAGTTGGTGAGCTTGCCGAGGGCGCGCAGTTGGTGAGCTTGCCGATCGCTGCGGGCCACGCAGTTGGTGAGCTTGCCGAGGGCGCGCATGTCGTCGACCATGCGCCGCCACTGCATGTCGGCCACGCCGGTGCCAGCACCGTCGCCGTCCTCGCCGAGGGACTCGATGATCTGGTGAGGGAGCAGCGCGCCCGCAGCGATCCGCTTCTTGCCCGACTTGACATCGGCGAGGTAAGCGTTGAAGCGCTCGGCGTCGTGCTTGAGGAAGACGGCCTGGTAGTTCTTCATGGCCACGGAGGCAACGCGCGTGTACACGACCGATTCCCACGCGCGCGCCGACATGAAGACCTCGGGGAGCTGTAGCGCGCGGCGGAGCGGCACGAGCACCGTCCTACGGAGGCGCTCGCGCGCGCGATAAGCATAATGCCCGTCCAGGAGATCATCGGTCAGCTCCAGCGACGAGCCTCTGGGGAAGAGGCGTCGCGCGACGGCCTCGCAGAGGAGAGTGGAGCGGTCGTACGACGAGCCTAGCGACGGGCACCACTTCGCCGCGAGCGAGAGCTCCCGGACGTCGCCGTTGGCGAGCTTGCGCATGTCCTCCACGAGGAGGCTGGCAAACAGATCGGCCGTGCGGTCGTGCAGGAGCCGGTACGTGGGGTCGCAGAAGTACCGCCGAATCGCCGTCGCAGCGGTATCCACCCTCTTGCTCCGGCGCGACACGGCCGCCGCAGCCGATAGCTCCCGGTCGTGCCGCAGCTTTGCCGCGAGACGCTCCTCCGCCGTGCCGACGCGCGCAGCACGGTCCACCTTGGGGCGCGGCCTGCGCTTGCGGAAGTTGCGGGTGCGCCCGAGTGAGTCGCGGCAGCGCCCGAGGCCAAAGGGGCCGCGGCGGCCGGTGGCAAGGAGGGCCGTCCTCCTTTCTGCTTTGTTGGAGACGCCGCCGCGCACGATCCGGTGGAGCAGCTCGGGGAGATCCTTGAGGTAGCCGAAGGTGGCGACGGAGGCGGCGTTGCGCGCGAGCGTGGCGGGGTGGCGGGCGTGGAGCCAGAGCGCGGCGGCGTAGAAACTTTCGCGGTCGGACTTGCCGGAGCCCCGCACGCCGCGGAGGTTGGCGACCAGGCGGAGCGCGGTGGACGGGTCGGCGGCCCACGCGGCGGCGAGGAGCCTGGCCACGGTGGCGGCCGGCGTGGCGGGCAACACGCGGAAGAAGAAGTCGAGGCAGGGGTCCCCCGAGGACGGGAACGTCGGCGACCGTTTCTTCGTGCGCGTCTTCCCCGCTGGCCCCAGCGCGCCACTCTCCTTCTTCACGTTGCAATGTTTCGGGTATGAGAACGCCTCGTCGGTCGGCGCCGCCACCGTGATCATCGCGGCATGGCGAGCCTCCGGCGGGCCGAGTAGTCTGTAGTCCACCATCAAGGCCAGGACAGTTTGAACCGGAAAGGGTGCAGGCTCGGAAATATATGGTGTGAAGTTTCGTGGCAGGCAAGGAGACTGCCATCGTGCCCGTCCATGGCCACGGCGGCTCAGCTGCCGATTTTGACGACGAAGGCGAGGACTCCTTGGAGATCGCCAGTTCTATCCTTTGGACGAAGGCGAGGAATCCGTACTCTGTTCTGTTGCGTTGTGTGGATCAAGGAAATGATTTTTTTTTTCAAAAGGACCCCTTGCCGAACGCTATTGCTAAAAAGGACTATTTGCAGATAAAAATATCAAAAAGACCCCCTCACTAGTGGCGGCAGGCGTGACAAGCGACACGTGGCACCTGCCGCCACGCCAGGAGGCGGTGGGCCCTGCCGCCACCGCAGGAGGCGGCCGCGCGGGGCACAACGGTTCTCGCACAGTGGAGCAGCTGGGACGGAACGGGCCAGGAGTGGTGGGCCCGGCCGCCACTAGGTGAGGCGGCCACTGTCGCCGTTGTCGCTCTCGGGCCGACAGGCCGTGCTGCTGCGGGCCCAACGTGTGGGCCACGCCGCCGCTGCAGCAGGCGGCATCCCTGTTGCTGCACGCGTGACAGTGCTGATTCCCGTGCTGACGGCGCAGATTTTCATGGGCGCTGATTCCACGGTTCCTTGTTTTGCTTTGTGCCACAAGTTTTGATGATCTGGAATCAGATTCCCGCGTAAACTTTGTAGTACTGATTGCTACGTAGACGACACTGATTAAAGCGGTGCGCGATTCTCGCTTCCGTCTATTGCTCCAGCCAAAGCGACAGCACTCAGGCGTGCTGATTTCAACGCGTGTTTTCCTGCCCCACACTCGAGAGCGTTGTTGTTGCTGTGTGTGATGAGACACCGCGATGCTGGAATCCGATGCCGCGGTAGGTGAGTTCTGGCTCGTTCTGCCGACAATACAGTGGTCCTCTTCTTTTTAAACGTACATCCGCGGCTCCGTGCGCATATACTCTCTCTCGCATATCTCTGGTTGACTTCTCTGCCTCTCTGCTCTCTCTAATTGTAGAAGAATACACAAGCCAAAGAAAAACTTGATAGCCACTTTCACTCGTGATTTTGGCCGATTTAGAATTGGATTTCGAAGATGATGAAGTTGAAGAAAAGATAGATTATGGTAAGATCTATCCATTTTTGTTGGTTTCGTTCGCATGCATGATGTTTTCATTCTGTTTGATTAGTTTCTAAGTGTGTATTCTCTGTTGTTTTAGGCATAATTTTAGCACTTGGAGGAGTCATCTGGAGTCATTTAGAGCTTGAGGAGTAGGATTTGCGTAGCGAAGTGAACAACGAAGTTGAAGATCAAGGTATGAGCTTTGCAATGCATGGAATTTTTTGTGCATGCATGATGGTAATTAGTTAGTCTTTTAGCTCGTCATTAGCTATGCGATATTAGTGCTTAGAGGTTAGAAATAATTTCAGACGACAAATACAACATTTATAATATTTTTTTAGAAGAGTAGGTTGAAGATGTTGTATCTATGTTAGGTGCATCCATTAGTATTGACATGCGAGAAATCTTAATACGGTAATTAAGAAAAAAGCTTGTGCTGTAATTGTTCATTGCATGTGGCATGTTATTTCATGTGGTATGTTTATTAATAAGTCTATAGTTAGGAAGCTGTAGGTCTACTTTGTTATGTCGCAATAACCTTATTTTTTATATGTTAAGATTATGTACTAATGTACTTGATGATGTATGTAATTAGGTAAAATAATTCATCTTAGTAGCAAACAAGGAGGAGATGACGTGATTGAAGAAATTGTGTTTCCATCTTCGCCGTCCCTTTTGAGGTGATGACCACATACATGCAAGTGCTATTATCATACTTTCGATAGTAGAAAGAAAAATCCGTGTGTAATATTGATGTTCATGTGATAATAGGTTGACTCCGTTCATATAGTACTGGTGACGGAAATTTATTCGAACTATTTGGACTCTTAATTGCATTCGCAAGCACATCCATATTGGAGCTAAGGTATAAAATGACACCGTAATATTGTTAATATTTTTTATATTAATGTACTGTTGTGAATAATGTGCATGCCGTTGCAAATATTATTATTTGTAAATAAATGATTGCTATCGTATGATATGCAAAATTTATATAAAGCCGGAAGAAATTAAATGTTTTACTCATATGATATTAAAATGTTATTATCATACTATTATGTTTAGTGGTTATTTGTCATAACCTATTATAAGAAAATTAGTTTTTACTAATAGTCGTTTTTACTCTTGTAGACGAGTTTGAGAAAAAATAGATCTTTAAATACCCACTAACCAAACAACCCCTTAAAGTCTAAGCAAATGATTCTAGAAACAAACAGAATATTTGTAACGAAAATACGGTTATTATTTTAGTCGTATGATATGTAAATTTTGTCATCTTTACTAAATGTTCAGTTACTAATTATTTGAAATGTAGACATGTATGGTGGTTAGGTACTATGGAAAATTTAGTAGTGTACTATGGGAACGTCTTACGCGACGGTCCTTTCGGGGTGGATGTGTCCTTGTGCGAGTCGACTACAGTTGTAGTGAGAGACATGGTCAACGTGGGTTACACAGTAGTTAGAAGGTGCATCCGAGCGGTGTTTGGCCCAGGGATGCAGGAAAAAAATGACAATGGAGGCCTTCATCGTTGACAGAAGAAATGATGGGACAGTTGCCCGTTGGGGTTTGCGGCCTGCCACAGGTGATTGGTCATGGGGGTCGTACATGAGGTTTGCAAGCAATCCCTATCACAGCCCTAATTGAAGAAACTTGGAACCGGACCCTGTCATACTTTGCAGACAGGGTCACCGTCGCCAAAGCACAAGTTGAATTGAACAAGCCATGGTCCAAAAAGATGCAAAGACATCTGGACGAGAAGGCAAAGAAGTCCCAAAATCATGGCTGCAGGAAAGTGGACGCACTTAGGAATAAGTGGGAGGTCAATGTGCGAGCTAAGTACGTTAAGGGTCACCATAGAGGATCAAATGGCTCAACCTCCTGTGAGTGCACTTGTAACAAGCCCAAGCTTGAGGGCTACCCTTGCAGTCATGTGCTCCGGGCGGCTGCTAATCAAAAAATCAGCGTCGAGCCATACATATCGCCATACTTCAACATGTACAATCTGTACAACACTTGGAACGGTGAGTTCTGGGCTTGGGGCATTGATATGAACTACAAAATGTTGTGGCCAGATGGGCCGAAATGGGTTCTGAACGCCGACTTGATGAGAACCGCAAAGGGACGACGTCAGTTTAGGCGTCATCGCAATGACATGGACGATAGCCAGATGGGAGAACCAAGGCGATGCCGCGTTTGCAGGTGTCCTGGACATTCACGCAGAGAATGCCCGTATCGAGCCACCAACAACGCATGATGTTGATATATATGTACTTGCTATGTCTATTTATATTTCTACTTGTTATGTGTACTTATATTAAATTTAAATTGAATCTCTTTGTATTATTGTACTCGTGATGTTAACTTCAGATAATTAATGTAAATCGTATCTCTTTGTATTTTTTAAGTTAATTTTGATTTGCATTTGTATTTGCGTCTTCCTCGTAATTTATATTTGTATGTTTGTGTGGAGATTATGGGTGAAGTGCCAGTGCTTTTGCAGGGGCCCAATGACGCTGGCCACCGTTGCCACCTATTTTTGAACCCAAATACTAAGCATAATTATCGGCCTTTCAGACTTCGAACCATAAAGAAAACATCGCCAATACACAATGCTTTCCTTGCTCACCTTGACGCTTATGGACTACAAGATTTTGCTAGGCTCACATCATGCGACGACCAAGTACGTTCGGACCCATCCCTTTTGACATCCCTCGTTGACCGGTGGAGACCTGAAACCCACACCTTTCACTTTCGTTTTGGGGAGCTTGCACCTACACTGAAAGATGTTTCTATGATCACTGCTCTACCAATTAGAGGCGAGCCGTTAGTCTCTCCACGAGTGTATCCATCTTGGGCATTAGATATAGAATCCCGTCTTGGGATGGAAATACCAGAATCACAACGTTCTGGTGGCCCTCGGGGCATCCCACTCGTCTGGCTTCATGATAACTTTCGTATTTTATCTAGCTTCGCCAATGAGGAGACGAGAAAAAGACATCTGTTTGCGTATTTGTTGTGGCTCCTCAAGACTCTGTTTCCAAATTCACATGGGGACGTTGTTGTCCCTGGTCTCATCTACATTGTAGAGAATATGGTAGATGAACCTTTACCCGAGCAGCCAAAATACAGCTTCGGTTCTGCCATGCTATCTCATACATACAGAGGCTTGTGTGATGCCACGCAAAAAACCTCTTTCGCACAAAAATCTCCATTACTTTGTGTCGCATATGAGTTTCTACAGTTGTGGTCCTGGGAATACCTCCCTGTAGGACGACCTCGTATAGTACAACCCGTACACCCATACGACTTTAGCGAGTGTGGCAGCGCAACTATGGCCACCAGCTGGACAAAGGCACGGAAACGTTGGTCTCCAGATATTGCGAAAAATTGTTACCCTATGTACCACCAGCAGTTTGAGATACTTGATGAGGCAGAAGTCACATGGAACCCGTGGACTCAGGACCATCTACAAATGGTCTTTGCTGCTCGACACTTCACACCAGGCATGTTGAGCGATAGTGCATTCTGGCTGACTCGCTGCAACTTATTGTTCCTGTGGTGTGTTGAGCCTTACAACCCAGAGCGTGTAATGAGACAGTTCAGTCTCTATCAAGAAATTCCACCACCTTTTCCAAGACGTATCGACGAGGAAACCCATAAGTAAGATGTGACATCCCTAAATAGTTAGTGTCATTTTTAATTTACTAAACTCACACTTTGTTACATAATTTGCAGGCTAACCAATATGGGCAGGGGTTGGAGTTTATACGATTGGAGGGAACAGAACATTCATTGGATACACAAGTGGGAAAATGAAGCGCTAGCAGATATAGTGCATCAACATAGGTATATTTTATTTACATTATTTTATTACGATGATCATATGATGCGTGAAGATGCTTTGCTTTCATCACAATGGTTTATGTAATTATTTAATTTTGCAGACTGTACGATGGAAGTACAGATCAAGCGTACAAGCAGTGGTACTGCATGAACACACGTGCTAGCCTGGCCAGTCAGCCAACTACTGTACCAACACATCTCACATAGGAGGAGCAGGCGCGAAGACATATTGAGCTGCATGCAGCTTACTATCGTGACCAGATGGTAATCACTTGTAACTTTTTTAGGTCCATCATTTCATAATCATTTGAACTAAATAATATCCAAATATTGTTCAGCTTGAACATTGCAACGAATTAGGGCAGATGGCTATGGATAGCATGCCGGTCCAGGGCCCAGCTCGCAAGTCATTCCAGAAAAGTTTTCAACAATACGTTGCAACAAAGTTCAGATGTGGTAGAGGCAACAACATTGTCACTGGAGCGTACAACTTGCTGATAGCGAGGTCAGCCAGACCGAGTGCGGCACCGTCGTCCAGACCGAGCGAGGCGCGTATGAGCCATGGGCAGTGGGGGAGGGTCCGAGTACTAGAACGACATTGCCACGACATGACTCATCTCTGCCACTGCATCGCTCTTCTTCGGTGCAGCTTCGTCAGGGGCTGACATCTCAGGACCATGGCACGGGCTTGGATTCGATGCCCGAGCAGACTCTTTCCCCTAACCCATATGCGTACACAGGATATGATGCATACACCCAAGGTGAGGAATCTCAGTCGTATCTCTCCACGCGAGGGATCTCCATGCCCGAGGAGACTCGTGTACCAGATTTAAACCAGCACCACGTACCATGGCCAGACAGTACAGGCGAGGGATCTGATCAGGTAGTCATGTTTACATTTTAATGCATTTACAATGATATCATATATTATCCTCTAACAGTTTGTTTACAATGTTTCTATGTGCAGGACATACCTGATGTTAATTGGGGCGATGAGAACACCCAACGTGGCGTCAACACAGGCCTCCGGGGAGCATCACATGATCATGGCGACACCGTTACATCATTAATTACAGAGTTCTTCGGAGGGGACGTTATTGGGCCATCTTTTATCCCCGCAGAGTCACAACCATACACCTACAATTAGGCTTCAGGTTCGCAACAAGGATTCGCGACTCCACCACCTACGCAGGACTCGCAGATACATGAAGCCAAATTGGAGTACGACCGCGGTCTTCATGTAACTCGGCCACCTAATTGCTTGTCGCCTTCCGGTCATAAGGAAAGGCCAGGTGGTCGTCGTAAAGTAGGGTGATTCATCTATCCACGTGCGCGACCCATTGTATCTACATATGTCTGTATCAGACTTTTCGATTTGAACATCTATGTATGCTGAAATAAAAATGCACCAGTCAGGAACAATTTTTCCCGCCTATATCTCCCGCCATACTATCCCGCTCCACTCTTCGGCTTATGTTAGGCCGAAATGATTTTTTTAAATTTTGGCTGATGAATACTGTGCAACCATTGCCCATCTTAGACATTGAAAAAATATATTTTCACGCAACCCTTTCCCCTCAATATTTTCCCGCCAATGCTTTTCCTCCATATGTTCCCACCACCCGTTTCCCGCCAACCCCTTCCCGCCATATCTTCCTGCCATGCATTTCCCGCCAACCCCTTCCCACCATATGTTGCCGCAAACCCTTTCCCGCCATACTGCAGTCGTTCTTTCCCGCCATTTTCTCCTCTCTACCTATAAAACCCCCTTCAGACAGAGGTGGATAAGCATTCGAGTGTAGTGTAGTCGAGATGTACCATTATCCTTTCGATCGTAGTTTTCACCCTAGGATGAGCAGCACTCTTCTGAGGCTAGCTACCGATTTCAAGATGGACAATAGGATAGTTCCATGGGACGAACTCACTGGTGGTGACACCATAATGAATGAGTTGGCTCACCAATTACGTAGGTCTGGGTGTCTTGAAAGGACCTATGAGGAGGTACATAAAGAACTTCTTAGGTTGAATGCAAGGTGGAAGAAGGTAGTGGAGCCGAAGAGTGAAACTTTTAGAAGGACTGCAGAAAAGCATCCATTTTTATGGACTGAGGAGAGCAAGGACAATGATGATATCTTCATGCCGCCGCTTCTGGGTTCTGCATCGTCAAAGGGCAAGAGTTCTGCATTGTCTAAGGGCAAGAGTACTGCATCCTCGAAGGGCAAGATTTCTGCATCGTCCAAGGGTAAGAGTTCTGCATCCTCGAAGGGCAAGAGTTCTGCATCGACAGAGGATGACGATGATGCCTTCATGTAGTTTTTAAGTTGTATTCCAGTTCTACCGTTTAATTCAGATGTACTTGCATTATTAGTTTGTACTCTCTTATTGTTGGGCATTATGTTCTATCTTAATTTCATTCCGTAGTTGTTGCACGATGTTCGATATTATTGGAGGGCAAGAAAATGCCACTACTTTATTCTAAAACTATTTTTTTCCATTACGACAAGGTACAACTGAAAATAAGATACATCATAGAATTGAAATAAAGCTACATTTAACTACTGAAATAAAGCTACATTAAACTGCAGAAATAAAGATACAAATGATTGCAAAATTTAAAATACTACCACATGAATCTACTGAGTCCAGTGTGGATATTTTCCTTTTCCATCGTCAGCTTCTTCTGCTGCCTTGGCCTCACGAGCCCTTTCTTTCTTTCTCTGCCTCTCCACCTCACGAGCCTCCTTTCGCTGTCGTTCCTGCTCCTCCATGCGACGAGCCTCTTCCCTATTTTTCTTTCCTAAATCCTGAAAAAACGGTGTTGCTCCGCATAATATTCTTTTAACTCTCTCTTGCTCTGCTTTCTCCTCGGCTTCCGTCTTCTCGCGTCGCTCTTCCGCATAGAAACTATTCCACGCACGGCGACTTCTTTCATGAATCTCAGTCACTGCCCAAGCCGGCATCTCCGTGTCAATCCAACGATAGTACATGCACAGAGGCGGAGGAGACTACAACAATCACTACAAAAAATACACTTCCATGATGATACGTGTTTGTCACAGTAGGTCGCGTTTTCTGTCTTGCATGTACATCCATGACAAATTTATGACAGAATCAAGGTAGTCATACCTGTGCGGTCGTAGAAGTGTTCCATGACATTGCCAAAGTTATCATCACGGAAGTGTCCACTTCCATGACGATAAATCACGCGTCACAGAAGTGATTTCGTCAAGGGTGACCGACACGTGGCATCCACCGTAACAGAACGCATTAAGCTATCGGGTCGGATTTTGGATCCGATAACCCGTTAACAGCCACGACCAATGCCGATTTTCCATGTGTAAAATTCTCATTGGCTCACGGATCCACGCGTCAGCTCCGCGTTGGCACAGGTGTCACTCCTCCAACGGTCGAGATGGGCCTATGATATGTTGACACGTGGACCGGCCCAAAAGTGGCCCACGGAGAGTAAATGGGCCAACCCAACCGAAGGCCCATAAGATTTAGCGGACCATAATGGGCCGACCCAGCTAAAGGCCCACAAAATTTAGCGGACCATAATGGGCCGGCCCAGCTAAAGGCCCACACGATTTTGCAGACCATAATGGGCCGGCCCAGCTAAAGGCCCACAAGATTTTGTGGACCACAATGGGCCGGCCCAGCTAAAGGCCCACTAGATTCTGCCGACCATAATGGGCCGGCCCAGCTAAAGGCCCAACATTCTCTGTCAAATCAGCCAGTCAACGGCCTGTCCTAAACTTGTCATCAACATGGCCCATGGTCACTTCTGGCCCGTTAACAGTCCGCTAAGTAATTGGGCCGAATTACGGCCCGGTGTATTTCCGGCCTGTTAAAGGCCCGACTTCATTTTGGCCCATTTACAGGCCATCAAAACTTTCGGCCCATAAAAGACCGTGAAGGATTTGGGTCATATTCGGCCATGCTGACATTCGGCCTGTTAGAGGCCCACTATAGCTTTGGGCCACTTTCGGCCTGTTGTCATTTTCGGCCTGTTAATGCCGGACGTAAACCATGGGCCATATGTGGCCCAACGTCATATCGGGCCCATTAACGGCCCATATAAAAATGATGATAATCTAGCCCGACCGAAGTTCCGGCCTGTTAAAGGCCCGTGTATTAGGTCGGCACATTTACGGCCCGCCCGAATTTCGGCCTGTTAAAGTCCAGTGGGTTATTTGGCACAATGAGGGCCCAATCTCACTTTCGGTCTATTAAAGGCCCATGTATTTTATGGGCTCGAGATATTTACACCTGTAAACGGCCTATTTTTACTGAGGGCCCAAATTATGTTTAGGCCTGTTAAAGGCCCACTATGGGCACATGCCTACCAGAAAAATATGAAAGCTTATGCTGATTTAGGCCCAGATATTTTTAATGGGCTACATGCCAATTTCGGCCCATAATCATTTTTAGCCCAATTGGAATGGGCCCGACGAATGTTGGCATGTTGGGCTCCTACGAAGCTTTAGGCCGAATACATTACTAAGATAAACCTACACTATACAAAAATAGCGTCGTAATTACTGCAGCCTGAGGCAGCATCATAAATGTTGTATCACAACAAAATAAATTCCAACCATACAACAAAAGGCCTGTTGGCATAAAGTTTACAGTCCTTCCAGATAAAAGCACCATCAGATGTATAGAAGCACATATCATTTGACCTGAGTGCTAATGTTTCAGGCTGTAGAATCTGATGGAGCAGCACGATCTCCACCTTTTTTCCGCCATTGCTCTTGAACAACGAAGCGAATGTCTGATAGTCTGGTTTCAAAACCATTCTTATCTTGACGACATTTCTCAACCACTATTCTTGTTTCCGAAACAACGTCCACTAGGGATTGGACTTGTGTGTGGAGCACAGATATATCACTCTGTCTAGCAGGAAGATTTTGTTCAGTAGGCGATTTGGACGAGGTTACCTTGACAACTAACCCAGAATTACGCAGGAAGGTGCTTTTTGCACTGTTAGTGGAGAGATACTGACACACTGCAGCAAGAGGTGACATTGTGCCTGTAGTAGCCTCGTCACCTTCAGGTGGTTGTGGATGTTCCAATCATTTGTTCCATAGCTTCTTGAGTTTGAACTTGTAGATTAGTGTACCAGATAAGTTACTAATGAGACAAAAACAAACAAAGTAGGTTAAACGTTTATACATAACTTATTTTGGTGAACTACTGTAATACATTAGCATGTATTGTAGTGCCAACTACATAATAAAATCACTTTCGGAACATATGTCCATGTAGCATGCCTACTGTATTGTCTATTTCCTCACATTCATTGACATCTAAGGATAAAGAGACATGGTTTAAAGTAGGATGAACATAGTATGACATCATTCATATCATGGGCAAACATATATAAAACAAACATGCTATTTTATCATTGTGTGCGCATGTGAACATAACAACTAGATTACAGATCAAGACCAAAAGAATATCCTTCATCTCTTTTAAACCATGTAAGGTGAAATGATACGTTAAGACAACTGTGAATAAAAGTGAACAGAGTAACTGACATTGGCTGCAAACCAAGTAGTTAAATGAACACATCACAGTACCAATCAGTTCAAGGCAGGAGGAGTAAGGACTTACAACAGCGGCTTGAACTGGTGTGCTCATGCCCTTCATCTTGCTGGTGTGGCAATCCTTGAAGATTTGCACTGCATTCGGTTCAGGTTCTTTTTGGTCCGCACGGGATTTCCTCTGTATTTGGAACAAGTCAATATAGATACGATAATATGGCACAAAAAAAGAAGGAAGTAGCAGCTATTTACAAGAGCCTTGTAGTGTGCAATATAGCTACGAGATCCTGTGGTCTGTTGGAATTTCACTTGAGAACGGTTGGTTTTGTTCTTCAAACAGTTAGCCTAGAAGAAGATACACTTGTAAGGCACATACATAAATACAAGTTCAATATGTGGTCTGATCAAATACATATAGCCTACCTGATACTTTGGATCAGACCAATGTTTAACGAGGGCTGTCCAGTCTTCATCTGTAATATATTCCACTGGAGATGTGTAATGCCCTCGATGCGGCTATATCTCCCACGTGTCGAAGCACGACTTAGAGGCATAGCCGCATTGAAAGTAATGTCGCAAGTGAGGTAATCTTCACACAACCCATGTAATACATAAGGAAAAGAGATACTTAGTTGGCTTACAATCGCCACTTCACAGAATTACATGAATAAAGCATTACAACATCCAAATACAATCAAGGTCCGACTACGGAACCAAAATAAAAGAACCCCAAATGCGACAAGGTCCCCGATCGACCCCAACTGGGCTCCACTACTGATCAACTAGAACGAAACAACACAAAGGACAAGATCTTCATCGAGCTCCTCCTGAGCTTGGTTGTGTCATCTACACGGACTCATCGGCACCTGCAAACTGGTTTTGGAAGTATCTGTGAGCCATGGGGACTCAGCAATCTCGCACCCTCGCGATGAAGACTATTTAAGCTTATGGGTAAGGTAAAGGTATGAGGTGGAGCTGCAGTAAGCGACTAGCATATATGGTGGCTAAACATATGCAAATGAGAGCGAGAAGAGAAGGCAAAAGCATGGTCGAACAACTATGATCAAGAAGTGATCCTGGAACAACCTACGACAAGCATTACTCCAACACCGTGTTCACTTCCCGGACTCCACCGGAAAGAGACCATCACGGTTACACACGCGGTTGATTCATTTTAATTAAGTTAAGGTTCAAGTTTTCTACAACGGGACATTAACAAATTCCCATCTGCCCATAACCGCGGGCACGGCTTTCGAAAGATCATATCCCTGCAGGGGTGTCCCAACTTAGCCCATCACAAGCTCTCACGGTCAACGAAGGATATTCCTTCTAGCGGGAAGACCCGATCAGGCTCGGAATCCCAGTTACAAGACATTTCGACAGGTAAAACAAGACCATCAAGACCGCCCGATGCGCCGACATCCTGATAGGAGCTGCACATATCTCGTTCTCAGGGCAACACCGGATGAGCGCTCCGTACAACTAAAACCAGCCCTCAAGTTTCCCCGAGGTGGCACTGCAAAGGACTCTAGTTCGGACCAACACTTAGACAAGCACTGGCCCGGGGGGGGGGGGGGTTAAAATAAAGATGACCCTCGGGATGCGCGACTCCCAAGGGAAAAAGGCTAGGTGACGAATGGTAAAACCAAGGTTGGGCCTTGCTGGAGGAGTTTTATTCAAGGCGAACTGTCAAGGGGTTCCCATTATTACCCAACCGCATAAGGAACGCAAAATCCGGGAACATAACACCGATATGACGGAAACTAGGGCGGCAAGAGTGGAACAAAACACCAGGCATAAGGCCGAGCCTTCCACCCTTTACCAAGTATATAGATGCATTAATTAAATAAGATATATTATGATATCCCAACAAGTAAAACATGTTCCAACAAGGAACAACATCCCCATGTTCCAACAAGGAACAAACTTCAATCTTCACCTGCAACTAACAACGCTATAAGAGGGGCTGAGCAAAGTGGTAACATAGCCAAACAACGGTTTGCTAGGACATGGTGGGTTAGAGGCTTGGTTCAACAATATAGGAGGCATGATAAGCAAGTGGTAGGTATCGCGGCATAGGCATAGCAAAAGAGCGAGCCACTAGCAAGCAAAGATAGAAGTGATTTCGAGGGTATGGTCATCTTGCCTGAAATCCCGCAAGGAAGAAGAACGAGTCCATGAAGAAGACAAACAGACGTAGACGAACGGGTCCTCACAAACGCGACGTTATCGGAACCAACCCGAAGAAGCACACACTGGAAAGAAGCACACAACATAGTAAACAACCATCACATAAACATGACATGATGCACAACCAAGTATGATGCATGTCCGGTTTAAAGAAGCATGGCATGGCAAAGTGCACAAACAACACTACAAGTTAAGTGGAGCTCAATATGCAATGGGTTGCATATTGACGGAACACCACAATAATTCTTTAGTTCTCTCCCGGTTAGGTACTCAACAAAATTTAAATGTTGGTTAACATGGCAAGAGGTGAAGCATAACAAAACTACACCATCTAAACAATTTAAATGGGGCCGGATATAACAAATAACGAATCCGGTAAATCCCCATATGCATTTAGCAATTTGGTGCAACAACAATTTAAACATTTTAATTGTTGTTATCATGATGCGGATGACATGAACAAGTTTTATGCAAGTCTTATGAAAATATTGATAAGAGCATTATGAAGCATTTGTCACTGTGGTGGAAAGGAAAGGGGGTGCCACGGCAACGATAACAAAAACGGTGCCACGGCAACGTTCCGGTTCCAGTAACTCGATTGAGATACTGATGCAAAGGAGAAGTGTGCGGATGCGTGCAAAAGATGGTGGGGTGCTCCCAGATTCCGGGTGTCCCATGAGTCGATGGCATGGAAGCGAGAGACACTACAAACACGGAGCAACACACGGGCATCTCATACATCACACAAACATTCGTCCACGGGCGGTCGTCTCAGGGTTATACCTTCGAAGCGTGCGTTATCGGAATGGTTCGGGTCAAGCAGTGTAGTCGTTCACGATCGTCATGGGAAGTAGTGGTACTTGGCGATGGTAGTCGTTCACATTCTTAGTCTCACAAGTTTCCGTAGATGTTCATGGGTACGGCGAGAACTTGATGTCCACGGAGTCTTCGAGGGTCGACGGTAGTGGTACTTGGCAAAATGCACGTCGACGGTAGTTGTTCTCGTATCGTCGTGGTACTTGGTGATTTCGGAGACGGCATAAGACAAACTTGGGGTCCTTGTTGACATAGTACTTGGCGTTATTTCCGGTTCGGTGATCGTTTTAGGCATCGGGCGTCGAGGTCTCTAGCCGTAGTGGTACTTGGTGAATCCCAAAACGGTCTTGGCGTCTTCGCGCGTAGGGGTACTTGTTCGTTTACTCCACGGTCTTGGCGGATCCACGCGATGGTAGTGGTACTTGCGAAGAGGTACTCGGCGGTCGTCGTGTAGATGTTCACGTGTCTTCGGTGACACCAGGATGCATCTTGGCGGTCTCGTCTCGATATTCAATCCAAAACGAAGCAAGGCAAAAACTCGGGGCGGTGGTACTTGACTCGGGCAGGGGCAGCGCTGGAGATGACTAGTTGCTGCTGAGCAGGGGAAGTCAACGCGGGGCTGCAGCAGAGGGACTCCGGTGAACTTGCCGAGTCAAGGCGAGGTCGCCGGCAGCAGGGGCTGCGACACGAGCGGCGGCCTCCTGCTGGTCACGGACGACGGTGTTGCAGAAGGGGCAGCGGCAGCAGGGCTCAGTTGCGGGCAGGAGGAGAGGAAGACGGCGCGATGCTCTCCGGTGACGAGGAAGCAGGGCGATGGAAGTGGGGGGCGTCGGGAGGAGCGAAGCAGAGGAGACCGAGGCCGACGAGCTCGATGCGGCGCTGGATGAGAAGGCGGCTGGGCGGCGGGATGCCGCGGTGCATGCAAATCATGGGGAGGTTCGGAGGAGGCGCAAGGAATCCATGGCGAGGAGCTCAGGGGCGGCGGGGCCAGCTTTGAGGAGGACGAGGGGTCGAGGGAGAGAAGATGCTGCGAGGGAGCACTAGGTGATCGACAAGAGAGCGATCGGGATCGAGGGGATAGATCGGGGGAGAGGGACGAAGGGAGAGGCGGCGGTGCGGGAAGGGGTTGAGGGAGAGATGGGATCGAGAGGGAGATGAGCACGAGGGATCGGGCTAAGGCAGAGCTAGGGTTAGGGGGAGGTGGCCTTGGGGCCAGCCCAGGTGTTGGAGGAGTTAGATGGGCCGGCTGAGCCTAGCAGGCCGGCCTAGGCTGGGCTTCTCTTTCCCCCTCCAACTCTCTTTTAACAGCAGAAAAGCAAAGAAAGAAAGGGAGAGAAAATAAATGAGTGGACAACAATTTGGGCATGGGGATAATTTTACTGGACTCGCAAGAATGATCTTGATCCAAGAAAAATATAAATGGGCATGTGTACAAAGTTTGGATTGGAAATCGTTTGAATTAAATTCAAATGAGTTCGAAAAAGAAGTGGGCGTTAGAAAGGTCCCAAAATGTTGAGATTTTTGGTAGACCTCCGGAAAAAGATAAAAGAATTTATGGGCGAAGTTTGAGGAGCAAACACGAAGCAGAAAAGACATGTGATTATTTGCAAGTGTGTTCATGGGTGATTCCGAAAATGGAATATTCAATATAGCTCCCTAATATCGGGAGGATATGTTATAAAGAGAATCACCATGTGAATTCCCTCGATTTAAATGGATCAAAGATCCATGCCATTTATTTAGTTGAGTTAAGAAAAGAAATAACATGATGGCGTGATGACATGATGCAATGCACATGATGCAATGATGAAAACGATGAACCAAACAAATCACAGATGAAACCCGGAAACCCTGGAAGGCATCTGCAGCTCCGTTCTTGGGGCGTCACAAGATGTTTGGGCGATTTCATTGTTAGCCTTGCCTTCAAAGTGAGATTTTCTAAGGTGGTACCGATACTGTCGCAGAGCAGACTGAAAAACATGAGTGCATTCTTGTCTAGTTGCATCATCTTTCGGATCCAACTTGAACCTCATCTGTTGAAAAAAGAATGTAAGTCTTATTAGGAGGAAGCTAGAAAGTATGGGACAGAGCAAGACAATATTACTAATTGCTATGAATAACATTACTTACGGATAAATGGTCATGGAAGGTGTTAAACTGGGTATTGTCTTTCTCATTCCTGTACTGGATCCACGTTGGGAGGATACGTGCATGACACCTAACGGCAACGGCTGCCTCTAATACTAACTTGGCTGACTCTGTAGCATCACGTGGCCTTTTTAAACCTGCCTCAAAATGGATCTCCATTCTTCCTCCTTTAGATTTTGTTAATCTGTCAAGCATTATCCCTGATGTCTGTTTCCGCTTGCGCCGTGGTGCTAGTTCAACAACGAATATGGAAAGTATTAGTGTACATCAAACTGTGAGAGTACATATAAAGGAGCATGCAACTGCGACTTGACTCGGTCAGGTACCATCTTGGTGTTGATGCTCATGAGGTTCATCTGATCTTGCCAAGTCCTGTTGTGTCAGCAGTGCTTCAGAAGTAGTGTTAGGTGTGAAGGCAGCTAGGGAACTGGCCAGTTCCGGAGAAAATGAACGAGTAACTGGTTGAGATGCTAGTACAGTTGAAGCGGATGCTGCAGCTGGTGGAGCAGGTGATACTGTGTTTGTAGATTTAGCCGGTGGACTTGGACCTTCTACTGCACTATAAGTACCAGCAGAATCTCGACGGCAGAATCTTTTCCGTTTCACCCGACGAGTAACAACACTGCCTACTATATTATTTTCCTTGCTCTTTTTTGACTTTGCCATGTCAAGCTGTACCCACAACACAAAAGAATAAAATCTCTCTTCAGAACTCATTGATGCATGATACAGACAAGCAATACTTTGATGTAAGACAACCGTATGAGGATGGAATATGTAAGAAAAACAGGAAGGCAAGACATATTCACAGCTATGATGTGCAAACTAAGCAGAAGGATTTTCAAGAAAATAGAAGTAATGCAAGCTAGACACCATATGAAAGATGCAACCAATATTACTCTGCCAAGTTAAAAGTGTCTTGTCATAAGTGGCAATTCGAAAAATTAGAAGTAGTACAACGTAGTAGTCAATGCAAGATGCAACCACTATCAAACTGCCATGTTAGAAGCGTCCAATCATGAGTGACTGATGCAGGATACACAACAGTAGTACTTTGATGTAAGAACATGGTATGATAGATAGATGTAGTGTATTCTAGACACAGAAAGCCATGTCATATGCACATGTATAATGTATAAACTCAGCAGGTGCTATTTAATAAAAATAGAAGAAATACAGGCTAGACAACATATGCAACATGAAACCAATTATCACACTGTCAACTTAGAGCAAGCACCTGTGATGGTGGAGTACGGGAGATGAACTCATCATGTAGACTTGGGACTTCAACTTCATTAGCAGTAGCAGTGGCAAATCTAGAGAGTCTCTGTTTGCGATGGTGGGGAGGACCACCAACATCCCCTAACTTACTCTTTTCCTTCCTATTTTCTGATATTGCCTTATGAAGTCAAAACCACAAGAAGATGAATAAAATTAGCTCTGCATAACTGGTTGATGCATGATACAGACGAACACTACTTTGATGTAAGGCAAGTGTAGGATAGGAGGATGGAATATATACAAAAAAAGACAACGTTTCATATTCACACTTACGATAGGAGGATGGAATATGTATGAAAAAATAGTAAGCGGAAGGCATTTCAACAAAATTAGAAGAAATGAAAGCTAGGCACCATATGAACATGCAACCAATATCACTCTATCAGGTAAAAAGTGTCTCGTCGTAAGAGCCATTTCAAGAAATTAGAAGCAGTACAAGCTAGAAGACAATGTAAGATGCAACCTACATCACAGTCCCAAGTTAAATGTGTCTTATGGGTAAGTGATCGTTGCAGGTATAAATTGTAAGCTACGCGGATGCAATTCAACATAATCAGAAGCAATACAAACTGGACATCATACGGAAAACACAACCACGTATAACAGTTCCAAGTAAGAGCAAGCACCTGTGATGGTGGAGTAGGGGAGATGTGCTCATCATGTACACGTATGTTCTAGAAACTGGAACACGTGTCATATTCACATGCATTATGTGTAAAGTAAGCAGATGCAATTCAAGTTAGAAGCAATACAAGCTAGAAGCAATACAAGCTAGACATCATACGCAACATGCAACCACATATAATAGTGTCAAGTTAGAGCAAGCACCTATGATGGTGGAGTAGGGGAGATGTGCTCATCATCTACACAGCTATGTTGACTGTCCAGCCTTGTGTTGTCTTGCGAATCTTGTTGGGAGGATGGCGGAGTAGAATCTGTAGAGACCCCCTGTTTGAGTTGCTCCGAAGGACCACCATCATCCACTGCTGGACTAATTTCCTTCAACTATAATGATTTTGCTCTTCAGAACTCATTCATGCATGATAGTGACGAACACTACTCGGATGAAAGGCAAACACATGATGCGAGGATGGAATATGTATGAAAAACAGGATGGTGTGACATATTCACACATATGATGTGGTAACTAAGTAGAAGGCATTTCAACAAATTAGAAGCACTGCAAGCTAGACACCATATGAAAGATGCAACCAATATCACTCTGCCAAGTTCAAACTGTATGGCGTTTCAACAAATTAGAAGTAGTACATGCTAGAAATCATATGCAAGACACAGCCAATATCACAATGGCGACTTAAAGGTGCCTTATCATAAGTGACTGATGCAGGATATGCAAGAATAGTAGTCTGATGTAGAAACAGGAACACATGTCATATTCACAGGCATTATGTGTAAAGTAAGCAGATGCAATTCAACAAAGTTAGAAGCAATACAAGCTAGACATCATACGCAACATGCAACCACATATAATAGTGCGAAGTTAGAGCAAGCACCTATGATGGTGGAGTAGGGGAGATGTGCTCATCATCTACACAGCTACGTTGACTGTCTAGCCTTGCGTTGTCTTGCGAATCTTGTTGGGAGGATGGCGGAGTAGAATCTGTAGAGAACCTCCATTTCAGTTGCTCGGAAGGACCACCATCATCCAATGCCTTGCCATTTTCCTTCAGCTTTATTGATTTTGCATTGTGAGGTCATACCGACAAGAAAAAGGAATATCATTTTCTCTTCAGAACTCATTCATGCATGATACTGACGAACACTACTCTGATGAAAGGCAAAGTCATGATACGAGGATGGAATATGTACGAAAAATGGACGGCTTGACATATTCACACCTATGATGTGGTAACTAAGCAGAAGACACTTCAACAAATTAGAAACACTGCAAGACACCATATGGAAGGTGCAATCAATATCACTCTGCCAAGTTAAAACTGTCTCGTCATAGGTGGCGTTCATCAAACTAGAAGCAATACATGCTAGAAATCATATTCAAGACGCAAACCAATTCACACTGCCAACTTAAAGGTGTGCCATCATAAGTGACTGATGCAGGATACACAAGAAGAGTAGTTTCATGTAAGAACATGGTGTGATAGACAGATATAGTATGTACCAAAAACAGGAAAGCGTGTCATATTCACATGTATCATGTGTAAGCTAAGCAGATGCAGTTTACACTAATTAGGAGCAATACGAGCTAGACACCATATGCAACATGCAACCAGATATCACACTGCCAAGTTAGAGCAAGCACCTTGGATGGTGGAGTAGGGGAGCAGAGACTTGGACCTTGTAATGCACTATCAGTACAAGGAGAATCAGTATAGATGCTCCATTTATGTTGCTGCAGAGGACCACCATCATCGCCTTCCTTACTCTTTTCCTTCCTCTTTCTTGATTTTGCCTTGTCAAGTCAAACCCACAAGAAAAAGGAATAAAATTTGCTCTTCAGAACTCATTGATGCATGATACTGATGAACACTACTTTCATGTAAGGCAGCCGCATGATAGGAGGATGGAATATATATGAAAAACAGGACGGCGTGACATATTGACATGTATGATGTATAAAGTGTAAACTAAGCACAAGGTGCTTGAACTTGTTAGAATCGATGCAAGCTAGAAACCATATGAAAGATGAAACCAATATCACTCTGCAAAATTAAAAGGGTGCCCTAACAAATGTATTTGACCAAATTAGAAGCAATACATGGCAACAGGCTAGAAATAATATGCAATATGCAATGAATAAAGGTGACTCATCGTAAGTGATTGATGCAGGATACAGAAGAGAGGTAGTTTCATGTAAGACAAGGTTAACACATAGATGTAGTGTGTACCAAAAATAGGAAGGCATGTCATATTCACAGGTATAGTGTGTAAACTAAGCAGATGTAATTTACCCTAATTAGAAGCATTACAAGCTAGACACTGTATGCAACATGCAACCACATATCACACTGCGAAGTTAGAGCAAGCACCTGTGATGGTGGTGTAGGGGAAGTGCGGTCTTCAGGTACAGAGCTACATTCAATATCTTCATTTAGGCTTGCTGTTTCTTGAGAATCATGTGGAGAGGATGAAATTGCATTCTTTATAAGAGTATTGCGTCTCATATTAACCCACGCGTGTGACTGTCTCATCATAAGCGATAGACGCAGGATACACAAGAATAGTAGTTTGATGTAAGAACATGGTGTGATAGGCAGATGTAGTATGTACCAAAAATAGGAAGACGTGTCATATTCACATGTATAATGTGTAAGCTAAGGAGATGCAATTTAACAAATTAGGAGCATTGATGAGGGATACGCAAGAAAAGTGCCTTATCATAAGATATAGTATGTACCAAAAACAGGAAAGCGTGTCATATTCACATGTATCATGTGTAAGCTAAGCAGATGCAGTTTACACTAATTAGGAGCAATACGAGCTAGACACCATATGCAACATGCAACCAGATATCACACTGCCAAGTTAGAGCAAGCACCTTGGATGGTGGAGTAGGGGAGCGGAGACTTGGACCTTGTAATGCACTATCAGTACAAGGAGAATCGGTACAGATGCTCCGTTTACGTTGCTGTAGAGGACCACCATCATCGCCTTCCTTACTCTTTTCCTTCCTCTTTCTTGATTTTGCCTTGTCAAGTCAAACCCACAAGAAAAAGGTATAAAATTTGCTCTTCAGAACTCATTGATGCATGATACTGACGAACACTACTTTCATGTAAGACGAACACTACATATCACACTGCCAAGTAAGAGCAAGCACCTGCGATGGTGGTGTGGGGGAATTGCGGTGATCAACTAGAGAGCTACTTTGACTATCTTCATTTAGCATTGATGTTTCTTGAGAATCATGTGGGGAGGATGACACTGCACTCTTTATATGAGTATGGCGTCTCACAGAAACCCACCCGGGTGACTGTCTCATCATAAGTGATTGACGAGGGATACAAAAGAGCATTAGTTTGATGTATGAACATGGTTAACAGACATATGTAGTATGTATCAAAAACAGGAAGGCATGTCATTATCAAAGGTATAATGTGTAAAGTAAGCAGATGCAATTTAACCAAATTGGAAGCAATACAAGCTAGACAACATATGCAACATGCAACCACATTTGACAACGTGAAGTTAAAGCAAGCACCTGGGATGGTTGTGTATGGCAATTGAGATCATCAACTGCAGAGCTAAGTTTACTGTCTCCAACTGCTGACACTGCACCTGTTAGAGCGCTGGAACGCTTAGTGCTTATCTTCGAATTACACTGGAGCGACTTCTGTCTTTTCTTTTCTGCATTCATCAACACTGCGTCAGAGTCTGAAATACCCATGCATAAAAAAATAGTGTGAGTATGGGTGAAGTGTGTGCACAATTAGTACAGTGTAAAGGTAGAAGATAGCAGGTCGGTGAGAAATAAATGACGGGAGACATATGATAGCTCTACAACATGCATGGCACACTAAATTACTACAGGATTCTATGAAAATAACAGTTGACTGAAAGCAAATAGGTCAGTCCATTTTTTCTGCACCGTCCGATGTACAAAGAACGGGCAGATCGCCTTCATCTACCTCCAGCGAGTCAGTGTTGATGATCTTCCTCGAAAAGCCAGCGACCATCGGCCCAGTATTCCTCCCCTGCCCGCGCCCTCCCCTCGACCTCACCGCACCGCACCGCCGTGCTTGGCACCGCCCCCCGGCCATCCATTCAAGCCCCTCCGACCTCCAGATCAGGCGCAAGCAGCTCCTGCGCCCCACACCCCTATGATAGACACTGATGCGCCGCTTCCCAGGGGAACAAGCGGACTAGGTGCTCCGCGCGCCTAAGCGGGTGCCTGAATTGAAATCCAAGCGGGCTACTGACCTCTAGCAAAGGTGAAATAGTAAAAGGGAGGAAACCTTGTGCATTTAGTATCATGAAGAAGATGCAGTAAGAAGCGCTCAACTAGTTTCTTTCGTGGGATGAATACGATGTGAGCGGAGACATAAGATTTGCACGAATAAGGGAAGAGGAGTACCTCTTTCTGCTGGCAGTGCTGTGTCCTCCTTCTGTTTTTCCAACGATCTTCTTGTTATTCGCCGGAAACCAGAAGTTGTGAAGGACGGTGCAGCCTTGGACGAACCCATGGCCAAGTTGTTGAGTGTGGTGCGGTGGCCGTCTGTCGGCGGCGGGGAAGCAGATCCGAGGCGGTGAACGACGGCGTAGCGGGAACAGCTCCGGTGCGGTGGACGGTTGCGACAGTGGAGCCGCAGCAGTGAGGCGCAGGACGGCGTGGTCGGAGTGGTTCTAGTACGGCGCACGTCGGCGTCGGCATCGTGGAGGCAGCTCTGCCTCGGCTTCAGCTGCTAAGTCCTTGAGGGCGTTGCGGTTGCAGTTGCATTGGACGACGACATTGGGGTACCGGCTCCGGTGTGATGGAGGAGGGCGGCGGTGGATTGGCCGCTATGGGGTGGAGGACGGAGGAGGCTGGGGTTTCGCGGCTGGTGGAGAGGGTGTTTTCGCACCCACGGAGTATGAATGGGGAAACGGAGGGAGGCGGGGAACTAAGGGGGAACAACGTTTCGGTTTGAGACGCGCTTGTTTGAAATTTGGGGAAAGTTACAAACTTTCCCCCCATCTAAAATTTCGGACATATTGCAGGTTGGGGGTAGGACAGTCATGTCAGGTGTCCCAAATGTGGGCGGGATAGATTTTGGCCGAGCGCATGGGTAGGCGCCCACGGCGTATGAATGCTTCTCTGGCGTCTTGGTGAAGTTACAAACCTACCCCGGTTTAGACCTTTGGACATCGGGCCGATAGGCTACACGGGCCAGAGTTAGGACAGTAATTTCCTACCACCAAAACATTAGTCTCGCGCGGTTTCGGGTGACCAGAGGCCTATTTGGCGCTTCGTTCAGGGCCTCTTTGATTCACAGGATTGTCAAAATGAAGGAATAGGAAAAATGCAGGAATAGGGTGACATGTCCCATAGTATCCTACAGGATTTGAAAGAATGTTTGATAGCATAGGAAAAACAAAGGAATTCTACAAAGAGGTTTGAGTGGATGGAAATTTTCCTCCAAAATGTAGTACAAATGGATCATATGGAAAAATTCCTAAGGATGCCAATCCTACAAATCAAACGAGCATCATAGGAAAAATTCCTAAGGGTTTAAATCCTCCAAAAATCCTATGCAATTCCTTTGAATCAAAGGAGCCCTCAATATTTGGGAGCAGAAGCATTTGAAGTTTTTGGTTCTCTTGAATTGAACTTTCAGGATTTGTCAAACTTCACAAATCTTTACTCTTGAAAATCCTAAAGCTACGATTATTTTGGAATGGAGGGGGCACATTTGAATATACATTGTATAGGAGTATATATTAAAAAATATGCAACTTACCTCAGTTCATGCATGGTTCCAGATATAATATCCTTGGTTGCAAAAAAAAAGTTAGATATGCGTATGAATATATATAGCATGTTCAAACTCACAACAAAGATTGATGCCCCCTTTTACATCTGATTTACAAATGCCATTATCTCGGGTTCAAATAGATGAATGCACTTCCTATGAATTCAAATCTTCGAAACCCCCTTTATGTTGAATTCGACATGTATTCTATTTCGTAGCTAGCAATTTGGAATGTATCCATGCAAGTGACAAATGTATAAAGTGCTTCACACTAACAACATGGAGTGCACTAATTAATGTTTATATATGAATTGCAAAAGCATCCATTGCCTGTATTTCAAACCGCTCTCACTCTATGGACCGATAATATGAAATAAACACATGCACATGCTAGAATTCAATTGCAGTTGAAGAAAGAGCCTACTCCTGGTACTGTATATTAGTGATAGGGGCGTGTACAAAGTACACGTGAATACTAGGCATTGTGCGTGTGTGTATACTATCGACGAACTAGCCCCCAATCTTGTATAACATACTAAGGGCCTAGGGTTACAAATCATATATAGTCGGGTTATCACTAGTGGGGATAGAGTCCTCCACGACTCTGGTAGCTTCGTGTTGTACGCCGAGTCCTCCACATGGGTCTTCGTATAACACGTCTCGGTCCAACCTATATGTGGCGTAGGATGGAACCGACCCATGAGTCTTCATGTTGACCCACCACAACTAGAAATGATGTGCCCACCACACCACACACACAATCGTCCAGTAAATAAGCATATACAATAGTACAACGGTATCTAGCTCACGATACGTCTCCATATTTTGTTGATGACACTGACGGACTTTGCATTTGATGCGTGCTCCGTATTTTGTTGACGACACTTACGATCATTGTATTTGAAGCGAAAGCACGATATGGTCAGTGGACTTCAGAATAAGCTCATCACGGTCACCACATACATTTTGTCGTGCTAACCAACATGTGGTTGGATGGTTAGAGGCCAGTGGTTTCTTGAGCCCACCAAGGTTAAAGTCCCGAAGCTCGCATTTATCTTGTGTTAATTTCAGTATTTTCCGACGACGTACGTTTAGTGGGAGGAGAAATTCCACTCGACTACGAGGCACCTATGGTGACTTCGTAAAATCTCAAGATCATATATGCTGGCCCACTCTCTCGAAGGTGCTCATAGGGGTAGGGTTCGCGTGTGTGCGCTTATAGCGGTGAGTGCTTGCGCGTATATATGAGCCCTTGCGTCTGTACCGTGTTAAACAAATACATATCATGATTATATGGTCACTGGCTCACCTGTACAACTCCGTATTTTGTTGATGACACAATCAATTGACCAGTCAAACGTTCCACGCAGCGCAACTAGTGTTGCACCATCGGGGCGCGTAACCGTGGGGCCCACCTGTCACCCCGTATATGAAAGAAAGAAATGGTAGTTTGAGTCTGTACTGTGTTAATAAAATAGGAGTACATTTAAGGGTGATCATACGGTCACTGGCTCACCATACAGCTCCGTAATTTGTTGATAACATGATCAATTGACCAGTCAAACGATCCACATTCAGCAGTGCACATTACCATAGGGCCCACCCGTCAGCGCGTATATGAAGGACAAAAATGGTAATAAATGAGTGTTTTCGGGGAGGGCGGGCCGGCCGCGGGCGGCGGGGGCTGGCGGTTCGGCCGATGGTGGCTGGTGGCTCAGGGGGGGGGGGGTGGAGTTTGATGATAAACTGGAGGCCCTTGATTTCGTATCCAACGGCTGGAAAATCTAATGACCAGAGATGAAAAAGTCAGTCGACTGACGTGTAGCCTCACCCTGCGCGTACACATGCACGCACACAAGACACGCACGCATGTAGGCGTGCAACACTGACACGTACACACGCACGCTTGCTGGCGTGCAACACTGACACGTACACATGCACTCACGAACACACGCACGTACGCACCCATGCATGCAACACTGAAACGTACCCTTGCACGCACGCAACACTTGCACGCCTGCATGCACACAGCACACGACGCAAGACACACGTTCAACCTATACGTGCATGCACCCTTTGTTAAGGACATGGATTGTTACAGGTATTAATCAATCTTATCTGTGATAAGCAGAACATTGATGTTTGCAGCGGTCTTTATGAATCACAACGTATCGAACAGGCTATCAACATAGTAGGCTTATCTACATGAAAAAGATAACGTCACACTCAATGAACAATCATCGGTTTATGAAATGCCCGCTTCTGACTGCCCTGGCCCACCAAAGGTTCCTCTGCTGTGCGCTGCCTGCGTTGGGTCACTGACATGCATGCCATGCACCCAAAGAGCCCACATGTCAGTGGAAGAACGGCGCGGTGTCCTAGGTCAGAGTCAAGGGCGCCACTCGCGGCACGACCGGCCGAACACGCCTCCGTGCCGCATTAAAATGCCTCCATGAAACTCGCCCGTGTGGAAGCCGAGAAACCCACTCTAGACACACGTCCGTTCATGACCGGGCTGCTCCCCTATCTCCTCCACCATTTTTCCACTCTTACAATGGCTTACGAAGAGTAGTTATTCCGCATCCAAGCCGACTGGGTAGCCCGCCGGATACGAGCTATGCAGCTCGCTGATCCACCTCCCTCCCCTCGCCCGACGGAGCCAGTTGCCGCCCCAAGCCATGGAATTTTGCCATGTGTTGTTTTCATGGACTAGCAAGATGCCCGTGCATTGCATGGAACATCAAGATGCATTTTTTTACAAACTCCCGCATGCATGCAAGGGATAATTAATGTCCTCCTTTGCTAGTATCACGAGGCAAACACCATTAATATTGCATCGATTAGTGTTAGTGGCCTTGTATATCTGCAAATTGTAATTTTGATAGTGGCCCCTTGTATATAAAAATGGAGGGAGAAAGATGAGAGATAAGGTGAGGAGGAGTGGGGCATGGTGGTGACTGGTGGTCAGACTGGGTGGAGGCATGGGGATGGACGACGCATTATGTCTAGGTTTGTATCTCTCTCACACACACCCACGTAGGTGGGGGACGTGCACGAAGAGAAGAGGTGCACGCACGGCGCACGTACTCCCGCCTCTTTCCCAACCACACCCGCGTGGGTACACGGTGGAGCTCATTTCTGTACGAAAAAGGCAGCCCACGTGGTAATTTGGCACGTGTACTGGTTGTCCACTTGGTGGAGGGAGGATCGTCTACCACGGGTGAACAAACAAATTGCGACTTGACGCGTTATGTTAAATTAAAAAAAGAGGCAAACCATGTGGGGCCTACCTTAGATGCAAGGCTCTATACACTAGAGTACTTTTGATGTGTCCCGTCAACTCGCAGAACGAGGAGAAGCTTGCTTAGTACGCCATCTCCCCCGCCCATAGGCGCGGTGGCTCGCAGGATGAGGTGAAGCTTGCTTACTAGTACGCCTTACGCCTGCTCCCTCACCCACGCGCGCGGTGGCTCGCAGCACGAGGAGAAAATTTTACTACTCCCTCCGTTTACTCCTCGTCCCTACTACGTACTTTGGTTAGTACTCCCTCCATTTACTTATACAGGGCCACTATAAAAAAATACATTTTGCATTTATACAAGGCCACAAATAGTAATCGAGACAAAAGTTACTACTCCCTCCTTTCCAGTTTATGGCTCAATTTCAAAATCTCTCCAACCAAGGTAGACGGTGAGTGGTCGAATTAATTTCATATTTTGCACAAGTAATTAGTACGCTCGTTTTTCTCAAGAAGTTATGTTTACCGAGGCATTAATTAGAACGAATGCATGAATTACCACTAAATTTCCATGAACTTGTACATGCATTGGTTAGTTTCCTCTTGACACTGCTTGCGTCGGGTGATCTAACGCACCTCGAAATCCAACATGTAATGGTACTACTACTAGTATAGTAGAACTGAGACTTATCAAACGGAAAAACGAATTTTTTTAGATGAGCCCTATAAACCCTAGTGGGTACATACTCCGTAAAAACAGATTTTCCAAAACTAAGTCGCTCCCTTTCATGAATTCTGTAGTATACTCCTCCGTCGATGCTCCCTTTCATGAATTCTGTACTTCCTGTCGTCGACATGTGGGACATATAGCAACCGGGTCGACGTGTCAAGCACCAAATAACAGTGCAGAACAGCAGGGGGGACGCACCCCACTCGTACCGACCCAGTAGTAGTAATGAGCAATGAGACGTCAAATCACAATGCCGCACTTTCCCAGACGGACGAAGCAACCATTATTTCACACTTCGGTTCGCCATCATCTCAAACCACGTACTAGTATTGCTTCTGCCTCAAGAGGGACACGCGCATCGCCTTGGTACATCATGACACGTGGGACCGCATGACAAGCCATGCTCCCCCGCCGATTGCTCGGTAAAATCACTCATTTTTACTATACTTCCTCCGTATCAGTTTACTACATGGCATGCACGTCGTTCTAGGTTGAGAATTTAACTGGCTATATATGTGATGAACAGTACTCTAGCCTTTTAAAAAATGTATACTTTTGTACAGCAGTACTATCGATGGATTGCGCCATGGAGCAAAAATTGAAATTAAAAAAGGTGGTACATATAGAGAGCGCTCGTCGCCAAATTATGCATATAGTACTATTAAAAAGGCTAGTCACAATAATGGTGTCCAGCACAACCCACCCCTCAAATAAAACTAAGAGGGTGCTTGGATACGTTTTAGTCCCATGACTAAAAGTAGTGGGACTAAAACATGCTAGCCTCACCCATGCTTGGATCCAAATAATAAAAAGGCTAAAATCAAGTTAATGAGCATTTATTATCCTCCAAACCCTCCAATCCAGAACTCGCCTGTGTTAAAGGAGAGGTGTTAAATGAGTAGAGAGAGGACTAATCCACATTTTAGTAGGGGTACCCCTGACTAAAAAAAATTTAGTCTCAAGACTAGTTTTAGCCCCTCTTTCAGGGGTGCTTGGAACTTTAGCCTCTTAAAGAGACTATTTTTAGTCAGACTAAAATAAGTCCCTTGGATCCAAGCACCCTCTAAGCACCCTGAAATTCTTTGACAACTAAACTGCTAGCTATATGATGTTGGCCATATATATTGTACGTATATATTGTGAAGAAATGAGTGGTAGTACTATACCAACTAAAAGATGAAATGTAAGAAATACTAGTATGTACGTACTGAAGAGTTAAAGTAATGAGAAGAAACATAACATAGTTCTGCTGGGGGCTCAGCACAACACACCCCTCAAATTAAATTAAGCACACCTGAAATTAAACTTTGCAACTATTCCGGTAGACACTGCATTAGAACCACCATGAGCAACGACACTGCCACCTTACTCGGAGTCCTCGTCCACGTCATCGACTTCGTCCTTGTCCCTCTTCCTCTTGGCCGATACTTCTTTGCTTGAACCGCACACTTGGCTGTTGCTCTTCATCCAACCCTTGTAGATATTGAAGCAAAGGTAGCCATCCATTGCAGCGTAGTGGATGTGGTCTATATCTAGTACATTCCGCTGCCATGCATGACGATGAAACGTGTATGTAGGTTTCTCCAGTTTACCGTACGAAGGATGAACCATGGCTCCTGCCAGGGTCAACATTGAAGGCTGACGAGCGAACACCAGCCGATTCTTCTGGAGGTCGAAGGTGTTGCCTACAACGAGGCCTATTCGATGCAGGACGCCTTTGTCATTACCAAAGTCTACAGTAACGAATTTGACTAGGTTGCTCTTGAGGAAGTCCTTAAAATCCTGGCACTCAATGTCGACATGGCATATGTGGTAGACCACGCATAAGTCATGCACGCAAACCTAGATCACGGCGGGCTTCTTCCTCTATTCGTCCTTTAGATCCTTCTCTCGTCCCAGGACTGTGGTGTACTCAACATCTAGCCCAACGACCCACTCATCATCTAAGTCTTCGAACATGCGTCTGAAGCGAGAAAGGCATCCTTTCACCGTCGCGGAAGAACGGGTGTAGATGACGTCGAACTCATCGCCGGTGATGGTTCTAACCTTGTACTCACCGCTGATCGTGGAGATTTGGGATGCCATGGATTTGGGAGGAGGGTTAGGATTAGTGGAACTGCCGTAATGTGAATGGACAGGACGACTAGGAGCGAACCGCCGTAGTATTGAAGGACGTGCGGGGACGAGTAGGAGCGAACTGCCAGCGTGCGAACGGCAGGGTAGTGGCTTTCCATTCTCCCATGATACGGGCTTCCGAGAGCCCTTGGATCTGAGATCGAACGGTTGCATGGCGTGATTCTAGACCTATGGGTGAATATCCTATCCTGGAGGGTTATTCTGCAAATTTTCAGCAACTTAGCATGCGACCGTTTGATCTCAGATCCAAGGGCTGCCAGCAGCCCGTATCATGGTCGCGCCTACCACGACTGTCGCATCGCTCACGCGGTCGCGCCCTTGGAGATTTAACACGGTGCGTTAGGCTATCTGATGTTGGCATGTCATACATAGTCATCACTTAGTCACTCATACTACAACAAGGTTGGCTATAAGTGTATTTTTTTACTCCTCTCTATCTCTTTCTTCGTACTCAAGGAAGAAACGGTGCTAAGCGCGTGTATTTATTGCATTTGCCAAGGAGTGACCTCTTCCAATGAAATGGTGTTGCTAAGTTTGCTTCATTTAATTAGCTATAGACTCAAAATTGTCTTTTCACCTAGGTACACACGCTTAGCACCGTTTCTTCCTTGGGTCACCAAACTAGTCTCTCTCTTCTTGATTAACTTGCCACATCAGACTTTATGCTTATGTGGCAAGCTTAAGCACATGTAGGAGCAAGTAAAAGTAAGTACAATAGTGCGCTTTACATGGCATTTTTGCATATGTGGAGGAAAGAGAGGCAAGGAAAAAGTGGAGAAGTAGGCTCTCATGCAAGAGCCAGCCTCTACTACATGGTGGAGCATTGGGAGAGGCACCTGTATGGAGGTGGTCAGGAATCTGGGAGACTCACGCCGGTCGTAGCGTCACAGTTAAAATGATAATGGCAAGTCAAATCACGGGGCCCCACCTGTCCAGCAGTAACTTGCTGTCAAATCACACAGCCCTACGTTTGCAGCAGCCTACTCCCTCGTCTTCTCGCGTCTCTGTCGAACCGACTAGGCGGAACTGCCCCACCGCCTACCGCGCAAGAAAAGCCCCGCCCTCGACTTTTAAATACAACTACATCCGCTTAAGAATCCAATGATATACTTTTTGTGACATAGTAACTCATATTTAGTTAGTCAAATGGATGACCTAGAACTACGTGCATGCCCTATAAACCGAGACGCCTAAAAATAAAAAAACCGAGACAGAGAGGGTAGTTCAGGACGTATCTTTTTAGATCAATATAGTCGGGATTCACCAAGGAGCAAAACCAAGTGGTAGGCTGCTCCTGTCGTGTTGGCATAGCAACTCAAGCAGGGTCAGTCCGCACACGAAATGGCGACACACTTAACAGGACCCCTTTGGCCGACATGTGGCTCATCCATCGTCTTATTCCACGTGCGATGCACCAAATTACAGTTCGGAGCAGCGGTTGGAATTGGAGGCACCCCGGTCGTAGCGCCACAGTAGTAGAAAATGAGCGACGAGGGGTCAAATCACAAAGCCCCACCTTTCCCGCATTAAGCTGGACGGATGAAGCAACCATCATTTCACTCTAGGGCGCAAGAGCATAAAGAAAAGAGAAAACGATGATGCGTGCGGCAGCTACCTAGGGCACCCTAGGGTAGGGGTCTCCACTACAGATCCTTTTTTTGAAAGCGCCTCCACTACAAATCGGCTTCTCCCTCGTCCTCTTGAAGAAAACCGATGATGAGTGCAGTGGTAGGGTTTGTAGGAGTACTACGGCGTGCGGGGCCACGTCGTAGTAAACGGGTTCGAGACGACACCTTAAATATGTGTGGGCCACTTGGTTTTACGGGAACGAGGCAACATTTTGGGTTTGGGGACCAGTGGAGATATAGTACGTACAAAAAATTGTGGACGTAGGTTCAACCGAAAGGCAATGATGCATGGGCCCTGCATTTTGATATACCCGGGGCCGCGTGAAATTTGCTACTCTACTCAAAACTAGTAAGGTACACATGTATTGAACGCATGAGATTTCGAAACCAAATTATGAATAAATACACACTATAGGATGTAAAGCTTTGAGTCATATATGCATGATGTAGATGTTCACTTAGTTCTTATAGTTCATCTCATTCGAAATCAATAAGTTTTATAAAAATGTTAAGATTGATGGGGTTGTGCATTGTACTCCCTCCGTTCCAAAATAGATGACCCAACTTTGCACTAACTTTGTTCAAAGTTAGTGCAAAGTTGGGTCATCTATTTTGGAACGGAGGGAGTAAATCATAAAGTAAAAAACAAATAATGGCAATTAATTTAGAAAAAAATAATCAATTATGATACAGAAGATTCTAGAACAAAGGAGAAGTGCTTGTGTTTTGAGGTTTGTGCATTATGCTTAAGTTCAACCATGGAGTCTTCTAAATTGTACATGTGGCAGATCTGGTGGAACGTTGATGATATCCAACGGCCAGTAGTGCTCGGATTTGCCTATCTCTGCACTATTGGGTTAGCTTCATCCAGCGACCATCTTTCAAAGTTATTGGCACACTATATAGTTCTTGTGCCATAGTTGCATGTTTTGGAAAAAAGCTACTAGTGGGTTGTACTATCTATCTAGGAATAGAAGATGTATACATGGAAGTTGTAGGGAATGAGATGACATGGAGCATCTCAATTCCTATGAGTAGGGATTGGAAAAGAGATGTCATTTGGTTCACATCATAGGAACTTTTCTATTGAATATAGAGATGACATGTTTCTCAATTCCTATGAGGAGGGATTAGAAAAGAGATGTAATTTGGTTCATATCATAGGAACTTTTCTATTGAATATACGCTAATGTTTATTTTCCTTCGAAATTAAGGGAGTATAGGAATCCATTCATATGAACCAAGTGGCTCTAAAGCTATAGAAATGATATCATGTTTATTTCGTTTGAAATGTGGAGTATATGAATCTATTCCTATGAACCAATTGGCTCTAAAGGAAAAAAATCCTATAAAAATCCTATCATATAGAGTTCCTATGATATTCCTCGACACTAAAGGATGCTTGAAATTGCTGCGGGTGATACGATGGTCTTTCTTTGTAGACTCCTCACCCAACTTTATAGTTACCTCTCGAAGATGAATGACATGATATATACATGGTATTCTACATGTGCAATTTGGTACACGAAAACTCGGTAAAAGTTTGCAAGGTTTGAATTTTCAATAAAGCTATATGCACCGCGTTTCGGAACGGAGGGAGCATATGGCAGTTGCTAACACTCATGTGGAAGATTTGTGTGTAGGAGGAGTGGCTGTTCTGTTAAATGACATGGCAAAACTGACACTGTCGGATGCCGATCTAACGGTCCTTACGGCGTTCGTCAGGAAAAGGCTTGTGGCGAACGTTTGTCGGATAATGATTTACGGACACATGCATTGCATTGATACGTGCCCCCTCTCTCTCACGCACACGCACCCTCATGAGTCACGACTCTCCCGAGTCCTCTCGCAGACTCGCACGTCGCACCCACCGTCTATCTGCAGGTAGACGTCACGCACATATGTGCTCTTCACACCCTACCCTCAGAACTTCTAAGAAACAAAAGATGGTGCGCACATTTTATTTTAGCTCACACGTCACACACTTGTACTATTACTCTTGCGGCGAACGTTCTTTGGGCATAGTATATTGTACTCTCACGAAGAGAAGCGGTGCACGCATGCACTAGTTCTCTCACACCCACTCGCGGGTACACGTAGGAGCGCCTTTTTTGAAGCTGGTACAACAAAATCACTCCACTATATATAAAAGCAGGAGCCTTAGCGCTTGCTTTACTAGGGTTCCTCTCGTTCACTCTCTCATGCTCTCTAGATCTAAGCAACACATAGGTGGCCACACTCTCTCTCAGCTCATGGCTGGTCACAAATCCGGCCGGACAACCTCGACCGGGGCAGGGGTGTAGGTGCATCGTTCACGCTGTCGTCGGCGGCGAGGGAGGAGACCAACGGCTGCCCGCGCGTCCCGATAGGCGGCCGTGCCGTTCTCTCCGAGAGAGCGCCGGCTCGGGAGGGCCTCCGCCCCTTCTTCCTCCTTGTGGTATTGTGGCCAAGATGCGGCCTCCCAACGCCGTCTTTGCGACATGCCGATGACCCTCAGGTATATATTCCTTCGAAACCTGCCTTGCTCTACTGCCCCAGCTCCCTTCGTGTGGATCCTTTTCTACTTCCGTCTGCTGTTCCAAAGCCACCTAGACTTCTACTAAGGCACGTGCTTTCCACGTATGTTCTGTATGACAAATACTCATATACCTTCTTTTTAGAGAGAGAACTGGGTACTCGTATCTTGAGTAGATATCATAGTGTGTTTGTTTGCATGATCTAAGGACTATTCTAAAATAAGAAGCAAATCACTTGCACAAATCAAACTGAGTTCCAAGTAAGAATTTGATTACAAGATAAAAGTTGTAGTTTTATTATATGATGTTTCCTGGGTTCCACTGATGTATAGTTCTAGAGTTGTTTGATGGTTTACATGCATGTTTATGGACTATTTTGTGCAACTAAATAAGTCATTTAGGTCTGACAGACACTCATGTCCTGTATTAGCTTGAGGTATAGCTTATGTATGACTGAAATAAAATATTACACTTTTTCTATGAATAATAAAAATATTACATTTCTCGATGAAGCAGAATAAAACTTTAGCTAGCATCAGCCATGCAATGTAATGTTATGTGAAAAGTGTAAACTTTGCAGTATAGCGGCATCTAAAAAAATCCATTTTTACAGTAATCTAAAAAAATTAGTTAGTAGTAGAGTGTTTATTTCCCAGGTGACAACGGGGAACCAAAATGTGCTAGCTATTTGCCAACTTGTCATACTTGCATGTGAGGAGGTGACAACAGTTTCTAGACATTTCTCAACTTCAGTAGGTGCAATCCAGATTCAACGGGGACTTCTTTATTTGTTTACTTGGAGAGCAGAGTCGGCCATGTGCACAAGGAGCGGGAGCGAATCCAACAGCTCTTAGCCGTCAGATCATGTCATCCTTTGTTTGATGGACGGCAGTGATATGCATGAGAGGGGAAATGAACGGTGGATTTTGAGCCAATGCTTGTTTGGGCGGGAGAACCGAAGATGGGGTGGTAAATCCAATTTCAAAACTGCCGCATTATAGTAGTAGTAGATTATAAGTAAAGCTATTTCATATAGTCGACTCAAAGCGTTGGTTCAAACAGGGAAGAAAGTGGGAAAGCTGTAGCATGAATCTAGGACTTGGTTCTAAGAGGAAACGGGGGAAGTAGTAATATCTGTCACTGTTTAAATAACCGTATATCTTATTTGCGCAAACAGGGATGTCTGTCTCCATATCATTTCGGGATGTCTGTCTCCGTATCGTTTCTATCCGCGCAATCAAAAGCACACACCTCAGTTTTAGTACAACTGTGCAAAATGAGATGGCTATCCCTCGCTACCGTCGTCTAACCTCCCGTCTTCAAGGTATCCCTACATTGGTAGTAACTAAGGTAGAATGACCAACGCAATCTAAAATAAGCTGATTCATACGTTTTACTTCTTGATTGTAGTGCAGGGACGATCGAAAACAACTGCATCCTAGTCCGAAATGCACTTTCTACCAGTTCATCCATGGACCAAGGACTAGCTGGCATGGCTGCACGGCGGTTTTTTGGACAGGTGCGCGGAAAAGAGGCATTGTGGTCTGCTTATTTCTGCAAATAGCGGTGCTTAAATTTAGTGGAATGCACAAGCATTTCAGCTGGTCAGTACACTGCATGGTTCAGTTCACATTCCAGCTGATACCACAATTATAATTGGTTATTCTGGAATAAGAGAACCTAACCCTGAATGGTGGCAACAAGAAAAAACCAGAGTGAACTCCAGGAAATTTAAGCCTGCCGGGAGGCCCTTTGCTCGGAGAGAAGCCTTGCTTGTTTTTTCCTGATTTCTAAACCTTCTCACAACTTTGTCTTTTGCTGTGAACTAGTATATGTTTTTTATGTTCTATGAATCATTGAGATGTATAAAATTGCTTAACTTATGCTTTTCAAGTTTTTTATGAAGACGAGTTTAAAGTGAGTGTTCCACATGAGCGCTGGACTAGCGTGTGAATGTTTGGAATTTATTACATTGTGGCCTCAATTAACTGCATGAACCACTGTAACAAGATACATAGTTGCTTATATGTCAGACAGCAGATTGTTGATTGTTAGCTGGTCGATAGCCTAGTGTTGAAGCGAGCTGAGCCAATGTGTCGTGTTTTGCACAACTGCTTACAAGTGGGGTAGCACCAACAGTGTTTACAAGTACTTATGTATACGTCGGCACATGGTTCTCAAACGAGTGCTCTATTTCATCAAAACACACACTGCTCGTATGATAAACCGTGACAACTTATGTCTTACCATGCCATATTCATGAAAAAACTAGTGAGGACGCATCTGTTTCGGCAACAATTACGATGGTTCTCACATGATTCACGGGCACACAAAAGTAGCAGCAGTTCCCATAGATGGATTCAAACAGAGTACTAGCCCCAGAGGGGTCGATAACAGGCAAGGTTCGGATAATTAGACACAATCCAAACTACTATTAAACACTAGCTGGGGCAACTATTTCATGCCTCGATCTAATTTGGGCTGGACACAAGATGGACCTTGCCATGAACATCATCGAGGACGTCCCACAGCAGCTCAATGCTGTGAACCTTCATGAAGACAACCTTGTGGCCTTGCCACTGATAAACTTGTTTGTGGAGGCATGCCACGTCATCTTCCCGCGTAAGCTTGACAAGAATAGTATTCCTCACAAACGAAGGAGTAGCTTTGAACTTCTTGTGCTTCAGTACACCCTGGACAACATGCCTGACAACAGTGAGGCTGGAATACAACTCTTCATTGGTATAACCGCAAATGGCTTCCAGGATCCAACAGCCTAAGAACTCTGTTTTCCCAGTGCGTATATTCAGGTCTTCCGTCTCATAGTGAGTGACATGTACAACCACACAATCCTTGTCTGCATTAGGGCTCTAATTGAAACAGAAACAAATTCTGAATTACTTTTCAGTACAAGAAACACAAGTTATTTAAACCACTACGTATACCATGGCATTGAAGCTAATAAAATTGTGCATTACTAAACACCACATACTTCCTTTTCTAAAAAAAATCACCACATACTTAGATGAAAAACCACAATCGAGATCGGCAAAGAAGGAAATCACCTTGGGCAGCTCAGCGGGGGGGGGGGGGGGACACATCCTCGAAGGGGGAAAACTGCTCCTGCAGTGCCACGGGGGCTGTAACCTCAAATGGGGCGTTGACCATCTTATTATCTGGGGTCGCCTCGGTGGTTGCCTCCATCTTCTTGGAGCTCTCTGTCTCGTGGGGATCAGCCTCCCGTGTCTGCTCCAATATCGGCAGATCTATGCCTGGTTCTCCTTGGTCCATCATGAAACTGACGAATACTAGGAGTCCACTGAAAGGAAAACACAATCACAATGACAATGAAACAAAAAAGAGAGTGAGGATCGGTTACTGCTTTGTAAAAGTTTTTTTTCCTCTGAACGAAAATATACCAACATCACAGATCCGCTTACCTTCCCTTCGTTCGGAGAGAAGAACAGTGGCAGATGCAAGTGTTGCCTTTCTTGAAGATTGTGAGGGAGAAGGGATTCAGCGAAGAGTGAAATGATGGTTGCTTCGTCCGTCAAACTTAGACTGCGGGGAGGTGGGGTTTTGTGATACGACGGCTCGTTACTGCCGCGCTACGACCGGGGTGACTCTCCGCCTGCATACTGCCTTCTAATTTGGTGGATGGCATTTGGGCCCGCACGCTACATGGCCCGCATGTCGGTGAACAAAAGTATAACGACATTCAGTAGAGGGAGACGTTTCAATGACCTAGGAGGAGCGAGAAGCGGTAGAGTGTCTCCACTGTACTAGTAGTAATTGTTTTTCTGGGTAGCTGTAGAGTGTCTCCACTGTACTAGTAGTAATTGTTTCTCGGGTCCCAAGACAAAACAGCCCACCCACACTAGTAAATAGTAAAATCAATTCAAAAACCTAGGTGCTCTTCTTCCTCCTCGCTCCCACCCACCTCACGTCAGCTCGCTCCACTCGTACCCCCAAATTCCTCACCTCACTCCTACAGAAAACCCCAGCTCCCCTTCTTCCTCACTCCTACAGAAAACCCCCAGCTCCCCTTCTTCTTCACTCGCACTACAACTAGGCTCGTCATTCGTTACTCTGCTCAAATCCGTGAGCGCGACGCGACGCCCTCGAGGAAAATGGAGTTGGCTGACCCCAGCGCCAAGAAGATGAGGCTCCCGCCAGTGGTGACGCCTGTTGTAGATCCCGCACCCGACAGCGCAGGGAGAAGCGGCGACCCCGCCCCCACCGGATCCCAGGAACCCATAGAATCTCGGGTGGATCGCATCAGCGATCTCCCGGACGCCATCCTTGGGGAGATCATCTCGCTTCTCCCCACCAAGGATTGCTGCCGCACCCAAGTCCTCTCAATTCGGTGGCGCCCTCTATGGTGCGCCGTTCCCCTTAATCTCGACTGTAGTCAGCTATCTCTCTTCAATTATTTTGAAATCCCCAGAGCCATCATCTCCTCCCACCAGGGCTCTGTTCAAAGCCTCTGCATCCCGTCATGCTACTTGAGCAAGCATACCATGCCCTGCATGGTGGACGCCTGGCTGGAATCCCTTGAATTCACAGAACTACAGCTACTTGAGTTCTACTATTCCCCAGGAAATCACATACCACATACCGAACGCCATGAACTTGTGCCCTCAGCACCGATGTCCATCTCGGGGTTTTCGTCCTCTCTCCACACGGCCACCTTCGACTCCCATTTCTCAAGAAACTTTCACTTGTGCGGGTTCGTATATCGGAGGCCTCATTGCACAACATCATCCACTCCAGTTGCCCCGCGCTGGAGTGCTTGGTGCTTGTTTTCACAGTTAGAATCGGTTGTCTCCAAATAAAGTTGCCTAACCTTGTAAGAATTGGAATTTCTTTTGACGGAAGGCAGCTCATCATCCAAGATGCCCCTTCACTTCAAAGGTTGATCCTTGATTCTAGTTATTCACCGTTGCAAATAACCGTCCTCTCTGCGCCTAAACTGGAGACCTTGGGTGTAATACATGATCTCTGTGCTCATTTCAATATGGTGTTTGGCTCCACAGTTCTTCAGGTACTTTATATTATCATCTACACTTGTAACCATAAGCTGCATTTTAAATTTCTGCGCATAATTTATATATCATCTTGGAGTACACATTTTGTACTAATATTATGTTCTATGCTCAATGAAGAGTTTCTCCATGGATGGCCTATCAATGGTGCTGGATTCTGTTAAGATCTTATATATCCAGATGAATAGTTTTGATCTGAACAAGATTATAGGCTTGCTGCAATGCTTTCCATGTATGGAGAAGTTGTATATAAAGGTGATAATTTCACGCACATTGGAAGCCCACATATAGTGTACTAGAATTAACCGTTCAGCTATTGCTCTTTCGACACTCTTCTTTTAGACCTTAACTGTTTTCAATCTTCATGTCTATTTAGGCAACAGGACGGGGTAAGAAAGTTATAACCAATCGGTGGATTCATAAGCATCGGGATTTTCTCACTTCTCATGAGATTCGATTGAAGACAATAACGCTAGAACGATATGTAGCCAACCGTGCAAACACAAGATTTGTCACATTCTTCCTGCTGAATGCGAGGTTACTATTGTCCATCAGGCTTAAGTTTATCAGTAGCATGGTTTTGACGGATGGGTATGTCGAAGAGCAAAAAAAGGAGTTTCAGGTGGGTAAAAGAGCTTCTGAACGTGCCGGGCTTGTATTTACAACATATTGTGGTCATAATCCAGTAAATTTTACGACCCAGGATGTTCATTCTATGGACCTGACCGATCCATTTGACTGTGACTGCCGAAAATAGTGCTGGAGTTAGATGTTGCTGCCCTTTTCAATCTGGTTTTTTTGTAAACCTGATGAACAATTAACCCTCATGCTGTTGTACAGTTTGTAAGCTGGAGTTAGATGTTCCTGCCCATTTCAACTCGGCTGTGACTGTCATATTTTCTTTGAAACAAGGAAAATGGCTTGCCATTCGTTTAATTTAGAGTGAAATATTGTAACAAATCTAGACCAAGGGAAATAACATAGCTCTCGCCAGCTGCTTGAGCTCACTGTGCATTATAGAAGCCAAGTGATTAGCCCCCACCAGCACCCACAAACTTGCGGCCTTGGTTCGCTCGCCGTCCGCGGTGCGCCACCCTCTTGCATTGTCAATGTCGTCAACAACCGAGAGGAACAAGGAGATGACTGTACATGGAGAGGATGACAGTAGGGACCCACCAGCGTCATGGCAGTACGCAAGCAAGTGCCTCTATAGTACAAGCCCAAAAATATGGTTCCTGCTAATTGGTTGGACATCTGGGGCTCACGCCATTGTCAACGTAGTCAATACATGAGAGAATTAAACTACGAGCGGCTGACACCAGGGACCCAGCAAGTCGCATAGTTTTTTTTGAGAAACAAGCAGTTGTTATTTGTACTAGTTTTAGCGACGGATCAGGGTAACAACGGGGCTGTGCGGGGGCTGTGGCCCGTCTAGCCAGGGTTTTATTTATGTTTACCACATCATGAGCCCAGTTGTGTTTTTTTCTTGCTGAAAATGGCTAGCCCAGTTCTATTTTTTAAAGAAATACCCAAACAAGGCCTACTTGCTTTATCGGCCCTGCTGGGCTGCAAATCTTTCAAGACGAGGAGAGTTTCATTCGGTTTGCCCAGAAATGGGATGTACATTTTTAAAACACATCAAACTAGGAATTAGTTTAATTTTTTTCATTACAAGATCTTAAATTCCATTGATTTTTATGCGTGGACAATTATTTGGATTTTATATTTATAGAAATTATTTTTCAAAACAGTTTGAATGTGAATCGATATTTCTGGATTAAAAACAGTTGACCGTACGGAAATATGCAAAATTTCGTATACTTTTTAACCGTGGCCACAATATGGGGTGTGATGCTAACAAAAAGAAGATGGGCTCTAAAAAAATTCTTACGAATTAGCAAATGGCCTGTACATTATTAGAAATAATGGCAGATGGGCTGTATGCTGTTTTCCACAGATTTGAGGCTGACTTGTGCGCCTACTATAGGTTGACACGTATGCTTTCATAAAAAAAAGGTTGACGCACACGCAACGCCCTGTCAACTTAGTCAACACACGAGAGCAGTGACTATTGGATGTCCATCCAACGGCTGTCGTGCTTCTTCAATCTCTGCCCTTCATGCTCAAGCCGCTCAAACAAGCACCAGTGGGACTGCCTGCTCCCTCCTCACGCGGCCGGCTATGCTGTCGCGCAGGCCTCACGGCCCCACCGTACTCCCATCGTTGGCCTAGCCATCCCTCTACTCACCCACACCTGCTATTATTCTCCGGCGACGGCAGACGAACCAGTAAACCCTCGTACTCCTCCGCGTGGGAAACAACTGCCGAGTATTCCCTGGCTCCGTGTCGTTCCCTTCCTAGGTCTCGCCATCGTCCACCGCCCTGGTGCTCTCGGCGTGGCCTGGTCAATGTGGTCAATGAACAACATCCATCGGAACTGGACTGTACGTGGAGAGGCTGACAGCTGGGTCCACGGCCGCACCCAAGGAAATGCCTCCCTATTACGCGCAAAATAATGATTCATCCACCTAACAGCTAGGACCCACAGGAAGGGCCTCTGTATTTCGCGAAAAAACGTTCCCCCCCGCTGACAGGTCGGACCCACCAGCTATATCTTCGCACGCAAGGAAGTGCCTCCTTATTACGCCCAAAAAAATGAATACCCCCCTGCTAGCTGGGACCCACCATATTGTTGGGCTGACTTGTGGGCCTACTAAGTTGACAGGGACGGAGAGCTTTGTCAACTTAGTCGATACTCCAGTGACCGTATGATGTCCATCCAACGGCCATAGTGCTTCTTCAACCTATGGTCTTCTTGCTCCAGCCGCCCAAAGCAGCGCCGGCCGTGCCGCCTGCTCCTGCCTCCCGTGGCCGGCTGTGCTACCATGGAGGCCTCACCGCCCCCATACTACTCCCACCACTGGCCAGGCCATCCCTCCACTCACCCACACCCCCTGTTATTCTGCTGCGACGGCAGCCTCACACCGCAGCCGAACCAGTGAACGCTCGTACTCCTCTCCGCGTGGGCATCCACTGCCGCGTCTTGCACGGCTCCGCGTCGTCCCCTTCCTAGGCCTTGCCGTTGTCCACCGCCATGGTGCTCTCGGCGCGGCGTGGTCAATGTGGTCAACGACCGACTTCCATCGGAAGAGTACTGTACGTGGAGAGGCTGACAGCTGGGTCCACGGCAGCCGCAAGGAAGTTCCTCCTTATTACGCGGAAAATAATTATTCCTGCACCTGACAGCGGGGACCCACCGGACGGGCCACCAGTATTTTGCGAAAAAATCGTTTCCCCCTGACTGTTGGGACCCACCGGACGGGCCACCGTATTTCACAAAAAAAACGTTTCCCTCGCTGTCAGCTCGGATCCACCGGAAGTGCCTCCTTATTACGCACAAAAAAATGAATACTCCCCTAGCTAGCTAGGACCCACCTTGCTGGGAGGCTGACTTGTGGGCCTACTAAGTTGATGGGGACGAAGGGCTTTGTCAACTTAGTTAATATGAACGATTCTAGCTCCAGTGACCGTACGATGTCCATCCAACGGCCATAGTGCTTCTTCAACCTCTGGTCTTCTTGCTCCAGCCGCCCAAAGCAGCGCCGGTCGTGCCGCATGCTCCTGCCTCCCATGGCCGGCTGTGCTGCCGCAGAGGCCTCGCCGCCCCTACTATTCCCACCGTTGGCCAGGCTCTGCGGCGACAGCAGCCTCACACCGCAGCCGAACCAGTGAACCCTCGTAGTCCTCTCCGCGCGGGCTTCCACTGCCGCGTCGTCCGCTTCCTAGGCCTCGCCATCGTCCACCGCCGTGGTGCTCTCCGCGCGGCGTGGTCAATGTGGTCAAGGAACGACTTCCATCGGAAGAGTACTGTACGTGGAGAGGCTGACAGCTGGGTCCACGACGACAGCCCAGTTTTTTTGTGATTTGCCAAGTAAGTCGCTTTGTCAGGCCAGTTGGGCTGCAATTCTTTCAAGACGGGGAGAGCTTTCATTCGGCTGGCCGAGAAAATGGCCCATCAGTAATGAGAAATGGGTTGTACATTTTTAAAACACATCAAACCGACAATTAGTTTCAAATATCTTTTTTTTCATTTCAAGATTTTAAATTACATTAATTTTTATGCATGGAGAATTTGTTGGATTTTATATTGATATACATTTATTTTTAAAATCAGTTTGAATGTGAGTCGAAATTTCGGGATTAAAAACAGTTCGGACCGCACCGAAATATGCAAAATTTCGTATAATTTTTTAACAGTTGCCACAATATGGGCTGTAATGCTAACAAAAAGAATACGGGCTCCAAAAAAACCTTAAGAATTAGCAAATGGGCTGTAAATTATTAGAAATAATGGTAGATGGGCTGTATGCTGTTTTCCACAGATTTGAGGCTTTCCTAAAAAAAGGTTGACGCACAAGCACTGACTTTTGGATGTCCATCCAACGGCCGTCGTGCTTCTTCAATCTCTGCTCTTCCTGCACCAGCCGCTCAAACAAGCGCCGGCAGGACTGCCTACTCCCTCCTCCTCGCGGCCGGCTGTGCTGCCGCGCAGGCCTCACCACCCGACCGTACTCCCATCGTTGGCCTAGCCATCCCTCTACTCACCCACACCTGCTGTTATTCTCCGGCGACGGCAGACGAACCAGTAAACCCTCGTGCAGTCGTACTCCCCTCCGCGTGGGAAACAACTGCCGAGTCTTCCCTGCCTCTGTGTCGTCCCCTTCCAAGGCCGCGCCGTCGTCCACCGCCCTGGTGCTCTCGGCGTGGCCTGGTCAATGTGGTCAACGACCGACATGCATCTGAAGTGGACTTTACGTGGAGAGGCCGACAGCTGGGTCCACGGCCGCACGCAAGGAAATGCCTCCTTATTACGTGCAAAATAATGATTCCTCCCCTGACGCCAGGGACCCACCGAAAGGGCCTCTGTATTTTGAAAAAAAAAGATGTTACCGCCGCTGACAGGTCGGACCCACCAGCTATATCTTCGCATGCAAGGAAGTGCCTCCTTATTACGCTCAAAAAATGAATACCCCCTGCTAGCTGGGACCCACCTTGGTGGGAGGCTGACTTGTGGGCCTACTAAGTTGATGGGGACGGAGGGCTTTGTCATCTTAGTCAATATGCACGATTCTAGCTCCAGTGACCGTACGATGTCCATCCAACGGCCGTAGTGCTTCTTCAACCTCTGGTCTTCTTGCTCTAGCCGCCCAAATCGGCGCCGGTCGTGCCTCGTGCTCCTGCCTCCCGTGGCCGGCTGCGATGCGGCGGAGGCCTCACCGCCCCTACTACTCCAACCGCTAGCCAGGCCATCCCTCTACTCACCCACACCCCTTGTTATTCCGCGGCGACGGTAGCCTCACACCGCAGCGAACCAGTGAACCCTCGTACTCCTCTATGCGTGGGCATGCACTAGCGTGTCTTCCCTGGCTCCGCATCGTCCCCTTCCTAGGCCTCGCCGTCGTCCACCGCCCTAGTTCTCTCGGCGCGGCGTGGTCAACGTGGTCAAGTAACGGCTTCCATCGGACATGGACTATACGTGGAGAGGCTGACAACTTGGTCCACGGCCGCAGCAAGGAAGTGCCTCCTTATTACGTGCAAAATAAATATTCCTCCACCTGACAGCGGGACCCACCGGACGGGCCACCGTATTTCACGAAAAAACGTTTCCCCCTGACTGCTGGGACCCACCAGCTACATCTTCGCACGCAAGGAAGTGCGTCCGGGCAAAAAAAAAAACGATTCGCCCCCTAACTGCTGGGACCCACCAGCTACATCTTCGCAGGCAAGGAAGTGCCTGACAGTCGGGACCCACCTGGTCGAAGCGTACGTAGCGTTGTCATTCTAGTCGCGAACGTGTACGTACATACTGGTCGATGTAGAGGCGTGCACGTGTCGTAGTAGAGGCGCGCACCTGTAGTAGTAGAGGCACGCACGTAGCATTTACACGTACGTACATCGGCCAGGGTGCAAGAAAGAAAATACGTCCACGTATGTGTACATACGGGCGGGGTCTCAAACGCCTACTCGCGCATACGTACGGCCAGGGCTCATGTACATGGCTGGGTCAGAACGGAGAAACATCGTCGTCATCGTGTTCATGGGGAGGCAACGGAATGCGTCGTGTTCATGGGGAGGCAACGGAATGCGTCGTGTTCATCGGGAGGGCTTGGACAAAACATGCGATGGAAACGAGGCCTGGCGTACCACAGAACGGAGGAAACGGCCTTGTGTTCGACCGACCACGTTCGAAACGGGATCCTGTTCATCGGGAGGGGTCTAGCATACCGCAAAACGGAGGAAACAGACCTCCTACGGTCGGAACGGGGTTCCTATTGATCGGGAGGGGTGTGGCGTACCGCAAAACGGACGAAACGGACTTGTGTTGGAGCGCTACGGTCGAAATGGGGGTCCTGTTCATCGGGAGGGGTGTGGCGTACCGCAAAACGGGACTCCACGGGATACTGTTCATCTCCACTGTCGACCCCCTCTAGCCTCCACGAGCTACTGTTCATCCACCATCGACCTCCTCCAGCCTCCACCTGCGACTGTTCATCCACGGGCTCCTGTTCATCCAGCCTCCACCGCGCGCTACTCCATCAGCTACTGTTTAACCACCCCTCTCCACGGGCTCCTGTTCAACCACCCCTCCACGGGCTACTGTTCATCCTACTCTCCACTGTCTACTGTTCATCCCGCCCTCCAAGGGGTGGTCCTGTTCATCCAGCCCTCCACGGGGTCCTGTTCATCCAGCCCCAACCGGCTCAATCGATCGGGGTCCTTTTCATCCAGAGGCAACCCCACGGGGTCCTGTTCATCCACCCCCACTGGGAACTATTCATCCAAACACCCCCGCAACGCTCACTGTTCATCCAGAGGCAGCATCGATCGGCTTCAGTTAGCAGTAGTAGCGAAGGAATCGCTCGATCGGGTTCAGTTAATAGCCATCGATCAATCGCTCGGGTTCAGTAACGCATAGCCTGCAGTGCAATCGCTCGGGTTTAGTTAGAGCCCAACGCCTCGCTCGGGTTCAGTTAGAGCCAACGCCTCACACACACGCGCGTATGTGTATGAGAGAAGCGCGCATCGCTCGGCCCCCGACCTCCCACCGTAACCGGGAACTCCTCGAAATTTTCCTCCCCCTCGCTTCTACCACGGTTTTTTTCCGTCATGGACGGCCCAAAGAATGTCATGCAGCTGCGTCTCCGGCCCGCCCAGGACGAAAAACCCATTTTCTGTCATGATTTTTTGTCATAGAAGTAGGAGCCCACCACATCTATGATGGTACCTGGTTTTGTCACAATTATCGTCATAGAAGTGTCATATGTATGACATAAAATATTTTCGTTCGGCCCAAAATGTCACGGATGTGTCTTTTTTTGTAGTGAATAAACAAGAATGCTATTAAAGTATCTATCAAAATACCAACAATATCTATTTGTGATGGTTAAAGCATACCGAAGGCTTGTCGTACTTTGAAATAGCTATGGGTGGATCTTCCTCATAATTGGCGCACATGAAAAACGTCATGCCCAACCAATCTGAAAAATCCGTAACCTCCTTCACCTTGCAAAGATCGCCACACCAACACCGTAGGACTGCCACCCCCGGAGGCAAACTTGCATTCTTCATTTTCCTCGGCCTAATGCTTTGATCCGAGCAAGGCAAACTCATACCGACTGAAAAAATATGTTACACACTTTGCGCAGTGGCGATTTCGAGGATGGCTGGAAGAGAGCATCGGTGTCTCTTTTTATAAGCTCAGGCGATAAATGATGGTGAGAAAATTAAGCGAGAAATTTTAGGATCCCTGTAGTGTCGGCACAACAGCTTCCCGCAGCGAGTGACTGATTCCCGCAGTGCAGTTGCATCAAGCAATAGCCAGAGCAATTCTCACAGTGCCGTCCCATCCGCTGAGGCAAAAAAAGCTAAAGCAGGACTGATTCCTGGGAGAAAGAAGCTAAAGCAGGGCATCAGCATGCATTTTCCCGCGCGTGGGAATCACCGCTGTCAGTGTCGCTGTCGCACACGGGAATCAGCGCCGTCAATGTCCCCTTGTTGCTTTTGGCAGAGAGGCCGCCTCACCCGGTGGTGGCGTGGCCCGCAGTCACGTCGCGCGTGCACAGGGCCTGTCGGCCTGCGAACGGCAGGAGCAGGGAGGGGCCGCCTCACCCGGTGGCGGCGGGGCCCACCAGGCTCGCCCGTTCCGTCCTGGCGCGTGGAACTGTACGAAGGCCATTGTGCCCCGCGCGACCGCCTCCTGTGGTGGCGGCAGGGCCTGCCGCCTCCTCGCGTGGCGCCAGGTGCCACATGTTGCCTGCCGTGCCTGCCGCCACTGCCTAGGGGGTCTTTTTTGTCAATTTCGTCGGGAGGGGTCTTTTCTGGCAATTCCAGTGGACAGGTGGTCTGTTTCAACAAAAAATCTAAGGAAATGTGGCACGAGCCCACGATCGATTTTTAGACTAGCATGCTAGGTTAGTCCTCCCTCCGTATTTTTTTACGGAGGGAGTAGAAAACACTTCTTACATTTCTTTTGCAGAAAACACCACGTCTTGTGTAATCATTTTACAAAATCACTGATTGATGGATTTGGTTTTAATGATCGCGTTTAGGACAGATGGGACCTGTTGTTTGCCTACGTGGCGTAAATTTTCATGCATGTTCGGTCCTAATCTGAAATTACAAAGTAGTCCATATAATTTTACACATACGCCCCTCCTGTTATGTGTGTTCCTCTCTCTCCTCCTGTTCGTCTTTTAGCTAGCGACAGGGAGGGAAGCGGAGCGGCTGGCCGAGGTGACTGCCTAGTCCAGCGTGCGAGGAGGCAGAGCGGAGATGGGGGGAAGGATGATGGTGCTCTCCTGCATCCGAGGGTGGTCACGGGGCTACTCAAGACAGGCTATCGGCATTGCCACGGGCGACCGAAGATGCCATGGCGGCTTGCTCTGTTGTGGCACCATAGGAGGGATCCGCCGGTCACCATTGGAAGGTGACGCTCGTAAGTGGAGATGTGCTTGGCATCTCCTTTAGAGCGGCCCAGTCATGCGGGTAAGGCAAAGCTCCAGAAGCTACCGTGGTACCCGATGCAGCGGGATGACATGCCCGTGCAGGGGCTCACCTAGTCGTCGCCGAGATCTAGATTGGGCTCACCCCAATCCTGACCCTCTCGCGTTGTTCTGACCATGACTCTAACTTCAAGGCCCTAGATGGATCCTGCTTGATGCAGGAGAAGCTGGTGCTGAGCCGAGGTCGACCCTGCCCCGCCGATGCAAGGCACGCCCCCATTCTGGCAGCAAGCACCAAGAGAAGCAGCGAGCGGCGGTGGGTGATACATCACCAATGTATCTATAATTTTTTATTGTTCCATGCTATTATAGTATCAATCTTAGATGTTTTATATAACTTTTTGTGGTATTTTATATCATTTTTTGGGACTAACCTATTAAGCCAGTGCCAAGTGCCAGTTGATGTTTTTTGCTTGTTTTTGGTTTTCCACGAAATCAGTACCAAACAGAGTCTAAATGCTATGAAACTTTTCTAAGATTTTTTTGGACAAGAGAGACCCTAGAAGCTTCAGAAGGGGACCAGACGGCAACCAAGGATACGACAATGCAACAGGGCGCGCCCTGTTATCTCGTGGGCCCCACGAGGCTCCGTCTGTCCTAATTCCACCTCTATAAATTCTCAAATATTGTGAAACCAACGGAGAGTCACCTGAAACACTTTTTCTACCTCCGCAAGTTTCTGTTCTTCTGCCATACCATCTGGAGGCCTTTTTCGGTACTCTACTGGAGGAGGAATCAATCACGGAGGGCTTCTACATCATCCTTGTTGTACTCTGATGATACATGAGTAGTTCACCATAGACCTACGGGTCCATAGCTAGTAGCTAGATGGCTTCTTGTCTCTCTTTGATCTTTAGTACAATGTTCTCCTCGAGGTTCTTGGAGTTCTATTCAATGTAGACTTCTTTTGCAGTGTGTTTGTTGGGATCGATGAATTGTAGGTTTATGATCTGAATATTTATGAAATTTAATGGAGTCTTTTCTGAACTTTATTATGCATGTTTGTTATAGCTTTGCATTTCTCTCTGATCTATCTGTTTGGTTTGGCCAATTAGATTGATTTACCTTCAGTGGGAAAGGTGCTTTGTAATGGGTTCAATTTTGTGGTGCTCTATCCCAGTGACAGAAAGGGACAAGACACGTATTTGTATTGTTTCCATTAAGGGGGAAACGATGGGGTTTATTCATATTGGTTGGGTTTACTTTGTCTACATCCTGTCATATTTCCGAAGGCGTTACTCTGTTTTTATTAACTTAATACCCTAGATGCATGCTAGATAGCGGTCAACGGGTGGAGTAATGGTAGTAGATGCAGGTAGGAGTCGTTCTACTTGTCTCAGGTGTGATGCCTATATACATGATCATTGCCTTGAATATCGTCATAACTATGCGCTTTTCTATCAATTGCCCAACAATAATTTGTTCACCCACTGTATGCTATGTGCTCGAGAGAGAAGCCTCTAGTGAAAACTATGGCATGCGGGTATACTTTTCTCATATATAAAACACAAAAATACCTTGCTACAATTTTATTTCTTTTCTTTTGTTTTGCAATTTACTTTGTCTATCTACCACTGTGATATTTAATCCTTGCAAATAACCCCCGAGGGGATTGACAACCCCCTTGTTCGCATTGGGTGCAAGTATTTGCTTTTGTGTGTGCAGGTGTTGTTCACGAGGTTGTGTGATTCTCCTATTGGATAGATAACCTTGGTTCTTAACCAAGGAAATACTTATCTCTACTGTACTGCATCATCCTCTCCTCTTCGAGGAAATCCCAATGCAACTCACAAGTAGCAAGAAGAATTTCTGGCGCCGTTGCCAGGGAGACATCATCAAAACCTAACAAGTACCTACACACAAACTATATCTACTAGCTCTTATTTTTTATTTGCCTTTGCCTCTCGTTTTCATCTCCCCCACTTATAATTTTAATTTTAAAAAAAAGCAAAAGTATTTTTTATTTGCTCGCTTGCTTGCTTGTTTTGCCATTATGGCAAGTTCTTCACTTTGCTTGTACCCCCGAGAATGAATGCTACTTCTTGAGCTTGCGTTGGTTTTTCCCTTGAAGAGGAAAGGTTGATGCAGCAAAGTAGAGACAAGTATTTCTCTCACTTAGAGAACCAAGGTATCAATCAGTAGGAGACAACGCACAAATCACCAATACCAACACAAACAATCAAACAACTTGCACCCAACGCGATAAAGGGGTTGTCAATCCCTTGATGGTCACTTGCAAAAGTGAGATCTGATAGAGATAAATAAAACTAAGCAAACGATAAAGTAAATATTTTTGTTTTTTTGGGTTTGTAGATCAGAAAGTAAAAGATTGCAAAATACTAGATCGGAACTAATACGATGGAAAATAGAAGATCGAAACTTATATGATGGAAAATAGACTTGGGGGCATAGGTTTCACTAGAGGCTTCTCTTAAGATAGCAAATAATACGGCGGGTGAACAAATTGCTGTCGAGCAATTGATAGAAAAGCGCAAAGGTATGACGATATCTAAGGCAATGATTATGAAATATAGGCATCACGTCCATGTCAAGTAGACCGAAACGATTCTGCATCTACTACTATTACTCCACACATCGACCGACTCCTACCTGCATCTAGAGTATTAAGTTCATGAAGAACACAGTAACACATTAAGTAAGATGACATGATGTAGAGGAATAAACTCAAGCAATATGATGTAAACCCCATCTTTTTATCCTCGATGGCAACAATACAATACGTGCCTTGCTGTCTCTACTGTCACTGGGAAAGGACACCGCAAGATTGAACCCAAAGCTAAGCACTTGTCCCATTGCAAGAAAAACCAATCTAGTTGGCCAAACTAAACCGATAGTTCGAAGAGAATTACAAAGATATCAAATCATGCATACAAGAATTCAAAGAAGATTCAAATAATATTCATAGATAAGCTGATCATAAATCCACATTTCATCAGATCTCGACAAACACACCGCAAAAGAAGATTACATCGGATGGATCTCCAAGAACATCGAGGAGAACATGGTATTGAGAATCAAAGGAGAGAAGAAGCCATCTAGCTACTAGCTATGGACCCGTAGGTCTGAGGTAAACTACTTACGCTTCACCGGAAGGGCAATAGAGTTGATGTAGAATCCCTCCGTGATTGAATCCCCCTCCGCCAGGGTGCCAGAAAAGGTCCCTAGAAGGGATCTCATGGGTACAGAAGGTTGCGGCGGTGAAAAAGTGTTTTCGTGGATGCCTCTGGTGGTTTAGGGATATTTGGGAATATATAGGCGAAAGAATAAGGTCAGGAGGGTCACGGGGGGCCCACAAGGGTGGGGGCGCGCCCTCCGTCCTTGTGGCCGCCTCATGGCTCCTCCGACTGTCGTGGATCTAAGACTGACAGTAGAATGGGGGGTAGGTATGAGGAGGCAAGATCCTAGCTATGGCAAAGTTGTACACACGAGTTTTACGAGTTTAGGCCCTTCGCAGAGGAAGTAACAGCCCTACGTCGCGGTGCCCGAGGCATTCAACTGGATTATGTGTGTGTGTGTTACAGGGGGTGCGAACCCTTGTCCCAGAGGAGGGGGGTAGCTTATATAGAGTGCGCCAGGACCCCAGCTCCCCTCTGTTACACAGGGTTCAATGTACATAAAGATGAGGCGTTACTGGTAATGCCAGCCTTAAATGCCTTAATGGCCTTAAAGATTACAGAGTGAACGCTCGTCCGTTGCTGTTCCAGATGACTCCTGGTCTTCAATAGGTCAAGTGGATTCTTGTATGGTCGAGTGGTCGATTGGTCGAGCGACTTCAGGAAGGAGGGGTCTTCAAGTAGCTGATCGGTCGAGTGGATTGCACTCGACACCATTGTTGGGCCCTCCCTGTGGTCTCTTGAGCTTATTTGCTTCTATGACAGTGACCTTGGATAGGACGTATAGGTCAGGCCTATGACCCTACCCCAGGTCTATATCATCATCATTAGCCACCGAATGGATTGAGGTCCGAGTGAAAAGAATGTTGAAGTTGACCTTGCTTCGGGTCTTGTGTTTCACGACTATTTATTTTTGAACAGAGGCCAGTGTTGGAACTTCGGCTTCGTTTCAATCTCCTTGATCGATTCAGAAATTGCCGATTGGATTTATAACGTCATCCATCGAGTGTTGTTTTTGACACGAAATCTTTGGCGCGATTGGTTATGGCATATACCGGATTTTATGGGATTCGAAATTTTAGGGAAGCGCGTGGGGCGGAGTGCGCCGTGGTAAGTGGGGTGGATAAATAGGAACGTTTCGATTTCTGCGCCACCTTTTTCGCCACGTATCCCACGCGCGATGATAACCCACAAGTATAGGGGATCAATTGTAGCCTCTTTCGATAAGTAAGAGTGTCGAACCCAACGAGGAGCTAAAGGTAGAACAAATATTCCCTCAAGTTCTATCGACCACCGATACAACTCTACGAACGCTTGACGTTCGCTTTACCTAGAACAAGTATGAAACTGGAAGTACTTTGCAGGTGTTGTTGGATAGGTTTGCAAGATAATAAAGATTACGTAAATAAAAAGTAGGGGCTGTTTAGGTAAAGACACAACTAATTTAGTTTTAGTAAAGAGATTTTTGTTACGAGAAAGTTATTTGTCCCTAGGCAATCGATAACTAGACCGGTAATCATTATTGCAATTTTATATGAGGGAGAGGCATAAGCTAACATACTTTCTCTACTTGGATCATATGCACTTATGATTGGAACTCTAGAAAGCATCCACAACTACTAAAGATCATTAAGGTAAAACCCAACCTAGCATTAAAGTATCAAGTCCTCTTTATCCCATACACAAACAACCTACTTACTCGGGTTTGTGCTTCTGTCACTCACGCCACCCACCATAAGAAAATCATGAACATATTGCAAACCCTACAGTGGGAATCCCTCATGCTTGCGTGACATGGAGAGCACCATAGGACAGCACCAATAATAAAACATGCAACTCAAAACCAATCACGATCATCAAATAACCCATAGGACAAAACGGATCTACTCAAACATCATAGGATAGCCATACATCATTGGGGAATAATATATAGCGTTGAGAACCATGTTTAAGTAGAGATTATAGCGGGTAAGAGAGAGGTTACACCGCTGCATAGAGGGGGGAAGAGTTGGTGATGATGGCGGTGAAGTTGTTGGTGAAGATTGCGGTGATGATGATGGCCCCCGGTGGCACTCCGGTGCCACCGGAAGCGAGGGGGAGAGGGCCCCCCTTCTTATTCTTCATCTTCTTCTTCTTCCTTTACCTCCTCCCTAGATGGGAGAAGGGTTTCCCCTCTGGTCCTTGGTCTCCATGGCATGGGAGGGGCGATAGCCCCTCCGAGATTGCATCTGTCTCTCTGTCTCTCTCTGTTTCCATGTTCTGTTCTGCTGCCCTTTCACCGTTTCGTGTATATATGGAGATCCGTAACTCCGATTGGACTGAAATCTTTGCCGTGATTTCCCCCCAAAAAATAGCTTTCTTGCGGCTGAAGAAGGGCATCAACCACCTTATGGGGAGCCCACGAGGGTCAGGGGCGCGCCTAGGGGGTGGGGCGCCCCCCCTGCCTCGTGCCTCCCTCGGGCACCGTCTCGCGTGGGTTTTTCTTCCGGAATTCTCCAAATATTCCAAAAATATTCTTCGTCCGTTTTTATACCGTTTGGATTCCGTTTGATATGGGGTTTCTGCGAAACATAAAAGATGCAACAAATAGGAACTGGCACTGGGCACTAGATCAATATGTTAGTCCCAAAAATAGTATAAAAAGTTGCCAAAAGTATATGAAAGTTGAATAATATTGGCATGGAACAATCAAAAATTATAGATACGACGGAGACGTATTAGCATCCCCAAGCTTAATTCATGCTCGTCCTCGAGTAGGTAAATGATAAAAAAGATAATTTTTGATGTGGAATGCTACCTAGCATAATCTTGATCATGTATCTAATCATGGCATGAATATTAAGATATGAGTGATTCAAAGCAATAGTCTATCATTTGACATAAAAACAATAATACTTCAAGCCTACTAATAAAGCAATCGTGTATTTTCAAAATAACATGGCCAAAGAAAGTTATCCCTACAAAATCATATAGTCTGGCTATGCTCCATCTTCACCACACAAAATATTCACATCACGCACAACCCCGATGACAAGCCGAGAAATTGGGTCATACTTTTTTAACGCGCTTCAGTATTTTCAACCCTCACGCAATACATGAGCGCAAGCCATGTATATAGCACTATGGGTGGAATAGAATATGATGATGGGGGTTATGTGGAGAAGACAAAAAGGGAGAAGTCTCACATTGACACAGCTAATCAACGGGCTATGGAGATGCCCATCAATTGATGTCAATGTGAGGAGTAGGGATTGCCATGCAACAGATGCACTAGAGCTATAAGTATATGAAAGCTCAAACTGAAACTAAGTGGGTGTGCATCCAGCTTGCTTGCTCATGAAGACCTTGAGCATTTGAGGAAGCCCATCATTGGAATATACAAGCCAAGTTCTATAATGAAAATTCCCACTAGTATATGAAAGTGATAACTCAAGAGACTCTCTATATGAAGAACATGGTGCTACTTTGAAGCACAAGTGTGGTAAAAGGATAGTAACATTGCCCCCTTTTTCTCTTCTTTTTTACGGGCTTCTTTGGCCCCCTTTTTTTATTTAGGCTTCTTTGGCCTCTCTTTTTTGCAGGCAATGCTCTAATAATGATGATCATCATACTTTTATTTACTTACAACTCAATATTAAAACTCGATACTAGAACAAAGATATAACTCTATATGAATGCCTCCGGCGGTGTACCGGGATGTGCAATGATCTAGAGTAGCAATGACATAAAAAACGGACAAGCCATGAAAACATCATGCTAGCTATCTTACGATCATGCAAAGCAATATGACAATGAATGCTCAAGTCATGTATATGATGATGATGGAAGTTGCATGGCAATATATCTTGGAATGGCTATGGAAATGCCATGATAGGTAGGTATGGTGGCTGTTTTGAGGAAGATAGAAGGAGGCTTATGTGTGACAGAGCGTATCATATCATGGGGTTTGGATGCACCGGCGAAGTTTGCACCAACTCTCGAGGTGAGAAAGGGCAATGCACAGTACCGAAGAGGCTAGCAATGATGGAAGGGTGAGAGTGCGTATAATCCATGGACTCAACATTAGTCATAAAGAACTCACATACTTATTACAAAAGTTTATTAGCCCTCGAAGCAAAGTACTAATACGCATGCCCCTAGGGGGATAGATTGGTAGGAAAAGACCATCGCTCATCCCCGACCGCCACTCATAAGGAAGACAATCAATAAAGGGCCAATTCCAGTTCTGCCCCTAACTCGAACCCACTACTCAGTTTTGCCCCTAATTTTCAGGTATGCTCAGTTTTGCCCCTCCGCCGTTAGTGTCACTTATAGAAATGCCCTTTTGCACCGTTACCGTCCGGTCAAAGTACTTTGACCATCCAGAAAAAAATAGCAAAAAAAATCAAAAAATATGAAATTTGGTGGGATCGAAGATAGTCATGTCCGCAAGGCGCGTGCACATTTTTGTGTTGGTTGGACACTCCGGGAGCTCGTGGCAAAGGAAAACAAAAATAATTTATGCCTATGAACAGTAAATTCGAAAAAAATAGCAAAAAAGTTCAAAAAAATTTGAATTTATTTGGCGTCAAAGAGGCTTGAGTGCAGAAAGTGCTTGCAAGTTTTGGTGATCAAATGACGTACGGGGTGCTCTAGAGAAAAAAAAATAAAATAGTGCATTTTTTCAAAGTTTTTTTGAGCTAAAATTTGTTTTTTTTCTCCACGAGCTCCTACAATGTCCAAACACAACAAAAACGTGCACACATCTTGCGCACCTGAATATCTTGAGTCCCACGAAATTTCATATTTTTTTGATTTTTTTCTATTTTTTTTGAATTTACTGCTCGCATGCGTACAAAATTTATGTTTTCCTTTGACACGAGCTCCCGGAGTGTCCGAACGGCATGAAAATGTGCACGCGCCTTGCGGACATGACTATCTTCGATCCCACCAAATTTCTTATTTTTTGATTTTTTTTGCTATTTTTTCAGGACGGTCAAAGACCTTTGACCGGACGGTAACGGCAGAGAAGGGCATTTCTATAAGTGAAACTAACGGCGGAGGGGCAAAACTGAGCATACCTAAAAATTAGGGGCAAAACTGAGTAGTGGGTTCGAGTTAAGGGCATAGATGTAAATGTCCCATCAATAAATACCTCATGCTCCGACTTTGTTACATAACGGTTCACCATACGTGCATGCTACGGGAATCACAAACCTCAACACAAGTATTTCTACTAATCCACAACTACCCACTAGCATGACTCTAATATCACCATCTTTATATCGCAAAACTATTGCAAGGAATCAAACATATCATATTCAGTGATCTACAAGTTTTATGTAGGATTTTATGACTAACCATGTGAATGACCAGTTCCTGTCATCTCTCTAAATAGATATAAGTGAAGCAAGAGAGTTTAATTCTTTCTACAAAAGATATGCCCATGCTCTAACAAATATAAGTGAAGCAAAAGAGCATTCTACAAATGGCGGTAGTCTAAGTGAAGAGAAACAGGCAATCCAAACTTCAAATGATATAAGTGAAGCACATGAAGCATTCTATAAAGCCATACTCAAAAGATATAAGTGAAGTGCATAGAGCATTCTATAAATAAACCAAGGACTATCTCATACCAGCATGGTGCATAAAAGAGAAGTGAAAACCAAATGCAAAAGACGCTCCAAGATTTGCACATATCGCATGAACGAAACGAATCCGAAAACATACCGATACTTGTTGAAGAAAGAGGGGATGCCTTCTGGGGCATCCCCAAGCTTAGACGCTTGAGTCTCCTTGAATATTTACTTGGGGTGCCTAGGTCATCCCCAAGCTTGAGCTCTTGCCTCTCTTCCTTCTTATCACATCGAGACCTTCTCGATCATCGAACACTTCATCCACACAAAACTTCAACAGAAAACTCGGTAAGATCCGTTAGTATAATAAAGCAAATCACTACTCTAAGTACTGTTGAAAACCAATTAATATTTTGTTTTGGCATTGTAGCTACTGTAATATAACTTTTTCATGGCTTAATCCACTGATATAAATCGATAGTTTCATCAAAACAAGCAAACTATGCATCAAAAACAGAATCTGTCTAAAACAGAACAGTCTGTAATAATCTGAACATTCACCATACTTATGATACTTAAAAAATTCTACCAAAATTAGGAAAAATAAAAAATTTGTATAGAAATACAGTGCAAAAAGTTTCAGAACTATTTGACGTTCCAGTAAAAAACTTAAAATCGCGCACTACAGCCAAAGTTTCTGTCCTGCACCGTACAAACCAACAAGCATCTAAAACACCCTAAAGGCAAACCTTGGCACATTAATTTTATATTTAAACTTTATAAAAGCACACAACAGAAATAAATGACTCTCTAAAACTTCCAGGTTGTCTTCCTGGCAGCGCTTTCTTTAAAGCCATTAAGATAGGCATATAGTGCTCAAGTAATGGATCCACCCGGATCCCAAGGTATATCGAAGCCAATTTTAATTAGCAATGATTTGTAATTTAGTAGTGAGCACAAAGTAACATATATCAAGCAATGACGAAGTATAACTCTCTTCCTATGCATCAGCATATCATAAAAGAACAATTCATGCACACACAGTAAAGGCCAATGCATAGTATAAACAATTTCTTGCAATTTTACCATGTTGGAAACATAGAGGGGTGGAGATGTAGTTCCTCTCTCATAATAATTGCAAGTAGGAGCATCAAGAACATGCATATTATATTCATCCAAATCATCATGTGTAATAGTAAAACGCAACTCATCAATATAATCCTTAATAAGTGCAAACTTCTCCAATATAGTGTAGTCGGGAGAATTCAAAAAGATAATAGGACTACCATGCGAGGGTGCAATAGCAACAATTTCATGTTTAACATAAGGAACTATAGCAAGTTCATCTCCATAAGCATCATTCATATTGGCATCATGGCCACAAGCATAGCAAGCATCATCAAAAAGGGATATTTCAAGAGAATCAACGGGATCATAACAATCATCATAGCAATCATCCTTCGGTAATCACGAAGAGAAATTAAACAATGTATGAGTTGAAGCGTTACTCTCATTAGAAGGTGGGCACGGGTAGCTAATCCTCTCTTCCTCCTTTTGTTCTTCGTTCTCCTCCTCATCTTTTTCATCCAATGAGCTCACAGTTTTACCAATTTCTTCTTCCATAGACTCCTGCAAAATATTAGTCTCTTCTTGGACAGCGGAGTAGTCCTCAATATATGGTTCAACATAGGCATTAGAAGCATAATTATCATAGCAATATTTAAGTATGGCAAAATTTTCAGATTTGTAAAGAGTAGCATCATACTTTTCAATCAAAGAAGCAATTTCATAAGCACCCTTAAAAGCAACAAATTCTTCAATTTGTTGAACATCATAGTAATTACAAACACCCTTAGCATACGAAGATACGATTCCATTATCACTAAACTCACATTGATAAGGAAGGTGTTTCTTAGGATTTTCAGAACAACAAGTAAAATCATATATTTCACATAAATTCCAAGCATAGCATTGCAAATGATGAATTTAACCTAGTAAAAGTTTCCCTTTTTCAGATATACGGTGTCGCACATAACAAGCGTGCTCATCTAAAGATTTTCCCTCAACTAAGCTAGTTGGGGTTTCAGCACGAGCACATAGGGATCGAAGATGATCCAAGTAATAAGCTTCAGGAGTGTGATTGATTTTGAGTGGTTCTTCAACCATTGGTTCAGTAGGTACAACTGATTTTTTGGTATTTTGCGTTTCCTACCCATAACTAAAGATAGAAAACAACTAAGAATAGCAAATAAAAAAATACTTAGTGATAAAGCAAACAAGCACACACAAGAATATTCACCCCACACCGGCGCCAAAAAAAGGTCTTGATAACCCACAAGTATAGGGGATCAATTGTAGCCTCTTTCGATAAGTAAGAGTGTCGAACCCAACGAGGAGCTAAAGGTAGAACAAATATTCCCTCAAGTTCAATCGACCACCGATACAACTCTACGCACGCTTGACGTTCACTTTACCAAGAACAAGTATGAAACTAGAAGTACTTTGTAGGTGTTGTTGGATAGGTTTGCAAGATAATAAAGATTACATAAATAAAAAGTAGGGGCTGTTTAGGTAAAGACACAACTATGTTAGTTTTAGTAAAGAGCTTTTCGTTACGAGAAAGTTATTTGTCCCTAGGCAATCGATAACTAGACCGGTAAGCATTATTGCAATTTTATATGAGGGAGAGGCATAAGCTAACAAACTTTCTCTACTTGCATCATATGCACTTATGATTGGAACTCTAGAAAGCATCCGCAACTACTAAAGATCATTAAGGTAAAATTCAACCATAGCATTAAATTATCAAGTCCTCTTTATCCCATACGCAAGCAACCTACTTACTCGGGTCTGTGCTTCTGTCACTCACGCCACCCACCATAAGCAAATCATGAACATATTGCAAACCCTACAGCGGGAATCCCTCACGCTTGCACGACATGGAGAGCACCATAGGACAGCACCAATAATAAAACATGCAACTCAAAACCAATCACGATCATCAAATTACCCATAGGACAAAACGGATCTACTCAAACATCATAGGATAGCCATACATCATTGGGGAATAATATATAGCGTTGAGCACCATGTTTAAGTAGAGATTACAGCGGGTAAGAGAGAGGTTACACCGCTGCATAGAGGGGGGAAGAGTTGGTGATGATGGCGGTGAAGTTGTTGGTGAAGATTGCGGTGATGATGATGGCCCCCGGTGGCACTCCAGTGCCACCGGAAGCGAGGGGGAGAGGTCCCCCTTCTTCTTCTTCCTTGACCTCCTCCCTAGATGGGAGAAGGGTTTCCCCTCTGGTCCTTTGTCTCCATGGCATGGGAGGGGCGAGAGCCCCTCCGAGGTTGGATCTGTCTCTCTGTCTCTCTCTGTTTCCGCGTTCTGTTCTGCTGCCCTTTCACCGTTTCGTGTATATATGGAGATTCGTAACTCCGATTGGACTGAAATCTTTGCTGTTATTTCCCCCCAAAATTAGCTTTCTTTCGGCCGAAGAAGGGCATCAACCGCTTTACGAGGAGCCCACGAGGATCAGGGGCGCGCCCAGGGGGTGGGGCGCCCCCTGCCTCATGCCTCCCTTGGGCACCATCTCACGTGGATTTTTCTACCGAAATTCTCCAAATATTCCAAAAATATTCTCCATCCGTTTTTATTCCGTTTGGATTCCATTTGATAAGGGGTTTCTGCGAAACATAAAACATGCAACAAACAGGAACTGACACTAGGCACTGGATCAATATGTTAGTCCCAAAAATAGTATAAAAAGTTGCCAAAAGTATATGAAGTTGAATAATATTGGCATGGAACAATAAAAAATTATAGATACGATGGAGACGTATCACTCGACTGTTGAGGGATTTGACTGGATAGCCCGGGCCCGCGCGCCAGCCACTCGGAAGTTGGCCTTTAAAAGTGATGAGGCCGAGGCGCTTGCACTATGCACGTCCATTCTCCTTCTTCTCCCTCGATCTGTCCACCGCATCCGGCTCCTTCGCTCTTAACGCAGCCGCTCCGCCACCATGGGGAAGGAAAGACAGCGGCACTGGATCACGTGAAGGCGACGGGGGCGGCGAAAGGCAAGAAGACGAATCAAGGGTCGCCGTCGCGGTCGGGGCTGCCATCGGGTTGGATCCAGGGCGATTGGATCCGATCCTTGATTCGGCAGGAAGATTTGGATGAGCTGGCTGAGTCCGGGCTGATCGTCCATAAAGCTGCGGGGTTGCCAGAAGGGGAGACGGAGCCGCAGCCACGACCGGGTGAGTGTGTTCTGCTTGCCCCCCATGTCGATCGCGGTTTCTCGCTTCCTCCGCACACTTTTTTCTGGGGTTTCTTGAATTTCTTTGGGGCCCAACTCCATCATTTTTCTCCCAACACCATCACATATCTTGCCGCATTCGTGTCCACGTTGAAGGGTTTCGTAGTAATTTCAAAAAATTTCCTACGCACACGCAAGATCATGGTGATGCATAGCAACGAGAGGGGGAGTATGATCTACATATCTAGTAGATCGACAACGGAAGCGTTTGGTTGATGTAGTCGTACGTCTTCACGATCCGACCGATCAAGCACCGAAACTACGGCACCTCCGAGTTCTAGCACACGTTCAGCTCGATGACGATCCCCGGACTCCGATCCAGCAAAGTGTCGGGGAAGAGTTCCGTCACCACGACGGCGTGGTGACGATCTTGACGTGCTACTGCTGCAGGGCTTCGCCTAAGCACCGCTACAATATTATCGAGGATTATGGTGGCTGGGGGCGCCGCACACGGCTACGGAATAGATCACGTGGATCAACTTGTGTGTCTATGGGGTGCTCCTGCCTCTGTATATAAAGGACTAGAGGGGGGAGGCTGGCTGGCCAAGGAGGGCACGCCAGGAGAGTCCTACTCCCTCTGGGAGTAGGACCCCCCCCAATCCTAGTTGGAATAGGATTCGCGGAGGGGGGAAAAGAGAGAGAGGGGCCGACCCCCTCTCCTTGTCCAATTCGGACCAAGGGAGGGGAGTGGCGCGCGGCCCATGTAGGGCTGCCTCTTCTCTTTTCCACTAAGGCCCATCATGGCCCATTTAGCTCCCGGGGGGTTCCGGTAACCTCCCGGTACTCCGGTAAAATCCCGATTTCACCCGGAACACTTCCGATATCCAAACATAGGCTTCCAATATATCAATCTTTATGTCTCGACCATTTCGAGACTCCTCGTCATGTCCGTGATCACATCCGGGACTCTGAACAACCTTCGGTACATCAAAATGCATAAACTCATAATATAACTGTCATCGTAACCTTAAGCGTGCGGACCCTACGGGTTCGAGAACAATGTAGACATGACTGAGACATGTCTCCAGTCAATAACCAATAGCGGGACCTAGATGCCCATATTGGCTCCTACATATTCTACGAAGATCTTTATCGGTCAGACCGCATGACAACATACGTCGTTCCCTTTGTCATCGGTATGTTACTTGCCCGAGATTCGATCGTCGGTATTCCAATACCTAGTTCAATCTCGTTACCGGCAAGTCTCTTTACTCGTTCTGTAATACATCATCCCGCAACTAACTCATTTAGTTGCAATGCTTGCAAGGCTTTAAGTGATGTGCATTACCGAGAGGGCCCAGAGATACCTCTCCGATAATCGGAGTGACAACACCTAATCTCGAAATACGCCAACCCAACATGTACCTTTGGAGACACCTGTAGTACTCCTTTATAATCACCCAGTTATGTTGTGACGTTTGGTAGTACCCAAAGTGTTCCTCCGGTAAACGGGAGTTGCATAATCTCATAGTTATAGGAACATGTATAAGTCATGAAGAAAGCAATAGCAACATACTAAACGATCGGGTGCTAAGCTAATGGAATGGGTCATGTCAATCAGATCATTCTCTCAATGATGTGATCCCGTTAATCAAATAACAACTCATTGTTCATGGTTAGGAAACATAACCATCTTTGATTAACGAGCCAGTCAAGTAGAGGCATACTAGTGACACTTTGTTTGTCTATGTATTCACACATGTATCATGTTTCCGGTTAATACAATTCTAGCATGAATAATAAACATTTATCATGATTATAAGGAAATAAATAATAACTTTATTATTGCCTCTAGGGCATATTTCCTTCAGTCTCCCACTTGCACTAGAGTCAATAATCTAGATTACACAGTAATGATTCTAACACCCATGGAGCCTTGGTGCTGATCATGTTTTGCTCGTGGAAGAGGCTTAGTCAACGGGTCTGCAATATTCAGATCCGTATGTATCTTGCAAATCTCTATGTCTCCCACCTGGACTAGATCCCTGATGGAATTGAAGCGTCTCTTGATGTGCTTGGTTCTCTTGTGAAATCTGGATTCCTTTGCCAAGGCAATTGCACCAGTATTGTCACAAAAGATTTTCATTGGACCCGATGCACTAGGTATGACACCCAGATCGGATATGAACTCCTTCATCCAGACTCCTTCATTTGCTGCTTCCGAAGCAGCTATGTACTCCGCTTCACATGTAGATCCCGCTACAACGCTTTGTTTAGAACTGCACCATCTGACAGCTCCATCGTTTAATGTAAACACGTATCCGGTTTGCGATTTAGAATCGTCCGGATCAGTGTCAAAGCTTGCATCAACGTAACCTTTTACGATGAGCTCTTTGTCACCTCCATATATGAGAAACATATCCTTAGTCCTTTTCAGGTATTTCAGGATGTTCTTGACCGCTGTCCAGTGATCCACTCCTGGATTACTTTGGTATCTCCCTGCTAGACTTATAGCAAGGCACACATCAGGTCTGGTACACAGCATTGCATACATGATAGATCGTATGGCTGATGCATAGGGAACATCTTTCATATTCTCTCTATCTTCTGCAGTGGTCGGGCATTGAGTCTTACTCAACTTCATACCTTGTAACACAGGCAAGAACCCTTTCTTTGCTTGATCCATTTTGAACTTCTTCAAAATTTTGTCAAGGTATGTGGTTTGTGAAAGTCCAATTAAGCGTTTTGATCTATCTCCATAGATCTTAATGCCTAATATGTAAGCAGCTTCACCGAGGTCTTTCATTGAAAAACTCTTATTCAAGTATCCCTTTATGCTATCCAGAAATTCTATATCATTTCCAATTAGTAATATGTCATCTACATATAATATCAGAAATGTTACAGAGCTCCCACTCACTTTCTTGTAAATACAGGCTTCTCCAAAAGTCTGTATAAAGCCAAATGCTTTGATCACACTATCAAAGCGTTTATTCCAACTCCGAGGGGCTTGCACCAGTCCATAAATGGATCGCTGGAGCTTGCACACTTTGTTAGCTCCCTTTGGATCGACAAAACCTTCTGGTTGCATCATATACAACTCTTCTTCCAGGAATGCAGTTTTGACATCCATCTGCCAAATTTCATAATCATAAAATGCGGCAATTGCTAACATGATTCGGACAGACTTAAGCATCGCTACGGGTGAGAAGGTCTCATCGTAGTCAATCCCTTGAACTTCCCGAAAACCTTTTGCGATAAGTCGAGCTTTGTAGACAGTAATATTACCGTCAGCGTCAGTCTTCTTCTTGAAGATCCATTTATTCTCAATTGCTTGCCGATCATCGGGCAAGTCAACCAAAGTCCATACTTTGTTCTCATACATGGATCCCATCTCAGATTTCATGGCTTCAAGCCACTTTGCGGAATTTGGGCTCACCATTGCTTCTTCATAGTTCGTAGGTTCATCATGATCTAGTAGCATGACTTCCAGAATGGGATTACCGTACCACTCTGGTGCGGATCTTACTCTGGTTGATCTACGAGGTTCAGTAGTATCTTGTTCTGAAGTTTCATGATCATCATCATTAGCTTCCTCACTAACTGGTGTAGGTGTCATAGAAACAGTTTTCTGTGATGTACTACTTTCCAATAAGGGAGCAGGTACAGTTACCTCGTCAAGTTCTACTTTCCTCCCACTCACTTCTTTCGAGAGAAACTCCTTCTCCAGAAAGTTTCTGAATTTAGCAACAAAAGTCTTGCCTTCGGATCTGTGATAGAAGGTGTATCCAATAGTTTCCTTTGGATATCCTATGAAGACACATTTCTCCGATTTGGGTTCGAGCTTATCAGGTTGAAGCTTTTTCACATAAGCATTCGCAGCCCCAAACTTTCACAAACGACAACTTTGGTTTCTTGCCAAACCACAGTTCATAAGGCGTAGTCTCAACGGATTTTGATGGTGCCCTATTTAACGTGCATGCGGCCGTCTCTAGAGCGTATCCCCAAAACGATAGCGGTAAATCAGTAAGAGACATCATAGATCGCACCATATCCAGTAAAGTACGATTACGACGTTCGGACACACCATTACGCTGAGGTGTTCCGGGTGGCGTGAGTTGCGAAACTATTCCACAATTTTTCAAATGTACACCAAACTCGTAACTCAAATATTCTCCTCCACGATCAGATCATAGAAACTTTATTTTCTTGTTACGATGATTTTCAACTTCACTCTGAAATTCTTTGAACTTTTCAAACGTTTTAGACTTATGTTTCGTTAAGTAGATATACCCATATCTGCTTAAGTCATCTGTGAAGGTGAGAAAATAACAATATCCGCCACGAGCCTCAATATTCATCGGACCACATACATCTGTATGTATGATTTCCAACAAATCTGTTGCTCTCTCCATAGTACCGGAGAACGGCGTTTTAGTCATCTTGCCCATGAGGCACGGTTCGCAAGTACCAAGTGATTCATAATCAAGTGGTTCCAAAAGTCCATCAGTATGGAGTTTCTTCATGCGCTTTACACCGATATGACCTAAACGGCAGTGCCACAAATAAGTTGCACTCTCATTATCAACTCTGCATCTTTTGGCTTCAACATTATGAATATGTGTGTTACTACTATCGAGATTCAACAAGAATAGACCACTCTTCAAGGGTGCATGACCATAAAAGATATTACTCATATAAATAGAACAACCATTATTCTCTGATTTAAATGAATAACCGTCTCGCATCGAAAAAGATCCAGATATAATGTTCATGCTTAACGCTGGCACCAAATAACAATTATTTAGGTCTAATACTAATCCCGAAGGTAGATGTAGAGGTAGCGTGCCGACTGCGATCACATCGACTTTGGAACCGTTTCCCACGCGCATCGTCACCTCGTCCTTAACCAATCTACGCTTGATCCGTAGTCCCTGTTTCGAGTTGCAAATATTAGCAACAGAACCAGTATCAAATACCCAGGTGCTACTGTGAGCATTAGTAAGGTACACATCAATAACATGTATATCACATATACCTTTGTTCACCTTGCCATCCTTCTTATCCGCCAAATACTTGGGGGAGTTCCGCTTCCAGTGACCAGTCTGCTTGCAGTAGAAGCACTCAGTTTCAGGCTTAGGTCCAGGTTTGGGTTTCTTTTCTTGAGTAGCAACTTGCTTGCCGTTCTTTTTGAAGTTCCCCTTCTTCTTCCTTTTGCCCCTTTTCTTGAAACTAGTGGTCTTGTTGACCATCAACACTTGATGCTCCTTCTTGATTTCTACCTCCGCAGCTTTCAGCATCGCGAAGAGCTCGGGAATAGTCTTATTCATCCCTTGCATATTATAGTTCATCACGAAGCTCTTGTAGCTTGGTGGCAGTGATTGGAGAATTCTGTCAATGACGCAATCATCTGGAAGATTAACTCCCAATTGAATCAAGTGATTATTATACCCAGACATTTTGAGTATATGCTCACTAACATAACTGTTCTCTTCCATCTTGCAGCTATAGAACTTATTGGAGACTTCATATCTCTCAATCCGGGCATTTGCTTGAAATATTAACTTCAACTCCTGGAACATCTCATATGCTCCATGACGTTCAAAACGTCGTTGAAGTCCCAATTCTAAGCCGTAAAGCATGGCACACTGAACTATCGAGTAGTCATCAGCTTTGCTCTGCCAGGCGTTCATAACATCCGGCGTTGCTCCTGCAGCAGGCCTGGCACCCAGCGGTGCTTCCAGGACGTAATTCTTCTGTGCAGCAATGAGGATAATCCTCAAGTTACGGACCCAGTCCGTGTAATTGCTACCATCATCTTTCAACTTTGCTTTCTCAAGGAACGCAATTAAATTCAACGGAACAACAGCACGAGCCATCTATCTACAGTCAAACATAAACAAGCAAGATACTAATCAGGTACTAAGTTTCATGATAAATTTAAGTTCAGTTAATTTACTTAAAGAACTCCCACTTAGATAGACATCCCTCTAATCCTCTAAGTGATTACGTGATCCAAATCAACTAAACCATGTCCGATCATCACGTGAGATGGAGTAGTTTCATTGGTGAACATCATTATGTTGATCATATCTACTATATGATTCACGCTCGACCTTTCGGTCTCCGTGTTCCGAGGCCATATCTGTATATGCTTGGCTCGTCAAGTATAACCTGAGTATTCCGCGTGTGCAACTGTTTTGCACCCGTTGTATTTGAACGTAGAACCTATCACACCCGATCATCACGTGGTGTCTCAGCACAAAGAACTTTCGCAACGGTGCATACTCAGGGAGAACACTTCTTGATAATTTAGTGAGAGATCATCTTATAATGCTACCGTCAATCAAAGCAAGATAAGATGCATAAAAGATAAACATCACATGCAATCAATATAAGTGATATGATATGGCCATCATCATCTTGTGCTTGTGATCTCCATCTCCGAAGCATCATCGTGATCACCATCGTCATCGGCGTGACACCTTAATCTCCATCGTAGCATCATTGTCGTCTCGCCAAGCTTGTGCTTCCACGGCTATCGCTACCATTTAGTGATAAAGTAAAGCATTACATCGTGATAGCATTGCATACAATAAAGCAACAACCATATGGCTCCTGCCGGTTGCCGATAACTCGGTTACAAAACATGATCATCTCATACAATAAAATTCAGCATCATGTCTTGACCATATCACATCACAACATGCCCTGCAAAAACAAGTTAGACGTCCTCTACTTTGTTGTTGCAAGTTTTACGTGGCTGCTACGGGCTTAAGTAAGAACCAATCTCACCTACGCATCAAAACCACAATGATAGTTTGTCAATTTGACTCCGTTTTAACCTTCGCAAGGACCGGGCGTAGCCATACTTGGTTCAACTAAAGTTGGAGAAACTGTCACCCACAAGCCACCTCTGTGCAAAGCACGTCGGGAGAACCGGTCTCGCGTAAGCGTACACGTAATGTCGGTCTGGGCCGCTTCATCCAACAATATCGCCGAACCAAAGTATGACATGCTGGTAGGCAGTATGACTTATATCGCCCACAACTCACTTGTGTTCTACTTGTGCATATAACATCAACATATAAATCCTAGGCTCGGATGCCACTGAAGGGTTTCGTAGTAATTTCAAAAAATTTCCTACGCACACGCAAGATCATGGTGATGCATAGCAACGAGAGGGGGAGTATGATCTACATACCTAGTAGATCGACAACGGAAGCGTTTGGTTGATGTAGTCGTACGTCTTCACGATCCGACCGATCAAGCACCGAAACTACGGCACCTCCGAGTTCTAGCACACGTTCAGCTCGATGACGATCCCCGGACTCTGATCCAGCAAAGTGTCGGGGAAGAGTTCCGTCAGCACGACGGCGTGGTGACGATCTTGACGTACTACTGCTGCAGGGCTTCGCCTAAGCACCGCTACAATATTATCGAGGATTATGGTGGCTGGGGGCACCGCACACGGCTACGGAATAGATCACGTGGATCAACTTGTGTGTCTCTGGGGTGCTCCTACCTCCGTATATAAAGGACTAGAGGGGGGAGGCTGGCCGGCCAAGGAGGGCGTGCCAGGAGAGTCCTACTCCCTCTGGGAGTAGGATCCCCCCCAATCCTAGTTGGAATAGGATTCGCGGAGGGGGGAAAAGAGAGAGAGGGGCCGGCCCCCTCTCCTTGTCCAATTCGGACCAAGGGAGGGGAGGGGCGCGCGGCCCATGTAGGGCTGCCTCTTCTCTTTTCCACTAAGGCCCATCATGGCCCATTTAGCTCCCGGGGGGTTCCGGTAACCTCCCGGTACTCCGGTAAAATCCCGATTTCACCCGGAACACTTCCGATATCCAAACATAGGCTTCCAATATATCAATCTTTATGTCTCGACCATTTCGAGACTCCTCGTCATGTCCGTGATCACATCCGGGACTCCGAACAACCTTCGGTACATCAAAATGCATAAACTCATAATATAACTGTCATCGTAACCTTAAGCGTGCGGACCCTACGGGTTCGAGAACAATGTAGACATGACTGAGACATGTCTCCAGTCAATAGTCAATACCCGGATGCCCATATTGGCTCCTACATATTCTACGAAGATCTTTATCGGTCAGACCGCATGACAACATACGTCGTTCCCTTTGTCATCGGTATGTTACTTACCCGAGATTCGATCATCGGTATTCCAATACCTAGTTCAATCTCGTTACCGGAAAGTCTCTTTACTCGTTCTGTAATACATCATCCCGCAACTAACTCATTTAGTTGCAATTCTTGCAAGGCTTTAAGTGATGTGCATTACCGAGAGGGCCCAGAGATACCTCTCCGATAATCGGAGTGACAACACCTAATCTCGAAATACGCCAACCCAACATGTACCTTTGGAGACACCTGTAGTACTCCTTTATAATCACCCAGTTACGTTGTGACATTTGGTAGTACCCAAAGTGTTCCTCCGGTAAACGGGAGTTGCATAATCTCATAGTTATAGGAACATGTATAAGTCATGAAGAAAGCAATAGCAACATACTAAACGATCGGGTGCTAAGCTAATGGAATGGGTCATGTCAATCAGATCATTCTCTCAATGATGTGATCCCGTTAATCAAATAACAACTCATTGTTCATGGTTAGGAAACATAACCATCTTTGATTAACGAGCCAGTCAAGTAGAGGCATACTAGTGACACTTTGTTTGTCTATGTATTCACACATGTATCATGTTTCCGGTTAATACAATTCTAGCATGAATAATAAACATTTATCATGATTATAAGGAAATAAATAATAACTTTATTATTGCCTCTAGGGCATATTTCCTTCACATGTGTGAGAATTTCTTGGGGTGTCGACCGCACTGGGGTCTTTTCAAGCACATTTTCACCATCCGCTCCCAAATGGTGAAGAAAGCAAATTAGACGGATGAGAAAACCCACGTTATCCAGATGTGTGGGGGTCTGGGTATCCAGAAGAGGAAGAGAAGCTCTTTCCCTTCGATGACTCTTCCTGAGTCGGTCACAGGCTGGCAGTCGACCTGGTTCTGCTGCCACGACATCGTGACCCCAGGCCAGTCGACTGGACTTCCCGCTTTCTCCTTCGATCGTGTTTAGACTCCCTCCCCGTTGAAAGTGACCGCCACGGAGAAGGCGGAGACAGCCATGCTGGTCAATAGGATGGTCCAGCTGACCAACCAAGGCGTCACCGGCATGGATTTGTTGGAGGTATTCCTCAGTCGGCGCATCCAACCGCTCCAGGCTCGTGACCACTCTATGTGGATGTATTCCAGAGCCGGCGACACTGCTCGGGTTCATCCAGAGGAGGTGCCGACCAAAACAGTGGCCCAATGGCTGAGGAGTATTACGGGAAACAAGGACAACCCCAGGGGCGCCAAGAGAGTCGATCCTTGCAGCAACAGTAATCAGCCAGACAAGGTTCAACCGCTACAACCGATTACACTTGGTACTTTTTCTGATTGTTTTTTAATCTGACTGATTTCCGCTCGACTTCTTGTCTTGTAGATTTATACAAAGATGTACTTGATGCCCAATGGTGAACAAGCTCTGGAACAGGATCATGAGGGCGAGGACAATGCGGAAGAGAGTGGTGATTGGGAATCACCGGATGATGATGATGAAGACGAGAGTGACGAATTAGACGACGAAGAGGTAGTCGACTCACTGCCTCGTTCAAAACATCGATCCAAGCAGCACCATGATCCGGCGTGCAGGCGTGGCAAGACTGTGGCCTCGAGCGCTCAAGCACAGAAGTGCGCTCGGTCTTCAACTCCGGAGCTGGCAGAGAAAGTCACCAAGCAGCCCAATTTCAACCCCTCAAAGGCTCGGAAGACCTTGCCTAATATGAAGATGGATGTCCCTGTTGCCTCTGGGTAAATGTTCTTTCCGTGTTTTCTTGCTCCGATTGATTCTTCTGTTCTGACCGAGTGGATGGTGAACTTTTCCAGCCCAGCCTCTGCCATGACTGATATGGATATCGACAAGGCCCAGACGACGAGGAAACTGATGACGCGGCTACCTCCAAAGCTAGTAAGTCCACTCGACTCGGATTTATTCTGTCGATTGGATTGTTCGTTGGTTGAATCTCTGATGTTTTCTGTTTGTTGCAGCTCCATGAGACGTTGTCGTGCTTCCAGATGATGAAGAAGAAGTGCCTCTAAGGGAAAGGAGGAGGAGGAACAAGGGATCGAGCAGGAAAGCACCTGAGGTTCAGGTTCCTCAGCCGACACTGGTGCCTGGGACGGAGGTCGAGCGATCTACAGATCCGGCTCGCACCAACATCACTTTTGCTATCCCGCTGTCGACTGGTTGCCCATCAGGGTTGGCTGTTCAGACCCCTGCTACTCCAATACAACTCCAGCGTCAGACCCAGCGGCTGCTTCGACTGCCCTGCCATCATCGCTTTTCATTGTGTACCAAACTCTAGACGACCTACCGAGTGCCGCTAGGAAGCTCTTCTTTGGTTGAATCTTGTGGTAGGGCAGATGAAAGTGGTGCATGAGGCCAGTTAGGTGGCCTACAATGCTGGCGCTGCTCTGCAAACCAATGTCCAGGTTAGTTGATTTCTGACTGATCTTATTTCTCATCCGATCACCCACTAGGGTTTGTCTGCCTTAAAGTTGTATAGGTCTTCTACTTGAGTCGACTTGGATTGAGTCGAATAGATGTGCGTAGTGAAAACTATCAACTCCAAGCTCGTCTGAAGAATGTTGTTTCTTTGGAGAAAATGAAGCATGCTCTGGAGAAGAAGGATCTGGATCTTGCTGCTGCCCAGAAGGAGGCACGAGAGAAAACGACACTTGCGGACAAGAAGCTTGCTTCAGTCGACAAGTTAGAAGAACAGAACTCCAAACTGAAGACTGTTGTCGCTGATGCCAATCGGGAGGTCGAGCAACTGAAGAAAGACAAGGACAAGCTGACTGACGAGATTGGAAACCTCAAGGCTAAGAAGGGTGAGTTAGAATCTTATCTGGGCCAGCTTGCTGCAAAACTGGTCTTAAAGCTTGAAGGTATTGCTGTTCGACTGACTTGTTGTTGTTGATTGATATATCTTACTATATTGTCGACTCACTATTTACTCAACCGCGTAGAACTTTGTCAGGACTTTGAAGCAGAAACTGGGCGGGTCGAGACGGATCTCGATCCCATAAACTGTCCAGTCAATATGACATCGCGATGAATGTGCTACGCTTGGAATCCCACATGGACAACGCAGTTGCTTATCTTGCCTGTCTGAAGGCGGCGATGAGTTGGGTTGATGCTGAACTCTGGCCTCAGGCGGAACTGTCTCAAGACCTTGAGTCTCTGATGGCTTGACTGAATCAAATTCCTGACCGAGTGCAAGAATGGAAGAAGTCATCTGCTCACTGCGACGCTGATGTCGCCCTGTCACTGGTCCGAGTGCACTGCAAGGATGTCAAAGAAGACAAGCTGGCGGGGCTCAAGGTTCTCAACACCAAAAAGCACACCTTCTAGTCCTTCATGGATACTTTCCTTGATGCCGCCACTCACATCGCAGACAACATAGACCTTGATAGTTTCTGCGATCCAGCCAGTCCTTCCCCTGACGAGTGATCAAAAAACATTATGCTTCACCTTTATTTGCCTCGGAATGCCGAGTGATCGTGTAATCGTTAAACTCCTTCAAGCTTGATGTCCGAGTACTTTAATTCGTGGTCTGGAACCTTAGGATTTATCTGAACTTGGTTTATCTCTGAATATGCTTGTGTTTGCCTTTGAGTGGAACTTGTTCTTCACTCGGAGTAGTCTTTGAACTTGTGCTGCAGCTCTGAGGGGAAGGTCACAGTCGACCTGCACCTCATCGTCCTTGCGGATCAGGATTGAGCGCACGTTGTACTTGTGGCGCAGCTCTGAGGAGAAGATCGCAGTCGACCTGCACCTCATCGTCCTTGCAGATCAGGATGGAGCGCACGTTGTACTTGTGGCACAGCTCTGAGGAGAGGGTCGTAGTCGACCTACACCACGTCGTCCTTGCAGATCAGGACGGAGCGCATGTTGTATTTGTGGCGCAGCTCCGAAGAGAAGGTTGCAGTCGACCTGCACCTCGTCGTCCTTGCGGATAGGGATGTGTTTCAAACTTAGGCGAGTGATGGACTACAGCTAAGCCTCCGAGTGAGAGGATTGCTCACCACTCGGTTGGATTTTCAAACTTAGGCGAGTACTGGACCACAGCTAAGCCCCCAAGTGTGAGGGTTGTTCACCACTCGGTAGGATTTTTCAAACTTAGGCGAGTACTGGACTGCAGCTAAGCCCCCGAGTGTGAGGGTCGCTCACCACTCGGTAGGATTTTTTTTAAAACTTAGGCGAGTACTGGACTACAGCTAAGCCCCCGAGTGTGAGTGAGGGAGTCCTGGATTAGGGGGTGTCCGGATAGCCGGACTATAACCTCTGGCCGGACTCTTGGACTATGAAGATACAAGATTGAAGACTTCGTCCCGTGTCCGGATGGGACTTTCCTTGGCGTGGAAGGCAAGCTTGGCAATACGGATATGTAGATCTCCTCCTTTGTAACCGACCTTGTGTAACCCTAACCCTCTCCGGCATCGATATAAACCGGAGGGTTTTAGTCCGTAGGACACAACAACTACGACAACAATCATACCATAGGCTAGCTTCTAGGGTTTAGCCTCTCTGATCTCGTGGTAGATCTACTCTTGTACTACCCATATCATCAATATTAATCAAGCAGGACATAGGGTTTTACCTCCATCAAGAGGGCTCGAACCTAGGTAAAACATTGTGTCCCCTGCCTCCTGTTACCATCCAGCTTAGACGCACAGTTCGGGACCCCCTACCCGAGATCCGCTGGTTTTGACACCGACATTGGTGCTTTCATTGAGAGTTCCTCTATGCCGTCGCCAGAAGGAAGGATGTCTCGTCTCGTCTTTAAAGACGGTACTACTGCCGAGGGAGCTTTGGCTGTCGGCCAACCTCTCCGGCTAGGAGGTTTCATCATGACCGCCTGTTCGGCCGCCGCACCGACGATGACTTCTCGGGTCATCGAAAACAGCCTCCACGTCAAATCGGCACTCGCCGAACAGATGGATCCAATAGAGCTCGCCTCCATAAACGAGCTCTTAGATCGCATCGCCGCCCTGGGAGTCGCTATGGACTATGATCGGATTGGGCTTAAACCCGATCAAAGGGAGATTAAATCTTTGCCGGTCACCCATCATATTGCAGTGGTGGAGGAACAATGCGGCGACCTTTCCTCCATCTTGAGGACCAACTATGTTCGGATTCCCGAGCTCTCTGAGCCGGACGCCCGTTCGCGGGAGGACAACACCCAATCCTTGAACTTAGAGTCAGGCAGCGGGCCAGGGTTATCGGGTCACACCCCGGAATCGGAATTTTCAAAATTGGAAATTCCTCGCCCCCTGGATCCCAGATCAGGTGAGGGTTCAGATTCAATTCCACCCACCCACCCAAACATAAGCGATCTTTCCCACATCAGGCAAGAGCCCCAGGAAAGAGTACATCACTACTGGGCCAGATTCCTCCTTGCGATGAACAAGGTTAAGGACTGTCGCGAGGAAGACGCAATCTTATTTTTCCGCAATAATTGCACGGACAAGGGAATCCTTAACGCCATAAATCGCCATGAGATAACACGCTTCACTGACTTGGCGTCCATAGTACGAAAGTACTGTGTGATGGAAAGTGCCTGGAAAACCGAAACAAACTTTTGGGATAATCCGGCCCTGAACACAAACCCAGTCCGAAATAAAAGGGTGCATTATCACAATACACCCGGGTTAACTACCAAAAAGCAAAAGCCCTCTAACGGGCAAGGAACCGTACTGGAGGGATGGCTCAATGGACCCTGCAAAATTCATAGTACAGAGGATGCAACACCGACGCACAGCCTTAGAGCATGTTGGATACTCCGGCAGGTGGCCAGAAGTGGTGAGGATCTACTCCTCCCAAATACCATAGAGCACCATCCCGTGGACAACAATACAGTGTTAACGGTCTTTGAGACCTTCGTGTCAAATAATAGACGCAAGCGAACACTCCACAGCATGGCCGAAATCTGCCACGTAGCAGCAATAAATCCTTGGAGTGACACGGCTATTACCTTCAATGCCAGTGACGAACCTAAATTCTGAACAGCCCGAGCACCAGCCGCACTGGTCCTCAGTCCAATCATGGACGGCTTTCGACTCACCAAGGTACTCATGGACGGCGGCAGCGGATTAAACCTGATCTATGAGGAAACTCTTCAAAAGATGGAAATAGACTGGAGCCGCATTGAGCAAAGTAGCACAACCTTTAGAGGAATCATCCCGAGTCGGGAAGCATGCTGTGCTGGGAAAATCACACTAGATGTGGTAGTCGGCACGCCGGATAATTACAGGTCCGAAGAAATTACATTCACAGTGGCCCCGTTCAGCAGTGGTTATCACGCTCTTTTAGGACGGGAGGCATTCACAATCTTCCAAGACGTACCACATTACGGGTAGATGAAGCTCAAAATGCCCGGGCCCAACGGAATCATCACTCTCGCTAGCGATCCGGACACAGCACTCCGCGCCGAAAACAAAACAGCCGCATTGGCCCTCGAGGCATTATCTGAAGCCCTCTCGTCCGAGGAATTAACTACGCTACGCTCCACAGTGGACATGGACGACATGATACTAGACAAGAGATCCAAGTCCACCTCTTTTAAACCAGCGGATGAAATAGTCAAATTCCAAGTCCACCCAACGGACCCTACAAAAACAGCCTCCATCGGGGCACAGCTAAGCCCCGCTGTGGACGCCGCACTATGGGAGTTCCTGTGCGAGAACTAGGACATATTCGCCTGGCATCCCTCAGACATGCCAGGAATCCCATGCAGGCTGGCCGAGCATAGCCTCAATATCCTAAAGGGATTCAAGCCGGTCAAGCAAGCTCTTCGGCGTTTCTCTGAACCTAAGAGACAGGCCATGGGAGAGGAACTAGCCAAGTTATTGGAGGCCGGATTCATCAAAGAAATAAAACACCCGGAGTGGCTAGCAAACCTGGTGATGGTACCAAAGAAGGACAAATCCTGGCGCCTTTGTGTCGACTTCAAAGACCTCAATAAAGCTTGCCCAAAGGATCCCTTCCCCCTCCCACGCATCGGTCAAATCATGGATGCTACCGCAGGACACGAGTCATTGTGTTTCCTCGAGCATACTCAGGTTACCACCAAATCAAGATGGCGGAGTCCGACCAAGCCGCAACGGCATTCATCACGCCATACGGTCCCTTCTGTTTTAACACAATGCCTTTTGGGCTCAAAAACGCCAGCGCAACATATCAGCGCATGATTCAGACATGTCTAGAGAAACAAATCAGCAAAACAGTAGAGGCATACGTAGACGATGTGGTTGTCAAAACCAAACACGTCGACTCTTTGATAGACGACTTCAGGCTCACATTCAACAACCTCCGAACATATGACATCAAGCTCAATCCAGAAAAATGCGTTTTCGGCGTACCAGCTGGAAAGCTCCTGGGATTCATTGTCTCTAGTAGAGGTATTGAAGCTAATCCGGCCAAAATTTGAGTGTTGTCACAGTTGTCTACTGAGGGAGTCCTGGATTAGGGGGTGTTCGGGTAGCCGGACTATACCTTCAGCCGGACTCCAGGACTATGAAGATACAAGATTGAAGACTTCGTCCCGTGTCCGGATGGGACTTTCCTTGGCGTGGAAGGCAAGCTTAGCGATGCGGATATTCAAGATCTCCTACCATTGTAACCGACTTTGTGTAACCCTAACCCTCTCCGGTGTCTATATAAACCGGAGGGTTTTAGTCCGTAGGACAACTTCATCATACAACAATCATACCATAGGCTAGCTTTTAGGGTTTAGCCTCCTTGATCTCATGGTAGATCTACTCTTGTACTACCCATATCATCAATATTAATCAAGCAGGACGTAGGGTTTTACCTCCATCAAGAGGGCTCGAACCTGGGTAAAACATCGTGTTCCTTGCCTCCTGTTACCATCCGGCCTAGACACACAGTTCGGGACCCCCTACCCGAGATCCGCCGGTTTTGACACCGACATTGGTGCTTTCATTGAGAGTTCCTCTGTGTCGTCGCCTTTAGGCCCGATGGCTCCTTTGATCATCAACAATGATGCAGTCCAGGGTGAGACTTTGCTCCCCGGACAGATCTTCGTCTTCGGCGGCATCGCTCTGTGGGCCAATTCGCTTGGCCACCTTGAGCAGATCGAAAGCTACGCCCCTGGCCATCAGGTCAGGTTTGGAAGCCTAAACTACACGGCTAACATCCGCGGGGACTTGATCTTCGACGGATTCGAGCCACAACCAAGCGCGCCGCACTGTCTTGATGGGCATGATATAGCTCTGCCACCGAACAGCGCCTTGGAGGCCGCACACGCATCGGTTCCGACCATTGATTCAGAGCCTACTGCGCCGATCGAGGATCAGCGGTTGGATGCTGCCTCAGGGGCTACGATCTCAGAGGCGATCGAGCCGAACTCCAGCCCCGTACTCCGCATGGCCCGTGACTCCGAGGAGCCGGATTCCTCTCCGAACTCCGAGCCCCCCGCGCCCCTGCCGATCGAATTCGATTGGGCGCCGATAATGGAGTTCACCGCCGCGGACATCTTTCAGCACTCGCCCTTCGGCGACATCCTGAGATCTCTAAAGTCTCTCTCTTTATCAGGAGAGCCCTGGCCGGACTACGGTCAGCAAGGTTGGGATACGGACGATGAAGAAATTCAAAACCCACCCACCACCCATTTCGTAGCCACTGTCGACGACTTAACCGACATGCTTGACTTCGACTCCGAAGACATCGACGGCATGGACGACGATGCAGGAAACGAACAAGAACCAGCACCTGTAGGGCGCTGGAAGGCCACCTCGTCATATGACATATATATGGTGGACACTCCAAAGGATGGAGATGGCGATGGAACAGCGGGGGACGATACCTCTAAGAAACAGCCCAAGCACCGGCGTCAGCGGCGCCGCTCTAAATCCCGCCAAAGCAAAAATGGTGATTCCGGCACGGGAGATAATACTACTCCGAATAGAGCCGAAGAACACCCCCTCCAGCAAGACTCAGCACAGGAGGACAGAGAAGCCAGCTCTCACGAGAGGGCGGTGGACCAAGAGGTTGAGGACGATAATTATATGCCTCCCTCCGAAGACGAGGCAAGCCTCGATGACGACGAGTTCGTCGTGCCAGAGGATCTCGCCGAACAAGAGCGTTTTAAACGCAGGCTTATGGCCACGGCAAGCAGCCTCAAGAAAAAGCAGCAACAGCTTAGAGCTAATCAGCATTTGCTAGCTGACAGATGGACTGAAGTCCTTGCGGCTGAAGAGTATGAACTCGAACGCCCCTCCAAGAGTTACCCAAAGCGCAGGCTGCTACCCCGACTAGAGGAGGAAGCACCTACATCACCAATGCATGACATGGCCGACCGGCCACCTCGTGGCCGCGACAGAGAGGCCTCTCGGCCCTCCAGTCAAGCCATGCCCTGGCGCCGTGTCAAGCATACTAAGGCAAGGGAAAATGCGCCCGACCTGCGCGACATACTGGAGGACAAGGCAAGGCAAACAAGATCGATCTACGGATCGCGCAGGCGCCCCACGGCACGTGACGGTGATTGTCACTCCGGACATAATGAATCCGGCCGGGCCGAACTCAACCGACAAAGCTCCTTCGAGCTGCGTCGTGATATAGCCCAATACAGAGGCGCCGCACACCCAGTATGCTTCACAGATTAAGTAATGGATCATAAAATCCCTGAGGGCTTCAAACCCGTAAACATCGAATCATATGATGGCACAACAGATCCTGCGGTATGGATCGAGGATTATCTCCTTCATATCCACATGGCCCACGGTGATGATCTACACGCCATCAAATACCTCCCACTCAAACTTAGGGGACCGGCCCGGCATTGGCTTAACAGCTTGCCAGCAGACTCAATCGGTTCTTGGGAGGACCTGGAAGCCGCATTCCTTGACAACTTCCAGGGCACTTATGTGCGACCACCGGACGTCGATGACCTAAGCCACATAATTCAGCAGCCAGAGGAATCGGCCAGGAAATTCTGGACACGGTTCCTAACAAAGAAAAACAAGATAGTCGACTGTCCGTACGCAGAGGCCTTAGCGGCCTTCAAGCATAATATCCGTGACGAGTGGCTTGCCCGGCACCTGGGACAGGAAAAGACGAAATCTATGGCAGCCCTCACGACACTCATGACCCGCTTTTGCGCGGGAGAAGACAGCTGGCTAGCTCGCAGCAACAATTTAACCGAGAACCCTGGTAATTCGAATACCAAGGACAAAAGCGACAGGTCGCGTCGGAACAAACAAAAGCGCCACGTTAACAGCGACAACAACGAGGATAGGGCAGTTAATGCCGGATTCCGAGGCTACAAATCCGGTCAACGGAAAAAGCCATTCAAAAGAAATACTCAGGGCCCGTCCAGTTTGGACCGAATACTCGACCGCTTGTGCCAGATACATGGCACCCCCGAAAAGCCAACCAATCACACCAACAGGGACTGTTGGGTGTTCAAGCAGGCAGGCAAGTTAAGAGCCAAAAACAAAGACAAGGGGCTGCATTGCGACGATGAGGAGGAGCCCAGGCCGCCGAACAATAGTGGACAGAAGGGATTTCCCCCGCAAGTGCGGACGGTGAACATGATATACGCAACCCACATCCCCAAGAGGGAGCGGAAGCGTGCGTTACGGGAAGTATATGCGATAGAGCCAGTGGCCCCAAAGTTCAACCCATGGTCCTCCTGCCCGATCACCTTTGATCGAAGGGACCACCCCACTAGCATCCGCCACGGCGGCTTCGCCGCATTGGTTCTAGACCCAATCATTGACGGATTTCATCTCACAAGAGTCCTCATGGACGGCGGCAGCAGCCTGAACCTACTTTACCAGGATACAATGCGAAAAATGGGCATAGATCCCTCGAGGATCAAGCCCACTAAAACAACCTTTAAAGGCGTCATACCAGGTGTAGAAGCCAACTGTACAGGCTCAGTCACACTGGAAGTGGTCTTCGGATCTCCGGATAACTTCCGAAGCGAGGAGTTAATCTTCGACATAGTCCCGTTCCGTAGTGGCTATCACGCACTGCTCGGGCGAACCGCATTCGCAAAATTCAACGCAGTACCACACTATGCATACCTCAAGCTCAAGAAGCCAGGCCCTAGAGGAGTAATCACGGTCAATGGGAACACCGAGCGCTCCCTCCGAACGGATTCCTTTTTTTTTCTTTTTTTCTCTTACTCTCAGGACTCCATACTTCGGATGACCCGTTCGGCAATTCAACTGCCGCACAAACGATGCAAGATCCAGGAAAGCAGACAAGCCACGCCGCATTATGGAACTCCCAAGTGGTCTCTATTGCGAGCAGTATACCTGTTTTTTAATATAATTCCGCGGCCTGCCCCTGGCCAGGACATGTTAAATAGTCCAATTTCTTTTGCTTATCGCACTATTTGTATCGTTCCGCTTTCATAGCAGCCTTTCTATAAACAATGCATAGCTTTTTGTCTATTTTTTGCATTATCCCCTTTATATATATATGTTTATTAATAACATGCTGCATCCGTACACTATGGTACGGCAAAATACGCCAGTGGCTTCAGTACCCATCAATATGGCGTGAGAAGTCCGTACACTTTCACAAGTGCGGCACCCCGAACTTATAGCACTATATGTATCGGCTCCGAATCATGATTTGGGTCAATAGTTGGGTTTGCCCAGCTCCTATGTTTTGGTGCCTTACATTCCGCTATATCAGCTAAGGTAGCACTAGGAGAACTACTGCGATTGTGCCCCAGTTGAGCTGGGCTAAGCACCTCAGTAGAGAAAGCTAAAACTGACTGTCATGATGAGGCGAGAGACCGGTCGCTGTTCGAGAGGTTTTTCGAGTCCTTAAAGACTTATGCCGCTTCGAGCGAGGAACCGGCTTTGTCCAGCCAAGGCGTGGATAGCTCCCCGAACTCGGTCTTCCGAATACTAGGGGCTTCGCCGAAATTTAAAATTATAGAGTTCTATGGCTAAGTGAGAGTGTTCAAGTATTATAGTCCGATTGCCTTGTTCGTTGTGCTGAGCGCCTCCCTCGACGGACCCAATCATGGGAAAAAGAGCGCTCAGGTTTATCCCGAACACCCCAGCACTAGTGGCATGGGGGCAGAAGCCGACGATTGGCCATCTCTCAGTTTTTTGATAAACGGCCGCACAGAAAGTAATATTTTAAATTCAAGCATTGCTTAGCGCATTTGAACAAGTTTTCAGCGCTCAGGATAACACGAGCGAGTTCATTCAAAAATTACATCCATGGTACATTCATCCGCTATAAGGCGGGCACCAGCCAGAACATCCTTGTAATAGTTCTCGGGCTTGCGATGCTCCTTCCCCGGCGGCGGCTCGTCCCTCACAAGCTTCTCGCCGTCCAGCTTACCCTAGTGCACATTTGCACGGGCAAGGGCCCTACGGGCACCTTCGATGCAGACGGAGCGGTTGATGACCTTAAGCCTTAGACAAGCCTCCACCAGCCGCCGCACCAGTCCGAAGTAGCTCCCAGGCAGGGCCTCTCCAGGCCACAACCGAACTATGAAGCCCTTCAGGGCCTGTTCGGCCGCCTTGTGGAGCTCAACCAGCTGCTTCAGCTGGTCGCTCAAGGGCACAGGGTGTCCGGCCTCAGCGTACTGACACCAGAACACCTTCTCCGTCGAGCTGCCTTCCTCGGCTCGGTAGAATGCGGCGGCATCGGATACGCTGCGGGGAAGATCTGTGAATGCCCCTGGAGAGCTCCGGATTCGGGTAAGTAACAAGTAGTTTACTTTTATATGTCTGCTTTGCATAGAGAATGCCTTACCCGCCGCTATCTTCTTCACCGCATCCAATTCTTGGAGGGCCTTCTGGGTTTCGGCCTTGGCAGATTCGGCAGTTTTAAGGGCCGCAGCAAGCTCGGACGCTCGCGTCTTCGAGTCGAGCTCCAAACTCTCATGCTTTTTCATGAGAGCCTGAAGCTCTTGCTGCACCTCACCGACCTGCAATTCATTTAGAAAAAAATAATCAATTATGATACAGAAGATTCTAGAACAAAGGAGAAGTGCTTGTGTTTTGAGGTTTGTGCATTATGCTTAAGTTCAACCATGGAGTCTTCTAAATTGTACATGTGGCAGATCTGGTGGAACGTTGATGATATCCAACGGCCAGTAGTGCTCGGATTTGCCTATCTCTGCACTGTCGGGTTAGCTTCATCCAGCGACCATCTTTCAAAGTTATTGGCACACTATATAGTTCTTGTGCCATAGTTGCATGTTTTGGAAAAAAGCTACTAGTGGGTTGTACTATCTATTTAGGAATAGAAGATGTATACATGGAAGTTGTAGGGAAAGAGATGACATGGAGCATCTCAATTCCTATGAGTAGGGATTGGAAAAGAGATGTCATTTGGTTCACATCATAGGAACTTTTCTATTGAATATAGAGATGACATGTTTCTCAATTCCTATGAGGAGGGATTAGAAAAGAGATGTAATTTGGTTCATATCATAGGAACTTTTCTATTGAATATACGCTAATGTTTATTTTCCTTCGAAATTAAGGGAGTATAGGAATCCATTCATATGAACCAAGTGGCTCTAAAGCTATAGAAATGATATCATGTTTATTTCGTTTGAAATGTGGAGTATATGAATCTATTCCTATGAACCAATTGGCTCTAAAGGAAAAAAATCCTATAAAAATCCTATCATATAGAGTTCCTATGATATTCCTCGACACTAAAGGATGCTTGAAATTTCTGCGGGTGATACGATGGTCTTTCTTTGTAGACTCCTCACCCAACTTTATAGTTACCTCTCGAAGATGAATGACATGATATATACATGGTATTCTACATGTGCAATTTGGTACACGAAAACTCGGTAAAAGTTTGCAAGGTTTGAATTTTCAATAAAGCTATATGCACCGCGTTTCGGAACGGAGGGAGCATATGGCAGTTGCTAACACTCACGTGGAAGATTTGTGTGTAGGAGGAGTGGCTGTTCTGTTAAATGACATGGCAAAACTGACACTGTCGGATGCCGATCTAACGGTCCTTACGGCGTTCGTCAGGAAAAGGCTTGTGGCGAACGTTTGTCGGATAATGATTTACGGACACATGCATTGCATTGATACGTGCCCCCTCTCTCTCACGCACACGCACCCTCACGAGTCACGACTCTCCCGAGTCCTCTCGCAGACTCGCACGTCGCACCCACCGTCTATCTGCAGGTAGACGTCACGCACATATGTGCTCTTCACACCCTACCCTCAGAACTTCTAAAAAACAAAAGATGGTGCGCACATTTTATTTTAGCTCACACGTCACACACTTGTACTATTACTCTTGCGGCGAACGTTCTTTGGGCATAGTATATTGTACTCTCACGAAGAGAAGCGGTGCACGCACGCACTAGTTCTCTCACACCCACTCGCGGGTACACGTAGGAGCGCCTTTTTTGAAGCTGGTACAACAAAATCACTCCACTATATATAAAAGCAGGAGCCTTAGTGCTTGCTTTACTAGGGTTCCTCTCGTTCACTCTCTCATGCTCTCCAGATCTAAGCAACACATAGGTGGCCACACTCTCTCTCAGCTCATGGCTGGTCACAAATCCGGCCGGACAACCTCGGCCGGGGCAGGGGTGTAGGTGCATCGTTCACGCTGTCGTCGGCGGCGAGGGAGGAGACCAACGGCTGCCCGCGCGTCCCGATAGGCGGCCGTGCCGTTCTCTCCGAGAGAGCGCCGGCTCGGGAGGGCCTCCGACCCCTTCTTCCTCCTTGTGGTATTGTGGCCAAGATGCGGCCTCCCAACGCCGTCTTTGCGACATGCCAATGACCCTCAGGTATATATTCCTTCGAAACCTGCCTTGCTCTACTGCCCCAGCTCCCTTCATGTGGATCCTTTTCTACTTCCGTCTGCTGTTCCAAAGCCACCTAGACTTCTACTAAGGCACGTGCTTTCCACGTATGTTCTGTATGATAAATACTCATATACCTTCTTTTTAGAGAGAGAAATGGGTACTCGTATCTTGAGTAGATATCATAGTGTGTTTGTTTGCATGATCTAAGGACTATTCTAAAATAAGAAGCAAATCACTTGCACAAATCAAAATGAGTTCCAAGTAAGAATTTGATTACAAGATAAAAGTTGTAGTTTTATTATATGATGTTTCCTGGGTTCCACTGATGTATAGTTCCAGAGTTGTTTGATGGTTTACATGCATGTTTATGGACTATTTTGTGCAACTAAATAAGTCATTTAGGTCTGATAGACACTCATGTCCTGTATTAGCTTGAGGTATAGCTTATGTATGACTGAAATAAAATATTACACTTTTTCTGCGAATAATAAAAATATTACATTTCTCGATGAAGCAGAATAAAACTTTAGCTAGCATCAGCCATGCAATGTAATGTTATGTGAAAAGTGTAAACTTTGCAGTATAGCGGCATCTAAAAAAATACATTTTTACAGTAATCTAAAAAAATTACTTAGTAGTAGAGTGTTTATTTCCCAGGTGACAATGGGGAACCAAAATGTGCTAGCTATTTGCCAACTTGTCATACTTGCATGTGAGGAGGTGACAACAGTTTCTAGACATTTCTCAACTTCAGTAGGTGCAATCCAGATTCAACGGGGACTTCTTTATTTGTTTACTTGGAGAGTAGAGTCGGCCATGTGCACAAGGAGCGGGAGCGAATCCAGCAGCTCTTAGCCGTCAGACCATGTCATCCTTTGTTTGATGGATGGCAGTGATATGCATGAGAGGGGAAATGAACGGTGGATTTTGAGCCAATGCTTGCTTGGGCGGGAGAACCGAAGATGGGGTGGTAAATCCAATTTCAAAACTGCCGCATTATAGTAGTAGTAGATTAGAAGTAAAGCTATTTCATATAGTCGACTCAAAGCGTTGGTTCAAACAGGGAAGAAAGTGGGAAAGCTGTAGCATGAATCTAGGACTTGGTTCTAAGAGGAAACGGGGGAAGTAGTAATATCTGTCACTGTTTAAATAACCGTATATCTTATTTGCGCAAACAGGGATGTCTGTCTCCATATCATTTCGGGATGTCTGTCTCCGTATCGTTTCTATCCGCGTAATCAAAAGCACACACCTCAGTTTTAGTACAACTGTGCAAAATGAGATGGCTATCCCTCGCTACCGTCGTCTAACCTCCCGTCTTCAAGGTATCCCTACATTGGTAGTAACTAAGGTAGAATGACCAACGCAATCTAAAATAAGCTGATTCATACGTTTTACTTCCTGATTGCAGTGCAGGGACGAGCGAAAACAACTGCATCCTAGTCGGAAATGCACTTTCTACCAGTTCATCCATGGACCAAGGACTAGCTGGCACGGCTGCACGGCGGTTTTTTGGACAGGTGCGCGGACAAGAGGCATTGTGGTCTGCTTATTTCTGCAAATAGCGGTGCTTAAATTTAGTGGAATGCACAAGCATTTCAGCTGGTCAGTACACTGCATGGTTCAGTTCAGCATTCCAGCTGATACCACAATTATAATTGGTTATTCTGGAATGAGAGAACCTAACCCTGAATGGTGGCAACAAGAAAAAACAAGAGTGAACTCCAGGAAATTTAAGCCTGCCGGGAGGCCCTTTGCTCGGAGAGAAGCCTTGCTTGTTTTTTCCTGATTTGTAAACCTTCTCACAACTTTGTCTTTTGCTGTGAACTAGTATATGTTTGTTATGTTCTATGACTCATTGAGATGTATAAAATTTCTTAATTTATGCTTTTCAAGTTTTTTATGAAGACGAGTTTAATGTGAGTGTTCCACATGAGCGCTGGACTAGCGTGTGAATGTTTGGAATTTATTACATTGTGGCCTCAATTAACTGCATGAACCACTGTAACAAGATACATAGTTGCTTATATGTCAGACAGCAGATTGTTGATTGTTAGCTGGTCGATAGCCTAGTGTTGAAGCGAGCTGAGCCAATGTGTCGTGTTTTGCACAACTGCTTACAAGTGGGGTAGCACCAACAGTGTTTACAAGTACTTATGTATACGTCGGCGCACGGTTCTCGAACAAGTGCTCTATTTCATCAAAACACACACTGCTCGTATGATAAACCGTGACAACTTATGTCTTACCATGCCATATTCATGAAAAAACTAGTGAGGACGCATCTGTTTCGGCAACAATTACGATGGTTCTCACATGATTCACGGGCACACAAAAGTAGCAGCAGTTCCCATAGACGGATTCAAACAGAGTACTAGCCCCAGAGGGGTCGATAACAGGCAAGGTTCGGTTAATTAGACACAATCCAAACTACTATTAAACACTAGCTGGGGCAACTATTTCATGCCTCGATCTAATTTGGGCTGGACACAAGATGGACCTTGCCATGAACATCATCGAGGACGTCCCACAGCAGCTCAATCCTGTGAACCTTCATGAAGACAACCTTGTGGCCTTGCCACTGATAAACTTGTTTGTGGAGGCATGCCACGTCATCTTCCCGCGTAAGCTTGACAAGAATAGTATTGCTCACAAACGAAGGAGTAGCTTTGAACTTCTTGTGCTTCAGTACATCCTGGACAACATGCCTGACAACAGTGAGGCTGGAATACAACTCTTCATTGGTATAACCGCAAATGGCTTCCAGGATCCAACAGCCTAAGAACTCTGTTTTCCCAGTGCGTATATTCAGGTCTTCCGCCTCATAGTGAGTGACATGTACAACCACACAATCCTTGTCTGCATTAGGGCTCTAATTGAAACAGAAACAAATTCTGAATTACTTTTCAGTACAAGAAACACAAGTTATTTAAACCACTACGTATACCATGGCACCGAAGCTAATAAAATTGTGCATTACTAAACACCACATACTTCCTTTTCTAAAAAAAAAATCACCACATACTTAGATGAAAAACCACAATCGAGATCGGCAAAGAAGGAAATCACCTTGGGCAGCTCAGCGGGGGGGGGGGGGGGGGGACACATCCTCGAAGGGGGAAAACTGCTCCTGCAGTGCCACGGGGGCTGTAACCTCAAATGGGGCGTTGACCATCTTAGTATCTGGGGTCGCCTCGGTGGTTGCCTCCATCTTCTTGGAGCTCTCTGTCTCGTGGGGATCAGCCTCCCGTGTCTGCTCCAATATCGGCAGATCTATGCCTGGTTCTCCTTGGTCCATCATGAAACTGACGAATACTAGGAGTCCACTGAAAGGAAAACACAATCTCAATGACAATGAAACAAAAAAGAGAGTGAGGATCGGTTACTGCTTTGTAAAAGTTTTTTTCCTCTGAACGAAAATATACCAACATCACAGATCCGCTTACCTTCCCTTCGTTTGGAGAGAAGAACAGTGGCAGATGCAAGTGTTGCCTTTCTTGAAGATTGTGAGGGAGAAGGGGATTCAGCGAAGAGTGAAATGATGGTTGCTTCGTCCGTCAAACTTAGACTGCGGGGAGGTGGGGTTTTGTGATACGACGGCTCGTTACTGCCGCGCTACGACCGGGGTGACTCTCCGCCTACATACTGCCTTCTAATTTGGTGGATGGCATTTGGGCCCGCGCGCTACATGGCCTGCATGTCGGTGAACAAAAGTATAACGACATTCAGTAGAGGGAGACGTTTCAATGACCTAGGAGGAGTGAGAAGCGGTAGAGTGTCCCCACTGTACTAGTAGTAATTGTTTTTCTGGGTAGCTCTAGAGTGTCTCCACTGTACTAGTAGTAATTGTTTCTCGGGTCCCAAGACAAAACAGCCCACCCACACTAGTAAATAGTAAAATCAATTCAAAAACCTAGGTGCTCTTCTTCCTCCTCGCTCCCACCCACCTCACGTCAGCTCGCTCCACTCGTACCCCCAAATTCCTCACCTCACTCCTACAGAAAACCCTAGCTCCCCTTCTTCCTCACTCCTACAGAAAACCCCCAGCTCCCCTTCTTCTTCACTCGCACTACAACTAGGCTCGTCATTCGTTACTCTGCTCAAATCCGTGAGCGCGACGCGACGCCCTCGAGGAAAATGGAGTTGGCTGACCCCAGCGCCAAGAAGATGAGGCTCCCGCCAGTGGCGACGCCTGTTGTAGATCCCGCACCCGACAGCGCAGGGAGAAGCGGCGACCCCGCCCCCACCGGATCCCAGGAACCCATAGAATCTTGGGTGGATCGCATCAGCGATTTCCCAGACGCCATCCTTGGGGAGATCATCTCGCTTCTCCCCACCAAGGATTGCTGCTGCACCCAAGTCCTCTCAATTCGGTGGCGCCCTCTATGGCGTGCCGTTCCCCTTAATGTCGACTGTAGTCAGCTATCTCTCTTCAATTATTTTGAAATCCCCAGAGCCATCATCTCCTCCCACCAGGGCTTTGTTCAAAGCCTCTGCATCCCGTCATGCTACTTGAGCAAGCATACCATGCCCTGCACGGTGGACGCCTGGCTGGAATCCCCTGAATTCACAGAACTATAGCTGCTTGAGTTCTACTATTCCCCAGGAAATCACATACCACATACCGAACGCCATGAACTTGTGCCCTCAGCACCGATGTCCATCTCGGGGTTTTCGTCCTCTCTCCACACCGCCACCTTCGACTCCCATTTCTCAAGAAACTTTCACTTGTGTAGGTTCGTATATCGGAGGCCTCATTGCACAACATCATCCACTCCAGTTGCCCCGCGCTGGAGTGCTTGGTGCTTGTTTTCACAGTTAGAATCGGTTGTCTCCAAATAAAGTCGCCTAACCTTGTAAGAATTGGAATTTCTTTTGATGGAAGGCAGCTCAACATCCAAGATGCCCCTTCACTTCAAAGGTTGATCCTTGATTCTAGTTATTCACCGTTGCAAATAATCGTCCTCTCTGCGCCTAAACTGGAGACCTTGTGTGTAATACATGATCTCTGTGCTCATTTCAATATGGTGTTTGGCTCCACAGTTCTTCAGGTACTTTATATTATCATCTACACTTGTAACCATAAGCTGCATTTTAAATTTCTGCACATAATTTATATATCATCTTGGAGTACACATTTTGTACTAATATTATGTTCTATGCTCAGTGAAGAGTTTCTCCATGGATGGCCTATCAATGGTGCTGGATTCTGTTAAGATCTTATATATCCAGATGAATAGTTTTGATCTAAACAAGATTATAGGCTTGCTGCAATGCTTTCCATGTCTGGAAAAGTTGTATATAAAGGTGATAATTTCACGCACATTGGAAGCCCGCATATAGTGTACTAGAATTAACCGTTCAGCTATTGCTCTTTCGACACTCTTCTTTTAGACCTTAACTATTTTCAATCTTCATGTCTATTTAGGCAACAGGACGGGGTAAGAAAGTTATAACCAATCGGTGGATTCATAAGCATCGGGATTTTCTCACTTCTCATGAGATTCGATTGAAGACAATAACGCTAGAACGATATGTAGCCAACCGTGCAAACACAAGATTTGTCACATTCTTCCTGCTGAATGCGAGGTTACTATTGTCCATCAGGCTTAAGTTTATCAGTAGCATGGTTTTGACGGATGGGTATGTCGAAGAGCAAAAAAAGGAGTTTCAGGTGGGTAAAAGAGCTTCTGAACGTGCCGGGCTTGTATTTACAACATATTGTGGTCATAATCCAGTAAATTTTACGACCCAGGATGTTCATTCTATGGACCTGACCGATCCATTTGACTGTGACTGCCGAAAATAGTGCTGGAGTTAGATGTTGTTGCCCTTTTCAATCTAGTTTTTTTGTAAACCTGATGAACAATTAACCCTCATGCTGTTGTACAGTTTGTAAGCTGGAGTTAGATGTTCCTGCCCATTTCAACTCGGCTGTGACTGTCATATTTTCTTTGAAACAAGGAAAATGGCTTGCCATTCGTTTAATTTAGAGTGAAATATTGTAACAAATCCAGACCAAGGGAAATAACATAGCTCTCGCCAGCTGCTTGAGCTCACTGTGCATTATAGAAGCCAAGTGATTAGCCCCCACCAGGACCCACAAACTTGCGGCCTTGGTTCGCTCGCCGTGCGCGGTGCGCCGCCCTCTTGCATTGTCAACGTCGTCAACAACCGAGAGGAACAAGGAGATGACTGTACATGGAGAGGATGACAGTAGGGACCCACCAGCGTCATGGCAGTACGCAAGCAAGTGCCTCTATAGTACAAGCCCAAAAATATGGTTCCTCCTAATTGGTTGGACATCTGGGGCTCACGCCATTGTCAACATAGTCAATAAACGAGAGAATTACACTACGAGCGGCTGACACCAGGGACCCAGCAAGTCGCATAGTTTTTTTTGAGGAACAAGCAGTTGTTATTTATACTAGTTTTAGCGAGCGATCAGGGTAACAACGGGGCTGCGCGGGGGCTGTGGCCCGTCTAGCCAGGGTTTTATTTATGTTTACCACATCATGAGCCCAGTTGTGTTTTTTTCTTGCTGAAAATGGCTAGCCCAGTTCTATTTTTTTTAAAGAAATACCCAAACAAGGCCTACTTGCTTTATCGGCCCTGCTGGGCTGCAAATCTTTCAAGACGAGGAGAGTTTCATTCGGTTTGTCCAGAAATGGGATGTACATTTTTAAAACACATCAAACTAGGAATTAGTTTAATTTTTTTTCGTTACAAGATCTTAAATTCCATTGATTTTTATGCGTGGACAATTATTTGGATTTTATATTTATATAAATTATTTTTCAAAATAGTTTGAATGTGAATCGATATTTCTGGATTAAAAACAGTTGACCGTACGGAAATATGCAAAATTTCGTATACTTTTTAACCGTGGCCACAATATGGGGTGTGATGCTAACAAAAAGAAGATGGGCTCTAAAACAATTCTTACGAATTAGCAAATGGCCTGTACATTATTAGAAATAATGGCAGATGGGCTGTATGCTGTTTTCCACAGATTTGAGGCTGACTTGTGCGCCTACTACAGGTTGACACGTATGCTTTCATAAAAAAAGGTTGACGCACACACAACGCCCTGTCAACTTAGTCAACACACGAGAGCAGTGACTATTGGATGTCCATCCAACGGCTGTCGTGCTTCTTCAATCTCTGCTCTTCATGCTCAAGCCGCTCAAACAAGCACCGGTGGGACTGCCTGCTCCCTCCTCACGCGGCCGGCTATGCTGTCACGCAGGCCTCACGGCCCCACCGTACTCCCATCATTGGCCTAGCCATCCCTCTACTCACCCACACCTGCTGTTATTCTCCGGCGATGGCAGACGAACCAGTAAACCCTCGTACTCCTCCGCGTGGGAAACAACTGCCGAGTATTCCCTGGCTCCGTGTCGTTCCCTTCCTTGGCCTCGCCGTCGTCCACCGCCCTGGTGCTCTCGGCGCGGCCTGGTCAATGTGGTCAATGAACAACATCCATCGGAACTGGACTGTACGTGGAGAGGCTGACAGCTGGGTCCACGGCCGCACACAAGGAAATGCCTCCTTATTACGCACAAAATAATGATTCCTCCACCTGACAGCTAGGACCCACAGGAAGGGCCTCTGTATTTCGCGAAAAAACGTTCCCCCCCCCCGCTGACAGGTCGGACCCACCAGCTATATCTTCGCACGCAAGGAAGTGCCTCCTTATTACGCCCAAAAAAATGAATACCCCCCTGCTAGCTGGGACCCACCATATTATTGGGCTGACTTGTGGGCCTACTAAGTTGACAGGGACGGAGAGCTTTGTCAACTTAGTCGATACTCCAGTGACAGTATGATGTCCATCCAACGGCCATAGTGCTTCTTCAACCTATGGTCTTCTTGCTCCAGCCGCCCAAAGCAGCGCCGGTCGTGCCGCCTGCTCCTGCCTCCCGTGGCCGGCTGTGCTACCACGGAGGCCTCACCGCCCCCATACTACTCCCACCACTGGCCAGGCCATCCCTCCACTCAACCACACCCCCTGTTATTCTGCGGCGACGGCAGCCTCACACCGCAGCCGAACCAGTGAACGCTCGTACTCCTCTCCGCGTGGGCATCCACTGCCGCGTCTTGCACGGCTCCGCGTCGTCCCCTTCCTAGGCCTCGCCGTCGTCCACCGCCGTGGTGCTCTCGGCGCGGCGTGGTCAATGTGGTCAACGACCGACTTCCATCGGAAGAGTACTGTACGTGGAGAGGCTGACAGCTGGGTCCACGGCAGCCGCAAGGAAGTGCCTCCTTATTACGCGGAAAATAATTATTCCTGCACCTGACAGCGGGGACCCACCGGACGGGCCACCAGTATTTTGCGAAAAAAATCGTTTCCCCCTGACTGTTGGGACCCACCGGACGGGCCACCGTATTTCGCAAAAAAAAAAAAACGTTTCCCTCGCTGTCAGCTCGGACCCACCGGAAGTGCCTCCTTATTACGCACAAAAAAATGAATACTCCCCTGGCTAGCTGGGACCCACCTTGCTGGGAGGCTGACTTGTGGGCCTACTAAGTTGATGGGGACGAAGGGCTTTGTCAACTTAGTTAATATGAACGATTCTAGCTCCAGTGACCGTACGATGTCCATCCAACGGCCATAGTGCTTCTTCAACCTCTGGTCTTCTTGCTCCATCCGCCCAAAGCAGCGCCGGTCGTGCCGCATGCTCCTGCCTCCCGTGGCCGGCTGTGCTGCCGCAGAGGCCTCGCCGCCCCTACTATTCCCACAGTTGGCCAGGCCCTGCGGCGACAGCAGCCTCACACCGCAGCCGAACCAGTGAACCCTCGTAGTCCTCTCCGCGCGGGCTTCCACTGCCGCGTCGTCCCCTTCCTAGGCCTCGCCATCGTCCATCGCCGTGGTGCTCTCCGCGCGGCATGGTCAATGTGGTCAAGGAACGACTTCCATCGGAAGAGTACTGTACGTGGAGAGGCTGACAGCTGGGTCCACGGCGACAGCCTAGTTTTTTTGTGATTTGCCAAGTAAGTCGCTTTGTCAGGCCTGTTGGGCTGCAATTCTTTCAAGACGGGGAGAGCTTTCATTCGGCTGGCCGAGAAAATGGCCCATCAGTAATGAGAAATGGGTTGTACATTTTTAAAACACATCAAACCGACAATTAGTTTCAAATATCTTTTTTTTTCATTTCAAGATTTTAAATTACATTAATTTTTATGCATGGAGAATTTGTTGGATTTTATATTGATATACATTTATTTTTAAAATCAGTTTGAATGTGAGTCGAAATTTCGGGATTAAAAACAGTTCGGACCGCACCAAAATATGCAAAATTTCGTATAATTTTTTAACAGTTGCCACAATATGGGCTGTAATGCTAACAAAAAGAATACGGGCTCCAAAAAAACCTTAAGAATTAGCAAATGGGCTGTAAATTATTAGAAATAATGGCAGATGGGTTGTATGCTGTTTTCCACAGATTTGAGGCTTTCCTAAAAAAAGGTTGACGCACAAGCACTGACTTTTGGATGTCCATCCAACAGCCGTCGTGCTTCTTCAATCTCTGCTCTTCCTACTCCAGCCGCTCAAACAAGCGCCGGCAGGACTGCCTACTCCCTCCTCCTCGCGGCCGGCTATGCTGCCGTGCAGGCCTCACCACCCGACCGTACTCCCATCGCTGGCCTAGCCATCCCTCTACTCACCCACACCTGCTGTTATTCTCCGGCGACGGCAGACGAACTAGTAAACCCTCATGCAGTCGTACTCCCCTCCGCGTGGGAAACAACTGCCGAGTCTTCCCTGCCTCTGTGTCGTCCCCTTCCAAGGCCGCGCCGTCGTCCACCGCCCTGGTGCTCTCGGCGTGGCCTGGTCAATGTGGTCAACGACCGACATGCATCTGAAGTGGACTTTACGTGGAGAGGCCGACAGCTGGGTCCACGGCCGCACGCAAGGAAATGCCTCCTTATTACGCGTAAAATAATGATTCCTCCCCTGACGTCAGGGACCCACCGAAAGGGCCTCTGTATTTTGCAAAAAAAAGATGTTACCGCCGCTGACAGGTCGGACCCACCAGCTATATCTTCGCACGCAAGGAAGTGCCTCCTTATTACGCTAAAAAAATGAATACCCCCTGCTAGCTGGGACCCACCTTGGTGGGAGGCTGACTTGTGGGCCTACTAAGTTTATGGGGACGGAGTGCTTTGTCAACTTAGTCAATATGCACGATTCTAGCTCCAGTGACCGTACGATGTCCATCCAACGGCCGTAGTGCTTATTCAACCTCTGGTCTTCTTGCTCTAGCCGCCCAAACCGGCGCCGGTCGTGCCTCGTGCTCCTACCTCCCGTGGCCGGCTGCGATGCGGCGGAGGCCTCACCGCCCCTACTACTCCCACCGCTAGCCAGGCCATCCCTCTACTCACCCACACCCCTTGTTATTCCGCGGCGATGGCAGCCTCACACCGAAGCGAACCAGTGAACCCTCGTACTCCTCTACGCGTGGGCATCCACTGGCGCGTCTTCCCTGGCTCCGCGTCGTCCCCTTCCTAGGCCTCGCCGTCGTCCACCACCCTAGTTCTCTCGGCGCGGCGTGGTCAACGTGGTCAAGGAACGGCTTCCATCGGACGTGGACTGTACGTGGAGAGGCTGACAACTTGGTCCACGGCCGCAACAAGGAAGTGCCTCCTTATTACGTGCAAAATAAATATTCCTCCACCTGACAGCGGGACCCACCGGACGGGCCACCGTATTTCACGAAAAAACGTTTCCCCCTGACTGCTGGGACCCACCAGCTACATCTTCGCATGCAAGGAAGTGCATCCGGGCAAAAAAAAAACGATTCGCCCCCTAACTACTGGGACCCACCAGCTACATCTTCGCAGGCAAGGAAGTGCCTGACAGTCGGGACCCACCTGGTCGAAGCGTACGTAGCGTTGTCATTCTGGTCGCGAACGTGTATGTACATACTGGTCGATGTAGAGGCGTGCACGTGTCGTAGTAGAGGCGCGCACGTGTAGTAGTAGAGGCACGCACGTAGCATTTACACGTACGTACATCGGCCAGGGTGCAAGAAAGAAAATACGGCCACGTATGTGTACATACGGGCGGGGTCTCAAACGCCTACTCGCGCATACGTACGGCCAGGGCTCGTGTACATGGCTGGGTCTGAACGGAGAAACATCGTCGTCATCGTGTTCATGGGGAGGCAACGGAATGCGTCGTGTTCATGGGGAGGCAACGGAATGCGTCGTGTTCATCGGGAGGGCTTGGACGAAACATGCGATGGAAACGAGGCCTGGCGTACCACAGAACAGAGGAAATGGCCTTGTGTTCGACCGACCACATTCGAAACGGGATCCTGTTCATCGGGAGGGGTCTAGCATACCGCAAAACGGAGGAAACAGACCTCCTACGGTCGGAACGGGGTTCCTATTGATCGGGAGGGGTGTGGCGTACCGCAAAACGGACGAAACGGACTTGTGTTGGAGCGCTACGGTCGAAACGGGGGTCCTGTTCATCGGGAGGGGTGTGGCGTACCGCAAAACGGGACTCCACGGGATACTGTTCATCTCCACCGTCGACCCCCTCTAGCCTCCACGAGCTACTGTTCATCCACCATCGACCTCCTCCAGCCTCCACCTGCGACTGTTCATCCACGGGCTCCTGTTCATCCAGCCTCCACCGCGCGCTACTCCATCAGCTACTATTTAACCACCCCTCTCCACGGGCTCCTGTTCAACCACCCCTCCACGGGATACTGTTCATCCTACTCTCCACTGTCTACTGTTCATCCAGCCCTCCACGGGGTCCTGTTCATCCAGCCCCAACCGGCTCGATCGATCGGGGTCCTTTTCATCCAGAGGCAACACCACGGGGTCCTGTTCATCCACCCCCACTGGGAACTGTTCATCCAAACACCCCCGCAACGCTCTCTGTTCATCCAGAGGCAGCATCGATCGGCTTCAGTTAGCAGCAGTAGCGAAGGAATCGCTCGATCGGGTTCAGTTAACAGCCATCGATCAATCGCTCGGGTTCAGTAATGCATAGCCTGCAGTGCAATCGCTCGGGTTCAGTTAGAGCCAATGCCTCGCACACACGCGCGTATGTGTACGAGAGAAGCGCGCATCGCTCGGCCCCCGACCTCCCACCGTAACCGGGAACTCCCCGAGATTTTCCTCGCCCTCGCTTCTACCATGGTTTTTTCCGTCATGGACGGCCCAAAGAATGTCATGCAGCTGCGTCTCCGGCCCGCCCAGGACGAAAAACCCATTTTCTGTCATGATTTTTTGTCATAGAAGTAGGAGCCCACCACATCTATGATGGTACCTGGTTTTGTCACAATTATCGTCATAGAAGTGTCATATGTATGACAGAAAATATTTTCGTTTGGCCCAAAATGTCACGGATGTGTCTTTTTTTGTAGTGAATAAACAAGAATGTTATTAAAATATCTATCAAAATACCAACAATATCTATTTGTGATGGTTAAAGCATACCGGAGGCTTGTCGTACTTTGAAATAGCTATGGGTGGATCTTCCTCATAATTGGCGCACATGAAAAACTTCATGCCCAACCAATCTGAAAAATCCGTAACCTCCTTCACCTTGCAAAGATCGCCACACTAACACCGTAGGACTGCCACCCCCGGAGGCAAACTTGCATTCTTCATTTTCCTCGGCCTAATGCTTTGATTCGAGCAAGGCAAACTCATACCGACTGAAAAAATATGTTACACACTTTGCGTAGTGGCGATTTCGAGGATGGCTAGACGAGAGCATCGGTGTCTCTTTTTATAAGCTCAGACGATAAATGATGGTGAGAAAATTAAGCGAGAAATTTTAGGATCCCTGTAGTGTCGGCACAACAGCTTCCCGCAGCGAGTGACTGATTCCCGCAGTGCAGTTGCATCAAGCAATAGCCAGAGCAATTCTCACAGTGCCGTCCCATCCGCTGAGGCAAAAAAAGCTAAAGCAGGACTGATTCCTGGGAGAAAGAAGCTAAAGCAGGGCATCAGCATGCATTTTCCCGCGCGTGGGAATCACCGCTGTCAGTGTCGCTGTCGCACACGGGAATCAGCGCCGTCAATGTCCCCTTTTTGCTTTTGGCAGAGAGGCCGCCTCACCCGGTGGCGGCGTGGCCCGCAGTCACGTCGCGCGTGCACAGGGCCTGTCGGCCTGCGAGCGACAGGAGCAGGGAGGGGCCGCCTCACCCGGTGGCGGCGGGGCCCACCAGGCTCGCCCGTTCTGTCCTGGCGCGTGGAACTGTACGAAGGCCGTTGTGCCCCGCGCGGCCGCCTCCTGTGGTGGCGGCAGGGCCCGCCGCCTCCTCGCGTGGCGCCAGGTGCCACATGTCGCCTGCCGTGCCTGCCGCCACTGCCTAGGGGGTCTTTTTTGTCAATTTCGTCGGGAGGGGTCTTTTCTGGCAATTCCAGTGGACAGGTGGTCTGTTTCAACAAAAAACCTAAGGAAATGTGGCACGAGCCCACGATCGATTTTTAGACTAGCATGCTAGGTTAGTCCTCCCTCCGTATTTTTTTACGGAGGGAGTAGAAAACACTACTTACATTTCTTTTGCAGAAAACACCACGTCTTGTGTAATCATTTTACAAAATCACTGATTGATGGATTTGATTTTAATGATCGCGTTTATGACAGATGGGACCTGTTGTTTGCCTACGTGGCGTAAATTTTCATGCATGTTCGGTCCTAATCTGAAATTACAAAGTAGTCCATATAATTTTACACATACGCCCCTCCTATTATGTGTGTTCCTCTCTCTCCTCCTGTTCGTCTTTTAGCTAACGACAGGGAGGGAAGCGGAGCGGCTGGCCGAGGTGACTGCCTAGTCCAGCGTGCGAGGAGGCAGAGCGGAGATGGGGGGAAGGACGATGGTGCTCTCCTGCATCCGAGGGTGGTCGCGGGGCTACTCAAGACAGGCTATCGGCATTGCCACGGGCGACCGAAGATGCCATGGCGGCTTGCTCTGTTGCGGCACCATAGGAGGGATCCGCCGGTCACCATTGGAAGGTGACGCTCGTAAGTGGAGATGTGCTTGGCATCTCCTTTAGAGCGGCCCACTCATGCGGGTAAGGCAAAGCTCCAGAAGATACTGTGGTACCCGATGCAGCGGGATGACATGCCCGTGCAGGGGCTCACCTAGTCATCGCCGAGATCTAGATTGGGCTCACCCCAATCGTGATCCTCTCGCGTTGTTCTGACCACGACTCTAACTTCAAGGCCCTAGATGGATCCTGCTTGATGCAGGAGAAGCTGGTGCTGAGCCGAGGTCGACCCTGCCCCACCGATGCAAGGCACGCCCCCATTCTGGCAGCAAGCACCAAGAGAAGCAGCGAGCGGCGGTGGGTGATACATCACCAATGTATCTATAATTTTTCATTGTTCCATGCTATTATAGTATCAATCTTAGATGTTTTATATAACCTTTTGTGGTATTTTATATCATTTTTTGGGACTAACCTATTAAGCCAGTGCCAAGTGCCAGTTGATGTTTTTTGCTTGTTTTTGGTTTTCCACGAAATCAGTACCAAACAGAGTCTAAACGCTATGAAACTTTTCTAAGATTTTTTTGGACAAGAGAGACCCTAGAAGCTTCAGAAGGGGACCAGACGGCAACCAAGGAGACGACAATGCAACAGGGCGCGCCCTGTTATCTCGTGGGCCCCACGAGGATCCGTCTGTCCTAATTCCACCTCTATAAATTCTCAAATATTGTGAAACCAATGGAGAGTCACCTGAAACACTTTTTCTACCTCCGCAAGTTTCTGTTCTTCTCCATACCATCTGGAGGCCTTTTTCGGTACCCTACTGGAGGAGGAATCAATCACGGAGGGCTTCTACATCATCCTTGTTGTACTCTGATGATGCGTGAGTAGTTCACCATAGACCTACGGGTCCATAGCTAGTAGCTAGATGGCTTCTTGTCTCTCTTTGATCTTCAGTACAATGTTCTCCTCGATGTTCTTGGAGTTCTATTCGATGTAGACTTCTTTTGCAGTGTGTTTGTTGGGATCGATGAATTGTAGGTTTATGATTCAAATATTTATGAAATTTAATGGAGTCTTTTCTGAACTTTATTATGCATGTTTGTTATAGCTTTGCATTTCTCTCTGATCTATCTGTTTGGTTTGGCCAATTAGATTGATTTACCTTCAGTGGGAAAGGTGCTTTGTAATGGGTTCAATTTTGTGGTGCTCTATCCCAGTGACAGAAAGGGACAAGACACGTATTTGTATTGTTTCCATTAAGGGGGAAACAATGGGGTTTATTCATATTGGTTGGGTTTACTTTGTCTACATCCTGTCATATTTCTGAAGGCGTTACTTTGTTTTTATTAACTTAATACCCTAGATGCATGCTAGATAGCGGTCAACGGGTGGAGTAATGGTAGTAGATGCAGGTAGGAGTCGTTCTACTTGTCTCAGGTGTGATGCCTATATACATGATCATTGCCTTGAATATCGTCATAACTATGCGCTTTTCTATCAATTGCCCAACAGTAATTTGTTCACCCACTGTATGCTATGTGCTCGAGAGAGAAGCCTCTAGTGAAAACTATGGCATGCGGGTATACTTTTCTCATATATAAAACACAAAAATACCTTGCTACAATTTTATTTCTTTTCTTTTGTTTTGCAATTTACTTTATCTATCTACCACTGTGATATTTAATCCTTGCAAATAACCCCCGAGGGGATTGACAACCCCCTTGTTCGCATTGGGTGCAAGTATTTGCTTTTGTGTGTGCAGGTGTTGTTCACGAGGCTGTGTGATTCTCCTATTGGATAGATAACCTTGGTTCTTAACCGAGGAAATACTTATCTCTACTGTACTGCATCATCCTCTCCTCTTCGAGGAAATCCCAATGCAACTCACAAGTAGCAAGAAGAATTTTTGGCGCCGTTGCCAGGGAGACATCATCAAAACCTAACAAGTACCTACACACAAACTATATCTACTAGATCTTATTTTTTATTTGCCTTTGCCTCTCGTTTTCATCTCCCCCACTTCTAATTTTAATTTTACAAAAAAGCAAAAGTATTTTTTATTTGCTCGCTTGCTTGCTTGTTTTGCCATTATGGCAAGTTCTTCACTTTGCTTGTACCCCCGAGAATGAATGCTACTTCTTGAGCTTGCGTTGGTTTTTCCCTTGAAGAGGAAAGGGTGATGCAGCAAAGTAGAGACAAGTATTTCTCTCACTTAGAGAACCAAGGTATCAATCAGTAGGAGACAACGCACAAATCACCAATACCAACACAAACAATCAAACAACTTGCACCCAACGCGATAAAGGGGTTGTCAATCCCTTCACGGTCACTTGCAAAAGTGAGATCTGATAGAGATAAATAAAACTAAGCAAACGATAAAGTAAATATTTTTGTTTTTTTGGGTTTGTACATCAGAAAGTAAAAGATTGCAAAATACTAGATCGGAACTAATACGATGGAAAATAGAAGATCGAAACTTATATGATGGAAAATAGACTTGGGGGCATAGGTTTCACTAGAGGCTTCTCTTAAGATAGCAAATAATACGGTGGGTGAACAAATTGCTGTCGAGCAATTGATAGAAAAGCGTAAAGGTATGACGATAGCTAAGGCAATGATTATGAAATATAGGCATCACGTCCATGTCAAGTAGACCAAAACGATTCTGCATCTACTACTATTACTCCACACATCGACCGACTCCTGCCTGCATCTAGAGTATTAAGTTCATGAAGAACACAGTAACACATTAAGTAAGATGACATGATGTAGAGGAATAAACTCAAGCAATATGATGTAAACCCCATCTTTTTATCCTCGATGGCAACAATACAATACGTGCCTTGCTATCTCTACTGTCACTGGGAAAGGACACCGCAAGATTGAACCCAAAGCTAAGCACTTGTCCCCTTGCAAGAAAAACCAATCTAGTTGGCCAAACTAAACCGATAGTTTGAAGAGAATTACAAAGATATCAAATCATGCATATAAGAATTCAAAGAAGATTCAAATAATATTCATAGATAAGCTGATCATAAATCCACATTTCATCAGATCTCGACAAACACACCGCAAAAGAAGATTACATTGGATGGATCTCCAAGAACATCGAGGAGAACATGGTATTGAGAATCAAAGGAGAGAAGAAGCCATCTAGCTACTAGCTATGGACCCGTAGGTCTGAGGTAAACTACTTACGCTTCACCGGAAGGGCAATAGAGTTGATGTAGAATCCCTCCGTGATTGAATCCCCCTCCGCCAGGGTGCCAGAAAAGGTCCCTAGATGGGATCTCATGGGTAAAGAAGGTTGCGGCGGTGAAAAAGTGTTTTCGTGGATGCCTCTGGTGGTTTAGGGATATTTGGGAATATATAGGCGAAAGAATAAGGTCAGGAGGGTCACGGGGGGCCCACAAGGGTGGGGGCGCGCCCTCCGTCCTTGTGGCCGCCTCATGGCTCCTCCGACTGTCGTGGATCTAAGACTGACAGTAGAATGGGGGGTAGGTATGAGGAGGCAAGATCCTAGCTATGGCAAAGTTGTACACACGAGTTTTACGAGTTTAGGCCCTTCGCAGAGGAAGTAACAGCCCTACGTCGCGGTGCCCGAGGCATTCAACTGGATTATGTGTGTGTGTGTTACAGGGGGTGCGAACCCTTGTCCCAGAGGAGGGGGTAGCTTATATAGAGTGCGCCAGGACCCCAGTTCCCCTCTGTTACACAGGGTTCAATGTACATAAAGATGAGGCGTTACTGGTAACGCCAGCCTTAAATGCCTTAATGGCCTTAAAGATTACAGAGTGAACGCTCGTCCGTTGCTGTTCCAGATGACTCCTGGTCTTCAATAGGTCGAGTGGATTCTTGTATGGTCGAGTGGTCGATTGGTCGAGCGACTTCAAGAAGGAGGGGTCTTCAAGTAGCTGATCGGTCGAGTGGATTGCACTCGACACCATTGTTGGGCTCTCCATGTGGTCTCTTGAGCTTATTTGCTTCTATGACAGTGACCTTGGATAGGATGTATAGGTCAGGCCTATGACCCTACCCCAGGTCTATATCATCATCATTAGCCACCGAATGGATTGAGGTCCGAGTGAAAAGAATGTTGAAGTTGACCTTGCTTCGGGTCTTGTGTTTCACGACTATTTATTTTTAAACAGAGGCCAGTGTTGGAACTTCGGCTTTGTTTCAGTCTCCTTGATCGATTCAGAAATTGCCGATTGGATTTATAACGTCATCCGTCGAGTGTTGTTTTTGACGCGAAATCTTTGGCACGATTGGTTATGGCATATCCCGGATTTTATGGTATTCAAAATTTCAGGGAAGCGCGTGGGGCGGAGTGCGCCGTGGTAAGTGGGGTGGATAAACAGGAACGTTTCGATTTCCGCGCCACCTTTTTCGCCACGTATCCCGCGCGCGATGATAACCCACAAGTATAGGGGATCAATTGTAGCCTCTTTCGATAAGTAAGAGTGTCGAACCCAACGAGGAGCTAAAGGTAGAACAAATATTCCCTCAAGTTCTATCGACCACCGATACAACTCTACGCACGCTTGACGTTCGCTTTACCTAGAACAAGTATGAAACTGGAAGTACTTTGTAGGTGTTGTTGGATAGGTTTGCAAGATAATAAAGATTACGTAAATAAAAAGTAGGGGCTGTTTAGGTAAAGACACAACTAATTTAGTTTTAGTAAAGAGCTTTTTGTTACGAGAAAGTTATTTGTCCCTAGGCAATCGATAACTAGACCGGTAATCATTATTGCAATTTTATATGAGGGAGAGGCATAAGCTAACATACTTTCTCTACTTGGATCATATGCACTTATGATTGGAACTCTAGCAAGCATCCACAACTACTAAAGATCATTAAGGTAAAACCCAACCTAGCATTAAAGTATCAAGTCCTCTTTATCCCATACGCAAACAACCTACTTACTCGGGTCTGTGCTTCATGTTTAAGTAGAGATTATAGCGTTGAGCACCATGTTTAAGTAGAGATTATAGCGGGTAAGAGAGAGGTTACACCGCTGCATAGAGGGGGGAAGAGTTCGTGATGATGGCGGTGAAGTTGTTGGTGAAGATTGCGGTGATGATGCTTGCCCCCGGTGGCACTCCGGTGCCACCGGAAGCGAGGGGGAGAGGGCCCCCCTTCTTCTTCTTCTTCTTCTTCTTCCTTTACCTCCTCCCTAGATGGGAGAAGGGTTTCCCCTCTGGTCCTTGGTCTCCATGGCATGGGAGGGGCGATAGCCCCTCCGAGATTGCATCTGTCTCTCTGTCTCTCTCTGTTTCCATGTTCTGTTCTGCTGCCCTTTCACCGTTTCGTGTATATATGGAGATCCGTAACTCCGATTGGACTGAAATCTTTGCCGTGATTTTCCCCCAAAAATTAGCTTTCTTGCGGCTGAAGAAGGGCATCAACCACCTTATGGGGAGCCCACGAGGGTCAGGGGCGCGCCCAGGGGGTGGGGCGCCCCCCCTGCCTCGTGCCTCCCTCGGGCACCGTCTCGCGTGGGTTTTTCTTCCGGAATTCTCCAAATATTCCAAAAATATTCTTCGTCCGTTTTTATACCGTTTGGATTCCGTTTGATATGGGGTTTTTGCAAAACATAAAAGATGCAACAAACAGGAACTGGCACTGGGCACTAGATCAATATGTTAGTCCCAAAAATAGTATAAAAAGTTGCCAAAAGTATATGAAAGTTGAATAATATTGGCATGGAACAATCAAAAATTATAGATACGACGGAGACGTATTAGCATCCCCAAGCTTAATTCCTACTCGTCCTCGAGTAGGTAAATGATAAAAAAGATAATTTTTGATGTGGAATGCTACCTAGCATAATCTTGATCATGTATCTAATCATGGCATGAATATTAAGATATGAGTGATTCAAAGCAATAGTCTATCATTTGACATAAAAACAATAATACTTCAAGCCTACTAATAAAGCAATCGTGACTTTTCAAAATAACATGGCCAAAGGAAGTTATCCCTACAAAATCATATAGTCTGGCTATGCTCCATCTTCACCACACAAAATATTCACATCACGCACAACCCCGATGACAAGCCGAGCAATTGGGTCATACTTTTTTAACGCGCTTCAGTATTTTCAACCCTCACGCAATACATGAGCGCAAGCCATGTATATAGCACTATGGGTGGAATAGAATATGATGATGGGGGTTATGTGGAGAAGACAAAAAGGGAGAAGTCTCACATTGACACAGCTAATCAACGGGCTATGGAGATGCCCATCAATTGATGTCAATGTGAGGAGTAGGGATTGCCATGCAACAGATGCACTAGAGCTATAAGTATATGAAAGCTCAAACTGAAACTAAGTGGGTGTGCATCCAACTTGCATGCTCATGAAGACCTTGAGCATTTGAGGAAGCCCATCATCGGAATATACAAGCCAAGTTCTATAATGAAAATTCCCACTAGTATATGAAAGTGATAACTCAAGAGACTCTCTATATGAAGAACATGGTGCTACTTTGAAGCACAAGTGTGGTAAAAGGATAGTAACATTGCCCCCTTTTTCTCTTCTTTTTTACGGGCTTCTTTGACCCCCTTTTTTTATTTAGGATTCTTTGGCCTCTCTTTTTTGCGGGCAATGCTCTAATAATGATGATCATCATACTTTTATTTACTTACAACTCAATATTAAAACTCGATACTAGAACAAAGATATGACTCTATATGAATGCCTCCGGTGGTGTACCGGGATGTGCAATGATCTAGAGTAGCAATGACATAAAAAACGGACAAGCCATGAAAACATCATGCTAGCTATCTTACGATCATGCAAAGCAATATGACAATGAATGCTCAAGTCATGTATATGATGATGATGGAAGTTGCATGGCAATATATCTTGGAATGGCTATGGAAATGCCATGATAGGTAGGTATGGTGGCTGTTTTGAGGAAGATAGAAGGAGGCTTATGTTGACAGAGCGTATCATATCACGGGGTTTGGATGCACCGGCGAAGTTTGCACCAACTCTCGAGGTGAGAAAGGGCAATGCACGGTACCGAAGAGGCTAGCAATGATGGAAGGGTGAGAGTGCGTATAATCCATGGACTCAACATTAGTCATAAAGAACTCACATACTTATTGCAAAAGTTTATTAGCCCTCGAAGCAAAGTACTAATACACATGCCCCTAGGGGGATAGATTGGTAGGAAAAGACCATCGCTCATCCCCGACCGCCACTCATAAGGAAGACAATCAATAAATACCTCATGCTCCGACTTTGTTACATAACGGTTCACCATACGTGCATGCTACGGGAATCACAAACCTTAACACAAGTATTTCTACTAATCCACAACTACCCACTAGCATGACTCTAATATCACCATATTTATATCGCAAAACTATTGCAAGGAATCAAACATATCATATTCAGTGATCTACAAGTTTTATGTAGGATTTTATGACTAACCATGTGAATGACCAGTTCCTGTCATCTCTCTAAATAGATATAAGTGAAGCAAGAGATTTTAATTCTTTCTACAAAAGATATGCCCATGCTCTGACAAATATAAGTGAAGCAAAAGAGCATTCTACAAATGGCGGTAGTCTAAGTGAAGAGAAACAGGCAATCCAAACTTCAAATGATATAAGTGAAGCACATGAAGCATTCTATAAAGCCATACTCAAAAGATATAAGTGATGTGCATAGAGCATTCTATAAATAAACCAAGGACTATCTCATACCAGCATGGTGCATAAAAGAGAAGTGAAAACCAAATGCAAAAGACGCTCCAAGATTTGCACATATCGCATGAACGAAACGAATCCGAAAACATACCGATACTTGTTGAAGAAAGAGGGGATGCCTTCTGGGGCATCCCCAAGCTTAGACGCTTGAGTCTCCTAGAATATTTACTTGGGGTGCCTAGGTCATCCCCAAGCTTGAGCTCTTGCCTCTCTTCCTTCTTATCACATCGAGACCTTCTCGATCATCGAACACTTCATCCACACAAAACTTCAACAGAAAACTCGGTAAGATCCGTTAGTATAATAAAGCAAATCACTACTCTAAGTACTGTTGAAAACCAATTAATATTTTGTTTTGGCATTGTAGCTACTGTAATATAACTTTTTCATGGCTTAATCCACTGATATAAATCGATAGTTTCATCAAAACAAGCAAACTATGCATCAAAAACAGAATATGTCTAAAACAGAACAGTCTGTAATAATCTGAACATTCACCATACTTATGATACTTAACAAATTCTACCAAAATTAGGAAAAATAAAAAATTTGTATAGAAATACAGTGCAAAAAGTTTCAGAACTATTTGACGTTGCAGTAAAAAACTTAAAATCGCGCACTACAGCCAAAGTTTCTGTCCTGCACCGTACAAACCAACAAGCATCTAAAACACCCTAAAGGCAAACCTTCGCACATTAATTTTATATTTAAACTTTATAAAAGCACACAACAGAAATAAATGACTCTCTAAAACTTCCAGGTTGTCTTCCCGGCAGCGCTTTCTTTAAAGCCATTAAGATAGGCATATAGTGCTCAAGTAATGGATCCACCCGGATCCCAAGGTATATCGAAGCCAATTTTAATTAGCAATGATTTGTAATTTAGTAGTGAGCACAAAGTAACATATATCAAGCAATGACGAAGCCTAACTCTCTTCCTATGCATCGGCATATCATAAAAGAACAATTCATGCACACACAGTAAAGGCCAATGCATAGTATAAACAATTTCTTGCAATTTTACCATGTTGGAAACATAGAGGGGTGGAGATGTAGTTCCTCTCTCATAATAATTGCAAGTAGGAGCATCAAGCACATGCATATTATATTCATCCAAATCATCATGTGTAATAGTAAAACGCAACTCATCAATATAATCCTTAATAAGTGCAAACTTCTCCAATATAGTGTAGTCGGGAGAATTCAAAAAGATAATAGGACTACCATGCGAGGGTGCAATAGCAACAATTTCATGTTTAACATAAGGAACTATAGCAAGTTCATCTCCATAAGCATCATTCATATTGGCATCATGGCCACAAGCATAGCAAGCATCATCAAAAAGGGATATTTCAAGAGAATCAACGGGATCATAACAATCATCATAGCAATCATCCTTCGATAATCACGAAGAGAAATTAAACAATGTATGAGTTGAAGCGTTACTCTCATTAGAAGGTGGGCACGGGTAGCTAATCCTCTCTTCCTCCTTTTGTTCTTCGCTCTCCTCCTCATCTTTTTCATCCAATGAGCTCACAGTTTTACCAATTTCTTCTTCCATAGACTCCTGCAAAATATTAGTCTCTTCTTGGACAGCGGAGTAGTCCTCAATATATGGTTCAACATAGGCATTAGAAGCATAATTATCATAGCAATATTTAAGTATGGCAAAATTTTCAGATTTGTAAAGAGTAGCATCATACTTTTCAATCAAAGAAGCAATTTCATAAGCACCCTTAAAAGCAACAAATTCTTCAATTTGTTGAACATCATAGTAATTACAAACACCCTTAGAATACGAAGATACGATTCCATTATCACTAAACTCACATTGATAAGGAAGGTGTTTCTTAGGGTTTTCAGAAGAACAAGTAAAATCATATATTTCACATAAATTCCAAGCATAGCATTGCAAATGATGAATTTAACCTAGTAAAAGTTTCCCTTTTTCAGATATTCGGTGTCGCACATAACAAGCGTGCTCATCTAAAGATTTTCCCTCAACTAAGCTAGTTGGGGTTTTAGCACAAGCACATAGGGATCGAAGATGATCCAAGTAATAAGCTTCAGGAGTGTGATTGATTTTGAGTGGTTCTTCAACCATTGGTTCAGTAGGTACAACTGATTTTTTTGGTATTTTGCGTTTCCTACCCATAACTAAAGATAGAAAACAACTAAGAATAGCAAATAAAAAAATACTTAGTGATAAAGCAAACAAGCACACACAAGAATATTCACCCCACGCCGGCGCCAGAAAAAGGCCTTGATAACCCACAAGTATAGGGGATCAATTGTAGCCTCTTTCGATAAGTAAGAGTGTTGAACCCAATGAGGAGCTAAAGGTAGAACAAATATTCCCTCAAGTTCAATCGACCACCGATACAACTCTACGCACGCTTGACGTTCGCTTTACCTAGAACAAGTATGAAACTAGAAGTACTTTGTAGGTGTTGTTGGATAGGTTTGCAAGATAATAAAGATTACATAAATAAAAAGTAGGGGCTGTTTAGGTAAAGACACAACTAAGTTAGTTTTAGTAAAGAGCTTTTCGTTACGAGAAAGTTATTTGTCCCTAGGCATTCGATAACTAGACCGGTAATCATTATTACAATTTTATATGAGGGAGAGGCATAAGCTAACATACTTTCTCTACTTGGATCATATGCACTTATGATTGGAACTCTAGCAAGCATCCACAACTACTAAAGATCATTAAGGTAAAATTCAACCATAGCATTAAATTATCAAGTCCTCTTTATCCCATACGCAAGCAACCTACTTACTCGGGTCTGTGCTTCTGTCACTCACGCCACCCACCATAAGCAAATCATGAACATATTGCAAACCCTACAGCGGGAATCCCTCACGCTTGCACGACACGGAGAGCACCATAGGACAGCACCAATAATAAAACATGCAACTCAAAACCAATCACGATCATCAAATTACCCATAGGACAAAACGGATCTACTCAAACATCATAGGATAGCCATACATCATTGGGGAATAATATATAGCATTGAGCACCATGTTTAAGTAGAGATTACAGCGGGTAAGAGAGAGGTTACACCGCTGCATAGAGGGGGGAAGAGTTGGTGATGATGGCGGTGAAGTTGTTGGTGAAGATTGCGGTGATGATGATGGCCCCCGGTGGCACTCCAGTGCCACCGGAAGCGAGGGGGAGAGGTCCCCCTTCTTCTTCTTCCTTGACCTCCTCCCTAGATGGGAGAAGGGTTTCCCCTCTGGTCCTTGGTCTCCATGGCATGGGAGGGGCGAGAGCCCCTCCGAGGTTGGATCTGTCTCTCTGTCTCTCTCTGTTTCCGTGTTCTGTTCTGCTGCCCTTTCACCGTTTCATGTATATATGGAGATTCGTAACTCCGATTGGACTGAAATATTTGCTGTTATTTCCCCCAAAAATTAGCTTTCTTCCGGCCGAAGAAGGGCATCAACCGTTTTACGAGGAGCCCACGAGGATCAGGGGCGCGCCCAGGGGGTGGGGCGCCCCCTACCTCATGCCTCCCTTGGGCACCATCTCACGTGGATTTTTCTACCGAAATTCTCCAAATATTCCAAAAATATTCTCCATCCGTTTTTATTCCGTTTGGATTCCGTTTGCTAAGGGGTTTCTGCGAAACATAAAACATGCAACAAACAGGAACTGACACTAGGCACTGGATCAATATGTTAGTCCCAAAAATAGTATAAAAAGTTGCCAAAAGTATATGAAGTTGAATAATATTGGCATGGAACAATAAAAAATTATAGATACGATGGAGACGTATCACGCGACTGTTGAGGGATTTGACAGGATTGCCCGGGCCCGCGCGCCAGCCACTCAGAAGTTGGCCTTTAAAAGTGATGAGGCCGAGGCGCTTGCACTATGCACGTCCATTCTCCTTCTTCTCCCTCAATCTGTCCACCGCATCCGGCTCCTTCGCTCCTAACGCAGCCGCTCCGCCACCATGGGGAAGGAAAGACGGCGGCACTGGATCACGTGAAGGCGACGGGGGCGGCGAAAGGCAAGAAGACGAATCAAGGGTCGCCGTCGCGGTCGGGGCTGCCGTCGGGTTGGATCCAGGGCGATTGGATCCGATCCTTGATTCGGCAGGAAGATTTGGATGAGCTGGCTGAGTTCGGGCTGATCGTCCATAAAGCTACGCGGTTGCCAGAAGGGGAGACAGAGCCGCAGCCACGACCGGGTGAGTGTGTTCTGCTTGCCCACCATGTCGACCGCGGTTTCTCGCTTCCTCCGCACCCTTTTTTCCGGGGTTTCTTGAATTTCTTCGGGGCCCAACTCCATCATTTTTCTCCCAACACCATCACATATCTTGCCGCATTCGTGTCCATGTTGAAGGGTTTCGTAGTAATTTCAAAAAATTTCCTACGCACACGCAAGATCATGGTGATGCATAGCAACGAGAGGGGGAGTATGATCTACATACCTAGTAGATCGACAACGGAAGCGTTTGGTTGATGTAGTCGTACGTCTTCACGATCCGACCGATCAAGCACCGAAACTACGGCACCTCCGAGTTCTAGCACACGTTCAGCTCGATGACGATCCCCGGACTCCGATCCAGCAAAGTGTCGGGGAAGAGTTCCGTCACCACGACGGCGTGGTGACGATCTTGACGTGCTACTGCTGCAGGGCTTCGCCTAAGCACCGCTACAATATTATCGAGGATTATGGTGGCTGGGGGCGCCGCACACGGCTACAGAATAGATCACATGGATCAACTTGTGTGTCTCTGGGGTGCTCCTACCTCCGTATATAAAGGACTAGAGGGGGGAGGCTGGCCGGCCAAGGAGGGCGCGCCAGGAGAGTCCTACTCCCTCTGGGAGTAGGATTCCCCCCACCCCCAATCCTAGTTGGAATAGGATTCGCGGAGGGGGGAAAAGAGAGAGAGGGGCCGGCCCCCTCTCCTTGTCCAATTCGGACCAAGGGAGGGGAGGGGCGCGCGGCCCATGTAGGTCTGCCTCTTCTCTTTTCCACTAAGGCCCATCATGGCCCATTTAGCTCCCGGGGGGTTCCGGTAACCTCCCGGTACTCCGGTAAAATCCCGATTTCACCCGGAACACTTCCGATATCCAAACATAGGCTTCCAATATATCAATCTTTATGTCTCGACCATTTCGAGACTCCTCGTCATGTCCGTGATCACATCCGGGACTCCAAACAACCTTCGGTACATCAAAATGCATAAACTCATAATATAACTGTCATCGTAACCTTAAGCGTGCGGACCCTACGGGTTCGAGAACAATGTAGACATGACTGAGACATGTCTCCAGTCAATAACCAATAGCAGGACCTAGATGCCCATATTGGCTCCGACATATTCTACGAAGATCTTTATCGGTCAGACCGCATGACAACATACGTCGTTCCCTTTGTCATCGGTATGTTACTTGCCCGAGATTCGATCGTCGGTATTCCAATACCTAGTTCAATCTCGTTACCGGCAAGTATCTTTACTCGTTCTGTAATACATCATCCCGCAACTAACTCATTTAGTTGCAATGCTTGCAAGGCTTTAAGTGATGTGCATTACCGAGAGGGCCCAGAGATACCTCTCCGATAATCAGAGTGACAACACCTAATCTCGAAATACGCCAACCCAACATGTACCTTTGGAGACACCTGTAATGCTCCTTTATTATCACCCAGTTACGTTGTGACGTTTGGTAGCACCCAAAGTGTTCCTCTGGCAAACAGGAGTTGCATAATCTCATAGTTACAGGAACATGTATTAGTAATATGTCATCGACATATAATATTAGAAATGCTACAGAGCTCCCACTCACTTTCTTGTAAATACAGGCTTCTCCAAAAGTCCGTATAAAACCAAATGCTTTGATCACACTATCAAAGCATTTATTCCAACTCCGAGAGGCTTGCACCAGTCCATAAATGGATCGCTGGAGCTTGCACACTTTGTTAGCTCCCTTTGGATCGACAAAACCTTTTGGTTGCATCATATACAACTCTTCTTCCAGAAATCCATTCAGGAATGCAGTTTTGACATCCATCTGCCAAATTTCATAATCATAAAATGCGGCAATTGCTAACATGATTCGGACAGACTTAAGCATCGCTACGGGTGAGAAGGTCTCATCGTAGTCAATCCCTTGAACTTGCCGAAAACCTTTTGCGATAAGTCGAGCTTTGTAGACAGTAATATTACTGTCAGCGTCAGTCTTCTTCTTGAAGATCCATTTATTCTCAATTGCTTGCCGATCATCGGGCAAGTCAACCAAAGTCCATACTTTGTTCTCATACATGGATCCCATCTCAGATTTCATGGCTTCAAGCCACTTTGCGGAATTTGGGCTCACCATTGCTTCTTGATAGTTCGTAGGTTCATCATGATCTAGTAGCATGACTTCCAGAATGGGATTACCGTACCACTCTGGTGCGGATCTTACTCTGGTTGATCTACGAGGTTCAGTAGTATCTTGTTCTGAAGTTTCATGATCATCATCATTAGCTTCCTCACTAACTGGTGTAGGTGTCATAGAAACAGTTTTCTGTGATGTACTACTTTCCAATAAGGGAGCAGGTACAGTTACCTCGTCAAGTTCTACTTTCCTCCCACTCACTTCTTTTGAGAGAAACTCCTTCTCCAGAAAGTTTCTGAATTTAGCAACAAAAGTCTTGCCTTCGGATCTGTGATAGAAGGTGTATCCAATAGTTTCCTTTGGATATCCTATGAAGACACATTTCTCCGATTTGGGTTCGAGCTTATCAGGTTGAAGCTTTTTCACATAAGCATTCGCAGCCCCAAACTTTCACAAACGACAACTTTGGTTTCTTGCCAAACCACAGTTCATAAGGCGTAGTCTCAACGGATTTTGATGGTGCCCTATTTAACGTGCATGCGGCCGTCTCTAGAGCGTATCCCCAAAACGATAGCGGTAAATCAGTAAGAGACATCATAGATCGCACCATATCCAGTAAAGTACGATTACGACGTTCGGACACACCATTACGCTGAGGTGTTCCGGGTGGCGTGAGTTGCGAAACTATTCCACAATTTTTCAAATGTACACCAAACTCGTAACTCAAATATTCTCCTCCACGATCAGATCATAGAAACTTTATTTTCTTGTTACGATGATTTTCAACTTCACTCTGAAATTCTTTGAACTTTTCAAACGTTTTAGACTTATGTTTCGTTAAGTAGATATACCCATATCTGCTTAAGTCATCTGTGAAGGTGAGAAAATAACAATATCCGCCACGAGCCTCAATATTCATCGGACCACATACATCTGTATGTATGATTTCCAACAAATCTGTTGCTCTCTCCATAGTACCGGAGAACGGCGTTTTAGTCATCTTGCCCATGAGGCACGGTTCGCAAGTACCAAGTGATTCATAATCAAGTGGTTCCAAAAGTCCATCAGTATGGAGTTTCTTCATGCGCTTTACACCGATATGACCTAAACGGCAGTGCCACAAATAAGTTGCACTCTCATTATCAACTCTGCATCTTTTGGCTTCAACATTATGAATATGTGTGTTACTACTATCGAGATTCAACAAGAATAGACCACTCTTCAAGGGTGCATGACCATAAAAGATATTACTCATATAAATAGAACAACCATTATTCTCTGATTTAAATGAATAACCGTCTCGCATCGAAAAAGATCCAGATATAATGTTCATGCTTAACGCTGGCACCAAATAACAATTATTTAGGTCTAATACTAATCCCGAAGGTAGATGTAGAGGTAGCGTGCCGACTGCGATCACATCGACTTTGGAACCGTTTCCCACGCGCATCGTCACCTCGTCCTTAACCAATCTACGCTTGATCCGTAGTCCCTGTTTCGAGTTGCAAATATTAGCAACAGAACCAGTATCAAATACCCAGGTGCTACTGTGAGCATTAGTAAGGTACACATCAATAACATGTATATCACATATACCTTTGTTCACCTTGCCATCCTTCTTATCCGCCAAATACTTGGGGGAGTTCCGCTTCCAGTGACCAGTCTGCTTGCAGTAGAAGCACTCAGTTTCAGGCTTAGGTCCAGGTTTGGGTTTCTTTTCTTGAGTAGCAACTTGCTTGCCGTTCTTTTTGAAGTTCCCCTTCTTCTTCCTTTTGCCCCTTTTCTTGACACTAGTGGTCTTGTTGACCATCAACACTTGATGCTCCTTCTTGATTTCTACCTCCGCAGCTTTCAGCATCGCGAAGAGCTCGGGAATAGTCTTATTCATCCCTTGCATATTATAGTTCATCACGAAGCTCTTGTAGCTTGGTGGCAGTGATTGGAGAATTTTGTCAATGACGCAATCATCTGGAAGATTAACTCCCAATTGAATCAAGTGATTATTATACCCAGACATTTTGAGTATATGCTCACTAACAGAACTGTTCTCTTCCATCTTGCATCTATAGAACTTATTGGAGACTTCATATCTCTCAATCCGGGCATTTGCTTGAAATATTAACTTCAACTCCTGGAACATCTCATATGCTCCATGACGTTCAAAACGTCGTTGAAGTCCCGATTCTAAGCCGTAAAGCATGGCACACTGAACTATCGAGTAGTCATCAGCTTTGCTCTGCCAGACATTCATAACATCCGACGTTGCTCCTGCAGCAGGCCTGGCACCCAGCGGTGCTTCCAGGACGTAATTCTTCTGTGCAGCAATGAGGATAATCCTCAAGTTACGGACCCAGTCCGTGTAATTGCTACCATCATCTTTCAACTTTGCTTTCTCAAGGAACGCATTAAAATTCAACGGAACAACAGCACGAGCCATCTATCTACAGTCAAACATAAACAAGCAAGATACTAATCAGGTACTAAGTTTCATGATAAATTTAAGTTTAGTTAATTTACTTAAAGAACTCCCACTTAGATAGACATCCCTCTAATCCTCTAAGTGATTACGTGATCCAAATCAACTAAACCATGTCCGATCATCACGTGAGATGGAGTAGTTTCATTGGTGAACATCATTATGTTGATCATATCTACTATATGATTCATGCTCGACCTTTCGGTCTCCGTGTTCCGAGGCCATATCTGTATATGCTTGGCTCGTCAAGTATAACCTGAGTATTCTGTGTGTGCAACTGTTTTGCACCCATTGTATTTGAACGTAGAACCTATCACACCCGATCATCACGTGGTGTCTCAGCACGAAGAACTTTCGCAACGGTGCATACTCAGGGAGAACACTTCTTGATAATTTAGTGAGAGATCATCTTATAATGCTACCGTCAATCAAAGCAAGACAAGATGCATAAAAGATAAACATCACATGCAATCAATATAAGTGATATGATATGGCCATCATCATCTTGTGCTTGTGATCTCCATCTCCGAAGCACCGTCGTGATCACCATCGTCATCGGCGTGACACCTTGATCTCCATCGTAGCATCCTTGTCGTCTCGCTAAGCTTGTGATTCCACGACTATCGCTACTGTTTAGTGATAAAGTAAAGCATTACATCGTGATTGCATTGCATACAATAAAGCAACAACCATATGGCTCCTGCCGGTTGCCGATAACTCGGTTACAAAACATGATCATCTCATACAATAAAATTCAGCATCATGTCTTGACCATATCACATCACAACATGCCCTACAAAAACAAGTTAGACGTCCTCTACTTTGTTGTTGCAAGTTTTACGTGGCTGCTACGGGCTTAAGTAAGAACCAATCTCACCTACGCATCAAAACCACAATGATAGTTTGTCAATTTGACTCCGTTTTAACCTTCGCAAGGACCGGGCGTAGCCATACTTGGTTCAACTAAAGTTGGAGAAACTGTCACCCACAAGCCACCTCTGTGCAAAGCACGTCGGGAGAACCGGTCGCGCGTAAGCGTACGCGTAATGTCGGTCTGGGCCGCTTCATCCAACAATATCGCCGAATCAAAGTATGACATGCTGGTAGGCAGTATGACTTATATCGCCCACAACTCACTTGTGTTCTACTCGTGCATATAACATCAACATATAAAACCTAGGCTCGGATGCCACTGAAGGGTTTCGTAGTAATTTCAAAAAATTTCCTACGCACACGCAAGATCATGGTGATGCATAGCAACGAGAGGGGGAGCATGATCTACATACCTAGTAGATCGACAACGGAAGCGTTTGGTTGATGTAGTCGTACGTCTTCACGATCCGACCGATCAAGCACCGAAACTACGGCACCTCCGAGTTCTAGCACACGTTCAGCTCGATGACGATCCCCGGACTCCGATCCAGCAAAGTGTCGGGGAAGAGTTCCGTCAGCACGACGGCGTGGTGATGATCTTGACGTACTACTGCTGCAGGGCTTCGCCTAAGCACCGCTACAATATTATCGAGGATTATGGTGGCTGGGGGCGCCGCACACGGCTACGGAATAGATCACGTGGATCAACTTGTGTGTCTCTGTATATAAAGGACTAGAGGGGGGGAGGCTGGCCGGCCAAGGAGGGCGCGCTAGGAGAGTCCTACTCCCTCTGGGAGTAGGATCCCCCCCCCCAATCCTAGTTGGAATAGGATTCGCGGAGGGGGAAAAGAGAGAGAGGGGCCGGCCCCCTCTCCTTGTCCAATTCGGACCAAGGGAGGGGAGGGGCGCGCGGCCCATGTAGGGCTGCCTCTTCTCTTTTCCACTAAGGCCCATCATGGCCCATTTAGCTCCCGAGGGGTTCCGGTAACCTCCCGGTACTCCGGTAAAATCCCGATTTCACCCGGAACACTTCTGATATCCAAACATAGGCTTCCAATATATCAATCTTTATGTCTCGACCATTTCGAGACTCCTCGTCATGTCCGTGATCACATCCGGGACTCCAAACAACCTTCGGTACATCAAAATGCATAAACTCATAATATAACTGTCATCGTAACCTTAAGCGTGCGGACCCTACGGGTTCGAGAACAATGTAGACATGACTGAGACATGTCTCCAGTCAATAACCAATAGCGGGACCTGGATGCCCATATTGGCTCCTACATATTCTACGAAGATCTTTATTGGTCAGACCGCATGACAACATACGTCGTTCCCTTTGTCATCGGTATGTTACTTGCCCGAGATTCGATCGTCGGTATTCCAATACCTAGTTCAATCTCGTTACCGGCAAGTCTCTTTACTCGTTCTGTAATACATCATCCCGCAACTAACTCATTTATTTGCAATGCTTTCAAGGCTTTAAGTGATGTGCATTACCGAGAGGGCCCAGAGATACCTCTCCGATAATCGGAGTGACAACACCTAATCTCGAAATACACCAACCCAACATGTACCTTTGGAGACACCTGTAGTACTTCTTTATAATCACCCAGTTACGTTGTGACGTTTGGTAGTACCCAAAGTGTTCCTCCGGTAAACGGGAGTTGCATAATCTCATAGTTATAGGAACATGTATAAGTCATGAAGAAAGCAATAGCAACATACTAAACGATCGGGTGCTAAGCTAATGGAATGGGTCATGTCAATCAAATCATTCTCTCAATGATGTGATCCTGTTAATCAAATAACAACTCATTGTTCATGGTTAGGAAACATAACCATCTTTGATTAACGAGCCAGTCAAGTAGAGGCATACTAGTGACACTTTGTTTGTCTATGTATTCACACATGTATCATCTTTCCGGTTAATACAATTCTAGCATGAATAATAAACATTTATCATGATTATAAGGAAATAAATAATAACTTTCTTATTGCCTCTAGGGCATATTTCCTTCACATGTGCGAGAATTTCTTGGGGTGTCGACCGCACTGGGGTCTTTTCAAGCACATTTTCACCATCCGCTCCCAAATGGTGAAGAAAGCAAATTAGACGGATGAGAAAACCCACGTTATCCAGATGTGTGGGGGTCTGGGTATCCAGAAGAGGAAGAGAAGCTCTTTCCCTTCGATGACTCTTCCTGAGTCGGTCACAGGCTGGCAGTCGACCTGGTTCTGCTGCCACGACATCGTGACCCCAGGCCAGTCGACTGGACTTCCCGCTTTCTCCTTCGATCGTGTTTAGACTCCCTCCCCGTTGAAAGTGACCGCCGCGGAGAAGGCGGAGACAGCCATGCTGGTCAATAGGGTGGTCCAGCTGACCAACCAAGGCGTCACCGGCATGGATTTGTTGGAGGTATTCCTCAGTCGGCACATCCAACCGCTCCAGGCTCGTGACCACTCTATGTGGATGTATTCCAGAGCCGGCGACACCGCTCGGGTTCATCCAGAGGAGGTGCCGGCCAAAACAGTGGCCCAATGGCTGAGGAGTATTACGGGAAACAAGGACAACCCCAGGGGCGCCAAGAGAGTCGATCCTTTCAGCAACAATAATCAGCCAGACAAGGTTCAACCGCTACAACCGATTACACTTGGTACTTTTTCTGATTGTTTTTTAATCTGACTGATTTCAGCTCGACTTCTTGTCTTGTAGATTTATACAGAGATGTACTTGATGCCCAATGGTGAACAAGCTCTGGAACAAGATCATGAGGGCGAGGACAATGCGGAAGAGAGTGGTGATTGGGAATCGCCGGATGATGATGATGAAGACGAGGGTGACGAATTAGACGACAAAGAGGTAGTCGACTCACCGCCTCGTTCAAAACATCGATCCAAGCAGCACCATGATCCAGCGCACAGGCGTGGCAAGACTGTGGCCTCGAGCGCTCAAGCACAGAAGTGCGCTCGGTCTTCAACTCCGGAGCTGACAGAGAAAGTCACCAAGAAGCCCAATTTCAACCCCTCAAAGGCTCGGAAGACCTTGCCTAATATTAAGATGGATGTCCCTGTTGCCTCTGGGTAAATGTTCTTTCCGTGTTTTCTTGCTCCGATTGATTCTTCTGTTCTGACCGAGTGGATGGTGAACTTTTCCAGCCCAGCCTCTACCGTGACTGATATGGATATCGACAAGGCCCCAGACGACGAGGAAACTAATGACGCGGCTACCTCCAAAGCTAGTAAGTCCACTCGACTTGGATTTATTTTGTCGATTGGATTGTTCGTCGGTTGAATCTCTGATGTTTTCTGTTTGTTGCAGCTCCATGAGACGTTGTCGTGCTTCCAGATGATGAAGAAGAAGTGCCTCTAAGGGAAAGGAGGAGGAGGAACAAGGGATCGAGCGGGAAAGCACCTGAGGTTCAGGTTCCTCAGCCGACACTGGTGCCTGGGACAGAGGTCGAGCGATCTACAGATCCGTCTCGCACCAACATCACTTTTGCTATCCCGCTGTCGACTGGTTGCCCATCAGGGTTGGCTGTTCAGACCCCTGCTACTCCAATACAACTCCAGTGTCAGACCCAGTGGCTGCTTCAACTGCCCTGCCATCATCGCTTTTCATTGTGTACCAAACTCCAGACGACCTACCTTGTGCCGCTAGGAAGCTCTTCTTTGGTTGAATCTTGTGGTAGGGCAGATGAAAGTGGTGCATGAGGCCAGTTAGGTGGCCTACAACGCTGGAGCTGCTCTGCAAACCAATGTCCAGGTTAGTTGATTTCCGACTGATCTTATTTCTCATCCGATCACCCACTAGGGTTTGTCTGCCTTAAAGTTGTATAGGTCTTCTACTTGAGTCGACTTGGATTGAGTCGATTGAGTTTTTGAACTAGTGGGGGCACGCTGAGTGCACCCACTGGGTGTAGTCCCTGAGACCATAATTGACTGCGGGCAGTCGGCTGTGTTCTGAGAATCGAAATTTTCTCACTCGGCCTAGGCGGACCTTGCCGAGTGAAACCTGAACCAGTGGGGGCACGCTAAGTGCACGCACTGGGTGTAGTCCTCGAGACTGTGGTCGACTCCGGGTAGTCAACTATGGTCTGAGAACAACTTTCTTCACTTTTTTTACAACTCGAGCTGGGCAGACCATGCCGAGAGTTGAATCAAACCAGTGGGGGCACGCTAAGTGCACCCAGTGGGTGTAGTCCCCAAGACTACCGTTGAATGTTTGATTCAGCGGTAGTCTTAGAGTAACTTTCACTGTGATGTTCTTTTGTTTCTGTCGACTGATATGTCTTATACGTTGACTGCAGAAATCTTGTGATCTTCGGGCTCAACTTTCTACACTGAACAAGTAGCAAATCAGCCTCAACCTTGATCTGGAACTGTCCAAGAAGAACCTCAAGACTGCTCGTGACGAAGTAGCTGCCATGGGAGGTAACCTATCGTCAACTGTCCATCTTACGACTGGCACTTTTCCATGTGTTTTTTAGTCACTTTGAACCGGGTGACTTCACTCGAATAGATGTGCGTAGTGAAAACTATCAACTCCAAGCTCGTCTGAAGAATGTTGTTTCTTTGGAGAAAATGAAGCAGGCTCTGGAGAAGAAGGATCTGGATCTTGCTGCTGCCCAGAAGGAGGCACGAGAGAAAACGACACTTGCGGACAAGAAGCTTGCTTCAGTCGACAAGTTAGAAGAACAGAACTCCAAACTGAAGACTGTTGTCGCTGATGCCAATCGGGAGCTCGAGCAACTGAAGAAAGACAAGGACAAGCTGACTGACGAGATTGGAAACCTCAAGGCTAAGAAGGGTGAGTTAGAATCTTATCTGGGCCAGCTTACTGCAAAACTGGTCTTAAAGCTTGAAGGTATTGATGTTCGACTGACTTGTTGTTGTTGATTGATATATCTTACTATATTGTCGACTCACTATTTACTCAACCGCGCAGAACTTTGTCAGGACTTTGAAGCAGAAACTGGGCGGGTCGAGACGGATCTCGATCCCATAAACTGTCCAGTCAATATGACGTCGCGATGAATGTGCTGCAGTTGGAATCCCACATGGACAACACAGTTGCTTATCTTGCCTGTCTGAAGGCGGCGATGACTCGGGTTGATGCTGAACTCTGGCCTCAGGCGGAACTGTCTCAAGACCTTGAGTCTCTGATGGCTTGACTGAATCAAATTCTTGACCGAGTGCAAGAATGGAAGAAGTCATCTGCTCACTGCGACGCTGATGTTGCCCTGTCACTAGTCCGAGTGCACTGCAAGGATGTCAAAGAAGACAAGCTGGCGGGGCTCAAGGTTCTCAACACCAAAAAGCACACCTTCCAGTCCTTCATGGATACTTTCCTTGATGCCGCCACTCACATCGCAGACAACATAGACCTTGATAGTTTCTGCGATCCAGCCAGTCCTTCCCCTGACGAGTGATCAACAAACATTATGCTTCACCTTTAATTTGCCTCGGAATGCCGAGTGATCGTGTAATCATTCAACTCCTTCAGGCTTGATGTCCGAGTACTTTAATTCGTGGTCTGGAACCTTAGGATTTATCTGAACTTGGTTTATCTCTGAATATGCTTGTGTTTGCCTTTGAGTGGAACTTGTTCTTCACTCGGAGTAGTCTTTGAACTTGTGCTGCAGCTCTGAGGGGAAGGTCACAGTCGACCTGCACCTCATCGTCCTTGCGGATCAGGATGGAGCGCACGTTGTACTTGCGGCGCAGCTCTGAGGAGAAGATCGCAGTCGACCTGCACCTCGTCGTCCTTGCAGATCAGGATGGAGCGCACGTTGTACTTGTGGCACAGCTCTGAGGCGAGGGTCGTAGTCGACCTGCACCTCGTCGTCCTTGCAGATCAGGATGGAGCGCATGTTGTATTTGTGGCGCAGCTCCGAAGGGAAGGTTGCAGTCGACCTGCACCTCGTCGTCCTTGCGGATAGGGATGTGTTTCAAACTTAGGCGAGTGATGGACTACAGCTAAGCCTCCGAGTGAGAGGATTGCTCACCACTCGGTTGGATTTTCAAACTTAGGCGAGTACTGGACCACAGCTAAGCCCCCAAATGTGAGGGTTGTTCACCACTTGGTAGGAATTTTCAAACTTAGGCGAGTACTGGACTGCAGCTAAGCCCCCGAGTGTGAGGGTCGCTCACCACTCGGTAGGATTTTTTAAAAACTTAGGGGGTGTCCGGATAGCCGGACTATAACCTCTGGCCGGACTCTTGGACTATGAAGATACAAGATTGAAGACTTCGTCCCGTGTCCGGATGGGACTTTCCTTGGCGTGGAAGGCAAGCTTGGCAATACGGATATGTAGATCTCCTCCTTTGTAAGCGACCTTGTGTAACCCTAACCCTCTCCGGTGTCGATATAAACCGGAGGGTTTTAGTCCGTAGGACACAACAACTACGACAACAATCATACCATAGGCTAGCTTCTAGGGTTTAGCCTCTCTGATCTCGTGGTAGATCTACTCTTGTACTACCCATATCATCAATATTAATCAAGCAGGACGTAGGGTTTTACCTCCATCAAGAGGGCTCAAACCTAGGTAAAACATTGTGTCCCCTGCCTCCTGTTACCATCCAGCCTAGACGCACAGTTCGGGACCCCTTACCCGAGATCCGCCGGTTTTGACACCGACATTGGTGCTTTCATTGAGAGTTCCTCTATGCCGTTGCCAGAAGGAAGGATGTCTCGTCTCGTCTTTAAAGATGGTACTACTGCCGAGGGAGCTTTGGCTGTCGGCCAACCTCTCCGGCTAGGAGGTTTCATCATGACCGCCTGTTCGGCCGCCGCGCCGACGATGACTTCTCGGGTCATCAAAAACAGCCTCCACGTCAAATCGGCACTCGCCGAACAGATGGATCCAATAGAGCTCGCCTCCTTAAACGAGCTCTTAGATTGCATCGCCGCCCTGGGAGTCGCTACGGACTATGATCGGATTGGGCTTAAACCTGATCAAAGGGAGATTCAATCTTCGCCGGTCACCCATCATATTGCAGTGGTGGAGGAACAATGCGGCGACCTTTCCTCCATCTTGAGGACCAACTATGTCCGGATTCCCGAGCTCTCTGAGCCGGACGCCCGTTCGCGGGAGGACAACACCCAATCCCTGAACTTAGAGTCAGGCAGCGGGCCAGGGTTATCGGGTCACACCCCGGAATCGGAACTTTCAAAATTGGAAATTCCTCGCCCCCTGGATCCCAAATCAGGTGAGGGTTCGGATTCAGTTCCACCCACCCACCCAAACATAAGCGATCTTTCCCACATCAGGCAAGAGCCCCAGGAAAGAGTACATCACTACTGGGCCAGATTCCTCCTTGCGATGAACAAGGTTAAGGACTGTCGCGAGGAAGACGCAATCTTATTTTTCCGCAATAATTGCACGGACAAGGGAATCCTTAACGCCATAAATCACCGTGAGATAACACGCTTCACTGACTTGGCGTCCATAGTATGAAAGTACTGTGCGATGGAAAGTGCCTGGAAAACCGAAACAAACTTTTGGGATAATCCGGCCTTGAACACAAACCCAGTCCGAAATAAAAGGGTGCATTATCACAATACACCCGGGTTAACTACCAAAAAGCAAAAGCCCTCTACGGGGCAAGGAACCGTACAGGAGGGATGGCTCAACGGACCCTGCAAAATTCATAGTACAGCGGATGCAACACCGACGCACAGCCTTAGAGCATGTTGGATACTCCGGCAGGTGGCCAGAAGTGGTGAGGATCTACTCCTCCCAAATACCACAGAGCACCATCCCGTGGACAACAATACAGTGTTAACGGTCTTTGAGACCTTCGCGTCAAATAATAGACGCAAGCGAACACTCCACAGCATGGCCAAAATCTGCCACGTAGCAGCAATAAATCCTTGGAGTGACACGGCTATTACCTTCAATGCCAGTGGCGAACCTAAATTCCGAACAGCCCGAGCACCAGCCGCACTGGTCCTCAGTCCAATCATGGACGGCTTTCGACTCACCAAGGTACTCATGGACGGCGGCAGCGGATTAAACCTCATCTATGAGGAAACTCTTCAAAAGATGGAAATAGACTGGAGCCGCATTGAGCAAAGTAGCACAACCTTTAGAGGAATCATCCCGAGTCGGGAAGCATGCTCTGCTGGGAAAATCACACTAGATGTGGTATTCGGCACGCCAGATAATTACAGGTCCGAAGAAATTACATTCACAGTGGCTCCGTTCAGCAGTGGTTATCACGCTCTTTTAGGACGGGAGGCATTCACAATCTTCCAAGCCGTACCACATTACGGGTACATGAAGCTCAAAATGCCCGAGCCCAACGGAATCATCACTCTCGCCAGCGATCCGGACACAACACTCCGCGCCGAAAACAAAACAGCCGCATTGGCCCTCGAGGCATTATCTGAAGCCCTCTCGGCCGAGGAATTAACTACGCTACGCTCCACAGTGGACAGGGACGACATGATACTAGACAAGAGATCCAAGTCCACCTCTTTTAAACCAGCGGATGAAATAGTCAAATTCCAAGTCCACCCAACGGACCCTACAAAAACAGCCTCCATCGGGGCACAGCTAAGCCCCGCTGTGGACGCCGCACTATGGGAGTTCCTGTGCGAGAACTAGGACATATTCGCCTGGCATCCCTCAGACATGCCAGGAATCCCATGCAGGCTGGCCGAGCATAGCCTCAATATCCTAAAGGGATTCAAGCCAGTCAAGCAAGCTCTTCGGCGTTTCTCTGAACCTAAGAGACAGGCCATGGGAGAGGAACTAGCCAAGTTATTGGAGGCCGGATTCATCAAAGAAATAAAACACCCGGAGTGGCTAGCAAACCTGGTGATGGTACCAAAGAAGGACAAATCCTGGCGCCTTTGTGTCGACTTCAAAGACCTCATTAAAGCTTGCCCAAAGGATCCCTTCCCCCTCCCACGCATCGGTCAAATCATTGATGCTACCGCAGGACACGAGTCATTGTGTTTCCTCGAGCATACTCAGGTTACCACCAAATCAAGATGGCGGAGTCCGACCAAGCCGCAACGGCATTCATCACGCCATACGGTCCCTTCTGTTTTAACACAATGCCTTTTGGGCTCAAAAACGCCAGCGCAACATATCAGCGCATGATTCAGACATGTCTAGAGAAACAAATCGGCAAAACAGTAGAGGCATACGTAGACGATGTGGTTGTCAAAACCAAACACGTCGACTCTTTGATAGACGACTTCAGGCTCACATTCAACAACCTCCGAACATATGACATCAAGCTCAATCCAGAAAAATGCGTTTTCGGCGTACCAGCTGGAAAGCTCCTGGGATTCATTGTCTCTAGTAGAGGTATTGAAGCTAATCCGGCCAAAATTTGAGTGTTTTCACAGTTGTCTACTGAGGGAGTCCTGGATTAGGGGGTGTTCGGGTAGCCGGACTATACCTTCAGCCGGACTCCAGGACTATGAAGATACAAGATTGAAGACTTCGTCCCGTGTCCGGATGGGACTTTCCTTGGCATGGAAGGCAAGTTTGGCGATGCAGATATTCAAGATCTCCTACCATTGTAACCGACTTTGTGTAACCCTAACCCTCTCCGGTGTCTATATAAACCGGAGGGTTTTAGTCCGTAGGACAACTTCATCATACAACAATCATACCATAGGCTAGCTTTTAGGGTTTAGCCTCCTTGATCTCATGGTAGATCTACTCTTGTACTACCCATATCATCAATATTAATCAAGCAGGACGTAGGGTTTTACCTCCATCAAGAGGCCCGAACCTGGGTAAAACATCGTGTTCCTTGCCTCCTGTTACCATCCGGCCTAGACACACAGTTCGGGACCCCCTACCCGAGATACGCCGGTTTTGACACCAACATTGGTGCTTTCATTGAGAGTTCCTCCGTGTCATCGCCATCAGGCTTGATGGCTCCTACGATCATCAATAGCGATACAGTCCAGGGTGAGACCTTCCTCCCCGGACAGATCTTCGTCTTCGGCGGCTTCGCACTGCGGGCCAATTCGCTTGGCCACCTTGAGCAGATCGAAAGCTACGCCCCTGGCCATCAGGTCAGGTTTGGAAGCCTAAACTACACGGCTAACATCCGCGGGGACTTGATCTTCGACGGATTCGAGCCACAGCCAAGCGCGCTGCACTGTCTCGATGGGCATGATATAGCTCTGCCACCGAACAACGCCTTGGAGGCCGCACACGCATCGGTTCCGACCATTGATTCGGAGCCTACTGCGCCGATCGAGGATCAACGGTTGGACGCTGCCTCAGGGGCTGCGATCTCAGAGGCGATCGAGCCGAACTCCAGCCCCGTACTCCGCATGGCCCGTGACTCCGAGGATCTGTATTCCTCTCTGAACTCCGAGCCCCCCGCGCCCCTGCCGATCGAATTCGATTGGGCGCCGATAATGGAGTTCACCGCCGTGGACATCTTTCAGCACTCGCCCTTCGGCGACATCCTGAATTCTCTAAAGTCTCTCTGTTTATCAGGAGAGCCCTGGCCGGACTACGGTCAGCAAGGTTGGGATACGGACGATGAAGAAATTCAAAACCCACCCACCACCCATTTCGTAGCCACTGTCGACGACTTAACCGACATGCTTAATTTCGACTCCGAAGACATCGACGGCATGGACGACGATGCAGGAAACGAACAAGAACCAGCACCTGTAGGGTGCTGGAAGGCCACCTCGTCATATGACATATATATGGTGGACACTCCAAAAGATGGAGATGGCGATGGAACAGCAGGGGACGATACCTCTAAGAAACAGCCCAAGCGCCGGCGTCAGCGGCACCGCTCTAAATCCCGCCAAAGCAAAAACTGTGATTCCGGCACGGGAGATAATACTACTCCGAATAGCGCCGAAGAACACCCCCTCCAGCAAGACTCAGCACAGGAGGACAGAGAAGCCAGCTCTCACGAGAGGGCGGTGGACCAAGAGGTTGAGCACGATAATTATATGCCTCCCTCCGAAGACAAGGCAAGCCTCGATGACGACGAGTTCGTCGTGCCAGAGGATCTCGCCGAACAAGAGCATTTTAAACGCAGGCTTATGGCCACGGCAAGCAGCCTCAAGAAAAAGCAGCAACAGCTTAGAGCTGATCAGCATTTGCTAGCTGACAGATGGACTGAAGTCCTTGCGGCTGAAGAGTATGAACTCGAACGCCCCTCCAAGAGTTACCCAAAGCGCAGGCTGCTACCCCGACTAGAGGAGGAAGCACCTACATCACCAATGCATGACATGGCCGACCGGCCACCTCGTGGCCGCGACAGAGAGGCCTCTCGGCCCTCCACTCAAGCCATGCCCCGGCGCCGTGTCAAGCATACTAAGGCACGGGAAAATGCGCCCGACCTGCGCGACATACTGGAGGACAAGGCAAGGCAAACAAGATCGATCTACGGATCGTGCAGGCACCCCACAGCACGTGACGGTGATCGTCACTCCGGACGTAATGAATCCGGCCAGGCCGAACTCAACCGACAAAGCTCCTTCGAGCTGCGTCGTGATATAGCCCAATACAGAGGCGCCGCACACCCAGTATGCTTCACAGATGAAGTAATGGATCATAAAATCCCTGAGGGCTTCAAACCCGTAAACATCGAATCATACGATGGCACAACAGATCCTGCGGTATGGATCGAGGATTATCTCCTTCATATCCACATGGCCCGCGGTGATGATCTACACGCCATCAAATACCTCCCACTCAAACTTAGGGGACCGGCCCGGCATTGGCTTAACAGCTTGCCAGCAGACTCAATCGGTTCTTGGGAGGACCTGGAAGCCGCATTCCTTGACAACTTCCAGGGCACTTATGTGCGACCACCGGATGCCGATGACCTAAGCCACATAATTCAGCAGCCAGAGGAATCGGCCAGGAAATTCTGGACACGGTTCCTAACAAAGAAAAACCAGATAGTCGACTGTCCGGACGCAGAGGCCTTAGCGGCCTTCAAGCATAATATCCGTGACGAGTGGCTTGCCCGGCACCTGGGACAGGAAAAGACGAAATCTATGGCAGCCCTCACGACACTCATGACCCGCTTTTGCGCGGGAGAAGATAGCTGGCTAGCTCGCAGCAACAATTTAACCGAGAACCCTGTTAATTCGAATACCAAGGACAAAAGCGACAGGTCGCGTCGGAACAAACAAAAGCGCCACGTTAATAGCGACAGGAATGAGGATACGGCAGTTAATGCCGGATTCCGAGGCTACAAATCCGGTCAACGGAAAAAGCCATTCAAAAGAAATACTCAGGGCCCGTCCAGTTTGGACCGAATACTCGACCGCTTGTGCCAGATACATGGCACCCCCGAAAAGCCAACCAATCACATCAATAGGGACTATTGGGTGTTCAAGCAGGCAGGCAAGTTAAGAGCCGAAAACAAAGACAAGGGGCTGCATTGCGACGATGAGGAGGAGCCCAGGCCGCCGAACAACAGTGGACAGAAGGGATTTCCCCCGCAAGTGCGGACGGTGAACATGATATACGCAACCCACATCCCCAAGAGGGAGCGGAAGCGTGCGTTATGGGAAGTATATGCGATAGAGCCAGTCGCCCGAAAGTTCAACCCATGGTCCTCCTGCCCGATCACCTTTGATCGAAGGGACCACCCCACTAGCATCCGCCACGGCGGCTTCGCCGCATTGGTTCTAGACCCAATCATTGACGGATTTCATCTCAGAAGAGTCCTCATGGACGGCGGCAGCAACCTGAACCTGCTTTACCAGGATACAGTGCGAAAAATGGGCATAGATCCCTCGAGGACCAAGCCCACCAAAACAACCTTTAAAGGCATCATACCAGGTGTATAAGCCAACTGTACAGGCTCAGTCACACTGAAGTGGTCTTCGGATCTCCGGATAACTTCCGAAGCGAGGAGTTAATCTTCGACATAGTCCCGTTCTGTAGTGGCTATCACGCACTGCTCGGGCGAACCGCATTCGCAAAATTCAACGCGGTACCGCACTATGCATACCTCAAGATCAAGATGCCAGGCCCTAGAGGAGTAATCACGGTCAATGGGAACACCGAACGCTCCCTCCGAACGGAGGAGCACACGGCAGCGCTCGCAGCAGAAGTACAAAGCAGCCTCTCTAGGCAGTTCTCCAGTTCGGCCTTCAAAAAGCCGGACACTGCCAAGCGCGCCCGGAGTACCCTACAACAAGACCACCTGGCACGTTCTGAGCTAGCGTAGCAATGCGGCCCCAACCCTAGCCCTCGCGATATAGCGAAACTAGTGCTTCGCGTACATAACTATGCTCTTGAAATACCATGGGCACAGGGGAAGGGGCACTATCACGGCACGCCCAAAATACGGCTTAAACCGCACCAGGGGCTACCGGATTCCTTTTTTTTTCTTTTTTTCTCTTACTCTCAGGACTCCATACTTCGGATGACCCGTTCGGCAATTCAACTGCTGCACAAACGATGCAAGATCCAGGAAAGCAGACAAGCCACGCCGCATTATGGAACTCCCAAGTGGTCTCTATTGCGAGCAGTATACCTGTTTTTTAATATAATTCCGTGGCCTGCCCCTGGCCAGGACATGTTAAATAGTCCAATTTCTTTTGCTTATCGCACTATTTGTATCGTTCCGCTTTCATAGCAGCCTTTCTATAAACAATGCATAGCTTTTTGTCTATTTTTTGCATTATCCCCTTTATATATATATGTTTATTAATAACATGCTGCATCCGTACACTGTGGTACGGCAAAATACGCCAGTGGCTTCAGTACCCATCAATATGGCGTGAGAAGTCCGTACACTTTCACAAGTGCGGCACCCCGAACTTATAGCACTATATGTATCGGCTCCGAATCATGATTTGGGTCAATAGTTGGGTTTGCCCAGCTCCTATGTTTTGGTGCCTTACATTCCGCTATATCGGCTAAGGTAGCACTAGGAGAACTACTGCGATTGTGCCCCAGTTGAGCTGGGCTAAGCACCTCAGTAGAGAAAGCTAAAACTGACTGTCATGATGAGGCGAGAGACCGGTCACTATTCGAGAGGTTTTTCGAGTCCTTAAAGACTTATGCCGCTTCGAGCGAGGAACCGGCTTTGTCCGGCCAAGGCGTGGATAGCGCCCCGAACTCGGTCTTCCGAATACTAGGGGCTTCGCCGAAATTTAAAATTATAGAGTTCTATGGATAAGTGAGAGTGTTCAAGCATTATAGTCCGATTGCCTTGTTCGTTGTGCTGAGCGCCTCCCTCGACGGACCCAATCATGGGAAAAAGAGCGCTCAGGTTTATCCCGAACACCCCAGCACTAGTGGCATGGGGGCAGAAGCCGATGACTGGCTATCTCTCAATTTTTTGATAAACGGCCGCACAGAAAGTATTATTTTAAATTCAAGCATTGCTTAGCGCATATGAACAAGTTTTCAGCGCACAGGATAACACGAGCGAGTTCATTCAAAAATTACATCCATGGTACATTCATCCGCCATAAGGCGGGCACCAGCCAGAACATCCTTGTAATAGTTCTCGGGCTTGCGATGCTCCTTCCCCGGCGGCGGATCGTCCCTCACAAGCTTCTCGCCGTCCAGCTTACCCTAGTGCACCTTTGCACGGGTAAGGGCCCTACGGGCACCTTCGATGCAGACGGAGCGCTTGATGACCTCGAGCCTTAGACAAGCCTCCACCAGCCGCCGCACCAGTCCGAAGTAGCTCCCAGGCAGGGCCTCTCCAGGCCACAGCCGAACTATGAAGCCCTTCAGGGCCTGTTCGTCCGCCTTGTGGAGCTCGACCAGCTGCTTCAGCTGGTCGCTCAAGGGCACAGGGTGTCCGGCCTCAGCGTACTGAGACCAGAACACCTTCTCCGTCGAGCTGCCTTCCTCGGCTCGGTAAAATGCGGCGGCATCGGATACGCTGCGGGGAAGATCTGTGAATGCCCCTGGAGAGTTCCGGATTCGGGTAAGTAACAAGTAGTTTACTTTTATATGTCTGCTTTGCATAGAGAATGCCTTACCCGCCGCTATCTTCTTCACTGCATCCAATTCTTGGAGGGCCTTCTGGGTTTCGGCCTTGGCAGATTCGGCAGTTTAAAGGGCCGCAGCAGGCTCGGACGCTCGCGTCTTCGAGTTGAGCTCCAAACTCTCATGCTTTTTCATGAGAGCCTGAAGCTCTTGCTGCACCTCGCCGACCTGCGCCTCAAATTTCTCCCGCTCAGTGCGCTCCGTGGCCGCTCTCTTCTTGGCCTCGGACAGCGCCTGCTTAAGGGTCGCCACCTCAGTTGTGGCCCCTACAATAAGCAGTATACTCATGTCATTTTTTGCAATTGCGTCTTCTTATAGGCATTTTTTCTATAAGGTATCTCTTACCTTCTTTCTCCTCGAGCTGCCGTTTGGCAAGGCCGATCTCTTGCTCGGTCCGCTCGAGGCCCTGCTTCAGGGCACCCACCTCCGCAGTCAGTGCGGCGGTGGCCAGCAGCGAAGCCTGCATACGTATATTGACTCTTTCTAGTTAGACTCCTGCGATATTTAATAGATCCTCTATTCGGCTTTTCTTTTCGAACGCCAAACAGAGCATCAGGGGCTACTGTCTATGCGGTAATATTTTTTTTACATATTTTTACTTACCTCGAAGCCTGTTAGAAGGCTAGCACAAGCTTCAGTAAGTCCGCTTTTGGCGGACCGAACCTTCTGGATCACCGTACTCATGATGGCACGGTGCTCCTCGTTGATGGAGGCGCCCTTAAGCACCTCCAGCAGATTGTCCGGCGCCTCCGGTTGGACGGAGGACGCCGGCTCAATAGGCTTGCTCCTCTTGGCAGGAGTTTGCCTGCCGCGGTCCGGAACCGTTGATGATTCCGGCGCGATGTCCAGCTTAAAGCCGGACTTGGAGCCCTGGGGGGGTCTTGTCCCCTTTACTCCTGGAGTTCGGGAGGTCGCCTCGCGGCTCCTCCTGGACCACCTCCTCTTGCCCCGGAGCTTGTCGCGATGCCACTTCGGCGTCATCCGCAGCACAGGCGGAGGCAGCAGGCGGAACTGAATTCACGTCCGATGAATCCAGGGAGCCGCTCGACGACTCGTTGAGCCCGTCCTTGGGTGGGCTGCATGATTATATTCGACATTAGGGAAAGCTGTGCAACAAAAGGAATATCACGAGTTACTCTGGTATCCGAACAATTACGATTTCGCTGGACGCTTGGCCCTGTCCGGCCACTCCTCTTCGTCCTCGTCGTCGTCGGGGGCGTAGTCCGGCGGAGGGGTTTTCCACTTCTTGGACCCCTCGGCCTCCCCTACTGGGGTGGCCTTCCTCTTCTTTCCTCCCCCCGCTGGAGGGGGAGAGGTTTCTTCTTCCTCCTCCTCGTCTTCACGGGAGGAGTGCGTCTCGGACTCATCGGACGACGAGTCCGACACCACCATATGCCGGGAACTCTTTCGAGTCCCCGTGGCCTTCTTCTTCTTGGCCTTCTTCTCCGGCACCACATAAGGTGCCGGAACCAGCAGCTTCACCAGGAGAGTAGGGGCTGGGTCTTCGGGCAAGGGAGTCGGACAGTTAATCATTCCAGACTTCGCCTGCCAATCCTGTCAAAGGTGAGGGAGTTTAGATCCCGCATAGAGTCAAACTATGAAGAAAACTTAACATCCTGTAAAAGATGAAAATATTTTACCTCGCCAGCAAGACGCTGCGAGCTGAATCCGCGGTCTTCGGAGGCGGATGTGGGAGCCTCGGCGCCTTTGGTTAGCCCCTTCCAGACATCTTCGTACGTCGTGTCGAAGAGCCTGCTCAGAGTTCGGTGCTGCGCCGGGTTGAACTCCCACAAATTGAAGTCCCGTTCTTGACACAGAAGGATCCGGCAGACGAGCATGACCTGGACTACATTGACAAGCTTGAGCTGCTTGTTCACCAGGGACGGGATGCATTTTTGTAGTCCGGTCACCTCTTCTTCATCGCCCCACGACAAGCCCGTCTCCTTCTAGGACGTGAGCCGCGTAGGGGGTCCAGATCGGAATTCAGGGGCTGCGATCCACTTTGGATCGCGTGGCTCGATGATGTAAAACCACCCTGACTGCCACCCCTTCAAGGTCACCACAAAGGAGCCCTCGAGCCATAGGACGTTGGCTATTTTTCCCGCCATGGAACCTCCGCACTCTGCCTGGTTACCGCGCACCACCTTTGGCTTGACGTTGAAGGTCTTGAGCCAGAGGCCGAAATGGGGGCGGATGCAGAGGAAAGCCTCGCACACGATGATAAATGCCGAGATATTGAGGATGAAGTTCGAGGCCAGATCGTGGAAATCAAGGCCGTAGTAGAACATGAGCCCGCGGACAAATGGGTGGAGAGGAAAACCTAGTCCGCGGAGGAAGTGGGGAAGAAATACTACCCTCTCATGGGTCCTTGGGGTGGGGAGAAGCTGCCCCTCCTCAGGAAGCCGGTGCACGATGTCTTTGGACATGTATCCGGCCTTCCTTAGCCTTTTGACATGGCCCTCCATGACGGAGGAGACCATCCACTTGCCTCCCGCTCCGGACATTGTTGGAGAAGGTTGAGGTAGGAAGTGCGGGCTTGGGCGCTGGAGCTCGGGTGCGCAGAAGATGGATAGGCAAAGGAGGAAGAAGGCGTAGGTAAAAAGGTGGATCCTTATCCCCTTATATGAGCAGATGCGACTATGCATCCCCACCAGCCTAGTAAAACTCGCTTGCCTCCCAAGCGCCGTGATAGATGGCGCGGTTGGGTTACCCATGTCCGTATTGATGAGAATCCCGTAAATGGGGGACACGATCTCTGCTTTGACAAGACGTGCCAAGGAAACCGCCTCGCAAAACACGCTGAGGTGGAAAAGTGAAAACGATTCGAATAAAGGCTTGGCCGTAATGTGATGTCACGCTGCGGAATACGTCAGCAGATTAGATTTGTGTTAATATTATTCCCTCTGTGGCAATACGTGGAAACTTATTTTGCAGAGCCGGACACTACTCTTGGTGTTTACAAACTTTTATGAAGAATTTGGAGGAGGAACCCACCTTGCAATGCCGAAGACAATCTACGCGCCAGACTCGTCGTCATTGAAGCCTGGTTCAGGGGCTACAGAGGGAGTCCTGGATTAGGGGGTGTTCGGGTAGCTGGACTATACCTTCAGCCGGACTCCAGGACTATGAAGATACAAGATTGAAGACTTCGTCCCGTGTCCGGATGGGACTTTCCTTGGCGTGGAAGGCAAGCTTGGCGATGCGGATATTCAAGATCTCCTACCATTGTAACCGACTTTGTGTAACCCTAACCCTCTCCGGTGTCTATATAAACCGGAGGGTTTTAGTCCGTAGGACAACTTCATCATACAACAATCATACCATAGGCTAGCTTTTAGGGTTTAGCCTCCTTGATCTCATGGTAGATCTACTCTTGTACTACCCATATCATCAATATTAATCAAGCAGGACGTAGGGTTTTACCTCCATCAAGAGGGCCCGAACCTGGGTAAAACATCATGTTCCTTGCCTCCTGTTACCATCCGGCCTAGACGCACAGTTCGGGACCCCCTACCCGAGATCCGCCAGTTTTGACACCGACAGCTACCCCAACAAACCTCAAACAAATCTAGAAGCTAACTGGATGTGTGGCGGCTCTAAGCCGCTTTATCTCCTGCTTGGGAGAAAAGGCTTTACCCCTTTATCGCCTCCTTCGGTGCACTGAACACTTCGAGTGGACGGACGCGGACACAGCCAGATTGGAAGAAATAAAGGCCATTCTAGCAACCAACCCGATCCTGGCCACACCAAACATCGGCGAACCTATGATGTTGTATATTGCGGCAACTCATCAAGTTGTAAGCGTGGTGCTCGTTGTCGAACGGGAAACGGACGGACACAAATTCCCTCTTCAAAAGCCGGTATACTATGTATCCAATGTCCTCACTCCATGCAAATCACGGTACCCGCAGTACCAAAAAATAGCATATGCGGTATTCATGGCATCACGGAAACTGCGACATTACTTTCAAGAGTGTTCGTTTACAGTAGCCTCGGAAGTGCCACTTAATGATATTATCAACAACCGTGACGCTACGGGCCGGATTGCCAAATGGGCCATTGAGCTCCTCCCATTCGACATAACATACAAACCTCGCCGAGCCATTAAATTGCAAGTACTGGCCGACTTCGTCGCCGAATGACGGAGGCCGAACTCCCTAAAGAGTACGGCGCATACTCCAATTGGATCATGCACTTCGACGGTTCTAAAATGCTGGCCGGTCTAGGGGCTGGCGTCGTCCTGACGTCCCCAACCAGAGATACCGTTCGGTACATACTGCAAATATTGTATAGAGATTCCAACAATGCAGCCGAATACGAAGCTCTGTTGCATGGTCTTCGGATGGCAGTCTCCATGGGCATTCAACGCCTAGAGCTGCGTGGGGATTCAAACCTCGCAATATCCCAAATAAACGGAGATTTTGACGCCAAGGATCCGAAAATGGCGGCCTATCGAAATGCCGTCCTCAAAATGCCAGCTCGGTTCAAGGGACTCGAATTTCACCATGTGGCTCGGGAAAAAAATTAGGCGGCGGATATCCTACCCCGCATCGGCACAAAACGCGACGCGGTCCCTCCCAACATATTTCTGGAAAGGCTCTTCAAGCCATCCGTAGCATGGGAAGGGGACACCGGTAACAACAGTCCAGACCCGGCCAAAATACTCGATACTGAACTCTCTGACACAATCGGAGGCTCCGCCACCGGAATAACACCTTCAGCCCACGAAATAATGGCCATTATTGCCCCGTGGACAGAACCATTCCTGGCCTACCTAACTAGACAGGAACTTCCGGAGGACCAAAATGAGGCACGCTGCATAGTGCGGTGATCCAAGTCCTACAGGGTCCATGAAGGAGAATTATACAAGAAGAGCACTACCGGAGTCCTTCAAAGGTGCATCTCCGAAGAGGAAGGGCGGAATCTTTTGGCAGAAATTCATGCTGGACTCGGCGGTCATCACGCCGTAGCCCGGGCTCTTATAAGCAAGGCCTTTCGTACAGGATTCTATTGGCCAACGGCCAGGGCAGATGCACAGGACTTGGTCCAACGTTGCGCCGGTTGCCAGCTCTTTGCAAATCAAAGCCACATGCCACCCACCACCCTCCAAACAATCCCCATTACATGGCCCTTCGCGGTCTGGGGGCTTGACATGGTTGGACCCCTTAAAGGGGGAACCCACAAGAAAAAAAATACTTATTGGTCATGGTGGATAAATTCACCAAATGGATAGAGGCTAAACCAGTTAAAATAGCCGAATCCGGACCGATGATAGATTTCATATCCGGGGTTGTACACCGTTACGGCGTCCCCCACAACATCATCACTGATAACGGCACGAACTTCACGGCCGACGAGGTAAAACTCTGGTGCAGCAAAATGGGCATCAAGCTCGATTATGCCTCAGTCTATCACCCACAAACCAACGGTCAAGTCGAACGAGCAAACGGTCTTATAATGAGCGGCATTAAACCCAGATTAGTGTGTTCCTTAACGGAGTCTGACACGCACTGGGTAGAGGAGCTCGACTCCGTACTCTGGGGGCTGCGGACCACGCCGAATCGTAGTACCGGATATACACCGTTTTTATGGTGTACGGCGCAGAGGCAGTCTTGCCCTGTGACATATTTCATGACTCACCTCGAGTGCGCATGTACGAAGAAAGAGAAGCCGAGCTCGATCGCCAGGACAGTCTGGACACCTTGTAGGAAGAGCGCGACGTAGCCAAAGCCCGTTCCGCATTTTACCAGCAACAGGCTCGCAGATACGAAAGCAGAGAAGTATGGGCCAAAACTTATAACGTTGGCGAACTAGTTCTATGCCTGCCGGATAAGAAAAAGAACAAGCTCGAGCCCAAATGGGAAGGTCCCTTCATTATCGACCAAGTTTTGACCGGTGGAGCATACCGACTGCGGGATGCATTGACTAGTCGACTCAAGCCGAACCCATGGAACGCAGCCAGGCTCCGAAGATTCTACGCCTAGCACCGGACTCTATGTTAGTCCCCTCCCTTTGTCCATTTTCTGCATATGCATCATCTGTCTTGTTTCCTTTTCTTTCTTTTTCTTATTATTTCTCTAGGCCTTCAAGGGTCACCTTGTGCCTCACTTGTACATTACAAATGCGCTAGCCGCACTCTCCATACCTGGGGGCTTCTTTCACAGAAGCTTAAATTATTTACCTGGGCCTCACGCCCAACACATGTGTTACACTTCTGCATGTACCTTTTTTCACCATTATATGCATCGATATGACTTAAGTTTTGGCCAAGCTGGGTTGCCTGGCTCTTGTATTTATGCCCTACGTTCCCGTTAATTCGGCTAGGGCATAAGGGGAGCACCTCTGCGATTGTTACTGCCGGGTCAGCCGGATGTGTACCTCAGACTGGGTGAAGCCGAAAGCTAGCGTTCTTAAGGGAATATTCGGTCGGTGAACAAAAGATGACTTTTACTTATTATCCATATCTGCCCCCAGATGCTTTTTCTGCGTTTCTTATCGCAGTCCGGACATGCACTTTAGGGCATGCTTACCCAGGGAAAGGAACCCTTAACGGAACTATTCTCCCTGGAAGATGTTTCTTACTACCCATGTAATATAACATAACTAGTTGGGCACTTGTCTGATAAAGCACTAATGACCCCTACGCCTGGTCTCCACGCATACCCCGGTTCTTATATAACTGAGCGGTTATTCAGATTCACTCCGGACTATCGGGCCCGGAGGTTGAAGCGAAAAAGTCCGCAACGACAAATGATCTACAATCCGGCTAGAAGGCATTATACATGTCACTTTAATTACATAGTCATGCAGACTAACTAAACTCCTCTTCTATACCATCCAACAGGCGGTCTAGCTTACAATCCTGTTGGGAATACTTTGCGGCTAATTCTACTTTCCCATAAACTAAGCTAACAGGGATCTCTTTTCCGTCGGGCCCCACAGGTCCGACCTCGGCCATGTGATTTGGGTCTGCCTTGGTATACCGAGTCTTCACCATGACCTAGGCCTCTCTGGCACCCTGTCGGCAGGCCGATATCTTCCATAATCGGAGGCGCTGCCGTGCTCCCTTGAGCTTCTCCGTAAGCTCTGCAACGCCCTCTGGCAAGGAGATAGATGGCCACAAAGCCTGGGCAACACCTTGCATCACCTGCCGAACTTGTTCGTGCAGATGTGACAGCTCGGACAGGAGATCACCCGCAGACCCGGGCATTTCCTCCGCAGGACGACCCGTTAGCATACCTACATACATAACGCTGTTAATCGACTTCCTCGCCGAACTCTTTTTCAAAGTTCGTTCAAGCACTTACTAAATATGCCGCATCGAAGCCACCGATTCTCCTTAACGGAGTCCAACAGTTGGGCACGAACATCCTTTAGTTCCACGCCCAGCTTGGTGTTGGCATCTAGGAGATCATTCTTCTCATGCCTCACCCTTGTAAGCACGCTCTCACCGGCCTTCAGCTGACGTTGGAGCTGTTGCTTATCCGGATTTACTCCAGCGTCATCTGCAATTTTATCATCAGATCTGCATATACGCCGCACTTTATATGATACTGAAGGATATATTACCAGAGGGGGTCTCTTTGGGCTCCCCTGCTGCGGCTAGTGCGGCCTGAAGTTGGGCTTTGCACTCTTCCAGCTCCTGGGACAGTTGGGTATTCTTTTCTGTAAGAACCTGCATAACAAATGATCCTTAAATCAGTTATTCTAACTGTTTCAAGTCTAAGGGGCTACTGATATATATAATCACCAAATTTTCTCACCTGTATGTCTTTTACATACTGCTCCGTGGCTCTGGCTAGACCATTTTGAGCGGCACGGAGGTACGCATCTCCCGTGTTGAAGGCATCCAATGCCTCTTGGGAGAAACAAGCGTCACGAAGAACAGTCCAGCGACGCCTGTGGTTCATGGCACTTTCCACCTCGGAATTGGTGGCGGACAGTCTATCCGCATCCTCTGTAAGAGGAGCGCCTGGCGCACGCCTCGTATTCGTTCCCGCCTCCGAATCCGGCCTTGGAGCCTGGCTGGTGGAGGCGCGATTAGTAGCCTCTTCGGATATAGTCCGGCGAGCGCTCTTTTTCCTAAAAAGAAGGCATGGGCGTTAGTATGCCTCTGAGAATAATGTCTTGGAATAAAGATGGCGTGGCGTACCGCTGTGCCGGTGTCTCAATCCGGACCGCGTGTCTTTTCAGCCTGCCTGGCCTCGCGGCCCCTTGTTGGCTAGTCGCCGCAGGCTCGGCCTTCCGCCTCGAGGACCTCCCCTGCGAAACACGGTTGTTATACGGTGATCAAAAACACGCAAGGACGAATCCCTTTTCAAAGTACTAGGACTTCGGTCTCAGTTACCTGTGAGGCTGGAAGTAGCCCAGGGTAATCGGCCGTAATGGCCACAATGGCGTTGTCATTGCTCAATTGGTAAAATACCCCATCGATCAGCTCCACAAATATGTCCGGATCCTCTTGGGAGGCCGGGTCAAGGGACCATTCCGGGTCCTCGGGTTGTGGAGGAGGGCTATTTATCTCCCTTACAGCCTGGCGCAACTCCTGTGTTGAAATCGCTAGACTGAATACTTAACTATGGGAATATGAAACGGATGGGCGAGAAAAAGTGTCCGCTTACCCAGCTCGGAGGATTGTACATAGAAAATCCGCCGTGCGGGTTGACGCGGAGGAATTCCTCCTCTTCTCCCTTGTACAAAGTGGATAAGATCTTTATTAGAGCAGCAACCAATTCCGGCCCTTTACGGCCATAGCGGGTGGCGTCATCCTCCCCGTTGAAATCCCACATGGGGTGGCCTCTATACTGAAGCGGCTGCACCCCCCGCATAATACATGTGGCCATGACCTCGATCATGGTCAATCCGGATCGAGCTAACAAACTTATCCGGCTCATCAGGTAAAGAACGTCCCTGTCATCTTCCTCTTGGGGTCTCCGTGAATGCCAGCTCCGGCGCTTCTTCAAAGGAGCGTTGTCGAACTCAGGGAGGCCGATTCGAATAGGGTCCGGGAGGGGGACGTCTTCTATATAAAACCATTCTGAAGGCCAGTCTTCGGACGTCTTCTTTGGGGTTCCAGATAGATATCCGGTCCCGGCAATACACCACACTTCGGCTCCGCCCACTTGATATATTGACCCCTTCTGAGAACGGGGCACGAGGCAGAACAGCTCCTTCCACAACGCGAAATGAGCCTCACAGCCCAAAAACAGCTCGCAAAGGGCTACGAAGCCCGTGATATGCAATATGGAGGCAGGCGTAAGGTTGTGCAACTGGAGGCTGCAGAACTCCAGGAGCCCCCGGAGAAACGGATGAATTGGAAATCTGAGCCCTCTTACCAAATGAGGGACAAGGCATACCCGCTCTCCCTTGGAGGGATTGGGAAGGCTCTCCGCTTGCTCTTCGCCATTATAGGTGGCAAGCCCGGCTCGAACCGGGACCATGTATGCTGGGGGAAGAAATCCCTTGGTCTGAAGCATCACTAATTTGCTGTGCGGGACGGAACATCTCTTCCAATCTCCAGGCTTGGGGCTAGGGGAGCGAGAGGAGGAGCTGCGTCGACCGGCCATGATGGAATGGATCTCTATTGAATGCGCTCCAATGAAGGCTCGCCAAGGGAGGATGGTGTGATTTGGATCTGAATCCTTGTCTTTTTAATAGGCAGCTCATTCACACAGCTAGGGGGTAAATGTAAAAACACCCTGTCTCTTCACATTCGCTCGACACGTGGAAAGTGGCCATTATTGGGCGTGGAAGCCAAGGAGCACGACATTCACAAGAAGCTGGACACTATTTAAACAGGTACACGGAATTTGGAGAGGAACCTGCCTAGCAATGCCGAAGACAATCTGCGTGCCGGACTCATCATCATTGAAGCCTGGTTCGGGGGCTACTGAGGGAGTCCTGGATTAGGGGGTGTCCGGATAGCCGGACTATAACCTCTGGCCGAACTCTTGGACTATGAAGATACAAGATTGAAGACTTCGTGCCGTGTCCGGATGGGACTTTCCTTGGCATGGAAGGCAAGCTTGGAAATACGGATATGTAGATCTCCTCCTTTGTAACCGACCTTGTGTAACCCTAACCCTCTTCGGTGTCAATAGAAACCGGAGGGTTTTAGTCCGTAGGACACAACAACTACGACAACAATCATACCATAGGCTAGCTTCTAGGGTTTAGCCTCTCTGATCTCATGGTAGATCTACTCTTGTACTACCCATATCATCAATATTAATCAAGCAGGACATAGGATTTTACCTCCATCAAGAGGGCCCGAACCTGGGTAAAACATTGTGTCCGCTGCCTCCTGTTACCATCCAGCCTAGACGCACAGTTCAGGACCCCCTACCCGAGATCCGCCGGTTTTGACACCGACAGTGAGGGTTGCTCACCACTCGGTAGGATTTTTTAAACTTAGGCGAGTACTGGACTGCAACTAAGCCCCCGAGTGTGAGGGTTGCTCACCACTCGGTAGGATTTTTCAAACTTAGGCAAGTACTGGACTGTAGCTAAGCTCCCGAGTGAGAGGCTTTCTCACCACTCGGTAGGATTTTTCAAACTTAGGCGAGTACTGGACTACAACTAAGCCCCCGAGTGAGAGGCTTGCTCACCACTCGATAGGTTTTTTTCAAACATAGGCAAGCACTGGACTGCAGCTAAGCCCTCGAGTGAGAGGCTTGCTCACCACTTGGTAGGATTTTTTCAAACTTAGGCGAGTACTGGACTGCAGCTAAGCCCCCGAGTGAGAGGCTTGCTCACCACTCGGTAGGATTTTTCAAACTTAGGCGAGTACTGGACTGCAGCTAAGCCCCCGAGTGAGAGGGTTGCTCTTCATTCGACATGATTTTTTTAAACTTAGGCGAAACAGATTCGCATCTAAGCCCCCGAGTGAGAGGCTTGCTCACCACTCAGTGGGATTTTTCAAACTTAGGCGAAAGGATTCGCAGTTAAGCCTCCGAGTGAGAGGGTTGCTCTTCACTCGATAGGATTGTTCTTAAACTTAGGCGAAATGGATTCGCATCTAAGGCACCCACTAGGGGATTTAGAACATATAAAAAAGGAACAACAATCATTTAGGAGACTGTAAAACTGTGTCTTTGATAATCAAACTAGAGGGTATTTCTTATTACACCTCAACAGTCTGAGTGCTTTTAAGTGTAAAAGGGGCGGAGCAGCTCCGCATTCCAAGCGCGTGGCTCGTATTTCTTGTGCTCGACATTGTAAAGATGGTACGCTCTGTTGTGGAGCATTCTGGTGACAATGAAGGGGCCTTCCTAAGCAGGAGCGAGCTTGTGAGGTTTCTGTTGATCCACTCGAAGAACCAAGTCTCCCTCTTGAAATGCTCGACCCCTCACGTTTCTGGCGTGGAATCGGTGCAGCTCTTGGTGATAAATGGTCGACCGGATCAGTGCCATCTCTCTTTCCTCTTCCAGGAGATCAACTGTGTCTTGCCAAGCCTACTCCGCTTCATCTTCAGAGAAAATCTCGACTCAGGGTGCATTCTGAAGCAAGTCACTCGGTAGAACAACTTCAGGTCCATAGACCAAGAAGAATGGAGTTTGGCCAATCGACCGATTTGGAGTTGTCCTCAATCCCCAAAGCACTGATGGAAGTTCATCGACCCAGGTGCCTGCTGCATGCTTGAGATCACGCATCAATCGGGGTTTCAGTCCTTCGAGAATTATCCATTTTCTCTTTCTGCTTGTCCATTCGATTGGGGATGGGCGACTGAAGCATAGTCGACTCGAGTGCCTTGGGAAGCATAGAAGGCTCGAAACTCATCATAATCGAAGTTAGATCCATTGTCGATGATGATGCTGTGCGGAACACCATATCTGAACATTAATTCTCTGATGAAGCTAACAACAGTACTGGCTTCAAGATTTTTGATAGGCTTGGTTTCAATCCATTTGGTGAACTTGTCGACTGCCACGAGCACATGAGTGAAGCCGCTCTTGCCAGTCCTCAGAGGTTCGACCATGTCCAATCCCCAAATGGCAAAGGGCCAAACGAGTGGAATGGTCTTCAGGGCTGATGCAGGCTTGTGAGACATGTTCGAGTAAAACTGGCAACCTTCACATTTGTCAACTATTTCTTTCGCCATCTCATTTGCTCGTGGCCAATAAAACCCTACTCGGTATGCTTTGGCCACAATGGTCCGAGAGGACGCATGGTGACCACAGGTCCTCGAGTGGATGTCGTTGAGGATCACTCGACCTTCTTCTGGTGTTATGCATTTCTGACTGACTCCAGCTACACTTTCTCTGTACAGCTGTCCTCTTATCACAGTAAAGGCTTTGGATCGATGGACGATCTGTCGAGCCTCTTCGTCATCCTCTGGGAGTTCCTTCCTAAGAATGTACGCAATGTACGGTACTATCCAGTCGGGAGTGATGACCAAAACCTCCATGATCAAGTCGACCACGGCTGGGACTTCGACTTCAGTCGGATCAGTGGCACTCTTTGGTTGTGGGGGCTCTTCAGTGAAAGGGTCTTCCTGAACTAAAGGTGTATGAATATGTTCCAAAAACACATTGCTAGGAATGGCCTCCCTCTTGGAACCTATCTTTGCCAAATCATCAGCCGCTTGATTTTTAAGTCGGGGTATGTGATGGAGCTCTAACCCTTCATACTTCTTCTCTAACTTTCTCATTGCATTACAATAGCCAGTCATAGCCGGGCTTCTGACGTCCCACTCATCCATTACTTGATTAACCACAAAATCCGAGTCGCCGTAGACCATGAGGCGACGGACGCCGAGTGAAATGGCCATACGCAACCCCGTACAGAAGTGCTTCATGTTCAGCTTCATTGTTGGAGGAGTCAATATGAATCTGGAGAACATAGCTGAGTTTGTCACCTCGGGGGGATACCAGTACCACCGAAGCACCGGAACCATTCAGCATCTTGGATCCATCAAAGAACATGGTCCAATGCTCCAAGTGAATCAGAGTCGGCAGTTGCTGTTCGACCCATTCGGCGAGGAAATCTGCTATTGCTTGGGACTTGATAGCTTTCTTTGGCTCAAACTTGATATCCAAGGGAAGGAGTTCAATCGCCCACTTTGCCACTCGACCAGTTGCATCTCTGTTGTTCAGAATTTCTGACAAAGGTGCGTCACTGACGACTATAATGGAGTGATCAGAGAAATAATGTGCAACCTTCTTCGTGGTCATGTAAATCCCATAAACAAGCTTCTAAGAATGTGGATATCTTTGCTTGGATGGAGTCAGAACTTCAGAAACATAGTATACTGGGTGCTGAACTTTATATGCTTTTCCTTCTTCTTCCCGCTCGACCATGAGTACTGTACTAACAACTTGTCCAGTGGCTGCAATATAAAGCAGTAAAGGCTCTTTGCTGATTGGGGCAGCGAGCACCGGCTGGGTGGAAAGCAGGGCTTTGAGTTCTGCAAACGCTGCATCAGCTTCAGGAGTCCACTCGAACTTGTCAGGTTTCTTCATTAGTCGGTAAAGGAGTAATGCCTTTTCACCGAGGCGAGAAATGAATCAACTCAAGGCGACCAAACAACCAGTAAGCTTCTGGACATCATGCACACGCACAGGGCGCTTCATTCGGAGTATGGCACCAACTTTCTCTAGGTTCGTGTCGATCCCTTGTTCGGAAACAAGGAAGCCGAGTAACTTTCCACCAGGAACTCCGAATGTGCACTTTGATGGGTTAAGCTTGATATCATACCTTCTCAGGTTGGCAAAGGTTTCAGCAAGGTCAGCCAGCAGGTTGGAACCTTTACGTGACTTGACCACAATGTCATCCATGTATGCTTCCACATTCCGACCGATTTGAGTGAGCAGACACTTCTGAATCATCCTCATGAATGTGGCTCTAGCGTTCTTGAGACCGAATGGCATGGTGACATAACAAAAACACCCGAATGGAGTGATGAAAGCTGTTTTTATCTCATCGGGTCCATACAGTCGGATCTGATGGTACTCAGAATAGGCGTCTAGAAAAGACAAATGCTCACACCCTGTAGTCGAGTCGACAATCTGGTCGATGCGGGGGAGAGGAAAATGATCTTTTGGGCAGGCCCGATTGATATGCTTGAAGTCAATGCACATGCGAAGTGAGTCGTCCTTCTTGGGGACCATGACAACATCGGCCAGCCACTCGGAGTGGTAAATCTCTCGGATGAACTCAGCTGCCAGGAGCCGAGCCACTTCCTCACCAATTGCTTTTTTCTTCTGTACGGCGGACCGTCGAAGATGTTCCTTGACTGGTTTTACTTTCGGGTCGACTCACAAACGATGCTCAGCCAGTCCACTGGGTACACCCGGCATGTCAGAAGGTTTCCATGCAAAGATGTCCCAGTTCTCATGGAGGAACTGGATGAGCGCTTCTTCCTATTTGTTGTCGAGCGATGTTGAGATATGAGTAGGAGCAGCATTAGGATCGGTCGGGTGAATATGAATCGGCTTGGTTTCACCGGACGACTGAAATGCAGAATCTGTGGCAGGCTTCTTGGAGCGCAGCAAATCACTCAGATCTGCATTTTTCCGGTATTCTTGCATTTTGACTGCTGCTATTTGTGCATCGGCAATTTTTGAGCCCTTCTGGAAGCACTCTTCTGCCTTCTGCCGATTGCTAGTGATAGTGATCACTCCTTTGGGACCAGAAATTTTCAATTTGAGGTACACATAACATGGTCGAGCCATGAAATGTGCATAGGGAGGCCTACCCAGAATATCATGGTAAGCACTCTGGAAATCCACTACTTCAAATATCAACTTTTCCTTGCGGTAATTCTTGGAATCACCAAAAACCACATCAAGGGTGATTTGCAGAGTGATTCAGCCTTCTTGCCAGGTATAACGCCATGGAAACTCATATTGCTTTCACTAAGCTTGGACATCGGAATGCCCATTCCCTTCAAGGTTTCAGCATAAAGGATATTCAGGCCGCTACCACCATCCATTAGCACTTTGGTCAGTCGAGTGCCTTCAACAACTGGGTCGACCACCAACGCTTGCCTTCCAGGGGTGGCTATACGCACTGGGTGATCAGACTGGTTGAATGTGATGGCAGTCTGAGACCACTTCAAATAACTGGGTGTTGCTAGAGCAACCATCTTTACTTCTCTGTTCATAACTTTCAGTCGACTTTTGCTCTCCACATCGGCAAAAATCACCAGAGTGGAATTGACATTGGGAAAACCATCGTCATCTTCTTCCTTATCCTCATCCTTGTCCAACTCCTTTTCCTTCTCACTGGGTTGCTTTTCTCAGAACTACTGGATCAAAACTCGGCACTATCGAGTGGTATGTTTAGGATAAATCAGATTACCCTCTTCATTGTAATTGATGTGAATGTGACATGGCAAATCCAACACATCATTTCCGTCTTGATTTTTCACTTTCTTGTGGGTCTAGGGCCCTTTGGGCTTCCCCTTGAACTTTCCTTGAGCCACGACTAAGGCTTCACCAGGAGTAGCTGGCTCGGCCTTGCGCTTCTGTTTCCGACTGGAATTCCCTCCTTCGGTTTCCTGGGCGACTATTTTGTGCTTGCCACTCCGGAGTCGGTCTTCTTCTTTGCCGTTAGCGTATTTGGTGGCAATCTCCATCATACGAGTCAAGGACATATCCCTGTCCGACCGAATTGCAGATTCAACTCTCGATACTTAACGCCTTCTTTGAAGGCACAAACTACTTGGTGATCTGACACATTCTCCACTATATGGTGCAATGTGATCCATCTCTGGATATAGTCTCTCAGGGTTTCATTCGGTTTTTGCACACAATGCTACAATTCTGTCAACCCCGCTGGTCGTTTGCAAATACCTTCAACAGTCCTAACAAACACTCTGGCGAGTTCCTCCCAACTGAATATACTGCCAGGTGCTTACTGGTTCAACCATGCTCTGGCCGAGCCTTCCAACATCAGAGGAAGGTGCTTTGTGGCCACTTTATCATTGCCACCACCAATTTGTACAGCCAATCGGTAGTCTTCAAGCCAACTGTCAGGCTTAGACTCACCAGTAAACTTGCTGACTCCAGTCGCCAACCTAAAGTTGGGAGGAATCACTGCGACCCTGATGGCTCTGCTGAAACACTCGGGACCTGAAACGTGCACTCTGCTGCTAGTCGGGTAATCTCTGTCATGGCCTTCTCTTTGTGCTCTGTTCCTGTCAACTAGACCTTGAATGAGAATAGATCTCGCATCAAAGCCTGGCTCCCTTGGGTCGACTTGTGTTCTTCGCTCGCCACTGTGAGGGCGTCTGTCATCATGCCGCCGAGAAACATATGACCCACTCCTCAGAGGAGGCGTGGGCACTCGACGACGGTCATCGTGGCCGAGTCGGTGATCATATTGCTCGTGGTTTCCGTACTAATCTTGCCTGTGCCCACGTCCTTCACGCCGCGGGGGTGATCTTGCGCTGTGGGCCGACTTAACTATATCTGCCATCACAGACCTGCTATGAATCCTATTCCGCGACTGAGACACTGCTGTGTTCTGCTCTCCGGCTGCTCGGACCAAGGCCCAGATCTGCATCAAACCTCTGCCAGCTTCTGACTGGGAAGGCTGAATTGACTCTGCTATTTGGGCTGCAGCTGTGAGATTTTGAATCGGAGTGCGGAATACTTGAGTTTGAGGCGGAAAAAGCTGCCATCGACTGGATTCAGGGATCCGCTGCTGAGCACGCTCGTCGAGAGCATGCTGAAGGTTCTCCAGTTGAGTGCGCTCAGCGTAGTTGTCTAGGCGCGCCTCCTCCAAGGCCCGGGCCTCGGCGGTTTCTCCAACGATAGGAGTGTGAAGCGCATCCATATTGCGGCGGCGAAGCTCTTCCCGCTGCTGCGAAGAAAGGGGCTCGGTACTCCTCGTGAACGCGCGACGGATCACCGCCGCCATCACCACTGTCATCACGAGGGAAGCCAGGAGGACTGCGTGGTCCATTGACCATCAAGACTTTCGCCGCGGGATTGCTGCTGTCGCACTCAGATGCGGTCTCAACGGAGCCAGTCGATAGGTCGAACATGCCGTCGAGAGTTTTGTCGGGCTCGATTGCCGCGACTTGTGGGGTGGACGACTGACGGGCCACCGCGTGTCTCACCCACCGCTGGAGCCGCGACCGACCGGAATGCTTGCGCCGGCGAACAGTGGGGGGCGAGGACACCATAGGAGCCGACCGATACTGGGTCGACGGCTACCGGAGAAGGACGCTGTGGACGCACACGCGAAAGTGCGTCGCCCCGCAGACGGGGAGCGCCTCGACGTCGAGTGGAGCTTCCTGAAGCCAAGCGGAGTCATCGGCAACGAAAACGAGCGCGCCGAGACGGATCTCGCGGCCCTCAGCCAGTCCACCGGCGGAAACCATGATGATGAGAATCGGAAAAAATCGCAACTCCACCAAAAAGTCGCTAAGACCCCCGCCCCAAGGTGAGCGCCAACTGTCGTGGATCTAAGACGGACAGTAGAATGGGGGGTAGGTATGAGGAGGCAAGATCCTAGCTATGGCGAAGTTGTACACACGAGTTTTACGAGTTCAGGCCCTTCGCAGAGGAAGTAACAGTCCTACGTCTCGGTGCCCAGAGGCGGTCGACTGGATTATGTGTGTGTGTGTGTGTGTTACAGGGGGTGTGAACCCTTGTCCTAGAGGAGGGGGTGGCTTATATAGAGTGTGCCAGGACCCCAGCTCCCCTCCGTTACACAGGGTTCAATGTACATAAAGATGAGGCGTTAGTGGTAATGCCAGCCTTAAATGCCTTAATGGCCTTAAAGATTACAAAGTGAACGCTCGTCCGTTGCCATTCCAGATGACTCCTGGTCTTCAATAGGTCGAGTGGATTCTTGTATGGTCGAGTGGTCGATTGGTCGAGCAACTTCAGGAAGGAGGGTTCTTCGAGTAGTTGATTAGTCGAGTGGATTGCACTCGACACCTTTGTTGGGCCCTCCCTGTGGTCTCTTGAGCTTCTTTGCTTCTATGACAGTGACCTTGCATAGGACGCATAGGTTAGGCCTATGACCCTACCCCAGGTCTATATCATCATCACCGACTATATCACCAAGTCGCGTGGTTGTCTTCTGGTCCAAGAAAAATCATCGGGAATGTTTCATTCCGTTTGGACTCCGTTTGGTATTCCTTTTCTGTGAATCTCAAAAACTAAGAAAAAACAAGAACTAGCACTGGGCTCTACGTTAATAGGTTAGTCCCAAAAATAATATAAAATAGCATATTAATGCATATAAAACATCCAAAACAGTTAATATAATAGCATGGAATAATACAAAATTATAGATATGTTGGAGACGTATCAAGCATCCCCAAGCTTAATTCCTGCTCTTCCTCGAGTAGGTAAATGATAAAAGCAGATTTTTTCATGTGGAATGCTAGCTAACATATTTATCCATGTAATTTTCTTTATTGTGAAATGAATGTTCAGATACATAAGATTCAAAACAAAAGTTTAATATTGACATAAAACAATAATACTTCAAGCATACTAACAAGGCAATTATGTCTTCTCAAAATAACATGGCCAAAGAAAGCTTATCCCTACAAAATCATATAGTCTGGCTATGCTCTATCTTCACCACACAAAGTATTTAAATCATGCACAACCCCGATGACAAGCCAAGCAATTGTTTCATACTTTTGACGTTCTCAAACTTTCTCAACTTTCACGCAATACATAAGCATGAGCCATGGACATAACACTATAGGTGGAATAAATATGGTGGTTGTGGAGAAGACAAAAAGAGGGAGATAGTCTCACATCAACTAGGCTTATCAACGGGCTATGGAGATGCCCATCAATAGATATCAATGTGAGTGAGTAGGGATTGCCATGCAACGGAAGCACTAGAGCTATAAGTTTATGAAATCTCAAAAAGAAACTAAGTGGGTGTGCATCCAACTCACTTACTCACGAAGACCTAGGGCAATTTGAGGAGGCCCATGAAAAATTCCCACTAGCATATGAAAGTGACACCATAGGAGACTCTTTATCATGAAGATCATGGTGCTAGTTTGAAGCATAAGTGTGGTAAAAGGATAGTAACATTGTCCCTTCTCTCTTTTCTCTCTCTTTTTTTCGTCTGAAGTCTCATCCCGACTTGTGTGGGAATCATAGTCTCCATCACCCTTTTCCTCACATGGGACAATGCTCTAATAAAGATCATCACACTTTTATTTACTTACAACTCAAGAATTACAGCTCAATACTAGAACAAAATATGACTCTATATGAATGCCTCCAGCGGTGTACCAGGATGTGCAACGAGTCAAGAGTGACATGTATGAAAGAATTATGAATGGTGCCTTTGCCACAAATAAGATGTCAACTACATGATCATGCAAAGCAATATGACAATGATGAAGTGTGTCATAATAAACGGAACGGTGGAAAGTTGCATGGCAATATATCTCGGAATGGCTATGGAAATGCCATAATAGGTAGGTAAGGTGGCTGTTTTGAGGAAGGTATATGGTGGGTTTAAGGTACCAGCGAAAGTTGCGCAACACTAGAGAGGCTAACAATGGTGGAAGAGTGAGAGTGCGTATAATCCATGGAATCAATATAAGCCATAAAGAAATCACATACTTATTGCAAAAAATCTATTAGTCATCAAAACAAAGTACTACGCGAATGCTCCTAGGGGGATAGATTGGTAGGAAAAGACCATCGCTCGTGCCCGACCACCACTCATAAGGAAGACAATCAAAAAATATTTCATGCCCCAACTTCGTTACATAATGGTTCACCATACGTGCATGCTACGGGACTCACAATTACTCACTAGCATGACTCTAATATCACCATCATTATATCTCAAAACAACCATAAGGAATCAAACTTCTCATAGTATTCAATGCACTTTATATTGAAGTTTTTATTATATCCCTCTTGGATGCCTATCATATTAGGACTAAATTTATAACCAAAGAAAATTACCATGCTATTTAAAGACTCTCAAAATAATATAAGTGAAGCATTAGATTTCAATAATTTCTATAAAATAAAACCACCGCCGTGCTCTAAAAAGATATAAGTGAAGCACTAGAGCAAAATTGCCTAGCTCAAAAGATATAAGTGAAGCACGTAGAGTATTCTAATAAATCACGATTCATGCATGTCCCTCTCAAAAGGTATGTACATCAAGTATGATTGTGGCAAACTAAAAAGGAAAGACTCAAATCATACAAGACGCTCCAAGCAAAACACATATCATGTGGTGAATAAAAATATAGCCTCAAGTAAAGTTACCGATAGACGAAGATGAAAGAGGGATGCCTTTCGGGGCATCCCCAAGATTAGGCTCTTGTTTGTCCTTGAATATTACCTTGGGTTGCCTTGGGCATCCCCAATCTTAGGCTCTTGCCACTCCTTATTCCATAGTCCATCAAATCCTTACCCAAAACTTGAAAACTTCACAACACAAAACTCAACAGAAAATCTCATAAGCTCCGTTAGTATAAGAAAAATAAATCACCACTTTTGGTACTGTTGTGAACTCATTATTTATTTATATTGGTGTAATATCTACAGTATTCTAACTTTTCCATGGTTCATACCCCCAATACTACCCATAGATTCATCAAAATAAGCAGACAACACATAGAAAACAGAATCTGTCAAAAGCAAAATAGTCTGTAGCAATCTATAACTCCAGAATACTTCTATAAATCCAAAAATTCTGAAAAATTAGGACAGCCTGGGAAATTTGTCTGTTAATATTCTGCAAAAAGAATCAGTATTTTATCACACTTCTGTTAAAAATGAGAATTTTTTCCTGAGCGCATAATTTTCTGTTTTTCAGCAAGATCAAATCAACTATCACCGTAAGCTATCCCAAAGGTCTTACTTGGCACAAACACTAAATAAAACACAAAAACACATCTAACCATAAGCTAGATGAATTATTTATTGCAAAACAGAACCAAAAAATATTGGGTTGTCTCCCAATAAGCGCTTTTCTTTAAAGCCTTTTAGCTAGGCATTGAGATTTCAATGATGCTCACGTGAAAGATAACAATTGAAACATGAAGAGAGCATCATGTAGCATGGGGAAAACAAGTTTAAGTATAACATACTTCCTATGCATAGGCATTATATAAGCAAACACATTATGAAGACAAGCAAAAACTAGCATATGCAAGGAATAAGAAAGAAACAATAGCAAACTCAACATAATGAGAGGTAATTTAGTAACATTAAAATTTCTACAACCATATTTTACCCTCTCATAATAATTACATGTACGATCATAATCAAATTTAACAATATAACTATCACATAAAACATGATCCACATGCATGCAAAGTTGACACTCTTCCAAAATAGTGGGATTATCATCAAATAAAGTCATGACCTCTCCAAACCCACTTTTATAAAAAAAATCATAAGACTTATCAATCTCCAAAGTAGTGGAATAATTATATCCTAAAGTTACACTCTTCCAAACCCACTTTCAATATTATAGCAAACATATTCATCATGATACTTAAATAAATTTTCAAGATTGTAAGAAGAATCACCCAAATCATGATCATTGCAACAAGTAGTCGACATAGCAAAACTAGCATCCCCAAGCTTAGGGTTTTGCATATCATTAACACAATTGACATTAATAGAATTTATAATAACATCATTGAAATCATGCTTTTCATTCAAGGAGCTATCATGAATCACTTCATAAATTTATTCTTTCAACACTTCATCACAATTTTTAGATTCACGAATTTCAAGCAAAACCTCATAAAGATAATCTAGTGCACTCAACTCACTAGCAATTGGTTCATCATAATTGTTTATTTTAAGAAGATTAGCAAGTGGATGAGGATCCATGTCAATAGATTTTTAGCAAGCGAAGATGAAACCAAATAGAAGGCACATGGCAACACAAGCAAACATAAGATTGAACAAGAAAAAGGCAAACAAAAAAGAGGGCGAATAAAAAGGAAAATCTTTTTCAAAACTCGTTTAGAAGTGGGGGAGTGGAAAACGAGAGGCAAATGGTGAATAATGTAATGGAAGATATGAGAGTTTTATGATGGGTACTTGCTATGTCTTGACTTGGCGTAGATCTCCCTGGCAACGGTGCCAGAAATTCTTCCTGCTACTTCTTGAGCTTGCGTTGGCTTTTTCCTTGAAGAGGAAAGGGTGATGCAACAAAGTAGAGATAAGTATTTCCTTTAGATAGAGAACCAAGGTATCAATCCAGTAAGAGAAAATGCACAAATCACCAATACCTACACAAACAATCAAAGAACTTGCACCCAACATGATAAAGGGGTTGTCAATCCCTTTACGATCACTTGCAAAAGTGAGATCGGATAGAGATAAATAAAACTAAACAAATGATAAAGTAAGTATTTTTTGGGTTTTTTGGGTTTATAGACCACAAAGTAAAAGGTTGCAAAATAATAGATCGTAAACTAATACGATGGAAAATAGAAGATCAGAAACATATATGATGGAAAATACAACCCGGGGGGCATAGGTTTCACTAGAGGCTTCTCTCAAGATAGCAAATAATACAGTGGGTGAACAAATTACTGTCGAGCAATTGATAGAAAAGCGCAAAGTTATGACGATATCTAAGGCAATGATTATGAAATATAGGCATCACGTCCATGTCAAGTAGACCAAAACAATTCTGCATCTACTACTATTACTCCACACATCGACCGATTCTTGCCTGCATCTAGAGTATTAAGTTCATGAAGAACAGAGTAACGCATTAAGTAAGATGACATGATGTAGAGGAATAAACTCAAGCAATATGATGTAAACCCCATCTTTTTATCCTCGATGGCAACAAAACAATACATGCCTTGCTACCGCTACTGTTACTAGGAAAGGACACTGCAAGATTGAACCCAAAGCTAAGAACTTCTCCCATTGCAAGAAAGATCAATCTAGTAGGCCAAACCAAAATGATAATTCGAAGACACTTGCAAAGATAACCAATCATACATAAAAGATTTCAGAGAAGAATCAAATATTGTTCATAGATAGACTTGATCATAAATCCACAATTCATTGGATCTCGAGAAACACACCGCAAAAGAAGATTACATCGGATGGATCTCCAAGAACATCGAGGAGAACATGGTATTGAGAATCAAAGGAGAGAAGAAGCCATCTAGCTACTAGCTATGGACCCGTAGGTCTGAGGTAAACTACTCATGCTTCATCAGAAGGGCAATAGAGTTGATGTAGAAGCCCTCTGTGATCGAATCACCCTCCGGAAGGGTGCCGAAAAGGTACCTTGATGGGATCTCACGGGTATAGAAGGTTGAGGCGGTGGAAAAATGTTTTCGTGGATGCCTTTGGTGGCTTGGGGATATTTCGGAATATATAGACGAAAGAATTAGGCCAGGAGGGTCACAGGGGGCCCACAAGGGTGGGGGGCGCGCCCTACCCCCCTGGGCGCGCCCTCCGTCCTTGTGGCCGCCTTGTGGCCTCTCCAACTTCATCTCCAAGTCTCCTGGTTGTCGTCTGGTCCAAGAAAAATTATCGCAAAGGTTTCATTCGTTTGGACTCCATTTGGTATTCCTTTTCTGCAAAACTCAAAAACAAGGAAAAAACAGGAACTGTCACTGGGCTCTAGGTTAATAGGTTAGTCCCAAAAATAATATAAAATAGAATATTAATGCATATAAAACATTAAAAATAGATAATATAATAGCATGGAACAATAAAAATTATAGATACGTTGGAGACATATCAATGAAGTGCTTAATTTTAAACAAAGGGGAGTGCTACCTCTTGAGCACTGCGTTAGTTTTCCCTTGAAGAGGAAAGGGTGATGCAGCAAAGTAGCGTAAGTATTTCCCTTAGTTTTTGAGAACCAAGGTATCAATCCAGTAGGAGGGCACACGCAAATCCCTCGTACCTACACAAACAAATAAGAACCTCGCAACCAACGCGATAATGGGGTTGTCAATCCCTTCACGGTCACTTACGAGAGTGAGATCTGATAGAGATGATAAGATAATATTTTTGGTATTTTTATGATAAAGATTAAAAGTAAAGATTGCAAAATAAAAGGTAATAGAAATAGCTTGTTGACGGGAGATAAATATAATAGAGAATAGACCTGGGGGCCATAGGTTTCACTAGTGGCTTCTCTCAAGATAGCATAAGTATTACGATGGGTGAACAAATTACTGTCGAGCAATTGATAAAAAAGAGAATAATTATGAGAATATCTAGGCATGATCATGTATATAGGCATCATGTCCATGACAAGTAGACCGACTCCTGCCTGAATCTACTACTATTACTTCGCACATCGACAGCTATCCAACATGCATCTATAGTATTATGTTCGTAAGAACAGAGTAACGCTTTAGGTAAGATGACATGATGTACGAGGATAAACTCAAGCAATATGATATAAACCCCATCTTTTTATCCTCGACGGCAACAATACAATACGTGTCGTTTCCCTTTCTGTCACTGGGATCGAGCACCGCAAGATTGAACCCAAAGCTAAGCACTTCTCCCATTGCAAGAAACATCAATCTAGTAGGCCAAACCAAACTGATAATTCGAAGAGACTTGCAAAGATAACCAATCATACATAAAAGATTCCAGAGAAGAATCAAATATTGTTTATAGATAGACTTGATCATAAACCCACAATTCATCGGATCTCGACAAACACACCACAAAAAGAGTTACATCAAATATATCTCTAAGAAGATCGAGGGGAACTTTGTATTGAGATCCAAAGAGAGAGAAGAAGCCATCTAGCTAATAGCTATGGACCCGAAGGTCTGAAGTAAACTACCCACACATCATCGGAGAGGCCATGGAGTTGATGTAGAGGCCCTCCGTGATCGATGCCCCCTTCGGCGGAGCTCCGGAAAAGGCCCCAAGATGGGATCTCTTGGGAAGGTTGCGGTGATGGAAATAGGGTTTCGTGATGCTCTTGGATTGTTTTTAGGGTATATGAGTATATATAGGAGGAAGAAGTAGGTCGGTTGAGCCATGAGGGGCCCACGAGGGGGAGGGCGCGCCCAGGGGGGTAGGCGCGCCCCCTGCCTCGTGGACTCCTTGTTGATTTCTTGACGTCCACTCCAAGTCCTCTGGATCACGTTTGTTCCCAAAATAACTCTCCCAAAGGTTTCATTCCATTTGGATTCTGTTTGATATTCCTTTTCTGCGAAACACTGAAACAGGCAAAAAAATAGCAATTTGCATCGGCCCTTGGGTTAGTTGGTTAGTCCCAAAAATAATATAGAAGTGTAAAATAAAGCCCATTAACATCCAAAACAGATAATATAATAGCATGGAACAATCAAAAATTATAGATACGCTGGAGACGTATCAAGCATCCCCAAGCTTAATTCCTGCTCGTCCTCGAGTAGGTAAATGATAAAAACAGAATTTTTGATGTGGAATGCTACCTAGCATATTTCTCAATGTAATTCTCTTTATTGTGGCATGAATATTCAGATCCAAAAGATTAAAGATAAAAGTTTAATGTTGACATAAAAATAATAATACTTCAAGCATACTAACTAAGCAATTATGTCTTCTCAAAATAACATGGCAAAAGAAAGTTATCCCTACAAAATCATATAGTCTTGCTATGCTCTATCTTCACCACACAAAGTATTTAAATCATGCACAACCCTGATGACAAGCCAAGAAATTGTTTCATACTTTTAATGTTCTCAAACTTTTTCAATCTTCACGCAATACATGAGCGTGAGCCATGGACATATCACTATATGTGGAATAGAATGGTGGTTGTGAGGAAGACAAAAAAAGAGAAGATAGTCTCACATCAACTAGGCGTATCAAAGGGCTATGGAGATGCCCATCAATAGATATCAATGTGAGTGAGTAGGGATTGCCATGCAACGGATGCACTAGAGCTATAAGTGTATGAAATCTCAAAAAGTAACTAAGTGGGTGTGCAGCCAACTTGCTCGCTCACGAAGACCTAGGGCATTTTGAGGAAGCCCATCATTGGAATATAAAAGCCAAGTTCTATAATGAAAAATTCCCACTAGTATATGAAAGTGTCAAAATAAGAGACTCTCTATCATGAAGATCATGGTGCTACTTTGAAGCACAAGTGTGGAAAAAGGATAGCAACATTGTCCCTTCTCTCTTTTTCTCTCATTTTTTAATTTGGGCCTTCCCTTTTTTTATGGCCTCTTTTTTTTAACTTTATTTTTCGTCCGGAGTCTCATCCCGACTTGTGGGGGAATCATAGTCTCCATCATCCTTTCCTCACATGGGAAAATGCTCTAATAATGATGATCATCATACTTTTATTTACTTACAACTCAAAGAATTACAACTCAATACTTAGAAGAAAATATGACTCTATGTGAATGCCTCCGGCGGTGTACCGGGATATGCAATGAATCAAGAGTGACATGTATGAAAGAATTATGAACGATGGCTTTGCCACAAATACGATGTCAACTACATGATCATGCAAAGCAATATGACAATGATGAAGCGTGTCATAATAACGGAACGGTGGAAAGTTGCATGGCAATATATCTTGGAATGTTTATGGAAATGCCATAATAGGTAGGTATTGTGGCTGTTTTGAGGAAGGTATATGGTGGGTTTATGGTACCGGCGAAAGTTGCGTGGTACTAGAGAGGCTAGCAATGGTGGAAGGGTGAGAGTGCGTAAATCCGCGGACTCAACATTAGTCATAAAGAACTCACATACTTATTGCAAAAATCTATTAGTTATCGAAACAAAGTACTACGCGCATGCTCCTAGGGGGATAGATTGGTAGGAAAAGACCATCCCTCGTTCCCGACCGCCACTCATAAGGAAGACAATCAATAAATAAGTCATGCTCCGACTTCATCACATAACGGTTCACCATACGTGCATGCTACGGGAATCACAAACTTTAGAACAAGTATTTCTCAAAATCAAAACTACTCAACTAGCATGACTCTAATATCACCATCTCCATATCTCAAAACAATCATCAAGTATCAAACTTCTCATAGTATTCAATGCACTTTTTATGATAGTTTTTATTATACCCATCTTGGATGCCTATCATATTAGGACTAAATTCATAATCAAAGAAAATTACCATGCTATTCTAAAGGACTCTCAAAATAATATAAGTGAAGCATGAGAGATCAATAATTTCTATAAAATAAAACCACCACCATGCTCTAAAATATATAAGTGAACCACTAGAGCAAAATTATCTAACTCAAAAGGTATAAGTGAAGCACATAGAGTATTCTAATAAATTCAGATTCATGTGTGTCTCTCCCAAAAGGTGTGTACAACAAGGATGATTGTGGTAAATTAAAAAGCAAAAACTCAAATCATACAAGATGCTCCAAGCAAAACACATATCATGTGGTGAATAAAAATATAGCTTCAAGTAAAGTTACCGATGGACGAAGACGAAAGAGGGGATGCCTTCCGAGGCATCCCCAAGCTTAGGATTTTGGTTGTCCTTGTATTTTACCTTGGGGTGCCTTGGGAATCCCCAATCTTAGGCTCTTGCCACTCCTTGTTCCATAATCCATCAAATCTTTTCCCAAAACTTGGAAACTTCACAACACAAAACTTAAAAGAAAATCTCGTGAGCTCCGTTAGTAAAAGAAAACAAACCACCACTTCAAGGTACTTTAATGAACTCATTATTTATTTATATTTGTGTTAAACCTAGTGTATTCCAACTTTTATATGGTTCATAAACTCTATTACAAACCATAGATTCATCAAAATAAGCAAACAACACACGAAAAACAGAATCTGTCAAAAATAGAACAATCTGTAGTAATCTATAGGTTTCGAATACTTCTGGAACCACAAAAATATTCTACAATAAATTGCTCGACGTGAGGAATTTATCTATTAATCATATGCAAAAAGAATTAACTAAATATTACTTTCTAGTAAAAAGTGGCAGCAAATCTCGTGAGTGCTAAAGTTTCTGCTTTTACAGCGAGATCGCAAAGACTTTCCCCAAGTCTTCCCAAAGGTTCTACTTGGCACAAACACTAATTACAAGCATAAAACCACATCTAAACAGAGGCTAGATGAATTATTTATTACTAAACAGAATCAAAAAGCAAGAAACAAAAATAAAATTGGGTTGCCTCCCAACAAGTGCTATCATTTAACGCGCCTAGCTAGGCATAAAAGCAAGGATAGATCTAGGTATTGTCATCTTTGGTATGCAATCCATAAGTGGCTCTCATAATAGATTCATAAGGTTATTTAATTTTATTTCTAGGAAAGTTTTCCATGCCCTTCCTTAATGGAAATTGGAATCTAATATTCCCTTCTTTCATATCGATAATTGCACCAATCGTTCTAAGGAAAGGTCTACCAAGAATAATAGGACATGAAGGATTGCAATAAATATCAAGAACAATGAAATCTACCGGCACATAATTCCTATTTGCAACAATAAGAACATCATTAATTCTTCCCATAGGTTTCTTAATGGTGGAATCCACAAGATGCAAGTTTAAAGAACAATCATCAAATTCACGGAAACCTAGCAAATCACACAAAGTTTTAGGAATCATGGAAACATTAGCACCCAAATCACATAAAGCAAAGCATTCATGATCTTTAATTTTAATTTTAATAGTAGGTTCCCACTCATCATAAAGTTCTCTAGGGATAGAAACTTCCAATTCAATCTTTTCTTCATAAGATTGCATTAAAGCATCAACGATATGTTTAGTAAAAGCTTTGTTTTGACTATAGGCATGTGGAGAATTTAGCATGATTGCAACAAGGAAATACAATCTATTAAAGAACAATTATCATAATTAAATTCCTTGAAATCCAAGATAGTGGGTTCATTGCTATTTAAAGTTTTGACCTCTCCCATCCCACTTTTATCAATTTTTGCATCAAGATATAAAAACTCCGAATCATTGGTACGCCTTTTAACTAAAGTTGACTCATCTCCAGTCCCATCATTATCAAGATTCATATTGCAAAACAAAGATTTAATAGGGGACACATCGATAACTTTTAGATCTTCATCATTATTATCATGGAAACTAGAAGAACACACTTTCACAAAGCAATCTCTTTTAGCATGCATCCTAGCGGTTCTTTCTTTGCACTCATCAATGGAAATTCTCATAGCTTTGAGATACTCATTGATATCATGCTTAGGAGGAATAGATCTAAGTTTTAATGAATCAACATCAAGAGAAATTCTATCCAGGTTCCTAGCCAACTCATCAATCTTAGACAATTTTTCATCAAATCAAAGCATTGAAACTCTTTTGCGAACTAATAAATTCTTTAATATTAGATTCAAAATCAGAGGGCATCTTATTATAATTTCCATAAGAATTGTTTTTGGAATTATCATAATTATTAGAGGAATTACTAGGAAACGGCCTAGGATTAAAATTACCTCTTTACGCGTTATTACCAAAATTGTTCCTACCAACAAAAGTCACATCCATAGATTCATTATTATTCTCAATCAAAGTAGACAAAGGCATATCATTAGGATCAGAAGAAACACTCTTATTAGCAAACAATTTCAGAAGTTCATCCATCTTTCCACTCAAAACATTGATTTCTTCTATAGCATGCACCTTTTTATTAGTAGATCTTTCAGTATGCCATTGAGAATAATTAACCATAATATTATCTAGGAGTTTAGTAGCTTCTCCTAAAGTGATTTCTATAAAAGTGCCCCCCGCGGACGAATCTAAAAGATTTCTAGAAGCAAACTTCAATCCGGTATAATTTTTTTGTATAATCATCCAAAGATTCAAACCATGTGTAGGGTAATTACGTATCATTAATTTCATCCTCTCCCAAGCTTGTGCAACATGTTCGTGGTCAAGTTGTTTAAAATTCATAATATCGTTTCTAAGAGTGATGATCTTAGCGGGAGGAAAATACTTAGAGATAAAGCATCTTTGCACTTATTCCATGAATCGATACTATTTTTAGGCAAAGACGGAAACCAAGTTTTAGCACGATCCCTAAGAGAAAACGGGAATAGCTTCAGTTTAACAATATCATTACCCACACCTTTCTTCTTTTGCATATCACATAGATCAACAAAGTTGTTTAGATGGGTAGCGTCATCTTCACTAGGAAGGCCGGAAAATGGATCTTTCATGACAAGATTCAGCAAAGCAGCATTAATTTTACAAGATTCAGCATCGGTAAGAGGAGCAATTGGAGTGCTAATAAAATCATTATTGTTGGTATTGGGAAAATCACACAATTTAGTATTATCTTGAGCCATCGTGACAAGCAAGCAATCCAACACACAAGCAAACAAGAAACAAGCAAAAAGAGACGAACTAGAAAAGAGAAGGGGAACGGAAAAAGAGGGCGAATAAAACGGCAAGGGTGAAGTGGGGGAGAGGAAAACGAGAGGCAAATGGCAAATAATGTAATGCGAGGGATAAGAGTTTGTTATGGGTACTTGGTATGTCTTGAATTGTGCGTAGACTCACTCGCAACGGCGCCAGAAATGCTTCTTGCTACCTCTTGAGCACCGCGTTGGTTTTCCCTTGAAGAGGAAAGGGTGATGCAGCAAAGTAGCGTAAGTATTTCCCTCAGTTTTTGAGAACCAAGGTATCAATCCAGTAGGAGGCCACACGCAAGTCCCTCGTACCTACACAAACAAATAAGAAACTCGCAACCAACGCGATAAAGGGGTTGTCAATCCCTTCACGGTCACTTATGAGAGTCAGGTCTGATAGAGATGATAAGATAAGATTTTTGGTATTTTTATGATAAAGATTTCAAGTAAAGATTGCAAAATAAAAGGTAATAAAAATAGCTTCTTGACGAGAGATAAATATAATGGAGAATAGACCCGGGGGCCATAGGTTTCACTAGTGGGTTCTCTCAAGATAGCATAAGTATTACGTTGGGTGAACAAATTACTGTCGAGCAATTGATAGAAAAGCGAATAATTATGAGAATATCTAGGCATGATCATGTATATAGGCATCACGTCCGTGACAAGTAGACCGACTCTTGCCTGCATCTACTACTATTACTCCACACATCGACCACTATCCAGCATGCGTCTAGAGTATTAAGTTCATAAGAACAGAGTAACACATTAGGTAAGATGACATGATGTACAGGGATAAACTCAAGAAATATGATATAAACCCCATCTTTTTATCCTCGATGGCAACAATACAATATGTGTCGTTTCCTTTTCTGTCATTGGGATCGAGCACCGCAAGATTGAACCCAAAGCTAAGCATTTCTCCCATTGCAAGAAAGATCAATCTAGTAGGCCAAACCAAAATGATAATTCGAAGAGGCTTGCAAAGATAACCAATCATACATAAAAGATTTCAGAGAAGAATCAAATATTGTTCATAGATAGACTTGATCATAAACCCACAATTCATCGAATCTCGACAAACACACCGCAAAAAGAGTTACATCAAATAAATCTCCAAGAAGATCGAGGAGAACTTTGTATTGACATCCAAACAGAGAGAAGAAGCCATCTAGCTAATAACTATGGACCTGAAGGTCTGAAGTAAACTACTCACAGATCATCGGAGGGGCCATGGAGTTGATGTAGAGGCCCTCCGTGATCGATGCCCCCTCCGGCGGGGCTCCGGAAAAGGCCCCAAGATGGGATCTCTTGGGTATAGAAGGTTGCAACGGTGGAAATATGGTTTCGTGGTGCTCCTGGTTGTTTTCAGGGTATATGAGTATATATAGGAGGAAGAAGTAGGTCGGTTGAGCCACGAGGGGCCCATGAGGGGGGAGGGCGCGCCCTGGGGGGGGGGGGGCAGGCGCTCCCCCTGCCTCGTGGACTCCTCGTTGATTTCTTGACGTCCACTCCAAGTCCTCTGGATCACGTTTGTTCCAAAAGGAACCCTCCCGAAGGTTTCATTCCGTTTGGATTCCGTTTGATATTCCTTTTCTGCGAAACACCGAAATAGGCAAAAAACAGCAATTTGCACTGGGCCTTGGGTTAGTAGGTTAGTCCCAAAAATAATATAAAAGTGTAAAATAAAGCCCATTAATATCCAAAACAGATAATATAATAGCACGGAACAATAAAAAATTATAGATACGTTGGAGATGTATCAGGGAGGATAAAGTTTAGAAGATGCTTGGTATATGATTTGCTATGCTCAAAATAGATCAACTCGTAAGCAATCCACCACCATTCTTCTTTGCAACTTTTATGTGTGTGTTATTACTTGGTATAGATTTGTGCTTGACATTATTACCGGAGGGAATTTCTTGAGTAGTCACACTATGGATGCTTTCAATTCTATGGGAAATTTAGTAGGATCACCACCTATTTCTATTAATGAAACAACATTGACTTTAGAACACGTTATGCAAAGATTGGAGGCTATTGAAAATAAAATGCCTACTATAGAATATATTGAAAATCTAGATAAAAATAGCCATTATCAGGTAACTCGATTTGGATCAAAGGTAGGAGCTACATTGAAGATGCTAAAATAGAAGGAACCAATAATTAATGAGAGAATAGGACAAAGCCCCTCTGGAATTGATAAGTTGGAAGAAGTTATTAATAATTTGGGTTTCACTTTTTCTTTCATTCAAACTATTAAGAGAACTCCTCCTAGTAAGAATTCTAGATTCATTTATGTTTCTAAGAATATATGTGCACCACCTAGTAATGGAGAAGACCTTGGAATGATTAGTGTGCACCACAACTTCGTTGATTTGATAAAGGAACCCCTTATTGAAAATAATCTTCTTAATTTTGTTCCTAGGAGCGTTATAATTAAAGATATGTTTGCTAGACCTCATAGGAAGCATGTATGTGTAATCGAGGAGTTGGAAAAAGGATGACAATACTTGAAACTATGCATTACACCTAGATAGGGGCGTAAAACAACAACGCTTCTAGGAGGTAACCCAATAGTTACCTTATTTTTCTTGTTTTCTTTTCTGTTTTTTTGTCCACACAATTATGCTACTATTATGATTATGTTTCTTTTTTTAATTAGTATTTGTGCCAAGTAAAGCCTTTGGGGTGATTTAGTTGATAGTTGACTTGATTCTGTGAAGAAATAGAAAGTTTTGCTTTGAGTGCGTGAATTTTCATAAATCACTGGCGTGGGGCCTGAGTGAGCTGAGTGGTCGGCTGACGGTGTCCTGGACTAGGGGGTACTCACCACGTCGTCTCCCGAACAGGTGGATCGGGCCGAGGACCCCCATGGCAGTTTACTCAAGGGCCACTTCGGGCAGCCCATGCCGCATTCAAGGAATATTCCACAAGACTTGATGATCAAGACATAGACTCCTCTCCACCAACGTATTCGACTAGGACTCTTGTTATCCTAGGCCTCCGATACATTATATAAGCCGAGGCCAGGCTAGTCTATAGATCATTATGAAATTATTCATCATACCCTCAGGTTTTAGACCACAACATATGATCTCGTGATAGATCAACTCTATACTTGATACTCCATCAATATAAACAAAAGCAGGACGTAGGATTTTACCTCCATCAAGAGGGCCCGAACCTGGGTAAAACATCATCTCCTTTGTTCTTGTTACCATTGATCTGAGAATCCGCAGCTCGGGACCCCCTACCACGAGATCTGCCGGTTTTGACACCGACAATGGTGCCTTCATTGAGAGTTTTGCTGTGTGATCAGCAAAAGATCAATGGCTCGCCTGCAGATCAACGGCGACATCAGCGTCTTCGTCACCGGCTCGACTGATCACCTTGGCTTGACAAAGGACTGTGCCCTGCCTCCAATCATGATGTTCGTACGAGGGCCTTCATCAACGTCAACTCCGGTCTCTATCATGATCATGGAGGAATCATACATGGAACTCGGGGGCTCAACATCAACATTGCCCTCGGGCGACCGTGTTGTTTTTCCAAACAGCGAACTTGTATCTGCTACCACCACCTCCTCAAGAAATTATTTGACGATTCCTTTGGTGGAATTGTGCGGAATTGAGTCTACAATAACACTGTAAAATTTCGTTGCATTCTGATGGAGAAATCTTCGCCGGTCTCTGGTATACCAGAGCCCTATCGAATCTGGATGGGAATCTGGACAAGTTTGGAGCGTGGTGTCCAGCATCTAGATCGGACATCCTTTGGAAGATCCAATCGTTGATTGGCTGCATAATTCCTATATCTGCCACCTCTCAAAATTTCAGCTCGATCCAACCGTGCAAACTCCGGGAACCTTCCAATTAGTGCATCATTTTTTGGATCTGTTTTCTGCACGAATACGAATCCGACCTGAGTTCATCTTTCTTCATGAAAGGGATATTGGACAACCTTTTTGGAAGAATCTCTTTGTAGGATATTGTGTTTTGTTTATGAACACATGCTCAAAATTTTTGCTCTTTTTCGGAGGTAATCTTCGCCTTCACGCTGGTGTCAAACCAGGCTTTACTCCACGTCTGCCGACCTGCGCTAGACAGATCGTCGCTTCATCGAGCCGAGCCCAACCTTATCGGATCATCATCTCGGCACGCCGAACAAGTGTTCGACATCACGAATACTAAATTATCACCAACACCATCTCCCCACGGATTGCATGGGTCAGGCACGCCGACATCGTCGCTCGGTTACTTCATCAATCCGGCTTTCACCGCGTCACAAGTTATGACCAGGGTCGGCATGGCCGCACTGTTGCTTCTTCAAGCTGATGTCCATCACGCCGAACTGCTTCAATACCTCGGCTGACATGGCAGTGATACGTCTCCGTCGTATCTACTTCTCCAAACACTTTTGCCCTTGTTTTGGACTCTAACTTGCATGATTTGAATGTAACTAATCCGGACTGACACTGTTTTCAGCAGAATTGCCATGGTGCTATTTTTGTGCAGAAATAAAAAATACTGGAAGAAAGATCCACGTCAGGGGGCCCACACCCTGTCCACGAGGGTGGGGGCGCACCACCTGCCTCGTGGGCCCCCTGACGCTCCACCGACCTCAACTCCAACTCCATATATTCGTGTTCGGGGAGAAAAAAATCAGAGAGAAGGATTCATCGCGTTTTACGATACGGAGCCACCGCCAAGCCCTAAACTCTCTTGGGAGGGCTGATCTGGAATCCGTTCGGGGCTCTGGAGAGGGGAATCCGCCGCCATCGTCATCATCAACCTTCCTCCATCACCAATTTCATGATGCTCATCACCGTGCGTGAGTAATTCCATCATAGGCTTGCTGGACGGTGATGGGTTGGATGAGATTTATCATGTAATCGAGTTAGTTTTGTTAGGGTATGATCCCTAGTATCCACTATGTTCTGAGGTTGATGTTGCTATGACTTTGCTATGCTTAATGCTTGTCACTAGGGCCCGAGTGGCATGATTTCAGATCTAAACCTATTATGTTTCATCAATATATGAGATTTCTGGATCCTATCTTGCAACTCTATAGTTACCTATTATGTGTTATGATCCGTTAACCCCGAAGTGACAATAATCGGGATACTTACTGGTGATGACCGTAGTTTGAGGAGTTCATGTCTTCACTATGTGTTAATGCTTTGGTCCAGTACTCTATTAAAAGGAGGCCTTAATATCCCTTAGTTTCCAATAGGACCCTGCTGCCACGGGAGGGTAGGACAAAAGGTGTCATGCAAGTTCTTTTCCATAAGCACGTATGACTATATTCAGAATACATGCCTACATTACATTGATGAACTGGAGCTAGTTCTGTGTCACCCTATGTTATAACTGTTGCATGATCGATCGCATCCGACATAATTCTCCATCACCGATCCATTGCCTACGAGCTTTCCATATATTATTCGTCGCTTATTTACTTTTCCGTTGCTACTGTTACCATCACTATAAAACCCAAAAAATTACTTTTGCTACCGTTACTTTTTTCCACTGTTACCACTACTATCATATTACTTTGATACTAAATACCTTGCTGTAGATATTAAGTTTCCAGGTGTGGTTGAATTCAAGGTTGTCAGAATCGCGGTTTTGAATCGGATCGGAGCTCTGATGGTAGAATCGTAAATCGTAGAATCTTCACTACCAGGATCGTAGAAATGTAGATTTTATGAACTAAAATTGTAGAATCAGATGGGTAAGTTTGGATCATAAAGTCGTAGAATCGTATAACAGAATCACGATTCTAACAACCTTGGTTGAATTGAAAACTCAGCTGCTAATACTTGAGAATATTCTTTGGCCCCCCTTGTGTCGAATCAATAAATTTGGGTTGAATACTCTACCCTCGAAAACAGTTGCGATCCCCTATACTTGTGGGTTATCAAGAACATTTTCTGGCACCGTTGCCGGGGAGCATAGCTCTATTCTTTGAGTGACTTAGGATTTATATCTGCTTATCATTATGAAGAACTTGAAAGATCAAAGAACCAAGATTTTTCCCTCAACTGCGAGGGGAGGTAAGTAACTGCCATCTAGCTCTGCACTTGATTCACCTTCTGTTTTGAATAAGCTTGCGACACCTAAACCTGCTTCTGCTATTAATTCTGATATGTCGCATTTTATTGATGATGCCACTTCTGCTTTGCATGATACTTATGATGAAACTACTTCTATGCTTGATACTACTGTGCCACTTGGTGAATTTCTTGATGAACAACTTTCTAGGGCTAGAGACAATGAAATTATTGAAACTGATAATATTGATAAAAGTGATGATGAAGATTCTCCCCCTAGATATGAATTGCCTATTGTGCCCGAGGGTTATGTTATGGATGAAGAAACTGCTAGAGACTTTCTTGCCTGCAATGATAGAAGTGATCTTGAGAAACTATTAGCTAAGCTTAAAGAAAAATCTCTGAATGCTAGAATGAAATATGATCCTGCTTATGCTACTTCACCTATCTTTATTATTGATAAGGATTATGATTTCTCTATTGATCCTGATATAATTACTTTGGTTGAATCTGATCCTTTCTATGGCTATGAATCTGAAACTGTTGTGGCACATCTTAATAAATTAAATGATATAGCTACCCTGTTCACGAATGATGAGAAAACTCGCTACTATTATATCCTTAAATTATTTCCGTTCCCATTAAAGGGTCATGCTAAGATATGGTTTAATTCTCTTGATCCTGGTTGTGTGCGTAGTCCCCAGGATATGATTTATTACTTCTCTGCTAAATATTTCCCTGCTCATAAGAAACAAGCTGCCTTAAGGGAAATATATAATTTTGTGCGAATTGAAGAAGAGAGCCTCCCACAAGCTTGGGGGAGGCTTCTCCAATTACTTAATGCTTTGCCTGATCATCCTCTCAAGAAAAATGAAATACTTGATATCTTTTATAATGGACTAACCGATGCTTCCAAAGATTACCTGGATAGTTGTGTTGGTTGTGTTTTTAGGGAAAGAACTGTTGATCAAGCTGAAATTCTATTGAATAATATGTTGACCAATGAAAATAATTGGACACTTCCTGAACCAACTCCTAAGCCAACTCCGAAGAAAAGGGGTATTCTATTTCTCAATCTTGAAGATATGCAAGAGGCAAATAAATCTATGAAAGAAAAAGGTATTAAAGCTGAAGATGTTAAGAATTTACCTCCTGTTGAATAAATGCATGGTCTTAATTCATCACCTATTGAAGAAACACACGGTCTCGATAACCCGGCATAGGTAGTAAAGGTAAATTCTCTCTATAGATATGATAAAGCTGAAATCCCTCCTGCTAAGTTTGCTAGCCAATGTTTGGATGAATTTGATAACTTTATGGTTAAGCAAGAAGATTTTAATGCTTACTTTGGTATACAATTGAAACATAATGCTTATATGATTGAACACTTGAGTGATTATATGGCTAGTGTTAAAGGTGAACTTAAACTTATTAGTAAACATGCTTCTATGGTTACCACTCAAGTAGAACAAGTACTTAAAGCTCAGAATGATTTGCTGAATGAATTAAATAATAAGAAGCATGTAATGCTGTTAGAGTTTTGACTTGAGGTGGTAAAATAACTCAGGAACCTTTGTATCCTGAGGGCCATCCTAAGAGAATTGAGAAAGATTCTCAGAGAGCTAATGTAGATGTACCTAGTCCTTCTAAAAGGAAGAAAAATAAAAATGATAGGACTTTGCATGCTTCTAGTGAACTTGTTATTGACACACCTGAGAATCCCAATGATATTTCTATTTCTGATGCTGAAACACAATCTGGTAATGAACATGAACCTAGTGATAATGTTCAAGATGATGCTCAACCTAGTAATGATAATGATGTAGAGATTGAACTTGCTGTTGATCTTGATAACCCACAATCAAAGAATCAACGTTATGATAAGAGAGACTTTGTTGCTAGGAAGCACGGTAAAGAAAGAGAACCATGGGTTCAGAAACACATGCCTTTTCCTCCTAAACCATCCAAGAAAAAGGATGATGGGGATTTTGAGCGCTTTGCTGAAATGATTAGACCTATCTTTTTGCGTATGCGTTTGACTAATATGCTTAAAATGAATCATTATGCTAAGTATATGAAAGATATTGTTACAAATAAGAGAAAGATACCGGAAGCTGAAATTTCCACCATGCTTGCTAATTATACTTTTAAGGGTAGAATAGCAAAGAAACTTGGAGATCCAGGAGTACCAACTATACCATGCTCCATTAAAAGAAACTATGTTAAAACTTCTTTATGTGATATTGGAGCTGGTGTTAGTGTTATGCCTCTCTCTTTATATCATAGACTTGATTTGAATAAGTTGACACCTACTGAATATCTTTGCAAATGGCTGATAAATCAACTACTATACCTGTCGGTGTTTGTGAGGATGTGCCTGTTGTGGTTGCAAATGTTACTATTTTAACGGACTTTGTTATTCTTGATATTCCCGAGGACGATAGTATGTCTATTATTATTGGAAGACCCTTTTTGAATACTGCAGTGGCTGTTATTGACTGCAACAAAGACAATGCCACTTTTCATGTTAATGGTAATGAGCATACAGTACACTTTCCGAGGAAACAACCTTAAGTCCACAGTATCAACTCTATTGGAAAAAAATTCAACAATTACTATTGGAGTTTTTGAATTTCCTCTTCCTACTGTCAAGAAGAAATATGATATTCTTATTGTTGGGGATGTGCATATCCCCGTTGAGGTAATCTAGTGTTATTCGAAAATTCTCCGGTTTCATGTTATTCGAAATGAGTTTGTTAACAAGACCTGATCAACCTTGTTATTGGATTCCTTTTGATGAGCATGAGATGGATGAAGTTAGAAAATACAACTCTCCGTACCCTCTTTTTACTTTCTGTTATTTATATTAAATAAAACAAAAATAGTATTTTCTGTCTGTTTTCTGAATTATCCATGCAACAAAAAATACCTCGAAAATAAAAGTTCTCCAAATGCCCTGAAATTCAAATATGATTTTTTCTAGAATATTTTTGAATATCTGGCACTGAAAACATAGCAGGGGGAGCAGCCACATGCCCACGAGGGTGGAGGGCGTGCCCACCCCCTGGGCGCGCCCCCTGCCTCATGGACGCCACGTGGGTCCCCTCCACTTATTCCAGCCACCACACACTCCTTCCTCCCAAAAAAATCACTAACCAGCTCAAGCACGAGTTCTAGCTCATCTTGCTGCCATTTTCGATCTCCTTGCTCAAAGCTCCATTCACAAAACTGCTTTGGGGGATTGTTCTTTGGTATGCGACTCCTCCAATGGTCCAATTAGTTTTTGTTCTAGTGCTTTACTAATTGCAAATTTCTGCTGCTTAGGTGACCCTGTTCTTGAGCTTGCATGTCAAATTTATATGGTCAAAAGTAGTTTTAATGCATGATATTGCCTCTAGGCACTTGTAGGAGTAATTGCTATCAATTTTGTTGAGTTGGGTTCACTTTTATTTTTGAGTTGCTATTTTTTTAGAAAATTTCCGAAAAAGATTAAGTGATTTTTCAGGGGCTCATCGAGCCGAAGCTCGAAGGATAAACAAAGTGAAGAGAATAAGAAGCCCAAGTATAATCTCCCTCGCACCGCGGAGGTTCGGCCGTGTGAATGGCCTTGTGATGATTTCTTGAGAGCAGCCGGGATTTATGATGATTTCTATGAGTTGGCTGAGAATGCAGGCCTCACCGCCTTCCTCCACGACCAACGCGAACAATATCTCTTACTCACCAATATCTTTGTGCAAAACTTTCATTTCCATGCTAGGAGCTCACCACCTTCAGTGGAATTTTATTTATATGATGAGTATAAGGAGATGTCACTTTGTGATTTTTGTCGGGTTTGTTTGATCCCTTTTGAGGGCAGTGTAGAGGAACCACATTGTGACGATGTGGAAGGGTTTATTGATACAATTGCTGTAGGGGAAATGAGGAAGGTTTCCGATGCAAGAATTACTAGCATACATTTTCCTGTTTTACGTTACTTTGCAATATTTGCTAGTAGATGCTTGATTGGTCGCGGAAACTGTGGCAACCTTAGTGCCCCTGATATTGTTATTTTGTGCCATGCCTTGTTCCATGATGACACATTTAGTATGGGCGCTATTGTTGCAAAGCGGTTAAATCTTAACTGTACTAAGGGCCCCATCTTGGGAGGTATCTTTGCCTCGCGCCTCGCTGCACATGTTAACATACCTATTAGGCATTATGAGAAAGAAGAAAAGTTGCCGCCTCCTGTTTTTCTAGACTATAAGAGTATGTTAGAACATGATTTTATTGTTAATAATAAGGAAAAGATGCTTAAATACAAGCTGATTTTTGATAAAAATCACCCTAAGACTATCACTTTGCCTGCTCCTTCCTTGTTTGACTTATCTGCAGGCAAGTACCTTGTTCCGCCGGAGGCCATTCACGCCTACCGAAACCCCACACCAGCTCCAAAGCCGGATCTGCAACCACAACTGGTTCCTTCACGACAGTCTATTTACCAGTGGGATCCGGAGGAGATTGCGAACCAGTGGCAACCGGAGGCTCCTCTCAGTACGACCCCAACTATTACTTTGGATATCCATCAGGCCAGCTGTGGCCATAGACCAACCTAGGCCAAAAGCCTAAGCTTGGAGGAGTACATACTTCTCACAGACATTGCATTCCTGTTCACACACTCATGCTAGTTGTCGGTGCTCATACTTTTTCATTGTAATATCCATGCTAGTTTATTTCCCTTTTTATGCTTTCTTCTTGTGTGTTTGATAAACTTTAAGAAAAAAACAAAAAAATATTTGTAGCTTTTAGTTAGTTTACTTTCTATGCCTATAGTAGTAGTAATTAAAAAGAAAACCCAAAAAGATTTCTCGTTCTTCTTTTGCTTGTTGGGAGCTTTCCCGTGTAAGTAGTTTTATTTCTTTTCTTTCCCTTGGGGGTCGAGAGGAGAAGACCATGATTAAAATGTTGAGTGGCTCTCATATGCATTATTGTTGATCTAACAAAGAGACCATATTACCTTGTCTTCTCTCTTGAATTGAATGCTTGCAGATTCCTGCTTAGTCCAATGCATGTGCACTATTATTATTATCCACACTATTCGGTCGTGCAAGTGAAAGCCAATAATGATGATTATATGATGAAATTATTGAGATGAGAAAAGCTGGTATGAACTCGACCTCTCTTGTTTTTTTAAATATGATTAGTCCATCGTTCCTGATTCAGCCTATTATGAAAGAAACATATTTGCAATGACAATTAGAGATTATAGTTGCTTATGTCATGCTTAATTATCTAGGAGATTATAATGGTTTACCTTGCGTGTCAACATGCTATTAAAATGGTTGTGATGTGGTATGATAGGGTGGTATCCTCCTTTGAACGATTCGAGTGGCTTGAGTTGGCACATGTTCACGCATGTAGTTGAAACAAAATCAACATAGACTCTACGATATTTATGTTCATGGTGCATTATATCCTACTCGTGCTTGCATTTGGTGTTGATTAATTTTAATGCATGCTCATGACTGTTGTCGCTCTCTAGCTGGTCAGTTCCCAGTCTTTTTCTAGCCTTCACTTGTACTAAGTGGGAATACTGCTTGTGCATCCAATTCCATAAACCCCAAAGTTGTTCCATATGAGTCCACCATACCTACCTATATACGGTATCTACCTGCCGTTCCAAGTAAATTTGTATGTGCCAAACTCTAAACCTTCAAATAAACATTTTGTTTTGTATGCTCGAATAGCTCATGTATCAACTAGGGTTGTTAGTATCTTCCATGCTAGGCGGGTTATTCTCAACAGGAGTGCACTCCGCTCCTCACTCACGAGAAAATGGCTGGTCAGCGGGATGCCCAGTCCCATGCTTTATGCAAATCAAATCAAAATAACCGCAAACAAAACTCCCCCGGGACTCTTGTTAGTTGGAGGCACTCGTTGTTTCAAGCAAGCCATGGATTGATTCTTGTTGGTGGAGGGGGAGTATAAACTTTATCATTCTGTTTGGGAACCGCCTATAATGTGTGTAGCATGGAAGATATCGAGATCTCTCGGTTGTTATGTTGACAATGAAAGTATACCGCTCAAAATATTATTCATATCTATTTCAAAATCGAGCTCTGGCACCTCTACAAATCCCTGTTTCCCTCTGCGAAGGGCCTATCTATTTACTTCTATGTTGAGTCATCATCCTCTTATTAAAAAGCACCAGTTGGAGAGCACCGCTGTCATTTGCATCCATTACTGTTAGTTTACATTGAGTATGACTTGACTGGATCTCTTTTACCATGAATTACAATGTCTAGTCAGTCCTTGATCTTTAAAGGTGCTCTGCATTTATGTTTTGCGGTCTTAGAAAGGTCTAGCGAGGTACCATATTGTTATATCATATCATGATTGTTTTGAGAAAGTGTTGCCATCTGAGATTTATTATTATTGCTCGCTAGTTGATTATGCCATTGATATGACTAAACGTGAGACCTAAATGTTATTGCGAATGTGGTTAGTTCATAATCTTTGCTAAAAACTTGAATGCTGGCTTTACATATTTACAACAACAAGAGCAAATAGAGTTTGTAAAAGTTTTTCTTTATCACTTTCAGTTTATCAACTGAATTGCTTGAGGACAAGCAAAGGTTTAAGCTTGGGGGAGTTGATACGTCTCCGTCCTATCTACTTTTCCAAACACTTTTGCCCTTGTTTTGGACTCTAACTTGCATGATTTGAATGGAACTAACCCGGACTGACGCAGTTTTCAGCAGAATTGCCATGGTGTTATTTTTGTGCAGAAATAAAAGTTCTTGGAATGACCTGAAATCAATATAGATTACTTTTGGAATATATAAAAAATACTGGAAGAAAGATCCACGTCAGGGGGCCCACACCCTGTCCATGAGGGTGGGGGCGCGCCCTACCCCCCTGGGCATGCCCCCTGCCTCGTGGACCCCCTGACGCTCCACCGACCTCAACTCCAACTCCATATATTCGTGTTCGGGGAGAAAAAAATCAGAGAGAAAGATTCATCGCATTTTACGATATGGAGCCGCCGCCAAGCCCTAAACTCTCTTCGGAGGGCTGATCTGGAATCCGCTCGGGGCTCCGGAGAGGGGAATCCGCCGCCATCGTCATCATCAACCTTCCTCCATCACCAATTTCATGATGCTCATCGCCGTGCGTGAGTAATTCCGTCGTAGGCTTGCTGGACGGTGATGGGTTGGATGAGATTTATCATGTAATCGAGTTAGTTTTGTTAGGGTTTGATCCCTAGTATCCACTATGTTCTGAGATTGATATTGCTATGACTTTTCTATGCTTAATGCTTGTCACTAGGGCCCGAGTGCCATGATTTCAGATCTGAACCTATTACGTTTTCATCAATATATGAGAGTTCTGGATCCTATCTTGCAATTCTATAATCACCTATTATGTGTTATGATCCCTTAACCCCGAAGTTACAATAATCGGGATACTTACCAGTGATGGCCGTAGTTTGAGGAGTTCATGTATTCACTATGTGTTAATGCTTTGGTCCGGTACTCTATTAAAAGGAGGCCTTAATATCCCTTAGTTCCCAATAGGACCCCACTGCCACGGGAGGGTAGGACAAAAGATGTCATGCAAGTTCTTTTCCATAAGCACGTATGACTATATTCGGAATACATGCCTACATTACATTGATGAACTGGAGCTAGTTCTGTGTCACCCTATGTTATAACTGTTGCATGATCGATCGCATCCGGCATAATTCTCCATCACCGATCCATTGCCTACGAGCTTTCCATATATTGTTCTTCGCTTATTTACTTTTCCGTTGCTACTGTTACCAGCACTATAAAACCCAAAAAAGTTACTTTTGCTACCGTTACTTTTTGCTACCTTTAGCACTACTATCATATTACTTTGCTACTAAATACCTTGATGCAGATATTAAGTTTCCAAGTGTGGTTGAATTGACAACTCAACTGCTAATACTTGAGAATATTCTTTGGCTCCCCTTGTGTCGAATCAATAAATTTGGGTTGAATACTCTACCCTCGAAAACCATTGCGATCCCCTATTCTTGTGGGTTATCAGGCAGCTGCAACGTCTCCTTACTGACCTGCTCCATTATCTCGGCCTAGACCAGGGGCTTTGCCATCTCTTCATCAACCTACTCCGGAGACTTCAGCGTCACCAGTCGACCTGCTTCGTCACGTTAGCTGGACCAGGGGCTTTTTCTTGGCGATCCAATCTTTGCCAGCGTCGCCATGCCATTGCTTCATCGCCCATTAGGCAATGGGTCTGCCAAATGGTGTCCGCATTAACGACGGTCGTGTGGTGGTTCAGTCAGTTTCCATATATAGTTCGGCGAATGCCGAATCCCGAACTCGGACCGGCCTGTGAATTCGGGGTTTGCCATGCCTTTCACCGCGTCACGCCGATGCCCTGCATCAACATTGACTTCGGCGCCAGGCCACATCTCTTTAAATAAATTATTTTTGAGAAAAGCATTTATGCAAGGATTTTATATATATTTATATTATCCTTTTTGGACCACACTATTTTATGTGTGTAGGTGACCGAGTTCGACTGCATCACGGGATCACTTTGGCAAGCCAACATCGTCGTCATAATTGGCATAAATCGGCTCCCATGATCACCTTGTTGATTGAATTGCCATACCGACATGTTCGGTTGCTCGGGGACTTCGGCATCATCAAGAGGGTCCTACCTCGTCGGGTGTTCGGCGACAGGCCATATTTCTTTTATTAGTCACTTTCCATAAATTATTAATCATGCAACTTTTATTAAATTTATTATTATTACTACTATTATCTCCGGCTTGCACTATCTTCTATGCACTGGTAAATAATCTGAATTGGGCAATGATGTCACCTCGGCGTATCGACATACCAAGTCACCTCGGCTGGACCGGGGGCTTCGTCATCACTTCATTAACCCACGCCGGGTACTTCGGTGTCACACTGCCGGTCTGCATCGGCCGTGCTATGTCGCCACTTCGGAGCGTCGAGCTCTTCGCTCTACCACCTCAGGACCGGCTTGGGGGCTGGGACCTCGTCCCACCGTAAGCTCAGACCGCGTCATCAATGCTGAACACATTAACCAGCTAAGTCACTTTTATGCTCAAAGTTTTATATTTTTAATTTGTGTTCGCTTCGACCATGCTCACATACGTTATTTGTTAAAACACTTCTCTTACCCAAGTTTACTGGGGGCTCTTAAATTTATATGAGTTTTTTATAGTAAATGTGTTTTCTTACTAGTCATTGCAAAATCTTTTTCTATCACTCCTTTTTCGACGCGAGAGTGTGGTCAATAGCCGGATAGCCCATTTTCTCTCTAATGACCCCTCGAGTTTAGTTCACTAAACTGGCGTAGCGAGAAGTACTCCGCCTTTGGGATAGGAGGTTGAAGCCGAAGGCTTACCCACTCGACGTCTTAAGATCGGATGTGTCATGTTAAAGCACGACAGAAGAAAAAATTAATTTTAAGACCAATTTTCGGATTGGCACCAATTTTTTTGATTTAGTTCAGACGTAGAGTTTCCGCATAAGTTTTTTGGTTTTTGAAGCTAATGTCACTTTTTGATCTATTTGTGTGCTTTTTTATGAGGCGGGACATCCTCTTGACCGAGGTACCCTACGTAATAATCCAGCTTGGGAAATCTTTTTTGACCCATAGTTCGGCATTTTTTCTGCCGACCTACACCTCGGTGTTCGGTCCGAGCATAAATCCCGCAGTACACTGCCAGACACTTTTCAAGCATCGACAATATCAATAGGGGGCTGCGACTTGAGCCGAACCCACCAAAAGCCAAGGTACTCTGAGGAGTCCTCAGCAAAATGTTCTCGGATATTCCTTTATATGCATTAGTTTCGAATTGTGTCTTCGGTCAATAGTTGGGTTGCCCGGCTCCTGTGCTTGCCTCCTAGGTTCCGCTTTGTTCGGCTACGTGCGCAAAGGGAGAACCACTGCGGTTGTGCTTCCAGCTAGCATGGTTAAGTGCTTCGGTGGAGAAATCCAAAAACTGACTGTCACAATAAGCGTAAACTGGTCAGCGATCTAGTGACTGTATTAAACTATAAGATCGATAAAGGTCACCCCGTGTTAAATGACGGTGTTCATAACATTGGACGAAGTGTTTACGGATTGACCTCGACTGTCACTGAACACTAACTGGGGGCTAGTTACTGGCCTCCCAACTTTAAGCTCCTATGACTAAGTGAAAGTTATAAAGCCTGCATATCTGATTGCCTCGTTTCCGCTAACACAACCGCCTTCGAGCACTGAGACGTCGGCTAAGGGTTGTTTTGTTATCGCGAAAACACCATGCATAGCATCTACAAGGGGGTGGAAGCCGACGATGGGCCACTTTCAACAGATAAACGGTCCCAATGGAGTCAAAATAAAGATATCATCGGTGTTTGTATTTAATATACGAGGACTGCCTTCCACAATCATTGTTATAAGGGAAAACTTTGTTTTTGCCACTCTAGTTTTTGCCCACTTTGCTTATGCCACTCTAGAATTTGACATTTCACTTTTGCCACTCTTAGTTTTGACAATATATCACTTTTGCCATTCCATGGCAAAAGCAACATTTTCAGAGTGGCAATTGTGATACATTGTCAAAAGCTAAGAGTGGCAAAAGTGAAATAAAAAATTATCGGTTTTGCCATGGAATGGCATTTATGATGTATTGTCAAAACCAAGAGTGGCAAAAGTGAAATGTCAAATTCTAGAGTGGCATAAGCAAAGTGGGCAAAAACTAGAGTGGCAAAAACAAAGTGGGCAAAGTTTTCCATAAATATGCATCAATTTGCCTTAAGATTTTGGCCAAGCTTGGTTGCCTGGCTCATGTGCTTACCCCTACATTCCCGATTGTTCGGCTAGGCGGTAAAGGGAGCACCTCTATGGTTGTTACTATTGGGTCATCTGAGTTAGTACCTCAGAATGGGTGAAGCTGAAAGCTAGCGATCGTAAAAGATATAATTGGTCGGCAACGACGGAAGTGAATTTTTTTGGTTCATTAATACCATGGAGTTCGGGAACTTTCCCCAAACTAAATCCTCAATATTTTCCTCCCACATTGATTGGAGGTGAGGTTTCATGATCATGATCAGCTTGATAACCCAAAGAAAGGAACTGATAGCGGGAATATTTTCTTTGGAAGATGTTTCATATCTCTCTGCGTACCTTTATATATAAAACCGTATGGTCGGATTGCCTTATTTTCCATAAATCTTTGCCCTTATAACGGCTTTATAAAGTAGGACAAACACTCCCCGGCTTCTGGCCGAGGAGGTTGAAGCCGATGGTCGATCAACAAATTTTTTGAATAGTGCGGGTCCAAGCATAAATGATGTAAAGTACTTGGATACATAGAATATTTACACATAATTTGTGATTTTACTCTGGATATCGATCCTTAATTTGGCCACCTGTGCCCGCATTAAGGCTCGGGGGCTACTGGGCTTCGGGCTTATCATTCACTAGTATTAAAGGGGCACATCGATCCCCTGATATGGTGCTGCCACCCGACCAGTGTCTCGGGGGCTACTGCATTGCCTATTCAATGCATAAAATTCAAAGTGCTCAGTGTTCGGTTGGACCGGACTATGCGCAAACGCATCTTCGGATAACAATAGGTACCATCTGGGACTTATCTGGCATCAAGCTAATATATTACGCCTCCATCGACGAGGAGCACCGTACTATTATGAGTACGATGATCCAGAAGTTCAGTCCGCCAAGAGCGGAATGAGTGAAGCTTGCGCTAGCCTCCTAACAGGCTTCGAGGTAAGTAAAAAATATGTAAAAATATTACCGCATAACAGTAGCCCCTGATGCTCTGTTTGGCATTCGGAAAGAAAATCCGAATAGAGGATCTATTAAATTTCGCAGGAGTCTAACAACAAAGAGTCAATATGCGTATGCAGGCTTCGCTGCTATCCACCGCCGCACTGACTGCGGAGGTGGGTGTGCTGAAACAGGACCTCGGGAGGACCGAGCAAGAGCTCGGCCTTGCCAAGCGGCAGCTTGAGGAGAAAGAAGGTAAGAAATACCTTACAGAAGAAGGTGCCTATAGAGAGGCATGATTGCAAAAAAAATAACAGGATTGTACTGCTTATTGTAGGGGCCACGACTGAGGTGGTGACCCTCAAGCAGGCGCTATCTGAGGCCGAAAAGAAAACGGCCGCGGAGCGCACCGAGCGAGAGAAACTTGGGGCTCAGGTTGGCGAGGTGCAGCGAGAGCTTCAGGCTCTCATGAAAAAAGATGAGAGTTTGGAGCTTGAGTCAAAGACCCAAGCGTCCGAGCTCGCGACGGCCCTTGAGACTGCCAAGTCTGCCAAGGCCGAAGCCCAAAAGGCCCTCCAAGAGTTGGAGGAGGTGAAAAAGATAGCAGCGGGTAAGGAATTCTTCATGCAAAGCAGAAATATAAAAGTAAACTACTTGTTACTTACCCGAATCCAGAGCTCTCCAGGGGCATTCGCAGATCTTCCCCGCAGTGTATCCGCCGCCGCCGCATTCTACCGAGCTGAAGAGGGCAGCTCGACGGAGAAGGTGTTCTGGTCTCAGTATGCTGAGGCCGGACACCCTGTGCCCTTGAGCGACCAGCTGAAACAGCTGGTCGAGCTCCACAAGGCAGCCGAACAGGCCATGAAGGGCTTCATAGTTCGGCTGTGGCCCGGAGAGGCCCTGCCTGGGAGCAACTTCGGGCTGGTGCGGCGGCTGGTGGAGGCCTGTCCAAGGCTCGAGGTCATCAAGCGCTTCGTCTGCATCGAAGGTGCCCGTAGGGCCCTTTCCCGTGCAAAGGTGCACTGGGGTAAGCTGGACGGTGAGAAGCTTGTTAGGGACGGGCCGCCGTCGGGGAAGGAGCATCGCAAGCCCGAGAACTACTATAAGGATGTTCTTGCGGGTGCCCGCCTTAGAGCGGATGAGTGTACCAAGGATGTAATTTTTGAATGAACTCGCTCGATTTTATCCCGTGCGCTGAAAACTTGTTCATATGCGCTAAGCAATGCTTATTGAATTTAAAATATTATTTTCTGTGCGGCCGTTTATCAAAAATTGAGAGATGGCCAGTCGTCGGCTTCTGCCCCCATGCCACTAGTGCTGGGGTGTTCGGTGATAAACCTGTGCGCTCTTTTTCCCATGTTTGGGTCCTTCGAGGGAGGCGCTCAGCACGACGAACCAGGCAATCGGACTATAATGCTTGAACACTCTCACTTAGCCATAGAACTTTATAATTTTAAATTTCGGCGAAGCCCCTAGTTTGGAAGACCGAGTTCGGGGCGCTATCCACGCCTTGGCTGGGGTTATCCAGCTCCTCGCTCGTAGCGGCATAAGTCTTTAGGGACTCAAAAAACCTCTCGAACAGCGACCGGTCTCTCGCCTCATCATGACAGTCAGTTTTAGCTTTCTCCACTGAGGTGCTTAACCTAGCTCAACCGGGGCACAATCGCAGTGGTTCTCCTAGTGCTACCTTAGCCGATATAGCGGAACGTAAGGCACCAAAACATAGGAGCCGGGCAAACCCAACTATTGACCCAAATCATGATTCGGAGCCGATGCATATAGTGCTATAAGTTCGGGGTGCCGCACTTGTGAAAGTGTACGGGCTTCTCACACCATATTAAAGGGTACTGAAGCCCCTGGCGTACTTGTCGTACCATAGTGTACAGGTGCAACATGTCATTAATGAACATATATAAAAGAGAGTAATGCAAAAAATAGACAAAAAGCTAAGCATTGTTTATAGAGAGGCTATTTATCAAAGCCGAACGATACAAATAGTGCGGTAAGCAAAAGATATTGGACTATTCAGTATGTCCTGACCAGGGGCAGGCCGCAGAATTGTATTTAAAACAGGTATAGCGCTCGTAACAGAGACCACCTGGGATTCCATAATGCGGTATGGCTTGTCAGCCTCCCTGGATCTTGCATCGTTTGTGCGGCAGTTGAATTGCCGAACAGGTCATCCGAAGTATGGAGTCCTGAAAGTAAGAAAAACTAAAAAAGAATCCGGCAGCCCCTAGTACGTTTTGAGCCGTATTTTGGGTGTGCCGTTATTGTGCCCCTTCCCCTGTGCCCATGGTATTTCCAGGGTGTAGTTATGTACGCGAGGTACTGGTTTCGCTATGTCGCGAAAGCTGGGGTTGGGGCCGCATTGCTACGCTTGCTCAGAGCGTGCCAGGCGGTCCTGCTGTGGATTACTCCGGGCGCGTTTGGCAGTGTCTGGCTTTTTAATGGCCGGACTGGAGAATTTCCTGAGAAGGCTACTTTGTACCTCCGCTGCGAGAGCCGCCGTATGCTCCTCCGTACGGAGGGAGCGTTCGGTGTTTCCGTTGACCGTAATTACTCCTCGAGGGCCTGGCGTCTTGAGCTTGAGATATGCATAGTGCGGCACCGCATTGAACTTTGCGAATGCGGTTCGTCCAAGTAGGGCGTGATAGCCACTGCGAAACGGGACTATATCGAAGATTAACTCTTCGCTTCGGAAATTGTCCGGGGATCCGAAGACCACGTCAAGTGTTACTAAGCCTGTACAGTTGGCTTCTACACCTGGTATGACGCCTTTAAAGGTCGTTCTTGTGGGCTTAATCCTTGAGGGATCTATGCCCATTTTCCACACTGTATCCTGATAAAGCAGGTTCAGGCTACTGCCGCCGTCCATGAGGACTCTTGTGAGGTGAAATCCGTCGATGATTGGGTCGAGAACCAATGCGGCGAAGCCACCATGACGGATGCTAGTGGGATGGTCCCTTCGATCAAAAGTGATCGGGCAGGAGGACCATGGGTTGAATTTTGGGGCGACGGGCTCCATCGCGTATACGTCCCATAGCGCACGCTTCCGCTCCTGCTTGGGAATATGGGTTGCGTATATCATGTTCACCGTCCGCACTTGTGGGGGAAAGCCCTTCTGTCCATTGTTGTTCGGCGGCTTGGGCTCCTCGTCGTCGCTGTGCAGCCCATTGTCTCCGTTTTCAGCCCTTAACTTGCCTGCCTGCTTGAACACCCAACAATCCCTGTTAGTGTGATTGGCTGGCCTTTCGGGGGTGCCATGTATCTGGCACAAGCGATCGAGTATTCGGTCCAAACTGGACGGGCCCTGAGTATTCTTTTCGGATGGATTTTTCCCCTGACCGGATTTATAGCCTTTGAATCCGGCATTGACTGCCGTGTCTTCATTGCTGTCGCTGTTGACGCGGCGTTTTTGCTTATTCCGACGTGTCCTGCCACTTTTGTCCTTGGTGTCCGAATTACCAGGGTTCTTTGGTAAGTTGTTACTGTGAGCTAGCCAGCTGTCTTCTCCCACGCAAAAGAGGGTCATGAGTGTCGTGAGGGCTGCCATGGATTTCGGCTTTTCCTGTCCTAGGTGCCGGGCAAGCCACTCGTCGCGGATGTTATGCTTGAAGGCTGCTAGGGCCTCTGCGTCTGGACAGTCGACTATCTGGTTTTTCTTTGTTAGGAACCGTGTCCAGAATTGTCTGGCCGATTCCTCTGGCTGTTGAATTATGTGGCTTAAGTCGTCGGCATCCGGCGGTCGCACATAAGTGCCCTGGAAGTTGTCGAGGAATGCGGCTTCCAGGTCCTCCCAAGAACCGATTGAGTCTGCTGGCAAGATGTTAAGCCAATGCCGGGCCGGTCCTTTAAGTTTGAGCGGGAGGTATTTGATGGCGTGTAGATCATCGCCGCGTGCCATGTGGATGTGAAGGAGGTAATCCTCGATCCATACCGTCGGATCTGTTGTGCCATCGTATGATTCGATGTTTACGGGTTTGAAACCCTCTGGGATTTTATGATTCATTACTTCATTCGTGAAGCATAGCGGGTGTGCGGCGCCTCTGTACTGGGCTATATCACGACGCAACTTGGAAGCTATGTCGGTTGTGTTCGGCCCGGCCGGATTTGTTGTATCCAGAGTGAAGATCATTGTCACATGCCGTAGGGCGCCTGCGCGATCCGTAGATCGATCTTGTTTGTCTTGCCTTATCCTCCAGTATGTCTCGCAGGTCGGGCGCATTTTCCCGTGCCTTAGTTGAGCGGCGTCGGGGCATGGCTTGGGTGGAGGGCCGACAGGCCTCTCTGTCGCGACCGCGAGGTGGCCGGTCTGCCATGTCATGCGCTGGTGATGTAGGTGCTTCCTCCTCTGATTGGGGTAGCGGCATGCGCTTCGGGTAACTCTTGGAGGGGCGTTCGAGTTCATACTCTTCGGCCGCAAGGTCTTTAGTCCATCTGTCAGCTAGCAATTCTTGGGCAGCTCTAAGCTATTGCTGCTTTTTCTTGAGGCTGCTTGCCGTGCCTAAAAGCCTGCGTTTAAAACGCTCTTGTTCGGCGGGGTCTGATAGTATGACGAATTCGTCGTCATCGAGGCTAGCCTCGTCATCGGAGGGAGGCGTATAGTTATCATCCTCGACCTCTCGGTCAGCCACTCTCTCATGAGGGCTGGTTTCTCCATCTTCCTGTGCCGAATTTTGCTGAGGTGGGTGTTCTTCGTCGCTACCTGGGGTAGTACTATCTCCCGTGCCGGAATCACCGTTTATGTTTTGGCGGGATTTAGGGCGGCGCCGCTGACGCCAGCGCTTTTGCTGTTTCTTCGGGGCGTCATCCCCCACTGTTTCATCACCATCTCCATCTTTTGGAGTATCCACCATATATATGTCATATGACGAGGTGGCCTTCCAGCGCCCTACAGGTGCTGGTTCTTGTTCGTCTCCTGCATCGTCGTCCATACCGTCGATGTCTTCGGAGTTGAAGTCAAGCGTGTCGGTTAAGTTGTCGACAGTGGCTACGAAGTGGGTGGTGGGTGGGCTCTGAATTTCTTCGTCGTCCGTATCCCAACCTTGCTGACCGTAGTCCGGCCAAGGCTCTCCTGATAAAGAGAGAGACTTCAGAGAATTTAGGATGTCGCCGAAGGGCGAGTGCTGAAAGATGTCCGTGGCGGTGAAATCCATGATCGGCGCCCAATCGGATTCGATCGGCAGGGGCGCGGGGGGCTCGGAGCTTGGAGAGGAATCCGGCTCCTCGGAGTCATAGGCCATGCGGAGTGCGGGGCTGGAGTTCGGCTCAATCGCCTCTGAGATTGCAGCCCCTGAGGCAGTGTCCAACCGCTGATCCTCGGTCGGTGCAGTAGGCTCCGAATCAATGGTCGGAACTGATGCATGTGCGGCCTCCAAGGCGCTGTTCGGTGGCAGAGCTATATCATGCCCATCGAGACAGTGCGGCGCGCTTGGCTGTGGCTCAAATCCATCGAAGATCAAGTCCCCGCGGATGTCAGCCGTGTAGTTTAGGCTTCCAAACCTGACTTGATGGCCAGGGGCGTAGCTTTCGATCTGCTCAAGGTGGCCAAGCGAATTGGCCCGCAGTGCGAAACCGCCGAAGACAAAGATCTGTCCGGGGAGAAAAGTGTCACCCTGGACTGCATCGTTGTTGATGATCGAAGGAGCCATCGGGCCTAAAAGCGACGACACATAGGAACTCTCAATGAAAGCACCATTGTCGGTGTCAAAACCGGCGGATCTTGGGTAGGGGGTCCCGAACTGTGCGTCTATGCCGGATGGTAACAGGAGGCAGGGAACACTTTGTTTTACCCAGGTCGGGCCCTCTCGATGGTGGTAATACCCTACTCTTGCTTGATTAATATTGATGATACGGGTAGTACAAGAGTAGATCTACAACGAGATCAAGGAGGCTAAACCCTAGAAGCTAGCCTATGGTATGATTGTTGTGTAAGGAGTTGATTGCCTACGGACTACAACCCTCCGGTTTATATAGACACCGGATAGGGTTAGGGTTACACAGAGTCGGTTACAATGGTAGGAGATCTTGAATATCGCATCGCCAAGCTTGCCTTCCACACCAAGGAAAGTCCCATCCGGACACGGGACGAAGTCTTCAGTCTTGTATCTTCATAGTCCAGGAGTCCGGCTGAAGGTATAGTCCGGCTACCCAAACACCCCCTAATCCAGGACTCCCTCAGTCTCGTTGCACTGGAATGGTAACCTTTGCCCGATGCCTTGGACTGTGCTTGTTCCCTTTGCACCGAAGGGGAAACAAGGACACTGCACAGGCCGGCGCCTGCCTGGCGCCCGCCTAATCTCGATCGTCATGGCTTGCATCACGGGCTCACGCGAGGCACCCCTGCCTTGATCTCTTCGCCTCCTCGCGAGCCTGCCTGATGAGGCTGCTCCTGAGGAAGCCTCCTGTCGTCCGCCCCGCAAGGCTTGGCCCCTTGCGAGGGTCTTGAGCTTGAGCTGATGAGGCTGGGCCGCACTAGGCCCCCACTCGAGCGATGCCATAGGCCACAGGCAGGCAAGTCTGGGGACCCCTGTTCCCAGAAGGCCGACAGTAGCCCCCGGGCCCAAGGCGCGCCCGGGCTTGGCTTAGCAGAGAAGCTAAGGGGCAAGCGCGAAGCGCCGCGGGCCCCAATAGCCTGCGGCCTTGGGCGTCGCGTGGCGATTGATTGGACGTGGGCGTCTGTACTTCCCACGACGCCTTGTTACACGCCCGGCTAAGCGGACCCGTAGTTGCACACAGTTGTTCCCTTTTCCGCTGCTCGCTCGCCTCCTACCTTTCCTTCTTCTTCAAGCTCCAACCTCCGGCGCCAATCCGGCTCGAGCTCTTCCCTCTTTCCATCGTCATGGCGCCAAGAAAGAAAGGAAAGGGGAAGAAGCCCGCGCCTTTGCCCCGCTCATCTCCGGTGGCGGCCCCAGCCGTTGATCGGTCGATCATACTCAATCGAGAAGCCCTGAACAAGGTCCGCTCTGCCCTTGCCACTATCTCCAATGAGTGCGGCAGGACCACAGTCTGGCCTGCGTCCCATGCCTCCCTTGATAGGATCGTCACGGAGGTCCGATTCTTCGCCGATGCCCTGTGGGCGGGTCTGGTTCCCCCCTTTTCCGCTTTCTTCAATGCGGTGCTCTCCCATTATCAGATCTGCATGATGCACCTCGGGCCTGAGTCCATCACCCTTCTGGCTGTCTTTGCTTTTGTTTGCGAGGCAATGGTAGGCATTCCTCTTTCCGTTGCCCTGTTGCGCCACTTCTTTTCCTTGCGCTTGAGCGACCCCACTCAGTGCTCAGGGTGCGTGGGCTTCTTCGCCGTGCCAAAGACGACCGCTTCAGGGATCGACTTCGGCCTTCCTCCTTCTGAGGCCAGGTTCAGAGAGCGGTGGCTGTATGTGGACGTTGGAGTGCCCAACCCTCTGCTCTCGCACCCGACCTCGCCTGCTGTTCCCCACTCGGGCTGGGACCATGAGATGCTCGTGAGCCCCCGGCTCGCCTTCATCTGGCGCCGCTTCCAGAGTTTGAGGGTGCTCAATGTGACTGTGCCCAAGGTGGTGAAGGAGTTCCTCCAATGCCGCATTGCTCCTCTCCAGCGCCACTCTCGCTGGATGTGGGACTTTGCGGGGCACAAAGACCGCATGCGACTTCAGGAGGAGGACTTGGCGCCTGAAGTGCTGCGGACGGTGCTCAGGGTCTTGACTGGCGATCCTTCCCCAAGCAGCCTTCGGCGTGATGGTGCCCTTTTGTATCTTTGCTCTGGCAGGGCCGATTTTGTAAGGCAGATGCCCAGCTTCGACGAGTGGGGGCTGCGCCCGGCTGGCTTCACGGGGCCCCGCGAGAACCCAGCCGCCGTGGTTGCTCCCCCTGTCGTCCACAGTGGTCCTTCCTCAGGCGATAGAGCGGGGAGACGAGAATCGGCGGGAGATGAGGCGACTGATGTTGAGGTGCCGATGCCGCGAGAAGCCCTGAAGGCGGCGCCTCCCGAGGCCCGCCCTGGAGCGGCGGCTGGCGCGGAGTTGCGGCCCTCGGCTCTTCAGGCCGGGGCTCCTGAGGCCCCGGCCGTTCCTCGCGAGGCGTTGCCTGATGGTGTCCCCCAGGCCGGCTCCTTCGGCGCTGATCTTCTTGATGCTTCTTCCGCGCTCCAGGCCGACCCCTGCGTCGGGCGCTTAGGCCGGTTCCGTGTAGATTTTGAGGCCCTTCGCAAGAGGAAGGAGGCCTTGGGTGGCGACGACCGCCCTTGCTGCTTGTTGAAGCGCAGGAAGTACTTCGCCATGGACGAGTAAGTCCTCTTCTTTCTCTGCTCATTTACTTTACTATCCCTGCGACTGATTGTGGCCTTTCAGGCCCCCTCCTGCCAAATTCGACGAGTCGGCCCAGGAGCCAGCCCCCAAAGCTTCGCCTTCTCTGCTGGCTCTGGGCGCGCCGAGCTCGAGCGGCACCCCCGCCGCTGGACCGGTCGGTGGAGTGGTCTGTTCCACCGGGCACCTTGAGCCTACGCACCCGCTGTCCTTTCTTCATGAGTCCCCCTGGGGCACATCCGGCTTGCCCCGCGTTCCTCCTCTGATCATAGAGCGTGAATGGTTGAATTCCGCCTTCAGCTCCTCCTCCGTGGGTGGACCGACGCCCGGCTGGATTCCCAGAGGGGTCCATTCGGCGATGGCTAGGGCGCCAGCCCCCAGCTCCGCGCCGGGAGGGGGCATGCCTCCTCGGGGCCCTCCGCATACTCCGGAGGAAGAGGGTGATGCGGAAGACGTGCTCAGGCGTGCTCGGGAGCGTCACGCCCTTCGCCAAGAGTTCCTCCAGGGGGCGGCGGATGCGGTGAGGTGGATCGGGGCAGAGCTTGCTGGCGAGGATGTGCGCCTCGAGGCCTGTCGGAGTAATTGGACACGGATACCCCGAAGACGGCAAGACAAGAATTCAAGACATCGGGGCTAGCAAAGCCCCTCAGTCCAACTGCCTGGCCGGCGGCTGACTGCTGGCTGCTGACTGCTCCACCAGGCCGACTGCTGGCTGCTGACTGCTCCACCAGGCCGCCTACTGGCTGCTGACTGCTCCACCCGGCCGACTGCTGGCTGCCGACTGCTGGCTGCTGACTGCTCCACCCTACCGACTGCTGGCTGCTGACTGCTCCACCCGGCCGACTGCTGGCTGCCGACTGCTCCACCAGGCCGACTGCTGGCTGCCGACTCCTCCACCAAGCCGACTGTTGGCTGCCGACTCCTCTGCCAGGCCGATTGCCCAAAGTCAACCGCAGGCTGACGAGACACCGACGGGACGACCATACCGCGACGTCATCTACAGTGTACTGTGTCCCCTGGGTACTGATTTATAAAGTACCCCAGGGGACAAGCATGACATGCACCATGCCACTAGCCATGCCTACATAGCTTGGCTTGTAAGCTACCCAAGGTAGCTTACAACCAAAGCCACTACCACCCATGCCAACTACTATATATATAGGCACACATCCATCCATCAGAGGATGGACTCACACACTCACGCACACACACAAGCTAGCTAGCTAGCAAGAGAGCTAGCTAGCAATCCATCCATCCACTCCTACGGGCAAGCATGCCCAAGCACACCCATTCGGCCAAGAGCAACGGCCACCATGCCACATACATATACGAGGCCAGATGCCTATGGCACTGACCTCAGATACAGCTCCAGGAGCACTCTGTACCAGATATACCACATATACTCAGACATGCAGGAGTAGGGGTGTTATCTCTCCGGAGAGCCCCGAACCTGGGTAAACTAGCGCGTGATACTCGCATACCCGTCCATGGATATTCCGGCAGCAGTCTTGCCCTCACACAAAGCCACCTTGTGGCATATGTCGTCTAGCACCCCCGTGAGAACACCACGACATTTGGCGCCCACCGTGGGGCGATACTATGCTACCGCGCTGCTGCTGGTTTCGCAGTCAGGGCGGGACCATCTTCGTCATCTCCGCCGCGACGTCGCCGTCGTCTCTCCGGTAGCGCTCGGGGGCTCGACTTCGACCCGCCCCCGGAGTGGCCGCGCGGGACGGCGCATCCTCGGCGGCGGCCTCTCTGTCTTCGTCATCACCACCGTTGCGACACCGGCTGTCAATCTGCGCGCGCGCCGCGCGCGAGCCCTCGCTTCAGTCGGCCGTGTTCATCCACACGCCGCTCGTGCATGCTCCCCTCCGCGCTGCGCCTTGTTCCGGTCGAAACACGCGCGCCGCTCCTCCATATACCATCTATTTGCAAGCTAGCTAGATGAAAGTCAACAAGGGTTAAACCATTAGTCAGCACGCATCAAACCATAGCCATACACTACCCATATACTACACCTATATCGTTGGTCAGATGTTAGATAGACAATAGAGACAACGGCTATGCACTTCTCAGCCGGATACAAGTTGGTTAGTGCTTGTACACCTCAGTATCGCTCCCCCAGCATCCGCGCGCTGCTACGCCCGTGTTGACGTGTTCGCGCGCCTCATTCCAGCTTCGTCTGCGGTGTCCGACAACCCCAGTGCCGCCTCATGCGCACCCCATGTTGGTGCTGCTTCTCCTGGCGCCACTGCTGTCGCCTCCTTCCTCCGCCAAGGGCAGTGCCGCTCCACCCCAACCCAAGGGGCTCCTGCGCATAGGCGGGGGCGCCGCGTCGGGCTCCGTCGCCCGCCCCGCCTCCATGGTCGCGTGCTCGCGGCCCCCGGTCGCCGTGGCCTCGAGCACCCTGCTGCCTTCGCCCCGCTCGGCCGGCTCTGCCTCCGCCCGCCTGCCAAGTCGCAAGCGCCCCGGGCTGTACGGCCGCCTCTCCTCGCGCGGTCCCCTCCCCAACGCCTGAGCTATCCTTCGGTTGCCCGTCCGGCTGCTCGCCCCGGCCGCGTCGCTCCCAGTGACTCACGCCGGCCCGCCCTGCCCTCTTCATCGCGCCCGCTCCGCTCCAACGCGCGCGCGGCTCCGCTCCGCAGTCGTGCGCCCCAGCGCCCGCGCGCACCCGGCCGGTTTCTCCTTCACCCCGACCGCAAGCTGGGTCCGCCCGCGACTGCCTGTTCCGCCCCGCCTTCGGCTCCCCTACGGCCATCCAGCCGCGCCCGCACCAGGTGCTCCACCTCTCGCACATCGGCCTTGCTATTTGCCGCCGGCCAGCCGGGTCCGCCTTCACGCGCCACCCCGGACCGGCTCCTGCGCTGCGCCGCTCCGCCTCCCCATGCTCCCACCGGCTCCGCTGCACCAACTCGGGCACCGGCTCTGCCTCGCCCGGCCGGCTCCGCCTCGCCGAGCCATCCCCACCGCCTGCGGCCGGGTGGTCCGCCCCCACCGACTCCGCCCCGCCACACCACTGCTCCAAACCCTGTGCCTTCGCGCGCGCCGTCCGGCTGTGCCCCTCCTGCTCCGGCACCATGCTCGTCTCCTACGGTCGACCCCAGCACCGCGCTCGCAACTCCCTATCTCCGCGCGCCCACGGCTCTGCCGGCTTCCGCCGCTGCTGCCTACTCGGTCGACGCCGCACGCTCACCGTGCTCCGGGCCGGCTACCGCCCTCCTACCACCGGCTTCCGCCGCTGCCGACTCGCCGCTGCAACCGACTTCGCGGCCCCGGCCTTCTCCGCCCCGTCGCTCCTGCCGGGTCGCCGCGGCCGACCACTACTACAACGGCTGGCTCCGGGCCCCGCCGGCTGCCGGGTGCTCCCCTCTGCCCCCAGGTCGCCTGCGGGCTCCACCTGCTCCGGCCGACTTCCGCCTGGAGGCTCCTCGTGTGCGCCCCACTATAGCCAGCTGCTCGAGCGGGCCGGCCGCTCGCGTTGCTTCCCGCCTTTGGCCCCGTCCGCTCGCTGTGCCGAAACGGCCGCTCGTGTGTGTTTGCCCGCACCACCCCAACTACGCGGCCTCACCTCGTCCCCGCGGAGCCCGTTCCGCCTTGCGCGCACTCGTGGTCAGCCGCACTAGACTCCTGTCCGGCTGGCCGCCGACTCCCCTGCCGCGCCTATGGTCGGCCGGGTCGCGCGCCTCCACTGCCGGCTCCCAGGTCGGGCGCCGTGTCCGGCTGTTCCACGCGCGCCCCTGCCGGGTCCTACCCCAGCCGCCTGTTGAGGCCGGCACCTGAAGAAAAGAAGCACAGGCCGGCTGAAAAAGAGAAGAAAAGTCAAGGGATTTGTTCCCAGCCGGCTAAGAAAGAGTCGGGCCGACTGCTAGCTAAAAACAAGAGGGAAAAGAGAAGAAAAGTCAAAGGCCGACTGCCTGCTAGCCGGCTTGATTAAAAGAAGTGGCGGTCGGCTGCGCGTGTACGGGCTGGCTAGAAAAATCAAGGCCGGCTCCTCATCGAAAAAAGAAAAAAGAAAGAAGGGTCCAGTTTTCGCGTGGAGTCGGACAAAAAGAGAGAAGAGAAAAAGGGCCGGCTGTCCAAAGCAACGGCCGACTGCTTGTCGCCGGCTTATTGAAAAATAAAGAGCAGCTCATACATCCGCCTACTATAAGAGAAGAAAAGAGAAAACGTCCATCTGTCCGTCCGCCTGCTTCGCCACTCGGACGGCTAGACGCGACCTGGCCTGCTTGCCTGCTTCAACATCTGGCTGGCAAGAGCGCCGACACTGCTGCCTGTTCGCCTCGATGCCTGGCCGATCGAGCCTAGGCTTGAATCTTGGGGGCTACACCCAGCGGGTGCGCTGACGCGCCCCCGCGAAGAAGAAGACAAAGTAGCTGCCGGGAGATCCGGCCCGACTAATCAGCAGTTGGCCCGAATCTCGAGGGCTACACCCAGCGGGTGCGCTGACGCGCCCCCGCGAAGAAGAAGACAAGGTAGTTGCCGGAAGATCCGGCCCGACTGCTTAGCAATTGGCCCGAATCTCGGGGGCTACACCCAGCGGGTGCGCTGGCGCGCCCCCACGAAAGATTGCAAACAAAAGAAGAAAAAGGGCGCTGCAAGATGCCTCGCCGTCTGGCCGATCGAGCCTGACCGATCGGGACCCCGCTTCGAGCACCCGGAGGCTCGAAGGCTACACCCAGCGGGTATGCCGGCGTGCTCCGCGAGCGCCGAGCCGTGCCGGTTGTCCTCGACAACGACCGCGACTACACAAAAATCAATGTGAGCTCCTCACCCGCATATTTTTGCACCACGCAAGCACGGACAACCCCGATCCATGCTCGGGGGCTGTCTCCGCATTTTATTACAGTAGCATCACTGTTTGCCCCGGCGCCAGCCAAAGTTGGCCCGGGGGCTCACCGCTTGGCCTGAAACGTTAGTTCCCGCAGACGGCTTAGTACCGTGCGGGGTACCAAAGGCCCACACTTAGTCACAGACCGCAGAGCGGCTGTCCGAGTAGCAAGAGTGAACGCTGGAGGCCACCCACAAGAAAAACGTCCTGGAAGAAAAACAGTTCGGGCGACCCGGTCGTTTCCTTTACAAGTATCTACTCAGTTGAATATGCTCCTAGACTCTGAGTACTGTACACTCCACTGCGCGGCCCACTCTCAGCCACAGACCGCAGAGCGGCTGTCCAGCAAGCAAGAGCACAAGCCAAGAAGTGGAGGGAACACGAAAACGATTAAGGGGGCTCAGACCAAACCGAGTTGGCACCCTCCGCATAAAACTTGCAATGCTAAAAACAAACATTTGATATATCTGTGTGGACTAACTTTGTCTTTTTCATGATCATTTCCATGAACACTCGCCAAAAAACCTCCGCCCAACTTTGCCAAGTTGCCCGGAGGCATGGGGGCTACTGTCGGAGTAATTGGACACGGATACCCCGAAGACGGCGAGACAAGAATTCAAGACATTGGGGCTAGCAAAGCCCCTCAGTCCAACTGCCTGGTTGGCGGCTGACTGCTGGCTACTGACTACTCCACCAGGCCGACTGCTGGCTGCTGACTGCTCCACCCGGCCGACTGCTGGCTGCCGACTGCTGGCTGCTGACTGCTCCACCCTACCGACTGCTGGCTGCTGACTGCTCCACCCGGCCGACTGCTGGCTGCCGACTGCTCCACCAGGCAGACTGCTGGCTGCCGACTCCTCCACCAGGCTGACTGCTGGCTGCCGACTCCTCCACCAGGCCGACTGCCCGAAGTCAACCGCAGCCTGACGAGACACCGACGGGACGACCATACCGCGACGTCATCTACAGTGTACTGTGTCCCCTGGGTACTGATTTATAAAGTACCCCAGGGGACAAGCATGACATGCACCATGCCACTAGCCATGCCTACATAGCTTGGCTTGTAAGCTACCCAAGGTAGCTTACAACCAAAGCCACTACCACCCATGCCAACTACTATATATATAGGCACACATCCATCCATCAGAGGATGGACTCACACACTCACGCACACACACAAGCTAGCTAGCTAGCAAGAGAGCTAGCTAGCAATCCATCCATTCACTCCTACGGGCAAGCATGCCCAAGCACACCCATTCGGCCAAGAGTAATGGCCACCATGCCACATGCATATACGAGGCCAGATGCCTATGGCACTGACCTCAGATACAGCTCCAGGAGCACGCTGTACCAGATATACCACATATACTCAGACATGCAGGAGTAGGGGTGTTATCTCTCCAGAGAGCCCCGAACCTGGGTAAACTAGCGCGTGATACTCGCATACCCGTCCCTGGATATTCCGGCAGCAGTCTTGCCCTCACACAAAGCCACCTTGTGGCATATGTCGTCTAGCACCCCCCGCGAGAACACCACGACAAGGCCGAAGGTTTGCGCCTTGCTGAGGAGAGGCGCAAACTGAAGGTAGCCGTCGCCCTCACGCGTCACCAACGTGATCTTGACAATGCGAAGGCTGAAGCGTCGCTGGTGGCTTCACGGGAGGCCTGCTCCCAGGCCGTCGAGGAGGCTCGGGAAGCAGACCATCGACGCAGAGATGCGGAGGAGCGCGCATGGGAGCTCCAAGCCTGGAGCAACTCCCTGGAGCAGCAAGTGGAACTGCGCCAGGCGGCCCTTGAGTCGCTGAAGGGGGCCTCCGTCGACCAGGCGGAGCTGCTAAAGCGCGAGGAGGCGCTGACGCTGGAGGCCGCCGAGCGCAACCTTGACCTTGAGCGGTTGGAGACGAGGGAGCGCCTGGTGGCCCTGGCGGAGGATGATGTTGCTGCGCGCGAAGTTCGGGCCCAGGAAGAGGTCAACTGCTTTGTGGCGGAAGCTCGCTCGGCCTTCGAGCGCGAATATGAAGCGAGGTTGGGGCTGATCAGGGCCGAGGCTGAGGGTAGGACTGTGGCCCTTAGGGCCAAACTGGCTGAAGTGACGCGGCGTGCGGACTCATCCGCAGCCGCCCTTGGCACAGCGCAGGCGGAGCTGGCCTCTTCCCGGGCTAAGCTGCTTCTTCTCCAACACAGGGTTGATGACGCCGAGGCCGTCGCGCAGTGGAATGAGGACGAGATCCATTGGCGGCGGGTTCTGGAACACGTGCATGCCCCCATGCTTCGAATGGTCAAGGAGAGGGCCAACACAGCTTTGGGTAACATTTGCGAGGCTGCCGCTAAGGAGCCGCATGAGGCCAGCTACGCCGGAAACCTCCAGTTTTTCACCGACGTTGTGACGCTTCTGGAGAACCGCTCCAGAGTTCCCGTTGGCTTGTCGAAGAGAGGAGCCGATCCTTGCTCGGGCGTGCCTTCTCCCGTGTCTTCAGCTATCTGCAGGACAGGGACCCCCACTTCGACTTCGATGCTGCCATTGCACCCGTGCCCATAGCCGTCCGAGGCGACCTGGCGCAATGGGTGGAGGACAATGTGGACGCCCTTGTCAGGGCCTTTGTGCCTGATGATGACGGCGTGATTATGGCCGCCGATGAAGGCGGCGTTGTGGACAAGCCTGGCCCTGTCGGAGGTGTTGGTGGTGGCGGCGACGATGTCAGTGACGCTAGTGATGCCTCCGGGGGTGCCCCAGAAGACGCGGTGAGTGATATGTCCGACTGACCGTATGTCACTGCTGTTTACCCTGCACGAAGAAGGTTTGGGCTCGGCCCTGAAGAATGCAAGGGCATTTTGGGAGGGGAGGCCCCTCATGTAAAGGTTTGCGATCAGTATCCTGGTAAACTTAACATTGCGTGTGAGCTTAGCTGCTAGCCTGGTGATGGGTCAGCCGACTTGTTTTCCTTTCGACTCCGACGAGTTCCGAGCGGGCCTGCGGGGGCCGCCGCGCCTCGGGTGTCTTCTGATTATCCTGTTGATCCTGCCATGAGAACCTCCGGAGAGGGTGCGGTGACACCGGTCCCGTATGTAGTCGTGCCTGGCCCGGCCCGGCTCGCGAGGGGCTCGTGAGGGGGGGGGCAGCCGACGCTAACTTTTGACGCAAAGCCGAAATCACAACACGAGAAATTGCTCGAACGAGACTAAACACCCCTTCCCCAAACACACACAAGTCTCGAGCTCAAATCCAACTTAAATCCAAACCGAAGAAACTTGTCAACAAGGAAGAAGCGAAAAGTAAAAGGCCGCGTCCGGCACCTAGTCTAGTCTTCAACGTCTTCTCACCAGCGCGGAGCTAAGTGCTGCCACTGGGCGTGGGCGGGAGCCCCCGAGGCCCGAGGGCGGCTCTCCGGAGACTCCGGGGCGTGTACAGCCCCACTCATTATTATGTGAGAGTGTCACGGGCGGGGAGCTTCACAGGCACTGGGCCTTCTTCACAGGTACCAGCCTTGCTTCATACCGCCTGACGAGGCCCCCGCCTTGCGCCACACTCTACCGCCATTGACGGTGGCTGGAGACCAAGGACGACGCCAATGGGGTAGAGCGGTCGCCAGCGGTTCCCCCGACGACCACGGGTCCTCTGCCGGGGGCAGGCCCTGGGGCACCTCCCCGGCAGAGGGCCTACCTCCTGAGAGCGCCTTGCTTCGACCGCCGCGGGGGCGAACTCGGATCTCGGCCCCTCTCCTGCAGCCCCCTGCTCCCTCCTCCTGAGGGATAGGAGGCTGCAGCATTGGGGCAGCCATCTGCTGCGGTGACCTGTATCTCCTGCGACCCATGGTTAGCATAAGCTTGCTCCTAAGGAATGAGTGGTACCCGATAGTTGCTGCCGCCAGTGCGGTTGTCGAGGCTCTCATGGGGTTCCTGAAAGAGCTCAGCTTCCGGCGCCTCCTCGCCCCAGCCTGGCCCGAGGAATGAGCCATGATCTTCTTCCAGCGCGCACCCTTGATCCACCATGCGGGGCACATAAGCTTCTGGGTCCACCGCCTCGTGGGCCTCGCCATAGCGCCCCGCATGCCACACAGTCCGGCTTGGAGCATCGTCTTGGGGGTGATGGCGCGGCGGTCCACTGAAGCCGGAGGCCACGGCGTGCACCCCTTCGCTGGCCGGAGGTGGGGCCGGCGCGACTTGTCGCCCAGTGCCGACGGAGGCGTTGGCGCTGAACAGGCCCTGGAGTTCGCTTGAAGTTGCGTGAGCACGTATAATTCCGCCATACGGCCCGCCCTAGACCTGGGGCGGTAGCTGGACGCAGAAGGGAGGTGCTCCTGAGGCGGCGGTGTCCAGGAGCTCGGCTACTCGCTCCAACGACACGTTGCGGCCGCCCTCCAGCAGCCGGCACCGTAGCAGCTCTCGAGCCACCGTGAGCGCGGCCCTGGAGTTCGCCTGTTCCCGTCGGGTGTGCGGCGCTATGGCCGCGACATGGTTTGAGGCCCTTGATGCGGCCCGCACCTGCCGTGGTGTGAGGGCAGGCGGCGTCTGGCCGCGTCGCCCGTGCCCCGCAGCGCCCTGCGGAGCGCGGGCTGCTTGAGGCGCAAGGTTGAGGTCGCCCTGAGACGGCGACACGGCGTGGGCGGGCCACGCCGCACAGTGGTTGGCGTTGGCAGCCGGGTCGCTCGACATCTGAACGGCGAGGCGACGGAACGCGACGCGACGCGGAGGAAGAAGGATTCCGGTGCACCCCTACCTGGCGCGCCAAATGTCGGATTTCGGGTTCCGGCAGACCCTTAAGGTTTGAACTCTGGGGTGTGATAACCCACATGTATAGGGGATCGCAACAGCTTTCGAGGGTAGAGTATTCAACCCAAATTTATTGATTCGACACAAGGGGAGCCAAAGAATATTCTTAAGTATTAGCAGCTGAGTTGTCAATTCAACCACACCTGGAAACTTAGTATCTGCAACAAAGTGTTTAGTAGCAAAGTAATATGATAGTGGTGGTAGCGGCAAGAAAAGTAAAGACAGCAAAAATAATGTTTTTGGTATTTTGTAGTGATTGTAACAGTAGCAGCGGGAAAGTAAATAAGCGAGAACCAGTATATGGAAAACTCGTAGGCACCGGATCAGTGATGGATAATTATGCCGGATGTGGTTCATCATGTAATAGTCATAACATAGGGTGACACAAAACTAGCTCCAACTCATTAATGTAATGTAGGCATGTATTCCGTATATAGTCATACGTGCTTATGGAAAAGAACTTGCATGACATCTTTTGTCCTACCCTCCCGTGGCAGCGGGGTCCTATTGGAAACTAAGGTATATTAAGGCCTCCTTTTAATAGAGAACCGGAACAAAGCATTAGCACATAATGAATACATGAACTCCTCAAACTATGATCATCACCGGGAGTGGTCCTGATTATTGTCACTTTGGGGTTGCCGGATCATAAAACATAGTAGGTGACTATAGACTTGCAAGATAGGATCAAGAACTCACATATATTCATAAAAACATAATAGGTTCAGATCTGAAATCATGGCACTCGGGCCCTAGTGACAAGCATTAAGCATAGCAAAGTCATAGCAACATCAATCTCAGAACATGGTGGATACTAGGGATCAAACCCTAACAAAACTAACTCGATTACATGATAAATCTCATCCAACCCATCACCGTCCAGCAAGCCTATGATGGAATTACTCACACACGGCAGTGAGCATCATGAAATTGGTGATGGAGGATGGTTGATGATGACGACGGCGACGAATCCCCCTCTCCGGAGCCCCGAACGGACTCCAGATCAGCCCTCCCGAGAGGTTTTAGGGATTGGCGGCGGCTCCGTATCGTAAAACGCGATGATTTCTTCTCTCTGATTTTTTATCTCCGAAAGCAAATATATAGAGTTGGAGTTGGCGTCGGAGGGCATCCAGGGGGCCCACGAGGTAGGGGGCGCGCCCTAGGGGGTGCGCCCCACCCTCGTGGACAGGGTGTGGGCCCCCTGGTCTTCATCTTTGGCGAGGATTTTATTTTATTTTTTCTAAGATGTGCCGTGGAGTTTCAGGTCATTCCGAGAATATTTGTTTTCTGCACATAAAACAACACCATGGCAATTCTGTTGAAAACAGCGTCAGTCCGGGTTAGTTCCATTCAAATTATACAAGTTAGAGTCCAAAACAAGGGCAAAAGTGTTTGGAAAAGTAGATACGACGGAGACGTATCAACTCCCCCAAGGTTAAACCCTTGCTTGTCCTCAAGCAATTCAATTGACAAACTGAAAGAAAGAAAGAAAGACTTTTACAAACTCGGTTTGCTCTTGTTGTTGTAACTATGTCAAGCCAGCATTCAAGTTTTCAGCATAGATCATAACTAACCACATTTGCAATAATTCTCAGGTCTCATAATTACTCATATCAATAGCATAATCAACTAGCAAGTCATAATAATAAATCTTGGATGACCACACTTTCTCAAAACAATCATAATATGATATAACAAGATGGTATCTCGCTAGCCCTTTCTGAGACCGCAAAACATAAATGCAGAGCACCTTTAAAGATCAAGGACTGACTAGACATTGTAATTCATGGTAAAAGAGATCCAATCATAGTCATACCCAACATAGATTAATAGTGATGAATGCAAATGACAGCTGTGCTCTCCAGCTAGTGCTTTTTAATAAGAGGGTGATGACTCAACATAAAAGTAAATGGATAGGCCCTTCGCAGAGGGAAGCAGGGATTTGTAGAGGTGTCAGAGCACGATTTTAAAATAGAGGTAAATTTTATTTTGAGCGATATACTTTCATTGTCAATGTAACAACTAAGAGATGGCGATATCTTCCATGCTAAACACATTATAGGCGGTTCCCAAACAGAATGGTAAACTTTATACTCCCCCTCCACCAACAAGCATCAATCCATGGCTTGCTCGAAACAACGAGTGCCTCCAACATACATCAGGTCCTAGGGGGAGTTTTGTTTGCAATTAATTTTGATTTAGTTTGCATAAAGCATGGGACTGGGCATCCCGGTGACCAGCCATTTTCTCGTGAGTGAGGAGCGGAGTCCACTCCTCTTGAGAATAATCCACCTAACACGGAAGATAAGGACAGCCTTGGTTGATACATGAGCTATTCGGGCATACAAAACAGAATGTTTATTTGAAGGTTTAGAGTTGGGCGCATACAAATTTACTTGGAACGACAGGTAGATACCGCATATAGGAAGGTATAGTGGACTCATCTGGAATAACTTTGGGGTTTAAGGGATTGGATGCACAAGCAGTATTCCCGCTTAGTACAAGTGAAGGCTAGCAAAAGGCTGGGAAGCGACCAACTAGAGAGCGACAACAGCCATGTACATGCATTAAAATTAATAAACATCGGATGCAAGCATGAGTAGGATATAATCCACCATGAACATAAATATCGTGAAGGCTATGTTGATTTTGTTTCAACTACATGCGTGAACATGTGCCAAGTCAAGTCACTTAAATCATTCAAAGGAGGATACCACCCCATCATACCACATCATAATCATCTCAATAGCATGTTGGCACACAAGGTAAATCATTATAACTCATAGCTAATCAAGCATGGCACAAGCAACTATGATCTCTAATTGTCATTGCAAACATGTTTATTCATAATAAGCTGAATCAAGAACGAGGGACTCATCATATTTAAAAAAACAAAAGAGGTCGAGTTCATACCAGCTTTTCTCATCTCAGTCAGTCCATCATATATCATCATAATTGCATTTCACTTGCACGACCGAACGGTGTGAATAATAATAAGAGTGTACGTGCATTGGACTAAGCTGGAATCTGCGAGCATTCAATAAACAGGAGAAGACAAAGCAATATGGGCTCTTGGTTAAATCAACAATAATGCATATAAGAGCCACTTCAACAATTTAATTATGGTCTTCTCCTACTGACCCCCAAAGAAAAGAAATAAAACTATTTACACGGGAAAGCTCCCAACAAGCAAAAGAAGAACGGGAAATATTTTTGGGTTTTCTTTTTAATTATTACTACTACAACAGAAAAATAAACTACTACTAATTTTTTGGTTTTTCTTAAGGTTTAACAAACACACAAGAAGAAAGCAGGAAAAAGAAAATAAACTAGCATGGATATTACAGTGAAAAAGTATGAGCACCGACATCTAGCAATGAGTGTGTGTGTGAACATAAATGTAATGTCGGTGAGAAATGCGTACTCCCCCAAGCTTAGGCTTTTGGCCTAAGTTGGTCTATGACCATGGCTGGCCTGGCGGATATCCATAATAATAGTTGTTGGGGTCGTACTGTGATGAGGAAGAATAGTTGGGATCATACTGATGTGCAGCGGTTATCGCCTGCTAAGCTGCAGTGTGGAGTCGAGCTGCCTCCGCTCTCCTCTCGTACTCTTCTGCCTCCTCTCTGGTAATAACATATCTTCTTTTTGTCTGTGAATCAAAGAAGGCAGGAGCAGGGAGAGTAATACGGAAAACACGTCGTTTATCAAAAATTAAACGATATAAGAGAGGTGATTCAGGCCTCTCGGCAAACTGGTGTGAAGCCATAGTCATAATCTAAATATGCAGGAGGCAACTCCGTATCACCCTCACGAATGTCTATCTCAAGAAAATGAGCTAAGCGGGTTGCATAAATTCCTCCAAAGAAATCTCCATTATGTCTATTATGATGCAACCTACGAGCTACAATGGCTCCCATATCATAAGATTGGTCTCCTGACACAGCACTCCTAAGAATGCTAAGATCAGGGACACACATGTGACATGCTTCATCCTTGGCATTTATGCATCTACCGATGAAGAGAGCAAAATAATGTATAGCAGGAAAGTGAATGCTCCCTATGGTAGCCTGCGTTATATCTCTAGATTCCCCCACAGTTATATTAGCAAGAAAGTTTGTAAATTCAGATTTAGGGGGATCCCTAACACTACCCCATGATGGAAGTTTGCATGCAAGAGTGAAATCCTCTAGGTCCATGGTATAAGATTTGTCATAAAGATCAAACATGACTGAAGGAGAATTACGCGAAGATGAATACTCAAACCTCCTCACAAATGAACTTGTGAGATCATGATACTGGGGGCATTTGTTAGCCTCAAAATCCTCAAGACCGGCATTGCACAAATATGCTTTGAATTCTTCTTTAATCCCCGCACGGTCCATAAAATTTTCCGATGGCCATTCGCAAGGCCGTACTGGAGCGTCTCTTGGTGGATCCTCGTCAGCATCGTGCATAGCAATCCTGGGTCCTTGCTTCTTAGAGGAACCACCTTGGAACATCTTCCTAAGCATATTGTTTTTCTCTGTAAGATTCTGAAATTTTTAGTAACTTCAAACAAAAGTGAACCAACTTCAATAAAACTGATAGCAACTACTCCTACAAGTGCCTAGAGCCTATATCAAGCATTAGAACTACTTAGAACCATATAAATTTGACATGCAAGCTCAAGAACATGGTCACCTATGTAGCACAAATTTGCAAAGAATAAAGCACTAGAACAAAAAATAATTGGACCAATGGAGGAGTCACATATTAAGGAACAATCTCCCCAAGCAGTTTTGCGAGAGGTGCTTTGAGCAAGGAGATCGAAAATCACAACAAAAGTGGCTGGAACTTGTGCTTGAGTTGGTTTTTCGGGTTTGTGTGAGACAGAGGAAGAAGATGGGTGCTAGGATAAGTGGAGGAGGGCCACCATGGGCCCACGAGGCAGGGGGCGCGCCCTAGAGGGGGGGCGCCCACCACCCTCGTGGCCAGGTGGCAGCTCCTCCCGTAGTAATTTTTGCGCAGTAAATCCTCAAATATTCCTGAAAAAATCATATTAAATTGGCATGGCATTCTGAGGACTTTTATTTTTGGGATATTTTTATATTGCACGGATAAGTCAGGAAACAGACAGAAAAATATTTTTTTACTTTATTTAATATAAATAACAGAAAGTAAGAGTGGGGTACAGAAGGTTGTGCTTCTAGTTTCATCCATCTCATGCTCATAAAAAAGAATCCACTAACAAGGTTGATGAAGTCTTGTTAACAAACTCATTCTGATAATCATGAAACCGGAGAAATTTCGAATAACACTAAGTTACCTCAACGGGGATATGCACATCCCCTATAATAGGTATATCATATTTCTTTTTGACAGTAGGAAGAGGAAATTCAAAACATCCAAATATAATCGATGGAATTTTTCAATAGAGTTGATACTATGAACTTGAGGTCGTTTCCTCGGGAAGTGTACCGTATGCTCATTACCATTAACATGAAAAGTGACATTGCCTTTGTTGCAATCAATAACAGCCCCTGCAGTATTAAGAAAAGGTCTTCCAAGAATAATAGACATACTATCATCCTCGGGAAATATCAAGTATAACAAAGTCCGTTAAAATAGTAACGTTTGCAACCACAACAGGCACATCCTCACAAATACTGACAGGTATAGCAGTTGATTTATCAGCCATTTGCAAAGATATTTCGGTAGGTGTCAGCTTATTCAAGTCAAGTCTACGATATAAAGAGAGAGGCATAACACTAACACCGGCTCCAAGATCACATAAAGCAGTTTTAATATAATTTCTTTTAATGGAGCAAGGTATAGTAGGTACTCCGGGGTCTCCAAGTTTCTTTGGTATTCCACCCTTAAAAGTATAATTAGCAAGCATGGTGGAAATTTCAGCTTCCAGTATCTTTCTTTTTATTAGTAATGATATCCTTTATATATTTAGCATAAGGATTTGTTTTGAGCACATCAGTTAATCTCATATGCAAACAAATAGGCCTAATCATTTTAGCAAAGCGCTCAAAATCCTCATCATCCTTTTTCTTGGATGGTTTCGGAGGAAAAGGCATGGGTTTCTGAACCCAAGGTTCCCTTTCTTTACCATGTTTCCTAGCAACAAAGTCTCTTTTACCATAACGTTGATTCTTTGATTGTGGGTTATCAAGATCAACAGCAGGTTCAACTTCTACATCATTATCATTACTAGGTTGAGCATCATCATGAACATCATTATCAATATTTTCATTAGGTTCATGTTCATTACCAGATTGTGTTTTAGCATCAGACATAGAAATATCATTTGGATTATCAGGTGGTTCAGCAATAGGTTCACTAGAAGTTTGCACAGTTCTATCATTTTTCTTCTTCTTCTTTTTAGAATAACTAGGAACATCAATATTATTTCTTTGAGAATCTTGCTCAATTCTCTTAGGGTGGCCTTCAGGATACAAAGGTTCCTGAGTCATTCTACCAGTTCTAGTAGCCACTCTAACATCATAATCATTTTTCTTACTATTCATTTCATCAAGCACTTGTTTTTGAGCTTTGAGTACTTGTTCTACTTGAGTGGTAACCATAGAAGCATGTTTGCTAACAAGTTTAAGTTCACCTTTAATATTAGCCATATAATCACCCAAGCGTCTAATCATATAAGCATTTTCTTTTAATTTTCTACCAAAATAAGCATTGAAGTCGTCTTGCTTAAACATAAAGTTATCAAACTCATCCAAGCACTGACTAGCAATTTTAGTAGGAGGGACTTTGGCTTTATCATATCTAAAGAGAGAATTTACCTTTACTACCTGTGTCGGGATATCGGGATCAGGAGGTTCTTCAGTAAATAAAGAATTGAGATCATATGTTTCTTCAACAGGCGGTATATTAAGACCATGTATTTCTTCAATAGGAGATAAATTCTTAACGTCTTCAGCTTTAATACCTTTCTCTTTCATAGATTTCTTTGCCTCTTGCATATCTTCGGGACTGAGAAATAGAACACCTCTCTTCTTCGGAGTTGGTTTAGGAATAGGCTCAGTAATTGGAGCAAGAGCTGGCTCAGGAGGTGCCCAATTATTTTCATTTGTCAACATATTATTCAATAGAATTTCAGCTTCATCCGGTGTTCTTTCCCTGAAAAGAGAACCAACACAACTATCCAGGTAATCTTTGGAAGCATCGGTTAGTCCATTATAAAAGATATCAAGTATTTCAGGTTTCTTAAGAGTATGATCAGGAAAAGCATTAAGTAACTTCAGAAGCCTCCCCCAAGCTTGTGGGAGACTCTCTTCTTTAATTTGCACGAAGTTGTATATTTCCCTCAAAGCAGCATGTTTCTTATGAGCAGGGAAATATTTAGCAGAGAAGTAATAAATCATATCCTGGGGACTACGCACACAACCAGGATCAAAAGAATTAAACCATATCTTAGCATCACCCTTTAATGAGAACGGAAATATTTTGAGTATATAGAAGTAACGCGATCTCTCATCATTAGTGAACAGGGCAGCTATATCATTTAACTTAGTAAGATGTGCCACAATAGTTTCAGATTCATAGCCATAAAACAGATCAGATTCCACCAAAGTAATTATATCAGGATCAACAGAGAATTCATAATCCTTATCAGGAACACAGATAGGTGAAGTAGCAAAAGCAGGGTCAGGTTTCATTTTATCTCTAAGTGATTCTTTGTTCCATTTAACTAATAATCTCTTAAGCTCATATCTATCTTTGCAAGCTAAAATAGCAGCAGAAGATTCCATATCAAAAAGATAACCCTCAGGAATAACAGGCATATTTTCGTCATCACTATCATCATCGTATTCAGATTCAATAATTTCTTTTTATCTAGCCCTAGCAATTTGTTCATCAAGAAATTCACCAAGGGGCACAGTAGTATCAGGCATATAAGCAGTTTCATCATAAGTATCATGCATAGCAGAAGTGGCATCATCAATAACATGTGACATATCAGAACGAATAACAGAAGCAGGTGTAGGTGTCGCAAACTTACTCATAACAGAAGGTGAATCCAGTGCAGAGCTAGATGGCAGTTCCTTACCTCCCCTCGTAGTTGAGGGATAGATCTTGGTTTTTGGATCTCTCAAGTTCTTCATAGTGTCCAGCAGATATAAATCCCAAGTGACTCAAAGAATAGAGCTATGCTCCCCGGCAACGGCGCCAGAAATTGGTCTTGATAACCCACAAGTATAGGGGATCGCAACAGCTTTCGAGGGTAGATTATTCAACCCAAATTTATTGATTCGACACAAGGGGAGCCAAAGAATATTCTCAAGTATTAGCAGCTGAGTTGTCAATTCAACCACACCTGGAAACTTAGTATCTGCAACAAAGTGTTTAGTAGCAAAGTAATATGATAGTGGTGGTAGCGGAAACAAAAGTAAAGACAGCAAAAATAATGTTTTTGGTATTTTGTAGTGATTGTAACAGTAACAGCGGGAAAGTAAATAAGCGAGAACCAGTATATGGAAAACTCGTAGGCACCGGATTAGTGATGGATAATTATGCCGGATGCGGTTCATCATGTAATAGTCATAACATAGGGTGACACAGAACTAGCTCCAATTCATTAATGTAATGTAGGCATGTATTCCATATATAGTCATACGTGCTTATGGAAAAGAACTTGCATGACATCTTTTGTCCTACCCTCCCGTGGCAGCGGGGTCCTATTAGAAACTAAGGGATATTAAGGCCTCCTTTTAATAGAGAACCGGAACAAAACATTAGCACATAATGAATACATGAACTCCTCAAACTATGGTCATCACCGGGAGTGGTCTCGATTATTGTCACTTCGGGGTTGCCGGATCATAACACACAGTAGGTGACTATAGACTTGCAAGATAGGATCAAGAACTCACATATATTCATAAAAACATAATAGGTTCAGATCTGAAATCATGGCACTCGGGCCCTAGTGACAAGCATTAAGCATAGCAAAGTCATAGCAACATCAATCTCAGAACATGGTGGATACTAGGGATCAAACCCTAACAAAACTAACTCGATTACATGATAAATCTCATCCAACCCATCACCGTCAAGCAAGCCTATGATGGAATTACACACGCAGGGCGGTGAGCATCATGAAATTGGTGATGGAGGATGGTTGATGATGACGACGGCGATGAATCCCCCTCTCTGGAGCCCCGAACGGACTCTAGATCAGCCCTCCCGAGAGGTTTTAGGGCTTGGCGGCGGCTCTGTATTGTAAAACGCGATGATTTCTTCTCTCTGATTTTTTTTCTCTCCAAAAGCAAATATATAGAGTTGGAGTTGGCATCGGAGGGCATCCAGGGGGCCCACGAGGCAGGGGGCGCGCCCTAGGGGGGCGGCCTTCACCCTCATGGACAGGGTGTGGGCCCCCTCGTCTTCATCTTTGGCGAGGATTTTTTTTTATTTTTTCTAAGATGTTCCGTGGAGTTTCAGGTCATTCCGAGAATATTTGTTTTCTGCACATAAAACAACACCATGGCAATTCTGCTAAAAACAGCGTCAGTCTGGGTTAGTTCCATTCAAATCATACAAGTTAGAGTCCAAAACAAGGGCAAAAGTGTTTGGAAAAGTAGATACGACGGAGATGTATCAGGGTGCACACGGAGATCTTTCCACTACCGACTCGCACTTCTATGGCTCGCAAGAAATCTAGGTTGGAAAGAAGAACACGCAGAGGACACGAGGTTTATACTGGTTCGGGCCACCGATGTGGTGTAATACCCTACTCCATTGTGTGGTGTTTTGGATTGCCTCAGGGGCTGATGATGAACAATACAGGGGAAGAACGGCCTCGCGAGAGGTGTTCTTGAGCTGGTGTGGTATGTTCTACTTGGTCCGGATCCCCTTCCCTCTGTCGTGACTACTCCTACTTATAGAGGCCCTGGTCCTCTTCCCAAAATGTGAGCGGGAAGGGCACCAACAATTGGACATTTTGATGGGGAACATCTAGTACAAGTTATCCTGACCAAAGGTGGTCTTCGGCTGCCAAAAGCACTGGTGATGACGCCGTCTTGGGCTCCATGATGACCTCTGTCATGCCGCTCTCCTGGTCTTGGTCTCGTTGCACCGGAATGGTAACCTTTGCCCGATGCCTTGGACTGTGCTTGTTCCCTTTGCACCGAAGGGGAAACAAGGACACTGCACAGGCCGGCGCCCGCCTGGCGCCCGCCTAATCTCGATCGTCATGGCTTGCGTCACGGGCTCACGCGAGGCACCCCTGCCTTGATCTCTCCGCCTCCTCGCGAGCCTGCCTGATGAGGCTGCTCCTGAGGAAGCCTCCTGTCGTCCGCCCCACAAGGCTTGGCCCCTTGCAAGGGTCTTGAGCTTGAGCTGATGAGGTTGGGCCGCACTGGGCCCCCACTCGAGCCACGCGGCAGGCCGCAGGCAGGCAAGTCTGGGACCCCCGTTCCCAGAACACCGACAGCGACGTCGGGAGAAGAGACCGTGATACACCTCTTTTGGGCCAGTCGCTCCTCGAGCTCCACGGGAAGCGTAGCCGGGCTTAGGTTGCGACGCTCTGGAGTGGGGGATGGGGATATGTGGGAAAGGGGGCATTTGGAAGGCGTCATCTAAGAAACTTAGGGCGGCCTGGGTATGGAGATCAGTGGGTAAGCTGCACGGGCAAACCGACAGATGTTGATAATGGAGGCCTTGCGGTGGCGCCGGAGGCAACCTTGCTAAGGTTTCGAGCGAGGGATGGTGTGTGTGTGTGTGTGTGCGCGCGCGCGCACGCGTGCATGCCTGAGGAGGTTTTGGCGTGTATCTGTGTGTGTGTGTGTGGAGGGGGAGGGTGTCGGTGTCAAAACTGGCGGATCTCGGGTAGCGGGTCCCAAGTTGTGTGTTTGAGGATCGATGGTAACAAGGGACAATAGGGACATGATGTTTACCTAGGTTCGGGCCCTCTTAAAGGAGGTAAAACCCTACGTCCTTCTTGATTATATTCGATGAGTATAGGGGTTACAAGAGTTGATCTACCTCAAGATCGTACTGGCTAAACCCTAGATGCCTAGCCTATGATTATTCTGATGGCCTCCACGGACTAAACCCTCTGGTTTATATACACACGGGAGGGGCCTAGGGTTGTAAAGAGTTGGTTTGCAGAGGAAGGAAATAGTACATCCGGACACCAAACTTGCCATCCATGCATATAGGAGTCCTACCCAGACACGGGGGATAGTCTTCTACTTTTTCTGCACGACCCATCAGTCCGGCCCATATCGAATAGACCGGACACCCGAGGACCCCCCTAATCCAGGACCACCTCAGTAGCCCCTGAACCAGTCTTCGATGACGATGTGTTCGACACGCGGATTATCTTCGGCATTGCAAGGCGGGTTCCTTCTCCTGAATACTTTAAGTTAGCTTCCTGCATAAAGGAACTGTGTCCGACTCTGCATAATCAATACAACCCTTAGCCATGAAGGTAATATGTCAAAATAGGAACAATGTCTTTTACTGACAACTTTTTCGGCGAAGCGTCACACTTGACTCTTTAACATTTTGAACCGTTTTCACGCCTCCCGTTTCGTGTTTCAAGTCTTAACCTCCATTGGCACGTCTTGTCAAAACAGAGATCGTGCCCGCCCATTACGGGATTCTCATCAATATGGTTTGGGTAATCCAACTGCGCCTCACGCATGATCTCATCGGGAATATGCGAGGTTTATGGCTTGAGAGGGGAACGTTTGGTATTTTCACCGTCTATAAAAGGATAAAGATCTCCCCTTTTTGTCCATGCCTTCCTCTAGCTCCTGTTTCCCAAACTCCAAAATCCTACGCCCACAACTCCGACCCCATCCACCGCTGCCACCCTTTTTAGCAATGGCCGGGTCTGGCTCCAAGGGCAGGTGGGAGGCCTCCTCTGTCATTGAAAACGACATCAAGAATCTCCGGAGCGCGGGCTATCTGTTCGCGGATATCACGCATAGGATCCCTGAAAAAGATCAGGCTATTCCTACTCCGGAGCCCGGTGAGAGGGTCGTGTTCATCCCCCATTTCCTTCGGGGGCTAGGGTTTTCCCTCCACCCCTTCGTCCGGGGTCTTATGTTCTACTACGAGTTAGATTTCCATGATCTAGCCCCAAATTCCTTCCTGCACATATCGGCGTTCATCCTCATGTGTGAGGCTCTTCTCCGCACCCCCGCACTTCGGCCTATGGCTCAAGGTCTTCAATCTGAAGCCGAAGCTGGTCGACGGACAACATGCGAACTGTGGCGGGGCTATGGTAAGCAAGCTCCCCAATGCCGTATGGCCCAAAGGGGCATTCGTAGAGACAATCAAGGTGTGGCAGCAGGAGTGATTCTACATCACCGATCCCCGCAACGCCAACTGGGCGGCCACGCTCGACTTCAGTTCCGGACCCCCACAAGACTCACCTCATGGACCACCAAGGGCCTTGACTGGGGTCCCAACCAGAGGTGAAGATGCTACAAAAATGCATCTCCAACATGTTGGGTGAAAACATCGGTCTCACAAACATGATTCAAGTGATGCTCTTCCGCCACATCCTTCCCTGCCAGCTCCGGGCCTCCCCCATGTGGGAGTTCAATCCAGAGGAGCCACGGACCCTAAAGCGCTTCTTCGGCACCACGCATGAAGATATATGGAAGCATCTCTTCAAGGCCCAGAAAAAGTGGCCGAAGAAGACCGAGGACATCGGACTCGACATCGAGAACCCGGCCTCAGCGGTAAGCATAACCTTTCCGAAGACTTATCTGGTCAATACTTCAGATATAATAAAGATTATTTTGCCTGCTTTCCGTACAGGGCTGGACAACAAAGGCGGAGCGGATCAACGGTCCGGCACCGCTGCCTGAGAACCCGACCACACCCTAGCTGACGGAGATGCTGGTCCAGGCACCCTATCAGGCGCCGGAGAGGAAAACCAAGAATTAGATCAAGGAAGCCAAGGGCAGCCCTTGCCACAAGGGTCCTTCGAAAAAGTGTTCGGAGAGACCAAAGCCCTCTCTTCCCATGAGGGATACGAGGAAGAAGAGGAGGAGGTGTAAAGAGACTCCCCACATAAGGGGAGGAAGAAGAAGAGGGTGGCCTCCGAAGATCCGGAGGGGGAGGTGCCCAAGAGAGGGAAGCTGGCCATCCCGGACAGTTCGGACTCGGAGTCCGAACTAGTCCCCAAGAAACCTCCCAGGGTGAAGCCCCTGGCTGAATCGTAAGTATTCAGAACTTACTGTTTATCTTTGTTCTTTGTGCTTCCATTTTGTAAGTTATTTGTTATTTACCTTTCAGCCCTCCCCGCGAGCTCCCGCAAAATCCACTACCGGAGGGGAAGTCTCTGCCGCCAGAAATGGCAGAGAGTGGCACGCCGCCACGAGCCCCATCGCCTATCACCATGGAGGACACCGAAGTGTCGTCCCGAAGGACCTCTCCTGGCTGAGAGGGGGCGGACGAGACCGTCGAGAGAGTGCCCGAGGTAAATACCTTGCTCACCGAAGACCTAGGGGAGGCGGCCCCTATGACAACCGATGGTGGGGAGCCCCAACAATCCGGCCCCCCACCAAACATCATTCCGAAGACCAACACGGCTCCGGGATCGAATAAGCAACCCCCTTCGAAAGAGGGGGGAGGATCATCAGTTCCATCCGCGGCCTCCACTAATCCAGAGGCGCCCCATGCTCCAGAGGAAGTGTTGCAATGTGCTTTCATCATGGAGGAGCACCGCACCCTGATGGGTGTGGTCATGGAGAAGGTTCAGTCTGCTAAAAGCGGACTGAACGAAGCCTTTTGCAGCCTACTTACAGGCTTTGAGGTATGCGATGTAATGTTCTAAAAACCCTTTTCTCAAAGAAGAATAAACATGTGTACAGACAGTAGCCCCTGAGACTCTGTCCGGTTTAAAAGAAACCAGTCAGAGGATACATATAGTATTCGGGATAGTAATATACTGTGTTGTTTTTTGTAACAAGCTTCTATGTTGGAGGCAACCACCCAGGCCGCAGAAGTTTTCGAACTCAATCGGAAGCTTCAGGTGGCCGATGAGGAAATCGGCCCATCAACAAGCGGTTCGATGAAACGCAAGGTATGCGTATGATGTAAAAATTTATTTTTATGCCAGAAGTGATATGAATATTGAGAAGTTAACTCATAGAATGCTTTCATTATGAGCATAGTGGGCGCAGCTAAGGTCGATACCCTCAAAGGTGCCCTCACCCAGGCCAAGAATGAGGCAGAGGCGAATAATGCAGCCGCTGACAAAGCGACTGTAGAACTGAAGATCGAGCAAGCTGCCCGCCGCCAACACGAAGCTCGGGTGGCCGCAGTCGAGCAGGAGCTGAAGGATGCCATCAGCAAATGCAAAACCTTGGAGCAGAAGACTCCGGACCAGTCGACCGAGCTTGTGAAGGCTCTTCATGATGCCAAAGAGGCGCGGATCAAGTCCCAGAGCGCTCGCAAAGAGATCCATTAGGCGAGACAGATAGCGGTTGGTAAGGCCTTTCTTTTGCAGAGTATCTTTGGAGGTCAGAGGTATGGTTTGCTCACCCGAGTATGGAGTTCTCTAGGCGCTTTTGCGATTCTTCTGAAGAGTGCCGCTGATGCCGCACAATTTTTCTAAGCCCAGGAGGGGAACTCGATCGAGAAGTTGTTCTAGTCGCAATTCCTCGCGCCAGAACACCCGACACCTCTGAACGACCAGCTGAAGCAGCTGATGGAGCTGCATAGGGTGGCATGCTTGGCCATGGACCTAATAGTCCAACTCTGGCTGGCTGAGCCGATTCCTAGCAGCTACTTTGGTTTGGTGAAGCGGCTTGTCGATGCACGGCAGAAGATTGATGATGTAAAGCGCTCGACCTGCATAAAGGGTGCCCGGATGGCCTTCGGCCGCATCAAAGTGCAGTGGGTGAAGATGAAGGCCACCGAAGTGGAAACCGCAGGTCCGCCCGAAGGAAAAGATCATCAGAAGCCAGAGAGGTACTTCGATGATGTCCTAGAAGGAGCCTGAGTGATAGAGGATCAATGTTCTAAGGACGTAATATTTGATTGAATGTGTTCGAGTTGCACAAACTATGTTATGAACCCATGCTGTTATATATCTATGTTTGCGCCTTTTATTTCAAGCGATTTTTCCTCCTGTGCGGCCGTTTATTGTTATATTTCTGAAAGTTGCCAGTCATCGGCTTCAGCCCCCATGTAGATACTACAGGGGTGTTCGACATAATGCGTGACCACACTTTATCCAACGTCTTGGTCCATAGAGGAGGTGTTCGCGAGGTGAACCAGGCAATCGGACTATGCGGTTTTATTACTTTCACTTAGCCATAGGAGTTTGACTGTGGAGCTAAGTACTAACCCCTTCTGCGTGTGCAGCTATCCGGACTACGGTGGCTTTCCCACGTGGCTGGACGAAGACCAGCCCCTCATATAACACGGGGTGAATCGCTAATGATTTGTAGTACAATACTAAGTCGCTGAATCGCCGACCAGCTCTCGCCTATGATGAAAGTTAGTTTTCTGCTTTCTCTACTGAGGTACTTGACCGGATGAGCCAGAAATACAATCGCAGTAGTTCTCCCTTTACTACCTTAGTCGAACGAGTGGAACGTAAGTGGTAAGCACAGGAGCCGGGCAACCCAACTATAGACCAAAGACATGATCGGGAGCTGATGCATATAATGCAATATCCAGGACGCAGAAGAGTTCCCTATAGGTATTCGGACTTGAAATGTGCAGGGCCGAATAGAACCCCCGGTGTTAAGGCCGGACTAACGCACGTGTAGCAGTCTGAGGTAGGGAGGGAACACAGATGATAATAAAATGATTGCCAAACAAAGTGGTGATCAACTGTATCCTTTATACCCTGATTAATACGTTGAGCCGTGTTGTTACAGATAATGCCAAGAACATCGAGGCCATTTTACATGCCAAAAGTTTATACAAGGGAAAGGTCTACACAGAGCCTAAACAAAAAGGTTTAAGAATCCCGGTGATGCCTTGCTACATGTCTGTGTCATTTCTCCTTGGCGAGATATCCTTGAAGGGGAGGAGTCCGATGGTCGTCTGCTAAAAAGATGAACCTAGAAAAAGGTCCTCGCACGATCGTAGATCGCGTAGGTTCTTGACCCAAACCTACAATGGAAGAATATCCGAGGTCCGAATAGGGTCAAAACGTACTGTGGTCCTGTTCCGTAGTGTGCCTCTGGCGCTGCCCAAGGTATTTTAAGGGCGAAATTGTGTACATGAGGTACATACACCGCAGCCTTATGGGGCAATCATCGGAGGCTAAACTGCTATTCAAGCTCAGGTTCCACCGAGCTACCGCATTGTAACGCGGCTCAGACACGTTTAGCAGTGTCGTGGGTCTTGACGACCGATGGGTTATTCGGCTTGATGAGGCCGCTCTGTACTTCTGCTGCTAGGGCCGCGGTATGCTCCTCAGTACAGAGGGAGCGCTTCGTATTTCCATTTACTGTGATGACACCATGAGGTCCAGGCATTTTTAGCTTCAGATAAGCATAGTGTGGGACTGCATTGAAGCGGGAAAAAGCTGTTCGTTTGAGCACTGCGTGTTAACCACTTCGAAAAGGGACGACGTCGAAGATCAATTCTTCGCTTCAAAAATTGTCTAGAGAGCCGAACACTACTTCCAGTGTTAATGAGCATGTGCAGTGGGCCTCCATGCTGGGTATCACTCCTTTAAAGGTAGTGTTGATAGGCTTGATCCTTGACGGGTCGATACCCATCTTACGAACAATATCCTTGTAAATCAAGTTGAGGCTGCTGCCACCGTCCATAAGGACTCTAGTGAGATGGTACCCGTCGATGATACAATCGAGTACCAGGGCCGCTGAACCTCCATGACGGATACTAGTTGGGTGGTCCCTACGATCAAAGGTGATCGGACAAGTTGACCATGGGATGAATTTTTGGGGTGATAGGCTCTACGGCGTAGACGTCCCTCAATGTGTGTTTTTGCTCCCTCTTGGGGATGTGGGTGACATAGATCATGTTCACCGTTTTCACTTCAGGGGGAAAATTGTTTATGTCCCCCAGTGTTCCGCGGGCGAGCCTCATCATGATCCTCGCTTGGAGGGCCTTTCCCCTTATGTTCGATATGATTAGCAGGCTTGTCAGGGGTGCCATGGATCTGGCAAGGTCTCTCTAGCATTTTGTCCAAGTTGGATGGACCGTCCCTATTACCTTTGAACAGCTTCTTCCGCTGACCGGGTTTGGAGTCACTGAATCCGGCATTTACTGTCATATCCTCTATTTCTTCATTGTTGTTCGGATGCTTGTTTTTGTTGCGTCGTGGCCTGCCATTTCCATCCCTGGCTTCAGAAGTGCCGGGGTCGCTGGAGCTGTTGCTTCTACCAGCCAACCAGCTATCTTCGCCCACACAGAAGCGGGTCACAAGTGCTGTAAGAGCTGCCATGGTCTTCGGCTATTCCTGACCGAGGTGTCGGGCGAGCCATTCGTCACAGACGCTATGCTTAAATGCCACTAAGGCCTTCACAGTCGAAAATTTGGTTCTTTTTAATTAAGAATCGATTCCAAAGTATTCAAGCTAACTCTCCGGGCTGCTAAATTATGTGACTCAAGTCATCAGCATCCGGTGGCTGGACATAAGTGCCCTAAAAGTTGGCCCGCAAAGCATCCTCTAAGTCTTCCCAACTTCGAATGGAGTTTTTTGGGAGGCTGTTTAACCAGTGTCGTGCTTGTCGTGGACTTGACACGATAGATGTCCTAGCGGAAGGACTTAGTCGTGGAGCCATCGCAGCTAGGTTAGCTTAAAGGGCTTAAATGGGACAAAGGACACGGGGAGTTTATACTGGTTCGGCCCCTTGCAATCAAGGTAAAGGCCTACTCCAGTTACGGTTGTATTGCTTGGCTTTCGATTACCAGGGAGAGAATAGGCTTGACCTAGTTATCGATCTCTTGTTTCTTGCCCTAAACCGTCGCCGGGTCATCCCTTTATATACACAGGTTGACGCCCGACAGCTCATGGAGTCTCGGCCGGCTGATACAAAACGTGTCCGGCTCGGTGACTAATTAAACTTGCCTTACAATAAAGTTACACATATGGCGGTTCATCCTCTCGGGCCTCAAGTCGCCTCTGGGTCTTGGGCCGTCAACGAGCTTGTATGATCCGCCATCTTCACTGATAAGCCGCCAGTGGTATGACTCGGCACCTCCTGGGTGGTTCATACCTAGTAGTTATGTCCCCAACATTAGGCCCCAGGTTGATTTGAACTTGTTCATGTCAATCTTCAATACCTGACTTGTCAAAATCTTGCATCGCTTGTTTGATAAACCTTGCTATGATCCGCCATGATGTCAGCTTATAGAATTTGCTTAAACCGCCATGACGTCATTTCGCATTAACTTCACACGAGGCCTAGAACATCTTAACTGATGCTTATCTTAATAAACATCTCGAGAATCTAGGTATCCATATAGGCACATGATGATTTTGACCTCCTCGATTCTTGCACATGCCTTGTATCCACCCCCTTATAGATAGGGACATGGGTCTTTATCATTTTCCCCTCGCTTCCTCTCGCGTCTCCTCTGCCGCCCGAGCTCCGCTGCTGCGGCCTCCGATGCTACACCAACTCAGGCCGCTGCATCGACCTGATCAGACCAGAAAACTCCAGCGCATCGCCGCTGCTCCACCGCATCTGTAAGTATCCTTTTATCCAAGCGTCAGATCTATGCTAGGGTTTGATTATTTCATCGGCATTCTTGTTGTTCTTCATGTTCTTCAGCTTCGAGCAACGTTCAATCAGAATAAATCATAACCTTTGAGCGGTAGTAGTTTAGCATTCATTTATATCATCAAAGTAGCATCTTTCCATAGAAAACCTCATCAGAGCATCACAGCCTTCCGCTGTCGCTACCTTAGGTTTAATTTTACAGTCTTTTCTGAACTGCCATAGATCCAAAATTATAGCTTTAACTTGTGAAACCTGTTTGCCCACCACTTAGCAGAATTTTCATTTGATAGAACTGAAGCACCAAAAACTGCCATGACGGATTATACTGTGATCCACCATATGCTTCAAAACTTGCATTGCTTCTCTAGTTTAACCATGCTTTACTTCACATAATTTGATTCTGCAAGATACATCTTCAGCTTTATACTTTGTCCGGCTTAATAGCAGAGTCCTCAATCTGGTAGGTACCATTAGTCCCCATTTAAGCCGCCAGTATTTCAAAGGTTCATCCCCTGCTTAACCTGTTAACTCTTTATAGCATCTTATCTTGGAATCAATGGTTCGGTTTAATAGCATGATCTTAAGACGGTAACGTTTCTTTCTCTCAGGCCTTTGTTTCTCAAGATGGTCAAGACTGTCACTGAGGGAGTCCTGGACTAAGGGGTCCTCGGGCGTCCGACCTGTTATCTATGGGCCGGACTGATGGGCTGTGAAGATATGAAGACTGAAGACTATACCCGTGTCCAGATAAGACTCTCCTTGGCGTGGAAGGCAAGCTTGGCGAACAACTATGAAGATTCCATCTTATGTAGCCGACTATATGTAACCCTAGATTCCCCTGGTGACTATATAAACCAGAGGGTGTAGTCCGGAAAGGATATACTCAATACCGTAGTCATACAGGCTAGACTTCTAGGGTTTAGCCAATACGATCTCGTGGTAGATCAACTCTTGTAATACTCATATTCATCAAGATCAATCAAGCAGGAAGTAGGGTATTACCTCCATAGAGAGGGCCCGAACCTGGGTAAACATCGTGTCCCCTGTCTCCTGTTACCATCAACCTTAGACGCACAGTTCGGGACCCCCTACCCGAGATCCGCCGGTTTTGACATCAACATTGGTGCTTTCATAGAGAGTTCCACTGTGCCATTGTCGCAGAGGTTGATGGCTCGACTTATCGTCAAGGAAAATATCACCTCAGGAGGAGCTTTGGCCTTGGGCCAATCCCTCCGGCTGGGCGGTTTTACCATGATCGCCCGCTCGGCCTCTGAGCCGATGAGGATGACCTCCCGAGTCATCAGAAAACGTATCTGCATTGATTCTGAATACGCCAAACGGATGGATTCGACAGAGTTATCGTCTTTGAACGAACTCCTAGATCGCATCGCCGCCTTTGGAGTCTCTACAGACTATGATCGGATTGGGCTTAAACCCGACCAAAGAGAGATTAATTCTCCACCGATCACCCACCAGATAGAGGTAGTCGAGGAGCAAGATAACCCTTCCTCTATACCGAGGACGAATTGCATTTGGATCTCTGACCTCGAGAAGCAGGTCATCTACCGGCAGAAAGACACGCCTCATCCTCCGAACTTAGAGTCGGACGACGGGCTTAAAAAATCAGAAGATACTCCGAAGCCCAGACTGTTTAGTCCGGAAAAACCTCAGACTCCGGATCATCGATCGGGTCAGGGTTCAGATCCAACGCCACCCACCCACCCAGACATAAGCGCTCTCACGAGCATACAACAGCAGCCCCAGGAAACGGTCCACCACTTTTGGGCCAGATTCCTCCTTGTCAAGGACAAGGTCAAAGATTGCTGCAACGAGGACGTAATATCAGCATTCCGCAACAATTGCACGAATGAAGGATTCCTCAACGCCATTAATCGCCGCCGCATAATACAGTTCGCTGACTTGGCAACTATTGTAAAGAAGTACAACGCAATGGAGAGCGCTTGGAGAGATCAGACAATCTGGGAGCTATCGGCCCCAACTCAACCACTGGTCTAGGCAAAAAGGGTGCACCCTTGTAACGTGCCCAGACCAATAGCCAAAAAATTCAAACCCATTACGCAACGCGGAACCGTTCTGGAGGGATGGCTTGATGGCCCATGGAAAATACACACCACACCGGATACCATACCAACCCACAACCTTAGAGCATGTTGGATACTCCAGTAGGTAGCCAAAAACAGCAAGGACATCCTCACCAAAGACACCCCAGAGAAACACCCTCCAGTAGACGACAAACCCAGAGTCTTGACAGTCATTGAGACATTCACTTCAAACGATAGGTACAAAAGGGCACTTCGCGAACTCACCGATGTCTGCCAGATCGCAACAATAAACCCTTCGAATGACACAGCGATAACCTTTAATGCTGGTGATGAACCAAAACACAAGACAATCCAAACACCAGCCGCCTTGGTCCTCAGCCCAATTGTGGATGGCTTTCGGCTCACCAAGGTTCTCATGGATGGCGGCAGCAGACTGAACCTCGTCTATGAGGATACAATACGGAAAATGGAAATAGACATGAGCCGCATCGAGCAAAGCAGGATGACCTTCTGAGGAATCATTCCCAGTCGAGAGGCACGATGTGCGGGAAAAATCACACTCGACGTCGTATTCGGCACGCCGGAGAACTATCGGTCCGAAGAGATAACCTTCCAGGTGGCCCCTTCAATAGTGGATATCACGCCCTCTTAGGGCGAGATGCATTTACATGCTTTCAAGCAATACCCCATTACGGGTACATGAAGCTTAAGATGCCCGGGCCCAACGGTATAATCACTCTAGTCAGTGATTCGGACATAGCACTCCGCGCCGAGAATAAAACCGCATCCCTGGCCCTTGAGGCATTATCTGAAGCCCTCACAGCCGAAGAGTTAACCGCGCTGCGCTCCACGGTGGACAGAGATGATGTGGTCCTAGACAAACGACCCAAATCCACCTCATTCAAACCGGTAGAAGAAATAGTCATCCAAGTCCATCCAACAGAGCCCAAGAAGACAGCATCCATCGGAGCACAACTAGACCCGATGGTTGACGCCGCTCTACGAGAGTTCCTGTGCAAGAATTGGGATATATTCGCCTGACACCCTTCCGATATGCCAGGAATCCCACGCGAGTTGGCCGAACACAGCCTCAGTATATTGAAGGGAAACAAGCCGGTCAAGCAAACACTATGGCGCTTTTCCGAACCCAAACACCAAGCTATGGGGGAAGAGCTAGCCAAGTTAATCGAGGCCGGATTCATTAGAGAAATGAAACATCCGGACTGGCTAGAAAATTTGGTGATGGTACCAAAGAAGGAGAAATCCTGGCTCTCGTGCGTCGATTTCAAAGACCTCAACAAGGCATGCCCCAAGGATCCCTTCCCCCTCCCTCGCATCGATCAAATCATTGACGCCACCGCAGGACACGACTCACTATGTTTTCTTGACGCATATTCCGGATACCATCAAATCAAAATGAAGGAATCCCGATCAAGCTGCAACAGCATTCATCACCCCATATGGGCCATTCTGCTTCAACACCATGCTCTTCAAGCTCAAGAACGCTGGTGCCACATACCAACGCATGATTCAAACATGCCTGGAGAAACAGATCGGCAAAACAGTTGAAGCTTATGTGGATGAGGTCGTCATCAAAACTAGGCACGTCGAAACACTAATAGACGATTTACGTCTAACATTCGACAACTTCCGCGGGTATGACATTAAGCTCAATCCGGGAAAATGCATTTTTGGCGTCCCTGCTAGAAAACTGCTGGGCTTCATCATTTCCAATAGAGGAATTGAAGCAAACCCAGCCAAAACCCGAGCTTTGTCACAATTGGCTAAGCCAACAGACCTTAAAAAGGTTCAAAAGCTCGCGGGTTCCATAGCAGCTCTAAGCCGCTTTATCTCTAGATTGGGAGAAAAGGCACTACCACTCTATCGCCTTCTATGGCAAACCGGCCACTTCGAGTGGACGGACACGACAACAACCGGACTGGAGGAAATAAAAGCCCTTCTTGCGAGCAATCCAATCCTGGCCGCACCAAACGCCGGCGAACCGATGTTATTATACATATCAGCAACACATCAGGTGGTGAGCGCCGTACTTGTCGTTGAATGAGAACAGGACGGGCATAAATTCCCGCTTCAGAAGCCAGTATACTACGTATCTACTGTCCTTACACCATGAAAATCCAGGTACCCTCATTATCAAAAGATAGCATACGCGGTCTTCATGGCATCCCGAAAGCTCCGTCACTACTTTCAGGAGTGTTCGATCACGGTGGCCTCCGGAGTACCACTCAATGACATTATAAACAACCGTGATGCTACGGGCCGGATTGCCAAATGGGCCATCGAGCTCCTCCCATTTGACATTTCATATAAACCACGTCGAGCTATCAAATCACAAGTACTGGCCGACTTCGTCGCCGAATGGACAGAGGCCGAACTCCCTAAAGAGTACGATACATACTCCAATTGGGTCATGTATTTTGACGGCTCCAAAATGCTGGCAGGGTTAGGAGCAGGCGTCGTTTAAACATCCCATACTGGAGATGTCATTCAATACGTCCTCCAAATACTATACATAGACTCAAATAACGCAGCCGAATACAAGGACTTATTACATGGTCTTTGGATGGTTGTCTCGATGGGCATACAACGCCCAGAGGTGCGCGGGGACTCAAACCTGGCAATATCTCAAATAAATGGAGACTTCAACGCCAAAGATCTGAAGATAGCAGCGTATTGTAATGCAGTCATAAAAATGTTGGTCTGGTTCGAGGGGCTCGCGTTCCATCATGTGGCTCGAGAAAGTAATCAAGTGGCGGATGTTCTTGCTTGCATCGGCGCTAAGCGCGACCCCGTCCCACCTAATATCTTCCTAGAAAGGCTTTTTAAGCCATCCATGGTGTGGCAGGTGGAAAACGGCAATACTAGTCTGGATCCAAACATAACCCCAGATCTCTAAAACACCGACGTCGTCGGGGGCTCAGCCACCGAAATAACACCGTCAACGCATCTCATCATAGCAGTCATTGCCCCATGGACCGAACCCCTCCTGGCCTACCTTAACAGGAAGGAGCTTCCTGTGGATCAGAATGAGGCCCGCTGCATTGTGTGGCATTCAAAGGCCTACAAGGTTCATGATGGAGAGCTCTATAAGGAAAGCACTACCAGAGTCCTTCAGCGATGTATATCCGAGGAAAAGGGGCGGCTGCTCTTGGCTTAAATTCATGCCGGACTCGGCGGCCACCACGCCGCAGCTCGGGCCCTTGTTAGCAAGGCCTTCCATACAGGGTTTTATTGGCCGACGGCCCGAGAAGATGCACAGGACCTTGTCCAATGTTGTGTCGGATGCCAACTCTTTGCCAACCAAAGCCATATGCCCCCCACTGCCTTACAAACAATCCCCATCACTTGCCCTTTTGCGGTCTGGGGCCTCGATACGGTCGGACCCCTTATAGGAGGAAGTCATAAGAGAAAGTATCTGCTGGTCATGGTGGATAAATTCACTAAGTGGATAGAGGCCAGACCAGTCAAAACGGCTGAAGCGGGGCCAGCAATAGATTTCATATCCGGCGTGGTATGATACGTCTCCAACGTATCTATAATTTTGGATTGTTCCATGCTATTATATTATCAACCTTGGATGTTTTATATGAATTTACATGGTATTTTATATGATTTTGGGGACTAACCTATTAACCTAGAGCCCGGTGCCAGTTTCTGTTTTTCCTTGTTTTAGGGTTTCGAAGAAAAGGAATATCAAACGGAGTCCAAACGGAATGAAACCTTTGGATAAGTTATTTTTGGAAAGAAAGCAATACACGAGACTTGGAGTGCACGTCAGGGGATCAACAAGGAAGCCACGAGGCAGGGGCGCGCCCTCCACCCTCGTGGGCCCCTCGTGGCTCCCCTGATGTATTTCTTCCACCTATATATATCCATGTACCCTAAAACTATCGGGGAGCACAATAGATCGGTAGTTCCACCGCCAGAAGCCTCTGTAGCCACCGAAAACCAATCTAGACCCGTTCCGGCACCCTGCCGGAGGGGGCAATCCCTCTCTGGTGGCCATCTTCATCATCCCGGTGCTCTCCATGACGAGGAGGGAGTAGTTCTCCCTCGGGGCTGAGGGTATGTACCAGTAGCTATGTGTTTGATCTCTCTCTCTCTCTCTCGTGTTCTTGATTTGGCACAATCTTGATGTATCGCGAGCTTTTCTATTATAGTTGGATCTTATTTTCCTTCTCCCCCTCTACTCTCTTGTAACAGATTGAGTTTCCCCTTTGAAGTTATCTTATCGGATTGAGTCTTTAAAGATTTGAGAACACTTGATGTATGTCTTGCCGTGCATATCTGTGGTGTCAATGGGATACCACGTGATTCACTTGATGTATGTTTTGGTGATCAACTTGCGGGTTCCGCCCATGAACCTATGCATAGGGGTTGGCACACGTTTTCGTCATGATTCTCCGGTAGAAAGTTTGGGGCACTCTTTGAGGTTCTATGTGTTGGTTGAATAGATGGATCTGAGATTGTGTGATGCATATCGTATAATCATACCCATGGATACTTGAGGTGACATTGGAGTATCTAGGTGACATTAGGGTTTTGGTTGATTTGTGTCTTAAGGTGTTATTCTAGTACGAACTCTAGGGCTGTTTGTGACACTTATAGGAATAGCCCAATGGATTGATTGGAAAGAATAACTTTGAGGTGGTTTCGTACCCTACCATAATCTCTTCGTTTGTTCTCCGCTATTAGTGACTTTGGAGTGACTCTGTGTTGCATGTTGAGGGATAGTTATATGATCCAATTATGTTATTATTGTTGAGGGAACTTGCACTAGTGAAAGTATGAACCCTAGGCCTTGTTTCAACGCATTGCAATACCGTTTACGCTCACTTTTATCATTAGTTACCTTGCTGTTTTTATATTTTCAGATTAAAAAAACCTTTATCTACCATCCATATACCACTTGTATCACCATCTCTTCGCCGAACTAGTGCACCTATACAATTTACCATTGTATTGGGTGTGTTGGGGACACAAGAGACTCTTTGTTATTTGGTTGCAGGGTTGCTTGAGAGATCATCTTCATCCTATGCCTCCCACAGATTGATAAACCTTAGGTCATCCACTTGAGGGAAATTTGCTACTGTCCTACAAACCTCTGCACTTGGAGGCCCAACAACGTCTACAAGAAGAAGGTTGTGTAGTAGACATCAGGCTCTTTTCTGGCACCATTACTGGGGAGGTGAGTGCTTGAAGGTATATCTTGAGATCTTGCAATCGAATCTTTTTGTTTCTTATTTTATCACTAGTTTAGTCTATAAAAGAAAACTATAAAAAATTGAATTAAGGGTACCTCTTTTAATATCTATCATGAAAATAAGGATTCCGATAATTGTGCTCAAGTGCTAGAATAAGAATGCATTAGAATGTTTGGCACTAAATATTTGAATGATGAGCATGATTGCAATGTTGTTAGTATGAATTCTTTGAATATCTATGATGCTAATGATATGCAAAGCCACAAGCTTGGGGAAGCTATGTTTGATGACGATAATATTTTTTGTCCCCCAAGCTTTGATGGGCAAATTTACTATGATGAAAGCATGCCTCCTATCTACGATGATTATTGTAATGACACGTATGCTTTAAAGAATAATGATAACCATGAAACTTGTCATCTTGATCTTAATTTTCAATCACATGATAGTTATTTTGTTGAGTTTGCTCCCACTATTATTCATGAGAAGAAATTTGCTTTTGTGGAGAGTAATAAAAATTCTATGCTTGTAGATCATGAAAAGAATGCTTTGTGTGATAGTTATATTGTTGAATTCATTCATGATGCTACTGAAAATTATTATGAGGGAGGAATATATGCTTGTAGGAATTGCAATAATATCAAGTTTCCTGTCTATGTGCTTAAAATTTTGAAGTTATGCTTGTTTACCTTCCTATGCAAGTTGATTATTGTTCCCATAAGTTGTTTGCTCACAAAATCCCTATGCATAGGAAGAGGGTTAGACTTAAATGTGCTAGTCATATTCTTCACGATTACTGGCCAAGACGTATAACGTCAGTGAACTTGTTCTACGCTTGCCGGAGAGGAAAAAGGACAAGCTCAAGCCCAAGTGGGAGGGTCCCTTCATCATTGACGAAGTTCTCACCGGAGGAGCGTACCGCCTACGTGATGCGTCGGATAATCACCTGGAGCCGAACCCCTGGAATGCGGCCAGACTACGACGATTTTATGCCTAATGTCGAACTCTGTGTTCGTCTCCTCCCTCCTATTATTACCGTCATTTGTTTTTCCTCTCTTTTCGTTTTTTTACCTTTTTCGTTTTCTCTTTAGCCCTACGGCTTTAGTACGGCTAGACCATCCCTACCTGATGCGTACATCTCTAAATATGTACGTTCATTATACCTGGGGGCTTCTCGTACAGAAGCTTGCGACTATTCTTCGAGCATCAAGCTCAGCACATATGCAGTTTTTTTCCATATGTACCTTTTGTTCGCCATTATATGCATCGATATGACTTAAGTTTTGGCCAAGCTGGGTTGCCTGACTCCTGTGCTTATGCCCTACGTTCCCGTTAGTTCGGCTAGGGCATAAAGGGAGCACCTCTGCTATTGTTACAGCTGGGTCATCCGGATGTGTACCTCAGACTGGGTGAAGCCGAAAGCTAGTGTTCTTAAGGGAATATTCGGTCGGCGAATTAAAGGTGTTTCCGCATTCACTCCATTGTGAACCCCAGATGTTACTTACTCTACATTTTTTTCCATCACAGTTCAGACATGCACATTATATGCATGCACACCCAGGGAAAGGAACCCTTAACGGAACTATTCTCTCTGGAAGATGTTTCTTACATAATGTAATATAACATAACTAGCCGGATACACATTGTCTGGTCGAGCAATTATGACCACTACGCCTGGTTTCCACGCATACTTTGGTATATTCTACTGCTAGGGTATTCAGAAACACTCTGCACCATCGAGTCCAGAGGTTGAAGCGAAAAGGTCGGTGATGACAATTGTCTTTATTATCCAGCTAGAAGGAAAGTACATAGTCACTCACGACTCAAACTCTTCCTCCTCTATACTGTCCAAAAGACGGTCTAATTTACAAACCTGTTGGGAATATTTGGCGGTCATATACTAAACTAACGGGAATTTCTTCCCCATTCGGCCATAGCGGTCCGACACGAGCCATGTGATTAGGATCCAGCTTCGTATATCACGTCTTCACCATGGCCCAGGCCTCTCGCGCACCCTCTCGGCAGGCCGATATCGTCCACAGTCGGATACGCCGCCGCACTCCCTTGAACAGCTCTACCAGCTTCTCCATACTTCCTGGAGTGGAGTCGGATGGCCATAAGGCCTTGGCTACACTCCGCATCGCGTGCCGAGCTTGCTCGTGCAACTGCAATAGCCCTTGCAGAAGACCACTTGATGATCTGGACACCTCCTCTTCGGGGCGGTTCGTCAATACACCTACAATTACAGCTATACCAGTTACTGTTACCTCCAAACTGATAAAAGATAAAAGCAGCCACGTACTGAATATGCCGCCTCGTAGCTTCTTGTTCTCCTTCATAGAGTCCGCTAGCTGAGCTCGCACATCTTTCAGTTCTTCGCCTAGTTTGGTGTTCGAATCCTGGAGTTCTTTTTCTCTTGAAGGACTTTTGTCAATACACGCTCGCCCGCTGCTAGTAGCTTTTTGGCTCTGTGTTTCGCTTCGAGCAGCGTCCAGCTGCTCTCGTAATTGGTCTAACAACCCAACACAAAGATAAGCACCCAGATTCACACTATCAGTGTATCATTATGAATTCTCGATAGAGGGAAATATTATCGGGAGATGCCTTGTATTTCTCCAGTTCGGCATTGGCAGCAAGCAGCAGGCACTGGCACTTTTCTAGTTACTGAGCTAGCAGGGTGTTCTTCTCTGTAAGCACCTGGTTGAACATTGATCCTAAAGTCAGTTGTTTCAACTCCTTTAAGTCTCGGGGGCTACTGGCATATGGTTATCATAGTCAGACAAAACAAATTTACCTGCACATCTTTCAAAGGCTGCCTTGTGGCCCTGTTAAGCTCATCTCGAGCAGCTTGGATGTATGCATCGGCCGAGCTGAAGGCATTAAACGACTCTTCTGAAAAACCAGGGTCTTGTAAAATGGCCCGGCGGTTCCGATGATTCATGGCACTCTCCACTTCCAAGTTGGTGACGAATACATCATCCGAGTCCTCGGCTGGAGGACAGTCCGGTGTCACCCCCGCATCAACCCTCGTCTTTACGGCATGATTTGAATCCTGGCTGCGGGAAGTACGGCCGCTCGAACCTCCGGATATAGTCCGGTGCACCTTTTTTCCTGGCACATGGAAAACAGGAAGGTCACGGTTGGACGTGACTGCCCAGGAGCACATTGGCAAATTCATACCTCTTCGATGAAGGCCCGGTCATGTCATCGTTTGCTTTCCTCTTGGAAGGCTCGCCTGGTGTGGGGGACGCTCTCTTCAGAGATACCCCTGGAGCGGTACGGCGCGCCGAACCCTTACCCTTTTGAGCACAGGATAGTGCGGTGGGTGAGAAGGAAGGAGAGATCTCTTTTGGATAAGGTGTCTTTGGATTACTTACGTGTGAAGCTAGAAGGAGGCTGGGGTAATCGGCAATAATGGGTACATATGTACCGTCGTAGCTCATCTGATAGAATGTTCCCTCCTCAAGCTCCATGAATATGTCCGGATCTTCTTCATATCTGAGGTCAAGATCCTGGTTACGATTCTCCGGCTGAGGGGCGGGGTCATGGATCCCCTCGACAGCCTTTTGCCATTCCTGTTAGGAGCAGATAAGATGCTGCCTGTCAACAAATGATCCAGGGACAAGATGAAATAAGTGGAGCCGAACCTTACCCAGCTGGGAGGATTGTACGTGGAAAGTCCATCTCGATATTGGAGACGGCTGAACTCCTCCTTCTCCCATTTATACAGCTCGGCCAAAATCTTGGCTAGAGCGGTAGGGGTCTTCAGGCCCTTTCAGCCGTAATGTGAGGCGTTGTCTTCTCCATTATAATGCCACATGGGAAGTCCTCGGTATTGGAGTGGCTAGAACCCCCGCGTTATAGAAATCGCCATCACCTCGACTATTGACAATCCGGACTGGGGACATGTTTTGATCTTGCCCAGCAGCAAGCTGATCTCCGCGCTATCCTCTTCCTCGAGTCTCCGAGGATGCCAGCTATGGCGCTTCTTAAGCGGAGCATTGGAAACTCGAGGAGGCCTATGCGGATGGGGACGGGTAGAGCAACATCGTCGATGTAGAACCATTCGGAAGGCCACTCTTCGGGAGCTTTCTTCAGCGTGCCGGACAGGTAACCGGTCCCGGCAATGTGCCACACTTTGGCTCCTCCCACTTCAAAAATTGATCCGCCTTGATTGCGAGGGATGAGGCGGAACAGTCTTCTCCATAAATCCAAAATGGGCCTCGCAATCCAGGAATAGTTCGCATAGGGCGACATAACCCGCGATGTGGAGGATGGATCCGGGGGTAAAATTGTGCAGCTGGAGGCCATAGTACTCCAGCAGCCCTCGGAGGAATGGGTGAATTGGAAAACCCACTCCCCTCAGCAGATAGGGGACGAAGCACACCCGTTCTCCCGCAAACGGATTGGGAAAATCCTCTGCCTGGGTTTTGTCGTTGAAGGAGGCCAACCCTGCTCGAACAGGGGCCAGATCTGCTGGAGGGAGAAATCCCTATGTTTGCAGCTTCGCCAATCGGCTATGGGACACAGAGCACCTCTCCCACTCGCCTCTCTCTAGGTTGGAACGGGAAGAGGAGCTGGGATTGTTGGCCATGTTGGAATTGTCTTGCCTGGCGGTCTCTGAGGATTTTCTCCGCTTGGTGAATGGATCTGAGATCCAATCTCTTTAAATAGATGCTCTTCCTTGCAGGATTGGGGTGTTATTTGCAAAAAATACCCTGACTGTCCGCATTCGCTCGACATGTGGAAAACGAGGACATTAAGCGTGCAGAAGCCGAGGGAGACATCAAATCTACGACTGAATACACTACTTGGAAATCAATAAAGGAGGAACTCGCCTTGCAATATTGAAGACAATCTGTGTGCTGAACATGTCGCTTTTGAAGACTGGTTCGGGGGCTACTGAGGGAGTCCTGGACTAAGGGGTCCTCGGGCGTCCGGCCTGTTATCTATGGGCCAGACTGATGGGCTGTGAAGATATGAAGACCGAAGACTGTACCCGTGTCCGGATAAGACTCTCCTTGGCGAACAACTATGAAGATTCCATCTTATGTAACCAACTCTATGTAACCCTAGATTCCCCATGTGTCTATATAAACCGAAGGGTGTAGTCTGGAAAGGATATACTCAATACCGTAGTCATACAGGCTAGACTTCTAGGGTTTACCCATTACGATCTCGTGGTAGATCAACTCTTGTAATACTCATATTCATCAAGATCAATCAAGCAGGAAGTAGGGTATTACCTCCATAGAGAGGGCCCGAACCTGGGTAAACATCATGTCCCCTGTCTCCTGTTAACATCAACCTTAGACGCACAGTTCAGGACCCCCTACCCGAGATCCGCCGGTTTTGACACCGACAGTCACCGCCTGCAACTGGGTCGTTTCCCGGGTCACCGAGGAAGATTTGAAATAATATGTTCAGACTGGCGTCTTAGCCAAATAGGAAGTCATCCATTGGAGGGTTCTGGGTAATGAGGCTCGCCCTGAGCCCAAGGATGGTGAAGTAGTGTTTTTTATGGATCATATGGACCGGAGTTTCAGTCCTCCCGGCTCAAAATTCTTCCGTGATGTGCTGCATTTCTTCAAGCTCCATCCACAAGATATCGGACCAAACTCCATCTCAAAAATCTTCAACTTCCAAGTATTTTGTGAGGTGTACCTTCAACAGGAGCCCACCGTAGAATTATTCAGGGAGTTCTACTACTTGAACCGGCAGAACGAATTCACAGATGGACCTAGCCTGGAGCTAGGCGGCCTATCTATACAGCGCCAGAAAGAAGCCATCTTCCCAGCTTCCAATCTTCCCAGTCACCCCAAAGACTGGAGGCAGACTTGGTTTTATTGCCAAGATACTTCGCCAAAAGGAGAAAATCCCCTTCCGGGTTACCGTGCCAGCTGGCTTAGTAGCAGACATCATCTTCCGGACTGTATCAGCACAACAGAGTGAAAGAAATAGGTGCTAGTTTTTGCAAAGATCCGGGCCTTGATGGCCAATGGTTTAATCGGAATTGATCTAGTTCGCTGCTGGGTTGCCTAGAGAATGTTGCCTCTAAGCCGCTGGCCTAATTTAATGTGTGAGTATATCGGTGAGCTAACATATCCTCAGCGCCACTGTCAAACCGAAATGACTGAGGAAGACATTAATAAAATGACAAAGACCCTGCTGAATGAGAGCCTGGAAGATTGCAGTAAAGTCGGATTGGAACCTTTCTGCATTCTGAATAAGCCGCCAGCTGTGAGTTTTGAATCAAGCTCATCCTTGACTCATTTTTATTTGTATTTCCTGTTCATACTCATTCGATGTTTACAGGCTGACTCACCCTTTTGGACCAAGAAGTTGCTAGAGAAGCCAAAGAAAACCCGGACAAAGAGTAAGGCTAGCAAAAGGCTTGCTAAGAAGAAGTCCAACACTGCCGAATTATTCAATTTGGATGACAAAGATGATGATGACGAGTCGGAGGTAGAACTTGATTCCCTTGGCTCATTTTTTGTACATGTTATTGACAATGACTATTATCAGGATGAAGCAGAGGCCAGCCGTGCAGATGATGCAGAGGTAATTACTCTTTCCTCCGGCTCAGAACCTCTGCCAACACAGAAAACTCGACAAGCAAGCCGGAAAGTAAGATTTTCTCACCCTTTAGCTCACTTGGATCCCAACTTTCTTTTGAAGAAGTAGCAACATGAAGCTCGCCATACGACCCGGAACAGCGGCGGCAGAGTTTTATCCTCTGGCTTACCGAACACCCCAGCACCTCACAAACGTCGACCAGAGGTTTAAAATATTTCTGACTTATCTTATCCCATGGCGGGTCTTTTTCGACAACCTCTTAACCTGTCCGATTCAAACTATCAGGGAACATCTCATTCCTCCTCCAGCGACTAAACGGGAACTCAAATCCCAGCCTTCAAGATTGTGCCTGGGTAAGGGCGTATTCCATCTTTTGAAACTTCATGTCTGATTAATATTCTGACATCTTTGTATTTCTTATTTTTAGCGGTATAGCCAAGCCCAGCAAGAAAGCGAAACTGAACAAGTCGGCCGAAGATTCCAACCCTTCTAAGCTGGAAAAACAAATGCCAGAAGCGTCTCATCCAATCGCTGAGGCCACCATTGACGACCTGCCACCAGAAGAGCACGAGATTACCATAGATCATATGGATGTTGAGCCGGTCATCTCTAAACTGTCGAGCCTCATCAAGCCTACTGAAGATAAGACTGACGATGTCACTATCACCAGGCTTGGTTATACTGCGCTGGGTAACCCCACTGCCTTATCCAAGCACAACGACAAGGAAGAATTTTTTGCTGCTGATAAAGGCAAGTTGAAAGTAGACTTAGAGGGCTACTCCCAGTTCAACGCCCAGGAAATCCACTTCGATTATTTGAACCGTCTATACACCAGCCGTGATTTTGAAGCCGGTTTAGTAAATTTGATGAAGGAATGCTATGAGGTAATCCAATCACCATTCTCTTCATAATTATATGTCTATCAGCCGCCAAGTCTATAGGATATGATAGGATTGAATATGCTGTAGACTTTCCAATTGCCATAGAGAACTGAACATCATCACTAGTAGCTCCCAAGGGCCGGCTTAAACCATCAAGTTAAGTCGGGACTTTAAGTAGCAGTAATGTCGATTTAACTAGCATAGTTAAACCGGGACTTATCGATATTGATGAAATCAACACTTCAATATGTAACTTTGGTAAACCGGATCATATCATTGTACCCGGCTCATCAGATAAATTCTTGTTTGAAAAGTGCAATAGGCATTAGCCCCAAGTGCCAAGGAAAATACTTGTATTGTGCTTGGGACTTCATAAAATAATCATGATCCTAATATCTTACATGTTTGCTCATGTCACAGGCTGAACTAACTGAGAAGGATTCACAAATCAATGATTTGAAGGTCAACATTAAAACTCAGCTGTCTGAAACATCCAAGGCCAAGTCAGAGATGAAGACCGCACTAGAAAACCTTGAATAGTTGAAACAAAGCTTCAGCAATGATAAGGACGACTGGAGACCGAGAAGGCGGCTCTATTGAAGAGAGCATAGGATGCCAAAGCAGTCCTTAAGCCGGTGACTGAAGAGTTGTCTAGCTTAAAGCATCAACTCAATAATATGACATCAGTGATCTTCAGTAAGTAGAAAAATAATTCCTTTACACCAGCAATCAGATCATATTCATCTATCAGCTTATCAAGATTTTAAGGAATATAGGCTCCTGGAGCGTCAAGTTGGGCTCAGATATGCACCTCAAGCTGAAGGCTATCTACACTCTTGTAGAACAGCTATAAACTGGCACCCAACGTACAGTTGTTGCTGCTATGCATAAGAAATCTCCACCTACTTTCATCAAGGATACATTGGAGAGGTTATCAATGTTGCTCCAACGGATCAACGATTTAAAGCGAGCATCTGCCAGAGCTAGTGCTTTGACTGCTTTAAGCCGGGCAAAGGCGTGGAAAGCAGATCTGGATCCGGAAGACTTGGCCAATGGTCGCCCAAGTGTTAACGAGGATGGGTCTCCCTTCAGTGTTGATGACTATGCAGAAATAGCAAGAGCACTGCGTCCGTTAACAAGTAAGCTGGCTGAAGAAACCAATCTATCCACATACCAGGAGGCTTATGATGCTGAGAATAAGAAAGTGAAGGCGCCGGTTCATCAGGAGACAGATCTCATCCCGCCGACTCGTAAGCACACCTTCGCTCCTGACATTGATCCATCCAACCTTATTGATGATGAAGCCGTGTTTAGAGCATTGACCAGTATCAACTGGGTTATGCCTGACTTCCAGCCAAAGGATAATCAAGGAGCCGAAGAAGAAGAAGCACAGGATGATCCGGAGGCTTCAACCCGCCAAGATTCATGAGCCAGTTTATTAGCCATAGAACTGTGATGTTTTATGTCTCAAAAACACTTATCCTCTTTGGGCTATCAGATTCCTTGTAATAGGCTAGTTTAAGACAGCCATCTGTCGTGCCATCGTGCATGTTTTGTTTGCATAACACTGCTGATCCAGTTATGTGAAAATATGCCATTTATGTTGCTTGACATTATCAATTTTGCAGATCATGTTTATCAACTTTCCCTGCATGTAAACAGAGAATAATTGCCTAGGCGGTTTATCCCAGGGCGGGTCACAGTACCTCATATAAAAGCCACCGATGACTAAATAGTCCATAATTAGGGCTGGTTTGTAAAAAACCTCATATAATTATAATAAAATAATCCGGACTCTATATGAATGCCTCTGGCAATGTGTGATGCCCGGATAATTAAGCTACAATATTTCTCTACTAATGATGCCACGTCACTTCGATTACTGTTGCTAATCTTGTGTTATTTCAAAACCGATTCTAATTCAAATTCAAAATCGAGCAAACAATAAATGTTTTCAAGTATTAAAACTAAAATGTTTGGAGTGATCAAAGTATTGCATAGGTAATTAAGGTGGAGAAACCACACTTTTATAAAATGTTTGAATACTCTAAAATGATTAAAACAGTAGCAAAAACTATTATTTAAACACTTTGAAAATATTAAAACAAATGAAAACTATTTTATTTAATGTTCCCAATTTAATGTGGTTGTGGTATATTTAGAACTGCCAATTTAGGATCTTTGAAATAATTAATAAAACTAAATAAACTTAATAGATAAATGAAAACAGAAAAGAAATATATAAAAGGAAAATTAACAAAAAAAGTAAATGAGGGGAAAAGGCCCCTCCCCTGGGCCTCAGCCAGCCTGGTCGGCCCAGCCGGCCCAACTCCCCATCCTCTGTCGTCTTCCCCGTGCCCCTGTTCACCCAACCGAGTGGGCGCGGGCGCCGACGAACAGAATATCCTATTTGACGCATTTTGCGTCAAACTGTCGACGCGCCGCACACCCCTTCGCCTGATTTGGTCCGGCCTTTTTAGTACCTGTTCGCTGTTTCCCCGTTCCTCTTCCTCGAGTCACTGTTTCCCCATTCCTCTTCCTCGTCCCGCATCTCCCGTCTTCTTCCTCCCACGTCCCGCATCCGTCGTGCTCTTCCTCCCTCGTCTCGCATCCCACTTCCTTCCTCTTTGTCTGCTTTTTCCTGCGGGGATCCCGCTCCGATAAGAGGCCACCGCCCTGGTCACTGCTTCCTCGTCGGCGTCGGTGTCGTCTAGGGTTCCGTCAAGATCGGGTCGTCTAGGGTTCCATCGATCTTCGTCAAGTTCGTCATCTTCAAGGTAATGCCCCCAGTTCCCTCTTCTATGTTCTTGTCAAGCTGGTTCGTGTCCTCTATGTGTGATTTCGCCAGATCAAGACGTTTTTTCCCGTTTGTGTCAGTCCAGCGTTTCTAGGGTTTGTAGAAGGTTTGGTGGTAGCAGTGGAGCGATTTTTTCAGTCTGATTTGGGTGAATATGAGGCTAGACAAGGTCCCTTTGGAGCAATTTTTTCAGTTTGGTTTCCCAGATTGTTCTTGTACTACATCACATCTAAATTTTATAACATCAATTTTTTTTGAAATTTTTGACATGGATGAACAATTTCTGAAATTGAGGATCAAAAAATGTTCGCCAATTTGAAAAAGTGTTCTAGAAAAATTCAGAAAATAAAATAATGTTAATTGTTTAGAAAATTTAGAAAAACAAGGAAACAGAAGAGGAAGAAAATAAATTTTAGAAAAATTGGGTGTTAGGGCTACATATCCTTCTTGCATTGGAATTAGTCCTTCATCACTTCTGCTTTCTTGGCAATCAGTTGGCATCTTCTGCTTTTTGTGTATAATGTAACTATGAGTGATACTATGTACTTCTCTTCTATTTTGCAGAATTAATTTTTGTTTCAGCAGCTTACATTTACATGAACTGTTTTTTTATACCTGAAATTTCAGCACCTTACTTTTTATTATTTTTATACAGCTCTCACTCAACTGTCAAAATGCCTAAACTTTACAAATACCCTCCGGGTAGTATCAAACACAGATTCTCTACCATTAGGTGGCGTAAGGCAGTTGCTGATTTAACTGACATCCAGAAGTCATATGTTACGAAATATGAGCTTGATCATCTCCTGAACATTCACCCTCATTTAATGATTCCAATTCCAGTACTGCAATGGGTTGCGAACCACTTAAATTGTAATGGAACAGGAGTTTTCAGGAAGGGTCAAAAGATAATTCATCTGAGAAGGGAAATGGTAATTCAAGTTTTTGGTATTCGTTCTGGTTCCGTGCCTTTTCCTATGGACAGCACAGATCAAGTTATCGTGGCTAGAGTATTGGAACTTAGGTCTGAGTATCTTGGTGCTAGGGAGAAGAACATTTCATTTGATAACATAATCACCAAGATGAAAAATGATGAGACTGAGGAAGGCTTCATATGGAGCTTCATGTTTCTGTTCATAACATCTGTTTTATGTCCAACCACTCGGAACTATGCAAACTGGAAACTTCTTTATGGGCGGGATGACATTACCAAGCTGAAGACCTTTGATTTGGCTCAGTTGTGCATTGATCACCTGAACAATGAAATTGATAACTTCAGCACTAAACTCTTCAATAGAACAGAAGTTCCATTGAATGATTCAATCTATGTTGGTGGATGTTTACCGTTGGCTGCCGTAAGTTTTCTTTTCTCTGTCATTTTCAATTTTTTACATAGACTTTCGTTCTGCAAACTTTTTTATAGTCACTGATTACCTCTTATATCTTCTCTTATGATTCACAACCTTCCTAGATTGTGTATCTGGACTTTGTAGACTTCACAAAATCTTCTAAACAATGAAACATCAATTATGGAGTCCCTAGAATTGCACATGTTCAGAATGAAGACTTTCACTATCTAGCTATAGTGGATCTGAACAGAGCTTCCAAGAAGAGTTTTGCATTGGGTTTCTTACCAGTAAGCTTCTTGTATAAATTTGTTGTTGTTCATTTTTCAAGTTAGCAAAAAGTTTTTTCTTCTACAAGCAATCTAGAAGGAGCAAATCTTGTCATTTATAATCCTTTTCAATTGCAATTCTTTTGTGCAGTTGAAAGACATCTCTAGGACACCTTACAGTGCTCGTGCAATTGTATTGGCTGAGGAGAAGTGGTCCAAAGCTCCAGAGTCTTTTCATAATGATGAAAATGACATTCCAAACCAAAATGACAGAGAAAATGTTGCATCTACTTCGAACAACAATCCAGAAGTATGTTGGCCTGCTTTTTTTCTTTTCTTAATAGATATTAGTGTTGTCACTTTACTTTCATACCAGAAACTAATACACATATATCTGTTCTGTTTTCTCAAACTAATAGGTTGTGAAGATAGTCTCTGAAATAGTTACAAAACATGATGTCATTTGGATGAAGTTCCATGAAGAGCATGTACAGAGTATGCTAGCAGAACTCAAAGCAATTGTCCTGTCTTTACAGCAAAATTCTAGCAGCCAAGTCAATGATGCTCGCACTTCAACCACGAATCCAATTGTTCTTCTATCTGGAGCCAGCAACAGAAATGTTCTCAGAGAACCATTAAATCCTGGCAATCGCACACTCCAAGTTAACAGTGAGGCAATTACAGGTTCTTTATTTGACGACCATATCAGAGTCATTCCTACTCCAGTTGTTACCAAGGATAACCAAGTTCAAATTTCCGATGAAGTTCAAAAGCAAGTGTCATTACCTCGGCAATTCCAGGAAAATGAGCAAGCACAAACAGGTGTGGACAATGATATTCATTCTGATAACACATTTGGTCAACATTTTTTCTTTTACTCAAACTAGTCATAGCACTCAATTTGTTGTTCATGAGGCAGTTTTATTAGTACTCAGTTTCCTGTTCCTGACATCACTATTATGGTAAATACATTCATTCTGTAAACACATTCTGACATCACTATTTTTGCCATTTTCAGGTACCGTTTCTGAGGCAGTTCATACTAACTCAACTGGATTCCTGGAACCACTGGATTTTGTTCATCCTACAAGTGTTACTGAAGCAAATCAGATAGATTCTCAAAATGTCAACTCTGTGACAGTAAATTTGCAGGAAACTCCTCTTATTGGAAACTCATTTTCTGTGAGAGAAAATGTTCAATTACTGAATGAGCAAAAGCCAGGTGATGTTAGACCTGCCAGTCAGACACCAAACAATGAATCATCTTCCTATCCCATCTCTCCTTTTCTAGTTCAGAACAATCCTAGTCTCGAGATCATATTGTCTCCTTTGAGCAACATTATAATTGAAGATGCCTCCACGCCAACAAATCTGAATTCACAATCAATTGATAATGTTGCAACTGGCATTGAAATTGCCATGAAGTATGGAGATGATTTATTAGTCGAAGAAGTTGTCAAGTCTGTTCCCAAAGGTAACTCAAAACATTTTTTTATCATCTCCCCATCCTGCTGTTCCATTGTTTTGCTTTTTGCTTCACTAATTTTGTTCTTGCAATGCCCTGTCTTTTTTATATGTTATATTGTGTTGTCAGCACAATACTTATTATATGCAACTGCTTAATTGGATAGATCCTCTAGTACCTGAGAAGCAGTCATCTGATGTTACACTAAACATGTCTGGTCCAAGCACAATAGAGAAGAGAAATAGAAAGAAAAGGAAAGCAAAAGTAATATCTCCTTAGGAAAAGATTTCAAAGATGATTGTTGAACCGCATGTTCAGGAGTTTTATAAGAAATACCTTGCAAACAAATTCTTCAAGAATGGCAATAAGTAAGTCATTTCAACATGCAAACTAATTTTTTCAATATCATGCATTCTTCTTTTTTGTACAATTTGTTCAATAAGCGTTTCTATTCTTTTTTATCATGCAGTCCAACTGTTAATGATATCAATGGCTTTCCTATGGAGTATGATAATTTGTATAATTCATTAAAGGCAATAGGAAATGTTGATAATGAAGTATTCAATGCCTATGTCCAAGTTTTCAATTATGAGAATGAAAATCCAGACCCAAACAGCAAGGACCCTTCAAAATATTGCTTTACTAGCTATTTCACGGTAATTCTCTATTCCTCATCTATGTTTCTTTTTGTTCACGATACACTCATGGAAGTTATGTTTCTTGGTGTTATGATCTGTTTTTTAATTTAACTTTGCAGCAAAAGGTGCTTGTAGACCCCAAAATCTTCAATTCTCGGTCTTGCCTAAGAGAATTCAAGAAAATTACCTCTGGAAAGAACTTGCATAAGCGTGATCTGGTAAAAAACTTTTATCATCACAAGTATTTCTCTTTTTTTTTGCATTCCATCTCATCTTATCTGTTTTTTCTACTTTTTTTTGCCATCCAGCTATACTTCCCCAGAGTTGACTCATTCCACTGGTCTTTGTTCTGCATCAACAATTTTTTGAAACTATCAATTTCTTTGATTCAAGATCTTCTGTTCCTCAAAATCTTGTCAACAAGTTAACGTCAAACCTGGTTTGTTTTCTTCCTTTACTTTTAACTTCTTTTGCTTTGTAACATAATCTGTTTTTACTGCTAACTGCCCTGTAAGCTTCTGTATGTTTAGGCATTCAACAAAAATTAAGTACCCTTTTCTTATTGAAGTTCTGTGGTTGTTGAACTTTACTACTTTTCAATATAGATCATCAACATGTCTACCCTCTTCAAATCTTCTGGGTACACATACAAAAACATCGAAAATTTTGAGTGCATTTCTCCTGAGGACTACACCCAGCAAAACAACCTGTGAGTAAAACAAAAGCATCATTATAGAGAATCCACTCTTTTCTGTTAAACTCTTTTATTCACTTGAATTTTTTTAAACAAGTTTCTTTTACTGAATTTTAAAATTCTTGTGCAGCCACAATTGTGCTCTGTATGCTATCATGTACATGGATATTTGGGATGGGAAGAACATGAAGGAATTTGATGATGTATGTTGCCATGAAATTGTTCTTCCTCCATACTTGCTCTATGTTTAGTTTCCAGCACTTCTCTTTTGTCATGCCTAATGTGTTGTTCACCTTTTGATTTGTATCAGGAAATTATTCCTCAATTTCGGTAGCTCGTTGCTTACAAATTGGCAAAGTCTGACATCAATGAAGAAGACTTCGAGCGACTTCAAGAAGATGTTTCAAGCAAGAAGAGGAAAAAGCGCCATTAGTTCCATGCAGAAAGAAAACACTTCCAGCTTCTAAAATTGATCTCTGTCCAATTGCGCCATGAATGAAACAGAAGTAGTTGTAAAGTCAGCTGTCTCTTATTTGAAAAACTTTTTAAGTACCGCTCTTTTCTCTTGTTGTGGAAATAAGTCTTCCCCAGTATGACCAGAAAACTACAATTATTATGAGGAGAATATTCCCAACAATTTAAATTTTTCCTCTAGGTTTTGACTAAATGATTTTCCCAATAGTTTAATACATTTATCGGAATCGTGTCACCAGCATCTCTTCTTTCATATATGTGTTTGGTGCTCATAGTTGTTTTCAAGTTTTTTGATATCTGGATCAAACATAAGTTTATAGAAGGAAACACAATGTGATGAACAAAACAATGCTGATACAATTTTTGGTCTTCCTTAGGACAGACTTCCCAAAGAACACTGAAGAAGTGTTCACTACAATTTGAATAATGTTATTTTTCCTGTTTTAATAATGTTAACAAAGATTCACAAAATTTGGTCCGCTTCTCGACCTCGTTCCTAGGAAATTTTGTTCCAAGGAACATTATTCAATTATCATTTTGTTCCTAGAAATCTTTTTTGGCTTGAAGAACATTTTTTTACTTCAGAGAACATTAAGTAATGTTGGAGAACTTTTTTAAATTTTTTACTAAGAACATTATTTTAGGGAACAATATTCAGTGAACATTTTTTATTCAAATTGTAGTGAACACTTCTCCAAAATTAAATTGGTCAACGAACGAACAGTATTCAACAAACATTATTCATTATTCAACAAACATTATTCAACGAATGAACAGTATTCAACAAACATTATTCAATTATTAAAGAAAATTTATTTAGGCAACATTCCTCCGCATCAAACAATAAATGTAGTAAAAAATTCCTAAAAAAGGGTGAACAAAAAATTCCGCATCAAACAATAATATTCCTAGGAACGAACGAACGAAATAAATGTAGTAAAAAATTTCCTCCAAGCAAATTTTGTTCACCCTTTTGTTAGAAGGAACATTATTCGGTTATCATTTTTTATAGAATATTGATTGTTCGCCTAATAATGTTCCTTCAATAATCTCCCCCAAATAAATGTTGAATTTTCTTTTTGTTACCCTATTTTCCCTGATTAATGTTCCTTCAATAATGTTCCTCAAATAATGTTCAAACTTTTTGGTTCCCCCAATAATGTTCTCTGAATAATGTTCTCTAAATAATTTTATTCCTTCAATAATGTTTCTCAAATAATGTACAAACTTTTTTGCTCCCCCAATAATGTTCTCTAAATAATTTTATCTTTTAATAATGGTGCTCAATTGTGTTCAATAATTGTTCTTTTAAGAATGTTCCACAAATAATTTTCCCCAAACAATGTTGAATGTTTTTTTTCACAATAATGTTCTCTTAATGTCCTCTAATAATGTTCCCAAGATAATGTTCAAACTTTTTGTCCCCCTAAAATGTTCCCTGATTATTGTTATGTTCGGCATGTAATGTTCAAACTTTTTTGTTCCTCCAATAATGTTCTCCGAACAATGTTCTCTAATAATGTTCCCAAGATAATGTTGACCAAATAATGTTATCTGAAGTCCCTAAATAATTTTGTTTTTAATAATTGTGTTCAATAATTGTTCTTTTAATACTGTTCCACAAATAATTTTCCCCAAATAATGTTCAATTTTTTTCCCAATCTTGTTCTATTGTTCAAACTTTTTTGTTCCTCCAATAATGTTCTCCGAACAACGTTCTCTAATAATGTTCCCACGATAAATAATTTTGTGTTTAATAATTATGTTCACTAATTGTTCTTTTAATAATGTTCCACAAATAATGTTCCCCAAATAATTTTTTTCCCAACAATGTTCTCTTGTTCTCTAATAATGTTCGAACTTTTTTGTTCCTCAAATAATTGTTGATTCTGAGGAACATTTTTAAACTTCAGAGAACTTTATTTATACGGAACAATTTACTGATTTTCTTGGAAGTAATGTTCAAACTTTTTTATTCCTCCAATAATGTTCTCCTAACAATGTTCTCTAATATTGTTCCCAAGATAATGTTGACCAAATAATGTTATGTGAAGTCCCTAAATAATTTTGTTTTCAATAATTGTGTTCAATAATTGTTCTTTTAATACTGTTCCACAAATAATGTTCCCCAAATAATGTCCAATTTTTTCCCCAATGTTGTTCTATAATAATGTTCAAATTTTTTTGTTCCTCCAATATTGTTCTCCGAACAATGTTCTCTAATAATGTTCCCATGATAAATAAATTTATCTTTAATAATTATGTTAAAAAATTGTTCTTTTAATATTGTTCCACAAATAATGTTCCCCAAATAATGTTCTATTTTTTTCAAATAATGTTCTCTTGTTCTCTAATAATGTTCAAACTTTTTTGTTCCCCCAATAATATTCCCAAATTAATGTTTGTCTTTTAATGTTCCTCAAATAATTATTAATTCTGACGAATTTTTTTTACTTGAAGAACATTTTTAAACTTCAAAGAATTTATAAGGAACAAATTACTGATTTTCTTGGAACATTATTCAGGAAATATTATACAAGGAACATTTTTATATTGAAGAGTTTGAACATTGTTGACCTGATTATCATTATAGTAAAAACATCCCTCCAAGGAAATTTTGTTGACCCGAATGGAACATTATTCAAGGAAATTTTGTTCGAAGTAATATTCACTTATCATTATTTTATATAATATGTTTGTTCCCCCAATAATGTTCTTCGAATAATGTTCCCCAATTATCTGTTCAATTTTGTTTTTGTTCCTCTATAATGTTCCATGATCAATGTCCTTTAAAAAATGTCCCCCAAATTCCATGAATAATGTTCCCTAAATAATGTTGATGCCGAGGAAATTTTTTTTGCCTTGAAGAACAATTTTAAACTTCAAAGAAAATTATTTATTATGGATCAATTTAGTATTTTTTTAGAACATTACTTAGGGAACTATAATGTTCCCTGAATAATGTTCCCTAAATATTGTTGATGCCGAGGAATTTTTTCTTTGGACTTAAAGAACATTTTTAAACTTCAAAGAAAATTATTTACTATTTTTTTATGCAATAATGATTGTTCCCCCAATAATGTTCTTTTAATAATGTTCTACAAATAAATGTTTTTCAAAATGCAAATAACAATTTAGTCTAGAATAACCTTTTTTTCAGAGAACATTATTTATTTTTGAATAACAATTTTTAACTTTTCACTAAGAACATCATTGAGGGAATATTCAATGAATTTTTAAAAATCAAGGAACAATATTGAGGAACTATTTAGTAAGCGTTAAACAGTTTTTAATTGAGGCAACATTATTCGGGGAACAATTATTTATTCAAGCTTCGGACAATATTGTTCAACTAATTTGTTTTGGCCCCAAGGAGCATTTTGCAAAGAACATTATCCTAGGAACATTATACAATTATCATTTTTTATCCAACGAACATTATCCAATCATCATTTTGCAAAGAACATTATCCATGAACAAGAAAACAAGGGATATCATCAAATTTCTTTGTCCACACAATAATTAAAATCCATCCAAATTTTTTCAGCTAACAATGCAAAAAATTCTTCAACGAAGGAAATTATCTTCTTCCTTGCTGCAAACAGAAATTATCTTCTTCCTTGTTCTGAACAATGAAAACCATCAACTAGTCTTCTTTTTTGGAGCTGCTTTCTTCCTAGATTTCTTTTCAGATTGTGGCTTCAATCTTTCTCCTTTGCTCACGAAGGAGGATCTTCAGACTGCAATTCTTCTTGTTGTTTCTTCCCTTGCAAGTACTTCGTATGAATTTGAGCAACAACATCCAAAAGTTCTTTGCTAAGTTCAGAATCTTTGCTGATGTCTGAGCAAGCTTCACCAACTTTACTCATCAGAATAGCATATCTAACTGCATTGTGTGACTGATCTTCACCTGTAAGAAGCACCATTTCTTTCTTGCACTTATCAATTCTTTTTCTCTGAATGAAATAGTCCATCTGTCAACAATCAGCTTATCTGGAATATGGGTAATGTCAAACTGCGTAAAAAGTCTGAGGATATGGCAAGAAACAATACCATCATGCTCAAACTTCCCACAAAAACATTTGAATGAACCAGTACTAAGGTCCACATGGACTCTGAACGTTTCTCTTGTGAATTCTGGTTTTTCATACCTGATGTGTTTTTCCAAATCATACACTTTATCCTTCTCAATTTCTATAACTTTAAAAGCTGTTGAATTCACTAATTCTGTCAATAACTTCAAGTAGATTCCTCTGGTATATATTGCTGCTGCATGCCGTTCAACAAGCTGATGACTCCAAAAGACAGGAGTCTTCTCATTAGACAAGAATCTATCCTGGTTTTCTATGTGAATAACATTCTCTTGGAACAACACATACTGTTTCATGAAAGCCTCTATAGTATCTTTCCTCTTGATGTAGTCCTTGAAATTTGAGTTGAAGCTTTCACTCCGGCTGGTCGACCTTATGAAAGGGCAAAACACCCCTCGAAAATAAGCTAGAACAAAGAAGGTTCGGTTCTCCCACATCCTTTTGATGTGAGCATGTTCAGCACAGTTATACTTTAGCACAAATTTCTCCCATCTTTCTTCAAATTCCTCAACAGTAATGGACTACAATAAACACTTCATCATATGTTTTTCCATCTTTTCCCTTGTAGCCATGTAAGCACTCATGTTTTCCCGCACATTTTTAAATATATGCCAAAGACAGAACCTATGTAACACATCTGGAAATACTTGAGGAATAGCATCTTTCATCCCTGCATCTTGGTCAGTCAATATTATTCCTGGTTTTTTCCACTGCATGACCTCCATGAAAGTTTCAAACAGCCACACAAAAGTATCTGAAGTTTCATCTTGCAATAGCGCCCAACCAAACACAACTGTACTTCCATGGCCATTAATTCCCACTATAGGCGCAAAAGGCATGTTATACTTATTTGTGCTATAAGTGGTGTCAAATGAAATGATCTCACCAAACAACCTGTAGTTCAATCGGGAACGATCATCCGTCCAGAACAAGCTGAGAACCGTGTTGTCTGTATCTCTTTGCATCCTATAGCAGAAACCAGGAGTATCAATTTGTAGCTTCTCAATATACTGCAATGTCCATTCAATATCTGTGTCCTCCTTTTTACGCATCTGTTCTCCCTTTTTCAAATTATCCAGTTTCTTCACATCAAAGGTAATGTTTCCCAGCTTGCCACCACAAAGCTTTCTGAGTATGCTCATGATTCTTCTCAGTTTCACTCTGTGTTCTTGAAGCAATTTTGACAACATGATTTCTACCTCGTTCATGTTTCTGTGGCTTAAGAAAAATTTTGTAAGTGATGGAGACCTTACTAGATCATGGTTGTGCTCAAGACACATTGAAGCGATATGCCACTTGTCATCCACCAAGTTCACTGTTATATTCATTGGACAATTTGTCCCTTCAATAATGTTTCTTTTCCTTTTCCTCAAACCAGTGTTGATACTTGGTCTTTTCCTACTTTTATTGCACTGGAAATACAACTTCCTATTCTTATAATTCCTTCCTTTTATCATTGCGAAACCATTCAGCTGAGCATAAACATTTACAAATCGGGCAGCATCATCTAGTGTTGTAAATACTTTACCAATTTCTGGCACACTACCATTGTCTGCTTCATCTGGTGTAGGGAACACATACTCTTCATTCCCCGCACAAGCTATTGTCTCTTCATCAGAATCTGCACTCTCAGAATTTCCTTCGTAATCACATTCAGAATTCTGAACCAAAGAAAGTACCTGCAAAGGGAAGGAACACAAGTATTCAACATCAGAATAAGAATCTTTACAAAACAAAGTTAAAATATGAAAAGTCTATTTTTATTCTTTTCCCCAAGCATGCAAAAATCGTACCTCACAGCAAATATTTTCCACTTCTTCTGTTGTCGTCAAAGGTTCAATGTTCATGTTCTCACCAACACTGTCCTGTAAAGATTTATTTACATTTTAATACTCATATCACTTCTTAATTTAGTATATTTGCAAACAAAAGCACTTGCAGGTTTTCATTTTTTTTCTCACACTGACCTGCTTGCTCAAACTTAGCACTACTGCTGAAGATGATTCAGAAGCATTGTAGTTGTTATCATCATTTCTCCCCATTGACTGCAAAAAACAATGAAGATATACTTTCTGTCAAACACTACAACTGTATTCAAGATCTTGTCACACTTTTTGGTTGAGAAAAACATGTGCTACAATTATAATCACACTACCCACTTTGAAAGTACTTACAGTCTGTTCATTGTTATTTAACATTCGCAAAAGTTCGCTGATCATGTTTGGTGCATCTACTTCTACTTCTTTGTCAATGCCACCAAATAAATTGAACCCCATTTCAGCTTCTTGACTCTCAATCAGTTCCTGGACACCATTTTTGAGTGTGTTAAAGTTTAGTACTGCATATCATTTGCAACGAAGAAATGCATTTTAAATCATAGATCTCAAAGAACCAACCTCAGTTTCTTTCCTCAAACTTTGATATTGAACAAACTGATCAAATTCTTCCATCAAAGGACACCCCTAAGAGAAAAGTGATAGTAATTTAAAAGATCTTGTCATCTTAACTGAAACCCTGCAAAGCAATGATTGAATCAAGGACAGTCACTCACCACACTTGCAGGTTCTGCAGCATATTTTCCCATTGAACGTTCCAGCAGTTTGTTTTCATTGTTGGTCCTTCTCTTCTTCACTTCTTTTCCATTGGATGCAGTTCTTTTCTCAATTTGTTTCTGCATCCAGAAGAAAACATGACACATTCTCTCTTTTGAATTTTTCCTGGTGTTGTAGTCACTAACTTTTTCAATGAACACACTCAACTTCTATTTTTATAAACAAGAAATGTAGAGACTAACCTTCTTAGTAATCTTTTTCTCCGTACTTATTTCTTGCTGGTTAGCAAATTGCACAAAACTGCTTTCACCTTCCATCTGGATGATACCATAGGCTGCAACAAACAAGACAACACGTACTGCTTATTATGTATTTTCAGTGCACTTTGTCAAACTTGCAAATATGCGAAGTAAAATGAAATAGAGGATTAAACTACTTAACACATTAATACTTTATAAATATTGTGTATATGTGGTGATAAGTATTTGTAAAAAGAAACTTAGCTGGAATATGTCCAACATAAATAGGTAGAAGATAGATAGATGCCACTAAGGCAGAACCTTGCAAACATAGTTGGATCATTAATCATATTACTAGATTCAACTAAACAGCTCGGATATTCTCAAGTTTCAATGACTGGACAATTTCTTTGGTCTTCCTCATGTGTTTGAAAAAATGGCTTTGTATTCCTACAGATTTATCATGCACGTAACATACTGGAGCTCGGTGGGGCATCATCTACGTGCGTTTATTAGTCCTGTGTTTCACTTCTCTACTCTGCTGGCACTGTTTTCTTTTGTGACATTTGTTCAGGAAACATAGCAGCAGCCAGAGCAGCTTCAGAGTATTTTCTCTAAAACATGTTAGCAATTTTTGGGAGAACTAGCATTACATTGCCGCTACAACATCTGCAAGGCAGTGCTTGGAATAACTTTTCACTAGTTTAAGGACTGATTCAATGAATTTTTAAAAATCTAGTTGAAATTGAATCATAACAACAATTGCAACTCAGGCCATAGGAAATTCTTCAGAGCATTAAACTAGGTAATCATCAAGGTTCAATGACTGGCCAATTCTAGCTAGTCGTTAAACTAAGTACTTGTTCATCAGATCAACAGCAACTAACTGACCAATTCTACCTCTTACTATCCTAGAAACTTCAAGTAATTTTTCTTCCACTTCTTCCTCCTTTTCCCCCAACCAAACTTTCTTCAATGTACAACAGAATTAAGGAAAGGAAAGGAAGAAGATCAAGAAGAGAGGGCGAGGTATTCTACTACCTGTGCGCTCGAGCACGGCCGCTGGTGGAAACAGGATTTTAGGTGCCCTGGCGGCGCCGGCGCTACACTGCCACCGCCTCCTATCTCGTGGTTTGGTGGAACAGATCGGACCACGTACCCCCAGTTCTTATCTGGTCGGAGTTTTTTTTTCCTCCTTTATTTTCTGTTCAGCAACAGACAAGTGGGACCGTCCACTTAGAACACTTTCCCCATTTCACTTCTCTGTTCTCTCCTCCCCTCCGCTCGCCGTCGCCCCTCCTGAGATCTGAAGTGTTGTTCACCGGTATTTCTCCGTTGGCTGAATCGGCTCCAAGCAAAAGGTTCCATCCCCTCTCCCTTCCGCCCTGCCTATGTTCTACTCGCCTCGAACCTCTTCATCTGTGTATATTTTGTTCAATCTTGCGGAAGTATCATCGTGATTAAGATCTTCTTCCAAGGATTGCAACTTAGATAGGTTGTTACTGCTGTCTTTTTTAGGTGCCTCTAACTACAACGCGTGTTCTAATGGGCTAGGGTTTGTTCTCATGGAATATTTTAGCAGCCATGTAGTTCGATTTGAACATGTCAGGAATAGTAGCCTTGTGGAAATACTTTTTGTTCATGCCAATTAAGATGTTTTTCCTGCTTACATTCACTAATTCCTAGAAGTACTATAACAAGTGCTTATTAGAAGATAATTTCAGTAATACTAGTCCTACAACACAGTGCTTATTAGAAGATAATTTCAGCATCTTTTTCCGATGGGGAACCAAAAAATGATTTTGGGATGGCCCTCAACGCATTGATGGAATCATGAATGAAAAACAACGGTGCAGCTACAACCAACCCAGCAGTTCACTGCACTATCCGGGTTTGGTTTTCCAGTCCGGGAGACCTTCTGTTGGTAGATGGCAACGGTGACGGCAACATAGGAAGATGCTGGTTACCATTTGCAGTCAAATTGTTGTTATCACGACGGGACTGATCAGACGATAGCTCAGCGGTAACTGTTTCATGTTCATAGCCTCTGAAAACTGTTAACTATTCCTGTCGCGGAATTGAAGGTTGTTGGTGCGGTCATCGTCGGGTGATCAATGAGCTGCAGTTTGTTAGTAGTTCAACACAGTGCTTACAATGAATGCATATTAGAAATTTGTGTTTCAATACTGATAGATAGTATCACTTCCACACCGAAGCAACTGCCATGTTTTCCTACTTTGAATTTCTCCCCTCTTAATTTCATTAAAACAATTAACGATACTCTATTCACTGTAGATGGAACAAGGATGTTCTAAGAAAGGAGAAGTAGAAGAGATTTTACATGGAGGCAAAAGATCCAAGGTAATGAAGATATGCTCTATAACATTCTCTGATATGTTTTGCTCAGTTCTCTAGTAGTACAATTATTGTTTATGTTTTGCTTTTTATGTACCCATTTCATTTCCCAAATCAATGAGTAACTATCTTCCATGTCCACACCCATTGTGCAATGATACAAAACTTCAGCAAATAGCAGTAGTTCTTTGCATTGTTGTTTCAACCTGAATATTTACTCTCTTTTTTGTCACCAGATGTTTTTTTCTTTATCTGGAGGCTCGTAAAAGCTTGAAAAATCTGTTTCCACTTTCAGGATTTTTTGACATTTTTGTACAAAACATGTAGTGGCTCCAAAACATGCTTGTCCAGCCAACTTTACTCTTCTTTGTCGTTCCTTACCAAGAACAAGTATGCATTGTTTAATCAAACTACTTATAGAGACACTATTTTGACTTGATAAGCTGTTGAATAGCTAGCAGATTACTGGCCCCTCTTGTGATCTTTTCTGCAGCCTACCTCTAGGATTCATGACGAAAAAGGGACATATTTTTTTTGAAAAATCCTCTAATATTTTCCTTTCTTCCTTTATTTTTTTTCCATGCAGTGCAATCAATTTGAGCATGTCGAATCATTTCTGAAGCTTGCATCTGAAATGAGTGATAGACACAAATAGTGTGTAGGTAGAATGGGTTTTCAAACATTCCTACAAATAACAAGCATATCCAATATTGACTCCATTTACCTATGGCTTTCAAACCATTTCAACACTACTTCTTGCTCCATTGAAATGGGAAATGGATTCAAATTCCCTATTACAACTTCAACTGTTCACAAGATTTTTGGTATGCCAATTGGTGGAGTTCCTGTCATCACGAAACCATCAGAAGCAACGTATGAATTCATCAAGCATGAGTTAGGAACAACTTCACCCACTATTGAGTACCTTTTCTCAATTATCAATGATGAACTTCCTGAAGATAAATACTGCCGAATCTTCATTCTGATACTACTGTCACTGTTTGTTGCACCTAATTCAAGTGGAGTTGTTACCAAGTTTGTCTACAATGCAGTAGTTGACATAGACAGTATTTCACAATATGATTGGTGTCTGCTATGTTTGAGCTACATGGTTTATTCAATCAAAAAAGCAAAACTAAACAAGGCAAGCACCAAAAAGTTCATTCCTGGAGGATGCAAATTACTTATGGTGGTAAGCTCATTTCCCACGACAAAATTTCTTTAATTTTTCTTTTTCTATGCACCAATCAATTTTTTGTCTCTGATTCACACTTGTCATTTTTTACCAAATCTGTCTGAATTTTGTTTTAAATGTCCGATATCCTATTTTGAGTTCCTCATAATAAGTGAATTGAAGTTCCCAAGCGTTGAACCAAGACTACCACTATGGTCGGCAAACATGCTTAATTCATACATGGCACTTGATGCGCTCCATGGCGAGAGAAACGAATATGGCAGACTACCAGTATGGCCTTGTTCTTCATAGATATTACTATTGCACATTACGTAGTTCTATTCCTTGTCTTTAATTTTCATTTTATAGTTATGGTACTACTTCAAAGTGCAATGGAACATTACATAAATATTTAACATCTTGTTCTTACCCAACAGATAAAACACATCTCCTCTACTCCATTCAATGATTCTGTTTTCATTGAACTTCCTGAAGAGATATCGCAGTATATTGAATCCAAATTCACAGATATTAGTATGACACAAGTAAGTTCTCTTGCTGCTTTTCATCTTTTTGAGCAACAACAAACTGACTTTCTCATTTTTTAAAGTTTGTTTAACAAGACGTACTCTCTCATTTCAACAGGACAAGATAATTCTTCAAATACAAGCTTAGAAATTCTACACGAATATCATTCGGAACTCAGCACCTACTCTAAAGACCTATGTAGATGACATGCATACTTCATTGCTCAAGACGTCGACATCTTCCAGCAGCCCAAACCTGCAATTTAAATCATCAGTTTCGGATAACACATTCAAAGTTCCTAGGACTAAACAATTGTTGGCTATAGAATCACCTCCAAACTTCCCAATGCTAACTGTCCCAACAATCGTTGATGAAGATAAACAAGTCAATGTCAATGAAATTCTTCAGCAATTGGTCAATCATTTCACTCAATCTCTGAACATAACCAACTCTAATTTCTCTCTATCTTTTAATGGTAATCTACCATCTTTCGAAGAGCTTGCTTGTCCGGAATTATTTGTGAAGACATCAAGTCGAAAAACAACACCTCCCACTGATGTTTCAGAAATGTTGCATCGTAAGTTTTTCTTTCATAGCTCTTCTAAGCATGTTTTTTCTCTGTGCCCAAATAGAACATGAATTAAGTAATGACAAATTTTTTCTACAGGATTCCTGTCTGAATCAAAAACCCCAAAACAAAGAGTAGAAGAAACAAAATTTTGCTTTCCACTGTTCAGATTCTTATTACCAGGAGAGCATTTGGAAGGTCATTTCTCTTACAAACTTCATTTTATCCAAAGTAATTTTTTCAGACATGTAGATGAACTGAGTTGTTAAGATTTCTTATTCTTAATGTTCTTTTAAATTTTTTTGTTCAACTAGATTTCATTGATGCCGAACTGGATAAAGACTTGTTGCCTGATGAAAATGTAGTTGCATCTCAGAGTACTCTCAACAATACAATGCATGCCAATTCAAATGGAGAGGCTGGTACAGTCACTCAATATCAAGACACAGATTCTCCTTCATTTGATGCAATTACCAACTCAATTGAGTTAGTTCACAATGTTCCATTTGCATCTTGTTCCTCTAGTCAGTTCACCCTCTCAGCAAATCAGTATAGCATGCATTGCAATAGTCATGCCAATCCCAATGTTCCTGGAACCAAGAGCCCAATAAGGATAATGGATTTCCTATCACCAAAACTCTTCCCAAACAATATTGCCACACCTATTGAAGATTCTTTGCTAGTTAAAGCACTCGAACAACATGAAGCACATTCCAGCAAGTTTTCAAAACCAGAAACTTCAACCTGGCAACAACGTGTGAACAATTCTTTCAAATCTGCGACACTAGTCATTCAAGAACCAAAAATTCTGGGCAACAGGTCATCTTTTCAGATGGAATAGAGAATGATTTCTAACAAACATTGGTTGGACTACTTCCCAAATTAACTTTCAGGTATGTACAAAAAGCATATGAATTTTTATGTGATATGTTGTACATGATTCGAACATAAAAAATTTTATATATGCTATCAATGCTTTTTTCTCATGTTTTATTTTCACTTTTCTTGATGATATTCTTCTGCCATTAATAGCCAAAGAATATTTGAGATTGAAGGAGTTTGGGTGGATCAGAAAACCATAACTCTATCATTCAAGCCTGGTGGTTGGATAAACCCTCGAGTTGTTGCCTGTTTTTCAAAACTAAAGAACAAAGAACAGCTAAAGCGAGGAAGAAAAGGCCTCCTACCAAACAGTGAAATAGTGGAGCACATAGTTAGCATTGACGACATGGTCAGCCTATTTTTTAAATTCTTTTCCTCTGTTTTCATTTTCACACCATTGAAATTTCCTTTTCTTAACTATCAATAATTTTCTGGGAAACAAACTTGCAGGAGAAGCTAATGAACCCAATGCTAAATCATTCAGATCCTGCAAAATAAACTAATCTTACAGGAAAGTAATGTTGGCTTTAGTTTATTGAATGCTTCCTTGGTAAGATAAGTTCTTTTTGTACAAACTGTTTCTTACTGATTTTTCTTGTTGAAAGAGGTTAGACTAATAGATTTTTCCTTTCCACAATTCCCTAGGTAAAAATGCCCGTATTCAAGGAAAAACATTGGATTTTAATCACTGCTAACTTCAGAGCCAAATTTTTTGATATCATGAACCCGTATTACAGTGCTGATACATTTCTACCAACAATTAGTGCGGTTATCTACAACTTCAAGGTCTTGTTTGCTGCTACATATGGAAATTCTACTTCTTTCAACATAGGTAATTTCGAATCAAGATTTGTACCAGCTCCCAAGGTCAATTTCAGGTGGGTTTTCCATGGAAATCTCCAGTTTTACAATATTTGTACCAGCCATGGGCAAATTTTTGGCTCTTTCTCCTAAAAAACAGATTAGAAGTATTTTAAATTCACAATAATTTCCATCTTGAGTATGGAACTGATTGTGCTATTTTATTTCACAGGTATGACTCAGGAATTTTCATTCTGCAGTATGTTAGCAAGTACAAAGGTCTTGAATTGCAGGGTTTCTCTAATGTAAGCTATAAACATTTTTTCCGTTTTTTGCTCATTACTTGGAACATATCAGGAATTAAACTGCACTTTTTCTAAAATACGGTAGGATGATTTACAAGCTCTACGTCAAAAATTCCTGTTTGAGATGTAACATGCAAGGACAATCAAATTCAACTGCCGTTAGTAACTTCTTTCCTGCAGCGACATGTAAGTTCTCTATTTTTTTTCCTCTCCTATGGAAACAAAAGAGATGTTATTTTCTTAGAGCCTGTTCTTTCATTCCAAACAGTGAAATTAATTTCTTCTAATCGCGTTTATGTTTCTTCAAATTCTTCTTTCTATTCTCAAGGGTCTCATTAATACTGCCACCTTCAAGGGAAGTGCACTGCAAGATCCAACTCCAAGGAATACTTCCATGGCAAAAAAGTTTCCTTACCGATAGAGCAATTTTTTTTCTCTTGCTGGTCTAGTGATAGTTTCTTCCAAGACCATCAGCTGTAAACAATGTCCGAAAACAGCTAAAAAAGTATTGAATACAGGTAGTAAGACATGTACATTTTTTCAGTCTTTCATGACACCTTGGTGATACTATTATCAGTCAATTTCATCAAGTTGTAAGATCACCACTTTTTATGATAGTTTTAGAAGTACCAGTTTGTAATAAATGGAACCAGCACCTGGTTTCATAACATGGAACCAGCAACCATTGTTTAGTAAATTCAAGGTTTTTCTGTTTCATGTTTCTTTGGGAGATAGTTGAAATAGTGGAACAGTAGAAACTATACCATTCTTTAATTTACTACCATTGTTGAAACAGCAGAAAGAGAAGAAACAGAAGAAACAATGGAACCATTCTTTACTTTATAGCAGTAGAAACAATGTAAAACAGCAGGGACAGCAACCAGTGGAACAGCTTCGCGAAGCAGAAACAACGAAACGCTTGAAACAGTTCAAAAACAGTTCACGCGCGCCAAGCGGCCCACAAAGCCCGCCAGTCAGGTGCCCCTGTGTGAAGCCGCAACTAGTTGACGTAGAATGCGTCACATAGGAGTTCCCCCGACGAACCCGCTCGTCCCCGTCCACGTCGTTGGCAGGGCTCTAAGGCCGAACCCCGCGACCCCTCGGGCTCCCCACACCCCAACTCACCCCTCCCAGATCCACTCTCCCACTCCTCTCCCTCCTCGCTCGGTTCCACTTCGCACCACAGCCACCCCACGACCACCATGACCGCGGTGCCGTGAAGCTCGCGGCCACCGATGCCGCCTCGCCTCGTCTCCGTGCCTAGTCGAACCGCCGTCATCCACTACCTCTTCCACGCAAACGAATCAGAGCCGGGAGCCACCGCAGCGTCGCCCATGACGCCGTCCTCTTCCTCGGCCTCGCTAGCAAACCCCATCAATTCAGGCGCCATCTGCAGCTACTAACCCTCCGACGAGCCTTTCTTGCGCTCCTAGGTGAGCTCCCGCTCGAAACCCCTCTCTGCCCGTTTGATTTGGTGCCCGTAGTCACCGACGCCATGGGAACCGAAGCTCCTCACTGCCGGGCATGGCGCAGCCGCGGCCATAGCCGCTGCTGCTCGCGTCCAAGCTCGATGCCGTGCTCCTTGCCTTCTCCGCCTTGCAATGCGACCCCAACCTCCTCTCCCCATGCCCTGCATCGCCAATGGCCAAGCGTGCCCAAAGCCGCCGCCGCTCCACTCGTCGCCGGCATCGAACCCGACCACTACAGCCCGCGACCGCATGGCCCCTGCTGCTGCTCCCCTTCGCCCCGGACCTCCAGTGCCTTGCCGGGCTCCATCACCCGCGCGCTACTCGCCTGCTGCCCTCCAATTGCTGCCTACCGCCTTCGCTCGCCGCTACCCCACTGCTTCTGCTGCCTTGCTACCGCTACGGCTCGCTATGCTGCTGCTCCTAGTTGCTGCCTAGCTGCACGCGCATCGCCTTCCCTGCTCTCGCTCATGCCCGCCTCGCTGCGGCTCCCGCCCGGCCACTTCCCCGCGGCCAGCCGCCGCACCTCACCCACAACTGCCGCTCGCCGCCGCTCAGCCTCTCCGGCGCCGCCTCGCACCCCTCCCCGCACCGCTCTCCTGCGCCACTGACCAGGGGGGCCCGCGCCCTTTTTTTAAGAGATTTATTAAAATATTAATTAACTAATTAATCTTAATTAACGTAATTAAACTTGTTTAGTTAAAACTAATTAGCCTAATAACCTATTTTAGTCTAAGCAGTGTATGAAAGGGGGCCCCACCCCCTATTGACCGGTCAAACGTTGACTGGTCAACTGGGACCCCTGGACCCACTGTCATCCTCTGGTGCATTGCTGGGTGCACTGCACCGGGTGCACTGCACCGAGTGCACCTAGCAATTTTTTGTTTATTTTAGATTTAGTAATGATTTCAGGATTTGGTTAAAACTTTAGAAAATCATATCAAATAATCCGTAACTCGGATGAAAAAGTGTTATACATGAAAGTTGCTTAGAACGATGAGGCGAATATGAATACGTAGCATGTTCGTCCACCACACATCCCTAGCACAAAGAACACACAACTTTCTCCCTTCGGTTCATCTGTCCGAAAATGCAAAACACCGGGATACTATCCCGGATGTTTCCCCCCTTCACCGGTATCACATGTACCTACGTTAGGTCACCCCTAGCATAACGTATTGCCGCATCTTGCTTTGTGTTACATTTGATTGCTCTGTTATTTATTGTGTTCCCCCTCCGTTACTTATTTCTGGTAGACTCTGAGACCGCTGCTGATGTCCGTGTGTTCGGCTACATCGAAGATGACCCCTCCTTGCCAGAGCAACCAGGCAAGCCCCCCTGATCACCAGATATCGCCTATTCTTCTCTCCATTGCTTGCATTAGAGTAGTGTAGCATGTTACTGCTTTCCGTTAATCCTATTCTGATGCATAGCCTGTCATTGTTGCTACAATTGTTGATACCTTACCTGCAATCCTAAATGGTTAGTATAGGATGCTAGTTTATCATCAGTGGACCTACATTCTTGTCAGTCTGCCATGCTATACTATTGGGCCGTGATCACGTCGGGTGTTGGTCACGGGTATATACTATACATATTACATATGATACATGTCATCACTAAAGTCGGGTCGGCTCGTTGAGTACCCACGGTTGATTCACGAATTGGGGGCTGAAATGACATACTTTCCCGACGGCCCTATGTGTGGATCTTTGTGGCGGAGCGACGGGGCAGGTTGAGACCACCCAGGAGAGAGGTGGGCCTGGCCCTAGTCGGCATTCGCGGTTACTTCAAGATAACACGCTAAACAAGATCTTGGTATTTGATCTGAGTCTGGCCACTGGCCTATACGCACTAACTAACTACGCGGGAATAGTTATGGGCACTCACATCGTGGTATCAGCCGAAGCCTTCGTGATGTCAGCGACTGAGCGGCGCGCGCCGGGTTGGACCGTGTAACGCAACTTCCTTTGTAATGGAGGTTGTTAGGTCTGCTCACTGGCCATGTACGCAACGTGCAGGTGTGCAATAGGCGATGGGCCCAGACCCCTGCGTGCATAGGATTTAGACTGGCGTGCTGACCTCTCTATTGTGCCTAGGTGGGGCTGTGACGTGTTGATCTTCCGAGGCCGGGCTTGACCTAGGAAAGTGTGTCCGGCCAAAGGGGATCGAGCGTGTTGGGAAATGTGGTGCACTCCTGCAGGGAAGTTTATCTATTCGAATAGCCGTGTCCCTTGGTAAAAGGACGACCCGGAGTTGTACCTTGACCTTATGACAACTAGAACCGGATACTTAATGAAACACACCCTTTCAAGTGCCAGATACAACTCGGTGATCACTGTTTTGAGGAAGATATAATAAGGCTTATGTGTGATAGAGCATATCATATCACGGGGTTTGGATGCACCTGTGAAGTTTGCACCACGTCTTAATGTGAGAAAGGGCAATGCACGGTACCGTAGAGGCTAGCAAATTGTGGAAAGGTAAGAGTGCGTATAATCCATGGACTCACCTTAGTCATAAAGAACTCATATACTTATTGCAAAAGTTTATTAACCCTCGAAGCAAAGTACTACTACGCATGCCCCTAGGGGGATAGATTGGTAGGAAAAGACCATCGCTCGTCCCCGACCGCCACTCATAAGGAAGAGAATCAATAATAAATCATGCTCCAAATTCATAGCATAACGAGAGACTATACGTGCATGCTCCCGGAATCACAAATATTAACACCAATATTCTTACTAACCACAACCATTTACTAGTACCTCCCACATATTACATCTCTATATCGCAAAACTATTGCAAGGAATCAAACATATCATATTCAGTGATCCATATGTTTTATGTAGGATTTTATGACTAACCATGCAATTGACCAATTCTTATTGACTCTCTAAATAGATATAAGTGAAGCAAGAGAGTTTAATTCTTTCTACAAAAGATCATGCTCTAACAAATATAAGTGAAGCAAAAGAGCATTCTTCAAATAACGGTTTTCTATGTGAAGAGAAACAGGCAATCCAAACTTCAAATGATATAAGTGAAGCACATGAAGCATTCTATAAAGCCACACTCAAAAGATATAAGTGAAGTGCAATGAGCATTCTATAAATCAACCATGTACTATCTCATACCAGCATGGTGCATAAAACAAAAGTGAAAACTAAATGCAAAAGATGCTCCAAGATTCACACATATCACATGAACGAAACGAAACCGAAAACATACCGATACTTGTTGAAGAAAGATGGGATGCCTTCCGGGGCATCCCCAAGCTTAGACGCTTGAGTATACTTGAATACTTACTTGGGGTGCCTTGGGCATCCCCAAGATTGAGCTCGTGCCTCTCCTCCTTCTCCTCATATCGAGACCTCCTCGATCTTTAATCACTTCATCCACACAAAACTCAATAGAAAGTTCAGTAAGATCCATTAGTATAATAAAGCAAATCACTACTCTAAGTACTATTTCAAACCAATTCATATTTTGTTTTTGCATTGTAGCTACTTTAATATAACTTTTTCATGGCTTATACCACCGTTAAAAATGGATAATTTCATGAAAACGAGCAAAACAATGCATCAAAAACAGAATATGTCTTAAACAGGACAGACTGTAGTAATCTAAACATTCACCATAGCTCTGGTACTCCAAAAATTCTGAAAAAATTAGGAAAAATAAAAAATTTGTATAGAAAGACAGTGCAAAATTTTTGAGAACCATTTGATGTCCCAGTAAGAAAATGTAAAATCGAGCACTACAGCCAAAGTTTCTATTTTGCACCGAACAAACCAACAAGCAATCTAAACATCCTAAAGGAAAAACTTGGCACATTATTTTTATAATACAATGTAATTGTACAAGGGGATAATTATTTTTGTTGATAAGTTTCTGTAATTAAGATTTACAAAGTTTCCAACAGCGTGAACAAAGTTCAAGGCATGCTCCTGCTTCCACGGTGCTCATCGTTCTCACTTCCACTTTTCTTTTTGTGAAGTTTTAAGTTACCCTCTATATTTATTGTTTTTAAACTATATAAAAGCACTCAACAAAAATAAATGACTCTGAAACTTCTGGGTTGTCTCCCTGGCAGCGCTTTCTTTAAAGCCATTAAGCTAGGCATAAAGTGCTCAAGTAATGAATCCACCCGGATCCCAAGGTATATCAAAGCCAATTTGAATTAACAATGATTTTTCATTTAGTAGTGAGCACAAAGCAACATATATCAAGAAATGATGAAGTCTAACTCTCTTCCTATGCATCGGCATGTCATACAAGAACAATTCATGCACATCAAGTAAAGGCCAATACATAGCATAAGCAGTTTCTTGCAATTTTATCGTGTTGGAAACATAAAGAGGTGGAGATGTAGTTCCTCTCTCATAATAATTGCAAGTAGGAGCAGAAAGCACATGCATATTATATTCATCAAAATCATCATGCGCAACTGTAAAAGGCAACCCATCAATATAATCCTTAACAAGAGCGAACTTCTCCGATATAGTGTAGTTGGGAAAATTCAAAAAGATAATAGGACTATCATGTGTGGGTGCAATAGCAACAATTTCATTCTTAATATAAGGAAAAATAGCAATTTCATCTCCATAAGCATCATTTAAATTGGCATCATGGCCACAAGCATAGCAAGCATCATCAAAAAGGGATATTTCAAATGAATCAACAGGATCATAGCAATTATCATGGCATTCATCCTTTGGTAAGAACAAAGGGAAATTAAACAATGTATGATTTGAAGAGTTACTCTCATTAGAAGGTGGGCACGGGTGATCAATCCGGTCTTCCTTCACTTGTTCTTCACTCTCTTCATCATCTTTTTCATCCAATGTGCTCACAGTTTCATCAATTCCTTCTTCCATACTCCTGCAAAATATTAGTCTCTTCTTGCACATTGGAGACTTTCTCAATAAATGCATCAATATCGGAATTGTATTTATAATTATCATAGCAATATTTAAGGATAGAAAAATTTTCAGGTCTATAAACTGCGTCATAAAAATCTTCAAACTTTTCAAACAAAGATTCAATTTCATAAGCACCCTTAGAAGCAACAAAATCTTCTATTCGTTCCACATCATAGTAATCATATATACCTCTAGCATAAGAAGCCAAGGTTTCATTATCATTAAATTCACATGAAAAGGGAAGATGTGGAGCATTCATCCTAGAGCAACAAGTATAATCATATCTCTGGCATAAATCCCAAGCATACCAATGCAACATAAGAATTTGATCCCATAAAAGTTTTCCCTTTTAAGTCAAGCGATAATCCCTAAAGTATTCGTGTTGATCCAATGTTACTCCCATTATCAAGTTGAAAGGGGTTTTCTCAGGATTATCAAAGTAGTGCATAATATCTCTCACATAACGAGCATCGAGGGTTTTAGGAGGTTCCCCATCTCCATGAGTAGCAAGTACAACTATTTTTTTTGGTGTTTCAAGTTCCATATCCATTGCTAAAGATAGAGAATAACTTAGAACAGGAAATAAAAACTACTTAGTGATGAAGAGAACAAGCACATACGAGAATATTCACCCCACACTATTGCTCACCGGCAACGGCGCCAGAAAAAGGTCTTGATAACCCACAAGTATAGGGGATCGTTTGTATCCTTTTTTGATAAATAAGAGTGTCGAACCCAATGAGGAGCTAAAGGTAGAACAAATATTCCCTCAAGTTCTATCGACCATCGATACAACTCTACGCACGCTTGACGTTTGCTTTACCGGAAACAAGTATGAAACTATTTTGTAGGAATAAATCTATGAGTACTTTGTGGGAATAAAACTACGGATAAATTGCAAGGTAATAAAAGTGGAAAGCTTTTGTCAATAAGAAAGTCATTTGTCCCTAGGCAATCGATAACAAGTACCGGTAATCATTCTTGCAACTTTATATGAGGGAGAGGCATGAGCTAACATACTTTCTCTACTTGGATCATATGCACTTGTGATTGGAACTCTAGCAAGCATCCGCAACTACTAAAGATCATTAAGGTCGTGAAACCCAACCATATCATTAAGTATCAAGTCCTCTTTACTCCCATACGCCATAGCCCACCTATCCGCGTTTAAGTTTCTGTCACTCTCGTAACACTGACAATAAGAAAACCATGAACATATTGCAACACCCGACAGCGAGGGCCCCTCAAGTTTGCGCGAGAAGGAGGGCAGCACAGGATAGCACGATAAATAAAATATACAATCATACCAACCAAGATCACGATTAACTGACAGGACAAAACAGATCTACTCAAACATCATAGGATAACCATAGATCATTGGGAAATAATATATGGATTTGAGCACCATGTTTAAGTAGAGATTACAGTGGGGGGAAGACGTGTTACACCGCTGCATAGAGGGGGAGAAAGTTGGTGTTGACAGTAGCAAGATTGTTGATGTAGATCGCCGTCCCAATCGTTACCCCCGGCGGCATTCCGGTGCCACCGGAAGCGAGGGGGAGAGAGCCCCCCTCCTTCTTCTTCTTCCTTGGCCTCCCTCTAGATGGGAGGTGGGTTCCCCCCTCTGGTCCATGGTCTCCATGGCAGCGGAGGGGTGGGAGCCCCTCCGAGATTGGATCTCCCTCTCTATTCTCTTCTATTTCGTGTTCCCCAGATCTGGCCGAAAACCATTTCTTATATTCTTGGAGATCCGTAACTCCGATTGTGCTAAGATTTTAACATGATTTTTTCCGGATATAAGCTTCCATGCGCCCGAAGTAGAGGTCCAACCAACGTATGAGGTGGGCACAACCCACCACCACGCGCTAGGGGCCTCTGGCGCGCCCTGATGTATTGTGCCCTATGGGCCTCCGTTTGCGGTGATTCCAACTCCCAAAAATCACATATATTCCAAACTAATTCTCTGTAAATTTTCATCGTGTTTGGACTTCGTTTGATATGAATACTCTACGATACAAAAAACATGCAGAAAACAGGAAATGGCACTTGGCACTGGATCAATAGGTTAGTCCAATAAATCATATAAAAAGTTGCCAGAAGTATGTAAAACTTGTATAATATTGGCATGAAACAATAAAAAATTATAGATATGATGGAGACGTATCAGCACATGCCAAGGGAGAGTCACATCCAAACGAGGCGGATCCATCGTGTGCGGCTTAACCGGTGCTCCAGTCACAGGAGCTTCAGCCGCCCGGTTCACCATTGGCGGGTCATTGGTACCTGCACCTGGCGTGTTGAAAAGATTTCTCGCATCATAAACCAGGGGTAAACGACTCTGGTGCCTCCTCCTCATGACCTCGTTTGAGGCACTTTGATCCAAGGTGAGCCGGAAAGAGTCTGCTTCAATCCGTTGTGCCTGGGCATCCAAAGCAGCTTGCTTTGTAGCCATCCTAGTGTTCTCAGCTGCCAGCTCCTCCTTGGCTTGAGCTATCTCATCTCATAGCTTCGCCACATCCACCTTGTGTTGTTCCTGGTTGTCCGGGGTTACCTCCACCCCCATCAAAGTCACCAAAGCCTCCAATAACTCTGTCAAAGCTTGAGCCGGTGGGCGCGCAGTGCCAGTAGCACCAACCGTTGCCACAGCAGTTGAGCTAGAGGTCAGCAACGATTCTTGAACCAAGCACCAGCTATGTACCAGCCATGAAGATCGCCACCCTGTTCGACGACTCATAGGGGTCCGGAATACTGTCGCCATCAGAACAGCCCCCAAGCCGGCCGTCTTGCAGTTGATACATTGAGTTGGTCTCACCGGTTGACAACTCACCATCAGAGTAGATGGCCGTCTCACCGCCAAACATAGATCCTGCCTCAAGTTCTGCCCCATGGATAAAACCAACAAAGGCGTGCTTCACGGCAGGTTGAACTCGGGTGGGTCGTGCACGCTGAGCCGTCTCGATGATGTCGGTGCAGGTGTCCGGCTGAGCGCCTGGTTCGCCGATCTTGCCGATGAAGACGTGGATTCCGCCTAAGGGGACCCGGTACCCATACTCAATTGAGACGGCCTCGGGGCCCTAGCCTGCATCGTCGATGTAGAGCTTGCCGTGATGACTCTTGGTCATCCGGGCCACATCGTATCCCTTGATCCCTTCGAAGCTGCCCTTCAAGAACTCAAAACCTCCATGCGCTGGCCCCACAATGGGGGCCAACTGTCATGGACTTGACACGGCAAATGTCCTAGCGGAAAGACTTAGTCGTGGAGCCATCGCAAGTAGGTTAGCTTAAAGGGGTTAAATAGGACAAAGGACACATGGAGTTTATACTGGTTCGGCCCCTCGCAATCAAGGTAAAAGGCCTACTCCAGTTAGGGTTGTATTTCTTGGGTTTGGATTACCAAGGAGCGAATACACTTGACCTAGTTATCGATCTCTTGTTTCTTGCCTAAACCACCGCCGGGTCGTCCCTTTATATACACAGGTTGACGACCGACGGCTCACGGAGTCCTGGACGGCTCATACGCAACGTGTCCAGCTCAGTGACTAATTAAACTTGCCTTACAATACAAGTTACACATATGGCGGTTCATCCTCTTGGGCCTCAAGTCGCCTCTGGGTCTTGGGCCGTCAACGGGCTTGTATGATCTGCCATCTTCACTGATAAGCCACCAGTGGTATGACCCGGCCCCTCCTGGGCGGTTCAAACACAATATTTATATCCCCAACAGTGCTGGTCCTTTCAGCTTTAGAGGGAGGTATTTAATGGCGTGGAGATCATCTCCGCGAGCCATGTGAATGTGGAGAAGAAAATCATCTATCCATACAGCGGGATCCGTCATTCCATCATGTTGCTCGATGTTCACGGGTTTAAACCCTTTCGGAAATTGGTGCAGCATTACCTCATCGGTAAAGCACATAGGGTGTGTGGCACCTCTGTACCGGGCGACGGAGTTTGGATGACATCTGTGTTCTGTGCTGATCCCGGACTTGGTTATGTTTGTTGTGCCAGGCTTGATTGCCATCATCTCATGCTGGGGCACGTCCTCTTGATCCATAGATTGATCTAGTCTTGCTGGCTCTATTGGTCTGGTCCTGACGTAAGTCGTACGTGTAGCCCGGAGCCGCTGTCTTCCTGCCTCTATGGCGAGGGGACGCGGGCTGGTGTTCGGCATGAATAGTCATTTTATCCCGTCCACGTGGTGTTCGGTCCCGTATTTCAACCTAATTGTATTTTGACGGTATTGGTGCAAGGGCCTTGTTGTCGAGTTGTGGCAGTAGCCTGCGTTTTTGGTAACTCTTTGTTGGGCGCTCAAAGCCATATCCTTCTTTGGCAGCTAGGACCTTAGTCCATCTGTCGTTGAGCGTATCCTGTCCGGCTTTAATCTGCTGATGTTTATTTTTCAGGCTCCGCGCGGTGGCGATAAGCTGTCGCTTGAAGAGTTCTTGTTCGAGGGGATCTTCTGGGACGATGAAATCTTTGTCACCGAGGTTAATCTCCTCTTCGGAGACAGGTATGTAGTTACTATCTTCCGAATCCTTGTGATCGGCGGGTTTTTCGGGACTGAATTGACCCTCTTCCCTTTCATCCTGCTCGAACACTGGCTCTACGGGGCTTTTAGGGTCTTCGGCATTCTTCGGAGTGTCATTGTCTCTGATGCCGGTGTTGCTTTCCCTTCCTCGACGTGATCGTGAGAGGCGCCGCTGACGTCGGCGTTTCGGTGGTTCATTGACGTGCTTATCCTCATCTGGATCTTGAGTGCCATCATTGTCTTTTTTATCAGGGGTGTCCACCATGTATACATCGTAAGTAGTAGTGGTCGCCCAATGCCCAGTGATGGGTGGGTCTTGACCTGGTTCGGTTTTGACATCGTCGTCCATGCCATCGATGTCTTCAGAAGCGTAGTCTAGTATGTCGGTTAAGTCCTCGACAATGACTACTGAGTGGATGGTGGGTAGGATGTAAAATTCCCTAGTCTCAGCCCCCAGTACGAACTGGGCATAGTTTAGAGGTGACACCTCTATGATGGCGAGTGTCGGTGTCAAAACTGGCAGATCTCGGGTAGGGGGTCCCGAATTGTGCGTCTAAGGTGAATGGTAACAGGAGGCGGGGGACACGATGTTTACCCAGGTTCGGGCCCTCTCGATGGAGGTAATACCCTACTTCCTGCTTGATTGATCTTGATGATATGAGTATTACAAGAGTTGATCTACCATGAGATCGTAGAGGCTAAACCCTAGAAGCTAGCCTATGGTATGATTGTATGTCGTCCTATGGACTAAACCCTCCGGTTTATATAGACACTGGAGGGGGCTAGGGTTACACAGAGTCGGTTACAAGGGAGGAGCTCTACATATCCGTATTGCCAAGCTTGCCTTCCACTCCAAGGAAAGTCCCATCCGGACACGGGACGACGTCTTCAATCTTGTATATTCATAGTCCAACAGTTCGGCCAAAGGATATAGTCCGGCTGTCTGGAGCCCCCCTAATCCAGGACTCCCTCAGTAGCCCCTGAACCAGGCTTCAATGACGATGAGTCCGACGCGCAGATTTGTCTTTGGCATTGCAAGGCGGGTTCTTCCTCCGAATACTCCATAGAAGATTTTGAACACAAGGATAGTGTCCGGCTCTGCAAAACAAGTTCCACATACCACCGTAGAGAGAATAATATTTCCACAAATCTAATCTACTGACATGTTAGCAACATGACATCATACCACGACCCGGTCATTATTCGAACTATTTTTCTCAACCAGCACTGCACATATCGTGAGGCGGTTTTCTTGACACGCCTTGTCAAAGCAGAGATCGTGTCCTCTTATCACAGGATTCTCATCAATACGGGTATGGGTAACCCAACCGCGCCACCAATTACGGCATTCGGGGAATAAGCGATTTTACCAGGTAAGTGGGGAGGCACATCACCTCTTCCGCCCTTATAAAGGGACAGAGATTCACCCTTTTTACCCACAACTTCTTCCTCTTTGCTTATCCATTCTCGCACACTCGAGCTCCAGCGCCCAAGTTCGCGTCTTTCTCCTCAAACCACTCCAAGCATGTCCGGAGCGGGAGGCAAGTGGATGGTCTCCTCCGTCACGGAGGAGAACATCACAAAGCTACGGGAAGCCGGATATCTGGCCGCGGACATCGTGCACCGGCTGCCAGATGCGGGGCAGATCATCCCTACGCCCGAACCCCATGAGACGGTAGTTTTCCTTACCCACTTTGTCCGCGGACTGGGATTTCCCCTTCACCCGTTTGTCCGCGGGCTCATATTCTACTACGAGCTGGATTTTCATGGTCTGGCCCCCAATTTCATCCTTAACATCTCGGGGTTTATCGTCATGTGCGAGGCCTTCCTCTGCATCAGGCCCCACTTCGGCCTGTGGCTGAAGACCTTCAATGTTAAACTAAAGGTGGTGGTCGGCCAACAAGCAAAGTGCGGAGGTGCCATGGTGGGCAAAATGCCTAACGTCACCTGGCTCGAAGGCTCCTATGTGGAGACCATAAAGGGGTGGCAATCGAGGTGGTTCTACATCATCGAGCCGCGCGACACCAACTAGGTGGCAGCCCCCGAATTTCGATCCGGAATCCCCACGCGGCTCACTTCCTGGAAAGAGAAGGGCATGTCCTGGGGTTCCCTGGTAGAGCTGACCGGACTCCAGACCTGCATGAAGAACATGATGAGCAAGAAAATCAAGCTCATCAACGTGGTCCAGGTCATGCTCTTCCGCCGGATCCTCCCGTGTCAACGACGGGTATTCAATTTGTGGGAGTTTGACCCGGCCAAGCACCAGACGCTGCGAGAGCTCTTCGACACGACGCACAAGGACGTCTGGAAGGTGCTGTTCAAGGGCGTCGAGGTATCTCCTCCCCTTATCGAGGACTGCGGACTCAGCGCAAAGCGCCATGCCAATCCGGTAAGTTTTTATATCTCACAGGATATTTATTTGCCCTAGTTTAATCATGTGCGGGATCTAAGCTTCCATGCCATTAATAGGACTGGGTAGAGACAACAGAGTAGATTGATTGCCCAGCCCCCCTGCCTGAAGATCCTGCAGATGTTCTCCTAACGGAGATGCTGGTTCTGGCGCCTTACGAGGTGCCGGTGAAGAAGGCCAACAAGAAGGCCACGAGGACCCGGAAGGGTCTCCGGCGCAAGGTTATATCAGACTCATCGTCCGATAACTCCGAAGCGCACTCCTCCCATGAAAACAAGGAGGAGGAAGAGGAAAGTTCTCCCCCCTAGTCGAGGGAGACAAGAAAAGGAAGGCCGCCCCAACCGGGGAGGCCGAAGGGTCCAAGAAGGGAAGGACCCTCCTTCCGGACTGCTCCACGACGGCCGACTACAGCGGCGATGAGTGGTTACCCAGGGACAAGCCCTTGGCAAAGTCGTAAGTATCCGGATACCATAGTAATTAATGGTATGTTTTATTGCACTGCTTCTCCTTATGCTGAATATGATTATGCAGTCCATCCCGAGCCCGTCTCGACGTATCTTCGTCGGACGGTTCTTTGGACTCGTCGGATATGAATAGCGATTCACTTCCAACCACCTCCACCCCTTGCCCTACGGACAACGTCGAGGTGTTGTCTCAAAAGGCACCGAGCCGAGGGGAGGTAGTCCTAGGGGCTCCTCAAGGCGACCTTTCGGACCCTAGGCGCAAAGGGAGCAAGACTCCCACGGGCTCCAAGTTCAGCCCCAGCCGAACACTGCGCCGGAACTTTCGGTGGTTCTGGACTCCGGCAGGCGATCCCCCATTAAGAGGGGCAAGCCGCCCGTGCCGGTGGCCTCTGTACATCCAGAGGCACCGGACAACTTGCTGGAAGCGCTTCACGGCGCTTCCATCGATGAAGAGCACCGCACTATCATGAGTGCGGTGATCGAGAAAGTTTAGTCCGCCAAAAACGGACTAACCGAAGCTTGTGCCAGCCTCCTAACAGGCTTTTAGGTAAGCAATCAAAATATAGGAAAATATTACCGCATAGACAATAGCCCCTGATGCTTTGTTTGGCGTTCACGAAGAAAGGCCGAATAGAGGATCAAATAATGACTCGGGAGTCTAATCAAAATATGTCTATGTGCATACACAGGCTTCACTGCTGGCCGCTGCCGCACATACTTCAGAGGTCACTGCACTGAAGCAGGACCTTGAGCGGTCCGAGGAAGAGCTCAGCCTTACGAAGAGGCAGCTCGAGGAGAGAAAAGGTAAGCAATACCTTGTCTATATATTAAAAAGAAATTCGGTTGTAAAGTAATAGGATCATCATGAATTTGCCAGGGGCCACGACCGAGGTGGCGACCCTGAAGAAGGCGCTGCCCGAGGACAAAGACAAAGTGGCCAAGGAGCGCATTGAGCGGGAAAATCCAGAAGCCCGGGTAGGCGAGGTGTACCAAGAGCTCGAGGATCTCGCCAAAAACACGAGTCCTTGGAGCTTGACTCTAAGACGCGAGAGTCCGAGCTTGCGAAGGCGCTCGAAAGCGTATGGAGCGCCAAGGCTGAAGCCCACAAGGCCCTCCAGGAGATTGATGCGGTGAAGAAGATAGCAGCGAGTAAGGCATTCATTATGCAAATCAAGCATGTGATGGGAACTTTCCTTTTACTTACCCGAGTTCGGAGCTCTCCAGGAGCGTTCGTAGATATTCCCCACAGTGTACTGGATGCCGCGGAGTTTTACCGAGCTGAGGAGGGGAGCTTGATGGAAAAGTTATTTTGGTCTCAGTATACTGGGACCGAACACCCAATGCCCTTGAGCGACCAGCTGAAGCAACTGGTCGAGCTTCACAAGGCGGCCGAACAGGCCATGAAGGGTCTTATAGTCCGGATGTGGCCTGGCGATCCCCTGCCTAGCAGCTACTTCGGTTTGGTGAGGCGGCTTGTGGATGCCTGCCACGGCTTGAAGTCATAAAGCGGTCCGTCTGCATCGAGGGTGCGCGTAGGGCTTTTGCCCGGGCGAAGGTGCACTGGGCAAAGCTGGACGCCATAAAGCTGGTGAAGGAGGGGCCGCCGAAGGGCAAGGAGCATCGCTGCCCCGAAATGTATTATGACAGTGTCCTGAAGGGTTCCCGCCTTGTGGCGGAGGAATGTGCTAGAGATGTAGTTTTTAAATGAACATGGTCATGTGATCCTGTAATGTGAAACGAGTTCATTTGCGCTATGCAATGCGTTTTGAATTAAAAATATTACCTTCTGCACGGCCGTTTATAAAATCTGAGAGTTGGCCAATCCTCGGCTTCTGCCCCCATGTAACTAGTACTGGGGTGTTCGGGATAAACCTGAGCACTCTTTATCCCAATTTTGGGTCCTTCGAGGGAGGTGTTCAACACAAGGAACCAGGCAATCGGACTATAAGGCTTTATCACTCTCACTTAGCCATAGAAGTCTACAATTTTAAATTTTGGCGAAGCCCCTAGTATTCGGAAGGCCGAATTTGGGGCGCTATATACGCCTAAGTCGGGCAAGGCCGACTCCTCGCCTGAAGCGGAAAAAGTCTTTAAGGACTTGAGACCTCTCGAACAGCTACCAGCTCTCGCCTTATCATGAAAGTCAGTTTTCGGCTTTCTCTACTGAGGTGCTCGTCCGGAAGAACTGGGACACAATCGCAGTAGTTCTCCCAACGCTACCTTAGCTGATATAGCAGAACGTAAGGTACCAAAACATGGGAGCCGGGCAAACCCAACTATTGACCCAAGACATGATTCGGAGCTGATGCATATAATGTTATAAGTTCGGGGTGCCGCACTGTCCAAAGTGTTCGTACTTCTCACGCCGTATTATGGGGTAAACGAAATCCCCTGGCGTACTGACCGTACCAGAATGTACGGGTGCAAGTTGTCATAAATGAACATATAAGAAAAAGGGATGGATAATGCAATAATAGACTAATGCTATGCATTGTTATTTAAATAATACGTTGAAGAGTACTGATACAAGTAGTGCAATAAGCAAAAAATAGGACTATTTGACATGTCCTATCCAAGGGCAAGCTGCATATGGGTAGTAAAAAGCGGGTATATGGATTGTTATTAGAGACCACCTGGGGGTTCCCTTGTACATCTTAGCTTCTTGCCTCCTTGGTTGTTCCTTCTCGTAATGTGTCCGGCAATCATACTGCCGGAAAGGGCTTCCAGAGAGTAAGGTCTTGAAAGAGAAAAAATGATAAAGGTGTGCAGCCCCTAGGGCGGTTAAGCCGCATTGCGGGACGTGCCCTGATCGTGTCCCCGCCTATGCCCATGGTATTTTTAGTGCGTAATTATGTACGCGCGGCACGGATTTCGTTGCTTGACTGGGACTGGGACGGGGGCCGAATTGCTGGGCGAGCTCTGAACGTGCCAGGCGATCCTGTTGCAGGTTACTCCGGACTCGCTTGATGGTGTACGGGGGCTGTATCGCCGAATTGGCGGTTTGCCTTAAAAGGCTGCTTTGTGCTTCTGCTGCGAGGGCCGCAGTGTGCTCTTCCGTGCAGAGTGAGCGTTCTGTGTTTCCATTGACTATTATGACCCCCTAGGTCCTGGCATCTTGAGCTTGAGGTATGCGTAATGCGGTACCGCATTGAATTTTGCAAATGCGGTTCGCCCGAGCAGTGCGTGATAGCCACTGCAGAACGAGACGATATCGAAGATTAACTCCTCGCTTCCGAAGTTGTTCGGAGATCCGAAGACCACTTCCAGTGTGATTGAGCCGTGCAATGGGCCTCTACACCTGGGATGACGCCCTTAAAGGTGGTTTTGGTGTGTTTGATCCTCTAGGGATCTATACCCATTTTGCGCACTGTATCCTGATAGAGCAGGTTCAGGCTGCTGCCGCCGTCCATAAGGACTCGAGTGAGGTGAAATCCGTCTAGGACCAATGCGGCGGATCCGCCATGACGGATACTAGTGGGGTCGTCCTTGCGATCGAAGGTGATCGGACAAGAGGACCATGGGTTGAACTTTGGTTCGACGGGCTCCATCGCATAGATGTCCCTTAGTGCACGCTTCCGTTCCCTCTTGGGAATGTGGGTTGCGTATATCATGTTCACCGTCTTCACTTGTGGGGGGGGGAACCTCTTCTGTCCTCCCGTGTTCGGCGGCCGGGGCTCCTCCTCGTCGTCACTATGCAGCCCCTTGTCCTTGTTTTCGGCATTCAACTTGCCGGCCTGCTTGAACACCCAGCATTCTTTGTTGGTGTGATTTGTTGGCTTATCGGGGGTGCCGTGGATTTGACACGAGCGATCAAGTATGCGATCCAAACTGGACAGGCCAGGAGTACTTCTTTTGAATGGCTTTTTCTGCTGACCGGATCTAGAGCTTCTGAATCCGGCATTGACTCCCGTATCATCGGCGTTATCACCGTTCTTGCAGCGCTTGTGTCTGTTACGACATGGTCTGCCGTTGGCATATTTGGTATTCGAAGTGCCCGGATTCCTTGATGTGTTGTTGCTGCGAGCCAGCCAGCTATCCTCGCCCACGCAAAAGCGGGTCATGAGTGTCGTGAGGGTTGCCATAGACTTCGGCTTCTCCTGGCCGAGGTGCCGGGCGAGCCACTCGTCACGGATGTTATGCTTGAATGTCTCTAAGGCCTCTGCCTCCGGACAGTCGACAATTTGGTTTTTCTTAGTTAGGAACCGTGTCCAGAATTGCCTAGCCGATTCCCCTGGCTGCTGAGTTATATGGCGCAAGTCATCAGCATCCGGTGGTCGCACATAAGTGCCCTGGAAGTTGTCAAGGAATGCGTCTTCCAAATCCTCCCAACTGCCGACGGAGTCTGCTGGCAAGCTATTCAGCCAATGTTGAGCTGGTCCTTTGAGTTTTAGTGGGAGGTACTTGATGGCACGGAGACCATCACCGCGAGCCATGTGGATGTGGAGGAGGAAATCCTCAATCCATACAGCGGGATCTGTTGTACCATCATACGATTCGATATTTACGGGTTTAAAACCCTCCGGGAATTCGTGATCCATAACTTCATCATTGAAGCATAGGGGGTGTGTGGCGCCTCTGTGCCGGGCTATATCACGACGCAGTTCATATGAGTCTTGTCTGCTGTATTCGGCCGGGCCGGATTTACTTTTAGTGTATCCGGCGTGACGGTCATCGTCCCGCGTTGGCGCGCGCCCCCGTGACCCATATATCGACCTTGCATGTTTTGCCCTGCTTTCCAATATGTCTCGCAGGTGCCGTGTGTTGCCCCGGGCCTTGGTATTTTTGTTTGAGTGACGGCGAGGTGCAGGCTGAACTTCAGGCTGAAATGCCTCTCTGGCTCGGCCGCGAGATGGCCGGTCACCCGCATCGTACACTGGTGATGTAGGTTTCAATGCTTCCTCCTCGAGTTGGGGTAGCGACCTGCACTTTGGGTAACTCTTGGAGGGGCGCTCAAGTTCGTATTCCTTGGCCATAAGGACTTCGTTCCATCTGTCCATTAGCAAATCTTGATCATCTCGAAGCTGTTGTTGCTTTTTCTTCAAGATATTTGCTGTGGCTATAAGCCGGCGCTTGAAGCGCTCCTGCTCGTCGGGATCCTCAGGCACGATAAATTCTTCATCGCCGAGGCTCACCTTGTCTTCGGAGAGAGGCATGTAATTGTTCTCCTTCGATTCTCTATCTGCTGTTCACCCTCCCGCTCTAACTCGTGCTGGAGGGGATTGTTATCTTCTTTGGCACTATCCGGAGTGTTATTGCCTCTTATACCGGTATCACTACTTTTTCTATGGCGGGACTTAGAGCGACGCCGCTGACGTTGGCGCTTGGGTTGCTTCTTGGAGGGGTCATCCCCCGTTGTCTCGTCACCGTTGCCTTATTTGGGGGTGTCCACCATGTATATATCATATGATGAGGTGGCGGTCCAGCGCCATATGGGCGGTGGTTCCTGTTCGTCTCCTGGATCATTGTCTATACCGTCGATGTCTTCGGAGTCGAAGTCGAGCACGTCGGTTAAATCATCGACAGTGGCTACTAAGTGGGTGGTGGGTGGGGAGCGAATTTCTTCATCGTCTGCATCCCATTCTAGCCGGATATAGTTTGGCCAGGGTTCTCCTGACAAGGAGAGAGACCTTAATGAGTTTAGCACGTCGCCGAAAGGTGAGTGCTGAAAGATATCCACGGAGGTGAACTCCATAATTGGCGCCCAATCGGATTCAATAGGCATGGACGTAGGCGGCTCGGAGTCCGTGGCCGGAGATGAATCAAGTGGTTTGGCAACACGACTCTCGTAAGGGGTGAAGTCAGTATCCGGCTCTATCGCCACTGAGAGTGTGGCCTCCATGGCGGGGTCTATCCACCCGTCCTCGGATGGCGCAATTTGCTCCGGATTGAGGGCCGGAGTAGTTGCAGGTGTGATCTCCCGAACACTGTCTGACCGCAGAGTTACGTCATGCTCGTCATGATTGTGCGGCGCACCTGACATGGGCTCGAATTCGTCGAAGATCAAGTCTCCACGGATGTCAGTAGTGTAGTTTAAGTTTCCGAACCTGACCTGATGGCCAAGGGCGTAGCTCTCAATCTACTCCAGATGGCCAAGCGAGTTGGCCCGCAGTGCGAAGCCGCCGAATACGAAGATCTGTCCGGGGAGGAAAACCTCACCTTGGACCGCATCGTTACCGATGATCGAAGGAGCCATCAAGCCTTACGGTGACGGCACAGTGGAACTCTCAATGAAAGCACCAATGTCGGTGTCAAAACCGGCGGATCTCGGGTAGGGGGTCATGAACTGTGCGTCTAAGGTGGATGGTAACAGGAGGCGGGGGACACAATGTTTACCCAAGTTCGGGCCCTCTCGATGGAGGCAACACCCTACTTCCTGCTTGATTGATCTTGATGATATGAGTATTACAAGATTTGATCTACCAGGAGATCGTAGAGGCTAAACCCTAGAAGCTAGCCTATGGTATGATTGAATGTCGTCCCACGGACTAAACCCTCCGGTTTATATAGACACAGGAGGGGGCTAGGGTTAGACAGAGTCGGTTACAAGGGAGGAGATCTACATATCCGTATTGCCAAGATTGCCTTCCACGCCAAGGAAAGTCCCATCCGGACACGGGACTAAGTCTTCAATCTTGTATCTTCATAGTCCAACAGTTCGGCCAAAGGATATAGTCCGGCTGTCCGGAGACCCCCTAATCCAGGACTCCCTCATCGAGAGATTGTATTAAGTCCAGCGCCTCATTTAAGAGTGAGAGTTGGACAGGCGTCTGAGGATCTGCGGAACTTGGTTCGGCGATAACCACTTGACCGAGCCCGAAGGACGCAGACCTCGAGAGTTCGGAGTTGACGTTCAGAGGCGAGTCCAGTTTCCCCATGACGGGGAGAGTCCCGTTTGACTTCGGGTCCGTCGATGGCATGGTCGCATCTGGGTCTCCAGCTAGAATCTCCGTGATGGGAGAGATGCCGGCTGGGTTCATCCTCCTGTCTTCAGACGATGTGGTCCGCCTCGGATCTAAGGCCGAGGCGGATACGAGCGTCGACCCCTAGACAAGATCTAATAGTGGATCCGAAGGGCCTCCTTCGTATGGGTGGGGAGCGGCGGCCGAGGCCGTGAACCCCTCGAAGATCAGGTCTCCTCGGATATGAGTAATGTAATTCAAACTTCCAAACCAGATCTAGTGACCAGGGGCGTAGTTGTCGCCCTGCTCAAGGTGACCGGTCGAGTTGGCACGTAGCACGAAGCCGCCAAATGCAAAGACTTGACCAGGGAGAAAGGTCTCCGAGGAAACAACATTGCCGCTGATGACGAGGCAAGCCATCGATTCTTCTGTCGACAACACAATGGAACTCTCGATGAAAGCACCAATGTTGGTGTCAAAACCGGCGGATCTCGGGTAGGGGTCCCAAGTTGTGTGTCTGAGGATTGATGGTAACAAGGGACAATAGGGACACAATGTTTACCTACGTTCGGGCCCTCTTAAAGGAGGTAAAATCCTATGTCCTGCTTGATTATATTCGATGAGCATAGGGGTTACAAGAGTTGATCTACCTCGAGATCCTAATGGCTAAACCCTAGTTGTCTAGACTATGATTATTCTGATGGCCTCCACGGACTAAAGCCTCCGGTTTATATACACACCGGAGGGGCCTAGGGTTGTATAGAGTCGGTTTGCAGAGGAAGGAAATAGTACATCTAGACACCAAACTTGCCGTCCACGCATATAGGAGTCCTAACCGGACATGGGGGATAGTCTTCTGCTTTTTCTTCATGGCCCATCAGCCGGACCATATCGAATAGACCAGACACCCGAGGACCCCCCTAATCCAGGACTCCCTCAGTGGGTGGTGTGTTTGAGGAAATGACGCGGCTGCTGAAAATTTTACTACTCGTGAGTCAAACGTGGGAGTGAAATGCCGGGGCTATTGAAAATTTGGATGATGGTGCATCACACACGGTCCAGAAATAACAACTGTGTGTTATGAAATAGAAAAACCCTCAAGGCGGGCAGATATTTTTGAGGGATGCAGATGGGAGTGGGAACAAGAAACATCACACACGGTTGAAACATAATAACCGTGTGTTATCAAACAGAAAAAAGCTCCAGGCTGGTAGATATTTTTGAGAGGCGAAGCCTCGTGGAGCTCAATGTACTGTGGGGATGTGCGTGATAGGGGAACCGATGTGGCACATGGTTAGTGTGAGTGAACCGTGGCTGTTGCGTCATTCGACTTGTCTAATGTTCATAAGTTTGGCGAAAAATGACGCGGGAGAGGGTCAGAACATGAACACACTTGCATGTGGACTAAATATATGTATGAAAAATGGAGGTTTGATGTTCAAATACCAAATACAACTTCGATGTGGCACCTATCTCGCAAAGCACATGGTATTGCTTGCCCCCCTTGTGTTGGCAGGAAGGGAATCCTAAGCAATGAATGCATGCCCGCCACGGAGGTTCACCTCGCAAAGTGCAAAGTACCAGTCCCCCCCACACACGCACCCACTTTAAGTCAGCGGGTCAGAGGGGCATCTCACCAATATGGATCGTAAAACGGACCAAGAATAATCCACCTTCGTCATACAACCTCTCTCTTGTTGTTGGTTAAAGTGATATTCGTCCATGTGACCCCGGACATGGGCTAGCTCAACAATAATCACACAAGTAGCTAGTCCCCGAAGACAACCACTGCTTGCGTGTGGCCCAAACATATGTATGGAGAGGTGTGTTTGAATACACAATGGAACAACTTTGATGTGGCTCCGTGCTTTCGAACCAGAAATCCCCACACTGAGTGAGGGTTAGTTGACAATGCATATGTATGTCACACCACACTTCAAGCCAATGACGGGGATCCATGCATGCATGCGTGCATAGTATATTCTCAAACTTAATTAGGTACGAATCTCACCATGATCTATACTATGAGTGGCACCCCAGCTCGGAGAAACTGGAACGCCCCGTATTCCAGCCCAGAGATCAAGATGAAGTCTTTTGGAATACGACACTGCTTGACATAGAACAAAGGGTAATGATACTGTCGGCATTCTGGGAATGGGGGTCCCCAGACTTGCCCGCCTGCGGCCTGCGGCGTGGCTCAAGTGGGGGCCCAGCGCGGCCCATCTTCATCAGCTCAAGCTTAAGACCCTCGCGAGGGGCCAAGCCTCGTGGGGCGGACGACCGGATGCTTCCTCAGAGGCAGCCTCATCAGGCAGGCTCGCGAGGAGGCGGAGAGATCAAGGCAGAGGTACCTCGCGAGGAGCCCGTGACGCAAGCCATGACGATCGAGACCAGGCGGGCGCCAGGCGGGCGCCGGCCTGCGCAGTGTCCTTGTTTCCCCTTTGGTGCAAAGGGGGCAAGCACAGGCCAAGGCATCGAGCAAAGGTTACCATTCTGGTGCAACTAGACCAAGACCAGCAGAGCGGCAGGAGGAGGTCACCGTGGAGCCCAAGACGGCGTCATCACCAGTGCTTTTGGCAGCCGAAGACCACCTTTGGTCAGGATAACTTGTACCAGATGTTCCCCTTCAAAATGGCCAATTGTTGGCGCCCTTCCCACTCATTATTTGGGGAGAGGCCCAGGGCCTTTATAAATAGAGCTAGCCACCATAAAGTGAGAGGAAATCTAGGGAGGACATCTAGAGATCTGGTAGAGCCCTAGCAGAGAGAGAGAGAGGCGACTGAACTCACCCAAACAGTTCATCGCTCCGGCTCAGGAACACCTCTCGCGAGGCTGTTCTTCCCTTGTATTGTTCATCATCAGCCCCTGAGGCAATCCACCACACCACACACTGGAGTAGGGTATTACACCACAACGGTGGCCCGAACCAGTATAAACCTCGTGTCCCTTGTGTCGTTCATTGTTTCCAGCTTAGATCACGCAAGCAGATTGGACGTAGATCGGTAGGGGAGAGATCTCCGCGCGCATCCCAGTGTTCGAACCTCAAGGGTCTGCCGGAACCCGAAATCCAACAGATACAAGTGTCTGATGTTACAAAGGATCACCTCAGCACGATGACACTACGCCTACAATACTACACTTGCTCTATGCTAGCAGCGGAACAACTCGTAGCAGCGGAATACTTCTAGCAGCGGAACAACAACGAAGGTGGTGAACTCTAGTCCGCAGGGACTCTGGCTGGAACACGATGTAGCTCGCACGCACGGTAACCTCGACAAGCAATCAATCAATCATGGCATCACCTGCAATCTGGCATGCCACGCCAGGTCAGTACATTGAATGTACTTGCAAGCTCACAACAACCAAAAGCATCAAGGCAAAGCAATAACATAGCGTTAAGCAGGTTAATTAGCAACTACTATGATATGAAAGCAATTACTAAGCATGATATGAACTACTATAATGCTGATAAACCAACATCTTAATCTCAATGAACCATCTCACGCTTGGCTAACCGACCAAGCAATATACCATCTCGTTCACCTCGTGATCCACCTGATCACATCCACATGATCACCTCGTGACCACATCACAGACTGAATGATCATCCTCAAGATCATCTCAACATCATCATCTGCATCCTGCCAAACTGTTACTGCTCATAATATCAATATATAAATCACATATAATTCATTTCGTCATGTGAGTGTTGATTGAATGGTGTGACCTAATTCGAACTTGTGCCCATGACTGAGGACGCAGCTATCGATAGATTAAACACACACACTTTGCGGAGGTAGCGCACTTTACCCACACCACGGAATCCATGGTCTCGCGCTCCCATTCGGGTGGACCAACGGCGTTCCAACAAAACTGATGTACTGCCATGACACTCTCCTGGACACTCCGACCAACTCCCTTTCTGGGATAAGTCATGGGTGGCCATGTGCCTACCAAAGGCATCAACGACCACCGTGGCAAAACAAAAGCGGTCCCAAACGGGGAAAAAGGGCCCTATTAAACAACAGGCACACAAGGTTATGCCTACTTATCGGGCCATGGTACCGCACGCCCATAACCTTCCCTCGTTGGAGGCACCGGCGAGAGGCACGACAATAGACCGCATTAGGGCCTTCCCCGTAAAAGGCAAATGTGGTTGCACTGGAAAAGCCCGGTTCAGTTGCACCTGACCAACTTAATGACGGAATTTATCCCCAAAATATAGTAGTGATAACTGATACTCCGATATCATCTATCAACCTGTAATCCAAATCATAGCAATATCCAACAACTAATCCAAAGCATAATATCATCCTACCAAAATACTCCGAGGATAGCATAACACTACTATCGTGATGAATCCAAGAACGATAATACTACTACTCCAATAGCAAGAACAAGCTATCCAGCTAAGATCCACATGCAAGCATCATCTACTAAATCATACTCCAAACAAATATCAACTAGCATCATGATGAAAATAATACTAGCCACTAATAATCCAAAGGCAGCATGACATTCAAAGTAATACTCCAAAATATCACACCAGATACCCTAATGAAAGTAAGCATAACATGAGCCACTAAAAATCCAATGGCAACATGTCATCCCCAAGCTACAAAATATAAGTCCTAGAGCTCCAAGCAATATCATGGCAATAGCAAGATCAAAATAATACTGCATCCACCTTCCGCAGAGCTCGGCACACTGGCGTGCTCAGGAAGGAGTGGCGCATCGGGTGGCATAAAGCAAAGCCACCGAGGAGTACCGAGGCGATGGCAGTTTCGACACAGGCAGACGGCGGCGTCGAGCGTTGGCGGACTAGGCGATTTGGTCCACCAGAGTGGAAAACGAGGAGGTGAGGAGGCTTGGGGTGCTCCGAGTAGTCTACTAGGGGTGGAAGAGAAAAGAAAGGGGCTTCGGTTGGCCGGAATTTAGGTGGAGAACACCGGCGGCCATGACGGCAATGGACGGCGAGGAGAGGGGCTCGGGCTCAGAGGAGAGGCTCGAGAGGTTGCTGGGAGGGACAGAAGGCCAGTGGTGAGCTCGGAGTGCTGCGGGGTTGGCTATTTATAGCCGTGGCCGAAGCTTCCCGAGCTCGGGTGCCGCCGTGCACGTCCGGCCGAGCTCTGCCAAGCTCATCGATCATGGGGAGGGGCGAGGAACGCGATGATGCTATGATGCAGAGGTCACGGAGTAGAAACCGACGCCCGGGAGCAGAGGAAACGGACGGAAGGAGGACCGAGCCAAGCGGAGTACAGTGCACCCATGGCCGTGCGTCGGCTAGCTCCAGCGAGGAGGTTTCGGGAGGGGTGATAACCCACAAGTATAGGGGATCGCAACAGTTTTCGAGGGTAGAGTATTCAACCACACCTGGAAACTTAATATCTGTAGCAAAGTATTTAGTAGCAAAGTAATATGATAGTAGTGGTAACGGTGGCAAAAGTAATGGTAGTAGTTTTGGTTTTATAGTGATTGTAACAGTAGCAACTGAAAAGTAAATAAGCGAAGAACAATATATGAAAAGCTCGTAGGCAATGGATCAGTGAAGGATAATTATGTCGGATGCGATCAATCATGCAACAGTTATAACATAGGGTGACACAGAACTAGCTCCAGTTCATCAATGTAATGTAGGCATGTATTCCGAATATAGTCATACTTGCTTATGGAAAAGAACTTGCATGACATCTTTTGTCCTACCCTCCCATGGCAGCGGGGTTCTATTGGAAACTAAGGGATATTAAGGCCTCCTTTTAATAGAGTACCGGACCAAAGCATTAACACATAGTGAATACATGAACTCCTCAAACTACGGTCATCACTGGTAAGTATCCCAATTATTATCACTTCAGGGTTAACGGATCATAACACATAATAGGTGACTATAGACTTGCAAGATAGGATCTAGAACTCACATATATTCATGAAAACATAATAGGTTCAGATCTGAAATCAAGGCACTCGGGACCTAGTGACAAGCATTAAGCATAGCAAAGTCATGGCAACATCAATCTCAGAACATAGTGGATACTAGGGATCAAACCCTAACAAAACGAACTCGATTACATGATAAATCTCATCCAACCCATCACCGTACAGCAAGCCTACGATGGAATTACTCACGCACGGCAGTGAGCATCATGAAATTGGTGATGGAGGAAGGTTGATGATGACGATGACGACAGATTCCCCTCTTTGGAGCCCCAAACGGACTCCAGATCAGCCCTCCCGAGAGAGTTTAGGGTTTGGCAGCGGCTCCGTATCGTAAAACAATCATAATATGATATAACAAGATGGTATCTCACTAGCCCTTTCTGAGACCACACAACATAAATGCAGAGCACCCCTGAAGATCAAGGGCTGACTGGAAATTGTAATTCATGGTAAAAGAGATCCAGTCAAGTCATACTCAATGTAAACTAATAATAATACATGCAAATGACAACGGTGCTCTCCAACTGGTGCTTTTGAATAAGAGGATGATGACTCAACATAAAAGTAAATAGATAGGCCCTTCGTAGAGGGAAGCAGGGATTTGTAGAGGTGCCAGAGCTCGATTTTGAATAGAGATGAATAATATTTTTGAGAGGTATACTTTCATTGTCAACATAACAACCGAGAGATCTCGATATCTTCCATGCTACACACACTATAGGCGGTTCCCAAGCAGAATGGTAAAGTTTATACTCCCCCAGCACCAACAAGCATCAATCCATGGCTTTCCCGAAACAACGGGTGCCTCCAACTAACAACAATCCTGGGGGAGTTTTGTTTGCAATTATTTTGATTTGGTTTGGGCATGGGACTAGGCATCCCGGTGACCAGCCATTTTCTCGTGAGTGAGGAGCGGAGTCCACTCCTCTTGAGAATAACCCGCCTAGCATGGAAGATACAGACAACCCTAGTGGATACATGAGCAATTCGAGCATACAAAACAGAATGTTTATTTGAAGGTTTAGAGTTTGGCACATACAAATTTACTTGGAACAGCAGGTGGATACCGCATATAGGAAGGTATGGTGGACTCATATGGAATAACTTTGGGGTTTATGGAATTGGATGCACAAGCAGTATTCCTGCTTAGTACAAGTGAAGGCTTGAAAGAGACTGGGAAGCGACCAGCTAGAGAGCGACAACAGTCATGAACATGCATTAAAATTAATCAACACTGAATGCAAGCATGAGTAGGATATAATTCACCATGAACATAAATATCATAGAGGCTATGTTGATTTTGTTTCAACTACATGCATGAACATGTGCCAAGTCAAGCCACTCGAATCATTCAAAGGAGGATACCACCCTATCATACCACATCACAACCATTTTAATAGCATGTTGACACGCAAGGTAAACCATTATAAACTCCTAGCTAATTAAGCATGGCATAAGCAACTATAATCTCTAATTGTCATTGCAAACATGTTTCATTCATAATAGGCTGAATCGGGAACAATGGACTAATCATATTTACAAAAACAAGAGAGCTCGAGTTCATACCAGCTTTTCTCATCTCAATCAGTTCATCATATATCGTCATTATTGCCTTTCATTTGCACGACCGAATAGTGTGGATAATAATAATAGTGCACATGCATTGGACTAAGCTGGAATCTGCAAGCATTCAATTCAAGGGAGAAGAAAAGGTAATATGGGCTCTTTGTTAGATCAACAATAATGCATATGAGAGCCACTCAACATTTTCATCATGGTCTTCCCCTCTCGACCACCAAAGAAAAGGAAAGGAACAAAACTATTTACACGGGAAAGCTCCCAACAAGCAAAAGAAGAACGAGAAATCTTTTTGGGTTTTCTTTTTAGTGACTGCTACTACAGGCATGAAAAGTAAACTAGCTAAAAGCTACAACTTATTTTTTCTTTTTTTTCTTAAGGCTTTTCAAACGCACAAGAAGAAAGCTTAAAAACAAAATAAACTAGCATGGATGATACAATGAAAAAGTATGAGCATCGACAACTGGCATGAGTGTGTGAACATGAATGTAATGTCGGTGAGAAATACGTACTCCCCCAAGCTTAGGCTTTTGGAGTAAGTTGGTCTATGCCCAAGGATGGCCTGGTGGATATCCGAAGTTGAAGCTCGGGTCGTACTGAGATGCATCAGCTACTGCCTGAAGGGCCGCAGCTTGGAGGTGGGCTGCCTCCGTCCTCCTCTCGTACTCGTTCGCCTCCTCCCTGGTTATAACATATCTCCCTTTTGCCTGAAAGTCAAAGGAAGTAGGAGCAGGGAGAGCGACATGATAGGTACGCCGTCTGTAAAAGATTAGTCGGTACTGGAGGGACTGGTCGTTCCTCTCAACAAACTAATGACGAACCATAGAATTATAATCTAAATAAGCAGGAGGCAACTCAGTATCATCTCAACGTATGGGTATGTCAAGAAAATCAGCTAAACAGGTTGCATAAATTCCACCAAAGAAATCTCCATTAATGTTATTATTATGCAACCTACGTGCAACAATGTCCCCAAGTTATATTGTCCTTCTCCTAATACAACACTCTTGAGAACACTAAGATCAGGAACACACATGTGACATGCCTCATCCTTACCGTTAATGGATCTACCCACGAAGAGAGCAAAATAATGTATGGCAGGAAAATGAATCTCCCTATGGTAGCTTGTGTTATTTCTCTAGATTCCCCCACAATGATACGAGCAAGAAATTCTTTAAATTCAGATTTGCGAGGTTCACTAGCACTACCCCACAGCGGGAGTTTACAAGAAGTATTAAAATCTTCTAGGTCCATGGTATAAGATTTATCTTAAAGATCAAATATGACATTGTGAGAATTGCCCGAGGATGTAAATTTAAACCTTCTCACAAATGAATCAGTTAAATAGAGGTAGCCAGCACTTTTCTGCCTCGAAGCTCTCAGGATCAGCGTTACGCACATATGCGTCAAATTCTTCCTTGATGCCTGCATGGACCATGAAATCCTCTGACGGCCATTCACAAGGCCGCACTTGAGCCTCCCTTGGTAATTCATTATCCGGCTCGTGTATTGCGGGCCTTCAGCCTTGCTTCCTTGAGGAACCACCTTGGTACATTTTCCCAAACATATTTCTTCCTCCGGAAAATTTCTGAAATTTTTAGTGACTCGAAATAAAAGTGAACCAAACTCAACAAGATTGATAGCAACTACTCCCACAAGTGCCTAGAGGCTATATCATGCATTAAAACTACTTTTGACCACATAAATTTGACATGCAAGCTCAAGAACAGGGTCACCTAACCGGCAAAAATTTGCAATAAATAAAGCACTAGAACAAAAACTAATTGGACCATTGGAGGAGTCACATACCGAAGAACAATCCCCCAAAGCAGTTTTGTGAATGGAGCTTTGAGCAAGGAGATCGAAAATGGCAGCAAGATGAGCAAGAACTCGAGTTTGAGCTGGTGGGTGATTTTTTCTGGAGCAAGACGAAGTGTGTGGTTGCAAGGATAAGTGGAGGGGACCCACATGGGTTCCACGAGGCAGGGGCACGCCCAGGGGGGTAGGGCGCGCCCTCCACCCTCGTGGGCACATGGTGAGGCCCCCCGGTGTGTTCTCAGTGCCAATAATTCTTAAATATTCTGGAAAAAAAATCATATTTCATTTTTAGGGCATTTGGAGAACTTTTTTTCGGGGTATTTTTTATTGCAAGGATAATTCAAAAAACAGACAGAAAATACTATTTTTTGCTTTATTTAATATAAATAACAGAAAGTAAAAAGAGGGTACAGAAGGTTGTGCTTTCTAACTTCATCCATCTCATGCTGATCAAAAGGAATCCACTAACAAGGTTGATCAAGTCTTGTTAACAAACTCATTCCGGATCGCATGAAACCAGAGAAATTTCGAATAACACTAGGTTACCTCAACGGGGATATGCATGTCCCCAACAATAAGAATATCGTATTTCTTCTTGACAGTAGGAAGAGGAAATTCAAAACCTCCAATAGTGATTGTTGGAAATTGTCCAATAGAATTGATACTGTGGACTTGAGGTTGTTTCCTCGAAAAGTGTATCGTATGCTCATTACCATTAACATGAAAAGTGACTTTGCCTTTGTTGCAATCAATAACAGCCCCTGCAGTATTCAAAAAGGGTCTACCAAGGATAATCGACATACTATCGTCCTCGGGAATATCAAGAATAACAAAGTCCGTTAAAATAGTAACGTTTGCAACCACAACAGGCACACCTCACAAATACTGATAGGTATAGCAGTTGATTTGTCAGCCATTTGCAAAGATATTTCAGTAGGTGTCAACTTATTCAAATCAAGTCTACGATATAAAGAGAGAGGCATAACACTAACACCTGCTCCAAGATCACATAAAGTAGTTTTAACATAATTTCTTTTAATGGAGCATGGTATAGTTGGTACTCCTGGATCTCCAAGTTTCTTTGGTATTCCACCCTTAAAAGTGTAATTAGCAAGCATGGTGGAAATTTCAGCTTCTGGTATCTTTCTTTTATTAGTAACAATATCTTTCATGTACTTGGCATATGGGTTCATTTTAAGCATATCAGTCAAACGCATACGCAAAAAGATAGGTCTAATCATTTCAGCAAAGCTCTCAAAATCCTCATCATACTTTTTCTTGGATGGTTTAGGGGGAAAAGGCATGGGTTTCTGAACCCATGGTTCTCTTTCTTTACCGTGCTTCCTAGCAACAAAGTCTCTCTTATCATAACGTTGATTCTCTGATTGTGGGTTGTCAAGATCAACAACAGGTTCAATCTCTACATCATTGTCATTGCTAGGTTGAGCATCAACATGAACATCATCATTAACATTATCACTAGGTTCATGCTCATTACCAGATTGTGTTTCAGCATCAGAAATAGAAATATCATTGGGATTCTCAGGTGTGTCAACAATAGGTTCACTAGAAGCATGTAAAGTCCTATAATTTTTCTTCTTCTTCTTCTTAGAAGAACTAGGTGCATCAACATTAGTTCTCTGAGAATCTTGCTCAATTCTCTTGGGGTGGCCCTCAGGATACAAAGGTTCCTGAGTCATTTTACCCCCTCTAGTCATAACTCTAATAGCATTATCTTTTTTCTTATTGTTCAATTCATTCAGCAAATCATTCTGTGCCTTAAGTACTTGTTCTACTTGAGTGGTCACTATAGAAGCATGTTTACTAATAAGTTTAAGTTCACATTTAACTCTAGACATATAATCACTCAAGTGTTCAAGCATATCAGCATTGCGTTTCAATTGTCTACCAACATAAGCATTGAAGTTTTCTTGTTTAACAGTAAAATTATCAAACTCATCTAAGCACTGGCTAGCAGACTTATAACAAGGAGTATCACCTTCATCAAATCTATAGAGAGAACTTACCTTTACTACCTGTGTCGGGTTATCAAGACCATGTATTTCTTCAATAGGTGGTAAATTCTTAACATCTTCAACTTTAATACCTTTTTCTTTCATAGATTTCTTTGCCTCTTGCATATCTTCAGGTCTGAGAAATAGAATACCCCTTTTCTTCGGAGTTGGCTTAGAAGTTGGTTCAAGAAGTGTCCAATCATTTTCATTACTCAACATATTATTCAATAGCAATTCAGATTGATCAACAGTTCTTTCCCTCAAAACACAACCAGCACAACTATCCAGGTAGTCTCTAAGCATCAGTTAGTCCATTATAAAATATATCAAGTATTTCATTTTTCTTGACAGGATGATCAGGCAAAGCATTAAGTAATCAGAGAAGCCTCCCCCAAGCTTGTGGGAGACTCTCTTCTTCAATTTGCACAAAATTATATATTCCCTTAAGGAAGCTTGTTTCTTATGAGCGGGGAAATATTTAGCAGAGAAGTAATAAATAATATCCCGGGGACTACGCACACAACCAGGATCAAGAGAATTAAACCATGTTTTAGCATCACCCTTTAATGAGAACGGAAACAACTTAAGGATAAAGTAATATCAAGTTTTCTCATCATTTGTGAATAGGGTGGCTATACCATTTAATTTAATAAGATGTGCCACAACACTTTCAGATTCATAGCCATAGAAAGGATTAGATTCAACCAAAGTAATTAACTCAGGATCGACAGAGAAATCATAATCCTTATCAGTAATAAAGATAGGTGAAGTAGCAAAAGCAGGGTCATATTTCATTCTAGCATTCAAAGACTTTACTTTAAGCTTAGCTAATAATTTCTTAAGATCAGATCTATCATTGCAAGCTAAGAAGTCTCTAGTAGTTTCTTCATCCATAACATAACCCTCAGGCACAACAGGAAATTCATATCTAGGGGGAGAATCTTCATCATCACTTTCATCAATATTATCAGTTTCAATAGTTTCATTCTCTCTAACCCTAGCAAGTTGTTCGTCAAGAAATTCACTGCCGTCCACGCATATAGGGTTGTATAGAGTCGGTTTGCAGAGGAAGGAAATAGTACATCCGGACACCAAACTTGTCGTCCACGCATATATGAGTCCTACCCGGACACGGGGGATAGTCTTCTGCTTTTTCTTCACGGCCCATCAGCCGGCCCATATCGAATAGACGGGACACCAGAGGACCCCCCTAATCCAGGACTCCCTTAGTGGGTGGTGTGTTTGAGGAAATGACGTGGCTGCTGAATTTTTTACTACTCGGGAGTCAAACATGGGAGTGAAATGCCGGGGCTATTGAAAATTTGGACGATGGTGCAGCACACACGGTCCGGAAATAACAACCGTGTGTTATGAAATAGAAAAACCCTCAAGGCGGGCATATATTTTTGAGGGATGCAGGCAGGAGTGGGAACAAGAAACATCACACACGGTGGAAACATAAGAACCGTGTGTTATCAAACAGAAAAAAGCTCGAGGCTGGTAGATATTTTTGAGAGGGGAAGCCTCATGGAGCCCAATGTACTATGGGTATGTGCGTGATAGGGGCACCAATGTGGCACATGGTTAGTGTGAGTGAACCGTGTCTGTTGCACCATACAACTTGTCTAATGTTCATAAATTTGGTGAAAAATGACGAGGGAGAGGGTCAGAACACGAACACACTTGCATAAATATATGTATGAAAATGGAGGTTTGATGTTCAAATACCAAATGCAACTTCAATGTGGCACCTATCTCGCAAAGCACATGGTATTGCTTGCCCCCCTCGTGTCGGCAGGAAGGGAATCCTAAGCTATGAATGCATGCCCCCCACAGAGGTTCACCTAGCAAAGTGCAAAGTACCAGGCCCCCCCACACACACCCACTTTCAGTCAGCGGGTCAGAGGGGCATCTCACCAATATGGATCGTAAAATGGACCAAGAATAATCCACCTTCGTCGTACAACCTCTCTCTTGTTGTTGGTCAAAGTGATATTCGTCTATGCTACCCCGGAGATGGGCTAGCTCAACAATAATCACACAAGTAGCTAGTCCCTGAAGACAACCACTGCTTGCGTGCCAAACATATGTATGGAGAGGTGTGTTTGAATACACAATGGAACAACTTTGATGTGGCACCGTGCTTTCGAACCAGAAATCCCCACACCGAGTGAGGGTTAGTTGAAGATGCATATGTATTTTACACCACACTTCAAGCCGATGACGGGGATTCATGCATGCATGCGTGCATAGTATACGCTCAAACTTAATTAGGTCTGAATCTCACCATGACCTATACTACGGGTGGCACCCCAGCTCAGAGAAACTGGAACGCCCCGTATTCCAGCCCAGAGATCAAGATGAAGTCTTTTGGAATACGACACTGCTTGACATAGAACAAATCAGCTCTTATTACAAAGGGTAATGATACAAGTGTCTGATGTTACAAAGGATCAAACCAGCACGACGAACTATGCCTGTGATACTACACTTGCTCTATGCTAGCGGCGGAACAACTCGTAGCAGCGGAATACTTCTAGTAGTGGAACAATGACGAAGGTGGTGAACTCCAGTCCACAGGGACTCTGGCTGGGACACAATCTAGCTCGCACACATGGTAACCTCGACAAGCAATCAATCAATCATGGCATCACCTGCAATCTGGCATGACACGCCAGGTCAGTACATTGAATGTACTTGCAACCTCACAACAACCAAAAGCATCAAGGCAAAAATACAACATAGCATTAACCAGGTTAATTAACAACTACTATGATATGAAAGCAATTACTAAGCATGATATCAACTACTACAATGCTGATAAACTAACATCTTAATCTCAATGAACCGTCTCACGCTTGGCTAACCAACCAAGCAATATACCATCTCGTTCACCTCGTGATCCACCTGATCACATCCACACGAACACCTCGTGACCACATCAAAAACTGAATGATCATCCTCAAGATCATCTCAACATCATCATCATCTGCATCCTGCCAAACTGTTACTGCTCACAATATCAATATATAAATCACCTATAAGTCATTTCATCATGTGAGTGTTGATCGCACGGTGTGACCTAATTCGAACTTGTGCCCATGACCGAGGACGCGGCTATCAATAGATTAAACACACACACTTTGCAGACGTAGCGCACTTTACCCACACCACTGAATCCATGGCCTCGCGCTCCCATTCGGGTGGACCAACGGCGTTCCAACAAAACTGATCTACTGCCATGACACTCTCCCAGCCACTCCGACCAACTCCCTTTCTGGGATAAGTCATGGGTGGCCCCGTGCCTACCAAAGGGGCATCAACGGCCACCGTCGTGGCAAAAACAAAATGGTCCCAAACGGGGAAAAAAGGGCCCTATCCAACAACGGGCACACAAGGTTATGTCTACTTATCGAGTCAGGGTACCGCACGCCCATAACCTTCCCTCGTTGGAGGCACCGGCGAGAGGCACGACAATAGACCGCATTAGGGCCTTCCTCATAAAAGGCAAATGTGGTTGCAGTGGAAAACCCCGGTTCAGTTGCACCTGACCAACTTAATGACGAAATTTATCCCCAAAATATAGTAGTGATAACTGATACTCCAATATCATCTATCAACATGTAATACAAATCATAGCAATATCCAACAACTAATCCAAAGCATAATATCATCCTACCAAAATACTCTGAGGATATCATAACTATCATGATGAATCCAAGAACGATAATACTACTACTCCAATAGCAAGAACAAGCTATCCAGCTAAGATCCACATGCAAGCATCATCTACTAAATCATACTCCAAACAAAATATCAACTAGCATCATGATGAAAAAAATACTAGCCACTAATAATCCAAAGGCAGCATGACATTCAAAGTAATACTCCCAAATATCACACCAGATACCCTCATGAAAGTAAGCATAACATGAGCCACTAAAAATCCAATGGCAACATGTTATCCCCAAGCTACAAAATATAAGTCCTTGAGCTCCAAGCAATATCATGACAATAGCAAGATCAAAATAATACTCTAAAAAATGCCATGAACAAATCATACATAGCTAACGCAATATTTTAAATGAGTTCAAATAAGTAAACCATGTCATTGCATTGCAATCATGCGAATGGAGGGTGTGGCTTGCCTGGGGTGGAGGGATTCACCGGGAAGAAGTGCGAGAAGCTCGCGGAAAGAATCACCAGAAAACTTTCTCTCTCGGAGGGGGGCTGATTTAGTGCAAGGGCAAAATGGTCATTTTCAGAATGGTAACATAGGTGAAAATGATACCAACAGAATAGGCTCGACGAGACGAAGAAGTGGGGTTCGGTTTCACCTCATTTGGAGTTAGGACCAAAAAGATACGACCATTTAAAGCTTAGGGACCAATCTGCAAAAATAACATCAACAAACAGGTCCCTGGCAGTTAAACAGAATGCGCCTTTTCTGAAAATACGTTTACCAAAGAGGAAAATGTATTCCGACCCGAAGAAGATGAGAATACACCTTTGGTAACGGAAAGCGTACTCTGCTGAGTACGTCTCCACTTATCCTACGTGGCAGTGGCGGGGCTGGGGCCCGCAGGGTCCACGCTGCTGGTCAACTCCCTCCTCCCACGCCTGCTCTTTCTTCCTTGATGATGCACTGAGGTAGAGGCAAGGCCGGTCCCCTCGACGGCGAGTCCTGGCGACTCCGGCCACCTTCCGCAGAGCTCGGCACACCGGCGTGCTCGGGAAGGAGCGGCGGATCGGGTGGCATAGAGCACGGCCACCGAGGAGTACCGAGGCGATGGCAGTTTCGACGTAGGCGGACGACGGCGTCAAGCGTCAGTGGACTAGGTGCTTCAGTCCACCAGAGAGGAAAATGAGGAGGTGAGGAGGTTCGGAGTGCTTAGGGTGGTCTACAAGGGGTGGAAGAAAGAAGAAAGGGGCTTCGGTTGGCCGGAATTTAGGTGGAGATCGCCGGTGGCCATGACGGCAATGGACGGTGAGGAGAGGGGATCGGGCTCAGGGGAGAGGCTTGGGAGGTTACTGGGAGGGAGAGATGGCCAGTGGTGAGCTTGGGGTGCTGTGAGGCTAGTTATTTATAGCCGTGGCCAAAGCTTCCCGAGCTCGGGTGCCGCCTTGCATGTCCGGCCAAGCTCTGCCAAGCTCATCGATCATAGGGAGGGGCGAGGAACGCGACGAGTCTATGATCCAGAGGTCACGGAGTAGAAACCAACGCCGGGGAACAGAGGAAACAGACGGAAGCAGGACGGGGCCAAGCGGGGCACAGTGCACCCATGGACGTGCGTCGGCTAGCTCCAGCGAGGAGGCTTCGGGAGTGGTGATAACCCACAAGTATAGGGGATCGCAACAGTTTTCAAGGGTAGAGTATTCAACCTTGTTGATTCCACACAACGGGAGCCAAAGAATATTCTCAAGTATTAGCAGTTGAGTTGTCAATTCAACCACACCTGGAAACTTAATATCTGCAGCAAAGTTTTTAGTAGCAAAGTAATATGATAGTAGTGGTAACGGTGGCAAAAGTAACGGTAGCAGTTTTGGTTTTATAGTGATTGTAACAGTAGCAACGGAAAAGTAAATAAGTGAAGAACAATATATGAAAAGCTCGTACGCAATGGATCAGTGATGGATAATTATGTCGGATGCAATCAATCATGAAATAGTTATAACATAGGGTGACACAGAACTAGCTCCAGTTCATCAATGTAATGTAGGCATGTATTCCAAATATAGTCATACATGCTTATGGAAAGAACTTGCATGAAATCTTTTGTCCTACCCTCCCGTGGCAGTGGGGTCCTATTGGAAACTAAGGGATATTAAGGCCTCCTTTTAATAGAGTACCGGACCAAAGCATTAACACATAGTGAATACATGAAATCCTAAAACTACGGTCATCACCGGTAAGTATCCCAATTATTGTCACTTCGGGGTTAACGGATCATAACACATAATAGGTGAGTATAGACTTGCAAGATAGGATCAGGAACTCACATATATTCATGAAAACATAATAGTTTCAGATCTGAAATCATGGCACTCGGGCCCTAGTGACAAGCATTAAGCATAGCAAAGTCATAGCAACATTAATCTCAGAACATAGTGGATACTAGGGATCAAACCCTAACAAAACTAACTCGATTACATGATAAATCTCATCCAACCCATCATCATCCAGCAAGACTACGATGGAATTACTCACGCACGGCGGTGAGCATCATGAAATTGGTGATGGAGGAAGGTTGATGATGATGATGATGTCGACGGATTCCCCTCTCCGGAGCCCTGAACGAACTCCAGATCAGCCCTCCCGAGAGAGTTTAGGGTTTGGCGGCTGCTCCGTATCATAAAACGTGATGAATCCTTCTCTCTTATTTTTTTTCTCCCCAAACACGAATATATGGAGTTGGAGTTGAGGTCGGTGGAGCACGAGGGGGCCCACAAGGCAGGGGGCGCACCCAGGGGGTAGGCGCGCCCCCACCCTCGTGGACAGGGTGTGGGCAGCCTGGCCTTGATTCTTTTGCCAGTATTTTTTATATATTCCAAAAATAGTCTCCGTTGATTTTCAGGTCATTCCAAGAAATTTTATTTCTGCACAAAAATAACACCATGGCAATTCTGCTGAAAACAGCGTCAGTCCGGGTTATTTCCATTCAAATCTTGCAAGTTAGAGTCCAAAACAAGGGCAAAAGTGTTTGGAAAAGTAGATACGTCGGAGACGTATCAAAGGGGCAGAGGGGCGAGGGCGACGTGAGAGAGGAGGGGAGTCAGGTCGGCACGCTCGGACGCGAGAAAACAGTCGAGGTAGAGCTGCCCGATGAGTCCCGGCGCCTAGAGCGCGGCCAACACTACCAGAGCGCGTGCAAACGACGTGGTCACCACTGTGGCCGGCATGGAGGGGACACAAGAGACTGCCCTGAGATGTCTAGTGATGAGTCCCTGCATCATAGAGGCCGATGGAGGTAATGGATCGACAGAAGAAGTTCTGCAGCAGAGTTAGTCTTCGATTAAAGTTTGTTGTGTCAAACTTTATCAAGAAACTGTGCTCAACAGAGAACTGATTGTGTCAAATGGAGTTTTCTGCGAGGTTTAGATTAGGAAGGACTCTGATCCTAGAGGTTTTGATGATAAATGGACCAAGGCTTAATATAGTTGCTTTACAACTGGCCAAAATGGTCCAAAATCAAGATCATGATGGTTCACCCACATGGGGTAATCACTTGAGCTCAAATTAGGCAAGGCATCATGATTTGGACATACAAAGATGCTGTAAAAATTTCATACCAAATGGACTCACCAAAATGGTACTTGCTTCATAAACATCCTCTTTGTCTAGAAAGTTGGAAAAATTCCTGAGAAATATTGGCTTGATGAATTGATCCCAAATTTGGTGGAGAGAGGTTTTATGGTCATGAGAATGCTCTCGTAAATTTTTAGCCAAAATTAAGCAATATAAAATATACTTGCTTCACAACCTGAAAATATTAACAGAATCAAATATTTGATCATGTGCTCACATAGATCAAGGGATGGATATGAAATTTGGAGGAGTGTCATGATATGAGCGCATGAATAGGTGTGCGAAATTTCAACTCATTTGGATAACCCTAGATAGTACTTCCTTCACTATGCCTTCTGTTTGACAGAAAGTCTGAAGAATCGTGTAAATTGCGAGGAGATGAGATTTTTGATTAGAAACCAGGTATATGTTGAAGATCCTCCCCCGCAACGGTGCCAGAAATTCCTTTTGATGCGGCTTGAAGGTACGTCGGTATTTCCCCAAAGAGGAAGGGATGATGCAGCACAGCAGCGGTAGGTATTTCCCTCAGATATGAAAACAAGGTTATCAAACAAGTAGGACAACCAAGCAACACAACATAAACAACTCCTGCACAAAAATAATAAACACTCGCAACCCGACGTGTAAAAGGGGTTGTCAATACCTTTCAGGTAGCGGCGCCTCAAGATAGGCAAACAGATGTGAGATAAGCTGTAGTAGATTGATAGATCGAACGACAAATAATATGAGAAAGAGACCCGGGGGCCGTAGGTTTAATAGATCTGAAAATAAAAGCAAAGGAAAAGTAGATCGTAAAGGCAAATAATATGAGAAAGAGACCCGGGGGCCGTAGGTTTCACTAGTGGCTTCTCTCTAGAAAAATAGCAAACGGTGGGTAAACAAATTACTGTTGGGAAATTGATAGAACTTCAAATAATCATGATGATATCCAAGCAATGATCATTATATAGGCATCACCTCCAAGATTAGTAGACCGACTCCTGCCGGCATCTACTACTATTACTCCACACATCGACCGCTATCCAGCATGCATCTAGTGTATTAAGTTCATGGAGAAACAGAGTAATGCAATAAGAACGACGACATGATGTAGACAAGATCTATCTATGTAGAGATAGACCCCATCGTTTTCTCCTTAGTAGTAATGATACATACGTGTCGGTTCCCTTTTTGTCACTGGGATCAAGCACCGTAAGATCGAACCCACTACAAAGCACCTATTCCTGTTGCAAGATAAATAGATCAAGTTGGCCAAACAAAACTCAAATATCGGAGAAGAAATACGAGGCTATAAGCAATCATGCATATAAGAGATAAAAGAAACTCAAATAACTTTCATGGATATAAAAAGATAGATTTGATCATAAACTCAAAGTTCATCTGATCCCAACAAACACACTGCAAAAAGAGTTACATCATATGCATCTTCAAGAGACCATTGTATTGAGAATCAAACGAGAGAGAGGAAGTCATCTAGCTACTAACTACGGACCCGAAGGTCTACAAAGAACTACTCACGCATCATCGGGAGGCACCAATTGAAGTGGCGAACCCTTCCGTGATGGTGTCTAGATTGGATCTGGTGGTTCTGGACTCTGCGGCGGCTGGAATTGATTTTCGTCGACTCCCCTATGGTTTCTGGAATATTGCGGTATTTATAGAGCAAAGAGGTGGTCCGGGGGCCACCCGAGGTGGGCGCCCTAGTGGGTTGTGCTCCCACGGAGCACCCCCCAGACGCTGCCTTGGCCCATTGGGTGTCGTCTGGTCCAAAAAAAATCTCCGTGAAGTTTTGTTGCATTTGGACTCCGTTTGGTATTGATTTCCTGCGATGTAAAAAACATGCAGAAAACAACAACTGACACTTGGCACTATGTCAATAGGTTACTACCAAAAAATGATATAAAATGACTAAAAAATGATTATGAAGCATCCAAGATGGATAATATAACAACATGGAACAATCAAAAATTATAGATACGTTGGAGACGTATCAACATCCCCAAGCTTAACTCCTGCTCGTCCTTGAGTAGGTAAGTGATAAAAACAGAATTTTTGATGTGGAATGCTGCCTAACATGTCATATCATATTCTTTTCTTTATGGCATGGACATTTGGACTTTTATATTGTTCAAAGAAATAGTCTAGTTTTGACATGATAACTTAAATACTCAAGCATATCAACAAGCAACCATGTCTTTCAAAATATCAACGCTAAAATAAGCTATCCCTAGCCCATCATGCTCAGTCATTGATCCATTCAAGAAACACACTCGCATATTAACTACACCCAATGCTCAAGTACGATCATAGTGCCTCCTATTTGGTTCTTTTATAAGAGAGATGGAGACTCAAATTCAAAAATAAAAATTGCATAAAGTAAAAGAAAGGCCCTTCGCAGAGGGAAGTAGGGATTTGTAGAGGTGCCAAAGCTCAAAGAAAAAAACTTAGAGATAAAAACATTTTGGGAGGTGTGTCCTTCCCTCCAACGAAAACGACTTAGAGTTCCCAACACTTCCCATGCTAGATATATCATAGGCGGTTCCCAAACAGAAAATAAAGTTTATTCCCTTTTCCACCATACTTTCACTTTCCATGGCTAACCATATCCACGGGTGCCTTCCATACCAACACTTTCCAAGGAATTTATTATTTGACAACATAAAGTAAATTCATTTTTCATTTCGGGACTAGGCATCCCTAATACCTTTGCCTTACTCTCGTGCAATTACAAGTGAATAAACATTCATCGTGAGAATAACACATCTAGCATGGAAAATATTAGCCACCCTCACCGCTCCGCGAGCGGTACAAACACACGAAAGAGAAGTTCATCTTGAAAATTAGAGATGGCACATTCAAATTTGCTTAGAACGGAAAAAGAATACAACATGTGGATAGATATAGTGGACTCATGTGGCAAAATTGGTTTGAAGGTTTTTGGATGCACAAGTAGTGATCATACTTAGTGCAAAATGAAGGCTAACAAAAGAGTGAGAAGCGACCAACCAAGAAACGCATAATCTCATAAGTGAGCATTAAGCATAATTAACACTGGATAATGCACCACAAGTAGGATATTATTTCATTGCATAATTATTGACTTTCGTGCTTGCATAGGGAATCACAAACCTTAACACCAATATTCTTACTAAAGCATAATTACTCATCAAGATGACTCACATATCACATCTCAAAACTATTATTAAGAATCAAGTTTATTTTGTCCAATGATCTTCATGAAAGTTTTTATTATATTCTTCTTGGATACCTATCACTTTGGGACCAATTTTTATGTGTTGCTTTTGACAAGCTCAAACAAATATAAGTGAAGATCATGAGCGTAATATTTCTTTTTCTCAAAATAATTTAAGTGAAGCAAGAGAGAATTTCTTGAAAATTTTACTAACTCTCAAATAAATCTATGTGAAGCAAGAGAGCATTTCTTCAAAAAATACTAAAGCACACCGTGCTTAAAAAGATATAAGTGAAGCACTAGAGCAAGTCCATAGCTCATAAAAAATTAAGTGAAGCATAGAGAGCAATTCTAACAAGTCATGACATAATTTTGGCTCTCTCAAATAGGTGCGTCCAGCAAGGAATCAAGACTTAAAACACAAAATAAAACAAGCAAAGACTCATATCATACAAGACGCTCCAAGAAAAACACATAGCATGTGACGAATAAAAATATAGCTTCGAGTAAAATACTGATGGTCGTTAGAAAAAAGAGGGGATGCCACTCGGGGGCATCCCCAAGCTTAGTTGCTTGCTCACTTTTGTATAATAGCTTGGGATGCTGGGGCATACCCAAGATTAGGCTATTCTTACTCCTTATTCCTTCATCCATCGTAAGATAACCCAAAACTTGAAAACTTCAATCACACAAAACTCAACAAAAGCCTTCGTGAGATCCGTTAGTATAAGAAAATAAATCACTACAATAAGTATTGTAGTAAACCAATTCTTATTTTGTTCTTGCATTATATATACTGTATTCCAACTTTTCTATGGCACAAACTCATCATAGAAAACCATAGAGCCATCAAAACAAGCACACAATGCAAAGAAAACAGAATCTGTCAAAAATAGAACAGTCTGTAGCAATCTGGGTAATTCAAATACTTCTGTAACTCCAAAAACTCTAAAATATTAGGATGGCCTGGGAAATTTGTATATTAATCTAGTTGAAAAGTAATTGGTACTTTATCTCTCTCTGGTTAAAATTGAAAATTATTTTCGCGAGCGCAAAAGTTTCTGTTTTCTCAGCAATATCAAAGAACTGTCACCCAAGAAGATCCTAAGGCTTTACTTGGCACAAACACTAATTAAAACACAAAAAACAGTCATAACAGTCGCATAATTGTGCAAACACTCAAGAACATAAAGAAAAAAGCAAAAAATAAATTTAATTCATTGGGTTGCCTCCCAACAAGCGCTATAGTTTTACGCCCTTAGCTAGGCATAAAGCGAGGATCTAAGTTTTGTCATCTTTGTTTCGAGATCCATAAGATTCCCTCATGATTGATTCATATGGTGGCCTAATTCTTGTTCTAGGGAAGTGTTCCATACCCTTCCTCAAAGGAAATTGGAACTTAATAATGCCTTCTTATATATCAATCACGACATCGATAGTGCGTAAAAATGGTCTACCAAGAATAATTGGACAAGATGGATTGCAATCAATATCAAGAACAATAATATCTATGGGCACATAATTACTATTTGCAAGAATAAGAACATCATTAATTCTTCCCATAGGCTTTTAATAGTAGAATCTGCCAAGTGCAAATTTAAAGAGCATTCTTCAATATCGGTAAGACCAAGCACATCACATAAAGATTTCGGAGTTGTAGAAACACTAGCACCCAAGTCACACAAAGAAAAACACTCATAATTTTTAATCTTGACTTTGATAATAGGTTCCCATTCATCATGCAATTTTCTAGGAATTGAAACTTCTAATTCCAACTTTTCTTCTAAAGCTTTCATCATAGCATCAACAATATGTTTAGTAAAAGCTTTATTTTGTTCATAAGCATGGGGTGAATTTATCATGGATTGCAACAAAGAAATACAATCAATCAAAGAGCAACTATCATCATTAAAGTCTTTGTAATCCAAAAGAGTGGGCACATCACTAGCTAAAGTTTTGACCTCTTCAAACCCACTTCTATCAATTTTCTCAACAAGATTTTCACCCTCCGAATTATCGGGACGCCTTCTAACTAAAGTTGACTCTTCTCTAGTCCCCTTTTCCTCAATCTTAACTTTACTAAAAAAGGAATCAATAGAAGGAACACCGATCATTTTAAGATCTTCATCACTTTTGCAAAAGTAATCACTAGAAAATGCTTTTTCTAAAAATTCTCTTTTAGCTCTAAGCATAGCTGTTCTTTTATTACTTTCATCCAAAGAAACATAAAGAGCTTTAATTGATTCCTCAACCTTAGGCATAAAAAATTTCATCTTCAGACTTTCTACAACATGAGAAGTTCTATCAACACTTCTAGACAAATCATCAATCTTATTAAACTTTTCTTCCATGGTAGTGTTGAAAACTTTTTTGTAGGATCGAAAGCATGTCTAGAGGGGGGGTGATTAGACTACTTGACCAAACAAAAATCTATCCTTTTTCCAATTTTAAGTCTTGGAAGATTTTAGCAACTTAGCACAAGTCAAGCAATCAACCTACACATGCAAGTCTAAGAGTATAGTAGCGGAATGTAAAACATTTTCATATGAAGGTAAAGGGAGGAGTTTGGAGGGAGCAAACGCAATGTAGACACGGAGATTTTTGGCGTGGTTCCGGTAGATGGTGCTATCGTACATCCACGTTGATGGAGACTTCAAACCACGAAGGGTAACGGTTGCGCACGGAGGGCTCCACCCACGAAGGGTCCACGAAGAAGCAACCTTGTCTATCCCACCATGGCCATCGCCCACGAAGGACTTGCCTCACTAGCGTAGATTTTCACGAAGTAGACGATCTCCTTGCCCACACAAACTCCTTGGTTCAACTCCACAATCTTGTTGGAGGCTCCGAAGTGACACCTAACCAATCTAGGAGACACCACTCTCCAAAAGGTAATAGATGGTGTGTTGATGATGAACTCCTTGCTCTTGTGCTTCAAATGATAGTCTCCCCAACACTCCACTCTCTCTCTCAGACTTGGATTTGGTGGAAATATGATTTGAGTGGAAAGCAACTTGGGGAAGGCTAGAGATCAAGATTCATATGGTTGGAATGGAATATCTTGGTCTCAACACATGAGTAGGTGGTTCTCTCTCAGAAAATGTATGATGGAAGTGTAGGCACATTCTGATGGCTCTCCTTGCTAATGAAGGAAGGGTGGAGGGGTATATATAGATTCCACACAAAATCTAATCATTACACACAATTTACCAAACTCGATGGGACCGATATGTCAATCTCGATGGGACCGATTTCATTAGGGTTAGGGCATAACGTAATCTCGGTGAGTTCAATTACATAACTCGGTGGTACCGATTTTGGTAATAAGGTAACCAGGGAGTTGGTCAGGCAAACTCGGTGGGACCGAATCACTCATTTCGGTGAGACTGAAATGTTATGAAAGGTAAATAGAGAGTTTGCATTGCGAACTTGGTGGGACCGATCGCTCATCTTGGTTGGACAGAAACGTTACAAAGGGAAACAGAGAGTTTGCAATCCCATCTCGGTGAGACCGAAATGACTAGGGTTTCTGTAGGACCTTGAAGTAGATGTGTCTAGAGGGGGGGTGATTAGACACTTAATGCTAAAGTTGCAATTTTTAAGCTTTTTCGGTTTAAGTGCAGTTTAGGCACAATTTCAACATTCACAATACATATCAAGCAAGCATGCAAAGAGTATATAGGCAGCGGAAAGTAAAGCATGCAACTTGCAAGAATGTAAAGGGAAGGGTTTGGAGAATTCAAACGCAATTGGAGACACGGATGTTTTTCCCGTGGTTCGGATAGGTGGTGCTATCCTACATCCACGTTGCTGGAGACTTCAACCCACGAAGGGTAACGGTTGCGTGAGTCCACGAAGGGTCCACGAAGAAGCAACCTTGTCTATCCCACCATGGCCATCGCCCACGAAGGACTTGCCTCACTAGCGGTAGATCTTCATGAAGTAGGCGATCTCCTTGCCCTTACAAACTCCTTGGTTCAACTCCACAATCTTGTCGGAGGCTCCCAAGTGACACCTAGCCAATCTAGGAGACACCACTCTCCAAGAAGTAACAAATGGTGTGTTGATGATGAACTCCTTGCTCTTGTGCTTCAAATGATAGTCTCCCCAACACTCAACTCTCTCTCACAGGATTTGGATTTGGTGGAAAGAAGATTTGAGTGGAAAGCAACTTGGGGAAGGCTAGAGATCAAGATTCATGTGGTAGGAATGGAATATCTTGGCCTCAACACATGAGTAGGTGGTTCTCTCTCAGAACATATGAATTGGAAGTGTAGATGTGTTCTGATGGCTCTCTCCACGAGTGAAGAGGAGGTGGAGGGGTGTATATAGCCTCCACACAAAATCCAACCGTTACACACAATTTACCAATCTCGGTGGGACCGAATCAACAAACTCGGTCGGACCGAAATAGTAAACCTAGTGACCGTTAGAGATTTTCGGTGGGACTGACATGCAACTCGGTAGGACCGATATGGTTAGGGTTAGGGCATAACGTAATCTCGGTGAGACCGATTACACAAACTCGATGAGACCGATTTGGTAATAAGCTAACCAGAGGGTTGGTCAGGCAAACTCGGTGGGACCGATTACACAAACTCGGTGAGACCAATTTTGGTAATGAGCATACACAGTGAGTTTGCATTGTAACCTCGGTAGTACCAATTGCACAAGATCGGTGAGACCGATTTTGGCAATGGACATACATAGTGAGATTACAATCCCATCTCGGTGAGACCGAGATCCCTATCGGTAGAACCGATTTGCTAGGGTTTGGCAATGGCTATGACAAGTGAAACTCGGTGGCGCAGGATAGAAATAATCGGTAGGTCCGAGTTTGGCTTAGGTTTAGGTCATATGTGGAAGTGGGAAAGTAGCTGAGGATTTTGGAGCATATCATTAAGCACTTGAAGCAAGAGGCTCATTAAGCAACACCTCATCCCTCCTTGATAGTATTGGCTTTTCCTATGGACTCAATGTGATCTTGGATCACTAAAATGTAAAATGAAGAGTCTTGAGCTTTAAGCATTAGCCAATCCTTTGTCCTTAGCATCTTGGAGAATTTCCCACAACCTTTAGTCCATGCCACTCCATTGTTGAACTTATCTGAAACATACTAGATAGAAACGTTAGTCCAACAAGAGATATGTTGTCATTAATTACCAAAACCACCTAGGGAGCACTTGTGCTTTCAATCTCCCCCTTTTTGGTAATTGATGGCAACATACATCAAAGCTTTAGATAAAGATATAAAGAACAGCAAGTAAAGATTTGGAAGGACATGTAACAAGCATAGGCTCCCCCTACATGTATGCACTCATGTAAATGTGAAATATAGAGGCATGTGAGAGCATAACCATGATAGAGTAGGCAATGTGTTACATGTATCTTGGCCATATGCATCAGAGCAAAAGATTATCAAGGAAAATACCTTCATGCTCATGAGTCCTTCTTGCAAACAGTATGTACATAAGCAAGAATTCCTCATACTCATGATTTTGATGCATACACTTACCTTGTAGTCTTTAGCTGGCTTAGGATGGAATGAACCTGCACAAACAAGGTTAGATAACACAGGTACATCCACTAGCCAGAGCAAACCAAAGAAGCCACAAGAGAACCAAGACTGGGATGACATGTAGAGAGTGAATACAAGGTACCACATTGGATTCAACATGTCCCCAAGAGTAAATATATGCAATGAATTTGACTGATTTCTTTCCCTTAGGTGTCTTGCTCCCCCTGAATCTTACATGGGATATTGGGAGAAGATAGGGAACAGAAAATCAGAGCTGAAAGATACAAATGGATAGAACTTAATGCAAATAAGCACATATGAACATGTCTTTCCCCCAAAAAGACATGTGACATCTCTCCTCTTGAACATCAAGCATCTGGGGATCCTTGAGTATTCTCTCCCCCTGGAAATCTCTTTCTCCCCCTTAATACTTTCTCCCTTGTAGGTGATAAGCTTTGATGTGATCTCTCTCTCCCCCTTTGACATCAATTTCCAAGAAGGGCTTTCTGGAATCCGTCGTATAGGTTTGGTCCTTGAGACTCAGCACAAAGCAATGGATAAAACTGTGATGCTTGTAGAGGACAAGATTCATTGAGTAGAGCTGGATCAGAAGAAATATAGAACAAGTGGCAAACTGTTTTTCTTGTTGTGAAGTCGGTGGCACCGAGTGGCATGTTTCGGTGGGGCCGAAAAGATTCGGTTGGACCGAAAACTACAAGTCGGTGAAACCGAGTTCAACACAGAGAAAAACACTTGTCACCTCAGCTCACTAAACATGTAGGATCTCACAAAGATTTGCAATGAATTGAATGCAGAAAATGCAGAACAAAAACAAAAAGAAAAGAGAATAAACTGAAAGAAAGAAAATAAATATGCATGAGACAAATGCAATAACACAGAAAAGAACACAAGAGAACTTCATCTAGAGTTGGGCGGTGACATAGTCACCTATGTTAGAGTATATTGACTTAGGAGTCAAGTGAGAACACTTGATCATAGGTCATACTCATCGTTTAAGCTCAAAATGGGGTTACCATTTTTTGTTTAAGCAACTTGATGTATTCACATCTTGTTGAGTTGCTTTGACTCATGACTTGGAGTAAAGCTTCTCTAAGATGGAATAACATACCTTGGGTGGTGGTGTGGGTCTTGCTCATGTAGTTGAACTTGTGTGGGTGCACAAGGTTGATGTAGCTCATCAAGAGTTGGGAGCACCACTTGGAGTTTGAGTTCATCTACCTACATGGGTTAGTTCTTGCAAGGAAGAGCACTTGTGTATCCAAAAATGACAATCATGAAGCTCAACATAGAATTTGTCAAAGGATATGTTTGAATGGTTTTGTGCTTCCTTGTCTTCAACCACCATTGTGTAGAGACTTGGTGATGTAGAGATTGCTCAAGATGTGAGTGAGTTGCAATCTCATAGAATTAGATTCAGCCAAGTACCTACATGAGTTAGATAACATGCAAGGTACAAATATATCCAAGACATAAGATAGTCATCATAAGAGATATATCATGGATTAGTCATAAGCTCATGTCTTGCATGAATCCAATGGAGTTCCTACTCCAAGTTCGAAGCATCAATAGTGTTCAATTCACCTCTCAACCTGCAAAATACTTTCTCATCAAGTGGTTTAGTAAATATATCCGCTAATTGCTTATCGGTGCGAACATGCTTAAGATCAATGTCACCCTTAGCAACATGGTCTCGAATGAAATGATGACGAACTTCAATATGCTTAGTTCGAGAATGTTGTACAAGATTATGACCAATTTTGATAGCACTTTCATTGTCAAAAAGCAGTGGAACATGTTTCACATAGATCCCATAATCTTTAAGAGTTTGGGTCATCCAAAGTAATTGAGCACAACATGAACCAGCAGCAGTGTATTCCGCTTCGGCGGTGGATAAGGATACCGAGTTTTGTTTCTTGGAAGACCAAGACACAAGAGATCTACCAAGAAATTGACAAGTACCCGAAGTGGACTTTCTATCAACCTTGTCTCCGGCATAATCCGAGTCGGAATAGCCAACAAGATCAAAAGAACACCTCTTAGGATACCAAATGCCAAAGTTTGGTGTATGAATTAAGTATCTCACTATCCTTTTCACGGCCTTAAGATGACATTCTTTAGGAGCAGCTTGATAACGTGCACACATGCACACACTTAGCATAATGTCGGGACGTGAAGCACATAGGTATAACAAAGAACCAATCATAGAGCGATAAACCTTTTGATCAACCGGTTCACCATCTTTGGTCAAATCAAGATGTCCACTAGTAGGCATGGGTGTAGGCATACCTTTGCATTCTTGCATATTGAACTTCTTGAATAAGTCCTTGGTGTACTTTGTTTGAGAGACAAATGTACCTTCCTTAGTTTGCTTGATTTGCAAACCGAGAAAGAATTTGAGTTCACTCATCATAGACATCTCAAACTTCTCTGACATTAGCTTTCCAAACTTTTCACTAAAGAGAGGGTTAGTTGAACCAAATATGATATCATCAACATAAATTTGGCATACAAATAGTTCTACATTAACCCTTTTAGTAAAAAGAGTAGAATCAATTTTACCAATTTCAAAACCACTTGCAATAAGGAACTTGGTCAAGCATTTATACCATGCTCTAGGAGCTTGTTTAAGACCATAAAGAGCTTTGTGAAGTTTGTAAACATGATTTGGTTTCTTAGGATTGATAAAGCCGGGAGTTTGTTTGACATAAACTTCCTCCTCTATTTCACCATTTAGAAAAGCACTTTTAATGTCCATTTGGTACAAGGTGATATTATGGTGATTAGCATAGGCAAGCAAGATGCGAATGGACTCAAGTCTAGCAACGGGAGCATATGTCTCACCATAGTCCATACCTTCGACTTGTGTGTACCCTTGGGCGACGAGACGTGCTTTGTTGTGAACCACTTGTCCATCTTCATCTTGCTTGTTGCGAAACACCCATTTGGTACCAATGATGTTGTGGTTGTTGTCGGGCTTCTCAACCAATGTCCAAACTTGGTTTCTCTCAAAGTTGTGTAGCTCTTCATGCATAGCGTTTATCCAATCCGGATCTTCCAATGCTTCTTCAACCTTCATAGGTTCAATGCTAGAGATGAATGAATAGTTTTCACAAAAGTTAGCTAAACGAGTTTTTGAGCGAGTGATTCTCCCGGTTTGTATATCATTGTAGATTTACTCGATGAGATGATCTTTGGCAATTCTTGCTCGAACTCGTGAGAGCTTTTGCTTGGGTCTTCATTGAACATCTTCTTCATCTTGTTTTTCTTCTTGGCCTTCTTCATTGTTGACGTTGTCGTTCTCTTATCGTGGTAGAGAAGGAGGTTGTTGATGTTCGTCTTGATGCATTTCCTTGTTTTCTTCATCTTGGTGTGTCCCACTTGTGGATGCTTCCGTATCAATTCTTGGTTCACCTTGTCGTGAAGTAGAAGCTTCCACTTGGACGGACGAGGTACTCTCCTTCACCTCCGTTGAACGAATTTTACCAATAGACAAGTCTTGGATTGCTTCTGAAGGGTCTTTGTCTCCTACATCGATTGGCAATTGCTCTACTTGCGAGCCATTAGATTCATCAAACTTCACATCTACCGTCTCTTCAACCTTTCGGGTGAAATTGTTGTAGACATAGTAAGTGTGAGAGTTTGAGCCATAACCAAGTAGAAAACCTTCATGAGATTTAGGAGCAAACTTTGAACGACGATGCTTGTCAAGAATGTAGCACTTGGAGCCGAATACTCGAAAGTATCCAACTTGGGGTTTGTTACCGGTGAGGAGCTCGTATGCCGTCTTGCCGAGTAGCTTGTGAAGATACAAGCGATTTGTTGCATGACAAGCTGTCTCAACCGCTTCTGCCCAAAAGTGCTTCGGCGTCTTGTACTCATCAAGCATCGTTCTCGCCATTTCGATGAGCGTCCAGTTCTTCCTCTCAACAACTCCATTTTGTTGAGGTGTGTACGTAGCCGAGAACTCGTGTGAAATCCCTTCTTCGTCAAGAAAGGTGTCCACATTTGCGTTCTTGAACTCCGTTCCGTTGTCACTCCGAACCTTCTTGATCTTCACGTCAAACTTATTTTGGGCCTTTCTAGCGAAGTTTTTGAAGATCTTCTGGACCTGCGACTTGTCATCAAGAAAGAACACCCACGTAAATCTTGAAAAATCATCAACTATAACTAGACCAAAAGAATTTCCACCGAGACTCTTGTAGGCGTTGGGACCAAAAAGATCCATATGAAGTAGCTCGAGTGGCCTCCTTGTGGTCATGATGTTCTTCATGGGATGCCTTCCTCCAACCTGTTTACCTGCTTGACAAGCACTGCGAAGTCTATCCTTATCAAATATGACATCGTTAACTCCAAGGATATGATTTCCTTTAATAAGCTTGTCAAGGTTTCTCATGCCAACGTGACCTAGTCGTCTATGCCACAACCAACCTTTTGAGGATTTAGCAATAAAGCAAGTTTTAGGTTGTGCCTTTTTAGAGAAATCGACAATGTAAAGATCACCTCTACGTATACCGGTAAAGACCATTTTATGATTGTCTCGACGAAACACTTGGCAATCTACCTTAGTAAATAGGACATTCAAACCGAAATCAGCAAGTCTAGATACTGAAAGTAAGTTGTAGCCGAGAGATTCAACGAGCATGACATTTTGAATGGAACTATCATGTGAGATGGCCACCTTACCAAGGCCAACCACTTTACCCTTTGAATTATCACCAAAGGTGACATATTTTTGAGGGCCGTCATTTTCAGCAAGCTCACGGAACATCTCTTCATCTCCGGTCATATGATCAGTACATCCACTATCAAGAACCCATTCCTTTCCTCCTGACACATATCCCCGAAGATTTGCCATAAGACCAAAATGTCTCATTGCATCATCAAGATCGAAGTCATTATCATCATCATCATCATCATCATAGTATCCATGTTCACCATGATCTTGTGACTCATCATTTCCTATAGAGGGTAATTCATTAGATAAATGATCATCAAAGTGGTCACCTTTATGAATTCTTATAGCTTCGGATATAATATCACTGATGATTCCAACATCTCCTTTAGCATGCTTGAGATTGGTAAGCTCAAATAGACAATCACCAAAACTAGGATCACTAGAGTTCATCTTACTCAAGGCAATAGATTTATGGAGAATTTCATCCAAATTTTTCAAGAAATAATCAGGAAATCGTTCCTCAAGAAATTTCCATATAGTATAGGCAGAATTAAGAGTAGGCAAACTAGCAATCAAATTTTTGGGCAATCCTCTAATGATGAGCTCAACAGTTCTAAGATTGTGAATTATGTCAATATCTTCATCTAGGGTAGGATGCAAAGGATCAATATGAGGTGCACAAGGGCTAGCAATATACTTGTTCAAATGATATTGATTGAAAATTACAAGCATCTCATTTTTCCACTCATGAAAATACTCTCCATCAAGAATAGGCACTCTATGTCTAAGACTCCCTAAAGTAGACACATTCATCTTCCTCTAATGGTGATTAAACCAAGGCAATGGAGACCAAAGCTCTGATACCACTTGTAGGACCTTGAAGTAGATGTGTCTAGAGGGGGGTGATTAGACACTTAATGCTAAAGTTGCAATTTTTAAGCTTTTCAGTTTAAGTGGAGTTTAGGCACAATTTCAACATTCACAATACATATCAAGCAAGCATGCAAAGAGTATATAGGCAGCGGAAAGTAAAGCATGCAACTTGCAAGAATGTAAAGGGAAGGGTTTGGAGAATTCAAACGCAATTGGAGACACGGATGTTTTTCCCGTGGTTCAGATAGGTGGTGCTATCCTACATCCACATTGATGGAGACTTCAACCCACGAAGGGTAACGGTTGCGCGAGTCCACGGAGGGCTCCACCCATGAAGGGTCCACGAAGAAGCAACCTTGTCTATCCCACCATGGCCATCGCCCATGAAGGACTTGCCTCACTAGCGGTAGATCTTCATGAAGTAGGCGATCTCCTTGCCCTTACAAACTCCTTGGTTCAACTCCACAATCTTGTCGGAGGCTCCCAAGTGACACCTAGCCAATCTAGGAGACACCACTCGCCAAGAAGTAACAAATGGTGTGTTGATGATGAACTCCTTGCTCTTGTGCTTCAAATGATAGTCTCCCCAACACTCAACTCTCTCTCACAGGATTTGGATTTGGTGGAAAGAATATTTGATATGAAAGCAACTTGGGGAAGGCTAGAGATCAAGATTCATGTGGTAGGAATGGAATATCTTGGCCTCAACACATGAGTAGGTGGTTCTCTCTCAGAACATATGAATTGGAAGTGTAGATGTGTTCTGATGGCTCTCTCCACGAGTGAAGAGGAGGTGGAGGGGTATATATAGCCTCCACACAAAATCCAACCGTTACACACAATTTACCAATCTCGGTGGGACCGAATCAACAAACTCGGTCGGACCGAAATAGTAAACGTAGTGACCGTTAGAGATTTTCGGTGGGACTGACATGCAACTCGGTAGGACCGATATGGTTAGGGTTAGGGCATAACGTAATCTCGGTGAGACCGATTACACAAACTCGGTGAGACCGATTTGGTAATAAGCTAACCAGAGGGTTGGTCAGGCAAACTCGGTGGGACCGATTACACAAACTCGGTGAGACCGATTTTGGTAATGAGCATACATAGTGAGTTTGCATTGTAACCTCGATAGTACCGATTGCGCAAGATCGGTGAGACCGATTTTGGCAATGGACATACACAGTGAGATTACAATCCCATCTCGGTGAGACCGAGATCCTTATCGGTAGAACCGATTTGCTAGGGTTTGGCAATGGCTATGACAAGTGAAACTTGGTGGCGCCGGATAGAAATAATCGGTAGGTCCGAGTTTGGCTTAGGTTTAGGTCATATGTGGAAGTGGGAAAGTAGCTGAGGATTTTGGAGCATATCATTAAGAACTTGAAGCAAGAGGCTCATTAAGCAACACCTCATCCATCCTTGATAGTATTGGCTTTTCCTATGGACTCAATGTGATCTTGGATCACTAAAATGTAAAATGAAGAGTCTTGAGCTTTAAGCTTTAGCCAATCCTTTGTCCTTAGCATCTTGGAGAATTTCCCACAACCTTTAGTCCATGCCACTCCATTGTTGAACTTATCTGAAACATACTAGATAGAAACGTTAGTCCAACAAGAGATATGTTGTCATTAATTACCAAAACCACCTAGGGAGCACTTGTGCTTTCAGTTTCTGGTAGTGGCTATGTCAAGTTAACTCGGTGGCGTCGAATAGAACATTTCGGTGGGGCTGAGTTTGACTTTTGGTTTGAGACATATGTGGATATGAGAAAGTGGTTGAGGGTTTTTGGAGCATATCACTAAGCATTTTGAGCAAGTAAGTCATTAAGCAACACCTCATCCCCTTTTAATAGTATTGGCTTTTCCTATGGACTCAATGTGATCTTGGATCACTAAAATGAAAAGGAAGAGTCTTGAGCTTGAGCCAATATGTGTCCTTAGCATTTTGAGGGGTCCACATTCCTAATCCATGCCATGCCAATCATTGAACTTTCTGAAATGATCATCTTGAAACAGCATTAGTTCAATGAGCTATATGTTGTTAGTAATTACCAAAACCACCCAGGGATAGTTGCACTTTCAATCTCCCCCTTTTTGGTAATTGATGACAACATATAGGTCAAAGCTTCGACAAGTGATAATAAGATTTAAATACATTGTCGCTTTGAGAAGTATGTGATAAGCAAGAGCTCCCCCTAAATTTGTGCATTATTTAAGATTTGCTTTTGAATGCAAATGTACAATCGATTAGGATCAAGGGTTACTCTTCCATGTCACATACATCATTGTCCACATCTTTTTTCTTTTGCATATCGCATAATTCCACGAAGGTATTAAGATGGGATGTGGCATCCTCATTAGGAGTACCGAAAAATTGATCTTTCATAACAAGATTCAGCAAAGCAGTATTAATATCACAAGACTCCGCACTAGTGGCGGGAGGAGCAAGCAGAGTGCCAATAAAATCATTGTTGTTGGTATTTGAGAAATCACACAATTTGGTGTTCTCTTGAATCATGATGACTACAGAACAAGATTGCACTCAAAAACAGATCCGGCAAGAAAACGACGAACGAAAAAGAGGGGCGAATAAAACGGCAAATTTTTGTGAAGTGGGGGAGAGGAAAATGAGAGGCAAATGGCAAATAAATATAAATTGCGAGGAGTTGAGATTTGTGATTAGGAACCTGGTATATGTTGATGATCCTCCCCCGCAATGGCACCAAAAATTCGTTTTGATGCGGCTTGAAACTACGTCGGTATTTCCCCAAAGAGGAAGGGATGATGCAGCACAGCAGCGGTAGGTATTGTCACGACCGGTTTTCCAATAAAAATGTTTATTGAGAAACCAATCTTTTGAGTCCAGTATGAGAAAAATCCTCCTTACCTGTAGACAAATTCTTGATACAATAAACCAGTAGCATAAAATATATTACAGGGTCGAACTACGGTTGCTCAACCAAATTATTACAAGCATGCCAATAATTATACATAATGGCGGACATGACACAGTGGTGTGGAGGCATACTACTGACTCAAGGGTAGGGTGGTGGTGGAAAAACACAGCGGGGAGTGTGATACATGACTCTAAAACTGGCATCTCATCGAGCGTCGAGGTGAGGCTCGATGAATTTATTTGGTAGCGGAAGCGGATATAATACAGTGACCAAATCCAGGGTCGCACGAGACTGACTGGGATTCCTCTAGGCGTCGGACTCGCTATCAAATTCTTCATCCATGAGATCGCCTTCGTCAGCATCTGGCCAAATCAACAAGCCAGGTGAGTACTTTGAAAGTACTCGCAAGACAGTTCGGACGTAAGATATAACAAATGCATGCATGGATGAGTCATGATTAAACTTTAACAGTGGCACATTAATTCATAAAAACAAGACAGGTAAAAAGGGGGTCGGCGGTAGTCCGCTCGAAAACCCAACAAAATAACTGTAAACCCAATCGGGTGCCTGAAGCGACACCTCGATAGGAGGATGAAATAAATAAAGCACGCCGCAGTCGGGTGTCTAGGCGACACCACATAAAGGGCTTTAAAAGAAATGCCACGGTCGGGCGTCTGAGTGACGCCACATAAAGGGCTTTAAAAGAAATGCCACAGTCGGGCTTCTGAGCGACGCCACATAAAGGGGCTTTAAAAGAAATGCCACCGTCGGACATCTGAGCGACATCACAGAAGGGGCTTTTATTGAAAGTAAATAATAACAATGCCATAGTCGGACGTCTGAGCGACATCACAGAAAGGGCTTTTATTGAAAGTAAATAATAACAAAGCCACAGTCGGACGTCTGAGCGACATCACAAAAAGGGCTTTTATTCACAAGTAAATAATACTCATAATAAATATTCAATTCATGAGAATAAACGGGTTAGTCCATCCACAGGAATAAACATTTAACTGGACTTAGCACTCATGTGATTCACCGGAGTCTCTGTCTTCAAAACTGACATTTGGTCAGGATAAGATAATACCGAACATGGACATGGAATAGATGATTCAAAGGAATATATGACTATGCAGAGTTTGTACAAAAATTTTCCCACAGCCAACGGATTTCCGTAGTCACGAAGGACTAGTTCCGTTTACGGTATTTCGGAAGAAAACACAGCTAACCAGTACACACCCATCCTACCTCTCGATGCTAGGAATCACCCTAGACATCGTCCAAGAAAAACTTTTGAGACGGGGAGATCACAATCTCGAATAGCATGGGATCAAATTTATATACGCGCGCTCTAAGGGGTGCCCCCCTCTCGGTCCCAACCGGAAACACCCATGCCCCCTGACCGGATGACTGGCTTTAATCCAGGGCCATGGTACCATCATCACGGCCTCTCCTTTTTGGTGTGTACCAGGAAAGCGGTTTACAACTTACTAAGCCATATTCCTTGCGGAAAACATGTGGTAGTACAGGGGAGGAAGAATGGAAGGAACTAGAATGATACGGGTTGACACTGAAGTCATATAGCCTGGCATAAGACTGGCATGCTACAACACTGCCATCTTACCCAACCTCATGCCAACACATGGCCATGCATACTCACATCCATCCACTCATGGGTTTTCGAAACTCACTTACCTCATCGTTGCATGTAACATGACATCCGTCGGTATGTTCATCAACATGCCATAAACTACTTAATGCAAACATGCCAAAACAATCATCATATCAAAAGTTCAAACATGCTTGCCTGGTTCAGAGTAGTCGGAGCCTAGCTCGGTGAAGTTCACGGTCCCGTCACCTCCTTCGGTATCTATGGTATAAAGAAAATATACGCGCTATCGTGAATACCGTGAGGTGCACAAAAATTATTCCAAATATTTTTCAAATAAATATGATAAAAAAAACTAGACAAAAATTTGAAGAGGACAGAAAAAGAATCACTCAAAAATTCCTTTCTATTAAAAAGTTATAAGGGTTTTAACCCAAGGACCCATCTGTAATGAAACAGAAAACTTCCAGGGGCTAACTTATAAAAACAGAAAACGATTCGATAAAGAATACGCCGGCCCAGAGGGGTGACGTACTTTGGCAGAAGACGTTTTCAGAAAACTTTTCGCTTAGAAAGGACAGAGAGGCTGACAGGCGGGTCCCGCCCGTTAGGTTTGAATTTTTAAAAGAGGCGGCAGAGCTCGACGGTGCCCGAGAGCCGCGGTGGTCGCCGGCAGCGATCCACGGCGAGGCAGGGAGATCGGAGGGTACCTCCGTGTTCAGGGCGCCATTCCGCATCGGTTGGTGGTGGTGGTGGTCGCCGGCGAGTACCACGTCGACGGCGAGTCTTGCTTCGGCGGACGGCGGTTCGGGTGGTCGAGGGCCTCGTCGGAGAGAGCTGCGAAGGCCAAATTGACGCTGGGGTTAGCTCACTGGGTGCTAGAGGAGGCTATAGACGAGATTTGGGCACCGGGGATGGCGTCATCGGAGCAAATCGAGCTGGTGGCCGAGGCGGATCGGGACGGCCGGAGTTGGGGGAGGGGACCTCCTCGAGGTCCTCCTGGTGGCTTGGCAGGGTCCTGGAGAGGTGCAGTGAAGGTGTGTGCTCGTGAGCAAGCTCGGGGTCCTTTTTATAGGCGATCCGAGGCGGTGGCCGTGACGGTGATCTCCGGCGAAGGTTCCGGCGGCGCAGAGCTTGGTCGGGGAGGTTTAGGGAGTTGGGCGTCATCGTGGAGGTCCACCGGTTCCATTTAGGTGCTAAACGAGCTTGGATTGGGTGCTTTGGGCGAGCTCGACGGAACGGGGCAGCGCGGGCCCGTCGGCGGCAGGGAGCACGTTCCGTGCTTGCTGGGCCACGGCGACGGTGCCACGGGCGTGCGCTGGCATGGCAGGGACACGCGGAGAGCCAGGGGACGTTGGGCGGCGCCGGGTGGCGTGGCGAGCGGGCTCGGGCCCTCGCTGGCCGCCACGGGAGGCGCAGCCACCGCAGAAGCTTCCAACGCCGGCGAGGCTCGTCGCCAGCGACACCTGTGCCCGTCCAAGGGGGCGTGCAGTGCTCTGGCCAGGGAGGAGAGGCCGTGCGCAACGCGCCAGGGGCACTGGTGATGGATGACAAGTCACTGACGAAAAACGACATCGACTGAATTCTGAAAATCTGAATTTTTCTGAAAGTCTACGGAAACAGTGCCGGCCAAGTGTTCGACGGAATTATTTTGGCATGTGGAGAATTTTCCTTGAGCTGAATTTTGGTGGGGTGGCCTCTCATTGCACCAGGAGGCTGCCTGAATTTTTGTGGAATTTTTGGAGAAGTGTAGCTATGAATTTCATCAAATTTGTCAAATCTGGTCCAAACTTGCAGTGAGTAAAATTTGAAATTTTTGAAAAGAAGAAGAGTGGATCAAGATGGTTCTAGGTTGTGGGTACTAAAGACAATCCAGGGGAGTTGGTTTGAGGTGAAAACTCAAAGGCAATGAGGTACTTGCTTTGAAAATCACTTAGGCTCAAAATAATTGGCAGAAATGATTTGAGAGAGAAATAATTGAAAAAAAATCTAAAACTTGTTTGGACTTGTTGAGACAGAGAATTTAGATTGTTCAAAGGTGGAGGGAGGGATTTTGAGAAGATTTACTATAGGAGATATGGTAAAACCATGGGTGGTTTCAAGATAAGAAAAACCTAAAAATTCATAGAGTTCTTTTTATAAGAAAAAGAATAATCTCCAAAAATATACTTTGAGAAGGGAACCATTAGAGAAAGAGTTTTAAATGATCAAACACCATAGTTCGAAGAGGATAAAAATCCTTGCCAAAGAAGTTTTTAGGAGGAAGGTTTTCTAGAAAAATTTTAAATGGCCTCTTTTTTCAAAAACCAACAAAGTTTTTGCTGAAAACCAAATAAAATTTTTGGAGTGTTACAGGTATTTCCCTCAGATATGAAACCAAGGTTATCGAACCAGTAGAGAACCAAGCAACACAACGTAAACAACACCTGCACACAAATAACAAATACTCGCAACCAGACGTGTAAAAGGGGTTGTCAATCCCTTTCGGGTAGCGGCGCCTCAAGATAGGCAAACAGACGTGAGATAAATTGTAGTAGATTGATAGATCGAATGCAAAATAAAATAAATAAGAATAAAACATAGCAAGGTATTTTTTGTATTTTTGGTTTAATAGATCTGAAAATAAAAGCAAAGGAAAAGTAGATTGCAAAGGCAAATAATATGAGAAAGAGACCCGGGGGCCGGAGGTTTCACTAGTGACTTCTCTCGAGAAAAATAGCAAACGGTGGGTAAACAAATTACTATTGGGCAATTAAATAGAACTTCAAATAGTCATCACGATATCCAGGTAATGATTAGTATATAGGCATCACGTCCAAGATTAGTGGACCGACTCCTGCCTGCATCTACTACTATTAGTCCACACATCGACTGCTATCCAGCATGCATCTAGTGTATTCAGTTCATGGAGAAACGGGGTAATGCAATAAGAACGATGACATGATGTAGACAAGATCTATCTATGTAGAGATTGACGCCATCGTTTTCTCCTTAGTAGAAGCGATACATACGTGTTGGTTCCCTTTCTGTCACTGGGATCAAGCACCGTAAGATCGAACCCACTACAAAGCACCTCTTCCCATTGTAATATAAATAGATAAAGTTGGCCAAATAAAACCCAAATATTGGAGAAGAAATATGAGGCTATAAGCAATCATGCATATAAGAGATCAAAGGAACTCAAACAACTTTCATGGATATAAAAAGATAGATCTGAGCATAAACTCAAAGTTCATTTGATCCCAACAAACACATCGAGAAAAAGAGTTACATCATATGGATCTCCAAGAGACCATTGTATTGAGAACCAAACGAGAGAGAGGAAGGCATCTAGCTACTAACTACAGACCCGACGGTCTACAAAGAACTGCTGATGCATCATCGGAGAGGCACCAATGGAAGTGGTGAACCCCTCCGTGATGGTGTCTAGATTGGATCTGGTGGTTCTGGACTCTGCGGCGGCTGGAATTGATTTTCGTCGACTCCCCTAGGGTTTCTAGAATATTGGGATATTTATAAATCAAAGGGGTGGTCTGGGGGCACCCAAGGTGGGCACAACCCATGAGGGCGCGCCTGGGCCTCCTGGTGCGCCCTGGTGGGTTGTGCTCCCCTCGGAGCACCCCCAAGGCGCTGCCTTGGCCCATTGGGTGTCTTCTGGTACAAAAAAATCTGCGTAAAGTTTTTTTGCATTTGGACTCCGTTTGGTATTGATTTCCTGCGATGTAAAAAACATGCTGAAAAAAGTAATTGGCACTATTTCAATAGGTTAGTACCAAAAAATGATATAAAATGATTATAAAACATCCAAGATTGATAATATAACAGCATGGAACAATCAAAAAGCATAGATACGTCAGAGACGTATCAAAGGACAACCACCATCACTTTGCATGTGGGCCAAACATTTGTTGAATACCCAAAACGCACAACTTTGATGTGGCACATGCCTCGAAAAACGTAAAGTCCCCACATAGAGCGAGGTTCATGAAGCGTACTACATATGATGGTCCCCTTCCCAATCGTCGACGCATACTATATGATCCTACCGTAATACAGCCCAAAAAGAATCCTCCTTGATGGTGAAATTAATTAACCTCTCCCGATGTAGGTCAAAGTGATGCATGCATCGACGATGGCCTCGTGTTCCACAGATGGAAGCGTCACACGTGAGTGTCCTAGGACAACCACTGTCTGCATGCATGTCGCCCAAAGAGGTGTTGTGTGATGTTTGAATAGCCAATTTCACAACTTTGATGTGGCACGTGCCTCAGAAACCGAAAAGTCCCAACACTGAGTGAGGTGTACTTGTTTAGGGACGCGTACATATAGTATATATGCTAGTCCCCTCCAACCTCCGCGTACTGTATACTCCCACCATAACACAAACAAAAAAGATTCTACCTTGCTGGTCAAATTAACCTATCCGCTGCCTGTTCGTCAAAGTGATGGACGACGACCTTGCGGGCCCGCAGAAAGCGTCACACGCGAGTATCGAGTGTCGTGTAGGACAACCATCGACTGCATGTGGCCAAAACATGTATGTATGAAAGGGTTGTGTAATGTTTTAAGTAACGAATTGATGACTCTGATGTGGCACCTGCCTCAAAAAACAGCCAACCCACATGATGGCTCACGACTCATAGTGTACTGCCACACACACACACACACACACCGCGAATCCACCGCAACTACGATGCATGTTAAATTATCCCGCGGTGAACATATGTTACCAAAGGAGGGACGTATTAATTTTGAAAAAAAACAGAGATCATTAAGACGTTTTAGTACATTGTTTGATTTTCTAGGGGTATAATGTGCAAAAATTAAATTTGAGCTACATGCACACGTGATAGTGCACCTAAATGGATTGCAAAAACACATGTGTCTCACTGGGTGCATGTTTACTCCCCGTGCAAGAAATTTCAAACTTCGAGAATCTTGATTTTTAAATTCTAGTTCATCAAAACTTATTTGAAATTCACGAAACTTATCGTGTTGTCATATGGGCACCAATACAAAGTGGCATTGTACTTTTTGTCAAATTTGAGACTAGTTTTGATGTAATCTTTATCTTCTTACAAATGGGAGATTATTAATAATTGGGAACCAATATCCCAAACGGATTATTTATTCGAATCGTGAGCGCTATACCAACAATGGATACGTGCCATGCTTCGGTTAAGCAATAAAGCGGTAGCATTAATCATCCAAATAGAAAAACAATATACGTGCCGCCACGTGACCCGTGTGCCATGTGAGTAGGCGTGAGTTGATGGGATCCATGCGAGCAGTCCACCGCGCATGCAGACCGGGAGGCGTGCGTGCAGGTGTGTGAATTGACGGGAGGCATGCTCGCTGCACATTGTCATCGGGAGGCATGTGAGTAGCTGTGTGAAACATCCGTAGGCATGCCGACAGTCCAGTGCGCAAGCTTACCGGGAAGCGAGCTAGGGGTTTTACCACCGCCTGCCTCTCTCCCATTACTCCATATTAATGGCGCGCCCAAGCAGCCGCATCCCCATCCTCGCCACACACACAATCCTCTCTCTCAGCTTGCATCCTCGAAGTCGCTCTCAATCCTCAAAGCCGTCAGTGTATAAGGATGCCGCCGAAGCACCATATCGAAGGGAGTGGCGACACCGAGGCTGCTGAAGCACCGGAGCATGGTGTCGAGATAGAGACAGAGGTTGCCGTCACCACCGGTGAGGTATCGCTGCACCCTGGCATCGTCGACAGCATCGAGCTTCCATAACCGAAGGCAGAGGTCCACACCGTCTCCGATGATGACTCGGGCGACGACCCCAGCGACGACTCCGATGACCACTTCAGCGACGACTCCGATGACGACGGAGAACTGGTTAGTCATCTATACCCATTTATGTGTCAAATAGATCCTAGGGTTTCTCTGGTTACTCCTGCCTCCTCCTTTTTGGAATAGAAATCCTATGGTTATGTTCTCCCAATCCATGAAATCTGAGTAAGATTCGTTAGATCCGTGTAGTGTATTGATTGTTTGAATGGTACAAGTATAAGTGATTAGTTGTTTCATCTATGCAAATGATTTCTGCTAGTAATCGGACTAGGGTTAGTGTTTGTGCTGATAATTCCTAGCCATGACTTGACAATTGATTTTGAATGACCTACATATATGTTTGTGCCATTATTTTCTTCAAGATTGGTCTGTACATAGACGACTATGCTTAAAAATCATCTGGATATGTATAAAAAAGAGCCATAAATTCCTAATCCTACTTCACGGCATGTAAACATTGATTTGATGCCAAAATTTGGCAACTGCCAAATGTTCTCTAGAGATTAGTTTGTAAACATTAATTTGACACCACATTTCTTTACTATTTGTATAGGTGATGTCTGACGATGTGGAAAGTGAGGATGAAGATGGCCTGAGGAGGTACAAGAAGCAAATCCCGAGGGAGCTTTATGCGGGAATGCATAACAGGTGTATTACGACCTGGGATAGCGGTTATCGGTGCCCATTTTGCAACCAAAAGCTTCATGACGCGTATGAAAGTGTTCTGACGCATGCAAGAGGATGAGCCGTTGGCTCGTTCAAGCAGAAGTATTCTCGCAGGGTGGCGCACGCCGAGTACCTGGAGAAGCTTGGTACGTCTCCAACATATCCATAATTTTTTATTGTTCCATGCTATTATATTATCTGTTTTCGATGTTTTATATGCATTAATATGCCATTTTATATGATTTTTTAGACTAACTTATTAACCTAGAGGCTAGTGTCAGTTCCTGTTTTTCCTTTTTTTGAGCTTCAGAAAAGGAATATCAAACGGAGTCCAAACGGAATAAAACTTTCGCGACGATTTTTCTTGGACCAGATGACACCCAGGGGACATGGAGTGCAAGTCAGAAGAGCCATGAGGCGGCAGCAAGGATGGAGGGCGCCCTAGGGGGGCGCACCCACTACCTTGTGGGCCCCTCGGCGACTCCCTGAGCTAGATCTTCGTCCTATATATTCACATATATTCCAAAACCCTCGTAAGCATCCATGAACACACTTTTCCACCGCCGCAACCTTCTATTCCCGTGAGATCCCATCTTGGGGCCTTTTCTGGCATCCTGTCGGAGGGGGATTCGATCACGGAGGGCATCTACATCAACTCTATTGCCTTTCCGATGAAGCGTGAGTAGTTTACCACAGACCTACGGGTCCATAGCTAGTAGCTAGATGGCTTCTTCTCTCTCTTTGATTCTCAATACCATGTTCTCCTCGATGTTCTTGGAGATCTATCCGATGTAATCTTCTTTTGCAGTGTGTTTGTCGAGATCTGATGAATTGTGGATATATGACCAGGTTATCTATGAATATTACTTTAATCTTCTCTATATTCTTATATGCATGATTTGATATCTTTGTATTTCTCTTTGAATTGTCGGATTGGTTTGGCCAACTAGATTGGTTTTTCTTGCATTGGGAGAGGTGCTTAGCTTTGGGTTCAATCTTGCGTGATTTCACCCAGTGACAAAGTAGGGGTAGCAAGACACGTATTGAATTGTTGCCATCGAGGATAAAATATGGGTTTTTCATCATATTACTTGATTTTATTCCTCTACATCATGTCATCTTAAAGCGTTACTCTGTTCTCTTGAACTTAATACTCTAGATGCAGGTAGGAGTCAGTTGATGTGTGCAGTAATAGTAGTAGATGCAGGCAGGAGTCGGCCTACTTGACACAGATGTGATGCCTATATTGCATAATCATTGCCTTGGATATCGTCATAACTTTGCGCTTTTCTATCAATTTCTCGACAGTAATTTGTTCACCCACCATATTATTTGCCTTCAAGAGAGAAGCCTCTAGTGAAACCTACGACCCCGGGTCTATTTTCCATCATATTAGTTTCCGATCTACTATTTTGCAATCTTTTATTTTCAAATCTATAAACCAAAAAAATAAAATATTGTATCTTTTGTTTAGTTTTATTTATCTCTATCAGATCTCACCTATGCAAGTGGCCGTGAAGGGATTGACAACCCCTTTATCGCGTTGGGTGAAAGTGTTTGATTGTTTGTGCAGGTGCATCTATTGGGGACTTGCGCATTTCTCCTACTGGATTGATACCTTCGTTCATAACTAAGGGAAATAATTATCTCTACTGGGCTGCATCACCCTTTTCTCTTCAAGGGAAAAACCAACGCAAGCTCAAGAAGTAGCAGGAAGAATTTCTGGCGTCGTTGACGGGGAGAATTTCTGGCGCCATCGCCGGGGAGATCTACACCAAGCCTACCAAGTACCAATCATAAAATCTCATCTCTTGCATTACATTATTCGCCATTCGCCTCTCGTTTTCCTCTCCCCCACTTCTAGAATGATTTTCGAAAAGATTTGCCCATTTCTTCGCCCTTCTTCCGTTCATCTTTTCATTTGCTTTTTGTTTGCTCGTGTGTTAGATCGCTTGACTTGCTTTCATGGCTACTCCTTCTATTGTTGTTAGACTCCCGATGATGAGGTCCTTAATTTTAAGCAAAGGGAGGCAGAAAATTTAAAGGATTCTTAGTATAGAATTTGCAATGCTCGAAATTGATGTACTCGAAAGCAATCTACTATTGCTCTCCTTTGTAATTTTTATGTGGGCATTACTCCTTGGAATAGATATGTTCTAGATACCATTACCAGGGGAAATTTCTTGGGGAGACATACTTTTGATTCTTATAATGCTATGCTAGATTTGTTAGGCCCACTACCTCTTATGATCAATGGAACTGTTTTAACCTTGGAACATGTGATGCAAAGGCTTGATATTATTGAAAATAAAATTGCTACAATATAGTTGATTGAAAATTTGGATAAAAAGATTCATAATCAGATTACTCAATATGGATCTAAGGTAGGAGTTACTTTAAAGAATCTTAGGGAAAAGGAACCAATAGTTAATGAAAAGATAGATCAAGATTCTACTAGAATTGGCAAATTGGAAGATATTATTACTAACTTGGGTTCCACCTTTTCTTCCGTTAAAACGACTCAAGATTTTCCTCCTACTAAGGCTACAAAGTTTATTTATGTTCCTAAGAATAAGGGTGAATCTTCTAGTAAAGGTAACGAAGATCTCAAAACAATAAGTGTTCACTCTAATCTTGTAGATATTATTAAGGAAACAATTGCCACAAGTGCATTTATTGATTTTGTGCCTAGGAGTATGATCATTGGTAAAACCGAGGAATCTCCTAAGGATTATAACTGTGCAATTAAAGAATTGCATACCAAAGATGACAATACTTAGATCTATGTTTTTGTGCCTAGCTAGGGGCGTTAAACAATAGCGCTTGTCGGGGGGCAACCCAACTTAATTTTTGTTCTTCATTTTTTGGTTCTGTTTTCAAATAATAAATTCATCTAGCCTCTGGTTAGATGTGTTTTTGTGTTTTTATTAGTGTTTGTGGCAAGTAAGACCTTTGGGATGGCTTACAGTGATAATTGATTTGATCTTGCTGAAAAACAGAAACTTTTGCGCCCAGTAAAATAATTCTCATTTTTAAAAGATCTGTGATAAAATACTGATTATTTTTTGCAGAAGATTAACATACAAATTGCCTAGGTTGTCCTAAGTTTTCAGAATTTTTGGAGCTACAGAAGTATTCGAGGGTTACAGATTGCTACAGACTGTTCTGTTTTTGACAAATTCTGTTTTCTATGTGGTGTTTGCTTATTTGCATGAATCTATGGGTAGTATAGGGGGGTATGAACCATGGGGAAGTTGGAACACAGTAGATATCACACCAATATAAATAAATAATTAGTTAACAACATTACCAAAAGTGGTTATTTTATTTTCTTATACTAACGGATCTCATGAGATTTTCTGTTGAGTTTTGTGTTGTGAAGTTTTCAAGTTTTGGGTAAAGATTTGATGGACTATGGAATAAGTAGTGGCAAGATCCTAAGCTTGGGGATGGCCAAGGCACCCCAAGGTAATATTCAAGGACAACCAAGAGCCTAAGCTTGGGGATGACCCGAAAGGCATCCCCTCTTTCGTCTTCATCTATCGGTAACTTTACTTGAGGCTATATTTTTATTCTCAACATGATATGTGTTTTGCTTGGAGCGTCTTGTATGATTTGAGTCTTTACTTTTTAGTTTGCCACAATCATCCTTGTTGTACACATATTTTGAGAGGGATACACATGAATCGTGATTTATTAGAATACTCTATGTGCTTCACTTATATCTTTTGAGCTAGGCAATTTTGCTCTTGTGATTCATTTATATCTTTTTAGAGCATGGCGGTGGTTTTATTTTGTAGAAATTATTGAACTCTCATGCTTCACTTATATTATTTTGATAGTCATCCAAGAGGGATATAATAAAAACTTTCATATAAAGTGCATTGAATACTATGAGAAGTTTGATTCCTTATGATTGTTTTGAGATATGGGGATGGTGATATTAGAGTCATGCTAGTGAGAAATTGTGTATTGTAGATATACTTGTGTTATAGTTTGTGATTCCCGTAGCATGCACGTATGGTGAACCGTTATGTGATGAAGTCGGAGCATGATTTATTTATTGATTGTCTTCCTTATGAGTGGCGGTCGGGGATGAGCGATGGTCTTTCCCTACCAATCTATCCCCATAGGAGCATGCGCGTGGTACTTTGTTTCGACGACTAATAGATTTTTGCAATAAGTATGTGGGTTCTTTATGACTAATGTTGAGTCCATGGATTATACGCACTCTCACCCTTCCACCATTGCTAGCCTCTCTAGTGTCGCGCAACTTTCACTGCTACCATACACCCACCTTTTACCTTCCTCAAAACAGCCACCATACCTACCTATTATGGCATTTCCATAGCCATTCCGAGATATATTGCCATGCAACTTCCACCGTTCCGTTTATTATGACTCGCTCCATCATTGTCATATTGCTTTGCATGATCGTAAGATAGCTAGCATGATGTTTACATGGCTTGTCTATTTTTGATGTCATTTTCTATGCTAGATCATTGCACATCCCGGTACACCACCGGAGGCAATCATATAGAGTCATATTATGTTCCAAGTATTGAGTTGTAATTCTTGAGTTGTAAGTAAATAAAAGTGTGATGATCATCATTATTAGAGCATTGTACCATGTAAGGAAGGATGATGGAAGCTATGATTCCCTCACAAGTTGGGATGAGTCTCCGGACTTTACAAAAAATAAAAGAGGCCAAGAAGCCGACCAATAAAAATGAGGGAAAATAGATAAGGGGAAATGTTACTATCCTTTTTCCACACTTGTGCTTGAAAGTAGCACCATGATCTTCATGATAGAGAGTCTCCTATATTGTCAATTTCATATACTAGTGGGAATTTTTCATTATAGAACTTGGCTTGTATATTCCAATGATGGGCTTCCTCAAATTGCCCTAGGTCTTGGTGAGCAAGCGAGTTGGATGCACACCCAATTAGTTTCTTTTTTGAGCTTTCATACACTTATAGCTCTAGTGCATCCGTTGCATGGCAATCCCTACTCACTCACATTGATATCTATTGACGGGCATCTCCATAGCCTGTTGATATGCCTAGTTGATGTGAGACTATCTCCTTATTTTTGTCTTCTCCACAACCACCATATTGTATTCCACCAATAGTGCTATGTCGATGGCTCACGCTCATGTATTGCGTGAAACTTGAAAAAGTTTGAGTACACCAAAAGTATGAAACAATTGCTTGGCTTGTCATCGGGGTTGTACACGATTTGAATATTTTGTGTGATGAAGATGGAGCATAGCCAGACTATATGATTTTGTAGGGATAGATTTCTTTGGCCATGGTATTTTCAGAAGACATGATTACTTTATTAGTATGCTTGAAGTATTGTCATTTTAAAATTTTGTTTTGAATCTTATGGATTTGAACATTCATGCCACAATAAAGAAAATTACATGGATAAATATGTTAGGTAGCATTCCACATCAAAAATTCTGTTCTTATCATTTACCTACTCAAGGACGAGCAGGAATTAAGCTTGGGAATGCTTGATACGTATCCAACGTATTTATAATTTTTGATTGTTCCATGCTATTATATTATCTGTTTTGGATGTTTTATATGCATTAATATGCTATTTTATATTATTTTTGGGACTAACTTATTAACCTAGAGCCCAGTGCTAGTTTCCATTTTTTCCTTGTTTTTGAGCTTCACAAAAAAGGAACATCAAAAAGATTCCAAACGGAATAAAACACCCAAGGGACTTGGAGTGCAAGTCAGAAGAGCCACGAGGCGGCGCCAAGGGTGGAGGGCGCGCCCTAGGGGGGCATGCCCTCCTACCTTGTGGGCCCCTCGCTGACTCCCTAACCTAGATCTTCGTCCTATATATTCACATATATTCCAAAAGCCTCAGAAGCATCCACGAAAACACTTTTCCACCACCGCAACCTTCAGTTCCTGTGAGATCCCAACTTGGGGCCTTTTCCGGCATCCTACTGGAGGGGGATTCAATCACGGAGGGCATCTACATCAACTCTATTGCCCTTCCGATGAAGCGTGAGTAGTTTACCATAGACCTATGGGTCCATAGCTAGTAGCTAGATGGATTCTTCTGTCTCTTTGATTCTCAATACCATGTTCTACTCGATGTTCTTGGAGATCTATCCAATGTAATCTTCTTTTGCGGTGTTTTTGTTAAGATCCAATGAATTGTGGATTTATGATTAGCTTATCTATGAATATTATTTGAATCTTCTCTGAATTCTTATATGCATGATTTGATATCTTTGTATTTCTCTTCGAATTATCGGTTTGGTTTGGCCAACTAGATTGGTTTTTGTTGCAACGGGAGAGGTGCTTAGCTTTGGGTCCAATCTTGCATGATTTCACCCAGTGGCAAAGTAGGGGTAGCGAGACATGTATTGAATTGTTTCCATTGATGATAAAAATATGGGGTTTTCATCATATTGCTTGAGTTTGTTGCTCTACATCAAGTCATCTTACTTAAACTGTTACTCTATTCTCTTGAACATAATACTCTAGATGCAGGCAGGAGTCGGTCGATGTGTGGAGTAATAGTAGTAGATGCAGGCAGGAGTCGGTCTACTTGATATGGACGTGATGCCTATATTGCATAATCATTGCCTTGGATATCGTCATAACTTTGCGCTTTTCTATCCATTGCTTGACAGTAATTTGTTCACCCATCACATTATTTGCCTTCAAGAGAAAAGCCTCTAGTGAAACCTATGGCCCCTAGGTCTATTTTCCATCATATTAGTTTCCAATCTACTATTTTTCAATATTTTATTTTCAGATCTATAAACCAAAAAACCCAAAAAACTATTTTATCTTTTGTTTAGTTTTATTGATGTCTATCACATCTCACCTTTGCAAGTGACTGTGAAGGGATTGTGAAAGTGCAACTATCCCTAGGTGGTTTTGGTAATTCATAACGACATATAGCTCATTGAGCTAATGCTATTCCAAGATGATCATTTCAGGAAAGCTCAATGATATGCATGGCATGGATGGTGAAAGTGGAACCCTCAAAATGCTAAGGACAAAGGATTGGCTCTAGCTCATATGCTCAAGACTCTTCATTTTACATTTTAGTGGTCCAAGATCACATTGAGTCCATAGGAAAAGCCAATACTATCAAGGAGGGATGAGGTGTTGCTTAATGAGCCTCTTGCTTCATGTGCTTAATGATATGCTCCAAAATCCTCAGCTACTTTCCCATATCCACATTTGACCTAAACCCAAAGCCAAACTCGGCCCTACCGATTCTTTCAACCCGGCGCCACCGAGTTTCACTTGTCATAGCCATTGCCAAACCCTAAGCAAATCGGTTCTACCGATAGGGATCTCGGTCTCACCGAGATGGGATTGCAATTTCTCTGTTTCCTTTTCGTAACTTTTCGGTCTCATCGAAAGAGCGGATCAGGCCCACCGAGATTGCAATGTAAACTCACTGTTTCCTTTTCGTAACATTTCGGTCTCACCAAGAAGAGCGAATCGGTCCCACCGAGTTTGCCTGACCAACCCTCTGGTTAGCTTATTACCAAATCGGTCTCACCGAGTTTGTGTAATCGGTCTCACCGAGATTATGTTATGCCCTAACCCCAACCATATCGGTCCTACCGAGTTGCATGTCAGTCCCACCGAAAATCTCTAACGGTCACTAGGTTTACTATTTCGGTCCGACCGAGTTTGTTGATTCGGTCCCACCGAGATTGGTAAATTGTGTGTAACGGTTGGATTTTGTGTGGAGGCTATATATACCCCTCCACCTCCTCTTCACTCGTGGGGAGAGCCATCAGAACACATCTACACTTCAAACTCATATGTTCTGAGAGAGAACCACCTACTCATGTGTTGAGGCCAAGATATTCCATTCCTACCACATGAATCTTGATCTCTAGCCTTCCCCAAGTTGCTTTCCACTCAAATCTTCTTTCCACCAAATCCAAATCCTGTGAAAGAGAATTGAGTGTTGGGGAGACTATCATTTGAAGCACAAGAGCAAGGAGTTCATCATCAACACACCATTTGTTACTTCTTGGAGAGTGGTGTCTCCTAGATTGGCTAGGTGTCACTTGGGAGCCTCCGACAAGATTGTGGAGTTGAACCAAGGAGTTTGTAGGGCAAGGAGATCGCCTACTTCGTGAAGATCTACCGCTAGTGAGGAAAGTCCTTCGTGGGCGATGGCCATGGTGGGATAGACAAGGTTGCTTCTTCGTGGACCCTTCGTGGGTGGAGCCCTCCGTGGACTCGCGCAACCGTTACCCTTCGTGGGTTGAAGTCTCCATCAACGTGGATGTAGGATAGCACCACTATCCGAACCACGGGAAAAACATCCGTGTCTCCAATTGCGTTTGAATTCTCCAAACCCTTCCCTTTACATTCTTGCAAGTTGCATGCTTTACTTTCCGCTGCCAATATACTCTTTGCATGCTTGCTTGAATTGTGTGATGATTGCTTGACTTGTCCTAAAATAGCTAAAATCTGCCAAGAACTAAAATTGGGAAAAGGTTAAGTTTTTATTTGGTCAAGTAGTCTAATCACCCCCCTCTAGACATACTTTTGATCCTACAAGTGGTATCAGAGCTTTGGTCTCCATTTGCTTTGATTTCCATAGCTTTTGGTGGTCATAGCCTTGGTTTCACAACCTAGGAGAGTATGGCATCTAGCGAGGGAAATTATCACCGTAGAGGTCCTTACTTTGATGGTACTAATTTTGCTAGTTGGAAGCATAAAATGAAAATGCATATTCTTGGACATAACCCCGCCGTTTGGGCTATTGTGTGTGTTGGTTTGCAAGGTGACTTCTTTGATGGGAGAGAACCAAACCGTGAAGCTACCGCGGATGAGTTGAAGATGTTGCAATACAATGCTCAAGCTTGCGATATTCTCTTCAACGGATTGTGCCCCGAAGAATTCAACAAAATCAGCCGTCTTGAGAATGCAAAGGAAATTTGGGACACTTTGATTGATATGCACGAAGGTACCGACTCCGTCAAGGAATCCAAATTGGATGTGCTTCAAAGTCAACTTGACAAGTTCAAAATGAAGGATGGTGAAGGTGTCGCTGAAATGTACTCTAGGCTTGATCTCATCACAAATGAGATTGCCGGCTTAGGGAGTGAAGAGATGACCGATAGATTCACCATCAAGAAGATTCTAAGAGCCTTGGATGGAAAATATGATACCGTGTGCACATTGATCCAAATGATGCCCAATTACAAAGATCTCAAGCCAACGGAGGTAATTGGAAGAATTGTTGCTCATGAGATGTCACTTAAGGATAAAGAAGAACTTCACAACAAATCAAGTGGTGCCTACAAAGCCTCATGTGAAGCCCCTACATCATCAAGTGAGAAACAAAACTTCAATGAAGAATTGAGCTTAATGGTGAAAAACTTCAACAAGTTCTACAAGAGTAGAAGCAAAGATAGAAGCTCCAAGTCAAGGTCCTACAATGACAAAAGATCTTCTAGTCGAGAGCGAAACTGCTACAATTGTGGAAGACCTGGACACTATTCCAATGAGTGTACGGCTCCCTACAAGAGAAGAGAAGACTCTCCAAAAAGAAGAAGCAAAAGAGAAGAATCACCACCAAGAGAGAGAAGGAGTAGAGATGATCGTTATGAACGAAGACACTCACGGAGAAGCAAGGATTCGGAAAGGAAGGAAAAATCATCAAGGAGCTACACAAAACGAAGACATCAAGCTCATGTTGGTGAATGGGTATCCGGCTCCGACTCCGACAACCACTCCGAGAGAAGTTATCACTCCGATTCCGAATATACTCAAGATGAAGGTGTTGCCGGTCTAGCACTTGTGTCAACCAACTCCTACGACATATTTGACTCACCAAATGAGGGAATTGGAAGATGCTTCATGGCCAAACATCCTAAGGTAACACACCCCGAGTATGTTGATTTTAATAGTGATGAAGATGACTTGTTAGGTGATGATGATTTACTTGTTGACAACTCTAGTGATGAATACTATGATGAAACGTCAATTAATCATGCTAATCAAGATAAAATGAATGACAATGATAAGGAGAAGATTGAGGCTCTAACTAAAGAACTAAACACTCTTAAGTTAGCTCATGAAACTATCTTCGAAGATCATCAAGAACTTTTAAGAGCTCATGAGAAGTTACGCTTTGAAAAGCTCAATCTTGAGCAAGAGCATGAGTTTTTAAAGGCAATCAATGATGATCTCCGCAAGAAAAGTTCTTCTTACATTGCCAAGTGTTTACTCTTATCCACTTACATGCCTCAAGTCAAGTCTAGTAACAAGAACAAGAAATATTCTTCCTCTAGTAGTAACAATGATCATGCTAAATCCAATATTGTTGCTTCTAGTAGTTCTCTTGATTCCACTAATGATTCTCTTAGCCAAGTTACACTTGAGCAAGAAAATAGCTTATTGAAGGGAATTATAGAGAAAGGAGTGTGCAAAAGCCTTGCCGGGAGTAAGCAATTCGAGGAAGGCACCGGAAGAATCAAGGTGTTGGTTTTGAACGAAAGTTCAATGCCAATGCAGTTGAGTGGGAAGAAGATCAATACCCCAAGACAAAGTTTGTTCCTCAACAAGAGAAGTATGATCCTACTTCCTTCAAGGGGACACAAGCTCAAGATGATCTTCCACCACAAGACTACAAGCAAAAAGGCAAGGACAAGCTTCAAGAGGAAATTGATGCATTTGAAGAAGCTCCTAAGACCTTAGTCAAGTGGATTCCCAAGACCACTTCAAGTTCCACTTCATCAAGGACGACTACAACTCCAAGGATTCCCATCAAGATGGTGTGGATCCAAAAGAAGAAGAACTAGAGAGTTCTTGAGGGTGACTCCGCCAACATACTTCACTCTTATCATTTTGGCAAGAACAAGTGCAGTCAACTTCCATATCTTGCACTAGTTCAAGGAGTCACAAACCCTCTTGTTGGTAAGACAAGGGACAAGGTAACCTAAAAGTTTTCATGGACATCATCTTGTGTGTGCATCACTCTATGTCTATGGATATCTTTGTTTGTTCCTTGTGGGACTAACCCATGTAGGTATTGAAAGTGCAATTCACTCAAATGGATAGCTCCAAGTGATCTACATCAACATTGAGCATCCACATCTTCAACATCTACATGAAGTCATCATCGACAAAACCCAAGGTTAGTTCATCCCTCTTAGGGGGGATATCACATCTAGGGGGAGCTTTACTCTAAGACTTGAGCTAAAGCAACTCTAAAGATGTGAACACAACAATGCTTTATGTAAAAGTGGTAACCCCACTTGAGCTTAAACGATGAGTATGACCTATGATCAAGTGCTCTCACTTGACTCCTAAGTCAATATACTCACATATAGATGACCTAGTCATCGCCAATTGCTTGATAGATGCTAGAATTGGTTGTGCATGCTTTGTCACATATTTCAATTGCCATTTTATTGTGTGAGCATGTTGGTTGCATATTTTACTCATTCAAGGACATCCACTTGTTGTTTTGATTGTTTGGTTTTATTTCCTTTTGCCAAGTGGATGGACAAGAATGCCTAAGAACCTCCTCTAGCTATCTATGCTTTTCTCGTCTCAAACTCTATTCATGCTACATCACAAAATTTGATCAAGTCAGATTTGAACCACTCTGTGTGAGCACTCGGAGTCCCCGATTCGTCATAGACTTAAACTTCCAAAACCTCTTTGTGATTCTTGGTCTGACCGATATCCTACTTTCGGTCCTACCAAGATCATTAAGTTGATCTGAATTTTCGATCTCGATGCAACCGATTTGAACCATTCGGTCACACCGAGTTGCAATAACTGTATACAGTTTTGCATCTTGGTGCCACCGAGTTGTTCCACTCGGTCACACCGACAGGGTTGGGCTATATATAGGCACGGGCAAAAATTTGGAAATTTCTCTAAACCCCTTCTCCCGCACGATAGCTCGCTCTGCCAACGTGGTCTCCGGATCGTCTCCTCGCCGCCAGTCGCCTCCAGTCGCTGGTCTCCATCGCCGTCAACGGAATTCAACCCCGCCGTTGCTGCCGTAGCGAGTCTCCGCCGAACTAGGGTATGGACTCGATCTTTGTGATATCCCCAATCTGATTCCTAGCACATTGTGATCTTATTGTTTCTAGCCACGATTGAAACACTCCTATCCAGTCAATGCGTTCGTAGAATAGAATTGATTCGAAAATTTTAGGGTTAGGTTTCCGCCGAAACCATCTCGGACCCACCGAGTTGAAAAACTCGGTCCCACCGATTTGGCTCATGCCATTGCACAAGTGAGACTCGGTCTGACCGAGAATTACTAATCGGTGTGACCGATTTTGGAACTTTGTGAAACCCTAGCAGTCTCGGTGCCACCGAACTATGGCTCGGTCTGCCCGAGTTCACTAGTTTAGGTTCCAAAACTGCTTCGGTATCACCGAGTTTAAAAATCGGTAGATCCGAAATGATTTCTATGGGAAACTAAAACTAAGATTTTGAATCATTCTTTTGCAAAAATCTCTGCATTTTGTGATGCTCATCCACTCTACCTCATCTATAAACTGTTCACAGGGTCAGCAGTCAGCTTGTTCATTATGTCAGATCAGAGTGATAGCCAAAACCTATCAGAGCAGCAAGTGCACATGAGTGAGGGCACTAGTCCCTCCAGTTCTTCAGATGAAGGCAGCAGGAGCACTCCTAGTAACTTGCCAAAAGCTGCCACCAGACAAAGGAAGAAAAGAACCTCAGAATCAGAGGATGAGGACTATGTGGCAGAAGAAGAAGCCACTTCCAAGAAAGTTGTGCTCAAGAAGGAATATGGCTCAGCTCAAAGCACAAAGCCAGGATTGAAAATTAAAAGGCCAGCAGGAAGGCAGCCTATGCCAAAGGCCAGAGCATCTACTCAAGTCCCTTTGGGATCTGAACCCAAAGAGGCTGCTGCAGAAGGGAAGAAGAGGAAGGAGAGGATCAAAAAGACCACTGCTAGAGTGCTTGGGAGATCCTCAATCATGAGAGATTCTGAAGAGGAAGAGGAAGAAGAGGTTGCTGCACCAGCACCCAAGGCACAAAAGCTGATGGGTGATGCTATAAGATCAAGGGCTACTGCATCCAAGCCCAAGGAAGCACCCAAGGCTGCATCAAAGGCCAAGACAGCTCCAAAGAGGAATACCAGGAGCATACCAGCTGCTGAAAAGAACAAGGCCCCAGTGCCTGACACTGCAGAAGAAGAGGAAGGCCAAGTTCTCAGGAAGCTAAAGCCCAAGATCCCAAACCACAATGATGCTCATCCTGTGGCTGAGGACATGAAGATCAGAAGAGACTCAGGGCTGAGAAAGTGGAGAGAAGAAGATCCATATGCTACAAGAAGAAGAACTGCTGTTGACTATAGGTTCCACACTAAGGAACAGCAGGACTTCTATGAGACAGTCTTGTTGGATAAGAAGCCCATTGTTTGTGACATGAGATGGGTAGATTGGCAGTTCATCAAGGACAATGAAGAGCACTATCCTGGAGTGCAAGACAGCTTCAAGGCTTGTAGAGTAGCAGACTTTGTTGGGCAGAAGCTCACAAAGTGGAATGAAGAGCTGATCATGCAGTTCTACTCCACAGCACACTTCTATCCAGATAGAAGGATTGTGTGGATGTCTGAAGGTACGAGGTACCAATCAACAGTTGCTGAGTGGGCACAGCTCATCAATGCCCCAGAGGAGCATGAGAATGACTTAGACATATATGCCAAGAAGAAGATGGACCACAACTCTATGTCCAACATGTACAAGGAGATTCCAAACAAGGCACTTGATACTTTCAAGTTTGGGTCTGTACATTATCCTCTGTCAGGGTTGCCAACTATCAATTGGATTTTGAGGCACACTCTGTTGCCCAAGTCAGGTGATCACAAGATGATCAGAGGCCATGCAATCAACTTGCTTCATATCTTTGATGTGCCACAGAAATTCAAATTCATGAGCCTCATGGTAGAGACCATCAAGAGAACTGCAGCAGATCAGAAGAGGAGCTGTGGTTATGCCCCTCAGATCCAGGAGCTGATTAACTCCAAGATGGGCACAGGCATATACCTATTGGACAAGGAACATTTGCCTATTCATCCAGATTTTGAAGATAATGAAGTTGTGATGAACAAGGATGATCCATCATCAGTTCATGCTCAAGCACAGAAGGAGAAGGCAAGGAAGGAGAAAGCTGCCAAGATGCCAACTCAAGAGGAGGCATCTGAGTATTTCCTGAAAAACAAGCAAGAGCAGCTTAGTTACTTGATTGCATCCACACTGAGGGTTGAGAAAGGACTGGCCACCCTCACTCAGAATCAGGTGAGCTTAGAGAGGATCATAGAACAAAAGTTCTATGACATGGATGTCAAAGTAACAGAGAATCAGTCTGCAATGGAGCAACTTCAAGATGACATGCAGGAGAGGAGAGGGAAGACTACAACTGATGCATTTGCCAAAGTGCCATGAGCTCAGAGGTCGACTACAGTGCCAGTTCCTGACACCAGAGCCACCACCTCAGCACCAGCCCAACCAGCTCCAGCATCTACTTCAGCTCCAGATCCAACCACGCCTACAGAAGCCTTCGTCCTTGGAGTGATCCAGACTCCACCACCACCAGAAGATCAAGCCTGAGTGTCGATCTAGAACTATGCATTTTCTAGGAACTTTTTGGTAACTTGTTGCCAAAGGGGGAGAAAAATGTATAGATCATAGGCTGAGAGAGAGAGAGTGTGTTGCCTTTATTCTCTCTTGCTTTATTTGGTGGTTTTTCAAACTTTGTTTGCTTTTGGTTGAGATACTTTGATATGCTTGTGAGACATTGATGATCATGTGTTTGATCATAAGCTACACTTATGCATGCTTGATATATCTTATCTATCTTATGTGAGCATTCACTTTCTTTGGTGATGAGTGCATGTATTTCATTCTTATCTTTTTGAGCGCTCCACCAAGATGTATGTGACATGGAAGAGTAACCCATGACTCTAACTCTTTGTGCATTTGCAGTCCAAAGCAAATTTTAAATATGCACAAATTTAGGGGGGGCTCTTACTTATCACATACTTCTCAAAGCAACGATATATTTCATTCTTATTATTATTTGTCGAAGCTTTGATCTATATGTTGTCATCAATTACCAAAAATGGGGAGATTGAAAGTGCAACTATCCCTAGGTGGTTTTGGTAATTCATAACAACATATAGCTCATTGAGCTAATGCTATTCCAAGATGATCATTTTAGGAAAGCTCAATGATTGGCATGGCATGGATGGTGAAAGTGGAACCCTCAAAATGCTAAGGACAAAGGATTGGCTCTAGCTCATATGCACAAGACTCTTCATTTTACATTTTAGTGGTCCAAGATCACATTGAGTCCATAGGAAAAGGCAATACTATCAAGGAGGGATGAGGTGTTGCTTAATGAGCCTCTTGCTTCATGTGCTTAATGATATGCTCCAAAATCCTCAGCTACTTTCCCATATCCACATTTGACCTAAACCCAAAGCCAAACTCGGCCCTACCGATTCTTTCAACCCGGCGCCACCGAGTTTCACTTGTCATAGCCATTGCCAAACCCTAAGCAAATCGGTTCTACCGATAGGGATCTCGGTCTCACCGAGATGGGATTGCAATTTCTCTGTTTCCTTTTCGTAACTTTTTGGTCTCACCGAAAGAGCGGATCGGTCCCACCGAGATTGCAATGTAAACTCACTGTTTCCTTTTCGTAACATTTCGGTCTCACCGAGAAGAGCGAATCGGTCCCACCGAGTTTGCCTGACCAACCCTCTGGTTAGCTTATTACCAAATCGGTCTCACCGAGTTTGTGTAATCGGTCTCACCGAGATTACGTTATGCCCTAACTGTCGGGTGGTAGGTGCGACATATGCCAACGGGTGGCTTATCATTGTGGGAGCCAGTAAGACATCGCCGGTGCCTGGAAATGGGATAAGGCGAAGACATGCACGCCGGCGGATCTTACCCAGCTTCGGGGCTCTCCGTGGAGATAACACCCCTACTGCTGCTCTGCGGGGTCTCCGCATGTTCACTAGATGAATCAAGTAGCTACACAACGCTCCTTGAGCTGTCTGGTGGGAGGAGGAAGAAGGGCTCGGCTAGCCTGCTTCTTCTCCTTGTGTGGTGTCTAGAACTAGCAGGGGGTCGACCCCTTTGCATGGGTGCACCGGGGGGTTTATATAGGCCTACCCCCCGGGGGTACAATGGTAATCCGACTGGGCGCGGGGCCCAGCCATCTGTGACTGCGCTCGCCGGCTTCTGCGCCGGCTGCTGGGGCCCGCCGACTGGTGGGTCCCGCCGGCTGCCGGCCCCTTGGACGATAGGCAGGCCCCACTGTCCAGGGCCTGGTCGGCGGCTGGTTACTGTGGCTCCATCTTGGTGACGTGCGCTTAGTCGTGGTAGGCGCGGCTACAGTGCCGCCGCCTGTCAGGCGATTGTTGTAGCCTCATCACGTCTTGTCTCCTTAATGGGGCATCTTCTTCGACGGAGGCGGCAAGCCGGCTGCGGGGAGCCGGCTCTTTCTTGGGCAGACTGGTTGGAGGCGTGGCCGCCTTCGGGCGTCTCTCTGCCCGAAGGGGCCCACCATCTGTGGGCCACGCTGGCGGCCCGTCGTGGGTGACACCAAGGTCATCGTGGCAACAGTGCTGCGCCGGACGGGTCATGCCTACTCCGTACGACGCACTGTGCCAGGCGTGCTCCGGGATTCGGGGGTGGCAGGCTCCACTGTAGCCACGCCCCGTCGCACCACCGTTAGGTGGGTGCAAACTTCGAGGGTATGGTCTCGGCCGCTTTATGGGAGCCGGCTTCTTGGAGTTGGCCTTCCCCTGGCAGGCTTCCCGAAGTCGGCCCTCCCGTGGCTTCCTTCATGAGGGCTAAAGTCGGAACGCCTTCTGAAAGCCGGCCTGGGTGGCAGCCAGCAAGGGGAAGGCGGCTCCATGTCTTGGATTCTTGAGAGCCGGACGGGCTCGTGATTATTTCAGATGGGCCAAGGGAAGCCGGCTAGGCTACCCATGGCTATTTACTCCGACAGTAGTCCCCGAAGCTGATCGAGCTTCGAGGCGGACAAAGGGACGAGAAGCTTGGTCAGCTTCCTATCCTGAAGAGCCGGCTTTGCTGATGTATGCCGACTTCAGAGAGCCCCGCGTCTTGTAGGCGGGAGGAGGGGGGACCTGCGTGCTGACCACGGGCCCTCCCGCGGCCACGTGGCAGCGAGATCCTGCGAGCGCACGCGCACGACGGGACGCCGCTGCAGGCCCGGGCCCCCCACTCGCGAGCCTTGGTCCGGGCATGGATCTTCCGTGGCCCACAGGGGCCGCTCGCCTTCCCGAGGCAGTTTTGTTTCGCCGTTAAGGCTCAATAATCGTGGGACGTGGGGAGTGGGCACGATCGATCCCCACGCTTCCCCACGCCGCGCCTCCTCGGCTCTGCCACACGAGCCTATAAGTAGGGGGAGGAGGGAGAGCGACAGAGGTTTGCGCGCTCTCTCTCGCTCCGCCCCTCCTAATCCTTGTTTCTTCCTCTTGTTGCCGCCGCAGCCTCCCGTCTCAGCACCGCCACGTCTCCACATCGCCTCGCTCCCATGGCGTTGTCAAGCTCGTGGGACGGCTCCAACGTCCATGAAAACCATGTGGAGTTCCTCCGCCAGACTCGGCGCCTGCCTGGCGCCAACCTCGTGCAGGTCCGCCTGGCACCGAAGACGGAGATCTCGCCGGCGCCGGAGGAGGGCGAGCGGGTCGTCTTCCGCTCGCACTGCCTGCGCGGCTTCGGCCTTCCGGCGAGCAGATTTCTGCGCTCCTTCCTCGAGTTCTACAACCTCCAGCCACATCACCTCACGCCCAATGCGGTGATGCTGCTGTCGGCCTTCGTCTCCCTCTGCGAAGGCTTCTTGGGGCTGCTCCCCACGCTGGAGCTCTGGGGAGATTTCTTCCAGAGCAAACTCGGCACCGTCGTCGCCGGCGTGCCCGCACCCTGCGGGGCCTTCATCGCCATGAGGAGGGCGAGCGAGAACAATCCGTTCCCGTCCATCCCCCTAATCCAGTCGGTGAAGGTTTGGCAAAAATCGTACTTCTACGTGAGGAACGTCGCCGAGCAAGGAGACTACATCAACCTGCCGGCTTACGTAGCCGGCCCGCCGGCTGGGAGGCAGCCCTCATGGGGTTTCCGGTCCCGGTCACTTTCTCCGGCTGGGAACGCCGCCACCTCCCGGCTTCGGGTGATGATCCAGTCGGAAGGCCTACGCGGGGCCGACTTGGTGGCCGCCTTCGTGGAGCGTCGGATTCTTCCTCTCCAAAGCCGGCCCCATATGATGTGTCAGATGAGCGGCCGCTTCGACCCAAGCCGGCTGAGCACATGGGAAATTCCCCACGCGGAGGTGGCGCTCATGGTTAATTACATCGCCAACTGCAAGCTCGCCGGGGACTGGCAATACGGCAAGGCGCCGTATTCTCGCGCCAATCCTCCGCCCGTGGTAAGCTTCTCTCTCTATCTTCTTTTTGTCGTCAGCCGGCTTCGTGACGGCCGGCTTCTGACCAGTCGGTTCTTTTGAGCAGAACCCTCTTCTTCCGCCGCCGGCCGGGGCGGCAGGGATTGAACGCCAGTATGCCCCCGACCGCACGGTGGACAATGTTGACGACCCGGACTTGGGGGCGGCCGCCATGGAGGACGCCGTCGTGGGGGACAACGCCGAGCCCGGAGGCTCAAGGTTCACTGCGAGCTTCGAGGACTGGCCGGACGATGCTGAAGCCGAAGTCGCCCCGCATCGCCAGCCGACGGCCGACTATCAGGGCGCGGGCTCGTCCATCGCACCGGCCGCCGGCGGCGCGCAGAAGCGTCGGGCCGCTTCAGGCCTCTTCGGCAGTCGGCCGAAGAAGTCCAAGCCCTCCACCGTGGCGACAAAACGAGACGAGGCGGTCGCGAAGGCGGCCCGCTTCCGCAAGGCGGTGAAGCAGCCTCAGGTGGTTTCAGCGTAAGTCGCCGATTGCCTAGTCGCATGCCCTTCATCATTCTCTTTCTCTTCGAATATTCTTCATAACTTTTTCTCGCTTGCTGGACAGGGCGCCGCTTTCCCTTGAGCGGGGTCCGGGCGGCTCCGTCGTGGGGCCGGCTGGAGGGTCTTCGAGCTCCCGCCGCGTGGACCCCCGCGCCGATCTCAGGGAGGCCACAGAGCGGAACGCCCGTGAAGCGCGGGAGGAGCGCGAGGCGGCGGAGAAGGCGGCCACCCAGGCGGCGAGGGAGCAGGCCGACGCAGCAGCCAAGGCCCAGACGGAGGCGGCTACTGCGGAGACGGAGGCGGAAAGCTCGCGCAACCAGCCTCCGCTGCTCGCCATTCCTCTCCGAGCCGTAGCCCCCGACACCCCATTGCCCTTGGCGGAGGAGATCGTCCAAGACCCGCCGCTGATGGAGAGGGGGGAGGACCCCGTGGCCTTCGCGAGGAGAGCGCCGCCAGCAGCGCCAACCGGAGCGGGCCAAGGCGGCCAATCGTCAGCGGCGCCAGAGGGGCCGACCGGAGGTGAGCCGGAGAACAGAGCCGGCCCCGAGGTGCAGCCGGCGACGAGCCGGCGCGCAGGGGGAGGCGCCGCTCCGCCGGAGTTGCGCCGAGTCGCGGGCGCAGGCCAGTCGGCGGAAGATCTAGAGGCGGCCAGCACTGCCACGTCCGAGTGGACTGCCAGCGGGGGGACTGGCGAGCTGAATGTGGCGGCTCAAGGGGTCCGGAGCCGGCTGCAAGCTCAGGCCGCCCTGCTGCAACAGTTCACCCAGGAGTTCTTGTCGACGCGAGCCACCATCCGGGTGAGTCCTTCGTTCTTGGCTGCTTTGCTTTCTTAAGTTCTTCCGTGGGGGCGCGTCAGCGCACCCACTGGGTGTAGTCCCCGAGATTCGGGCCGACTGCTGCGCAGTCGGGTCGGATCTTTCTCGACGGCTACCTTACTTTGCTTTTTTCTGAACTTTCAGGAATATCACAACCTTCGTGTTGCCGCCTTCAACTCCCAGGCTCAGGAGTTGAGCCGGAGGACCGACGACCTGGCCGACAGCCGAAGTAAGTGCTCGATCTTGTCTGTCTCCTGTGGGGGCGCGTCAGCGCACCCACTGGGTGTAGTCCCCGAGATTCAGGCCGACTGGTGAGCAGTCGGGTCAGATCTTCCTTGACGACTCTTTCCTTATTGGTTTTTCTTTTTCTCTGTCTTCAGGGGCCAACGTTGACTTGAGGAAGGAACTCGGCGAAGCGAAGGCCGCCCTTCATACCAAGGAGGCCGAGTACGCCGCCCTGGTCCAGGAACGGGATCGCTTAGCCAAGAAGCTGGCCGACCAAGAGAAGAGCCACAAGGCGGCTCTGCAGGCGGCGCAGAATAGCGAAGCCGCCTTGAAGGCGGAGTATGAGACCGAGGCGGCGAGCTGGGCTGAGACCTGACGAGCCCTGGATGAAGGCTTCGGCCGGATCGAGGACTTGATCGACGGTAAGCCGCCTTCTTCACCCCTTTCCTGCCCCTTGCCGCCTGGGTTATTGGCTTAACTTGAGCTGCTGCTTGTTGTTTTTTGCAGACTACTTCCCCGGCTACTCCGCCTTCGCCGCCCAAAGCATTGAGGCCCATCGCGAGGCACGCCGTCAGGCGGGGGCCAACATCGCGCCGGATGTGAACCAGACGCTTGAGGAGCAGCTCTTGGCTGTCCAGGCGCGGTTGCAGCCGGCTCATCGGATGCTTCGCCGGCTCCAACGCGCCGGGGCGCAAGTGTTGCCCGCCCTCTGGCCCGGCGAGACAATCCCCCGCACCCCAAGCCAGACTGCCGACTGGCTGGAGGTCGCCGTCGGTCGCTTTGAGGCTTGGAAGGCGTTGGCGGCCCGCCTCGGAGCCGGGCGGGCATTGGAGTTCATTCGGGCTTGGTACCCCGGGCTGAGCCTGGACCAGCTGCGCACTTGGCGGATGGAGGCCGACGTGGAGCTGGAGGAGGTGAGGCCGGCTATCGCCCAGCGAGCTTCGACGATCGCCGAGTGCACCGACATCAGCGTTTTCGCACCCGAAATCGATGATGACGGCGTTGCTCAGCCGGAGGCGTGGTTCGGGTTGAGGAGATTGCCTCCAGCGACGAGGGCGAGGAGGACGGCGAAGACGTCGAGCCGGCTGGTGGAACAACTGGCCGACCTCAGGCCGACCGTGCCTCTAGCAACGAGGCGCATGGAAGCGCGCCCTCTGCGGGAGGCGGCGACCAAGCCGAAGTTCGCCAGCCGGCCGCTCCTTCAGCCGGCACGACCGTCTCCGCCAACCAGTCCGGCTCGTCAGCCGCTCCGCCAGCTTGACCTGCCGTCTTTATCTTTCCTGCTTGTTGTCTTTTGAAGAATCTTTGTTAAGTTTTCGCAGTTCCACCCACTGCGGGTGTACCCAAACTATGTTGAATGCTGGCCTCTCGGAGGTCTTTTTAGGTAAATATTATTATGTGCATGTTTGGTTTCCATTCGTGTATGCTTTTTATCCTTAGGCTTTTTCCTTTACCGCCTTCCCTCTTTGGGGAGGCAAGTACTTGAGCTTTCTTGGATTGAAGTGAAGTGAATGGAAACCGGCCGGCCAGCTACTCTGGTAGCCATTCAGCGGTGGGAGAAAAACCGGCTTTTGGTATATTAGTCCGTTAGTCCCTAGCCGTTTTTCGTGTGGGCGCCCGTTCCTGCCTTTAACTCTTGCCAGCCGGACAGCCGGTTCTTCGAACTGCGACTTTTGGCAAGAGAAGGCTTGGGAGCCGGCACACTACTTGTCTGACTGCGGGTAGGACTTCTAACACAACTCCAGTCAGCCAGTCCCCGAGCCGACTAGTTGAACTCGGTGCCGGACGGAACAAGTAAATGAAATGACAAGGTCATAAGCATGACATTTTTCATTCATAAATGAGGGATGGCAGTCCCCGAGCCCTCCTCGGGGGGTCTATTGTCTCGTACTTAATACAAAAGATAGCGTGATACATACTGCATTTCATCAACTGTAAAATCTTCGAAGGAGGTTGGCGTTCCATGGTTGTTACGACTCCTTGCCGGAGTCGTCTCTCTTACGTGCCTTCGGCTTCTGTGCATCGATCAGGTAGTAGGAGTCGTTGCCTAGAGCTCGGCTGATGATGAAGGGGCCTTCCCAAGGGGCTGAGAGCTTGTGCTGGCCGGCTGTTCGCTGGATCAGCCGGAGCACAAGATCGCCCTCTTGGAAAGATCTTGGCCTGACCTTCCGGCTGTGGTAGCGGTGCAAACCCTGCTGGTAGATGGCAGACCGGCTGAGGGCTAACAGCCGGCTTTCTTCCAGCAGGTCGACGCCGTCTTCTCGTGCTTCCTTGGCCTCTGCTTCCGTGTACATGGTTATTCGAGGCAAGTCAAACTCGATGTCAGTTGGGATGACCGCCTCGGCACCATATACAAGGAAGAAAGGGGTGAAGCCGGTTGACTTGTTTGGTGTAGTGCGCAGACTCCAGAGGACAGCCGGCAGCTCATCGAGCCAACAGCCGGCTGAGCGCTCCAGAGGTACGACCAGTCGAGGCTTGATGCCGGAGAGGATGAGGCCGTTGGCCCGCTCGACCTGGCCGTTTGACTGCGGGTGGGCGACGGATGCTAAGTCTAGTCGGATACCTTGGGCTGCACAGAAGCGTGCCAAGGTTCCTTTGGCAAAATTCGTGCCATTGTCGGTGATGATGCTGTGTGGCACGCCGTACCGGGTTGTTATGTCTGCGATGAACGTCACAGCAGTCGGCCCATTCAGCTTCTTGATCGGCTTTGCCTCAATCCACTTGGTGAATTTGTCCACGGCGACGAGCAAATGCGTCATGCCGCCGCGCGCCGTCTTGAATGGGCCCACCATGTCCAGTCCCCAAACGGCGAAGGGCCAAGTGAGGGGAATGGTCTTGAGTGCCGAAGCCGGCATGTGTTGCTTGGAGCTGAAGAGTTGGCATCCCTTGCAATGTTTGACTAATTCTTTGGCGTCATCCAAAGCAGTCGGCCAGAAGAAACCATGGCGGAAGGCTTTGGCGACAAGTGATCTTGAGGCTGCATGGTGGCCGCATTCTCCTTGGTCAATGTCTCTGAGGATTGCAATGCCTTTCTCTTGCTCGACGCACCGTTGGAGGATTCCAGTGACAGTGCGCTTGACTAGTTCTCTATTGATGATTGTGTATGCTCCGGCTCGACGTTGGACTTGTCTTGCTTCTCTTTCGTCAGCCGGCAGATCTTGGTTTACTAGGAAGTTGAGGATGGGCTGAGCCCATGACGGAGCCGCGACTTCTTCTATTGCCAAGGTGGCTACTGCCACCAGGGTGGGCGGGCTGGGTGGTGAAATGCTGGAGTCGGCCGCCGGCTGTTGTGCTGGTGCAGTCCCCGGGCCGGCTACCGCAGTCCCCGAGCCGGGTGTGGCAGTCCCTGAGCCGGTCGCCGAAGTCCCCGAGTCGGTTGCCGAAGTCCCCGGGCCGGCTGCTGGAGTCTTGGGGTCGCCTTCTTGGTTCTTCGAGCCGGACTCGGCCACATCGGGGTCAGGCGGCATGAAGATGGAGTCGGACTCTAGAGACGGCTTGATGGACGGCTTGAGGAGGCGTTGTAGAGCGACGCCGATTGGAATTGCTTGCCGAGTGGAGCCTATTCGGGCCAGGGCATCGGCTGGCTCGTTGTCGGCTCGCGGTACGTGGAGGAACTCGCATCCTTTAAAGTATCTGCTGAGTTGTTGGACCAGGAAGCGGTAGCTCGCCATATTTGCGTCCTTGGCGTCCCAGTCGCCAGATGATTGCTGGACCACCAGGTCCGAGTCGCCATAACATAGGATCCGGCGAATGCCAAGCTCTTTGGCAAGCCGGAGCCCATGTATGAGCGCCTCGTACTCGGCCACGTTGTTGGAGGCGGCAAAGTGGATCTGCAGCGTGTATCTGAGCTTGTCGCCTTTGGGAGAGGTAAGGACGACGCTGGCTCCCAAGCCAGTGCGCATCTTGGACCCGTCGAAGTGCATGCGCCAATGGGTGGAGTCGGGAGCCGGCGACAGGTACTGGGTCTTGGCCCAGTCGACGAGGAAGTCGGCCAGTGCTTGGGACTTGATGGTGGTGCGGTGCTGGTAGAAGATCGTGTAAGGGGCCAGCTCGATGGCCCATTTCGCCACCCGGCCGGATGCGTCCCGGCTACCTATGATCTCGGCCAGCGGGGCGGTGCATACGACCGTGACGGGGTGCTCTTGAAAGTAGGGCTTCAGCTTCTTGGCGGTGAAGTACACGCCGTAACACATCTTCTGGTAGTGCGGGTAGTTCTGCTTTGAGGCGGACAGCACCTCGCTTAGATAATACACCGGCCTCTGGACCGGCTGGGCTCGGCCTTCTTCTGGGCGTTGGACTACGATGACGGTGCTGACCACCCGGCTGGTTGCGGCGATGTAGAGGAGCATGGGCTCTTTCTCAGTCGGCGCTGCCAGAACGGGCGGTGTGGCCATCATCTTCTTCAGCTCGTGAAAAGCTTGGTCGGCCTGGTCGTTCCACTCGAAGTGAGTGCTCTTCTTCATGAGGCGGTAGAGGGGGAGAGCTTTCTCTCCGAGCCGGCTGATGAAGCGGTTCAAGGAGGCCAAGCACCCAGTGAACTTCTGAATGTCTCGAAGCTTGGTGGAGATCGCCATTCTCTCGATGGCCTTGATCGTCACCGGTTTGCATTCGATGCCGCGTTCGGAGACCAGGAAGCCTAGGAGCTGGCCGGCTGGCACTCCGAACACGCATTTCTCGGGGTTGAGCTTGATTTGAAATCGGCGCAGGTTCTCAAACGTTTCCTTGAGGTCTCCCAGCAAGGTGCCGCGCTTCTCCGTCTTCACCACGATGTCGTCCACGTAAACGTGAGAATTTCTGCCGAGTTGCTTAAGGAGGCACTTCTGCATGCAACGCTGAAAAGTGGCACCTGCATTTCTCAAGCCGAATGTCATAGTCAGGTAGCAGAAGGCTCCAAATGGCGTGATGAAGGTGGTCTTGAGGCGGTCGTCTGGATCCAGCTTTATCTGGTGATATCCGGAGTAAGCATCCAAGAAACTCAACAGCTCGCATCCGGCTGTGGAGTCTATCACTTGGTCTATCCTTGGCAGGGCAAAGGGATCTTTGGGGCAAGCCTTGTTGAGGCTTGTGTAGTCTATGCACATGCGCCACTTGTTGTTCTTCTTTAGCACGAGGACCGGGTTGGTGAGCCACTCTGGAAAGAAAACTTCCATGATGAAGCCGGCTGCCAAAAGCCGGGCTATCTCCTCCCCTACAATCCTGCGTTTCTCCTCCGACAGTCGGCGAAGGGGTTGTCTGACTGGCTTTGCGTCTTCTCGAACGTGTAGTTTGTGCTCGGTGAATTTCCTCGGAACACCCGGCATGTCCTTGGGGGACCATGCAAAGATGTCCCGATTCTCACGGAGGAAATCGGCGAGCTTGCCTTCCTATTTGCTGTTCAGGTTTGCCCCGATGACGGCAAACCTCTCTGGATGCTCGGGGTCAAGAGGTATCTTCTTCATCTCCTTGGCCGGCTGGAAAGATCCTTGAGTATCATGCTCCTTGGGGTCGGGGGACACGGCCGACTGCTTGCCGGCTATGGCCACGACTCGGTCCAACATCTTCTTTTCCTCGGCAATCACAAGGGACTCGGCCAGCCGGCTGCTGGCAGCCGCGCACTCAGAGGACTTCTTGTAATCGCCGGCTATGGTGATGACGCCTTTGGTGCTTGGTATCTTCATCTTGAGGTATGCATAGTGGGGAACTGCCATGAATTTGGCCAGGGCAGGTCGGCCAAGCAATGCATGGTAAGGGCTCTCCAGATCCACCACTTCAAACCAGATCGCTTCCCGGCGGAAATGCTCCTTGTCCCCAAAAAGTACATCAATCTTGATCTTGCCAATGGGGGCGCAGGACAGGCCGGGTACGATGCCATGAAACACTGTCCGAGTAGACATGAGCTGCTTCGTCTTGATGTTTAGCTTCTCCAGGGTGTCACGGTACAGGATGTTGATGCTGCTCCCGCCGTCTATCAACACATGGGAGAAGCGGGCGACGCGTCTGTCCGTTGCAAGGGTGGCTTCCAGGACCAAAGCATAAGAGCCGGGAGACAGCGTCACCTCTGGATGGTCGGCCCGGCTCCAGCTGATGGGCTTTTCTGACCAATGCATGTGTCCGGCGGGGTTGGCAGCGACCACGCTGACTTCCTGGTGCTCTCGGCGTTTGCTGCGCCGGTCTTCGGGCTGGCTGGTAAAGACGATGTAGGTTGCTTGCTCGTCAGGGAACTCGTCATGCACGGCTCCGACTGCGGGCCGAGCCGCCGGAGGCGGCGGAGGCGGAGGCGGCGGGCCGGCAGGTGGAGGCGGCACGAGCCCCTCGCCTTTTGAGATTCCAGTGAGCCAATGGCACTTTATGGTTGTGTGGTTGGACGGCTTCGCGCCGCTGTGGAACTTGCACGGGGCGTCGAGAGTTTGCTCATAGGAGAAAGCCGGCTGCCAAGCCGGCCTGCCGCCCTTGGGTTTCTTGGGCGCCGGACGCTCTTCAGGCGGCGCGTCTTCAACTGTGGCCACCTGCCGACTGGCGAGAGGCGGCGCGGGGCCCTTGCGCTTGTGGTCGTTCGAGTGGGGGTGTCGGCCGGAATCCCTAGCCGGTGTCTTGGGCGCCGGATTGAGTACCTTTCCGGACGCGTCTACCCGAAGCTCGGTCTTCATCGAGGAATCGGCGGTGGCATACTTGTCCGCTATGTCCAGAAGCTCGTCGAGGGTAGTCGGCTCATCGCAGAGGAGCTTGTGCTTGAGGAGGGTGCCTTCTCGGCATCCGGCTGTGAAGTATTCTATGGCTTGCACCTCGTGCACCCCTTCGCAAGAGTTGTGGAGCTCGGCCCAACGCGTGTGGTAGTCGCGAGTGGACTCGGCGGGGCCTTGTACGCACAAGGAGAGCTGTCTGGGCTTGGGAGCCCGCTTGTAGGTGCTGGTGAAGTTGCGGATGAAAGCTTCGGTAAAATCTAGCCAGCTGTTGATGCTGAGAGGCTTGAGGCTGTTGAGCCAGGTCCGCGCCGTGCCTTGCAGCATGAGGGGCACGTACTTCACGGCAACGCGCCGGTTGCCGTTGGCTATGCTAACCGCGGTGGAGTAGTGGATTAGCCAATCCTCCGGCTTCACGGAGCCGTTGTACTTGGGCGTGTCTCTTGGGAGCGAGAACCCTTTGGGGAAAGGCTCGTCGCGGATGCGGGGGCCGAAACAAGGCGGGCCGACATCGTCTTCTTCTCCCAACGCCAGGGATCGCGCCAGGCGGTCGATCCGATGGCGGGCGTCATTCTCGCCGACTCCTTCGCGGCGACCTAGTCGGCCGCTGAGAGTCGGGTGCGCCACGGGCGGCGGGGTGGGATATCTCTCTCCACGGGGTCGAGGCGGAGGCGGGTTGCCCCGCCATTCCATGGCTCGGGGATGGCCGTCCGCGTCTCCCTCGATGGAGATTCGGGTCCGGCTGCGGCTGGCAGTCGGCTCTTCCTCGCGCCGCGCGCGGGTGTTGCTCGTAGCCGGCGTCCGGGACATCGCGTCGTGATCTCGGCGTGGGGGAGGGCTTCCCGCGCGGGCGTCTGCTTCGTGCCACTGCGCGGCTGCATCGATCAGTTGCTGGATGCGCCGGGTCATGTGGGGGAGGTCTTCGGCCTCCAAGCCGTCCAACTCGTCTACGGCCGCCTGGGCGGCACGCAAGTTCTCGAGCGGAGTGGCATAGACCGGGTGGTCAACTCCCAACATGTCGGCGATGACGGCACCGCGTTGCTTGACAAGGCCGGCCCGGCTTGGCCCGCCTGGGGCCGGCGTGCCGAAGGCGGCGCGGTCAGCTTCGCGCTGGTAGGCCTCAGTGAGGCATCTTACGGAAGCCAGCCTCCGGCCCTCAACGAGGAGGGCGAAGCGGCGTGCCTCCAGTGCTTCGTCGTCGGCATTAGCCGGGAGGGTGGTGGACAAGTCGTGGGCCGCCGCGTGCGGGGCGTCGTGGGCGCTCTCGTCGGCCGGGCCGCCGTGGCCGACAACCATCACTTCGGTGGTGACAGCATCGCAGCCGTCGGCTCGAGGAAGCGGGTCGTTGTAGATCGTGATGTTGGTGGGGAAGGTGTCATAGGAGGCCGTGTCGGAGTCGACAGGCATCGGTTCGGTGGAGCCAACCGACTCCAGATCCGCAGCGGGCTCGCTGGAGACATGGAGCCGACCGAGAAGGTTGGCGAGGTGGTCGGTGCCCGCATCGGAGGCGAGCTCGTCGGAGATGAGGGTTTCGTCGAGGAGATCGGCGAGGCTGCTCGCCGCGCAGATGCTGGTGACGCCTTGCAGCGCGTCGTGGCAAGCGCCATCGGGCGTGCCGGGCTGGCTACGCTCGCGAGGGAGGAAGAAGGTTCCCGTCCAGAATAGGTCTCCGGACGACGGTGCACCTGGCCCCACGGTGGGCGCCAAATGTCGGGTGGTAGGTGCGACATATGCCAACGGGTGGCTTATCATTGTGGGAGCCAGTAAGACATCGCCGGTGCCTGGAAACGGGATAAGGCGAAGACATGCACGCCGGCGGATCTTACCCAGCTTCGGGGTTCTCCGTGGAGATAACACCCCTACTGCTGCTCTGCGGGGTCTCCGCATGTTCACTAGATGAATCAAGTAGCTACACAATGCTCCTTGAGCTGTCTGGTGGGAGGAGGAAGAAGGGCTCGGCTAGCCTGCTTCTTCTCCTTGTGTGGTGTCTAGAACTAGCAGGGGGTCGACCCCTTTGCATGGGTGCACTGGGGGGTTTATATAGGCCTACCCCCCGGGGGTACAATGGTAATCCGACTGGGCGCGGGGCCCAACCGTCTGTGACTGCGCTCGCCGGCTTCTGCGCCGGCTGCTGGGGCCCGCCGACTGGTGGGTCCCGCCGGCTGCCAGCCCCTTGGACGACAGGCAGGCCCCACTGTCCAGGGCCTGGTCGGCGGCTGGTTACTGTGGCTCCATCTTGGTGATGTGCGCTTAGTCGTGGTAGGCGCGGCTACAGTGCCACCGCCTGTCAGGCGATCCCTGTAGCCTCACCGCGTCTTGTCTCCTTAATGGGGCGTCTTCTTCGAGGGAGGCCCGCAGCCGGCTCTGTCTTGGGCCGACTAGTTGGAGGCGTGGCCGCCTTCGGGCGTCTCTCTGCCCGAAGGGGCCCACCATCTGTGGGCCACGCTGGCGGCCCGTCGTGGGTGACACCAAGGTCATCGTGGCAACAGTGCTGCGCCGGCGGGTCATGCCTACTCCGTACGGCGCACTGTGCCAGGCGTGCTCCGGGATTCGGGGGTGGCAGGCTAAATTGTAGCCACGCCCCGTCGCACCACCGTTAGGTGGGTGCAAACTTCCAGGGTACGGTCTCGGCCGCTTTATGGGAGCCGGCTTCTTGGAGACGGCCTTCCCCTGGCCGGCTTCCCGAAGTCGGCCCTCCTGTGGCTTCCTTCATGAGGGCTAAAGTCGGACCGCCTTCCGAAAGCCGTCCTGGGTGGCAGCCAGCAAGGGGAAGGCGGCTCCATGTCTTGGATTCTTGAGAGCCGGACGGGCTCATGATTATTTCAGATGGGCCAGGGGAAGCCGGCTAGGCTACCCATGGCTATTTGCTCCGACACTAACCCCAACCATATCGGTCCTACCGAGTTGCATGTCAGTCCCACCGAAAATCTCTAACGGTCACTACGTTTACTATTTCGGTCCGACCGAGTTTGTTGATTCGGTCCCACCGAGATTGGTAAATTGTGTGTAACGGTTGGATTTTGTGTGGAGGCTATATATACCCCTCCACCTCCTCTTCACTCGTGGGGAGAGCCATCAGAACACATCTACACTTCCAACTCATATGTTCTGAGAGAGAACCACCTACTCATGTGTTGAGGCCAAGATATTCCATTCCTACCACATGAATCTTGATCTCTAGCCTTCCCCAAGTTTCTTTCCACTCAAATCTTCTTTCCACCAAATCCAAATCCTGTGAGAGAGAATTGAGTGTTGGGGAGACTATCATTTGAAGCACAAGAGCAAGGAGTTCATCATCAACACACCATTTGTTACTTCTTGGAGAGTGGTTTCTCCTAGATTGGCTAGGTGTCACTTGGGAGCCTCCGACAAGATTGTGGAGTTGAACCAAGGAGTTTGTAAGGGCAAGGAGATCGCCTACTTCGTGAAGATCTACCACTAGTGAGGCAAGTCCTTCGTGGGCGATGGCAATGGTGGGATAAACAAGGTTGCTTCTTCATGGACCCTTCGTGGGTGGAGCCCTCCGTGGACTCGAGCAACCGTTACCCTTCGTGGGTTGAAGTCTCCATCAACGTGGATGTAGGATAGCACCACCTATCCGAACCACGGGAAAAACATCCGTGTCTCCAATTGCGTTTGAATTCTCCAAACCCTTCCCTTTACATTCTTGCAAGTTGCATGCTTTACTTTCCGCTGCCAATATACTCTTTGCATGCTTGCTTGAATTGTGTGATGATTGCTTGACTTGTCCTAAAATAGCCAAAATCTGCCAAGAACTAAAATTGGGAAAAGGTTAAGTTTTTATTTGGTCAAGTAGTCTAATCACCCCCCTCTAGACATACTTTCGATCCTACAGATTGACAACCCCTTTATCGCATTTGGTGCAAGTGTTTGATTGTTTCTGTAGGTGCATCTATTGCGGACTTGCGCGTTTCTCCTACTGGATTGGTACCTTGGTCTTAACTGAAGGAAATACTTATCTCTACCGTGCCGTATCACCCTTTCCTCTTCAAGGGAAAATCCAACGCAAGCTCAAGAAGTAGCAAAGCTTTGGGATCGTGCCGACAAATGAGATGATATGTTGGATCGAACTATGTACACTTGAATATGCTTAATGATGGTTGAACTAAGTACTTATAGTTGAACTATGCTTGTGTACGCTTATTATCTATGTTTGAGTATGTTTAATCTATGTTTACTTATGTCTAAGCATGGGATATGGATGCAATCCGTTCGGTTGACGGAATCTACCTCCGTCCTGGTTCATTGGCCCCCTTTGTAATTTGTGTTAAATTTTGACCAAAGATTTAACTGACAAAATGTTAGTGCAGGTCAGCAAAAATTATATTGTTGGATGCATATTTGAACATAGTGTTCAATGATATAATATTTGGTGACATGCATAAACATTTGTTAGTTAAATATTTGGTCAAAATTTGGTACAAATTACAAAGGGGACCAATAAACCAGGATGGAGGTAGTACGTCGGTCACACACGGTTCCCAAAATTGGAACCATGTGCAATGACTTCCATTTTGCCTGTTACGTCAATCACCCACGGTTGGCTCTGGCAAACCGTTGCCTCCGAAACTCTTTGTGGGACAGAAAACCCTCACCAGCCAATTCAAAAAAGAAAAAAGAAAACCCTCACCATCCCCATGTCACAAAAAGCCTTACCCCGCCCGCCACCCCCTCTAGTCCCCATTCACTCCTGCACACGCTCCTCTGCGTTTATGCATGGCACTGCCTATCGCGGCGACAACCACTTAGCTTGACGCCTACCGCCGTCGCCACCAGGCTGCCGACAAACCCCACCGCATTTCGCCAGTTCCGTTTGTCGCCACCTATCGCCATCGACTTTCTCAACGCTGCTCGCGGTCGACCCAGCACCGCCAGGTTGGGGAATCCACCGTACTGAGGGTTTTTTCTCATGGAAAAAAAGGTAACTAATTTAATGAGGTATTATCTGATCTCTTATCCCAGTTCATCTGCCTCCTTTAATCACCCAGCCGAAATCACCATGAATTCATTTTTATTCAAGCTGATTTGAGGGTTTTCTTTCATTCATAGAGTGTACAGTGCGCGGATACATCAGGACATTGCAGCCTCCGCCAGACCTCCATGGAGTTCCATCTCACCGTACCAGATGACTTGAGGATGCACACGGTACCCTAAATCGGTTGGCATGGAACTTTCCTGAACATATACTAAATATTGCTACATTTGGATAAAAGGTGCCACATGCACCATATACGTCAAAGGGGTTTTTCCTCTCTTTTTCTATAATAGGCAAATTAATGATGTATTGTTCTTTCGATTACTCTCATATTTCCATGACATCATGTTTACCCTATCTGTTTAATTATAGATTTTTGTCCTTCGATTTCAACTGTTGTATAGTTCTTTCAATTTGGGCCCATATTTGCATGTTACCATATTTTGTTTAACAGTCCTACCATTTTCTGGAGCGCGTCCCTTACTATGCAACAGAATCTGTAGTGCACAATCTTTCCCTTTACATAAATCAAGACTGCAGGGATGTCATACTGAACACAAACCATGGATTTACAATCGTTGCTACGGTAAGACTGTGGTGACTCCTATTTTGGCACTAGCCTTTGGAAAGAAATTTCTAAGTTTTATGTACTGAAAGCTAGCACTAAAATGGCAGTACACATAAAAGAGCCTAGTCATGAGATATATGCTAACTTCCCCGATGGTATCATCTGTCCAGACTTTGTTCGAAGTAAAAGTTCTTTTCAAGTATCTGCATGTTGACTTACCTAGCAATATCAAATGAATTGTTTAGTATTTAAGCAACCAATTGTTATTCCATTTTCTTACTCTATTCCTACCTACTAAATTCTAGTTACTAATACACTTTTCTATGGCCCTGATTTAACTAAATATTCCCTGTACTCCCACTTCTATCAGAAAGCACCACTGACAAGGAGACTCTAGAGGTGGACAACGGGGCTGCCAACAAGCGGAGGTGGGTCGAGCAAGAACCGTAAGAGACTCCAGCAAGCCTAGACTTCATCAGCAGCCTCCCCGATGATATGTTAACAGTCATCATCTCCCTCCTCCCAATCAAATATGGGGCGCGGACAACCGTCCTTTCCCAGCGGTGGCGCCCCCTATGGAACTCCACCCCTCTCCACTTCATCGACACCCACGAGCTCTGCTATGGCTATCGCAAAAGCTTGGATGCGTTCTCCAAGATCCTCGGCAGTCACCCTGGCCCAACCAGGGGCCTTCGCATGGGAAAGTTTCGTTCCAACGGCAAGGACCGAGCCAGGCTTAATGACTGGTTCCGATCCCCCGCCCTAGATCAGCTCGAGGAGCTCACTTTCTATGATGGGCATATGCGCTTGCTGCCAACGTCCGTGCTCCGCCTCGCGCCCACGCTGCACATCGCAAAGTTCAAGAACTGCCACCCCCCTTAATGATGCGCCCGCTCTTATTCTACCACGACTGAAGCACCTCGAGCTCGTCGCCGTCTGCCTCCCAAATGGTGACATGGAGCGCCTGCTCCATGGTTGTACTGCACTTGAGTACCTTCGTCTTCAAGTGATCAATGGGTTGAGTAGCTTCCACATCACCTCCATGACTCTCCGGACTATTTATGTGTGTTGCTAGTGCGGCAAGAAGACATCACAAGATGTGTACCACGGTATGGTCACTGAGGACACACCTTCACTTGAGAGATTACTTGTAGTTGATCAAGAAGGTCCAACAAGAATCAATGTCTTTTCTACGCCGGAATTGACAGTGGTGGGCTACTTGTCTGACAAATACTCCGAACTTGTTATTGGATCCATACCCATTCAGGTACAACGGCCGCCTTCTACCTCTCCTTCTAGAAATTAACATTATTTCTAATTTTGAAGATGTATGTTCGTCTGTCATCCAAAAAATGATTCTGACAAGCTTGACCCCGAAACTGCGCACAGTGAAGGTCTTGGCACTAGAATCTATCGGCCCCGCCTGGAGGAATTTGTCAGTTTCCTGATATGCTTTCCATGCCTGGAGAAGCTATATATCGACGTGATGTTCCTTTCCTGTTAAATGTTAACCATATGGGAGTTCAATTTGTGACACCTTTCTCCAAGTTTACAATGACAATGTACTATGATTTTTGAAGGATCTTTTGGAGGATTTCAGTACTTACATGTCTTCCCCCCATATTGGTTGCCTGATCCATATGGTTAGAATCCATAAGCATTTCTCCTTTGGATTCATTTGTACTAGTTTTCTTAGGGAACTTCTCATCCACTCCAACCTCTTGTGAATAAGGCTACATTTTTCTAGATTGTAATCAAATGCCCATGTTAATCATGTCGGATCGAAGATGGCATGTTAGTGCATTGTACAAATCCTGCAAACCAAATAGGCCTGTAGTAGTGTTCTAAACTGCATGTAGGCACTAACACGTTTTCTTATTTTGCAGATAAGATTAGGCCCGGTGGTGGATAATGTGATACAATATAACAATCACATCGACTGCCTAGATCTGCATCTCTCAGAAATTACTTTGAAATCCTACCAAGGGACCTTACCAAAGATTATATTCGCAAGGTTCTTTGTTGTCAGAGCAAGGGTGCTAAAGGTAATGAGGTTTTCCCTACATTTATTTGATCAGCGATGGCGGCTACGACAGAATGGAATAGGCTTCGAAAATGCTGAATTTCATTTTGGAACTTCAGATGACAGAGTAATCAGAACTCATCATGTCAACCCAATACATGACTTCTGAGTGGCTGACCCCTTTGCAAAAATTATGAGGTTTCGAAACCAGACTTACAAGTGGTAATATTAGTTTGAACCTCTCTGATAGCCATGTTCAGCGGATCAACACGAGTGTTTGTAGCTGATGAGCTGACTTTCATTTCTAATATCAGTTCGAACCTTGTAATCTTCTAATTTGAGCCATATAACTCTGGAATTTGAACCTTGTAATATTTCAAGCTTTTGTGGTACAAGCTTTAAATGGCATCGTATGAGACTCGTATATTGGTAGCACTATTTTGACCTTAATATGCAATGGACTTAGATTTTATTTACCATTCTCGAATCTGTTTACCTTGTCGATCTCATAGCACATGATCTGTATAGCTAACTCGACTGCGATCTTCGACATTATTGCACACAGTTGGTTTCTTCAACCGTGTGCCCTGTAGAGCGCAAAATTAACTATCACACTCGAGTGTCCATCATCACCCTTCTATGTAACTTTGACCTCATCACCCATGGGTGAACTTATGACCGAAGTCATTCCACACACTTCATTTTTACAAAGCTTTTTGCTAATAAACGCCATGATTTGTCCTCGACGTGTGGCCAAACTAGCCGAGCGGGAAGCTTGCGCGGTAAACTACGCGGTAGCATGGGAACAGGCTCACCGACGATACATTTGGCACCTCTTTGAGCCCACGCGTGGTCAAACAAAATGCATGCGGTGCGGTGTTGTTAAGCGTGCACTGGAATCCTCCGCTACGAACACGGTGACAAGATGTGACGAATACAGGCTGGCCGGCCCCCATTTATTACAACGTCCATTTTACCCCTATGTCTCTTCAACCTTTCGATCGTGCCCCACCATTGCAAGAAGCACACCCACCATGACAAATTCATAGAGGGTATCTCGCGCGGCTCCAATGGCGCTCCGAGCGGCTGCCAGCAACGAGAAGCAGTTCACCATGCATGTAGTGGTGGACACCCATAGAAGGTTCACGGAGGTCTCGGTGGTGAACACCAACAACCCGGTCTGGGTGGAGCACTCCATCCACATCATGGAGCTGTTGCTTGCAAAGGAGAAGGACAAGGTGGTCGGGTTCGACCTCGAGTACACATGCGCTCATGTCGGGTCTTGTCCCAAGGTAGCCGTCACCCAGATGTGCGTGTGCAACCATGTACTCGTCTACCACTACTGCCTGGCCACAAGACCCTGTGAGCGTTTCGCCAGGTTTGTCAACAACCACCACTACATGTTCACTACAGTGGACATCACCAACAATGTAAAGGTGCTCAAGGATTCAGGCATCGCCTGCCAGAATCTTGTCGACATCCAGGGCCGATACAAGATCTGGGGCAGCAAGGAGCATGAGAAGGACTCAGTAGTTCACCTCGCCCAGGCCATCATCGAACCCTACTACATAGATATGAAGGATTCCTGCAACAGGACGAGCATGCCTGGCACTCGGCCTGGATGGAGAAACTCGACAAAGCTCATGTCGTGTATGCGGCCAAGGAGGCATACAGGAGCTATGAGATGTATAGGAAGATCGTTGACATGAGAACGTGCCTCCTTCCCCAAAATGGCCAGGGATCCAGCCGGAAGCAGAGCAATGGCAAGCATTGTCGCAACAATAAGTAGATGATTAGATGCTCGTTTCTCCTAGTTTAGTATGCATGTAATTGCTTACTTTGGTGTGTGGAAATCTTATGTGTGTAGTCACTTGTGTAATTGTATGCTTAATTTGGTTTTGCAATGTTGTCTATTTAAGTATATATGTTGATGCTCTGTAGACAGAGCAAATCACATCACACACGGACTAAACAATGGAACCCGTCGGTGATGATTTCATCAATCACTGACAATTGTATACCAGCAATCGTTTGCTCACAACACACATGGCTTGTTAATAGGAATCGTATGTGTTGTTATCGGTCTTCACACACATTTCCGATTACACACCTATTTGCCACATATCACACACATCTTGTTAAGTTGAACCATTTCTGTTCTCTTGGCTCAACGCAAAAAGTTCATCCGAGTGAACTATATGTCGTATATCGCACACACCTTTTTCTGGCTGCCCGTTTCTGTTATTCCGCCTCATCACAAATAGCTTATCCGAGTGAACTATGTGTCGTATATCGCACACGCCTTCATCTGGCTGCCCGTTTCTTTTCTTTTGCCTCATCGCAAATAGTTCATTGACACTCCAACGGTTAACCGAGGAACCATAAAGGCCTCGTGTGTGTTGCAGCCCAACACCCCTCCAAACTGGCTCAAAACCCAGCTAAATCCCCTCCATCCTCTCGGTCATTCGATCACGATCGTGTGGCCGCAAACCGCACCTCATTTGGACTCTCCTAGCTCCCTATATCTATAAATAGGTCTCCCCCTCCGAAATTCCCGCAGTCCAAAATCCTAGCCCGCTCCTCCGCGCCGCCGGACACGTCCGCCGCCGGCCGGACGCGTGCGCCGTCGCCCGCGTCCAACCGCAAGCCACCACGTGGCAGCGCCACCACCAGCCGTCGCCGGCCCGCCCGAGCCCGGGTCGGGCCCCCCAAGCCCGCGCGCGCCGCCCCGCGTCTGCTCGCCGCCTCGCGCCGCCCGGGACCTCGTCGCGCCGCCTGCCGAGCCTCGCCAGTGCGCCGCCTCCCGCCGAGCCTTGCCAGTGCGCCGCCGCCTGCCGAACCTCGCCGGTGCGCACGCCGCGCTGCCCGGCCTCCTCCTCATCGCCCCCTCACCGCCACCATCCTCCCACTCCGGTGAGCTACGTCCTCTCCGACGAGAAGCTCCGGCCGCCGCAGCATTCTCCGGTGAACCTCGAAGTCCGCACCGCCCCAGATCTGGATCTGGAAAACCCTAGGGTTGACTTTCGTTTTTCTCTAAGTCCCCGGTTTTACATATTTTTAGGCATGTTCATGGAATCATATCTCATCATCCGTAGCTCCGTTTTGCGCGTGTGATATATCAAATTGTTCGTCTGGATGTGCTCTTCATTTCATTCCATTGCACAATGCTTGTTTGAGTCCATCTTGATGCCTAAATGCTGTTGCAATAGTGCTATGTAATGTTAGTTTCTGTTTCTTAACAGATTATGGACATTTGTCATTTTTGCCATGTTTAATGTGTGCCTCCTATGAACTTGAGCCCTACATGTGTTTTGGGCTATGCCATGCCATCTTTACATGGGTATATGCCATGTATTTTTGTGATCAATGTGGTGACTAGCACAAGCATGCAAAGTAGCTCTCGTGATGTTGCTGATTTCAGGGACTTAGAATTCTTCTAAGTCATTTCCCTGATGTTATTTTTATGCCATGTATTCATGTTGCTACAGAGTGATCCATGCCTCTTTTGAGCATGTTCAATAAGGATGATTTTGAGATATTGTTATGTTCTATCCATCCATGTCTTTGTTTACAATTTTGGAGTACCCTGGCATGACTCAATCTAGCTCTACTTTTGCTATAAAGTGTTCCTGGCAGATTGGTTACGTGTTAATCAATTTTGCCGAGGTTGTTGTAGTTGATCCGTGCATGCTATGAGATTGTTCTTGCCATGTTTAGCTTCTTGAACATGTCTTCGTGCTGGGTGTATGCTTAGTTTGTCATGCAATGCCTAGTGGTGAGTGCATCGAGCTCGCAAACATGCCTACGTAACTCTGTTTTTGCCATGTCCAGTTTTCTGCTAAGTCTGAATCTATTAACGAAACTTGCTATGTTTACATGGGTGCCATCATATCTTCTGATCCTTTTTGGCTTATGGTCAGTAAGGGACTTTTGTTATATGCTTTGATTAGTTTCATGAAATGCCTTGCTTTGCCATGATGTGTTCCTGTAGCATGTTGTTATCTTGCTCTAAACATTGCTACCTGATGTTAAATCCTGACATGTTGTTATTTTCACTAAGTCTGTGAACCTGATATCCTTTGCACTTTTGCCATGCTTGTTTGAACCTGCTATTGTGTGAGTTAGCCATAGCTCAGTGTTCATATTTTTTCAAGCATCTGGAGTGGATCACTGTCATGTGCTTTGTTGCTATGTTAGAGTGCACTAGCTTAGTTTCTTGTTGCATTTTAGATGGCATCGTGCTGTTAATCGCAGAATAGTGCCATTATTGTTTTGCTTGCCATTTGCAAACCGTGCATCCGATTCCGGTGATCTTTATATTGATTTCGACAGAAATCAACTCATCTTTCCAACGGCGCACTTGGTTTGCCAAGTTGAGGCCTGGTTCAATCTTTTCCTTCTGGAGCACGCATATGCATTGCATATCACATCCCGCATATCATGCCATGTTTTGCATCATGTTGCTTGCGCATTGCACTGTGGTTGATCATGGTTCCCTCTGCTTGTGTTCTTGCTTTGGGTAGAGCCAGGAGACGAGTACATGATCGAGAAACCCGTTGAGAACGCTTACGAGGATCAAGCTTACGTCAACTCGGAGAACTTTGCAGGTAAGATGACCATACCCTCAAAATCACTTCTATCTTTGCTTGCTAGTTGCTTGCTCTTTTGCTATGCCTATGCCGTGATACCTACCACATGCTTTTCATGCCTCCCATATTTCCATGTCAAACCTCTAACCCACCTTGTCCTAGCAAACCGTTGTTTGGCTATATTACCGCTTTGCTCAGCCCCTCTTATAGCGTTGCTAGTTGCAGGTGAAGATTGGAGTTTGTTCCTCGTTGGAACATGTTTATTGTTGGGATATCATTATTATATCTTGTTTACTTTAATGCACCTATATACTTGGTATAGGTTGGAAGGCTCGGCCTTATGCCTGGTGTTTTGTTCTACTCTTGCCGCCCGAGTTTCCATCATACCGGTGTTATGTTCCTTGATTTTGCGTTCCTTACGCGGTTGGGTTATAATGGGAACCCCTTGACAGTTCACCTTGAATAAAACTCCTCCAGCAAGGCCCAACCTTGGTTTTACCATTTGCCACCAAGCCTTTTTCCCTTGGGTTTTGCGTACTCAAGGGTCATCTTTATTTTAAACCCCGAGCCAGTGCTTCTCTATGTGTTGGTCCAACCTAGAGCACTGTGCGGGGCCGTCCCTTGGCAACTTGGGTTACGTTGGATCCCGTACGCTTAGCTTATCCGATGTGCCCTGAGAACGAGATATGTGCAGCTCCTATCGAGATTTGTCGGCACAGCGGGTGGTCTTGCTGGTCTTGTTTTACCATTGTCGAGATGTCTTGTAACCGGGATTCCGAGTCTGATCGGGCCGTCCTGGGAGAAGGAATATCCTTCGTTGACCATGAGAGCTTGTGATGGGCTAAGTTGGAACACCCCTGCTGGGATTTGAACTTTTGAAAGCCGTGCCCGCGGTTATGGGCAGATGGGAATTTGTTAATGTCCGGTTGTAGAAAACCTGAAACTTAATTTAATTAAAATGAATCAACAGCGTGTGTAGCCGTGATGGTCTCTTTTCGGCGGAGTCTGGGAAGAGAACACGGTCTCGGGTTATGCTTGAACGTAAGTAGTTCTAGGATCACTTCTTGATCATAGATTCTTGACCATGCTTTGCCTTTCTCTTCTCGCTCTCATTTTGCGTATGTTAGCCACCATATATGCTAGTGCTTGCTGCAGCTCCACCTCACATACCTTTTACCTACCCATAAGCTTAAATAGTCTTGATCGCGAGGGTGTGAGATTGTTGAGTCCCCGTGTCTCACAGATTACTTCCAAAACCAGATGCAGGTGCCGACGATACTATTCCAGGCGATGCGACTAAACTCAAGTGGGAGTTCGACGAGGACTCAGGATGTTACTACGTTTCCTTTCCAGACGATCAGTAGTGGAGCCCAGTTGAGACGATCGGGGATCTTATGCATTTGGGGTTGTCTTTATTTCGGTTCCGTAGTCAGACCTTGTTTGTATCTGGATGATGTAATGCTATATTTATGTTTTATGTGAAGTGGCGATTGTAAACCAACTCTGTACCTCTTTCTTATTCAGTACATGGGATGTCTAAAGATTACCCCTCTTGCGACGTTCCTACAATGCGGTTATGCCTCTAAGTCATGCTCCGACACGTGGGAGATATAGCTGCATCGTGGGTGTTACAAGTTGGTAATCAGAGCCTTCCCCGACTTAGGAGCCCCCTGCTTGATCGAATTGCTGGCGTTGTTGAGTCTAGAAAAATGTTTTGACTCTTTTAGGATTATATATATCGGAGAGTGTCGGTGTCAAAACCGGCGGATCTCGGGTAGGGGGTCCCGAACTATGCGTCAAGGCCGGATGGTAATAGGAGACATGGGACACGATGTTTTTTACCCAGGTTCGGGCCCTCTCGATGGAGGTAATACCCTACTCCTGCTTGATTAATATTGATGATAGGGGTAGTACAAGAGTAGATCTACCACGAGATCAAGGAGGCTAAACCATAGAAGCTAGCCTATGGTATGATTGTTGTGTATGGAGTTGATTGCCTACGGACTACAACCCTCCGGTTTATATAGACACCGAATAGGGTTAGGGTTACATAGAGTCGGTTATAATGGTAGGAGATCTTGAATATCTGCATCTCCAAGCTTGCCTTCCATGCCAAGGAAAGTCCCATCCGGACACGGGACGAAGTCTTTAATCTTGTATCTTCATAGTCCAGGAGTCCGGCTGAAGGTATAGTCCGGCTACCCGAACACCCCCTAATCCAGGACTCCCTCAGTAGCCCCCGAACCAGGCTTCAATGACAACGAGTCCGGCGCGCAGATTGTTCGGCATTGCAAGGCGGGTTCTTCTCCAAATCTTGTGTACCTATAGGAATAATGTCCGATTTTTGCAATGTAGTGCTCCTCGGCTTCCACGACCAATAATGGCCGTCTTCCACGTGTCAAACAAATGCGAAAAGCCGGGGCGTTTTTACATTCACACCCCTAGCTGTATAAACCAGCCGCCTATTTAACGGGATGGGGATTTAGGTCCAAACCACATCTTCTCCTTTCCGCGAGTTATCATCAGAGCGCTTCCAGCAAAGGTCCATTCCAACATGACCAGTCGTCGCAGCTCCTCCCCTCGCCCCTCCGGTCCCAAACCCGGGGACTGGGAGAGCTGCACCATCCCGCATAGCGAGTTAGTGTCGCTTCAGTCCAAGGGATTTCTCCCTCAGGCATACTTGGTCCCGGTCCGAGCCGGTCTCGCCACCTATAATGGCGGAAAACAAGCGGAGAGCACCCCCAATCCTTCTAAGGGAGAGCGGGTGTGCCTCGTCCCCTATCTAATAAGGGGACTGGGGTTTCCAATTCACCCATTTCTCCGCGGGCTTCTGGAGTTCTACGGCCTCCAGCTGCACAATCTCACGCCCGCCTCCGTATTGCATATTGCGGGTTTCGTCGCCCTTTGCGAGCTATTTTTAGGCGTTGAGGCTCATTTCACGCTGTGGAAGAGGTTATTCTGCCTGGTGCCCCGTTCTAAAGAGGGGTCTATATACCAAGTGGGCGGAGCCAAAGTATGGCGCATCGCCGGGACCGGATACCTATCCGAAACCCCAAAGAAGGCGTCCGAGGACTGGCCTTCGGAATGGTTTTACATAGATGACGTCCCGCTACCGGACCCTATCCGGGTCGGTCTCCCTGAGTTCAACAGTGCTCCATTGAAGAAACGCTTGAGTTGGCATCCGCGGAGCTCTCAGAGAGAAAGCGACAGAGACGTCCTTTACCTGATGGGCCGGATAATACTGTTGGCTCATTCCGGACTAACCATGATTGGAGTCATGGCCGCATGCATTATGCGGGGGGTGCAGCCACTTCAATATAGAGGCCACCCCATGTGGGATTTCAACGGGGAGGATGACGCCACCCGTTACGGTCGTAAGGGGCCGGCCTCAGCTGCAGCTCTAGTAAAGATCTTATCCTCTTTGTACAAGGGAGAAAAGGAGGAATTCCTCCGTGTCAACCCGCAGGCCGGATTTACTATGTACGATCCTCCAAGTTGGGTAAGTGAACAACTGCGCTTGCCCATTTGTTTTATACTCCCACGGTTAGATATGTAGTCTAACGACTTCAATGCAGGAACTGCGACAGGTGGTAAAGGATATAAACAGCTGCCCTCCACAGCCCGAGGACCCAGAATGGTCCCTCGATCCGGACTCCGAAGAGGATCCGGACATATCGGTGGAGCTTATCGACGGGGTGTTCCATCAGCTAAGCAAGGACAATACCTTGGTAGCCATCACGGCTGATTACTCAGGGTTAATCCCGGCCTCCCAGGTGACAAAAACTGGAGTCTCATTCCCTTGAGAGAGATTCCACTCTCACGTATTCCGGTGTTTCTGACGACAACCGTGTTTTGCAGGGGAGATTTCCGAGGCAGGAGGCCAAACCTGCGGCGGCTAGCCAACGAGGGGCCGCAGGGCCCCGTGGGGCAAAAAGGAATGTAGTCCGGACTGAGATGCCGGCGCAAAGGTATAGCGCACCCTCTGTTTCCCTGGTGTTTTTCTGTCAGGGCATAGTAATGTTCGTGCTATCTTCAGAACGAAGAGACCTCGCCGGACTACATCCGGAGAGGTTGCCAATCGCGCCTCCACCAGCCAGGCTCCAACGTCTGGCCAGGAAGCGGAGGCGAGCACAAGGCGCGCACCGGACGCTCGTCCGACAGAGGATGCAGACAGGCTGTCTGCCACAAATTCTGAAGTGGAGAGTGCCAGGAACCACAGGCGTCGCCGGACAGTTCTACGCGACGCTTGTTTCTCCCAAGAGGCTTTAGATGCCTTTAATCCGGGAGATGCCTACCTCCGTGCCGCTCAAAATGGTTTAGCCAGAGCCACGAAGCAGTATGTAAAAGACATACGGGTAAGAAAATTTTGGTCAAATATATATATATATATACCAGTAGCCCCCGAGACTTGAAACAGTTAGAGCAAGTGATTTAAGGATCATTTAATATGCAGGTTCTTACAGAGAAGAATACTGTACTGTCCCAGGAGCTGGAAAAGTGCAAGGCCCAACTAGAGGCCGCACTAGCCGCAGCAGGGGAGCCCAAAGAGACCCCCTCAGGTAAGATACACTTCGAAATATTAGTATTGTGCGGTGTGGGTGCAAATCTGGCAAATCATGTTGTAGATGGTGCCGGACTCGATCCGGAAAAGCAACAACTCTTACGCCGGCTAAAGGCCGGTGAGACTACGTTGACAAAGGTGAGGCGAGAGAAGAATGATCTTCAGGATGCCAACACCAGGCTGGACGTCGAACTTAAAGATGTTCGTGGCCAGCTGTCAGACTCCACGAAGGAGAATCAGCGGCTTCGACGCGGCATATTTAGTAAGTGCTTGAACGAACTTTGAAAAAATAGTTCGGCGAGGAAGTCGACTAACAGAGTAATGTCTGTAGGTATGCTCACAGGTCGTCCTGCAGAGGAGATGCCCGGTTCTACAGGTGACCTTCTTCCCGAACTCATGCAACTGCACGAGAAAATTCTGCAAGCGATGCGAGGCGTTGCCCAAGCCTTATGGCCTGCCCACTCCATGCCCGAGGGCCTTGGAGAGCTTGCGGAGAAGCTGAAGGGAGCTCGGTGGCGCTTCCGGTTGTGGAAGATATCGGCCTGCCGACAAGGCGCTAGGGAGGCCTGGGCCATGGTGAAGACCCGTTTTACGAAGTCTGACCCAAACCACATGGCCGAGGTCGGACCAGTGGGGCCTGACGGGAAGGAGATCCCTGTAAGCTTAGTATACGGCCAAGTAGAGTTAGCCGCGAAGTATTCCCAGCAGGACTGTAAATTAGACAGCCTGTTAGATGGTATAGAAGAGGAATACAATCAGTCAGAATGACTATGTAATTTTGAATTGACATGTGTAATGCCATCTAGCCGGATTGTAGATCGTCTGTCGTTGCCGACCTTTTCGCTTCAACCTCGGGACCTGACGGTCCGGAGTGTGTCCGAATACCATAGAGGTTATATAAGAACCGGGGTATGTGTGGAGACCAGGCGTAGGGGTCATTAGTGCTTTATCAGACAAGTGCCCAACTAGTTATGTTATATTACATGGTTAGTAAGAAACATCTTCCAGAGAGAATAGTTCCGTTAAGGGTTCCTTTCGCTGGGAGGCATGCCCTAAAGTGCATGTCCGGACTGCGTGAAAAGACGCAGAAAAAGCATCTGGGGGCTCATAAAATGAGTAACAAAGATCATCTTTTATTTCACCGACCGAATATTCTCTTAAGAACGCTAGCTTTCGGCTTCACCCAGTCTGAGGTACACATCTGGCTGACCCGGCAGTAACAATCACAGAGGTGCTCCCTTTGCCGCCTAGCCGAACAATCGGGAACATAGAGGTAAGCACAGGAGCCAGGCAACCCAGCTTGGCCAAAACTTAAGTCATATCGATGCATATAATGGTGAAGAAAAAGGTACATGCGGAAGTTTGACGCATGTGTTGGGCATGAAGCCCGTATAAATAAGCTTCTGTTTAAAGAAGCCCCCAGGTTTAATGAGCGCAAGTGGCGCGTCACTAGATGAGCCTTTAAGGGCTATAAAAGAAGAGAGGGGAAGGAGAGAAATGTAAGACAGAAAAATGCAAAAAATGGACTGAGGAAGGAGACGAACACAGAGTCCGGCGCTAGGCATAGAATCTTCGGAGACGGGTGGCGTTCCACGGGTTCGGCTCGAGTTAGTTATCCGACGCATCTCGCAGGCAATACGCCCCACCAGTCAGGACTTGGTCGATTATGAATGGACCTTCCCACTTGGGCTTGAGTTTGTCCTTTTTCTTATCCGGCAGGTGTAGAACTAGTTCGCCAACATTGTAATTTTTGGCCCGTACTTCTCTGCTTTGATATCTTCGGGCCTGCTGTTGATAAAATGCGGAACGGGCTTTTGCCACATCACGCTCCTCCTCCAAGGCTTCCAAGTTGTCCTGCCGATTGAGCTCGGCTTCTCTTTCTTCATACATGCGCACTCTAGGTGAGTCATGAATTATGTCACAGGGCAGAACAGCCTCTGCGCCATACAACATAAAAAATGGTGTGTATCCGGTGGTGCGATTTGGCGTGGTCCGCAGCCCCCATAGCACGGAGTCGAGATCCTCTACCTAGTGCGTGTTAGATTCCTTGAGGGACCGCACCAGTCTGGGTTTAATGCCGCTCATGATAAGACCATTTGCGCGTTCGACCTGGCCGTTGGTTTGTGGGTGATAGACGGAAGCATAATCGAGCTTGATGCCCATGTTTTTGCACCAGAGTTTTACCTCGTCGGCGGTAAAGTTTGTACCGTTATTGGTTATGATGCTGTGGGGGACGCCATAACGGTTTACAACCCCGGATATGAAGTCTATCACAGGTCCGGATTCGTTTGTTTTAACAGGCTTGGCTTCTATCCATTTGGTGAACTTATCCACCATGACCAGTAAGTATTTTTTCCTATCGGTCCCACCTTTAAGGGGCCCGACCATGTCAAGCCCCCAGACCGCAAAAGGCCAGGTGATGGGTATAGTTTGGAGTGCGGTGGGTGGCATATGGCTTTGGTTGGCAAAAAGTTGGCAACCAGCGCACCATTGGACTAGGTCCTGAGCGTCTGCCCGGGCCGTCGGCCAATAAAAGCCTGTACGGAAAGCCTTGCTAACAAGGGACCGAGCAGCGGCGTGGTGACCACCGAGTCCGGCATGAATTTCAGCCAGAAGGTTCCTCCCTTCCTCTTCGGAGATGCACCTTTGAAGGACTCCGGTAGTGCTTTTCTTATAAAGCTCTCCCTCATGGAATCTATAGGCTTTAGATCGCCGCACTATGCAGCGGGCCTCGTTTTGGTCTTCCGGGAGTTCCTGCCTAGTAAGGTAGGCTAGGAATGGTTCTGTCCACGGGGCGATAATCGCCATTATTATGTGGGCTGAGGGTGTAATTTCATTGGCAGAGCCTCCAATTGTGTCAGGTTGTTCGGTGTCGAGTGGTGCGGCTGGGTCCGGGCTGTTATTTGCGGGTTCCCCCTCCCATGCTATGGATGGCTTGAACTGTCTTTCCAAAAAGATGTTGGGGGGGACTGCATCGCGTTTTGCTCCGATGCGTGCCAGGACGTCCGCTGCTTGATTGTTTTCTCGGGCTATATGGTGAAACTCCAGCCCTTCGAACCGAGCTAACATTTTTAGGATGGCGTTGCAGTAAGCTGCCATTTTTGGGTCCTTGGTGTCGAAGTCTCCATTTATTTGGAATATCGCGAGGTTTGAATCCACACGTACCTCTAGGCGCTGGATACCCATGGATACTGCTATCCAGAGACCATGTAGGAGGGCCTCATATTCGGCTGCATTGTTGGAATCCGTGTACATGATCTGGAGCACATATTGGACTGTGTCTCCTGTGGGGGACGTCAGGACGACGCCAGCCCCCAGTCCGGCCAACATTTTGGAGCCGTCGAAATGCATAATCCAGTTTGAGTATGTGTCGTACTCTTTAGGGAGCTCGGCCTCCGTCCATTCTACGACGAAGTCGGCCAAAACTTGCGATTTAATAGCTCGCCGTGGCTTATAGGTTATATCGAACGGGAGGAGCTCGATGGCCCATTTTGCAATCCGGCCCGTTGCATCGCGGTTGTTGATAATATCGTTGAGTGGTACTTCTGAGGCTACTGTTATGGAACACTCTTGAAAGTAGTGTCGTAGCTTCCGGGATGCCATGAATACCGCGTATGAAATCTTTTGATAATGCGGGTACCGTGATTTGCATGGAATGAGGACAGTGGACATGTAGTAGACCGGCCTTTGAAGGGGGAATTTGTGTCCGTCCATTTCCCGCTCGACAACGAGCACTGCGCTGACAACTTGGTGTGTTGCTGCAATGTACAATAACATTGGTTCGTCGGTGATTGGCGCGGCCAGGACTGGGTTTGTTGCCAATGTGGCTTTTATTTCATCAAGTCCCGCAGTCGCGGCATCCGTCCACTCGAAGTGTTCGGTGCGCCGAAGGAGGCGATAAAGGGGTAGTGCCTTTTCTCCCAAGTGGGAAATGAAGCGGCTTAAAGCCGCCACGCACCCGGTTAATTTTTGTATTTGTTTAAGGTCCTTTGGGACATCCAATTGTGACAAAGCTCGGATCTTGGCTGGGTTTGCTTCAATTCCTCTACCGGATACAATGAAGCCCAAGAGCTTTCCGGCTGGAACGCCGAAGACGCATTTTTCTGGGTTGAGCTTGATGTCATATTGTCGGAGGTTATCGAATGTACGCCTCAAGTCGTCTACTAGAGATTCGACATGTCTTGATTTGATGACCACATCATCTACATATGCCTCCACTGTTTTGCCGATCTGGTTTGCCAGACATGTCCGAATCATGCGCTGATATGTTGCACCGGCATTTTTCAGCCCGAAGGGCATTGTGTTGAAGCAGAATGGGCCGTATGGTGTGATGAATGCTGTTGCGGCTTGGTCTGATTCTGCCATCTTGATTTGATGGTAACCGGAGTATGCGTCGAGGAAACACAACGAATCGTGTCCTGCGGTGGCATCGATAATTTGATCGATACGGGGGAGGGGGAAGGGATCCTTTGGGCAAGCCTTGTTAAGGTCTTTAAAATCGACACACAGGCGCCAGGATTTGTCCTTCTTTGGTACCATCACCAGGTTTGCTAGCCAGTCCGGATGTTTTATGTCTCTAATGAATCCGGCCTCCAATAGCTTGGCTAGCTCCTCTCCCATAGCCTGTCTCTTGGGTTCGGAAAAACGCCGAAGGGCTTGTTTGACAGGTTTAAATCCTTTTAGGATATTTAAGTTGTGTTCGGCCAGCCTGCGTGGGATTCCTGGCATGTCTGAAGGGTGCCAGGCGAAGTTGTCCCAGTTCTCTCATAGGAACTCTCGCAGTGCGGCGTCGGCATCAGGGTTCAGTCGTGCCCCAATTGAAGCTGTTTTATTGGGGTCCGTTGGATGGACCCGGAATTTGACTATTTCGTCAGCTGGCTTGAAGGATGTGGATTTGGATCTCTTGTCGAGTATCACATCATCCATGTTAACTGTGGAGCGCAATGCAGTCAGTTCCTCGGCCGCTAAGGCTTCGGATAGTGCCTCAAGAGCTAATGCGGCCGTCTTGTTTTTGGCGCTGAGTGCTATGTCCGGATCACTAGCTAGAGTGATAATTCCATTCGGCCCGGGCATCTTAAGCTTCATGTACCCGTAATGGGGTATTGCTTGGAAGATTGTGAATGCTTCCCACCCTAGTAAAGCGTGATATCCGCTCTTAAACGGGGCCACCTGAAACGTGACTTCTTCGGACCTGTAACTATCCGGCATGCCGAACACCACATCTAGTGTGATTTTTCCTGTGCGGCGCGCTTCCCGACTGGGGATTATTCCTCTGAAGGTTGTGCTGCTTCGCTCGACGCGGTTCCTGTCTATTTCCATTTTTGAAGGGTTTCCTCATAAATGAGGTTCAATCCGCTTCCTCCATCCATGAGCACCTTGGTGAGGCGAAAGCCGTCCACTATGGGACTGAGGACCAATGCGGCTACTGCTCGGGCTGTTCGGAATCTAGGTTCATCACCTGCGTTGAAGGTAATGGCAGTGTCGCTCCATGGATTTATTGTTGCAACTTGATAGACTTCGGCGAGGCTGCGGAGTGTTCTTTTTTGCACATTGTTTGATGCGAAAGTCTCGAAGACTATGAGAACGGTACTGGTGTCCTCGGGCTGGCTTTTTGCGGCCTCCAGAATTAAGAGGTCCTCGCCAATTTTGGCCACCTGCCGGAGTATCCAACATGCTCTAAGGCTGTGAGTTGGTGTGGCGTCCTCTGTACTGTGAATTCTACAGGGTCCATCAAGCCACCTTTCCAGTACGGTTCCATGCCCTGTAGAGGGTTTTGGCCTTTTGGTGTTTATCCCTGGTGTCCTATGATGATGCACCCTCTTAGTTCGGACGGGATTACTATTCAAGGCTGGATTATCCCAAAATTTTATTTCAGTTTTCCAGGCGCTTTCCATCGCACAGTATTTTTGTACTATGGACGCCAAGTCAGCGAAGCGTGTAATATCACGACGACTTACGGCGTTAAGGATTCCCTCGTCCGTGCAATTACTGCAGAAAATTGAGATTGCGTCTCCCTCGCGGCAATCCTTTATCCTGTTCATAACCAGGAGGAATCTGGCCCAGTAATGATGTACTGTTTCCTCGGGCCTCTGCCTGATTTGGGAGAGATCGCCTATGTTCGGGTGGGCGGGTGTCGTTGAATCTAAAACCTCACCCAATTCAAGATTCGGAGGCCGAAGAGTTTCCGAACTCTGAAGTTCGGATTCTTGGATGTTGTCCAACGAATAAATCCCGTTGTCTGATCCTAAGCTCAGGTCTTGAGTTACATCCTCCTCTCCGCGGGTATCCGGCTTGGAGGGGTCGGGAATTCAGACGTAGCTAGTCCTTAAAATAGATGAAGGGTCGCCGCACTGCGCCTCTACCACGGCAACGTGGTGGGTGACATGGGGAGAGTTAATTTCTCTTAGATCGGGTTTAAGCCCAACCTGGTCGTAATCCGTAGCGACCCCCAGGGTGGCATTGCGATCCAAGAGCTCTTTTACGGAAGAGAGCTCCATTGGATCTAGCTGCTCGACGAGCTCCGAGCTGACGTGTAGGTTGCTTTTGATGACCCGAGAGGTCACCGTCGGCGCAACAGCCGAACAGGCGGTCATGAGGAAACCACCTAGCCGGAGGGTTTGGCCGACAGCCAAGGCTCCCTTAGCAACGGCGCCGTCTTTAAAGACGGGAGAAGGCATCCTTCCTGATTGTGACGGCACAGAGGAACTCTCAATGAAAGCACCAATGTCGGTGTCAAAACCGGCGGATCTCGGGTAGGGGGTCCCGAACTGTGCGTCAAGGCCGGATGGTAACATGAGACAAGGGACACGATGTTTTTTTACCCAGGTTCGGGCCCTCTCGATGGAGGTAATACCCTACTCCTGCTTGATTAATATTGATGATAGGGGTAGTACAAGAGTAGATCTACCACGAGATCAAGGAGGCTAAACCCTAGAAGCTAGCCTATGGTATGATTGTTGTGTATGGAGTTGATTGCCTACGGACTACAACCCTCCGGTTTATATAGACACCGGATAGGGTTAGGGTTACATAGAGTCGGTTACAATGGTAGGAGATCTTGAATATCCGCATCGCCAAGCTTGCCTTCCATGCCAAGGAAAGTCCCATCCGGACACGGGACGAAGTCTTCAATCTTGTATCTTCATAGTCCAGGAGTCTGGCTACCCGAACACCCCCTAATCCAGGACTCCCTCAGAGAATAGGATTCTTTTTACTCCTCAATTCCTTTCGTCGCTCTGGTGAGGCATCCTGATGTAGAGTTTTGACTCTTCTCTTCTCAAATTTCACTAAATTTTTTTAGGATCACGCGGGTATCTTGGAATCATTCCGATGGTTTTGTGACGAGAACATTGTTCTTGGTGCCTCCTGACATTTAGGGGTTGTGGCAGTGTCCCAGGGAGTTGAGCTTCGAGGTGTTGTCGTCACAATTTTATCATTGCAGTTCTGGAATACCTGAGTTTCGCCGACATCGAAAATCTCTTTTATGCAGTTGTTGGTGAGATAACCTCGACGCCACCCAGTACTGGGGCGGGAGTTCGGGAGTATTGCCATAACTCGTATAACGGATGCTTTTCGAAGGTTGAGGTAAATGATTTCTGAAGGTTTCTTGGTTATGTGTTGAAGGATGGATACAGCTGGATATAGGATTTGCTAGTTTTGGGTGAGATATTGTGCTTCCCCTGTAACCCCAACACCTGATTGCATAGCCGAAAAATTTTAGGAGTTTCATAGGTGGGAATTCATGTAGATCTAGTATTTCTTCCGTAGATATTTGGTTTGTGATTGGGTAATCCTTACCAAGTATTTGTTCATATCCGTACCTTGTTGTTTTATTCATCTACCTCTATCTAAGTGGCTTCTCAATTTATGGAAGTGTGATCATTTAATTTGGAATTCATCCGTTCATTCTTGTTCGAATGGTAAGGCTATATGTTGCAATTTCGATCCATTTGATTCAGCTTGAATATATGTGTGTCAAGATGCTAACGGATGTCACCCTCTTCAGGATGGCTCCTCCAACACGTTAGAATCTGGAACCTCCGCCGCCACCTCCACCTCCGAAGGCATGCCAAGCTGTGATGGCCGCTACCAACGCCAACACGCAGCTGATTATGCAACTCTTGCAAGAGCGCAACCAAGGAAATCAAGGCAATGGCAACAATCAAACTCAGTTTGCTACCCTCAACCAGTTCCTCGCAAACCAGCCGAAGACCTTTATTAACTATGTCGACGCCACAGACGCTGATGATTGGCTCGTGGATATCTGTAAACATTTCGAGTGCAGCAACGTCAGGCTCGAGGACTTTGTCAAGTTTGCTTTGTTCCAACTCAAAGACCAAGCTGCTGAGTGGTATCAAGCATACAAATATTCCAGAGGAGGTCGTGTGATTACCTGGGATGATTTCCGCCAAGACTTCAGAGCTCACCACATTCCTCAGAGTGTTATTGAGAGTAAGCGTGAGGAGTTCCGCAATCTTAAGCAAGGCAGCTTGTCTGTTTACCAAGACAACATCATGTGCTAGAAGCTCGCTCGCTTCGCCAAGCAAGACGCCCCTGATGAGAAGAGCATGATTTATCAGTTCAGAGGTGGCCTCACAGAAGATCTGCAACTAGCCCTCGTGCTTTTTGAGCCGAAAAAGTACGATGAGTTCTACAATATGGCATTAAAGCAAGAGGCTGCTCAGCTCAAGTGTGATGCTTCCAAGAAAAGAGTCAGGGATGCAACTCCTTCTTCTTCAACTCAAGTGGCAGCTAAGCAGCAAAAGTATTGGATTCCTCCTTGTCCTCCGTTCCATCAGCCTTATCAGCAGAAGAGCAAAGGTGGCAATGGATCTTCCCACCCACCCAACCCAGGCTTTCAGAACAAGGCTTCATCTCATGCTCCAAGGTCAAGTGCTCCGTATCACCGGCCGCTCTCAGAGGTCACGTGCAACAAGTGTCAGCAGAAGGGTCACTATGCAAACAAATGCTTCAACTAGAGGCGTCTTCCGCCTCCTCCTCCTATGAGATCTGCCAGCAATGCAGTGGTCAAGCATAATCCCAAGTTTGAAAAGGTCAACATGGTGAACATAGCTTAAGCAGAGGACTCTTCAGAAGTGATCATGGGTAACTTTCTAGTTAACTCTACTCCTGCAAAAGTCCTTTTTGATACTGGTAGATCACATTGTTTCATGTCAAGATCATTTGTTTCAAAGCATGACTTCATTTCGGAAATGTTGGGTAAACCTATGGGAGTGGTTTCTCCGACCAAGTCTATGAGAGCTACCACGATGATCCCGGATGTTTCTATCATGATTGGTGACTATAAGTTTCTGTCTTCTCCAATGGTCCTTGGTGACTCGGATATTGATCTAATTCTCGGCATGGACTGACTTTCTAAGCACAAGGCTCAACTTGATTGTGCTGCCAGGCAGATTCAATTGACACACTCTTCTGAGGATGCGATCATCTTTGCCGCTCGTGATGATACCATTCGACTGTTTTCTCTCAACAGGAAGGGCGAGTTGGATGCCATCTCTCAGATTCTAGTCGTTTGTGAATATCAAGACGTCTTTCCAGAAGAGCTTCCAGGAATGCCTCCTCACGGCCAGTTGAATTTGTCATCGATCTTGAGCCTGGCACGGAACCTGTTTGCGAACGTCCTTACAAGCTTGGACCGAAAGAGTTGAAGGAGCTGAAGAAACAACTCGATGAACAAGAGCGTATGGGTCTCATCCGACCAAGTTCTTCTCCATGGGGTTGGGGTGTTCTTTTTGTCAAGAAGAAGGATGGAATGAACCAACTTTGTGTCGACTAACGTCCATTGAACAAGAAGACCATAAAGAACAAGTACCCACTTCCCAACATCAATGAGCTTTTCGAACAACTCAAGGGTGCTCAAGTATTCTCCAAGCTTGACCTTCGTATGGGCTATCATCAGATTCGCATTCGTGAACAAGATATCCCCAAGCCAACATTCTGAACAAATGAATACACTATCATGTCTTTCGGCCTTGTCAACGCTCCTCCAACATTCTCTCGCATGATGAACTTCATCCTCAACCCCTACACAAATGACTTCGTCTTGGTCTATCTCGGTGACATTTTGGTCTTTTCCAAGAACAAGGAGGATCATGCCAAGCACTTGAGATTGGTGCTGGACAAACTCAGAGAACATCAGTTCTACGCGAAGTTTTCAAAGTGCGAGTTTTGGCTCGATGAGGTTCTCTACCTTGGGCATATCATCTCCGCCAAGGGCATAGCTATTAATCCTGAGAAGGTGTCTGCAATTGTGAATTGGGAACCGCCTCAGAATGTGAAGCAACTCCACAGCTTCCTTGGGCTCGCAAGCTATTGTCGAAGGTTCGTTGAGAATTTCTCTAAGATCATGAAGCCTCTTTCCAACCTCCTCCAGAAGCATGTGAAGTATGTCTGGACGCCTGAATGTGACATCGCTTTCAACACCCTCAAAGAGAAGTTAGTCATAGCTCCAGTTCTGACTCCTCCTGATGAATCCAAACCATTCGAGGTTTTCTGTGATGCTTCACTGCAAGGTCTCGGTGCTGTGTTAATGCAAGAGAAGAAAGTTGTCGCCTATACCTCTCGCCAGTTGAAGCCCAATGAAAAGAACTATCCCACTCATGACCTCGAGTTGGCGGCAGTTGTCCATGCTCTTTTAACATGGAGACATCTCTTGTTGGGAAGAAAAGTGGACATCTTCAATGATCATAAGAGTCTCAAGTACATCTTCACTCAGCCCAACCTCAACCTCAGGCAGACTCGTTGGGTCGAAATGATTCAAGAGTATAATCCGAGTATTGAATATACTCCAGGCAAGGCCAATGTCATTGCTGACGCTTTGAGCAGGAAGGCTTACTGCAACAGTTTGATTCTCAAGCCCTTCCAACCGGATCTTTGTGAAGCTTTCCGCAAACTTAATATCCAAGTTGTTCCTCAAGGATTCCTTGCCAACCTCCAAGTCTCTCCTACTTTGGAAGATCAGATTCGTGAGGCTCAACTTCTTGATGCTATGGTGAAGAAGGTGAAGATTGGGATTGCCAAGAGCCAACCCAAATACAAGTGTTGTCGCCTTGATGACAAAGATACTATATTCTTCGAGGATCGTATTGTTGTTCCTAAGGGTGACCTTCATAAAGTCATTATGAACGAGGCTCACAATTCACTCATTTCTATTCATCCTGGAAATACAAAGATGTACCATGACCTCAAGCAGTCGTATTGGTGGACTCGAATGAAGCGCGAGATTGCTCAGTTCGTGATTGAATGTGATGTCTGCAGAAGAGTGAATGCAGAACACCAACGACCAGCTGGTCTCCTCCAACCTCTTTCCATTCCAGAATGGAAGTTTGACCATATTGAGATGGACTTCGTGACTGGATTTCCCAAGTCCAAGCGTGGCAATGATGCTATCTTTGTTGTCATCGACAAGCTCACTAAAGTGGCTCATTTTCTTCCTATCAAAGAATCTATCACAGCAGCTCAGTTGGCAGAGCTATATACCTCCAGGATTGTCTCCCTGCACAACATTCCGCAGTTGATATCTTCAGATCGTGGAAGCATCTTTACCTCTAAGTTCTTGGACTCCTTTCAGAAGGCCATGGGCACCAACGTTCGCTTCAGCACAGCTTTTCACCCTCAAACTAGTGGACAAGTCAAGCGAGTCAATCAAATTCTTGAAGATATGCTCAGGGCATGTGTCATTTCTTTCGGTATGAAGTGGGAATATTGTCTTCCTTATGTCGAGTTCTCCTACAACAACAGCTTCCAAGCGAGTTCGGGCAAGGCCCCATTCGAGATTCTCTATGGCAGGAAGTGCCGTACTCCACTTAACTGGTCAGAGACTGGTGAACGCCAACTTCTTGGCAATGACTTGATCACAGAGGCTGAAGAAATGTGCAAAGTCATTCGTGAAAATCTCAAAGCCGCGCAATCGCGCCAGAAGAGTTACTATGGTAGCAAGCATCGTGACTTGGCTTTCGAGATCGGAGACCATGTCTACCTTCGCGTCTCTCCAATGAAAGGTACTCGTCGCTTCGGTATCAAAGGGAAGCTTGCCCCTAGATACGTGGGTCCTTTCAAGATCATTGGCAAAAGAGGCGATCTCACCTATCAACTTGAGCTTCCATCCAAGTTTGCAAACGTGCACGACGTGTTTCACGTGTCTCAGCTTCGCAAGTGTTTCAGGACTCCTGACCGCACCATCAACTTTGAAGAGATTGATCTCCAAGAAGACCTGTCTTATCATGAGCATCTCGTTGCTATCTTTTGACACACGAACACGTCACATGTACCCTCGATGCCGGGGGTGATGCACCGCAGCTCACGTCGAAGGAGACCCGACCGACAGCGTGATACGCAAGACAGTCGGCGGGCGCTTTTGTGGACCCGAAACCCCGCGCACCCAGGAGGGACCCTGTCAGGGATTGCGGCGGCTATGGGCTGCCCTAGGTCGATTCGCTCGCCCCTAGAGCCTCGAGATTCGCAGCTCTCAAACACGAAGAACAGCGAAGAACGAGAGAGAAAAACGGTGGAGAGATAAAACGTAGATGAAAAAGTAGTATATTGATTTGTTCGATTGTGTGTTGTTCAATCGGCCATCACCCCCAACATATATAAGAGGCATCTGGACTTCCCGTACAAGCAAAGGATTCATCTAGGCTTTCCTTACAAGAAAATTACATCAATTCACGACCTAGAGTCCTAGTTCTGGTCTCACTTGGATTCAGCCCGAATCTGATCCAATCTTCTGTCTTGCTCCTTGCGCGGGCCGTGGAATCTGCATATGACTTCCGATGGAGACGGTTCAAATATCAATTTTGTACTCTTCGATGAGGCCAACAATCCGTATGTTGATCACTTTTCCAAATAAGTCTATCTTGAATACTCCATGGGGTCATCTTTAATTTCGAGTCGGACTCGGTCATGTAGCTGACTGGACCATCCGACTCTTGTAGCGTCTCTGCAGGTCGTATACTACGTCGGATGATGATGACTCCAAAATCAAAGCTGACCGTTTCTACGTTACAAATAACTTTCATGTTGAACACTTCTCCATATGAGTCCATCTAGATAATCATTTGAGCCCATCTTCAGCTTCTGGTCGGATTGGCCTTGACAGTTTCCACCCAGCAAGCTCCTTCCCGGCAAGCTTTTTAGCCCCGGCAAGGTCTTCGCCCGACAAGCTTTTCCCCTCGGCAAGCTTTCCTCCCCGGCAAGGTTTCACACCGTCAAGCTTCTCCGCCGGCAAGCTTTCCACGCCGGCAAGCTTCTCCACCGGCAAGCTTTCACGCCGGCAAGCCCTCACATCGGCAAGGTTTTACCCCGGCAAGGTTTCATTCAGCCGGCAAAGGCCGAATACTTTCTCACTCAGGGCCGGCCCGCAAAGTGTTGCCTCTAACTTTTGCATACAAACCCAGATTCGTGACCATGCCAAAATCTAGTGTCAACACATGCCCCCCTATTTTTCGGCAAAGCTTGTGTGCCGAAAAATAACTTGTATTGTGTTTGTTCTAAGGATGATGTCAACACTCCATCGGCCATTTATATTCCTTAGGATGATAATCAGGTATCGGCTATGTTTGTGCTAAGGGCGATAATCATATACCGGCCATTGCCCACTTAGGCTTCTTGCCACACACTTGGGTGGTATTTCTTCAAGTACTTGCCATTGAGAGCTCGAGGTAACAGTGCCCCTTGTACGGATTCCACCAAATAAGAGTTTCCGGGAACTATTCTTGCAATTCTAAAAGGACCTTCCCAACTTGGAGACCACTTCCCGAATTTTCTGTCCCTTGAACCAATCGGGAGAATTACTTTCCAGACGAGATCGCCAACTTGAAAATTCTTCAACTTAACCTTCTTATTGTAAGCCCTTGCTACCCTCAACTTGTCCCTCTCTATGGCCTTCAAAGCAGCCAAACGTTTATCGGCAATCTCATCAATATTGTCCATCATCAAGTTATAAAAGTCTACTGCCGATAAATCATTTTGTTTGGCTATTCTCAAAGCATTCAAATTCACTTCCACCGGTAAAACTGCCTCTTGACCGTATACTAGCTCATATGGAGTCACCTTTGTAGCACCATGTCTTGAGATCCTATGTGCCCACAAAGCTTCAGAGAACAACTCATGCCATCTCCTTGGATTATCCTCAATCTTCCTCTTGATGAGCTTGATTAAAATTTTATTGCTAGACTCAGCTTGTCCATTGGCTTGGGCATAATATGGAGAGGAATTGAGAAATTTTATGTTATAAGATTTGGCAAATTCTCTAACTTAGTGTGACATGAAAGAGGAGCCTTGATCTGTAGTCAATGTTTGAGGAATGCCGAATCTATGAATAATGTGCTCGGTTATGAATTTAATCACCTTCGTATGTGTCATGTTCTTGAGAGGTACTGCTTCAGACCATTTAGTGAAATAATCGGTTGCCACCAATACGAACCGATGCCCCTTTGAGGAAGACAGATGAATTTGTCCAATAAAGTCTAAACCCCATCCTCTGAAAGGCCACGGCTTGATAATGGGATGTAACATAGCAGCAGGAGCCAACTGAATATCACCAAATTTTTGACAAGCTTCACACCCTTTGTAATATCTGAAGCAATCATTAATCATAGTCGGCCAATAAAATCCAGCACGTCGTAGCAACCATTTCATCTTGGGAGCCGATTTATGAGTGCCACAAATACCTTCATGGACCTCCCCCATAGCAACTCTCGCTTGGTCCTCGTCCAAGCACTTTAGAAGAACATCATCAACCGTTCGGCGATAGAGATCATCATCTCTCATTGTATACTTGAAAGCCATCCGCCGAACAGCCCTGTCCACCCTTCTACTAGGATCACACAAATAATCAACAATGGGTTTCCTCCAGTCTTGACTTTCTACTGCATTGAATATTTCATTAATGGCCGAAACGGTGGGCTCCGGTTCGGCCTCCCCTACGTCGGCGAGACTAGACATCGGCTTTTCAGAAATATGAAACATGCCATCATCAACATGGTAGCCGGATGCCTGTTGTGCCAACTCATTTGCTTTCCAATTGTCATGTCTAGATATATGAGCAATGCTAAAACAATCCAAAGTAGAAATTATATCTAGACATTTATTAAGATAAACAATAAGTGATTCGTCCAAACACTGAAAGACTTTGGATATTTGCTGCACCACTAGTAACGAATCACCATAAGCCTCAATATGTGTAACACCTATAGCAAGCAACATCTCTAAATCGAATAACAATGCTTCATATTCGGCTTGATTATTTGTGCAAAAATATTCTAAGCGGCATGAGGCTTTAAAAACAGCACCATGAGGAGATATGTAAACAATACCAATGCCTTGGCTATTGCTACAAACTGAACCATCAAAATATAATCTCCACGGTACTAATGAGACAAGGTTTATATCAATGTCATACTTGTCATAAATCCGATGTTCAACAATAAATTTAGCAACGATTTGGCCTTTCATGGATTTTAGAGATTCATAAGCCAAATCATATTCAATCAAAGCATAAGCCCACTTGCCAATTCTACCACTAAGAATTGGCCTATGCAACATGTATTTAATGACATCGTTTTGACAAGCTACTATACAAGCACTCGGCACTAAATAATGTCTCAATTTTGTGCAAGCATAATATAAGCATAGACATAGTTTCTCAATAAATGTATACCTTGTCTCGGCGCCCAACAAGCGCCTGCTCAAATATGTAATAGCATGCTCTTTTCCCTCAGTTTCTTGAGTCAAAACAACACCAATAACTTCTTCTTCTGCTGCAATGTAAAGCCTGAAGGGTTCCCTATGCTTGGGTGCTTTCATCACCGGAGGAGTGCACAAATTATTCTTGATCATATCAAATGCTTCTTGCAAGGAACTTTTGCATATCTCTCTTGCATCTTGGAGCTTCCACTTTCTGTATGGCCTCTATCTTTTTGGGATCAATCTCTATGCCATCTTCATGGAAAATGAAACCCAAAAACTTACCAGCCGACACACCGAATGCACACTTCAAAGGATTCATCTTCAGTCCATATTTTTCATTCTTTCAAAAGCTAAATGCAAATCGGCCAAGTGAGATTCAAAAGCGTCCGATTTGACAACAATATCATCAATATAGACTTCAAGTATGACACCGAGTAAATCATGAAAAATCAAATTCATAGCCCTTTGATATGTGGCGCCAACATTTTTTAATCTGAATGTCATCACTGTCCACTCGAATAAACCAATAAAACCAGGGCAACGAAAAGCTGTCTTGGACATGTCCTCTTCGGCCATAAAAATTTGATTGTATCCGGCATTACCATCTAGAAAGCTAATAACTTTATGTCCAGAAGCATCATTAATAAGCACATCGGCTATTGGCATGGGATACTCATCTTTGGGTGTAGCCCTATTCAGATCTCTGAAGTCAATGCACACCCTCAACTTGCCGGATCCTTTCTTTTCCACTAGGACAATGTTAGAAATCCACTCGGCATACCTGCAAGGTCTAATAAAATTAGCTTTAAGCAAACGACCGATCTCTTCCTTGATCCAGTCATATGTTTTTGGATTAAACTTTTTGGCCGATTGTTTATATGGTCTAAAACCAGCCTTGATAGGTAACCGATGCTCCACTAGCTCTCGGCTTAAACCTGGCATCTCATGATATTCCCACGCAAAGCAACAGACATATTCTTTCAACAGCTCGATCAACTTAGCTTTATGATCGGCTCTTAAATTTGCATTTACAAATGTCGGCCTAGGATTGAACCATCTCCTATATCTATCTCTTCTAATGGATCGGCCCATGTAAAACCTTGTCCTAATTTATCCATATCATCTAACTCTTCTATGGACTCATACATATCGTTCTCATTGGACCGATATTCTACAAGTCGCTTTTGTAACCACTCCGAGTTAGGATCCATTTAAGCATATCATACCTTGGAGCCGATTGCATTCAGTCAGCTTTAAAGAGACGGGCACGAAACCATTCTTGGTTGCACAGAGAAAATCAAACTCTGACAAGTCACGTCCCATCAAGCAAGTAGCATTTGGGTGTTGCCAATCCACTGGCGCCTCGGCCAAAGCAACACAGGCCGAGTTATCCGCATGAATGACTTCCACTTCATCATCAACCCACTGGATCAAAAACTGGTGCATAGTGGACGACACACATTGGTTTGCATGAACCCAATCACGGCCTAGTATGACATTGTAGTTACCTTGCACCTCAGCGACAAAGAATGCAGTAGCCAAAGTTTTACTTCCCACCGTGAGCTCCACATACATCACACCTTTGGCTTCAGTTTTCTCTTTGCCTTCAAATCCATTGAGCACCATGTTGGTCTTTATCAACTCTTCATCATGCAGCCCCAATTTTTTGAAGACCGAATACGGCATAAGATTCAACACATCACCACCATCAACAAGCATCCGAGTGAGAGGTGATCCATTGATATGACCTCTGAGATACAACGGTTTCAGATGCGTTACTGGGTCTTTTGGCTTTTCGAATATTGCATTTTTAGGGCCAAAATCCAGCTGAGCCACCTCCCCTTCCTCATCTACAGCTCGATACTCAGCAGGTAAGTAGTACACCATATTGATATCCATACCTTCATGAACCGGCGTAGACTCATAGTGCAACATATCATCCTCTTCTTCAAGTGCATCCACCGATTCTGAAATTTGTCCAAGTGAAGGAGAAGTAAGAAATGTCGCAGACGATGTAATAGTTGTCGCATCGTCCTCCTTTGGTGGCGCAGGTGCTGCTGTGATAGGTGTAGAAGGGACTGCATCTTGTATTTGTTTAGGCCTCCACACTTGTTTTGTAGGAACCATCGGCCAAGTGTCATTGAACAACTTATCCCTTTGCTTCTCGGCCTCTTGTTTTGTCATCTCTTCACTCCTTAACCTCTGTAGTTTCCTCTTTTGTGTTTTTTCAACCCTGGAGGACACCACATTGGCTGAGTGTATTTTGGAATTCTCATCTTTACTTGGCTGGTGTTTCCTTCAAGGTCATTAGCCGAGTGCTTTGGTGCGATAGCAAGTATGAGCTCAGTCGGATTGCTATGCATAATCGGCTGTTGTATGGTGAATGTTTCGGTGCCCAAGATGAGTGAGTCGGCATCGGTTTTTTCCTTGCCTTTGCTTGACTCGACCGTTACAGCACTTGGCGACTTAACACGCCATTCTTGCTTGCCGACCCTTTTTTGATTATCTTGCACTGGCCGATCAACACTATTGTTCAAACGGCCTCGTGTGGGATAAGAAAGTGTCTCATGAACGGGCCTCCATTGTTCTGCCCAATCCAGATGAAAAGCATAAGGGGCCATTGGGGGCTGCCACCATCCTCCATTGAAGTCTCCCATGTAATATGGTACATAGGGGAGAGGCGGTGCCCATGGTCCCGGTGCCCACGACCCATATGGCCTTGCATGATGCTGAAATTCTTCCCGAGGAGGTGACCTTGAGCGCTTCAAATTTGGTGGCCGGTTAGAGCTAGAACCGGTTGCATGATTGGCATACTTGGACAGCAACATATCAAAAGTTGGCTTGATTTTCTTGCACTGCACTTTAGCTTCATTCGTCTTCCACTTGCCAACTTCTGGACTTTTGGGCTTGACAAATTTAACACGAGTATTTTCTTGCGCTTGCGGTTGCCCCCCGAGTGTAGGATTCTTGATGGTGATTTTGATTGTCTCCTTGCCACAGGGTTGCTTGTCAAGCACAACATGTCTCCCCAAGACCTTGTCGCCCTCCTTGTCTTTCTGGGCTCACCAACAATGACATTAGCTTTATTAGCAGATTCGGCAACCTCCGGCCGAATGAGTAGCTTCTTTCCCTCCAAATCCATGGTATTCATCGGAAAAGGCTGTTTATCAACTTGCATCTCAGAAAAGTTCAATCGTCCGTCATTAATGGCCGATTGTATCTGCCGTCGAAAAACACTGCAATCGTTAGTAGCATGAGAAAAAGAATTATGATATTTGCAATAAGCGCACCGTTTCAGCTCCTCAAACGGCGGTAAAGTATGAGATATTCTAATAATCTTAGCCTGTAGCAAAGCATCAAATATTTTATCACACTTAGCAATGTTAAAAGTAAACTTCATCTCTTGATCACGATTCTTATGAATCAGTTTCAGATCATTGCAAGTAAAGGGTTTGGCCTTAGATGGCCAAACAAATTCAGTAGAAAAAACATCACCCTCATCGTCCGAGTGATCGCTATCATATTCCACCATATTCATCTTTGGACGATCGGCTTTGTATCTATGCACTTCTCTAAGGTATTTTCTTCGGCTTTCCTGAGCCAAAGCCCTTTGGAAGACTTGGTTGATATTTAAGAACTCATAGCCTTCTAGCTTTTCTCTAATGGGAGTTCTCAAACCACTCAGCACTAGGTCCGCCAAGTCCCTCTCGGTTATCACCAAACTAAAACACCGGTTTTTTGTTTCTCTGAATCTCTTGACGTAATCGGAGACCGATTCATCATGCTTCTGTTTAACCGATGTTAGATGTGACAACTTGAGTTCATTGTCGCCGCTATAAAAGTGATCATGAAACTTTTGCTCTAGCTGCGACCAAACCCGAATGGAACCATGTGGTAAAGAAGAAAACCATGAAAATGCGGTACCGGTTAATGATAGAGGAAATAACCGCACTTTCAACTCATTTAGTGAGCCTGCTTCACCTAATTGTGCCAAGTATTGACTGACAGGCCCCCATGTGGTTTTTGTGCCCTCTCCATTGAACTTAACAAAATCTGGAATCTTATATCCCGGAGGGCACTGGATGGCATCAAAGTACTCGGGGTACGGCTTTTGGTAAATCCGATTCCGAGGTAACTCAACTCCAAAATTCTCTCGAAGCATCTTAGCCATATCCTCTCTAAGATTAGCTAGACCATCATCCACAGTGGATGATGCAACTTGTGGCAGCGGCATAGGAGGAGTAGGACTACTAGCAGTAGGTATGAACTATGGCACGTATGCCAAACTATAGTTCGGTAATGGCCGAGTGGTTGTAGCTGTAGGTAGGGTTTGGTTCGGCATTGCCACCGAACCTGGCATGCTCATAATAGGATTAATAGGTGCAGTCACAATCTGATTTTTTGAGTAGGATAATAAGCCATCGGCACGGGAGGCGCCGATGCAATAGGTAAAGCCAGACTAGGGTTTTGCACACTAGCAGCTACACCATCATTACCACTAGACGATTGAGATGTATTCTTATGAGCATTAGTATTTTCTATGAAAGTTTGGTAGACTAGATTGTTACCATCAGCAATACGACTTTCAATCTCAGCCCACTGCTCAGGAGAAAAGGCAGTACTTACAGAGGTTTTAACCTGCTCGGCTTGAAGAGGAGGGAACTTGATTTCTTCAATCAGAGTGATGTTGCCTTGGCGATCCTTCTTGAACTTTGCAAGGAACTCCTGCAAGTCCTTCTCCTCGCGCGCCTTCTTGTACTCCTCATAAACTTGGCGATGATCGGCTGATATCTCATCAAGACTGGGCTTAATGATGTTATCGGCGTCTACCTCAGATGGCTTGGGAATATCAGACATGGTGGATGATGACGACTGATCTTTGTTCCCCAGCGGAGTCGCCAAAAAGTGTGTTGACACACGAACATGTCACGTGTACCCTCGACGCCGGGGGTGATGCACCACAGCTCACGTCGAAGGAGACCCGACCGACAGCGCGATACGCAAGATAGTCGGCGGGCGCTTTTGCAGACCCAAGACCCCACGCACCCGGGAGGGACCCCGTCAGGGATTGCGGCGGCTATGGGCTGCCCTAGGTCGATTCGCTTGCCCCTAGAGCCTCGAGATTCACAACTCTCAAACACGAAGAACAGCGAAGAACGAGAGAGAAAAACAGTGGAGAGATAAAACGTAGATGAAAAAGTAGTATATTGATTTGTTTGATTGTGTGTTGTTCAATCGGCCGTCACCCCCAACATATATAAGAGGCGGCTGGACTTCTCGTACAAGCAAAGGATTCATCTAGGCTTTCCTTACAAGAAAATTACATCAATTCACGACCTAGGGTCCTAGTTCTGGTCCCACTTGGATTCAGCCCGAATCTGATCCAATCTTCTGTCTTGCTCCTTGCGCGGGCCATGGAATCTGCATATGACTTCCGATGGAGACGGTTCAAATATCAATTTTGTACGCTTCGATGAGGCCAACAATCCGTATGTTGATCAATTTTCCAAATAAGGCCATCTTGAATACTCCACGGGGTCATCTTTAATTTCGAGTCGGACTCGGTCATGTAGCTGACTGGACCATCCGACTCTTGTAGCGTCTCTGCAGGTCGTATACTATGTCGGATGATAATGACTCCAAAAGCAAAGTTGACTGTTTCGACGTTACAAATAACTTTCATGTTGAACACTTCTTCATCCGGGTCCAGCTAGACAATCATTTGAGCCCATCTTCAGCTTCTGGTCGGATTGGCCTTGACAGTTTCCACCCAGCAAGCTCCTTCCCGGCAAGCTTTTCAGCCCCGGCAAGGTCTTCGCTCGGCAAGCTTTTCCCCGGCAAGCTTTCCTCCCCGGCAAGGTTTCACACCGGCAAGCTTTCACGCCGGCAAGCCCTCACATCGGCAAGGTTTTACCCCGGCAAGGTTTCATTCAGCCGGCAAAGGCCGAATACTTTCTCACTCAGGGCCAGCCCGCGAAGTGTTGCCTCTAACTTTTGCAAACGAACCCAGATTCGTGACCATGCCAAAATCTGGTGTCAACACTATCCTTGAAGAAACTGAGCATAAGACTCGCAACAAGTCTATCAAATTCCTGAAAGTGAAGTGGTCACATCATTCTGACCGTGAAGCCACCTGGGAACACGAGGACCACCTCCGTTCCGAATATCCGGAGTTTTTCCAGTCCTAGATCTCGAGACGAGATCCTTTCGTAGTGGTGGAGTGTTGTAACGCCCTGTATGTAACTTGCCATAATTGTATTCCAACTCTTGCCATTTTCGGCACTAAGTTATGATATTCCCTCGTGGTTGGGTTTTGTCTTTGTTTTGCATTTTTTTCCATGTCATGCATCTCATATCATGTCATCATGTGCATCGCATTTGCATACGTGTTCGTCTCATGCATCCGAGCATTTTCCCCGTTGTCCGTTTTGCATTCCGGCACTCCTATGTCCTCCGGCATTCCCCTTTTACCTATTTTCATGTGCGGGTGTTAAACTTTCTCGAATTGGACCGAGACTTGCCAAGCGGCCTTGGTTCTCTACCGGTAGACCGCCTGTCAAGTTTCGTGCCATTTGGAGTCCGTTTGATACTCCAACGGTTAACCAAGGAACCATAAAGGCATCGTGTGTGTTGCAGCCCAACACCCCTCCAAAGTGGCCCAAAACCCAGCTAAATCCCCTCCATCCTCTCGGTCGTTCGATCACGATCGCGTGGCCGAAAACCGCACCTCATTTGGACTCTCCTAGCTCCCTCTATCTATAAATAGGTCTCTCCCTCCGAAATTCCCGCAGTCCAAAACCCTAGCCCGCTCCTCCGCGCCGCCAGACAGGTCTGCCACCGGCCGGACGCGTCCGCCGTCGCCCGCGTCCAACCGCAAGCCACCACGTGGCAGCGCAACCACCCGCCACCGCCGGCCCGCCCGAGCCCGGGTCGGGCCCCCAAGCCCGCGCGCGCCGCCCCGCCGCTCCGCGTCTGCCCGCCGCCTCGCGCCGCCAGGGACCTCGCCGCGCCGCCCGCCGAGCCTCGCCGGTGCGCCGCCTCCCGCCGAGCCTTGCCGATGCGCCGCCGCCCGCCGGACCTCGCCGGTGCGCGCGCCGCGCCGCCCGGCTTCTCCGCCTCCGCCCGGCCTCCTCCTCGTCGCCCCCTCGCCGCCACCATCCTCCCACTCCGGCGAGCTACGTCCTCTTCGATGAGAAGCTCCGGCCGCCGCAGCATTCTCCGCTGAACCTCGTTGTCCACGCCGCCCCAAATCTGGATCTGGAAAACTCTAGGGTTGACTTTCATTTTTCTCTAAGTCCCCAGTTTTCCATATTTTTAGGCATGTTCATGGCATCATATCTCATCATCCGTAGCTCTATTTTGCGCCTGTGATATATCAAATTGTTCGTGTGGATGTGCTCTTCATTTCATTCCAATGCACAATGCTTGTTTGAGTCCATCTTGATGCCTAAAATGCTGTTGCAATAGTGCTGTGTAATGTTAGTTTCTATTTCTTAACAGATTATGGACATTTGTCATTTTTGCCATGTTTAATGTGTGCCTCCTATGAACTTGAGCCCTACATGTGTTTTGGGCTATGCCATGCCATCTTTACAGGGGTATATTCCATGTATTTTTGTGATAAATGTGGTGACTAGCACAAGCATGCAAAGTAGCTCTCATGATGTTGCTGATTTCAGGGACTTAGAATTCTTCTAAGAAATTTCCCTGATGTTATTTTTATGCCATGTATTCATGTTGCTACAGAGTGATCCATGCCTCTTTTGAGCATGTTCAGTAAGGATGATTTTGAGATATTGTTATGTTCTATCCATCCATGTCTTTGTTTGCAATTTTGGAGTACCCTAGCATGACTCAATCTTGCTCTACTTTTGCAATAAAATGTTCCTGGCAGATTGGTTACGTGTTAATCAATTTTCCGGAGGTTGTTGTAGTTGATCCGTGCATGCTATGAGATTGTTCTTGCCATGTTTAGCGTCTTGAACATGTCTTCTTGCTGGGTGTATGCTTAGTTTGTCATGAAATGCCTTGTGGTGAGTGCATCGAGCTCGCAAACATGCCTACGTAACTCTGTTTTTGCCATGTCCAGTTTTCTGCTAAGTCCGAATCTGTTAATGAAACTTGCTATGTTTACATGGGTGCCATCATATCTTCTGATCCTTTTTGGCTTACGGTTAGTAAGGGACTTTTGTTATATGCTTTGATTAGTTTCATGACATGCCTTGCTTTTCCATGATATGTTCCTGTAGCATGTTGTTATCTTGCTCTAAACATTGCTACCTGATGTTAAATCCTGACATGTTATTTTCACTAAGTCTGTGAACCTGATATCTTTTGCACTTTTGCCATGCTTGTTTGAACCTGCTATTGTGTGATTTAGCCGTAGCTCAGTGTTCATCTTTTGTCAAGCATCTGGAGTGGATCACTGTCATGTGCTTTGTTGCTATGTTAGACTGCAATAGCTTAGTTTCTTGTTGCATTTTAGATGGCATCGTGCTGTTAATCGCAGACTAGTGCCATTATTGTTTTGCTTGCCATTTGCAAACCGTGCATCCGATTCCGGTGATCTTTATATCGATTTCGACCAAAATCGACTCATCTTTCCAGCGGCGCACTTGGTTTGCCAAGTTGAGGCCTGGTTCAATCTTTTCCTTCTGGAGCACGCATATGCATTGCATATCACATCCCGCATATCATGCCATGTTTTGCATCATGTTGCTTGCGCATTGCACCGTGGTTGATCGTGGTTCCCTTTGCTTGTGTTCTTGCTTTGGGTAGAGCCGGGAGACAAGTACTTGATCGAGGAACCCGTTGAGAACGCTTACGAGGATCAAGCTTACGTCAACTCGGAGAACTTTGCAGGCAAGATGACCATACCATCGAAATCACTTCTATCTTTGCTTGCTAGTTGCTCGCTCTTTTGCTATGCCTATGTCGCGATACCTACCACATGCTTTTCATGCCTCCCATATTTCCATGTCAAACCTCTAACCCACCTTGTCCTAGCAAACCGTTGTTTGGCTATGTTACCGCTTTGCTCAGCCCCTCTTATAGCGTTGCTAGTTGCAGGTGAAGATTGGAGTTTGTTCCTTGTTGGAACATGTTTATTGTTGGGATATCATTATTATATCTTGTTTGCTTTAATGCACCTATATACTTGGTAAAGGGTGGAAGGCTCGGCCTTATGCCTGGTGTTTTGTTCCACTCTCGCTGCCCTAGTTTCCGTCATACCGGTGTTATGTTCCTTGATTTTGCGTTCCTTACGCGGTTGGGTTATAATGGGAACCCCTTGACAGTTCACCTTGAATAAAACTCCTCTAGCAAGGCCCAACCTTGGTTTTACCATTTGCCACCTAGCCTTTTTCCCTTGGGTTTCACGGACTCAAGGGTCATCTTTATTTTAAACCCCGGGCTAGTGCTTCTCTAAGTGTTGGTCCAACCTAGAGCATCGTGCGGGGCTGTCCCTTGGCAACTTGGGTTATGTTGGCTCCCGTACGCTTAGCTTATCCGGTGTGCCCTGAGAACGAGATATGTGCAGCTCCTATCGAGATTTGTCGGCACAGCGGGTGGTCTTTCTGGTCTTGTTTTACCATTGTCGAGATGTCTTGTAACCGGGATTCCGAGTCTGATCGGGTCGTCCTAGGAGAATGAATATCCTTCGTTAACCGTGAGAGCTTGTGATGGGCTAAGTTGGAACACCCCTGCAGGGATTTGAACTTTTGAAAGTCGTGCCCGCGGTTATGGGCAGATCGGAATTTTTTAATGTCCGGTTGTAGAAAACATGAAACTTAATTTAATTAAAATGAATCAACAACGTGTGTAGCCGTGATGGTCTCTTTTCGGCGGAGTCCGGGAAGAGAACACGGTCTCAGGTTATGCTTGAACGTAAGTAGTTCTAGGATCACTTCTTGATCATAGATTCTCGACCGTGCTTTGCCTTTCTCTTCTCGCTCTCATTTTGCGTATGTTAGCCACCATATATGCTAGTGCTTGCTGCAGCTCCACCTCACATACCTTTTACCTACCCATAAGCTTAAATAGTCTTGATCGCGAGGGTGTGAGATTGCTGAGTCCCCGTGACTCACAGATTACTTCCAAAACTAGATGCAGGTGCCGATGATACTCTTCCAGGCGATGCGACTGAACTCAAGTGGGAGTTCGACGAGGACTCAGGACGTTACTACGTTTCCTTTCCAGACGATCAGTAGTGGAGCCCAGTTGGGACGATCGGGGATCTTATGCATTTGGGGTTGTCTTTATTTTGGTTCCGTAGTCGAACCTCGTTTGTATCTGGATGATGTAATGCTATATTTATGTTTTATGTGAAGTGGCGATTGTAAGCCAACTCTGTACCTCTTTCTTATTCAATACATGGGATGTGTAAAGATTACCCCTCTTGCGACATGCCTACAATGTGGTTATGCCTCTAAGTCATGCTCCGACACGTGGGAGATATAGCCGCATCGTGGGTGTTACACATTTGTGTTGATCTAAGTCTTCCAGCTGTCAGATATACTTATTGAGTGAGGGTGGTGGCTTGCTGTTAACGGGTTTAGCACGGTCCAGGTGTTGCTGACACATGGTCTAAGTTTCCTACCATGCAGACTGTACAGGACTAGCGGGCTTCTACTGTAGTAAATGTGAAGCAGATGTGGTCCTATGCACTATTCAATACTGATTTCATCCAAGCACTACAAAGTGATATACAGTTGGGGGCTGGGATCCCTATGTAGACCATGGGTTCAGATAATGAGAGCATATGGTCGTACAAGCCATATCGAATTTCCGTCTTGGATGCCCATCATATTAGGACTAAGTTCATAACCAAAGAAAATTACCATGATATTTCGAGAGACTCTCAAAATAATATAAGTGAAGCAAGAGAGTTCAATAATTTCTATAAAATAAAGCCGTCGCCGTGCTCTAAAAAGATATATGTGAAGCACTAGAGCAAAATTTCCTAGCTCAAAAGATATAAGCGAAGCACATAGAGTATTCTAATAAATCACGATTCATCCGTGTCCCGCTCAAAAGGTGTGCACAACAAGGATGATTGTGGAAAACTAAGAAGCAAAGACTCATATCATACAAGATGCTCCAAGCAAAACACATATCATGTGGTGAATAAAAATATAGCCTCAAGTAAATTTACCTATAGACGAAGACGAAAGAGGGGATGCCTTCCGGGGCATCCCCAATATTAGGATCTTGGTTGTCCTTTAATATTACCTTGGGGTGCCTTGGGCATCCCCAAGATTAGGCTATTGCCACTCCTTATTCCATAGCCCATCAAATCTTTACCCAAAACTTGAAAACTTCACAATACTGTAAGTGCATCTAGTGCCACCCCTAGTTGGTTTTGGAGTATTGACGACAAACCTAGTTGTGGGACTAATGTGTTTGTGAGAATTGCATGATAACACAGGTAGAAGTCCCTCATTGATTCGGTTTTCCTACCAGAGATGACCCCTAAAAATGTATGAAGACATTGATGTCAAAGGTGGTTTATGAAGATATTCTCATTGAAGACTATGACAAGAGAAGACATCGCATGAAGCCTATGGAGCTCGAAGACTTAGATCTTTCGTAGTTTTGTTTCTTCTTTGTTGAGTCATAGGAACCACCGTACTATTAAGTGGGGTCCAAGAGAACCAGTCAAAATGACTGAAGTGATGCTTAACCAAAACCTATGTCTTCGAGTGAAGACTATGAGAGCGAATCTTGTCCAGAGTCGGACAAGTCAGCTTTGCTTGTAGCCCAAGTAAAGTTGTTGTGTGTGTTTGAAATCTGACCGTTCGAACATGTGTCAGTTCCTTAGTGACCCAGCGTCATTTCAGACAAATCAGGTCGGGTTGCCTAGTGGCTATAAATAGCCCACCCCCTACAACCATAAACGGTTGGCTGCTCAGAGTTAGAGTACGGCTTTTGTCGTTTGAGAGCAACCCACCTCGAAGCCTTTGAGAGAGAATTCCTTGCAAGGATAGAGCCCTAACCACCCAGAGCCAAAGAGTGTTAGGCATCACTTAAGTCTTCTTGTCTGTGTGATCTGAAGACTTATTACACTTGAGGACTGTGAATCCTCCAGCCGGTTAGGCGTCGCGTTCTGAGCATCCAAGAGACATTGTGGATCGCCAGTGAACGAAGTCTGTGAAGGTTTGGGAGTCTACCTTGAAGACTTACCTGAGTGATTGGGCGAGGTCTGTGTGACCTTAGCGCAAGGGGAATACGGTGAGGACTGGGTGTCCTGAGCTGCGTGTTCAGGACTGGGTGTCCGGGACTGTGTGTCCTTAGGTTTAAATACCTAGCCGCCCTAACCAGACGTACAGTTGTCACAGCAACTGTAACTGGTCCAACAAATCATTGTCTTCAACGAGTCACTGGTTTCATCCTTCCCTTCCCTTTACTTACTGTTGGTCCTTGTGAAGTCATTGTATGATTGCACTATCTTCTGTCTTCACTGAGTGACTGCGTGTTCTGTTTGGCTTCATAATATCTTCCTACCTGATCCTTACTACATTGCTGCTACTAGTCATTGTGCTTTCACTTCATTGAATACTTGACTATGGTTTGCCTAGTGTAGTCTACCTTCCGCTGCATGGTAAAAAGTTTATTTCCATCATTTGTCTTCGAAACTTCCACGTTTTGAAGACTTTCATAAAAATCGCCTATTCACCCCCTCCTCTAGTCGATATAACGCACTTTCAATTGGTATCAGAGCAAGGTACTCCCCTGTTCTGTGTGATTCAGTTTAACCACCTGAAGTTTTAGCTATGTCGACTGTAGGGATAATTAAAGTCTCTGCTGCGTGCCCCATCTTCGATGGAACTGAATATCCCTACTGGAAGAATAAGATGCGCATGCATCTTGAAGCCATTGACGTCGACCTATGGTATGTCGTCAAGAACGGCGTTCCCAAGGCTGGAGAAGGTGTCACTGCTGCTGATGTCAAGAAGTTCATTCAACTGGACTCTACTACCAACAATATCATCTGTGGTCATCTGACCAAAGGACAGTATGGCCGCGTGAGTGCTTTGGAAACATCTAAGCTAGTCTGGGACTGGCTCTCCAAGGTCAACGAAGGCGTCTCAACCCAGAGAGTTCAGAGAATCATTGTCCTTCGCCACCTCTTCAACCGCTTCAAGCGAAATGACAATGAGAATGTCCAGCTCACATTTGATCGACTCACTGACATCACAAATGAGCTTCAAGCCCTCGGCGCTACTAAGATCACCAAGCATGAAGTCGTCAAGACACTACTGAGATCACTTGACAGTTCGTTTGACACCCTAGCCCTGATGATTCAAGAACGTTCTGATTTCAAGACACTCGATCCGTCTGACATACTTGAGAGGCTCAACACACATGAGTTTCAGCTTTTTGAGAAAAGAGATATCTACAGTCCAAACTAAGGGCGAACTCCTACCTTGAAGGCAAAAGCTGTCTCCTCATCTGAAGAAGAATCTGACAGCAGTTCTGATGATCCTGAAGACATTGGAAAGGAACTTGCTATGCTTGTGAAGAAGTTCCAAAAATTCACCAAGAAGAAAGGTTTCAGAAAGTCTTCACGATCAAGCTCTAGGAATGATGAAGCTTCTGCTCATGACTACAAGAAGAAAACAAGTCACAAGTGCAAGAAACCTGGCCACTTCATCTCTGAGTGTCCGCAGTGGGACAATGAGAACAAAAAGAAGAAGAAGAGCAAGGAATATGAGTCTGATGACAAGAAGAAGAAGAAATACTCAAAGTCTTCTTCCAAGTCTTCCTCAAAGTCTTCATCACACAAGAAGATTTCATCTGGCAAGGCACGTGCGTTTGTTGGCAAGGAAATGGATTCAGAGGAGGAGTCCGCTTCTGAGGAGGCGGAGGTGGAGTCTGAGGAGGAGTCCGATTCTGGCGTTGCAAGTCTGGCTACAGCGTACGTTGCCAAGTCCATCTTCAACACTGAAGACAATGACTTCATCACCGACACTGATGCAAATGACAAGGACTACTCCGCTCCTACCTACTGCTTCATGGCATGTGGTGCCAAGGTAAACACATGCACTACTCACTGTCAAACATCTAGTGAAGATGACTCTGATTGTGGTTCAAAACCCAGCTACAAAACACTTGCTAAAATTGCAACTGAACAACAGAAAACTATGGAACATATTCAAAAACTGTTAGACAAAAGCGATGATCTGTTAGACGCTGAAATGACTCGATCTGAGTCCTTAATTGAAGACATAAAAAATCTTCACGTTAAGTATGAGGAACTTGAAAGTCATCATGAAACGATCTCAACAACTCATGAAAAGCTTTCCTATGATTATCTTCAAAGGAAGCAAGATCTTGAGAAATTGAGAGCGGCTCATGAAGATCTTCAAAAGGAAAACGAGTCACTTCGCGCCGAACAGATCAGTTCCGCTCAGGAAGGATTTGAACCACCATGTCTTAAATGCAATGAGCGTGATAATGCTACTTCTATTGCTGAATGTTCTACTGCTGCTACTGTTGCAGTATCTTCAATTGTTGATGTGGGAACCAACCCCTATACTGAGGATACCTCTGCTATTGCTGATGAGAATGCTAGGTTGAAGACATTGCTTGAAACATGGATGTACAAAAGTCTTAAAGGGCATCAGACACTATGTGATGTCCTCAAAAGGAAGATCCTGAACCGAAACCCGAGGAAAGAGGGTGTTTGGTTCGTAAGGATAATGAATGCTGATGGCTCTTACTGGAAACCTGAGAAGTACCCCAAAACCACATGGGTTGCTGCAAAGGAACCTTCAGTAGATCCATCCAATCTATCTGGCTTCACTTGTGCTAACCCCATTGTCATTGATGAATCCTTTGATGCAAACTATAAACTGTTTAAGAATCAGAATGGTGAAGTGTTTGCCAGGTATATTGGTACTAACTGCAGGAATGGGCCGCCTATGAAGAAGATCTGGGTGCCGAAAAAGTATTTGGAAAATCTTCCTGTGAATGTCATCATGACACCACAGGTGAAGAAGACAAACCCCAGACCACAGGCTTCATACGGTCCAAAGGCTTCATACAGACAGAGGACTCACCTGAGTTGCACTAACGCAAATGTTTTGCAGGGAAACCATACTCAGGCCTATGAATATGAGCGCGGTTCATCGAACCGCCATGTTCATAAGACCAAGAACTATTCTGCTTATTCTTATGAGTACTATTGTCCGCCTGCGACTTTTTTCTAGGGCTCCAAAGCCAAAGTTCTCAGACGCTGCACTTAGACTTATTGCTTCTAAGCCACCCTTGAAGATGTGGGTGGCTAAGAAAGCTTAACTCTCTTTTGCAGGGAAGGGTCTCCAGCAGAAAACCAAAATCGTCTGACGCTATTGCTGGGGACCTTAAACATCTTGTAGGGTGCAAGATCAAATGCCCGAATGGTCTTATTATGTACTTCGTTCCTGAATCGCTTGCTACTCTCCCTATCAGTCCTAATCTAGATCTAAGCTTTCATAACCCACTGGTTCGTCAAATGTTTTTGCTTCACAATTCTCTTCATGAAGCCTATCCCCCTAACTGCACTGTAGGGTACGACACCAGCGTCTTCAGAATGGATTATTGATAGTGGGTGTACCACTCACATGACTGGCAAAAGAAGCCTTCTTATGGACTCAACCTTACGTCCATCCGACAAGAGTCACATCACATTTGCTGACACTGGTAAAAGTAATGTATTGGGTCTAGGTAGAGTTGCAATCTCAAAGGATCAACACATGGATAAAGTCATGCTTGTTGAATCCCTTGGCTTCAACTTAATGTCTGTCTCAATGCTTTGCGATTTGAACATGATCATAATGTTTGGAAAATATCGCTGCCTTGTTCTAATGGAATCTGACAAGTCTCTAGTGTTTGAAGGGTATCGGAAAGATGATTTGTACGTGGTAGATTTCTCGGCAGGACCACAGCTTGCCGTATGTCTTCTAGCAAAAGCTTCAGAATGCTGGCTCTGGCATCGGAGGCTAGGGCATGCTGGCATGAGGAACCTCCACACCCTTGCAAAGAAGAAGCATGTCATAGGCATCGAGGGCGTCAAGTTCAAGAAAGATCACTTATGCAGTGCCTGTGAAGCAGGAAAGATGACGAGGGCTAAACATCCCTCGAAGACAATCATGACAACAGCTCGACCCTTTGAACTGCTCCACATGGATCTTTTCGGTCCCACTCATTACTCAACTCTTACTACTACCGCTTGTCTCTATGGCTTTGTCATTGTTGATGATTATTCTAGATATACTTGGGTGCACATAATCCTCTACAAGACTGAAGTGCAGGATGTCTTCAGACGCTTCGCCAATTGAGCAATGAACAACTATGGCGCCAAGATAAAGCACATCAGAAGTGACAATGGCACTGAATTCAAGAACACTGGCCTTGATACATATCTTGATACCTTAGGCATCACACATGAATTCTCAGCCCCGTACACGCCACAGCAGAATGGTGTCATCGAACACAAGAACAGAACACTCATTGATATGGCCCGAACGATGCTAGATGAATACAAGACTCCAAGAAAATTCTGGCCTGAAGCCATTGATACTGCATGCCATACAATCAATCGTGATTATCTTCACAAGCTTCTGAACAAGACATCTTATGAGCTCCTTACTGGCAAGAAGCCAAATGTCAGTTACTTCAGAGTATTTGGCGCCAGGTGCTGGATCAAGGATCCACATCACACTTCAAAATTTGCACCAAAAGCACATGAGGGTTTTATGCTTGGATATGGAAAGGATTCGCACTCCTACAGAGTCTTCAATCTCTTTCATTATAAAGTGGTTAAAACAGTGGATGTGCGGTTCGATGAGACTAACGGTTCACAAAGAGAGCACCTGCCAAACGTGCTAGATGAAGTTCCATCCAGTGAATCAATCAAACTAATGGGAACTGGAGAAATCATACCCTCTGAAGCTCAACCTAAAGAGGAACTTATCATCTCCGCACCTGATCAACCTGAAGACAATGCTCAGCCTGAAGACAATCCCTCTAACAATGACAATGATCAGCAAGAGCAAAATCTTCGCCCTGTACATCCTCGTGTTGCCAATGAAGTGCAGATTGAGAGAATAATTGATAGCATCAATGCACCCGGTCCGCTCACTCGTTCAAGGGCAACACAACTAGCAAATTTCTGTGGGCACTTCGCATTCGTTTCAATAACAGAACCCAAGAAAGTTGAAGAAGCCTTCATGGAACCTGAATGGATTCAAGCTATGCAAGAAGAGCTCCAACAGTTTCAGCTGAATAATGTATGCGAACTGGTTAAGCGTCCTGACCCTCGGAAGCACAATATAATAGGCACCAAATGGATATACCGCAACAAGCAAGATGAGCATGGTCAAGTTGTCAGAAACAAAGCTCGTCTCGTTGCTCAAGGATATACTCAAGTGGAAGGAATTGACTTCGATGAAACATTAGCTCCTGTGGCTCGACTTGAAGCCATACGCATACTGCTGGCCTATGCAAATCATCATAACATACTTCTATATCAAATGGATGTGAAGAGCGCCTTTCTCAATGGCAAGATTGAAGAAGAAGTGTATGTTGCACAACCGCCTGGCTTTGAAGATCCAAAACATCCTGACATGGTATACAAGCTCAACAAGGCACTGTATGGCCTCAAACAAGCCCCTCGGGCTTGGTATGACACACTCAAATACTTCCTGAAGAGCAAAGGCTTCATACCTGGTTCCCTCGACCCCACTCTCTTCACGAAGACATATGATAGTGAACTGTTTGTGTGCCAAATATATGTGGATGACATTATCTTCGGCTGCACCAATCAGAAGTACAGTGAAGAGTTTGGATATATGATGCAAGAGCAATATCAGATGTCCATGATGGGAGAGCTGAAGTTCTTCCTCGGTCTTCAAATACGACTTCAACGCAACGGCATCTTCATATCTCAAGAGAAGTATCTCAAAGATTGCCTGAAGAAGTTCGGTATGCAAGACTGCAAAGGCTTCACGACGCCAATGCCAGCCAAACATCATCTGGGTCCTGACGACAATGGTAAAGAGTTCGATCAAAAGGTATACCGCTCCATGATTGGTTCTTTACTTTATCTATGTGCATCTAGGCCAGATATTATGCTTAGTGTTTGCATGTGTTCTCGATTCCAAGCGGCACCAAAGGAGTCGCATCACTTAACTGTGAAGCGAATTCTTTGATATTTGGCTCACACCCCAACTCTAGGATTATGGTATCCAAAGGGCTCAGAGTTTTTTCTGGTTGGATTCTCGGATGCTGATTATGCTGGTGACAAGGTTGATCGCAAGTCTACATCAGGCACATGTCATTTTCTGGGACGATCACTTGTATGTTGGTCTTCAAAGAAGCAGAACAGTGTATCTCTCTCCACTGCTGAATCTGAATACATTGCTGCTGGATCTTGCTGCGCTCAGCTTCTGTGGATGAAGCAAACACTCAAAGACTATGGCATTCATCTAAAGCAAGTGCCACTCTACTGCGACAACGAAAGCGCCATCAAGATTGCCAACAACCCAGTTCAGCACTCGAAGACAAAGCACATTGAAATTCGTCATCACTTTCTCAGAGATCATGTTGTGAAGGAAGATATTGATATCATACACGTCAACACTGAAGAGCAATTGGCAGATATATTCACCAAGCCCTTGGATCAGAAGAGATTTTGCAAGTTACGGTGTGAGCTAAATATGTTGGAATCCTCAAATGTCCTATGATCAGGCACACATCCTAACACTTATGCATATTGATGACTTAGATGTGCAACACAAGAAGTAAAGTATATCTTCAATCAATGAAGACATACACTCTAAGTGTGAATACATTATGTGGAATTTGACTTTGGAGTGCCACGATAATTGTGCGCCGTGTCTGGGTCTAATACTTCCTATACGGTGGGTAACGCCACCACCAAAGGTTCTGTTTGAAGTGTTTCACTCATGGCGTTACATTTGCTATGTCTTCACATTTGGTTTGGCTTCAATCTCAACATGTCTTCATGATTATCTTCGCTATGTTGATTATATATATATATATACACTAGTGTTCTGTCCTCTACAGCATTCACTTATAGCTATGTCTTCTTTGTTGAATCTTTTGAACTAAGTGAATGTGATTGGACCCTAACCTCTCTATGCTTTCTATCTCAAACTCTATCTCTCCAAATCATATGCATTCTATTGAAACTGTCGAATGTCTTCTCTGCGTCCTTGTCAGCGGAAGATACAGAGACAAACATTAAGTCCGTTTTCAATGCTCATTCCTTCACCTGAAACCCGGAGAAGTGGGAACGACCACCCGACAATCCAGGCGTGCGTGGGACGTGGAACAACCCCCGATATGCTGCATGATGGCCACGTGTTCCTTAGATGTGAATCGCCAGGGGAATCTGTGTAATAACACTAAGCCGCCCCTGTCCCTATAAATATACGCCTCACCACAGTCATTATCTCTTCTTCCACTCTCGCACGAACCCTAGCGCCACCGCTAGCCCTCGACGACGCCGGCGACGAAGCGCTTAGCTGCCGCAACCTCTACGACGCCGTCTTCACGCCGACCGCGGACATCGTCTTCTCCGCCGTCGTCGTAGGTGTCCTCCATCGCCAAGTTAGGGCACGGACGATCGAACTGCTCGGCCTCCTCTTCCACTTCGTCTAGCAGTTCTTCGTGTGGTAAATAAAACTTCCTTTTTACGGCCCCTTTGATCCTATAGCTTTGTCACTTTCTACCACAAGCAGTTTCTATTCACACAAGTTGGATCTCTTTCATACTGCATCTCATAATATGCCTAGTATATTCACTTATGCTTCACAAAGTAGTTAGATTCCTCACTTGTACTGATCCATGGATTCGTACAAATCTGGAACCAATTCCTTATCTATGAGTGAATGTCTTCGCACGATGAGGTTAATGTCTTCTAAACTGATTTATCTTCAAAATCTTCTGAGAATGCATATGACCTCTTCCCCTTCCCTCGCACCTTAATGCTGTCACAGGTACATGTCCGTGGGAGAATCCCTTGGTTCTCATAGTCTGCATTCATTTGCAGAATTCTTACAGCATCATATAAATTCTCCCGAAGCCAGTTCCTGTTTGTCCAGCAAGCAAAAGCTTTTGAAGCCTTTGAACGTCTTGAAGCCATTCAGTTTAAAGTTCATGGCTTCAGAGAAATCTGCAAGGAAGGGAGGAAGACAGCGTCGTGGGGGAACATCAAGAGATTTTCCTGATGACCTCTCAGAGCTTTACAAGACCAATCCTGAAGAGGATTATAATCAGCGCAAGACCCGAATCCAGTGGATTCGAAGATATTGGGCAGAACAGTGGTACAAATACAGATTCGTGACCAAGGAATATGCTGAGAAGAGTGCTATCAAAAGTCCTTGGGGTGATATTCTCTTCTGAGGCCTTCCACCCAAGAACAGAGCTGAAGCTATTGCTCGGGGTTTCTATCCGTGTATGGTCCATGGACCTCAGCCTGAAGATGCCGACCCATCATCATTGCTATGGTGTCGTGACGACAATCTCTTCAAGCGCAACTTCCAGCACGCAAAGGCATCGTCCAAGGAAAACAAGAAGTCATTGGGACTCGACTTCAACCCTAGTCCTTCTGCTCCCCGGGCTGACGGCACATGCGATGCAGAACCCAATGTCATCGGTCCTTTCTACAACCTTGATGGCCTCATCACTCACATCTCATTTCAAGGTGCCAAAGTGGATCATTCTGATGATGATGCTAACACTGATGAAGCCCCAGCTCCTACTCCAAAGCTGCATAAGGCAAAGAAGGCTAAAGCTTCAAAGCCTGCCTCTGCACCAAAAATCTCACGGGCAAAGCCACTGGCTACTGCACCTCCTAAAGACAGTGTGCAGTCTGAAGATCTGTCACGCATCTCCAAGCCCCAGAAAGGTAAGATGCCTCTGCCACACACCAGCCAAGAACTGACTGCTGCTGCTATTCTGCGCAATGATGCCATTAATCTGTCCAGTGATGAAGACCTTGCAGATGACGCTCTTGAGTCATCCACGACTTGACGCAAAGAAGAAGCAGAAATCTTCAACAATTTGCCTCTCTTTGACGTGGCAATCATCCACGACTTCATCGATGAGTGGTTTGAAACGCCCAACCTCAGGTTTGAAGACCTGCAACTTCCCATTGGTCTCAGTGTCGCCTTTCATGGTGCCATTGCTTCAGAGCTAGCTCTAGCTCAGCGCATCGTCGAACTGAAGCAGAAGATTGACTTTGAAAAAGCTCAGTTCAAGAAGCATATGGCCCAGCTCAGTGTGCAAGAGGTCAAGAACTTCAAGATCATGCTGCACGAGCTTAAAGAAGCCTTTCTCAAGAAGCGTGAAGAAGCTCAAGGTTCTCGTGAACGCATGAAGAGCCTGGCTGACAAGTGTGTGCAAGCCTACAATGAGGCTGAGAAGCGCAAGGCCCTTGGGCGTCCTGGCATCGACCCCAGGATGGCTGCCAAGAAGAAGAAGAAGCCCGCTGTGGCCGAAACCGACGCACCAAGGCAGGAAGCAGATCCCATTGTCTTCCCAACTAGGATGACTGGCTCGAAGCCAAAGGCCCGGTCCACCACTTCAGAGCTGAAGAAGATGAGGACTGCTGAGGCTGAAGCTAGAAAGAGGAAACATCCTGAAGCCTCTGCTACTGCTCCCTCCAAGAAGAAGCGAAAGACCAAGAAGGAACGGGCTGCTCCCACAGAGCCCTTGATTGTTGAACCCATCTCCATGGTTCGCCCTGACGCTGAACCTCAGGAGCGACAACTGACTGTCCATGAGCCTGCTTTCACAGAGGCTCATGAAGCTGAAGACTTTCCAGCAGCTGATCCCATCGCTGCTGAAGACATTGGTCACCATGACCATGTTGAAGATGATGCAGTTCTTCCTCAGCTCGAGCACCAACAGGTATCATCGCCTGTGCTAACGCACAGCAAACTCATCAGCATTGGTCGTCCTCTGACGCCAATTGCTCAGGATGCATCATGGGCTGATCGCCCACAAGCACAAGAGGAAGATGACTTTGAGGCCCAGCCAACTCCAACTCCAACTCCACAGGCGTCGCCAGCGTTACGCAGGCTTCACAAAGGACCAAGGCCTCCAGTCTCTGAGTCTGAAGCTAAAGCTGCTGAAGACATTCTGGCTGCATCAGCCGATGAAGAAGAAACCCCAAGCGCTGCTACACCCCCATCTCACCAAGAAGCTATTCTCGAGGAGAACGTGACTGTGACCGACCCTCCAGCTCATCAAGTGGAGGTTGAGAATTTTGAGGCTGCCACCGACGCCACTGACGCTGTCATGGCTGAAGCCAATGTGGAGCCTTCACCAACCCAAGCACCAGAAGTCAGTGAAGCCAATGATGCTACTGCTTCTGTTCCTGCGCCTGCTGCTGGTCCTCAGTTTGACTACCATGTTGAGCACAGGCCTCAGGTACAGAAGCCAATCCCCAGATTGCCCAGGTTTCCAGGTCCTGCATCAGCACCTGGATCCTTCAATGTTAATGGCTTCAAAGCAGACAACACTTTCTTCAATAGCTCCAGGAACCCCTACTCAAGGGAAAGAATATCATCTGATCAGTTCTGGAGCTATCCGCAGTGAAGCTATTACTCCTGCATTCTATACAATCAAGGTCGCATCTTCCCACATAAGCGTCTTGACATTGAAGCAATAGCTGGTCTGCCCTGTCTAGAAGAAGCTCTGGATTGCTTCAAAGAGGTTGGATTGCTGCTGTTTGTCACCGACCAAGAGCACTGGAATGAAGAGTTGCTGCTTCAATTCTATGCCACACTTCACATCCATGGATACAACAGAGATCCGAAGACTTGGGTCCTGGAGTGGATGACAGGAAATGTTCATCATGAAGCCAAAGCCTTTGATATCATTGAGCTCACTGGTCTCCCCACTCCTGGCGATCTCTACGAACCTGGCTGTCAGCTTCACAATGAAGCTGTCGAGAGCATCTTTCAGAAGACTGAACCAAACATGAGTCAGATGCTCAGTACGATGAAGCCATTGCCCCAAGATGCTGCATATCCCAAGGAGTTCTTCGTTGAAGACCTTGAGTATCTGCCAAGGACTATTTATCACATCATCAGGCGAACTCTCTGGCCCATCAAAGGACATTCTCCACATGCCAAGCTGGAAGGTGCAATGAAGACTTTGGTCTTCTATATTCTTCATGGAAAATGCTTCAATGCACAAGACTTCTTCATCCGCCAACTTGCTGCATCAGGCTCTGATCTTTTTGGCTTGAAGTTCTACGCTCCCTGGATAATGCGTCTGATTAAACTCCACTCCGCTATCTCATATCAGCCATCTGCTCGCAATCATCGGATCTTTCTGCCTGATGTGGATATGTCTGTTGAAGCCATTTATCCTGAGCCTGCCAAGGAACCTCTAAGTCTTCAGAATGCGGAGCATCAAAGTTTTTCTCAGAACATTGAAGGAGTTGAAGCAGTAACTCGTGTGTATCCTTTGGCGGGAACTACACGTGCACCACATCCTTCTCTTACTGATGCCACCGATAGCACAATTGCCCAACGACCCAAGAAGCGCACTCATATTCTCAACGACCGAGAGCTTCTGGTGGCTCTTCATCAGAAATAGGATAGGCATCATGACTGGTTGAAGTGCCAAATGCAAAGCCTCTTGGTGGATGTTAACCGCATTCGCAATCTTGCCACCAAGAATGCCTTTGTCGCACATGAAACCTCTCGACGCACATGGAAAGGGCTGACGCTTATGTGCTCTGAAGATGATCTTCAAGAGGATGGCTTCTATGAACGCTTCAAGTTTGACTCCACACCTCCTCGAAGGGCAGTGCTGCGATGAACTCCATCTCTTGAAGACTCTGAGTTCTCTTCCTCTGCTACAACTGTGAATGCCAGAGTGATCGAGGATGAAGACGATGCTACTTCACCGCCACCTCCTTCAGCATGCTTCGACACTGCTCCAAGTTCTTATGCACCGCCGTACACCACCGACGACCCTGCTGCTTCACCTACTCTTCATGGGAACGAGTAGATGCTCTATGTCTTCAAACCTTTTTGGTCCTTACTGACAAAAGGGGGAGAAGCATATGAGTTTGATAGTCTTCAAACGGGTCCATATGGGCGGTTGCTTTATATTTTGCTTCGTGTTTACAACTCTCGTTTTGATACATTTGGTTCTTTGAGTTGTAACACTTAAACTCGATGGTCGTCTGCTACTTATTTTCCACTTTGTGATGCGATGATAAATTCCGCATGTGCGACGATAAATTCCACACTTAGATCATTTTGCAGACGTCCATTTTCCATTATGCATGTCATTATCTTCACATACCTTCACATGCATAGTGGATTGTCATCATAAGTTGAAGAGGATCTCCACAAGCACAACCTGCCATGTGCATTTGCATTCCAAAAGAAAATTACTTATATGCACATCTTCAGGGGGAGCCCTCACAGCTTATAAAGACAATTCCCTATCCTCTTACAATTTCACATATTATATTCCCTATTGAAAACTTCAACTAGTTTGTCATCAATCACCAAAAAGGGGGAGATTGTAAGTGCATCTAGTGCCACCCCTAGTTGGTTTTGGAGTATTGACGACAAACCTAGTTGAGGGACTAATGTGTTTGTGAGAATTGCAGGATAACACAGGTAGAAGTCCCTCATTGATTCGGTTTTCCTACCAGAGATGACCCCTAAAAATGTATGAAGACATTGATGTCAAAGTTGGTTTATGAAGATATTCTCATTGAAGACTATGACAAGAGAAGACATCGCATGAAGCCTATGGAGCTCGAAGACTTAGATCTTTCGTGGTTCTGTTTCTTCTTTGTTGAGTCATAGGAACCACCGCACTGTTAAGTGGGGTCCAAGAGAACTAGTCAGAATGACTGAAGTGATGCTTAACCAAAACCTGTTTCTTCGAGTGAAGACTATGAGAGCGAATCTTGTCCAGAGTCGGACAAGTCAGCTTTGCTTGTAGCCCAAGTAAAGTTGTCGTGTGTGTTTGAAATCTGACCGTTGGAACACGTGTCAGTTCCTTAGTGACCCAGGGTCATTTCGGACAAATCAGGTCGGGTTGCCTAGTGGCTATAAATAGCCCACCCCCTACAACCATAAACGGTTGGCTGCTCAGAGTTAGAGTACGGCTTTTGTCGTTTGAGAGCAACCCACCTCGAAGCCTTTGAGAGAGAATTCCTTGCGAGGATAAATCCCTAACCACCCAGAGCCAAAGAATGTTAGGCATCACTTAAGTCTTCTTGTCTGTGTGATCTGAAGACTTATTACACTTGAGGACTGTGAATCCTCCAGCCGGTTAGGCGTCGCGTTCTGAGCATCCAAGAGACATTGTGGATCACCGGTGAACGAAGTCTATGAAGGTTTGGGAGTCTACCTTGAAGACTTACCAGAGTGATTGGGCAAGGTCTATGTGACCTTAGCTCAAGGGGAATACGATGAGGAATGGGTGTCCTGAGCTGCGTGTTCAGGACTGGGTGTCCGGGACTGTGTGTCCTCAGGTTTAAATACCTAGCCGCCCTAACCAGACGTACAGTTGCCACAGCAACTAGAACTGGTCCAACAAATCATTGTCTTCAACGAGTCACTGGTTTCATCCTTCCCTTCCCTTTACTTACTGTTGGTCCTTATGAAGTCATTGTATGATTGCACTATCTTCTGTCTTCACTGAGTGACTGCGTGTTCTGTTTGGCTTCATAATATCTTCCTACCTGATCCTTACTACATTGCTGCTATTAGTCATTGTGCTTTCACTTCATTGAATACTTGACTATGGTTTGCCTAGTGTAGTCTACCTTCCGCTGCATGGTAATAGGTTTATTTCTATCGTTTGTCTTCGAAACATCCACGTTTTGAATAATTTCATAAAAATCGTCTATTCACCCCCTCTAGTCGATATAACGCACTTTCAAATACAAAACTCAATAGAAAACTCATGAGATCCGTTAGTATAAGAAAATAAATCACCACTTTTGGTACTGTTGTGAACTCATTTTTTACTTATATTGGTGTTACTAGCAAAAGTGCATGTGCGTTGCAATGGGAGAAACAAATTATCACCCCTAGCACCCCCATCCATGTTGCCTCTTCTTTTCTTTGTCATCATTGTGGGTCACGATGCCCACTACACGCCGAACGTTCCACCTAAACTTGGAACCAATAAAGAATTTCATTGCCTGCATGGATAGATAAGTGAACGGTCGCGTTTGAGATCCCGGTCAAATCTACATAATCGAATTCTTGAGCCTTGTGTTTGTGTGATCCAGATTTTACATCGTGGTAGTTTAGTACTAGTCCATGAAGGACACAAACAGCCACCAAATTCAACTTTAGTTGAAAACGATCAACACCTTTTTTGCGGATAACACGATCAGCACCAAAAACTATGGATGTTGCGAGTTTGATTCGCAAAAAAACTATTTTTGCCTCATCTCCTAAACGAGGTGGTGGGTTCGATTTGTTGGGCTGGGTCGCATGGACAGGTTGGGATGGCACTATTTTTTTATTGGTGGAATGTTGCGCTGGTGAACGGGGTAGGGGCCAAGTGTCCCAGGACAAACGACTGGGAATAGCCTAGCTCAGTATGAAGAAATGCTATGGACATATGAAATGGGAGGACCAATAATATTATACCTCCATTTATGTAAAAAATAGTATATATGCCCGTGAGTTGCAATGTTAGAAACAATTGACATAAATTTAGTGAGGACTGTATGCGCAAACATAATGTTCAATGTGTTAAAAATTTGGTGCAATCTTAGTAAGGATTATAAGTGCAAGAAAAAATGTCAGGTTGTCTGTTGCAACGAAAGAAAAAAATGTCTTGAATTAGTGAGGATCATGTAGGAAAAGAATGGCACTTCATATTTATTCGTAAGATTAGATATGAATGAGGGCCCATGTCCATCAAAAATTCTGTAATTATCGTATATTTACTTCCCCTCTCTTTCCTTTCTCCTTCCTTCTTTATTTCTCATGCAATTAGTGTCTATTTTATTTCTTTTTCTTTCCTTATATCATCCATGTGACGAATACCATTTGTCGGCCTATTAATTACTCTTGCGATTAGTATGGCATCCACAAAAATTACCGTCTATTGCCTTCCTTTCTCTTTCCTTTCTCCTTCCTTCTTTATGTGTCATGCAATGTCTATATGCCCATGAGTTACAATGGTAGAAACAATTGACATAAATTTAGTGATGACTGTATGCGCAAACATAATGTTCAATGTGTTATAAACTTGGTGCAAGCTTAGTAAGGATAATAAGTGCAAGGAAAAAATGACAGGTTGTCTGTTGCAATGAAAGAAAAAATGTCTTGAATTAGTGAGGATCATGTAGGAAAAGAATGGCACTTCATATTTATTCGTAAGATAAGGTATGAATGAGGGCCCACGTCCTTTAAAAAATCTGTAATTATCGTTCCTTCTTTTTCCTTTCTCCTTCCTTCTTTATTTCTCATGCAATTAGTGTCTATTTTATTTCTTTTTATTTCCTTGTATCATCCATGTGACGAATCCCATTTGTCGGCTTATTAATTACATCTGCAATTAATTTGGCGTCCACAATAATCTCTTTCCTTTCTCCTTCCTTCTTTATTTCCTTTCTTTCTGGCTTCACATAATTGAAGTCTATTTCCTTCCCCTCTTTCCTTTGTCCTTGCCTTTTTATTTCTCATATGCAATGTCTATTTCCTTCCTCTCTCTCCTATTGCTCTACTCCTCATTTGTTCCGTTAAGGAAAAATCTTATTCATGCCATATTCTTTGCTTAATTTCTGAAGCAGCTCCTTGATGCTTGACAACCTAAGGACGTATATAAACTAGTAAAAAATTATGTAGAATAGCAAGGTCGGACTATTTATGAAAAACAACCTCAGCCTGCTCCCCTTGTCCGTCCACTAGGCCGCATCAGTCCGCCTGGCCCAGCGCGCCCGTGCTCATTGCCTCAGCCCGTCTACGCCTCATCTTATATTCTTGAAAGGCCAGACGACTACATTAGCGCACTCATGGGCCTAGCCGGATTGGTCTGCTATGTTGTCGTACACCCGGTAGAGCAGGGATCAAATCCCAGCGCCCACCACTTTTTTCCCTTTTTAAATTTAATTCAAACTGAAAGCGTAAAATCATGGGAAGAAGCGTATTGTGACGATGAACCCGATAAAGTCAATCCGTGCTTTATTATTAATTAGGGAAAGATATCAAATTTATTCGAACTTCTCCATGGTTCATACCCCCCAATACAACCCATTAATTCATCAAAATAAGCAAACAACACATAGAAAACAGAATCTGTCAAAAACGAAAAGTCTGTAGCAATCTGTAAATCTCGAATTAGGACAACATAGGCAATTTGCATATTAATATTCCTCAAAAAGAATAAGTATTTTATCACGCTTCTGTTAAAAACGAAAATTATTTTACTGGACGCAAAAGTTTTTGTTTTTCAGCAAGATCAAATCAACTATCACCGTAAGCCATCCCAATGGTCTTACTTGTCACAAACACTAATTAAAGCATAAAAACATATCTAACGAGAGGCAAGATGAAAAATTTATTGAAAAACAAAACCAAAAAAGCAAGAACAAAAATAAAATTGGGTTGCCTCCCAACAAGCACAATTGTTTAACGCCCCTAGCTAGGCATAATGCAATAGATCTAGGTATTGTTATCTTTGGTATGCAACTCTTAAGTAGCTCTCAAATAGATTCATATGGAAACTTAATTTTCTTTCTAGAAAAGTGTTCCATTCCCTTCCTTAATGGGAATTGAAATCTAATCTTTCCTTATTTCATATCAATAATTGCACCAATCGTTCTAAGGAAAGGTCTACCAACAATAATAGGATGATGACCCACAAGTATAGGGGATCTATCGTAGTACTTTAAATAAGTAAGAGTGTCGAACCTAACGAGGAGCAGAAGGAAATGACATGCAGTTTTCAGCAAGGTATTCTCTGCAAGCACTGAAATTATCGGTGACAGATAGTTGTATGATGAGATAATTCATAACGGGGAACAAGTAAAAAGAGTAAATAAGGTGCAGCAAGGTGGCCCAATCCTTTTTGTACCAAAGGACAATCCTGCATGAACTCTTACATAAAGCAAAGCGCTCCCGAGGACACATGGGAATTACTGTCAAGCTAGTTTTCATCATGCTCATATGATTCGCATTCGTTACTTTGATAATTTGATATGTGGTTGGACCGGTGCTTGTGTAACGCCCTCGATGTGGCTATATCTCCCACGTGTCGAAGCACGACTTAGAGGCATAACTGCATTGAAAGCAATGTCGCAAGTGAGGTAATCTTCACACAACCCATGTAATACATAAGGGAAAGAGATACATAGTTGGCTTACAATCGCCACTTCACACAATACATGAATAAAGCATTACATCATCCAAATACAATAAAGGCCCGACTACGGAGCCAAAATAAAAGAAGACTACCACAAATGCTACACAGATCCCCGATCGTCCCGACTGGGCTCCACTATTGATCAACTAGAATGAAACAACACAAAGGACAAGATCTTCATCGAGCTCCTCCTTGAGCTTGGTTGCGTCACCTGCACGGTTCAACGGCACCTGCAAACTGGTTTTGGAAGTATCTGTGAGTCACGGGGACTCAACAATCTCACACCCTTGCGATCAAGACTATTTAAGCTTATGGGTAAGGTAAAGGTATGAGGTGGAGCTACAGCAAGCGACTAGCATATATGGTGGCTAACCTATTCGCAAAAGAGAGCGAGAAGCGAAGGCAAAAGCACGGTCGGACAACTATGATCAAGAAGTGATCCTAGAACAACCTACGTCAAGCATAACTCCAACACCGTGTTCACTTCCCGGACCCCGCCGAGAAGAGACCATCATGGTTACGCACGCGGTTGATGTATTTTAATTAAGGTCAACTTTAGGTTTTCTACAACCGGACATTAACAAATTCCCATCCGCCCATAACCGCAGGCACGGCTTCTGAAAGTTCATAACCCTGCAGGGGTGTCCCAACTTAGCCCATCACAAGCTCTCATGGTCAACAAAGGATATTCCTTCTAGCGGGAAGACCCGATCAGACTCGGAATCCCGGTTACAAGACATTTCGACAATGGTAAAACAAGACCAGCAAAGCCACCCGAATGTGCCGACAAATCTCGATAGAAGCTGCACATATCTCTTTCTCAGGGCACACCGGATTGTCCAAGGTTCTGGTAGGCCAGCCCAGAGTTGCCCCTGGTGGTCACCCGCAGCTGACAGGTTGGACCAACACTCAGAGGACCACTGGCCCGGGGTTTAATAAAGATGACCCTTGGGCAGGCCTACCCAAGGGAAAGAAAAAGGCTAGGTGGCAAATGGTAAAACCAATGTTGGGCATTGCTGGAGGAGTTTTAAGGCGAACTGTCAAGGGGTTCCCATTATAACCCAACCGCGTAAGGAACGCAAAATCCAGGAACATAACACCGATATGACGGAAACTAGGGCGGCAAGAGTGGAACAAAACACCAGGCATAAGGCCGAGCCTTCCACCCTTTACCAAGTATATAGATGCATTAATTAGATAAGAGATATTGTGATATCCCAACAAGTAAACATGTTCCAACAAGGAACAACATCTCCTGTTCCAACAAGGAACAAACTTCAATCTTCACATGCAACTAACAACGCTATAAGAGGGGCTGAGCAAAGCGGTAACATAGCCAAACAACGGTTTGCTAGGACAAGGTGGGTTAGAGGCTTGGTTCAACAATATGGGAGGCATGATAAGCAAGTGGTAGGTATCGCAACATAGGCATAGCAAAAGAGCGAGCAACTAGCAAGCAAAGATAGAAGTGATTTCGAGGGTATGGTCATCTTGCCTGAAATCCCGCAAGGAAGAAGAACGAGTCCATGAAGAAGACAAACGGACGTAGTCGAACGGGTCCTCTCAAACGCGACGTTATCGGAACTAACCCGAGGAAGCAACACCGGAAAGAAACAAACACCATAGTAAATAACCACCACATAATCATGGAATGATGCACAACCAAGTATGATGAATGTCCGGTTTAAAGAAACATGGCATGGAAAAATGCACAAAACAAACCTACAAATTAAGTGGACCTCAATATGCAACTAGTTGCATATTGATGGAACACCACATGACTTATTTAGTTCTCTCTTGTTTAGGTACTCAACAATATTAAATGTTGGTTAACATGGCAAGAGGTGAAACATAACAAGACTAAACCACCTAAACAATTTAAATGGGGCCGGATATAATAAACAACAAACCCAGTAAATCCCCATATGCATTTATCAATTTGGTGCAACAATTTTAAACATTTAAATGTTATTATCATGATGCGCATGACATGAGCAAGTTTTATGCAATTTTTCTGAAAAAGTTGATAAGAACATTATGAAGCATTGGCCACTATGGTGGAAAGAAAGGGGTGCCACTGAGACGAAACGGAAATGATGTCGCGGCAACATTCCGATGATCCGATAGCTCATGGGGATACCGGTGCAAAAGGAAGTGGTTGTGAGTGTGTCATGCAACAAGATGGGGTGCTCCCGGATACCGGGTTCCCACGGGTAGACGACGGTGTCAAACGAGGGAACAACTAACGTTCACGGGCGAATTACAACAACCCACATGCATCTCATACAACTCTTGCACACGGTCCACGGGTGGTCGTCTCGGGGTTATACCTTCGCAGCGTGCATTATCGGAACGGATCGAGTTCGGCGGTAGGGGTACATGTGTCGAAGGGGAAGTAGTTGTTCATGGGGTCGTCGTGGGAAGTAGCGGTTCACGCGACGGTAGTCGAACTTGACGCTCACGTTACACGGGTCTTCGGCGATGGTTGTCGTACATGGTTCGGAGTGGTACTTGCACCTTCAGACTTGACGAATCCGAGGGCTTCGGGGTTCACCGTTGAACTTGACGAAACCCACGGCGACGGAGAGGTACGCGTCGGACGTAGTCGTTCGGGCGGAGAGCGTCGTCGAACTTGGCATTCTTCGGACTTGCTGGCCTCATCGAAATGAAGGGGTACTTGGTACAATCTGCGTAGTCGTGCACTTGTCGTCGAGGGACTTGATGGTCTTGACAAAACGAAGGGATACTCGGCACAACACTGTTCTTCGGAGGTCGACGGTAGTCAAACTTGACGGTTTTTGTTCATGGGTCTTCAGCGTTGGGAGTCGTTTTAGGCGTCGGGTGACGAAGTACTTCGCGTTCTTAGGATTCCGAAGAAGGCGGTAGAGGTACTTGGCGCTCCGGGTCTTGCGGGGTAGTCGAACTTGACGAATCCGAAGGTGTACTTGGCGAACAACGGTCGTCGTGGTACTCGTTGGTCCACGATGTCGCTCTCATAGGTCTTGGCGTTTCGTTCGGTACTCGTTCGGGCATCCGTGTGGTCTTGTCGGTGGTGTACTTGGTGAAATTCCACGGAGACGGTCTTGGCAGGCAACGAGCAGCAACACGGTGCACCGACGCCGCAACGCAGGCGGGTGCTCGAGATGGACTTGGCGCCGGTCGTCGTCCTCTTGTTCTTGCACAACAAAAACAGGGCCAAAAGGAAAGGCACGGGCAGGAGGATGGTGAAGGATGAAGGGGCCGACATCGGCCTTGGCGCGAAGCAGGGGAGGCCATGGCGTCGGGCAGGGGTTCCCGAGGTGGTGCAGGTGGCCCAAGGCGAGGTGCAGCAGGATAGAGCTCGACGGAGCAAGGTGGTGGAGGTGCTCGACGCGGACCGACTCGATCCGGCCGGATCCGGCGGCTGGGGGTCGGGGATGAGGCCGGAGATGCGAGGATGAGGCGGGTCGACGGGGCGGCACTGCTTGCCCTAGCAGAGGAGGTCGAGGCAGGTGCAGTAGAGCAGGGGCTCGCCGGCAGCAGCCATGGTGGACGGCGGCGCTGAGGCGCAACCGCGTCGGAGTAGGGGCCCATCTCGGTCGTGGCGCGGGCGGAGGGAGGAGCTGGCGAACGGGGAGGATGAGGGGGTCGGCGCTGGTGGAGGGAGTCGAGCGAGGCGGGCTGCGGGGAGAGATGGGATCGAGGCCCCTGGTGCGATGCGCTGCTCTCCTGGCGGCGCGGGGTGCGAGGAAAAGATCGGGAGGGAGAGGTTACGGCCGGGCCTAGGGTTAGGTTAGGTGAGGCCAGGTGGGCTTGCCGCAAATGGGCCGGCCTGGCTGCGGAGATTGGGCGGCCCAGGTGCTAGATAGCCTAGGGATGAGGCAGGGCGCGGCTGCACCTAGGGATGGACCCTAGAGGCCAGCCTGTTGGGCTCTCTCCTCTCTCTCCCTCAATTTCCTTTAACAAAAAGTAAAGAGAGGAGAAAAATGGAAAAAGAGGGGTTAGAGAAAACATTTGGGCATGCGATTAAATCTCCCGGACTCATAAAAATGAGTTCGTTCTGAGAAAATGCATTTGGCACCGCTTGGAAGGATTGCATTCAAACACTTTTGAATGTGATTCAAATAAGATTGAATTAACAAAACATTTTTGGAGAATCCAAAAATGTTCGGAATTTTTGTGGAGATCGGGAAAGCGATGAAAGAGGAAAAAATATATGGGCAAAGTTTGAGGTCAAGATGTGAGATAACAAAGGCCTGGGGAATTACTTGTAAGTGTGTTTTGGTGATTCCAAATTAATGGAATATTTATAATAGCTCCCTAAATATTAGGCGGATATGTTATAAAGAGAAGTCACTCTTCCCTCAATTTAAATGGATGGAAGATCCACACAATTTATTTAGTTGAGATGCAAAAGATTTATGACATGATATGAGATGCATGACACGCAAGCAAAGATAAGGCAACAACAGCGAATAACTGGAGGACACCTGGCACATCGGTCTCGGGGCGCTACAACACTCCACCACTATGAGAGGACCTCGTCCCGAGATCTAGAATGGCACCGGAGGGACAAAACGGGAGAGAAAGAGAAGAGGTAAAACTAAGTTGCTTCTTTGACAAACGAGTGAGACCAAAGAACCTTGAAAAGGTTAAACCATTTTGAGAAAAGAATACGACGGAGATGAACGAAGTTGAAAACACTCCATTTGAAAAGAGGAACAAGGGAGAACAACTTCGGGCATCACTTCAATTGAAAAGAGATGCAAGACTTGATAAAACGAAAGAGCTTGAGCAAAAGGACACAACACTCCGGTTAAATGGATAAACCAAGAAAAAAACACGATCCTGACAAAACGAAAAGATGGGTTGAAGAGAGCAACATCACAATGCCTCCGGAATGAAAGAATAGAAGATAGATAATTGAGATACGAGAATGGAGAAGAAAAAGGCAACTTCTACTGCAAGAGAGCCTGAAAAGGCATCCTTAGGAGAAAGGTCGAACGGAGTTGTTGGAAAACCAACAACGAAAAGGATAAGCTTGATATGGTCTTATGGAATACATCTCAAATTATGAGGTGACAACCTGCCACTCACGGGAAAAAGAATTGGATTGGTAAGAACAAGGAGACGAGAAGCTATCTCACCGGGAGGATAAAAGAAGAAGTTGGATCATTGATAAATACCATAAGAGCGACAATCCTTAAAGGAAAGCTTTATGTGAAAAATAGCCCAAGATAACTCCAATGAAGAGATTGTTGGATTTAAAATATCTCATTCTTAACAACATGTGAATCATGAAACCTGAACTCAAATTATCAAGAATGACATAACACCACCTTAAAAGATAAGAGGGGAAAACAATTGCACTCTGGATTACAAGAAGAAGAATGCTTGAACTCCTCTGAAAAGAATCTTGATGAACACTTCGAGAAGAAATTGAATCCTTGATCAACCATCATGTAAAGCCTCCTTGAAGAACTCCGATAAGAAAAGAATGAACAACCCAAATGAAGGATAAAAGAATAAGGTTGAATCCTTGCAATGATTTAAAAGAACCTCCGTGGTGATGTAATTGCGAGAGCTAGGAACTCCGGGAGAAGAAAAGATAAAACATCTCGAACCAAGAATGTGATATGATGCACCTCCGAAATAAGACATTGAATCACTTGGAAGAAACAAGAATAAGAATTACATTATGCTTATCCTTCATCAATTTAAATGGATGACGAGCAAACGGATTTGGCATATTACTTATTCCCGAAGAAAGGATTAGAATAGATATAGCGCAACTTGAGAATGTCTTCGATGATCCACCGGTAGGATGACATAACGGATGAATTGATACAAAAATAAAGGAAGCAAAATCTTGAACGAACCACCGTAAGAAAATGAACGAAGTAAAGGGATGAATCACCGGTAAGAATTGTGAAATGAATGAAGATACTTGAGACAATCTATATACATGAGAACGAAGAGATTACGAGCTGATTAGAGAATCCTAGATTTAAGCACCGGTATGATTTAGAGTATGAGAGCTAAAAGCTGGAATGAATAAACCGAAATGATGGCCTTCAGAGAAACAAACTGTAAGGCTCCTGAATTGCTCCGGATGGGTGAAAGAATTCTCACAATCGAAAATAATTAAGGGAGGATGGCAACAAGCTATAATCACGAATCTTGAAGAGAATGGAGTAAGATTTAAAGGAAAAATTGTTCTTCGGTCTTCAAATGTTGAGAATGACGATGAGAGACACCACCATGAATTATTGAGGCACACTAGAATGAAGAATGGAAAAGTTGGGCCAACAATGAAAAGAATTTGAAAGATCTTCGAGAAAGACATTTGACTGATGATAAATCATTCTTACGTCAAACTTCGAAAAGAAATTTGAGGATAGCTCCGGGAAAAAAGAGGAGTCTGTTGAATGATCTAAGAGAGAAAGCACCGGTAAGATTTAAATGGCTAGAATGAGATAACAACCTCGAAATAGGTTGAACTGATCTTGAAAGACAAGACGAGCCTTCTGAGATATCTTCAGCACTCCCGAACAAATGAATAGCGAGAAGTGAATTATTATGAGGTGCACCGGTATGAGAAGGTATTTGAAACGAGGAAAAAGGGATGTGAGATCAACACCGAAAGCTTGATTTGAATCCACCGGAGAAGAAAACGAGTGAAGAGTGACGAATTTGAAGCTCCGTTAGAATCTTCATGAGAATCACCGGGTAAGAACATGAAGGAAAAGAATGGAGAGACTTCACATGAATAAAAGGATACTTGATTAAGAAATCTGAGTCCTTGAAGAAACAAGGGTGAGCGGGTGGGGAAACAAAGGCAACTTGAAGACGGATGAAGCAAACACCGTAGAGAAAAACTGATAATTGATCTTGCGGATGTTGAAATGAACGAATCCACTTGAAGAGGAACACGCCGGTAGAAAAGGATTGACATGACAATCTCGATTATCAAGAAGGATTAGTATTCACATAGGAACATGAGAACATCGTTTAGAGAAGGTATGGAATCAACATTTGACTTTGAAGCAACTCGAATACCACAACTCAAAACAAAACAAAGGATTAACTTGCAAAATAAGCCGGAACAAACATATGATAGAGATTTCGTCTGAAGTTTTCGTGGTGGGGCCTACACGGGCTCGATCGTACAACACCATCATGTACAAGGCAGTGCACATGACATACAAAGCGTCCCTGAGGGAGTCCTGGATTAGGGGGTGTTCGGGTAGCCGGACTATACCTTCAGCCGGACTCCAGGACTATGAAGATACAAGATTGAAGACTTCGTCCCGTGTCCGGATGGGACTTTCCTTGGCGTGGAAGGCAAGCTTGGCGATGCGAATATTCAAGATCTCCTACCATTGTAACCGACTCTGTGTAACCCTAACCCTATCCGGTGTCTATATAAACCGGAGGGTTGTAGTCCGTAGGCAATCAACTCCATACACAACAATCATACCATAGGCTAGCTTCTAGGGTTTAGCCTCCTTGATCTCGTGGTAGATCTACTCTTGTACTACCCATATCATCAATATTAATCAAGCAGGAGTAGGGTATTACCTCCATCGAGAGGGCCCGAACCTGGGTAAAAACATCGTGTCCCTTGTCTCCTGTTACCATCCGGCCTTGACGCACAGTTCGGGACCCCCTACCCGAGATCCGCCGGTTTTGACACCGACATTGGTGCTTTCATTGAGAGTTCCTCTGTGTCGTCGCCTTTAGGCCCGATGGCTCCTTTGATCATCAACAACGATGCGGTCCAGGGTGAGACTTTGCTCCCCGGACAGATCTTCGTCTTCGGCGGCTTCGCTCTGCGGGCCAATTCGCTCGGCCACCTTAAGCAGATCGAAAGCTACGCCCCTGGCCATCAGGTCAGGTTTGGAAGCCTAAACTACACGGCTGACATCCACGGGGACTTGATCTTCGACGGATTTGAGCCACAGCCAAGCGTGCCGCACTATCTCGATGGGCATGATATAGCTCTGCCGCCGAACAGCGCCTTGGAGGCCGCACACGCATCGGTTCCGACCCCTAACTCGGAGCCTATTGCGCCAATCGAGGATGAATGGTTGGACGTCACCTCAGGGGCTGCGATCTCAGAGGCGATCGAGCTGAACTCCAGCCCCGCACTCCGCATGGCCCGTGACTCCGAGGAGCCGGATTCCTCTCCGAACTCCGAGCCCCCCGCGCCCCTGCCAATCGAATCCGATTGGGCGCCGATAATGGAGTTCACCGCCGCGGACATCTTTCAGCACTCGCCCTTCGGCGACATCCTGAATTCTCTAAAGTCTCTCTCTTTATCAGGAGAGCCCTGGCCGGACTACGGTCAGCAAGGTTGGGATACGGACGATGAAGAAATTCAAAACCCACCCACCACCCACTTCGTAGCCACTATCGACGACTTAACCGACATGCTTGACTTCGACTCCGAAGACATCGACGGCATGGACGACGATGCAGGAGACGAACAAGAACCAGCACCTGTAGGGCGCTGGAAGGCCACCTCGTCATATGACATATATATGGTGAATACTCCAAAAGATGGAGATGGCGATGGAACAGTGGGGGATGACGCCCCCAAGAAACAGCCAAAGCGCCGGCGTCAGCGGCGCCGCTCTAAATCCCGCCAAAGCAAAAACGGTGATTCCGGCACGGGAGATAATACTACCCCGGATAGCACCGAAGAACACCCACCTCAGCAAGATTCGGCACAGGAAGATGGAGAAGCCAGCCCTCATGAGAGAGCGGCAGACCGAGAGGTCGAGGATGATAACTATACGCCTCCCTCTGAAGACGAGGCAAGCCTCGATGACGACGAATTCGTCATACCATCAGACCCCGCCGAACAAGAGCGTTTTAAACACAGGCTTTTAGCCATGGCAAGCAGCCTCAAGAAAAAGCAGCAACAGCTTAGAGCTGCCCAAGATTTGCTAGCTGACAGATGGACCGAAGTCCTTGCGGCCGAAGAGTATGAACTCGAACGCCCCTCCAAGAGTTACCCGAAGCGCAGGAAGCTACCCCGATCAGAGGAGGAAGCACCTACATCACCAGTGCATGACATGGCAGACCGGCCACCTCGCGGCCGCGACAGAGAGGCCTCTCGGCCCTCCACCCAAGCCATGCCCCGACGCCGCTCAACTAAGGCACGGGAAAATGCGCCCGACCTGCGAGACATACTGGAGGATAAGGAAAGACAAACAAGATCGATCTACGGATCGGGCAGGCGCCCTACGGCATGTGACAATGATCCTCACTCCGGATACAACAAATCCGGCCAGGCCGAACACAACAGACATAGCTCTTCCGAGCTGCGTCATGATATAGCCCAGTACAGAGGCGCCGCACACCCGCTATGCTTCACGAATGAAGTAATGGATCATAAAATCCCAGAGGGTTTCAAACCCGTAAACATCGAATCATACGATGGCACAACAGATCCGGCGGTATGGATCGAGGATTATCTCCTTCACATCCACATGGCACGCGGCGATGATCTACACGCCATCAAATACCTCCCACCAAAACTTAAAGGACCGGCCCGGCATTGGCTTAACAGCTTGCCAGCAGACTCAATCGGTTCTTGGGAAGACCTGGAAGCCGCATTCCTCGACAACTTCCAGGGCACTTACGTGCGAGCGCCCGATGCCAACGGCTTAAGCCACATAATTCAAGAGCCAGAGGAATCGGCCAGACAATTCTGGACACGGTTCCCAACAAAGAAAAACCAGATAGTCGACTGTCCGGACGCAGAGGCCCTAGCAGCCTTCAAGCATAACATCCGCGACGAGTGGCTTGCCCGGCACCTGGGACAGGAAAAGCCGAAATCTATGGAAGCCCTCACGACACTCATGACCCGCTTTTGCGCGGGAGAAGACAGCTGGCTATCTCGCAGTAACAACTTATCAAAGAACCCTGGTAATTCGGATACCAAGGACAAAAGTGGCAGGACACGTCAGAATAAGCAAAAACGCCACGTTAATAGCGACAACAATGAAGACACGGCAGTCAATGCCGGATTCAAAGGCTATAAATCCGGTCAGCGGAAAAAGCCATTCAAAAAGAATACGCAGGGCCCGTCCAGTTTGGACCGAATAATCGATCGCTTGTGCCAGATACATGGCACCCCCGAAAGGCCAGCCAATCACACTAACAGGGATTGTTGGGTGTTCAAGCAGGCAGGCAAGTTAAGGGCCGAAAACAGAGACAAGGGGCTGCACAGCGATGACGAGGAGCCCAAGCCGCCGAACAACAATGGACAGAAGGGCTTTCCCCCACAAGTGCGGATGGTGAACATGATATACGCAACCCACATTCCCAAGCGGGAGCGGAAGCGTGCGCTACGGGACGTATACGCGATGGAGCCAGTCGCCCCAAAGTTCAACCCATGGTCCTCCTGCCCGATCACTTTTGATCGAAGGGACCATCCCACTAGCATCCGTCATGGCGGCTTCGCCGCACTGGTTCTCGACCCAATCATCGACGGATTTCATCTCACAAGAGTCCTCATGGACGGCGGCAGTAGCCTGAACCTGCTTTATCAGGTTACAGTGCGGAAAATGGGCATAGTCCTCTCAAGGATTAAGCCCATAAGAACGACCTTTAAAGGCATTATACCAGGTGTAGAAGCCAACTGTACAGGCTCAGTAACACTTGACGTGGTCTTCGGATCCCCGGACAATTTCCAAAGCGAAGAGTTAATCTTCGATATAGTCCCGTTTCACAGTGGCTATCACGCCCTGCTCGGACGAACCGCATTCGCAAAGTTCAATGCGGTGCCGCACTACGCATATCTCAAGCTCAAGATGCCAGGCCCTCGAGGAGTAATTACGATCAATGGGAACACCGAACGCTCCCTCCGTATGGAGGAGCATACGGCGGCTCTCGCAGCGGAGGTACAAAGTAGCCTTCTCAGGCAATTCTCCAGTCCGGCCATTAAAAAGACAGACACTGCCAAGCGCGCCCGGAGTAACCCACAGCAGGACCGCCTGGCACACTCTGAGCAAGCGTAGCAATGCGGCCCCAACCCCAGCTTTTGCGACATAGCGAAACCAGTACCTTGCGTACATAACTACGCCCTTGAAATACCATGGGCACAGGGGAAGGGGCACAATAATGGCACGCCCAAAATACAGCTTAAAACGTACTAGGGGCTGCCGGATTCTTTTTTTAATTTTTTCTTACTTTCAGGACTCCATACTTCGGACGACCTATTCGGCAATTCGACTGCCGCACAAACGATGCAAGATCCAGGGAGGCAGACAAGCCATGCCGCATTATGGAACTCCCAGGTGGTCTCTGTTTCGAGCGGTATACCTGTTTTGAATACAATTCCGCGGCCTGCCCCTGATCAGGACATGTTAAATAGTCCAATATCTTTTTGCTTATCGCACTACTTGTATCGTTCGGCTTTGATAAATAGCCTCTCTATAAACAATGCATAGCTTTTTGTCTATTTTTTGCATTATCCTCTTTTCATATATATGTTTATTAAATGACATGATCGCACCCGTACACCATGGTACGGCAAACACGCCAGGGGCTTCAGTACCCCTCATTATGGTGTGAGAAGTCCGTACACTTTCACAAGTGCGGAACCCCGAACTTATAGCACTATATGCATCGGCTCCGAATCATGATTTGGGTCAATAGTTGGGTTTGCCCGGCTCCTATGTTTTGGTGCCTTACGTTCCGCTATATCGGCTAAGGTAGCACTAGGAGAACCACTGCGATTGTGCCCCGGTTCAGCTGGGTTAAGCACCTTAGTGGAGAAAGCTAAAACTGACTGTCATGATGAGGCGAGAGACCGATCGCTGTTCGAGAGGTTTTTCAAGTCCCTAAAGACTTATGCTGCTTCGAGCGAGGAGCTGGCTTTGTCCGGCCAAGGCGTGGATAGCGCCCCGAACTCGGTCTTCCGAACTAGGGGCTTCGCCGAAATTTAAAATTATAAAGTTCTATGGCTAAGTGAGAGTGTTCAAGCATTATAGTCCGATTGCCTGGTTCGTTGTGCTGAGCGCCTCCCTCGAAGGACCCAACCATGGAAAAAAGAGCGCTCAAGTTTATCCCGAACACCCCAGCACTAGTGGCATGGGGGCAGAAGCTGACGAGTGGCCATCTCTCAATTTTTGATAAACGGCCGCACAGAAAATAATATTTTAAATTCAACAAGCATTTCTTAGCGCATATGAACAAGTTTTCAGCGCACAGGATAAACACGAGCGAGTTCATTCAAAAATTACATCCTTGGTACATTCATCCGCCACAAGGCGGGCACCCGCAAGAACATCCTTATAGTAGTTCTCGGGCTTGCGATGCTCCTTCCCCGGCGGCGGCCCGTCCCTCACAAGCTTTTCACCGTCTAGCTTACCCCAGTGCACCTTTGCACGGGCAAGGGCCCAACGGGCACCTTCGATGCAGACGGAGCGCTTGATGACCTCGAGCCTTGGACAGGCCTCCACCAGCCGTCGCACCAGCCCAAAGTAGCTCCCAGGTAGGGCCTCTCCGGGCCACAGCCGAACTATGAAGCCCTTCATGGCCTGTTCGGCCGCCTTGTGGAGCTCGACCAGCTGTTTCAGCTGGTCGCTCAAGGGCACAGGGTGTCCGGCCTCAGCATACTGAGACCAGAACACCTTCTCCGTCGAGCTGCCCTCTTCAGCTCGATAGAATGCGGCGGCGTCGGATACGCTGCGGGGAAGATCTGCGAATGCCCCTGGAGAGCTCCGGATTCGGGTAAGTAACAAGTAGTTTACTTTTATATTTCTGCTTTGCATAAAGAATGCCTTACCCGCTGCAATCTTCTTCATCTCCTCCAACTCTTGGAGGGCCTTTTGGGCTTCGGCCTTGGCAGACTTGGCAGTCTCCAGGGCCGCCGCGAGCTCGGATGCTTGCGTCTTTGACTCAAGCTCCAAACTCTCATGTTTTTTCATGAGAGCCTGAAGCTCTTGCTACACCTCGCCGACCTGGGCCTCAAGTTTCTCTCGCTCGGTGCACTTCGCGGCCGCTTTCTTTTCGACCTCGAACAACGCCTGCTTGAGGGTCGCCACCTCAGTCGTGGCCCCTACAATAAGCAGTACAATCCTGTTATTTTTTGCAATCACGTCTTTTTATAGGCACTTTTTCTGTAAGGTATTTTCTTACCTTCTTTCTCCTCGAGCTGCCGTTTGGCAAAGCCGAGCTCTTGCTCGGTCCGCTCGAGGCCCTGTTACAGGGCACCCACCTCCGCAGTCAGTGCGGCGGTGGCTAGCAGCGAAGCCTGCATACGCATATTGACTCTTTGTTGTTAGACTCCTGCGAAATTTAATATATCCTCTATTCGGCTTTTCTTTCCGAACGCCAAACAGAGCATCAGGGGCTACTGTCTATGCGGTTATATTTTTACATATTTTTTACTTACCTCGAAGCCTGTTAGGAGGCTAGCGCAAGCTTCACTCAGTCCGCTCTTGGCGGACCGAACCTTTTGGATCACCGTACTCATAATAGTACGGTGCTCCTCGTCGATGGAGGCGCCGTCAAGCACCTCCAGCAGATTGTCCGGCACCTCCGGTTGGACGGAGGCCGCCAGCTCAGAAGGCTTGCTCCTCTTGGAAGGAGTTCGCCTACCACGGTCCGGAACCGTTGAAGATTCCGGCGCGGTGTTCGGCACAAAGCCGGACTTGGAGCCCTGGGGGGTCTTGTCCCCTTTACTCCTGGGGTCCGGGAGGTCGCCTTGCGGCTCCTCCAGGACCACCTCCTCCTGCCCCGAAGCTCATTGCGACGCCACTTCAGTGTCGTCCGCAGTGCAGGGGGAGACAGCGGGCGGAACTGAGTTCATGTCCGATGAATCCAGGGAGCCGCTCGACGACTCCTTGAGTTCGGCCCGGGGTGGGCTGCATAATTATGTTCGACATTAGGGAAAGCTGTGCAACAAAGGAACATCATGAGTTATTCTGATATCTGAACTTACGATTTCGCCGGACGCTTGGCCCTGTTTGTCCACTCCTCTTTGCCCTCTTCGGCGTTGGGGGCGTAGTCCGGCGGAGGGGTCTTCCTTTTCCTAGACCCCTCGGCCTCCCCCGTTGGGGTGGCCTTCCTCTTCTCTCCTCCCTCCGCTGGGGGGGGGAGAGTTTTCTTCTTCCTCCTCCTTGTTTTCGCGGGAGGAGGGCGTCTCGGACTCGTCAGATGACGAGTCCGACACCACCACGTTGCGGGCACTCTTTCGAGTCCCCGTGGTCTTCTTCTTCTTGGCCTTCTTCTTTGGCACCACATAAGGCGCCGGAACCAGCAGCTTCGCTAGTAGAGCTGGGGCTGGGTCTTCGGGCAGCGGAGCCGGACAGTTAATCGGTCCGGATATCGCCCGCCAAGCCTATCAAAGGTAAGGGAGTTTAGATCCCGCATAGAGTCAAACTATGAAAAAACTTAACATCCTGTAAAAGGTGAAAATAGCTTACCTCGCTAGCATGACGCTGCGAGCTGTATCCGCGGTCCTCGGAAGCGGATGCGGGAGCCTCGGCACCTTTGATTAGCGCCTTCCAGACGTCTTCATACGTCGTGTCGACGAGCCTGTTAAGGGTTCGGTGCTGTGGCAGGTTGAACTCCCACAGAGTAAAGTCCCGTTGTTGACACGGGAGGATTCGGCGAACGAGCATGACCTGGACTACATTTACAAGCCTGATTGGCTTGTTTACCAGGGACTGGATGCATGTCTTCAGTCCGGTCACCTCTTCCTCGTTACCCCACGATAGGCCCGTCTCTTTCCAGGACATGAGCCACGTGGGGGGTCCGGATCGGAACTCGGGGGCTGCGATCCATTTCGGATCGCGTGGCTCGGTGATGTAAAACCACCCGGCTTGCCACCCCTTTAGGGTCTCTATGAAGGAGCCCTCGAACCACAGGACGTTGGCAATCTTGCCCGCCATGGCGCCTCCGCACTCCGCCTGGCTGCTGCACACCACCTTGGGCTTGACGTTGAAGGTCTTGAGCCAGAGGCCGAAATGGGGGCGGATGCGGAGGAAAGCCTCGCACACGAGGATAAACGCCGAGATGTTGAGGACGAAGTTCGGGACCAGATCGTGGAAATCCAGGCCATAGTAGAACATGAGCCCCCGAACAAATGGGTGGAGTGGGAAACCCAGTCCATGGAGGAAGTGGGGGAGAAATACTACCCTCTCATGGGGCCTTGGGGTGGGGAGAAGCTGCCCCTCTTCGGGAAGCCGGTGCGCGATGTCCTTGGACAGGTATCCGGCCTTCCTTAGCTTTTTGACTTTGCCCTCCGTGACGGAGGAGACCATCCATTTGCCTCACGCTCCGGACATTGCTGGAGAAGGTTGAGGTAGGAAGTGCGGCCTTGGGCGCTGGAGCTCGGGTGCGCAGGAGATGGATAGGCAAAGGAGGAAGAAGGCGTAGGTAAAAAGGTGGATCCTTGTCCCCTTATATGGGCGGATGCGATTGTGCGTCCCCACCTGCCTAGTAAAACTCGCTTGCCTCCCAAGCGCTGTGATAAGTGGCGCGGTTGGGTTACCCACGTCCGTATTGATGAGAATCCCGTAAAAGGGGGTACACGATCTCTGCTTTGACAAGACGTGCCAAGGAAACCGCCTCGCAAAACATGCTGAGGTGGAAAAGTGAAAACAATTCGAGCGAAGGACTTGGCTGTAGTGTGATGACGCACTGCGGAATACGTCAGCAGATTTGATTTGTGTTAATATTATTCTCTCTATGGCAATATGTGGAAGCTTATTTTGCAGAGCCGGACACTACTCTTGGTGTTTACAATCTTCTATGAAGGACTTGGAGGAGGAACCCGCCTTGCAATGCCGAAGACAATTTGCGCACCGGACTCGTCGTCATTGAAGCTTGGTTCAGGGGCTACTGAGGGAGTCCTGGATTAGGGGGTGTTCGGGTAGCCGGACTATACCTTCAGCCGGACTCCTGGACTATGAAGATACAAGATTGAAGACTTCGTCCCGTGTCCGGATGGGACTTTCCTTGGCGTGGAAGGAAAGCTTGGCGATGCGGATATTCAAGATCTCCTACCATTGTAACCGACTCTGTGTAACCCTAACCCTATCCGGTGTCTATATAAACCGGAGGGTTGTAGTCCGTAGGCAAACAACTCCATACACAACAATCATACCATAGGCTAGCTTCTAGGGTTTAGCCTCCTTGATCTCATGGTAGATCTACTCTTGTACTACCCATATCATCAATATTAATCAAGCAGGAGTAGGGTATTACCTCCATCGAGAGGGCCCGAACCTGGGTAAAAAACATCGTGTCCCTTGTCTCCTGTTACCATCCGGCCTTGACGCACAGTTCGGGACCCCCTACCCGAGATCCGCCGGTTTTGACACCGACAGTCCCCGAGTTGGCATAGCCAAGGACTCTTTAAGACACAACGAGACCACTGTAAAACCGACCGTGGATAGGCGGACCACTAGACGTCGAACCCCAATTTCATATCATACATCTGTCGGAAAGATATCCTAAGATCTACTTGAATTCCCACTTATAAACTCCCGAAATTTTCCGGTTATGCAATCAGGTGTTGGGGATACAGGGGAAGCATAATACTCACCCAAATCTAGCAAATCCTACATCCAGCTGTATCCATCCTTCAACACATAACCAAGAAACCTTCGGAAATCATTTACCTCAACCTTCGAAAAGCATCTGTTATACGAGTTATGGCAATACTCCCGAACTCCCGCCCCAGTACTGGGTGGCGTCGAGGTTATCTCACCAACAACTGCATAAAATAGATTTTCGATGTCGGTGAAACTAATCTCAGGTATTCCAGAACTGGAACGATAAAATTGTGATGACAACACCTCGGAGCTCAACTCCCCGGGACACTACCACAACCCCTAAATGACAGGAGGCACCAAGAACAATGTTCTCGTCACAAAACCATCAGAACGATTCCAAGATACCCGCGTGATCCTAAAAAAGATTTTACTGAAATTTGAGAAGAGAAGATTCAAAACTCTATGTCAGGATGCCTCACCAGAGCGACGAGGGGACTGAGGAGTAAAAAGAATTCCTAACTCTCCGATATATATAATCCTAAATGTAGCGACCAGACCTCAAACGGTCTGATCTCTGTGCTCCGGTGTCATCCCTGGATTAGTAATGCTGACACCACACAGTACTTGGAGGATTTATAGCAGAGTAGCAATCACACACTTATTACATCTAGTGTCTCCATAGAGAACTTATTACAATAAATATGGCTTAAGGCCATCTAATAACGATAACAGCGGAAGGCTTGGAAGATAAGTGAGTCCATCAACTCCAACGGCATCACTGAGTATAGAACCACGACCTAAAAACTCCTTAATCGTCGTCTGAAAAGTCTGCAACATTAACGTTGCAGCCCGAAACGGGTGAGCACATGGAATATGCTGGCAATGTAACACATAGAGAGTAATGGAATGAAACAGCTATACTATATGCATATTTGGCTAGCGGAAAGCTCTATGGTTATAGTTTTGCGTAAAGCCAATTTTCCCTACTTCAAAGGAATAAATTTATTTAACTATCATGGTAGTTGTTAAACATTGAGAATGGTTGACAGCATTCTCAATCCCAATTAAGCATCAACATTAAAACCCAACAATATTAATTTAGAGTAACATGTTGAGATTCACATGAAAATCCAAGTACTAGATACTCAAGATGTCCATAACCGGGGACACGGCTAATCATGATTAGTTTATTACACTCTGCAGAGGTTTACGCACTTTTCCCCACAAGACTCGATCTCCTCTGTTGGATATCTCGCACTGCACGGTGTTTCAGAAACGGATGACCGAGACATAGTCTTTCAGAAGCGCTAGCACCTTACGATCGGGTAGACCGTACGACCTACATCCCCTACATCTGCTAGTCTACCACTGTAAGAGTTCGCACGACTTAGTCAACTATGCTAGAGCCCATAATAGCTTGTGGCTGTACACGGAAGTTTCTAGCATGAATAATCTCATGATCCCTTTGAGCCTGGGTGGCGGTCCATAAAAAACAGGCAAGTCCTGGAATACCCAGGTGCCTCAATCCACCCAGATGTGTGTTTAAGTTGCCACCTTAGATAAACCATTAATTAACAATCTCACATGTGTCATGGATATTACTCACCCAATCCACGTCTACTAGCATAGCATGGCATACTAAGCAAACGCAGAAGTAACTCCCAAAGGTTTGATAATAACAGGTAATAGGTACTACCTCATCTACTTCCCATCCCACAATTTAATTAGATCCTAATCATGCAATGTGTGAGGATTGATCTAATGCAATAAAACTGGGTAGTAGGAAAGGTATGATCAAAGTGTTACTTGCCTTGCTGATGATCCGCGAAACCTAATGATTCGAAGTAATAGGCGACGCACTCCGGGTATTCTATCACAGACAATCAAACAAGCATACAATAAGTACTCATCTAATGCATGGGTAAAACTCAAATAAGAGATCTAACCAGAAGGTTCAACTTAAGAACTCCGGTTGGCAAAAAGAATCAAATCGAACGAAGCAACGAAAGTCAAACGGCGAAAGAAAACAACTTCGTTCTAGTAATCTGGATCTAGGGAAATTTTTACAGTAGCAAAATCTTGTTTAAGTTGCTTAAATGGATAGAGGGTTTCGAGACGAAACTCTAGGCGCTTGAATCGCCTGATTCCGATAAACGAGCGAAAAGTTATACTAAAACGAAAATCGGATGAGGAATCGCGATCAGAAAAATTGCGGATTTAATCCGAGAAAAAGAAAAACGATGAACGCTCGCTAGAACGAACGAACGAACGGACGAACGCTCGCTATTTAAATAAACCGGAAAACCCGATCTATTTAAAAAAACTAAATCTAAAAAACCCGATGAAAACCGATCTTTTTTTTAAACGATGGCACGGAAGTCGAGGCGGCGGCGAACCTCGGCGGCGGAAACCGGCGGGCGGTGGCGGCTGCGGCGGCGGGTGGCGGCTGGGACGGGGTCGGGCGGATGGGCTAGGGTTTCCCCCTGGTGGGCTGCCCCTTCTTATATACCCTAGTCGGGCCGGAGTCCTAGTCGGACAAGGCCCGTTAGGTCGGTTCGTTTTTTTATATATAATTCCGCTCGGAAGAAAAATAAAAAGAAATACTAAACAGACTCCAAAAATTCCGAAATAAATTTTCACGGGCTTCTAAAATCAAGCCACACAAGGTGAACATTTATTTGGGACCTAAGTGCAATTTTGAAAAACGCACATTTTTCCTAAATTCAAATAAAACACCGAAAAACTCCGAAATAAAATCTTATTTGATTTTATTATCAAATCCTCATTATTTCTTTATTTTGGGAAAGTCATTTTATTCCCTCTCTCATATTTTTGTAATAGAAATAATTGATGATAAAATAAATAAAATCAAATGATCCTATTCTCAAAATTTGAGAAAACTCAAATATGAAAATAACGAAATCCCCAACTCTCTCCGTGGGTCATTGAGTTGCGTAGAATTTCTAGGATCAACCAAAATGCAAAATAAAATATGATATGCATTGATGATCTAATATATAACATTCCAAATTGAAAATTTGGGATGTTACAAACCTACCCCCCTTAAGATGAATCTCGCCCTCGAGATTCGGGTTGGCTAGAAAATAGGTGAGGGTGGTCTTTGAGCAAGTCTTCCTCTCGCTCCCAGGTGGCTTCATCCTCTGTGTGGTGGCTCCACTGAACTTTGCAAAACTTGATAACCTTGTTGCGGGTAACTCGGCTGGCAAATTCGAGGATCTTAACTGGTTCCTCCTCGTAGGTCAAATCGTTATCCAACTGAATTGTTTCCAATGGCACTGTGTCTGTCAAAGGTATGTCAGCCATCTCCGCATGACACTTCTTGAACAGAGAAACATGGAACACATCATGAACTCCTGACAATCCTTCGGGCAATTCCAACTTGTAGGCCACTTCTCCCATACGTTCCAAAACTCGATATGGTCCTACAAATCGTGCCGCTAACTTCCCTTTAACTCCAAAACGCTTTGTTCCTCGAAGTGGAGATACTCGAAGATAAGCTCTATCTACAACTTCGTAAACTGTCTCCTTACGTTTAGAATCTGCATAACTCTTCTGTCTGGACTGGGCTACCTTGAGCCTATCGCGAATCAACTTCACCTTCTGTTCAGACTCTTTAATCAAGTCAGGTCCAAACAACTGGCGGTCTCCAACTTCGTCCCACGATAACGGTGTCCTGCACCTCCTTCCATACAAGGCTTCGAAAGGGGCCATCTTTAAACTGGTAAGAGAACTCTACATATGGCAAATTATCGTCCCAACTAGATCCGTAATCTAGCGCACAAGATCTTAGCATATCCTCCAAAATCTGATTGACTCTCTCGGTCTGTCCATCTGTCTGTGGATGAAAAGCTGTACTGAATTCTAGCCTGGTACCCAAAGTTTCATGCAACTGCTTCCAGAACTTTGAGGTAAACTGGGTTCCTCTATCTGATACGATACTACTTGGAACTCCATGCAAACATACGATCCTGGTCATGTATATCTTTGCCAACTTAGCACTGGTGTAAGTGGTCTTTACTGGGATGAAATGAGCTACTTTCATCAATCGATCAACTACAACCCAAATCGAGTCATAGCCTGAACGAGTCCTGGGCAATCCCGTGATAAAATCCATACCTAACTTATCCCACTTTCATTCGGGTATCGGCAATGGTTGTAACAATCCCGCTGGCTTCTGATGCTCTGCCTTTACTCTCTGACATACATCACAAACTGCTACATACTCCGCAATATCCTTCTTCATTCCGTTCCACCAGAAAATATCCTTCAAATCCAAATACATCTTGGTATTTCCTGGGTGAATTGAATACGGTGAATCGTGTGCCTCTTGGAAAATCAACTTCCTGATCTCCGGGTCATTGGGCACGTAAACGCGGTCTTCAAACCATAGGGTGTCGTGCTCATCCTCACGAAATCCTTTAGCTTTTCCTTTGCTCAGTTTCTCCTTTATAGCAGCAATCTCTTTGTCAGCTTTGTGAGCTTCTCTGATTCTATCCATCAAAGTTGACTGAATCTCCAATGCTGCTACGTAGCCTCTCGGAACTATTTCCAAACATAGTTCACGAAGATTTTCTACTAACTCATTGGGTATTTCTCCCGTCATTAACGTATTGACATGGCTCTTACGGCTTAATGCGTCAGCTACTACATTAGCCTTTCCGGGGTGATAATGCAATTTCATATCATAATCCTTGATCAGCTCCAACCATCTCCTTTGTCTGAGATTCAACTCCTTCTGGGTGAAAATGTAATTCAAACTCTTATGATCCGTGTACACCTCACAATGATTTCCAATGAGGAAATGTCTCCATGTTTTCAATGCATGCACTACAGCTGCTAATTCCAAGTCATGCGTGGCATAATTCAACTCATGAGGCTTCAGTTGTCTTGAGGCATATGAAACAACTCTCCCTTCCAGCATAAGCACTGCTCCAAGTCCTCGACGTGAAGCGTCGCAATACACCTCATAATCTTTGTTCTGGTCTGGCAAAATCAATACTAGTGAGGTAACTAAGTGTTTCTTCAACTCCTGGAAACTAGCCTCACATTCCTCTGTCCATATGAACTTAGTATCCTTCTTTAACAACTCAGTCATAGGCTTCGCAATCTTTAAGAAATTTTCGATAAATCTCCGGTAGTATCCTGCGAGTCCAAGAAAACTCCGGATCTCTCGAACTGTTGTTGGGGCTTCCCACTTGGTCACGGTATCAACTTTAGTGGGATCAACTGCTATACCTTCTCCAGATATAACATGTCCGAGGAATCCTACTTCCTTCAACCAAAACTCACATTTGCTGAACTTGGCATATAATTGATGTTCTCTGAGCTTTCCAAGTACCAAACGCAAATGCTCCTTATGTTCCTCTTCATTCTTCGAGTAAACCAGGATATCATCAATGAACACTACGACGAACTTATCCAAAAACTCCATAAAAACTTTGTTCATCATGTTCATAAAATAGGCAGGTGCGTTAGTCAGACCCAATGACATAACGGTATACTCATACAGCCCATACCTTGTGGTAAAAGTTGTCTTCGGAATATCCTGTTCTCGAATCTTCAACCGGTGGTATCCTGATCGCAGATCGATCTTGGAAAATACCTTAGCTCCTTGCAATCGATAAAATAGATCGTTGATCATTGGTAGTGGGTACTTGTTCTTGATCGTTACTTCATTCAATCCTCGATAATCAACAACCATCCTTAACGATCCATCCTTCTTCTCCACTAGTAGTACTAGCGATCCCCAAGGCGAAGAACTTGGGCGAATATATCCCTTATCCAGTAACTCCTTAATCTGCTTCTTAATTTCCACCAAATCCTTTGCTGGCATCCTATATGGTCTCTTTGATATTGGACCTGTGCCTGGCAATAGCTCAATCAAAAACTCAATATCTCTATTCGGTGGCATGCCTGGCAACTCCTTTGGAAATACTTCAGGGAAATCCCTTACCACTGGTACTTCCTCCTGCACAACTCCTGTTAAGCAATTTACTTGAGTCCTCTTTGGCACATGCCGGGATACATACTTGATCCTTCTCCCTTCTGGGGTGGTAAGAAAAATCGACTTACTAGCACATTCAATATTCCCTTCATACTTTGATAACCAATCCATGCCTAATATCACATCCAATCCTTGGGATTCCAATACTATTAGGTCTGAGGGAAAAACATAGTTACCAATCCTTAATGGTAACCGATCACACCATAGACTAGCCACATACTCTGCTCCAGGTGAGGTTACTAATATGGGTGACCTAAGGGCTTGGGTTGATAGGTTATACTTATCCACAAATCCCCTTGAGATGTATGAATGCGATGCACGAGTATCAAAAAGAACGAGTGCAGTAAATGACTTAACCAAAAACTTACCTATTACTGCATCGGGCTGAGCTTCAACCTCCTCCACGCTAATGTGGTTCACCTGTCCCCTGTTGAAAGGGTTTGGCTACTTCCCAGAACTTCCATTGCCATTTTGGCCTTCAGGACATTCATTGGCATAATGTCCGATCTTCTGACACTTAAAGCAAGTGACTTGGCTTAGGTCCTTCTTGGCTGGGGTTGATGGGTTGGTGCGATTCTGGCCATTGCTTCCTCCATTGCCGTTACCATTCTTGGTGCCATTGTGATTGTGCGAGCTACCTCCTCCATGGGTATGCTGAAAATGTCCTCCCGGTCTAGGGGTAAAACGTGGCTTCTGCTGAGCTCCTGAATTGTACTTGCCTTGTCCATACTTCCTCTTGCGATTCTCAATTTGCTGCTGCTTCCCTTCAATCATAAGAGCACGATCTACCAACTCCTGGTAATTGTTGAAGGTTGCTACCATCAACTGCATGCTCAACTCATCATTCAGTCCTTCCAGAAATTTCTCCTGCTTAGCTGCATCCGTAGCGACGTCATCTGGTGCATAACGTGCTAACTTACTAAATTCCTCCACATACTGGCCAACTGTCCGTCCTCCTTGGCGCAAGTTGCGAAACTCACGCTTCTTCATGGCCATAGCTCCTGCTGAAACATGGGCAGTATGAAAAGCCTGCTGAAACTGGTCCCATGTGACAGTGTCAACTGGGAAAGTGGCTGTGAAATTCTCCCACCATGATGCTGCGGGTCCTTCTAGCTGATGTGCGGCAAACTTCACCTTCTCCGCATCTATGCATCCTGCTGTGGTCAACTCCCTAGCTGTCTTGCGGAGCCAATCATCTGCTACTATCGGCTCGGTGCTACTGGAAAACACCGGCGGGTTCAGCCTAAGAAAACGGGCTAAGTGGTCAACAGGTGGTGGTGGTGGTGGGTTGTTGTTGTTGTTCCCCTGATTCTAATTCTGGACTAGCAACTGCATCAATGTGTTCTACTGCTGGATCAACTGGGTGAGCTCTGGTGGAAAGGCAAATCCGGGGTCACGTCTCGGAGGCATCTGAGGGTTTAGAAAAGATGAGATATAAGAATAGAGGGGGTCTAAAGAGAAAACACTACCCATATGCACATGAGGCAAAAAGCAAACAATTCACTTCAATCAATCAAACAAGGGCATACAATCGATCTAACTATCGCACAAGTGCTCGGACTACTATATTTACATGGTGGACTACTACTACTAATGGGGTGGTCTACTAGAAATATTCTTCGGTTGCAGACTCCATGATATCTGCTCCAGCTTCATCAACATAGTCATCATCGCTACTATATGGTTCCGAGTCGGTGCCGTCGATGATGATGTAGTCTTCTGGGCTAATTTCCTTGGGTTCTTCGTCTTCATCTACTGGCGTAGGGCCTCCCATAAATATTCCAATCTTCTTGATCAGGTCGTCATTCTTCTCCACCAATACTTCAATTTCCTCTTCATAATCTTCACGTGTAGCCTTTAGTTCTTCCTCCAGTTCCTTGATTCTTGTCTTAGCCTTCTTCAGATCTATCATGTCGACGCACATCTGGTTCTCCTGTCATCGAATGTGCTGATTTAACTCCTGGATAAAAGCTGCAATTGATCTATCCTTCCTGGTTCTGATCATCTCCCAGTGCTCATCTCGGCGCCCACAAATCTGGTAGATAGTATCCTTGAGATCCTTGCGGTAGACTTCTCCAATGCGTCCCATGGCGATGTGAGCTGCCATGCTCTTTCCTAGACTCCAAGTTGGTGCATCAAAAGAAAACTCTATGGGCTCAGTGACTGGCATGAACGTCCTTCCTAGAACTTGAACTTGAATCATCCAACGCTCTTCTTCAGGTAAAGTGGCGTTGTAGGTTCCCGTGGAGCTTGGTACTCCTATGTTCAGGTATCTAGTGACTTCCTTCAAGTGTCTTCCAAAGGGTGCATCTTTATCCGGTTGTGTGAACTTGTTCCTTGCATCCGCCATCCTAAAGAGTAGAAAATATGAGAAGTCAGAAGAGAAGAGAATGGATAGTGATCTAGGTCTTTAGCTTAGTGGTTGTGTCCTACAGTCAGTGTGTGCTATGATACCATCTCTGTAGCGACTAGACCTCAAACGGTCTAATCTCTGTGCTCCGGTGTCATTCCAGGATCAGTAATGCTGACACCACACAGTACTCGGAGGATTTATAGCAGAGTAGATATCACACACTTATTACATCTAGTGTCTCCATAGAGAACTTATTACAATAAATATGGCTTAAGGCCATCTAATAACGATAACAGCGGAAGGCTTGGAAGATAAGTGAGTCCATCAACTCCAACGGCATCACTGAGTATAGAACCACGACCTAAAAACTCCTTAATCGTCGTCTGAAAAGTCTGCAACATTAACGTTGCAGCCCGAAACGGGTCAGCACATGGAATATGCTAGCAATGTAACACATAGAGAGTAATGGAATGAAGCAGCTATACTATATGCATATTTGGCTGGTGGAAAGCTCTATGGTTACAGTTTTGCGTAAATCCAATTTTTCCCTACTTCAAAGGAATAAATTTATTTAACTATCATGGTAGTTGTTAAACATTGAGAATGGTTGACAGCATTCTCAATCCCAATTAAGCATCAACATTAAAACCCAACAATATTAATTTAGAGTAACATGTTGAGATTCACATGAAAATCCAAGTACTAGATACTCAAGATGTCCATAACCGGGGACACGGCTAATCATGATTAGTTTATTACACTCTGCAGAGGTTTGCGCACTTTTCCCCACAAGACTCAATCTCCTCCGTTGGATATCTTGCACTGCACGGTGTTTGAGAAACGGATGACCGAGACATAGTCTTTCAGAAGCGCTAGCACCTTACGATCGGGTAGACCATACCACCTACATCCCCTACATCTGCTAGTCTACCACTGTAAGAGTTCGCACGACTTAGTCAACTATGCTAGAGCCCATAATAGCTTGTGGCTGCACATGGAAGTTTCTAGCATGAATAATCTCATGATCCCTTTGAGCCTGGGTGGCGGTCCATAAAAAAATAGGCAAGTCCTGGAATACCCAGGTGCCTCAATCCACCCAGATGTGTGTTTAAGTTGCCACCTTAGATAAACCATTAATTAACAATCTCACATCTGTCATGGATATCACTCACCCAATCCACGTCTACTAGCATAGCATGGCATACTAAGCAAACGCAGAAGTAACTCCCAAAGGTTTGATAATAACAGGTAATAGGTACTACCTCATCTACTTCCCATCCCACAATTTAATTAGATCCTAATCATGCAATGTGTGAGGATTCATCTAATGCAATATAACTGGGTAGTAGGAAAGGTATGATCAAAGTGTTACTTGCCTTGCTGATGATCCGCGAAACCTAACGATTCAAAGTAACAGGCGGCGCACTCCGGGTATTCTATCACAGACAAACAAACAATCATACAATAAGTACTCATCTAATGCATAGTTAAAACTCAAATAAGAGATCTAACCAGAAGGTTCAACTTAAGAACTCCGGTTGACAAAAAGAATCAAATCAAACGAAGCAACGAAAGTCAAACGGCGAAAGAAAACAACTTCGTTCTAGTAATCTGGATCTAGGGAAAATTATACAGTAGAAAAATCTTGTTTAAGTTGGTTAAACGGATAGAGGGTTTCAAGACGAAACTCTAGGCGCTTGAATCGCCTGATTCTGATAAACGAGCGAAAAGTTATACTAAAACGAAAATCAGATCAGGAATCGCGATCACAAAAATCGTGGATTTAATCCGAGAAAAAGAAAAACGACGAACGCTCGCTATTTAAATAAACTGGAAAAACCGATCTATTTAAAAAAACTGAATCTAAAAAAACGACAAAAACCGATCTTTTTTTTAAACGATGGCACGGAAGTCGAGGCGGCGACGAACCTCGACGGCGGAAACCGGCGGGCGGCGCGGCGGCGGCGGCGGGTGGCGGCTGGGGCGGGGTCGGGCGGCTGGGCTAGGGTTTCCCCCCGGTGGGCTGCCCCTGCTTATATACCCTAGTCGGGCCGGAGTCCTAGTCGGACACGGCCCGTTAGGTCGGTTCGTTTTTTTATATAATTCCGCTCGGAAGAAAAATAAAAAGAAATACTAAACGGACTCCAAAAATTCCGAAATAAACTTTCACGGACTTCTAAAATCAAGACGCACAATGTGAACATTTATTTGGGACCTAAATGCAAATTTGAAAAACGCACATTTTTCCTAAATTCAAATAAAACACCGAAAAACTCCGAAATAAAATCTTATTTGATTTTATTATTAAATCCTCATTATTTCTTTATTTTGGGAAAGTCATTTTATTCCCTCTCTCATATTTTTGTAATAGAAATAATTGATGATAAAATAAATAAAATCAAATAATCCTATTCTCAAAATTTGAGAAAACTCAAATATGAAAATAACGAAATCCCCAACTCTCTCCGTGGGTCATTGAGTTGCGTAGTATTTTTAGGATCAACCAAAATGCAAAATAAAATACGATATGCATTGATGATCTAATATATAACATTCCAAATTGAAAATTTGGGATGTTACACTAAAATGACTCAAATCATTTTTCTAGACTCAACAACGCCAGCGATTCGATCAAGCAGGGGGCTCCTAAGGTCGGGGAAGGCTCTGATTACCAACTTGTAACGCCCTCGATGCGGCTATACATCCCACGTGTCGAAGCACGACTTAGAGGCATAAACGCATTGAAAGCAATGTCGCAAGTGAGGTAATCTTCACACAACCCATGTAATACATAAGGGAAAGAGATACATAGTTGGCTTACAATCGCCACTTCACACAATACATGAATAAAGCATTACATCATCCAAATACAATCAAGGCCCGACTACGGAGCCAAAATAAAAGAAGACTACCACAAATGCTACACAGATCCCCGATCGTCCCGACTGGGCTCCACTACTGATCAACTAGAACGAAACAACACAAAGGACAAGATCTTCATCGAGCTCCTCCTTGAGCTTGGTTGCGTCACCTGCACGGTTCAACGGCACCTGGAAACTGGTTTTGGAAGTATCTGTGAGTCACGGGGACTCAACAATCTCACACCCTCGCGATCAAGACTATTTAAGCTTATGGGTAAGGTAAAGGTATGAGGTGGAGCTACAGCAAGCGACTAGCATATATGGTGGCTAACCTATTCGCAAAAGAGAGCGAGAAGCGAAGGCAAAAGCACGGTCGGACAAATATGATCAAGATGTGATCCTAGAACAACCTACGTCAAGCATAACTCCAACACCGTGTTCACTTCCCGGACCCCGCCGAGAAGAGACCATCATGGTTACGCACGCGGTTGATGTATTTTAATTAAGGTCAACTTTAGGTTTTCTACAACCGGAGATTAACAAATTCCCATCCGCCCATAACCGCAGGCACGGCTTTTGAAAGTTCATAACTCTGCAGGGGTGTCCCAACTTAGCCCATCACAAGCTCTCATGGTCAACGAAGGATATTCCATCTAGCGGGAAGACCCGATCAGACTCGGAATCCCGGTTACAAGACATTTCGACAATGGTAAAACAAGACCAGCAAAGCCACCCGAATGTGCCGACAAATCCCGATAGAAGCTGCACATATCTCTTTCTCAGGGCACACCGGATTGTCCAAGGTTCCGGTAGGCCAGCCCAGAGTTGCCCCTGGTGGTCACCTGCAGCTGACAGGTTGGACCAACACTCAGAGGAGCAATGGCCCGGGGTTTAATAAAGATGACCCTTGGGCAGGCCTACCCAAGGGAAAGAAAAAGGCTAGGTGGCAAATGGTAAAACCAATGTTGGGCATTGCTGGAGGAGTTTTATTCAAGGCGAACTGTCAAGGGGTTCCCATTATAACCCAACCGCGTAAGGAACGCAAAATCCGAGAACATAACACCGATATGAAAGAAACTAGGGCGGCAAGAGTGGAACAAAACACCAGGCATAAGGCCGAGCCTTCCACCCTTTACCAAGTATATAGATGCATTAATTAGATAAGAGATATTGTGATATCCCAACAAGTAAACATGTTCCAACAAGGAACAACATCTCCATGTTCCAACAAGGAAAAAAATTCAATCTTCACCTGCAACTAACAACGCTATAAGAGGGGCTGAGCAAAGCGGTAACATAGCCAAACAACGGTTTGCTAGGACAAGGTGGGTTAGAGGCTTGGTTCAACAATATGGGAGGCATGATAAGCAAGTGGTAGGTATCGCAACATAGGCATAGCAAAAGAGCGAGCAACTAGCAAGCAAAGATAGAAGTGATTTCGAGGGTATGGTCATCTTGCCTGAAATCCCGCAAGGAAGAAGAACGAGTCCATGAAGAAGACAAACGGACGTAGTCGAACGGGTCCTCTCAAACGCGACGTTATCGAAACTAACCCGAGGAAGCAACACTGGAAAGAAACAAACACCATAGTAAATAACCACCACATAATCATGGCATGATGCACAACCAAGTATGATGCATGTCTGGTTTAAAGAAACACGACATGGAAAAATGCACAAAACAAACTTACAAATTAAGTGGACCTCAATATGCAACTAGTTGCATATTGATGGAACACCACATGACCTATTTAGTTCTCTCTTGTTTAGGTACTCAACAATATTAAATGTTGGTTAACATGGCAAGAGGTGAAACATAACAAGACTAAACCACCTAAACAATTTAAATGGGGCCGGATATAATAAACAACAAACCCGGTAAATCCCCATATGCATTTATCAATTTGGTGCAACAACAATTTTAAACATTTAAATGTTATTATCATGATGCGCATGACATGAGCAAGTTTTATGCAATTTTTATGAAAAAGTTGATAAGAACATTATGAAGCATTGGCCACTGTGGTGGAAAGAAAGGGGTGCCACTGAGACGAAACGGAAATGATGTCGCGGCAACATTCCGATGATCTGGTAGCTCACGGGGATACCGGTGCAAAAGGAAGTGGTTGTGAGTGTGTCATGCAACAAGATGGGGTGCTCCCGGATACCGGGTTCCCACGGGTAGACGACGGTGTCAAACGAGGGAACAACTAACGTTCACGGGCGGATTACAACAACCCACATGCATCTCATACAACTCTTGCACACGGTCCATGGGTGGTCGTCTCGGGGTTATACCTACGAAGCGTGCATTATCGGAACGGATCAAGTTCGGCGGTAGGGGTACACGTGTCGAAGGGGAAGTAGTTGTTCACGGGGTCGTCGTGGGAAGTAGCGGTTCACGCGATAGTAGTCGAACTTGACGTTCGCGTTACACGGGTCTTCGGCGATGGTCGTCGTACATGGTTCGGAGTGGTACTTGCACCTTCGGACTTGACGAATTCGAGGGCTTCGGGGTTCACCATTGAACTTGACAAAACCCACGGCGACGAAGAGGTACGCGTCAACCATAGTCGTTCGGGCGGAGAGCGTCGTCGAACCTGGCATTCTTCGGACTTGCTGTTCTCGTCGAAATGAAGGTCGTGGCGCGGGCGGAGGGAGGAGCTGGCGAACGGGGAGGACGAGGGGATCGGCGCTGGTGGAGGGAGTCGAGCGAGGCGGGCTGCAGGGAGAGATGGGATCGAGGCCCCTAGTGCGATGCGCTGCTCTCCTGGCGGCGCGGGGTGCGAGGAAAAGATTGGGAGGGAGAGGTTACGGCCGGGCCTAGGGTTAGGTTAGGTGAGGCCAGGTGGGCTTGCCGCAAATGGGCCGGCCTGGCTACAAAGATTGGGCGGCCCAGGTGCTAGATAGCCTAGGGATGAGGCAGGGCGCGGCTGGGCCTAGGGATGGACCCTAGAGGCCAGCCTGTTGGGCTCTCTCCTCTCTCTCCCTCAATTTCCTTTAACAGAAAGTAAAGAGAGGAGAAAAATGGAAAAAGAGGGGTTAGAGAAAACATTTGGGCATGCGGTTAAATCTCCCGGACTCATAAAAATGAGTTCGTTATGAGAAAATGCATTTGGCACCGCTTGGAAGGATTGCATTCAAACACTTTTGAATGTGATTCAAATAAGATTGAATTAACAAAACATTTTGGAGAGTCCAAAAATGTTCAGAATTTTTGTGGAGATCGGGAAAGCGATGAAAGAGAAAAAAAAATATATGGGCAAAGTTTGAGGTCAAGATGTGAGATAACAAAGGCCTGGGGAATTACTTGTAAGTGTTTTGGTGATTCCAAATTAATGGAATATTTATAATAGCTCCCTAGATATTAGGAGGATATGTTATAAAAAGAAGTCACTTTTCCCTCAATTTAAATGGATCGAAGATCCACACAATTTATTTAGTTGAGATGCAAAAGATTTATGACATGATGGCATGATGACATGATATGAGATGCATGACACGCAAGCAAAGACAAGGCAACAACAGCGAATAACTGGAGGACACCTGGCACATCGGTCTCGGGGCGCTACAGCTTGGGTGATGTCCTTCCTTGGACAAGGCTCCCACTTATGATTAACCCCTCTCGCAAGCATCTGCAACTACGAAAGAAGAATTAAGATAAATCTAATGATAGCATGAAGCATATGGATCCAAATCAGCCCCTTACGAAGCAATGCATAAACTAGGATTTAAGCTTCTGTCACTCTAGAAACCCATCATCTACTTATTACTTCCCAATGCCTTCCCCTAGGCCCAAATCATGGTGAAGTGTCATGTATTCGACCTTCACATAACACCACTAGAGGAGAGACACCATACATCTCATCAAAATATCAAACGAATACCAAATTCACATGATTACTTATAACAAGACTTCTCCCGTGTCCTCAGGAACAAACGTAACTACTCACAAAGCATATTCATGTTCATAATCAGAGGAGTATTAATTATCATTAAGGATCTAAACATATGATCTTCCACCGAATAAACCAACTAGCATCAACTACAAGGAGTAATCAACACTATTAGCAACCCACATGTACCAATCTGAGGTTTTGAGACAAACATCAGATACAAGAGATGAACTAGGGTTTGAGAGGAGATGGTGCTGGTGAAGATGTTGATGGATATTGACACCCTCTCGGTGAGAGGATCGTTGGTGAAGACGATGGCTTCGATTTCCCCCTCCCGGAGGGAAGTTTCTCCGGTAGAACAGCTCCACTGGAGCCCTAGATTGGTTCTGCCTAAGTTCCGCCTCGAGACGGCGGCGCATCGTCCCTAAAGCTTCCTTCTGATTTTTCCAAGTCAAAACACATCATATAGCAGAAGATGGGTATCGGGGGCCTGCCCGGTGGCCCACATGGCAGGGGCGCGCCCAGGGGGTAGGGCGCGCCCTCCATAATTGTGGATGGCAGGTGGCCCCCCTCTGGTGCTTTCTTCGCCCAATATTTTTTATATATTCCAAAATAATTCTCCGTGAAGTTACAGGGCTTTTGGAGTCATGCAAAATAGGTCTCTAATATTTGCTCCTTTTCCAGTCCAGAATTCTAGCTGCCGACATTCCCTCTTCATGTAAACCTTATAAAATAAGAGAGAAAAGGCATAAGTATTGTGGGATAATGTGTAATAACAAGCCATAATGCAATAAATATCAATATAAAAGCATGATGCAAAATTGATGTATCAACTCCCCCAAGCTTAGACCTCTCTTGGCCTCAAGCGAAAGCTGAAATCGAAAAATATGTGCACATGTTTAGAGATAGAGGTGTGGATAAAATAAAATACGGACATGAGGGCATCATGATCATCTTTTAGAAGAGCAATATATAATGTCATATAATTTCTTATGCTAAAGTAACAATTCGTTCACAAGGTAAAGTATGAATTAGAAACTTTATTGAAAATGAACAAACTTTGATCTTAGTCATTGAAATAATTGCAATTTATTATAACATCAGAAAGAGTCAATTCAAGTGCTTTTCAGCAAATCCACATACTCAACTATCATTTAGTCTTTCACAATTGCTAACACTCACGCGATACTTATGGGTTCAAAGCTTCTATCGGACACAGAGAAAGATAGGGGCTTATAGTTTCGCCTCCCAACCTTTTACCTCAAGGGCAATGTCAACAATAATACTTTATGATAACCTACATCCGAGTGGATATATATATATATATATCTGGATCTCTCCAACACATAGTGCTTGCCAAAGGAAAAAGTGTAAAAAGGAAAGGTGAAGTTCGCCAAGACTCTTGTATAAGGATAGAAGATAAAAGTAAAAGATAGGCCCTTCGCAGAGGGAAGTAGAGGTTGTCATGCGCTTTTATGGTTGGATGCACAAAATCTTAATGCAAAAGAACATCACTTTATATTACCGCTTGTGATAAAGAACTTTATTATGCAGTCCGTCACTTTTATTTCTTCCATATCACAATTTCGTATAAAGCTTATTTTCTTCACACTAATAGATCATACATATTTAGAGAGCAATTTTCATTGCTTGCGCCGATGATAACTTACTTGAAGGATCTTACTCAATCCATAGGTAGGTATGATGGACTCTGATGGCAAAACTGGTTTAAGGGATGTTTGGAAGCACAAGTAGTATCTCTACTTGGTGCAAAGAATTTGGCTAGCATGAGAGGGAAAAGCAAGCTCAACATGTTGGGGGATCCATGACAATATAACTTCTATTCAGATAAAAGCAAACATAACTCATTATGTTGTCTTCCTTGTCCAACGTCAACTTTTTAGCATGTCATATTTTAATGGGTGCTCACAATTACAAAAGATGTCGAAGATAGTATATTTATATGTGAAGCCTCTCTTTCTTTATTACTTCCTATTAATTGCAACAATGACCAAAACTATGTTTGTTAACTCTCAACAACTTTTATTCATCATACTCTTTATATGTGAAGTCATTACTCTCCATAAGATCATTATACGATCTTTTTATTTGTTTTTATTCTTTCTTTAATTCCCTCAAGATGATAGCAAGATAGCAAAGCCCTCAAATCAAAACTACTCTTTATTATATATAACTCAAGGACTCGATTACATAGATAGAGATCAAAACAAAACTCAAAGATAGATCATACTAAAAACTTTATTCTTCTAGATCAAGATATAACCAAAATGATCAAACTAAGAAAAATGATGAAGGTAAAGGTGTGATGGTGATACGATACCAGGGCACCTCGCCCAAGCTTGGGAGTTGCCAAGGGGAGTGCCCATACCCATGTATTTATGTCTCTTTCTTCGGAGGTGGTGATGATGGAGTTGTTGATGTAGTAGGCTTGTCATCCATCTTCCAAGGCATAGGCTCACCATCATAGAAAGATGAACGAGTCTCCGGGATCCTCAAATCTGCAGCCAAACTCATCCTCTTAAATATGTATTCATACTCACAGTTTTGGTTTTGCAGGTCATAGATCTGGGCTTGGAGATGCTCGATTTTCTCATGAAGCTTGAAGATGGCCTCCCCGATGTTCTTTGCATCCAGCTTGTGATTGTTGGTGAACTCCGCGATCATCGTGTGATTGGCGTTGATTCCACGTTCCACCATCCCTTGGCACTTGAAAACTTGCTGCTCCATTGCTTCGAGTCTTGTCTCCATGCTTCTGGTCTTCTTCGGCCCCTCAACATCGCGGATGTGCAGCACCCCCTCACGCATCTCAATGGCTTGAGGGTGTCACAGCACCTCCGCAAGTAGGGGTTGATGACCTTCTTGAAAAACTTGTCCTTTGGGGTGCTCGGAGACGTCATGGTGATCTAGATCTGTCAAAAAAACAGCTCGAAACAAAAACAGAGGATTTTGTCATGGTACGGTGGTCAAAACCTTCGGGATATTATATAATGAATTTTTACCGACCAAAAGGAGTATTGTGCAAGAAAACAGAGTCCGGAGGGCACATGAGGTGGCCACAAGGCAGGGGCATGCCCAGGGGGTAGGGCGTGCCCTCCACCCTTGTGGTCTCCTCATGTCTCCTTCGGGTTACTTTTAATTTTCCTAATTTTTTAAATATTCCAAAACGGAAAAAATGCTATTGGAAATGTTTGGGAGTCGGTTTACTTACCATTCCAGATGCTTATTCCTTTTAGGAGCCTGAAACGTTCTGGAAAGTGTCCCTTATGTACTCCTCTGGTGTTACAGTGTCAATTATATTGGTCTTGACATTTATGGGATTACCTGAGATATAATGTTTGATTCTTTGACCATTTACCACCTTCGGATTTGTGCCTTCAGCGTTGTTGATCTTGATGGCACCAGAACGATAGACCTCTTCGATACTGTAAGGACCTTCCCATTTAGAGAGAAGCTTTCCTACAAAAAAATCTTAAACGAGACTTGTATAGCAAAACATGATCACCTACATTAAACTCACTCTTTTGTATCCTCTTGTCTTGCCATCTTTTAACCTTTTGTTTAAACAACTTGGCATTCTCGTAGGCTTGGGTCCTCCATTCATCAAGTGAGCTAATGCCAAATAGACTCTTCTCACCGGCAAGTTTGAAATCATAATTGAGCTCTTTAATAGCCCAATAAGCTTTATTTCTAGTTCGAGAGGTAAGTGACATGCCTTTCCATAAATCATTTTATATGGAGACATACCCATAGGGTTCTTATAAGCAGTTCTATAAGCCCATAATGCATCATCAAGTTTCTTAGACCAATTCTTTCTAGATCTATTAACAATATTTTGAAAAATCAATTTAATCTCTCTGTTGCTCAATTCTACTTGACCACTAGACTGAGGGTGATATGGAGATGCAATTATATGGTTAACATCATACTTACACTACAAAAAAAAGACACATCCATGACATTTTGGGCCGAACGAAATTTATTTTTGTCATGCTTATGACACTTCTATGATGATAATTGTGACAAATCCCGGCATCATCATTGATGTGGTGAGATCCTACTTCTATGAAAAAAATCATGACAGAAAATGGGATTTTCATCCTGGGCAGGCCGAAGACGCACCTGCATGACATTCTTTGGGTCCATGACGGAAAAAATCATGGTAGAAGCGAGGGCGAGGAAAATTTCGGGGAGTCCCTATTACGGTGGGTGGTCGGGGCCGAGTGATGCACGGAGGTTTGCGCGTTAATCTCCTACACGTACGCGCGTGTGTGCGAGGCGTTGGGCTCTAACTGAACCCAAGCGATTGCACTACCTACGTTAATGAACCCTAGCAATCGATCCCTGGCTGTTAACTGAAACCGAGCAATTCCTTCTCTACTGCTGCTAACTAAAGCCGATCGAACCTGCTGCCTCTTGTTGAACAGTGAGCGTTGTTGGGGGTTGGATGAACAGTTGCCGATGGGGGTTGGATGAACAGGACCCCGTGGTAGTAGAGGTCGTTGCCACTGGATGAACAGGACCCCGATCGAGCCGGTTGGGGTGGATGAACAGGACCCTGTGGAGGGCTGGATGAACAGCAGCCAGTGGAGGGCTGGTTGAATAGTAGTCGGTGGAGGGCTAAATTAACAGTAACCTATGGAGGGCTGGTTGAACAGGACCCCTTGGAGAGGGCTGGTTGAACAGGACCCCTTGGAGAGGGCTGGTTGAACAGGACCCCTTGGAGAGGGCTGGTTGAACAGTAGCCGGTGGAGGTTGGATGAATAGGACCCCGTGGTGAACAGTAGCTGGTGTAGGCTGGAAGAAGTCAACGGTGGATGAACTGTAGTAGGTGGAGGCTGGAGGAAGTCGACGGTGGATGAACAGTAGCTCGTGGAGGTTGGAGCGAGGCAGTAGACGGTGGATGAACAGTAGCCCGTGGAGTCCCGTTTTGCGGTACGCCACACCCCTCTCGATGAACAGGACCCCCCTTTTGACCGTAGGCGCTCCAACACAAGTTTGTTTCCTCCGTTTTGCGGTACGCCACACCCCTTCTGATGAACAGCACCCTGTTTCGACCATAGGAGCTGGAACAGAAGTCCGTTTCCTCCATTTGGCGGTACGCCAGACCCTTCCCGATTAACAGGACCCCATTTCGACCGTACGCGGCCGAACACAAGGCCGTTTTCCTCCATTTTGCGGTATGCCAAACCCCGTTCCGGCTGTTCTATCCAAGCCAGTTGGCTCCCATTTAACACGACCCATTCCGACCTAGTCTATTGCCTCCGGATGAACAAGATGCATTCCGACCCAGTCGCGTGAACACGACGATGTTTCCTCCATTCCGAGCCAGCTGGTTAACTAAAGATGAACAGGAAAACATCGTTGTCGTTTGTTGCCTCTCCATGTACACCAGCCCTGGCTGTCCGTATGCGCGAGTACGCGTTTCGAGAACCCTTTGTTATGTACGTACGTGGCCGTATTTTTTTGGCATGTGGCTGTATGTATGTGTACACGGTTTAGACGGGACAGCCTGGACTGCTACGTGGGGGGCTCTACTATGACATGTGCCGCTACTTACTTGTCCACGGTTCATCATTGCAAAGAGATCGATCGACCAGTATGTACGTACACGTTCTCGGCAAGACAGACAACGCTATGTACGCTTCGAACGGGTGGGTCCCAGCTGTCAGGGAGGATAAGGACGCACTTCCTTGCGTGTGAAGATATAGCTACTGGGTCCCAGCTATCAGGGGGAATCATTTTTTTGCCCGTAATAAGGACGAACTTACTTGCATGCGAAGATGTAGCTGGTGGGTCCCAACTGTCAGGGGAGAAAACATTATTTTTCAGGGTAAAAAGGATGCAGTTGCATGCATGCGTCCATGAGGGTGGTGTGTCCCCTCTCATGTACAGTCATCTTCCGATGTCTCTCATTTGTTGACCATGTTGAGCACATCGTGTCGAGCGCACCAAGGCCGGTGGACGACGGCGAGGCCTCGGACTAGAATGACCCGGAAATGGGGAAGATGCATCAGTGGAGTCACAGATGCTGAGGAGTGGGGAACTTGACTGGTTCGGGTGCAGGGCAGCACTTCTGCCCACATGAGATAGGAGCCAGAACAGAGGTTGAAGAAGCAGCACATTTGTTGGATTAACATTCCACGGTCTAGCTCCTAGAATCATTTGTCGATTAAGTTGACAAAGCCCTGCATACACGTTAGCTTAGTAGGCCCGCAAGTCAGCCACCAAATCTTCCAGGTCCCAGCTGTCATCGGGAGGAATAGTTTTTTTCACATAACAAGGAGGCACTTCCTTCCATGTGAAGATACAGCCGGTGGATCCCAGCTGTCAGGGGGAGGAAACATTTTTTCAGCTTAATAAGGAGGAACTTTCCTTGCGTGCGACCATGGACCTCGTGGGTCCCAGCCATCAGGCTCTCCATGTACAGTTCACTTCTGAACAATTGTTTACCATGCCATGCCAAGCGTAGCGAGGCGGTGGACGATGGCAAGGCCCCGTACGGGAACGAACTAAAGATGGGAAGACGCAGCAGTGGAGTCGCAGATAGAGAGGAGTACATGGTTATAACTGGTTCTGGTGCGGCGTGGGGCTGTAGTCGGTCGAGAATAACAGTAGGTGTGGAGGAATGGAGGGATAGCCTGGCCGGCGATGGGGTAGCGCTTTGCAGCGATGCGTGCTAAGCAGAGCCGCTAGCCGCCGGAAGACAGAGTAGGTGGTCCCGGCGACTCTGGAGAAAGAAGACGAGAGATTGAAGGTGCATGCTGGCCGTTGGATATAAATCCAATGGCTTTGGATGTCAGAACCATTTGTTGACTAAGTTGACAACGCCTTGCGTAGGCTTCGACCTATTGGCCCACATGTCAGCCTGCAAAAATGTGGCATATATTTAACCCATATTTTCTAGAATTTACAATTCATTTACACGACTGAGTGAACAAGTAATTTCACGTCAATGCTGTCCATTTAATATTTTCTAAGAAATCCCAACCCATTTGCACTTTCTTGAAGTACACGAATTAGTTGGGCTTGTTCTATATATAATGTTAGGTTAGAAGGAGCAATTAATATCAAAAAATAAACCAGAGCGACACATTTTACATATATATAAAATTAACAAATTAGCGAGTTATTGCTCAAAAGAAAAATGAGCGCGTTATTATTACATTGGTCCTTCAAATCTTCGCAAGCTTTGGTATGCAATCACCTCGATTTTCCTTGCTTGTGAGTCAAAGACAACCAGGATTTTCCTTGCCAACTTCTGTTAAACAATTACTTTTATAAGTTAATAAGACGTGGGATGTTTTTATAATGTATATATAAGTCTCTATTAAATATATGATAATAGTAATAATATAAATATATATAATGTGGTTAGAAGGGAAAACATAAATTGGACACAACATTATTATTCTTATATATAGATAAATAGAAAAGTGATCTACATTTTATTAAAAAATACATTGGGCTGCTGATCTTTAAGAAAAAGTAAAACATATGTTGCGAGGACCATAGGCCGGTACATACATGATGGACCTCAAAAAATAAGTTGAAACCACTATCTCGGTATGTCGTGGGCTACACATGTTAAGAAACAAAACCTAAGCCTAGCTGATACTTGTTCGCCCTCTGAAAAAAATGATACCAGCTAGATCCCCGATACCTCTTTCCCGAACAACAACAACAACAACAAAAAAGATCCCCGATACCCCTGGAAAACAGCTCCCCGAAGACAGTCATTGTTGGAAATTTATTTCATTTATTGACTAGGTTGACAAACCCGTGGGCCCCAACGTCAGTATACAATTAGGAGGAAGCATTTTTTCCAATGAGGCACTTGCTTGCGTACGGCTTGGACCTGGTGGGTCCCCACTGTCAGTCTCTCAGCGTACAGTCCTCTCTGGATTCCTCTCGTTTGTTGAGCATGTTGACAACGGCATACGGTGGCGCCACGGCGAGCGCACACAGACGGGAAAGATCCGGATCCGGGGAAGACGCCTTCATTCTTTCGAGCATACCGCACTAGCCCGGTGGCTGCAGCCCTCTCACCCAAAAGCTGTACGGCCTGGGTTCGATTCCAACCGGTGTAGTTGAAAAATATCTAACACTTGCCAAAATTTTGTCCCTACTTTACCCAGATTTTCGCACACTCAACATTGTTTCCCCATTTTGAAAATAACATAACTTTTTGACTTTGCACCATATGAAGATGTGCTATACATGAATGTTGATCAACATGATGTTAACTTGTTGTTAGTTCCATTTTTTACGATGAATAAAATATCCAACATTCTGTTATCCATGTTTGAAAAGTGCCTATTGATTTAAATGCTTTGCCTCTGAAACATGCAGTTTCCTATCTGAAAATCAGTTGGACAAGCTGCCATCACCGGTGTTGGATTCGATGCCGCACTTCTTCAATCCCCTGGCAGTGCGAGGGGGAAATAAACTTTTGCCCCGTGCTGCCGGTTGGGGAATGGAGCAAACTGGATTAAAGAGGTGGCTGGTGGTGCGACTGAAGAAGCACATCAGACGCGATATTTTTTCCAGTGGATGGCTCTCGATGGCGTTTTTTACTTGCCTCTGCACCATACAACTTGTATTTTTAGCCTCCCAGTCTGTGGTGGACCAGCAGCCCATTTGCTGGGCGGGCCAACCTACAGAAAGCAGCACTCGATTTTTAATCAAGCCCCCAAAACAACGCAGTACTATGTTTGTTTTCAGGACGAAAACATTACGGCAGGGGTTGATCGGGGGAGGGGGTAGACGGAGCAAAAAGATCCTAACAAACAGGTGCAATTCTTCTTGAGAAGAAGGTGTGCCGTTGACACCCACGCATCACAAATCCCACAGTAGACATACTAACAAGTTCACACACAAGTACAAAAGAAAAGGTAAACATTCATATCAAAGTTAGGTTCACAGGACACGTTCACATTCATAGCCAACATTCATAATCAACAACTCAAAAGATTCATATATACACAAGTTCAACATGTCTATGCATCCAAATGATTGATAGATCACAAGACAATATTCATAGATAATACACAAAAATATTCAGATATACACATGTTCAGTATGTTTATGCATCCAAATGATTGAGATCACAGCCAATATTATCCATGGGAAAATTTTAATTACCTAGGGTACAGACTGGTAAATGGTGTTCAGTCGGAGGTACTTCTTGCTAAAATTAATGCTTATACAAGTAAACTTTCGAGTACATAAGAGGCAGCACAGGCAATCTAAACTTTGCTTGTAGGTTTATCCTTGAGATAGTGGCCTCGATGCCGAGGGAGGTTTGAGCAACTTGGCGACTACTTTCATCCAACAAGTTTACTGGCTCATCTTGGTCCTGTAGCTCGCCAACATTCTACATTGCAGACAAGAAAGGAGGCGGTCGATAAAATGAACCACCCAAATTTTTTGTGCAGTTCAACTGAAATGGAGCATCCCTGGCGTGTAGACTGATTAAGTGCTAGATGAATATACACGTCAAACAACTTGTCTGGAATCTTTAGATTCCATGCCATACAGTTCGCTACCATTTGTGTCGATAACCAAGAGGCACAAGTTGGGACCAAAGACTGGACTGTGTTTTTCTGGGCTATGTGCTAAGCAATATTTTTGGCGTTCACTCTCCTAATACTTGGATTTTGACAACTGGTTGACGCCGGTTGATACTCGAATGAATATAGGTGCTTCTTCTTATCAACATCATGCTTGTCTGAGTGAACTTTGGAGTACATAGCAGCAGCATAAGTATCTATCCATCTGATCTTTTTGTGCAGTTCTACTGAAATCGCCCAATGTAATGATTTGCCTATGAGTTCAGGCTCCAAGTTACTCCTTTATGAAATCGGCAAACAGTAGCACAATACCAAATTACCAATACATATGACAAGCACAATAATCAGGATAAAGACCAGTACCAACCTGTGTGAGGTAGAATATCAATTACTATTTCCTTTGACTGGAAGCCGAGATAAGCAACTTACAGGAAAGGAAGGAAGCAGTCGAGGTAATGAAGCACCCAAAGTTTTTGTGCAGTTCCACTGAAATCGAGCATCCCTGTTGGCACATATATTAAGAGAGCAAGATTACTGTAATAGTGGGACTAGTTGATGAAACATACACTAACAAATAGAAGCACCCTCATTATCTTAATGGGTAAAGTTAGCAACATAGTATTCTTGCTTAAAGAGAGGTATTAGTTTATTTAATCAGTGCCAATTAGCTCAACACTCAAAGCATTGCCATGTATCATAGGTTGCAAAAATTTAACGTGCAAAGATAAAGGAGTTTCTCATGACAGTAGCAACACAGTAGCACGATACAAATAGAGATGACAGCAAAGTAATATGGATGAAGGCCTTAGGCCGGTACCAACCTTAGCAAACAAGCTTTTCAAGTAGTCCCAGAAGAGATGATAAAGCACTCACTGGAATCACTCAATAGTATATATTTTTGTGTACTTCCAATGTATGGTTGAAATCACTCTTGTTTACTAGTGGTGAGATTATATCGAAAGATTATCAAGAATTTCCAGCAGAGTTAAAGCACTGGTTGGGATACAGTTCATTGTATTCTCTTGTGCAGTTCCACTAAAATGTATGATTGGCACAACATGATCCTTGTTTGCACAAGTAGGAACAAGGTGAAACCTTCATTAGCTTAGTGAGAAAGGATAGAAAGACATTAGCATATTACTTTAACAGTAGCATCAAATTCATTATGGACAATACACAAAACATTGCCTCATTGAACCAATGACAATAAATTGACATGCAAAACAATAACATGATTATGTCATGACACTACCAAGATTCCCTCCCAACTCCACCACATGATTCACCTCCATAGAAACACATACACACGTACATGATTCAGCATAGGGTGCTACTAAAGATTTGTTTAAGTCCGACAGGAAAATTAGGCAGCAATAAATTAGTGCTAGTTAAGTACTCCTAATTAATTATGTGACCTTGCAGGAGGGACAACAGAAGTGGAAGGGCTCCCTAGAGGATCGTCTCACATGTAAGGGAGACGTTGCCGGAGCCCTTGAATGGCCTCGACTGAGGCCTCGGCTTCAGCAAGATCACCTTGGCACTGTTGATCGTGTAGAGCTGGGTCACACATGCATCTAGAATCCAGTTAATTAGTATGATGTGTCGTCAACCCAAGTACTACTCTGTTGCATTTCTCTATCTATCTCTACTCTACTCTTATAAAAGCAGAGTTGGTGATGATGGTGTGCCTGCCATCCTGCAATATAGGTCATCCGATTTATATCTGACGGATAGGAAGGAAACTATGGCAATTTTGCAAAAAGATACCCACACCCCTCTCCACATATGCAAATAAGGCCTTCCCTCATTCATCCTTTTCTCTCATAAGATAAACTACTCATACAAATGCATCTTGATGTTACGTGCAACGCACAGGCATCTTGCTAGTCTTCCAAGTAATTTAAGACTAGTAGCAACACATCAATACAATACCGCTAGCAAGATGTCAGGATAACATAGGATTGTACCATCGTGTGATCTTCATTTCCTCCTTATTCTTCTTCATCTTCGTCTTCATGCTCTGTTTCTCTTTCTCCTCACCAGTTGGCAAAACCAAGTACATGATTGGCCTTCTATTTCAGAATTGGTTTTGTCAGTGAGGGAGTACATGTGTACTAGTAAACAATAGCATTATTTTCTCATGGAAGTCGCAAAATAGAGATGAACACATGCATTAAATATCATCCTTACCTAAAGGAAGGTTATGGGTGCCAATAAGGATGATGAAGATTGGAACACGAATCTCCCTTTCTGCAGTTCCACCAAAATGAACCAACGGTTCCAGTCTGACATTCTAGTTAAACAACACAAAAGTCACTTTCTTTTAACAAGTGTTTTGTGCAGTGCACCAAAAGGTCGCAATAGCAATGAGGTGAAATGGATATCCCTGTTTGCACAAAAAGATGCAGAGGAAACAGTCAGATCCTCAAACGATTGTTGGCAAAAACAATTGGCTAAACTTGTCATGGCTTATAACAGTGGCATGGCTTCATTTTACCAGGGGCATTAGATTAAGAACAGCTAAATATTTTCTATAAGGGCATGGGATAGTGGGTGCACCAGCAGTCCAGCACCATGTACCTAAACCGGGGCATAAAGTGGTGATTCAGAGTTTGTTCCCCCGAGAAACAAACATCCAAGAAACATATCTGGGCTGGTCCCATTTTTGTTCACTCTAGCCATCTACTCCTACGTGTGGATAGCAAATCTAGTCCTGGTCATACCATTGTGTATAGCGTTTCCCCTATATTTCCCTTTTCGACCAAGAGACTGGTAGGATGACCAGTCTGTACTACTTTCACCCCCTTTCCTTCCTGTTTGTACCAAGTCTGATGTACATACTAAATTTCCCCCTTTATTTCTTGTTTGAACCAAGTACAAGATTTGACTCCATGAAGTAGCTTTACCTCTAAGAATAGAAAAAAAATAGGTGACATTAGACCATCTGATCGAGAGGGGCTGAGAGGTATAAAATGATGCACATGCAGCGATGTAGCGAGTTGGGGAAGTAGAGCTAGGCTGGTTTCAAAGGAAGATATACCTTCAGGTCGTCGGGATGTGGATAGGTGGGCGGCAGGAGGCCGGATATGCCCACACTAGGGTAGCGATGAAGGGATTGGAGGACCTCCGCGCGGGCGCTCGGCTAGAGATAACATTGCGGCCAGTAGTGGGTCTCCTCCCTCGCTGTCGACGACAGCCTAAATGCTACCCCTCCTCCCCTTCGTCGGTGGAGGGGGATACGTCCGGATTTGTAACCAGCGCTGAGGATAGAAAGACAGTGTTACCACCACTATCTTGCTTAGATCTGGAGAGGATAAGAGTGTGTGAATAGAGAAACCCTAGCAGCCAAGCACGGAGGCTCCTGCCTATATATACGTATAGTGGGGTAGTTTTATTTTTTCACTCCATCAAAAAAGTCGTTTAAAATTGTGTACATGCTAGGTCACCGTTTTTTAGTTGTTGGTTGTTTTTTGAGATAGCTACTCACTTATTCCAAGTGGTGTTAGGGCATCTCCAACGTTGGGCGCTTCGGAGGGCACCAGGATCGATTTCCTACTAATTTCCCTGTCAATTAGCAGTTAGGCCTTGGACTACTAGCGCCAGACGCTACGTTGGCGCAAAGATAGGCATCGACCACTTAGTCCTTTTCTCTCCTACAACATGCGTGTGGGCTGCTCAATTAGCACTCAATTAGCGCCGGCTGTTAGCATCTCGCGTTGAGAGGTAAAGCGCCTAGGAATTTCCTAATTGAATAATATTTACTTTTTACTCCATAAGCATCTACTTACGTGTCTTGCATTGAAGATTCCCTTACGGTGTGCCAGGTCGCACTTTCTATTGTTCAAGTCTGGTACTAGACCCTCCATTAAGTGAACAACCACCGCCTCATAAAATTTTTGAACAAGCCCACGGCTAAAATTATCGAAAACGTGGGCTGCCCCAACATGCATTATTATTTATATTTTCTATGTGAGAGTATCCTCAAAACAAAATGTGAGAGTACAATCTTTATTAGGCCCCTTTGTAATTTGTGCTAAATTTTGACCAAAGATTTAACTGACAAAATGGTAGTGCATGTTAACAAAAATTCTATCCTTTGATTCGTATTTGAACATAGTTTTCAATGATGTAATTTTTTGTGGCATGCATGAACATTTGGTTAGTTAAATTTATAGTCAAAATTTGGCACAGATTATCATAGGGACCAATAAACTAGGACGGAGCTCCTCTTCTGTCATCCAAACTACTACACTGTATATGACTAGCCTCTCTATCTACATGTGGGACATCAAAGCATCCGGGCCCGTGTGCCATCCACCAAATCATAGCGAGGTGCTACAGTCGAGACTCACTGGTCACCCTGGTGTGGCCGTCATGACCCGTCATATCACAAAACCCACACCTTTACCAACAGTGGTAAAGTGGCCTCGAAGTTGGACTGGACGAAGCAACCATCATTTCACTGGAACGCTCATTGAAGCCCTTTTTTCCTTTGAAGAAAACCTCACTCCAGGCTACTCAATTCTGCCATTTTTCTTCTGTACCGACGAAGGAAAGGTGTGCGAATCAGTGATGCTACTATATTTTCATTCCAAGAATCTTCTTTTTGGGAAGCACCGACCGATTCTCACAGCCTATTCTTTCCCCATTTTCATTGCAATTATGATTTCCTTTCGATTGTTTTTTGTTTGTCAGTTTATTGATGGATCCTGGAGCACTAGGAAAAGAGTTGCCGGCGGACAACCCACTCGAGACAGAGATCTCTAGGAAGCGAGCACCGACCAATGAGTTGGCCATGTTGGTGGGCCAACCCATGGAGACGAAGAACTCCAAGAGACAAGCACTGGACAAAGAGTTGACGAATTTGGTGGACGAACTCCTCAAAGAAAGCTGGAAGAACAACAAGGGACCCACCGTGCCTACCCCAGAAACTCTAATGGCCACCTATGAGAGGCTCGAGGTCGAGTTTGAGGAGATAGTCACCGTTGAGAAGGAATATTTCCCTGGAAAGGCGATGGCCCCCGGAGGGATGGGATCCCCCGATGAGCTGCACAAGGTAAAAAATGGCTTACCATAGTTGTGGTTTTTGATTATTTGCAATGTGCTTGCTAATATGTTAGGGTTGTGCAGGTGGCGGTGGGCGTCCTTGATGATTCCGATGTCGTGGTCCGTCCTGTGGACAACACCCCAGAGATCGTTTTTGATGTCGCGGTCCGTCCTATGGACATCGCCCTAGAGATCGATTCCGATGCTGCTGTTCGTCCTATGGACATCGCCCCAGAGATCGATTCTGATGTTGCGGTCCGTCCTGTGGACATCACCCTAGAGATTGATTCCCATGCCGTTGTTTGTGATGTGGTCATTGCCCGAGAGATCGATGACAAGAAATAGTTGGTCGCGATAATCCTTCAAGGTAGTTTGCATTGTGTTTAATTACCAGAACGATGTGTGTTATCAAACCATCTTAGGGCTAGTGCACTGTCCTCTGTGGGGCGGTACTTGCTACTTTTCTTTGATAGTGAATCATGCGAACCCTCTCCGAGTTATGGAAACAGATGTATCCTCACCAACTTTTGATGTAATATATGGCATGCTTAGATGTAAGTTTGAAATGTTTATCATATCAGCAGGGCTTGTTTGATGATTCTTGGTGTTAGTAGGCTAGCTACTGTGTGAGCTATAGTACTTGCAAAACACTCACCGAACAGAAATGTTGGGCCTAATGAGCTCATGGTACACTTATAGGTCTGATATGTTGTCAATCAGCCAGTAGCCCAAGCTCCTAAAATTGTAGGCTTAGCGATCGATCAGACAATAGTCCACAATTATACATTAATTCACATCAAACTCGAAGAGTTGGTTCACGGATACATTTAGGCCTCATTTGGTTCATAGGGTAGGAAAATCGTAGCAATAGGGAAGTCATAGGAAATGAGATGACATGTATCTTAAATCCTATGAGTAGGAATAGGAAAGGAGATGCCCTTTGATTCACATCATAGGATTTTTTTCCATTGAGTCTAGGCTAATGTTTATTTTCCTATGAAATGTGGAGGATAGGAAAAATTTCTCCATAGGAATGTGATTCCATTCCTATAAACCAAAGGGCTCTATAGAAATTTTCCTATAGAAATCCTATCCTATGAAATTCCTACAAGATTCCCCTAAACCAAAGGAGGCCTCACATTAATAGCCAACAAAATTGGCACATACTTGTAACATGCGTGAATGTGTAATTTTTTGTTGGAAGCGTGAATGTGTAGTGACGTCGTACTTTCGGAGTGGCTACAGAGAGTGTGTACATGTGCTAGAGGGGTTGTGGGATGGGGAGAGATCTAGAGAGAGGAAGACCCTCTTTCTACTCCTAGTCGTTAGATTGACAAAGGATATTTTTTGAGAACACAAAATCATAGCAATACAGAGATGTACTCCCTTCGTTCCAAAATAGATGACTCAACTTTGTACTAACTTTGAAACGGAGGGAGTACAAATCCTAGGCTGGCTAGTTTGGCCTAGTGGGTTTCAGTGATATGACGTGCTATAGCATCGGCCAGTCTTTGCGTATGGTAGTAGTATTGCGGGTATAGTAAGTTTTCTTGAAGAAGCGGAATTTAGGAAAGTCATGATGGTTCCTTCGTCCAACCAACATACAGTGGGAAAGGTAGGGCCTGCGCTTTGACCGGGGTGGACCAAGATAATTTTGTGCATGGCAGGTGGACCAGGATGGTCGACGTCCCACATGTCGGCAAATGAAAGTATTCTTTCCGATATCGAGGAAGAGCAACGAGTATTCATTGTTTATTTTTTATGAAAGCTATTGTCTCCACTGTTACGATGGAGGAGTGTGAAACATGGCAGCCCAGTTAACTTGGCATGTGCACAACTCCCTCCTTCCTTATGTACCATAGTGTTAACTATAAGGTTGGCTATAAGGTTACAACTTTTTCTCACTTTCTCTCTATCTATTTCCTCTCAAATATTTTTACCTTCTTTTTTAGACACAATTGTTTTTATACCTCTTTTTTTAGAATTAGTTTTTTATACCTAAGAGCACGTGTAGAGAAGGGCTCTTGCAGAGCCTACTCCTTAACTTTCTCAATGCCTCTCTCTCCTCCACATAAGCAGGCTTATAGCCCAGTATTGTACTAGTTCTACTTGCTATGAATGTGGGCAGCTGGCGTTTGAGGGGGGAGCGTGCGCGGGAGGGGTTTTCTGGTGGGCCAGGGTGGTCTTGAAAGCGGTCCGGATTCCCGCATGGCCCACCTCGCATTATCACCTTCTCCCTCCCTCGTCTCTCTCTTCTTAGCGACGCCCACCGAGCGATTAGATTTCGGCTATCGACGGTTTATTCAATTGCAGTCCCACATGTCAGTGAAAATGCAAGACAACGCGTGTCCCCTCTAGTGAGAAGCGTGCGAGCCGGACTGTTGGGGTGCGAAGCGAATGAGACAGGTGTGCTTTAAGTGTGCCACCTTTTCCTTTTGAACTTGCAAAGCGTAACATTTTCGTGCGATCGATCGATAGAAATCCAGAACAAAATGACGAGGGCGGGGCTATCCCGTGCGTTAGGCGGGCTAGTTTGAGTGATATGACGTTCTACAGTGCCATCCACTTGCTCCATTTTTATGTAAGCAAGAGTCTACACTCTTATGTGGGAGGAGTGCGAAACACGGCGGATCTGATTTTGATCGAGGGATAACTGTTCCCTGCGAAATAATGGAGCACTGTTAGCGATTATAGCATGATAGTTAGGGCATATCCAGCACTGACCCACAAATTTACACCGGCATCTATTCGAGGACACTGATGCCAGATGCCATCCAATGCTGCCCGCATACCTTTCGACAACTATATGAACTAACTGGACGAAATTCGTGCAAACAAAGAAAACTAAAATTAACCGGATGAAATTCATTACATTTCGAAAAAATATCCTATCAACTGGACGAAATTCATTACATATTTCGCACAAACCATACTAAAACCTACTGTAAACCTAATCTAAACGATCGCCAGCGCCCGTCCACCATGTCCGGCCATGAGCCCCGAGAACTGACGCTCCGGTTATTGCCTTTGCCTCCTCCTCATCCGCATCGGCTTTGTCCAGCTCTGCCTCGATAACCTCCTCCTCCGGAGCACAAGTTTCTGAAGATATCCGCATCCACATCGCCATTAAGCGGCTAATCGGCCGCTGATGTTTACCCCACCAAGCTTGGCATCGACTGAGTTTTGGAGTGGTGGCCTTCCTGGGACCAGAGCGGCGGCGACCTACCATGTACTACTCTTCCTCACTGCCTGCTGTGCCCGCGCATGTGCGTCGGCTTCGTGGTCATGGCGGCGGAGGGCGGCCGGGGGGGAACCAGCAATGTCCTTCGTCTGCTCCTGCGACAATACGTCCAAGAGAGCTTTGGAGCGTGCCCGGAGCGGAGCCACTGATGTCCTTCGTCTGCTCCTACGATAGTACATCCAAGAGAGATTTGGAGCTCTAGGAGGCCATGGTTGGAGTGGTGCCGACAGAAGGAAGGGACCGGAGGAGAACGACTGTGGGTCTTTGGCTATGGCTGGGAGTTGGGGCTGAAGTTAATATAGCGGGCGAATGGTAATGAGTCGCGGCGGACGGATGGATGGCTGGCGCCGGAGTAGGTTCGTCGGCAGCCGCGTGTCATTAATGTGGGCGGCGGACGGACGGATGCCTGTGGTGTCGTTAAGGTGGAGCATTCGCTTGCATCGGGATGTCGTGTGGGTGGCACTTTCTCGACCGTCGCGCTGCTGCAATGCCGGCGCAAGTGAGAGGTCACGTCGGGCATGAATGTCGATGCTGCTTCAGTGACTTAACTTCATGTGCAGTTGGGTCACTGACATGTTGGCCCAACAGGCATCTGGACCACATGTAAGTGACCCAACTACACATGTAGTTAAGTCACTGAAGCTAAGTCCCGTGAATGCGGCATTCATGTTCTCGAGAGACGGTGACAGTTTCAGGCGGGAAGCACGCGCTAGCAATGGAAGTGGTTTCGGTAGGCTCGAGCGGTCAGACGCTGGCGTGGTGGTAAAATGTGAACTCATGGATGACGAGCCTTTGAAGCATATGCTGCACGTATAGACAACCAGGCATCCATGCAACCGCTCTTGTCACCAGCTAGCCTTCGACGACCACCATTAGACATCACTCAACCATGCATAACTTATGAATAATGGACGAATCGATCAAACACACACTCGTGTGCAGTGGCACTATGATCGGTCGCTCACGATACATATATAGGTACCATAGTACCCTCTCTAGCTAGGTTGTGTTATAGATTGTCATTGTGATGGATGATATACATCAGCAAGGCGCCGAGTCACGTCGTCGCATCGTGTGTTGAGCCATGGCTAATGTCAAGCAGCTCGGTGCCCAAGCACGAGTATGATGTTGGTGTTGAGCCAGGTGAATACATGCTCGGTGTTCGCGGAGGCCGCCAACGAACGTCTAAATAGTAATGTCAGGCACCACCAGGGCGCGTAGGTGACGGGCTTGCTGTTTGCGTTGTACCATGAGCAGGACTTTGATTGAGAGGGCGACGCGCATGCATTAGCATTCTTTGACAGCATGAGCGTGAGTGTCATCACGCATACATGCTGCTTGCGTGTATGGACAGCGTGCGATAATGTGTGCATCACGTATTATATAAAAAATCAGTTTGTGCATTTAACACAAAGTATTTCATTTTCATTTGGCTGACGAGTGTGCGTTGCAGCGACAAGTCCGTGGTTTGATTCCTCACATATGCATAATTTTGGTTTTTATTTGTTTCTCCACTGACAAGTAGGCCTGCATAGATAGATAGATACAGAACACGAGCTGATGAGGCACATGCGGACTGTTTGACTGGTCAACCGGACAAATACGGAGCTATACGCTGAGCCAGTGACTGTATAATCACCATATCTCGTATTCAATGATCAAAGTGAGCTATCAAGACAAGTTTGATGACCGTCAATGCATTATACTTGGTAATAAATGACCAGGATTGAAGGAGAATCCAAATTTCCTTCGTCTTGTGTCCATGAGCTCTTGACAAATAAATGCACTATATGGTTGTCTGGCCCTCCACCCCAGAGCTCTCACCAAGCATCGTTCATGCTACCGCGCCTCACACTAACCTGTAAGGAAGCGATGGCATTGCACCGCACCGAGTTCCTCGCCACCCACGACCGCACACAAAATGGTAGGGAAGCAATGGCATCCTGCCGTGGCGAGTTCATCACTACTCGCGACCTCACACCTACGTGGGAAGACTTTGAAGCTGCCAAGGCCGAATGGACGGTGGGGTAAGAGGCGGCCAAAGTCACATAGAGGGAGCGGAAAAGGCAGAAAGCACTCAACAAAAGAGAGGCCCGCCACTGCAAGAAAGAAGAGGACGCACGCGCTACTGCGGAAAGCTCGGCAAAGATCCAAGCACGGTGGGGTGTCGCCGACAAAGCCGGGAAGGAGAACGACGGGGTCTGGCCAGCATGTGAGAAGTAGTAGTACTAGTAGCTAGTGTGTCTGTATGTGTCGCCCGTACATTTGTTTAATTAATTACAAGCATGTGCCAGTACTCATTACTGCTGTACTTTTTTAGAGCAAATTACCAGTACATTAGCCTAGACTCAATGGAAAAATTCCTATCCTATGCATCAAATGGCATATATTTCTCTATAGGAATTGAGATGCATGTCATCTCACTTCCTATGATTTTCATATGCCTATAAAATTCCTACCCTATGAACCAAAGGAGGCCTCTGTTTGAGTACAGTACTACTGTAGCTAGAAGTACTGCTGGTACAGTAGTTTTCTTCAAGAAGCGGAATTCAACGAAGTCATGATGGTTCCTTCATCCGACCAACTTCATAGTGGGAAAGGTTGGGCCTGTGATTTGACAGCTCATTAGTCATCATTATTGTGGTGCGACGACCAGGGTGACTCTCCCTTGGAGTTCTACGTGCATGGCAAGGGGACCAGGACGGTCGATGTCCCACATGTTGGTGAACGAATGTCACATCCCTAGCTTCTGGTGCTGCCTAGTGTTTGCATCTTGCTAGCATCATGTTTAAATTTCTGAAAGTTGAATTGAGGATAGTTGAAACCCTCACAAATCACTCCAGAAATAATCAACAATAAAATCTCTTCAAAGAAGTCCAAGGAAATGTTCCTGTTACTCTATGAAAATATTGCTAAGAGGTAAAATTCAAACCAATATTTTTGGAATCACAGAAATATTATTTGGGGCCTTTGAATTAAATCAATGACATATTTGAGTTGGATTTATTTCTGTTATATAAGAAATAAAGTTCAAATATTTTTGTAAGTTTGCATGTGACCTTGGACTACCTCCCTGAGCTCACATAAAAATTTACAGAAAGTTTTAAAATGGTTTGGTTTGTAAATCAAATCAAAACAAAGAAAGAAAATAGAAAACAGAAACAAATAAAAGAGAGAGGGACTTATCTGGGCCTTACCTGGCTGACCCAGATCCTGTGCAGCCCAGCTGTGGCCCAGCACTGTAGCTGGCCCAGCCCAGCCGCCGCATCGTCTTCAACCTCCTACCAGTAGGCAGGAGGGCGTGTGCTCGCCGCGCGCGCGCCACCTCCACCCTGCCTGGCTGCCCCTCGTTGCCTTGGATGCCTTCCGCGATGCCACGCACACCCCTGACCCCTCTCATTTTCCCTGGACTCTTTCCCCCTCCTCTGCTCTCTGATCCGCGCCGCCTGAGAGGAGCCCCTCACCGCCGTTCGCCATAGCCGCAGCCACCGCCTCCCTCTCGCCTCCCCGACGTGCCCCAGGGATCCGCCTCATCGCCTTCGTCCTCCTCGCCGAGTCATGCAACGCCGGTGCCCTGGAACGCCGCCATCACCATCGTCATCATCCTGTGCCCCGACGATTGCCGCCCGTCGATTCACCGTCGGAGAAGCTTCCCCGAGCCGCTGAGCTTCTCCCCCGATCCCTTGTGAGCTTCTGCACCTTCCCCTATGCTCACCCCCTCTGTTTCTCTCTGATAGCCTCGATCCTCGCTGTGCCCGAGCTCGCCGTCGCCCTGCCATGTTGCTGCCGTGGCCACAGCTGCTGCCGTACCTTGTTGAGCCTGCCTTTGTACTCACCGTGCTCCCAGGAGCCGAACGCACGCACTAGCTCCTCCCCTAGTGCACCACAACCCCAAACCCGCAACCCACCATGTCGCCGCCGTCACCAAACCTCGTCGCCGGTCACTTTCCGGCCACCTCGCGACCTCCTTTCCGGTCCTTTGGATGCGGACGAGCAAGAGCTACTCCCCGGAGCCCTTAGCTCGCCAAACCACCACCCGTAGCTCAAATCCGAGCCGAGCCGTCGTCGTTTGGGTCGCCGCCAGCAAGGCTCCGGCGACTGCTGATGTGGCCGTCATTAGGGGCTAATCGCGCAACAAATTAACCTCCAGTGAAACAGACAGCCGGGCCCCACTGCCTAATTAACCCTGGTTTATTTTTGTTTAGGTTAGACTAACCCCGCAGGGCCCACAGGTCAGTTTGACCTGGCCATGTCACGTGTTGACCGACCGCACATGTCAAGTTGACTTGCTGACGTGGCTGTTGACCTGACCCCACCTGTCATTGACACTAAACAGCACTATGTCACTGACCAGTGGACCCCACTGGTCAGGTTTGACCTAGGCCGCTACTGTTGCCCTATTGAGGTCAGCATGACGTAGTGCTGACGCTGTAATTGTTTTCTGGGATTTTAAATAAATCACAAATGATTTATTTAATTCGGAAAATATCCAAAACTTCTAAAAATCATAGAAAATCAACCGTAACTCCAAATCAAATAATTTATTTATGAAAAATGATCAAAAAAATCCAATCTTTCCATCTGTACTAGTTTCATACATGTTAGAACACTTTAACCTTGCTGTTTAGGTGAAACAACTTAATGCACTAATATGACTTCATAAAATGGGTTTGCATTTGAATCTTTGGTTCAAATGGACTCATTTCAATATGTTCTAGCTTGCATTAGCCCAAAACACATTCATATTGCCATGTCATAGCATGCATCATATTGTTGCATATCGTCATGTGTTGATTGTGTTCTTTCTCAGTTGCCGGTGTTTGTCCCCCCTCAGTAGACATTGATCGAGCGATGAATTCATTGACACCGATGAAGAGTTATACTATCTCCAAAAGTGCCAGGCAAGCAAAACCCCCTTGTTCATTCTGATATAATCCCACTCTCTCGCTCCTACTCTCTTTTACCGCAATAGGACAACAACGATTCAACTGTATCATGCTGCGGTAGCTGAACCCCTTTCCTCTGCATGACCTGTCATTGCCATAGTAAATAGATGAAACCCACTAGCATGAGTAGGAGTTGTTTGAGCCCTGATGTGCCTACTCATTCATGCTTGTTTGTCATGCCTGCTATTGCATAGAGTTGTGTCGGGTCTGATTCATCGGGAATGAATTGGAATGGTGATGAACATGTCCTACTGTGTGAGCTAAGTGTGTGAACACGATTTGGTAAAGGTAGCGGTGAGAGGCCATGTAGGAGTACATGGTGGGTTGTCTCATTGAAACCATCCTCAGGAACTGAGTTCCGTGTTTGTGATCCATGAAACAGCTACTACCACACATTGGGCCCTAAAATATGACCCCGTCGACTTATTGACCCCTCTCGTCCTTTGTCCAGGAGTTGCAACTAGTTTCTGGTGTTTATAGGTTATGTGTTAGCGGCCGTGTGTAGCGCTGACCCTAGGGGTGGGCTATGATGCGGTAGATAAACCGTGGCCGGGTATGCCGGGCGCCCGTTTGGCGTCTCGGGACCCTGTACACATCGTTTGGGGCTGTTGAGGACACCCGGCCAGATTTCCTTGCGGAGGGAACCCGAATAGGCGATAAACCTGGACTAGAGACTTGTGCGGTTAGTCAGGTCATGGTCTACACCCACGTCGTCTTTCGCTTGAAGTCTGCCGAGCACATGTCGTGTGGACACGCTAAGTGGTGGAAACATGTGTGACGAAGTACACCCCTGCAGGGTATAAAACTATTCGAATAGCCGCGTCCGCGGTAAAGGACTTCTGGGTTGCCTATAACAGTTCATAGACAAGTGGAAGTGGATACTCTAAAATGCGCAAGATAAGCGTGAGTGCTATGGATGGTGTTCTCATAGGTAGACGGGAGTAGATCCATAGTGGTGAATTGATTGGTGAATATGTGGACTCGTGTGCGCACCTCAAAAGAGTTGCTTGCAGTCGTAGTTCAGGTTAGCCACTGAGGCAAAGCTGGCTTGCTGCAGTTAAACCCCACCATCCCTTTGTTGATGCCGATGCATATGTAGCTAGTTCTGATGTAAGTCTTGCTGAGTACTTTTGTACTCACGTTTGCTTAATTTATGTTTTGCAGAGAGACTTCAGTCTCGCTAGTAGTTCTGCGTGGACTTCGACGTTTAGCTTGATACCTCAGCTACGATCTTGTGCCCTCAACAGGATCTGGTAGATAGTCAGGCTTCTTAGCCTTTTTCATTTGTAGATGTCTGTACTCAAACATGTTAAGCTTCCGCATATGCTTTGATTTGTATGCTATCATTGTTGGGTCATGAGACCCATGTTTGTAATATCTCGCTCCTCGGAGCCTAATGAATAAATACTTGAGTCGTAGAGTTATGTTGTGATGCCATGTTGTATTTACACATATCGAGCATATTGTGTGTATGATTGAAATGCTTGGTATGTGTGGGATACGACAATCTAGTTGTTTATCCTTGGCAGCCTCTCTTATGGGGAAATGTAGTCTAGTGCTTCCATGAGCCATAGTAGTCCGCTACAGCCCGGTTCACCGGAGTCCTGCTAGCCCAGCACTACTGCTAAGGACACTTGACTGGCCGGCATGTGTTTCACTTCGTTCCTGTGTCTGTCCCTTCGGGGAAATGTCACGCGATGACATCCGGAGTCCTACCTAGCCTGCTACAGCCTGGGTTCCCGGAGTCCTGTTAGCCCGGTGCTACAGCCCGGATTCACACGTTGTTGACCGACATGCTCGATGTGATTCATGTATGCCTGTCCCCATAGGTTGGTGCCGCTTTGGGTTCACGACTAGACATGTCGGCCCGGGTTCTCTGTCATATGGATGCCAACAACACTATCATATACGTGAGCCAAAAGGCACAAATGGTCCCGGGGCATGGTAAGGCGACACCCGTGGGAATACTGTGCGTGAGGCCACAAAGTGATATGAGGTGTTACCGGCTAGATCGATGTTACTTGGAATCGGGGTCCTGATAGCTTTGGTATCAGAGCCTGACTGCCTGTAGGATTACCAAGCCAGACTGGTCGAAGTCGAGTCTAGAAATGCTTTAGTTATATAACGGAATTGATTGTGGAATGGAATGTAAGGCTCTTTTTACTCCTTATACCCTATGTCCTTCTGATCTGAGTCATCCTCTTCTCTTCTACGGGGATTAAGAACTAGGCCTTCTCATCTATCCATCAGGATGACGTGTTACTAATCCATAGACCTATAAGATTGTTGGATTTAAGCCCTAGTTCAGTTTCTACTACTTCTTTATATTGATAGTTGGTCTCGGAACCTTGATATCATGATGTTGAGTGGTTATGCCACCATTTTTGCAGGATGTCTCAAATCTTTTGAGCATTTACAGCTGAGGGAGTCCTGGATTAGGGGGTCTCCGGACAGTCGGACTATCTCCATTGGCCGGACTGTTAGACTATGAAGATACAAGATTGAAGACTTCGTCTCGTGTCCGGATGGGACTCTACTTGGTATGGAAGGCAAGCTAGGCAGTACGGATATGGATATCTCCTCCTTTGTAACCGACCTTGTGTAACCCTAACCCTCTCCGGTGTCTATATAAACCGAAGGGTTTTTAGTCCGTAGGACAACAACCGTAACATACAATCATACCATAGGCTAGCTTCTAGGGTTTAGCCTCTCTGATCTCATGGTAGATCTACTCTTGTACTATCCATATCATCAATATTAATCAAGCAGGGCGTAGGGTTTTACCCCCATCAAGAGGGCCCGAACCTGGGTAAAACATCGTGTCCCCTGCCTCCTGTTACCATCCGGCCTAGATGCACAGTTCGGGACCCCCTACCTGAGATCCGCCAGTTTTGACACCGACATTGGTGCTTTCATTGAGAGTTCCTCTGTGTCGTCGCCGTTAGGCTTGATGGCTCCTACTATCATCGATAGCGATGCGATCCAGGGTGAGACTTTTCTCCCCGGACAGATCTTCGTATTCGGCGGCTTTGCACTGCGGGCTAATTCGCTTGGCCATCTGGAGCAGATTGAAAGCTACGCCCCTGGAAGTTTGAACCATGCGGCCGACATCCGCGGAGACTCGATCTTCGATGGATTCGAGCCACAGCCGGGCGCGCCGCACTGTCGCGATGGGTATGACCTAGTTCTGCCGCCGAACAGTGCCCCAGAGGCCGCCCCCGCATCAGCTCCGACCATTAGCTCGGAGCCAACTGCGCCAATCGAGGATGGGTGGTTAGACACCGCCTCAGGGGCTGCAGTCTCAACGGCGATCGAGCCAAACACCAGCATAATCCTCTGCACAGCCCATGACTCCAAGGTGCCAGACTCTTTTCCGAACTCCGAACCATTTGCGCCCCTGCCAATCGAATCCGATTGGGCGCCGATCATGGAATTCACTGCCGCGGATATCTTTCAGCACTCGCCCTTCGGCGACATTCTGAATTCATTAAGGTCTCTCTCTTTGTCAGTAGAGCCCTGGCCGGATTATGGCCAACAGGATTGGGATGCGGACGACGAAGAAATTCGATGCCCACCCACCACCCACTTAATAGCCACTGTCGATGAATCAACCGACATGCTCGACTTCGACTCCGAAAACATCGACGGTATGGACGACGATGCGGGAGGCGAAGAGGAACCACTGCCCACAGGGCGCTGGACGTCCACTTCATCATATGACGTATTCATGGTGGACACACCAAAAGAAGACGACGACGAGGAACGGAAGGACGCACCGAAGGCTTGTTCCCTCGAGAAGCAGTCAAAGAGGCGGCGTAAGCGCTGCCCCAAATCCCGCCTCGGCAGAAATAACGATCATAGAGACCCAGCATTGGAGTAGGGCGAACCACTGCCGGACCATGACAATACAGAGAATCAAACCGAACAAACCAATTCTGTCAAAGATAATAGTCTGGACGACATAACGCCGGACAGGCACCCGGAGCAGCAGAATGCCCGTCAAAGGCTTGTTGCCACCGCGAGGAGTCTGAAAAAGCAGGAGCAAAGGCTCAAGGCTGCGCAGGACACACTCCAAATCAGATGGAGTAAAGTACTCAACACAGCCGACGACAATCGCCCCATCAAGAGCTACCCAAAGCGGAAGATGCTACCTGAATTCGATGAGGAGGCCTTAGACCCCCCACAACCAAAAATCAAAACAGCCACCTGGCCGGATAGACGACCTCACGGCCAACATAGAGCGGCAAACAATGCCACTCACAAGACAATACGCGATCCACGCGAGGGCTCGCACCGAAAGGACGGTGCAACCAGATCCATCTATGGACCATGCAAGCGCGCCCCAGCATACGATGTAACATAGATACAGGGGTGCCGCACACCCCCTATGTTTCACCAATGAGGTGCTGGACCATGAATTTCCAGAGGGATTCAAACCCGTAAACATAGAGGCATATGACGGAACAACAGACCCCGGGGTCTGGATCGAGGACTATATCGTCGACATCCATATGGCGCGAGGAGATGATCTCCATGCCAGCAAGTACTTACCCCTCAAGCTCAAAGGACCAGCTCGTCACTGGCTTCAAGGCCTCCCCGAAAACTCCATTGGAAGCTAGGAAGAGCTTGAAGACACTTTTCGGGCAAATTTTCAAGGGACTTATGTCCGACCTCCGGACGCGGACGATTTGAGTCATATAACTCAACAGCCCGGAGAGTCAGCCCGAAAACTTTGGAACATGTTTCTTACTAAAAAGAACCAAATTGTGGACTGTCCGGACGCCGAAACCTTGGCAGCTTTTAAGCATAGCGTCCGTGACGAATGGCTTGCCAAACACCTCGGCAAAGAAAAGCCGAGAACAATGGCAGCATTAACAAGCCTCATGACCCGCTTTTGCGCGGGAGAGGACAGATGGCTAGCCAGATGCAGCACCAGCGACCCCAGTACATCTGAAGATAGAGATGGAAACAGGAAATCACGGCGCAACAGCAATAACAAACGCCGGAATAAAGATGACAGCACGAAGAGCACAACAATAAACGCCGGATTCAAAAGCTCTCGGCCAGGTCAACAAAAGCCGCCCTCTAAAGGCGCCAGAGACGAACTGTCCAGCCTAAACAAAATTCTGGACCAAATATGTCAGATCCATAGCACCCCTGGTAAACCCGCTAATCATACCCAGAGAGACTGTTGGGTCTTCAAGCAGTCCGGCAAGCTCAATGCCGTACACAAGGGGGAGGATACACCAAGCGAAGACGAGGATGAGCCTCTCAAGCAAGATACTGGGGAACAAAAGAAATTTCCACCAGAAGTCAAAATAGTAAACGTGTTACACGTGATCAAGGGAAGAAACAAAACGACACTCCCAGAAAAATGTGCCCAAGGGCCTATCACCGCGGAGTCCTGCCACTGGTCGTCTCAACCGATCACTTTCGACCATCGTGATTACTCAGCAAGTATCCAGCGTGCAGCATGGGCTGCCCTGGTATTAGACCCAATAATTGACGGACACCACTTCACACGAGTCCTGATGGACGGTGGCAGCAGTCTAAACCTGATATACCAGGACACAATCCGCGAAATGGGGATAGACCCAACAAAAATTTGCCATAGCAATACTACCTTTAAAGGAGTAACGCCAGGCCCAGGGGCTCATTGCACGGGCTCCCTGCTACTAAAGGTTATCTTCGGCTTCCCCGATAACTTCCATAGCGAACATTTAACCTTCAACATCGCTCCGTTCCAAAGTGGCTATGAAGCACTACTCGGACGCGAAGATTTCGCTCACTTTAATGCAATACCGCACTACACTTCCCTCACACTCAAGATGCCCGGCCCACGTGGCATCATTACAGTAAACGTAAGTATTAAGCGATATTTGCGTGCCGAAGAGAGTGCGGCTGCCTTGGCAGCCGCACACTAAAAACGGCCTCACCAACTAAAGCATTTAACAGGTCGTCAAGACCTCGGACACAGTTAGACGAGTCCGGCGCAGCTATATGTAATTCCTACCGGATCAATGGTCACACCCCTATTACAAATACAAGGGGCTCAACGCGCACAGACAAGCGGCAATTTTTACTCATCTTGAATTATACATGGTTTCTTTAAAAACTATCTTTTTGCACGACAACTTTTTCACCTAAGTTCCTCTGTTTTACAGATGATCATCGTGCTACACCCGTCCAGGATACGGCACAACGGAGACACGGGCGCAGACGTGCAGCAGGGACCCGCTCCAAGGATTCTTTTTAGATTAAGACCCTGCGTAAACCTTCTTTACTGTCTCTTGTTGATACATATCCACCGAATTCTCAGCACAGTTGAGAAGGATGCTGACGTCTTGGCATGTGGCCACATCAGAATAATGCACGTACCTGGACACAATGGGCTTCTTACAAAGGGCACTATTTAGGCCCGGTTTATACCATAAAGACCGAATACCTTAGGGAGTGTTCGGCGTCGCGAGTTTGGCCTTATATGCATCAGCTCCGAATCATTGTCTTTGGTCAAATGTTGGGTTTGACTGGCTCCTGTGTTTTGGTGCCTTACGTTCCGCTTTATCGGCTAAGGTAGCACCAGGAGAACTACTGCGATTGTGCCCTGGTTCATCCGGACGAGCACCTCAGTAGAGAAAGCCGAAAACTGAATGTCATGATATAGCGTGAGACTGGTCAACCACTCGATGACCTATCGGAATGCTAGAATTCCTCCACCTTAACGAAGGGTCGTTTTCCGGCCAGGCATGTACACACCCCGCGATCGGGAGAGTGCGGAGCCACCAGGGGCTATCTAGTAGCCCCACTGTCAAACTCCTATGGCTAAGTGTAAGTGTTAAAGCATTATAGTCCGGTTGCCTCGCTCGCTACGCTATCACCTCCTTAATAGGACCAAGACATTGGGTTAAGTGTGAACACGCGTTTTTTGCGAGCACCTCCGCATTATATGCGTGGGGGTTGAAGCCGACGGCTGCAATCTTTCAGGTTATACACATGTATACATAAACGGCCGCACAGGAGGCATCATACTACTTTCAGGCAAAAGTATAAACATAGCCTTATAAAAACTTCATAAAAGCATTGTGTTTACAATGAGAATACATATCACTCAAACATAATATTTTTCGAGCACTGGGCCTCAATCAAACGAGCACCCTCGAGAACCTCCTCGAAATAATGCTCGGCAGCCACTCGGCCTATGGCCGAACCCTGCGCCGCAACAGTGGTAGCGTCCATCTCTGCCCAGTATGCTTTAACACGGGCAAGGGCCATCCGCGAGCCTTCTATGCACGCCGACCTGTTCATCGCATTAATGCGCGGCACCGCACCAAGGAACTGCTGCACTAAGCTGAAATAGCTGTTTGGCTTTGGCTTTTCCGGCCATAGCTAATCCATAACAGACCTCATGGCGAGTCCGGACAACCTATTCAGTTCGGCCCATTCGGCTAGCTAGTCGGTCAATGAAAGCGGACACTCTGGAACATGGAATTACAACCGGAACAGCTTGTCCACTTCACGATCTGTCTGACCTTGGAAGTACTTGGCCGCATCGGCAGCGCTCACCGCCAAATCCATATACGCATCTGCCGAACTCCACAGCCGATCCAGAGGGGCATACCGTGGATCTCCGAACTTCCTCCGTAACATGAAGGGTTTCCCAGCCGCAATATCCCCGGCTTCCCGCAGCTCCTCCTTCTTCGCTCTCATAGCAGAACGGGTGTCTTTGTCCGCCGTCATGGCCTTCTCAAGGTCTGTTGCCTTCGCTCGGTTTTCTTTTTCAAGGACCCGGCAACGGTCGGCAGTGTCTTTCAATTCTACGGCCATCTTGGCCATCTTCTCTTGGCTCTCTCAATGTGCGGCCTTCTCTGCTTTCATCTCTTCGGCCGCCTTCCAAGTAGCCGCATTACTAATCCTCGCTTGTTCCTTGGCTCGGGCAAGTTCTGCACGCAAGGTTTCCACGGTGGCAGCTCCATCTACAGTCACAACATATTAAAGATACTGGCATCATGCTGCTCTTACTATGTGGCGTTCACCATATAATAATACTTACCATGTGCCTCGTCAAGCGTCTTGATAACAAGCTCGATGTCGGCGTCTGCCGCATCCAGTTGCCGTTTTAATTTGGCAAACTCACTAGTCCGGCTAGCCACCGGAGCTAACACCACCTGCACATAGGGGCAATCTGGTTATTGCTTGGGAATATGATCCTCTGTTCGCTGCCGTTCTCGACGACAACCAGAGTCTCAGGGGCTACTATCTACACAGGGCACACCTAACATGTGCAGTACTATCACATATTATCTCACGTACCTCAAAGCCTGTCAGTAGACTCATAAAGGCTTCATGTAATCCGCTTTCGGCGGATGAGATTCTTTCCATCACCGTACCCATCAGCATATGGTGTTCTTCTGAGATGGACGCTCGCCCCACCAACTCTCTCAGAACGTCCGACCGCACACCAGATGGTGCCGGACTCTTTTGTCTGCTCTCTTCGGGAGCCGGACGCTGGGGACTTCGGGGGTCTATGGGATTATCTTCTGGCCTCACCGGATCCGGAGAGGCCCTCCGTGACGACACTTCGGGGTCGCCCGCTTCTTGAGCGGAGGAGTCCGGGGGAGGCGTTTCGCTCTCCATCATCTCTGGAAGAAGATCCCCCGAAGACGAGCTCAGCTGAGAGGGGCTAAGGCCCGAACTGCAAGATATATGAGGTGGTTATTTTCTCAGAAAAAAAGATAGCATACCTTTACTATTAAAGTATTTTGGATCACTTACGACTCGTTGGAGGGCTGATCCCCCCGCGGACTGTGTGCGGCAAAAGCACCCCCCCCCCCCCCCCCGAGGTAGGACCCTCTGTGAGAGACTTCTTCTCCCGTTTGGAGGCTTCGGCTTCCGGATCCTCGGAAGTAGTCCTTTTCCTCCCCCAGTTGTCCTCCTACGTGGAGACGCTCATTCCCTCGGTTAGAATGGGCAGCGATGGGGGCTCGTGTTCGCCCGTATTATCCCCCCCGGTATCTTCCCTCGAGGGCTCCGGGCAAGGTGCGACCTCGAGCATCTTTTCCAATACCGGATTTTCCAAACCCTCAGGGAGGGGGGCCAAACACCGAATCATCTTCACCTTTGTTAGCCAGTCCTGGTCAAAAAGCGAATTCTCAGAAATAACTTCATGACGAATAAAAGACAGTGTGTTTGGCCAGAGGATTTCTTACTTGTTCGGCGGCGCGGTTGCTGCTCAGGCCCACGTCCTCGGTAATATCTAGACACTCTACTTGAGGTCCGAAGAATGACTTGTACATCTCCTCGTGCGTCAGGCCAAGGAAACTTTGAATGGCATGCGGTCCCTCTGGGTTGAACTCCCACAAGCGAAGGGGCCGGCGTCTGCAAGGCTGGACTTGACGAACCAGCATAACTTGTATTACCACAGCCAAATTAAAATCTCCCTCGAAGAGATCTCGGATGTGGCTTTGCAGTTTAGGCACGTCCTTGGCTAGACCCCAGCTCAGACCTCTGCTAATCCATGACATCAGTTGTGGTGGGGGGCCCGAGCGGAAAGCGGGGGCAGCCGCCCACTTGGCACTTCTGGGAGCCGTGACGTAAAACCACTCTCGTTGCCATAATTTGGACACCTCTGGAAAGGAACCTTTCAGCCATGGGGCTCCTGCCATCTTGCCTATTGAAGCACCTCTGCACGCTGCATGTTGCCCCTCGATCATCTTTGTCTTTACTTCAAAGGTCTTGAGCCACAGGCCGAAGTGAGGGGTAACGCGGAGGAAGGCCTCACACACGACAATAAATGTCGAGATGTGGAGAAAGGAGTCTGGAGCTAGATCGTGGAAATCTAGACCGTAATAGAACATCAAACCCCTGACGAAAGGATCCAGAGTGAGGCCTAGACCTCAGAGGAAGTGGGAGATGAACACAACGTTCTCGTTGGGTTTGGGAGTAGGGATGATCTGCCCTCGAGCAGGCAGCCGACGCGAAACCTCGGCGGTCAGGTATCTGGCCTCCCTCAACTTCTTAATGTCCTCTTCTGTAACGGAGGAGGGCATCCATCGGCCTTGAAGGCTGGATCCGGACATGATTGAAGATCCGGAGCACCTAACCTAGGCTTTGGTGTTAGAACTTGAGGCGGGAGAAGGGTTCGATTGAGCACGAGAGGGAAAAAGCGAAAACCTCGTCCCTTTATAAAGAGGGTGAATATCAAGCGTCCTCTCCGTAGCCGTTTAGGACTTGCCTATAATCTAGGAGTCCTAGACACGGTTGGGTTACCCACGACCACATTAATGAGAATCCCGTAATTGGGGGAACATGATCTCCGCTTCGACAAGACGTGTCAAGAAACCACCTCGCGTTATTGGGGGAGCTGGTTAAAATAAACGGTTCGAAGAATCACCGGGCCATGACATAACGTCGTGCTGCCAAAACAAGCCAGCAAATTAGATCTGCGAAAATATTATTCTCTCTGCGGTGGAATGTGGAACTTATTTTTCAGGGTCGGACACTATCCTCGTATTCAAATTCTTCTGTGGTGTATTCGGAGAAGGAACCCGCCTTGCAATGCCGAAGACAATACTATGCGTCGGACTCATCATCATTGAAGCTTGGTTCAGGGGCTACTGAGGGAGTCCTGGATTAGGGGGTCTCCGGACAGCCGGACTATCTCCATTGGCCGGACTGTTAGACTATGAAGATACAAGATTGAAGACTTCATCTCGTGTCCGGATGGGACTCTACTTGGCGTAGAAGGTTGTCACACCCTAGCTAGTCCATGCATTAGAGTGTGCATCATGTTTACTTTTCATCAGAAACTTGAAATGGGGAAGGCAGAACCCCCAGCACCCTTTTGAAATCAACTAGGGTTTACTAAAAATAATTTCAATGAACCTGAAATGCCCTTCTAAAATGTTCACCCTCTTTGTCTTAGGTTAAAACCTCTGGCAAACTTGGTGCACATTTTTCTAGGTCAACAAAGGGTCATTGAATTAAATCATAAGTATTTGAATTTGGGCATTTAAATGCTATAAAATAATTTAATTGCTCAAATAATTCTGGGAATAAATGTTTCCTGTTGGAATTATTCTAAACAGAGCTTACATTTATTTTCAAGAATTTTGGAAATGTTTTAGTATTTTAAATAAAGCTAAACAGTTGCAGTTTAATAGAAAACAGAAACTAAATCAAAAAAAAGGAGAAAGAAGCCCACCTGGGCCTTACCTGGCTCGGCCCAGCCTACTGGCTCGGCCAGTCACCCACTACCTCGCGCCAGGAGGCAGGGGCGCGTGCTCGCCGCGCGCCGGCCACACGCCGGCCACCTCCTGCTTCTGCCGACGCCGGGAGACGCCCAGAGGACGCCACGCGACCCCTACGTCTCCCTCTCATCCTCTCGCACTCTCCCCCTCGTCTCTCTCACTCTCCCCCGCGACGGCCGAGCACGTCCCTCGCTGCCGATCACCGTAGTTGCCACTACAGCCACTCCCTTGCCCCTCCGACGAGCCCATTAGCTCCACCTCGACTCCCTCGTCCTCCCCACCGAGCCACGCATCGCCGGGGGCCCTACATCGCCGCCTTCGCCCTCGTCTTCAACCTCGGGCACCCGAGACATCTTCGGTTGATTCGCCGCCGCCAGGACCTCCCCGAGCTCGCTGACCCCCTCTCTGACTTTGCTGTGAGCTCCTCTTCCTTTCCCCCTAGCTCCCGTGCTCGATTACGCCTCGTAGCCACCGCCCCTTCGAGCCCGAGCGCTCCTCGCCGCCGGCCATGTCGCCGTCGTGGCTACGGCCGTGCCAGCACGCGTCCGAGCGCCTCACCGTGCTCAGCGCAGCACCAGGAACCCGTAGCCACCACCAGCTCTTCCTCCCGTGCACCGTAGCCTCGAAACCGTCCTCACCCGACTCCGGCGACTGCCAAGCTCGTCGCCGGCGATGTTTCCGGCCACCCCGAGCCCAACGACCACCACCAAACGCTGCGGCTCGTTCCCAGCTACCCGTAGATGGTCTCCGCCGTCGTTTTGGTCGCCTGAGGGCGTTTTCCGAAGCCCTCCGCCATCTCGGCCTCACCGGCGACTCAACGCCGGCGGGATTAGCCCTGTTGACCGGCGGATTTGACCACTGACGTGGACTGGGTGGGCCCAGGTTGACTCCTTTGAGTCAATGAAAAGTGGGCCCCCCTCTGCTAATTATCCAGATTAGTTCTAACTAAAATTAGTTAGTTTAATTAGTATAGTCACTGACTAGTGGGCCCTGCCCAGTAATTAGGCTAACTAAACGTAGTTAGTGCACTGAGAGGCTGACAGAAGGGGCCCACCAGTCAGGTTTGACCTGGGCTGGCGCCTTTGACCCGCTGAGGTCAGCATGACGCAATGCTGACGCAGTAATTGATTTTCTAGATTTATTTTTATTCAGGAAATTCCAGAAAATGTTTAAAACTTCTAAAAATCATAGAAATTCAACCGTAACTCCAAATGAAATAATTTATATATGAAAAATTATCAGAAAAATTCAATATATCCATCTGTACTGGTTTCATGCATGACAAAACAAGTTTACCTTGCTGTTCAGGCAGAATAAGGAAATGCACTATTAAGGCCATGTTTAATGAGCTAATATTTGAATCTTTGATTCAAATGAGTTCATTCCTTCCTATTATAACTTGCATTAGGCCAAGACACATTCATATTGCCATGTCATAGCATGCATCATATTGTTGCATATCGTCATGTGTTGATTGTGTTCCGATGTGTTCTTCGTGGTAGGTTCTGCCTCCGAGGATATTCACGAGTATCCAACTGAAGGGCAGTATCCCACTACCACCCCATCAGGCAAGCAACCATTGATCATTCCGATACAAACCCATGTTCTCGCTTCTGCTCTTGTTTACTGCATTAAGACAACGCAATTCAAACTGCTGTGTGCTACGGTAGTTGAACCCTTATCCTCTGCATGACCTGTCATTGCCACAGTAACTAGATGAAACCCACTAGCATGTGTAGGAGTTGATTGAGCCATGTATGTGATTCTTACCTTGCTATGCCTTCTATGCTTAGAGTTGTGTCAGGTCTGGTTCATCTGGGTGATGGGCTAGAGGAAATGCTTATGTCGGTAATGTGAGGGATGTGTTGACCATGTTTTGGTAAAGGTATCGATGAGAGGCCATGTAGGAGTACATGGTGGGTTGTTTCATTGAGGCCGTCCCTAAGAACTGAGATCTGTATGTGTGATTTAAGATGCAGTTACCACCGTACATTGGGCCCGAAACCAATGGACCCTCTCGTCTTCTTAATCACCTTAGTACTCTGTCCAGGAGTTGCAAATAGTTTCTGGTGTTTGTAGGATATGTGTTGGCGGCCGTGCGTAGCGCTGACCCTAGGGGTGGGCTATGTTGCGGTAGATACATCGTGGCCGGGTATGCTGGGCGCCCGTTTGGCGTCTCGGGACCCTGTTCACATCGTTCGGGGCCGTATGTGGAAACCTCGGCCGGACTCCCTGCGGATGGAACCTGGATAGGCGATAAACCTGGACTAGAGACTTAAGTGTTTAGGTAGGCCGTGGCCGACACCCTCGCTGGGCTTCCGCTTGAAGGTTGCCGAGTACATGTCGTGTAAGCGGCGGTAAGTGGTGAAAGCGTGTATGAAGAAGTACACCCCTGCAGGGTATAGAACTATTCGAATAGCCGCGTCCGCGGTAAAGGACTACTTGGTTGCCTATACAGTTCATAGACAAGTTAATGGATACTACTAAAAGAATCAAGATAAGTGTGAGTACCGAGGATGGCCCTCTCGTAGGATGACGAGGGAGGATCCCCGATGGAGTATTGTGTTGGTGAGTAGTGGACTCGTGTGCGAAAACTATTTTACTGGTGGAGTTCCGTAGGATAGCTTAGCCAAGAGTCAAAGCTGGCTTGCTGCATCAACCCCACCGCCTTCTTGAGAATAAGCATGTATAGTAGGTTCTGATGTAAGACTTGCTGAGTACCTTTGTACTCATGTTTGCTTATTTATTGTTTTCAGACGACAACACTGCCCCCTCCGATGGGTTTTATGTAGACCTTGACGTCGACGAGTGACTAGCCACCCAGGTGGTGATCCTGGCCATGGAGGGCCCTATGTAGATAGACAGGCTTCGAGAAGCCTTCTTTCTTTCTAGAGTCTGTACTCAGACTGGTTGCTTCCGCATGTGCTTGTATGTTTGTATGACTTGAGTGTCGGGTCCTGTGACCCCTATCTGTATGAACATGTTATGTATGGCTCTCTGGAGCCTTTAAATAAAGTACTTGAGTTGTAGAGTTTTGTTGTGATGCCATGTTGTATGTACTCATATCGGGCATATTGTGTGTATGATTGAAATGCTTGGTATGAGTGGGATCCGACAATCTAGTTGTTTATCCTTGGCAGCCTTTCTTATGGGGAAATGTAGTCTAGTGTTCCTCGAGCCATAGTAGTCCGCTACAGCCCGGTTCACCGGAGTCCTGCTAGCCCAGCACTACTGTTCAGGACGCTTGACTGGCCCGCATGTGTTTCACTCCGTCCCTATGTCTGTCCCTTCGGGGAAATGTCACACGGTGACTTCCGGAGTCCTGCCTAGCCTGCTACAGCCCGGGGTTCCCCGGAGTCCTGTTAGCCCAGTGCTACAGCCCGGAATCACTCGTTGATGACCGACATGTTCGATGTGATTCATGTATGCCTGTCTCCATAGGTCTGTGCCGCTTTGGGTTCACGACTAGCCATGTCGGCCCGGGTTCTCTGTCATATGGATGCTAGCGACACTATCATATACGTGAGCCAAAAGGCGCAAACGGTCCCGGGCCATGGTAAGGCGACACCCATGGGATACCGTGCGTGAGGCCGCAAAGTGATATGAGATGTTACCGGCTAGATCGATGTGACTTGGAATCGTGGTCCTGACAGCGTTGGCATTAGAGCCAGACTGCCTGTAGGTTCGTTGAGCCAAACTGGTCGATGTCGAGTCTAGAAATGCTTTAGTTATATGTAGGGGAATTGATTGTGGGAGGGAACGTAAGGTTCTTTTACTCCTTTACCTATGCCTCTGATCTGAGTCATTCTCTCCTCTTTCAACGTGGGTTAAGGACTAGGCTCTCTTCCTCTATCAGGTTCACGTGTTACTAGTCCGTTGTAGCTTATAGGATTGTTGTTACAAGTCCCAGTTCAGTTTCTACTATTCTTAGTATGTTGCTAATTAAATCAGAACCTTGATATGATGTTGTTGAGTGGTATTGTGAACTGTTGTGGATGTCTCAAATCTTTTTCTGAGCATTTGCAGCCGTTATGCTGTCCAATTTTCCCTAGAAATTCTAATGTCTTTGCATTGTGGTTGTGCTTTCAGATGGCCAACCGTCCTCAAAACCAAGTGGTTCGCCTGACCAGGTGCCTCGACGTGCCCGGTCATACTGCTATGTTAGTCCGGGTCATGATCGAGACAGGTTACCGGTGGTATCCCGAATACACTGTCGACGAGCAGTTCCGCGACTTTAACCAAAGCCAGTATTTCTGCACCGTCAGGATATTTCCTTCTTATCCTAGATCTACCGAGCCCCTTCACTGTTCCTATGGACTCGGGGTTACTGTTGAGATGGCTGTGCAGGATGCTGCCTATTCCATGATGACCATCTTGCGAGTCCGGACTGGCCTGCTTCGGAACACCGATTTCCATTACATGCCAGCTTCACTTCCGGGAGCGCAAGGGTATCTTCAGGCTATCTATGCTGACTCCACTCAGGAGGACTCATTAACTCGTACCACTGCCGAGTTGCTCGAAGATAAGGACCGAGAGAATCGGGCCTTGAGGCTGGAGCTTCTCAATACCAGTGCTGATCATTGGGCCACATTGACTCGGTTTGCACCTGCGGTGCAAGCTGGATGTATGGATACAAGGGATCTGTATCCTGTGAGATCAGCTCTGCCAGACATGGTGGATTGGCGCGATGTGGGAGGCATCACCCCACCCCGTGGTCCCCGCAGGCCACCGTTTGTTGGTCCAAGACCTCATCCTAGCCCCTTTGGTCCATAGGCTCCTCAGGACTGTCTGTTCCCGGATGGTCATGTTGAACTTCCAGGCTATGGAGGTGACTTCTATGAGGACTACTACGGAGCTGTCTGAGTTAGTAGTAATACCACTAGTATTGTAGTAGTTGTATCTCCACTGTCCCGCGTGACTTGTGGAATATGACTTGGCGTGTAATCGATTCCGGAGGTGTAGACAAATAATGTATAGGAGCTTGGAATGCCTCCGATGAGATGTAATGTCTTTCATCATAGTTGTACTGTAGCCTGGGCTTGTACTGAACTATGTATGATGTGTATGACCGTTGGTATATATATGGCAGTTTTATATTACCATGACATACGGATGAACATCTCTGCATTCCGTGTTATCCATTACATTCTGCACTTCCTTGCTAAGTTTGAGCCATCCTTGTCTAAACCGTTGTCTTGTTTTCTCCTAGGATGGTCAACACCCGCGGCAACCCTGCTGTCCCGGAGCAGGGGGAAGCCAGTGCAGCTAGAGGTGAAAATCTGCCTCACCCGCCTTCTCTGGCCGGAGTAATGCTGGAGGCGGAAAGAAACAAGCGTGAGACTAACCGCCTGCTGGAGTGGATTGAGCAGAACACTGCACGCCACCCGTGAAATGACTTGGTGTCAATCAATGACTTTATCAAGCTGTACCCACCAAAGTTCAACCATTCTGTCGAGCCCCTCGACGCGGATGACTGGCTTTGCAGCATCACCCACAAGCTACCTTCTGCCAACGTAGCCGAAGCCGACAAGGTTACTTATGCTGCCTATCACCTCGAAGGCCCTGCTAGCCTTTGGTGGGAAAACTTCGAAGCTATGCGCCCGGTCGGTCAAATCACTACTTGGGCTGAATTCAGTGAGGCTTTCCGTGAGCATCATATTCCGGAAGGTCTCATGGATCACAAGAGGGAGGAGTTCTGCAACTTCACCCAAGGAAGACTGACTGTGGATGCTTACAGTCATGAATTTGGGAATCTGGCACGTTATGCTCCTGAAGAGGTATCTACTAATGCTAAGAAGCAAGCAAGGTTCCGCAAGGGACTTAGCCCTGAGCTTCGCCGCGATCTCCGTCTGCACGAGTGCACATCTTTTAAGAAGTTGGTCAATGAAGCCATCAGTGCTGAGACGGGCCAGACTGATTATGACGCTTCACGCAAGCACTCCCGTGATTTTGGCTCTTCATCCGGCTCTGGAACTCAGAAGCGTCGGGTGTGGATTCCAAGCACGGCACTGCCACCCAGGTTCATCCCGAGGCCATCCTTTGAGGCGCCTCGTCCCAACCAGCAATTTGCACCGCCCAAGCCCTATGGTGGCCCCGCTGCTAATGCTGCTCCACGCCCCAATGTGGTGACGTGCTTCAAGTGTGGAGAGCCGGGTCACTATAGCCGAGAGTGTCCCCAGAACAACAACCCCAATCAAACTGGAAAGTCTGTTGGCCGTGGTAAGCCAGCGGGTAAGACTTTCTATGCCAAGCCGGCCACCACCGCACGTGGCCATGTCAATTATGTTTCAGCCGAGGAGGCTCATGAGGATCCTAACGTCGTCCTTGGTACGCTCCTTGTTAACTGCCATCCGGCATCTGTTATTTTCGATACTGGAGCATCTCATTCATTCATATCCGAGAACTATGCTCGACTGCATAACACGACATTCTGTGACATGTCCTCTACCATGGAAATTCAAACCCCTGGCTCTAGATGGCAAACTTCTAGAGTAAGCCATGGGAACGAAATTCTTGTCGACAGACTTGTCTTCCTTGCATCCTTAATAGCTCTCAAGTCCTCCGACATAAACATCATCTTGGGTATGGACTGGATGTCAGCTCATTATGCTAAGATCGATTGTGCCACTAGAACCGTTCAACTTACCCACCCCTCGGGCAAGACAGTTAGTGTCTTAACTCGAGTGGCCAAGCGCCAACTTTACTCCCTAAATGCCAACCCCCTTCCAGACCTTGAAGATGTTCCGGTAGTCCGAGACTTTCCGGATGTCTTTCCAGAAGAACTGCCAGGTGTTCCACCTGACAGGGATGTCGAGTTTGTGATAGACCTTGTTCCAGGAACCGTTCCAATTTCTAGAAGACCCTACAAGATGGCACCCTTAGAACTAGCCGAGCTTAAGAATCAACTCGATGAGTCCTTGAAAAAGGGTTTCATCCGTCCTAGTTCCTCTCCTTGGGCTTGCCCCATCCTCTTCGTTAAGAAGAAGGATGGAACGGATCGCATGGTTGTGGATTACCGACCTGTAAACTTGGTCACCATCAAGAACAAATATCCGCTTCCCAGGATCAACGATCTGTATGATCAGCTCGCTGGATCCTCAGTCTTCTCCAAGATGGATTTGAGGTTGGGCTACCATCAAATCAAAATCAGAAACGGGGACATTCCCAAAACGGCCTTTGTTACTCGTTATGGCCAATACGAGTACACCGTCATGTCCTTCGGTTTAACCAATGCCCCGGCAACCTCCTCTCGGTTAATGAACCCGGTTTTCATGGAGTACTTGGATAAATTCGTCGTAGTATACCTCGATGACATACTCATCTACTCCAAGAATGAAGAGGAACATGCCCTACATCTAAGGCTGGTATTGATGAAACTTCGAGAGCATCACCTTTATGCCAAATTCTCCACGTGTGAATTTTGGTTGCCAGAAGTGACCTATCTAGGCCATGTAATATCTGGTAAGGGTATTGCTGTCAATCCCGAGTGAGTTCAAGCCGTCCTTGATTGGACTCCACCTGAAACGGTCAAGCAAGTTCGGAGTTTCCTTGGCCTAGCGAGCTATTGCCACCGCTTCGTCGAGAATTTCTCCAAGGTTTCTAAACCTCTAACTGAAAAGTTCGAGTGGACTCCACAGTGCGAGATCAGTTTTCAAGAACTGAAAAGACGCCTGACATCTACCCCCGTACTGGTACCACCAGATTTCTCCAAGGACTTTATTATCTATTGCGACGCCTCGCGACAAGGACTAGGTTGCATACTCATGCAAGATCGTCAGGTAATGCCTATGCTTCACGACAATTACACCCACATGAGGAAAATTATCCCACACATGATCTAGAGCTTGCAGCTGTAGTCCATGCACTTAAAACTTGGCGACATTACCTTCTCGGTAATCGTTGCGAGATCTTCACCGATCACCAAAGTTTGAAATATATCTTCACCCAACCAGATTTGAATCTCAGGCAAAGATGTTGGGTTGAGTTGATCTCAGATTACGACTTAGGAATAACTTACACCCCGGGCAAAGCCAATGTCATGGCTGATGCGCTAAGCCGTAAGTCCTATTGTAACAACCTGATGTTACAACAAAGTCAACCATTTCTCCATGAGGAATTTCTTAAGCTAAATCTTCACATTGTTCCTCAAGGATTCCTATCCACCCTGGTGGCGAAACCTACCCTTAAGGATCAGATCATCAGGGCACAGAAGGTAGATCCGGGAATCTCCCGTATTAAGAGAAACATTAAGAAAGGAGTCGCGAATTGTTTCTCCATTGATGAGCAAGGTGTCGTATACTTTCGGAATCGCCTAGTGGTTCCAAAGGCGCGAAACCTGAGGCGACTGATCCTTAAGGAAGCTCATGAATCCCCTCTCACCATTCATCCCGGTAGTACTAAAATGTATCAAGACCTACGCCAGAGGTTTTGGTGGACTAGGATGAAGAGAGAAATCGCTCAATACATTGCTAATTGCGACGTTTGTCGTCGTGTTAAAGCAGAGCATCAACGGCCTGCTGGCACCCTTCAACCTTTGGCTATTCCTGAATGGAAATGGGATAAAATCAGTATGGATTTCATCACTGGGTTTCCCAAGACCAAGAGAGGGAATAATGCCATCTTCGTTGTGATCGACTGACTTTCCAAAGTAGCCCACTTTCTACCTGTTCGTGAGAGTATCATCGCTAGCCAGCTAGCTGAGTTATACATCTCCCGAATAGTGTCTCTTCATGGTGTTCCATTGGAAATTAACTCAGACCGTGGGAGTCTCTTCACCTCTCGATTTTGGGAAAGTTTCCAAAATGCTATGGGAACTCGTCTCTCCTTTAGCACCGCCTTCCATCCTCAATCAAGTGGTCAAGTGGAACGAGTCAATCAAATTCTGGAAGATATGCTCCGAGCTTCTGTTATCTCGTTCGGAATGAGTTGGGAGAAATGCCTTCCATTCGCGGAGTTTGCTTATAACAATAGTTATCAAGCTAGCTTGGGCAAAGCTCCTTTCGAAGTTCTTTATGGACGAAAATGTCGAATGCCTCTTAACTGGTCAGAAACCGGGGAAAGACAACTCTTCGTCCCGGATATGATTCAGGAAGCAGAAGAGCAGGTTCGCATTATTCGTGAGAAGTTGAAAACAGCCCAATCTCGTCAAAAGAGTCAATATGATCGTAAACATAAGCCTATGACTTATGAAGTCGACGAGAAGGCTTACCTTCGGGTTACTCCGTTAAAGGGAACCCATCGTTTTGGTATCAAAGGCAAATTGGCCCCTCGTTACATTGGACCCTTCCGCATTCTTGCCAAACGAGGAGAAGTTGCCTACCAATTGGAACTACCTCCGCATCTTTCTAGAGTCCACGATGTCTTCCACGTTTCACAACTCAGGCGTTGCTTCGCGGATCCTATCCGTGGAGTGGACCACAAAATGCTTGATCTACAAGATAACCTCTCTTATCGGGAATATCCCGTTCGTATCCTTGATCAAGCCGAGCATACCACTCGACGTCAGAATATCAAGTTTCTCAAGGTTCAATGGTCACACCATTCCGAGGAAGAAGCCACTTGGGAAAGGGAGGATCGTCTTCGACTCGAGTACCCCACCTTCTTTCTAGAGGATCCTAAATCTCGGGACGAGATTCTTTTGAGTGGGGGTGACTTGTCACACCCTAGCTAGTCCATGCATTAGAGTGTGCATCATGTTTACTTTTCATCAGAAACTTGAAATGGGGAAGGCAGAACCCCCAGCACCCTTTTGAAATCAACTAGGGTTTACTAAAAATAATTTCAATGAACCTGAAATGCCCTTCTAAAATGTTCACCCTCTTTGTCTTAGGTTAAAACCTCTGGCAAAATTGGTGCACATTTTTCTAGGTCAACAAAGGGTCATTGAATTAAATCATAAGTATTTGAATTTGGGCATTTAAATGCTATAAAATAATTTAATTGCTCAAATAATTCTGGGAATAAATGTTTCCTGTTGGAATTATTCTAAACAAAGCTTACATTTATTTTCAAGAATTTTGGAAATGTTTTAGTATTTTAAATAAAGCTAAACAGTTGCAGTTTAATAGAAAACAGAAACTAAATCAAAAAAAGGAGAAAGAAGCCCACCTGGGCCTTACCTGGCTCGGCCCAGCCTACTGGCTCGGCCAGTCACCCCCTACCTCGCGCCAGGAGGCAGGGGCGCGTGCTCGCCGCGCGCCGGCCACACGCCGGCCACCTCCTGCTTCTGCCGACGCCGGGAGACGCCCAGAGGACGCCACGCGACCCCCACGTCTCCCTCTCATCCTCTCGCACTCTCCCCCTCGTCTCTCTCACTCTCCCCCGCGACGGCCGAGCATGTCCCTCGCTGCCGATCGCCGTAGTTGCCACTACAGCCACTCCCTCGCCCCTCCGACGAGCCCATTAGCTCCGCCTCGACTCCCTCGTCCTCCCCATCGAGCCACGCATCGCCGGAGGCCCTGCATCGCCGCCTTCGCCCTCGTCTTCAACCTCGGGCACCCGAGCCATCTCCGATCGATTCGCTGCCGCCAGGACCTCCCCGAGCTCGCTGACCCCCTCTCCGACTTCGCTGTGAGCTCCTCTTCCTTTCCCCCTAGCTCCCGTGCTCGATTACGCCTCATAGCCACCGCCCCCTTCGAGCCCGAGCGCTCCTCGCCGCCGGCCATGTCGCCGTCATGGCTACGGCCGTGCCAGCACGCGTCCGAGCGCCTCACCGTGCTCAGCGCAGCACCAGGAACCCGTAGCCACCACCAGCTCTTCCTCCCGTGCACCGTAGCCTCGAAACCGTCCTCACCCGACTCCGGCGACCGCGAAGCTCGTCGCCGGCGACGTTTCCGGCCACCCCGAGCCCAACTACCACCACCAAACGCTGCGGCTCGTTCCCAGCAACCCGTAGATGGTCTCCGCCGTCGTTTTGGTCGCCTAAGGGCGTTTTCCGAAGCCCTCCGCCGTCTCGGCCTCGCCGGCGACTCAACGCCGGCGGGATTAGCCCTGTTGACCGGCGGATTTGACCACTGACGTGGACTGGGTGGGCCCAGGTTGACTCCTTTGAGTAAATGAAAAGTGGGCCCCCCTCTGCTAATTATCCAGATTATTTCTAACTAAAATTAGTTAGTTTAATTAGTATAGTCACTGACTAGTGGGCCCTGCCCAGTAATTAGGCTAACTAAACGTAGTTAGTGCACTGAGAGGCTGACAGAAGGGGCCCACCAGTCAGGTTTGACCTGGGCTGGCGCCTTTGACCCGCTGAGGTCAGCATGACGCAATGCTGACGCAGTAATTGATTTTCTAGATTTATTTTTATTCAGGAAATTCCAGAAAATGCTTAAAACTTCTAAAAATCATAGAAATTCAACCGTAACTCCAAATGAAATAATTTATATATGAAAAATTATCAGAAAATTCAATCTATCCATCTGTAATGGTTTCATGCATGACAAAACAAGTTTACCTTGCTGTTTAGGAAGAATAAGGAAATGCACTATTAAGGCCATGTTTAATGAGCTAATATTTGAATCTTTGATTCAAATGAGTTCATCCCTTCCTATTATAACTTGCATTAGGCCAAGACACATTCATATTGCCATGTCATAGCATGCATCATATTGTTGCATATCGTCATGTGTTGATTGTGTTCCGATGTGTTCTTCGTGGTAGGTTCTGCCTCCGAGGATATTCACGAGTATCCAACTGAAGGGCAGTATCCCACTACCACCCCATCAGGCAAGCAACCATTGATCATTCCGATACAAACCCATGTTCTCGCTTCTGCTCTTGTTTACTGCATTAAGACAACGCAATTCAAACTGCTGTGTGCTACGGTAGTTGAACCCTTATCCTCTGCATGACCTGTCATTGCCACAGTAACTAGATGAAACCCACTAGCATGTGTAGGAGTTGATTGAGCCATGTATGTGATTCTTACCTTGCTATGCCTTCTACGCTTAGAGTTGTGTCAGGTCTGGTTCATCTGGGTGATGGGCTAGAGGAAATGCTTATGTCGGTAATGTGAGGGATGTGTTGACCATGTTTTGGTAAAGGTATCGATGAGAGGCCATGTAGGAGTACATGGTGGGTTGTTTCATTGAGGCCGTCCCTAAGAACTGAGATCTGTATGTGTGATTTAAGATGCAGTTACCACCGTACATTGGGCCCGAAACCAATGGACCCTCTCGGCTTCTTAATCACCTTAGTACTCTGTCCAGGAGTTGCAAATAGTTTCTGGTGTTTGTAGGATATGTGTTGGCGGCCGTGCGTAGCGCTGACCCTAGGGGTGGGCTATGTTGCGGTAGATACACCGTGGCCGGGTATGCCGGGCGCCCGTTTGGCGTCTCGGGACCCTGTTCACATCGTTCGGGGCCGTATGTGGAAACCTCGGCCGGACTCCCTGCGGATGGAACCTGGATAGGCGATAAACCTGGACTAGAGACTTAAGTGTTTAGGTAGGCCGTGGCCGACACCCTCGCTGGGCTTCCGCTTGAAGGTTGCCGAGTACATGTCGTGTAAGCGGCGGTAAGTGGTGAAAGCGTGTATGAAGAAGTACACCCCTGCAGGGTATAGAACTATTCGAATAGCCGCGTCCGCGGTAAAGGACTACTTGGTTGCCTATACAGTTCATAGACAAGTTAATGGATACTACTAAAAGACTCAAGATAAGTGTGAGTACCGAGGATGGCCCTCTCGTAGGATGACGAGGGAGGATCCCCGGTGGAGTATTGTGTTGGTGACTAGTGGACTCGTGTGCGAAAACTATTTTACTGGTGGAGTTCTGTAGGATAGCTTAGCCAAGAGTCAAAGCTGGCTTGCTGCATCAACCCCACCGCCTTCTTGAGAATAAGCATGTATAGTAGGTTCTGATGTAAGACTTGCTGAGTACCTTTGTACTCATGTTTGCTTATTTATTGTTTTCAGATGACAACACTGCCCCCTCCGATGGGTTTTATGTAGACCTTGACGTCGACGAGTGACTAGCCACCCAGGTGGTGATCCTGGCCATGGAGGGCCCTATGTAGATAGACAGGCTTCGAGAAGCCTTCTTTCTTTCTAGAGTCTGTACTCAGACTGGTTGCTTCCGCATGTGCTTGTATGTTTGTATGACTTGAGTGGCGGGTCATGTGACCCCTATCTGTATGAACATGTTATGTATGGCTATCTGGAGCCTTTAAATAAAGTACTTGAGTTGTAGAGTTTTGTTGTGATGCCATGTTGTATGTACTCATATCAGGCATATTGTGTGTATGATTGAAATGCTTGGTATGAGTGGGATCCGACAATCTAGTTGTTTATCCTTGGCAGCCTTTCTTATGGGGAAATGTAGTCTAGTGTTCCTCGAGCCATAGTAGTCCGCTACAGCCCGGTTCACCGGAGTCCTCCTAGCCCAGCACTACTGTTCAGGACGCTTGACTGGCCGGCATGTGTTTCACTTCGTCCCTATGTCTGTCCCTTTGGGGAAATGTCACACGGTGACTTCCGGAGTCCTGCCTAGCCTGCTACAGCCCGGGGTTCCCCGGAGTCCTGTTAGCCCAGTGCTACAGCCCGGAATCACTCGTTGATGACCGACATGTTCGATGTGATTCATGTATGCCTGTCTCCATAGGTCTGTGCCGCTTTGGGTTCACGACTAGCCATGTCGGCCCGGGTTCTCTGTCATATGGATGCTAGCGACACTATCATATACGTGAGCCAAAAGGCGCAAACGGTCCCGGGCCATGGTAAGGCGACACCCGTGGGATACCGTGCGTGAGGCCGCAAAGTGATATGAGGTGTTACCGGCTAGATCGATGTGACATGGAATCGGGGTCCTGACAAAGGCAAGCTAGGCAGTACGGATATGGATATCTCCTCCTTTGTAACCGACCTTGTGTAACCCTAACCCTCTCTGGTGTCTATATAAACCGAAGGGTTTTTAGTCCGTAGGAAAACAACCATAACATACAATCATACCATAGGCTAGCTTCTAGGGTTTAGCCTCTCCGATCTTGTGGTAGATCTACTCTTGTACTATCCATATCATCAATATTAATCAAGCAGGACGTAGGGTTTTACCTCCATCAAGAGGGCCCGAACCTGGGTAAAACATCATGTCCCCTGCCTCGTGTTACCATCTGGCCTAGACGCACAGTTCGGGGCCCCCTACCCGAGATCCGCCAGTTTTGACACCGACAACAGCCGTTATGCTGTCTGAGTCATCCTAGGTTTCTAAAATAGTCTGATGCATTTGCAACTCCCTTCTTTCGGTTCCCGATGTTTATTTGGGCCAGTTTAAACACACTAATTGTTGAGTTGAGGTATTCTATTGCCTTGACATATATGTTGGAGTTATTATTACGACCCTAGGTGTCTTAGGAGATTACCTAGTAAACTAGACATGTTTTGTGTTCCCGGTGTGATGATTCTGGCCACCATTCTCGAAAGCTTCCCGTGATGCCCTTTAGTAGTAGGTATTCTATTCCTGGGTTCTTGAACCCAAGATCCACCCTACTTACTTCTTGTTGATATTGTTTGCTAGTTCCTTTGGGATATTAGTAACCTTGTGATAGTCCTCGAGGTCCGTGGTATATCATTCTTCCTAATACAATGAACCATCCTTGGCGGAAGTCGTTGAACCAAAAGATCACAATAAGAGTGCTCTTGATGAGTTCTCGATTCTATGATGTGACTCTGCCAGTTCTACCTTCTTTGCATGGGTTATCCGGAAGAAATATGTTGAACTTGGTTCGACATACTAATCTATGCATCCACAACTCAGGAAGTTAATATGTTCCTTTGGGTTGTCCCTCTCTTTAGTTGTATCATGATCTCCGTCTATCACTTGATAGTTAAGGGCATGTCCTGCATTCATGCTCATCGATACCTCTTATTCTTATGGTCTGTCAAGCAATTCTATTCTGGAATGACTAGGAGAAACAAACTCTAGTACCTCATCCATATTTAGGATTGGGTCAAAGCAGTTGTATTCCGCAGGTCAAAATGCCAATCCCGCTTTTGATTCTGTTCTACCCTGAAGTATTGCCCTCTTGATGTCAGGAATGTCATGAGAATTGCACCAACTGTTATGAATTCTTGATGCAGTGATACTTCTCGCCATCATCATTCGTTCCTCTGTTCCGTGTTGTTGCAACCGGAATACCGACAAGTGAACTGTGATGTGTGAAATCAATACTCCTAGCAACCCTGTTGCTTGGTGGTTAATGGACGATAATCTCATTCTTGGTGTGTTGATTATGGAATCATCATTCTAAGATTGATCGTGCTACCTAGTCCATTTTCCTAGTACACTTTTCGATCAATGAGTTAGGATAGTGCCAATCCTTGCTTATTTGATCATATCGTCTTGCCTGAGAAGCAAGATTGTTCTCGAGCTTAGTGACATATCGGTGGTTCGTGATTTTCCGAATATCTTCTCGGAAGTATTACCAGGTTGTCACCTGACTGCTATGTGGAGTTCCTGATCAAGTTGGTTTTTTCCATAAACCACTCCTTCTCTAAGAATCTGTGTTGGATACCCTGAGCTAGTTGGTTAAGCCAAACAACAACTTGGAGAGTTGGAAGATAAAAGCTTGCCTAACTTAGTTCGTTCCAAAAGGATATCCATGTGTTTGTGTGTTAGTTGAAGAAAGATGATATCTTCATCGATTGGTCCCTGTGATCAGTGACCTATAGTCTTATCAAAACTTTGATTTGAGTATGGGCTATCACCAAATCAAATCAGTACCAACGATGTCGTAATGTTGTCTTACTTGTGGTTGATCCCTCGGGCATACATCATTACATCTTTTGGCCTGATCAATGCTATCGTATTGTTCACATAACCATGTAACCCCATCTTATGGAAATCTTGATAAATTGTTGTTGAGCCCATCGACAACGTCTTTATCTCCTCCATGATTCATGTTGAACATTAAGCTAGTGTTGGAAACTTTTGAAAGCATTTCTTCATGCTAGCTCATGAAGCATAAGTTTGGATGAAAGAAGTGACTTCCTCTAATTCATGTGCATTCGATGCAAGTTGCCACTGTGAATTCAAGAGAGTTTATTTTTGCCTCCTCTGGAATCATCCCAAGTTAGTCATGCACGTGCGAAGTGCTCTATGGTTTGATAGGTTGGCCGCCTCCACTCCATATGTGTTCCTAGCACACCAAGCCACTGATTAATTTGTTCGAGAAAAAGGAGTTGATGTGTGAATACTAGTTCATGTACAAGATTCCAATATCCTCGATGATGGTTCCCAACTAGAACTCGGTAGTGTTTTATTATAAGACTACTACGTGATCATGCTTGTCTAGGACAGTGTGTTCACATGTATGTAGCAGAACCAGCTCATGTTTTGGAGCTTGCTATCGTAGTTCATTTCCCGAGAATCTCGCAACGTCATCTCGTCAGTCTGTGTTGCAAACTTTCCTCTTCAGACATGATGTCTGAAATATCCCGTTACCAACCAGATCTGAATCTCAGGCAGATATGATGGTTGGGTCATTCCCAGTATTTGCATTTTTCTCCCAGCTTGCACCCGTCATTGTGTCAGTCTGCCATGGGTCCCTTCCATTTCTGATGATAAGTAGAAATCATCCATCGGGTTGTCTTCAACAAGTTAGTCCACATCATCCATTCGAACTCTGCCAAACGATCGATTGTGATTGCCTTAGGCTGGTATAAAGAGTTTCAATGATCTATGTACCAAAAGTAATTCTTTTTGCCACTTAAGGGAATAATTCCACGAGTCACCTTTCCTGAGGTGCCCCGTTATGGAATCATGGCAATTTTTCCTCACCATTTTGAAACCCTCGTCAAATTGTTTCTTCCGTCCCTCTTGATGCATGTTTTGCCTCTCAGCTCCAGAGATGTTTCTATGTCTCATTCCATGAGTTGATCTTGTGATCATTAAGATGATCCTAAGTTGCTCGAACCTCAGGAAGATCGATTCTTCTTAAATTCTCCCTTTCTACTCGTTGTCATGTTGGATGTAGTTCTCAAAGCAAGACGTCAAGATCAAGGTGATGCAATGAATCAACATCCTCCAGAAGACATCTGGATCGAGAAGTTTGTGTTAGCTTGTGTCCCTCTGTCTTCTTACCTCACGACTTGAATCTCGGGACGAGATTCTTGTTTAGTAGGGGTGAGCTATCACATCCCTAGCTTCTGGAGCTGCCTAGTGTTTGCATCTTGCTTGCATCATGCTTAAATTTCTGAAAGTTGAATTGAGGATAGTTGAAACCCTCACAAATCACTCCAGAAATAATCAACAATAAAATCTCTTCAAAGAAGTCCAAGGAGATGTTCCTGTTACTCTGTGAAAATATTGGTAAGAGGTAAAATTCAAACCAATATTTTTGGAATCACAGAAATATTATTTGGGGCCTTTGAATTAAATCAATGACATATTTGAGTTGGATTTATTTCTATTATATAAGAAATAAAGTTCAAATATTTTTGTAAGTTTGCATGTGACCTTGGACTACCTCCCTGAGCTCACATAAAAATTTACAGAAAGTTTTAAAATGGTTTGGTTTGTAAATCAAATCAAAACAAAGAAAGAAAATAGAAAACAGAAACAAATAAAAGAGAGAGGGACTTATCTGGGCCTTACCTGGCTGACCGAGATCCTGTGGATCCTAGCTGTGGCCCAGCACTGTAGCTGGCCCAGCCTAGCCGCCGCACCGTCTTCAACCTCCTGCCAGTAGGCAGGAGGGCGTGGGCTCGCCGCGTGCGCGCCACCTCCACCCTGCCTGGCTGCCCCTCGTTGCCATGGACGCCTTCCACGACGCCACGCACACCCCTGAGCCCTCTCATTTTCCCTAGACTCTTTCCCCCTCCACTGCTCTCTGTTCCGCGCCGCCCGAGCAGAGCCCGCCACCACCGTTCACCATAGCCGCAGCCACCGCCTCCCTCTCGCCTCCCCGACGTGCCCCAGGGATCCGCCTCATCGCCTTCGTCCTCCTCACCGAGTCACCCAACGCCGGGTGCCCTAGAACGCCGCCATCGCCATCGTCATCATCCTCTGCCCCGGCGATTGCCACCCGTAGATTCGTCGTCGCAGAAGCTTCTCCAAGCCGCTGAGCTTCTCCCCCGATCCCTTGTGAGCTTCTGCACCTTCCCCTATGCTCACCCCCTCTGTTTCTCTCTGCTAGCCTCGATCCCCGCCGTGCCCGAGCTCGCCGTCGCCCTGCCGTGTTGCTGTCGTGGCCACAGCTGCTGCCGTACCTTGTTGAGCCTGCCTTTGTACTCACCGTGCTCCCAGGAGCCGAACGCACGCACCAGCTCCTCCCCTAGCGCACCACAACCCCAAACCCGCAACCAACCGTGCCGCCGCCGCCAAACCTCATCGCCGGTCACTTTCCGGCCACCCCGCGGCCTCCCGTCCAGTCCTTTGGATGAGGACGAGCAAGAGCTACTCCCTGGAGCCCTCAGCTCGCGAAACCACCACCCGTAGCTCAAATCCGAGCCGAGCCGCCGTCGTTTGGGTCGCCGCCGGCAAGGCTCCGGTGACTGCCGATGTGGCCGTCATTAGGGGCTAATCGCGCAACAAATTAACCTCCACTTAAACAGACAGCCGGGCCCCACTTCCTAATTAACCCTGGTTTATTTTTTTTAGGTTAAACTAACCCTGCAGGGCCCACAGGTCAGTTTGACCTAGCCACGTCACGTGTTGACCGACCCCACATGTCAGCGTTGGCTTGCTGACGTGGCTGTTGACCTGACCCCACCTGTCATTGACACTAAACAGCACTGTGTCACTGACTAGTGGACCCCACTAGTCAGGTTTGACCTAGGCTGCTGCTGTTGACCTGCCGAGGTCAGCATGACGTAGTGCTGATGCTGTAATTGTTTTCTAGGATTTTAAATAAATCAGAAATGATTTATTTAATTCAGAAAATATCCAAAACTTCTAAAAATCATAGAAAATCAACCGTAACTCCAAATCAAATAATTTATATATGAAAAATGATCAGAAAAATTCAATATTTCCATCTGTACTAGTTTCATGCATGTTAGAACATTTAACCTTGTTGTTTAGGTGAAACAAGTTAATGCCCTAATATGACTTCATAAATGGGTTTGCATTTGAATCTTTGGTTCAAATGGACTCATTTCAATATGTTCTAGCTTGCATTAGCCCAAAACACATTCATATTGCCGTGTCATAGCATGCATCATATTGTTGCATATCGTCATGCGTTGATTGTGTTCGTTCTCAGTTGCCGGTGTTTGTCCCTCCTCAGTAGACGTTGATCAAGCGATGAATTCATCGACACCGATGAAGAGTTATACTATCTTCAGAAGTGTCAGGCAAGCAAAAACCCCTTGTTCATTCCGATATAATCCTACTCTCTTGCTCCTGCTCTCTTTTACTGCATTAGGACAACAACGATTCAACTGTATCATGCTGCGGTAGCTAAAGCCCTTTCCTCTGCATGACCTGTCATTGCCACAGTAAATAGATGAAACCCACTAGCATGAGTACGAGTTGTTTGAGCCCTGATGTGCCTACTCATTCATGCTTGTTTGTCATGCCTGCTATTGCATAGAGTTGTGTCGAGTCTGATTCATCGGGAATGAATTGGAATGGTGATGAAGATGTCCTGCTGTGTGTGAGCTAAGTGTGTGAACACGATTTGGTAAAGGTAGCGGTGAGAGGCCATGTAGGAGTACATGGTGGGTTGTCTCATTGAAACCGTCCTCAGGAACTGAGTTCTGTGTTTGTGATCCATGAAACAGCAACTACCACACATTGGGCCCTGAAATATGACCCCGCTCAACTTACTGACCCCTCTCGTCCTCTGTCCAGGAGTTGCAACTAGTTTCTGGTGTTTATAGGTTATGTGTTGGTGGCCGTGCGTAGGGTTGACCCTAGGGGTGGGCTATGATGTGGTAGATACACCGTGGCCGGGTATGTCGGGCGCCCGTTTGGCGTCTCGGGACCCTGTACACATCGTTTGGGGCCGTTGAGGACACCCCAGCCGGATTTCCTTACGGATGGAACCTGAATAGGCGATAAACCTGGACTAGAGACTTGTGCGGTTAGTCAGGTCGTGGTCTACACCCACGTCGGCTTTCGCTTGAAGTCTGTCAAGCACATGTCGTGTGCAGACGCTAAGTGGTGGAAACATGTGTGACGAAGTACACCCCTGCAGGGTATAAAACTATTCGAATAGCCGCATCTACGGTAAAGGACTTCTGGGTTGCATATAACAGTTCATAGACAAGTGGAAGTGGATACTCTAAAATGCGCAAGATAAGCGTGAGTGCTATGGATGGTGTTCTCGTAGGTAGACGGGAGCGGATCCATAGTGGTGTATTGATTGGTGAATATGTGGACTCGTGTGCGCCACCTCAAAAGAGTTGCTTGCAGTCGTAGTTCAGGTTAGCCACTGAGTCAAAGCTGGCTTGCTGCAGTTAAACCCCACCATCCCTTTGTTGATGCCGATGCATATGTAGCTAGTTTTGATGTAAGTCTTGCTGAGTACTTTTACTCACGTTTGCTTAATTTATGTTTTGCAGAGAGACTTCAGTCTCGCTAGTAGTTCCGCGTGGACTTCGACGTTTAGCTTGATACCTCAGCTACGATCTTGTGCCCTCGACAGGATCTGGTAGATAGTCAGGCTTCTTAGCCTTTTTCATTTGTAGATGTCTGTACTCAGACATGTTAAGCTTCCGCATGTGCTTTGATTTCTATGCTATGATTGTTGGGTCATGAGACCCATGTTTGTAATATATCGCTCCTCGGATCCTAATGAATAAATACTTGAGTCGTAGAGTTATGTTGTGATGCCATGTTGTATTTACACATATCGAGCATATTGTGTGTATGATTGAAATGCTTGGTATGTGTGGGATCCGACAATCTAGTTGTTTATCCTTGGCAGCCTATCTTATGGGGAAATGTAGTCTAGTGCTTCCATGAGCCATAGTAGTCCGCTACAGCCCGGTTCACCGGAGTCCTGCTAGCCCAGCACTACTGCTCAGAATACTTGACTGGCCGGCATGTGTTTCACTTTGTTCATGTGTCTGTCCCTTCGGGGAAATGTCACGTGGTGACATCCGGAGTCCTGCCTAGCCTGCTACAGCCCGGGTTCCCGGAGTCCTGTTAGCCCAGTGCTACAGCCCGGATTCACACGCTGCTGACCGACATGCTCGATGTGATTCTTGTATGCCTGTCCCCATAGGTTGGTGCCACTTTGGGTTCACGACTAGCCATGTCGGCTCGGGTTCTCTGTCATATGGATGCTAGTGACACTATCATATACGTGAGCCAAAAGGCGCAAACGGTCCTGGGACATGGTAAGGAGACACCCATGGGAATACCGTGCGTGAGGCCGCAAAGTGATATGAGGTGTTACCGGCTAGATCGATGTGACTTGGAATCAGGGTCCTGACAACGAAAGTATTCTTTCCGATATCGAGGAGCAAGGAAACCGCGTGCTATAGTATCACTGCTGATTTATATTTATTTTTTATTTTTGATGAAAGCTAGCGTCTCAACTCTTACAACAAAGGAATGCCGAACACGGCACGTGCTGAATGTCCCACACGTCAGCGAAAGGAGTGGGACATGAACAACATGGTAGAGCATCTCCACTTCTTCCACTTCTACTCGGAGACCACACGTAGTAGTACTAGTGGTATGAACGATACAAAGTGCGACCCAGAGAGAAATGCACGTCTAGTTGGAAGGTCTCAGGCCATACACTTAAACAAATATAAAACCTAATATGTGCCTCCAATTAATATAGTAGTAGAGTACTTAGGCACGTACATCATAACATCACTATGCATTGCACGTACAACATTTAGTGGTAGTAAGACACAAATGCCTATATGCCACACATGTTCATACTATTTTTGCCTTTCTACTTCACTTGATGCGCTACATTACTCTGGTTCGTATGTCCACCCCTAGGTACATGTCCGTCTCGTAGTCCCAGTCCCACGTGTTCTTCATAGATGGAACGATCCATAACGGTGGGCAACGGGAGTCCATATCATCACAGCTTCTTAGTGTGGCTCCCCACAATGGAGACTCGTCCAAACTATGGCCAGCCTCAACACGGAGCAGTCGTGTGGACCGTGTTGGGGATATCGCCAGTTGGCGCCCACCATGGGGCTATCGCACGATGGTTTCCGGTTCTTGGAGGGCCGCTTTGAAGGACTCAAGGGCTATGCTGTAGGCCGGACGACTAAGAGTCGTCGCGGCAGGCTCTACATCAACGACACAGGCTGGGGCCCCGAGGCCGGCTCAGTTGAGTACGGGTACCGGGTCCCCTTTGGTAGTATTCACGTTTTCATTGGTAAGATCGGTGAACCGGGCCCTGAGCCGGACATCTGCACCGACCTCGTCGAGACGGCTCAGCGTGCGCAACCCGCCCGGGTTAAACCGGCCATGAAGCATGCCTTCGTGGGAGTCATCCATGGAGGAAGTCATGAGGACGGATCGGGATTTCGCGGGGCGACTGTCATTTGTTCCGGTGACGAATCTTCGACTGGAGAAACCGAATCACTTTATCAGCTACAAGATGGCCGGATTGGGAGCTGTTCCGATGGCGACAGTATTCCGGACCCTTCTGATCCGCCCAACCGGGTTGGAATATTCATGGCCGGAACACAAGCAGCGCTTCATTCTTCGACAGCTGCAGCAACGGTCTCCGGGTCAGCAGCAGCGACGGCCGCCGGGGCAGGAGGCCCCGTGCGCCCGCCGGCTCAGGTTCTATCAGAGCTATTTGATGCGTTAGCTGGGCTCATGGCGGAAGCTAATCCGCCAGATCAGGACGTTCACAATGCGGAGATTGCAAAGGTAAAGGAACAGATCACCCAGGCCAAGGCGGATCTGGCGGCTGAGGACACCAGGATGGCTGCAGAGCGGGCTGCTTTAGACGCACAGGCCTACAGGCTTATGTTAGACTAGAGCGCATCACATGAAGTCATGAGGAGGAAGCACCGATCCCGCTTACCTCCGGTTTTCGAGGCCAGAGACCTTTTCAACACTCCAGGGCCAAGAGCTGGTAATTCGCTGGAGGGGAACCGGGCAGAAGCCCCAGGAACCGGTGCGCCGGTTCAGCCTCGTCAGATCGACCTGCCTCGTCAAAACACCGTTGTACCTCAGGCTGCTTTAACACCCCCGGGTCACTACTCCAACCCAATGGATAATCTTGTTGCCGCTGCTGCACGGCTGGAGGCCATTCCAATTGAAGGTGACTCGCCGCAGGCAGTAGAGACACGGCGGGTCAAGGAACTTCTGAGGACCGCTTTGGCTCAACAGGAAGCATACTCGTACAGCCGTGACCGGATCCACTCGACCCCTCGTCCAAGCCGGAGCTATAGCAGACATATGGATGAACCGGTAGTGTCGAGTAATGAATGACGTGGGGCACCCCGGGACAACAACCCGGCGGGTGGTGCTGATGACGCTCAGAGAGTGGTGGACCGGGCCCGCGCGCGCAGGGAGGCCGAGTTAGCCGCACAGCACCAGGCTCGGCAGCTCACACCGGTTCATCCAACCACCTTGACCGAACCTGGTGTTACCTCCAGTTCTTTGGGGGTGCCTTGCCTTATCCCCGCTTTACGCAACGTGCGCTTGCCCAAGGATTTCAAAGGCTCGCGCAAGGTGCCAAATTACACGGCGGATCAACCTCCAGAGACATGGGTGGAGAGCTATGAGATGGCCATGGAGATGCTTGATGTGGATGACGCGGCGTGTGCAAAATACTTCACCATGATGCTCGAAGGAACGGCCCGTACTTGGTTAAAAAGCTTGCCAGCTAATTCTATCAGTTCATGGGCCCAGTTACGGGCCCGGTTTATCAGCAATTTCAAAGATACCTGTAAACAGCCTATGTCGATAGTGGACTTAGCTGCATGCGTTCAGGAGGAAGGAGAATCAACGACTCATTGGGTGCGCCGGGTTTCACAAGTGTTGCACTCCTCAGACTGCATCAACGCTGACACCGCAATATTAACCCTAGAGGGCAACTACCGGTTTGGACCCCTGAAGCTGAAGCTGGGACGGATGAAGCGTCATTGCACTGACATGGGGACTCTCATGGCCGCTTTGGTGAAGTATGCTGATTCTGATAGTACCAAGGATCCCGAATCTGGTGATGACAAGACAGGGAAGGGAAAGAAGAGCAGCGGCTCCAAAGGTCAGCAGCATCACTGGGTAGGCAGTGGCGGAGGAGGCAAGCGTAAAGCGGATGGTAACAGGGACTTTGTGGCTAATACTAATGCACAGAACAATGGCCAGCGACGCAAGGGCAGGCCAAGAAATCGTAGTGGGGCGCCCAACCCTAACCCAAACCGCCTAAACTTTCTGCTAAACCAGCCCTGTCCAAAACACGGGACGAAGGAGGAACCAGCAAACCTACTTTGGAAGGATTGCTTTATTATGCAGGAGTTTAAGAATTCTAATAATTTCCGGTATGATCATGAATCTGGCGGTGGCTCAGGGTCTGGGCCGGGTTACAGTGGAGGAAGCTCCGGTTCAGGGTTTAATGGTAATCCGGGCGGAAATAATGGTCAGAGTAATCGGAATAACCAGGGTGGTTACAACCAACAGCAGTAGCAGTCGGGTTACCAAAGCAACCCAAAGCAGTTGAGTGGTGGGCAGTACCATGTATTTACCACTAGCTTGGACAAGCGAGACCGGAAGATTCATAGGCGGGCAGTCAACTCTGTTGAACCGGCCATACCCCGTTATCTACGTTGGTCTGAACAACCGATCATATGGAGCAGAGAGGATCACCTGCCCCAGGTCAATAACCCGGGTCAGCTGGCGCTGGTGGTGGCGCCTCAGGTGGGAGGTTATAAGTTCACTAAGGTGCTCATGGATGGAGGGAGCAGTATTAACATCCTGTACTATGAGACCTTCCGTCGTATGGGACTGACAGATAAGAATCTCAAACCGTCTAATACAGTATTCCATGGTGTAGTGCCTGGCAGATCAGCATATCCCATTGGTAAGATAGCTCTGGAAGTGGCCTTTGGGGATGATCATGATTCCAGATCAGAGACATTGACGTTTGAAGTGGTGAAAATCCAAAGTCCATATCATGCCCTGTTTGGGTGACCGGCATATGCCAAGTTTATGGCCCGGCCCTGTTATGTGTATTTGCAGCTCAAGATGCCGGGTCACAAGGGGACAATAACGGTTCATGGAAGCCGCAAAATCGCTTTGGAATGCAAGGAAGGAGATGCGGCTTATGCAGAGTCGGTTTGTGCCACCGAGGAGTTGAAGTACTATAAAGACAATGTTGATCTGGCGGACATGACTCCGTTGAAGAAACCAACTACAGAGCATGATCCGGCCCGGAAGTTCAAATATCAGCAGAGACTAAGCTTGTTGACTTCATACCTGGCGATTCATCTAAACAGTTCAGCATCAGTGTCAACTTGGATCCGAAATAGGAAGACGCGCTCATCGAGTTCATCCGTGAGAATCGGGACATTTTCTCATGGAAACCTTCTAACATGCCAGGTGTACCGAGGGAACTCGCTGAGCACACACTTAATGTGGATCCTAAATACAAACCGGTGAAACAGTTCCTCCGCCGGTTTAACGAAGAAAGGCGCAAGGCAATTGGAGAGGAGGTAGCCAGGCTCTTAGCAGCTGGCTTTATTATTGAAGTGTTTCACCCTGAGTGGCTTGCCAATCCGGTGCTGGTCCTCAAGAAAAATGGCACCTGGCATATGTGTGTGGATTACACAGATCTTAATAAGGCTTGTCCAGCAGATCCTTTTGCCCTCCCCCGTATTGATCAAATTATTGATGCTACGGCGGGTTGTGAGCGTCTAAGTTTTTTGGACACGTATTCTGGCTATCATCAGATCAAAATGGCAGTTAAGGACCAGGAGAAGACAGCATTTATAACTCCCTTTGGAGCCTCCTGCTATGTGTCTATGCCCTTCGGGCTCAAGAGTGCCCAGGCAACTTACCAACGGTGTGTGCAAAATTGTCTTCACAAGCAGATTGGCTGTAATGTACATGCTTACGTGGATGACATCGTGGTTAAATCCAGGGAGAAGGAGTCTCTGATTGATGATTTGAAAGAAACCTTTGATAATCTGAGAACATACAAGATGATGCTTAATCTGGACAAGTGTGTTTTTGGTGTACCGGCAGGCAAGCTATTGGGTTTTCTAGTGTCTAACAGGGGAATTGAGGCTAATCCGGAGAAGATCACAGCTATCACCTCCCTGGCTAAACCGAAGTGTATCAACGATGTTCAACGTCTGGCAGGCAGGATTGCTGCGCTAAGCCGGTTTATCAGTCGCCTGGGTGAGAAGGCAATCTCTTTGTATCAGATGTTGAAAAAGGTGGATCAATTTGTCTAGAGTTCTGCTGCTGATGAAGCGTTTGAGGACTTAAAGCGGCAATTGGCCAATCCGCCTGTGCTCGCCGCTCCCGTTGACAAGGAGCCGTTACTGCTATATGTTGCTGCTAATGTTCGGGCGGTCAGTGTAGCTATTGTGGTGGAGCGAAAGGAGGCAGGTAAGGAGTATCCGGTTCAACGCCCGGTTTATTACATCAGCGAGGTGCTCATTGAGTCCAAGCAAAGGTATCCGCATTGGCAGAAGCTGGTGTATGGAGTCTTTATGGCAAGCCGGAAGCTTAAATAATATTTCCAAGGGCACTCAATTACGGTGGTCAGTTCTGCTCCTTTGGGAGATATCATCCAGAACCGGGAAGCAACTGGCCAGATTGCAAAGTGGGCCATAGAGCTGGGGCCGTACGGTTTGAAGTATGTGCCTCGGACAGCGATTAAGTCTCAAGCACTTGTTGATTTCATCAATGATTGGACAGAAATGCAAGCACCTGAAGAAAAGCCGGATCATACATATTGGACCATCCATTTTGACGGATCCAGGCAGTTGGAGGGCTCGGGGGCTGGAGTCTTGTTAACTTCCCCACGAGGTGATAAGTTTTGTTATGTTGTCCGTTTAATGTTCCCTTGTACTAACAATGCAGCTGAGTATGAAGCCTTGCTCCATGGTCTCCGGATGGCTAAGGAGATGAATCTAAGTCGAGTGAACTGCTTTGGTGACTCGGACCTTGTGGCCCAGCAAGTATCTGGCACTTGGGACTCCAAGGACCCACTCATGGCAGCATATTGTCGTGAGGTGGACACTGTCGCAGGTTATTTCAAAGGTTATCAGGTGGATCACGTGGACCGGCGGAAAAATGAAGCGGCAGACGCTTTAAGCCAGCTGGGCTCTCAGCGCAAACCGGTCCCACCCAATGTTTTTCTGGATGTGCTGCACAACCTGTCGGTCAAGATCCCTAGTGAAGAGGATTTGGCTATTCCTGATCCGGAGGCTCGATTGGTGGCGGCTCTTCATGTTATTCCAGATTGGACGCTTCCTTACCTGGCGTACAAGAACCGGGGTGAGTTGCCAGAGGATGAAATTTTAGCAAGGCAGATAATCCGGCGATCCAAGTCCATGGCTATCATCGACGGCGAGTTGCATCATTGCAGTATATCAGGGGCTTTCCAACGCTGTGTGTCTCCTGAAGAAGGCCGTGAAATCTTGCGTGAGATCCACGAAGGAGATTGTGGTCACCACGCCGGTTCAAAGTCTCTGGTGGCTAAAGCGTTTCGCCATGGTTTTTATTGGTTAACTGCTCATGCTGATGCGGAGGATCTGGTCAGACGGTGTGATGGTTGCCAAAGGTTTTCAAGGCGTGCTCATGTACTGGCTCAAGAATTGAGAATGATTCCGATTACTTGGCCGTTTGCGACTTGGGGGCTGGATATGGTTGGGCCTTTCAAAAGGTCCAAAGATAAGAAGACCCACCTCCTGGTGGCGGTTGACAAGTTTACAAAGTGGGTGGAGGCAGAACCTGTTAGCAAGTGTGATGCAGCCACGGCGGTTCAGTTCATCAAAAATGTGATTTTCTGGTTTGGCTTTCCGCACAGTATTATCACAGATAATGGTACCAATTTATCCAAAGGTGCTATGAAGGAGTTCTGCGAACGAGAGCACATCCGGCTCGACGTTTCATCAGTAGCACATCCAGAATCTAATGGTCAAGCAGAAAGAGCTAATCAAGAGATCCTGAGAGGCATCAAGCCCCGGCTCATGGTTCCTTTGCAGAGAACGCCGGGTTGTTGGGTAGAAGAATTACCATCTGTGCTATGGAGTATCAATACAACACCCAACAGATCAATAGGATACACACCGTTCTTCATGGTTTATGGAGCGGAGGCGGTTCTCCCCAGTGATATCCGGCATGATTCACCTCGTGTCACAGCTTATATTGAAGCAGACAACGAGACAGCACGGCAAGATGCTTTGGACCGGTTGGATGAAGAGCGTGACATCGCAGCCGCCCGATCGGCGATTTACCAGCAGGATCTTCGTCGTTATCATAGTCGCCGGGTCAGAACCAGAACCTTTCAGGAAGGAGATTTGGTGCTTCGGCTCATCCAAGATCAGACTAACATGCATAAACTATCCCCACCTTGGGAGGGGACTTTCGTGGTCAGCAAGAATCTGCACGACGGGTCGTACTATCTGATCGATATTCAAGAGCATAAGGACTCACGTACATCAGAGGAGGAGACTAACAGGCCGTGGAATATAGCTCATCTTCGGCCTTACTACACCTGAGCCATTGGCTATACATATGTACATATTATGACAATGTATATATTATGATTAAATATAATAATCCGGAACCTCAGCTAAAGCGGGGTATATGTTCTTTTACATCATGTGAGATTACACAGAGTTGCCCTAAAGCGGCCTCCGGTTTACCTCTTGAGTTCGCTTTGCTAAAAGCATCGTGTTATATCACTTGGAGGATTGGTCGTGTCCGAACCAATACCATGCCTCTTGATAGGCGAAAGCCACCAGACCACTCGGGGACTTGGTCATGTCTGAACTAGTCACGCCTCTTGGTCGGCCTAAGGTCACAGAATCACTTGGGGGCTTGGTCGAACCCGAACCATGACCACGCCATTTGGTCGACATAAATGCCACGATTTCATCTGGGGACCTGGCTGACTAGAACCATAGTTACACCTAACGGGAACTTGGTCGTGTTTAGCCATGGTTACGCCATTTGATCAGTTTTAATAAAAAAATTCTTTTTCTTCACACTTTTCTTTGAAGGGGGTTCTTTGCTTTTCATTGTGTTTCTTAAACCGACCAATTTTTTTCGATTGACGGAACACAGTTCACGTCAATCCGGAGGCTATTTGACCGGTTTGATCCGTGTTGTTAACATCCTCTTATGGAGTAACACGGCATTTATTATAACCCGGCACGGCTTACATGATAAACTGGCATCATATGTATATACAGGAGCTATCATCTCCTCCAAACAGTGTGGGTTTACAAAACTCCGCTTCAAGATTGGCTAAGCCAACTTCACGATCAATGACGGCAGGTATTATGTATCTCAAAAGTTTGGTCGTATACTTAAAATTTTGTTTGATTTTATATATGCAGACATCATATTCCGCCTGAAGGTACAACCGCGGTGGCACTTGACGAGTTTTTCATTTCAGAAAGTATTTGGAAAGTTCATAACCACAGGAAGAGCAAATTATGCACGAAGGCATATCAACATCAAAGGTATCAGGTAGCCTATTACAAGGCAACATGGTGCCCATAAATAATGTAATTGTCTTTTGCAAAGAAGAGGCAGTTTTTAAACCGGCTTCCGGTTCAAGCTTGGTCACCAGCCTGGCCTGATGGTTGCGGGTCATCCTGCGCCGCTCCAGCCTCCGTGTCCCTACCCAGTGGCTGGAAATCCACAGTTGTCCAGTCGATTCCCATTAATGCTTGAAAAACAGCTTCATCATCGATCAGCAAGGACGGGTCAATATCGGGAGCGTAAGTATGCTTACGGATTGGAGGAATCAAATTTTCCGATTCATGGATTGGCGCAGCTATTCGCTTGTTCTGACTGTCGTATTGCGCTTGATAACGAGACAAGTGCGCTTCTTCAGCCAACTGACATGCTAGTGGACGCACCTCCCGGTTTATCGCTCGCAGATCCGCTTCACCAAATGCTGATCCGTCTTCCTTCAAGCTGGGATAGCCCTGAGCCGCTTGAACAGGATCAAAATCCGGCACCCAGGCTTTTGCCCGGATTAAAGCATTGATTGCGCTGGTTCGAGCAGCAGATTTCTTTAGCTCTTCAATCCGGGCAGGAAGCACCGACAGTTTCATAAGAGTATCTTGAATCAAAGTAGGCGCCGGTTTGTTATGAGAGGCGGTACAGATGATCCGCTGGGCACCAGTATACAGTTGTTCAACCAATGTATAGGCAGCTTTTAGCTTCTTCCGTACATCTGACCCCAGGTGACCAATACGTGTCCCTGAAATACCATAAAGGGTTAGTAAACCGGCGACTTTATCAGAAGACAGAGTCAATTCAGTAGGAAAACTGGCTTACCAAAGATAGCAGAAGTCATGGCATGCACGTGCCGCTTTATGCTGGTCAGTTCATCTGCCACTAGTTTCAGTGCAGCCTCAGCATCCTCTGCTCGTTTGATCAAAGCGGATTTCTCAGTAGCCCAGTCCGCCCGTTCCTTCTTGAAGTTATCCTTAAGTTGTTCCATGGCGCTTAAAGCACTGGTCAACTCCTCCTTTGCTTTGAAGGTTTCAGCTTGTTGGGTTTTCAGGGCTTCTTGAAGATCGACGACTTGATTCTCTTTCGTCTTCAGCTCCGCCTGCATGCATACAGATATATGTTTCAACAAATTGGTAGAAGGATTCAAGTACCAACCACATAACAAGTTATGCGCTTAGTACTTGGGGGCTAATGCATATTTGATCTAAAGCGGCCTCCGGTTTACCCCTTCGTCTTTCGATTATTTATAAAGTCCCAAGATCAATACAAGTATTCAACTTGGCACTTGGGGGCTAATGCATATTTGATCTAAAGCGGCTTCCGGTTTACCCTTTCGTCTTTCAATTGTTTACAAAGTCCCAAGATCAATACAAGTATTCAACTTGGCACTTGGGGGCTAATGATTATTTGATCATATATATTCTGATGCGGCAGTTTCAGTTACTTAAAGTACCGGTTTAACTACGCCAAAGTTGAACCGGCCCTTGGGGGCTACATCATCAAATTTCAAAGCAACAAGATTGATATTATTTAAAGTCCCGGTTTGAAAGAATATTCCAAGCCGGCCCTTGGGGGCTAGGAGAGTCAGGAATAGAAGCATACAAGCAGGAAGGAGCGTATGGAAATTACCTCATATTTGTCTTTCATCATATTAACCAGACCGGCTTCATAGTCATGACTGGTATACAGCCGGTTCAGATAGCCGGAATGGACATCTTGGGCGTTAAGAGCAGAATAGGTCGTCAGATCAACATTCCACTTGCTTTTACCAAAGGCAGCAAGTTCTTCCTTGGCAGAATGTTTGGATAAAGCGACAGGATTATTTGGCTCAGTATGGCGAGTACCAACAACCTCATCATCTTTGGTACCGCCGGTTTGCACTGGAGCTGTTGGCTTGTCAGTAGGCTTGGCTGGACCGGTGGAGCTTTCAACCCGGATAGAACCTATAGGCTGATGGGTAGGACCTGAGGTGTCAGTAGGTCTCTCTTCTGCAATAAAATCATCATCTGGCTGCGGTGGATCGTTCGGAATATCTTCAGGAATAGACGTTTCAGCATTGGGTGTCTTGTCCGCTTCAAGAATGACATATTCTTCGGCCGCTTTGTCCAGGCGGGCCTTCTTGCTTGGCCTAGGCTTGGCCCTTAGAAGGATAACAAAATAAACTACAGAATATGTTCTAAGGCAATGTACTACAAACATCACAGTAATTATAGCTTACCCAAGCACCGTTTTGAGCGGTGGGAGCTGAGTAGCCGAGGACTCGCCAGAAGATGAGTGGGAAGTAACCTAATAATCAGAGTCAGACGGAGTAAGAGCTTGACGAAAGCAGCCCGCTTTAGGACAAGAACTGACAAGCAAATTAGAGACCTCGGAATGGCGTTTCCGAACCAGACTGTTCGGTAAAACGGCGGAGGTAACTACCTGGCCGATCTGTCGAGTGGTGCGGCGAGCTTCGTGTTGTTGGGTCTTCATAAGAAGTTTAGGATCCAAATAAGGAAGAGGATGAGAAAATTTAACCTTCCGGTTTGCCTGGCGGATTTTTTGTGAAGGCAAAGTTTCTGAATCAGAAGTGAGAATAATTACCTCAGCAACATCCGCGCGGCTGGCTTCGACATCATCCTGACAAATATCATCATCAATAAGATGCATGAAAAATAAACCAAGTGAGTCAAGCTCTACCTCAAAGTCCGGATTATCCACCTCATCGTCAGGAGCCGGATTAGAAGAGGCAGTGGTTCTTTTCCTATGGGCAGTTTTCTTCACAGCTTTAGTCTTTTGCCAGGTTGCTCGTTCCGGTTTGTCTGGCTTTTCTGGCTTCTCCTGCGGCAGTTTTTTGCTCCAAAACGGATCATCGCCCTGATCATGCAGACACTGATATTAAAAACAATGACCAGACATATCAATAATAGATTCAGCAAAGAGAAAAATCAAAGTCTTACAGCTGGCGGTTTGTTGGTGGCATAGAAGGGAAGCAGGCCGATTCTGGCGCAGATGTGTTCCGGTTCATTCAGTATCTTACGCACAGCCTCTGTGATTTCTTCACTAGAGAGCTGGAGTCTTGAGTGTCGCAGTGGGTCATCAACACTGTCAGTATACTGGCACATCAAACCAGAGCGCAGACTAAGAGGCAGTATGCTCCATGATATCCAACAGCGAGCAAGGTCAACCCCTGTTAAACCGTTGGCCATGAAAGCTCTGAGCTTTGATAGCTGAGGAGCATATTTACTTCTCTCCTGTGTAGTCAATCTTTGTGGAGAAGGGTGTGTGTTGCTAAGCCGCTCCGGTCGAAAGCCAGGCAAGGGATTCTCACCAGCAGGGGAGGTGTCTTTGCAGTAGAACCATGTTTGATTCCATTCTTTGGGGTGGCTATGCAGCTTGGCGTGAGGGTATGTGACCTCTTTTCTTTTCTGAATCACCACACCACCCAACTCCGTATTGGAGCCGTCAGTAAATTCAGTACGACGGTTTATATGGAATAGGTATCTACCGTGGGCTCCTCTTGGAAGAACGCTTCACAGAGCACTTGGAAGTGACACATATTGGTAACAGAATTGGGGCCAGTGTCTTGAGGATGGAGCTGGAAATCGGCTAAGACATCCCGGTAAAATTTAGAGCCGGGCGGTTTAAAGCCCCAAGCTAAATGATCTACGAAAACAACAACTTCTCCTTCTCGAGGTATGGGAGGGCATTCTTTGCCAGGAGCCCTCCAATGGATTGAATCCTTGCTGCCTAAAGCACCAATCAGTACTAAGTCGTCCAGTTCAGCATCGGTGACGCGAGAAGGAACCCAATTGCACTCATACACTTGCTTGGCCATGATGGAACCTACATGGTAAAAGATTCCGGTTCAAAGATGCATTGATTAAAATGCACTAGTAGGTGCAATGTTAAACCGGAAATAGCCCTATTTAAACCGGAGTTTCATGAAGCAACCTACATCTGGCGGTTCAACAAGGGGACTAATGGCATATACCGGTTTGGAAAATTTTCTATAAGGTTAAACCGCCTGACCTAAGCATTGAAGCAATTGAGATTGCGGATGGTTAAGTATGCAGAAACAGGTTTCACAAGATCTTGTTACAGCATTGGATCTGAAGCAAGTTCAGAAAATAAGAAAAATAGTCGAAGATTTAAAAAAAGAGCAGAAGTGAATCAATGGGCAGATATATAGATGAGATCTATGGACTTGAGCAGGAAACTACAGGCGGATGCTAAAAGCTGCTGCTACTCAGAGCAGGGTTTCACAGATCTATCCAGAAGTCTGAGTACGAGCATGAACAAGTGAAGAACACGCCAAGAACACGAAACCCTAGAACAGATCCATATTAAGAAGAACAGAAGGATTACCCGAGTCAAGGAAGATGCGGAAAGCTACCGCAGTGCTCTGGTGCGTTCAGGTTGATGTAGCGGCCCGAGATGATGCAGAGGTTAACGGCGGCGGCGGAGCTCTGAGGCTAACGACGCGAGGAAGACGAAGAGAAAGAGGACGAAGGGGAGAAAGGAAATGACCCTTCGGTCCTATTTATAAGGCAAGAGACATGTGTCAGACGCGTGAATCAAGGAACCACAAATCTTGGAAGCAGAGTTGTCGCCACGGTCATTGCGAATCTATTAAATAAGAAGATATCATGAATGCTTTTCTTTATGACAGATGACGTCACGGCGGTTCAACAACTACAAGAAGATGTTGAAAATGAATATTTTTTGCTAAGGATTGACATGAACCAGTTCAAATCAATCTGGGGCCTAATGTTGGGGATATTACTACTAGGCGTAAACCGGCCTATCTGGGCCGGGTTAACATCATCAGTAGTTCAAGGGAGTTAAAGCCCAAGGAGGAAGATAAGGGCCCAAGGCCTATAGTCAGTTTAAGACCTGTAGCCGTAAACCGGCTCGGTATGTAAACTTGTATGGTAAGTTAGGAATAAGGAGAGACCAACCCGGATATGAGTATGAACCGGTGTTGGGACTCTGTGGACCGACGGGCGTCACCCGTGTATATAAGGGGACAACCCGGCGGCGGTTGAGGGACAGACAACCACAACTCGAGACTTAGGCGAAGCTTGTTTGCTCCCAAGTCATCGAGACCTAATCAATTCCATCACAACTAGACGTAGGGTTTTACCTTCATCGAAGGGGCCGAACTAGTATAAACTCTCTTGCGTCCTTGTGTCCGCGTTAACCCCTTCAAGCTAACCAGTCGCGATGGCTCCATGACTAAGTCCTTTCTATAGGACATCTGTCGTGACAAAACCACGACACACCGGGAAGCGGCGCTCTCTCGGTAGTCGTGCTGCTTCAAAGCCGGCACCAGTGAGAGGTCGCCTCCGCTCTCACATGGCATTAATGTGGCACTGATGCTCCGGGGCGACACTGGTCGTTTCATGCGAGAAGCGTGCACCGCCAAGGGAGGGGGTTTGGGTCGGCCAGGGCGGTCAGACGCGGGCGTGGTGGTAGTATTGATTTTGAACCGTTTCAGGTGTAGTACTGGTAGTTTGCAAAATTACTCAATTATTGCACTCATTTTCCTAAGAAGTTGTGGTAAAAATACTTGCAATGCATGCATGTGTGACCAATATAAATGACCAATAAAACTAGTACATGCATGCAACGATTTAATGTACATTGTAATCTCAACATGTGATGGGGAGCTCTAAATATGAATTTGAAACTTATAAAATGAAAAAATGAAAAACAAATAAACTGGAAGAGAGGGAGTATACTGTAGGATGTGTCCCATACGAAATAAGTCCCCTGGTTTGTCACTACAAAGATGCAGTTAGAAAGGAGCACAACATCTTCGTACTCGTACGACAACAAATCGGCCGCAAACGGCATGGTCCACCTTTGACCGCCATGTGCAGGGTTCGTGAAATCAATCGCGATGTCAAACACCATGATGAGAGTGTAATTTTGGTTGGCGGACGACCTTATCTGGGCTTCCAAGATTGCTATCTTCTTCAATGTCACCGTGGTTCCATCGTACCAATTCAGGTGGTAGCCCGTTGCATGGCTAATCCGAATGTTGGACAAAGGTTCTATGGGAACGGTGTCACCATTGTAAATGTTGTGCAAATTGATGTTGGTACCCTCCCATACATATGCAAGACAATCTCCACTGGCACCGAGCCTAACATGTGAAACAGTGGGCAGCAGGGGAATTAGGAAATGGACACGGATGTGGTCTTTAGAATGCATTTACTACGTGATCAAATTTGTCACTTACCCACTCATCAGACAAAATCTGAGTGCCCCTCAATGTCGGCATCTCAAGGGGCATCAACTTGCAACTACGGCCATGCCATGCTGGATATACCCCCAAGTAAACATCCTCGTGCGTTGCACGTAACATCAAGATGCATTTGTATGTGTAGTTTATCTTGTGAGAGAAAAGGATGAACGGCGGAAGGCCTTATTTGCACATGTGGAGAGGGGTGTGGGCATTGTCGGTGTCAAAACCGGAAGATCTCGGGTAGGGGGGCCCAAGCTGTGAGTCTAAGGATCAATGGTAACAAGGAATAATGGGGACACGATGTTTACCCAGGTTCGGGCCCTCTTAAAGGAGGTAAAACCCTACATCATGCTTGATTGTATTCGATGAGTATAGGGGTTACAAGAATTGATCTACCTCGAGATCGTAATAGATAAACCCTAGCTGTCTAGCCTATGATTATTCTGATGATCCCTGCGGACTAAACCCTCTGGTTTATATACACACCGGAGGGGCCTAGGGTTGTACAAAGTCATAGAGGAAAGGAGTACTACACCCCGACACCAATCTTGTTGTTCTACGTACATAGGAGTCCTACCCGGACATGGAAGGTGGTCTTCTGCTTCACCTTCATGGCCCATTAGTCCAGCCCATATCAAATAGACCGGACACCTGAGGACCCCCTAATCCAGGACTCCATCAGTAGCCCCCGAACTTGCCTTCAATGACGATGTAGTATCCGGTTGATGTATTCGGCTTTGCAAGGAGGATTCTTTAACACACTCTGGATTGACGATAGTCCGGTTTTGACCTCCATGCTCTGCCTTTATGATTCCTTCCTGTTGTCACCTTGATTTCCACACGCCGGGCGAATGCGAACGGTCCACAATAATCTTTTACAAATAAGCCCATAGTTACCACACAAGGGTGGCATCTATATAAGGAGGTTAGATCCCCGAATGTCATCCACATCGCACAAAGATCATCAGAACCAACCATGAAAAAACTTCAAAACATGGTCCGCACTCCTAGCTCTTCTTCGCGCCCTCATGGCCCTCAAGCGGGTGATTGGCGAAGCTTCTCAGTGTCTCATCTCTAGCTGAATCGACTACAAACGCAGGGATATCTCCCTCCTGAAGATCTAGTCTCTGTGCGGGCGGGATTGGCCTCGAATGGCAATGATGTGCTAGCAGAGAATTTCCCCAACCCCAACAAGGAGGAGAGGGTGTGCTTCGTCTCATTTCTTCTGAGGGTCTTAGGATTCCCAATCCACCCATTCCTCAAAGGTCTATTGGAATTCTACGGGATCCAGCTGCACAACCTCACACCGGATTCTGTCCTGCACATATCAGGTTTTGTCGCTCTCTGCAAACTGTTTCTAGGCTGCGAGGCTCATTTTGAACTGTGCAGAAAGTTCTTTTGCCTCGTCCCTCGTCATCAAGGGGGCTCTATATTTGAAGTGGGAGATGCCGAAGTATGTCGCACAGCTGGACCAGGTTACCTCATCTGAACTCCCAAAAAGGGATCTGAAGAATGGACTTAGGAATGGTTTTATATTGAGGATGTTCCCCTTCCGGACCCAGTTCGACGTCGACTTCCCGAATTCTCCAACGCTCCTTTGAAGAAACGCCTCAACTAGAACCCCGGGAGCTCCAAGCAAGAAGACAATGCGGAAGTCATGAGGTTTGTCAGCAAGGTCGGGTTACTCGCCCATTCTGAACTCTCGATAGTCGAAGTCATGGCCATCGCGACAAAGCGATGCATCCAGCCCCTTCTGTCTAGAGTAACCCCTTTATGTTGTTACAACAGAGAGGACGACGCATCTTGTTATAAGCGCGAGGGCCCGGATACCCCAGCCGCTCTAGCCGCCATTCTGGCAGATCTTTATAAGGGGGAGAAAGAAGATTTCGCCCATTTAAATTGTCGGGAAGGATTCCCCATGTATAACCCCATTGAATGGGTAAGTTTTTGATTATCAGCATTGTACCACCTCATTATCGATGTATGCTAATCGAATTGTTCTGGTCATCTTAAAACAGACAAGGAGGAAGGTGGTTGAAAATATTCGTTGCCCCTCCCCACAGCTAGAGGACTATGCTTGCAACGAGGACCCTGGCTTCCGCGATGATCCGGATATATTGATAGAGTTTGATGATGGGGTCTTTTATCAAGCGAGCCTTGATGGCTCGGAAGTGGCTGTTATGTCCAACTACCCCGTCCTTCTACCTTTCTTCAATGTAAGTATTTGGAGATCATCCTCAAAAAGGAACCCCCCACTTGCATCTCACCCATCACACTGAATCATGCTTCATAGGATCAGCGCTCAGCGAGCCGCAACCCATCGAGGGAGGCCCCTAGGAAGGTAGCATCTACACAGGGCGAGCCTTCAAAACGAAAGGGAACTGGGAGCACCGTCGATCCCCCTCCTTCATCAAAGAGGTATAAACTTTCATATGTGCCCGGCATAAGACCAGATTGTCATATTTCTCCTCCCATCTTATTTCATGAGGAGCACATGGTGAACCGTGTCCAAAGTCCCAGTTAGCCAATCATCAGCTAATCCGGCACCAGGCTCATCAACCAGAACGAGAGCCAGTGCGGATGCAGCACTAACTCATCCACCTCATGAGGATTCGGATGATGTATCCGTCACAAATTACGAAGTGGAGAGCATGATGAATCATCGACGAATGAAAGAGACCATGTGCGCTCCAGATTTTACTAAGAAGGAATTTACTGCCCTCAGCACCATGGATGCGTATATCCGAGCCGCCCAGGATGGACTTGCTGGAGTTGATCACCTATTTTCAAATGATATGCAAGTAATGGTTTGTGTAAATTTGATAGATATATGATAGTATCCCCCGAGACTTGAAGCGGTTTAGACCAACAGATTTAAGGATCGTTATGACCGCAGGTTCTCAAAGAGAAGAACAACACGCTGTCCTAGGAGCTTGAAACGAGTCGGGCAAAGCTAAATTCCGCCACCATAGAGCTAGAGGAAATTAAGAAAGTCACGACGACCATTGAGCAAAAGAACAAACTGGAGGAGGAAAAGGATAAGCAAGCTGAAGAGATAAAGAGCTTAAAGGCTCAATTATTGGATGCACAAAAAGAGAATAAAAGGTTGAAAGGCGGCATATTCGGTATGACCTCTGAACCATCAAGGGGAATCATATTATCCCGTAATTCGAGTGTTATAATGTTGTTCTTGCAGGTCTGTTAACCGGGTGTCCTGAACAGGAAGTATCTGGATTTCGAGGCGATGTTCTAAAAGAGTTGTCCATAGTGCATGAGCGGGCCAGGAAAGCCACGAAGAGTATGGTCAAATCAAAGCCTTATGGCCATCCGATGCCCCTCTAGAAAGTATGGAGGGGTTGGTGAACCTGTTCAAAGGTGACCGGTGCCGTTTTGAGCTATGGAAGGCGTCGGCATGCTAGGAAGGTGCACGGGAGGCATGGGCCATGGTGAAAACATGCTACACCGGGCTCGATCCAAATCGTATGGCCCGAGTTGGACCTTGATAACCCACAAGTATAGGGGATCGCAACAGTTTTCAAGGGTAAAGTATTCAACCCAAATTTATAGATTCGACACAAGGGGAGCCAAAGAATATTTGAAGGTATTAGCAGCTGAGTTGTCAATTCAACCACACCTAGAGATTACTTATCTGCAACAACGTGATTAGTAGCAAATTAATATGATAGTTTTGATAATAGTGATAGTAGCAATGGTAACGGTAACAGTGATAGCAATAGTTTTGTAGCAAGTGCAACAGTAACAATAGCAGTAGTAACTTAGCAAGAACAATATAAGATAAATTCTTAGGCATTAGATCGGTGACTTGTTGGATTATATTCATCATGAGACAGTTATAACCACTACAAAAAATACACTTCCGTGATGATACGTGTTTGTCACAGTAGGTCACGTTTTCTGTCATGCATGTACATCCATGAAAGATTTATGACAGAATCAAGATGGTCATACCTGTGCTGTTGTAGAAGTGTTCCATGACATTACCAAAATTATCATCATGGAAGTGTCCACTTCCATGACGATAAATCGCGCGTCACATAAGTGCTTTCGTCAAGGGTGACCGACACGTGGCATCCAGCATAACGGAACGTCGTTAAGCTATCGGGTCCGGTTTTGGATCCGATAACCCGTTAACAACCCCGACCAATGGGGATTTTCCACGCGTAAATCATCATTGGCTGGAGGAAACACGTGTCGGCTCACCGTTGGGACAGATGTCATCCACTCATTGGACCCAAAGCGCCTATGATACGTCAACATGTGGCACGGCCCAATAGAGGCCCATTCCTGTGAAAAGGCCGGCCTGTTTGACTTGGTCAAAAGGTGGTGGGTCGGCCCACGGCAAGCCTGTTAACGGCATGTTCACATATATCCCATTTACAGCCCGCTAACCCAGGGCCCGTTTACAGCCTATCTGAATTAGGCCTAGTAGCGTCATCTGGGCCGTCCAATATAATTCCATCATGTTTTAACTTCCGGTCCATGTATGGAAAATGACGTCTTTTGGCCCATATGAGGCCCTTATTACTCTCAGCCCATTAACGGCCCGTGGTAAAACTAGCCCGTAATGAACAGTGTATCACTTTATACCCATTAACGGCACATGGTGAAACTGGCCCGTAATGAACAGTGTATCACTTTATGCCCATTAACGGCCCATTATTCCATTGGGCCATTTCCAGCCCATGTTATCTTTCGGCCTTCTCGGGTTCCATTTATTCTTGGTCTCATTTCCACATCCGTTTACTTACGGCCCGTTACTGTCATTTTTTGCTTGTGGACCAAATTCAGCCCGTGGTTACAGTCGGCCCGTTTGTGGCCCGTTAATACGTTGGGCCATTTTCACAGCGTCATGAAAATACGGCTAATTAACGACTAGCCATTATGGTCGGCCCATGAACGATTTCAACTCTAGCCCATTTACAGCCATAATGCGGTCTGTTATTGTCCCATGTTTGGCCAACCGATCATACGACCCGTAGAAGACCCATTGATGATACGGCCCATAGAAGGCCCATTGTGTCTATGGCCCGTATAAGGCCCATTGTTCCTATGCCACATAGAAGGCCCATTGTTTCTACGGCCCGTAGGAGGCCCATGTTAACTACAGCCGGTGGGCATCAAAGTTTGCCACCAGTGCAAATATAGGGAACACCCTACACTATACAAAAATGGCTTGCTGTTTTCTTCAGCTGGTGGCTGCACATTAAGAACAAATTTTGTATCGCACCAAAACAAATTACAACTATAAAACAAAAGGAAGGTTGGCATAAAACTTAACAGTCTAGCAGATAAATGCACCACCAGAAGTTCAGAAGCTCTGTTCATTTGACCTGACTGTTATGTTTTCATGCTCTATTGTCCGATGGAGCACCATAACCTTCGCCTTCAATTATCCTAGGCTCCTGAACAACATAGCAAATGTCTGATAGTCTGATTTCAAAACCATGCATATCTTGACAACATCGAACAATGTCTCTCCTTGTTTCACAAAGGGTCTCTGTTAGGGAATGGACTTGTGTCTGGAGCGCAGATACAACATTGTTTTGAGCTTGCATATCTTGATCATGAAGTAGTTTGGACGAGATTGCCTTAACAACCAAGCCAGTATTACGCAGGAACGTGCTTTTGTCACTATTAGTGGACAGGTATTGATCCACTGCAGGAAGAGCTAACATTGCGGTTATAGTTGCCTCGCCACCTTCAGAAGGTGGCGGTTCCACCATTTTTTCCATAGCTCGCTGAAAAGTTGTTGTTTTACATTAGTAGTACCAGAACAGAAGATATTAAGGAGGCAGCAAAACCAAACAAAATAGCTTTGGTCTATATATGGAACTTATTCTGGTGAACCCATGTAAAATAATAGTTGTATTTTATTGCAAAGTACATAATATGCAGCGGGGGTGAATAGGTGATTTTTATGAAAGTCTTCAAAACATGGGGGCTTTGAAGACAAATAGTAGAAATGAACCTATTAATATGCAATGGAAGGTAGACTACACTAGACAAGCCATAGTCAAGTAAGCAATGAAGTGAAAGCACGAAGACTATCAGCAGCTAGGTAGTATGGATCAAGATGGAAGATAGTATGAAGCCAATCAACAACAGTCTTCACACAGTAAAGTCAATCATATCATGCAAGCAGGCAATGACTTCACAAAGACAAGCAGTAAGTAAAGAGAGGTAAAGGATAGAACAAGTTTCTTGGTGAGGACAGGTTTGGACCAGTTCCAGTTGCTGTGACAATTGTACGTATGGTTAGGGAGTCTGAGATTCAACTCAGAAGACCGTGTCTTCACCTTATTCCCCTTGAGCTAAGGACACACAGCCCTCGCCCAATCACTCTGGTAAGTCTTCAAGGTAGACTTCCAAACCTTCACATACTTCGTTCACCGGTGATCCACAATGACTCTTGGATGCTCAGAACGCGACGCCTAACCGGTTGGAGGATTCACAGTCCTCAAGTGTAATAAGTCTTCAGATCACGCAGACAGAAAGACTTCAGTGATGCCTAACACTCTTTGGCTCTGGGTGTTTAGGGATTTGTCCTCGCAAGGATTTCTCTCTGAAAGGCTTCGGAGGTGGGTTGCTCTCAAACGACAAAAGCCGTGCACTAACTCTGAGCAGCCACCAATTTATGGTGTAGGGCGTTGGCTATTTATATGTAGCGACCCGACCTCACACGGTCAAGTCTCTGTGCTTCAGTGTCATCCCTGGATCAGTAGTGCTGACACACACAATACTCGAGGATTTATAACAGAGTAGCAATCACACACTTATTACATTAAATGTCTCCAAAGAGAGCTTATTACAATAAATATGGCTTAAGGCCATCTAATATGATAACAGTGGAAGGCTTGGAAGATAAAGTGAGTCCATCAACTCCAACGGCATAGCTAAGCTGCACGACAACGAACTAACGAACCTTAATCCTCGTCTGAAAAGTCTACAACATAATACGTTGCAGCCCGAAAACGGGTCAGCACATGGAATATGCTGGCAAAGTAACACAGTAGAGCAAGAACAGAATAATGCTATCACTACATGCATATTTGGCTGGTGGAAAGCTCTATGGTTATAGTTTTTGCGAAAAGCCAATTTTTCCCTACAACAAAGAAATAGATTTTATTTAACTATCATGGTAGTTGAAACATCATTGAGAAGGTTCCTCCAACTCAATCCCAATTGAAGTAATTATCAACCCAACATTATTAATTTAGAGTGATGAGATACTTAAGATACTCCAATTACTATATACTCTAGATGTCCATAACCGGGGACACGGCTAACCATGATTAGTTTGTACACTCTACAGAGGTTTGCGCACTTTTCCCCACAAGACTCGGTCGCCTCCGTTGAATTTCTCGCACTACATGTTGTTTGAGAAACGGATGACCGAGACACAGTCTTTCAAAAACATTAACTCTCTACTCCGGGCAGACCATACCAAACCTACAACCCACTACCTGTTGATCCACCTCTTCAAGAGCTTCACGTAACTTACTCAACTATGCTAGAGCCCATAATAGCTTGTGGCTGCACACGGAAGTTTCTAGCATGAATCATCTTAGTTCCCTTTGAGCCTGGGTGGCGGTCCATAGGAAGATCACACAGGTACTCCAGGATTTCCAAAAATATAGGAAACACTGGCTACTCCAGGTGCCTCAATCCACCCAGATGTGTATTCAAGTTGCCACCTTAAGTTGAACCATTAATTAACAATCTCACATCTGTCATGGATTTTCACTCACCCAAACCATGTCTACGACCATAGCATAGCAATATAAGAAATTCGTATAAGTAACTCCCAAGGTTTGAATATAACAGGGCAATAGGTTCTACCTCATCAACTACTTCCCAACCCACATGTTAATGACATTGTAACCATGCAATGTTTGAGGATTGGAACTAATGCATAAAAACTGGGTGATAAAGGGTATGATCAAAGTGTTACTTGCCTTGCTGATGATCCGCGAAACCTAGGGACTCCAAATAACACGCTTCGCACTTCGGGAATTCTATCGCAAACAAACAATAGCACACATAAGCAATCAAGCAAAGAAGCACGGGTAAATCTCAAATAAGAAGATCTAACCAGAAAGTTCAACTTAAGAACTCCGGTTTGCAAAAAGAATCAAATCGAACGGAGCAACGAAACTCAAACGGCGAAAGAAACAAGATCCATTTACTAATCTGGACCTAGGTCAAATTTTACAGTACCAAAATCTTGTTTAAGTTGGTTAAGAAGAAAGAGGGTCTCGAGACGAAGATCTAGGCGCTTGAATCGCCTGATTCCGACAAAAGAGTGAAAAGATAAACTAGAACGAAAATCGGATCAGAAATCATGATCAAAAATAATCGCGGAAAAATCCGATAAAAGAAAACTGACGAACAGGCTAACGAACGAGCGTTCGTGGTCTGTAACTAATGAGCGAAAACCGTTCGTTAAAACGAACGTACGGACGAACGTTCGCTAAAAAGAAAAACTGGGAAAAACCGGCGAACCGAAAAAAATGAACTAGGGTTTTCTTAAAAAAAACGGGATCGGTTTTCTTTTAAAAAACCGGCGGCTACCTCGTTGTTTCGGCGAGACGCGGCGGCGACGGCAGGGCGAGGCGCGGCAACGGCTAGGCGCGCAGCGCGGCAGCGGCGAGGTGGCGCGGCAGCGGGCGGCGGGGCGCGCGGCAGCGGGCGGCGGCGGCTGCAGGCGGCGGGGCGAGGCGGCGGTGGCGGGTGGTGGTGGCGGTGGGGGTGGTGTATATAAAGGGGAGAGGGTGCCTTGGGGCGGGGGCAAGAGGCGGTGGGGAGTCCAAGCCGGACTCTCGGTCCGGGGCGGCACGGTGGCATCGGTCTCTTGGGAGGAGACGACGTCGCGGGGAGGTGGGCCGGCGGCTGGGCTTCGGCCAAGTTAACCACTGCACAACTTTTTTAAAAAACAAAATTCCGCCGAAACAAAAAAAATCCTAGAAAATAAAATAAAATTCTAAAAATGCCAAAACAAATTTTCACCGTCTAAATAAAATATTTAGAACGAGATGAACATTTTCTTGGCCCTAAAATGCAATTTTGTAAACGTGCAATTTTTTCTAATGCAAACAAAATTGCAATAAAGTCCAAATAAAACAAATATTTGATTTTAATATTTTTCCTCCAATATTTCAATTATCTTGGAGAAGTCATATTATCTCCTCTCATATATTTTAATATGAAATATTTTAGGAGAGAAAAATAATTAAAACCAAAATCCTCGTTTCAAAATTTGATAAAATCAAATTTGAAAACCGGGGAAATCCCCAACTCTCTCCGAGGGTCCTTGAGTTGCTTAGGATTTCGAGGATCGCGAGACGAAATGCAATAAAATCCGAATAAAATCAAATAAAAAATCAATTTAATGATTTAAATATTTTTCCTCCAATATTTCATTTATTTTGGAGAAGTCATATTATCTCCTCTCTTTAATTTTTAATGTGAAATATTTTTCAGAGAGAAATAATTAAAATCAAATCCTCTTTTCATTATTTGATAAAAGAATCAAATATGAAGACTGGGAAATCCCCAACTCTCTCCGAGGGTCCTTGAGCTGCTTAGGATTTCGAGGATTACGGAATGGAAAAGCAATAAAACATGATATGTATGGATGATCTATGTATAACATTCCAAATTGAAAATTTGGGATGTTACAAACCTACCCCCCTTAAGATGAATCTCGCCCTCGAGATTCGGATTGGCTAGAAAATAGGTGTGGGTGGTCTTTGCGAAGGTCAAGGTCTCGTTCCCAGGTGGCTTTGTCCTCGGTATGGTGGCTCCACTGAACTTTGCAAAACTTGATAACCTTGCGGCGGGTGACTCGACTAGCAAACTCCAAAATCTTAACTGGCTTCTCCTCATAAGTCAAATCATTGTCCAACTGAATCGCCTCCAAGGGTACGGTATCTCTAAGAGGTATGTCGGCCATCTCAGCATGGCACTTCTTCAACTAGGAAACGTGAAATACATCGTGAACTCCTGACAGTCCTTCAGGTAACTCCAACTTGTAGGCAACTTCTCCCATCCGTTCGAAAACACGATATGGTCCTACAAATCTTGGGGCTAACTATCCCTTAACTCCAAAACGTTTCACTCCTCGCAAAGGTGATACTCGCAAATATGCTCTATCTCCAATTTCATAGGTTACCTCCTTGCGTTTCGAATCTGCATAACTCTTCTGTCTGGACTGAGCTATCTTCAATCTATCTCGAATCAGTTTAACTTTCTCCTCAGAATCTTTGATCAAGTCTGGTCCTAAAAATTGTCAGACTTCGACTTAATCCCACATCAACGGTGTTTTGCACCTTCGTCCATATAGGGATTCGAACGGTGCCATCCTCAGACTAGTCTGGTAACTATTGTTGTATGAGAACTCTGCGTAAGGCAAATTGTCATCCCAACTAGATCCATAATCTAGCGCACAGGCTCTCAACATATCCTCCAGAATCTAGTTGACTCTCTCGGTCTGTCCATCCATCTGCGGGTGAAATGCTGTACTGAACTCCAATCTCGTTCCCAAAGTTTGGTGTAGCTGATGCCAAAACTTTGAAGTAAACTGTGTTCCTCTATCCGATATGATGCTCCTCGGAAATCCATGCAGACATACGATCCTGGTCATATATATCTTGGCCAACTTCGCACTATTATAAGTTGTTTTCACTGGGATAAAGTGTGCCACTTTGGTTAAGCGGTCAACTTCTACCCATATAGAATCATGTCCTGATTTGGTCCTAGGCAATCCAGTTATAAAATCCATGCCAAGTTTATCCCACTTCCATTCGGGTATCGGCATAGGCTGTAGCAATCCTGCTGGCTTTTGATGCTCTGCCTTCACTCTCTGACATACATCACATACGGCTACATACTCGGTGATGTCCTTCTTCATCCCTGTCCACCAGAAACGTTCCTTCAAATCCAAATACATCTTGGTGTTTCCGGGGTGTATCGAGTATGGTGAGTCATGAGCCTCCTGAAGTATTATCTTCCTGAGCTCTGTGTTATTGGGCACATAAACACGGTCCTCAAACCATAAGGTGTCGTGTTCATCCTCACGAAAACCATTGGCCTTTCCTTCGCTCATTTTGTCTTTTATCTCCGCAATCTCTTTGTCATCCTTCTGAGCTTCTCGAATCTTTCCCAACAATGTAGAATGAACCTCCATTGTTGCAACAAAACCTCTAGGAACAATCTCCAATCGAAGTTCCCGGAGATCCTTTGCTAACTCCTTCGGCAAACCCGTGCTTTCTAGGGTATTAGCGTAACTCTTCCGGCTCAAAGCGTCTGCTACGACATTGGCCTTTCCTGGATGATAGTGAAGCTTCATGTCATAATCCTTTATGAGCTCCAACCATCTTCTCTGCCTAAGGTTCAGTTCCTTCTGTGTGAAAATGTACTTCAAACTCTTATGATTCGTGTACACATCACAGTGGTTTCCAATAAGGTAATGTCTCCAGGTCTTCAACGCATGCACTATGGCTGCAAGCTCCAAATCATGCGTGGCATAATTCAACTTGTGTGGTTTTAGTTGTCGTGAGGCATGCGAAACAACTCTTCCGTCCTGCATAAGCACGCTTCCAAGTCCTAGGCGAGAGGCGTCACAATACACTTGAAAATCCTTACGTATATCTGGCAGTGTCAGCACTGGGGCTGTAGTCAAACGTTTCTTCAGCTCCTGGAAACTTGCCTCGCAATCTTCCGTCCATTTAAACTTGGTATCCTTCTTCAATAACTCCGTCATTGGCTTCGCAATCTTGGAAAAATTCTCAATGAATCTCCGATAGTATCCTGCGAGTCCAAGAAAACTACGGACCTCGCTAACTGAAGTGGGTGACAACCATTCAGTGACTGACTGAACCTTGGTGGGGTCTACTTCTATACCTTCTCCTGATATAACATGTCCAAGGAATCCGACTTCCTTCAACCAAAACTCGCATTTGCTGAACTTGGCATACAGCTGATGTTCCCTGAGTTTCTCGAGAACTAAACGCAAATGCTCCTTGTGTTCCTCTTCATTCTTCGAATATACCATTATATCATCAATGAACACCACAACAAACTTATCCAAATATTCCATGAACACCTTGTTCATCATGCTCATGAAATAGGCAGGGCGTTAGTCAGTCCAAATGACATGACCGTATATTCGTATAACCCGTACCGTGTGGTGAAGGCTGTCTTTGGTATATCCTTCTCGCGAATCTTCAGCTGATGGTATCCTCATCGCAGATCGATCTTCGAAAACACCTTAGCTCCTTGCAGCTGATCAAATAGATCATTGATCATCGGCAATGGGTACTTTTTCTTGATCGTCACTTCATTCAATGCCCGATAATCAACAACCATTCTTAGGGACTTATCCTTCTTCTCAACCAAAAGCATTGGGGCTCCCCATGGTGATGAACTCCGTCGAATGTAACCTTTCTCCAATAACTCCTTGATATGTTTCTTAATCTCCTCCAGATCATTCGCGGGCATCCAATAGGGTCTATTGGATATTGGCCCTGTTCCTGGCAATAGCTCTATCAAAAACTCGATATCTCGATCCGGTGGCATGCCTGGTAACTCCTCTGGAAAAACATCCGGGTTATCCTTTACTACAAGCACTTCCTCCTGAACAACTCCCATGAGAGTATTTACTTGGCTACTTCTTGGCGCATGCCTAGATACATACTTGATCCTTTTTCCCTCTGGGGTGGTGAGACAAATTGACTTACTAACACAGTCAATGCTTCCTCCATACTTTGACATCCAGTCCATTCCTAATATCACATCCAATCCTTGTGACTCCAAGAATATTAGGTCGGATGGAAAAACATGGTTGCCAATGGTTAAGGGTATCTGGTCGCACCATCGACTAGCCATATACTCTGCTCCAGGTGAACTTACTAACATAGGGCTGCTAAGGGTATGGGTCGGTAGTTTAAACTTATCCACGAATTCCCTTGATATGTATGAATGCGATGCACCAGTATTAAAAAGAACAAGAGCGGTAAATGACTTAACCAAAAACTTACCTATAACCGCATCTGGCTGCTCTTCAACCTCCTCCACGTTAACGTGGTTTACTTGTCCTTTGTTGAATGGATTGGGCTTCTTCCCAGCGCTCCCATTTCCGTTTCCATTCTTCCCTTCAGGGCACTCCGTGGCATAGTGTCCAGTCTTCCCGCTGAAAGTGCTAGTGATCGACTAGAGGGGGGTGAATAGGCGATTTTTATGGAAGTCTTCAAAACATGGAAGTTTCGAAGACAAACGATAGAAGTAGACCTATTACCATGCAGCGGAAGGTAGACTACACTAGGCAAACCATAGTCAAGTATTCAATGGAGTGAAAGCACAATGACTAATAGCAGCTAGGCAGTAAAGATCAGGTAGGAAGATATTGTGAAGCCAATCAGAGCAAGCAGTCACTCAGTGAAGACAAAAGATAAAGCAATCATACAATGACTTCATAAGGATCAACAGTGAGTAAAGGGAAGGGAAGGATGAAACCAGTGACTCGTTGAAGACAGCGATTTGTTGGACCAGTTCCAGTTGTTGTGACAACTGTACGTCTGGTTAGGGAGGCTGAGATTCAACTCAGAAGACCTCGTCTTCACCTTATTCCCCTTGATCTAAGGACACCCAGTCCTCGCCCAATTGCTCTGGTAAGTCTTCAAGGTAGACTTCCAAACCTTCACAGACTTCATTCACCAGCGATCCACACTGACTCTTGGATGCTCAGAACGCGACGCCTAACCGGCTGGAGGATTTACAGTCCTCAAGTGTAATAAGTCTTCAAATCACACAGACAGGAAGACTTAAGTGATGCCTAACACTCTTTGGCTCTGGGTGTTTAGGGCTTTATCCTCGCAAGGAATTCTCTCTCAAAGGCTTCGAGGTGGGTTTCTCTCAAACGACAAAAGCCGTGCACTAACTATGAGCAGCCAACCGTTTATGGTTGTAGGGGGTGGGCTATTTATAGCCACTAGGCAACCCGACCTGATTTGTCCGAAATGACCCTTGGTCACTAAGGAACTGACACGTGTTCCAACGGTCAGATTTCAAACACACATGGCAACTTTACTTGGGCTACAAGCAAAGCTGACTTATCCAACTCTGGACAAGATTTGGTCTCATAGTCTTCACTCGAAGACATAGGATTTTGGTTAAGCATCACTTCAGTCATTCTGACTGGTTCACTTGGACCCCACTTAACAGTACGGTGGTTCCTATGACTCAACAAAGAAGAAAAAGAACGACGAAACAACTAAGTCTTCGCGCTCCATAGTCTTCATGCGATGTCTTCTCTTGTCATAGTCTTCAATGTGAATGTCTTCACATACCACCTTTGACTTCAATGTCTTCATTCATTTTTAGGGGTCATCTCTGGTAGGAAAACTGAATCAATGAGGGACTTCTACATGTGTTATCCTATAATTCTCACAAACACATTAGTCCCTCAACCAGGTTTGTCGTCAATACTCCAAAACCAACTAGGGGTGGCACTAGATGCACGTACAATCTCTCCCTTTTTGGTGATTGATGACAAACTGGTCGAAGTTTTCAACGGGGAATAAAATATGTGAAATTGTAAAGGATAGGGTATTGTCTTCATAAGTTGCAAGGGCTCCCCCTGAAGATGTGCATATAAGTAATTTGCTTTTGGAATGCAAATGCACATGGCAGGTTGTACTTGTGGAGATCCTCTTCAACTTATGATGACAAGTCATTATGCAAGATATGATGTAATGAAGATAATGACATGCATAATGAAAATGGACGTCTGCAAAATGATCTGAGTGCGGAATTTATCATCGCACATGCGGAATTTATCATCGCATCATAGAATAGCAAATAAGTAGCAGACGACCATCGAGTTTAAGTGTTACAACTCAAAGAACCAAATGTATCGAAAACGAGAGTTGTAAGCACTTGGAAAAAGTAACAAAAAGTAAATTAACCACCCATATGGACCCGCTTGAAGACTATCAACTCATATGCTTCTCCCCCTTTTGTCAGTGAGGACCAAAAAGGTTTGAAGACATAGAGCGCCTACTCGTTCCCATGAGGTGCAGGCGAGGCAGCAGGGTCGTCGTTGAGATCCGGTGGTGCAGAGGAACTTGGTGCAGTGTCGACACGCGCTGAAGTTGGAGGAGGTGAAGTTGCATCATCTTGGTCATCGATGACTCTGGCATTTACGGTCACAGCTGAGGACGAGTATTCAGAGTCTTCAAGTGAGGGAGTCAGACGCAAGTGAGCATTGCTGGGAGGAGTTGAGTCAAACTTGAAGCGTTCGGTGAAGCCATCATCATGCAGATCAGCTTCAGCATTGAGTAGGGTCAAACTCTTCCACGACCTCCGACAGGTTTCATGAGTGACAAAGGCATTCTTGGTGGCAAGATTGCGAATGCGGTTGACATCCACCACGAGGCTTTGCATCTGACGCTTAAGCCAGTCGTGATGTTTGTCCTGTTTCTGATGCAGCGTGACTAGAAGCTCTCGGTCATTTAGGACATGAGATCGGCGTCGAGGACTTTGCGCAATGGTGCTACCAGTGGCATCAGTTTGAGCACGAGGGGCACGTGTGTTTCCAGCAAGGGGATAAACACGAGACACTGCTGGAATTCCTTCAATGGGCTGGGTGAAGCTTTGGTGATCAGCATTGTGAAGATAAATGGGATCCTTAGCAGGCGCTGGGTAAATGGCTTCAACTGACAGATCAACCTCGGGCAAGAATATAAGATGATTACGCGCAGACGGCTGATAGTTGAAGGCTGAGTGACGCTTGATCAGACGCATGACCCATGGAGCATAGAATTTCAACCCAAAGATGTCAGAGCCAGACGCAGCCAACTGCCTGATGAAGAAGTCTTGAGCATTGAAGCTGATGCCATTGAAGATATAGAAAACCAAAGTCTTCATTGCTCCTTCAAGCTTCGCTGCATATGAGTGTCCTTTGACAGGCCATAGAGTCTTCCTGATGATGTGGTAAATGGTGCGAGGCAGGTACTCTAGGTCTTCAACAAAGAACTCAGATGGGTATTCAGCGTCATGAGGCGGAGGCTTCATCATGCTCAGCATTTGACTCATGTTCGGTTCTGGCTTCTGAAAGATGCTTTCCAAGGCATTTTGATGTTGTTGACAACCTGGTTCATAGTATTCACCAGGAGTGTGCAGGCTTGTGAGCTCAATGATATCAAGAGCTTTAGCTTCATGATGGACATTGCCTGTCATCCACTCAAGGACCCAAGTCTTCGGATCCCTATTGTAGCCTCGAATATGAAGAGTGGCATAGAATTGAAGCAGCAATTCTTCGTTCCAGTGCTCCTTGTCAGTGATGAACTGCAACAGACCAGCGTCTCAGAAACAGTCCAATGCTTCTTCGAGGCAGGGCAGACCAGCTATAGCTTCAGAGTCGAGGCACATATGTGGAAATATGCGCCCTTGATTGTATAGGACACAGGAATAGTAGCTGCGCTGCTGATAGCTCCAGAACCAATCTGAGGAAATGCGCGGTCTTGTATATGGGTTCTTGGAGCTGTTGAAGAAGGTATTATGTGCCACGAAGCCATTTGCATTGAAGACCCTAGGTGAAGTGGCAGTGCCTGGGAATCATGGAAGTCTTGGCTTGGGCTTTTGAACTTGAGGCCTGTGCTCGACGTGGTACTCAAATTGTGGACCAGCAGCAGGCGGAGGAGTCAGAATGGGCCATCGAACCATAACTGGCTGACCACGATCAAATGCCAGCTCCATTGTGTGAGGTCTTGGAGGGGGAACCGGGGCATTGGCATTGTCTTCATGGGCTTCAGGGGCCACATGTTCTTCAGGTACTTGGACCTCAGGTGCTGCAGCATTGACTTCAGGTGTTGCAGCATTTACTTCTGGTGCCTCATTGGCTTCTGGCGCCTCATTGGCTTCCGGCGTCGTATTGGCGTCAACCATGACAACGTCATTGGCGTTAGCAGTGATGTTGGTGGTTACTTCAGGGTTGTTAACCTCCACTTCAGAAGCTGGAGGGTCGGTCACATTCTCCTCAAGAACAACATCTTGGTGAGACGGGGGTGTAGCAACTCTTGAAACTCTTGGGGCTTCTTCTTCATCTTCTTCTTCATCGGCTGATGCAGCCGGAACATCTTCAGCCATTTTGGCTTCGGATTCAGACACGTGCATTGTGGGAGTGACTTGGGGCCTTGGTCCTTTGTGAAGCCTGCATAATGCGGGCAACGCTTGTGGAGATGGAGTGTGCTGGGCCACAAAGTCATCATCATCTTGCACTGTTGGGGTAGCTTGCGGTTGGGGAGAGCTTGGAGTGTCTTGTCTCTATGGGTGATCAGCCCACGATGCATCCTGAGCAGTTGGCGTCAGAGGACAACCAATGCTGATGAGTTCACTGTGCGTGAGCATAGGCGATGATACTAATTGGTGCTCGATCTGAGGAAGGACTCCATCATCTTCAACATTGTCATGGTGACCAATGTCTTCAGCAGCGGTGGGGTCAACTGCTGGAATGTCTTCAGCTTCAGGAGCCTCTGTGGAAGTAGGCTCATGAATTACCATCCGTCGTTCTTGATGCGAAGAGGCAGGACGAGCAACCGAGATGGGCTCAACAATAAGGGGCTCTGTGGGAGCAGCCCGGTCTTTCTTGGTTTTGCGCTTCTTCTTGGAGGGAGCAACATCAGAAGCTTCAGGATGTTTCCTCTTTCTGGCTTCAGCCTCGGCAGCCCTTGTCTTCTTTAATTCTGAAGCCACTGTGGGGACCTTAGGCTTCGAGCCTGTCATACTGGCTGGGAAGACAATGGGATGTGCTTCCTGCCTTGTTACTTTGGGTTCGGCCACAGCTGGCTTCTTCTTCTTCTTTGCAGCCATCCTGGGATCGATGCCAGGACGCCCAAGAGCCTTGTGCTTTTCAGCTTCATTGTAGGCTTGCATGCACGTGTCAGTCAGACTCTTCATGCGCTCACGAGAACCTTTAGCTTCTTCGCGTTTCTTGAGAAAGGCTTCCTTGAGCTCGTGCAGCATAATCTTGAAGTTCTTGACATCTTGCACGCTAAGCTTTGCCATGTGCTGCTTGAACTGAGCTTTCTCATAGTCGATCTTTTGCTTCGGTTCAACGATGCGCTGAGCTAGAGCTAGCTCAGAAGCAATGGCGCCAGTGAAAGAGACGCTGAGGCCAATTGGAAGTTGCAGATCGTCAAAGCTGAGATAGGGGGTTTCAAACCACTCATCAATGAAGTTGTGGATGATTGCCACGTCAAAGAGAGGCAAATCATTGAAGATTTCTGCTTCTTCCTTGCTCTTAATCAGTTGCTCAAGAGCGTCATCTGCAAGATCTTCATCACTGGACAGATCAATGGCGTCATTGCATAGAATAGCAGCAGCAGTCAGTTCTTGGCTGGTGGGTTGCAAGGGCATCTTCACTCTAGAGGGCTTGGAGATGCGTGACAAATCCTCAGACTGCACACTGTGTTCAGGAGGTGCAGTGGCCAGAGGCTTCGCCTGTAAGACCTTTGGTGCAGGAGCAGGCTTTGAAGCTTTAGGATTCTTCAGTTTCTTTGGCTTTGGCGGTGCAGGCGCTTCATCAGATTCAGCGTCATCTGCAGGCTCATCCACGGCTGTCCCTTGAACCATGATATGAGTGATGAGACCTTCCTGGTTGTAGAAGGGCCAACAAGATTGGGTTCAGCTTCGCGTGTGCCATCAGCACGAGGAGCAGAGGGGCCTGGATTGAAGTCTAAGCCTCGTGACTTCTTGTTCTCTTTGGCCGAGTTCCTGGCAAACTGAAGGTTGCGCTTGAACAGATTATCATCGCGGCACCACAGTAATGAAGATGGGTCTGCATCCGCGGGCTGCGGTCCACGGACCATGCAAGGATAGAAGCCTTGTTCAATGGCTTCAGCTCTGGACTTGGGTTGAAGATTTCTGTATAGAATGTCTCCCCATGGTCGTTTGATGGCATTCTTCTCAGCATACTCCTGGGTCACGAACCTGTACTTGAACCACTGTTTTGCCCAATATCTTCGAATCCATTGGATTCGAGTTTTTCGCTGATTGTAGTCCTCCTCTGGATCTGTCTTGTACAACTCATAGAGGTCAGGAGGCAAATCTCTTGAGGTGTTTCCACGACGCTGTCTGCCACCCTTTCTTGTAGGTTTCTTTGGTGCCATGAAGTTAAACTAAATGGCTTCAACACATTCAAAGGTTTCAAAGGCTTCCACTTGCTGGTCAAACAGGAACTGGCTTCGGGAGAATTTATATGATGCTGTAAGAATTCTGAAAATGAATGCAGACTATGAGAACCAAGGGATTCTCCCACGGACATGTACCTGTGACAGCATTAAGGTGCGAGGGAAGGGGAAGAGGTCATATGCATTCTCAAAAGATTTTGAAGATAAATCAGTTTAGAAGACATTGACCTCATAGTGCGAAGACATTCACTCATAGATAGAGAGTTGGTTCTAGATTTGTACGAATCCACGAATAAGTACAAGTGAGGAATCTAACTACTTTGTGAAGCGTAAGTGAACATACTAGGCATATTATGAGATGCAGTACGAAATAGATCCAACTTGTGTGAACAGAAACTGCTTGTGGTAGAAAGTGATGAATCTATAGGATCAAAGGGGCCGTAAAAAGGAAGTTTTATTTACCACACGAAGAACTGCTAGACGGAGTGGGAGAGGAGGCCGAGCAATTCGATCGTCCGTTCCCTAACCTGGCGACGAAAGACACCTACGGCGACGGCGTAGAAGACGATGTCCGCGGCCGGCGTGAACACGGCGTCGGTGAGGTCGCGGCAGCTAAGCGCTTCGTCGCCAGCGTCATCGAGGGCTAGCGGTGGCGCTAGGGTTTGTGCGAGAGTGGAAGAAGGGATAATGACTGTGGGGAGGCGTGTATTTATAGGGATAGGGACGACACAGTGTTATTACACAGGTGCCCCTGGCGATTCACATCTGAAGGACACGTGGCTATCATGCAACATATCGGAGGTTGTTCCACGTTCCCACGCACGCCTGGATTGTCGGGTGGTCGTTCCCACTTCTCCGGGTTTCAGGTGAAGGAATTAGCATTGAAAACGGACTTAATGTTTGTCTCTGTATCTTCTGTTGACTGGGACGCAGAGAAGACATTCGACAGATTCAATAGAATGCATATGATTTGGACAGATAGAGTTTGAGATAGAAAGCATAGAGAGATTAGGGTCCGATCACATTCACTTAGTTCAAAAGATTCAACAAGGAAGACGTCGCTATAAGTGAATGCTATAGAGGACAGAACACTAGTATGTATATATCAGAAGACAATCAAGTCAACATAGTGAAGATAATCATGAAGACAAGTTGAAAATGGAGACAAACCAAATGTGAAGACATAGCAAATGTAACGCCATGGGTAAAACACTTCAAACAGAAGAATTTGGTGGTGGCGTTACCCACCGTATAGGAAGTATTAGACCCAGACACGGCACACAATTATCGTGGCGTTCTGAAGTCAAAATTCCATGTTAATGTATTCACACTCAGAATGTAAGTCTTCATTGATTGAAGATATACTTTACTTCGTGTGTTGCACATCTAAGTCATCAACATGCATAAGTGTTAGGATGTGTGCCTGATCACAGGACATTTGAGGATTCCAAGATATTTAGCTCACACCGTAACTTGCAAAACCTCTTCTCATCCAAGGGCTTGGTGAAGATATCTGCCAATTGCTCTTCGGTGTTGACGTGTACGATGTCAATATCTTCCTTCACAACATGATCTCTGAGAAAGTGATGACGAATTTCAATGTGCTTTGTCTTTGGGTGTTGAACTGGGTTGGTGGCAATCTTGATGGCGCTTTCATTGTCGCAGTAGAGTGGCACTTGCTTCAGGTGAATGCCATAGTCTTTGAGTGTTTGCTTCATCCACAGAAGCTGAGCGCAGCAAGATCTAGCAGCAATGTATTCAGATTCAGCAGTGGAGAGAGATACACAGTTCTGCTTCGCCCAACATACAAGTGATCATCCCAGAAAATGACATGTGCCTGATGTAGACTTGCGATCCACCTTGTCACCAGCATAATCAGCATCCGAGAATCCAACTAGATCAAACTCTGAGCCCTTTGGATACCATAATCCTAGTGTTGGGGTGCGAGCCAAATATCTGAGAATTTGCTTCACAGCTAAGCGATGCGATTCCTTTGGTGCCGCTTGGAACCGGGAACACATGCAAACACTAAGCATGATATCTGGCCTAGATGCACATAAATAAAGCAACGAACCAATCATGGAGCGGTATACCTTTTGATCGAACTCTTTACCATTGTCGTCGGGACCCAGATGATGTTTGGCTGGCATTAGCGTCGTGTAGCCTTTGCAATCTTGCATTCCAAATTTCTTCAGGAAATCTTTGAGGTATTTCTCTTGAGATATAAAGATGTCATTGCGTTGCTGACGTATTTGAAGACCAAGGAAGAACTTCAGCTCACCCATCATGGACCTCTGATATTGCTCTTGCATCATATATCCAAACTCGTCAGTGTATTTCTGATTGGTGCAGCCGAAGATAATGTCATCCACATATCTTTGGCACAGAAATAGTTCACCATCATATGTCTTCGTGAAGAGAGTGGGGTCGAGGGAACCAGGTTTGAAGCCTTTGCTCTTCAGGAAGTCTTTGAGTGTGTCATACCAAGCCCTAGGGGCTTGTTTGAGGCCATACAGTGCCTTGTTGAGCTTGTACACCATGTCAGGATGTTTTGGATCTTCAAAGCCAGGCGGTTGTGCAACATACACTTCTTCGTCAATCTTGCAATTGAGAAAAGCACTCTTCACATCCATTTGATGCAGAAGAATGTTATGATGATTTGCATAGGCCAGCAGTATGCGTATGGCTTCAAGTCTAGCCACAGGAGCAAATGTCTCATCGAAGTCAATCCCTTCAACTTGAGTGTATCCTTGAGCAACGAGACGAGCTTTGTTTCTGACAACTTGACCATGCTCATCTTGCTTGTTGCGATATATCCATTTGGTGCCTATTATATTGTGCTTGCGAGGATCAGGACGCTTAACCAGTTCCCATACATTATTCAGCTCAAACTGTTGAAGCTCTTCATGCATAGCTTGAATCCATTCAGGTTCCATGAAGGCTTCAGCAACTTTCTTGGGTTCAGATATTGAGACAAATGCGAAGTGCCCACAGAAATTTGCTAGCTATGTTGCCCTTGAACGAGTGAGTGGACCTGGTGCATTGATGCTATCAATTATTCTCTCAATCTGTACTTCAATTGCAACACAAGGATGTACAGGACGAAGATTTTGCTCTTGCTGATCATTGTCATCGTTGGAAGGATTGTCTTCAGGCTGAGCATTGTCTTCAGGTTGATCATGTGCGGAGATGATAAGTTCCTCTTTAGGCTGAGCTTCAGAAGGTATGATTTCTCCAGTTCCCATAAGTTTGATTGATTCACTGGATGGAACTTCATCTAGCACATTTGGCAGGTGCTCTCTTTGCGAGCCGTTAGTCTCATCGAACCGCACATCCACAGTTCCAACCACTTTATAGTGAAAGAGGTTGAAGACTCTGTAGGAGTGCGAATCCTTTCCATATCCAAGCATAAAACCTTCATGTGCTTTTGGTGCAAATTTTGAAGTGTGATGTGGATCCTTGATCCAGCACCTGGCACCAAATACTCTGAAGTAACTGACATTTAGCTTCTTGCCAGTAAGGAGCTCATAGGATGTCTTGTTCAGAAGCTTGTGAAGATAAACACGGTTGATGATATGGCATGCAGTATCAATGGCTTCAGGCCAGAATTTTCTTGGAGTCTTGTATTCATCAAGCATCGTCCGAGCCATCTCAATAAGTGTTCTGTTCTTGTGTTCGACGACGCCATTCTGCTGTGGCGTGTACGGAGCTGAGAATTCATGTGTGATGCCCAAAGTATCAAGATATGTATCTAGCCCAGTGTTCTTGAATTCAGTGCCATTGTCACTTCTGATGTGCTTTATCTTGACGCCATAGTTGTTCATGGCTCGATTGGCGAAGCGTCTGAAGACATCCTGCACTTTAGTCTTGTAGAGGATTATATGCACCCAAGTATATCTTGAATAATCATCAACAATGACAAAGCCATAGAGACAAGCAGTAGTAGTAAGAGTTGAGTAATGAGTGGGACTGAAAAGGTCCATGTGGAGTAGTTCGAAGGGTTGAGTCGTTGTCATGATTGTCTTCGAGGGATGCTTGGCCCTCGTCATCTTTCCTGCTTCACAGGCACCGCATAAGTGATCCTTCTTGAACTTGACGCCCTCGATGCCTATGACATGCTTCTTTCTTGCAAGAGTGTGCAAGTTCCTCATGCCAGCATGCCCTAGCCTCCGATGCCAGAGCCAGCATTCTGAAGCTTTTTCTAGAAGACATATGGCAAGTTGTGGTGCTGCTGAGAAATCTACCAGGTACAAATCATCTTTCCAATACCCTTCAAACACTAGAGACTTGTCAGATTCCATTAGAACAAGGCAACGATATTTTCCGAACATCACAATCATGTTTAAATCACAAAGCATTGAGACAAACATTAAGTTGAAACCAAGGGATTCAACAAGCATGACTTTATCCATGTGTTGATCCTTTGAGATTTCAACTCTACCTAGACCCAATACCTTACTTTTACCAGTGTCAGCAAATGTGATGTGACTTTTGTCAGATGGATGTAAGGTTGAGTCCATAAGAAGGCTTCGCTTACCAGTCATGTGATTAGTACACCCACTATCAATAATCCATTCTGAAGCAGCTGGTGTCGTACCCTTGGCACCGCGTGCCATGAAGCAGTAGGTAGGAGCGGAGTAGTCCTTATCATTTGCATCGGTGTCGGTGACGGAGTCATTGTCTTCAGTGTTGAAGATGGACTTGGCAACGTATGCTGTAGCCAGACTCGCAACGCCAGAATCGGACTCCTCCTCAGACTCCACCTCCGCCTCCTCAGAAGCGGACTCCTCCTCTGAATCCATTTCCTTGCCAACAAACGCACGTGCCTTGCCATATGAGCTCTTCTTGTGTGATGAAGACTTTGAGGAAGACTTGGAAGAAGACTTTGAGTATTTCTTCTTCTTCTTGTCGTCAGAATCATACTCCTTGCTCTTCTTTTTCTTCTTGTTCTCATTGTCCCACTGCGGACACTCAGAGATGTAGTGGCCAGGTTTCTTGCACTTGTGGCATGTTCTCTTCTTGTAGTCATGAGCAGAAGCTTCATCATTCCTTGAGCTTGATCGTGAGGACTTTCTGAAGCCTTTCGTCTTGGTGAATTTTTGAAACTTCTTCACAAGCATAGCAAGCTCCTTTCCAATGTCTTCAGGATCATCAGAACTGCTGGCATACTCTTCTTTAGATGAGGAGACAGCTTTTGCCTTCAAGGCACGAGTTCGCCCATAGTTGGGACCGTAGATGTCTCTTTTCTCAGAAAGTTGAAACTCGTGTGTGTTGAGCCTCTCAAGTATGTCAGACGGATCGAGTGTTTTGAAGTCAGGACGTTCTTGAATCATTAGGGCTAGGGTGTCTGTCAACTGATCTCAGGAGTGTCATGACAACTTCATGCTTGGTGATCTCAGTGGTGCCGAGGGCTTGAAGCTCATTTGTGATGTCAGTTAGTCGATCAAACGTGAGCTGAACATTCTCATTGTAATTTCTCTTGAAGCAGTTGAAGAGGTTGCGAAGGACACTGATTCTCTGATCTCTCTGGGTTAAGACGCCTTCGTTGACCTTGGAGAGCCAGTCCCAAACTAGCCTAGATGTTTCCAAAGCACTCACACGGCCATACTGTCCTTTGGTCAGATGACCACAGATGATGTTCTTGGTAGTGGAGTCCAGTTGAACGAACTTCTTGACATCAGCAGCGGTGACACCATCACCAGCCTTGGGAACGCCATTCTTGACGACATACCATAGGTCGACATCAATGGCTTCAAGATGCATGCGCATCTTATTCTTCCAGTAGGGATATTCAGTTCCATCAAAGACTGGGCACGCAGCGGAGACTTTGATTATCCCTGCAGTCGACATAGCTAAAACTCCAGGTGGTTAAACCGAATCACATAGAACAAGGGAGTACCTTGCTCTGATACCAATTGAAAGTGCTAGTGATCGACTACAGGGGGGTGAATAGGCGATTTTTATGAAAGTCTTCAAAACATGGAAGTTTCGAAGACAAACGATAGAAATAGACCTATTACCATGCAGCGGAAGGTAGACTACACTAGGCAAACCATAGTCAAGTATTCAATGGAGTGAAGGCACAATGACTAATAGCAGCTAGGCAGTAAAGATCAGGTAGGAAGATATTGTGAAGCCAATCAGAGCAAGCAGTCACTCAGTGAAGACAAAAGATAAAGCAATCATACAATGACTTCACAAGGATCAACAGTAAGTAAAGGGAAGGGAAGGATGAAATCAGTGACTCGTTGAAGATAACGATTTGTTGGACCAGTTCCACTTGTTGTGACAACTGTACGTCTGGTTAGGGAGGTTGAGATTCAACTCAGAAGACCTCGTCTTCACCTTATTCCCCTTGAGCTAAGGACACCCAGTCCTCGCCCAATTGCTCTGGTAAGTCTTCAAGGTAGACTTCCAAACCTTCACAGACTTCGTTCACCGGCGATTCACAATGACTCTTGGATGCTCAGAACGCGACGCCTAACCGGCTGGAGGATTCACAGTCCTCAAGTGTAATAAGTCTTCAGATCACACAGATAGGCAGACTTAAGTGATGCCTAACACTCTTTGGCTCTGGGTGTTTAGGGCTTTATCCTCGCAAGGAATTCTCTCTCAAAGGATTCGAGGTGGGTTGCTCTCAAACGACAAAAGCCGTGCACTAACTCTGAGCAGCCAACCGTTTATGGTTGTAGGGGGTGGGCTATTTATAGCCACTAGGCAACCCGACCTGATTTGTCCAAAATGACCCTTGGTCACTAAGGAACTGACACGTGTTCCAACGGTCAGATTTCAAACACACACGGCAACTTTACTTAGGCTACAAGCAAAGCTGACTTATCCAACTCTGGACAAGATTTGGTCTCATAGTCTTCACTCGAAGACATAGGATTTTGGTTAAGCATCACTTCAGTCATTCTGACTGGTTCACTTGGACCCCACTTAACAGTACGGTGGTTCCTATGAATCAACAAAGAAGAAAAAGAACGACGAAACAACTAAGTCTTCGCGCTCCATAGTCTTCATGCGATGTCTTCTCTTGTCATAGTCTTCAATGTGAATGTCTTCACATACCACCTTTGACTTCAATGTCTTCATTCATTTTTAGGGGTCATCTCTGGTAGGAAAACCGAATCAATGAGGGACTTCTACCTGTGTTATCCTGCAATTCTCACAAACACATTAGTCCCTCAACCAGGTTTGTCGTCAATACTCCAAAACCAACTAGGGGTGGCACTAGATGCACTTACACCCGCACTTGAAACAAGTAACGTGGCTTAGGTCCCTCTTGGTGGGTGTGGCTGGATTGGGGAGGTTCTGATTGTTGCTTGCTCCATTCCCATTCCTTGGGCCAGTATGGTTATGGTTACTTCCTCCATTATGGGTGTGGCCTCCATGGTTATGAACAAGTCCTCCTGAGTTCGGGGTTAGGCGAGGTTTCTGCTGAGCTCCTAGGTTATACCTCCCTTGTCCATACTTCCTCTTACAACTCTCAATCTTTTGTTGCTTCCCTTCAATCATAAGAGCCTTATCTACCAACTCCTGGTAGTTGTTGAATGTTGCCACCATCAACTGCGTGCTCATTTCATCATTCAGCCCTTCCATAATCTTCTCTTGCATTCCAGCATCTGTGGCCACATCATCAGGGGCATAGCGAGATAACTTGCTAAACTCATCCATGTACTGAGCCACAGTACGGTTCCCCTGGCATAAGTTGCGAAACTCACGCTTCATCATACTCATAGCTCTAGTTGAGACATGGGCTATACGAAAAGCTTGCTGAAACTAGTCCCATGTCACGGTGGCTATAGGGTAGGTGACAGTGTAATTCTCCCACCATGAGGTTGCTGGTCCATCCAACTGATGTGCGGAAAAACGCACCTTCTCAGCATCAGTACATCCTGCAGTGGTTAACTCCCTTCCAATCCTGCGGAGCCAATCATCTGCTACTATAGGCTCAGTGCTACTGGAAAACACCAGCGGCTGCAACCTCAGAAAACAGGCTAAGTTGTCAACTGGTGGTGGTGGTGGTGGATTGTTGTTGTTGTTGTTGTTGCCTTGGTTCTGATCTAACTACTGCATCAGGGTATTCTGTTGCTGGATCAACTGAGTGAGCTCCGATGGGAAAGCAAATCCGGGGTCACGTCTCGGAGGCATCTGATGGGTTTAGAGGGGAGAGAATTAGAATAAAATGAGGTCTAATGAGAAAGCACTATCCATATGCACATGAGACAAACACAATCATTTCACTCAATCAATCAAGCAAGGGCATACAATCGGTCTAGAACTATAGTAAAAGTTCTCGGACTACTCTATTTACATGGTGGAATACTACTACTGATGTGGTGGTCTACTAAAAATATTCCTCAGTTGAAGACTCCATGATATCTGCTCCAGCTTTGTCTTCAAAGTCATCATCGCTAAGGTCGGAGTTGGTGTCGTCGATGATGATGTAGTCCTCCGGACGAATCTCCTTGGGTTCTTTGTCTTCTTCTACTGGTGTGGGGTCTCCCATGAATATTCTGATCTTCTTAATCAGGTCGTCATTCTTCTCCACTAGTACGACGATTTCCTCCTCATAATCTTCACGTGTAGCCTTGAGTTCTTCCTCCAGTTCCGTGATCCTAGTCATTGCCTTCTTCAGATCTATCATGCCTGCGCACATCTGATTCTCCTGGCGTCGAATGTGCTGGTTTAGTTCCTGGATGAAAGCTGCAATGGATCTATCCTTCCTGGTGTTGATCATCTCCCATTGCTCGTCTCGGCGCCCACAAATCTGGTAGATAGTATCCTTAAGTTCCTTTTGGTAAACTTCTCCAATGCGTCCCATGGTGATGTGAGCTGCCATACTCTTTTGTAGACTCCAGGTTGGTGCATCAAAGGAAAACTCTATGGGTTTAGTGACTGGCGTGAAGGTTCTTCCTGGAACTTGAACTTGAATCATCCATCGCTCCTCTTCTGGCAAAGTGGCGTTGTAAGTCCCGGTGAAGCTTGGTATTCCTATGTTCAGGTACCTAGTGACTTCCTTCAAGTGTCGTCCAAAAGGTGCTTCTTCATCCAGTTGTGCAAACTTGTTCCTTGCATCCGCCATCCTAAAGAGTGGAAAATGGAGAGGAGTCAGAAATGAGAAGAGAATAGTGATCTATGGTTTTATCGTAGTGGTCGTGTCCTACACTCAGCGTGTGCTCTAATACCATCTTGTAGCGACCCGACCTCAAACGGCCAAGTCTCTGTGCTTCAGTGTCATCCCTGGATCGATAATGCTGACACACACAGTACTCGAGGATTTATAACAGAGTAGCAATCACACACTTATTACATCGAATGTCTCCAAAGAGAACTTATTACAATAAATATGGCTTAATGCCATCTAATACAATAACAGCGGAAGGCTTGGAAGATAAAGTGAGTCCATCAACTCCAACGGCATAGCTGAGCTGCACGGCAACGACCTAACGAACCTTGCTCCTTGTCTAAAAAGTCTGCAACATAATACATTGCAGCCCGAAAATGGGTCAGCACATGGAATATGCTGGCAAAGTAACACAGTAGAGCAAGAACAGAATAATGCTATCACTACATGCATATTTGGCTGGTGGAAAGCTCTATGGTTATAGTTTTTGCGAAAAGCCAATTTTTCCCTACAACAAAGGAATAGATTTTATTTAACTATCATGGTAGTTGAAACATCATTGAGAGGGTTCCTCCAACTCAATCCAAATTAAAGTAATTATCAACCTAACATTATTAATTTAGAGTGATGAGATACTTAAGATACTCCAAGTACTAGATACTCAAGATGTCCATAGCCGGGGACACGGCTAACCATGATTAGTTTGTACACTCTGCAGAGGTTTGCGCACTTTTCCCCACAAGACTTGATCGCCTCCGTTGAATTTCTCGCACAACATGATGTTTGAGAAACGGATGATCGAGACACAGTCTTTCAGAAACATTAACTCTCTACTCCGGGCAGACCATACCAAACCTACAACCCACTACCTACTGATCCACCTCTTCAAGAGCTTAAGTAACTTACTCAACTATGCTAGAGCCCATAATAGCTTGTGGCTGCACACAGAAGTTTCTAGCATGAATCATCTCAGTTCCCTTTGAGCCTGGGTGGCGGTCCATAGGAAGATCACACGGGTACTCCGGGATTTCCAAAAATACAGGCAACACTGGGTACTCCAGGTGCCTCGATCCACCCAGATGTGTATTCAAGTTGCCACCTTAAGTTGAATCATTAATTAACAATCTCACATCTGTCATGGATTTTCCCTCTCCCAAACCACGTCTACGAGCATAGCATAGCAATATAAGCAATTCGTATAAGTAACTCCCAAGGTTTGAATATAAAAGGGCAATAGGTTCTACCTCATCAACTACTTCCCAACCCACATGTTAATGACATCCTAACCATGAAATGTTTGAGGATTGGAACTAATGCATAAAAACTGGGTGATAAAGGGGCATGATCAAAGTGTTACTTGCGTTGCTGATGATTCGCGAAACCTAGGGACTCCAAATAACATGCTTCGCACTTCGGGAATTCTATCGCAAACAAACAATAGCATACATAATCAATCAAGCAAAGAAGCACGGGTAAATCTCAAATAAGAAGATCTAACCAGAAAGTTCAACTGAAGAACTCCAGTTTGCAAAAAGAATTAAATCGAATGGAGCAACGAAACTCAAACGGCGAAAGAAACAAGATCCATTTACTAATCTGGACCTAGGTAAAATTTTACAGTACCAAAATCTTGTTTAAGTTGGTTAAGAGGAAAGAGGGTCTCGAGACGAAGATATAGGCGCTTGAATCGCCTGATTCGGACAAACGAGCGATAAGATAAACTAGAACGAAAATCGGATCAGAAATCACGATCAGAAATAATCACGGAAAAATCCGATAAAAGAAAACTGACGAACATGCTAACGAACGAGCGTTTGTGGTCTGTAACTAACGAGCGAAAACCGTTCGTTAAAACGAACGTACGGACGAACGTCCGCTAAAAAGAAAAACCGGGAAAAACCGATGAACCGAAAAAATGAACTAGGGTTTTCTTAAAAAAACAGATCGGTTTTCTTTAAAAAAAATAGTGGCTACCTTGTCGATCCGGCGAGACGCGGCGGCAACGGCGGGGCGAGCCGCGACAGCAGCGAGGCGGCGCGGCAGCGGGCGGCGAGGCGTGCGGCGCGGCCACGGGCAGCGGGGCGCGCGGCAGCGCGCGGCGGCGGCTGCGACTGCGGGCGGCGGGGCGAGGCGGTGGTGGCGGGTTGTGGTGGCGGTGGGGGCGGTGTATATAAAGGGGAGGGGTGCCTTGGGGAGGGGGCAAGAGGCGGCGGGGAGTCCTAGCCTGACTCCCGGTCCGGGGCGGCGCGGCGGCGTCGGTCTCCTGGGAGGAGACGGCGTCGCGGGGAGGTGGGCCGGCGGCTGGGCTTCGGCCCAGTTAGCCACTGCGCAACTTTTTTTTAAAAAAAATTCCGTCGAAACAAAAAAAATCCTAGAAAATAAAATAAAACTCTAAAAATGCCAAAACAAATTTTCACCGTCTAAATAAAATATTTAGAACGAGATGAACATTTTCTTGGCCCTAAAATGCAATTTTGAAAACGTGCAATTTTTTTCTAATGCAAACAAAATTGTAATAAAATCCAAATAAAACAAATATTTGATTTTAATATATTTCCTCCAATATTTCAATTATCTTGGAGAAGTCATATTATCTCCTCTCATATATTTTAATATGAAATATTTCGGAGAGAAAAATAATTAAAACCAAAATCCTCATTTCAAAATTTGATAAAATCAAATTCGAAAACCCGGGAAATCCCCAACTCTCTCCGAGGGTCCTTGAGTTGCTTAGGATTTCGAGGATCGTGAGATAAAATGCAATAAAATATGATATGCAAGAATGATCTATGTATAACATTCCAAATTGAAAATTTGGGATGTTACGTTATAGCCAGGAGGCAACCCGACCTGATTTGTCCGAAATGACCCTGGGTCACTAAGGAACTAACACGTGTCCAACAGTCAGATTTCAAACACACGCGGCAGCTTGACTTGGGCTACAAGTAAAGCTGACTTATCCAGCTCTAGATAAGATTTGCTCTCATTGTCTTCGCTCGAAGACATAGGATTTGGTTGAGCATCACTTCATTCACTCTGTCTTTGCTCACTTGGAGCCCACTTAACAGTACGGTGGTTCCTATGACTCAACAAAGAAGAAAAGGAAACTACGAAACAACTATGTCTTTGCAATCCATAGTCTTCATACAATGTCTTCTCATGTCATAGTCTTCAATGTGAAACTCTTCACAGACCACCATTGTCTTCAATGTCTTCACACATTTTTAGGGGTCATCTCTGGTAGGTAAACCGAATCAATGAGGGACTACTACCTGTGTTATCCTGCAATTCTCATAAACGCATTAGTCCCTCAACCAAGTTTGTCGTCAATACTCCAAACCAACTAGGGTGGCACTAGATGCACTTACAGGGTTGTGTAGTTGAGAAAGTTAGAGATCGAAACTGTCGGCGTCCTGGGAACGGGGGTCCCCAGACTTGCTTGCCTGCGGCCCATGGCGTGGCTCCACCAGTGCCCCTGTACGACCCATCTTCATCAGCGAACACTCAAGACCCTCGCGAGGGGCCAAGCCTCGCGAGGCGGACGACACAAGACCTCCTCGAGGGCGGCCTCACCAGGCTAGCTCGCGAGGGGTGGAGAGATCAAGGCGGGGGCCACCTCGCGAGGTCCCTATGATGCAAGCCATGAAGACCAAGGCTAGGTGGGCGCCAGCGCACGCAATGTACTTGTTTCCTCTTTGGTGCTAAAGAAGCAAGCGCGGGTGAGGAGTCCGGAGGCATCAGGCAAAGGTTTCCATATCAGTGCAACAAGACCAAGACCAGTAGGACGGCAGGAGGGAGGTCACCGTGGAGCCCAGGACGGCGTCACCACCAGAGCCTTTGGCATGCGAAGACCACCTTTTATCAGGATAACTTGTACTGGTTGTCTCCATTCAAATTTGGCCATTGTTGGATCCCTTCCCACCTACATTTGGGAAGAGGACCAGGGCCTCTATAAATAGGACTAGCCACCACAGTAGGAGGCAACGAATAGGGAGGGAACTCATCGGGTCTCGGACCATTCAGATCATCCTCAACCACACAAGCTCACGAGCTCAAGGACACCTCTCCTCAGGAGGCTGTTCTTCCCTTGTACTCATTCATCCTCAGCCCAAGAGGCAATCCACCACACCACACTGGAGTAGGGTATTACACCACATCGGTGGCCCGAACCAGTATAAACCATGTGTCCATCGCTCTGCGAGTTCGATGAGCTGAGCTTTGAGATTGTGGTGAGAGCGTGAGCTAGGGGGAGGAGAGATCTTCGTGCGCACCCCAGAGTTCGAACCTCAAGGGTTTTGTCGGAACTCGAAATCCGACATTTGGCGCGCCAGGTAGGGGTGCGCTGAAGCTTTTCTTCCATTGATCCACGTTCCAATGCTCCACCACATCCATGGCAGACGCGCATCCAGCCCGCGCCGAGCGCCGGGCCGCCCTCGCTGCCCGTGTCGCTCAGACGGCCCCTGTCGGTGGGCCTCCCGGCCGTTCTCCATCACCTGTTGCCAACGCCACTACCGGCCCGGCACTAAATGAGCAGCAAGCATCATCACTGCACCCCTCCGTGCGGCGGGACGGCCGCACCGCCACCCCGTCTCTGACTCTGGCCAGCTCATTATATCACGCTCACCGCGGACGCGCAGGCCGCGCTGCTCATGGCACGCGAGCTCCTGCATTACCGCCCAGTTGAAGACCTCTACGAGGACTGGTTAGACCGCATCGCTGAGCTCGTCAGCGCCGCTGGGGGCTCTCCTGCACCATCCCTCTCGCTGCCTCGCCCACCTCCATCCACGGACGATGTAGCTCATGGAGCGCCTCCACCGCCCCCGCATCAAGATGGCCCTCGCGCCGAGACGCGCAGCTCATGGAGCACCACTGCCTCCTCCATGTCAAGACGATGTCCTCGCCCCAAGATGTGCAGTCCCGCGGCGTGATCCGCCATGCCGTGTGCCCGCGCACGAAGAAGGAAGCTGTCAGGAGGTCCCTCGACCGCAGGAAAAACACTCCTGCTCTCCCGGCGCCACCATGACAAGACCGCGTGCCGCCAGCGGCGGCGGTGCGCAGACATCAAGGGCAGGCTCCGCCTCTGCAGAGGGCCCCGGCTTCCTAGCGCACCTTCAAGCAGTTTGCTCATGAGGTGAACGTGGCCCTCCCCAGGCTCGAGGCCACGCGCCCGCTCAGGTGGTCCAAGTATGTCATCACCTTCATCTCGGCGGACCAGCTCAAATGCGCGGCGACCGCCGGCGTCCTCCCGATGCTTTGTTCACCCATCATCAGCAATGTCCATGTCACCAAGACCCTCATCGACGGCGGCGTGGGGCTCAGTGTCCTGTCCGTCGAGACGTTCAACAGCCTTCAAGTACCCTATGATCAACTACAACCTACCAAGCCTTTCTCAAGAGTGACCGACGGCTCCACCACCCCGATAGGGAAGGTCCGCCTCCCTGTCACCTTCGGCCAACGCGACAACTACCGCACCGAGCTCATCGACTTCGACCTTGCCCACATCCGTCTGCCGTACAATGCCATCCTCGGGTACCCAACATTAGCCAAGTTCATGGCAGTGACCCACCATGGCTAGATCATCCTCAAGATGCCAGAAAGTAGCGGAATCATCATAGTCCCCTGCAAAGAAAGAGATGTGGTGTGCTCCCTCGAGTGCACCTTCCAAGCCGCGGCAATCGAAGACCCGGACAGCGAGGGCACGCAGTATCCTCCTGAGGCCATCCCCAAGAAGAAGAAGCAGCTACTCCGCACAGGGCCTCAGGGGAGTGGTGTCTCTAGCGGCGCCACCTCAGGATCAGTGCCCGCACCTGGGGCGCCTCCCTCCCTCGCATAGGAAGGCGCGCCCGGCGCCCTCCTCGAGCGAGGCTCAGGGGCTCTCTTCTGGAGGGCCTTAGACCTGGCCAACATCATGAGGGAGGCACTCGGGCACCACGTGGAGGCGTGCTTTGCGGCACGTTTCCCTCAGGAGGGCACCGGGCGAGGAGCGTCCGGCGCTCTGGAGTTCATCGTCAAGGCCACCCAGGATGTTCAAGAAGCAAGGGCTATGCGCGGCGACCTCCGCCCACCTAGTGCAGCTCCCCATCCAGGCAAGGGTGGCGGGCTGCGCGTCTGCATCGACATCCCAGGGCTCAACAGGGCCGCATCTCAGGAGCGCTTTTGGCCTTCACGCATTGGGCAGTGCGAGGGTCCACCTCACAACTATGTTCGCATGCCGTTTGGCCTGCCGAGCGTGGCAGCCGCCCTCCAGCGCGACCTGCGGAGCATCCTGGCAACTCAGGAGGCCCGGCATCACGCGGTCCTGGCGGAGATGGAGACGGTCCACAAGGAACCACCTAAGCTCCCAGAGCCTCCCGAGGCTCAGGGTCTTGGCAGCTCATGAGGAGTGACTTCTTCAGCGCGCGCCTTCAGCTACCCCAACACTACTTCGACAATGAAACTAGGTGACATTTTCCAAGTTTATTCAGTTGGGAGCGCCCCTCAGGCTGCATTATTCCCAGGTCGCATGGGCCTGTCCATGTGGCGTGTATCCTTCCGCATTTTTAGCTTACCCTACTAGGGGCGCCCCTCGGACTGCATCATCCCTAGGCCGCTCGGGTCCGTCCTAGTGGCATGTATCGTCCTCGCATCTATTTAAGCTAGCTGGCTCCCATGCATGAGTTATTTATAGTCATCCCTTGCTTGATAGTCACTCGCCGCGGCCGCCCGCGACACCAATCGGCCCCTTGCTCATCCCACAACAGGGGCTACCCATGCTGGCACGGCGCTTGTGCTCGGGTCCGTCCCTGCAACGCTGACAAATCTGAGCGGTCGAGATCTGGCTCGCAGCACGCTTGCGCACGTCACCTCACCAGACCCTCAGTGCCTTCATCTTCTTGCGGAACGACCAGTGGAAGACCGGCAAGCATGGTTGCGATTTGTACCCTTCTTCGCGCTAACCTGCAAGAACCTCCCGAGGGCGACAACAGGCGGTACCGCGGGCTCCTTGGTTTCCCATGCAATTCGCTTGAGCGTTAAGGGGGGCTCCTGACCATAGTGACTCAGGAGCTCTTACTGGCTCTCTAGCCGTCACCCCTTGGCCTTGATCACGGCATCGTGACCTGGCATACCAGTGGCAGCTGAGCTCGCTCGAGGGCCGGGACCCGAGGACGTAGAGCACACGGAAGAGCATGGGAAAGAGGGGGAGACTCGCACGGGCCTAACCTGGCTATGTTATGGCCGTCGACGCGCGAGTCTGACGCTGCACAAGGAATCAACTCTGGACTACCAAGATAAGTTTCGCACCCGGGTCGGCCGAGCGCTACGGCATAAGATTCCCACCTCTTGCAACCCTGCCGCAGCGACGTCGCCTACCTTTCCCACCTTTATGTAGCTGCTTGCACGCTAAATGGGACCTCTTGAGCATCGCGCCTCAGGAGCTCTAATTGGACCTTGGACCGCTCACCTCCTGGCCTTGACCAGGGCATCGCGACCTAGCATATCAGCGATGGCTGCAGCTTGCCTGGGCACCGGGACCTATCGGCGTAAGGCACCAAGCTACCGTGAAGTTGGAAAGGGGAGACTGAGCCGAAGCAGGACATGCATTCGTAAATCTTTATAATAAGGACAATATCAACAAAAGGCATTACAGACCCTATACATGCCCCCCACGGGGTCCATCTTGATTCCTTGCAGGGAACAAAAGAAGGAAGTTTCTAGGAGCCTGATCTACACGCGCCAACACCGCCGACGCCATCATCAACAGTGGGCCACGGGAGGCCGGGGCCGACCTCATCCAGATCAGCAGCGGCGGCGGTCGAACGTCGCGGCTACGCTCCGGGCACGACACGAGCTCAGAGGCACGTAGTTGTCGTCGCTTGTCTCCAGAGTCTCGTCAGGCTCGGGAGAGTCGCTGGACCACCAGGAGTCACCGCTACTGCTGGAGGGGCTGTCAGCAGGTCCGAGGGCGGGCTGAGCGCCTGCCGCCACAACGTCCTGGCGGCTCCCTTCAGGACAGCACTCCAAGCGGTGGCCTTCCTCGTCGAAGACCTTGAAGAACATCGTGGAGGCACTGTCGTACTCAAAGTGGATGGCGAGGGCACCCTCCATGCGGCAGACGCGGGCGACCTCACCCCATCTGCGGGTCATGAAGACCTTGCCAAGGGAGACAACCTCAACCTCCGACCCCTTTGCCGAGGTGCCACACCCAGCGTGCTACAGCCACAGCTCCAGCGGCCCCCTCGGCGGCATCACTTCGGTGAAGAACAGCGTGAAATGGATCCACGTGCTCGGTGGCATCGCCGCCCTCACCACGAGTTCATGCTAGGAGCCCTCGGCGTGGGTTCGAGGGGCGGCAGCGCACGCCGCCACTGCACAGCCACCGCGTGTCAGGACCCCGATCCTAAGTCACACCGATCTAGCATGTAACACATCGTATCACTTTGCGGCCTCACGCACGGTATTCCCACGGGTGCCACCTTACCTGGCCCGGGACCGTTTGCGCCTTTTGGCTCATGTATATGATAGTGTTGCTAGCATCCATATGACAGAGAACCCGGGCCGACATGATTAGTCGTGAACCCAAAGTGGCGCTAACTTACGGGGACAGGCATACATGAACCAACATCGAACGTGTCAGTCATCAGCGTGTGAATCCGGGCTGTAGCAACTGGGCTAACAGTTCTCCGGGAACACGGGCTGTAGCAGGCTAGCAGGACTCCGGAAGTCACCACGTGACATTTCCCCGAAGGGACAGACACAGGAACGAAGTGGATCACATGCCGGCCAGTCTAAGTGTTCCGGAGCAGTAGTAACTGGGCTAGCAAGACACCGGTGAACCGGGCTGTAGCAGACTACCATGGCTCAGTGGAAGCACTAGACTACATTTCCCCATAAGAGAGGCTACCAAGGATGGAAAACTAGGTTGTAGGATCCCACACATACCAAGCATTTCAAATCATACACGCAATATGCTCGATATGTGCAAATACAACATGGCATCACAACAAAACTCTACAACTCAAAGTATTTATTCATTAGGCTCCGAGGAGCCAAGTACTACAAGCATGGGTCTCATGAACCCACATACAGAGCATACAAGCAACAAGCACATGTGGAAGCTTATCTTGTCTGAGTACAAACAACTACAAAAGAAAAAGGCTAAGAAGCCTGACTATCTACAAGACCCTGCCGAGGGCACAAGATCCTAGCTGAGGTAACAAGCTAAACATCGAAGTCCACACGGAACTACTAGCGAGACTGAAGTCTCTCTGCAAAACATAAATTAAGAAAACGTGAGTACAAATGTACCCAGCAAGACTTACATCAGAACTAACTACATATGCATCATTCTCAACAAAAGGATGGTGGGGTTTAACTGCAGCAAGCCAGCTTGGACTCAGTGGCTAATCTGAACTACTACTGCAAGTAACTCTTTTGAGGTGGCGCACACGAGTCCACATATTCACCATATCAATACACCACTATGGATCCGCTCCCATCTTCCTACGAGAACGCCATCCATAGCACTCACGCTTATCTTGCGCATTTTAGAGTATCCACTTTCACTTGTCTATGAACTGTACAGGCAACCCAGAAGTCATTTACTGCAGACACGGCTATTCGAATAGATCATTTATAACCCTGCAGGCGTATACTTCTTCACACATGCTCTTGCCACTTACCACCATGTACACGTCGTGTATCTTGGCAACCTACAAGCGGAAGCCTAGCGACAGAGTCGGCCACGACCTGACTAACCACACAAGTTTCTAGTCCAGGTTTATCGCCTATTGGGGTTCCATCCGCGAGGAGATGCAGCCAGGGTTTCGCTCACAACCCCAAACAATGTGTGCAGGGTTCCCGAGACACCAAACGGGCGCCCGGTACACCGTGCCACGATGTATCTACCGCATCATAGCCCACCCCTAGGGTCAGAGCTACGCACGGTCTCCAACACATATCCTACAAACACCAGAAACTAGTTGCAACTCCTGGAGAGAGATCAAGGCGGTTAATAAGTCGAGAGAGTCAATTAAGGATCCCAATGTGTGGTAGTAGATGTTCATGGATCACAAACACAAAACTCCGTTCCTGAGGACGGTTTCAATGAGACAACCCACCATGTACTCCTACATGGCCTCTCACCGCTACCTTTACCAAATCATGTTCACACACTTAGCTCTCAACAGTAGGACATGTTCACAACTTTCCAATTCATCCCTGATGAACCAGACCTGACACAACTCTAAGAAATAGCAGGCATGACAAACAAGCATGAATGAGTACGCACGTCAGGGCTCAAACAACTCCTACTCATGCTAGTGGGTTTCATCTATTTACTGTGGCAATGACAGGTCATGCAGAGGAAAGGGGTTCAACTACCGCAGCATGTAACAATTGAATCATTGTTGTTCTAATGCAGTAAAACAGAGCAGGAGCGAGAGAGTGGGATTGTATCGGCATGAACAAGGGGATTTTGCTTGCCTGGCACTTCTGAAGATAATATAGCTCTTCATCGGTGTCAACGATCACATCGTTGGAACAACGTCTACTAAGAGGGGACAAACACCGGCAACAGATAAAGAACACAATCAATGCAATGCAACAATATGATGCATGATCATGACATGGCAATGTGCTGTGATTTGGGCTAATGCAACAGAAAGTCGTTTTAATTGAAGTGGAGTTCAAAACTACATCAAATTCCAACTCCAAACCTATTATGAAATTTGACGTAATCATGTTTCATTCTAAACAGTGAGGTTAACTTGCTCAAACATACATGAAAATGGTACAGATGGATATATTGGATTTTTCTGATAACTTTTCATATATAAATTATTTCATTCTGAGCTACAGTTGTTTTTATATGATTTTTAGAAGTTTTGGATATTTTATGAATTAAATAAAACATTTCTGATTTATTTTAAATACCAAAAAATATTTACTGCGTCAGCACTACGTCATGCTGACATCAGCAGGTCAACAGGAGCGGTCCAGGTCAAACCTGACCAGTGGGGTCCACTGATCAGTGACCCAGTGCTATTCAGTGACAATGACAGGTGGGTCCGGTCAACGGACACGTCAGCATAGTCAATGCTGACGCGTGGGTCCGGGGTAATTAGATTATACTTAATCTAGTTTAGTTAGCCAGTTAGTTAGGATGTGGGGCCCAGCTGTCAGCTTCACTAGAGGTTAATTAGTGGCGCAATTAGCTGCTAATGGCTGTGCCACGTCGGCACAGCCGGAGTTAGCCGCTGGCGAGGTCAGTGACGGCGGAACGGCTCGGGTTTCGCCCACAAGCGACCAAACTCGCGGCAGAGGGCATCTACGCGTTGCTCGTGCTCATCCGCATCGAGTAGTGCCAGCAAAAGTGGCTAGGGTGGCCTGTAGCGACGACAACAGCGACAACTGCGGCAGCCGGAGTTCGGACCTCAACGGCAACGGCGCTCCGGGGCATGGGGAAGCTAGCGGAGGGATCAGCACACTCCTGGCGATTGAAACAGCCTGGATTTTGGCCCTTTTCTTTTTCTTTTTGATTTATTGGTTTTTGCTCTGTTTTTCTTTTTGGAGTGGTTCTGTGGCCTTGCCACCTCAGAAATCATCCTCTTTTTCCCTCCCAAGTGGCTCATCATTCTCAAAACCTTGCCAAGACCATGTCACTTCACTCCTTGACCAAACCCTAAAATCTTTTTCTCGGGAATATTCCTTTTTCTATTAAAGGAATAACCCTGTCTGCCCTAGGTTGTGAAGCAGCCTATATTTCTGTCACTCCCAAAAATCCCAAATAATTCTCATAAATTGTTTGGGTCATATCTTTCTCAAATATGGCAAAATATTTCATTTTCCATGTTCCTCATCATGCTCAATTAATGCATTTCCTATTCTGTCCTGAATGGCAGAATGTGAAGCACGTGCTATTTTCCTTTTCCCAATTGACCTCAAACTCCTAGGTCACCTTTTCCTGTCCATATCATTCCCACATGCCAAAGTGCAACCTCATTTGCCTAGTAATTATTTAATTATGATTTTCCAAAGTTCCTGTCCGAGGGAACTAGTTGTGAAGGAAGTACAAGTTAGGCATATCCAAATGAGTTGCCATTTTGCATGGTCCCTCATATCATCATATCATAGCCCTCCACCAAAGTAGAGCTCATGTCATGCCTCCATGTGAGCTCACTTTCAATTCTTTGATTTTGCCCAAAATTTCAGTTTGTGAAGCAAGTATATTTTATCTTGCTCCATTATGGCTGCCAATTTTTCTAGGCCTTCTATTATTAATATAACCTACCTCAACCCATTTTGGGCATGTTTCATCAAGCCATTTTTCCTCTAGAATGTTTGCAAGTTTCTGGTCAGCAAGGATGTTTGTGAAGCAAGTACCATTTTGGTGAATCCAATTGGTATGAAACTTATACAACATATTTATATGATCAAATCATGAAGCCTTGCCAAACGTGAGCTCAAGTGGCCACACCATTTGAGTGCATCATCCAAATCTCATTTATGGACCATTTTGGGCAGTTGCAAAGCAACTATGATTTATCTTGATCCAATTCTTCTCCAAGTTACCAGGATGAAAGTCCTTCTTTACCTCAACCTCGCAAACAACTCCATTGGATCCAAAACCCTTCCTGTTGATCACTAGTGCTCACCCAAGTTTATTGCAGTAAACTTCAGAGGGTTCTCACCGTTTAACCAGATCACTTTTAACCAAACTACCACCATAGTTGAGACCTACCCTGGATGAACTACCCACTAGACATCATGTTCAAGCCCATCTCCCCCGCTACATGCCAGTGCACGCGGTGACCGCATTAATGGCATCACTGTGCACGCGCTCTGTGCGCAGTGGCCGCGCCCAGTGGCTGCTTGTGCTTCGGCCCCTCCTCCTCTCGTCGTCTTCGCGCGCGTGAGCGTGTCCAACAGCTAGCCTGCATCGTCGCCGTCCCCCTGGACCCCTCTCCCCCTCTGGTAGCTTCCTCACCGACGCTCGCCGAAGCTCGTCCACGGGAGCACAGTGCCCCAACATGTTTTAATGGTGCTCGGCTTCTTCCTCTGCTCCCCGGCGTCGCCTACCCCTCCGTGAGCTCTGAATCAATAGCTCGTCGTGTTCCCGCACCCTCCCGTGCTCGCTGGCCGTCGCCAGAGCCTCGGCCGGATGTGCCCGGCGGCACCGGAGCCCATCTCCCTCGCTCGGCTATAAATAACCATCCCCGAGCCCTCCCGAGCACCTCACCAACCTTCACTCGCTCCACTACGCCTCCCCAACCCCTCGTTTGAGCTCCAGGAGCTCTCCTCGCTTCTGTTGGCCACCATGGCCACCGCGGCCATCCGCCTAAATTCGAGTTGCGTCGAGCCCAACCCCTCCTGCTTCCACCTCCAGTAGCTCCCCTCCACCCCGGCGAACCTCTTCATCTACTCTTCTCCTCGCCGGAGTGAGCAACCGACCCCTCGTCTGAGCCGCCTCTGCCTCGCCCTGCTTCCTGTTCTGGTCAGGGTCACGCGAGGAAGAAGATAGGAGGCGCGGGAGGGAGAGGAGAAGGAAGTCAACGTGGGGCCCACGTGCAAGTGAGCAACGGCCGGGCCCAGGTACGCTGACATGGATAAGTGGAGGCGTAATCCCTTGATTACGTCTTTGCTTTCCGTAAAAGTAGTTTTGTCCTTCTTTAGACCAAAATGCGCTTTCACTAATCTGAAAGCGTATTTTCTTTCTGTTTCAGCGGGGAATATGTTGTCCCGAGGAGAAGGCGTATTTTTGCAAAGTGCACGTTATGTTTTTCTGTTAAGAGCCTGTTTGTGATGATTTTTATTACAAAGAGGTCCCTAGCAGAAAAACCCTTATATCTTTTTACTCCAAACTCCAAATGAGGTGAATCCAAAGCCCACTTCTTCGTTTCATCGAGCCCGTTCTGATGGAATCATTTTCACCATGTTTTGACAGTCTGAAAATGACCATTTTGCCCCTGCCCTTATTCAGCCCCCTCCGAGAGAGTACGTTTTCCGGCGATCCTTTCCGCGAGTTTCTCGCACTTTGTCCCGGTGATTTCTTCCACCCCAGGCAAGGCACACCCTCCATTTGCATCACTGTAATCCAGTGGCATGGTTTAATATATTTGAACTTGTTCAAAATATTGCTTTAGCTACATGACTTTGTGCATGGCATTTTCTCGGAGTATTATGTTGATCTTGTTGTTGCCATGCTATTGTTTGGATTACTAGGAGTTATGCTTGCAGTTGATGAGTATCATGTTGTCATTGGAGTATTAGTGGTTGGCATTATGATTATTTCCATGATGGTATCTGTTATTATATTTTGGAGTATTACTTTGGATATCATGCTGCCTTTGGATTATTAGTGGTTAGTATGATTATTTTCATGATGCTAGTTGATGTTCTGTTGCTTGGAGTATTATTTTCGGAAATGAAATTTACATGTGGATCTTAGCCGAATATCTTTATTCTTTTCATTGGAGTAATAGGATTATTGTTTTCGGATCCATCATGACAGTACTGTTGTGCTACTCTTGGAGTATTTTGAGATGATGATATTATGCTTGAATTATTTGTTGGATATTGCTATGATTTGGATTATAGTTTGATAGTTGATATCGGAGTATCAATTACCACAGTTATATTTTTGGGGATAAATTTTGTCATTAAGTTGGTCAGGTGCCACCGAACCGGGCTTTCTCCAGTGCAACCACATTTGCCTTTTTGGGGAAGGCCCTAATGCGGTCTATTGTCGTGCCTCTCGCCGGTGCCTCCAACTAGGGAAGGTTATGGGCGTGCGTACCCTGGCCCGGTAAGCATACATAAACTTGTGTGCCCGTTGTTGTTGTTGTACCCGGGTTGTCCCTATGTGGGACCGTTTATTGTTTTAGCCACGACGGTGGCCGTTGGTGTCTTTGGTAGACACGGGGCCACCCAGGACTAGCCTAGTGGGGAGTGAGTCTGAGTGGCCGGGAGAGTGTCATGGCAGTAGATCGGTTTTTTTGGAACGTCGTTGGTCCACCCGAATGGGAGTGCGAGGCCATGGGTTTTGTGGTGTGGGTACAGTGAGCTACCTCTGCAGAGTGTATTTAATCTATCGATAGTCGTGTCTGTACTAGGTCCCACCGTTCGATCAACACTCTCATGAAGGAATGACTTATAGGTGATTTATAGGATGATATATTGTGAGCAGTACCAGTTTGGCAGGATGTTGATAATGATGTTGGAGACCAAGTGTTGGTCATGGTAGTGATCGCCGGAAAGATCACCGTTTGATTTTGATCACGAGGTGATCGAGATGGTATATTGCTTGGCCAGTTAGCCAAGAGAGAGATGGTTATGGAGATCTGAGATGGTTATTTATCAGTATTGTATCCGTTTCATACCATGCTTTGTAGTTGCTTCATGGTAGTTGTTTATTAATTAACCTGCTTAATGCTATATTGTTGTCTTGCCTTGATGTTTTTGGTTGTTGTGAGCTTGCAAGTACATTCAATGTACTGACCTGCCGTGTCATGCCAGATTGCAAGTGATGCCGTGATTGCTTGATTGTTTGTTGAGGTGTCCATTCATGCGAGCTAGATCATGTCTCAGCCAGAGTCCCTGCGGAGTGGAGTTCACCACCTTCGTCGTTGTTCCGCTGCTAGAAGTTTTCCGCTGCTATGAGTTGTTCTGCTGCTAGCATAGAGAAAGTGTAGTATCGCAGGCGTAGTGTCGCCATGCTAATATGATCATTGTAACATCAGACCTGTGTAATTATTATTTTTGTAATAAGAGCTAATTTCTTCTATGTCAAGAAGTGTCATATTCCAGAGACTTCTCCTCGATCTCTGGGCTGGAATACGGGGCGTTTCGGTTTCTCTGAGCCGGGGTGCCACAGGCTTGGTATCAGAGCAGGTCTGGCTGTAGGACGCCCTAGTCAGCGCGAGCGGTAGAAACCGGTAGAAATCGGTAGTTTAAAGTCCGGCTTGTTTATTGCATTTGGTTTCTGCATTTGTTTGTTGCATAGCATGCAAATAACCTTATTATTTTGTTACTAGCGGTTTAATCTGGTGAGTGTAGATGGCATCGGTCCGGATCCACTACAGCTCAGCCTTTGCATTTCTCCAGTTTTCTTTTCTTGCTCATTCTTCGGTGTTTGGTGTCATTTCTGTCCCAGCAGAGTGATGCCAAGTGATCGCGACACTGTTAGCAAAAATGCTGCTCAGGTATCGCGCCGAATTATTTCCTTCAACCCCACCTTTTGTTTCGGTGGTAGACATGCTTCTATCACGGATCGTCCTTTTTCTCGTCATTTTGGCAACCCTTAATGATCGAAGTTATCAAGAAAGGGCAATGTCAGCAGCCTCAGTTTTCCCCGCTATCCTATTTCTTGGACGAGTACGGACCTTTTTCCGTCCGCTTGATAATAATGTGGTTGCGACCTTTGTGTCCCACTACATGATTACCGAGTGCGTCCTCACCTCCGAGCTAGTCCAGGATGCTACCTGGCTAAGCTAGCACTTGGTTTAGCGCTGTTTACACCAATTCTTCCACACATTTATTCGTCCTCGTGCACACCGTCACAGCATGCTAGATCGTAGAACCAGAGATCCCGCGAGATTTGTGTGCTTAAGTAGGCATGCATATTGTGTGACTAGCAGTAAAATGCGACATTGATTGTGTGTGAATGGATTGTTGTTGTGTGTTTTTGTTTAGTTGAGTTTTCTTTTGCTTCTTTCTTTTTGGGCCCCGGTGTTACATTATTTTTCCCCTAGAAAGAGTTGCTCATCAACTGACACCGGATTCGAAGAAGTGATAAGTATTTCAAATATTTGGAAGAAGCTCAGATAAACAAGGAATATCTGCTCAGAATGCCAATTGTGTCTTGGATTGATTATCCGCGTCAATTCTACAACAGTAATGATCCAGCCAGTAGAAAGACAAGTCATAGGCAAGACCAATGGTATATTTTACAATCAAAGGAATGGATCATAGGCAAGTTTTGGCTCAGCAATAAATGGTACTTGAAATGTGTTATACTCCAAGAGGAAGTCGGGATGTGATATGTTCAAGGAAGATAGTCAAACAAATTTTCTCATGCAAATAATCAGCCGCAAAATATTATGGAAGTGTGCATGGATTTCAGTCTGCATATCAGTATGAAGTTTTGGACATAAGAAACCCAGCATTATTCCACATGCTATCGGAAGAAATTTATGAGGCAAGGCTCCTCAAATTTTTCCTCAGCATGATATGTGAAAAATTTCCGGCCCACGGTACCCGGTCATTCTCAACAAGATATCTCGATAAAAGCTTCTGACAAACGGAAATGAATTTTTCTCAACAAGCAAACCCGAGGAGAAGCTTCTCAAGTACGAAACTCAAGTTTCTCCAGCACAATAATCCGACCAAGCTTCGGGTGTAAGCTATCGAGATTTCTTCTGCACGCTACCCAGACAAAAGCCTTGAGCAGAATCTAAGAGTATTCTTCAGCAAGCTACTTGGATGGCTTCCCTCATAAGCCACCCAGTCCGCGTCAGTACCACACTATGCACCATCCTCGGAGATTATATGACGAGTTGGCAGTATATGGCAGTACATCTCAAGGATCAAATTTGCAATAATTTTATCAAAGGAACAATTCAGTCAAAACATATGCCTGCCGCAATAATATGGTATTCAGTTCCATATGATTATTATACGTATGGTACACATGTATCCCGGGTCAGATTGGTCACTTATACGGGATACGGCACTGATCCAGCAGATATACCTAAGAAAGCAATGAACTCCGTACAGCTACAAACCCCGAGTATATGTCATATATGTGCGAACACAGGTCAGAAAATAAGCAGAAGGAATAATGCCAACAATATTGCACTAGCCACAGTCATGGTCATACGAAGAATCAAGGACATGTGTGGCCAAGTTATTTCAGTAAGGTATCCTGACAAATAAAATCATGACCGTTAAAGGGTGAGACTGGTAACAAAGGTATGATGATTTTGCACGACCATCAGGGTCCGGATACCCCAAGTCAGTTGGAGGCCATAATTCCATATGGATCCACAAAGACATACATCTTCAGCGACCTACTCTATTTACAAGGATTTTCATATCCCGCTGACCCGCTTGACATGGTTAGTGTGGAATATCCAAGTCTGTTTTGTCAGATTTAAGATTCCTTTCCAACCTCGACAGTTTGACCTCAGTGGCAATGTTAAACCATATCACCACGTATTACCAAAAATGGGTATACCGATAAAATGCGAAAGTGAAAAGCCAAATAATCAGCTCCGACTCAGTGTACTCGCCGATGAAATCAAATACCCGGTCAGTCTGTCAGGAAAAGCATTTGTTCGTCAGCCCCTGTCATGCAAAGTCTCCAAATGTCAATGTTTGGAGTATGACATAACTATAACTCCATACACCGTTATATTGCTCATGACAGAAGGCAGTCAAATCTCTGGTATATGCCACATGCTCGAGCCAAAGGAAATAAATCAAGATAAATCAGTGTAGTCAGATCCCGTCAGAAGATGGCCATGATTAATTCTAAGCATTTATTGAACCCAGAAGGATTACAGCAACCCCATGACAGAAATAAAAAGGTTTTCATGACCAAAAAGAAATTTATGATCAGATCCATAGGACATCACCGCAGATATGAGAAAATCAACGTCAGCAAAAGGATTTGGTATATGAGCAAAGACCCATCAAAATTTGGGAAAAGCCACCCCAGAGCAAGGTAAGTTGATCATGTGATATTCTTGGGGGAAACAATAAATAAAGGAAAAAGGATGCCCGAGTTGGAAATGGTATCCTCAAGTCATACTTGTTCCCAGAGCAATTAAATCTCGAAGACGAGATTTCTTTAAGGGGGTAAGAGTTGAAACAGCCTGGATTTTGGCCCTTTTCTTTTTCTTTTTGATTTATTGGTTTTTGCTCTGTTTTTCTTTTTGGAGTGGTTCTGTGGCCTTGCCACCTCAGAAATCATCCTCTTTTTCCCTCCCAAGTGGCTCATCATTCTCAAAACCTTGCCAAGACCATGTCACTTCACTCCTTGACCAAACCCTAAAATCTTTTTCTCATGAATATTCCTTTTTCTATTAAAGGAATAACCCTGTCTGCCCTAGGTTGTGAAGCAACCTATATTTTTGTCACTCCCAAAAATCCCAAATAATTCTCATAAATTGTTTGGGTCATATCTTTCTCAAATATTGCAAAATATTTCATTTGCCATGTTCCTCATCATGCTCAATTAATGCATTTCCTATTTTGTCCTGAATGGCAGAATGTGAAGCAAGTGCTATTTCCTTTTCCCAATTGACCTCAAACTCCTTGGACACCTCTTACTGCCCATATCATTGCCACATGCCAAAGTGCAACCACATTTGCCTAGTAATTATTTAATTATGATTTTCCAAAGTTCCTGTCTGAGGGAAGTAGTTGTGAAGGAAGTACAAGCTAGGCATATCCAAATGAGGTGCCATTTTTCATAGTCCCTCATATCATCATATCATATCCCTCCACCAAAGTAGAGCTCATGTCATGCCTCGATGTGCACGTGGTGACCGCGTTAATGGCATCACTGTGCACGCGCTCTGTGTGCAGTGGCCGTGCCCAGTGGATGCTTGTGCTTCGGCCCCTCCTCCTCTCGTCGTCTTCGCGCGCGTGAGCGTGTCCAACAACTAGCCTGCATCGTCGCCGTCCCCCTGGACCCCTCTTCTCATCCGGCAGCTTCCTTACCGACGCTCGCCGACGCTCGTCCACATGAGCACAGTGCCTCGACATGTTTTAATGATGCTCGGCTTCTTCCTCTGCTCCCCGGCGTCGCCTACCCCTCCGTGAGCTCTGAATCAATAGCTCGTCGTGTTCCCGTGCCCTCCCGTGCTCGCTGGCCGTCGCCAGAGCCTCGGCCGGACGTGCCCGGCGGCACTCGAGCCCATCTCCCTCGCTCGGCTATAAATAGCCATCCCCGAGCCCTCCCGAGCACCTCACCAGCCTCCACTCGCTCCACTACGCCTCCCCAGCCCCTCGTTTGAGCTCGAGGAGTTCTCCTCGCCTCTGTTGGCCACCATGGCCGCCGCGGCCATCCGCCTAAATTCGAGTTGCGTCGAGCCCAACCCCTCCTGCTTCCACCTCCAGTAGCTCCCTTCCACCCCAGCGAACCTCTACATCTACTCTTCTATTCGCCGGAGTGCCTGTGGCCGCGGCTCCCCAGGATTGGCCGCCGCCTCTGCCCTCGGCCACCACAATCCTTAGCCACCACCCCGTCCCTCCCCGGCGTGCTTGGGCCTCTGAACGGGCGCGGTACATCCTCCCGCTCCCGTCGGTGGTCGCCGTTCGGCCGGAGCTGGCTGGAGCTGGCCGGCCCCCTCGCCTGAGCCGCCTCTGCCTCGCCCTGCTTCCTGTTCTGGTCGGGGTCATGCGAGGAAGAAGACAATAGGCGCAGGAGGGAGAGGAGAAGGAAGTCAATGTGGGGCCCGCGTGTAAGTGAGCAACGGCCGAGCCCAGGTACGCTGACGTGGATAAGTGGAGGCGTAATGCAGTGATTACGTCTTCGCTTTCCGTAAGCGTAGTTTCCTCCTTCTTTAGACCAAGATGCGCTTTCACTATCTGAAAGCGTATTTTCTTTCTGTTTCAGCTCAGAATGCGTTGTCCTGAGGAGAAGGCGTATTTTTGCAAAGTGCACATTCTGTTTTTCTGTTAAGAGCATGTTTGTGATGATTTTTATTACAAAGAGGTCCCTAGCAGAAAAACCCTTATATCTTTTTACTCCCAACTCCAAATGAGGTGAATCCAAAGCCCACTTCTTTGTTTCATCAAGCCCGTTCGGATGGAGCCATTTGCACCATGTTTTAACATTCTAAAAATGACCATTTTGCCCCCGCCCTTATTCATCCCCCTCCGAGAGAGTAATTTTCTGGTGATCCTTTCCGCGAGTTTCTTGCACTTTGTCCCGGTGATTTCTTCCACCCCAAGCAAGGCACACCCTCAATTTTCATCACTGTAATGCAGTGACATGGTTTAATATATTTGAACTTGTTTAAATATTGCTTTAGCTACATGACTTTGTGCATGGCATTTTCTCGGAGTATTATGTTGATCTTGTTGTTGCCATGCTACTGTTTGGATTACTAGGAGTTATGCTTGCAGTTGATGAGTATTAGGTTGTCATTGGAGTATTAGTGGTTGGCATTATGATTATTTCCATGATGGTATCTGTTATTATATTTTGGAGTATTACTTTGGATATCATGCTGCCTTTGGATTATTAGTGGTTAGTATGATTATTTTCATGATGCTAGTTGATGTTCTGTTGCTTGGAGTATTATTTTTGGAAATGATGTTTACATGTGGATCTTAGCCGAATAGCTTTATTCTTGTTATTGGAGTAATACGATTATTGTTTTCGGATCCATCATGACAGTAGTGTTGTGCTACTCTTGGAGTATTTTGAGATGATGATATTATGCTTGAATTATTTGTTGGATATTGCTATGATTTGGATTATAGTTTGATAGTCTATATCGGAGTATTAGTTACCACAATTATATTTTTGGGGATAAATTCCGTCATTAAGTTGGTCAGGTGCCACCGAACCGGGCTTTCTCAAGTGCAACAACAGTTGCCTTTTTTTGGGAAGGCCCTAATACGGTCTGTTGTCGTGCCTCTCGCCGGTGCCTCCAACTAGGGAAGGTTATGGGCGTGCGTACCCTGGCCCAGTAAGCAGACATAACCTTGTGTGCCTGTTGTTGTTGTTGTACCCGGGTTGTCCCTGTGTGGGACCGTTTATTGTTTTGGCCACCACGGTGGCCGTTGGTGTGTTTCGTAGACACGGGGCCACCCAGGACTAGCCCAGTGGGGAGTGAGTCGGAGTGACCGGGAGAGTGTCATGGCGGTAGATCGGTTTTGTCGGAACGCTGTTGGTCCACCCGAATGGGAGTGCGAGGCCATGGGTTCTGTGGTGTGGGTACAGTGCGCTACCTCTGCAGAGTGTATTTAATCTATCGATAGTCGCGTCCGTACTAGGTCCCACCATTCGATCAACAGTCTCATGACGGAATGACTTATAGGTGATTTATATGATGATATATTGTGAGCAGTAACAGTTTGGCAGGATGTTGATAATGATGTTGGAGACCAAGTGTTGGTCATGGTAGTGATCACCGGAAAGATCACCGTTTGGTTTTGATCATGAGGTGATCGAGATGGTATATTTCTTGGCCGGTTAGCGAAGAGAGAGATGGTTATGGAGATCTGAGATGGTTATTTATCAGTATTGTATCTCTTTCATACCATGTTTAGTAGTTGCTTCACGGTAGCTGTTAATTTAATTAACCTGCTTGATGCTATGTTGTTGTCTTGCCTTGATGTTTTTGGTTGTTGTGAGCTTGCAAGTACATTCAATGTACTGACCTGGCGTGTCATGCCAGATTGCAGGTGATGCCGTGATTGCTTGATTGTTTGTTGAGGTGTCCGTTCATGCGAGCTAGATTGTGTCCGAGCCAGAGTCCCTGCGGAGTGGAGTTCACCACCGTCGTTGTTGTTCCGCTGCTAGAAGTTTTCCGCTGCTGCGAGTTGTTCCGCTGCTAGCATAGAGCAAGTGTAGTATCGCAGGCGTAGTGTCGCCATGCTGATGTGGTCATTATAACATCAGACCCGTGTAATTATTATTTTTGTAATAAGAGCCGATTTGTTCTATGTCAAGAAGTGTCGTATTCCAGAGACTTCTCCTCGATCTCTGGGCTGGAATATGGGGCGTTCCGGTTTCTCTGAGCCGGGGTGCCACAGCGATGCGGGGAGCGCGAATATGTGCTAGGCTGCGACGGATGCTAGCTCAAACAACGGCGAGCTACACGGCAGCGACATGGAGCTCTCGGCCAAGGCGGGGCTATGGCCTAGAGGTCGAGCGCGACCAAGGGAGAAGGGGAGACGACTCGGGGCTCACCGCGAGTCCGTTGGGAGGGTGAATGGGCTCGGGGACGGCCTGGACGGAACCAATCGACGAGCAGCGTCCGACGGCCGTGTGTGAAGAAGGCGACTTGATGGCGGCGATGTAGGGCATCCGGCGATGCTTGGATTGTCGAGGGAGTAGAGGACGTCGATGCGGAGCTTCTTGGCGCGTCAGCGAGGTGTGGGGTGGCTAGTGGACGCGGCGGCGAGGGGCAACGCGCTCCTGGGCGTCTCGGTGAAGAGGGGGAGAGGGTGCCAGAGAAGGAGGAGAGATCGAGGGAGAGAGAGGGAGAGCCGGACGGTCTGGGGGTCGTGTGGCATCGTCCAGACGCGTCGGGGAGGAGCCAGGCAGGCAGGAGGAGCTGGCGCGGCTCGTCTGCGCGCCGGGCACGCAGCTGCTTCTCCTCCTGGCAGAAGGAAGAAGACAGCGCTGCCCCTGGTGGGCCGGGCTGGCTTTGCCCAGTTGGGCTGCTACAGTGGTGGGCCAAAAGTGCCAGGTAAGTTTTCTCTGCTATGTTTTATTTTAGTTCTGTTTTCCTTTTATTTATTCATCTTGCCACTGTTTTAAACTCCAAACAATTGAAAACAGTGGCAACATTCCTCTGAATATTTTTATATTGCACAATGGAATTATCCAAATGCACATAAAATGTTTCAGATCATTTGGATATATAAACTTTACATAAGATGAGTATATTTCCAAATTCAAACATAATATTGATTTAAAATCGGAGCCCAAATGATTCCTTAGAGATGTTCCAAAATTTTGGTTTGATTTATAACTCTTGCCAAAATTGTTAGAACTGTTTCTAGGGCATTTTGGATTCACTGATTGCAGTTTTAGGGTTCTTGCCCCTTTATTAAAGATTTATGAGGCTTTCACTTTCCTCATTTCAACTTTTAGAAAAAGACATGATGCACACATGAAGTTAGCCTAGTGCAGTACTAGAAGCAAGGGATGTGACAACTCACCCCCACTAAACAAGAATCTCGTCCCGAGATTCAAGGCGCGAGTTAAGAGGGAAGGGGAACACGAAACTGACACAATCTTCATGATCCAACTTGCACTTCACGAAGATGTTGATTCATTGCTTCAAATTGATCTTGACGTCTTTGCTTTCAAGATTTATCCAGCACGATGATGACAGAAGAAAACTCTACAGAAAACGATCTCCTCGAAGATCGAACACTCAAGATCAACTCACGGAGTAAGATGTGAGAACACCTCTTGAGTTGATACACAGAACACACACCAGGAGCAACGGAAGAAGTAGATGATGGAGGTTCATTGGTAAGCAACAATTCCACATTTAAGTAAGATGATGCATGGTTTTCAAAGTAGCAAGGAGATAATCGCCATGCCTCCATAACGGGGCACCTCGGAGGAGGTGACTCATAGAATTATCCCTTAAGTGGCAAAAAGAATTACTTTTGATTTAGAGATCAATAAAATTCTCTATACCAGCCTAGGGCAAATCTCGAGCAATCGTTTGAAGGAGTTCGAAAGAATGACATACTTTGACTAGAATGGATGATGTGGACTACCTTGTTGAAGACAACGTAATGGATGATCTCTACTTATCATCGGAAATGGAGGGAACCCATGGTAGGATGGCACAATGGCGGTGCAAGATGGGAATAAAATGCAAATGCTGGGAAAGATTCTAGCAACTGGGGAGAAAACCAACAGTAGAGAGTGAGTCCACTGTTTGAAAAGGTTATAACATAACCGAGGAAACTAGGAGCAATCCCAATTAATGCCAACGATAAAACCTAGTGCTTGCGCGTGCTCTCAAGAACTTGAGCATTTCCATATTCATCAAGGTTTTACCAATATCCGTGTCAAGGATCCTAGCAACACAACATACTACCATGATGAATGGTGATGGACGATGCAGATGCAAAGGAAGCTAACACCTTATCAGATTTCACCTTAACGAGGCCAAGGAAACAGAATCTGGATGATCGACCGAGAGACATTTAGCACTCCGCTTCTAATGTTCTCCTTGATGTGCTAGCGTAAACCATTTATGGATATGGTTTGGTATCTAGGACATCAAGTAGAAGGTCGGACTTCGGGAACACAAGAATCCATAAGGACCAACTTCTGGAGTATATCCTATGAGATCCTTATGGGGAGGTGGCCAACTTCCTCAATCAAGATACTACAATAATAGGTCTTCCAGCTGGGTGTGTTGGCCACGACATCCACTTTACCGGGTTACAGAGAGACCAATATTATAGTTCTTGGGACACATTCCAACCATCATATCTCCCTGAGATTCAGATCTGGTTGGTGTCAGGATATTCCAGACTCATCAAGTCTAGAGAGAAAGATGAAAGTTTGCAACACAAATCGGCGAGATGACGTTGCGAGAATCTCGGGAAATGAACTACGATAGCAAGCCCCAAAACATGAGCTGGTTCTGCTACACCCATGTGAACACATTGTCCCAGACAAGCATGATCACATGGTAGCCTTACAACAAAATACTACCGAGTTATGGTAGGGAACCATCATTAATGATATCGAAGTCTCCATGCAGAAGTCTAAAGTAATAACCTTAGAACAGACTCCTTTATCTTGAAAAAAATCAATCAGTGGCTTGGTGTGCTAGGAATTACGTATGGAATGGAGGTGGCCAAACCTATCAAACCATAGAATACTTCGCGCATACATGACTGACTTGGGATGATTCCAGAGGAGGCAAAACAAACTTTCTCAAAGTCACGACGGCAACTTGCACCAAATGCACGTGAATTAGAGAAAGTCACTTCGTACACCAAACATATACTTCATGAACGGGACATGAAGGTAATGTTTACAAAAGTTTCCAACACTAGATGGATGTTCAACATGATCATGGAGAAGATAAAATGTTGCTGATGGGCTCAACAACAAGTCATCGGGATGACCATATAAATGGAATTCCATAATTATGTGAACAAGGACATAGCATTGCTTAGACCCAAAGGATGTAATGGTGTATGCTTGAGGAAACAACCACGAGTAAGACAACATTATGAATATTGTTGGTTCTGACTTGATTTGGCGATAGCCCACACTCAAATCAAGGTTTGGACAAGACGATAGATTCAACAACTGATCACGAGGATCAATCGATGAAGATATCATCTATCTTCAACACACACACACACAAATGAAAAGATATCCCTTCAGAATGAACTAAGTTAGGAAAAGCTTTTATCCTCAAACTCTCCAAGTTGTTGTTTAGCTAAACCAACTAGCTCAGGGTATCCAACACGGATTTCTTGTAGAGGGGTGATTTATAAGAAAACCAACTTGATCGCGAGCTCAACATAACGGTCACGGGGAAACCTGGTAATACTTCCGAGAAGATATCCAGAAAATAATGAACCACCATATGTTACTAAGCTCAAGAACAATCTTGCTTTTCAGGGTAAGACGATGTGATCAAGAGAGTGATGGATCGACACAATCCTATCTCATTGATCAAGGAGTGCACCGGGGAAAATGGACTAGGTCACACGATAAATCTTAGGATGATGATTCAATAACCAACACACTAAGAATAAGATTATTATCCATTAACTACCAAGCAACACAGTTGCTAGGAGTATTGATTTCACACATCATGATTCACTTGTCGGCATTCCGGTTGCGACAACACGGAACCATGGAATGAATAATGATGGATAGAAGTATCACCGCGTCAAGAATTCATAAGAGGTGGTGCAATTCTCATGACAATCCCAACGTAAAGAGGGTAACACTCCAAGGTGGAACAGAACAAAGTTGGATTAGCATTTGATCTGCGGAGTATGACTGCTTTAACCCAATCCTAGATATGGATAAGCTACTAGAGTTCGTTTTCCTAGTCATTCCGGAATAAAATGGCTTGATGGACCACAGAAATAATAAGCATCGATATCATGAATGCACAACTACTCCTGTCTATCAATTGATAGATGAGGGGCAGAGAACAACTAAAGAGGGACAACCCAATAGAACATATGATTTTCTGAGTTGTGGGTGCATAGATTAACATGTCGAACGATTTCAACATATTTCTTTCGGATAACCCATGTAGAAAGGTAGAACTGGCAGATTCACAAACACAAATGGAGAACTCATTAGGAGAACTCTTGTTGTGATCTTTAGGTTCAAAAGAACTTCCGCCAAGGATGGTTCATGGTATTAGGAATAATGATATACCACGGACCTCGAAGACTATCACAAGGTTACTAATATCATGAAGTAAGTAGGGTGAATCTTAGGTTCAAGAACCCAGGAATAGAATGTCTACTAACTAAGTGGCATCACGGGATGCTTTCGAGAATGGCAGCCAGAATCATCACACTGGGAACAAAAGCATTGCTAGATTACTGGGTGATTTTCCAGGATGCCTAGGGTCATAATACTAGCTCCATCTTATATGTCGAGGCAGTAGAGTACCTCAACAGACCGTTTAGTGTGCTTAATCTGGCCCAAAAGGACATCATGAATGGGAGGAAGGGATTTGCAAATGCATCGAACTGTTTAGAAACCTGGGATGCCTCGGACAGCATAATGGATGTAAATACTCGAAAAGATTTGAGACATCCTGCAAAATGGTGGCATAGCCACTCAACATCACAATATCAAGGTTCTGAGATCAACTATGAACACACGGAAGTAGTAGAAACTGAACTGGGGCTTGAATCCATCAATCCTATAGGTCTACGGCTTAGTAACACGTGATCCTGATAGAAAGAAGAGGAAGCCTAATTCTTAATCCCCGCAGAGAAGAAGAGGTTAACTCAGATCAGAAGGGCATAAAGTAAAGGAGTAAAAAGAGTCTTATGTTCCCATCCACAATAAATTCCCTTATATTACTAAAGCATTTCTAGACTCAACTTCGACCAGTTTGGCTTGGTAATCCTACAGGCAGTCAGGCTCTGATACCAAAGCTATCAGGACCCCGATCCTAAGTCACACCGATCTAGCATGTAACACATCATATCACTTTGTGGCCTCACGCACGGTATTCCCACGGGTGCCACCTTACCTGGCCCGGGACTGTTTGCGCCTTTTGGCTCACGTATATGATAGTGTCGCTAGCATCCATATGACAGAGAACCCGGGCCGACATGACTAGTCGTGAACCCAAAGTGACGCTAACTTACGGGGACAGGCATACATGAACCAACATCGAACATGTCGGTCATCAGCGTGTGAATCCGGGCTGTAGCAACTGGGCTAACAGGACTCCGAGAACCCGGGCTGTAGCAGGCTAGCAGGACTCTGGGAACCCGGGCTGTAGCAGGCTAGGAGGACTTCGAAAGTCATCGCGTGACATTTCAACGAAGGGACAGACACGGGAACGAAGTGGATCACATTCCGGCCAGTCTAAGTGTTCCGGAGCAGTAGTAACTGGGCTAGCAGGACTCCGGTGAACCGGGCTGTAGCAGACTACCATGGCTCAGTGGAAGCACTAGACTACATTTCCCCATAAGAGAGGCTACCAAGGATGGACAACTAGGTTGTCGGATCCCACACATACCAAGCATTTCAAATCATACACGCAATATGCTTGATATGTGCAAATACAACATGGCATCACAACAAAACTCTACAACTCAAAGTATTTATTCATTAGGCTCCGAGGAGCCAAGTACTACAAGCATGGGTCTCATGAACCCAGATACAGAGCATACAAGCAACAAGCACATGTGGAAGCTTATCTTGTCTGAGTACAAACAACTACAAAAGAAAAAGGCTAAGAAGCCTGACTATCTACAAGACCCTGCCGAGGGCACAAGATCCTAGCTGAGGTAACAAGCTGAACATCAAAGTCCACACGGAACTACTAGCGAGACTGAATTCTCTCTGCAAAACATAAATTAAGAAAACGTGAGTACAAATGTACCCAGCAAGACTTACATCAGAACTAACTACATATGCATCATTCTCAACAAAAGGATGGTGGGGTTTAACTGCAGCAAGCCAGCTTGGACTCAGTGGCTAATCTGAACTACTACTGCAAGTAACTCTTTTGAGGTGGCGCACACAAGTCCACATATTCACCATATCAATACACCACTATGGATCCGCTCCCGTCTCCCTACGAGAACGCCATCCATAGCACTCACGCTTATCTTGCGCATTTTAGAGTATCCACTTTCACTTGTCTATGAACTATACAGGCAACCCAGAAGTCATTTACCGCAGACACGGCTATTCGAATAGATCATTTATAACCCTGCAGGCGTATACTTCTTCACACACGCTCTCGCCACTTACCACCATGTACAGGTCGTGTATCTCGGCAACCTACAAGCGGAAGCCTGGCGACGGAGTCGGCCACGACCTGACTAACCACACAAGTCTCTAGTCCAGGTTTATCGCCTATTGGGGTTCCATCCGCGAGGAGATGCGGCTAGGGTTTCGCTCACAACCCTAAACAATGTGTGCAGGGTTCCCGAGACACCAAACGGGCGCCCGGTACACCGTGCCACGATGTATCTACCGCATCATAGCCCACCCCTAGGGTCAGAGCTACGCACGGTCTCCAACACATATCCTACAAACACCAGAAACTAGTTGCAACTCCTGGAGAGAGATCAAGGCGGTTAATAAGTCGAGAGAGTCAATTAAGGATCCCAATGTGTGGTAGTAGATGTTCATGGATCACAAACACAAAACTCCGTTCCTGAGGACGGTTTCAATGAGACAACCCACCATGTACTCCTACATGGCCTCTCACCGCTACCTTTACCAAATCATGTTCACACACTTAGCTCTCAATAGTAGGACATGTTCACAACTTTCCAATTCATCCCTGATGAACCAGACCTGACACAACTCTAAGAAATAGCAGGCATGACAAACAAGCATGAATGAGTACGCACATCAGGGCTCAAACAACTCCTACTCGTGCTAGTGGGTTTCATCTATTTACTGTGGCAATGACAGGTCATGCAGAGGAAAGGGGTTCAACTACCGCAGCATGTAACAATTGAATCATTGTTGTCCTAATGCAGTAAAACAGAGCAGGAGCGAGAGAGTGGGATTGTATCGGCATGAACCAGGGGATTTTGCTTGCCTGGCACTTCTGAAGATAATATAGCTCTTCATCGGTGTCAACGATCACATCGTTGGAACAACATCTACTAAGAGGGGACAAACACCGGCAACAGAGAAAGAACACAATCAATGCAATGCAACAATATGATGCATGATCATGACATGGCAATGTGCTGTGATTTGGGCTAATGCAACAGAAAGTCGTTTTAATTGAAGTGGAGTTCAAAACTACATCAAATTCCAACTCCAAACCTATTATGAAATTTGACGTAATCATGTTTCATCCTAAACAGTGAGGTTAACTTGCTCAAACATGCATGAAAATGGTACAGATGGATAGATTGGATTTTTCTGATAACTTTTCATATATAAATTATTTCATTCTGAGCTACAGTTGTTTTTACATGATTTTTAGAAGTTTTGGATATTTTCTGAATTAAATAAAACATTTCTGATTTATTTTAAATCCCAAAAAATATTTACTGTGTCAGCACTACGTCATGCTGACAGCAGCAGGTCAACAGGAGCGGTCCAGGTCAAATCTGACCAGTGGGGTCCACTAATCAGTGACCCAGTGCTACTCAGTGACAATGACAGGTGGGTCTGGTCAACGGACACGTCAGCATAGTCAATGCTGACGCGTGGGTCCGGGGTAATTAGATTATACTTAATCTAGTTTAGTTAGCCAGTTAGTTAGGATGTGGGGCCGAACTGTCAGCTTCACTAGAGGTTAATTAGTGGCGCAATTAGCTGCTAATGGCCGTGCCACGTCGGCACAACCAGAGTTAGCCGCCGGCGAGGTCAGTGACGGCGGAACGGCTCGGGTTTCGCCCACGAGTGACCAAACTCGCGGCGAAGGGAATCTACACGTTGCTCGTGCTCGAACACATCGATTAGTGCCAGCTGAAGTGGCTAGGGCGGCCCATAGCGACGGCAACTGTGACAACCACGGCAGCCGGAGTTCGGACCTCAATGGGGACGGCGTTCCGGGGCACGGGGAAGCTAGCGGCGGGATCAACAGACTCCTGGCGATGCGGGGAGCACGAATACGTGCTAGGCTGCGATGGATGCTAGCTCAAACAACAGCGAGCTACACGGTGGCGGCATGGAGCTCTCGGCCAAGGCGGGGCTACGACCTAGAGGTCGAGCGCGACCAAGGGAGAAGGGGAAACGACTCGGGGATCACCGCGAGTCCGTTGGGAGGGTCAATGGGCTCGGAGATGACCTAGACGGAGCCAATCAATGAGCAGCGTCCGACGGCCGTGCATGAAGAAGACGGCTTGATGATGGCGATGCAAGGCGTCTGGCGATGCTTGGCTTGTCGAGAATGTAGAGGACGTCGATGCGGAGCTTCTTGGCGCGTCAGCAAGGTGTGGGGTGGCTGGTGAACGCGGCGGGGAGGGGCGGCGCGCTCCTGGGCATCTCGGGGAAGAGGGGGAGGGGTGCCAGAGAAGGGGGAGAGCTCGAGGGAGAGAGGGAGAGCCGGACGGTCTGGGGGGTCGCGTGGCGTCGTCCAGACGCGTCGGGGAGGAGCCAGGCAGGCAGAGGAGCTGGCGCAGCTCGTCTGCGCGCCGGGCACGCAGCTGCTTCTCCTCCTGGCAGAAGGAAGAAGAAAGCGCTGCCCCTGGTGGTCCAGGGTGGCTTTGCCCAGTTGGGCTACTACGTGGTGGGCCAAAAGTGCCAGGTAAGTTTTCTCTGCTCTGTTTTATTTCAGTTATGTTTTCCTTTTATTTATTCATTTTGCCACTGTTTTAAACTCCAAATAATTGAAAACAGTGGCAGCATTCCTCTGAATATTTTTATATTGCACAATGGAATTATCCAAATGCACATAAAATGTTTCAGATCATTTGGAGATATAAACTTTACATAAGATGAGTATATTTCCAAATTCAAACATGATATTCATTTAAAACCAGAGCCCAAATGATTCCTTAGAAATGTTCCAAAATTTTGGTTTGATTTATATTATTGCCAAAATTGTCAGAACTATTTCTAGGGCATTTTGGATTCACTGATTGCAGTTTTAGGGTTCTTGCCCCTTTATTAAAATGATTTCTGAGGCTTTCACTTTCCTCATTTCAAATTTTAGAAAAAAGACATGATGCACACATGTAGTTAGCCTAGTGCAGTACTAGAAGCAAGGGATGTGACACCACAGTCATGGTGTGGGGGGCGTCGGTCCCTGCTACCTCCTCCGGAGCCCTCTTCCTGGGCGTACAAAGGTAGTGGATGACCTAGGGGAGGTCGTTCGTGTCAAGGCCTTGACACCTCTGGCCTCACGGCTACATCACAACGGCGGCCCAGCCTCTTCTTCGGCAGAAGTGGAACCGGCTCATCACGGGGGGCTTTTCCCTTTTCTGCAGCTGAGAACCTCTGTATTGGCGCCATAGGTGACACGGCGCAGCAGCGAAGCAAGGAGGAAGAAGAAGAAGCAGGAGGAGCAAAGCAAGAGACGGGTGACGGGGGCTCCGCCCCCCTTTCCATTTATAGCCAGGAGGAGGCCAACCGCCAGCCTCCATGATCTAAGGTAATAATGACCCTTTTTCTGCATGCAACAGGGACTCGTCAAGTCGGGCAGTTGCCGAGGCAGCGTGGGGAAGCGGAGACGCCCACGTCCCATCAATCGCCATGCATCAACCGAGGCCGCAGGCTATTGGGGCCCACGGTGCTCCATACTTGCTCCTTGGCTTTGCCTCGAAGCCAAGCCCGAGCGCGCCTTGGGTCCGGGGGCTACTGTCGGCGTCCTGGGAATGGGGGTCCCCAGACTTGCCTACCTGCAGCCCACGGCGTGGCTCCACTAGTGGCCCTGTACAGCCCATCTTCATCAGCGAACACTCAAGACCCTCGCGAGGGGCCAAGCCTCGCGAGGCGGATGACACAAGACCTCCTCGAGGGCGGCCTCACTAGGCTGGCTCGTGAGGGGTGTAGAGATCAAGGCGGGGGCACCTCGCGAGGTCCCTGTGACGCAAGCCATGACGACTAAGGCCAGGCGCGCGCCAGCATGCAGTCTACTTGTTTTCTCTTTGGTGCGAAAGAGGCAAGCGCAGGCGAGGAGTCCCGAGGCATCAGGAAAGGTTTCCATATTGGTGCAACAAGACCAAGACCAGCAGGACGGTAGGACGAAGGTCACCATGGAGCCTAGGACGGTGTCACCACCAGAGCCTTTGCCAGGCGAAGACCACCTTTTGTCAGGATAACTTGTAATGGTTGTCTCCCTTCAAATTTTGTCGTTGTTGGATCCCTTCCCGCCTAAATTTGGGAAGAGGATCAGGGCCTCTATATAAAGTACTAGCCACCACAGTAGGAGGCAACGGATAGGGAGGGAACTCATCGGGTCTCGGACCATTCAGAGCATCCTCAACCACACAAGCTCACCAAGCTCAAGGACACCTCTCCTCAGGAGGCTGTTCTTCCCTTGTACTCGTTCATCCTCAGCCCAAGAGGCAATCCACCACACCACACTGGAGTAGGGTATTATACCACATCGGTGGCCCAAACCAGTATAAACCCTGTGTCCATCGCTCTACGAGTTCGACGAGCCGAGCTTTGAGATTGTGGTGAGAGCGTGAGCTAGGGGGAGGAGAGATCTTCGTGTGCACCCAGAGTTCGAACCTCAAGGGTTTTGCCGGAACCTGAAATTCGACAGAAACATGGAGAGAAAGAATGAACGTGTGTCAGAAACCGATACTTCCTAAGGTGGTTAGGAGAGGAAGATTGACCAATACAGGAAGTATGTAGTGTGTGTGCCGGGGGGTGGGGCTAAAAACAACATTTGAATGTAGATAGTACGAGACTTAATATCGATGTTTCAATTCTGTGTACATTGTAAGATTTGAACTGAGGACCACGCATATGTGCAATTATTTTGAATTCGTGCCATATTAGGTTTGGAAAAGTTGACATTGACTCGATTGTTGTGCTATTTTGTGGTCATATGTTTGAATCCATCCAAAGTTTTCTCACTACCATGGTGTTCATCATATATATATGAATTTGTATTAAAAAGTGGCATGGATACCGTGAAATGCAAAATCCGAGTTAGAATTGGAGATTGCTATGTGACACACACTCTAATTCAAATAACTAATTATGTGACACACACTCTAGTCCACGTTAGTGTGGATACCGTGGATTCCGTTTCGATTTTTTTGTCAAATAACTCCTCATTAATTAATATATAGTATCTCATTTCGAATGACTAATTATTTGCAAGGAAAATACGAGCATGGTAATACATACAAATTTGTTTGCAACTTAAAGAAGATACGTTTGCATTGTCAAATGTAGGCGCACCAGGCAGACCAGGGTCGTGTCGTGGTGGTCGCATGTGTCGTACGAACGCTTAGCACCCAGCCACCCACCCCCTCCCTCCCTCCCCCCCATAAAAAAGAACGGCGACAAAATAAGTTCGCGCTTCCACATTTCGGATTGAAATATCTGGCGACCCCAATTCCAGCCCTGCAAAATCTCCCTTCTCCACCGTCCCCTTGCACGCCCAGATTGCTCAAATCCCTAATTCGCCGCCAACCCAAGCTAAGTTCAAATCGCCCCTTGTCTCGTCTCTTTCCAAACCTCTGTGCAGGACGGCGATGATGAAGACGACGGTTGCGCTTCACCACCGCACCGGAGCTACCTCATCTATGCCCTCGTCCACCGCACCAGGTGGTCCACCGTCAACGTCGGCCGCCGCAACCGACGTGCCTCACAAACACTGACTTCCACCGCATCAGGTGCGCTTCACCGACGCCGTCTCCCACCTCACTGTGGCTACTTCACCAAGCACATTATTGAACCTCCGCACCCCGAGGTCATTGGGGCTTCACCAACGGTCTCGTCCACCGCATCGTAGCACTCCGCTGCCACTCAAGATCTGCATCCATGCGCGGCCAGCCAATGCCAGCGCATCACCCTCAACGGCTCTGAAGTGACCCGCACTCTAGCTAGGCGAGCATGCCCAAACGCCGGCCCGAACTAGGTATCCACACATCACTCCCTTGTGCACTGTTCCGACGACGTTTGGATATCCTTTCACTGCTCTCTTAGCTTACAAGCCTATGCAACTCTGACTTTAACTCTTGTTTCTTCTAGAGATATCATCTAAAACAAGCAAAAGCATTTTTAGCAAAGCATGACAGCGCTACTGGATCTGGTACACATCCTGCACACCTGTATAACCTTGTAAGTATTTGTCCTCCGGTACAACAGCAAGGCCGACTCCTCTTATTTGATCAACCATTCGCCGTGTCAAAAATTCAGAGGGGGATGCAAGGAGCACAAGGCCTGCACATCCAAGCAAGTGGTAACATGGACTTGTACATGGAACATCCCAAGCACAAGCAGAGCTGCAGTGAGCCTGTACAATGAGCTAGCGCAAGTCCCTGTATTTCATTTAATTCGTACTGGCCTGCGTGTATGATTTGTGTGCAGTGGCGAATCCATGAATTCGAGTTACCAGGGGCGAACAGTTAACTTAAAAATACGAAGGCACTTGCACTCCAGGAATCAACATAACTTGAGAAATGTGAAGCTACATGCACTTTGAAAACCAGCTAATGATCCAAAGTAGTTCAAATTATAAAACACTAAATGATGCAAGCACCAAAAAACACAAATGCAACATGGTGTACAAGGACTACTAACATGGTATGTACCTGCTTGAATTATTCATTCTCTGACTGAAAATATCGAAGTGTAATTGCACCTATAACCAGTGCGCAAACTGCATATCAATATGTATATCCTGCACAAGTATGCCAATAGTTTCAAACAACGGATTAGAAAAGTATTTATGCTATGTTCTCATGATACAGGGACTTTCTGGTAGCTGGCCTCGATGTTTCCTGCAGCCATGAAAATGTACTATAATTTGCTTGTCATCAATGCCTGCAAATCTCTATGTCTCTCTCAACATGGCAGATCATCATTAGACACTAAATCCTTTAATGGGAGCTTGCAAAATGCTTGCATTAGATCCCTCATTAGACACTATATGTTCATCACCAGGAGCATGTAAAATGTTTGCATCAAATGCTTCATTAGCAGTCTGTTCATTAGACACTTCAGGCTCAAGAACAACATGAGCTTGTATGTTTGCACCGGAAACTTGATTAGATACATTAGATTCAGTCAGTTCAGTATTGATTGGGGGAGTTATAAAATAAGCAGAAATTGGTTTCATTTTCTCATAGATTCCCTACATACAAGCAGTTTTACAACACCGTCAGGTTTAACTATTGGCCAGAAATTGAATAGTTGAATTAGATATAATTAGGGATGTGATGTACCTGCTCGTTGCGCATGCTGCTCTTGCAAGTTGCGACTGTCCATTTGCACAAGCTCGATGCCATGCCCGTGCTACCGCCGCTGCCTCCCACGCAGGCTACACCCACGGTTGGATCTTCATCTTCTTGTCCTTCCATTCTCTTGAAGCTCGGCGACCGCCCTCCAACGAGGGCGCGAGGAAGTGCTGTGTCGGTCTGTCCAGCGATGGCTAGGTTAGGAGCGAACCAGACTGGAGGCTGGAGCAAAGGAATTGGGATTTTTCCTGCTATCGATCGATATGGGAGGCGCTCGTTTGGGCCACAAGCCTGCTATAGGGCCTGCCTTGCGCTTATGTTATTGGCCCATCCAAATTGAAATGTTTTTCTTCATTTTTTTACATTGCCTGCTCGTGTGTTGGGATGAACAAAACTAGCCTGGGCCAACCTAGACGACTCGAACTAGGTGCATAGTTTCCAGCCACCCGAGGCGGCCACCCATACCAGCCCCTACGGTGGCGTCGCCCCTTTTTGCGTGTATGATTGGGGTAGTGAAAAATATTCCAATGACGCTTTTGATTTACCCACAGAATGGTTAAATTGCTTGTGTCTATGAACTGAGTTTGCCAATAATGTGAAGGATGCCAGTCTTTTCATCCTATTGTAGATTGCTTAGATCTCGATATGCCAAATGTAATTGCATGAAATATATAGTAAAAGCCAATGTGATGTGTGTGGCTACAACTAGTCTGACTACACGTTCTCATATAACATATCAAGGACGCACCATCTTACCAGATTAACCATTTGACTTACCAATGAAGTGTGGGAAGAAAGAAGTATTGGGACTGCGTATCCAAGCAATTGATGCCATGGACTCCTTCGTAGAACCTTGTAAGCGAAAAAGAAGTTGTAGTGTGCCTGTACAAAGAGCTAGCGTAAGTTCAGTTACCTGCTTCTCAGAAATTTGGTTAGCCACTTATTGCAAAATTGTTCAATTACGTTGCTTGGCTTAATTTAGTTTGCTACTAATTACATAATGCCATAGCCTCTTAATCCTATTATAGACTGCGCCTATCTATGTGTTTGATACTTACTGTTAAAAATTACTTGTTTTCCTGAACTTAAATAGCTACTTAAGCACGTAGATAGCTGGTCATATGTACTTTTAGGGTGCAGCAGAATTCACGTGTAATTTATGTTCTGATACCCTGTTTGTTTAAATGGTTTGATGTTATCACTTGTAGCATTAGTAATGTTTGCATGTTCATAGATACACAACTGTCAGGTTTATATGAGGGACACCGTCTTTTTAACTTATATATGTGTTGGAATCATTTTGCTTACATCAAAGAAATTTACAGATGTCTGTGTTCCTGGTAAACGGTACCGACTTGTTACTTTAATACGTTGCCAATAACTTGTTAGTTTTACTAGTTCATGTGTAATTAAATATGTTGCCAAAACTGGTTAGTTTTACTAGTTTGATGTTAATTTCTTATGGCTCTTGCAAAACTTTATTTATTGATTGCTAACATTCAAGTTTGGAGGGTCCAACTGAAACTCCGTTGGCACAACAGGTATGTTTTCAGAAACTTCCTTGTTTACTTGGCTTGCTATTGTAATCATCTTACCAACTTCAAGTTTTCAGGATCCAATTGGAAGTCCAATTGCATAGCAGGTACATTTTCAAAAATATATTTGTGTAACAGGTTTGCTGTTGTAACTTGTTGGTCTAATCAAGTTACTGACTACTCAACTTTTCAGGATCCAAGAGAAACTCCAATGCCACAACAGGTTCCTTTTGCAAAACTTGTTTGTTTAACTGCTTTGCTGCTACAACCGGTTGCTCTAATCACGTTACTAGCTACTCAACTTTTCAGGATCCAAGAGAAACTCCAATGCCACAACAGGTACCTTTTGCAAAACCTGTTTGTTTAACTGCTTTGCTGCTGCAATAACCGGTTACAATGATGTTAATAACTACTTTTCAGCATCCAATTGAAACTCTTTAATTCCTTGTTTGTTTAACTGGTTTGTTGTTATAACTCCCAGTTGAGATGTTTTGCTAACTTCAACTTTTCGAATCTAATTGGAACTTTAATGGCAAAACAGGTTAGCCCAATATCAAAGAGCGAGGTCCCCATGGACATTGTATCATCCCACGGCAGTGGCACCGGCCCAATCGTGCGTCATGAATTGCCAACTGCTAATGCTCTAGAGGCTAAACTAGAGGTAGAAATAGATTCTGCTTCTGCACTTAGAGATGAAGTTGACATGTTGAGGAAGCAAACAACACAATCACAAGCAGTACTCAAGACAACCATTAAATATTTGGTGGATATCAAAACGAAGCAAGTTGAGAATGACCACATTGTTAAGGTCCTGAAGGAAAAAAAAGGAAATTAAATTCCCACTTGGTAAATCATAGGTGAAATGTTCTTTCCATCGTTGAATAACCTTTGTGTTGTTTGTTCATGTAATCAATCAAACATTGTTTTAGAGATCATGTAATAATTGTTTTTTGTTTTTTGGTTTGTAATTTTATTTGAGCACAAGTCTGTATTAATTGATAAGACTCAAAGACATTTCATTTTGATTGCTATACCAGACCTACAAATATGCCAATCGGGTTGAATGTGCATTCAGCAATAATAGTAGTATAGATGGACCATAAGTGGCATGCATCGGAAAGGGCCAAGATGTTGTACTAGCTTCGCTAAAAAAGGATGCTCTTCTAGCAAAAAAAAGTACAGCGGCCTGGCTTATGTATGTTAGTTGATATTATTGATCCATATACTCTATAAGTGTTTATATGTCTGTTAGTTTTGTACATTATTGGTTGATTGACTCGGTATTTGAGTCTTGATACATCACTTGTGTACATATCTAAATGGGAGTAAACATTATGCTGCGTGTGACACTTGAGTTGGACATAAAGTGTTCCAAATATTTGAATTCACCTTAAACTGGATTCTAGCTTCTGAGTTCGAGTATCGACATTTGTAAATCATATTCATATATGACAGTGGAATACATCTTTGTTGTGCTTTTGAAGATATATAAAAACGCATAGAATGATTTATAAAGATTCGTATAGGAATACAAAATGGGCTCGAATTTAGTTGCCAGGGTAAACGTGGATGCTTATTGTCCCAAAATTCGAAAGAAGCGGCAAAATGTCCACTTCCACATCGGCTGCCCGAAGCCAAGTGTTTGGGACATGGAAATTACTGTCTACCCCTTACACGGACAATCCATCGGCCCGATTTCCACTGCTCTCAATAGGGTTAGGTTAGTAACTTCAATTAGACGTGACACGACCACCTCTGAGCCCATTCCGACACGGTGGGCGCCAAACATGGGCGGCAAAACACATTTGATTCAAGCTCGTTTGAAAGACCTTTGTTTCTCCCTCCATTTCCCCATTCATACACGGTGGGCGGCAAAACAAACTCGACTGGGTCAAAATCGATGTAGGCAAATATTTTCAATAGGGGCAGGTTTGTAACTTCACTCAGACGTGACACAACCGCCCTACCTGTCAACCCCGTTCATACACCATGGGCGCCAAAACACCCTCTCCTCACCCAAAATCACTCTGGGCAAATATTTGCGAGATGCGAGATTAACGTCCTATCCCCAACCGGTGAGATGTCCAAATTTTAAATGGGGGCTAAGTTCCTAACTTTCCCAAATTTCAGACAGGTGCGTCCCAAAAACATGGTTCCCCGTACCTCTCCCTCCATTTTCACATTCATACACCGTCCGCACTAGAACACCATCCCCACACAAGCCTCCCCCGTCCGCCACCCCATCCATTGTCGCCGTCCTCCACCCCATCCATCGCCACCGTCCTCCACCATGCCAGAGCGCCTACCAAGACCGCGTCGTCCACTGCTAGAGATGGATGTTTCTCATCCACGACGACGGACCAAGAGACTTGCATCGCGTCCTCTCGCTTCATCGGCGCCATCGTCCTCTTTGCCGGGGCCGCTCACACAACCTTCTCTTCCACTACAACGGGACTTATCCCCCAATGCACCTGTCTACCATCGTAGATCTGCTTCAATGCCACCGACAGCCATCGCACCCCCAATGCCTAAATGACACCGCAAGAGAGGTGGTACTTCATATCTCCTCAACCTTTTTATCTCAACCAAAAAATAGATCGTAACTTGGTTACTGTACTTTCTTTTCAGCTCTTAGAATTTAGTTCTTAGTTCGAAGAAAACAATGGATGCTAAATAGCATTTCCCCGGTTTGCAGCTTTAAATCTGCCATGGCACAGTCATAATAGGGTTTAATTGATCATGCTTAGGGTTTAATTGATCATGTTGGTTCCGTGGTGGTCTCTTTAATAGAAATCAGAGGGGAAACCCTCTTTTTCTCAAAAAAATGCTTAGGGTTTCCCCCTTTTATGATCACTATACGATCAACATACGTGCTTCGTGTCATAATTGCACTGCTCCACCCATCAAGCTAAAGAAGCTTAGTTGTTCAAATACGAATCTGATATTATTAAAATAGAGTCGTTTGATTGGTCAGCTAAATGTTCCTAATTTGCTTTAGAAAATGCATGTTCACTGCTTGGGTGTGTATCTCTACAGGGTGCCCATGGTGGGCCGCGGCGCACCCTGGGATTTTGGGTCGACCCAGGCCCCGATTCCCCTCTGTTCTGCTGCGCGCTTCCGATCTCTACTCGCCCCCAGCCGCCTGCATCATCGGCGACTTGCCGTCCCCGGATGGCATGACTCTAGGAGGAGACGCCAGACTAACAGGAGGTCAGGAGCCGCTTGCCCAACAGCGTCACCGCTGCCCGGGCGCGCCGCCGTGCCTACCTTCCCAGTCCATTCTGGGCTTAGGCGTGCAGCACCCACTAAGCCAACCCGATTTATCCTGATATACGTCCTCAACACTCAGCAGCCACTCCTCATCACCCATTTTCTAATTGATTCATTACTCATTAGGCAGGACTATCATTAGGGTTTGTTGTGTGCTGAGTGCTACCTACACTTAATGGTTCAGATGTATTTCAGTAATCTTTAGTACTTATAAAGTTTACAAGGTTTCAAAATTCCAGCCCTAGGAACAGACACTAGTCATTTTGGATTGTTGGTCATAGTGACATTGACCCAAATTACTACTGCAGACCAGGTTTGTTGACAATTTTACTTGTCTTTCTTACTCATTCGATATGATATCCAATTATTCACGTCGATTAGTTGCAAACAATAAGTGCTAGACAAACTTCTTGATTCAGATTTTGGATGGTCCCTTACTGCAGTTACAATTTTGCATACTTGTCCTAGTAAGCTCACAAGTAAATGATAGATTCAGTACATCTATGCTTGCCTTGTCATATTTGTTGTCAATATTCTTTTAGGGTGGACCACCCTATTTCAAAATACTGGAACCATAGACATGAGTGAATAGTATTTCTCTGTGTGATCTCTTCCATCATGTGTGGGCAACGAACACTGCATTGTATAGAAAGAAAGTGTCATTTCCAGCTTTTATATAGACTACGATCTTTTACATGGAATACAATCTTCCTACTTGCTTTGTGTCGCACTACCAGCACTCCACCCTTGAAGCTAAACAGTATGCCACTGATAATTCCTTAGTTTATTTGTTCAAATCCGAATTTGATATGATTCTAATGTTCCTACTTCAGTTTTGAAATGTGTGTCTGCCTGTTATAGAGACATAAGAGGTTTGTATTTCTCTGTGTGGTTTGGTCAGCATGGTTGGGGTGAACTTTGCATATGCAGGGGTTTATAGGGAGACACTCTTCGAGTTGAATCCGCAATGCATTCCATAGATAATTTGACTACTTTTTATGTTTTCATGAATCTCAGATTCTGAATAGCATCATAATGATTATGAGCTTGCACGCATGAAAAGAATAAAGAAGAACAATGCCATGGTTGTCAAACTTGGCATTAAGGCACTGAAATCAAGTCTGGATGCAATGCAATGCAAATGCTCTCCACCTACAGATTCATGCTCAGAATATGATCCTAACAGTGATTCTGAGCTAGAAGGAGACCTAAGTCAATGTAGCTCCCTAGTGGAGGAGTCAGAGGAAGATGCCCTACCTTATTCACCCATCATGGTGCTTGCTCTAACTTTCCAAGATTATATTGGTCGGACATATCTTGCAACTGATGCTTTGCATTGCTTCTACTTTGTTGCACTGCCATCAGCTTAGTTTACACATCCTGTATGTGAATACACCCTGGCTATCCATTTTCAGTACATATTCCATCTGTCATCATACCATACTTATCCATTCAAATAATGTTCTTGTGTATCACGTTCGAAAGGAAGAGGGCGATTGCTGATCGCGGAGGAGCACGAGCAAAGTATTTGGAAAAAGGCAGTGACACCTAATAAATCAAATAGCCCATTAGGTGTAGTTGCAATATCACCTGACCCACAAACACCCCAACTCTAGCAAACTCTAGCCCTACTACACAGGACATTTCTGATGCCCCAACTCAGCAGACCCCAACTGCAGCAAATAGTATGATTGAAAGGATCGATATGGTTGACTAGAGGGGGGGTGAATAGGCAACTACCAATTTTTAGCTTTTCTTTACCAAATTAAACTTTGCATCAAAGTAGGTTGTCTAGATGTGCAACTAGGTGAGCAACCTATATGATGCAATAACAACAAGCATACAAGCAAGCAAGGGTAGAAACAATAAAGATCTTGCACAAGTAAAGGTAACAGATAACCAAGAGTGGATCCGGTGGAGACGAGGATGTGTTACCGAAGTTCCTTCCTTTGAGGGGAAGTACGTCTCTGTTGGAGCGGTGTGGAGGCACAATGCTCCCCAAGAAGCCACTAGGGCCACCGTATTCTCCTCACGCCCTCACACAATGCAAGATGCCGTGATTCCACTATTGGTGCCCTTGAAGGCGGCGACCGAACCTTTACAAACAAGGTTGGGGCAATCTCCACAACTTAATTGGAGGCTCCCAACAAGACCACGAAGCTTCACCACAATGGAATATGGCTCCGAGGTGACCTCAACCGTCTAGGGTGCTCAAACACCCAAGAGTAACAAGATCCGCTAGGGATGAGTGGGGGAATCGAAAATCCCTTGGTGGAAGTGTAGATCAGGGCCTTCTCAACCACTCCCGAGCAAATCAACAAATTTGATTGGCTAGAGAGATAGATTGGGCGGAAATGAAGCTTGTTGTATTTAATGGAACTTGAGCAATAAATGGAGCTTGGGGGAGGAAGAGGTAGATGAGAAGGAGAAAGGGGACTCCCTTTTATAGTGGGGGCAACAATCCCGTTGCCCCCCACCAACTAGCCCCGCACAGGGCGGTACTACCGCTGAGAGGGGGCGGTACTACCGCCAGGCGACGATACTGCCGCGCCAACCAGCGGTACTGCCGCGTTGAGGAGACTTAGTAGGGAACGGACCCAAATGCGGTACTACCGCTCCTGGAACGGTACTGCCGCCACTACAACCGTGACTAGTGCCGCAAAACCCGACACGAGAAAAAGACCTCTCGAATCGAGGCAATAGGAGCCAAACTACCCAGCGGTACTACGGCAGTGGGGTCAAGGGCGGTAGTACCACTGTGGAGCGGTACTGCCGCTTGTGACCCTCGGCTGTAGTACCGCAGGCAGTGCGGTACTACCGCTGGGGCGAGAAAGAGAGAGAGAGAGAGAGAGAGAGAGAGAGAGAGAGAGAGAAGGGATCTCTCAAATAAGCTAAGGACCAGCGGAGGAGCCAGGCCCCCAGCGGTACTACTGCTGTGGAGCCATGGCGGTACTACCGCTACGAAGCGGTACTGCTGCTTGTGGCTTCTCAGCGGTACTACCGCTGGGTGCACGGTACTGCCGCTTAGACCTAGACAGAACAAGGAAGAGAGGAGAGATCTCTTCAATGGACAGGAAAAGCTCGGAGGGTGAGAAGCTGATGTGTACGTGATGATTCCACCCAAGCAAAACCCCAGCGGACCCCCTCTTGATAGTACGGTGCCCTCTATGCAACTAGTCCACCTAGAAAGAAACGAAAGAGCTACACCGTCTTGAAATACACTCCGAGGGGAAGAAAGCGTCTCGTGCTAGGGGAGAATCTGAGAATAATTCAACGCACAAGATTAGTCCGCAAACATGTTGTCATCAATCACCAAAACTACCTTGAGAGAGATATGCCGTAACAATCTCCCCCTTTTTGGTGGATTGATGACAACAAGGGATTTGCGCAAGGAAAAGAATTAAAACGAATAAAACTAAGAACTACAAAATATAGACGGGCTCCCCCAAAATGTGTGCACCAAGAGAAGGCACGACAGACACATTCGGATCAACACTCCCCCTATATTTTATAGTCCAACAACACTAAGCACAAGATACATGAGAGAAGAGAATAAACAGGACAAGCATGCATCTCAATATAAACTACAGTACTCTGAAGTGACATAAGTAATAAGGTAGCGATAGGGAGCATATGTCTTACACCATATGACTAGGACTTAGGTCTCACACCAAACCAAACCAAAGAAGGAACACACAAGAAAACACAAGACGACTCAAAGCACGACACAAGAAGCAAATCCCTACACTCTCTCCCCCTTTGGCAGCGAGACACCAAAAAGGGCATAGAGTGACACTACGACTCCAGGTGATGGGAGGGGAAGGTCTCGAACATCACATCTCTGCATCTTCATCGTGGGTCGAAAACTGCTCGGCATCGGAGTCGGTCCAGTGGCAATTCTGATGAATCCAGTCCTCCTCTTCAGTGATCTGACCCTCAGACCCACTGACAACAGTTGCTCCCATCTGACGCATGAGCTCCTTGTGGCGCGTCCTGGCATGCTTCTCCGCCACATGAGTCATGTACTGACCATGAGACTCCATGCAGAAAAGCTTCTTCATCTTGCGCTTAAGCTTCTGTGCCCACGACGGTTCTGCACTAGAGGGGCCAAAGTTCTCCTCATGATCCTCAATAGCAACCTCACCCTCGGTCCCCATGGCAGCAGCAGCAGCAACATCAGCAGACGGACCCCCTGTGGCAGCAGTAGCAGATGGACCCCCTGTGTGAGGAACTGTCCAGTTGTCCTTCTTCCTCAGACGCTTGATATCATGAGACACCAAGTCTCCAGTCTCTAACAGCACTCTGGGATAAGTCTGTGCCTAGGCCCTCTCAATGAGCCTCATGATGAATGGACCATAGATAGGACACTTGCACTCAGACACGGCAGATAGAAGTTTAGACCACATGACATGAGAGATATCCAGGCTCTCTCCAGTGCTTGCTTCCTTCTCATGCTGACAGAAAAGGAGCATGTCCACGAGGTAAGAGTGGACCATATCCAGATTCCTGATTCGAGGGAAGAGAGTCTCACGGAATATGCGATGAAGAATGTCCAGATACGGAGACAGCTCATAGGTCTTCTTCTGAGTGACTGGGTGAACCTTCACAGTGCAGTAGGGCCAAAGGGCTTGCTTGTGGGTGGATGTAGCATTGCGGTGAGGACGGAAACCGACAGGAGTCTCAAGCCCGGTATCCACCACATCAAGTAACTCCATGAAAGCCTTCCACTTGACAGAAAGCAGCTTGCCATTGGTCATCCATGTCAGAGTCCTGTCGACATCCGTCCCAAGGTGGACGGTGGCATAGAATTGAGCCACCAAATCCGCATCGAAATCCTTATTGAATTGCATGATCCTAAGAATGTTTAGCTGAGTGCACATCTGAAGAGCTTCGCCAAAGTACTCCGGATCCTTCTCCATAGCATCAGTGTCAATGGAGCGAACATCAACAAAAAGATTCTTCTTGGCCTTGATCACATCAAAGTAGATGGCAAACTGAAAACAGTTCCAGAACGGGTGATTGACCAAAGTGGGTTCCTGGTCCACCGCATAGGGGTTGCGGCGACGCTTCTCCCAAAACTCCTTGTTGGTCATCTCAGTCACAGTCTTCCCTTTTGGCTTGTTGGCGGCTCGCTTCGATTGCTGAGGAGGTGGAGGAACACTTGCAGAAGTACTTGCTGGAGGCGGTTGGGTGCTCGAGGAACCACCGGCAGGCTCTAAGGTGCAGTAGCGTTTTGATGTGGCACGCCCGGGGTTGATATGGCGACCTTGCTGCTCGGAATGGTCATCACCTGGAGCCAAACACAAGAACAACGCAAAACAACCAGAAAGAACGAGCATAAGCCAACAAACACAACAAAAAGATCAAGGTAAGGCAGGAGAATGATGGAAATTGGCATGCAACGGTAGTACCGTGACCTGCCCGCGGTAGTACCGCCCCAAGCGGTAGTACCGCCCCAAAGGAAGCGGTAGTACCGCTCTAGGTCAAGCGGTAGTACCGCTCCAAAGGGAGTGGTAGTACGGCTTGAGGCGGATAAATAGCAGTTTCATAGCACGAGGCGGTGAAACAGTGGTTTCCTACTACCGTGGTCAGATCCGGCACTACCGGCTTACCAAATTCAAAAATAATCCTACCAAACTCTAATCTAGAAAGTCTAGTTGCCTTCTCCAACCAACTCATGCCTAGATTTCGCCAAAAATCTAGAGATACAACCACCATTGCCCCTAAGAAACAAGAACTAAAAGGAGACAAAACGAAAGAAGGAACGGGGGCAATACTGGCATCCATGGCAAGAGGACGAGGTGGGGATCGACTCCACCAAAGGAAATGAAGAGGGACGCCCCGGAGACGGAGATCCGCCGGAGCCCTCCCGCGGCAAGAGGAGGCTGGAGAGAGGAAGAGACAAGAGGGGCGAAGTGAATGGGTATGGGGGAGAAGAAACCTCCCCCTGCCTCGACTTAACCCTCAGGTCCCGTCCCTCAGCGGTAGTACCGCGCTGGGGGGCGGTAGTACCGCTTATAAGCGGTAGTACCGCGCACCACCAGCGGTAGTACCGCCCAGCACGCCATGGCAACTAAACAGACACGGCTTTAGCTCGACGAAACGAAAAAAACGGCAAGAGAGAAACAACAAAGCACAACAGCAAACGACCAAGACACACCTCTTCAAAAGAGGGCGGTGGCCGAGGCCACCTATGTTTGAGTCAAAAGGTATGGCACCGCGAAGATTTTAACCTTGGGCCCATGACCAAAACTCGTCTTTGAAGCACAAGTTCCATCAACAATGGCTAAGGTGAAAGACTTGATCAATTTATGCATAATGGGGGAGGGAGAGTTCATTGAGAGAACAACACTCCCCCTATGTCCATGCCTACACCTAAACTAGACAACAAGTTGAGCGTGATAGGGTGTGCGCGAGTTCAAGCAACATTGCTCGAATCAATGATATTTAGCTCATGCCTTAACTCGCGAAATCTTGCTTCATCCAAGGGCTTCGTGAAGATATCTGCAAGGTTATCATGAGTGTTGACGTAGTTGAGCTCGATCTCTCCTTGCCTAATGTGATCCCGGATGAAATGATACCGGATCTCAATATGCTTCGTCTTGAAGTGTTGCACCGGGTTGAGAGAGATCTTGATGGCACTTTCATTGTCAGACCAAAGAGGCACTTTGTCACAAGTGACACCGTAATCCTTTAAAGTTTGCCTCATCCATAAGAGTTGTGCACAACAACTACCGGCCGCCACATACTCCGCTTCGGTGGACGGGAGAGACACACAACTTTGCTTTTTGGAAGACCAACTTACCAAAGAGCAACCAAGGAATTGGCACCCTCCGGAAGTGGACTTCCTATCCACTTTGTCTCCCGCCCAATCGGAATCCGAGTACCCTACAAGCTTGAAGTTTGATCCTCTTGGGTACCATAAGCCAAAGTTTGGGGTATGAGCCAAATATCGAAAGATTCATTTGACCACCACATAGTGACTTTCCTTAGGTGCAGCTTGAAACCGTGCACAAATTCCCACACTCAACATGATGTCCGGTCTAGATGCACAAAGGTAAAGCAAGGATCCAATCATGGAACGATATACCTTTTGATCCACCACTTTACCATTGGGATCTAAGTCAAGTTAGCACTTGGTGGGCATTGGAGTGGAAGCCGACTTGACGTCACTTAGCTTGAATCTCTTGAGCATGTCTTGAGTGTATTTGGATTGATTGATGAAAGTTCCTTCTCTTCTTTGCTTCACTTCGAACCCTAGAAAGAACTTCAACTCTCCCATGGAGGACATCTCGAACTTTGAGGTCATGAGAGCGGCAAATTCCTCATTGAAAGCTTTGTTAGGAGAACCAAAGATAATATCATCAACATATAATTGGCACACAAACAACTCCCCTTTGACCTTCTTAGTAAAAAGAGTGGGGTCAATTAGCCCAACTTCAAAACCACGGTCTTGTAACAACTCGGTAAGGTGGTCATACCACGCACGTGGGGCTTGTTTAAGGCCATAGAGTGCCTTATCGAGTTGATACACATGATCGGGAAAGTAGGGATCCTCGAACCCGGGGGGTTGCTTGACGTAAACCAATTCATTAATGGGACCATTAAGAAAAGCACTCTTCACATCCATTTGTTGTAACTTAAAGTTATGATGAGAAGCATATGCAATCAACATGCGAATGGATTCAAGACGAGCAACGGGAGCAAAGGTTTCACCGTAGTCGATACCCTTGACTTGGGAGTAGCCTTGTGCTACCAAACGAGCCTTGTTGCGAATGATAATCCCATGGGCATCTTGCTTGTTCTTAAATATCCACTTGGTTCCAATGACATTATGGTTCCCCGTTGGCCTTGGCACCAATCTCCACACTTTGTTGCGCTCGAAGTTGTTGAGTTCTTCGTGCATGGAATTGAGCCAATCCGGATCTTCTAGCGTCTCATAGACCTTGTGGGGCTCCACACAAGAGACAAACGCATGATGCTCACAATAATTTGCTAATTGTCTATGAGTGCTTACCCCCTTTCTTAAGCTTCCAAGCACATTCGTCATGAGATGATCCTTGGTGGAGAGCTTGGAAGAAACCTTGGCGGCACGACGCTCTAATTCCTCCTCAGTGGTGAGTTGAGGAGCGGTTACTTGATCATCTTGAGCGCCATCATGAACTTGTTCTTGATCTTGAACTTGCTCGGGGGAGAGAACTTGACCTTGGGCATCACTTGGTGTGTCAACACCGTCTTGAGTATGATCTTGCCCTTGGTCTTGTTCTTGAGGTTGAGGGCCTTCACTTTGTTCTTCGGAAGCGTGTGGGCCTTGGGTTGGTGATGGCTCCACTTGAGTGGAGCATTGTCCTTCTCCTTCGGCCACAAGGGGTTCCTCAATGGGTAGGATGAAACCAACACCCATTCTTCTTATGGCTTGAGGAAGAATTTCATCACCTACATCACAAGTGCCACTTTGCTCCACTTGGGAGCCGTTATTCTCATCAAACTCCACGTTACACGTCTCCTCAATAAGTCCCGTGGATTCATTGAGGACACGGTAAGCATGAGAGTTTGTAGCATAACCAACAAATATGCCCTCATAAGCTCTAGCCTCAAATTTAGACAACCGAACACCTTTCTTGAGAATGAAACACTTACACCCGAATACCCGGAAGTACTTGAGGTTGGGCTTGTTACCGGTGAGTATCTCATATGGGGTCTTGTTCAGGCCCTTGCGGAGGTAGAGCCGATTGGATGCATGACACACGGTGTTGATGGTTTCGGCCCAAAAGTTGTATGGAGACTTGAACTCTGCCATCATGGTCCTTTCCGCATCCATCAACGTCCGGTTCTTCCTCTCCGCAACACCGTTTTGTTGAGGGGTGTATGGTGCGGAATATTGATGCTTGATTCCCTCATCACTGAGAAATTCATCCAAGGTGTAGTTCTTGAACTCGGTGCTGTTGTCACTTCTTATTGTCAAGATCTTTGCATTGTGTTGACGTTGTGCTTCATTTGCAAAGTCAATGACGGTTTGTTGGGTCTCGCTCTTCCTCTTGAAGAAATACACCCATGTGTACCTTGAGTAGTCATCCACAACCACCAAGCAATACTTCCTACCTCCAAGACTATCGAAGGATGGGGGCCCAAAAGGATCCATGTGAAGGAGCTCCAAGGGCCTCTTTGAATAAATGATAGTCGTGGGAGGGTGAGCCTTCTCATGTAGCTTTCCTTCGATACAGGCACTGCAAGCACGATCTTTAACAAAGCTAACATTCGTTAGTCCACGGATATGGTCCCCCTTGAGAAGACTTTGCAAAGATCTCATATTGACATGGGCTAAATGGCGATGCCAAAGCCATCCCACATCAACTTTAGCCATTAGGCATGTCGCGGTCTTAGTGGGTCGCTCCAAAAAGTTAATCACATATAGACCATTCTCGACATGCCCAACAAAAGCTACTTTAAGAGTCTTGCTCCATAAGAGGGCCACGGTATCGATATCAAAGAAAGTGGCAAAGCCCATGATTGCAAGTTGACGAACGGAAAGTAAATTGTATGCAAGAGACTCAACAAGCATGACCTTCTCGATCGTGAGATCATGAGAGATGACCACCTTGCCAAGTCCCAATACCTTAGAGGATGAGGCGTCACCCCACTCGACATTGGTGGGCATAGATGGAACTTTGTGCACGTCCACCACCAAGTCCTTGCTTCCGGTCATATGATTTGTAGCTCCGCTATCAAGCAACCATGATCCACCACTGGAAGCAAACACCTTGTTGGTGGCTTTAGCCATGAGGCACTTGGCGGTGATGCTCTCGTTGGGTGAGTCGAAGAGAGACACCCGTGACGTTGTTGCAATGGCAATGGAGGCCATGGCAACCGACTCATCATCTTCATCATCGTCATCATCCTCATTGTACTCTTCTTGCACAACCAAAGCCTTGGGAGGAGTCTTCTTGGTGAAGTTGTTCTTGTTGGGGAACGACTTGGCCTTGTCCTTTCGGATGAGTTTGCCACCATTGTCTTCCCTTTTCTCATACGGGCATTCCGCAACGAAATGACTCACGTTGCCGCAAATGTAGCAAGTTCTTACACGTTGCTTGTCCCTTGTGCCACTCGAGTTGTTTTTGCTAAAGTTGGGCCTCGAGTTTTTCTTGCTCCAAAATTTCCTTGAAGCAAGTGCCATGTGTTCATGATATGCATACTTCGTATCTTCGGGGTTGCTCTCCTCTTCTTCCTCTTCTTCTTCTTCCACGGTGAGCTTGGCCTTCAATGCAAGGTTAGGCTTCTTTGCCCGTTGAGAACGGAGCACCGCATTGTCGGCGGTCTTGTCCAAAATGTTCATGGCCACAAACTCATCCAACACTTCGCTTGAGGTCAAAGTGTGGAAGTCCGGTCTTTGACGAATGACGGAGGACATGGCCTTGTGGTAGGGCATCATTGCCTTGAGGAATTTGTGCTTGATCCAATTGTCATCCGTGTCCTTGCTCCCGTGATCTCGAAGTGAGACCGCAAGTTTGGTTACTCTCCGATAAAGCTCACGAGGTTCTTCATCTTCCTTCATTGCAAACTCATCGGCCTCATCTTGTACCACTTCATAGTTGGAGCGTTGAATGATTGCGCTTCCCCGGTAGAGAGACACGACACAATGCCATGCATCTTTGGCCAAGGAGAAGGGACGAAGATGAGGTAGGTCTTCGGGTGGAATTGCATCTTGAATGATGAAGAGAGCATTCTCATTGAATTGATTGTCCGCGGCTTCTCGAGGAGTGAAGTTGCTTGGATCATGTGGATAGAAACCTTCTTCAATGATTCTCCAAAGGTTAGTGTTCACATGATTTAAATGACGTTTAAAGCGGTAAACCCAAGAATCAAAATCCTCATTTTTCACAATCTTAGGGGGAGGACCGGCATGATTCAAATGAGTGGAAGGAACCGGTCCACCATAAACAAGTGGTGGTTCCACATGGGCAAAGATGCCGGTGCCATTCTTGCCACTTGAAGAGGGAGACTTTTCACTACTAGCTTCCCCCTTGTCGGGGATAGCATCCGACACCTTGTTGGCGGAATCACCCACTTTCAACGGTGCGGCGGATAGTTTAAGCCCCTCAAGAAATTTAGTAAACATGCTTTCAACTTCAGTCGTCATGGAGGTTTTCAATGTCTCCAAGGCCACATTGAACTCCTCATGAGAGACCGAAGTTCCCCCATCTCCCGTAGACGAGATCGGATTCACACCGGAGTGTTCCTCCACACCGTCTACAGCATCAACCATACTCTTTGGACGGTAAAGTCCTTAAAAAAGAGACGAGGCTCTGATACCAATTGAAAGGATCGATATGGTTGACTAGAGGGGGGGTGAATAGGCAACTACCAATTTTTAGCTTTTCTTTACCAAATTAAACTTTGCATCAAAGTAGGTTGTCTAGATGTGCAACTAGGTGAGCAACCTATATGATGCAATAACAACAAGCATACAAGCAAGCAAGGGTAGAAACAATAAAGAGCTTGCACAAGTAAAGGTAACAGATAACCAAGAGTGGATCCGGTGGAGACGAGGATGTGTTACCGAAGTTCCTTCCTTTGAGGGGAAGTACGTCTCCGTTGGAGCGGTGTGGAGGCACAATGCTCCCCAAGAAGCCACTAGGGCCACCGTATTCTCTTCACGCCCTCACACAATGCGAGATGCCGTGATTCCACTATTGGTGCCCTTGAAGGCGGCGACCGAACCTTTACAAACAAGGTTGGTGCAATCTCCACAACTTAATCGGAGGCTCCCAACAAGACCACGAAGCTTCACCACAATGGAATATGGCTCCGAGGTGACCTCAACCGTCTAGGGTGCTCAAACACCCAAGAGTAACAAGATCCGCTAGGGATGAGTGGGGGAATCGAAAATCCCTTGGTGGAAGTGTAGATCGGGGCCTTCTCAACCACTCCCGAGCGAATCAACAAATTTGATTGGCTAGAGAGATAGATCGGGCGGAAATGAAGCTTGGAGTATTTAATGGAGCTTGAGCAATAAATGGAGCTTGGGGGAGGAAGAGGTAGATAAGGAGGAAGGGGACTCCCTTTTATAGTGGGGGCAACAATCTCGTTGCACCCCACCAACCAGCCCCGCACAGAGCAGTACTACCGCTGAGAGGGGGCGGTACTACCGCCAGGCGACGGTACTGCCGCGCCAACCAGCGGTACTGCCGCGCTGAGGAGACTTAGTAGGGAACGGACCCAAATGCGGTACTACCGCGGTGGTAGGGCGGTACTACCGCTCCTGGAACGGTACTACCGCCACTACAACCGTGACTAGTGCTGCAAAACCCGACACGAGAAAAAGACCTCTCGAATCGAGGCGGTAGGAGCCAAACTACCCAGCGGTACTACGGCAGTGGGGTCAAGGGCGGTAGTACCGCTGTGGAGCGGTACTGCCGCTTGTGACCCTTCGGCCGTAGTACCGCAGGCAGTGCGGTACTACCGCTGGGGCAAGAGAGAGAGAGAGAGAGAAGGGATCTCTCATATAAGCTAAGGACCAGCGGAGGAGCCAGGCCCCCAGCGGTACTACTGCTGTGGAGCCACGGCGGTACGCTGCGAAGCGGTATTGCCGCTTGTGGCTTCTCAGCGGTACTACCGCTGGGTGCGCGGTACTGCCGCTTAGACCTAGACAGAACAAGGAAGAGAGGCGAGATCTCTTCAATGTACAGGAAAAGCTCGGAGGGTGAGAAGCTGATGTGTACGTGATGATTCCACCCAAGCAAAACCCCAGCGGACCCCCTCTTGATAGTACGGTGCCCTCTACGCAACTAATCCACCTAGAAAGAAACGAAAGAGCTACACCGTCTTGAAATACACTCCGAGGGGAAGAAAGCGTCTCATGCCAGGGGAGAATCTGAGAATAATTCAACGCACAAGATTAGTCCGCAAACATGTTGTCATCAATCACCAAAACTACCTTGAGAGAGATATGCCGTAACAATGATGATACCAGTTGACATAGCACCAACTCTATGATGCAAAACCCCCATTCTAGCAAAGATTACACCAAATCCAGTTGCCAAATCCCTTTTCGAACCAGAGAGAGCCCCAGTTTCAGCAAATAGGACCCCTGTTCCATTTCTTCCCAGTTTAGAAGATGAAGCTTATATTGTTGTCAGGAACTTTGTGCGCATCTTTCCTTCATGGAAATATTATACCGCAGACACATAACAATTTCCAGTCTTCCTCCGCAACTTACGCGTAAGTAATGTACTAATGTTATTCATGGTAATTACTGCATATGTTTCTGCTGACAGAAGACACACGATTTCATTCTTTTAAATAGGCGAGGACCAAACTGGATTGTCAAGACGAGCAAGGGTTGGTTGCTCTTTTCAAGCACTCATTGATGAAGTATCGTTTGTATCTAAGGCAAGCTCACTTCGATGGCAATCCTCTAAACGAAATTTCTGTAAAGTCTCCGGTGCTACATTTATCAGACAGTGACTGGAATAATCTTATTACACATTGGTCTCGTATGCAGCGTAAGGTGCTGTCTATGATATCACATCACAAATTTAACTACATTTTTGCATTTGCCTTAACGTCTCACTTGTACGAAAAATGTTAGCAGAAGAACATTCATTCTCAAGGGACCACAGAATCTTGCAACTATACTGCACACTGCATTGCTCTTGTGAGTACCTCCTGCCCTGTATGACCATTGAGGGAGTCATGGATTAGGGGGTCTTCGGACAGCCGGACTATATCCTTTGGCCGAACAGTTGGACTATGAAGATACAAGATTGAAGACTTTGCCCCATGTCCGGATGGGACTCTCCTTGGCGTGGAAGGCAAGCTTGGCAATACGGATATGTAGATCTCCTCCCTTGTAACCGACTCTGTGTAACCCTAGCCCCCTCCGCTGTCTATATAAACCGGAGGGTTTAGTCTGTAGGACAACATACAATCATACCATAGGCTAGATTCTAGGGTTTAGCCTCTATGATCTCGTGGTAGATCAACTCTTGTAATACTCATATCATCAAGATCAATCAAGCAGGAAGTAGCGTATTACCTCCATCAAGAGGGCCCGAACCTGGGTAAACATCATGTCCCCCGCCTCCTATTACCATCCGCCTTAGACGCACAGTTCAGGACCACCTACCCGAGATCCGCCGGTTTTGACACCGACATTGGTGCTTTCATTGAGAGTTCCACTATATCGTCATCATAAGGAGGGATGGCTCGTCTCGTTGTCAAGAACAACATCACCTCTGGGGGAGCCCTGGCTGTAGGCCAAACTCTCCGACTAGGCGGCATCGTCATGACCGCTCGCTCGGCCGCTGCGCCGACGATGACTTCTCGGGTCATCGAAAATAGCCTCCACATCGGCTCAAAATTCACCGAGCAGATGGATCCAATGGAGCTCTCCTCTTTGAATGAGCTCTTGGATCGCATCGCCGCTCTGGGAGTCGCCATGGACTATGATCACATTGGGCTTAAACCCGACCAAAGGGAGATTAACTGTCCGCCGGTCACCCATCAGATAGTGGTGGTGGAGGAGAAATGCGGCGATTCTTCCTCTATCCTGAGGACGAACTATGTTCGGATTCCTGAGCTCTCCGAGACGGATACCCGTCCACGGGAGGACATCGCCCTAACCCTGAACCTAGAATCAGGCTGCATGCCGAACCTGCGGGGCAACATCCCAGAGCCCGAACTTCCAAGATCGGAAACTCCCCCGCCCCTAGGTATCAGATTGGGTCAAGGTCTAGACTTAAATCCACCCACCCACCCACCCAGATATAAACGATCTTTCCCACATTAGGCAAAAGCGCCAGGAGACAGTACATCACTATTGGGCCAGATTCCTCCTTGTAATGAACAAGGTCAAGGACTGTCGCGAGGAAGACGCAATTTCATTCTTTTGCAACAATTGCACAGACAAGGGAATCCTCAACGCCATAAGTCGCCGTGACATTGCACACTTCGCTGACTTGGCGGCCATAGTACGGAAGTATTGTGCGATGGAAAGCGCCTGGAAAGCCCAAACAAAATTTTGGGATAATCCGGCTCTGACAAAACCCCCAGTCCGAACTAAAAGGGTGCACTCTCATAAGTCGCCCGACTCAATTACAAAGAAGCAAAAGCCCACTACAGGGCGTGGAACCATATTGGAGGGATGGCTTAATGGGCCCTGCAAAATTCATAGTACAGCAGATACCATACCAACACACAACCTTAGAGCATGTTGGGTACTCCGGCAGGTAGCCAAGAGCGGTGAGGATCTCCTCATTCAAAACACCACAGAGCACCATCCCGTGGATAACAATACAGTATTGACAGTCTTCGAGACCTTCGCCTCAAATAATAGGCGTAAGCGAGCACTCCGCAGCCTTGCCGAAGTCTGCCACATGGCAGCAATAAATCCATGGAGCGACACGGCTATCACCTTCAATGCCACTGACGAACCTAAATTCTGAACAGCCCGAGCACCAGCCGCCTTGGTCCTCAGTCCAATTGTGGACGGCTTTCGGCTTACTAAAGTGCTCATGGACGGCGGCAGCGGATTAAACCTCATTTATGAGGCGACTCTTCAAAAAATGGAAATAGACAGAAACCGTATTGAGCAAAGCAGCACGACCTTCCAAGGAATCATCCCTAGTCGGGAGGCATGTTGCGCTAGGAAAATCACACCAGATGTGGTATTCGGCACTTTGGAGAATTACAGGTCTGAAGAAATTACATTCCAAGTGGCCCTGTTCAGTAGCGGATACCACGCCCTTCTAGGGCGGGAGGCATTCACGATCTTCCAAGCCATACCCCATTACGGGTACATGAAGCTCAAAATGCCCGGGCCCAATGGAATCATCACTCTAGCTAGTGATCCGGACATAGCACTCCGCGCCGAGAACAAAACAGCCGCACTGGCCCTCGAGGCATTATCCGAAGCCCTTGCGGCGGAAGAATTAACTGCGCTGCGCTCCATAGTGGACAGGGACGACGTGATACTCGACCAAAGATCCAAGTCCACCTCTGTCGGCGTTCTGGGAAAGGGGGTCCCCAGACTTGCCTGCCTGCGGCCTGCGGCGTGGCTCAAAGGGGTGCCCAGCACGACCCGTCTTCATCAACACAGACCCAAGACCCTCGCGAGGGGCCAAGCCTCGCGGGGCGGACGACACGGAGCTTCCTCAGGCACGGCCTCATCAGGCTGGCTCGCGAGGAGGTGGAGAGATCCAGGCGGGGTACCTCACGAGGTGCCCGTGACGCAGGCCATGACGACCAAGGGTGCCAGGCGGGCGCCAGCCCGCGCAGTGTCCTTCTTTCCTCTTTGGTGCAAAGGGAGCAAGCGCAGGCGAGAGCATCAAGCAAAGGCACCAGTTTCGGTGCAACAAGAGCAAGACCAATCCAACGGTAGGGAAGAAGTCATTGTGGAGCCCAAGCCAGCGTCACCACCAGAGCCTTTGGCAGGCGAGGACCAACTTTAGTCAGGATAAGTGTACCAGATGTTCCCCTTCAAAATGGCCAATTGTTGGCGCCCTTCCCGCTCAATATTTGGGAAGAGGCCCAGGGCCTTAGCCTATAAATAGGACTAGCCACCCACAGAAGAGGGGGACCGAGATCGGATCACAATCGAGAAGAGAGAGAGAGAGAAGGGTGACTGAACTCCTCCTAGCAGTTCATCGCCCTAGCCAAGAACAGACCCTCACAAGGCTGTTCTTCCTTGTATTGCTCATCATCATCAGCCCAAGAGGCAATCCACCACACCACACACTGGAGTAGGGTATTACACCACAACGGTGGCCCGAACCAGTATAAACCATGTGTCTCTTGTGCTGTTCTTTCCATAGCTTAGATCTTAGCGAGGCGGAGGGGTGCAGGTAGGTAGAAGGCGAAATATCTGCGCGCACCCCTGTGTTCGAACCTCAAGGGTCTGCGGGAACCCGAAATCCGACATTTGGCGCACTAGGTAGGGGTGCGCCGGATTTCGTCCTCCACCACCCCGTTCTCCTCCGACCATCGCGTCCATGTTTGACACTCGTCGGGCCCGCGCCGAGCGCCGGGCCGCTCTCGCCTCCCGCGTCGCCCAAACGGTTCCTGTCGGCGGGCGTCCTCGCCGTTCCCCATCACCTGCCATCAACGCCGCCACCGGCCCGACGGGGGACGAGCAGCAAGTGTCGTCTCAGCATCCGTCCGTGCGGCAAGACGGCTGCACCGCTACTCCCTCACTTTTCCCAGCTGGTTCTTCGTCCCGCGTGCTCCGCGCACCCATGGAGGCTCGAGCTGCGCTCATCACGGCAAACGAGCTCCTGCGCTACCGTCCCGTCGACAAGGTCTACGAAGAATGGCTCGACCGCGTCGCCGAGCTCGTCCGCGCCACAGGGGGCTCTCCTGCGTCGTCCGTTCCGCTGCACCGCACCCCGCCCCGCACGGGCGACGAAGCTCCGGCGGCGCCTCGGCCGCCTCCTCCTCAAGAAGGCGCCATGGCTCCAAGGCGCGTGGCCCCTTGGCGGAACCCGCTCCGTCAGGTGCCAGCGCGGCAAGAGCAGAGCTGCCAAGAAGTCCCTCGCCCGCAAGGAGCTGCTCGGGCGCTCCCTGCTCCAGCACGTCGCGACCACGCTCCTGCTCCCGCACGTCAAGAACCCGCGCTGCTCCCAGCTGCAGTGCGTGGGGACATGCAAGACCAAGCTCTCCGTCACCCAAGGCCTCCTGTGGCCATAGCTGGCTGCCGTGCCTTCACCACCGAGCTACGCAGCGTCGCGCGGCCCGGCAAGTTCAAGCCAGACCTGCCTCCTTGTTACGACGGCACGGCCGACCCTGCGGAGTTCCTCCAGCTCTATGAGCTGGGCATCGAAGCTGCCAACGGAGATGAGAAGGTCATGGCGAACTGGTTTCCCATGGCGCTCAAGCATAGGGCCCGCACCTGGCTCCTGAACCTGGCTCCAGGCACGATCTCCTCCTGGGACGAGATGCGCACCCGCTTCATCGCCAACTTCCAAGGTACTCGCGACTGGCCACCCGCCGTGAGCGACATGCGCCGCATCAAGCAACAGCCCGGAGAGACCCTGCAGAAGTACATCCATCGCTTCAACAATGCATGCCTCAAGATTCCCAAGGTGACCGAGGAGGCCATCATCTCAGCCTTCTCCGATGGCGTGCGCGATGTCAAGATGAAGGAGGAGCTGGCGATGCATGAAGACCTGTGCACCTCCTTGGAGTTGTTCAACTTGGCAACCAAGTGCGCCAGGGCTGAAGAAGGGCGTCTCTCCCTCCTCGAGCTGCCTGCCGCAGACCCAGAAGAGAAGAAGCCCAAGGCCAAGGATGTGAAGAGCAAGGGGGCTGCCATGCTTGCGGCAGAACCAGACACCAAGCGGGGCAAAGATCAGCCCGAACCTTCCAAGGGCAGTCGGTACTGTGTGTACCATGACCTCCACACCCACAACACCAATGAATGTCAAGAGCTCCGAGCCGTGCGAGAAGGAAGGATCGGCCGTCGCCCCGACTGCGGTGGCCGGGGCTACGGTCGAGGAGGAGGAAGGAACGTAGGACGCTGGGAAGACCACTGCCCGCGCCAAGGGTGGCGCGATCAACCTCGCGAGGATCACTGGCAAGACCCGCCTCGCGAGGGAGACTGGAGGGATCAGCCTCGCGAGGATCGCCCGCAAGGCAACGCAGGCCTCCCTCCGCTGCCGCCGCAGCCAAGGAGAAACGAGGACTGCCATCAGGACGAGGGGGCTGGGGGCTTCCAGGAGCCGCACGCGGTCGCCTGCATCCTGGGCGGGGCTCAAGCCCCAGCCTCTCAACGCATCTTCAAGCAGTTCGCCCGTGAAGTGAATGCAGTCCTCCCCAAGCTCGAAGCCACGCGCCCTCTCAGGTGGTCGGCGTGTGCCATCACGTTCAGCTCAGCAGATCAGCTCAAGTGTGCAGCCACAGCCGGAGTCCTCCCGATGCTTTGTTCCCCAATCATCAGCAACATGGTGGTCACCAGGACCCTCATCGATGGCGGGGCAGGGCTCAACGTCCTGTCCGTGGAAACATTCAACAATCTCCAAGTGCCCTACAACCAGCTTCAGCCAACCAAGCCTTTCTCCGGAGTCACCGACGGCTCCACAGTCCCGATTGGGTAGGTCCGCCTCCCTGTCACCTTCGGGGCACGTGACAACTACCGCACCGAGCTCATCGACTTCGACGTCGCCCACATTCGCCTGCCGTACAACGCCATCCTTGGGTACCAGCGCTGGCCAAGTTCATGGCCATAACTCACCATGGCTACAACGTCCTCAAGATGCTAGGAAGTGGCGGAGTCATCACGGTGCCCTGCGAAGAGAAGGACGCGGTGTGTTCCCTGGAACGAGCCTTTCAGGCCGCATCACTGGAAGACCCGGATCGCGGAAGCAGGAGGCTTCCCGAGACCGCCCCCAAGAAGAAGAAGACATCGTCCGGCCCGGCCCCTCAGGAGGCAGGCCCCTCAGGGCCCGTGCCTGCCCAGGGGGAACCTCCTTCCGTCGCATAGGAAAGCGCGCCCGGCGCCCTCCTCAGGCAGGGCTCAGGGGCTCTCCCCTGGAGGGCCACCGACCTGGCTAAGGTCACGAGGGAGGCGCTTGGGCACCACATGGAGGCGTGTTTCGAAGCACGTTTCCCTTAAGAAGGATTAAGGCAAGGAGGGCCAGAGCCTCAGGAGTTCGTCAGCAAGGTCATTCAGGAGCTACAGAAGTCAAGAGTCATGAAAGGCGGCGGCCACCTACCAGCTGTGGCTCCCCATCCAGGCGAGGATGGTGGGCTGCGCGTATGCATTGACATACCAGGGCTCAATCGAGTCGCCTCTCTAGAGCGCCTCTGGCCCTCGCGAGTGGGGCGCTGCGAAGGTCCACCCCACAGCTACGTTCGCATGCCTTACGGCTTGCCGAATGCGGCTGCCACGTGCCAGCGCCTCATGAGGGGCATCATGGAGGCTCAAGAGGCCAGGCGTTCCGCAGCCCTGGCGGAGATGGAGATGGTCCGCAAGGAGCCACCAGCGCCTCCGGAGCCTCTCGAGGCCCCTGGGCCTGGGGGCTCGTGAGGATCGGCTTCCGCAGCCCACCGGGTCTGCTACACCAACACTCCTTCGTCCTCAACATCATCAGGTGACATCTTTTCAAGTTCCATTTCCAGCTGGGAGCGCCCCCCAGGGCTGCATTATTCCCAGGCCGCGTGGGTCCGTCCCTGCGGCATGTATCCCTTTTATTTCATGTTGTTAGCTTACTTTGTTGGGGGCGCCCCACGGGCTGCATCATCCCCAAGTCGCTCGGGCCTGACCTAGTGATGTCCGCCTTCCCAGCATCTATTTGAATGAATCCACTCCTTCGCGGCTAATGTGTTTGACCTAGTTGCCCGCTCAACTGACGCCAACTGACGGAGCTGCTCCCAAACGGCACGACGCTTGCGCATGGGTCCGTCCCTGCAATGCCGACAAACCTGAATGGCTGAGCTCTGGCCGCGGCAGCCCCGCATGGCGCCACCTCGTCAAGCCTTCAGTGCCTCATCGCCCCTCGGAAGCAACCAACGGCTGACTGTCAATTGTCATGGCAACCCCTCGTTCTTTCTATGATGGGTCTACATGATCTCCTAAAGGAGCTGCATCAGGCGAGGCCCTTGCGGTGTCTCCTTCACTCTCATCCGCGTGAACCGCTTGCACGTTAAAGGGGGGGGGGTGCCTGAGCATCACGACTCAGGGCTCCTACTGGCTCTCCAGCCCTCTCCCTCTGGCCTTGTCCACGGCATCACGACCTGGCATACCAGCGACGGCTGAGACTTGCTCGAGGGCCGGGACCCGAGGACGTAGAGTAGAAAGGGGAGCAAAGGCGAGAGGGGAGGGACATGCGAGGACCTCGCCGAGCAACCTCACGCCTGCCGATGCACGGACCCGGCGACACACCAGAGAGCGGTCCCTGATTCTCGAGATAAGTCACCACCCGGAAGCACCAGCTGCCGTGGCACCATCCCCGCACCTAATGCAATCCCGTGTTAGCGACGCCGCTCTCCTTTCTCACCGAACGACGGCTGCTTGAGCGCCAAAGGGGACCTCCTGAGCATCGCGACTGAGGGGCTCTTACCGGACCCCGAGTCGCTCACCTCCTGGCCTTGGGACTGGGACTTGTCGGCGCAGAGCACCAAGCCCTCGTGAGGTTCGAAAGGGAGAACTGAGCTAAGATGGAATGAGAAACTCGCACAGTTCTACGACAAGGGTTATATTAACAAAACAGGATCACAGGCACCTTACAAGCCCCCACAGGACGCGTCTTTGATTCCTCGCAGGGAACAGATCCTAAAAGGATGCTAACTACACGTGCCCCTGCAAAAGACGCCATCACCAACAGTGGGCCGTCGAGCACCGGCGCCAAACCCATCCAGATCAGAGTCGGTGATGGCCTGACAAGCCTGCCCCGCTCCAGGAGCGGCGCCGGCTCGGGGGCTCGTAGCTGTCGTCGCTCGTCTCCAGAGTCGCGAAGAGCTCGCCGGAGTCGCTGGATCCTCCGACGCCTCCGCCACCTGAGGAGCCACCAAGGGAGCGGTTGGCGGGCCCAATCCTCGCCGTAGCAGGGTCCCGACCACCTCTCCCGGGGCAGCACTCCAGCCGGCGCCCGTTCGCATCGAAGACCTTGAAGAACATCACCGAAGCACCGTCGTACTCCAAGTGGATCGCGAAGGCCCCTCTTGTCCTGCAGACCCGGGCGACTTCGCTCCAGCCTCGAGTCATGAAGACCTCGCCCGGGGCAACGATCGCGACCTCTGCCTCGGTCGCGAGGGCACTGCAGCCGGTGTGCTGCAGCAAAAGCTCCAGGAGCTCTCCATGCGGGATGATGGAGGCGAAGAAGGGAGGAAGGCGAATCCAGGACTGAGGAGGCATGGCGGCGTGGAGCACGAACTCTTGGGAGGAGCCCTCGGTGTGGACCCCAGGGGGGACGACCCACACCTTCGTGACCCGTCGGCGCCGACGGCGGCGCCGCCCGTGGCGATCGGCATCGACTCCTTTAGAGCCCTCGATGTGGGCGTACAAGGGAAGCGGGAACCCCGGCGGTGGCCGCTCGCACCAGGGCCTCGACACCACCTGATGGGCCCCCTTGTCCCGGCCGCGGAGGGCGAGCCATTTCTTCGGCGGGAGCGGGTCTGGTTCCTCTCGGGGAGCCTTTCCCTTCTCTGCCGTCGAGAACCGGCGGATCGAAGCCATTGCAGCAAGACGGAGCAAGGACCAAGAAGAAGGAGAAGCAAGAAGGGATGGACTGGAAGGGCGCGCCGTTCCGTACTTATGGCCGGTGAAGGCCAACCACCGACCTCCACGATCACAGGTAATCATGACCCGCTTTGCATGCAGGGACTTGTCCAATCCGTGCAGTTGCCGAGGCGCCGTGGGGAAGTGGAGACGCCCACGGCCAATCAACCGCCACGTGGCGCCCAAGGCCGCAGGCTGTTAGGGCCCGCAGCGCTTCGCTCTTTCCCTTTCGCCTCCCTGCACGGCCAAGTCTGGGCGCGCCTTGGGCCCGGGGGCTACTGTCGGCGTTCTGGGAACGGGGGTCCCCAGACTTGCCTGCCTGCGGCCTGCGGCGTGGCTCAAAGGGGGGCCCAACACAGCCCGTCTTCATCAACACAGACCCAAGACCCTCGCGAGGGGCCAAGCCTCGCGGGGTAGACGACACAGAGTTTCCTCAGGCACGGCCTCATCAGGCTGGCTCATGAGGAGGCGGAGAGATCCAGGTGGGGTACCTCACGAGGTGCCCGTGACGCAAGCCATGACGACCAAGGGTGCCAGGCGGGCGCCAGCCCGCGCAGTGTCCTTCTTTCCTCTTTGGTGCAAAGGGAGCAAGCGCAGGCGAGAGCATCAAGCAAAGGCACCCGTTTCGGTGCATCGAGACCAAGACCAGTCCAACGGCAGGGAAGAAGTCATTGTGGAGCCCAAGCCAGCGTCACCACCAGAGCCTTTGGCAGGCAAGGACCAACTTTAGTCAGGATAAGTGTACCAGATGTTCGCCTTCAAAATGGCCAATTGTTGGCGCCCTTCCCGCTCAATATTTGGGAAGAGGCCCAGGGCCTTTGTCTATAAATAGGACTAGCCACCCACAGAAGAGGGGGACCGAGATCGGATCACAATCGAGAAGAGAGAGAGAGAGAGAGAGAGAGAGAGAGAGAGAGAAGGGTGACTGAACTCCTCCTAGCAGTTTGTCGCCCCAGCCAAGAAGAGACCCTCGCGAGGCTGTTCTTCCTTGTATTGCTCATCATCATCAGCCCAAGAGGCAATCCACCACACCACACACTGGAGTAGGGTATTACACCACAACGGTGGCCCGAACCAGCATAAACCCTGTGTCTCTTGTGCTGTTCTTTCCATAGCTTAGATCTTAGCGAGGCAGAGGGGTGCAGGTAGGTAGAAGGCAAAATCTCCGCGCGCACCCCAGTGTTCGAACCTCAAGGGTCTGCCGGAACCCGAAATCCGACAACCTCTTTTAAACCAGCGGATGAAATAGTCAAATTCCAAGTCCATCCAACGGACCCCACAAAAACAGCATCCATCGAGGCACAGGTAAACCCCGCTGTAGACGCCACACTATGGGAGTTCCTGTGCTAGAATTGGGACATATTCGCCTGGCATCCTTCAGACATGCCAGGAATCCCACGCAGGCTGGCCGAGCATAGCCTTAACATTCTAAAGGGATTCAAGCCGGTCAAGCAGACTCTTCGGCGTTTCTCTGAACCTAAGCGACAAGCCATGGGAGAGGAGCTAGCCAAGTTACTGGAAGTCGGATTCATTAGAGAAATAAAACATCTGGACTGGCTAGCAAACTTGGTAATGGTACCAAAGAAGGACAAATCCTGGTGCCTATGCGTCGACTTCAAGGACCTTAATAAGGCTTGCCCAAAGGACCCCTTCCCCCTCCCTCGCATCGATCAAATTATCGACGCCACCGCAGGACACGACTCATTGTGCTTCCTCAACGCATACTCTGGTTACCACCAAATTATGATGGCGGAGTCCGATCAAGCCGCAACGGCATTTATCACTCCATACGACCCCTTCTGTTTTAACACAATGCCCTTCGGGCTCAAAAACGCCGGCGAAACGTATCAATGCATGATTCAGACATGTCTGGAAAAGCAGATCGGCAAAATAGTGGAGGCATACATAGATGATGTGGTCGTTAAAACTAGACACGTCGACTCCTTAATAGACGACTTGAGGCTCACGTTCGACAATCTCCGAACATACGACATTAAGCTCAATCCGGAAAAATGCATTTTCGGCGTACCCGCCGGAAAGCTCCTGGGCTTCATCGTTTCCAGTAGAGGAATTGAAGCAAATCCGACTAAAATCCGAGCTCTGTCGCAGTTGGCTATCCCAACTGACCTCAAGCAAATCCAGAAGTTAACTGGATATGTGGCGGCCTTAAGCCGCTTTATGTCCCGATTAGGAGAAAAGGCACTCCCCCTTTATCGCCTTCTTCGGCGCACCGAACACTTCGAATGGACGGATGCAGCCACGGCTAGATTGGAAGAAATAAAAGCCATCCTGGCCACCAACCCAATCTTGGCCGCGCCAAATGTCGGCGAACCAATGCTGTTATATATAGCGGCAACTCACCAAGTTGTAAGCGCAGTGCTCGTCGTCAAACGAGAGACCGACGGACATAAATTCCCACTTCAAAAGCCGGTATATTATGTATCCACTGTCCTCACTCCATGCAAACCACGGTACTTATCAAAAGATAGCATACGCGGTATTCATTGCATCTCGGAAATTACGACACTACTTTCAAGAGTGTTCAATTACGGTGGCCTCAGAAGTACCACTCAACAACATAATAAACAACCGCGATGCCACAGGTCGGATTGCCAAATGGGCTATCGAGCTCCTCCCGTTTGACATAACATATAGACCACGACGAGCCATTAAGTCGCAAGTACTGGCCGATTTCGTCGCCGAGTGGACAGAAGTCGAACTCCCTAAAGAGTACGGCGCATACTCTAATTGGATTATGCACTTTGACGGCTCTAAAATGCTGGTTGGTATGGGGGCTGGCGTCATCCTGACGTCCCCCACCGGAGATATAGTCCAATACGTACTCCAAATACTATACACATACTCCAACAACGCAGCCGAATACGAGGCACTATTACATGGTCTCCAGATGACAGTTTCCATGGGCATTCAATGCCTGGAGGTGCGTGGGGACTCGAACCTCGCAATATCTCAAATAAATGGAGACTTTGATGCCAAGGATCCGAAAATGGCAGCATATCGCAACGCCGTCCTCAAAATGTCAGCTCGGTTCGAGGGGCTTGAATTCCACCATGTGGCTCGGGAAAACAATCAGGCGGCGGATATCCTCGCCCGTATCGGCGCTAAGCGCGATCCTGTCCCACCTAACATCTTCTTGGAAATGTTGTTTAAGCCATCCGTGGTATGGGAAGGGGACACCGGTAACAATAGTCTGGACCCGGCCACAACACAAGATATCGAACACTCTGACACAATCGGAGGCTCTGCCATCGAAATAACACCTTCAACCCACGTGATAATGGCTGTCATCGCCCCGTGGACAGAACCATTCCTGGCCTACCTAACCAGGCAGGAACTACCCGAGGACCAAAATGAGGCATGCTTTATAGTGCGGCGATCTAAAGCCTACAAGGTCCACGAGGGAGAGCTTTATAAGAAAAGCACTACCGGAGTCCTTCAAAGGTGCATCTTCGAAGAGGAAGGGCGGAAGCTTTTGGCAGAAATCCATGCTGGACTCGGCGGCCACCACGCCGCAGCCCAGGCCCTTGTAAGCAAGGCCTTACATATAGGTTTCTATTGGCCGACAACCCGAGCAGATGCACAGGATCTGGTCCAACATTGCGTCGGTTGCCAGCTTTTTGCAAACCAAAGCCATATGCCGCCTACCTCTCTCCAAACAATCCCCATTACTTGGCCCTTTGCGGTCTGGGGGCTTGATATGGTCGGACCCCTTAAAGGGGGAACCCATAAGAAAAAATACTTACCGGTCATGGTGGATAAATTCACCAAATGGATAGAAGCCAAACCCATTAAAATGGTTGAATTCGGACCGGTGATAGACTTCATATCTGGGGTTGTACACCGGTATGGCATCCCCCATAGCATCATCACTGACAACGGCACGAACTTTATAGTCGACGAGGTAAAACTTTGGTGCAACAACATGGGCATCAAGCTCGATTATGCTTCTGTCTATCACCCGCAAACTAACGGTCAAGTCGAGCGAGCAAATGGTCTTATCATGAGCGGCATCAAACCCAGATTAGTGCGGTCCTTAAAGGAATCAAACACGCACTGGGTAGAGGAGCTCGACTCTGTACTATGGGGGCTGCGGACCACGCCGAATCGCACTACCGGATACACACCGTTTTTTATGGTGTACGGCGCAGAGGCGGTTTTGCCTTGCGACATAATTCATGACTCACCTCGAGTGCGCATGTACAAAAAAAGGAGGCCGAGCTCGATCGGCAGGACAGTTTGGATGCCCTGGAGGAGGAGCGCGACGTGGCAAAAGCCCATTCCGCATTCTATCAGCAACAGGCTCGAAAGTATCAAAGCAGAGAAGTACGGGCCAAAACCTATAACATTGGCGAACTAGTTCTACGCCTGCCAGAGAAGAAAAAGAACAAGCTCAAGCCCAAATGGGAAGGTCCCTTCATTATTGACTAGGTTCTGACCAATGGAGCATACCGTCTGTAGGATGCATCAGACAATTGACTCGAGCCAAACCCATGGAACACAGCCAGACTCCGAAGATTCTACGCCTAGTGCCGAACTCTATGTTCGTCTCCTTACCCCCGTCAATTTTTTGCATATCCGTTATCTGTCTTTTCTCTCTCTCTCTCTCTTCTTTTTCTTCTCCTCAGGGCCTTAAAAGGCTAACTTGTGTCTTGACTACACAATCTTGACGCGCTAACCGCGCTCATTATACCTAGGGGCTTCTTATACAGAAGCTTAATATAACTATTTTTCTAGGCTTTATGCCCCACACATGTGTTATTCTTCCACATGTACCCTTTTTTGCCATTATATGCATCGATATGACTTAAGTTTTGGCCAAGCTGGGTTGCCTGGCTCTTGTATTTACGCCCTACATTCCCGTTAATTCGGCTAGGGCATAAGGGGAGCACCTCTGCGATTGTTACTGTCGGGTCAGTCGGATGTGTACCTCAGACTGGGTGAAGCCTAAAGCTAGCATTCTTAAGGGAATATTCGGTTGGTGAACAAAAGATGACTTTTATTTATTTTGATACATGCCCCCAGATGTTTATAGCCTGCGTCTCTTTTCGCAGTTCGGACATGCACATTAGGGCATGCGTACCCAGCGAAAGGAACCCTTAACAGAACTATTCTCCCTGGAAGATGATTCTTACTATCCATGTAATATAACATAGCTAGTTGGGTACTTGTCTGTTCAAGAACTTATGACCCCTACTCCTGGTTTCCACGCATACCCCGGGTTTTACATAACCGAGCGGGTATTCGGATACACTCCGGACTATCGGGTCCAGAGGTCGAAGCGAAAAGGTCCGCCATGACAAATGATTTACAATCCGGCTAGGGACTATATATGTCACTTAAAGTACACAGTCACTAAGACTGACTAAATTCTTCTTCTATACCATCCAATAGGCTGTCAAGCCTCCAATCCTGTTGGGAATACTTTGTGGCTAATTCTACTTGGTGATACACCAAACTGACGGGGATTTCTTTCCCATCGGGCCCCATAGGTCCGACCTCGGCCATGTGGTTTGGATCAGCTTTGGTATATCGCGTCTTCACCATGGCCCAGGCTTTTCTTGCACCTTGTCGGCAGGCTGATATCTTCCATAATCAGAAGCGCCGCCGCGCTCCCTTGAGCTTCTCTATAAGCTCCCCCATGCCTCTTGGCGGGGAGGCGGATGGCTACAAGGCTTGGGCAATACCCTGCATCACCTGTCGAACTTGTTCGTGCAGTTGTGAGAGCTCTGCTAGAAGATCACCCATAGACCCGGGCATCTCCTCCGCGGGACGACCCGTCAGCATACCTGCAGACATAACTCTGTTAGTCGGCTTCTTCACCGAACTCTTTCAAAAGTTTGTTCAAGCACTTACTGAAAATGTCGCATCGAAGCCGCTTATTCTCCTTCACGGAGTCCGCAAGCTGGGCTCGGACATCTTTCAGTTCCACGCCCAGCTGGATATTGGCGTCCTGGAGATTATTTTTCTCCCGCCTGACCCGCGTAAGCACGCGCTCGCCAGCATTTAGTTGTCGATTAGCACGTTGCGCATTCTCTGGCACGGCCTCCGGATTCACTTCGGAGTTATCTGCAACATCTATTGTTAGATTTGCATGCATGCCGCATACTATCTAGTACCTGTCATTCTTTGCAATGGAAACAAGTGTCCCCAGAGGGGGCCTTCTCGGACTCCTTCAAAGCGGCAACTGCGGCCCGTAGCTGGGCTTTGCACTCTTCCAGCTCTTGAGACAATTGGGTATTCTTCTCTGTAAGAACCTGCACAAATAATGATCCTTAAATTAGTTGTGTCAGCTGTTTCAAGTCTCAGGGGCTACTAATATATATAATCGTTAGATTTTCATACCCATATATCCTTTACATACTGGTCCGTGGCTCTGGCAAGAACGTTTTGAGCAGCACGGATGTACGCGTCTCCTGAGTTGAAGGCATCGAACGCCTCTTGGGAGAAACAAGCGTCACGAAGTACGGCCCGGTGACGCCTGTGATCCATGGCGCTCTCCACTTCGGAATTTGTAGCGGATAGTCTATCTGCATCCTCTCTAGGAGGATCATCCGGCGTTCGCCCCGTGTTAGCTTCCGCCTCTATGTCCGGCCCTGGAGCCCGACTGGTGGAGGCGTGATCGGCAACCTCTCCGGATATAGTCCGGCGAGCGTTTTTCCTACTAGGAAACATGGATGTCATTATATTTTAAGAAAGACGACAACCACGGAGCGAGGTTCTGTATCATACCTCTGCGTTGGCGTCTTAGTCCTGACCGCCTTCCTTTTTATCCTACCCGGCTTCAGTGTCCCTTGTTGGCGAGTCACTGCGGGTTCTACATGGCGTCCCGAGGGCCTTCCCTGTAAAACACCATATGTGTACGGTAGGTGAAGTGCAAAAAAGGGGATCCTTCTCAGAAGTTGGGACTCTGGTTTTTCTTACATGCGATGCAGGGAGTAGCCCATGATAGTCGGCTATGATGGCCACCATGGCATCATCGCAGCTCAATTGATGGAATCTCCTGTCAATCAGCTCCACAAATATATCCGGATCCTCTTCGAGTCCAGGATCGAGGGCCCGGTCAGGGTCCTCCGGTTGTGGAGGTGGGTTGTTGACCTCCCTTACGGCTTTTCGCAGTTCCTACCATGAAACGACAAGGTGAGTATTTATGACGAAGAATGCAGGAAGTTTGGGAGTAAAAAGTGACAGCTCACCCAGCTTCGAGGGTTGTACATGGAGAATCTATCCCATGGCTTAATATGGATGAACTCCTCTTCCTCTCCCTTGAACAAATCAGACAGAATTTTTGCTAGAGCAGCAACTGAGTCCGGTCCCTTACGCCTGCAGCGGGTGGCATCATCTTCCCCGTTAAAGCGCCACATGGGGTGCCCTCGATATAGAAGTGGTTGCACCCCCCGCATTATACATATTGACATAACCTCGATTATTGTCAGTCCTGATTGAGCCAACACTTTTATCCGGCCCATCAGGTAAAGGACTTCTCCGTTATCTTCCTCCTGAGGGCTCCATGGGCGCCAGCTTCGGCGTTTCTTCAAAGGGGCATTGTCGAACTCGGGAAGACCCATACGAATAGGATCTGGAAGGGGGACTAAGGGAGTCCTGGATTAGGGGGTCTACGAACAGCCGGACTATATCCTTTGGCCAGACTGTTGGACTATGAAGATACAAGATTGAAGACTTCGTCCCGTGTCCGGATGGGACTCTCCTTGGCGTGGAAGGCAAGCTTGGTAATACGGATATGTAGATCTTCCTTGTAACCGACTTTGTGTAACCCTAGCCCCCTCCGGTGTCTATATAAACCGGAGAGTTTAGTCCGTAGGACGACAACAATCATACCATAGGCTAGCTTCTAGGGTTTAGCTTCTACGATCTTGTGGTAGATCAACTCTTGTAATACTCATATCATCAAGATCAATCAAGAAGGAAGTAGGGTATTACCTCCATCGAGAGGGCCCGAACCTGGGTAAACATCATGTCCCCCGCCTCCTGTTACCATCCGCCTTAGATGCACAGTTGGGACCCCCTACCCGAGATCTGCCAGTTTTGACACCGACATTGGTGCTTTCATTGAGAGTTCCACTGTGCCGTCACCGTAAGGCTTGATGTCTCCTCCGATCATCGGTAACGATGCGGTCCAGGGTGAGGTTTTCCTCCCCAGTTAGATCTTCGTATTCGGCGGCTTCGCACTGCGGGCCAACTCGCTTGGCCATGTGGAGCAGATCGAGAGCTATGCCCCTGGCCATCAGGTCAGGTTCGGAAACTCGAACTACACTGCCGACATCCGCAGAGACTTGATCTTCGATGAATTCGAGCCTATACCAGGTGCGTCGCACGATCATGACGAGCATGATTTAGCTCTGCCGTCGGACAGTATTCGGGAGATCACACCTGCAACTACTCCGGCCTTCAATCCGGAGCAAATTGCGCCATCCGAGGATGGGTGGATAGACCCCGCCATGGAGGCCGCACTCTTAGTGGCGATGGAGCCGGATACTGACTTCACCCCTTACGAGAGTCGTGTTGCCGAACCACTGGATTCATCTCCGGCCACGGACTCCGAGCCGCCTGCATCCGTGGCCATCGAATCCGATTGGGCACCGATCATGGAGTTCACCTCCACGGATATCATTCAGCACTCACCTTTCGGCGATGTGCTAAATTCATTAAGGTCTCTCTCCTTGTCAGGAGAACCTTGGCCGAACTATGTCCGGCTAGAATGGGATGCGGACAATGAAGAAATTCGCTCCCCACCCACCACCCACTTAGTAGCCACTGTCGATGATTTAACCGACATGCTCGACTTCGACTCCGAAGACATCAACGGTATGGACGACGATGCAGGAAACGAACAGGAACCACCGCCCACAGGGCGCTGGATCGCCACCTCATAATATGATATATACATGGTGGACACCCCCAAAGAAGGCAATGGCGACCAGGCAGCAGGGGATGACCCCTCCAAGAAGCAACCCAAGCACCGACGTCAGCGGCGCTGCTCTAAGTCCCGCCATAGCAAAAGTGGTGATACCGGCACAAGAGACAATAATACTCCGGATAGTGTCGAAGACGACAACAATCCCCTCCAGCACGATTTAGAGCGGGAGGGTGAACAAGCTAGCCCTCCAGAGTGGGCAGCAGATAGAGAATCGGAGGAGGACATTACATGCCTCTCTCCGAAGATGAGGTGAGCCTCGGCGGCAAACAATTTATTGTGCCTGAGGATCCCGTCAAGCAGGAGCGCTTCAAGCGCTGGCTTATAGCCACAACAACTAGCTTGAAGAAAAAGCAACAACAGCTTCGAGTTGATCAAGATTTGCTAGCAGCCAGATGGACCTAAGTCCTTGCGACCGAGGAATACGAACTCGAGTGCCCCTCCAAGAGTTACCCAAAGTGCAGGTCGCTACCCTGACTCGAGGAGGAAGCATCGGAACCTACATCACCAGTGTATGATGCGGCTAACCGGCCACCTCATGGCCGAGCCAATGAGGCGTTTCAGCCTGAAGTTCAGCCTGCACCCCGCCGCCACTCAAACAAAAAAACCAAGGCCTAGGGCAACACACGAGACCTGCAAGACGTATTGGAAAGCGGGGCAAAACTTGCAAGGCCGATATACGGGTCACGGGGGCGCGCGCCAATGCGGGACGATGACCGTCACGCCGGATACACTAAAAGTAAATCCGGCCGGGCCGAATACAGCAGACAAGACTCATATGAACTGTGTCGTGCTATAGCCCGGCACAGAGGCGCCGCACACCCCCTATGCTTCACTGATGAAGTTATGGATCACGAATTCCCGGAGGGTTTTAAACCCGTAAATATTGAATCGTATGATGGTACAACAGATCACGCTGTATGGATTGAGGATTTCCTCCTCCACATCCACATGGCTCACGGTGATGATCTTCATGCCATCAAGTACCTCCCACTAAAACTCAAAGGACCAGCTTGGCATTGGCTGAATAGCTTGCTAGCAGACTCCGTCGGTAGTTGGGAGGATTTGGAAGACGCATTCCTTGACAACTTCCAGGGCACTTATGTGCGACCACCGGATGCTGATGACTTGAGCCATATAACTCAGCAGCCAGGGGAATCAGCCAGGCAATTCTGGACACGGTTCCTAACTAAGAAAAACCAAATTGTCGACTGTCCGGATGCAGAGGCCTTAGCGGCATTCAAGCATAACATCCGTGACGAGTGGCTCGCCCGGCACCTCGGCCAGGAGAAGCCGAAGTCTATGGCAGCCCTCATGACACTCATGACCCGCTTTTGCGCGGGCGAGGATAGCTAGCTGGCTCGCAGCAACAACACATCAAGGAATTCAGGCACTTTGGATACCAAAGATGCCAACGGTAGACCACATCATAACAGACACAAGTGCCGCAACAACGGCGATAACGCCGATGATACGGCAGTCAATGCCGGATTCAGAGGCTCTAGATCTGGTCAGCGGAAAAAGCCATTCACAAGAAGTACTCTAGGCCCGTCTAGTTTGGATCGCATACTTGATCGCTCGTGTCAAATCCATGGCACCCCCGATAAGCCAGCCAATCACACCAACAGAGAATGCTGGGTGTTCAAGCAGGGCGACAAGTTGAACGCCGAAAACAAGGACTAGGGGCTGCATATTGATGACGAGGAGGAGCCCCGGCCACCGAACACGGGAGGACAGAAAAGGTTCCCCCCACAAGTGAAGACGGTGAACATGATATACGCAACCCACATTCCCAAGAGGGAACGGAAGCGTGCACTAAGGGACGTCTATGCGATGGAGCCCGTCGCCCCAAAGTTCAACCCATGGTCCTCTTGTCCGATCACCTTCGATCGTAGGGACCACCCCACTAGTATCCGTCATGGCGGATCCACCGCATTTTTCCTAGACCCCATCATCGACGGATTTCACCTCACTCGAGTCCTTATGGACGGCGGCAGCAGCCTGAACCTGCTCTATCAGGATATAGTGCACAAAATGGGTATAGATCCCTCGAGGATCAAACCAAACAAAACCACCTTTAAAGGCGTCATCCGAGGTGTAGAGGCCCATTGCACGGGCTCCCCTCCTCACCTCGGTAAAACTCCGCGGCATCCAGTACACTGCGCGGAAGATCTGCGAATGCTCCTACAGAGCTCCGAACTCGGGTAAGTAAAAGGAAAGTTTCCTTCACATGCTTGCTTTGCATAATGAATGCCTTACCCGCTGCTATCTTCTTCACCGCATCAATCTCCTGGAGGGCCTTGTGGGCTTCAGCCTTGGCGCTCTGTGCGCTTTCGAGCACCTTCGCAAGCTCAGACTCTCGCGTCTTAGAGTCAAGTTCCAAGGACTTGTGTTTTTTGGCGAGAGCCTTGAGCTCTTGCCGCACCTCTCCTACTCGGGCTTCTTGCTTTTCCCGCTCAATGCGCTCCTTGGCCACTTTGTCTTCGGCCTCGGATAGCGCCTTCTTCAGGGTCGCCACCTCGGTTGTGGCCCCTGGCAAATTCATGATGATCCTATTCCTTTACAACCGAATTTCTTTTTAATATATAGGCAAGGTATTTCTTACCTTTGCTCTCCTCGATCTGCCTCTTGGTAAGGCCGAGCTCTTCCTCGAACCGCTCAAGGTCCTGCTTTAGTGCAGCGACCTCCGCAGTACGTGCGGCAGCGGCCAGCAGTGAAGCCTGCATATGCACATAGACATATTCTGATTAGACTCCCAGAGTCATTATTTGATCCTCTATTCGGCCTTTCTTCGCGAACGCCAAACAGAGCATCAGGGGCTACTGTCTATGCGGTAATATTTTCCTATATTTTGATTGCTTACCTGAAAGCCTGTTAGGAGGCTGGCACAAGCTTCGGTTAGTTCGTTTTTGGCTGACTGAACTTTCTCGATCACCGCACTCATGATAGTGCAGTGCTCTTCATCGATGGAAGCGCCGCGAAGCGCTTCCAGCAAGTTGTCCGGTGCCTCTAGATGGACAGAGGCCACCGGCAGCGGCGGCTTACCCCTCTTAACGGGGGATCGCCTGCCGGAGTCCGGAACCACCGAAGGTTCCGGCGCAATGTTCGGCTGGGGGCCGAACTTGGAGCCCGTGGGAGTCTTGCTCCCTTTGCGCCCAGGGTCCGGAAGGTCGGCTCGAGGTGCCCCCAGGACTACCTCCCTTAAGTTCGATGCCTTTTGAGACAACACCTCAATGTTATCCGTAGGGCAAGGGGTGGAGGCAGTCGGAAGTGAATCACTATTCATATCCAATGAGTCTAAAGAACTGTCTGACGAAGATACGTCGAGACGGGCTCGGGACGGGCCGCATAATCATATTCGGCGTAAAGAGAAGCAGTGCAATAAAACATACCATGAATTAATGTGGTATCCGGATACTTACGACTTCGCCATGGGCTTGTCCCTGGGTAACCACTCATCGCCATTGTAGGCGGCCGTCATGGAGCAGTCCGGAAGGAGGGTCCCTCCCTTCTTGGACCCTTCGGCCTCCCCGGTTGGGGCGGCCTTCCTATTCTTGTCTCCCCTGGCTGGGGGGGGGGACTTTCCTCTTCCTCCTCCTCGTTTTCGTGGGAGGAGTGCGCTTTGGAGTTATCAGACGATGAGTCCGATATAACCATGCACTAGAGACCCTTTTGGGTCCCCGTGGCCTTCTTCTTGACCTTCTTCACCGGCACCTCGTAAGGCGCCGGAACCAGCATCTCCGTTAGGAGAGCATCTGCAGGATCTTCGGGCAGGGGGCTGGGTAATCGATCTGCTCCGCTGTCTCTACCCAGTCATGTTAATGGCATGGAAGCTTAGATCCCGCACATGATTAAACTGGGGAAAATAAATATCCTATGAGATATAAAAACTTACCGGATTGGCATGGCACTTTGCGCTGAGTCCGCAGTCCACGGTAAGGGGAGGAGGTACCTTGGCGCCCTTGAACAGCACCTTCCAGACATCCTTGTGCGTCGTGTCGAAGAGGTCTCACAGCGTCTGGTGCTTGGCCGGGTCGAACTCCCACAAATTGAATACCCGTCGTTGACACGGGAGGATCCGGCGAAAGAGCATGACCTGGACCACATTGACGAGCTTGATTTTCTTGCTCATCATGTTCTTGATGCAGGTCTGGAGTCCGGTCAGCTCTACCGGGGAACCCCAGGACAAGCCCTTCTCTTTCCAGGAAGTGAAACGCGTGGGGATTCCGGATCGAAATTCGGGGGCCGCCACCCAGTTGGTGTCGCGCGGCTCGATGATGTAGAACCACCCCGATTGCCACCCCTTTATGGTCTCCACATTGGAGCCTTCGAGCCAGGTGATGTTAGGCATTTTTCCCACCATGGCGCCTCCGCAATCTGCTTGCTGGCTGACCACCACCTTCGGTTTAACATTGAAGGTCTTCAGCCACAGGCCGAAGTGGGGCCTGATGCGGAGGAAGGCCTCTCACACGACGATAAACGCCGAGATGTTGAGGATGAAATTGGGGGCCAGATCATGAAAATCCATCCCGTAGTAGAACATGAGCCCGCGGACAAACAGATGAAGGGGAAATCCCAGTCCACGGACAAAGTGGGTAAGGAAAACTACCCTCTCATGGGGTTCGGGCGTAGGGATGATCTGCCCCGCATCTGGCAGCCGGTGCACAATGTCCGCGGCCAGATATTCTACTTCCCGTAGCTTTGTGATGTTCTCCTACATGATGGAGGAGACCATCCACTTTGTCGGTGTTCTGGGAACGGGGGTCCCCAGACTTGCCTGCCTGCGGCCCGCGGCATGGCTGAGCCACCAGGCCGTACGGCCCATCTTCACCAACAAAGCACCCAAGACCCTCGCGAGGGGCCAAGCCTCACGAGGCGGACGAGGCAAGACCTCCTCTGGAGTGGCGTAGCTAGGCAGGCTCATGAGGAGCGCAGATATCAAGGCGAGGTGAACCTCACAAGGCTCTCGTGACGTGAGCCATGACGATCGACACCAGGCAGGCGCCAGGCGGGCGCCAGCGCGTGCAGCGTCCTTGTTTTCTCTTTAGTGCAAAGGGGGCAAGCGTGGTCGCGGAGTATCGAGGCCTCAAGCAAAGGTTGCCATTTCGGTGCAACAAGACCAAGACCATGGACTGCAATAAAGAGGTCATCGTGGAGCCCAGAACAGCGTCACCACCAGAACTTTGTGCAGGCGAAGACTACTTTTGTCAGGATAGCTTGTACTAGCCATCCCCCTTCAAATTAGCCCGCCATTGTTGGCTCCCTTCCCGCTCGATATTTGGGAAGAGGACCAGGGCTCTATAAATAGGACTAGCCACCATAGTGGATGGGAGGACATATCAGCTAGAGAGACCACCCCCCACACACACAAGCTCACCGAGCTCAAGAACACCTCAAGCTCAGGAGGCTGTTCTACCCTTGTATTGTTCATCAGCCCAAGAGGCAATCCACCACCACCACACTAGAGTAGGGTATTACACCAGAACGGTAGCACGAACCAGTATAAACCCCGTGTCTTTCTGTGTTGTGAGTTCGTCGAGTTCGTCCGCGAGATCCTAGTGAGCTAGAGCATAGATCAGTTGGAGGGAAAGACTTCGCGCGCACCCTAGTGTTTGAACCTTAAGGGTTTGCCGGAACCCCACATCCCGACATTTGGCGCGCTAGGTAGGGGTCCGCCGTAGCTTCCCTTCCATCAGCTCGTAGCTCCGTCGCTTCGTCGTCTCCATGTCAGACGCTCGCCGTGCTCGAGCTGAGCGTCGGGCCGCCCTCGCCGCCTACTTCGCTCAGACGGCTCCCGACGATGGGTCGCCTTGTCGTTCTCCGTCCCCTGCCGCCAACGCTGCCACCGGCCCGGTGGGAAACCAGCAGCAGGCGTCCTCACAACATCCTTCGGTGCGGCAGGACGGCCGCACCGCTACTCCATCACTCACCCCTGCTGGTTCTTCGTCTCACGCGCACCGCGCTCCCATGGAGGCACGGGCCGCGCTCATCGCGGCGAACGAGCTCCTGTGTTACCGCCCTGTCGACGACGTCTATGAGGAGTGGCTCGACCGCGTCGCCGAGCTCGTCCGTGCCGTGGAGGGCTCTCTGGCGCCGTCCCACTCTCTGCCTCCCCCTCAGCAGACCGCGGGCGACGGGGCTCATGGCGTGCCTCCACCGCCTCAACCCCAAGACGGTGCCTTGGCGCCAAGGCGCTCGCCTCCGCGGCGTGATCCACCGCGCTCGGTGCCCGCGCGTGAAGAAAGGAGCTGCCAAGAAATCCCGCGGTCGCGAGAAGCTACACCAGCGCTCCCTGCGCCACCTCGTCAAGACCGCACGCCGCCTAAAGTGGCACAGCGCGGACCTCGCCAAGACCAAGCTCCACCTCCGAAGCGGGCCCTGGCAACCACGGCAGGCTGCCGCGCCTTCACCCCTGAGCTACGTAGTGTTGCCTGGCCAGGCAAGTTCAAGCCAGATCTGCCTCCTCGGTATGACGGCACCGCCGACCCCGCAGATTTCCTGCGGATCTATGAGTTGAGCATCGAAGCGGCCAACGGCGATGAAAAAGTCATGGCGAACTGGTTTCCCATGGCTCTCAAGGATGGGGCCGCTCCTGGCTCCTGAACCTGCAGCACAGCTCGATCTCCTCCTGGGAGAGATGCGCGACCGCTTCGTCACCAACTTCCAGTGCACTCGTGACCGCCCATCGGTCACGGGAGACCTACGCCACATCAAGCAACAGCCAGGAGAGACCCTCCAGAAGTACATCCAGCGCTTCAACAGCACTCGCCTCAAGATCCCCAAGGTCACGGATGAGGCCATCATCTCCGCGTTTTCCGACGGCGTCTGCGATGTCAAGATGAAGGAAGAGCTGGCTATCCATGAGGAGCTTTGCACATCTCAGGAGCTATTCAACCTGGCGACCAAGTGCGCAAGAGCTGAGGAGGGGCGCCTCTCTCTCCTTGAGCTTCCGGCTACAGGGGTGGAGGAGAAGAAGGCCAAGGCCAAGGACGTGAAGTGCAAAAAGGCAGTAATGCTCGCAGCGGAGCCCGACACCAAGCGAGGCAGAGATCAGCCCGAGTCATCCAAGAACGGTCGCCCATTCTGTGCCTTCCACAACCTGAACACCCATAACACCAGCGACTGTCAGGAGCTCAGAGCCATTCGGGAAGGACTCTTCGGTCGATGCCCCGAGCGCAACGACCGGGGCTACGGCCGCGGAGGCGGACGTTGGGACGACCGTGGCCCGCGCCAGGAGTGGCGTGATCGGCCTCGTGAGGACCGCTGGCAAGACCAACCTCGCGAGGGCGCCTGGAGGGACCCGCCTCTTGAGGATCGCCCCCAGGGCAATGCTGGTCTTCCCCCGTTGCCGCCGCCAAGGAGGAACGACCACCACCACCAGGACGAGGGGGCTGGGAGCTTCCAGGAGCCGCGTGCGGTCGCTTGCATCTTGGGCGGCGCTCAGGCCCCAGCCTCTCAGCGCATCTTCAAATAGTTCGCTCGCGAGGTGAACGCGGCGCTCCCCAAGCTCGAGGCCACGCGCCCGCTCTGGTGGTCCCAATGCGCATCACCTTCAGCTCGGGCGACCAGCTCAAGTGTGCAGCCACCGCTGGCACACTCCCTATGTTGTGCTCCCCATTCATCAGCAATGTGCAAGTCACCAAGACTCTCATCGACGGCGGCGCAGGGCTCAACGTCCTATCCGCCGACACGTTCGACAACCTCCGAGTGCCCTATGAGCAGCTCCAGCCAACCAAGCCTTTCTCAGGAGTGACTGACGGTCCCACCACACCAATAGGGCAAGTCCGCCTGCCTGTCACCTTCGGGGAGCGCAAGAATTATCGCACCGAGCTCATCGACTTCGACGTCGTGCACATCCGCCTGCCGTACAATTCCATCCTCGGGTATCCAGCCCTTGCCAAGTTCATGGCAGTCACTCACCATGGCTACAACGTTCTCAAGATGCCAGGAAGCGGCGGGATCATCACGGTCCCATGTGAAGAAAGGGATGCGGTGTGCTCCCTTGAGCGTGCCTTCTACGCCGCGGCAATCGACAACCCAGACAGCAGAAGTGAAGGCCCTCCGGAGACCATCCCTAAGAAGAAGCTACTGCGCCGAGCAGGACCCCAAGAAGATGGCGTCGCATCAGGAGCCTCGTCAGGATCAGTGCCCGCTCCAGGGGCACCTCCCTCCACCGCATAGGAAGGCGCGCTCAGTGCCCTCCTCAGGCAAGGCTCGGGGGCTCTCTTCTGGAGGGCCTCAGACCTTGCCAATCTCACGAGGGAGGCGCTCGGGCACCACTTGGAAGCGTGCTTCACAGCACGTGTTCCTCAGGAGAGCATGGGACAAGGGATGCCCACCACCTAGGAGTTGATCACCAAGACCATCCAAGAGCTACAAGACGCAAGAGCCATGCGTGGCGACAGCCGCTCACAGAGTGTGGCTCACCACCCAGGCGAGGGTGCTGAGTTGCGCGCCTGCGTCGACATCCCAGGGCTCAACAGGGCCGCATCTCAGGAACGCTTCTGGCCATCACATGTGGGCCGTTGTGAGGGTCCACCACACAGCTTCGTTCGCATGCCCTTCGGCTTGCCAAGCGTGGCGTCGGCCCATCAGCGCAATGTGCGGCAAGTCCTGGCAGCTCAAGAGGCCATGTTCCACGCCATTCGGGAGGAGATGATGACAGTCTTCAGGAAACATCCTGAGCTCCCAGAGCCTCCCGAGGCTCAGGGTCCCGGTGGCTCATGAGGAGTCATTCCTTCAAGCGAGGCTTCAGCTGCACCAGCTCTACTTCGTCTACAGAACCAGGTGATATCTTCTAAGTTCATTTAAGCTGGGAGCGCCCCTCGGGCTGCACTATTCCCAGGCCACGTGGGTCCGTCCATGTGGCATGTATCCCTTCTGCTTATGTCTCTATCTTACCTTGTTGGGGGCGTCCCTCGGGCTGCATCATCCCCACGCCGCTCGGGCCAGACCTAGTGGCATCTATCTTCCTGCATTCATCCCAGTCGATCTGCTCTTCATGCTTAACTTGCCAACTGCTATCACCTGTTTGATCACCGCCCGCCACGGGTCTGTTCGCCCCATGCAATTTGCTTGCACGTTAAAAGGGGGGCTCATGGGCATCGCGACTCAGGAGCTCTTACTGGCTCTCCAACCCTCACCCCCTGGCCTTGACCACGGCATCGCGACCTGGCATACCAGCGGCGGCTGAGCTCGCTCGAGGGCCGGGACCTGAGGACGTAGAGTGCTAGCATCTAACCGCCTTGCAGGGACATACAGTCACCAAGACTCAAGACCAGGCGCAACCCGCCTTGAGGTAGGGCCTCGTGAGTCCTGCGTTGGCTCACGAGTGCCCAGATATACCTCGCAGCCCTGCCGTGCAAGCCACGTGTCAAGGCGGGGCTGTACACGCCCCGGGGGCTCCTCCCGGAGGGGGACCCCATCCCACGCCCAAGTGGAAGCTCCATGCTCTGCGCTGGCTATCGAAACTGCCGAGGAGCGGCTATGCCCGTGCATAAGCGGAAGCAGTATGCTCCGCGCTAGTGATAAACAACTAAGGGCGACCCCACGGTCGTACCAACCTTAGGGAGCCCAGAGCTCAGCGCCCAGCCTCACCCCGACGCCTCCTCTCGGGAGTCGCGCAAGGGGGCTGGGCACGGGGGCTGCGCTCGGGTCACGCCCAAGCGCACGCCACCCAACCAGGTCCCCTGGACCTGGGCGTCGTGCGCCCCTCCCAAGGCCTCGGCGAGGGAAGGTATGGAAATTGTTTGAACGTCAAGGGGGACTCCTGAGCATCACGACTCAGGAGCCTAACTGGTCACGTAGGCCCTCACTCCTTGGTCCGTCCCGGTCTCCGGTCGACCCAATGGTGGTTGAGGTATGCGCGGGGCCGGGCTCTGTCGACATAGAACATTAATCTATCCTCACGAACTCTCCCTATATGTTGTTCGCACATCAAGGGGGACTCCTGAGCATCGCGACTCAGGAGCCTAATTGGTCACGTAGCCCCTCGCTCCTTGGACCGTCCTGGTCTCCGGTCGGCCCAATGGCGGTTGAGGTATGCGCGGGGCCGGGCTCTGCCGACGCAGAACAAAGCAAATAGGAAGGAAAACGCAAAATCTCGAAGCAATATTACAAGCACATTGTTCCCACAATATCAAATGAAAAGTCTAAACGCCTCCACGAGGCCTGATGTATGTCGTAGGAATGGAACGAGAAGAATAGCCGCAGGTCACCCCTGGATGTCGCTGTCGCCTGCGGAAGGTGCTTCCCCACGGGCGACGATGTGCTCACCTTCACCACCAGCCGCAGGATCCGCGCCATCGCCGGACAGAGGATCGGAGACAAAGCCGCGGAACTTCCCCATCAAAGCCTCCACTTGACCTTGAATAGCTGCGGCGACGGCTTTACAGAGGTCTTCAGCTACAGGCTCCAGTAGCTCGTCAAGGCGGGCATTGGGGCCGCGGAGGTGCAGATGGCTGAAGACGCGAGTCAGTGCAGCCGCGGACAGAGCATGAGCTTCTACCTCCGCCATGGGACCAAGGCCCTCAATGACCTCCTCAAGCGCCTTCACCACGAGAGGAAGCAGCTGGGCGGGACCGTCCTCCTCAGTGTCCAGCGGCTTCTCCAGGCCACGCTCGTAGAGCATCCTTAGCGCCTCGCGAGATCTCTTCTCGAGATCGGCGAAGGCCACACGGTGTTCGGCCAGGACCCGTGCCTTGGTGTTGAGATCGGCCTCCTTCACCCCCATCTTCTGCTCCAGATCCTCCAACCGGTTGCGCTCAGCAACCTGCTTCTTCCCCAGCTCCGCCAGCTCAGCATCACGGTTCTTGACGGCTTCCTCCCGTGCCTTCATCTCCTTCTCCTCTGCTTGGCGGTGGCGTGCCTCTTCGGCGTGCTTGTCACGCAAGCTCTGCAGCTCGCCCTCCAGCGCTTGGCAGCAGTCACGGGTGGCCTTGGCTTCCTTCAGTGCCGCCTCACGATCGGCGGCAGCACCGACGGCTCCTTGCTTCTCTCTCTCGGAAGCCGCAATAGCCTGGCCCAGCGCCGCACGTACTGCCAGGTCAGAATGAAGCCAGCCGGAGGCCAACTCCAGACGCCAGGCCACCAGGCGTGGGTCAGCGCTCAGGAGATCCGCCTGTAGTTGGGTCATCTCTGAAAGGGCACGCTCCAAGACGACAGCAGGAGCGGAAGAACCAAGGAGTGGAGGTGCAGCAGTAGGAGGAAGCGACATCATCACCAGGGCTTCGGAGACCGCGGGTTCCGGAGCAGCTGGGACCTCATCAGCCGCGCCAAGTACCGGCACCTCCGGAGCCAGTGGGGCCATGGGGGCTGACTCCATGCGGCGGAGCTCCTCTTGGCCCCGCGAAGACGACCGGGCTGGGGAGGCACGAACGATGTTGCCTCCTTGCTCTGCAGAGGGAGGCACAGCTGCCTTACCGTCCTTCCTCTTCTTCGCCCAAGATGTCGGCCTGATCAACCAAAGGCGAGCATCAGAAAAAAACAAGCACTCGCACGGACCAAGCAAAGTCCGAAACACCTACCGGTCCACCGCAAGGTATTCCACCTTTCACTTGTGAAGCTTGAGGCCCGACAGCATCGGGACCTGAGGGGCAGGTGCTCGGGCTCCGGTGGCGCTATGCGGTGCGGAGGCAGAACTGGATCCAGCCCCAGGAGGCGTTGGGGTGGAGGCGGCACCACGGTCCACCAGCACGACCTACCCTTCGTCGGGACGAGGGGTTGCTCCTTCCCTCCTTGGTGGGTGTCGGCCTCGGCATCATCAGGAAGGGCGCGGAGGATCTCAGCCTTGCTCGGAGGGGAGGTCTCCTCCACCTCTTACGGGGTCTCCTCAGAGTCCGCCTCCTCCTCCCCCTCTCCGCGGGACTTGCCAGAAGACACCTCCACCGGCTTCTGCACCGAAGGAGCTCCCGAAAGCACCGGCGGCACCAGCCCGCGCGCATCAAAAGTCGGCCTAGAGGCGATGAATTCCTCCCGGTCCCTGTGTTGGAACAGGGGAATGAAGGCGCTAGGCGGGTACTCCTGGTTGTCTCGAACTATGAGGCGCGGGACAGTGTCCAGTTCGTCGTCGGGTAGGTCCCCCGGCCTCAGGCGGGCCTTGTTTTCCCCTCCTTCAAGCTGCCAGAAGGGGCGCGCGTGCCTGGAGTGGGGCGACCCGCAGCGTCAAGAACTCCCTCAGGAGCATCGCTCCAGTTATTTTGTCCGCCCTCGCATTGCCCGGCTTCAGGTCGGTCATCATCTGCTCCAACACCGATGATGCCCGCTCATCGACAAGCTCCACCCTGGGCCACTCTTTGCCTTGCCGAGGCGCCTCCGTCGACAACACCAGGCGTGGATGGGCGAGCTTGGCGTCCACCATGACCCATTTGGATCGAATGTTGTCGGCCCTCTTCCCGGTGCTAGAGATCGAGTTGGCCTTGCCGGGCGCAAAGAAGTTGGCGCATCCAGAGATGTGACCCTCGCTGACACGGAGGAACAAGAAGTGGCGCAAGAGCGCCACGGACGGCATCACGCCCAGGTACGCCTCACAGTAGTAAGCGAAGATGGACAGGAGGAGGACAGAGTTGGGGTGGAGATGCAACACTTGTAGCCCATAGTGGTCGAGGACTTCATAGAAGAAATCAGAGAAGGGAGGAACCAACCCGACGGCAACGCTGCTCGAAAATAAGGGGAAGAGGGTGCTCCCCTGAGGCTCCGGCTCATCGGAGGCAAGCCGGAGCTCCGTCTTCCCCCACTCGTTGCTCTCTCCCGCCGTCAGCAGGCGCACGAAGGCAAGGCTCTTCTCCGTGACGGTGGGCGCCTCAAGAGCGGGCTCGTACCAAGCCAGGGACGAGGAGGTCTTGACCTTGAGCGGCGCCATGGGCGGCAGATGCAGAGCGAGGCCGGAGCAGATCTACAGGTGCGCCGGCAAAGTGCAAGAAAGGGGATCTGGAGCGAGGCAAGGAAGAAGTTATGAAGGCAAGTGCCGCCTGTGCCAACCTTTTTGTCAGGTCAAGCAGTTGCCTAAACAACGTGGGGAAGCAGGGACGCCCACGTCCAATCAACTGCCATGCGTCAACCGAGGCCGCTGGCTTTTTAGGGCCCGCGGTGCTCCTAACTTGACCGTTGGCTTCGCCGCGAAGCCAAGCCCGAGCGCACCTTGGGCCCGGGGGCTACTGTCGGCGTTCTGGGAATGGGGGTCCCCAGACTTTCCTGCCTGCGGCCCGCGGCGTGGCTGAGCCAGCAGGCCGTACGGACCATCTTCACCAACAAAGCACCCAAGACCCTCGCAAGGCGGACGACGCAAGACCTCCTCTGGAGTGGCCTAGCTAGGCAGGCTCACGAGGTGCGGAGATATCAAGGCGAGGCAAACCTCACGAGGCTCTCGTGACGTGAGCCATGACGATCGACACCAGGCAGGCGCCAGCACGCGCAGCGTCCTTGTTCCCTCTTTGGTGCAAAGGGGGAAAGCGCAGCCGCGGAGTACCGAGGCCTTAGGCAAAGGTTTTCATTTCGGTGCAACAAGACCAAGACCATGGACTGCAAGACGGAGGTCATTGTGGAGCCCAGAACAGCGTCACCACCAGAACTTTGTGCAGGCGAAGACTACTTTTGTCAGGATAGCTTGTACTAGCTGTCCCCCTTCAAATTAGCCCGCCATTGTTGGCTCCCTTCCCAGTCGATATTTTGGAAGAGGACCAGGGCCTCTATAAATAGGACTAGCCACCATAGTGGATGGGAGGACATCTCAGCTAGAGAGACCAACCCCCACACACACAAGCTCACCGAGCTCAAGAACACCTCAACCTCAGGAGGTTGTTCTTGCCTTGTATTGTTCATCAGCCCAAGAGGCAATCCACCACCACCACACTGGAGTAGGATATTACACCACAACGGTGGCCCGAACTAGTATAAACCCCGTGTCTTTCTGTGTTGTGAGTTCGTCCGCTAGATCCTAGTGAGCTAGAGCGTAGATCGGTTGGAGGGAAAGACTTCGTGCGCACCCCAGTGTTCGAACCTTAAGGGTTTGCCAGAACCCCACATCCCGACACACTTGCCTCCCGCTCCAAACGTGCTTGGAGTGGTTTAAGGAGAAAGACGCGAACTTGGGCGTTGGAGCTCGAGTGTGCGAGAATGGATAAGCAAGGAAGAAGAAGGCGTGGGTAAAAAGGGCGAATCTTTGTCCCTTTATAAGGGCGGAAGAGGTGATGCGCCTCCCCACTTACCTGGCAAAATCTCTTATTCCCCGAACACTGTAATTGATGGCGCGGTTGGGTTACCCATACCCGTATTGATGGGAATCCCGTGATAAGGGGACACGATCTCTGCTTCGACAAGACGTGTCAAGAAAACCGCCTCGCAATATGTGCAGTGTTGGTTGAGAAAAACGGTTCGAATAATGACCGGGCCATGGCATGATGTCATGTTGCTAAACGTGTCAGCAGATTAGATTTGTGGAAATATTATTCTCTCTACGGTGGTATGTGGAACTTGTTTTGCAGAGCCGGACACTATCCTTGTGTTCAAAATCTTCTATGGAGTATTCACAGGAAGAACCCGCCTTGCAATGCCGAAGACAAATCTGTGCACCGGACTCATCATCATTGAAGCCTGGTTCAGGGGCTACTGAGGGAGTCCTGGATTAGGGGGTCTCCGGACAGCCGGACTATATCCTTTGGCCGGACTGTTGGACTATGAAGATACAAGATTGAAGACTTCGTCCCATGTCCGGATGGGACTCTCCTTGGCGTGGAAGGCAAGCTTGGCAATATGGATATGTAGATCTTCTTCCTTGTAACCGACTCTGTGTAACCCTAGCCCCCTCCGGTTTCTATATAAACCAGAGGGTTTAGTCCATAGGATGACAACAATCATACCATAGGCTAGCTTCTAGGGTTTAGCCTCTACGATCTCGTGGTAGATCAACTCTTGTAATACTCATATCATCAAGATCAATCAAGCATGAAGTAGGGTATTACCTCCATCAAGAGGGCCTGAACCTGGGTAAACATCGTGTCCCCCGCCTCCTGTTACCATCCGCCTTAGACGCACAGTTCGGGACCCCCTACCTGAGATCCGCCGGTTTTGACACCGATAGGACGTCCTCCATGTAAAACCACTCCGAAGGCCAGTCTTCGGACGTCTTCTTCGGGGTACCGGACAGGTATTCAGTCCCGGCGATGCGCCATATTTCGGCTCCGGCCACTTGATATATTGACCCCTTTTGTGTGCGAGGCACAAGGCAGAATAGCCTCTTCCACAGCTCGAAATGAGCTTCACAGCCCAGAAACAGCGCACAAAGGGCAACATAACCAGTGATGTGTAATATGGAAGCGGGGGTGAAATTATGCAACTGGAGGCCATAAAACTCCAGGAGCCCGCGGAGGAATGGATGGATCGGTAATCCAAGTCCCCTTAGTAAATAAGGGACAAGGCATACCCGCTCCCCCTTGGAGGTATTGGAAGATCTCCGCTTGCTCCCCGCCATTATAGGTGGCGAGCCCGGCTCAAACGGGGACCACATACGCTGGAGGGAGAAATCCCTGGGTCTGTAACTCTACTACTTGGCTGTGCGGGATAGAACACTTCTCCCAGTCACCGGGCTTAGGGCTACGGGAGCGGGAGGAGGAGCTGCGATGGCCGGCCATGTTGGAATGGATTTTTCCGAGCGCGCTCTGATGGATACTCGCCGTGGGAGGATGGTGTGGTCTGGATCTAAGAATCTCCGTCTCTTTAATAGACAGTTTACTTACATGGCTAGGGTGGCGAATGTAAAAATGCCCTGGCTCCTCGCATTCGCTCGACATGTGGAAGATAGCCCTTATTGGGCGCGGAAGCCAAGAAGTGCAACATTTATGGGGAGCCGAACACTACTCAGCAGATATTCAGAATTTGGAGAAGAACCCGCCTGGCAATGCCGAAGACAAATCTGCACGCCGGACTCATCGTCATTGAAGCCTGGTTCAGGGGCTACTGAGGGAGTCCTGGATTAGGGGGTCTCCGGACAGCCGGACTATATCCTTTGGCCGGACTGTTGGACTATGAAGATACAAGATTGAAGACTTCATCCCGTGTCCGGATGGGACTCTCCTTGGCGTGGAAGGCAAGCTTGGCGTGGAAGGCAAGCTTGGCAATTCGGGACCCCCTACTCGAGATCCACCGGTTTTGACACCGACAACCATACTTACTTTCATAGTTGTTTCATTATGTAGCATCACTGCACATGTGAGCCTCGTTATCGTCCATTTGGTGGACACTATAAGATCTGTATGGACTCTTACATAAATTTAGAATCAACCCAATGCTTTTGAAGAGGTTTAGCTCTGCAGTCCTCTTATAAGGACTGAACGTCGCCTATCACTGTACTTACCCCTATTGAGGGATTGGTGCAGAAGCGTAGCCCATTGCTCTTGTCAGTACATTTTGTCCTGTAACACTTCTACTTCCAGGGATTGGTAGTTGATTATGTAGCATCAATCTGCATCTTATCTTCATTATCCTCTATCCCTTCCAGTATTATCATATCTATAATTACTCTCTACAAAATGTAGAGTACAGGCAATGCTTATGAAGAAGATTATGTGCTGAAATTCTTGAGTTATCCTTCCCTTGACATGGAGAAGAGCATTATAAAGCCAGTGTTAACTGTTAATGTAAGTCTGTCCTTCTAAAGCCTTTATCCTCAACTTCTGTTTAATTTGCTCATACTCCCTATTGTTTACTACTGTTTAGTTTGCTATTTCTATCAAAATGCATGTTCGCAACAACCGTAAGTTCCAAGTTTTACTTGTAAAAACAAATTCCTTATTCATACCATGCACATTACTCAATACTCCCTATATGTATGCTTGTTTTGTGGATCTAATCCAGTGTGTGGTGAAGCAGCCCACGTTTGCACCTTGTCATCTCCTGTTTATCTTACTGATGTGGCTGATGATATGAACAACATGCCATACACATTAACCAAAATAGATACAATGATTGTCTTTACCCTTCATCTATGCTTGTTATGTTCACATGGTAATCCAGTAGTGTGGTGAACCTCCCCGCATTATGAACAATGCCAAATTATGCTATTGATATTTTGAACTTACTCTTTATTTTCTAATTTGAAATTGGATGGAATTGAGCACACAGTTATCATATTTTTTATACACGTGCAAACCTTGTCATCTCTCTGCTTGTTTCAGGGTGATATACCTGATGGCATGCTGCTACCTCTTGAGCACTTGCGTTGGTTTTCCCTTGAAGAGGAAAGGGTGATGCAGCAGAGTAGCGTAAGTATTTCCCTCAGTTTTTGAGAACCAAGGTATCAATCCAGTAGGAGGCCAAGCACGAGTCCCTCGTACCTACACAAACAAATAAATCCTCGCAACCAACGTGATAAGGGGTTGTCAATCCCTACACGGTCACTTATGAGAGTGAGATCTGATAGATATGATAAGATAATATTTTTGGTATTTTTATGATAAAGATGCAAAGTAAAGTAAAAGGCAATAGAAATAACTAAGTATTGGAGGATTAATATGATGGAAGATAGACCCGGAGGCCATAGGTTTCACTAGTGGATTCTCTCGAGAGCATAAGTATTCACGGTGAGTAAACAAATTACTGTTGATCAATTGACAGAATTGAGCATAGTTATGAGAATATCTAGGTATGATCATGTATATAGGCATCATATCCGAAACAAGTAGACCGACTCATGCCTGCATCTACTACTATTACTCCACACATCGACCGCTATCCAGCGTGCATCTAGAGTATTAAGTTCAAGAGAACAGAGTAACGCTTTAAGCAAGATGACATGATGTACAGGGATAAACTCATGCAATATGATATAAACCCCATCTTGATATCCTCGATGGCAACAATACAATACATGCCTTGCTGCCCCTTCTGTCACTGGGAAAGGACACCGCAAGATCGAACCCAAAGCTAAGCACTTCTCCCATGGCAAGAACTGCCAATCTAGTTGGCCAAACCAAACGGATAATTCGAAGAGACTTGCAAAGATAACCAATCATACATAAAAGAATTTAGAGAAGATTCAAATATTGTTCATAGATAAACTTCATCATAAAACCACAATTCATCGGTCTCAACAAACACACCGCAAAAGAAGATTACATCGAACAGATCTCCACAAGAGAGGGGGAGAACTTTGTATTGAGATCCAAAAAGAGAGAAGAATCCATCTAGCTAATAACTATGGACCCGTAGGTCTGAGGTAAACTACTCACACTTCATCGGAAGGGCTATGGTGTTGATGTAGAAGCCCTCCGTGATCGATGCCCCCTCCGGCGGAGCTCTAGAACAGGCCCCAAGATGGGATCTCGTGGATACAGAAAGTTACGGCGGTGGAATTAGGATTTTGGCTCCGTATCTGGTAGTTTGGGGTACGTTGGTATATATAGGAGGAAGGAGTACGTCGGTGGAGCAACAGGGGGCCCACAAGGGTGGAGGGCGCGCCCAGGGGGATAGGCGCCCCCCTACCTCGTGGCCTCCTGGTTGATGTCTTGACACAGGGTCCAAGTCCTCTGGATCATGTTCGTTCCGAAAATCACGTTCCCAAAGGTTTGATTCCATTTGGACTCTGTTTAATATTCTTTTTCTGCAAAACCCTAAAATAGGCAAAAAAAATAGCAATTCTAGGTTGGGCCTCCGGTTAATAGGTTAGTCCCAAAAAAATATAAAAGTGTATAATAAAGCCCAATAATGTCCAAAACATAATATAATATAGCATGGAACAATCAAAAATTATAGATACGTTGGAGACGTATCACATGCACAAGTTTGCTGAAGGTTGTGAGACAAACCTAACATATATTGCAGCAAAGAGGCAAAACATCTTGAAGATAGCAAGACAACCCCAAAGTCTTGTCTTGATGCAGTGTTCAAGTTACTTAAGACTAGCAGCCAAACAAGCTCACAGAATTCGCTGTATGAATCAGTTCGACTTCTTTAGTCCCAAGTTCTAGCAGAAAGGCATTCTTCAACTCAACTTCGACTTGAACTCCTATCTCTAAGAAAGATTGCGGAGAACACCAATGAGAACCTCATTGCTAAACAGCTACACCTGGAAGCTATGACCGACATGCTAGGCCGGTCTCACAGCCTTGCTCAGCAGCTTGCGCGGCAGTTCCTTCTTGAACTGTCTTGGAAGTGGTCTTGATTCAGTATTATTTTATTACGCTGCAATGGTGCCCAGTTTTTGTACTCTGCTTCTTCATTGCGCTTTATGATCACTGGTGGCGAACTTCGATGCCAAGTGGATGTAATACACCATAAATCCTTTATTGTATAGTGTAGGTTTATTCTAAGTTACTATGTCGTAATTTCTTTATTGTATAGAGTAGGTTTGTTCTTAATTCCTACTATTTAATGCCATCATTCAGTATCAGAAAAAAATCTGATGTAGTCGACCGGGCCGAAACATTCGCCTGTAACGGGCCTGGTTTTTAGCGGGCCATAATTGGGCTGGCCTGCATCTTTCTTGGGCCCAAATGGCCATTGGGGCCTTCACACTTTAGGCCAGGCCCACAACTTACTCTGGCCTATATTCGGCCCAAATTTTAGTTGGGCCTTTTGTGGACCCAGCGCTTAGTTTGGCCCATGTAGCGTTGGGCCATTAACAAGCTGAATATTCTGCTGGCCTGTTACGGCCCAGAAGAAACCATGGGCCTTTAGCAGGCCAAAATTCATGTTGGGCCTCAATTTTCACTAGTCGTTGACGGGCCTTCAGCAGGCTAAAATGTAGACCGGGCCTTTTTTGGCCCAGTTATATGATGGGTCGTTACCAGGCCGAAACATATCTCGGGCCTTAGTTGGCCCACTAATATCATGGGCCTTTAAGAGGCCGTAAGCTTAGTACAGGCATCAATGAGCCGAATTATACGACAGGCCTTTAACAGGCCCAAAGTCACGTTAGGTTGAACTGTTGCCACCTTTATCACGGGCCATTAGTGGGCTGGATGTCGCGTCGGACCATATATGGCCCATGGGCAGCACGGGACATTCCCTGGCCAAAAGACACATCGGGCTGAAATGGGCCCATGTCTACATCAGGACTCTAACAGGCCAAAAGTCACTGGGCCATAATTGGGCCCAAATATTTGGTGAACAATTAACGGGCCAGATCTGGCTTCGGGCCATAAATGGGCCTTTATTAAACAGGTCGTTATTGGGCTGGCCCACTAGTACTTGAGTAAGTACTATGGGCCTTTGACTGGGCCAGCCTTTTTAACCTATATGGGCCTCCGTTAGGCCCTGCTGTCGGTGTCAAAACCAGCGGATCTCAGGTACGGGGTCCCGAACTGTGCGTCTAAGGTCGATGGTAACAGGAGACAGGGGACACGATGTTTACCCACGTTTGGGCCCTCTCCATGGAGGTAATACCCTACGTCCTGCTTGATTGATATTGATGAATATGAGTATTACAAGAGTTGATCTACCTCGAGATCGTAATGGCTAAACCCTAGAGGTCTAGCTTGTATGGCTATGGTAATGAATATCTCTCCCCTCCGGACTAAGTCCTCCGGTTTATATAGACACCGGGAGGATCTAGGGTTACACAAGGTCGGTTACAAAGAAAGGAATCTACATATTTGGTCGCCAAGCTTGCCTTCCACGCCAAGGAGAGTCCCATCCAGACACGGGTGCAGTCTTCGGTCTTCGTATCTTCACAGCCCATCAGTCCGGCCCATAGAAAATAAGCCGGACGCCCAAGGACCCCTTAGTCCAGGACCCCCTCAGTAGCCCCCAAACCAATCTTCAATGGCGAGGTATTCGGTGCATAGATTGTCTTCGGCATTGCAATGCGGGTTCCTCCACCAATGACCTTCAAGCAGTGTATTCAGCCTTCCATTCAATGGTTGTACCCTTTGGCTTATGTGTATCAACAACTTCAGCTTCCACGTGTCAAGCGGATGCGAGAGGTCATGACGTTTTTGCACATAACACCCCGGCCGCGTGAGGGACAACGTCTATTTAACGAGACTTGATCCTAGATCCATTCAACCATCTCGCAGAGAAAATCCCCGAAGGTTGCCAGGAAAGAACATGTCTAGCGTTCCCAGCTCCTCCTCCCGTCCCTGCGGCCCAGAGAGAGGCGAGTGGGAGAGGTGCTCCGTATCCCATGATTAGCTGGTGAAGCTGCAAACGCATGGGTTTCTCCCCCCTGCGGATCTGGTCCCTGTTCGAGCAGGGTTAGCCTCCCTTGACGGCAAAACCCAGGCAGAGGATTTCCCCAATCCCTCCGGGGGAACGAGTGTGTTTCGTCCCCTATCTGCTAAGGGGCATAGGATTTCCAATTCATCCATTCCTCCGAGGGCTTCTGGAATATTATGGCCTCCAGCTGCATAACGTTACTCCAGCCTCCATCCTGCACATTGCGGGTTATGTCGCTTTATGCGAACTATTCCTGGGTTGTGAGGCCCATTTTGAACTGTGGAGAAAGTTATTCTGCCTTGTACCGCATAACCATGAGGGATTGATATTTGAAGTGGGCAGAGCCGAAATATAGCGCATTGCCGAGACCGGATACCTATCCGGCACGCCAAAGAAGGCATTTGAAGAGTGGAATTCAGAGTGGTTCTACATCGAGGACGTCATACTCCCAGACCCAGCCCGGAGGGGTCTTCCTGAGTTCACAAGTGTTCCCTTGAAGAAATGTCACAGCTGGCGCCCTCGGAGCCTCGAGGAGGAAGATAGTGCGGAGGTTTGCCAACTCTTGAGCAAGATAAGGATGCTTGCCTAGTCCGGATACACGATGGTTGAAGTAATGGCGACCTCCATAGTGCGGGGGGTCCAACCACTCCAATAGAGAGGACTTCCCATGTGGCACTATAATGGGGAAGATGACGCCTCCCGCTGCGGCAGGAAGGGTCCAGACACCCCTGCCACCCTGGCCAAAATATTGGCCGAACTGTTCAAAGGGGAGGAAGAGGAATTCCTGCGCATCAAGCACACGGAAGGATATTCCATGTATAGTCCTCCTAGCTGGATAAGTTCCCAACTCCTCAGCTCTACTCATTCTACTCCCTGAGCTATGTTCAACGAACACTAACCCATCCATTTACAACAGCACTGGCGAAAGATTTCTGAGGGGCTTTACAGGCCTGCCCCGCAGCCCGAGGGTCACAATCGAGACCTCGACCCCGGATTCCAAGAGGATCCGGATATATTCATGGTGCTCGTGAATGGGGTGTTTTACCAAACGAGCTATGACGGCACAGAAGTGGCTATCATCGCCGATTATCCCGGTCTTCTCCCCACTTCACGCGTAAGTAATCCAGAGATATTTCATCCAAAAAAGTTTTCTCATACTGCCTCACCCACCGCACTGTCCTGTGCTTGAAAGGGGAGGTGCCCAGTGCGTCATGCTGCCCCAGGGGCATCTTCGAAGAGAGTGGCTCCCACGCTGGGCAAGCCTTCGAAGAGGAAGGAAAATAAAGATATGACCGAGCCTTCATCAAAGAGGTATGGATTTGCAAATATGCACCTTGGCAGTCACATCCAACTATGACCTTTATGTTTATCCCATATCAGGAAAAAAGTGTGTCGGACTATATCCGGGGGTCCGGCTGGTCATACTTCCCACGGCCAGGATCCAGATCCTGCCGTAAAGACGGGGGCTGATGCGGGGGTAACGCTGGACTGTCCCCCAGCCGAGGATTCGGAGGATGTATCTGTCACTAACTCGGAAGTGGAGAGCGCCATGAATCATCGGCGCCGCAAGGCCGTTTTACAAGACCCCGGCTTTTCAAAAGAAGCATTTAACGCCTTTAGCTCGGCTGATGCATACATTCGAGCTGCTCGAGATGGGCTTAACAGAGCCACAAGGCAGCATTTAAAAGATGTGCGGGTAAGTTTGCTTTGTCTGACTATGATAACCATATGCCAGTAGCCCCCGAGACTTGAAGCAGTTGGTACAGCTGATTTAAGTATCGTTGTATAACCAGGTTCTTACGGAGAAGAACGGCATGCTAGCCCAAGAGCTGGAAAAGTGCTGGACACAGCTATCTGCTGCTACCGCCGAACTGGAACAGCTCAAGAAGGCGTCCTGTGGTAATATTTCCCTCCATCAAGAAACAAAAAATGATATGCCAACTTTGTTGAAACTGCTGTTTTGTCTCATAAGAGGGTCGTCAGACCAACTGGAAGAGAACTGAAGGCCGCTCAAATGAGCGAAAAAGATGCGAAGAGACAACATGCCGCGGGCGAGCGCGTTCTGACCCGGGTTAGAGAGGAGAAGAACAAACTCTAGAATTCAAACACCAAACTAGGCGAAGAATTGAAAGATGTGCGAGCCCAGCTGGCCGACTCCGTGAAGGAGAACAAAAGGCTGCAAGGCGGCATGTTCAGTACGTGGTCGAATTTACCTTATAATAGTTTGGAGGTAGAAGTAGCTAATATAGCTATGATTGCAGGTATGTTGACGGGCCGTCTCGAAGAGGGGGTGTCCGGATCATCAAGTGATCTTCTGCAAGGGCTGTCGCAATTGCACGAGCAAGCTCGGCAGGCAATGCGGAGTGTAGCCAAGGCCTTATGGCCATCCGCCTCCCCTCTAGGGAATATGGAGGAGCTTGTAGAGCTATTCAAGGGAGCGCGGCAGCGTATCCGACTATGGAAGATATCGGCCTGCCGAGAGGGTGCGCGAGAGGCCTGGGCCATGGTGAAAACACGGTATACGAAGATGAGTCCAAATCACATGGCCCAGGTTGGACCGCTAGGGTCAAATGGGGAAGAAATTCCCGTTAGTTTAGTATATGACCAAGTAGAGGTGGGCGCTAGATATTCCCAGCAGGATTGTAAGTTAGATAGCCTGCTGGAGGGTATAGAGGAGGAAATTTTTGAGTCGAAATGACTGTGTATTTTTCCGTCTAGCTGAATTGTAAAACAATTGTCATGGCGGACCTTTTCGCTTTGCCCTCTGGGACCGAAGGCGCGGAGTGTTTCCGAATACCCGTGCAGACGAATAGACCGGGGTATGCGTGGAAACCAGGCGTACGGGTCATAGTTGCTTGAACAGACAAGTTGTATCCGGCTAGTTATGTTATATTACATTATGTAAGAAACATCTTCCAGAGAGAATAGTTCTGTTAAGGGTTCCTTTCCCTGGGTGTGCATGTGTTAGAGCGCATGTCCGAACTGTGATTGAAAAAATTGCAGTATATATATATATATATATATATATATATATCTTCTGGGGGTTCGCAAATGGAGCGAATGCAAAAAACATCTTTAATTCACCGACCGAATATTCCCTTAAGAACGCTAGCTTTCAGCTTCACCCAATCTGAGGTACACATCCGGATGACCCTGCAGTAACAATCGCAGAGGTGCTCCCTTTATGCCCTAGCCGAACTAACGGGAACGTAGGGCATAAGCACAGGATCCAGGCAACCCAGCTTGGCCAAAACCTAAGTCATATCGATGCATATAATGGCGAAGAAAAGGTACATATGGGGAAAACGCATATGTGACGAGCTTGATGCTTGGAAAATAATAATAGCAACCTTCTATCCAAGAAGCCCCCAGGTATGATAGACGTACATACTTGAAGATGTATGCGTCGGGGGTACGTGGTCTAACCGCACGAAATCTTTTAAGGCTAAAGACAAAAAACGAAAAGAGAGAAAAAATGATTGAAACAATAGGGGGGAGGAGACGAACAAAGAGTTTGGCGCTAGGCATAGAATCTTTGGAGTCTAGCCGCATTCCAGGGGTTCGGCTCTAGTCAATTGTCTGACGCATTACGCAAGCGGTACGCCCCTCCGGTTAGAACTTCCTCGATGATGAAGGGACCCTCCCACTTGGGCTTGAGTTTATCCTTTTTCTTCTCCGACAGGCGTAGAACGAGTTTGCCGACGTTATAAGTTTTGGCCCGCACTTCTCTGCTTTGATACCTGCGAGCCTACTGTTGATAAAATGCAGAACGGGCTTTTTCGAAGTTGCGCTCCTCCTCCAGGGCATCTATGTTGTCCTGTCGATCGAGCTCGGCCTCTCTCTCTTCGTACACACGCACTCGAGGTGAGTCATGAATAATGTCGCAGGGTAGCACTGCCTCTGCGCCGTACACCATGAAGAAAGGTGTGTATTCGGTAGTACGATTGGGCATGGTCCGCAGCCCCCAGAGTACGGAGTCGAGCTCCTCAACCCAGTGCTTGTCTGATTCTTTCAAAGACCGCACTAGTCTAGGCTTAATGCCACTCATAATAAGACCATTGGCTCTTTCGACTTGACCGTTTGTCTGTGGATGATAGACAGAGGCGTAATCGAGCTTGATGCCCAGATTAGCGCACCAGGTTTTCACTTTGTCGGCTATGAAGTTGGAGCTGTTATCAGTGATGATGTTGTGTGGGACACCATAATGGTGTACGACGTCGGATATAAAGTCTATTATTGGCCCGGACTCGGCCGTTTTAACTGGTTTGGCCTCTATCCACTTAGTGAATTTATCCACCATGACCAGCAGATATTTTTTCTTATGGCTTCCTCCTTTAAGGAATCCAACCATATCCTGTCCCGAGACTGCAAAAGGCCAAGTTATGGGGATTGTTTGTAGGGCAGTGGGGGCATATGGCTTTGGTTGGCAAAGAGTTGGCATCCGATGCAACATTGGACAAGGTCCTGTGCATCTGCTCAGGCCGTCGGCCAATAGAACCCTGTACGGAAGGCATTGCTAACAAGGGCCCGAGCTGTGGCGTGGTGCCCGCGAGACCGGATGAATCTCAGCCAGGAGCTGCCGCCCCTCCTCCTCGGAGATACATCTTTGGAGGACTCCGGTAGCACTTTTCTTATAAAGCTCTCCGTCATGAACCTTCTAGGCCTTCGAACGCCGGATAATGCAGCGGGCCTCATTCTGATCCTCAGGAAGTTCCTTCCTGTTAAGGTAGGCCAAGAAGGGTTCGGTCCATGGGGCAATGACTGCCATGATGAGATGCGCCGACGGTGTTATTTCGGTGGCTAAGCCTCCGATGATATCAGTGTGTTCGGAATCTAGGGTTATGTTCGGATCCGGACTAGTGTTGCCATTTTCCCCCTGCCACACCACCGATGGCTTAAAAAGCCTTTCCAGAAAGATATTGGATGGGATGGGGTCGCGTTTGGCGCCGATACGAGCAAGAACGTCCGCCGCTTGATTACTTTCTCGAGCCACGTGATGGAACTCGAGCCCCTCGAACCAAGCCGACATTTTTAGGACGGCATTACGATAAGCTGCCATCTTTGGATCTTTGGCACCAAAGTCTCCGTTTATTTGAGATATTGCAAGGTTTGAGTCCCCGCGCACTTCCAGGCACTGTATGCCCATGGAGACAGCCATCCGCAGACCATGCAATAGGGCCTCGTATTCGGATGCGTTATTGGAGTCTGTGTATAGTATTTGTAGTACGTACTGAATGATGTCTCCAATGGGGGACGTTAAAAGACGCCCGCTCCTAGCCCTGACATCATTTTGGAGCCATCGAAATACATAACCCAATTGGAATATGTGTCGTACTCTTTAGGGAGTTCGGCTTCTGTCCATTCGGCGATGAAGTCGGCCAATACTTGGGATCTAATAGGTCGACATGGTTTGTATGTAATATCAAATGGAAGGAGCTCAATGGCCCATTTGGCAATCCGGCCTGTGGCATCGCGGTTGTTTATTATGTCATTGAGTGGTACTTCGGAAGCCACCATGATCGAACACTCCTGGAAGTAGTGTCGTAGATTTTGGGATGCCATGAAGACCGCGTATGCTATCTTTTGATAATGGGGGTACCGGGATTTGCATGGTGTAAGGATAGTGGATACGTAGTATACTAGCTTTTGAAGCGGGAATTTATGTTCGTCCTGCTCTCGTTCAACGACGAGCACGGCGCTCACTACTTGATGTGTTGCCGATATGTGTAGCGGCATGGGTTCGCTGACGTTTGGCGCGACCAGGATTGGGTTGCTCGCTAGGAGTGTTTTTATTTCTTCCAGTCCGGATGTTGCCGCGATCAGTTCGCCGTAGAAGGCGATAGAGTGGCAATACATTTTCTCCCAATCTGGAGATAAAGCGGCTTAGAGCTGACACGCAACCCGTGAGTTTTTGGACATGTTTAAGGTCTGTTGGCGTAGCCAACTGTGACAGAGCTCGGATTTTGGCGGGATTTGCTTCAATTCCTCTATTGGAGACGATGAAGCCCAGCAGCTTTCCTGCGGGGACGCCAAAAACACATTTTCCCGGATTGAGCTTAATGTCATATGCACGGAGGTTGTCAAATGTGAGGCGTAGGTCGTCTATTAGTGTTTTGACGTGCCTTGTCTTGATTACGACATCGTCCACATAGGCTTCGACTGTCTTTCCGATTTGTTTCTCTAGGCATGTTTGGATCATGCGTTGGTAGGTGGCGCCAGCGTTCTTGAGCCCGAAGGGCATGGTGTTGAAGCAGAATGGCCCATAAGGGGTGATGAATGCTATTGCAGCTTGGTCGGACTCCTTCATTTTGATTTGATGGTATCCGGAATATGCGTCGAGGAAACACAGTGAGTCGTGTCCTGCGGTAGCATCAATGATTTGATCAATGCGGGGGAGGGGGAAGGGATCCTTAGGGCAAGCCTTATTGAGGTCTTTAAAATCGACGCACAGGCGCCAGGATTTATCCTTCTTTGGTACCATCACCAGGTTTGACAGCCAGTCCGGATGTTTTATTTCTCTAATGAATCCAGCCTCGATTACCTTGGCTAGCTCCTCTCCCATGGCTTGACGTTTGGGTTCGGAAAGCGCCGCGGTGTTTGTTTGACCGGTTTGTATCCCTTTAATATGTTGAGGCTGTGCTCGGCCAGTTTGCGCGGGATACCTGGCATGTCAGAAGGGTGCCAGGCGAATATATCCTAGTTTTCGCGAAGAAAATCCCTTACCGTGGCGTCGACCGTTGGGTCTAGTTGTGCCCCAATAGATGCTGTCTTTTGGGGGTCCGTTGGATGGACCTGGAATTTGACTATTTCTTCCTCTGGCTTGAAGGAGGTGGACTTGGGGCGTTTGTCTAAGATCACATCGTCCCTGTCCACCGTGGAGTGCAGTGCGGTCAATTCTTCGGCCGTGAGGGCTTCAGATAATGCCTCAAGGGTCAGGGATACTGTTTTATTTTCGGCGTGGAGAGCTATGTCCGGATCACTGGCGAGAGTGATTATGCCTTTGGGCCCGGGCATCTTAAGCTTCATGTACCTGTAATGAGGTACAACTTGGAAGCGTGTACTGATCTAATTATATGGTCCTTCTCCTCTCCTCAACCATGGCTCTCCTCTCCTCTCCTCCTCTCCCCTCCACCAACCAAACCCTAATCCTACCACACTACCATGGCGTGTACTGATCTAGGCTTCCATGGAAGGGCTTATACACTGGGATTTCTCCCCCGGCCTTGCGGTCGCGGCTCAAGTGCGTCGACGCTTTGGATCTACTGTCCACTTCTCCAACTCTGGTTTGACCAATGAGTTTTTCTTGGTTGTAAGTTTCTCCTCTTCCTCCTTCCCTCTCAATGAAGAATCGGTGGCCATTGCACTGCAATTTTGCATTGGTGGTTTGCCCTCGGGACTCAACGTTCATCATTTGGAGGGTAGAAAGTTTCGGTTTTCAGTTGCCTCTAATCGTGTTGGTCATTTCATCTATGGGCTTAAGGATAGAGTTTGGCCGGATTTCGTATGCCACTTTAGCCTCTTTCGATCTACAACTCAGCTGGCCATGGAAGACCCAAGGACCTGGCATTTGGATCAAACCAACCAGGAAGTATTGACTCGATCTCCTCTGGCAGTCAAATCGCATTACATTTCTGCTTGTACAACCAGCAATGTTGATGTTGCATCATTGGAGATTCTTTCACAAGCTGGTTTTTCGTCGGTAGATCACCGGACTTGTCTTCCTTTGCCGATGGCCAACCACCAAACGCCGACGAGCCGACAGGATCCCTCTACTTTGAGTAATTTACTGGCAAATAATGGGCATTCATTACTAGATTCCGTGGTTTTTGGAGCAATTCACATTAATGTTAATGAGAGGCTGTCTGGTGTAGACTCGGTCACTGCCCAGCGCTTTCAGGGGGCCCAATTCAAACATGACACATGGAAGCAACTTCCGCAATTTATGCTCCTTCATATTATGGATCATCACCGAATGGGTTTATCTGAGGAATACATTGCTTCTTTATGGAAAATTCCTTCTGTCCCGACCATGGATTACATATGTAATAAATTGACAATATGCCTTCATTTCCACGGTACGGGTCATCTGGCTGATAACTGCCCTGGGCCTCTTTGTCAACTTTGCACCGGATGGCCATGCATGTGCACTTCGCTGGGCCAGGCCACTAACCATTTCTTAGAGCATGCAGCTTGTTCTCTTTGCAACTCCAGGGCCCATCAGTTCTTTCAATGCCCGGCAAAATTATTATGTGAGTTGTGTGGATTTCTAGGGCATCAACAATACTCATGTAATACCGGGGCAATCCGTATGAAATGGAATCAAAAAGACAATTCGCGATTGGTTTCCGTTTCAGCCACCAATTCTAATCAAAACAATTCCAATCCGGCTCGGTCCACACATGGTAATACAATTTCGCAGGATGAGGATCCAGTCTTTTCAGGGATACTACGACATGAAATAATTGCACCTACCCGTAATAAGGATCTAGCTGCTAGGCGACTGCCTGCCGTCCGATGAAAATCGTGCGGCTCCCAGGGATGCGAGACGGCATCTTGCACCGCGGCAGGGCACCGTAATCGAGGAGTCTGGCGACCAAAGTCTCAGCACAAGCCTGCCGATACGCATTCTTCTGCCCTCTCGTTGTCTGTGCGCACCTCTGCTGCTACTCCGCCCACCTCCGCCATTGCTCAGCCCACCGCAGCTCCTGCCCCGCCCATCTCCACCGTACCAATGGCGAACTACCCTCTCAACGTCATCCCCTACCTGCCGCCGGGGATGACAATCGAGCTTGGTCCGGCCGATCGGAAGGTCCGGGAGGAGATGGTGGTCAGTGCCATTCCTCCCCTATGCCATGACTTCTTGGCCATTGCGGAAGCTAATAGGTTCATCCCGCACCACCAGAAGGCAGAGATCCGCAACATTGTTGAAGGTTTGCTGCATGAGTCTCGTTACTTTCCCACAGAAATTTCAGATCATCTGCTTGGTGTGGGCATCTTTTGTTTTGTGAACTCTGTAGTTCGAGACACAGTAGTAGGCACCACTTTTGAGCTTGATGAGAATGAGGTAGAAGAGCACAATGTGATTTCGTTTGTCCCGCATGATGCGGCTCTGAATATGCGCCTCACCACCTTTGGACCAGAAGTGTGGCTCCTCTACGTAGGGTTTTCGTATGATTATCAGACCCAACACTATATGCACAAGTCTGTTGATATGTTTGGTGCCTTGGTGGATTGGAATAACCCTAGAGGGGATCGCAGGTTCATGCTTATTAAGGCTAGAGTCATTCACATGTGTCTGGTCCCAAAGATCTTGGTTGTTCGTCAGTTAGGAGGAGCTCGTCAGAGTTGGACAGTGGCTGTCACTATGCTCCGTAGCAACGACTGGAACGCGCACCTGCCAGAAGTGCCACCAGCAGGAGAGGATCCTTCCCCTGAGAATGGTATCCCTCATCCTTTGCATGGTGAGGGCCTCAACGCTGAGCAGATGTATCAGCAACAACTACACAATTGGCTGGCACAAAATGCAGCTCCCAATGGCAATCCTAATGATGAAAATGGCAATGTTGTGGTAGACCAGGACATTGAGATCCATCCTGAGTGGGGTGTCTGGCCTCCCCCACCCCCTCAAGATCCACCAATGCTCTATAACTATCAGGAGTGGCTTTGCGGGTGAAGGTCTGCAGGTAGATCATGGCATCATACCACCTAATAATATTCATGACAGTCCTGCAGCTGCTTGGAATGCCTCAATCTCCAGGAGTAACAGCACAGACTCTAGTGCCACAATTTCTGACTCTTATGTCTTGGTTCCTCTCAATCTCATGAACCAATATTGGCCACAAGAAGCCTCAAGCTCTGCTCCACATGAAATTGGTCCAGTTAGTACTGCACTAACTGCTACTGGAACATCTGCTACAACCTCTGCTGTGCTGGATTTGCTCCCAGCACCTCCTGCTCTACCTACCAATAGGCTTGACATTTCACTCTCAGTTTTTGCTGCTGGATTGCAGGTTGACATGGTTTCTCATGGGGATTTCACACCAGCCATGCTTCTATGTGATTGTATTCCAATGCTCCGGCTCAACACTTATCTCACTGCAGCAATCAGGCCTATCATTGCATCTTTTGGCCCTTGGAATGATCATTTTGGTTTCAGACAGGATTCTGTGACTCTTAACATTACCGTGGCTGAAAATGCAAGCTCACTCTCTATTGTTTCTGCTTACAAGGCCACCAATCAGTTTGGGAATTCTTCTAGGCGCATTGAGGAAATTTCTGAAGCTTCTCTCTAGGAGCTTAATGCACCCCCTGTGCCTGAAACTACACTGTTGCCTGATGTTATGCCTGCTCTGTCTCTGCAAAGCACTCCTCTGGATAGTGCCATGTCTGAACCTGATACCTCCCTCATGGCTCTGACTGCACCCCCTTCTCAGAACAATCAGGAAGATGCTGTTGCAGGGATGCCAGTTCCTGCAATTGTGGATGCAAGTGGTAACTCCTCCCGCAAAGGGAAATCTGTGGTGTCGGACTGCTCCGTTTCTCTGTGTAGAAGCACCAGATCCAATAAGTATGATGGCTTCAAGGTGCCCCCACTAACTGACAGCAAGATCAAGTCATCCAAAGTTAAGCCGCGACAGGTACCCCCTGCCCTTACCATTAGGGACATCCCTGTAGAACATATTCCTCCTGCAACACCAATCCAGGTAATCCAACAGATTGGCACCAACCTACGTGGTATTCCTGCTAATGAACTCTCTGAAGAGGCCCTCATGGCGGCCCAGGAGGAGGAGCCGGCCTCTTCCACCTAATCTTACTTTGCCTTTCTTAATAATATGCCTCTTTTGGTTTCATGGAATGTCCTGTGTTGGAACGTTCAAGGTTTAAATTCAGACGACAAACAGCTAGCTCTTTCGAATGCTATTGTCTCTAGTGGATGTGTTGTTGTCTGTTTACAAGAAACAAAGAAGTCAACTTTTGAATTGTCTTTTGTTAAATCCATTTGCCCTCGTAGATTTGATCAATTTGCTTATGTGCCTTCTCGTGGAGCATCGGGTGTTATTGCCACGATTTGGAATAGTTCCATATTCACAGCAGATGTTCTGTTTACTGAAGACTTTGCTCTGGTTACTCGCTTTCGTTCCACACAATCAGCACAATGCTGGACGCTCATTAACATCTATGGGCCTTGCCAAGGGGAACAGCGAGTTAACTTCATAAATTGGTTAGGAGCTTTGGATATTCCAGCAAATGAGTATTGGCTTTTTGTGGGTGATTTCAATTTTATTCGTGCACCTGAAAACAGAAACAAACCAGGTGGTTCAATGGCTGACATGAATACATTCAATGACTTAATCAAATCACAATGCCTAATTGAACTTCCAATAAAAGGCCGCATGTTCACATGGAGCAACATGCAACAAGATCCTCTTCTTGAGCAACTCGATTGGTTCTTCACAAGCACAAACTAGACTACATCTTACCCTAAAACCATGGTAAAACCACTAGGTAAACCTATCTCTGATCATATACCTTGTGTGGTTAATATTGAAACTGCCATCCCTAGATCCAAACTATTTCGCTTTGAAACATATTGGGTCCAACACCCTGGTTTTATAGATGTGGTTGCAAAGTCTTGGGCCAAAAATGTCACGTCCACAAATCCAGCCACAAATCTTTGCCGTAAACTTAAAACTCTACGCAGAGATCTTAAACAATGGAGCAAAGGAATTTCCAAACTCTTTGTGGCAATTGATAATTCTAATAAAGCTCTTTGCGAGATCGATGAATTGGAAAATAAACGTTCATTAACTGTCCCGGAGAATAACTTCAGAAAAATACTCAAAAACCGTTTTCTCTAGTTGCTCAGATATCAGCAACTCTATTGGAAAAAACGGTGCACCATACGGTGGGTTAAATTGGGGGACGAACCATCAAAAAATTTCCAGGCAATGGCTTCGGAAAGGTACAGAAAAAACAATATTGCATCCCTAACTACTACTGATGGGATTGTTGTTGAAGATCACACAAGGAAAGAATCAATCATCTTCCAAACTTTCAAAGAAATAATGGGTTCTTCATCTGGACATGACATGAAATTTGATCTACACAGAATCATCAAGAAGTGCCATGACTTAGATGTTCTCACTGTCCCCTTTTCACACGTCGAGATTGACAACGTAATTAGAGAGATGCCCGCGGATAGAGCACCTGGCACGGATGGTTTCACGGGTGTGTTTCTCAAGAAATGTTGGCCAATAATTAAGGAGGACTTCTACAAGCTCTGCCATCAATTTCACGAGGGCAATCTTTCACTTGAGAGCATTAATGATGGGTTCATCACACTCATCCCAAAGATCAGCTCTCCCGAAACGATCAATGATTATAGACCAATCACGCTCTTGAACTGTTGTCTTAAGGTTATCATGAAGATCCTGGCCAATAGATTACAGAAAGTCATACTCAAGATCGTGCACCGTAACCAGTATGGATTTCTCAAGGGGAGAACTATTCAAGATTGCCTCACGTGGGCATACGAATACATATATCAATGTCAACAATCCAAGAAAGAAGTTATGCTCCTAAAACTAGACTTTGCAAAAGCATTTGACACGATTAAGCACGAGGCCATGATTGACATTATGAAAAGCATGGGGTTTAATGATAAATGGATAAGCTGGGTTCGATGCATATTCTCCTCAGGTAAATCATTAGTGTTACTAAATGGAACACCTGGTTGGCAATTTCTTTGTCAATGTGGAGTACGGCAGGGCGACCCCCTCTCTCCACTAATTTTTGTACTTGCGGCCGATCTTCTTCAAGCAGCCATCAATGATGCTTTCTAGTGCAATCTTATACGCCTACCATTTCATTCAACAAACCAAAAAGAGTATCCTGTGATCTAGTACGCCGATGACACTATATTGGTCATTCCAGCATGCATGCAACAAGCTCAGATTGTCAAGACCATATTAACCGACTATGCCTCCTCAGTTGGACTAAGAATAAACTTCCACAAGTCTACTCTTATCCCAATCAATTATGGCGCAGAAAAAAGTGAGGAGATTGCCAACCCCTTCGGATGTGTCGTGGGGAAAATGCCATTCACCTACCTTGGACTGCCACTTGGCACTACCAAACCCTTTGTCCAAGAGCTTATGCCCCTTGTTTGCTCCCTCGAGCAACGGTTATCTGCCACCCTCAACATGGTTTCTTATGGTGGCAAACTATCGCTTCTAAACTCGGTCATTACATCGCTTATTATCTTTGCCATCTATACTCTAAGAATGCCGACAAAGATCATTGAATTACTGGACAAAATAATAAGGAAATGCTTGTGGATAAAAAAACGGACCATGGTGACAAAATTAACTCCCTTGCCTCCTGGGAAATGGTGTGTCGGCCCAAGACCAGTGGTGGCTTGGGCGTATTAAATCTGCGTGTTCAAGGCGATGCCCTACTACTTAAATACCTTCACAAGTTCTACAATAAGTGGGATACACCGTGGGTGCAATTGATTTGGGACACTTACTACATTGACCAAATCCCACATGCATCTGACCCATGTGGATCGTTTTGGTGGAGAGATGAGATCAAGCTAATACCAACTTACCGGGGTATCTCTAAGGTGACTGTGGGGAATGGTGAAAACGTACTCTTTTGGAAAGACATGTGGAGAGAGGACATACTTGCTGATGCATATCCTCGAGCACTCTCATATGCCAAAAATGAGGATCTGTCTGTCCAACAATTCTTGGGCATCACCACCCTACAAGAGGCGTTTCATTTACCACTCTCACCACAAGCATATGCAGAAATGAGACAGCTTCAGCTGGAAGTTTCCGAGGTTCAACTCTCCAATGAGATTGACAAGTGGACATACGTTTGGAACACCAATCTCTTCTCTGCAAAACAATACTATACATTCTACTTCAGAGAAATTCAAGCACATGAATCTTTTGGATGGATTTGGAAATCTAAGTCAACCATGAAAATAAAAGTCTTCGGGTGGCTGCTACTTTCTGACCGCCTCAACACCAGGAATATGCTAAAGCGAAGGCATTACAATATTGGAGATGACCATGACTGCATTCTTTGTGGTTTACCAATTGAGGAGACGTTGGAACATCTCTTCTTCGAGTGCCACTTCAGCTCTGATTGCTGGTCTCACCTTGGCCTCTCCTGGTCTCAGGGCAGCACAAGACTGGACAACATCTCCAAAGCAAAACAAGACTGGAATAGGCCACTCTTTATGGAACTATTTTTGTTGGCGGCCTGGAGTATATGGAAGGAGCGCAACAAGAAACACTTTAGAAAGATCATACCATCTAAAACCTCCTGGTTAAGTAGACTTAAGGTTGATTTCTCACTGCTCACCCATAGGGTTAGAGAGGAGCACAAACAATACATTTCAATAATACTTGCATCCCTGTAAACTAGTACCTGCTTCCCATCCCCCAAAGGAGGATGGTTTCTACAATGTACAGTTTCACTAACCGATATTAATATATAACACAGTGGGAGGTACTCCTACTGTTTCTGGTCAAAAAAAACTTGGAAGAGTGTAAATGCCTCCCGCCCTAAAAGGGCGTGATATCCGCTGTTGAAAGGGGCCACTTGGAAGGTTATTTCTTTGGACCGATAATCCTCCGGCATGCCGAATACCACATCGAGTGTTATTTTTCCCGCACACCACGCCTCCCGACTGGGAATAATTCCTCGAAAGGTCGTGCTGCTTTGCTCAATGTGACTCCTGTCTATTTCCATTTTGTGGAGTGTGTCTTCGTAGATGAGGTTTAGTCCGCTGCCGCCGTCCATGAGGACCTTGGTGAGCCTAAAGCCGTCCACGATTGGACTAAGGACCAAGGCGGCTGGTGCTCGGATTGTCCTGTATTTTGGTTCGTCACTGGCATTAAAAGGTATAGCCGTGTCATTCCAAGGGTTTATTGCTGCTATTTGACAGACTTCGGCGAGTCCATGTAGTGCTCTTTTGCGCCTGTTGTTTGAGGCAAATGTCTCGAAGACCGTTAGTACTTTGGGGTCGTTGTCCTCTAGGGGTGTTGTTCCGGGTTATTCTTGGTGAGGATATCCTCGCCGCTCTTGGCTACTTTCCGGAGTATCCAACATGTTCTAAGGCTATGTGTTGGTATGTTATCCGGTGTTGCGTGTATTTTGCATGGCCCCTCGAGCCATCCTTCCAGAACGGTTCCACGCCCCATACTGGACTTATATTTCTTTACTATTGAACCGGGCGTGTTGCAAGGTGCGCCCTTTTTGCCTGAATGAGGGGTTGAGTGGGGACCGATGATTCCCAACGGGCTCCTTGAGTTTTCCAGGCACTTTCCATTGCGTTGTACTTCTGTATGATAGTTGCCAAGTCAGCGAAGTGTAGGATGCGACGGCGGTTGATGGCGTCGAGGATTCCTTCGTCCCAGCAATTGTTGTGGAAAACTAAGATCGCTTCCTCATCGCGGCAATCTTTAATCTTGTTTTTTGACAAGAAAGAATCTGGCCTAGAAGTGGTGGACCGTTTCCTGAGATTGTTGTTGTATGCTCATCAGAGTTCTTGTATTCGGGTGGGTGGGTGGATTTAAATCTGAACCCTGACCCATTTTTGGATCCGGAGTCTGAAGGTCTTCCGAACTTAACAGATCGGGCTCCGGGATATCCATTGATTTCTTAGGCCCGTCGTCCGATTCTATGTTCGGAGGGCAGGATGCATCTCCTCACAGGTAGGTGTCCGGCTCTTCGAGACCGGAGATCCGGACATAGTCCGTCCTTAGTATGGAGGAAGAGTTGTCGACTCGCTCCTCGACTACCGCTATCTGGTGGGTGATCGGTGGAGATTTGATTTCTCTTTGATCGGGTTTAATCCCAATTTGATCATAGTCTGTAGCGACCCCCAGGGCGGCGATGCAATCTAGGAGCTCGTTTAAGGACGAAACCTCCACTGGATCCATCTTCTTGGAGTGTTCGAAGTCGATACGAAGGGGGTTTTCGATGACCCGGGAGGTCATCATCAGCTTAACGACTGAACGGACGGTCATGCTAAAGCCGCCCAGCCGGAGGGTTTGGCCTGGAGCCAGCGTTCCCCCGGTGGTGATATTATCCTTGAGAACAAGGTGAGACATCGATCCTATCGTCGACGTCACAGTGGAACTCTCAATGAAAGCACCAATGTCGGTGTTAAAATCAGCGGATCTCGGGTAGGGGATCCCGAACTGTGCGTCTAAGGTTGATGGTAACAGGAGACAGGGGACAAGATGTTTACCCAGGTTCGGGCCCTCTCCATGGAGGTAATACCCTATGTCTTGCTTGATTGATATTGATGAATATGAGTATTACAAGAGTTGATCTACCTCGAGATCGCAATGGCTAAACCCTAGAGGTCTAGCTTGTATGGCCATGGTAATGAATATCTCTCCCCTCCAGACTAAGTCCTCCAGTTTATATAGACACCGGGAGGATCTAGGGTTACACAAGGTTTGTTACAAAGAAAGGAATCTACATATTTGGTCGCCAAGCTTGCCTTCCACGCCAAGGAGAGTCCCATCTGGACACTGGTGCAGTCTTCGGTCTTTGTATCTTCACAGCCCATCTGTCCGGCCCATAAACAATAAGCCGGACACTCGAGGACCCCTTAGTCTAGGACCCCCTCACCTGCCACGTGTTGACGTATCATAGGCATGTCTCCTCCAATGGACGGACGACATCTGGCCCACCGAGGAGCAAACACGTGTTTCCTCCGGCCAATGAGAATTTTACACGTGGAAAATCCCCATTGGTCCGCGCTGTTAACGGCTTATCGAATCCAAAACCGGACCTGATAGCTTAACAGCGACCCGTTACGGTCGATGCCACGTGTCGGTCACCCTTGACAAAAGCACTTCTATGACGCGCGATTTATCGTCATGGAAGTGGACACTTCCGTGATGATAATTTTGGTAATGTCATGGAACACTTCTGCGACAGCATAGGTATGACTATCTTGATTCTGCCATAAAATCGTCATGGATGTACATGCATGATAGAAAACATGACCTACTGTGACAAACACGTATCATCATGGAAGTGTATTTTTTTGTAGTGTACGTTGGAGACATATCAGACTCCGAAAATAGCTTTTCTTCTAGACTCGACAACGCCAATGGTTCGATCAATCAAGAGGGCTCCTGTGGTCGGTGAGGCTCTGATACCAACTTGTCACGCACTACTGCAGGATGCTGCTAACGCGACACTACAATCAGAGACCCTTCGACGAAACTGTGTGCGTGTAATAATCGCAAACGGTGGTGTAAAAAACCCGTCAAAAGGTGCAAAACGTTTGCGACGACGGATGCATCGAACACAGTTCAGATTTTAGTTGCGCGTGCGATGCAGGGTATATGGTTTAGTTCAATTAACTGTTTGCGATGAGGAGGAACAAAAGAAACAGGCAGCCAGATGAAGGTGTGTGCGAAATACAGCATACGGTTCACTTGGATGAACTATTTGTGATGAGGACGAACAAAAGAAATGGGTAGCTAGATAAAGGTGTGTGCGGTTGAGGGCATATGCTTCAGAAGGATTAAATGTTTGCGATTAGGCAAGAGAACAGAAACGGTCAGCCAGATCAAAGTGTCTGCGGTTGATGGCATACACTTCACACAGATGAACTGTTTGCGATTAGCCACAACAAACAGAAACAGTTAGACAGATCAACGTGTGTGTGCTAGACGGGCACACATTCTAATTAAAAGAAGTGTGTGCGATGGTAATAACGAGCGCGCACGGTTGTTGGAACAAGACGTGTGCTGACATTGCCTATTGCGGTGCACCCTATGGTGCAAATGCCACGTACGCCGCCGAGAAAGCGTGCCCACGTTACGCCTTCCGAGAATAGTGCATGATACGTCTCCAACGTATCTATAATTTTTTATTGTTACATGTTGTTATATTATCAATCCTGGATGTTTTATAATCATTTTATATCATTTTTTGAGGAGAATTTAACACAGATTGCAACAAGGGAATACAATCTATCAAAGAGCAATTATCATAATTAAATTCCTTGAAATCCAAAATAATGGGTTCATTGCTATGTAAAGTTTTGACCTCTCCGTACCCACTTTTATCAAAAACTTCATAACATTGAACGTTATCCAAATATGTGGGATCTAAAGTTGACACTCTTCCAAACCCACTTTCAATATTATTGCAAACATTATTATCAATCTCATATTCATCATGGGGCTTAAATAAACTTTTAAGATTATAAGAAGAATCACCCCAATCATGATCATTGCAACAAGTAGTAGACATAGCAAAATTTGCCTCCCCAAGCTTAGGGTTTTGCATATTATTAGCACAATTGATATTAATAGAATTTATAATAACATCATTGCAATCATGCTTTTTATTCAAAGATCTATCGTGAATCACTTCATAAAGCACTTCATCACAATTTTCAGATTCACATATTTCAAGCAAAACTTCATAAAGATAATCTAGTGCACTCAACTCACTAGCAATTAGTTCGACATAATTGGATCTCTTAAAAAGATTAGCAAGTGGATGAGGATCCATAAGTTTTGCTTCTAATTTGCAATAAACACACAATTATACCAAGCAAACAATCCAAGTAAGACATAAGGGCAAACGAAAAAGATGAACAAAGAGAGGCGAAGAAAAGGCGAAGGTTTTCGAAAATCGTTTTAGAAGTGGGGGAGAGGAAAACGAGAGGCGAATGGAAAATAATGTAATGCGAGGGAGAAGAGTTTATGGTGGGTACTTGGTATGTATTGACTTGGCATAGATCTCCCCGCCAACGGCGCCAGAAATCCTTCTTGCTACCTCTTGAGCATGCATTGGTTTTCCCTTGAAGAGGAAAGGGTGATGCAGCAAAGTAGCATAAGTATTTCCCTTAGTTTTGAGAACCAAGGTATCAATCCAGTAGGAGACAACGCACAAGTCACCTAGTACCTGCACAAACAATCAAGAACCTTGCAACCAACGCGATAAAGGGGTTGTCAATCCCTTCACGGTCACTCGCAAAAGTGAGATCTAATAAAGATAGTAAAGTAAATATTTTCGGTATTTTTGTTGTATAGATTGGAAAGTAAAGATTGAAAAATAGTAAACGAGATGCGATGTAAATAAAAGAGATGCAATATAATAAGAATGAGACCCAGGGGCCATCGGTTTCACTAGTGGCTTCTCTCAAGATAGCATGTCTTACGGTGGGTGAACAAATTACTGTCAAGCAATTGATAGAAAAGTGCATAGTTATGAGAATATCTAGCCAATGATCATGAATATAGGCATCACGTCCGTGTCAAGTAGATCGAAACGATTCTGCATCTACTACTATTACTCCACACATCAACCGCTATCCAGCATGCATCTAGAGTATTAAGTTCATAAGAACAGAGTAACGCATTAAGCAAGATGACATGATGTAGAGGGATACACTCAAGAAATATGATATAAGCCCCATGTTTTTATCCTCGATGGCAACAATACAATTTGTGCCTTGCTGTCACTGGGAAAGGACATCACAAGATTGAACCCAAAGCTAAGCACTTCTCCCATTGCAAGAAAAATCAATCTAGTAGGCCAAACTAAACCGATAATTCGAAGAGACTTGCAAAGATATAAAATCATGCATATAACAATTCAGAGAAGAACCAAATAATATTCATAGATAATCTTGTTCATAAACCCACAATTCATCTATCTTGGCAAACACACCGCAAAAGAGTATTACATCGAATAGATCTCCAAGAACATCGAGGAAAACTTTGTATTGAGAATCAAAGAGAGAGAGAAGAAGCCATCTAGCTAATAACTATGGACCCGAAGGTCTGTGGTAAACTACTCACGCTTCATCAGAGAGGCTATGGTGTTGATGTAGAAGCCCTCCGTGATCGATTCCCCCTCCGGCAGATCGCCGGAAAAGGCCCCAAGATGGGATCTCACGGGTATAGAAGGTTGTGGCAGTGGAAAAGTGGTTTCATGGCTCTCTGCGATTGATCTAGGGTATAAGAGTATATATAGGCAAAAGAAGTACGTCGGTGGAGCAACATGGGGCCCACGAGGGTGGGGGCGTGCCTACCCCCCTGGGCGCGCCCTTCTGCCTCGTGGACGCCTCATGGAGTTCCAGACTTCAACTCCAAGTCTTTTGGTGTGCTTTTGGTCCAAGAAAGATCATCGCGAAGGTTTCATTCTGTTTGGATTCCGTTTGGTATTCCTTTTCTGCGAAACTCTAAAATAGGCAAAAAAAAGAAACTCACACTTGGCCTCTGGTTAATAGGTTAGTCCTAAAAATAATATAAAAGAGCATATTAAATCCCATCAAACATCCAAGACAGATAATATAATAGCATGGAACAATCAAAAATTATAGATACATTGGAGACGTATCAAGGATCCCCAAGCTTAATTCCTGCTCGTCCTCGAGTAGGTAAATGATAAAAACAGAATTTTTGATGTGGAATGCTACCTAACATAATTATCAATGTAATTCTATTTATTGTGGCATGAATGTTCAGATCCAAAAGATTCAAAATAAAAGTTTAATATTGATATAAAAATAATAATACTTCAAGCATACTAATAAAGTAATCATGTCTTCTCAAAATAACATGGCCAAAGAAAGCTATCCCTACAAAATCATATAGTCTGTCTATGCTCTATCTTCATCACACAAAATATTTAAATCATGCACAACCCCGAGGACAAGCCAAGCAATTGTTTCATACTTTTGATGTTCTCAAACTTTTTCAATCTTCACGCAATACATGAGCGTGAGCCATGGACGTAGCACTATAGGTGGAATAGAATGGTGGTTGTGGAGAAGACAAAAAGAAGAAGATAGTCGCACATCAACTAAGTGTATCAACAGGTTATGGAGATGCCCATCAATAGATATCAATGTGAGTGAGTAGGGATTGCCATGCAACGGATGCACTAGAGCTATAAGTGTATGAAAGCTCAAAAAGAAACTAAGTGGGTGTGCATCCAACTTGCTTGCTCATGAAGACCTAGGGCATTTTGAGGAAGCCCGTCAGTGGAATATACAAGCCAAGTTCTATAATGAAAAATTCCCACTAGTATATGAAAGTGACAAAATAGGAGACTCTCTATCATGAAGATCATGGTGCTACTTTGAAGCACAAGTGTGGAAAAAGGATAGTAGCACTGCCCCTTCTCTCTTTTTCTCTTATGTTTTTATTTGGGCCTTTTCTCTTTTTTCATGGCCTTTTTTTTCTTTTTTTCGTCCGGAGTCTCATCCCGACTTGTGGGGGAATCATAGTCTCCATCTTCCTTTCCTCACATGGGACAATGCTCTAATGATGATGATCATCACACTTCTATTTACTTACAACTCAAAAGTTACAACTCGATACTTAGAACAAAATATGACTCTATGTGAATGCCTCCAGCGGTGTACCGGGATGTGCAATGAATCAAGAGTGACATGTATGAAAAATTATGAATGGTGGCTTTGCCAAAAATACGATGTCAACTACATGATCATGCAAAGCAATATGACAATGATGGAGCGTGTCATAATAAACGGAATTGTGGAAAGTTTCATGGCAATATATCTCGGAATGGCTATGGAAATGCCATAATAGGTAGGTATGGTGGCTGTTTTGAGGAAGATAAATGGTGGGTTTATGGTACCGGCGAAAGTTACCCTATACTAGAGAGGCTAGCAATGGTGGAAGGGTGAGAGTGTGTATAATCCATGGACTCAACATTAGTCATAAAGAACTCACATACTTATTGCAAAAATCTATTAGTTATCGAAACGAAGTATTACGTGCATGCTCCTAGGGGGATAGATTGGTAGGAAAAGACCATCGCTCGTCCCTGACTGCCACTCATAAGGAAGACAATCAAAAAATAAAGCATGCTCTGACTTCATCACATAACGGTTCACCATACATGCATGCTACAGGAATCACAAACTTTAACACAAGTATCTCTCAAATTCACAAGTACTCAACTAGCATGACTCTAATATCACCATCTTCATATCTCAAAACAATCATAAGGAATCAAACTTCTCATAGTATTCAATGCACTTTATATGAAAGTTTTTATTATACCCATCTTGGATGCCTATCATATTAGGACTAATTTTATAGCCAAAGCAAAACACCATGCTGTTCTAGAAGACTTTCAAAATAATATAAGTAAAGCATGAGACATTAATAATTTCTATAAAATAAAACCACCACTGTGCTCTAAAAAGATATAAGTGAAGCACTAGAGCAAAATTATCTAGCTCAAAAGATATAAGTGAAGCACATAGAGTATTCTAATAAATTCCGATTCATGCGTGTCTCTCCCAAAAGGTGTGTAGAGCAAGTATGATTGTGGTAAACTAAAAAGCAAAGACTCAAATCATACAAGACGCTCCAAGCAAAACACATATCATGTGGTGAATAAAACTATAGCCTCAAGTAAAGTTACCGATAGAAGAAGACGAAAGAGGGGATGCCTTCCGGGGCATCCCCAAGCTTAGGCTTTTGGCTGTTGTCGGTGTCAAAACCGGCGGATCTCGGGTAGGGGGTCCCGAACTGTGCGTCTAAGGCAGATGGTAACAGGAGGCAGGGGACACGATGTTTACCCAGGTTCGGGCCCTCTTGATGGAGGTAATACCCTACGTCCTGCTTGATTGTTCTTGATGATATGAGTAGTACAAGTGTTGATCTACCACGAGATCAGAGAGGCTAAACCCTAGAAGCTAGCCTATGGTATGATTGTATGTTGTCCTACAGACTAAAACCCTCCAGTTTATATAGACACCGGAGGGGGCTAGGGTTACACAAGGTCGGTTTACAAAGGAGGAGATATACATATCCGTATTGCCTAGCTTGCCTTCCATGCCAAGTAGAGTCCCATCCGGACACGGGACGAAGTCTTCAATCTCGGATCTTCATAGTCCAACAGTCCGGCCAAAGGATATAGTCCGGCTGTCCGAAGACCCCCTAATCCAGGACTCCCTCAGTAGTCCCAGAATCAGGATTCAATGACGACGAGTCCGGCGCAGTGTTGTCTTCGGCATTACAAGGCGGGTTCCTCCTCCGAACACACCATTGAAGAATTTGAATACAAGGATAGTGTCCGACCCTGCAAAACAAGTTCCACATACCACCGTAGAGAGAATAATATTTCCACAAACCTAATCTGTTGACACGTTTTGACAACATGACATCATGCCATGGCCCGGTTATTATTCGAACCGCTTTTCTCAACCAGCTCCACACATATCGCGAGGCGGTTGTCTTGACACGTCTTGTCAAAGCAGAGATCGTGTTCCCCTTATCACGGGATTCTAATCAATACGGACGTGGGTAACCCAACCGCGCCATCAATTATGGCGCATGGGGAGTAAGCGGTTTTGCTAGGCAACTGGGGAGGCATATCTCCTCTTCCGCCCTTATAAAGGGACAAAGATTTACTTTTTCACCCACGCCTTCTTCCTCCTCGCTTACCCATTCCTGCACACTCGAGCTCTAGCGCCTAAGCTCGCATTCTTCTTCTCAAACCACTCCAAGCATGTCTGGAGCAGGAGGCAAGTGGATGGTCTCCTCCGTCACGGAGGAGAACATCAAAGAGTTACGGGAAGCCGGATACTGATACGTCTCCAACATATCTATAATTTTTGATTGCTCCATGCTATATTATCTACTGTTTTGGACTATATTGGGCTTTATTTTCCACTTTTATATTATTTTTGGGACTAACCTATAAATCGGAGGCCCAGCCCAGAATTGTTGTTTTTTGCCTATTTCAGTGTTTCGAAGAAATGGAATATCAAACGGAGTCCAAATGGAATAAACCTTTCTGGAACGTGATTTTCTTCCCGAATATGACCCAGGAGACTTGGACCCTACACCAAGGAAGCTTCGAGGTGGGCACGAGGTAGGGGGCGCGCCCTATACCCCCAGGCGCGCCCCCACCCTCGTGGGCCCACCGAAGCTCCACCGACGTACTTCTTCCTCCTATATATACCTACGTACCCCCAAATGAACAGAGACGGAGCTAAAAACCTAATTCCACCGCAGCAACTTTCTGTATCCACGAGATCCCATCTTGGAGCCTGTTCCGGAGCTCTACCGGAGAGGGCCATCATCACGGAGGGCTTCTACATCATCATAGCCTCTCCGATGAAGTGTGAGTAGTTTACCTTAGACCTTCGGGTCCATAGTTATTAGCTAGATGGCTTCTTCTCTCTTTTTGGATCTCAATACAAAGTTCTCCCCCTCTCTCGTGGAGATCTATTCGATGTAATCTTCTTCTTTTTGCGGTGTGTTTGTTGAGACCGATGAATTGTGGGTTTATGATCAAGTCTATCTATGAATAATATTTGAATCTTCTCTGAATTCTTTTATGTATGATTGGTTATCTTTGCAAGTCTCTTCGAATTATCCGTTTGGTTTGGCCAACTAGATTGGCAGTTCTTGCCATGGGAGAAGTGCTTAGCTTTGGGTTCGATCTTGTGGTGTCCTTTCCCAGTGACAGAAGGGGCAGCAAGGCACGTATTGCATCGTTGCCATCGAGGATAACAAGATGGGGTTTATTTCATATTGCATGAATTTATCTCTCTACATCATGTCATCTTGCTTAAAGCGTTACTCTATTTTAACTTCATACTCTAGATGCATGCTAGACAACGGTCGATGAGTGGAGTAATAGTAGTAGATGCAGAATCGTTTCAGTCTACTTGTCACGGACGTGATGCCTATATACATGATCATGCCTAGATATTCTCATAACTATGCTCAATTCTGTCAATTGCTCAACAGTAATTTGTTCACCCACCGTAGAATACTTATGCTCTTGAGAGAAGCCACTAGTGAAACATATGGCCCCCAGGTCTATTCTCATCATATCAATATCCATCACTTTAATCTGGCTTTGCTTTTTTACTTTGCCTTTTACTTTTCACTTTGCATCTCTATACCATAAATACCAAAAATATTATATCTATCAGATCTCACTCTCGTAAGTGACCGTGAAGGGATTGACAACCCCTAATCGCGTTGGTTGTGAGTAGCTATCGTTTTGTGCAGGTACGAGGGACTTGAGCGTGGCCTCCTACTGGATTGATACCTTGGTTCTCAAAAACTGAGGGAAATACTTACGCTACTCTGCTGCATCATCGTTTCCTCTTCGGGGAAATCCAACGCAAGCTCAAGAGGTAGCAAGAAGAATTTCTGGCGCCATTGCCGGGGAGTCTATGCAAAATGTCAACATACCAAGTACCCATCACAATCCCTATCTCTCGCATTACATTAGTTGCCATTTGCCTCTCGTTTTCCTCTCCCCCACTTCACCCTTGCCGTTTTATTCGCCCTCTCTTTCCCAATCTCCTTCTCCTTCTCCGCCTCTCTTTCTCTGTTTGCCTTTTTCTTGCTTGCCTTGTCGTCATGGCTAATCTTATCTCTTCTCTGTTATCTCCCGAGAATGAAGTCCTAAATTTTAAACAAAGGGAGGGAGAAAATCTGAAAGACGCTTGGTATAGAATTTGCAATGCTCAAAATAGATCTACCAGGAAGCAATCTACTTCAGTCCTTCTTCGCAATTTTTATGTAGGTGCTAGTCCTTGGTATAGATATATCCTTGATACCATTACCGGGGGGAATTTCTTGGGTAGCCACACTTTTGATTCTTATAATGCTATGATAGATTTATTTGGCTCACCACCTCTTTTGGTTAATGGAACTATGTTAACTTTGGAGCATGTTATGCAAAGGCTTGAAATTATTGAAAACAAAGTTGCTACCATTGAATCAATTGATAATCTAGATAAAAAGATCCATAATCAAATTACCCAATATGGATCTAAGGTAGGAATGACTTCGAAAAATATTAAGGAAAAGGAACCCATGGTTAATGAGAAAATAAATCTAGATTCCACTAGAATCGATAAACTTGAGGGTATCATTACCAACTTAGGAACCGCTTTTTCTTCCATAAAGAATACTTCTAGTCCTCCCACTAAAATTACCAAGCTTATGTATGTTCCTAAGAATAAGGGTGAATCATCTAGTAAGGAAACTGCGGATCTTAAATCTATAAGCATTCATCCCGATATTTTTGCTATCATTAAGGAACCTTATGCTATGAATGAATTTTTTGATCTTGTGCCTAAAAGTTTGATAATTACTAGAAAGGAAGAAATTTCTAAGAAAGATAGATGCCTCATTGAAGAATTGCCTACCAAAGATGGCAATACCTAGATCTATCCTCGCTTTTATGCCTAGCTAGGGGCGTTAAACGATAGCGCTTGTTGGGAGGCAACCCAATTTTATTTTTATTCCTTGATTTTTGCTCCTGTTTAGTAATAAATAATTTATTTAGCCTCTGTTTTGGTTGTGTTTTTGTGTTTAGTTGGTGTTTGTGCCAGGTAGAAACGTTGGGAAGACTTGGGGAAAGTCTTGTTGAACTTGCTGTAAAAAACAGAAACTTTAGCGCTCACGAGAACTGCTGTCATTTTTATTTGGAGAGTGATATTTAGTTAATTATTTTTGCAGATGATTAATAGATAAATTCCTCACGTCCATCAATTTATTTTATAATTGTTCGGGTTTCAGATCTTGCGCTAGCTACAGATTACTACAGACTGTTCTGTTTTTGACAGATTCTGTTTTTCGTGTGTTGTTTGCTTATTTTGATGAATCTATGGCTAGTAAAATAGTTTATAATCCATAGAGAAGTTGGAATACAGTAGGTTTAACACCAATATAAATAAATAATGAGTTCATTACAGTACCTTGAAGTGGTCTTTTGTTTTCTTTCTCTAACGGAGCTCACGAGATTTCTATTGAGTTTTGTGTTGTGAAGTTTTCAAGTTTTGGGTGAATTCTTTTGATGGATTATGGAATGGCAAGAGCCTAAGCTTGGGGATGCCCATGGCACCCCCAAGATAATCTAAGGACACCAATAAGTCAAAGCTTGGGGATGCCCCGGAAGGCAATCCCTCTTTCGTCCACTTCCATCGGTAATTTACTTGGAGCAATATTTTTATTCACCAACATGATATGTGTTTTTCTTGGAGCGTCTTGTATTATTTGTGTCTTTGTGTTTTAGTATGCCACAATCATCCTTGCTGTACACACCTTTTGAGAGAGCCATACATGAATTAAAATTTGATAGAATACTCTATGTGCTTCACTTATATCTTTTGAGCTATGTAATTTTGCTCTATGTGCTTCACTTATATCTTTTGAGCTATGTAGTTTTGCTCTATGTGCTTCACTTATATCTTTTGAGCATTATAATTTTGCTCTATGTGCTTCACTTATATCTTTTGAGCTATGTAGTTTTGCTCTATGTGCTTCACTTATATCTTTTGAGCGTTATAATTTTGCTCTATGTGCTTCACTTAGATCTTTTAAGAGCACGGTGGTGGATTTGTTTTAAAGAAACTATTGATCTCTCATGCTTCACTTAAATTATTTTGAGAGTCTCTCAATAGCATGCTAATTTGCTTAATAATAATATGCTTGGTATTCATGATTTGTGAAACTTTCTTTTGAGTGCATTGAATACTAAGAAAAGATTGAAGCATGATAATTGTTTTGAGATATGGAGGTGATAATATGAGAGTCATGCTAGTTGAGTAGTTGTGAATTTAAAGAATACTTGTGTTAAAGTTTGTGATTCCCGTAGCACGCACGTATGGTGAACCGTTATGTGATGAAGTCGGAGCATGATTTATTTATTGATTGTCTTCCTTATGAGTGGCGGTCGGGGACGAGCGATGGTCCTTTCCTACCAATCTATCCCCCTAGGAGCATGCGCGTAATACTTTGCTTTGATAACTTCTAGATTTTTGCAATAAGTATATGAGTTCTTTATGACTAATGTTGAGTCCATGGATTATATGCACTTTTCCCCATCCTTCCACCATTGCTAGCCTCTCTAATACCGCGCACTTTTCGCCGGTATCATACACCTACCATATACCTTCCTCAAAACAGCCACCATACCTACCTATTATGGCATTTCCATAGCCATTCCGAGATATATTGCCATGCAACTTTCCACCGTTCCGTTTATTATGACACGCTCCATCATTGTCATATTGCTAGCATGATCATGTAGTTGACATCGTATTTGTGGAAAATCCACCGTTCATAATTCTTTCATACATGTCACTCTTGATTCATTGCATATCCCGGTACACCGCCGGAGGCATTCATATAGAGTCATATTTTGTTCTAAGTATCGAGTTGTTGAGTTGTAAGAAAAATAAAAGTGTGATGATCATCATTTTTAGAGCATTGTCCCAAGTGAGGAAAGAATGATGGAGACTATGATTCCCCATAAGTCGGGATGAGACTCCGGACGAAAAATAAAAAAAGGAAAAAAAAAGAGGCCATAAAAAAGAGAAAAGGCCCAAATAAAAAAATGATAGAAAAAGAGAGAAGGAACAATGTTACTATCCTTTTACCACACTTGTGCTTCAAAGTAGCACCATGATCTTCATGATAGAGAGTCTCTCGTTATGTCACTTTCATATACTAGTGGGAATTTTACATTATAGAACTTGGCTTGTATATTCCAATGATGGACTTCCTCAAAATGCCCTAGGTCTTCGTGAGCAAGCAAGTTGGATGCACACCCACTTAGTTTCTTTTGACGAGCTTTCATATAATTATAGCTCTAGTGCATCCGTTGCATGGCGATCCCTACTCACTCACATTGATATCTATAGATGGGCATCTCCATAGCCCGTTGATACACCTAGTTGATGTGAGACTATCTTCCGCTCTTTTTGTCTTCTCCACAACCACCATTCTATTCCACATATAGTACTATATCCATGGCTCACACTCATGTATTGCGTGAAGATTGAAAAAGTTAGAGTATGAAACAATTGCTTGGCTTGTCATTGGGGTTGTGCATGATTTAAATACTTTGTGTGGTGAAGATAGAGCATAGCCAGACTATATGATTTTGTAGGGATAACTTTCTTTGGCCATGTTATTTTGAGAAGACATAATTGCTTTGTTAGTATGCTTGAAGTATTATTATTTTTATGTCAATATAAACTTTTGTCTTGAATCTTTCGAACCTGAATATTCATATCACAATTAAGAAGATTTGCATTGAAATTATGCCAAGTAGCACTCCGCATCAAAAATTCTCTTTTTATCATTTACCTACTCGAGGACGAGCAGGAATTAAGCTTGGGGATGCCTGATACGTCTCCAACGTATCTATAATTTTTGATTGCTCCATGCTATATTATCTACTGTTTTGGACTATATTGGGCTTTATTTTCCACTTTTATATTATTTTTGGGACTAACCTATTAACCGGAGGCCCAGCCCAGAATTGCTATTTTTTGCCTATTTCAGTGTTTCGAAGAAATGGAATATCAAATGGAGTCCAAACGGAATAAACCTTTCTGGAACGTGATTTTCTTTCCAAATATGACCCAGGAGACTTGGACCCTACGCCAATGTAACATCCCAAATTTTCAATTTGGAATGTTATACACTAGATCATCATTGCATATCATATTTATTGCATTTTGGTTGATCCTAGAAATTTTACGCAACTCAAGGACCCACGGAGAGAGTTGGGGATTTCGTTATTTTCATATTTGAGATGTCTCCAATTTTGAAAATAGGATCATTTGATTTTATTTATTTTATCTTCAATTATTTCTATTACAAAAATTATGAGAGAGGGAATAAAATGACTTTCCCAAAATAAATAAATATTGAGGATTTAATAAAAAATCATTTAAGATTTTATTTGGTTTTATTTGCTATTTTATTTGAATTTAGGAAAAAAGCGCGTTTTTCAAAATTGCATTTAGGCCCCAAATAAATGTTCATCCTATGCGGCTTGATTTTAGAAGCCGGGAAAAATTTATTTCAGGATTTTTGGAGTCCGAATAGTATTTCTTTTGTTTTTCTTCCGAGCGTAATTATTAAAAAAACGTCCGAACCGACGTACGGGCTGTGCTAGGCCCGGACTCCTCCGGACTCGGCCTTTATAAGCCGCTGGCCCACCCCGGGCCGAAACCCTAGCCGCCGCCCGCCTCGAACCCCGCGCCGCCCCACCGCCGCCGCCTTTCACCGCCGCCGCCCCGCCGGACCCCGCCGCCGCCGACGCCGCCGCCTCGCCGGAGCTTCCGCCGCCCGTCTCGCCGCCGAGTCACCGAGGTTGACCCGCCGGTTTTCCTTCGGTTTTTTTAGTTTCCGTTTTTTTTCTTTAGATCGGTTTTTTTTCGGTTTAGGCTAATTAGCGAGCGTTCGCTCGTTCGTTCGTTTTAAGTAACGCGTTCTTCGTTTAGATCCAGTTAACGAACGTTCATTCGTTAAACTGTTCGTTGTTTTTCTTTTTCTCGGATTAAATCCGCGATTTTTCTGATCGTGATTTCTGATCCGATTTTCGTTTTAGTTAAATTTTTCGCTCGTTTATCGGAATCAGGCGATTCAAGCGCCTGGAGTTTCGTCTCGAAACCCTCTTTCCGTATAGTCAACTTAAACAAGTTTTTGCCACCATAAAAATTGCCTTAGATCCAGAATAGTAAATGAAGCCTGTTTCTTTTGCCATTTGTCTTCCGTTGCTTCGTTCGATTTGATTCTTTTTGCCAACCGGAGTTCTTAATTTGAACTTTCTGGTTAGATCTCTTATTTGATTTTTACCTGTGCATTAGTTGAGTACTTATTGTATGTTTGTTTTTTGCGATAGAGTACCCGGAGTGTGCCGCTTGCTACTTTGAATCGCTAGGTTTCCCGGACCATCAGCAAGGCAAGTAACACTTTGATCATGTTTTTCCCTCTACCCAGTTTTATTGCATTAGATCAATCCTCACACATTGCATGATTAGGATCTAATTAAATTGTGGGTTTGGGATGTAGTTGAGGTAGTACCTATTACCTGTTATTATCCAACCTTTGGGAGTTACTTCTATGTTTGCTTATTATGCCATGCTATGCTAGTAGACGTGGATTGGGTGAGTGTATCCATGACAGATGTGAGATTGTTAATTAATGGTTTACTTAAGGTGGTAACTTAAATACACATCTGGGTGGATTGAGGCACCTGGGTATTCCAGCGATTGCCTGTTTTTCTTTATGGACCGCCACCCAGGCTCAAAGGGATCATGAGATTATTCATGCTAGAAACTTCCGTGTGCAGCCACAAGCTATTATGGGCTCTAGCATAGTTGAATAAGTTGTGCGAACTCTTACAGTGGTAGACTAGCAGATGTAGGGGATGTAGGTTGGTACGGTCTACCCGTTCGTAAGGTGCTAGCGCTTCTAAAAGACTATGTCCCGGTCATCCGTTTCTCAAACACCATGTAGTGCGAGAAATCCAATGGAGGAGATCGAGTCTTGTGGGGAAAAGTGCGCAAACCTCTGCAGAGTGTATAAACTAATCATGGTTAGCCGTGTCCCCGGTTATGGACATCTTGAGTATCTAGTACCTGGATTATCATGTGAATCTCAACATGTTACTCTAAATTAAATTTTGATGGGTTTGTTTAATGATGATGCTTAATTGGGATTGAGAATGATGTCAACCATTCTCAATGTTTAACAACTACCATGATAGTTAAATAAATTTATTCCTTTGCAGTAGGGAAAAATTGTCTTTACGCAAAACTGTAACCATAGAGCTTTCCACCAGCCAAATATGCATATAGAATAGTTGTTTCATTCCATTACTCTCTATGTGTTACTTTGCCAGCATATTCCATGTGCTAACCCATTTCGGGCTGCAACGTTAATGTTGCAGACTTTTCAAACGACGATTAAGGAGTTTTAGGTCGTGGTTCTATACTTAGTGATGCCGTTGGAGTTGATGGACTCACTTATCTTCCAAGCCTTCCGCTGTTATCGTTATTAGATGGCCTTACGCCATATTTATTGTAATAAGTTCTCTTTTGAGACACCCGTTGTAATAAGTGTGTGATTGCCACTCTGTTATAAATCCTTCAAGTACTGTGTGGTGTTAGCATTACTGATCCAGGGATGACACCTGAGCACAGAGATTGGACTGTTTGAGGTTTGGTCGCTACAGCCAAGGAAGCTTCGAGGTGGGCACGAGGTAGGGGGCGCGCCCTATACCCCCAAGCGCACCCCCCACCCTTGTGGGCCCACCGAAGCTCCACCAACGTACTTCTTCCTCCTATATATACCTACGTACCCCCAAACGAACAGAGACGGAGCCAAAAACCTAATTCCACCGCCGCAACTTTCTGTATCCATGAGATCCCATCTTGGGGCCTGTTCTGGAGCTCCGCCGGAGAGGGCCATCATCACGGAGGGCTTCTACATCATCATATCCTCTCCGATGAAGTGTGAGTAGTTTACCTCAGACCTTCGGGTCCATAGTTATTAGCTAGATGGCTTCATCTCTCTTTTTGGATCTCAATACAAAGTTCTCCCCCTCTCTCGTGGAGATCTATTCGATGTAATCTTCTTCTTTTTGCGGTGTGTTTGTTGAGACCGATGAATTGTGGGTTTATGATCAAGTCTATCTATGAATAATATTTGAATCTTCTCTGAATTCTTTTATGTATGATTGGTTATCTTTGCAAGTCTCTTCGAATTATCCGTTTGGTTTGGCCAACTAGATTGGCAGTTCTTGCCATGGGAGAAGTGCTTAGCTTTGGGTTCGATCTTGCGGTGTCCTTTCCCAGTGACAGAAGGGGCAGCAAGGCACGTATTGCATCGTTGCCATCGAGGATAACAAGATGGGGTTTATTTCATATTGCATGAATTTATCTCTCTACATCATGTCATCTTGCTTAAAGCGTTACTCTGTTTTTAACTTAATACTCTAGATGCATGCTGGATAGCGGTCGATGAGTGGAGTAATAGTAGTAGATGCAGAATCGTTTCGGTCTACTTGTCATGGACGTGATGCCTATATACATGATCATGCCTAGATATTCTCATAACTATGCTCAATTCTGTCAATTGCTCAACAGTAATTTGTTCACCCACCGTAGAATACTTATGCTCTTGAGAGAAGCCACTAGTGAAACATATGGCCCCCGGGTCTATTCTCATCATATCAATCTCCATCACTTTAATCTTGCTTTTCTTTTTACTTTGCCTTTTACTTTTCACTTTGCATCTCTATACCAAAAATACCAAAAATATTATATCTATCAGATCTCACTCTCGTAAGTGACCGTGAAGGGATTGACAACCCCTAATCACGTTGGTTGCGAGTAGCTATCGTTTTGTGCAGGTATGAGGGACTTGAGCGTGGCCTCCTACTGGATTGATACCTTGGTTCTCAAAAACTGAGGGAAATACTTACGCTACTCTGCTGCATCATCCTTTCCTCTTCGGGGAAATCCAACGCAAGCCCAAGAGGTAGCAGATACCTGGCTGCGGATATCGCGCACCGGCTGCCAAATGCGGGGCAGATCATCCCAACGCCCGAACCCCATGAGAGGGTAGTTTTTCTTACCCACATTGTCTGCGGACTGGGATTTCCTCTCCACCCATTCGTCCGCGGGCCCATGTTCTACTATGGGCTGGATTTTCATGATCTGGCCCCCAACTTCATCCTCAATGTCTCGGCATTTATCGTCGTGTGCGAGGCCTTCCTCCGCATCAGGCCCCATTTCAGCTTATGGCTGAAAACCTTCAATGTTAAGCCGAAGGTAGTGGGTGGCCAACAAGCAGGGTGCGGAGGCGCCATGGTGGGCAAGATGCCTAATGTCACCTGGCTCGAGGGCACCTATGTGGATACCATAAAGAGGTGGCAATCAGGGTGGTTCTACATCACCGAGCTGCGCGACTCCAACTGGGTGGCGGCCCCCAAATTTCGATCTGGAATCCCCATGCGGCTCACCTCCTGGAAAAAGAAGGGCCTGTCCTGGGGCTCTTCGGTAGAGTTGACCGGACTCCAGACCTGCATCCAGAACATGACGAGAAGAAAAATCAAGCTTATCAATGTGGTCCAGGTTATGCTCTTTCGCCGGATCCTTCCGTGCCAAAGACGGGCATTCAATTTGTGGGAGTTCGACTCGGCCAAGCACCAGATGCTGCGAGAGCTCTATGACACGACGCACGAGGATGTCTGGAGGGTGCTGTTCAAGAGCGCCGAAATTCCTCCCTCCCTCACCGAGGACCGCGGACTCAGCGCAAAGCGCCGCGCCAATCCGGTAGGCTTTTATATCTCTCAGGGTATTTATTTGCCCCGGTTTAGTTATGTGCTGGATCTAAGCTTCCATGTCATTAATAGGATTGGGTAGAGACAGCGGAGCAGCTTGATTGTCTAGCCCCCTTGCCCGAAGATCCTGCAGACGCTCTTCTAATGAAGATGCTGACTCTGGCATCTTACGAGGTGCCGGCAAAGAAGGCCAAGAAGAAGGCCACGGGGACCCGAAAGGGTCTCCCGCGCAAGGTTGTATCGGACTCATCGTCCGATGACTCCGACGCGCACTCCTCCCACGGAAACGAGGAGGAGGAGGAGGAGAAAAGTTCTCCCCCCCAGCCGGGGGAGACAAGAAAAGGAAGGCCGACCCATCCGGGGAGGCCGAAGGGTCCAAGAAGGGAAGGACCCTCCCTCCGGACTGTGCCACGACGGCCGCCGATAGCGGCGGCGAGTGGCTACCTAGGTACAAGCCCCTGGCGAAGTCGTAAGTGTCCGGACACCATAGTACTTCATGGTATATTTTATTGTACTGCCTTTCCTCATGTCGAACATGATTATGTAGTCTGTCCCGAGCTCATCTCGACGTACCCTCGTCGAGCGGCTCCTTGGACTCGTCGGATATGAACATCGGTTCTCTTCCGACCGCTTCCACCCCTCGCCCTATGGACAACACCTTGGTGTTGTCTCAAAAGGCACCGAGCCGAGGGGAGGTGGTCCTGGGGGTGCCTCGCGGCAACTTCCCAGACCCTGGGTACCAAGGGAGCGAGGCTCCTACGGGCTTCGAGTTCGGGCCGCAGCCGGACACTGTGCCGGAACCTTTGATGGTTCCGGACTCCGGCAGGCGGTCCCCCATCCAGGGGGGCCAACCATCCGTGCAGGTGTCCTCTGTCCAACCAGAGGCACCGGACAACTTGCTGGAAGCGCTTCGCAGCGCTTCCATCGAAGAAGAGCACCGCACTATCATGAGTGTGGTGGTCGAGAAGGTTCAGTCCGCCAAGAACGGACTGACCGAAGCTTGCGCCAGCCTCCTAACAGGCTTTGAGGTAAGCAATCAAAATAAAAGAAGGAAATATTACCGCATAGATAGTAGCCCCTGATGCTCAATTCGGTGTTCGCGAAGAAAAGCCGAATAGAGGATCAAATGATAACTCAGGAGTCTAATTAGAGTATGTCTATGTCTATGTGTATGTGCAGGCTTCACTGCTGGCCGCTGCCGCACGTACTGCGGAGGTCTCTGCGCTGAAGCAGGACCTGAAGCGGTCCGAGGACAAGCTCGGCCTTACCAAGAGGCAGCTCGAATAGAGCAAAGGTAAGATATACTCCTGTCTATATAGTTAAAAAGAAGTTCGATTGTAAAGTAATAGGATCATCATGAATTTGTCAGGGGCCACGACCGAGATGGAGACCCTGAGGAAGGCATTGTCCGAGGCCGAAGACAAAGCGGCCAAAGAACGCATTGAACGGGAGAAGCAAGAAGCCCGAGTAGGCAAGGTGCGGCAAGAGCTCGAGGCTCTCGCCAAAAAGCACGAGTCCTTGGAGCTTGACTCTAAGACACGAGAGTCCGAGCTCGCACAGGCGCTTGAAAGCGTCCGGAGCGCCAAGGCTGAAGCCCACAAGGCCCCCCAGGAGATTGATGCGGTGAACAAGATAGCAGCGGGTAAGGCATTCATTATGCAAAGCAAACACGTGAAGGAGACTTTCCTTTTTCTTACCCGGGTTTGGAGCTCTCCAGGAGCATTTGCAGATCTTCCCCGCAGTGTACTGGATGCCGTAGAGTTTTACCGGCCTGAGGAGGGGAGCTCAACGGAGAAGTTGTTCTGGTCTCAGTATACTGGGACCGAACACCCCGTGCCCTTGAGTGATCAGCTGAAGCAGTTGGTCGAACTTCACAAGGCGGCCGAACAGGCCATGAAGGGCCTTATAGTCCGGATGTGGCCTGGCGAGCCCCTGTCCGGCAGCTACTTCGGTCTGGTGAGGCGGCTCGTGGAAGCCTGCCCATGGCTTGAAGTCATCAAGCGGTCCGTCTGCATCGAGGGTGCACGCAGGGTTTTTGCCCGGGCGAAGGTGCAGTGGGCGAAGCTGGACGCCGTGAAGCTGGTGAAGGAGGGGCCGCCGGAGGGCAAGGAGCATCGCTGCCCCGAGAATTACTATGAGAGTGTCCTGAAGGGTTCCCGCTTAGTGGCCGATGAGTGTGCCAAGGATGTAATTTTTGAATGAACATGCTCATGTGATCCTGTAATATGAAACGAGTTTGTTTGCGCCATGCGACGCTTTCTTAATTTAAAATATTACCTTCTGTGCGGCCTTTTATAAAGTCTGAGAGTTGGCTAGTCGTCGGCTTCTACCCCCATGTAACTAGTACTGGGGTGTTCGGGATAGATCTTAACACTCTTTACCCCAATTTTGGGTCCTTCAAGGGAGGTGTTCAGCGCAACGAACCAGGCAATCGGAATATAATGCTTTATCACTCTCACATAGCCATAGAAGTCTACGATTTTAAATTTTTGGTGAAGCCCCTGGTATTCATAGGGCCAAATTTAGGGTGCTATACATGCCTAAGCCGGACAAGGCTGACTCCTCGCCCGAAGCGGAAAAGTCTTTAAGGACTTGAGACCTCTCGAACAGCGACCAGTCTCTCGCCTTATCATGACTGTCAGTTTTTGGCTTTCTCTACTGAGGTGCTCATCCGGAAGAACCGGGACACAATCGCAGTAGTTCTCCCACCGCTACCTTAGCTGATATAGCGGAACGTAAGGTACCAAAGCATGGGAGCCGGGCAACCCAACATTTGACCAAAGACATGATTCGGAGTTGACGCATATAAAGCTATAAGTTCGGGGTGCCGCACTGTCGAAAGTGTTTGGACTTCTTGCGCCGTATTATGGGGTAAACGAGAGCCCCTGGCGTACTGACCGTACCCGAACGTGCGGGTGCGGATTGTCGTAAATGGACTTATAAGAGAAACAAAAAGACTTAAATAATGCAATGACAGATTAATGATATGCATTGTTATTTGAATAATACGTCAAAGCGTACTGGTACAAGTAGTGCAATAAGCATAAAGTAGGACAATTCAAAATGTCCTATCCCAGGGAAGGCTACGCATAAATAGTGAAAAGCGGGTATATCAAGTATTACTAGAGACCACCTGGCGGTTCCCATGTTCATCTTAGCTTCTTGCTGCCTTGGTTGTTACTTCCGGAATGTGTCCGGCAATCGTACTGCCGGAAAGGGCTTCCAAAGAGTTAGGCCCTAAAAGAGAAAAGGAATGTCAAAGGTATACAACCCCTAGTGTGGTTAAGCCACAATACAGGGCGTGTCCTGATTGTGCCCCCACCTATGTCCATGGTATTTTCAATGCGTAGTTATGTACATGTGGCACGGATTTTGTCACCTCACCGGGACTGGGACGGGGGCCGAATTGCTAGGCGATCTCTGATCGTGCCAGGCGATCCTGTTGCAGCTTGTTCCGGACTCGCTTGAAGGTGTCCGGGGGCTGTAGCACCGAATGGGTGGTCTGCCTGAACAAGCTGCTTTGTGCTTCTACTGCAAGGCCGCGGTGTGCTCTTCCGTACGGAACGAGCGTTCTGTGTTTCCATTTACTGTTATGACCCCGCGAGGTCGTGGCATCTTGAGCTTGAGGTATGCGTAATGCGGCACTGCATTGAATTTTGCAAATGTTGTCCGTCCTAGCAGTGCATGATAGCCACTGCGAAACGGGACGATGTCGAAATTAACTCACTACAAAAAAAATACACTTCTGTGATGATACGTGTTTGTCACAGTAGGTTGCTTTTTTGTCATGCATGTACATCCATGACAAATTTATGACAGAATCAAGATAGTCATACCTGTGCTGTCGTAGAAGTGTTCCATGACATTACCAAAATTATCATCACGGAAGTGTCCACTTCCATGACGATAAATCGCGCGTCACAGAAGTTCTTTCGTCAAGGGTGACCGACATGTGGCATCCACCGTAATGGAACGCCGTTAAGCTATCGGGTCGGGTTTTGGGTCCGATAACCCGTTAACAGCCCCGACCAATGGGGATTTTCCATGTGTAAAATCATCATTGGCTAGAGGAAACACGTGTCGGCTCATCGTCTGGACAGATGTCATCCACTCACTGGACAGAAGGCGCTTGTGATACGTTGACATGTGGCATGGCCCAACAAGTTTAAATGGGCCGGCCCTACTAAAGGCCCACAAGATTTTGCGGACCATAATGGGCTGGCCTAGCTAAAGGCCCACGAGATTTTGCGGACCATAATGGGCTTGCCCAGCTAAAGGCCCACAAGATTTCGCTGGCCATAATGGGTCGCCCCAGGTAAAGGCCCACAAGATTTTTGTGTGCCATAATAGGCCGGCCCAGGTAAAGGCCCACAAAATTCTTGCGGATCATAATGGGCCGGCCCAGCTAAAGGCCCACGAGATTTTGCCGACATTAATGGGACGGCCCAGCTATAGGCCCACAAGATTTTGAGGACCCTAGTAGGCCGGCCCGTTAACTGGCTGCCATGTTTTGGGCCAAATGATGGCCCATATTTGATCTGGTCTATTAATGGCCTGCCACGCTCCGGGCCTAATAGTGGCCCATATGAGATCCGGCCCGTTAAAATCCTACCACGTTCTGGGCCAAATTACGGCCCAGATCAGGTCCGGGCCTTTAAGAGGTTTTGGGCCTAATTATGGCCCATATCAGATTCGGCCCGTCAACTGGACACTATGCTTTTGGGCCCACTTGCTAAAGACCCACTTAGTAATTCTGCCTGATATTAGTTTTGGCATGTTAAAGGCTCGTTTAACATTTCGGCCCTATATTAATTTCAGCCTGTTAAAAGCCCATCATATAGTTGGGCCTAACTACGGCACGGTTTGCATCCGGCCTGCTCGCAGCCGATATCTGATTGGGCCAAACAAGGACCGAGACAATTTTTCGGCCTATTAAAAGACCGTGATTTGATTCATACAATCATGGGCCGGGGTTCATTTCGGGCTGCTGTCGGCCCGTGAGCTGATCGGCACGTTTCAGGCCCAAGCTACATCGTGATTGCATGACGGCCCAATTATGTACCATAATTTTATGGTTTGGCCGGTTTACTGCGAAGACAGGATATATATACAGTAAAATAACTGCAGCATCGAGAATAAGAAAAAACCTATACTATACAATAAAGAAATTACGGCATATTAAATCCACTGGACATCAAAGTTCGCCACTATGATAATAAAGCACAAGCAGACAGTAGATTACATACACTGGGCATCAAAGATCGCCACCAGTGCAAATAAACACACCAACAAAATAATATACAAAACCGACAGCACTTCAATAGAGTTCAAGAAAGGTTAGCCCTGCTGGGGAGCTGCAGCACAAGCAGTTGAGCAAGATGATGAGACTGCGCTTGTTCAACACTTATATCTTCCTCACTCTGAAAGATAAACAAGCAGATAGATGACAGGTTTTGCACATAAAAGTATCAGTGCTAACAATTCATCACATTTCTTACTGATGAATAAAGTGACACAGTTTAAATTTGCATTAACACAATATGGTATTGTTCAGGTCAAGACATGGCAGGAAATGACATTGTGAAGGAGTTGGTAGCTTCACGACACCACTGGATTACAGATCAAGAACTCATAAGTATCAATGGTTAGTGTGCTGTCAATTTATACCATTTCAGATTGGCAAATAAAGAGACGGTTTAAATAATAGTAGAATGATATGACATTGTTCATAGTTAAGACATTGCAGAATATGACATTGTGCTATAGTGGGTAGGTTCACCACACCACTGGATTACAGATGAAGAACAGAAGCATACATGCAGTGCAAAAGAAGATCACTTGCTCTGTATAGTTTAATTTACATGGTATGAGAAGGAACTTGGTTGTACAACTGAAAACTTAAATTGAGAAAGGATAAACTTTTGTTTATGAACTACATATAATAAACTTTAAACAAGCAATTTGATGCAAACACCAAAAATAAACAGTTGTTGTAGTCATGCCTAACCAAATATATACAACAAAGTTTGAAGGCTTGAGATGGACAAACTTACATTATTGGTGAAGACAGGCTCTATAAAGGCCTTGTCCATGTTGATGGGGGAGCAATTCAAGAAGTTTACCACAGAATCTTCTTCAAAAGCATTGCCTTTATTCTACATTTTGTTAAGAGTAAATATAGATGTGATAATATACGAAAAAATGGAGAATATTTAAGATAAGATGAAGAGTGATGCTACATAACCAAGTAGCTATAAATGTAAGTGCAGCGATACAGGCAAAAGGTACAGCCAAGAGCAATGCACAACTAAACTTCTTCAGTACCAACCTTATGGTAAGAGTAAATATAGATCTGATGTGTAGAAAATGGAGGGCAAAGGAAAATAAGCTGCAGACTGATGGTACATGAACAACTACCTCTCATTATAAGTACATTGATAAAGGACAGCATGTACTTACAAGAACAATGCAGAGCTAAAAAAACATTGGCATTGGATATATTCTACACTAGTGTAACCATTCATACAGATCGGATAATTTGGAGCGAACAATTGATAAGCAAGCTATCATGCATACTGCTGTCACATAATGAACCAGGTATGTATGCAAGTACAGTGATACAGGACAACAGGTACTAACAAGAGCGAAGTAGCGGGCAGCATATTTGCGATATCTTGTCGTTCTTGTCAAACCGGAATTCTTCTTCGAGCAGATTTCTTGCAAAAAAGATCTGTAAGGCACATGCGGAAAAGTAGAAGTTCAAATTGTCATGTGATTTCATAGACAGTACCTCATCCTGGGAACAAGACCAGCACATAACAAGGTTTTTCCATTCAATGTCTTCTAAATTTAGCACAGGAGACTTCACCGGAAATTCGTTTATAGACTTGCCATCAAAGTGTGATTTCCTCAGGTAATATCGATACTGCTGCAATGCTTCCTTGAAAAGCACAAGCAAGATTTGCTCGTCATGACTATCCAGATTGACCCTCGCCTAGTTACAACAATGTAATGTAAATCATTGATGTGTTCAATAAGCAAAAAATAGGAAAATAATAACCATGAATAATAGCACTTACACGTAAGTTGGACAGGAAGATGTGAAAATGGTGTTTGTCTTCACAATAATCTTCCCATGATGGGAATATATGCACGTAGTCCCTAACAACATTGAAAGCATTGTCTTTTAAACTGGGAATAAATGGAATGGGGTTCCAATCTGTAGGAATTGGCCGTCTCTGTAGTTGGGATAGGTCTTCGGCCAGTGGACTTGCTGTACTTTTTGCTGGAGTGGGATTTTTCTGTGGTACAACTGGTGCTATGGAAAATGAAATCGGTATACCTGTTGCTGGAGTGCAGGTCCTATGTGGTGGGGCTAGTGGTGTGGCCAGTGAAGTATGGGTACAGTCTGCTGGAGTCGGTCCTACGTTTTGTGTCACTGGTTGTACAGCCAATATAAGTGGGGTGCTGTCTGATTTCTCCAGCACCACCATGTTTTTCAAGGACTTTGCTGGTGCTCCTTCAGGTTCGGCAATCACCCTCTTCCTTTTTGATGTCTGATGCACAAGAATGGCATTTGAGTGGAAAAACATGGTATGATGACAGATGGAATATATATTGATAATGGATGGGCATGGCATCTCGACATATATGATGAGTAAACTAAGCAGATGGCGGTGCAACAAAGTAGAAGAAATGCAAGACAACATATGCAAGATACGCGCAATCAATAAAACCTTGCCAAATTAGAATAGGCACCTTGATGGGTGAATGGGACAGGCCATCTACCTTTGACTCCTCGAGGTTAGAATAGTCATTAGGATGATATTCTGAACAAGAATCAACAGGTGGGGAGCGTACGAGTTTCATTGCTTCCAGAATGGCACTCAATGCCTTGCTGCCAATTTTGTAAATCATTGCAGTGTTCCACAATATTCTTCTAATGCGCGGATTCTGATATTCACTGTAATTGTGTATAATATCTGAGAACCATGAAAACATAAATAGTTGTGAGATTATCTTTGTAATGCAGATGATATTCTAATATAGGGGCGCCCCTGTAAACACTTGTGTGCTATCACTGGATTCTGATGAGAGAGCTCATGTGTGATGTAATATGGTGCGTGCATTTATATAATCTGGCACAAGTACACAAAAAAATAGGCTCCATAAGTAAGGATAGCTGGCAGATGATAGGTTCATAATATAATGTATAGAGAGTTTATTGCCAAACCATGATAAAAAGAGCACACGGCAACTAGGCAGATCATAGTGTACATAACAGGGGTACACCATAACCAGGATATATAAATCCGGAAAGTGGAACTGGCTGGAAATTACGGTGTTGTATTGCCGCTGGTAATTGAAAGCCTATCGATCACGTACAGGCCAGCTCTATCAGCTGTTGACTGCAGATGTCCCTGCTCCCCTTCCTGACAAGGAACATACTGTGCTTCCCATACAGAACACCGCATGGGCCGCCGGCCGAACCACCGGCCCCACCGCCTGTGTTCCTCCGCCACCCCCACCCCCACCCCCACCCGCGTCAAGTTTTCTTCGTTCGACGAGGCCCCACCACCGCCCCCCACAATCACCGTCCCCACCCGAGCCCCTTCGATCGCACCGGCGAACTCCGGTGAGCTCTGAATAATCGACTAGCCCAATTTTGAAATTTAGTCTACTGTGATTTAACTAGTGTGGAATATAAAAGGGGAAAACCATAAGCATTGCGAGTATGGTGTTGAGCGTGCCATGGCGGATCTGAAGGTGCAAACCGGACAAAGGCAACTTCACAACCAAGACAAGAAATCAGAGTAAAGCAGTGGCGATCTATTTTCTTGCTGCGATAAATAAGTTGAGCAGATACGAAAGAGTACCGCCTCTAGTGCGGCGCCGTGTACGCATCTGCTGAGAATTTGATGGTGCTGCGGTAGCGATGGCTATCGGCGGCGTGGAAGCAGATCTAGGAGGGTAGACGGTGGCGGCGGGGCGCGGTGGATGAGACAGTCGTAGGAGCGGCGCCGACAAGGTGGACGACGGCGGGGATGAAGCGAGAGGACGGGATGCAAGGATCCCGGTCCGAAGCCGTGGATGAGAGAGGTCGATCTCTTGTAATGGACGGCGGCGTCGGGGTATCAGCTCCGGCATGGTGGAGGAGGACGGCGATGGATGGGATGGCGGATGGCGGCGGACGGAGGAGGGTGGGGTGGAGAGGGTGTTTTGGTGCCCACGGAGTACGAATGGGGAAAAGGGAGGTAGAGAGGAAGGGGGAACCATGTATTCAGGGCGCGCTTGTCTCAAATGCGAGGAAATTTACAAACTTAGCCCCCATTTCAAATTTCTACTACATCACAGCAACACTAGTCGGTTGGGGATAGGACGGTAATCTCACATACACCGAATATTTGCCGACGAGAGTTTGTTTTTGGCGCCCACCGTGTATGAATATGAATCGGGGAGGGAGTCAATTTCGGCCAAGGACACACTGTGTTTTGGCGCCCACCGTGTATGAATCCGGGTGAAATTACAAACCTACCCCTATCGAAACCTATAGAAATCCAGCATATAGGCTTTGCGTGGCAGGGATAGGCAGTAGTGATTTCCATCTCGCAGATTTTGGTTTCGCGCGGTTACTGTGACTTTCCCCGCTTCGTTCAAATTCTGCAGAGTGCACGTTTACCATGCCAACTCAATTTGAATCCCGTTTGTATTCTATTTTTTTCGGGCGGGGTCCATTTTCAATTGGAATTACATTCTATATACATCATTTTTTTATATATACTTTCAAAAGCACAACAAAGAATTATGCTCCTTTATATGTATAATATGATTTACAAATACAACGATCTCAAAATCTTAAGGTTGAATTCGAAAAAAATTAACCAAATTATGTTCTACTAAAATGTATGGATCGGTAATATCTACATATTAAATAACATAGATGTGCGTGACTTCATATGAGTATGCATGTTTGATAGATCAATTTTGGTTCGAGTATGGATTACATGTATCATCATCTCGAATTCAAATATTTGAATCCATTTTTTGTTCACTCCTTTCACGCCCATCTCTCTCGCGTGCATGCTCTTTCAGGTAGCTATCACTCTCTTTTCTCCAGCTCACCCGCACGCTCACTTCATGTTGCTCCTATCCTCGTAAACATGGTCTCTCGACGTCTCCCTTGAGAAGTGTCACACTCTCCCTATCATTATAAATTACACGGTTTTCATTATCTCTCACGTCTCTACTGTTCTCTGGTATCACTCGGTACCTAAGCTTTCTTTTTCACCGCCAAACACACAGTCTCCACTCGTCTTTCACTTTGTCTTTCTCTCTATGGGATTCTCTCACACACCCTATATGTCTCTACATATGACTCATACCACTAAAATTACTCTCTCTATCTCTCCTGTAGACACAACATTTGTTGCGGTCTCCTTTTCGTCTCCATCCCAGACTGACATTATTCATTTGTTTACCGATCAGACAACCCCGACTACCTTCTTCTCTCTCTCTCTCAAACACACATGCACAACTCCTTCTTCCACTCCCCTTCCCGACTACTGTCTCTCTCTCACACACACAAAACTCTCGCTTTCGCACCCTGACTCATATTTCTCTCACAAACATTTATCGACTAGCTAGCCTCTAGATAGGTTTATACACCCGCACACTCGTGCTTCCACCATCGCATACATGTCTCTCTCCCCCTCCTTGTATCTATGTTGATTTTTCTTCCCTTCTTGAGACACGCCCTCTCGATCGTGCACACACACACTATCACCTCATTTTAAGCTGATACCTATCGCACACACACTCCTTGTGTCTTTGTCACACATGCACTCCGTCCTCCTCCACTCGCCCTCTCTCTCTCACACACATGGGCTTTTTGCAACAACTAGCAAGATGCCCATGCATTGCACGGAACATCAAGATGCATTTGTATGAGTAGTTTATCTTGTGGGGGAAAAGGATGAACGAGGGAAGGCCTTATTTGCAAATGTGGAGAGGGGTGTGGGTATCTTTTTGCAAAATTGCCATAGTTTCCTTCCTATCCGTCAGATATAGATCGAACGGCCTATATTGTAGGATGGCAGGCACACGATCATCACCGACAATGCTTATTATAAGAGTAGGGATAAAAAATAGAATTGGTGATGATGGTGGGCCTGCCATCCTGCAATGTAGGTCGTCTGATTTATATCTGACGGATAGGAAGGAAAACATGGCAATTTACCCGCACTCTTCACCACATTTGCATATAAGGCCTTCCCTCGTTCATCCTTTTCTCCCACAAGATCTTGATGTTCTGTGCAACGCACGGGCATCTTGCTAGTAAGTGTAGAAATTAGACATATACCACTTCTCGAATCTTGAAACCAACAACATTCCTCCCTTATCTCATCAAAACCGCCAAAGGAATATATTTTGAGTGAAACATAACATATTTTTAGTTATATATGTATTTCAAAGCTAGACTTTTTTCTATCAAATCGGTGAATATGTATTAATAATTAATCTACTTTGATCATGTGGCAACGCATTGGCACATTGCTAGTAGTTATTATGATTTTTTGGACACCAGACAAACGGTGGAGTACATATACGAAGAGAAGAGGCACACACACGCAGTCGGCCTCTCGCTGTCTCGCACACATGAGTGTTACGTAAAGGAGACCTTAATAAATAAACCCTGAAACCCTAGGGGGCACGATTGCTGCATTCGCGGGTACCGGGTACGTGGTGGAGCACCTTTGTAGGAATAGTCAGCTCGCGTGACAATTTGATCCATAGGAGTTGATGGTCGGGACCACAGGTGAACGACTTGGAGCGCGGTGGCTCGCCAGTTGCCACAGATCGAGTAACCACGTTTAAAATATCGTTTTCAATGGCGCGTTATAAGTAGTAAGTAGTTTTTAGAACGATTGGTATGGAGCGAAAATGGAATTAATAGTACGACGTACCTCCTTGGCGTATGGTTGTATGGTTTTTTTTTGCGATGGAGGTTGTATGGGTTTATGTTGCGAGATGTTGAACCTGGTAGTTCTAGGGCAAATACTATGGTTTAGATTTAGATGCTGGTTTTCTTTAATGAAAATCGGAAGGGGAAACCCTTCTTCGATTAAAAAAACTACTACCACCATTTTGGTTTACGAGTCCCCGTCGTACTTTGGGTCAACGTTTGTCCATGAACTTTACTTGTAAAATGTGAATGGAAAATGAGATTTTGTTATACCCAAACAAAAAAGGACTGGAGGGAGTGATTACTCTGTGTAGCGACCCGACCTCAGATGGTCAAGTCTCTGTGCTTCAGTGTCATCCCTGGATCGGTAATGCTGACACACACAGTACTCGAAGGATTTATAATAGAGTAGCAATCACACACTATTACATCGATTGTCTCCAAAGAGAACCTATTACAATAATATGGCTTAAGGCCATCTAATGCGATAACAGCGGAAGGCTTGGAAGATAAGGTGAGTCCATTAACTCCAACGGCATAGCTGAGCTGCACGGCAACGACCTAACGAACCTTACTCCTCATCTGAAAAGTCTGCAACATAATACGTTGTAGCCCGAAAACGGGTCAGCACATGGAATATGCTGGCAATATAACACAGTAGAGCAGAAACAGAATAATGCTATCACTACATGCATATATGGCTGGTGGAAAGCTGTATGGTTGTAGTTTTGTGAAAAGCCAATTTTTCCCTACAACAACAGAATAGATTTTAATTTTACTATCATGGTGGTTGAAACATCATTGAGAAGGTATCCCCAACTCAATCCCAATTAAAGTGATTAACAACCCAACAGTATTAATTAAGCATGGTGAGATACATGTGATAACCCAAGTACTAGATACTCAAGAATTGTCCATAACCGGGGACACGGCTAACCATGATTAGATTGTACACTCTGCAGAGGTTTGCGCACTTTTCCCCACAAGACTCGATATCCTCCGTTGGATTTCTCGCATGACATGGTGTTTGAGAAACGGATGACTGAGACACAGTCTTTCAGAAACGTTAACTCTCTACTCCGGGTAGACCATACCAAACCTACAAAACCCACTACCTGCTGATCTATGTCTTCAAGAGCTTCACGTAACTTACTCAACTATGCTAGAGCCCATAATAGCTTGTGGCTGCACACGGAAGTTTCTAGCATGAATCATCTCAGTTCCCTTTGAGCCTGGGTGGCGGTCCCTAGGAAGATCACATGGGTACCCCAGGATTTCCAAAAAAACAGACAACACTGGTTTCCCCAGGTGCCTCAATCCACCCAGTTGTTTGATTAAGTTGCCACCTTAAGTTGAACCATTAATTAACAATCTCACATCTGACATGAATTTCACTCAAACCCAAACCACGTCTACGAGCATAGCATAGCAATAAGCAATACTTAGAGGTAACTCCCAAGGGTTTGAATGTAACAGGGCAATAGGTTCTACCTCAGCAACTACTTCCCAACCCACAAGTTAATGACATCCTAATCATGCAATGTTTGAGGATTGGAACTAATGCATAAAACTGGGTAATAATGGGATATGATCAAAGTGTTACTTGCCTTGCTAACGATCCGTGAATCCTAGAGACTCGTAGTAACACGCTTCGCACTCCGGAAATTCTATCGCAAGCAAACAATAACATACATAAGTAACAAGCAATGATGCACAAGCAAAACTCAAATAAGAGAGGTTGACCAGAAAGTTCAAATTAAGAACTCCGGTTCGCAAAAAGAATCAAAACAAACGGAGCAACGAAACTCAAACGGCGAAAGAAAGAAGCTTTGTTTACTAATCTGAAACTAGGTCAAATTTTACAGTAGCAAAACTTGTTTGAGTTTGTTAAACGGAAAGAGGGTTTCGAGACGAAACTCCAGGCTCTTGAATCGCCTGATTCCGTTAAACGAGCGAAAAGATAAACAGAAACTAAGATCGGATCAGAAATCACGATCAAAAAAATCGCGGAATAAATCCGATAAAAGAAAACTCACGAACAGACTAACGAATGAGCGTTCGTTAGCTGTAACTAACGGGTGAAAACTGTTCGTTAAAACGAACGTAAGGACGAACGTGTGCTAACTGGAAGAACTGAGAAAAACCGGCGAATCCGAAAAAAATGGATCTAGGGTTTTTGAAAAAAATGAACGGTTATTATAAAAAAATCGGCGGCGGGGCGCGGTGGCTACCTCCGGCGAGAGGGCTCCGGCGAGGCGGGGTGCGGGGCGGCGGCTCGCGGGGCGGCGGGGCTTGGCGGCGGTGGCTGGGCTTGGCGGCGGGGGCGGCGAGCGCGGGCGGTGGCGGCTGTGGGTGGCAGGGTTGGCGGCGGTGGTGGTGGTGTTGGGGCGGGGGTGGCAACGTATATAAAGGGGCGGGGCGGCGACTTGGAGGAGGGGATAAGGCGCGGCGGCTGCGGAGTCCAACTCGGACTCCGGTCCGAGTGTCGGCGGCGGCGCGCGCGCGCAGGAGGCGGCGGCGGCGGCCTGGCGCGGCTGGGCCTTAGGCCCAGTCGGCGCAGAGCCCTTTTTTTTTAAACTTCACCGGCCGAAATAAAATCCTAAAAAAATAAATAAATACCTAAAAATGCCAAAACAATTTTTCACCGTCTAAATAAAATATTTAGAACAAGATGAACATTTTCTTGGCCCTAAAATGCAATTTTGAAAAACATGCAATTTTTCTAATGCAAATAAAATCCAAATAAAATCAAATAAAAAATCAATTTAATGATTTTAATATTTTTCCTCCAATATTTCATTTATTTTGGAGAAGTCATATTATCTCCTCTCTTTAATTTTTAATGTGAAATATTTTTCAGAGAGAAATAATTAAAATCAAATCCTCTTTTCATTATTTGATAAAAGAATCAAATATGAAGACCGGGAAATCCCCAACTCTCTCCGAGGGTCCTTGAGCTGCTTAGGATTTCGAGGATTACGGAATGGAAAAGCAATAAAACATGATATGTATGGATGATCTATGTATAACATTCCAAATTGAAAATTTGGGATGTTACAAACCTACCCCCCGTAAGATGAATCTCGCCCCCGAGATTCGGGTTGGCTAGAAAATAGGTATGGGTGGTCCTTGCGGAGATCATCCTCTCGTTCCCAGGTAGCTTCATCCTCGGTATGGTGGCTCCACTGAACTTTACAAAACTTGATATCCTTACTACGGGTGACTCTACTGGCAAACTCAAGAATCTTTACTGGCTTTTCCTCGTAAGTCAAATCATTGTCCAATTGAATTGCCTCCAAGGGTACTGTATCTCTTAATGGTATTTCCGCCATCTCAGCATGACACTTCTTCAGCTGTGAAACGTGGAACACATCGTGGACTCCTGACAATCCCTCAGGTAACTCCAACTTGTAGGCGACTTCTCCCATCCGTTCCAAAATGTGATACGGTCCTACAAATCTCGGGGCTAACTTTCCTTTAACTCTAAAACGTTTCACTCCTCGCAAGGGCGATACTCGCAGATATGCTCTATCTCCAATTTCGTAGGTTACCTCCTTGCGTTTTGAGTCTGCATAACTCTTCTGCCTGGACTGAGCAATCTTCAGTCGGTCTCAGATCAGTTTTACCTTCTCCTCCGATTCTTTAATCAAGTCTGGTCCAAACAACTGTCATTCTCCTACCTCATCCCACATCAACGGTGTTCTGCACCTGCGTCCATACAGGGCTTCAAATGGTGCCATCTTCAAACTGGCTTGGTAGCTATTGTTGTATGAGAACTCTGCATACGGCAAATTGTCATCCCAACTAGATCCATAATCTAGCGCACAGGCTCTCAACATGTCCTCCAAAATTTGATTGACTCTCTCAGTCTGTCCATCTGTCTGCGGGTGAAATGTTGTACCGAACTCCAATCTCGTTCCCAAAGTCTGGTGTAACTGATGCCAAAACTTTGAAGTAAACTATGTTCCTCGATCCGATACGATGGTCCTCGGAACTCCATGCAGACATACGATCCTGGACATATAGATCTTGGCCAACTTTGCACTTGTATAGGTGGTTTTCACTAGGATGAAGTGAGCTACTTTGGTCAAACGATCAACTACTACCCATATGGAATCATATCTTGCTTTAGTCCTGGGTAATCCGGTGATAAAGTCCATGCCAAGTTTATCCCACTTCCATTCGGGTATCGGCATAGGCTGTAACAGTCCTGCTGGCTTCTGATGTTCTGCCTTAACTCTCTGACATACATCACATACAGCTATATACTCGGCAATATCCTTCTTCATACCAGTCCACCAGAAACGTTCCTTCAAATCCAAATACATCTTGGTGTTTCCGGGGTGTATCGATTATGGTGAGTCATGGGCCTCTTGCCTCTTGAAGTATTAACTTCCTGATCTCCTGGTTGTTGGGCACATAAACCCGGTCCTCAAACCATAGGGTATCGTGCTCATCCTCACGAAAACCTTTGGCCTTTCCTTTGCCCATATTCTCCTTTATCTCGGTAATCTCTTTATCATCTTTCTGAGCTTCCCGAATCTTGTCCAGCAATGTCGACTGAACCTCCATTGTGGCAATGAACCTTCTAGGTACAATCTCTAACTGAAGTTCCATGATGTCCTTTGCTAATTCCTTCGGCAGTCCTTTACTTTCAAGGATATTAGCATAACTCTTCCAACTCAATGCGTCTGCTATGACATTGGCCTTTCCTGGATGATAGTGTAGCTTCATGTCATAATCCTTTATAAGCTCCAACCATCTCCTCTGCCTAAGGTTCAGCTCCTTCTGGGTGAATATGTACTTCAAACTCTTGTGATCCGTGTACACATCACAAAGGTTTCCAATAAGGTAATGTCTCCAAGTCTTCAACGCATGCACTATGGCTGCTAGCTCCAAATCATGCGTGGCATAATTCAACTCATGAGGTTTTAGTTGTCGTGAGGCATACGAAACAACTCTTCCGTCCTGCATAAGCACACATCCAAGTCCTAAGCGAGAGGCGTCGCAATACACTTGGAACTCCTTATGTATATCTGGCAATACTAGCATTGGGGCTGTAGTCAAACGTTTCTTCAACTCCTGGAAACTTGCTTCACAATCTTCTGTTCATTTAAACTTGGTATCCTTCTTCAACAGTTCAGTCATTGGTTTTGCAATCTTGGAAAAATTCTCAATGAATCTCCGGTAGTATCCTGCGAGTCCAAGAAAACTGCGGATCTCGCTAACTGAGGTGGGTGCCAACCATTCAGTGACTGACTGAACCTTGCTGGGGTCTACTGCTATACCTTATCCTGATATAACATGTCCAAGGAATCCGACTTCCTTCTGCCAAAACTCGCATTTGCTAAACTTAGCATACAACTGTTGTTCCCTGAGCTTCTCGAGAACTAAACGCAAATGCTCTTTGTGCTCCTCCTCGTTCTTCGAGTATACCATGATATCATCAATAAACACCACAACAAACTTGTCCAAATACTCCATGAACACCTTGTTCATCATGCTCATGAAATAGGCAGGGGCGTTAGTCAGTCCAAACGACATGACCGTGTACTCGTATAATCCATATCGCGTTGTGAACGCCGTCTTTGGTATGTCCTTCTCTCGTATCTTCAACTGATGATACCCCGATCGCAAATCGATCTTAGAAAACACTTTAGCTCCTTGCAACTGATCAAACAGATCGTTGATCATCGGCAGTGGGTACTTGTTCTTAATCGTCACTCCATTCAATGCTCGATAATCAACAACCATCCTCATGGATTTATCCTTCTCAACCAAAAGTACTGGGGCTCCCCAAGGAGATGAACTTCTTCAGATATATCCTTTCTCCAATAACTCATTGATCTGTTTCTTAATTTCTTCCAGATCATTTGCGGGCATCCGATAGGGTCTCTTGGATATTGGTCCTGTTCCTGGTAACAGCTCTATCAAAAACTCAATATATCTGTCCGGTGGCATGCCTGGTAACTCCTCTGGGAAAACATCCGGGTAATCCTTCACTACAGGCATTTCCTCCTGAACAACTCCCGTAAGGGCATTCACTTGACTCCTCCTAGGCACATGCCTAGATACATACTTAATCCTTCTTCCTTCTGGGGTGGTGAGATAAATCGACTTACTAGCACAGTCAACGCTTCCTCCAAACTTTGACATCCAGTCCATACCCAATATCACATCCAATCCTTGTGACTCCAAGATAATTAGGTCGGACGGAAAAACATGTGTACCAATGGTTAAGGGTATCTGGTCACACCATCGGCTAGCCATATACTCTGCTCCGGGTGAACTCACTAAAAGAGGGATCCTAAGGGTTTGGGTTGGTAGTTTAAACTTATCCACGAATCCCCTTGATATGTATGAATGCGATGCACCAGTATCGAAAAGAACAAGAGCGGTAAATGACTTAACCAAAAACTTACCTATTACCGCGTCTGGCTGCTCTTCAACCTCCTCCACGTTAACGTGGTTCACTTGTCCTTTGTTGAATGGATTGGGCTTCTTCCCAGTGCTTCCATTTCCATTTCCATTCCTTCCTTCAGAGCAATCATTGGCATAGTGCCCTGTCTTCCCGCACTTAAAATAGGTAACCTGACTTAAGTCTCTTTTGGCGGGAGTGGACAGGTTGGAGCGGTTCTGATTGTTGTTAGCTCCATTCCCATTCCGATTCTTAGCACCATTGTGGTTCTGTGATCCACCTCCAGTGTGGTTGTGACCTCCATGGTTGTGAACAAGTCCTCCCGTGTTCGGGGTTAGGCGAGGCTTCTACTGAGCTCCTGAGTTATACTTCCCTTGTCCATACTTTCTCTTGCGGCTCTCAATTTGCTGCTATTTCCCTTCAATCATAAGAGCCTTATCTACCAACCCTTGGTAGTTGTTGAATGTTGCTACCATCAACTGCATGCTCATCTCATCATTCAGCCCTTCCATAAACTTCTCCTGCTTCGCGGCATCTGTGGCCACATCATCAGGGGCGTAGCGAGATAACTTGCTAAACTCATATACGTACTGAGCCACAGTACGGTTCCCCTGGTGTAGGTTGTGGAACTCCCGCTTCTTCATCTGCATAGCTCAAGTGGAGACATGGGCTATGCGGAAAGCTTGCTGAAACTGGTCCCAAGTGACATTGGCTATAGGAAAAGTGGCCGTGTAATTCTCCCACCATGAGGCTGCTGCTCCATCCAATTGATGTGCGGCAAAGCGCACCTTCTCAGCATCTGTGCAACCTGCGGTGTTTAACTCCCTTCCAATTCGGCGTAGCCAATCATCAGCAACTATAGGCTCGGTGCTACTGGAAAACACCGGCGGCTGTAACCTTAGAAAACGGGCTAGGTTGTCCACTGGCGGTGGGTTGTTGTTGTTGTTGTTGTTGTTGTTGCCCTGGTTCTGAACTAGCAATTGCATCAAGGCATTCTGCTACTGGATCAACTGGGTGAGCTCCGGCGGGAAGGCAAAACCGGTGTCACGTCTCGGAGGCATCTGAGGGGTTTAGATGGGAGAGATTTAGAATAGAAGAGGTCTAATGAGAAAACACTACCCATATGCATATGAGACAAACACAATCATTTCACTCAATCAATCAAGCAAGGGCATACAAATGGTCTAGAACTATCGCAAAAGTGCTCACTACTACTATATACATAGGGGAAATACTACTAATATATGGTAGTCATCTAGAAATTATGATCGGTGGAAGACTCCATGATGTCTGCTCCAGCTTCATCTTCAAAGTCATCATCACTAGGGTTGGAGTCGGTGTCGTCGATGATGATGTAGTCCTCGGGGCGTATTTCCTTGGGTTCTTCTTCTTCTTCTATTGGTGCTGGTCCTCCCATGAATACTCCAATCTTCTTGACTAAGTCGTCATTCTTCTCTAGTAGGGTCTTGATTTCCTCCTCATATCCATCGCGTGTAAACTTGAGTTCTTCCTCCAGCTCGATGATCCTATTCTTCGCCTTCTTCAAGTCCATCATGTCCGCACACATCTGGTTCTCCTGACGTCGAATGTGCTGGTTTAACTCCTGGATGAAAGCTGCAATGGATCTATCCTTCTTAGTGCTGATTACTTCCCATTGCTTGTCTCGGCGCCCACATATTTGGTAAATAGTGTCCTTAAGCTCCCTGTTGTAAACTTCTCCAATGCGTCCCATGGTGATGTGAGCTGCCATACTCTTTTCTAAACTCCAGGTTGGTGCGTCGAAGGAAAATTCTATGGGTTTAGAAGTTGGCGAGAACGTCCTTCCTGGAACTTGTAATTGAATCATCTAGTGCTCCTCTTTAGGTAAAGTGGCGTTGTACGTCCCGGTGAAGCTTGGTATTCCAATGTTCAAGTACCTAGTGACTTCCTTCAAGTGGCGTCCAAAAGGTGTGTCTTCATCCGGTTGTGCAAACTTGTTCTTCATCTCCGTCATCCTAAAGAGTAGAAAGTGGAGAGGAGTCAGAAATGAGAAGAGAAGTGTGACCTAGGTTTTATCTTAGGGGTCGTGTCGTACACTCAGCGTGTGCTCTGATACCATATTGTAGCGACCCGATCTTAGATGATCAAGTCTCTGTGCTTCAGTGTCATCCCTGGATCGGTAATGCTAACACACACAGTACTCGAAGGATTTATAACAGAGTAGTAATCACACACTATTACATCGAATGTCTCCAAAGAGAACTTATTACAATAATATGGCTTAAGGCCATCTAATGCGATAACAGCGGAAGGCTTGGAAGATAAGGTGAGTCCATCAACTCCAACGGCATAGCTGAGCTGCACGGCAACGACCTAACGAACCTTACTCCTCGTCTGAAAAGTCTGCAACATAATACGTTGCAGCCCGAAAACGGGTCAGCACATGGAATATGCTGGCAATATAACACAGTAGAGCAGAAACAGAATAATGCTATCACTACATGCATATATGGCTGGTGGAAAGTTGTATGGTTGTAGTTTTGCGAAAAGCCAATTTTTTCCTACAACAACGGAATAGATTTTAATTTTACTATCATGGTGGTTGAAACATCATTGAGAAGGTATCCCCAACTCAATCCCAATTAAAGTGATTAACAACCCAACAGTATTAATTAAGCATGGTGAGATACATGTGATAACCCAAGTACTAGATACTCAAGAATTGTCCATAACCGGGGACACGGCTAACCATGATTAGATTGTACACTCTGCAGAGGTTTGCGCACTTTTCCCCACAAGACTCGATCGCCTCCGTTGGATTTCTCGCATGACATGGTGTTTGAGAAATGGATGACTGAGACACAGTCTTTCAGAAACGTTAACTCTCTACTCCGGGTAGACCATACCAAACCTACAAAACCCACTACCTGCTGATCTACCTCTTCAAGAGCTTCACGTAACTTACTCAACTATGCTAGAGCCCATAATAGCTTGTGGCTGCACACGGAAATTTCTAGCATGAATCATCTCAGTTCCCTTTGAGCCTGGGTGGCGGTCCATAGGAAGATCACACGGGTACCCCGGGATTTCCAAAAAAACAGACAACACTGGTTTCCCCAGGTGCCTCAATCCACCCAGTTGTTTGATTAAGTTGCCACCTTAAGTTGAACCATTAATTAACAATCTCACATCTGACATGAATTTCACTCAAACCCAAACCACGTCTACGAGCATAGCATAGCAATAAGCAATACGTAGAGGTAACTCCCAAGGGTTTGAATGTAACAGGGCAATAGGTTCTACCTCAGCAACTACTTCCCAACCCACAAGTTAATGACATCCTAATCATGCAATGTTTGAGGATTGGAACTAATGCATAAAACTGGGTAATAATGGGATATGATCAAAGTGTTACTTGCCTTGCTGACGATCCGCGAATCCTAGAGACTTGTAGTAACACGCTTCGCACTCCGGAAATTCTATCGCAAGCAAACAATAACATACATAAGTAACAAGCAACGATGCACAAGCAAAACTCAAATAAGAGAGGTTGACCAGAAAGTTCAAATTAAGAACTCCGGTTCGCAAAAATAATCAAAACAAACGGAGCAACGAAACTCAAACGGCGAAAGAAAGAAGCTTCGTTTACTAATCTGAAACTAGGTCAAATTTTACAGTAACAAAACTTGTTTGAGTTGGTTAAACGAAAAGAGGGTTTCGAGACAAAACTCCAGGCGCTTGAATCGCCTGATTCCGTTAAACGAGCGAAAAGATAAATAGAAACTAAGATCAGATCAGAAATCACGATCAGAAAAATCGCGGAATAAATCCGATAAAAGAAAACTCATGAACAGACTAACGAACGAGCGTTCGTTAGCTATAACTAATGGGCGAAAACCATTCGTTAAAACGAACATACAGATGAACGTCCGCTAACTGGAAGAACCGAGAAAAACCGGCGAATCCGAGAAAAAAACGGATCTAGGGTTTTTGAAAAAAACCGAACGGTTTTTATAAAAAAACCGACGGCGGGGCGCGGTGGCTACCTCGGGCGAGAGGGCTCCGGTGAGGCGGGGTGCGGGGCAGTGGCTCGCGGGGCGGCGGGGCTTGGCGGCGGCAGCGGCTGCTGCGCGAGGCGGCGGCGGCTGCGGGCGGCAATGTTGGCGGCGGTGGTGGTGGTGTTGGGGCGGGGGTGGCGACGTATATAAAGGGGCGGGGCGGCGACTTGGAGGAGGGGGCAAGGTGCGGCGGCTGCGGAGTCCAACTCGGACTCCGGTCCAAGCGGCGGCGGCGGCGCGCGCGCGCGCAGGAGGCGGCGCCGGCGACCTCGCGCGGCTGGGCCTTAGGCCCAGTCGGCGCGGAACCCTTTTTAAAAAAAAAACTTCACCGACCGAAATAAAATCCTAAAAAAAACCTAAAAATGCCAAAACAATTTTTCACCATCTAAATAAAATATTTAGAACAAGATGAACATTTTCTTGGCCCTAAAATGCAATTTTGAAAAACATGCAATTTTTCTAATGCAAATAAAATCCGAATAAAATCAAATAAAAAAATCAATTTAATGATTTTAATATTTTTCCTCCAATATTTCATTTATTTTGGAGAAGTCATATTATCTCCTCTCTTTAATTTTTAATGTGAAATATTTTTTGGAGAGAAATAATTAAAATCAAATCCTCTTTTCATTATTTGATAAAAGAATCAAATATGAAGACTGGGAAATCCCCAACTCTCTCCGAGGGTCCTTGAGCTGCTTAGGATTTCGAGGATTATGGAACGGAAAAGCAATAAAACATGATATGCATGGATGATCTATGTATAACATTCCAAATTGAAAATTTGGGATGTTACACTCTGACACGGACGCGACCTCTCATAGCGCAGGCATTGAACCGGCGCGCCGGCCAAGAGGGCCGCACTCACTGCAGGCCTGGCTGAGCACGCCTACTCGCCGCGTGCAACCAGCTTAAGACTGCCCCGCCTTCCTTCATTGAATCCGCGCGTGTGCCAGCAACACGTCCTTCCATGAGCCGGTAGGCATTTTAGAACACAAAAAATGACTAAAATATAATTAATTTACGCATGGTCTTGACTTGTTGTGCTCGCACTGGTAGCAGGAACTAGTAGAGGATTTTCTTTATTTATAACTTTCCTCACATTTTTTTGGCTTTGAAGTGAATCATGGTTGTGGACATTATGTATGAATGTGCAGATATCTGTGAACATGAGTTTGATGTGGAAGTTGAACTTGGAATGTCGGGCTAGCGCGTGAACTATACCATGTCCAATGCTTCGTCTGTTATTGTTTGGAAAGTAACTGTTGTTATTACATGACCTGAAAAAAACATTTTGTGCCACATCAGTAGATGCACGGACATCACAACAGGCATGCTGACTGGATAAACATTTGAACCTAGCTATTATGAAGGAAATTTTGTATTGATAACAGTTTTAGATAGCAGGAGAAGCCTAGCCTGCTCGGCCTCTGCTAGCTTATTTCTGGCTTCTTCCATCTCTTCTTTGGCTTGGGTGAAGAGAGCATCTGATTGCTCTTTTCGCTTCTTCAGGAACTCAGCTACATTCTCAAGGGCTGTTTCATGCTTTCTTTCAGCCTTTACTAATGCCACGAGGGCACGAACAGCTGACGACTCCACCTGGCTTGTGTGTAATCCAGCATCACCTGGGAATTTGCACCTTGTGTCTAATCCAGCATCATTAGGGAATTGGCACCTTGTGTGTAATCCAGCCTCATTTTGGAAACATGATCTCGAGGTTGACCATACTTCCCTCCTCGCAGGAACTGCATCCTGGCATGAAGTTACTTCTTTTTTAGATCAATACTCAGAGCAACCTAGATCCATTTAGTAGAAGCCAGATAAACAGAACTCGGAGAAGTGAATTCAAAAAGGAAAAAATAAATAAAACAGACTACAAGGTGAGAACACCCACTTCCTACATCAAGCTAAAAACGAAAGCATTAGGACGATTAAGACTCTTCTTATTACACATCGAAGAACACCACGCTTAAGAGAAACAGAAACTACAACATATACACATTGAAGAACACGAGGCTACACGAAAGTAATTGAAAGGGTGTTACTTACCAAAGCTCGTTTTACAGGTTCGGTGCAGCTCCTCTTTAACTTGCCACGCTCCTTGAAGATGTCCCGAATATCCCGTGTTTGGTCTTCATTGCTCCTCTGCTTGTTCACACTCGTGGTTTTAAAATCTCAACATGGCAAGAAAAATATACTACTAGTAATACACGCGCATCTTGTGGGCAACATTAAAGCACTCGTCTGCCATGTTAGAGCATCTCCAACAAGATAAACTACTCATACAAATGCATCTTGATGCGTGCAACGCATGGGCATTTTGCTAGTTCTAAAAACCTTTCCATCATTTGCCACACTACTGGTTGCAGATGAAAAACGTACCCAAGCAGAGCGCGATACAGGAGCGACGCACAATTACAAGCTGATATTCTGTTGGACTCCCCGTGTGGCGTGTTGAGTGATTCGGCTAAGCAACTAGTGAGTAGTAGTAGTAAACTCTGCATATTAGGTTTGACCAAAGTCAAACTTCCGAAAGTTTGACCAAGTTTATAGAAAAATATAAACATTTACCATAACAAATATGTATGATGTGAAAGTACATTCAATAATGAATCTAATGGTATTTATTTGTTATTGTATATGTTAATATTTTTTTGTTATAAGCTTTCTGAGAGTTTACAAAACTTGACTTTGACCAATGCTAATACGCGAACTTAAATAAAAACGGAGGGAGTACACATTTGTTTTCTTAGTTTGTAGTGAACTAATCATTTGTTGAAATTGTGAGATAAATATATTAGGCTATTGACTTCGAATGTAATGGTCTATACAATTCAATAGTTACAATCATTGTCGAATCCCAAGATGTATACAAGGTCTATAGTACTTCACAACATGCTCAAACTCACATAATCCCAGTCAAATGAGAATCTAAATGCATTTCATAGTTATTACTTTGTAGGATGCAACAAGAACAACCATAACTCTACATCAGCCATTATAGAAGCAACATTTTGAGATATCCCAATGTGTGAATGAAACGTGCAGAGAGAGCTTTTGAAGATGGAGCAGATAGGACGGGAAAGATTGTATGTATGTGGACGAGAGAGTAGGAGACAAACCTAACGAGACAGAGAGAAAGAGAGAGATAGAGAGAGAAAGAGAGAGGAAGAAGTTAGGTCTATGAGAAAGATGCATACATGTAATATGCATGAGATGCGTGTGCATCTGGATTCTGTATACGTGGAAGGAGAAGAGACAACATGTTTGATGAGAGAGCAGGAAAAACATGGACGAGAGGGGAAGGATCTCGTGGGTTGAGGGATTGACAATTTTGTGCGGGGGAGAGAGGGATTGGTAATTTTGTGCAAGAGAGAGAGAGAGGGTGGGGGGAGGAGTCAGTCAGCCATCGTCACATCACCCTGCTTCCAAATGACCCTGCATTCTCTATCGCGGTGTGGTCGCTGTCTTCGATCTGCTCGTTGCCCTCTTTGAAGATTGAGGTGTTGTGCATGTTGGGGTGCAAAGAAGCACAAGCGAGAGTGGTCGCCGTATAACCTTGGATGGGGATGAATTGTGTGCTCGGGGGAGTGTGTGTGTGTGTTGTGCTGCGTGTCTCTCTATGTGTGTGTGTGTGTGATATTGAGAGAAAACAATCCTAAGGAGAGAAATGTGTATTCACGAAGAGATTGTGCGGGCCTTGAGGTGGGCAGGGGCTGGGTGAGGGTGTCAAAATGTGCGCGCTGATGCATGTGTTGCATGCGACCGTGCGAGGGACGGACGAATCGAGAGAGATGGTTGTTGTGTTACGGATGCTCCTCTCTCCGTATCTCTCTCTCCCTCTCTCTCTCACACACACACACACAAGTAAACTAGAAGACCGTTCTCTCATGTATACACAACGTATCAGCATCTGTCTATGTCTCACTCATGCACGATCATTTGCACATTCACACCTCTCTATGTCTGTATCACACGCACACCGTCTCCACATTGCCCTTCCGCCACAACACACATATGGACACATACACACGTTCTCTCTCAGTCACACACACAAAATCAGTATTAGAAAAACTAGGGCGCACCTAAAACGTCCAAATCCAAATAAACATGAACTGGAGCTAAATTCAAATATATGGAAATATTGCAGCGTCAAGAACTTTCACGAGAAAAAAAGTTGAGTAATATTTGAGGATTGTTTTCACACACACAAAAAGGTTCGGTGGATGTCCTTCGAGCGCGACACGGTGACGCACCGTTCGATCGATCGCGCGGCCGTGGTTCATGCGCTTGCACAGGATTCCATATCGTGGTCGTGGTACTAAGGCTGGTCACAATGGGCAAGAACATAAGCTAGTAACTAATAAAAGCGCTGCCTAAGTCTAATGTTTACGTGTACTAGTACGGTTTTCTTTTAAGTTTGACCAACCTTATATATAAAACTAAAGTAAGCTCCCACACGCGCACTCATCAATATGCCGCCGCCGTTGCGCATGCCGGCGCCCGCCTGCTCCGGCCAACAATTTTTCGCCCATCATCGCCGTGTCGCCGCCATCCCTGTGCCATGAAGCCGAAGGCTCGCCCGCTCACGTCGTCTGCAGTCCCTCCTCGCGATGCTGCCGCGCTGCCAAGCACGTGAGCAGCTGGTAGAGCCGTGTCTATGCACGCACCGTACGAAGAGGAGGACGAGCGCGTGCTCCAGCACACCGGCGAGGAGGAACTAGCGTGTCATTGTCGTCTCCGCCCGCGCAGAGGAGGCGCGCATGGTGGCTGTCGCGGCGGAAGCCGGTCGCGCGCGCGTCAAGACCGCAAACCGGGTGCGGACACGGAATCTACCTTCGAGACCTTGAATGCCATGTGGATCCTGCAATCTAAAGGAGCAATTTGGGTCAGTCGACTCATGTGAGCCGTTTGATGCAACATGGATGGCTAGAAGGGCTTCTTCCACCTCTTCTACCGTCTTCTTCCTTCGCTCCGTCGAACTTCTTTCACAAATCGACTGACCCAAATTATACTACTAGTACGAACGTATTAAGTACAGTAGGAACACGAAGATATGAGCAGTAGTACCAACTGCAAGAAGAACAGTAGTAAGACATAGTACTAGTACTACTGTATGTACTAAAGAATTCAAATAACGAGAAAGAACATAAACATAGTTCTGCTGGGGCCTCAGCACAACACACCCTTGAAAATAAACTAATAAGCAACTAGTCCGCTTGACACTGCAGCAGAACCAGCATGAGCGACGGCACTACCACCTACTTGGAGTCCGAGTCCACGTCCTCGACTTCGTCCTCGTCCCTCTTCCTCTTCCTCTTTGCCGACGCTTCTTTGCTTGAACTGGACACTGGGCTCTACTTATTCATCCAACCCTTGTAGATATTTAAACAAAGGTAGGCATCCATTGCTGCGTACAGGATGTGATCTTCATCTAATGTCTTTGACTCCCATGCATGATGAAACTCGTGATGAGGTTTCTTCAGTTTAGCATACGAAGGATCAATCATGGCTGCTGCCAGGGTCAGCATTGAAGGTTGAGAAGAGGACACCAGGCTTGCCTTCTAGAGATCGAAGGGCTGGCCTACAACGAGACCTATCCGACGCAGGACGTCACTGTCGTTCTTAAAGCCTACAGTAACGAATTTCACTCTTTTGTCCTTGAGGAAGTTCTTAAAATCCTGGCACTCAACGTCGGCATGGCATATGTGGTAGACCAAGCAAACTTATGTACGCAAACCTGGATCACGACGGGCTTCTTCCTCTCTTCGTCCTTTAGATCCTTCTCTCGTCCCAGGACTGTGGTGTACTCAACATCTAGCCCAGCGACCCACTCATCCGTTGAACTGTTGAACATGCGTAGGAAGCGAGCAAGCCATGCTTTCACCGTCTCGGATCCACGTGTGTAGATGATGATGAACTGATCGCCGGTGATGTCTCTAACCTGGTACTCAGCGGCGACCATGGAGATTTGGGAGTCCATGGATTTTGGAGGAGGGTTAGGAGAAGTTGAACTGTTGTACCCCGCAAAAAAACTGGGAGCGAACTAATGTGAAAGGACGGGACGACTGGGAGCGAACTGTTGTAAGGTAGAAGACGGGGACGAGTAGGGCGTGCGAACGGCGTGGGGTTGCTGGCTTGCCTGGTGGATAAACGGCTGCAAGCCCCCAAAGAGTTCTCGAGAACTATGCGGGCCCACTAGATGTCATGTCTACTAGACCCATATCGTAGGCCTGACGGTATAGCTTCTGCCTGTTCGCACGCCATGCCGGCGCGTGGATGTAACTTCACTTAATTCCGTCAAACGTCGCGCCTCCCACGACCTTCGCCTCCCTCGCGCGGTCGCGCCCTTTGAGACTTCGACTGGCTATAAATGAGCAATTTTTTGCCTTTTTTAGACAAGCAATTTTTTTGCCTACTCCTCATGCATGATACTCCCTCTGGTCCTTTTTACTCTTGTCAACCGTTTGCAAAGTGTTTGACCAAATGTATACTTTTTTTGAACACCACCTTATATTAATTAACCAGCCACACTAGTACACTCATTCGATACAATATTCACCACACAGGGCGGTACGTTATTTACAAGAATACCATCTAATCTATTGTCAAAGCTATACTTAGCGATTAAGTGTGCCACCTTATTGTTGATCAACTTCTAGATGCTCAACGCTTTCATCTTCAGGTCACGCATAGCAGGCCTGTGAACGCTTTGACGGGCATCAATGAAATCCCACGACCAAATTTATACTAAAAATATCAATATCTACAATACTCCCAAAACACTTAGGCACGATGCATTAACTTCTACCTCATTTCTTGTTTCTTGACATATCAACCAATAGGAGATGTGGGTGTGCATGCTTTTAATGACTTGAGACTACCAAACACGACATGCAGTGGTTAGTTCATTGCATGCAATGCTATTAATTAGCAAATAAACATTAAGATCTCTCGTTTTCCCCTCCTCCTTGGTCACAGTGCACAATCTAAGATGACTTGCTCACCTAGACGGAGGGAGTACTGATTATAATGAGTATAAGAACTACGTTTTATAATGAGTGTAAAAATATTGATTTGACATTGTGAATGTTGACACATTGTGGAATAGTTTTTGAAGTCTGCAAAAGTACTCAACTAGTGTTGTCGTTCTCCACAAAAAATGTGTTTACCAATGCATGCACGAACACTAGTTACTCTAACCCCCCCTCTCTTCTTTAATTCTTTGCCACATCAGCATGTTTGCTATTCACGTGTGCATGATACCAGCTAAGATACCACCCTTATGGCCAGCCTTAATCATCGCATGCAATAATTTAGTGCACCTTGAAATATGAACATGTGTGGGGCGTGTTTGTTTTTAATGACTTGAGGCTATACCTAGCCCGACATGCAAGATGACTTATTATGCACCGTTCCCCATACCTGCAGGAAGCCCGTTTGTCTCCAAATCTTTTCCTCTCCATGTGTGGAAACAATATGCCTGCCAAACTCTCCTTCTCCCTCCGGCGGTCCCACCACTCCACCCCGTGTGAAAAAATATGCATGCATGACTCTCCTCCCCCCACGCTCGTCCAATCCGTTGTGACCAGCAATATTTCCACCCCTTCGCTCCCCCGTAATTTACTCCAACAAATATGCCCACGTAGCTGTTACATAACTGCAGGTGCATTCGGTCACTGACATATGGGCCCAACAGGGGTCTGGCCCACATGTCAGTGATGCAACTGGACCGGCAGTTAAGTCAGTGCAGCTCAGTCCATATCTTACATAGGTGTGCCATTGCTCACTATAAATACTGCGCCTCCCACTACATCACTATCTCCTCCCCCTCATGTTCACGTTCATCGCTATCTCCTCCCCCCTCTCACGTCGACCACCATGGCATCGCCCCTCCCAAGCCCTAGGAGCCCCTCGCTGCACCGCGCGGACGGTCACGCGTCGCCGTTCCGTTCATCGCCGCCACTAGTCGAGGAGGACGCATTGGTGTTCCGCTCCTCGCCGCTACGCGACGCGTTGTCGTTCCGTTCCTCGCCGCCACTAGTCGAGGAGGACACGTCGGCGATCCGCTCCTCGCCGCCACTAGTCGAGGAGGACGCGCCGGCGTGATATGTCTCCAACGTATCTATAATTTTTGATTGCTCCATACTATATTATCTACTGTTTTAGGCAATATTGGGCTTTATTATCCACTTTTATATTACTTTTGGGACTAACCTATTAACCGGAGGCCCAGCCCAGATTTGCTGTTTTATGCCTATTTCAGTGTTTTGAAGAAAAGGAATATCAGACGGAGTCGAAACGGAATGAAATCAATTGGAGAAGTTATTTTTGGAAGGAAACACACCTAATGGACTTGGACCCCATGTCAAGGAAGGAACGAGGTGCTCACGAGGGTGGGGGCGCGCCCACCCCCCTAGGGCGCGCCCCCTGCCTCGTGGGGCCCCCGTGGCTCCCCTGACGTGTTTCTTCCGCCTATATAACCCCACGTGACCTAAAACTTCCAGAATGCAACATAGATCGGGAGTTCCACCGCCAGAAGCCTCCGTAGCCACCAAAAGTCAATCAGGACCCTGTTCCGGCACCCTGCCGGAGGGGGCAATCCCTCTCCCATGGACATCTTCATCATCCCGGTGCTCCCCATGATGAGGAGGGAGTAGTTCTCCCTCGGGGCTGAGGGTATGTACCAGTAGCTATGTGTTTGATCTCTCTCTCTCTCGTGTTCTTGAGATGATATGATCTTGATGTATCGCGAGCTTTGCTATTATATTTGGATCCTATGATGTTTCTTCCCCCCTATTCTCTCTTGTAATGAATCGAGTTTCCCCTTTGAAGTAATCTTATTGGATTGAGTCTTTAAAGACTTGAGAACACTTGATGTATGTCTTGTCGTGGATATCTGTGGTGACAATGGGATACCACGTGCCACTTGATGTATGTTTTGGTGACCAACTTGCAGGTTCCGCCCATGAACCTATGCATAGGGGTTGGCACACGTTTTCGTCGTGATTCTCCGGTAGAAACTTTGTGGCACTCTTTGAGGTCCTTTGTGTTGGTTGAATAGATGAATATGAGATTGTGTGACGCATATCGTATAATCATACCCACGGATACTTGAGGTGGCATCGGAGTATCTAGGTGACATTAGGGTTTTGGTTGATTTGTTTCTGAAGGTGTTATTCTAGTACGAACTCTAGGGCTGTTTGTGACACCTATAGGAATAGCCCAACGGATTGATTGGAAAGAATAACTTTGAGGTGGTTTCGTACCCTACCATAATCTCTTCGTTCGTTCTCCGCTATTAGTGACTTTGGAGTGACTCTTTGTTGCATGTTGAGGGATAGTTTTATGATCCAATTATGTTAGTATTGTTGAGGGAACTTACACTAGCGAAAGTATGAACCCTAGGCCTTGTTTCCTATCATTGCAATACCGTTTACGCTCACTTTTATCATTCGTTACCTTGCTGTTTTTATATTTTCAGATTACAAAAACTATTATCTACCATCCATATTGCACTTGTATCACCATATCTTCGCCGAACTAGTGCACCTATACAATTTACCATTGTATTGGGTGTGTTGGGGACACAAGAGACTCTTTGTTATTTGGTTGCAGGGTTGCTTGAGAGAGACCATCTTCATCCTACGCCTCCTACGGATTGATAAACCTTAGGTCATCCACTTGAGGGAAATTTTCTACTGTCCTACAAACCTCTGCACTTGGAGGCCCAACAACATCTACAAGAAGAAGGTTGTGTAGTAGACATCAAGCTCTCTTCTGGCGCCGTTGCTGGGGAGGTGAGTGCTTGAAGGTATATCTTTAGATCTTTCAATTGAGTCATTTAGTTTCTTATTTTATCACTAGTTTAGTTTATAAAAGAAAATTACAAAAAAATGGAATTAAGTTTGTCGCATACGCTTCACCTTTTTAATATCTTTCGTGAGTATGATGGAAAGGAAATTTGTGCTCAAGTGCTAGAAGAAGAAATCTATAAAATGTTTAGCACTAAATATTTGGATGATGAGAATGATTGAAATGTTGTTAGTATGAATTCCTTGAATATCTATGATTCTAATGATATGCAAAGCCACAATCTTGGGGAAGCTATGTTTGATGAAGATGATATTTTTTGTTACCCAAGCTTTAATGATCAAATTTATTATGATGAAAGCATGCCTCGTATCTATGATGATTATTGTGATGACACGTATGCTTTAAAGAACAATGATAACCATGAAACTTGTCATCTTGATCTTAATTTTCAATCACATGATAGTTATTTTGTTGAGTTTGCTCCCACTATTATTCATGAGAAGAATTTTTCTTATGTGGAGAGTAGTAAATTTTCTATGCTTGTAGATCATGAAAATAATGCTTTAGGTGCTGGTTATTTTGTTGAATTCGTTCATGATGCTACTGAAAATTATTATGAGGGAGGAACATATGCTTGTAGGAATTGCAATAATATCAAGTTTCCTCCCTATGTGCTTAAAGTTTTGAAGTTATGCTTGTTTTGCCTTCCTATGCTAGTTGATTATTGCTCCCATAAGTTGTTTGCTCACAAAATCCCTATGCATAGGAAGTATGTTAGACTTAAATGTGCTAGTCATATTCTTCATGATGCTCTCTTTATGTTCAATTCTTATCCTTTATGTGAGCATCATTGAAATCATCGTGCCTAGCTAGGGGCATTAAACGATAGCGCTTGTTGGGAGGCAACCCAATTTTATTTTTATTCCTTGTTTTTTGCTCCTGTTTAGTAATAAATAATTCATCTAACCTCTGTTTAGATGTGGTTTTATGCTTTTAATTAGTGTTTGTGCCAAGTAGAACCTTTGGGAAGACTTGGGGAAAGTCTTGTTGGTCATACTGTAAAAAACAGAAACTTTAGCGCTCACGAGAACTGCTTCCATTTTTATTTGGAGAGTGATATTTAGTTAATTATTTTTGAATATTATTAATAGATAAATTCCTCAGGTACAGCAATTTATTTGAGAATTTTATGAGTTCCATAAGTATACGTTTGATCCATATTACTACAGACTGTTCTGTTTTTGACAGATTCTGTTTTTCATGTGTTGTTTACTTATTTTGATGAATCTATGGCTAGTATAATAGTTTATAAACCATAGAGAAGTTGGAATACAGTAGGTTTAACACCAATATAAATAAAGAATGAGTTCATTACAGTACCTTGAAGTGGTGATTTATTTTATACTAACGGAGCTTACGAGTTTTCTACTTTAAGTTTTGTGTTGTGAAGTTTTCAAGTTTTGGGTAAGGATTCGATGGACTATGGAATAAGGAGTGGCAAGAGCCTAAGATTGGGGATGCCCAAGGCACCCCAAGGTAATATTCAAGGATAGCCAAGAGCCTAAGCTTGGGGATGCCCCGGAAGGCATCCCCTCTTTCGTCTTCGTTCATCGGTAACTTTACTTGGAGCTATATTTTTATTCGCCACATGATATGTGTTTTGCTTGGATCATCAATTTATTTTGTTAGGATTTGCTTGATGTTATTTAGAACAATGTTTTGCATCTTTTATTTCAATAAAAGTGGCATTGATAGCCTTTACTATGCCTATGTTACAAGTATACATGTTGCTGTTTGAAAACAGAAAGTTTACCGCTGTTGCAATAATTCCCTAGAAAAGTCAGAATGCGATAAAGTGTTGAAACCTTTTGCATATTAAGCTCTGATAAATTTAATACAGTGGGAATTTTATTTCATAATTTTTGGAGTTAGGGAAGTATGGATGTTGCAGCATTCTTTATAGACTGTCCTGTTTAGGCAGATTGCTGTTATGTTTGCATTGTTTGCATATGTTTGCTTCTTTAATGATTCTATTTGAGGATAGGACTATTAAATATGCAGAGGCATTTAGTATGCAATGTTGAATAATAATTTTAGTGATTTGCTACAGTAGAGTATGATAAGGTTTTTGCAATGGTTTATACTAACTTATCTCATGAGTCCTTGTTGAGTTTTGTGTGGATGAAGCTTTTGAGATTTAGGGAGACCGTGATATGAGAGGAATTAAGGAGACACAAAAGCTCAAGATTGGGGATGCCCAAGGCACCCCAAGATAATATTTCAATAAGTCTCAAGCATCTAAGCTTGGGGATGCCCCGGTTGGCATCCCACATTTCTTCTTCAACAACTATCGGTTAGTACCGGTTGATCCTAAGTTTTTGCTTCTTCACGTGATGTTTTCTATTCTTAGAATGTCATTTTATTTTGCTTTGCTTGCTGTTTGAATAGAGTACCAAGATCTGAAAATATTAAATGTTAGAGAGTCTTCACATAGTTGCATAATTATTCGACTACTCATTGATCTTCACTTATATCTTTCGGAGTAGTTTGTCATTTGCTCTACTGCTTCACTTATACCTTTTAGAGCATGGTGGTAGTTTTATTTTGAAGAAATAGATGAACTCTCGTGCTTCACTTAGATTATTTTGAGAGTCTTAAATAGCATGGTAATTTTCTTAAAATCCTAATATGCTAGGTATTCAGGAATAATAAAATTCTCTTATGAGTGTGTTGAATACTAAGAGAAGTTTGATGCTTGATGATTGTTTTGAGATATGGAGGTAATAATATCAAAGTCGTGCTAGTTGAGTAGTTGTGAAATTGATAAATGCTTGTGTTGAAGTTTGCAAGTCCCGTAGCATGCACATATGGTAAACGTTGTGTAACAAATTTGAAACATGAGGTGTTATTTGATTGTCCTCCTTATGAGTGGCGGTCGGGGACAAGCGATGGTCTTTTCCTACCAATCTATCCCCCTAGGAGCATGCGCGTAGTACCGAGGTTTTTGATGACTTGTAGATTTTTGCAATAAGTATGTGAGTTATTTATGACTAATGTTGAGTCCATGGATTATACGCACTTTCACCCTTCCATCCTTGCTAGCCTCTTCGGTATCGTGCATTGCCCTTTCTCACATTGAGAGTTGGTGCAAACTTCGCCGGTGCATCCAAACCCCGTGATATGATACGCTCTGTCACACATAAACCTCCTTATATCTTCCTCAAAACAGCCACCATACCTACCTATTATGGCATTTCCATAGCCATTCCGAGATATATTGCCATGCAACTTTCCACCATCCAGTTTATCATGACACATTCATCATTGTCATATTGCTTAGCATGATCATGTAGTTGACATAGTATTTGTGGCAAAGCCACCATTCATAATGTTTACTTGTCACTCTTGATTCATTGCATATCCCGGTACACCGCCGGAGGCATTCATATAGAGTCATACTTTGTTCTAGTATCGAGTTGTAATCGTTGAGTTGTAAATAAATAGAAGTGTGATGATCATCATTCAATAGAGCATTGTCCCAAAAAAAGAGAAAGGCCAAAGAAAAAAAAGAAGGCCCAAAAAAAGGGCAATGTTACTATCCTTTTTTTCCACACTTGTGCTTCAAAGTAGCACCATGATATAGCGAGTCTCATATATTGTGCTTCAAAGTAGCACCATGTTCTTCATATAGAGAGTCTCTTGAGTTATCACTTTCATATACTAGTGGGAATTTTTCATTATAGAACTTGGCTTGTATATTCCAACAATGGGCCTCCTCAAGTTCCCTAGGTCTTCACGAGCAAGCAAGTCGGATGCACACCCACTTAGTTTCTTTTGTTGAGATTTCATACATTTATAGCTCGAGTGCATCCGTTGCATGGCAATCCCTACTCCTCGCATTAACATCAATCGATGGGCATCTCCATAGCCCATTGATTAGCCTCGTTGATGTGAGACTTTCTCCTTTTTGTCTTCTCCACATAACCCCCTCATTATTCTATTCCACCCATAGTGCTATATCCATGGCTCACGCTCATGTATTGCGTGAAAGTTTATGAGTTTGAGATTACTAAAGTATGAAACAATTTCTTGGCTTGTCATCGGGGTTGTGCATGATGAGAGCATTCTTGTGTGACGAAAATGAAACATGAATAAACTATATGATTTTGTAGGGATGAACTTTCTTTGGCCATGTTATTTTGAGAAGACATAATTGCTTAGTTAGTATGCTTGAAGTATTATCATTTTTATGTCAATATGAACTTTTGTCTTGAATCTTATGGGTCTGAATATTCATATCACAAGTAGGAAGAATTACATTGAAATTATGCCAAGTAGCACTCCGCATCAAAAATTATTTTTTATCATTTACCTACTCGAGGACGAGCAGGAATTAAGCTTGGGGATGCTTGATACGTCTCCAACGTATCTATAATTTTTGATTGCTCCATGCTATATTATCTACTGTTTTAGGCAATATTGGGCTTTATTATCCACTTTTATATTACTTTTGGGACTAACCTATTAACTGGAGGCCTAGCCCAGATTTGTTGGTTTACGCCTATTTCAGTGTTTTGAAGAAAAGGAATATCAGACGGAGTCGAAACGGAACGAAATCAATTGGAGAAGTTATTTTTGGAAGGAAACACACCTGATGGACTTGGACCCCACGTCAAGGAAGGAATGAGGTGCTCACGAGGGTGGGGGCGCGCCCACCCCCCTAGGGCGCGCCCCCTGCCTCGTGGGGCCCCCATGGCTCCCCTGACGTGCTTCTTCCGCCTATATAACCCCACGTGACCTAAAACTTCCACAACGCAACATAGATCGGGAGTTCCGCCGCCAGAAGCCTCCATAGCCACCAAAAGTCAATCGGGACCCTGTTCCGGCACCCTGCCGGTGGGGGCAATCCCTCTCCGGTGGACATCTTCATCATCCCGGTGCTCTCCATGAGGAGGAGGGAGTAGTTCTCCCTTGGGGCTGAGGGTATGTACCAGTAGCTATGTGTTTGATCTCTCTCTCTCTCGTGTTCTTGAGATGATACGATCTTGATGTATCGCGAGCTTTGCTATTATATTTGGATCCTATGATGTTTCTTCCCCCTCTTCTCTCTTGTAATGAATCGAATTTCCCCTTTGAAGTAATCTTATCGGATTGAGTCTTTAAAGACTTGAGAACACTTGATGTATGTCTTGTTGTGGATATCTGTGGTGACAATGGGATACCACGTGCCACTTGATGTATGTTTTGGTGACCAACTTGCGGGTTCCGCCCATGAACCTATGCATAGGGATTGGCACACGTTTTCGTCGTGATTCTCCGGTAGAAACTTTGTGGCACTCTTTGAGGTCCTTTGTGTTGGTTGAATAGATGAATATGAGATTGTGTGACGCATATCGTATAATCATACCCATGGATACTTGAGGTGACATTGGAGTATCTAGGTGACATTAGGGTTTTGGTTGATTTGTGTCTTAAGGTGTTATTCTAGTACGAACTCTAGGGCTGTTTGTGACACCTATAGGAATAGCCCAACGGATTGATTGGAAAGAATAACTTTGAGGTGGTTTCGTACCCTACCATAATCTCTTTGTTCGTTCTCCGCTATTAGTGACTTTGGAGTGACTCTTTATTGCATGTTGAGGGATAGTTTTATGATCCAATTATGTTAGTATTGTTGAGGGAACTTACACTAGCGAAAGTATGAACCCTAGGCCTTGTTTACTATCATTGCAATACCGTTTACGCTCACTTTTATCATTCGTTACCTTGCTGTTTTTATATTTTCAGATTACAAAAACTATTATCTACCATCCATATTGCACTTGTATCACCATCTCTTCGCCGAACTAGTGCACCTATACAATTTACCATTGTATTGGGTGTGTTGGGGACACAATAGACTCTTTGTTATTTGGTTGCAGGGTTGCTTGAGAGAGACCATCTTCATCCTACGCCTCCTACGGATTGATAAACCTTAGGTCATCCACTTGAGGGAAATTTGCTACTGTCCTACAAACCTCTGAACTTGGAGGCCCAACAACGTCTACAAGAAGAAGGTTGTGTAGTAGACATCACGGCGTTCTGCTCCTCGCCGCGACGCATCGAGGTGGACACGTCGGCATTCCCAATCTCGCCAGCACGCGCGCCGGAGGACGCGTCGGGTCCCCGCTACGAGGAGAACGCCACGCCGCCTGCCGAGCCCCCCAGCCTTGAGGAGCTTTGGAAAGAAATGGATGTCGCCTTGTGGGAGGCTTTGCCTCCAGCAGAGCGCGCCAAAATAGAGGCGGAGAAGAAGGCCGAGGAAGAGAAGCGCACCGCGGAACAAGCTGCCTGGGAGGCCTATGTCGCGTCCGAGAGAGTCGGGCAATTGGCTCTTTGGCAGAAGGCTCGTGCGAGGGCCGTGAGGGTGGCGGAGGACGCCCGTGCCGACGCCCTGAGTGCAGTCGAGCCCAAGCGCCTCATCTACGCTTGGCGGTACGTGGACCGGGTGCACGCTTCCAGCGAGGAGGAGTACCTGTTGGTGCTGGATCACCACACCGGTGAGATCGCGCTCGCCCGCCGGCAAGCCGCCAATCAGCACCTCGCGAGTTGCGAGGCTGAGGAAGAGGCGTTGTGTCAGCGCGCTGGGAAACGGCCGCGCACCAGGGCACTCGTGGCGTGCCGCAAGCGCTCCTGCGAGCGTCGTGGCTTTTAGGAGGAGTATAATTTTTGTTTCGTAAGGTGATCTCATTAGTTTTGGGACACAAATGATAAATCCCGAACGTTCAGGAATTTTTAGCGTCCTTAATTAAGTATGTAAAAGGGAAAGTTTGGAAACATTGTGTACTCATACGCATTTTGCAAGTACGTGCATATAGCACAAACTTTACTATATACTATCGCACTACACGTATTTCTCGATATATGCTTGCAGACTGTGCTACTCCCTCCGTCCAGGTCAATAAGTCATCTTCGATTGTGCACCGTGACCAAGAAGGAGGGAAGACTTATACACCTAGACGGAGGCAGTACTACTATTACTTATGTACGTGCAAATGCACGTTTTAACATTATGATGCGTTTTTTGTAAAAGTAGAAAAACAACACTAGTCAAGCTTGTGAAATGATTCAATGCAAAACAAATGCAAACATGCTCGTTTGATTGTTTACTTTTAGCTTCCTTCTCTGTGGTTATTTCTCTGTCGTACTTTGTACGGAGTATCTCACTGGTTGGAAAGGCATGCAAATTCCCAAACCGCTTCCTACACCATGTATCTCACTGGTTGTCGGCGTTGATGTTGTCGCCCATGTCGAGGATGAGGTTGCCGAGGTCGGGGAAGAAGTCGTCGGTCGCGAAGTCGTCGCTGCCAGCGGTCGCGCGAGTGCGCTCCCCAAAAACCTAATCGCCCCTCTCCCGTACAGGATCACGAGAGGCAGGGTTCCGGAGGCCTGCTGTCCCTTCTCCTGGTGCACACCGAAAGGAGGGATGGAGAAGAATTGCTTGGCGGCGCAATGATCTGGAACGGTGGTGAGAAACTATATAGTGCGGGCCGGGTAGGTCGTGGGAGTATAGCTCTATCCTCGGCTCAGCTCAATCCCGCAACCCACGGCGCATCGTGATGAGGCGTGGCGTGGCGAGGCGAGCGAGGAGGAGGAGCGCGCGTGTAGGTCTCCTCTTCTATGCTCATACAAGTGGTAGAAGAGCTCACCTTATAAAGGCCTACTAGCAAAATTCCAACATCGACTAGGCCGTCCATGAAAGGGGAGTGGCTGTAGGGGACGTTGCGCCAGTTGAATATATGAGCAAGTTACTACGAGATTTAATCCGAATAAGCACAAAATAAATCATGACGGCTATAACAGAGATGAAACTAATCATGTGTACTAGCATAGTAGTAGGATACAGAGTAGAAACATGAATTCTACCACGATTTCGAACAGGAAGGACAGAAACACATACGGTGCAACGGGAGCAGCACCGTTGGCGTTGAGGTTGTCGCCCATGTCCAAACACCACGTAGATACGGTCTTTGAGCACGGTTCGTAGTCGTTCCACACTCGGGCATTGAAGTTTGTAACTATTTTAGATTATAATATACTACTCCTCCGGTGCTAGTAGTAGAGCAGAGTCCTACTCTACTACTCTACTCAAGCAAGTTAGGGCATAGCATTGTAGGGAGTACCAGTACTGTGATCACTCAAGCAAGTTGTCTGGCATCGACATGACCCTACGCTGCTGGTATGTGTCTCGTAAGTCAAGCGGCGTGATGTAGTCATCATCACTTGTCCACTTCCCGCAGCACATATTCGCTTCTCCATCTTTGTCCGCACATAATCTCATCCAATCTTCCATCCCTGCTAAGGCGCCTCCCCCTCATCCGAAACCCAAGCACTAACAATGGCAGAACCGAGCAGCGCCCTCCGAAAGAGTGGCTAGAATTTGCTCCCCACAGAGGTAATCAAGCTCATTGTTTCGCGTTTGGACAATCTCAGTACCATGCCACTCGCTGCGTGCTCGTCGGGGCTGTACCGTTTACTCAAAGCCCTCAGGCCGGAGCTTTTTAAGCCAGCTCCTTGCTTGCTGATGCCGCCTGATCTTCGGAAACGGCGTGTCATGCAGCATAACAATCGTAGGGTGGCGAGCATCAACCCCCTTGACTGCGATCCGATCCCCGTCAGCCTTAACTACATTAACGGTATGTACTGGGTCGGCATGAACACGTCTTGGATGGTGCTCGTCGACGGTCGCGACAGCTGGATGCTCGTGGAGGTCTACACCCGGCGGTTGATCCCCCTTCCTTCGATTAACACTGCATTGCTTTGGCACCGCGGCCTAGAATACTCGGAATCTTACAGTAGCCAACATGATACCAAGTTTGATTTGCTCAAGGTTGTAATCTGCCAAGTGCCCACAAGATCTGTGAATTATAAAGACTTCAAGCTAATTGCGTTCTTCAACTGCGGTCTCGCCTATCTGACAGGTCACTGTAGCAAGTGGATAAATCTGCACGTCCATCGCAGGATCATACATCCTCCATGGTTCTCTGATGCCATTGAACACAAGGGCTTCATTTATGCTGTCGACTCCTTCTATGGCTGGACGTATTGCTGGCCTACTCCAGTCATCGCTACAAACGGCTGTTAAAGCAGTATGTTACTTTCCTATGATATCATGATGGCTTGCTTATATTACTATCAACATTTGCTGAAAAAATATTCATGCTCATAACATGTTGTTCTTAAGATTGACTAAACCAAGAGCCCTTTTTATTTGACTCCAACTTGATATGATGTTGTAGGCCGCCTGGTGTCCCTATCCTTCCTAATCCCAGAACCTTTCAAAGAAAAGTGGCATGGAAGTTGCAGGTGGTTCCTGGCTCGATCAGACAACGGCGAAAGATTGATGATCGTTCGCATGTACCGGACGTGTTGTTTCGCGGAATACAATCACAGTCACTGCAAGGTCTTTGAGCAGGATCCCAGCTTCTCTGGGCCTTCAGGAATTTTTGACTGGAGGCTGGTAAGTAGCCTTGGTACAGGCTCTCTGTTTGTCGAACTGAATTATCTGATTAACCAGGAGATAACCGACGGCAAGGATCATGATGACAGCGCGATTTCGTTCATCAGGCAAAACTGTGTGTACACAACGTACCATGCGTCTCTGCATGCACCATACCCTGATATGTGCCGCCATGCTCTGCAGCCCAAAGTAGGAGAGAGGGTCACAAGTATCAGACTTCGACCTGCTGGCTGATGTTTGATGCGTACACTTGGTGTAGTAGGATCTTTATTTAGTTTGATGCATACACTTGTTCTTTTTTGGTAGCCCTTTTGTAATGATGGCTGATGTTTGGTTTGGAAGCGAGAGCTGCGTCTTCACTCTTCTGGCCCGCTTACTGCTTCTGTTGCACCCCCAACCCTGGTTGCTACTGCTGCTGTTTTCAATGTACAATCAGTAGTATATTTTGTCTGTTGGTTGAATAAATGTGTTGTTAGAACGACAAACATAATGTTTTGGAAGTCGTTGCATGGTTCGATCCTTTAGTGCCCCATACCGTACGTAGCGCATACTATTTATCATACGGAACACATTTTTTTGAAACTCGGAACACATTTTCCACTTGTTGATAACATGCAGCCCACTGATGAAGGCCCAATAGAGAAGCCCATAATTAACTGGAAGGGAGGATCTCACATGAATCTGGCCCAGGTACATGCTCATGGTCCCCTAAACATAAATAAGTAAATAAATAAAGCTAAATGCTCATGCACCAGTTCTTTGGGAAATTGGTAGCCCAGTATTTCTTTTTGAAGAATACCCAAGCTAGGCCTATTTGTTTTCTCCGAATTACTGGGCTGCAAATCTTTCAAGACGAGGAGGGATGCATTCCGGCCTGGCTTAAGAGTATGGTCAATGTCTGTTAAAAGTAATATCAAAAGGGGTTGAAAATTCCAAAAAAAATTATAGCAAATGGGATATAAGTTTCTTTTTTTGTTTTTGTTCTTCACTGATATCTTATACGTATTTCATTGGATTTAACATGACATAGTACTAATTTATTTTTAAATTTGTTTTAGTATGGCTATTAATTTTTGGATTAAGAATATTTCGTTCCCCAGCAAAAATTTGCGAATTTTCAAAATTTCCCACATATTTAGTTAATTTTTTGACCCTGGTACTGACCAGAAAATGGCCAGCAATTCTAAAAATGGAAAACGGGCTGCAATAAATTCCATATGAATTAGAAAATGAGTAAAAATTACAAAAATAATAGCAAATGGGCTGTACACGCCACAGATTTCGAGGTTGACTTGTTTACGCAAGGCTTTATCAGTGAACACACGATTCTAGCAGCAGTTAGTGTTGGATGTCCATCCAACGGCCGACGTGCTTCTTCAATCTCTGATCTTCCTGCTCCAGACGCCTAAACTAGCGCCGGAGGGACTGCCTGCTCCCTCCTCTTGTGGCCCGCTGTGATGCCGCGCAGGCTTCCCCGGCCCACCCTACTCCCTCCGCTGGCCTGGCCGCATGCAATCAACTGCCTCCTTATTACGCGAAAAAAATGATTCCTCCCACTGACATCTGAGGCGCACCGGTTGGGAGGCTGACCTGTGGGCCTACTAAGTTGACGCGTACGCAGGGCTTGTCAACTTAGTCAACAAATGATTCTAGCAGCAGTAATCGTTGGATTTGAATCGAACGGTCCTGCTGCTTCTTCAATCGCTGCTCTTCTTGCACCAGCCGCCCAAACCAGCGCCGGGGAGACCGCCTGCTCCTGCCTCCAGTGGCCAGCTGTGCTGCCGATGAGGCCTCATCGCCCCTACTACTCCCACTGCTAGCCAGGCCCTGCGGCAACGGCAGCCTCACACCGCAGCCGAACCAATGAACCCTCGTACTCCTCTCCGCGTGGGCATCCACTGCCGCGTCTTCCCCGGCTCTGCGTCTTCCCCGGCTCCGCGTCGTCCCCTTCCTAGGCCTTGTCGTCGTCCACCGCCTTGGTGCTCTCGACGCGGCGTGGTCAACGTGGTCAATGACATTCCATCGGAAGAGTACTGTACGTGGAGAGGCTTACAGCTGGGTCCACGGCCACAGCCCAGTTTTTTTGTGATTTACCAAGTAAGTCGCTTTGTCAGGCCTGTTGGGCTGCAAATCTTTCAAGACGAGGAGAGATTTCATTCGGCTGGCCGAGAAAATGGCCCATCAGTAATGAGAAATGAGTTGTACATTTTTAAAACACATCAAACCGGCAATTAGTTTCAAATATCTTTTTTTTCATTTCGAGATTTGAAATTACATTAATTTTTATGCGTGGAGAATTTGTTGGATTTTATATTGATATACATTTATTTTTAAAATCAGTTTGAATGTTAGTCGAAATTTCGGGATTAAAAACAGTTCGGACCGCACCAAAATATGCAAAATTTCATATAATTTTTTAACCGTGGCCACAATATGGGCTATAATGCTAACAAAAAGAATATGGGCTCCAAAAAAACCTTAATAATTAGCAAATGGGTTGTAAATTATTAGAAATAATGGCAGATGGGATGTATGATGTTTTCCACAGATTTGAGGCTTTCCTAAAAAAGGTTGACGCACAAGCAGTGACTATTGGATGGCCATCCAACGGCCATCGTGCTTCTTCAATCTCTGCTCTTCCTGCTCTAGCCGCTCAAATAGGCGCCGGCGGGACTGCCTGCTCCCTCCTCCCCGCCGCCGGCTCTGCTGTCGTGCAGGCCTCACCACCCCATCATACTCCCATCACTGGCCTAGCCATCCCTCTACTCACCCACACCTGCTGTTATTCTCTGGTGACGGCAGACGAACCAGTAAACCCTCGTACAGTCGTACTCCCCTCCGCATGGGAAACAACTGCCGAGTCTTCCCTGCCTCCGTGTCGTTCCCTTCCTAGGCCTCACCGTCGTCCACCGCCCTGGTGCTCTCGGCGTGGCCTGGTCAATGTGGTCAACGACCGACATGCATCTGAAGTGGACTTTACGTGGAGAGGCCGACAGCTGGGTCCATGGCCGCACGCAAGGAAATGCCTCCTTATTACGCGCAAAAGAATGATTCCTCCACCTGACATTAGGGACCCACCGAAAGGGCCTCTGTATTTCGCGAAAAAAATGTTATCGCCGCTGACAGCTCGGACCCACCAGCTATATCTTCGCACGCAAGGAAGTGCCTCCTTATTACGCACAAAAAAATGAATACTCCCCCTATTAGCTGGGACCCAGTATAGTGGCAGGCTGACTTGTGGGCCTACTAAGTTGACGGGGATGGAGGGCTTTGTCAACTTAGTGAATATGCACGATTCTAGCTCCAGTGACCGTACGATGTCCATCCAACGGCCGTAGTGCTTATTCAACCTCTGGTCTTCTTGCTCTAGACGCCCAAACCAGCGTCGGTCGTGCCTCGTGCTCCTGCCTCCCGTGGTCGGCTGTGATGCGGCAGAGGCCTCACCGCCCCCTACTACTCCCACTGATGGCCAGGCCATCCCTCTACTCACCCACACCCCCTGTTATTCTGCGGCGACAGTAGCCTCACACCGCAGCGAACCAGTGAACCCTCGTACTCCTGTACGCGTGGGCATCCACTGCCGCGTCTTGCCCGGCTCCGTGTCGTCCCCTTCCTAGGCCTCGCCGTCGTCCACCGCCCTGGTGCTCTCGGCACGGCGTGGTCAACGTGGTCAAGGAACGGCTTCCATCGGACGTGGACTGTACGTAGAGAGCCTGACAGCTGGGTCCACGGCCGCAGGAAGGAAGTGCCTCCTTATTACATCCAAAAAAATTATTCCTCCACCTGACAGCGGGACCCACCGGACGGGCCACCGTATTTCGCCCCCTGACTCCTAGAACCCACCAGCTACATCTTCGCACGCAAGGATGTGCCTGACAGTTGGGACCCACCTGGTCGAAGCGTACGTAGCGTTGTCATTCTGGTCACGAACGTGTACGTACATATATACTGGTCGATGTAGAGGCGCGCACGTGTCGTAGTAGAGGCGGCCAGGGTGCAAGAAAGAAAATACGGCCACGTATGTGTACATACAGGCGGGGTCTCGAACGCCTACTCGCGCATACGTACGGCCAGCGCTCGTGTACATGGCTGGGTCGGAACGGAGAAACAGCATCGTCGTCGTGTTCATGGGGAGGCAACGGAATGCATCATGTTCATGGGGAGGCAACGGAATGCGTCGTGTTCATCGGGAGGGCTTGGATGGAATAGGCGATGGAAACGAGGCCTGGCGTACCGCAGAACGGAGGAAACGGCCTTGTGTTCGACCGGCCACATTCGAAACGGGATCCTGTTCATCAGGAGGGGTGTGGCGTACCGCAAAATGGAGGAAACGGACCTCCTACGGTCGAAACGGGGGTCCTGTTGATCAGGAGGGGTGTGGCATACCGCAAAACGGAGGAAACGGACTTGTGTTGGAGCGCTATGGTCGAAACGGGGGTCCTGTTCATCGGGAGGGGGTGTGGCGTACCGCAAAACAGGACTCCACGGGATACTGTTCATCTCCACCGTCGACCCCCTCCAGCCTCCACGAGCTACTCTTCATCCACCGTCGACCTCCTCCAGCCTCCACCTGCGACTGTTCATCCTCGGGCTCCTGTTCATCTAGCCTCCACCGCGCGCTACTCCACCGGCTACTGTTCAACCAGCCCTCTCCACGGGCTCCTGTTCAACCACCCCTCCACGGGCTACTGTTTATCCTGCCCTCCACCGTCTACTGTTCATCCTGCCCTCCACGGGGTGGTCATGTTCATCCAGCCCTCCACGGGGTCCTGTTCATCTAGCCCCAACCGACTCGATCGATCGGGGTCCTGTTCATCCAGAGGCAACACCACAGGGTCCTGTTCATCCACCCCCACCAGAAACTATTCATCCAAACCCCTCGCAACGCTCACTGTTCATCGAGAGGCAGCATCGATCGGCTTCAGTTAGCAGCAGTAGCGAAGGAATCGCTCGATCAGGTTCAGTTAACAGCCATCGATCGATCGCTCGGGTTCAGTAACGCGTAGCCTGCAGTGCAATCGCTCGGGTTCAGTTAGAGCCCAACGCCTCGCTCGGGTTCAGTTAGAGCCAATGCCTCGCACGCACGCGCGTACGTGTACGAGAGAAACGCGCATCTCTCGGCCCCCGACCTCCCACCGTAACCGGGAACTCCCCAAAATTTTCCTCGCCCTCGCTTCTACCACGGTTTTTCCGTCATGGACGGCCCAAAGAATGTCATGCAGCTGCGTCTCCGGCCCGCCCAGGATGAAAAGCCCATTTTCTGTCATGATTTTTTATCATAGAAGTAGGAGCCCACCACATCTATGATGATACCGGGGTTTGTCACAATTATCGTCATAGAAGTGTCATATGTATGACAAAAAAATTGTTCGGCCCAAAATGTCACGGATGTGTCTTTTTTTTGTAGTGACTCTTCGCTGTGGAAGTTATCTGGTGATCCGAAGACCACTTCCAGTGTGATTGAGCCTGTGCAATGGGCCTCTACACCTGGGATGACGCCTTTAAAGGTGGTTTTGCTGGGTTTGATCCTCGAGGGATCAATACCCATTTTTCGCACTGTATCCTGATAAAGCAGGTTCAGGCTGCTGCCGCCGTCCATAAGGACTCGAGTGAGGTGAAATCCATCAATGATGGGGTCTAGGACCAGTGCGGCGGATCCGCCATGACGGAGGCTAGTGGCGTGGTCCCTGCAATCGAAGGTGATCGGACAGGCAGACCATGGGTTGAACTTCGGGGCGACGGGCTCCATCGCATAGACTTCCCTTAGTGCACGCTTCCGCTCCCTCTTGGGAATGTGGGCTGCGTATATCATGTTCACCGTCTTCACTTGTGGGGGAAACCCCCTCTGTCCTCCTGTGTTCGGCGGCCGAGGCTCCTCCTCGTCATCTCTATGCAGCCCCTTGTCCTTGTTCTCGGCATTTAACTTGCCGGTCTGCTTGAACACCCAGCATTCTTTGTTGGTGTGATTGGCTGGCTTGTCGAGGGTGCCGTGGATTTGACACGAGCGATCCAGTATGCGATCCAGACTGGATGGAGCCGGAGTATTTCTTTTAAATGGCTTTTTCCGCTGACTGGATCTAGAGCCTCTGAATCCGGCATTAACTATCATATCTTCGGTGTTATCACTGTTATTGCGGCGCTTTGGTCTATTACAACGCTGCCTACCGTTAACATCTTTGGTATCCGAGGTGTCCGGATTCCTCGATGTGTTGTTGCTGCGAGCCAGCCAGCTGTCCTCGCCCGCGCAAAAGCGGGTCATGAGTGTTGTGAGGGCTGTCATAGATTTCGGCTTCTCCTGGCCGAGGTGGCGGGCGAGCCACTCGTTGCGGATGCTATGCTTGAATGCCGCTAGGGCCTCTGCATCCAGACAATCTACAATTTGATTTTTCTTAGTCAGGAACCGTGTCCAAAATTGTCTAGCCGATTCCCCTGGCTGCTGGGTTATGTGGCTCAAGTCATCAGCATCCGGTGGCTGCACGTAAGTGCCCTGGAAGTTGTCAAGAAATGCATCTTCCAGATCCTCCCAACTGCCAACGGAATCTGCTGGCAAGCTATTCAGCCAATGCCGAGCTGGTCCTTTGAGTTTTAGTGGGAAGTACTTGATGGCATGTAGATCATCACCGCGAGCCATGTGGATGTGAAGGAGGAAATCCTCAATCCATACAGCGGGATCTGTTGTGCCATCGTATGATTCGATATTTACGGGTTTGAAACCCTTCGGGAATTCATGATTCATAACTTCATCAGTGAAGCATGGGGGGTGTGCGGCACCTCTGTGCCGGGCTATATCCCGACGTAGTTCGTATGAGTCTTGTCTGCTGTATTCGGCCCGGCCGGATTTACTCTTGGTGTATCCGACGCGATGATCATCGTCCCGTGTGGGTGCCCGTGCCCGTGTCCCGTATATTGACCTTGCGATTTTTGCCTTACTATCCAGGATGTCTCACAGGTCCTCTGTGTTGCCCCGGGCCTTAGTATTTTTGACTGAGTGGCGACGGGGTGCGGTCTGAACTTTAGGCTGAAACGCCTCTTTGGCTCGGCCGCGTAGTGGCCGGTCAGCCGCATCGTACACTGGTGAATGAGGTTTCAATGCTTCCTCCTCGAGGTGAGGTAGCAACCTGCGTTTTGGGTAACTCTTGGACGTGCGCTCGAGTTCATGTTCCTTGGCCGCAAGGACTTCGGTCCACCTGTCTACTAGCAAGTCTTGATCAGCTTGAAGCTGTTGTTATTTTTTCTTTAGGCTATTTGCCATGGCCATAAGCTGGCGCTTGAAGTGCTCTTGCTCGACGGGGCCCTCAGGCACGATAAACTCGTCGTCACCGAGGCTCGCCTCGTCTTCGGAGAGAGGCATGTAATTGTCCTCCTCCAGTTCTCTGTCTACTGCCTGCTCTAGAGGGCTAGCTTGTTCGTCCTCTAGCTCTACACCATGCTGGAGGGGATTGTTGTTGTCTTCGGCGCTATCCGGAGTGTTATTGTCTCTTGTGCCAGTATCATTGCTCTTGCTATGGCGGGACTTAGAGCGGCGCCGCTGACGTCGGCGCTTGGGTTGCTTCTTGGAGGGGTCATCCTCTGCTGTCTCGTCGCCATTGCCTTCTTTGGGGGTGTCCACCATGTATATATCATACGATGAGGTGGCGGTCCAGCACCCTGAGGGCGGTGGTTCCTGTTCATCTCCTGCATCGTCGTCCATGTCGTCGATGTCTTCGGAGTCGAAGTCGAGCATGTCGGTTAAGTCATCGACAGTGGCTACTAAGTGGGTGGTGGGTGGGCAGCGAATTTCTTCGTCGTCCGCATCCCATTCTAGCCGGACATAGTTCGGCCAAGGATCTCCTGACAGGGAGAGAGACCTTAATGAATTTAGCACGTCTCCGAAAGGTGAGTGCTGAAAGATATCTGCGGAGGTGAACTCCATGATCGGCGCCCACTCGGACTCGACGGGCATGGATGTGAGCGGCTCGGAGTCCGTGGCCGGAGATGAATCCAGTGGTTCGGCGACACGGCTCTCGTAAGGGGTGAAGTCAGTATCCGGCTCTATCGCCACTGACAGTGCGGCCTCCATGGCAGGGCCCATCCCTCCGCTCTCGGATGGTGCGACTTGCTCCGGATTGATGTCTGGGGTAGTTGCGGATGCGATCTCCCGAACATTGTCCGACGACAGAGTTACGTCATGCTCGTCACGACTGTGCGGCGCGTCTGACATGGGCTCGAATCCGTTGAAGATCAAGTCTCCGCGGATGTTGGCCGTGTAGTGCAAGTTTCCAAATCTGACCTGATGGCTAGGGGCGTAGCTCTCGATCTGCTCCAGATGGCCAAGCGAATTGGCCCGCAGTGCAAAGCCGCCGAATACGAAGATCTGTCCGGGGAGGAAAGCCTCACCCTGGACCACATCGCTAACGATGATCGAAGGAGCCATCAAGCCTTATGGTGACGACACAGTGGAACTCTCAATGAAAGCACCAATGTCTGTCAAAACCGGCGGATCTCAGTAGGGGGTCCCGAACTGTGCGTCTAGGGCGGATGGTAACAGGAGGCAGGGGACACGATGTTTACCCAGGTTCGGGCCCTCTTGATGGAGGTAATACCCTACGTCCTGCTGGATTGTTCTTGATGATATGAGTAGTACAAGAGTTGATCTACCACGAGATCAGAGAGGCTAAACCCTAGAAGCTAGCCTATGGTATGATTGTATGTTGTGCTACGAACTAAAACCCTCCAGTTTATATAGACACCGGAGGGGGCTAGGGTTACACAAGGTCGGTTTACAAAGGAGGAGATATACATATCCGTATTGCCTAGCTTGCCTTCCAGGCCAAGTAGAGTCCCATCCGGACACGGGACGAAGTCTTCAATCTCGTATCTTCATAGTCCAACAGTCCGGCCAAAGGATATAGTCCGGCTGTCCGGAGACCCCCTAATCCAGGACTCCCTCAGTTGTCCTTGAATTTTACCTTGGGGTGCCTTGGGCATCTCCAAGCTTAGGCTCTTGCCACTCCTTATTCCAAATTCCATCAAATATTTACCCAAAAACTTGAAAACTTCACAACACAAAACTTCAACAGAAAATCTCATGAGCTTCGTTAGTATAAAAAACTAAACCACCACTTTAAGGTACTATACTGAACTCATAATTTATTTATATTGGTGTTAAACCTACTGTATTCCAACTTCTCTATGGTTCATACCCCCCCCCCCTCAATACTAGCCATAGATGCATCAAAATAAGCAAACAACATGCGAAAAACAGAATCTATCAAAAACATAACAGTCTGTAGCAATCTGTAGGTTTCGAATACTTCTGTAACTCCAAAAATTCTGAAAAATTAGGACGACCAGGAAAATTTGTATATTGATCAACTTTAGTTGGAATTGGTATTTTATCGCTCTCTGGTAAAAAATGAACATTATTTTCATGAGCACATACTTTCTGTTTTTATCAGCAAGATCAAACCATAATCACCCAAGAAGTTCCTAAAGACTTTACTTGGCACAACACTAATTAAAACATAAAGAACACAATCATAATAGAGGCTAGATGAATTATTTATTACTAAACAGGAACAAAAAGTAAAGAACAAAAATAAAATTGGGTTGCCTCCCAACAAGCGCTATCGTTTAACACCCCTAGCTAGGCATAAAAACAAGAATAGATCTAGGTATTGTCATCTTTGGTATGCAATCCATAAGTGGCTCTCATAATAGATTCATAAGGCAATTTAATTTTCTTCCTAGAAAAGTGTTCCATGCCTTTCCTTAACGGAAATTGGAATCTAATATTTCCTTCTTTCATGTCAATAATTGCATCAATCATTCTAAGGAAAGGTCTACCAAGAATAATAGGACATGTAGGATTGCAATCTATATCAAGAACAATGAAATCTACGGGCACATAATTCCTATTTGCAACAATAAGAACATCATTAATCCTTCCCATAGGTTTCTTAATGGCGGAATCCGCAAGATGCAAATTTAAAGAACAATCATCAAATTCATAGAAACCTAATACATCACACAAAGTTTTTGGAATCATGGAAACACTAGCACAAAATCACACAAAGCATAGCATTCATAATCTTTAATCTTAATTTTAATGGTAGGTTCCCACTCATCATAAAGTTTTCTAGGGATATAAACTTCTAGTTCAAGCTTTTCTTCATAGGATTGCATTAAAGCATCAACGATATGTTTAGTAAAAGCTTTATTTTGATTATAAGTATGAGGAGAATTTAACACGTATTGCAACAAGGAAATACAATCTATCAAAGAGCAATTAGCATAATTAAATTCCTTGAAATCCAAAATAGTGGGTTCATTACTATATAAAGTTTTGACCTCTCCGTACCCACTTTTATCAAAAACTTCATAACATTAAACGTTATGCAAATATGTGGGATCTAAAGTTGACACTCTTACAAACCCACTTTAAAAATTATTGCAAACATTATTATCAATCTCATATTCATCATGGGGCTTAAATAAACTTTTAAGATTATAAGAAGAATCACCCTGATCATGATCATTGCAACAAGTAGTAGACATAGCAAAATTTGCATCCCCAAGCTTAGGGTTTTGTATATTATTAGCACAATTGATATTAATAGAATTTATAATAACATCATTGCAATCATGCTTTTTATTCAAAGATCTATGGTGAATCACTTCATAAAGCACTTCATCACAATTTTCAGATTCACGGATTTCAAGCAAATCTTCATAAAGATAATCTAGTGCACTCAACTCACTAGCAATTGGTTCGACATAATTGGATCTCTTAAAAAGATTAGCAAGTGGATGAGGATCCATAAGTTTTGGTTCTGATTTGCAACAAACACACAATTATACCAAGCAAACGAGCAAACAATCCAAGTAAGACATAAGGGCAAACGAAAAAGATGAACGAAAGAGAGGCGAAGAAAAGGCGAAGGTTTTCAAAAATCGTTTTAGAAGTGGGGGAGAGGAAAACAAGAGGCGAATGGCAAATAATGTAATGCGAGGGAGAAGAGTTTATGGTGGGTACTTGGTATGTCTTGACTTGGCGTAGATCTCCCCTGCAACGGCGCCAGAAATCCTTCTTGCTACCTCCTGAGCATGCGTTGGTTTTCCCTTGAAGAGGAAAGAGTGATGCAGCAAAGTAGCGTAAGTATTTCCCTTAGTTTTGAGAACCAAGGTATCAATCCAGTAGGAGACAACGCACAAGTCACCTAGTACCTGCACAAACAATCAAGAACCTTGCAACCAACGCGATAAAGGGGTTGTCAATCCCTTCACAGTCACTCGCAAAAGCGAGGTCTAATAAAGATAGTAAAGTAAATATTTTCGGTATTTTTGTTGTATAGATTGAAAAGTAAAGATTGCAAAATAGTAAACAAGTGTGATGTAAATAAAAGAGATGCAATATAATAAGAAAGAGACCCGGGGGCCATAGGTTTCACTAGTGGCTTCTCTCAAGATAGCATGTATTACAGTGGGTGAACAAATTACTGCCGAGCGATTGATAGAAAAGTGCATAGTTATGAGAATATCTAGGCAATGATCATGAATATAGGCATCACGTCCGTGTCAAGTAGATCGAAACGATTTTGCATCGACTACTATTACTCCACACATCGACCGCTATCCAGCATGCATCTAGAGTATTAAGTTCATAAGAACAGAGTAAAGCATTAAGCAAGATGACATGATGTAGAGGGATAAACTCAAGAAATATGATATAAACCCCATCTTTTTATCCTCAATGGCAACAATACAATACGTGCCTTTCTGCCCCTACTGTGTTGGGGAACGTTGCAGAAAACAAAAAAAATTCCTACGTTTCACCAAGATCAATCTATGGAGTCAACTAGCAACGAGAGGAGAGTGCATCTACATACCCTTGTAGATCGCATGCGAAAGCGTTCAAGAGAACGGGGATGATGGAGTCGTACTCGCCGTGATCCAAATCACCGATGACCAAGTGCCGAACGGACGGCACCTCCGCGTTCAACACACGTACGGAGTGGATGACGTCTCCTCCTTCTTGATCCAGCAAGGGGGAAGGAGAGGTTGATGAAGATCCAGCAGCACGACGGCGTGGTGGTGGATGCAGCAGTGAACGCAGCAGGGCTTCGCCGAGCTTCTGCGAGAGGGAGAGGTGTAGCAGGGGAGAGGGAGGTGCCAAGGCTTGAGGTGTGGCTGCCCTCCCTCCCCCCTTTTATATAGGCCCCCTAGGGGGTGCGCCGGCCCTAGGAGATGGGATCTCCTAGGGGGGCGGCGGCCTAGGGGGTGGAGTACCCCCAAAGGCAAGTGGAGGCGCCCCTCCCCTAGGGTTCCCAACCCTAGGCGCATGGGGGCCCAAGGGGGGGCGCACCAGCCCACTATGGGCTGGTTCCCCTCCCCACTTCAGCCCATGGGGCCCTCCGGGATGGGTGGCCCCACCCGGTGGACCCCCGGGACCCATCCGGTGGTCCCGGTACAATACCGGTGACCCCGAAACTTTCCCGATGGCCGAAACTACACTTCCTATATATAATTCTTCACCTCCGGACAATTCCGGAACTCCTCGAAACATCCAGGATCTCATCCGGGACTCCAAACAACTTTTAGATTACTGCATACTCATATCTATACAACCCTAGCGTCACCGAACCTTAAGTGTGTAGACCCTACGGGTTCGGGAGACAAGCAGACATGACCGAGACAACTCTCTGGTCAATAACCAACAGCGGGATCTGGGTACCCATGTTGGCTCCCACATGCTCCTCGATGATCTCATCGGATGAACCACGATGTCGAGGACATAATCAATCCCGTACTCAATTCCCTTTGTCAATCGGTACGTTACTTGCCCGAGACTCGATCGTCGGTATCCCAATACCTTGTTCGGTCTCGTTACCGGCAAGTCACTTTACTCGTACCGTAATGCATGATCCCGTGATCAACCACTTGATAACATTGAGCTCATTATGATGATGCATTACCGAGTGGGCCCAGAGATACCTCTCCATCATACGGAGTGACAAATCCCAGTCTCGATTCATGCCAACCCAACAGACACTTTCGGAGATACCTGTAATGTACCTTTATAGTCTCCCAGTTACGTTGTGACGTTTGGCACACCCAAGGCACTCTTACGGTATCCGGGAGTTGCACAATCTCATGGTCTAAGGAAATGATACTTGACATCCAGAAAAGCTACATGAAATGAACTACACGATCTTTGTGCTATGCTTAGGTTTGGGTCTTATCCATCACATCATTCTCCTAATGATGTGATCCCATTATCAATGACATCCCCATGTCCATAGCCAGGAAACCATGACTATCTGTTGATCAACGAGCTAGTTAACTAGAGGCTCACTAGGGACACATTGTGGTCTATGTATTCACACATGTATTACGATTTCCGGATAATACAATTATAGCATGAATAATAGACAATTATCATGAACAAGGAAATATAATAATCATTTTATTATTGCCTCTAGGGCATATTTTCAACAGTCTCCCACTTGCACTAGAGTCAATCATCTAGTTACATTGCGATGAATCGAACACCCATGGAATTCTGGAGTTGATCATGTTTTGCTCTAGGGAGAGGTTTAGTCAACGGATCTGCTACATTCAGGTCCGTATGTACTTTACAAATCTCTATGTCTCCATTTTGAACACTTTCATGAATGGAGTTGAAGCGACGCTTGATATGCCTGGTCTTCCTGTGAAAGCTGGGCTCCTTGGCAAGGGCAAGAGCTCCAGTGTTGTCACAGAAGAGAGTCATCGGGCCCGACGCATTGGGTATGACTCCTAGGTCGGTGATGAACTCCTTCAGCCAGACTGCTTCGTGTGCTGCCTCCGAGGATGCCATGTACTCCGCTTCACCTGTAGATCCCGCCACAACGCTTTGCTTGCAACTGCACCAGCTTACTGCCCCACCATTCAAAATATACACGTATCCGGTTTGTGACTTAGAGTCATCCAGATCTGTGTCGAAGCTAGCTTCGACGTAACCCTTTACGACGAGCTCTTCGTCACCTCCATAAACGAGAAACATTTCCTTAGTCCTTTTCAGGTACTTCAGGATATTTTTGACCGCTGTCCAGTGTTCCATGCCGGGATTACTTTGGTACCTTCCTACCAAACTCACGGCAAGGTTTACATTAGGTGTGGTACACAGCATAGCATACATGATAGACCCTATGGCCGAGGCATAGGGGACGACACTCATATTTTCTCTATATTCTACCGTGGTCGGGCATTGAGCCAAGCTCAATCTCGTACCTTGCAATACAGGCAAGAACCCCTTCTTTGACTGATCCATTTTGAACTTCTTCAAAATCTTGTCAAGGTACGTACTCTGTGAAAGACCAATGAGGCGTCTCGATCTATCTCTATAGATCTTGATGCCTAATATATAAGCAGCTTCTCCAAGGTCCTTCATTGAAAAACACTTGTTCAAATAGGCCTTTATGCTTTCCAAGAATTCTATATCATTTCCCATAAACAGTATGTCATCCTCATACAATATGAGAAATGCTACAGAGCTCCCACTCACTTTCTTGTAAATGCAGGCTTCTCCATAAGTCTGCATAAACCCAAACGCTTTGATCATCTCATCAAAGCGAATGTTCCAACTCCGAGATGCTTGCACCAGCCCATAAATCGAGTGTTGGAGCTTGCACACCTTGTCAGCATTCTTAGGATCGACAAAACCTTCTGGCTGCATCATATACAATTCTTCCTTAAGGAAACCATTAAGGAATGCCGTTTTGACGTCCATTTGCCATATCTCATAATCATAGAATGCGGCAATTGCTAACATGATTCGGACGGACTTCAGCTTCGCTACGGGTGAGAAAGTCTCATCGTAATCAACCCCTTGAACTTGTCGATAACCCTTAGCGACAAGCCGAGCTTTATAGATGGTCACATTACCATCCGTGTCTGTCTTCTTCTTAAAGATCCATTTATTTTATATGGCTCACCGATCATCAGGCAAGTCAGTCAAAGTCCATACTTTGTTTTCATACATGGATCCTATCTCGGATTTCATGGCTTCCAGCCATTTGTCGGAATCCGGGCCCGCCATCGCTTCTTCATAGTTCAAAGGTTCACCGTTGTCTAACAATATGATTTCCAAGACAGGGTTTCCGTACCACTCTGATGCGGAACGTGTCCTTGTGGACCTACGAAGTTCAGTAGCAACTTGATCTGAAGTTTCATGATCATCATCAACTTCCTCTCTAGTCGATGCAGGCACCTCAGGAACATTTTCTTGAGCTGCGCCACTTACCGGTTCAAGAGGTAATACTTCATCAAGTTCTACCTTCCTCCCACTTATTTCTTTCGAGAGAAACTCCTTCTCTAGAAAGGACCCATTCTTGGCAACAAAGATCTTGCCTTCGAATCTGAGGTAGAAGGTATACCCAACAGTTTCTTTAGGGTATCCTATGAAGACGCATTTTTCTGACTTGGGTTCGAGATTTTCAGGTTGAAGTTTCTTGACATAAGCATCGCATCCCCAAACTTTTAGAAACGACAACTTAGGTTTCTTCCCAAACCATAATTCATAAGGTGTCGTCTCAACGGATTTCGATGGAGCCCTATTTAAAGTGAATGCGGCAGTCTCTAAAGCATAGCCCCAAAATGATAGCGGTATATCGGTAAGAGACATCATAGATCGCACCATATCTAATAGAGTGCGATTACGATGTTCGGACATACCATTACGCTGAGGTGTTCCAGGCGGCGTGAGTTGTGAAACTATTCCACATTTTCTTAAGTGTGTGCCAAATTCGTGACTCAAGTATTCTCCCCCATGATCTGATCGCAAGAACTCGATTTTCCTGTCACGTTGATTCTCAACCTCACTCTGAAATTCCTTGAACTTTTCAAAGGTCTCAGACTTGTGTTTCATTAAGTAGACATACCCATATCTACTCAAGTCATCAGTGAGCGTGAGAACATAACGATAACCACCGCGAGCCTCAACACTCATTGGACCGCACACATCTGTATGTATGATTTCCAATAAGTTGGTTGCTCGCTCCATTGTTCCTGAGAACGGAGTCTTGGTCATCTTACCCATGAGGCATGGTTAGCACGTGTCAAATGATTCATAATCAAGAGACTCTAAAAGTCCATCTCCATGGAGCTTCTTCATGCGTTTGACACCTATGTGACCAAGGCGACAGTGCCACAAGTATGTGGGACTATCATTATCAACCTTACATCTTTTGGTATTCACACTATGAATATGTGTAGCATTACGCTCGAGATTCATTAAGAATAAACCATTCACCATCGGAGCATGACCATAAAACATATCTCTCATATAAATAGAACAACCATTATTCTCGGATTTAAATGAGTAGCCATCTCGAATTAAACGAGATCCTGATACAATGTTCATGCTCAAAGCTGGCACTAAATAACAATTATTGAGGTTTAAAACTAATCCCGTAGGTAAATGTAGAGGTAGCGTGCCGACGGCGATCACATCGACCTTGGAACCATTCCCGACGCGCATCGTCACCTCGTCCTTCGCCAGTCTCCGCTTATTCCGCAGCTCCTGCTTTGAGTTACAAATGTGAGCAACCGCACCGGTATCAAATACCCAGGAGCTACTACGAGTACTGGTAAGGTACACATCAATTACATGTATATCACATATACCTTTTGTGATGCCGGCCTTCTTGTCCGCTAAGTATTTGGGGCAGTTCCGCTTCCAGTGACCACTTCCCTTGCAATAAAAACACTCAGTCTCGGGCTTGGGTCCATTCTTTGGCTTCTTCCTGGCAGCTTGCTTACCGGGCGCGGCAACTCCCTTGCCGTCCTTCTTGAAGTTCTTCTTACCCTTGCCTTTCTTGAACTTAGTGGTTTTATTCACCATCAACACTTGATGTTCCTTTTTGACTTCTACCTCTGCTGATTTCAGCATTGCAAATACTTCAGGAATGGTCTTTTCCATCCCCTGCATATTGAAGTTCATCACAAAGCTCTTATAGCTCGGTGGGAGCGACTGAAGGATTCTGTCAATGACCGCGTCATCCGGGAGATTAACTCCCAGCTGAGTCAAGTGGTTATGCAACCCAGACATTTTGAGTATGTGCTCACTGACAGAACTATTTTCCTCCATCTTACAGCTGAAGAACTTGTCAGAGACTTCATATCTCTCGACTCGGGCATGAGCTTGGAAAACCATTTTCAGCTCTTCGAACATCTCATATGCTCTGTGTTGCTCAAAACGCTTTTGGAACCCCGGTTCTATGCTATAAAGTATGCCGCACTGAACGAGGGAGTAATCATCAGCACGTGTCTGCCAAGCGTTCATAACGTCTTGGTTCTGTGGGACGGGTGCGTCACCTAGCGGTGCTTCTAGGACATAATCTTTCTTGGCAGCTATGAGGATGATCCTCAGGTTCCGGACCCACTCCGTATAGTTGCTGCCATCGTCTTTCAGCTTGGTTTTCTCTAGGAACGCATTGAAGTTGAGGACAACGTTGGCCATTTGATCTACAATACATATTGTAAAGATTTTAGACTAAGTTCATGATAATTGAGTTCATCTAATCAAATTATTCAATGAACTCCCACTTAGATAGACATCCCTCCAGTCATCTAAGTATAACATGATCCGAGTTAGATAGGTCGTGTCCGATCATCACGTGAGACGGACTAGTCAACATCGGTGAACATCTTCATGTTGATCGTATCTTCTATACGACTCATGCTCGACCTTTCGATCTTCTGTGTTCCGAGGCCATGTCTGTACATGCTAGGCTCGTCAAGTCAACCTAAGTGTATTGCGTGTGTAAATCTGTCTTACACCCATTGTATTCGAACGTTAGAATCTATCACACCCGATCATCACGTGGTGCTTCGAAACAACGAACCTTCGCAACGGTGCACAGTTAGGGGGAACACTTTCTTGAAATTATTACGAGGGATCATCTTATTTAAGCTACTGTCGTTCTAAGCAAATAAGATGTAAAACATGATAAACATCACATGCAATCAAATAGTGACATGATATGGCCAATATCATATAGCTCCTTTGACCTCCATCTTGGGGCTCCATGATCATCTTGTCACTGGCATGACACCATGATCTCCATCATCATGATCTCCATCATCGTTTCTTCTTGAAGTTGTCTCGTCATCTATTACTTCTACTACTATGGCTATAAATAAATAATTATAAAGTAAAGTAATTACATGACGTTTATGTTGACACGCAGGTCATAAATAAATAAAGACAACTCCTATGGCTCCTGCCGGTTGTCATACTCATTGACATGCAAGTCGTGATTCCTATTACAAGAACATGATCAATCTCATACATCACATATATCATTCATCACAACCTTTGGCCATATCACATCACAAAACACTTGCTGCAAAAACAAGTTAGACGTCCTCTAATTGTTGTTGCAAGTTTTTACGTGGCTGCTATAGGTTTCTAGCAAGAAAGTTTCTTACCTACGCCAAAACCACAACGTGAATTGCCAATTTCTATTTACCCTTCATAAGGACCCTGTTCATCGAATCCGATCCGACTAAAGTGGGAGAGACGGACACCCGCCAGCCACCTTATGCAACTAGTGCATGTCAGTCGGTGGAACCGGTCTCACGTAAGCGTACGTGTAAGGTTGGTCCGGGCTGCTTCATCCCACGATGCCGCCGAATCAAGATAAGACTAGTAACGGCAAGCAAATTGACAATATCGACGCCCGCAACTACTTTGTGTTCTACTCGTGCATAGTAACTACGCATAGACCTAGCTCATGATGCCACTGTTGGGGAACGTTGCAGAAAACAAAAAAAATTCCTACGTTTAACCAATATCAATCTATGGAGTCAACTAGCAACGAGAGGAGAGTGCATCTACATAACCTTGTAGATCGCGTGTGGAAGCGTTCCAGAGAACGGGGATGATGGAGTTGTACTCGCCGTGATCCAAATCACCGATGACCAAGTGCCGAACGGACGGCACCTCCGCGTTCAACACACGTACGGAGCGGATGACATCTCCTCCTTCTTGATCCAGCAAGGGGGAAGGAGAGGTTGATGAAGATCCAGCAGCACAACGGCGTGGTGGTGGATGCAGCAGTGAATGCAGCAAGGCTTCGCCGAGCTTCTGCGAGAGGGAGAGGTGTAGCAGGGGAGAGGAAGGCGCCAAGGCTTGAGGTGTGGCTGCCCTCCCTCCCCCCTTTTATATAGGCCCCCTAGGGGGTGCGCCGGCCCTAGGAGATGGGATCTCCTAGGGGGGGCGGCGGCCTAGGGGGTGGAGTACCCCCAAAGGCAAGTGGAGGCGCCCCTTCCCTAGGGTTCCCAACCCTAGGCGCATGCGGGGCCCAAGGGGGGGCGCACCAGCCCACTATGGGCTGGTTCCCCTCCCCACTTCAGCCCATGGGGCCCTCCGGGATGGGTGGCCCCACCCGGTGGATCCCCAGGACCCATCCGGTGGTCCCGGTACAATACCGGTGACCCCGAAACTTTCCCGATGGCCGAAACTACACTTCCTATATATAATTCTTCACCTCCGGACAATTCCGGAACTCCTCGTGACGTCCAGGATCTCATCCGGGACTCCGAACAACTTTCGGATTACTGCACACTCATATCTATACAACCCTAGCGTCACCGAACCTTAAGTGTGTAGACCCTACGGGTTCGGGAGACAAGCAGACATGACCGAGACGACTCTCTGGTCAATAACCAATAGCGGGATCTGGATACCCATGTTGGCTCCCACATGCTCCTCGATGATCTCATCGGATGAACCACGATGTCGAGGACCTAATCAATCCCGTACTCAATTCCCTTTGTCAATCGGTATGTTACTTGCCCGAGACTCGATCGTCGGTATCCCAATACCTTGCTCAGTCTCATTACCGGCAAGTCACTTTACTAGTACTGTAATGCATGATCCCGTGATCAACCACTTGATCACATTGAGCTCATTATGATGATGCATTACCGAGTGGGCCCAGAGATACCTCTCCGTCATACGGAGTGACAAATCCCAGTCTCGATTCGTGCCAACCCAACAGACACTTTCGGAGATACCTGTAATGTACCTTTATAGTCACCCAGTTATGTTGTGACGTTTGGCACACCCAAGGCACTCTTACGGTATCCAGGAGTTGCACAATCTCATGGTCTAAGGAAATGATACTTGACATCCAGAAAAGCTACAGCAAATGAACTACACGATCTTTGTGCTATGCTTAGGTTTGGGTCTTGTCCATCACATCATTCTCCTAATGATGTGATCCCGTTACCAATGACATCCCCATGTCCATAGCCAGGAAACCATGACTATCTGTTGATCAACGAGCTAGTCAACTAGAGGCTCACTAGGGACACATTGTGGTCTATGTATTCACACATGTATTACGATTTCCGAATAATACAATTATAGCATGAATAATAGACAATTATCATGAACAAGGAAATATAATAATCATTTTATTATTGCCTCTAGGGCATATTTCCAACATACTGTCACTGGGAAAGAACACCGCAATATTGAACCCAAAGCTAAGCACTTCTTCCATTGCAAGAAAGATCAATCTAGTAGGCCAAACTAAACTGATAATTCGAAGAGACTTGCAAAGATATCAAATCATGCATATAAGAATTCAGAGAAGAACCAAATAATATTCATAGATAATCTTGCTCATAAACGCACAATTCATCGGATCTCGGCAAACACACCGCAAAAGAGTATTACATCGAATAGATCTCCAAGAACATCGAGGAAAACTTTGTATTGAGAATTAAAGGGAGAGAAGAAGACATCTAGCTAATAACTATGGACCCGAAGGTCTATGGTAAACTACTCAAGCTTCATCGGAGAGGCTATGGTGTTGATGTAGAAGCCCTCCGTGATCGATTCCCCCTCCGGCAGATCGCCGAAAAAGGCCCCAAGATGGGATCTCACAAGTATAGAAGGTTGCAGCGGTGGAAAAGTGGTTTCGTGGCTCTCTGTGATCGATCTAGGGTATAAGAGTATATATAGGCGGAAGAAGTACGTCGGTGGAGCTACGTGGGGCCCACGAGGGTGGGGGCGCGCCTACCCCCCTGGGCGCGCCCTCCTGCCTCGTGGCCGCCTCATGGAGTTCCATACTTCGACTCCAAGCCTTCTGGTTTGCTTTCGGTCCAAGAAAGATCATCACGAAGGTTTCATTCCGTTTGGATTCGTTTGGTATTCCTTTTCTGTGAAACTCTAAAATAGGCAAAAAAATAGAAACTGGCACTGGGCCTCCGGTTAATAGGTTAGTCCCAAAAATAATATAAAAGAGCATATTAAAGCCCATTAAACATCCAAAACATATAATATAATAGCATGGAATAATTAAAAATTATAGATACGTTGGAGACGTATCACACCTCTATTGGTGCCTCTCTGATGATGCGCGAGTAGTTCTTTGTAGACCTTCGGGTCCGTAGTTACTAGCTAGATGGCTTCCTCTCTCTCGTTTGATTCTCAATACAATGGTCTCTTGGAGATCCATATGATGTAACTCTTTTTGCGGTGTGTTTGTTGGGATCGGATGAACTTTGAGTTTATGATCAGATCTATCTTTTTATATCCATGAAATTATTTGAGTTTCTTTGATCTCTTTTATGCATGATTGCTTATAGCCTCGTATTTCTCTCCGATATTTGGGTTTTGTTTGGCCAACTTGATCTATTTATCTTGCAATGGGAAGAGGTGCTTTGTAGTGGGTTCGATCTTACGGTGCTTGATCCCAGTGATAGAAGGGGAACCGACACATATGTACCGTTGCTACTAAGGATAAAACAATGGGGTCTATCACTCTATATATAGATCTTGTCTACATCATGTCATCGTTCTTATTGCATTACTCCGTTTCTCCATGAACTTAATACACTAGATGCATGCTGGATAGTTGTCGATGTGTGGAGTAATTGTAGTAGATGCAGGCAGGAGTCAGTCTACTAATCTTGGACATGATGCCTATATAATGATCATTGCCTGGATATCTTCATGACTGTTTGAAGTTCTATCGATTGCCCAACAATAATTTGTTTACCCACCGTATGCTATTTTTCTCGAGAGAAGGCACTAGTGAAACCTACGGCCCCCAGGTCTTTTTCTCATATTATTTCCCTTCGCGATCTATTTTATTTGCCTTTTATTTTCAGATCTACTAAACCAAAAATACCCTGCTGCAATTTATTTTATTTGGCGTTTGATCTATCAATATTTACAACTTTCCCCCGTCCACACACCAATTTGTAGTGCCATTACCCGGAAGGGGACAACCCCTTTAACATGTCGGGTTGCGAGTGCTTGTTATTTGTGTGCAGGGGATGTTTACGTTGTGTTGCTTGGTTCTCCTACCGGTTCAATAACCTTGGTTTCATATCTGAGGGAAATACCTACCGTCGTTGTGCTGCATCATCCCTTCCTCTTTGGGGAAATACCGATGAAGCTTCAAGCGACATCAAAAGGAATTTCTGGCGCCGTTGCCGGGCAGGATCTTCAACATATACCAGGTTCCTAATCACAAATCTCATTGTCAGATCTGCTACTCCATTTAGGTTTTTGTCATTTTTGCCATGATTATTGTGTGCATGATATGCCCTGATGCTCTACACATGTTTTGTTAAGGGTTTTGTCATCTTTCCAGAGGTGCAACCCATGTATTTTTGTGATGTGTGAGGTGACTAGTACAAGCTTGCAAAGTGGTTCACTTGTTAATTCTGTTTTCAGGGACTTAGCAATTCCACTAAGTCCTTGATCTGTTTATCTCATATGACCATATGTTCATGTTGTTTCCTAGTGATCCGTGCCTCTTTTGAGGATGATCAGTAAGGATGTTTTGTTAATATTGTAGTGCTCTATCCATCCATGTCTTTGTTTGCAATTATGGAGCACCCTAGCTTGAGTCAATCGAGCTCTACTTTTGCTACTTTGTGAATCTGGGCAGATTGTCAACTTGTTTGCAATTTTGCCGATGATGTTGTAGTTGATCCGTGCATGCTATGCTATTGTTCTTGCCATGTCTAGCTTGAATTTTGTGCCTTCTTGATGGATGTATGCTTATCTTGTCATGACTTGCACCGTAGTGAGTGCATCGATCTCGTAAACATGCCTACTTGAGTTGTGTTCCAGCATGTGTCAGTTTTCACTAAGTCTGAAAACTGATTATGTTTTTGCTATGTTCACATGCTTGCAATTGTATTTTCTGATCCCTTTTGGCTCAAGGTCACTAAGGGACTTTTGTTAAGCTCTTTGAGTAGCTCCATGCCATGCTTTACTTTGCCATGTTCAGTTCCTGTAGCATGTAGTTTTGTTGCTCCGAAGAGTGCTACCTGATCTGAAATTCCAGACAAGTGTTAATTTCACTAAGTCTGAGATCTGTTTGTCATATGCATTTTTTCCATGCTTGTTTGAACCTGTTAATGGATGAATTGGCCGTAGCTCAGTGCTAGACTTTTGTTAAGCATCTTGAATACATCCCTGCCATGTATTTTGTTGTCATGTTTGGGTGCTATAGCATGTTCATATCATTGCATTTAGATGGCTACTTGCTGTAAATCGCAGACCGGTGTCATATTTGAATCGCTTGCCATTTCCAAACCGTAACTCCGATTCCGGTGTTCTTTATATCGTTTTCAAGCGATTTCATCTCATCTTTCCAGTGGAACACTTGGATTTCCAAGTTGAGTCCAGGTTCTTGCTTTTCCTGTCATATCTTGCATTTTGCATCCCGCATAGCATATCATCATTGCATCATATTGCTTGATCCTTGCACGTGGTTGATTGTGTCCTTGTTGCTTGTTTGTCTTGTTTGGGTAGAGCCGGGAGACGAGTTTTCTAATGAGGAGCCCGTTGAGTTGGATTTTGAGGATCCAGTCAACTCTGACAACTGTGCAGGCAAGATGATCATACCCTCGAAATCACTACTATCTTTGCTATACTAGTTTGCTCGCTCTTTTGCTATGCCAATGCTACGATGCCTACCACTTGCTTTCAAGCCTCCTGAATTGCCATGTCAAACCTCTAACCCACCATGTCCTAGCAAACCGTTGATTGGCTATGTTACCGCTTTGCTCAGCCCCTCTTATAGCGTTGCTAGTTGCAGGTGAATATTGGAGGCCGTTCCTTGTTGGAACATTTATTTACTTGTTGGGATATCATTATATTGCTATGTTATCTTAATGCATCTATATACTTGGTAAAGGGTGGAAGGCTCGGCCTCTCGCCTAGTGTTTTGTTCCACTCTTGCTGTTGGAAATATGCCCTAGAGGCAATAATAAATTGGTTATTATTATATTTCCTTGTTCATGATAATCGTTTATTATCCATGCTAGAATTGTATTGATAGGAAACTCAGATACATGTGTGGATACATAGACAACACCATGTCCCTAGTAAGCCTCTAGTTGACTAGCTCGTTGATCAATAGATGGTTACGGTTTCCTGACCATGGACATTGGATGTCGTTGATAACGGGATCACATCATTAGGAGAATGATGTGATGGACAAGACCCAATCCTAAGCCTAGCACAAAGATCGTGTAGTTCGTTCGCTAAAGCTTTTCTAATGTCAAGTATCATTTCATTAGACCATGAGATTATGCAACTCCCGGATACCGTAGGAATACTTTGGGTGTGCCAAACGTCACAACGTAACTGGGTGGCTATAAAAGTACACTACAGGTATCTCCGAAAGTGTCTGTTGGGTTGGCACGAATCGAGACTGGGATTTGTCACTCCGTGTAAACGGAGAGGTATCTCTGGGCCCACTCGGTAGGACATCATCATAATGTGCACAATGTGATCAAGGAGTTGATCACGGGATGATGTGTTACGGAACGAGTAAAGAGACTTGCCGGTAACGAGATTGAACAAAGGTATCGGCATACCGACGATCGAATCTCGGGCAAGTATCGTACCGCTAGACAAAGGGAATTGTATACGGGATTGATTAAGTCCTTGACATCGTGGTTCATCCGATGAGATCATCGTGGAACATGTGGGAACCAACATGGGTATCCAGATCCCGTTGTTGGTTATTGACCGGAGGACATCTCAGTCATGTCGGCATGGTTCCCGAACCCGTAGGGTCTTCACACTTAAGGTTCGATGACGCTAGGGTTATAAAGGAAGTTTGTATGTGGTTACCGAATGTTGTTCGGAGTCCCGGATGAGATCCCGGACGTCACGAGGAGTTCTGGAATGGTCCGGAGGTAAAGATTTATATATGGGAAGTCCTGTTTTGGTCACCAGAAAAGTTTCGGGGTTTATCGGTAACGTACCGGGACCACCGGGAGGGTCCCGGGGGTCCACCAAGTGGGGCCACAAGCCCCGGAGGGCTGCATGGGCCAAGTGTGGGAGGGGACCAGCCCCAGGTGGGCTGGTGCGCCCCCCCACAAGGGCCCAAGGCGCCTCCAAGAGGGAAGGGGGGCAAACCCTAGGGCAGATGGGCCCTAAGGCCCACCCCAGGTGCGCCTCCCCCTCTCCCCCCTTGGCCGCCCCACCAGATGGGATCTGGGCTGGCCGCCGCCCCTAGGGTGGAACCCTAGGTGGGGGCGCAGCCCCCTCCCTCTCCCCTATATATAGTTGAGGTCTTTGGGGCTGCCAACACACGAGTTCCTCTCCTTCTTGGTGCAGCCCTACCCCTCTCCCTCCTCATCTCTTGCGGTGCTTGGCGAAGCCCTGCAGGAGTTCCACGCTCCTCCACCACCACCACGCCGTTGTGCTGCTGCTGGATGGAGTCTTCCTCAACCTCTCCCTCTCTCCTTGCTGGATCAAGGCATGGGAGACGTCACCGGGCTGTACGTGTGTTGAACGTGGAGGTGCCGTCCGTTCGGCACTAGGATCTCCGGTGATTTGGATCACGACGAGTACGACTCCTTCAACCCCGTTCTCTTGAACGCTTCCGCTTAGCGATCTACAAGGGTATGTAGATGCACTCTCCTTCCCCTCGTTGCTGGTCTCTCCATAGATAGATCTTGGTGACACGTAGGAAAATTTTTGAATTTCTGCTACGTTCCCCAACAGTGGCATCATGAGCTAGGTCTATGCGTAGTTACTATGCACGAGTAGAACACAAAGTAGTTGTGGGCGTCGATATTGTCAATTATCTTGCCGTTACTAGTCTTATCTTGATTCGGCGGCATCGTGGGATGAAGCGGCCCGGACCAACCTTACACGTACGCTTACGTGAGATCGGTTCCACCGACTGACATGCACTAGTTGCATAAGGTGGCTGGCGGGTGTCTGTCTCTCCCACTTTAGTCGGATCGGATTCGATGAACAGGGTCCTTATGAAGGGTAAATAGAAATTGGCAATTCACGTTGTGGTTTTGGCGTAGGTAAGAAACGTTCTTGCTAGAAACCTATAGCAGCCACGTAAAAACTTGCAACAACAATTAGAGGACATCTAACTTGTTTTTGCAGCAAGTGTTTTGTGATGTGATATGGCCAAAGGATGTGATGAATGTTATATATGTGATGTATGAGATCATGTTCTTGTAATAGGAATCACGACTTGCATGTCGATGAGTATGACAACCGGCAGGAGCCATAGGAGTTGTCTTTATTTTTTGTATGACCTGCGTGTCATTGAGAAACGCCACGTAAATTACTTTACTTTATTGCTAAACGTGTTAGCCATAGTAGTAGAAGTAATAGTTGGCGAGCAACTTCATGAAGACACGATGATGGAGATCATGATGATGGAGATCATGGTGTCATGCCGGTGACGATGATGATCATGGAGCCCCGAAGATGGAGATCAAAAGGAGCAATATGATATTGGCCATATCATGTCACTATTTGATTGCATGTGATGTTTATCATGTTTATACATCTTATTTGCTTAGAACGACGGTAGTAAATAAGATGATCCCTCATTAAAATTTCAAGAAAGTGTTCCCCCTAACTGTGCACCGTTGCGAAAGTTCGTCGTTTCGAAGCACCACATGATGATCGGGTGTGATAGATTCTTACGTTCGAATACAACGGGTGTTGACGAGCCTAGCATGTACAGACATGGCCTCGGAACACATGCAAGACACTTAGGTTGACTTGACGAGCCTAGCATGTACAGACATGGCCTCGGAACACAAGAGACCGAAAGGTCGAGCATGAGTCGCATGGTAGATACGATCAACATGAAGATGTTCACCGATGTTGACTAGTCCGTCTCACGTGATGATCGGACACGGCCTAGTTGACTCAGATCATGTAATCACTTAGATGACTAGAGGGATGTCTATCTGAGTGGGAGTTTATAAGATGAACTTATTTATCCTGAACATAGTCAAAAGGTCTTCGCAAATCATGTCGTAGCTCGCGCTTCAGTTCTACTGTTTAGATATGTTCCTAGAGAAAATTTAGTTGAAAGTTGATAGTAGCAATTATGCGGACTAGGTCCGTAAACTGAGGATTGTCCTCATTGCTTCATAGAAGGATTATGTCCTTAATGCACCGCTCAGTGTGCTGAGCCTCGAATGTCGTCTGTAGATGTTGCGAACATCTGACATACACATTTTGATAACTATGTGATAGTTCAGTTAAACGGTTTAGAGTTGAGGTACCGAAGATGTTTTTGAAACGTCGCGAAACATATGAGATGTTTCGAGGGCTGAAATTGGGATTTCAGGCTCGTGCCCACGTCAAGAGGTATAAGACCTCCGACGATTTTCTTAGCCTGCAAACTAAGGGAGAAAAGCTCAATTGTTGAGCTTGTGCTCAGATTGTCTGAGTACAACAATCATTTGAATCAAGTGGGAGTTGATCTTCCAGATGAGATAGTGATGTTTCTCTGAAGTCATTACCACCAAGCTGCTAGAGCTTCATGATGAACTATAATATATCAAGGACATATATGATGATCCTTGAGATATTTGCGATGTTTGACACCACAAAAGTAGAAATCAAGAAGGAGCATCAATTGTTGATGGTTGGTGAAACCACTAGTTTCAAGAAGGGCAAGGGAAAGAAGGGATACTTCATGAAACGGCAAATCAGCTGCTGCTCTAGTGAAGAAACCCAAAGTTGAACCCAAGCCCGAGACTAAGTGCTTCTGTAATAAGGGGAACAGTCACTGAAGCAGAACCACCCTAGATACTTGGTAGATGAGAAGGCTGGCAAGGTCGACAGAAGTATATTGGATATGCATTATAATGTGTACTTTACTAGTACTCCTAGTAGCACCAGGGTATTAGATACTGGTTCGGTTGCTAAGTGTTAGTAACTCGAAACAAAAGGTTACGGAATAAACGGAGACTAGCTAAAAGGTGAGATGACGATATGTGTTGGAAGTATTTCCAAGGTTGATCAAATATCGTACGCTCCCTCTACCATCAAGATTGGTATTAAAACCTAAATAATTGTTATTTGGTGTTTGCGTTGAGCATAGACATGATTGGATTATATCTATCGTGATACGCTTATTCATTTAAGGAGAATAATGGTTACTCTGTTTATTTGAATAATACCATCCCGATCGTAGTGATACACATTTTCAAGCCAAAGGTATAAGATAGTAATGATAGTACCACACTAATGTGGCACTGCAATTTGAGTCATATTGGTATAAAACGCATGAAGAAGCTCCATGTTGATGGATCTTTGGACTCACTCATTTTTGAAAGGATTGAGACATGCGAACCATGTTTGTTGGTAGATATGCATGAAGAAACTCTATACAGATGGATCGTTTGGACTCACTTGATTTTGAATCACTTGATACATGCAAATCACACCACATGGGCAAGATGACTGAAAGCCTCATTTTCAGTAAAATGGAACAAGAAAGCAACTTATTGGAAGTAATACATTTTGATGTGTGCAGTCCAATGAGTGCTGAGGCGTGTAGTGGATATCGTTATGTTCTTACTTCACAGATGATTTGAGTAGATGTTGAGTACATTTACTTGATGAATCACGAGTCTGAATTATTGAAAGGTTCAAGTAATTTCAGGGTGAAGTTGAAAGATCGTCGTGACAAGAGGATAAAATATCTATGATATGATCATAGAGATGAATATCTGAATTACGAGTTTGGCACAGAATTAAGACATTGTGGAAATTGTTTCACAACTAATATAGCCTAGAACACCATAGTGTGATGGTGTCTCTGAACATCATAACTGCACCCTATTGGATATGATGCATACCATGATGTTTCTTATCGTATTACCACGATAGTTTATGGGTTAGGCATTAGAGACAACCACATTCACTTTAAATAGGGCACCACGTAATTCTGATGAGATGACACCGTATGAACTATGGTTTAGAGAAACCTAAGCTGTCATTTCTTAAAAGTTTGGGGCTGCGACGCTTATGTGAAAAAGTTTCAGGCTGATAAGCTCGAACCCAAAGCGGATAAATGCATCTTCATAGGACACCCAAAACAGTTGGGTATACCTCCTGTCTCAGATCCGAAAGCAATAAGGGATTGTTTCTAGAATCGGGTCCTTTCTCGAGGAAAGGTTTCTCTCGAAAGAATTGAGTGGGAGGATGGTGGAGACTTGATGAGGTTATTGAACCGTCTCTTCAACTAGTGTGTGGCAGGGCACAGGGAGTTATTCCTGCGGCACCTACACCAATTGAAGTGGAAGCTTATGATAGTGATCATGAAACTTCAGATCAAGTCACTACCAAACCTCGTGGGATGACAAGGATGCGTACTACTTCAGAGTGGTACGTAATCCTGTCTTGGAAGTCATGTTGCTAGACAACAATGAACCTACGAGCTATGGAGAAGCGTTGGTGGGCCTGGATTCCAAAATGGCTCGAGGCCATATAATCCGAGAGAGGATCCATGTATGAAAACAAAGTGTAGACTTTGGAAGAGCTACTTGATGGTCGTAAGGCTGTTAGGTACATATGGATTTTAAAAGGAAGACGGACAATGATGGTAAGTATCACCATTAAGAAAGCTCGACTTGTCGTTAAGATGTTTTCCGACAAGTTCAAGGAGTTGACTACGACGAGACTTTCTCACTCGTAGCGATGCTAAGAGTCTGTTGGAATTATATTAGCGATTACTGCATTATTTATGAAATCTTGCAGATAGGATGTCAAAACATTGTTTCCTCGACGATTTTCTTGAGGAAAGGTTGTATGTGATACAACCGGAAGGTTTTGTCAATCCTGAAAGATGCTAATAAGTATGCAAAGCTCCAGCAATCCTTCTAAGGACTGGAGTAAGCATCTCGGAGTTGGAATGTATGCTTTGATGAGATGATCAAAGATTTTGGGTGTATACAAAGTTTATGAGAAGCTTGTATTTCCAAAAAGGTGAGTGGGAGCACTATAGAATTTCTGATGAATATACGTTGTTGACATATTGTTGATCAGAAATGACGTAGAATTTCTGGAAAGCAAATAGGGTTATTTGGAAAGTGTTTTTCAATGGAAAGCCTGGATTAAGCTACTTGAACATTGAGCATCAAGATCTATAAGGATAGATCAAAACGCTTAATGGTACTTTCAAATGAGCACATACCTTGACATGATCTTGAAGGTGTTCAAGATGGATCAGTCAAAGAAGGAGTTCTTGCCTGAGTTGTAAGGTATGAAGTTAAGACTTAAAGCTCGACCACGGCAGAAGAAAGAGGAAGGACGAAGGTCCTCCCCTATGCTTTTGTCATAGGCTCCATACGGTATGCCATGCTGAGTACCACACCTGATGTGTGCCTTGCCACATATTTGGCAAGAGGGTACGAAGGTGATCTAGGAGTAGATCACCAGATAGCGGCCTAAATTATCCTTAGAGGAATAAGGATATGTTTCTCGGTTATGGAGGTGATAAAGAGTTCGACGTAAAGAGTTACGTCGATGCAAGCTTAACACCTATCCGGATAGCTCTGAGTAGAGATACCGGATATGTATAATGGAGCAACAATTTAGAATAGCTCCAAGTAGAACAGTTATTTGAAATGGCTCCAAATGTAGCGTAGTAGTTGCATCTACAAGATGACATAGAAATTTGCGAAGTACATACGGATCTGAATGTTGCAGACCCGTTGACTGAAACCTCTCTCACAAGCATAACATGATCAAACCCAGAACTCTTGGGTGTTAGTCACATGGGGATGTGACCTTGAGTGTTAATCACATATCGATGTGAACTGGATTATTGACTCTAGTGCAAGTGGGAGACTGTTGGAAATATGCCCTAGAGGCAATAATAAATTGGTTATTATTATATTTCCTTGTTCATGATAATCGTTTATTATCCATGCTAGAATTGTATTGATAGGAAACTCAGATACATGTGTGGATACATAGACAACACCATGTCCCTAGTAAGCCTCTAGTTGACTAGCTCGTTGATCAATAGATGGTTACGGTTTCCTGACCATGGACATTGGATGTCGTTGATAACGGGATCACATCATTAGGAGAATGATGTGATGGACAAGACCCAATCCTAAGACTAGCACAAAGATCGTGTAGTTCGTTCGCTAAAGCTTTTCTAATGTCAAGTATCATTTCCTTAGACCATGAGATTGTGCAACTCCCGGATACCGTAGGAATACTTTGGGTGTGCCAAACATCACAACATAACTGGGTGGCTATAAAGGTACACTACAGGTATCTCCGAAAGTGTCTGTTGGGTTGGCACGAATCGAGACTGGGATTTGTCACTCATGTAAACGGAGAGGTATCTCTGGGCCCACTCAGTAGGACATCATCATAATGTGCACAATGTGATCAAGGATTTGATCACGGGATGATGTGTTACGGAACGAGTAAAGAGACTTGCCGGTAACGAGATTGAACAAAGGTATCGGGATACCGACGATCGAATCTCGGGCAAGTATTGTACCGCTAGACAAAGGGAATTGTATACAGGATTGATTAAGTCCTTGACATCGTGGTTCATCCGATGAGATCATCATGGAACATGTGGGAACCAACATGGGTATCCAGATCCCGCTGTTGGTTATTGACCGGAGGACGTCTCGGTCATGTCTGCATGGTTCCCGAACCCGTAGGGTCTACACACTTAAGGTTCGATGACGCTAGGGTTATAAAGGAAGTTTATATGTGGTTACCGAATGTTGTTCGGAGTCCGGGATGAGATCCCGGACGTCACGAGGAGTTCCGGAATGGTCCGGAGGTAAAGATTTATATATGGGAAGTCCTGTTTTGGTCACCGGAAAAGTTTTGGGGTTTATCGGTAACGTACCGAGACCACCAGGAGGGTCCCGGGGGTCCACCAAGTGGGGCCACAAGCCCCGGAGGGCTGCATGGGCCAAGTGTGGGAGGGGACCAGCCCCAGGTGGGCTGGTGCGCCCCCCCACAAGGGCCCAAGGCGCCTCCAAGAGGGAAGGGGGGCAAACCCTAGGGCAGATGGGCCCTAAGGCCCACCCCAGGTGCGCCTCCCCCTCTCCCCCCTTGGCCGCCCCACCAGATGGGATCTGGGCTGGCCGCCGCCCCTAGGGTGGAACCCTAGGTGGGGGCGCAGCCCCCTCCCTCTCCCCTATATATAGTTGAGGTCTTTGGGGCTGCCAACACACGAGTTCCTCTCCTTCTTGGCGCAGCCCTACCCCTCTCCCTCCTCATCTCTTGCGGTGCTTGGCGAAGCCCTACTGGAGTTCCACGCTCCTCCACCACCACCACGCCGTTGTGCTGCTGCTGGATGGAGTCTTCCTCAACCTCTCCCTCTCTCCTTGCTGGATCAAGGCATGGGAGACGTCACCGGGCTGTACGTGTGTTGAACGCGGAGGTGCCGTCCGTTCGGCACTAGGATCTCCGGTGATTTGGATCACAATGAGTACGACTCCTTCAACCCCGTTCTCTTGAACGCTTCCGCTTAGTGATCTACAAGGATATGTAGATGCACTCTCCTTCCCCTTGTTGCTGGTCTCTCCATAGATAGATCTTGGTGACACGTAGGAAATTTTTTGAATTTCTGCTACGTTTCCCAACACTTGCCGCCCTAGTTTCCGTCATATCGGTGTTATGTTCCCGGATTTTGCATTCCTTACGCGGTTGGGTTATAATGGGAACCCCTTGATAGTTCGCCTTTATTAAAACTTTTCCAGCAATGCCCAACCTTGGTTTTACCATTCGCCACCTAGCCTCTTTGTTTCCCTTGGGTTTCCGGAGCCCGAGGGTCATCTTATTTTAAACCCCCCCTGGGCCAGTGCTCCTCTGAGTGTTGGTCCAAACTAGAGTCCTGTGCAGCGCCCCCTCGGGGAAACTCGAGGTTTGGTTTTAGTTATATGGAGCACTCATCTGAGTGTGCCCTGAGAAAGAGATATGTGCAGCTCCTATCACATTCGGGCGGTGTTGCTGGTCTTGTTTTAACCTGTCGAAGTGTCTTGAAGAACCGAGATACCGAGTCTGATCGGAACGTCTTGGGAGGAGGTCTATTCCTTCGTTGACCGTGAGAGCTTGTCATGGGCTAAGTTGGGACTCCCCTGCAGGGATTGAACTTTCGAAAGCCGTGCCCGCGGTTATGGGCAGATGGGAATTTGTTAATGTCCGGTTGTAGATAACTTGAACCTTAACTTAATTAAAATGAATCAACTGAGTGTGTTACCGTGATGGCCTCTTCTCGGCGGAGTCCAGGAAGCGGACACGGTGTTGGAGTAATGTTTGCGCAGGTTGCTCTCTAGTTTCTCGCTCGCGCTTTGCCTCCTCTTCTCGCTCTCTTTTGCGTATAAGTTAGCCACCATACTTTGCTAGTCGCTTGCTGCAGCTCCACATATTTTTACCTTGCCATACCTATAAGCTTAAATAGTCTTGATCGCGAGGGTGCGAGATTGCTGAGTCCCTGTGGCTCACAGATTACTATTACACCAGATGCAGGGCCTGATGATTCCGCTCCAGGAGACGCGCTTGAGCTCAAGTGGGAGTTCGACGAGGACTCTCAACGTTACTATGTTTCTTTTCCCGATGATCAGTAGTGGTGCCCAGTTGGGGGTGATTGGGACCGTGTCGCATGTTGGGTTCTCTTTTATTTTGGCACCGTAGTCGGGCCATGAGTGTTTGGATAATGTAATGTTATTTATGTACTTGTTTGATGTGGCGAGTGTAAGCCAACTATGTTATCTCCCCTTTTATTATCATATTACATGGGATGTTGTGAAGATTGCCTAACTTGCGACATATGCCTTCAATGCGATTATGCCTCTAAGTCATGCCTCGACACGTGGGAGATATAGTCGCATCGAGGGTGTTACACTCATCTCCTCGTAATTTACCTTATTTGCCATTTGCCTCTCCCCCACTTCACAAAAAATGTCGTTTTATTCGCCCCTGTTTTCCATTCACCGTTTTCTTGCCGGGTCTGTTTTTGTGTGTGTTCTTGTTTGCATAGTCATGATGCCTCAAAGAAAATATTTTGATGTTCCTTACCCCAATGTTTTTGCTTGAAATTGAGAAAAGTACTAAGGAATATATGACTACACAACTTGAGCATAATAAGTATTTTATCGAAGAACTTAAGGAGCATTTCGTTGCGCTAGATGCTATAACAAAATAACTTGATGATATTAGTAGAGAAGTTTGCAATCTCCAATCTAAGTATGCTTTTGCTGAAAGTTTGTTAGGAAAAATATCCGATGCACAAGCTACTCTAGTAAATCAAATGGCCGCTAAACCAATCTCGCTAGAGGATAAAAGTGATGAAGATCTTAAAATGATTGGTGTTTCTTATATTGATTCCTTGTTTAGTAAAGTTAAGATTGATGAAAAAGGGACTAGAGAAGAGTCAACTTTAGTTAGAAGGCGTCCCGATGATTCGGAGGGTGAAAATCTTGTTGAGAAAATTGATTAAAGTGGGTTTGAAGAGGTCAAAACTTTAGCTAGTGATGTGCCCACACTTTTGGATTACAAAGACTTTAATTATGATAGTTGCTCTTTGATTGATTGTATTTCTTTGTTGTAATCCATGATAAATTCACCCCATGCTTATGAACAAAATAAAGCTTTTACTAAACATATTGTTGATGCTATGATGAAAGCTCTTGAAGAAAAGTTGGAATTAGAAGTTTCAATTCCTAGAAAATTGTGTGATGAATGGGAACCTACTATCAAAGTCAAGATTAAAAATTATGAGTGTTTTGCTTTATGTGACTTGGGTGCTAGTGTTTCTACTATTCTGAAATCTTTATATGATGTGCTTGGTCTTGCCGATATTGAATCATGTTCTTTGAATTTGCATTTGGCGGATTCTACTATTAAAAATCCTATGGGAATAATTAATGATGTTCTTATTCTTGAAAATAGGAATTATGTGCCCATAGATTTTATTGTTCTTGATATTGATTGCAATCCGTCTTGTCCAATTATTCTTGGTAGACCGTTTTTACGCACCATTGGTGCCGTGATTGATATGAAAGAAGACAATATTAAGTTCCAATTTCCTTTGAGGAAGGGTATGGAACACTTCCCTAGAACAAGAATAAGGCCACCATGATGAATCAATCATGAGGGCATCTTATGGATCTTGAACCAAAGATGACAAAACTTAGATCTTTGCTTTATGCCTAGCTAAGGGCGTAAAACTATAGCGCTTGCTGGGAGGCAACCCAATGAATAAATTAAATTTTTTTACTTTTTGCTTCCTGTTTTTGAGTGTTAGCACAATTATGCTACTGTTATGATTGTGTTTTTATGTTTTAATTAGTGTTTGTGCCAAGTAAATCCTTTAGGATCTTCTTGGGCGATAGTTGTTTGATCTTACTGAAAAAACAGAAACTTTTACGCTCGCGAAAACAATTCTCATTTTTAACCAAAGAGTGATAAAATACCCATTCCTTTTGCAGGAGATCAATATACAAATTTATCAGGTCATCCTAACTTTTCAGAATTTTTGGAGTAACATAAGTATTCTAAACACCCAGATTACTACAGACTGTTCTGTTTTTGACAAATTCTGTTTTCTTTGCGTTGTGTGCTTGTTTTGATGGCTCTATGGTTTTCTTTGATGAGTTTTTGCCATAGAAAAGTTGGAATGCAGTAGATATAATGCAAGAACAGAATATGAATTGGTTTGATACAACACTTATAGTAGTGATTTATTTTCTTATACTAACGGATCTCATGAAGGTTTTGTTGAGTTTTATGTGATTGGAGTTTTCAAGTTTTGGGTTATCTTACGATGGATGAAGGAATAAGGAGTAAGAAGAGCCTAAGCTTGGGGATGCCCCATCATCCCCTGATATTATCCAAAAGAGAGCAAGCAACTAAGCTTGGGGATGCCCCCGAGTGGCATCCCCTCTTTCTTCTAACGACCATCGGTATTTTACTCGAAGCTATATTTTTATTCTCACATACTATGTGTTTTGCTTGGAGCGTCTTGTATGATATGAGTCTTCGATTGTTTTATTTTGTGTTTTAAGTCTTGATTCATTGCTGAAGACACCTATTTGAGAGAGCCAAAATTATGTCATGACTTGTTAGAATTGCTCTCTATGCTCCACTTAAATTTTTTATAAGCTATGGACTTGCTCTATTGCTTCACTTATATCTTTTTTAGCACGGTGTGCTTTAGTATTTTTGAACAAATGCTCTCTTGCTTCACTTAGATTTATTTGAGAGTTAGTAAAATTTTCACACCGATAATAATTGCAAACCCGCGTCCTGTCACATTCCAAATTACTACCACGCTATATTTAATTGCAAACCTGTTCACACTGATCAAAACCTAAACGGTTTCCCACTTAGGAGCGTATTAGTACTCGGTTATAAATACTTCTACTCCAATATGACTGCGCATTCCTCCTCAACTCCTCATCCAAAAAAACAAACAAGTCATTCATCATCGTTCCCTTGCGTCTGCCATGGCCAGCGTGAGTTCTGGGTCAAGAGATTGCCACTAGGGAGAGGCGAGCATGAAAGCGGAAGCACGAGAGATGTCCCACCTCACCGCAAAAGCAGCCATCATGTCCCGCCGCGCGGTCGTAGCAGCATAGAGGTCCCGCCGCGCCGCCGAAGCAACACGGAGGTCCCGCCGCACCGTCGATGCAGCAGACTGGTCCGGCCACGCCGCGAAAGCAGAAGAGATGTCCTGCTGCGTCGCGGCGGCCTGGGAAAATGTATCGCGGGCAGGCGACGACTCTTACAGGGGCATGCATGTGATCGTCCATAGCCAGATGGATCAGATCTCTGGCTGGGCGAGGGTGCAGGACGACATAAAAGCCTCATTTGAACAGGCTACCAGCGTCATCCGGCAACTATGGGAGGGCAATGCGAAGCTTCGGGCCGAAAGGGCGAAGCAGGCGGAGGAGACCGCTGCTTTGTTGAAGAGGACGGGTGCCATCGTCAAGAAACTTATGGACGAGAATGCCATGCTCCGCATCGAGCGCGAAAGGCTAGTAAAGGAATTCGTGGATGCTGCCAGGCAGCATGTTAAGGACATGAATCTGATGAAAGAGATCATCGCAGCTCGACGCGAGAACTAGTCTCCGCAACCTGCAACGCATCAAGAAAGTAGAGATTAGCGAGCTAGATCGTTGTATGTGTCTTCCTTCTTCTTTTTCCCTTGTGTATTTCGGGCGTAGCCGCATGTGGCTTTTTTATTTATCTTTCTAATTATGTAAGACAATTATTATGCACTATCATCATCTTTATATTCATCAGTCTTGCTATAAGTCGCATTCGATGCTATATGGGTCCGTCGGATCTTACATCAAGATCCGCGCAAAACTTTCTTTTCAGATTTTTTTCTCTCTCTTAAATCTAAGTCCAGTGAGGCATTGCCACGCCATGAAACAGGGGCTCGGGCGCCATTAATGGAGACGTTGGATGGGAGGTGCGCGGCCGATAGAGGTCAAAGCGCACTCCTCCCGATGAGCACGCATAGGGGTCTGATAGCATGCCTCCCGTACTCAAATAGCTACCCCGCACGGCACCTCCTAGCCAATAAAAAATGGGACGTGTGGCCGCACGTAAATGGTAAGTAGAACGCCCACTGTTTCAATAATATTTGTGTTTCCGATTTGTAACGTGACATCACTTGTTCCAAATGACTTTGTTGATTGTTAATGTGTGCGCCTTTGCAAATCGCACAGAAAAATTACCACATCATGTTGGTGCCATGTCATGACACCATGCCAAGTTTCATGATTTCCAGGCGTGTTTTGGATTTATAGGAATTAAAAACCAAGTTTCTCAATATTTCCAGCCGAGCCACGATGCCCAGATGTTTGAGTTTCTTTCCCATTTCTTGCATGGGACCTAGAAATTCACCCAAGGACACACATGTGATTTTTCAACCAACTTTGGTGCACTGGAGCATGTGCTTGTAGTTCAAATTTGAATTATGCACATTAAATGCCCAGAATTCAAGTAATGTATAAAAGGCCAAACGAACCCGAAATAATTCCAAAATTTAGCACGATACTTCTATTTGGTCTAATCTACCTGTGTAAAAAAATAAGGCTGGAGAAGGCAGTTTATGTCATTTCGCACACGAATGTGACACATTCCCTCTCGGAACCACGAGTCTTCTTGAGAGAAGCTCCAGTTTACAAGAAGCTTATACCAATGCTTGTCCCAATTCGGCCAAAAAAATTTACCACGGCATGTTGGTGCCATGTCATGACACCATGCCAAGTTTCATGATTTCCAGCCATGTTTTGGATTTACATGAATTAAAAAACCAAGTTTCTCAATCTTTCCGGCTGAGCCACGACAACCAGATGTTTGAATTTCATTCTCATTTCTTGCAGGGGACCTAGAAATTCACCTAAGGGCACACATGTGATTTTTCGACCAACTTTGATGCACTGGAGCATGTGCTTGTAGTTCAAATTTGAACTATGCACATTAAATGACCATAAATTCAATTAATGTATAAGAAAGTCCAAACGAACCCAGAATAATTCCAAATTTTAGCATGATACTCATATAGTTCTATGTTGCCTCTGTAAAAAATCAAGGGGGGAGGCAGCGTATATCGTTTCGCACACAAAGGTGACACGTCCCCCCTCGGGAACCATGAGTCTTCTCGAGAGAAGCTTTGGTTTGCAAGAAGCTTATACCAAAAAACTTGTCCAAATGTGGCCAATTTTTTTACCACAACATGTTGGTGCCATGAAATGATACTATGCCAAGTTTCATGATTTTCAGGCTAGTTTTTGATTTCCAGGAATTTAAAAACCAAGTTTCTCAATGTTTTCGACCAAGCCACGACGCCCAGATGTTTGAATTTCATTCCCATTTCTTGCATGGGACCTATAAATTCACCCAAAGACACACATGTGATTTTTTTAACAAACTTTGGTGCACCGGAGCATGTGCTTGTAGTTCAAATTTGAATTATGCACATTAAATGCCTAGAAACTCAATTAATGCATAAAAATGTCAAACGAACCCGAAATAATTCCAAACTTAAGCTCGACACTCATGTAGTTGCATGTTCACTGTACATAAATGTTCTAGCATACACTTCACCATCCTTTTCCCTCCGTAAAACCATTTTGTCTTTCAAAACATAATGGAAAAATCAGGTATACTACAAACAGTTTACTAGAAAGAATCGTGTGGGATGCGATATAAAATAACTTGGAACACCGTCTTGTCTGGCTTACGCAGGAAGCTTCATCGTCTACAGTCCACCGCCCCCGCTTGAACCACACTTGCGCGCCAGTTTCTCGCGGCACCGAGCGAATTTTTTCTGCCATCGTGGAAATATCTATCTTCCCGCCCCCTCCCTCCCACCAAAAGCCACATTTCCACTGTTCCTCCTTGCTTTCCAAGTTCAAACCTTCACTGCTACTTACTGGTAGCTCAGCTTCCTTGCCGGCGACCCTTCTTCTTGCAACGCTGCTTCCTTGCCGGCTACCCTTCTTCTTGCAGCGCCGCCTCCTCGCCGGTGACCCTTCTTCTTGCAGCGCCACCTCCTTGCCGGTGACCCTTATTCTTGTTGCGCGGCCTCCTCGCCGTCGATCCTTCTTCTTGTTGTGCGGCCTCGTTGATATGGTCAGGTAATCCACACCCTACCCACACCATCCTCCTCCTTCCTTGTCCCACATGGCCCGACCGACGGCGCGACACCTTCCGTCGAAATCACCGTCCTCCTCCTCCAATTAAGCGTTGCCCACAGACATTTTGCACGCAGTATAACGTGGAGCTTAGTAGCATCTGGCAGCGGAGAAGCAAATCACGGCCGCATGCATGCACGAGGTCGCTATGGCTGCCATGCGTGTCGACTGCCAGATCTTGGAGGAGCACCTCGTCTTCGAGGCCACCGTCGACACCGCCATGCGGTTGTCTACTTTAAAACAAAGTTCATGTTGTTTTCTCGAGGCCACTGCCAGTGCCTTCTAGTGATTTGTCCTCTGTAATGTTAATATGCAATCTGATGTTCAGTTAACAGTTTGGTCCTCTGAATTGTAATGTTCAGTTAACAGTTTGGTCCAACAATTGCTACATTTCGTAGTACTGTTCTCAAGCATTCTTTATTTTGTTAACTGTCTTATCTTCTAGTACATATTTCTATTCTGCAATGTCGTGCTCAGTTAACTGTTTTGGTTCATTTGGTCTGCTGTCCATTTAATTGTTTGGTTCATTTCTGCAATTTGATTTTCATTTGATGTGGGTACAATTTTGTATTGTTATGCATGTGAAATAAATCGAATTTGGCTGTACTCAATACATATTCTACTGATAGTATGGCAACTCTCAGTTAACCTGATCAAGATCTTCCTTATGTGTGTTGCAGGGAAACAATGGGAGAAACTGCGGTTTACCATCGAGGTATGCTCATGCATGGTCCTTTCGCTAATAGCACATTGTTGTGCAGTTGCAGGAATCATTCTAATATTTAGGTTTCTTACAATTTGGTCTTGCACATGTAGGTCCTGCTGTCATAGGCTTAGACCCACTGTCCGGCCTGTTCTGCATATGGGGAAATGAGATGTCCATGAATATCAGTTGATAACCCACAAGTATAGGGGACCAATTGTAGCCTCTTTCGATAAGTAAGAGTGTCGAACCCAATGAGAAGCTAAATGTAGAACAAATATTCCCTCAAGTTCTATCGACCACCGATACAACTCTACGCACGCTTAACGTTCGCTTTATCTAGAACAAGTATGAAACTAGAAGTACTTTGTAGGTGTAACGGGATAGGTTTGCAAGAATAAAAAGAGCACGTAAATAAAAACTAGGGGCTGTTTTAGGTAAAGAAGCAATAAAGTTAGTATAACGAGTGTGGAAAAGTGATGGTAGGAGTTGCGAAATTGTCCCTAAGCAATTGACTGCTTTACTAGACCGATAGCAAGTTTTATGTGGGAGAGGCTACTGCTAGCATGTCATCTCTGACTTGGAATTCTATGCACTTATGATTGGAACTATTAGCAAGCATCCGCAACTATTAACGTTCATTAAGGTAAAACCCAACCATAGCATTAAGATATATTGGTCCCCCTTCAATCCCGTATGCATCAATTTCTATGCTAGGTTGAAGCTTCTATCACTCTTGCCCTCCAATACATAGTCCTATCAACATACAACTAACCCTATGGTGTGATCCACACGCGCGCTCATATGATGGGCGCCAAAGGATAGCAACATAACCACAAGCAAATTAAACCAATCATAGCAATTCACCAATTACCGATAGAACAACGAAAATCTACTCAGACATCATAGGATGGCAACACATCATTGGATAATAATATGAAGCATAAAGCACCATGTTCAACTAGAGGGTACAATGGGTTGCGGGAGAGTGGACCGCTATAGATAGATGGGGGAAGGTGATGAAGATGTTGGTGAATATGACGGAGGTATTGGTGTAGATCGCTGTCACACGATGATGGTCCCGGCGGCGTTCCGGTGCCACTGAGAGAGAGGGGGAGAGGGGCCCCTTCTTCTTCTTCCTTGACCTTCTCCCTAGATGGGAGAAGGGTTTCCCCTCTGGTCCTTGGCTTCCATGGCATGGGAGTGGCGAGAGCCCCTCCGAGATTGGATCTGTCTCTCTGTCTCTCTCTGTTTCCGCGTTCCAGATTCTGGCCTTTCACAGTTTCTTATACTCCTGGAGATCCGTAACTCCGATTGGGCTGAAATTTTAACACGATTTCTATCCAGATATTGGCTTTCTTGCGGCAAAAGAAGGGCACCAACCGCCTTACGGGGTGGCCACGAGGGTTAGGGGCGCGCCCACCCCCTGGGACATGCCCCCTGCCTCGTGGCCCCCTCGAGCATCGTATCGCGTTGATTCTTCTTCCCAAAATCACATATATTCCAAAAAAATCTCTGTAAGTTTTTATCCCGTTTGGACTCCGTTTGATATGGATTTTCTGCAAAACAAAAAACATGCAACAAACAGGAACTGGCACTGGGCACTGAATCAATATGTTAGTCCCAAAAATAGTATAAAAAGTTGCCAAAAGTATATGAAAGTTGTATAATATTGGCATGGAACAATCAAAAATTATAGATACGACGGAGACGTATCATCAGTCAAGTCAAGAAACTCAGAAGATTGTTAGTATGAAGAAACTTGTGACAAATAACAACAAGATCTTTGTTTGCACAATGAAGAAGACATCAGTCAACTATAGGATGGTACTAACTCTTTTACCTTGTTTTTACCCCTTGCGCCATTTCAAAATCTATAACAGCGGTTTATGCATATCTTTGTTTTTAGTACTTTTCAAAGTAGTTCACCGATGATTACCTCTCAAACCACCTGCATGGTCAAGAGGCGAGGAAGGTATTCATTCAACACCCATGGTACAATATTGAAGTCTTCCTGAAGAGGACGAAGGTTGGGCGGACAATTATCCATAGCCACTGGCCTAAAGTCGCAAGGACATTCAACATCACTAAAGGCTCAATATTTGCCTTCCGTTTCTGCAGTTTCCCAGATGAGATTCATCTGTCTATTTACCGTGTATGATGCTACTTTCCAAAGGTTTTCGATGTTGCATGTGAAACCTGGTGCTGTTGTGTAATGGCATAACCGAGTGCCGAAGCTATCTGATGTAATTCGATTATGAAATCCTGGTTGCAGTTATACGGATATGAAATATCTAGTGTGTTTTATGAGAAATATCAATTTGATTACTACATGGATTATCAATAATAGGGTAATTACCCTGCTTATTGGGGTTTTCTATTGCAGACAGTTACTCAGACAACACCGTGGATGATGAACTCTAACAACCCACACAGTTCCTAGAAAGTAGGCGTGTTCGATCAATTAACAATCACACACGGCTTCCGGCAGAGAACTGTTTGCGTTAGGCCACCTTGCATAAATATTTCTACACAAAAAAACTGTGTGCGATACACATATGGACGGAAATGTTTTTCTGGGATTCGCCGTGTGGGATGTACATACAAACGGAAACGATTGGGTTTCGATGCCTCGCCAGATCGCACACGAGCTCATTTTGTGTGCCAGGAGGGCCTATCCCCGACGGTTTTATGGGTCGCGTGGGAAGGGCCCCCTATCGCCCACACTCACTTGGCGATGGTTCCAAGTGCCGTCGCGGAAAGGGGTTGAAAACCGTCTGCATAGCAGGTCTCTGCACCAGTGACGCCCAATATGCGATCGATCCTATCCGAGAGGAACTCGAAGGTCCCACCAAGGATAGAGCCGCATATTGAAGACACTTTTGCAAGGTGGATATCATTACATCGTACCATATACAACTCAAATGGGGATACAGACAAAGGCATACAATTGGCACATTAATACATCAAACATCATACAGAGCAGCATCCAACTACGGATGAAATCAAATGAAAAACACTAGCGACATCCACCCTGCTAGTCCAGGATGCCGACTAGGAACCTAGCCCTTGATCGAAGAAGAAGAAGAAGAAGAAGAACCACAAAACAAGCAAGCATCGCTCTCACGTCGAATCATCGCATTACCTGTACCTGCATTTGTTGTTGTAGTAATATGCGAGTCACGAGGACTCAGCAATCTCATTACCATGGGTATCAAGACTAGCAAAGCTTAATGGGTATGGAATGGATAAGTTGTGAGGTTGCAACAAGTACTAAGCATTATATGGTGGCTAACTTACGAGTACAAGAGTAAAAACATAACCCCACTGTGTTCTTTTCTTGAACTCACTCGAAAACAGACGGTCACGGTTATACATGCGATTGGTGTATTTTAATTCGGATCTGGCGTCTCTATGAGATTTGGTAATCTATAGGAAGCTCGTGAACAGGGCATGAGTGTGACTAATATGCTCCACCCGTGGGTTTTACCTTCGGTAGCCACGTACCGGACGACAATTGGCGAAACATCCGCATGCCAAACTGACAATTCAAGGCATGGTCCACTGTTCAGTTATGAAGAGGTCTAATCATGTTGCTCTAGGTGGAAGTTCAACTTAACAGTCTCCACTAAAAATTCTGGCATATCAAATATTATTTGGAACCGCTGACAAATTTATGTGCCTTGAGATCTGGTGGGGGATTGTTGGATTGTAGATGGGCTTAGACCCGTATAAGACAATAATCCCTGGATAATCTATAAGGTCCATTTAGGTGCATGGCAAGTGATGGAAAGTTTAGTACTCCCTCCGTTCCAAAATAAGTGTCTCAAGCTTAGTATAACTTTGTACTAAAGTTAGTACAAAGTTGAGACACTTATTCTGAGACGGGGTATACTGCTAGTGGAGTGAGAGTAAGACCCCTTTATAAGAGTTGCTCTACCACATGCCATGGAGAGCTTGGGAAAAGGAGTTATACACGCGCGTTCCTCCTCCTTCGCCGCCTGCCTCGCCTCGGCTCGTCACGACACACGTGCACCGCGGCTTGCAGGAATGAGCTAAGCCGAAATTTATTTTTGCCGGTTAGGAATGGTTAATTAATCTCGAATTAATTGACGAGTCGCCACTGTCCAAGACGTTGGACTGTGGGCTATACATGGACTCGGTTGTGGGCCTGAGCCCAGGCCCATCTACAGACGGTGGCGAGTGGAGTGAATCGTAACTCAGTTCACTCCCTCCTTCTTGCACAATCCTACCCGTTATCTACTGTTCCTCTCAGTGTGCTGCTTCCGGCGATCCCATCCCGACGACCGCGTGCACGGTTGGTTGGAAGAGCAGGTGCCTCCGGAACCCCGTCGTTCGAGATTCTGCCCGGAGAATGACAATAAGGTTTTTGGGGAGCGTCTCGACGCGACTGCTCCCAACCCGCTCCTGTCTCCGTCTGCCTCTGCCTCCACTACTTCTCCTGCATCGACTCCATGGCTGACGATGAAGTCGCCAAGAAGAAGGCCTCGACCGATGCCGAGGCTACAGCCGCCACGTTGGCCTGGCCAACCGAAGGGTATGACTCGTTCATCCCCTACTTGCTCGTTCATATGCTGGTCGTATATATATTGTTTATAGATATTTTGGTTTTATATACTGTACGTGCTCACATGCTTAGGTATCGATATAAAATGCATATCGTATTTGCCATACTTATTACTCATGGATTAGTCTAATCAGGATAATATTTCCAACAGGATATACCCTGTGAGACTTGTAGCATCTGCGTGGATACCATCACACAATAATAGAGGGACTCACACTCACACATGACCTCGCATACACCACGTAGATCATGTACATGTACATGATGCTTGTAGCTTCGAACAAAATTAGGATATGCTAACAATTTTCCCCACAGTGAGGACCAACTGAGCTGACCATGATCATCTAATCTAAGATCATGTGGGCAAAATAGAAAAAAAATGATCATGTGACAAAAATACTTATAGATACATCTGACAAAGAGTATTACATATTACCTTCGGTCCGAATTAATCAACTCAGATTATCTATATATACAGATACGTACATCTAGACACGTTTTTTTTGTTAATAATTATATTAATTAAATATACAATGTACTATCCTTGCTACCGGCCACCGGTTCTACCCTTGCGAGAGAAGCAAGCTCTCTCTCCTCCAATGCAAAAAAAAAAAGCTCTCTCTCCTCCAATAATTCACACCACGTCAATTAGCGGAACCGAGAAGGACCCCTCCGCGAAACACCCCGCAACATTGTACTCCCACACGGCAGCATACCCCACTCTTTCATCCGCCCCCTGTAAACTTTCCCTTTTTGTTCTCCCCCTCCCTCCTCGTCTGCTCGTCTTCCTTCCTGACGCCACTGCCCAATCCTTCCCAAGCAGGGGAGAAAGAAAATCCCAACTCATCTCGTCTCGTCTCCGCCCCCAACCTCCGCGACCGAATCAAACGCAGCCGGAGCCGGAGTCGTACCCCGGGAGGACTCAGATTTGGGTTGGAGGAGGTCGCTTCCGTCCGCCCGCAAGGGAGGGTGGGAAACCCCGAAAGCTATCCATCCCCAGCCCAAATCCGTGCGGGGTTGGTGAACCGGCCGAATTGGGGGCGAGACACGTCGATCCCACCCAGGAGCCCCCGTCTCTCGCCGGAATTTCCAAGGGAGCCGCCGCCTTCCCGCCGCACGGGTCGGAGATTGGGTGCGCGCGATCGGTGGGAAGGCAGGCCGCGGGCTTCGTGCGCGACTGGGCGCCGAGAGATTGAGGATTTGGTGCCTGGGCTACGACTCCGTGCCGTTTGGTGGCTGCCTTGTTTGGTGGCGTGGTAGAACCGCAGATTTTTAATCTGAAGGGGCGTGAGGCAGAAAAGGAAAGCAGGGAAAAAAAAGTACAGCAAAATCTGGTGGAGGGGAACTTGTCCGGGAAGATGAGTTCCGGGTCGGCGGTGACGGCGGGCGGCAGCGCCGGCGCGGAGGGCGCGGCGCTGGGGCAGAAGCTGATGGTGCACGTGGCGGAGAACGGCCACAGCATGGAGTTCGAGTGCGGGGGCGGCACGCGGGTCGAGGCCATCCAGCGCGCCATCGAGCACGTCTGCGGCGTCCCGCCCGCCGACCAGCTCCTCCTCTGCGGCAACATCCCCCTCGACGGCGCCAACCACCTCGCCCACTACAACCTCCCCCGCGACGACCGCGAGGTCTTCCTCTACAACAAGGCTCGCCTCCATGCCGATGCGCCGCCACCGGCGCCGGAGTCTATCGACATCCCTGAGCCATCGATTCCGCCGCCGCCCCGGCCGCAGGACACCGCACTGGAGGTGTCTGCTGACCCGGCCTTGAAGGCGCTGGTGTCTTACGAAGTCAGGTTCAGGTATGACTTCCAGGTGGCCAACGCGCTGTACCAATCTAGCGTGGCCAAGTACGAGGTGTGCAGGAGGCTGCTGCGGGAGTGGCAGGTGCAGGAGCGTGCTCTGGACATGGCTAGGAGCAACCTGGAGCAAGCATTCCGCAAGCCCTCACTGCGCTATTCAAATTTCATGCGGTCCTTTGCTCAGCAGCACCGTGGATACGACGAAGTTCTGTCAACCTTCGAGAGAGATGTGCAGAGGTTGCGTGCTATTAAGTTGCATCCACACCTTCAGTGTGAGGGCAGACGGTGCTTGCTGGACCTTATGGATGAGAATAGATTGAGGAAGCTGGCAGATGAGTACTTAAGCTCACAGAGGGGTTTTGAGGATTTTGTCTCGCCGCTGAAGGCAAAATTTCAGGAGTTAAAGAGGAGGGTGGAGAGCTTGTTGAACTCTATGAGCTCGAGTGCATGGAAGGATCTGGAGGCACTGATAAAGGAGCATCATAGAGTCATCGGTGACCAGAAGAGCATCATGCAGTCTCTAAGGTTAGACTGAAGCAATGACCATATATTTAACTAGTTGTTGCTTTTCTGTGCGTACTTCAGGAGAACTATTACTGACCTTGAGTTAATGACTAGTTGACTACCATGTAGATTGGCTTGAATTTGAGTTGCTGGTAATTAAACTACTTACAAAACGCTGGAAAATGGTTTTGCATGGTGGAGTAAACAATGGATTGCCATTTTATTGTGTAGAAAATATGTTGGTTCTACCAAAAAGTTTCTAAGTTCTTATGATTTGCATTAGTAATATGTTAACAGTGTAACAAGCGAGATCGGCACTTATCTGAATGAAGGGATAACAGTTTATTGGGATATGTTATCTGGTCTTTATATGCTATGAACTTATGGTACCACTACCACATAACAGTTTCTTATCCTGAGTCTTAATTAATCTGGTAACTACTATATTTATTATCCATCTTTTGTGCCATAATTGAAACATGATTCTTTCACACTATATTCTGAGAACTCTTATGTTCTGCAGTAAAGACGTGGATACATCAAAGAAGCTTGTTGATGAATGCTCAAGGAGCCAGCTGTCCGCTTCTGTCCGACCTCATGATGCAGTTTCAGCAGTTGGTCGTATCTATGAGGTACATGAAAAGGATAATTTGCCCAGCGTACGTAAGTTTGATCGCATGCTTACAAACTTGCTTCAGAAATGCAAGACCAAGAAAAACGAAACAAATACTCTAGTACATGTTTGCGTGAAAGGGGTCAAATCTGCTCAAATTGATATCAAGGACATGATGATGAGTCAGTTCATTTTATACGAAGAGGCAATAGATAGTCGAGACAAAGAATTTTCTTATCTGAAACTACTGGGTGGCTTGGGCCATGCATACAAGGCTTGTCTTGCCGAGGTCGTGCGAAGAAGGCATTCTTTCAAGCTGTATACTGGCTTGGCTGGACAGCTTGCTGAAAAACTAGCAGCAGAGCGTGAAGTGGAGATAAGGAGACGCGAGGTTTTCCTTCGTACATGGCGTAAGTACATTCGAGGAGAAATCATGGGTTCCATGGGGCTGTTTGGTTCACCTAGCCAGTGTGATGTAAACATTGCACCGTTTGATTGCGATCTACTTCCAATTGATGTTGATGATCTGGAAAAGCTCGCCCCCCGGTCTTTAGTGGGGTCTCTTTCGAAACCTGAGAGGTCACAGCAACATAAGTCTTCATCAAGTGATTCTAGTACCACTGGAAATTTCACTAACGCCGAACAAAACAGTCTGAATACTGATGGCCAAATGGATTCCCAGGATTTTTTTGGGGGCTGTGATACTGTTGATATAACAGGGACTAGTGTATTAGAAGTAGAGAACGCCAGATTAAAAGCAGAGCTCGCTTCTGCAATTGCAGTTCTCTGCACTTTTGGTGCTGAATACGCACATGAATCTATTGATGAAGGGCAGAATGATAATGTGTTGAGAAATGCAAGAGAGAAAACAGCTCAGGCACTTTCCGCGAAGGATGAATATGCCAACCAGCTTCAGTCAGTGTTGAAAGCAAAGCAGGAGCAGTGCTTGTCCTTTGAAAAGCGTATACAGGAGCTTGAGGAACAATTAGCGAATCAGTACATACACGGGCAAATGGTTTCAGGAAGCAAAAGCGCATCAGATTTCCTTCTTTCTACATTCAAAGGTAATGACTGCAACCTGGATGGAGGTAGGCAAACCCATCTGCGTGACGAATCAAGTGTGGCCATGGATGAGACATCATCAACATCTGAACAGCCATCTAAACAAACAGAAGGTGGTGATGAGAATATGACTGACGTTTCAGGCGCACTGAACTTGCAATTACTTAACTCAGCAGGATGCGGTAATCTGGATGCTCCCATGGCAGAATTTTCACGTGATAATGAACATAAGGTTGTCAATATTGATAAGGAAGGGCAGATGTTGACTCACCTCACTATGGTGGATACTTCGGATATTCCTGTAGAAGGTCCTCTTGGCATCTTAAACTCCAAAACCAATGAACATCATACTTTGGAGTTTAGGAATAACGAGCTCTTTGTGTCAGAGTTGCAAAACACAATAGATAAAAAATCAAAACAGTTGGATGAGGCAGAAAGTAAACTTAGCTCTGTGATGGGCGAAGTTAACTCTCTTAAGGAAGAACTTGAAAATGCTCGTGTTCTACTTGACGAGTCTCAGGTAAGATATACAGATTAATCTTCACCTGCTTTCTGCAAATTGAAGTATTCCTTCCATGCTTACATAAAGCAACATTACTTATTTTGTATTTTATAAATCTTGATACAGATTAATTGTGCGCACCTGGAAAACTGCTTGCATGAGGCAAGGGAAGAGGCTCGTACCAACAAATGTTCCGCTGATAGAAGGGCTGTTGAGTATGATGCTTTGAGGTCATCTGCTCTGAGGATACATGGTCTGTTTGAAAGACTAAATAATTGTGTCACCGCACCGGGCATGTCTGGCTTTGCAGACTCTTTGCGAACTTTAGCCCTCTCCTTAGCAAGGTATCATGTTTCTCTCATTTGCGTTAATTTGTGTCAAGTTATATGTATACTGACTGCTCAGTGTGTATCATTTCAAGCCCATTGTGGTACACATATCTGATTTATCAGCAATGCATGATGATTGGGCTTTCTTTAGAACTAATGAATAATCCAACTGAATGTAAATCATTTATTGGAAGCAGGTGCAGATTGTTGTATTTTGTGTTAGTGTCTTGATGTGAGACTAAAGAGACATTTGCTGTTCTTGGCCAAAGGATTTGAGTATTTCATTACAAAAGTGTATCTGCTCCTAGGGAGAAAATGAATTGTCGGAGGGATAATGTCAAGCACATCGTATTTTAGAATCTGGTGTTAAAATCATAGTCAGTGCCTCCAGAGAATTAGTTATTTTTGCCAATTTTTATGTTACTAGTTACTAACCTAGAGATATGTTTGTTTTTAATGTCCTTGGCTTTGATCCTTTTCCTACTGAAAGAGATATCTAAGTGTTGTTCTGTACTTGCTGGCCCCTTTGTAATGGCTTGTTTTGTTCCAGTTCTGTAAAGAAGGATGAAGCTGATTCTACCACTCAGTTCCAGCAATGCATTAAGATCCTTGCGGACAAGGTTAGTTTCCTGTCACGGCAGAGTGAGGAGCTGATAGAACGCTACTCAAGGGTGGAAGCAGCACATGGGATTCTTATAAAAGAGTTGGAGGAGAAGAAAACACTGGTCAACAATCTATATAGTAAATTTCAACTGGAAAAACAGGTACGGAATTCAGCTTCTCTAATCATAGAATGTGAATATTTTCGTTGGTAAGATACTCATAAAAAATCAGACAAACCTTGAATTTGGTAAAATAATGAACTACCCAAAAGTAATGACATAACATGACTCGTGAACATGAGTGAGTATTAACAGGCATGCTGTGGATTTGAAATCTATTATAAAGTTAGACCTGATTGAATTTGTATGAGTTAATCTCTTGTACTGTTAATTTGCGGTAACGAGCAAGTAAGGTGTAGCGTGTGCTTCAAAACTGTTTCAACAGGCCAGCAAGGAGAAGATATCGGTTGGGCATTTCGACGTCCACGAGCTTGCGGTGTTTGTCCGGAACCCTGCTGGGCACTACGAGGCGATCAACCGGAGCCGGTCGAACTACTACCTCTCCGAGGAGTCGGTAGCCCTGTTCACGGAGCCCCACCTTCCTCGGCAGCCCGCCTACATAATCGGCCAGATCGTGCACATTGAGCGGCGCGCGGTAAAGCACACCGACCAGAACGAAGCCTCGCCGCGCCCTGGCGGCCATCGGCGGTCCGCGCTGAACAGCAACCCCTATGGCCTGCCGGCAGGCCGCGAGTACTTCGTGGTGACGGTGGCGATGCTGCCTGACACTGCTGCCACTGCTCGTTGAAGCAAGAACGCCTTCCTGATCCTGCCTAGCCATGGCTGCTGAAATGAAGGGAGAAAAAAAACCTCAACTGTAAATATACAGCCACTTGTTTAAAGTTTATTTATGGCTTTGCTCAGTTGCTTCGTCTGCGTTTGCTTGCTGCCTTGTGTACATAATGCTCGGATTCCTGTGTAAATATGACTCGGCCACTGCTGTTATTATCAGCTTGGTTCGTTCAAGGAGACTGAATAATAGTGACATTCTTCCACTTTTGTTTTATCCCTGTGTACTGCTGGTTCCCAACACTATTTCCTCTTGAGCATGGTATCCGACTGCAAGAATGGTCTTAAGAATTCAGAAGAGGTTGCTTAGAAGAGATAGATGTATCCCATCCTCTATTGCTCTCGCGTAAAGACTTTTATCTTTCACACAACAGAAAAGAAAGTGAGAATGAATTCTTTTTTGACTTCTTTTTTGTTTGTAAATCCCTGTTTGTATTCTCTGAACGCATGCCCATAATGAGTGATAAAATCAAGAAAATCGGTCCTAATACCATGCTAGCCCAAATTGTAATCTTGGCCAACTTGAATTTGGTTTTCTTGCCTGCTTTTGCAAACTACTTCCTCTTGAACATCTACTAAGAAGCAAGTCAAGGGAGCCGGCCCTGGCAAAAGATAATCTATATGCTGATATTACAATAAGAAGTGAACAGCGATTCGGTGCCAGCTCATCTGCACCCGATCAGAAAAATAAAATAAAAAAATACTAGAAATATTCAAAAAAAAAATCCAGTTCTTTTTCCCATGGTAGACAATTTATTGCGTAAGGTTTGCTCCAAAAATTAGCTTATTTGGACATATGAGTAACTCTCAGCAAAAAAGACAAATCGAGTCAAAACAGTACCTGAACAGTAAACTTTTTTACATACCCTGAATTTGTCTTTCTTGCCGAGAGTTGCTCAGTTGTCCAAATTATTTGAAAATTGGGCTAGACTTCACGCACCAAATTGTCTACTATGAGAAATTTTTTGGAATTTTTAAAAAATTCTAGTATTTGTTTTGATTTTTTTTATTCAACACGGGTGCAAACGAGTCCGGACTCAGAAAAGGATGATTCCTTAGAGCATCTCCAACACGTTTACAGCTCGCGGAGCGTCTATTTTTGCGCGGTGGGCTGCGTTTGCTCCAGCGGCCGCTGCAAATTTTAAGGCGCGCGAGCCGCTCTAGCAGCCGCTGCAAAAAAAAAAACGCTCTCGCACAAACAACATATGCACTCCGAACAAATATAAAAGAAACATATGCATAGATTAAAAATAGATAAGAAAGACGATTCATAGATAGTTCACAGAGGTAATATCACGGCCAATTATAGAACTTGCACTGGATGTTCAATTTGATGCTAGAACTTTGAAAATATGGAAATGCAGTCACTCAACTTGACTCAAACATGCACATTGTTGGGGATCATAGTAGAAAACAAAAAAAAATTCTACGTTTCACCAAGATCAATCTATGGAGTCAACTAGCAACGAGAGAAGAGTGCATCTACATACCCTTGTAGATCGCGAGCGGAAGCGTTCAAGAGAACAGGGATGATGGAGTCGTACTCGCCGTGATCCAAATCACCGATGACCAAGTGCCGAACGGAAGGCACCTCCGCGTTCAACACACGTACGGAGCGGATGACGTCTTCTCCTTCTTGATCCAGCAAGGGGGAAGGAGAGGTTGATGAAGATCCAGCAGCACGACGGCGTGGTGGTGGATGCAGCAGTGATCGCAGCAGGGCTTTGCCGAGCTTCTGCGAGAGGGAAAGGTGTAGCAGGGGAGAGGGAGGCACCAGGACTTCAGGTGCGGCTGCCCTCCCTCCCCTCCTTTATATAGGCCCCCTGGGGGGGGGGGCTCCGGCCCTAGGAGATGGGATCTCCTTGGGGGGGCGGCCAAGGGGGGTGGAGTGCCCCCCAAGGCAAGTGGAGGCGCCCCCACCCTAGGGTTTCCAACCCTAGGCGCAGGGGGGCCCAAGGGGGGGGGGGCGCACCAGCCCACTATGGGCTGGTTCCCCTCCCTACTTCAGCCCATGGGGCCCTCCGGGATGGGTGGCCCCACCCGGTGGACCCCCGGGACCCATCCGGTGGTCTCGGTACAATACCGGTGACCTCGAATCTTTCCCGATGGCCGAAACTACACTTCCTATATATAATTCTTCACCTCCGGACCATTCCGGAACTCCTTGTGACGTCCAGGATCTCATCCGGGACTCCGAACAACTTTCGGATTACTGCATACTCATATCTCTACAACCCTAGCGTCACCGAACCTTAAGTGTGTAGACCCTACGGGTTCGGGAGACACGTAGACATGACCGAGATGGCTCTCCGGCCAATAACCAACAGCGGGATCTGGATACCCATGTTGGCTCCCACATGCTCCTCGATGATCTCATCGGATGAACCACGATGTCGAGGACTTAATCAATCCCGTATTCAATTCCCTTTGTCAATCGGTACGTTACTTGCCCGAGACTCGATCGTCGGTATCCCAATACCTTGTTCAGTCTCGTTACCGGCAAGTCACTTTACTCGTACCGTAATGCATGATCCCATGATCAACCACTTGATCACATTGAGCTCATTATGATGATGCATTACCGAGTGGGCCCAGAGATACCTCTCCGTCATACGGAGTGACAAATCCCAGTCTCGATTCGTGCAAACCCAACAGACACTTTCGGAGATACCTGTAATGTACCTTTATATTCACCCAGTTACGTTGTGACGTTTGGCATACCCAAGGCACTCCTACAGTATCCGGGAGTTGCACAATTCTCATGGTCTAAGGAAATGATACTTGACATTCAGAAAAGCTACAGCAAACGAACTACACGATCTTTATGCTATGCTTAGGTTTGGGTCTTGTCCATCACATCATTCTCCTAATGATGTGATCTCGTTATCAATGACATCCCCATGTCCATAGCCAGGAAACCATGACTATCTGTTGATCAACGAGCTAGTCAACTAGAGGTTCACTAGGGACACATTGTGGTCTATGTATTCACACATGTATTACGATTTTCGGATAATACAATTATAGCATGAATAATAGACAATTATCATGAACAAGGAAATATAATAATCATTTTATTATTGCCTCTAGGGCATATTTTCAACAGTCTCCCACTTGCACTAGAGTCAATCATCTAGTTACATTGTGATGAATCGAACACCCATGGAATTCTGCTGTTGATCATGTTTTGCTTTAGGGAGATGTTTAGTCAACGGATCTGCTACATTCAGGTCCGTATGTACTTTACAAATCTCTATGTCTCCATTTTGAACACTTTCACGAATGGAGTTGAAGCGACGCTTGATATGCCTGGTCTTCCTGTGAAACCTGGGCTCCTTGGCAAGGGCAATAGCTCCAGTGTTGTCACAGAAGAGAGTCATCGGGCCCGACGCATTGGGTATGACTCCTAGGTCGGTAATGAACTCATTCACCTAGACTGCTTCGTGTGCTGCCTCCGAGGCTGCCATGTACTCCGCTTCACATGTAGATCCCGCCACAACGCTTAGCTTGCAACTGCACCAGCTTACTGCCCCACCATTCAAAATATACACGTATCTGGTTTGTGACTTAGAGTCATCCAGATCTATGTCGAAGCTAGCATCGATGTAACCCTTTACGACGAGCTCTTGGTCACCTCCATAAACGAGAAACATTTCCTTGGTCCTTTTCAGGTACTTCAGAATATTCTTGACCGCTGTCCAGTGTTCCATGCCGGGATTACTTTGGTACCTTCCTACCAAATTCACGGCAAGGTTTACATCAGGTCTGGTACACAGCATAGCATACATGATAGACCCTATGGCCGAGGCATAGGGGACGACACTCATCTTTTCTCTATCTTCCGCCGTGGTCGGGCATTGAGCCATGCTCAATCTCGTACCTTGCAATACAGGCAAGAACCCCTTCTTTGACTGATCCATTTTGAACTTCTTCAATATCTTGTCAAGGTACGTACTCTATGAAAGACCAATGAGGCGTCTCGATCTATCTCTATAGATCTTGATGCCTAATATATAAGCAGCTTCTCCAAGGTCCTTCATTGAAAAACACTTGTTCAAGTAGGCCTTTATGCTTTCCAAGAATTCTATATCATTTCCCATCAACAGTATGTCATCTACATACAATATGAGAAATGCTACAGAGCTCCCACTCACTTTCTTGTAAATGCAGGCTTCTCCATAAGTCTGCATAAACCCAAACGCTTTGATCAACTCATCAAAGCGAATGTTCCAACTCCGAGATGCTTGCACCAGCCCATAAATCGAGCGTTGGAGCTTGCACACCTTGTCAGCATTCTTAGGATCGACAAAACCTTCCGGCTGCATCATATACAATTCTTACTTAAGGAAACCATTAAGGAATGCCGTTTTGACGTTCATTTGCGATATCTCATAATCATAGAATGCGGCAATTGCTAACATGATTCGGACGGACTTCAGCTTCGCTACGGGTGAGAAAGTCTCATCGTAATCAACCCCTTGAACTTGTCGATAACCCTTAGCGACAAGCCGAGCTTTATAGATGGTCACATTACCATCCGTGTCTGTCTTCTTCTTAAAGATCCATTTATTTTATATGGCTCACCGATCATCAGGCAAGTCAGTCAAAGTCCATACTTTGTTTTCATACATGGATCCTATCTCGGATTTCATGGCTTCCAGCCATTTGTCGGAATCCGGGCCCGCCATCGCTTCTTCATAGTTCAAAGGTTCACCGTTGTCTAACAATATGATTTCCAAGACAGGGTTTCCGTACCACTCTGATGCGGAACGTGTCCTTGTGGACCTACGAAGTTCAGTAGCAACTTGATCTGAAGTTTCATGATCATCATCAACTTCCTCTCTAGTCGATGCAGGCACCTCAGGAACATTTTCTTGAGCTGCGCCACTTACCGGTTCAAGAGGTAATACTTCATCAAGTTCTACCTTCCTCCCACTTATTTCTTTCGAGAGAAACTCTTTCTCTAGAAAAGATCCATTCTTGGCAACAAAGATCTTGCCTTCGGATCTGAGGTAGAAGGTATACCCAATAGTTTATTTAGGGTATCCTATGAAGACGCATTTTTCCGACTTGGGTTCGAGCTTTTCAGGTTGAAGTTTCTTGACATAAGCATCGCATCCCCAAACTTTTAGAAATGACAGCTTAGGTTTCTTCCCAAACCATAATTCATACGGTGTCGTCTCAATGGATTTCGACGGAGCCCTATTTAAAGTGAATGCGGCAGTCTCTAAAGCATAGCCCCAAAATGATAGCGGTAAATCGGTAAGAGACATCATAGATCGCACCATATCTAATAGAGTGCGATTACGATGTTCGGACACACCATTACGCTGAGGTGTTCCAGGCGGCGTGAGTTGTGAAACTATTCCACATTTTCTTAAGTGTGTGCCAAATTCGTGACTCAAGTATTCTCCCCCATGATCTGATCGCAAGAACTTGATTTTCCTGTCACGTTGATTCTCAACCTCACTCTGAAATTCCTTGAATTTTTCAAAGGTCTCAGACTTGTGTTTCATTAAGTAGACATACCCATATCTACTCAAGTCATCAGTGAGGGTGAGAACATAACGATAACCACCACGAGCCTCAACACTCATTGGACCGCACACATCTGTATGTATGATTTCCAATAAGTTGGTTGCTCGCTCCATTGTTCCTGAGAACAGAGTCTTGGTCATCTTACCCATGAGGCATGGTTCGCACGTGTCAAATGATTCGTAATCAAGAGACTCTAAAAGTCCATCTGCATGGAGCTTCTTCATGCGTTTGACACCTATGTGACCAAGGCGGCAGTGTCACAAGTATGTGGGACTATCATTATCAACCTTACATCTTTTGGTATTCACACTATGAATATGTGTAGCATTACGCTTGAGATTCATTAAGAATAAACCATTCACCATTGGAGCATGACCATAAAACATATCTCTCATATAAATAGAACAACCATTATTCTCGGATTTAAATGAGTAGCCATCTTGAATTAAACGAGATCCTGATACAATGTTCATGCTCAAAGCTGGCACTAAATAACAATTATTGAGGTTTAAAACTAATCCCGTAGGTAAATGTAGAGGTAGCGTGCCGACGGCGATCACATCGACCTTGGAACCATTCCCGACGCGCATCGTCACCTCGTCCTTCGCCAGTCTCCGCTTATTCCGCAGCTCCTGCTTTGAGTTACAAATGTGAGCAACCGCACCGGTATCAAATACCCAGGAGCTACTACGAGTACTGGTAAGGTACACATCAATTACATGTATATCACATATACCTTTTGTGATGCCGGCCTTCTTGTCCGCTAAGTATTTGGGGCGGTTCCGCTTCCAGTGACCACTTCTCTTGCAATAAAAACACTCAGTCTCGGGCTTGGGTCCATTCTTTGGCTTCTTCCCGGCAGCTTGCTTACCGGGCGCGGCAACTCCCTTGCCGTCCTTCTTGAAGTTCTTCTTACCCTTGCCTTTCTTGAACTTAGTGGTTTTATTCACCATCAACACTTGATGTTCCTTTTTGACTTCTACCTCTGCTGATTTCAGCATTGCAAATACTTCAGGAATGGTCTTTTCCATCCCCTGCATATTGAAGTTCATCACAAAGCTCTTGTAGCTCGGTGGGAGCGACTGAAGGATTCTGTCAATGACCGCGTCATCCGGGAGATTAACTCCCAGCCGAGTCAAGCGGTTATGCAACCCAGACATTTTGAGTGTGTGCTCACTGACAGAACTATTTTCCTCCATCTTACAGCTGAAGAACTTGTCGGAGACTTCATATCTCTCGACTCGGGCATGAGCTCTGAAAACCATTTTCAGCTCTTCGAACATCTCATATGCTCCGTGTCGCTCAAAACGCTTTTGGAGCCCCGGTTCTAAGCTGTAAAGCATGCCGCACTGAACGAGGGAGTAATCATCAGCACGTGTCTGCCAAGTGTTCATAACGTCTTGGTTTTGTGGGACGGGTGCGTCACCTAGCGGTGCTTCTAGGACATAATCTTTCTTGGCAGCTATGAGGATGATCCTCAGGTTCCGGACCCAGTCCGTATAGTTGCTGCCATCGTCTTTCAGCTTGGTTTTTTCTAGGAACGCGTTGAAGTTGAGGACAACGTTGGCCATTTGGTCTACAAGACATATTGTAAAGATTTTAGACTAATTTCATGATAATTGAGTTCATCTAATCAAATTATTCAATGAACTCCCACTTAGATAGACATCCCTCTAGTCATCTAAGTATAACATGATCCGAGTTAACTAGGCCGTGTCCGATCATCACGTGACACGGACTAGTCAACATCGGTGAACATCTTCATGTTGATCGTATCTTCTATACGACTCATGCACGACCTTTTGGTCTTCTGTGTTCCGAGGCCATGTCTGTACATGCTAGGCTCGTCAAGTCAACCTAAGTGTATTGCGTGTGTAAATCTGTCTTACACCCGTTGTATTCGAACGTTAGAATCTATCACACCCGATCATCACATGGTGCTTCGAAACAACGAACCTTCGCAACAGTGCACAGTTAGGGGGAACACTTTCTTGAAATTATTACGAGGGATCATCTTATTTAAGCTACCGTCGTTCTAAGCAAATAAGATGTAAAACATGCTAAACATCACATGCAATCAAATAGTGACATGATATGGCCAATATCATTTGCTCCTTTGATCTCCATCTTCGGGGCTCCATGATCATCGTTGTCACCGGCATGACACCATGATCTCCATCATCATGATCTCCATCATCGTGTCTTCTTGAAGTTGTCTCGTCATCTATTACTTCTACTACTATGGCTAACGCTTTAGCAATAAAGTAAAGTAATTACATGACGTTTATATTGACACGCAGGTCATAAATAAATAAAGACAACTCCTATGGCTCCTGCCGGTTGTCATACTCATCGACATGCAAGTCGTGATTCCTATTACAAGAACATGATCAATCTCATACATCACATATATCATTCATCATTCATCACAATCTTTGGCCATATCACATCACAAAACACTTGCTGCAAAAACAAGTTAGACGTCCTCTAATTGTTGTTGCAAGTTTTTACGTGGCTGCTATAGGTTGCTAGCAAGAACGTTTCTTACCTACGCCAAAACCACAACATGAATTGCCAATTTCTATTTACCCTTCATAAGGACACTGTTCATCGAATCCGATCCGACTAAAGTGGGAGAGACAGACACCCGCCAGCCACCTTATGCAACTAGTGCATGTCAGTCGGTGGAACCGGTCTCACGTAAGCATACGTGTAAGGTTGGTCCGGGCCGCTTCATCCCACGATGCCGCCGAATCAAGATAAGACTAGTAACGGCAAGCAAATTGACAATATCGACGCCCACAACTACTTTGTGTTCTACTTGTGCATAGTAACTACGCATAGACCTAGCTCATGATGCCACTATTGGGGATCGTAGCAGAAAACAAAAAAATTTCCTACGTTTCACCAAGATCAATCTATGGAGTCAACTAGCAACGAGAGAAGAGTGCATCTACATACCCTTGTAGATCGCGAGCAGAAGCGTTCAAGAAAACGGGGATGATGGAGTCGTACTCGCCGTGATCCAAATCACCGATGACCAAGTGCTGAACGGACGGCACCTCCGCGTTCAACACACGTACGGAGCAGATGACGTCTCCTCCTTCTTGATCCAGCAAGGAGGAAGGAGAGGTTGATGAAGATCCAGCAACACGACGGCGTGTTGGTGGATGCAACAGTGATCGCAGCAGGGCTTCGCCGAGCTTCTGCGAGAGGGAGAGGTGTAGCAGGGGAGAGGGAGGCGCCAGGACTTCAGGTGCGGCTGCCCTCCCTCCCCCCTTTATATAGGCCCCCTGGGGGGGCGCCGGCCCTAGTAGATGGGATCTCCTTGGGGGGGGCGGCCAAGGGGGGTGGAGTGCCCCCCAAGGCAAGTGGAGGCGCCCCCACCCTAGGGTTTCCAACCCTAGGCGCAGGGGGGCCCAAGGGGGGGTGCACCAGCCCACTATGGGCTGGTTCCCCTCCCCACTTCAGCCCATGGGGCCCTCCGGGATGGGTGGCCCCACCCGGTGGACCCCCGGAACCCATCCGGTGGTCCCGGTACAATATCGGTGACCCCGAATCTTTCCCAATGGCCGAAACTACACTTCATATATATAATTCTTCACCTCCGGACCATTCCGGAACTCCTCGTGACGTCCAGGATCTCATCCGGGACTCCGAACAACTTTCGGATTACTGCATACTCATATCTCTATAACCCTAGCGTCACCGAACCTTAAGTGTGTAGACCCTACGGGTTCGGGAGACACGTAGACATGACCGAGACGGCTCTCCGGCCAATAACCAATAGCGGGATCTGGATACCCATGTTGGCTCCCACATGCTCCTCGATGATCTCATCGGATGAACCACGATGTCGAGGACTTAATCAATCCCGTATTCAATTCCCTTTGTCAATCGGTACGTTACTTGCCCGAGACTCGATCGTCGGTATCCCAATACCTTGTTCAGTCTCATTACCGGCAAGTCACTTTACTCGTACCGTAATGCATGATCCCGTGATCAACCACTTGATCACATTGAGTTCATTATGATGATGCATTACCGAGTGGGCCCAGAGATACCTCTCCGTCATACGGAGTGACAAATCCCAGTCTCGATTCGTGCCAACCCAACAGACACTTTCGGAGATACCTGTAATGTACCTTTATAGTCTCCCAGTTACGTTGTGACGTTTGGCATACCCAAGGCACTCCTACGGTATCCGGGAGTTGCACAATTCTCATGGTCTAAGGAAATGATACTTGACATTCAGAAAAGCTACAACAAACGAACTACACGATCTTTGTGCTATGCTTAGGTTTGGGTCTTGTCCATCACATCATTCTCCTAATGATGTGATCCCATTATCAATGACATCCCCATGTCCATAGCCAGGAAACCATGACTATCTGTTGATCAACGAGCTAGTCAACTAGAGGCTCACTAGGGACACATTGTGGTCTATGTATTCACACATGTATTACGATTTCCGGATAATACAATTATAGCATGAATAATAGACAATTATCATGAACAAGGAAATATAATAATCATTTTATTATTGCCTCTAGGGCATATTTCCAACACACATACGGTCACATAATACGTATGCTGGCGTATTGGTGTGTATGGCCCCACCTGTCATTGACTGGAGGTGCTTGACCAAGAGTTTCACCCTTGCATTTTTTTTATCCATGGGAAAGGTCGATCGCCGTGATGTATTTTTGCATAAAATCACTTCATATTCTTTTTATTTGCAGGAAAGTTAAACACTGTCCTGTGAAACTTAACACAAAAAATTGGGCGCACAAGGTCTGGAACGCACTACCCAGGATTACCACACTAGCAAGTCTAGCCACTACACCAGTCGCATTCAGATGCCCGCTAAGAGCAATTCTAGCAGACCCCGCAAAACACCCCGGCCCGCAAAAATTCCGGCGAGTATGCGGGCTCGGGCCAATTTTGCGGCCAGAGCAGAGCCCGCATACTCGCCCGACCCGTAAAAACTTTTACCATAGCCCGCAAACCGCACGCCCCGGGCACTATAAGTGCGGTTCCGCGACCCTTTTGCGGGTCCAAACCCTATCCCCCGCCGCCCCGAGCCAGCCGATCCCCCTTTCTCCTGTCCCAATGTCTCGCCGCCGACGACCCTCCGCCCCGCCTCCAGCCGCCATGTGGGGGGCGAATGTGGAGCTCCGGACGTGGCTCCGGCAGTCGATCCGTCCGTGAGAGGGACACGGAGCGCGAGCGGCGCGTCTGGTCCGACGGCGCAAGGAAGTGCGGCGCGCGGAAGTGGACCAACCGCGGGCTTTCGCCGTCAGCGAGCTTCGACCGCCGCGAGACGGTGGAGTACGACCGCCGGCGCGCGTCGTTCTCCTCCGCGCATTCTTCGTACGCTGGATCCTCCTCCTCCTTCGCCGCGGGCTTCCTCCCCGTGAAGAGGGAGTGGTCGGACGAGGAGGAGGAGGAGCCGGAGCGCCGGCGCCGTTCCCCTTCATGCCGGTGAAGGAGGAGCCCGAGGAGCCTGCTCCGCTCGGCCGCCGTGGGGTCGTCGGGCCCGAGGACTACGTCACGGAGTTCGCCGCCGTCGCCGCCGCCATCGCCGAGCGGAGCATGCGCGAGGAGGAGGAGCGCCGCCGCCATCGCCGAGCGGAGCGTGCGCGAGGAGGAGGAGCGCCGCCACCACGCCGAGGAGCTCGAAGCCCTCGAGTGGCGGCAGGCGGTTGCCGCCAACCTCGCCGCCAAGGAGAAGGTCGAGTAGTGCGCCGCATCCGCCCGAAGCAGGCGGAGAAGTCATTGATCTCTGCAGCTCCGGCGAGGAGGAGTGAGCGTCCAACTCCTCCACGGCGTCGTCTAGTTGCCGCGACCTCGCCGCCGTTTAGATCCGACCCCCTAGTACTAGCTTAACGTAGTATGTATGCTTGTAATGTGATGAACTATATAGTATGCGATGAACAATGTAGTATGTGATGAACCGTGTTTATGCAATTTCTCCCGCGAAAGAAGTTTTTCAAATTATACAGGTTTAGATACGGGTTCTGCTCGGACGCGTATGTTTTTGACCCGCAAAAGCAATTTTCGTGAACCCGCAAATGCGTTTTGCTGGTCGTATTTTTGCGGGGTCTGCTAGAATTGCTCTAAGGATAAAAAGTCTATATGTACTGGTACGTGTCCCACATGTTATTATAGAATGGAAATTAACATAAATAAGTGTAGCTACCAAGTCTCCAACTTACGACCAGAGGCTAGCACAAAAGAAACCCTGGCCACTACAACATGCACCTGTATATGTCGATAATTGATGACTAGCGAGATATGAATTTAAATTTCTTTTTTTAAGCGAAGGATATGAATTTAATAGGACAAAGGCGCTCATGCAGCCCATTTTGCACCTGTTCAGTATTTTAGAAATTTGTAGATAGTTTGTAAATTATAATTTCAGTAATAAAAATAATCTTTAAATATTTGTGTGTTATAGAAATTGTACATACACATGAGTAACCTAATTTCAAAAAATATTATATATTATTTAAAAATATTTCTATATTTATATTAATATTTACGAGTTATAAAAATGTTGTATGATGAACAATCTTTCCCTAATATAAAACGAAAAGTGTTGATATGAATATTAAATCATATATAAAATTTAAATTATATTAAAAATCATAAATATTTAGTAAATGTTTGTATTCATCATTTTGTATAGTTTAAATATAAGACATGAGTATATATTTTTTATGGACTCACTAAACATATTTACTTAATAAACATTTTCATTGTACGTATTAACTAAATATTTTTATAGAATAGACAAGTTTATATTTAAATGTTTTTATTTACTATTGAACGTTTGTATGTATAATATTTTCAAAACACGTATATTTGAACATGAATTTATGACTTAAGTTTTACAAATATCTTAAATATTTTTGTCTTATGTTTATTAAAATACAGTTTTTCAGAATAAACATTTTTATATTTAAAATAATATCTACTAATCATCGTATGTATGTAAAATATTTTTAACTCACAAATATTTGAAAAACAAATTTGTACTTATGTTTTGCAAATATCTTTAAAATAGCGCGTGCTTTCTTGTCCTGTACGTATAATGTTGTTATCCAGATCAGAGATCCAAACTTGATGGTTGGAGTGGCTAGTCTCAGTAATGTTGCTAGAGCGTGTAGCTTGTTTGAGACCTTGCGCGCGCATTTTAGGCATTAATTATTGCAGTATAGTGGTCTGCTTTTTTGCAAATAAAAAAATACAAGGAGGTTTCATGCAAAAATGCATCTGCTGACTGACTGACAGGTGGGGCCTATACACGGATATACCCGCAAAGGTACTTTGTGACATATGTGCACGATTGAGTCAGTTATGTGATTACAATTCCGTATTTTTAAAGTTCTAGCATCAAATTGAACATCAAGCGCAAGTTTTATGACTATCGGTGATATTACCTCTTGATCCCCACTGTTTTTTTAGAAGAAACCTCGCCACTTTATTATTTAAGGATGTTCATAGGCACATGTGCTGGGTCATAGGGGTTACCTAGCCATACGTGCCTACCTACATTCAGATTACAAGCAAATTTGACGAGGTTATGAGCCTCAAAGTTGTGGTTTCTAGTCTCATGAACAAAGGAACATAAATCAAAATATTACAATGACTTGATATTTCATGAACAATGGCAGCATGAACTCCTAAGATAGAAAAATCTAGAAAATATAATACGAATGAACGGACAAAAAAACGAAGAAACGTACCTTGCTTTATGGAAAACGCTATAAATTTAAAAAGAAAAGTACGTGAACAGATATGAATATATATTTTTGCGAGGAGGCAAAGGTCATATATTAAAATTGTCATATGTACCATATATATGTACCAGTGTTGATAGTGGAAAACCCCAGTCTCGACCTTCAAATACATTTGATGCACTAGAACCAATCATGTTATCACTTATGATGCATTTGCAGTGACTAAATTCCAACAATCATTTAATTACTTCCCCTTAGTGACAATTGTGTCGGGAGATATAAGAAATAAAATTCATGTGGCAGTGGTTGTGTGCATCTACGATGTGGAGTTGGAGAAAAACTCTTCCTCTCGTTTTTTTGCATGGATTTTGACTGAAAATATCCCTGGAATCTAATGGTGCCCTGTACACATGTTAAAAAATTACTTGAATATTTGAATAATAATCTTTGGTTTACTAATACTACTAACTACTCCCTCCGTTCCGAATTACTTGTCGTAGGTATGGATGTATCTAGATGTATTTTAGTTCTAGATACATCCATTTCTGCGACGAGTAATTTAGAACGGAGGGAGTTGTATATAGAAAACTCAGTCTAAAATCGATAAAACCTTAGTAGCACACCATCATGAATTTGTACACCATAAAGAACAAAAATTGTGTCCCGCAAAAAAATAAAATCATAAAGCTCATTCTGGATTAGCTGTAGCTCCTTGATTTGCTTGTCTATTTAACCTGTTCAAGGTGAAATCAGACAAGGCTAATGGCAAATTATAATGCCCGGCCAGGCTCTCCAAAACAGAAGGATAATTATCAGCTTATGCATGCTAAATTGTACGTATAAAACATTTTCTTTCAACTGACAATCGAAATCAAAGTACTCCCTCCATGCCATAGTATATAAGAGCGTACGGACGGAGTAGTAGTTTACTTGGTTTTTCAGGCTAATAAAAGAGCATCATAGAAGTTTAGACCAAGATCGGTAGCTCAGGCACTCGAGCTTCCTAGCATGGCAGGACCTCGGGAAGTGGTGCTTTTTTGTATCAGTGGAGATGCGGCATCCGCTAGCTGAAGTAACATTACAGGTAGGCTCACCTGCAAAAAATAAAATTACAGACAGGCCACGTCTGTTTATCATGATATCATTATTTGTACGCATATGGCAAATCACCTCAGTGACAGACTGCTGGTTATACAATACTAATCAAACATGAGCTAGCCTGGCCGAATGACAGTGGTTCGATGATCTCTTGCTCGAACACAACATGTTTTCTGGACTGCAAATCGGATACGCCTTCCTTTCGAAATATAGAACATCTCTATAGGTTGCAAGTTCCAGCTAGAAGTTAAAGGCCATCTACTGTGTTAGGGAGCCTCGGGAAATGATGCACTCCTCGTTACCAAAGGAAAAACATCATGGTTTCGCTTCCTGACACGCTCGCTGCTCATGAGCATTCCAACTGAAGAACCTGAAGATCAACCTGGCAACTTTCTCAGCCCGAAAAGTGTGGCATTCATCGTAGTTGGAAAACCCAAATTTTCCTGTTGCACCACCCGAAACAGCATCATCAGTATCCAGCAGACAGCAGTAAGCAAACAGCAAAGAGTGGACACGATTCCACACACAACTGGAGAACCTAAAGATCAACCTGGCGACTTTCTCGGCCCTGAGAAGCGGCACAGAAGCAGACATCCTGATGCAGCCAGTGGGAGCTTTACAGGACAGAACAGGCGAAAGCTAAAAACCATTCCTGCGGCTATGTATCAGGGAAAAGTAGGAAGTGTAACTTTATCAAAGGAGAGGAAGCTGATATGCCCATTATCAACTTGACAGAATTTAAGAGGAATGCCGTCAAACTTGTTCTCTACCGTTTCCAGTTCATCCCTTGAAGGTGGCTTGTCCCTGCGCCAAATCCAACAACAAAAATACCGATCGGCAGGTCATACTATACTTCTAGACGAAAGGCATTATGCCCGGCTTATAAATAAAGTCCCAAAGCCACGATAGCATATGATAGAGCAAATAATCACACCGCATCATTACGGCAGTTCATCGAACAGGTGGTGTACCTGATCTCCTCCACACGCGTCGGCTCTCAGCTACGCCGGTGGTCTCCAGAGGCTGCCCCAGGAGCGCGTCCCTTTCGCCGCCGGTTGAGCCCCGCAGCCGCCAAAACTTTCAAGGCTAATTGATAAAACGATAATACTACACGCACGGACCAAAATGTCCCTTCTTTCTCTGCTACACGCCTTGTCTGAGGCCTCAAGAACAACATCAAGTGTCAGCATGTTGCTAGTAGACAAGATGGCAACCAAATCAGTCAGCTGCCGTCGTCACACCACAAACATGTGTACACACAAAAGAAAATCACTATCTGAGCTGAGACTCGAACTAATCGATCCAGTATTTTCATACATTTTCAATCATGTTAAGCAGCACAAGAGAACTACAGTATTACAAGCTACGACGTGTTGTTGTTGTGGATTCAGAACGAAGCCGAGAGAGAACTCAAGAGGCGAGAGAGATTTGCGCTGCGAACTGTTGCAGCTTTTCTGGTTTCTGCTCCTTTTATTCAGAGAACGAAACAAACATGCAGCGAGACTCGCTTAGGCTACCAGATCGTGCCATCCCACGACCTCGAGCGCACTCCTGCCACTCCTACTATATCGCCACAGATCGCACAGAACGCATCTTGCGGCCTAAGCTAACTAATCAAGCGAATCCAAAGTTAACTGAAAGATAATTGAACCTAGCTACGGCTGCCACTGCAGCGTTATTCTCTGAACCTGACGAAACTGACAGAAAAACAACAGGGCAGGATTAGGCTAACAATTCACCCCCTTAAGCCTGCCACACCAATCTTCGCCCGCATCTCCACGAACATGATCTTCCCCAGCGCCTTGGTGAGGATATCTGCGAGCTGCTCGTCAGTGCCGACGTGATCAACGTCGAGCTTGTTCTCTTCCAAACACTGACGGATGAAATGATACTTGATGTCGATGTGTTTGCTCCGGTCGTGATGCACCGGGTTCTTGCTCAGGGCAATTGCGGATTTGTTGTCGATGTAGAGTTGAAACTTTTCCACCGACCGCCCCGTCAGATCAGCCAGGAGGCGACTCAGCCACACCCCTTGGCATGTCGCCACCGCCGCGGCCACGTACTCTGCCTCGCAGGACGAAGTTGCCACCACCTTCTGCTTCTGCGAGGTCCAGGTGACTACGCTGCCACCGAGGAAGAACACCACGCCTGATGTGCTCTTGCGATCGTCCACATCGCCACCGTGATCACTGTCGCTGAAGCCGACGAGTGACGGAGCTCCGGAGCCCTTCATGTAGCTGCACCCATAGTGCAAAGTGCCGCGGATGTACCTGAGGATCTGCTTCACCGCGGTCCAATGGCGTGTGCTGGGCGCCTCCATGTACCGGCTTGTCACTCCGACGGCCAGAGCGATGTCGGGGCGTGTGTTGACGAGGTAGCGCAGGCATCCTATGATGCTGCGATATTCAGTTGCGTCCGCCGGTGGCGAACCGTCCTCCTTGCAGAGCTTGAGCCTCACCTCCATGGAAGTTTGGCCCGGGTTGCACCCGGCCATGCCGGCGCGCTCAAGCACCTTCTCGGCGTACCCACGCTGGCAGAGAGTGATCCTACCGTGCTCCTGCTTCACCTCAATCCCGAGATAGTAAGATAACAACCCGAGGTCGCTCATCTTGAACAAGTGCTGCATCTCGGCCTTGAACGCAGCGATGTCGATGCCGTCTGTCCCCGTAATGATCAGATCATCAACGTAGACCCCAACCAGCAGGAATGAGGTCTCGCTACCGCGCCTGTACACGGCATGCTCCAGGGGACTGCGCACAAAACCAAGCTCACAGAGTGATGCGTCGAGCTTTGCATACCATGCCCGTGGTGCCTGTCGCAGCCCATACAACGCCTTGCTGAGCCTGAGGACGCCGTGCGGGTTGTCGTCGTTGATGAACCCTTCTGGTTGGTGGACGAAGACCTCCTCAGCGAGATCGCCGTTCAGGAAGGCCGACTTGACGTCCATGTGGTGAACAGGCCAGCCGGCATGCGCGGCGAGCGCGATCAGCACGCGCACCGTCTCCATCCGTGCCACTGGTGCAAATACCTCGTCGAAGTCCACCCCCTGGCGCTGGGCGTACCCCTTGACGACGAGTCTGGCCTTGTGCTTCACCACGTTCCCGTCGGCGTCCTTTTTCAACTTGAAGACCCACTTCAGCCCGATCGCTCGCGACCCGGTGGGCAGCGCTGCGGGCGTCCACGTGTTGTTGTCGGCGATGGCCTTCATCTCCTCCTCCATTGCTGCCCTCCACTCGAGGGAGGACAGCGCCTCCTCGACGCACACCGGCTCGTCCACCGTGGCGAGGCACAGAGTCTCGAGCTCGTCGTCGTCGAACGCTGGATCGGGCGCCTCTGGTGGAGTGGGCACGGGCTTGGTGGCGTCGTACACACTCGCCAGGCGCCTGTATCTCTGGACCGCGTCAGCGTCCAGGGCGCTGTCGTGTGTGGGAGGAGTGCGCCGGTCCCCTGTCGGCAAGGGTGTAGCATTCGTTGGCGTGGCGACCGCCGGCGATGAATGTCTGACATCGTCAGGCGATCCCGAGTGCCCGTCCGTGTCACCGGCGTCGACCAGGTGCTCTCCGGTCTCGGTGCTGTACGTCACAGAGAAGGATGGCGACAGCGGTTCGCCGCCGCCTGCAGAGCCGGTGTCGCCCGCCCATTTCCACGCGCGCCGTTCCTCGAACACCAGGTCGCGAGTGACATGCACTCGCTTTGCCGCCGGGCCGTACACTCGATAGGCCTTCGCGCCCTCCTCATACCCGATGAACACGGTGAGCACGGAGCGATCTGAGAGTTTCGTCACTCCGGGTCCTGTCTTCTTCATGTGAGCCACACAGCCGAACGTGCGCAGGTGTTCGATAGTGGGGCTTCTCTTGTTCCAGGCCTCGTACGGCGTCACGCCGTTGAGGCTTCTGGTCGAAGCTCTGTTGAGGATGTAGACGGCGCACTTTACCGCCTCGCCCCAGAACGTGGCCGGCATGCCCATGCCTTTCAGCATGCACCGGGCCATCTCAACCACCGTCTGGTTGCGGCGCTCGACGATGCCGTTCTGCTGCGGCGAGTAGGGCGCGGTGGTGTGGTGGGCGATGCCGTTCGTCTCACAATGGGCCTTGAACTCACCAGAATTGAACTCGCCCCCTCTGTCAGAGCGGAACGCGCGCAGGCGACAGCTCTGCTTCGCCTCCGCGATTGCCTGGATCTTCTTGAAGCGGGAAAACGCCTCGTCCTTGGACCTGAGGACCTCGAGCCACATATATCTGCTATAATCATCAACTACTAATAGGAAATACTGGTTACCGCCTGTTGTAGCTGGTTTGATCGGGCCGCAGAGGTCGATGTGCACGAGATCCAGTGCACGCTCTGAACGGTGTGGACTCGCGCGCGGGAATGCCAGGCGATGCTGCTTCCCGAGTGTGTAGCCGTCGCAGATCTCGTGGACGTGATCGACCTGCGGCATCCCACGCACCATGCCCCTCGTGGACATGGCTTTCACCGCCCGAAAGTGAAGATGCCCGAGCCGTGCGTGCCACAGCCACGCTGGCTCATCCAGCTTGGCCACCAAGCAGACAGGCATGGCCAGGTCCAGCCGCAGCACGTACAGCCGGTTCGCCGTGCGTTTGACACGGACGAGCAGCTGCCGCTGCTGGTCGTACACGCAGAGATGTCCGTCCTCGATCACGGACCTGCAACCCTTCTCGTCGAGCTGCCCGAGAGAGATGATGTTGGCCTGCAGCTTGGGGATGTAGTACATGTCCGCGAGCACGCGCTGGTTGCCGTTCGCGCACTGAAACATGACGCTCCCCTTGCCACTGATCGTGACGAGGGAGCCGTCCCCGAAACGCACGGAGCCATGCAGGTGTCGTCGAGGCTGGTGAACGCGTCGCGCGCCCCGGTCATATGGCTGCTGGCCCCGGTGTCCAGGTACCAGGCGCCGCGCGCTCCAGTGGTGACCGGAACCATGCGTTCCTCGTTGAGGTAGACTGCCTGGGCGCGAACTGGTGCCGCCTGCACCTTGCCCGCCGTGCCCGAGGCCTCGATCGGGAGTTTGCCCTCTTCGACGGTGGCCAGCAGGAGCGCGGGAGGCTCCACATCCGCCTCGCCCAGGTTCGCCGCCTCGCCCTGGTTCTGGCGATCGCGTTCCGCCTTCCTGCACTCCCTGGCCCAGTGGCCAGGAATATTGCAGTAACGGCACTTTCCCTTCCGCTTTCCGCCGGCGGGCTTCTTGCCGCCGTCGCGTCCACTGCCCCGCTCGCCGCCTTGCGGTCGCGGACCGGACTGCCCCTTCCCCTCCTTTGCGCCGGAGGAGGAGGAGGAGCCTTGGCCTTGATGGTGACTCCGAGCGATCCACTCCCTCTCCGTGAGGAGGAGTTCGCCGACGCCGCGGTCGACGTCATCCAGAGCGTAGCTCTCCTCCACGGACCGCAGACGCCCGCAGAGCTCTTTGATCGACAGCGTGCGCAGGTCGACGAAGGACTCGATGGCTAATGCCATCTGCCGGAATTTGCGAGGCACCGCGCGGAGGAACTTGAGCACGGCGCGGTACTCGGTCACCGGGTCGTTCAGGAGCTCCAGCTCGTTGACGATCGCTGTAAGACGAAGAGAAAAATCCTCTATGGACTCACCATCACGGAAGCGTATCTCCTCGAACTCGCGTCGGCGGGTCTGCGCCCTGGCCTCCCGCACGCGTTCGCTACCCATGCGCATCGTGCGCAAGGTGTCCCACGCCTCCTTAGCCGAGTCCTTGCCGGCGGGGGCGCGGATCATCTCCGGAGGCACCGCGCGGAGCAGCGCGGCCAGCGCGGCGCGATCATCGCGGTCGCCGTCGCCGTACTCCACGGCCTCCCACAGGCCCTGTGCCTGCAGTTGCACGCGCATCACCATAGCCCAGTCGACGTAGTTGGTGCGAGTGAGTGTCGGATATTGTGCAGAGCCGCCGCTCTCCCTCACCACTCGCTCGCGCACCACCAGCTCGCCGTGCCGCCCACGACGCGGCGGAGGAGAGCGCGACAACCTGCGATGGCGCGCCGGTGACCTGGAGCCGAGGCGTTGCGCACCGTCACCAGCGCCGCCGGTGCCCTGCGACTCGTTGCCGCTAGGTTCCTGCTGGACGCCATTGCCGTCGCCTTGCTGCTCGCTCCCAGCGCCGCCATGCGGAGCGACGCCACCAGCGCCATGCCGCGTCCCACGCCCTCCAGCCATGGATCTCAGAAGGCTCTGATGCCAATTGTTGTTGTTGTGGATTCAGAACGAAGCCGAGAGAGAACTCAAGAGGCGAGAGAGATTTGCGCTGCGAACTGTTGCAGTTTTTCTGGTTTCTGCTCCTTTTATTCAGAGAACGAAACAAACATGCAGCGAGACTCGCTCAGGCTACCAGATCGTGCCATCCCACGACCTCGAGCGCACTCCTGCCACTCCTACTATGTCGCCACAGATCGCACAGAATGCATCTTGCGGCCTAAGCTAACTAATCAAGCGAATCCAAAGTTAACTGAAAGATAACTGAACCTAGCTACGGCTGCCACTGCAGCGTTATTCTCTGAACCTGACGAAACTGACACAAAAACAACAGGGCAGGATTAGGCTAACACGACGCTCACAAAAAAGGAAAACGATGATCACAGCCGAATCTCCCCTTCCTCTAAATCTTCTTGGCAGCTTTGGTGCTGGTGGTGGTGCTGCTGCTTCAGGTCGTGGTCGTCAAGCTTGAGGAAGAGTCCCATCCGTCGCAACAAGTTGTCCGGCCGGGCCGTGTTGTGCTGATCAATGCCAAGGGCCTTCACGTCCTCGTCCAGGGTGTCCTTCGGCATTGCCGTCCTCTCCATCTGGAGCAGCTCCTGACGGGCCTTCTCCCTCGCCCGGGACGTCTCCTCTTTTCGCCGCCTTTCCAAAATCTCGTTGGCACGGGCGATCAGGTCGCGTGTTGGAGGCGTGGTGTTGGCGGCGCGCTGTGCCGGAGCTGGACTGTCGACGCTCTGGCGAGAAGAATCAGAATCCGAACCGCTGCTGCCGCTGATGGTTGCATCTCCGCCAAGATTCTTCGACGAGCTGCAGATGTCCACGTACTCCTCGTCCTCTTCGACGAGCTGAACTGGTGTCGGCCTGACCGGCAAAGGGGAGACGCCGCCGACGATGTCCACGTCTTCGTCCTCCTCTTGGTCTTGGGCCATCATCTGTTTGTGCTGATGACGCGTCGACGGATTCTTGCTTTCGCGAACGAACTTGTCCAGCTGCTTCTGCATCTCCACAAGGGCCGCGTCTTGGACGGCGTGCATCTCGATCTCGATGTAATCGTTGCAGATGCCGCGGCGGCTGTGCTTCTTCAGCAGCTCCAGGATATGAGCAGGGAGTACATGGGATTCAGACAGCTTGGCTAGCTTCGCGAGGTCCCCGTAGAGTTGGTTCCTCTCCTTGAGCGTCATCTTCTTCACGGGAACGGGAGGGGACGCCTTCCTCTTCTTGGCTGGAGGCTCCTCGGCTTGACGGACGCGCACGCGGGGAGCCGACGGGGACGAGGCGGGAAGCACGGTGGCCGCCTCGGCGAGGAGGCGACGGACCGCGGCGACCTCTGACTGGAACCGCTGGCGAAGGTTCTCCAGCGGGCGCGGGTGCTTCCGGCCGGACATGACGCTGAAGGGCTCCCGGTTCCGGTGGGCAATCTCCATGGGAGCAGCGGAAGATGCGAGAGGATGCGGAGGAGGAGAGGAGATGATGGGACAGATTGGAAGTGCCCCGGAGAAGATCGACTCAAGGCAAGGCCTTTTAAAGCTTTGTGATCATGATGGGAATCGAAGCCGTGTTTGCTCGATGTGAAGAAATCGAAATGTTTACTACATTTCGAGTCAGTTTCAGCATCGGATTTGGTTGCATTGCGTGCATCTCAAGATTATTATGTCACTGACGCCTGGTTTTGTTCATATGGAGTTTAAATCAAATACAGCCCTTTGGCTTGAAGTCCAGTCATTCATTACAATGCCTTCTAAAATAATCTATTCACTACAAGTCATTTAATTAAATTGACTCCCTTTCCAGAAATTATTTTTTATTCATGTCGACACGAATTTCAAATTTTATGATCGGTTGCCCGTTTGGAAGCGAATTGAAAACCACGGGGCCGGGGCGTGACAAATAGTTGGGCAGCCCCGCACTATGCGGAGTGTGAGAGGACAGTGTAGCGGGAGCAGGGTAGGTGTGTGTAGCATGTGGCCAGCAGTCGGCAGTAAGGGTACTCGCCTGAAGGGGCTGGCAAGCAAGACCGCAAGGGGCTTGGCTCTAGTGTCGCAATGGACTCCATGACGCTTCGAGTACTCACCTTGGTGCTCGCACGGAATGGATCCTAACATGAAGCTCCGGGTCCCCACCTTGAGCGCTCGCACAGGACGACGTCTCACCAAGAAGAGGTGAGGTGAACTCAACGGTGTCACCCACCAGCAATGGGATAGAGCATGAGTCGCGGATGAGGCTGGATGTGGAGAAAATATGCCCTAGAGACAATAATAAAGTTGTTATTTATATTTCCTTATATCATGATAAATGTTTATTATTCATACTAGAATTGTATTAACCGAAAACTTAGTACATGTGTGAATACATAGACAAACAGAGTGTCACTAGTATGCCTCTACTTGACTAGCTCGTTGAATCAATGATGGTTATGTTTCTTAACCATAGACATGAGTTGTCATTTGATTAACGGGATCACATCATTAGAGAATGATGTGATTGACTTGACCCATCCGTTAGCTTAGCACGATGGTCATTTGGTTTGTTGCTATTGCTTTCTTCATGGCTTATACATGTTCCTATGACTATGAGATTATGCAACTCCCGGATACCGGAGGAATACTTTGTGTGCTACCAAACGTCACAACTTAACTGGGTGATTATAAAGGTGCTCTACAGGTGTTTCCGATGGTACTTGTTGAGTTGACATAGATCGAGATTAGGATTTGTCACTCCGATTGTCGGAGAGGTATCTCTCGGCCCTCTCGGTAATGCACATCACTATAAGCCTTGCAAGCAATGTGACTAATGAGTTAGTTGCAGGATGATGCATTACAGAACGAGTAAAGAGACTTGCCGGTAACGAGATTGGACTAGGTATTGAGATACCGACGATCGAATCTCGGGCAAGTAACATACCGATGACAAAGGAAACAACGTATGTTGTTATGCGGTTTGACCGATAAAGATCTTCGTAGAATATGTAGGAACCAATATGAGCATCCAGGTTCCGCTATTGGTTATTGACCGGAGACATGTCTCGGTCATGTCTACATAGTTCTCGAACCCGTAGGGTCCGCGCGCTTAACATTCGATGATGATCGGTTTTATGAGTTTATATGTTCTAATGTACCGAAGGTAGTTCGGAGTCTCGGATATGATCACGGACATGACAAGGAGTCTCGAAATGGTCGAGACGTAAAGATCGATATATTGGACGACTATATTCGGACATCGGAAAGGTTCCAAGTGATTCGGGTATTTTTCAATGTACCGGAGAGTTATGGGAATTCGTCGGGAGGGTCAATGGGCCTTTGTGGGCTTTAGTGGAAACAGAGGGCAGCAAGGAAGTGTGGGGTGCGCCCCCTAGGCCCAAACCAAATTGGTTTAGGGCTTTGGGGGCTGGCCCCCTCTTTCCTTCTCCTCTCCTCCTCTTTCCTCCCCCTTCTAGTTGGACTAGGAAAGGGGGAACCTACTCCTAGTAGGAGTAGGATTCCCCCCTTGGGGCGCACCCTATGAGGCCGCCGACCCCCTCCCCTTGCTCTTTTATATACGTGGTCAGGGGGCACCCCATAGACACACAAATTGATCATTGATATTTTAGCCGTGTGTGGTGCCCCCTCCACCATAATCCACCTCGGTCATATCGTAGCGGTGCTTAGGCAAAGCCCTGCGTCGGTAGCTTCATCAACACCGTCATCACGCCGTCGTGCTAATGGAACTCTCCCTCGAAACTCTACTGGATCTTGAGTTTGTGGGACGTCACCGAGCTGAACATGTGCTGAATTCGGAGGTGCCGTACGTTCGGTACTTGGATCGGTCGGATCGTGAAGACGTACGACTACATCAACCACGTTCTCATAACACTTCCGCTTACGATCTACGAGGGTACGTAGACAGTACTCTCCCCTCTCGTTGCTATGCATCACCATGATCTTGCGTGTGCGTAGGAAATTTTTGAAATTACTGCGTTCCCCAACAGGGTGAGGCCGGTGACTGTGAGGATGTGCCATTGCCCGGAAAGGAGTCGGGGTGGGAGAGGACAAAGTGTCGGGGCAGAGAGAGTGGGAGATTCCAAACAATGACGACTTTATTGACAGGAATCCACTTTCCATACCGCAATCAAAAGTGGGGCGAAAGACTATTTCGATTAAATATTACATGCATCTTCATCTTGTCTGTTTAATCTATGCAAATTTACTAACCGATAGTTTTACAAGAGATACTTTAACAACAATCATTGTCATATACTCTCACTTTAGAAAAATATGTAAACTACAAGGTTGTTACTCGACTAGTGATGGTCTAACCCTAGGTAAAACTTGTGCCTTGTGTCACAGCCCAAATTTCCCCTAAATTTTGGTTGTGAAATTAGAAGCATATCCATCCATGATTCCTTGCATATTTGTTTTTAGGCCAATAAGGACAACATTTGAATTCAAATCACCATTTGAATTTAATTGGAAGCCATGAAGGGCTCACCCAAAACTTTAATCAGAAAACTTGCATAAGGGCAGGAAATAAATTTCCTACAAATTATATATATTTGCCCTAATTATTCTTGAGTGAACCAGAGTTTGAAAATAGTTTAGTTTGTGAAATTAAACTACAAGTAAATCTCTGGAATAATAAATAAAAAAGAAATAAAAACAACTTTGCATATGGGCCCACTAGTTAATTTGACAAATTATAGTTTGTCAAAAACCCTTGGATAAATGTTCAGATAGCAAGAAATATTCCCAAGGTAATTTAGGAATACTTTATCTTTTGAAAGAAAATTCAAAATCAAATTTGAAAAAAATGGAAATAGAAGGAAGAAACAGGAAACATAAAAGAAAAGAAAGAGGGAGAAAAAGAGAAGGCCCAGCCAGCCGACAAGGCGCGCGCCGACTCTCTCTCTCTCTCACTCTTCTCTCATTGACGCATGGGCCCCACAACATTCCTGCTTGGCAAGAAAACTGTAGTATTTCCGGCCACAGTCCTCAACCAGGCATGAGCATGTCCACCTCAAGGGGCACCAATCTGTGTAATTGATAGCTCTTTGATAAGAATGTCAACGAGAATAGAAATAGAAATATTTGAGGTGAAATGGTGATTGTTTGGATGAACTTGCATGCATTGACACTCAACACCTTTAGCATCCACACAAAAGACAAGAAACCATGCGAGTATCTCAAATCAGATGTATGTTACAGCAGTTTTATCAGCCGAAAAGCTCCATGGTTCTGGTAGTTTCTTAGGCAGCACATTTGTTGTAGTTTGTCCACACAGATGATGTTCATCCGCTAATGTTTTGCATAATGTTTATTTGCTCGGAGAACTCTAGCTAGTAGCTTCAGTAGCAGTTTATCTCAGGTTTGCATAACGTTTTGAACCAGTTGTGTGGTATAACTTCTTCGCTATCTTATATATGTCAAGGCGTCTTATTCTGACAACATCAGCTTATGGTTTTTGCTCTCTATTCGGTAAAAAATCGGAATCATATTAATATTTACTTTCCCATTTCTCTATTTACATCACATGCACAAAATTTAATAGTAACAAAAAAGCGAACAGAATGCTTTACTTGTCAAAGATATATGGAACCCATTTGGTTTTCCTCATTAGTCAGGCTAGTTATATGCATACACTCTAGCATATCCACTCTGGTATAAACTACAAAAAAAACTTGGTCAATAAAAACAAGAATATACCCAAGTACATACCAAATTGAAGATCAATGAAATCTGATATGGGTGAACCATGAAACGGTGTTTACATCAACTTATAATCATGGAAATCACCTAGTGAATCTCAAAATAAGAAAGCTCCCAGCTTCTAAATTTTAAATCAAGGATACTTGTTGAATTGGGGGTGGTAAGGGTGTACACCTTGAAGACAGATGATGCATGTGGGAGTCACATTGTGACAAGATGGAGAAGGGCGGTGATTCAATGCAAAATCACCCCCCCCCCCCCCCCCCAAGTCGACCGGTCGCTTCTCGGGCTCGTGCGGTAGACCCGCTAGAAATCCCGCTGAAGCAGTACTAAGAATATTTATTGAAAGCTCTATCGTGGTTCTTTTTTAGATGAATCATGAGGCGAAATCTCCAATCTAGCCAATAAAAAATGATGTATGTGAGATGGTAGCTTTATTACTTTGCTTTGAAATCTACACTTATGTGATTTTGTTTTTAATTGAAGATTGTTCATTTTGATTTAAAAATCTCTAGTTATTTAGTCGAAACTTTTTAGCTTTTAGTTGGAAGCACAAGTTTATAGAGTTCTAATTCTCTGCTGAAAGCAAGTTTAGTGAACTAAAAGTTAGTAGCTGTAATAAATTGGGAGCTCGGGATAAAAATAAAATAAAATACAATTAAAAATGTTCACGTAATTTCGTAACTGTTCGCTTATTAATTTTAATTATATAAAATATACATATATTAAATTTTGTGTTATAAAAATTAAAAATAAATTATATAAAATATATTTGTACAAGTAATTTTAAAAAGTACATGTATATTTGAATATATTCTCATATAAGTTTAGAAATGATCACCATTTTAATAAAAACATTCATGCTTTAATATAAAATTATTCTTCCTTAAAAAGTTATTTAAATAAAAGTTTGTGTGTTTTATTAAAAAATTATTATAAAAAATTAATAGAAAAATAAGTATGGATAAATAAATAAGAGCCTAGTGTCCCACCAGACTGCCGATCCTCAAATGAATATTATTTAATATATAAAAATAATTTCATAATTATATGAATATATTTTATAATAATACATCATTTTAATGGAAATTTGTTAATTTAACATATTTGTATGGATATTATTTATAACATACGAATATTATAACTTCATTTTTATTACTGTGATTATAATTTATATGTTTTTTAAAAAATCTAAAAAAGTCTAACTTGTGAAAAATAGACCGGACTGACTGCAGCCAATTATTATATTTCATAATATAAATATGTGGATATAATTATAATTAGTAAGTGGTTTTTTCTGAAATTACACGAAATTTTCTGAAATGTAGTTTATTTTATTTTTTGTATATTATTTAGAAGATATGATTATAATTTACATGCAGAAAGATTAATTATCCTTTATAGGCAAGATACGTTCTCGGTTCAGTGGCAAGCACCTGTTGTAGGTTTCCATAAGGTCATCAATTTGATTTCCTCTACCATAATTTTTCATAATGGATAAAATTTGTATTCACTGTTTCACTTCAAAGGCTATAAAAAATCCGTATCCATATTAGACAACATATGGTAATGATTGGGATGGCTACGCATGCTCGCAAAATATAGAGGATCACAAAAAAAAGGCCCCAAGCCTCGCTTGGAGCCTAGTTAGCGTCAATTTTGTATCCAGCCGTGATTAAAACCGTATTTGCATGTTCACCAGTTCAATATATGCCGTAAGTTTTAGTACTAAAGTGACCATTTTGACCAAGTTTAAGCACCGGTTGTGCACTTGGCTCTTTATTTGATTCCATGGAGGTGATCATATACGAAGTACATCGATCAACTCCTATTCACACTACAGTTATGGGAGGGAGAGAGGAACATCATGCACTCACTCCCCACAACAAATTATTTAGTTGTTTGCAACCACTGCGCGCCCCTCCAGTTCGGTGTCGGCCTCAGCATTGATCCTGACATTGAGGAAGTCGACGGTGCGATCTCCCGCTGCAAACGCATCCCAGTATCCATCGGCCAAGGTCTGGACCAGGCAGTTCTTGAACATGGCCGGGCGCTTCTCGTGAACCAGCACCCCCGGAGGCCCTATGATCCTCTCCGGCTCCGGCTGGTAGAACATCGCCAGTGACAGCCTCTCCTTGTTAGCACTCGTCCCCACACGGTGCCATGGTGCCTTGAAGATTGCATTGCTGACGATCTGTGTGCATAGAAATGAGAGTCTCGGTCATGATCAATGCAAACAATTGCATATTCTTCCATTATAGAAGTTCTTAAGTAATTGTGTGTGTATATGCATACCTCCATGCCCTCAGCTACGACGACCAACAGGTCATTACCGAGCACGGGGACATCAACCCAGTGGCCGTCCTTGAGCACCTGGAGGCCGCCGACGTCCTTGTCCATGAGGATGAGTGTGATGACGGAGTTGTCGGTGTGCGGCTTCAGCCCGTTCACGAGGTCCGGCCATGGGCAGGGAGGGTAGTAGGTGAACCTCGAGTATGACTTGAACCTCTCACCCACCATGTTGATGAAGAATCCCTCCTCCTAGTTCAGAAGCTTTGCCATGGCCTTCAACACATTCATGGTCACTCTCCCACTCTCTAAGGTGTACTCGTGTAGGAGATCCCTGCAGATTATATATGATCTCCAATATAAATGCAATAAGAAAAAGATTTTAAATCACCGAGGGTACAATTAATGTGTAGATCGAGTGCCTTAGATTATGTGGCCAGAACTGGAGCCGCCTCTCGTCCTCCGGCTGGAGCTGGAGCCAGAGCCGGTCATACCAGTCAAGGATCTGCTTATCGGAGTCGATGCGGTCGATGCCATACCCTTCGTTCTGGAACTTGACGCCGTCGATCACGTTGCCGCACTTCTGCTTCTCCTCCAGCGGCAGGTGGAAGAACTTCCTCGTCGCCTCGGGGATCTCGTTGAGGAACTCCTTTGACATGCCATGGCCAGTCACCACAAAGAGGCCCCATGACTGCAGCGCAGAGCGAAGCTTGGCCGCCTCCTCAACATCGTCGGGCATGGCCAGACGGCTCACGTCCACGATGGGGATAACCAGCTTGGCTTGCTGAGCGACAGTGGTCGGTCGGTTCTCCTCACTTAGCATGTACCTGCTCGGCGGCGCCACAAGTCCAACGTTCGCGGCCACCACCTGCACCAGCTTTCCCTGATCCTGATGAACCATCTTGACGCTAGAATAAGTCTTTTAAACCAAGTGCACATACTCTTTTGTTTTGCGGTATATATATAGGCTTCAGGTGTGCGCCTATTTCAACGTTATCTATCTTGTATTTGGAGGCCACAGGCTTATCATATCCATACTAGATATAAATCCATATCTACATTCAACAGATCTCACCCGTCCACCCATGTCGATCCAACGGCCTATGTTGCTTTGAATCTTGGCACCGAATTAATTGCCTTAGGTTCTTCGTATGTAGACAAATGTAAGACAATTAATTTAGGACTAAGGAAATATTATAGATAGATATGTAGATATAGGTATGGACGAAGAAAGAGCGGAACAGAAACCTCGTGTCCTTTTCAAGTGGTATATATAGATATATAGATATAGGTATGGATATATAGATATAGATAGATAGATAGATAGATGTAGATATAGATAGAGATAGAGAGAAAGTCAAAAAGACATGGGACGGTTGAGGTGTTTTTAGAGAAAACCCGATGGAAGAAAAACCAGAGATGAGAGGGGAAATCAATAGTGGGAGGAGAGAGGGGACAACATAGGGATTTTTTGTCATTTTGGACCACCTACTATGAACAGCCTAATGGGTAGTATCATAAGTTAGTATCATGCAAGACCTTAATGCATAGTATTAGTATCTTAGATGAAATTATTTATTGCCATGTAAGACACATGCTAGTGCATTATTTATTATTATACAGTATCAAAATATGATACTCAATCCTCATTTTTTTCATTTACTTCATTAAAATTGCCTAATTGACATACGTGTACTCTCATTACGAGCAGCCTTGTCACATACCTTTAAGACATAATCTTCCCTTTAAATCAGCTGCATCCGTATCTGAGCTCACAATCTTTCTTTTAAATATCCCATCTTTTACCGCAATCCCTCTTTCAAGCCCACAATCCATTCTTTAGTTCGAAAATCCATCTATTTATCCCGCAAAAAAATCCATCTATTTATTGATTCCTGGGGGGCGGTATATTAACCGGTGCGAGTCGGCTTCAAAGAAAAACTCGGTGCGAGCTGGTTCAAAAATTGGAGGTGGGACTAATCAACATCAAAATTTGTAGCTTAGTTGGTTGTTGTCGCTGGGAGACTCGAAAGGTCCTGAGTTTAATCCTCAAGGTAATACCATGGGTAGTCATAAAACTACACTCGATGTTCAGTTGGGTGCTAGAACTTTAAAAATACGGAATACAGTCACTCAACTTGACTCAAGTGTGCACATATGGTCACAGAATATGCATGCTGGCGTATTGGTGTGTATGGCCCCACCTGTCATTGACTGGAGGTGCTTGACCAAGAGTTTTTTTTTCATAAAACACCCTTGCAATTTTTTACCCATGGGAAAAGTCGACCACTGCGATGTATTTTTGCACAAAACCACTTCATATTTTTTTATTTGCAGGAAAGTCAAACACCGTACTAGAAAATTTAACACAAAAAATTGGGCGCACAAGGTTTCGAACGCACTACCCGGAATTACCACACTAGCAAGTGTAGCCACTACACCAATCACATTAAGATGCCTGCTAAGGATAAAAAGTCTATATGTACTGGTAAATGTCCCACCTGCTATTCTCACAACCAGAGGCTAGCACAAAAGAAACCCTGGGCACTACAACATGCACCTGTATATGTCGATAATTGATAACTAGCGAGATATGAATTTAAATTTCTTTTTTTAGCGGAGGATATGAATTACATAGGACAAAGGCGCTCATGCAGCCCATTTTGCACCTGTTTGGTATTTTAGAAATTGGTAGATAGTATGTAAATTATAATTTCAGTAATAAAAATAATCTTTAAATATTTGTGTGTTATAAAAATTGTACATATAAATGAATAACCTACTTTCAAAAAACATTATATTTTATTTAAACCTTTTTCTATATTTATATTAATATTTATGAATTATAAAAATGTATGTATGATAAAAAATATTCATAATATAAAATGAAAAGTGTTGATATGAATATTAAATCATATATAATATTTAAATTATATTATTAAATCATAAATATTTAGTAAATGTATGTATTCATCATTTTGTATAGTTTAAAAATAAGACATGAGTGTATATTTTATATGGATTCATTAAACATATTTACTTAATAAACATTTTCAATGTCTGCATTAACTAAATATTTTATAGAATAGACAAGTTTATATTTAAATGTTTTACTTACTAATGATCGTTTGTATGTATAATATTTTTTAAACACAGATATTTGAACATAAATTTATGACTTAAGTTTTACAAATATCTTAAATATTTGTTTCTTATGTTTATAAAATACTGTTTTTCATAATAAACAGGTTTATATTTAAAACAATATCTACTAATCATCGTATGTATGTAAAATATTTTTAACACACAAATATTTGAAAATAAAAATTGTACTTACATTTTGCAAATATCTTTAAAAATAGCGCGTGCAAAATGGGTCATATTATCTGCAGCCCATATGAACTCCACATGCTTTCTTGTCCTATATATAATGTTCTTATCCAAATCAGACATCCAAACTTGATGGTTGGAGTGGCTAGGCTCGGTAATGTTGCTAGAGTGTTTCGCTTGTTTGAGACCTTGTGCGCACACATTTTAGGCATTAATTATTGCAGTATAGTGGTGTTGATACCCGATTTTGACACGACCAAGAACTTATTTAAGATGGCCTCCAATGAAGAAGTGGTCTAAATTAAGGAGTTCCGTATTGTTGATATGAACATCTTTGAAGTTTGGGCCATCGCCGTCCGATTTCATCTCAAAGGCCGAACTATGCTCAAAGTACCAAGATCTTATATTCAGAGTACAGTTTGGCCGATTAAGCCCCCAAGACGACCTCATATGAAAAAATGATCTACATGAATTATCTTCGTCTCATCGAACCGATCAATTTTGATATAAAAATTGTCCCAATACGTGTTCGTATGCAAAAGTTAGAGGCAACACTTCGCGGACCGGTCCTAAGTGAAAAAGTGACGGGAGGGACCAGACACCCACCTAGGTGGTGTCTGATGGGTCGCGTGGGTTATTCGGCCTTTGCCGGCTGAATGAAGCTTGCCGGAATGGAGACCTTGCCGGGGTGGAGACCTTGCCGGCGTGGAAAGCTTGCAGGCGTGGAAGCTTGCCGGTGTGAAAGCTTCCCGGGGTGGAAAACTTGCCGGGGTGGAAACCTTGCCGGGGTGGAGACTGTAAAAGTCAATCCAACCAGAAGTTAGAGATGGGCTCGAAAGGTTATTCAGATGGCCTCGTATGGAAAAGTATTCTACACGGAAGTTGTACATATCGTAACTTTGCTTTTGGAGTCATCATCATCGAAGATAGTATACGTCCTGCAGAATTGTTACAAGACTTGGACAGTTCAGAAAACTGCATAATTGAATTCGACCCACATTTAAAGATAGGCCCTGAAAAACATAAAGATGACCATAAAAGGAGAAGTGGCCTGTGCTGTCTTATACAGATCGTCGAGGCGGACAAGTTTGATGTTGAACTCGACTCCATCCGAGTTAGTATGTGATTTCTATGGCCAACACAAGAAGCAGGACAGAAGTATAGGACAGATTCGGGATGGATCCGAGTTGGACTGAAACTGGAACTGTAGGACGTGAATTGATGTAATTTTCTTGTAAGGAAAGCCTAGATGAATCTTTTACTTGTACGGGAAGTCCAGCCGCCTCTTATATATGTTGGGGGTGACGGCCGATTGAAACAACATACAATCGAACAAATCAATCTACTACTTTCTCGTGTTCATCTACTTTTTATCTCTCCCTTGTATATTTCTTCTCGTTCTTCGCTAGTTCTTCATGCTGGAGGGCTACAGATCCACGAGGATCTAGGGGCGAGCGAATCGACTTGGAGCAGCCCATAGCCACCGCGAGCCCTGACGGGTGCTACCTCTTGAGCACCGTGTTGGTTTTCCCTTGAAGAGGAAAGGGTGATGCAGTAAAGCAGCATAAGTATTTCTCTCAGTTTTTGAGAAATAAGGTATCAATCCAGTAGGAGACCACGCGCGAGTCACCTCATACCTACCTAAACAAATAAGAACCTCGCAACCAATGCGATAAAGGGGTTGTCAATCCCTTCACGGCCACTTGCAAGAGTGAGATCTGATAGAGATGATAATAATAAGATAAATATTTTTGGTATTTTTATGATATAGATTGAAAGTAAAGATTGCAAAATAAAATAGATTGGAAACTTGTATGATGGAGAATAGACCCGGGGGTCATAGTTTCACTAGTGGCTTCTCTCAAGATAGCATAAGTATTATGGTGGGTGAACAAATTACTGTCGAGCAATTGATAGAAAAGCGAATAATTATGAGAATATCTAGGCATGATCATGTATATAGGCATCACGTCCGCGACAAGTAGACCAACTCCTGCCTGCATCTACTACAATTACTCCACACATCTATCGCTATCCAGCATGCATCAAGAGTATTAAGTTCATAAGAACAGAGTAACGCCTTAAGCAAGATGACATGATGTAGGGGGGGGGTAAACTCATGCAATATGATATAAACCTCATCTTTTTATCCTTGATGGCAACAATACAATACGTGTGGTTTCCCTTTCTGTCACTGGGATCGAGCACCACAAGATTGAACCCAAAGCTAAGCACTTCTCCCATTGCAAGAAAGATCAATCTAATAGGCCAAACCAAACTGATAATTCGAAGAGACTTGCAAAGATAAACCAATCATACATAAAAGAATTCAGAGGAGATTCAAATATTGTTCATAGATAATCTGGATCATAAACCCACAATTCATTGGATCTCGACAAACACACCGCAAAAGAAGATTACATCGAATAGATCTCCAAGAGAATTGAGGAGAACTTTGTATTGAGATCCAAAGAGAGAGAAGAAGCCATCTAGCTACTAGCTATGACCCGAAGGTCTGAAGTAAACTACTCACACATCATCGGAGGGGCCATGGAGTTGATGCAGAGGCCCTCCGTGATCAATGCCCCCCCGGCGGAGCTCCGGAAAAGGCCCCAAGATGGGATCTCTTGGGTACAGAAGGTTGCGGCGGTGGAATTAGGTTTTCGCGGTGTTCCTGGATGTTTGCGGGGTACGTGGATATATATAGGAGGAAGAAGTAGGTCGATGGAGCAATGAGGGGCCCACGAGGGTGGAGGGCGCGCCCAGGGGGGTAGGCGCGCCCCCTGCCTCATGGACGCCTCGTTGATTGCTTGATGTCCACTCCAAGTCTCCTGGATCACGTTCGTCGAGAAAATCACGTTCCCGAAGGTTTCATTCCGTTTGGACTCCGTTTGATATTCCTTTTCGATGAAACACTGAAATAGGCAAAACAACAACAATTTGGGCTGGGCCTCCGGTTAATAGGTTCAAATAATATAAAAGTGTAAAAATAAGCCCATTAACATCCAAAATAGATAATATAATAGCATGGAGCAATCACAAATTATAGATACGTTGGAGACCTATCAACGGGGTCCCTCCCGGGTAAGCGGGGCTTCGGGTCTACAAAAGCATCTGCCGGCTGTCCTGCGTATCGCGCTGCCGGTCAGATCTCCTTTGACGCGAGCTGCGGTGCATCTGAAGGAAATATGCCCTATAGGCAATAATAAAGTTATTATTTATTTCCTTATATCATGATAAATGTTTATTATTCATGCCAGAATTGTATTAACCGGAAACATAATACATGTGTGAATACATAGACAAACAGATTGTCACTAGTATGCCTCTACTTGACTAGCTCGTTGATCAAAGATGGTTATGTTTCCTAACCATAGACATGAGTTGTCATTTGATTAACAGGGTCACATCATTAGGAGAATGATGTGATTGACATGACCCATTCCGTTAGCTTAGCACCCGATCGTTTAGTATGTTGCTATTGCTTTCTTCATGACTTATACATGTTCCTATGACCATGAGATTATGCAACTCCCGTTTACCAGAGGAACACTTTGTGTGCTACCAAACGTCACAATGTAACTGGGTGATTATAAAGGTGCTCTATAGGTGTCTCCAAAGGTACTTGTTGGGTTGGCATATTTCGAGATTAGGATTTGTCGCTCCGATTGTCGGAGAGGTATCTCTGGGCCCTCTCGGTAATGCACGTCACTTAAGCCTTGCAAGCATTGCAACTAATGAGTAAGTTGTGGGATGATGTATTACAGAATGAGTAAAGAGACTTGCTGGTAACGAGCTTGAACTAGGTATTGGGATACCGACGATCGAATCTCGGGCAAGTAACATACCGATGACAAAGGGAACAACGTATGTTGTTATGCGGTTTGACCGATAAAGATCTTCGTAGAATATGTGGGAGCTAATATGAACATCCAGGTTCCGCTATTGGTTATTGACCGGAGACATGTCTCGGTCATGTCTACATAGTTGTCGAACCCGTAGGGTCCGCACGCTTAACGTTTCGATGACGGTTATATTATGAGTTTATATGTTTTGATGTACCGAAGGTTGTTCGGAGTCCCGGATGTGATCCCGGACATGACGAGGAGTCTCGAAATGGTTGAGACATGAAGATTGATATATTGGAAGCCTATGTTTGGATATCGGAAGTATTCCGGGTGAAATCGGGATTTTACCGGAGTACCGGGAGGTTACCGGAACCCCCCGGGAGGTAAATGGGCCTTAGTGGGCCTTTACGGAGAAGAGGAGAGGCGGCCAGGGCTGGGCCGCGCGCCCCTCCCCCCTAGTCCGAAGAGGACAAGGAGAGGTGGGCGGCGCCCCCCCTTTCCTTCTCTCCCTTCTCTTTCCCCCTCCCGAATCCTATTCCAACTAGGAAAGGGGGGAGTCCTACTCCCGGTGGGAGTAGGACTCCTCCTTGCGCGCCTCCTCCCTGGCCGGCCGCACCCCCCTTGCTCCTTTATATACGGGGGCACGGGGGCACCCCATAGACACAACAATTGATCAAGTTGATCTTTTAGCCGTGTGCGGTGCCCCCCTCCACCATAGTCCACCTCGATAATACTATAGCGGTGCTTAGGCGAAGCCCTGCGTCGGTAGAACATCAACATCGTCACGACGCCGTCGTGCTGACGGAACTCTCCCTCAACACTCGGCTGGATCGGAGTTCGAGGGACGTCATCGGGCTGAACGTGTGCTGAACTCGGAGGCGTCGTGCGTTCGGTACTTGATCGGTTGGATCGTGAAGACGTACGACTACATCAACCGCGTTGTGCTAACGCTTCCGCTTTCGGTTTACGAGGGTACGTGGACAACACTCTCCCCTCTCATTGCTGTGCATCACCATGATCTTGCGTGTGCGTAGGAATTTTTTATTACTACGTTCCCCAACAGTGGTATCAGAGCCAGGTTTTATGTGTAGATGTCATATACACGAGTAGAACACAAGTGAGTTGTGGGCGATATAAGACATACTGCTTACTAGCATGTCATACTTTGGTTCGGCGGTATTGTTGGATGAAGCGGCCCGGACCGACATTACACGTACACTTACACGAGACTGGTTCTACCGACGTGCTTTGTACAAAGGTGGCCGGCGGGTATTAGTTTCTCCAACTTTAGTTGAACCAAGTGTGGCTATGCCCGGTCCTTTCGAAGGTTAAAACAGCACCAACTTGACAAACTATCGTTGTGGTTTTGATGCGTAGGTAAGAACGGTTCTTGCTAAGCCCGTAGCAGCCACGTAAAACTTGCAACAACAAAGTAGAAGACGTCTAACTTGTTTTTGCAGGGCATGTTGTGATGTGATATGGTCAAGACATGATGCTAAATTTTATTGTATGAGATGATCATGTTTTGTAACCGAGTTATCGGCAACTGGCAGGAGCCATATGGTTGTCGCTTTATTGTATTCAATGCAATCGCCCTGTAATGCTTTACTTTATCACTAAGCGGTAGCGATATCCGTGGAAGCATAAGTTTGGCGAGACGACAATGATGCTACGATGGATATCAAGGTGCCGCGCCGGTGACGATGGTGATCATGACAGTGCTTTGGAGATGGAGATCACAAGCACAAGATGATGATGGCCATATCATATCACTTTTATTGATTGCATGTGATGTTTATCTTTTATGCATCTTATCTTTCTTTGATTGACGGTAGCATTATAAGATGATCTCTCATTAAATTTCAAGATAAAAAATGTTCTCCCTGAGTATGCACCGTTGCCAAAGTTCGTCGTGCCCAGACACCACGTGATGATCGGGTGTGATAAGCTCTACATCCATCTACAACGGGTGCAAGCCAGTTTTGCACACGCAGAATACTCAGGTTAAACTTGACAAGCCTAGCATATGCAGATATGGCCTCGGAACATTGAGACTGAAAGGTCGAGCGTGAATCATATAGTAGATATGATCAACATAGTGATGTTCACCATTGAAAACTACTCCATTTCACGTGATGATCGGTTATGGTTTAGTTGATTTGGATCACATGATCACTTAGAAGATTAGAGGGATGTCTTTCTAAGTGGGAGTTCTTAAGTAATATGATTAATTGAACTTAAATTTATCATGAACTTAGTACCTAATAGTATCTTGCTTGTCTATGGTTGATTGTATATAGATGGCCCGTGCTGTTGTTCCGTTGAATTTTAATGCGTTCCTTGAGAAAGCAAAGTTGAAAGATGATGGTAGCAATTACACGGACTGGGTCCGTACCTTGAGGATTATCCTCATTGCTGCTCAGAAGAATTACATCCTGGAAGTACCGCAGAGTGTCAGGCCTGCTGCTGATGCAACTGACGACGTTAAGAACGTCTGGCAGAGCAAAGCTGATGACTACTCGATAGTTCAGTGTGCCATGCTTTACGGCTTAGAACCGGGACTTCAACGACGTTTTGAACGTCATGGAGCATATGAGATGTTCCAGGAGTTGAAGTTAACATTTCAAAAGAATACCCGGATTGAGAGATATGAAGTCTCCAATAAGTTCTATAGCTGCAAGATGGAGGAGAATAGTTCTGTCAGTGAGCATATACTCAAGATGTCTGGGTACCATAATCACTTGACTCAGCTGGGAGTTAATCTTCCGGTTGATAGTGTCATTGACAGAGTTCTCCAATCACTTCCACCAAGCTACAAGAGCTTCGTGATGAACTATAATATGCAAGGGATGGATAAGACAATCCCCGAGCTCTTCGCAATGCTAAAAGCTGCGGAGGTAGAAATCAAGAAGGAGCATCAAGTGTTGATGGTCAGTAAGACCACCAGTTTCAAGAAGGGCAAAGGGAAGAAGAAGGGGAACTTCAAGAAGAACAACAAGCAAGTTGCTGCTTAGGAGAAGAAACCTAAGTCTGGACCTAAGCCTGAGACTGAGTGCTTCTATTGCAAGCAGACTGGTCACTGGAAGCGGAACCGCCCCAAGTATTTGGTGGATAAGAAGGATGGCAAGGTGAACAAAGGTATGTGATATACATGTTATTGGTGTGTACCTTACTAGAGCTCGCAGTAGCACCTGGGTATTTGATACTGGTTCTGTTGCTAATATTTGCAACTCGAAACAGGGACTACGGATTAAGCAAACACTGGCAAAGGACGAGGTGACGATGCGCGTGGGAAATGGTTCCAAAGTCGATGTGATCGCGGTCGGGACGCTACCTCTACATCTACCTTCGGGATTAGTATTAGACCTAAATAATTGTTATTTGGTGCCAGCGTTGAGCAGGAACATTATATCTGGATCTTGTTTGACGCGAGACGGTTATTCATTTAAATCAGAGAATAATGGTTGTTCTATTTATATGAGTAATATCTTTTATGGGCATGCACCCTTGAAGAGTGGTCTATTTTTGATGAATCTCGATAGTAGTGATACACATATTCATAATGTTGAAGCCAAAAGATGCAGAGTTGATAATGATAGTGCAACTCATTTGTGGCACTGCCGTTTAGGTCATATCGGTGTAAAGCACATGAAGAAACTCCATACTGATGGACTTTTGGAACCACTTGATTATGAATCACTTGGTACTTGCGAACCGTGCCTCATGGGCAAGATGACTAAAACGCCGTTCTCTAGAACTATGGAGAGAGCAACAGATTTGTTGGAAATCATACATACAGATGTATGTGGTCCAATGAATGTTGAGGCTCATGGCGGATATCGTTATTTTCTCACCTTCACAGACGATTTAAGCAGATATGGGTATATCTACTTGATGAAGCATAAGTCTGAAACATTTGAAAAGTTCAAAGAATTTCAGAGTGAAGTTAAAAATCATCGTAACAAGAAAATAAAGTTTCTATGATCTGATCGTGGAGGAGAATATTTGAGTTACGAGTTTGGTCTACATTTGAAACAATGCGGAATAGTTTCGCAACTCACGCCACCCGGAACACCACAACATAATGGTGTGTCTGAACGTCATAATCGTACTTTACTAGATATGGTATGATCTATGATGTCTCTTACAGATTTACCGCTATCATTTTGGGGATATGCTTTAGAGACGGCCGCAGTCACGTTAAATAGGGCACCATCAAAATCCGTTGAGACAACGCCTTATGAACTATGGTTTGGCAAGAAAGCAAAGTTGTCATTTCTGAAAGTTTGGGGCTGCGATGCTTATGTGAAAAAGCTTCAACCTGATAAGCTCGAACCCAAATCGAAAAAATGTGTGTTCATAGGATACCCAAAGGAAACTGTTGGGTACACCTTCTATCACAGATCCGAAGGCAAGACATTCATTGCTAAGAATGGATCCTTTCTAGAGAAGGAGTTTCTCTCAAAGGAAGTGAGTGGGAGGAAAGTGGAACTTGATGAGGTAACTATACCTGCTCCTCTATTGGAAAATAGTTCATCACAGAAACCAGTTCCTATGACGTCTACACCAATTAGTGAGGAAGTTAATGATGATGATCATGGAACTTCAGATCAAGTTACTACTGAACCTCGTAGATCAACCAGAGTAAGATCCACACCAGAGTGGTACGGTAATCCCGTTCTGGAAGTCATGCTACTAGATCATGATGAACCTACGAACTATGAAGAAGCGATGGTGAGCCCAGATTCCGCAAAATGGCTTGAAGCCATGAAATATGAGATGGGATCCATGTATGAGAACAAAGTGTGGACTTTGGTTGACTTGCCCGATGATCGGCAAGCAATTGAGAATAAATGGATCTTCAAGAAGAAGACTGACGCTGACGGTAATGTTACTGTCTACAAAGCTCGACTTGTTGCGAAAGGTTTTCGACAAGTTCAAGGGATTGACTACGATGATACTTTCTCACCCGTAGCAATGCTTAAGTCTGTCCGAATCATGTTAGCATTGCCGCATTTTATGATTATGAAATTTGGCAAATGGATGTCAAAACTGCATTCCGAAATGGATTTCTGGAAGAAGAGTTGTATATGATGCAACCAGAAGGTTTTGTCGATCCAAAGGGAGCTAACAAAGTGTGCAAGCTCCAGCGATCCATTTATGGACTGGTGCAAGCCTCTCGGAGTTGGAATAAATGCTTTGATAGTGTGATCAAAGCATTTGGTGTTTTACAGACTTTTGGAGAAGCTTGTATTTACAAGAAAGTGAGTGGGAGCTCTGCAGCATTTCTAATATTATATGTGGATGACATATTGTTGATTGGAAATGATATAGAATTTCTGGATGGCATAAAGGGATACTTGAATAAGATTTTTTCAATGAAAGACCTCGGTGAAGCTGCTTATATATTGGGCATCAAGATCTATAGAGATAGATCAAGATGCTTAATTGGACTTTCACAAAGCACATACCTTGACAAAGTTTTGAATAAGTTCAAAATGGATCAAACAAAGAAAGGGTTCTTGCCTGTGTTACAAGGTGTGAAGTTGAGTAAGACTCAATGCCCGACCACTGTAGAAGATAGAGAGAAAATGAAAGATGTTCCCTATGCTTCAGCCATAGGCTCTATCATGTATGCAATGCTGTGTACCAGACCTGATGTGTGCCTTGCTATAAGTCTAGCAGGGAGGCACCAAAGTAATCCAGGAGTGAATCACTGGACAGCGGTCAAGAACATCCCGAAATACCTGAAAAGGACTAAGGATATGTTTCTCGTATATGGAGGTGACAAAGAGTTCATCATAAACGGTTACGTTGATGCAAGCTTTGACACCGATCCAGACAATTCTAAATCACAAACCGGATACATGTTTACATTGAACGGTGGAGCTGCCAGTTGGTGCAGTTCTAAACAAAGCGTTGTGGCGGGATCTACATGTGAAGCGGACTACATAGCTGCTTTGGAAGCAACAAATGAAGGAGTCTGGATGAAGGAGTTCATATCCGATCTAGGTGTCATACCTAGTGCATCGGGTCCAATGAAAATCTTTTGTGACAATACTGGTGCTATTGCCTTGGCGAAGGAATCCAGATTTCACAAGAGAACCAAGCACATCAAGAGACGCTTCAATTCCATCCAGGATTTAGTCCAGGTGGGAGACATAGAAACTTGCAAGATACATACGGATCTGAATGTTGCAGACCCGTTGACTAAGCCTCTTCCATGAGCAAAACATGATCAGCACCAAGGCTCCATGGGTGTTAGAATCATTACTGTGTAATCTAGATTATTGACTCTTGTGCAAGTGGGAGATTGAAGGAAATATGCCCTAGAGGCAATAATAAAGTTATTATTTATTTCCTTATATCATGATAAATGTTTATTATTCATGCTAGAACTGTATTAACCGGAAACATAATACATGTGTGAATACATAGACAAACAGATTGTCACTAGTATGCCTCTACTTGACTAGCTCGTTCGTCAAAGATGGTTATGTTTCCTAACCATAGACATGAGTTGTCATTTGATTAACAGGGTCACATCATTAGGAGAATGATGTGATTGACATGGCCCATTCCGTTAGCTTAGCACCCGATCATTTAGTATGTTGCTATTGCTTTCTTCATGACTTATACATGTTCCTATGACTATGAGATTATGCAACTCCCGTTTACCGGAGGAACACTTTGTGTGCTACCAAATGTCACAATGTAACTGGGTGATTATAAAGGTGCTCTATAGGTGTCTCCAAAGGTACTTGTTGGGTTGGCGTATTTCGAGATTAGGATTTGTCACTCCGATTGTCGGAGAGGTATCTCTGGGCCCTCTCAGTAATGCACATCACTTAAGCCTTGCAAGCATTGCAACTAATGAGTTAGTTGCGGGATGATGTATTACAGAACGAGTAAAGAGACTTGCCGGTAATGAGATTGAACTAGGTATTGAGATACCGACGATCGAATCTCGGGCAAGTAACATACCGATGACAAAGGGAACAACGTATGTTGTTATGCGGTTTGACCGATAAAGATCTTCATAGAATATGTGGGAGCCAATATGAACATCCAGGTTCCGCTATTGGTTATTGACCGGAGACATGTCTCGGTCATGTCTACATAGTTCTCGAACCCGTAGGGTCCGCACGCTTAACGTTTTGATGACGGTTATATTATGAGTTTATATGTTTTGATGTACCTACGGTTGTTTGGAGTCCCGGATGTGATCCCGGACATGACAAGGAGTCTCGAAATGGTCGATACATGAAGATTTATATATTGGAAGCCTATGTTTGGATATCGGAAGTGTTCCGGGTGAAATCAGGATTTTACCGGAGTACCGGGAGGTTACCGGAACCCCCCGAGAGGTAAATGGGCCTTAGTGGGCCTTTACGGAGAAGAGGAGAGGCGGCCAGGGCTGGGCCGCGTGCCCCTCTCCCCTAGTCCGAATAGGACAAGGAGAGGGGGGCGGCGCACCCCCTTTCCTTCTCTCCCTTCTCTTTCCCCCTCCCGAATCCTATTCCAGCTAGGAAGGGGGGGGGGAGTCCTACTCCCGGTGGGAGTAGGACTCCTCCTGGCACACCTCCTCCCTGGACGGCCGCACCCCCCATGCTCCTTTATATACGGGGGCAGGGGGGCACCCCATAGACACAACAATTGATCAAGTTGATCTTTTAGACGTGTGCGGTGTCGTGGTTCTAACTCTGACAGTGATGTAGGGGGGTATGTATGGAGAGGCTAGATCTTAGCTATGGAGGAGTTGTAAGCACACGAGGATTACGAGTTCAGGCCCTTCTCGGAGGAAGTAACAACCCTACGTCTCGGTGCCCGGAGGCGGTCGACTGAATTATGTGTGTATGAATAACAGGGGTGCCAACCCTTGATACTGAGGAGGGGGGTGGCTTATATAGAGTTCGCCAGGCCCCTCCAGCCCTCAGTAATGCAAGGTTTAAAGTACATTAAGACTGGGGTTACTGGTAACGCCCCTAATAAAGTGCTATGATGACCATAAAAGCTACTTAATGACCGACCGTTTGCGTGCAGGGTGACTTTAGATCTCCTGGCAGTCGAGTGGTTGGAATTTGGTCGAGTGATTGCTTCGTGGTCGAGTGTCTTGAATCTGTCGAGTGGGATACCTCCAAGTCGATTGAAAGGTGACTTCTTCTAGGGATGTCCTTGGGTAGGGTACTTAGGACAGGTCCATGCCCCTATCCTAGGTACATAGCTTCATCATTAGCCCCCGAATGGATCGAGGTTCGAGTGGGGAAGGAGTTGGGGATCTTTCCGACTGGTTCTTCATGTTATATGAACGTCTTGTTTTGGATCAATTGTCATGGATGACGTCGTCAACTTCTTTCAGTCGCCTTGATCCATTCTTGGCCTCTTTTCTAGTGAATTTCTTTACTTATGAAGTTCCGAGTGACGGTGTGAAAGGGATCTTCTGTTTGACGAGTTGTTCTATGGCCCGTGGATTTTGCGAGATTTGAATTTCGGGAAGCGCGTGGGACGAGGGCGGCCGCAGTAATCGGATGGGATAGGACGGAAGCTCCTCGATCCCCGCGCCACCTTTTTCGCCACGTACCACGCGCGCGCCCGTTGCGGGATTTGACAGGATTGCCTGGGCCTACCAGTCAGCCACTCGGAAGCGACCTCTTATAAGCTGCCGGCTCGGGACCCCCGAACAGTGCGCCTTCACTTTTCCCCCTTCCTTCACAAGATCCTCCGCCACCTCCGCTCCCACCTTGGTGCCGTAGGTTTGTTCGAGCTTCGCCGACGACGATGGTGAAGGAGAAGACATTGGCTCTGGAGCGCGCGAAGAAGGCGGCGGTGCAGGGGAAGGGGAAGAAGTCCGCTTGGGGCGGATCTTCCTCGAGGACTGCTCTGCCCAAGGATTGGATCCAGGGCGACTGGATGCCGTCGGTGATTCGGCAGGATGATCTTGATGATCTGGTCGAGGGGGGATTCATTCCCCACGAATCTGCGCGCCTCCCGGGGAAAGAAGTCGAACCCCAGCCTCTTGATGGTGAGTGCGTCCTCCTCGCCACCCATATCGATCGTGGATTCTCTCTGCCTCCTCATCCTTTTTTCCGGAGCTTCTTGAACTTCTTCGGAGCGCAGCTCCATTACTTTACTCCCAATTCTATTGTGTATCTTGCTGCTTTCGTTTCCTTGTGTGAAAACTTCTTGGGTTGCCGCCCCCATTGGGGACTCTTCAAGCACATCTTCACTTGCCGCTCTTAGTCGGTCAAGAAGGCCAAGTCGAGTGATGAACGAACGCAGGTGATCCAGCTGTGCGGGGGTCTGGCGATCCAGATGAGGGGAAAAAGTTCCTTTCCGTCTATCACTTTTCCCGAGTCAGTCCGTGGGTGGCAGTCGACTTGGTTTTACTGTAAAGACCAGGTGACCCCAGGACAGTCGACTGGGCTTCCCCTTTTTCTCTGAATTGAGCACAAAAACCTGCCTCTCTGAAAGTGACGCCAGAGGAAAAGGCGCAAGTCAAGGTGCTGGTCGGTCGAGTGGTTCAGCTTGTCTGCGAGGGTGTGACTGGCATGGACTTGTTGGAAGTCTTCCTTCGGAGGCGCATCCAACCGCTTCAGGCTCGTGACCACCCGATGTGGCTGTAGTCGGGTCTCGAAGACACCACTCGGATTCACCCAGAGGAGGTCACTGACAAGATGTTGGAAGGGTGGCTGTCGAGTATCACAGGGAACAAGGACAACCCCCGAGGAGCCAGGAGGATTCCTCCACTCGACCAAACATACGAAGTGGACAAGGTCTGACCTTGCGTTTCCGACTGTGATCTTGCTTTCTTTATTTGTTCTTTTTGGATCAGTCGATTGACTTTTGTCTCGTTTGTTGTCCTCTAGGCCACTACTGAGATTTACTCGACACCCAATGGAGCACAGGAGCAGGCTGAGGAAGGAGAGGCGAGTGGAGGCGAAAGTGGAGACGAGGGAGAAGAGTGGGAATCTGACGGCGAAGGAGAGGGGGATGACAACGACGACTCCAGTGAAGAGGAGGAGGAAGAAGTCGAACCTCCCCGCTCGGAACGGCGATCCAAGCTTACACACGACCCTGCGCGGGAACGTGGTAAGGCGACTGTCCCTGTTGGGCAGTCGTGAAGCGCCCTCGGACCTCATCTCCAGCGCCGACAGAAAAAGCTCCCAAGCACCCACGCACGACGCCGTCCAAGCCGCCCAAGGCTCTGCCCAAGATGAGGATGACTGTCCCCACCATTTTTGGGTAATAGTAGAATTTGTTTTCCTTTGTCGAACGTGACAGACTCTTGGTCGACTCATTGAATAAGCTGACTGACTTTCGAAATTTGCAGTGCTGCCACCTCGGAGATCTCCGCCAAGGACGATGATCAAGAGATGGAAGACGCTGTTACCTCCAACCCCGGTACGATTACTGATGCTCTGCTTTTAGTCGACTGACAATTTCTTATAATTCCGGTCGATTGGATTTTTCTTGTAGCTCCTCCTCATGTCATTGACCTCCCTGATGATGACGACGAAGTGCCGCTGAGGGCGCGAAGGAACAGGAGGGCGCCGGCTGGCAAGACCCCACAAACTACTCCGGCGCCTGAGGCCGCAGTCCGGGAGGGTGGTGATACCACCCGGGTTTCTGTGACCTTCGCTGAACCTCTAACGAGTGTCCGGCCTTCGACATCGACTGCAAATCTGCCTTCGCTTTTTGCCACACACCACGTCCCTGAGGACCAAGTGGGTGCCGCTAAAGAGGCTATACGCCAGGCGGGGATCATGATGGAGCAAGTGAAGGTGGTTCGGGAAGCCAGCCAAGCAGCTTATGACGCGAGCTCAGCTCTTCAGAGCAATGTCCAGGTCAGTCGATTCACCACTTGTTCTGTTAGGGTATGCTATCTGAAGAATCTCTTTTCCGAAGATCTTTATATCTGTACGCCCACTGGGTGTGTCTATTAATCTTTTTGACGAGTGGGGGCACGCTAAGTGCACCCACTGGGTGTAGTCCCCGAGACTACGGTGGACTGCTGGCAGTCGACTGTAGTCTTTATATTGTGTTGCTTTAGCTGAACTTCTTCACTCGGTCTGGTCAGGCCATGTCGAATGGAACTGTACACAGTCAGCTGCGGGCAGTTGAGTTTTTTTTGGTCGAACCAGTGGGGGCACGCTGAGTGCACCCACTAGGTGTAGTCCCCGAGACTACTGTCGAATGTTTTTGATTCGACTGTAGTCTTAGAAACGCCATCATTGTCTCTTGGTTACTCGGAAGCAACTTATCTTGGATGTCTGTCGACTGATTTTTTGCAGAAATCTTGCGAACTTGTGGCTCGCTACACTGAGTTGGAGAACAAACAGATCCAGCTGAACCTTGACTTGAAGCTTGCTCAGGAGAACTTGCAGAAGGCGAGGGACGAAGCAAAAGGTATGGCTGGTGAGCTTTTGTCGACTGTCCTTTCTTTCTGGCCGTTCTCGATGTTGATCTCACTTGCTGTTTCGCAGACAAAATGGAGGAAGCTCTGAAGAAGAAGGATCAAGACCTTGCCGAAGCGCAGAAGGAGGCCCTGAACAAAATGAAGCTTGCTGAAGAAAAACTGGCTTCAGTCGGTACTCTTGAAAAGGAAAACTCCAGGCTGAAAACTGCTCTCGACGCGGCTAATCGAGAGGCCAGCCGTCTGAAGAATGGCAATATAGCTCTGAATGACAAGGCAAGTGAACTGGCGGGGAAGAGGAACGATCTGGAGGCTTATCTCGGTGGACTCGCCAAGAAGCTGTTCGTCATGCTCGAGGGTAATTACCCCGGCCCGACTGACTTGCAGTTACCAAATCTGCATAGAGCCACTGACTTACCCTTGAATTGTGTTTACAGAATTCTGCCAGAACTTCGAAGAGGAGACCAGTCGAGTGGAGACAGACTTGGACCCCATCAATTCTCCAGTGAAGGACGAGGCTGCTATGAACGTGCTCCGACTGGAATCTCGTGTTGCCGGCGTTGTTGACTATCTTGCTCGGTTGAAGGTTGCGATGTCACGGATCGACACGTCGCTCTGGACTAGGACGACGCTTCAGAATGACCTCGAGTCCCTGATGACTCGACTGAATGAAGTCCCAGGTCGAGTGGCGGAATGGAAGAAATCTTCTGCTAGATGTGGCGCTGACGTCGCTCTGTCTCTGGTCTGCGTCCACTGCAAGGAGGCACGAGAAGAAAAGTTGGCCTCCATCCAAGTTGCCAATACGAGGAAGCACAACTTTCAAGACTTCATGGAGACTTTCATTGCTGCTGCCACTCGCATTGCAGACGGGATCGACTTAGACGAGTTCGTCGCACCTTCCAGTCCTCCGCATGAGGAATAAAAACTTTTATGCTTCACTTTAAATTTGCCTCGGAATGCCGAGTGGATTTTGTAACCGTTAAACTCTGTTGAGCTGGAGGCTCGAGTACTTTGATCCGCGGTCTAGAACCTTTGGATCTTATCTGAACTTGATTTATCGTTGAATATCTTCATGAATTATCTGTCGACTGGAACTTGTTCTTCACTCGAAATAACTTTGTATTTGTGGTGCAACTCCGAAGGAGAAGGTAGAAGTCGATTTGCACTTCGTCATCCTTGCAGATTGGGATGTGTTCCGTACTTAGGCGAGCACTGGGCTGTAGCTAAGCCTCCGAGTGGAAGGTATGCTCTCCACTCCGTAGGATTTTAAAAACTTAGGCGAGTACTGGACTGCAACTAAGCCCCCGAGTGGGAGGTCTGCTCTCCACTCGGTAGGATTTTTTCAAACTTAGGCGAGTACTGGACTGCAGCTAAGCCCCCGAGTGGGAGGTCTGCTCTCCACTCGGTAGGATTTTTTCAAACTTAGGCGAGTACTGGACTGCAGCTAAGCCCCCGAGTGGGAGGTCTGCTATCCACTCGGTAGGATTTTTTCGAACTTAGGCGAGTACTGGACTGCAGCTAAGCCCCCGAGTGGGAGGTCTGCTCTCCACTCGGTAGGATTTTTTCAAACTTAGGTGAGTGCTGGACTGCAGCTAAGCCCCCGAGTGGGAGGTTTGCTCTCCACTCGGTAGGATTTTTAAACACTTAGGCGAGCACTGGGCTGCAGCTAAGCCTTCGAGTGGGAGTCTGGCTCACCACTCGGTAGGATTTTTAAACACTTAGGCGAGCACTGGGCTGCAGCTAAGCCTCCGAGTGGGAGTCTGGCTCACCACTCGGTAGGATTTTTAAACACTTAGGCGAGCACTGGGCTGCAGCTAAGCCTCCGAGTGGGAGGTTTGCTCTCCACTCGGTAGGATTTTTAAACACTTAGGCGAGCACTGGGCTGCAGCTAAGCCTCCGAGTGGGAGTCTGGCTCACCACTCGGTAGGATTTTTAAACAATTAGGCGAGCACTGGGCTGCAGCTAAGCCTGCGAGTGGGAGTCTGGCTCACCACTCGGTAGGATTTTTAAACACTTAGGCGAGCACTGAGCTACAGCTAAGCCTCCGAGTGGGAGTCTGGCTCACCACTCGGTAGGATTTTTAAACACTTAGGCGAGCACTGGGCTGCAGCTAAGCCTCCGAGTGGGAGTCTGGCTCGCCACTCGGTAGGATTTTTAAACACTTAGGCGAGCACTGAGCTGCAGCTAAGCCTCCGAGTGGGAGTCTGGCTCGCCACTCGGTAGGATTTTTTTTAAACGCTTAGGCGAGCACTGGGCTGCAGCTAAGCCTCTGAGTGGGAGTCTGGCTCACCACTCGGTAGGATTTTTAAACACTTAGGCGAGCATTGGGCTGCAGCTAAGCCTCCGAGTGGGAGTCTGGCTCACCACTCGGTAGGATTTTTAAACACTTAGGCGAGCACTGGGCTGCAGCTAAGCCTCCGAGTGGGAGTCTGGCTCGCCACTCGGTAGGATTTTTAAACACTTAGGCGAGCACTGAGCTGCAGCTAAGCCTTCGAGTGGGAGTCTGGCTCGCCACTCGATAGGATTTTTTTACAAACTTAGGTGAAACGGATTCGCAGCTAAGCCACCCACTGGGGGATTTCACACGCAAACAAAAGCAACAACAATTATAGGAAAATTTGTAACACTCTTGTCTTTGATAAATAGACTACAGAAGTTTTTCTTATTACATCTCATCCGAGTGAGAATTCAAGTGTGAAAGGGGCGGAGCAGTTCTGCATTCCAAGCTCATGGCTCATCGATCTGGCGATCGACATTGTAAAGGTGATACGCTCCATTGTGGAGGACTCTGGTGACGATGAAGGGACCTTCCCAAGTAGGAGTGAGCTTGTGTGGTTTCTGTTGATCCACTCGGAGGACCAAATCTCCTTCTTGGAAGGCTCGACTCTTCACATTTCTGGCATGGAATCGATGCAAGTCTTGCTGATAAATGGTCGATCGGATCATAGCCATTTCTCTTTCTTCTTCCAGGAGGTCGACTGCGTCTTGCCGGGCTTGTTCTGCTTCATCTTCGGTATAAAGCTCGACTCGGGGTGCATTGTGAAGTAGATTACTCGGCAGGACTGCTTCCGCTCCGTAAACCAGAAAGAACGGAGTTCTTCCAGTTGACCGATTCGGGGTAGTCCTCAATCCCCACAGAACCGACGGAAGCTCGTCGACCCAAGCGCCTGCTGCGTGCTTGAGATCACGCATCAGCTGAGGCTTTAGTCCTTTGAGAATCAGACCATTTGCCCTTTCTGCTTGTCCATTCAACTGGGGGTGGGCGACCGATGCATAGTCGACTCGTGTGCCTTGAGAGGCACAAAAAGCTCTGAACTTGTCTGAATCAAAGTTTGACCCATTGTCGGTGATGATGCTATGCGGGACTCCATATCTGAATGTTAACTCTCTGACGAAACTGATAGCAGTGCAAGAAGATTCTTGATAGGCTTAGCTTCAATCCATTTGGTAAACTTGTCGACTGCCACAAGCACATGTGTGAAACCGCTCCTGCCTGTTCTCAATGGGCCAACCATGTCCAGTCCCCAAACAGCGAAGGGCCAGACGAGTGGAATGGTCTTCAGGGCTGATGCAGGCTTGTGCGACATGTTGGAGTAGAACTGGTACCCTTCACACTTGTCGACTATCTCTTTTGCCATTTCATTCGCTCTTGACCAGTAAAATCCTGCTCGGTATGCTTTAGCCACAATGGTCCGAGAGGACGCATGATGACCACAGGTCCCCGAGTGGATATCATCAAGGATTATCTGACCTTCTTCTGGTGTTATACACTTCTGACCGACTCCAGTCGCGCTTTCTCTATACAACTGTCCCTTTATGACTGTAAAGGCCTTGGATCGACAGACGATCTGTCGAGCCTCTTCTTCGTCCTCCGGGAGTTCCTTTCTCAGGATATACTCGATGTACGGTATCGTCCAGTTAGGGTTGATTGCCAAAACTTCCATGATTAGGTCGACCACTGCCGGAATTTCAACTTCAGTCGGATCTGTGGCACTCTTTGGCTGCGGGGCTTCATCTGTAAAAGGATCTTCTTGGACTAATGGCGAGTGGATGTGTTCCAAAAACACATTGCTGGGGATGGCTTCTCTCTTGGAGCCTATCTTTGCCAAATCATCAACCGCTTGATTTTTCAGTCAGGGGATGTGATGAAGCTCTAACCCCTCGAATTTCTTCTCTAACTTTCTCACTGCATTGCAATAACCAGTCATAGTTGGACTTCTGACGTCCCATTCTTTCATCACCTGATTAACCACCAAATCTGAGTCGCCATAGACCATGAGGCGACGGACGCCGAGTGAAATGGCCATGCGCAAACCATACAAAAGTGCTTCATATTCTGCTTCGTTATTGGAGGAATCGAAGTGAATCTGGAGAACATATCTGAGCTTATCTCCTCGGGGGGAAACCAATACTACCCCAGCACCGAAACCATTCAGCATCTTAGATCCATCGAAGAACATGGTCCAGTGCTCCGAGTGAACTTGAGTCGGAAGTTGCTGTTCGATCCACTCGGCGACGAAATCTGCGATTGCTTGCGACTTGATAGCTTTCTTTGCCTCAAACTTGATATCTAGGGGAAGAAGTTCAATCGCCCATTTGGCCACTCGACCAGTTGCATCTCTGTTGTGCAAAATCTCTGATAGTGGAGCGTCGCTGACGACTGTAATGGAATGATCAGAGAAGTAATGTGCAACCTTCTTCGTGGTCATATAAATCCCATATACAAGCTTCTGGTAATGAGGATATCTTTGCTTTGAAGGAGTCAAAACTTCAGAAACATAATATACTGGGTGCTGAACTTTGAAGGCCTTTCCTTCTTCCCGCTCGACCGTAAGTACTGTACTGACAACTTGTCCTGTGGCTGCAATGTAAATCAGCAAAGGCTCCTTGCTGATTGGGGCAGCAAGCACCGGCTGGGTGGAGAGCAGAGCTTTGAGATCTGTAAACGCTGCATCAGCTTCTGGAGTCCACTCAAACTTGTCGGACTTCTTCATCAGTCGGTAAAGAGGCAATGCCTTTTCATCGAGGCGAGAGATGAATCGACTTAAAGCGGCCAAGCATCCTGTAAGCTTCTGGACGTCATGCACACGCACAGGATGTTTCATCCGGAGTATAGTACCAATTTTTTCAGGATTGGCGTCGATTCCCCGTTCGGAAACGAGAAAACCGAGTAACTTCCCACCTGGAACTCCGAACGTGCACTTTGACGGATTGAGCTTGATATCATACCTCCTGAGGTTGGCAAAGGTTTCAGCAAGGTCAGTCAGCAGGTCAGAACCCTTCCGTGACTTGACCACAATATCATCCATGTATGCCTCCACATTCCGACTGATTTGAGTGAGCAAACACTTATGAATCATCCTCATGAACGTGGCTCCGACATTCTTGAGGCCGAACGGCATGGTGACATAACAGAAGCACCCGAATGGAGTGATGAAAGCTGTTTTGATCTCGTCGGGCCCGTATAGACGGATCTGATGGTACCCGGAATAGGCGTCTAGGAAAGACAAAAGCTCACATCCTGCAGTCGAGTCGACTATCTGGTCGATGCGGGGGAGAGGAAAATGATCTTTCGGGCAGGCCCGATTGATATGCTTGAAATCAATGCACATGCGAAGTGACTTGTCCTTCTTGGGGACCATGACAACATTGGCGAGCCACTCGGAGTGGTAAATTTCTCGGATAAACTCCGCTGCTAAGAGCCAAGCCACCTCCTCGCCAATGGCCTTCCTCTTCTAGACGGCGGACCGTCGAAGATGTTCTTTCACAGGTTTAAATTTTGGGTCGACTCGTAGACGGTGCTCAGCCAGCCCCCTGGGAACTCCAGGCATGTCAGCAGGCTTCCATGCGAAGATGTCCCAGTTCTCACGGAGGAACTGGATGAGCGCTTCTTCCTATTTAGAGTCGACCGTCGTTGAGATGTGAGCCGGAGCAGCGTTTGGATCGGTCGGGTGAATGTGAACTGCCTTCGTTTCACCGGACGACTGAAAAGCTGATTCTGAAGCAGGCTTCTTAGCTCGTAGCAACTCACTCGGATCTGCAGTCTTCTGATACTCTTGCAGCTCGACCACCGCCATCTGAGCGTCAGCAATCTTTGAGCCTCTCTGTAAACACTCTTCTGCTTTCTTCCGATTGCCTGTAATAGTGATCATACCTTTGGGACCAGGCATCTTCAATTGGAGATACACATAACATGGTCGAGCCATGAAGCGTGCATAAGCTGGCCTGCCCAAAATAGCGTGATAAGCACTTTGGAAATCCACAACTTCGAATGTCAACTTTTCCTTGCGGTAATTCTTGGAATCACCGAAAACCACATCAAGAGAAATTTGGCCGAGTGACTCGGCTTTCTTCCCAGGAATGACTCCATGGAAACTCATGTTACTGGTGCTGAGCCTGGACATCGGAATGCCCATCCCTTTCAATGTTTCTGCATACAGTATGTTCAAACCGCTGCCTCCATCCATCAGGACTTTGGTCAGTCGAGTGCCTTCGACAACTGGGTCGACCACCAGAGCTTGCCTCCCAGGGGTGGCAATGTGCGTAGGGTGATCAGACTGGTCAAATGTGATGGCAGTCTGGGACCACTTCAGATAATTGGGTGTTGCCGGAGCAACCATATTTACCTCACGGTTAATAACCTTCAGTCGACTTTTGCTCTCAACATCAGCAAAAATCATCAGGGTGGAATTGACCTGGGGGTACCCATCGTCACTATCTTCCTTGTCCTCAACTTTGTCCGACTCCTTTTCCTTATCTTTGGATTGCTTGCCCTGAAACTGCTGGATCAGAAGCCGACACTGTCGAGTGGTATGCTTTGGGTAAATGAGTTTACCCTCTTCATCTTTCTTGGTGTGGATGTGACACGGTAGATCCAAAACATCATTTCCATCTTGGTCTTTAACTTTCTTGGGGTTCCAAGGTCCTTTGGGGTTTCCCTTAAATTTTCCCTAGGTTACGGCCAGGGCCTCCCCAGGAGCGGCTGACTCGGCTTTCCGCTTCTGTTTCCGACTGGAATTTCCTCCGGTTTCCTGGGCGACTGCTTTATGCTTGCCACTCCGGAGTCGATCCTCATCTTCACCATTAGCGTATTTGGTGGCAATCTCCATCATCCGATTCAGAGACATCTCTCCGGTTCGACCGAACTTCAGATTCAATTCTCTGTACTTAACGCCTTCTTTAAAGGCACAAACTGCTTGATGATCTGGTACATTTTCAACTGTGTGATGCAATGTGATCCACCTCTGGATGTAATCCCTCAGAGTTTCATTCGGTTTCTGCACGCAAGACCGCAATTCCGTAAGGCCTGCAGGTCGCTTGCATGTTCCTTCAAATGTGGTGACAAACACTCGGGAGAGATCCTCCCAAGTGTAAATGCTGCTGGGTGCTAACTGATTCAGCCACGCTCTGGACGAGCCTTCTAACATGAGAGGCAGGTGCTTCATGGCTACCTCATCGTTCCCACCGCCAATCTGGACAGCCACTCGGTAATCTTCGAGCCAAGTATCGGGCTTGGACTCACCGGTGAACTTACTAACTCCAGTCGCCAACCTAAAGTTGGGAGGAATTACAGCGGCTCTTATGGCTCGACTGAAACACTCCGGCCCTGAAACATGTACTCTGCTACTGGTAGGCGCATCTCTGTCGTGGCCTTCTCGGTGAGCTCTATTCCTGTCGACCAAACCTTGAACGAGAATGGATCTTGCATCAAAGCCTGGTTCCCTGGGGTCGACTGGAATTCTCCGCCCAACACTATGAGGGCGTCTGTCCACCTGCTGTCGAGGCACATATGATCCACTCCTCGGGGGAGGGGTTGGCACTCGACGTTGATCATCACGATCGAATCGGTGATCATACTGCTCATTCCTTCTGTACTAATCACGCTGGTCTCCACGTCCCTCACGCCTCGGAGGGATCTTGGGCTGTGAGCCGACTGGACTGTATCCGCTGCAACGGATCGATTGTGGATCCTGTTCCGTGACTGAGAAACAGCGGAATTCTGGTCTCCCGCTGCCCGGAGCAACGCTCTGATTTGCAACAAGCCTCTGCCAGCCTCTGACTGGGAGGGCTGAATCGACTCTGCTATACGGGCCGCAGCCACCAAATTCTGAATCGGAGTACGATATACCTGCGGGGGCGGAAAGTGTTCACGTCGACTGGATTCTGGAGCCCGTTGACGCGCTCGCCCGTCGAGTATTCACTGGAGATTCTCCAGTCGAGTGCGCTCGGCCAAGTTAGCCAAGCGCGCGTCCTCCAAGGCTCGGGCCTCGGGGGTTTCTCCAACGATAGGAGTGTGGAGTGCATCCATGTTCCAGCAGCGAAGTTCCTCCCGCTGCAACGACGTGAGAGGCTCGGGGAGATACTCCTCGTGAGGACGCGACGGGTCGCCCCCATCCATGCCTCCGTCAGCGCGGGGGAAACCGGGAGGACTGTGTGGCCCATCGATCACCAGAACCTCCGCATCTGGGTCACTGCTGTCGCATTCGGATGCGGTCTCTGCGGAGCCAGTCGACAGGTCGAACAGGCCGTAGAGGGATTCGTCGGACTTGATTGCCGCGACTTGTGGGGTGGCCGACTGGCGGGCCACCGCATGCCTCACCCACCTCTGAAGCCTCGACCGACTGGAGCGCTTGCGCCAGCGAGAAACAGGGCGGGGAGATGCCATGGGAGCCGACCGATACTGGGTCGACGGCTGCCGCAGGAGGACACCACGGACGCATGCGCGAAAGTGCGTCGCCCCGCGGATGAGGAGTGCGTCGACGTCGAGTGGAGCCTCCTGAAGCCAAGCGGAGTCGTCGGCGATGAACGTGAGCGCGCCAAGACGGATCTCGCGGCCCTCCACCAAAGCTCCGCTCGAAACCATGATCAAGGAGATCGGAAAAAATCGCAACTTCTCAAACTAGGCGCTAAGACTCCTAGCCCCAAGGTGGGCGCCAACTGTCGTGGTTCTAACTCGGATAGTGATGTAGGGGGTATGTATGGAGAGGCTAGATCTTAGCTATGGAGGAGTTGTAAGCACACAAGGATTACGAGTTCAGGCCCTTCTCGGAGGAAGTAACAGCCCTACGTCTCGGTGCCCGGAGGCGGTCGACTGAATTATGTGTGTATGAATAACAGGGGTGCCAACCCTTGATACTGAGGAGGGGGTGGCTTATATAGAGTTCACCAGGCCCCTCCAGCCCTCAGTAATGCAAGGTTTAAAGTACATTAAAACTGGGGGTTACTGGTAACGCCCCTAATAAAGTGCTATGATGACCATAAAAGCTACTTAATGACCGACCGTTTGCGTGCAGGGTGACTTTAGATCTCCTGGCAGTCGAGTGGTTGGAATTTGGTCGAGTGATTGCTTCGTGGTCGAGTGTCTTGAATCTGTCGAGTGGGATACCTCCAAGTCGATTGAAAGGTGACTTATTCTAGGGATGTCCTTGGGCAGGGTACTTAGGACAGGTCCATGCCCCTATCCTAGGTACATAGCTTCATCATGCGGTGCCCCCCTCCACCATAGTCCACCTCGATAATACTGTAGCGGTGCTTAGGTGAAGCCCTGCATCGGTAGAACATTAACATCGTCACCACGCCGTCGTGCTGACGAAACTCTCCCTCAACACTCGGCTGGATCGAAGTTCGAGGGACGTCATCGGGCTGAATGTGTGCTAAACTCGGAGGTGCTGTGCGTTCGGTACTTGATCGGTCGGATCGTGAAGACGTACGACTACATCAACCGCGTTGTGCTAACACTTCCGCTTTTGGTCTACGAGGGTACGTGGACAACATTCTCCCCTCTTGTTGCTGTGCATCACCATGATCTTGCGTGTGCGTAGGATTTTTTTTGAAATTACTACGTTCCCCAACAGCATCACCCCCGGCGTCGATGGTACACGGTGACATGTTCGTGTGCGAACACACTTTTTGGTGACTCCGCCGGGGACGAACCTTTGAACAGTCTCCAGCCTGTTCTTGCTACGAGGAGAGCGTCATCAAGCGGCTGTAATCTACAACGGTAATATGTATCATCAATCTCCTTACGTAGATGCCAATAGCCATTATGTTGGTTTTTCTAGATCTTCCAATGGACATGTCATGTCGGCTAGCCCTAACGAGCAAAGGCCGACTAGTTATCCCGTTGGAGAAGCTTGGAATTTACATAATCATACCATGCATCTTATGAATCCAAACTTTCATGCATCGGCAACATCTTTCACTATGTCGGTGAACAACACAATTTGTTCGAGTGATCAATATATGACTCTTCATGTATAGGAGGGCGTCTCAAAGTTTTATCCATCGGCAGCCGGCTCGCGATGTGCGGGTCTATCCCAAACATGCCGATGAATGGGGGAATCGGCCATGCTTCTGTTAGCTATTTGGCCGGTTGTCCTCAAACATCATATACTATACCTCGTGAGACTAATTGTTCAGTGGCATATGAAACTAAAAATATTCATGACTCGAATCACCTTCGCAGTTATGGCCGAGTGAATGGAGATTCTGCAGGAGCATATGTGCCTAATATTGCAGGAGATGAGGTGGCTCTAGCTGCATTAAAAAGTTTAGCCCAAAATAAGAAGATCAGTGCTATTTGCCTTAAGCAACACGAAAAGGGATTGGTTCCTGATTATGAGGCAATAAGAGCTAGGGTTTTGAAAGAAGACGAAGTGTTGCCGATTGATCAAATTGACGAGAGAAAATATTCAACAACACTGCATATATCTTCACCTATCATTGCAGCATGGTATACACCCCCTATACAATCACAAAATTTCGGCAACATCAGTTCATCGCTGAAAGATCCTAAAAGTATTGGGGGGCAAGCAGATCCAAGTAGGGCTGAGTCTAAAGAAAAATTTATGGCCCGTGTGGACAAGGTCAAGCCAACTCTCACAGGGAATAGCGTCAATGACTTTAGTACGCCAACTCTTGAGGAATTACCAATAGAATATCGACAAGTTTATGAAGCACGCAAGAAGAGGCGTGAAGAGGAAGATTTTCAAGAATACATCAAGTCCCTTCCTTCATCCAGCAACTATGTTGGTCCTTCTGCGATGTTGAAGCAAGATAAAAAACAAGGTTTGCAAGCAAATCAGCAATAAAGGGTTCACTCGGTTAATATGGTTGATTTGGTTGAAATCGAGTCAAGTATGACTAAGTCGTCTACAGCCGAGTCGAACGATTCCTTTAACGCAAAGACATGGCGGATTCAGTTGAAACCAGATTGAGCACGGAGATGGTTACAACCGAGTGCATAGAGTCCATATCGAGTGCATCATACCACGCGAATGCGTCGAGCCATCCGAGTGCATCACGGGCTAATACCAAGGGCATCATACCGGTTATTGTCGAGTGTACCAAAACAGAAGATGCAAACTTCACCAGGCAAAGGAACGATAAAGATAACAAATTGGCTATGCTCGATTTTTCTGGATGTAAGGGAGCTTACATTCTACCCTATGAGTTTCGTGCTAAAGATATTAATGGGCATAAAAACAAAGTAATATGGCCGAACACAGTTCGGTTAATGATGAACATCAAGAGCCAGAAAGCAAAGTCGAACAATGTTCGGTTAACAAGGAGCGTCCAAGTGACGTGGCACAAGATCCAGAAGAGGAAGTCGAAGCGTTGGAGAGTTATCCAGAGACAGATCGAAATATTGTTCCTCTTGTGGTGACATCACATTCTCCCGGCGTCTTCGAAGAGGTTCGCCTAGCCAACAATTTACTTGTCTTTCGATTCAGTCAAAATTATACTATTGATGCATCTTCTAGTGCAATTCTAATTGATGTTGAAAGACCAGTCGAGATAAGTAATTTGTTTGCTAGGAATAATATTGTCCCTAATTATACCGGTCAACATGTTGTACCATTTGTGGATGCTAATAGTGGCAATCTGTTACAACCAAAGTTGTCACCGTCTTATTAGCTAAGCTTTATTTTCATATGGACAACTTTGATTGCTTCATACCTGGCTAACATTTGGTCTCAGATGAGACATATATTTTGTAACTATTTTGGTTGCAGAAACATAAAGCCGGGGGAAAAGTCCTTCAAGATAGCCGATTCAGGAAAATCAAAAAAGGAGGACAAAAGATGATGCATAGCCGAGTTGGATGATGTTAAGCCAGCACTACTCGGTTTCTTAATTCCAAATCTAGTATCCCAATATCAGCCAAGGGATGAACAATGTCCCGTCAGTTTGGGCATAGGTAATCACATTGTTGGTTCATCGCTGGCTAATCCAATTATCATAGAAGAACACCATATTGAGTCGTCAAGGCAAGAGCGAATGCCCAATTCATTCGAGCAGAAAATTAGAGACTATGATGTGCTTCATAAAGCGACACAATCGGCCGTCGAAGGACGATTAGAAATTGTTGGAGCACAAGCTGATGGTCATCCGCCTAATAGTAATCTTGACAGCGATCATGTGTTGACTCGGCTGCAGGCCGGTTCATTCCAAAACGGACGGGTCCATGCTAAAGATGATGGGGCCAATTCATCGCGTAGAGAAATTATTCAAGCTGACAATCCTGAAGATAAATGTTCCATCAAGGCTACAACACGGAGACTTACCATTGGGGGGCAACTAGAAAATCCGAAGGCTGATGTAGGTAATGGAGCCGGCAAAAAAGGACCCGGCAATAGAGCTGGCAACCAAGGACCCGACAAAGACAACAAGGGCAGTGGTGAACACAAGAGGAAGAAGCCAAAAGTTTCCTTCACTCAATTATTGGAGAAATATCAGAAGATGAATGAGGAAAAAAGTGCTTACCGACCTACTCAGGCAGAAGCATCGAGGTCACCCCAAGACGTAAATCTGATGACCCGGATTGGCAAAAGAAGAAGCTAAACACCCCGACTTCACAAGCTTCTTTTGGGATGGTAATGCCAAAGTCATCCACGCCTTCCCATGCCGGCTTATATTCATATCAACCATGGGACGGGTATAGTTCGCAAGCACACCATCAGTCTTATGCTAAATCACCTCGCCAAGTTTATGCAGCTCCAAGAGAATGAGGCTGGCAACCATATGTCAAAGACCGACTCAATCATGTGTCGGCCAGGAGCTCATGGAGGAGGAAGGAGGTGGTCAAGCAGGTCTACCAAGTAAAAAGAGATGGACGCAAGGATGCTATTTCAAAACCGACTCTAAGTAACCAAAGGCCAGCTAAATTAATGTTGGCTATGAAGGGAAAGAAAGTGAAGCAATTAACTTTCAAGGACCGAGTCGTCGAGTCTGGACAGGTCGAGCGGGAAGTGCCCAAAGTTATGAAAGAACTGCCAGAGTATAAAATAAGATCAAAGCCGGGATGCCCACTCGGATTATCACATTTGCAAGTATGGCACCTGAAGCGGCTAAGAGCTCAAGAGTTGAAGAAGTGTAACATGGCGTGGGTCCCCAAGCAAAACTCTCAGGTCAAGAAGGATGCACCAGCTTCTGTTGCAAAACGGGCAGGGGTAAAGGAGGACAAGCAAAATGCACAGGCGAACCCGACAATTTTCATCTCACTATAGGAGACTCCATACGGTGCATCATCCATGTTCTTCAACTATACCATCAAAGCCGATGCTCTGTAATTTATCCCCAGCCGAAACATTTGATTTATTTCGGTTATTCACACTTTGGTGGACGGGTTCTCCGGGTCCTTTAAGATGAGGACGCACGGCCGATATTTCCATATTGCCCTGAGAGTGCATCGTGTTGGCAAAGCTGGCATCTGGCTGATGGCGTTCTTCACGGTTTATCTCATACCTAAAAGCCGATGCTCAGTTTTACCAATACTTGTGAGGACATCTTGACTATTGAGTCGGCCACTAGCAATGATCTAGTGCACCGGGTGGCCAGCTAGAAGAAACATATTTTCCTTATTTGCAGAATCCAAGTTGAGAGATCAGGCAGGTTGCACCACGGGAGATATCCATGGAGGCGCTTGTGTTATCAAGACAACAAATATATGAAAAGGCCCTACCCAGGTGATAGCTAGTCTGAGCATCTGGACGATATGAGATTATCGGCCTAAGCATATAAATAGCCGATGGAGTGGTGACATCGTCCTTAGAGCAAGCTATGTGCAATTATTTTTCGGCACACAAGCTTTGCCGAAAAACAGGGGGCATGTGTTGACACCCGATTTTGGCACGGTCAATAACTTATTTAAGATGGCCTCAAATGAAGAAGTGATCTACATTAAGGAGTTCCGTATTGTTGATATGAAGATCTTTGAAGTTTGGGCCATCGCCGTCCGATTTCATCTCAAAGGCCGAAACTATGCTCAAAGTACCAAGATCTTATATTCAGAGTACAGTTTGGCCGATTAAGCCTCCAAGACGACCTCATATGAAAAAATGATCTACACGAATTGTCTTCGTCTCGTCGAACCGATCGATTTTGATATAAAAATTGTCCCAATCCAAGTTCGTATGAAAAAGTTAGAGGCAACACTTCGCGGACCAGTCCCGAGTGAAAAAGTGACGCGAGGGACCAGACACCCACCTAGGTGGTGTCTGATGGGTCGCGTGGGTTATTCGGCCTTTGCCGGCTGAATGAAGCTTGCCGGGATGGAGACCTTGCCGGCATGGAAAGCTTGCCGGGGTGAAGACCTTGCCGGCGTGGAAGCTTGCCGGGGTAGAAACCTTGCCGGAGTGGAAACCTTGCCGGGGTGGAGACTGTAAAAGTTAATCCGACCAGAAGTTGGAGATGGGCTCGGAAGGTTATTCAGATGGCCTCGTATGGAAAAGTGTTATACACGTAAGTTGTATGTATCGTCGAAATGGTCAACTTTGCTTTTGGAGTCATTATCATCGGAGATAGTACACGACCTACAGAATTGTTACAAGACTCGAACAGTTCAGAAAACTGCATAATTGAATCCGACACACATTTAAAGATAGGCCCTGAAAGATATAAAGATGGCCATAAAAGGAGAAGTGGCCCGCATTGTCTTATGAAGATCGTCAAGGCGGACAAGTTTGATGTTGAACTCGACTCTATCCGAGTTAGTATGTGATTTCTACGGCTCACGCAAGAAGCAGGACAGAAATATAGGACAGACTCGGGATGAATCCGAGTTGGACTGAAACTGGAATTGTAGGACGTGAATTGATGTAATTTTCTTGTAAGGAAAGCCTAGATGAATCCTTTGCTTGTACGGGAAGTTCAGCCGCCTCTTATATATGTTGGGGGTGACGGCCGATTAAAACAACACACAATCGAATAAATCAATCTACTACTTTTTCGTGTTTATCTACTTTTTATCTCTCCCTTGTATTTCTTCTCGTTCTTCGCTAGTTCTTCATGCCAGAGGGCTGCGGATCCACGAGGCTCTAGGGGCGAGCGAACTGACTTGGAGCAGCCCATAGTCGCAACGAGCCCTGACGGGGTCCCTCCCGGGCAAGCGGGGCTTCGGGTCTACAAAAGCATCCGCCGGCTGTCCTATGTATCGCGCTGCCGGTCAGATCTCCTTCGACGCGAGCTGCGGTGCATCACCCCTGGCGTCGAGGATACACGGTGACGTGTTCGTGTACGAACAAGTGGTTTGCTTTTTTGTAAATTAAAAAATACGAGGGGTTTTCGTGCAAAAATGAATCACAACGGTCCTTTTTTGTGAATAGAAAATACAAGGGTGTTCTGTGCAAAAATGCATATGCAGTGACAGACGGGTGGGGCCTATACACGGATGCGCCCGCAAAGGTATTTTGTGACTGTATGTGCACTCTTGAGTCAAGTTATGTGACTACAATTCCGTATTTTTAAAGTTCTAGCACCAAACTGAATATCAAGCGCATGTTTTATGACTACCCGTGATATTACCTCTAGTTCACATAGCGTACATAGTTCATCTCATAGCATAGATAGATAAAGAAACTAGTCCAACATGATAAACACTATGGTGCAACTAGAACCTACTCCGATTCGTCCTCATCATCATTCTTGCTGGTGCCGTCTGAGGTATCGAGCCACGTGTCACTAGTGCAGAATCGGGCTATAGTCCTGGTTCGTAAGGCCCTTTAGTGAACCGGCACTAAAGGGTGGGGACTAAAGCCCCCCCCCTTTAGTCCTGGTTGAACACGAACTGGGACCAAAGGCCCACCACGTGGCATGAGCACGCGCCGGGGGGCTGGGGGCTTTTAGTCCCGGTTGGTTACATCAACCGGGACTAAAAGGTTTAGGGGTTTTGGGTTTATGGTTTATTTTTCCTTTAATTTTTTATTTTCCATTTAATTATTTTTTATTTGCTGGTATTTTACGGTACTACATATTTTACATGTTATGCATATATATATATATATATATAAATAGAATTTCTCGTAGAATCAATCATATATATATCATCGAATGTCTCGCACGACCATTCACACATACACATGTATATACAATTTCTCCTACAATCTGCAGATCATTACTGGAGGCATTACAACTTGTAGTATTATTCTCCTTTGGGATCTATGACATGGTCGAGCAAAAATCCAGCTATTTCCTCTTGGATTGCTCGTACGCGATTCACTGGTAGGAGTTTATGCCGCATCTCCTTCATATTTAAAGAAAGAGATCAATATGCATGTATTAGTTGTGTGTGTATATATATATATTAGATAATGATGTAAAAATTATGAATAATGTTCTGGCAAACGTACCCATTGGTCTATATCAGTTCTGGTCCTTTTGGACATCATCATATGAGTGTTCTCACAAACGTAGTATGCACATAAATCAGTCCTCGGCGTCTGCTCCAGGGCCTTTACGAGAATAGAATTCAATCAGATAATAATTAATCAAGCATGATAATGATATTGAAACTTGAATTAAAGATATGGTAGCTAGCTGGTACTAGTTACTTAATTAATTACCTTGGGTCGACCCCATTTCAGCTCTTTTTTCCATGCGCCATCAACCTGTTTGATAAACTTTTCCCAAGCCTTGCATGCTGGCAAAGAAAATGAATAAATGAGTTATTAATTAGTTGATATCAGGAAATGATGAACTAAAGAGGCCGACATATAGTTCGACAATGATTGAAATTACCTGTAGACCATCCCCCTCACGATTGAGTAGTCATTAACGTCTTTAAGTAGTGAGTCCAGTACTCGAACTTTTCCCTCATCAACTTCAATGATTAACAAGATCCAGTGGAATCTGCATGTGCACACGTTTGCATGTATAATTAAGCGGGCATGTGCATAAATCATCAACTACCCTAAACCCTATACACTTATTAACATATACTGTCGGCGTTCTAGGAACGGGGGTCCCCAGACTTGCCTGCCTGCGGCCTGCGGCGTGGCTCAAAAGGGGGCCCAGCACGGCCCATCTTCATCAACACAAGACTCAAGACCCTCGCAAGGGGCCAAGCCTCGCGGGGCGGACGGCACGGACCTTCCTCAGGCACGGCCTCGTCAGGCTGGCTCGCGAGGAGGCGGAGAGTTCAAGGCGGGGTACCTCGCGAGGTGCCCGTGACGCAAGCCATGACGACACAGGGCGCCAGGCGGGTGCCAGCCCGCGCAGCATCCTCCTTTCCTCTTTGGTGCAAAGGGGGCAAGCGCAGCCGCGGAGTACCGAGGCATCAGGCAAAGGTTGCCATTTCGGTGCAACGAGACCAAGACTAGGAGGACTACGAGACGGAGGTCACCGTGGAGCCCAAGATGGCGTCATCACCAAAGCTTTGCGCAGGCGAAGACTGCTTTTGTCAGGATAGTTGATACTTGCTGTCCCCCTTCAAATTAGCCCGCCATTGTTGGCTCCCTTCCCGCTCGATATTTGGGAAGAGGACCAGGGCCTCTATAAATAGGACTAGCCACCCCCAGGGTAGAGAGAGGAAGAACCAGCCACGCACATAGCAAGGGCCGGCAAGTAAGGGTAAGGCAGTGAGTGAGAGAGAGAGAGAAAGAGAAAGGTGGCTGAACTCCTCCCATCAGTTCATCGCCCCATCCAAGAACAGACCCTCGCGAGGCTGTTCTTCCTTGTATTGTTCATCATCATCAGCCCCAAGAGGCAATCCACCCACCACACACTGGAGTAGGGTATTACACCACAACGGTGGCCCGAACCAGTATAAACCTTGTGTCTCTTGTGCAGTTCTTTCAGTAGTCTAGATCTTTGCGAGACGGAGAGGTAGAAGACGTGATCTCTGTGTGCACCCCAGTGTTCGAACCTTAAGGGTCTGCTGGAACCTGGAATCCGACATTTGGCGCGCCAGGTAGGGGTGCGCCAGGTAGGGGTGCGCCGGAATTCGTCTTCCACCGCCCCGTTCTCCTCCTACCGTCGCATCTATGTCCGACGCTCGTCGGGCCCGCGCCGAGCGCCAGGCCGCCATCGCTTCCCGCGTCGCCCAGACGGCGCCCGTCGGCGGACGTCCTCGTCGTTCCCCGTCGCCCGCCATCAACGCCGCCACCGGTCCGGCGGGGGGCGAGCAGCAAGCGTCGTCTCAGCATCCATCCGTGCGGCAAGACGGCCGCACCGCTACTCCATCGCTCACACCAGCTGTTTCTTCGTCCTGCGCGCTCCGCGCACCCTTGGAGGCTCGAGCTGCGCTCATCGTGGCAAACGAGCTCCTGCACTACCGTCCTGTCGACGATGTCTACGAAGAGTGGCTCGACCGCATCGCCGAGCTTGTCCGCGCCGCGGGGGGCTCTCCCGCGCCGTCCGTTCCGCCGCGCCGCACCCCGCCCCGCGCAGGCAACGAAGCTCCGGGGGCGTACCAGCCACCTCCTCTCCAAGAAGACGCCATGGCTCCAAGGCGCGTGGCCCCTGGGCGGAACCCGCTCCGTCAGGTGCCAGCACAGCAAGAACGGAGCTGCCAAGAAGTCCCTCGCCCACAAGGAGCTGCCCAGGCGCTCCCTGCTCTGGCACGCCGCGACCCTGCTCCGGCTCCGGCACGCCAAGACCCCGCGCTGCTCCTAGCTGCAGCGCGTGGGGACCCTCAAGACCGAGCTCTCCACCAGCCGAAGCCTTTCGTGGCCACCGCAGGCTACCGTGCCTACACCACCGAGCTGCGTAGCGTCGCGTGGCCCAGCAAGTTCAAGCCAGACCTGCCTCCTCATTACGATGGCACGACTGACCCTGCCGAGTTCCTCCAGCTCTATGAGCTGGGCATCAAAGCTGCCAGCGGGGACGAGAAGGTCATGTCAAACTGGTTTCCCATGACGCTCAAGGAAGGAGCTCGCACCTGGCTCCTGAATCTGGCTCCAGGCACGATCTCTTCCTGGGACCAGATGCGCACCCGCTTCATCGCCAACTTCCAAGGTACTCGCGACCGGCCACCCGCCGTGAGCGACATGCGCCGCATCAAGCAACAACCTGGAGAGACCCTGCAAAAGTACATCCAGCGCTTCAACAACGCGCGCCTCAAGATCCCCAAGGTGTCTGAGGAGGCCATCATCTCGGCCTTCTCCGATGGTGTGCGCGACGTCAAGATGAAGGAGGAGCTGGCGATGCATGAAGACCTGTGCACCTCCCTGGAGCTGTTCAACTTGGCGACCAAGTGCGCCAGGGCTGAGGAGGGATGCCTCTCCCTCCTCGAGCTGCCTGCCGCAGACCCATAAGAGAAGAAGCCCAAGGCCAAGGACGTGAAGCGCAAGGGGGCTACCGTGCTCGCGGCAGAACCAGACACCAAGCGGGGCAAAGATCTGCCTGAGTCCTCCCGGGGCGGTCGGTACTGTGTGTACCACGACCTCCACACCCACAACACCAACGAATGCCAAGAACTCCGCGCCGTGCGAGAAGGAAGGATCGGCCACCATCCCGAACGTGCCGATCGGGGCTACGGCCGAGGAGGAGGAAGAAACGCAGGACGCTGGGAAGACCGCGACCTGCGCCAAGGGTGGCGCAATCAACCTCGCGAGGATCGCTGGCGAGACCTGCCTCGCGAGGGGGACTGGAGGGATCAGCCTCGTGAGGATCGCCCACAGGGCCATGCAGGCCTCCCAACACTGTCGCCTCAGCCAAGGAGAAACGAGGACCGCCATCAAGACGAAGGGGCTGGGGGCTTCCAGGAGCCACGCGCCATCGCCTGCATCCTGGGCGGAGCTCAAGCCCCAGCCTCCCAACGCATCTTCAAGCAGTTTGCCCGCGAAGTGAATGTAGTCCTCCACAGGCTTGAAGCAACGCGCCCTCTCAGGTGGTCGGCATGCGCCATCACATTCAGCTCAGCGGGTCAACTCAAGTGTGCGGCCACAGCCGGAGTCCTCCCGATGCTTTGCTCCCCAGTCATCAGCAATGTACTGGTCACCAGGACCCTCATCGATGGTGGGGCAGGGCTCAACGTCCTGTCCGTGGAAACGTTCAACAATCTCCAAGTGCCCTACGACCAGCTTCAGCCAACCAAGCCCTTCTCCGGAGTCATCGATGGCTCCACGGTCCCGATTGGGCAGGTCCGCCTCCCTGTGACCTTCGGGGCATGCGACAACTACCGCACCGAGCTCATCGACTTCGACGTCGCCCACATCTGCCTGCCGTACAACACCATCCTCGGGTACCCAGCGCTGGCCAAGTTCATGGCCGTGACTCACCATGGCTACAACGTCCTCAAGATGCCAGGAAGTGGCGGAGTCATCACGGTGCCCTGTGAAGAGAAGGATGCAGTGTGTTCCCTGGAGCAAGCCTTTCAGGCCGCATCACTGGAAGACCCGGATCGCGGAAGCAGGAGGCATCCCGAGACCGCCCCCAAGAAGAAGAGGACATTGTCCGGACCGGCCCCTCGGGAGGCGGGCCCCTCAGGGACCGCATCTGCCCAGGGGGAACCTCCTTCCATCGCATAGGAAAGCGCGCCCGGTGCCCTCCTCAGGCAGGGCTCGGGGGCTCTCCCCTGGAGGGCCACCGACCTGGCGAGGGTCACGAGGGAGGCGCTTGGGCACCACATGGAGGCGTGTTTCGAAGCACGTTTCCCTCAAGAAGGAGCAAGGCAAGGAAGGTCAGACCCGCAGGAGTTCGTTGACAAGGCCATTCAAGAACTACAGGAATCAAGAATCATGAGAGGTTGCCACCGTCTACCGGCTGTGGCTCCCCATCCAAGCGAGGATGGTAGGCTGCGCGTCTGCATCGACATACCAGGGCTCAACCAAGCCGCCACGATGGGGCGCCTCTGGCCCTCGCGAGTGGGGCGCTGCGGGGGCCTGCCCCACAGCTACGTTCGCATGCCTTACGGCTTGCCGAGCGCAGTTGCAATGTGCCAGCGCCTCATGAGGGGCATCATGGAGGCTCAAGAAGACAAGCGTTCCGCAGCCTTGGCAGAGATGGAGATGATTCGCGAAGAGCTACCAGTGCCTCTGGAGCCTCCCAAGGCCCCTGGGCCTGGGGGCTCGTGAGGATCGGCTCCCGCAGCCCGCCGAGTCTGCTACACCAACACCCCCTCACCCTCGACACCCTCAGGTGACATCTTACAAGTTTCATTTCCAGCTGGGAGCACCCTCCTAGGGCTGCATCGTTCCCAGGCCGCGTGGGTCCGTCCCTGCGGTATGTATCCCTTTTATTTCGTGTCGTTAGCTTGCTTTGTCGGGGGCGCCCCTCGAGCTGCATCATCCCCAAGTCGCTCGGGCCCGACCCAGCGATGTCTACCTTCTTAGCATCTATTTGAATGAATCCCCTCCTTCGCGGCTAACGTGTCTGATCTAGTTGCCTGCTCAACTGACGCCAACTGACGGAATTGCTCCCACAACGGCACGACGCTTGAGCATGGGTCCGTCCCTACAACGCCGACAAACCTGAATGGCTGAGCTCTGGCCGCGGCAGCCCCGCATGGCGCCACCTCGTCAAGCCTCCAGTGCCTCACCTCCCCTCGGAAGCAACTAACGGCAGACTGATAGTTGTCATGGCAACCTTTTCATCCTTCTATGATGAGTTTACAGGATCCCCTAAGGGAGTTGCGCCAGGAAAGGACCTCACGACGTTCCTTTCAGTCTCGACCGCGCGAACCGCTTGCACGTTAAAGGGGGGGGGGTGCCTGAGCATCGCGACTCAGGGCTCCTACTGGCTCTCCAGCCCTCACCCTCTGGCCTTGACCACAGCACCGCGACCTGGCATACCAGCGACGGCTGAGACTAGATCGAGGGCCGGGACCCGAGGACGTAGAGCATAAAGGGGAGCAAAGGCGGGGGAGAAGGGGCACGCGAGGACCTGCCGAGCGATTCCGCTCCTGCCGATGCGCGGACCCGATGACACACCAGGAGTAATCCCCGACTCTCGAGATAAGTCACCACCCGAAAGCACCAGCTATCATAGCACTACCCCCACACCTCATGCAATTCCGTGTCAGCGACGCCGCTCTCCTTTCTCACCGAGCGACGGCTGCTTGGGCGCCAAAGGGGACCTCCTGAGCATCGTGACTCAGGGGCTCTTACCGGACCCCAGGTCACTCACCTCCTGGCCTTGACCACGGCATCGCGACCTGGCATACCAGCGACGGCTGACGCCGCCTTGGGACTGGGACCTGTCGGCGCAGAGCACCAAGCCCTCACAAGGTTCGAAAGGGAGAACTGAGCTAAGACGGAATCAGCAACTCGCACAGCTCTATAGCAAGGGTTATGTATTAACAAACATGATTACAGGCACCTTACAAGCCCCCATGGGGCGCATTTTGATTCCTCGCAGGGAACGGATCCTAAGGGATGCTAACTAAGCGCGCTCCTGCAAAAGATGCCATCATCAACAGTGGGCCATCAAGCGCCGGCGCCAACCCCATCCAAATCAGAGTCGGCGACGGCCAGACAAGCCCGCCCTGCTCCAGGAGCGGCGCCGGCTCGGGGGCTCGTAGCTGTCGTCACTCGTCTCCGGAGTCACGAAGATCTCGCCGGAGTCGCTGGGTCCCCCGGCGCCACCGTCGCCTGCAGAGCCGCCAAGGGAGCGGTCGGCGGGCCTAGCCTTCACCATGGCGAGGTCTTGGCCACCTCTCCCGGGGCAACACTCCAGCCGGCGCCCATCCGCGTCAAAGACCTTGAAGAACATCACCGAAGCGCCATCATACTCCAGGTGGACCGCGAAGACGCCCCTTACCCTGCAAACCCGGGTGATCTCTCTCCAGCCACGAGTCATGTAGACCTCATTCGGGGCAGCGCCCGCGACCTCTGCCTCGGTCGCGAGGGCGCTGCAGTCGGCGTGCTGCAGCCAGAGCTCCAGGGGCTCCCCCGGCGGGATGATGGAGGCGATGAAGGGAGGCAGACAGATCCAAGACTGGAGAGGAATGGCGACATGGAGCACGAACTCTTGGGAGGAGCCTCGGCATGGACCCCAGGAGGAACAACCCACACCTTCGCGACCCGTCGGCGCCGACGACGGCGCTGACCACGGGGATCGGCATCGACCCCTTCGAGGCCCTCAACGTGGGCATACAAGGGAAGCGGGAACCCCGGTGGAGCCCGCTCGCACCAAGGCCTCGGCACCACCTGACGGTCCTCCTCGTCCCGGCCGTAGAGGGCGAGCCGTTTCTTCGGCGGGAGCGGGTCTGGTCCCTCTCGAGGAGCCTTTCCCTTCTCCGCTGCAGAGAACCGGCGAATCGGAGCCATCGCGGCAAGACGGAGCAAGGATCGGGAAGAAGGAGAAGCAAGGAGGGATGGACTGGAAGGGCACGCCCAGTTCCGTACTTATAGCCGGCGAAGGCCAACCGCCGGCCTCCATGATCACAGGTAATCATGACACGATTTGCATGCAGGGACTTGTCCAACTCGCGCGATCACCAAGGCGATGTGGGGAAGTGGAGACACCCACGTCCAATCAACCGCCACGCGGCGCCCAAGGCCGCAGGCTGTTAGGGCCCACGGCGCTTCGCCCTTGCCCTTTCGCTTCTCAGCACGGTCAAGTCTGGGCGCGCCTTGGGCCCGGGGGCTACTGTCGGCGTTCTGGGAACGGGGGTCCCCAGACTTGCCTGCCTGCGGCCTGCGGCGTGGCTCAAAAGGGGGCCCAGCACGACCCATCTTCATCAACACAAGACTCAAGACCCTCGCAAGGGGCCAAGCCTCACGGGGCGGACGACACGGACCTTCCTCAGGCACGGCCTCGTCAGGCTGGCTCGCGAGGAGGCGGAGAGTTCAAGGCGGGGTACCTCGCGAGGTGCCCGTGACGCAAGCCATGACGACTCAGGGCGCCAGGCGGGTGCCAGCCCGCGCAGCGTCCTCCTTTCCTCTTTGGTGCAAAGGGGGCAAGCGCAGCCGCAGAGTACCGAGGCATCAGGCAAAGGTTGCCATTTCGGTGCAACGAGACCAAGACCAGGAGGACTACGAGACGGAGGTCACCGTGGAGCCTAAGACGACGTCATCACCAGAGCTTTGCAAAGGCGAAGACTGCTTTTGTCAGGATAGTTGATACTTGCTGTCCCCCTTCAAATTAGCCTGCCATTGTTGGCTCCCTTCCCGCTCGATATTTGGGAAGAGGACCAGGGCCTCTATAAATAGGACTAGCCACCCCCAGGGTAGAGAGAGGAAGAACCAGCCACCCACATAGCAAGGGCCGGCAAGTAAGGGTAAGGCAGTGAGTGAGAGTGAGAGAGAGAGAGAAAGAGAAAGGTGGCTGAACTCCTCCCATCAGTTCATCGCCCCATCCAAGAACAGACCCTCGTGAGGCTGTTCTTCCTTGTATTGTTCATCATCATCAGCCCCAAGAGGCAATCCACCCACCACACACTAGAGTAGGGTATTACACCACAACGGTGGCCCGAACCAGTATAAACCTTGTGTCTCTTGTGCAGTTCTTTCAGTAGTCTAGATCTTTGCGAGACGGAGAGGTAGAAGACATGATCTCCGCGCGCCCCCCAGTTTTCGAACCTTAAGGGTCTGCCGGAACCCGGAATCCGACATATACTCCCTCCGTTCCTAAATATTTGTCTTTTTGAGATTTCAAATGGACTACCACATACGGATGTATATAGACATATTTTAGAGTGTAGATTCACTCATTTTGCTCCGTATGTAGTCACTTGTTGAAATCTCTAGAAAGACAAATATTTAGGAACGAAGGGAGTAGCTAGTAAGGAAAAACATAATTTGTAGTACAAGACAGTGTGACTCACCTGAAGTTGTAAGGAAGTAGTATTTCTGGACATGTATTTAGGTGCTTCAAGAACTCTAGCAAGCTTTTCTCTGTGTCTTTTCGATCCCATTCACATGTCCATGTCTCTTCATTAATGGTATTTGGGTCAATGAACCCAATGCCATAGCGTCCAGTTTTTTATTTCATACATCTTCATTCTGCATAATACCATAGGAAAGAATATAGTGAGGATAATTACAGGTAATGATCAACGAGCGCTATAGCTAGCTAGAGACTTAATTAAATTACAAAAAGAAATCACTTACAGATAATAGCAACTGACGATCGATTTGTCGACTGTGTCTTGATTGAATAACCAAAACAGTTCTGTAAACTCAACATATAGAGCATTTTCATGGTAGTAATGCTCTGGCTTGACTCTCACCATGAGGGACTCTCGATCGGTAGTCTTGGTTTCTTTCATGTACCATTCATGCAATTCATACATTTCTCGTTGATAGACTCTTGATCTCCTTAGGCTTGACCATAGGTTGGCTGCGGGCATATTTCCGTTTTAGTTCCTCCTCTTTAAACTTTTCCATGGGCTCAATCTCTAGGAGTTGATAAACAGTGACACCGACCTCTTCAGCCATCCTTCTAAGATCGTCGGTTATTACCAGCTGATCGGCGCCAGTACTCACATGTGTTGGTACAATGAGCAGGGGATCGATTGCACCGCCTGTTCTCCCAGCTGGGGAACAATTTTCCCACTTTTTTTGGCAGCTGCTTGGCTAGAGCTCGAGCTCGACTCCTTTTTTTGTGCTTGACATGACTTCTTGATTTGACGCTCATAGTCTGAGTCCCTATGCTTGGGAGCCGGTGGTTCAACCATACGAATAAAGTGGTCAATGACATGCTTAGGTACTTTCTCCTTTGCCGACGGGGGCGGTTTCGATCCAAAACGGGCCTTTGATTGGGCCCTCACTTCGGCTTCGTTTTCCTCTTCGGTCAGGTCGTAAGGCAACCTCGGAAGAGGCATGAGGCTTGGACCAAATTTGTATTTCTTGCCTCTTGTACTTGTACCACTAGCCTCCGTAGCTGCGGTGCCTCTCTTCCGCTGTTGCTTAGGCAGCGGAGCCCGCCGAGGCGGCGGAGATGGCTGACGTGGTGCCTGATTTGGAGGAGGAGGACTGGGCTGACACGGTGTCAGACTTGGAGGAGGGGGAGTGGGCTGACACGGTGCCGGACTTGGAGAAGGAGGAGTGGGCTGACGCGCTGGCGGACTTGGAGGAGCAAGACACTGCTGATGCGGTGGCTGACTTGGAGGAGTGGGAGTCTGCTGACGTGGTGGCAGACTTGGAGGAGGAGCCAGCTGACGCGGTGTCGGTGGCCTTGGAAAGACGATGCAATCCTTTCTCCACAGAATGATACGATGTATGGCCTCTCCCAGTGTGTGCTCGTCGTCACCTCCAAAATGTCAAGCTCTGGCCCGAATATTGTGCCATGACTTCATCAACCGTGACACGAGCATAGCCAGCTGGAATAAGATTGCAATGGAAGGTTGCTTCAAGGGGATTTGTATAAGCAATGCCATCTGCCACCTTCATGGATATGTTCTTCATTTTAAAGTGTAGCTCACAATTAGTGTTATCCATGATGTCATCCACAGGGTATCTATCTAGCAGTGCCTCATCGCCCGGAGCGGAACCCACGCTGCTTCTCGGCATGGATGGGATGATGCTATCCAATGCTAGATCCGCTAGCTGCTGCCGCTGCTGAGACCCCTTTCCTGGCTAAGTGAGTCGATCTGCTGCTGCTGCCACTAGAAAGTGAGTGCCAACTTTGCGTGCCTTGATTCTAGGCCTTGAAGGCGGTCCGCTTCCTGCTTCCTCTGCTCCTCCTCCAGATTCCTCTTATTCTCCTCCTGCATCTTCTTTCTCGCATGGCTTCGGTAGTCAGCGTTCCAGTCCGCAAACCCCTCAAACCACGGAACAACGCCTTTGCCTCATGTTCTTCCTGGGTGTTCAGGATTTGCCAGGGCGCGCGTAAGCTCATCGTTCTCTCTGTTGGGCGTGAACACCCCCGTTTGAGCCTCTTCTATTGCAACAAGTATACTGAGGTTGGCTTCTTTAAGACTTTCCCGCTCCAAAACCTTGCCTGTCTTTGGGTCCAACGTCCCCCCATGCACATAGAACCAAGTCCTAGACCTGGGGGGCTAGCTCAATGTAACAGGAGTGACCCCTACATCCACCATCTGTTGCTCAACGAGATCCCACTTAGGCCGGGCCACCTCGTAGCCACCTGGCCCCAACTTATGGTGCCACTGCTTTTTCACGGCATTGATATTTTTTTATTCTTGACTGTTCTTGAGCTACTTCCGATTCCTTGAATTTCACAAAAGCGTCCCAGTGATCTCTTGCCTTCTCCAGTGTTCCCTTGAATTCTGGAGTCTTCTTTCCTCCATCGACGTACGCGGTGTTGGGGAACGTAGCATGCAATTTCAAAAAATTTCCTATGCTCACGCAAGATCTATCTAGGAGATGCATAGCAACGAGAGGGGGAGAGTGTGTCCACGTACCCTCGTAGACCGAAAGCGGAAGCGTTTGATAACGCGGTTGATGTAGTCGAACTTCTTCTCGTTCCGACCGATCAAGCACCGAATGTAGGGCACCTCCGAGTTCTGCACACGTTTAGCTCAATGATGTCCCTCGAACTCTTTATCCAGCAAAGTGTTGAGGAGAGTTCCGTCAGCACGATGGCGTGGTGACGATGATGGTGAAGTGATCCGTGCAAGGCTTCGCCTAAGCACCACGTGAATATGACCGGAGGCATAAACCGTGGAGCGGGGGTGCCGCACACGGCTAACAATGTTTGTTGTGTGTTCTAGCGGTGCCCCCCACATATATATAGGTTGGAGGGGAGGAGAGGCAGCGAAGGGGGTACCCCAAGTAGGAGGAATCCTACTTGGGGTCTTCCCAATTCAGCCTCCCCCCTTTCCTATTCCTATTCGGAGTAGGAAGGGAAGAGGGGGAAGGGGGAATCCTATTCCCTTTTTTCTTTCCTTCTTCCGCTTTCCTTCTCCAATTTGGCCAGCCCATATGGGGGGTGCACCAGCCCCTTTGTGGCTGGTGTGTTTCCCCTCTTGGCCCATTAGGACCATATAGCTTGCCGGGGGTTGCCCGGAACCCCTTCCGGTGACCCAATACGTACCCGGTACCCCCAGAACACTTATGGTGTCCGAATACTATCGTCCTATATATGAATCTTTACCTCTTGACCATTTCAAGACTCCTCGTCATGTCCGTGATCTCATCCAGGACTCCGAACAACATTCGGTCACCAAATCACATAACTCATATAATACAAAATCGTCATCGAACGTTAAGCGTGCGGACCCTGCGGGTTCGAGAACTATGTAGACATGACCGAGACACCTCTCCGGTCAATAACCAACATCGGAACCTGGATGCTCATATTGGTTCCTACATATTCTACGGAGATCTTTATCGGTCAAACCGTAATGACAACATACATTATTCCCCTTGTCATCGGTATGTTACTTGCCCGAGATTCAATTGTTGGTATCTTCATACCTAGTTCAATCTCGTTACCGGCAAGTCTCTTTACTCGTTCCATAATGCATCCTCCTGCAACTAACTCATTAGTCACATTGCTTGCAAGGCTTATTATGATGTGCATTACCGAGAGGGCCCAGAGATACTTCTCCGATACTCGGAGTGACAAATCCTAATCTCGATCTATGCCAGCCCAACAAACACCTTCAGAGATACCTGTAGAGCATCTTTATAATCACCCAGTTACGTTGTGACATTTGATAGCACACAAGGTATTCCTCCGGTATTCGGGAGTTGCATAATCTCATAGTCAAAGGAATATGTATAAGTCATGAAGAAATCAATAGCAATAAAACTTAACGATCATTATGCTAAGCTAACGGATGGGTCTTGTCCATCACATCATTCTCCTAATGATGTGATCCCGTTCATCAAATGACAACACATGTCCATGGTTAGGAAACTTAGCCATCTTTGATTAACGAGCTAGTAGTAGAGGCTTACGAGGGACACGGTGTTTTGTCTATCAAGTTTCCGGTTAATACAATTCTAGCATGAATAATAAACATTTATCATGATATAAGGAAATATAAAATAACAACTTCATTATTGCCTCTAGGGCATATTTCCTTCAGTCTCCCACTTGCACTAGAGTCAATAATCTAGTTCACATCGCCATGTGATTTAACACCAATAGTTCACATCTTTATGTGATTAACACCCATAGTTCACATCGCCATGTGACCAATACCAAAAGGGTTTACTAGAGTCAATAATCTAGTTCACATAGCCATGTGATTAATACCCAAAGAGTACTAAGGTGTGATCATGTTTTGCTTGTGAGAGAGGTTTAGTCAACGGGTCTGCCACATTCAGATCCGTATGTATTTTGCAAATTTCGATGCCTACAATGCTCTGCACGGAGCTACTCTAGCTAATTGCTCCCATGTTCAATATGTATCTAGATTGAGACTTAGAGTCATCTAGATCAATGTCAAAGCTTGCATCGACGTAACTCTTTACGATGAACTCTTTATCACTTCCATAATTGAGAAACATTTGCTTAGTCCTCTAAGGATAATTTTTGACCGCTGTCCAGTGATCTACTCCTGGATCACTATTGTATCCCCTTGCCAAACTCATGGCAAGGTACACAATAGGTCTGGTACATAGCATGGCATACTTTATAGAACCTATGGCTGAGGCCTAGGGAATGACTTTCATTCTCTCTATATCTTATGCCATGGATCAGTCAAAGAAGGAGTTCTTGCCTGTATTCAGGAGTTGCATAATCTCATAGTCAAAGGAATATGCATAAGTCATGAAGAAAGCAATAGCAATAAAACTTAACGATCATTATGCTAAGCTAACGGATGGGTCTTGTCCATCACATCATTCTCCTAATGGTGTGATTCCATTCATCAAATGACAACACATGTCCATGGTTAGGAAACTTAACCATCTTTGATTAACGAGCTAGTCTAGTAGAGGCTTACTAGGGATACGGTGTTTTGTCTATGTATTCACACATGTATCAAGTTTCCGATTAATATAATTCTAGCATGAATAATAAACATTTATCATGACATAAGGAAATATAAAATAACAACTTTATTATTGCCTCTAGGGCATATTTCCTTCACACGACCCATATACTTTTCTTGTAATTGTTGAATGCTACTGCCATCTTCCTAAGAGCAGCGTTCTTGACTTTCTCCACATCCGCATCTGTGAAATGATCTGGTAGGGTGAAATGTGACATGAGAGATTCCCAAAGCCGATCTTTTTCTCTTTGGTCGACAAAAGTAAGATCTGGATGTTCCTTTGCTGCCTTTTCCATTCTTGAATGGAGATCGGGATTTGGTCCTTCACAAGAACTCTGAATTAACGAACAAACTTGTTCGCATTCTTCTTAGGTTCGCGTGGTTCGCCATTAGGTTTGATGGCATCGATGTTGTACTTTACGCCATCCTTCAACTTTTTGGCCGGGCCTCGAACTGTCCTGCTGCCTATAGGAGATTTGCTCGATCCAGAGGGCTGAAAGAAGAAAGATCGATCTGTTAATATATATACAAATCAATTAAAACATGTGATGATACCAGATGCCTGCTTATATAAATGGGTTTTTTATTTCTATGCCCCTGGTTCCTTAGCTCTACTCATTCATCCCCATTCTGTTAACTTTTGCTCACTTTTCCCCACTGATGTCTACTACACAACCTTCTTCTTGTAGACATTGTTGGGCCTCCAAGTGCAGAGGTTTGTAGGACAGTAGCAAATTTCCCTCAAGTGGATGACCTAAGGTTTATCAATCCGTAGGAGGCGTAGGATGAAGATGGTCTCTCTCAAGCAACCCTGCAACCAAATAACAAGGAGTCTCTTGTGTCCCCAACACACCCAATACAATGGTAGATTGTATGGGTGCACTAGTTCGGCGAAGAGATGGTGAAACAAGTGGTATATGGATAGTAGATAAATGTATTTGTAATCTGAAATTATAAAAACAGCAAGGTAACTAATGATAAAAGTGAGCGTAAACGGTATTGCAATGTGTTGAAACAAGGCCTAGGGTTCATACTTTCACTAGTGTAAGTTCCCTCAACAATACTAACATAATTGGATCACATAACTATCCCTCAACATGCAACAAAGAGTCACTCCAAAGTCACTAATAGCGGAGAATGAACGAAGAGATTATGGTAGGGTATGAAACCACCTCAAAGTTATTCTTTCCAATCAATCCGTTGGGCTATTCCTATAAGTGTCACAAACAGCCCTAGAGTTCGTACTAGAATAACACCTTAAGACACAAATCAACCAAAACCCTAATGTCACCTAGATACTCCAATGTCACCTCAAGTATCCGTGGGTATGATTATACGATATGCGTCACACAATCTCAGATTCATCTATTCAACCAACACAAAGGACCTCAAAGAGTGCCCTAAAGTTTCTACCGGAGAATCATGACGAAAATGTGTGCCAACCCCTATGCATAGGTTCATGGGCGGAACCCGCAAGTTGATCACCAAAACATACATCAAGTGAATCACATGATATCCCATTGTCACCAGAGATACGCATGACAAGACATACATCAAGTGTTCTCAAATCTTTAAAGACTCAATCCGATAAGATAACTTCAAAGGGGAAACTCAATCCATTACAAGAGGGTAGAGGGGGGAGAAAACATCATAGGATCCAAATATAATAGCAAAGCTCGTGATACATCAAGATCGTATCACCTCAAGAACACGAGAGAGAGAGAGAGATCAAACACATAGCTACTAGTACATACCCTCATCCCCGAGGGAGAACTACTCCCTCCTCGTCATGGAGAGCACCGAGATGATGAAGATGGCCACCATAGAAGGATTGCCCCCTCCGGCAGGGTGCCGGAACGGGTCTAGATTGGTTTTCGGTGGCTACAGAGGCTTCTGGCGGCGGAACTCCCGATCTATTGTGTGTTCTTGAAGTTTTAGGATACGTAGGTATATATGGGTGAAAGAGATACGTCAGGAGACCGAAGGGGGGGCCACGAGGCAGGGGGCGCGCCCTAGGGGGTGGGCACGCCCCCCACCCTCGTGAGCACCTCCCTTATTTCCTGACGTGCACTCCAAGCTTTTCCGGTAGCTTTCCTTCCAAAAATAACTTCTCCAGTTGATTTTGTTCCGTTTCGACTCCGTTTGATATTCCTTTTCTTTGAAACACTAAAATAAGCAAAAAGCAGCAATTCTGGGCTGGGCCTCCGGTTAATAGGTTAGTCCCAAAAATAATATAAAAGTGGATAATAAAGCCCAATATTGCCCAAAACAGTAGATAATATAGCATGGAGCAATCAAAAATTATAGATACGTTGGAGACGTATCAAGCATCCCCAAGCTTAATTCCTGCTCGTCCTCGAGTAGGTAAATGAAAAAAACAGAATTTTTGATGCGGAGTGCTACTTGGCATAATTTTAATGTAATTCTTCTTAATTGTGGCATGAATATTCAGATCCGAAAGATTCAAGACAAAAGTCCATATTGACATAAAAATAATAATACTTCAAGCATACTAACTAAGCAATTATGTCTTCTCAAAATAACATGGCCAAAGAAAGTTCATCCCTACAAAATCATATACTTTAGTCATGTTTTATTTTCGTCACACAAGAATGCTCTCATCATGCACAACCCCGATGACAAGCCAAGCAATTGTTTCATACTTTAGTAATCTCAAACCTATAAACTTTCACGCAATACATAAGCGCGAGCCATGGATATAGCACTATGGGTGGAATAGAATAATGAGGGGGTTATGTGGAGAATACAAAAAAGGAGAAAGTCTCACATCAACGAGGCTAATCAATGGGCTATGGAGATGCCCACCGATTGATGTTAATGCAAGGAGTAGGGATTGCCATGCAACGGATGCACTAGAGCTATAAATGTATGAAAGCTCAACAAAAGAAACTAGTGGGTGTGCATCCAACTTTCTTGCTCACAAAGACCTAGGGCACTTGAGGAGGCCCATTGTTGGAATATACAAGCCAAGTTCTATAATGAAAAATTCCCACTAGTATATGAAAGTGACAAAACAAGAGACTCTCTACTATGAAGATCATGGTGCTACTTTGAAGCACAAGTGTGGTAAAAGGATAGTAACATTGTCCCTTCTCTCTTTTTCTCTCATTTTTTGGGCCTTCTCTTTTTATGGCCTTTCTATTTTTTGGGCCTTCTCTTTTTTATGGCATTTATCTTTTTTTGTTCCTCACTTGGGACAATGCTCTAATAATGATGATCATCACACTTCTATTTATTTACAACTCAATGATTACAACTCGATACTAGAACAAGGATGACTCTATATGAATGCCTCCGGCAGTGTACCGGGATATGCCATGAATCAAGAGTGACATGAATGAAAGAATTATGAATGGTGGCTTTGCCACAAATACTATGTCAACTACATGATCATGCTAAGTAATATGACAATGATGAATGTGTCATGATGAACGGAATGATGGAAAGTTACAGGGCAATATATCTCGGAATGGCTATGGAAACGCCATAATAGGTAGGTATGGTGGCTGTTTTGAGGAAGATATAAGGAGTTTTATGTGTGAAAGAGCGTATAATATCACGGGGTTTGGATGCACCGGCGAAGTTTGCGCCAACTCTCAATGTGAGAAAGGGCAATGCACGGTACCGAAGAGGCTAGCAATGATGGAAGGGTGAGAGTGCGTATAATCCATGGACTCAACATTAGTCATAAAGAACTCACATACTTATTGCAAAAATCTGCAAGTCATCAAAAACCTCGGCACTACGCGCATGCTCCTAGGGGGATAGATTGGTTGGAAAAGACCATCGCTCGTCCCCGACCGCTACTCATAAGGAGGACAATCAAATAACACCTCATGTTTCAAATTTGTTACACAACGTTTACCATACGTGCATGCTACGGGACTTGAAAACTTCAACACAAGCATTTCTCAATTTCACAACTACTCAACTAGCACGACTTTGATATTATTACCTCCATATCTCAAAACAATCATCAAGCATCAAACTTCTCTTATTATTCAATACTCTATATGAAAGTTTTTACTAATCTTGTATACCTAGCATATTAGGATTTTAAGCAAATTACCATGCTATTTAAGACTCTCAAAATAATCTAAGTGAAGCATGAGAGTTCATCTATTTCTTCAAAATAAAACTACCACCATGCTCTAAAAAAGATATAAGTGAAGCATTAGAGCAAACGACAAACTACTTCGAAAGATATAAGTGAAGATCAATGAGTAGTCGAATAATTATGCAACTATGTGAAGACTCTCTAACATTTAATAATTTCAGATCTTGGTATTCTATTCAAACAGCAAGCAAAGCAAAATAAAATGACATTCTAAGAATGGCAAACATCATGTGAAGAAGCGTAAACTTAGGATCAACCGAAACTAACCGATAGTTGTTGAAGAAGAAAGGTGGGATGCCAACCGGGGCATCCCCAAGCTTAGATGCTTGAGACTTCTTGAAATATTATCTTGGGATGCCTTGGGCATCCCCAAGCTTGATATTTTGTGTCTCCTTAATTCCTCTCATATCACGGTCTCCCTAAATCTCAAAAGCTTCATCCACACAAAACTCAACAAGGACTCGTGAGATAAGTTAGTATAAACCATTGCAAAAACCTTATCATACTCTACTGTAGAAAATAACTAAAATTATTATTCAACATTGCATACTAAATTCCTCTGCATATTTAATAGTACTATCCTCAAATAGAATCATTAAAGAAGCAAACATATGCAAACAATGCAAACATAACAGCAATCTGCCTAAACAGGACAGTCTGTAAAGAATGCAGCAACATCCATACTTCCCTAGCTCCAAAAATTATGAAAGAAAATGCCCAATGTAGTAAATTTATCAGAGCTTAATATGAAAAAGGTTTCAAAATTTTATCACATTCTGACTTTTCTAGGGAATTATTGCAACAGCGGTAAAATTTCTGTTTTCAAACAGCAACATGTGGACTTCTAAAATAGGCATAGTAAAGGCTATCAATGCCTCTTTTATTGAAATAAAAGATGGAAAACATTGTTATAAATAACAGCAAGCAAATCTTAACAAAATAAATTGACTCTCCAAGCAAAACACATATCATGTGGTGAATAAAAATATAGCTCCAAGTAAAGTTACCGATGAACGAAGACGAAAGAGGGGATGCCTTCCAGGGCATCCCCAAGCTTAGGCTTTTGGTTGTCCTTGAATATTACCTTGGGGTGCCTTGGGCATCCCCAAGCTTAGGCTCTTGCCACTCCTTATTCCATAGTCCATCGAATCCTTACCCAAAACTTGAAAACTTCACAACACAAAACTTAAAGTAGAAAACTCGTGAGCTCCGTTAGCGAAAGAAAACAAAACACCACTTCAAGGTAATGTAATGAACTCATTATTTATTTATATTGGTGTTAAACCTACTGTATTAAAGGAATTCATACTAACAACATTGAAATCATGCTCATCATTCAAAGATTTAGTGCCAAACATTTTAATGCATTCTTCTTCTAACATTTGAGCACAATTTTCCTTTCCATCATACTTACGAAAGATATTAAAAAGGTGAAGCGTATGAGACAAACTCAATTCCATTTTTATAGTTTTATTTTATAAACTAAACTAGTTAAAAAAACAAGAAACTAAAAGACTCAATTGCAAGATCTAAAGATATACCTTCAAGCACTCACCTCCCCGGCAATGGCGCCAGAAAAGAGCTTGATGTCTACTACACAACCTTCTTCTTGTAGATGTTGTTGGGCCTCCAAGTGCAGAGGTTTGTAGGACAGTAGCAAATTTCCCTCAAGTGGATGACCTAAGGTTTATCAATCCGTAGGAGGTGTAGGATGAAGATGGTCTCTCTCAATCAACCCTGCAACCAAATAACAAGGAGTCTCTTGTGTCCCCAACACACCCAATACAATGGTAGATTCTATAGGTGCACTAGTTCGGTGAAGAGATGGTGAAACAAGTGGTATATGGATAGTAGATAAAGGTATTTGTAATCTGAAATTATAAAAACAGCAAGGTAACTAATGGTAAAAGTGAGCGTAAACGGTATTGCAATGTGTTGAAACAAGGCATAGGGTTCATACTTTCGCTAGTGTAAGTCCCTGAACAATACTAACATAATTGGATCACATAACTATCCCTCAACATGCAACAAAGAGTCACTCCAAAGTCACTAATAGCGGAGAACGAACGAAGAGATTATGGTAGGGTACGAAACCACCTCAAAGTTATTCTTTCCAATCAATCCATTGGGCTATTCCTATAAGTGTCACAAACAGCCCTAGAGTTCGTACTAGAATAACACCTTAAGGGACAAATCAACCAAAACCCTAATGTCACCTAGATACTCCAATGTCACCTCAAGTATCCGTGGGTATGATTATACGATATGCCTCACACAATCTCAGATTCATCTATTCAACCAACACAAAGGACCTCAAAGAGTGCCCCAAAGTTTCTACCGGAGAATCACGACGAAAACGTGTGCCAACCCCTATGCATAGGTTCATGGGCGGAACCCGCAAGTTGATCACCAAAACATACATCAAGTGAACCACGTGATATCCCATTGTCACCACAGATACGCACGGCAAGACATACATCAAGTGTTCTCAAATCTTTAAAGACTCAATCCGATAAGATAACTTCAAAGGGGAAACTCAATCCATTACAAGAGAGTAGAGGGGGGAGAAAACATCATAGGATCCAAATATAATAGCAAAGCTCGCGATACATCAAGATCGTATCACCTCAAGAACACGAGAGAGAGAGAGATCAAACACATAGCTACTGGTACATACCCTCAGCCCCGAGGGAGAACTACTCCCTCCTCGTCATGGAGAGCACCGAGATGATGAAGATGGCCACCGGAGAAGGATTTCCCCCTCCGGCAGGGTGCCAGAACGGGTCTAGATTGGTTTTCGGTCGCTACGGAGGCTTCTGGCGGCGGAACTCCCGATCTATTGTGTGTTCTGGAAGTTTTAGCATACGTAGGTATATATGGGTGAAAGAGATACATCAGGAGACCGAAGGGGGGGCACGAGGCAGGGGGCGCGCCCTAGGGGGGTGGGCATGCCCCCCACCCTTGTGAGCACCTCCCTTCTTTCCTGACGTGCACTCCAAGATTTTCCGGTAGCTTTCCTTCCAAAAATAACTTCTCTAGTTGATTTCATTCCGTTTCGACTCCATTTGGTATTCCTTTTCTTCGAAACACTGAAATAGGCAAAAACAACAATTCTGGGCTGGGCCTCCGGTTAATAGGTTAGTCCCAAAAATAATATAAAAGTGGATAATAAAGCCCAATATTGCCCAAAACAGTAGATAATATAGCATGGAGCAATCAAAAATTATAGATACGTTGGAGACATATCACCCACTCCCATGCCCGAAACCCTCATAACTGGTTATAATGGACGTTGCCATCGGGTCAATGCCTTTGACTGTTAGATGATGAGTGGGGCCGCATATACGTGGGCGCATGCAAGACCACCGTCATGGGGTAGCACTTATCCATGGACATGCCCGAAACGTCCCAGGGCAACCACCTCCATCGCCCGACTCATTTTGACAGCGTCGACAAAAAAAACCGTGCATGCATATTTAAAATAAAAACAACTTAATTAAACATTAAAAGCCGGCCAGGAAGGCCGGCGAGAGTCCACGCGTCCACATTAGCATTAAAATAAATCAAAAACAACCTAACTACGAGGCGGCGCGCAGCCCAGCGCGCCCTAGGCGTCGTCGTCGTCCTCGGGGTGGGTGAGGTCGATGAGCGTCGGCACAGGGCCGACCCAGGTGAACGCCGTGTTCGAGGCGACGACGATGTAGGCCGCGGGCAGCTGTTCCGACAGGGGCAGTGCCGGTGCGGGGGGCTGTGCGTCCGCCTGTGCAGCCGCGGCTTGGCGGGCCTCCTCCTCAGCCTCGCGTGCCTCCTCCTCGAGGTCGCGCTCGAGCATCTCCTCGTACTCACCGCGACGACGCTCCTCAGCGAGCCGTCGCTGGCGCCACATCTCGAGGTACGCCGCCTCCTGCTCCGGGGTCGCCCCCATCAAAACCGGTGGCGCGGACACCCACTCGTGCACCACTCCCGTCTAGGAGAAGCGCGCGATGGGCTCCGGCTCGGGCTCCGACTGCGACTCCGGGTCGACCTTGAAAAGTCGTCGGGGAGGGGACGACGGGGCCATCAGCGGCACGATGCAATCGCCAGCCGCGGGCCCGCGCCATGGCCGCCTCGTAGCGAGCCTCCTCTTCCTCCATCGCCTCCACCCTACGCCACTCGTCCTCCTCGCTCTCGCGGTAGACCGCCTGGTAGGCGGCCTCCGCCGCCTGGTCTTCCTCCCAGACGACGAGCGGGGGCAGCGACACGCTGCGGTCGACCTCCCGCACGCTGCATCGCCTCGCCTCGTCGTGCTTGAAGGCGAACCACCTTGTCCAGTTAGGCGAGTTGGTGGCGTAGGTGGCGTCGCGGCGCTGCTTCGGCGTCAGCATTGCCCGCCAGCGCCGCACCTCCTCTGCGTGTGCCCTAGTCGACCGCGGCACTGCCAGCACTGGGATCCTCTCTGGATCCAAATGCAGTCGTGCGGCAGGGTGACGTCGGGGTACGGCAAAGGGACGCGGTGCTGCTAGTGCCACTCCGCCTGGTGCACTGGCACGCTCACTCGCACCCTCTGCCAGCGAGCCGGCAGAGGCGATAGGAACTCAGAGGGGAAAGGGACGGCGGGGGCCTTGCCCTAGGACTTGCTGCTGCCGGCACCGGAGAAGAGCCCCATTTGGCTAGGGTTGGCTAGGGTTTTTGCTAGAGTTTGCCGGCGATGGGGGAGCGAGTTTGGATGAGGACGGCCCCGCCGCACGGTCGGCTTAAAAAAGGGCGGCCACCGTCGCTGACGCGTGGGCCCGTGGTCATAAATTAAGCTGATCGCGAGTGGGCGGCCGCCAAGTGGGGACGTGGCCGACGTATTTGGGGTGCAAATTTTAAGTGATTTAGAGGAGGTCAAATAGGGTTTTGAATTTGGAAAATGTGCTCCAAATGAGCTCCCAGGCTAGGGTAAACAGCCCATTTGTAATCAAGTTTTTTTGAACCTACTCTAAATGAGCCAAATGTTTTTTTATTAACACATATTCACTTTCCATAGTGTAGATACGAAGTCTCACTATTTTTTGATTTTTTTAATTTTTTTAATTTTTCAAAAACAGAAGGTAACACCACCTCCTCTCCTTGAACTCTAGGAAATCATGTACATGATAGCTCATACGTGTGAAGGTTTTCTCATGAAAATGACCATAGGGAAAGTTTATGATTTTTGGTTGGTAACATGTCAAATAAGACAACATTGTGCGCATGTTTTATATTTTTTTGATTTTTTCAAAATTAATGGTGCTCATTTGACCTTGATCATGCCAGTTAGGGTTTTTTCATGAAAATGACCATAGACCAAGTTTAGTATTTTTCCTCGTTAGTTTGTCTTATAAAACAATGAACGGCGAAGGTTTCATATTTTTTCATTTTTTAAAAATTAGTTATGCTCTGTCAAAGCCTTCGAAACCCCGCTGACCAGCTCAAAACCCCTCTAAACCCTGCGGGGTTTCGCCTAACCCTAGCTCCCAATGTCAGCCGTCCGATCATACCCTCGTGCCAAGCGACAACCCTCAGATCTGGCCTTCTAGAAGGAACTAGGTGGGCTGGCTGTGTGCAGGCTCCGTGCCATTGGATCACAAGGACGGCTCCGCATCGTTGGATCGTGGGGCGATCCGCGAGAGGCGATCCTATTGGTTGTGCTCGGCTGCTCGCCCACCACTGACTCCGTGAAAAAAACGTTGTTATTGGGCCCAAAAGGAAACCAAGCTCTGGGCCATCGAATTGCGTCGTTTTTTTGCATTGTTTTCTCTATTTTTTGTGAACGTGTTGGCTCTGTATTTTTGCATCGTTTGCTCAGTTTTTTGCATCGTTCTTTTTGTTCTATACAAATATAAAATGACCAAATTTATAAGGGCTAAACTTATTTTTATCATGTAAAATGGCCACAAACTATCAAAAAATGGGTCATTTTGCATTTGTATAATGGCCACAAGCCCTCTATCTCTTTTTATCATGCAAAATGACCAAATTTTTAAGGGCCAAATTTATTTTTATCATTCAAAATGGCCACAAGCTCTTCAAAAATTGTCTCTTTTTGTTCATATAATATAGGGTATGACCATGGATTCCCACGTGTGCAATTAGCTTCTTTTTCTTCTTCTTTTCAAACCACCGTTTCTCACGCATGTACACTCCCGATGTTGCGGTGGGTTTGAAAACGGGCTACTAACTTCACATTTGACCCCGTTATTGCCACGACCAAATAACATGTAGCACTACAACTATTTAAGCCACCCTCTGCCTCTGCCATCCCTCATCCATCTGCCCTTCTTGCTCTTCGACCCCTTGTTGGCCCTATCTACATATTGGGACTGCATATTTGTTGATTATTTTCTTAGAGAGCTTGGCTTGTTAGTAGGGTTCCCTTGTTAGTAATCACCTAGCTACATATTGGCATTGGCTCATGCAGGCTCGATCGACACATGCAGGCAGGGTTTGCTGGGTGCATGCATAGCAGGCTTCTGTCCTGGCGGCGCGCGCAGATGTTTAATGCAAGGGACGGCCCAATGAAACCAAGGCACAATGGTCGAACAATGACACCACCCAACGCGGCACAGTTGTCTCAAAAAAACCCAACGCGACACAGTCCAGCATGGCCCCACAAGTCAGAGTTAACGTTCAAGCCTTTGACCCGATGGCAACGTCTGTTGTGCCCAGTTATGAGGGTTTCTGGCAAGGGAGTGGGGAAAATTGAGCAAAAGTTAAGAGCGCGGGGATGAATGAGTAGAGCTAAGGAACCAGGGGCATAGATGTAAAAATCCCTATATAAATATACCTCGTCGGTGTTTGTTATTTCAAGAACAACATTTTCTTCGTCATCATAGTTCTCGACTTCATCTATTCGTTCGTCTTCATCAAATATCATACCCTCATTGGTAGGGTTAAGATATTGCGAGCCGTCATCTTCTTCAAACTCACCTGGGCGAGGGGATGAGCGTATGATGTTGAACAGGGCCTCCTCTCCTTCTCTGCCAGTATTGTCCATAACTTTTATTTAACTAATCCAGAAGAAATATAAAACAATTTAGTATTCAAATTAGAATGATTGCATGCATGCAATCAATAAGGAAAAACTGAATCATAGTACATAATATGCATCTCGAATAATCCAAATAATTAATATGCATCATCGAATATAATCTCGAATACATCGTCTCGAATATTATCGAATAATATAATCTTGAATACATCGTATCAAATATTATCAAATGATATAATATCGAATACATCGTCTCGAATATCTCAAATACATCACTAGCTAATGCAGATCGAATACTATCGAATAATCTAGTTGACTCGCGGTGGACACCTGAAGAGAAGAAACCACCACATGATCATAGCTCCAGTGAGATCCCTGAAGAACCTGCCAGGTATTGGAGAACCTAACGTCCAACACAACCATGTAGCGATGGACGTGCTCATCCTCCTCCCTGACATGGTGACGTACCACCTCCGCGGGGGACGCCAGCCTCCGCACCACATGTGGCCCCACACGCCCGCCACCAAGGAAGCTTCGGGTCGATGACGGGACCCGGGTTCCTCAGCAAGATGCGCGCCCCTGAAGGTAGCACCTCCCAGTGCCAGCCCGACGGAGCCTAGTCCCAGACATGGCGCCTCTGAAGCAGGACGTCGTCGCGAATGGGTACGACGAGGATGCGGGCCGGGCATCGTTGACGCCGAGAACAAATTCTATGCAAATACATTTTTAAAAATGCTTGGATTGTGATTTCTTATATACAAGAAAACCTTTAGTCTCCTGGCTATAACAAAATGGCGCCATTCTGGATGTGCAGAAGATGGTCTCATCTACCCTTCTATATATCATGTTGTGTTGTAGGGTGAAACCCTAGTGAGGATCTTTTCACAATTGGAGGGGGGAAAGAGGAAGAACACACAAGAACACAAGGATGAAATCACTCAAACAAACCCAAATAACACATCCACTAGAGTAGCATACAAGAGATCCACAAGCATACAAGCACAATTTAAGGAAAGTAGCACTAGGGTGAAGTTCTTCCCACTCCTAGGAGATGAGGTCTTGATGTTGATCTTCTCCAAGAGGAGGCCTTGATAATCCACAAGGATTCTTCCCAAGATGGGGGCTTGATCTCCAAGAGGAGGGGATACAAGGACCAAAGCTCTCTAGTGTCTACCAAATACTTTGCTATCCCTCAAAAGAGCTAGGAGATGAGTACTTAAAGGCTAAGGATAAAATATGAGGGAGTGAGGGGTACAAGGGTCAAAAGACCACAGTGGGCGCAGGCACTCTCGAAGGGGTCCAGGCACCCGGGGTAAAGGGGCTCGGGCACCCGGACTGGCTAGAGGCGCACGCTCGGGTGAGGCCAGGTACCCGGGGCAGTAAGGGCCGGGCACCCGGACCAGGCAGGAGGTCGGCTGCAGGGGACCGGGCACCCGGGGTGTGGTGGCCTAGGCACCTAAGGTGTGGTGTCCCGGGCACCCGGGGAGGTGGCAGAAGCTCCCAGCAGGGGGGGAGGGCACCCGGGGCCAGTTGGCCAGGCACCCGGGGTGTACAGAGGGCCTGCGGGAGGTGGCCGGCGGCCCGGGCACCCGAAGTGCCCAGGCACTTGGCCATTCTCCATAGCTTCGCGTCTCGTTCGTTCTTCTCCCTTCGTCTTCTCTCTGGATGCTTGGGTATCCCTCCTAGCTTCTTCATGGGCTTCTTCGTGATACCTAACAGTGCACAACATTTCCGTTTGAGGTAGGACCCAATGCATATGCGATTCCAAATGAAACTCGAAGAGGAGAGAATTGACCTCATTCTCGATAGCGCGTGCACGAGCTCTTGTGATCGGTCCCCTTGGTGGTTGGGGTGGTGAGTGGACATCCATGTGGATGGTCGAGGGATGCTCCGCATCATCTCCCCCCTTGGGGCAGATCCGTCCACGGATCATGATCATCATCACCATGGTACTTGGCCAAGTCCTTGACATTGAAGATGTCGCTTACGTTGTACTTGTCACGTGGAATGTCGATCTTGTAGGCGTTGCCATTGTAGCGTGCGAGCACCTTGAAGGGTCCATCGGCTCTTAGAAGTAGCTTGGACTTGTGCTCCTTGGGGTAGCGGTCCTTGCGGAGATGTAACCATACGAGATCTCCCGGTTGGAACACCATCGGTGACTTGTTGATGTTGAGCTTGGAGGCGAGGTAGTGTACTTGACGCTCGATCATGGAACGTGTTTCTTCATGCATCTTCTTGAGGTAGGTGGCTCCCGCGCTAGCTATGTTCGCTCATTCTTGTAGCGGTAGAGGAAGGATGTCTAACGGCAACAAAGGGTTGAAGCCGTGGACAACCTCGAAGGGGGACTTGCCAGTAGTAGAGTGTCTTGCACGATTGTAGGCGTAGTCGGCGATGCGTAAGCACTCCTCCCACTCCTTGATGTTCTTCTTGATAAACACGCGTAGGAGAGTGGCGAGCATACGGTTGGTGACTTCCGTTTGGCCATCAGTTTGAGGGTGATATGCCGTGGAGAAGAGTAGCTTGATTCCGAGCTTGGCGCATAACGTCTTCCAAAAGTAGCTTAAGAACTTGACGTCTCAGTCCGACACAATTGTCTTTGACACTCCGTGTAACCTCAAGATTTCCCTACAAAAAATATTTGCAACATGTGAAGCATCGCCGGTCTTATTGCATGGGATAAAATGAGCCATTTTAGAGAATCGGTCTACAACAACAAATATGGAATCCTTGCCATTTTGAGTGCTAGGTAATCCTAGCACAAAATCCATGCTAATATCTTCCCATGGTTGATGTGGAATAGGAAGTGGCATATGTAAACCATGGGATTGAGATTGTGACTTAGCTTTGCGGCATGTAGAGCACCGGTTGGTGAAGCGTGAGACATCACGAAACATCTTGGGCCAAAAGTAGTTCTTGGAGAGCGTGGCAAAAGTCTTGTCGCATCCAAAATGTCCCATGAGTACGCCTCCATGAGCCTCTTGCAAAAGTAACAAACGAAGAGAGGACTCGGGGATGCATAGTTTGTTAGCTCTCATTAGATAACCATCTTTGATATAATATCGTTCCCAAGATGTATGCATCACACACTTAGCAAAAGGAGTAGCAAAAGCCACATCATGCTCATACAAATCTTTGATATGATCAAATCCAACAACATTGAATTCAAGTTGAGTAATTAACATGCATTTGAAGGAAAGAGCATCCGCCACAACATTCTCTTTGCCCTTAATGTACTTGATCACATAGGGGAAAGACTCAATAAATTCACTCCATTTAGCATGCCGTTTATTCAACTTGGTTTGGCCTTTAAGGTACTTAAGTGTCTCATGATTGGTATGTATGAAAAACTCATGTGGGCGAAGATAATGCTCCCAAACATGCAATACACGCACTAAAGCATACAATTCTTTGTCATAGATGGGATAGTTTAGTTGGGCACTGGAAAGTTTTTCACTAAAGTATGCAATAACTCGCTTTTCTTGCATCAAAACTCCACCAATTCTGTTACCACTAGCATCACAATGAACCTCAAAAGTTTTGTCAAAGTTAGGCAAAGCAAGAATCGGGGCATGAGTAAGTAAAGATTTGAGCTCATCAAATGCGGTAGATTGCAAAGGTCCCCAAACGAAGGATGCATTTTTCTTACTCAAAGCATGCAACAGTGCAGCAGTAGTGCTAAAGTCTTTCACAAAGCGACGATAGAAACCCGCTAGACCAAGAAACTACACACTTGTTGCAAATTAGTTGGTTGTGGCCAAGTTTTAATTGCTTCAATTTTTGACTCATGAACATGAACACCCTTGAAATAAACAACGAAACCCAAGAAAACAAGTTTGTCAACACCAAAGGTGCATTTTCCATGTTGGCATAAATACATTCCTTGCGAAGAGGCTGCAAAACGGCCCTAACATGATGATTTACATGATCTTTGATGGATTTGCTAAATACAAGTACATCGTCAAAATAGACGACAACAAACACTCCAATGTAAGGACGAAGCACGAAATGCATAAGACGCATGAAAGTACCGGGAGCTTCCGATAAACCCATAGGCATAACTAACCAATTGTGCAAGACAAATTTAGTTTTAAAAGCGGTTTTCCATTCATCACCTTCTTGAATGTGTATTTAGTAATAGCCACTTTTAAGATCAATTTTTGAGAAAATGGTGGCACTGCTAAGCTCATCTAGCATATCATCAAGGCGAGGAATGGGGTGCCTATAACGAATGGTTATAGCATTGATGAGTCTACAATCGGAGCACATGCGAAAACTACCGTCTTTCTTAGGCACAAGGATAACCGGAACGGCACAAGGACTTAAGCTTTCACGTACATGACCGTTGTTAATGAGTTGTTGTACTTGCCATTGGATCTCCTTAGTTTCTTCGGGGTTGACACGGTATGGAGCCTTGTTAGGACGAGCTGTGCCGGGGATGAGGTCGGTCCAATCTTCAATGCCACGTAGAGGAGGAAGACCGGGAGGTAGCTCATCGGGAAAGACATCCGTGAATTCCTGCAACAAGTTAGAGAACACTAGAGGAAGAGGATTAGACTGTTAGTTTTTTCCACCTCATCTTTGGATAGTAGGACATAGTGGATGACACTCGATGGGTTCTCACACACTTCTATCATCTCTCTTTTTGTGGCTAGGAGGACTAAGTTTTTCTCTCTTGGCGAAGAGTCACTCAATTTGGGCTTGTGGCGCTCACTTTCTTTGTGGTGGTTCACTCTCTCACTAGTATCTCCCCGATGTGTGGAAGCTTGCTTGTCGACGATCACTTGGCTTGGTGACATTGGTCATAGCATGTACTCCTTGCCCTTCATCTTGAAGCTATAGTGGTTTGTACGTCCGCTATGGACGATGCCGTGGTTGAGTTTCCTAGGTCTGCCCAACAGAAGATGGCACACGGACATAGGAACCACGTCGCACTCCAAGGTGTCCCTGTAGGCGCCGATCTTGAAGGAAACTTGCACCGTATGCTCCACTTGAATAGTGCTGGAGTCGCTCAACCATTGCACCTTGTATGGACGAGGGTGCTTTTTCTTGGCCAATTGTAGCTTGTAACATAGCTCTTCACTTTCCAAGCTGTGGCAACTTCCTCCATCGATGATGACTTTCACGGAACACCGTTGATTCCGGCCTTGGTGTGGAAGATGTGGCACCATTGGTCTTCTTCTTGGTGGTGTTGGAGTGTCAAGACCTTGGAGACCACGAGACAAGGAATTGAATCGTTGTCACAAAAGACTTGATCATGTTCATCTTCATTCACGCACTGGTACATGGCCACGTGCTCAAGGGCTTCCATTTCTTCTCCACTCATGGAGTCGTATGTGCCATCATCATTGAAGATCATGGTTCTCTTGTTGGTGCATTCAAAGGACTTGTGTCCTCGGCCACCACATGTGAAGCACTTGATAGAACTTGTCTTGACGGGGTCATTTGGTGGCGCTGAAGATGAGGAAGTCTTGGATTTGTAGGTGCTTGCTGGAGGATGAGTCGAGGAAGGCGTAACTTGCTTGGAACTTGACTTGTCGGCGGTACTTGGTGGTGCTCTAGTTGAGGTAGGAGGTGTCGAAGTCACGGGAGCTTGAGTGTAGGAGCCGTAGGTCTTGGACGAGTACTTGGCGTATTTGAAGTCAACTTGCACTTGTTGCTCGGCCTTGGTCGCTTGATGAACTAGCTCGAGAAGGTTGGAGGATGGTTGGAAGTCGGCAATCCGCTTGATTGGGTGGTTGAGGCCGTTCAAGAAGCATGACATAGTTTACTCGTCATCTTCCTTGACATTGGCTCTTATCATGGCAACCTCCATTTCTTGGTAGTACTCTTCCACTGTCTTCGTGCCTTGCTTGAGGAGTTGCAACTTCTTGAAAAGATCACGGGTGTAGTGTGTAGGCACGAAGCGAGCTCTCATGACATCCTGCATTTCCGTCCAAGTTGTGATTGGTGGTTCGCCTCTTGTTTGTCGTCGCTCGATCACTTGTTCCCACCAAATGAGGACGTAGTCTTGAAACTTGAGGGAGGCCATGGCTATCTTCTTTTCCTCGTCGTAGTTGTGTACGCAGAATATCTTGTACACCTTCAATGCCCATGATAGATATTCTTCGGGATCATTGCTTCCAGAGAACTTGGGCATGGTGAAGTTGACCTGGCCATAGCAGAGTTATTCATCATAGTGGCAGTTTTGATGTCGCTCTTGCCATGGAGGAAGGTCCTCAAATGCTCGTTCCTCATGATGTCTCCCTTGGCATGGAGGATGGTCTTGAAGCACTTGTTCAGCTTGGTGTCATTCTTGTCATGGAGGAGGACGAGGCATATGCGCTTGGTTTCGCCTTTCTTGTTGCTCTTCATGTCGGGTGGCTTCTTCTTGTCGTGCTTGATGAAGTGCTTCCTCTTGTTCGCGCACTTGGCAGTTGCGCTCGTCGACGGCTCTAGTGGCCTCGCGGAGTGCGCATTGTGCTTCGAGTGCTTGTGCTTCACACTGATAACCCACAAGTATAGGGGATTGCAACCATTTTCGAGGGTAGAGTATTCAACCCAAATTTATGGATTCGACACAAGGGGGACAAATAATATTCTTGAGTATTAGCAGCTGAGTTGTCAATTCAAACACACCTGAAATACTTAATATCTATAGCAAAGTATTTAGTAGTAAAGTAGTATGGAAGTAACGTCAATGGTTGCAACAGTAATAGTAGCAGTATTGTAGCAATCATAACAGTGGCAACGAAAAAGTAACATAGCAAATATCAATATGTGAAAAGCTCGTAGGCAATGGATCAATGATGGATAATTATGTTCAATGGCATTGATCATGCAACGGTTATAACATAGGGTGACATAGAACTATCTCCAATTCATCAATATAATGTAGGCATGTATTCCGAATATAGTCATACGTGGTTATGGAAAAGAACTTGCATGACATCTTTTGTCCTACCCTCCTGTGGCAGCGGGGTCCTATTAGAAACTAAGGGATATTAAGGCCTCCTTTTAATAGAGTACCAGACCAAAGCATTAGCACTTAGTGAATACATGAACTCCTCAAACTACGGTCATCGCCGAGAGTGGTCCTGACTATTGTCACTCTGGGGTTGCCGGATCATAACACGTAGTAGGTGACTATAACTTGCAAGATAGGATCAAGAACACAAATATATTCATGAAAACCTAATATATTCAGATCTGAAATCATGGCACTCGGGCCCTAGTGACAAGCATTAAGCATAGCACAGTCATAGCAACATCAATCTTAGAACATAGTGGATACTAGGGATCAAACCCTAACAAAACTAACTCAATTACATGGTAAATCTCATCCAACCCATCACGGTCCAGCAAGCCTACGATGGAATTACTCATGCACGACGGTGAGCATCATGAAATTGGTGATGGAGGATGGTTGATGATGATGGCGACATATTCCCCTCTCTAGAGCCCCGAACGGACTCCAGATCTGCCCTCCCGAGGAAGAACAGGGCTTGGCAGCGGCTCCGGATTGTAAAACGCGATGATTCCTTCTCTCTGATTTTTTCTCGCCGAACATGAATATATGGGGGAGTTGAGGTCGGTGGAGGTCCAGGGGGCCCACAAGGTCGGAGGGTGCACCCCAGGGGGTGGGCGCGCCCCCACCCTTGTGGCTAGGGTGTGGGCCCCCTGCTGCTAATTCTTTTGCCAATATTTTTTATTAATTCCAAAACTTGGCTCCGTGAAGTTTCAGGTCATTCTGAGAACTTTTTATTCTTCACAAAAATAACACCATGGCAATTCTGCTGAAAACAACATCACTCCGGGTTAGTTCCATTCAAATCAGGCAAGTTAGAGTCCAAAACAAGGGCAAAAGAGTTTGGAAAAGTAGATACGTTGGAGACGTATCAACTCCCCCAAGCTTAAACCTTTGCTTGTCCTCAAGCAATTGAGTTGACAAACTGAAAGTGACAAAGAAAAACTTTTACAAACTCTATTTGATCTTTTTGTTGCAAATATGTAAAGCCAGCATTCAAGTTTTCAGCATAGATCATGAACTAACCATACTCACAATAACTTTTAGGTCCCACATTTACTCAAATCAATGACATAATCAACTAGCGAGTAATAATATTAAATCTCGGATGACAACACTTTCTCAAAACAATCATGGTATGATATAACAAGATGGTATCTCGCTAGCCCTTTCCGAGACCGCAAAACATAAATGTAGAGCATCCTGAAGATCAAGGACTGACTAGACATTGTAATTCATGGTAAAAGAGATCCAGTCACAGTCATACTCAATTTAAATTAATAACAATGCGTACAAATGACAGTGGTGCTCTCTAACTGGTGCTTTTTATAAGAGGATGATGTCTCAGCAACAAAAGTAAATACATAGGCCCTTCGCAGAGGGAAGCAAGGATTTGCAGAGGTGCCAAAGCTCGAGTTTCGAAATAGAGATTGAATAATATTTTGAGCGGTATGCTTTCATTGTCAAGATAACAACCAAGAGATCTCGGTATCTTCCATGCTACATACATTATAGGCGGTTCCCAAACAGAATGGTAAAGTTTATACTCCCCCACCACCAACAAGCACACTCCACGGCTGGTCCAAAACAACGAGTACTATCCAACTAACAACAGTCCTGGGTGAGTTTTGTTTGCAATTATTTTGATTTGATTTGCTTTGGGCATGGGACTGGGCATCCTGGTTACCAACCATTTTCTCGTGAATGATGAGCGGAGTCCACTCATCGTGAGAATAACCCACCTAGCATGGAAGATATTGTCAGGCCTAGTTGGTACATGAGCTATTCGAGCATACAAAATAGATTATTATTTGAAGGTTTAGAGTTTGGCCCTTGCAAATTTACTTGGAACAACAGGTAAATACCACATATAAGAAGGTATGGTGGACTCATATGGAACAACTTTGGGGTTTATGGAAGTGGATGCACAAGCAGAATTCCCGCTTAGTACAAGTGAAGGCTAGAAAGTGTCTGGGAAGCGACCAACTAGAGAGCGACAATAGTCATAAACATGCATTGAGATTAACCAACATTGAGTGCAAGCATGAGTAGGATATAAATCACCATGAACATAAATATCATGGAGGCTATGTTGATTTTGTTTCAACTACATGCATGAACATGTGCCAAGTCAAGCCACTCGAATGATTCAAAGGAGGATACCATCCTATCATACTACATCACAACCAGATTATTTTTTATGTTGGCACGCAAGGTAAACCATTATAATATCCTAGCGAATTAAGCATGACATGAATAACTATAATCTCTAATTGTCATTGCAAACATGTTTCATTCATAATAGGCTGAATCAGGAACGATGAACTAATCATATTTACAAAAACAAGATAGGTCGAGTTCATACCAGCTTTTCCTCATCTCAATCATTTCATCATATATCATCATTATTGCCTTTCACTTGCACGACCGAATGGTGTGGACATAATAATAGTGCACATGCATTGGACTAAGCTGGAATCTGCAAACATTTATTCAAAGGAGAAGACAAGGTAATATGGGCTCTTTGTTAGATCAACAATAATGCATATGAGAGCCACTCAACATTTTCATCGTGGTCTTCTCCTCCCGACCCCCAAAGAAAAGAAAATAATTTCAAAGAAACACACTGAAATGTTTTTGGAGTTTTTGTTTTTCTGAAGAAAGTAAAACAAGAACGAGAAAAACTATTTACATGGGAAAGCTCCCAACAAGCAAAAGAAGAACATGAAATCTTTTTGGGTTTTCTTTTAATTTTACTACTAAGCATGCATAGAAGGTAAACTAGCTACAACTATTTTTTTGCTGTTTCTTAAGGTTTATCAAACACACAAGAAGAAAGCAAGAAAAGGAAATAAACTAACATGGATAATACAATGAAAAAGTATGAGCACCGACAACTGGAATGAGTGTGTGAACATGAATGTAATGTCGGTGAGAAATACGCACTCCCCCAAGCTTAGGCTTTTGTCCTAAGTTGGTCTACGGCCATTGGCCTGGTGGATATCCAAAGTTGTAGTTGGTGTTGTACTGAGATGCATCAGCTACTGCCTGAAGGGCTGCAGCATGGAGGCGAGCAGCCTCCGCTGTTCTTTCATACTTGTTTGCCTCCTTTCTAGTTATAAAATATCGTTCATTCGCCTGAAAGTTAAAGAAGGCAGGAGTAGGAAGAGTAATATGGACGACGTGCTGTCTATCAAAGATTGGTCGGTACTGGAGGAACTGTTCATCCCCTTTAAGAAACTGGTAGCGTACCATAGCCTCATAATCTAGAAAAGCATGTGGCAACTTAATATCATATTACCTTATGGGCACATCCAAATATTTAGCTAAATGGGTTGCATAAATCCCGCCAAATAAATCTCCATCTTTAGCATTAAGATGTAACCTCCTAGCAATAATGGCCCCTAAATTATATCGTTTATCATCCAACACTGCACACTTGAGGACACTAGGATCCGATGCACAAAGGTGGCTATGATCATGTTTACCATTAATGCATCTGCCTATGAAGAGAGCAAAATAATGTATGGTAGGAAAGTGAATGCTCCCCATGGAGGCTTGTGTGATATTTCTAGTTTCTCCAACAGTGATGCTAGCAAGGAAATCATTGTATTCAGATTTATGAGGCTCACTAAGACTACCCCATTGTGGAATTTCACATGCATCACAAAAGTCTTCTAGGTCCATGGTATAAGATTCACCATAAAGATCAAACAGGACAATATGAGTATTACGCTTGGATGAAAACTCAAATCTCCGCACGAAGGAATCAGTGAGATAATAATACTGTAAGCACTTGCCCGATAAGAAGTCCTCGAGGCCGGCATTTTGTATGTACGCATATAATTCATCCTTAAAACCCGCACGGTCCATAAATTCATCCGATGGCCATTCACAAGGCTTTACTTGAGCTTTGGTGGTTCAAGGTCCAGTTCACGAATTGCAGGCCTTGGCCCTTGCTTCCTTGAAGAACCACCTTGATACATTTTCCTGGACATTTTTCTTCCTCTGAAAAATTTCTGAAATTTTTAACGACTCAAAATAAAAGTGAACAAAACTCAACAAAATTGATAGCAACTACTCCTACAAGTGCCTAGAGGCTATATCATGTACCAAAACTACTTTGGACCATATAAATTTGACATGCAAGCTCAAGAACAAGGTCACCACAGTAGCAAAAATTTGTAATGAATAAAGCACCAGGACAAAAACTAATTAGACCATTGGAGGAGTCACATACCGAAGAACAAATCCCCAAAGCAGTTTTGTGAATGGAGCTTTGAGCAAGGAGATCGAAAATGGCAGCAAGATGAGCAAGAACACGAGTTTGAGCTATGGAGTGATTTTTTCTGCAGGAAGAAGGAGTGGATGGGTGCTGGAATAAGTGGAGGGGGGCCACGTGCGGCCCACAAGGTCAGGGGGCGTGCCCTAGGAGGGTGGGCGCACCCTCCACCCTTGTGGCCAGCTGGTGAGGCCCCCTGGTGTATTCTTTGCACTAGAAATTCTAAATATTGTAAAAATAATCATACTAAATTTTCAGGGCATTTGGAGAACTTTTATTTTCGGGACATTTTTTATTGCATGGATAATTCAGAAAATAGACAGAAAATACTATTTTTGCTTTATTTAATCTAAATAACAGAAAGTAAAAATGGGTACAGAGAGTTGTGCCTTCTAAATTCATCCATCTCATGCTCATCAAAAGGAATCCACTAACAAGGTTCATCAAGTCTTATTAACAAACTTCTTCTGAATGACATGAAATCGGAGAACTTTTGAATAACACTAGGTTACCTCAACGAGGATATGCATGTCCCCAACAATAAGAATATCATATTTCTTTTTGACAGTAGGAAGAGGGAATTCAAAACCTCCAATAGTAATAGTTGAAAATTTTCCAATAGAATTGATACTATGAACTTGAGGTTGTTTCTTCGGAAAGTGTACCGTATGCTCATTACAATTAACATGAAAAGTGACATTGCCTTTGTTGCAATCAATAACAGCCCCTACAGTATTCAAAAAGGATCTACCAAGGATAATTGACATATTGTCGTCCTCGGGAATATCAAGAATAACAAAGTCCGTTAAGATAGTAATGTTTGCAACCACAACAGGCACATCCTCACAAATACCGATGGGTATAGCAGTTGATTTATCAGCCATATGCAAAGAGGTTTTAGTAGGTTCAACTTATTCAATTCAAGCCTACGATATATGGAGAAAGGCATAACACTAACACCGGCTCCAAGATCACATAAAGCAGTTTTAACATAGTTTCTTTTAATGGAGCATGTTATAGTTGGTACTCCTGGATCTCCAAGTTTCTTTGGTATTCCACCCTTAAAAGTATAATTAGCAAGCATGGTGGAAATTTCAGCTTTCGGTATCTTTATTTTATTAGTAACAATATCTTTCATGTACTTAACATAAGGAGGCATTTTAAGCATATCAGTCAAACGCATACGCAAAAAGATAGGTCTAATCATTTCAGCAAAGAGCTCAAAATTCTCTTCATCCTTTTTCTTGGATGGCTTAGGAGGAAAGGGCATGGGTTTCTGAACCCATGGTTCTCTTTATTTACCATGTTTTCTAGCAACAAAGTCTCTCTTATCATAACATTGATTATTTGATTGTGGGTTATCAAGATCAACAACAGGTTCAATCTCTACATCATTATCATTACTCGGCTGAGCATCAACATGAACATCATTATTAACATTACCACTAGGTTCATGTTCATCACCAGATTGTGTCTCAACATTAGAAATAGAAATATCATTGGGATTCTCAAGTGTGGCTATAGCAGATTCACTAGCATGCAAAGTCCTATTAGTTTTCTTTTTGTTTTTAGTACGAGGACTAGGTGCATCAATATTAGTTCTCTGAGAATCCTGCTCAACTCCCTTAGGGTGGCCCTTAGGATACAAAGGTTCCTGGGTCATTTTACCACCTTGAGTCATAACCCTAACAATATTATCATTATTCTTACTATTCAACTCATTAAGCAAATCATCTTGTTCTTTAAGTACTTGTTCTACTTGAGTTGCAACCATGGAAGCATGTTTACTAATAAGCTTAAGATCATTAACAATACTATTTATATAATTACTCAAGTGATCAAGCATGTAAGCATTACGTTTCAATTGTCTACTACATAAGCATTGGAATTTTCTTGTTTAACAATAAAATTATCAAACTCATCCAAGCATTGTCTAGCAGACTTATTATAAGGAATATCACCTTCATCAAATCTATGGAGAGAGTTTACCTCTACTACCCGTGTCGAGTTATCAAGACCATGTCTTTCTTCAATAGGTGGTAGATTTTTAACATCTTCAGCTTTAATACCTTTTTTCTTTCATATATTTCTTTGCCTCTTACATATCTTCAGGACTGAGAAATTGAATACCCCTTTTCTTCGGAGTTGGCTTCGGAGTTGGTTCAGGAACTGTCCAATCATTTTCATCACTCAATATATTATTCAATAGCAATTCAGCTTGCTCAACAGTTCTTTCCCTGAAAACACAACCAACACAACTATCCAGGTGGTCTCTGGAAGCATCGATTAGTCCATTATAAAAGATATTAATTATTTCATTTTTCTTGAGAGGATGATCAGGCAAAGCATTAAGTAATCGAAGAAGCCTCCCCAAGCTTGTGGGGGACTCTCTTCTTCAATTTGCACAAAATTAAATATTTCCTTTAAAGCAGCTTGTTACTTATGAGCAGGGAAATATTTTTGAGAGAAGTAATAAATCATATCCTGGGGACTATGCACACAACCAGGAGCAAGAGAATTAAACCATAACCTGGCATCACCCTTTAATGAGAAAGGAAACAATTTGAGAATATAGTAATAGCAAATTTTTTCCTCATGAGCAAATAGGGTGGCTATATCATTCAATTTAGTAAGATGCGCCACAACAGTTTCAGATTCATAGCCATGAAAAGGATCAGTTTCAACCAAAGTAATTAACTCAAGATCGACAGAGAATTCATAATCCTTATTAGTAACAAAGATAGGTGAAGTAGCAAAAGCGAGATCATATTTCATTCTAGCATTCAAGGATTTTTCTTTTAGCTTAGCTAACAGTTTCTTAAGATCCTCTCTATCATTGCAAGCAAAGAAGTCTCTAGCAGTTTCTTCATCCATAACATAACCCTCAGGTACAACATGCAATTCATATCTAGGGGGGAATCATAATCTTCAGTTTCAATAATATCTCCAGTTTTAGTAATTTCGTTCTCTCTAACCCTAGCAAGTGTTCATCAAGAAATTCACCAAGTGGCACAATATTATCAAGCAGAGAAGTTGTTTCATCATAAGCATCATGCATAACATAAGTGGCATCATCAATGACACGTGACATATTGGAATCAATAGCATGTGTAGGTGTCACAAGTTTACTCAAAACAAAAGGAGAATCAAGTGCAGAGCTAGATGGCAGTTCCTTACCTCCCCTCGTAGTTGACGGAAAAATCTTAGTCCTTTGATCTTTCAAGTTCCTCGTAGTGATCAACTGATATAAATCCCAAGTGACTCAGAGAATAGAGCTATGCTCCCCGGCAACAGTGCCAGAAAAAGGTATTGGCAACCCACAAGTATAGGGATCACAATAGTTTTCGAGGGTAGAGTATTCAACCCAAATTTATTGATTCGACATAAGGGGAGCCAAAGAATATTCTTGAGTATTAGCAGCTGAGTTGTCAATTCAACCACACCTGAAAGAATTAATATCTACAGCAAAGTATTTAGTAGCAAAGTAGTATGAAAGTAACGGTAACGGTGGCAAAAGTAACAGTAGGAGTATTGTAGCAATCGTAACAGTGGCTACGGAAAAGTAACGTAGGAAAGATCAATATGTGAAAAGCTTGTAGGCAATGGATCAATGATGGATAATTATGTTGGTTGGCATTCATCATGCAACGGTTATAACATAGGGTGACACAAAACTAGCTCCAATTCATCGATATAATGTAGGCATGTATTCTGAATATAGTCATACGTGCTTATGGAAAAGTACTTGCATGACATCTTTTGTCCTACCCTCCCGTGGCAGCGGGTGATACGTCTCCAACGTATCTATAATTTTTGATTGCTCCATGCTATATTATCTACTGTTTTGGACTATATTGGGCTTTATTTTCCACTTTTATATTATTTTTGGGACTAACCTATTAACCGGAGGCCCAGCCCAGAATTGCTGTTTTTTTGCCTATTTCAGTATTTCGGAGAAACAGAATATCAAACGGAGTCCAAACGGAATAAGACCTTCAGGAACGTGATTTTCTCACCGAACGTGATCCAGGAGACTTGGACCCTACTCCAAGGAGTCAAAGAGGCGGTCACGAGGGTGGGGGGCGTGCCCCTGCCTCGTGGGCCCCTCGGTGCTCCACCGACGTACTCCTTCCTCCTATATATACCTAGGTACCCCCAAACGATCAGAACATGAGCCAAAAACCTAATTCCACCGCCGCAACTTTCTGTATCCACGAGATCCCATCTTGGGCCTGTTCCGGAGCTCCACCGGAGAGGGCCGTCATCACGGAGGGCTTCTACATCATCATAGCCCCTCTGATGAAGTGTGAGTAGTTTACCTCAGACCTTCGGGTCCATAGTTAGTAGCTAGATGGCTGCTTCTCTCTTTTTGGATCTCAATACAAAGTTCTCCCCCTCTCTTGTGGAGATCTATTCGGTGTAATCTTCTTTTTGCGGTGTGTTTGTTGAGACCGATGAATTGTGGGTTTATGATCAAGTCTATCTATGAATAATATTTGAATCTTCTCTGAATTCTTTTATGTATGATTGGTTATCTTTGCAAGTCTCTTCGAAATATCCGTTTGGTTTGGCCAACTAGATTGGTAGTTCTTGCCATGGGAGAAGTGCTTAGCTTTGGGTTCGATCTTGCGGTGTCCTTTCCCAGTGACAGAAGGGGCAGCAAGGCACGTATTGCATCGTTGCCATCGAGGATAACAAGATGGGGTTTATTTCATATTGCATGAATCTATCTCTCTACATCATGTCATCTTGCTTAAAGCGTTACTCTGTTTTTAACTTAAAACTCTAGATGCATGCTGGATAGCGGTCGATGAGTGGAGTAATAGTAGTAGATGCAGAATCGTTTTGGTCTACTTATCACGGACGTGATGCCTATATACATGATCATGCCTAGATATTCTCATAACTATGCTCAATTCTGTCAATTGCTCAACAGTAATTTGTTCACCCACCGTAGAATACTTATGCTCGTGAGAGAAACCACTAGTGAAACCTATGGCCCCCGGGTCTATTCTCATCATATCAGTCTCCATCACTTTAATCTTGCTTTGCTTTTTTACTTTGCCTTTTACTTTTCACTTTGCATCTCTATACCAAAAATACCAAAAATATTATATCTATCAGATCTCACTCTCGTAAGTGACCGTGAAGGGATTGACAACCCCTAATCGCGTTGGTTGCGAGTAGCCATCGTTTTGTGCAGGTACGAGGGACTTGAGCGTGGCCTCCTACTGGATTGATACCTTGGTTCTCAAAAACTGAGGTAAATACTTATGCTACTCTGCTGCATCATCCCTTCCTCTTCGGGGAAATCCAACGCAAGCTCAAGAGGTAGCAAGAAGGATTTCTGGCGCCGTTGTCGGGGAGTCTACGCAAAAAGTCAACATACCAAGTACCCATCACAATCCCTATCTCTCGCATTACATTATTTGCCATTTGCCTCTCGTTTTCCTCTCCCCCACTTCACCCTTGCCGTTTTATTCGCCCTCTCTCTCTATCCTCACTCTCTCTATTTGCCTCTTTTTTCCCGCTTGCTTCTTGTTTGCTCGTATGGTTAGAATAGTTGTTTATTTATTACTAAACAGAGAACCTAAGATCTATGGATCCTCATCCACTTGCTAATCTTTTTAAGAGATCCAATTATGATGAACCAATTGCTAGTGAGTTTTGTGCACTAGATTATCTTTATGAAGGTTTGCTTGAAATTCGTGAATCTGAAAATTGCGATGAAATATTTTATGAAGAAATTCATGATAGATCTTTGAATAAAAAGCATGATTGCAATGATGCTATTATAAAATCTATTAATGCCAATTGTGCTAATAATATGCAAAACCCTAAGCTTGGGGATGCTAGTTTTGCTATGTCCTCTACTTGTTGCAATGATCATGATTGGGGTGATTCTTATTTTGATCTTGAAAATTTATCTAAACCCCAGGATGAATATGAGATGGATTATAATGTTTTCAATAATATTGAAAGTGGGTTTGGAAGAGTGTCAACTTTAGATCCCACTATTTTGGAAGAGTGTCAACTTTGCATGCATGTGGATCGTGTTGAAAATATTTTATGTGATAGCTATTTTGTTGAATTTGATTATGATCCTACATGTAATTATTATGAGAGAGGAAAATATGGTTTTAGAAATTTTCATGTTACTAAATTACCTCTCGTTATGTTGAGATTGCTATTGTTTCTTTCCGCTTCCTTGCATATGCTAGTTTTTACTTGCCTTGACAATTTGTTTGCCTATAAGATGCCTATGCATAGTAAGTATGTTAGACTTAGATGTGTTTGTCACATGCTTTATGATGCTCCTTTTGTGCTTCAATTCTTGTCTTTCATGTGAGCATCATTAAAATTATCAATGCCTAGCTATAAGGCTTTAAAGAAAAGCGCTTGTTGGGAGACAACCCAATATGATTCCTTGCTGTTATTCAATAAACAATTTATTTAGCCTCTGTTTTGGTTGTGTTTTTGTGTTTAATTAGTGTTTGTGCCAAGTAGAACCATTGGGAAGACTTGGGGAAAGTCTTGTTGAACTTGCTGTAAAATACAGAAACTTTAGCGCTCACGAGAACTGCTGTCATTTTTATTTGGAGAGTGATATTTAGTTAATTATTTTTGCAGATGATTAATAGATAAATTCCTCACGTCCATAAATTTATTTTAGAATTTTTGGGGTTCCAGATATTGCTCTAGCTACAGATTACTACAGACTGTTCTGTTTTTGACAGATTCTGTTTTTCGTGTGTTGTTTGCTTATTTTGATGAATCTATGGTTAGTAAAATAGTTTATAATCCATAGAGAAGTTGGAATACAGTAGGTTTAACACCAATATAAATAAATAATGAGTTCATTACAGTACCTTGAAGTGGTTTTTTGTTTTCTTTCGCTAACGGAGCTCACGAGTTTTCTACTTTAAGTTTTGTGTTGTGAAGTTTTCAAGTTTTGGGTGAATTCTTGTGATGGATTATGGAACAAGGAGTGGCAAGATCCTAAGCTTGGGGATTACCATATCACCCCCAATATAATCCAAGGACACCAAAAATTCAAAGCTTGGGGATGCCCCGGAAGGCATCCCCTCTTTCGTCCACTTCCATCGATAATTTACTTGGAGCTATATTTTTATTCACCAACATGATATGTGTTTTGCTTGGAGTGTCTTGTATTATTTGTGTCTTTGGTTGTTAGTGTGCCACAATCATCCTTGCTGTACACACCTTTTGAGAGAGCCATACATGAATTAGAATTTGATAGAATACTCTTTGTGCTTCACTTATATCTTTTGAGCTAAGTAGTTTTGCTCTATGTGCTTCACTTATATCTTTTGAGCTATGTAGTTTTGCTCTATGTGCTTCACTTATATCTTTTGAGCGCTATAATTTTGCTCTATGTGCTTCACTTTGATTTTTTAGAGCACGGTGGTGGATTTGTTTTAAAGAAACTATTGATCTCTCATGCTTCACTTAAATTATTTTGAGAGTCTTAATAGCATGGTAATTTGCTTAATAATAACATGCTTGGTATTCAAGATTTGTGAAATTTTCTTTTGAGTGTGTTGAATACTAAGAAAAGTTGGATGCTTGATAATTGTTTTGAGATATGGAGGTAGTAATATCAAAGTCATGCTAGTAGAGTAATTGTGAATTTGAGAAGTGCTTGAGTTAAAGTTTGCAAGTCCCGTAGCATGCACATATGGTAAACGTTATGCAACAAATTTGAAACATGAGGTGTTATTTGATTGTCCTCCTTATGAGTGGCGGTCGGGGACGAGCGATGGTCTTTTCCTACCAATCTATCCCCCTAGGAGCATGCGCGTAATACTTTGGTTTTTGATGGCTTGTAGATTTTTGCAATAAGTATATGAGTTCTTTATGACTAATGTTGAGTCCATGGATTATACGCACTCTCACCCTTCCATCATTTCTAGCCTCTACGGTACCGTGCATTGCCCTTTCTCACATCAAGAGTTGGTGCAAACTTCGCCGGTGCATCCAAACCCCGTGATATGATACGCTCTTTCACACATAAACCTCCTTATATCTTCCTCAAAACAGCCACCATACCTACCTATTATGGCATTTCCATAGCCATTCCGAGATGTATTTCCATGCAACTTTCCACCATCCAGTTTATCATGACACATTCATCATTGTCATATTGCTTAGCATGATCATGTAGTTGACATAGTATTTGTGGCAAAGCCACCGTTCATAATTTTTTCATACTTGTCACTCTTGATTCATTGCATATCCCGGTACACCGCCGGATGCATCTATATAGAGTCATACTTTGTTCTAGTATCGAGTTGTAAATAAATAGAAGTGTGATGATCATCATTCAATAGAGCATTGTCCCGAAAAAAAAGAAGGCCCAAAAAAAGAAAATAAAAAGGGGCAATGCTACTATTCCTTTTTTTCCACACTTGTGCTTCAAAGTAGCACCATGTCCTTCATATAGAGAGTCTCTTGAGTTATCACTTTCATATACTAGTGGGAATTTTCATTATAGAACTTGGCTTGTATATTCCAATAATGGGCCTCCTCAAGTGCCCTAGGTCTTCGTGAGCAAGCAAGTTGGATGCACACCCACTTAGTTTCTTTTGTTGAGCTTTCATACATTTGTAGCTCTAGTGCATCCGTTGCATGGCAATCCCTACTCCTCTCATTAACATCAATCGATGGGCATCTCCATAGCCCATTGATTAGCCTCATTGATGTGGGACTTTCTCCTTTTTGTCTTCTCCACATAACCCCCATCATTATATTCTATTCCACCCATAGTGCTATATCCATGGCTCACGCTCATGTATTGCGTGAAAGTTTATGAGTTTGAAATTATTAGGGTATGAAACAATTGCTTGGCTTGTTATCGGGTTATGCATGATGAGAGCATTCTTGTGTGATGAAAATGGAGCATGACTAAACTATATGATTTTGTAGGGATGAACTTTCTTTGGCCATGTTACTTTAAGAAAACATAATTGCTTTGTTGGTTTGCTTGAAGTATTATTATTCTCTATGTCAATATGAACTTTTGTCTTGAATCTTCCTAATCTGAATATTCATACCATAATTAAGAAGATTTGCATTGAAATTATGCCAAGTAGCACTCCACATCAAAAATTCTCTTTTTATCATTTACCTACTCGAGGACGAGCAGGAATTAAGCTTGGGGATGCCTGATACGTCTCCAACGTATCTCTAATTTTGATTGCTCCATGCTATATTATCTACTGTTTTGGACTATATTGGGCTTTATTTTCCACTTTTATATTATTTTTGGGACTAACCTATTAACCGGAGGCCTAGCCCAGAATTGTTGTTTTTTTCCTATTTCAGTATTTCGGAGAAACAGAATATCAAACAGAGTCCAAACGGAATAAAACCTTCGGGAACGTGATTTTCTCACCGAACGTGATCTAGGAGACTTGGACCCTACTCCAAGGAGTCAAAGAGGCGGTCACGAGGGTGGGGGGCGCGCCCACCCCCCTAGGGCGCGCCCCCTGGATCGTGGGCCCCTCGGTGCTCCACCGACGTACTCCTTCCTCCTATATATACCCATACCCCCAAATGATCAGAACAGGAGCCAAAAACCTAATTCCACCGCCACAACTTTCTGTATCCACGAGATCCCATCTTGGGGCCTGTTTCGGAGCTCCGACGGAGAGGGCCGTCATCACAGAGGGCTTCTACATCATCATAGCCCCTCCGATGAAGTGTGAGTAGTTTACGTCAGGCCTTCGGGTCCATAGTTAGTAGCTAGATGGCTTCTTCTCCCTTTTTGGATCTCAATTCAAAGTTCTCCCCCTCTCTTGTGGAGATCTATTCGATGTAATCTTCTTTTTACGGTGTTTTTGTTGAGACCGATGAATTGTGGGTTTATGATCAAGTCTATCTATGAATAATATTTGAATCTTCTCTGAATTCTTTTATGTATGATTGGTTATCTTTGCAAGTCTCTTCGAATTATCCATTTGGTTTGGCCAACTAGATTGCTAGTTCTTGCCATGGGAGAAGTGCTTAGCTTTGGGTTCGATCTTGCGGTGTCCTTTCCCAGTGACAGAAGGGGCAGTAAGGCACGTATTGCATCGTTGCCATCGAGGATAACAAGATGGGGTTTATTTCATATTGCATGAATTTATCTCTCTACATCATGTCATCTTGCTTAAAGCGTTACTCTGTTTTTAACTTAATACTCTAGATGCATGCTGGATAGCGGTCGATGAGTGGAGTAATAGTAGTAGATGCAGAATCGTTTCGGTCTACTTATCACGGACGTGATGCCTATATATATGATCATGCCTAGATATTCTCATAACTATGCTCAATTCTGTCAATTGCTCAACAGTAATTTGTTCACCCACCGTAGAATACTTATGCTCTTGAGAGAAGCCACTAGTGAAACCTATGGCCCCCGCATCTATTCTCATCATATCAATCTCCATCACTTTAATCTTGCTTTGCTTTTTTACTTTTCCTTTTACTTTTCACTTTGCATCTCTATACCAAAAATATTATATCTATGAGATCTCACTCTCGTAAGTGACCGTGAAGGGATTGACAACCCCTAATCGTGTTGGTTGCGAGTAGCTATCATTTTGTGCAGGTACGAGGGACTTGAGCGTGGCCTCTACTGGATTGATACCTTGGTTCTCAAAAACTGAGGGAAATACTTACGCTACTCTGCTGGATCATCCCTTCCTCTTCGTGGAAATCCAATGCAAGCTCAAGAGGTAGCAGCGGGTCCTATTGGAAACTAAGGGGCATTAAGGCCTCCTTTTAATAGAGTACCGGACCAAAGCATTAGCACTTAGTGAATACATGAACTCCTCAAACTACGGTCACCACCGGGAGTGGTCCCGACTATTGTCACTCCGGCGGTGACTATAACTTGCAAGATAGGATCAAGAACACAAATATATTCATGAAAACATAATAGGTTCAGATATGAAATCATGGCATTCGGGCCCTAGCGACAAGCATTAAGCATAGCAAAGTAATAGCAACATCAATCTTTGAACATAGTGGATACTAGGGACCAAACCCTAAAAAAACTAACTCGATTACATGGTAAATCTCATCCAACCCATCACGGTCCAGCAAGCCTACGATGGAATTACCCACGCACGGCGGTGAGCATCATGAAATTGGTGATGGAGGATGGTTGATGATGATGATGGCGACGGATTCCCCTCTCCGGAGCCCCGAACGGACTCCAGATCTGACCTCCCGAGGAAGAACAGGGCTTGGCGGCGGCTCCTTATCGTAAAACGCAATGAATCCTTCTCTCTGATTTTTTTCTCCCCGAACATGAATATTGGAGTTGGAGTTGAGGTCGGTGGAGGTCCAGGGGTCCCACAAGGTCGGAGGGCATGCCCCAAGGGGGTGGGCGAGCCCCCACCCTTGTGGCTAGGGTGTGGGCCCCCTGCTGCTAATTCTTTCGCCAATATTTTTTATTAATTCCAAAAATTGGCTCCGTGAAGTTTCCGGTCATTTCGAGACCTTTTATTCTGCACAAAAATAATACCATGGCAATTCTGCTGAAAACAATGTCAGTCCGGGTTAGTTCCATTCAAATCATTCAAGTTAGAGTCCAAAACAAGGGCAAAAGAGTTTGAAAAGTATATATGTTGGAGACGTATCACACGCTCAAGTGCTTGTGCTTCACGACGCTCTTGTGCTTGTCGGAGTGCATCACCATCTTGAGGTGCTTGACGTTGCACTTGTGGAGGTATTTGCTCTTGCTCCATTGCTTCTTGCTCTTGTCGACATGCCCTATCACGTGCCCAAACTCGATCTTGTAAGCCATTGCCATGGAATGGATTTTCTTGAGCTTGGCGACCTTGGGGAGCATCACGCCGATGAAAGCGGGCTCGCGGGGGACTTGTATCGTAAGACGAGTAGTGCGAAGATTGCCGACTTGAGCGGCGGCTTGAGTGGCGCCGTCTTGGCGAAGAGGTTGAGGAAGACTCGCATCTCACGATCATGTTGTGGAATTCTTCCATTTGTGTGGTGAACTTGGCATCGATGTAGTCGCAGTTCCTTGCTTCCGATTGACGAAGGTCGGTGGCGAGTTCCTCGAGGCATTCACCCAAAGCTTCACTTTGTTGATGTAGAGCTCGTTGGGCAACGAAGAAGTGGTTATGGCGACATAGTCGTGATCGTCACCTTGCTCCTCGAAAAGTGGGTTCGCCAAAGAACTTGGCCTATCCATCATAACCAAGTGGGGTGAGCAGGAAAATGAGAGAACAATACCAAAGTTACCTTTCCAAGGATTGTGGATGTATCAAGTGTCACTCAATGTAATGCCACAGCAGGAGAATTGGTACCGGGTTTGTTTCTCACACGTAGACAAGTAAATATTATGGAGTAGCTTGGTTAGGGCGGTGGCACAAAAATTTCAAGCAAATGTTAGTCAAGATATTGATGAGGTTGAGAAAGTTCACAAAATTGCAAGTAAAGCAAATAGATCAAACACAAGAATATCACTCGGAACACACACACAGACGATAGATGGGATCCGCACAACCAAGGAGTGAGATCAAAATGTGTAACCACGGAAAATGCTCTTGTTGTACAGATGCTAGAGAGACGCTAGCTCGATTGCTCAAATGGGCAAGATACGCTTGTGCACCAACCTATGAGAGAAACATGTCGTCTTCAATCCCAACTATGCTATGTATGGTGACCAAGATGATATGTCTATGCAAAATGGGTCAATGTTATTTCTTACAAGCTCTTTGTTTCTCCTCTTTTGCTTAAAAGCTATTTTTTCACTATGCTTGATGCTCGAGCCAATATGATATGAGACAAGTATGTAAGATATGCATGGGAGAGACTTAGGGCACAATCATGATGGCTAGATGACTACTGAAAGTGCTAGTTATCGACTAGAGGGGGGGTGGGGTGAATAGGCGATTTTTATGAAAGTCTTCAATACATGAGGTCTTTGAAGACAAACAGTGGAAATGAACCTATTGATATGTAGCAGAAGATAGACTACACTAGAGAAGCCATAGTCATGTAAGCAATGTAGTGAAAGCACGGAGACTATCAACAACTAGGTAGATGGATCAGGATGGAAGATAGTATGAAGCCAAACAGTAAATAGTCTTCACTCGGTGAAGTCAAACAGATCAGACAAGCAAGCAATGACTTCATGAAGACAAACTATAAAGTAAAGGTAAGTGGGGGATAGAACCAGTTGCTTGGTGAAGATAGGGATTTGGTAGAACATTTCCAGTTACTGTGACAACTGTACGTATGGTTAGGGTGGCTGAGATTTAACTCGGAAGACCGCGTATTCACCTTATTCCCCTTGAGCTAAGGACACCCAGTCCTCGCCTAATCACTCTGGTAAGTCTTCAAGGTAGACTTCCAAACCTTCACAGACTTCGTTCACCGACGATCCACAATGACTCTTGGATGCTCAGAACACGACGCCTAACCGGCTGGATGATTCAAAGTCCTCAAGTGTAACAAGTCTTCAGGTCACGCAGACAGAAAGACTTTAGTGATTCCTAACACTCTTTGGCTCTGGGTGTTTTGGGCTTTGTCCTCGCAAGGATCTCTCTCTCAAATGCTTCGGAGGTGGGTTGCTCTCAAATGACAAAAGCCGTGCACTAACTCTGAGCAGCCACCAATTTATGGTGTAGGGGTGGGCTATTTATAGCCAGGAGGCAACCCGACCTGATTTGTCCGAAATGATCCTGGGTCACTAAGGAACCGACACGTGTCCAATGGTCGGATATCAAACACACGCGGCAGATTTACTTAGGCTACAAGAAAAGCTGACTCATCCAGCTCTGGATAAGATTTGCTCTCATTGTCTTCGCTCGAAGACATAGGATTTTGGTTGAGCATCACATCAGTCACTTTGACTTTGTTCACTTGGACCCCACTTAATAGTACAGTGGTTCCTATGACTCAACAAAGAAGAAAAGGAAACTACGAAACAACTATGTCTTCGCACTCCATAGTCTTCAAGTGAATGTATTCACATGTCATAATCTTCATCGTGAATGTCTTCACAAACCACCATTGTCTTCAATGTCTTCACACATTTTTAGGGGTCATCTCTGGTAGGTAAACTGAATCAATAAGGGACTACTACCTGTGTTATCCTGCAATTCTCACAAACACATTAGTCCCTCAACCAAGTTTGTCGTCAATACTCCAAAACCAACTAGGGGTGGCACTAGATGCACTTACAATCTCCCCCTTTTTGGTGATTGATGACAAATTGGTTGAAGTTTTCAACGGGGATAAAAGTATGTGAAAGTTAAGGATTAAGGCATTGTCTTCATATGTTGCAAAAGTCTCCCCCTGGAGATGTGCATATAAGTAGTTTGCTTTTGAATGCAAATGCACATGACATGTTTTACTTTGTGGAGATCCTCTTCAACGTACGAAGACAATTCATCATGCATATATAATAGTAACAAAGATAATGACATGCATAATGAGAAATGGGCGTCCGCAGAATGACTTCATGCGGAATTTATCATTGCATCACAAAGTAGCAGACGACCATCAAGTTTAAGTGTTACAACTCAAGAGCCAAATAGTTTCAAAACGGGAGTTGTAAGAACTTAGCAAATATTAATGCAACCACCCATATGGACCCGCTTGAAGACTATCAACCTCATATGCTTCTCCCCCTTTTGTTAGTAATGACCAAAAAGGTTTGAAGACATAGAGGAACTACTCGTTCCCAGTTGGAGTAGAAGATGGAGCAGGGTCGACGTTGGAGTTTGGTGGTGCAGATGGGCCTGACGTGGAATCGTGATGCAGTGCAGCCAAAGTTGGTGAAGTGGCGTCATCCTCTTCATCGACGACTCTCGCAACAACAGTTGCATCCGAAGACGAATGTTCAGAATCTTCAATAGATGGAGTGCGATGCCAGCTTGCATTTTGGGGAGGCCTGGAGTCAAACTTGAAGCTCTCTATGAAGCCATCTTCGCGAAGATCATCTTCAGAGCAGAGCAATGTGAGGCTCTTCCAGCACCGCCAACATGCTTCATGAGCAACAAATGAGTTCTTGCTGGCCAAGTTGCGAATGTGATTGACATCCACCAAGAGACTCTGAATCTGACGCTTCAGCCAATCATGATGCCTATCCTGCTTTTGATGTAAAGAGACCAGAAGCTCACGGTCGTTGAGGACACGAGGACGCTTCTGAGGCCTTTGAGCTATGGTGCTGGCAGTGGCTTCAGTGTTGGCTCGATGCGACATACGCCAGTTGCCAGCTAGTGGATAAGAAGGGGTTGAAGCATTTGGCACATGAATCCCTTCAATAGGCTGCGTGAAGCTTTGGAATTCTGCATTCTAAAGGTGGAGTGGCTTCTTTGCTGGCTCGGGGTAGATGGCTTCAATAGACATATCAACATTAGGCAAAAAGACAATGTGGTTGCGTGCCGAGGGTCGATAGTCGATGGTTGAATGAAGCTTAATCAAATGCATCACCCATGAAGCATAGAATTTCAGGCCAAATAGATCAATCCCAGAAGTAGCAAGCTGTCGGATGAAGAAATCTTGAGTATTGAATCTGATGCCATTGACTATAGGTTTTTTTATTTCTGTGCCCCTGGTTCCTTAGCTCTACTCATTCATCCCCACTCTATTAACTTTTGCTCACTTTTCCCCACTCCCTTGCCCAAAACCCTCAGAACAGGTTACAACGGACGTCCCCGTTGGGTCAATGCCTTTGACTGTTAACTCTGACGAGTGGGGCCACGTAGGGCCGAGTACACCTTTGACCGTTACCTGTATAGTTGTTTCGTATGCTGACTGTACAGGTACTCATATATGTGGGTGCATGCAACTGACCGCGGTCGTGGGGTAGCATGTGTCCATGGGACATGCCCGAAACATCCCATCATATAAAGAGAGGCAACCACCTCCATTTCCCCCTACAATTTCCCCCAAATCCCCTCCCTGCCGCATCGCCTTCCTCTCCCCCACCGGCATCGTCTCGCTCTCCTCCACTGCCTCAACTGCACCGTCTCGCTCTCCCCCACCGCATCCTCTTCCTCACCTTCATCGCTTCCATCTGCCCGGAGATAGCCGAAGCGCGTGGCGACACCGGCGCAACAGCCGGAGATGTGGTCAAGCTACAGGGCGCGGTGACCGCGGATGTCGGTGGCATCCACGACGGTGCGAGGAAACTTGCAATCGCTGCGGATGTGGAGAAGGAGGTGGCAGGCTCCGCCTCAGCACTGCAGAAGGTGACGACGTCGAGCGGCATAGTCAATCCCGATACCCCCGATGCGCAGCCTGGCGAGGAGGAGGAGGTATTTGCACTTGCTTTGCTTTAGGATATTAGCTTGTAGAGTTAGTTGGATTGGTTAGATTGTGGATTCATACCTTAGTTCAGATGGTTAGAGTAGTTGGTTTGACGGATGGGCCGGGGTTTTCTGTATTGGGGGATGGGGGTTTTTGTACTAGGGTTTGTTGGATAAATTCGTTGCAAAAATGCTAGATAGATCTATTTATTAGATGTGCTTCAATGCTACACAGATGTATGCTTATTAGATTTGTTTTTAATGCTCGTAGATTGGGTTTTTTAATGCTACAGACATGTATGCTTATTAGATTGGGTCCCTATTAGATTTGTTTTTGAATGCTACTCAGATTGGGGTTTTGAATGTCATATGCCCAAATGGAATCCATTGATTAAGAAGTTATTTGATTCATTAGTATATAAATTTTTCCACAATATGTAGTTATATTAGCTCTGTTGTTCAATGTGTGTGCATGACCATTGATCAATGTGTTATTTGAATGTCATATTGGGGTTTTGAATGTCATATGTAGTTATATTAGATTTGTTTTTGAATGCTACTCAGGTTGAGGTTTTGGATGTCATATTGGGAGTATATTAGCCCTATGATCAATGTGTCATGTGTGCATATCTAAATTTTCAATTGGCTACTAGTGATGGATGTAATTGTATATTCAGGAGGATGATGGTTGGGGGGGGGGAGAGGAAGCTGGCCAACTATGACCCGTATGATCCAGAGTTTAGTGACGACGAAGAATATGAGGTAAGCCTATACCTTGTTCATTTAGTTCCTTTGACATGGTGTATACGAATCTATAATATATTAATGCAATTCATTCATGTGTGGAGTATGATTTTGGAGATGATGTGTACAAGGGCAACGTCGCGTCCTTCACAGCCAAGGAGGTGGAGAAGATCAAGGCCAAGGGAGTTGCTTCCTTCTACAACCGCAAGATCAGGAAGTGGCACTGCCCCTACTGCACCACCAAGCCAAAGCCAAAGGATGGCCGCTTCGATCACCTTCTGTCTCATGCAGAGGATGTAGCGATCCGCGGGGAGGACTACATGATCAGGGGTAGCATGCTGCACTCGCGAAGGCCCTGACTCCGGCGTGAAGTGATGTGATGATGCTGTGATGATGTGATGCTGTGAACTGAATCTTAATCTTTTGGTTTACTTTGGGTCCGATTACTTTTGGTAAACTGAATGTGGCTGTTTATGGTGTGAACTGAATCTATGGTGATGCTAGTAATGTATTATTCTATCTATATTTGTCTGTCCTTATAATTGCCTGTGGTGTATGGTTAGTTCTATTTAGATGTTGTGAACTATGAGTTTAGGTGCTGCAATGATCACACATGTTGTTTTAGTGTTGCTTCACTGACCAGACATGTTGTTTCAGTGTTGCTTCACTGATCACTTCAGTGTTGCCTCACTGATCACACATGTTGTTTCAGTGTTGCTTCACTGATCACACATGTTATCGGTCTCATGTTTATTAATCAAATCAAACACATGCTTTTTCCCACCAGCAAATTATCTATGTATGTTTGTGTAAATTCAAGAAAATGCAAAAAAATAAAACCTTGGCAAACTATCTATGTTTGTGTAGGAGATCATGTGTGCAAAATTTGAGGTGATTTAGAGGATTTAAAAAAAAAATTAATTTGAGAAATGTGCTCCAAATGAGCTCCCAGGCTAGGGTAAACAACCCATTTGTAATCAAGTTTTTTTGGACCTACTCTAAATGAGCCAAATGTTTTTTATTAACACCTATTCAATCTATATAGTGTAGATTCGAAGTCTCACTAATTTTTGAATTAATCTTCATATTTTTACATTTTCTTTTAAAAAATATGCTTTAATATAAAAACTATTAAAAACACGTTTAAAATATGAAAATGGAAAACTAAGTTCAGATCCTTCTTATTCACTTTGAAATAAAGCTTTGGTGATTTATTTTAAATTTTCAAAAACAGAAGGTAACCCCAGCTCATCTCCTTGAACTCTATGAAATATTGTAGGTGATAGCTCATATGTGTGAAGGTTTTCTCATGAAAATGACCATAGACCAAGTTTATGATTTTTGGTTGGTAACATGTCACATAAGACAACATTGTTCGCAGGTTTCATATTTTTTTGATTTTTTAAATTAATGGTGCTCATTTGACCTGGATCGTGCCAACTAGGGGTTTTTCATGAAAATGACCATAGACCAAGTTTAGTATTTTTCCTCGTTAGTGTGTCTTATAAAACGACGAACGGTGAAGGTTTCATTTTTTTTGATTTTTTAAAAATTATTTATGCTCAGTCAAAGCTTTCGTAACCCCGTCGACCAGCTCAAAACCCCTCTAAACCCCATGGGGTTTCATCTAACCCTAGCTCCAAGCATCAGCCGTCCGATCATACCTTGGCGCCAAGCGACAACCCTCAAATGTGGTCTTCTAGAAGGAATTCAGTGGGCAGGCTGCGTGCAGGCTCCGGGCCATTGGATCACAAGGACGGCTCTGCATTGTTGGACCGTGGGGCGATCCGTGAGAGGCGATCCTGTTGGTTGTGCTCGGCTGCTCGCCCACCACTGACTCCGCGAAAAAAACGTTGTTATTAGGCCCAAAAGGAAACCAAGCTCTGGTTGGGCTGTCGAATTGCGTCGTTTTTTTGTGAACATGCTGGCTCTGTTTTTTGTGAACGTGTTGGCTCTGTTTTTTTGCATCGTTTGAAATTACACAACAATTGAACTTGCATAGAAAATTTAGTTCTTTTTGTTCTATAGAAATGCAAAATGACCAAATTTATAAGGGCTAAATTTATTTTTATCACGCAAAATGGCCACAAACTATTAAAAAATGGGTCATTTTGCATTTGTATAATGGCCACAAGCCTTCTATCTTTTTTATCATGCAAAATGACCAAATTTATAAGGGCCAAATTTATTTTTATCATGCAAAATGGCCACAAGCCCTTAAAAAATTGTCTCTTTTTGTTCATATAATATATATATATGACCATGGATTCCCACACGTGCAATTAGCTTCTTTTTCTTCTTCTTTTCAAACCATCGTTTCCCACGCGTGTACACTCCCGATGTTGTAGTGGGTTTGAAAACGGGCTACTAACTTCACATTTGACCCCGTTATTGCCATGGCCAACTAACACGTAGAACTACGGCTATTTAAGCCACCCTCTGCCTCTGCCATCTCCCACCCTCTGCCTCTGCCACACCTCATCCATCTGCCCTTCTTGCTCTTCGACCCCTTCTCCTTCTTCTGCACATCCCTCAGCCATGCAGTACACCGCCAACCTACCGCTTCCCACCGACCGTGCCAGAGAGGCTCTACCCTACCGGCGTGTACGTTGATCGCACACTACGTGTGTGGGCGATATCAAGGCTGAGGACCGCAAGGAACTTCACCGAGTTCTTCCTCGCGTCCGGCTACCACCACTTCCCGAGGTGATCTCCAACGATGTTCCGCGTCGAGGAGGTCATCCAAAACTGGTTGGTGGTTGCTCTCCTTGCCCACTTCACCAACACATTCGACGCCTTCTACCTCCTTGGCCGGGTGTTTCGGTGTGGCTCCGAGTTCATCACTTTCACCACCCACAACAGGTTCATGGAGTACACCAACATCTTCCCCACCGCTACGCGCATGCACACTCTTCCGTACCCCATCGACAATGCCCCGGAGGAGTAGTTAAAAGGGCGCCCAGAGGAGGAGCGAGGTGGAGAAGGCGGCGGCTAGGGTTATAAACCCTCTATATTTTTTAGTCTATGTTCTGTTAAGTTGTAATTGAACTATGTTGGAGTTGCTATGGGCTTGTTGCCCCTTTTCTTAAGTTCTATTATTAAGTTTTCTATCTATTCTATTATTAAGTTCTTCCTAGTTTGAACTATGTGATCGTGCTATGGGCTTGTTGGCCCTATCTACATATTGGGACTACATATTTGTTGATTGTTTTCTTAGAGAGCTCGGCTTGTTAGTAGGGTTCCCTTGTTAGTAACCACCTAGTGCATGCAAGCAAGCTTTGTTAGTAGGGATGAATGAGTAGATCTAAGCAAGGGAGTGGATCTTTTTTTACACAAGCCACAAATATGTAGCCACCTAGCTAGAAGAGAGGAACCAGCGGCAGTAACCGTCGCTGCATCTGTGGCGGCTGGCTTGCAACAAAGCTGCTCGGTCAGTGCATCGTGGCAGACGCATCAGCGCATGCAGGCTCGGTCGGTGCATGCAGGCTCGGTCGGTGCATGCAGGGATCGTGGCATTGGCGCATGCAGGCTCGATCGACGCATGCAGTCAGGCTTTGTGGGTGCATGCATAGCAGGCTTTTGTCCTAGCGGTGCGTGCAGACGTTTAATGCAAGGGACAGCCCAAAGGTCGAATAGCGACACCACCCAACACGGCCCCACTTGTCAGGTCGAACATATTACACACTCCAGCATGGCCCCACTAGTCAGAGTTAACGGTCAAGCCTTTGACCCGACGACAATGTCCGTGTCCCAGTTATGAGGGTTTCTAGCATGGGAGTCGGGAAAATTGAGCAAAAGTTAAGAGCGCGGGGATGAATGAGTAGAGCTAAGGAACCAGGTGCACAAATGTAAAAATCCCTTGACTATATAGAAAACCAATGTCTTCATGGCGCCTTCAAGTTTAGCTTCAGAGGAATTTCCTTTGATAGGCCAGAGAGTACGCCTCAGAATATGATATACTATGTGTGGCAGGTACTCAAGATCCTTAACAAAGAATTCCTTGGGGTATTCGGTGTCATGGGGCAATGGCTTCATCATGCTCAGCATTTGGCTCATGTTGGGCTCTGGCTTCTAGAAGATGCTTTGCAGCTCATTCTGATGAAGCTGACAACCAGGTTCATACAACTCACCTGGAGTGGGCAGGGAAGTAAGCTCGATATATCTTGAGCTTTGGCTTCATGATGAACATCACATGACATCCACTCAAGGATCTAAGTCTTCGGATCCCTGTTGTAGCCTCAAATGTGTAGTGTGGCATAGAACCGCAGCAGAAGCTCTTCATTCCAATGTTCCTTGTCAGTCACAAAAGGTAGAAGCCCAACATCCCTAAAGCAGTCAAGGGACTCCTCAAGGCATGGCAACCCAGCTATAGCATCACAATCCAAACACTTATGCGGAAAAATCCGGTCTTGGTTGTATAAGATGCATGAGTAATAGCTTCGCTGCTGATGGCTCCAAAAGCTGTTAGAGGAGATCTTAGGCTTCGTGTACGGGTTCTTGGCACTGTCAAAGAAGGTATTTCCTCTCTGAAGCTGAGTACGCTGAATGAGCCCTCTGTAGTTGTAGCACTTGGAAGCCTTGGTAATCTAGGCTTTGGCTTCTAAACTTGAGGCCTCTGCTCCACAAGATAATCATATTGTGGCCCGGGAGCAGTGGGTGGAACCATGATAGGCCATCTGACAGTCACCAACTCACCACGATTGAACGCGCGTTCCATAGTATGAGGCCTTGGAGGGGGAACATCATCATCAGAGATGATTGGCGTCACAATGGTGTCAGTATTCACATTGGCTTTGGGCTCCACTGTAACACCCATGATGCGGCTATATCTCCCACGTGTCAAGGCATGACTTAGAGTCATAACTGCATGGTGGTTTAGTCGCAAGAGGGGTAATCTTCACACAATCCCATGTACTAAATAAGAAAGGGATAAAGAGTTGGCTTACAATCGCCCCTTCACACAAATAACAAGTTAAACATACATCATCTAGAGTACAATCAAGGTCCGACTACGGAACCAAAATAAAAGAAGACAACCCCAAATGCTAGATCACCGATCGTCCCAACTGGGCTCCACTACTGATCATCCGGAAAAGACACATAACAATGACCAAGATCTTCATCGAGCTCCCACTTGAGCTTGGTTGCGTCACCTGCACTGGTATCATCGGCACCTGCAATTGTTTGGAAGTATCCGTGAGTCACGAGGACTCATCAATCCCACACCCGCGAGATCAAGACTATTTAATCTTATGGGTAGGATGTGGTAATGAAGTGGATCTGCAGCAAGAGCTAAGAAAATATGGTGGCTAACCTATGCAAGTAAGAGTAAGATGAGAAGCTACGCAACAGTCTAAAGCTACAAGTGATCCTGGAACTACTTACGTTCAAGCATAACACAAAACTGTGTTCACTTCCCGGACTCCGCCGAAAAGAGACCATCATGGCTACACACGCGGTTGATGCATTTTAATTAAGTCAAGTGTCAAGTTCTCCACAAGCGGATATTAACAAATTCCCATCTGCCACATAACCGCGGGCACGGATCTCAAAAGTTTATACCCTGCAGGGGTGTCCCAACTTAGCCCATCACAAGCTCTCATGGTCCATGAAGGATATTCCCTCTCATGGAAAGACCCGATCAGTCTCGGAATCCCGGTTACAAGACATTTTGACAATGGTAAAAAAAGACTAGCAAAGCCGCCCGATGTGCTGACAAATCTCGATAGGAGTCGCACGTATCTCATTCTCAAGGCACACCGGATGGGACAAGCTACGAGTAAAACTAGCCCTCAAGTTTCCCCGAGGTGGCCCGCAGGCTGCCCGATTCGGACCAACACTCAAAGGAGCACTGGCCTGGGCGGGGTTAAAATAAAGATGACCCTCGGGCTCCGGAAACCCAAGGGAAAAAGGCTTAGGTTGTTCAGCAAATGTAAAACCAAGGTTGGGCCTTGCTGGAGGAGTTTTTATTCAAAGTGAACTGTCAAGGGGGTCCCATAAATCCCCAACCGTGTAAGGAACACAAAATCAAGGAACATAACACCGGTATGACGGAAACTAGGGCGGCAAGAGTGGAACAAAACACCAGGCATAAGGCCGAGTATATGGATGCATTAATTAAATAAGAGATATTGTGATATCCAAATATATCCATGTTCCAACATGGAACAATCTTCAACTTCACCTGCAACTAACAATGCTATAAGAGGGGCTGAGCAAAAGTGGTAACATAGCCAAACAACGGTTTGCTAGGAAGGTGGTTTAGAGGCTTGACATGGCATATGGGAGGCATGATAAAACAAGTGGTAGGTAGCACGACATAGCCATAGAACGAACAACTAGCAAGCAAAGATAGAAGTGATATCGAGGGTAATGGTCATCTTTCCTAAGATCCCGCAAGGAAGAAGAACGAGTCCATGAAGAAGACAAACCGACATAGTCGAACGGATCCTCACAAACGCAACGTTACTGGATCTAACAAGAAGAAGCAACACCGGAAAGGAGCAAACAACATGGTAAACCAACAAGAATAACCAGAGCATTACGCACAATCAAGTATGATGCATGTCCGGTTTAATGAGGCATGGCATGGCAAAGTGCACAAACAACACTACAAGTTAAGCGGAGCTCAATATGCAACGAGTTGCATATTGACGAAACACCACATGACTTATTTAGTTCTCTCTCGGTTATGTATTCAACAAAATTAAATGTTATTAAACATGGCAAGGGGTAAAGCATATGAAAACTACCTATCTAGGAAAGTTTAAATGAGGCCGGAACAACAAACAACAATTCTGGAAAATCCTCATATGCAAAATTTTAGAGTTGGTACTGTTCTGCCCTAAACCATATTTTAGAGTTGTTAAACATGCAATATGAGTGCACCATCTTAAACTAGGAATTTTTCTACCCCAGTTACATATAAAGTTTATTAAGTTTGGATCCACGGTTATTTAGTTATGAAATAAAGCATTTTAACATGGCATTAAGCAAAATAAACACAAACAACATTTTAAGCATTTTTAACATGCATGAAAGCAACATATTATGAAACTAGACGAAAATCTAAGCATTTTTCATATTTAAAACATTTTAATCCAATGCATGGTTGTGGAGTTATTAAATGCATGAAGTCTAGGGACTTTTCTATAAATGGAATTCTCTGGATAATTAGTAAATTGTTCCGCGGGAAAAAAACATGAGTCGGGCCGAAACCAGCTGGCTCAACAGGAGCATACAGAGGGCGTGGCTGCTCACCCTGGGCCAAGGCCCAGCTGACGCAGAGGAGGCTGGCCGGTTGAAGGGGAGGCAGAGGTGGCGCTGGGCCTAGGGGAAGTGGGCTGACGGGACCTGGGCCGTGGGGCAGCGCTGGCCCACGTGCGTGCGTGCGATGGATCAGTTCTTGCTCGATCCCGAGTAGGGAGATGGTGTGATTGTGCTCTCCTGCGGAGACAGTGCGATGCAGGAGGGTCGGGGACGGGCGGAGGAAGCGGATCCGGGCGGCAGCTCGCCGGTTCCGGCGCGGGAACGGCTGGGACGAGCACCGGCGACATGGCGCGGGTGCCGGCGTGATAATCCCCAAGTGCAGGGAATCATCGTAGCAATTCCCAAAGGTGGAAGTGATAAGTATGGAGTGTCGAACCCACAAGGAGCTAAAGGTAAGATCAATTTTCTCTCAAGCCCTATCTGCCATTGATACGACTCTACGTACACTGAACGTTTGCTTCCAACTAGAAACGAGAAATAAAACTACGTTGTGGGTATGAAGAGGATAACTTTGCATGATATCAGAGAGCTAAAACATAAAATTAGGTGTTGTTATCATAAAGTTAGAATATATTACTAAATATTATAAATAGCGAGTGTGGAATAATGGTGGATCGGTGTGCGGAATTGTCTTAGGCAATTGTTAACATGACCGATAGTCTTCATTGCAATTTTATACGAGGGAGAGGCATAAGCTAACATACTTTCTCTTCTTGGATCATATGCACTTATGATTGGAACTCTAGCAAGCATCCGCAACTACTAAAGATCATTAAGGTAAAACCCAACCATATCATTAAAGCATCAAGTCCCCTTTATCCCATATGCAACAACCCCCTTACTCGGGTTTATGCTTCTGTCATTCAAGCAACCCACTATAAACGAATCATGAACATATTGCAACACCCTACAACGCGAATCCCTCATGCTTGCGCGATACGGAGGGCACAATAGGACAACACCAAAATAAAACATACAACTCATACCAATCTAGATCATCAATCAACCCAAAGACAAAGGATATCTACTCAAAACATCATAGGATGGCAACACATCATTGGATCATAATATGTGGCATAAAGCACCATGTTCAAGTAGCGATTACAGCGGGGAGCGGGAGAGTGGACCGCGTAAAAGAGATGAGGATGGTGATGATGATGGTGATGTTGATGAAGATGATCACCGCGGCGATGATTCCCCTCCTGATGGCACTCCGGCGCCACCGAGAGAGAGGAGGAGAGGTTCTCCCCCTTGTGCTTCCTCCTCCATGGCCTCCCCCTGGATGGGGAGAGGTTCCCCCTCTGGTCCTTGGCCTTCATGGTGATGATGGCCCCTCCAGGATCCTCCTCCATAGACTCCGGTGATGATGCCCCCCCTCCGGTAGGGTGCCAGAGAGGGCCTAGATTGATTTGTCGTGGCTACAGAGGCTTGCGGTGGTGGAACTTCCGATCTATGTTATTTTCTGGAGGTTTGGGCATTTATAGGAGAGGTTGGCGTCGAGAGCAAGTCAGGGGGCCCCACGGGAAGTCCACGAGGCACAGGGGAGCGCCCCCACCCTTGTGGGGCCCACGGGACTCCCCTCTGGTAGATTTTTGTTCCAATATTTTTATATTTTCCAGAAAAATTCTCCGTTGATTTCCATCGCATTCCCAGAACTTTTATTTCTGCACAAAAACAACACCATGGTAGTTCTGCTGAAAACAACATCAGTCCGGGTTAGTTCTAATCAAATGATACCAAAATCATATAACACTATTGTAAACATGGCATGAATACTTCATAAATTATAGATACGTTGGAGACGTATCACGGCGGACCTGCAGGACGGCGGTGGTGGTGAGGAGCAGAGAGAGAGAGAGAGAAACGGAGGGAGAATAGGCGGCGACCTGGGCGTGGTGCTCGCCGACGGCGGAGGCAACTCTGGCCAGGCGGCGAGGCCGGCAAGCGGCGCAGCGGCAGATCTGGAGGAGCAGTGCGGGGCGCGGGCGCTGGGCGCGCGGGATGCCAAACGGCGGCACGCGGGGCAGGGGACAGGTGGCGCGCTAGGGATGGCTGTGGGTGGCGGCTGGGAGGTGAGGTGGCGCAAGCGGGTTAGCTGGAGGTGGCTTGCGGCGGCGCTAGCGAGTGGGGCGGCACCAAGTGGCGGAGGAAGGGTGGCCGGGCGCGGAATGCAAGGGGGGGCTACAGGTGGGAGGAGGGTTAGGGTAGGTTTAGGGGCTAGGGATGACCAAAATGGCAAGGGGAGCTGCTTAAATAGGAAGGGGCTAGGGTTTAGGTGGGTTAGGTAACGGGCTGTGTAGATGAGTTGGGCTGAGAAGAGAGAAGAGAATAGCAGCCCGACAACGGTTTTTCAAGACCGAAAACATCCGACGAGAAGACCGGCTATATTGTCGCTATAGTTATTCGTTGGGGGCATCAAACGAACCCCGAATGCGATGAAATTTGGCAGGAGGCCTACTGACAACATAACAACACCGCACACCAACTTTCATCCCATTCTGAGAACATTTTTCGGCCACTTATAAAATAATATTTCGGACGTGCCGCGGGCGCGTGCGAGTGTGAAAGAGCTCGGAACAGACAACGGAAGGAACAGGGAGACCGGGATGGATGCAAGTTTTGAAAACATGATGATGCAATGCACATGATGACATGGCAATGGCAAGATGCAACACGCAAGCGAAAGACATGGCAACGACGGCGAATAACTGGAAGGCACGTGGCGCAACGGTCTCGGGGCGTCACAACACTCCACCACTACAAGAGGATCTCGTCCCGAGATCTGGGATGGCACCGGAGAGAAGCAGAAAAGGAAGAGGAGAGGTAAACTAAGTTGCTTCTTGGACAAACGAGTGAAACCACGAACCTTGAGAGGTTGAACGAATTGAAAGAAAGAATACAATGAAGATGAACAAAGTTGAAAACACTCTGTCAGAAAAGAGGAACATGGGATAAGACGAGAACCAAGAGATTAAGTGACAAGATAGATATTGAAACCACTCCAGTTAAAACAAGATAGAGAAGGAATAAGAATGATATAATTTGGACAACACTCCGACTGTAAATGGACAGAATTGAACATGAACTTGACAAGATGAGAGGATACTTGAATGGAGGACACGCCACTCCGGTTGAATGGATAAGCAAAGGAAAGAACATGATCCTCGACAAAAATGATATGATGGGTCAAAGAGTGCAACATCACAATGCCTCCAGAACGAACGAATGGAAGCTAGATCGTTGGAATAAAGGGACGAAGAAGAAAATGACAACTTCTGCCACAAATGAACTTGGAAAGCGCCCTTCCAAGAAGGTTATAATGGAGTTGTTGGAAAACCAACAACGAAACGAATAAACTTGTAGTGGGCTTATGGAAAACTTCTCAAAATTGAGGCGAAATTCTGCCACTAATGGAAACAATAGATTGGATTGATATCAACAAGGAGACAAGAAACTTATTTCACCGGGAGGATAAATGAAGAACTTGGGTCATTTATAAGCACCATAAATAGTAACAATCCTTAGGGAAAGCTTTAGGTGAAATATAACCCAAGATAAATCCAATGAAGAGATTGGTGGGTTGCAATGGATCTCATGAACGAATTGAAAATGATGGGCTTAAAATATGTCATTCTGAACAACTTGTGAATCATGAAACACGAAGGGAAATCGTCAAGAGTGACATACCACTACCTCAAATGATAAGGTAGAAATAATTGCACTTCAGAATGCAAGATGAAGAATGCTTTGTGACGCCCCAAGACCGATGTGCCAGGTGTCCTCTAGGTATTCGTTGTTGTTGCCTTGTCATTGCTTGCGTGTCATGCATCTCATATCATGTCATCATGTGCATTTCATTCGCATACATGTTCGTCTCATGCATCCGAGCATTTTCCCCGTTGTCCGTTTTGCAATCCGGCGCTCCTATGTCACCCGGTGTCCCTTTCTACCTCTTTTCGTGTGCGGGTGTTAAACGTTTTCGGATTGGACCGAGACTTGTCATACGGCCTTGGTTTACTACCGGTAGACCGCCTATCAAGTTTCGTGCCATTTGGACTTCGTTTGATACTCCAACGGTTAACCGAGGGACCAAAAAGGCCCCGTGTGTGTTGCAGCCCAACACCCCTCCAAAGTGGCCCAAAACCCACCTAAACCTCCTCCATCATCTTGGTCGTTCGATCATGATCGCGCGGCCGCGAACCGCACCTCATTTGGAGCTTCCTAGCTCCCTCTACCTATAAATATGTGATCCCCTCCCCAAAATTCGCGGATGAAACCCTAACTTCGTCCTCCTCGCGCCGCCGGACATTTTCCCACCGCGCCTGGACATGTCCAACCGCCGCCGCCGGCGAATCCCAGCCTGACACATCATCCACCGCTGCCCTCTCTCTCCTCCAGCACTGCCGTGGCCCGCGGAGCCCATCCGGGGCCCGCGCGGGCCCGAAGCCGCGCCGCCGCCCAAGTGCGCCACCGCCCGCGCCCGTCTCGCCGGAGTGCCCCGCCGCCGTCTGCTGGAGCCTCTGCTCCTCCCACCTCCTCGCGCCGGCCGGCGACCCAACGTCGCCGCAGAGGACCGTGTCCGGCCAGGCCAGACCCGCGCCTCGCCCCTTCTTCCTCCTGCTACCTTCTGTCCCTCACCGGAGCTCTCTCTCTCTCTCTCTCTCTCGTAACAGGATCCACCGCCGCCACGGAAGACCTCGCCGCCGGCCTTATCGTCCTCAAATCTCACCGGAACGGAGTCCTCAAGCTCGGATCTACCCGTTCCCGCCGATCCCTGCCGTGCCCGCTTCGCCGGAGACCCTCCCCGGCCGCCGTTGACCGCGCCACGGCCTCCTGCCCCGTGCAGTCGGACGAAGGAGACGACGAGGGGAGTGTCGCCGCTGGGCCCGACCTTGTCCAAGGCCCAGCAACCGGCCTGCCCCGAACGGCCCAGCTCCACGTGGGCTGCCACAACACCCAAGGCCTGGATCTGCCTCCACCGGTCTCCCCTTCATGGCCCAGCCGCAAGCCGGCCTGCCAGTGTCCCTCACCACCGACCGGGCCGAGGCCCCTGGGTGAGCCGCCCCCTCTCCTTTTGCACTATGGACCCATGTGCAGTTTCGGCCCATAGCCATTTTTTCCCAGATCTGCGATTTAACGATTTTTTCAGAGACTGCCAGTTTTGCAGAAACACCCTTGCACTTCATGCATATAATAACTAATTAACCGTGCATCGGATTAAAACAAACTTTATATGTAAAATGTTTAGAATTTAATCTAGTTTCATAATTTGTCTTTTTCATCCATGTTTAAAAATGTTTAAAATGCTGTTTTGTTAAATTTGCTCCTATGCCATGCTAAAATGATTTATTTCATAACTAAATAACCGTAGCTCCGAATTAAATAATCTTTATATGTAAATGGGGTAGAATTTTGCCTAGTTTAACATGGTGGCATCGCTTTGCATGTTTAACAACTCTAAAATTGTGTTTAGGGCATAACAGTACCAAACCTAATTTATGCACATGAGGAGTTTCCGGACTTGTTGTTCGTTGGTTCCAGCCTCATTTAAACTTGACTAGATAGGTAGTTTTACTTTGCTTCACCCTCTTGCCATGTTAATAAACATTTAATCTTGGTGGGTACATAACAAGAGAGAACTAAATAACTTCAATGTGGTGTTCCGTCAATATGCAACTCGTTGCATATTGAGCTCCACTTAATTTGTAGGATTGCTTGTGCACTTTGCCATGCCATGCTTCATTAAACCGGACATGCATCATACTTGATTGTGCATCATGCCATGTTCATGTGTTGGTTGTTTACTATATTGTTTGCTCCTTTCTGGTGTTGCTTCTTCGGGTTGGTTCCGATAACGTCGTGTTGTGACGATTCGTTCGACTACGTCCGTTTGTCTTCTTCATGGACTCGCTCTTCTTCCTTGCGGGATTTCAGGCAAGATGACCATACCCTCGAAATCACTTCTATCTTTGCTTGCTAGTTGCTCGCTCTTTTGCTATGCCTATGCTGCGATACCTACCACTTGCTTATCATGCCTCCCATATTGTTTAACCAAGCCTCTAACCCACCTTGTCCTAGCAAACCGCTGTTTGGCTATGTTACCGGTTTGCTCAGCCCCTCTTATAACGTTGTTAGTTGCAGGTGAAGATTGGAGCTTGTTCCATGTTTGGAACATGGATATTTCGTTGGGATATCACAATATGTCTTATTTAATTAATGCATCTATATACTTGGTAAAGGGTGGAAGGCTCGGCCTTATGCCTGGTGTTTTGTTCCACTCTTGCCGCCCTAGTTTCCGTCATATCGATGTTATGTTCCCGGATTTTGCGTTCCTTACGCGGTTGGGTTATAATGGGAACCCCTTGACAGTTCGCCTTGAATAAAACTCCTCCAGCAAGGCCCAACATTGGTTTTACCATTCGCCACCTAGCCTTTTCTTTCCCTTGGGTTCTACAGACTCAAGGGTCATCTTTATTTAAACCCCTAGGCCAGTGCTCCTCTGAGTGTTGGTCCAACCTGTCAGCTGCCGGTGGCCACCAGGGGCAACTCTGGGATGGCCTACCGGAACCTTGGACAATCCGGTGTGCCATGAGAAAGAGATATGTGCAGCTCCTATCGGGATTTATCGGCACATTCGGGTGGCTTTGCTGGTCTTGTTTTACCATTGTCGAAATGTCTTGTAACCGGGATTCCGAGTCTGATCGGGTCTTCCCGCTAGAAGGAATATCCTTCGTTGACCGTGAGAGCTTGTGATGGGCTAAGTTGGGACTCCCCTGCAGGGATTTGAACTTTCAAAAGCCGTGCCCGCGGTTATGGGCAGATGGGAATTTGTTAATGTCCGGTTGTAGAAAAGCTGAAGTTGATCTTAATTAAAATGCATCAACCGCGTGTGTAACCGTGATGGTCTCTTTCCGGCGGAGTCCGGGAAGTGAACACGATGTTGGAGTTATGCTTGACGTAGGTTGTTCTAGGATCACTTCTTGATCATAGTTTTCTCGATCGTGCTTTGCCTTCTCTTCTCGCTCTCTTTTGCGTATATGTTAGCCACCAAATATGCTAGTCGTTGTTGTAGCTCCACCTCATGCCTTTTACCTTACCCATAAGCTTAAATAGTCTTGATCGCGAGGGTGTGAGATTACTGAGTCCCTGTGGCTCACAGTTACTTCCAAAACCAGTTTGCAGGTGCCGATGTTACCGAGCAGGTGACGCAACCAAGCTCAAGGAGGAGCTCGATGATATCTTGTCCTTTGTGTTGTTTCGTTCTAGTTGATCAGTAGTGGAGCCCAGTTGGGGTCGATCGGGGATCTGTGTAGCATTTGGGGTAGTCTTCTCTTATTTTGGTTACGTAGTCGGACCTTGAATGTATCTGGATGATGTAATGCTTTATTCATGTATTTGTGTGAAGTGGCATTTGTAAGCCAGCTATGTATCTCTTTCCCTTATGTATTACATGGGTTGTGTGAAGATTACCTCACTTGCGACATTGCTTTCAATGCGGTTATGCCTCTATGTCGTGCTTCGACACGTGGGAGATATAGCCGCATCGAGGGCGTTACAAGTTGGTAATCAGAGCCTTCCCCGACCTTAGGAGCCCCTTGCTTGATCGAATCGCTGGCGTTTTTGAGTCTAGAAATGTTTTGAGTCATTTAGGAATTATATATATCGGAGAGTTAGGAATTCTTTTTACTCCTCAGTCTCTTCGTCGCTCTGGTGAGGCATCCTGACGTAGAGTATTGACTCTTCTCTTCTCAAATTTCACTAAATTTTTTTTAGGATCACGCGGGTATCTTGGAATCGTTCCGATCGATTTGTGACGAGAACATTGTTCTTGGTGCCTCCTGAAATTTAGGGGTTGTGGCAGTGTCCCGGGGAGTTGAGCTCCGAGGTGTTGTCGTCACAATTTTATCATTGCAGTTCTGGAATACCTGAGATTAGTTTCGCCGACATCGAAAATCTCTTTTATGCAGTTGTTGGTGAGATAACCTCGACGCCACCTAGTACTGGGGTGGGAGTTCGGGAGTATTGCCATAACTCGTATAACGGATGCTTTTCGAAGGTTGAGGTAAACGATTTCCGAAGGTTTCTTGGTTATGTGTTGAAGGATGGGTACAGCTGGATGTAGGATTTGCTAGATTTGGGTGAGATATTATGCTTCCCCTGTATCCCCAACACCTGATTGCATACCCGGAAAGTTTCGGGAGTTTATAAGTGGGAATTCAAGTAGCTCTTAGGATATCTTTCCGACAAATGTATGATATGAAATTGGGGTTCGACGTCTAGTGGTCCGCCTATCCACGGTTGGTTTTACAGTGGTCTCGTTGTGTCTTAAAGAGTCCTTGGCTATGCCGACTCGGGGACGCTTCTTATGTCATGTGCACTTCCTTGTACATGATGGTGCTGTACGATTGAGCCCGTGTAGGCCCCACCACGAAAACTTCGGACGAAATCTCTATCATATGTTTGTTCTGGCTTATTCTGCAAGCCAATCCTTGTTTTGTTTTGAGTTGTGGTATTCGAGTTGCTTCGAAGTCAAATGTTGATTCCATACCTTTTCCAAGCAGTGTTCTCATATTTCTAGGTGAATACAAATCCTTCTTAATCATCGAGATTGTCATCTAAATTTCTTCTCTACCGGTGTGTTTCTCTTCTAGTGGATCCGATCACTTCAACATTCGCAAGATCAATTATCAGTTCTTCTCAACGGTGTTTGCTTCATCCGTTCCAAGTTGTCTTTGTTTTCCCACCCACCCACCCTTTTTCTTCAAGGATTCAGATTTCTTAATCACTATCCATTTTATTGATGGAAGTCTCTCCATTCTTTTTCCTTCATGTTTTTACCCGGTGTTTCTCATGAAGATGCTCTACTCGTTCATCATTCTTCATTCTTTTCATCTCCGGTGGTTTCAAGTCAAGCTTTGTTGATCATATCCTTTCCTCGTTTCAATGCTTTCTCATGTCGGTGCAATTCTTAATCATTCACTTCTCGCTATTCAATTGTTCCGGAGAGCTCAAGATATTTTGAAGATTCATGTTACCACTCTGCTTTCGTTCAAACTCTTTTGAGGATGTTATATCATTTAAGCCTTTTAATTCAACCAGTGCAATCTCTCTTTTCAAGTAATCTTTTCAACGGTGTATCTTTTGAGTGGGCCCTAACCCACAAGTCTTTTCCAGAATCTTACCTGACTCTTCTTATTCTCCCGGAGTTTTTCTCAAATCTTCTAAAGTGTGACGTAAGTATGAATTATCATCAGTCAAATGTTTTTCTCCAAGATCTGTCAAATTCTTTTCATCGTTGGCTCAACCTTTCCAATTTTTCACTCCGGAGTGCCTCAACAATACTTGGTGGTGTTTCTCGTTGTCATTCTCAGATTTTGAAGACCGAAGAAGAGTTTTTCCTCCATATCTTATCCTTCTCTCAAAGACTCGTCATTCTAGCTTGTTGCCATCCTCTCATAGTTGTTTTTGGATTGTGAGAATTCTTTTCACCTATCCGGAGCAAATTCAAGAGTCTTCTCAGTTTGATTATCTAGAGTCCATCAATTCAGGTTTATTCATTCTCAGCTTTTCAGTTATCATTCTCGAAACTTACCGGTGCATCGTTCAAGTGATCTCTAATCAGTCGTGATCCCTTCGTTCTAATGAATCTAAATTCTCTCAAGCATCTTCGTTTATTTGCTAATTCTTCCCGGTGTTTCTTTATCTTTTACTTCGTTCTTTTCCAACTCATACGGTGGTTCATTTAAGATTTCTTTTCCTTCCTTATCATATCAGATTCATTCGTTGTTCCAATCCTACCGGTGGTTCGTTGAAGATCTTCCCAAGTTCGCGCTATATCTCTCTGTTATTCTTTTCAACGAGAATAAGTAGTATGCCAAATCCGTGGCTTGTCATCAATTTAATTGGTGAAGGATACGCATAACATAATTATTATTATTGTTTAATCCAATCAGTCTAGTTTCTTCTTTCCGGAGTTTGTTCATCATATCACATTCTCGGTTCGAGATGCCTTATCTTTTCTTTTCCGGAGTTCCAAGTTTCCACTTTATCTCATCGCAAAGCTTCATCTAAATCATTGCAAGTCTTCACATTGTGTTTTCAACTTCTCCTTCTTTCCGGTTGATCATTCTTTTGGTACCGGAGGTCTTCATGGAGGTTCTACATAATGGTTCATCAAGGATTTAATTCGTTCTCGAAGTGTTCATCAAGATTCTTTTCAGAGGAGTTCAAGCATTCTTCATGTTGCTACCCGGAGTGCAATTCTTTCTACAGTATCATTGGAGGTGGTATTATGTCATTCTTGATAATTTGAGTTCATGTTTCATGATTCACATGTTGTTAAGAATGAGGTATTTTAAATCCATCAACCTCTTAGTTGGAGTTATCTTGGGTTATACTTCACCTAAAGCCTTCCCTAAGGATTGTTGCTATCTATGGTGCTTATAAATAACCCAAGTTCATCATTTATCCTCCTAGGGATATAAGTTTCTCGTCTCCTTCTTGATATAAATCCAATCTATCATTTCTGTTAGTGGCAGAATTTCACATCATAGTTTTGAGAGGTTCTTCATAAGCCCACAACAAGCTTACTCTTTCGTTGTTGGTTTTCCCAACAACTCCGTTTGACCCTTCTCCTAAGGATGCCTTTTCAAGCTCTTTTGTGGCAGAAGTTGGCATTTTTTCTTCTCCATTCTTTTATTTCAATTAACTTTCTTCTATTCTTTCATTTCTTCCGGAGGCATTGTGATGTTTCTCTTTTCTCTCATCATCTCGAATTGTGAGGATCGTGTTCTTTCATGCTTATCCTTTTGACCGGAGTGTCGTGCCTTCTATTCAAGTCCTCCCATCTTATCAAGTTTTCCATCCCTTCTCAACCGGAGTGCTGTTTGAAATCGTTCTACCCTTGTGCCATTCTTTCAATAGTTTCAAAGGCAGTGTCTTGTTGATTTCATCAAGCATACTCTCATCTTGTCAAGTTCTTATTCAATTCCTTTTCTTTCAGGTGGAGTGCTGTCCAAATTATATCATTCTTATTCCTACCCTATCTTGTTTTAACTGGAGTTTTGTGCCCCTTTGCTCAAGTTCTTTTTGCCTTATCAAGCCTTGCATCTCTTCCCTACCGGAGTGCTTTCAACTTTGTCCTTCCTCGTTCCTCTTTTCTAACGGAGTGTTTTCAACTTCGTTTATCTCCATTGTATTATTTTCTTGAAATGGTTTAACCTTTTCAAGGTTCTTTGGTCTCACTCATTTGTCAAAGAAGCAACTTAATTTTACCTCTTCTTTTCCCTTCCGTTTTCCCTCCGGTGCCATTATAGATCTCGGGACGAGATCCTCTCGTAGTGGTGGAGTGTTGTGACGCCCCGAGACCGATGTGCCAGGTGTCCTCCGGGTATTCGCTGTTGTTGCCTTGTCATTGCTTGCGTGTCATGCATCTCATATCATGTCGTCATGTGCATTTCATTCGCATACATGTTCGTCTCATGCATCCGAGCATTTTCCCCGTTGTCCGTTTTGCAATCCGGCGCTCCTATTTCACCCGGTGTCCCTTTCTACCTCGTTTCGTGTGCGGGTGTTAAACGTTTTCGGATTGGACCGTGACTTGTCATTTGGCCTTGGTTTACTACCGGTAGACCGCCTGTCAAGTTTCGTGCCATTTGGACTTCGTTTGATACTCCAACGGTTAACCGAGGGACCGAAAAGGCCTCGTGTGTGTTGCAGCCCAACACCCCTCCAAAGTGGCCCAAAACCCACCTAAACCTCCTCCATCATCTCGCCGCCATGGAAGACCTCGCTGCCGGCCTCATCGTCCTTAAATCTCGCCGGATCCGGAGTCCTCAAGCTCGGATCTACCCGTTCCCGCCGATCCCTGCCGTGCCCGCTTCGCCGGATACCCTCCCCGGCCGCCGTTGACCGCGCCACGGCCTCCTGCCTCGTGCAGTCGGACGAAGGAGACGACGAGGGGAGTGTCGCCCCTGGGCCCGACCTCGTCCAAGGCCCGGCAACCGGCCTGCCCTGAACGGCCCAGCTCCACGTGGGCCGCCACAACACCCAAGGCCTGGATCTGCCTCCACCGGTCTCCTCTTCATGGCCCAGCCGCAAGCCGGCCTGCCTGTGTCCCTCACCACCGACCGGGCCGAGGCCCCTGGGTGAGCCGCCCCCTCTCCTTTTGCACTATGGACCCATGTGCAGTTTCGGCCCATAGCCATTTTTTCCCAGATCCGCGATTTAACGATTTTTTCAGAGACTGCCAGTTTTGCAGAAACACCCTTGCACTTCATGCATATAATAACTAATTAACCGTGCATCGGATTAAAACAAACTTTATATGTAAAATGTTTAGAATTTAATCTAGTTTCATAATTTGTCTTTTTCATCCATGTTTAAAAATGTTTAAAATGCTGTTTTGTTAAATTTGCTCCTATGCCATGCTAAAATGATTTATTTCATAACTAAATAACCGTAGCTCTGAATTAAATAATCTTTATATGTAAATGGGGTAGAATTTTGCCTAGTTTAACATGGTGGCATCGCTTTGCATGTTTAACAACTCTAAAATTGTGTTTAGGGCATAACAGTACCAAACCTAATTTATGCACATGAGGAGTTTCCGGACTTGTTGTTCGTTGGTTCCAGCCTCATTTAAACTTGACTAGATAGGTAGTTTTACTTTGCTTCACCCTCTTGCCATGTTAATAAACATTTAATCTTGTTGGGTACATAACGAGAGAGAACTAAATAACTTCAATGTGGTGTTCCGTCAATATGCAACTCGTTGCATATTGAGCTCCACTTAATTTGTAGGATTGCTTGTGCACTTTGCCATGCCATGCTTCATTAAACCGGACATGCATCATACTTGATTGTGCATCATGCCATGTTCATGTGTTGGTTGTTTACTATATTGTTTGCTCCTTTCTGGTGTTGCTTCTTCGGGTTGGTTCCGATAACGTCGTGTTGTGAGGATTCGTTCGACTACGTCCGTTTGTCTTCTTCATGGACTCGTTCTTCTTCCTTGAGGGATTTCAGGCAAGATGACCATACCCTCGAAATCACTTCTATCTTTGCTTGCTAGTTGCTCGCTCTTTTGCTATGCCTATGCTGCGATACCTACCACTTGCTTATCATGCCTCCCATATTGTTGAACAAAGCCTCTAACCCACCTTGTCCTAGCAAACCGTTGTTTGGCTATGTTACCGCTTTGCTCAGCCCCTCTTATAGCGTTGTTAGTTGCAGGTGAAGATTGGAGCTTGTTCCATGTTTGGAACATGGATATTTCGTTGGGATATCACAATATCTCTTATTTAATTAATGCATCTATATACTTGGTAAAGGGTGGAAGGCTCGGCCTTATGCCTGGTGTTTTGTTCCACTCTTGCCGCCCTAGTTTCCGTCATATCGGTGTTATGTTCCCGGATTTTGCGTTCCTTACGCGGTTGGGTTATAATGGGAACCCCTTGACAGTTCGCCTTGAATAAAACTTCTCCAGCAAGCCCCGACATTGGTTTTACCATTCGCCACCTAGCCTTTTCTTTCCCTTGGGTTCTGCAGACTCAAGGGTCATCTTTATTTAAACCCCCGGGCCAGTGCTCCTCTAAGTGTTGGTCCAACCTGTCAGCTGCCGGTGGCCTCCAGGGGCAACTCTGGGCTGGCCTACCGGAACCTTGGACAATCTGGTGTGCCCTGAGAAAGAGATATGTGCAGCTCCTATCGGGATTTGTCGGCACATTCAGGTGGCTTTGCTGGTCTTGTTTTACCATTGTCGAAATGTCTTGTAACCGGGATTCCGAGTCTGATCGGGTCTTCCCGCTAGAAGGAATATCCTTCGTTGACCGTGAGAGCTTGTGATGGGCTAAGTTGGGACTCCCCTGCAGGGATTTGAACTTTCGAAAGCCGTATCCGCGGTTATGGGCAGATGGGAATTTGTTAATGTTCGGTTGTAGAAAACCTGAAGTTGGTCTTAATTAAAATGCATCAACCGCGTGTGTAACCGTGATGGTCCCTTTCCGGCGGAGTCCGGGAAGTGAACACGGTGTTGGAGTTATGCTTGACGTAGGTTGTTCTAGGATCACTTCTTGATCATAGTTTTCTCGATCGTTCTTTGCCTTCTCTTCTCACTCACTTTTGCGTATATGTTAGCCACCAAATATGCTAGTCATTGCTGCAGCTCCACCTCATACCTTTTACCTTACCAATAAGCTTAAATAGTCTTGATCGCGAGGGTGTGAGATTGCTGAGTCCCTGTGGCTCACAGTTACTTCCAAAACTAGTTTGCAGGTGCCGATGTTACCGAGCAGGTGATGCAACCAAGCTCAAGGAGGAGCTCGATGAAGATCTTGTCCTTTGTGTTGTTTCGTTCTAGTTGATCAGTAGTGGAGCCCAGTTGGGGTCGATCGGGGATCTGTGTAGCTTTTGGGGTAGTCTTCTTTTATTTTGGTTCCGTAGTCGGACCTTGAATGTATCTGGATGATGTAATGCTTTATTCATGTATTTGTGTGAAGTGGCGTTTGTAAGCCAGCTATGTATCTCTTTCCCTTATGTATTACATGGGTTGTGTGAATATTACCTCACTTGCGACATTGCTTTCAATGCGGTTATGCCTCTAAGTCGTGCTTTGACACGTGGGAGATATAGCCGCATTGAGGGCGTTACATGCTTGAACTCCTCAAAACAACAAATGTGTTGAACACCATGTTTATTTTAGAGTATAGCTTGGCGGATCTTAGCTTTGAGAGAAATCTTGAAGAACCATTGAAGAATGAAAGTAATCCTTGACGAACAACCATGTAGAGCCTCCATGAAGAACTCCGGTAATAAAAGGATTATAAAAAGAAAGAGAAGTTGAGAACATAAGGTGAAGTCTTGCGATGATTTAGATGGAGCTTCGCGATGAGATAAAGCGGGAAGCTTGGATTTCTGGAAAAGAAAAGATGAAGCATCTCGAACCGTGAAATGTGACACGATGAACACTCTGGAAAGAAGAAACTAGATCACTTGGATGAAACAATAATAAGAATTACGTTGTGCGTATCCTTCAACAACTAAATTGATGACACACAATGGATTTAGCGTACTACTCATTCTCATTGAAAAGGATTAAGGAGAGATATAGCACAAACTTGAGAAGGTATTGATGGAACACCGGTGGGATTGGAAAGAACGAATGAATTGATATGATTACCAAGGAACAAAACTCTTGAACGAACCACCGTAAAGATTAAGAACGAACAAAGAAAACGAACGCATCAGCAGGAAGAATTGGAAAATGAACGAAGATACTTGAGAAGAATTTAGATACAAGTGAAACGAAGAGATCATGAACTGACCAGAGAATACTTGAGCGAAGCACCGGTAAGATTTGGAGAATGAGAGTTGAAAGCTGAAATGAATACTTCTGAGATGATGGGCTCCGGAGAATCGAAATGAAAAGACTCCTGAATTGCTCCGGATGGGTGAAAATAATTCTCACAATCGAAAACAATTATGAGAGGATGGCATAATGCTAGAACCATGAATCTTCAAGAGAACGGACCAAGATTTAGAGGAAACACTTCTTCGGTCTTTACAATCCGAGAATGAGGACAAGAAACACCATCATCAATTGTTGAGGCACTCTGGAATGAAAATTAGAAAGGTTGAACCAACGATGAAAAGAATTTGAAAGATCTTGGAGAAAGACATTTGACTGATGATAAATCATTCATACGTCAACCTTTTGAAAAGAATTTGGGAATCACTACGGATAAATTAGAAGAGTCAAGTAAGATCCTGGGAAAAGACATGTGGGTTAAGGCCCACTCAAGAGAAACACCGTTGAACGATTTTGAAGAGAGATTGCACCGGTTGAATTAACTGGCTTGAATGAGATAACAACCACGAAATAACTTGAACGGATTAGGAATAGAAACACGAATCTCCTGAGATATCTTCCGTACTCCAAAACAAATGAATAGAGAGAAGTGAACGATTATGAGATGCTTAGATAAGAACTTCCAACATGGAAATCATGTGAAATGAGAGGAAGATATATGATCAACAAAGAAGCTTGATTTTAGACCACCAGAGAAGAAAGAGAATGAAGAATGATGAACTTGAAACTTCTGTCCACCTTCATGACAATCACCGGATAAGAACATTGAAAGAAAAGAATGAAGAGTCTTCACATCCATAATATGGATACTTGATTAAGAAATCTAAGTCCTTGAAGAAAAAGGGTGTGAGGGTGGGAAAACAAAGACAACTTGGGACGGATGAAACAAACACCGTTGATAAAAACTTAGAGTTGACCTTGTGGAAGGGGAGAATGATGGGATCATCTCAAAGAGAAGCGCACCGGTTGGAAAGAATTGACATGACAATCTCGATGATCATGAAGGATTAGCATCCACATAGAAATATGAGAACACCACTTAGGGAAGGTATGGAATCAACACTTGACATTGAAGCAACTCGAATACCACAACTCAAAACAAAACAAAAGATTTGCTTGCAAAATAAGCCAGAACAAACATATGATAGAGATTTCGTCCGAAGTTTTCGTGGTGGGGCCCACACAGGCTCGATCGTACAGCACCATCATGTACAAGGCAGTGCACATGACATACGAAGCGTCCCCGAGTCAGCATAGCCAAGGACTCTTTAAGACACAACGAGACCACTGTAAAACCAACCGTGGATAGGCGGACCACTAGACGTCGAACCCCAATCTCATATCCTGTATCTGTTGGAAAGATATCCTAGGAGCTACTTGAATTCCCACCTAAAAACTCCCAAAACTTTCTAGTTATGCAATCTGGTGTTGGGGATATAGGGAGGCACAATATATATATATATATATCACACAACTAACAAGCCCTACGCTCCAACTGTATCCATCCATCAACACATAACCAAGAAACCTTCGGAAATCATGTACCTCAACTTTCAAAAAGCATCCGTTATTCGTGTTATGGCAATACTGCCGAACTCCCGCCCCAGTACTGGGTGGCCTCGAGGTTATCTCACCAACAACTGCATAAAAGAGTTTTTAGATGTCGGGAAACTCAGGTATTCCAGAACTGCAACGATAAAATTGTGACAACAACACCTCGGAGCTCAACTCCCCGGGACACTGCCACAACCCCTAAATGTCAGGAGGCACCAAGAACAATGTTCTCGTCACAAGAATATCGGAACGATTCCAAGATACCTGCGCGATCCTTAAAAAATTTCGTGAAATTTGAGGAGAGTAAAGACAAAACTTCTAGGTCAGGAGACCTCACCAGAGTGACGAAGAGACCGAGGAGTAAAAATATTCCTACTCTCCGATATATATAATCCTAAGACTCAAAACATTTTGTTCTAGACTCAACAATGTGAGCGGTTCGATCAAGCAGGGGGCTCCTAAGTCGGGGATGGCTCTGATTACCAACTTGTAACACCCACGATGCGGCTATATCTCCCACGTGTTGAGGCACGACTTAGAGGCATAACCGCATGGTGGTTTAGTCGCAAGAGGAGTAATCTTCACACAATCCCATGTACTGAATAAGAAAGGGACAAAGAGTTGGCTTACAATCGCCACTTCACACAAATAACAAGTTAAACATACATCATCCAGAGTACAATCAAGGTCTGACTACGAAACCAAAATAAAAGAAGACAACCCCAAATGCTAGATCCCCGATCATCCCAAGTGGGCTCCACTACTAATCATTTGGAAAAGACACACAACAACGACCAAGATCTTCGTCGAGCTCCCACTTGAGCTCGGTTGCGTCACCTACACTGGTATCATCGGCACCTGCAACTATTTAGAAGTATTCGTGAGTGACGAGGACTCAGAAATCTCACACCCGCGTGATCAAGACTATTTAAGCTTATGGGTAGGATGTGGTAATGAAGTGGAGCTGCTGCAAGCGCTAAGAAAATATGGTGGCTAACCTACGCAAGTAAGAGTAAGATGAGAAGCTACACAATGGTCGTGAAGCTACAAGTGATCCTAAAACTACTTACGTTCTAGCATAACACAAAATCGTGTTCACTTCCCAGACTCCGCTGAAAAGAGACCATCACGGCTACACACGCGGTTGATGCATTTTAATTAAGTCAAGTGTCAAGTTCTCTACAACTGGATATTAGCAAATTCCCATCTGCCACATAACCACGGGCATGGCTCTCAAAAGTTTATACCCTGTAGGGGTGTCCCAACTTAGCCCATCACAAGCTCTCACGGTCAACGAAGGATATTCCTTCTCCCGGAAAGACCCGATCAGTCTCGGAATCCCGGTTACAAGACATTTCGACAATGGTAAAACAAGACAAGCAAAGCCGCCCGATGTTCCGACAAATCCCGACAGGAGTCACACGTATCTTGTTCTCAGGGCACACCGGATGGGACAAGCTACGAGTAAAACCAACCCTCAAGTTTCCCCGAGGTGGCCCCGCAGGCTGCCCGGTTCGGACCAACACTCAGAGGAGCACTGACCCGGGGGGGGGGTTAAAATAAAGTTGACCCTCGGGCTCCCAAAACCCAAGGGAAAAAGGCTTAGGTTGTTAGGGAAATGTAAAACCAAGGTTGGACCTTGCTAGAGGAGTTTTATTCAAAGCGAACTTTCAAGGGGGTCCCATAAATCCCCAACCGCGTAAGGAAGGCAAAATCAAGGAACATAACACCGGTATGATGGAAACTAGGGCGGCAAGAGTGGAACAAAACACCAGGCATAAGGCCGAGCCTTCCACCCTTTACCAAGTATACAGATGCATTGATTAAATAAGAGATACTGTGATATCCCAACATATCCATGTTCCAACATGGAACAATCTTCAACTTCACCTGCAACTAACAACATTATAAGAGGGGCTGAGCAAAAGCGGTAACATAGCCAAACAACGATTTGCTAGGAAGGTGGGTTAGAGGCTTGACATGGCAATATGGGAGGCATGATAAAACAAGTGGTAGGTAGTGCGACATAGCGATATAACGAACAACTAGCAAGCAAAGATAGAAGTGATATCGAGGGTAATGGCCATCTTGCCTGAGATCCCGCAAGGAAGAAGAACGAGTCCATGAAGAAGACAAACCGACATAGTCGAATGGATCCTCACAAACGCAAAGTTACCGGAACTAACAAGAAGAAGCAACACCGGAAAGGAGCAAACAACATGGTAAACCAACAAGCATAACCATAGCATGACGCACAATCAAGTATGATGCATGTCCGGTTTAATGAGGCATGGCATGGCAAAGTGCACAAACAACACTACAAGTTAAGCGGAGCTCAATATGCAACGAGTTCCATATTGACGAAACACCACATGACTTATTTAGTTCTCTCTCGGTTATGTACTCAACAAAATTAAATGTTATTAAACATGGCAAGGGGTGAAGCATATGAAAAGTACCTATCTAGGCAAGTTTAAATGAGGCCGGAACAACAAACAACAATTCCGGAAAATCCTCGTATGCAAAATTTTAGAGTTGGTACTATTCTGCCCTAAACCATATTTTAGAGTTGTTAAACATGCAAGATGAGTGCACCATGTTAAACTAGGCATTTTTCTACCCCATTTACATATAAAGTTTTTTAAGTTTGGAGCTACGGTTATTTAGTTATGAAATAAAGCATTTTAACATGGCATTATGCAAAATAAACACAAACATCATTTTAAACATTTTTAACATGCATGAAAGCAACATATTATGAAACTAAACGAAAATCTAAGCATTTTTAATATTTAAAACATTTTAATCTGATGCATGGTTGTGGAGTTATTAAATGCATGAAGTCTAGGGACTTTTATGTAAAATTGCGTTATCTGGATAATTAGTAAATTGTTCCGCGAGAAAAAACATGAGTTGGGCCGAAACCAGCTGGCCCAACAGGAGCATACAGAGGGCGGGGTTTCTCACCCTGGGCCAAGGCCCAGCTGGCGCAGAGGAGGCCGGCCGGTTGAAGGGAAGGCAGAGGTGGCGCTGGGCCTAGGGGAAGTGGGCCGACGGGACCTGGGACGCGGGAGGCGCTGGCCCACGTGCGTGCTTGCGATGGATCGGTTCCTGCTCGATCCTGAGCAGGGACACGGCGCGATGGCGCTCTCCGGCGGCGACGGCGCGACGCAGGAGGGTCGGGGACGGGCGGAGGAAGCGGATCCGTGCGGCGGCTCGCCGGATCCGGCGCGGGAATGGTGGGCACGAGCACCGGTGACATGGCGCGGGTGCCGGCAGATGATACGTCTCCAACGTATCTATAATTTTTGATTGCTCCATGCTATATTATCTACTGTTTTGGGCAATATTGGGCTTTATTTTCCACTTTTATATTATTTTTGGGACTAACCTATTAACTGGAGGCCCAGCCCAGATTTGCTGTTTTATGCCTATTTTAGTGTTTCGAAGAAAAGGAATACCAAACGGAGTCGAAACGGAACGAAATCAACTGGAGAAGTTATTTTTGGAACGAAAGCCACCAGATAGACTTGGACTCCACGTCAGGAGATACGGGAGGTGCTCATGAGGGTGGGGGGCGCGCCCCTTGCCTCGTGGGGCCCCGTAGCTCCTCCGACGTACCCCATGCACCCATATATACCTACATATCGTAAAACTTCCAGAACAGAGATTAGATCGGGAGTTCCGCCGCCAGAAGCCTCCATAGCCATCGAAAACCAATCTAGACCCGTTTCGGCACCCTGCCGGAGGGGGCAATCCTTCTCCGGTGGCCATCTTCATCATCTTGGTGCAGTCCACGACGAGGAGGGAGTAGTTCTCCCTCGGGGCTGAGGGTATGTACCAGTAGCTATGTGTTTGATCTCTCTCTCTCTCTCGTGTTCTTGAGGTGATACGATCTTGATGTATCACAAGCTTTGCTATTATATTTGGATCCTATGATGTTTTCTCCCCCCTCTACCCTCTTGTAATGGATTGAGTTTCCCCTTTGAAGTTATCTTATCGGATTGAGTCTTTAAAGATTTGAGGACACTTGATGTATGTCTTGTCGTGCGTATCTGTGGTGACAATTGGATATCACGTGATTCACTTGATGTATGTTTTGGTGATCAACTTGCGGGTTCCGCCCATGAACCTATGCATAGGGGTTGGCACACGTTTTCGTCATGATTCTCCGGTAGGAACTTTGGGGCACTCTTTGAGGTCCTTTGTGTTAGTTGAACAGATGAATCTGAGATTGTGTGATGCATATCGTATAATCATGCCCACGGATACTTGAGGTGACATTGGAGTATCTAGGTGACATTAGGGTTTTGGTTGATTTGTATCTTAAGGTGTTATTCTAGTACGAACTCTAGGGCTGTTTGTGACACCTATAGGAATAGCCCAACGGATTGATTGGAAAGAATAACTTTGAGGTGGTTTCGTACCCTACCATAATCTCTTCGTTTGTTCTCCGCTATTAGTGACTTTGGAGTGACTCTTTGTTGCATGTTGAGGGATAGTTATGTGATCCAATTATGTTATTATTGTTGAGAGGACTTGCACTAGTGAAAGTATGAACCCAAGGCCTTATTTCCACGCATTGCAATACCGTTTATGCTCACTTTTACCATTAGTTACCTTGCTGTTTTTATATTTTCAGATTACAAATACCTTTATCTACTATCCATATACCACTTGTTTCACCATCTCTTCGCCGAACTAGTGCACCAATACAATTTACCATTGTATTGGGTGTGTTGGGGACACAAGAGACTCTTTGTTATTTGGTTGCAGGGTTGCTTGAGAGAGACCATCTTCATCCTACGCCTCCTACGGATTGATAAACCTTAGTTCATCCACTTGAGGGAAATTTGCTACTGTCCTACAAACCTCTGCACTTGGAGGCCCAACAACGTCTACAAGAAGAAGGTTGTGTAGTAGACATCAAGCTCTTTTCTGGCGCTGTTGCTGGGGAGGTTAGCACTTGTAGGTATATCTTTAGATCTTGCAATCGAGTCTTTTAGTTTCTTTTTTTATCACTAGTCTAGTTTATAAAAGAAAATTACAAAAAAATGGAATTGAGTTTGTCTCATACGCTTCACCTTTTTAATATCTTTCGTGAGTATGATGGAAAGGATAATTGTGCTCAAGTGCTAGAAGAAGAAATCTATAATATGTTTGGCACTAAATATTTGAATGATGAGCATGATTGCAATGTTGTTAGTATGAATTCCTTGAATATCCATGATGCTAATGATGATTGCACTAGTTATGATGAAAATGCCTCCTATAAACATGTCAATTTTTGTGGAGTAGACTAGGTTTGCAAGTACACACCAAGTAGGGAAGATAGATATTGCAAGAGGCATAAGTACTTAGAAACTAAATTGTTGCAAGAAGAGCTAGATGAATGTGCTGATAGATTCAATATTTTTCGTGCCCCTTGTGAACTTTGCAATGAACATGGTCATTTAAAGCTCCAATGCTATTTGTTTCATGATCAAGTCGTGTCCAAACATTGTGATAATTTGATTACCCTTGAGCATCATAAAGAGCTTAGCCTTCTTTTGGGTTATGAAGAAATGAAACGTATAACTGAGGGTATTCCAAAGTTTAATCTTGATAGAGTTCTTGATTTTGATCTAGAGAAAATTTATATGTATTGTGCGGTGAATTGCATTGAAAATCCTTATATTGCCAATTACATAAAGAAAAGAAAACAAATAGAGGATGAAGATAATACTAATGAAAGGGAAGAGACTTCCCAATATCCTCCTATTATTTCTTATGATGAATCAAGTAACGAGGAGGAGCCTCCTATTAAACCAATCTCATTAATAAGGAGCTCCAAAAAGAGGATTGAACCCACACATGATGTGGTGAAGAAGAAGAAAAGAAAAAGGAAGAGAGGTAAAAAGATATCTCCCACAAATAATGCTGCTCCTATTACTATTGTGCCTCATGAAAATACAATTGTGGAAGATAATGATACTTCTTATGATCTAGAAAATCTTTTTGGCACTTCCTTGGAAGAATATAATAATTGCTATACTATCGGTGCTATCTATACTATTAATGATGAGAGTGATTATGCTTATGATATGAAAAGGCCCAAGCTTGGGGAAGCTATGTTTGATGAGGATGACATATTTGAGAATATATTTGCTGCAATTAATGTTTGTCCCAAGCTTGGGGAAGCTATGATTAATGAAGATGATATTTTTAGTCTCCCAAGTTTTGATATGCAAGTTTATAATGATGATAACATGCCTCCTACTTATGATGATTATTGTGATGATACTTATGCTATAAAAAGTAGTGATTATATTTATAAAACTTGTCATGATTATGAATACCCCTTCTCTGAACATTACTCTTTTAATGTGGAAACAATTTATAGTATTCAAGTTTCCTATGATACTCCCACTATTATTCATGAGAAGAATTTTGCTTGTGTGGAGAGTAGTAAATTTTCTATGCTTGTAGATCAGGAAAAGAATGCTTTAGGTGCTGGTTATATTGTTGAATTCATTCATGATGCTACTAAAAATTATTATGGGGGAGGAATATATGCTTGTAGGAATTGCACCAAGTGGCGGAGGAAGGGTGGCCGGGCACGGAATGCAAAGAGGGGGGTGACGGCTGCAGGTGGGAAGAGGGTTAGGGTAGGCTTAGGGGCTAGGGATGCCCAAAATGGCAAGGGGGGCTGCTTAAATAGGAAGGGGCTAGTGTTTAGGTGGGTTAGGTAATGGGCTGTGTAGATGAGTTGGGCTGAGACGAGAGAAGAGAATAGCAGCCCGACAATGGTTTTCGAAGACCGAAAACATCCGATGAGAAGACCGGCTATATTGCCGCTATAGTTATCCGTTGGGGCATCAAATGAACGCCAAATTCGATGAAATTTGGCAGGCGGTCTACTGACAACATAACAACACTGCACACTAACTTTCATCCCATTCTGAGAACATTTTTCGGCCACTTATAAAATAATATTTCGGACGTGCCGCGGGCGCGTGCGAGTGTGAAAGAGCTCGGAACAGACTACGGAAGGAACGGGGAGACCGGGACGGATGCAAGTTTTGAAAACATGATGATGCAATGCACATGACGACATGGCTAGATGCAACACGCAAGCGAAAGACATGGAAACGACGACGGATAACTGGAAGACAACTGGCGCAACGGTCTCAGGGCTTCACATCCACATTATCTTCAGCCATGACAGTGTCATTGGCTTCAGTGGCATTGTTGGTGGCAACCTCTTTGTTTTCAACCTCCATCTATTCAATAACTGGAGGGTTGGGCACGATCACATTCTCTTGAATGACTGGATCACTGGCAGGAGGTGTGGCTTCTCTTTCTTCTTCTTTGTCTTCGGCTGATGCAACCGGAATGTCTTCAACAGCTTTGGCTTCAGACTCAGAGGCAGATGTAGAAGCGGTGGCTTCAGGAAACACTTGACATGCTAGTGAGTTGTTGTGTTGCACATCCTCTTCTGGAATGCTTGACATGGAGACCTGTGGCCCGAGGCCTTTGCGAAGCCTGCGAAACACTGGCGACGCCTTTGGAGAGGGAGTGGTCTACCCCATGTAGTTGTCATCATCAAGCACCGAATAGGTGACTTGAGCAGGTGGAGTATGTGGTGTTTCATATTGCATAGGGGTGTCTTATTGTTGCTACTCAACCCATGAGTCATCTTGAGGGATTGGCGTCAAGGGACGACCAATGCTAATAAGTTCACTGCTCGTGGGAGCAGGCGATGATACCGACTAGGGCTCAAGCTGAGGAAGGACCTCATCATCATTTACATTGTCTTCACGACCAATGTCTTCAGCTGCGTTGGGGTCAACAGCTGGAAATTCTTCACTTTCTGTAGCCTCTGGGAAGCAGGCTCATGAATCACCAGGCGGTGTTCTTGGTTGGTAGAGGCAGCGAAAGCAACTGAGATGGGTTCAATGATGAGGAGCTCTAGGGCAGCATCACACTCTTTCTTTGAAGACTTTGGGGCCTTAGTCTTCAGCTTATTTTTGGAGGGAGCATCATCAGAGGTGTCCCCGAGCTTCCTCTTCCTGGCTTCGGCTTGCCTTGTCTTCTTCATTTCAGAAGTTGCTAAGGAGACCTTTGGCTTCGAGCCAGTTATGCTGGCAGGGAAGACTATGCTTGGTCATTCCTGCCTCTGAGCTTCGGGTATGGCTTCAACAGACTTCTTCTTTTGCTTGGTAGACATCCTGGGGTCGATGCCAGGACGCCCAAGAGCCTTTCTCTTCTCAGCTTCATTGTGTGCTTGCACACATTTCTGCGCATAGTACTTCATGCGCTCGCGTGAGACTTTGGCTTCTTCACACTTCTTGGTGAACTTTGCCTTGAGGTCATACATCATCTTCTTGAAGATTTGCACATCAGCCACGCTGAGCTTGGCCATGTGCTTCTTGAAGTGTGCCTTCTCATAATCAATCTTGTTCTTGTGCTCGACAATTTTCTGAGCCAAGGCCAGTTCATTGGCAATGGCTCCGTGATACGTGACGCTAATGTCCACTAGCAGCTACAGATCATCAATGTTGATGCTTTGGTCCTCAAACCATTCATCATTGAAGTTGTTTAGAATATCACCATCAAAGAGAGGCAGATCTTGAAAGATCTAGGCCTCTTGCTTGCTCTTGATCAACATCTCTAGAGCTTCATCACCAAGATCTTCATCACTGGACAGATCAATGGTGTTCTCCTCATTGCGCAGAATGGCAGCAAGAGTCAGGTCATGCCCTGAAATCTTCTTGGGCTTCTTGGTCTTCGTAGTATTCTTCGAGACATGAGACAAGTCTTCAGACTGCACACTCGGTTCAGGAGGTGTAGTCATCTATGGCTTCACAGTCAAAGCTATTGGTGCAACAAAGGGCTTTGAAGCTTTTGACTTCTTCTTCTACTTTGGTGGTGCAGGAACATCTTCAGAGTCTGCATCACCAGCAGATTGTTCCATCGTGGCCCTCTTAGCAGCAATGTGGGAGAGGAGCCCATCAAAGCTATTGAAGGTGCTGATGACATTAGGGTTGGCATCACGTGTGCTATCCGGCCTTGTAGCAGACAGACTAGGGTTGAAGTGGAGTCCTAGCGCCTTCCTGTTCTTAGGAGCTGACTCCTTTGCGAACTGAAAGTTGTGCTTGAAAAGATTGTCATCACGACACCATAGAAGAGACGATGGGTCGACATTTTCTGGCTGAGGTCCTCGGACCATGCAAGGATAGAAACCTTGGGAAATAGCTTCAGGCTTCAACTTGGGTTGCAGATTTCTGTAAAGAATATTGCCCCACGGGCGCTTGATGCCATTCTTCTCAGCATATTCAGTAGTTTCTTCTCAGCATATTCAGTAGTGACGAAGTTTTACTTGAACCACTGTTCAGCCGAATATCTTCAGATCCATTGGATCCTAGTCTTGCGTTGATTATATTCTCCTCGGGATCAGTCTTGTACATTTCATACAGATCCGGAGGCAGATCTAGAGTGGTATTTCCGGGGCGCTGCCTGCCACCCTTCCTTGCAGATTTCTCAGAAGCCATAATATTCAGACAGAGAGGCTTCAAGACAGTGAAAGGCTTCCCTCTACTTGTCAAACAAGAACTGGCTTCAGGGGAGTCAATATGATGATGTAAGAATTCTGCAAATGAATGCAGACTATGTGAACCAAGGGATTCTCCCACGGACATGTACATGTGACAGCATTAGAGATGCAAGGGAAGGGGAAGAGATCATATGCATTCTCAGAAATTTTTGAAGATAAATCAGTTTGAAGACATTGACCTCATAATGCGAAGACATTCACTTATTTAAAGTGAGTTGGTTCCAGATTTGTACGAATCCATGAATAAGTACAAGTGAGGAATCTAACTAGTTATGAAGCATAACTAAATATACTTTGCAAGATATGAGATCATAAAGAGACAGATCCAGATTTGGAAGTGTAGAAACCACTTTTGGTTGAAGTGGATGGATTTGACAGATCAAATAGGCTGTAAAAAGTGAGATTTATTTACCACAAACAAACTGCTAGACGAGGCAGAAGGGAGGCCGAGCAGTCCAATCTCCCGCGCCCTAACTTGGTGGTGGAAGACACCTATGGTGGCGGCAGCAGAGAAGACGAGTGAGGGAGTCCTGGATTAGGGGGTCTCCAGGCGTCCGGGCTATGTGACATGGGCCGGACCGATGGGCCGTGAAGATACAAGATAGAAGGCTTCCCCCCTCCCCGTGTCCGGATGGGACTCTCCTTGGTGTGGAAGGCAAGCTTGGCGTTCAGATATGAAGATTCCTTTCTCCGTAAACCGACTTTGTACAACCCTAGCCCCCTCCGGTGTCTATATAAACCGAAGGGTTTAGTCCATAGAGGCAATCATAATCATACATGCTAGACATCTAGGGTTTAGCCATTACGATCTCGAGGTAGATAAACTCTTGTAACCCCTATACTCATCAAAGTCAATCAAGCAAGAAGTAGGGTATTACCTCCATTAAGAGGGCCCGAACCTGGGTATGTCCCCTGCCTCCTGTTACCTTCGATCCTCAGACAAACAGTTCGAGACCCCTACCCGAGATCTGCCGGTTTTGACACCGACATTGGTGCTTTCATTGAGAGTCCCTCTGTGCTGTCGACAAAGGATTCGATGGCTCATTCGATCATCCACAATGATGCTGTTTCGGGGGAAATCCCCCCTGGCCAAATTTTTGTATTCGGCGGCTTCGCGCTGCGTGCCAACTCGATTGGCCACCTCGAGCAGATCAACAGCTACGCCCCTGGTCATCAGATAATTTTCGGGAACCTAAACTATGTCACCGATATCCGAGGAGATTTGATCTTCGAAGGGTTCGCGGCCCCGATTACCACTATGGCCTTAGATCTAGAGTAGGCCGTCTGGTCCGAAGACGGGAGTTTAGAGCCCACTGGACTATCTGCAATTATGGAGCTTGCTACCGGAGATCCGGAGGAGACGGCGTCATCGGCCAACCCAAAGACGAACCAAACCCTCCTTACCACCGAAGCACCGGGCACTCTGCCGGACTCTAAGTCCGAACTCTCGGGGTCCGTGTCAAGAAGGCACCGCGAGGAGGCTCCAACTTTGGACAGCCCCACGGACTCTCGTTTCTATGTCCAAACTTCGCCTTTAAATGAAGCTCTGGACTTAATGCGATCACTCGCCATTACAGAAGGATCGCTTCCGAATTACACCCAGCCCAGACTAGGGGCTGAGTACGGGGAATTTTACGTCCCACCCACCGCCCACTTCATAGCCAATGTCTAAGATCTAACCGACATGCTGGACTACACCTCCAAAGACATCTACGGTATGGACGACGATGTCGGAGATGAACAAGGTCAAAACCTTTTGTTTACCGGATGTTGGACGACCACCTCCACATATGACATATACATGGTAGATACACCCAAAGAGGATTAAAAGTGCCAGTGATCGACTAGAGGGGGGTGAATAGGCGATTTTTATGAAAGTCTTCAAAACATGGATGTTTCGAAGACAAACGATAGAAATAAACCTATTACCATGCAGCGGAAGGTAGACTACACTAAGCAAGCCATAGTCAAGTATTCAATGAAATGAAAGCACAAAGACTAATAGCAGCTAGGCAGTATAGATTAGGATGGAAGATAGTATGAAGCCAATCAGAACAAGCAGTCACACAGTGAAGAGAAATAGATAATGCAAACAGGCAATGACTTCACAAGGACCAATACGCAAATAAAGAGATGGGAAGGATATAACTAGTGGCTCGTTGAAGCAGTTGCTGTGACAACTGTACCTCTGGTTACAGAAGCTGAGATTCAACTCAGAAGACCGCGTCTTCACCTTATTCCCCTTGAGCTAAGGACACCCAGTCCTCGCCCAATCACTCTGGTAAGTCTTCAAGGTAGACTTCCAAACCTTCACAGACTTCGTTCACCAGCGATCCACAATGACTCTTGGATGCTCAGAACGCAACGCCTAACCGGCTGGAGGATTCACAGTCCTCAAGTGTAATAAGTCTTCAGATCACACAGACAGGAAGACTTCAGTGATGCCTAACACTCTTTGGCTCTGGGTGTTTAGGGCTTTGTCCTCGCAAGGAATTCTCTCTCAAAGGCTTCGAGGTGGGTTTCTCTCAAACGATAGAAGCCGTACACTAACTTTGAGCAGCCAACCAATTTATGGTGTAGGGGGTGGGCTATTTATAGCCACTAGGCAAACCGACCTGATTTGTCCGAAATGACCCTGGGTCACTAAGGAACTGACACGTGTTCCAACGGTCAAATTTCAAACACACATGACAACTTTACTTGAGCTACAAGCAAAGCTGACTTATCCAGCTCTGGACAAGATTTGCTCTCATTGTCTTCACTCGAAGACATAGGATTTTGACTAAGCATCACTTCAGTCATTCTGACTGGTTCACTTGGACCCCACTTAATAGTACGGTGGTTCCTATGACTCAACAAAGAAGAAAAGGAACGATGAAACAACTAAGTCTTCGCGCTCCATAGTCTTCACGCGATGTCTTCTCTTGTCACAGTCTTCAATGTGAATGTCTTCACATACCACCTTCGACTTCAATGTCTTCATACATTTTTAGGGGTCATCTCCGGTAGGAAAACCGAATCAATGAGGGACTTCTACCTGTGTTATCCTGCAATTCTCACAAACATATTAGTCCCTCAACCAGGTTTGTTGTCAATACTCCAAAACCAACTAGTAGTGGCACTAGATGCACTTACAATCTCCCCCTTTTTGGTGATTGATGACAAACTGGTTGAAGTTTTCAACAGGGAATAAAATATGTGAAATTGTAAAGGATAGGGTATTGTCTTCATAAGTGGCAAAGGCTCCCCCTGAAGATGTGCATGTAAGTAATTTGCTTTTGGAATGCAAATGCACATGGCAGGTTGTACTTGTGGAGATCCTCTTCAACTTATGATGACAATTCATCATGCATGATTTGATATTACGAAGATAATGACATGCATACTGAAAAATGGACGTCTGCAAAATGACCTAAATGCAGAAGTTATCATCGCACATGCAGAATTTATCATCGCATCATAGGATAGCAAATAAGTAGCAGACGACCATTGAGTTTAAGTGTTACAACTCAAAGAACCAAATGTATCAAAAAGCGAGAGTTGTAAGTACTTGGCAAAAGTAGCAAAAAGTAAAGCAACCACCCATATGGACCCGCTTGAAGACTATCAACTCATATGCTTCTCCCCCTTTTGTCAGTAATGACCAAAAAGGTTTGAAGACATAGAGCTTCTACTCGTTCCCATGAGGTGCAGGCGAGGAAGCAGGGTCATCGTTGAGGTCCGGTGGTGCAGAAGAACTCGGTGCAGTGTCGACACGCACTATAGTTGGAGGAGGTGAAGTGGCATCATCTTGGTCATCAATGACTCTGGCATTCACCGTCGCAGCTGAGGACGAATAGTCGGAGTCTTCAAGTGAGGGAGTTCGACGCAAGTGAGAATTCCTTGGACGAGTTGAGTCAAACTTGAATCTTTCTGTGAAGCCATCGTCTTGCAGATCAGCTTCAATACTAAGCAATGTCAAACTCTTCCAAGACCTCCGACAGGTTTCATGTGTAACAAAGGCATTCTTGGTGGGAAGATTGCGAATGCAATTGACGTCCACCAAGAGGCTTTATATCTGACGCTTAAGCCAGTCATGATGCTTATCCTGTTTCTGATGTAGCGCGACGAGAAGCTGTCGGTCATTGAGAACACGAGATCGCTTCCGAGGCCTTTGGGCAATGGTGCTTCCAGTGGCGTCAGTTTGAGCGTGAGGGGCACGTGTGTTACCAGCTAAGGGATAAACACGAGAGACTGACTAAACTCCTTCAATGGGCTGGGTGAAGCTTTGACGATCAACATTGTGAAGATAAATCGGATCCTTAGAAGGCTATGGGTAAATAGCTTCAATAGACAAATCAACCTCTGGCAAGAATACAAGATGATTGCACGCAGACTGCTGATAGTTGAAGGCAGAGTGCAGCTTGATAAGACGCATTACCCATGGAGCATAGAACTTCAAACCAAAAATGTCAGAGCCAGATGCAGCCAATTGTCTGATGAAGAAGTCTTGAGCATTGAAGCTAACGCCATTGAAGATATAGAAAACCAAAGTCTTCATTGCTCCTTCAAGCTTCGCTGCAGATGAATGTCCTTTGACAGGCCATAGAGTTTTTCTAATGATATGGTAAATGGTGCGAGGCAGATACTCTAGGTCTTCAACAAAGAATTTAGATGGGTAGTTAGCGTCGTGAGGAAAAGGCTTCATCATGCTCAACGTTTGGCTCATGTTGGGTTTTGGCTTCTGAAAAATGCTCTCCAAAGCATTCTGGTGTTGTTGACAACCTGGTTCATAGTATTCACCAGGAATGGGCAGGGTTGTGAGCTCAATGATATCAAGAGCTTTGGCTTCATGATGGACATTGCCTGTCATCCACTCAAGGTCCCAAGTCTTTGGATCCCTGTTGTAGCCTCGAATGTGAAGAGTTGCATAAAACTGTAATAGAAGCTCTTCATTCCAGTGTTCCTTGTCTGTGACAAATTGCAGGAGTCCAGCGTCTCTGAAGCAATCCAATGCTTCTCCTAGACAGGGCAGGCCAGCTATAGCTTCAGTGTCGAGACACATATGTGGAAATATGCGCCCTTGATTGTATAAGACACATGAGTAGTAGCTGCGCTGCTGATAGCTCCAGAACCGATCCGATGAAATGCGAGGTTTGGAGTAAGGGTTCTTAGCGCTGTTGAAGAAGGTGTTATGTGCCACGAAGCCATTCACATTGAAGACCCCAGGTGAGGTTGCAGTGCTTGGGAATCTTGGAAGTCTTGTCTTGGGCTTCTGGACTTGAGGCCTGTGCTCGACATGATAGTCAAATTGTGAACCCGCAGCAGGTGGAGGAACCAGAATGGGCCATCAGACCATAACAGGCTGACCACGATCAAATGCCAGCTCAATAGTATGAGGTCTTGGAGGGGGTACAGGAGCATTGGCATTTTCGTTGACATGGGCTGCAAGTGGCACAATAGCTTCAGGAGGAATGATTACGTCTGGTGCAGCATTGGCTTCATGGGCCACATTGGCTTCAGGGGCTTCATTATTGGCTTCGGGCATGATGACATCAGGGTTGTCGGCAGTGTTGTTGGTGGTGGTGACGTTAGCTTCAGGCGCCACATTAGCTTCAGCCATGAAAACATCATTGGCTTCAGTGTTGATGTTGGTGGCCACCTCAGTATTGGTAACCTCCACTTCAGGAGCTGGAGGGTCTGACACGTTCTCCTCGAGAACAGCTTCAGGACTGGTTGGTGGTGTAGCAACTCTTTCTTCATCACGTGGTACTTCTTCTTCATTGGCTGATGCAGCCGGAATATATTCAGTCATTTTGGCTTCAGACTCAGAGGCGTTCACAGTTGGAGTGGCTTCTGGGAACACTTGACGTGCAACCGATTGGTGGTGCACTTCTCCTTCTGGAATGCTTGGAAGAGTGACTTGGGGCCTTGGTCCTTTGCGAAGCCTGCGTAACGCTGGTGACACCTGTGGAGATGGAGTTGTCTGGGCCTCAAAGTCATTGTCATCTTGCACTGGTGAGGTGACTTGTGGTTGGGGAGAACTTGGGGTGTCTTGTTGTTGTGGGTGATCAGCCCACGATGCATCCTAAGCAGTTGGCGTCAGAGGACGACCAATGCTGATGAGCTCACTGTGTGTGAGCACAAGAGATGATACCAAATTGTGCTCGATCTGAGGAAGGACTTCATCATCTTAAACATTGTCGTGAGGACCAATGTCTTCAGCTGCGGTGGGGTCAACAGCTGGATTGTCTTCAGCTTCAGGAGCCTCTGTGGAAGCATGCTCATGAACTATCAACTGGCGCTCTCGATGTTCAAACATAGGACGAGCAACAGAAATTGGCTCGATGAGAAGGGGCTCTATGGGAGCAGCCCGGTCTCTCTTCTTTGTTTTCCTTTTCTTGGTTGGGGGAGCATCATCAGTGGTGGCTTTGGTCTTGCGCTTTCTGGCTTCGGCTTCAGCTACTCTAGTTTTCTTGAATTCTGAAGCCACTGTGGGGACCTTAGGCTTCAAGCCTGTCATACTGGCTGGGAAGACAATGCGAGGTTCTTCCTGCCTTGATGCTTCTGGTTCTGCCACAACTGGCTTCTTCTTCTTGGCAGCCATTCTGGGGTCGATGCCTGGTCACCCCAAGGCCTTGCGCTTTTCAGCTTCATTATAGCCTTGAACACATTTGGCAGCAAGATTCTTCATGCGCTCACGAGAACCTTTTACTTCTTCTCGTTTCTTGTGGAATGCCTCCTAGAGCTCATGCATCATGAGCTTGAAGTTTTGAATGTCTTCAACATTGATCTTGGCCATGTGCTTCTTGAACTAAGCCTTTTCATAATCGATCTTATGCTTCAGCTCAACAATTTTCTGAGCTAGAGCCAGCTCAGGAGAAATGGCTCCGTGGAAGGCGACGTTGAGGCCAATGGGAATCTGAAGATCATCAAAGCTGACATCTAGGTTGTCAAACCACTCATCAATAAACTTGTTTAAGATTTCCACATCAAAGAGAGGAAGATCATTGAAGATTTCCGCCTCTTGCTTGCTCTTGATCAACTGCTCAAGAGTGTCATCACCAAGATCATCGTCGCTAGATAGATCAATGGCGTCATTCTCGTTTCTCAAGACAGCAGCAGGGGTCAGTGCTTGACCAGTGGGTTGCATGGGCTTTTTTGACTTGGCAGACTTGGAGATGCGTGAGAGATCTTCATACTGCACACTGACTTCAGGAGGTGTAGTGGCTAGAGGCTTCGCCCGTGAGACCTTTGGTGTAGATGAGGGCTTTGAAGCCTTTGGTACTGAAGAGGGCTTTGAAGCCTTGGGTTTCATTTGCTTCACAGGCTTCGGTGGTGCAGGCGTTTCGTCAGAATCAGCGTCATCTGCAGGTTGATCCACGTCTTCCCCTTGAACCATTATGTGAGTGATGAGACCTTCTAAGTTGTAGAAGCGCCCAACAAGATTGGGTTCAACTTCTTGTGTGCCGTCAGCACGTGGTGCAGAGGGGCCTGGGTTGAAGTCTAATCCCAAAGACTTCTTGTTTTCCTTGGCCGGGTTCTTTGCAAACTGATAGTTGCACTTGAAGAGATTATCTTCTCGACACCGTAACAGAGAGGATGGGTCGGCATTAGTAGGCTGAGGTCCACGAATCATGCAGGGGTAGAAGCCTTGAGCAATAGCTTCGGACTTCGACTTGGGCTGAAGACCTTTGTATATTATATCTCCCCAGGGGCCCTTGATGGCACTCTTCTCAGCATATTCGTCGGTGACGAATCTGTACTTGAACCATTCCTCTACACAATGTCTTCGAATCCATTGGATTCAGTTCTTGCGTTCTCCATAGGTCTCTTCTGGATCTGACTTGTATAGTTCATAGAGATCCGGTGGCAGGTCCTTAGCAGTGTTTCCACGACGCTGTCTGCCGCCCTTCCTGACTGATTTTTCTGTTGCCATGAAGTTTAGACTGAAAGGCTTCAACACTATCAAAGTCTTTCGTCTACTGGTCAGACAAGAACTGGCTTCAGGAGAATTTATATGATGCTGTAAGAACTCTGTAAAGGAATGCAGACTGTGAGAACCAAGGGATTCTCCCACAGACATGTACCTGTGACAACATTAAAGGTGCGAGGGAAGGGGAAGAGGTCATATGCATTCTCAGAAGATTTTGAAGATAAATCATTTTAGAAGACATTGACCTCATAGTGCGAAGACGTTCACTCATATGTAGAGAGTTGGTTCCAGATTTGTACGAATCCACAAATAAGTACAAGTGAGGAATCTAACTACTTTGTGAAGCATAAGTGAACATACTAGGCATGCTATGAGATGCAGAATGAGATAGATCCAACTTGTGGGAACAGAAACCACTTGTGGTTGAAAAGGATGAATCTATCGGATCAAAAAGACTATAAAAAGAGGTTTTATTTACCACACGAGGAACTACTAGACGGAGTGGAAGAGGAGGCCGAGCAGTTCGATCTTCCGTGCCCTAACTTGGCGACGGAGGACACCTACGGCGACGGCGGAGAAGACGATGTCCGCGGCCGGCGTGAGGACAGCGTTGGTGAGGTCGCGGTAGCTAAGCGCTTCGTTGCCGGCGTCGTCGAGTGCTAGCGGTGGCTCTAGGGTTTGTGCGAGAGTGGAAGAAGAGATAATGACTGGGGTGAGGCGTGTATTTATAGAGACAGGGATGGCACAACGTTATTACGCAGGTGCCCCTGATGGTTCACATCTGAAGGACACGTGGCGATCATGCAACACATTGGAGGTTGTTCCATGTTCCCACGCACGCCTGGATTGTCGGGTGGTCGTTCCCGCTTCTCCGGGTTTCAGGCAAAAGGATTGAGCATTTAAAACCGATTTAATGTTTGTCTCTGTATCTGCTGCTGACAAGGACACAATGAAGACATTCGACAGTTTCAATAGAATGCATATGATTTGGATAGATAGACTTGAGACAGGAGCATAGAAAGGTTAGGGTCCGATCACATTCACTTAGTTAAAAAAATTCAACGTGAAGACATAGCTATAAGTGAATGCTGTAGAGGACAGAAACCAAATCAGTACATTGAAGATAAACATGAGGCCATGTTAACATTGAAGACAAACAAAATGCGAAGACTGTGCAAATGTAACGCCATGAGAAAAACACTTCTAAGGGAAGAATTTGGTGGTGGCGTTACCCACCGTATAGGAAGTATTAGACCCAGACATGGCGCACAATTATCGTGGCGCTCCGAAGTCAAATTCCACGTTAATGTATTCACACTCAGAATGTAAGTCTTCATTGTTTGAAGATATACTTTACTTCGTGTGTTGCACATCTAAGTCATCAACATGCATAAGTGTTAGGATGTGTGCCTGATCACAGGACATTTGAGGATTCCAAGATATTTAGCTCACACCGTAACTTGCAAAACCTTTTCTCATCCAAGGGCTTTGTGAAGATATCTGCCAGTTGCTCTTCAGTGTTGACGTGTATGATATCAATATCTTCCTTCATGACATGATCTCTGAGAAAGTGATAACGAATTTCAATGTGCTTTGTCTTCGAGTGCTGAACTGGGTTGTTAGCAATCTTGATGGTGCTTTCGTTGTCGCAGTAGAGTGGCACTTGCTTCAGATGAATGCCATAGTCTTTGAGTGTTTGCTTCATCCATAGAAGCTGAGCACAGCAAGATCCAGCAGCAATGTATTCAGATTTAGCAGTGGAGAGAGATACACAGTTCTGCTTCTTTGAAGACCAACATACAAGTGAGCGTCCCTGAAAGTGACATTTGCCTGATGTAGACTTGCGATCCACCTTGTCACCAGCATAATCAGCATCCGAGAATCCAACTAGATCAAACTTTGAGCCCTTTGGATACCATAATCCTAGTGTTGGGGTGTGAGCCAAATATCGAAGAATTCGCTTCATAGCTAAGTGATGCAATTCCTTTGGTGCCGCTTGGAATCGGGCACACATGCAAACACTAAGCATGATACCTGGCCTAGATGCACATAAATAAAGCAAAGAACCAATCATGGAGTGGTATACCTTTTGATCGAACTCTTTACCATTGTCGTCGGGACCTAGATGGTGTTTAGCTGGCATTGGCGTCATGTAACCTTTGTAGTCTTGCATTCCAAACTTCTTCAGGCAATCTTTGAGGTATTTCTCTTGAGATATGAAGATGCCGTTGCGTTGCTGTCGTATTTGAAGACCAAGGAAGAACTTCAACTCTCCCATCATGGACATCTGATATTGCTCTTGCATCATGTATCCAAACTCATCACAGTATTTCTGATTAGTGTAGCCGAAGATAATGTCATCCACATATATTTGGCACACAAACAGTTCACCATCATATGTCTTCGTGAAGAGTGTGGGATCTAGGGAACCAGGTTTGAAGCCTTTGCTCTTCAGGAAGTCTTTGAGTGTGTCATACCAAGCATGAGGGGCTTGTTTGAGGCCATACAGTGCCTTGTTGAGCTTATACACCATGTCAGGATGTTTTCGATCTTCAAAGCCAGGCGGTTGTGCAACATACACTTCTTCTTCAATCTTGCCATTGAGAAAAGCGCTCTTCACATCCATTTGATACAGAAGAATGTTATGATGATTTGCATATGCCAGCAGTATGCGTATAGCTTCAAGCCTAGCCACATGAGCAAATGTTTCATCGAAGTCAATTCCTTCAACTTGAGTGTATCCTTGAGCAATGAGACAAGCTTTGTTTCTGACAACTTGACCATGCTCATCTTGCTTGTTGCAATATATCCATTTGGTGCCTATGATATTGTGCTTACGAGGATTAGGACGCTTGACCAGTTCCCATACATTATTCATATCAAATTCTTGAAGCTCTTCTTGCATAGCTTGAATCCATTCAGGTTCCATGAAGGCTTCATCAACTTTCTTGGGTTCAGATATTGAGATGAATGCGAAGTGCCCACAGAAATTTGCTAGTTGTGTTGCCCTTGAACGAGTGAGTGGACCAGGTGCATTGATGCTATCAATTATTTTCTCAATCTGTACTTCATTTGCAACACGAGGATGAACAGGACGAAGATTTTGCTCTTGCTGATCATTGTCATCGATAGAAGGATTGTCTTCAGGCTGAGCATTGTCTTCTGGTTGATCAGGTGTAGAGATGATGAGTTCCTCTTCTGGCTGTGCTTCAGACGGTATGATTTCTCCAGTTCCCATAAGCTTGATGGATTCACTGGATGGAACTTCATCTAGCACATTTGGCAGGTGCTCTCTTTGCGAGCCGTTAGTCTCATCGAACCGCACATCCATAGTTTCAACCACTTTATAGTGAAAGAGGTTGAAGACTCTTTAGGAGTGCCAATCCTTTCCGTATCCAAGCATAAAACCTTCATGTGCTTTTGGTGAAAATTTTGAACTGTGATGTGGATCCTTGATCCAGCACCTGGCACCAAATACTCTGAAGTAACTGACATTTGGCTTCTTACCAGTGAGAAGTTCATAGGATGTTTTGTTCAGAAGCTTGTGAAGATAAACACGGTTGATGATATGGCATGCAGTATCAATGGCTTCAGGCTAGAACTTTCTTGGAGTCTTGTATTCATCGAGCATCGTCCGGGCCATCTCAATGAGTGTTCTATTCTTGCGTTCCATGATGCCATTCTGTTGTGGCGTGTACAGAGCTGAGAACTCATGAGTGATGCCCAAAGTATCAAGATAAGTGTCGAGGCCGGTGTTTTTGAATTCAGTGCCATTGTCACTTCTGATGTGCTTGATCTTGATGCCATAGTTGTTCATGGCTCGATTGGCGAAGCGTCTGAAGACATCCTGCACTTCAGTCTTGTAGAGGATTATATGCACCCATGTATATCTTGAATAATCGTCAACAATGACGAAGCCATAGAGACAAGCAGTAGTAGTAAGAGTTGAGTAGTGAGTGGGACCGAAGAGGTCCATGTGTAGCAGTTCAAAGGGTTGACTCGTTGTCATGATTGTCTTCGAGGGATGCTTGGCCCTCGTCATCTTTCCAGCTTCGCAGGCACCGCATAAGTGATCCTTCTTGAACTTGACACCCTCGATGCCTATGATATGCTTGTTCTTTGCAAGAGTGTGCAAATTCCTCATGCCAGCATGCCCTAGCCTCCGATGCCAGAGCCAGGATTCTGAAGCTTTTGCAAGAAGACATACGGCAAGCTATGGTCCTGCTGAGAAATCTACCATGTACAAATCATCTTTCCGATACCCTTCAAAGACTAGAGACTTGTCAGATTCCATTAGAACAAGGCAACTATATTTTCCAAACATCACAATCATGTTTAAATCGCAAAGCATTGAGACAGAAATTAAGTTGAAACCAAGGGATTCAACAAGCATCACTTTATCCATGTGCTGATCCCTTGAGATTGCAACTCTACCTAGACCCAATACCTTGCTTTTACCAGTATCAACAAATGTGATGTGACTCTTGTCAGATGGACATAAGGTTGAGCCCATGAGAATACTTCGCTTGCCCGTCATGTGATTAATACATCCACTATCAATAATCCATTCTGAAGCAGCTGGTGTCATACCCTACAGTGCAGTTAGGGGGATAGGCTTCATGAAGAGAATTGTGAAGCATAAACATTTGACGAGCAAGTGGATTATGAAAGCTTAGATCGAGGTTAGGACTGATAGGGCAAGTAGCAAGCGACTCAGGAACAAAATACATAATAAGACCATTTGGGCATTTGATATTGCACCCTACAAGATGTTTAAGGTCCTCAGCAATAGCTTCAGACACATTTGATTTTCGGCTAGAGACCCTTCCCTGCAGAAAAAAGTTAAGCTTTCTTAGCCACCCACATCTTCAAGGGTGGCTTCGAAGCAATGAGTCTAAGTGCAGTATCTGAGAACTTCGGCTTTGGAGCCCTAGCAAATAGTCTTGCAGGTGGACAATAGTACTCATAAGAATAAGCAGAGTAGTTCTTGGTCTTATGAACATGGCGGTTTGATGAAACACGCTCATATTCATGGGCCTGAGTATGGTTTCTCTGCAAAACATTTGCGTTAGTGTGACTTAGGTGAGTCCTTTGTCTGTATGAAGCCTTTGGACCATATGAAGCCTGTGGTCTGGGGTTTGTCTTCTTCACTTGTGGTGTCATGACGACATTCACAGGAAGATTCTCCAGACACTTTTTCGGCACCCAGACTTTCTTCATAGGTGGCCCATTCCTGCAGTTAGTACCAATATACCTGGCAAACACTTCACCATTCTGATTCTGAAACAGTTTATAGTTTGCATCAAGGGATTCATCAATGACAATGGGATTAGTACAAGTGAAGCCAGATAGGGCGGATGGATCCACTGAAGGTTCCTTTGTAGCAACCCATGTGGTTTTGGGGTACTACTCAGGTTTCCAGTAAGAGCCATCAGCATTATTTTCCTTTCGAACCCAACACCCTCTTTCCTAGGGTTTCGGTTCAGGATCTTCCTTTTGAGGACATCACATAGTGTCTGATGCCCTTTGAGACTTTTGTACATCCCTGTCTCAAGCAATGTCTTCAACCTAGCATTTTCATCAGCAATAGCAGTGGTATCCTCAGCAGAGGGGTTAGTTACCACATCAACAGTTGAAGATATTGCAACAGTAGCAGCAGTAGAACATCCAGCAACAGAAGTAGCGTTATCATGCTCAATGAATTTAAGACATGGTGGTTCAAATCCTTCCTGAGCAGAACTGATCTGTTTGGCGCGAAGTGACTCGTTTTCCTTCTGAAGATCTTCATGAGCCGCTCTCATTTTCTCAAGATCTTGCTTCCTTTGAAGATAATCATAGGAAAGCTTTTCATGAGTTGTTGAGAGCGTTTCATGATGACTTTCAAGTTCCTCATACTTAACATGAAGATTTTTAATGTCTTCAATTAAGGACTGAGATCGAGTCATTTCAACATCTAACAGGTCATCGCTTTTGTCTAACAGTTTTTGAATATGTTCCATAGCTTTATGTTGTTCAGTTGCAATTTTAGAAAGTGTTTTGTAGCTGGGTTTGGAACCACAATCAGAGTCATCTTCACTGGATACTTGATAGTGAGTAGTGCGTGAGTTTACCTTAGCACCGCGTGCCATGAAGCAGTAGGTGGGAGCGGAGTTGTCCTTATCATCAGCATCGACGTCGGTGACGAAGTCATTGTCTTCAGTGTTGAAGATGGACTTGGCAACGTAGGCTGTAGCCAAACTTGCAACGCCAGAATCGGACTCCTCCTCAGACTCCACCTCCGCCTCCTCAGAAGCAGATTCCTCCTCTGAATCCATTTCCTTGCCAACAAACGCACGAGCCTTTCCAGATGAGCTCTTCTTGTGTGATGAAGACTTTAAGGAAGACTTGGAAGAAGACTTTGTGTATTTCTTCTTCTTCTTGTCGTCAGAATCATATTCCTTGCTCTTCTTATTCTTGTTCTCATTGTCCCACTGCGGACACTCAGAGATGTAATGACCAGGTTTCTTGCACTTGTGGCATGTTCTCTGCTTGTAGTCATGACCAGAAGCTTCATCATTCCTTGAGCTGGATCGTGAGGACTTTCTGAAGCCTTTCTTCTTGGTGAATTTCTGGAACTTCTTCACAAGCATAGCAAGCTCCTTTCCAATGTCTTCAGGATCATCAGAACTGCAATCAGATTCTTCTTCAGATGAGGAAACATCTTTTGCCTTCAAAGCACGAGTTCGTCCATAGTTGGGACCGTAGATGTCTCTTTTCTCAAAAAGCTGAAACTCATGTGTGTTGAGCCTTTCAAGTATGTCAGACGGATCGAGTGTCTTGAAGTCAGGGCGTTCTTGTATCATCAGGGCTAGGGTGTCAAACGAGCTGTCAAGTGATCTTAGGAGTGTCTTGACGACTTCATGCTTGGTGATCTCAGTAGCGCCGAGGGCTTGAAGCTCATTTGTGATGTCAGTGAGTCAATCAAACGTGAGCTGAACATTCTCATTGTCGTTTCTCTTGAAGCGGTTGAAGAGGTTGCGAAGGACACTGATTCTTTGATCTCTGTAGGTTGAGACACCTTCGTTGACCTTGGAGAGCCAATCCCAGACTAGCTTGGATGTTTCCAGAGAACTCACACGGCCATACTGTCCTTTGGTCAGATGACCACAGATGATGTTCTTGGCAGTGGAATCCAGTTGAATGAACTTCTTGACATTAGCAGCGGTGACACCTTCACCAACCTTGGGAACGCCATTCTTGACGACATACCAGAGGTTGACATCAATGGCTTCCAGATGCATGCGCATCTTATTCTTCTAGTAGGGATATTCAGTTCCATCGAAGACTGGGCACGCAGCGGAGACTTTGATTATCCCTGCAGTCGGCATAGCTAAAACTCCAGGTGGTTAAACCGAATCACACAGAACAAGGGAGTACCTTGCTCTGATACCAATTGAAAGTGCTAGTGATCGACTAGAGGGGGGGTGAATAGGCGATTTTTATGAAAGTCTTCAAAACATTGAAGTTTCAAAGACAAACGATAGAAATAAACCTATTACCATGCAGCGGAAGGTAGACTACACTAAGCAAGCCATAGTCAAGTATTCAATGAAATGAAAGCACAAAGACTAATAGCAGCTAGGCAGTATAGATTAGGATGGAAGATAGTATGAAGCCAATCAGAACAAGCAGTCACACAGTGAAGAGAAATAGATAATGCAAACAGGCAATGACTTCACAAGGACCAATACGCAAATAAAGAGATGGGAAGGATATAACTAGTGGCTCGTTGAAGACAATGATTTGTTGGACCAGTTCCAGTTGCTGTGACAACTGTACCTCTGGTTACAGAAGCTGAGATTCAACTCAGAAGACCGCGTCTTCACCTTATTCCCCTTGAGCTAAGGACACCCAGTCCTCGCCCAATCACTCTGGTAAGTCTTCAAGGTAGACTTCCAAACCTTCACAGACTTCGTTCACCACCGATCCACAATGACTCTTGGATGCTCAGAACGCGACACCTAACCAGCTGGAGGATTCACAGTCCTCAAGTGTAATAAGTCTTTAGATCACGCAGACAGGAAGACTTCAGTGATGCCTAACACTCTTTGGCTCTGGGTGTTTAGGGCTTTGTCCTCGCAAGGAATTCTCTCTCAAAGGCTTCGAGGTGGGTTGCTCTCAAACAACAGAAGTCATACACTAACTTTGAGTAGCCAACCAATTTATGGTGTAGGGGGTGGGATATTTATAGCCACTAGGCAACTCGACCTGATTTGTCCGAAATGACCCTGGGTCACTAAGGAACTGACATGTGTTCCAACGGTCAGATTTGAAACACACACGACAACTTTACTTGAGCTACAAGCAAAGCTGACTTATCCAGCTCTAGACAAGATTTGCTCTCATTGTCTTCGCTCGAAGACATAGGATTTTGATTAAGCATCACTTCAGTCATTCTGACTGGTTCACTTGGACCCCACTTAACAGTACGGTGGTTCCTATGACTCAACAAAGAAGAAAAGGAACGACGAAACAACTAAGTCTTCGTGCTCCATAGTCTTCACGCGATGTCTTCTCTTGTCATAGTCTTCAATGTGAATGTCTTCACATACCACCTTCGACTTCAATGTCTTCATACATTTTTAGGGGTCATCTCTGGTAGGAAAACCGAATCAATGAGGGACTTCTACCTGTGTTATCCTGCAATTCTCACAAACACATTAGTCCCTCAACCAAGTTTGTTGTCAATACTCCAAAACCAACTAGGGGTGGCACTAGATGCACTCACAAGGATGACGACGACGGGAAGAAGGATCCGGTTGAGCTCAAGCATACCGAAGCACCTCCAAAATGTCGACATCAGTGGTGCCACTCAAAATTGCATCGCGGCAAAGAAAGCAATACCGGCGCCGAAGACAATAACACCCCGGAGAATGCTGAAGACCCCGAAGCCCCTATAGAGCCAACATCCGAGCATGATGATTGGGAGGAAGGGCATGTCAATCCCGACGATCCGATCGAGAACGAGGACTCAGAGGATAACAATTACCTACCGATCTTAGAAGAGGATGTGAGCCTCGGCGACGAAGACTTCACCGTGCCAGAGGAACCCCTCGAATAGGAGCGCTTTAAGCGTTGGCTAATTGCCCCAGCAAGAAGACTGAAAAAGAAGCAGCAACAACTTCAAGCTGATCAGGATTTGCTCAACGATAGATGGACTAATGTCTTGGTAGCCAAGGAATACAGCCTCGAATGCCCAACAAAGAGCTACCCGAAACGCAAGCTGCTACCCCAATTCGACATGAGGCACTAGAGCCCATACCGCCAACGCGTGAAGCTACTGACAGACGTGACCGACCACCTCGTGACCGGTACAGAGCGACAAATCAAGCTGAGCACCAGCCCGCACCACCTCGCCAGAAAAGTAGGGGAACAGTGGCTCCAGAATACACATATGACCTACGACAGGACCTGGACAATAGAGCTGGTCAAACCAGATCAATCTACGGATCAAAGGGACGTGCCACAGCGCGAGAGGACGACCGTCAGGCCTGGAGCGACAAGCACAACCTCACTCAGGCCGAAAATCGCATACAGACTTCATACAAACTGCGTTGCGACATTGCCCGATACAGAGGCGCTGCACACCCCCTATGCTTCAATGATGAAGTAATGGAGCACCAGTTCCCAGAAGGGTTTAAACCCGTGAATATCAACTCATACAACGGCATGACGGACCCCGCAGTATGGATTGAAGATTTTCTTCTCCACATACACATGGCTCGCGGTGACGACCTCCATGCCATCAAATATATCCCCTTGAAACTTAAGGGACCAGCACAACACTGGTTAAACAACCTCCCAGAAAATTCTATTGGCAGCTGGGAGGATTTGGAAGATGCCTTTAGAGACAACTTCCAAGGTACCTATGTACGCCCCCTGACGCCGATGACCTCAGTCACATAGTCCAGCAACCCGGAGAGTCAACCCGGAAACTCTGGACAAGGTTTTAAATAAAAAGAACCAAATTGTTGACTGTCCGGACGCCGAAGCCCTCGCGGCCTTTAAACACAGCGTCCGCGATGAATGGCTCGCCTGCCACCTCGGCGAAGAAAAGACGAAGTCCATGGCAACCCTTACCACACTAATGACTCGCTTTTGTGCGGGAGAAGATAGCTGGCTAGCCTGTAGAAGCAATAGCGCCAGTGACCCCGACACCTCTAAAGCTAGGGACGGCAATGGCAAACCACGACGCAACAAGCACAAGCGTTGGATCAATAACGAAAGTACCAAAGACAAAGACACAACGGTCAATGCTGGATTCGGCGGCTCTAAATCCGATCAACGGAAGAAACCATTCAAGGGAAACAGAGATGGTCCTTCTAGTTTGGACAGAATACTCGATCGGCCTTGCTAGATTCACGTCAGCCCCGATAAGCCTTCCAATCATACCAACAGAAACGGTTGGGTCTTTAAACAGGCCGGCAAGCTTAATGCCGAACATAAAGGGAAAGGGCCGCCCAGCGAGGACGACGATGAAGAGCCTCGCCCACCGAACACAGGGGGATAGAAGAAATTTCCCCTGAGGTAAAAAGGGTGAATATGATACATGTCACACATATCCACAAGCGGGATCACAAAAGAGCGTTAAAAGATGTCTACACCGTTGAGCCGGTCGCCCCAAAATTCAACCCATGGTCGGCTTGTACGATCACCTTCGATCGAAAGGACCACCCAACCAGTATCTGTGATGGAGGTTCAGCAGCTCTGGTCCTCGATCCAATCATCGATGGGTTCCACCTTATGCGAGTCCTCATGGACGGCGGCAACAGTCTCAACCTGCTCTATCAGGACACTGTCCGCAAAATGGGCATTGATCCGTCAAGAGTAAAGCCCACTAAAACTACCTTTAAAGGAGTAATACCTAGTGTAGAGGCCCGCTGCACAGGCTCAATAACATTGGAAGTCGTCTTCGGTTCGCCAGAAAACTTTCAAAGCGAAGACTTGATCTTCGATATCGTCCCCTTCCGCAGTGGATATCACGCACTGCTCATACGAACCGCTTTCGCTCGTTTCAATGCAGTCCCACACTACGCTTATCAAAAGCTCAAGATGCCTAGCCCACGTGGCGTCATTACAATCAATGGAAACACGGAATGCGACCTCCGTACTGAGGAGCATACAACAGCTATCGCGGCTGAAGTACAGAGCGGCCCTATCAAGCTGCACACCTCATCGGTCATCAAGCCGCCGGACTTTATTAAACAAGGCCGAGCAGTTCCGCATGCTGACAGCTCGGTAATTCCAGAGCTGGACTAGCAATTTCGCCTCCGTCGATCGCCACACACATCCGCAAAATGCATAGCGCGCGTGCATAACTATGCACTCAATATACCTTGAGCATTAGCGGAGGCACAATACGGACATGCCCATAGTACGGTTCGAACCTATACGACCTTCCCCTTTTCCTTAATTTTTTTTCTTTTTCCACAGGTGAATTAAAACCTATTTCATCCTACGGACTTACAAGGACACTTTTTCGAGCCCGGTTTCGTACAAATAGCCGAAGACCATTCCTCTCAAGGAATCTCTTTCTCCAAGGCGAAAGCGGCACAAACGTGCAGCAGGAGGTCCAAAGGATTCTGTAGACCAAAACTTTCTTCAAGAACCTGTTGATATGTCTCCAACGTATCTATAATTTTGATTGTTCCATGCTATTATATTATCTGTTTTGGATGTTTAATGGGATTTACTATACACTTTTATATTATTTTTGGGACTAACCTACTAACCCAAGGCCCAGTGCAAATTGCTGTTTTTTGCCTATTTCAGTGTTTCGCAGAAAAGGAATATCAAACGGAATCCGAATGGAATGAAACCTTCGGGAGAGTTATTTTTGGAACAAACGTGATCCAGGGGACTTGGAGTGGACGTCAAGAAAGAAGCGAGGAGGCCACGAGGCAGGGACGTGCGCCTGGCCAACTAGGCGCATTCCCCACCCTCGTGGGCCCCTCGCAGCTCCACCGACCTACTTCTTCCTCCTATATATATATCCATATACCCCAAAAACATCCAGGAGCATCACGAAACCCTATTTCCACCGCCACAACCTTCTGTACCCAAGAGATCACATCTTGGGGCCTTTTCCGGAGCTCCATCGTAGGGGGAATCAATCACGAAGGGCTTCTACATCAGCACCATAGCCTCTCCGATGATGTGTGAGTAGTTTACCATAGACCTTCGGGTCCATAGTTATTAGCTAGATGGCTTCTTCTCTCTCTTTAGATCTCAATATAAAGTTCTCCTCGATCTTCTTGGAGATCTATTAGATGTAATTATTTTTGCAGTGTGTTTGTCGAGATCCGATGAATTGTGGGTTTATGATCAAGATTATCTATGAACAATATTTGATTCTTATCTGAAATCTTTTATGTATGATTTGTTATATTTGCCTAGTCTCTTCGAATTATCAGTTTGGTTTGGCCTACTAGATTGATCTTTCTTGCAATGGGAGAAGTGCTTAGCTTTGGGTTCAATCTTGCGGTGTCCTTTCCGAGTGACAGCAGGGGCATCAAGGCACGTATTGTATTGTTGCCATCGAGGATAAAAAGATGGGATTTATATCATATTGCTTGAGTTTATCCCTCTACATCATGTCATCTTGCCTAATGCGTTACTCTGTTCTTATGAACTTAGTACTCTAGATGCATGCTGGATAGCGGTCGATGTGTCGAGTAATAGTAGTAGATGCAGAATCATTTCGGTCTACTTGTCGCGGACGTGATGCCTATATACATGATCTTGCCTAGATATTCTCATAATTATGCACTTTTCTATCAATTGCTCGATAATAATTTGTTCACCCACCGTAATACTTATGCTATCTTGAGAGAAGCCACTAGTGAAACCTATGGCCCCAGGGTCTATCTTTCATCATATAAGTTTCCAATCTATTTTACTTTCAATCTATATCATAAAAACACCTAAAATATTTATCTTATTATCTCTATCAGATCTCACTTTTGCAAGTTGCCGTGAAGGGATTGACAACCCGTTTATTGCGTTGATTGCAAAGTTCTTATTTGTTTGTGTAGGTGCGAGGTGACTTGCGTGTAGTCTCCTACTGGATTGATACCTTGGTTCTCAAAAACCGAGGGAAAACCAATGCAGTGCTCAAGAGGTAGCAAGAAGGATTTCTGGCGCCGTTGCTGGGGATATCTACGCACAAGTCAAGACATACCAAGTACCCATCACAAACTCTTATCCCTCGCATTATATTATTTTCCATTTGCCTCTCGTTTTCCTCTCCCCCACTTCACCCTTGTCATTTTATTCGCCCTCTTTTTCCGTTCGCCTCTTTTTCGCTTGCTTCTTGTGTGCCTGTGTGTTGGATTGTTTGTCAGATGGCTCAACATAATACTAAATTGTGTGATTTTTCCAATACCAACAATAATGATTTTATTAGCACTCCGATTGCTCCCCTTACCGATGCTGAATCTTGTGAAATTAATACTGCTTTGCTGAATCTTGTCATGAAAGATCCGTTTTCTGGCCTTCCTAGTGAAGATGCCGCTACCCATCTAAACAACTTTGTTGATTTGTGTGATATGCAAAATAAGAAAGATGTGGATAATGATATTGTTAAATTGAAGCTATTCCCGTTTTTGCTTAGAGATCGTGCTTAAACTTGGTTTTCTGCTTTGCCTAAAAATAGTATTGATTCTTGGAATAAGTGCAAAGATGCTTTTATCTCTAAGTATTTTCCTCCCGCTAAGATCATCTCTCTTAGAAACGATATTATGAATTTTAAACAACTTGATCATGAGCATGTTCCACAAGCTTGGGAGAGGATGAAATTAATGATACGTAATTTCCCTACTCATGGATTAAACTTATGGATGATCATACAAATTTTTTATGCTGGATTGAATTTTGCTTCTAGAAATCTTTTAGATTCGGCCGCGGGAGGCACTTTTATGGAAATCACTTTAGGAGAAGCTACTAAACTCCTAGATAATATTATGGTTAATTATTCTCAATGGCACACCGAAAGATCTACTAGAAAAAGGTTCATGCTATAGAAGAAATTAATGTTTTGAGTGGAAAGATGGATGAACTTATGAAATTGTTTGCTAATAAGAGTGTTTCTTCTGATCCTAATGATATGCCTTTGTCCACTTTGATTGAGAATAATAATGAATCTATGGATGTGAATTTTGTTGGTAGGAACAATTTTGGTAACAACGCATATAGAGGAAACTTTAATCCTAGGCCGTTTCCTAGTAATTCCTCTAATAATTATGGTAATTCCTACAACAATTCTTATGGAAATTATAATAATATGCCCCCTGATTTTGAATCTAGTATTAAAGAATTTATTAGTTCGCAAAAGAGTTTCAATGCTTTGATTGAAGAAAAATTGTCTAAGATTGATGAGTTGGCTAGGAACATGGATAGAATTTCTCTTGATGTTGATTCTTTGAATATTAGATCTATTCCACCTTAGCATGATATCAATGAGTCTCTCAAAGCCATGAGAATTTCCATTGATGAGTGCAAAGAAAGAACCGCTAGGATGCGTGCAAAAAAGGTTGCTTTATAAAAGTGTGTTCTTCTAGTTTTGATGATAATAAGGATGAATATCTAAAAGTAATTGATGTTTCTCCTATTAAATCTTTGTTTTGCAATATGAATCTTGATAACTATGGGACTGGATACGAGTCAACTTTAGTGAATAGGCGTCCTAATGATTCGGAGTTTTTAGATCTTGATGCAAAAATTAATAAAAGTGGGACTGAAGAGGTCAAAACTTTTCATAGCAATGAACCCACTATTTTGAATTTCAAGGGATTTAATTATGATGTTGCAATCTATGCTAAATTCTCCGCATGCTTATAGTCAAAATAAAGCTTTTACCAAACATATTATTGATGCTTTAATGCAGTCTTATGAAGAAAAGCTTGAATTAGAAGTTTCTATCCCTAGAAAACTTCATGACAAGTGGGAACCTACTATTAAAATTAAGATTAAAGAACATGAATGCTATGCTTTATGTGATTTGGGTGCTAGCGTTTCCACGACTCCAAAAACTTTGTGTGATGTGTTAGGTTTCCGTGACTTTGATGATTGTTATTTAAATTTTCACCTCGCAGATTCCACTATTAAGAAACCTATGGGAAGGATTAATGATGTTATTATTGTTGCAAATAGGAATTATGTGCCCGTAGATTTCATTGTTCTTGATATTGATTGCAATCCTACATGTCCCATTATTCTTGGTAGACCTTTCCTTAGAATGATTGGTGCAATTATTGATATGAAAGAAGGGAATATTAGATTCTAGTTTCCGTTAAGGAAAGGCATGGAACACTTTCCTAGAAAGAAAATTAAATTACCTTATGAATATATTATGAGAGCCACTTATGTATTGCATACCAAAGATGAAAATACCTAGATTTATTCTTGCCTTTATGCCTAGCTAGGGGCGTTAAACGATAGCGCTTGTTGGGAGGCAACCCAATTTTATTTTTGTTCCTTGCTTTTTGTTACTGTTTAGTAATAAATATTTCATATAGCCTCTGTTATGGTTGTGTTTTTATGTTTAATTCATGTTTGAGCCAAGTAGAACCTTTGGGAAGACTTGGGGGGAGTTTTTTGCGATCTTGCTGTAAAAAAACAGAAACTTTAGCGCTCACGAGATTTGCTGCCATTTTTTACTGGAGAGTGAGATTAGGTTGATTATTTTTGCGGATGATTAATAGACAAATTCCTCATGTCCACCAATTTATTTCAGAATTTGTGGGGTTACAGAAGTATTCGAAACCTACATATTACTACAGACCGTTCTGTTTTTGACAGATTCTATTTTTCGTGTGTTGTTTGCTTATTTTGATGAATATATGGCTAGTATCGGAGAGTATGAACCATAGAGAAGTTGGAATACAGTAGGTTTAATACCAATATAAATAAAGAATGAGTTCATTACAGTACCTTAAGTGGTGGTTTGTTCTCTTATACTAACGGAGCTCATGAGATTTTCTGTTGAGTTTTGTGTTGTGAAGTTTTCAAGTTTTGGGTAAAGATTTGATGAATTATGGAATAAGGAGTGGAAAGAGCCTAAGATTGGGGATGCCAAAGGCACCCCAAGTTAAAATTCAAGGACAACCAAAAGCCTAAGCTTGGGGATGCCCCGGAAGGCATCCCCTCTTTCGTCTTCGTCCATCAGTAACTTTACTTGAGGCTATATTTTTATTCACCACATGATATGTGTTTTGGTTGGAGCATCTTGTATGATTTGAGTCTTTTCTTTTTAGTTTACCACAATCATCCTTGCTGTACACACCTTTTGGGAGAGACACACATGAATCAGAATTTATTAGAATACTCTATGTGCTTCACTTATATCTTTTGAGCTAGATAATTTTGCTCTAGTGCTTCACTTATATCTTTTTAGAGCACGGTGGTGGTTTTATTTTATGGAAATTATTGATCTCTCATGCCTCACTTATATCATTTTGAGAGTCCTTTAGAACAGCATGGTAATTTTCTTTGGTTATAAAATTAGTCCTAATATGATAGGCATCCAAGATTGGTATAATTAAAACTTTCATAAAAAGGTGCATTGAATACTATGAGAAGTTTGATACTTGATAATTGTTTTGAGATATAAAGGTGGTGATATTAGAGTTGTGCTAGTTGAGTAGTTGTGAATTTGAGAAATACTTGTGTTGAAGATTGTGAGTCCCGTAGCATGCACGTATGGTAACCGTTGTGTAACAAATTTGAAACATGAGGTGTTCTTTGATTGTCTTCCTTATGAGTGGTGGTCGGGGACGAGCGATGATCTTTTCCTACCAATCTATCCCCCTAGAAGCATGCGCGTAATGCTTGGTTTTTGATGACTTGTAGATTTTTGCAATAAGTATGTGAGTTCTTTATGACTAATGTTGAGTCCATGGATTATACGCACTCCCACCTTTCCATCATTGCTAGCCTCTTCGGTACCATGCATTGCCCTTTCTCACCTTGAGAGTTGGTGCAAACTTCGCCGATTCATCCAAACCCCATGATATGATACGCTCTATCACACATAGACCTCCTTATATCTTCCTCAAAACAACCACCATACCTACCTATTATGGCATTTCCATAGCCATTCTAAGATATATTGCCATGCAACTTTCCACCATTTCATTTATTATGACATGCTTCATCATTATCATATTGCCTTGCATGATCATGTAGTTGACATCGTATTTGTGGAAAATCCACCATGCATAATTTATCATACATGTCACTCTTGATTCATTGCCCTTCCCGGTACACCGCCGGAGGCATTCATATAGAGTCATATTTTGTTCTAGTATCGAGTTGTAATCATTGAGTTGTAAATAAATAGAAGTGTGATGATCATCATTAATAGATCATTGTCCCCCAAAAAAGGGAAAGACCAAAAAAATAAAGGCCCAAAAAAAGGTGAAATAAAAAGGGACAATCCTACTATCCTTTTTTCCACACTTGTGCTTCAAAGTAGCACCATGATCTTTATGATAGAGAGTCTCTTGTTTTGTCACTTTCATATACTAGTGGGAATTTTTCATTATAGAACTTGGCTTGTATATTCCAACAATGGGCTTCCTCAAATGCCCTAGGTCTTCATGAGCAAGCACGTTGGATGCACACCCACTTAGTTTCTTTTGTTGAGCTTTCGTACATTTATAGCTCTAGTGCACCTGTTGCATGGCAATCCCTACTCCTTGCATTGACATCAATTGATGGTCATCTCCCTAGCCCATTGACTAGCCGCGTCGATGTGAGACTTTCCTCTTTTTTGTCTTCTCCACATAACCCCCATCATTATGTTCTATTCCACCCATAGTGCTATATCCGTGGCTCACGCTCATGTATTGCATGAAAATTGAAAAAAGTTTGAGATTACTAAAGTATGAAACAATTGCTTGGCTTGTCATCGGGGTTGTGCATGACGAGAGTGTTCTTGTGTGACAAAAATGGAGCATGACCAAACTATATGATTTTGTAGGGATGAACTTTCTTTGACCATGTTATTTTGAGAAGACATGTTTGCTTAGTTAGTATGCTTGAAGTATTATTATTTTTATGTCAATATTAAACTTTTGTGTTGAATCTTTCGGATCTGAATACTACTGCCACAATAAAGAAAATTACATTGAGAATTATTCTAGGTAGCATTCCACATCAAAAATTCTATTTTTATCATCTACCTACTCGAGGACGAGCTGGAATTAAGCTTGGGGACGCTTGATACGTCTCCAACGTATCTACAATTTTTGATTGTCCCATGCTATTATATTATCTGTTTTAGATGTTTAATGGGCTTTATTATACACTTTTATATTATTTTTGGGACTAACCTACTAACCCAAGGCCCAGTGCAAATTGCTGTTTTTTTGCCTATTTTAGTGTTTCGCAGAAAAGGAATATCAAACAGAATCCAAACGGAATGAAACCTTCGGGAGAGTTATTTTTGGAACAAACGTGATCCTAGGGACTTGGAGTGGACGTCAAGAAAGAAGAAAGGAGGCCACGAGGCAGGGAGTTGTGCCTGCCCCCTGAGCGCGTTCCCCACCCTCGTGGGCCCCTCACAGCTCCACCGACCTACTTCTTCCTCCTATGTATATACAAATATATATATATATATACCCCAAAAACATCTAGGAGCACCACGCAACCCTATTTCCACCACTGCAACCTTCTGTACCCAAGAGATCCCATCTTGGGGCCTTTTCCGGAGCTCCGTCGGAGGGGGAATCAATAACGGAGGGCTTCTACATCAACACCGTAGCCTCTCCGATGATGTGTGAGTAGTTTACCATAGACCTTCGGGTCCATAGTTATTAGCTAGATGGCTTCTTCTCTCTCTTTGGATCTCAATACAAAGTTCTCCTGATCTTCTTGGAGATCTATTTGATGTAATTCTTTTTGCGGTGTGTTTGTCAAGATCCGATGAATTGTGGGTTTATGATCAAGATTATCTATGAACAATATTTGATTCTTCTCTGAAATCTTTTATGTATGATTTGTTATCTTTGCAAGTCTCTATGAATTATCAGTTTGGTTTGGCCTACTAGATTGACCTTTCTTGCAATGGGAGAAGTGCTTAGCTTTGGGTTCAATCTTGCGGTGTCCTTTCCGAGTGACAGCAGGGGCAGCAAGGCACGTATTGTATTTTTGCCATCGAGGATAAAAAGATGGGGTTTATATCATATTGCTTGAGTTTACCCCTCTACATCATGTCCTCTTGCCTAATGCATTACTTTGTTCTTATGAACTTAATACTCTAGATGCATGCTGGATAGCGGTCGATGTGTGGAGTAATAGAAGTAGATGTAGAATCATTTCGGTCTACTTGTCGCGGACGTGATGCCTATATACATGATCATGCCTAGATATTCTCATAATTATGCACTTTTCTATCAATTGCTCGACAGTAATTTGTTCACCCACCGTAATACTTATGCTATCTTGAGAGAAGCCACTAGTGAAACCTATGGCCCCCGGGTCTATCTTTCATCATATAAGTTTCCAATCTATTTTACTTTGCAATCTTTACTTTCAATCTATATATAAAAATACCAAAAATATTTATCTTATTATCTCTATCAGATCTCACTTTTGCCAGTGGCCGTGAAGGGATTGACAACCCCTTTATTGCGTTGGTTGCAAGGTTATTATTTGTTTGTGTAGGTGCGATGTGACTTGCGTGTAGTCTGCTACTGGATTGATTACTTGGTTCTCAAAAACTGAGGGAAATACTTACGCTACTTTGCTGCATCACCCTTTCCTCTTCAAGGGAAAACCAACGTAGTGCTCAAGAGCTAGCACTTGTATAGAGCTTTTCCCCTTCTTCTTAGACCCCTCGCATATAAAATGGCGTTGGTGATTATGGTGCTCTGTGTAAAATCATGTTTTGACATATCAATTAAATTCCAGTGAAAACAATTTTTATTCGGTATCGCCTTTATTTCATAGACTGTATGCCATCTCCTTATTTGTTTCACTCACACACCTCGGCACAAATTGCCAGGGGCTCTATATGGCCACACATGTGTCGCCAAACAAAAGTTCGAATAGCTTTATAGCACAATTCGGCTTCTCGAGCTTGGCATTATATGCATCGGCTCCGAATCATGCCTTTGGTCAATGGTTGGGTTGCCCGGATCCTGTGTTTGCTGCCTTACGTTTTGTTTTCTCGGCTAGGGTAGTAAAGGGAGAACTACTGCGATTGTGTTTCTGGTTCGTCCGGTCAAGCACCTCAGTAGGGAAAGCCAAAAACTGATTGTCATGATGGGGCAAGAGCTGGTCAGCCACTCGGCGACTTATTAAAATCTTTAGGGATTGTTTTCGTATTACATGAAGGACCGTTTTTTGGTCATATACGCAACGCCTCCGTGTCCGGATAGCCGCGTACATACCAGGGGCTATCATCTAAGCCCCATCGTCAAACTCCTATGGCTAAGTGAGAGTGGTAAAGCCACATAGTCCGATTGCCTGGTTCGCCTCACTGACCAAGACGTTGGGTCAAGTGTTGTTCATGTGCTATTCCGAACACCCCCATAGTATCTACATGGGGGCAGAAGCCGACAACTGGAAAACTCTCAGGAATACAAAAATGGCCGCACAGGAGAGACCAACTTTTAGACAAAGGCACAAATATAATACAAAGCCTTAATATATAACAAAAACGTCCGGACAATTTGGGTACATTTATTCGAACATAATGTCCTTTGAGCATTGACCCTCTACCAAGAGGGCACCCTCTAGGACGTGCTCTAAATAACGCTCTGGTGTGCGGTCGCTCTTGCCTCCGGGAGGGCCCACGACAGCCACTTCGGCAGCCTTCATCTTTGCCCAGTGCATCTTGACGCTGGCGAAGGCCATCCGTGCACCTTGTATGCACACCGCCCGCTTGATTGCGTCGATTCGGGGCACTGCATCGACAAGTCGCCGCGCCAGGCCGAAATAGCTACTCAGAATAGGTTCGACTGGCCATAGCCGAACTATGAAGTCCTTCATGGCCGCTCCGGACATCTTGTGCAGCTCAGCCCACTGCCCCATTTGGTCGTTCAGCAGCGACGGGCGATCCCGCGCCGCGAACTGTGACCAGAACAGCTTCTCCGTCGCATGTCCCTCCTAAGCCTGGAAGAATTGCATGGCGTCGGTGGCCCTCTTCGGAAGATCTGCAACAACGTCTGGAGAACTCCACAATCGATTAAGCAAGGCAAATCTCTGATCGCCAAACTTAGTCTATAAAAGAAAGGGCTTACCAGCCGCTATCTGTCCGGCCTACCGGATCTCTTCGCGAGCTGCCCTAGATTCGGACCACGCCTCTTTGGCCTCCTGAAGGGCCTTGCTAAGCTCGGTTGCCTTGTCCTTATTCTCCTCTTCGAGGGACTTGCACTTGTGGGCGACGTCCTTGAGCTCTTGCTCTACTACAGATACCCGCTCCTCGACCTGGCGCCTGGTGACCTGTTCGGCCTTCAAATCTGCTGCCGCTTTATCAGCGGACGCACTACTCACTCTCACCTGCTCCTTGGCCCAGGAAAGTTCACCCCTGAGGGTCTCAACCTCAGCAGCGCCGTCTGCAACTTCACACATAACAGAGTCTAAGTTTTAACTTCACATTCTCACATCCATATAGGCACAAGCAGGATGTTTGCAACATACCTTGTGCCTCGTCGAGCCGTTTGTTAATAAGGACAATGTCCTCATCGGCCTGCTTCAGTTGCCGTTTCAGTTCAGAAACCTCCACGGCCTGGGCGGCTGCCGCTAACAGTGAAGCCTATTTTTCAGCCAAATAAGTATGTTAGTTACTACAGATATATATCGATCCTCTGTTCGCCCTTTTTCATGGGCCGACCACAGTCTCAGGGGCTACTATCTATATACAGGCATATTTTCCACATGGAAAGTTGCTAAAGACATTACATCGCACCTCGCCCCAAGACGCCTGGTCCCGCTGCGTGATCCGCCATGCCGTATGCCCGCACACGAAGAAAGAAGCTGCCATGAGGTCCCTCGACCGCAAGAAAACGCTCCTGCGCCCCCGGACCACCACGTCAAGACTGCGCGCCACCTGCCATTGCAGTGCGTGGGTACCAAGACCAGGCTCCACCACCACGACGGGCTCCGGTGACCACAGCAGGCTGCCGAGCCTTTACGCCCGAGCTGCGCACCGTCGTCTGGCCAGGCAAGTTCAAGCCGAACCTGCCTCCGCGCTACGACGGCACCCCTGACCCTGTGGAGTTCTTGCAGCTCTACGAGCTGCGCATCGAGGCAGCCAACGGCGAGGAGAAAGTCATGCCAAACTGGTTTCCCATGGCTCTCAAGGATGGTGCTCGCTCGTGGCTCCTGAACCTGCCCACAGGATCGATCTTCTCCTGGGGCGAGATGCGCGAGCGTTTCATTGCCAACTTCCAGGGCACTCGCGACCGCCCGCCAGCCGCAAGCGACCTGTGGCGCATCAAGCAGCAACCATGGGAAACCCTGCAAAAGTACATCCAGCAATTCAACAGCGTCTGCCTCAAGATCCCCAAGGTGACAGACGAGGCCATCATCTCTGCGTTCTCCGATGGCGTCCGCGACGTCAAGATGAAGGAGGAGCTCACCATCCACGAGGATCTATGCTCGGCCCTGGAGATCTTCAACATGGCGACCAAGTACGCAAGAGCTGAGGAGGGGCGCCTCTCCCTCCTCGAGCTCCCTGCTGCTGACCCAGAAGAGAAGAAAGCCAAGGCCAAGGATATGAAACACAAGGGAGTAGCCGTGCTCATGGAGGAGCCAGAATCAAAGCGCGGCCGGGACCATCCCGAGTCGTTTAAGAGCAGCCGTCCATTCTGCGCCTTCCACAACATACACAGCCATAACACAAACGACTGCCAAGAGCTCAGAGCCATTCGAGATGGACGCTTCGGTCGGTGCCTCGAGCGCAATGACCGGGGCTATGGCCGAGGAGGAGGATGAAGTGGGTGACGCTGGGACGACCGCGGCCCCCGTCAGGAGTGGCGCGACCAGCCTCGCGAGGGCGCCTGGAGGGACCAACCTCGTGAGAACCGCCCTCAGGGCAATCCTGGCCTCCCTCCGCTGCCGCCACCACCAAGGAGGAATGACGACCACTGTCAAGACGAGGGGGCTGGGGGCTTCCAGGAGCCACACGCCATCGCCTACATCTTGGGCGGTGCTCAGGCTCCAGCTTCCCATCGCATCTTCAAGCAGTTTGCTCGTGAGGTGAACGCAGCCCTTCCCAGGCTCAAGGCCATGCGCCCGCTCAGGTGGTCCAAGTGCGCCATCACCTTCAGCTCGGCGGACCAGCTCAAGTGTGAGGCGACCGTCGGCATCCTTCCGATGCTTTGTTCACCCGTCATCAGCAACGTCCAAGTCACCAAGACCCTCATTGACGGCGGCGCAGGGCTCAATGTCCTGTCCGTCGAGACATTTGATAGCCTTCAAGTGCCATACAACTAGCTATAACCTACCAAGCCTTTCTCAGGAGTAACCGACGGCTCCACCACCCCGTTAGGGCAGGTCCGCCTCCCTGTCACCTTCGGCCAGCGTAACAACTACCGCACTGAGCTCATCGACTTCGACGTAGCCCACATCCGTCTATTTTACAACGCCATCCTTGGGTATCCAGCGTTGGCCAAGTTTATGGCAGTGACCCACCGTGGCTACAACGTCATCAAGATGCCAGGGAGTGGAGGTGTCATCACGGTCCCCTGTGAAGAAAGAGATGCAGTGTGCTCCCTTGAGTGCACCTTCCAAGCCGCTGCGATCGAAGACCCCGACAACGAAGGCATCACGTACCCTCCTGAGGCCATCCACAAGAAGAAGAATCAGCTACTCCTCCCAGGGCCTCAGGAGAGCGGCGTCTCCAGTGGTACCACCTCAGGACCTGCGCCCACAGTTGGGGCGCCTCCCTCCCTCGCAAAGGAAGGTGCGCCCGGCACCCTCCTCGGGCAAGGCTCGGGGGCTCTCTTCTGGAGGGCCTCGGACCTAGCCAACATCACGACGGAGGCGCTCGGGCACCATGTGGAGGCGTGCTTTACCGCACATTTCCCTCAGGAGGACTCTGGGCGAGGAGCGCCCGGTGCTAAGGAGTTCATCGTTAAGGCGACCCAGGAGCTTCAACAGGCAAGGGCCATACATGGTGACCGCCACCCACCACCCGACGTAGCCCCCCACCCTAGCAAGGGAGGCGGGCTATGTGTCTGCATCGACATTCCAGGGCTCAACAGGGCCGCATCTCAGGAGCGCTTCTGGCCTTCGCGCATTGGTCCGTGCGAGGGTCCACCTCACAGCTACGTTCGCATGCCGTTTGGCTTGCCAAACGCGGCCGTCACCTTCCAGCGCCACCTGTGGAGCATATTGGCGGCTCAGGAGGCCAGGCACAACGCCGTCCTGGAGGAGATGGCGACGGTCCTCAAGGAACCAACCGAGCCCTCGGAGACTCCTGAGGCTCGGGGCCCTGGCAGCTCGTAAGGAACGGCTTTTCGGCATGCATCATCGGCTACTCCAACATCACTCCAGCGACATTATCAGGTGACTCTTTCCAGTTCATTCAGTTGGGGGCACCCCTCGGGCTGCATTATCCCCAAGTCGCACGGGTCTGTCCCTGCGGCGTGTATCCTTTTGCATCTTTAGCTTACCCTGCTGGGGGCGCCCTCGGGTTGCATCATCCCGAGGCCGCTCGGGTCCGTCCCAGTGGCATGTATCGTTCTTGCATCTATCTGAGCTAACCTACCTCTCTCCTTGAGTCATTTCATGATTACCATCTACTCGTCTATTATCCATCATGGCCACCCGCGCTGCTGATACGTCTCCAACGTATCTATAATTTTTTTTATTGTTCCATGCTATTATATTATCTATTTTGGATGTTTAATGGGCTTTAATATAACTTTTTATATTATTTTTGGGACTAACCTATTATCCGAAAGCCCAGTGCAAATTGTTGTTTTTTGCCTATTTCAATGTTTCGCAGAAAAGGAATATCAAACAGAATCCAAATGGAATGAAACCATCGTGAGGAACTTTTTTGGAACAAACGTGATCCAGGAGACTTGGAGTGGACGTCAAGGAAGCAGCGAGGAGTCCACGAGGTAGGAGGGCGTGCCACCCACCCTCGTGGGCCCCTGGCAGCTCCACCGACCTATTTCTTTCGCATATATATACTCTTATACCCTAAAACCTTCGGGGGAGCAACGAAACACCTTTTGCACCGCCGCAACCTTCTGTACCCATGAGAACCCACCTTGGGGCCAATTTCGGTGCTCCGCCGGAGGGGGATTCGATCACGGAGGGCTTCTACAACAACACCATAGCCTACCCGATGATGTGTGAGTAGTTTACCATAGACCTTCAGGTCCATATATAGTTATTAGCTAGATGGCTTCTTCTCTCTCTTTGGATCTCAATACAAAGTTCTCCTCGATCTTCTTGGAGATCTATTCGATGTAACTCTTTTTGTGGTGTGTTTGCCGAGGTCCGATGAATTGTGGGTTTATGACTTGATTATCTAAGAATATTATTTGATTCTTCTCTGAATTCTTATATGCATGATTTGATATCTTTGCAAGTCTCTTTGAATTATCGGTTTAGTTTGGCCTACTAGATTGATCTTTCTTGCAATGGGAGAAGTGCTTAGCTTTGGGTTCAATCTTGCGGTGTCCTTTCGCAGTGACAGCAGGGGCAGCAAGGCACGTATTGTATTATTACCATCAAGGATAGAAAGATGGGGTTTATATCATATTTCTTGAGTTTATCCCTCTACATCACGTCATCTTGCCTAAAGCGTTACTCCATCCTTATGAATTTAATACTCTAGATGCATGCTGGATAGCGGTCGATGTGTGGAGTAATAGTAGTAGATGCAGAATCGTTCCTGTTTACTTGTCACGGACGTGATGCCTATATTCATGATCATTGCCTTAGATATCATCATAACTATGAGCTTTTCTATCAATTTCTCGGTAGTAATTTGTTCACCCACTGTAATACTTGCTATCTTGAGAGAAGCCACTAGTGAAACCTATGGCCCCCGGGTCTACTTTACATCATATAAGTTTCCAATCTACAATTCTAGTTTACTTTATTTTGCAATCTTTATTTTCCAATCTATATCACAAAAATACCAAAAATATTTATCTTATTATCTCTATCAGATCTCACTCTCGTAAGTGATCGTGAAGGGATTGACAACCCCTTTATCGCGTTGGTTGTGAGGTTCTTGTTTGTTTGTGCAGGTACTTGATGTCTACTACACAACCTTCTTCTTGTAGAAGTTGTTGGGCCTCCAAGTGCAGAGGTTTGTAGGATAGTAGCAAATTTCCCTCAAGTGGATGACCTAAGGTTTATCAATCCGTAGGAGGCGTAGGATGAAGATGGTCTCTCTCAAGCAACCCTGCAACCAAATAACAAAGAGTCTCTTGTGTCCCCAACACACCCAATACAATGGTAAATTGTATAGGTGCACTAGTTCCGCGAAGAGGTGGTGAAACAAGTGGTATATGGATAGTAGATAAAGGTATTTGTAATCTGAAAATATAAAAACAGCAAGGTAACTAATGGTAGAAGTGAGCGTAAACGGTATTGCAATGTGTGGAAATAAGGCCTAGGGTTCATACTTTCACTAGTGCAAGTCCTCTCAACAATAATAACATAATTGGATCACATAACTATCCCTCAACATGCAACAAAGAGTCACTCCAAAGTCACTAATAGCGGAGAACAAACGAAGGGATTACTGTAGGGTACGAAACCACCTCAAAGTTATTCTTTCTGATCGATCTATTCAAGAGTCCGTAGTAAAATAACATGAAGCTATTCTTTCCGTTCAATCTATCCTAGAGTTCATATTAGAATAACACCTTAAGACACAAATCAACCAAAACCCTAATGTCGCCTAGATACTCCAATGTCACCTCAAGTATCCGTGGGTATGATTATATGATATGCATCACACAATCTCAGATTCATTGATTCAACCAACACAAAGAACTTCAAGGAGTGCCCGAAAGTTTCTACCGGAGATTCAAGACGAAAACATGTGCCAACCCCTATGCATACGTTCACGAGGTCATGGAACTCGCAAGTTGATCACCAAAACATACATCAAGTGGATCACGTGATATCCCATTGTCACCACAGATAAGCACATGCAAGACATACATCAAGTGTTCTCAAATCCTTAAATACTCAATCCGATAAGATAACTTCAAAGGGAAAACTCAATTCATCACAAGAGATAGAGGGGGAGAAACATCATAAGATCCAACTATGATAGCAAAGCTCGCGATACATCCAGATCGTGCCAAATCAAAAACACAAGAGAGAGATAGAGAGAGAGAGAGAGATCAAACACATAGCTACTGGTACATACCCTCAACCCCGAGGGTGAACTACTCCCTCCTCATCATGGAGAGCATCGGGATGATGAAGATGGCCACCGGAGTGGGATTCCCCCCTCCAGCAGGGTGCCAGAACGGGTCTAGATTGGTTTTCGGCGGCTACAGAGGCTTGCGGCGGTGGAACTCCCGATCTAGGTTTCTTTTCTGGAAGTTTGGGTATATATAAGAGGTGTTGGAGTCAGGAACAAGTCAGGGGGTCCTCGAGGCGGCCACGAGATAGGGGGCGCGTCTAGGGGGGTAGGGCGCGCCCCACCCTCATGGTGGCCTCGGGGCTCCTCTGGTCCGTCTCCGGTACTCCGTGGGCTTCTTTTGGTCCAAAAAATATCTCCGTGAATTTTAGGTCAATTGGACTCTGTTTGGTTTTCCTTTTCTGCAATACTCCAAAACAAGGAAAAACATAAACTGGCACAGGGCTCTAGGTTAATAGGTTAGTTCCAAAAATCATATAAAATAGCATACAAATGCATATAAAACATCCTAGATGTATAATATAATAGCATGGAACAATCAAAAACTATAGATACGTTGGAGACATATCAAGCAACCCCAAGCTTAATTCCTGCTCGTCCTCGAGTAGGTAAATGATAAAAACAGAATTTTTGATGTGGAATGCTACCTAACATAATTATCAATATAATTTTCTTTATTGTGGCATCAATATTCAGATCCATAACATTCAAGACAAAAGTTTAATATTGACATAAAAATAAGAATACTTCAAGCATACTAACCAAGCTATTATGTCTTATCAAAATAACATGGCCAAAGAAAGCTATCCCTACAAAATCATATAGTCTCGCTATGCTCTATCTTTATCACACAAAATATATAAATCATGAACAACCCCGATGACAAGCCAAGCAATTGTTTCATACTTTTTATGTTCTCAATTCAATCTTCACGCAATACATGAGCGTGAGCCATGGACATAGCACTATAGGTGGAATAGAATGGTGGTTGAGGAGAAGACAAAAAGGAGAAGGTAGTCTCACATCAAATAGGCGTATCAACGGGCTATGGAGATGCCCATCAATATATATCAATGTGAGTGAGTAGGGATTGCCATGCAACAGATGCACTAGAGCTATAAGTGTATGAAAGCTCAAAAAGAAACTAAGTGGGTGTGCATCCAACTCGCTTGCTCACAAAGACCTATGGCATTTTGAGGGAGCCCATCATTGGAATATACAAGCCAAGTTCTATAATGAAAGATCCCCACTAGTATATGAAAGTGACAACATAGGAGACTCTCTATCATGAAGATCATGGTGCTACTTTGAAGCACAAGTGTGGTAAAAGGATAGTAGCATTGCCCCTTCTCTCTTTTTCTATCATTTTTTTTGTTTTTTGGGGGCCTTATTTATGGCCTATTTTTTCTCTTTTATTTTATTTTTCGTCTGGAGTCTCGTCCCGACTTGTGGGGGAATCATGTCTCCATGATCCTTTCCTCACATGGGACAATGCTCTAATAATGATGACCATCACACTTTTATTTACTTGCAACTCAAGAATTACAACCCGATACTTAGAAAAAAATATGACTCTATATGAATGCCTTCGGCGGTGTATCGGGATGTGCAATGACTCATGAGTGACATGTATGAAAGAATTATGAATGGCAGCTTTGCCACAAATACGATGTCAACTACATGATCATGCAAAGCAATATGACAATGATGAAGCGTGTCATAATAAACGGAACGGTGGAAAGTTGCATGGTAATATATCTCAGAATGGCTATGGAAATGCCATAATAGGTAGGTATGGTGGCTGTTTTGAGGAAGGTAAATGGTGGGTTTATGGTACCGGCGAAAGTTGCGCGGTACTAGAGAGGCTAGCAATGGTGGAAGGGTGAGAGTGCGTATAATCCATGGACTCAACATTAGTCATAAAGAACTCACATACCTATTGCAAAAATCTATTAGTTATCGAAATGAAGTACTACGTGCATGCTCCTAGGGGGATAGATTGGTAGGAAAAGACCATCGCTCGTCCCCGACCGCCACTCATAAGGAAGACAATCAATAAATAAATCATGCCCCGACTTCATCACATAATGGTTCACCATACGTGCATGCTACGGGAATCTCAAACTTTAACACAAGTATCTCTCAAATTCACAACTACTCAACTAGCATGACTCTAATATCACCATATTCATATCTCAAAACAATTATCAAGTATCAAACTTCTCATAGTATTCAATGCACTCTATATGAAAGTTTTTATTATACCCATCTTGAATGCCCATCATAGTAGGACTAATTTTATAACCCAAGCAAATTACCATGCTGTTCTAAAGACTCTCAAAATAATATAAGTGAATCATGATAGTTCATCTATTTATTTAAAATAAAACCACCGTCGTGCTCTAAAAAGATATAAGTGAAGCACTAGAGCAAATGACAAACTACTCCGAAAAATATATGTGAAGATCAATGAGTAGTTGAATAATTATGTAACTATGTGAAGACTCTCTAACATTTAATAATTCCAGATCTTGGGATATTATTCAAACAGCAATCAAAAAAAATAAAATATAATGACGCTCCAAGCAAAACACATATCATGTGGTGAATAAAAATATAGCTCCAAGTAAAGTTACCGATGAACGAAGACGAAAGAGGGGATGCCATCCGGGGCATCCCCAAGCTTAGGCTCTTGGTTGTCCTTGAATATTACCTTGGGGCGCCTTGGGCATCCCCAATCTTAGGCTCTTTCCACTCCTTATTCCATAGTCCATCGAATTTTTACTCAAAACTTCAAAACTTCACAACACAAAACTTAACAGAAAACTTGTAAGCTCCGTTAGTATAAGAAAATAAATCACCACTTTTAGTACTGTTGTGAACTCATTATTTATTTATATTGGTGTAATATCTACTGTATTCTAACTTCTCTATGGTTCATACCCTCTGATACTACTCATAGATTCATCAAAATAAGCAAACAACACAATGAAAACAGAATCTGTCAAAAACAGAATAGTCTGTAGTAATCTGGAGATTTCGAATACTTCTGTAACTCCAAAAATCCTAAGAAATTAAGAAGTCCTATGAATTTTTTATTAATATACTGCAAGTGGAATTGGTATTTTATCTCTCTCTGGTAAAAAATCAAAATTATTCTCGTGAGTGCAAACTTTCTAGTTTTTTTACAGCAAGATCAAATAACAATCACCCAAGAAGATCCTAAAGGCTTTACTTGGCACAAACACTAATTAAAACATAAAAACACAATCATAATAGAGGATAGATTATTTATTTATTACTAAACAGGAACAAAAAACAAGGAACAAAAAAAATTGGGTTGTCTCCCAACAAGCGCTATTGTTTAACGCCCCTAGCTAGGCATGATGATTTCAATGATGCTCATATAAAAGATAAGAATTGAAATATAAAGAGAGCATTATGAAGAATATGACTAGCACATTTAAGTCTAATCCTCTTCCTATGCATAGGGATTTTGTGATTAAACAACTTATGGGAACAATAATCACCTAGCATAGGAAGGCAAAACAAGCATAACTTTAAAACTTTAAGCACATAGAGAGGAAACTTGATATTATTGCAATTCCTACAAGCATATATTCCTCCCTCATAATAATTTTCAGTAGCATCATGAATTAATTCAACAATATAACCATCACATAAAGCATTCTTTTCATGATATAAAAGCATATAAATTTTACTACTCTCCACATAAGCAAAATTCTTCTCATTCGGAATAGTGGGAGTATCATAAGAAACTCGAATACTGTAAATTGTTTCCACATTAAAAGAGTAATGTTCAGAAAAAGGGTAATAATAATCATGCCAAGTTTTATAAATATAATTATCACTACTTTTTATAGCATAAGTATCATCACAATAATCATCACAAATAGGAGGCATGCTATCATCATAATAAATTTGCTCATCGAAACTTGGGAGACTAAAAATATCATCTTCATTAAACATAGCATCCCCAAGCTTGGGACAAACATTAATTGCAGCAAATACATTCTCAAACATGTCATTCTCATAAAACATAGCATCCCCAAGATTGGGCCTTTTCATATCATAAGAATAATCACTCTCGTCATTAATAGTATGGATAGCACCAGTAGTATAACAATTATCATCATCACTATGAGTAATAGGAGCAACATCATTCGGGAGGGATACCTTTTTACTTTTGCTTCTCCGTATTTTCTTTTTCTTCTTCACATCATGTGTGGGTTTAATCCTCTTTTTGGAGCTCCTTATTAATGACATTGGTTGAATGGAAGGCTCCTCCTCGTTACCTGATTCATCATAAGAAATAATAGGAGGATATTGGGAAGTATCTTCCCTTTCATTAGTATTCTCTTCATCTTCTATTTTTTTTCTTATCTTTATGTAATTGGCAATATAAGGATTTTCAATGCAATTCACCGCACAATACATATAAATTTCCTCTAAATCAAAATGAAGAACTTTATCAAGGAAAAATTCTGGAAGATCCTTAGTTATACGTTTCATTTCTTCATAACCCACAAGCAAACTAAGTTCATTATGATGTGCAAGGGAAATCAAGTCATCACAATTTTTGAACATGATTCGATCATGAAACAATTTGCATTGGATATTTAAATGACCACATTCATTGCAAATTTCACAAGGATGGCTAAGAAAATTTAAATTTTTAGCACAAACATCTAGCCTTTCTTGCAACCATTTAGTTTCTAAATACTTATGCCTCTTGAAAAATCTATCTTCCCTATTTGGTGTGTACTTCCAAACTCTATGCACTCCACAAAAATTGACATGCTTATAAGAGACATTTTCATCATGACTAGTGCAATTATCATTAGTACTATGGATATTCAAAGAGTTCGTACTAACAACATTGCAATCATGCTAATCATTCAAAGATTTGGTGCCAAACATTTTAATGCATTCTTCTTCTAGCATTTTGGCACAATTATCGGAATCCTTATTTTCACGAAAGATATTAAAAAGATGAAGCATATGAGGCACCCTCAATTCCATTTTTTGTAGTTTTCTTTTATAGACTCTACTAGTGATAAAACAAGAAACAAAAAGATTCGATTGCAAGATCTAAAGATATACCATCCAGCTCTAACCTCACCGGCAACAGCGCCAGAAAAGAGCTTGATGTATACTACACAACCTTCTTCTTGTAAACGTTGTTGGGCCTCCAAGCGCAGAGGTTTGTAGGACAATAGAAAATTTCGCTCAAGTGGATGAACTAAGGTTTATCCCTCCGTGGGAGGCATAGGATGAAGATGGTCTCTCTCAAACAACCCTGCAACCAAATAGCAAAGAGTCACTTGTGTCCCCAACACACCCACTACAATGGTAAATTGTATAGGTGCACTAGTTCGGCAAAGAGATGGTGATACAAGTGCAATATGGATGGTAGATATAGGTTTTTGTAATATAAAAATGTAAAAATAGCAAGGTAACTAATGATAAAATTGAGCAAAAATGGTAATGCAATTCTAGGAAGCAAGGCTTACGGTTCATACTTTCACTAGTGCAAGTTCTCTCAACAATAATAACATAATTGGGTCATATAACTATCCCTCAACATGCAACAAAGAGTCACTACAAAGTCACTAATAGTGGAGAACAAACGAAGAGATTATTGTAGAGTACGAAACCAACTCAAAGTTATTCTTTCTGGTCGATCTATTCAAGAGTCTGTAGTAAAATAACACGAAGCTATTCTTTCCGTTCAATCTATCCTAGAGTTCGTACTAGATGTGACGCCCCCGATTCAAACTTACACTAATCATACACGCAAATGTGTACGATCAAGATCAGGGACTCACGAGAAGATATCAAAATAGAACTCTAGACACAAAGAAAATAATACAAGCTTTATATTACAAACTAGGGGCCCCGAGGGCTCGAATTCATAGCTCGATACACAAGCGTCAGCGGAAGCAACAATATCTGAGTACAGACATAAGTTAAACAAGACCGCCTTAAGAAGGCAGACACAAAAGCAACAATGATCGAAGAGGCAAGGCCTCCTGCCTGGGACCTCCTAACTACTCCTGGTCATCGGCGGTCTTCACGTATTCGTATCCGTCGGCGGTGGCATCTGGCTCCCGGGATCCACCAATTGGTTGCAACAACCGGAATGAAGAAAGAAGGGGGAAAGGGTGGTAGCAAAGCAACCGTGAGTACTCATCCAAAGTACTCGCAAGCATCAGATCTAAACTAAGTATGAATTGGTATCAAAAGGAAGGGTTGTATATGTGGATTGAACTGCAGAATGCCAGAATAGAGGGGAAGGCCTAGCCTATCGAAGACTAGCATCTTCAAGCAGCTCCAAGCATCTTTTAACATGTAGAAGAGTAAAGAATAGCAGTTTAATTAACAATCATGTTGTAGCATTAACGCCCAAAGATCCTTCCTTGAATCCCTGCGAGAAACCAATCCCAGGGCCACATATCTCAAGTATCCATTTCTAGTTGTAAAAGATCAGGATATAAGTTTGAACGTCCATTACCATGGACACGGTATTCGAATAGATAACTTCCCTGCAAGGGTGCACCACGTTTTCCAACATGCTCGATCACTCTGGCCGGGCGCACTTTTCTGGGTCAATGCCCGACCTCGGAAATCAACACGTCGTAGCCCTACCTACGCTTAGCAGAGAGGTCCCTGCCGGTCTACATCCTATGCACTCCGGGGTCTGGGCCCATCGCCCGTTGCACTCCGGGTCGTTGCGAGCAGGGCGGACCAGGCTCCACCACCATAGGATGGCGCCAATCCAGCCATGCCGAAATGCTGAACTGGACGTCTGACAAAGCTTCGGCTGATACCGCGACGTCGAGGCCAATAACTATTCCCGCGTGGTGGTTAGTGCGTAAAGGCCAGAGGCCAACTCAGAACAAATACCCAAACCATAGTGTATTATTAGCTTGCGGAGACGAGAAGAGACTCATGATCGATGTGACCTCGTCGCCCCGTCTCGTGGTCTTACGGCAAGGGCCTAGAATGCCCGGCCGTGCCACATAATTATCTTGTGGGTGCTCTCCGGGCCCGCCAGACTTTCCCAAAGGTCTCAAGTAAAGTCAAGGTAACTGTGTGTCCAAACATTAAGGGGAAAACCCGAGGAATCACCCTCGGTGAATTCCACTCAATGTAATCATCAAGGTAAAGATAAGATGAACCACCCTCGAGGTTCACACTTGAGGGATTGCACGACAGAGCTGTATCGGGAATGGTGAAGGAGGAACCACCCTCGTTGACCACGACCGAATAGCTACACTACAGAGTTGTCATCGGGAGTGCGTTGTGAGGTCTCACCCTCGGCACTCGATAGTAGCTTTGTAGAGTCGAGCAACAAAAGGGGCGTGATGTGATGTGAGGTGTCGGGCTCTGGTTGTCGATCACGTTGATCGAGTCATCGATGATGAAGCCAGGGCAACAAGGACAAGGTGGGGGGTCGCTGATGGATCGCTAACCAACCTATACTAAGCAGTTTAGGATAAGCAAGTAGGTAACAATAAGCAGGTTACAAGAACAGGCTATGCATCAGAATATGAGCAATCAATAACAATAGCAAAATCTAATGCAAGCATGAGAGAATGGAATGGGCGATATTGGGATGATCAAAGGGGGGGGCTTGCCTGGTTGCTCAGACGAGAAGGAGAGGTCGACGTCGACGTAGTCGATCACAGCGGCAGCATCTGTCTCGGAGTCTACCAAAGAGAAGAGGGGGAAGAAACAGTAAATACAAATCAAGCAAGTGCATAACAGGACAACAGGCAGAGCTAGAGGTGATCTAACGCGGTGCTACACGATACCGGCGAAGGGGGAGAACATCCGGAATGTTTTCCCGAAGTTTGGCATTTTCGGACAAATGAACCGAAGGGAAAATATTCGAGGCTCGCTATGCTAGGGACGTGTGATAGATGAACAGAGAGCGTATTCCGATTCGTCTCATCGTTCTGAGCAACTTTCATGTATAAAACTTTTTCATCTGAGTTACAGATTAATTTCTATGAATTTCCTAAGTTTTAGCCATATTCGGCAATTAATATTAAATCTAAAATGGAGTTATTGCACCAGCATGACATCATCATAACATCAGCGGTCAACACCGACCGTTGACTAGTCAAACAAGGCAGTGGGGCCCGTCTGTCATTGACTTAGTTAATTAAAGAGGTTAAACTTAACTAATCTAGTTCATTAGGCTAATTAAGCGAGGTTAATTAATCATAATTAATTAAGTAATTAATTAATTTATATATATATATTGTTTCCCTTTTTTAGGGGCGGGCCCCACGTGTCTGTGGCCCATAGGTCATAGCGGGCACTGGCTATCGGGCGGGTGCCCGTGGAGGCCAGACCCGGGCACGCACAACACCTGGAGGGTCGGGCGCCGCAGCTGGGCGCGGCCTCCGGCGAGGCCATCGGCAGGAGGCCGGGATGCCGGGGAGCAGCGACGGCGGCGTCAGAGCGTGGTCGGGCAGAGGCGGGGCGGCGCGTGGTGGCCGGGGGCAGCAAGGTAGCAGTGGCGGGGGCTGTCGGCGCAGCGAGGCGAGCGCGAGGCGGTCGCGGGGAGCCAGCCGTAGTAGGAGGGCGCGCGCGGGGGCTGGACAGGCCGCGGGCATGGGCTGGTGAGGACGAGGCGGGGGAGGACGGAGCCGCAGCAGCATCGGCGGGATTGGCCAGGCGTGGCCGGCAGCGCGTGACGGCGAGCAGCGAGGAGCGAGGCGGGGCGCGCTACGGGATGCAAGCGAAGCCGGCGAGAGGGGCGGCTGTAGCGTGTGGGCGCACGCGAGCGGTCGGGCACAGCAGCAGTAGCTGCTGCTGCGGGGTCGGCATGAGGAGAGGTGCGGCAGCGCGTGGGCGGGCACGGTCGAGGGGAGGCGGGGGAGCGATTGGGTGCGACCACGAGCGGCGCGTGTGGGTAGGCCGCAACCCGGACGCGGCCAGGGCTGGGGGGGGAACACGCCGACCGCGAGCTCCACAGGAGCTCGGGCGTGATGGCGAGAGCTCCCTATGGCGTCAAAACGGATGGGAACCGAGGGGGATTGGACAGAAGCTCACCGTGGGAGCGCACAGAGGCTCAGCGATAGCTTAGGAGTAGCAGGGGGCGGCGAATCCGACACAGCGGAGCTCGGTGGTCAGAGCTTGAAGATGACCTCGTCCTCTGTGTTGCGATGGCGCTGATCTTGAATCGGGCGAGGTAGTCGATGTAGCTGAGGAAGAAGGGGCTCCTGGATGCATCGTGCGGGATGGGGAGTGACGGTCGCCACGGCGGACGATGACGGCGACGACAGGAGGCGCTCGGGTGGAGAAGTGCGACATAGGTGGCAATCTCTCTTTTCATCCCGTGCCACCAAAATCTTTCCTTCAGGTCTTGATACATCTTGGTCCCTCCAGGATGGATGGAATACGGGGTGTCATGAGCTTCTTGCAAGATCAAGTTCTTGAGCTCAACCTTGTTGGGTACACAAATGTGATTCCTGAACCACAAAATTCCTTGCTCATCCTCTGAGAATCCTGGCCTTACTTGCCTTGATCTTCCTCTTGATGCCTTCAATACTCTCGTGTCCCTTCTGAGCTTCCTTAACATCATCCATCATAGCTTTTCCTTAAGCATAGCATTCAAGGAACAAGCATTTCTGCTTAATGCATCTGCTACCACATTAGCCTTTCCAGGGTGGTATTTGAACGCTGAGATCATAATCCTTGATCAATTCTAGCCATCTTATCTGCCTCATGTTCAATTCCTTCTGAGTGAAAATATACTTCAGACTTTTGTGATCCATGTATATCTCACACCGCTTCCCTAGGAGATAATGCCGCCATGTTTTCAGGGCATGAACTACATATGCCAACTCAAGGTCATGAGTAGCGTAGTTCTCTTCGTGAGGACGTAGCTGTCTGGATAGATATGCTACGACTCTGCCTTCTTGCATCAGAACACTTCCCAGTCCAGTTCGCGAGGCATCACAATATATCACAAATTCCTTGTGAATATCAGGTGTAGACAGAACTGGGGCTATGGTCAATCTCTTCTTCAGCTCCTAGAAGCTTTCTTCGCACTTCGGCATCCATTCAAACTTCTTGTCCTTCTTCAAGAGTTGGGTCATGGGTCGGGCAATGCTTGAGAACCCTTCAACAAACTTGTGGTAATATCCCGTGAGTCCGAGGAAGCTTCTGACTTCCTTCACATTGCTCGGGGTTTTCCATTCAGTCACAGCTTGGATCTTGGTGGGATCCACCGACATCCTTCGGCAGTCAATTTATGACCCAAGAATCCAACCTCATGCAGCCAAAATTCACACTTGCTGAACTTGGCGTATAGTTGGTGCTCTCGAAGCTTGTCTAGGACCATCCTCAAGTGTTGCTCGTGCTCTTCTTCTGTCTTCGAGAAGAAAATAATGTCATCAATGAAGACGACGACAAACTTTTCCAAATATTCCATGAAGACCTTATTCATGAGATACATGAAGTAAGCTGGGGCATTGGTCAATCCAAAGGACATGGCCGTGCACTCATACAGGCCATATCTGGTTACAAATGTTGTCTTCGAAATATCTTGGGGTCTGATTTTCAGCTGGTAGTACCCAGATCTAAGGTCGATCTTGGAGAACACCTTGGCCCCATTGAGTTGATCAAACCGATCTTCGATCTTTGGAAGTGGATACTTGTTCTTGATTGTAACTTCATTGAGGGAGCGATAGTCAATGCACAAGCGGATGGTACCGTCCTTCTTTGCCACAAACAGAACAGGTGATCCCCAAGGGGAGGCACTAGGGCGGATAAATCCCTTCCTCAACTGCTCTTCCAGTTGCTTCTTCAATTCTGCTAACTCTTTCGATCCCATTCTATAAGGCTTCTTATAGATGGGTCCTGCTCCGGGTATGAGCTCGATGATGAACTCAATGTATTAGTCAGGAGGCATTCCCGGTAGCTCATCAGGGAAGACATCGGGGTATTCGTTTACTGCCAGCACTTGCTCCAATCCAACTTCTGACAGACAGTTGACTTGGGCGCCTTGAGCAGAGGAGGGGTTGGGAGCAAACTTAACTTCGACTCCTTGGTCATTGGTCACAGTGATGGTCCGGTTGGCGCAATCTAACAATCCTTGGTGCTTGATGAGTCAATTCATTCCTAAGATCACATCCAAGCCTTGTGATCTTAAGACGATAATGTCTGCTAGGAAGTCTACCCCGTTAATGACAATTCCGACTCCCTTACAGCCTACCTTGGCTCTCATCTCTGCTCCGGGGGTTTGTACCACCATAAGGTTATTCAGGGGTGTAGGGTTCATGCCACTTTTTAATGCAAACTTTTGGGTGACAAATGAATGCGTGGCTCCTGAATCAAACAAGACAGTTGCAGGTGCTGAGTTGACAAGGAACATACCCAGCACGATGTCCGGGTCTTCTTGGGCTTCTTCTGCAGTGACATGATTCACACGACCCTTGCCATTGTTGGGCGGGTTGCCGGGAGCTTGGTTCCTTGGTGGCATCCCACGGCGTTGGCCTTGGTTCTGCGTATTGGGGCGTGGGCCGTCAGGCTTCTTATTGGGGTAATACTTGGAGTAGTGTCCTGCCTGACCACATCCAAAGCAAGTGACTTGATTGGGGTTGCTGCTCTTCCCGGCATTGTTATTGGGGTTGTTGAAAGCTGGCCTGGGGTTAGCATACTGCTGAGGTTGATAGTTGGTGCAGGATGCAGGGGCTCTTGGCTGCTGATAGGTTGGCTTGACCGGGGCTGGCTGCCACGGGCGAGGCTTCTAGTTGCTGGAGCTACCCTTGCTGATCATCTTAAGCTTACGAGTATCGTCCAAAGCATGTCGCTTGTCCTCAAGCATGAGTGCCTTGTTCACCAGATCAGGAAAGGTTGGGCAGTCACACACAACAAGCGAGTACTGCAGAGTCTGGTTAAGGCCTTCCATGAAGCGCTCTCTTTTGGAAGCATCAGTGCTGACATCCTCAGGAGCATACCTTGAGAGAACACTAAACTTCTGCATGTACTCCTTGACAGTGCTACTACCTTGTTTCAGGGCTCAGAACTCACGCTTCTTGATGGCCATAATTTCGGAAGGAATATGGGCCTTGCGGAATTCTGCCTTGAAGTCATTCCAAGTGATGTTTTGCTCAGCGTGCATGGCCTTGAATCCATCCCACCAAGCTCTGGCAGTTCCCCCGAGACAGTGAGCAGCATATGCCACCTTCTCATGGTCCTTGATGCATCCGACTAGTTCCAGCAGATCCTCAATGGTGCGGACCTAGTCTTCTGCATCTAGGGGTTCAGCAGTCTCGATGAAGGTGGGTGGTGCATGCTTCTTGAACTCCGCCAACGTGGAACGTCCATTGCCGTTCCCCGCCGGCTGGCGGTTGATCGCTTGAGCAATCATCTGGAGGGCTGCAGTGTTGGCTTCGCGTTCCTCTTAGAAGGCTTGAAGAAGCTGAGCCATGTCCATGTTTGGAGGTGGTGGCGGTGGTGGGGCTTGTCCTTGGGTTTGGTCCCGACTGCTCCGGCAGAACCTCCGGCATCTTGCTGCTGGGTAGAAGTACCATTACGAGTTACAACAGGCATCCTGTTGGAGCGGTCAAGGTCTCATAATTGGGATAAAATGAGGGAAAACAGTGTAGATGGGTGCCTAGTAAGGGGGTGGGTGTGACACAATTTTAAGTTAAGCAAGGGCCAAAAGGGCCAAACTCATGCATTAAAACCAAATGGGCGATGTAGTCATTTACAAGTTCCCAAAGGGAGAGTACGAGTTGCATCAAAACAAGTCGAAAGCAAACACATCACAACATGGTTTCATTCGAACCGTTACACGGACTCGACTTCGCATAAGGGGTACACGACCTATCCTACCTTAAGGCTTACAGACTGGCCTATCCTAGTCCTGAACGGTGTCTAAGTGCTGGAATGCTCGGTCGCATATTCTGGTTCCTCTGGGTCTTCCTCCTCATCTTTATCTGTCTCAATTTCTTCTTCATTTGAGGGAGTGGGGGAGTGGAGGAGCTGAACACGGTGCTGCTTCCCCGGTGGCACCACGAAGAGGTTGCGATATTCCTTCACCGTCATACGACGTGGCCGAGATGATCCCTTGGCATGCGTAGCCTGTGGGGCTCATCCGCATCGATAGGCAACAACGAGCTGTCCAGGGGGTGCACCATCCTTCTTGATCCTGTCCGCCTCTATCTGAGCTAGGCGGAGGAGTTCCTTGGTCTCATGGAGTTCCCTCCAAAGCTCCATCGACTCCGAGGCCAAGTGATGTGCAAGGCTGTCAGCACACAAGCTGAAGTAGGTCTGGAAACAGAGGGGAAGCCCCTCGTCCATGGGTGGAGCTGGTGCGCTGCTCTCGTCATCACCCTCCTTATGATAAGGCAGGTAACGAGTGGCTGACTCACTTGCCATCTCTGGCAGAATATCCCGAAGGCGAGTCAGCGCCCTAAGCGCAGCTGTCTCAACGGCGAGGAGCAGGGTCGCCAACTGGGGTCCTTCAAAGAACCAGCTTGTTCGAGAGTCGTTCGCCCTCACAACTACCTCCACGTGATACTCCTTCTTGGCGGTGTTGATCCAGTGCTCGTGATACGAGAAGGTGGGGGTTCGAGTGAACCTGCACTTCTTGAGGCTATCCTCAAGAAGCACGGGAAATCCAGTGGTCAGGAAGTCCTCGGGTACGACGGCCATCTACAAAAGTGGAAGGGGAAGGGTCAATAGAGGGGATATGACCCATGTTTGGAATATTTTTATAAAATGTAGGTATTTAGGTAATTTTGTAGATAGTCTCGCTCTAACTAACGTCCATGCTAACTAAGGCTCCCTACAGTCAGGATGGCTCTGATACCAGCTTTGTGGGGACCCCGACTCATAAGTCGTGATCACCGAATGCCTGTGTACAGTGATCCCAGAGATCAATGCTCATTGAACACACAGAAGCTGAATAACAAGAGTCTTACATCCATACATACCGTCTTACACAAATTATGACCATTATGGTCAAGTCTTACATAGAAAAAAGCCATAAGGGCTGAGTACCAAATAAATTTAAGCAGCGGAAATCTACGTCGATAAGTAGAACCCATGCCATCTTCCTTAACCCTACAGGCATTCTGACTAGGAAACGTCCTAGTTCGCATGTTCGTCTCCAAAGAAATCTTCTTAGAACTCATGTTCTTCCATGCCTAGCCAATTAAATAACCAGCGGCAAGCCAATGAGTACTTTGAATGTACTCACAAGCAACCCATGATTGGAACAGGGCACAATAATGCAGTGATATAGCACTAAGTAGGTAGTTTGCAGAAAGCTAGTTTTGAGTGCAAAGACATGATCTATCAACATGTAAAGTATGCATCACGAGAGTACGGATATCCGTATGAACAATTTACAGATATCAACAGAAGCAGAGTTGTACACCAATCCAACTTGATCATCGTGTCAAGCCATCTGACTTACCCCAAATGGTTTATCAACACGCACACACGGTCTGTAAAGCTCTGGACGTATTTTAAGAAGCACCGCCCAATTGTCCTTGACTGTGGACACGACTATTCGAATAGTTTTACACTCTGCAGAGGTTGCACACTTTACCCACAAGATCCGGGGAACTTCCGTGTCATCCACGACCCGCGGTACCTCAAGTACCCGGGGCAAGCACCCGGTCATTACCTTTCCCTAGACGACACTAACATAGAGTCCACTCGATTGGGAGCAACCCCCGTGCCCAACATTTCTCATCTTGAGAATTTGGAGCCACGCTCCCATATTTGTCACATACCACTGGCACGGGGTACCAACGGTGTGTCCAGTGCCCCATAAAAATGTTCTTGGCCGCCCTACCTGGCACGACCCCTTCCCGAGAGAGCGCAATAATGACTCTCCCGTCACTAGTAATGCGGGCTCCAAGCTAGTATCGACCTAGGTAATCAATAATGCCGTTTCCCATATAAGGGTAGAGTGGTTGCGCATGTAAGGTTGGGACAGTCGACAAATCTTAAATCTAATCCGTTTTCGAAAACAACACACACTTGACTCGATACACCACTTCGTCATCAAGTGCTTACCCAAATCATTATCTCCCTCGGGCATAAGTGGCACCCGACAGGGTTTTGAAAAGTCTTTGAAAACAACTTGGTTTCCTTCACCATGCATATACCCATCCCATTTGCGTAGCAGCTACTTAGCATCCTAACTACACCCACTCGCATAACCCTCATAGAGTGGTAGGGTCATGCATCATGCAAGTGTCAACGAGAAAAGCAACAGAGGCAAACCACCTTAAGTGGTCACCACATTATCATGACTTCGATACAAGCAATAAAAGTGCCATATGACATGCATAAAAAGGTTTCATAGACATGGTCAAAGGGCTGCTTGCCTGGCTCAGCAAAGTCTTCTGGGTCTTCAAAGTCTTCTGGTCCAACTCCCTCATCAGCAATGCAATCTATCGTCGCAAAATAATAATGACAAATTAAGGCAATAATAAAACAGAAAAACCAAAGTGCTCAGAAAAATGTCAACTCATTTTTGTTAAATACTAGGGTTAAAACTAAGAAGGGGAAATTCTTATTTCTGGATTTGGAGCTACAAAGATAGAGCAATGGATTTTCAAACAAGGATTTAATTCCTCAAATTTGAATTTAAATTTGAACAAGACAGAAAAGTTGGTTGGGCATGTATGAAAGTTACACCAGTAAATAGGTGGGATTTTTACAGGATTTTAGGAACTGGAATTATTGCATTTGGATTAATATTTAATCCTGTGGAATTTTTGGAAAAGGGATACCAAAAGAAAAGGAGAAAGGGAACTGTGCTCGTTGGGTGAGAACAGCTGCAGTGCAGCAGGCCCAGAGGGGAAAAGGCCCAGGCGAGCCAGTGCGCGCGTCAGATTTTCAAACCTAATGGGCAGGGCCCGGGCATCAGCGAGAGAGAGAGGGGCGAGGGAGAGGTGAGAATGACAAGTGGGCTCCACCTGTCATCTCTAACCTCGTGATAGAGAGGTCGCGAGCTCACCGGCGACGCTACAGGGCACGACAGGTCGAGCAGGTGGCACCGTTGGACTCAGGGGGATGTCGCCGTTCGGGTGGTGGTGGAGGTGGTCGCCGGGGCAGCCTGGTTCGCCGACGACGAGGTCACACGGCGGAGGTGCTTCGGGCGTCGGTGGTTCCGGCCGTTACCGGCTACAAAAAGAGTGGGGAAGAGAGGGGAAAGGGTCAGTGATGTCGTGCGGTTCCAGATCGAGAGAGAACGGGGCGGAGGAGGCCTGTACCGTGCGAATGCCCACGAGCCGAGGCAGCGGATCTCGAGCTCGATCTCGAGCTTAGGCGGCTCTTGAGGCAAAAGGGTGGTGCGGGAGGTTGATTAGGAGTGTGGGGGAGCGACAGGGAGTGAGAGAGAGGCTTGGGGTCATCTTATATAGGCTGGCCGAGGTCCACCATAGGCCCGGCCTACGGGCGTCCGCGGGACCGGCTCGGGTGGCTATTAGAGAGGAAATGGAGGGCTCGGGGGTGTTCGTGGGAGTGGTTTAGGGTGCTAGGGAGAGAGAGGAGGAGCGCGACGAGCTGTGGGCGGGCCATGGGAGCAGCGCGAGCATTGGCCGAGCGGGGCGGCGCTCTGGCGCGAGCTGCAGGAGAGAGAGGAGGGCGCGGGAGCAAGTGGGCGGCCTGCTGGCGTGGAGCGGACGTCGAGGGGCATCGACTGGTGCGCGAGGGAGGCTCGAGGCGGTCAGGGGACGCGGTGTCAATGGTCGGGTGCTCTGCCAGGCGCTCCAGAGCGCGACTTTGGCCGGCATCCGCGGTTTTCCCACGTCCTCGCGCGTCCACTTGTGTCTGGCAACTGCAGGGGGCATGGCAAAATCTGGGGAGAGCCTTGGGTGCTCTGGAAAGCTGAGGGGAGAGAAGGAGGCTGAGAGAGAGGGAGGACTCCACTGTCCAGAGAAGAAAAATGGGGTTCTCCCCGCTTCATCATTGCTTCCTCGGGCAGAAAAGCATACAGGTGCTGGAGGGGGACTAGGAGGGGTGGTGGTAGAAAGTTGAGCCTACGGAGATTAGTGGAAGAGGCCAAAAATGGGATTTTAGTAAAGTGGCAGAAGGTGTTTGATGCTCGTTTGGGCAAGTAGATGATTTCCATTTGCCATGAGACTCCACAGGGTGAAATGTCACATATAATTAGCGCCTTCCACCAATTTTGAGCTCATTTGGGCAAAGTTGCCAATGCAACTTTTGTAAACCCTAGAAATTAGCAGAAATGAACTTCTACAGATCTAGTTGAGCAAATAACTTCCCCTTGATGCACCACTTAGTGTAGTGGCTTCATTTGGTCATGTGAACATGCTCACAAAAGTTGGGGTCAAGGAGAGAAAGTTGGTAGTACAAAGTTGTTCAAATTTGAATCTGGACAGAGATGGTTTTGGGGCACTTTTGTTAACCAAAACAGTTTGGATTGATCTGAAACTCTCAAATGTCATCATATTATGTATATGTGACTTTCTAGAATTTTCTTGGATTTTTATGAAAATATTTCCTGTAGAAATATTTCAAATCCTTGAAATGGGAAGAAATGGTTTTGGGAGGTTTTGTCCAATATTTTGAACATGACCATGTGTTGAAACTCTTATATATGGAAAATATATGTCCATAGAGTTTCCCTGATTTTTGTCAAATATTTTTGAAACAATAAAATAATTTTTCCCTATTAAAGACCATTTCTAGCCTTAAGAAAATGCTTTTAAATAAAATAGGAAAATAACTTTTAAAATTATATTTTTGTGGTTTATGGGAATCCTATATCTATTAGGTTTCAAATATACTCTTTGAAATATTTTTCATTCCCTAAATCAAGTACTTGTAGTGCAAGCCTCAATTCAGGGGTTTTGGAAAACTAAATTTTGAAAATACTTTGTGGCCAATTTATTTTTGTAAGAAAATACTAGATTGCACTATAAACATGGCATGATCATTGGGCAGTAGTTTGGGGCAGGGTGATGAAGTACATAAAGTGGAGTAGTTGACTTTAAAGAGCACTTGAAATTCACAGAGAGAAAACCAACTCCAAATAAAAGCTAAATAATGCAAAAGTTTTTGTTGGTCCGAATTTTCATGCCTTATTAATGCAAATGACATGTTACAAAATGCTGGGTGTGACAGACCTACCCCCCTTACAAGAATCCCGTCCCCGAGATTCCCAAACTAGGCTTTAAAAGAGATCGGGAAACTCGGATCTAAAGTAATCTTCACGTTCCCAGGTTGCTTCTGCTTCAGTGTGATTGCTCCACTGGACCTTGAAGTACTTAATGGTGCGGCTTCGAGTGCGTCGTTCAGCCTCGTCCAAAATGTAGATGGGCCTCTCACGGTAGGTCAAATTAGGCTGAAGGTCATTGGCTTTGTGATTGACGTCCTTGTAAAGATTAGGCTTGTCTGGAACTTGGAGACACTTCCGGAGTTGTGACACGTGGAATACGTTGTGCACATCGGATAGTTCAGGTGGCAGTTCCAACTGGTAAGCCACTTCTCCGCGTCGTGCGGTGACCTCGAAGGGGCCGATAAATCTTGGTGCGAGCTTTCCCTTAACGTGGAAACGCTTTGTTCCCTTAAGAGGAGTTACTCGCAGGTATACATGGTCTCCGACTTGGAAGTCTACTTGTCGGCAACGAGTGTCAGCATAGCTCTTTTGTCTTGACTTGGCGGTCTTCAGTCGCTCTCTGACCAGCTGAACTTGCTCTTCTGCTTCACGGAGGATATCGGGCCCAAAGACTAGTCCTTCTCCGGTTTTTGACCAATTGAGGGGCGTGCGGCACTTCCGTCCGTATAACACCTCAAATGGTGCCATCCGAAGGCTTGACTGATAACTGTTGTTATAGGAGAACTCAGCAAAAGGGAGGCATTCTTCCCACTTAGCTCCATATGCTAAGAAACATGCTCAGAGCATGTTTTTGAGTATCTGATTCACTCGCTCTGTCTGACCCCCGGTCTGTGGGTGGAAAGTAGTGCTGAAGGACAACTTGGTACCCATAGCCTCTTGGAACTTCTTCCAGAACCTTGAGGTAAACTGGGTCCCTTGATCGTACACAATCTCCTTAGAACACCATGAAGGTTTACAATTATGTTGATGTAAAGGGTTGCCAGATGGTTGCCATCATAGGTAGTCTTGACAGGAATGAAATGGGCTACTTTGGTCAAATGATCGACTATGACCCAGATGGAGTCATGTACCTTGTTTGACCAAGGTAGTCCAGTGATGAAATCCATTCCGACTTTATCCCATTTCCACTCGGGGACCTTGAGTGGTTGCAGCAATCCAGCAGGTCACTGATATTCAGCCTTGACCCTTTGGCATACATCACACTTTGCAACATAGGTGGCAATCTATCTTTTCATCCCGTGCCACCAAAATCTTTCCTTCAGGTCTTGATACATCTTGGTCCCTCCAGGATGGATGGAATACGGGGTGTCATGAGCTTCTTGCAAGATCAAGTTCTTAAGCTCAACCTTGTTGGGTACGCAAATGCGATTCCTAAACCACAAAATTCCTTGCTCATCCTCTGAGAATCCTGGCCTTGCCTGCCTTGATCTTCCTCTTGATGCCTTCAATACTCTCGTGTCACTTTTGAGCTTCCTTACCATCATCCATCAGGGTAGGCTTGACTTCGAGGTTGGCCAAGAATCCTGGTGCAACTAGTAACAACCCGAAGCTTTCAAGTTCCTTATACAAGGCGGGTAGCTTTTCCTTAAGCATACCATTCAAGGAACAAGCCTTTCTGCTTAATGCATTTGCTACCACATTAGCCTTTCCAGGGTGGTATTGAACACTGAGATCATAATCCTTGATCAATTCTAGCCATCTTCTCTGCCTCATGTTCAATTCCTTCTGAGTGAAAATATACTCCAGACTTTTGTGATCCGTGTATATCTCACACCGCTTCCCTAGGAGGTAATGCCACCATGTTTTCAGGGCATGAACTACATCTGCCAACTCAAGGTCATGAGTAGCGTAGTTCTCTTCATGAGGACGTAGCTGTCTGGATAGATATGCTATGACTCTGCCTTCTTGCATCAGAACACTTCCCAGTCCAGTTCGCGAGGCATCACAATATATCACAAATTCCTTGTGAATATCAAGTGTAGCCAGAACTGGGGCTGTGGTCAATCTCTTCTTCAACTCCTGGAAGCTTTCTTCGCACTTCGGCATGCATTCAAACTTCTTGTCCTTCTTCAAGAGTTGGGTCATGGGTCAGGCAATGCTTGAGAACCCTTCAACGAACTGGCGGTAATATCCCGCGAGTCCGAGGAAGCTTCCGACTTCCTTCACATTGCTCGGGGTTTGCCATTCAGTCACGGCTTGGATCTTGGTGGGATCCACCGACATCCTTCGGCAGTCAATTTATGACCCAAGAATCCAACCTCATGCAGCCAAAATTCACACTTGCTGAACTTGGCGTACAGTTGGTACTCTCGAAGCTTGTCTAGGACCATCCTCAAGTGTTGCTCGTGTTCTTCTTTCGTCTCCGAGAAGACAAGAATATCATCAATGAAGACGACGGCAAACTTGTCCGAATATTCCATGAAGACCTTATTCATGAGATACATGAAGTAAGCTGGGGCATTGGTAAATCTAAGGGACATGACCGTGCACTCATACAGGCCATATCTGGTTACAAATGCCGTCTTCGGAATATCCTGGGGTCTGATTTTCAGCTGGTAGTACCCAGATCTGAGGTCGATCTTGGAGAACACCTTGGCCCCATTGAGTTGATCAAACCGATCTTCGATCTTTGGAAGTGGATACTTGTTCTTGATTGTAACTTCATTGAGGGAGCGATAGACAATGCACAAGCGGATGGTACCATCCTTCTTTGCCACAAACAGAATAGGTGATCCCCAAGGGGAGTCACTAGGGCGGATAAATCCCTTCCTCAACTGCTCTTCCAGTTGCTTCTTCAATTCTGCTAACTCTTTCGATCCCATTCTATAAGGTTCTTATAAATGGGTCCTGCTCCGGGTATGAGCTCGATGATGAACTCAATGTGTCAGTCAAGAGGCATTCCCAGTAGCTCATCAGGGAAGACATCGCGGTATTCGTTTACTGCCAGCACTTGCTCCACTCCAACTTCTGACAGACAGTTGACTTGGGTGCCTTGAGCAGAGGAGGGGTTGGGAGCAAACTTAACTTCGACTCCTTGGTTATTGGTCACAGTGACAGTCCGATTGGCGCATTCTAACAAGCCTTGGTGCTTGATGACCCAATTCATTCCTTAGATCACATCCAAGCCTTGTGATCTTAAGACGACAAGGTCGACTAGGAAGTCCAGCACGACGTCCGGGTCTTCTTGGGCTTCTTCTGTAGTGACATGATTCAAAAGACCCTTGCCATTGTTGGGCGGGTTGCGGGGAGCTTAGTTCCTTGGTGGCATCCCACGGCGTTGGCCTTGGTTCTGCGTATTGGGGCATGGGCCGTCGGGCTTCTTATTGGGGTAATACTTGGAATAGTGTCCTGCCTGACCACATCCAAAGCAAGTGACTTGATTGGGGTTGCTGCGCTTCCCGGCATTGTTATTGGGGTTGTTGAAAGCTGGCCTGGGGTTAGCATACTGCTGAGGTTGATAGTTGGTGCGGGATGCAGGGGCTCTTGGCTGCTGATAGGTTGGCTTGACCGGGGCTGGCTGCCACGGGCGAGGCTTCTGGTTGCTAGAGCTACCCTTGCTGATCATCTTGCGCTTACGAGTATCGTCCAAAGCACATCGCTTGTTGAAAGTGCGTTATATCGACTAGAGGGGGGGTGAATAGGCGATTTTTATGAAAGTCTTCAAAACGTGAGAGTTATGAAGACAAACAGTGAAGATTATGCCTATTACTATGCAGCGGAAGTTAGATTACACTAGGCCAGCCATGGTCATGTATTCAATAGAGTGAAAGCACAATGACAAACAACTGCAGTGTAATAAGGATCAGGTAGGAAGAAGTTATGAAGCCAAACAGATCATACATTCACGTTGTGAAGACAAAAGATAAAGCAAGCATGCAATGGCTTCACAATGTGTAACAGTAAGAAAAGGAAGTGAAGATGAAACCAGTGACTCGTTGAAGACAATGATATGTTGGACCAGTTCCAGTTGCTGTGACAACTGTACGTCTGGTTGGAGCGGCTAGGTATTTAAACCTTAGGACACACAGTCCCGGACACCCAGTCCTGAACACACAGTTCAGGACACCAAGTCCTCACCGTATTCTCCTTGAGCTAAGGTCACTTAGTCCTCGCCCAATAACTCTGGTAAGTCTTCAAGGTAGACTCCCAAACCTTCACAAACTTCGTTCACTGGAAATCCACAATGTCTCTTGGATGCTCTGAACATGACACCTAACCGTCTGGAGGATTCACAGTTGTCAAGTGTAATAAGTCTTCAGATCACACAGACAAGAAGACCTAAGTGATGCCCAATTTGCTCTGGCTCTGGGTGGTTAGGGCTTTTCTCCTCACTAGGAATTTTCGCTCAAAGGATTCGAGGTGGGTTGCTCTCAAACGACAAAAGCCGTGCACTGAAATCTGAGCAGCCAACCGTTTATGGTTGTGGGGGTGGGCTATTTATAGCCACTTGGCAACCCGACCTGATTTGTCCGAAATGACCCTGGGTCACTAAGGAACTGACACGTGTCTCAACGGTCAGATTTCGAACTCTCATGGCAAATTTACTTGGGCTACAAGCAAAGCTGACTTGTCCGGCTCTGGACAAGATTCGCTCTCATTGTCTTCACTCGAAGACATAGGTTTTTGATTTAGGCATCACTTCAGTCATTCTGACTGGTTCTCCTGGACCCCACTTAACAGTGCGGTGGTTCCTATGACTCAACACAAACGAAAAAGAACTACGAAAGATCTAAGTCTTCGAGCTCCATAGGCTTCATAACGTGTCTTGTTTTGTCATAGTCTTCAATCTGAATATCTTCATATACCACCTTTGTCTTCAATGTCTTCATACATTTTAGGGGTCATCTCTGGTAGTAAAACCGAATCAATGAGGGACTTCTACCTGTGTTTTCCTGCAATTCTCACAAACACATTAGTCCCTCAACTAGGTTTGTCATCAATACTCCAAAACCAACTAGGGGTGGCACTAGATGCACTTAGAATCTCCCCCTTTTTGGTGATTGATGACAAACTAGTCGAAGTTTTCAACGGGGAATATAATGTGTGAAGTTTGTAAAGGATAGGGAATTGTCTTCATAAGTTGCAAGGGCTCCCCCTGAAGATGTGCATATAAGTTAATTTGCTTTTGGAATGCAAATGCACATGGCAGGTTGTACTTGTGGAGATCCACTTCAGCTTATGATGACAATCCACTATGCATGTGAAAGTATATGAAGATAATGACATGCATAATGGAAAATGGACGTCTGCAGAATGAGATAAGTGCGGAATTTATCGTCGCACATGCGGAATTTATCTTCGCAAACAGAGTGGCAAACAAGTAGCAGACGACCATCGAGTTTTAGTGTTTACAACTCAAAGAACCAAATGAAGCAAAAACAAGAGTTGTAAACACGAAGCAAAATATAACAAAACATAAGGCACCCGCCCATATTGACCCACTTGAAGACTATAAACATCATATGCTTCTCCCCCTTTTGTCAGTAATGACCAAAAAGGTTTGAAGACATAGAGTTTTCTACGCTTCCCAGGCGTAGCAGGGTCGGTGGAGTTGTTTGGCGGTGCAGAAGAGCTTGGAGGTGCTGAAGCCGGTGGCGGTGATGTAGCATCGTCTTCTTCATCAATGATTCTGGCAGTGACTGTGGCGGCAGATGAAGAAAACTGAGAGTCTTCAAGTGATGGTGTGTTGCGCATCACAGCCCCTCTAGGAGGTGTGGTGTCAAACTTGAAGCGCTCTGTGAAGCCATCATCTTCAAGTTCAGCTTCAGTGCATATCATTGAGAGCCCTTTCCATGTACGACGACACGTTTCATGTGTAACGAAAGCATTCTTGGTGGCTAGGTTTCGAAGACGATTGACATCCACCAAGAGGCTCTTCATCTGACGCTTTAGCCAGTCGTGATGCCTATCTTGCTTTTGGTGAAGGGCCACAAGAAGCTCTCGGTCAGTGAGAACACGAGTGCGCTTCTTGGGTCTTGAAGCAGGTGCACTATCAGTGGCTGCGGTTGAAGCAGGGTGTGGCGCACGTGTAGTGCCAGCCAACGGATATACCCTGGATATGGCTTCAACACCTTCAACATTCTGTGTGAAGCTCTGGTGTTCTGCATTCTGAAGACTTATCGGTTGCTTGGCAGGCTCAGGATATATTGCTTCAGTAGAGGTATCCACATCTGGCAAGAAGATCCGATGGTTTCGGGCAGAGGGCTAATACGAGATCGCAGAGTGCAGTTTGATCAGCCTCATCACCCAAGGAGCATAGAACTTCAAACCAAATAATTCTGAGCCTGACGCTGCAAGTTGGCGTATGAAGAAATCCTGGGCGTTGAACCATTTTCCATGAAGGATACAGAATATCATAGTCTTCATTGCACCTTCGATCTTGGCATTTGGAGAGTGCCCTTTAATGGGCCAGAGAGTCCGCTGGATGATGTGATATATGGTCCTGGGCAGGAACTCAAAGTCTTCAACGAAGAACTCTGTTGGATAAGGAGCATCGTGGGGCAATGGCTTCATCATTGAGAGCATCTGACTCATATTTGGTTTAGGCCTCTGGAATATGCTCTCAATAGCTTCAGCATGTAGTTGACAGCCTTCCTCGTAGAATTCGCCAGGAGTGGGCAGGCCGGTGAGCTCAATGATATCAAATGCATTGGCTTCATGATGGACATTGCCGGTCATCCACTCCAGGACCCAAGTCTTCGGATCTCTGTTGTATCCTTTTATATGGAGGGTGGCATAGAACTGAAGCAGAAGCTCTTCATTCCAGTGCTCTTCATCTGTGACAAACGGCAGCAAACCCACTTGCTTAAAGCAATCCAAGGCTTCCTCAAGACATGGCAGAGCAGCAATGGCTTCAACCTCAAGGCGCTTGTGCGGGAAGATGCGACCTTGGTTGTATAGGATGCTTGAGTAGTAGCTGCGCTGAGGATAGCTCCAGAACCTATCTGATACAATCCTTTCCCTTGAATAGGGGTTCTTGGAGCTATTGAAAAATGTATTGTCTGCCTTGAAGCTATTTATGTCGAAGGAGCCAGGTGCTGATGCAGGACCTGGGAACCTTGGAAGCCTTGGGACTGGCTTCTGGACATGAGGCATGTGCTCAATATGATAATCGAATTGAGGACCTGCAGCAGACTCAGGAACAGAAGTGTCTGGCTCAGTAGCTTCGCTGTCTGGTGAAGCATTTGGTGGGGCGGGCTCCACATTGGCTTCAGTGTTTGTGGTGGCAGCCTCAACATTTTCTTATTCTTCTTGTGTAGTTGGAGGGACAACCTCAGGCACGTTCTCCTGGAGAACTGCATCTTGATGGAGCGGGTGGTGCTTCTTCATTGTCTTCGGCTGATGCAGCCAGAATTTCTTCCGTATGGACTTGAGGCCGCGGACCTTTACGAAGCCTACGGAACGCAGACGACGCTTGTGGGGTCGGAGTGGGCTGGGCCTCAAAGTCTTCTTCCTCCTGAGGGCGATCCGCCCATGACTCATCTTGTGCCATTGGCGTCAGAGGACGACCAATACTGATGAGTTCGCTTGTTTCAAGCTGAGGAAGGGCTGCATCATCTTGTACATTGTCTTGGTGACCAATGTCTTCAGCAGCTATGGGGTCGGCTGCTGGAATATCTTCAGCTTCAGGAGCCTCTATGGGAGCAGGCTCATGAACTGTCAGTCGTCTTTCTGCATTGGGGTGAATGACAGAGAGGGGTTCAACCATCAAGGGCTCTGTGAGAGCAGCCCGAGCTTTCTTGATCTTGCGCTTCTTCTTGGTTGGGTCAGAAGGAGAGGCTGCAGAGTGTTTCCTCTTTCTAGCTTCAGCCTCTGCATTCCGTGTCTTCTTGAGCTCAGAAGCGGTTGACCGGCTCTTTGGCTTCGATCCAGTCGTGGCGGTGGGGAAGACAATCGGAACAGCTTCTTGCCTTGGTGCCTCTGGTTCATTCACAGCAGGCTGCTTCTTCTTTGCGGCCATCTTGGGATTGATGCCAGGACGCCCAAGTGCCTTGCGCTTCTCTGCCTCATTGTAGGCCTGCACACATCGTTCTGCCAGAGACTTCATCCGCTCACATGAGCCCTGAGCTTCAGCACGCTTCTTTAGAAAATTTTCCTTGAGCTCATGCAGCATGGTTTTGAAGCTCTTCACTTCCTGCACGCTGAGCCTGGCCATGTGCTTCTTGAACTGAGCCTTTTCATGATCAATTTTCTGCTTCAGCTCAACAATGCGCTGAGCAATGGCCAATTCTAAAGCAATTGCGCCTTGGAAGGCGACACTGAGGCCAACGGGCAGCTGCAGATCTTCGAAGCTGATGTCTGGTGAGGCAAACCACTCATCGATGAAGTTGTGGATGATGGCGACATCAAAGAGAGGCAAATGGTTGAAGATTTCCGCTTCTTCTTTGCTTTTGATAAGCTGCTCTAGAGCGTCATCTCCCAGATCTTCATCGCTTGATAGATCCATGGCTTCGCTGCGCAGAATGGCAGCAGCAGTGAGCTCTTTGCCTGTTTGTTGCTGGGGCTCCTTTTCCTTCTGGGGCTTGGAGATGCGGGAGACGTCTTCAGACTGCACACTGACTTCAGGAGGTGCAGTTTTCAATGGCTTCGCCCTTGAGATCTTTGACGAAGGGGACGGCTTTGAAGCTTTTGTCTTCTTTGACTGCTTTGGCTTCGGCACAGCAGGGGCTTCATCAGACTCAGAGTCAGCTGGAGGATCATTCACGGCAGTCCCTTGGACTAAGATGTGGGTGATCAGGCCCTCAAGATTGGCAAATGGACCGATGACATTGGGTTCCGCGTCACGTGTGCCATCTGCCCTTGGTGCGGAGGGACAAGGGTTGAAGTCTAACCCAAATTTCTTCTTATTCAGCTTCGCGGATTGTTGGGCAAACTGAAATTTGCGTTTGAAGAGATTGTCGTCACGACACCAGAGGAGTGATGATGGATGCGCATCATCAGGCTGTGGTCCTCTGACCATGCATGGGTAGAAGCCTTGAGCAATGGCTTCACCTCTGGTCTTGGGTATGAGATTCTTTTAAAGGATGTCCCCCCATGGCTTCTTGATGGCACATTTCTCTGCATACTCCTGAGTGACGAAGCGGTATTTGAACCACTGTTCTACCCAATAGCATCGAATCCATTGGATTCGGGTCTTGCGCTGCCCATAGCTCTCTTCTGGATCTGTTTTGTACATTTCTGCCAAGTCTTCAGGCAGATCCTTGGAAGTTCCCTCACGTCTCTGTCTGCCCCGCTTCCTTGCTGCTGCTTCTGAAGCCATAAACTTTAACTTGAAAGGCTTCAAGACTTTCAAAGGCTTCAAAGGCTTTCTTTTTCTGGACCAACGGGAACTGTCTTCAGGAGAGTTTATGTGATGCTGTAGGAATTCTGCAAATGAATGCAGACTATGAGAACCGAAGGATTCTCCCACGGACATGTACCTGTGACAGCATTAAGGCGCGAGGGAAGGGGAAGAGGTCATATGCATTCTCAGAAGGTTTTGAAGATTAATCAGTTTAGAAGACATTGACCTCATCGTGCGAAGACATTCACTCATAGATAAGAAGTTGGTTCCAGATTTGTACGAACCCACAGATCAGTACAAGTGAGGAATCTAACTACTTTATGAAGCACAAGTGAATATACTAGGCATGTTATGAGATGCAGCGAGAGATCTAACTAGTGTGAAGAGAAACTTCTTATGGTAGAAAGTGACAGAACCATGAGATCAAAGGGGCTGTAAAAAGAAGTTTTATTTACCACACTGGAACTGCTAGACGGAAGGGAGTTGATGCCGAGCAGTTCAGTCCTCCGTGCCCTAACTTGGCGACGGAAAACACCTACGGCGACGGCGGAGAGGATGATGTCCGCGGTCGGTGTTGGAGAGGTTGCGGCAGCGAAGCGCTTCATCTCCGGCGTCGTCGAGTGCTAGCGGTGGCGCTAGGGTTCGTGCGAGGGTGGAAGAAGGAGATAATGACCGCGGTAAGTGTGAATTTATAGGCTCAGGGGCGGCACTGTGCTATTACACAGGTGCCCCCGGCGGTTCGCATCTAAGGAACACGCGGCCAGTTTGCGGAAGTTTTGGGTTTGTTCCACGTCCCACGCACGCCTGGATTGTCAGGCGGTCGTTCCTACTTCTCCGGATTTTATGTGGATAAATGAGCATTGAAAATGGACTTTATGGTTGTCTCTTTATCTTCTGCTGACAAGGACGCAGTGAAGACATTCGACAGTTTCAATAGAATGCATATGACTTGGAGAGATAGAATTTGAGATGGAAAGCATAGAGAGATTAGGGTCCGATCACATTCACTTAGTTCAAAAGATTCAACCAAGAAGACATAGCCATAAGTGAATGCTGTAGAAGACAGAACACTAGTATGTATATATCTATATAATCAACGTAGTGAAGATAATCATGAAGACATATTGAGTTCGAAGCCAAACCAAATGTGAAGATATTGCAAGGTAACACCATGAGTGAAACACTTCAAAATGGAACGTTTGGTGGTGGCGTTACCCACCGTATAGGAAGTATTAGACCCAGACATAGCGCACAATTATTGTGGCACTCCGAAGTCAAATTCCACATTAATGTATTCACACTTAGAATGTATGTCTTCATTGATTGAAGATATACTTTACTTTGTGTGTTGCACATCTAAGTCGTCAATATGCATAAGTGTTAGGATGTGTGCCTGATCACAGGACATTTGAGGATTCCAAGATATTTAGCTCACACCGTAACTTGCAAAACCTCTTCTCATCCAAGGGCTTGGTGAAGATATCTGCCAATTGCTCTTCAGTGTTGACGTGTATGATATCAATGTCTTCCTTCATAACATGATCTCTGAGAAAGTGATGACGAATTTCAATGTGCTTTGTCTTCGAGTGCTGAACTAGGTTGTTGGCAATCTTGATGGCACTTTCGTTGTCGTAGTAGAGTGGCACTTGCTTCAGATGAATGCCATAGTCCTTGAGTGTTTGCTTCATCCACAGAAGCTGAGCGTAGCAAGATCCAGCAGCAATGTATTCAGATTCAGCAGTGGAGAGAGATACACAGTTCTGCTTCTTTGAAGACCAACATACAAGTGATCGTCCCAGAAAGTGACATGTGCCTGATGTAGACTTGCGATCAACCTTGTCACCAGCATAATCAGCATCCGAAAATCCAACCAAATCAAACTCTGAGCCCTTTGGATACCATAATCCTAGAGTTGGGGTGTGAGCCAAATATCGAAGAATTCGCTTCACAGCTAAGTGATGCGACTCCTTTGGTGCCGCTTGAAATCGAGCACACATGCAAACACTAAGCATAATATCTGGCCTAGATGCACATAAAAGCAAAGACCCAATCATGGAGTGGTATACCTGTTGATCGAACTCTTTACCATTGTTGTCAGGACCTAGATGATGTTTGGCTGGCATTGGTGTTGTGAAGCCTTTGCAGTCTTGCATACCGAACATCTTCAGGCAATCTTTGAGATACTTCTCTTGAGATATGAAGATGCCATTGTGTTGTTGTCGTATTTGAAGACCAAGGAAGAACTTCAGCTCCCCCATCATGGACATCTGATATTGCTCTTGCATCATATATCCAAACTCTTCACTGTACTTCTGATTGGTGCAGCCGAAGATAATGTCACCCACATATATTTGGCACACAAACAGTTCACCATCATATGTCTTTCGTGAAGAGAGTGGGATCCAGGGAACCAGGTATGAAGCCTTTGCTCTTCAGGAAGTATTTGAGTGTGTCATACCAGGCCCTAGGGGCTTGTTTGAGGCCATACAGTGCCTTGTTGAGCTTGTATACCATGTCAGGATGTTTTGGATTTTCAAAGACAGGTGGTTGTGCAACATACACTTCTTCTTCAATCTTGCCATTGAGAAAGGCACTTTTCACATCCATTTGATATAGAGGTATGTTATGATGATTTGCATAGGCCAGCAGTATGCGTATGGCTTCAAGCCTAGCCACAGGAGCAAATGTTTCATCAAAGTCAATGCCCTCCACTTGAGTATATCCTTGAGCAACGAGACGAGCTTTGTTTCTGACAACTTGACCATGCTCATCTTGATTGTTGCGGTATATCCATTTGGTGCCTATTATGTTGTGCTTCCGTGGGTCAGGACGCTTAACCAGTTCCCATACATTATTCAGTTCAAACTGTTGAAGCTCTTCTTGCATAGCTTGAATCCATTCAGGTTCCATGAAGGCTTCTTCAACTTTCTTGGGTTCTGATATTGATATGAATGCAAAGTGCCCACAGAAATTCGCCAGTTGAGTTGCCCTTGAACGAGTGAGTGGACCAGGTGCATTGATGCTGTCAATTATTCTGTCAATTTGCACTTCATTGGCAACACGAGGGTGTATAGGGAGAAGACTTTGCTCTTGCTGATCTGTGTTGTAGTTGGGAGGAATGTCTTCAGGCTGAGCATTGTCTTCATGTTGATCAGGTGCTGAGATGATAAGTTCTTCTTCAGGATGAGCTTCAGAAGGTATAATCTCTCCAATTCCCATAAGCTTGATTGATTCATTAGCTGGAACTTCATCTAGCACATTTGGCAGTTGCTCTCTTTGTGAACCATTTGTCTCATCGAACCGCACATCCACTGTTTCAACCACTTTGTAATGAAAGAGATTGAAGACTCTGTAGGAGTGCGAATCCTTTCCATATCCAAGCATAAAGCCCTCATGTGCTTTTGGTGCAAACTTTGAGGTGTGGTGTGGGTCCTTGATCCAGCACCTTGCTCCAAATATTCTGAAGTAACTGACATTTGGCTTCTTGCCAGTTAGGAGTTCATAAGATGTCTTGTTCAGAAGCTTGTGAAGATAAACACGATTGATTGTATGGCATGCAGTGTCAATGGCTTCAGTCCAGAATTTTCTTGGAGTCTTGTATTCATCTAGCATCATTCTGGCCATCTCAATGAGTGTTCTGTTCTTGCGTTCGACGACACCATTCTGCTGTGGCGTGTACGGAGCTGAGAATTCATGTGTGATGCCCAAGGTATCAAGATATGTATCGAGGCCAGTGTTCTTGAATTCAGTGCCATTGTCACTTCTGATGTGCTTTATCTTAGCGCCGAAATTGTTCATAGCTCAATTGGCGAAGCGTCTGAAGACATCCTGCACTTCAGTCTTGTAAAGGATTATGTGCACCCAAGTGTATCTAGAGTAATCATCAACAATGACAAAGCCATAGAGGCAAGCAGTAGTAGTAAAAGTTGAGTAGTGAGTGGGGCCGAAAAGATCCATGTGGAGCAGTTCGAAGGGTTGAGTAGTAGTCATGATTGTCTTTGAAGGATGTTTTGCCCTTGTCATCTTCCCTGCTTCACAGGCACCGCATAAGTGATCTTTCTTGAACTTGACACCCTCGATGCCTATGACATGCTTCTTCTTTGCAAGAGTGTGGAGGTTCCTCATGCCAGCATGCCCAAGCCTTCGATGCCAAAGCCAGCATTCTGAAGCTTTTGCAAGAAGACATACTGCAAGTTGTGGCCCTGCTGAGAAATCTACCACGTACTGATCATTTTTTCGATACCCTTCAAACACTAGAGACTTGTCAGATTCCATTAGTACTAGGCAACGATATTTTCCAAACATTACGATCATGTTCAAATCGCAAAGCATTGAGACAGACATTAAGTTGAAGCCAAGGGATTCAACAAGCATGACTTTATCCATGTGTTGATCCTTTGAGATTGCAACTCTACCTAGACCCAATACCTTACTTTTACCAGTGTCAGCAAATGTGATGTGGCTCTTGTCGGATGGACGTAAGGTTGAGTCCATAAGAAGGCTTCTTTTGCCAGTCATGTGATTTGTACACCCACTGTCAATAATCCATTCTGAAGACTTTGAAGTCGCTGGTGTCGTACCCTACAGTGCAGTTAGGGGGATAGGCTTCACGAAGAGAATTGTGAAGCAAAAACATTTGACGAACCAGTGGGTTATGAAAACTTAGATCCAGGTTAGGACTAATAGGGAGAGTAACATGCGATTCGGGAACAAAGTACATAATGATGCCATTTGGGAATTTTATCTTGCGCCCTACAAGATTTTTAAGGTCCCCAGCAATAGCGTCAGAAGATTTTGTTTTTCTGCTGGAGACCTTTCCCTGCAAAAGAGAGTTAAGCTTTCTTAACCACCCACATCTTCAAGGGTGGCTTAGAAGCAATAAGTCTAAGTGCAGCATCTGAGAATTTTGGCTTTGAAGCCTTAGCAAACAGTCTAGCAGGTGGACAATAATAATCACAGGAATAAGCAGAATAATTTTTGGTCATATGAACATGACGGTTCGAAGAACTGCTCTCATATTCGTATGCCTGAGTATGGTTTCCCTGCAAAACATTTGCGTTAGTGTGACTCAGGTGAGTCCTCTATTTGTATGAAGCCTTTGGACCGTATGAAGCCTTTGGTCTGAGGTTTGTCTTCTTCAAGTGAGGTGTCATGAAGACATTCACAGGAAGATTTTCCAGACACTTTTTCGGAACCCAGATCTTCTTCATAGGTGGCCCATTCCTGCAGTTAGTACCAATGTACCTGACAAACACTTCACCATTCTGATTCTTAAACAGTTTATAGTTTGCATCAAAGGATTCATCAATGATAATGTGGTTAGCACACGTGAAGCCAGATAAATTGGATGGATCTGCTGAAAGTTCCTTTGCAGCAACCCATGTGGTTTTGGGGTACTGCTCAGGTTTCCAGTAAGAGCCATCTGCGTTTATTTTCCTCACGAACCCAACACCCTCTTTCCTGGGGTTTCGGTTCAGAATCTGCTTCTTGAGGACATCACATAATGTCTGATGTCCTTTAAGACTTTTGTACATCCCTGTTTCAAGCAATGTCTTCAACCTAGCATTCTCATCAGCAATAGCAGTGGTATCCTCAGCAGAGGGGTTAGTTACCACATTAGCAGTTGAAGATATTGCAACAGCAGTAGTAGTGGAACATTCAGCAACAGAAGTAGCATTATCACGCTCAATGCATTTAAGACATGGTGGTTCAAATCCTTCCTGAGCGGGACTGATCTGTTCGGCGCGAAGTGACTCGTTTCCTTTTGAAGATCTTCATGAGCCGCTCTCAATTTCTCAAGTTCTTGCTTCCTTTGAAGATAATCATAGGAAAGCTTTTCATGAGTCGTTGAGAGAGTATCAAGACGATCTTCAAGTTCCTGATACTTAACGTGAAGATTTTTTAAGTCTTCAATTAAGGATTCAGATCGAGTCATTTCAGCACCCAACAGATCATCGCTTCTGTCTAACAGTTTTTGAATATGTTCCATAGCTTTCTGTTGTTCAGTTGCAATTTTAGCAAGTGTTTTGTAGCTGGGTTTTGAATCACAGTCAGAGTCATCGTCACTAGATGTTTGATAGCGAGTAGTGCGTGAGTTTACCTTGGCACCGCGTGCCATGAAGCAGTAGGTAGGAGTGGAGTCGTTCTTGTCATTTGCATCGACGTCGGTGATGCAGTCATTGTCTTCAGTGTTGAAGATGGACTTGGCAACGTATGCTGTAGCCAGACTCGCAATGCCAGAATCAGACTCCTCCTCAGACTCCACCTCCGCTTTATCAGAAGCGGACTCCTCCTCTGAATCCATTTCCTTGCCAACAAATGCACGTGCCTTGCCAGATGAGCTCTTCTTGTGTGATGAAGACTTTGAGGAAGACTTGGAAGAAGACTTTGAGTATTTCTTCTTCTTCTTGTCGTCAGAATCATATTCCTTGCTCTTCTTCTTCCTTCTGTTCTCATTGTCCCATTGTGGACACTCAGAGATGAAGTGTCCAGTTTTCTTGCACTTGTGACATGTTTTCTTCTTGTAGTCATGAGCAAAAGCTTCATCATTCCTTGAGCTTGATCGTGAACATTTTCTGAAGCCTTTCTTCTTGGTGAATTTTTGGAACTTCTTCACTAGCACTGCAAGTTCTCTTCCAATGTCTTCAGGATCATCAGAACAGCTGTCAGATTCTTCTTCAGATGAGGAAACAGCTTTTGCCTTCAAGGCACGAGTTCGCCCATAGTTTGGACCGTAGATATCTCTTTTCTCAGAAAGCTGAAACTCATGTGTCTTGAGCCTCTCAAGTATGTCAGACGGATCGAGTGTCTTGAAATCAGGACGTTCTTGAATCATCAGGGCTAGGATGTCAAACGAACTATCAAGTGATCTCAGCAGCGTCTTGACGATTTCATGTTTGGTGATCTCAGTGGCGCCGAGGGCTTGAAGCTCATTTGTGATGTCAGTGAGCCGATCAAATGTGTGCTGGACATTCTCATTGTCATTTCGCTTGAAGCGATTGAAGAGGTTGCGAAGAACACTGATTCTTTGATCTCTCTGGGTTGAGACGCCTTCATTGACCTTGGAGAGCCAGTCCCAGACCAGCTTGGATGTCTTCAAGGCACTCACACGGCCATACTGTCCTTTTGTCAGATGGCCACAGATGATATTTTTGGCAGTAGAGTCCAGTTGAGTGAACTTCTTGACATCAGCAGCAGTGACACCTTCTCCAGCCTTGGGAACGCCGTTCTCGACGACATACCATAGGTCGACGTCAATGGCTTCAAGATGCATGCGCATCTTATTCTTCCAGTAGGGATATTCAGTTCCATCGAAGACGGGGCACGCAGCGGAGACTTTGATTATCCCTGCAGTCGACATAGCTAAAACTCCAGGTGGTTAAACCGAATCACACAAAACAAGGGAGCACCTTGCTCTGATACCAATTGAAAGTGCGTTATATCGACTAGAGGGGGGGTGAATAGGCGATTTTTATGAAAGTCTTCAAAACGTGAGAGTTATGAAGACAAACAGCGAAGATTATGCCTATTACTATGCAGCGGAAGTTAGATTACACTAGGCCAGCCATGGTCATGTATTCAATAGAGTGAAAGCACAATGACAAACAACTGCAGTGTAATAAGGATCAGGTAGGAAGAAGTTATGAAGCCAAACAGATCATACATTCACGTTGTGAAGACAAAAGATAAAGCAAGCATGCAATGGCTTCACAATGTGTAACAGTAAGAAAAGGAAGTGAAGATGAAACCAGTGACTCGTTGAAGACAATGATATGTTGGACCAGTTCTAGTTGCTGTGACAACTGTACGTCTGGTTGGAGCGGCTAGGTATTTAAACCTTAGGACACACAGTCCCGGACACCCAGTCCTGAACACACAGTTCAGGACACCAAGTCCTCACCGTATTCTCCTTGAGCTAAGGTCACTTAGTCCTCGCCCAATAACTCTGGTAAGTCTTCAAGGTAGACTCCCAAACCTTCACAAACTTCGTTCACTGGAAATCCACAATGTCTCTTGGATGCTCTGAACATGACACCTAACCGTCTGGAGGATTCACAGTCCTCAAGTGTAATAAGTCTTCAGATCACACAGACAAGAAGACCTAAGTGATGCCCAATTTGCTCTGGCTCTGGGTGGTTAGGGCTTTTCTCCTCACTAGGAATTTTCTCTCAAAGGCTTCGAGGTGGGTTGCTCTCAAACGACAAAAGCCGTGCACTGAAATCTGAGCAGCCAACCGTTTATGGTTGTGGGGGTGGGCTATTTATAGCCACTTGGCAACCCGACCTGATTTGTCCGAAATGACCTTGGGTCACTAAGGAACTGACACGTGTCTCAACGGTCAGATTTCGAACTCTCATGGCAACTTTACTTGGGCTACAAGCAAAGCTGACTTGTCCGGCTCTGGACAAGATTCGCTCTCATTGTCTTCACTCGAAGACATAGGTTTTTGATTTAGGCATCACTTCAGTCATTCTGACTGGTTCTCCTGGACCCCACTTAACAGTGCGGTGGTTCCTATGACTCAACACAAACGAAAAAGAACTACGAAAGATCTAAGTCTTCGAGCTCCATAGGCTTCATAACGTGTCTTGTTTTGTCATAGTCTTCAATGTGAATATCTTCATATACCACCTTTTTCTTCAATGTCTTCATACATTTTAGGGGTCATCTCTGGTAGTAAAACCGAATCAATGAGGGACTTCTACCTGTGTTTTCCTGCAATTCTCACAAACACATTAGTCCCTCAACTAGGTTTGTCGTCAATACTCCAAAACCAACTAGGGGTGGCAGTAGATGCACTTACACTTGTCCTCAAGCATGACTGCCTTGTTCACCAGATCAGGAAAGGTTGGGCAGTCACACACAACAAGCGAGTACTGCAGAGTCTGGTTAAGGCCTTCCATGAAGCGCTCTCTTTTGGCAGCATTAGTGCTGACATCCTCAGGAGTATACCTTGAGAGAACACATAACCAGCCGACAGTGCTACTAATTTGGTTCAGGGCTTGGAACTCACGCTTCTTGATGGCCATAATTCCAGAAGGAATATGGGCCTTACAGAATTCTGCCTTGAAGTCATTGCAAGTGATGTTTTGCTCAGCGTGCATGGCCTTGAATCCATCCCACCAAGCTCTAGCAGTTCCCCCGAGATAGTGAGCAGCATATGGCACGTTCTCACGGTCCTCAATGCATCCGACTAGTTCCAGCAGATCCTCACTGGTGCGGACCCAGTCGTCTGCATCCAGGGGTTCAGCAGTCCCGATGAAGGTGGGTGGTGCATGCTTCTTGAACTCCGCCAACGTGGAACGTCCATTGCCGTTCCCTGCCGGCTGGTGGTTGACCGCCTGAGCAATCATCTAGAGGGCTATAGTGTTGGCTTCACGTTCCTCTCGGAAGTCTTGGAGAAGCTGAGCCATGTCCATGTTTGGAGGTGGTGGCGGTGGTCAGGCTTGTCCTTGGGTTTGGTCCTGACTGGTTCCTGCTCCGGCAGAACCTCCGGCTTCTTGCTGCTAGGTAGAAGTACCAGTATGAGTTACAATAGGCATCCTGTTGGAGCGGTCAAGGTCTCATGATTTGGATAAAATGAGGGAAAACAGTGTAGATGGGTGCCTAGTAAGGGGGTGGGTGTGACACAATTTTAAGTTAAGCAAGGGCCAGAAGGGCCAAACTCATGCATTAAAACCAAATGGGCGATGTAGTCGTTTACAAGTTCCCGAAGGGAGAGTACGACTTTCATCAAAACAAGTCGAAAGCAAACACATCACGGCATGGTTCCATTCGAACCGTTACATGGTGACTTCGCATAAGGGGTACACGACCTATCCTACCTTAAAGGCTTACGGACTGGCCTATCCTAGTCCTGAACGGTGTCTAAGTGCTGGAATGCTCGGTCGCGTATTCCGGTTCCTCTGGGTCTTCCTCCTCATCTTTATCTGTCTTAGTTTCTTCGTCACTTGAGGGAGTGGGGGAGTGGAGGAGCTAAACACGGCGCAGCTTCGCCGGTGGCACCATGAAGAGGTTGCGATATTCCTTCGCCGTCATACGGCGTGGCCGAGATGATCCCTTGGCATTCGTAGCCTGTGGGGGTCATCCGCCTCGATAGGCAACAACGGGCCGTCCAGGGGGTGCACCATCCTTCTTGATCCTGTCCGCATTTATCTGAGCTAGGAGGAGGAGTTCCTTGGTCTCATGGAGTTCCCTCCGAAGCTCCATCGACTCCGAGGCCAAGTGTTGTGCAAGGCTGTCAGCACACAAGCTGAAGTAGGTCTGGAAACAGAGGGGAAGCACCTCGTCCATGGGTGGAGCTGGTGCGCTGCTCTCGTCATCACCCTCCTTACGATAAGGCAGGTAACGAGTGGCTGGCTCACTTGCCATCTCTGGCAGAATATCCCGAAGGCGAGTCAACGCCCTAAGTGCAGCAGTCTCAACAGCGAGGAGCTGGGTCGCCATCTGGGGTCCTTCAAAGAACCAGCTTGTCGGAGAGTCGTTCGCCCTCATGACTACCTCCAGGTGATACTCCTTCTTAGCACTGTTGATGCAGTGCTCGTGATAGGAGAAGGTGGGGGCTCGAGTGAACTGGCACTTCTTGAGGCTATCCTCAAGAAGCACGGGAAATCTAGTGGTCAGGAAGTCCTCGGGTACGACGGCCATCTACAAAAGTGGAAGGGGAAGGGTCAATAGACGGGATATGACCCATGTTTGGGATATTTTTAGAAAACGTAGATATTTAGGTAATTTTGTAGATAGTCTCGATCTAACTAACGTCCATGCTAACTAAGGCTCCCTACAGTCAGGATGGCTCTGATACCAGCTCTGTGGGGACCCCGACTCATAAGTCGTGATCACCGAATGCCTGTGTACAGTGATCCCAGAGATCAATGCTCATTGAACACGCAGAAGCTGAATAACAAGAGTCTTACATCCATACATACCATCTTACAAAAATTATGACCATTATGGTCAAGTCTTACATAGAAAAAAGCCATAAGGGCTGAGTACCAAATAAATTTAAGCAGCGGAAATCTTCGTCGATAAGTAGAACCCATGCCATCTTCCTTAACCCTATAGCCATTCTGACTGGGAAACGTCCTAGTTCGCATGTTCGTCTCCAAAGAACTCTTCTTCGAACTCCTGTTCTTCCATGCTTGGCCAATTAAATAACCAGCGGCAAGGCAATGAGTACTTTGAATGTACTCGCAAGCAACCCATGATTGGAACAGGGCACAATAATGCAGTGATATAGCACTAAGTAGGTAGTTTGGAGAAATCTAGTTTTGAGTGCAAAGACATGATCTATCAACATGTAAAGTATGCCTCACGAGAGTACGGATATCCGTATGAACAAGTTACAGATATCAACATAAGCGAAGTTGTACACCAATCCAACTTGATCATCGTGTCAAGCGATCTGACTTACCCCAAATGGTTTATCAACACGCACACACGGTCTGTAGAACTCTGGACGTAGTTTAAGCAGCACCGCCCAACTGTCCTTGACCGTGGACACGGCTATTGGAATATTTTTACACTCTGCAGAGGTTGCACACTTTACCCACAAGATATGGGGAACTTCCGTGTCATCCACGACCCGCGGTACCTCAAGTACCCGGGGCAAGCACCCGGTCATTACCTTTCCCTAGACGACACTAACATAGAGTCCACTCGATTGGTAGCAACCCCGGTGCCCAACATTTCTCATCTTAAGAATTTGGAGCCACGCTCCCATATTTGTCACATACCACTGGCACGTGGTACCAACGGTGTGTCCGGTGCCCCATAAAAATGTTCTTGGCCGCCCTACCTGGCACGACCCCGTCCCGAGAGAGCGCAACAACGACTCTCCCGTCACTAGTAATGCGGGCTCCAAGCTAGTATCGGCCTAGGTAATCAATAATGCCCTTTCCCATATAAGGGTAGAGTGGTTGCGCATGTAAGGTTGGGACAGTCGACAAATCTTAAATCTAATCCGTTTTCGAAAACAACACACACACTTGCCTCGGTACACCACTTCGTCATCAAGTGGTTACCCAACTCATTATCTCCCTCGGGCATAAGTGGCACCCGATAGGGTTTTGAAAAGTCCTTGAAAACAACTTGGTTTCCTTCACCATGCATATACCCATCCCATTTGTGTAGCAGCTACTTAGCATCCTAACTACACCCACTCGCATAACCCTCATAGAGTGGTAGGGTCATGCATCATGCAAGTGTCAACGAGAAAAGCAACGGAGGCAAACGACCTTAAGTGGTCACCACATTATCATGACTTCGATGCAAGCAATAAAAGTGCCATATGACATGCATAAAAAGGTTTCATAGGCATGGTCAAAGGGCTGCTTGCCTGGCTCAGCAAAATCTTTTGGGTCTTCAAAGTCGTCTGGTCCAACTCCCTCGTCAGCAACGCAATCTATCTTCGCAAAATAATAATGACAAAATAAGGTAATAATAAAATAGAAAAACCAAAGTGCTCAGAAAAATGTCAACTCATTTTTGTTAAATACTAGGGTTAAAACTAAGAATGGGAAAATTCTTATTTCTGGATTTGGAGCTACATAGACAGAGCAATGGATTTTCAAACAAGGATTTAATTGCTCAAATTTGAATTTAAATTTGAACAGCACATAAAAGTTGGTTGGGCATGTATGAAAGTTACACCATTAAATAGGTGGGATTTTTACAAGATTTTAGGAACTGGAATTATTACATTTGGATTAATATTTAATCCTGTGGAATTTTTGGAAAAGGGATAGAGAAAGAAAAAGAGAAAGGGCACTATGCCCGCTGGGCCAGAACAGCTGCAGTGCAGCAGGCCCAGAGGGGAAAAGGCCCAGGCGAGCCAGCGCATGCATCAGATTTTCAAACCTGACGGGCGGGGCCCGGGCATCAGCGAGAGAGAGAGGGGCGAGGGAGAGGTGAGGATGACAGGTGGGCTCCACCTATCATCTCTACCTCGCGACAGAGAGGTCAGTGAGCTCACCGGCGACGCTACAGGGCATGACAGGTCGAGCGGGTGGCACCGTTGGACTCAGGGGGATGTCGCCGTTCGGGTGGTGGTGGAGGTGCTCGTCGGGGCAGCATGGTTCGCCGGCGACGAGGTCACGCGGCGGAGGTGCATCGGGCGTCGGTGGTTCTGGCTGTTACCGGCTACAAAAAGAGTGGGGAAGAGAGGGGAAAGGGTAAGTGATGTCGTGCGGTTCCAGAACGAGAGAGAGCGGAGGCGGAGGAGGCATGTACCGTGTGAACGCCGACGAGCCGAGGCGGCGGAGCTCCAGCTCGATCTCGACCTTAGGCGGCTCTGGAGGCAAAAGGGTGGTGCGGGAGGTTGATTAGGAGGGTGGGGGAGCGACAGGGAGTGAGAGAGAGGCTCGGGGTCATCTTATATAGGCCGGCCGAGGTCCACCATACGCGCGGCGTACGGGCGTCCGTGGGACCGGCTCGGGTGGCCGTTAGAGAGGAAATGAAGGGCTCGGGGGTGTTCGTGGGAGTGGTTTAGGGTGCCAGGGAGAGAGAGGAGGAGCGCGACGAGCTGTGGGCGGGCCACGGGAGCGGCGCGAGCATTGGCCGAGCGGGGCGCCGCTCTAGCGCGAGCTGCAGGAGAGAGAGGAGGGTGCGGGAGCAAGTGGGCGGCCTGCTGGCGTGGGGCGGACGTCGAGGGGCATCGACTGGTGCGCGGGGGAGGCTCGAGGCGGTCGGGGGACGCGGCGTCAACGGTCTGGTGCTCTGCCAGGCGCTCAAGAGCGCGACTTTGGCCGGCATCCGCGGTTTTCCCGCATCCTCGCGCGTCCACTTGTGTCTAGCAACTGCAGGGGGCGTGGGCAAAAGCTGGGGAGAGCCTTGGATGCTCTGGAAAGCTGAGGGGAGAAAAGGAGGCTGAGAGAGAGGAAGGAATCCACTGTCCTGAGAAGAAAAATGGGGTTCTCCCCGCTTCATCATTGCTTCCTCGGGCAGAAAAGCATACATGTGCTAGAGGGGGACTAGGAGGGGTCGTGGTAGAAAGTTGAGCCTATGAAGATTAGTGGAAGAGGCCCAAAATGGGTTTTGGTAAAGTGGCAGAAGATGTTTGATGCTCGTTTTGGCAAGTAGATGATTTACATTTGCCATGAGACTCCACAGGGTGAAATGTCACATATAATTAGGGCCTTCCACCAATTTTGAGCTCATTTGGGCAAAGTTTCCAATGCAACTTTTGTAAACCCTAGAAATTAGCAGAAATGAACTTCTACAGATCTAGTTGAGCAAATAACTTCCCCTTGATGCACCACTTAGTGTAGTGGCTTCATTTGGTCATGTGAACATGCTCACAAAAGTTGGGGTCAAGGAGAGAAAGTTGGTAGTACAAAGTTGTTCAAATTTGAATCTGGACAGAGTTGGTTTTGGGGCACTTTTGTGAACCAAAACAGTTTGGATTGATATGAAACTCTGAAATGTCATCATATTATGTATATGTGACTTGCTAGACTTTTCTTGGATTTTTATGAAAATATTTCCTATAGAAATATTTCAAATCCTTGAAATGGGACGAAATGGTTTTGGGAGGTTTTGTCCAATATTTTGAACATGACCATGTGTTGAAACTCTTATATATGGAAAATATATGTCCACAGAGTTTCCCTGATTTTTGTCAAATATTTTTGAAACAATAAAATAATTTTTCCCTATTAAAAACCATTTCTGGCCTTAAGAAAAAGCTTTTAAATAAAATAGGAAAATAACTTTTAAAATTATATTTTTGTGGTTTATGGGAATCCTATATCTATTAGGTTTCAAATATACTCTTTGAAATATTTGTCATTCCCTAAATCAAGTACTTGTAGTGCAAGCCTCAATTCAGGGGTTTTTGGAAAACTAAATTTTGAAAATACTTTCTGGCCAATTTATTTTTGGAAGAAAATACTAGATTGCACTATAAACATGGCATGATCATTGGGCAGTAGTTTGGGGCAGGGAGATGAAGTACATAAAGTGGAGTAGTTGACTTTAAAGAGCACATGAAATTCAAAGAGAGATAACCAACTCCAAATAAAAGCCAAATAATGCAAAAGTTTTTGTTGGTCCAAATTTTCATGCCTTATTAATGCAAATGACATGTTACAAAATGCAGGGTGTGACGACCTGGCACCATAGGGGTTTACTGTAGCTTAATTATTCGGGCGTCACAATTCTCCTCCACTACAAGAAATCTCGTCCCAAGATTTAAGGGGTGGAGTAAGGGGGAAATACTCAGAAAGGACGGAGCTCAACACAAGATAGGTAATTGGGGGCTATCTCAGTGAACATGGCATAGAGGCATCTCTCGAGTTGAAATTCAAGAAAGTCATCGAGAGCGAGGTAAGAAGGTGCAATAAGAAGCTTCAAGCGGTAGGCAATCGTTCATTGCCTGAAACAGGGGGCGATAAGGGGTTCAGATCAAGGGGAATAAGTATTGCGTCTAGTACCAGAATAGATCACTAGGAAGGTGGCTTGTGAATTACATACGAAGCCAAGCGCGAGGCACAATTTTGGAAAACAGGGATGTGCAGGAGAGTCAGGTTTCGATCCTGTCAAACTGTGGGTTATGGGTGTACCATGTGGGTTAAAAGTAGGATGGGTGCTGATAGCAAGGCATGTCAGAGTATAGACTGTCAATTATGTTGGCAACAACGTTGGTGCCAAGGGCGAAGGACGAAGAGAACCATTTTCCTGCTCATTAAGACGAGGCGGACCGATACGCAAAGTTCTCATCCATTGGTGGCTACCGGAATGTCATGAACAATAGTAACAAGGTCTTACTGACAGAGTTTGTGCACCGAGGTGTTTACATAAGCAGGGAATTAGCACTGCTCGGTATGATAGGTTACAAGAAAGGTTAAACAAAACAATGAAAATGAAAGTGTAGACTCGAATCAGTTATCGGTGTTCTCGAATGTCTAACAACTCAGAACCGGTGGAAAATTTGAATCGGTGAGAAATAATAGTTGATGAAGAACTCATAAGAAGTTACGTAGTTCCATGATATTCTCGAGATACCAGAGGGTACTACTCGAAGGTAGATCAAAGTAGAGATTGGACATGCGAAATGATCTGAATAAGACAAGTACTTCAACTTGTTCGAGAAATGGAATCAAAGAAGAGCAATATGGTCGGAACCACGGTTGCAAAGTTCCAAATATAGATACAAGATGAACTTATCACAAGGGGATTATTATTATTTCAAGAAGCTTCAATGATAAGTTCTACATCGGGTCCATGGGCATGAACACAAAGGTTCTAGGTCGACTCCCACTTCTCTAATGCACAGCTTTCCATTCACTTCTCGTTTTCGATGAAGTTGTAATGTTGATATTTTACCTGACGAAAAGCCAGTAGAGTATAACCCGCATAATTTTCGAGTTCACACGGATTAGGGAAGGCATACGTTCAACCCCCTAGGGTATCTTAGGAACATATACCACAAACTTCACGAGTAAATAACTCAAGCCCGGAAGCACAGTAGGGTTGACAAGAGCAGGGGATACAATTTACCAAAGGCATTATGTATCCCAGAGAAAGCTCGCAAGGTTACTCAATATGAAGGGCTTTGTCGGATAAAACCCAACAAAGGTCCTGGCGGTTCACAAGGGATCGGATGTGAGCATCGGTACTCAACCAGAAGAAGAAAGAATGCAAGGAGATTAGACTATAGAAACAACTGACTAATTCAAGCTCAAATGCAAAGGAATTATGATTTCCAAAACAAGGGATCAGGAGCATACACTCTGATTAAAGATGGATAAGTTGAATAGACTTAGAATGACGATCAATCAAGGCTTGATTCACCGAACACCAGCTCATGTCCGGAGTGACGCTTGAACCAAGGGAAGAATTCGAACTAGGACTGATGATCGCAAGCATTCGGAAACATATCGAATCAAATGCTCGAAATTACAATGACAATGGATGCTAATGAGTATTGCTATACATATGGAAGTAACCATAATGCAAGAAGATAAGGAGGAACAAGAGTAATAGGCTACTAAGGATTTTTGGAAGATCGAATAGCATTCCAAAGAATTTTGTGAAACACATGAACAACTGTGGACTAACGGATACTCGGCAAGCGCGAGTAATTACCCGTAGGGGTATTCATGTGGCAAAGAACTGCAAGGCGGTAGGCTCAACGGACTCTCAGGACAACAGAGAGTAATTCGGGGCACCTTGTGATAACAAGAGCAACTGGGGATGAAGGTATGAACGAAAATGTAGGTAGTTACTCATGAGGATTTATCGGTGGTAGGGATCGCAACTGCAAAAGGCACAAGGGTCTCGGGAAAACTTCGGAGAGTATCCTCAGAATCTTCTGGTGCACCAAGCAGTCATCTGGAGTGAGGGGCTCTCCGGAGAGAAAGTATTTACGAGAACCTAGAGTTAGAGTTAGCAAAATCATTTAACCCGAATAGAAAAGAGATCAGAGTCCCAGAGTAAAGGTCGAGGAGTAGAAGATCCTAATACCACCCAGTGGCGACGTGGGCCCGTAAGCCACAGAGCCATGTTAGTAAATCAGTTTTTCAAAGACTAGACTCAACTTCGGCAAGGAGTTCAAAAGAGGGATCCTACAGGCAGAAGGCTCTGATACCAACTTGTGACGCCCCCGATTCTACCGTACACTAATCATACACGCAAATATGTACGATCAGGGACTCACGGGAAGATATCACAACACAACTCTAGACACAAATAAAATAATGCAAGCTTTATATTACAAGCCAGGGGGACCGAGGGCTCGAATACATAGCTCGATACACAAGCGTTAGCGAACGCAACAATATCTGAGCACATACATAGGTTAAACAAGACTGCCTTAAGAAGGCAAACACAAAAGCAACAACGATCGAAGAGGCAAGGCCTCCTGCCTGGGACCTCCTAACTACTCCTGGTCATCGGCGGTCTTCTTGTAGTCGTATCCGTCGGCGGTGGCATCTGGCTCCCGGGATCCACCAACTGGTTGCAACAACCGGAAAGAAGAAAGAAGGGGGGAAAGGGGGCAGCAAAGAAGCCGTGAGTACTCATCCAAAGTACTCGCAAGCATCAGATCTAAACTAAGTATGCATTGGTATCAAAAGGAAGGGTTGTATATGTGGACTGAACTACAGAATGCCAGAATAGAGGGGAAGGCCCAGCCTATCGAAGACTAGCATCTTCAAGCAGCTCCAAGCAGCTTGCAGCATGTAGAAGAGTAAAGAATAGTAGTTTAATTAACAAGCATGTTGTAGCATTAATGCCCAGAGATCCTTCCTCGACTCCCTGCGAGAAAGAAATCCCAGGGCCACATATCTCAAGTATCCATTTCTAGTTGTAAAAGATTAGGATATAAGTCTGAACGTCAATTAACGCGCACACGGTATTCGAATAGATAACTTCCTTGCAGGGGTGCACCATGTTTTCCAACACGCTCGATCACTCTGGCCAGACACACTTTTCTGGGTCAATGCACGGCCTCGAAAATCAACACGTCGTAGCCCTACCTAGGCTCAATAGAGAGGTCCCCGTCGGTCTACATCCTAAGCACTCCGGGGTCTGGGCCCATCGCCCATTGCACTCCGGGTCATTGCGAGCAGGGCGGACCAGGCTCCACCACTAGAGGATGGTGCCGGCCCAACCATGCCGCAATGCTGAACTGGACGTCTGACAAAGCTTTGGCTGATACCGCGACGTCGAGGCCCATAACTATTCTCGCGTGGTGGTTAGTGCGTAAAGGCCAGAGGCCAACTCAGAACAAATACCCAAACCATAGTGTATTATTAGCTTGCAGAGACGAGCAGAGACTCATGGTCGATGTGACCCCGTCACCCCGTCTCGTGGTCTTACGGAAAGGGCCCAAAATGCCCGGCCGTGCCATGTAATTATCTTGCGGGTGCTCTCCGGGCCCGCCCAACTTTCCCAAAGGTCTCAAGTAAAGTCAAGGTAACCATGTGTCTAAACAACAAGGGGAAAACCCTAGGAATCACCCTCGGGAATTCCACTCGATCTAATCATCAAGGTGAATGTAAGAGGAACCACCCTCGAGGTTCACACGTGAGGGGTTGCACGACAGAGCCGTATCGGGAATGGTGAAGGAGGAACCACCCTCATTGACCACGACCGAATAGCTACACCACAGAGTTGTCATCGGGAGTGCGTTGTGAGGTCTGACCCTCGACACTCGATAGTAGCTCTGCAAAGTCGAGAAACAAAAGGGGCGTGATGTGATGTGAGGTGTCGGGCTCTGGTCATCGATCATGTTGATCGAGTCATCGATGATGAAGCAGGGGAAACAAGGACAAGGTGGGGGTCACTAATGGATCACTAACCAACCTATACTAAGCAGTTTAGGATAAGCAGGTAGGTAACAATAAGCAGGTTACAAGAACATGCTATGCATAATAATAAGAGCAATCAGTAACAATAGCAAAACCTAATGCAAGCATGAGAGAATGGAATGGGCGATATTGGTATGATCAAAGGGGGGGCTTGCCTGGTTGCTCGAACGAGAAGGAGAGGTCGTCGTCGACGTAGTCAATCACAGTGGAAGCATCAGTCTCCGAGTCTACCGGATAGAAGAGGGGGAAGAAATAGTAAATACAAATCAAGCAAGTGCATAACAAGACAATAGGCAGAGCTAGACGTGATCTAACGCGGTGCTACATGATACCGGCGAAGGGGGAGAACATCCGGGAATGTTTTCCCGAAGTTTGGCATTTTCGGACAGACGAACCAAAGGGAAAAGGTTTGATGCGCGCTATGCTAGGGACGTGTGACAGATGAACGCAGAGCGTACTCTGATTCTTGTCGTCGTTCTGAGCAACTTTCATGTATAAAACTTTTTCATCCGAGTTACAAATTAATTTCTATGAATTTCCGAAGTTTTAGCAATATTCGGCAATTAATATTAAATCTAAAACAGAGTTATTGCACCAGCATGACATCATCATGACGTTAGCGGTCAACACCGACCGTTGACTGGTCAAACAAGGCAGTGGGGCCCGTCTGTCATTGACTTAGTTAATTAAAGAGATTAAACTTAACTAAACTAGTTCATTAGGCTAATTAAGCGAGGTTAATTAATCAGAATTAACTAAGTAATTAATTAATATATATATATATATATATTTTTCGTTTCCCTTTTTTTAGGGGCAGGCCCCACGTGTTTGTGGCCCATAGGCCAAAGTGGGCACTGGCTATCGGGCGGGTGCCCGAGGAGGCTAGACCCGGGCACGCACGACACCAGGGGGTCGGGCGGCGTGGCTGGGTGCGGCCTCCTGTGAGGCCACCGGCAGGCACGGAGTGGAGGGGGCCGCGACTAGCGGCAGGAGGACGGGACGCCGGGGAGTGGCGACGGTGGCGTCGGAGAGTGGTCGGGCGGAGACGGGGCTTTGCGTGGCGGCCGGGAGCTGCAAGGTAGCAGCGGCGGGGGCGGTCGGCGCAGCGAGGCGAGCAAGAGGCGGTCGCGCGGAGCCAACAGCGGTAGGAGGGCGTGCGCAGGGGCTGGGTAGGCTGCGGGCATGGGCTGGTGAGGCCGAGGCGGGGGAGGACGGGGCCGCAGCAGCAGCGGCGGGATTGGCCGGGCGCGGCCGGCAGCGCGTGACGGCGAGCACGAGGAGAAAGGCGGGGTGCGCAACAGGATGCGGGCGAAGCCGGCGAGAGGGGCGGCTGCAGCGTGTGGGCGCACGCGAGCAGTCGGGCACAGCAGCAGTAGCTGCTGCTGCGGGGTCGGCGTGAGCAGAGGTGCAACAGCGCGTGGGTGGCCACGGTCGAGGGGAGGCGGGGGAGCGATTGGGTGCGACCACGAGTGGCACGCTCTGCCAGGTCACGACCCCGATGCGGCCAGGGCAGCGGGGGGGGGGGGGGGGAACGCGGCAACCGCGAGCTCCTCAGAAGCTCGGGCATGACGGCGGCAGCGCCCTACGGCATCAAAACGGAGGGGAACAGAGGGGGAGTCGGTGTCAAAACCCGCAGATTTCGGGGGGTCCCGAACTGTGCGTCTAAGGATCGATGGTAACAGGAGACAGGGGACACGATGTTTACCCTAATTGGGACCCTCTTGATGGAGGTAATACCCTACTTCCTGTTTGATTGACTTTGATGAGTATAGGGGTTACAAGAGTTGATCTACCTCGAGATCGTATGTTGTGGTCTAAACCCTACAGGTATGATGAGTAATGTCATAATAATCTACCGACTAGCCTGGCCTCGGCTTATATAATGTACCAGAGTCGTAGGATAACAAGAGTCCTAGTCGAATACGCCGGTGGAGAGGAGTCCTTGTCTTGATCACCAAGTCTTGTGGAATCTTCCTCGTGTATACATCGGCTGTCCGAACTGGCCCATGAGCATACGGCCATGGGGGTCCTCGGCCCAATCCAACTGATTGGGAGACGACGTGGTGAGTACCCCCTAGTCCAGGACACCGTCAGTAGCCCCCTGAACCGGTCTTCAAGTTGGGGACGCTCCTCGATTCTTCCGAACTGTTCTTCATCTTCGGTCGTCGGTCTTGAAAACTGGTTCAACAAATCTTCCCATCTTCGATCTTGAGGATCGCCGAAGTAAATCCGAAGAGTTTACACGTCGGGTATCCGAGGAGCCCCTTTAAGTTCTCGGCCTTTATCAATGCCTTGTTATTTTTATGCCACACCTCGGGTTTGAAGTTGTTCCCGGACGGCAGCGTCTCTTGTGTCCGAGATCCAACGCCGGACTGCATTCGAGCTATCTTTTGCAGCCGAGCACCAACTACGGACCGCTTCCGAGCTCCAACGCCGGAATGTATTCGAGCTCCAACGTCGGACTATGTCCAAGCTCCAACGCCGGACTGTATCTGAGCTCCAACGTCGGACTATATCCGAGGTGTCATAAATCACCTTGGTTCAAAAAAGTTGAAGGAGTTTAGCCGAGCTTAATGCCGGAAATGCCCTCTGTGGAGACAGCCACTAGCGCCCGAGCTTTATGCCGGACTTCTTCCGAGGTGGTGCGCCACCCCGACCGTGGGCCAATTTTTTGTCAATATTTTTTATTGGTGCAATTTATTCTCTGCCGAGATATATAGCCAGTAGCCCTCAAGGTGTGTATTGGTCTAAAACCTGAGATGCACCTGAAGGATGAGATAAGACCGCTGATCCTAGTAGCCCCTGAGACTCAGGTTGATTCACAAAATCGGCCTGAGGATCAACTCCTAACTTGGCAGATACTTCTGGACAGAAAAGGCGGTGTGCAAATTCCTCGAGACTCAGGTTGGGTGCGGCCGACCAACGTGAGGATCACAATCTCCTCGAAAGCTATATTGCACTTTAAAATTTCTCCATTGGATTGTCAATGCAGTAGTCCCCGAGACACTGGTCAGGTGGCAACACCAGATAAGGGGATCGATATGCCCCTTTCAATATTAGTGAATGCTAAGCCCAAAGCCCAGTAGACCCCGAGCCTTAATGTGGGCACGGGTGGCCGAGTTAAGGATCGATATCCAGAGTAAAACCACAAATTATGTGTAATGATTCTACGTATCCAAGTACTTTACATCATTAATGCTCGGATCCGCATTGTACAAAACTTTGTTGACCAACCATCGGCTTCAACCTCCTCAGCCGGAAGCCGGGGAGTGTTTGTCCTACTTTATAAAGACGTTATAAGGGCAAAGATTTATGGAAAACAAGGCAATCCGGCCATACGGTTTTATAAACAAAGGTACACGGAGAGATATGTTATATTACTTAATGTAAGAAACATCTTCCAAGGAAAATAGTCCCGCTATCGGTTCCTTTCTTTCGGTCATCATTCTTATCATGATCATTAATACTCACCTCCGATCAATATGGGAGGAAAATATTGAGGATTTAGTTCGGGGAAAGTTCCCAAACTCTATGGTACTAATGAACCATAATTTTCACTTCCGTCGTTGCCGACCAATGTGATCCTTTAAGATTGCTAGCTTTCGGCTTCACCCAGTCCGCGGTACTAACTCGGATGACCCGGTAGTAACAATCACAGAGGTGCTCCCTTTACCGTCTAGCTGAACAATCAAGAACGTAGGGGTAAGCACAGGAGCCAGGCAACCCAGCTTGGCCAAAATCTTAAGTCAAATTGATGCATATTCATGGCTTTATAATGATGATTACGGAAGGCAGCAGTTTGTATATTGAATACAAAGGCTGATGATATATGTTTATTTTGACTCTAATGCGACCGTTTATCATTTGAAAGTGGCCCATCATCGGCTTCCACTCCTTTGTAGATGCTACGCAGTGTGTTTCCGCCATAACAAAACAACCCTTAGCCGACGTCTCGGTGCCCTGAGGCGGTTATGTTAGCGGAAACAAGGCAATCAGATATGCGGGCTTTATAACTTTCACTTAGTCATAGGAGCTTAAAGTTGGGAGGCCAGTTACTAGCCCCCAGTTAGTGTTCGGCGACAGCCGAGGTCAAGCCGTAAACACTTTGGCTAATGTTATGAACAGCCTGTCATTTAACACAGTCATCGGATCGCTGACCAGTTTACGCTTATTGTGACAGTTAGTTTTCGGCTTTCTCCACTGAGGTGCTTAACCATGCGAGCTAGAAGCACAACCGCAGTGGTTCTCCCTTTGCACACCTAGCCGAATAAAGCGGGACGTAGGAGGCAAGCGCAGGAGACGGGCAACCCAACTACTGACCGAAGACACAATTCGAAACCGATGCATATTTAGCAATATGCGAGAATGTTTTTGCCGAATCTCTAAAGGTGTCCGGCGTTGCACTGCGATACTTATGCTGGAAACACACAAATAGTTTAAAAGTACCATAATCTTGGAAAACCAAAAAACGTCAGTAAAAACTTGAGGTCCGAACAAGATCAACTGTTCGGTGCAATCCGAAAATTGGAAAAAAGAAAAATTGTGCTTCTACCGTGCTTTAACATGACACATCAGATCTCAACACTTCAAGCGGGCTAGCCTACGGCTTCAAGCTCCTTATCCCAAAGGCGGAGTACTTCTTCGAGGCCAGTTTAGCGAACTAAACTCGAGCGGATTTTTAGAGAGAAGACGGGCTAACTGGCTATTGACCATACACTCGAGTCAAAAAAAGGAGCGGTAGAAAAAGACTGGGCAACGGCCAAGAAGAAAACACATTTACTATTAAACAGCTCATATAAATTTTAAGAGCCCCCAAGTGACTTGGTAAAAGAATTTTATGTATAATGATTGTATATACCGAAGTACTTATATATACACTACAAAAAAATACACTTCCGTGATGATACATGTTTGTCACAGTAGGTCGCGTTTTCTGTCATGCGTGTACATCCATGACGATTTTATGACAGAATCAAGATAGTCATACCTGTGCTGTCGTAGAAGTGTTCCATGACATTACCAAAATTATCATCACGGAAGTGTCCACTTCCATGACGATAAATCGCGCGTCACAGAAGTGCTTTCGTCAAGGGTGACCAACACGTGGCATCCACCGTAACAGAACGCCGTTAAGCCATCGGGTTAGGTTTTGGATCTGATAACCCGTTAACAGCCCCGACCAATGGCGATTTTCCACGTGTAAAATCATCATTGGCTGGAGGAGACACGTGTCAGGTCCGCGTTGGCACAGGTGTCACTCATCCAATGGGTGAGACGCGCCTATGATATGTTGACATGTGGAACGGCCCATCAAGTTTAAATGGGCCGGCCCAACTGAAGGCCCACAAGATATTGCAGACCATAATGGGCCGGCCCAGCTAAAGGCCCACGAGATTTTGCGGACCATAATGGGTCGGCCCAGCTAAAGGCCCACAAGATTTTGCAGGCCATAATGGGCCGACCCAGGAAAAGGCCCAATAGATTTTTGTGTGCCATAATGGGCCGGCCCAAGTGAGGGAGTCCTGGATTAGGGGGTGTTCTGGTAGCCGGACTATACCTTCAGCCGGACTCCTGGACTATGAAGATACAAGATTGAAGACTTCGTCCCATGTCCGGATGGGACTTTCCTTGGCATGGAAGGCAAGCTTGGCGATGCGGATATTCAAGATCTTCTACCATTGTAACTGACTTTATGTAACCCTAACCCTATCCGGTGTCTATATAAACCGAAGGGTTGTAGTCCATAGGCAATCAACTCCATACACAACAATCATACCATAGGCGAGCTTCTAGGGTTTAGCCTCCTTGATCTCGTGGTAGATCTACTTTTGTACTACCCATATCATTAATATTAATCAAGCAGGACGTAGGGTTTTACCTCCATCAAGAGGGCCCGAACCTGGGTAAAACATCGTGTTCCCTGCCTCCTGTTACCATCTGGCCTAGACGCACAGTTCGGGACCCCCTACCCGAGATCCGCCGGTTTTGACACCGACATTGGTGCTTTCATTGAGAGTTCCTCTGTGTCGTCGCCTTTAGGCCCGATGGCTCCTTTGATCATCAACAATGATGCAGTCCAGGGTGAGACTTTGCTCCCCGGACAGATCTTCGTCTTCGGCGGCTTCGCTCTGTGGGCCAATTCGCTCGGCCACCTGGAGCAGATCGAAAGCTACGCCCCTGGCCATCAGGTCAGGTTTGGAAGCCTAAACTACACGGCTGACATCCACGGGGACTTGATCTTCGACGGATTCGAGCCACAGCCAAGCGCGCCGCACGGTCTCGATGGGCATGATATAGCTCTGCCGCCGAACAGCGCCTTGGAGGCCGCATACGCATCGATTTTGACCATTGATTCGGAGCCTACTGCGCCGATCGAGGATCAGCGGTTGGATGCTGCCTCAGGGGCTGCGATCTCAGAGGCGATCGAGGCGAACTCCAGCCCCGCACTCCGCATGGCCCGTGACTCCGAGGAGCCGGATTCCTCTCCGAACTCCGAGCCCCCCGCGCCCCTACCGATCGAATCCGATTGGGCGCCAATAATGGAGTTCACCGCCGCGGACATCTTTCAGCACTCGCCCTTCGGCGACATCCTGAATTCTCTAAAGTCTCTCTCTTTATCAGGAGAGCCCTGGCCGGACTACGGTCAGCAAGGTTGGGATACAGACGATGAAGAGATTCAAAACCCACCCACCACCCACTTCATAGCCACTGTCGGCGACTTAACCGACATGCTTGACTTCGACTCCGAAGACATCGACGGCATGGACGACGATGCAGGAGACGAACAAGAACCAGCACCTATAGGGCGTTGGAAGGCCACCTCGTCATATGACATATATATGGTGGATACTCCAAAAGATGGAGATGGCGATGGAACAGTGGGGGATGACGCCCCCAAGAAACAGCCAAAACGCCGGCGTCAGCGGCGCCGCTCTAAATCCCGCCAAAGCAAAAACGGTGATTCCGGCACGGGAGATAATACTACCCCGGATAGCGCCGAAGAACACCCACCTCAGCAAGATTCGGCACAGGAAGATGGAGAAGCCAGCCCTCATGAGAGAGCGGCAGACCGAGAGGTCGAGGATGATAACTATACGCCTCCCTCCGAAGACAAGGCAAGCCTCGATGATGACAAATTCGTCATACCATCAGACCCTGCCGAACAAGAGCGTTTTAAACGCAGGCTTTTAGCCACGGAAAGCAGCCTCAAGAAAAAGTAGCAACAGCTTAGAGCAACCCAAGATTTGCTAGCTGACAGATGGACTGAAGTCCTTGCGGCCGAAGAGTATGAACTCGAACGCCCCTCCGAGAGTTACCCGAAGCACAGGCCGCTACCCCGATCAGAGGAGGAAGCACCAACATCACCAGCGCATGACATGGCAGACCGGCCACCTCGCGGCCGCGACAGAGAGGCCTCTCGGCCCTCCACCCAATCCATGCCCCGATGCCACTCAACTAAGGCACGGGATAATGCGCCCGACCTGCGAGACATACTGGAGAATAAGGCAAGACAAACAAGATCGATCTATGGATCACGCAGGCGCCCTACGGCATGTGAAAATGATCTTCACTCCGGATACAACAAATCCGGCCGGGCCGAACACAACAGACATAGCTCTTCCGAGCTGCGTCGTGATATAGCCCAGTACAGAGGCACCGCACACCCGCTATGCTTCACGAATGAAGTAATGGATCATAAAATCCCAGAGGGTTTCAAACCCGTAAACATCGAATCATACGATGGCACAACAGATCCGGCGGTATGGATCGAGGATTATCTCCTTCACATCCACATGGCACGCGGCAATGATCTACACACCATCAAACACCTCCCGCTCAAAGTTAAAGGACCGGCCCGGCATTGGCTTAACAGCTTGCCAGCAGACTCGATCGGTTCTTGGGAGAACCTGGAAGCCGTATTCCTCGACAACTTCCAGGGCACTTACGTGCGACCGCCGGATGCCGACGACTTAAGCCACATAATTCAGCAGCCAGAGGAATCGGCCAGACAATTCTGGACATGGTTCCTAACAAAGAAAAACCAGATAGTCGACTTTCCGGACTCAGAGGCCCTAGCAGCCTTCAAGCATAACATCTGCGACGAGTGGCTTGCCCGGCACTTGGGACAGGAAAAGCTGAAATCCATGGCAGCCCTCACAACACTCATGACTCGCTTTTGCGCGGGAGAAGACAGCTGGCTAGCTCGCAGTAACAACTTATCGAAGAACCCTGGTAATTCGGATACCAAGGACAAAAGTGGCAGGACACGTTGGAATAAGCAAAAACGCCGCGTTAACAGCGACAGCAATGAAGACACGGCAGTCAATGCCGGATTCAAAGGCTATAAATCCGGTCAGCGGAAAAAGCCATTCAAAAATAATACTCAGGGCCCGTCCAGTTTGGACCGAATACTCGATTGCTTGTGCCAGATACATGGCACCCCCGAAAGGCCAGCCAATCACACTAACAGGGATTGTTGGGTGTTCAAGCAGGCAGGCAAGTTAAGGGCCGAAAACAGAGACAAGGGGCTGCACAGCGACGACGAGGAGCCCAAGCCGCCGAACAACAATGGACAGAAGGGATTTCCCCCACAAGTGCGGATGGTGAACATGATATACGCAACCCACATTCCCAAGCGGGAGCGGAAGCGTGCACTACGGGACGTATACGCGATAGAGCCAGTCGCCCCAAAGTTCAACCCATGGTCCTCCTGCCTGATCACTTTTGATCGAAGGGACCATCCCACTAGCATCCGTCATGGCGGCTTCGCCGCATTGGTTCTCGACCCAATCATCGACGGATTTCATCTCATAAGAGTCCTCATGGACGGTGGCAGCAGCCTGAACCTGCTTTATCAGGATACAGTGCGGAAAATGGGCATAGATCCCTCAAGGATTAAGCCCACAAGAACGACCTTTAAAGGCGTTATACCAGGTGTAGAAGCCAACTGTATAGGCTTAGTAACACTTGACGTGGTCTTCGGATCCCCGAACAATTTCTGAAGCGAAGAGTTAATCTTCGATATAGTCCCGTTTCGAAGTGGCTATCACTCCCTGCTCGGACGAACCGCATTCGCAAAGTTCAATGCGGTTCCGCACTACGCATATCTCAAGCTCAAGATGCCAGGCCCTCGAGGAGTAATTATGGTCAACGGAAACACCGAATGCTCCCTCCGTACGGAGGAGCATACGGCGGCTCTCGCAGCGGAGGTACAAAGTAGCCTTCTCAGGCAATTCTCCAGTCCGGCCGTTAAAAAGTCAGACGCTGCCAAGCGTGCCCGGAGTAACCCACAGTAGGACCGCCTGGCACACTCTGAGCAAGCGTAGCAATGCGGCCCCAACCCCAGCTTTTGCGACATAGAGAAAACAGTACCTCGCGTACATAACTACGCCCTTGAAATACCATGGGCACAGGGGAAGGGGCACAATAACGGCACGCCCAAAATACGGCTTAAAACGTACTAGGGGCTGCCGGATTCTTTTTTTAATTTAATTTTTTCTTACTTTCAGGACTCCATACTTCGGACGACCTATTCGGCAATTCGACTGCCGCACAAACGATGCAAGATCCAGGGAGGCAGACAAGCCATGCCGCATTATGGAACTCCCAGGTGGTCTCTGTTACGAGCGGTATACCTGTTTTAAATACAATTCCGCGGCCTGCCCCTGGTCAGGACATACTGAATAGTCCAATATCTTTTGCTTACCGCACTATTTGTATCGTTCGGCTTTGATAAATAGCCTCTATATAAACAATGCATAGCTTTTGTCTATTTTCTGCATTACTGTCTTTTATATATGTTCATTAATGACATGTTGCACCCGTACACTGTGGTACGGCAAGTACGCCAGGGGCTTCAGTACCCTTTAATATGGTGTGAGAAGTCCGTACACTTTCACAAGTGCGGCACCCCGAACTTATAGCACTATATGCATCGGCTCCGAATCATGATTTGGGTCAATAGTTGGGTTTGCCCGGCTCCTATGTTTTGGTGCCTTACGTTCCGGTATATCGGCTAAGGTAGCACTAGGAGAACCACTGCGATTGTGCCCCGGTTGAGCTGGGTTAAGCACCTCAGTGGAGAAAGCTAAAACTGACTGTCATGATGAGGCGAGAGACCGATCGCTGTTCAAGAGGTTTTCCGAGTCCCTAAAGACTTATGCCGCTTCGAGCGAGGAGCCGGATTTGTCCGGCCAAGGCGTGGATAGCGCCCCGAACTCGGTCTTCCGAACTAGGGGCTTCGCCGAAATTTAAAATTATAAAGTTTTATGGCTAAGTGAGAGTGTTCAAGCATTATAGTCCGATTGCCTGGTTCGTTGTGCTGAGCGCCTCCCTCGAAGGACCCAACTATGGGAAAAAGAGCACTCAGGTTTATCCCAAACACCCCAGCACTAGTGGCATGGGGGCAGAAGCCGACGACTGGCCATCTCTCAATTTTTTGATAAACGGCCGCACAGAAAATAATATTTTAAATTCAACAAGCATTGTTATGCGCCTATGAACAAGTTTTCAGCGCACAGGATAAAAACGAGCGAGTTTATTCAAAAAGTACGTCCTTGGTACATTCATCCGCCACAAGGCGGGCCCCCGCAAGAACATCCTTGTAATAGTTCTCGGGCTTGCGATGCTCCTTCCCCGGCGGCGGCCCGTCCTTCACAAGCTTCTCACCGTCCAGCTTACCCAGTGCACCTTTGCACGGGCAAGGGCCCGACGGGCACCTTCGATGCAGACGGAGCGCTTGTTGACCTCGAGCCTTGGACAAGCCTCCACCAGCCGCCGCACCAGCCCAAAGTAGCTCCCAGGCAAGGCCTCTCCGGGCCACAGCCGAACTATGAAGCCCTTCATGGCCTGTTCGGCCGCCTTGTGGAGCTCGACCAGCTGTTTCAGCTGGTCGCTCAAGGGCACAGGGTGTCCGGCCTTAGCATACTGAGACCAGAACACCTTCTCCGTCGAGCTGCCCTCTTCAGCTCGGTAGAATGCGGCGGCGTCGGATACGCTGCGGGGAAGATCTGCGAATGCCCCTGGAGAACTCCGGATTCGGGTAAGTAACAAGTAGTTTACTTTTATATTTCTGCTTTGCATAAAATATGCCTTACCCGCTGCTATCTTCTTAATCTCCTCCAACTCTTGGAGGGCCTTTTGGGCTTCGGCCTTGGCAGACTTGGCAGTCTCAAGGGCCATCGCGAGCTCGGACGCTTGTGTCTTTGACTCAAACTCCAAACTCTCATGTTTTTTCATGAGAGCATGAAGCTCTTGCTGCACCTCGCCGACCTGAGCCCCAAGTTTCTCTCGCTCGGTACACTCCGCGGCCGTTTTCCTTTCGGCCTCGGACAGCGCCTGCTTGAGGGTCGCCACCTCAGTCGTGGCCCCTATAATAAGCAGTGCAATCCTATTATTTTTTGCAATCACGCCTCTCTATAGTCACTTTTTCTGTAAGGTATTTCCTACCTTCTTTTTCCTCAAGCTGCCGCTTGGCAAGGCCGAGCTCTTGCTTGGTCTGCTTGAGGTCCTGTTTCAGGATACCCACCTCCGCAGTCAGTGCGGCGGTGGATAGCAGCGAAGCCTGCACACGCATATTGACTCTTTATTGTTAGACTCTTGCAAAATTTACTAGATCCTCTATTCGGCTTTTCTTTCCGAACGCCAAACAAAGCATCAGGGGCTACTGTCTATGCGGTACTATTTTTATATATTTTTACTTACCTCGAAGCCTGTTAGAAGGCTAGCGCATGCTTCAGTCAGTCCGCTCTTGGCGGACTGAGCCTTCTGGATCACCGTACTCATAATAGTACGGTGCTCCTCGTCGATGGAGGCGCCGTCAAGCACCTCCAGCAGATTGTCCGGCACCTCCGGTTGGACGGAGGCCGCCGGCTCAGAAGACTTGCTCTTCTTGGAAGGAGTTCGCCTACCGCGGTCCGGAACTGTTGAAGATTCCGGCGCGGTGTCCGGCACAAAGCCGGACTTGGAGCCCTGGGGGGGTCTTGTCCCCTTTACTCTTGGGGTCCGAGAGGTCGCCCTGCGGCTCCTCCAGGACCACCTCCTCCTGCCCCAGAGCTCGTTGCGATGCCACTTCGGTGTCGTTCGTAGTGCGGGGGGAGACAGCGGGCGGAACAGAGTTCACGTCCGATGAATCCAGGGAGCCGCTCGATGACTCGTTGAGTTCGGCTCGGGGCGGGCTGCATAATTATGTTCGACATTAGGGAAAGCTGTGCGACAAAGGAACGTTATGAGTTACTCTGATATCCGAATACTTACGATTTCGCCGGACGCTTGGCCCTATCTGGCCACTCCTCTTCATCCTCTTCGGCGTCGGGGGAGTAGTTCGGCAGAGGGGCCTTGGGGTGGGGAGGAGCTGCCCCTTCTCGGGAAGCCGGTGCGCGATGTCTTTGGACAAGTATCCGGCCTTCCTAAGCTTTTTGACGTCGCCCTCCGTGACGGAGGAGACCTTCCACTTGCCTCCCGCTCCGGACATCGCTGGAGAAGGTCGAGGTGGGAAGTGCGGGCTGGGGCGCTGGAGCTCGAGTGCGCGGGAGATGGGTAGGCAAAGGAGGAAGAAGGCGTAGGTAAAAAGGGGGGATCCTTATACCCTTATATGGGCGGATGCGGTTATGCGTCCCCACCTGCCTAATAAAACTCGCTTGCCTCCCAAGCGCCGTGGTAAATGGCGCGGTTGGGTTACCCACGTCTGTATTGATGAGAATCCCGTAAAGGGGGTACACGATCTCTGCTTTGACAAGACATGCCAAGGAAACCGCCTCGCAAAATATGCTGGGGTGGAAAAGTGAAAATGATTCAAGTAAAGGACTTGGCCGTAGTGTGATGACGCACTGCGGAATACGGCAGAAGATTTGATTTGTGTTAATATTATTCTCTCTATGGCAATATGTGGAAACTCATTTTGCAGAGCCGAACACTACTCTTGGTGTTTACAATCTTCTATGAAGGACTTGGAGGAGGAACCCGCCTTGCAATGCCGAAGACAATTTGTGCGCCGAACTCGTCGTCATTGAAGCCTGGTTCAGGGGCTACCGAGGGAGTCCTGGATTAGGGGGTGTTCGGGTAGCCGGACTATACCTTCAGCCGGACTCCTGGACTATGAAGATACAAGATTGAAGACTTTGTCCCGTGTCCGGATGGGACTTTCCTTGGCATGGAAGGCAAGCTTGGCGATGCGGATATTCAAGATATCCTACCATTGTAACCGACTTTATGTAACCCTAACCCTATCCGGTGTCTATATAAACCGGAGGGTTGTAGTCCGTAGGCAATCAACTCCATACACAACAATCATACCATAGGCTAGCTTCTAGGGTTTAGCCTCCTTGATCTCGTGGTAGATCTACTCTTGTACTACCCATATCATTAATATTAATCAAGCAGGACGTAGGGTTTTACCTCCATCAAGAGGGCCCGAACCTGGGTAAAACATCATGTTCCCTGCCTCCTGTTACCATCCGGCCTAGACGCACAGTTCGGGACCCCTACCTGAGATCCGCCGGTTTTGACACCGACACCAGGTAAAGGCCCACAAGATTCTTGCGGATCATAATGGGCCGTCCCAGCTAAAGGCCCACGAGATTTCATCGACATTAATGGGCCGGCCCAGCTGTAGGCCCACAAGATTTTGAGGACCCTAGTAGGCCGACCCATTAACTGGCTGCCATGTTTTGGGCCAAATGTCGGCCCATATTTGATCCGGTCCATTAATGGCCTGCCGCGCTCCGGGCCTAATAGTGGCCCATATGAGATTTGGCCCATTAAAAGCCTACCACGTTCTGGGCCAAATTACGGCCCATATCAGGTCCAGCCCTTTAAGAGGCTTTGGGCTCACTTATGGCCCATATCAGATTCGGCCCGTCAACTGGACACTATGCTTTTGGGCCCACTTGCTAAAGGCCCACTTAGTAATTCGGCCTGATATTAGTTTTGTCCTGTTAAGGGCCCATTTAACATTTCGGCCCTATATTAATTTCGGCCTGTTAAAAGCCTGTCATATAGTTGGGCCTAACTACGGCCCGGTTTGCATCCGGCCTGCTCGCAGCCGATATCTGATTGGGCCAAACAAGGACCGAGACAATTTTGGCATGTTAAAAGCCTGTGATTTGATTCGCACAATCATGGGTCGGGGTTCATTTCGGGTTGCTGCCGGCCCGTGAGCTGCTCGGCACATTTCAGGCCCAACCTACATCGTGATTGCATGACGGCCTGATTATGTACCGTAATTTTACGGTTTGGCCGGTTTACTGCGAAGACAGGATATATATAATGTAAAATAACTACAACACCGTGAGTAAGAAAAAACCTAGACTATACAATAAAGAAATTACGGCATATTACATCCACTAGGCATCAAAGTTCGCCACGATGATAATAAAGCACAAGCAGACAGTAGATTACATACACTGGGCATCAAAGATCGCCACCAGTGCAAATAAACATGCCGACAAAATAATATACAAAACCGACAGCACTTCAATAGAGTTCAAGAAAGGTTAGCCCAGCTGGGGAGCTGCAACGCAAGCAGCTGAGCAAGATGATGAGACTGCGCTTGTTCAACACTTATATCTTCCTCACTCTGAAAGATAAACAAGCAGACAGATGACATATTTTGCACATAAAAGTATCAGTGCTGACAATTCATCACATTTCTTACTGACGAATAAAGTGACACAGTTTAAAATTGCTGTAACACAATATGGTATTGTTCAGGTCAAGACATGGCAGGAAATGACATTGTGAAGGAGTTGGCAGCTTCACGACACCACTGGATTACAGATCAAGAACTCATAAGTATCAATGGCTAGTGTGCTGTCAATTTATACCATTTCATATTGGCAAATAAAGAGACGGTTTAAATAATAGTAGAATGATATGACATTGTTCATTGTTAAGACATTGCAGAATATGACATTGTGTTGTAGTGGGTAGGTTCACCACACCACTGGATTACGGATGAAGAACAGAAGCATACATGCAGTGCAAAACAAGATCACTTGCTATGTATAGTTTAATTTACATGGTATGAAGAAGGAACTTGGTTGTACAAATGAAAACTTAAATTGAGTAAGGACATACTTTTGTTTATGAACTAAATAATAAACTTTAAACAAGCAATTTGGTGCAAACACCAAAAGTAAACAGCTATTGCAGTCATGCCTAACCAAATATATACAACAAAGTTTGAAGGCTTGAGATGGACAAACTTACATTATTGGTGAAGACATGCTCTATAAAGGCCTTGTCCATGCTGATGGGGGGGGCAACTCAAGAAGTTTACCACAGAATCTTCTTCAAAAGCAATGCCTTTATTCTACATTTTGTTAAGAGTAAATATAGATGCGATAATATACGAAAAAATGGAGAATATTTAAGATAAGATGAAGAGTGATGCTACATAACCAAGTAGCTATAAATGAAAGTGCAGTGATATAGGCAAAAGGTACAGCCAAGAGCAATGCATAGCTAAACTTCTTCAGTACCAACCTTATGGTAAGAGTAAATATAGATATGATGTATAGAAAATGGAGGGCAAAGGAAAATAAGTTGTTGAGTGATGGTACATGAACAACTACCTGTCATTATAAGTACACTGATAAAGGACAACATGTACTTACAAGAACAATGCAGAGCTAAAAAAACATTGGCATTGGATATATATTCTATACTAATGTAACCATTCATACAGATCAGATAATTTGGAGCGAACAATTGATAAGCAAGCTATCATGCATACTACTGTCACATAATGAACCAAGTATGTATGCAAGTACAGTGATACAGGACAACAGGTACTAACAAGAGCAAAGCAGCGGGCAGCATATTTGCGATATCCTGTCATTCTTGTCAAACCGGAATTCTTCTTTGAGCAGATTTCCTGCAAAAAAGATCCGTAAGGCACATGCGGAAAAGTAGAAGTTCAAATTGTCATGTGATTTCATAGACAGTACCTCATCCTGGGAACGAGACCTGTGCATAACAAGGTTTTTCCATTCAATGTCTTCTAAATTTAGCACAGGAGACTTCACCGAAAATTCGTTTATAGACTTGCCATCAAAGTGTGATTTCCTCAGGTAACACCGATACTGCTGCAATGCTTCCTTGAAAAGAACAAGCAACCTTTGCTCGTCATGACTATCCAGATTGACCCTCGCCTAGTTACAATAATGTAATGTAAATCATTGATGTGTTCAATCAGCAAAAAACAGGAAAATAATAACCATGAATAATAGCACTTACACGTAAGTTGGACAGGAAGATGTGAAAATGGTGTTTGTCTTCACAATAATCTTCCCATGATGGGAATATATGCACGTAGTCCCTAACAACATTGAAAGCATTGTCTTTTAAACTGGGAATAAATGGAATGGGGTTCCAATCTGCAGGAATTGGCCGTCTCTGCAGTTGGGATAGGTCTTCGGCCGGTGGACTTGCTGTACTTTTTGCTGGAGTGGGATTTTTCTGTGGTATAGCTGGTGCTATGGCAAATGAAATCGGTATACCTTTTGCTGGAGTGCAGGTCCTGTGTGGTGGGGCTAGTGGTGTGGCCAGTGAAGTATGGGTATAGTCTGTTGGAGTCAGTCCTACATTTTGTGTCACTCGTTGTACAGCCAATATAAGTGGGTGCTGTCTTATTTCTCCGGCACCACCACATTTTTCAAGGACTTTGCTGGTGCTCCTTCAGGTTCGGCAATCACCCTCTTCCTTTTTGATGTCTGATGCACAAGAACATCATTTGAGTGGAAAAACATGGTATGATGACAGATGGAATATGTATTGATAATGGATGGGCATGGCATCTTGACATATATGATGAGTAAACTAAGCAGATGGCGGTGCAACAAAGTAGAAGAAATGCAAGACAACATATGCAAGATACCCGCAATCAATAAAACATTGCCAAATTAGAACAGGCACCTTGATGGGTGAACAGGACATGCCATCTTCCTTTGACTCCTCGAGGTTAGAATAGTCATTAGGATCATATTCTGAACAAGAATCAACAGGTGGGGAGCGTATGAGTTTCATTGCATCCAGAATGGCGCTCAATGCCTTGGTGCCAATTTTGTAAGTCATTGCAGTGTTTAGCTTCAAGAGTGGACTGCTGCTAGTGCGACACAAAGCAGCTACACAGATCATAGTGTAGATATAATGGGAAAACCTTAAGCATCAGAGTAAAATCAGCAAAGTGGAACTTGCTGGAATATATGTGCTAGTATTGCCAGTACAGCTAGAAAGGCTTCGGAAACCAGCTCTCTTCAAGTGAAGGTGCGGTACTGTTAATATCAGTGTAACTCTCAAAGGTGACACAGCTCCCCGCATTTCCTTGCTATTCTTGTAGGATTCAAGTGGGCAGGCCACTACAAATCCTATTCCTATGTTTACTAGATCCTACGAATCAAAGAGGCTCAAAGTGTCCATCACAACCGACTGTATAGACCTCTACACTGCAAATGTCCCTGCTCATCTTCAGTACAAGGAACATATTGTACTACTATCATACTCCCTTCGTTCCAAAATATAAGTCTTGGTAGAGATTTCCACTATGGATCATGTACAGATGTATCCAGATACATTTTAGAGTGTAGATTCACTCATTTTGCTCCATATGTAGTCCATGGTGGAATCTATACAAAGACTTGTATTTAGGAACGGAGAGAGTACATATTAAAGAAGAACGGAAGAGGAACATGGTAAAGAAGAGCAAGCAGATTTTGGATAATAAAATGTTGGTTGCGCGGTGCCCACACATGATGAACCAGAGCGCATTAAGAATGCAACTCCCAGCTGTCTCTCGACCATTTCAGGCGGTTGGATGAAGATCCTACGTCTCCTAACCCTTCTTCTTCCTCGTCTCTGATTCTTCCCATATAGAACACCGCACGGGCCGCCGGCCGGACCACCGCCTGTGTTCCTCCGCCACCCCCACCCCCCACCACCGCCCCAACCCCCACCCACATCGAGTTTTCTTTGTTCGGCGAGGCCCCACAACCACCCGAGCCCCTTCGATCACACCGGCGAACTCCGGCGAGCTCTGAAAAATCAACTGACCCAATTTTAAAATTTAGTCTACTGTGATTTAACTAGTGTGGAATATAAAAGGGGAAAACCATAAGCATTGGGAGTATAGTGTTGAGCGTGCCATGGTGGATCTGAAGGTGCAAACCAGACAAAGGCAACTTCGCAACCAAGACAAGAAACTAGAGTAAAGTAGTGGCGATCTATTTTCTTGCTGCGATAAATAAGTTGAGTAGATATGAAAGAGTACCGCCTCTGGTGCGACGCCGTGTACGCATCTGCTGAGAATTTGACGGTGCTGCGGTACCGATGGCTGTCAGCGGTGTGGAAGCAGATCTAGGAGGGTAGACGGTGGCGGTGGGGCGCGGAGGACGAGACGGTCGTAGGAGCGGCGCCGGCAAGGTGGACGACGGCGGGGATGAAGCGAGAGGACGGGATGCAAGGATCCCGGTCCGAAGCCGTGGATGAGAGAGGTTGATCTCTTGTAATGGACGGCGGCGTCGGGGTATCAGCTTTGGCATGGTGGAGGACGGCGGTGGATGGGGTGGCGGACGGCGGCGGACGGAGGAGGGTGGGTGGAGAGGGTGTTTTGGCGCCCACGGAGTACGAATGGGGAAAAGGGAGGTAGAGAGGAAGGGGGGACCATGTATTCAGGGCGCGCTTGTCTCAAATGCGAGGAAATTTACAAACTTAGCCCCCGTTTCAAATTTCTACTACATCACAACAACATTAGTCGGTTGGGGATAGGATGGTAATCTCGCATACACCGAATATTTGCCGACGAGAGTTTGTTTTTGGCGCCCACCGTGTATGAATATGAATTGGGGAGGGAGTCAATTTCGGCCGAGGACACACTGTGTTTTGGCGCCCACTGTATATGAATCCGGATGAGAGGCGGTTACATCACGTTTGGGTGAAATTACAAACTTACCCCTATCGAAACCTATAGAAATCCAGCAGATAGGCTTTGCATGGCAGAGATATGCAGTAGTGATTTCCATCTCGCAGATTTTGGTTTCGGGCGTTTACTGCGACTTTCCCCGCTGCATTCAAATTTTGCAGAGTGCACGTTTACCGTGCCAACTCAATTCGAATCCCGTTTGTACTCTATTTTTTTCGGGCGGGATCCATTTTCAATTGGAATTACATTCTATATACATCACTTTTTTATATATACTTTCAAAAGCACAACAAAGAATTCTGCTCCTTTATATGTATAATATGATCTACAAATACAACGATCTCGAAATCTTAAGGTTGAATTCGAAAAAATTTAACCAAATTATGTTCTACTAAAATGTATGGATCAGTAATATCTACATATTAAATAATATAGATGTGCGTGAATTCATATGAGTATGCATGTTTGATAGATCAATTTTGGTTTGAGTATGGATTACATGTATCATCATCTCGAATTCAATTATTTGAATCCCTTTTTTGTTCACTCCTTTCACGCCCATCTCTCTCGCATGCATGCTCCTTCAGGAAGCTATCACTCTCTTTTCTCCAGCTCACCCGCACGCTCACTTCATGTTTCTCCTATCCTCGCAAACATGGTATCTTGACGTCTCCCTTGAGAAGTGTCACACTCTCCCTATCATTATACATTACACGGTTTTCATTTTCTCTCACATCTCTACTGTTCTATGGTATCACTCGGCACCTAAGCTTTCTTTTTCACCGCCACACACACAGTCTCCACTCATCTTTCACTTTGTCTTTCTCTCTATGGGATTCTCTCACACACCATATATGTCTCTACATATGACTCATACCACTAAAATTACTCTCTCTCTCTCTCTCCTGTAGACACAACATTTTTTGCAGTCTCCTTTTTGTCTCCATTCCAGACTGACATTATTCATTTGTTTACCGATCAGACAACCCCGACTACCATCTCCTCTCTCTCTCACACACACAGACACACACACAACTCCTGCTTCCACTCCCCTTCCCGACTACCGTCTCTCTCTCACACACGCAAAACTCTCGCTTTCGCACCCCGACTCGTATTTCTCTCACAAACATTTATCGACTAGCTAGCCTCTAGATAGGTTTATACACCCGCACACTCGTGCTTCCACCATCGCATACATCTCTCTCTCCCATTCCTTATATCTATGTAGGTTTTTCTTCCCTTCTTGAGACACGCCCTCTCGATCATGCACACACACACTATCTCCTCATTTTAAGCTGATACCTATCGCACACACACTCCTTGTGTCTTTGTCACACATGCACTCCGTCCTCCTCCACTCTCCCTCTCTCTCACACACACATGGGCTTTTTGCAACAACTAGCAAGATGCCCATGCGTTGCACGGAACATCAAGATGCATTTGTATGAGTAGTTTATCTTGTGGGGGAAAAGGATGAAAGAGGGAAGGCCTTATTTGAAAATGTGGAGAGGGGTGTGGGTATCTTTTTGCAAAATTGCCATAGTTTCCTTCCTATCCGTCAGATATAGATCGGACGGCCTATATTGCAGGATGGCAGGCACACGATCATCACCGACAATTCTTTTTATAAGAGTAGGGATAAAAAATAGAGTTGGTGATGATGGTGGGCCTGCCATCCTGCAATGTAGGTCGTCCGATTTATATCTGACGGATAGGAAGGAAAATATGGCAATTTACCTGCACTCTTCACCACATTTGCAAATAAGGCCTTCCCTCGTTCATCCTTTTCTCCCACAAGATCTTGATGTTCCATGCAACGCACGGGCATCTTGCTAGTAATTAGACATATACCACTTCTCGAATCTTGAAACCAACAACATTCCTCCCTTATCTCATCAAAACCACCAAAGGAATATATTTTGAGTGAAACATAACATATTTTTAGTGATATACGTATTTCAAAACTAGACTTCTTTTTCTATCAAATCGGTGAATATGTATTAATCTAATTTGATCGTGTGGCAATGCATTGGCACATTGCTAGTAGTTATTATAATTTTTTGGACACCAGACAAACGGTGGAGTACATATACAAAGAGAAGAGGCACACGCACGCAGTCGGCCTCTCGCTGTCTCGCACACATGAGTGTTACGTAAAGGCGACGTTAACAAATAAACCCTAAAACCCTAGGTGCACGATTGTTGCATTCGCGGGTACCGGGTACGTGGTGGAGCACCTTTCTAGGAATAGTCAGCTCGTGTGATAATTTGATAAGTAGGAGTTGATGGTCGGGACCACAGGTGAACGACTTGGAGCGCGGTGGCTCGCCAGTTGCCACAGATCGAGTAGCTACGTTTAAAATATCGTTTTTAGCGGGGTTAAGAGTTCCGATTTTCAATGGCGCGTTATAAGTAGTAAGTAGTTTTTAGAACGATTGGTATGGAGCGAAAATGGAATTCATAGTACTACGCACCTCCTTGGTGTATGGTTGTATGTTTTTTTTGCGATGGAGGTTGTATGGGTTTATGTTGCGAGATGTTGAACCTGGTAGTTCTAGGGCAAATACTATGGTTTAGATTTAGATGCTGGTTTTCAGTAATGAAAATCGGAAGGGGAAACCCTTCTTTGATTAAAAAAACTACTACCTCCATTCTGGTTTACTAGTCCCATCGTACTTTGGGTCAAAGTTTGTCCATGAATTTTACTTGTAAAATGTGAATGGAAAACGAGATTTTGTTATACCCAAACAAAAAAGGACTGGAGGGAGTGATTACTCTGACACGAACGCGACCTCTCATAGCGCAGGCATTGAACCAGCGCGCCGGCCAAGAGGGCCGCACTCGCTGTAGGCCCGGCTGAGCACGCCTCCTCGCTGCGTGCAACCAGCTTTAGACTGCCCCGCCTGCCTTCATTGAATCCGCGCGTGTGCCAGCAACACGTCCTTCCGCGAGCCAACAGGCATTTTAGAACACAAAAATTACTAAAATATAATTAATTTACGCATGGTCTTGACTTGTTGTGCTCGCACTGGTAGCAGGAACTAGTAGAGGATTTTCTTTATTTATAACTCTCCTCACATTTTTTTGGCTTTGAAGTGAATCATGGTTGTGGACATTATGTATGAATATGCAGATATCTGTGAACATGAGTTTGATGTGGAAGTTGAACTTGGAATGTCGGGCTTGCGCGTGAACTATACCATGTCCAATGCTTCGTCTGTTATTGTTTGGAAAGTAATTGCTATTATTACATGACCCGAAAAAACATTTTGTGCCACATCAGTAGATGGATGGACATCACAACAGGCATGCTGACTGGATAAACATTTGAACCTAGCTATTATGAAGGAAATTTTGTATTGACAACAGTTTTAGATAGCAGGAGACGCCTAGCCTGCTCTGCCTCTGCTAGCTTATTTCTGGCTTCTTCCATCTCTTCTTTGGCTTGGGTGAAGAGAGCATCTGATTGCTCTTTTCACTTCTTTAGGAACTCAGGTACATTCTCAAGGGCTGCTGCATGCTTTCTTTCAGCCTTTACTAATGTCACGAGGACACGAACAACTGACGACTCCACCTAGCTTGTGTGTAATCTAGCCTCATTTTGGAAATTTGCACCTTGTGTCTAATCCAACATCATTAGGGAACTGGCACCTTGTGTGTAATCCAGCCTCATTTTGGAAACATGATCTCAAGGTTAACCATACTTCTCTCCTCGCAGGAACTACATACTGACATGAAGTTACTTCTTTTTTAGATCAATACTCAGAGCAACCTAGATCCATTTAGTAGAAGCCAAATAAACAGAACTCGGAGAAGTGAATTCAAAAGGAAAAATAAAAATAAAAATAGACTACAAGGTGAGAACACCCACTTCCTACATCAAGCCAAAAACGAAAGCATTAGGACGATTAAGACTCTTCTTATTACACATCGAAGAACACCACGCTTAAGAGAAACAGAAACTACAACATATACACATCGAAGAACACGAGGCTACACGAAAGTAATTGAAAGGGTGTTACTTACCAAAGCTCGTTTTACAGGTTCGGTGCAGCTCCTCTTTAACTTGCCATGCTCCTTGAAGATGTCCCGAATATCACGTGTTTGGTCTTCATTGCTCCTCTGCATGTTCGCACTCGTGGTTTTAAAATCTCAACATGGCAAGAAAAATAAACAACTAGTAATAGTCGTGCATCTTATGGGCAACATTAAAGCACTCGTCTGCCACGTTAGAGCATCTCCAACAGAATTGCAACGCGCGGCGCTTTAAAAAAGCGTCTACAGTGCTAAGATCAAGAAGTAGATACTAGAGAGTAGAGGATAGTTCTCAGCATAGATAGATAAAAAAGATAATTCAACTACCCCTCTCCGGATTTTCAAATAAGGCCTTCCCTCGTTCATCCTTTTCTCCCACAAGATAAACTACTCATGCAAATGCATCTTGATGCGTGCAATGCATGGACATCTTGCTAGTTCTAAAAACCTTTCCATCATTTGCCACACTAAGAGAGAGCTGCGTCTTCACTCTTCTGGCCTGCTTACTGCTTCTATTGAACCCCCAGCCCTGGTTGTTGTTGCTGCTATTTTCAATGTACAATCAGTAGTATATTTCGTCTGTTGGTTGAATAAATGTGTTGTTAGAATGACAAACACAATGTTTTGGAAGTCGTTGCACGGTTTGATCCTTTAGTGCCCCGTACCGTACGTAGCGCATAGTATTTTTCGTACGGAACACATTTTCCACTTGTTGATAACATGCAACCCACTGATGAAGGCCCAATAGAGAAGCCCATAATTAACTGGAAGGGAGGCTCTCATATGAATCCGGCCCAGGTACATGCTCATGGTCCCCTAAACATAAATAAGTAAATCAATAAATAAATAAAGCTAAATGCTCATGCACCAGTTCTTTGGGAAAATAGGTAGCCCAGTATTTCTTTTTAAAGAATACCCAAGCTAGGCCCATTTGTTTTCTTCGAATTACTGGGCTGCAAATCTTTCAAGACGAGGAGGGATGCATTCTGGCCTGGCTTAAGAGTATGGTCAATGTCTGTTAAAAGTAATATCAAAAGGGGTTGAAAATTCCAAAAAAATTATAGCAAATGGGATATAAGTTTCTTTTTTTGTTTTTGTTCTTCACTGATATCTTATACGTATTTCATTGGATTTAATATGACATAGTACTAATTTATTTTTAAATTTGTTTTAGTATGGCTATTAATTTTTGGATTAAGAATATTTCGTTCCCCAGCAAAAATTTGCGAATTTTCAAAATTTCCCACATATTTAGTTAATTTTTTGACCCTAGTACTGACCAGAAAATGGCCAGCAATTCTAAAAATGGAAAACGGGCTGCAATAAATTCCATATGAATTAGAAAATGAATAAAAATTATAAAAATAATAGCAGATGGGCTGTACATGCCACAGATTTTGAGGCTGACTTGTTTACGCAAGGCTTTGTCAATGAACACACGATTCTAGCAGCAGTGACTGTTGGATGTCCATCCAACGGCCGACGTGCTTCTTCAATCTCTGATCTTCCTGCTCCAGCCGCCTAAACTAGCACCGGCGGGACTGCCTGCTCCCTCCTCTTGTGGCCCGCTGTGATGTCGCGCAGGCTTCCCCGGCCCACCCTACTCCCTCCACTGGCCTGGCCGCACGCAATCAACTGCCTCCTTATTACGCAAAAAAATGATGCCTCCCACTGACATCTGGGGTGCACCGGTTGGGAGGCTGACCTGTGGGCCTACTAAGTTGACGCGTACGCAGGGCTTGTCAACTTAGTCAACAAACGATTCTAGCAGCAGTAACCTTTGGATTTGAATCGAACGGTCCTGCTGCTTCTTCAATCGCTGCTCTTCTTGCACCAGCCGCCCAAACCAGCGCCGGGGAGAACGCCTGCTCCTGCCTCCAGTGGCCGGCTGTGTTGCCATTGAGGCCTCATCGCCCCTACTACTCCCACCGCTAGCCAGGCCCTGCGGCGACGGAAGCCTCACACCGCAGCCGAACCAGTGAACCCTCGTACTCCTCTCCGCGTGGGCATCCACTGCCACGTCTTCCCCGACTCCGCGGCGTCCCCTTCCTAGGCCTCGCTGTCGTCCACCGCCTTGGTTCTCTCGGCGCGGCGTGGTCAACGACACTCCATCGGAAGAGCCACAGCCACAACCCAGTTTTTTGTGATTTGCCACATAAGTCACTTTGTCAGGCCTGTTGGGCTGCAAATCTTTCAAGACGAGGAGAGCTTTCATTTGGCTGGCCGAGAAAATGGCCCATCAGTAATGAGAAATGGGTTGTACATTTTTAAAACACATCAAACCGGCAATTAGTTTCAAATATCTTTTTTTTATTTTGAGATTTTAAATTACATTAATTTTTATGCGTGGAGAATTTGTTGGATTTTATATTGATATACATTTATTTTTAAAATCAGTTTGAATGTGAGTCGAAATTTCGGGATTAAAAACAGTTCGGACCGCACCGAAATATGCAAAATTTTGTATAATTTTTTAACCGTGGCCACAATATGGGCTGTATTGCTAACAAAAAGAATATGGGCTCCAAAAAACCTTAAGAAAATGGGCTGTAAATTATTAGAAATAATGGCAGATGGGCTGTATGCTGTTTTCCACAGATTTGAGGCTTTCCTAAAAAAAGGTTAACGCACAAGCAGTGACTGTTGGATGTCCATCGAACGGCCGTCGTGCTTCTTCAATCTCTGCTCTTCCTTCTCCAGCCGCTCAAACAAGCGCCGGCGGGACTGCCAGCTCCCTCCTCCTCGCGGCCGGCTGTGCTACCGCGCAGGCCTCACCGCCCCGCCATACTCCCATCGATGGCCTAGCTATCCCTCTACTCACCCACACCTGCTGTTATTCTCCAGCGATGACAGACGAACCAGTAAACCCTCATACAGTCGTACTCCCCTCTGCGTGGGAAACAACTGCCGAGTCTTCCCTGCCTCCGTGTTGTTCCCTTCCTAGGCCTCGCCGTCGTCCACCGCCCTGGTGCTCTCGGCGCGGCCTGCTCAACGTGGTCAACGACCAACATGCATCTGAAGTGGACTGTACGTGGAGAGGCCAACAGCTGGGTCCACGGCCGCACGCAAGGAAATGCCTCCTTATTACGCGCAAAATAATGATTCCTCCACCTGACATCAGGGACCCACCGAAAGGGCCTTTGTATTTCACGAAAAAAACGTTACCGCCGCTGACAGCTCAGACCCACCAGATATATCTTCGCACGCAAGGAAGTGCCTCCTTATTACGCACAAAAAAAATGAATACTCCCCTGTTAGCTGGGACCCAGTATAGTGGCAGGCTGACTTGTGGGCCTACTAAGTTGACGGGGACGGAGGGCTCTGTCAACTTAGTCAATATGCACGATTCTAGCTCCAGTGACCGTACGATGTCCATCCAACGGCCGTAGTGCTTCTTCAACCTCTGGTCTTCTTGCTCCAGCCGCCCAAACCAGCGCCGGTCATGCCTCGTCATCCTGCCTCCCTTGGCCGGCTGCGATGCGGCAGAGGCCTCACCGCCCCCTACTACTCCCACTGCTGGCCAGGCCATCCCTCTACTCACCCACACCCCCTGTTATTCTGCGGTGACGGCAGCCTCACACCGGAGCGAACTAGTGAACCCTCGTACTCCTCTAAGCGTGGGCATCCACTACCGCGTCTTCCCCGGCTCTGCGTCGTCCCCTTCCTAGGCCTCGCCGTCGTCCACCGCCCTGGTGCTCTCGGCGCGGCATGATCAACGTGGTCAAGGAATGGCTTCCATCGGACGTGGACTATACGTGGAGAGGCTGACAGCTAGGTCCACGGCCGCAGCAAGGAAGTGCCTCCTTATTACGTGCAAAATAATTATTCCTCCACCTGACAGCGGGAACCCACAGGATGGGCCACCGTATTTTGCGAAAAAAACGTTTCCCCCTGACTGCTGGGACCCACCAGCTACATCTTCGCGCGCAAGGAAGTGCCTGACAGTAGGGACCAACCTGGTCGAAGCGTACGTAGCGTTGTCATTCTGGTCGTGAACGTGTACGTACATATATACTGGTGGATATATAGGCGCGCACGTAGCATCTACACGTACGTACAGCGGCTAGGGTGCACGAAAGAAAATACGGCCACGTGTGTGTACATACAGGCGAGGTCTCGAACGCCTACTCGTGCATACGTACGGCCAGGGTTCGTCTACATGGCTGGGTCGGAATAGAGAAACAATGTCGTCTTCGTGTTCATGGGGAGGCAACGGAATGCGTCGTGTTCATGGGGAGGCAACAGAATGCGTCGTGTTCATCGGGAGGCAACGGAACACGTGGGAGCCAACCGGCTGGGTCGAAACGGAATGCGTGGTCATGTTCATCGGGAGGGCTTGGACGGAACAGGCGATGGAAATGAGGCATGGTGTACCGCAAAACAAAGGAAATGGACCTCCTACGTTCGGAACGGGGTCCTGTTGATCGGGAGGTGTGTGGCGTACCGCAAAACAGAGGAAACAGACCTTCTACGGTCGAAACGGGGGTCCTGTTGATCGGGAGGGGTGTGGCGTACCGCAAAACGGACGAAACAGACCTCCTACGGTCGAAACGGGGGTCCTGTTGATCGGGAGGGGTGTGGCGTATTGCAAAACGGATGAAACGGACCTCCTACGGTCGAAACAGGGGTCCTGTTGATCGGGAGGGGTGTGGCGTACCGCAAAACGGACCTCCTAAGGTCGAAACGGGTCCTGTTCATCGGGAGGGGTGTGGCGTACCGCAAAACGTGACTCCACGGGATACTGTTCGTCTCCACCGTCGACCTCCTCCAGCCTTCACGGGCTACCGTCGACCTCCTCCAGCCTCCACGGGCTCCTATTCAACCAGCCTCCATCGCGCGCTACTCCACCGGCTACTATTCAACCACCCCTCCATGGGCACCCCTCCACCGTCTACTGTTCATCCAGCCCTCCACACCACGGGGTCCTGTTCAACCACCCCTCCACGGGCACCCCCCATCGTCTACTATTCATCCAGCCCTCCACAGCACGGGGTCCTCTTCATCCAGAGGCAACGCCACCGCTCATTGTTCATCCAACCCCCCCCCCCCGCAACGCTCACTGTTCATCTAATCGATCGGCTTCAGTTAGCCATAGTAGCGAAGGAATCGCTCGATCGGGTTCAGTTAACAGCCATTGACCGATCGCTCGGGTTCAGTAACGCGTAGCCTGCAGTGCAATCGCTCGGGTTCAGTTAGAGCCCAACGCCTCGCTCGGGTTTAGTTAGAGCCAATGCCTCGCGCACACGCGCGTACGTGTACGAGAGAAACGCGCATCGCTCGGCCCCCGACCGTAACCGGGAACTCCCCAAAATTTTCCTCCCCCTCGCTTCTACCATGGTTTTTTCCATCATGGACAACCCAAAGAATGTCATGCAGCTGCGTCTCCGGCCCGCCCAGGACGAAAAACCCATTTTTTGTCATGATTTTTTGTCATAGAAGTAGGAGCCCACCACATCTATGATGATACCATGTTTTGTCATAATTATCGTCATAGAAGTGTCATATGTATGACAGAAAAAAAATTCGTTCGGCCCAAAATGTCACGGATGTGTCTTTTTTTTTGTAGTGATATCAGTGTTCACCCGAACTTTAAACGCGTCTTAACTGACTGTCGGCTTCTCCCTCTTTGGTCAAGGGCCGAAAAGTGTTATGTACTCCACCTGTCGAGGATATCGATGGTTTTTCCGATAACCAGGCAATCAGGCCGTAAAGCTGTAACAAACAAAGCGCGCTCAGGGAACTTATGCTATATTACCGACGAAGTGTAAGAAGCATCTTCGAAGAAAATAGTACCCCCACCGATACCTTTCTTCGGTTGCTCATTGTTACTATGAGACTTGTGCAATAGATTTGTGTACTCATGAGTTCCGTTGTGTGCCGGTCATGATTGAAAACAATAAGAGCGCTAGCTTTCGGCTTCACCCAGTCTGAGGTCCGAGCTCGGATGACCTGATCGTGACAATCGTAGAGGTGATCCCTTTACTCCCTAGCCGAACAATCGGGAACGTAGGGGTAAGCACAGGAGTCAGGCAACCCAGCTTGTAGAACACTTAAGTCAACATGGTGCATATTGTGGCGTAATACACGAACAAGGAATGAAGCCATACAAGTATAATCATATGCAAGAGAAAACACTTCATAAAGGAAGCCCCCAAGTAAACGGGGTATTTGAGTTTGCTTGCAACAAACAAGATTTTGACAAAGAAAGTTTTTCGCAAATGACTTTTTGTCAAAAAAGCATAATGCTTGGTCAAACCGAATGAAATTTAAAACTGAAGGTATTTAAGCATGGAAGCGACTTAACTGGTTAATGTGCTCGGTGTCGATGCACGGCCCGAGCTTACGGCAGGACAAGGTCCCAGCCCCCAAGCCGGTCCCGAGGTAGCAGAGCGAAGAGCTCGACACTCCGAAGTGGCGACATAGCACGGCCAATGCAGGCCAGCAGTGTGACGCCAAAGTCCCCTGCGTGGCTCAATGAAGTAATGACGAAGCTCTCGGTCCAGCCGAGGTGACGTGGTACGTCGGTACGCCGAGGTGACAGCGCTACCCAACCCGGATCATTTACATGTGCACAGAAAATAGTGCAAGCGGGAGATAATAGGAATAATAATAAAAAAATTGTTGCATAATTAACAATTTACGCAAAGTGAGTAATAAAAGAAATATGGCCCGTGTGCCGAGCACTCGATGAGGTAGAGCTCTCTCAGCAATGCCGAAGTCCCTGAGGCAACCGAACATGTCGGTATGGCGATTCAACCAACAAGGTGATCACGCGAGCCAATTGGGACAACGACGTCGGCTTGCCAAAGTGACCGCGTGACGCAGTCAAAGTCGATCACCTACACACATAAAATAGTGCGGTCCAAATTAGGATAATTGCTTCTCACAAAAATAATTTAGTGAAAGAGATGTGGCCTGGTGCCGAAGTCATGTCGATGCAGGGCGTCGGCGTGACGCGGTGAAGGCATGGCCAAGGCTGAATTCGCAGGCCGGTCTGAGTTCCGGATGCGGCATTCGCCGAACTGTATATGGAAACTGACCGAACCACCACACGACCGTTGTTAATGCGGCCACCATTTGATAGACCTGTGTACAGATGATGAAACAAACTCGAGTAATAATTCCTTTGGAAAAATAAACCCAAGCAAGAAAAATACTAGGATTAATAGCACTTGGTTTATCTGTTGTAGCGATTTGAAGAAAGGTTACTCCCAAAATCAAGACTCGACCCGCACACCCATTGCATGATGGGCGAGAAAGCGACGGCATTGCGATGCTGGTAAGGTGGGCTCACCGAGGCAAAGCCCCGGTCCAGCTAACGTGACGAAGCTGGTCGGCTGGTGATGCCAAAGTCACCGGAGTATGTTGATGACGAAATAGCAAAGTCCCCGGTCTAGCCGAGATGACGGAGCAAGTCAGTAAGGAGGTGTTGCAGCTGCCATGTAAGCCGATGTGTTGAAGCAGTTCAGTGTGATGGACATCGGCTTGAAGAAGCAACAGTGTGGCCATGCCGACGCTAGTCATAACTTGTGACGCGGTCAATGCCGGATTGATGAAGTGAACGAGCGGCGATGTCGGTGCGCCTGGCCCGTGCAACCCATGGGTCGATGGTGTTGGTGATGATTTATCCTTCGCGATGTCGAACTCTTGTTTGACTTGCCGAGCTGATGATCCGATAAGCTTAGACTCAGCTCGATGAAGCGACGATCTGTCTAGCATAGATCGGCAGACATGGAGCAATGTTACCGGACTGGTTTGACACCATGGCGATGGTGAAGAGTGCCTTAGAGAAGGCTTAAAATATTATGGACACGTGTTTAAAACAACGCACAATACCCTAGAAGAAAATTCCTTTAAAAAGGTTTTCCAATATCACGTTCATAAAGCAACATGAATTCTGGTCGGATCCGTATTCGCGCAGAAAACTGATCCAAAAAGTGATGCACTAATCGGAAGGTTCCCGGAGTTTTGACGTTCGGATCGAGCTGAAATTTTTAGGGGTGGTAGATATATGAATTACGTAGCCGATCAACAGTTGGATCTTCCCAAGGACGTATGAGATAGGTGCTGGAGACCACGCCCTAAACTCGTCTAGATTCCCGTCCAGATCTGACAGGGCTCCGATATATCGTAGATTGCTGGAGATTCCTCCATCGGAACTCGACGAAATTTTGCATGGTTCTTGTGGACTCAATTCCACACAATTCCACCAAAGGAAACGTCAAAGCGATGCTCGAGGAGGTGGAAGCAGCGGATACAAGTTTGCTGTTTGGAAAAACAGCACGGTCGCCCGAGGACAATGTTGACGTTGAGCCCCCCGAGCTCCATGGATGATTCCTCTATGATATTGATAGAAATCGGAGTTGATGTTGATGAAGGCCCTCGTCCGAACATGATGATTAGAGGTGGGGCATAGTCCTCGGTTAAGCCAAAGTGACCAGTCGAGGTGGCGACGAAGACGCCGACGTCGCAGTTGATCTGCAGACGAGCCATCGATCCTTTTGCTGACCACACAACAGAACTCTTAATGAAAGCACCAATGTCGGTGTCAAAACCGGCGAACCTGGGTAAACATTGTGTCCCCTGTCTCCTGTTACCATCGACCTTAGACGCACAGTTCGGGACCCCCTACCCGAGATCCGTCGGTTTTGACACCGACAGGGGGTTCGACAGAGGCTCACCGTGGGAGCACACGGAGGCTCAGCGATAGCTTAGGAGCAGCAGGGGGCGGCGAATCCGACATGGCGGAGCGGGGTGGTCGGAGGTTGAAGATGACCTCGTCCTCGGCGTTGCGATGGCACTGAGCTTGAATGGGACAAGGTAGTCGACGTAGCTGAGGAAGAGGGGGCTCCTGGATGCATTGTGCGGGATGGGGAGCGACGGTCGCCGCGGCGGACGATGACGGCGACGACAGGAGGCGCTCGGGTGGAGAAGGGCGAGGGGAAAAGTAGGACTGGATATGGGGGGAGAGGAAGCGCGACAAGGGAGAGAGGGGGCAAGTGGGCGAGTGGGTGGAGCATGGAGGGAGGAGCCCAAGGGGGCAGGGGTCCTTATCCTCCCCCGTCAATGTCGGCGAGGGGGTCGGCGGCGGCCGCGCCCCTCGGTCGGTCGTACAGGGATGCGACCAGGGAGGGGAAAATTTGGGCCGGCCAGGGGGTTTAAGGCCCATAGGGAAACAAGGGGGCTCTCTGCTCTTTTGGTATAGCCTTTTCCTTTTTTCAATTTAGTGCCTCTGTTTTCTTTTATTTTAGGGCACTAAGCCACTTTATAAAAAGTTTGTCCACCACCAATATTAGTAAACAATTATTTGCAACAACTCGAACATTTTAGTTCTCATGTTTGGCAAATTTGAATTTTGAGTTTGAATAAGAACAGTGATTTGCATCAAGTGAGGATTAGCAATAGTAATGTGATGACATGGCACCATTAGCAGGGGTTTATTGTAGCTTAATTATCCAGGCGTCACACTAGAATAACACCTTAAGACACAAATCAACCAAAACCCTAATGTCACCTAGATACTCCAATGTCACCTCAAGTATCCGTGGGTATGATTATACGATATGCATCACACAATCTCAGATTCATCTATTCAACCAACACAAAGAACTTCAAAGAGTGCCCCAAAGTTTCTACCGAAGAGTCAAGACAAAAACATGTGCCAACCCCTATGCATAAGTTCACTAGGTCACGGAACTCGCAAGTTGATCACCAAAACATACATCAAGTGGATCACGTGATATCCTATTGTCACCACAGATAAGCACATGCAAGACATACATCAAGTGTTCTCAAGTCCTTAAATACTCAATTCGATAAGATAACTTCAAAGGGAAAACTCAATTCATCACAAGAGATAGAGGGGGGAAACATCATAAGATCCAACTATGATAGCAAATCTCGCGATACGTCAAGATCGTGCCGAATCAAGAACATGAGAGAGAGATCAAACACATAGCTACTGGTACATACCCTCAGCCTCGAGGGTGAACTACTCCCTCCTTATCATGGAGAGCGCCAGGATGATGAAGATGGCCACCGGAGAGGGATTCCCCCCTTCGGCAGGGTGCCGGAACGAGTCTAGATTGGTTTTCGGTGGCTACAGAGGCTTGCGGCGGCAGAACTCCCGATCTAGGTTTCTTTCTGGAAGTTTGGGTATATATAAGAGGTGTTGGAGTCGGGAACAAGTCAGGGGGTCCCCGAGGCGGTCATGAGATAGGGGGCGCGCCCGGGGGGTAGGGCGCGCCCCCACCCTCGTGGTGGCCTCGGGACTCCTCTGGTCCATCTTCGGTACTCCGTGGGCTTCTTTTGGTCCAAAAATTATCTCCGTGAATTTTTAGGTCAATTGGACTCCGTTTGGTTTTCCTTTTCTGCAATACTCAAAAACAAGGAAAAAACAGAAACTGGCACTAGGCTCTAGGTTAATAGGTTAGTCCCCAAAATCATATAAAATAGCATACAAATGCATATAAAACATCCTAGATGGATAATATAATAGCATGGAACCATAAAAAATTATAGATACGTTGGAGACGTATCAGTACTAGGCGACCTGCATGTAGTCTCCTACTAGATTGATAGCTTGGTTTCCAAAAACTGAGGGAAATACTTATGCTACTTTGTTGCATCACCCTTTCCTCTTCAAGGGAAAACCAACACATGCTCAAGAGGTAGAAAGATGGATTTATGGCGCCGTAGCCAGGGAGATTTGCACCAAGTCAAGTCAAGATTTGATCTCCCATCAACTAGCCATTTCTGGCGCCGTTGCCAGGGAGATCTACGCACAAGTCAAGACATACCAAGTACCCCTCACAAACTCTTATCCCTCGCATTACATTATTTGCCATTTGCCTGTCATTTTCCTCACCCCCATTTCACCCTTGCCGTTTTATTCGCCCTTTTTTCCGTTCGCCTCTTTTTTCTTGCCTCTTGTTTGCTTGTGTGTTGGATTGATTGTTTGTCGCGGTGGCTCATGACAATAATAAATTGTGTGACTTTTCCAATACCAACAATAATGATTTTATTAACACTCCGATCACTCCTCTTACCGATGTTGAATCTGGTGAAATTAATACTGCTTTGCTGAATCTTGTCATGAAAGATCAATTTGCTATCCTTCCTAGTGAAGATGTCGCTACCCATCTAAATAGCTTTGTTAATTTATGTGATATGCAAAAGAAGAAAGATGTGGATAATGATATTATTAAATTGAAGCTATTTCCGTTTTCGCTTAGAGATCGTGCTAAAACTTGGTTCTCCTATTTGCCTAAAAACAGTATTGATTTATGGAATAAGTGCAAAGATGTTTTTATCTCTAAGTATTTTCCTCCCGCTAAGATCATCTCTCTTAGAAACGATATTATGAATTTTAAGAAACTTGATCACGAGCGTTGATAACCCACAAGTATAGGGGACCAATTGTAGCATCTTTCGATAAGTAACAGTGTTGAAACCAACGAGGAGCTAAAGGTAGAACAAATATCCCCTCAAATTTTATTGACCACCGATAGAACTCTACGCACGCTTGACGTTCGCTTTACCTAGAACAAGTATAAAACTAGAAGTACTTTGTAGGTGTAACGGGATGGGTTTGCAAGAATATAAAGAGTACGTAAATAAAAACTAGGGGTTGTTTTAGGTAAAGAAGCAATAAAGTTAGTATAGCGAGTGTGGAAAAGTGGTGGTAGAAGTTGCAAAATTGTCCCTAAGAAATTGACTACGTTACTAGACCGATAGCAAGTTTTATGTGGGAGAGGCCACTGCTAGCATGTCATCCCTTACTTGGAATTCTATGCACTTATGATTGGAACTATTAGCAAGCATCCGCAACTACTAACGTTCATTAAGGTAAAACCCAACCATATCATTAAGATATATTGGTCCCCCTTCAATCCCATATGCATCAATTTCTATGCTAGGTTGAAGCTTCTGTCACTCTTGCCCTCCAATACATAGTCCTATCAACATACAACTAGCCCTATGGTGTGATCCACGCGCACGCTCATATGATGGGCACCAAAGGACAGCAACATAACCACATGCAAATTAAATCAATCATAGCAATTCATCAACCACCGATAGGACAACGAAAATCTACTCAGACATCATAGGATGGCAACACATCATTGGATAATAATATGAAGCATAAAGCACCATGTTCAAGTAGAGGGTACAGCGGGTTGCGGGATGGCACCATGTTCAAGCATAAAGCACCATTGGATAATCATGTCTTTTCAAAATAACATGGCCAAAGAAAGTTATCCCTACAAAATCATATGGTCTGGCTATGCTCCATCTTCACCACACAAAGCATTCAAATCATGCACAACCCCGATGACAAGCCAAGCAATTGTTTCATACTTTTGATGTTCTCAGACCTTTTCAACTTTCACGCAATACATGAGCGTGAGCCATGGATATAGCACTATAGGTGGAATAGAATATGATGGTGGAGGTTGTGTGGAGATGACAAAAATGGAGAAAGTCTCACATCAACGCGGCTAATCAACGGGCTATGGAGATGCCCATCAATTGATGTGAATGTGAGGAGTAGGGATTGCCATGCAACGGATGCACTAGAGCTATAAGTGTATGAAAGCTCAAACTAAAACTAAGTGGGTGTGCATCCAACTTGCTTGCTCATGAAGACCTAGGGCATTTGAGGAAGCCCATTGTTGGAATATACAAGCCAAGTTCTATAATGAAAATTCCCACTAGTATATGAAAGTGATAACTCAAGAGACTCTCTATATGAAGAACATGGTGCTACTCTGAAGCACAAGTGTGGTAAAAGGATAGTAACATTGTCCCTTCTCTCTTTTCTCTCATTTGTTTTTATTTTTTTTCTCCTTTTTCTCTTTTTTAGGCTTATTTGTCTCTCTCTCTATTTATTGGGTTGTTTGGCCACTTTTAGTTTGATAACCTCACATGGGACAATGTTCTAATAATGATGATCGTCGCACTTTTATTTACTTACAACTCAATATTACAACTCGATACAAGAACAAAGATATGACTCTATATGAATGCCTCCGGCGGTGTACCAGGATGTGCAATGATCTAGCGTAGCAATGACATCAAAAAACGGACAAACCATGTAAACATCATGCTAGCTATCTTACAATCATGCAAAGAAATATGACAATAAATGCTCAAGTCATGTATATGATGATGAGGGAAGTTGCATGGCAATATATCTCGGAATGGCTATGGAAGTCCCATGATTGGTAGGTATGGTGGCTGTTTTGAGGAAGATATAGGGAGGCCTATGTGTGATAGAGTGTATCATATCATGGGTTTTGGATGCACCGGCGAAGTTTGCACCAACTCTCGAGGTGAGAAAGGGAAATGCACGGTACCGAAGAGGCTAGCAATGATGGAAGCGTGAGAGTGCGTATAATCCATGGACTCAACATTAGTCATAAAGAACTCACATGCTTATTGCAAAAATCTATTAGTCATCGAAACAAAGTACTACGTGCATGCTCCAAGGGGGATAGATTGGTAGGAAAAGACCATCGCTCATCCCTGACTGCCACTCATAAGGAAGACAATCAATAAATACCTCATGCTCCAACTTCGTTACATAACGGTTCACCATATGTGCATGCTACGGGAATCACAAACTTCAACACAAGTATTTCTACAATCCACAACTATCCACTAGCATGACACTAATATCACCATCTTTATATCGCAAAACTATTGCAAGGAATCAAACATATCATATTCAGTGATCTACAAGTTTTATGTAGGATTTTATGACTAACCATGTGAATGACCAATTTCTGTCATCTCTCTAAATAGATATAAGTGAAGCAACATAGTTTAATTCTTTCTACAAAAGATATACCCACGCTCTAACAAATATAAGTGAAGCAAAAGATCATTCTACAAATGGCGGTTTACTAAGTGAAGAGAAACAGGCAATCCAAACTTCAAATGATATAAGTGAAGCACATGAAGCATTCTATAAAACCATACTCAAAAAATATAAGTGAAGTGCAATGAGCATTCTATAAATCAACCAAGAACTATCTCATACCAGCATGGTGCATAAAATAAAAGTGAAAACTAAATGCAAAAGACGCTCCAAGATTTGCACATATCGCATGAACGAAACGAATCCGAAAACATACCGATACTTGTTAAAGAAACATGGGAAGCCTTCCGGGGCATCCCCAAGCTTAGACGCTTGAGTAACCTTTAATATTTAATTGGGGTGCCTTGGGAATCCCCAAGCTTGAGATCTAGCCTCTCCTCCTTCTCCTCACATCAAGACCTCCTCGATCTTCGAACACTTCATCCACACAAAACTCAACAGAAAGCTCGGTAAGATCCGTTAGTATAATAAAGCAAATAACTACTCTAAGTACTGTTGCAAACCAATTAATATTTTGTTTTTGAATTGTAGATACTTTAATATAACTTTTCCATGGCTTAATCCACTGATAGAAATCGATAGTTTCATCAAAACAAGCAAACTATGCATCAAAAACAGAATCTGTCTTAAACAGGATAGTCTGTAGTAATCTGAACATTAGACATACTTATGGTACTCCAAAAATTCTGAACAAATTAGTAAAAATAAAGAGTAGCATCATACTTTCCAATCAAAGAAGCAATTTCATAAGCACCCTTGAAAGCTACAAATTCTTCAATTTGTTGAACATCATAGTAATTATAAACACGCTTAGCATACGAAGATACGATTCCATTATCACTAAACTCACATTGGTAGGGAAGGTGTTTCTTAGGGTCTTCAGAACAACAAGTAAAATCATATATTTCACATAAATTCCAAGCATAGCATTGCAAATGATGAATTTGATCCAGTAAAAGTTTCCCTTTTTGAGATAAGCGGTGTCGCACATAACAGGCATGCTCGTCTAAAGATTTGCCCTCAACTAAGCTAGTTGGGGTTTCACCACGAGCACATAGGGATCGAAGATGATCCAAGTAAAAAGCTTCAGGAGTGTGATAGATTTTGAGTGGTTCTTCAACCATTGGTGTAGTAGGTACAACTATTTTTTTGGTATTTTGCATTTCCTACCCATAACTAAAGATAGAAAACAAGAGCACAAAATAAAAACTACTTAGTGATAAAGAAACAAGCACACACGAGAATATTCACCCCACGCTATAACTCCCCGGCAACGGCGCTAGAAAAAGGTCTTGATAACCCACAAGTATAGGGGATCAATTGTAGCCTCTTTTGATAAGTAAGAGTGTTGAACCCAATGAGGATCTAAAGGTAGAACAAATATTCCCTCAAATTTTATCGACCACCGATACAACTCTAGGCACGCTTGATGTTCGATTTACCTAGAACAAGTATAAAACTAGAAGTACTTTGTAGGTGTAACGAGATAGGTTTGCAAGAATATAAAGCATACATAAATAAAAACTAGGGGCTGTTTTAGGTAAAGAAGCAATAAAGTTAGTATAGCGAGCGTGGAAAAGTGGTGGTAGGAGTTGCGAAATTGTCCCTAAGCAATTGACTACGTTACTAGACCGCTAGCAAGTTTTATTTGGGAGAGGCCACTGCTAGCATGTCGTCCCTGACTTGGAATTCTATGCACTTATGACTGGAACTATTAGCAAGCATCCGCAATTACTAACATTCATTAAGGTAAAACCCAACCATAGCATTAAGATATATTGGTCCCCCTTCAATCCCATATGCATCATTTCTATGCTAGGTTGAAGCTTCTGTCACTCTTGCCCTCCAATACATAGTCCTATCAACATACAACTAACCCTATGGTGTGATCCACGCGCGCTCTCATATGATGAGCACCAAAGGACAGCAACATAACCACAAGAAAATTAAACCAATCATAGCAATTCACCAATTACTGATAGGACAACCAAAATCTACTCAGACATCATAGGATGGCAACACATCATTGGATAATAATATGAAGCATAAAGCACCATATTCAAGTAGAGGGTACAGCGGTTTGCGGGAGAGTGGACCGCTCTAGATAGATGGGGGAAGGTGATGAAGATGTTGGTGAAGATGACGGAGGTGTTGGTGTAGGTTGCGGTGATGACGATGGCCCCAGCGGCGTTCTGGTGCCACCGGGAGAGAGGGGAGAGAGCCCCCCTTCTTCTTCTTCCTTGACCTTCTCCCTAGATGGGAGAAGGGTTTCCCCTCTGGTACATGGCCTCCATGGCGGCGGAGGGGCGAGAGCCCCTCCGAGATTGGATTTGTCTCTCTGTCTCTCTCTATTTCTGCGTTCTGATTCTGGCCTTTCACCATTGCTTATATTCCCGGAGATCCGTAAATCCGATTGGGCTGAAATTTTAACATGATTTGTATCCTGATATTGGCTTTCTTACGGCGAAAGAAGGGCATCAACCACTTTACGGGGTGGCCACGAGGGCCCAGGGCGCGCCTGACCCCCTGGGGCGCACCCCCTGCCTCGTGGCCCCCTCGGGCATCGTCTTGCGTTGATTCTTCTTCCCAAAAAAACACATATATTCCAAAACAATCTGCGTCAGTTTTTATCCCGTTTGGACTCCGTTTGATATGGATTTTCTGTGAAACCAAAAACATGCAACAAACAGGAACTGGAACTGGGCACTCGATCAATATGTTAGTCCCAAAATAGTATAAAAAGTTGCCAAAAGTATGTAAAAGTTGTAGAATATTGGCATGGAACAATCAAAAAATATAGATACGACAGAGACGTATCAAGCATGTTGCACAAGCTTGGGAGAGGATGAAATTAATGATACGTAATTGTCCTACACATGGTTTGAATTTATGGATGATTATACAAAAAAATTATGCTGGGTTGAATTTTGCTTCTAGAAATCTTTTAGATTCGGCCGTGGGAGGCACTTTTATGGAAATCACTTTAAGAGAATCTACTAAACTCCTAGATAATATTATGGTTAATTATTCTCAATGGCACACCAAAAGATCTACTAGTAAAAAGGTTCATGCGATAGAAGAGATTAATGTCTTGAGTGGAAAGATGGATGAACTTATGAAATTGTTTGCTAATAAGAGTGTTTCTTCTGATACTAATGATATGCCTTTGTCTACTTTGAATGAGAATAGTAATGAATCCATGGATGTGAATTTTGTTGATAGGAACAATTTTGGTAACAACGCGTATAGAGGAAACTTTAATTCTAGGCCGTTCCCTAGTAATTCCTCTAATAATTATGGTAATTCCTACAACAACTCTTATGGAAATTTAGTAAGATGCCCTTTGATTTTGAGACTAGTGTTAAAGAATTTATGCATTCGCAAAAGAATTTCAATGCTTTGCTTGAAGAAAAATTGCTTAAGATTGATGAGTTGGCTAGGAACGTGGATAGAATTTCTCTTGATGTTGATTCCTTGACACTTAGATCTACTCCACCTAAGCATGATATCAATGAGTCTCTCAAAGCCATGAGAATTTCCATTGATGTGTGCAAAGAAAGAACCGCTTGGATGCGTGCTAAGAAAGATTGCTTTGTGAAAGCGTGTTCTTCTAGTTTTCATGATAATAATGATGAAGATCTAAAAGTGATTGGTGTGTCTCCTATTAAATCTTTGTTTGCCAATATGAATCTTTATAAAGATGGGACTGGAGATGAGTCAACTTTAGTTAGAAGGCGTCCCAATGATTCAGAGTTTTTAGATCTTGATGCAAAATTTGGTAAAAGTAGGATTAAAGAGGTCAAAACTTTACATAGAAATGAACCCACTATTTTGGATTTCAAGGAATTTAATTATGATAATTGCTCTTTGATAGATTGTATTTGCTTGTTGCAATCTGTGCTAAATTCTCCTCATGCTTATGATCAAAACAAAGCTTTCACTAAACATATCATTAATGCTTTAATGCAATCCTATGAAGAAAATCTTGAATTAGAAGTTTCTATCCCTAGAAAACTTTATGATGAGTGGGAACCTACTATTAAAATTAAAATTAAATATCACGAATGCTATGCTTTATGTGAATTGGGTGCTAGTGTTTCCACGATTCCCAAAACTTTGTGTGATGTGCTAGGTTTTTGTGAATTTGGTGAATGTTCTCTAAATTTGCATCTTGCGGATTCCACCATTAAGAAACCTATGGGAAGAATTAATGATGTTCTTATTGTTGCAAATAGGAATTATGTTCCCTTAGATTTCATTGTTCTTGATATAGATTGCAATCCTACTTGTCCTATTATTCTTGGTAGACCTTTTATTAGAACGATTGGTGCAATTATTAATATGAAAGAAGGAAATATTAGATTCCAATTTCCATTAAGGAAACGCATGGGTTCCTAGGAAGAAAATTAAATTAGCATATGAATCTATTATGAGGGCCACTTATGGATTGCATACCAAAGATGACAATACCTACATCTATTCTTGCTTTTATGCATAGCTAGGGGCGTTAAACGATAGCGCTTGTTGGGAGGCAACCCAATTTTATTTTTGTTCCTGTTTAATAATAAATAAATCATCTATCCTCTGTTATGATTGTGTTTTTTATGTTTTGATTAGTGTTTGTGCCAAGTAAAGCCTTTAGGATCTTCTTGGATGATTGTTGTTTGATCTTGCTGAAAAAATAGAAAGTATGCGCTCACGAGAATAATTTTCGTTTTTAACCAAAGAGCAATAAAATACCAATTCAAACTGCAGTAGATCAATATACAAATTATTTAGGTCATCCTAATTTTGGATTTTTTGAGTTACAGAAGTATTCGAAACCTAAAGATTACTACAGACTGTTCTGTTTTTGACAGATTCTGTTTTTCGTGTGTTGTTTGCTTATTTTGATGAATCTATGGCTAGTATCGGGGGGTATGAACCATAGATAAGTTGTAATACAATAGGTTTAACACCAATATAAATAAAGAATGAGTTCATTACAGTACCTTAAGTGGTGATTTGTTTTCTTATACTAATGGAGCTCATGAGATTTTCTGTTGAGTTTTGTGTTGTGAAGTTTTCAAGTTTTTGGGTAAAGATTTGATGGATTTTGGAACAAGGAGTGGCAAGAGCCTAAGCTTGGGGATTCCCAAGGTACCCCAAGGTAAAATCCAAGGACAACCAAAAGCCTAAGCTTGGGGATGCCCCGGAAGGCATCCCCTCTTTCGTCTTCTTCTATCGGTAACTTTACTTGAGGCTATATTTTTATTCACCACATGATATGTGTTTTTCTTGGAGCGTCTTGTATGATTTGAGTCTTTGCTTTTTAGTTTACCACAATAATCCATGTTGTACACACCTTTTGGGAGAGAAACAGATCAATTGGAATTTATTAGAATACTCTATGTGCTTCACTTATATCTTTTGAGCTAGATAATTTTTCTCTAGTGGTTCACTTATATTTTCTTTTTAGAGCACTGTCGGTGTTCTGGGAATGGGGGTCCCCAGACTTGCCTGCCTGCGGCCTACGGCGTGGCTCAAAGGGGGCCCAGCGCAGCCCATCTTCACCAACACAAGACTCGAGACCCTCGCGAGGGACCGAGCCTCGCGGGGCGGACGACACGGACCTTCCTCAGGCACGGCCTCGTCAGGCTGGCTCGCGAGGAGGCGGAGAGATCAAGGCGGGGAACCTCGCGAGGTGCCCGTGACGTGAGCCATGACGACTCAGGGCGCCAGGCGGGTGCGAGCCCGCGCAGTGTCCTCCTTTCCTCTTTGGTGCAAAGGGAACAAGCGCAGCCGCGGAGTACCGAGACATCCGGCAAAGGTTGCCATTTCGGTGCAACGAGACCAGGGCCAGGAGGACTACGAGATGGAGGTCACTATGGAGCCCAAGACGGCGTCATCACCAAAGCTTTGTGCAGGCGAAGACTGCTTTGTCAGGATAGTTGATACTTGATGTCCCCCTTCAAATTAGCCCGCCATTGTTGGCTCCCTTCCCGCTCAATATTTGGGAAGAGGACCAGGGCCTCTATAAATAGGACCAGCCACCCACATAGACGGGGGTTCGGTTCGGTCGATTGGCTAGAGAGAGAGAGAGAGAAAGGCGACTGAACTCCTCCTAGCAGTTCATCGCCCCGTCCAAGAACAGACCCTCGCGAGGCCGTTCTTCCTTGTATTATTCATCATCATCAGCCCCAAGAGGCAATCCACCCACCATGCACTGGAGTAGGGTATTACACCACAACGGTGGCCCGAACCAGTATAAACCTTGTGTCTCTTATGCAGTCCTTTCAGTAGTTTTAGATCTTTGAGAGACGGCGAGGTAGGAGGCGTAATCTCCGCGCGCACCCCAGAGTTCGAACCTTAAGGGTCTGCCGGAACCCAAAATCCGACATTTGGCGCGCCAGGTAGGGGTGCGCCGGAATTCGTCTTCCGCCGCTCCGTTCTCCCCCGACCATCGACGAGCACGCGCGGAGTGCCGGGCCGCCCCCGAGCTCGTCTGCGCCGCAGGGGGCTCTCCTGCACCGTCCCATCGCGCTACACCGACACCCCCCCCCGTCGTCGCGGCCCTCCTCGGCGGCTCGCAGGCGCCGCCCACAAGTCACCACGTCAAGCCGTTCGTCCGCCGGGTCAACGTGGCTTCCACGCGGCAGGGGGCTCCCCCGGATCGGACGGCTCCCGAGACCGGCCTAACCTTCAGTTCGGAGGACCACCCCTCCAACTCGGCTTGCTCGGCCGCGCTCCCCATGTTGTGCACCCCCACCATCTGCCAGGTGGCCGTCACCAGAACCCTCGTTGATGGCGGCGCGGGCCTCAGCGTGCTCTCGGTCGAGACCTTCAACCTCCTCCGCATACCCCTGGAACGGTTGCAACCCAGCCGGCCCTTCTCAGGCGTCGGGGGCAAGTCGTCCAGTCCCTTGGGGCAGATCCGGCTCCCCGTGACCTTCGGCACCTACAACAACTTCCGCACGGAGCTGGTTGACTTCGACATCACCCCCATCGGCCTCCCCTACAATGCCATCCTCGGCTACCCAGCGCTGGCCCAATTCATGGCCGCGACGCACCCGGCGTACAACCTCATGAAGATGCCCGGGAGCAGCGGTGTCCTCACTGTGCACGGGGACACCAGGGACGCGCTGCGGGCGCTCGAGCTTGCCTTCAAGACGGCGGCTTCAGCACAGCCGGCCGACTTGGAGACCCCCGGGCCCAAGGGGGCTGCACCCGCCAAGAAGAAGCAGTTGTTCACCCAAGACAAGGCAGAAACCAAGCAGATACCCGTCGATGAGGACGGGTCCACCAACGCCACTTTCACCATAGGCGCCCACCTCGAACCCGAGCAGGAGGAGGCCCTGGTCGGGTTCCTGCGCGCAAACAAGAAGGTAATCGCCTGGGAGCCGGACCAGTTGGTAGGGATCCCCAGGAGTGTAATCGAGCATCACCTCAACGTGTGCCCCAACGTGCGCCCTGTGAAGCAGAAGGCCAGGCGGCAGTCCACAGAAAAGCAGGCCTTCGTCTTCCAAGAGACCCGCAAATTAGAGGCCGCTGGGGTCATCCGCGAGGTCCGATACCCAGATTGGTTGGCCAACCCTGTCGTTGTGCCAAAGAAGGGAGGGAAGGAGCGTATGTGTGTCGACTTCACCAACCTCAACAGAGCGTGCCCACAAGATCCGTTCCCGCTCCCCCGTATCGACCAGATCGTCAATTCCACTGCAGAGTGCGACTTGCTATGCTTCCTGGATGCCTTCTCTGGGTATCACCAGATCAAGATGGCTGTAGAAGACGTCGAGAAGATGGCCTTCCTGACCCCGTGTGGGGTATACTGCTACACGTGCATGCCATTCGGGCTGCGTAATGCAGGGGCGACCTTTTAGCGGCTGATGCATATCACCTTGGGCCCGTAGCTCGGGAAGAATGTTGGAGCTTACGTCGATGACATTGTGGTAAAGTCTCGGGAGGCCGGGACCTTGATACAGGACTTGGAGGAAACCTTCGCGAGCCTCAACGCAGTGAACCTACGGCTCAACCCAGAGAAGTGTGTGTTCGGAGTCCCCTCGGGCAAGCTCTTGGATTTCCTCGTGTCCCACCGAGGCATCGAAGCTAACCCGGAGAAGGTCAAGGCGGTGGAAGACATGAGCCCACCAAAGACCCTCAGAGAAATGCAGAAGCTCACGGGGCACGTGATCACACTAGAGCGCTTCATCTCCAAGCTGGGAGAACGAGCCCTGCCCTTCTTCCAGCTAATGAAGAAGAAAGGGCCCTTCGAGTGGACTGAAGAGGCCGATAGGGCGTTCCAGGATCTCAAGAGATATCTGACCAGCCCACCGGTCATGGTGGCTCCGCGCCCTCAGGAGCCCCTGGTGCTTTACCTCGCCGCCACTCCATACTCTGCCAGTGCAGCCTTGGTGGCAGTCAGAGAGGAGCGCCGAATCAAAGCCACGGCATCAGCCCGGGACAAGGTAGAACAGGGACAAGGAAGGCCTACAAAAACCACCACCGCGGCTGAGGAGGATCAGCCGTCGCAGAGGGGCGCACCAGAGGCGGAAGAGGCTCCCCTTCCAGATGGCCAGCCTCAGGAGGTCTCATTGCCTCAAGAGGCGCCGCGGTCTCCGGAAGGAACCACCAGCACTAACGCACTCCACCTCGTTGAGCACCCAGTATACTTCGTCAGCACAGTGCTGCGGGATGCAAGAGCACGGTACCCCATGCCTCCGAAACTCCTCCTCGCGCTACTGGTGGCTTCGCGCAAGCTGCGGCACTATTTTCAAGGTCACCCCATCAAGGTCGTCTCGTCATACCCCCTGGAGAGAGTGCTCAGGAGCCCTAATTCGGCTGGAAGGGTCGCTGAGTGGAACATAGAACTGCAAGCATTTCAGCTCGAATTCAGCACGACCAGGGTCATCAAGGGAGCAGCGCTGGCAGATTTTGTGGCAGAGTGGATGGAGGCGCCAGGTCTCAAGGCCGATGAGGATCGGTCCTTATCCCAGGGAAGCGAGGCGCCAGAAGGCTGGGTCATGTACTTCGATGGGGCGTTCTCCAGGTACGGCGCTGGGGCTGGGGCTGGGGCGGTGCTTATATCGCCCACGCAGGACAAGCTCTATTACGCCGTGCAACTATGCTTCCAGCAAGGCGAAAAGGTCTCCAACAACCTAGCAGGGTATGAAGGTTTAATAGCGGGCTTGAAGGCCGCGGCCGCCCTGGGAGTGAAACGCCTCACCATCAAGGGCGATTGAAGCTCCTTGTCAATTTCTCTAACAAGGTGTACGAGCCGAAGGATGAGCACATGGAAGCCTACCTTGCGGAAGTCCGCAAGATGGAGAAGCAATTCTGGGGGTTGGAGTTGCAGCATGTGCCCCGTGGCACCAATCAGGAGGCCAACGACATCGCCAAGCGTGCATCCAGGCGGTTACCCCAGGAGCCTGGCGTTTTCGAGGAACGGCTATTCAAGCCCTCAGCTATGCCGGCGTTATCAAACATGGCTCAGCCCGGGAGGAGCTCCCCCAGCCACCTGCCTCAGGGGCTCCGACCTGTGGTCCGGCTTCAGGAGCACGCCTGCTCCTGACGATGGAGCCTCAGGAGGGATGTTGGATTACGGAGCTCCGGAGCTACTTGGTGCAAGGGACCTTGCCGGAGCAGGAGGAGGAAGTGGAGCGAGTGGCGCGCCAGGCCACAGCATATTGCATCAAAGATGGAGAGCTCTACCGGAAGCGACCAAACGGTGCATCCCTGCGCTGCATCTCTAGGGAGCAAGGGAAGGAACTACTGGAAGATATACACGGCGGGGACTGCGGACATCATTCATCATCCGGACCCTCGTTGGCAAGGCGTTCCGCAGTGGGTTCTATTGGCCCACCGCGCTCAACGACGCCGTGGAACTAGTGAAAACTTGTGAAGCCTGCCAGTTCCATGCCAAGCAGATCCACCAACCAGCAGGAGGCTTGCAGAAAATCCCCCTTTCGTGGCCATTCGCAGTCTGGGGGCTGGACATCTTGGGCCCGTTTCCTCGGGCGCCAGGGGGCTACCGCTACCCCTACGTTGTCGTGGACAAATTCACCAAGTGGGCTGAAGTAGAGGCTGTCTGCACCATTCCCGCGGGCTCCGCGGTCAAGTTCATCAAGGGCATCGTGAGCCGGTTCGGGGTGCCGAACCGCATCATCACGGATAACGGTTCGCAGTTCACCAGTAACCTCTTCAAAACATATTGTGCTAACCTTGGAACGCAGATATGCTACGCCTCAGTTGTGCACCCCCGAAGCAACAGCCAGGCCGAGCGAGCCAACGCGGAGGTCCTGAGGGGCCTCAAGACCAGGACATTCAAGAAGAAGCTGGAGGCTTGCGGCAGAGGCTGGTACGATGAGCTTCAGTCCGTGCTGTGGTCCATCCGCACCACCGCGACCAAGCCGACTGGAGAGACCCCATTCTTCCTGGTCTACGGAGCGGAAGCGGTCCTCCCTCACGAGGTCAGACGTCGCTCCACGCGGGTCTTGGCGTTCGACGAGGCGCAACAGGATGCCATGCGGGGGATGGACCTCGTGCTGGGGGAGGAACGTCGCCGAGAAGCCGCGCTGCGAGCGGCGAGGTACCAGCAAGCGCTGCAGCGATATCACTGCCGCAACATCCGTCACAGGACTCTCGAGGTAGGAGACCTCGTGCTCAGGCGAGTTCTCTCCGGGGAGGGACTGCACAAGCTCTCTCCCATGTGGGAGGGCCCATTCAAGGTTGTTCATGTTTCCAGGCCCGGCTCCGCGCGCTTGGAGACTCAGGAGGGAGTGCCAGTCCAGAATGCATGGAACATCCAGCACCTCCGGAGGTTCTACCCATGAAAAGGCCCAGAGCCTGTGAAGCAAGGCGAGTGCCTGTGAAGCTATCGCGTTTTTGGAAAAGGCCCAGAGCCTGTGAAGCAAGGCGAGTGCCTGTGAAGCTATCGCGTTTTTGGAAAAGGCCAAGAGCCTGTGAAGCAAGGCGAGTGCCTGCGAAGCTATCGCGTTTTTGGAAAAGGCCCAGAGCCTGTGAAGCAAGGCGAGTGCCTGTGAAGCTATCGTGTTTTTGGAAAAGGCCCAGAGCCTGTGAAGCAAGGCGAGTGCCTGTGAAGCTATCGCATTTTTGGAAAAGGCCCAGAGCCTGTGAAGCAAGGCGAGTGCCTGTGAAGATCATCCTTTTTGGAAAAGGCCCGGAACCTGTGAAGCAAGGCAAGTGCCTGTGAAGATCATCCTTTTGGAAAAGGCCTGGAGCCCGTGAAGAAGGCGAATGCCTATGAAGCTCGTTTCCCCTAAGAAGAAAGGCCCGGAGCCTGGGAAGAAGGCCAACACCTGTGAAGCTCGCCGCCTGTGACACTCTCACATAATAATGAGTGGGGCTGTACACGCCCCGGAGTCTCAGGAGCGCCGGCCTCAGGCCCTGGGGCTCCCTCCCACGCCCAGTGGCAGCACTTAGCTCCGCGCTGGTGAGAAGACGTTGAAGACTAGATTAGGTGCCGGACGCGGCTTTTTCATTTGCTTTCCGCAGTTGGCTTGTTTGTTCGCATTTGAAGTTTTACTGAAGTGGTTGCCATCTTTGAATTGCGATTTTTCGGCTTTCCCCTCTCCTGCCTCGATTTCTTTTGCGCGAGGCCTCGCGAGAGGGAGCAGTTGAGCGCCCTCGCGAGCGTTCCTATCCTAGTCGTTCAAAGAGTTCGCGACCTAGGCCCCTTACAGGAGCACCCCTCCAGTCCGTGCCCCACGGGCACCGCGACACAAACGAAGGGCCTGGGTCGGTCGCCCCCCCTCGCGGCCGGGGTCGGGTACTATCCACGCTCGGGCACATAGCTGGAAGGAACGGTAACGAAAGCAAAACGATGATCAACAAGCAATAACCCAAACACGCCCCTGCGGGGCTCCGCACTATTGTCTTTGTTACGCAGGAAAAAGGGAAAGGAAGAACAAATGCGGCGCGGCTCGCCTCACACCGGCCCGCAGGGAAGGCCCGAGCTGCCTCCGGAGCTCAGGCGGACTCCCTCTCGCACTTCACCCGAGCGCGGCAGCGCGCGGACACGTCGCCACCCCCCAAGCGGATACGACGGCGTGGGGGCTGATCGCGGCCACCGCTGGAGGAGTCGCCGCCTGAAGAAGAGCCGGAGAAGCCCGAGGAACCCTGGACGCCACCAGCCGCGCGGGCGCTTCTCCCTCCATCATCACCAAAGCTGGGCTCCCAGCCGCGGTCGTCACCCTCGGGGCAACACCCTGCGCGGTGGCCATATTCCCCAAACACCCTCACGTAGAGGGTGGCGTCGCCGTCGAACTTGAAGTGTAGGGTGCACCGACGGCTCAGGCCACGCGCACGGGCAAACGTCTGCCAACCTCGAGTCAGGGACAGTCTCCCGGCCGCGGAGACCTCCAGGGAGACCCATGAGGCCCGGCTGCAGCAGCCGTCGGCTTGGAGCCAGAGGTCGCCTGGGGCGCCAGCGGGGAGCTCGCTGAGGAGGAAGCGAGGAAGCGGGAGCTGGGTGTTGGTCGGCTCCGCCGACCACACGACGAACTCCGGCAGCGCTTCAGCAGCGTGGACGCGCGGCCTGGGGGGACGCGCAGCCGGAGTGTGCCCCCCGGCTACAGCAATCCGCCCGTCGCCGAGCTGAAGACCGCCCCCACGGCCGCGGGGAGCCACCGTGGTGGCCACAGGATGCTTACGAGGACGCCCTCGGCCGCGTTTGGGTGGGGGAGAGGCGGGCTCAACCCGGCAAGCCTTCCCCTTCTCGGTGGCTGAAAACCTCCTCGACGGGGCCATGAAGGAGAAGCAAGGGGGGATGAACTGGAAGGGCGCGCGCCGGCCCATACTTATGGATGGCGATGGCCAACCAACGGCCCGCACGATCGCAGGTAATTATGACCCGCTTTGCATGCAGGGACTTGTCCAATCCGTGCGGTTGCCGAGACGCCATGGGGAAGTGGAGACGCCCACGTCCAATCAACCGCCACGCGGCGCCCAAGGCCGCAGGCTGTTAGGGCCCGCGGCGCTTCACACTCGCCCTTCCGCCTCCCTGCACGGCCAAGTCCGGGCGCGCCTTGGGCCCGGGGGCTACTGTCGGCGTTCTGGGAATGGGGGTCCCCAGACTTGCCTACCTGCGGCCTGCGGCATGGCTCAAAGGGGGGGCCAGCGTGGCCCATCTTCACCAACAGAAGACTCGGGACCCTCGTGAGGGGCCGAGCCTCGCGGGGTGGACGACACGGACCTTCCTCAGGCACGGCCTCGTCAGGCTGGCTCGCGAGGAGGCGGAGAGATCAAGGTGGGGAACTCGCGAGGTGCCCGTGACGTGAGCCATGACGACTCGGGGCGCTAGGCGGGTGCCAGCCCGCGCAGTGTCCTCCTTTCCTATTTGGTGCAAAGGGAACAAGCGCAGCCGCGGAGTACCGAGACATCCGGCAAAGGTTTCCATTTCGGTGCAACGAGACCAGGGCCATGAGGACTATGAGACGGAGGTCACCGTGGAGCCCAAGACGGCGTCATCACCAGAGATTTGCGCAGGCGAAGACTGCTTTTGTCAGGATAGTTGATACTTGCTGTCCCCCTTCAAATTAGCCTGCCATTGTTGGCTCCCTTCCTGCTCAATATTTGGGAAGAGGACCAGGGCCTCTATAAATAGGACCAGCCACCCACATAGCCGGGGGTTCGGTTCGGTCGATTGGCTAGAGAGAGAGAGAGAGAGAAAGGAGACTGAACTCCTCCTAGAAGTTCATCGCCCCGTCCAAGAACAGACCCTCGTGAGGCTGTTCTTCCTTGTATTATTCGTCATCATCAGCCCCAAGAGGCAATCCACCCACGACGCACTGGAGTAGGGTATTACACCACAACGGTGGCCCGAACCAGTATAAACCTTGTGTCTCTTATGCAGTCCTTTCAGTAGTTTTAGATCTTTGAGAGACGGCGAGGTAGGAGGCGTAATCTCCGCGCGCACCCCAGAGTTCGAACCTTAAGGGTCTGCCGGAACCCGAAATCCGACAAGCACGGTGGTGGTTTTATTTTGTAGAAATTATTGATCTCTCATGCTTCACTTATATTGTTTTGAGAGTCTTTTAGAACATCATGGTAATTTGCTTTGGTTATGAAATTAGTCCTAATATGATAGGCATCCAAGATGGGTATGATAAAAAAACTTTCATAAAAAGTGCATTGAATACTATAAGAAGTTTTATTCTTTATGATTGTTTTGAGATATGAAGATGGTGATATTAGAGTCATGATAGTTGAGTAGTTGTGAATTTGAGATATCATTGTGTTAAAGTTTGTGATTCCCATAGCATGCACGGACGGTGAACCGTTATGTGATGAAGTCGGAGCATGATTTATTTTTTGATTGTCTTCCTTATGAGTGGCGGTCGGGGACGAGCGATGGTCTTTTCCTACCATTCTATCCCCCTAGGATCATGTGTGTAATACTTCGTTTCGATAACTAATAGATTTTTGCAATAAGTATGTGAGTTCTTTATGACTAATGTTGAGTCCATGGATTATATGCACTCTCACCCTTCCACCATTGTTAGCCTCTCTAGTACCGTGCAACCTTCGCAGGTACCATAAACCCACCATTTACCTTCCTCAAAACAGCCATGATACCTACCTATTATGGCATTTCCATAGCCATTCTGTGATATATTGCCATGCAACTTTCCACCGTTTCATTTATTATGACACGCTCCATCATTGTCATATTGCTTTGCATGATCACGTAGTTGACATCGTATTTGTGGCAAGGCCACGATTCATAATTTTCCATACATGTCACTCTTGATTCATTGCACATCCCGGTACACCGCCGGAGGCATTCACGTAGAGTCATATTTTGTTCTAAGTTTCGAGTTGTAATTCTTGAGTTGTAAGTAAATAAAAGTGTGATGATCATCATTATTAGAGCATTGTCCTAGTGAGGAAAGGATGATGGAGACTATGATTCCCCCACTAGTCAGGATAAGACTCCGGACGAAAAATAAAAAAGAGGGGAAAAGAAAAAAGGCCATAAAAAAGAAAAGTCCCAAATAAAAAATGAGAGAAAAAGAGAGAAGGGGCAATGCTACTATCATTTTTCCACACTTGTGCTTCAAAGTAGCACCATGATCTTCATGATAGAGAGTCTCCTATGTTGTCACTTTCATATACTAGTGGGAATTTTTCATTATAGAACTTGGCTTGTATATTCCAATGATGGGCTTCCTCAAAATGCCCTAGGTCTTCATGAGCAAGCAAGTTGGATGCACACCCACTTAGTTTCTTTTGTTAAGCTTCCATACATTTATAGCTCTAGTGCATCCGTTGCATGGCAATCCCTACTCGCTCACATTAATATCTATTGATGGGCATCTCCATAGCCCGTTGATATGCCTAGCTGATGTGAGACTATCTTCTCCATTTTGTCTTCTCGACAACCACCATTCTATTCCACCTATAGTGTTATAGCCATGGCTCACGCTCATGTATTGCGTGAGGATTGGAAAAGTTTGAGAACATCAAAAGTATGAAACAATTGCTTGGCTTGTCATCGGGGTTGTGCATGATTTAAATATTTTGTGTGATGAAGATAGAGCATAGCCAGACTATATGATTTTGTAGGGATAGCTTTCTTTGGCCATGTTATTTTGAGAAGACATAATTGCTTAGTTAGTATGCTTGAAGTATTATTATTTTTATGTCAATATTAAACTTTTATCTTGAATCTTTAGGATCTGAATATTCATGCCACAATAAAGAGAATTACATTGAAAATTATGTTAGGGAGCATTCCACATCAAAAATTCTGTTTTTATCATCTACCTACTCGGGGACGAGCAGGAATTAAGCTTGGGGATGCTTGATACGTCTCCAATGTATCTATATTTTTTTATTGTTCCATGTTATTATATTATCTGTTTTGGATGTTTAATGGGCTTTAATATACCTTTTTATATTATTTTTGGGACTAACCTATTAACCGAAAGCCCAGTGTAAATTGCTATTTTTTTGCCTATTTCAGTGTTTTGCAGAAAAGGAATATCAAACGGAATCCAAACGGAATGAAACCTTCGCGGGGATCTTTTTTGGAACAAACGTGATCCAGGAGACTTGGAGTGGACGTCAAGGAAGCAGCGAGGCGTCCACGAGGTAGGAGGGTGCGCCCCCCACCCTCGTGGGCCCCTCGCAGCTCCACCGACCTATTTCTTTCGCCTATATATACTCTTATACCCTAAAACCTTCAGGGGGAGCAACGAAACACCTTTTCCACTGTCGCAACCTTCTATACCCGTGAGATCCCATCTTGCACTACAAAAAAATACACTTCTGTGATGATACGTGTTTGTCACAGTAGGTCGCGTTTTCTGTCATGCATGTACATCCATGACAAATTCATGACAGAATCAAGATAGTCATACATGTGCTGTCGTAGAAGTGTTCCATGGCATTACCAAAATTATCATCATGGAAGTGTCCACTTCCATGACGATAAATCGCGCGTCACAGAAGTGCTTTCGTCAAGGGTGACCGACACGTGGCATCCACCATAACGGAACGCCGTTAAGCTATCGGGTCGGGTTTTGGATCCGATAACCAGTTAACAGCCCCGACCAATGGGGATTTTCAACGTGTAAAATCATCATTGGCTGGAGGAAACACGTGTCGGCTCATCGTTGGGACAGATGTCAACCACTCATTGGACGGAAGGCGCCTATGATACGTCAACACATGGCACGACCCAACAGAGGCCCATTCCTGTGAAAAGGCCAGCCCGTTTGACTTGGTCAAAAGCTGGCGGGTCGGCCCATGGAAAGCCTGTTAACGGCCTGTTCAAATATAGCCCATTTACAGCCTGCTAACCCAATGCCCATTACGCCCTATCCGAATTAGGCCCAGTAGCGTCATCTAGGCCATCCAATATGATTCCAGCCCATTTTCACTTCTGGCCCATGACGTCTTTCGGCCCATATGAGGCCCTATGTAACTCTTGGCCTACTAATGGCCCGTGGTGAAACTGGCCCGTAATGAACAGTGTATCACTTTATACCCATTAACGGCCCGTTATTCCGTTGGGCCGTTTCCAGCCCATGTTATCTTTCGGCCTTCTCAGAGCCCATTTATTCTTGGCCTCATTTCCAGCATTCGTTTACTTACGGCCCGTTACTGTCATTTTCTGCTTGTGGGCCAAATTCAGCCCGTGGTTACAGTCGGCCCGTTTGTGGTCCATTAATACGTTGGGCCGATTTCATAGCGTCATCAAATACGACCTATTAACGATGGCCTGTTATGGTCGGCCCATGAACGGACGATTCCAACTCTAGCCCGTTTACGGCCATAATGCGGTCTGTTTGGCCCATGTTTGGCCAATTGATTATACGGCCCATATAAGGCTCATTGATAATACGGCCCGCAGAAGGCCCATTGTTTCTATGGCCTGTAGAAGGCCCATTGTTTCTACGGCCCATAGAAGGCCCACTGTTTCTACGGCCAGTAGGAGTTCCAGTGTCACTATAGTAAATATTAGCCCATGGTTATTGTGGCCTAGTTTTAAAAAATAGGTTATTGCAGCCACTAGCTAACCGCGGAAAAAGAACTGCAATGACTACAAGCAAACAAATAAATAAGACAACAAGGAAATAAATAAGCAAGCAACTAACGCTAGGCTATCACGGCTATTACACATATTACATCCACTGGGCATCAAAGTTCACCACCAGTGCAAATATAGGGAACAAAGCAGCATATCATCTACACTGGTTGTCAAAGTTGGCGACCAGCGCAAATAAACGCCGCAGCAAAACAAATCCAGAACTAAAACCACTTCAGAAGATCTCAAGAAACAATATCCTGGGTACCCATAATGCTGGCAAGATGCTTAGCAAGCTTATTAACTTTCTCTTGTTTGGCGCTTAAATCCTCCAGCGCTTGCTGTTGCACCAGAAAATATGCATCTGAATTCTGCAGGGACTTCCTCAGTCCTTCAGCTTCCTGTCGCAGCACATCTGATCGATGTCTTTCAACTTGAAGTTGATACTCAAGAAGACGAACTGATTCAGGCAGCGAGTTCGAAGAGCTTGTGCCGGCAGTAGTGGCCAGTAACTTGAACACTACATCAAGACAGGACTTTCGGGTTCCCTCACTGTCGTCAAGATAGTTTTTATCAGCTTTCTTGGAGACCAACAGGGATGTCTCACTATCTTGAACCTTATCTGCATTACTTCCTTTACCATTGGATAACGCGGTACTGTTCTCCAATATTTTGTCCGCATTCTAAAAGAGAAACAAGAAGACACATCACATGTTTACCATGTTGTATATGAAACTCATTTTGGTAAATGAGTTCAGTAGTAAAGTGGACAGGATAACAGCAGGAAACAATCATATATCTATGTACCATGGTCACTTTATGGTCTATATCATTCTAGTTTTTGTTGCCAAATCAAGATAGAGACACAGTTCAAATAATATTTGTTCAAGACAAAGCAGAATAGAGAGAATATAAGTGTGGGTAACTATAGAGCAATAACAACACTTGTAATGTGCATGACATGAGGACATAACTGTTTATTCAATTGAAACCAAAATCAACATAGAGCAGGTTACAACAGCAAACTAGTTAAAGAAACAGGTTTAAAACATACCTTTTGCGCCATTGGAGTTTCAATTCCATCCTTCAAATTTGAAAATAGTTGGTATGAGTAAATACAGTCATGCAAGAGCAAAGGAGTATGAACCATAGCTACAGAACCTGACCTGAGAACAAATCTTCTTCTCCTTCAAGCGTTGAGTTGGGATTCAGAGTGGTGGTCCTCGTGCTTTGGGCACTGCAGTTCCCTTACTAACTACTCGTGTTTGGGTGCTCTGTGGTGGAGACGGTGCTGTGTCAACTGGAACTGGGTTACTATCTGCCGGGGTTGGGGTTAGAAGGGGTGTAGCTGGTTCTCTGTCCAACTGGGTAGGGGTACAATCTATGAGAGTCTGGGTTATGTGTGGTGGATCTGGTCCTTGGGCAAGTACAACCGTGGTTCTATCTGCATCAACTGGTAGCACTATCTTTTCTGAAGACTGTGTTGTTACTCCCTTAGATACTGCCATCACGCTCTCCAATTCAAATGGCTGATAAACAAGAAAAGTAATTGAAAGTATAGACATTGTATGATAGACAGGTGCAATGGATAGTGGGGAATAAAAGAGGGCATGAAATAATTCATATTTATGTTGTCTAACCAAATAGGATAGCATGACACAATTTCACATATATGATGGCTAACTAAACAGGATAGCATGACACAATTTCACATTATGATGGCTAACTAAAAAAGATGGGAAGACATAGTTCAAAATATGAGACTATGTAAACAGGATGACATGACATAACTATATAATGTGTTTATTAAATAGGTTGGCATGCCATAATTCACATACATTCACGGATAGAATGCCATAATTCAAAATATGATGACTGCAAACATTAAACAAGATGAGATGATATAACTATATGATGTCTTTATTAAATGGGTTGCCATGCCATAATTTAGATAGATGATGTGTATGTACTATGTAAACATGATGGCATGATATAATTCAAATATATGATTTATATAGTAAGCAAGTAAGCAGATGGCAATCCATATATGATGTAAAAACTAAGCAATGCAAGACAACATGCATGACATGGGTAATATAACCCTGCCAAGTTTGAGCATAGACCTCAGGGGGAAAATAGGACTGGTCATCAGTCTCTGAATCCTCCTCTGAGGAGCTCTCTGTAACCAGCAAGATGTCTACTTCAGCAGGTAGCATTGTCTGCTATGAATACCTTGTTTTCACTCCAGATACTTCCATCACCGCTTCAAATGGCTGATGCATAGGAAGAGTAGTTGAATATACAAACGTTGTCGACAAATGGAACATGTAATACAAAAAATGATAGCATGATATAATTCACATACATGATGATTGGCTAAACAGCATGGCATTGCATAATTCACATATATAATGCCTTTGCAACAAGATAGCATTGTATAATTCATGTATATAATGTCTTGCAACAAGATGGCAATGCATAATTCACATATATGGTAATTACACACTGAATAGTTGGCATTCACACAAAGCATGTCTAAACTAATCAAATGACATAGCAATGCGAGACACCATACGCACGATATGAGCAACATAACCCTACCAAGTTAGAGCATACACCTCGGGGGGGCGGGAATAGGACTGGTCATCTATCTTTGAATCCTCCTCTAAGGAGCTATCCGTAACCAGCAAGATATGCGCTTCGTGAGATGGCATAGTCTGCTCTGAAGACCTTGTTTTCACTCTAGAATTTGCCATCTCCATGTCAAATGGCTGATGCACACAAAGAGCAGTTGAATGTAATAACATTGTTGACAAATGTAATATGTAACGAAAAAATGGATGGCCTGATATAATTTACATATAAGATGACTGGCTAAGCAGGATGGCATTGCAAAATTCACATATATGATGCCTGGCTAAACAAGATGGCGTTGCATAATTCACATAAACGATGAATAAACTAAACAGATGGCATTCGCACAAAGGATGTCTAAACTAAGCAGATGACATATTTGATGTATAAAGGAAGCAATGCAAGACACCATATGCATGATATAACCAACATTAGCATGACAAGTTAGAGCAAAGACCTCAGGGGGGTAAATAGGAGTTGTCTTCTCCTTCTGAATCCCCCTCAAAACAGATATCTTCCTCTCGATTAAAATCCAAAATGCGTGGAGGGGGGCTGCCTTTGCGCCTACCATGGAGCGACGTCTGCATGAAATTTTATTGCCACGCAAGGCTCGTCTCTTTTGCTCTACATGTTCAGTTCCATTGTTTAGAATAACTGTCATGCATAGGAATAAAACACAGTGAGATTATGTAAGGAGTGCATGTAGAAATCCAGAGTGATGGTAGCAACCTGTGGATAGACCCAAAACCAATAATAGCAGGCAGATAATGGCTTCAGTTAAAAAATACAGATAATGGCTTCTTTACTGTTTGTTTCCCACCCAACATGAAACTCATAGTAGACACCAGAGATTAACCAGATAGTAGATAGATACTATTGATAGCGGCCCCGATATGTACCCCACAACCATTGAAAAACTCAAGTTTGACCATCAATTTGGAGCTGACTCAGAGTCTAATCGGTGAACAGGACGATAAAGTAGCATGTATTATTAAGTGATGCATAACATAAGCAGACACGAAAGATTGCGACCTCTCTTGCGGACCTGTGTAGTCCTCGAGGTCATCTGCTCGGTTGATGATGGTAGTGCAGTTTTCATGGCTGCCAGCGGCGGGGAAGAAGATTTGAGGCAGCGAAAGATAGTCTGGAGGCTGGATCCCTGTTGTGCTGGACCCTTCTGTCGTTGGAGCAGCTGAGCTGAGGTGGACGACGGCGCAGCAGGAGCGAGACAAACCACGCAAGTTTTTCTTTGACAACTATCTGTAAGAGAAGTAATTCTATAAGGGCTCATTTGAATTGGAGGATTCCAACAATGCAGGGATAGGAAATAGGCAGGAATAGGATAGGAATGGACGTGCAAAACAGAGAATTTAAAAACACAGGATTTCTGCCAATCTGGGTGTTTGATTCACAACTATTGGAAGATCACAGGATGCAAAGAAGCATGGTGAGATTAAGTTAAACCACAAGAAAATGTACGGTTATAATGCTATTATGCTACTATCTCTTAGTCTTGTGCTTCATGAATAGGAATTTGAAAAGTAGGACAAGTGAAAATTAAAATTCGTACGTTTTTTCTTTCAAGGAGACACTAAAGGAACAAATCCGTGTGCTCAGTGGACAATATATATAACATGTAGAGTAAAAAGAGATGCAACAAGTGTACAACCTCTTTGGCGAAGCCATGTCGATCTCAGCGTGATTGGGTTGGCCGGTGAGGATGCTCTAGCTAACTTGGCTGTCGGAGGAGGGGAAGAAGATCTTAGGCGTCTGGAGATGGAGCCCGAGGTACTGCTCCGCTGTGATGGAGGGTTTCGTCATTGGAGCAGCTCCGGTGAGTTGTACGACGCCGAGGCTGAAGCAGGACAAGAGAGACAATGAACAACGTTAACCTGAGTGGAATTCTAATAGCATCTCCAATACATGGCGTAAAATACATAAACACAAAGTGGTAGATGTAAAATACACCAGCCGCTCATCTCTGAACTTAACTGTCGAAACTGAATTTAACTGTCAAAACTGAACTTAACTGTCGAAACTGAATTTTGCTGTCGAAACTGAACTCACTAGCAAGGTGAGGCTACACGTCGGTCGACTGACTTTTTCATCTCTGGTCAGTCGATTTTGCAGCCGTTGGATACGAAATCAAGGGCCTGCGGTTCACCTTCAACCTCCACCCCCCTGAGCCGGCCAAACAGCATCCCCCCGCCGCCCACGGCCAGCGGTGCGCCGCCCCGCCCGCCCCGAAGACACTCCCCACCGCCGGTCCGCCGCCGCCCCGGCCATCCCTCTAGGCCCCCCGTGCCGAGCTTTTTCTCCGGCGATCCCCACGCCACCGCCCCGCCAACGCCCCGCCACCGCCGGCAACCACCACCCCCATCCTGAACCCTAAGATAGATAGTGGGGTACCTCTCTGGTGAGCCCCCCTCCCCGCTGCGGCTGGTTCGTGTAGATAAATCGGAGCAGCATCGCAAGAAAGAGCAAGAGCGAGAGCAGCAGTGCGAGCAAGAGCAATAGCAGACCAGGAAGGGGACCGAGAGCAAGAGTAGAGTAGTAGCGCGAGCGAGAGCTAAAGCAGCAGCAGGTCCTACTAATGTGGACGTCGCCGCCGAGGGAGCGACGCCGTGGAGGAAGTGGCCGGCGACACCGCCGTGGATGGAGCCGCACCGTGTCGGCTCGGGACCGAGTGCCGGCAGCACCGTGAGATCGAATCAAGAAGAAAATGTGGTGATTAGTGTACAACCTCTTTGGTGGCGCCGATTAGGCTGCGGCTTCCTCCGAGGAAACGGTGATGATGATGCTCTTTCGGTGGTGCAGGTGAAGATGGTGGTGTGGGAATGGAGGTGGCGCGAAAGACGAGGGTAACGTCGGGGCAGCTCCTTGGAGGTGGAGGACGGGGTGGCTGAACCGGCGGGACGATGAGATCGACGACGGATCCTCGTCCGGTACGGTGGATGAGGGACGTCGAGGTGTTGCTGTGGACGACGTCGTCAGGGAAGAGGCTCCGGCTGGTGGCGGACGAAGCAGGGTGTGGGGTTTCGTCGCGGGTTTTCGTGGCCTCGGTGTACGAATGGGTGGGTGGATGGGATGTCAGTGGGGAACCATGGCTTAGAGACGCGCTTGTCCGAAATGTGGGGTAAGTTACGAAAGTACCCCCACCGATTTGAGGCGGTTCTTTCGGTTCAGGGGTACCACGGGCATTTCGCGTGTCGGGATTTCACAGGAGGTGGGAGTTTTCGCGCGCGTTGTAATTTCGGAATAGCAAGGCGCGTGTTGAGATGGTGGGAGTTGTCGGAGCACAACGAGACAAAGATATATCTTAAATATTTCGGGCTAGCAAGGTGCGGGTTGAAATTTCCGGACAAGCCTAACGTGTACTGTACCAAATCAATGCGCCCTACAAATGTCATTCAAAACTTTGAATTCATGTTATGTTTTAAAATATATCGCTATGTGTATAATGCATGCAACCTACTACTCAAATGAACGTTTTAGTGCATTTCAGACGTATATACTACCGCTTCAATATGAACTAAATTTGAATTCATTTCTCTATTTGAATAAGATCTACAGTAATGATTGTTGTGAAGTCAAAGCATTTGAATTCGTTTCTCTATTTTAATAAGATCTACAATCATCATTATTGTCAAGTTAAACCATCGTTTGTGTATTATCTTCACAACACACCACATGATTAGTCTCGAGTTACATATGAAGTATGTGTACTATATGAACTCGAACTAGATTTTTTGAATCCACTTTATTTTGATTTGAAATCACATTACATTTCTAGCTCTAGCTAGATCTTCATAATCTAAACCATGTCTCATATGTATAATGTGTTTATCACATTATGTATGGTGCCCCGCCCCCTACGCCTACAAGTATTTAGATGTGAGTTGCAAACACCACACATTACCACAAATTCAAATAAAAAGTGAGAATGTTTGATATATAGTATTGTTTAGATTGTTCGATATTTAGTTGTAAGCTGCAAACGCCACACATTATCACAAATTCAAATAAAATGTGAGATTGTTTGATGTGTAGTATGGTTTAGATTGTTCAGCATTTAGCTGTGAGTTGCAAACGCCATGCATTATCACATTATGGTATAACATGTGCACAACACGTGTATCACCGCTATATTCATGCATGCAATGTTTAAAACACTATGATCTCCTATTCAAATATATGAATCCGCTTTCATATCAAATTATGATCTTTGTTAGTCTCTTACACCCACACAATCCTCGAACCTTTGTAGCTACCACTAACTTTCTCTCATGCATGCACACGCCCTCCTCGCCCTCCCCCTCCCTCGGCATTCTATCCACCGGGCACATTCATTTTTTTCCTTAGGTCGTTCTCCCAGAGTCTCCACAACTCCTTTCCGACACACACCGATCGATAAACCTCTCCAGCGATGCCTGCCTACAACATACAAACACACCTTCAATCTCCTCCTTTATGTGTCCTTGCCTCGTGTCTCTCATACGGTCAGACACACGTGTAAACTCTCGCCCCTCTTATCATCGCTCTCACAACCGCACACTCCTCCCCCTATCTAGCTAGTAGTTGGGCCTCTCGCACCACCTCCTAGCTCCATTCTCTCTGTCTATCCGTCTCGCTGGGCCTTATTTGCCTCTAACAAATGGACGTACACCGACCGATCTCTCGCTATACATATAGCTAGCTAGGTCCTTATAACTCATTTTTACCCACACGTCAATCGATCTACCTCATTAGTTGTGTCTCTCCCTTCCTCCGACAAACAACAATTGATCTACCGATCTAGTTAGGTTTGCTTACCAAACACATGGTTCCCCTTCATCATCCATGGATGTGTCTCGATAGATCTATCACGCACAGGTACACACAGAAACACATCCCCACTCTTATTGATAACATTGTAGTTCCACCCTCAGTTTGTCTAGTAGGCCTCTCCCACCATCTTCGAGAAGCAACTCCATCACCCATCCAGCACTCTACCCCTCTCCCTCCCTCTCCCTCCCTCTCTCTCTCCTCTCTCTCTCCCATCATATTTCCCGTCCTTCAGTTATGTATGGTTGTCGACCGATCTCCCTCAAGACATAGCTGGGTCTCTCCTTCTCAACACATATACGAGTCGTTCTACCTCTATAGTTAGGCCTCTGCCTACCCCTCCCACCACCCCCTCCCCCCACACACACCGATACATCGAGCGCTCTAGTCATGTCTCCCTGCCGCACACAAACTTGACGTGTGCCCTCTAACGTTCCAGTAGGCCAGTCGCCCTATATCTTTGACTTGTACACACACACACAATTTCTATGGCTCTCTTCATCGATCTCGCACCCACCCACTTGATCCTCTCTTCGACTCTATCGATAGCTATGACCCCTCCCTCTCTTCTTGTGGATTGCCCGACCCTCTATGTATGATATGGATAGGCCTCCATTTCACACACCTTGCATGAAAAATTTTGTTTGAGATGTCATCGACACATATTCCCACAAATAATTCACGAAATCAACCCCCCACCCCACCCCCACCCCAAAACAAAAAAAACTCAAGAACGCGGTTTGTATCTCTTACACACACCCACGTAGGTGGGGGACGTGCACGAAGAGAAGAGGTGCATGCACGGCGCACGTACTCCCGTATCTTTCCCAACCACACCCGCGCGGGTACACGGTGGAGCTCATTTCTGTATGAAAAAGGCAGCCCACGTGGTAATTTGGCACGTGTACTGGTTGTCCACTTGGTGGAGGGAGGATCGTCTACCACGGGTGAACAAACAAATTGCGACTTGACGTGTTATGTTAAAAAAAGAGGCAAACCATCTGGGGCCTACCTTAGAGGCAAGGCTCTATACACTGGAGTACTTTTGATGTGTCCCGTCAACTTGCAGAACGAGGAGAAGCTTGCTTAGTATGCCGTCTCCCCCGCCCATGGGCGCGGTGGCTCGCATGATGAGGTGAAGCTTGCTTACTACGCCTTATGCCCGCTCCCTCGCCCATGCGCGCGGTGGCTCGCAGGACGAGGAGAAAAATTTACTACTCCCTCCGTTTACTCCTCGTCCCTACTACCTTGGTTATAGAGATTATATCATATTGTTTGGAATATATATGTCCTTTAGTAGATTTCAATATGAACTACTAGTACATACTCCAAACACTGATGTATATAGACGTATTTTAGAGTGTAGATTCACCCATTGTGCTCCATATGTAGCACTCTCCCTCACCCCTCGACCCTCGCCCACGTGGTGGACGTGCAGCAATTCATTCAGTCTCATATAGCCAGAACGATATATACTGCACTACCATTATTGCTCGAGGTGAAGAGCCAATCGCAAGGTTAATATTTTGGAGATGCCAAGCGCAAGGTTATAGGAGAACGAGTAGTAGGTGCCGCGTCATTTATAAATAAAGTTTTTTTTCTTCAGTGGCACGTACGCAATATGATAGGTTCATATGGAGAGAAAGGACGAGGAAACCGCTCCACTATATACATAGTCAGGACGGGCCAGCCTACACGGTTGCTTGCTGGGGTTTCTCTCTTCACACTCTCTCGCACAAAATGACTGTGGCCACATCTCTAACATCCCGGCGGATCAAGTCCGCTTGGGGAAGGGGTGGATGCTTAGTGTAGATGCGGTGGCCGTCACCGACGGCGAAAACCCACTGTCGGCACGTCCCGATCAGGGGTCCCCGCCGTTCTCTCTCACAAAGTCGATGAGGTTGCCTGCGTCCCATGCTCACTGCCGCGACATGGGCAGTTGCCGCCCCCTGCCGCCCTCCTCAAGGTTGAGCTACGTCCCTCAGGTACAACTCCCTTTACAGCCGGCTTGCACCACTGCTCCAGCTGCCCACATCACTCCCTGTGGATATTTCTCTACTTCTTTGCCCCGCACATACCTCTACTGGCTTCTACGTACTATATTTGTGATGAGTTTATGTCTCATCAACTAGTCCCAATAATCTTATTCTAATCACGCTTGTTCAATTTCTTTGCCACAGGGATGCTCATCTCGATTTTGGTGAAACTGCACAAAATGATCCGATGGTCAAAAGGTTGAAAACTTCATTTATTAGGAAGCTCGAACGTTGCCAGCAAATTGAAGCCTGGTCAGGGTTCACGGTTCAAGGGATAGGGACTGCATGGATTGTTTTTTTCTTTAGCTGCCTCTGTTCCAAAATAAGTGTCAACTTTAGTAGTAGTACAACTTTGTACTAAAGTTTGCACAAAGTTGAGAAACTTATTTTGGAACGGAGGGAGTACATATTTGCTATGATCTGTCAATCATTGAGATGCAATAGCATGCATGTTAGTCTCCTTTGTATTTGATGAAATGTTGCAACAGGCAACCTTGGACGCAAGATACATGTAACAGAAGTTGGAAGCTTCATAGCATTGTACAAATTTATCTCGCTGATAAATTACAGTACGTATTATACTAGTACTTCCTCCATTCCTAAATATAAGTCTTTGTAGATATTTTACCATGAACCACATGCAGATGTATATAGATGCATTTTAAGTGTAGATTCATTCATTTTGTTCCGTATGTAGTGGAATCTCTATAGAGACTTATATCTACTAGTAATAGCTAGCCCGCACTACTAGGAATTCTCTATCCTCTCCTTGAGCCACGTCATCAAAATTGATGTAGCTGTTAGATGAAGTAAATCAGTCCATAATAGCCGTCTGATCTTAACGTTGAGAGGCTCCGCACTAAGCCACATGCAAGAATGGAGAAATACCATGCTACATGCATGTGAGTGGGTTTTAAATCACATCGACATGTCTGCATGCAAGCAGGCACCGGTAGCATGCATGTAAGTGAGCTTTTAAGTCCCATTAACATGTTAAAAAGAAAAATATAATCTCATTATGCAGTAGGAGTTGGCTGATCTTTTTTCCTTGCGTGGGATGATCTAAATGATGATGGGAGTTTATTTAGTTTGGCTACCACATTTGTCATGCGGTTATAGAGTTTTTTTGTTCTATGAAATCGATAATTTTGCGTAGAGAGATATACCGCTGTTCCGCGCCAACGCGCGGGGACTCATCTAGTAATATTTAGGAACGGAGGGAGTACTATGTAAAGAGTTAGGTGTCGCACGGTGATAGTGTGAGGTGGGCCATGTAATCACTGAGCCTGCGTGTTTTCACTGCTCTTGCACGCCTCCGCTGTAAGAATGGAGAAAATTGTAATCTAGTACTAGTATACCTCCTTTCGCCGAAAGCGTGGGACATCCAGCAGTCCTACCACCTCGGTAATAAAGACCAATGAGCCGTCAAATCACATAGACCCAACAGTAAGTTGGATGGACGAAGCAACCATCACTCTTGTGCCAGTGAGAGGTCGCGTCCACTCTGCCCGGGCATGAATGCGGCACCGATTCTTTGGAGCGGCGCTGACCGTTTCAGGCGGGAAGCGCGCGCGGGCGATGGAGGGGCTTTGGGTGGGCCAGGCTGGTCAGGAGCGGGCGTGGCAGCTGTCCGCATGTCCCTACCGGACACGCCCGGAAACGAGAGGATGCACCGACTCTCGCGGCTAAAATCATACACTACACAACAGTGTTCCCGAGCAGTTGCGAGATGTGTGAGGTAAGATACACCGCTGGCGCTTTTAATTTTTCTTATTAATTTGTTTGTTTCACCCTCTGACTGGTGGGACCCAACGTACTACGTGGAGAGAGGTAAGGTGACTAAGGCTGCATTATTTCTGCACCACTGTGGATAGTCTTACAACCAAAGCCACATGACACGATTATGATTGAAATCCCAATGACTCCCACACACAAAGAAAACACGGCATGCTTGTCACACGAATGGAGGAATGTATAAAAGGTTATTTCCCTCTTGTTGAACATAACGGGAGGGTTGTGTAGCTGGTTAGCCTGTTCGCTCATCAAACTTGGTTGCTCTCTTCACACTCTCTCGCCCCTCTCCCGCTGGAGCCTCAGCGCTTGTAGTTGCTCTCTTCACACTCTCTCGCCCTCTCCAGATCTAAACAAGACTTCGTTGGCCTCTCTCTCCCCTCACTGCTGCTCAAAGAGCCGGCAGGATCCGTCCGCCGGGAAGGGAAGGAGGCTTAACGCTGTCGCCATCGGCGAGGGACTACCGGCGCAGCTGTTCACTTTCCACCCAGCGGCGGCGCGGGAGGGCCTCCGACCCCTTCTTCTTCGTCGTCGTCCCGTCGCCCACCGAACCACGCCCCAAGAACCTTAAGGTATAATTTACTTACTCCACATGCATTGCTCTAGCTTCATGTATACCATGAATCTAGGACGTGGTTCAAAGAGGAAAGGAGTGGGGGAAAGTAGTGGGAAAAGTTGTATATAGCATGAATCTAGGACGTGGTTCAAAGAGGAAATGAAGGGGGAAAGTTGTATAGCATTAATCTAGGACGTGGCTCAAAGAGGAAAGGAATGGGGGAAAGTAGTGGGGAAAGTTGTATCGCATAAATCTAGGACGTGGTTCAAAGAGGAAAGGAAGGGGCGAAAGTACTAGTTCAAAAAGGAAAGGAAGGGACAAGGCTGTAGAGTTTGAGCAGGACTAGATTTGCTGCGCTCACATAGGGAAAGGCGTCTAAAGATAACAGAACTGGGACGAACACAGATATGCTCCTTGGTTGTTTGTTCTTTGTTGCAACAGACTGTGCATGACCACAGTACATCGGTAGATGCACATGGTGCTGGTGCGTCCACTGTCCCGTGCAACTCATTAGCTGTTGTTAATCTAAGGCCCTGTTTGGTTAAAAACTCCTTAGTGCCTACATGCTGGGTTCCAGGGACTAAACATGGACTAGAGGTTATTAAATGATATGCTAAAAGACCATGTTACCCCTAGTAATGAACTAATAGAGACAAGGTGTGATGCGTGGCAGTGGCAACTATTGGAAAAAGTCCCAAAAAGACTCCCTCAGGGTCTTCTTTCTTTAGTCCCAAATGCCCACTTTTAGTCCCTAAAAGTCCCTCCTCTTTGGTTTAGATGGGACTGACACGGAGTTTTTTTAGTCCCTACACCAAAAATGTCCCTGTAAACAAACACCCTCTAATAATGCCGCTGGAAAATTGATGCAATGCCACAGTTAAAAGAAAATTACATGTTTAGCGAATTTTATTGTTAATATAATCTCTATGTTAATATTAATCAATGCCACCATTTGACAAATGCTACTGTCTTTCTTTCTTTCCCATTTAGATAAGGTAGATGCTTCTTTTTGTTGGCTTCTGTGTCATCCATCGTTATTGACCACTAATTGTTTCCTTTGCACCTTTGTGTAAACAGGGTTATCTGCTTCACCTTGTTGCCATTGTGACCTTTTTTTGCACTACACAAAACACTTTTGTTTTAAGAGTGTTTTGTGCAGTTCAACCAAAATGTCACACCGACAACGTTGCTTGATTGCTTGATCTTAGTGGAACTGCACAAGAGGAGATCTTACTTCCTATCCGTTAAGGCGAATTTGGTTCAGATATTCTTCTTGTGAGTTGTTTGAATTCCGCATCATGAGAGGTCAGTACTAGCCTTCTTTCACATGATTCTGCAGTGTGCATTCATATGTTGTGCTACTTGTATGATAATGTTGCTTGATTTTAGTGAACTGCACAAATGGAGACAAGACTTCCAATCTGTATGTGCACCATAATATCCCATTGAGGTAAGATAAGGATATTTCACAACTGTTGGCCTATATTTTGCCACTTTCATCAGAAAATTAAGTTCAGTACTATACTTGTGCTCCCTAATTGCCATGCCAAATCTTACATTGAAGGCGAAGCTTGTTTGTTATTGAACCAACTGATGAAGGGGAAGAACAAGGGAAAAAAACAAAAATCAACTCCCGGTGCTGTAATGAAGCACTGGAACTGTGATGACACAAGTAATGATATAGTTTTGCATCTTAATTTATTGCTATGACTGGAACGAGCAATTGTTTTGCCACTGGTTTGATGCCACTCTTAATGTAATATGTAATTATCTCTACTTGTGCAAATAGGGATCTTCTTTGAAGATACCATATATTTTAGTGGAACTGCACAAGAAGATGTTGGAAACATTAAACTAATCGAGGAGTATATAGTAAGCATGGCCACCACTGTAGATAGCAATAGATGGTTCCGGAGAATTGCTTCATCGGTATGCTCTACACAATAAGCCTCCTGACAAAGGTTGGTACTCGCCCACAGATTTCATCCATATGATTGAGCTTTGTCATCTCTATTGGTGTTGTGCTACTGTTTAGATACTATCATGAAAAAGTGGTATTGTCCTTGAGAAGTGCTTCATCTGTGCTGTTTTAAATATTTCCTTTCCTTTTTTCAAGCAAACAGTGATGCTAGCATTTAGTAGTCCTCTTGTCTTTGCACAACAGGATCATCTTCCTCTAAAGAAGAATATGGAGTACGTGAAGTGACTAGTTCTGATTATGCCAGGATGAAGAAGCCTTGTCTATCTTATCATCAGAAGGAGCAGTTGAAGGATGGTTACATTACTCCCCACAAGACCAAACTAACTTCAGCTCAGAAGGATAGACAAAATCTCCATTTTTTGCTGTGATGCGCGAGTACAATGTTGTTCTAGGATTCTTTCTGGTGATTTCCATTTTTCTAAAAGTGTGCTCTACATGGATCATGTATGTGCCTGTTGAAACTGTCAATTCATAGTACAGTTTGCTCTATACTAATCACGTTTTTGTATTTGTGCAAACAGGAGTGCTCAGCTTGATTTCAATGGGAACTGCACAAAATGTTCATGAATACATCGAATCATTCATTTCCACCACAAGAAAGGAGGTGGCGATAAGTTCAAGGCATTGCAACATATAAGGGCGAAATCATCCAAGCTACGCGCGAATTTGGTTGATTTTGGTGGAACTGCACAAAAAGAACAACTGGTTTATTTAGCACGAGGTGCCATGTCAATGTCCGAACTGATGGCAAACCCTGCCCATTCCACAATCATAGGCATTTGATATTTTGGAATGGGACAACCTTGTCAAATTTTGCTCATTGATTTTAGCAAGACATGCGTTTGATATTTTTGAATGGGACGCCCTTTGCTGTCAGCAGCGTCGATCAATTTTTTATTTATTCTTTAGTTGTGAAGTAAATATTGCCTCTGACATGTGAGTCGCTGAGATGCATAATCATCAATTGTTTTGAATGTTCTCTATGAATTGCCAGTCCTGTGTGTTTGATTACAATGTACAGAAATGATAAAAAGCTGCTCAAACTCTTTGTACTCCTTCTGTTCCTTTTTACTTCGCACGTTGTGAAAGTGCATACTTTTGGTATAAGATTGGTCAAAGTAGAAATACTTTGACTGCAGACAAAACTTGTATGCAGACTAGAAAGGACCGGAGGGAGTACATGTGAAACTGCTGCAAACGAGGTGATCACCGTGGGAATAATGCTAGTACGTATTGTTTTGCATGTTCATCCAATGCCAGTGATACAGGAATTCGAACTAATCGAAATAAATTCATTCATACACGGTCGGATTTCATATAAACATGCTAGATTTCATTACATTTCATACATTCTTCAACTAAAAAGGGGTGCGCTGGAGGTATAATTAATTAACCAAAGCTACCCACCTGTGTCCCACTGAGCCGAACAGAAGCTTCAGTGACTTAACTGCAGGTGTAGTTGCGTAACTGACAAGTGGCCTGTTGGGCCCACGTGTCAGTTAGCCAACTGCACCAGCAGTTAAGTAGAAGCAGCGTTATTCTCCAGCAGAATTCCCCGACTCCACGTCGCTGCCAAGAAGCTAACCGGCCGTCAATGGTCAACCCGCCTAGCTTGGCTTCAACAGGAGGGTAGCAGCGGTGGCCTTACTTGGACCCGAGCGGCGGCGACCTACCATGTTCTACTCTTCCTCGTTTTCTGTGTGGCGCGGCCTCGGCGGAGCCGGCGATGTCCTCTATCTCGTTGCCGGCGGGCGGCGCCTCAGCGGAGCGGTGGAAATCCTCCCCCGCGTTGCCGGTAGGGTGGGGCCTCGGTTGAGCCGGTGATGTCCTCTGCCTCGTTGTTGGCGGGGCGGGGTCTCGGCGGAGCCGGCGGTGTCCTCTGCCTCGTTGTTGGCGCCGTGGGGCCTCGGCGGAGCAGGGCCTCGTCGACGCCAGCGGAGCGGGAACTCGTCGGAGCCGGCATTGTCCTCTGCCTCATCCTCGGTCTCGCCAAACAGCACCTTGCCCGCTTCATTGCCCTCTTTGCTAGCCTCTTTGTAGGCGGCCGCAGCCTCCGCCACCTGCATGCGGTACCGCCAGCGCTCAAGGCGGCCCTTGCGGGCAGAGCGGTATGAGTCGAGCAGCGCCTCCTGCTCCGCCTGCTCCGCCGCGATCTGCTCCTCCGCCTGCAGGTGCTCCTGGAGGAGATGGTGGTTGTAGGCGGCGTCGGCGTGCGCCTCCGGGAACTGCTCCTGACGCATCTGCCTCACATTGTCCATATATTGGGCACGGGCCTCGCCGATGGTCATGGTACAATGAACCAGCGAGGATGGCGCGGAGGAGGTGGTTGGCGCCGGATCGTCGACTACCATGTTCTCCATTGGGATATCGTCATCCTCCGGCTGCCTGCCGGCCATCCGGTCGGCAGCAATGGCTGCCATCTCCTTGTGGTCCGTCGTCCGCCCGTCCTGAAGAGCGCTGGAGCGCAAGGAAGCCATGGTGGGCAGTAGTGGTGTGGACAGGAGAAAGGGAACGGATGCGGATGACTGCGGCTATGGCCGGCACAGCAGTTTATATAGCAATGGTGGGCGGGCGGAGGGACGGACGTGTGCGCCGGAGTAGCCGCCTCGGCAACCGCGTATCATTAATGTGGGCGGCAGATGGACGGACGGACGGCACTTGTGTCGTTTGAAGGCGGAGCAATCGCCGGCACCGGGAATCGGGGCGGGCGGCGCTGACTGTTTCGGGCGGAAAGCACGCGCGGGCGAGGAGATGACTTTACTTGGAGAGGATGACAATGGGGACCCACCAGGTCCATAGCCTCACGTACGCAAGTGCCTCCTTATTTTATATATATATATATGTATGTATAAAACTATACTCCCTCCGTCTAGGTGAATAAGTCGTATTAGAAGGTGCATCACGACCTAGGTGCAAGCAGATTGGTGGAAAAGAAGAATATTTCTCTCTTCTAAACACAACATTTAATCACAGCAGTTAAGAGGATGCCTTATTAGCTACCCATGCAGGCCATCGTAATTCATAGCATGCAAAGCGCTTTTATTTCTTGCTAATAACCGCATAGACATGCTGCATGCATTGGTCCTTGCCCGAGCAAAAAAAAGGGAGGAAAGGGGTTTCCACGGGAGACAACGAGGCAGAGGTGGAAGCGCTCGCTGGAGTAATTTGTTTTGCTACCCCCTGGTTTCCTGACATCACGGTCCCACACCATTGTCAACCTATGTAGTAGTCAATAAATGAGAGAATTGCACAAGAAGCGGCCGATAGCTGGGACCAAGCAGCTCGAGCAGTATTTGTGTTTTTGAGGTGTGAGCACTGCAGAGTTTTTCGATGTTTAGCCTAGATATTAATTTTTCTCCTCTGAACAACAACGAAAACATCGCTGCAGGTATTAACTGGGCGGGCTATGGCCCGTCTAGCCCAGGCCAGATATCCAGCCCAGATATTAATTTTTTTCAAGCTGAAAATGGCTAGCCCAGCTATACTTTTTTTAGGAATACCCAGACAAGGTCAAGTTGTTATTCTCCGCCCCGCTGGGCTGCAAATCTTTCCTAGGAGGGATGCATTAGGCTTAACAAGAAAATGGGCTTTAAGAAATAATAAATGGGATGTAATTATAAAAATTGGGCAGTTACTATAAAAAAATGCACCAAACACGTGATTACTTTATAAAATATTATTTTTGGATATTGAAAATTTTAATTTCATTAATTGTTGCGAGCGCAATGTTTCGTTGGATTTTCATGTAATATAAATTTATATTGAAATTGTATTTAATCTGACTAGAAATTTCGGGATAAAAATATTTTGGATCCCATCAAAATGTGGGAAATTTTATTGAATTCTGTTTTGAACGGTTGGTTGAAATGGGCTGTACTTTTAACAAACTGTAAATGGGCTGTAGTAAATTCCATAGAATTCAAAAATGGGCTACACATGCTTACAAATCTCAAATGGGCTATAAGTTCTCTGCCACACACTTCTGGCCTTACTAAGTTGACGTGTCCCCTAAAAAAACAGAGTTGACGCATATGCAAGGCTTTCTCAACTTATAGTCAACACACGGTTCTAGCAGCAGTGGCCGTTGGATGTCCATCCAACGGATGCCGTGCTTCTTCTTCAATCTCGGATATTCTAGCTTCACCCGCCCAAAAATGATTCCTCCTCTGACATCTGGGGCGCACCATTTCGGAAGCTGACCTGTGGGCCTACTAAGTTGATGTACCAAGGGCTTTGTCAACTTAGTCAATATAAATGATTCTAGCTGCAGTGACCGTACGATGTCCATCCAATGGCCGTAGTGCTTCTTCAACCTCTGGTCTTCTTGCTCTAGCCACCCAAAGCAACGCCAGTCGTGCCGCCTGCTCCTGCCTCCCGTGTCCGGCTGTGCTACCGCGGAGGCCTCACCGCCCCCAACTATTCCCACCGCTGGCCAGGCCCTGCGACAACAGCAGCCTCACACCGCAGCCGAACGAGTGAACCCTCATACTCCTCTCCGCGTGGGCATCCACTGCCACGTCTTCACCGGCTCCGCGTTGTCCCCTTCCTAGGTCTCGCTGTCGTCCACCGCCTTGGTGCTCTCGGCGCGGCGTGGTCAACGTGGTCAAGGAACGACTTCCATCGGACGTGGACTGTACGTGGAGAGGCTGACAGCTGGGTCCACGATGGCAGCAAGGAAGTGCCTCCTTATTACGTGGAAAATAATGATTCCTCCACTTGATAGCAGGGACCCACCGGACGGGCCACCAGTATTTTGCGAAAGAAATCGTTTCCCCCTTACCGCTGGGACCCACCGGACGGGCCACCGTATTTCGCGAAAAAAACGTTCCCCCCGCTGTCAGCTTAGACCCACCGGAAGTGCCTCCTTATTACACAAAAAAAAATGAATACTCCCCCGGCTAGTTGGGACCCACCTTGCTGGGAGGCTAACTTATGGGCCTACTAAGTTGACGGGGACGAAGGGCTTTGTCAACTTAGTCAATATGAACGATTCTAGCTCCAGTGACCGTACGATGTCCATCCAACGACCGTAGTGCTTCTTCAACCTCTGGTCTTGTTGCTCCACCCACCCAAAGCAGCGTCGGTCGTGCCGCATGCTCCTGCCTCCCGTGGCCGGCTATGCTGCCGCAGAGGCCTCACCGCCCCCTACTATTCCCACCGCTGGCCAGGCCCTGCGGCGACGACAGCCTCACACCGCAGCTGAACCAGTGAACCCTCGTAGTCCTCTCCGTGTGGGCTTCCACTGCCGCGTCATCCCCTTCCTAGGCCTCGCCGTCGTCCACCGCCGTGGTGCTCTCCGCGCGGCGTGGTCAACGTGGTCAAGGAACGACTTCCATCGGAAGAGTACTATACGTGGAGAGGCTGATAGCTGGGTCCATGGCCACAACCTAGTTTTTCTATGATTTGCCAAGTAAGTCGCTTTGTCAGGCCTGTTGGGCTGCAAATCTTTCAAGACGAGGAGAGCTTTCATTCGGCTAGCCGAGGAAATGGCCCATCAGTAATGAGAAATGGGTTGTACATTTTTAAAACACATCAAACCGGCAATTAGTTTCAAATATCTTTTTTTCATTTCAAGATTTTAAATTACATTAATTTTTATGCGTGGAGAATATTTTGGATTTTGTATTGATATACATTTATTTTTAAAATCAGTTTGAATGTGAGTCAAAATTTCGGGATTAAAAACAGTTCGGACCGCACCGAAATATGCAAAATTTCGTATAATTTTTTAACCGTTGCCACAATATGGGCTGTAATGTTAACAAAAAGAATATGGGCTCCAAAAAAACCTTAAGAATTAGCAAATGGGCTGTAAATTATTAGAAATAATGGCAGATGGCTTGTATGCTATTTTCCACATATTTGAGGCTTTCCTAAAAAAAGGTTGACGCACAAGCACGGACTGTTGGATGTCCATCCAACGACCGTCGTGCTTCTTCAATCTCTGCTCTTCCTGCTCCAGCCGCTCAAACAAGTGCCGGCGGGACTGCCTGCTCCCTCCTCCTCGCGGCCGGCTGTGCTGCCGCGTAGGCCTCACCTCCCGACCGTACTCCCATCACTGGCCTAGCCATCCCTCTACTCACCCACACCTGCTGTTATTCTCCGGCGACGGCAGACGAACCAGTAAACCCTCATACAGTCGTACTCCCCTCCGCGTGGGAAACAACTGTCGAGTCTTCCCTACCTCTGTGTCGTCCCCTTCCTAGGCCTCGCCGTCGTCCACCGCCCTGGTGCTCTCGGCGCGGCGTGGTCAACGTGTTCAAGGAACGACTTCCATCAGACGTGGACTGTACGTGGAGAGGCTGACAGCTGGGTCCATGACCGCAGCAAGGAAGTGCCTCCTTATTACGCGGAAAATAATGATTCCTCCACCTGACAGCTAGGACCCACCAGACGGGCCACTGTATTTCGCGAAAAAACGTTTCCCCCTGACTGCTGGGACCCACCAGCTACATCTTCGCATGCAAGGAAGTGCGTCCGGGCAAAAAAACGATTCGCCCCCTGACTGCTGGGACCCACCAGCTACATCTTTGCATGCAAGGAAGTTCCTGACAGTCAGGACCCACCTGTTCGAAGTGTACGTAGCGTTGTCATTCTGGTCGCTGATGTCTATTACACAACCTTCTTCTTGTAGACGTTGTTGGGCCTCCAAGTGTAGAGGTTTGTAGGACAGTAGCAAATTTCCCTCAAGTGGATGACCTAAGGTTTATCAATCCGTAGGAGGCGTAGGATGAAGATGGTCTCTCTCAAGCAACCCTGCAACCAAATAACAAAGAGTCTCTTGTGTCCCCAACACACCCAATACAATGGTAAATTGTATAGATGCACTAGTTCGGCGAAGAGATGGTGATACAAGTGCAATATGGATAGTAGATAATAGTTTTTGTAATCTGAAATAATAAAAACAGCAAGGTAGCAAGTGATAAAAGTGAGCGTAAACGGTATTGCAATGATGGTAAACAAGGCCTAGGGTTCATACTTTCGCTAGTGTAAGTTCCCTCAACAATACTAACATAATTGGATCACATAACTATCCCTCAACATGCAACAAAGAGTCACTCCAAAGTCACTAATAGCGGAGAACGAACGAAGAGATTATGGTAGGGTACGAAACCAACTCAAAGTTATTCTTTCCAATCAATCCGTTGGGCTATTCCTATAAGTGTCACAAACAGCCCTAGAGTCCATACTAGAATAACACCTTAAGATACAAATCAACCAAAACCCTAATGTCACCTAGATACTCCAATGTCACGTCAAGTATTCGTGGGCATGATTATACGCTATGCATCACACAATCTCAGATTCATCTATTCAACCAACACAAAGGACCTCAAAGAGTGCCCCAAAGTTCTACCGGAGAATCACGACGAAAACGTGTGCCAACCCCTATGCATAGGTTCCCAATGTCACGAAACCAGCAAGTTGGTCACCAAAACATACATCAAGTGGCACGTGGTATCCCATTGTCACCACAGATATCCACGGCAAGACATACATCAAGTGTTCTCAAATCTTTAAAGACTCAATCCGATAAGATTACTTCAAAGGGGAAACTCAATTCATTACAAGAGAGAAGAGGGGGAGGAGAAACATAAAATCCAACTATAATAGCAAAGCTCGCGATACATCAAGATCGTGCCAAATCAAGAACATGAGAGAGAGAGATCAAACACATAGCTACTGGTACATACCCTCAGCCCCGAGGGAGAACTACTCCCCCCTCGTCATGGAGAGCACCGGGATGATGAAGATGTCCACCGGAGAAGGATTGCCCCCTCCGGCAAGGTGCCGGAACGGGTCTAGATTGGTTTTCGGTGGCTACGGAGGCTTCTGGCGGCGGAACTCCCGATCTATCTTGCGTTCTGGAAGTTTTAGGGTATATGGAGTTATATAGGCAGAAGAAGCACGTCACGGGAGCCACGAGGGCCCCACGAGGCAGGGGGCGCGCCCTAGGGGGGGCGCCTCCCGCCCTCGTGAGCACCTCGTTCCTTCCTTGACATGGGGTCCAATTCCATCGGGTGGCTTTCGTTCCAAAAATAACTTCTCTAGTTGATTTCATTCCGTTTCGACTCCGTCTGATAATCCTTTTCTTCAAAACACTGAAATAGGCATAAAACAACAAATCTGGGCTGGGCCTCCGGTTAATAGGTTAGTCCCAAAAGTAATATAAAAGTGGATAATAAAGCCCAATATTGTCCAAAACAGTAGATAATATAGCATGGAACAATAAAAAATTATAGATACGTTGGAGACGTATCAAGCATCCCCAAGCTTAATTCCTGCTCGTCCTCGAGTAGGTAAATGATAAAAAAGATAATTTTTGATGTGGAATGCTAGTTGGCATAATTTCAATGTAATTCTTCTTAACTGTGGCATGAATATTCAGATCCATAAGATTCAAGACAAAAGTTTAATATTGACATAGAAACAATAATACTTCAAGCATACTAACAAAGCAATCATGTCTTCTCAAAATAACATGGCCAAAGAAAGTTATCCCTACAAAATCATATAGTCTGGCTATGCTCCATCTTCACCACACAAAATATTTAAATCATGCACAACCCCGATGACAAGCCAAGCAATTGTTTCATACTTTTGATGTTCTCAAACTTTTTCAATCTTCACGCAATACATGAGCGTGAGCCATGGATATAGCACTATAGGTGGAATAGAATGGTGGTTGTGGAGAAGACAAAAGGGGAGAAGATAGTCTCACATCGACTAGGCGTATCAACGGGCTATGGATATGCCCATCAATAGATATCAATGTGAGTGAGTAGGGATTGCCATGCAACGGATGCACTAGAGCTATAAGTATATGAAAGCTCAACAAAAGAAACTAGTGGGTGTGCATCCAACTCGCTTGCTCACGAAGACCTAGGGCATTTTGAGGAAGCCCATCATTGCAATATACAAGCCAAGTTCTATAATGAAAGATTCCCACTAGTATATGAAAGTGACAACATAGGAGACTCTATCATGAAGATCATGGTGCTACTTTGAACCACAAGTGTGGTAAAAGGATAGTAGCATTGTCCCTTTTATTTTTTATTTTTTTATTTGGCCTCTTTTTTTTGGCCTTTCTTTTTTTTATTTGGCCTTTCTTTCTCTTTTTTTGGGACAATGATCTATTCAATGATGATCATCACACATCTATTTATTTACAACTCAATGATACAACTCGATACTAAAACAAAGTATGACTCTATATGAATGCCTCCGGCGGTGTACCAGGATATGCAATGAATCAAGAGTGACAAGTATGAAATAATTATGAACGGTGGCTTTGCCACAAATACTATGTCAACTACATGATCATGTTAAGCAATATGACAATGATGAAGCATGTCATAATAAACGGAATGGTGGAAAGTTGCATGGCAATATATCTCGGAATGGCTATGGAAATGCCATAATAGGTAGGTATGGTGGCTGTTTTGAGGAAGGTGTATGGTAGGTGTATGATACCGACAAAAGGTGCGCGGTATTAGAGAGGCTAGCAATGGTGGAAGGGTGAGAGTGCGTATGATCCATGGACTCAACATTAGTCATAAAGAACTCACATACTTATTGCAAAAATCTATTAGTTATCGAAACAAAGTACTACGCGCATGCTCCTAGGGGGATAGATTGGTACGAAAAGACCATCGCTCGTCCCCGACCGCCACTCATAAGGAAGACAATCAATAAATAAATCATGCTCCAACTTCGTTACATAACGGTTCACCATATGTGCATGCTACGGGAATCACAAACTTCAACACAAGTATTTCTCAAATTCATAACCACTCAACTAGCATGACTCTAATATCACCATCTCCATATCTCAAAACAATTATCAAGTATCAAACTTCTCTTAGTATTCAACACACTCATAAGAGAATTTTATTATTAATGTTGTATACCTAGCATATTAGGATTTTAAGCAAATTACCATGCCAAGTAAGTCGCTTTGTCAGGCCTGTTGGGCTGCAAATCTTTCAAGACGAGGAGAGCTTTCATTCGGCTAGCCGAGGAAATGGCCCATCAGTAATGAGAAATGGGTTGTACATTTTTAAAACACATCAAACCGGCAATTAGTTTCAAATATCTTTTTTTCATTTCAAGATTTTAAATTACATTAATTTTTATGCGTGGAGAATATTTTGGATTTTGTATTGATATACATTTATTTATAAAATCAGTTTGAATGTGAGTCAAAATTTCGGGATTAAAAACAGTTCGGACCGCACCGAAATATGCAAAATTTCGTATAATTTTTTAACCGTTGCCACAATATGGGCTGTAATGTTAACAAAAAGAATATGGGCTCCAAAAAAACCTTAAGAATTAGCAAATGGGCTGTAAATTATTAGAAATAATGGCAGATGGCTTGTATGCTATTTTCCACATATTTGAGGCTTTCCTAAAAAAGGTTTACGCACAAGCACGGACTGTTGGATGTCCATCCAACGACCGTCGTGCTTCTTCAATCTCTGCTCTTCCTGCTCCAGCCGCTCAAACAAGTGCCGGCGGGACTGCCTGCTCCCTCCTCCTCGCGGCCGGCTGTGCTGCCGCGTAGGCCTCACCTCCCGACCGTACTCCCATCACTGGCCTAGCCATCCCTCTACTCACCCACACCTGCTGTTATTCTCCGGCGACGGCAGACGAACCAGTAAACCCTCATACAGTCGTACTCCCCTCCGCGTGGGAAACAACTGTCGAGTCTTCCCTACCTCTGTGTCGTCCCCTTCCTAGGCCTCGCCGTCGTCCACCGCCCTGGTGCTCTCGGCGCGACGTGGTCAACGTGTTCAAGGAACGACTTCCATCAGACGTGGACTGTACGTGGAGAGGCTGACAGCTGGGTCCATGACCGCAGCAAGGAAGTGCCTCCTTATTACGCGGAAAATAATGATTCCTCCACCTGACAGCTAGGACCCACCAGACGGGCCACTGTATTTCGCGAAAAAACGTTTCCCCCTGACTGCTGGGACCCACCAGCTACATCTTCGCATGCAAGGAAGTGCGTCCGGGCAAAAAAACGATTCGCCCCCTGACTGCTGGGACCCACCAGCTACATCTTTGCAGGCAAGGAAGTTCCTGACAGTCAGGACCCACCTGTTCGAAGTGTACGTAGCGTTGTCATTCTGGTCGCTGATGTCTATTACACAACCTTCTTCTTGTAGACGTTGTTGGGCCTCCAAGTGTAGAGGTTTGTAGGACAGTAGCAAATTTCCCTCAAGTGGATGACCTAAGGTTTATCAATCCGTAGGAGGCGTAGGATGAAGATGGTCTCTCTCAAGCAACCCTGCAACCAAATAACAAAGAGTCTCTTGTGTCCCCAACACACCCAATACAATGGTAAATTGTATAGATGCACTAGTTCGGCGAAGAGATGGTGATACAAGTGCAATATGGATAGTAGATAATAGTTTTTGTAATCTGAAATAATAAAAACAGCAAGGTAGCAAGTGATAAAAGTGAGCGTAAACGGTATTGCAATGATGGTAAACAAGGCCTAGGGTTCATACTTTCGCTAGTGTAAGTTCCCTCAACAATACTAACATAATTGGATCACATAACTATCCCTCAACATGCAACAAAGAGTCACTCCAAAGTCACTAATAGCGGAGAACGAACGAAGAGATTATGGCAGGGTACGAAACCAACTCAAAGTTATTCTTTCCAATCAATCCGTTGGGCTATTCCTATAAGTGTCACAAACAGCCCTAGAGTCCATACTAGAATAACACCTTAAGATACAAATCAACCAAAACCCTAATGTCACCTAGATACTCCAATGTCACGTCAAGTATTCGTGGGCATGATTATACGCTATGCATCACACAATCTCAGATTCATCTATTCAACCAACACAAAGGACCTCAAAGAGTGCCCCAAAGTTCTACCGGAGAATCACGACGAAAACGTGTGCCAACCCCTATGCATAGGTTCCCAATGTCACGAAACCAGCAAGTTGGTCACCAAAACATACATCAAGTGGCACGTGGTATCCCATTGTCACCACAGATATCCACGGCAAGACATACATCAAGTGTTCTCAAATCTTTAAAGACTCAATCCGATAAGATTACTTCAAAGGGGAAACTCAATTCATTACAAGAGAGAAGAGGGGGAGGAGAAACATAAAATCCAACTATAATAGCAAAGCTCGCGATACATCAAGATCGTGCCAAATCAAGAACATGAGAGGGAGAGATCAAACACATAGCTACTGGTACATACCCTCAGCCCCGAGGGAGAACTACTCCCCCCTCGTCATGGAGAGCACCGGGATGATGAAGATGTCCACCGGAGAAGGATTGCCCCCTCCGGCAAGGTGCCGGAACGGGTCTAGATTGGTTTTCGGTGGCTACGGAGGCTTCTGGCGGCGGAACTCCCGATCTATCTTGCGTTCTGGAAGTTTTAGGGTATATGGAGTTATATAGGCAGAAGAAGCACGTCACGGGAGCCACGAGGGCCCCACGAGGCAGGGGGCGCGCCCTAGGGGGGGCGCCTCCCGCCCTCGTGAGCACCTCGTTCCTTCCTTGACATGGGGTCCAATTCCATCGGGTGGCTTTCGTTCCAAAAATAACTTCTCTAGTTGATTTCATTCCGTTTCGACTCCGTCTGATAATCCTTTTCTTCAAAACACTGAAATAGGCATAAAACAACAAATCTGGGCTGGGCCTCCGGTTAATAGGTTAGTCCCAAAAGTAATATAAAAGTGGATAATAAAGCCCAATATTGTCCAAAACAGTAGATAATATAGCATGGAACAATAAAAAATTATAGATACGTTGGAGACGTATCAAGCATCCCCAAGCTTAATTCCTGCTCGTCCTCGAGTAGGTAAATGATAAAAAAGATAATTTTTGATGTGGAATGCTAGTTGGCATAATTTCAATGTAATTCTTCTTAACTGTGGCATGAATATTCAGATCCATAAGATTCAAGACAAAAGTTTAATATTGACATAGAAACAATAATACTTCAAGCATACTAACAAAGCAATCATGTCTTCTCAAAATAACATGGCCAAAGAAAGTTATCCCTACAAAATCATATAGTCTGGCTATGCTCCATCTTCACCACACAAAATATTTAAATCATGCACAACCCCGATGACAAGCCAAGCAATTGTTTCATACTTTTGATGTTCTCAAACTTTTTCAATCTTCACGCAATACATGAGCGTGAGCCATGGATATAGCACTATAGGTGGAATAGAATGGTGGTTGTGGAGAAGACAAAAGGGGAGAAGATAGTCTCACATCGACTAGGCGTATCAACGGGCTATGGATATGCCCATCAATAGATATCAATGTGAGTGAGTAGGGATTGCCATGCAACGGATGCACTAGAGCTATAAGTATATGAAAGCTCAACAAAAGAAACTAGTGGGTGTGCATCCAACTCGCTTGCTCACGAAGACCTAGGGCATTTTGAGGAAGCCCATCATTGCAATATACAAGCCAAGTTCTATAATGAAAGATTCCCACTAGTATATGAAAGTGACAACATAGGAGACTCTCTATCATGAAGATCATGGTGCTACTTTGAACCACAAGTGTGGTAAAAGGATAGTAGCATTGTCCCTTTTATTTTTTATTTTTTTATTTGGCCTCTTTTTTTTGGCCTTTCTTTTTTTTATTTGGCCTTTCTTTCTCTTTTTTTGGGACAATGATCTATTCAATGATGATCATCACACATCTATTTATTTACAACTCAATGATACAACTCGATACTAAAACAAAGTATGACTCTATATGAATGCCTCCGACGGTGTACCAGGATATGCAATGAATCAAGAGTGACAAGTATGAAATAATTATGAACGGTGGCTTTGCCACAAATACTATGTCAACTACATGATCATGTTAAGCAATATGACAATGATGAAGCATGTCATAATAAACGGAATGGTGGAAAGTTGCATGGAAATATATCTCGGAATGGCTATGGAAATGCCATAATAGGTAGGTATGGTGGCTGTTTTGAGGAAGGTGTATGATACCGGCAAAAGGTGCGCGGTATTAGAGAGGCTAGCAATGGTGGAAGGGTGAGAGTGCGTATGATCCATGGACTCAACATTAGTCATAAAGAACTCACATACTTATTGCAAAAATCTATTAGTTATCGAAACAAAGTACTACGCGCATGCTCCTAGGGGGATAGATTGGTACGAAAAGACCATCGCTCGTCCCCGACCGCCACTCATAAGGAAGACAATCAATAAATAAGTCATGCTCCAACTTCGTTACATAACGGTTCACCATATGTGCATGCTACGGGAATCACAAACTTCAACACAAGTATTTCTCAAATTCATAACCACTCAACTAGCATGACTCTAATATCACCATCTCCATATCTCAAAACAATTATCAAGTATCAAACTTCTCTTAGTATTCAACACACTCATAAGAGAATTTTATTATTAATGTTGTATACCTAGCATATTAGGATTTTAAGCAAATTACCATGCTATGTAAGACTCTCAAAATAATATAAGTGAAGCATTATAGTTCATCTATTTCTTCAAAATAAAACTACCACCATGCTCTAAAAGATATAAGTGAAGCACTAGAGCAAATGACAAACTACTCCGGAAGATATAAGTGAAGATCAATGAGTATTCGAATAATTATGCGACTATGTGAAGACTCTCTAACATTTAATAATTTCAGATATTGGTACTCTATTCAAACAGAAAGCATAGCAAAATAAAATGACATCTAAGAATAGCAAACATCATGTGAAGAAGCAAAAACTTATGATCAACCGATACTAACCGATAATTGTTGAAGAAGAAAGGTGGGATGCCAACCGGGGCATCCCCAAGCTTAGATGCTTGGGACTTCTTGAAATATTATCTTGGGGTGCCTTGGGCATCCCCAATCTTGAGATTTTGTGTCTCCTTAATTCCTCTCATATCACGGTCTCCCTAAATCTCAAAAGCTTCATCCACACAAAACTCAACAAGGACTCGTGAGATAAGTTAGTATAAACCATTGCCAAAACCTTATCATACTCGACTGTAGCAAATCACTAAAATTATTATTCAACATTGCATACTAAGTGCCTCTGCATATTTAATAGTCCTATCCTCAAATAGAATCATTAAAGAAATAGACATATGCAAACAATGCAAACATAACAGCAATCTGCCTAAACAGGATAGTCTGTAAAGAATGCTGCAACATCCATACTTCCATAGCTCTGAAAATTATGAAAGAAAATTCCCACTGTAGTAAATTTGTCAGATCTTAATATGCAAAAGGTTTCAACATTTTATCACATTCTGACTTTTCTAGGGAATTATTGCAACAGCGGTAAACTTTCTGTTTTCAAACAGCAACATATATACTTGTAACATCGGCATAGTAAAGGCTATCAAAGCCACTTTTATTGAAATAAAAGATGCGAAAAATTGTTCCAAATAACAGCAATAAAATTCTAATAAAATAAATTGATGCTCCAAGCAAAACACATATCATGTGGCGAATAAAAATATAGCTCCAAGTAAAGTTACCGATGAACGAAGACGAAAGAGGGGATGCCTTCCGGGGCATCCCCAAGCTTAGGCTCTTGGTTGTCCTTGAATATTACCTTGGGGTGCCTTGGGAATCCCCAAGCTTTGGCTCTTTCCACTCCTTATTCCATAGTCCATCGAATCCTTACCCAAAACTTGAAAACTTCACAACACAAAACTGAAAGTAGAAAACTCGTGAGCTCCGTTAGTATAAGAAAATAAATCACCACTTCAAGGTACTGTAATGAACTCATTCCTTATTTATATCGGTGTTAAACCTACTGTATTCAAACTTCTCTATGGTTTATAAACTCTTTTACTAGCCATAGATTCATCAACATAAGCAAACAACACACGAAAAACAGAATCTGTCAAAAACAGAACAGTCTGTACTAATCTGGATAAAACGTATACTTCTGGAACTCATAAAATTCTCAAATAAATTGATGGACCTGAGGAATTTATCTATTAATCATCTTCAAAAATAATTAACTAAATATCACTCTCCAAATAAAAATGGGAGCAGTTCTCGTGAGCGCTAAAGTTTCTGTTTTTTACAGCATGATCAACAAGACTTTCCCCAAGTCTTCCCAAAGGTTCTACTTGGCACAAACACTAATTAAAAGCATAAAACCACATCTAAACAGAGTCTAGATGAATTATTTATTATTAAACAGGAACAAAAAGCAAGGAGCTAAAATAAAATTGGGTTGCCTCCCAATCAAGCGCTATCGTTTAACGCCCCTAGCCAGGCATGATGATTTCAATGATGCTCACATAAAGGATAGAAATTGAAACATAAAGAGAGCATCATGAAGAATATGACTAGCACATTTAAGTCTAACATACTTCCTATGAATAGGGATTTTGTGAGCAAACAACTTATGGGAACAATAATCAACTAGCCTAGGAGGGCAAAACAAGCATAACTTCAAACCTTTAAGCACATAGAGAGGAAACTTGATATTATTGCAATTCCTACAAGCATATATTCCTCCCTCATAATAATTTTCAGTAGAATCATGAATGAATTCAACAATATAACCAGCACCTAAAGCATTCTTTTCATGATCTACAAGCATAGAAATTTTTTACTCTCCATATAAGCAAAATTCTTCTCATTCGGGATAGTGGAAGTATCATAAGAGACTTGGATACTATAAATTGTTTCCACATTAAAAGAGTAATGTTCAGAGATGGGGTAATCATAATCATGACAAGTTTTATAAATATAATCACTACTTTTTATAGCATATGTATCATCACAATAATTATCATAAGTAGGGGGCATGCTATCATCATTATAAACTTGCATATCAAAACTTGAGAGGCTAAAAATATCATCATTATTAAACATAGCATCCCCAAGCTTGGGACAAACATTAATTGCAGCAAATATATTCTCAAATATGTCATCCTCATCAAACATAGCTTCCCCAAGCTTGGGCCTTTTCATATCATAAGCATAGTCACTCTCATCATTAATTGTATGAATAGCACCAATAGTATAGCAATTATCATATTCTTCCAAGCAAGTGCCAAAAAGATTTTCAAGATCATAAGAAGTATCATTATCTTCCACAATTATATTTTCATGAGGCACAATAGTAATAGGAGCAGCATTATTTGGAAGATATATCTTTTTACCTCTCTTCCTTTTTCTTTTCCTCTTCATCACCACATCATGTGTGGGTTCAATCCTCTTTTTGGAGCTCTTTATTAATGAGATTGGTTGAATAGGAGGATCTTCCTCATTACCTGATTCATCATACGAAATAATAGGAGGGTATTGGGAAGTTTCTTCCCTTTCATTAGTATTCTCTTCATCTTCTTGTTTTCTTTTCTTTATGTAATTGGCAATATAAGGATTTTCAATGCAATTCACCGCACGATACATATAAATCTTCTCTAGATCAAAATGAAGAACTCTATCAAGATTAAATTTTGGAATACCCTCAGTTATACGTTTCATTTCTTCGTAACCCAAAAGAAGGCTAAGCTCTTTGTGATGCTCAAGGGTAATCAAATTATCACAATGTTTGGACACGACTTGATCATGAAACAAATAGCATTGGAGCTTTAAATGACCATGTTCATTGCAAAGTTCACAAGAGGCACGAAAAATATTGAATTTTTCAGCACATTCATCTAGCTCTTCTTGCAACAATTTGGTTTCTAAGTACTTTTGCCTCTTGAAATATCTACCTTCCCTATTTGGTGTGTACTTGCAAACCCAGTCTACTCCACAAAAATTGACATGTTTATAGGAGGCATTTTCATCATAACTAGTGCAATCATCATTAGCATCATGGATATTCAAAGAATTCGTACTAACAACATTGCAATCATGCTCATCATTCAAATATTTAGTGCCAAACATTTTATAGATTTCTTCTTCTAGCACTTCAGCACAATTATCCTTTCCATCATACTCACGAAAGATATTAAAAAGGTAAAGCGTATGAGACAAACTCAATTCCATTTTTTATAGTTTTCTTTTATAAACTAAACTAGTGATAAAACAAGAAACTAAAAGACTCGATTGCAAGATCTAAAGAAATACCTTCAAGCACTCACCTCCCCGGCAACGGCGCCAGAAAAGAGCTTGATGTCTACTACACAACCTTCTTCTTGTAGACGTTGTTGGGCCTCCAAGTGCAGAGGTTTGTAGGACAGTAGAAAATTTCCCTCAATTGGATGACCTAAGGTTTATCAATCCGTAGGAGGCGTAGGATGAAGATGGTCTCTCTCAAGCAACCCTGCAACCAAATAACAAAGAGTCTCTTGTGTCCCCAACACACCCAATACAATGGTAAATTGTATAGGTGCACTAGTTCGGCGAAGAGATGGTGATACAAGTGCAATATGGATAGTAGATAATAGTTTTTGTAATCTGAAATAATAAAAACAGCAAGGTAGCAAGTGATAAAAGTGAGCGTAAATGGTATTGCAATGATGGTAAACAAGGCCTAGGGTTCATACTTTCGCTAGTGTAAGTTCCCTCAACAATACTAACATAATTGGATCACATAACTATCCCTCAACATGCAACAAAGAGTCACTCCAAAGTCACTAATAGCGGAGAACGAACGAAGAGATTATGGTAGGGTACGAAACCACCTCAAAGTTATTCTTTCCAATCAATCCATTGGGCTATTCCTATAAGTGTCACAAACAGCCCTAGAGTTCGTACTAGAATAACACCTTAAGATACAAATCAACCAAAACCCTAATGTCACCTAGATATTCCAATGTCACCTCAAGTATCCGTGGGCATGATTATATGATATGCATCACACAATCTCAGATTCATCTATTCAACCAACACAAAGGACCTCAAAGAGTGCCCCAAAGTTCTATCGGAGAATCACAACGAAAACGTGTGCCAACCCCTATGCATAGGTTCCCAATGTCACGAAACCCGCAAGTTGGTCACCAAACCATACATCAAGTGGCACGTGGTATCCCATTGTCACCACAGATATCCACGGCAAGACATACATCAAGTGTTTTCAAATCTTTAAAGACTCAATCCAATAAGATTACTTCAAAGGGGAAACTCAATTCATTACTAGAGAGAAGAGGGGGAGGAGAAACATAAGATCCAACTATAATAGCAAAGCTCGCGATACATCAAGATCGTGCCAAATCAAGAACACGAGAGAGAGAGAGATCAAACACATAGCTACTGGTACATACCCTCAGCCCCGAGGGAGAACTACTCCCTCCTCGTCATGGAGAGCACCGGGACGATGAAGATGGCCACCAGAGAAGGATTGCCCCCTCCGGCAGGGTGCCGGAACAGGTCTAGATTGGTTTTCGGTGGCTACAGAGGCTTCTGGCGGCGGAACTCCCGATCTATCTTGCGTTCTGGAAGTTTTAGGGTATATGGAGTTATATAGGCAGAAGAAGCACGTCAGGGGATCCATGAGGGCCCCACGAGGCAGGGGGCGCCCCCACCCTCGTGAGCACCTCGTTCCTTCCTTGACGTGCAGTCCAAGTCCATCGGGTGGCTTTCGTTCCAAAAATAACTTCTCTGGTTGATTTCATTCCGTTTCGACTCCGTCTGATATTCCTTTTCTTCAAAACACTGAAATAGGCATAAAACAGCAAATCTGGGTTGGGCCTCCGGTTAATATGTTAGTCCCGAAAGTAATATAAAGGTGGATAATAAAGCCCAATATTTCCCAAAACAGTAGATAATATAGCATGGAGCAATCAAAAATTATAGATACGTTGGAGACGTATCAGTCGCGAACGTGTACGTACATACTGGTTGATGTAGAGGTGCGCACGTGTCGTAGTAGAGGCGCGCACATAGCATGTACACGTACGTATAGCGGCTAGGGTGCAAGAAAGAAAATACGGCCATGTATGTGTACATACGGGCGGGGTCTCGAACGCCTACTCGCGCATACGTACGGCCAGGGCTCGTGTACATGGCTGGGTCGAAAGGGAGAAACAGCGTCGTCGTCATGTTCATGGGGAGGCAACGGAATGCGTCGTGTTCATGGGGAGGCAACGGAATGCTTCGTGTTCATGGGGAGGCAACGGAATGCGTGGGAGCCAACTGGCTGGGTCGGAACGGAATGCGTGGTCATGTTCATCGGGAGGGCTTGGACAGAACAGGCGATGGGAATGAGGCCTGGCGTACCGCAAAACGGAGGAAACGGCCTTGTGTTCGACCAGCCACGTTCGAAACGGGATCCTGTTCATTAGGAGGGGCCTGGCGTACCGTAAAATGGAGGAAACGGACCTCCTACGATCGAAACGGGGGTCCTATTGATCGGGAGGGGTGTGGCGTACTGCAAAATGGAGGAAACAGACTTGTGTTGGAGCGCTACGGTCAAAATGGGGGTCCTGTTCATCGGGAGGGGTGTGGCGTACCGCAAAACGGGACTCCACGGGATACTGTTCATCTCCACCGTCGACCCCCTCCAGCCTCCACGATCTACTGTTCATCCACCGTCGACCTCCTCCAGCCTCCACCTGCGACTGTTCATCCACGGGCTCCTGTTCATCCAGCCTCCACCGTGCACTACTCCACCGGCTACTGTTCAACCAGCCCTCTCCACGGGCTCCTGTTCAACCACCCCTCCACGGCTACTGTTCATCCTGCCCTCCACCGTCTACTGTTCATCCTGCCCTCCACGGGGTGGTCCTGTTCATCCAGCCCTCCACGGGGTCCTGTTCATCCAGCCCCAACCAGTTCGATCGATCGGGGTCCTGTTCATCCAAAGGCAACACCATGGGGTCCTGTTCATCCACCCCCACAGGGAACTGTTCATCCAACCCCCCCCCCCCGGCAACGCTCACTGTTCATCCAGAGGCAACATCGATCGGCTTCAGTTAGCAGCAGTAGCGATGGAATCGCTCGATCGGGTTCAGTTAACAGCCATCGATCGATCGCTCGGGTTCAGTAATGCGTAGCCTGCAGTGCAATCGCTCGGGTTCAGTTAGAGCCCAACGCCTCGCTCGGGTTCAGTTAGAGCCAACGCCTCGCACACACGCGCGTATGTGTATGAGAGAAACGCGCATCGCTCGGCCCTCGACCTCCCACCGTAACCGGGAACTCCCCAAAATTTTCCTCGCCCTCGCTTCTACCACAGTTTTTTTCCGTCATGGACGGCCCAAAGAATGTCATGCAGCTGCGTCTCCGGCCCGCCCAGGACGAAAAGCCCATTTTCTGTCATGATTTTTTGTCATAGAAGTAGGAGCCCACCACATCTATGATGATACTCGGTTTTGTCACAATTATCGTCATAGAAGTGTCATATGTATGAGAGAGAAAAAATTCATTCGGCCCAAAATGTCATGGATGTGTCTTTTTTTTGTAGTGTTGGGGCCTTTTCCGGCGCTCCGCCGGAGGGGGATTCAACCACGAAGTGCTTCTACATCAACACCATAGCCTCTCTGATGATGTGTGAGTAGTTTACCACAAACCTTCGGGTCCATAGTTATCAGCTAGATGGTTCTTCTCTCTCTTTGGATCTCAATACAAAGTTCTCCTCGATATTCTTGGAGATCTATTCGATGTAACTCTTTTTGCGGTGTGTTTGACGAGATCCGATAAATTGTGGGTTTATGACTTGATTATCTATGAATATTATTTGATTCTTCTCTGAATTCTTATATGCATGATTTGATATCTTTGCAAGTCTCTTCGAATTATCGGTTTGTTTTGGCCTACTAGATTGATCTTTCTTGCAATGGGAGAAGTGCTTAGCTTTGGGTTCAATCTTGCAGTGTCCTTTCCCAGTGACAGCAGGGGCAGCAAGACACGTATTGTATTTTTGCCATCGAGGATAAAAAGATGGGGTTTATATCATATTGCTTGAGTTTATCCCTCTACATCATGTCATCTTTCCTAAAGCGTTACTCTGTTCTTATGAACTTAATACTCTAGGTGCATGCTAGATAGCAGTCGATGTGTGGAGTAATAGTAGTAAATGCAGAATCATTTCAGTCAACTTGTCACGGGCGTGATGCCTATATTCATGATCATTGCCTTAGATATCATCATAACTATGCGCTTTTCTGTCAATTGCTCGGCAGTAATTTGTTCACCCACCGTAATACTTGCTATCTTGAGAGAAGCCACTAGTGAAACCTATGGCCCTCGGGTCTACTTTACATCATATAAGTTTCCAATCTACAATTCTAGTTTACTATTTATTTTGCAATCTTTATTTTCCAATCTATATCACAAAAATACCAAAAATATTTATCTTATTATCTCTATCAGATCTCACTCTCGTAAGTGACCATGAAGGGATTGACAACCGCTTTATCATGTTGGTTGTGAGGTTCTTGTTTGTTTGTGCAGGTACTAGGCGACTTGCATGTAGTCTCCTACTGGATTGATACCTTGCTTCTCAAAAACTGAGGGAAATACTTGTGCTACTTTGCTGCATCACCCTTTCCTCTTCAAGGGAAAACCAACACATGCTCAAGAGGTAGCAGCTGCCGATCGGCCCACTGCTCATCCCGCAACGAGGGCTACTCATGCTGGCACGACGCTTGTGCTCGGGTCCGTCCCTGCAACGCTGACAAATCTGAGCAGTCGAGCTCTAGCTCGCGGCACGCCCCACGCACGTCACCTCACCAGGCCCTCAGTGCCTTCATCTTCTTGCAGAACGACCAGTGGCAGACCGGCAAGTGCGGTTGCAGCCCCTATTCCTCCCTCACGCTAACCTGCATGAACCTCCGGAGGCTAATGGCGGGCGGCACCGCAGGCTCCTTCTTTTTTCACAAAATTCACTTGCACGTTAAACGGGGGGCTCCTGAGCATTGTGACTCAGGAACTCTTACTGGCTCTCTAGCCCTCACCCCTGGCCTTGACCATGGCATCGCGACCTGGCATACCAGCGGCTGCTGAGCTCGCTTGAGGGCCGAGACCCGAGGACACAGAGCACATAGAAGGACGTGAAAGGAGGGGGAAGCTCACGCGAGTATGACCCTGTTGGCGCACGAAGCCGGCGCGGCACAAGGGATCGACCTTGGATCGCTAAGATAAGTCTCACACCAGGATCAGCCAAGCTCTGTGACACGGATTCCCATCTCTTGCAGCTTTGCTACGGCAATGCCGCCTTCCTTTCCTACCTTCAGGTAGTTGCTTGCACGCTAAAGGGGACCTCTTGAGCATCGCGCCTCAGGAGCTCTTACTGGACCTCGGGCCGCTCACCTCCTGGCCTTGACCATGGCATCACGACCTGGCATACCAGCGACGGCTGCAGCCTGCCTCGGGACCGGGACCTGTTGGCGTAGAGCGCCAAGATACCGCGAGGTTGGAAAGGGGGGACTTATACGTCTCCAACGTATCTATAATTTTTGATTGATCCATGCTATATTATCTACTGTTTTGGACTATACTGGGCTTTATTTGCCACTTTTATATTATTTTTGGGAGTAACATATTAACCGGAGGCCCAGCCCAGAATTGCTGTTTTTTGCCTATTTTAGTATTTCGGAGAAACATAATATCAAACGGAGTCCAAACGGAATAAAACCTTCGGGAACGTGATTTTCTCACCGAACGTGATCCAGGAGACTTGGACCCTACTCCAAGGAGTCGAAGAGGCGGTCACGAGGGTGGGGGCATGCCCACCCCCTAGGGCACGCCCCCCTGCCTCGTGGGCCCCTCGGTGCTCCACCGACGTACTCCTTCCTCCTATATATACCTACGTACCACCAAACGATCAGAACAGGAGCCAAAAACCTAATTTCACCACCGCAACTTTCTGTATCCACGAGATCCCATCTTGGGGCCTGTTCCGGAGCTCCGCCGGAGAGGGCCGTCATCACGGAGGGCTTCTACATCATCATAGCCCCTCCGATGAAGTGTGAGTAGTTTACCTCAGACCTTCGGGTCCATAGTTAGTAGCTAGATGGCTTCTTCTCTCTTTTTGGATCTCAATACAAAGTTCTCCCCCTCTCTCGCGGAGATCTATTCGATGTAATCTTCTTTTTGCGGTGTGTTTGTTGAGACCGATGAATTGTGGGTTTATGATCAAGTCTATCTATGAATAATATTTGAATCTTCTCTGAATTCTTTTATGTATGATTAGTTATCTTTGCAAGTATCTTTGAATTATCCGTTTGGTTTGGCCAACTAGATTGGTAGTTCTTGCCATGGGAGAAGTTCTTACCTTTGGGTTCGATCTTGTGTTGTCCTTTCCCAGTGACGGAAGGGGCAGCAAGGCACGTATTGTATCATTGCCATCGAGGATAACAAGATGGGGTTTATTTCATATTGCATGAATTTATCTCTCTACATCATGTCATCTTGCTTAAAGCGTTACTCTGTTTTTAACTTAATACTCTAGATGCATGCTGGATAGCGGTCGATGAGTGGAGTAATAGTAGTAGATGCAGAATCGTTTTGGTCTACTTGTCACGGACGTGATACCTATATACATGATCATGCCTAGATATTCTCATAACTATGCTCAATTCTTTCAATTGCTCAACAGTAATTTGTTCACACACCGTAGAATACTTATGATCTTGAGAGAAGCCACTAGTGAAACCTATGACCCCCGGACATATCAGACCTCACTGTCGTAAGTGACCGTGAAGGGATTGACAACCCCTAATCGCGTTGGTTGCGAGTAGCTATCGTTTTGTGTAGGTACGAGGGACTTGGGCGTGGCCTCCTACTGGATTGATAACTTGGTTCTCAAAAACTGAGGGAAATACTTACGCTACTCTGCTGCAAAATCCTTTCCTCTTCGGGGAAATCCAACACAAGCTCAAGAGGTAGCAAGAAGAATTTCTGGTGCCGTTGCCGGGGAGTCTAAGCAAAAAGTCAACATACCAAGTACCCATCACAATCCCTATCTCTCGGATTACATTAGTTTCCATTTGCCTCTCGTTTTCCTCTCCCCCACTTCACCCTTGCCGTTTTATTCGCCCTCTCTTTCCCAATCTCCTTCTCCTTCTTTTTCTCCGTTTGCCTTTTTTCTCGCTAGCCTTTTTGTTTGCCCGTATGTTGGATTGCTTGTTTGTCGCGATGGCTCAAGATACTACCAAATTGTGTGACTTCACCAATACCAATAATAATGATTTCCTTAGCACTCCGATTGCTCCTCTTGCCAATACCGAATCTTGTGAAATCAATACTGCTTTGTTGAATCTTGTTATGAAAGATCAATTCGCCGGCCTTCCTAGTGAAGATGCCGCTACTCATCTGAATAGCTTCGTTGATTTATGTGATATGCAAAAGAAAAAAGATGTCGATAATGATGTCGTTAAATTGAAGCTATTTCCTTTTTTGCTTAGAGATCGTGCTAAATCTTGGTTTTCGTCTTTGCCTAAAAATAGTATTGATTCTTGGAACAAGTGCAAAGATGCTTTTATCTCTAAGTATTTCCCTCCCGCTAAGATCATCTCTCTTAGAAACGATATTATGAACTTTAACCAACTTTATCATGAACATGTTGCACAAGCTTGGGAGAGAATGAAATTAATGATACGTAATTGCCCTACTCATGGTTTGAATTTGTGGATGATTATACAAAAAATTTATGCCGGATTGAATTTTGCTTCTAGAAATCTTTTAGATTCGGCCGCGGGAGGCACTTTTATGGAAATCACTTTAGGAGATGCTACTAAACTCCTAGATAATATTATGGTTAATTATTCTCAATGGCATACTGAAAGATCTTCTAATAAAAAAGTGCATGCGATAGAAGAAATCAATCTTTTGAGTGGAAAGATGGATGAACTTATGAAATTATTTGCTACTAAGAGTGTTTCTTCTGATCCTAATGATATGCCTTTGTCTACTTTGATTGAGAATAACAATGAATCTATGGATGTGAATTTTGTTGGTAGGAATAATTTTGGTAACAACGCTTATAGAGGGAATTTTAATCCTAGGCCATATCCTAGTAATCCTTCTAATAATTATGGGAATTCCTACAACAACTCTTATGGAAATTATAATAAGATGCCCTCTGAATTTGAGAATAGTGTTAAAGAGTTTATGAATTCAAAAAATAATTTTAATGCTTTGCTTGAAGACAAAATTGCTTAAAGTAGATGATTTGGCTAGGAAGGTTGTTAGAATTTCTCTTGACGTTGATTCTTTAAAGCTTAGATCTATTCCTCCTAAGCATGATATCAATGAGTCCCTCAAAGCCATGAGAATTTCCATTGATGAGTGCAAGGAAAGAACCGCTAGGATGCGTGCTTCCAAAGATGCCTTTATTAAAGCGCGCTCTTCCAATTCCTATGAAAATCAAGATGAAGATCTAAAAGTTATTGATGTGTCTCCTATTAAATCTTTGTTTTGCAATATGAATCTGGATGAAACTGAATATGATCTTCCTTTACCTAGAAGGCGTTCTAAAAATTCGGAGTATTTAGATCTTTATGATGAAATTGATGAAAGTGGGATTGAAAGAAATAAAAATCTAGATGTTGATAAACCCACTATATTGGATTTCAAAGAATTTAATTATAAAAGTTGCTCTTTAATTGATTGTATTTCCTTGTTGCAATCCGTGCTAAATTCTCCACATGCTTATAGTCAAAAGAAAGCCTTCACCGAACATATTGTTGATGCCTTGATGCAATCTTATGAAGAAAAACATGAGTTGAAAGTTTCTATCCCTAGAAAAATCTATGATGAGTGGGAACCAACTATTAAAATTAAAATTAAAGATCATGAGTTTTATGCTTTGTGTGATTTGGGTGCTAGTGTATCCACTATCCCCAAAACTTTGTGTGATTTGCTAGATTTCCGCAATTTTGATGATTGCTCTCTAAACTTGCATCTTGCGGATTCTAGTATTAAGAAACCTATGGGAAGTATTAATGATGTTCTTATTGTTGCAAATAGAAATTATGTGCCCGTAGATTTCATTGTTCTCGATATAGATTGCAATCCTTCTTGCCCTATTATTCTTGGTAGACCTTTCCTTAGAACGGTTGGTGCGATTATTGATATGAAGGAAGGGAATATTAGATTTCAATTTCTATTAAAAAGGGCATGGAACACTTTCTAAGAAAGAAAATAAAATTGCCATATGAAACTATCATGAGAGCCACTTATGGATTGCCCACCAAAGATGGCAATACCTAGATCTATCCTCGCTTTTATGCCTAGCTAGGGGCGTTAAACGATAGCGCTTGTTGGGAGGCAACCCAATTTTATTTTTATTCCTTGCTTTTCTCTCCTGTTTAGTAATAAATAAATTATTTAGACTCTGTTTTGGTTGTGTTTTTTGTGTTTAATTATTTTTTGTGCCAAGTAGAACCGTTCGGAAGACTTGGGGAAAATCTTGTTGAACTTACTGTTAAAAACAGAAACTTTAGCGCTCACGAGAACTGCTGTCATTTTTATTTGGAGAGTGCTATTTAGTTAATTATTTTTGAAGATGATTAATAGATAAATTCCTCACGTCCAGCAATTTATTTTAAAATTTTGGGGGTTCCAGATATTGCGCTAGCTACAGATTACTACAGACTGTTCTGTTTTTGACAGATTCTTTTTTCGTGTGTTGTTTGCTTATTTTAATGAATCTATGGTTAGTAAAATAGTTTATAATCCATAGAGAAGTTGGAATACAGTAGGTTTAACACCAATATAAATAAATAATGAGTTCATTACAGTACCTTGAAGTGGTTTTTTGTTTTCTTTCGCTAAAGGAGCTCACGAGTTTTCTGCTTTAAGTTTTGTGTTGTGAAGTTTTCAAGTTTTGGGTGAATTCTTGTGATGGATTATGGAACAAGGAGTAGCAAGAGCCTACGCTTGGGGATGCCAATAGCACCCCCAAGATAATCCAAGGACACCAAAAAGTCAAAGCTTGGGGATGACCCGGAAGGCATCCCCTCTTTCGTCCACCTCCATCGGTAATTTACTTGGAGCTATATTTTTATTCACCAACATGATATGTGTTTTGCTTGGAGCGTCTTGTATTATTTGTGTCTTTGTGTTTTAGTGTGCCACAATAATCCTTGCTGTACACACCTTTTGTGAGAGCCATACATGAATTAGAATTTGATAGAATACTCTATGTGCTTCACTTATATCTTTTGAGCTAAGTAGTTTTGCTCTATGTGCTTCACTTATATCTTTTGAGCGCTATAATTTTGCTCTACGTGCTTCAGTTAGATTTTTTAGAGCATGGTGGTGGATTTGTTTTAAAGAAACTATTGATCTCTCATGCTTCACTTAAATTATTTTGAGAGTCTTACTAGCATGGTAATTTGCTTAATAATAACATGCTTGGTATTCAAGATTTGTGAAACTTTCTTTTGAGTGTGTTGAATACTAAGAAAATTTGGATGCTTCATAATTGTTTTGAGATATGGAGGTAGTAATATCAAAGTCATGCTAGTAGAGTAATTTTGAATTTGATAAGTGCTTGAGTTAAAGTTTGCAAGTCCCGTAGCATGCACGTTTGGTAAACGTTATGAAACAAATTTGAAACATGAGGTGTTATTTGATTGTCCTCCTTATGAGTGCCGGTCGGGGACGAGCGATGGTCTTTTCCTACCAATCTATCCCCCTAGGAGCATGCGCGTAATACTTTGGTTTTTGATGGCTTGCAGATTTTTGCAATAAGTATATGAGTTCTTTATGACTAATGTTGAGTCCATGGATTATACGCACTCTCACCCTTCCATCATTGCTATCCTCTACGGTACCGTGCATTGCCCTTTCTCACATCGAGAGTTGGTGCAAATTTCGCCGGTGCATCCAAACCCCGTGATATGATATGCTCTTTCACACATAAACCTCCTTATATCTTCCTCAAAACAGCCACCATACCTACCTATTATGGCATTTCCATAGACATTCCGAGATATATTGCCATGCAACTTTCCACCATCCAGTTTATCATGATACATTCATCATTGTCATATTGCTTAGCATGATCATGTACTTGACATAGTATTTGTGGCAAAGCCACTGTTCATAATTTTTTCATATTTCTCACTCTTGATTCATTGCATATCCCGGTACACCGCCGGAGGCATCCACATAGAGTCTTACCTTGTTCTAGTATCGAGTTGTAATCATTGAGTTGTAAATAAATAGAAGTGTGATGACCATCATTCAATAGAGCATTGTCCCCAAAAAGGCCAAAAAAAGGCCCAAAAAAAAGAAAATAAATAAAAAGGGGCAATGCTACTATTCCTTTTTTCCACACTTGTGCTTCAAAGTAGCACCATGTTCTTCATATAGAGAGTCTCTTGAGTTATCACTTTCATATACTAGTGGGAATTTTCATTATAGAACTTGGCTTGTATATTCCAACAATGGGCCTCCTCAAGTTCCCTAGGTCTTCGTGAGCAAGCAAGTTGGATGCACACCCACTTAGTTTCTTTTGTTGAGCTTTCATACATTTATAGCTCTAGTGCATCTGTTGCATGGCAATCCCTACACCTTGCATTAACATCAATCGATGGGCAACTCCATAGCCCATTGATTAGCCTCGTTGATGTGAGACTTTCTCCTTTTTGTCTTCTCCACATAACCCCCATCATTATATTCTATTCCACCCATAGTGCTATATCCATGGCTCACGCTCATGCATTGCGTGAAAGTTTATGAGTTTAAAATTATTAAGGTATGAAACAATTGCTTGGCTTGTCATCAGGGTTGTGCATGATGAGAGCATTCTTGTGTGACGAAAATGGAGCATGACTAAACTATATGATTTTGTAGGGATGAACTTTCTTTGGCCATGTTACTTTAAGAAAGCATAATTGCTTTGTTGGTTTGCTTGAAGTATTATTATTCTCTATGTCAATATGAACTTTTGTCTTGAATCTTCCTAATCTGAATATTCATACCACAATTAAGAAGATTTGCATTGAAATTATGCCAAGTAGCACTCCGCATCAAAAATTCTCTTTTTATCATTTACCTACTCGAGGATGAGCAGGAATTAAGCTAGGGGATGCCTGATACGTCTCCAACGTATCTATAATTTTTTATTTCTCCATGCTATATTATCTACTGTTTTGGACTATATTGGGCTTTATTTGCCACTTTTATATTATTTTTGGGACTAACCTATTAACTGGAGGCCCAGCCCAGAATTGCTGTTTTTTGCCTATTTTAGTATTTCGGAGAAACAGAATATCAAAAGGAGTCCAAACGGAATAAAACCTTCGGGAACGTGATTTTCTAACCGAACGTGATCCAGGAGACTTGGACCCTACTCCAAGGAGTCAAAGAGGCGGTCACGAGGGTGGGGGGCGCGCCCACCCCCCTAGGGTGCGCCCCCTGCCTCGTGGGCCCCTCGGTGCTCCACCGACGTACTCCTTCCTCCTATATATACCTACGTACCCCCAAACGATCAGAACAGGAGCCAAAAACCTAATTCCACCGCCGCAACTTTCTGTATCCACGAGATCCCATCTTGGGGCCTGTTCCGGAGCTCCGCCGGAGAGGGCCGTCATCACGAAGGGCTTCTACATCATCATAGCCCCTCCGATGAAGTGTGAGTAGTTTACCACAGACCTTCGGGTCCATAGTTAGTAGCTAGATGGCTTCTTCTCTCTTTTTGGATCTCAATACAAAGTTCTCCCCCTCTCTCGTGGAGATCTATTCGATGTAATCTTGTTTTTGCGGTGTGTTTGTTGAGACCGATGAATTGTGGGTTTATGATCAAGTCTATCTATGAATAATATTTGAATCTTCTCTGAATTCTTTTATGTATGATTAGTTATCTTTGCAAGTCTCTTCGAATTATCCGTTTGGTTTGGCCAACTAGATTGGTAGTTCTTGCCATGGGAGAAGTGCTTAGCTTTGGGTTCGATCTTGCGGTGTCCTTTCCCAGTGACAGAAGGGGTAGCAAGGCACGTATTGTATCGTTGCCATCGAGCATAACAAGATGGGGTTTATTTCATATTGCATGAATTTATCTCACTACATCATGCCATCTTGCTTAAAGCGTTACTCTATTTTTAACTTAATACTCTAGATGCATGCTGGATAGCGGTCGATGAGTGGAGTAATAGTAGTAGATGCAGAATCGTTTCGGTCTACTTGTCACGGACGTGATTCCTATATACATGATCATGCCTAGATATTCTCATAACTATGCTCAATTCTGTCAAATTTCTCAACAGTAATTTGTTCACCCACCGTAGAATACTTATGCTCTTGAGAGAAGCCACTAGTGAAACTTATGGCCCCCGGGTCTATTCTCATCATATCAATCTCCATCACTTTAATCTTGCTTTGCTTTTTTACTTTGCCTTTTTATTTTCACTTTGTATCTCTATACCAAAAATACCAAAAATATTATATCTATCAGATCTCACTCTCGTAAGTGACCGTGAAGGGATTGACAACCCCTAATCGCGTTGGTTGCGAGTAGCTATCGTTTTGTGTAGGTACGAGGGACTTGGACGTGGCCTCCTACTGGATTGATACCTTGTTCTCAAAAACTGGGGGAAATACTTACGCTACTCTGTTGCATCATCCTTTCCTCTTCGGGGAAATCCAACGCAAGCTCAAGAGGTAGCAGGGACTGAGCCGAAGCAAGACAGGCAGTCATAGATCTTCATAATAAGGATAATATTAACAAAAGACACTACATATCCCTTACACGACCCCATGGGGTTCATCTTGACCCCTCGTAGGGAACAAAAGAAGAAGGTTTCTATTAGCCCTATCTACAGGCGTCACCGTCGATGCCATCATCAATAGTGGGCCACGGGAGGCCGACGCTAGCCCCATCCAGATCAACGGCGGTAAAGGGCGGGCGCCGTTGCTGCGCTCTAGGCACGACACGAGCTCGGGGGCGCGTAGCTGTCGTCACTCGTCTCCGGAGTCTTGTCGGGCTCGGGAGAGTCATTGGACCACCAGGAGCCGCCGCTGCTGCTGGAGGAGCTGTCGGCAGGCTCGAGGGCGGGCTGAGCGCCTGCCGCCGCACCATCCTGACGGCCCCCTCCAGGGCAGCATTCCAGGCGATTACCCCCCTCGTCGAAGACCTTGAAGAACAACATGGAGGCGTCGTCGTACTCGAAATGGATGGCGAGCGCCCCCTCCGAGCGGCATACGCAAGCGACCTCACCCCATCCGCGGGTCATGAAGACCTTGCCTGGGGAGACGACCTCAACCTCCGCCCCCATCGCTGGGGTGTCGCACCCAGCATGCTGCAACCACAACTCTAGTGGCACCCTCGGCGGCATCTCTTCGGTGAAGAACAGAGGGAATCGGATCCACGTGCGCGGTGGCATCACGGCCCGCACCACGAATTCTTGTGAGGAGCCCTCGGTGTGGGTTTGCGGGGCGATAGCGCGTGCCACCACTGCACGGCCACTGCGGCCATGGCACGAGGGGCGTCGGTCCCTGCCTCCTCCTCCAGAGCCCTCTGCCTGGGCATACAAAGGTAGAGGATAGCCGGGGGAGGCCGTTCGTGCCAAGGCCTCCTCACCTCCGGCCTCACAACGACATCACATGAGCAAGCCAGTCTCTTCTTCGGCGGGAGAGGCCCAAGCTCTTCGCTGGGGGCTTTTCCCTTCTCAGCAGCGGAGAACCTTCGTATCGACGCCATGGATGATGCGGTGAAGCAGCGAAGTGATACATCTCCAACATATCTATAATTTTTTTATTGCTCCATGCTATATTATCTACTATTTTGGACATTATTGCGCTTTATTATCCATTTTTATATTTTTTTGGGACTAACCTATTAACCGGAGGCCCAGCCCAGAATTGCTGTTTTTTGCCTGTTTTAGGGTTTCGAACAAAAGGAATGTCAAACGGATTCCAAACGGAATGAAACCTTCGGGAACGCGATTTTCTCATCAGATACAACCCAGGAGACTTGGACCCTCCATCAAGAAAGCCACGAGGCGGTCACGAGGGTGGAGGGCGCCCCCCTAGGGCGCGTCCCCCTGCCACGTGGGCCCCTCGAAGCTCCACCGACGTACTTCTTCCTCCCATATATATCCACGTATCCCCAAACGATCAGATACGGAGCCAAAAACCTAATTCCAGCGCCGCAACTTTCTGTATCCATGAGATCCCATCTTGGGGCCTGTTCCGGAGCTCCGCCGGAGGGGGCATCGATCACGGAGGGCTTCTACATCATCATCCAAGCCCCTCCGATGAAGTGTGAGTAGTTTACTTCACACCTACGGGTCCATAGTTAGTAGCTAGATGGCTTCATCTCTCTTTTTGGATCTCAATACAATGTTCTCCCCCTCTCTCGTGGAGATCTATTCGCTGTAATCTTCTTTTTGCGGTGTGTTTGTTGAGATCGATGAATTGTGGGTTTATGATCCAGTCTATCTATGAATAATATTTGAATCTTCTCTGAATTCTTTTATGTATGATTAGTTATCTTTGCAAGTCTCTTCAAATTATCAGTTTGGTTTGGCCTACTAGATTGGTTTTTCTTTCCATGGGAGAAGTGCTTAGCTTTGGGTTCGATCTTGCGGTGTCCTTTCCCAGTGAAAGAAGGGGCAGAAAGGCACGTATTGTATTGTTGCCATCGAGGATAACAAGATGGGGTTTTTATCATATTGCATGAAACTATCCCTCTACATCATGTCATCTTGCTTAAGGCGTTACTCTGTTTTTAACTTAATACTCTAGATGCATGCTGGATAGCGGCCGATGAGTGGAGTAATAGTAGTAGATGCAGGCAGGAGTCGATCTACTTGTCTCGGACGTGATGCCTATATACATGATCATACCTAGATATTCTCATAACTATGCTCAATTCTGTCAATTGCTCAAAAGTAATTTGTTCACCTGTCGTAGAATACTTATGCTCTTGAGAGAAGCCACTAGTGAAACCTATGGCCCCCGGGTCTCTTTCTCATCAAATCAATCTTCATCACTTTATTATTGCTTTGCTTTTTTACTTTGCCTTTTACTTTTCACTTTGCATCTCTATACCAAAAATACCAAAAATATTATTTACCATCTCTATCAGATCTCACCTTCATAAGTGACCAAAGGGATTGACAACCCCTAAGCGCGTTGGTTGCGTTGAGCTATTATTTTTGTGTACGTACGAGGGACTCGCGCGTAGCCTCCTGCTGGATTGATACCTTGGTTCTCAAAAACTGAGGGAAATACTTACGCTACTTTGCTGCATCATCCTCTCCTCTTCGGGGAAATCCAATGCAGTGCTCAAGAGGTAGCAAGAAGAATTTCTGGCGCCGTTGCCGGGGAGTCTGCGCAAGAGTCAACATACCAAGTACCCATCACAATCCCTATCTCCCGCATTACATTATTTGTCATTTGTCTCTCGATTTCCTCTCCCCCACTTCACCCTTGCCGTTTTATTCGCCCTCTCTCTCTATCCTCCCTCTCTTTCTCTATTCGCCTCTTTTTGCCTGCTTTCTTTTTGTTTGCTTGTGTGTTAGTTTGCTTGTTTGTTGCGATGGCTCAAGATAATACCAAATTGTGTGACTTCACCAATACCAACAATAAAGATTTCCTTAGCACTCCGATTGCTCCTCTTACCGATGCTGAATCTTGTGAAATTAATACTGCTTTGCTGAATCTTGTCATGAAAGATCCGTTCTCCGGCCTTCCTAGTGAAGATGCCGCTACCCATCTTAATAGCTTCCTTGATTTGTGTGACATGCAAAAGAAGAAAGATGTCGATAATGATATTGTTAAATTGAAGCTATTTCCTTTTTCGCTTAGAGATCGTGCTAAAGCTTGGTTTTCATCTTTGCCTAAAAATAGTATTGATTCATGGAACAAGTGCAAAGATGCTTTTATCTCTAAGTATTTTCCTCCCGCTAAGATCATCTCTCTTAGAAACGATATTATGAATTTTAAGCAACTTGATCATGAACATATTGCACAAGCTTGGGAGAGAATGGAAATAATGATACTTAATTGCCCTACTCATGGTTTAAATTGGTGGATGATTATACCAAATTTTTATGCCGGATTGAATTTTGCTTCTAGAAATCTTTTGGATTCGGCCGCGGGAGGCACTTTTATGGAAATCACCTTAGGAGAAGCTACTAAACTCCTAGATAATATTATGGTTAATTATTCTCAATGGCATACTGAAAGATCTACTAATAAAAAGGTTCATGCGATAGAAGAATGTTTTGAGTGGAAAGATGGATGAACTTATAAAATTATTTGCTAATAAGAGTGTTTCTTATGATCCTAATGATATGCCCCTGTCTACTTTGATTGAGAATAATAATGAATCTATGGATGTGAATTTTGTTGGTAGGAACAATTTTGGTAACAACGCGTATAGAGGAAATTTCAATCCTAGGCCTTATCCTAGTAATCCCTCTAATAATTATGGTAATTCCTACAACAATTGTTATGGAAATTATAATAAGATGCCCTCTGATTTTGAATCTAATATTAAAGAATTTATTTCTTCACAAAATAATTTTAATGCTATGATTGAAGAAAAATTGCTTAAGATTGATGATTTGGCTAGGAACGTTGATAGAATTTCTCTTGATGTTGATTCTTTAAATCTTAGATCTATTCCTCCTAAGCATGATATCAATGAGTCTCTCAAAGCCATGAGAATTTCCATTGATGAGTGCAAGGAAAGAACCGCTAGGACGCGTGCTATGAAAGATGCCTTTATTAAAGCGTGTTCTTCTAGTTCCTATGAAAATAATGATGAAGATCTAAAAGTTATTGGTGTGTCCCCTATTAAATATTTGTTTTGCAATATTAATCTTGATAATGATGGGACTGAATATGATCCACCTTTACCTAGAAGGCTTTCTAAAAATTCAGAGTATTTAGATCTTGATGGTGAAACTGATAAAAGTGGGATTAAAAGAAATAAAACCCTAGATGATGCTAAACCCACTATACTGGATTTCAAGGAATTTAATTATGAAAATTGCTCTTTAATTGATTGTGTTTCCTTGTTGCAATCCGTGCTAAATTCTCCTCATGCTTATAGTCAAAATAAAGCCTTTACCGAACATATCGTTGATGCCTTGATGCAACCTTATGAACAAAAACTTGAGTTGAAAGTTTATATCCCTAGAAAACTTTATGATGAGTGGGAACCTACTATTAAAATTAAAATTAAAGATTATGAGTTTTATGTTTTGTGTGATTTGGGTGCTAGTGTCTCTACTATTCCCAAAACTTTGTGTGATTTGCTAGATTTCCGTGATTTTGATGACAGCTCTCTAAACTTGCATCTTGCAGATTCCACTATTAAGGAACCTATGGGAAGAATTAATGATGTTCTTATTGTTGCAAATAGGAATTATGTGCCCGTATATTTTATCGTTCTTGATATAGATTGCAATCCTTCTTGCCCTATTATTCTCGGTAGACCTTTCCTTAGAACGGTTGGTGCAATTATTGGTATGAAGGAAGGGAATATTAGATTTCAATTTCCATTAAAAAAGGGCATGGAATACTTCGCTAGAAAGAAAATAAAATTACCTTATGAATCTATTATGAGATCCACATATGGATTTCCCACCAAAGATGGAAATACCTAGATCTATTCTTGCTTGTTAGGCCTAGCTAGGGGCGTTAAACGATAGCGCTTGTTGGGAGGCAACCCAATTTTATTTTTATTCCTTGCTTTTTGCTCCTTCTTAGTAATAAAAAAATTATTTAGCCTCTGTTTTGGTTGTGTTTTTTTGTGTTTAATTAGTTTTTGTGCCAAGTAGAACCGTTGGGAAGACTTGGGGAAAGTCTTGTTGAACTTGCTGTAAAAAACAGAAACTTTAGCGCTCACGAGAACTGCTGCCATTTTTATTTGGAGAGTGATATTTAGTTAATTATTTTTTCAGATGATTAATAGATAAATTCCTCACGTCCAGAAATTTATTTTAGACTTTTTGGGGTTCCAGATCTTGCGCTAGCTACAGATTACTACAGACTGTTCTGTTTTTGACAGATTCTGTTTTGCGTGTGTTGTTTGCTTATTTTGATGAATCTATGGCTAGTAAAATAGTTTATAAAGCATAGAGAAGTTGGAATACAGTAGGTATAACACCCATATAAATAAATAATGAGTTCATTATAGTAAATTGAAGTGGTCTTTTGTTTTCTTTCACTAACGGAGCTCACGAATTTTCTACTTTAAGTTTTGTGTTGTGAAGGTTTCAAGTTTTGGGTAAAGATTTGATGGATTATGGAAAAAGGAGCGGCAAGAGCCTAATCTTGGGTATGCCCATGGCACCCCCAAGATAATATAAGGACACCTAAAAGCCAAAGCTTGGGGATGCCCCAGAAGGCATCCCCTCTTTCGTCTACTTCTATCGGTAACTTTACTTGGAGCTATATTTTTATTTACCACATGATATGTGTTTCGCTAGGAGCGTCTTTTATGATTTGAGTCTTTGCTTGTTAGTTTACCACAATCATCCTTTCTGTACACACCTTTTGAGAGAGCCATACATGATTTGGAATTTGTTAGAATACTCTATGTGCTTCACTTATATCTTTTGAGCTCTATAGTTTTACTCTAGTGCTTCACTTATATCTTTTGAGTTTTATAGTTTTGCTCTAGTGCTTCACTTATATGTTTTAGAGCATGGTGGTGGATTTGTTTTATAGAAACTATTGATCTCTCATGCTTCACTTAGATTATTTTGAGAGTCTTAATAGCATGGTAATTTGCTTAAAATCCTAATATGCTTGGTATGCAAGATTAATAATAAAACTTTCTTATGAGTGTGTTGAATACTAAGCGAAGTTTGATGCTTGATGATTATTTTGAGATATGGAGGTAATAATATCAAAATCATGCTAGTTGAGTAGTTGTGAAATTGAGAAATACTTGTGTTGAAGTTTGCAAGTCCCGTAGCATGCACGTATGGTAAACGTTATGCAACAAATTTGAAACATGAGGTGTTATTTGATTGTCTTCCTTATGAATGGCGGTCGGGGACGAGCGATGGTCTTTTCCTACCAATCTATCCCCCTAGGAGCATGCGCGTAGTACCGAGGTTTTTGATGACTTGTAGATTTTTGCAATAAGTATGTGAGTTCTTTATGACTAATGTTGAGTCCATGGATTATACGCAGTCTCACCCTTCCATCCTTGCTAGCCTCTTCGGTACCGTGCATTGCCCTTTCTCACATTGAGAGTTGGCGCAAACTTCGCCGATGCATCCAAACCCCGTGATATGATATGCTCTTTCACACATAAACCTCCTTATATCTTCCTCAAAACAGCCACCATACCTACCTATTATGGCATTTCCATAGCCATTCCGAGATATATTGCCATGCAACTTTCCATCATTCCGTTCATCATGACACATTCATCTTTGTCATATTGCTTAGCATGATCATGTAGTTGACATAGTATTTGTGGCAAAGCCACCGTTCATAATTCTTTCATACATGTCACTCTTGGTTCATTGCATATTCCGGTACACCGCCGGAGGCATTCATATAGAGTCATCTTTTGTTCTAGTTTCGAGTTGTAATCATTGAGTTGTAAATAAATAGAAGTGTGATGATCATCATTTTCTAGAGCACTGTCCCAAGTGAGGAATATAAAAAAAGAGGAAAGGCCATAAAAAGAGAAGGCCCAAAAAAGGGAAAGGCCATAAAAAAGAAAAGGCCCAAAAAAATGATAGAAAAAGAGAGAAGGAACAGTGTTACTATCCTTTGCCACACTTGTGCTTCAAAGTAGCACCATGATCTTCATAGTAGAGAGTCTCTCATGTTATCACTTTCATATACTAGTGGGAATTTTTCATTATAGAACTTGGCTTGTATGTTCCAACAATGGGCCTCCTCAAGTGCCCTAGGTCTTCGTGAGCAAGCAAGTTGGATGCACACCCACTAGTTTCTTTTGTTGAGCTTTCATACATTTATAGGTCTAGTGCATCCGTTACATGGCAATCCCTACTCCTTGTATTAACATCAATCGGTGGGCATCTCCATAGCCCATTGATTAGCCTCGTTGATGTGAGACTTTCTTCTTTTTTGTCTTCTCCACATAACCCCCCTCATTATATTCTATTCCACCTATAGTGCTATGTCCATGGCTCGCGCTCATATATTGCGTGAAAGTTTATAGGTTTGAGATTACTAAAGTATGAAACAATTGCTTGGCTTGTCATCAGGATTGTGCATGATGATAGCATTCTTGTGTGACGAAAATGAAACATGACTAAACCATATGATTTTGTAGGGATGAACTTTATTTTGCCATGTTATTTTGAGAAGACATAATTGCTTAGTTAGTATGCTTGAAGTGTTATCATTTTTACGTCAATATGAACTTTTGTCTTGAATCTTTCGGATCTGAATATTCGTACCACAATTCAGAAGAATTACATTAACATTATGCCAAGTAGCACTCCGCATCAAAAATTCTGTTTTTTATCATTTACCTACTCGAGGATGAGCAGGAATTAGCTTGGGGATGCTTGATACGTCTCCAACGTATCTATAATTTTTGATTGCTCCATGCTATATTATCTACTGTTTTGGACATTATTGGGCTTTATTATCCACTTTTACATTATTTTTGGGACTAACCGATTAACCGGAGGCCTAGCCCAGAATTGCTGTTTTTTGCCTGTTTTAGGGTTTCGAAGAAAAGGAATATCAAACAGAGTCCAAACGGAATGAAACCTTCGGGAACGCGATTTTCTCATCAGATAAGACCCAGGAGACTTGGACCCTCCGTCAAGAAAGCCACGAGGCGGTCACGAGGGTGGAGGGGCCCCCCTAGGGCGCGCCCCTGCCTCGTGGGCCCCTCGAAGCTCCACCGACGTACTTCTTCCTCCCATATATATATCCACGTATCCCCAAACGATCTGATACGGAGCCAAAAACCTAATTCCACAGCCGCAACTTTCTGTATCCACAAGATCCCATCTTGGGGCCTGTTTCGGAGCTCCGCCGGAGGGGGCATCAATCACGGAGGGCTTCTACATCATCATCTAAGCCCCTCCGATGAAGTGTGAGTAGTTTACTTCAGACCTACGGGTCCATAGTTAGTAGCTAGATGGCTTCTTCTCTCTTTTTGGATCTCAATACAATGTTCTCCCCCTCTCTCGTGGAGATCTATTCGATGTAATCTTCTTTTTGCGGTGTGTTTGTTGAGACCGATGAATTTTGGGTTTATGATCCAGTCTATTTATGAATAATATTTGAATCTTCTCTGAATTCTTTTATGTATGATTAGTTATCTTTGCAAGTCTCTTTGAATTATCAGTTTGGTTTGGCCTACTAGATTGGTTTTTCTTGCCATGGGAGAAGTGCTTAGCTTTGGGTTCGATCTTGTGGTGTCCTTTCCCAGTGATAGAAGGGGCAGCAAGGCACGTATTGTATTTTTGCCATCAAGGATAACAAGATGGGTTTTTATCATACTGCATGAAACTATCCCTCTACATCATGTCATCTTGCTTAAGGCGTTACTCTGTTTTTAACTTAATACTCTAGATGCATGCTAGATAGCGGTCGATGAGTGGAGTAATAGTAGTAGATGCAGGCAGGAGTCGGTCTAATTGTCTCGGACGTGATGCCTATATACATGATCATACCTAGATATTCTCATAACTATGCTCAACAGTAATTTGTTCACCCACCGTAGAATACTTATGCTCTTGAGAGAAGCCACTAGTGAAACCTATGGCCCCCAGGTCTCTTTCTCATCATATCAATCTTCATCACTTTATTATTGCTTTGCTTTTTTACTTTGCCTTTTACTTTTCACTTTGCATCTCTATACCAAAAATACCAAAATATTATTTATCATCTCTATCAGATCTCACTTTCATAAGTGACCTGAAGGGATTGACAATCCCTAAGTGCGTTGGTTGCATTAGCTATTGTTTTTGTGTAGGTACGAGGGACTCATGCGTAGCCTCCTACTGGATTAATACCTTGGTTCTCAAAAACTGAGGGAAATACTTACGCTACTTTGCTGCATCATCCTCTCCTCTTCGGGGAAATCCAACGCAGTGCTCAAGAGGTAGCACGAAGCGAGGAAGAAGAAGAAGAAGCAGGAGGAGCGGAGGAAGAGATGGGTGATGGGGGCTCCGCCCCCCTTTCCATTTATAGCCAGGAGGAGCCCAACCGCCGGCCTCCATGATCTAAGGTAATAATGACCTTTTTCTGCATGCAATAGGGACTCATCAAGTCGGGCAGTTGCCGAGGTAGCATGGGGAAGCGAAGACGCCCATGTCCTGTCAATCACCACACGTCAATCAAGGCCGCAGGCTATTGGGGGCCCCGGTGCTCCGCACTTGGCCCTTGGCTTTGCCGTGAAGCCAAGCACGAGCGTGCCTTGGGACCGGGGGCTACTATAGGCGTCTTGGGAGTGGGGGTACCCAGACTTACCTGCATGCAGCCCAGGGCATGGCTCCACCAGCGGCCTGGTACGGCCCGTCTTCGTCAACAAACACTCAAGACCCTCGCGAAGGGCCAAGCCTCGTGAGGCGTCCGACACAAGACCTCCTCAGGGGCAGCCTCACTAGGCTGGCTCGCGAAGAGTGGAGAGATCAAGGCGAGGGGCACCTTGTGAGGTTTCCGTGACGTGAGCCATGATGACCAAGGCCAGGCGGGCGCCAACGGGCGCAGAGTGCCAGTTTCCTCTTTGGTGCTAAAGAGGCAAGCGCAGGCGAGGAGTCCCGAGGCATGAGGAAAAGGTTTCCATATCGGTGCAATGAGACCAAGACCAGCAGGACGGCAAGATAGAGGTCATCACGGAGCCCACGACGGCGTCACCACTAGAGCCTTTGGCAGGCGAAGAACACCTTTTGTCAGGATGGCTTGTACTAGTTGTCCCCCTTCAAATTGGCCGTTGTGGGATCCCTTCCCGCGTAATATTTGGGAGAGGGCCCGGGCCTCTATAAATAGGACTAGCCACCACCATAGAGAGGAGAGATCATCTTGGACTGGATCCATTCCACCAAGGCCACCACACAAGCTCACTGAGCTCGAGAACGCCTCTCCTCGGGAGGTTGTTCTTCCCTTGTACTTGTTCATCCCCATCCTACAAGGCAATCCACCACACCACACTAGAGTAGGGTATTACACCGCAATGGTGGTCCAAACCAGTATAAACTCTTGTGTGTCTTGTTCCTCGGGTTTGGCGAGCTGAGCCTTGGGATCGTTGCGAGAGTGTGAGCTAGGGGGAGAGATATCTTCGTGCGTACCCCAGTGTTCGAACCTCAAGGGTTTGCCGGAACCCATAATCCGATAGCAGAGTCATCCTCATCATCGGCATCAGCTTTGGCAACGAGGCCATTGTCTTCGGTGTTGAAGATGGACTTGGCGACGTAGGCCGATGCTAGAGCCAGGCTTGCCATGCCTGAATCGGACTCCCCCTCAGACTCCACCTCCGTCTCCTTAGAAGCAGACTCCTCCTCTGAATCCATCTCCTTGCCAACAAATGCACGAGCCTTGCTGGATGAGCTCTTCTTGTGTGATGAAGAGTTTGAGGATTTCTTCTTCTTCTTGTCGTCAGAATCATATTCCTTGCTCTTCTTCTTCTTCTTAGATTCATTGTCCCATTGAGGACACTCAGAGATGTAGTGACCAGGTTTCTTGCATTTGTGACGTGTTCTCTTCTTATGGTCACGACTAGAAGTTTCATCATTTCTTGAGCTGGATCTTGAAGACTTTCCAAAGCGATTCTTCTTGGAGAACTTCTGGAACTTCTTCATGAGCATAGCTAGCTCCTTTCCAATGTCTTCAGGATCCCCAGAACTGCAGTCAGATTCTTCTTTAGATGAGGAGACAACTTTTGCCTTCAAAGCACGGGTTCGGCCATAGTTGGGACCATTGATGTCTCTCTTCTCAGATAAATGGAACTCATGTGTGTTGAGCCTCTCAAGTATGTCTGACGGATCGAGATCTTTGAAGTCAGGACGTTATTGTATCATCAGGGCCAGGGTGTCGAATGAGCTGCCAAGTGATGTCAGAAGCTTCTTGATGATTTCGTGCTTGGTGATCTTAGTGGCGCCAAGTGCGCGAAGCTCATTTGTGATATCAGTGAGGCGATCAAATGTGAGATGGACATTCTCATTGTCGTTTCTCTTGAAGTGGTTGAAGAGGTTGCGAAGAACATCAATCCTTGAATCTCTTAGAGTTGAGACGCCTTCATTGACCTTGGAGAGCCAGTCCCAGACCAGCTTCGTAGTTTCCAGTGCATTCACACAGTCATACTGTCCTTTGGTCAGATGACCAAAGATGATGTTCTTGGTAGTCGAATCCAGTTGAATGAACCTCTTGACATCAGCAGCGGTGACACCTTCACCGACCTTGGGAACGCCATTCTTGACGACATACCAGAGGTTGACGTCAATGGATTCAAGATGCATGCACATCTTATTCTTCCAGTAGGGGTAATCAGTGCCATCAAAACTGGGCATGCAGCGGAGACCTTGATTATCCCTCTAGTCGACATAGATAAAACTCCATGTGGTTAAACTGAATCACACAGAACAGTAGCACCTTGCTCTGATACCAATTGAAAGTGCTAGTTATAGACTAGAGGGGTTGAATAGGTGATTTTTATGAAAGTCTTCAATACACGAGGTCTTTGAAGACAAACTGTGGAAATGAACCTATTGATATGCAACGGAAGATAGACTACACTAGACAAGCCATAGTCAAGTAAGCATTGTAGTGAAAGCACGAAGACTATCAACAGCTAGGTAGATGGATCAGGATGGAAGACAGTATGAAGCCAAACAGTTAATAGTCTTCACTCAGTGAAGTCAAACAGATCAGACAAGCAAGCAATGACTTCACTAAGAAAAACTGTAAAGTAAAGGTAAGTGGGGGATAGAACCAGTTGCTTGGTGAAGACAGGGATTTGGTAGACCAGTTCCAGTTGTTGTGACAACTATACATCTGGTTAGGGAGGCTGATATTTAACTCAGAAGACCGCATCTTCACCTTATTCCCCTTGAGCTAAGGATACCCAGTCCTGGCCCAATCACTCTGGTAAGTCTTCAAGGTAGACTTCCAAACCTTCACTAACTTCATTCACCGGCGATCCACAATGACTCTTGGATGCTCAAAACGCGACGCCTAAACGGCTGGAGGATTCACGGTCCTCAAGTGTAAAAAGGCTTCAGGTCATGCGGACAGAAAGACTTCGGTGATGCCTAACACTCTTTGGCTCTGGGTGTTTGGGGATTTGTCCTCGCAAGGATCTCTCTCTCAAATGCTTTGGAGGTGGGTTGCTCTCAAACGGCAAAAGCCGTGCACTAACTCTGAGCAGCCACCAATTTATGGTGTAGGGGGTGGGCTATTTATAGCCAGGAGGCAACCCGACCTGATTTGTCTGAAATGACCCTGGGTCACTAAGGAACCGACACGTGTCCAGCAGCCGGATTTCAAACACACGCGGCAGCTTTACTTGGGCTACAAGCAAGGCTGACTCATCCAGCTCTGAATAAGATTTGCTCTCATTGTCTTCGCTCGAAGGCATAGGATTTTGGTTGAGCATCACATCAGTCACTTTAACTTTGTTCACTTGGACCCCACTTAACAGTACAGTGGTTCCTATGACTCAACAAAGAAGAAAAGGAAACTACGAAACAACTATGTCTTCGCACTACATAGTCTTCAAGTGAATGTCTTCACATGTCATAATCTTCATCGTGAATGTCTTCACGAACCACCATTGTCTTCAATGTCTTTGCACATTTTTAGGGGTCATCTCTGGTAGGTAAACCGAATCAATAAGGGACTACTACCTGTGTTATCCTGCAATTCTCACAAACACATTAGTCCCTTAACCAAGTTAGTCGTCAATACTCCAAAACCAACTAGGGGTGGCACTAGATGCACTTACAACTACAGTCACAATAGCGTGGCCCGGCAATTCTCAACTCACTAGTCTCGATGGGTAAGTGACGCAAAATGGCTCGGGTTATCAATGCAAAAGCAAGGAAATGAACTAAGTGTCGTCGCGGTTACGGTCCTTTCTTACGGTTAGCAGTGTCAACGGTGAAGATCATTGGCAAAGACAACTCCGAGGCGATGATGAATGTCGGTGATGTCGATGTCACACATTCCTAAGTAGCCGAAACACCTTAGGAAACGGAAACCGCAACTGAAAATCAATCAAATGCGGAAGGTGGGTGCTTTTATGGTGAATTTTTTGATGGAGGCAAATGGTGGTAGTAATGATATATGTGGATGGGGGATGTCAAGAGCTTCCAAACGAGCTAAAGAACACGAAAAATAGACTTGGGAGTAGGAAGTTATGGCCAAAAGGAGGTGTAGTTGGGCTGTTTCGGGGGGAGTGCGGGCACCCAGGGGTGGGAGGTGCGGGTACACGGGGTGGTCGGGGCAAACAGCCTGGGGGTTCAGGGTGCGGGTGCCCGGGGATGTCAAATTTGGGCGAAATTTTTTGGGAGATGGCTAAATTCCGTGGATTTCATGGAGGGAAGGGTGGGGGTTGATTGGTAGGGGCTAGATCCACTTGCCAAACAACAAATCCATGAACCAAAACAACCAAATCTCACAAGATCCAATAAATTGCAAGAAAACTTTTTGGGGCTATTTTTGTGGGGATTTTTGAATTAGGACGAAAAACAAAAAAATCAAGCTAGCAAATGGGGGATGGGACTCCAAGATGTGAATCAACCTTGCTCATGATACCAAGATGTTGTAGGGTGAAACCCTAGAGGGGATCTTTTCACACTTGGAGGGGGGAAAGGAAGAACACACAAGAACACAAGGAGGAAATCACTCAAACAAACCCAAATAACACATCCAATAGAGTGGCATACAAGAGATCCACAAGCATACATGCACAATTCAAGGAAAGTAGCACTAGGGTAAAGTTCTTCCCACTCCTAGGAGATGAGGTCTTGATGTTGATCTTCTCCAAGAGGAGGCCTTGATAATCCACAAGGATTCTTCCCAAGAAGGGGGCTTGATCTCCAAGAGGAGGGGATACAAGGAGCAAAGCTCTCTAGTGTCTACCAAATACTTTGCTATCCCTCAAAAGAGCTAGGAGATGAGTACTTAAAGGCTAAGGACAAAATATGAGGGAGAGAGGGGTACAAGGGTCAAAAGACCATAGTGCATACAGGCACTCTCGGAGGGGTCTGGGCACCCGGGGTAAAGGGGCCCGGGCACCTGGACCGGCCAGAGGTGCATCATCAGGTGAGGCCGGGCACCCAGGGTAGCAAGCGCCGGGCACCCGGACCAGGCAGGAGGCCAGCTGGAGGGGGCCGAGCACCTGGGGTGTGGTGGCCTGGTCACCCGGGGAGGTAGCAGCAGCTCCCAGTGGGGGGTGGGGCACCCGGGGCGCCTCCCAGTCTTCGGCTGGGCACCCGGGGCTCAAGCGGCCGGGCACCCAGGGTGTACAAAGGGCCTGCCCGAGGTGGTGGCCGGTGGCCCGGGAACCCGGGGAAAGGAGGGTCGGGCACCCGGGATGTCCAGGCACTTGGCCATTCTCCGTAGCTTCGTGTCTCGTTCGTTCTTCTCCCTTCGTCTTCTCTCTAGATGCTTGCACATCCCTGTCGGTGTCAAAACCGACCAATCTCGGGTAGGGGGTCCCGAACTGTGCGTCTGTGGATCGAAGGTAACATCAGACAAAGGGAACACGATGTTTACCCGGGTTCGGGCCCTCTTGATGGAGGTAAAACCCTACTTCCTGCTTGATTGTCTTTGATGAGTATAGGGGCGATACATCTCCAACGTATCTACTTTTCCTAACGATTTTCCTCTTGTTTCAGACTCTAATTTGCATGATTTCAATGAAACTAACCTCAGACTGATGCTATTTTCAGCAGAACTACCATGGTGTTGTTTTTGTGCAGAAATAAAAGTTCTTGGAATGGAACGAAACTTTGTGAGGATTTTTTATACAATAAATAAGAATTTATGTAGCCAAGATCCACCGGAGGGGGGCACCTGGGCGGGCACAATAAACCAGGGCACGCCCCCTCCTGGCGTGCCCAGGTAGGTTGTCCCCACCTAGTGGCCCCGCAGACCCTCCAACCAACGCTATAAAATCCTATTTTTCTAGAAAAAAATCAGAGAGAAAGAATTATCGCGATCCACGAGTGTCACACCCTGCATTTTGTAACATTTCATTTGCATTAGTAAATCATGAAAATTTGGACCAACAAAAACTTTTGCATTATTTGGCTTTTTATTTTGGAGTTGGTTTTCTCTCTGTGATTTTCAAGTGCTCTTTAAAGTCAACTACTCCACCTTCTGTACTTCATCTCCCTGCTCCAAACTTCTACCCAATGATCATGCCATGTGTATAGTGCAATATAGTATTTTCTTACAAAAATAATTTGTCCAAATAGTATTTTCAAAAATTAGTTTCCCAAAAACCCCTGAATTGAGGTTTGCACTACAAGTACTTGATTTGGGGTATGAAAAATATTTCAAAGAGTATATTTGAAACCTATTAGATATAGGATTCCCATAGACCACAAAAATATAATTTTATAAGTTATTTTCCTATTTTATTTAAAAGCTTTTTCTTAAGGCCAGAAATGGTCTTTAATAGGAAAAAATTATTTTACTGTTTCAAAAATATTTGACAAAAATCAGGGAAACTCAGTGGACATATATTTTCCATATATAAGAGTTTCAACACATGGTCATGTTCAAAATATTGAACAAAACCTCCCAAAACTATTTCTGCCCATTTCAAGGATTTGAAATATTTCTACAGGAAATATTTTCATAAAAATCCAAGGAAAATCCATCAAGTCACAAATTCATATTGTGATCACCTTGCAAAGCCTCATATCAATCAAGATCATTTTGGCTCACCAAAATGCCCCAAAACCCTCTCTGACCAGAGTCAAATTGGAACAAGTTTGTACTACCAACTTTCTCCCCTTGACCCCAAATTTTGGTGAGCATGTTCACATGACCAAATGAGGCCACTACACCAAGTGGTGCATCAAGGGGAAGTGATTTGCTCAACTAGATCTACACAAGTTCATTTCTGCTAATTTCTAGGGTTTACAAAAGTTGCATTGGCAACTTTGCCCAAATAAGCTCCAAATTGGTGGAAGGCCCTAATTATATGTTTCATTTCACCCTGTGGAGTCTCATGGCAATTGGAAATCATCTGCTGGCCCAAACCATTATCAAACACCTTCTGACACCTTTCCAAAATGCCATTTTTGACCTCTTCCACTAATTTATATGGGCTCAAAGTTTTACCACAGCCCATCCTAGTCCCCTTGCAGCTCCAGTAACAGTGGAAATTCCACAGATCAATTATTGGAGGGGTAAAACCCCACTATCTCTCTCTGGACAACCCATTTCCCTCTCTCCCTCAACCTCCCTCCTCACCCCAGTGGCCACCCAGGGCATCCAATGCCCCTCCCCCATTCTTTACTCCCCCCTAGAACCACCAGACACCTTTGGCCGTGCCCACACTGCATAGAAAATGGCCATGTCAGCCATTTGGAAAGCTCTGGAGTGCGCTATAGTGCGCTCCCACACTGTAGCCGCCCCCTTCCAACCGCCCCCGGCCACCTCGGGCCTCCCCAGCGCGCCCGACGAGACGCCTCGATGTCCGCAACACGGCAGCTGGTCAGCCCCCTCCTCCTTCTCCCTCCTCTCGCCCCAGCTCGCAAGCACGCAAGCCGCCCGAGCGCCCCAATGAGCGCTCTTGCACACGCGGTGCCCTGGCCCCCTGCTTTCCCTCTTTTCTCTCCCCTCACCCTAGACCAACCCCACAAGCACCCCAGACATGCCCACGCGCGCCCCCGTGACCCATAGCAACCGTAGCAGGCTCGCCGGCGCACGGGTCCTCGGTGGACCGTCGCCCCGCCTATTTAAGGGTCTCCCCGAGCTCTCCTCTCCTCACCACTCGCTCTCTGCACCACCGAATCATCCCCCTGCACCCCCAGTTCCTCTCCAGAGCCACCCGAGCTCGATATCGAGCTCCAGCTCCGCCGCTTCGGCTCGCCGGAGTTCACGAGGTATAGGACTCCCCCGCTCCTCCTCCGCCTCGATCTGGAACCCCCGAGAACCCCTGATCATTTCCCCTCTCTCCCCCGCTTCTTTTGCAGTCGAAAACGGCCGGAACCGACGACGCCCGAAGCTCCTCCGCCGTGCCTCCTCGTCGCCGGCGAACCAGGCCACCCCGGCGACCGCAACCACCTCCAACTGAACGGCGACTCGATGTTGAGTCCAGCCGTGCCCTTGCCCGACCTCGTCGTGCCCTACATCGACGCCGTTGAGCTCGTCGGCCCTCTGTCGCAGGGTTAGGGATGACAGGCGGGCCCCGCCTGTCATCCTCTCCTCTCCATCGCCCCTCTCTCGCTGACGCCTAGGCCCCGCCCGTCAGGTTTAAACCTGGCGCGCGCATGCACCAGTGCGCTGGGCCGCCTCTCTGGCTGGGCCTGCTGCGCTGCGGCTGTTCTAGCCCAGCAGGCACAGAGCCCATTTTCCTTTTCTTTTTCTGTCACTTTTCCAAAAATTCCTCTGGACTAAATATTAATCCAAATGCAATAATTCCAATTCCTAAATTCTTGTAATAATCCCACCTATTTATTGGTGAAGTTTTCATTCTTATCAAACCAACTTTTCTTCACTGTTCAAATTTAAATTTGAATTTGGGCATTTATGCCTGTCATTTAAAATTCCTAGCACTGTTTCCATGACTCCAAATCCAAAACTAGGAATTTTCCCCTTCTTAGTTTTCACCCTAGTATTTAACAAAAATGAGTTGACATTTTTCTGAGCACTTTGGTTTTTCTGTTTTATTATTGCCTTATTTTTCTCGTTATTATTTTTGCGACGATAGATTGCGTTGCTGACGAAGGAGTTGGACCAGAAGACTTTGAAGACCCAGAAGACTATGTTGAGCCAGGCAAGCAGCCCTTTGACCATGTCTATGAAACCCTTTTTATGCATGTCATATAGCACTATTATTGCTTGCATCAGTGTCATGATACCGTGGTGACCACATGGGGTTGGTTGCCACCGTTACTTCCTCATTGATACTTGCATTGTGCATGACCCTACCTTCTTATGAGGGTTATGCCGGTGGGAGTAGATAGGATGCTAAAGTAGTTGCTACGCAATAAGGGACAGGAATATGCATGGTGAAGGAGGCAAAGTATTTTCAAAAGACTTTTCGGAAACCCCATTGGGTGCCACTTATGCCCGAAGGAGATAATGAGATGGGTAACCACTTGATGACGAAGTGGTGTACCGAGGAAAGTGTGTGTGTTGCTTTCGAAAATGGATTAGATTTATGATTTGTCGACTGTCCCAACCTTACATGCGCAACCACTCTACCCTTTTATGGGAAAGGGCATTATTGATTACCTAGGCCGATACTTGCTTGGAGCCCGCATTACTAGTGATGGGGGAGAGTTGGTGCTCTCTCTCGGGATGGGGTCGTGCCAGGTAGGGCGGCCATGACTGTTGTCACGGGGCACCGGATACACCGATGTGTCCCCTCTCGGATGTTACGATCTCGAGTGAGTCTCATATGATGTACATCATGAGGATATGGAACAACGAGTGGACTCCTTGTTAGTGTCGTCTAGGGAAAGATAGTGATCGGGTGCTTACCCCGGGTACTTGAGGTACCGCGGGTCGTGGATGACACGGAAGTTCCCCGGATCTTGTGGGTAAAGTGTGCAACCTCTGTAGAGTGTAAAACTATTCGAATAGCCGTGTCCACGATCAAGGACAGTTGGGCGGTGCTGCTTAAACTACGTCCAGAATTTTACAAACCACGTGTGCGTGTGTGTGTGTGTTGATGAAGCTAAATGGGTTAAATCAGATGACTTGACACGATGATCAAGTTGGATTGGTTTCCAACTCTGTTTATGTTGATATCTGTAACTTGTTCATACGGATATATGTACTCTCATGATGCATACTTTACAGGTTGATAGATCATGCCATTGCACTCAAAACTAGCCTTCTGCAAACTACCTACTTAGTGCTATATCATTGCATTATTGTGCCTTGTTCCAATTATGGGTTGCTTGCGAGTACATTCAAAGTACTCATTGGCTTGCCACTGGTTATTTTATTGGCTAGGCATGGAAGAACAGGAGTTCGAAGAAGAGTTCTTTGGAGACGAACATGCGAACTAGGACGTTTCCCAGTCAGAATGCCTGTAGGGTTAAGGCAGATGGCATGGGTTCTACTTATCGACGAAAGATTTCCGCTGCTTAAGTTTATTCGATATTTAGCCCTCGTGGCTTTATCTATGTAAGACTTGACCATAATGGTCATAATTTGTGTAAGACGATATGTATGGATGTAAGACTCTTGTTATTCAGCTTCTGTGTGTTCAGTGAGCATTGATCTCTGGGATTACTGTACACGTGCATTCGGTGATCACGACTTATGAGTCGGGGTCCCCACAGAGCTGGTATCAGAGCCATCCTGACTGTAGGAAGCCTTAGATAGCATAGGCGTTAGTTAGGATAAAACCCGCTTTGCAAAAACTCTCTATACTCCTCTTCTTTTCTAAGCTTACCAAACCCAAGATATAGTTCCATATTGACCTCTCCCGTTCCACCTTTGTAGATGGCTGCCGTACCCGAAGACTTCCTGACCACCGGATTTCCCGTGCTTCTCGAGGATAGCCTCAAGAAGTGCCAGTTTTACCGAGCCCCCATTTTCACCTACCATGAGCATTGGATCAATGACACCGAGACGGAGTATCATGTGGAAGTGATCGTGAGGGCCAATGACTCTCCAACAAGTTGGTTCTTCGAGGGACCCCAAATGGCAACACTGGTTCATGCCGTCGAGACGGCAACCCTCAAGGCACTCACCCGCCTCTGAGACCTTCTTCCAGAGATGGCAGACGAGTTGGCAACCCGCTTCTTGCCTTATCGGAAGGAAGGTGAGGATGAGTGCAGTGCACCTGCTCCACCATTAGAAGAAGGACTTCCACTCTGATTCTAGACCTACTTCAGCCTTTGTGCCGATAGTTTGGCACAACACTTGGCCTCGGAATCAATGGAGCTCCGAAAGGAACTTCATGAGACCAAGGCACTTCTTCTCCAAGCACAAGGGAAGATGGATAGGATCAAGAAGGAATGTGCTCCCCCTGGACAGCCCACAATCGCATACCGAGGCGGAAGACCCCCAAAGGATGGGGAACCACCACATCAGCACCGCATGAGCGCAAGGGATTACCGCAAGCTCTTCACACCACCGGAAAATCAACGTCGTGTTGCTCCACTCCCCCACCCCTTCAAGCAATGAAGGAAGTTAGGCCACAGATGACGAGGAGGAGGACCCAGAAGAGCCAGACTACGCGGCCGAGCATTCCACCACTTAGGCATCATTCACAACCCGGATATGCCCATTAGTAACCCCTATGGTAGGATAGGTCGTGTACCCCTATGCGAAGTCGAGTCCTTGTAATGGTTCATATGAAACCATGTAGTGTTGTGTTTGCTTTTGATGTGTTTGATGGACGTCGTGCCTTCCTTCGGGAATTTGTAAGCGACTACATCACCCATTTGGATTTTAATGAATGTGTTTGGCCTTTTGGCCCTTGCATGAAAATAATTAGTGTCATACTGACCCCCTTACTAGGCATCCCATCTATATTGCTCTCCCTCATCTTTCCCAATCATGAGACCTTGACCGCTCCAATAGGATGCCTGTTGTAACACGTACTGGTACCTCTACCCAGCAGCAAGAAGACGGAGCAGGAGCCAGTCAGGACCAAACCCAAGGACAAGCTCCACCACCGCCACCACCTCCAAACATGGACATGGCTCAGCTTCTCCAAGCCTTCCGAGAGGAACGCCAAGCCAACACTGCAGCCCTCCAGATGATTGCTCAAGCTGTCAATCGCCAGCCGGCGGGAAACGGCAATGGACGTTCCATGTTGGTGGAGTTCAAGAAGCATGTGCCACCCACCTTCATCTAGACTGCTGAACCCCTGGATGCAGATGACTGGGTCCGCACCATTGAGGATCTGCTGGAACTAGTCGGGTGCACTGAGGACCGTGAGAAGGTGGCGTATGCTGCTCAGTGTCTCGGGGGAACTGCTAGAGCTTGGTGGGATGGATTCAAGGCCATGCATGCTGAGCAAAACATCACTTGGAATGACTTCAAGGCAGAATTCCGCAGGGCCCACATTCCTTCCGGAATCATGGCCATCAAGAAGCGTGAGTTCCGAGCCCTGAAGCAAGGAAGTAGCACTGTCAAGGAGTACATGCAGAAGTTCAGTGTTCTCTCAAGGTATGCTCCTGAGGATGTCAGCACTGATGCTGCCAAAAGGGAGCGCTTCATGGAAGGCCTTAACCAGACTCTGCAGTACTCGCTTGTTGTCTGTGACTGCCCAACCTTTCCTGATCTGGTGAACAAGGCACTCATGCTTGAGGACAAGCGACGTGCTTTGGACGATACTCGTAAGTGCAAGATGATCAGCAAGGGTAGCTCCAGCAACCAGAAGCCTCGCCCGTGGTAGCCAGCCCCGGTCAAGCCAACCTATCAGCAGCCAAGAGCCCTTGCACCCCGCACCAACTATCAGCCTCAGCAGTATGCCAACCCCAGGCTAGCTTCCAACAACCCCAATAACAATGCCGGCAAGAGCAGCAACCCCAATCAAGTCACTTTCTTCGGATGTGGTCAGCCAGGACACTACTCCAAGAATTGCCCCAACAAGAAGCCTGACGCCCCGCGCCCCAATGCGCAGAACCCAGGGCAAGGCCGTGGAATGCCACCAAGGAACCAAGCTCCCCGCAACCCGCCCAACAACGACGAGGGTCGTGTGAATCATGTCACTGCAGAAGAAGCCCAGGAAGACCCGGACGTTGTGCTGGGTACGTTCCTTGTTAACTCAGCACCTGCTACTGTCTTGTTTGATTCTGGAGCCACGCATTCATTTTTCACACAAGAGTTTGCATTAAAAAGTGGCATGATCCCTACACCCCTGAATAACCCTATGGTGGTACAAACCCCCGGAGCAGAGATGAGAGCCAAGATAGGATGTAAAGGAGTCAGGATTGTCATTAATGGGGTAGACTTCCTAGCAGACCTTATCATCTTAAGATCGCAAGGCTTGGATATGATCTTAGGAATGGATTGCCTCATCAAGCACCAAGGCTTGTTAGATTGCGCCAACCGAACCGTCACTGTGACCAATGACCAAGGAGTCAAAGTTAAGTTTGCTCCCAACCCAGCTCAAGGCGCCCAAGTCAACTGTCTGTCAGAAGTTGGATTGGAGCAAGTGCCAGTAGTATGCGAATACCCCGATGTCTTTCCTGAGGAACTACCGGGAATGCCTCCTGACCGAGACATTGAGTTCATCATCGAGCTCATACCCAGAGCAGGACCCATCTATAAGAAGCCTTATAGAATGGGATCGGAAGTGTTAGCAGAGTTGAAGAAGCAACTAGAAGAGCAGTTGAGGAAGGGATTTATCCGCCCTAGTGCCAGCCCTTGGGGATCACCTGTTCTGTTTGTGGCAAAGAAGGACATCCGCTTGTGCATTGACTACCGCTCCCTCAATGAAGTTACAATCAAGAACAAATATCCACTTCCCAAGATTGAAGATCTGTTTGATCAACTCAATGGGGCCAAGGTGTTCTCCAAGATCGACATCAGATCTGGGTACTACCAGCTGAAAATCGGACCTCAAGATATTCCGAAGACGGCATTTGTAACCAGATATGGCCTGTATGAGTGCACGGTCATGTCCTTTGGATTGACCAATGCCCCAGCTTACTTCATGTATCTCGTGAATAAGGTCTTCATGGAATATTTGGACAAGTTTGTCGTTGTCTTCATTGATGACATTCTTGTCTTCTCGAAGACGGAAGAGGAGCACGAGCAACACTTGAGGATGGTCCTAGACAAGCTTCGAGAGCACCAACTGTATGCCAAGTTCAGCAAGCGCGAATTTTGGCTGCGTGAAGTTGGATTCTTGGGTCATGTTTTGACCGAAGAAGGATTGTCGGTCGATCCCGCTAAGATTAAAGCCGTGACTGAATGGCAATCCCCAAGCAATGTGAAGGAAGTCAGAAGCTTCCTTGGACTCGCAGGATATTACCGCAAGTTCGTTGAAGGATTCTCAAGCATTGCCCGACCCATGACCCAGATCTTGAAGAAGGACAAGAAGTTTGAATGGACGCCAAAGTGCGAAGAAAGCTTCCAGGAGCTGAAGAAGAGACTGACCACCGCCCCAGTTCTGGCCACACTAGATATACACAAGGAATTTGTGATATATTGTGATGCGTCAAGAACCGGACTGGGAGGTGTCCTGATGCAAGGCGGCCGAGTCGTAGCTTACCTTTCAAGGAAACTACGGCCTCATGAAGAGAACTATGCTACTCACGATCTTGAATTAGCAGTAGTGGTTCATGCCCTGAAGACATGGCGGCATTACCTCCTAGGGAAGCGGTGTGAGATATACACGGATCACAAAAGTCTGAAGTATATTTTCACTCAGAAGGAATTGAACATGAGGCAGAGAAGGTGGCTAGAGTTGATCAAGTATTATGACCTCAGTGTTCAATACCACCCTAGGAAGGCTAATGTGGTAGCAGATGCATTAAGCAGGAATGCTTGTTCCTTGAATACTATGCTTAAGGAAAGGCTACCCGCCTTGTATGAAGAACTTGAAAGCTTCGGGTTGGAACTGGTTGCACCAGGATTCTTGGCCAACCTCGAAGTCAAGCCTACCCTGATGGATGACGTTAAGGAAGCTTAGAAGGGACACAAAAGTATTGAAGGCATCAAGAGGAAGATCAAGGCAGGCAAGGCCCCAGGATTCTCAGAGGATGAGCAAGGGATTGTGTGGTTTGGGAATCGAATTTGCGTACCCAACAAGGTTGAGCTCAAGAACTTGATCTTGCAAGAAGCTCATGACACCCTGTATTCCATCCATCCTGGAGGGACCAAGATGTATCACGACCTGAAGGAAAGATTTTGGTGGCACGGGATGAAAAGGGAGATTGCCACCTATGTTGCAAAGTGTGATGTATGCCAAAGGGTTAAAGCTGAATATCATCGACCTGCTGGATTGCTCCAACCACTCAAGGTTCCCGAGTGGAAATGGGATAAAGTCGGAATGGATTTCATCACTGGACTACCTAGGTCAAACAAGGGACATGACTCCATCTGGGTCATAGTCGATCATTTGACTAAAGTAGCCCATTTCATTCCTGTGAAGACTACCTATGATGGCAACCAGCTAGCGACTCTATACATCAACAGAATCGTAAGTCTTCATGGTGTTCCCAAGGAGTTTGTGTCAGATCGAGGAACCCAGTTTACCTCAAGGTTCTGGAAGAAGTTCCAAGAGGCCATGGGGACCAAGTTGTCCTTCAACACTGCTTTCCACCCACAGACCGAAGGTCAGACAGAATGAGTGAATCAGATACTCGAAGACATGCTCCGAGCCTGTGTCTTAGCATATGGAGCTAGGTGGGAAGATTGCCTCCCTTTTGCCAAGTTCTCCTACAACAACAATTATTAGTCAAGCCTTCATATGACACCATTTGAGGTGTTATACGGACGGAAGTGCCGCACACCCCTCAATTGGTCAGAAACCGGAGAAGGACTAGTATTTGGGCCTGATATCCTCCGTGAAGCAGAAGAGCAAGTTCAGCTAGTCAGAGAGCAATTGAAGACCGCCAAGTCGAGACAGAAGAGCTATGCTGACACTCGTCGCCGACAAGTAGACTTCCAAGTCGGAGACCATGTATACCTACGAGTAACTCCTCTTAAGGGAACCAAGCGTTTCCACGTTAAGGGAAAGCTCGCACCAAGATTTATCGGCCCCTTCGAGATCACCGCACGACAAGGAGAAGTGGCTTACCAGTTGGAACTACCACCTGAACTATTCGATGTGCACAACGTATTCCACGTGTCACAACTTCGGAAGTGTCTCCAAGTTCCAGACAAGCCTGATCTTTATAAGGACGTCGATCACCAAGCCATTGACCTTCAGCCTAATCTAACCTACCGTGAGAGGCCCATCTGCATTTTGGATGAAGCTGAATGACGCACTCGAAGACGCACCATTAAGTACTTCAAGGTCCAATGGAGCAACCACACTAAAGCAGAAGCAACCTGCGAGCGTGAAGACTACCATAGATCCGAGTTTCCGTATCTCTTTAAAGCATAGTTTAGGAATCTCGGGGACGAGATTCTTGTAAGGGGGGTAGGTCTGTCACACCCTGCATTTTGTAACATTTCATTTGCACTAGTAAAGCATGAAAATTTGGACCAACAAAAACTTTTGCATTATTTGCCTTTTTATTTTGGAGTTGGTTTTCTCTCTGTGATTTTCAAGTGCTCTTTAAAGTCAACTACTCCACCTTCTGTACTTCATCTCCCTACTCCAAGCTTCTGCCCAATGATCATGCCATGTGTATAGTGCAATATAGTATTTTCTTACAAAAATAATTTGGCCAAATAGTATTTTCAAAAGTTAGTTTCCCAAAAACCCCTGAATTGAGGTTTGCACTACAAGTACTTGATTTGGGGTATAAAAAATATTTCAAAGATTATATTTGAAACCTATTAGATATAGGATTCCCATAAACCACAAAAATATAATTTTAGAAGTTATTTTCCTATTTTATTTAAAAGCTTTTTCTTAAGGCCGGAAATGGTCTTTAATAGGAAAAAATTATTTTACTGTTTCAAAAATATTTGACAAAAATCAAGGAAACTCAGTGGACATATATTTTCCATATATAAGAGTTTCAACACATGGTCATGTTCAAAATATTGAACAAAACCTCCCAAAACTATTTCTGCCCATTTCAAGGATTTGAAATATTTCTACAGGAAATATTTTCATAAAAATCCAAGGAAAATCCATCAAGTCACAAATTCATATTGTGATCACCTTGCAAAGCCTCATATCAATCAAGATCATTTTGGCTCACCAAAATGCCCCAAAACCCTCTCTGACCAGAGTCAAATTGGAACAAGTTTGTACTACCAACTTTCTCCCCTTGACCCCAAATTTTGGTGAGCATGTTCACATGACCAAATGAGGCCACTACACCAAGTGGTGCATCAAGGGGAAGTGATTTGCTCAACTAGATCTACACAAGTTCATTTCTGCTAATTTCTAGGGTTTACAAAAGTTGCATTGGCAACTTTGCCCAAATAAGCTCCAAATTGGTGGAAGGCCCTAATTATATGTTTCATTTCACCCTGTGGAGTCTCATGGCAATTGGAAATCATCTGCTGGCCCAAACCATTATCAAACACCTTCTGACACCTTTCCAAAATGCCATTTTTGACCTCTTCCACTAATTTCTATGGGCTCAAAGTTTTACCACAGCCCATCCTAGTCCCCTTGCAGCTCCAGTAACAGTGGAAATTCCACAGATCAATTATTGGAGGGGTAAAACCCCACTATCTCTCTCTGGACAACCCATTTCCCTCTCTCCCTCAACCTCCCTCCTCACCCCAGTGGCCACCCAGGGCATCCAATGCCCCTCCCCCATTCTTTACTCCCCCCTAGAACCACCAGACACCTTTGGCCGTGCCCACACTGCATAGAAAATGGCCATGTCAGCCATTTGGAAAGCTCTGGAGTGCGCTATAGTGCGCTCCCACACTGTAGCCGCCCCCTTCCAACCGCCCCCGGCCACCTCGGGCCTCCCCAGCGCGCCCGACGAGATGCCTCGACGTCCGCAACACGGCAGCTGGTCGGCCCCCTCCTCCTTCTCCCTCCTCTCGCCCCAGCTCGCAAGCACGCCAGCCGCCCGAGCGCCCCAATGAGCGCGCTTGCACACGCGGTGCCCTGGCCCCCTGCTTTCCCTCTTTTCTCTCCCCTCGCCCTAGACCAACCCCACAAGCACCCCAGACATGCCCACGCACGCCCCCGTGACCCATAGCAACCGCAGCACGCTCGCCGGTGCACGGGTCCTCGGTGGACCGTCGCCCGCCTATTTAAGGGTCTCCCCGAGCTCTCCTCTCCTCACCACTCGCTCTCTGCAGCACCGAATCATCCCCCTGCACCCCCAGTTCCTCTCAAGAGCCACCCGAGCTCGAGATCGAGCTCGAGCTCCGCCGCTTCGGCTCGCCAGAGTTCGTGAGGTACAGGCCTCCCCCTCTCCTCCTCTGCCTCGATCTGGAACCCCCGAGCACCCCTGATCATTTCCCCTCTCTCCCCCGCTTCTTTTGCAGCCGGAAACGGCCGGAACCGACGACGCCCGAAGCTCCTCCGCCGTGCCTCCTCGTCGCCGGCGAACCAGGCCACCCCGGCGACCGCAACCACCTCCAACCGAACGGCGACTCGACGCTGAGTCCAGCCGTGCCCTTGCCCGACCTCGTCGTGCCCTACATCGACGCCGCTGAGCTCGTCGGCCCTCTGTCGCAGGGTTAGGGATGACAGGCGGGCCCTGCTTGTTAGCCTCTCCTCTCCATCGCCCCTCTCTCTATCGCTGACGCCTGGGCCCCGCCCGTCAAGTTTAAACCTGGCGCGCGCGTGCACCAGTGCGCTGGGCCGCCTCTCTGGCTGGGCCTGCTGCGCTGCGGCTGTTCTGGCCCAGCAGGCACAGAGCCCTTTTTCCTTTTCTTTTTCTGTCACTTTTCCAAAAATTCCTCTGGACTAAATATTAATCCAAATGCAATAATTCCAGTTCCTAAATTCTTGTAATAATCCCACCTATTTATTGGTGCAGTTTTCATTCTTATCAAACCAACTTTTCTTCACTGTTCAAATTTAAATTTGAATTTGAGCATTTATGCATGTCATTTAAAATTCCTAGCACTGTTTCCATGACTCCAAATCCAAAACTAGGAATTTTCCCCTTCTTAGTTTTCACCCTAGTATTTAACAAAAATGAGTTGACATTTTTCTGAGCACTTTGGTTTTTCTGTTTTATTATTGCCTTGTTTTTCTCGTTATTATTTTTGCGACGATAGCTTGCGTTGCTGACGAAGGAGTTGGACCAGAAGACTTTGAAGACCTAGAAGACTTTGTTGAGGCAGGCAAGCAGCCCTTTGACCATGTCTATGAAACCCTTTTTATGCATGTCATATAGCACTTTTATTGCTTGCATCGGAGTCATGATACCGTGATGACCACATGGGGTGGTTTGCCACCGTTACTTCCTCATTGATACTTGCATTGTGCATGACCCTACCTTCTTACTAGGGTTACGCCGGTGGGAGTAGATAGGATGCTAAAGTAGTTGCTACGCAATAAGGGACGGGAATATGCATGGTGAAGGAGGCAAAGTATTTTCAAAAGACTTTTCGAAAACCCCATTGGGTGCCACTTATGCCCGAAGGAGATAATGAGATGGGTAACCACTTGATGACGAAGTGGTGTACCGAGGCAAGTGTGTGTGTTGCTTTCAAAAACGGATTAGATTTAAGATTTTTCGACTGTCCCAACCTTACATGCACAACCACTCTACCCTTGTATGGGAAAGCGCATTATTGATTACCTAGGCCGATACTAGCTTGGAGCCCTCATTACTAGTGACAGGGGAGAGTTGGTGCTCTCACTTGGGACGGGGTCGTCCCAGGTAGGGTGGCCATTACTGTTTTCACAGGGCACCAGATACGCCGTTGTGTCCCCTCTCGGATGTTACGATCTCGAGTGTGTCTCATATGATGTACATCATGAGGATATGGAACAACGAGTGGACTCCTTGTTAGTGTCGTCTAGGGAAAGATAGTGATCGGGTGCTTACCCTGGGTACTTGAGGTACCGCGGGTCGTGGATGACACGGAAGTTCCCCGGGTCTTGTGGGTAAAGTGTGCAACCTCTGCAGAGTGTAAAACTATTCAAATAGCCGTGTCCATGGTCAAGGACAGTTGGGCGGTGCTGCTTAAACTACGTCCAGAATTTTACAAACCACGTGCGTGTGTGTGTGTGTGTTGATGAAGCTAAATGGGTTAAGTCATATGACTTGACATGATGATCAAGTTGGATTGGTGTCCAACTCTGTTTATGTTGATATCTGTAACTTGTTCATACGGATATATGTATTCTCATGATGTATACTTTATAGGTTGATAGATCATGCCATTGCACTCAAAACTAGCCTTCTGCAAACTACCTACTTAGTGCTATATCATTGCATTATTGTGCCTTGTTCCAATCATGGGTTGCTTGTGAGTACATTCAAAGTACTCATTGGCTTGCCACTGGTTATTTTATTGGCCAGGCATGGAAGAACAGGAGTTCGAAGAAGAGTTCTTTGGAGACGAACATGCGAACTAGGACGTTTCCCAGTCAGAATGCTTGTAGGGTTAAGGCAGATGGCATGGGTTCTACTTATCGATGAAATATTTCTGCTGCTTAAGTTTATTCGATATTCAGCCCTCATGGCTTTATCTATGTAAGGCTTGACCATAATGGTCATAATTTGTGTAAGGCGATATGTATGGATGTAAGACTCTTGTTATTCAGCTTTTGTGTGTTCAGTGATCATTGATATCTGGGATCACTGTACACGTGCATTCGGTGATCACGACTTATGAGTCGGGGTCCCCACAACGAGACGGAGCACCGTCACCTCTTGTTCTTCATGAGGAGGCCAGATCTGTATTCCGTTTAGGGCTCCGGAGAGGGGGATCTTCATTCTTCGTCATCACCAACCCTTCTCCATCACCAATTCCATGATGCTCCCCACCGAGAGTGAGTAATTCCATCGTAGGCTCGCTGGTCGGTGAGGAGTTGGATGAGATTCATCATGTAATCGAGTAAGTTTTGTTAGGGCCTGATCCCTAGTATCCACTGTGTTCTAAGATTGATGTTGCTATGACTTTGCCATGCTTAATGCTTGTCACTTTGGGCCCGGGTGCCATGAATTCAGATCTGAACCGTTTATGTTATCACCATTATATCCACGTTCTAGATCCGACCTTGCAAGTTATAGTCACCAACTACGTGTTATGATCCAGCAACCCCGGAGTGACAATAGTCGGGAACACTCCCGGTGATGATCGTAGTTTGAGGAGTTCATGTATTCACCGTGTGTTAATGCTTTGTTCCGGTTCTCTATTAAAAGGAGGCCTTAATATCCCTTAGTTTCCAATAGGACCCCGCTACCATGGGAGGGTAGGACAAAATATGTCATGCAAGTTCTTTTCATAAGCACGTATGACTATTTACGGAATACATGCCTACATTATATTGATGAACTGGAGCTAGTGACATATCGCCCTAGGTTATAACTGTCTCATGATGAATATCATCCAAGAAGTCACCGATCTAATGCCTACGAATTTATCCTATATTGTTCTTGCTAACTTACTACTGCTATTGTTACAGTTGCACTCGCTAGAAAACTACTGCTATCACTATGATTGTTACCGTTGCTGCTGCTACTATTATCAAAAGTATCATACTACTTTGCTACTAATCACTTTGCTGCAGATAATTAATCTCCAGGTGTGGTTGAATTGACAACTCAGTTTCTAATACCTTCAAATATTCATTGGCTCCCCTTGTGTCGAATCTATAAATTTGGGTTGAATACTCTACCCTCGAAAACTGTTGCGATCCCCTATACCAGTGGGTTATAAAGACCTTTTTCTGGCACCGTTGCCGGGGAGCATAGCTATATTTGTCGAGTCACTTGGGATTATTATCACTATGAAGAATTTGAAGGATGCTAAGACTAAGATTTTTCCCTCAAAGACGAGGGGAGGTAAGGAACTGCCATCCAGTTCTGCTTTAGATTCACCTTTTGTTATAAGTAAACTTGCAACACCACCACATGCTATCAATTCTGATATGTCGCAAGTTATTGAGGATGCTACTTCTGCTATGGATAATGCTTATGATGATGCTAGTACCTTGCTTGATAATGTTGATGTGCCACTTGGTGACTTTCTTGATGAACAAATTGCTAAAGTAATACAACATGATGTTGTTGAATCTGATGATGAACTTGAAACTGAAACACCTGCTAGAACTAGCCCTCCTAGATATGAATTGCCTAAGGTACCAGAAGGGTATGTTATGAATGAGGAGACAACTAGAGATATTCTTGCTTGTAAGGATAGAGATGATCTAGAGAAATTATTATGCAAGTATAAAGAAAAATCTCTGAATGCTAGAATGAAATATGATCCTAAGTTTGCTACTTCACTTATCTTTATTGATGATAAGGATTATGAATTCTCTGTCAACCCAGAGTTAATTACTTTGCTTGAATCCGATCCTTTCCATGGTTAAGAAATTGAAACTGTTGTGGCACATCTTACCAAATTGAATGACATAGCCACCCTTTTTACTCATGATGAGAAAACTCGCTATTACTATATTGTAAAATTATTTCCTTTCTCATTAAAGGGTGATGCTAAATCTTGGTACAATACTCTTGCTCCTGGTTGTCTGCGTGGTCCCCAGGATATGATTTATTACTTCTCTGAAAAATATTTCCCAGCTCATAAGAAACAAGCTGCTTTACAGGAAATATTTAAATTTGTTCAAATTAAAGAAGAGATTCTCCCACAAGCTTGGAGGAGGCTTTGTCAGTTACTTAATGCTTTGCCTGATCATCCTCTTAAGAAAAATGAAATACTTGATATCTTCTACAATGGACTAACCGATGCTTCTAGGGACTTCCTAGATAGTTGTGTTGGTTGTGTTTTCAGGGAACAAATTGTTGGACAACCTAAAGAATTATTGAATAATATATTGAAAAATTATCATGATTGTACTATTCCTGAACCACCGCCTAAACCCACTCTGAAGAAGAGGGGTATATTATATCTCAGTCCTAAAGATATGCAAGAGGCAAAGAAATCTATGAAGGAAAAAGGTATTAAACTTGAGGATGTTAAAAATTTACCTCCTATTGAAGAAATACATGGGCTTAATACACCACCACTTCCTAAGGTGGTAGAGGTAAATTCTCTAATGAAGTTCAATGATGATCACAATCCTCACAATATGCACCCTACCCAATGCCTTTATGAGTTTGAAAACTATATTAGAAAACAAGATCACTTCAATGCAAATGTTATGAAACAATTGAAATACAATTCTGATATGATTGCTCGCTTGAGTGACTTGTTATTTATAATCTCAAATGATGTTAGAGGTGTTGGAAATCATGCTTCTATGGTTCAAACTCAGTTATAACAAGCTGCTAAATCTCAAAGAGTGTTGCTTGATGAAATGAATAATAATATACATGACTTTGCTGTTAGAGTTGCAACTAGAGGAGGTAAAATGACTCAGGAACCACTCTATCCTGAGGGACACCCAAAAAGAACAGAACAAGATTCACAAAGAGTTAACACTGATGCACCTAGTCCTAGAAAGAAAAAGAATAAGAAAAATGATAGGACTTTGAATGCTTCTAGTGAACCCGAAATAGAAAAACCTCCTGATAATGATAATGAAACTTCTATCTCCGATGCTGAAACTCAGTCTGGTAATGAACACTCAGCTTCTGACGATGAAAAAAGATAATGATGAGGTTCATGAAGACACTCAAACAAATAATAAAGAACCAGACAATGATGTTGAGATAGAACCACCTGTTGATCTTGATAACCCACAACCTAAGAATACAAGATATGATAAAAGAGACTTCATTGCTAGAAAACATGGTAAAGAAAGAGAACCGTGGGTTCAAAAACCAATGCCCTTTCCATATAAGTCAACTAAAAAGAAAGATCATGAAGAATTTGAACGCTTTGCTGAAATGCTGAGGCCAGTCTTTTTGTGTACTCGCTTGACTGATATCTTGAAAATGCCTCCTTATGCAAAGTACATGAAAGACATCATCACCAATAAGAGAAAAATACCGGAAGCTGAAATCTCCACTATGCTTGCTAATTCTACTTTTAAAGATGGAGTACCCAAAAAACTTGGAGATCCGAGAATGCCAACTATACCTTGCTCTATCAAAAAGAATTATGTGAAAACTGCTTTATGTGATTTAGGAGCTGGTGTTAGTGTTATCCTTTCTCTTTATATAAAAGACTTGATTTGAATGAACTCACACCTATTGAAATATCTTTGCAAATGGCTGATAAATCAACTACCATACCTATCAGTATTTGTGAGGATGTGCCCGTTGTTGTTGCTAATGTTACTATTTTAACTGACTTTGTTATACTTGAGATGCCTGAGGACGACAACATGTCGATTATCCTTGGTAGACCCTTCTTGAATACACCAGGGGCTGTTATTGATTGCAATAAAAGCAAGGTCACTTTTCATATCAATGGTAATGAGCATACGGTGAACTTTCCGAAGAAACAATTCGTAGTGAATGGTATTAATGTTATTGAAAAATCTCCGACAATCACTATTGGAAGTTTTCAAATACCTCTACCTACTGTCAAAAAGACATATGAAATGCTTATTGTTGGGGACATTCATATCCCCGTTGAGGTAACTTAGTGATTTACGATAGTTCTTCGGTTTCATGCTAATCGAAAGTGGTTGTTAATAAGACGTGATCAACATTATTAATAGATCATTTTTGACAGGTATGAAGTTGATGAATTTAGTAAGCACTACCTTCTCTCCCTACTTTTTGTTTTCTGTTTTTATTAGTTAAATAAAATAAAATGCCATGTTCTTTTTGTTTTCTGAATTTCCCGTGCAATAAAAAATGACCCAAAAATATAAGTTCTCAGAATGCTCTAAAAATTTAATACATTTTTTCTGATTATTTAAGAATTTCTGGTGCAAATAATATCAGAGGGAGGTGCACGAGGTGGGCACAACCCACCTGGGCATGCCAGGACCTCCAGGTACGCCCTGGTGGGTTGTGGTCCCCACGTGGGTCCCCTCACTTATTTCTTCACACCACATCATCACTTACCTCCAGAAAAAATTCTCCATTGCTCTCTCTCCCGTGTTCTTGCTCTCAAACCCGCGGATTTTGATCTCTTTGCTCGAAGCTCCATTTTCGAAACTGTTTCGGGGGATTGTTGCTTGGTATGTGACTCCACCGTTTGACCAATTAGTTTTCGTTTTAGTGGTATATATTTTGAATAATTAGCTACTCTTGGTGCTGCTGTAGATGAGCTTGCATGTTGAATTCTTAGAGTTCTAAGTAGTTTGAATGCTTGCTATGGCCTTTATGTATCCCTATGAGTAGTTGCTATCAATCTTATAAAGTTTTGTTGATAAATTTTTGTCACTCAAAATTTTTCAGAGAATTATACGCGAACATGATGAACCTATTTGGAAGGAGTTCTTCGAGGAGGAGATCCTCAGGGGCATCTTCTAGTGACAACTCCGCTCGTCTGTCTTATGTCGAGCCAAGTGAAAGTTCCATTCGAGATGCAGCCACCAAAACATGCTTATGGCCTTGCGATGATTATATGATGCGTGTGGGCATTAAGGAGGAATTTGAGCAATATGTGTCTCGGTCCCTACATTTTAGATAAGTGCGAGCAACGGCACACTCTTACCGAATCATTTGTCAAAGGATTTAAATTCCATCCCCGTGAGTCTAGGGTGTCATTTAAGCTTTATGAAAATCCATTTACCATATCACTAGAGAGTTTTGATCACCACTACAAACTCCCATTCTGGGGTTCGCTTGACGAATTGCCAAGGGCTGAGTACTAATCATTTTTTACTAGTCTTTGCTACAGTGAGACGAGGGGAGTGACACAAGGCAGAATAAAGAGCATTCGTTTTCCTATCGTTCAGTACTTTGCATTATTTAACGGGAAATGTATAGTAGGCAAGCAAGATTGTAGTACACTTTGTGCTCCAGACTTGAGCCTCATATGCACTGCTCTCACCGGTGAAAGGAGTTATAATCTTGGGGCGATTGTTGCAGGTAGGTTACAACACAACGCTAACAGTGGCTTTTTCTATGGTGGAATTTATGGCACGCGTTTAGCAATAGAGTTGGGTGTTTCACCTTTGTCCTTTGACCCTATCCTACCCACAGAGTATTTAGACTTTGATGCTATGAAAAATCATAAGATCCTTAAATGAGATATTCATAATTTCACATATACTTGTTGTTTAACCAAACATCTGTTGTGCACAGATATTTGCCTGCTCCTTCTCTCCTTGATCATCACAGCAGGGGAAGATATTTTGTTCTTGAGAGCAAGGCCCGAGCTCACAACGCGGCGGTTGTGGCTGCACGACACACTGAAGCATCCGCACCAAGAGCCTCTATGAGCTACCACTCCAACTACTATCCAGGCTTCTGATTGATTACCAAGTTAGGCCAAAAGCCTAAGCTTGAGGGAGTACATGTTTCCCACCGACATTACATTCATGTTCACTTATTTCATTTGTCGGTGTCCACACTTTTTCATTGTATTATCCATGCTTAAATTTATTTTCTTGCTTTCTTCTTGTGTGTTTGAAAAACTTTAGAAAAAACAAAAAAAATTAGTTGTAGTTAATTTACTTTCTATGCATGCTTAGTTGTAATACTAAAAAAAGAAAATCCAAAAATATTTTCTTGTTCTTCTTTTGTTTGTTGGGAGCTTTCCCGTGTAAACAGTTTTTCTCGTTTTTGCTTTTCTCTTTTATTTGCTGTAGCGCCCAAGATGTGATTCTATCCCAATCACGTGATGAATTCATGATCGAGGCACAATCGCATTTCGAGCACATAGCAAGGTAGATATCATTACAACATACCATGTACTGAATAGATGATAATACAAGATAAAGTCTTACACTAGCCACAAGCTACAACATGAATACAACAGTTCATCAACACATAGCAAACATCATACCGAAGAGCAGGATCCGACTATGGATGAAATCAAACGAAAAATAAGAACGACATCCACCCTGCTAATCCCAGGCTCCCCGACCCGGAACCTATCCCTTGATCGAAGAAGTAGAAGAAGAACTCCAAACAAGCAAGCATCGCACTCGCGTCAGATCATCGCTTTACCTATACCTGCAATTGTTGTTGTAGTAATCTGTGAGCCATGAGGACTCAGCAATCCCATTACCATGGGTACCAAGACTAGCAAAGCTTAATGGCTATGGAATGGATAAGTGGTGAGGTTGCAGCAAGCGACTAAACACTATATGGTGGCTAACTTACAAGTACAAGAATAAGACGAGGAACTACGCAACGTTCGCAAACTAGTAATGATCAAGGAGTGATCTTGAACTACTTACGAGTCAAACATAACCCCACTGTGTTCTCCTCCAAAACCTCGTCGAAAAGAGACTGTCACAGTTACGCACGCGGTTGGTGTGTTTTATTTGGGTTTAGTTCAAGTCCACTACAACCGGACATTAACAAATTCCCATCTTCCACATAACCACGGGCACGGCTCTCGAAAGTTTAAACCCTGTAGGGGTGTCCCAACTTAGCCCATTACAAGCTCATGATCCGCGGAGACAATCCTCCATTGCGGGACCCTCCGATCAGACTCAAAATCCCGGTGCACAAGACATTTCAACAATGGTAAAACAAATCCAGCAAGACCTCTCAACGTGCCGACACCATGATAGTAGCCACGTGTATCTCGTCTCAGGCCACGATCGGATGGGTCAAGCTACAAGTAAAACCAGCCCTCGAGTTTCCTTGAGGTGGCCCCGTGGGCTGCCCATTTGGGACCAACACCATCAGCGCTGGCCCCTGTATTATGTTGAATAACGAACCTCGGGTAGCGCTAACTCCCTATGCGTCAAATTTATTAACACGTTTAGTTATTATGTTGAGCAAATGGTAAATCGAATGTCGGGCCTTGCTGGAAGAGTTTTATTCAAAGCGAACTGTCAAGAGGGGCCCATAAACCCTCATCGTGTTAGGGACGCAAAAATCAAGGAACATAACACCGGAATGACAGAAACTAAGGCGGCAACAGTGGAACAAAACACCAAACAAAAGGCTAAGCCTTCCACCCTTTACCAAGTATATAGATGCATTAATTAAATAAGAGATATTGGGATATCCCATGATATCCATGTCCCACCAGGGAACAACCTGCAACTGCACCTGCAACTAGCAACACTATAAGAGGGGCTGAGCAAAGTGGTAACATAGCCAAACAACGGTTTGCTAGGAAGGGTGAAAAGGTTGGAGGCTATCATGACAATTTGGGAGGCATAATAAACAAGTGGTAGGTAGCGCGATGATGCGTCTCCAACGTATCTATAATTTTTGATTGTTCCATGCTATTATATTATCTGTTTTGGATGTTTAATGGGCTTTATTATACACTTCTATATTATTTTTGGGACTAACCTACTAACCCAAGGCCCAGTGCAAATTGCTGTTTTTTTGACTATTTCAGTGTTTCGCAGAAAAGGAATATCAAACTGAATCCAAACAGAATGAAACCATCGAGAGAGTTATTTTTGGAAAAAATGTGATCCAGGGGACTTGGAGTGGACGTCAAGAAAGAAGCGAGGAGGCCACGAGGCAGGAGGCTTGCCTGCCCCCTGGGCGCGCCCCCACCCTCGTGGGCCCCTTGCAGCTCCACCGACCTACTTCTTCCTCCTATATATATATATATATATATATATATATCCATATACCCTAAAAACATCCAGGAGCACCACGAAACCCTATTTCCATCGTCGCAACCTTCTGTACCCAAGAGATCCCATCTTAGGGCCTTTTCCGGAGCTCCGCCAGAGGGGGAATCAATCACGGAGGGCTTCTACATCAACACCATAGCCTCTCCGATGATGTGTGAGTAGTTTACCATAGACCTACGGGTCCATAGTTATTATCTAGATGGTTTCTTCTTTCTCTTTGGATATCAATACAAAGTTCTCCTCGATCTTCTTGGAGATCTATTCGATGTAATTCTTTTTGCGTTGTGTTTGTCGAGATCCGATGAATTGTGGGTTTATGATCAAGATTATCTATGAACAATATTTGATTCTTCTCTGAAATCTTTAATGTATGATTTGTTATCTTTGCAAGTCTCTTCGAATTATCAGTTTGGTTTGGCCTACTAGATTGATCTTTCTTGCAATGGGAGAAGTGCTTAGCTTTGGGTTCAATCTTGCGGTGTCCTTTCCCAGTGACGGCAGGGGCAGCAAGGCACGTATTGTATTGTTGCCATAGAGGATAAAAAGATGGGGTTTATATCATATTGCTTGAGTTTATCCATCTACATCATGTCATCTTGCCTAATGCATTACTCTGTTCTTATGAACTTAATACTCTAGATGCATGCTGGATAGCGGTCGATGTGTGGAGTAATAGTAGTAGATGCAGAATCGTTTCGGTCTACTTATCGCGGACGTGATGCCTATATACATGATCATGCCTAGATATTCTCATAATTATGCACTTTTCTATCAATTGCTCGACAGTAATTTGTTCACCCTCCGTAATACTTATGCTATCTTGAGAGAAGCCACTAGTGAAACCTATGGCCCCCGGGTCTATCTTTCATCATATAAGTTTCCAATCTATTTTACTTTGCAATCTTTACTTTCAATCTATATCATAAAAATACCAAAAATATTTATCTTATTATCTCTATCAGATCTGACTTTTGCAAGTGGCCATGAAGGGATTGACAACCCCTTTATCGCGTTGGTTGAAAGGTTCTTATTTGTTTGTGTAGGTGCAAGGTGACTTGTGTGTAGTCTCCTACTGGATTGATACCTTGGTTCTCAAAAACTGAGGGAAATACTTACACTACTTTGCTGCATCACCCTTTCCTCTTCAAGGGAAAACCAAGGCAGTGCTCAAGAGGTAGCAAGAAGGATTTCTGGCGCCGTTGTCGGGGAGATCTACGCACAAGTCAAGACATACCAAGTACCCATCACAAACTCTTATCCCTCGCATTACATTATTTGCCATTTTCCTCTTGTTTTCCTCTCCCCCACTTCTAAAAAGATTTTCAAAAAGATTTGCCTTTTCTTTGCCTTCTTCCCGTATGTATCTTTGTTTGTGTTTCCATGTGCCTTCTATTTGCTTGCATCTTTGCTTGCTAAAAATCTATTGATATGGATCCACTTAAAGTGTTCTACTTGGATCATCTTCGATCCTTATGCGCTCGTGATGAAACCCCAACTAGCCTAGTTGATGGGAAATCTTTAGATGAGCATGCTCATCTTGTGCGTTACCATTTTTCTGAAAAGGGAGACTCTTATGGGATCAAATAAACAGATTGTTGTGTTATGCTTGGAATCCTTGTGAAATTTGTGATTTTACTTGTTGCTCTAAGAACCCTAAAAACACCTCCCCTACCTATGTGAGTTTAATGATAGTGAAATCTTATCTTCTTATGCAAAGGGTGTTTAGAGTTACTACGATATCAAACAAATTGAAGGATTTGTTGCTTTTAAGGGTGCTTATGAAGTTGCTTCTTTGATTGAAAAGTATGATATTACTCTCTACAAATCTAGAAATTTTGACATACCTAAATATTGCTATGAAAACTGTGCTCATAATGTCTATGTCAAAGAATTTATTGAAAGAATGACCGTTGCTTTGGAAGAAAATAATGATATGCATGAATCTATAGATAATTATGATTCCAATGATTCGATTGAAATATCCCTTGATGAACATGATGCTTGCAATTCTTGTGGCCATGATGCCAATATTTATGAAGATGAATTTGCCATAGTTCCTTACGTTAAACATGAGATTGCTGCTATTGCACCCATACTTGATAGTTCCTTCAATGAAAACCATGATTGCAATGATGTTATTATAAATTCTCTTAATGTCAATTGTGTTAATGATATACAAAACCTCAAGCTTCGGGATGCTAGTTTTGCTATGACTACTATTTGTTGCAATGATCATGATTGGGGTGATTCTTCTTTTGATCTTGAAATTTTATTTAAGCCCCATGATGAATATAAGATTGATAATAATGTTTGAAATATTGAAAGTGGGTTTGGAAGAGTGTCAACTTTAGATCCCACGTATTTGGAGACTGTTCAATCTTATGCAATTTTCGATAAAAGTGGGTTTGGAGAGGTCATGACTTTAGTTAATGTTAATCCCACTATTTTGGAAGAGTGTTAACTTTGCATGCATGTGGATCATGTCAAAAATATTTTATGTGATATCTATTTTGTTGAATTTGCTTATGATCCCACATGTAATTATTATGAGAAAGGAAAATATGATTGTATAAATTTTCATGTTACTAAATTACCTCTCGTTATGTTGAGATTGCTATTGTTTCTTTCTGCTTCCTTGCATATGCTAGTTTTTGCTTGCTATGATAATTTGTTTGCCTATAAGATGCCTATGCATAGGAAGTATGTTATACTTAGATGTGTTGTCACGTGTTTCATGATGCTCTCTTTGTGCTTCAATTCTTGTCTTTCATGTGAGCATCATTGAAATTATCAATGCCTAGCTAGGGGCGTTAAACGATAACGCTTCTTGGGAGGCAGCCCAATTTTATTTTTGTTTCTTGATTTTTTGTTCTGTTTAGTAATAAATAATTCATCTAGATTCTGTTTAGATGTGGTTTTATGCTTTTAATTAATGTGTGTGCCAAGTAGAACCTTTGGGAAGACATGGGGGAAGTTTTTGCGATCTTGCTGTAAAAAACATAAACTTTAGCGCTCACGAGATTTGCTGACATTTTTTTACTGGAGAGTGATATTAGGTTGATTCTCTTTTAATATGATTAATAGACAAATTACTCACGTCCAGCAATTTATTTCATAATTTTTGGGGTTACAGAAGTATTCGAAACCTACAGATTACTACAGACTGTTCTGTTTTCGACAGATTCTGTTTTCCGTGTGTTGTTTGCTTATTTTGATGAATCTATGGCTAGTATCGGAGAGTATGAACCATAGAGAAGTTGGAATACAGTAGGTTTAACACCAATATAAATAAAGAATGAGTTCATTACAGTACTTTAAGTGGTGGTTTGTTTTCTTATACTAACGGAGCTCATGAGTTTTTCTGTTGAGTTTTGTGTTGTGAAGTTTTCAAGTTTTGGGTAAAGATTTGATGAATTATGGAATAAGGAGTGGAAAGAGCCTAAGCTTGGTAATTCCCAAGGCACCCCACGGTAAAATTCAAGGACAACCAAAATCCTAAGCTTGGGGATGCCCCGAAAGGCATCCCCTCTTTCGTCTTCGTCCATCGGTAACTTTACTTGAGGCTATATTTTTGTTCACCACATGATATGTGTTTTGCTTGGAGCGTCTTGTACGATTTGAGTCTTTGATTTTTAGTTTACCACAATTATCCTTGATGTACACACCTTCTGGTAGAGACACACATGAATCGGAATTTATTAGAATACTCTATGAGCTTCACTTATATCTTTTGAGCTAGATAATTTTGCTCTAGTGCTTCACTTACATCTTTTTAGAGCACGGTGGTGGTTTTATTTTATAAAAATTATTGATCTCTCATGCTTCACTTATACCATTTTGAGAGTCCTTTAGAACAGCATGGTAATTTGCTTTGGTTATGAAATTAGTCCAAATATGATAGGCATCCAAGATTGGTATAATAAAAACTTTCATAAAAAGGTGCATTGAATACTATGAGAAGTTTGATACTTGATAATTGTTTTGAGATATAAATATGGTGATATTAGAGTTGTGCTAGTTGAGTAGTTGTGAATTTGAGAAATACTTGTGTTGAAGTTTGCATGTCCCATAGCATGCACGTATGGTAACCGTTGTGTAACAAATTTGAAACATGAGGTGTTCTTTGATTGTCTTCCTTACGAGTGGCGGTCGGGGACGACCGATGGTCTTGTCCAACCAATCTATCCCCCTAGGAGCATGCGCATAATACTTGGTTTTTGATGATTTGTAGATTTTTGCAATAAGTATGTGAGTTCTTTATGACTAATGTTGAGTCCATGGATTATATGCACTCTCGCCTTTCCATCATTGCTAGCCTCTTCGGTACCGTGCTTTGCCCTTTCTCACCTTGAGAGCTGGTGCAAACTTCGCCGGTGCATCCAAACCCCGTGATATGATATGCTCTATCGCACATAAACCTCCTTATATCTTCCTCAAAACAGCCACCATACCTACCTATTATGGCATTTCCATAGCCATTCTGAGATACATTGCGATGCAACTTCCACCATTTCATTTATTATGACACGCTTCATCATTGTCATATTGCCTTGCATGATCTTGTACTTGACATCATTTTTGTGGCTAAGCCACCATGCATAATTTATCATACATGTCACTCTTGATTCATTTCCCTTCCCAGTACACCACCGGAGGAATTCATATAGAGTCATATTTTGTTCTAGTATCGAGTTGTAATCATTGAGTTGTACATAAATAGAAGTGTGATGATCATCATTAATAGAGCATTGTCCCAAATAAAAAAAGGCCAAATAAAAAAGGCCTAGCAAAAAAAGAAATAAAAAGGGACAATGCTACTATCCTTTTTTTCCACACTTGTGCTTCAAAGTAGCACCATGATCTTTATGATAGAGAGTCTTTTTTGCCACTTTCATATACTAGTGGGAATTTTTAAATATAGAACTTGGCTTGTATATTCCAACAATGGGCTTCCTCAAATGCCCTAGGTCTTCGTGAGCAAGCAAGTTGGATGCACACCCACTTAGTTTCTTTTGTTGAGCTTTCATACATTTATAGCTCTAGTGCATCCGTTGCATGGCAATCCCTACTCCTTGTATTGACATCAATTGATGGGCATCTCCCTAGCCCGTTGATTAGTCATGTCGATGTGAGACTTTCTACTTTTTTGTCTTCTCCACATAACCCCCATAATTATATTCTATTCCAAACATAGGCTATATCCATGGCTCACGCTCATGTATTGCGTGAAAATTGAAAAAAGTTTGAGATTACTAAAGTATGAAAAAATTGCTTGGCTTGTCATCGGGGTTGTGCATGATGAGAGAATTCTTGTGTGACGAAAATGGAGCATGACCAAACTATATGATTTTGTAGGGATGAACTTTCTTTGGCCATGTTATTTTGAGAAGACATGATTGCTTAGTTAGTATGCTTGAAGTATTATTATTTTTATGTCAATATTAAACTTTTGTCTTGAATCTTTCGGATCTGAATATTCATGCCACAATAAAGAAAATTTCATTGAGAATTATGCTAGGTAGCATTCCACATCAAAAATTCTGTTTTTATCATTTACCTACTCGAGGACGAGCAGGAATTAAGCATGGGGGTGCTTGATACGTCTCCAACGTATCTATAATTTTTGATTGTTCCATGCTATTATATTATCTGTTTTGGATGTTTAATGGACTTTATTATATACTTTTATATTATTTTTGGGACTAACCTACTAACCCAAGGCCCAGTGCAAATTGCTATTTTTTTGCATATTTCAGTGTTTCGTAGAAAAGGAATATCAAACGAAATGGAACCTTCGGGAGAGTTATTTTTGGCACAAACGTGATCCAGGGGACTTGGAGTGGACGCCAAGAAAGAAGCGAGGAGGCCATGAGGCAGGCAGGTGCACCTGCCCCCTGGGCGGGCCCTCCACGCTCGTGGGCCCCATGCATCTCCACCGACCTACTTCTTCCTCCTATATATATCCATATACCCTAAAAACATCCAGGAGCACCACGAAACCCTATTTCCACCGCCGCAACCTTCTGTACCCAAGAGATCCCATCTTAGGGCCTTTTCTGGAGCTCCGCCAGAGGGGGAATCAATCACGGAGGGCTTCTACATCAACACCATAGCCTCTTCGATGATGTGTGAGTAGTTTACCATAGACCTACGGGTCCATAGTTATTATCTAGATGGTTTCTTATTTCTCTTTGGATATCAATACAAAGTTCTCCTCGATCTTCTTGGAGATCTATTCGATGTAATTCTTTTTGCGTTGTGTTTGTCGAGATCCGATGAATTGTGGGTTTATGATCAAGAATATCTATGAACAATATTTGATTCTTCTCTGAAATCTTTTATGTATGATTTTTTATCTTTGTAAGTCTCTTTGAATTATCGGTTTGGTTTGGCCTACTAGATTGATCTTTCTTGCAATGGGAGAAGTGCTTAGCTTTGGGTTCAATCTTGCGGTGTCCTTTCCCAGTGACAGCACGGGTAGCAAGGCACGTATTGTATTGTTGCCATCGAGGATAAGAAGATGGGGTTTATATCATATTGCTTGAGTTTATCCCTCTACATCATGTCATCTTGCCTAATGCATTACTCTGTTCTTATGAACTTAATACTCTAGATGCATGCTGGATAGCGGTTAATGTGTAGAGTAATAGTAGTAGATGCAGAATCGTTTCGGTCTACTTGTCGCGGACGTGATGCCTATATACGTGATCATGCCTAGATATTCTCATAATTATGTATACTTTTCTATCAATTGCTCGACAGTAATTTGTTCACCCACCGTAATACTTATGCTATCTTGAGAGAAGCCACTAGTGAAACCTATGGCCCCCGGGTCTATCTTTCATCATATAAGTTTCCAATCTATTTTACTTTGCAATCTTTACTTTCAATCTATATCATAAAAATACCAAAAATATTTATCTTATTATCTCTATCAGATCTCACTTTTGCAAGTGGTCGTGAAGGGATTGACAACCCCTTTATCGCGTTGGTTGCAAGGTTCTTATTTGTTTGTGTAGGTGCGAGGTGACTTGCGTGTAGTCTGCTACTGGATTGATACCTTGGTTCTGATACGTCTCCGTCGTATCTATAATTTTTGATTGTTCCATGCCAATATTATTCAACTTTCATATACTTTTTGGCAACTTTTTATATTATTTTTGGGACTAGCATATTGATCCAGTGCCAGTTCCTATCTGTTGCATGTTTTTGGTTTCGCAGAATATCCGTATCAAACGGAGTCCAAACGGGATAAAAACGGACGGAGCTTATTTTTGGAAAATATGGAAAATTCGGAAGGAAAATCAACACGAACCAGTGCCCGAGGTGGTCACGAGGCAGGGGGGCGCCCCCCCCTTAGGGCGCGCCCCCTACCCTCGTGAGCCCACCGTAAGGCGGTTGACGCCCTTCTTTTGCCGCAAGAAAGCAAATATTCGGAGAGAAAAAATCACGGCGAAGGTTTCAGGCCGATCGGAGTTACGGATCTCCATATATATACGAAACGGTGAAACAGAACGCAGAACCAGAGAGAAACAGATAGATGGATCAAATCTCGGAGGGGCTCTCGCCCGTCCCATGCCATGGAGGCCAAGGACCAGAGGGGAAACCCTTCTCCCATCTAGGGAGGAGGTCAAGGAAGAAGAGGAAGAAGGGGGCCCCTCTCCCCCTCTCCTCCGGTGGCGCCGGAACGCCGCCGTGGCTATCATCATCATCACCGCGATCTACACCAACACCTCCGCCATCTTCACCAACATTTCCATCACCTTTCCCCCTCTATCTACATCGGTCCACTCTCCCGCAACCCGCTGTACCCTCTACTTGAACATGGTGCTTTATGCTTCATATTATTATCCAATGATGTGTTGCCATCCTATGATGTCTGAGTAGATTTTCGTTGTCCTATCGGTGGTTGATGAATTGCTATGATTGATTTAATTTGCATGTGGTTATGTTGCTGTCCTTTGGTGCCCATCATATGAGCGTGCGCGTGGATCACACCATAGGGCTAGTTGTATGTTGATAGGACTATGTATTGGAGGGCAAGAGTGACAGAAGCTTCAACCTAGCATAGAAATTGATGCATACGGGATTGAAGGGGGGCCAATATATCTTAATGCTATGGTTGGGTTTTACCTTAATGAACATTAGTAGTTGCGGATGCTTGCTAATAGTTCCAACCATAAGTGCATAGAATTCCAAGTAAAGGATGACATGCTAGCAATGGCCTATCCCAAATAATACTTGCTATCGGTCGAGTAAAGTAGTCAATTGCTTAGGGGCAATTTTGCAACTCCTACCACCACTTTTCCACACTCGCTATATTTACTTTATTGCTTCTTTACTTACAACAGCCCCTAGTTTTATTTACGTACTCTTTATTATCTTGCAAACCTATCCAACAACACCTACAAAGTACTTCTAGTTTCATACTTGTTCTAGGTAAAGCGAACGTCAAGCATGCGTAGAGTTGTATCGATGGTCGATAGAACTTGAGGGAATATTTGTTCTACCTTTAGCTCCTCGTTGGGTTCGACACTCTTACTTATCGAAAACTGTTGTTATCCCATATACTTGTGGGTTATCAAGACCTTTTTTTGGCGCCGTTGCTGGGGAGCAATAGCGTGGGGTGAATATTCTCGTGTGTGCTTGTTTGCTTTATCACTAAGTAATTTTTATTTGTTGTTCTTAGTTGTTTCCTATCTTCAGTTATGGGTAGGAAATGCAAAATACCAAAAAAATTAGTTGTACCTACTGAACCAATGGTTGAAGAACCAATCAAAATCTATCACACTGCTGAAGCTTATTACTTGGATCATCTTCGATCCCTATGTGCTCGTGCTGAAACCCCAACTAGCTTAGTTGAGGGCAAATCTTTAGATGAGCATGCTTGTTATGTGCGACACCGTATATCTGAAAAAGGGAAATTATTATGGAGTCAAATTCAACGTTTGCAAGGCTATGCTTGGAATTTATGTGAATTATATGATTTTACTTGTTGTTCTGAAAACCCTAAGAAACACCTTCCCTACCAATGTGAGTTTATTTATAATGGAATCTTATCTTCTTATGCTAAAGGTGTTTATAGTTACTATGATGTTCAACAAATTGAAGAATTTGTTGCTTTTGAGGGTGCTTATGAGATTGCTTCTTTGATTGAAAAGTATGATGCTACTTTTCACAAATCTGGAAATTTTTCTATACTTAAATATTGCTATGATAATTATGCTTCTAATACCTATGTTAAACAATATACTGAGGAATACTCCGTTGTCCAAGAAGAGACTAATATTTTGCAGGAATCTATGGAAGAAGAAATTGATGAAACTGTGAGCTCATTGGATGAGAAAGATGAGGAGAAGAGCGAAGAACGAAAGGAGGAAGAGCGGATTGATCACCCGTGCCCACCTTCTAATGAGAGTAACTCTTCAACTCATACATTGTTTAATTTCCCTTCGTGCTTACCGAAGGATGAATGCTATGATAATTGCTATGATCCCGTCGATTCTTTTGAAATATCCCTTTTTGATGATGCTTGCTATGCTTGTGGCCAAGATGCCAATATGAATTATGCTTATGGAGATGAACTTGCTATAGTTCCTTATGTTAAACATGAAATTTTTGCTATTGCACCCACACATGATAGTCCTATTATCTTTTTGAATTCTCCTGACTACACTATATCGGAGAAGTTTGCACTTATTAAGGATTATATTGATGGGTTGCCTTTTACCATTGCACATGATGATTTTGATGAATATAATATGCATGTGCTTGCTGCTCCTACTTGCAATTATTATGAGAGAGGAACTATATCTCCACCGAACACCTCTCTATGTTTCCAATATGATAGAATTGCAAGAAACTGTTTATACTATGCATTGGCCTTTACTTTGTGTGCATGAATTGTTCTTTTATGACATGCCGATGCATAGGAAGAGAGTTAGAATTCGTCATTTCTTGATATATGTTGCTTTGTGCTCACTACTAAATTACAAATCATTGTTAATTAAAATTGGCTTTGATATACCTTGGGATTCGGGTGGATTCACTACTTGAGCACTATATGCCTAGCTTAATGGCTTTAAAGAAAGCGCTGCTAGGGAGACAACCTGGAAGTTTTAGAGAGTCATTTATTTCTATTGAGTGCTTTCATATAGTTTAAAAACAACAAAAATAAAGAGGGGAACCCAAAACTTTTCAAAAAGGAAAGTGAAAGTGAGAAAGACAAGCACTGTTGAAGTGGGAGAGCTCCTTGAACTTTGTTCATGCTCACGGCAACTTTGCGAATCTTGATTACAGAAACTTTTCAACAAAAATAATTATCCCCTTGTACAATTCCATTGTATTATAAAAATAATGTGCCAAGGTATGCCTTTAGGATGTTTACATTTGCTTGATGGTTTGTATGGTGCAGGACAGAAACTTTGGCTGTAGTGCGCGATTTTACATTTTTTTCTGGAACGTCAAATGGTTCTGATTCTTTTTGCACTGTCTTCCTATACAAATTTTTTCATTTTTCCTAATTTTGGTAGAATTTTTCAAGTATCAGAAGTATGGTGAATGTTCAGGTTATTACGGACTGTTCTGTTTTAGACAGATTCTGTTTTTGATGCATAGTTTGCTTGTTTTGATGAAACTATCAATTCATATCAGTGGATTAAGCCATGAAAAAGTTATATTACAGTAGACACAAGGCAAAAAATATATGAATTGGTTTGCAACAGTACTTAGAGTAGTGATTTGCTTTATTATACTAACGGATCTTACCGAGTTTTCTGTTGAAGTTTTGTGTGGATGAAGTGTTCGATGATTGAGAAGGTCTCGATGTGAGAAGAAGGAAGAGAGGAAAGAGCTCAAGCTTGGGGATGCCCGAGGCATCCCAAGTAAATATTCAAGGAGACTCAAGCGTCTAAGCTTGGGGATGCTGGGGAGGCATCCCCTCTTTCTTCAACAAATATCGGTATGTTTTCGGATTCGTTTCGTTCATGCGATATGTGCAAGTCTTGGAGCGTCTTTTGCATTTAGGTTTTTATTTTTATTTTTATGCACCATGCTGGTATGAGATAGTCCTTGGTTGATTTATAGAATGCTCTTTGCACTTCACTTATATCTTTTGAGTATGGCTTTATAGAATGCTTCATGTGCTTCACTTATATCATTTGAAGTTTGGATTGCATGTTTCTCTTCACTTAGACAACCGCCATTTTATAGAATGCTCTTTTTCTTCACTTATATTTGTTAGAGCATGGGCATATCTTTTGTAGAAAGAATTAAACTCTCTTGCTTCACTTATATCTATTTAGAGAGATGACAGGAATTGGTCATTCACATGGTTAGTCATAAAATCCTACATAAAACTTGTAGATCACTAAATATGATGTGTTTGATTCCTTGCAATAGTTTTGCGATATAAAGGTGGTGACATTAGAGTCATGCTAGTCGAGTAATTGTGAAATTGAGAAATACTTGTGTTGAGGTTTGCAAGTCCCGTAGCATGCACGTATGGTGAACCGTTATGTAACAAAGTCGGAGCATGAGGTGTTTATTGATTGTCTTCCTTATGACTGGCGGTCGGGGACGAGCGATGGTCTTTTCCTACCAATCTATCCCCCTAGGAGCATGCGCGTAGTACTTTGTTTCAATGACTAATAGATTTTTGCAATAAGTATGTGAGTTCTTTATGACTAATGTTGAGTCCATGGATTATACGCACTCTCACCCTTCCACCATTGCTAGCCTCTCTAGTACTGCGCAACTTTCGCCGGTACCATAAACCCACCATATACCTTCCTCAAAACAGCCACCATACCTACCTATCATGGCATTTCCATAGCCATTCTGAGATATATTGCCATGCAACTTCCATCATCATCATATACATGACTTGAGCATTTATTGTCATATTGCTTTGCATGATCGTAATATAGCTAGCATGATGTTTTCATGGTTTGTCCTTTTTTATGTCATTGCTATGCTAGATCATTGCACATCCCGGTACACCGCCGGAGGCATTCATATAGAGTCATATCTTTGTTCTAGATATCGAGTTGTAATATCGAGTTGTAAGTAAATAAAAGTGTGATGATCATCATTACTAGAGCATTGCCCCAGTGAGGAAAGGATGATGGAGACTATGATTCCCCCACAAGTCGGGATGAGACTCCGGACGAAAAAAAAGAGAAAGGCCAAAAAAAGAGAAAAAATGAGAGAAAAAGAGAGAAGGGGCAATGTTACTATCCTTTTTTCCACACTTGTGCTTCAAAGTAGCACCATGTTCTTCATATAGAGAGTCTCTTGAGTTATCACTTCCATATACTAGTGGGAATTTTCATTATAGAACTTGGCTTGTATATTCCAATGATGGGCTTCCTCAAATGCCCTAGGTCTTCATGAGCAAGCAAGTTGGATGCACACCCACTTAGTTTCAGTTTGAGCTTTCATATACTTATAGCTCTAGTGCATCCGTTGCATGGCAATCCCTACTCCTCATATTGATATCTATTAATGGGCATCTCCATAGCCCGTTGATACACCTAGTTGATGTGAGACTTTCTCCTTTTTTGTCTTCTCCACATAACCCCCACCATCATATTCTATTCCACTTGAAGTGTTATGTCCATGGCTCACGCTCACGTATTGCGTGAAAGTTGAAAAGGTTTGAGAACGTCAAAAGTATGAAACAATTGCTTGGCTTGTCATCGGGGTTGTGCATGATGTGAATTCTTTGTGTGGTGAAGATGGAGCATAGCCAGACTATATGATTTTGTAGGGATGAGCTTTCTTTGGCTATGTTATTTCAATAAGACATAATTGCTTGGTTGGTATGCTTGAAATATTATTGTCTTTATGTCAAAGGATAGATTATTGCTTTGAATCACTCGTATCTTAATATTCATGCCATGATTAGACATATGATCAAGATTATGCTAGGTAGCATTCCACATCAAAAATTATCTTTTTTATCATTTACCTACTCGAGGACGAGCAGGAATTAAGCTTGGGGATGCTGATACGTCTCTGTCGTATCTATAATTTTTTATTGTTCCATGCCAATATTATTCAACTTTCATATACTTTTTGGCAACTTTCTATACTATTTTTGGGACTAACATATTGATCCAGTGCCCAGTGTCAGTTCCTGTCTGTTGTATGTTTTTGGTTTCGCAGAATATCCATATCAAACAGAGTCCAAACGGGATAAAAACAGACGGAGCTTATTTTTGGAAAATATGGAAAATTCAGAAGGAAAATCAACGCGAACCAGTGCCCGAGGTGGCCACGAGGCAGGGGGCGCCCCCCCTAGGGCGCGCCCCCTACCCTCGTGAGCCCACAGTAAGGCGGTTGACGCTCTTCTTTTGCCGCAAGAAAGCTAATATTCAGAAAAAAATCACGGCGAAGGTTTCAGGCCAATCGGAGTTACGGATCTCCATATATATACGAAACGGTGAAACAGAACGCAGAACCAGAGAGAAATAGAGAGATAGATCCAATCTCGGAGGGGCTCTCGCCCCTCCCATGCCATGGAGGCCAAGGACCAGAGGGGAAACCCTTCTCCCATCTAGGGAGGAGGTCAAGGAAGAAGAGGAAGAAGGGGGCCCCTCTCCCCCTCTCCTCCGGTGGCGCTGGAACGCTGTCGTGGCCATCATCATCATCACCGCGATCTACACCAACACCTCCGCCATCTTCACCAACATCTCCATCACCATCCCCCCTCTATCTACAGCGGTCCACTCTCCCGCAACCCATTGTACCCTCTACTTGAACATGGTGCTTTATGCTTCATATTATTATCCAATGATGTGTTGCCATCCTATGATGTCTGAGTAGATTTTCATTGTCCTATCGGTGGTTGATGAATTGCTATGATTGATTTAATTTGCTTGTGGTTATGTTGCTGTCCTTTGGTGCCCATCATATGAGCACGCGCGTGGATCACACCATAGGGTTAGTTGTATGTTGATAGGACTATGTATTGGACGGCAAGAGTGACAGAAGCTTCAACCTAGCATAGAAATTGATGCATACGGGATTGAAGGGGGACCAATATATCTTAATGCTATGGTTGGGTTTTACCTTAATGAACATTAGTAGTTGCGGATGCTTGCTAATAGTTCCAATCATAAGTGCATAGAATTCCAAGTAAGGGATGACATGCTAGCAATGGCCTCTCCCACATAATACTTGCTATCGGTCTAGTAAAGTAGTCAATTGCTTAGGGGAAATTTCGCAACTCCTACCATCACTTTTCCACACTCGCTATATATACTTTATTGCTTCTTTACTTACAACAGCCCCTAGTTTTATTTACGTACTCTTTATTACCTTGCAAACCTATCCAACAACACCTACAAAGTGCTTATAGTTTCATACTTGTTGTAGGTAAAGCGAACGTCAAGCGTGCGTAGAGTTGTATCGGTGGTCGATAGAACTTGAGGGAATATTTGTTCTACCTTTAGCTCCTCGTTGGGTTCGACACTCTTACTTATCGAAAATTGTTGCGATCCCCTATACTTGTGGGTTATCAAGAAGCCTTCACGGTATTGAAAGATAAGTTGACACATGCTCCTTTACTCCAACTTCCTAATTTCAATAAGACTTTTGAGCTTGAATGTGATGCTAGTGGAATTGGATTAGGAGGTGTGTTATTACAAGATGGAAAACCTGTTGCATACTTTTCTGAAAAATTGAGTGGGCCTAGTCTGAACTATTCTACTTATGATAAAGAATTATATGCTCTTGTTCGGACCTTAGAAACATGGCAACATTATTTATGGCCCAAGGAATTTGTTATACATTCTGATCATGAATCTTTGAAACACATTAAAAGTCAAGCAAAACTGAACCGTAGACATGCTAAATGGGTTGAATTCATTGAGACTTTCCCTTATGTCATTAAACACAAGAAGGGTAAAGAAAATGTTATTGCTGATGCCTTGTCTCGTCGTTATACTATGCTTTCACAACTTGACTTTAAAATATTTGGTTTGGAGACCATCAAAGATCAATATGTTCATGATGCTGAATTTAAAGATGTATTGCAGAATTGTAAGGAAGGGAGAACTTGGAACAAGTTCGTTCTTAACGATGGATTTGTGTTTCGTGCTAACAAGCTATGCATTCCAGCTAGCTCCGTTCGTCTTTTGTTGTTGCAGGAGGCGCATGGAGGAGGATTAATGGGACATTTTGGCGTCAAGAAGACGGAGGATATACTTGCTACACATTTCTTTTGGCCAAAGATGAGACGGGATGTTGAGCGTTTTGTTGCTCGCTGCACTACATGTCAAAGAGCTAAGTCACGACTCAATCCTCATGGTTTATATATGCCTTTGCCTGTACCTAGTGTTCCTTGGGAGGATATATCTATGGACTTTGTTTTAGGTTTACCTCGAACAAAGAAGGGGAGGGATAGCATATTTGTTGTCGTGGATAGGTTCTCGAAAATGGCACACTTTATACCATGTCATAAAAGCGATGATGCTGTCAATGTTGCTGATTTGTTCTTTCGTGAAATTATTCGCTTACATGGTGTGCCAAATACTATTGTTTCAGATCGTGATACTAAATTTCTTAGCCACTTTTGGAGATGTTTATGGGCTAAGTTGGGGACTAAGCTGCTTTTTAGTACTACTTGTCACCCCCAAACTGATGGACAAACTGAAGTAGTCAATAGAACATTGTCTACTATGCTTAGGGCTGTTTTGAAGAATAACAAGAAAATGTGGGAAGAATGCTTGCCTCATATTGAATTTGCTTATAATCGCTCATTGCATTCTACTACTAAGATGTGCCCTTTTGAAATTGTGTATGGTTTCCTACCTCGTGCACCTATTGATTTGTTGCCTCTTCCATCTTCAGAGAAGGTTAATTTTGATGCTAAAGAACGTTCTAAATTGATTTTAAAAATGCATGAGTTAACTAAGGAAAACATTGAGTGTATGAATGCTAAATATAAACTTGCTGGGGATAAGGGTAGAAAACATGTTGTGTTTGCGCCTGGAGATCTTGTTTGGTTACATTTGCGTAAAGATAGATTTCCTAATCTGCGCAAATCAAAGTTAATGCCACGTGATGATGGTCCTTTTAAGGTGTTAGAGAAAATAAATGATAATGCATATAAACTTGAGCTACCTGTAGATTTTGGGGTTAGTCCCACTTTTAACATTGCAGATTTGAAGCCTTATTTGGGTGAGGAAGATGCGCTTCCGTCGAGGACGACTTCATTTCAAGAAGGGGAGGATGATGAGGACATCAATACCATTGTTACACCCACAGCCCCTACTGTTACATATACTGGACCAATTACTAGAGCTCGCGCACGCCAATTAAATTACCAGGTACTTTCGTTTCTTGGTAATGATTCTAATGTTCATGAGATTATGATGCTGCCTAAATTGGATACATTTGTTTTGCTTACAAATGAAGGGCCTAGCTTGGAGAAGGATGAACATTGGAGCAAGAACACGCCTGGAGTTGATGGCATACGCAAGGGGATCAAGAACGGAGTTACAAGTGATGATTTCAGGACTTTGAAGCCGCCATAAGGAGTGCATGAAGCCTTGGACGAAATATACAAGATGCCACTTCATAATATTCGTCCATAGGCTATTCTAGGTGCTGCGTCACCTTATTAATGGGCCAGGCCCATGTAATTTCGAAATACTTAAGTATAGGCTATTTTTAGAGTCCGTATGTGTGGGGAAACAAGAGTTAGGGTTGGTTTCGGACCCCACCCTCAAGGGCCACGAAATTCCCCCTCTTCCTCCATATATACAGCCCTTAGGGCGTCGTTTAGACTTTGGGTTTTGTTTAGATTAAAATTTCGCCATAGCTGCAACTTCGCGTACTTCATTTGTGTCCAACGACCAGACCAAGACGTCACAGAACCCCACCTTGATCAATAAAGCTTTCATCTTATATTCGCAATATCCCGATTGCAATCTCAGTTTCTTGCTTGTTCTTCGTTTGCTCGCAGGAAACAGACCCTCGTGGTCAGGTTGATCGTGCTCCGGCGTGGTCAATAACCCTCGGAAGTTGGTTTAGCGATTGCTAAGGCGCGACGTCTCGCACGTTCGTAGTCGGATCGTCAAGGTCGACTCCCACAGAAAACGATAGCCACCATCTCATCGAAACATCGGGACACCTTAGCCTCTATCATTCTCAAAAACTGAGGTAAATACTTACGCTACTTTGCTGCATCACCCTTTACTCTTCAAGGGAAAACCAACGCAGTGCTCAAGAGGTAGCACGCGACATAGCGATAGCATCGAGACGACTATCATAGCAAAGATAGTAGTGGTATCTAGGATAACGGTCATCTTGCCTGAAATCCCGCTAGGAAGAAGACCGAATCCATGAAGAAGATGAACCAACGTAGTCGAACGGATCCTCACAGTCGCAACGTAACCGGAACTATCAAGGAGAAGCGCAACCGGAAAGAAGCAAACATCATGGTAAACACACAAGCATAAACATGGCATGATGCACAAACAAGTATGATGCATGTTCTATTTTAATAGCATGGCATGGCATGGCAAAGTGCAACAAGCAATACTACAAATTAAGTGGAGCTCAAAATGTAACGAGTTGCCTATTGACAAAACACCACATTTAATTATCTAGTTCGATCTCGTTAAAGCTACTCAACAATATTAAATGTTGGTTAACATGGCAAGAGGTGAAGCATAAGTAAACTACACATTTAGGCATTTTAAATGAGGCCGGAAACAACAACAATAATTCCAGAAAATCCCCATATGCATATTTTTCTATTTAAAGCAACAACAATTCTAAACATTTTAGATGTTGTTATCATGATACAAATGACATATGCAAGTTGGATGCAATTTTATGAAAATGTTGACATGAGCATGTTATGAAGCATTTGTCACCATGGCGGAACGAAAGGGGTGCCACGGCAACGACAACGGAAATGGTGCCACGGCAACGGCAACGGAAATTGTGCCACGGCAACATTCTGATGATCTGACAACTCATTGAGATACCGGTGCAAAAGAGTAAGTGTGCGGATGTGCGAAACATGCTATAGATGGTGGGGTGATCCCGGTTACCGGGTCTCCCACCTGACGATCGCATGGCAAACGAGGGAACGTGCAACAACTCCTACTCTGTGCAAACATAGGGTTCATCTCATACACATAGTGCATGCATACGGTCCACATGTGGTCGTCTCGGCGTTATACCTTTGAAGCATGCGATTTGGGGTGGTTTGGGTCAAAGCGGTGTAGGGGAAGTAGATGTTCTCGGGGCGGTCGTAGTGGAAGTGGCGGTGCACATGTGATGAACTTGACGTATTCGAGGTCTTCGGGGGTCGTCGTGGAAGTAGACGGAAGTAGTGGTACACTGCGTCGATAGAGGCACTCGCGGTCTTGGCGACGGTAGTGGCACACATTCGAAGTGGAACTTGATGCATCATCGTGGAACTTGGCACATCCAAAGGGTACTTGATGGACCCGGTCAGGTGGTGAGCCATCTTTGAACTTGGCGGTCTTGACGGTTCCACATCGATCGTGGAGGTCCACATTTCGTAGATGTTCGGGGTCAACAGTAGTGTAAGTTGGCGTTCCCTGATTTGGACGGTCTTGACAACGATAAAAGGGGCCAGTGATGGTGCATGAAGGCAGCGAGAGTTTCAGTGTCATGAAACGCGTGGTGGTGATGCTCGGGGTCCATGGAGGGGCGCTGGTTGCCGTGGGGCAGCAAGGCTGCAAGGGGGTTCGGGATGCGATGGTGGTGACGACGCGAGGGAGGAGATGAGGGAGAGTGGGGGATCGAGGGAGAGAGCTAGGGTTATAGGTGCGGCTGGGCTTAGGTGGGCCGCTGGGATGGCTCTGCCTAGCTAGGCCTAGTGGCCGGCTCGGCTGTGGGGACGTTGGGCCGGCCCTCTTCTCTCTCTCTCTCTCTCTCTAATTTATCTCTCTATTTCAAAGAAACAGAAGCTTAGAAGAAATGTCGAGAGAGATTGGAGTGGAGTTTGGGCATGGAGTTAATTTTCTCAAACTCACAAAAAATGAGTTTGATCCCAGAAAATAGAAATGGATATGATTGAGAGAATTAAGTTCAAACTCATTTGAATTAAATGCAAATGGGTTTGAATAGGAGGTTGGTGTTTGGAAGTTCCAAAAATGCCGAGAATTTGGTGGTGCTTGGAAAAGTGCTGAAAGAATATGTGGGCAACGTTGGAGGTTAAGAATTGAGTTAGAAGGCATGGAATATTTGCAAGTATGTTATGGTGATTCCAAAGTTAATGGAACATTTTAATATAGCTCCCTAATAATAGTAGGAGACTTTGAATATGTTTTAAAGAGAAATCACCATGTGCATTTCCCTCAATTTAAATGGATCGAAGATCCACACGATTTATTTATTTGAGTTTTAAAAAGGGGTGCATGATGCAATGATGAATGCAACAAACAAAACAAATCACACGACGAAACTCGGAAAACATGGAAGGCATCTGAAGCGTCGGTCTCGGGTCGTTACAACTCTCCTACACTTACAAGATATCTCGCCCCGAGATCTAGGGATGGCACCGGAGAGAAGGGGAAGAGGAAGAGGTAAAACAAAGTTGCTTTTTTGACAAATGAGCGAAACCAGGAACCTTGAGAGGTTGAACAACTTGAAAGAAAGAATACAACGAAGATGAACAAAGTTGAAAACACTCTGTTAGAAAAGAGGAACAAGGAACATTACGAGAACCTTGTAGGTTGAAAGACATAAGAAAAGGGTTACAAAAGACAAGAAGTACATGCAAGCAGTCCAGTTGAAGATGGAAGGCATAGAATATGAACTTGGCAAAATGAAAGCACTTGGATGAGACTCTGGTTAAAAGAGGAATGATAGACACAACACTCCGATTAAATGGATAAGCAATAAAAGAACATGGTCTTGACAAAACAAGATGATGGGTCGAAGAGAGCAACATCACAATGCCTCAGGAAGAAATGAAAGAATCGAATGGAATGAATGGAGGAAAACAAGATCTTGAAAGAGCATGCTTACAGGAAATGCTAGAACGGAGTTGTTGGATTATCAACAATGAAAGGATAAGCTTGTTGTGGGCTTATGGAAAACATCTCAAAAATTGAGGTGCAATTCTGCCATTAACGGAAACAATTGATTTGACCGAGAGCACCTAAGAGATGAAACACTTCTTCCACCAAGATGATAAGAGATAACTTGGATCCTTGATAAGCACCGCAAATAGAAACAATCCTTAGGAAAGGCTGTGGGTGAAATCTAATCCAAGATAACTCCAAGGAAGAAAGTGATGGGTTTAAATATCTCATTCCTGACAACTTATGAATCATGAAACATGAAGGAAATTGTCAAGAATGACATAACACCACCTCAAAAGATAAGGTAGGAAGAATTGCACTTCGGAATGCACAATGAAGAATACTTGAGCTCCAGCAAGAATCTTGACGAATACTTCAATAATGAATTAAATCCTTGATGAACCACCATGAAGAAACTCTTGAACAACCCCGGTAAGAAAAGAAACGGTAGGAAGGAAGTGAACATTGAAAAATAACAAGATGAAAACCGTGTGATAATTTATATGGAGCTTCGTGATGAAATAATTGAGAGATCTTGGAACTCTGAAAAGAAAAGATGAAGCATCTCGAACCAAGAATGTGATATGACAAACAACTCCGGAAAGAAAGATGAATCGCTTGGATGAAACAAGAATCAGAATTATGTTATGCATATCCTTCACCAATTTAAATTGATGACAAGCAACGGATTTGGCATACTACTTATTCCTCTTGAAAAGGATTGAGGAGAGATATAGGCAAACTTGGGAAAATCTTCATGAACCACCGGTAGGATTGCAAAGAATGAATGAATTGATATGATAATCAAGGAAGAGAACTCTTGAACGAACCACCATAAGGATTGAAACGAATGATGAAAAGATAATGACTCTCCGGAAAGCATTACGAACACACGAAGATGATACAAGGGAACAAAGAGATCACGAGCTGATTAGAGAATACTTGAATGATGCACCGGACGAATATGGAGACGAACAAAGAGGCAACAATTTAAGAATAGTTGGAGGATGAAGTTGGAAACTGAGAACGAAGAAATCTTCCGAAATGATGGCCTCCGGATGATCGAGAGACAAGCAACTCCTGAAATTTTTCGGATGGGTATGAAAAGAATTCTCATAACTGGAAATGATTTGAGAGGATGGCATGAAGCTAGAACCACGAATCTTCAAGAGAACGGACCAAGATTTAGGAAAAATTCTTCTTTGGTCTTCAAATGTTGAGAATGGTGATGAGAACCACCATGATAATTGATGAGACACTCTGGAAGAATGAAAAGCGAAGAGGTTGAGCCAACGATGATAAATGTTTTGAAAGCAATCTTGGAGAAAACATATGACTGATGGAATCTATTCTTACGTCACACTTTAAAAGAATTTGAGAATAACTCTGAAAATTTTAGAAGTGTCAGGTAAGATCCTGGGAAAATACATGTGGGTTAGGGCCCACTCAAAAGAGAACACTGCTGGAAATGATTACTCGAAAGAGAGATTGCACCGGTTGAGTTAAATGGCTCGAATGAGATAAGAACCTCAAAATAACTTGAACGGATTGAGAATGGAAACGTGAATCTTCTCAGATATCTTCAACACTCCAGAACCCTTGAATGGCGAGAAGTGAATGATTAAGAGGTCCACCGGCACGAGAAAGAATTTGAAAGGAGGAAAGGGATATAATCAACACCGAAAGCTTGAATTTAATCCACCGGAAAATAGTATGAGAGAGAAGAATGATGAACTTGAAGCTTCCTTAGCATCTTCCTGAGAATCACTAGGTAAGAACTTTGAAGGAAAAGAATGAAGAGACTTCACATCAATTAAATGGATACTTGATTACGGATTCTGGCTCCATGAAGAAAAGGGTGGGACGGTGGGAAAAACAAAGGCAACTTGGACGAATGGAACAGACAAATCCTCAGGCTTCTCGACGGCGCCCATATGGAATAACTTGAAGAGAAGTGCACCGGTTGAAAAGGATTGACATGACAATGTCGATGATCAAGAAGGATTAGCACTCCCATAGAAATAGGAGAACACCGATTAGGAAAAAGGTATAGAATTAACACGTAATATGGAAGCAACTCGAATACCACAACTCAAAACAAAACAAAGGATTTAGCATGCAGAATAAGCCGGAAGAAACATAAGATAGACCCCATATCGTATCATGTGTCTGTTGGAAGGATATCCTACGTGATACTTGAATTCCCACCTAAGAACTCCTGAAACTTTCTGGTTATGCAATCTGGTGTTGGGGATACAGGGAAGCACAAATATCTCACACAACTAACAAATCCTACACTCCAACTGTATCCATCCATCAACACATAACCAAGAAAACCTCAGAAATCATGTACCTCAGACCTTCGAAAACATCTGATATACTAGATGTGGCAATACATCTGATCGCTCTCCCTAGTACTGGGTGTTGTAAAACTACTCTCACCACAAAGAGTATAGAAGCGTTTTCGATGTCGGCGACCTCTGGTATTCCGGAACTGAAATGATAAGCACTGTGACAAAAACACCTTGGATCTCAACTCCCGGGACACTGCCACAACCCCTAAATGTCGAGGGGCACCAAGACAGAATTCTTGTCAGAATGATATCACAACGATCCAACAATACCCTAGTGATCCTAAAAAATTGAGTGAAAAAGGATAGAAGAGTGGGAAAACACCTACATCATGATTCCTCACCAGAGCGATGAAGTGGCTGAAGAGTAAAAGAATTCCTACTCTCCGATATATAACTATGCTCAAAATAATAATTTTTTTCTAGACTCAACAACGGCAGCGGTTCGATCAATCAAGGGGCTACTATGGTTGGTTAGGCTCTGATACCAACTTGTAGCGCCCAAGATGCGATTCTATCCCAATCACGTGGTGAAATCATGATCGAGGCACAATTGCATTTCGAGCACATAGCAAGGTGGATATCATTACAACATACCATGTACTGAATAGATAAGAATACAAGATAAAGGCTTACACTTGCCACAAGCTACAACATGAATACAACAGTTCATCAACACATAGAAAACATCATACAAAAGAGCAGGATCCGACTATGGATGAAATCAAACGAAAAAGAAGAACGCCATCCACCCTGCTAATCCCAGGCTCCCCGGCCCGCAACCTATGCCTTGGTCGAAGAAGCAGAAGAACTCCAAACAAGCGAACATCGCACTCGCGTCAGATCGTCACTTTACCTGCACCTGCAACTGTTGTTGTAGTAATCTGTGAGCCATGAGGACTTAGCAATCCCATTACCATGGGTATCAAGACTAGCAAAGCTTAATGGGTATGGAATGGATATGTGTTGAGATTGCAGCAAGCGGCTAAACACTATATGGTGGCTAACTTACGAGTACAAGGATAAGATGAGAAACTAAGCAACGGTCGCAAACTAGTAATGATCAAGAAGTGATCCTGAACTACTTACGAGTCAAACATAACCCCACCGTGTTCTCTTCCCAAACCTCGTCGAAAAGAGATCGTCATGGTTACGCATACGGTTGGTGTGTTTTATTTGGGTTTAGTTCAAGTCCACTACAACCAGACATTAACAAATTCCCGTCTGCCACATAACCGCGGGCACGGCTCTTGAAAGTTTAAACCCTGCAGGGGTGTCCCAACTTAGCCCATTACAAGCTCACGATCCGCAGAGACAATCCTCCATCGCAGGACCCTCCAATCGGACTCAAAATCCTGGTGCACAAGACATTTCGACAATGGTAAAACAAATCCAGCAAGACCTCTCGACGTGCCGACACCCTGATAGTAGTCGCGCGTATCTCGTCTCAGGCCACGATCGGATGGGTCAAGCTGTGAGTAAAACCAGCCCTCGAGTTTCCCCAAGGTGGCCCCATGGGCTGCCCGTTTGGGACCAACACCATCAGCGCTGGCCCCCTATATTATGTTGAATAACGAACCTTGGGTAGCGCTAACTCCCTATGCGTCAAATTTATTAACATATTTAGTTATTATGTTGAGAAAATGGTAAATCCAATGTTGGGCCTTGCTGGAAGAGTTTTATTCAAATCGAACTGTCAAGAGGGGCCCATAAACCCTCACCGTGTTAGGGACGCAAAAATCAAGGAACATAACACCGGTATGACGGAAACTAAGGTGGCAAGAGTGGAACAAAACACCAAGCAAAAGGCTAAGCCTTCCACCCTTTACCAAGTATATAGATGCATTAATTAAATAAGAGATATTCTGATATCCCATGATATCCATGTCCCAACATGGAACAACCGGCAACTGCACCTGCAACTAGCAACGCTATAAGAGGGGCTAAGCAAAGCGGTAACATAGCCAAACAATGGTTTGCTAGAAAGGGTGGAAAGTTTAGAGGCTATCATGGCAATTTGGGAGGCTTAATAAACAAGTGGTAGGTAGCGCGACATAGAGATAGCATCGAGACGACTAGCATAGCAAAGATAGTAGTGGTATCTAGGATAACGGTCATCTTGCCTGAAATCCCGCTAGGAAGAAGACCGAATCCATGAAGAAGACGAACCAACATAGTAGAACGGATCCTCATAGTCGCAACATAACCGGAACTATCAAGGAGAAGCGCAACCGGAAAGAAGCAAACATCATGGTAAACACACAAGCATAAACATGGCATGATGCACAAACAAGTATGATGCATATCCAGTTTAAATAGCATGGCATAGCATGGCAAAGTGCAACAAGCAATACTACAAATTAAGTGGAGCTCAAAATGTAGCGAGTTGCTTATTGACAAAACACCACATTTAATTATTTAGTTCGCTCTCGTTAAAGCTACTCAACAATATTAAATGTCGGTTAACATGGCAAGAGGTGAAGCATAAGTAAACTACACATTTAGGCATTTTAAATGATGCCGGAAACAACAACAATAATTCTGAAAATCCCCATATGCATATTTAGCAATTTAAAGCAACAGCAATTCTAAACATTTTAGATGTTGTTATCATGATGCGGATGACATATGCAAGTTGGATGCAATTTTATGAAAATGTTGACATGAGCATGTTATGAAGCATTTGTCACCGTGGCGGAACAAAAGGGGTGCCACGGCAACGACAACGAAAATGGTGCCACGGCAACATTCCGATGATCTGACAACTCATTGATATACCAGTGCAAAAGAGTAAGTGTGCGGATGTGCGGAACATGCTATAGATGGTGGGGTGATCTCGGTTACCGGGTGTCCCACCTAACGATCGCATGGCAAACGAGGGAACATGCAACAACTCCTACTCGGTGCAAACATAGGGTTCATATCATACACACAGTGCATGCAAATGGTCCACATGTGGTCATCTCGGTGTTATACCTTTAAAGCATGCCATTCGGGGTCGTTTAGGTCAAAGCGGTGTAGGGGAAGTACATGGTCTCGGGACAGTCATAGTGGAAGTAGCGGTGCACATGTCAAAGATGAACTTGACATATCCCGGGTCTTGGGGGTCGTCGTGGAAGTAGGCGAAAGTAGTGGCATACAGTGTCGATAGAGGCACTCGTGGTCTTGGCGACGGTAGAGGCACACATTCGAAGTGGAACTTGATGCATCATCGTGGAACTTGGCGCATCCAAAGGGTACTTGATGGGCTCGGTCAGGTGGCGAGGCATCTTTGAACTTGGCGGTCTTGACGGTTCCACATCGATCATAGAGGTCCACGTTTCATAGATGTTCGGGGTCAACAGTAGTGGAACTTGGCGTTCCCTGATTTGGACGGTCTTGACAACGATAAAAGGGGCTAACGGTGGTGCACGAAGGCAGCGAGAGTTTCAGTGTCATGCAACGCAAGGTGGTGATGCTCGGGGTCCATGGAGGGGCGCTGGTTGCCGTGGGGTACCTAGGCTGCAAGGGGGTTCTGGATATGATGGTGGTGGCATGGAGTGCTTGACGAGGGCGTGCAGAGGAGGTCATGATGGCACGGTGACGAAACGCTGCGGCAGCATGGTGCGAGGAAATCCATGGCAGGCTAAAGGAATCATGCAGAGGGGGGTTTGGGGGAGAGAATTAAGTTCAAACTCATTTGAATTAAATGCAAATGGGTTTGAATAGGAGGTTGGTGTTTGGAAGGTCCAAAAATGCCGAGAATTTGGTGGTGCTTGGAAAAGTGATGAAAGAATATGTGGCAATGTTGGAGGTTAAGAATTGAGTTAGAAGGCATGGAATATTTGCAAGTATGTTATGGTGATTCCAAAGTTAATGGAACATTTTAATATAGCTCCCTAATAATAGTAGGAGACTTTGAATATGTTTTAAAGAGAAATCACCATGTGCATTTCCCTCAATTTAAATGGATCAAAGATCCACAAGATTTATTTATTTGAGTTTTAAAAAGGGGTGCATGATGACATGATGCAATGATGAATGCAACAAACAAAAAAATCACACGAAGAAACTCAGAAAACATGGAAGGCATCTGAAGCATCGGTCTCGGGTCGTTACATTTGCTTATTGAAGAAAAGCAAAAACTCCAAAAATATTTCAGTGTGTTTCTCTAAACTTCTTTTCTTTTTATTCGAGTTGTACCGAGGAGAAGACCACGATGAAAATGTTGAGTGGCTCTCATATGAATAATTGTTGATCTAATAAAAGGCCCATTTTACCTTGTCTTCTCCTGAATAAAATGTTTGCAGATTCCAGCTTAGTCCACGGCACTCTCGCAGTATTATTATTTTCACATCGTTCAGCCGTGCAATTGAAAGGTAATAATGACGATGTTCGATGAAATGGCCGTGGCAGAGAGAAACTGGTATGAACTCAACTTGTCCTGTTTGTGTAAATATGTTTAACCTAGTATCCATGATTCAACCCATTACGATTAAACATGTTTACAATGACAATTAGAGATTATAGTTTCTCATGCCATGCATAAGTAGCTGGGAGTGGATAATGATTTATCTTGGATATCAACATTACATTAAAATGATTGTGATGTAGTATGATGATATGGTATCCTCCTCTGAATGTTCGACTGGCTTGACTTGGCACATGTTCATGCATGTAGTTGAATCAAAAACCAAAATAGCCTCTATGATATTTATGTTCGTGGTGTTCATATCCTACTCATGATAGTGTCCAATGTTACTTATGCATAATGCATGTTCATGACCATTGTTGCTCTCTAGCTGGACGCTTCGCAATCTAATTGCTAGCCTTCGACTGTACTAAGTGGGAATTCTGCTTGCACATCAAAAACCTTGAACCCAAAAGTTATTCCAGATGAGTCCATCATACCTACCTATATGCGTTATTACCCTGGCATCCTAAGTAAATTTGCATGTGCCACCTCTAAAAACTTCTAGTAAATGTCCCTTCTGTGTGCCTGGATCGTTCATGGAACGACAGGAGGTGGTCGGTATCTTCCATGCTAAGCGGGTTATTCTCAGGTCGAGTTTTTATTCACTCGCCATCGCACGAGAAAAGGGCGGTAATAGAGATGCCCAGTGCCAAACTGTAGACAAAAAAATCTTACAAATAATCAAACAAAAACTCCCAATGGAGTCAAAACCTTTACTTCTATCGCTTGGGAACCGCCACTAGCATGCTTAGCATGGAAGATATTGATAACTAATGGTCGTGAAGTAAATGAGAAGGGTGCATGTCTCAAACTATCATTTACCTCTGTTTAAAACCTTAAGCTCTGGCACCTCTGCAAATCACTGCTTCCCTCTGTGAAGGGACTATCTATTTACATTTATGTTGTGTCATCACCTTCTAAAACAAGCGCCAGAACCTGAGAGCACTGCTGTCATGACTTATGCATTGTGTGTAGATAATGTTGGGTGCATCATGACTGGATCTTTTCTACCATGAATTATAATGTTTAGTCGCTGCTTGAACTTTGGAGGTGCTCTGCATTTATGTTTTGCGGTCTCAGAAAGGGCTAGGGAGATACCACTATTGTCATGTTATATCATGGTTGTTTTGACAATGTGTTGCTATCTGAGATATCTTATTATTGCTCACTAGCTGATTATGTCATTGATATGAGTTAATATAATTTTTAAGAGTTATTGTTGGCATGGTTAGTTATGATGTTAGTTGAAAACCTGGGTGTTGTTTAAGCTTATTTATGCAAACAAGAGCAAAAGAGTTCGTAAAAGTTTTTCTTTTTCACTTTCAGTTTATCAACTGGATTGCTTGAGGACAAGCAAAGGTTTAAGCTTGGGGGAGTTGATACATCTCCAAAATATCTAATTTTCTTAATGCTTTTCCTCTTGTTTTGGACTCTAATTTGCATGATTTGAATGAAACTAACCCCGGACTGATGATGTTTTCAACAGAACTACCATGGGTGTTGTTTTTGTGCAGAAATAAAAGTTCTCAGAATGGAACGAAACTTTGCGAGGATTTTTATACAATAACTGGAGCCAAGATCCACCGAAGGGGGGCACTTGGGTGGGCACAACCCACCAGGGCGCCCCCCCCTCCTGGCACGCCCAGGTGGGTTGTCCCCACCTGGTGGCCCCGCAGACCCTGAAACCAATGCTGTAAAATCCTATTTTTGCAGAAAAAATCAGAGAGAAAGAATTATCGCGATCCACGAGACGGAGCCGCTGTCACCTCCTGTTCTTCATCGACAGGCCATATCTGGAGACCGTTCGGGGCTCCGGAGAGGGGGATCTTCGTTCTTCGTCATCAGCAACCCTTCTCCATCGCCAATTCCATGATGCTCCCCACCGGGAGTGAGTAATTCCTTCATAGGCTCGCTGGTCGGTGAGGAGTTGGATGAGATTCATCATGTAATTGAGTAAGTCTTGTTAGGGCCTGATCCCTAGTATCCACTATGTTCTAAGATTGATGTTGCTATGACTTTGCCATGCTTAATGCTTGTCACTTTGGGCCCGGGTGCCATGAATTCAGATATGAACCGTTTATGTTATCACCATTATATCCATGTTCTAGATCTGATCTTGCAAGTTATAGTCACCTACTATGTGTTATGATCCGGCACCCCGGAGTGATAATAGTCGGGACCACTCCCGGTGATGACCGTAGTTTGAGGAGTTCATGTATTCACCGTGTGTTAATGCTTTGTTCCAGTTCTCTATTAAAATGAGGCCTTAATATCCCTTAGTTTCGAACAGGACCCCATTGCCACGGGAGGGTAGGACAAAAGATGTCATGCAAGTTCTTTCCATAAGCATGTATGACTATTCACGGAATACATGCCTACATTATATTGATGAACTAGAGCTAGTGTCGTATCGCCCTCGGTTATAACTGTCTCATGATGAATATCATCCAACAAGTCACCGATCCAATGCCTATGAATTTATCCTGTATTGTTCTTGCTAAGTTACTACTGCTATCGTTACTGTTGCACTTGCTACAAAACTACTGCTATCACTGTTACCGTTACCGTTGCTGCTGCTACTATTATCAAAACTATCATACTATGATGCTACTGATCACTTTGCTGCAGATAATTAATCTCCAGGTGTGGTTGAATTGACAACTCAGCTACTAATACCTTCAAATATTCTTTGGCTCCCCTTGTGTCGAATCTATAAATTTGGGTTGAATACTCTACCCTCAAAAACTGTTGTGATCCCCTATACTTGTGGGTTATCAAGGGGTTAAAAGAGTTGATCTACCTCGAGATCGTAATGGCTAAACCCTAGCCGTATAGCCTATGTGTATTCTGATAGCCTATATGGACTAAACCCTCCGGTTTATATATACACCGGAGGGGTACAAAGTCAGTTTACAAGGGAAGGAAACAGTACATCTGGACTCCAATCTTGCCGTCCACGCATCCAGGAGTCCTACCTGAATACGGGGAATGATCTTCCGTTTTATCTTCACGGCCCATCAGCCCGACCCATATCAAATAGGCCGGACACCTGAGGACCCCCGAATCCAGGTCTCCCTCGGTAGCCCCTGAACTTTCCTTCAATGAAGACATAGTATCCGGCTTATGTCTTCGGCTTTGCAAGGCGGGTTCGTCATTATACTTCAGAGTGACGACGGTCTGATTTTGACCTCTATGTTCTGCCTTTATGATTCCTTCCTGTTGTCGCCTCGATTTCCACGCGCCCGGCGAATGCGAACGGTCCATGATTTTTTGCAAATAAGTCCCTTATCACGCTCGGGCGGTATCTATATAAGGAGGTTAGATCCCCAAATGCCATCTCACATCGCGCAAAGAAAAACGTCAAGACTAGCTACGAAAAAGCCTTCCAACATGGCCAGTGACCCAGGCTCTTCTTTGCGCCCGCATGGCCCTCAAGAGGGCGATTGGCAGAGTTGTTTAGTGCCTCATCTTCAGTTGAGTCGACTCCAAACGCAGCGCTATCTTCCCCTCGCAGATCTAGTCTCCGTTCGAGCGGGATTGGCCTCAATCGGCAACGATGTGATGGCTAAAAATTTCGCCAACCCCAATAAGGAGGAGAGGGTGTTCTTTGTCCCATTCCTGTTGCGGGGCCTAGGATTTCCAATCCATCCCTTTCTTAGGGGCCTATTGGAATTTTACGGCATTCAACTGCACAACCTTACCCCGGGTTCAATTCTGCACATCTCGGGTTTCGTTGCCTCTGCAGACTGTTCTTAGGCATCGAGGCCCATTTTGAACTATGGAGGAAGTTCTTTTGCCTCGTTCCCCGCCATAGAGGAGGCTCTATATTTGAAGTGGGTGGTGCCGAAGTATGGCGTATAGCCGGATCCGGATACCTCATTGTAACTCCCAAAGAGATATACCCACAGTGGTCTTTGGAGTGGTATTATATGGACGACGTCCCACTGCCGGACCCAGTTCGGCACGACCTTCCTGAATTTTCTAGCGCTCCTCTAAGGAAGCACCTCAACTGGCGCCCCCAAAGTCCCAAGGAGGAGGATAGTGCGGAAATAAAAAGATTATTCGGCAAGGTCAGATTATTGGCCAATACCAAGCTCTCGATAATCGAGGTTACAACCATTGCAATAAAAAGGTGCGTCCAGCCTCTCCAGTCCAGAGTAACTCCTTTATGGTGCTACAACGGAGAAGACGACGTGTCTCGTTACAGATGCAAGGGTCCGGATACCCTGGCCGAATTGGCCATGATCTTGACCGATCTATATAGGGGAGAAAAGGAAGACTTCCTCCACTTAAACTGTCAGGAAGGTTACTCCATGTACAACCCCATTGAATGGGTAAGATTTCGATTGCTTGTGCTGCCTTATTGCTATCACGGCATGCTAATCCAACTTGTTCTTTGTTAAAACAGTCATGGCGGAAGATGATTGAGGACATTCACCGTCTTGCCCCATAGCCAGAGGATCACAATCACGATGGAAATCCTGGCTTTCGCGAGGATCCGGATATATACATAGAGTTTCATTATGGGGTATTTTATCAAGCGAGCCTTGACAGCTCGGAAGTGGCTATCACCGTCGACTACCCTCACCCCTATCCCTTCACCATCATAAGTATTCGAAGGGCCCTTTAAAAAGAAATCCCTACTTGCACCTTTGTCCATTATACTGATCCAGACTTAATAGGATCGGCACTCGGCGGACCGTACATCCTCAAGGGCAGGCCCTAAGCAGGGTAGTCGTTCAAAACGAAGGGAAACCGGGAGCTTCGTAGAAACCTCATAGTCTTCCAAGAGGTATTTCCATTTAATACATGCCTGGACACGAGTTCGGAATGTTTAAAGTCACCTTTTGTCCTTGATTTCAGGAGAAACACGTGGTAGACTGTGGGAAAATGCCCTGCTAGCTGAATGTCAGCCAATCCTGTGCCGGACTCGCCAACTAGGACGAGGGCCGATGCAATGCCAGTTCCGCCGCCTCATGAGGATTCGGATGACGTATCTGTCACAAATTCTAAGGTGGAGAGCATGATGAATCACTGTCGATTGAAAGAGGCCATGCACGCTCCGGCTTTTTCCGAGCAAGAATTTACCGCACTTAGTTCGGTGGATGCATATATCCGAGCCGCTCGACATGGACTTGCCGAAGTCACTCAACTATTCTCAAAAGGATATACAGGTAAAAGTTTATGCAATTTTGATAGTCGTATGCCAGTAGCCCCGAAACTTGAAGCGGTGAAGCAAACCGATTTAAGGATCGATGTGACCCGCAGGTTCTCAAAGAGAAGAATACTGCACTATCCCATGAGTTGAAGATAAACCAGACGCAGCTAAATGTCGTCACCGCCGAACTGGCGGAAATGAAAAAGGCCGCAATGAGTACGTCCGAGAATAAAAACACGAGGAGGAAAAAGGCAAATACTCCGAAGAGATAGAGAGCTTAAAGGCTCAGCTATCGGCCGCTCAGAAAGAAAATGAGAAGCTGAAGGGCGGCATGTTCGCTATGTCTTTTTAAGACCACCATAGGAGCTCATGTTTAGTCCATAATTCGGAATGTCATAACTTTGTTGATGCAGGTCTGTTAACTGGTCAGCCGGAAGAAGTATCCGGATTTCAAGGCGACGTGCTGAAGGAACTGTCTGTGGTACATGCTCGGGCCTGGAAAGCCATGAGGAGTATGGTCAAGGCTTTATGGCCATCTGATACCCCTCCAGAAAGTATGGAGGACTTGGCAAACATGTTCAAAGGTGTCCGGCGCCGCTTTGAGCTGTGGAAGATGTCCGCCTGTCGTGAAGGCGCATGAGAAGCCTGGGCTATGGTGAAAACATGCTTCACCAAGCTAGATCCAAATCATATGGCCCGAGTGGGGCCGCAGGGACCAGACAGGAAAGAAATTCCATTGAATTTGGTGTATGACCAAGTAATGATAGCTGCGAAGTATTCGCAGGGAGACTGTAGGTTAGACAGTCTTATAGATGGAATAGATAAGGAATAGGCATTTGATTCAATGTATTAATGTACTTTATGATCAACCTGTACCTTTATCCGAACATGTGGAAAGTTTGTCATCGCAGGCTTTCGGCTTTAACCTCCAAACCAAAATGGTGGAGTGTTTCCGGATACTTCATTGGAGTGAAAAGAAGCAATCACCATGTCCGGAAACCAGGCAACCCAGTCATTGTGCTCGAGCAGACAAACTTGTTAGTTCGGGATGTATGTTATATTACATATGTAAGAAAAGTCTTCCAAGGAGAATAGTCCATTAAGGGTTCCTTTCCTTGGGTTGGCATAATTTAATTATGCATTCCTGGGCTTTGGTCCGTAGTACGGAAAAAATTGTCCTGTATTTTTGAAGAGTTATAAGAATGTAACAATCTATCATTTGATTGCAGACCAATTATTCTCTTAAGAACACTAGCTTTCAGCTTCACCCGTCTGAGGTACAGGTCCGGATTACCCGGTTGTAACAATCACAGAGGTACTCCCTTTACGCCCTAGCCGAACAATCGGGAATGTAGGGCATAAACACAGGAGCAAGGCAACCCAGCTTGGCAAAAACTTAAGTCATAGAGGTGCATATAATGGCAAAAAGAGTATATATGAACAAACAAAGTATATGTTGTGAGCTCTAGGCTCTGAATAATAATAAGCTTTGGTTAAGGAAGCCCCCAGGCATCATGAGGTGTATACATTTTAGGATGTGTACCCCTTAAGTGTTCGGCCTATCTGAACATATCATGGGAATGATATAAAAACGAGAAAATAAAAATAAATGAAGAGGAGAAAAAATGAAAAAGAAACATGGCTGAACTTATGCGTAGAATCTTCGGAGTCGAGCAGCGTTCCATGGATTCGGCTCTAGGCGATTATCCGATGCATTACGAAGGTGATAGCCCCTCCTGTGAGAACTTCATCTATAATGAAGGGACCCTCCCATTTTGGTTTGAGCTTGTCCTTCTTCTTCTCTGGGAGGCGTGGAACGAGTTCGCTGACATTATAGGTCTTGGCCCGCACTTCTCTACTTTGGTATCGCCGAGCCTGTTGTTGATAAAATGCGGAACATGCTTTTGCAATGTCACGCTCCTCCTCCAGGCCATCTAGGTCGTCTTGTCGATTGATACGTCTCCGTCGTATCTATAATTTTTGATTGTTCCATGCCAATATTCTACAACTTTCATATACTTTTGGCAACTTTTTATACTATTTTTGGGACTAACATATTGATCCAGTGCCCAGTGCCAGTTCCTGTTTGTTGCAAGTTTTTTGTTTCGCAGAATATCCATATCAAACAGAGTCCAAACGGGATAAAAACTTACGGAGATTTTTTTTGGAATATATATGATTTTTGGGAAGAAAATCCACGTGAGACGGTGCCCGAGGGAGGCACGAGGCGGGGGGCGCGCCCCACCCCCTGGGCGCGCCCCTGGCCCTCGTGGCCACCCCGTAAGGCGGTTGGTGCCCTTAATTCGCTGCAAGAAAGCTAATATCCGGATAGAGATCGTGTTAAAATTTCAGCCCAATAGGAGTTACGGATCTCCGGGAATATAAGAAACGGTGAAAGGGAAGAATCTGAGAACGCAGAAACAGAGAGAGACAGATCCAATCTCGGAGGGGCTCTCGCCCCTCCCATGCCATGGAGACCAAGGACCAGAGGGGAAACCCTTCTCCCATCAAGGGAGGAGGTCAAGGAAGAAGAAGAAGGAGGGGGCTCTCTCCCCCTCGCTTCCGGTGGCGCCGGAACACCGCCGAGGCCATCATCATCACTGCAATCTTCACCAACAAATTCACCTCCATCATCACCAACTCTTCCCCCTCTATCCAGCGGTGTAATCCCTCTTTTACCCGCTGTAATCTCTACTTAAACATGGTGCTCAATGCTATATATTATTTCCCAATGATGTATGGCTATCCTATGATGTTTGAGTAGATTCTCTTTGTCCTATGGGTTATTTGATGATCGTGATTGGTTTGAGTTGCATGTTTTATTATTGGTTCTGTCCTATGGTGCTCTCTGTGTCGCGCAAGCGTGAGGGATTCCCGCTGTAGGGTTTGCAATATGTTCATGATTTGCTTATGGTGGGTGGCGTGAGTGACAGAAGCACAGACCCGAGTAAGTAGGTTGTTTGCGTATGGGATAAAGAGGACTTGATACTTTAATGCTATGGTTGGGTTTTACCTTAATGATCTTTAGTAGTTGCGGATGCTTGCTAGAGTTCCAATCATAAGTGCATATGATTCAAGTAGAGAAAGTAAGTTAGCTTATGCATCTCCCTCATATCAAATTGCAATAATGATTACCGGTCTAGTTATCGATTGCCTAGGGACAAATAACTTTCTTGTAACAAAAAGCTCTTTACTAAAACCAACTTAGTTATTCATTTATCTAAACAGCCCCTACTTTTTATTTACGTAATCTTTATTATCTTGCAAACCTATCCAACAACACCTACAAAGTACTTCTACTTTCATACTTGTTCTAGGTAAAGCGAACATCAAGCGTGAGTAGAGTTCTATTGGTGGTCGATAGAACTTGAGGGAATATTTGTTTTGCCTTTAGCTCCTCGTTGGGTTCGACACTCTTACTTATTGAAAACTGTTGCGATCCCCTATACTTGTGGTATATCAAGACCTTTTTTATGGCGCCGTTGCTGGGGAGTCATAGCGTGGGGTGAATATTCTTGTGTGTGCTTGTTTGCTTTATCACTAAGTAATTTTTATTTGCTGTTCTTAGTTGTTCTTTATCTTTACTTATGGATATGGAAAACAAAATACCAAAAAAAATTAGGTGTACTTGCTGCTCATGGAGATGAGGAACCTCCTGAAACCCTTGATGCTCGTTATGTGATAGATATTATGTACTACTTTGATAATCCAGAGAAAACCCCATTCAATTTGGTAATGGGAGACACGTTGGATCAACGTGAATACTTTAGGGATTATCACTTGACTCAAAAAGGGAAACTATTATGGGATCAAATTTATATGTTGTGCTTGAGATATGATTATACTTGTTGCTCTAGGATGAAGGCTCCACACCTTCCCTTTTCATGCGAATTTAATGATAATGAAACCTTGGCTTCTTATGCTAGAGGTATATATGACTACTATGATGTGGAATAAATAGAAGAGTTTGTTGCTTTTATGGGTGCTTATGAAATTGAATCTATGTTCAAAGAATATGAAAATCTTTATGATCCTGTCTACAGACCTGAAAATTTAGCTATCCTTAAATATTGTTATGAGAATTATGAATACAATTCCGATATTGATGCGTTTATTGAGAAAGTCTCCGCTGTCCCAGAAGAGACTAATATTTTGCAGGAATCTATGGAAGAAGAAATTGATGAAACTGTGAGCTCATTGGATGAAAAAGATGAGGAGGAGAGCGAAGAACAAAAGGAGGAAGAGCGGATTGATCACCCGTGCCCACCTTCTAATGAGAGTAACTCTTCAACTCATACATTGTTTAATTTCCCTTCATGCTTACCGAAGGATGAATGCTATGATGATTGTTATGATCCCGTTGATTCTCTAGAAATATCCCTTTTTTGATGATGCTTGATATGCTTGTGGCCAAGATGCCAATATAAATTATGCTCATGGAGATGAACTTGCTATAGTTACTTATGTTAAACATGAAATTGTTGCTATTGCACCCACGCATGATAGTCCTATTGTCCTTTTGAATTCTCCAAACTACACTATATCGGAGAAGTTTGTGCTTATTAAGGATTATATTGATGGGTTGCCTTTTACTACTACACATGATGATTTTGATAGATATAATATGCATGTGCTTGCTGCTCCTACTTGCAATTATTATGTGAGAGGAACTATATCTCCACCTCTTTATGTTTCCAATACGATAAAATTGCAAGAAACTGTTTATACCATGCATTGGCCTTTACTATGTGTGCATGAATTATTATTTTATGACATGCTGGTGCATAGGAAGAGAGTTAGACTTCGTTGTTACATGATATATGTTACTTTGTGCTCACTACTAAATTACAAATCATTATTAATTAAAATTGGCTGAGCATTATATGCCTAGCTTAATGGCTTTAAAGAAAGTGCTGCCAGGGAGACAACCCGGAAGTTTTAGAGAGTCATTTATTTCTGTTGAGTGCTTTTATATAGTTTAAAAACAAAAAAAATAAAGAGGGGAACCCGAAACTTTTCAAAAAGAAAAGCGAAAGTGAGAAAGACAAGCATTGTTGAAGTGGGAGCTAGCCTTGAACTTTGTTCATGCTCACGGAAACTTTGTGAATCTTGATTACAGAAAATTTTCAACAAAAATAATTATCCCCTTGTAAAATTCCATTGTATTATAAAAATAATGTGCCAAGGTTTGCCTTTAGGATGTTTATTTTGCTTGTTGGTTTGTACGGTGCAGGACAGAAACTTTGGCTGTAGTGCGCGATTTTACATTTTTTACTAGAACGTCAAACGGTTCTGAAAATTTTGCACTGTCTTTATATATAAATTTTTTATTTTTCCTAATTTTGGTAGAATTTTTGGAGTACCAGACGTATGGTGAATGTTCAGATTATTACAGAATGTTCTGTTTTAGACAGATTCTGTTTTTGATGCATAGTTTGCTTGTTTTGATGAAACTATCAATTTATATCAGTGGATTAAGCCATGGAAAAGTTATATTACAGTAGTTACATTGCAAAAACAAAATATGAATTGGTTTACAACAGTACTTAGAGTAGTGATTTGCTTTATTATACTAACGGATCTTACCGAGTTTTCTGTTGAAGTTTTGTGTGGATGAAGTGCTCGATGATCGAGAAGGTCTCGATGTGAGAAGAAGGAAGAGAGGCAAGATCTCAAGCTTGGGGATGCCCGAGGCACCCCAAGTAAATATTCAAGGAGACTCAAGCGTCTAAGCTTGGGGATGCCCCGAAAGGCATCCCCTCTTTCTTCAACAAATATCGGTATGTTTTCGGATTCGTTTCATTCATGTGATATGTGTAAATCTTGGAGCGTCTTTTGCATTTAGTTTTCATTTTTTTTATTTTATGAACCATGCTGGTATGAGGTAGTCCTTGGTTGATTTATAGAATGCTCATTGCACTTGACTTATATCTTTTGAGTATGGCTTTATAGAATGCTTCATGTGCTTCACTTATATCATTTGAAGTTTGGATTTCCTGTTTCTCTTTACATATAAAACCGCCATTTGTAGAATGCTCTTTTGCTTCACTTATACTTGTTAGAGCATGGGCATATCTTTTGTAGAAATAATTAAACTCTCTTGCTTCACTTATATCTATTTAGAGAGATGACAGGAACTGGTCATTCACATGGTTAGTCATAAAATCCTACATAAAACTTGTAGATCACTGAATATGATATGTTTGATTCCTTGCAATAGTTTTGCGATATAAAGATGGTGATATTAGAGTCATGCGAGTGGGTAGTTGTGGATTAGTATAAATACTTGTTTTGAGGTTTGTGATTCCCGTAGCATGCACGTATGGTGAACCGTTATGTAACAAAGTCGGAGCATGAGGTATTTATTGATTGTCTTCCTTATGAGTGACGGTCGAGGACGAGCGATGGTCTTTTCCTACCAATATATCCCCCTAGAGGCATGTGTAGTAGTACTTTGCTTCGAGGGCTGATAAACTTTTGCAATAAGTATGTGATTTCTTTATGACTAATGTTGAGTCCATGGATTATACGCACTCTCACCCTTCCATCATTGCTAGCCTCTTCGGTACCATGCATTGCCCTTTCTCACCTCGAGAGTTGGTGCAATCTTTGCCGGTGCATCCAAACCCTATGATATGATACGCTCTGTCACACATAAGCCTCCTTATATCTTCCCCAAAACAGCCACCATACCTACCTATTATGGCATTTCCATAGCCATTCTGAGATATATTGCCATGCAACTTCCATCATCATCATATACATGACTTGAGCATTCATTGTCATATTGCTTTGCATGATCATAAGATAGCTAGCATGATGTTTTCATGGCTTGTCCATTTTTTGAGGCCATTGCTACGCTAGATCATTGCACATCCCGGTACACCGCCGGAGGCATTCATATAGAGTCATATCTTTGTTCTAGTATCGAGTTGTAATATTGAGTTGTAAGTAAATAAAAGTGTGATGATCGTCATTATAAGAGCATTGCCCGCCAAAAAAAAGAGAGGCCAAAGAAGCCTAAAAAGGGGGGCCAAAGAAGCCCGCAAAAAAAGAGGAAAAGGGGGCAATGTTACTACCCTTTTACCACACTTGTGCTTCAAAGTAGCACCATGTTCTTCATATAGAGAGTCTCTTGAGTTATCACTTTCATATACTAGTGGGAATTTTCATTATAGAACTTGGCTTGTATATTCCAATGATGGGCTTCCTCAAATGCCCTAGGTCTTCATGAGCAAGCAAGTTGGATGAACACCCACTTAGTTTCAGTTTGAGCTTTCATATACTTATAGCTCTAGTGCATCCGTTGCATGGCAATCCCTACTCCTCACATTGACATCAATTGATGGGCATCTCCATAGCCCGTTGATTAGCCGCGTCGATGTGAGACTTTCTCCCTTTTTGTCTTCTCCACACAACCTCCACCATCATATTCTATTCCACCTATAGTGCTATGTCCATGGCTCACGCTCATGTATTGTGTGAGGGTTGAAAAAGCTGAAGCGCATTAAAAAGTATGAACCAATTGCTCGGCTTGTCATCGGGGTTGTGCATGTTGTGAATGTTTTGTGTGGTGAAGATGGAGCATAGCCAGACTATATGATTTTGTAGGGATAACTTTCTTTGGAAATGTTATTTTGAAAAGACATGATTGCTTTATTAGTAGGCTTGAAGTATTATTGTTTTTATGTCAAATGATGGACTATTGCTTTGAATCACTCGCATCTTAATATTCATGCCATGATTGGATACATGATCATGATTATGCTAGGTAGCATTCCACATCAAAAATTATCTTTTTTATCATTTACCTACTCGAGGACGAGCAGGAATTATCGATCGAGCTCGGCCTCTCTCTCTCTTCATACATGGGCACTCGAGGTGAGTTATGAATAATGTCGAAGGGCAAGACATCCTCTGTGTCGTATACCATAAAAATGGGTGTGTATCCGATCGTGCGATTGGGCGTAGTATGCAGTACCCGGAGTACGGAATCGGGTTCCTCAACCCAGTGTTTATCTGACTCCCATAGGGATCGCACTAGTCTGGGTTTGATGCTGCTCATGATCAGGCCATTAGCCCTTTCTACCTGACTGTTTGTTTGAGGGTGATATATGGAGGCGTAATCGAGCTTATTGCCCAAATTAGCACACCAATTTTTTACCGCGTCGGCTGTGAAATTAGAGCCATTGTCAGTAATGATGTTGTGCGGGACACCATAACAGTGTACCAAGCCGGATATAAAGTCGATCACCGACCCAGCTTTAGCCGTTTTTACTGGTTTGGCCTCTATCCACTTAGTGAATTTATCCACCATAACCAGCAAATATTTCTTCTTGTGGATTACCCCTTTAAGGGGTCCGACCATATCTAGCCCCTAGACCGCAAAAGGAAAAGTAATGGGGATTGTTCTTAAGGCAGTGGGCGGCATATGACTTTCATTGGCGAAAAGCTGACATCCTACACAGCGTTGTACAAGGGCTTGTGCATCTGCTCGGGCCGTTGGACAAAAGAAACTTGTACGAAAGGCCATGCTTACAAGGGCCTGAGCTGCGGCATGATGGCCACCAAGACCAGCATGTATTTCAGCCAAGAGATGCCATCCCTCCTCTTTGGAGATGCATCTTTGGAGAACTCCAGTAGTACTTTTCTTACAGAGATCACCTTCGTGGACTTTGTAGGCTTTAGAGCGTCGAACTATGCGACGGGCCTCATTCTGGTCATCAGGGAGCTCCTGCCTATTAAGGTAGGCCAGGAAAGGTTCGGTCCATGGAGCAATGACGGCCATGATTACATGGCGGAAGGTGTCATTTCGGTGCCCGAACCCCCGATGATATCAGAATTGTGTTCGGCATCTGGGGGTATGATCAGCTCTGGACTAGTATTTACGCTCTCGTCCTATCATACCACGGATGGCTTGAAGAGCCTTTCCACAAAGGTGTCAGGCGGGACGGGATCGCGCTTCGCGCCCATTCGAGCAAGGATGCCTATTGCCTGATTACTGTCTCAAGCAACGTGGTGGAACTCGAGCCCCTCAAACTAATCTTTTTGAGTACAGCGTTTCGGTATGCCGCCATCTTTGGATATTTTGCGTCCAATTCTCCATTTATTTGGGATATTGCGAGGTTCAAATCCCCATGCACCTCTAGGCGTTGTATGCCCATAGAGACAGCCATTCGGAGACCATGTAGTAGTGCCTCGTATTCAGCCACGTTGTTGGAGTCTGTATACATGATTTGTAACACGTAGCGGATTGTGTCCCCTGTAGGGGATGTTAAGATGAAACCAGCCCCCAATCCGGCTAACATTTTAGAGCCGTCGAAGTACATGATCTAGTTGGAGTATGTGTTGTACTCTTTAGGGAGTTCGTCTTCCGTCCACTCGGCGACAAAATCGGCCAACACCTGAGATTTAATAGCTCGGTCTGGCTTGTACGTTATTTCAAATGGTAAGAGCTCGATGGCCCATTTGGCTATGCGGCCGGTGGCGTCCCGATTATTTATGATGTCATTGAGTGGTACTTTAGATGCCACCGTGATCGAACACTCTTGAAAGTAGTGCCGCGGTTTCTGGGATGCCATGAAGACCGCATAAGCTATCTTCTGGTAGTGTGGGTATCAAGATTTGCATGGTGTAAGAACCTCCGATACATAGTACACTGGTTTCTGGAGTGGGAATTTGTGTCCCTCTTCCTCTCGTTCGACGACGAGTACGGTGCTCACCACCTGGTGAGTCGCAGATATGTAGAGCAACATAGGCTTGCCAACACTTGGTGCGGCAAGGATTGGGTTGCTTGCTAACAAAGTCTTTATTTCTTCCAATCCATCTGTAGCCACATCCATCCATTCGAAGTGGTCGGTGCGTTGGAGCAGTCGATAAAGTGGCAGCGCCTTTTCTCCCAATCTGGAGATAAAGCGGCTCAAGGCTGCCATGCACCCAACTAGTTTTTGGACCTACTTTAATTTTTCTTGGCATTGCCAATTGTGACAGGGCTCGGATTTTGGCAGGGTTCGCTTTGATTCCTCTATTGGAAACAATGAACCCGAGTAGCTTTCCGACTGGAACACCGAAGACACATTTTTCCGAATTGAGTTGCATGTCATATGTTCGGAGGTTGTCAAATGTGAGGCATAGATCGTCCACCAATGATTCGACATGTTTAGTCTTGATGACTACATCATCCACATATGCCTCCACGGTCTTGTCAATTTGCTTTTCCAGACATGTTTGAATCATGCGTTGGTAAGTGGCACCAGCGTTTTTGAGCCCGAAAGGCATAGCGTTGAAGCAGAAAGGCCCATACGGGGTAATAAATGCCATTGCGGCCTGGTCGGACTCCTTCATCTTGATTTGATGGTATCCAGAGTATGCATCGAGGAAACACAATGAGTCGTGTCCTGTAGTCGCATCAATGATTTGGTCAATGCGGGGTAGCGGGAAGGGGTCCTTAGGGCAAGCCTTATTGAGGTCTTTGAAATCGACGTAGAGGCGCCAGGATTTATCCTTCTTCGGCACCATGACCAGGTTGGCTAGCCAGTCCGGGTGCTTGATTTCTCTAATGAACCCGGCCTCAAGTAGTTTGGCTAGCTTTTCGCCCATAGCTTATCGTTTGGGCTTGAAAAAGCGCCGCAACGTTTGCTTGACTGGTTTGAACCCCTTTATTATGTTGAGGCTATGTTCGGCCAGTCGTCATGGGATTCTGGGCATGTCCGAAGGATGTCAGACAAAGATGTCCCAATTTTCATGTAGGAATGCTTGTAGGGTAGCAGCGATCATTGGATCCAGTTATGCTCCAATGGATGCTATTTTGTTTGGATCCGTCGGGTGCACTTGAAATTTGACTATCTCATCCGCTGTTTGAAAGATGTGGATTTGGGCCTCTTGTCGAGGATTACATCGTCTGTGTCAACTGTGGAACGCAGAGTGGTTAGCTCCTCGGCCGCGAGGGCCAAGGATGCGGTTTAGTTTTCAGCACGGAGTGCTATATCCGGGTCACTGGTGATAGTGATTACTCCTTTGGGCCCTGGCATTTTAAGCTTCATGTACCCATAATGGGGGATGGCTTGGAAGCGTGCGAAGGCGTCCCGCCCCAAAAGGGTGTGATATCTGCTATTGAAAGGTGCCACGTGGAAGAGCAACTCTTCGGACCTATAGTTATAAGGCGTGCCGAATACTATGTCGGGTTTAATTTTTCCCGAGCATCGCGCTTCTCGACTAGGGATAATACCTCAAAAGGTGGTACTGCTTTGCTCGATGCGACTCTTGTCCATTTGCATTTTGTCGAGCATATCTTCATAGATGAGGTTAAGTCCGCTGCCGCCGTCCATGAGCACTTTGGAGAGTTGAAAGCCATCCACAATTGGGTTTAAGACCAAGGAAGCTGGTGCTCAGACTGATAGGGCCCTTGGTTCATCATCGGCGGTGAAAGTTATTGCCGTATCATTCCAAGGGTTCATTGCGGTTACTTGGTTGACTTCGGCAAGGTCGCGGAGCGCCCTTTTGCGCTGATAATTTGAAGAAAAGGTCTCGAAGACCGTAAATATGTTGACATCGCCGTCCTCCAAAGAGTGCTTCTCTGGGGTAGTATTGGTGAGGATAGCCTCACCGCTCTTAGCAACTTGCCAGAGTACGCAACATGCCCAAAGGCTATGCGTTGGTTCGGTGCTCGGCGTCGTATGTATCTGACATGGCTTGTCGAGTAGTTCATCAAGGATGGTTTTATATCCCGTGAAGGGCTTGTTTTTCTTGTCAATTGGCTTATGATCAGATGCCTCATAAGGGTGCATCCGTTTCGCCCGTCCGGTGGGCTGCTTAAGGAGGTTCCCACTAGGTTGTCTGGGCTTTCCAAGCGCTTTCCATCACATAGTACTTCTGTACTATGTGTGCCAAATCTGCAAAGTGCAGTATGCGGCGGCGGTTGAGGGCATTGAGAATTCCCTCATCCGTACAGTTGTGGAAAAAAATTGAAACTGCATCGTCGTCGCAGCAATCTTTAATCTTGTTTTTAACAAGGAGGAACCTGGCCCAGAAGTGGTGGACCGTTTCCTGGGTTGCTGTCGTACATACATTAGGTCACATATGTCTGGAGGCCCTGAATTGCTTGGGGAATATTGCTTGTGGTGGGTGGGCGGGCTAAAATCCGAACCCTGACCCACGATTGGATCCGGAGTTTAGCGAATCTCCGAGGTCACCAGTTCGGGATTAGTAAGGTCTTGAGGACTTCCAGGCTTAATGCCTGATCCTATGTTCGTGGGACACAAGGTCTCTTCCCGAGGATGGGTATCCGGCTCACAGGGCTCGGAAATCCGAACATAGCTGGTGCTTAATGCTACCTCTTGAGCATGCGTTGATTTTCCCTTGAAGAGGAAAGGGTGATGCAGCAAAGTAGCATAAGTATTTCCCTCAGTTTTTGAGAACCAAGGTATCAATCCAGTAGGAGACAACGCACAAGTCACCTAGTACCTGCACAAACAATCAAGAACATTGGAACCAACGCGATAAAGGGGTTGTCAATCCCTTTACGGTCACTCGCAAAAGTGAGATCTAATAAAGATAGAAAAGTAAATATTTTTGGTATTTTTGTTGTATAGATTGGAAAGTAAAGACTGCAAAATAGTAAACGAGATGCTATGAAAATAAGAGATGCAATATAATAAGAAAGAGACCCGGGGGCCATAGGTTTCAATAGTGGCTTCTCTCAAGATAGCATGTATTATAGTGGGTGAACAAATTACTGCCAAGCAATTGATAGAAAAGGGCATAGTTATGAAGATATCTAAGGCAATGATCATGAATATAGGCATCACGTCCGTGTCAAGTAGATCGAAACGATTCTGCATCTACTACTATTACTCCACACATCGACCGCTATCCAGCATGCATCTAGAGTATTAAGTTCATAAGAACAGAGTACCGCATTAAGCAAGATGATATGATGTGATCGAGGTGTGTAACTGTGGAGGAGGCACCGCACACGGCTAAGAGAAGGCTTGGTGTGTCTTTGGGGTGCCCCCTCCCACGTATATAAAGAGGGGACGAGAGGTGGCCGGCCCAAGGGGGGCGCCATGGGGGGGAGTCCTAGTTGGATTCCCAGTCCAAGTAGGATCCCCCCTTCCTATTCCCACAAGGAGAAGGAAGGAAGGACACGGAGGAGAGAAGGAAAGGGGGCGCCCCCCCCAACCCTAGTCCAATTCTGTTTGGGCTTGGGGGGCGCCACCACCTGGCCGCCGCCTCCTCTCTCCACTAGGGCCCATGAAGGCCCATTAACTCCCCAGGGGGGTTTCGGTAACCCCGGGTACTCCAGAAAATGCCCGAACCTTTCCGAAACCATTCCGGTGTCCAAACATAACTGAGGGAGTCCTGGATTAGGAGGTCTCCGGACAGCCGGACTATATCCTTTGTTTGGACTGTTGGACCATGAAGATACAAGATTGAAGACTTCGTCCAATGTCCGGATGGGACTCTCCTTGGCGTGGAAGGCAAGCTAGGCAATACGGATGTGTAGATCTCCTCCCTTGTAACCGACCTTGTGTAACCCTAGCCCCCTTCGGTGTCTATATAAACCGGAGGGTTTAGTCCGTAGGACAACATACAATCATACCATAGGCTAGCTTCTAGGGTTTAGCCTCTACGATCTCGTGGTAGATCAACTCTTGTAATACTCATATCATCAAGAACAATCAAGCAGGACATAGGGTATTACCTCCATCAAGAGGGCCCGAACCTGGGTAAACATCGTGTTCCCTGCCTCCTGTTACCATCCGCCTTAGACGCACAGTTCGGGACCCCCTACCCAAGATCCGCCGGTTATGACACCGACATTGGTGCTTTCATTGAGAGATCCACTGTGTCGTCATCATAAGGAGGGATGGCTCGTCTCGTTGTCAAGGACAACAACACCTCTAGGGGAGCCCTGGCTGTAGGCCAAACTCTCTGACTAGGCGGCTTCATCATGACCGCCCGCCCGGCCACTGCATCGACGATGACTTCTCGGGTCATCGAAAATAGCCTCCACATCGGCTCGAAATTCGCCGAGCAGATGGATCCAATGGAGCTCTCCTCTTTGAACGAGCTCTTGGATCGCATCGCCGCTCTGGGAGTCGCTACGGACTACGATCGTATCGGGCTTAAACCTGACCAAAGGAAGATTAACTCTCCGTCGGTCACCCATCAGATAGCGGTGGTGGAGGAGCAATGCGGTGATTCTCCCTCTATCCTGAGGACGAACTATGTCCGGATTCCCGAGCTCTCCGAGCCGGATACCCGCTCACGGGAGGAGATCGCCCAAACCCTGAACCTAGAATCAGGCTGCATAGAGAACCTACGGGGCAACATCCCGGAGCCCGAACTTCCAAGATCGGAAACTCCCTTGCCCCGGGGTCTCAGATTGGGTCAAGGTCCGGACTTAAATCCACCCACCCACCCAGATACAAATGATCTTTCCCACATTAGGCAAGCGCCCCAAGAGACAGTACATCACTATTGGGCCAGATTCCTCCTTATAATGAATAAGGTCAAGGACTGTCGGGAGGAAGACGCAATTTCGTTCTTTTGCAACAATTGCACGGACAAGGGAATCCTCAACACCATAAGTCGCCGTGACATAGCACACTTCGCTGACTTGGCGGCCATAGTACGGAAGTACTGTGCGATGGAAAGCGCCTGGAAAACCCAAACACAATTTTGGGACAATCCGGCTCTGACAAAACCCCCAGTCCGAACTAAAAGGGTGCACTCTCATAAGTCGCCCGACTCAATTACAAAGAATCAAAAACCCACTATAGGGCATGGAACCGTATTGGAGGGATGGTTTAATTGGCCCTGCAAAATTCATAGTACAGCAGATACCATACCAACACATAGCCTTAGAGCATGTTGGGTACTCCGGCAGGTGGCCAAGAGCAGTGAGGATCTCCTCATCCAAAACACCCCAGAACACCCTCCCGTGGATAACCATACAGTATTAACAGTCTTCGAGACCTTCGCCTCAAATAATAGGCGTAAGCGACCACTCCGCAGCCTTGCCGAAGTCTGCCATGTAGCAGCAATAAATCCATGGAGCGGCACGGCCATTACTTTCAATGCTAGTGACGAACCTAAATTCCGAACAGCCCGAGCACCAGCCGCTTTGGTCCTCAGTCCAATTGTGGACGGCTTTCGGCTCACTAAAGTGCTCATGGATGGCGGCAGTGGATTAAACCTCATTTATGAGGAGAATCTTCAAAAAATGGAAATAGACAGCAACCGTATTGAAATAGTCAAATTCCAAGTCCATCCAACGGACCCCACAAAAAACAGCATCCATTGGGGCACAGTTAAACCCCGTCGTAGATGCCACACTACGGGAGTTCCTGCACGAGAATTGGGACATATTCGCCTGGCATCCTTCAGACATGCCAGGAATCCCACGCAGGCTGGCCGAGCATAGCCTTAACATTCTAAAAGGATTCAGGCCGGTCAAGCAGACTCTTCGGTGTTTCTTCGAACCTAAGCGACAAGCCATGGGAGAGGAGCTAGCCAAATTACTGGAGGCCGGATTCATTAGATAAATAAAGCATCTGGACTGGCTAGCAAACCTGGTGATGGTGCCAAAGAAGGACAAATCCTGGCGCCTATGCGTCGACTTCAAGGACCTTAATAAGGCTTGCCCAAAGGATCCCTTCCCCCTCCCTCGCATCGATCAAATTATCGACACTACCGCGGGACACGACTCATTGTGCTTCCTCGACGCATACTCCGGTTACCACCAAATTAAGATGGCGGAGTCCGACCAAGCCGCAACGACATTCATCACTCCATATGGCCCCTTCGGTTTTAACACAATGCCCTTCGGGCTCAAAAACGCTGGTGCAACATATCAACGCATGATTCAGACATGTCTGGAAAAGCAGATCGGCAAAACAATGGAGACATACATCGACGATGTGATCGTTAAAACCAGACACGTCGACTCCTTAATAGACGACTTGAGGCTCACGTTCGACAATCTCCGAACATACGACATTAAGCTCAATCCGGAAAAATGCGTTTTCGGCGTACCCGCCGGAAAGCTCCTAGGCTTTATAGTCTCCAGCAGAGGAATTGAAGCAAATCTAGCCAAAATCCGAGCTCTGTCGTAGTTAGCTATCCCAACTGACCTCAAGCAAATCCAGAAGTTAACTGGATGTGTGGCAGCTTTAAGCCGCTTTATCTCCCGATTAGGAGAAAAGGCACTCCCCCTTTATCGCCTTCTTCGGCGCACCGAACACTTCGAGTGGACGGACGCAGCCACGGCCAGATTGGAAGAAATAAAAGCCATAGTGGCCACCAACCCAATCTTGGCCGTGCCAAATGTCGGCGAACCAACGCTATTATATATAGCGGTAACTCACCAAGTTGTAAGCGTAGTACTCGTCGTTGAACGAGAGATGGACGGACATAAATTCCCACTTCAAAAGCCGGTATATTATGTATCCACCGTCCTCACTCCATGCAAATCACGGTACCCACATTATCAAAAGATAGCATACGTGGTATTCATGGCATCCCAGAAACTATGACACTACTTTCAAGAGTGTTCAATTACGGTGGCCTCCGAAGTACCACTCAACGACATAATAAACAACCGCGATGCCATGGGACGGATTGCCAAATGGGCCATCGAGCTCCTCCCATTCGACATAACATATAAACCACGGCGAGCCATTAAGTCGCAAGTACTAGCCGATTTCATAGTTGAATGGACAGAAGCCGAACTCCCTAAAGAGTACAGCACATACTCCAATTGGATCATGCACTTCGACGGCTCTAAAATGCTGGTTGGTCTGGGGGCTGGCATCGTCCTGACGTCCCCCACCGGAGATACAGTGCAATACGTACTCCAAATACTATATACAGACTCCAATAACGCAGCCGAATACGAGGCCCTATTACACGGTCTCCGGATGGCAGTTTCCATGGGCATTCAACGCCTGGAGGTGCGTGGGGACTCGAACCTCACAATATCCCAAATAAATGGAGACTTCGATGCCAAGGATCCGAAAATGGCGGCATATCGCAACGCCGTCCTAAAAATGTCAACTCGGTTCGAGGGGCTTGAATTACACCATATGGCTCGGGAAAACAACCAGGCGGCGGACATCCTCGCCCGTATTGGCGCTAAACGCGACCCTGTCCCACCTAACATCTTCCTAGAAAAACTGTTTAAGACATCCATGGTATGGGAAGGGGACACCGGCAACAATAGTCCGGACCCGGCCACAACACCAGATACCGAACACTCTGACACGATTGGAGGCTCTGCCATCAAAATAACACCTTCAGCCCACGTAATAATGGCCGTCATCGCCCCGTGGACAGAACCATTCCTGGCCTACCTAACCAGGCAGGAACTACCCGAGGACCAAAATGAGGCACACTGCATAGTGGGGCGATCTAAAGCCTACAAGCTCCATGAGGGAGAGTTTTACAAGAAAAGCACTACTGGAGTCCTTCAAATGTGCATCTCCGAAGAGGAAGGGCAGAAGCTTTTGGCAGAAATCCATGCCGGACTCAGCGGCCATCACGCCGCAGCCCGGGCCCTTGTAAGCAAGGCCTTCCGTACAGGTTTCTATTGGCCGATGGCCCAGGCAGATGCGCAGCATCTGGTACAACATTGCGTCGGTTGCCAGCTTTTTGCAAACCAAATCCATATGCCGCCTACTGATCTCCAAACAATCCCCATTACTTGGCCCTTTGTTGTCTGGGGGCTTGATATGGTCGGACCCCTTAAAGGGGGAACCCATAAGAAAAAAAATACTTACTGGTCATGGTGGATAAGTTCATCAAATGGATAGAAGCCAAACCTGTCAAAACGGCTGAATCCGTACCGGTGATAGACTTCATATCTGGGGTCGTACACCGTTATGGCGTCCCCTACAGCATCATCACTGACAATGGCATGAGCTTCACAACCGGCGAGGTGAAACTTTGGTGCAGCAACATGGGCATGAAGCTCGATTATGCTTCTGTCTATCACCCGCAAACTAACGGTCAAGTCGAGCGAGCAAATGGACTTATCATGAGAGGCATTAAACCCAGATTAGTGCGGTCCTTAAAGGAATCAAACACACATTGGGTAGAGGAGCTCGACTCTGTACTATGGAGGCTATGGACCACGCCGAATCGCACTACCGGATACGCACTGTTCTTTATGGTGTACAGCGCAGAGGCGGTTCTGCCTTGCGACATAATTCATGACTCACCTCGAGTGCGCATGTACGAAGAAAAAGAGGCCGAGCTCGATCGGCAGAACAGTTTGGACGCCCTGGAGGAGGAGCGCGACGTGGCAAAGGCCCGTTCCGCATTCTATCAGCAACAGGCTCGAAGGTATCAAAGCAGAGAAGTTCTGACCGGTGGAGTGTACCGTCTGCGGGATGCATCGGATAATCGACTCGAGCCAAACCCATGGAATGCAGCCAGACTCCGAAGATTCTATGCCTAGCGCCGGACTCCATGTTCGTCTCCTTACTTTCGTCAATTTTTTTGCATATCTATCTTTTCTCTCTTTCTCCTTTTTTACTCTCTTCAAGGCCCTTAAAGGCTATACTTGTGTCCTGGTTACACAATCTTGACACGCTAACCACGCTCATTATACCTGGGGGCTTCTTATACAAAAGCTTAATCTAACTATTTTCCTGGGCTTTACGTCCCATACATGTGTTATTCTTCCGCATGTACCTTTTTTCGCCATTATATGCATCGATATGACTTAAGTTTTGGCCAAGCTGGGTTGCCTGGCTCTTGTATTTATGCCCTATGTTCCCGTTAATTCGGCTAGGGCATAAGGGGAGCACCTCTGCGACTGTTACTGCCGGGTCAGCCGGATGTGTACCTCAGACTAGGTGAAGCTGAAAGCTAGCGTTCGTAAGGGAATATTCGGTCGGTGAATAAAAGTTGACTTTTATTTAATTTGAAACATGCCCCCAGATGTTTATAGTCTGCGTCTCTTTTCGCAGTTCGGACATGCACATTAGGGCATGCGTACCCAGGGAAAGGAACCCTTAACGGAATTGTTCTCCCTGGAAGATGTTTCTTACTACCCATGTAATATAACATAGCTAGTTGGGTACTTCTCTGTTCAAGCACTTATGACCCCTACGCCTAGTCTCCATGCGGGTATTCGGATACACTCCGGACTATCGGGTCCAGAGGTCGAAGCGAAAAGGTCCGCCATGACAAATGATTTACAATCCGACTAGGGACATTACATATGGCACTTGAATTACACAGTCACTAAGACTGATTAAATTCTTCTTCTATACCATCCAACAGGCTATCTAGCCTACAATCCTGTTGGGAATACTTTGCGGCTAATTCTACTTGATCATACACTAAACTGACGGGGATCTCTTTCCCATCAGGCCCCACAGGTCCGACCTCGGCCATGTGGTTTGGGTCCGCTTTAGTATAGCGCGTCTTCACCATAGCCCAGGCTTCCCTTGCACCTTGTCGGCAGGCGGATATCTTCCATAATCGGAAGCACCGCCGCGCTCCCTTGAGATTCTTTATAAGCTCCCCTATGCCTCCTGGCAGGGATGCGGATGGCCACAAGGCTTGGGCAATACCCTACATCACCTGCCGAACTTGCTCGTGCAGTGGTGAGAGCTCTGGTAGAAGATCACCCGAAGACCCGGGCATCTCCTCTGCAGGACGACCCGTCAGCATACCTGCAGACATAACTCTGTGTAGCGACCAGACCTCAAACATTCTGATCTCTGTGCTCCGGTGTCATCCCTGGATTAGTAATGCTGACACCACACAGTACTCGGAGGATTTATAGCAGAGTAGCAATCACACACTTCTTACATCGAGTGTCTCAAAAGAGAACTTATTACAATAAATATGGCTTAAGGCCATCTAATAACGATAACAACGGAAGGCTTGGAAGATAAGTGAGTCCATCAACTCCAACGCCATCACTGAGTATAGAACCACGACCTAAAACTCCTTAATCGTCGTCTAAAAAGTCTGCAACATTAACGTTGCAGCCCAAAAACGGGTCAGCACATGGAATATGCTGGCAAGGTAACACATAGAGAGTAATGGAATGCAACAGCTATACTATATGCCTATTTGGCTGGTGGAAAGCTCTATGGTTATAGTTTTTGCGTAAAGCCAATTTTTCCCTACTTCAAAGGAATAAATTTAATTACTATCATGGTGGTTGTTAAACATTGAGAATGGTTGACAGCATTCTCAATCCCAATTAAATAACATCTTAAACCCAACAAAATTAACTTTAGAGTAACATGTTGAGATTCACATGATAATCCAGGTACTAGATACTCAAGATTGTCCATAACCAGGGACACGGCTAACCATGATTAGTTTATTACACTCTGCAGAGGTTTGCGCACTTTTCCCCACAAGACTCGATCGCCTCCGTTTGGTTTCTCGCACTACAGGGTGTTTGAGAAGACGGATGACCGAGACATAGTCTTTCAGAAGCGCTAGCACCTTACGATCGGGTAGACCGTACCACCTACATCCCCTACATCTGCTAGTCTACCACTGTAAGAGTTCGCACAACTTAGTCAACTATGCCAGAGCCCATAATGGCTTGTGGCTGCACACGGAAGTTTCTAGTATGAATAATCTCATGATCCCTTTGAGCCTGGGTGGCGGTCCAAAAGAAAAACAGGCAAGTCCTAGAAACCCCAGGTGCCTCAATCCACCCAGATGTGTGTTTAAGTTGCCACCTTAGATAAACCATTAATTATCAATCTCACATCTGTCATGGATTTCACTCACCCAATCCACGTCTACTAGCATAGCATGGCATAATAAGCAAACGTAGAAGTAACTCCCAAAGGTTTGATAATAAACAGGTAATAGGTACTACCTCATCTACTTCCCATCCCACAGTTTAATTAGATCCTAATCATGCAATGTGTGAGGATAGATCTAATGCAATAAAACTGGGTTGTAGAAAAAGGTATGATCAAAGTGTTACTTGCCTTGCTGATGATCCGCGAAACCTAGAGATTCAACGTAACAGGCGGCGCACTCCGGGTATTCTATCGCAGACAAACAAACAAGCATACAATAAGTACTCATCTAATGCACAGGTAAATCTCAAATAGAAGATCTAACCAGAAAGTTCAACTTAAGAACCCTGGTTTGCAAAAAGAATCAAATCGAACAAAGCAAAAGAAATCAAACGGCGAAAGAAACAACTTCGTTCTAGTAATCTGGATCTAGGGCAAATTTTACAGTAGCAAAAACTTGTTTAAGTTGATTATTCGGAAAGAGGGTTTCGAGACGAAACTCCAGGCGCTTGAATCGCCTGATTCCGATAAACGAGCGAAAAGTTATACTAAAACGAAAATCGGATCAGAAATTGCGATCAGAAAATAACCGCGAAAAATCCGACGAAAAAGAAAAACGACGAACAGATTTTTTTAACGGCACGGAAAACAAGGCGGCGACGAACCTCGGGCGGCGCGCTGCTCCGGCGAGTCGGCGGCGAGGCGGCGGCGGCGGCTGGGGCGGCTGGCTAGGGTTAGGGTTTCGGGGCTGGGCGGCTGGGCTCTCTCTCGAGCCGGGGCGGCGACTTATAAAGCCTCCGCCGACAGTGTCCTGGCCGAGTACGGCCCAAATTCGGTTCCGCGTTTTTTTTAAATAATTCCGCTCGGAAGAAAAATAAAAAGAAATACTAAACGGACTCCAAAAAACACGAAATAATTTTTCCTGGGTTTCTAAAATCAAGCCCAAAAAAGTGAACATTTTTCTGGGCCCAAACTACAACTTTGAAAAACGTGCATTTTTCCTAAAATTCAAATAAAAATACCGAAAAACTCCGAAATAAATCTTATTTGATTTTTTTATTAAATCCTCAATATTTCTATATTTTGGGAAAGTCATTTTATTCCCGCTCTCATATTTTTTGTAATAGAAATAATTGATGATAAAATAAATAAAATCAAATGATCCTGTTTACATAATTTGAGAAAACTCAAATATGTAAATAACGAAATCCCCAACTCTCTCCGTGGGTCCTTGAGTTGCTTAGGATTTTCTAGGATCAAAACCAACAGCAAAATAAAATATGATATGCATGATGATCTAATGTATAACATTCCAAATTGAAAATTTGGGATGTTACAAACCTACCCCCCTTAAGATGAATCTCGCCCTCGAGATTCGGGTTGGCTAGAAAATAGGTGAGGGTGGTTCTTGAGCAAATCTTCCTCTCGCTCCCAGGTGGCTTCATCCTCCGTGTGGTGGCTCCACTGAACTTTGCAAAACTTGATAACCTTGCTGCGAGTAACTCGGCTGGCAAACTCAAGAATCTTGACTGGTTTTTCCTCATAGGTCAAATTGTTATCCAACTGAATTGCTTCTAATGGCACTGTGTCTCTCAAAGGTATGTCAGCTATCTCCGCGTGACACTTCTTCAACAGAGAAACGTGGAACACATCATGAACTCCTGTCAATCCTTCTGGCAAATCCAACTTGTAGGCCACTTCTCCCATACGCTCCAAAACTCGATATGGCCCTATAAATCGTGGTGCTAACTTCCCCTTAACTCCAAAGCGCTTAATCCCTCGAAGTGGGGATACTCGAAGATAAGCTCTATCTCCGACTTCGTAAACTGTCTCCTTGCGTTTAGAATCTGCATAGCTCTTCTGTCTGGACTGGGCTACCTTGAGCCTATCGCGAATCAACTTCACCTTCTGTTCAGACTCCTTAATAAAATCTGGTCCAAACAACTGGCGGTCTCCAACTTCGTCCCATGACAACGGTGTCCTGCACCTCCTTCCGTACAAAGCTTCGAAAGGGGCCATCTTCAAACTGGTCTGATAGCTATTATTTTAAGAGAACTCTGCATATGGCAAATTATCGTCCCAACTAGATCCATAATCTAACGCACAAGCTCTCAGCATATCCTCCAAAATCTGATTGACTCTCTCGGTCTGTCCATCTGTCTACGGATGAAAAGCTGTACTAAATTCTAGCCTAGTACCTAAAGTCTCATGCAACTGCTACCAGAACTTTGAGGTAAACTGGGTTCCTCTATCTGATACGATGCTCCTCGGAACTCCATGCAGACATACGATCCTGGTCATGTATATCTTCGCCAACTTAGCACTGGTGTAAGTGGTCTTTACGGGGATGAAATGAGCTACCTTCGTCAATCGATCAACTACAACCCAAATCGAGTCATAGCCTGAACGAGTCCTTGGTAATCCCGTGATAAAATCCATGCCTAGCTTATCCCACTTCCATTCGGGTATCGGCAATGGCTGCAAAAATCCTGCTGGCTTCTGATGCTCTGCCTTTACTCTCTGACATACGTCACAAACTGCTACATACTCCGCAATATCCTTCTTTATTCCGGTCCACCAGAAAATATCCTTCAAATCCAAATACATCTTGGTATTTCCTGGGTGAATCGAATACGGTGAATCATGTGCCTCTTGCAGAATCAACTTTCTAATCTCCGGGTCATTGGGTACATAAACACGGTCTTCAAACCATAGGGTGTCGTGCTCATCCTCACGAAATCCCTTAGCTTTTCCTTGGATCATTTTCTCTTTTATAGAAGCAATCTCCTTGTCAGTTTTCCGAGCCTCTCTGATTCTATCCATCAAAGTTGACTGAATTTCCAACGCTGCTACATAGCCTCTCGGAACTATTTCCAAACATAGTTCAGGAAGATTTTCTGCTAACTCCTTGGGTATTTCTCCCGTCATTAACGTATTGACATGGCTCTTGCGGCTTAATGCATCAGCTACTACATTAGCCTTCCCGGGATGATAATGCAATTTCATATCATAATCTTTGATAAGCTCCAACCATCTCCTTTGTCTGAGGTTCAACTCCTTCTGCGTGAAAATGTACTTCAAACTCTTGTAATCCGTGTACACCTCACAATGATTTCCAATGAGGAAATGTCTCCATGTCTTCAATGCATGCACTACGGCTGCTAACTCCAAATCATGCGTGGCATAATTCAATTCATGGGGCTTCAGTTGTCTTGAGGCATACGAAACAACTCTCCCTTCCTGCATAAGCACTGCTCCAAGTCCTCGACGTGAAGCGTCGCAATACACCTCATAATCCTTGGTCTGATCTGGCAAAATCAACACTGGTGAGGTAACCAAGCGTTTCTTCAACTCCTGGAAACTAGCCTCACACTCCTCAGTCCATTTGAACTTAGTATCCTTCTTCAACAACTCCGTCATAGGCTTTGCAATCTTTGAGAAATTCTCAATAAATCTACGGTAGTATCCTGCGAGTCCCAGAAAACTCCGAATCTCTCCAACTGTTGTTGGTGCTTCCCACTTGGTCACGGTTTCAACTTTAGCGGGATCTACTGCTATACCTTCTCCGGATATAACATGTCCGAGGAATCCTACTTCCTTCAACCAAAACTCACATTTGCTGAACTTGGCATATAATTGACGTTCTCTGAGCTTTCCAAGTACCAAACACAAATGCTCATTATGCTCCTCTTCATTCTTCGAATAAACCAGGATATCATCAATGAACACTACGACGAACTTATCCAAAAACTCCATAAACACTTTGTTCATCATGTTCATAAAATAGGCAGGTGCGTTAGTCAGTCCAAATGACATAACGGTATACTCATATAGTCCATATCTTGTGGTGAATGCTGTCTTAGGTATGTCCTGCTCTCGAATCTTCAACTGGTGGTATCCTGATCGCAAATCGATCTTGGAAAACACTTTAGCTCCTTGCAACCGATCAAACAGATCATTGATCATTGGTAGCGGGTACTTGTTCTTGATTGTTACTTCATTCAATCCTCGACAATCAACAACCATTCTTAACGATCCATCCTTCTTCTCCACTAGAAGTACTGGCGATCCCCAAGGCGAAGAACTTGGGCGAATATATCCCTTATCCAGTAACTCCTTAATCTGCTTCTTAATTTCCACCAAATCCTTTGCTGGCATCCTATATGGTCTCTTTGATATTGGCCCAGTGCCTAGCAATAGCTCAATCAAAAACTCAATGTCTCTATCCGGTGGCATGCCTGGCAACTCTTCGGGAAATACATCAGGAAAATCCTTTACCACTGGTACTTCCTCCTGCACAACTCCTGTTAGGCAATTTACTTGTGTCCTCTTTGGTACATGCCGGGATACATACTTGATCCTTCTCCCTTCTGGTGTGGTAAGCAAAATTGACTTACTAGCACACTCAATATTCCCTTCATACTTTGATAACCAATCCATGCCTAATATCACATCCAATCCTTGAGATTCCAATACTATTAGGTCTGAGGGAAAAACATAGTTACCAATCCTTAATGGTAACCGATCACACCATAGGCTAGCCACATACTCTGCTCCTGGCGAGGTTACTAACATGGGTGACCTAAGGGCTTGGGTTGGTAGGTTATACTTATCCACAAATCCCCTTGAGATGTATGAATGCGATGCACCAGTATCAAAAAGAACGAGTGCAGTAAATGACTTAACCAAAAACTTACCTATTACTGCATCGGGCTGAGCTTCAACCTCCTCCACGCTAACGTGGTTCACCTGTCCCCTGTTGAAAGGGTTCAGCTTCTTCCCAGAACTTCCATTGCCGTTTTGGCCTTCAAGAAATTCATTTGCATAATGTCCTGGCTTCGAACACTTATAGCAAGTGACGTGGCTCAAGTCCTTTTTGGCTGGGGTTGATGGGGTGTTGCGGTTCTGTCCATTGCTTCCTCCATTCTCATTACCATTCTTGGTGCCATTGTGATTGTGCGAGCTACCTACTCCATGGGTATGCTGAAAATGTCCTCCCGGTCTAGGGGTAAAACATGGCTTCTGCTGAGCTCCTGAATTATACTTTCCTTGTCCATACTTTCTCTTGCGGTTCTCAATTTGCTGTTGCTTCCCTTCAATCATAAGAGCACGATCTACCAACTCCTGGTAGTTGTTGAAGGTGGCTACCATCAACTGCATACTCAACTCATCATTCAGTCCTTACAGGAATTTCTCCTGCTTAGCTGCATCCGTAGCAACGTCATTTGGGGCATAACGTGCTAGCTTACTGAACTCCTCCAAATACTTTCCAACTGTCCGTCCTCCTTGGCGCAAGTTACGAAACTCACGCTTCTTCATGGCCATTGCTCCTGCTGAAACATGGGCAGTACGAAAAGCCTGCTGAAACTGGTCCCATGTGACAGTGTCGACTGGGAAGGTGGCTGTGCAATTCTCCCACCAGGATGCTGCGGGTCCATCTAACTGATGTGCGGCAAACTTAACCTTCTCCACATCGGTGCATCCTGCTGTGGTCAACTCCCTAGCTATCTTGCGGAGCCAATCATCTGCTACTATCGGCTCGGTGCTACTGGAAAACACCGGCGGATTTAGCCTAAGAAAACGGGCTAAGTGGTCAACAGGTGGTGGTGGTGGTGGGGTGTTGTTGTTGTTCCCCTGATTCTGATTCTGAACTAGCAACTGCATCAAGGTGTTCTACTGCTGGATCAACTGGGTGAGCTCCGGCGGAAAGGCAAATCCGGGGTCACGTCTCGGAGGCATCTGAGGGTTTTAGAAAAGACGAGATATAAGAATAGAGGGGGTCTAAAGGGAAAACACTACCCATATGCACATGAGGCAAAAGCACACAATTCACTTCAATCAATCAAACAAAGGCATACAATCGATCTAACTATTGCAAAGTGCTCGGACTACTATATTTACATGGTGGACTACTACTACTGATGAGGTGGTCTACTAGAAATATTCTACGGTTGTAGAGTCCATGATATCTGCTCCTGCTTCATCAACATAGTCATCATCGCTACTATCTTGTTCCGAGTCGGTGCCGTCAATGATGATGTAGTCTTCCGGGCTAATCTCCTTAGGTTCTTCGTCTTCATCTACGGGCATAGGGCCTCCCATAAATATTCCAATCTTCTTGATCAGATCGTCATTCTTCTCCACCAATACTTCAATTTCTTCTTCATAATATTCACGTGTAGCCTTGAGTTCTTCCTCCAGTTCCTTGATTCTAGTCTTAGCCTTCTTCAGATCTATCATGTCGGCGCACATCTGATTCTCCTGTCGTCGAATGTGCTGGTTTAACTCTTGGATAAAAGCTGCTATTGATCTATCTTTCCTGGTGCTAATCATCTCCCAGTGTTCATCTCGGCGCCCACAAATCTGGTAGATAGTATCCTTGAGATCCTTGCGGTAGACTTCGCCAATGCGTCCCATGGCGATGTGAGCTGCCATACTCTTTCCTAGACTCCAAGTTGGTGCATCAAAAGAAAACTCTATGGGCTCAGTGACTGGCATGAACGTCCTTCCTGGAACTTGAACTTGAATCATCCAGCGCTCTTCTTCAGGTAAATTGGCGTTGTAGATTCCCGTGAAGCTTGGTACTCCTATGTTCAGGTATCTAGTGACTTCCTTCAAGTGGCGTCCAAAGGGTGTATCTTCATCTGGTTGTGTGAACTTCTTCCTTGCATCCGCCATCCTAAAGAGTAGAAAAGATGAGAAGTCAGAAGAGAAGAGAGTGAGTAGTGATCTAGGTATTTAGCTTAGTGGTCGTGTCCTACAGTCAGCGTGTGCTCTGATACCATCTCTGTAGCGACCAGACCTCAAACAGTCTGATCTCTGTGCTCCGGTGTCATCCCTGGATCAGTAATGCTGACACCACACAGTACTCGGAGGATTTATAGCAGAGTAGCAATCACACACTTCTTACATCGAGTGTCTCAAAAGAGAACTTATTACAATAAATATGGCTTAAGGCCATCTAATAACGATAACAGCGGAAGGCTTGGAAGATAAGTGAGTCCATCAACTCCAACGGCATCACTGAGTATAGAACCACGACCTAAAACTCCTTAATCGTCGTCTGAAAAGTCTGCAACATTAACGTTCCAGCCCGAAAATGGGTCAGCACATGGAATATGCTGGCAAGGTAACACATAGAGAGTAATGGAATGCAACAGCTATACTATATGCATATTTGGCTGGTGGAAAGCTCTATGGTTATAGTTTTTGCGTAAAGCCAATTTTTCCCTACTTCAAAGGAATAAATTTAATTACTATCATGGTGGTTGTTAAACATTGAGAATGGTTGACAGCATTCTCAATCCCAATTAAATAACATCTTAAACCCAACAAAATTAACTTTAGAGTAACATGCTGAGATTCACATGATAATCCAGGTACTAGATACTCAAGATTGTCCATAACCGGGGACACGGCTAACCATGATTAGTTTATTACACTCTGCAGAGGTTTGCGCACTTTTCCCCACAAGACTCGATCGCCTCCGTTTGGTTTCTCGCACTACAGGGTGTTTGAGAAGACGGATGACCGAGACATAGTCTTTCAGAAGCGCTAGCACCTTACGATCGGGTAGACCGTACCACCTACATCCCCTACATCTGCTAGTCTACCACTGTAAGAGTTCGCACAACTTAGTCAACTATGCCAGAGCCCATAATGGCTTGTGGCTGCACACGGAAGCTTCTAGTATGAATAATCTCATGATCCCTTTGAGCCTGGGTGGCGGTCCAAAAGAAAAACAGGCAAGTCCTAGAAACCCCAGGTGCCTCAATCCACCCAGATGTGTGTTTAAGTTGCCACCTTAGATAAACCATTAATTATCAATCTCACATCTGTCATGGATTTCACTCACCCAATCCACGTCTACTAGCATAGCATGGCATAATAAGCAAACGTAGAAGTAACTCCCAAAGGTTTGATAATAAACAGGTAATAGGTACTACCTCATCTACTTCCCATCCCATAGTTTAATTAGATCCTAATCATGCAATGTGTGAGGATAGATCTAATGCAATAAAACTGGGTTGTAGAAAAAGGTATGATCAAAGTGTTACTTGCCTTGCTGATGATCCGCGAAACCTAGAGATTCAACGTAACAGGCGGCGCACTCCGGGTATTCTATCGCAGACAAACAAACAAGCATACAATAAGTACTCATCTAATGCACAGGTAAATCTCAAATAGAAGATCTAACCAGAAAGTTCAACTTAAGAACCCTGGTTTGCAAAAAGAATCAAATCGAACAAAGCAAAAGAAATCAAACGGCGAAAGAAACAACTTCGTTCTAGTAATCTGGATCTAGGGCAAATTTTACAGTAGCAAAAACTTGTTTAAGTTGATTATTCGGAAAGAGGGTTTCGAGACGAAACTCCAGGCGCTTGAATCGCCTGATTCCGATAAACGAGCGAAAAGTTATACTAAAACGAAAATCGGATCAGAAATCGCGATCAGAAAATAACCGCGAAAAATCCGACGAAAAAGAAAAACGACGAACAGAATTTTTTTTATTTTTTTTAAACGGCACGGAAAACAAGGCGGCGGCGAACCTCGGGCGGCGCGCTGCTCCGGCGAGTCGGCGGCGAGGCGGCGGCGGCGGTGGCTGGGGCGGCTGGCTAGGGTTAGGGTTTCGGGGCTGGGCGGCTGGGCTGCTGGGCTCTCTCTCGGGCCGGGGCGGCGGCTTATAAAGCCTCGGCCGGCAGTGTCCTGGCCGAGTACGGCCCAAAGTCGGTTCCGCGTTTTTTTGAAAATAATTCCGCTTGGAAGAAAAATAAAAAGAAATACTAAACGGACTCCAAAAATCACGAAATAAATTTTGTTGGGTTTCTAAAATCAAGCCCGAAAAAGTGAACATTTTTCTGGGCCCAAACTACAACTTTGAAAAACGTGCATTTTTCCTAAAATTCAAATAAAAATACCGAAAAACTCCGAAATAAATCTTATTTGATTTTTTTATTAAATCCTCAATATTTCTATATTTTTGGAAAGTCATTTTATTCCCGCTCTCATATTTTTTGTAATAGAAATAATTGATGATAACATAAATAAAATCAAATGATCCTGTTTACATAATTTGAGAAAACTCAAATATGTAAATAACGAAATCCCCAACTCTCTCCGTGGGTCCTTGAGTTGCTTAGGATTTTCTAGGATCAAAACCAAAAGCAAAATAAAATATGATATGCATGATGATCTAATGTATAACATTCCAAATTGAAAATTTGGGATGTTACACTCTGTTAGCCGGCTTCTTCGCCGAACTCCTTTAAAAGTTCGTTCAAACACTTACTAAAAATGCCGCGCCGAAGCCGTTTATTCTCCTTCACGGAGTCCGCAAGCTGGGCTCGGACATCTTTCAGTTCCACGCCCAGTCGGATATTGACGTCTTGGAGATTATTTTTCTCCTGCCTGACTCGTGTAAGCACGCGCTCGCCAGCATTTAGTTGTCGATCAGCACGTGCCGCATTCACCGCCCTGGCCTCCGGATTCACTCCGGGGTCATCTGCAACATCTATTGTTAGATTTGCATGCATGCCGTATACTACCTGGTACCTGTATTCTTTGAAATGAAAACAAGTGTTACCAGAGGGGCCCTTCTCGGACTCCTTGAATGCGGCAATAGCGGCCCCTAGCTGGGCCTTGCACTCTTCCAGCTCTTGAGACGGGAGGGAATTCTTCTCTGTAAGAACCTGCACAAATAATGATCCTTAAATCAGTTGCGTCAACTATTTCAAGTCTCAGGGGCTACTGATATACATAGTCATCAGATTTTCCTACCCGTATATCCTTTACATACTGGTCCGTGGCTCTGGCTTGACCATTTTGAGCAGCATGGATGTACGCATCTCCTGAGTTGAAGGCGTCGAACGCCTCTTGGGAGAAACAAGCATCACGGAGTATGGCCCGACGACGCCTGTGATTCATGGCGCTCTCCACTTAGGAATTTGTAGCGGATAATCTGTCCGCATCCTCTGTAGTAGGAACATCCGGCGCCTACCCCGCGTTAGCTTCCGCCTCCATGTCCGGCCCTAGAGCCCGACTGGTCAAGGCGTGATCAGCAGCCTCTCCGGATATAGTCCGGTGAGCGTTTTTTCTATTAAGAAACATGGACGTCATTATATTTTGAGAAAGACGACAACCACGGAGCAAGGTTTTGCATCATACCTCTGCCCCGACGTCTCCGTCCTGACCGCCTTCCTTTTTGGCCTACCCGGCCTCGGTGCCCCTTGTTGGCGAGTTGCTGTGGGTTTGGCACGGCGTCCCGAAGGCCTTCCCTGTAAAACACCGTGTGTGTACAGTAGGTGAAGTGCATAAAGGGGGTCCTTTTTTGGGAGTTGGGACTTTGGTTTTTTTCTTACGTGCGATGCAGAGAGTAGTCCAGGATAGTCGGCCGTTATGGCCACCATGGCGTCGTCGCAGCTCAATTGATAGAATTGCCTTTCTATCAGCTCCACGAATATGTCCGGATCCTCTTCGAGTCCGGGATTGAGGGCCCGGCCAGGGTCCTCTGGCTGTGGAGGTGGGCTGTTGACATCCCTTACAGCTTTTCGCAGTTCCTGTTGTGAAATGGCAAGGTAAGTATCCACGACAAAGAATGCGGGAAGGTTGGGAGTAAAGAGTGACAACTCACCCAGCTTGGAGGGTTGTACATGGAGAATCCATCCCATGGCTTAATACGGATGAATTCCTCTTCCTCTCCCTTGAACAACTTGGACATAATTCTTGCTAAAGCAGCAGCGGAGTCCGGTCCCTTACGCCCGCAGCGGGTGGCATCATCTTCTCTGTTAAAACACCACAAGGGGTGCCCTCGATATTGAAGCGGCTGCACCCCCCGCATTATGCATATTGACATAACCTCGATTATTGTCAATCCTGATTGAGCCAGCGCTTTAATCCGGTCCATCAGGTAAAGGGCTTCTATGTTGTCTTCCTCCTGGGGGCTCCGTGGACGCCAACTTCGGCGTTTCTTCAGAGGAGCATTGTTGAACTTGGGAAGACCCCTCCGAACAGGGTCGGGAAGAGGGACGTACTCCATGTAAAACCACTCCGAAGGCCAGTCTTCGGACGTCTTCTTAGGGGTACCGGACATTGTATCCGGTCTCGGCGATGCGCCATACTTCGGCTCCACCCACTTGATAAAATGACCCCTCCTGTGTATGGGGCACAAGGCAGAAAAGCCTCTTCCACAGCTCGAAATGAGCCTCGCAGCCCAGAAACAGCTCACAAAGGCACCGGCGATGTGTAATATGGAAGCAGGGGTGAAATTATGCAACTGGAGGCCGTAAGACTCCAGGAGTCCGCGGAGGAACGGAGGGATTGGAAATCCAAGTCCCCTTAGTAAGTAAGGGACAAGGCATACCCGCTCCCCCTTGGAGGGATTGGGGAAGCTCTCCGCTTGCTCCCTGCCATTATAGGTGGCGAGCCCGGCTCGGACGGGGACCATATACGCTGGAGGGAGAGATCCCAGGGTCTGCAACTCTACTAATCGGTTTTGCGGGACGGAACTCTTCTCCCAATCACCGGGCTTAGGGCTCCGGGAGCGAAAGGAGGAGTTGCGATGGCCGGCCATGATGGAATGGATTTTTTCGAGCGCGCTCCGATGGACTCTCGCCGTGGGAGGATGGTGTGGATTGGATCCAAGAATCCACATCCCTTTAATAGATGATTTATTTACCTGGCTAGGGGGGCGAATGTAAAAACTCCCTGGCTCCTCGCATTCGCTAGACACGTGGAAGATAGCCCTTATTGGGTGCAGAAGCTAAGAAGTCCAACATTTATGGGAGTCGGACACTACTTAGTGTTGGAAATATGCCCTAGAGGCAATAATAAATAAGTTATTATTATATTTCCTTGTTCATGATAATCGTTTATTATCCATGCTATAATTGTATTGATAGGAAACTCAGATACATGTGTGGATACATAGACAACACCATGTCCCTAGTAAGCCTCTAGTTGACTAGCTCGTTGATCAATAGATGGTTACGGTTTCCTGACCATGGACATTGGATGTCATTGATAACGGGATCACATCATTAGGAGAATGATGTGATGGACAAGACCCAATCCTAAGCATAGCACAAGATCATGTAGTTCGTATGCTAAAGCTTTTCTAATGTCAAGTATCATTTCCTTAGACCATGAGATTGTGCAGCTCCCAGATACCGTAGGAGTGCTTTGGGTGTACCAAACGTCACAACGTAACTGGGTGACTATAAAGGTACACTACGGGTATCTCCGAAAGTGTCTGTTGGGTTGGCACGAATCGAGACTGGGATTTGTCACTCCGTGTGACGGAGAGGTATCTCTGGGCCCACTCGGTAGGACATCATCATAATGTGCACAATGTGATCAAGGAGTTGATCACGGGATGATGTGTTACGGAACGAGTAAAGAGACTTGCCGGTAACGAGATTGAACAAGGTATCGGGATACCGACGATCGAATCTCGGGCAAGTATCGTACCGCTAGACAAAGGGAATTGAATACGGGATTGATTAAGTCCTTGACATCGTGGTTCATTCGATGAGATCATCATGGAACATGTGGGAGCCAACATGGGTATCCAGATCCCGCTGTTGGTTATTGACTGGAGAACGTCTCGGTCATGTCTGCATGTCTCCCGAACCCGTGGGGTCTACACACTTAAGGTTCGATGACGCTAGGGTTGTAAAGGAAGTTTGTATGTGGTTACCTAATGTTGTTCGGAGTCCCGGATGAGATCCCGGACGTCACGAGGAGTTCCGGAATGGTCCAGAGGTAAAGATTTATATATGGGAAGTCATGTTTTGGTCACCAGAAGAGTTTCGGGGTTTATCGGTAACGTACCGGGACCACCGGGAGGGTCCCGGGGGGTCCACCAAGTGGGGCCACCAACCCCGGAGGCTTGCATGGGCCAAGAGTGGTGAGGGACCAGCCCCTTAGTGGGCTGGTGTGCCTCCCACAAGGGCCCATGGCGCCTAAGAGGTGGGAAGGGGGCAAACCCTAAAGGGGATGGGCCTTAGGGCCCATCTAGCTGCGCCTCCCTCCCCTCTCCCCTCTTGGCCGCCACCCCTTTGCCATCTAGGGCTGCCGCCCCCCTAGGGGTGGGAACCCTAGAGGGGGCGCACCCTCCTCCCTCTCCCCTATATATATTGAGGCATTGGGCTGCCCATTACACACGTGATTCGATCTCTCGTTGGTGCAGCCCTACATCTCTCTCTCCCTCCTCTTCTGTGGTGCTTGGCGAAGCCCTGCAGGATTGCCACGCTCCTCCATCACCACCACGCCGTTGTGCTGCTGCTGGATGGAGTCTTCCTCAACCTCTCCCTCTCTCCTTGCTGGATCAAGGCGTGGGAGACGTCACCGGACTGCACGTGTGTTGAACGCGGAGGTGCCGTGCGTTCGGCACTTGGTCATCTTTGATTTGAATCACGACGAGTACGACTCCATCAACCCCGTTCACTTGAACGCTTCCGCTTAGCGATCTACAAGGGTATGTAGATGCACTCTTCTTCCCTCGTTGCTAGTCTCTCCATAGATAGATCTTGGTGACACGTAGGAAAATTTTGAATTTCTGCTATGTTCCCCAACAGTGGCATCATGAGCTAGGTCTATTGCGTAGATTCTATGCACGAGTAGAACACAAAGTAGTTGTGGGCGTTGATTTTGTTCAATATGCTTGCCGTTACTAGTCTTATCTTGATTCGGCGGCATCGTGGGATGAAGCGGCCCGGACCGACCTTACACGTACTCTTACGTGAGACAGGTTCCACCGACTGACATGCACTAGTTGCATAAGGTGGCTAGCGGGTGTCTGTCTCTCCTACTTTAGTCGGATCGGATTCGATGAAAAGGGTCCTTATGAAGGGTAAATAGCAATTGGCATATCACGTTGTGGTCTTCGCGTAGGTAAGAAACGTTCTTGCTAGAAACCCATAGCAGCCACGTAAAACATGCAAACAACAATTAGAGGACGTCTAACTTGTTTTTGCAGGGTATGCTATGTGATGTGATATGGCCAAAAGGATGTGATGAATGATATATGTGATGTATGAGATTGATCATGTTCTTGTAATAGGAATCACGACTTGCATGTCGATGAGTATGACAACCGGCAGGAGCCATAGGAGTTGTCTTAATTTATTCATGACCTGCGTGTCAACATAAACGTCATGTAATTACTTTACTTTATTGCTAACCGTTAGCTGTAGTAGTAGAAGTAATAGATGACGTGACAACTTCAAGAAGACACGATGATGGAGATCATGATGATGGAGATCATGGTGTCATGCCGGTGACAAGATGATCATGGAGCCCCAAGATGGAGATCAAAGGAGCTATATGATATTGGCCATATCATGTCACTATTTGATTGCATGTGATGTTTATCATGTTTATACATCTTATTTGCTTAGAACGACGGTAGTAAATAAGATGATCCCTCATTAAAATTTCAAGAAGTGTTCTCCCCTAACTGTGCACCGTTGCTACAGTTCGTCGTTTCGAAGCACGCCGTGATGATCGGGTGTGATAGATCCTTACGTTCACATACAATGGGTGTAAGACAGTTTTACACATGCAAAACACTTAGGGTTAACTTGACGAGCCTAGCATGTGTATAGACATGGCCTCGGAACACAGAAGACCGAAAGGTCGAGCATGAGTCGTATAGAAGATACGATCAACATGAAGATGTTCACCGACGTTGACTAGTCCGTCTCACGTGATGATCGGACACGGCCTAGTTGACTCGGATCATGTAATCACTTAGATGACTAGAGGGATGTCTATCTGAGTGGGAGTTCATAAGATGAACTTAATTATCCTGAACATAGTCAAAAGGATTTTGCAAATTATGTCGTAGCTCATGCTATAGTTCTACTGTTTAGATACGTTCCTAGAGAAAAATTTAGTTGAAAGTTGATAGTAGCAATTATGCGGACTAGGTCCGTAAACTGAGGATTGTCCTCATTGCTTCATAGAAGGCTTATGTCCTTAATGCACCGCTCAGTGTGCTGAACCTCGAACGTTGTCTGTGGATGTTGAGAACATTTGACATACACATTTTGATAACTACGTCATAGTTCGGTTAAACGGTTTAGAGTTGAGGCACCGAAGACGGTTTTTGAAACGTCGCAAAACATATGAGATGTTTTGAGGGCTGAAATTGGGATTTCAGGCTTGTGCCCATGTCAAGAGGTATAAGACCACCGACGATTTTCTTAACCTGCAAACTAAGGGAGAAAAGCTCAATTGTTGAGCTCGTGCTCAGATTGTCTGAGTACAACAATCATTTGAATCGAGTGGGAGTTGATCTTCCAGATGATATAGTGATGTTTCTCCGAAGTCATTACCACCAAGCTGCTAGAGCTTCGTGATGAACTATAATATATCAGGGACATATATGATGATCCTTGAGATATTCGCGATGTTTGACACCACGAAAGTAGAAATCAAGAAGGAGCATCAATTGTTGATGGTTAGTGAAACCACTAGTTTCAAGAAGGGCAAGGCCAAGAAGGGATACTTCATGACACGGCAATTCAGCTGCTGCTCTAGTGAAGAAACCCAAGGTTGAACCCAAACCCGAGACTAAGTGCTTCTGTAATAAGGGGAACAACCACTGGAGCAGAATTACCCTAGATACTTGGTAGATTAGAAGGCTGGCAAGGTCGATAGAAGTATATTGGATATACATTGTGTTGATGTGTACTTTACTAGTACTCCTAGTAGCACCAGGGTATTAGATACCGGTTCGGTTGCTAAGTGTTAGTAACTCGAAATAAAAGCTACGAAATAAACGGAGACTAGCTAAAGGTGAGCTGATGATATGTGTGGGAAGTGTTTCCAATGTTGATATAATCAAATATCGTACGCTCCTTCTACCATCGAGATTGGTGTTTGTGTTGAGCATAGACATGATTGGATTATGTCTATCGCAATACGGTTATTCATTTAAGGAGAATAATGGTTACTCTATTTATTTGAATAATACCTTCAAATGGTCTTACACCTGAAATGAATGGTTTATTGAATCTCGATCGTAGTGATACACATGTTCATGCCAAAAGATAGTAATGATAGTACCACCTACTTGTGGCACTGCCACTTAAGTCAAATCGGTATAAAACGCATGAAGAAGCTCCATGTTGATGGATCTTTGGACTCACTCATTTTTGAAAAATTTGAGACATGCGAACCATGTCTATTGCTGTGTATGCATGAAGAAACTCCATGCAAATGGACCGTTTGGACTCACTTGATTTTGAATCACTTGAGACATGCAAATCATACCACATGGGCAAGATTACTGCAAGCCTCGGTTTCAGTAAAGTGGAACAAGAAAGCAACTTGTTGGAAGTAATACATTTTGATGTGTGCAATCCAATGAGTGCTGAGGCATGTAGTGGATATCGTTATGTTCTTACTTCACAGATGATTTGAGTAGATGTTGAGTATGTTTACTTGATGAATCACGAGTCTGAATTATTGAAAGGTTCAAGTAATTTCAGGGTGAAGTTGAAAGATCGTCGTGACAAGAGGATAAAATATCTATGATATGATCATAGAGATGAATATCTGAATTGTGAGTTTGGCACAGAATTAAGACATTGTGGAAATTGTTTCACAACTAATACAGCCTAGAACACCATGATGTGATGGTGTGTCCGAACATCATAACTGCACCCTATTGGATATGATGCATACCATGATGTCTCTTATCGAATTACCACGATAGTTTATGGGTTAGGCATTGGAGACAACCACATTCACTTTAAATAGGGCACCACGTAATTCTGATGAGATGACACCGTATGAACTATGGTTTAGAGAAACCTAAGCTGTCATTTCTTAAAAGTTTGGGGCTGCGACGCTTATGTGAAAAAGTTTCAGGCTGATAAGCTCGAACCCAAAGCGGATAAATGCATCTTCATAGGACACCCAAAACAGTCGGGTATACCTCATGTCTCAGATCCGAAAGCAATAAGGGATTGTTTCTAGAATCGGGTCCTTTCTCGAGGAAAAGTTTCTCTCGAAAGAATTGAGTGGGAGGATGGTGGAGACTTGATGAGGTTATTGAACCGTCACTTCAACTAGTGTATAGCAGGGCACAAAGAGTTGTTCCTGTGGCACCTACACCAATTGAAGTGGAAGCTTATGATATTAATCATGAGACTTCGGATCAAGTCACTCCCAAACCTCGTAGGATGACAAGGATGCATACTACTTCAGAGTGGTAGGTAATCCTGTCTTGGAAGTCATGTTGCTAGACAACAATGAACCTACAAGCTGTGGAGAAGCGATGGTGGGCCCGGATTCCGATATATGGCTCGAGGCCATATAATCCGAGAGAAGGATCCATGTATGAAAACAAAGTGTAGACTTTGGAAGAACTACTTGATGGTCGTAAGGCTGTTAGGTACATATGGATTTTAAAAGGAAGACAGACAATGATGGTAAATGTCACCATTAAGAAAGCTCGACTTGTCGTTAAGATGTTTTCTGACAAGTTCAAGGAGTTGACTACGGTGAGATTTTCTCACTCGTAGGGATGCTAAGAGTCTCTTGGAATTATATTAGCGATTACTGCATTATTTATGAAATCTTGCAGATAGGATGTCAAGACATTGTTTCCTTGACGATTTTCTTGAGGAAAGGTTGTATGTGATACAACCGAAAGGTTTTGTCAATCCTGAAAAGATGCTAATAAGGATGCAAAGCTCCAGCAATCCTTCTGAGGACTGGAGTAAGCATCTCGGAGTTGGAATGTATGCTTTGATGAGATGATCAAAGATTTTGGGTGTATACAAAGTTTATGAGAAACTGGTATTTCCAAAGAAGTGAGTGGGAGCACTATAGAATTTCTGATGAGTATATGTTATGGATCAGAAATGACGTAGAATTTCTGGAAAGCATATAGGGTTATTTGGAAAGTGTTTTCAATGGAAAACCTGGATTAAGCTACTTGAGCATTGAGCATCAAGATCTATAAGGATAGATCAAAACGCTTAATGGTACTTTCAAATGAGCACATACCTTGACATGATCTTGAAGTTGTTCAAGATGGATCAGTCAAGGAAGGAGTTCTTGCCTGAGTTGTAAGGTATGAAGTTAAGACTTAAAGCTCGACCATGGCAGAATAGAGAGAAAGGACGAAGGTCGTCCCCTATGCTTAAGACGTAGGCTCTACAGTATGCTATGCTATGTACCACACCTGAAGTGTGCCTCGCCATGAGTCGGTCAAGGGGTACAAGAGTGATCCAAGAATGGATCACAGGACAGCTGTCAAAGTTATCCTTAGTGACTAGTGGACTAAGGAATTTTCTCGATTATGGAGGTGGTAAAAGAGTTCGTCGTAAAGGGTTACGTCGATGCAAGCTTAACACCTATCCGGATAGCTCCGATAGAGATACCGGATACGTATAATGGAGCAACAATTTAGAATAGCTCCAAGTAAAACAGTTATTTGGAATAGCTCCAAATAGAACGTGGTAGCTACATCTAGGAGATGACATAGAGATTTGTAAAGCACACACGGATCTGAAAGGTTCAGACCCGTTGACTATAACCTCTCTCACAAGCATAACATGATCAAACCCAGAACTCATCGAGTGTTAATCACATGGTAAATGTGAACTAGATTATTGAATCTAGTAAACTCTTTGGGTGTTAGTCACATGGGGATGTGACCTGTGAGTGTTAATCACATGGTGATGTGAACTGGATTATTGACTCTAGTGCAAGTGGGAGACTGTTGGAAATATGCCCTAGAGGCAATAATAAATAAGTTATTATTATATTTCCTTGTTCATGATAATCGTTTATTATCCATGCTATAATTGTATTGATAGGAAACTCAGATACATGTGTGGATACATAGACAACACCATGTCCCTAGTAAGCCTCTAGTTGACTAGCTCGTTGATCAATAGATGGTTACGGTTTCCTGACCATGGACATTGGATGTCATTGATAACGGGATCACATCATTAGGAGAATGATGTGATGGACAAGACCCAATCCTAAGCATAGCACAAGATCATGTAGTTCATATGCTAAAGCTTTTCTAATGTCAAGTATCATTTCCTTAGACCATGAGATTGTGCAGCTCCCGGATACCGTAGGATTGCTTTGGGTGTACCAAACGTCACAACGTAACTGGGTGACTATAAAGGTACACTACGGGTATCTCCGAAAGTGTCTGTTGGGTTGGCACGAATCGAGACTGGGATTTGTCACTCCGTGTGACGGAGAGGTATCTGTGGGCCCACTCAGTAGGACATCATCATAATGTGCACAATGTGATCAAGGAGTTGATCACGGGATGATGTGTTACGGAACGAGTAAAGAGACTTGCCGGTAACGAGATTGAACAAGGTATCGGGATACCGACGATCGAATCTCGGGCAAGTATCGTACCGCTAGACAAAGGGAATTGAATACGGGATTGATTAAGTCCTTGACATCGTGGTTCATTCGATGAGATCATCGTGGAACATGTGGGAGCCAACATGGGTATCCAGATCCCGCTGTTGGTTATTGACCGGAGAACGCCTCGGTCATGTCTGCATGTCTCCCGAACCCGTGGGGTCTACACACTTAAGGTTCGATGACGCTAGGGTTCTAAAGGAAGTTTGTATGTGGTTACCGAATGTTGTTCGGAGTCCCGGATGAGATCCCGGACGTCACGAGGAGTTCCGGAATGGTCCGGAGGTAAAGATTTATATATGGGAAGTCCTGTTTTGGTCACCGGAAGAGTTTCGGGGTTTATCTGTAACGTACCGGGACCACCGGGAGGGTCCCGGGGGGTCCACCAAGTGGGGCCACCAACCCCGGAGGCTTGCATGGGCCAAGAGTGGTGAGGGACCAGCCCCTTAGTGGGCTGGTGTGCCTCCCACAAGGGCCCATGGCGCCTAAGAGGTGGGAAGGGGGCAAACCCTAAAGGGGATGGGCCTTAGGGCCCATCTAGCTGCGCCTCCCTCCCCTCTCCCCTCTTGGCCGCCACCCCTTTGCCATCTAGGGCTGCCGCCCCCCTAGGGGTGGGAACCCTAGAGGGGGCGCACCCTCCTCCCTCTCCCCTATATATATTGAGGCATTGGGCTGCCCATTACACACGTGATTCGATCTCTCGTTGGTGCAGCCCTACATCTCTCTCTCCCTCCTCTTCTGTGGTGCTTGGCGAAGCCCTGCAGGATTGCCACGCTCCTCCATCACCACCACGCCGTTGTGCTGCTGCTGGATGGAGTCTTCCTCAACCTCTCCCTCTCTCCTTGCTGGATCAAGGCGTGGGAGACGTCACCGGACTGCACGTGTGTTGAACGCGGAGGTGCCGTGCGTTCGGCACTTGGTCATCGGTGATTTGAATCACGACGAGTACGACTCCATCAACCCCGTTCACTTGAACGCTTCCGCTTAGCGATCTACAAGGGTATGTAGATGCACTCTCCTTCCCTCGTTGCTAGTCTCTCCATAGATAGATCTTGGTGACACGTAGAAAAATTTTGAATTTCTGCTACGTTCCCCAACACTTAGCAGATATTCAAGATTTGGAGAAGAACCCGCCTTGCAATGCCGAAGACAATACTACGCGTCGGACTCATAGTCATTGAAGCCTGGTTCAGGGGCTACTGAGGGAGTCCTGGATTAGGGGGTCTCCGGACAGCCGGACTATATCCTTTGGCCGGACTGTTGGACCATGAAGATACAAGATTGAAGACTTTGTCCCGTGTCCGGATGGGACTCTCCTTGGTGTGGAAGGCAAGCTAGGCAATACGGATGTGTACATCTCCTCCCTTGTAACCGACCTTGTGTAACCCTAGCCCCCTCCGGTGTCTATATAAACCAGAGGGTTTAGTCCGTAGGACAACATACAATCATACCATAGGCTAGCTTCTAGGGTTTAGCCTCTATGATCTCGTGGTAGATCAACTCTTGTAATACTCATATCATCAAGAACAATCAAGCAGGACGTAGGGTATTACCTCCATCAAGAGGGCCTGTCGGTGTCAAAACCAGCGGATCTCGGGTAGGGGGTCCCGAACTGTGCGTCTAGGCTGGATGGTAACAGGAGGCAGGGGACACGATGTTTTACCCAGGTTCGGGCCCTCTTGATGGAGGTAAAACCCTACGTCATGCTTGATTAATATTGATGATATGGTAGTACAAGAGTAGATCTACCACGAGATCAGAGAGGCTAAACCCTAGAAGCTAGCCTATGGTATGATTGTATGTTGTGATTGTTGTCCTACGGACTAAAACCCTTCGGTTTATATAGACACCGGAGAGGGTTAGGGTTACACAAGGTCGGTTACAAAGGAGGAGATATCCATATCCGTATTGCCTAGCTTGCCTTCCACGCCAAGTAGAGTCCCATCCGGACACGAGACGAAGTCTTCAATCTTGTATCTTCTTAGTCTAACAGTCCGGCCAATAGAGATAGTCCGGCTGTCCGGAGACCCCCTAATCCAGGACTCCCTCTGTAGCCCCTGAACCAGGCTTCAATGACGATGAGTCCGGCGCACAGTATTGTCTTCGGCATTGCAAGGCGGGTTCCTTCTCCGAATACATCACAGAAGAATTTGAATACGAGGATAGTGTCCGACCCTGCAAAATAAGTTCCACATTCCACCGTAGAGAGAATAGTATTTTCGCAGATCTAATTTGCTGGCTTGTTTTGGCAGCATGACGTTATGTCATGGCCCGGTGATTATTCGAACCGTTTCCTTTAACCAACCCCGCACATAACGCGAGGCAGTTTTTTGACACGTCTTGTCAAAGCAGAGATCGTGTCCCCTTATTACGGGATTCTCATCAATACGGGTGTGGGTAACCCAACCGCGCCATCAATTACGGAGCTTGGGGGATAAGCGAGTTTTACCAGGCAAGTGGGAACGCTTAGTTTCGTCCGCCCATATAAAAGGATAAGGATTCACCTTCCTAGCCACGCCTTCTTCCTCCTTTGCTCATCCGTTTTCGCACACTCGAGCTCTAGCGCCCAAGTCCACACTTCCCACCTCAACCTTCTCCAACCATGTCCGGAGCGGGAGGCAGGTGGATGGTCTCCTCCGTCATGGAGGGAGACATCAAGAAGCTGCGCGGAGCCGGATACTTAGCCGCGAACATCGTGCATCGGCTGCCCGCTGTGGGGCAGATCGTCCCTACCCCGAAACCTCACAAGAGGGTAGTTTTCCTTCACCACTTCCTCCACGAACTAGGGTTTCCCCTCCATCCATTCGTCTGTGGTCTCATGTTCTACTATGGGCTGGACTTTCACGATCTGGCCCCGAACTTCATCCTCAACATTTCGGCGTTCATTGTCGTGTGTGAGGCTTTCCTCCGCATCCGACCCCACTTCGGCCTGTGGTTAAAGACCTTCAATATCAAGCCGAAGGTGGTACGAGGCCAACAAGCAGAATGCGGCGGAGCCATGGTGGGCAAGATGCCCAACGTTATATGGCTCGAAGGCTCCTTCATGGAGACAATAAAGGGATGGCAATCGGCGTGGTTCTACATCACCGAGCCGCGCAACACCAAATGGGTGGCAGCCCCCGAGTTTCGATCCGGATTCCCCACACGGCTCACTTCCTGGAAAGAGAAGGGCTTGTCATGGGGTTCATCGGTGGAGCTGGATGGACTCCAGAAATATATCCGGAGTATGGCGAGCAAGAAGCTCAAGCTTGTCAACATAGTCCAAGTTATGCTCATCCGCCGGATCCTCCCATGTCAACAACGGGATTTTACCTTGTGGGAGTTCGACTCGGCCCGGCACCAGACTCTAAGCGAGCTCTTTGCTACGACGCACAAGGACGTCTGGAAGGTGCTATTCAAGGGCGTCGAGGTCCCTCCTTCTCTCGCCGAGGACCGTGGACTAAGCGCAAAGCGCCTAGCACGTTCGGTGAGTTCAATATGTATCGTAGGACATTTATTTTCCCTAGCTTAATTATGTGCGGTGTCTAATCTCCATGCCTTTGACAGGACTGGGTGGAGATGTCGGGGCAGATTAACTGCCCGGCCCCTTTGCCCGAAGATACTGCGGGTGCTCTCCTGACGGAGATGCTGACTCCGGCTCCTTACAAGGTGCTGGAGAAGACCAAGAAGGCCAAGGGAACCCGAAAGAGTTCCCAGCTCTAGGTGTTATCGGACTCATCGTCCGATAACTCTGTGGCACACTCCTCCCCCGAAGACGAGGAGGAAGAAGAAGATGTTCCCCCTCCAGGCGGGGGAGACAAGAAAAGGAAGGCCGCCCCAACCGGGGAGGCCGAAGGGTCCAAGAAGGGGAGGACTCTCCTTCCGGACAGTTCCACCACCGCCGACGAGGGCGAAGATGAGTGGTTGCCCCGGGCCAAGCCCCCGGGGAGATCGTAAGTATTCGGATACCAGAGTAACTCATAGCATTCCTTTGTTGCACTGCTTTCCCTAACGCCGAACATGATTATGTAGGCCGCTGCGAACCCGCATTAATGTATCATCGGACGGCTCCCTGGGCTCATCGGACATGGATAGCGATCCAGTCCCGGCCGCCACCTCCCCTCATCCTGCTGACGACGCCGAGGTGCTATCTCAAGAGGCACCGGGTCGAGGGGAGACAGTCCTGGAGGCGCCTCAAGGCGACCTTCCGGACTCAGGGAGCCGAGGGGACAGGGCCCCTGAGAGCTCCGAGTTCAGCCCTCAGCCGAACACCACGCCGGACCCTCCAGCGGTTCCTGGCTTGGGCAGGCGGCCTCCTTCTAAGAGGGGCAAGACGCCTGTGCCGGTGACCTCTGTCCATCTAGAGGCACCGGACAATCTGCTGGAAGTGCTTCGCAGTGCTTCCATCGACGAGGAGCACCGCACTATCATGAGTGCGGTGATCCAAAAGGTTCAGTCCGCCAAGAGCGGATTGACTGAAGCCTGTGCCAGCCTTCTAACAGACTTTGAGGTAAGTGTTTTAAAATGTAGTAGAAATATTACCGCATAGACAGTAGCCCCTGATGCTTTGTTCGGTGTTCACAAAGAAAAGCCGAGCAGAGGATCAAATAATATCGCAGGAGTCTAATATAAGTATGTCAATATGCATATGCAGGCTTCGCTGTTGGCGTCAGCCGCACTGACTGTGGAGGTCGCCGTACTGAAGCAGGACCTCGAGGGGTCCAGGAAAGAGCTCGGCCTTGCCAAGAGGCAGCTCGAGGAGAACAAGGGTAAGTAATACCCTGTCTATAGATATGTATATATAAAAGAGGACGCGATTGCAAAATGACAGGATCATCGTATGTTTGCTAGGGGCCACGACCGAGGTGGTGACCCTGAAGCAAGTGCTAACCAAGGCCGAAGATAAAGCGGCCAAGGAGCGCACTGAGCGAGAGAAGCACGAGGCTCGGGTTGGCGAGGTGCAGCAAGAGCTCCAGGCTCTCGTGGCGAAGCACGAGGCATTGGAGCTTGACTCAAAGACGTGGGAGTCTGAGCTTGCCGCGGCCCTCGAGAGCGCAAAAAGTGCCAAGGCCGAAGCCCAAAAGGCTCTCCAAGAGATCGACGCGATGAAGAAGATAGCGGCGGGTAAGGCTTTCTATATGCAAAGCAAGCATGTAAAAGTAAATTACCGATTACTTACCCGAATCCGGAGCTCTCCAGGAGCATTCGCAGATTTGCCCCGCAGCGTGTACGATGCCGCGCAGTTTTACCAGGCCGAGGAGGGGAGCTCAACGGAGAAGCTGTTCTGGTCTGAGTATACTGGGACCGAACACCCAATGCCTCTGAGCGACCAGCTAAAGCAGCTGGTCGAGCTGCACAAGGCGGCCGAATAGGCCATGAAGGGCCTTATAGTCCGGCTGTGGCCTGGCGATGTCCTTCCGAACAGCTACTTCGGCCTGGTGAGGCAGCTTGTGGATGCCTGCCCACGGCTGGAGGTCATCAAGCGGTCCGTCTGCATCGAAGGTGCACGCCGGGCTTTCGCCCGTGTGAAGGTGAAGTGGGCCAAGCTAGACGCTATGAAGCTGATCAAGGAAGGGCCGCCGCAGGGCAAGGAGCATCACACCCCCGAAACTTATTATGAGGGTGTCCTGAAGGGTGCTCGTCTTGTAGTGGACGAATGTTCAAAGGATGTAATATTTGAGTAAACTTGCTCGTGTGATCCTGTATGATGAAAACTTGTTTCGTATGCGCTATGCAACGCTTGTGTGAATTTAAAATATTACCTTCTGTTTGGCTGTTTATCCAATCTGAGAGATGGCTAGTCCTTGGCTTCTTCCCCCATGCCACTAGTGCTGGGGTGTTCGGGATTAACCTGAGCACTCTTGTTCCCATGTTTGGGTCCTTCGAGGGAGGTGCTCAGCACAATGAACCAGGCAACCGGACTAATAATGCTTTATCACTCTCACTTAGCCATAGAATTCTATAATTTTAAATTTCGGTGAAGCCCCTGGTATTCGGAAGGCCGAATTCGGGGCGCGATACATGCCTTTAAGCCGGACAGGGCCGGCCCCTCGCCCTAAGCGGCATAAGTCTTTAGGGACTCGAAAACCTCACCGAACCGCGACCAGTCTCCCGCCTTATCATGACAGTCAGTTTTAGCTTTCTCTACTGAGGTGCTCAGCCCGGCAGAACCGGGGCACAATCGCAGTAGTTCTCCTAGCACTACCTTAGCCGATAGAGCGGAACATAAGGTACCAAAACATAGGAGCCGGGAAAACCCAACATTTGACCAAAGACATGATTCAGAGCTGATGCATATAATGCTATAAGTTCGGGGTGCCGCACTTGTGAAAGTGTTTGGACTTTTCACACCATATTGTGGGGTACGCAAGCCCCTGGTGTATTGGCCGTACCAAAGTGTATGGTTGCAAGGCGTCGTTAATGAACACACACATATATATATAACAGGAATGCAATAATAGTTGTGATGTTATGTATTGTTTATTCAAAAAGGTGCGTTAAAGCAGAATGATACAGATAGTGCGATAAGCAAAGAGTAGGATTGTGTCCCTTCCAAGGGCAAGCTGAGGAATGATATGAAATCGAATATTTCGCTCGTTACTGTAATCAACCTGGGAATTCCGTGGTATGTTGTAGCTGTCTTCCTCCTTGGTTGCTGCATCATGTGTTCGGCAATAGTGCTGCCGGACAGTGTTTCCAGAGATTAAGGTCCTGAAAAAAAAAAGAAAAAAAACAAACGGGAAGCCCCTAGTGCGGTTTAAGCCGCGTCTTGGGGCGTGCCGCAGTTGTGCCCCCTCCCCCCTGTGCCCATGGTATTTTTAATGCGTAATTATGTACGCGTGGCACAAGTTTCGCCGTTGGGCTGGGATTGGGGTGGCCGCCGTATTGCTACGCGAGCTCAGATCGCGCCAGGCGGTCTATTTGTCGATTTCCTTGAGCGCGCTTGAAGGTGTCTGGGCTTTGAAGCGCCGAAATGGTTGATTGCCTTGAGAGGCTGCTTCGCGCTTCTGCTGTGAGGGCCGCGGTGTGCTCCTCTGTTCAGAGAGAGCGCTCTGTGTTTCCATTGACTGTAATAACTCCGCGAGGTCCTGGCATCTTGAGCTTGAGGTATGTATAATGCGGTACCGCATTGAATCTAGCGAATGCGGTTTGCCCGAGCAGCGCGTGATAACCACTGCGGAACGGGACTATATCGAAGATTAACTCTTCGCTTAGGAAATTATCCGGGGATCCGAAGACCACTTCCAGTGTAACTGAGCCTGTGCAATGGGCCTCCACACCTGGAATGACGCCTTTAAAGGTCGTTTTTGTGGGTTTGATCCTTGAGGGGTCTATACCCATTTTGTGCACTGTGTCCTGATAAAGCAGGTTCAGGCTACTGCCGCCATCCATAAGGACTCGAGTGAGGTGGAATCTATCAATGATTGGGTCTAGGACCAGTGCGGCAAATCCGCCATGACGGGTACTGGTGGGGTGGTCCTTGCGATCGAAGGTGATCGGACAGGAGGACCAAGGGTTGAACTTTGGGGCGACTAGCTCCAACACATATACGTCCCTGAGCGCACGCTTCCGCTCCCTCTTGGGGATGTGGGTCGCGTATATCATGTTCACCGTCCGCACTTGCGGGGGAAACCTCTTCTGCCCTCCGGTGTGCGGCTGCCAGGGCTCCTCCTTGTCATCGCTATGCGGCCCCTTGTCCTTGTTTTCGGCAATTAACTTGCCGGCCTGCTTGAACACCCAACAGTCCCTATTGGTGTGATTGGCTGGCTTGTCTGGGGTGCCGTGTATTTGACACGAGCGATCGAGTATACGGTCCAAGCTGGACGGACCCGGCGTACTTTGTTTGAATGGCTTTTTCCGCTGACCGGGTTTAGAGCCTTTGAATCCCGCATTAACTGTCGTATCCTCAGTATTTTCGCTATTAATGCGGCTCTTATGTTTGTTGCGACGTGACCTGCTATTGCCGTCCTTGGTATCTGAGGTACCATGGTTCTTTGATATTACTGCGAGCCAGCCAGCTGTCTTCTCCCGCACAAAAGTGGGTCATGAGTGTCGTGAGAGCTGCCATAGATTTCGGTTTTTCCTGGCCAAGGTGTCGGGCTAGCCACTCGTCTCAGATGTTGTGTTTGAAAGCCACTAAGGCCTCCGCATCCAGACAGTCGATGATTTGATTTTTCTTTGTAAGGAACCGAGTCCAGAATTGCCTAGCCGACTCTTCTGGCTGCTGAATTATGTGGCTCAAGTCATCGGCGTCTGGTGGTCGCACATAAGTGCCCTGAAAGTTGTCGAGGAATGCGGCTTCCAGATCTTCCCAATAGCTAATGGAGTCCGCTGGCAAGCTGTTAAGCCAATGCCGCGCTAGTCCTTTGAGCTTTAGTGGGAGGTATTTGATGGCGTGTAAGTCATCATCGCGGGCCATGTGGATGTGGAGGAGGAAATCCTCAATCCATACTGCAGGATCTGTTGTGCCGTCGTATGATTCAATATTTACAGGTTTGAAACCTTCTGGGAATTGATGTTCCATTACTTCGTCTGTGAAGCATAGGGGGTGTGCGGCGCCTCTGTATTGGGCTATATCGCAACGCAGCTCGAATGGGTCTTGCCCGCTGTGTTCGGCCCGGCCGGATTTGCTTTTACTGTATCCGGTGTGACATTTATCGTCTTGTAGAGCGGTGCGCCGTCGTGATCCGTAGATCGATCTTGCATGCTTTGCTTTGTCCTCCAATATGTCTCGCAGGTCTGGCGTATCTCCCCATGCCTTTTTATTTGAATGGCGTCGGGGTGGAGGCTGAGTTTTTGGCTGGAATGCCTCTCTATCGCGGCCACGAGGTGGCCGATCAGCCGTATCGTACGCTTCTTCCTCCAATCGGGGTAGTAACCTGTACTTTGGGTAATTCTTGGAGGGGCGCTCGAGTTTATATTCCTCGGCCGCGAGGACTTCAGTCCATCTGTCTGCTAGCGGATCTTGATCAGCTTGAAGCTGCTGCTACTTTTTCTTCAGGCTATTTGCCATGGCCATAAGCCGGCGCTTGAAGCGCTCTTGTTCGACGGGATCCTCTGGTACGGCGAATTCACCGCCGCTGAGGCTTGCCTCGTATTCGAAGGGGGGTATGTAATTGTCATCCTCCTCCTCTCCGTCTGCTGCTCTCTCAGGAGAGCTGGCTCCTTCATCCTCCTGCTCCAAATCTTGCTAGAGGGGATTGTTGTTGTCTTCGGCACTATCCGGAGTGTTATTATCTCCTGTGCCAGTATAACCACTTTTGCTTTGGTGGGACTTAGAGCGGCGGCGTTGACGTCGGCGCTTGGGTTGCTTTTTGGAGGGGTCATCCTCCGCTATTTCGTCGCCATTGCCTTCGTTGGGTGTATCCACCATGTATATGTCATATGACGAGGTGGCTTTCCAGTGCCTTATAGGCGCTGGTTCATGTTCTTCTCCTACATCGTCGTCCATACCATCGATGTCTTCGGAGTCGAAGTCGAGCATGTCGGTTAAATCATCGACAGTGGCTACGAAGTGGGTGGTGGGTGGGCGTCGAATTTCTTCATCGTCCGCATCCCAATCCGGTTGGACATAGTCCAGCCAGGGCTCTCCTGACAAAGAGAGCGACCTTAGTGAATTCAGAATGTCGCCGAAGGGCGAGTGCTGAAAGATATCTGTGGCGGTAAATTCCATGATCGGCGCCCAATCGGATTCGATTGGCAGGGGCGCGGATGGTTCGGAGTCCGGAAAAGAGTCCGGCACCTTGGAATCACGGGCTTCGCAGAGGGTTAGGCTGGTGTTCGGCTCGATCGCCGTTGCGACTGCGGCCCTGATGCGGTGTCTAACCACCCATCCTCGATTGGCGCAGTTGGATCTGAGCTAAGGGTCAGAGCTGATGCGGGCGCGGCCTTTGGGGTACTGTTCAGCGGCAGAGCTAGGTCATACCCATCGTGACAGTGCGGCGCGTCCGGCTGCGGCTCGAATCCGTCGAAGATCAAGTCTCCACGGATATCGGCCGTGTAGTTCAAACTTCCAAATCTGACCTGACGGCCAGGGGCGTAGCTTTCAATCTGCTCCAGAAGGCCAAGCGAATTAGCCCGCAGTGCAAAGCCGCCGAATACGAAGATCTGTCCGGGGAGAGAAGTCTCACCCTGGACCGCATCGCTACCGATGATAGTAGGAGCCATCAAGCCTAACGGCGACGACACAGAGGAACTCTCAATCAAAGCACCAATGTCGGTGTCAAAACCGGCGGATCTCAGGTAGGAGGTCCCGAACTGTGCGTATAGGCCGGATGGTAACAGGAGGCAGGGGACACGATGTTTTACCCAGGTTCGGACCCTCTTGATGGAGGTAAAACCCTATGTCCTGCTTGATTAATATTGATGATATGGGTAGTACAAGAGTAGATCTACCACGAGATCAGAGAGGCTAAACCCTAGAAGCTAGCCTATGGTATGATTGTATGTTGTGATTGTTGTCCTACGGACTAAAACCCTTCGGTTTATATAGACACCGGAGAGGGTTAGGGTTACACAAGGTCGGTTACAAAGGAGGAGATATCCATATCTGTATTTCTTAGCTTGCCTTCCACGCCAAGTAGAGTCCCATCCGGACACGAGACGAAGTCTTCAATCTTGTATCTTCATAGTCTAACAGTCCGGCCAATAGAGATAGTCCGGCTGTCCGGAGACCCCCTAATCCAAGACTCCCTCAGGGCCCGAACCTGGGTAAACATCGTGTCCCCTGCCTCCTGTTACCATCCGCCTTAGACGCATAGTTCGGGACCCCCTACCCGAGATCCGCCGGTTTTGACACCGACAATAACCTTCCAATATACCAATCTTTATGTATCGACCATTTCGAGACTCCTCGTCATGTCTGTAATCTCATCCGGGACTCCGAACAAACTTCGGTTCATCAAATCACATAACTCATAATACAAATTGTCATCGAACATTAAGCATGCGGACCCTACGGGTTCGAGAACTATGTAGACATGACCGAGACACATCTCCGGTAAATAACCAATAGCGGAACCTGGATGCTCATATTGTCTCCTACATATACTTTGAAGATCTTTATCGGTCAAACCGCATAACAACATACGTTGTTCCCTTTGTCATCGGTATGTTACTTGCCCGAGATTCGATCGTCGGTATCATCATACCTAGTTCAATCTCGTTACTGGCAAGTCCCTTTACTCGTTCCGTAATGCATCAATCCGTGACTAACTCATTAGTCACATTGCTTGCGAGGCTCATTGTGATGTGCATTACTGAGAGGGCCCAGAGATACCTCTCCATTACACGAAGTGACAAATCCTAACCTTGATCTATGCCAACCCAACAAACACCTTCGGAGACACCTGTAGAGCATCTTTATAATCACTCGGTTGCGTTGTGACGTTTGATAGCACACAAGATGTTCCTCCGATATTCGGAAGTTGCATAATCTCATAGTCAGAGGAACATGTATAAGTCATGAAGAAAGCAATATCAATAAAACTAAACGATCATAATGCTAATCTAACGGATGGGTCTTTTCCATCACATCATTCTCTAATGATGTGATCCCGTTTATCAAATGACAACACATGTCTATGGTTAGGAAACCTAACCATCTTTGATTAACAAGCTAGTGAAGTAGAGGCATACTAGGGACACTCTATTTTGTCTATGTATTCACACATGTACTAAGTTTCCAGTTAATAAAATTCTAGCATGAATAATAAACATTTATCATGATATAAGGAAATATAAATAACAACTTTATTATTACCTCTAGGGCATATTTCCTTCAAAATTCTTCCTGATCGAGCTCATCCCACGCTCGTACACCTTTTCCATTCCACGGCTATAAGAGTTCTTCAACTAATGGCCTTAGGTACACATCAATGTTGTTGTCGAGTTGCTTAGGGCCTTGGATGAGCACTGGCATCATAATGTACTTCCGCTTCATGCACAACCAAGGAGGAAGGTTATACATACATAGAGTCACAGACCAGGTGCTATGATTGCTGCTCTGCTCCCCCAAAGGATTAATGTCATATGCGCTTAGACCAAACCATACGTTCCTTGCATCATCTACAAAGTCCCTCCACCTCCTCTTGATTTTTCTCCACCGCGACCTGTCAGTGCATACTCTCAATTTCCCGTCTTTTTTACGGTCCTTTTTGTGCCATCGCATCAACTTGGCATCCTTTTTGATTTGGAACAAACGTTTCAACCGTGGTATTATAGGAGCATACTGATGTCTACTACACAACCTTCTTCTTGTAGACGTTGTTGGGCCTCCAAGTGCAGAGGTTTGTAGGACAGTAGCAAATTTCCCTCAAGTGGATGACCTAAGGTTTATCAATCCGTAGGAGGCATAGGATGAAGATGGTCTCTCTCAAGCAACCCTGTAACCAAATAACAAAGAGTCTCTTGTGTCCCCGACACACCCAATACAATGGTAAATTGTATAGGTGCACTAGTTCGGCGAAGAGATGGTGATACAAGTGGTATATGGATAGTAGATATAGGTTTTTGTAATCTGAAAATATAAAAACAGCAAGGTAGCAACTGATAAAAGTGAGCATAAACGGTATTGCAATGCTAGGAAACAAGGCCTAGGGTTCATACTTTCACTAGTGTAAGTTCTCTCAACAATAATAACTAATTGGATCACATAACTATCCCTCAACATGCAAAAAAGAGTCACTCCAAAGTCACTAATAGCGGAGAACAAACGAAGAGATTATGGTAGGGTACAAAACCACCTCAAAGTTATTCTTTCCAATCAATCCATTGGGCTATTCCTATAAATGTCACAAACAGCCCTAGAGTTCGTACTAGAATAACACCTTAAGACACAAATCAACCAAAACCCTAATGTCACATAGATACTCCAATGTCACCTCAAGTATCCGTGGGTATGATTATACGATATGCATCATACAAGCTCAAATTCATCTATTCAACCAACACATAGAACCTCAAAGAGTGCCCCAAAGTTTCTACCAGAGAATCACGACGAAAACGTGTGCCAACCCCTATGCATAGGTTCATGGGCGGAACCCACAAGTTGATCACCAAAACATACATCAAGTGAATCACGTGATATCCCATTGTCACCACAGATACACACGGCAAGACATACATCAAGTGTTCTCAAATCTTTAAAGACTCAATCCGATAAGATAACTTCAAAGGGAAAACTCAATCCATTACAAGAGAGTAGAGGGGGGAGAAAACATCATAGGATCCAAATATAATAGCAAAGCTCACGATACATCAAGATCGTATCACCTCAAGAACACGAGAGAGAGAGAGAGAGATCAAACACATAGCTACTGGTACATACCCTCAGCCCCGAGGGAGAACTACTCCCTCCTTGTCATGGAGAGCACCGGGATGATGAAGATGGCCACCGAAGAGGGATTGCCCCCTCCGGCAGGGTGCTGGAACGGGTCTAGATTGGCTTTCGGTGGCTACGGAGCCTTCTGGCGGCGGAACTCCCAATCTATTGTGCTCCTCGAGAGTTTTAGGGTATATGGATATATATATAGGCGGAAGAAATACATCAAGGGAGCCACGAGGGGCCCACGAGGGTGTAGGGCGCGCCCCCTGCCTCGTGGCTTCCTCGTTGATCCCCTGACGTGCACTCCAAGTCTCCTGTATTGCTTTCTTTCCAAAAATAACTTTTCCGAAGGTTTCATTCCATTTGGACTCCGTTTGATATTCCTTTTCTTCAAAACCAGAAAACAAGGAAAAAACAGAAACTGGCACTGGGCTCTAGGTTAATAGGTTAGTCCCAAAAATCATATAAAATAGCATATAAATGCATACAAAGCATCCAAGGTTGATAATATAATAGCATGGAACAATCAAAAAATATAGATACGTTGGAGACGTATCAGCATCCCCAAGCTTAATTCTTGCTCGTCCTCGAGTAGGTAAATGATAAAACAGAATTTTTGATGTGGACTGCTACCTAACATATTTATCCATGTAGTTCTCTTTATTGTGGCAAGAATATTCAGATCCATAAGATTCAAGACAAAAGTTTAATATTGACATAAAAATAATAATACTTCAAGCATACTAACTAAGCAATCATGTCTTCTCAAAATAACATGGCCAAAGAAAGTTCATCCCTACAAAATCATATAGTTTGGTCATGCTCCATTTTCGTCACACAAGAATGCTCTCATCATGCACAACCCCGATGACAAGCCAAGCAATTGTTTCACACTTTAGTAATCTCAAACTTTTTTCAACTTTCACGCAATACATGAGCATGAGCCATGGATATAGCACTATGGGTGGAATAGAATATAATGAGGGGGTTATGTGGAGAAGACAAAAAGGAGAAAGTCTCACATCAACGCGGCTAATCAATGGGCTAGGGATATGCCCATCAATTGATGTCAATGCAAGGAGTAGGGATTGCCATGCAACGGATGCACTAGAGCTATAAATGTATGAAAGCTCAACAAAAGAACTAAGTGGGTGTGCATCCAACTTGCTTGCTCGCGAAGACCTAGGGCACTTGAGGAGGCCCATTGTTGGAATATACAAGCCAAGTTCTATAATGAAAAATTTCCACTAGTATATGAAAGTGACAAAACAAGAGACTCTCTATGATAAATATCATGGTGATACTTTGAAGCACAAGAGTGGAAAAAGGATAGTAGCATTGTCCCTTTTATTTTTTATTTTTTTATTTGGCCTTTCCTTTTTTTGGCCTTTATTTTCTTTTTTTTCCTTTTTTTGGGGCCTTCCCTTTTTTATTTGGCCTTTATCTTTTTTTCAGGGATAATGCTCTATTAATGATGATCATCACACTTCTATTTATTTACAACTCAAAGATTATAACTCGATACTAGAACAAGATATGACTCTATATGAATGCCTCCGGCGGTGTACCGGGATTGCGATGAATCAAGAGTGACATGTATGAAAAATTATGAATGGTGGCTTTGCCACAAATACGATGTCAACTAAATGGTCATGCAAAGCAATATGACAATGATGATGCATGTCATAATAAACGGAATGGTGGAAAGTTGCATGGCAATATATCTCGGAATGGCTATGGAAATGCCATAATATGTAGGTATGGTGGCTGTTTTGAGGAAGATATAAGGAGGTTTATGTGTGACAGAGCGTATCATATCACGGGGTTTGGATGCACCGACGAAGTTTGCACCAACTCTCAATGTGAGAAAGGGAAATGCACGGCACCGAAGAGACTAGCAATGATGGAAGGGTAAGAGTGCGTATAATCCATGGACTCAACATTAGTCATAAAGAACTCACATACTTATTGCAAAAATCTACAAGTCATCAAAAACCAAGCATTACGCGCATGCTCCTAGGGGGATAGATTGGTAGGAAAAGACCATCGCTCGTCCCCGACCGCCACTCATAAGGAAGACAATCAAATAACACCTCGTGTTTCAAATTTGTTACACAACGTTTACCATATGTGCATGCTACGAGACTTGCAAACTTCAACACAAGTATTCCTCAAATTCACAACTACCCAACTAGCACAACTTTGATATCACTATCTCCATATCTCAAAACAATCATCAAGTATCAAACTTCTCTTAGTATTCAATGCACTTATATGAAAGTTTTTATTATATCCCCCTTGGATGCCCATCATATTACGACTAATTTCATAACCAAAGCAAATTACCATGCTGTTCTAAAGACTCTCAAAATAATATAAGTGAAGAATGAGAGTTCATATATTTCTATAAAATAAAACCACCACTGTGCTCTAAAAAGATATAAGTGAAGCACTCGAGCAACAACAAACTACTCTGAAAGATATAAGTGAAGATCAATGAGTAGTCGAATAATTATGCAACTATATGAAGAATCTCTAACATTTAATAATTTCAGATCTTGGTATTTTATTCAAACAGCAAGCAAAACAAAAGAAAATAAAATAACGCTCCAAGCAAAACACATATCATGTGGTAAATAAAAATATAGCTCCAAGTAAAGTTACCGATGAACGAAGACGAAAGAGGGGATGCCTTCCGGGGCATCCCCAAGCTTAGGCTCTTGGTTGTCCTTGAATATTTCCTTGGGGTGCCTTGGGCATCCCCAAGATTAGGCTCTTGCCACTCCTTATTCCATAATCCATCGAATCTTTACCCAAAACTTGAAAACTTCACAACACAAAACTTAACAGAAAACTCATAAGCTCCGTTAGCGAAAGAAAACAAAACACCACTTCAAGGTACTGTAATGAACTCATTCTTTATTTATATTGGTGTTAAAACTACTGTATTCCAACTTCTCTATGGTTTATAAACTATTTTACTAGCCATAGATTCATCAAAATAAGCAAACAACACACGAAAAACAGAATCTGTCAAAAACAGAACAGTCTGTAGTAATCTGTAACTAACGCAAACTTCTGGAACCCATAAAATTCTCAGATAAATTGCTGGACGTGAGGAATTTATCTATTAATCGTTTTCGAAAAGAATTAACTAAATAGCACTCTCCAATAAAAACTTGCAGCAATTCTCGTGAGCGCTAAAGTTTCTGTTTTTTACAGCATGATCGCAAAGACTTTCCCCAAGTCTTCCCAAAGGTTCTACTTGGCACAAACACTAATTAAACACATAAAACCAAATCTAAACAGAGGCTAGATGATTAATTTATTACTAAATAGGAACAAAAAGCAAGGAACAAAAATAAAGTTGGGTTGCCTCCCAACAAGCGCTATCGTTTAACGCCCCTAGCTAGGCATGATGATTTCAATGATGCTCACATAAAAGATAAGAATTGAAACATAAAGAGAGCATCATGATGAATATGACTAGCACATTTAAGTCTAACCCTCTTCCTATGCATAGGGATTTTGTGAGCAAACAACTTATGGAAACAAGAATCAACTTGCATAGGAAGGTAAAACAAGCATAACTTCAAAATTTTAAGCACATAGAGAGGAAACTTGATATTATTGCAATTCCTACAAGCATATATTCCTCCCTCATAATAATTTTCAGTAGCATCATGAATGAATTAAACAATATAACCAGCACCTAAAGCATTCTTTTCATGATCTACAAGCATAGAAATTTTATTACTCTCCACACAAGCAAAATTCTTCTCATGAATAATAGTGGGAGCAAACTCAACAAAATAATTATCATGTGAGGCATAATCCAATTGAAAACTAAAATCATGATGACAAGTTTCATGGATATCATTATTCTTTATAGCATACAAGTCATCACAATAATCATCATAGATAGCAACTTTGTTCTCATAATCAATTGGAACCTCTTCTGGAATAGTGGATTCATCACAAAATAAAGTCATGACCTCTCAAAATCCACTTTCATAAATATAATCATCATAAATAGGAGGCATGCTTTCATCATAATAAATTTGCTCATCAAAACTTGGGGGACAAAAAATATCATATTCATCAAACATAGCTTCCCCAAGCTTGTGGCTTTGCATATCATTAGCATCATGGATATTCAAGGAATTCATGCTAACAACATAGCAATCATGCTCATCATTCAAATATTTAGTGCCAAACATTTTAATGAATTCTTATTCTAACACTTTGGCACAATTTTCCTTTCCATCATACTCACGAAAGATATTAAAAAGATGAAGCGTATGAGGCAAACTCAATTCCATATTTTTTTATAGTTTTCTTTTATAAACTAAACTAGTGATAAAACAAGAAATAAAAAGATTCAATTGCAAGATCTAAAGATATACTTTCAAGCGCTAACCTCCCGACAACGGTGCCAGAAAAGAGCTTGATGTCTACTACACAACCTTCTTCTTGTAGACGTTGTTGGGCCTCCAAGTGCAGAGGTTTGTAGGACAGTAGCAAATTTTCCTCAAGTGGATGACCTAAGATTTATCAATCCGTAGGAGGCGTAGGATGAAGATGGTCTCTCTCAAGCAACCCTGCAACCAAATAACAAAGAGTCTCTTGTGTACCCAACACACCCAATACAATGGTAAATTGTATAGGTGCACTAGTTCGGCGAAGAGATGGTGATACAAGTGGTATATGGATAGTAGATGTAGGTTTTTGTAATCTGAAAATATAAAAACATAAAGGTAGCAAATGATAAAAATGAGCATAAACGGTATTGCAATGCTAGGAAACAAGGCCTAGGGTTCATACTTTCACTAGTGCAAGTTCTCTCAACAATAATAACATAATTGGATCACATAACTATCCCTCAACATGCAACAAAGAGTCACTAATAGTGGAGAACAAACGAAGAGATTATGGTAGGGTACGAAACCACCTCAAAGTTATTCTTTCCAATCAATCCATTGGGCTATTCCTATAAGTGTCACAAACAGCCCTAGAGTTCGTACTAGAATAACACCTTAAGACACAAATCAACCAAAACCCTAATGTCACCTAGATACTCCAATGTCGCCTCAAGTATCCGTGGGTATGATTATACGATATGCATCACACAATCTCAGATTCATCTATTCAACCAACACATAGAACCTCAAAGAGTGCCCCAAAGTTTCTACCAGAGGATCACGACGAAAACGTGTGCCAACCCCTATGCATAGGTTCATGGGCGGAACCCGCAAGTTGATCACCAAAACATACATCAAGTGAATCATGTGATATCCCATTGTCACCACAGATACGCACGGTAAGACATACATCAAGTGTTCTCAAATCTTTAAAGACTCAATCCGATAAGATAACTTCAAAGGAAAAACTCAATCCATTACAAGAGAGTAGAGGGGGAGAAAACATCATAGGATCCAAATATAATAGCAAAGCTCGCGATACATCAAGATCGTATCACCTCAAGAACACGAGAGAGAGAGAGAGAGAGATCAAACACATAGCTACTGGTACATACCCTCAGCCCCGAGGGAGAACTACTCCCTCCTCATCATGGAGAGCACCGGGATGATGAAGATGGCCACCGGAGAGGGATTGCCCCCTCCGGCAGGGTGCCGGAACAGGTCTAGATTGGCTTTCGGTGGCTACGGAGCCTTCTGGCGGCGGAACTCCCGATCTATTGTGCTCCCCGAGAGTTTTAGGGTATATGGATATATATAGGCGGAAGAAATACATCAGGGGAGCCTCGAGGGGCCCACAAGGGTGGAGGGCGCGCCCCCCTGCCTCGTGGCTTCCTCGTTGATCCCCTGACGTGCACTCCAAGTCTCCTGTATTGCTTTCTTTCCAAAAATAACTTTTCCGAAGGTTTCATTCCGTTTGGACTCCGTTTGATATTCCTTTTCTTTGAAACCCTAAAACAAGGAAAAAACAGAAACTGGCACTGGGCTCTAGGTTAATAGGTTAGTCCCAAAAAATCATATAAAATAGCATATAAATGCATATAAAACATCCAAGGTTGATAATGTAATAGCATGGAACAATCAAAAATTATAGATACGTTGGAGACGTATCACATACCACATCACCTTGGCAGGAATCTTCTTCCTGGGGCGCTGGCCCTCCACATCACCAGGGTCATCACGGCTGATCTTATAGCGCAATACACCGCATACCGGGCATGCATTCAAATCCTCGTAGTCACCGCGGTAGAGGATGGAGTCGTTTGGGCATGCATGTATCTTCTGCACCTCTAATCCTAGAGGTCAGGCAACATTCTCTGCTTCGTACGTACTCTCGGGCAATTCGTTGTCCTTTGGAAGCATCTTCTTTAACATTATCAGTTACTTTCCAAGTCCCTTGTCAGATACACCATTCTCTGCCTTCCATTCCAGCAATTCCAGTGTGGTGCCCAACTTTTTCTTGTCAGCTTTGCAATTTAGGTACAACGATTTCTTGTGATCCTCTAACATGCGCTGCAACTTCAGCCTCTCCTTTTCACTTACTCGGTTTCTCTTTGCATCGCCAATGGCCCGACCTAGATCATCAGCGGGCTCATCTGATGCTTCTTCTTTAGCTTCTTCCCGCATTGCCAGCTCAGCTTGTTCCCCCATTGTTGTACCATCGTATTCAGGAAAATCATGGCTAGGATAGTTGTCGTCATCCTATTCTTCTTCACTGTCTTCCATCATAACCCCTCTTTCTCGGTGCTTGGTCCAAACATTATAGTGGGGCATGAAACCGGACTCAAACAGGTGCTAGTGAATGGTTCTTGAGTTAGAGTAATTGTGATCATCTTATAGCCAGCACATGTACAACACATAAAACCATCTGCCCGCTTGTTTGCCTCAGCCGCAAGCAAAAAAGTCCGCATGCCATTAACGAACTGGGGAGAGCATCGGTCATCGTACATCCATTGCCGGCTCATCTTCATTACACAACACCGAAAAGACCAAATTAATACAAGTTCATACATAAAGTTCATACACACTTATTCTCATAAAACAACATACAAACTCTCTAGCTAAAGCATTTAAATGCAACAACAAATGTGATCAAGATCGCAACTAAGGTAACAATTGATCCAACAGCATAATGATACCAAGCCTCACTATCAATGTCATATTTTCTAATCTTCAAGCGCATTTTCTCCAGCTTGATCTTGTGATCATTGACGACATCGGCAACATGCAACTCCAATTCCATCTTCTCCTCCTCAATTCTTTTCAATTTTTCTTTCAAATACTCATTTTATTTTAACTAAATTTAACCTCTCAACAATAGGGTCAGTTGGAATTTCCGGTTCACATACCTCCTAGATAAAAATATCTATGTCAACTTGATTGGCGTAATTTTTCATAAACACGAAATGCAACAAATAGTTATAAAAGAGAATATACCACATCCGAATCATAAACCAGAGGAGGGCTGACAGGGACGGATATCAAAACCGTGGCACTATGTATAACAAACAACGTACGGGTAAAAAATTATACAAGTAACTATATATCTATCACACAAACATGGTTTTTATATATAAAAAGGATAAGAACAAGAGGTTCACCACAAGGTGGTGCCGCTGACGGGACGGTGCGGGCGATCGACGGTGGTTAGGACAGAGATGGGAAGGCACTAAGTAAACCATACCAACATATGCAAAGTAAGAGTTATTTTGAGCTCAAATTGCATATATATCAAATAAACTATCACATATAATTCCTCCCAAACTAAAACCCACAAATCACTATACTTATAGAGCATTGCAAGAGCTAATCTAACAATGAGAGATGAAATGACAAAGTTGCTAACCTTTGTGATCACTTGGATGGATGGAGAGCCTTCAAATCTTGACAAAATTTGGGCAAAATGAGGGATGAGCTCGAGAAAGAGGGGAAGAACAGAGAGGAGAGGAAAGGGAAGAACAAAGAAGTCGGGCTCGACGAAGGGTTTATATAGGATGATCTTTAGTCCCGGTTGGTTATACAAACCGGGAATAAATGTGCATCTCTAGTCCCAGTTCGTGCCACGAACCGGGACTAAATGTGTTGGTGGGGCCCCAGCCTGACACCGGCCAGCCACCACCTCTTTAGTCCCGGTTCGTGGCACAAACCGGGACTAATGAGTGCCGCACGCCTAGCCGTTGGAACCGGCATTAATGGTCACATTAGTGCCGGTTCATTTACAAATCGAGACTAATGAGCTGAACATTAGGTCATTTTTCTACTAGTGTGTCTTTCCAACGAGGATCGTATGACTCAAAGAATGACTCCCCACGACTCCCCACCCGCATTAACGAGATCGCACTACGCCTCCATGAGTGCCTTCCGCCGATGCATGTCCGCCCACTCCGCACGACGCCTTGCCGTCCTCTCAGCCCAGAAGGTGTTCTCGTCGGTGACGTCCTGCGGGTAGCGCTGGCGCCACTCCGCCATGGCTCGCTCGTCCTCCCTCGGCGATGAGGAGGCAGCAGCACGTCCTGGTCTGTTATAAGACGAGGCGGGGGGCGACGGCCTGCGCCTGCTCGCACGTCCAGACGTCGTGGAAGTTCATCTGCACGCGAGGCCTCTGGAGGCGCCACGCCGTCGCGTCGTATGCGCAGGCAGCCCCGTGCGCGGTCTCGAACGTGCCAAGACTGAGCCGGACATCGTCGGACCGAATCTCAGCGTAGAAGGCGCCGGGGGGCGCTGACGGACGCCGCGGTAGCCCGAAGATCCCCGGCGGCGCGGCGGCATGGTGGCGCGGTGGTGGCGCGTCGATGGCGGGACGAGGAAGCGGCAGAGGAAGCAGAAGAAGCGGGGAGAGAGCGCGTGACAATGTGGAAAGCAATGAGAGACTGAGTGGCGGGCGCAGCAATTTATAGCCGTGCCGGAAGCGGTGCGCCAAATATAACGCGCGACCTCCCGCTTTTTCCCGCGCGCGCAGTCGTTTCTCGCGCGCCCGAGTTTTTCTCCTCCGCTAAAACGCGCGAAAACGTTTCATGCGCGCCCGAGTTTTTATAGCCGTTGCTGGAGATGCTCTCAAAAAGGCACCTCGGAGTGTAGCTCACACAAAAGAGGATGTACTAATTCTCGTCTGAACTTGTCTGGAGTACTTCATTACTACTCCCTTCGTTTATTTTTATAAGTCGTTTTAGACAACTGAAAATGAGCTACTTTTCATCTTGTTTGAAATATCTTGAAAGTCTTATAAAGGTGATAAGAGGAATACTACTAGTCTGCAGACAACAGAAATCTCATGTCAACCGAAGTTGATGCTGCGCCGACGGTCAAACGACTCGTCCCAAAAGAAGTGATGGCTACAGTGGGCCGGGCCATGAGTCACGCGGCGACGTGGCCACTACCGTGAGAACAAAACTCCGCAACGAGGAACACGAGAGGCAAGTTCTAGTCGGTTCATCGATCAAACCGACCTTAACCCCACCCTTGCCTGCCACGGAACCTGCCGCCCGCTGCATATAACTCCACCCGCCACCATCCTCCATTTCCACACAAGCCCGCTCGACGAGCCCGACCCCAAGCCCTAAAACCCAATCCCAAGCCCGAGCTCGCAGAAGAGAGAAGGACCGAGTGGGTGACCACTTCAGAAACTCCGCCGATTCCCATGGCCGGCTTTCCCCTGGTCGGCCCGCCGGAGGCTGCCACCGCAGCGGGCGCGGCGGTACCAACGGGCGACGCGTTCGTGGACCTGCTGGACGCCAGCTTCAACAAGGCGACGGAGACGGGCGGGGCGGGGAAGGCGCTGACGGAGAACTCCTCGCCGACGTTCGTGTCCTCGGGGGACCCCTGCCTCGACTTCTTCTTCCACGTGGTGCCCAGCACGCCGGCCGCCTCCGTCGCCTCGCTGCTCGCCGCCGCCTGGGCCGCCGACCCGGTCACCGCGCTCCGCCTCGTCGCCAACCTCCGCGGCGTGCGGGGGTCCGGCAAGTCCGACCGCGAGGGCTTCTACGCCGCCGCGCTCTGGCTCCACGCCCGCCACCCGGCCACGCTCGCGCGCAACGCCTTCTCCGTCGCCGCCTTCGGCTACCTCAAGGACCTGCCCGAGCTGCTCCACCGCATCGTGCACGGCGGCAAGTCCACCAGGACCCCCGGCAAGAAGGCCCGCCTCGAGGCCGAGGGCGGCGGCTTCGTTGGCCGCGGGCGGGGCAGAGGCCGCTGGAGCGGCGGCTCTAGCGGCCGCAAGCCGCGTAGCGAGGACCGCGCCCCGCCCGTCGGATCTTCGGAGGAGCGCACCGCGGCCAGCCTGGAGCGTGACCGGGAGCTGGCGGCCGCGGCCGCGGTGTCCCGCCGGGCCAAGAGGGCAGAGGCCGCGGCGAGGGCGTTGGAGATGCACAGCCGCGACTCCACGTACCGGTTCCTGCACGATCGCACGGCCGACCTGTTCGCCGAGCTCCTTGCGGAGGACATGCGCAAGCTGTCTGTCGGCAATGTCAAGGATTTCTCGCTCGCGGCCAAGTGGTGCCCGTCGCTGGACTCGTCCTACGACCGCTCCACCCTCCTCTGCGAGGCCATCGCGCGGCGGCTCTTCCCCAGGGGCTCGTCGTCGGAGCTCGGCGACGACCTCCCGGACGCGCACTACGCGTACCGCGCGCGCGAGCACCTCCGCAGAGCGGCCATCGTGCCGCTCCGCGCCGCGCTTAAGCTCCCCGAGGTGTTCATCTCGGCGCGCGCCTGGGAGTCCGTGGTGTACACGCGCGTGGCCTCCGTGGCCATGAAGAACTACAAGGACCTCTTCCTCAAGCACGACGCCGAGCGCTTCAACGCATACCTCGCCGATGTCAAGTCCGGCAAGAAGCGGATCGCCGCGGGCGCGCTGCTCCCGCACCAGATCATCGAGTCCCTCGGCGAGGATGGGGACGACGGCGGACTGGCCGACCTGCAGTGGCAGCGCATGGTCGACGACATGCGCGCCCTCGGCAAGCTCAACAGCTGCGTGGCCGTGTGCGACGTGTCCGGAAGCATGTCCGGCCTGCCCATGGACGTCTGCATCGCGCTTGGCCTCCTCGTGTCCGAGCTCACCGACGACCCGTGGCGCGGCCGCGTGATCACCTTCAGCGAGCAGCCGAACATCCACATGATCAAGGGCGACACCCTCTCCGAAAAGACTGAATTCGTCCGGAACATGGATTGGGGTATGAACACCGACTTCCAGGCAGTGTTCGACAAGATCCTGGAGGTGGCTGTGGGCGCCGGCCTGCCGGCGGAGAAGATGGTGCAGCGAGTGTTCGTGTTCAGCGACATGGAGTTCGACCAGGCGTCGGCGAACCCGTGGGAGACAGACTACGAGGCGATCGTGAGGAAGTTCTCGGAAGCTGGCTACGGCGCCGCCGTGCCGGAGATAGTGTTCTGGAACCTGAGGGACTCCAAGGCCGTGCCGGTGATGTCCGGACAGAAGGGGGTGGCGCTCGTCAGCGGGTTCTCCAAGAATTTGCTCAAGCTGTTCCTCGATGGCGGCGGCACGTTCACCCCGAGGGTCGTCATGGAGAAGGCTATCGCCGGCCCGGAGTATGATCAGTTGGCCGTGTTCGATTGATGCGCGTAGTCTCGGTGATGGCGAGCTGAATGACAGTTCGGCATCCAGCATTTCTAACTTAGTTTTTTTAGAACTTCTGAACAAAAGAACTTGTTCGGCAATGCTTGTTGTGTTGTGTATATGATATTCCAACAAGGAACTTGATCTTCGGCCCCGACTTCTCCTCGACTTGCGTCGATTGTTTCGGCATTGCTCTAGTTGCACGAGACCAAACTGTGGTTGTGCCACACCTCTGCGGATGAAGCCTTACAATGCCAATGGTACGATTCTTTTTACAGCACATGATCTCCACAAGGCAATACTAGAGTTTGGGAGGACCCCTGGATCCCCTCGAACTTGGGCTTTAAACCCCTTTTACGTCTTTAGAACTCGACTGTGAATATGGTTGAGGACTTAATCAACCCGAACAATGGAGATTTGGATAGAGAGGTTTTACAGAATAATTTTCTTCCTATTGATGTGGCCGCTGTGCAAATGCTTCCTTTGGGAAGGATGGAAGAAGATAACTCGGCATGGCATTTAGAGATAAGTGGAAATAGCTCCAAACATGAACATGAAATTAAGCATTTACAGTTCGACGGAACTACGAACCGACTGTCTGAATGAAATCATAACATCAAGATAGAAGGAGATTAAAAAGGAGCTTACTAAAGATAGAAGAAGATAGCACGTATATAGCTGGTATCCGTCCAACCTCTTCTTGTGCAACAGGGTCTATCATGTACGCGTGATGTGCCTCATCTCAGTCAATGACTCGCTGGAAACTGCCGATTTAAGCGCTCTTAATAGGCCTGGCTGAGAGGTGCTTTAATATTCATGTGATGTGGGCTAAACAATAAACACGGGTAAACAAACAACCAATTTTTTTTTCGCGGACCTGATCGGCCTATATAAACATGCCCAAAGATATCGCATGGGCTGGATGCAACGACAGTGGTGTTGTCCATGTAATTTTTTATTCCTTTTTTATCGCATCTAGTATTTCTTGATTGACACAAAATCATACATATTCAAATCAGTGAGAACAGAGGTACATTCGTGGTTTCAGGTGTTTTCATGTAGACTATTTTTTGTGTCTCTCAGTTTTGATAATAAATTGCATCAGACAAATAAATTCATCAGACAAATAAACAATGTCTCATCTATGCTTGTCGCCGTTTGGTTAAATTTTTGTAAATTTTTATGCAAGCACTTGATTCTCACCTCGCTATTTATGTTTTGTCACACATCCTTTTTGTTGGCATGTTTGGCTTCATTTTTATCGATCCATTATTGCGGCATGTTGGCAGCCCGTTTTGTTGCGTTGTTTTTAGATGTAACAGATTTGCTATTTCACATCTACAGGTAAAATAGTTACCGCACATTTAACTTTCTAACCGCGTGATTTAGGCATCAAGATCCGCATTCTTTGGTTTTTTTTATCGTTTGGTGTTGTCCATGTACATGCCGCTCGCGGAGAAGGGCCCGTCGTGGTGTTTTGGCCGTTATTTCTTTTTTCACACCCCTCATGCGTTGCCTCAGTGTAGGCTGTGGCCACAAGTGATACTTTTTTTTTTGTTTCTTTGTTCTTTTTCTTCTTTTTTCATTTTTTTTTGTTTCAAATTTTTAATGTTGGCTGGCTCGCTAGCTGGCCTGCCGTCGTGACCCATGGACACCACCGTCCGGCTTTTGGACGGGATAGTAGCCGAGCGCGCACGCGCAGCCAGCTCGCCTGTGCGAATCAACCCTACAGCGAGCAAATGACGCTAACAAACCGATCCAGCTTCATCTAGCGCGCACAGAGCAGTGCACGAAACGAAGCACATGGGTGCGACAAAAACCACCACAGGAAAGTGGGCCCACACGTCAAACATTGGCAGGAGGCGCGCGCGAAGCGAACAGCGTGGAGGGCATCCTTTATAGGAGCAATTGTGCATTCTTTCCTATACGACTAAGTAAATGCAAAAAAAAATTGTCCTGAGAGTTCGTTCAGTTCAATATTTCAACTCAAAATCGTAAAGTTCTTTATTATTGTATTGTACTCTTCGTGAGAATATTAGGTGATACCATTCTTAAATGCTCCCATGATACCTTCAAAAAATACGAAAAATTTGTGTGGAAGTTCATAAGATATGTGTCTACAACCCCTGAAAAAAAATCAGATTCAAATTTGAGATACACATTGAGAAACAAAAAAAGACAAATCTAGTATGAATAGTGACACAAAAAGAAAAGTAAAATTGACACTATTTACGTCAGGATTTGTCTTTTTTGTTTGGCAATGTGCATTTCAAATTTGGGCCTGAAATTTAGGGGTTGCAGACACATTCCTTGTGGACATTCATATTTTTTCCCAGAATTTCTGGAAAATATTTAAAATTAATATTTTTTTCAAATGGGAGCATGGGATCATGTGGAAGTTGGTATCACTGGTATTCTACACTTGTACAGATCACATACATGATACATCCGTCAAGTCTGCACATTAGTGATCCATTAATGCTCGCCGTACATAGCATCAAATATACAAATAATGGCTCACCGGAAAGAACAATATAAACAAATGACTCGAGGACCTTAAAACTAGCACTACTCCACCTTTTTACATAAGCAAAATAATGCAGAGAACCTCAACCCTGAACAGCAGGCTGTAGGCTTACAGCGATGGCTGTACTGTACATGCCCTAAGAATCATCCATCTGAAATTTGGGAGAGGAAAAAGTTCAGACCATGCAGTAGTATTGCGTCTGAAATACAGTATATCTGTTGACCGGTGCATGTTCTGTCTGTAGCCTTCTAGAAAAACCACAAAACGTGCAAGCCATGCTCAAACATCAATTTTCCGCGCAAAAGAAGAAAAAAAACTCAAACAGCAATTTGCTGCAAGAAAGTGACACCACCATTGACCATCAAGTAACTTGGTCCAAGTTATAATTCATGCTAAAATGTATTTGTTCGCACAAGAAGTTACGCTTCTTAACCTTCCTTGGCTAAATCAGCTTTGAGCCGGCCTCCTTTTGTTGCAAGGCACCATTTCGTACAATAAACATATATTGCTTCGCAAGTTCTCTTACTCTTGGATTATATTAAAATGAAACTTGGTAGAGATCTTCACTCGTGAACTTGGCAAACATTACAAGTCTTGCTTACCTGTACGGACAACTACTCTATTGTTGTTCTTGCTTTCAGATAAAGGGAACAGATATTATGGAAGATGGCAACAGAGCTGGAGCTATTATCCATCCACCATAGGCCCCCCATGTTTGTTTAAAGAATGTGACACACAATTGAAACGAGACACCAAAGTTTGCACAGATCATTAAAATGGCGCTTTAAACGTGTGATGGAGACGCAACCATGATCAGGAAACTCAACGAGAAATAGAAAAGCCGCATATAACAGTAAATAGCTTTTCAAACTCAACCTTGTTTCTCTTGCACGCTCATGTATGTGTGACTAGTAATGGCCGTCTGGCTTCGTCTCTCGATCCTTTTCTACTGTAGTAGGCATATAACAGCAACTGTATGACACCTAGGATTGTGCCGATGCCATTGGGAACCTGTAATTGGCAAACCAACAAGAAAGAAGGGCCAAACAGACGTGATGTTAGGCATCGCTCCAAGCAAAATCCCTGATCAGCAATAGAAAACTATATCTTACGTATATGAAGAAGTCATCCAGAAGCGCCCCGTATGCAAAAAACGACATGCTCATCAGGGACATCGATAGCGACAAATAAAATGGCATGTACTCCACGCTCTTGGTCCTGATCACCAAATTCTGTCAAACACAAGAGGAAAGTTCATTTACAGGACTATACATTTTGAATAACAAACATGGTCAGATGAGATCAACGACGCCAACCCCATCAAACCTACGAAGGACCAATTATACACCAGAAGATGTGGTTATGGAATACAGGTTTGAGTTATTAGTTATAAAGCAGGAAGTATTTCAGGACTCACAATGATGGACAGAGGGGATGCGAACATGAATATGAGGGACGCCACGCTGAGATAGCCGACGAATGTTCGCCGAGGCTTGTGATCAAACAGCGCCATACTGACATACACAATCAGCCCGAACACGCAGAACACCCCTGCCAGCAGCACGGACACCTTGAGCTGCAGCAAGAAACCACACCAGTCAAACTTAGAGATGCAGGCAAGGCAGCAAAGTACAAGCGGATGGGTAGGGCACCCACTCTTTTCTTGGCGTCGGCGTAGGCGATGAAGACGGCGGTGTATGCAAGCTGGAAGGCGGCGCCGATGGTGTTGACGGTGGCGACCAGGACGACGCCGTAGGAGACGAAGGGGAGGGCGTACCACATGCAGACGAGGCAGTTGAGGAGTGAGTAGATGTAGGGCGTGGCCGAGAACTGCTCCGTCGACCCATTCCGGACGATCCTCCTGAATGTCGGCCTGAGATCAGCAGAGATCAATCAGATCACCAGCAGCAGCAATTCGAGTCGAGCTAAGAAGAAATGAAATCGGGTTGAAATGGAAAGGGGGGCGGGGGCTTACAGCGGGGAGATGAAGAGCACGAAGGCAAAGATGTTCCCTGGAAGAAGATCGAGACGGCGGTCAAGAACTGGCCGAACCAAATCTGGCCGTCTTCTCCACGACGGCAGAGGTCTAAGAAGCAGAGCAAAGGGAATGGTGGTGGCGCTGACCTGCGATTCCTGCGCCGTAGCAGCAGAGGTCGTGGTAGGAGGAGGGTCCGGGCAAGCCCAGGGAAGCCATCAATGCAAGGAAGAGAGAGGATCCCGATCCCAGCTGCTCCCGGCTCCCTCCGATCCCCGCTCGCTCCCCCGGCAGATGATTCCCTTTTTCTTTTTTTGACGTGTCCAGCAGACGCTTGAGCGTGGGTTCTTTCTTTTCAGAGCAAGGGCAGGAACAGCAGCTCGCCTGGCTCCACCACCAGGGGGAAAAGAGCTGGCCCGCTTCCTCCTCCTCCCCCTTCTCCTCCTCTTTATCAGGGCTCCGCCCCTACAATCGAATCAATTCATCAAAAGAAAAAATAAGCACGTGGAATGGAAGGTGGATATCCTGGGATTTTATTCCTCGAGAAAAGTCGGTCGGGGATGTTGATGGCCGAGCCGGTCTGATCCATAGCCATGGCACGCACGACGGTGGACACGGGCGGCGCGGCCACACCCCACACGCCACGCGCGCGCGTGGACACCGTGGACCTCGACGCAGCACAGCTATTTTTCATTGTTTTCGAGACAGTTTTTTTTTGCGAGTAATGTTTTCGAGACAGTTCATTATTCATGCCAATTTTTTCTGCGGAAGGGAGAGGGCCTCTTCTTTTTCCTAACTATACCAAATACCCGTACATTGCTATGGAATGAAAATAACATTTGAAGAGTGATGGCGTGTGACCGATTGTCCTCGGCTGCGGTGGCACTGACTATATTGTGACAACGTTGATGACTAACTATTCAGGGTGCATGTAAAACGGTAAATTATGGTTTGTTTTGAAAACAATCTCTGCATTAAAAAATATGGTTGGCAAAAAATTCCTACTAGCAGTAATTATTTAGAGGGATAACTACCTGCTTGACTAATTTATGGGCGACCAGCTAAGCATGATCCCACAGATTTCCTTTCCTTTGTCTCAAGCAGATTTCCATTGTTTCATTGTATTGTCTTAGATTGGTCATAGTGGGGAGTAACTTACACTAGTGTCATGCATATGACACTAGTCTAAGTTACTATCTTTATAGTGCAAAGTAACATAATAGTAGTGTCATAGACAGCTTTATTTATTAGTTTGTAGACTCATTTTGTATTGGGAAGCGCTATGTTACAGTAACATATTATGTTACTACTTCTCATTAACTACTTGCTACATAAGTAAAAAAAATTGGAATGCGTTATGTTATTAGCTAAGTTAGTCCCACTATGACTAGCCTTATAGTGAATGGGGTCCACGGGCATACCTTGTGATCTAGTGAGAAAACACTACCCATATGCACATGAGACAAACACAATCATATCACTCAATCAATCAAGCAAGGGCATACACAATCGGTCTAGAACTATCGTTACAAAGTGTTTGGACTATACTATTTACATGGGGGAATACTACTACTGATATGGTGGTCGACTAGAAATATTGAACGGTCGAAGACTCCATGATATCTGCTCCAGCTTCATCAACATAGTCATCATCACTATCGTCAAGGTGCGAGTCGGTGTCGTCGATGATGATGTAGTCTTCAGAACGAATCTCCTTGGGTTCGTCGTCTTCTCCTCCTGGCGCGGGGTCTCCCATGAATACTCCTAGCTTCCTTTCCAGGTCATCATTCTTCTCCACTAATACGACGATTTCCTCCTCATAATCTTCGCGTGTAGCTTTGAGTTCTTCTTCAAGCTCCGCAATCCTTGTCATTGCCTTCTTCAGATCTATCATGCCTGCGCACATCTGATTCTTCTGGCGACGAATGTGCTGGTTTAACTCTTGGATGAAAGCGGCAATTGACCTATTCTTCCTGGTGCTGATCATCTCCCATTGCTCGTCTCGTCGCCCACAAATCTGGTAGATAGTATCCTTGAGATCCTTGTGGTAAACTTCTGCAATGCTTCCCATGGTGATGTGAGCTGCCATACTCTTTCCTAGACTACAGGTTGGTGCATCGAAAGAAAACTCTATGGGCTTGGTGACTGGCGTGAATGTCCTTCCTGGAACTTGAACTTGAATCATCCAGCGCTCCTCTTCTGGTAAAGTGGCATTGTAGGTCCCGGTGAAGCTTGGTATTCCAATGTTCAGGTAACTAGTAACTTCCTTCAAGTGGCGTCCAAAAGGGGTGTCTTCATCCGATTGCATGAACTTTATCCTTGCATCCGTCATCCTAAAGAGTAGAAAAAAGGAGAGGAGTTAGAAATGAGAAGAGAGTAGTGATCTAGGGCTTTAGCTTAGTGGTCGTGTCCTACAGTCAGCGTGTGCTCAGATACCATCTTTGTAGCGATCAGACCTCAAACAGTCTGATGTCTGTGCATAAGTGTCATCCCTGGATCGGTAATGCTGACACACACAGTACTCAAAGGATTTATAACAGAGTAGTAATCACACACTTATTACATCGAATGTCTCAAAAGAGAACTTATTACAATAAATATGGCTTAAGGCCATCTAATACGATAACAACGAAAGGCTTGAAAGATAAAGTGAGTCCATCAACTCCAACGACATCACTGAGTGAAAGACCATGACCTAAGACTCCTTACTCGTCGTCTGAAAAGTCTGCAACATGATATGTTGCAGCCCGAAAATGGGTCAGCACATGGAATATGCTGGCAATGTAACACCAAAAGGATAATGAACATAATAATGCTATCACTATATGCATATATGGCTGGTGGAGGCTGTAGGGTTAATATGTTTTGCGAAAAGCCAATTTGCCCTACTGCAAGGAATAAATTTTATTTAACTATCATGGTGGTTGTTAAATATTGAGAAGGTTCACCCAACTCAATCCCAATTAAGCATCATCATTAAACCCAATCAAATTATATTAAGAGTGATGAGATCCACATGATAATCCAAGAACCAGATACTCAAGATGTCCATAACCGGGGACACGACTAACCATGATTGGTTTGTACACTCTGCAGAGGTTTGCACACTTTTCCCCACAAGACTCGATCTCCTCCGTTGGATTTCTCGCACTACATAATGTTTGAGAAAACGGATGACCGAGACACAATCTTTCCGAAGAGGTCCCCTTAACCGATAGATAGGCCGGTACACCTACAATCCCCTACATCTGCTAGCCCATCATGGAAAGGTTTCCCACAACTTACTCAACTATGCCAGAGCCCATAATGGCATGTGGCTGCACACGGAAGTTTCCGGTATGAATAATCTTATGATCCCTTTGAGCCTGGGTGGCAGTCCATAGGAGAATCACACGGTACCCCGAGATTTCCAAAAATACAGGCAATCACTGGAATACCCAGGTGCCTCAATCCACCCAGATGTGTATTAAAGTTGCCACCTTAAGTTAACCATTAAGTTAACAATCTCACATCTGTCATGAATACACTCAAACTCAATCCACGTCTACGAGCATAGCATAGCAATATAAGCATAACATAGAAGTAACTCCCAGGGTTTGATAATAAACAGGTGAATAGGTACTACCTCATCTACTTCCCAATCCCACAATTTAAATCAGATCCTAACCATGCAATTGTTTGAGGATTGATCTAATGCAATAAAACTGGGTAGTAAGAGGTATGATCAAAGTGTTACTTGCCTTGCTGATGATCTGCGATACCTAGAGACTCGTAGTAGCACGCTTCGCACTCCGGGCACTCTATCGCAAACAAACAAACATACAATAAGCAATCAAGCAAAAGCACAAGTAAAACTCAAATAAGAGATCTAACCAGAAAGTTCAACTTAAGAACTCTGGTTTGTAAAAAGAATCAAATTAAACAAAGCAGCAAAACTCAAACGGCGAAAGAAACAAGCTTTGATTACTAACCTGGACTAAAGTCAAATTTTACAGTAGCAAAAACTTGTTTAAGTTGGTTAAACGGAAAGAGGGTTTTGAGACGAAACTCTAGCGCTTGAATCGCCTGATTCTGATAAACGAGTGAAAAGTTATACTAGAACGAAAATCGGATCAGAAATCGCGATCGAAAATAATCGCGGAAAATCCGAGAAAAAGAAAAACTGACGAACAAGCTAACGGACGAACGTTCGCTGTCTGCGGCTAAACGGTGAAAACCGTTCGTAAAAATGAACATACGGACGAACGTCCGCTAAATAACTAAACCGAACCGATGTAAAAAACGAAAACTAGGGTTTACGAAATAAAACTGATCGGTTTTAAAAAAACCGGCGGCTACCTCGAACTCCGGCGGGCGGCGGCGCGGCGGCTCCGGTGACGGCGGTTGGCGGCGACGGGCGGCGGGACGGGGCGGGGTGGCGGCGCAGGCGTGCGGCAGCGCGGGCGGCGTGCAGCGGCGCGGGCGGCGGCGGCGACGGATCGCGGCGGCTAGGGTTAGGGTTTGGCGGGGCGAGGCGGGCTGGGGTGGGCTGGCGGCGGGGTGCGGCTTATAAGGCCGAGCGGTGGACGAGTCTGGGTCGCCCACGGCGGCCCGAGTCGGTTCGTTTGTTTGTTTTTTTAAATAATTTGGACGTGCAGAAAAAGAAAGAAAAGAAATACTAAACGGACTCCAAAAATCCCGAAATAAATTTTCCCCGTCCTGTAAAAATAAGCCGGACAAGATGAACAAATATTTGGGCCTAAAATGCAAATTTGAAAAACGCATATTTTTCCTAATTCAAATAAAATAGCGATAAAACTCCGAATAAAAATCTTATTTGATTTTAATATTGATATTTCTTTATTTTGAGGAAGTCATTTTATCCTCTCTCTTTTATTTTTAATAAAAGAAATATTTCAGAGAAAAATAATTAAAATCAAACGATCCTCTTTTCAAAATTCGAGAATAACTCGAATATGAAAATAATGAAATCCTCAACTCTCTCCGTGGGTCCTTGAGTTGCGTAGAATTTCTAGGATCAACCAAAATGCAATAAAATATAATATGCAGTGATGATCTAATGCATAACATTCCAAATTGAAAATTTGGGATGTTACAGCGGCTGGGATAAGTGATGGGTCTCTATGGGACCCACAAGCCCACTAGGCGCGCCGAGGGGGTGGCGTGCCCTGTGAGCTTGTAGCTCACAGGTGCACCCCCCGGGGTGTGTTCAATGCCAAAAATTCTTAATATTCTACAAAAGGTCATACTAAATTTTCAGGGCATACAGAGAACTTTTATTTTCGGGTCATTTTTTATTGCACGGAAAATCCAAAAAACTGGAAAATCATGGCATTTCTATTTTATTAACTTTAAATAACAGAGAGTAAATAGTGGGTACAGAAGGTTTGTGCTTACTAAATTCATCAACCACATGCCCCTAAAAAAGAATCCATTAATAAGGTTGATCAAGTCTTATTAACAAACTGTTTTCGAATGTCATGAAACCGAAGAACCTTCGTATAACACTAGGTCACCTCATCAGGGATATGCATCTCCCCAATAATAAGAGTTTCATATTTCTTCATAACTGAAGGAAGGGGGAGTTGAAAACTTCCAATAGTGATCGTTGGAGCCTTTTCAATAACATTAATACCATTCACTTGAAATTGCTTTTTTGGAAAGTGTACCGTATGCTCATTACCATTGATATGAAAAGTGATATTGCTTTTGTAGCAATCAATAACAGCCCCTGCAGTATTGAAGAAGGATCTACCAAGGATAAACGACATGTTGTCATCCTCGGACATGTCAGGTATAACAAAGTCTGTCAAGATAGTAACATTTGCAACTACAATGGGCACGTCCTCACAAATACCGATAGGTATAGCAGTAGATTTATGAGCCATTTGCAATGATATTTTAGTAGGTGTGAGTTTATTCAAATCAAGTCTTCTATATAAAGAGAAATTCATAACACTAACACGGGCTCCTAAATCACATAAAGCAGCTTTAACATAGTTTCTTTTAATGGACCATGGTATAGTGGATATTCCTGGGTCTCCTAGTTTCTTAGGTACTCCATCCTTAAAAGAATAGTTTGCAAGCATGGTGGAAATTTCAGCTTCAGGTATCTTTCTTTTATTAGTGACAATATCATTCATATATTTAGCATATAGGGCCATCTTTAAAATATCAGTCAAACGAGTATGCAAAAAGTCGGGCCTAAGCATTTCAGCAAAGCGTTCGGATTCTTCTTCATCCTTATTCTTATATGGTTTAGTTGGGAAAGGCATGGGTTTCTGAACCCATGGTTCTCTTTCCTTACCATGTTTCCTAGCAACGAAATCTCTTTTATCATAATATTTATTTTTAGGAGGTGGATTATCAAGATCAATAGTAGGTTCTATTTCAACATCATTATCAGGTTCCTTATCATTGTCTGGTTGAGCATCTATATGAACATCATCATCATCATTATCATTATCATTATCACTAGGTGGATGTTCATTACCAGATTGTGTCTCAACATCAAAAATAGAAGCATCATTACTATCCTCAGAAGTTTTTTCTGCCTCAGGTTCACTAGAAGCATGCAAAGTCCTATCATTTTTCTTTTTCTTTTTATTTTTAGAAGGACTAGGTGCATCAATATTAATTCTTTGAGAATCTTGTTCAATTCTTTTAGGGTGACCTTCTGGATAAAGTGTCTCCTGAGTCATTCTACCTCCTCTAGTCATTACTCTAACAACATGATCATTCATGTTACTATTTATTTCATTAAGAAAATCATTTTGGGATTTAGCAACTTGTTCTAACTGGGTATGGACCATAGAAGCATGTTTACCTACACCTTTAACATCATTAGCAATCCTAAACAACAAGTCACTCAAGCGATCAATCATGTAGGCATTATGTTTCGATTGTTTCATAACATACACATTAAAATGATCTTGCTTAATAATGTAATTTTCAAATTCAGACAAGCATTGACTAGCAGATTTGTTGTAAGGAATATCACCTTCATCAAATTTTATAAGAGAATTTACCTCACTGCCTGTGTCAGGGTGTCAAGTCCATGTATTTCTTCAATAGGTGGTAAATTATTAACATCTTAAACTTTAATACCCTTTTCTTTCATAGATTTCTTTGCCTCTTACATATCTTCAAGACTAAGAAATAGAATACCTCTCTTCTTAGGAGTTGGTTTAGGTGGTGGTTCGGTAAGTGTCCAATCATTATCATTCTGCAATATATTATTCAATAGTTCTTCAGCTTGCTCAACAGTTTGCTCCCTGAAAACACAACTAGCACAACTATCTAGGTAGTCCCTAGAAGCATCGGTAAGTCCATTATAAAAGATATCAAGCATTTCATTTTTCTTGACAGGATGATCAGGCAAAGCATTAGGTAATTGGAGAAGCCTCCCCAAGCTTGAGGGAGATTCTCTTCTTCAATTTGCTCAAAGTTAAATATTTCTTGTAAGGTAGCTTGTTTCTTATGAGTAGGAAAATATTTTTCAGAGAAGTAATATATCATATCTTGGGGACTACGCACACAACCAGGAGCAAGAGTATTAAACCATATCTTAGAATCACCCTTTAACAAGAAAGGAAACAACTTAAGAATATAGTAGTAGTGAATTTTTTTCCTCGTGACAAATAGGGTGGCTATATCATTCAACTTAGTAAGGTGTGCCACAACAGTTTCATATTCATAACCATGGAAAGGATCAGATTCAACCAAAGTAATTAACTCAGGATCGACAGAGAATTCATAATTCTTATCAGTAACAAAGATAGGTGAAGTAGCAAACTTAGGATCATATTTCATTCTAGCATTCAAAGATTTTTCTTTCAGCTTACACAGTAACTTCTTAAGATAATCTCTATCATTACAAGCAAGAAATACTCTCTAGCTATCTCTCCCTCCATAACATAACCCTCATGTATCTTAGGCAATTCATATCTAGGAGAGATATGTCTAATAGGTGTTTCATAATTTTCAGTTTCAATAACTTTATCAGTTTTAGCATTCTCAAATTCTTTAGGTTTAGCAAGTTGCTCATCAAGAAATTCACCTAGTGGCACAGTATCATCAAGCAAAGCACTAGCATCATCAATTGCATCATTCATAGCAGAGGTAGCTGTTGGGGAACGTAGTAATTTCAAAAAAAATCCTACGCACACGCGGGATCATGGTGATGCATAGCAACGAGAGGGGAGAGTGTTGTCTACGTACCCTCATAGACCATAAGCGGAAGCGTTTATCAACGCGGTTGATGTAGTCGTACACCTTCATGATCCGTCCCGATCAAGTACCGAACGTACGGCACCTCCGCGTTCAGCACACGTTCAGCTCGATGACGTCCTCGCCTTCTCGATCCAGCAAGAGGGGCGAAGTAGTAGTTGAGTTTCGGTAGCACGACGGCGTGGTGACGGTGTTGGTGAAGAACAATCTCCGCATGGCTTCGCCTAAGCACTACGAAAACTATGACCGAGGATAAACTAGAGGGGACGGGGTAGCCGGCACACGGCTTGGTGTTTCTTGATGTGTCTTGGGTGCTATCCCTACCCCTCTATTTATATGTTGAGCCTTGGGGTCGAAACTTGGAGTAAAAGCCTCCACAAAGTCGGTTTCACCCGAAAGGCAAGAGTCCTTCTCGGACTCCAGGGCCAGACGCCAGGGTTCCCGGCGTCTGGACCCACACGCCAGGGACCCAGGCGTCTAGCCCCCGGACTCCGCAAAACTTCCTTTTGCGCTTTCCAAAAACCTTGTGGGCTTTCCCCTTTGGCCCAAATAAAGTGTTCTCGTACCCAAACATTTCGGGAAACATCTGGAACCCCTTCCGGTGAATTCCAGAACCCTTCCGGAGACCAAACACTATTATCCCATATATCAAACTTTATCTCCGGACCATTCCAGAGTTCCTCGTCATGTCTGTGATGTTATCTGGAACTCCGAACAACATTCGGTTACCAACATACATAACTCATAAATACTATATCGTCAACGAACGTTAAGCGTGCGGACCCTACGGGTTCGAGAACTATGTAGACATGACCGAGAAACTTCTCTAGTCAATAACCAATAGCGGAACCTGGATGCCCATATTGGCTCCTACATATTCTATGAAGATCTTTATCGGTCGAACCGCATAACAACATACGTTGTTCCCTTTGTCATCAACATGTTACTTGCCCGAGATTCGATCATTGGTATCTTGATACCTAGTTCAATCTCGTTACTGGCAAGTCTCTTTACTCATTCCGTAATACATCATCCCGCAACTAACTCATTAGTTACAATGCTTGCAAGGCTTATAGTGATGTGCATTACCGAGTGGGCCCAGAGATACCTCTCCGACGATCGAAGTGATAAATCCTAATCTCGAAATACGCCAACTCAACAAGTACCTTCGGAGACACCTGTAGAGCACCTTTATAATCATCCAGTTGCGTTGTGACGTTTGGTAGCACACAAAGTGTTCCTCCGATAAACGGGAGTTGCATAATCTCATAGTCATAGGAACATGTATAAGTCATGAAGAAAGCAATAGCAACATACTAAACGATCAAGTGCTAAGCTAACGGAATGGGTCAAGTCAATCACATCATTCTCCTAATGATGTGATCCCATTAATCAAATTACAAATCATGTCTATGGTTAGGAAACTTAACCATCTTTGATTAACGAGCTAGTCAAGTAGAGGCATACTAGTGACACTATGTTTGTCTATGTATTCACACATGTATTATGTTTCCGGTTAAGACAATTCTAGCATGTATAATAAACATTTATCATGAAATAAGGAAATAAATAATAACTTTATTATTGCCTCTAGGGCATATTTCCTTCAGTCTCCCACTTGCACTAGAGTCAATAATCTAGTTCACATCACCATGTGATTTAACACCAATAGTTCACATCACCATGTGATTAACACCCATAGTTCACATCGTCATGTGACCAACACCCAAAGGGTTTACTAGAGTAAATAATCTAGTTCATATTGATATGTGATTAACACCCAAAGAGTACTAAGGTGTGATCATGTTTTGCTTGTGAGAGCAGTTTAGTCTACGGGTCTACCACATTCATATCTGTATGTATTTTGCAAATTTCTATATCAACAATGCTCTGCACGGAGCTACTCTAGCTAATTGCTCCCACTTTCAAAATGTATCCAGATTGAGACTTAGAGTCATCTGGATCAGTGTCAAAATTTGCATCAAACCCTTTACGAGGAACCTTTTGTGACCTCCATAATCAAGAAACATGTCCTTATTCCACTAAGGATAATTTTGACTGCTGTCCAGTGATCTACTCCTAGATCACTATCGTACTCCCTTGCTAAACTCAGTGTAGGGTATATAATAGATCTGGTACACAACATGGCATACTTTATAGAAACTATGGCTGAGGCATAGGGAATGACTTTCATTCTCTTTGTATCTTCTGCCGTGGTCGGGCTTTGAGTCTTACTCAATTTCACACCTTGTAACATAGGTAAGAACTCTTTCTTTGGCTGTTCCATTTTGAACTACTTCAAAATCTTGTCAAGGTATGTACTCATTGAAAAAAAACTTATCAAGCATCTTGATCCATCTCTATAGATCTTGATGCTCCATATGTAAGTAGCTTCACCGAGGTCTTTATTTGAAAAAATCCTTTCAAATACTCCTTTATGCTTTCCAGAAAATTCTACATTATTTCCGATCAACAATATGTCATTCACATATATTTATCAGAAATGTTGTAGTGCTCCCACTTACTTTCTTGTAAATACAGGCTTCGCCACAAGTCTGTATATAACTATATGCTTTGATCAACTCATCAAAGCATATATTCCAACTCTGAGATGCTTGCACCAGTCCATAGATGGATCGCTGGAGCTTGCACATTTTGTTAGCACCTTTAGGATCAACAAAACCTTCTGGTTGCATCATATACAACTCTTCTTTAAGAAATCCATTAAGGAATGTAGTTTTGACATCCATTTGCCAGATTTCATAAAATGTGGCAATTTGCTAACATGATTCGGACAGACTTAAGCATCGCCACGAGTGAGAAAATCTCATCGTAGTCAACACCTTGAACTTTGTCAAAACCTTTTTCGACAAGTCTAGCTTTGTAGACAGTAACATTACCGTCAGCGTCTGTCTTCTTCTTGAAGATCCATTTATTCTCTATGGCTTGCCGATCATCGAGCAAGTCAACCAAATTCCACACTTTGTTCTCATACATGGATCCCATCTCAGATTTCATGGCCTCAAGCCATATTGTGGAATCTGGGCCCATCATCGCTTCCTCATAGTTCGTAGGTTCATCATGGTCTAGTAACATGACCTCCAGAACAGGATTACCGTACCACTCTGGTGCGGATCTTACTCTGGTTGACCTACGAGGTTTGGTAGTAACTTGATCTGAAGTTTCATGATCATCATCATTAGCTTCTTCACTAATTGGTGTAGGTGTCACAGGAACCGGTTTCTGTGATGAACTACTTTCCAATAAGTGAGTAGGTACAGTTACCTCATCAAGTTCTACTTTCCTCCCACTCACTTCTTTCGAGAGAAACTCCTTCTCTAGAAAGGATCCATTCTTAGCAACAAATATCTTGCCTTCGGATCTGTGATAGAAGGTGTACCCAATAGTTACTTTTGGGTATCCTATGAAGACGCACTTCTCCGACTTGGGTTTGAGCTTATCAAGATGAAACTTTTTTACATAAGCATCGCAACCCCAAACTTTAATAAACGGCAGCTTAGGTTTCTTGCTAAACCACAGTTCATATAGTGTCGTCTCGACGGATTTAGATGGTGCCATTTTTAATGTGAATGCAGCTGCCTCTAATGCATAACCCCAAAATGATAGTGGTAAATTGGTAAGAGACATCATAGATTGCACTATATCAAATAAATTATGGTTATGACATTCGGACACACCATTACGCTATGGTGTTCCATGTGGCATGAGTTTGTGAAACTATTCCACATTGTTTTAATTGAAGACCAAACTCGTAACTCAAATATTCGTCTCCTGCGATCAGATCGTAGAAACTTTATTTTCTTGTCACGATGATTTTCCACTTCACTCTGAAATTCTTTGAACTTTTCAAATGTTTCAGACTTATGTTTCATCAAGTAGATATACCCATATCTGTGAAGGTCAGAAAATAACGATACCCGCCGCAAGTCTCAACACTCATCGGACTGCATACATCAGCATGTATTATTTCCAACAAGTTTGTTGCTCGCTCCATTGTTCCGGAGAACGGAGTCTTAGTCATCTTGCCCATGAGGCATGGTTCGCAAGCATCAACTGATTCATAATCAAGTGATTCCAAAAGCCCATCAACATGGAGTTTCTTCATGCGCTTTACGCCAATATGACCCAAACGGCAGTGCCAGAAATAAGTTGCACTATCATTATTAACTTTGCATCTTTTGGCTTCAATATTATGAATATGTGTATCACTACGATCGAGATCCAACAAACTAATTTCATTGGGTGTATAACCATAGAAGGTTTTATTCATGTAAACAGAACAACAATTATTCTCTGACTTTAAATGAATAACTGTATTGCAATAAACATGATCAAATCATATTCATGCTCAACGCAAACGCCAAATAACATTTATTTAGGTTTAACACTAATCCCGAAAGTATAGGGAGTGTGCGATGATGATCATATCAATCTTGGAACCACTTCCAACACACATCGTCACTTCACCCTTTAACTAGTCTCTGTTCATTCTGCAACTCCCGTTTCAAGTTACTACTCTTAGCAACTAAACTAGTATCAAATACCGAGGGGTTGCTATAAACACAAGTAAAGTACACATCAATAACTTGTATATCAAAATATACCCTTGTTCACTTTGCCATCCTTCTTATCCACCAAATATTCAGGGCATTTCCGCTTCTAGTGACCATTTCCTTTGCAGTAGAAGCACTTAGTTTCAGGATTTAGTATAGCTTTGGGCTTCTTCACGGAAGTGAAAACTTGCTTGCCATTCTACATGAAGTTCCCTTTATTTCCCTTTGCCCTTTTCTTGAAACTAGTGGTCTTGTTAATCATCAACACTTGATGCTCTTTCTTGATTTCTACCTTCATCGATTTCATCATCATGAAAAGCTCAGGAATCATTTTCGTCATCCCTTGCATACTATAGTTCATCATGAAGTTCTACTAACTTGGTGATGGTGACTAGAGAATTCTGTCAATCACTATTTTATCTGGAATATTAACTCCCACTTGATTCAAGCGATTGTAGTACCCAGACAATCTGAGCACATGCTCACTACTTGAGCTATTCTCCTCCATCTTTTAGCTATAGAACTTGTTGGAGACTTCATATCTCTCCACTTGGGTATTTGCTTGAAATATTAACTTCAACTCCTGGAACATATCATATGGTCCATGACGTCAAAACGTCTTTGAAGTCCCGATTCTAAACCGTTAAGCATGGTGCACCAAACTATCAAGTACTCATCATATTGAGCTAGCCAAACATTCATAACGTGTGCATCTGCTCCTGCAATAGGTCTGTCACCTAGCGGTGCATCAAGGACATAATTCTTCTGTGCAGCAATGAGGATAATCCTCAGATCACAGATCTAATCTGCATTACTGCTACTAACATCTTTCAACTTAGTTTTCTCTAGGAACATATCAAAAATAAAACAGGGGAGCAACAACGCGAGCTATTGATCTAAAGCATTATTTGCTAAATACTATCAGGACTAAGTTCATGATAAATTAAAGTTCAATTAATCATATTACTTAAGAACTCCCACTTAGATAGACATCCCTCTAGTCATCTAAATGATCACGTGATCCAAATAAACTAAACCATGTCCGATCATCACGTGAGATGGAGTAGTTTTCAATGGTGATCATTATGTTGATCATATCTACTATATGATTCACGCTCGACCTTTCGGTCTCCAGTGTTCCGAGGCCATATATGCATATGCTAGGCGCTCGTCAAGTTTAACCCGAGTATTCTGTGTGTGCAAAATTGTCTTGCACCCGTTGTAGATCAACGTAGAGCTTATCACACCCGATCATCACGTGGTGTCTCAGCACGACGAACTTTGGCAACGGCGCATACTCAGGGAGAACACTTTTACCTTGAAATTTAGTGAGAGATCATCTTATAATGCTACCATCAAACAAAGCAGAATAAGATGCATAAAGGATAAACATCACATGCAATCAATATAAGTGATATGATATGGCCATCATCATCTTGTGCTTGTGATCTCCATCTCCGAAGCACCGTCATGATCACCATCATCACCGGCGCGACACCTTGATCTCCATTGTAGCATCATTGTCGTCTCGCCAACTATTGCTTCTACGATTATCGCTACCGCTTAGTGATAAAGTAAAGCAATTACAGGGCGATTGCATTGCATACAATAAAGTGAAAACCATATGGCTCCTGCCAGTTGCCGATAACTCGGTTACAAAACATGATCATCTCATACAACAAAATATAGCATCACGTCTTGACCATATCACATCACAACATGCCCTGCAAAAACAAGTTAGACGTCCTCTACTTTGTTGTTGCAAGTTTTACGTGGCTGCTACGGGCTGAGCAAGAACCATTCTTACCTACGCATCAAACCACAATGATAGTTCGTCAAGTTAGTGTTGTTTTAACCTTCTCAAGGACCGGGTGTAGCCACACTCGGTTCAACTAAAGTTGGAGAAACTGACACCCGCCAGCCACCTGTGTGCAAAGCACGTCGGTAGAAGCAGTCTCTCATAAGTGTACGCGTAATGTCGGTCTGGGCCGCTTCATCCAACAATACCGCCGAACCAAAGTATGACATGCTGGTAAGCAGTATGACTTGTATCGCCCACAACTCACTTGTGTTCTACCTGTGCATATAACATCTACGCATAAAACCAGGCTCGGATGCCACTGTTGGGGAACGTAGTAATTTTAAAAAAAATTCATATGCACACGCAGGATCATGGTGATGCATAGCAATGAGAGGGGAGAGTGTTGTCTACGTACCCTCGTAGACCATAAGCGGAAGCATTTATCAACGCGGTTGATGTAGTCGTACACCTATACGATCCATCCCGATCAAGTACCGAACGTACGGCACCTCCGCATTCAGCACACGTTCAGCTCGATGACATCCTCGCTTCTCGATTCAGCAAGAGGGGTGAAGTAGTAGATGAGTTCCGGCAACACGACGGCGTGGTGACGGTGTTGGTGAAGAACAATCTCCGCGTGGCTTCGCCTAAGCACTATGAAAACTATGATGGAGGATAAACTAGAGAGGACGGGGTAGCCGGCACACGGCTTGGTGTTTCTTGATGTGTCTTGGGTGCTAGCCCTACCCCTCTATTTATATGTTGAGCCTTGGGGTCGAAACTTGGAGTAAAAGCCTCCACAAAGTCGGTTTCACCCGAAAGGCAAGAGTCCTTCTCGGACTCCAGGGCCAGACGCCAGGGTTCCCGGCGTCTGGACCCACACGCCAGGGACCCAGGCGTCTAGCCCCCGGACTCCGCAAAACTTCCTTTTGCGCTTTCCAAAAACCTTGTGGGCTTTCCCCTTTGGCCCAAATAAAGTGTTCTCGTACCCAAACATTTCGGGAAACATCTGGAACCCCTTCCGGTGAATTCCAGAACCCTTCCGGAGACCAAACACTATTATCCCATATATCAAACTTTATCTCCGGACCATTCCAGAGTTGCTCGTCATGTCTGTGATGTTATCTGGAACTCCGAACACATAAACTCATAATACCGATCATCATGGAACGTTAAGCGTGCGAACCCTACGGGTTCGAGAACTATGTAGACATGACCGAGACTCACTTCCGGTCAATAACCAATAGCGGAACATGGATGCCCATATTGGCTCCTACATATTCTACGAAGATCTTTATCGGTCGAACCGCATAACAACATACGTTGTTCCCTTTGTCATCAACATGTTACTTGCCCGAGATTCGATCATTGGTATCTTGATACCTAGTTCAATCTCGTTACCGGCAAGTCTCTTTACTCGTTCCGTAATACATCATCCCGCAACTAACTCATTAGTTACAATGCTTGCAAGGCTTATAGTGATGTGCATTACCGAGTGGGCCCAGAGATACCTCTCCGATGATCGGAGTGACAAATCCTAATCTCGAAATATGCCAACTCAACAAGTACCTTTGGAGACACCTGTAGAGCACCTTTATAATCACCCAGTTATGTTGTGACGTTTGGTAGCACATAAAGTGTTCCTCCGGTAAACGGGAGTTGCATAATCTCATAGTCATAGGAACATGTATAAGTCATGAAGAAAGCAATAGCAACATACTAAACGATCAAGTGCTAAGCTAACGGAATGGTTCAAGTCAATCACATCATTCTCCTAATGATGTGATCCCGTTAATCAAATGACAACTCATGTCTATGGTTAGGAAACTTAACCATCTTTGATTAACGAGCTAGTCAAGTAGAGGCATACTAGTGACACTATGTTTGTCTATGTATTCACACATGTATTATGTTTCCGGTTAATACAATTCTAGCATGAATAATAAACATTTATCATGAAATAAGGAAATAAATAATAACTTTATTATTGCCTCTAGGGCATATTTCCTTCAGTAGCATCATCAATTACTTGTGACATATCAGAATTAATAGCAGGTGGTGGTGTTGCAAGCTTACTTAAAACAGAAGGTGAATCAAGTGTAGAGCTGGATAACAGTTCCTTACCCTCCCTCGTCCTAGAGGGAACGATCTTGGTTCTATCATCCTTAAGATTCTTCATAGTGATCAACAGATATAAATCCTGAGTGACTCAGCAAATAGAGCTATGCTCCCTGGCAACGGCGCCAGAAAAAGGTCTTGATAACCCACAAGTGTAGGGGGTCGCAACCGTTTTTGAGGGTAGAGTATTCAATCCAAATTTATTGATTTGACACAAAGGGAGCCAAAGAATATTTGCAAGTATTGGCAGTTGAGTTGTCAATTCAACCACACCTGGAGAACTAAAGATCTGCAGTAGGGTGATCTGTAGTATGGTAATATGATTGTTTGATAGTAGTGGTAACAATAGCAATAGTAATGGTAACCGAAACAACAGTAGTTTTGTAGCAATTGTGACAGCTGCAGCAACAGTAGTAACTTAGCAAAGAACAATATGTGAAAACCTCGTAGGCATTGGATCAGTGATGGATAATTATGTTGGATAACATTCATCATGTAACAGTTATAACCTAGGGAAACACAGAACTAGCTCCAATTCATCAATGTAATGTAGGCATGTGTTCTATATATAGTCATACGTGCTTGCAATAAGAACTTGCATGGCATCTTTGATGGGGAACGAAGCATGAAAATCAAAAAAATGCTATGAAAGACCAAAAGCGTTAGCATCGTAACGCGGTTGATGTAGTCGTACTCTTCACGATCCAATAGCGATCCAATCCGATCTAGTGCCGAACTGACGACACCTCCGAGATTAGCACATGTTCAACTTGATGGCATCATTTCCTTCTTGATCTAGCAAGCAAGAGAGAGGAGGTAGATGAGATCGAAACCAGCCCGGTGGTATGGTGGTGGTGGCGGCAACAGAATTCCGGTAGGGCTTCGCCAAGCGCGTATTGGAGGAACGTGAAAGGAGTTGAGAGTGAACAAAATATGCCCTAGAGGCAATAATAAAGTTTTTATTTTATATTTCCTTATTCATGATAAAGGTTTATTATTCATGCTAGAATTGTATTGATCGGAAACCTTAATACATGTGTGAATACATAGACAAACACTGTGTCTCTAGTGAGCCTCTACTTGACTAGCTCGTTGATCAAAGATGGTTAAGGTTTCCTAAGCATGGGCATGAGTTGTAATTTGATAATGGGATCACATCATTAGGAGAATGATGTGATGGACAAGACCCATTGCTTTCTTCATGTCTATTACATATTCCTTCGACTATGAGATTATGCAACTCCCAGACACCGGATGAATACCTTGTGTGCTATAAAATGTCACAACATAACTGGGTTATTATAAAGATGCTCTAGAGGTATCTCCAAAGGAGTTTGTTGGGTTGGCATAGATCGAGATTAGGATTTGTCACTCCGAGTATCGGAGAGGTATCTCTGGGCCCTCTCAGTAATGCACATCATAAGAAGCCTTGCAAGCAAAGTGACTAATGAGTTAGTTGCAGGATGATGTATTACAGAACGAGTAAAGAGACTTGTCGGTAACAAGATTGAACTAGGTATGAAGATACCGACGATCGAATCTTGGGCAAGTAACATACCGATGGACAAAAGGAATTGTGTATGTTGTCATAACAGTTCGACCGATAAAGATCTTTGTAGAATAGGTAGGAGCCAATATGAGCATCCAGGTTCCGCTATTGGTTATTGACTGGAGAGGTGTGTCAGTCATGTCTACATAGTTCTCGAACCCGTAGGGTCCGCACGCTTAACGTTTGATGACGATATAGTATTATATGAGTTATGTGATTTGGTGACTGAATGTTGTTTGGAGTCCCGGATGAGATCACAGACATGACAAGGAGTCTCGAAATGGTCGAGAGTTAAATATTGATATATAGGACGATGGTATTCGGACACCGGAAGTGTTCCAGAGGGTACCAGGTACATATAGGGTCACCGGAAGGGGTTCCGAGCACCCCCCCCCCCCAGCAAAGATATGGGCTTAATGGGCCAAGGGAGGGACAGACCAGCCCACAAGGGGCTGGTGTGCCCCTCCACTAGGACGGCCAGCCCTAGGGAAAGGAAAGGGGGTGTCGGTGTACTAAAGTTTGGGCCCTTTCGTACCCCTTACTTGTGCACGGGCAGTTGCAGCCACACCCGCGGCAAGGCTTGACGGGGCAGCTGGAGGCAAAATACAAGACGACCAAGACGGCGACCGAGCCAGCAATCAGAGAGCAGAAGACAAGCTGAGCCCCTGACAAGATTCTTGCCGGGATGGCTTGCGAAGCCCCGGCAAGATCCTTGCAGGGATGGTTTGCGAAGCACCAGCAAGACCACCACCCTTGAGGTTGGGAGATCTGACACCATCGACAATGTCAAGACCAAGATCCAGGGGCGTCTGCGTGGTGGCATGCAGATCTTTGTGAAGACCAGAAGGCAAATTTCCCAGCAAGGTTCTTGTCGGGGACGTTCACGAGGCCCCCCTGGCAAAATCCTTGCCGGGGACGTTTGCAAGGTCGCGGCAAGACTCACACGCAGCAAGGTTCCGCCGCCCTGACACCACTCCAGCGCAACAACTAGCCTGACATCCTGGAAAGCACCTGCGTGGTGGCATGCAGATCTTCGTGAAGATCCTGCCACCGCTCCAGTGCAGCGTCTAGCTAGACAGCTTGGCATTGCATGCCTCGTCATCCTGGATGCATGTCAAGACAGGGTGAGGTGGCGACGGACGGGACGGGCTCCATTTACTGTCCCCGATAAGGCTAGGGGCACGTAACCAGCGCATTTAATGCATTTGTCATAAGACGTCAGTTGATAAGCATGTACACTGTAGCTACTTTACACCTCATGTATGCCTGTATGCCACTATGGTCACCCCTTGGTATAAAAGGAGGCCCACGACAATGTAGGAAGGGACTTTTTGGACTTTTTGGCCTGGTTTGCATGGGTAGCAGCTAGTCTAAGCTCAAGAAAACTCAAATACACTAAAAGTGGGACTAGGGTTTTACGCTTCTCAGCGGCCCGAACCTGGGTAAAAATCCATCGTGTTGATCGTTAGATCTGCTCTTTGCACATCCTTCTTCCTTGCTAAACCATAGAAGGGATCCACGTGATCCCGTAGGTGTCATTTCCCCGACATCTTTGGCATGCTAGGCAGGGGGAGAAGGTTGTGCAAACCTGATCTAGCAGTTAGCGTGTCAGTTTCTTGATCACCATGTCTCCCAAGAAGAAGTGTATCACGGCGATCGGTTCGTCTGCGGTCGATCTGCCCGCGCCGACACGGACGGGCGACGGGGTAGACACAGTTGGTGGTGGTGGAGGAGACCACGATCATCCATGCCGTTCTGGCGACCGAAGCCAGGAGAGCGGTATAGTTCGTGGCCGCGACGACGAACCGCACGCCACTGGGTCCAAGGACAGAGTCGTGCTGCCTACGGGCGGCGCGACGACTGATACGTCTCCAACGTATCTATAATTTTTGATTTTTCCATGTTGTTTTATTATCAATCTTGGATGTTTTATAATCATTTTATAGTCATTTTATATCATTTTTGTACTAACCTATTGACATAGTGCCAAGTGATAGTTGCTGTTTTTTTCCATGTTTTTTACATCGCAGAAAATCAATATCAAACGGAGTCCAAATGCCACGAAACTTTACGTTGATTTTTTATGGGCCAGAAGAAAGGCAATGGGCCCTGGTTGCACCTGGGGGGTGCCCCAATGGGGGCACAACCCACCAGGGGCACGCAAGGAGGCCCAGGCACGCCCTGGTGGCTTGTGCCCACCTCGTAGCCCCCGGACCACCTCTTTGCTCTATAAATACCCCCAAAATAGCAGAACCCTAGGGGAGTCGACGAAATATTCATCCAGCCACCGCAGAGACGAGAACTACCAGATCCAATCTAGACACCATCTCGGATGGGGTCCACCACCTCCATTGATGCCTCTCCGATGATGCATGAGTAGTTCTTTGTAGACCTTCGGGTCCGTAGTTACTAGCTAGATGGCTTCATCTCTCTCTCTTGATTCTCAGTACAATGGTCTCTTGGAGATCCATATGATGTAACTCTTTTGCGGTGTGTTTGTTGGGATCGATGAACTTCGAGTTTATGATCAGATCTATCTTTTTATATCCATGAAAGTATTTGAGTTTCTTTGATCTATTTTATGGATGATCTCTTATAGCCTCGTATTTCTTCTCCAATATTTGGGTTTTGTTTGGCCAACTTGATCTATTTATCTTGCAATGGGAAGAGGTGCCCGGTAGTGGGTTCGATCTCACGGTGCTTGATCCTAGTGACAGAAAGGGAACCGACACGTATGTATCGTTGCTACTAAGGATAGAACGACGAGATCTATATCTACCGCCATATAGATAAACGGATATTGTCTACATCATGTTATCGTTCTTATTGCATTACTCCGTCTTTCCATGAACTTAATACACTAGATGCATGCTGGATAGCGGTCGATGTGTGGAGTAATAGTAGTAGATGCAGGCAAGAGTTGGTCTACTAATCTTGGAGGTGATGCCTATGTAATGATGCCTGGATATTGTCATAATTATTTGAAGTTCTATCAATTGCCCAACAGTAATTTGTTTACCCACCGTTTGCTATTTTTCTCGAGAGAAGCCACTAGTGAAACCTACGGCCCCCGGGTCTTCTTTCTCATATATTTGCCTTGCGATATACTTTTCCTTTGCATTTTTATTTAGATCTATTAAACCAAAAATCCAAAAATACGCAATCTATTATTTGCGATCTATTATTTCAATCTATTACAACTTTCTCCCGTCAACACGCAATTTCTGGCTCCGTACCCCGAAAGGGATTGACAACCCCTTTAACACGTCGGGTTGCGAGGTGTTGTTATTTGTGTGCAGGGGATATTTACGTTGTGTTGCTTGGTTCTCCTACTGGTTCGATAACCTTGGTTTCATAACTGAGGGAAATACCTACTGCCGTTGTGCTACATCATCCCTCCCTCTCCAGGGAAATACCGACGTAGTTCCAGCTACCATAAAGGAGAATTTCTAGTGCCGTTGCTAGGGAGGATCTTCAACATATACCAGGTTCCTAATCACAAATCTCATCTCCTTGCAATTTACATTATCTGCCATTTGCCTCTCATTTTCCTCTCCACCACTTCACAAAAATTTGCCATTTTATTCGCCCCTCTTGTTCCATTCGTCGTTCTCTTGCTTTCTAGTCTCAATGACTAGCGTCCCTACTCCTCCTTTGTCACTAGATTTTGAAGTCTTGTACTTCAAGAAAAGAAAAGGAGAAAATTTGAAAGATGCCTGGTATAGGCTTTATGGAATCGTGTCTTATTTCCAACTTAAAGGGGGACGTCAAAGTTTTGCTTCGTAATTTTCACATAGGATTGGCTTTGCATCATAGACAACTTCTTGATTTCGCCGCTAAAGGAAATTTTATTGAACTTGATGCTAATGCTGCCTATGAACTCTTAGAGGGAATCTTGGGAATTCCACCTCAAAAGAAGGGGTTTCATTTTACCCCCGAGGGAGCTCAAATGTTGGACAAACTTGGTGATTTGCATAAGCATATGGTTGAAATACATAAATATAATGAACCCCTCAAACACCTCAACGGTAGTATCAACCGCATGAATACCTTGATTACTCTTTGCAACAAGAGGTTGGATATTTTGGATTTTAAGATGGTTTATTTTCCAGAGAATTTAGGGAAGCGTAAAGAGCCTCACGGGTTTTTGGAAACCCTTACAAAAGTTGCCAAACCTTTGGAAGACAAAACTTAGATCCTTGCTTTATGCCTAGCTAAGGGCGTAAAACTATAGCGCTTGTCGGGAGGCAACCCTATGAATAAAATTTATTTTTGCTTTCTGTTATTGAGTGTTAGCACAATTATGCTACTATTATGATTGTGTTTTTAATGTTTTAATTAGTGTTTGTGCCAAGTAAAGCCTTTAGGATCTTCTTGGGCAATAGTTGTTTGATCTTGCTGAAAAAACAGAAACTTTTATGCTCACGAAATGAATTTACTTTTTTTAGCAGAGAGCGATAAAATAGCCATTCCAATTACAGTAGATAAATATACAAATTTCGCAGGTCGTCCTAATTTTTCAGAGTTTTTTGAGTTACGGAAGTATTCGAAATAGTCAAATTGCTACAGGCTATTCTGTTTTGCCAGATTCTGTTTTCTTTGTGTTGTGTGCTTATTTTGATGGCTCTATGGTTGTCTTTGATGAGTTTTTGCCATAGAAAAGTTGGAATATAGTAGATATAGTACAAAAACAAAATATGAATTGGTTTGATACAACGCTTATAGTAGTGGTTTATTATTGTTATACTAACGGATCTCACGAAGGCTTTGTTGAGTTTTGTGTGATTGAAGTTTTCAAGTTTTGGGTTATCTTACGATGGATGAAGGAGGATGTAAGATCATAAGCTTGGGGATGCCACGACATCCCAAGCTATTATCCAAGAATGAGCAACAAACTAAGCTTGGGGATGCCCCCGAGTGGCATCCTCGCTTTCTTCCAACAACTATCAGTATTTTACTCGAGACTATATTTTTATTCGTCCCATGATATGTGTTTTGCTTGGAGTGTCTTGTATGATATGTGTCTTTGCTTGTTTTATTTTTTGTTTTAAGTCATCAATCCTTAATGGACACACCTATTTGAGAGAGCCCAAATTATGTCATGACTTGTTAGAATTGCTCTCTATGCTTCACTTAAATCTTTTATGAGCTAGGACTTGCTCTAGTGCTTCACTTATATCTTTTTGAGCATGGTGTGCTTAGTATTTTTGAAGAAATGCTCTCTCGCTTCACTTAGATTTATCCAAGAGTTAGTAAAATTTTGAAGAAATTCTCTCTTGCTTCACTTAAATTATTTTGAGAGAGAGAAATTTGTTATGCTCATGATCTTCACTTATATTTGTTCGAGCTTATGAAAAGCAACACATGAAAATTAGAGACAAAGTGATAGATATACAAGAAGGATAAATAAATAGAAAATGTCATGAAGATCATTGGACAAAATAAACTTGATTCTTAGTAATAGTTTTGAGATATGATGATGTGATATGTGAGTTATGTTGATGAGTAATTGTGCTCTAGTAAGAATATTGGTGTTAAGGTTTGTGATTCCCTATGCATGCACGAAAGTCAATCATGCAATGAAAATTATATCCTACTTGTGGTGCATTATTCGGTGTTAATTATGCTTAATGCTTGCTTATGAGATTATTCATTTCTTGGTTGGTCGCTTCTCAATCTTTTTGCTAGCCTTCATTTTGCACTAAGTATGACCTCTACTTGTGCATCCAAAATCCCTTAAACCAGTTTTGCCACATGAGTCCACTATATCTACCTATATGCGGTATTTTTTGCCGTTCTAAGCAAATTTGCATGTGTCATCTCTAATTTTCAAAATAAACTTCTCTTTTGTGTATTTGTTTCACTCGCGGAGCGGTGAGGGGTTATTATCCATGCTAGATGTGTTATTCTCAAGATGAGTGTTTATTCACTTGTCATTGCACGAGAGTAAGGCAAAGGTATTAGGAATGCCCAGTCCCGAAATGCAAAAAGAAATGAATTTACTTTATATTGTCAAACAATAAATTCCTTGGAAAGTATTGGTATGGAGGGCACCCGTGGATACGGTTAGCCATGGAAAGTAAAAGTTATGGGGGAAAAGGAATAAACTTTATTTTCTGTTTGGGAACCGCCTATGATATATCTATGCATGGAAGTATTGGGAACTCTAAGTCGTTTTCATTGGTGGGATGGATACACCCCCAAAAAATTTTATCTCAATTTTTTTCGCTTTGAGCTCTGGCACCTCTACCAATCCCTACTTTCCTCTATGAAGGGACTTTCTTTTACTTTATGCAATTTTTATTTTGAAATTTGAGTCTCCATCTTCTCTCATAAAAGCACCATCTAGGAGGCAATATGATCATGCTCAAGTGTTGGGTGTAGTTAATATTCGAGTGTGTTTCATGAATGGATCAATGTTTGAGCATGATGGGCTAGGGATAACTTATTTTAGCATTGATATTTTGAAAGACATGGTTGCTTGTTGATATGCTTGAGTATCTAAATTATTATGTCAAAGCTAGACTATTGCTTTGAATCACATGAAAGTCCAAATGTCCATGCTATAAACAAAAGAATATGATATGACTTGATGAACAACACTCCACATAAAAAATTCGGTTTTTATCACTTACCTACTCGAGGACGAGTAAGAGTTACGCTTGGGGATGCTGATACGTCTCCAACATATCTATAATTTTTTATTGTTCCATGCTGTTTTATTATCAATCTTGGATATTTTATAATCATTTTATAGTCATTTTATATCATTTTTTGGTACTAACCTATTGACATAGTGCCAACTGCCAGTTGCTGTTTTCCCCATGTTCTTTACATCGCAGAAAATCAATATCAAACGGAGTCCAAATGCCACGAAACTTTACGGAGATTTTTTTATGGGCCATAAGGAAGGCAATGGGACCTGGTTGCACTTGGGGGGGCCCAAGGGGGGTACAACCCACCAGGGCACGCCAGGAGGCCCAGGCGCACCCTGGTGGGTTGTGCCCACCTCAGGTGCCCCCGGACCGCCTCTTTGCTCTATAAATACCCCAAAAATACCAGAACCCTAGGGGAGTCGACGAAATATTCATCCAGCCGTCGCATAGTCCAGAACCACCAGATCCAATCTAGACACCATCTCGGAAGGGGTTCACCACCTCCATTGGTGCCTCTCCAATGATGCGTGCGTAGTTCTTTGTAGACCTTCGGGTCCGTAGTTAGTAGCTAGATGGCTTCATCTCTCTCTCTCTCTCTCTTGATTCTCAATACAATGGTCTCTTGGAGATCCATATGATGTAACCCTTTTGCGGTGTGTTTGTTGGGATCAATGAACTTCGAGTTTATGATCAGATCTATCTTTTTATATCCATGAAAGTATTTGAGTTTCTTTGATCTCTTTTATGCATGATCTCTTATAGCTTCGTATTTATTCTCCGATATTTGGGTTTTGTTTGGCCAACTTGATCTATTTATCTTGCAATGGGAAGAGGTTCCCCGTAGTGGGTTCGATCTTACGGTGCTTGATCCTAGTGACAGAAAGGGAACCGACATGTATGTATCGTTGCTACTAAGGATAAAAAGACGAGATCTATATCTACCACCATATAGATAAATGGATCTTGTCTACATCATGTCATTGTTCTTATTGCATTACTCCGTTTTTCCATGAAATTAATACACTAGATGCATGCTGGATAGCGGTCGATGTGTGGAGTAATAGTAGTAGATGCAGGCAGGAGTTGGACTACTAATCTTGGACGTGATGCCTATGTAATGATCATAATTATTTGAAGTTCTATCAATTGCCCAACAGTAATTTTTGTACCCACTGTTTGTTTTTTTTCTCGAGAGAAGCCACTGTTGAAACCTACGGTCCCCGGGACTTCTTTCTCATATATTTGCCTTGCGATCTACTTTTTCTTTGCATTTTTATTCAGATCTATTAAACCAAAAATCCAAAAATACTTTGCTGCACTTTATTTTATTTGCGATCTATTATTTCAATCTATTACAACTTTCTCCCGTCAACACGCAATTTCTGGCGCCGTGCCCCGAAAGGGATTGACAACCCCTTTAACACGTCAGGTTGCGAGGTGTTGTTATTTGTGTGCAGGGGCTGTTTACCTTGTGTTGCTTGGTTCTCCTACTGGTTCGATAACCTTGGTTACATAACTGAGGGAAATACCTACCGCCGCTATGCTACATCATCCCTCCCTCTCCAGGGAAATACCGACGTAGTTCCAGCTACCATCAAGGAGAATTTCTGGTGCCGTTGTCGGGGAGGATCTTCAACATATACCAGATTCCTAATCACAAATCTCGTCTCCTCGCAATTTACATTATTTGCCATTTGCCTCTCATTTTCCTCTCCCCCACTTCACAAAAATTTGCCGTTTTATTCGCCCCTCTTGTTCCGTTCACCGTTCTCTTGCTTTCTAGTCTCAATGCGTAGCATCCCTACTCCTCCTTTGTCACCAGATTTTGAAGTCTAGTACTTCAAGAAAAGACAAGGAGAAATTTTGAAAGATGCCTGGTATAGGCTTATGGAATCGTATCGTATTTCCAACTTAAAGGGGGACGCCAAGGTTTTGCTTTGTAATTTTTACATAGGATTGGCTTTGCATCATAGACAACTGCTTGATTTCGCCGCTAAAGGAAATTTTATTGAACTTGATGCCAATGTTGCCTATGAACTCTTAGAGGTAATCTTGGGAATTCCACCTCAAAAGAAGGGGTTTCATTTTACCCTCGAGGGAGCTCAAATGTTGGACAAACTTGGTGATTTGCATAAGCATATGGTTGAAATACAGAAATATAATGAACCCCTCAAACACCTCAATGGTAGTATCAACCGCATGAATACCTTGATTACTCTTTGCAACAAGCGGTTGGATATTTTAGATCTTAAGATGGTTTCTTTTCCGGAGAATTTAGGGAAGCGTAAAGAGCCTCCCGGGTTTGAGAAAACCCTTACAAAAGTTGCCAAACCTTCGGAAGACAAAACTTAGATCCTTGCTTTATGCCTAGCTAAGGGCATAAAACTATAGCGCTTGTTGGGAGGAAACACAATGAATAAAATTTATTTTTGCTTTTTGCTTTATGTTCTTGAGTGTTAGGACAATTATGCTACTGTTATGATTGTGTTTTTTATGTTTCAATTAGTGTTTGTGACAAGTAAAGCCTTTAGGATCTTCTTGGGCAATAGTTATTCGATCTTGCTGAAAAAACCGAAACTTTTATGCTCACGAAATTAATTTTCATTTTTACCAGAGAGCAATAAAATATCCATTCCAATTGCAGTAGATCAATATACAAATTTATTAGGCGTCCTAATTTTTAGAGTTTTTTGAATTACAGAAGTATTCGAAATAGTCATATTGCTACAGATTGTTCTGTTTTGACAGATTTTGTTTTCTTTGTGTTGTGTCCTTATTTTGATGACTCTATGGTTTTCTTTGATGAGTTTTTGCCATAGAAAAGTTGGAATACAGTAGATATAATACAAAAAAAATATGAATTGGTTTGATACAACACTTATAGTAGAGGTTTATTCTTGCTATACTAACATATCTCACGAAGGCTTTGTTGAGTTTTGTACCATTGAAGTTTTCAAGTTTTGGGTTTTCTTATGATGGATGAAGGAAGGATGTAAGAGCCTAAGCTTAGGGATGCCCCGGCATCCCAAGCTATTATCCAAGAATGAGCAACCAACTAAGCTTGGGGATGCCCCGAGTGGCATCCCCGCTTTCTTCCAACAACTATCGGTATTTTACTCGAGACTATATTTTTATTCATCACATGATATGTGTTTTGCTTGGAGCGTCTTGTATGCTATGTGTCTTTGCTTGTTTTATTTTTTGTTTTAAGTCATCTATCCTTTCTGGACACACCTATTTGAGAGAGCCAAAAATATGTCATGACTTGTTAGAATTGCTCTCTATGCTTCACTTAAATCTTTTATTTGCTAGGACTTGCACTAGTGCTTCACTTATATCTTTTTGAGCACGGTGTGCTTAGTATTTTTGAAGAAATGCTCTCTTGCTTCACTTAGATTTGTCCAAGAGTTAGTAAATTTTTGAAGAAACTCTCTCTTGCTTCACTTAAATTATTTTGAGAGAAAGAAAATTTGTTATGCCCATGATCTTCACTTATATTTGTTCGAGCTTATGAAAAGCAACATATGAAAATTAGAGCCAAAGTGATAGATATCCAAGAAGGATAAAGAAAAAGAAAATGTCATGAAGATCACTGGACAAAATAAACTTGATTCTTAGTAATAGTTTTGAGATATGATGATGTGATATGTGAGTTATATTGATGAGTAAATGTGATCTAGTAAGAATATTGGTGTTAAGGTTTGTGATTCCCTATGCATTCACGAAAGTCAATAATCATGCAATGAAAATTATATCCTACTTGTGGTGCATTATTTTGTGTTAATTATGCTTAATGCTTGCTTATGAGATTATTCGTTTCTTGGTTGGTCGCTTCTCAATCTTTTTTCTAGCCTTCATTTTGCACTAAGTATGACCTCTACTTGTGCATCCAAAATCCCTTAAACCAGTTTTGCCACATGAGTCCACTATATCTACCTATATGCGGTATTCTTTTGCCATTCTAAGCAAATTTGCATGTGCCATCTCTAATTTTCAAAATAAACTTCTCTTTTGTGTGTTTGTTTCGCTCGCGGAGCGGTGAGGGGTGGCTAATATTTTCCATCCTAGATGTGTTATTCTCAAGATGAGTGTTTATTCACTTGTCATTGCACGAGAGTAAGGCAAAGGTATTAGGAATGCCCAGTCCCGAAATGCAAAAAGAAATGAATTTACTTTATATTGTCAAACAATAAATTCCTTGGAAAGTATTGGTATGGAGGGCACCCGTGGATACGGTTAGCCATGGAAAGTAAAAGTTATGGGGGAAAAGGAATAAACTTTATTTTCTGTTTGGGAACCGCCTATGATATATCTATGCATGGAAGTATTGGGAACTCTAAGTCGTTTTCATTGGTGGGATGGATACACCCCCAAAAAATTTTATCTCAATTTTTTTCGCTTTGAGCTCTGGCACCTCTACCAATCCCTACTTTCCTCTATGAAGGGACTTTCTTTTACTTTATGCAATTTTTATTTTGAAATTTGAGTCTCCATCTTCTCTCATAAAAGCACCATCTAGGAGGCAATATGATCATGCTCAAGTGTTGGGTGTAGTTAATATTCGAGTGTGTTTCATGAATGGATCAATGTTTGAGCATGATGGGCTAGGGATAACTTATTTTAGCATTGATATTTTGAAAGACATGGTTGCTTGTTGATATGCTTGAGTATCTAAATTATTATGTCAAAGCTAGAATATTGCTTTGAATCACATAAAAGTCTAAATGTCCATGCTATAAAGAAAAGAATATGATATGACTTGATGAACAACACTCCACATCAAAAATTCTGTTTTCTATCACTTACCTACTCGAGGATGAGTAGGATTTAAGCTTGGGGATGCTGATACCTCTCCAACGTATCTATAATTTTTGATTGTTCCATGCTGTTTTATTATCAGTCTTGGAGGTTCTATAATCATTTCATAGTCATTTTATATCATTTTTTGGTACTAACCTATTGACATAGTGCCAAGTGCTAGTTGCTGTTTCCATGTTTTTTACATCGCGGAAAATCAATATCAAACGGAGTCCAAATGCCATGAAACTTTACGGAGATTTCTTATGGGCCAGATGGAAGGCAATCGGTCCTGGTTGCACCTGGGGGTGCTCCGAGGGGGGCACAACCCAACAGGGCGCGCCAGGAGGGCCAGGCGCGCCCTGGTGGGTTGTGCCCACCTCGGGTGCCCCCCGGACCGCCTCTTTGCTCTATAATACCCCAAAAATACCAGAACCCTAGGGGAGTCAACAAAATATTCATCCAGCCGCCGCAGAGTCCAGAACCACCAGATCCATTATGGACACCATCTCGGATGGGGTTCACCACCTCCATTGGTTCCTCTCCGATGATGCGTGAGTAGTTCTTTGTAGACCTTTGGGTCCGTAGTTAGTATCTAGATGGATTCATCTCTCTCTCTTGATTCTCAATACAATGGTCTCTTGGAGATCTATATGATATAACTCTTTTGCGGTGTGTTTGTTGGGATCAATGAACTTTGAGTTTATGATCAGATCTATCTTTTTATATCCATGAAAGTATTTGAGTTTCTTTGATCTCTTTTATGCATGATCTCTTATAGCTTCATATTTCTTCTCCGATATTTGGGTTTTGTTTGGCCAACTTGATCTATTTATCTTGCAATGGGAAGAGGTGCCCGGTAGTGGGTTTGATCTTACGATGCTTGATCCTAGTGACAGAAAGGGAACCGACACATATGTATCGTTGCTACTAAGGATAAAAAGACGAGATCTATATCTACCGCCATATAGATAAACAGATCTTGTCTACATCATGTCATCGTTCTTATTTCATTACTCTGTTTTTCCATGAACTTAATACACTAGATGCATGCTGGATAGCGATCGATGTGTGGAGTAATACTAGTAGATGCAGGCATGAGTCGGTCTACTAATCTTGGACGTGATGCCTATCTAATGATCATTGCCTGGATATCGTAATAATTATTTGAATTTCTATGAATTTCCCAACTGTAATTTGTTTACCCACCGTTTGCTATTTTTTCGAGAGAAGCCACTAGTGAAACCTACGGCCCCGGGTCTTCTTTCCCATATATTTGCCTTGCGATCTACTTTTCCTTTGCATTTTTATTCAGATCTATTAAACCAAAAATCCAAAAATACTTTGATGCACTTTATTTTATTTGGGATCTATTATTTCAATCTATTACAACTTTCTCCCGTAAACACGCAATTTCTGGCGCCGTACCCCGAAAGGGATTGACAACCCCTTTAACACGTCAGGTTGCGAGGTGTTGTTATTTGTGTGCAGGGGATGTTTACGTTGTTTTGCTTGGTTCTCCTACTGGTTTGATAACCTTGGTTGAACTGTGGGAAATACCTACCATCGATGTGCTACATCATCCCTCCCTCTCTAGGGAAATACCGACGTAGTTCCAGCTGCCATCAACGACCTCCAAGACACCCCTGCCGGCGCATGCGCCGCGGTCCCCCGAGGTCGTGCGCGATGAGCGGCGCTACGATGTTGGTGGCCCCGAGCGTCCCCATGGAAAGGGCCCCCAGCATCATTCTCGAGATGCATAGGGCCAGCATGCGTGCCAGGATGTTGGTGGGAATGGAGCACGGCCGCGGAACCGTGACGGGGCTCCTTCTAGCATGGTTAGATGTCCGAGCACCTCCCGTTCTTCGCGCCTATCCCTGCCGCCTACACCAGCTGAAGCTTTGGCACGAGCACAACTACTCCTCGAATTTTCTCCTACTGCGGAGAAGCAAGAGGAATGGAGAGCTGCTATCCAGAGCCTTATTGGCTTCGCCAATAAAGATGGGCACCAAGAAGCGGGTCCTTCACGACGTCGGTCCATCGAGCCGGCACGCGCCGACGGCGGGAGGAACGGAGGCGCTGCAACTACGATGCACTCTCCTCCACCACGACGACAGCGGTCACCAGCTCGGCGGGTCGATGCCCGCGATGACGGATCCACAGCGTCGTCCGATCCACGAGCCCGCCACGACTAACATCAAGTTCTTCGGGAACGGGTCAAAGAAGACGCTTGAACTACCATTGAGCGGCAGCGAGACGCGCGCCATCAATCAGATAGGTTCACAGGGCCCACTGTAGATAAGCCTACGCTGGGGGACTATGGTGATCTGCCTTACGAGGTGGTTTCCCAGCTTTTACCCGTGAGCTGCGGCAATTCCAGTGGCCCACCTCCCGCACATTCAAACCAGAGGTCCCAGAGAAGTACGACGACAAGACTCATCTGTTTGAGTTCCTGAGCGTTTACACCATTGAGAAGCAAGCTGTCGGGGCTCGATATGGCAAGGTGCTCTCCAACTACTTCCCATTGGTGCTCAAGCTCACCGTCTGGTCGTGGTTGATGCACCTGCCAGTGGATTCCATCTCTTGGTCGGACCTGTGCCACGAGTTTGTTGGCGCCTTTACTGGAGGCCACCAAGCTCCTGGCCAGGCAAGTGATTTACATCTCATCCCCCAGAAAGATGGTGAATCCTAGCGCAAATACATACAGAGATTCAGCCATGTGCAGTACAACATCCCAGATGTTCATCCCGCCGCTATCATCAGTGCGTTTCATCGGAATGTGCGCAACTGCAAGATGCGTGAAGAGCTGGCGATGAACAAGGTTAGGGATGTTGCCGAGCTTTATGTTTTTGCTGATAGATGTGCTCGGGCTGAAGAAGGAAGGAAGTACCCCGGCGAAGATGCCGGCACGGGAAGTGACTCCGGAGACGAAGACGTCATCGCCCTAGCAAAGAAGGGTCGACGGCGCAACAAGAAGCACAAGGGCAAAACTGTGCTTGCCATCGAGGAATCTGGCAACCCCAGCACCGCTAAGAAGGCCAAGGTTGACGACCCTGGCAAGGAGGTTGCCGCGGGCACCTGCTAGCTCTTGAGCACTGCGTTGGTTTTCCCTTGAAGAGGAAAGGGTGATGCAGTAAAGTAGCGTAAGTATTTCCCTCAGTTTTTGAGAATCAAGGTATCAATCCAGTAGGAGATCACGCTCGAGTCCCACACACCTACACAAACAAATAAGAACCTTGCAACCAACGCGATAAAGGGGTTGTCAATCCCTTCACGGTCACTTACGAGAGTGAGATTTGATAGATATGATAAGATAATATTTTCGGTATTTTTATGATAAAGATAAATAAACATGCAAAGTAAAATAAACGACAATAGAAATAGCTAAGTGTTGGAAGATTAATATGATGGAAGATAGACCTGGGGGACATAGGTTTCACTAGTGGCTTCTCTCAAGAGCATAAGTATTACAGTGGGTAAACGAATTACTGTCGAGCAATTGATAGAATTGAGCATAGTTATGAGAATATCTAGGCATGATCATGTATATAGGCATCACGTCCGCGACAAGTAGACCGAAATGATTCTGCATCTACTACTATTACTCCGCACATCGACCGCTATCTAGCATGCATTTAGAGTATTAAGTTCATAAGAACAGAATAATGCTTTAAGTAAGATGACATGATGTAGAGGGATAAACTCATGCAATATGATATAAACCCCAACTTTTTATCCTCGATGGCAACAATACAATACGTGCCTTGCTGCCCCTGCTGTCACTGGGAAAGGACACGGCAAGATTGAACCCAAAGTTAAGCACTTCTCCCATTGCAAGAAAGATCAATCTAGTAGGACAAACCAAACTGATAATTCGAAGAGACTTGCAATGATAAACCAATCATACATAAAAGAATTCAGAGAAGAATCAAATATTGTTCATAGATAATCTGGATCATAAACCCACAATTCATCGGATCTCGACAAACACACCGCAAAATAAGATTGCATCGAATAGATCTCCAAGAAGATCGAGGAGAACTTTGTATTGAGATCCAAAGAGAGAGAAGAAGCCATCTAGCTAATAACTATGGACCCCAAGGTCTGAAGTAAACTACTCACACATCACCGGAGAGGCCATGGAGTTGATGTAGAGGCCCTCCGTGATCAATTCCCCCTCCGGCGGAGCTCCGGAAAAGGCCCCAGGATGGGATCTCTCGGGTACAGAAGGTTGCGGCGGTGGAATTAGGTTTTTGTGGTGCTCCTGGATGTTTGGGGGGTACATGGACTTATATAGGAGGAAGAAGTACGTCGATGGAGCAACGAGGGGCCCACGAGGGTGGAGGGCACGCCCACGGGGGTAGGCGCGCCCCCTGCCTCGTGGCCTCCTCGATTGTTTCTTGACGCCCACTCCAAGTCTCCTGGATCACGTTTGTTGAGAAAATCACGTTCCCGAAGGTTTCATTCTGTTTGGACTCAGTTTGATATTCCTTTTCGGTGGAACTCTAAAATAGGCAAAAAACAACAATTTGGGTTGGGCCTCCGGTTAATAGGTTAGTCCCAAAAATGATATAAAAGTGTAAAATAAAGCCCATTAACATCCAAAATAGATAATATAATAGCATGGAGCAATAAAAAATTATAGATACGTTGGAGACGTATCAAGCATCCCCAAGCTTAATTCCTGCTCATCCTCAAGTAGGTAAATGATAAAAAAGAATTTTTGATGTGGAATGCTTTCTAACATATTTCTCAATGTAATTTTTCTTTATTTTGGCATGAATGTTCAGATCTGAAAGATTCAAGATAAAAGTTTAATGTTGACATAAAAATAATAATACTCCAAGTATACTAACTAAGCAATCATGTCTTCTCAAAATAACATGGCCAAAGAAAGTTATCCCTACAAAATCATATAGTCTGGCTATGCTCTATCTTCACCACACAAAATATTTAAATCATGCACAACCCTGATGACAAGCCAAGCAATTGTTTCACACTTTTGATGTTCTCAAACTTTTTCAATCTTCACGCAATACATGAGCATGAGCCATGGATATAGCACTATATGTGGAATAGAATGGTGGTTGTGGAGAAGACAAAAAAGGGAGAAGATAGTGTCACATCAACTAGGTGTATGAACGGGCTATGGAGATGCCCATCAATAGATATCAATGTGAGTGAGTAGGGATTGCCATGCAACGGATGCACTAGAGCTATAAGTATATGAAAGCTCAACAAAAGAAACTAAGTGGGTGTGCATCCAACTCGCTTGCTCATGAAGACCTAGGGCATTTTGAGGAAGCCCATCATTGGAATATACAAGCCAAGTTCTATAATGAAAAATTCCCACTAGTATATGAAAGTGATAGCATAGGAGACTCTCTATCATGAAGATCATGGTGCTACTTTGAAGAACAAGTTTGGAAAAGGATAGTAGCATTGTTCCTTCTCTCTTTTTCTCTCATTTTTTGGGCCTTCTTTTTTTATGGCCTTTCTCTCCTCTTTTTTATTTTTGTCCGGAGTCTCATCCCGACTTGTGGGGGAATCATAGTCTCCATCATCCTTTCCTCACTGGGACAATGCTCTAATAATGATGATCATCACACTTTATTTACTTACAACTCAAGAATTACAACTCGATACTTAGAACAAAATAGGACTCTCTGTGAATGCCTCCGGCGGTGTACCGGGATGTGCAATGATGCATGAGTGACATGTATGAAGAATTATGAACGGTGGCTTTGCCACAAATACGATGTCAACTACATGATCATGCAAGCAATATGAAAATGATGAAGCGTGTCATAAGAACGGAACGGTGGAAAGTTGCATGGCAATATATCTCGGAATGGCTATGGAAATGCCATAATAGGTAGGTATGGTTGCTGTTTTGAGGAAGGTATGTGGTGGGTTTATGGTACCGGCGAATGTTGCGCGATACTAGAGAGGCTAGCAATGGTGAAAGGGTGAGAGTGCTTATAATCCATGGAATCAACATTAGTCATAAAGAACTCACATACTTATTGCAAAAATCTACAAGTTATCAAAACAAAGTATTACGCGCATGCTCCTAGGGGGATAGATTGGTAGGAAAAGACCATCGCTCGTCCCCGACCGACACTCATAAGGAAGACAATCAATAAATAAATCATGCTCCGACTTCATCACATAACGGTTCACCATACGTGCATGCTACGGGAATCACAAACTTCAACACAAGTATTTCCCAAATTCACAACTAATCAACTAGCATGACTCTAATATCAGCATCTTCATATCTCAAAACAATTATCAAGTATCAAACTTCTCATAGTATTCAATGCACTTCTATAAAAGTTTTTATATTATTCCTAAAAGCAAATTTCCATGTTGTTATAAAGGAATCTCAAAATAATATAAGTGAAGCATGAGAGATCAATTATTTCTATAAAATAAAACCACCGCCATGCTCTAAAAGGTATAAGTGAAGCACTAGAGCAAAAACTATATGGCTCAAAAGATATAAGTGAAGCACATATAGTATTCTAATAAATTTCAAATCATGTGAGTCTCTCTCAAAAGGTGTGTACAGCAAGGCTGATTGTGGTAAACTAAAAAGCAAAGACTCAAATCATACAAGATGCTCCAAGCAAAACACATATCATGTGGTGAATAAAAATATAGCTCCAAGTAAAGTTACTGATGGACGAAGACGAAAGAGGGGATGCCTTCCGGGGCATCCCAAGCTTAGGCTTTTTGGTGTCCTAGAATTTTACCTTGGGGTGCCATGGGCATACCAAAGATTAGGCTCTTGCCACTCCTTGTTCCATAATCCATCAAATCTTTACCCAAAACTTGAAAACTTCACAACACAAAACTCAAAATAGAAAATCTCATGAGCTCCGTTAGCGAAAGAAAACAAAACACCACTTCAAGGTACTGTAATGAACTCATTCTTGATTTATATTGGTGTTATACCTACTGTATTCCAAATTCTCTATGGTTTATAAACTCTTTTACTAGCCATAGATTCATCAAAATAAGCAAACAACACACGAAAAACAGAATTTGTCAAAAACAGAATAGTCTGTAGTAATCTGTAACTAACGCAAACTTCTGGAACCCCAAAAATTCTAAAATAAATTGCTGGACGTGAGGAATTTATATATTAATCATCTTTAAAAAGAATTAACTAAATATCACTTTCCAAATAAAAATGGCAGCAATTCTCGTGAGCGCTAAAGTTTCTGTTTTTTTACAGCAAGATCAAAAAGACTTTCCCCAAGTCTTCCCAACGGTTCTACTTGGTAAAAACACTAATTAAACACAAAAAACACAACCAAAACAGAGGCTAGATAAATTATTTATTACTAAATAGGATCAAAAAGCAAGGAATAAAAATAAAATTGGGTTGCCTCCCAACAAGCGCTATCGTTTAACGCCCCTAGCTAGGCGTAAAAGCGAAGATAGATCTAGGTATTGCCATCTTTGGTGGGCAATTCTTCAATAAGACACCTATAACCCCTAGGAGTTTATTTATTTTTATTAATTATCAAACTCCTAGGCACAAAATCAAGAAAATCATTTGTAGGAAATGGTTCCTTAATGATAGCAAAAAGATTGGGATGAACACTTATTGATTTTAAATCCACAGTTTCCTTACTAGCGGATTCACCCTTATTTTAGGAACATAAACAAGCTTGGCAATTTTGGTAGGAGGATTTGGAGTATTTTTAACGGAAGAAAAAGAGGACCCTAAATTGGTGATAATTCCCTCAAGTTTATCGATTCTAGTAGAATCGTGATCTATTCTTTCATTAACTATGGGTTCTTTTTCCTTAAAACTTTTAAGAGTAACTCCCACCTTAGATCCATATTGGGTAATTTGGTTGTGGATCTTTTTATCAAAATTCTCAATCAACTCTACAGTCGCAACTTTATTCTCAATAATTTCAAGCCTTTGCATCACATGTTCCAAAGTTAACATAGTTCCATTAACCAAAAGAGGTGGTGAGCCAAACAAATCTATCATAGCATTATAAGAATCAAAAGTATGGCTACCCAAGAAATTCCCTCCAGTAATGGTATCAAGAATATATCTGTACCAAGGAGTAGAGCCTAAATAAAAATTGCGGAGAAGAACGGAAGTAGATTGCTTCCTGGTAGATCTATTTTGTGCATTGCAAATTCTATACCAAGCGTCTTTTAGATTTTCTCCCTCCCTTTGCTTAAAATTAAGAAATTCATTCTCGGGAGACAACGGAGAAGATAAAGGACTAGCCATAACAACAAGGCAAGCAAGAAAGCGACGAAAGGAAAAGAGAGGGCGAATAAAACGGCAACAGTGAAGTGGGGGAGAGGAAAACGAGAGGCAAATGGCAAATAATGTAATGCGAAGGATAAGAGTTTGTGATGGGTACTTGGTATGTCTTGACTTGTGCGTAGACTCCCCGGCAATGGCACCAGAAATGGCTCATTGTCGAGAGTCAAATCTTGACTTGACTTGGCGCGAATCTCCCCAGCAACGGCGCCGAAAATCCTTCTTGCTACCTCTTGAGCACTGCGTTGGTTTTCCCTTGAAGAGGAAAGGGTGATGCAGTAAAGTAGCGTAAGTATTTCCCTCAGTTTTTGAGAACCAAGGTATCAATCCAGTAGGAGATCACGCTCGAGTCCCACGCACCTACACAAACAAATAAGAACCTCGCAACCAACACGATAAAGGGGTTGTCAATCCCTTCACGGTCACTTACGAGAGTGAGATCTGATAGATATGATAAGATAATATTTTTGGTATTTTTATGATAAAGAGAAATAAAGATGCAAAATAAAATAAACGGCAATACAAATAGCTAAGTGTTGGAAGATTAATATGATGGAAGATAGACCCGGGGGACATAGGTTTCACTAGTGGCTTCTCTCAAGAGCATAAGTATTACGGTGGGTAAACGAATTACTGTCGAGCAATTGATAGAATTGAGCATAGTTATGAGAATATCTAGGCATGATCATGTATATAGGCATCACGTCCGCGACAAGTAGACCAAAATGATTCTGCATCTACTACTATTACTCCACACATCGACCGCTATCTAGCATGCATCTAGAGTATTAAGTTCATAAGAACAGAGTAATGCTTTAAGTAAGATGACATGATGTAGAGGGATAAACTCATGCAATATGATATAAACCCCATCTTTTTATCCTCGATGGCAACAATACAATACGTGCCTTGCTGCCCCTGCTGTCACTGAGAAAGGACACCGCAAGATTGAACCCAAAGCTAAGCACTTCTCCCATTGCAAGAAAGATCAATCTAGTAGGCCAAACCAAACTGATAATTCGAAGAGATTTGCAAAGATAAACCAATCATACATAAAAGAATTCAGAGAAGAATCAAATATTGTTCATAGATAATCTGGATCATAAACCCACAATTCACCGGATCTCGACAAACACACCGCAAAAGAAGATTACATCAAATAGATCTCCAAGAAGATCGAGGAGAACTTTGTATTGAGATCCAAAGAGAGAGAAGAAGCCATCTAGCTAATAACTATGGACTCGAAGGTCTGAAGTAAACTACTCACACATCACTGGAGAGGCCATGGAGTTGATGTAGAGGCCCTCCGTGATCAATGCCCCCTCCGGCGAAGCTCCAGAAAAGGCCCAAGATGGGATCTCTCAGGTACAGAAGGTTGCGGCGGTGGAATTAGGTTTTCGTGGTGCTCCTGGATGTTTGGGGGGTACGTGGACTTATATAGGAGGAAGAAGTACATCGGTGGAGCAACGAGGGGCCCACGAGGGTGGAGGGCTTGCCCAGGGGGGTAGGCGCGCTCCCCTGCCTCGTGGCCTCCTCGATTGTTTCTTGACGCCCACTCCAAGTCTCCTGGATCACGTTTGTTGAGAAAATCACATTCCCTAAGGTTTCATTCCGTTTGGACTCCGTTTGATATTCCTTTTTGGCGAAACTCTAAAATAGGCAAAAAACAACAATTTGGGCTGGGCCTCCGGTTAATAGGCTAGTCCCCAAAATGATATAAAAGTGTAAAATAAAGCCCATTAACATCCAAAATAGATAATATAATAGCATGGAGCAATCAAAAATTATAGATACGTTGAAGACGTATCAGCACCGCCTGCCAGGCCTTGGCGGCTGCCGACAAGTCAAAGGGTTCCGACAAGCAATATTGCAAGATCCATCGCACCAAGGGCCATGACCTCCAGAACTGCAGCAAGTTGAGCAGTTTGTGGAAAGGCAGAAAGCTGAGTATGAAAGGTGAGACAAGGAGAAGGGCCAGGATGGTGCTGAGGGGTCCGACAAGAAGCATGGTGGCCGAGGGGGTCGCCGCGGCAAGGAGAAGCAACAAGAGAGGCCTGCTCAAGGTCGCGACAAGAAAGAGGGAGATGATGACCATGAAGAGGATGACGAATCCAGCGAGCATGAGTTTCAAAAAGCTATAGAAGCCATGTGCATTGATGGTGGTGCCTCATTACATTCTTCTCACCGCCAACTTAAACAGTGGGCGCGCGAGATTAATGCGACAGAGCCATCAATCGATGCCCAGAAGCCATTGAAATGGTCCAACACGCCTATCGTTTTTGATTCTAAGGATCACCCTGATCGCACATCCGCGGTCGGGTGTTTGTCATTGTTGGTTTCGCCAACAATTCGCAACCTCAAGGTGAAAAAAATGTTAGTTGATGATGGGGCCGGTTTTAACTTGTCGCCCAAAGTGATCAAGAGGTTGCAAATTCCTGATGGAGATCTCGAAGAAACGGGCACGTTTCAAGGGATCAATCCAGGAAGAAGCCAGTTACAGTTGGTGGTGAGCTGAACTACAGGACGGAGAAGATCGTTTTTTATGTCGCCAAGATCCCGCTGCCATATAAAAGAATCATTGTCCGTCCAGCACTGGCCAAGTTTATGGCGGCATCACATTATGCCTACAACACATTGAAGATGCCCGGCCCGATGAGCATCATCATCGTCAACTCCGAAAAGAAAGATGTGCTTATCTGCGCTGACCAACTCTACTGGGAGGCAGTTGTAGCACCTGATGTCAAGGTGCTTGCTCCTGCCATTGGATCTCCCGAGGGGAAGAAGACCGACAAGACCTCTTGCACTCACTCCGGCAAGCGCGCCTCCTCGGAGTGTTGCGCTCCCGTCGAGGACGTGCCAGAGAGCTCCACCGGCAAGAGCAAGAAATCCAAGGCAGCCCCACCAGAAACCAAGAAGGTTCCCGTCAAGGAAGATGGCACAGGCGGAGCTTTCACTATAAGCTCCACCCTCGACAACAAATAGGAAAGAGCGCTCGTTGCCTTCCTACGGGCGAATGTCGATGTGTTTGCATGGCAAGCATTTGACATCCCCGGCGTTCCCAGGGAGGTGATTGAGCACCATCTTGCTATTTGTCCTCATGCACGGCCCGTCAAGCACAAGGTCAGGAAGTAAGCTTTGGAGTGGCAAGAGTTTGTCACCGAAGAGATTAGGAAGTTGGAAGTGGCAGGCTTGGTCAGAGGAGTGCTCCATCCAATGTGGTTGGCCAATCCAGTTGTGGTGCGCAAGGCGAATGGAAAATGGAGGTTGTGCATTGATTATACAGATATCAATAAAGCCTGTCCAAAGGATCCTTTCCCCTTGCCGTGCATCAACCACATTGTGGACTCCACTACCGGGTGCGACTTGCTGTCGTTCCTTGACGCCTACTCAGAGTACCATCAAATCTTCATGACGAAGGAAGATGAAGAGAAGACTGCGCTTATCACCCCATGTGGTACGTATTGTTTTATACGAATGCCTTTTGGGTTGAAAAGTGCTGATTTAATGTTTGCCAGAGCAGTCCAGATTGGTTTTGAGCCCCAGCTAGATAGAAATATGGAAGCTTATATGGATGACATAGTGGTCAAAACCAAGGACACAACAACACTTGTGCAAGATTTGGAGAAACATTTGCAAATTTGTGCAAGATGAATCTGAAGCTCAATCCTGAGAAGTGTGTATTTGGTGTCCCATCCGGCAAGCTTCTCGGGTTCTTTGTGTCTCGGCATGGGATCAGGGAGAACCCCGACAAGATCAAGGCGATTGAGCAGATTGAAGCACCAAGATGAGTCAAAGATGTGCGTCGGTGTAACACCCACAATGCGGCTATATCTCCCACGTGTCGGGGCACGACTTAGAGGCATAGCCACATGGTAGGTTTGTCACAAGAGGGGCAATCTTCACACAATCCCATGTACTGAATAAGAAAGGGATAAAGAGTTGGCTTACAATCATCACTTCACACAAATACAAGTCAAACATACATCAACCAGAATACAATCAAGGTCCGACTAAGGAACCAAAATAAAAGAAGATAACCCCAAATGCTAGATCTCAGATCGTCCCAACTGGGCTCCACTACTGATCAACAGGAAACGAAACAACACAACGAACAAGATCTTCATCGAGCTCCCACTTGAGCTGGGTTGCGTCACCTGCACTGAAATCATCGGCACCTGCAACTGTTTGGAAGTATCTGTGAGTCACGAGGACTCAGCAATCTCACACCCGTGAGATCAAGACTATTTAAGCTTATGGGTAGGATGAGGTAGTGACGTGGAGTTGCAGCAAGCACTAAGAAAATATGGTGGCTAACATACGCAAATAAGAGCGAGAAGAGAAGCAACGCAACGGCCGTGAAGCTAGAAATGATCAAGAAGTGATCCTGAAACTACTTACGCACAAACATAACCCAAGAACCGTGTTCACTTCCCGGACTCCGTCAGAAAGAGACCATCACGGCTACACACGCGGTTGATCATTTTAGTTAAGTCAAGTGTCAAGTTCTCTACAACCGGACATTAACAAATTCCCATCTGCCACATAACCGCGGGCACGAGTTTCAAAAGTTCAAACCCTGCAGGGGTGTCCCAACTTAGCCCATCACAAGCTCTCACAGTCAACGAAGGATATTCCTTCTCCCAAAAAGACCCGATCAGTTTCGAAATCCCGGTTACAAGACATTTCGACAATGGTAAAACAAGACCAGCAAAGCCGCCTGATGTGCCGACAATCCCAATAGGAGCTGCACATATCTTGTTCTCAAGGCAACACCGGATGAGACATCCTACAAGTAAAACCAAACCTCAAGTTTTCCCAAGGTGGCCCTGCAGTCTACTCGGTTCGGACCAACACTTAGAGAAGCACTGGCCCGAGGGGGGGGTTAAATAAAGATGACCCTCGGGTTGGCCGACCCAAGGGAAAGGTATAGCTTGTTAGGAAAATGTAAAACCAAGGTTGGGCCTTGTTGGAGGAGTTTTATTCAAAGCGAACTGTCAAGGGGTTCCCATAACACCCAACCGCGTAAGGAACGCAAAATCAAGGAACATAACACCGGTATGACAGAAACTAGGGCGGCAAGAGTGGAACAAAACACCAGGCATAAGGCCGAGCCTTCCACCCCTTACCAAGTATATATATGCATTAAATTAAATAAGAGATATGGTTATATCCCAACATATCCATGTTCCAACATGGAACAAACTTCAGCTTCACCTGCAACTAGCAACGCTATAAGAGGGACTGAGCAAAAGCGGTAACATTGCCAAACAACGGTTTGCTAGGAAGGTGGGTTAGAGGCTTGGCATGGCAACATGGGAGGCATGATATAACAAGTGGTAGGTAGCGCGACATAGTGATAGAGCGAACATCTAGCAAGCAAAGATAGAAGTGATTTCGAGGGTATGGTCATCTTGCTTGAAATCCCGCAAGGAAGAAGAACGAGTCCAAGAAGAAGACAAACGGACGTAGCCGAACGGATCCTCACAACTCCGGAATGAAAACGAAGCGAACGAGAGAAGCAACCCGGAAAGAAGCAAGCAACATAGTAAGCAACCATCACATAATCATGGCATTATGCACAACCAAGTATGATGCATGTCCGGTTTAATGAGGCATGGCATGGCAAAGTGCACAAGCAAAACTACAAGTTAAGTGGAGCTCAATATGCAACGAGTTGCATATTGACGAAACACCACAACAATTATTTAGTTCTCTCCCGTTTAAGTACTCAACAACATTAAATGTTTGTTAGCATGGCAAGGGATGAAGCATAAGTAAACTACACATCTAGGCAAGTTTAAATGAGGCCAGGACAATGAGCAAGAAGTCCGGAAAAACCTCATGTGCATATTTTAGGTTTTGTACTGTTCTGCCCTAAACCATATTTTAGAGTTGTTTAACATGCAAAGTAAAGTCACCACGTTAAACTAGGCATTTTCCCACCCCATTTACATATAAAGTTTATTTAAAACCGAGCTATGGTTAATTAGTTATGAAATAAATCATTTTAACATGGCATTTGAGCAAATTTAATCAAACAACAATTTAAAAATTTTAAACATGCATGAAAGTTGGATATTATGAATCTAGATGCAATTCTAAGCATTTTTCATATTAAGTTTGTTTAATTCCGAGGCAGGGTTATTTAGTTATTAACAATTTGAAACAAGGGCATTTTCTGTAATTATGCATGCACAGGAAAAATGATAAATTCGCAGAACAGAAAAAACGTCTATGGGCCAAAACACAGCAGGCTAGCCCAACAGGAGGGAAAGGAAAAAAAAGGAGGGGCGCGGGGTGCCCTCACCATGGGCTTCAGCTCGGTAGGAAGCAGAAGAGGCCAGTTGAGGCAGCGGTTGGCCGACCTGCCTGAGGCCCACGCGGGCGCTGGATCTAGGCCCCGGGGTTGCAGGGTTGCTCCTGGCTAGATCAATCGACTAGGGGGGAAATGCGGTCAACGCACGAACGACCTGTTGATCCTCGTTGCAGAAGAACAGAGGCCGCAGCAGAACGCGATGCATGGACGACGCCGGAAGCAGAAGAGCATGCGACAGCGAGGGCGGCGGAGGCAGGGCTTGCCGGTGGCAAGACGAGCAGGTCCAGGTGCGGTACGTCGTTCTCCGGCGAGGACTCGACGACGACGGCGAACTTGGCGCGGTTGGAAGCAGGGGATCCATGGCGGTCGTTGCTGCGGTTGTGCTCCCATGGTTGTCCTCCTGCGCGGGGCGGCGCCGTTGCTGGTCTTCGAGAGGAGCTCATCTCCCTGCGCCGACGAGGAGAGCGGGGAGGCTGCAGGGGCAACGGACGACGGCAGCTTGGTCCTGCAGGCCGACGATGATGGGAGAGTGGGGTGAGCACGGGGAAGGAGAAATGGAAGGAGACGACCGAGGAGAAGGGAGAGGTGCTGCTAGTGCGGCTCACCGGCAACAAGGCTCGCGGTGGAGGCGGGCAGAGGAGGCCGGCAAGGGGTGGCACTAGGAGGAGGTTGAGGGCAGCTTGAGGCCAAAGCGGCGGCGGCCTGTGATAAACAGAGACAGAGAGAGAGGGAGATTGTGAGAGGGAGAGAGAGAAGCACGAGAAAGAGAGGGAGAAGGGGTGGCGATGCTCATCTGTGGGTCCGCCGGCGGCGTGGCTGACGGGACGGAGGCAGGGAGGAGGCTGCGATCTGGACAGCGCAGAAGGAGAGGAGCATGTGCGTGGATTGGGAGGGAAGGCGATGGTTGGTCTGTTGTTGACAACGAGGGGAATTTTTGGATCGGGAAGGATCCCGAGGTGGGAGATGCTGGCGGCGGCTGCGGGGAGGGACAAACCTCCTAGGTTTTAGGGTAGCTAGATTAGGTATAGGGTTGGTTTATAAATAGGGAAAGAGAGGTTTAGGGTAGATTTGGACCCTCTGATTAAATCGGATAGTCGCGAATAAATAGCTAGGGAGTCCAAAAAGAAAAATGGTGATGTTTTAGGGATGTTAGGGGATGATTTGAACGCAACAGTGATGACTGAGCGGTACGGGTTCGGGACAGTTTCTGGACGCGCACGAGAGGGGTCGATGCACTGCGCAAGGGGGGTCAGGTGGTTAGGGGGGGTGTGAATAAGGGCTTGGACTGAGAGGAGAGAAGAGATAGCGGCCCGGCATGGGTTTTCGGAGACCGAAAACGTCCGACGTTTGACCCGCTATAATGCCGCTATATGTTATCCGTTGGGGCGTCAAATGGACTCTGAATGCGATGAAATTTGGCAGGCGTTCTATCTACACTATAATAAGACCGTACACCAACTTTCATCCCATTCCGAGAACATTTTCCGGCCACTTATAAAATAATATTTCGGACGTGCCGCGGGCGCGTGCAAGTGTGTCTGGGCTCAGAACGGACAATGGAAAGAACGAGGAGACCAGGATGGATGCAAGTTTTGAAAACATGATGATGCAATGCACATGATGACATGATGAAATGCAACACACAAGCAAATGACAAGACAACAACAACGAATAACTAGAAGACACTTGCCGCATAGGTCTCGGGGCGTTATAGTCGGCTTGCTGGCTGCGTTGCTGCTTTAAGTAGGTTCATCTCCAAATCTGCTAAGCGCGCCCTGCCCTTTTTCAAGATCTTGAAAAAGTCAGGTCCAATGGAATGGACTTCATAAGCGAAGGCAGCGCTGCAAGATTTGAAGAGGCACATCTCCTCTACGCCAACACTAGTCGCGCCCAAACCGCAAGAGCCGTTGCTGCTACATCTAGCGGCAACGAATCAAGTGGTCGGTGTTGCGCTAGTGGCGCAGAGAGAAGTTGATGAAGAAGCAGCGGAAGTGGCAAGCCCATCAGATGACGGGCCAGAGCTCTCCCCGGTAGGGTCTGGCGCCGGCAAGACAAGACCCCCGGCAGAGTCTGCTGCCGGCAAGGCAGGACCCCCGGTAGAATTTGGTGCCGGCAAGGCGGGATCTGCATAGGCAAATGAAGTGACACAGAAGAAGAAGATGGTGCAGCACCCAGTTTATTTTGTCAGCTCCCTCTTGCACGAGGCTAGATCAAGATACTCTGGTGTGCAGAAGTTGCTCTTCGGCCTCCTTATGGCCTCGAGGAAGCTGTGTGCTACCTCTTAAGCACTGCGTTGGTTTTCCCCGAAGAGGAAGGGATGATGCAACAAAGTAGCGTAAGTATTTCCCTCAGTTTTTGAGAACCAAGGTATCAATCCAGTAGGAGGCTACGCGCGAGTCCCTCGTACCTGCACAAAACAAATAAATCCTCGCAACCAACGGGATAAGGGGTTGTCAATCCCTACACGGCCACTTACGAGAGTGAAATCTGATAGATATGATAAGATAATATTTTTGGTATTTTTATGATAAAGGTGCAAAGTGAAATAAAAGCAAAGTAGAAAGCAAAGCAAATAACTAAGTACTGTAAGATTAATATGATGAAGATAGACCCAGGAGCCATAGGTTTCACTAGTGTCTTCTCTCAAGAGCATAGGTATTCTACGGTGGGTGAACGAATTACTGTTGAGCAATTGACAGAATTGAGCATAGTTATGAGAATATCTAGGCATGATCATATATATAGGCATCACGTACGAGACAAGTAGACCGACTCCTGCCTGCATCTACTACTATTACTCCACTCATCGACCGCTATCCAGCATGCATCTAGAGTATTAAGTTAATGAAAACAGAGTAACGCCTTAAGCAAGATGACATGATGTAGAGGGATAAACTCAAGCAATATGATGAAAACCGCATCTTGTTATCCTTGATGGCAACAATACAGTACGTGCCATGCTGCCCCTACTGTCACTAGGAAAGGACACCGCAAGATTGAACCCAAAGCTAAGCACTTCTCCCATTGCAAGAAAGATCAATCTAGTAGGCCAAACCAAACTGATAATTCGAAGAGACTTGCAAAGATAACCAATCATACATAAAAGAATTCCGAGAAGATTCAAATATTGTTCATAGATAGACTTGATCATAAACCCACAATTCATCGCTCTCAACAAACACATCGCAAAAAGAAGATTACATCGAATAGATCTCCACAAGAGAGGGGAAGAACATTGTATTGAGATCCAGAAAGAGAGAAGAAGCCATCTAGCTAATAACTATGGACCCGTAGGTCTGAGGTGAACTACTCACACTTCATCGGAGGGGCTATGGTGATGATGTAGAAGCCCTCCCTGATCGATGCCCCCTCCGGCGGACCTCCGGAACAGGCCCCAAGATGGGATCTCATGGATACAGAAAGTTGCAGTGGTGGAATTAGGGTTTTAGCTCTGTATCTGATCGCTTGGGGTACGTAGGTATATATAGGAGGAAGGAGTACGTCGGTGGAGCAACAAGGGGCCCATGAGGGTGGAGGGCGCGCCTGGGGGGGTAGGCGCGCCCCCTACCTCGTGGCCTCCTCTTTTGTTTCTTGACGTAGGGTCCAAGTCTCCCGAGTCTTGTTCGTTGAGAAAATCACGTTCCCGAAGGTTTCATTCCGTTTGGACTCCATTTGATATTCCTTTTCTTCGAAACCCTAAAATAGGCAAAAAAACAGCAATTCTGGGCTGGGCCTCCGGTTAGTAGGTTAGTCCCAAAAATAATATAAAAGTGGATAATAAAGCCCAATAATGTCCAAAACAGTAGATAATATAGCATGGAGCAATAAAAAATTATAGATACGTTGGAGACGTATCAAGCATCCCCAAGCTTAATTCCTGCTCGTCCTCGAGTAGGTAAATGATAAAAACAAAATTTTTGATGCGGAGTGCTACTTGGCAGAATTTTAATGTAATTCTTAATTGTGGTATGAATATTCAGATCCGAAAGATTCAAGACAAAAGTTCATATTGACATAAAAATAATAATACTTCGAGCATACTAACTAAGCAATTATGTCTTCTCAAAATAACATGGCCAAAGAAAGTTCATCCCTACAAAATCATATGGTTTAGTCATGCTTCATTTTCGTCACACAAGAATGCTCTCATCATGCACAACCCCGATGACAAGCCAAGCAATTGTTTCATACCTTAGCAATCTCAAACCTATAAACTTTCACGCAATATATGAGCGCGAACCATGGACATAGCACTATGGGTGGAATAGAATATGATGATGGGGGTTATGTGGAGAAGACAAAAAGGGAGAAAGTCTCACATCAACGAGGCTAATCAATGGGCTATGGAGATGCCCACCGATTGATGTTAATGCAAGGAGTAGGGATTGCCATGCAACGAATGCACTAGAGCTATAAATGTATGAAAGCTCAACAAAAGAAACTAAGTGGGTGTGCATCTAACTTGCTTGCTCACGAAGACCTAGGGCACTTGAGGAGGCCCATTGTTGGAATATACAAGCCAAGTTCTATAATGAAAATTTCCCACTAGTATATGAAAGTGACAAAACAAGAGACTCTCTATCATGAAGATCATGGTGCTACTTTGAAGCACAAGTGTGGCAAAGGATAGTACCATTGTCCCTTCTCTCTTTTTCTCTCATTTTTTTATTTAGGCCTTTCTCTTTTTTATATGGCCTTTCTCTTCTTTTTTTATTTCCTCACTTGGGACAATGCTCTAGAAAATGATGATCATCACACTTTACAACTCAATGATTACAACTCGATGCTAGAACAAAAGATGACTCTATATGAATGCCTCCGGCGGTGTACCGGGATATGCAATGAACCAAGAGTGACATGTATGAAAGAATTATGAACGGTGGCTTTGCCACAAATACTATGTCAGCTACATGATCATGCTAAACAATATGACAATGATGAATGTGTCATGATAAACGGGATGGTGGAAAGTTGCATGGCAATATATCTCGGAATGGCTATGGAATGCCATAATAGGTAGGTATGGTGGCTGTTTTGAGGAAGATATAAGGAGGTTTATGTGTGAAAGAGCGTATCATATCACGGGGTTTGGATGCACTGGCGAAGTTTGCGCCAACTCTCAATGTGAGAAAGGGCAATGCACGGTACCGAAGAGGCTAGCAATGATGGAAGGGTGAGAGTGCATATAATCCATGGGCTCAACATTAGTCATAAAGAACTCACATACTTATTGCAAATATCTACAAGTCATCAAAAACCTCGGCACTACGCGCATGCTCCTAGGGGGGATAGATTGGTAGGAAAAGACCATCGCTCGTCCCCGACCGCCACTCATAAGGAAGACAATCAAAAAACACCTCATGTTTCAAATTTGTTACATAACGTTTACCATACGTGCATGCTACGGGACTTGCAAACTTCAACACAAGCACTTCTCAAATTCACAACTACTCAACTAGCATGACTTTGATATTATTACCTCCATATCTCAAAACAATCATCAAGCATCAAACGTCTCTTAGTATTCAAAACACTCCTAATTTTTTTTACTAATCTTGACTACCTAGCATATTAGGATTATTACCATGCTATTTAAGACTCTCAAAATAATCTAAGTGAAGCATGAGAGATCAATAGTTTCTATAAAACAAATTCACCACCGTGCTCTAAAAGATATAAGTGAAGTACTAGAGCAAAACTATATAACTCAAAAGATATAAGCAAAGCACATAGAGTATTCTAACAAATTCCAAATCATGTATGGCTCTCTCAAAAGGTGTGTACAGCAAGGATGATTGTAGTAAACTAACAAATAAAGACTCAAATAATACAAGACGCTCCAAGCAAAACACATATCATGTGGTGAATAAAAATATAGCTCCAAGTAAAGTTACCGATAGAAGTAGACGAAAAGAGGGGATGCCTTCCGGGGCATCCCCAAGATTTGGCTTTTAGGTGTCCTTAGATTATCTTGGGGGTGCCATGGGCATCCCCAAGCTTAGGCTCTTGCCACTCCTTGTTCCATAATACATCAAATCTTTACCCAAAACTTGAAAACTTCACAACACAAAACTTAAAGTAGAAAATCTCGTGAGCTCCGTTAGCGAAAGAAAACAAAAGACCACTTCAAGGTACTGTAATGAACTAATTCTTTATTTATATTGGCATTAAACCTACTGTATTCTAATTTCTCTATGGTTTATAAACTATTTTACTAGCCATAGATTCATCAAAATAAGCAAACAACACACGAAAAACAGAATCTGTCAAAAAAAGAATAGCTTGTAGTAATCTGTAGCTAGCGCAAGATATGGAACCCCAAAAATTCTAAAATAAATTGCTGGACGTGAGTAATTTATCTATTAATCATATGCAAAAATAATTAACTAAATAGCACTTTCCAAATAAAAATGGCAGCAGTTCTCGTGAGCGCTAAAGTTTCTGTTTTTTACAGCAAGATTAACAAGACTTTCCCCAAGTCTTCCCAACGGTTCTACTTGGCACAAACACTAATTAAACACAAAAAACATAAACTAAACAGAGGCTAAATAAATTATTATTACTAAACAGGATCAAAAAGCAAGGAATAAAAATAAAATTGGGTTGCCTCCCAACAAGCGCTATCGTTTAACGCCCCTAGCTAGGCATAACAAGCAAGGATAGATCTAGGTATTGCCATCTTTGGTTGGTAATTCTTCAACGAGGCATCTACCATATTTAGGAATTTCTTTATTTTTATTGATTATCAAACTTTTAGGCACAAGCTTGAAAAATTCATTTGTAACAAATGGTTCCTTAATGATAGCAAAAAAATTGGGATGAATACTTATGGATTTGAGATCCGCAGTTTCCTTAATAGAAGATTCACCCAAATTTTTAGGAACATACATAAGTTTGGAAATTTTAGTGGGAGGACTTGGAGTATTCTTTACGGAAGAAAAAACGGTTCCCAAGTTGGTAATAATACCCTCAACTTTATCGATTCTAGTGGAATCCTGATTTATTTTCTCATTAACTATGGGTTCCTTTTTTTAATATTTTTCAAAGTGACTCCTACTTTAGATCCATATTGAGAGATTCGGTTGTGGATATTTTTATCCAAATTTTCAATTAACTCTACGGTAGCAACCTTATTTTCAATAATTTCGAGCCTTTGCATTACATGCTCCAAAGTAAATACAGTTCCATTAACCAAAAGAGGGGGTGAGCCAAACAAATCTAGCATTATAAGAATCAAAAGTATGGCTACCCAAGAAGTTCTCTCCGGTAATAGTATTAAGGATATATCTGTGCCAAGGAGTTACGCCTATGTAAAAATTGCGAAGAAGAATGGAAGTAGATTGCTTCCTGGTAGATCTATTTTGAGCATTGCAAATTCTATACCAAGCATCTTTTAGATTTTCTCCCTCCCTTTGCCTAAAATTTAGAATTTCATTCTCGGGTGTGACGCCCCGAGACCGTTGCGCCAGATGTCTCCCAGTTGTTCGTTGTTGTTGCCTTGTCTTTTTCTTGCGTGTCGCATCTTGCCATGTCATCATCCGCATTGCATCATCATGTTTTCAAAACATGCATTCGTCCGGGTTCCCCAGTTCCGTCCGTTGTCCGTTCTGAGCCCAGACACACTCGCACGCACCCGCGGCATGTCCGAAATATTATTTTATAAGTGGCAGAAAAAATGTTCTCGGAATGGGTTGAAAGTTGGCGTGCAGTCTTATTATAGTGTAGATAGGCCACCTGTCAAGTTTCATCGCATTCGGAGTTCGTTTGATAGCCCAACGGATAACTATAGCGACAATATAGTCGGTCAAATCGTCGGACGTTTTCGGCCTCCGAAAACTGTTGCCGGGCTTTCCCTCTCTAGACCGTCTACACAGTCCACTATCACTCACCGCCAGACCCTACCTAACCTCTCTCGTCAGCACGTGACCCTCCTCGCGCGCGTGACCGAAAGCTGTCCCGGACCCGACCCGGGCAGTCGTCACCGTTGGATCCGGATCATCCTCAAACTTCTACAAAACATCTCCGTTTTGTTTATTAGGCTATCTAACCTATTCATCTCGGACCGTCCGATTTTTATCGGAGGGACCAAATAGTCTAACATCTAATCCCCTATCTATATAACTAGACAAAACCCTAAAATTTAGGAACATGTCCCATCCATTCCGTGTCCGCCGCCGCCACCAACTCACCATCTACCTCGGGATCCCTCCCGATCCCGAATCCACCAATCAACAGCCCCTCCATCCACCAGCTCCTCCTCTGCTCGATCCTGAGGGGATCCCGAGCAGCTCGCCACCGGCTGCAAGCAGCAGCACCACCAGGACCCCGTCGCCCCTCCCCCTCTTCTTCTCCTCCGTCCCTCCTCTCCCTGTTTTCTCCCTCGTCTGTCATGCCTCTCCCTCTCTGTACCAGGAACATCCATGGGTGGCTGCAGCTCCCTCGCCGCCGTTTGCACCAGGTCCAGCCGGGAGACGGACGGATCCATCCTCCCGCGTCCACCCCCGCGTCCCGTTCGTCCCAGAGCTCTCCTGCTTTGCCAAGTCCATCGCCGGCCTCCTCCTGCTTCTGCGTGCGAGCACGCGAGGAAGATGACCCCAGCGCCAAGTTCCTCTCGGTCCCTGCCTCATTGATCTGCTCCCGTTCACCGCCGCCTCGCTCGCGCCCGGATCCGGAACCCGCACGTCTAGTCCGACGCCCTGGAGACCCGCGACCCGCCGGACCTCCTTCCTCTGCGTTTCAGTGCCGCCGCCTGCATCCCGCTCGTCGTCGAGCGTTGACCGCGACCGCCCCACCTCCTCGCTCGATCCAGCGGCATCGCCCCGAGCCGGCCGCTCTACTCGTGGGCCGCGCAAGCCACCGGCCCATTGGCGTCTTCCAGCGCTAGCAAGGCCCAGCGCGCCTCTTCGCATCGCTGGCCAAGGCACAACCCTCATCCAGCCTCCCCACCGAGCCGGGCTTTGGCCCATGTGACCAGTTTCCCCAGCCCAGTAGTGTTTTTTTAGGTTCAGCGAATTTGTCTATTTAACCAGAGACTGTTGTTTTTGCAGAAAAACCCTCATACTTCATGCATTTAAAAACTTCTCAACCGTGCATCGGTTTAAAATAATTTATATATGTAAAATGCTTCGAATTTTGTGTAGATTAATAATATGCAACTTTCATGCATGTTTAAAATGTTCAAACTTGTTGTTTGCTTTATTTTGTCTATTGCCATGCTAAAATGCTCTTTTTCATAACTAATTAACCGTAGCTCGGATTTAAATAATCTTTATATGCAAATGGGGGTAGAAATATGCCTAGTTTAACATGGTGGCTTTACTTTGCATGTTTAACAACTCTAAAATACGGTTTAGGACAGAACAGTACCAAACCAAAAATATGCACATGAGGAGTTTCCGGACTTGTTGTTTGTTTATTTCCGGCCTCATTTAAACTTGCCTAGATAGGTAGTTTTATTATGCTTCACCTCTTGCCATGTTAATCAACATTTAATATTGTTGGGTACATAAACAAGATCGAACTAAATAACTTGAACGTGGTGTTTCGTCAATATGCAACAGAGTTGCATATTGAGCTCTACTTAATTTGTAGGATTGTTTGTGCATTTTGCCATGCCATGCTTCATTAAACCGGACATGCATCATACTTGGTTGTGCATCATGCCATGATTATGTGATGGTTGTTTACTATGTTGTTTGCTTCTTTCCGGTGTTGCTTCTTCGGGTTAGTTCTGATAACGTCACGTCTGTGAGGATCCGTTCGACTACGTCCGTTTGTCTTCTTCATGGACTCGTTCTTCTTCCTTGCGGGATCCCAGGCAAGATGACCATACCCTCGAAATCACTTCTATCTTTGCTTGCTAGTTGTTCGCTCTATTGCTATGCCGCGATACCTACCACTTGCTTTATCGTGCCTCCCATATTGCCATGTCAAGCCTCTAACCCACCTTTCCTAGCAAACCGTTGTTTGAATATGTCACCACTTTTGCTCAGCCCGTCTTATAACATTGCTAGTTGCAGGTGAAGATGAAGTTTGTTTCATGTTGGAACATGGATATGTTGGGATATCACAATATACCTTATTTACTTTAATGCACCTATATACTTGGTAAAGGGTGGAAGGCTCGGCTTTTATGCCTGGTGTTTTGTTCCACTCTTGCCACCCTAGTTTCCGTCATACCGGTGTTATGTTCCTTGAATTTGCGTTCCTTACGCAGTTGGGTGTTATGGGAACCCCTTAACAGTTCGCCTTGAATAAAACTCCTCCAGCAAGGCCCAACCTTAGTTTTACATTTGCTTCACCTAGCCTTTTTCCCTTGGGTTTCCGGAGCCCGAGGGTCATCTTTATTTTAACCCCCCCCCCCCCCCCCCCCCGCCCCCGGGCTAGTGCTTCTCTAAGTGTTGGTCCAACTTGAGCGATGTCCGGCGCCCCCTGGGCAACCAGGGTCTATGCCAACCCAACGTCTGGCTCATCCGGTGTGCCCTGAGAACGAGATATGTGCAGCTCCTATCGGGATTTGTTGGCACATCCGGGCGGCTTTGCTGGTCTTGTTTTACCATTGTCGAAATGTCTTGTAACCGGGATTCCGACTCTGATTGGGTCTTCCTAGGAGAAGGAATATCCTTCGTTAACCATGAGAGCTTGTGATGGGCTAAGTTAGGACACCCCTGCAGGGTTTTGAACTTTCGAAAGCCGTGCCCGTGGTTATGGGCAGATGGGAGTTTGTTAATGTCCGGTTGTAGAGAACTTGTCACTTAACTTAATTAAAATGCATCACCCGCGTGTGTAGCCGTGATGGTCTCTTTTCGGCGGAGTCCGGGAAGTGAAGACGGTTCTTGTGTTATGCTTGAACGTAAGTAGCTTTCAGGATCACTTCTTGATCACTTCTAGTTCACGACCGTGTTTTGCTTCTCTTCTCACTCTCATTTGCATAAGTTAGCCACCATATATGCTAGTGCTTCCTGCAGCTCCACCTGACTACCTTTTCCTACCCATGAGCTTAAATAGTCTTGATCGCGGGGGTGTGAGATTGCTGAGTCCCCGTGACTCACAGATACTTCCAAACAGTTGCAGGTGCCGATGATACCGTGCAGGTGATGCAGCTGAGCTCAAGTGGGAGCTCGATGAAGATCGTGTTCGTTGTGTTGTTTCGTTTCCTTTCGATCGGTAGTGGAGCCCAATTGGGCGATCGGGGATCTATTGAATTTGGGTTTGTCTTTATTTTGGTTTCGTAGTCGGACCTTGATTGTATTCTGGATTATGTAATGTTATATTTATGTATTGTGTGAAGTGGCAATTGTAAGCAAACTCTTTATCCCTTTCTTATTCTGTACATGGGATGTGTAAAGATTACCCCTCTTGCGACATGCCTACCATGCGGTTATGCCTCTAAGTCGTGCTCCGACACGTGGGAGATATAGCCGCATCGTGGGTGTTACAAGTTGGTAATCAGAGCCTTCCCCGACTTAGGAGCCCCCTGCTTGATCGAATCACTGCCGTTGTTGAGTCTAGAAAAATGTTTTCAGTCTTATAGGATTATATATATCGGAGAGTAGGATTCTTTTTACTCCTCAGTCCCTTCGTTGCTCTAGTGAGGCCTCCTGACGTAGAGTTTTGACTCTCGTCTTCTCAAATTTCACGAATTTTTTTAGGATCACGCGGGTATCTTGGAATCGTTCCGATGGTTTTGTGACGAGAACATTGTTCTTGGTGCCTCCTGACATTTAGGGGTTGCGGCAGTGTCCCGGGGAGTTGAGCTCCGAGGTGTTTTCGTCACAATTTTATTGTTGCAGTTCTGGAATACCTGAGTTCGCCGACATCGAAAATCTCTTTTATGCAGTTGTTGGTGAGATAACCTCGACGCCACCCAGTACTGGGGCGGGAGTTCGGGAGTATTGCCATAACTCGTATAACGGATGCTTTTCGAAGGTTGAGGTAAATGGTTTCCGAAGGTTTCTTGGTTATGTGTTGAAGGATGGATACAGCTGGATGTAGGGATTGTTAGTTTGGGTGAGATATTATGCTTCCCTGTATCCCCAACACCTGATTGCATAACCAGAAAGTTTCGGGAGTTTATAAGTGGGAATTCAAGTAGCTCCTAGAATAATCTTTCCAACAGACACATGATACGATATGGGGTCTATCATATGTTTGTTTCCGGCTTATTTTGCAAGACAATCCTTTGTTTTGTTTTTTAGTTGTGGTATTCAAGTTTCTTCGAAGTCAAATTTTAATTCCATACATTTTCTAAGCGGTGTTCTCATATTTCTATGTGAGTACTAATCCTTCATGATAATCGAGATTGTCATGTCAATCCTTTTTCAACCGGTGAGCTTCCCTTCAAGTGGATCCGTTCATTTTCAACATCCGTAAGACCAACTCTAAGTATTCTCAACGGTATTTGTTTCATTTGTCCCAAATTGTCTTTGTTTTCCCACCCTCCCACCCTTTTCCTTCAAAGATTCGGATTTCTTAATCAACTATCATGTTATTGATGAGAAGTCTATTCATTCTTTTCTGTCAGTGTTCTTATCCGGTGATTCTCATGAAAATTCTAATGGAGCTTCAAGTTCATCATTCTTCGTTCTTTTCCCTCTCCGGTGGATTCAATTCAAGCTTTGGTATTGAGCATAGTCCTTTCATTTTGCCCAATGCTTTTCTTATGCCGGTGCACCTCTTAATCATTTGTTATTCAATTGTTCCGGAGTGCTGAAGATATCTCGAAGATTTGTGTTTCCACTTTGCATCTGTTCAAGCTATTTCGAGGTCTTACCTTATTCAAGCCATTTAATTCAACCGACACAATCTATCTTTTAAATCGTTCAACGGTGTTTCTTTTCGGTGGGCCCTAACCAACAGGTCTTTTCCCAGGATCTTACCTGACTCTTCTAATTTTTCCCGGAGCTATCCTAAAATTATTTTCGAAGTTTGATGTAATAATGAATCATCATCACTCATATGTGTTTCTCCAAGATCTGTCAAATTCTTTTCACTGTTGGCTCAACCTTTCTAATTTTCATCCCGGAGTATCTCAACTATTCATGGTGGTCTTTTTCATTGTCATTCTCTGTATTTGAAGACCGAAGAAGAGTTTCTCTTTAATCTTATCCGTTCTCTTGAAGATTCTTGGTGCTAGCTTTATGCCATCCTCTCATAATTGTTTTCAATTGTGAGAATGCTTCTCACCCTTCCGAAGCAATTCAGGAGTCCTTCTGTTTGTTTCTTCAGAGCCGATCATCTCAGAATTATTCATTCTCAGCTTTCAGCTCTCATTCTCTAAATCATACCGGTGCATCATTCAAGTATCCTCTAATCAGCTCGGGACCTCTTCGTTTACTTGTATCAAAATCCCCAAAGTATCTTCGCTCGTTATCCAATTCTTCTGGGTGAATTATGCCTTTGTTACTTCCATTTTCAATTCTTACAGTGGTTCATTCAAGATTTCTTTTCCTTCGTTATCATATCAATTTATTCGTTGTTTCAATCCTACCGGTGGATCGTTGAAGACCTTTCTCAAGTTTGCGCTATATCTCTCTTAATCCTCTCTACGAGAATAAGTAGTATTCCAAATCCATTGCTTGTCATCAATTTAATTGGTGAAGGGTGAGCATAATGTAATTCTTATTCTTGTTTCATCGAGTAAATCCTATTCCTTGTTCCGGAGGTTCATCAAATTCTCAGTTTCAAGTGTTTCGTCTTTTCTTTTCCCGGAGTTCCAAGCTCTCTCAGTTATATCACCACAGAGATTCATCTAAATCATTGAAAGGCTTCACCTCGTGTTTTCAACTTCTCTTTCTTTTATCATCATTTTTCTACCAGAGTTCTTCATGGAGGCTCTACATGGTGGTTCGTAAAGGATTCCTTTCATTGTTCAATTGTTCTTCAAGATTTCTCTCGAAGTTTTGATCTGCCAAGCTATACTCTCAAATAAACATGGTGTTCAACACATGTCTTGTTTTGAGGAGTTCAAGCTTCCTTCATCTTGCATTCCGAAGCGCAATTATTTCATATCTCATCTTTTGAGATGGTGTTATGTCATTGTTGATAATTTCCCTTCGTGTTTCATGATTAACAAGTTTTCAAGAGTGACATATCTTAAATCCATCATTTTCAGTTCATTCAGGACATCTTCTCAATCCATCAATCTCTTCATTGGAATTATCTTGGGTTATATTTCACCTAAAGTTTTCCCTAAGGATTTTACTATTTATGGTTCTTACAAATGACCCAAGTTCTTCATTTATCCTCCTGGTGAGATAAGTTTCTCGTCTCCTTGTTCACATCAATCCAATCTATTGGTTTCGTTAGTGGCAGAATTTTTCACCTCATAGTTTTGGAGATGTTCTCCATAAGCCCACTACAAGCTTGTTCTTTTCGTTGTTCGTTTCCCAACAACTCCATCCAATCCTCTATGGAAGGATGTTTTCAAACTCATTCGAGATAGACATTGTTGTTTTCTTCTTCGTTACTTTCAGTCCGTTCTATCTTTTGTTCCAGAGGCATTGCGATGTTGCATGCTTTGACCCATCGTCCCATTTTTTTCAAAGATCATGTTCTTTCCTTTGCTTATCCATTCAACCGGAGTGCTGACTGAAATCTTTCTTACCCATTGTGCCTTCCTTTCAATAGTTCCGGAGGTAGTGTGTTGTTGATTTCATCAAGTATCTTCTCATCTTGTCAAGCTCATGTTCAATTCCTTCCATTTTCAATTGGAGTGCTATCCAAACTATATCATCCTTTTTCCTCCTCTATCTTGTTTTAACTGGAGTGTTGTGGCTATCATTCCTCTTTTAACCGGAGTCTCATCCAAGTGCTTTCATTTTACCAAGCTCATATTCTTTACCTTCCATTTCGGACCGGAGTGTTGTCGTAATTGATCTTTATCGTTCCTTGTACATCTCTTTTCAACCGAAGCACTTGCATGTACTTCTTGTCCATTGCAACCCCTTTCTTATGTCTTTCAACCTACAAGGTTCTAGTAATGTCCCTTGTTCCACTTTTCTAATGGAGTGTTTTCAACTTTGTTCATCTTCGTTGTATTCTTCTTCCCAATTGTTTAACCTCTCAAGGTTCATTGGTCTCACTCCTTTGTCAAAGAAGCAACTTAGTTTTACCTCTTCTCTCCTTTTCCGTTTTCCTCTCCGGTGCCATCCTAGATCTCGGGACGAGATCCTCTCGTAGTGGTGGAGTGTTGTGACGCCCCGAGACCGTTGCACCAGGTATCTCCTAGTTGTTCGCTATTGTTGCCTTGTCTTTTGCTTGCGTGTCGCATCTTGCCATGTCATCATCCGCATTGCATCATCATGTTTTCAAAACTTGCATTTGTCCGGGTTCCCCAGTTCTGTCTGTTGTCCGTTCTGAGCCCAGACACACTCGCACGCACCCGCGGCATGTCCGAAATATTATTTTATAAGTGGCCGGAAAAATGTTCTCGGAATGGGTTGAAAGTTAGCGTGTGGTCTTATTATAGTGTAGACAGGCCGCCTGCCTTCATCTCATTCGGAGTTCGTTTGATAGCCCAACGGATAACTATAGCGACAATATAGTCGGTCAAATCGTCGGACGTTTTCGGTCTCCGAAAACTATTGCGGGGCTTTCCCTCTCTTTCCTCTCTAGACCGTCTACACGGTCCACTACCACTCACCGCCAGGCCCTACCTAACCTCTCTCGTCAGCCCGCGACCCTCCTCGCGCGCGCGCCCGAAAGCTGTCCCGGACCCGACCCGGGCACTCGTTACCGTTGGATCCGGATCATCCCCAAACATCTACAAAACATCTCCGTTTTGTTTATTGGGCTACCTAACCTATTCATCTCGGACCGTCTGATTTTTATCGAAGGGATAAAATAGTCTAACATCTAATCCCCTATCTATATAACCAGACAAAACCCTAAAATTTAGGAACCTGTCCCATCCATTCCGTGTCCGCCGCCACCAACTCACCATCTACCCCGGGATCCCTCCTGATCCCGAATCCACCAATCAACAGCCCCTCCATCCACCAGCGCCTCCTCTGCTCGATCCTGAGGGGATGCCGAGCAGCTCGCCACCGGCTGCAAGCAGCAGCACCACCAGGACCCCGTCGCCCCTCCCCATCTTCTTCTCCTCTGTCCCTCCTCCCCCTATTTTCTCCCTCGTCTGTCATGCCTCTCCCTCTCTGTACCAGGAACATCCATGGGTGGCTGCAACTCCCTCGCCGCCGTTTGCACCAGGTCCAGCCGGGAGACGGACGGATCCATCCTCCCGCGTCCACCCCTGCGTCCCTTTCATCCTAGAGCTCTCATGCTTCGCCAAGTCCATCGCCGGCCTCCTCCTGCTTCTGCGTGCGAGCACGCGAGGAAGATGACCCCAGCACCACGTTCCTCTCGGTCCCTGCCTCGTTGACCTGCTCCCGTTCACCGCCGCCTCGCTCGCGCCCGGATCCGGAACCCGCACGTCTAGTCCGACGCCCTGGAGACCCGCGACCCGCCGGACCTCCTCTGCATTTCAGTGCCGCCGCCTGCATCCCGCTCGTCCTCGAGCGTTGACTGCGACCGCCCCACCTCCTCGCTCGATCCAGCGGCATCGCCCCGAGCCGGCCGCTCTGCTCGTGGGCCGCGCAAGCCACCGGCCCATTGGCGTCTTCCAGCGCCAGCAAGGCCCAGCGCGCCTCTTCGCATCGCTGGCCGAGGCACAACCCTCGTCCAGCCTCCCCACCGAGCCGGGGTTTGGCCCATGTGACCAGTTTCCCCAGCCCAGTAGTGTTTTTTTAGGTTCAGCGGATTTGTCTATTTGACCAGAGACTGCAGTTTTTGCAGAAAAACCCTCATACTTCATGCATTTAAAAACTTCTCAACCGTGCATCGGTTTAAAATAATTTATATATGTAAAATGCTTAGAATTTTGTGTAGATTAATAATATGTAGCTTTCATGCATGTTTAAAATGTTTAAACTTGTTGTTTTCTTTATTTTGCCTATTGCCATGCTAAAATGCTCTTTTTCATAACTAATTAACCGTAGCTCGGATTTAAATAATATTTATATGTAAATGGGGTAGAAAAATGCCTAGTTTAACATGGTGGCTTTACTTTGCATGTTTAACAACTCTAAAATATGGTTTAGGACAGAACAGTACCAAACCAAAAATATGCACATGAGGAGTTTCCGGACTTGTTGTTTGTTTATTTCCGGCCTCATTTAAACTTGCCTAGATAGGTAGTTTTATTATGCTTCACCTCTTGCCATGTTAATCAACATTTAATATTGTTGGGTACATAAACAAGATCGAACTAAATAACTTGAACGTGGTGTTTCGTCAATATGCAACGGAGTTGCATATTGAGCTCCACTTAATTTGTAGGATTGTTTGTGCATTTTGCCATGCCATGCTTCATTAAACCGAACATGCATCATACTTGGTTGTGCATCATGCGATTATTATGTGATGGTTGTTTACTATGTTGTTTGCTTCTTTCCGGTGTTGCTTCTTCGAGTTAGTTCCGATAACGTCACGTCTGTGAGGATCCGTTCGACTACGTCCGTTTGTCTTCTTCATGGACTCGTTCTTCTTCCTTGCGGGATCCCAGGCAAGATGACCATACCCTCGAAATCACTTCTATCTTTGCTTGCTAGTTGTTCGCTCTATTGCTATGCCGCGATACCTACCACTTGCTTTATCGTGCCTTCCATATTGCCATGTCAAGCCTCTAACCCACCTTTCCTAGTAAACCGTTGTTTGTCTATGTTACCGCTTTTGCTCAGCCCCTCTTATAGCATTGCTAGTTGCAGGTGAAGATGAAGTTTGTTCCATGTTGAAACATGGATATGTTGGTATATTACAATATATCTTATTTACTTTAATGCACCTATATACTTGGTAAAGGGTGGAAGGCTCGGCCTTATGCCTGATGTTTTGTTCCACTCTTGCCGCCCTAGTTTCTGTCATACCGGTGTTATGTTCCTTGAATTTGCGTTCCTTATGCGGTTGGGTGTTATGGGAACCCCTTGACAGTTCGCCTTGAATAAAACTCCTCCAGCAAGGCCCAACCTTGGTTTTACATTTGCCTCACCTAGCCTTTTTCCCTTGGGTTTCCGGAGCCCGAGGGTCATCTTTATTTTAACCCCCCCACCCCTGGGCCAGTGCTTCTCCAAGTGTTGGTCCAACCTGAGCGATGTCCGGCGCCCCCTGGGCAACCAGGGTCTATGCCAACCCAACGTCTGGCTCATCCGGTGTGCCCTGAGAACGAGATATGTGCAGCTCCTATCGGGATTTGTCGGCACATCCAGGCGGCTTTGCTGGTCTTGTTTTACCATTATCGAAATGTCTTGTAACCGGTATTCCGACTCTGATCGGGTCTTCCTGGGAGAAGGAATACCCTTAGTTAATCGTGAGAGATTGTGATGGGCTAAGTTGGGACACCCCTGCAGGGTTTTGAACTTTCGAAAGCCGTGCCCATGGTTATGGGCAGATGGGAGTTTGTTAATGTCCGATTGTAGAGAACTTGACACTTAACTTAATTAAAATGCATCAACCGCGTGTGTAGCCGTGATGGTCTCTTTTCGGCGGAGTCCGAGAAGTGAACACGGTTCTTGTGTTATGCTTGAACGTAAGTAGCTTTCAGGATCACTTCTTGATCACTTCTAGTTCACGACCGTGTTTTGCTTCTCTTCTCGCTCTCATTTGCATAAGTTAGCCACCATATATGCTAGTGCTTCCTGCAGCTCCACCTGACTACCTTTTCCTACCCATAAGCTTAAATAGTCTTGACCGCGAGGGTGTGAGATTGCTGAGTCCCCGTGACTCACAGATACTTCCAAACAGTTGCAGGTGCCGATGATACCGTGCAGGTGACGCAACTGAGCTCAAGTGGGAGCTCGATGAATATCGTGTTCGTTGTGTTGTTTCGTTTCCTTTTGATCAGTAGTGGAGCCTAGTTGGGGCGACCGGGGATCTATTGCATTTGGGGTTGTCTTTATTTTGGTTCCGTAGTCGGACCTTGATTGTATTCTGGATGATGTAATGCTATATTTATGTATTGTGTGAAGTGGCGATTGTAAGACAACTCTTTATCCCTTTCTTATTCAGTACATGGGATGTGAAAGATTACCCCTATTGCAACATGCCTACTATGCGGTTATGCCTTTAAGTCATGCTCCGACACGTGGGAGATATAGCCGCATCGTGGGTGTTACATCGGGAGACAATGGAGAAGATAAAGGACTAGCCATAACGACAAGAAAACAAAAAGCAAACGAGCAAAAGAGGCAAATAGAGAAAGAGAGGGAGGATAGAGAGAGGGGGGGCGAATAAAACGGCAAGGGTGAAGTGGGGGAGAGGAAAACGAGAGGCAAATGGCAAATAATGTAATGCGGGAGATAAGGATTGTGATGGGTACTTGGTATATTGACTTTTGCGTAGACTCCCCGGCAATGGCGCCAGAAATCCTTCTTGCTACCTCTTGAGCACTGCGTTGGTTTTCCCCGAAGAGGAAGGGATGATGCAGCAAAGTAGCGTAAGTATTTCCCTCAGTTTTTGAGAACCAAGGTATCAATCTAGTAGGAGGCTACGCGCGAGTTCCTCGTACCTGCACAAAACAAATAAATCCTCGCAACCAACGCGATAAGGGGTTGTCAATCCCTACACGGCCACTTACGAGAGTGAGATCTGATAGATATGATACGATAATATTTTTGGTATTTTTATGATAAAGATGCAAAGTAAAATAAAAGCAAAGTAGAAAGCAAAGCAAATAACTAAGTATTGTAAGATTAATATGATGAAGATAGACTCGGGGGCCATAAGTTTCACTAGTGGCTTCTCTCAAGAGCATATGTATTCTACGGTGGGTGAACGAATTATTGTTGAGCAATTGACAGAATTGAGCATAGTTATGAGAATATCTAGGTATGATCATGTATATAGGCATCACGTCTAAGACAAGTAGACCGACTCCTGCCTGCATCTACTACTATTACTCCACTCATCGACCGCTATCCAGCATGCATCTAGAGTATTAAGTTAATGAAAACAGAGTAACACCTTAAGCACGATGACATGATGTAGAGGGATAAACTCATGCAATATGATGAAAACCCCATCTTGTTATCCTCGATGGCAATAATACAATACGTGCCTTGCTGCCCCTACTGTCACTGGGAAAGGACACCGCAAGATTGAACCCAAAGCTAAGCACTTCTCCCATCGCAAGAAAGATCAATCTAGTAGGCCAAACCAAACTGATAATTGAAGAGACTTGCAAAGATAACCAATCATACATAAAATAATTCAGAGAAGATTCAAATATTGTTCATAGAAAGACTTGATCATAAACCCACAATTCATCGCTCTCAACAAACACACCGCAAAAACAAGATTACATCGAATAGATCTCCACAAGAGAGGGGGAGAACATTGTATTGAGATCCAAAAAGAGAGAAGAAGCCATCTAGCTAATAACTATGGACCCATAGGTCTGAGGTGAACTACTCACACTTCATCGGAGGGGCTATGGTGATGATGTAGATGCCCTCCGTGATCGATGCCCCCTCCGGCGGAGCTCCGGAACAGGCCCCAAGATGGGATCTCATGGATACAGAAAGTTGCGGTGGTGGAGTTAGGGTTTTGGCTTCGTATCTGATTGTTTGGGGGTACGTAGGTATATATAGGAGGAAGGAGTACGTCGGTGGAGCAACAGGGGGCCCACGAGGGTGGAGGGCGCGTGTGGGGGGGGGGGGGTAGGCGCGCCCCCTACCTCATGGGCCTCCGGTTAGTAGGTTAGTCCCAAAAATAATATAAAAGTGGATAATAAAGCCCAATAATGTCCAAAACAGTATATAATATAGCATGGAGCAATCAAAAATTATAGATACGTTGGAGACGTATCACTGTGCCGCTATTTCCAGGCACATGAGATCACCGTCATCACTCGCTTCCCGTTGCAATGGATCCTACACAACCCAGATGCAACTGGAAGGATTGTGGAGTGGCGTTGGAGCTGTCAAGCTTTGGTCTCAGGTTTGAAAGCACTTCAACAATTCAGACCAGAGCCTTGGCAGAATTCATGGAAGAATGGACCTCAACACCTGACGAGGAGACTCAAGAGACCACTCTCCCCGACAAAGAAACGAGCCATGACTGGGTTATGTATTTTGATGGGGCTTTCTCACTTCAAGGTGTCGGTGCTGGTGTGCTACTTGTCGCGCCCACCGAGGAGCACCTCAAATACGTGGTCCAGATGCACTTTCCACGGGAGAGATCACAAACAATACTACAGAGTATGAGGGACTGCTTGCCGGTCTCAGGATCGCGATAGACCTTGGAATTAGGAAGCTCATTGTCAGAGGTGATTCACAGCTTGTCGTCAAGCAAGTCAACAAAGATTATCAGAGCCTGTTGATGGAAGCCTACGCAGATTAAGTGAGGAAGTTGGATGAGTGTTTTGACGGTCTACAAGCAGAGCATGTTCCTTGAGCAGAGAACAACATTGCTAATGACCTGTCAAAACATGCTGCCCTCAAGTTACCTGTGGAACCAGGGACTTTTGTGCTCCAACTGACTCAGCCATCCATTGAACCAACGACAACACAGAATAAGAGAAGGAAGTTGAGCCCCGGCAAGTACTTTCCCGCTGAGCTCCCAGGAGCTGCCGACAAGGAAGTTTCCGGGGACGACGCCAAGCTTGCCCGGGAGCGAAAGGCTCCGGCAGGGCCTCAAGCCCTTGCTGTAGAGACAACTGCTCCCATGGCAGAGGACATGCCTTTAGTCCTTGCCGCCGAGCCTCAGGCTCCGACATGGGCACATCACATTGTTCAGTTCCTCCAAACATGGAAACTCCCCGAGGAACAGGAAGAAGCGGAGAAAGTAGCCCTTCGGTCTAACATGTACCAGTTTGTGGATGATGTCCTATATAGAAAAAGACCAAACGACATGAAATTGAAGTGCATTCCTCGGGAGGACAGACTGGAGTTGCTGGCAGAAATACATGGAGGCATATGTGGCTCTCACATAGGATCAAGGGCCCTTGCCGGCAAGGCATTCCGGTAGGGTTTCTTTTGGCCCACTGCTCTCCAGGATGCAAATGCACTAGTAACCAAGTGTCAAGCGTGCCAGTTCCATTCGAAGAAACTCCATCAGCCAGCCCAAGCTCTTCAAACGATCCCTCTTTCCTGGCCATTTTTGGTCTGGGGGCTCGACATATTGGGCCCCTTTCCTCATGCTGTCGGGGGCTTTGAGTACTTGTACGTCACGATCGACAAGTTCACGAAGTGGCCAGAAGTGGAATCAGCGAGAAAGGTGACAACACAGTCAGTCGTCAAGTTCTTCAAAGGACTAGTTTGCCGTTTTGGTGTGCCAAACAGAGTCATCACCGACAACGACACTTAGTTCACAAGTGATACGTCTCCAATGTATCTATAATTTTTGATTGCTCCATGCTATATTATCTACTGCTTTGGATGTTTATGGGCTTTATTATACACTTTTATATCATTTTTTGGGACTAACCTATTAACCCAGAGCCCAGTGCCACTTTCTGTTTTTACCTTGTTTTAGGGTTTTGAAGAAAAGGAAAATCAAATGGAGTCCAATTGACCTGAAACTTCACGGAACTCATTTTTGGAAGGAAAGAAGCCCAGAAGACTTGAAGTGCACGTAAGGGAAGCTTCGAGGAGGCCACGAGGTAGGGGGCGCGCCCTCCACCCTCGTGGGCCCCTCATGGCCCCCCTGACGTACTTCTTCCGCCTATATATCTCCATATACCCTAAAAATATCGGGGAACACAATAGATCGGGAGTTCCGCCGCCAGAAGCCTCCATAGCCACCAAAAGCCAATCTAGACCCGTTCCGGCACCCTGCCGGAGGGGGCAATCCCTCTCTGGTGGCCATCTTCATCATCCCGGTGCTCTCCATGACGAGGAGGGAGTAGTTCTCCCTCGGGGCTGAGGGTATGTACCAGTAGCTATGTGTTTGATCTATCTCTCTCGTGTTCTTGAGGTGATACGATCTTGATGTATCGCGAGATTTGCTATTATATTTGGATCCTATGATGTTTTCTCCCCCTCTACTCTCTTGTAATGGATTGATTTTCCCCTTTGAAGTTATCTTATCGGATTGAGTCTTTAAAGAATTGAGAACACTTGATGTATGTCTTGACGTGCGTATCTGTGGTGACAATGGGATATCACGTGATTCACTTGATGTATGTTTTGGTGATCAACTTGCGGGTTCCGCCCATGAACCTATGCATAGGGGTTGGCACACGTTTTCGTCGTGATTCTCCGGTAGAAACTTTGGGGCACTCTTTGAGGTTCTATGTATTGGTTGAATAGATGAATCTGAGATTGTGTGATGCATATCGTATAATCATACCCACGGATACTTGAGGTCATATTGGAGTATCTAGGTGACATTAGGGTTTTGGTTGATTTGTGTCTTAAGGTGTTATTCTAGTACGAACTCTAGGGCTATTTGTGACACCTATAGGAATAGCCCAATGGATTGATTGGAAAGAATAACTTTGAGGTGGTTTCCTACCCTACCATAATATCTTTGTTTGTTCTCCGCTATTAGTGACTTTGGAGTGACTCTTTGTTGCATATTGAGGGATAGTTATATGATCCAATTATGTTATTATTGTTGAGGGAACTTGAACTAGCGAAAGTATGAACACTAGGCCTTGTTTACTATTATTGCAATACCATTTACGCTCACTTTTATCATTAGTTACCGTGCTGTTTTTATATTTTCAGATTACAAAAACCTTTATCTACTATCCATATACCACTTGTATTGCCATCTCTTCGCCGAACTAGTGCACCTATCCATTTTACCATTGTATTGGGTGTGTTGGGGACACAAGATACTCTTTGTTATTTGGTTGCAGGGTTGCTTGAGAGAGACCATCTTCATCCTACGCCTCCTACGGATTGATAAACCTTAGGTCATCCACTTGAGGGAAATTTGCTACTGTCCTACAATCCTCTGCACTTGGAGGCCCAACAACGTCTACAAGAAGAAGGTTGTGTAGTAGACATCAAGCTCTTTTCTGGCGCCGTTGCCGGGGAGGTTAGTGCTTGAAGGTATATCTTTAGATCTTGCAATCGAGTCTTTTAGTTTCTTGTTTTATCACTAGTTTAGTTTATAAAAGAAAACTATAAAAAATGGAATTGAGTTTGTCTCATATGCTTCACCTTTTTAATATCTTTTGTAAGTATGATGGAAAGGAAAATTGTGCTCAAATGCTAGAAGAAGAATTACATAGAATGCTTGGCATAAAATATGTGAATGATGAGCATGATTGCTATGTTGTTAGTATGAATTCTTTGAATATCCATGATACTAATGATGATTGCACTAGTTATGATGAAAATGTCTCCTATAAACATGTCAATTTTTGTGGAGTACATTGGGTTTGTAAGTACACACCAAATAGGGAAGATAGATATTGCAAGAGGCATAAGTACTTAGAAACTAAATTTTTGCAAGAAAGGCTAGATGAATGTGCCAAAAAATTAAATTATCTTGGCCATACTTGTGAGCTTTGCAATGAACATGATCATTTCAGTATCCAATGCAAATTGTTTCATGATCGTATCGTGTCCAAAAATTGTGATAACTTGATTTCCCTAGCACATCATAATGAACTTAGTTTGCTCTTGGATTATGAAGAAATGAAACGTATAACTAAGGATATTCCAAAATTTGCCCTTGATAGAGTTCTTCATTTTGATCTAGAGAAAATTTATATGTATTGTGCGGTGAATTGTATTGAAAATCCTTATATTTCCTACTACATAAAGAAAAGAAAACAAATATAAGATGAAGAGAATACTAATGAAAGGGAAGAGACTTCCCAATATCCTCCTATTATTTCTGATGATGAATCAGGTAACGAGGAGGAGTGTAACGCCCCGAGACCGATGTGCCAGGTGTCGTCCAGTTATTCGCTGTTGTTGCGTTGTCATTGCTTGCGTGTCTTGCATTGCATATCATGTCATCATGCGCATTTCATTTGCATACGTGTTCGTCTCATGCATCCGAGCATTTTCCCCGTTGTCCGTTTTGCAATCCGGCGCTGCGTGCTCCTCCGGTGGTCATTTCTACCTTCTTCTTGTGTGTGGGGGTTAAACATTTCCGAATTGGACCGAGACTTGCCAAGCAGCCTTGGTTTACTACCGGTAGACCGCCTGTCAAGTTTCGTACCATTTGGACTTCGTTTGATGCTCCTACGGTTAACCGAGGGACCGAAAAGGCCTCGTGTGTGTTGCAGCCCAACACCCTTCCAAAGTGGCCCAAAACCCACTTAAACTTCCTCCATCATCTCGGTCGTTCGATCACGATCGCGTGGCCGAAAACTGCACCTCATTTGGACTCTCCTAGCTCCCTCTACCTATAAATATGTGCACCCCGTTCATTTTCGCGGACGAAACCCTAATCTCCCTCCTCATCGCGCCGCCGGACATGTCCGCGCCGCACCGGACATGTCCACCGCCGCCAGCCACCTTGCTCCGGCGAATAAGACACCGCCACGTCGCCCCGCCGCCGCTCTCCTCCAACCCCTGCGCGCCACGTCACCTGCCCCGCGCCTCCCCCACCGCGCGACCCACCGTGGCCCATCGCGGACCCGCCCGGGCCCGAGCCGTCTGCCGCCACGCCCGAGGCGCCCGAGCCCGCCGCCGCCGCGTGCTCCTCTCGCCGGCGCGGCGCCGCCGAGCCCGCACCCGCCTGCCATCCGCCGGAGCTGCGCCGCCATCGCCCGCTTGCCGGCTGCCGTCGCTGTCACTCACCACCGGCGCCGTCTTCCTCGCCGCCTCGCCGGCGCGCGCCACCCTCGCCGTCGTCGCCTGGACCCGGATCCGGCCATCCCCACTTCTCCGGCGACTTCCCTCGCGAACTCCGACGAGCTATAATGCACTCCGGCCGTCCTCGGATTCCGCGCCTGATCTGGATCCAGATCCAGATCCACCTCGCGGTCGACTTTCTCCTCTAACCCTAGTTATTGTTGCTTACTTTGAGGTGCCGTAACTTTGCATCCGTAGCTCCGATTCATGCATATAGCATATCAAAATGTTCGTCTCAGAGAGTACATCATTTCATCTCATTGCATCATTTTCATTTGAGTTCATCTTGATGCCTGAAATGCTGTTAGAAGAGTGCTACTTGAGATAATTGTCAGATCCGCTACTCCAATTGGATATTTGTCATTTTTTCATGATTATTGTGTGCATGATATGCCCATGAGCTCTACATATGTTTTGTTAAGGGTTTGCCATCTTTTCAGAGGTGCAACCCATGTATTTTTGTGATGTGTGTGGTGACTAGCACATGCTTGCAAAGTGAGGCACTTGTTAATGCTGATTTTAGGGACTTAGCATTTCCACTAAGTCCTTGACCTGTTTATCTCATTATGCCATATGTTCATGTTGTTTCCTAGTGATCCGTGCCTCTTTTGAGGATGATCAGTAAGGATGATTTGTTAATCTTGTAGTGCTCTATCCATCCATGTCTTTGTTTGCAATTATGGAGTACCCTAGTTTGAGTCAATCGAGCTCTACTTTTGCTATTTCGTGAATCTGGGCAGATTGTCTACTTGTTAGCGATTTTGCCGATGATGTTGTAGTTGATCCGTGCATGCTATGGTTTTGTTCTTGCCATGTCTAGCTTGTATTTTGTGCATTCTTGATGGGTGTATGCTTAGATTGTCATGCCTTGCTCTGTAGTGAGTGCATCGAGCTCGTTAACATGCCTACTTGATATCTGATTTGCATGCTCCAGTTTTCTCTAAGTCTGTAACCTGATTATGTTTTTGCCATGTTCACATGCTTGCAATTGTATTTTCTGATCCCTTTTGGATCAAGGTCACTAAGGGACTTTTGTTAAGCTCTTTGAGTATCTCCATGCCATGCTTTACTTTGCCATGTTCAGGTCCTGTAGCCTATAGTTTTCATGCTCCGAAGAGTGCTATCTGATCTGAAATTCCAGACAAGTGTTAATTTCACTAAGTCTGAGATCTGTTTACCATATGCATTTTTGCCATGCTTGTTTGAAGCTGTTAATGGATGAATTGTCCGTAGCTCGATGCTAGACTTTTGTTAATCTTCATGAATGGATCCCTGCCATGTATTTTGTTGCCATGTTTGAGTGCTGTAGCATGTTCATCTCGTGGCATTTAGATGGCTACTTGCTGTATATCGCAGACCGGTGCCATATTTGAATTGCTTGCCATTTCCAAACCGTAACTCCGATTCCGGTGATCTTTATATCGATTTCAACCGAAATCACCTCACCTTTCTAGTGGCACACTTGGATTCCCATGTTGAGGCCAGGTTCATTCATTCCTTTGCAAATCATGCATATGCATCGCATACCGCATCCCGCATATCATACCATGTTCATGTGTTGGTTGTTTACTATGTTGTGTGCTTCTTTTCCGGTGTTGACTTCTTCGGGTTGGTTCCGATAACGTCGCGTTTGTGAGGACCCATTCGTCTACGTCCGTTTGTCTTCTTCATGGACTCGTTCTTCTTCCTTGCGGGATTTCAGGCAAGATGATCATACCCTCGAAATCACTTCTATCTTTGCTTGCTTAGTTGCTAGCTCTTTTGCTATGCCTATGCTGCGATACCTACCACTTGCTTATCATGCCTCCCATTTTGTTAAGCCAAGCCTCTAACCCACCTTGTCCTAGCAAACCGTTGTTTGGCTATGTTACCGCTTTGCTCAGCCCCTCTTATAGCGTTGTTAGTTGAAGGTGAAGATTGAAGTTTGTTCCTTGTTGGAACATGGAGATGTTATTCCTTGTTGGAACCTGTTTACTTGTTGGGATATCAGAATATATCTTATTTAATTAATGCATCTATATACTTGGTAAAGGGTGGAAGGCTCGGCCTTATGCCTGGTGTTTTGTTCCACTCTTGCCGCCCTAGTTTCCGTCATATCGGTGTTATGTTCCCGGATTTTGCGTTCCTTACGTGGTTGGGTAATAATGGGAACCCCTTGACAGTTTGCCTTAAGTAAAGCTCTTCCAGCAATGCCCAACATTGGTTTTACCTTTTGCCACCTAGCCTTTTCTTTTCCCTTGGGAGTCGCGCTCCTAAGGGTCATCATTATTTTACCCCCCGGGCCAGTGCTCCTCTGAGTGTTGGTCCAACTGAGCGATGTCCGGGGCTATCAGGGGCAACTCTGGGTTGGCCTACCCGACGTCTGGCTCATCTGAGTGTGCCCTGAGAAAGAGATATGTGCAGCTCCTATCGGGATTTGTCGGCACATTCGGGCGGTGTTGCCGGTTTAGTTTTACCCTGTTGAAATGTCTTGTAGAACCGGGATACCGAGTCTGATCGGAATGTCTCGGGAGGAGGTCTATTCCTTCGTTGACTGTGAGAGCTTGTGATGGGCTAAGTTGGGACACCTCTGTAGGGATTTGAACTTTCGAAAGCCATGCCCGCGGTTATGGGCAGATGGGAATTTGTTAATGTCCGGTTGTAGATAACTTGAACCTTAACTTAATTAAAATGCATCAACCGCGTGTGTAACCGTGATGGTCTCTTTCCGGCGGAGTCCGGGAAGTGAACATGGTGTTGGAGTTATGCTTGACGTAGGTTGTTCTAGGATCACTTCTTGATCATACTTCTATCGACCGTGCTTTGCCTTCTCTTCTCGCTCTCATTTGCGTATGTTAGCCACCATATATGCTAGTCGCTTGCTGCAGCTCCACCTCATACCTTTACCTTACCCATAAGCTTAAATAGTCTTGATCGCGAGGGTGTGAGATTGCTGAGTCCCCGTGGCTCATAGATACTTCCAAAACCAGCTTGCAGGTGCCGACGAGTCCGTGCAGATGACGCAACCAAGCTCAGGAGGAGCTCGATGAAGATCTTGTCCTTTGTGTTGTTTTCGTTCTAGTTGGTCAGTAGTGGAGCCCAGTTGGGGTCGATCGGGGACCTTTGTCGCATTTGGGGTTCTTCTTTTATTTTGGCTCCGTAGTCGGGCCTTGTTTGTATTTGGATGATGTAATGCTTTATTCATGTAATTGTGTGAAGTGGCGATTGTAAGCCAACTATGTATGTTTTTCCCCTATTGTATTACTTGGGTTGCGTGAAGATTACCTCACTTGCGACATTGTTTTCAATGCGGTTATGCCTCTAAGTCGTGCTTCGACACATGGGAGATATAGCCGCATCGAGGGCGTTACAAGTTGGTATCAGAGCCTTCCCCGACCTTAGGAGCCCCATTGCTTGATCGAACTAGCAGCCGCTGTTGAGTCTAGAAAAATGTTTTGAGTCATTTAGGAATTATATATCGGAGAGTTTAGGAATTCTTTTTACTCCCCAGTCTCCTCATCGCTCTGGTAAGGCATCCTGACGTAGAGTTTTGACTCTTCTCTTCTCAAATTTCACATAATTTTTTTAGGTTCACGCGGGTATCTTGCAATCGTTCCGATGGTTTTGTGACGAGAACATTGTCTTGGTGCCTCCTATCAGGGGTTTTGTGGAAGTGTCCCGGGGAGTTGAGCTCTGAGGTGTTGTCGTCATAATTTATCGTTGCAGTTCTGGAATACCTGAGTTTAGTACGCCGACATCAAAAATCTCTTTTATGCAGTTCGTTGGTGAGATAACCTCGACGCCACCCAGTACTGGGGTGGGAGTTCGGGAGTATTGCCATAACTCGTATAACAGATGCTTTTCGAAGGTTGAGGTAGATGATTTCCGAAGGTTTCTTGGTTATGTGTTGAAGGATGGATACAGCTGGATGTAGGATTTGCTAGTTTGGGTGAGATATTATGCTTCCCCTGTATCCCCAAGACCTGATTGCATAACCGGAAAGGTTCGGGAGTTTCATAGGTGGGAATTCAAGTAGCTCTTAGGATGTCTTTCCGACAGATGTATGATATGAAATTGGGGTTCGACGTCTAGTGGTCCGCCTATTCACGGTCGATTTTACAGTGGTCTCGTTGTGTCTTAAAGAGTCCTTGGCTATGCCGACTCGGGGACGCTTCGTATGTCATGTGCACTGCCTTGTACATGATGGTGCTGTACGATCGAGCCCGTGTAGGCCCCACCATGAAAACTTCAGACGAAATCTCTATCATATGTTTGTTCCGGCTTATTCTGCAAGCCAATCCTTTGTTTTGTTTTCAGCTGTGGTATTCGAGTTGCTTCGAAGTCAAATGTTGATTCCATACCGTCCCCAAATGGTGTTCTCATATTCCTATGTGAATACTAATCCTTCTCGATCATTGAGTCTGTCATGTCAATCCTGTTCAACCGGTGTGTTTTCTCTTCAAGTGGATCCGATCATTTCAACATCAGTAAGATCAATGATCAGTTCTTACCAACGGTGTTTGTTTCATCCGTCTCCAAGTTGCCTTTGTTTTTCCCACCCTCCCACCCTCTTTCTTCGAGGAATAAGGTTTCTTAATCAAGTACCATCTTATTGGTGTGAAGTCTCTCCATTCTTTTCCATCAATGTTCGTATCCGGTGATTCTCATGAAGATTCTAACGGAGCTTCAAGTTCGTCACCCTTTACTCATTTTTTCTTCTCCGGCGGTTTAAATTCAAGCATTATTGATCATATCTTTCTCCTCGTTTTAAATACCCTATCATGCCGGTGCTCCTCATATTCTTTCACTTCTCGCTATTCTATTGTTCCGGAGTGCTCAAGATATCTCAGAAGATTCGTGTTTCCACTCTGCTTTCGTAATCCTTTCAAGCTCTTTCGAGATTGTTATCTCATTCTAGCCATTTAATTCAACCGGTGCAACCTCTCTTTTAAATCATTTCAACGGTGCTTCTCTTGAGTGGGCCCTAACCTACATGTCTTTTCCCAGGATCTTACCTGACTCCTCTTATTTTCCCGGAGCTATTCCCAAATTATTTTCAAAGTTTAACGTAAGAATGAGTTATCATCAGTCAATTGCCTTCTCCAAGATATTTCAAATTCTTTTCATCATTGGTTCAACCTTTATAATTTTCCATCCTGGAGTATCTCAACAATTCTTGGTGGTGTTTCTCATCGTCATTCTCAGATTTTGAAGTCAGAAGAAGATTTTCCCTCCAAATCATATCCGTTCTCTCAAGATTCGTGGTTCTAGTTCAAGGCCAGCCTCTCATAATTGTTTTGATTGTGAGAATTCTTTTCACCCATCTGAAAAAATTCAAGAGTCTTCTCAGTTGGATTATCCGGAGCCCATCATTTCAGAAGACTTGTTCATTCTCAGCTTTCAGCTCTCGTTCCCCAAATCTCACCGGTGCATCATTCAATATTCTTTAATCAGCGCGTGATCTCTTCGTTTCAGTTGTATCTAAATTCTCTCAAGTATCTTTGTTCATTTTCATTTCTTACGGTGGTTCTTCTAGGTTTCTCTTCCTTATCAATTCATTCGTTGTCAATCCTACCGGTGGTTCAAAGAAGACCTTCCCAAGTTGGCGCTATATCTCTCTTAATCCTTGCTACGAGAATAAGTAGTGTGCCAAATCCGTTGATTGTCATCAATTTAATTGGTGAAGGATACGCTTAATGTAATTCTTATTCTTGTTTCATCCAAGTGATTAATTCCCTATTCCGGAGGCTCATCAAATTCTTGATCTAAATTGTGTCATCTTCTCTTTTTCCCGGAGTTCAAGTTCTCGCAATTATATTATCATGGAGATTCATCTAAATCTTTACAAGGATTCACCTTGTGTTTTCAACTTCTTTTTCCTTCCGTTTGATCATCCTTTTGTTACCGGAGTTCTTCAGGGAGGCTCTACATGGTGGTTCACCAAGGATTTAATTCCTTCTCGAAGTGTTCATCGAGATTCTTTTTAGAGGAGCTCAAGTATTCTTTATCTTGCATTTTAAAGTGCAATTCTTTCAACCGTATCATTGGAGCTGGTATTATGTCATTCTTGATAATTCTAGTTCATGTTTTCATGTTTCACAAGTTATCAAGTATGAGATATTTTAAATCCATCAACCTCTTCGTTGAAATTATCTTGGGTTATATTTCACCTAAAGCCTTCTCTAAGGTTTGTTGCTATTATGGTGCTTATAAATGATCCAAGTTCTTTATTTATCCTTTCTGGTGCGATATACTTTCTCGCCAATTTGTTCATAGCAATCAAATTCGTTTTCTGGGAGTGGCAGGTTGTCACCTCATAATTCGAGATGTATTCCATAAGACCATATCAAGCTTATTCTTTTCGTTGTGGGTTTTCCAACAACTCCGTTCTAGCATTTGTTGTAAGCGTGCTACCTCGAGATCTTGTTTTCCTTCGTTCATCCCATTCCATTCTTACTTTTGTTTCGGAGGCATTGCGATGTTGTTTTCTTCAACCATCATCTCGTTTCATCTAAGATCATGTTCTTTCCTGTGCTTATCCGTCTAACCGGAGTGTTGTGCCCTTTTGCTCAAGTTCTTTTCATTTTATCAAGTTTTTGACTTCCGTTTCAACCGGAGTGCTGTCCAAATTTGTTCTTCCTTGTTCCTCTTTCCTAACGGGGTGTTTTCAACTTCGTTCATCTCCGTTGTATTCTTTTCTCGAGATGGCTTAACCTTTTCAAGGTTCTTTGGTTTCACTCGTTTGTCAAAGGAGCAACTTAGTGTTACCTCTTCTCTTCCTCTTCCGTTTTTCCCTCCGGTGCCATTCTAGATCTCGGGACGAGATCCTCTCGTAGTGGTGGAGTGTTGTAACGCCCCGAGACCGATGTGCCAGGTGTCGTCCATTTATTCGCTGTTGTTGCGTTGTCATTGCTTGCGTGTCTTGCATATCATGTCATCATGCGCATTTCATTTGCATACGTGTTCGTCTCATGCATCCGAGCATTTTCCCCGTTGTCCGTTTTGCAATCCGGCGCTCCGTTCTCCTCCGGTGGTCATTTCTACCTTCTTCTCATGTGTGGAGGTTAAACATTTCCGGATTGGACCGAGACTTGCCAAGCGGCCTTGCTTTACTACCGGTAGACCGCCTGTCAAGTTTCGTACCATTTGGACTTCGTTTGATGCTCTAACGGTTAACCGAGGGACCGAAAAGGCCTCGTGTGTGTTGCAGCCCAACACCCTTCCAAAGTGGCCCAAAACCCACTTAAACCTCCTCCATCATCTCGGTCGTTCGATCACGATCGCGTGGCCGAAAACCGCACCTCATTTGGACTCTCCTAGCTCCCTCTACCTATAAATATGTGCACCCCGTTCATTTTCGCAGACGAAACCCTAATCTCCCTCCTCATCGCGCCACCGGACATGTCCGTGCCGCACCGGACATGTCCACCGCCGCCAGCCACCTCGCTCCGGCGAATAAGACGCCGCCACGTTGCCCCGCCGCCGCTCTCCTCCAACCCCTGCGCGCCACGTCACCTGCCCCGCGCCTCTGCCACCGCGTGGCCCACCGCGGCCCATCGCGGACCCGCCCGGGCCCGAGCTGTCCGCCGCCACGCCCGAGGCGCCCGAGGCCGCCGCCGCCGCATGCTCCTCTCGCCGGCGCCGCGCCGCCGAGCCCGCACCCGCCGGCCGTCCGCCGGAGCTGCGCCGCCGTCGCTCGCTCGCCGGCCACCGTCGCTGTCACTCGCCGCCGGCGCCGTCTTCCTCGCCGCCTCGCCGGCGCGCGCACCCTTGCCGTCGTTGCCCGGCCCCAGATCCGGCCGTCCCCACTTCTCTGGCGACTTCCCTCGCGAACTCCGACGAGCTACAATGCACTCCGGCCGTCCTCGGATTCCGCACCCGATCTGGATCCAGATCCAGATCCACCTCGCGGTTGACTTTCTCCTCTAACCCTAGTTATTGTTGCTTACTTTGACGTGCCGTAACTTTGCATCGATAGCTCCGATTCATGCATATAGCATATCAAAATGTTCGTCTCAGAGAGTACATCATTTCATCTCATTGCATCATTTTCATTTGAGTTCATCTTGATGCCCGAAATGCTGTTAGAAGAGTGCTACTTGAGATAATTGTCAGATCCGCTGCTCCAATTAGATATTTGTCATTTTTGCCATGATTATTGTGTGCATGATATGCCCATGAGCTCTACATATGTTTTGTTAAGGGTTTTGCCATCTTTCCAGAGGTGCAACCCATGTATTTTTGTGATGTGTGTGGTGACTAGCACATGCTTGCAAAGTGAGGCACTTGTTAATGCTGATTTCAGGGACTTAGCATTTCCACTAAGTCCTTGACCTGTTTATCTCATTATGCCATATGTTCATCTTGTTTCCTAGTGATCCGTGCCTCTTTTGAGGATGATCAGTAAGGATGATTTGTTAATCTTGTAGTGCTCTATCCATCCATGTCTTTGTTTGCAATTGTGGATCACCCTAGCTTGAGTCAATCGAGCTCTACTTTTGCTATTTCGTGAATCTGGGCAGATTGTCTACTTGTTAGCGATTTTGCCGATGATGTTGTAGTTGATCCGTGCATGCTATGGTTTTGTTCTTGCCATGTCTAGCTTGTATTTTGTGCATTCTTGATGGGTGTATGCTTAGATTGTCATGCCTTGCTCTGTAGTGAGTGCATCGAGCTCGTTAGCATGCCTACTTGATATCTGATTTGCATGCTCCAGTTTTCTCTAAGTCTGTAACCTGATTATGTTTTTGCCATGTTCACATGCTTGCAATTGTATTTTCTGATCCCTTTTGGCTCAAGATCACTAAGGGACTTTTGTTAAGCTCTTTGAGTAGCTCCATGCCATGCTTTACTTTGCCATGTTCAGGTCCTGTAGCCTATAGTTTTCATGCTCCGAAGAGTGCTATCTGATCTGAAATTCCAGACAAGTGTTAATTTCACTAAGTCTGAGATCTGTTTACCATATGCATTTTTGCCATGCTTGTTTGAAGCTGTTAATGGATGAATTGGCCGTAGCTCAGTGCTAGACTTTTGTTAAGCTTCATGAATGGATCCCTGCCATGTATTTTTTTGCCATGTTTGAGTGCTGTAGCATGTTCATCTCGTGGCATTTAGATGGCTACTTACTGTATATCGCAAACCGGTGCCATATTTGAATTGCTTGCCATTTTCAAACCGTAACTCCGATTCCGGTGATCTTTATATCGATTTCAACCGAAATCACATCACCTTTCCAGTGGCACACTTGAATTCCCATGTTGAGGCCAGATTCATTCATTCCTTTGCAAATCATGCATATGCATCGCATACCGCATCCCGCATATCATACCATGTTCATGTGTTGGTTGTTTACTATGTTGTGTGCTTCTTTTCCAGTGTTGGCTTCTTCGGGTTGGTACCGATAACATCGCGTTTGTGAGGACCCGTTCGTCTATGTCCGTTTGTCTTCTTCATGGACTCGTTCTTCTTCCTTGCGGGATTTCAGGCAAGATGATCATACCCTCGAAATCACTTCTATCTTTACTTGCTTAGTTGCTAGCTCTTTTGCTATGCCTATGCTGCGATACCTACCACTTTCTTATCATGCCTCCCATTTTGTTAAGCCAAGCCTCTAACCCACCTTGTCCTAGCAAACCGTTGTTTGGCTATGTTACCGCTTTGCTCAGCCCCTCTTATAGCGTTGTTAGTTGCAGGTGAAGATTGAAGTTTGTTCCTTGTTGGAACATGGAGATGTTGTTCCTTGTTGGAACCTGTTTATTTGTTGGGATATCACAATATATCTTATTTAATTAATGCATCTATATACTTGGTAAAGGGTGGAAGGCTCGGCCTTATGCCTGGTGTTTTGTTCCACTCTTGCCGCCCTAGTTTCCGTCATATCGGTGTTATGTTCCCGGATTTTGCGTTCCTTACGTGGTTGGGTAATAATGGGAACCCCTTGACAGTTCGCCTTAAGTAAAGCTCTTCCAGCAATGCCCAACATTGGTTTTACCTTTTGCCACCTAGCCTTTTCTTTTCCCTTGGGAGTCGCGCTCCTGAGGGTCATCATTATTTTAACCCCCCGGGCCAGTGCTCCTCTGAGTGTTGGTCCAACTGAGCGATGTCCAGGGCTACCAGGGGAAACTCTGGGCTGGCCTACCCGACGTCTGGCTCATCTGAGTGTGCCCTGAGAAAGAGATATGTGCAGCTCCTATCGGGATTTGTCGGCACATTCGGGCGGTGTTGCTGGTTTAGTTTTACCCTGTCGAAATGTCTTGTAGAACCGGGATACCGAGTCTGATCGGAATGTCTCGGGAGCAGGTCTATTCCTTCATTGACCGTGAGAGCTTGTGATGGGCTAAGTTGGGACACCCCTGCAGGGATTTGAACTTTCGAAAGCCGTGCCCGCGGTTATGGCCAGATGGGAATTTGTTAATGTCCGGTTGTAGATAACTTGAACCTTAACTTAATTAAAATGCATCAACCGCGTGTGTAACCGTGATGGTCTCTTTCCGGCGGAGTCCGGGAAGTGAACACGGTGTTGGAGTTATGCTTGACGTAGGTTGTTCTAGGATCACTTCTTGATCATACTTCTATCGACCGTGCTTTGCCTTCTCTTCTCGCTCTCATTTGCGTATGTTAGCCACCATATATGCTAGTCGCTTGCTGCAGCTCCACCTCATACCTTTACCTTACCCATAAGCTTAAATAGTCTTGATCGCGAGGGTGTGAGATTGTTGAGTCCCCGTGGCTCACAGATACTTCCAAAACCAGCTTGCAGGTGCCAATGAGTCCGTGCAGATGACGCAACCAAGCTCAGGAGGAGCTCGATGAAGATCTTGTCCTTTGTGTTGTTTTCGTTCTAGTTGGTCAGTAGTGGAGCCCAGTTGGGGTCGATCGGGGACCTTTGTCGCATTTGGGGTTCTTCTTTTATTTTGGCTCCGTAGTCGGGCCTTGTTTGTATTTGGATGATGTAATGCTTTATTCATGTAATTGTGTGAAGTGGCGATTGTAAGCCAACTATGTATGTTTTTCCCCTATTGTATTACTTGGGTTGCGTGAAGATTACCTCACTTGCGACATTGTTTTCAATGCGGTTATGCCTCTAAGTCGTGCTTCGACACATGGGAGATATAGCCGCATCGAGGGCGTTACAAGTTGGTATCAGAGCGTTAAACGATAGCGCTTGTTGGGAGGCAACCCAACTTTATTTTTGTTCCTTGATTTTTGCTCCTGTTTAGTAATAAATAATTTATCTAGACTCTGTTATGATTGTGTTTTTTATGTTTTAATTAGTGTTTGTGCCAAGTAGAACCTTTGGGAAGACTTGGGGAAAGTCTTGTTGATCATGCTGTAAAAAACAGAAACTTTAGCGCTCACGAGAATTGCTGCCATTTTTATTTGGAAAGAGCTATTTAGTTAATTCTTTTTGAAGATGGTTAATAGATAAATTCCTCAGGTCCTGAAATTTATTTGAGAATTTTATGAGTTCCAGAAGTATACGTTTGATCCAGATTACTACAAACTGTTCTGTTTTTGACAGATTCTGTTTTTAATGTGTTGTTTACTTATTTTGATGAATCTATGGCTAGTAAAATAGTTTGTAAACCATAGAGAAGTTGGAATACAGTAGGTTTAACACCAATATAAATAAAGAATGAGTTAATTACAGTAACTTGAAGTGGTGATTTATTTTCTTATACTAACGGAGCTTACGAGTTTTCTGTTAAGTTTTGTGTTGTGAAGTTTTCTAGTTTTGGGTAAGGATTCGATGGACTATGGAATAATGAGTGGAAAGAGCCTAAGCTTGGGGATTCCCAAGGCACCCCAAGGTAATATTCAAGGATATCCAAGAGCCTAAGCTTGGGGATGCCCCAGAAGGCATCCCCTCTTTCGTCTTCGTTCATCGGTAACTTTACTTGGAGCTATATTTTTATTCGCCACATGATATGTGTTTTTCTTGGAGCGTCATGTTATTTTATTTAGGTTTGCTTGATGTTTGAATAAAACACCAAGATCTGAAATTATTAAATGTTAGAGAGTCTTCACATAGTTGCATAATTATTCGACTACTCATTGATCTTCACTTATATCTTTTGGAGTAGTTTGTCATTTGCTCTAGTGCTTCACTTATATCTTTTAGAGCATGGTAACTTGCTTAAATAATCCTAATATGCTAGGTATTCAAGATTAGTAAAAAAATTCCTATGAGTGCATTGAATACTAAGAGAAGTTTGATACTTGATGGTTGTTTTGAGATATGGAGGTAATAATATCAAAGCCATGCTAGTTGAGTAGTTGTGAATTTGAGAAATACTTGTGTTGAAGTCTACAAGTCCCGTAGCATGCACGTATGGTAAACGTTATGTAACAAATTTGAAACATGAGGTGTTATTTGATTGTCCTTGTTATGAGTGGCGGTCGGGGACGAGCGATGGTCTTTTCCTACCAATCTATCCCCTAGGAGCATGCGTGTAGTGCCGAGGTTTTTGATGACTTGTAGATTTTTGCAATAGAAGGGGGAAGTGTCTCCATTTACGCTCATAGAACCCGGAAAAAAGAATATACCGTCGTTTAAGGACCAAGGATGAGTTCTTTATGACTAATGTTGAGTCCATGGATTATACGCACTCTCACCCTTCCATCCTTGCTAGCCTCTTCGGTACCGTGCATTGCCCTTTCTCACATTGAGATTTGGCGCAAACTTCGCCGGTGCATCCAAACCCCGTGATATGATACGCTCTTTCACACATAAACCTCCTTATATCTTCCTCAAAACAGCCACCATACCTACCTATTATGGCATTTCCATAGCCATTCCGAGATATATTGCCATGCAACTTTCCACCATTCTATTTATCATGACACGTTCATCATTGTCATATTGCTTAGCATGATCATGTAGTTGACATAGTATTCGTGGCAAAGCCACAGTTCATAATTCTTTCATACATGTCACTCATGCATCATTGCATATCCCGGTACACCGCCGGAGGCATTCATATAGAGTCATACTTTGTTCTAGTATCGAGTTGTAATCATTGAGTTGTAAATAAATAGAAGTGTGATGATCATGATTTTCTAGAGCATTGTCCCAAGTGAGGAATAAAAAAAAGAGAAAGGCCATAAAAAGGAGAAGGCCCAAAAAAAGAAGAAAGAGAAAGGCCATAAAAAGAGAAGGCCAAAAAAATGAAAATAAAAAAATGAGAGAAAAAGAGAGAAGGGACAATGCTACTATCCTTTGCCACAGTTGTGCTTCAAAGTAGCACCATAATCTTCATGATAGAGAGTCTTTTGTTTTGTCACTTTCATATACTAGTGGGATTTTCATTATAGAACTTGACTTGTATATTCCAACAATGGGCCTCCTCAAGTGCCCTAGGTCTTCGTGAGCAAGCAAGTTGGATGCACACCCACTTAGTTTCTTTTGTTGATCTTTCATACATTTATAGCTCTAGTGCATCCGTTGCATGGCAATCCCTACTCCTTGCATTAACATCAATCGATGGGCATCTCCATAGCCCATTGATTAGCCTCGTTGATGTGAGACTTTCCTCCTTTTTGTCTTCTCCACATAACCCCCTCATTATATTCTATTCCACCTATAGTGCTATGTCCATGGCTCGCGCTCATATATTGCATGAAAGTTTATAGGTTTGAGATTACTAAAGTATGAAACAATTGCTTGGCTTGTCATCGGGGTTGTGCATGATGATAGCATTCTTGTGTGACGAAAATGAAACATGACTAAACCATATGATTTTGTAGGATGAACTTTCTTTGGCCATGTTATTTTGAGAAGACATAATTGCTTAGTTAGTATGCTTGAAGTATTATCATTTTTATGTCAATATGAACTTTTGTCTTGAATCTTTTGGATCTGAATATTCATACCACAATTAAGAAGAATTACATTGAAATTATGCCAAGTAGCACTCCGCATGAAAAATTCTATTTTTATCATTTACCTACTCGAGGACGAGCAGGAATTAAGCTTGGGGATGCTGATACGCCTCCAACGTATCTATAATTTTTTATTGCTCCATGCTATATTATCTACTATTTTGGATGTTTATGCGCTTTATTATACACTTTTATATCATTTTTGGGACTAACCTATTAACCCAGAGCCCAGTGCCAGTTTCTATTTTTACCTTGTTTTAGGGTTTCGAAGAAAAGGAAAATCAAACGGAGTCCAATTGACTTGAAACTTCACTGAACTCATTTTCGGAAGGAAAGAAGCCCATAAGACTTGAAGTGCACGTAAGGGAAGCTTCGAGGAGGCCATGAGGTAGGGGGCGCGCCCTCCACCCTTGTGGGCCCCTCGTGGCCCCCCTGGCATACTTCTTCCACCTATTTATCTCAATATACCCTAATAACATCGGGGAACACAATAGATCGGGAGTTCCGCCGCCAGAAGCCTCCGTAGCCATCAAAAGCCAACCTAAACCCGTTCTGGCACCCTGCCGGAGGGGGCAATCCCTCTCCGGTGGCAATCTTCATTATCCCGGTTCTCTCCATGACGAGGAGGGAGTAGTTCTCCCTCGGGGCTGAGGGTATGTACCAGTAGCTATGTGTTTGATCTCTCTCTCTCTCTCTCGTGTTCTTGAGGTGATACGATCTTAATGTATCGCGAGCTTTGCTATTATATTTGGATCCTATGATGTTTTCTCCCCCTCTACTCTCTTGTAATGGATTGAGTTTCCCCTTTGAAGTTATCTTATCGGATTGAGTCTTTAAAGATTTGAGAACACTTGATGTATGTCTTGCCGTGCGTATCTATGGTGACAATGGGATATCACGTGATTCACTTGATGTATGTTTTGGTGATCAACTTGCGGGTTCTGCCCATGAACCTATGCATAGGGGTTGGCACACGTTTTCGTCGTGATTCTCCGGTAGAAACTTTGGGGCATTCTTTGAGGTTCTATGTGTTGGTTGAATAGATGAATCTGAGATTGTGTGATGCATATCGTATAATCATACCCGCGGATACTTGAGGTGACATTGGAGTATCTAGGTGACATTAGGGTTTTGGTTGATTTGTGTCTTAAGGTGTTATTCTAGTACGAACTCTAGGGCTGTTTGTGACACCTATAGGAATAGCCCAGCGGATTGATTGGAAAGAATAACTTTGAGGTGGTTTCGTACCCTACCATAATCTCTTCATTTGTTCTCCGCTATTAGTGACTTTGGAGTGACTCTTTGTTGCATGTTGAGGGATAGTTATATGATCCAATTATGTTATTATTGTTGAGGGAACTTGCACTAGCGAAAGTATGAACACTAGGCCTTGTTTACTATTATTGCAATACCGTTTATGCTCACTTTTATCATTAGTTACCGTGCTGTTTTTATATTTTCAGATTACAAAAACCTTTATCTACTATCCATATACCACTTGTATTGCCATCTCTTCGCCGAACTAGTGCACCTATCCATTTTACCATTGTATTGGGTGTGTTGGGGACACAAGAGACTCTTTGTTATTTGGTTGCAGGGTTGCTTGAGAGAGACCATCTTTATCCTACGCCTCCTACGGATTGATAAACCTTAGGTCATCCACTTGAGGGAAATTTGCTACTGTCCTACAATCCTCTGCACTTGGAGGCCCAACAACGTCTACAAGAAGAAGGTTGTGTAGTAGACATCAACAAGCCGCACCTACATGCAGTATATCCAAGACCTCGGCAGCAAAATCTGTTTTGCTTCTGTTGCTCATCCGAGAAGCAACGGCCAGGCAGAAAGGGCAAATACTGAAGTGCTGCGGGGCCTCAAAACAAGGACTTTTGACAGGATGCACAAGTGCGGAAGACGCTGGATTGATGAGTTGCCGACATTTCTTTGGTTAATCAGGAGGACACCAAATCGAGCCACCGACCAGACGCCTTTCTCCCTGGTGTACGGGGCAGAAGCAGTTATCCCCACAGAACTCATATACGGGTCACCTCGAGTTCTTTCTTATGATGAGCTTGAGAAAGAACATTTGCACGAAGATGATGTTACGTTCCTTGAGGAAGACCGTCTTCAGGCTGCTGTGCAAGCCGCGCGCTACCAGCAAGCCTTGCGCCGCTACCACAGCCGCAAAGGTTCACGCCCGAAGCCTTGAGGAAGGCGACCTTGTTCTTCGGCGTGTTCAGTCCGCCAAGAATTCCAACAAGTTGACACCAAAGTGGGAAGGCCCTTATCAGGTAATACAAGTCACCAGGCCCTACGCAGTCCGCCTGGAGACCGAAGATGGCATTCCAATGAGCAACTCCTGGAATATCAAACATCTTCGCAAGTTTTACCCATGAGGCACGGTTTCCGGGTCACTAGTCACCCGGCAACCCCCTTCTGTACTAGCCTTTCCGGCAAGGCATATAACCCTATGTACAGAGCTAGGCACAGACCCTGTGTGCAGTTGAATAAGTTTATGTATGTACAGTTCTTGTCGATTTCCATGTTTCTTTATATGCATGCCTGTCCAGGATATTGACTACATTCATTTCCGGCAAGTACTGACGAACCATCGAGGTTCCATGTTCCTATTTTTCTCTTATTTCTTTTTCTCAAAGAAGGTTCCCTCGCATACAAGTTTGCCGGGGGGGATAGGGAGTATGGACACCAACAGGCGACGTTTGAAGTGGCATCTTGCGGGGAAGAACACAACAGCAAAAAGCTAAGTTGTGAAACCTTGAGTGAATTTCTTTTAAATATGAGGTTATTTTCCTCGAACAATTTTGATTCTTGTATGGAAAACTTGCATGCGAAGGAACTTTGTCGGGATTAGGTTGCGCCCTTGCTCTGTTTCGAGTCCTCTCAATGGTTCAAGTGGCTGCACTAAGAACGGCAAGGTATCTTGTCGGCAGCGACACCCCCAGCAGGCTGCTAAGGATCCATTCCTCAAAGTGCTCGCGGCAAGGGTGCACGCACCGGCAAGTTTTTCCCAATAAAGTGTAGGGTGTTTGCCATAGAAAGAGAGATCAGACAAGAAAGATAGCATGCATTCGATCCAAAACACAACAAGTTATATTACATCAATAGTTGCCACAGTTCTAACTTTAGATGAATTGTCTTGGGCATGAGTTCGTAGAGGCAAGGAGAAGCGAAGCGGCTAGTCTCGGCACTGGCCTTCCACCCTCTTGACTTGATCAACCAAGTCGACAATGGGCGGGACGAGCTCTTCCAGCACCTTGCGATCTGCATCCTCCGGCAAGCTGTCAAGCATGTTTGGTGAGGTTGAGGCCAGGGTTCCTATATGCCACCTTGGTGAGCACCTTGAGAAGGACGCCCCGGCAAAGCTTGCGGGATTCATTGGCCAGTTGAGTTGTTCGGCTAGAGTGGAGTAGCTTAAGGGCATTAAGGAGGGCCTCGAAGAACATGGTCAGCCTGGCGCTCGTAGTCACCCTCTCCTCGTGGGAGTACCTGAAACTCGGCATGCCCATGGTGGACAGTTGTGCTGTGAGCCTCTCTGCGACATCGATGAGGAGCTTAGTCCAGATCTCCACACCTTTCACATAGTCGTTGTAGGTGGCAGCGACGCTCTCAAGCAGTTTCTTCTCATCCTATAGGTCCTTGGCCAAGGTCTTCTCACGAGCCTTGCTGCCCTCAAGGGACTCCTCCAATGTGGTCAGCTCCAGCTTCAGATCAGCGATGGAGTCGTTGGCGACAGAGATCTGCTTGGTCTTGTCAAATAAGGTGACCTGCATCTCTGCCAAGGTATAGGCAATTTTGTCTCTATCGCTCTTGAGCGTCGAGACCTCTTTGTCGTACTTCTCCAGATCCACCTCCAGCTTCCCCACCTTGCCGGCCAGCTTGTTCTTGGTGGCCTCTGCAGTTTCGGCGGCATCAACGGCTTCCTTCAACTTGTCATCATGATCTAGGACCAGAGCATCAAGCACTTTCCTATGCTCCTGCCCCAGCTCTTGGGTCCACTGCATGACAAGCTTCTCAATTTCCTCATCCTTGCCATGGAGCATGACAGCGAGTGCCTCCTCGCGAGCGGCAAGGTCTTCTTCGTGAGCGCCGAGCAAGATATGACGCTCCCTTAGTTGGGCGTCTTCCTTGGCGGCTTGTTGAGAAGCCTCCTCATGTGCCTTCTCAGTGTGGGACTGCTTCAGAAGGAGCTCGTCCCGACGCTGGCTCAGCTGCTCCCGGCTAGTCCTCAGCTCTTGCCAGGCCTCATTGAACCAGACCTACATCTGCTCCACACGCTTCTGGAGGTCTGCCTCCGCCACATCGACAACCGCTGCCCTGGAGTCCAGCTTCTCCTTTCGAGTGCGGTGGAGCACTTGAAGCTTCTGGAAGTTGCTGCTCATGGCCTGGAGGAGCTGGTCTTCTTTGGATCTGCTGTTGCCGGCGCTCGGCTCATCGACGACCTTGAGCCCGGCAGCAGCGATGACCTCTTCGTCAAAAGCTTCCCCTCGGTTGGCGCTCTGGTGCTCGCCGTCCCCGGGATGCTGACGAACAGATTGTCACCAACCTTCAGATATCTGCTTGGGGGGGGCTTTAGATGTTGATGGTTGGTCCTCGACCACCTTCTCCCCGGCAGCTGAGGACCCCGGGACTGATGTAGCACCGGGCGCTCTTGCGGCAGGAATGCCGTCAGTATGGTCGTCGGTCTCCTTGCCGGCCTCCCCGGCAGACCCCTTGGCGGCCTCTTCGTTCGCATCCTTGGCGGCCTTGTCGGCGGCGACTCTGGCGTCTTCGGCGGCAGCATCCTTGGAGGTCTCCTCAATGGTGGCATCAACATCCATCTGATCCGCCAAGGGGGGTCTAAAAGCCAAGGAGGAGAAATGAGATGAAACCAAGGTTGAAATTCAAAGCGAGCAAAAAAAAAGAGCCAGGAAGCAAGTGGCATACATGTGACAAGCGCTTGGGAGGTGACCCCCTCCCTGGCATCTGTTGCATGGCAATCCCTACTCCTCGCATTGACATCAATTGATGGGCATCTCCATAGCCCGTTGATTAGCCGCATCGATGTGAGACTTTCTCCCTTTTTTTGACTTCTCCACACAACCTCCATCATCATATTCTATTCCACCTATAGTGCTATATCCATGGCTCACACTCATGTATTGCGTGAAAGTTGAAAAGGTTTGAGAACATCAAAAGTATGAAACAATTGCTTGGCTTGTCATCGGGGTTGTGCATGATTTGAATATTTTTTGTGATGAAGATGGATCATAAATATATGATTTTGTAGGGATAACTTTCTTTGGCCATGTTATTTTGAAAAGACATGATTGCTTTATTAGTATGCTTGAAGTATTATTGTCTTAATGCCAAATGATAGACTATTGCTTTGAATAACTCGTGTCTTAATATTCATACCATGATTAGATTACATGATCAAGATTATGCTAGGTAGCATTCCACATCAAAAATTATCTTTTTTATCATTTACCTACTCGAGGACGAGCAGGAATTAAGCCTGGGGATGCTGGTACGTCTCCGTCCTATCTATAATTTTTATTGTTCCATGCCAATATTCTACAACTTCTACATACTTTTGGCAACTTTTTATACTATTTTTGGGACTAACATATTGATCCAGTGCCCAGTGTCAGTTCCTGTTTGTTGCATGTTTTTGTTTCGCAGAAAATCCATATCAAACAAAGTCCAAATGGGATAAAAAATTATGGAGATTTTTTTTGGAATATATGTGAATTTTGGGAAGTGGAATCAATGCGAGACAATACTCGAGGGGCCCATGAGGCTGAGGGGCGCGCCCTGGGACCTCGTGGCCACTCCATAAGGAGGTTGGTGCCCTTCTCTCACAGCAAGAAATCCAATATCCAGATAAAAATCGTGTCAAAATTTCAGCCCGATCGGAGTTACGGATCTCCGAGAATTTGAGAAACGGTGAAAGAGCAGAATCAGGGAGCACAGAAACAGAAGGAAACAGAGAGAGAGATCCAATCTCGGAGGGGCTCTCGTCCCTTCGCCGCCATGGAGGACATGGACCAGAGGGGAAACCCTTCTCCCATCTAGGGGTAAGGTCAATGAAGAAGAATAAGAAGGGGGGCTCTCTCCCCCTCTCTCCCGGTGGCGCCGGAACGCCGCCGGGACCATCATCGCAACAACGATCTACACCAACAACTTCACCGTCGTCATCACCAACTCTTCACCCCTCTATCCAGCGGTGTATCCCCTCTTTTACCCGCTGTAACCTCTACTTAAACATGGTGCTCAACGCTATATATTATTTCCCAATGATGTATGGCTATCCTATGATGTTTGAGTAGATCCATTTTGTCCTATGGGTTAATTGATGATCGTGATTGGTTTGAGTTGCATGTTTTATTATTGGTGATGTCCTATGGTGCTCTCCGTGTCGCGCAAGCATGAGGGATCCTCGCTGTAGGGTTTGTAATATGTTCATGATTTGCTTATGGTGGGTGGCGTGAGTGACAGAAGCACAGACCCGAGTAAGTAGGTTGTTTGCGTATGGGCGTAAAGAGGACTTGATGCCTTATAATGCTATGGTTGGGTTTTACCTTAATGATCTTTAGTAGTTGCAGATGCTTGCTAGAGTTCCAATGATAAGTGTGTATGATCCAATAAGAGGAAGTATGTTAGCTTATGCCTCTCCCTCAAATAAAATTGCAATAATGATTACCGGTCTAGTTATCGATTGTCTAGGGACAAATAACTTTCTCGTGACAAAAAGTTCTCTACTGAAACTAATTTAGTTTTGTCTTTATTTAAACAGCCCCTAGATTTTATTTACATGCTCTTTATTATCTTGTAAACCTAGCCTACAACACCTACAAAGTACTTCTAGTTTCATACTTGTTCTAGGTAAGGCGAACGTTAAGCGTGCGTAGAGTTGTATCGGTGGTCGATAGAACTTGAGGGAATATTTGTTCTACCTTTAGCTCTTCGTTGGGTTCGACACTCTTACTTACCAAAAGAGGCTACAATTTATCCCCTATACTTGTGGGTTATCATTGAGTTTGATACTTCTGCTTAATCTGAACTGTATGTTTATCCCCTTTTAGTTTCATATGTGTAGTGTTCGTGCGATTAGTCTCTATGCACATTTAGATTGCCTGCCGGTATCATATTGCCGCCATGGTCGTGAGGGTCCGGACCTCAATAGTTATTTTGGCGTGGATGCGTCCCGATAGGTTTTTCCTCAGTAGTTTCCGACACAGCCACTCGCTCTGCGAGTTGGCTCTGGACGAAACGAGGCTGCGGCCAAGAATCTAACAGAGGTACCATCTCGTGAAATATTTCATCGCACAAACACTCCGGTACTCTAGGGATAAACAAACATATAAATCCAAAGGAATCTGTAACGACGCAAGGATAGCATGAACTTAGCTTTTATCTGTGCCCCCATCCACCTTTTTCAGTCATGGACGCTGGTTGGGCTTGTAAGTTTCGGGAAAGATGGAGTCGCATGCTTGCTGATATCTGACTTCCAACAAGGGTCGGCCAGAATCATACGTATATCTTTTGGGCGATGGAACGCGACGCCGGGCATGTCGTGTTTCTCTCTCCTTCCCTTCACATTTTCTGAACAATCTAACGGCTATCAGCACAAGAGTCACGCCAACGCGGACGGCCTTGCCGGGGGATCGACCAACGGATTCGCACCAACGCTCTACTCAGGATTTCCCTAAGTAGGGTAAATGTTGAACCGAGTTTCGCGTGGGCTCATCGACGTTGATGATGCTAGAACCCCAAAGCAGCTCGATTGTCAAAAAGTGAGAGCGGTAGAGAGAGAAGACCCCGTACCGTACACCGTCCTCTTCCCCAAACGGGGCTCGTGGTGCACCCATGCTGCCCGGCCCGCTCGGGGTAGTCTTGTCGCCCTATTTGTTGGCTTTCGTCACTGTTGAGGCCGCGATGGGAAGAAGTGATGGAGTTTGGGCGGGACCGGAGGGGAGCGGTGTAGTTCTCCCGCTCCGTCCCCACCCTTCTCCGCATCCCCTCTGACGCCATTCAACAATGGCGTTGAGCAAGTGCTGAAGATGGCACACTGCTCACGCCTTCGGGTTCGCGCAAGTGATACCCCTACCTAGCACGCCAAAGATGTTGCGGGAAACCATGGCCACCTATGGGACCGAGAGCCCCTTTCTGGTTTGGCGAGGGGATAACACGTTGCACAAAGAGTGGAGGGGCGTGGAACATCACAACAGAGATCACACGGGCAGTTTTACCTAGGTTCAGGCCACCGTGAGGCGTAAAACCCTACTCCTGCTTTGGTGGATTGATGGTGGAAAATATGGTGGTGGGCGCCACACGTCTGCCCGGCAGGGTTGCCTTGAGGCGAGAATGGCTACGCGCGTATGAGTGTGTGGCTGTGGATTAGCCAACCAAGCGACCAACCTTTCTATGGTTGCCTTGGGCCTCCTTTTGTAGATAAAGGGGTCACCACAGTGGCAAATCAGTCATTACACACGGATAAGATAGCAAACAGTGCTATCATACCTAACTCTGCAGGCTGACAGGGCGCATTAACTGCACCGCTCAACGTCACATCATAGCTCGCTCGACACCGCTCAACGTCACATCACAGCTCGCCCGGCAGGCCCTGTCAGGCTGTTTTGCCAGCTTCGCGCCTGCTTGCTTGACACGCCTTAGGACAGGTGTCACTTGGAGGTATTTTCTGTAGAAAGTGATTGCCATGTGGCAGATAGCAGCCACTTACTCATCTTGGAGCTTGACACTGCACTGGTCGATGGCGTGCGTCGTGGAGAGGTGGTGCGGTGGAGTGGTTTGTCTCCGTAAGCCCCGGCAGGCTTGCTGGGACGATCCGAAAGCTTGCTTCTGGGGGTAACCCCGTCTCTGCCAGGCTCGCCCACCCGGCAAGGGAGGTTTTTCCCTTAGCGATATCTTGCTTCTTTGGCTAGTCCTGATCTTCTAGATCCACATGTTGGTCCTTCGAAGAGCTGATCCCTTGTGCTTCAATCTGATCTTGGAGTTGCGATCTCGTTCTTGTTCCTGTTGGCTTACCGTCCGTGCACGAGTTAGAGGAAAGACATACACCCTGGTTTGTGTTCCTCGACAGCTACAGTAGAGAATGATAAGGTTTTTTCATTGATTTATACTAACTTATCTCACGAGTTCTTGTTGAGTTTTGTGTGGATGAAGTTTTTAAGATTTAGGGAAACCGTGACATAAGAGGAATTAAGGAGACACAAAAGCTCAAGCTTGGGGATGCCCAAGGCATCCCAAGATTATATTTCAAGAAGTCTCAAGCATCTAAGCTTGGGGATGCCCCCGTAGCCATCCCACCTTTCTTCATCAACAATTATCGGTTAGCCTCGGTTGAGCCTAAGTTTTTGCTTCTTCACATGATGTGTGCTATTCTTGGAATGTCATTTTTTTGTTTAGCTTGTTGTTTTAATAAAATATTAAGATCTGAAAGTTTTTAAATAAGAGAGAGTCCTCAATTAGCTACCCCTTTACTTAACTACTCGCTTGATCTTCACTTATATCTTTTTGGAGTAGTTTGTCATTTACTCTTGTCCTTCACATATATCCTATGAGTAAATTGTTGAATGAATTGAATATCATTAAATTGAAATTATATGCTCATATTATTTCTAGTAGTAGTTTCACATTGGGTTTAGAAAGTGAAATCTTTTGAAGCTTGACAATCACAATATTGGTCATACAAGCAATTCATGAATGATTAGTATAAGGAAGAGAACTTTCACATGAAAATATATTATCTTGGACATCTTCTATGATTGTGAATACCCATTAATTATTTTCAGACTTGAGCAAATTAGTTGAAGTTGGACAAGGAAGACAACGTAATGAGTTATGTTTGGGTATATTTGCATATAAGTTATATTGTTATGGATCCTCCAAAATGTGGTGTTTGCCTAGGATCTTTTGCTAGCCAAAAATTCGTACTAAGTAGAGATACTACTTGTGCATCCAAAAATGTTTAACCCAGTTTCTTGCCATGAGTGTCCACCATACCTACCTATGGATTGAATAAGATCCTTCAAGTAAGTTGTCATCGGTGCATAAAGCAATAAAAATTGCTCCTAAATATGTTTGATCTTTTATTGTAAGGGAAAATTGAGCGTTGTACGAACTTGTGATGACAAAGTAATAAAAGCGACAGACTGCATAATAAATGTTGCTATCATAAGGGGTAATATAACGTGACGTTCCTTTGCATTAAGAGCTTGGGCATCCAAATAAAAAGTGCATGACAACCTGTGCTTCACTCTGCGAAGGGCATATCTTTTACTTTTCAATATTTACTTTTATGCAAAGAGTCAATAGTATGAATTATCAATTCAACCTCAATTATTCTCTAGTTGGCAAGCATCATCTGGTGGGGAAAGATCTAGGCACATATGGCCATCCAAATATATTTGATCATGATTTATTGTTGTTAACAATTATCTCTATGATAAATGAGTTGGGAGGCGAAACATTAAGCCCCTATCTTTCTCTGTGTTCGATGGATGCCATTTGTTCTAAGAGTATGCTTTGAGTACTAGCAATCATGGAAGACTCTATGATGATTCAGTATGTGGAGCTCTTACTTAGACTCTGTTGGATAAGTTGAATTGCAATTGTTTGGTGACTAAGAATATAGGTTGTTGAGTTTCAAGGGAATTCATTGTTCGAACATTAACATGTGAATTGGTTGCTACTTTAACATGAGAAGTTTTATGAGAAAGAATTTATGTTATGATGCTAGGAAAAGTGGTTGAAATTATCGTTGATAAAACTTATGCACTATGCTACCATTCACACTTCATAAATTATTTCTTTTATCATTGACCTACTCAAGGACGAGTAGGAATTAAACTTGGGGATGCTCATATGTCTCCAACGTATCTATAATTTATGAAGTATTCATGCCATGTTTACAACAATTTTATATGGTTTTCGTATGATTTGCATGGAACTAACCCGGACTGACGCTGTTTTCAGTAGAACTACCGTGGTGGTGTTTTTTGTGCAGAAATAAAAGTTCTCCAATTGCAATGAAACTTTTTGACGATTTTTTTTGGAATAAAACAGGCACTAGAAGCTTTGTGGGAGGACCAGAAGGTGAAGGAGGTGAGCGCAAGACACCTGGGCGCGCTAGGAGGCCCAGGCGCGCCCAGGTGGGTTGTGCCCACCTCGAGGCCCATCTTCGCGTGATTCCAATGCTGAAAAACCCTGTAAATAGAGAAACCAACAGAAATAACCCTAGATCAGAAGTTCCTCCGCCGCAAGCCACACATCTGTAGCCATGAAAAATCAATCTAGACCCTATTCTGGCACCCTGCTGGAGGGGGAAATCATCACCAGAGGCCATCTTCATCATCCCGACGGCCACCATGATGAGGAGGGAGTAGTCCATCCTCGGGGCTGAGGGTTTGTACCAGTAGCTATGTGTTTAATCTCTCTGTCTCTCTCCCGCTCTTGATTTGGCACGATCTTGATGTATCGCGAGCTTTGTTAATATAGTTGGATCATATGGTGTTTCTCCCTCGCTATCTTGTTGTGATGAATTTAGCTTTCCCTTTGAGATTTTGTTGTTATCAGATTGAATACTTCTATGTATTTGAGAGCACTTGATGTATGTCTTGCTATTAATGCCCGTGGTGACAATGGGTTATCATATTGATTCACTTGATATGTGTTTTGGCACTCAACTCGTGGATTCCGGATATGTCTCCAATGTATCTATAATTTTTTATTGTTCCATGCTATTATATTATCTCTTTTGGATGTTTTATATGTACTAATATGCTATTTTATATTATTTTTTGGACTAACCTATTAACCTAGAGCCCGGTGCTAGTTTCTGTTTTTCCTTGTTTTTGAGCTTCGTAGAAAAGGAATACCAAACGGAGTCCAAACGAATAAAACCTTCGCGATGATTTTTCTTGGACCAGAAGACACCCAGGAGACTTGGAGTGCAAGTCAGAAGAGCCACAAGGCGGGCACAAGGGTGGAGGGCGTGCGCCCCTACCTTGTGGGCCCCTCGGTGACCCCCTGACCTAGATCTTCCTCCTATATATTCACATATATTCCCAAACCACCAGAAGCATCCACGAAAACACTTTTCCACTGCCGCAACCTTCTGTTCCCGTGAGATCCCATCTAGGGACCTTTTCCGGCACCCTGCCGGAGGGGGATTCGATCACGGAGGGCTTCTACATCAACTCTATTGCCCTTCCGATGAAGCATGAGTAGTTTACCTCAGACCTACGGGTCCATAGCTAGTAGCCTGATGTCTTCATCTCTCTCTTTGATTCTCAATACCATGTTCTCCTCGATGTTCTTGGAGATCTATCCGATGTAATCTTATTTTGCGGTGTGTTTGTCGAGATCCGATGAATTGTGGATTTATGATCAGCTTATCTATGAATATTATTTGAATCTTCTCTGAATTCTTTTATGCATGATTTGATATCTTTTTAATTTCCTTTGAACTATTAATTTAGTTTGGCCAACTAGATTGGTTTTTCTTGCAATGGGAGAAGTGCTTAGCTTTGGGTTCAATCCTGCGGTGTCCTTTCCTAGTGACATTAGGGGAAGCAAGGCACGTATTGTATTGTTGCCATCGAGGATAAAAAGATGGGGTTTTCATCATATTGCTTGAGTTAATTCCTCTACATCATGTCATACTCTAGATGCAGGTAGGAGTCAGTCGACGTGTGGAGTAATAGTAGTAGATGCAAAATCGTTTCGGTCTACTTGACATGGACATGATGCCTATATTTCATAATCATTGCCTTAGATATCGTCATAACTTTGCGCTTTTCTATCAATTGCTCAACAGTAATTTGTTCACCCACCGTATTATTTGCTATTTTGAGAGAAGCCACTAGGGAAACCTATGGCCCCCGGGTCTATTTTCCATCATATAAGTTTCTGATCTACTATTTTCCATCATATTAGTTTCCGATCTACTATTTTGCAATCTTTTGCTTTCTGATCTATAAACCAAAAACACCAAAAATATTTACTTTATCGTTTGTTTAGTTTCATCTATCTCTATCAGATCTCACTTTTGCAAGTGACTGTGAAGGGATTGACAACCCCTTTATCGCGTTGGGTGCAAGTTGTTTGATTGTTTGTGAAGGTATTGGTGATTTTTGCATTGTCTCCTACTGTATTGATACATTGGTTCTCTAACTGAGGGAAATAATTATCTCTACTTTGCTGCATCACCCTTTCCTCTTCAAGGGAAAAACCAATGCAAGCTCAAGAAGTAGCAATTCCTGAGGTGACATTGGGGTAATCTATGCATAGGGGTTGATGCACGTTCTTGTCTTTGTTTCTCCGATAGAAATCTTTGAGCACTCTTTGAGGTTCTTTGTGTTGGATTGAGTATTATGAATCTGAAATTGTTTGATGCATATCGCATAATCAACTCACGGATACTCGCGGTGACATTGGAGTATCTAGGTGACATTAGAGTTGGTAGATGTGTATCATATGGTGTTATTTTAGTACGAACTCTTAGATAGATTGATCGGAAAAGATAACTTGGTGTTATTTTACTACGAACTCTTGGATAGATCGATTAGAAAGGATAACTTTGAGGTGGTTTCGTACCCTACAAACAATTTCGTCTTATGTTCTCCGCTATATAAGAACTTTGGAGTGATTCTTCATCGCACGTTGAGGGATGGTTATACGATCCAATTATATTAGCATTGTTGAGGGATTGCACTAGCGAAAGTACGGACCCTAGGTCTCATTTTCAAGCATTGTAATACCGTTTGTGCTCCGTTTTATCAATTGCTACCTTGATGTTTTACTGTTCCTATTACAAAAAATCAATATCTACTATCATTACTACACTTGTATCACCATCTCTTCGCCAAACTAGTGCACCTATAGAATTTACCATTGTATTTGGTGTGCTGGGGACACAAGAGACTTCTTATTATTTGGTTGCAGCGTTGTTTGAGAGAGACCATCTTCATCCTACGCCTCCCATGGGTTGATAAACCTTAGGTCATCCACTTGAGGGAAATTTGCCACTGTCCTACAAAACTCTGTGCTTGGAGGCCCAACACGAGTCTACAAGAACAAGTTGTGTAGTAAACACCAGGAACCCTTTTGACCTACCTCCGCCTCTATAAATACTCTAAAATCCAAAAAACCCTAGGGGAGTTGACGAAACACTTTTCTAGCCACTACAGGTTCCAGAACCACGAGATCCAATCTAGAGGCCTTTTCCGGCACTCTGCCGGAGGGGGCAACGATCACGGAGGGGTTCTTCATCATCCTTGTGCCCCTCCGATGATGTGTGCATAGTTTACCATAGACCTACGGGTCCGTAGTTTGTAGCTAGATGGCTTCTTTTCTCCTTTTGATCTTCAATACAATGTTCTCTTTGATGTTGTTGGAGATCTATTTGATGTAACTCCTTTTTGCGGTGTGTTTGTTGGGATCCAATGAATTGTGGGTTTACGATCAATTCTATCCATGAATATTATTTGAGCCTTTGCTGAACTCTTTTATGCATGATTGTTATAGCCTCGTATTTCTTCTCTAATTTATTGGTTTGGTTTGGCCAACTACATTGATTTATCTTGCCATGGGAAGAGGTGCTTTGTGATGGGTTCAATCTTACGGTGCTCAATCTCAGTGACAGAAAGAGACATGACACGCATGTATCATTGCTAATAAGGGTAACAAGATGGGGTTTGCTCATACGTGAGTTTATTTCATCTACATCATGTCATTGTTCTTATTGCATTACTTCGATTTTCCATGAACTTAATACACTAGATGCATGCTGGATAGCGGTCGATGTGTGGAGTGATAGTAGTAGATGCGGGAAGGAGTCGGTCTAATAATCTAGGACGTGATGCCTATATACATGATCATTGCCATGGATATCATCATGATTATTCGCTTTTCTTTCAGTTGCCCAACAATAATTTGTTTACCCACCTTATGCTATTTTCTTGAGAGAAGCCACTAGTGAAAACTACGCCCCCTGGTCTATTTCCTTTAATTTTAAATCTAAAAATACCTTGCTGCACTTTTTTCTTTATTTTATTTTGTGTTTTAGTTAGATCTATTTATCAAATCGCATACAATTTAATCTATCTCAATACCGTTGAGGGATTGACAACCCCTCTTACGCGTTGGGTTGCAAGTATTTGTTGTTTGTGTGCAGGTGCTATTTACATATTGTTGCTTGGTTCTCCTACTGGATTTATAACCTTGGTTTCATAACTGAGGGAAATACTCACCTTTTTGTGTTGCATCATCCTCTCCTCTTCGGGGAATTACCAACGCAGATACAAGCAATCAGAGAGCACCTTGGCAGGCATTTTCGGACGTGTGATACCAGCCCCGCAATATGCTTCAGAGGGGGGGCTCGTGTCCATGTAGCTTCACATGATCTTCATGAACTCTTCGACGATGGGCCTTTGGTGGTCTTGCCCTCCCACGCGGCTTCCTTGAAGAAAAGTAAGTGATCAAGCATGCGAAGCTGAAAACACATGGCGCGATACCCGTTAACCTTGGAGCGACAGGAACAAGCCTTAATCAAAGTTTGGGGCCCAGACCCTCGAAATCTAGGGCTAGATGTGAAACTAGAAGTGGATGCCATTGTTCAATACAAAAAACCATGGCAGCCACCGACTCTTACTATTCGGGGTCCCTCCATAGGAAACACTTTTTCCGCGGACCCCTCGAGGAGGTCTGTGAAGCTGCTTGGTGCATCGATGGTCGGTATCCGGGGCCCCCTCCTTGGCCTCCAGGTACGCACACCCCTTCATGTGATTCATGCACTGACGGAAGGGCCCACCCTTCCTGGGGGCTCCCCCAACCTCCTAGGGACCGGATGCGTCGCAGCTCTGAACCTCGGTCACCAAGGGCCAGGAATAAACATGTCACGGACGGCCGACATCGAGTCTCTTGCGGCTGTTCGGGTGGCATGGACTGCCACCAAGCACTAAAGTTCCTCATGCTGGTTGATGCCCTTGGTGTCTCACCGTCCTTTAGCGGCAGGCGCAATGCCCATCCATTTGGTAAGCTCGTTTTTGTTGTTGAAGAGACACGAGCGCTCTCCCTCAACATGGAAGGGGGCAAGATGCTCTTCTTTCAAGTTGCGGGGATCCCCGAGGACGGTTTGCAAGGATTGAGCTGGTCGGCGCAGCTGTTCGGTGGTGGAGGCAGCGCGTCTTGCAACGCCTCGCTAGACTCATGGCGTCCTGATAATCCACAAGTATAAGGGATCGCAACAGTTTTCGAGGGTAAATATTCAAGCCAAATTTATAGATTCGACACAAGGGGCGCCAAAGAATATTTGAAGGTATTAGCAGTCGAGTTGTCAATTCAACCACACCTGGAGATTAATTATCTGCAGAAATATGATCAGTAGCGAAGTAGTTTGATAGTTTTGATTGTAGTGACAGTAGCAACGGTAACAGTAACATTGATAGCAGTAATTTGTAGCAAGTGTAACAGTGATGATAGCAGTAGTAACTTAGCAGAAACAATACGGATAAATTCGTAGGCATTGGATTGGTAACTTGTTGGATGATATTCATCATGAGACAGTTATAACCTAGGGCGATATGGCACTAGCTCCAGTTCATCGGTGTAATGTAGGCATGTATTCCGTAAATAGTCATACATGCTTTATTAAAAGAACATGCATGACATCTTTTGTCCTACCCTCCCGTGGCAGCGGGGTCCATATTGGAAATGTGACGCCCCCGATTTAATCGTACACTAATCATACACGCAAACGTGTACGATCAAGATCAGGGACGCACGGGAAGATATCACAACACAACTCTACAAATAAAATAAGTCATACAAGCATCATATTACAAACCAGGGGCCTCGAGGGCTCGAATACAAGAGCTCGATCATAGACGAGTCAGCGGAAGCAACAATATCTGAGTACAGACATAAGTTAAACAAGTTTGCCTGAAGAAGGCTAGCACAAACTGGGATACAGATCGAAAGAGGCGCAGGCCTCCTGCCTGGGATCCTCCTAAACTACTCCTAGTCGTCGTCAGCGGGCAGCACGTAGTAGGCACCTCCGGTGTAGTAGGAGTCGTCATCGACGGTGGCGTCTGGCTCCTGGGCTCCAACATCTGGTTGCGACAACCAGGTAGAAGGGATAGGGGGGGAAAGAGGGAGAAAGCAACCGTGAGTACTCATCCAAAGTACTCGCAAGCAAGGAGCTATACTACATATGTATGCATTGGTATCAAATGGAATAAGGGTATCATATGTGGACTGAACTGCAGAAAGCCGGAATAAGGGGGGGGGGGTAGCTAGTCCTTTCGAAGACTACGCTTCTGGCAGCCTCCGTCTTGCAGCATGTAGAAGAGAGTAGACTGAAGTCCTCCAAGTAGCATCGCATAGCATAATCCTAACCGATGATCCTCCCCTCGTCGCCCTGTGAGAAAGCGATCACCGGTTGTATCTGGCACTTGGAAGTTGTGTTTTATTAAGTATCCGGTTCTAGTTGTCATAAGGTCAAGATACAACTCCAAGTCGTCCTGTTACCGAAGATCACGGCTATTTGAATAGATTAACTTCCCTGCAGGGGTGCACCACATAACCCAACACGCTCGATCCCATTTGGCCGGACACACTTTTCTGGGTCATGCCCGGCCTCGGAAGATCAACACGTCGCAGCCCCACCTAGACCAACAGAGAGGTCAGCACGCCGGTCTAAACCTAAGCGCCCAGGGGTCTGGGCCCATCGCCCTTAGCACACCTGCACGTTGCGTGGGCGGCCGGAAGCAGACCTAGCCTAGTAGGCGTTCCGGTCCAATCTAGCGCGCGCCGCTCCATTGCTGACGTCACGAAGGCTTCGGCTGATACCACGACGTCGAGTGCCCATAACTGTCCCCGCGTAGATGGTTAGTGCGTATAAGCCAGTGGCCAGACTCAGATCAAATACCAAGATCTCGTTAAACGTGTTAAGTATCTGCGAACGCCGACCAGGGCCAGGCCCACCTCTCTCCTAGGTGGTCTCAACCTGCCCTGTCGCTCCGCCTCAAAGTAACAGTCGGGGGCCGTCGGGAACCCAGGCCCACCTCTACCGGGATGGAGCCACCTGCCCCTTCATCCCCCATCTCCGAACAGTATCACAGGTAAGGTAACTGTGTAAAGTATGTATATGCCCGTGATCACCTCCCGAAGTGATCACGGCCCAGTAGTATAGCATGGCAGACGGACAAGAGTGTAGGGCCACTGATGGAACACTAGCATCCTATACTAAGCAGTAGGATAGCAGGTAATGGTAACAACAGTAGTAGCAAGGGCAGGCTATGCATCAGGATAGGAATAACGGAAAGCAGTAACATGCTACACTACTCTAATGCAAGCAGTATAGAGAAGAGTAGGCGACATCTGGTGATCAAAGGGGGGGCTTGCCTGGTTGCTCTGGCAAGAGAGAGGGGTCGTCGATGTAGTCGTACTGGGTAGCAGCGGCGTCGGTCTCGGTGTCTAGCGGAAGAAGAGGGGGAAGAAACAATAAATATAATGCAAACAATTGCATGACGATGCATGACATTATAAAGCGTGATGCTAGGTGTGCCCTAACGCGGTACGAGGTGGTACCGGTGAAGGGGGGAAACATCCGGGAAATTATCCCCGGCGTTTCGCATTTTCGGACAGACGAACCGGAGGGGTAAAGTTGCGCGTTCGCTATGCTAGGGATGCGTGGCGGATAAACGGGCTGCGTATTCAAATTCGCCTCGTCGTTCTGAGCAACTTTCATGTAGAAAGTATTTTCATCCGAGCTATAGATTATTTTATATTAATTTTTAAATATTTCAAATCATTTTCTAGAAATTTGCATAATTAAATTAATTTAGAAATTGCAATTATGATGTCAGCGTGACATCAGCATGATGTCAGCAGAAGCAAAGGTTGACTGGGTCAAACCTGGCAGGTGGGACCCGTTCGTCATTGACTGCCTATCTAACTAACAGATTAGTTAGATTAGTTAGCTAATTAGATTATTCTAACACTGGTTAATTAAGTTAATTTAATTAATTCATTAATTATTTAATTAATCTTTTTAATCCTTCTAAAAAAATCGTTTTGGGGCTGGGCCCATTCGGTCAGTGGCCCAGGGCCATTGCGGGTGTGCGGGCGATGCGGTTACGGGCGTGCGGCGCTGGGTGCGGGCGCCCATCGAGGGCGAGGGCGAGGCCGTGGCCTCAGCTGGGCACGCTCGCGTAGCAGGGGGGGCTCGGCCAGGGCGGTGGCGTGGTGGCCGGCAGGTTGGCCGCGGGGCAGATGCGGGCCGCCGCCAGCAAGGTCAGGCGGAGGCGGGTGCGGCCAGGGGGCAGCACGGGCGCGTGGCCACGCACGGGCGAGGGGCGACGGCGAGTGAGCGTGTGCGCGTGCGGAGCACGGCGACCGCGACGACGGGGAGAGAGGGAGAGGCCAGGGGGGTGCTCACGGCGCGGAGTAGGGTTCGGGGCAGCGGGCTCGGCGGAGGTCGGGGAGGTCCGACGAGGGAGAGGATGAGGACGAAGTCGGCGGTGGTGGCGCGGGCTCCGGGCGGCGGTGTCCAATCGGCGAGGGGCAGTGCGGATCGATCTGGCGGCTTCGGGGATGGTGACGGGGCGAGGCGACGTAGCAGTGGCGCGGCAGTGGCGGTGTCGATAGCTTGGGCGAGGGGGACCCGGTGGAGGGGCGCCCTGCAGCCACGGCGGACGCCATGGCCGCAAGGAGGAGGGCTCTGGTGTGAGCTCCTCTGCTCGTCGCGGGTGCAAGGTTGTTGGCTATTGCGGTCGCACTGGCCGGCAGCTTGACGAGGAGGCTCGGGCGCGCTTGGAGACGAACGGAAGGTGGAGGAGAAGACCAGGGGTGGTGGTTGCCTTGCCGGCGAACAACAGCTGCGATCCGCCAGGGGAGAGGTGCGGGGAAGCGGGGGAGGAGAGGAGAGATTGCCAGGGGGGTATGAGGCGCCTCGCCTCTGGTCTAGGTGTGCGGCGGCACGAGGGAGATGGAGAGGGATCGAGCGAGAGGAGTGGGGCTCGAGTGGGTAAGGCTGGCTGCGGGCTAGGTTAAGGAGGGGAGCCGGGCTGGGCCTAGTTGTTTGTTAGATGGGCCAAGAGCCCAGTAGATTAGTTAGTTTAGTTTTTTTAAATATATTTACTATTTTCGTTAATCCTATATTGCATTATATTTTAAGTCTAAATGGTCTTTGTTAAATGAGAGACTTGTCATAAAAGTACTTTGCAATATTATGGGGTTGTCCGCTAGGCTTGGGGGCAATTAAAAAAATGTCTAGCCTTTTGTTAATTCTTGAAAAAGCCAAAACTAGAGCTATTGGCCCTGTTTTATTTAGGTTAGGAGCATCTACTTACTTCCACAGACTTTTGTTCTTATATGACAATTAGTTGGTGAATTTTTGCAACCCTGCGAACATTTTTATTTTATCATTTTAAGAAATAATAGTTTGACTTCATTTTTAAAATTGAATCTGAATTCGGTTTGGATCAAAGTGAGGTTTAGTAAGTTAATCGCGATGACATGGCACCATTTGTGTGTGGTTACTGTAGCTTAACTACCGGGGTGTTACAAATCTCCTCCACTACAAGAAATCTCGTCCCGAGATTTAAGAGGTAGAGAAGGGGGGGGAGGTCTAGTTACGGAATGCTAACGGATCTCCTCGCTCTTGGTTCCTCTTCTCGAAGTGGGCGATCCATCATACTGATGTCTTCCCTTTTGTGCCCCAACTCATCACGATGAAGTCGGCATCTTTTCTTCGGGGGGTTCCATCGTACTTACGAAAGAATAAAGGGGTATTCCGGGAGAACGAACCTGTACAAGGTTGACTATCTGGTCGATAACATCGGGGACGGTGGCAGAAAGTAACTCTCGAATTGAAAATTAAGAAAATATCGAGAGCAAAGTAATGAGGTTTCATGGGATGTTTCGAGCGAGCAGGCAACCGTTCGATGCCAGAAACAGGGCTCGAAAGGGGCTCAAAGCAATGGGAATAAGTGTTGCGTCTGATACCAGAATAGATCTCTAAGCAGGTGGCCCGTGAAGTACATATGAAGTCAAGCGCGAGGAATAACTTTGACAATAGGTTATACAGGAGAGTCAGGTTTCAATCCTGTGGAACTGTGGGTTATGGGCCCACCACGTGGTTAAAGTAGGAAGGGCATTGACATCTTGCACGGCCATGATAGCATGGCACGTCAGTGAATAACCGGTCAGTTATGTTGGTAGCATCATTGGTACCAAGGGCGAGGGACAAAGAGAACCATTTTCCTGCTCGTTGAACGAGGCAGACCATTAGGCAAAGTTCTCGTCCATCGGTGGATACCAGAATGTCATCAACAATAGTAACAGGGTCTTACTGACAGAGTTATACACCGAGGTGTTTACATAAGCAGGAGAATATTCCTGCTTAGATCGTATAGATCACAAGAAACGTTAAACCAACCAATGGAAGGGAAAATATGATTATTAGATTAAACAGGACAATGGAAAGGAAATTGTGTTTAAACACATATTTCAAGGGTATATCCTACCCAAGGACAAGCAGAGCATGATATCCAGGATAGCATATAACATAGAAAGGCTATTTAGGTAAGGGAGAGAAATTTCATGACATTACCCATACAGCGGTGTTTGGATAATTTAGCAGGAAACATTTAGCATTGGCTTCAAATGTCCTTGTTGACAATCGGAGTACCACAAACATGCTTCGAGATAGCATTACATGGTCTTCAAGCAAAGGTCAGACTTTGGATACTCAATGGATTCATCAGGAACAACTTATAGAATAAGTCTTTCAATTTCCTCATGGAAGAATGCTTAACATTGCTAAAAGGGAGAACTATGACAATAGGCCCTCCAGCCAGGTGTGCTAGGCATGCCATCACCTTACTGGGTCTCATAAAGACCAATGTTATAACTCTTGAAAATATGTTCCAACCATCATATCTGACCGAGATTCAGATCTGATTGGTGTCAGGATACCTCTGACTTAGGATGCCAGAGAAGAAAAGGTGCAACACAAATTGAACATGGCAATGTAAGATTCTCAAGAAATGAACTATGGGAGCGAGTTCTGAAACCAGAGTTCATCATTAAACCAAGGAGAGGATGAGGGGGTGGCTGATGAACTCAGCGACAGTTCCTCGAGACTTCCAAAAGAGGGGTTTCCACAATTATGTGAACAAGGAGATAACATTAGTTAGATCAAATGATATTATGATGTATGCTCGAGGAAATCAGACACAATAAAAAATTGGTTGAAAGGTGCACCCGACATATGGGCTTAGGTAGCACGATCAATGTTAGAATGGTGATTCAATTATCGGAAGACTTAGAATGAAACTATCGCCCATTCACTTCAAATCAATAGGGTTGCTTAGAAGTTTTGAATTCACACGTCATAGCTCAATTGTCGGTATTCCGGTCAAAAACAATACGGGGACCAAGGAATGTACGGAGATGGCGAGAAGTATTATCATACCAAGAATTTTTAAGAGGTGGTGAAATTCTCACAACATTCTTGACATAAAAGATGGCAATACTCCAAGGTAAAGGAGAACAAATGCTGGATAGCAAGGATCTCAAGGTATAACACAAAACACGAACAAGTTTGTGTTGAACGGGAGGCAATCGAGTGGTCGATGATAACACAAATCATCGAGGGCAAGGATGGTATTTCTCATCAGGAATTCAATTGATATCCTTGAGGAGCTCGAAATGTTGATGATGATCATGACGATTTCTGTCGAGAGGTTTCATGGAGATGTAATCGGTCGGCGATGACATCAAGTCAAACGAATGATGAAGCGAAAGGTTATTGGAACCATGGGTACGACACAAACTTGAAATCAAGTTTGTTGTTTGAGGTGAAACGATAAAACAAGGAAGATCGACATAAGCTTAGCCCATCGTCGAATTTGTGCTCCAGAAAGAAGGACCAGGTAGCACAGTTAAAACTTGGCACGATAATGATATAGCCGAGTAGGCTCGGAATGACGTGATCGAGTTCAGACTCGTAAGTAATCAAGGTTACCAAGAGTTGTTGAATCGTAGTGCAGACTCAATTCAGTTGTCGGTGTCCTTGAGGGGTTCTAACAACTGAGAACCCGTTGGAAAAATGGAATCGGCAAGAATATTAGTTGATGAAGAACTCATAAGAAGTTATGTATCCCGTGGTATCCTCGAGATACCAGGGGGTAATACTCGATGATAGATCAAAGTAGAGGTTGGACTGGGGTATTGCTCTGCAGAAGACAAGTGCTTAAACTTGCACGAGAAATGGTACCTAAAAGAGAACATGGTCGAAACCACGATTGCAAAAGGCCAGATCCCAGATATAATATGAACTTATACCAAGGGAGTAGTTAATTTAAGAGAAGCTTTAATAATAAGATCTACATTGTGTCCATGGGCATGAACACAAAGTTCAAGGTCGACTCCCACTTCTTCAATGCATAACCTTACATTTACCTCCCCTTTTCAAAGTTGTAGTGTTGAAAAGTTATCTGACGAAGCGTCAGCAGGGTATAACCCGCATAACTTTCGAGGTCACGCAAATTAAGGAAGGCACAGGTTCAACCCGTCAAGGTATCGTGGGAACATATACCACAAGCTTTGAGAGTAAATATTACCAGCTCGAAAGCAGAGCATGGTTGGCAAAAGGAGAGGATACAAATTACCAAAGGCATTATGTATCGGAGAAAGAACTCACAAGGTGATTAATTATGAAGGACATTGTCGGATAATAATCCAACAGTGGATATGGTGATCCACAATGGAGCTGATGTGAGTATCGATACCCAATCAGAGGAAGAAAGAATGCAAATGCATCGTTTTACAGAACATCTGAATAATTCAACGTTTAAATAACAAAGGATTTATGATTTTCAAATCAAGGGATCAGGAGCAAACGCTCTGATCAAGGACGGACAAGTTGAATAGACTTAGGGGTACAATCGATGGCAATCTGATTGGCCGAGGACCAGCTCACGTTTTAAATGACATCTGAGCTGGAAGGATGAATTCTATGATCTGAGTGAGGATTGCGAGCATTCGCAACATATTGAGTCAATGGACTCAAAATGATATTGACAAAGGTTGCCAATAAGATTACTATACTTATGGGATTAACCATAATGCAAGCAAGCAAGAATTTCAGGAGCAATAGGTTGCTCAGGATTTTCGGAAGACCGAATGGTATTTCGAAGAATTTTGTGAACTGCAAGAATATCTGGGGATGAGCGGATACTCGATAAATGTGAGTAATTATCCGTAGTGGTATGCATGTGGCAAAGAACTGCAAGGCAGTAGGCACAAAGTATTCTCGGGGTATCTTATAATAACAAGATCGACTGGGAATAAAAGTAAGCACGACAGTTCTAAATACTTACCCATAGGGATATTTTGGTGGTAGGGAATTGCAAAAGCAATGGCATAAGGTTTTGGGAGAACATCGGAGAGTATTGTCAGAACCTTCTGTTGAAGCAGTCGATCATCTATAATGAAGGGGCTCTTCGGCAGGAAGTGGTAACAAGATCCTAATGTTAGATTTAGAAAAATTCATTTAACCTGAATAGAAGAGAGTTCAGAGTCCCAGAGTAAGGATCGAGGAGTAAAAGATCCTAATACCACCCAGATGGCGACATGGGCCCGTAAGCCGCACAACCATGTTAGTAAAAGTTTTTCAATGACTAGGCTCGACTTCGGCCAAGGAGTTGGAAAGGGGGATTCCTACAGGCAGTCGGCTCTGATACCAACTTGTGACGCCCCCGATTTAATCGTACACTAATCATACACGCAAACGTGTACGATCAAGATCAGGGACTCACGGGAAGATATCACAACACAACTCTACAAATAAAATAAGTCATACAAGCATCATATTACAAGCCAGGGGCCTCGAGGGCTCGAATACAAGAGCTCGATCATAGACGAGTCAGCGGAAGCAACAATATCTGAGTACAGACATAAGTTAAACAAGTTTGCCCGAAGAAGGCTAGCACAAACTGGGATACAGATCGAAAGAGGCGCAGGCCTCCTGCCTGGGATCCTCCTAAACTACTCCTAGTCGTCGTCAGCGGGCAGCACGTAGTAGGCACCTCCGGTGTAGTAGGAGTCGTCATCGACGGTGGCGTCTGGCTCCTGGGCTCCAACATCTGGTTGCGACAACCAGGTAGAAGGGATAGGGGGGAAAGAGGGAGAAAGCAACCGTGAGTACTCATCCAAAGTACTCGCAAGCAAGGAGCTATACTACATATGTATGCATTGGTATCAAATGGAATAAGGGTATCATATGTGGACTGAACTGCAGAAAGCCGGAATAAGGGGGGGGTAGCTAGTCCTTTCGAAGACTACGCTTCTGGCAGCCTCCGTCTTGCAGCATGTAGAAGAGAGTAGACTGAAGTCCTCCAAGTAGCATCGCATAGCATAATCCTAACCGATGATCCTCCCCTCGTCGCCCTGTGAGAAAGCGATCACCGGTTGTATCTGGCACTAGGAAGTTGTGTTTTATTAAGTATCCGGTTCTAGTTGTCATAAGGTCAAGGTACAACTCCAAATCGTCCTGTTACCGAAGATCACGGCTATTTGAATAGATTAACTTCCCTGCAGGGGTGCACCACATAACCCACCACGCTCGATCCCATTTGGCCGGACACACTTTTCTGGGTCATGCCCGGCCTCGGAAGATCAACACGTCGCAGCCCCACCTAGACCAACAGAGAGGTCAGCACGCCGGTCTAAACCTAAGCGCCCAGGGGTCTGGGCCCATCGCCCTTAGCACACCTGCACGTTGCGTGGGCGGTCGGAAGCAGACCTAGCCTAGTAGGCGTTCCAGTCCAATCCAGCGCGCGCCGCTCCGTTGCTGACATCACGAAGGCTTCGGCTGATACCACGACGTCGAGTGCCCATAACTGTCCCCGCGTAGATGGTTAGTGCGTATAAGCCAGTGGCCAGACTCAGATCAAATACCAAGATCTCGTTAAACGTGTTAAGTATCTGCGAACGCCGACCAGGGCCAGGCCCACCTCTCTCCTAGGTGGTCTCAACCTGCCCTGTCGCTCCGCCTCAAAGTAACAGTCGGGGGCCGTCGGGAACCCAGGCCCACCTCTACCGGGATGGAGCCACCTGCCCCTTCAGCCCCCATCTCCGAACAGTATCACAGGTAAGGTAACTGTGTAAAGTATGTATATGCCCGTGATCACCTCCCGAAGTGATCACGGCCCAGTAGTATAGCATGGCAGACGGACAAGAGTGTAGGGCCACTGATGGAACACTAGCATCCTATACTAAGCAGTAGGATAGCAGGTAATGGTAACAACAGTAGTAGCAAGGACAGGCTATGCATCAGGATAGGAATAACGGAAAGCAGTAACATGCTAAACTACTCTAATGCAAGCAGTATAGAGAAGAGTAGGCGATATCTGGTGATCAAAGGGGGGGCTTGCCTGGTTGCTCTGGCAAGAGAGAGGGGTCGTCGATGTAGTCGTACTGGGTAGCAGCGGCGTCGGTCTCGGTGTCTAGCGGAAGAAGAGGGGGAAGAAACAATAAATATAATGCAAACAATTGCATGACGATGCATGACATTATAAAGCGTGATGCTAGGTGTGCCCTAACGCGGTACGAGGTGGTACCGGTGAAGGGGGGAAACATCCGGGAAATTATCCCCGGCGTTTCGCGTTTTCGGACAGACAAACCGGAGGGGGAAAGTTGCGTGTTCTCTATGCTAGGGATGCGTGGCGGATAAACGGGCTGCGTAGTCAAATTCGCCTCGTTGTTCTGAGCAACTTTCATGTAGAAAGTATTTTCATCCGAGCTACGGATTATTTTATATTAATTTTTAAATATTTCAAATCATTTTCTAGAAATTTGCATAATTAAATTAATTTAGAAATTGCAATTATGATGTCAGCATGACATCAGCATGATGTCAGCAGAACCAAAGGTTGACTGGGTCAAACCTGGCAGGTGGGACCCGTTCGTCATTGACTGCCTATCTAACTAACAGATTAGTTAGATTAGTTAGCTAATTAGATTATTCTAAGACTGGTTAATTAAGTTAATTTAATTAATTCGTTAATTATTTAATTAATCTTTTTAATCCTTCAAAAAAATCGTTTTGGGGCTGGGCCCATTCGGTCAGTGGCCCAGGGCCATTGCGGGTGTGCGGGCGATGCGGTTACGGGCGTGCGGCGCTGGGTGCGGGCGCCCATCGAGGGCGAGGGCGAGGCCGTGGCCTCGGCTGGGCACGCTCGCGTAGCAGGGGGGCTCGGCCAGGGCGGTGGCGTGGTGGCCGGCAGGTTGGCCGCGGGGCAGATGCGGGCTGCCGCCAGCAAGGTCAGGCGGAGGCGGGTGCGGCCAGGGGGCAGCGCGGGCGCGTGGCCACGTACGGGCGAGGGGCGACGGCGAGTGAGCGTGTGCGCGTGCGGAGCACGGCGACCGCGACGACGGGGAGAGAGGGAGAGGCCAGGGGGGTGCTCACGGCGCGGAGTAGGGTTCGGGGCAGCGGGCTCGGCGGAGGTCGGGGAGGTCCGACGAGGGAGAGGATGAGGACGAAGTCGGTGGTGGTGGCGCGGGCTCTGGGTGGCGGTGTCCAATCGGCGAGGGGCAGCGCGGATCGATCTGGCGGCTTCGGGGATGGTGACGGGGCGAGGAGACGTAGCAATGGTGCGGCAGTGGCGGTGTCGATAGCTTGGGCGAGGGGGACCCGGTGGAGGGGCGCCCTGCAGCCACGGCGGACGCCATGGCCGCAAGGAGGAGGGCTCTGGTGTGAGCTCCTCTGCTCGTCGCGGGTGCAAGGTTGTTGGCTATTGCGGTCGCACTGGCCGGCAGCTTGACGAGGAGGCTCAGGCGCGCTTGGAGACGAACGGAAGGTGGAGGAGAAGACCAGGGGTGGTGGTTGCCTTGCCGGCGAACAACAGCTGCGACCCGCCAGGGGAGAGGTGCGGGGAAGCGGGGGAGGAGAGGAGAGATTGCCAGGGGGGTATGAGGCGCCTTGCCTCTGGTCTAGGTGTGCGGCGGCGTGAGGGAGATGGAGAGGGATCGAGCGAGAGGAGTGGGGGTCGAGTGGGTAAGGCTGGCTGCGGGCTAGGTTAAGGAGGGGAGCCGGGCTGGGCCTAGTTGTTTGTTAGATGGGCCAAGAGCCCAGTAGATTAGTTAGTTTAGTTTTTTTAAATATATTTACTATTTTCATTAATCCTATATTGCATTATATTTTAAGTCTAAATGGTCTTTGTTAAATGAGAGACTTGTCATAAAAGTACTTTGCAATATTATGGGGTTGTCCGCTAGGCTTGGGGGCAATTAAAAAAATGTCTAGCCTTTTGTTAATTCTTGAAAAAGCCAAAACTAGAGCTATTGGCCCTGTTTTATTTAGGTTAGGAGCATCTACTTACTTCCACAGACTTTTGTTCTTATATGACAATTAGTTGGTGAATTTTTGCAACCCTGCGAACATTTTTATTTTATCATTTTAAGAAATAATAATTTGACTTCATTTTTAAAATTGAATCTGAATTCGGTTTGGATCAAAGTGAGGTTTAGTAAGTTAATCGCGATGACATGGCACCATTTGTGTGTGGTTACTGTAGCTTAACTACCGGGGTGTTACAGGAAACTAAGGGATATTAAGGCCTCTTTTTAATAGAGAACTGGAACAAAGCATTAACACATAGTGAATACATGAACTCCTCAAACTACGGTCATAACTGGGAGTGGGCCCGGTTGTTGTCACTCCGGGGTTGCCGGATCATAACCGTAGTAGGTGACTATAACTTGCAAGATCGGATCTAAAACATGGATATAATGATGAATTCATAAACGGTTCATATCTGAAATCATGGCACCCGGGCCCAAAGTGACAAGCATTAAGCATAGTGATACATCTCCAACGTATCTATAATTTTTGATTTCTCCATGCTATATTACCTACTGTTTTGGACTACATTGGGATTTATTTTCCACTTTTATATTATTTTTGGACTAACCTATTAACCGGAGGCCCAACCCAGAATTGATGTTTTTTGCCTATTTCAGTGTTTCGGAGAAACAGAATATCAAACGGAGTCCAAACGGAATGAAACCTTCGGGAACGCGATTTTCTCATCAGATAAGACCCAGGAGACTTGGACCCTCCGTCAGGAAAGCCACGAGGCGGTCACGAGGGTGGAGGGCGCCGCCCTAGGGCGCGCCCCCTGCCTCGTGGGCCCCTCGAAGCTCCACCGACGTACTCCTTCCTCCTATATATATCCATGTACCCCCAAACGATCAGATACGGAGCCAAAAACCTAATTACACCGCCGCAACTTTCTATATCCACGAGATACCATCTTGGGGCCTGTTCCGGAGCTCCGCCGGAGGGGGCATCGATCACGGAGGGCTTCTACATCATCATCCAAGCCTCTCCAATTAAGTGTGAGTAGTTTACTTCAGACCTATGGGTCCATAGTTAGTAGCTAGATGGCTTCTTCTCTCTTTTTGGATCTCAATACAATGTTCTCTCCCTCTCTCGTGGAGATCTATTCGATGTAATCTTCTTTTTGCGATGTGTCTGTTGAGATCGATGAATTGTGGGTTTATGATCCAGTCTATCTATGAATAATATTTGAATCTTCTCTGAATTCTTTGAAGTATGATTTGTTATCTTTGCAAGTCTCTTCGAATTATCAGTTTGGTTTGGCCTACTAGATTGGTTGTTCTTGCCATGGGAGAAGTGCTTAGCTTTGGGTTCGATCTTGCGGTGTCCTTTCCTAGTGACAAAAGGGGCAGCAAGGCACGTATTGTATCGTTGCCATCGAGGATAACAAGATGGGGTTTTTATCATATTGCATGAAACTATCCCTCTACATCATGTTACTCTGTTTTTAACTTAATACTCTAGATGCATGCTGGATAGCGGTCGATGAGTGGACTAATAGTAGTAGATGCAGGCAGGAGTCGGTCTACTTGTCTCGGATGTGATGGCAACATCAATCTAAGAACAGAGTGGATACTAGGGATCGGGCCCTAACAAAACTAACTCAATTACATGATGAATCTCATCCAACTCCTCACCGACCAGCGAGCCTACGAAGGAATTACTCACTCCCGGTGGGGAGCATCATGGAATTGGCGATGGAGAAGGGTTGGTGATGACGAAGAACGAAGACCCCCCTCTCCAGAGCCCCAAACAGACTCCAGATCTGCCCTCCTGAGGAAGAATAGGTCTTGGCGGCGGCTCCGTCTCGTGGATCGCGATAATTCTTTTTCCCTGATTTTTTTCTGGAATAATGTGATTTTATAGTATCACGGGGGTCATCAACGGGGCCACCAGGTGGGTACAACCCACCTGGGCGTGCCAGGAGAGGGGGCGCGCCCTGGTGGGTTGTGCCCACCCAGGGGCCCCTCTCTGGTGGGTCTTGGCTCCAGAAATTCTTATTATTGGTATGAAAAATCCTCGCAAAGTTTCGTTCCATTTCGAGAACTTTTATTTCTGCACAAAACAACACCATGGTAGTTCTGCTGAAAACATCGTTAGTGTTGGGGAACGCAGTATTTCAAAAAAATTCCTACGATCACACAAGATCTATCTAGGAGATGCATAGCAACGAGAGGGGGAGAGTATGTCTACGTACCCTCGTAGACCGAAAGCGGAAGCATTATGAAACACGGTTGATGTAATCGAATGCCTTCGCGATCCAACCAATCAAGTACCGAACACACGGCACCTCCGCGATCTGCACATGTTCAGCTCAGTGACGTCCCTCGTACTCTTGATCCAGTTGAGGCTGAGGGAGAGTTTTGTCAGCACGACAGTGTGATGATGGTGATGATGAAGTTACCGACGCAGGGCTTCGCCTAAGCACTACAACGATATGACTGAGGTGGAATTCTGTGGAGGGGGGCACCGCACACGGCTAAACAATCAACTTGTGTGTTCTAGGGTGCCCCCCTACCCTCGTATATAAAGGAGCAAGGGGGAGGCCGGCCGGCCCTCATAGGCGCGCCAAGGGTGAGGAATCCTCCTTTTAGTAGGAGTAGCCCTCCCCCCTTTCCTAGTCCTACTAGGAGAAGAAGGAAGGGGGGAAGAGAAGGAAGGAGGGCGCGCCGCCCCTCCCCCTAGTCTAATCGGACTAGGCCCATGGCGGGGAGGCCAGCCCTTTGCAGCCCCTGTCTCTCTCCCCTAGGCCCAATAAGGCCCATCACTTCTCCGGTGGTTCCGATAACCCTTCCGGCACTCCGATATATATCCGGTGACCCCCAGAACTCATCTGGTGTCCGAATATAGTCATCCAATATATCAATCTTTATGTCTCAACCATTTCGAGACTCCTCGTCATGTCTGTGATCACATCCGGGACTCCGAACAACCTTCGGTACATCAAAACACATAAACTCATAATACCGATCGTCATCGAACGTTAAGCGTGCGAATCCTACGGGTTCGAGAACTATGTAGACATGACCGAGACTCACTTCCGGTCAATAACCAATAGCGGAACCTGGATGCTCATATTGGCTCCTACATATTATACGAAGATCTTTATCGGTCAAACTGCATAACAACATACATTGTTCCCTTTGTCATCGGTATGTTACTTGCCCGAGATTCGATCGTTGGTATCATCATACCTAGTTCAATCTCGTTACCGGCAAGTCTCTTTACTCGTTCCGTAATTCAACATCCCACAACTAACTCATTAGTCACATTGCTTACAAGGCTTATAGTGATGTGCATAATCGAGAGGGCCCAGAGATACCTCACCGACAATCGAAGTGACAAATCCTAATCTTGATCTATGCCAACTCAACAAACACCATCGTAAACACCTATAGAGCATCTTTATAATCACCCAGTTACGTTGTGACGTTTGGTAGCACACTAAGTGTTCCTCCGGCATTCGGGAGTTGCATAATCTCATAGTCATAGGAACATGTATAAGTTATGGAGAAAGCAATAGCAATAAACTAAACGATCATAGTGCTAAGCTAACGGATGGGTCAAGTCAATCACATCATTCTCTAATGATGTGATCCCGTTCATCAAATGACAACTCATGTCTATGGCTAGGAAACTTAACCATCTTTGATTAATGAGCTAGTCAAGTAGAGGCATACTAGTGACACTCTGTTTGTCTATGTATTCACACATGTACTAAGTTTCCGGTTAATACAATTCTAGCATGAATAATAAACAATTATCATGATATAAGGAAATATAAATAACAATTTTATTATTACCTCTAGGGCATATTTCCTTCAGTCTCCCACTTGCACTAGAGTCAACAATCTAGATTACATTGTAATGATTCTAACACCCATGGAGTCTTGGTGTTGATCATGTTTTGCTCGTGAGAGAGGCTTAGTCAACAGGCCTGCAACATTCATATCCGTATGTATCTTGCAAATCTCTATGTCTCCCTGCTTGACTTGATCGCAGATGGAATTGAAGTGTCTCTTGATGTGCTTGGTTCTCTTGTGAAATCTGGTTTCCTTTGCCAAGGCAATGGTACCAGTATTGTCACAAAAGATTTTCATTGGAACTGATGCACTAGGTATGACACCTAGATTGGATATGAACTCCTTCATCCAGACTCCTTGATTTGCTGCTTCTGAAGTAGCTATGTATTCCGCTTCACACATAGATCCCGCCACGACGCTTTGCTTAGAACTGCACCAACTGACAGCTCCACCATTCAATAAAAATACGTATCCGGTTTGTCACTTAGAGTCATCTGGATCAGTGTAAAATCTTGCATTGACATAACCATTTACGACGAGCTCTTTGTCACCTCCATAAATGGGAAACATATCCTTAGTCCTTTTCAGGAATTTCAGGATATTCTTGACCACTATCAGTGATCCATTCCTGGATTACTTTGGTACCTCCCTGCTAAACTAATAGCATGGCACACATCAGGTCTAGGACACAACATTGCATACATGATAGAACCTATGGCTGAAGCATAGGGAATGACTTTCATTTTCTCTCTATCTTCTGCAGTGGTCGAGCATTGAGTCTGACTCAACTTCACACCTTGTAACACACGCAAGAACCCTTTCTTTGCTTGATCCATTTTGAACTTCAATACTTTATCAAGGTATGTGCTTTGTGAAAGTCCAATTAAGCGTCTTGATCTATCTCTATAGATCTTGATGCCCAATATATAAGAAGCTTCACCCATGTCTTTCATTGAAAAAATCTTATTCAAGTATCCTTTTATGCTATTCAGAAATTCAGTATCATTTCTGATCAACAATATGTCATCCACATATAATATCAGAAATGCTACAGTGCTCCCACTCACTTTCTTGTAAATACAGGCTTCTCCAAAAGTCTGTATAAAACCATATGCTTTGATCACACTACCAAAGCGTATATTCCAACTCCGAGAGGCTTGCACCAGTCCATAAATGGATCGCTGGAGCTTGCACACTTTGTTAGCACCTTTTGGATCGACAAAACCTTCTGGTTGCATCATATGCAACTCTTGTTTAAGATATCCATTAAGGAATGCAGTTTTGACATCCATTTGCCAAATTTCATAATCATAAAATGCGGCAATTGCTACCATGATTCAGACGGACTTAAGCATCGCTACAGGTGAGAAGGTCTCATCATAGTCAACTCCTTGAACTTGTCGAAAACCTTTCGCAACAAGTCGAGCTTTGTAGACAGTAATGTTACCGTCACCGTCAGTCTTCTTCTTGAAGATCCATTTATTCTCTATGGCTTTCCGATCATCAGGCAAGTTTACCAAATTCCACACTTTGTTTTCATACATGGATCCCATCTCAGATTTCATGGCCTCAAGCCATTTTGCGGAATCTGGGCTTATCATCGCTTCCTCATAGTTCGTAGGTTCGTCATGGTCAAGTAACATGACCTCCAGAACAGGATTACCATACCACTTTGGTGCGGATCTTACTCTGGTTGACCTACGAGGTTCGGTAGTAACTTGATCAGAAGTTTCATGATCATCATCATTAGCTTCGTCACTTACTGGTGTAGGAATAACTGGAACTAATTCTTGTGATGAACTACTTTCCAATAAGGGAGCAAGTACAATTACCTCATCAAGTTCTACTTTCCTCCCACTCACTTCTTTGGAGAGAAACTCCTTCTCTAGAAAGGATCCATTCTTAGCAAAGAATATCTTGCCTTCGGATCTATGACAGAAGGTGTACCCAACAGTCTCCTTTGGGTATCCTATGAAGACACATTTTCTGATTTGGGTTCGAGCTTATCAGGTTGAAGTTTTTCACATAAGCATTGCAGCCCCAAACTTTAAGAAATGACAACTTGGGTTTCTTGCCAAACCACAGTTCATAAGGTGTCGTCTCAACGGATTTCGATGGTGCCCTATTTAACATGAATGCAGTCGTCTCTAAAGCATAACCCCAAAACGATAGTGGTAGATCAGTAAGAGGCATCATAGATCGCACCATATCTAATAAAGTGCGGTTACGATGTTCGGACACACCATTACGTTGTGGTGTTCCAGGTGGCGTGAGTTGCGAAACTATTCCGCATTGTTTCAAATGAAGACCAAACTCGTAACTCAAATATTCTCCTCCATGATCAGATCGTAGAAACTTAATTTTCTTGTTACGATGATTTTTCACTTCACTCTGAAATTCTTTCAGCTTTTCAAATGTTTCAGACTTATGTTTCATCAAGTAGATATACTCATATATGCTCAAATCATCTGTGAAGGTCAGAAAATAACGATACCCGCCACGAGCATCAACACTCACCGGACCGCATACATCAGTATGTATAATTTCCAATAAGTCTGTTGCTCGTTCCATTGTTCCGGAGAATGGAGTCTTAGTCATAGAGGCATGGTTCGCAAGCATCAAGTGATTCATAATCAAGTGATTCCAAAAGCCCATCAGCATGGAGTTTCTTCATGCGCTTTACACCAATATGACCTAAACGGCAGTGCCACAAATAAGTTGCACTATCATTATTAAACTTATATCTTTTGGCTTCAATACTATGAATATGTGTATCACTACTATCAAGATTTAGTTAAAATAGACCACTCATCAAGGGTGCATGACCATAAAAGATATTACTCATATAAATAGAACAACCGTTATTATCTGATTTAAATGAATAACCGTCTCGCATCAAACAAGATCCAGATGTAATGTTCATGCTTAACGATGGCACCAAATAACAATTATTCAGGTCTAAAACTAATCCCGAAGGTAGATGTAGAGGTAGCGTGTCGACGGCGATCACATCGACTTTGGAACCATTTCCCACGTGCATCGTCACCTCGTCATTAGCCAATCTTCGCTCAATCCGTAGCCCCTGTTTCTATTTGCAAATATTAGCAACAGAACCAGTCTCAAATACCCAGGCGCTACTGCGAGCATTAGTAAGGTACACATCAATAACATGTATATCAAATATACCTTTCACTTTGCCATCCTTCTTATCCGCCAAATACTTGGGGCAGTTCCGCTTCCGGTGACCAGTCCCTTTGCAGTAGAAGCACTCAGTCTCAGGTTTAGGTCCAGACTTGGGCTTCTTCACTTGAGCAGCAACTTGGTTGCTGTTCTTCTTGAAGTTCCCCTTCTTCCCTTTGCCCTTCTTCTTGAAACTGGTGGTCTTGTTGACCATCAACACTTGATGCTCCTTCTTGATTTCTACCTCCGCAGCCTTTAGCATTGCGAAGAGCTCGGGAATTGTCTTATCCATCCCTTGCATATTATAGTTCATCACGAAGCTCTTGTAGCTTGGTGGCAGTGATTGAAGAACTCTGTCAATGACACTATCATCAGGAAGATTAACTCCCATCTGAGTCAACTGGCTGTGGTACCCAGACATTCTGAGTATATGTTCACTAACAGAACTATTCTCCTCCATTTTGCAGCTGTAGAACTTATTGGAGACTTCATATCTCTCAATCCGGGCATTTGCTTGAAATATTAACTTCAACTCCTGGAACATCTCATATGCTCCATGACGTTCAAAACGTCATTGAAGTCCCGGTTCTAAGTCGTAAAGCATGGCACACTGAACTATCGAGTAGTCATCAGCTTTGCTTTGCCAGATGTTCTTAACATCGTCAGCAGCATCTGCAGCAGGCTTGTCACCTAGTGGTGCTTCCAGGATGTAATTCTTCTGTGCAGCAATGAGGATAATCCTCAAGTTATGGACCCAGTCCATGTAATTGCTACCATCATCTTTCAACTTAGATTTCTCTAGGAACACATTAAAATTCAACGGAACAACGGCACGGGCCATTTATCTTCAACAACATAGACGTGCAAAATACTATCAGGTACTAAGTTCATGATAAATTAAAGTTCAATTAATCATATTACTAAAGAACTCCCACTTAGATAGACAACCCTCTAATCATCTAAGTGATCACGTGATCCATATCAACTAAATCATGTCCGATCATCATGTTAGATGGAGTACTTTTCAATGGTGAACATCACTATGTTGATCATATCTACTATATGATTCACGCTCGACCTTTCGGTCTCAGTGTTCCGAGGCCATATCCGCATATGCTAGGCTCGTCAAGTTTAACCCGAGTATTTTGCGTGTGCAAAACTAGCTTGCACTCATTGTATGTGAACGTAGAGGTTATCATGCCCGATCATCACGTGGTGCCTTGGCACGACGACCTGTAGCAATGGTGCATACTCAAGGAGAGCACTTGTACCTTGAAATTTAGTGAGAGATCATCTTATAATGCTACCACCGTACTAAGAAAAATAAGATGCATAAAGGATAAACATCACATGCAATCAAATAAGTGATATGATATGGCCATCATCATCTTGTGCCTTTTGATCTCCATCTCCAAAGCACCGTCATGTTCACCATTGTCACCGGCTTGACACCTTGATCTCCATCGAAGCATGGTTGTCGTCTCGCCAACTATTGCTTCCACGACTATCGCTACCACTTAGTGATAAAGTAAAGCAATTACATGGCGATTGCATTTCATACAATAAAGAGACAACCAAATGGCTCCTACCAGTTGCCGATAACTGTGTTACAAAACATGACCACCTCATACAATAATTTATATAATCACGTATTGACCATATCACATTACAACATGGCCTGCAAAAACAAGTTAGATGTCCTCTACTTTGTTGTTGCAAGTTTTACGTGGCTGCTACGGGCTTAGCAAGAACCATTCTTAACTATGCATCAAAAACCACAACGCGGTATAGTTATTGCTTTTTGATCTTCAGAAAGAACCATGTTCATTAAATTTGATTCAACTAAAGTTGGAGAAATAGACACCCACTAGCCACCGGTGTGCGAAGCACATCGGTAGAACCAGTCTCGCGTAAGTGTATGCGTAATGTCGGTCTGAGCCGCTTCATCCAACAATACCGCCAAATCAAGAATCAACTAGTGACGGCAAGCAATATGTATATACCCACGCCCACAACTCATTTGTGTTCTATTCATACATAAAACATCTACGCGTAGACCTGGCTCGGATGCCACTATTGGGGAGCGCAATATTTCAAAAAAAATTCCTACGATCACACAAGATCTATCTAGGAGATGCATAGCAACAAGAGGGGGAGAGTATGTCTACGTACCCTCGTAGACCGAAAGCGGAAGCGTTATGAAACACGGTTGATGTAGTCGAACGTCTTCACGATCCAACCGATCAAGTACCGAACGTAGGGCACCTCCGCGATCTGCACACGTTCAGCTCGGTGACGTCCCTCGTACTCTTGATCCAGTTGAGGCCGAGGGAGAATTTCGTCAGCACAACGGCGTGATGACGGTCATGATGAAGTTACCAACGCAGGGCTTCGCCTAAGCACTACAACGATATGACCGAGGTGGAATTCTGTGGAGGGGGGCACCACACCCGGCTAAACAATCAACTTGTATGTTCTAGGGTGCCCCCTGCCCCTGTATATAAAGGAGCAAGGGGGAGGCCGGCCGACCCTCATAGGCGCGCCAAGGGGGGAGGAATCCTCCTCCTGGTAGGAGTAGGACTCCCCCCTTTCCTAGTCCTACTAGGAGAAGAAGGAAGGAGGGGGCACCGCCCCTCCCCCTAGTCCAATTCAGACTAGGCCCATGGGGGGCGCGGCCGGCCCTTTGCAGCCCCTCTCTCCCCCTAGGCCCAATAAGGCCCATTACTTCTCCGGGGGTTCCGATAACCCTTTTGGCACTCCGATATATATCCGGTGTCCGAATATAGTCATCCAATATATCAATCTTTATGTCTCAGCCATTTCGAGACTCCTCGTCATGTCCATGGTCACATCCGGGACTCCAAACAACCTTCGGTACATAAAAACACATAAACTCATAATACCGATCGTCATCGAACGTTAAGCGTGCGGACCCTATGGGTTCGAGAACTATGTGGACATGACCGAGACTCACTTCCGGTCAATAACCAATAGCGGAACCTGGATGCTCATATTGGTTCCTACATATTCTACAAAGATCTTTATCGGTCAAACTGCATTACAACATACGTTGTTCCCTTTGTCATCGGTATGTTACTTGCCCGAGATTTGATCATCGGTATCATCATACCTAGTTCAATCTCGTTATCAACAAGTCTATTTAGTTGTTCTGTAATGAAACATCCCGCAACTAACTCATTAGTCACATTGCTCGCAAGGATTATAGTGATGTGCATTACTGAGAGGGCCCAGACATACCTCTCCGACAATCGGAGTGACAAATCCTAATCTCGATCTATGCCAACTCAACAAACACCATCGGAGACACCTGTAGAACATCTTTATAATCACCCAGTTATGTTGTGACATTTGATAGCACACTAAGTGTTCCTCCGGCATTTGGGAGTTGCATAATCTCATAGTCATAGGAACATGTATAAGTTATGGAGAAAGCAATAGCAATAAACTAAACGATCATAGTGCTAAGCTAACGGATGGTTCAAGTCCATCACATCATTCTCTAATGATGTGATCTCGTTCATCAAATGACAACTCATGTCTATGGCTAGGAAACTTAACCATCTTTGATTAATGAGCTAGTCAAGTAGAGGCATACTAGTGACACGCTGTTTGTCTATGTATTCACACATGTACTAAGTTTCCGGTAATACAATTCTAGCATGAATAATAAACATTTATCATGATATAAGGAAACATAAATAACAATTTTATTATTGCCTGTAGGGCATATTTCCTTCAGTCAGTCCGGGGTTAGTTTCATTCAAATCATGCAAATTAGAGTCCAAAACAAGAGGAAAAGCGTGAGAAAAAGTAGATATGTTGGAGACGTATCAACTCCCCCAAGCTTAAACCTTTGCTTGTCCTCAAGCAATTCAGTTGATAAACTGAAAGTGAGAAAGAAAAACTTTTACGAACTCTTTTGCTCTTGTTTGCATAAATAAGCTTAAACAGCACCCAAGTTTTCAGCCAACATTATAACTAACCATGTCAACAATAACTCTTAAAGATTATAATGATTCATTTCAATGACATAATCATCTAGCCAGCAATAATAAGATATCTCAAACAGCAACACGTTGTCAAAACAACCATGATATAATATGACAATAACGGTATCTCGCTAGCCCTTTATGAGACCGCCAAACATAAATGCAGAGCACCTCCGAAGTTCAAGCAGCGACTAAACATTGTAATTCATGGTAGAAAAGATCCAGTCATGATGCACCCAACATTAGCTATACACAATGCATAAATCATGACTGTTGTGCTCTACTCAGTTTCTAGCGCTTGTTTATAGAAGGTGATGACACAACATAAAAGTAAATAGATAGTCCCTTCGCAGAGGGAAGCAGTGATTTGCAGAGGTGCCAGAGCTCAATTTTTAAAACAGAGATAAATGAAATTTTGAGGCATGCACCCTTCTCATTCACTTCACGACCATCAGTTATCAACATCTTCCATGCTAAGCATGCTAGTGGCGGTTCCCAAGCGATAAAAGTAAAGGTTTACTCCCCCTCCACCATCAGTCGCACTCCATAGCTTTTCCGAAACAACGAGTGTCGTCCATATCAACATCAGTCCTGGGGGAGTTTTGTCTAATTATTTGCATTTTTGGAGTTCGGGACTAGGAATCCCTATTACCACCCATTTCCTCATGCATGGCGAGTGAATAAACACTTGACCTGAGGATAACATGCTTATCACGGAAGATATCGACCACCTCATGTCGTTCCATGAACGATCCAGGCACACAAAAAGGATAATTTTTTAGAAGTTTGTAGAGGTGGCACATGCAAATTTACTTAGGACGATAGGGTAATACCGTATATAGGTAGGTATGGTGGACTCATCTGGAATAACTTTGGGTTCAAGGTTTTTGATGTACAAGCATAATTCCCTCTTAGTACAAGCGAAGTCTAGCAATTTTAAGATTGGGAAGCGGCCAGCTAGAGAGCAACAACGATCATAACCAGACATTATGCATAAGTAACATTGGACACTAGCATGAGTAGGATATGAACACCATGAACATAACTATTATAGAGGCTATGTTGGTTTTGATTCAACTACATGCATGAAGATGTACCAAGTCAAGCCACTCGAACATTCAGAGGAGGATACCATATCATCATACTACATCACAATCATTTTAACGCTATGTTGATATCCAAGATAAATCATTATCCACTCCCAACTACTTATGCATGGCATGCGAAACTATAATCTCTAATTGTCATTGCAAACATGTTTAATCATAATGCGCTGAAGCTTGGATACTAGGTTAAACATATTTAGACAGACAGAACAAGTCGGGTTCATACCAGTTTCTCCTTGCCATGGCCAGCTCATCGAATATTGTCATTATTGCCTTTCACTTGCACAACCGAATGATATGCAAATAATAATAGTGCAAGAGTGCCATGGACTAAGCTGGAATCTGCAAAACATTTTATTCAACAGGAGAAGACAAGGTAAAATGGGCTCTTATTAGTTCAACAGTTATTCATATGAGAGCCACTCAACATTTTCATCGTGGTCTTCTCCATGGCACATCTCGAATAAAAAGAAAAGAAATTCAGAGAAACACACTGAAATATTTTTGGAGTTTTTGGTTTTCTTCAACAAGCAAATAAAAAAATGAGAAAAACTATTTACATGTGCCGGGGTACTGATCCACGAGCACCTATGGGACCGGCGGACCGAGTCCCTTTCGGTTCGGCGGGGGCGGAGATCGTGCAAAGAGCGGATCGAGGCGATACACGCGAGCGATTACCCAGGTTCGGGCCGCACGGATGCGTAAAACCCTACTCCTGCTCACTGGTCTCGACATCATCAATGTCTTCGTCATCGTCGTCGTCTTCATCGTTGTCGCGGCCGCGGGGAGGTCTGTCTCCTTGCCGCTGCTTGGCCTTGCCGCGGCGTCCTCCCCGGCCGGCGCGCTTCTTGCCGGATTCTCCAACACCTCCTTGGGCCCTCTCCTTGTCGCGTCGCTCGTATTCAGCCTTTTGCTGCTGAACAAGCTGCTCGACTTTCTTGCAGCTTTGGAGGTCATGGACCTTGGTGCGGTGAATCTTGCAGTACTGCTTGTCGGTGCCGTCCTGCTTGTCGGCGACTGCCACAGCCTGGCAGTTGGTGCATGCGAATCTCCTTGCCGGAGCTACCAACTTTGGCTTTCTTGGCGCCACCTTCGTTGCCGGACTGCTCAACGACTAGCACATCTTTGCCTTTCTTCTTCCTGTTCCGCCGCCGGTTTTTCTTTGCCGGGGCAGCATCCTCGCTGTCAGATCCTTCTGCTCTGGTATTCTCTCCGGGGAGTTTCCTTCCTTCCTCAGCGCGTGCACACTTGTCGGCCAGGGCATACAGCTCACTGACGTCTCTGATCCTGCACATCGCCATCTCCTCCCGCATCCTGCGGTTACGCACGTTCTGATGGAACGCGCTGATGACCGCGGCGGGGTGGACGTCTGGGATGTTGTACTGTACACGGCTGAACCTCTGAATGTACTTGCGCAGGGGCTCTCCTTCCTTCTGGGCGAGCAGATGAAGGTCACTCTCTTGGCCATGAGGTTTGTGGCCGCCTGTAAAGGCGCCGACAAACTGATGGCATAGGTCTGCCCAGGAGGATATGGAGTTGTCTGGCAAGTGCATGAGCGAGGACCTGACGTTGGGCTTGAGCACCAGCGGGAAGTAGTTGGCAAGGATCTTGTCGTCCCACCCCCCGGCAGCCTGCACCGCGATGGTGTAGATGCTGAGGAACTCCGACGGATGCGTCTTGCCGTCGTACTTCTCTGGTACGTCTGGTTTGAAATTCTTCGTGCTGGGCCACTCGACTTGCCGCAGCTCACGAGTGAACGCAGGGCAACCTACCGCGTACGGCAAGTCGCCTGGTTCCCCTGGCGCATGCATGTCGACAGAGGGCCCAGTGCGCTGGTCTGATTGACGTCGCGCTTCTCTTCGGCGCTCGATGCGAGTACGAGCGTCTTCTTGTTGTCGTTCTTGAAGAACTTGGCGCTGATCGCGATGAGCTCGCGGATCTGATGACGCGGTGGAGTCACTGTCGAGGTGGATCCGGCGAGTCGGTGATCTTGGCCTTCGGGGCGGAGAGTGCATAGTGGTTGCACCCCCACCGGTCTTGTCTCCACCGGCTCGTGCCTGGCTGATCGGCTGCGGCTACGACGTGCTCGGCTGCCGTTGAGTGTCGCCGTTGGCGAAGCCGATGAGACCCTGAATGGTAGCCCTCCAGTCGTCGATCTTGTCTGCTGTTGGAGGGTAGTCTAGGAGCAGTTGAGCTCGCGCCAAAGCTTCTGCTGCAGTGGCGGGTGGAGGTGGCGAATGGTGCGAGGAGCGGGATATGCTCGGACTTCTAACTATGTTAGAAGGAGCAGTGTCCTGTCCAAGCGACCGTGCCTCGCTCGTGCCAGCATGTTGGCGTGCATGGTGGTCTTGAGCACTTCGAGATCCACCAGTTCGATCTTGGTCCAGCAAGCGCATGGTACCGTGAGAACCATGATGCTGCCGGTCCCGCGCCTCATGAGATGGGCGCGGTGCATGTACGGACGCCGAGGTCTTGGAGTGCGCCCGGTCGTTGTGGGAGCCGGCTACGCCGCCGATGGGCAGCGCAGCCTTGTCCTTGGACCTGGCAGCACCGTGAGCTCCCTCGTCGACGCCCGTTCTTCCGCCGGCGTCTACTCCACCAGCCGCTTGCTCCGGTGGTAGCGGGTTCGGCGCGGACGGAGCAGCTGCTTCCGAAGCCTTCTTCTTCGGCGGCATGTCGATGAATATGACGAAGATCTAGCTCGCGAGAACGTCGGATCTGGTTCACACAACCTCGATGCCCCCTACCTGGCGCGCCAAAGATGCCCGGGTACTGATCCACGAGCACCTATGGGACCGGCGGACCGAGTCCCTTTCGGTTCGGCGGGGGCGGAGATCGTGCAAAGAGCGGATCGAGGCGATACACGCGAGCGATTACCCAGGTTCGGGCCGCACGGATGCGTAAAACCCTACTCCTGCTGTGTGGTTCGTATTGAGTTCTTGCTCGGGAGCGCTGAGTGCTACAGTACACACCAGCAGCTAACGAGACCAAGCGTGAGTGTTCGAACCCCCCTCTACGTTGCACACGGGCCTCCTTTTATATGCTCAAGGGGTCACCAACAGGTGGCAACGGAGGCAAAGGGTAAAAATGGAAAGGTGATGCAGTAGGTACAGCTACCTGCTACAGTGTATCATACCTAACCCTGACGGCAGGGGACAAGGGTCTTAAATGCCCGTCTGTGTCGCCTAAACAGTGCAAAAAGGGACCGCCAGGGACGCCACCGTTCGCCACGATGGCGATCTTGTCAGCGCCGCTTGCCACCGCACGCCGCTGGCTGCACAGCCTCCCGCCATGTACGCCTGGAAGGGCCCCAGAGCGACACGTTGGTGGATGTGCTGGAGCGCGGGCCCAGAGAGGTGGCTTGCCACGGCAAGCGCCTTGCCGCTGTCGTTGTCTTGTCGCGTCCGGGAGCTTGTCGCTCACCGAGCCTTGCCGGGACGAGTGGTGCACCGCGGCAAGTTCCTTGAAATGCCTTGGGTGGCCTTCCCGGCAAGCTCCTCTTGCCGGGGTCTTGGGATGCTTTTGTTAGCCTTCCCGGCAAGCTCCTCTTGCCGGGGTCTTGTCTTCTTGGCTTGGATACTTTGTTCTTGAATGGCTCCAAAGGAACCACGGAGGGCCTTGGCGGTCACCCGGCAAGCCTTGCTGCGGGATGCTGCGATTGCCCGTGCACAAGTTCGGGATACTAGGGTACCCCTACTCTAGTACACCGACAACATGGGAAAGCTCCCAACAAGGAAAAGAAGAACAGGGAAATCTTTTTGGATTTTCTTTTTAGTACTACTACTAAGCATGCATAGAAAGTAAATTAACTACAACTAATTTTTTTGGTTTTTATAAAGTTTAACAAACACACAAGAAGAAAGCAAAAAAAAAATCTAAGCATGGATGGTACAATGAAAAGGTGTGAACACCGACAAATGGAATGATATGTGAGCATGAATATAATGTCGGTGAGAAACATGTACTCCCCCAAGCTTAGGCTTTTGGCCTAAGTTGGTCATCGATCAGTAGCCTAGAGAGTAGTAGTCGGCGTGGTAGCTCACGGAGGCTCTCGGTCTGGAGGCCTTAGCACGCCGTGCCGCCAACACTGCTGTGTTGTGAGCTCGGGCCTCGCTCTCAAGAACAAAATATCTTTCCTTGTTGTGATAATCAAAGAGAGCAGGCGCAGGCAAATATTTGTCCACGACATGTGATTGGTTAAACAACAAATTATAAGTGAAGTTGTCAGCCTTTCCCTTGAGAATCTTATGCTCCTTTAAGGCATCAAAATCTAAATATCGAGTGGGTAGGATAAGGTCAAAGGGCAAAGGTGAAACACCCAGTCCTCGTGCTAAACGTGTGGCATAAATTCCACCATAGAACCAGCCACTTTCGGCGTTATGCTGAAGTCTACGTGCAACAATCGCTCCAAGTTTATAATTCCATTCACCAGTGAGAGCGGTGTGAATGAGGCTCAAGTCTGGCGAACAAAGTCTGCTACAGTCTTGCTTGCCTACTATGCATTTCCCGTTAAATAATGCAAAATACTGGATTGCAGGAAAGTGAACACTTCTTATTCTTCCTTGTCTCACTCCTCTATTTTCACCGTAACAAACGCTAGTCAAGAAGGTCTCATACTCAGCCTTTGCTGGCTCATCAAGCGAACCCCAAAATGGAAGTTTGCAATGATAAGCAAAATTTTCTAGTGGAATAGTAAATGGTTCATCATAAAGCATAAACGACACCCTAGGCTCACGTGGAAAATATTTAAATCCTTTGACAAATGATTCAGTGAGAAGATGGCGCTGTTCACACTTATTTGAGAGGTAGGGACCGAGACCGGCATGGTGAACATATTTCTCAAATTCCTCCTTGATGCCCACCTGCAACATATATTCATCACAAGGCCATAAGTATGTTTTGGTGGCGGCATCTCGCGCGGAAGTTTCACTTGGTTCAACGTAAGACCGGCGGGCAGAACTATCACTAGAGGATGCCCCCGAGGATCGTCTCCTCGAAGAACTCCTTCCAAATAGGTTCATGATGTCCGCGTACAATTTTTCCTATGAACAGAAATCTGAATTTTTAGTTCACAAAATTTTTCCAACAGAACTTCACAAAACTAATAGTAACTACTCATAGGGATACATAGAGGCCATAACAAGCATTCAAACTACTTAGAACACTAAGAATTGAACATGCAAGCACATCTACGGCAGCAGCAAGAGTAGCTATTTATTCAAAGTATAAAACACAAAAACAAAAACTAATTGGACAAATGGTGGAGTCACATACCAAGCAACAATCTTCCGAAATAGTTTCGGAAATGGAGATTCGAGCAAAGATATCGAAAATGGCAGCAAAATTAGCAAGAACACGGGAAAGAGAGCAAGAATGATTTTTTCTGGAGGTAGGTGACAATGTGGGCTAAAGAGATAGATGAGGGGGCCCATGTGGGGACCACAATCCCCCAGGGCAGGCCCAAGTGGGTTGTGCCCACCTGGCGCACCCCCCTCTAGTTATTTTTGCACCAAAAATTCTTAAATATTCAGGAAAAAATCATATAAAATTTCCAGAGCATTCTGAGAACTTTTATTTTTGGGTCATTTTTTATTGCACGGGAAATTCAGAACACAGACAAAACATGGCATTTATTTTATTTAACTAATAAAAACAGAGAATAAAAAGTAGGGATAGAAATTAGTGCTTACTAAATTCATCAACTTCATACCGTTCAAAAATGATTCATTAATAAGGTTGATCAGGTCTTATTAACAACCACTTTCGATTAGTATGAAACCGAAGAACTTCCGTAAATCACCAAGTTACCTCAATGGGGATATGCATTTCCCCAACAATAAGCATTTCATATTTCTTTTTGACAGTAGGTAGAGGTATTTGAAAACTTCCAATAGTGATTATTGGAGATTTTTCAATAACATTAATACCATTCACTTGGAATTGTTTCTTCGGAAAGTGCAACGTATGTTCATTACCATTGATATGAAAAGTGACCTTGCTTTTATTGCAATCAATAACAGCCCCTGGAGTGTTTAAGAAGGGTCTACCAAGGATAATCGACATGTTGTCGTCCTCGGGCATCTCAAGTATAACAAAGTCAGTCAAAATAGTAACATTAGCAACAACAACAGGCACATCCTCATAGATACTGGTAGGTATGGCAGTTGATTTGTCAGCCATTTGCAAAGATATTTCAGTAGGTGTGAGTTTATTCAAGTCAAGACTTTTATATAAAGAGAAAGGCATAACACTAACACCAGCTCCTAAGTCACACAAAGCAGTTTTCACATAATTCTTTTTGATAGAGCAAGGTATAGTTGGTATACCCAGATCTCCAAGTTTTTTAGGTACTCCATCTTTAAAAGTATAATTAGCAAGCATAGTGGAGATTTCAGCTTCCAGTATTTTTCTCTTATTTTTGATGATGTCTTTCATATATTTTGCATAAGGAGGCATTTTAAGGATATCAGCCAAGCGAGTACGCAAAAAGACTGGCCTCGGTATTTCAACAAAGCGTTCAAATTCTTCATCATCATTCTTTTTAGTTGGCTTAGGTGGAAAAGGCATAGGTTTTTGAACCCACGGTTCTCTTTCTTTACCGTGTTTTCTAGCAACAAAGTCTCTTTTGTCATATCTTTTATTCTTAGGTTGTGGGTTATCAAGATCAACAGGTGGTTCTATCTCAATATCATTATCTGGTTCTTTATTATTGGTTGGTTGAGAGTCTTCATGAACCTCATCATTATCTTTTTCATTATCATTAGGTGAGTGTTCATTACCAGATTGAGTTTCAGCATCTGAGATAGAAACTTCATTTTCATTATTTTAGGGTTTTTCTATTTCAGGTTCCCTAGAAGTGTGCAAAGTCCTATCATTTTTCCTTTTATTTTTCTTTCTAGAAGGACTAGGTGCACTAGTGTTAGCTCTTTGTGAATCTTGTTCAATTCTTTTAGGGTGTCCTTCAAGATAAAGTGGTTCCTGAGTCATTTTACCTCCTCTAGTTGCAACTCTAACAGCAAAGTCATGCCTATTATGATTCATTTAATCAAGTAATTCTCTTTGTGATTTAGCAACTTGTTCTAGTTGGGTTTGAACCATAGAAGCATGTTTTCCAACACCTCTAACATCATTTGATATTCTAAATAACAAGTCACTCAAGCGAGCAACCATATCAGAATTGTATTTCAATTGTTTCATAACATTTGCATTGAAGTAATCTTGTTTTCTAATGTAGTTTTCAAACTCATAAAAGCATTGACTAGGATGCATATTGTGAGGATTATCATTATCATTAAACTTCATAAGAGAATTTACCTCTACTACCTTAGGCAGTGGCGGTGTATTAAGCCCATGTATTTCTTCAATAGGAGGTAAATTTTGAACATCCTCAGCTTTAATACCTTTTTCCTTCATAGATTTCTTTGCCTCTTGCATATCTTCAGGACTGAGATATAATATACCCCTCTCCTTCGGAGTGGGTTTAGGCGGTGGTTCAGGAATAGTCCAATCATCATAATTTTTAAATATGTTATTCAACAATTCTTCAACTTGAGCAATAGTTCGTTCCCTGAAAACACAACCAGCACAACTATCTAGGAAGTCCCTAGAAGCATCGGTTAGTCCATTATAGAAGATATCAAGTATTTCATTTTTCTTAAGAGGATGATCAGGCAAAGCATTAAGTAGATGGCAAAGCCTCCCCCAAGCTTGTGGGACACTCTCTTCTTTAGTTTGCACAAAGTTAAATATTTCCTATAAGGCAGCTTGTTTCATATGAGCAGGAAAATATTTTTCAGAGAAGTAATAAGTCATATCCCGGGGACTACGCACACAACCAGGAGCAAGAGTATTGTACCAAGCTTTAGCATCACCCTTTAATGAGAAAGGAAATAATTTGAGAATAAAGTAATAATGAGTTTTATCATCATGAGTAAAAAGGGTGGCTATATCATTCAACTTAGTAAGATGTGCCACAACAGTTTCAGTTTCATAACCATGGAAAGGACCAGATTCAACCAAAGTAATTAACTCTGGGTCGACAAAGAATTCATAATCCTTATCATCAATATAGATAGGTGAAGTAGCAAACTTAGGATCACATTTCATTCTAGCATTCAGAGATTTTTCTTTATACTTGCATAGTAATTTCTCTAGATCATCTCTATCATTGCAAGAAAGAATATCTCTAGTTGCTTCTTCACTCATAACATGACCTTCCGGTACCTTAGGCAATTCATATCTAGCAAGGCTAGTTCTAGCAGGTGTTTCAGGAAATTCAGTTTCAAGCTCATCATCAGATTCAACAACATCATGTTGTATAACTCTAGCAATTTTTCTATCAAGAAATTCACCAAGTGGCACATCATCATTACCAAGAAAGGTACTAGCATCATCATAAGCATCATTCATAGTAGAAGTAGCATCATCAATAACTTGCAACATATCAAAATTGATAGCATGTGGTGGTGTTGCAAGTTTACTCATAATAGAAGGTGAATCTAAAGCAGAACTAGATGGAAGTTCCTTACCTCCCCTCGTCTTAGAGGGATAAATCTTGGTCGTTGGATCCTTCATATTCTTCATAGTGATAATACGATAATAATCCCAAGTGACTCAACAAATATAGCTATGCTCCCCGGCAACGGCGCCAGAAAAAGGTCTTGATAACCCACAAGTATAGGGGATCGCAACAGTTTTCGAGGGTAAATATTCAAACCCAAATTTATAGATTTGACACAAGGGGAGCCAAAGAATATTTGAAGGTATTAGCAGATGAGTTGTCAATTCAACCACACCTGGAGATTAATTATCTGCAGCAATATGATCAGTAGCAAAGTAGTTTGATAGTTTTGATAGTAGTGACAGTAGCAACGATAACAGTAATAGTGATAGCAGTAATTTGTAGCAAGTGTAACAGTGATGATAGCAGTAGTAACTTAGCAGAAACAATAAGGATAAATTCCTAGGCATTGGATCGGTAACTTGTTGGATGATATTCATCATGAGACAGTTATAACCTAGGGCGATACAGCACTAGCTCCAGTTCATCGATATATTGTAGGCATGTATTCCGTAAATAGTCATACGTGATTTATTAAAAGAACTTGCATGACATGTTTTGTCTTACCCTCCCGTGGCAGCAGGGTCCATATTGGAAACTAAGGGATATTAAGGCCTACTTTTAATAGAGAACTGGAACAAAGCATTAACACATAGTGAATACATGAAGTCCTCAAACTACGGTCATCACCGGGAGTGGGCCTGGTTGTTGTCACTCCGGGGTTGCCGGATCATAACCGTAGTAGGTGACTATAGCTTGCAAGATCGGATCTAAAACATGGATATAATGATGAATTCATAAAAAGTTTAGATCTGAAATCATGGCACCCGGGCCCAAAGTGACAAGCATTAAGCATAGCAAAGTCATAGCAACATCAATCTAAGAACATAGTGGATACTAGGGATCGGGCCCTAACAAAACTAACTCGATTACATGATGAATCTCATCCAACTCCTCACCAACCAGCGAGCCTACGAAGGAATTACTCACTCCCGGTGGGGAGCATCATGGAATTGGCGATGAAGAAGGGTTGGTGATGATGAAGAACGGAGATCCCCCTCTCCGGAGCCCCTAACGGACTCTAGATCTGCCCTCCCGAGGAAGAACGGGGCTTGGCGGCGGCTCCATCTCGTGGATCGCGATAATTCTTTTTCCTTGATTTTTTCTGGAATAATGTGATTTTGTAGTATCAAGGGGTCATCAGCGGGGCCACCAGGTGGGTACAACCCACCTGGGCGCGCCAGGAGAGGGGGCGCGCCCTGGTGGATTGATGGTGGAAAATATGGTGGTGGGCGCCGCACGTCTGCCCGGCAGGGTTGCCTTGAGGCGAGAATGGCTACGCGCGTATGAGTGTGTGGCTGTGGATTAGCCAACCAAGCGACCAACCTTTCTATGGTTGCCTTGGGCCTCCTTTTGTAGATAAAGGGGTCACCATAGTGGCAAATCAGTCATTACGCACTGCTTAGATAGCAAACAGTTGTAACGCCCTCGATGCGGCTATATCTCCTACGCGTCGAAGCACGACTTAGAGGCATAACCGCATTGAAAGCAATGTCTCAAGTGAGGTAATCTTCGCAAACAACCCATGTACATAAATAAAGGGGAAAGGTACATAGTTGGCTTACACTTGCCACGTCACACAAATACATAAATAAGTCATTACATTCATCCAATACACTCAGGGTCCGACTACGGTACCAAAATAAAGATCAACCCCCAAATGCGACAAAGTCCCCGATCGCCCCAACTGGGCACCACTACTGATCATCTGGGAAGGACACATAGTAACGGCGAGAGTCTTCATCGAACTCCCACTTGAGCTCGGGCATATCATCTGGAACGGTATCATCGGTCCCTGCATCTGGTTTGGAAGTAATCTGTGAGTCACGGGGACTCAGCAATCTCGCACCCTCGCGATCAAGACTATTTAAGCTTATAGGTAAGGTAAAGGTATGATGTGGAGCTACAGCAAGCGACTAGCATATATGGTGGCTAGCATATTCGCAAAAGAGAGCAAGAAGAGAAGGCAAAAGCACGGTCGAACAACTATGATCAAGAAGTGATCCTAGAACAACCTACGTCAAGCATTACTCCAACACCGTGTTCACTTCCCGGACTCCGCCGAGAAGAGACCATCACGGTTACACACGCGGTTGATGCATTTTAATTAAGTTAAGTTTCAGGTTATCTACAACTGGACATTAACAAATTCCCATCTGCCCATAACCGCGGGCACGGCTTTCGAAAGTTCAAATCCCTGCAGGGGAGTCCCACTTAGCCCATCACAAGCTCTCACGGTCAACGAAGGATATTCCTTCTCCCAAGATAATCCGATCAGACTCGGCATCCCGGTTACAAGACATCCTCGACAATGGTAAAACAAGTCCAGCAAGACCGCCCGAATGTGCCGACAAATCCCGATAGGAGCTGCACATATCTCGTTCTCAAGGCACACTCAGATTGTCCAAAATTCCGGTGGGCCAGCCCAGAGTTGCCCCTGGTGGCCACCGACGGCTGATGAGGTGGACCAACACTCAGAGGAGCACTGGCCCGGGGGGTTTAATAAAGATGACCCTTGGGCTCCGGAAACCCAAGGGAAAAAGAGGCTAGGTGGCAAATGGTAAAACCAAGGTTGGGCATTGCTAAAGGAGTTTCATTCAAGGCGAACTGTCAAGGGGTTCCCATTATAACCCAACCGTGTAAGGAACGCAAATCCGGGAACATAACACCGATATGACGAAAAATAGGGCGGCAAGAGTGGAACAAAACACCAGGCATAAGGCCGAGCCTTCCACCCTTTACCAAGTATATAGGTGCATTAAGATAAACAAGATAATATGGTGATATCCCAACAATAAACAATGTTCCAACAAGGAACGATCTCCAATCTTCACCTGCAACTAGCAACGCTATAAGAGGGGCTGAGCAAAGTGGTAACATAGCCAAACAACGGTTTGCTAGGACATGGTGGGTTAGGGGTTTGACATGGCAATATGGGAGGCATGATAAGCAAATGGTAGGTATCGTAGCATAGGCATAGCAAAAGAGTGAGCATCTAGCAAGCAAAGATAGAAGTGATTTCGAGGGTATGGTCATCTTGCCTGCAAAGTTCTCATAGTTGCCTTGATCCTCGTAAGCGAACTCAACGGGCTCCTCGTTCACGAACTCATCTCCCGGCTCTACCCAAACAAGAACAACAAGCAAAAGGAACACAATCAACCACGTGCAATGCTCAAGCAACATGATGCAAACATGGTATGATATGCGGGATGCGGTATGTGATGCATATGCAAGATTTGGAAAAGAATGATTGAACCGGGCCTCGACTTGGAAAACCAAGAGTGCCACTGGAAAGGTGAGATGATTTCGGTCGAAATCGATATAAAGATCACCGGAATCGGATGCACGGTTTGGAAATGGCAAGCAAAACAAATATGGCACCGGTCTGCGATTAACAGCAAGTGACCAACCAAATGCATCAGATAAATATGCTACAGCACTCAAACATGACAACAAAATACATGGCAGGGATCCACTCATGATGCTTGACAAAATATGAACACTGAGCTACGGCTAATTCATCCATTAATAGGTTCAAACAAGCATGTTAAAAGTGCAAATGATTACAGGTTTCAGACTTAGTGAAATTAACAGCAAATCTGGAATTTATCATCAGGAAGCAATCTTTAGAGCATGAAAACTACATGCTACAGGAACATATCATGGCAAGGCAAGGCATGGCGTGAAATTACTCAAAGCACATAACAAAAGTCCCTTAGTGACCTTGAGCCAAAAGGGATCAGAAAATACAATTGCAAGCATGTGAACATAGCAAAAACATAAACCGATTCAGACTTGGTGAAAAACTGGAGCATGCAAAATAGATTAACAAGTAGGCATTTTTACGAGCTCGATGCACTCACTACAGAGCATGGCATGACAAACTAAGCATACACCCATCAAGAAGACATGGCATAGAAGCTAGACATGGCAGGAACAACAACATAGCATGCACGGATCAATATCAACATCCTCGGCAAAATCGCTAAACATGACAACAATCTGCCAGGAACATTTTATAGCAAAAGTAGAGCTCGATTGACTCAAGATAGGGTGCTCCATAAATGCAAACAAAGGCATGGATGGATAGAGCACCACAATATTAATGAAACATCCTTACTGATCATCCTCAAAAGAGGCACGGATCACTAGGAAACAACATGAACATATGGCATAAAAACAATATCAGGACAAGGACTTAGTGAAATTCTAAGTCCCTGAAATCAGCATCAACGATTAAGCTACTTTGCATGCTTGTGCTAGTCACCACAAATATCACAAAAATACATGGCATACACCCTTGTAAAGATGGCATGGCATTCTACAAAACACATGTAGCGCTCAGGATCATAGCATACACACATTAATCATGGCAAAAATGACAAAACGCCATTTGCTGAAACAGATCTGCAACTTTCCTCACATAGCCCTCTTCCAACAGCATTTCGGGCATCAAGATGAGCTCAAACGAAAATTATGCAGTGAGATGAAATGATCTACTCGTCGAGACGAACATTTTGATATGGTACACGCATGAATCGGAGCTACGGATGCAGAGTTATGGCATGTGGAAGAATGCAAAATCTAGGGTTTTGGGGGAAATTAGGTCAACCGAGTGATGCTCCAGATCCAGATCCGGCCGGAGACATTGTAGCAGGGCGCGGAGGCCGAGGTTCGCCGAAGGTTGACCGGCACAGGGGCGCGGTGGCTGGACTTGTCGAGGAGAGGAGGGGCTTGGGGAGGTCGCCGGAGACCTGCCGGAGTGCGTTGACGGCGCTGGTGGCGGCGGTGGCCGTCGGAGGCGCGGTGGCGGTGGCCGGCGCCGGAGTGGTGGTGAGGCGAGGTGGCCGGTGACGGCTCGGGCCGGCGCAGGAGCCTGCGGCGCGCGGCGGCGCCCGGTGGAGAAGCCGGCGAGCGGGCGGCGCTGGCGCGTGGGATCGGGCGGCGAGATCCCCAGCGCTCGGGGCCGCGAATGGGCCTTGGGGGCCCGGTTTGGGCCTCCCGGGCCGGTGGCGTGGAGAGGTCCGGCGGGACACGTGGCGGAGCCTCGTTGGGCGGCGGCGGCGGGCGGACGTGTCCGGCCCAATTCTGACACGTCCGGCGGCGAGGGGAGCAGATTTCTAGGATTTGGAAGGAGGGGATCCGGGATTTGGAATGAGGGGTCTATATATAGGCGTAGAGGGAGCTAGGGAGCTCCAAATGAGGTGCGGTTTGCGGACACGCGATCGTGATCGAACGCTCTAGATGATGGGAGAGGTTTTGGTGGGTTTTGGTCCACTTTGGAGGGATGTTGAGCTGCAACACACACGAGGCCTTTTCGGTCCCTCGGTTAACCGTTGGAGTATCAAACGAAGTCCAAATGGCATGAAACTTGACAGGCGGTCTACCGGTAGTAAACCAAGGCCGCATGAAAAGTCTCGGTCCAATCCGAAAACGTTTAACACACACACGAAAAAGAGGTAGAAAGGACCACCGGAGGACATAGGAGCGCCGGAATGCAAAACGGACAACGGGGAAAATGCTCGGATGCATGAGACGAACACGTATGCAAATGCAATGCACATGATGTCATGATATGAGATGCATTACAAAGACAAAACACACGGAGACAAAAACCCGACAACGATGAAATAGAATAACTTAGTGCCAGAAATGGCAAGAGTTGGAGTACAAATAAGGTAAATTACATCCGGGGTGTTACAACACTCCACCACTACGAAAGGATCTCGTCCCGAGATCTAGGACTGGAAAAACTCCGGGTACTCAGAACGGAGGTGATCCTCGCGTTTCCAGGTGGCTTCATGGTTGGAATGATGTGACTACTTGACTTTGAGGAATTTGATTGACTTGTTGCGAGTCTTGCGCTCAGTTTCTTCAAGAATAGCAACTGGGTGCTCATGATAAGAAAGGTCTTCTTGGAGATCAATGTCTTCGAAGTTGACGGTGCGGTCAGGGGTCTTGAAGCACTTGTAGAGTTGAGAGACATGAAACACGTCGTGCACATTTTCAAAGTTGGAGGGAAGCTCAAGTTGATAGGCGAGATCGCCTCTCTTGCTGACAATCTTGAAAGGACCCACGTATCTAGGGGCAAGCTTCCCTTTGATACTGAAGCGACGAGTACCTTTCATTGGAGAGACACGGAGTTAAACATGGTCTCCGATCTCGAAAGCCAAATCACGATGCTTGCTATCATAGTAGCTCTTCTGGCACGATTGCGCGGCTTTGAGGTTATCACGAATGACTTTGCACATCTCTTCTGCCTCTGTGATCAAGTCATTACCAAGAAGTTGACGTTCACCAGTCTCTGACCAGTTAAGAGGAGTACGACACTTCCTGCCATAGAGAATTTCGAATGGGGCCTTGCCCGAACTTGCTTGGAAGCTGTTGTTGTAGGAAAACTCAGCATATGGAAGACAATCTTCCCACTTCATACCGAAAGAGATGACGCAAGCCCTGAGCATATCTTCAAGAATCTGATTGACATGCTCGACTTGGCCACTAGTTTGGGGATGAAAAGTTGTGCTGAAACGGATGTTGGTGCCCATGGCCTTCTGAAAAGAATCCCAAAACTTCAAGGTGAAGATGCTGCCATGATCTGAAGAAATCAACTGCGGAATGCCGTGTAGAGATACAATCCGAGAGGTATATAGCTCTGCCAATTGGGCTGCTGTGATGGATTCTTTGATAGGAAGGAAATGAGCCACTTTAGTGAGTTCGTCGATGACCACGAAGATAGCATCATTGCCACGCTTGGACTTTGGAAATCCAGTCACAAAGTCCATCTCAATGTGGTCAAACTTCCATTCTGGAATGGCAAGAGGTTGGTGGAGACCAGCTGGTCGTTGGTGTTCTGCCTTCACTCTTCTGCAGACATCACATTCATTCATGAACTGAGCAATCTCGCGCTTCATTCGAGTCCACCAATACGACTGCTTGAGGTCATGGTACATCTTTATACTTCCAGGGTGAATAGAGAGGAGTGAATTGTGAGCCTCGTTCATAATGACTTTACGAAGGTCACCTTTAGGCACAACAATGCGATCCTCGAAGAATAGAGTATCCTTGTCATCAAGGCGATAGCACTTGTACTTGGGTTGACTCTTGGCAATCCCAATCTTCACCTTCTTCACCATAGCATCAAGAAGTTGAGCCTCGCAAATCTGATCTTCCAAAGTAGGAGATACTTGAAGGTTGGCGAGGAAACCTTGAGGAACAACTTGCAGATTGAGTTTGCGGAAAGCTTCAAAAAGCTCGGGTTGGTAAGGCTTGAGAATCAGACTGTTGCAGTAAGCCTTCCTGCTCAATGCGTCAGCAATTACATTGGCCTTGCCTGGAGTATATTCGATACTCGGATTATACTCTTGAATCATTTCGACCCAACGAGTCTGCCTGAGGTTGAGATTAGGCTGGGTGAGGATGTATTTGAGACTCTTGTGGTCAGTGAAGATGTCCACTTTTCTTCCCAATAAGAGATGTCTCCAAGTCAAAAGAGCATGCACAACTGCCGCCAACTCGAGGTCATGAGTGGGGTAGTTCTTTTCATTGGGCTTCAACTAGCGAGAGGTATAAGTCACAACTTTCTTCTCTTGCATCAACACTGCACCAAGACCTTGAAGAGAAGCATCACAGAAGACCTCGAACTGTTTGGATTCATCAGGAGGAGTCAGAACTGGAGCAGTGACTAACTTCTCTTTCAGGGTGTTGAAAGCGATGTCACATTTAGGAGACCAAACATACTTGACGTGCTTCTGGAGAAGGTTGGAAAGAGGCTTCACGATCTTTGAGAAGTTCTCAACGAACCTTCGACAATAGCTTGCAAGCCCAAGGAAGCTGCGGAGTTGCTTCATGTTCTGAGGTGGTTCCCAATTCACAATTGCAGACACCTTCTCAGGATTCACCGCTATGCCCTTGGCAGAAATGATATGCCCAAGGTAGAGAACCTCAGCGAGCCAAAACTCGCACTTAGAAAACTTGGCATAGAATTGATGTTCTCTGAGCTTATCGAGCACCAAATGCAAGTGTTTGGCATGATCTTCCTTATTCTTGGAAAAGACCAAAATGTCATCGAGGTAGACCAAGACGAAGTCATTTGTGTAGGGGTTGAAGATGAAGTTCATCATGTGAGAGAATGTCAGAGGAGCGTTGACGAGGACAAAAGACATGACAGTGTATTCATATGAACCATAGCTTGTTCTGAATGCTGCCTTAGGGATATCTTGTTCACGAATGCGAATCTGATGATAGCCCATAGGGAGATCAAGCTTGGAGAATACTTGAGCACCTTTGAGTTGTTCAAACAGCTCATTAATGTTGGGAAGTGGGTACTTGTTCTTTATAGTCTTCTTGTTCAATGGACGGTAGTCGACACAGAGTCGGTCCGTTCCATCCTTCTTCTTCACAAAAAGAACTCCACAACCCCACGGAGAAGAACTAGGTCGGATGAGACCCATACGCTCTTGAATATCGAGTTGTTTCTTCAGCTCCTTCAACTCTTCAGGTCCAAGCTTGTAAGGACGTTTGCAAACAGGTTCCGTGCTAGGCTCAAGATCGATGACGAATTCAACTGGCCGGTGCGGAGGCATTCCTAGAAGCTCTTCTGGAAAGACGTCTCGATATTCACAAATGACCGGAATTTGAGAGATGGCATCCAGCTCGCCCTTCTCATTGAGAGAAAACAGACGGATGGTATTATCCCTTGCGGCAAAGATAATTACATCCTCAGACGAATGAGTCAATTGAATCTGCCTGGCGGCACAATCAAGTTGAGCCTTGTGCTTAGAAAGCCAATCCATTCCAAGAATAAGATCAATATCTGAGTTACCAAGGACCATTGGAGAAGCCAGAAACTTGAAATCGCCCATCATGATAGAAATATCCGGAACCTCGTAGTTTGCGAGCAAGCATTTACCCGGTGATACAACTGCTAGCGGTTTATGCAAAACTTGAGAAGACAACTCATGCTTAGATGCAAAAGGTCTCGAGATGAAACAATGCGGTGCACCAGTGTCAAAGAGAACTTTTGCAGGAACATCGTTAACAGGAAGGTTACCCATGATGACATCTGACGAGTCCTCTGCCTGAGCTGCATTCATCAAGTTGACCTTGGCGTGCTTGGGGTTATGCTTGACCACAGCTGTACTTGCAGATCTCACAGGAGGAGGAGGAGGAAGACGCCTCTGATTGAAGCATTGGCATAGTGACCCTTCTGTTGGCACTTGTTGCACGTGACCTCCGAGAGCGGACGGTGATACGGAGCACTTGATCTTGGAGCTTGAGACGAAGTCTTGTTCTAAAAGCCAGGGTTGGGTGGGTGGGAAGATCCACTACCACCTTTGCTCTTCTGCTGATAAGGCTGACGGAACGGAGGAGGAGGCAGCCAATACTTTTGCTGCTTAGCCACTTGAGTTGAGGAAGAAGGAGTCACATCTCTGACTTGCTTCTTGAAAGCATCGCACTTGAGTTGAGCAGCCTCTTGTTTCAGTGCCATGTTGTAAAACTCATCGTACTTCTGAGGCTCGAAAAGCACGAGAGCAAGTTGAAGATCTTCTTTGAGGCCACCCCTGAACTGATAAATCATGCTCTTCTCGTTAGGAACGTTGAGGGAGTCCTGGATTAGGGGGTGTCCGGATGGCCGGACTATACCTTCAGCCGGACTCCTGGACTATGAAGATACAAGATTGAAGACTTCGTCCCGTGTCCGGAAGGGACTTTCCTTAGCGTGGAAGGCAAGCTTGGCGATACGGATATATAGATCTCCTACCATTGTAACCGACTTTGTGTAACCCTAACCCTCTCTGGTGTCTATATAAACCGGAGGGTTTTAGTCCGTAGGACAACATACAGAACAACAATCATACCATAGGCTAGCCTCTAGGGTTTAGCCTCTCCGATCTCGTGGTAAATCTACTCTTGTACTACCCATATCATCAATATTAATCAAGCAGGACGTAGGGTTTTACCTCCATCAAGAGGGCCCGAACCTGGGTAAAACTTCCTGTCCCTTGCCTCCTGTTACCATCCGGCCTAGACGCACAGTTCGGGACCCCCTACCCGAGATCCGCTGGTTTTGACACCGACATTGGTGCTTTCATTGAGAGTTCCTCTGTGTTGTCGCTGTTAGGCTTGATGTCTCTTACGATCATCGAGACGATGAAGAACCAGTGCCTATTGGGCCCTGGAAATCCACCTCATCATATGACATATACATGGTGGACACCCCAAAAGAAGGAGATGGCGATGGAACAGCGGAGGATGACCCCTCCAAGAAACAGCCTAAGCGTTGGCGTCAGCGGCGCCGCTCAAAATCCCGCCAAAGCAAATACGGTGATTCCAGCACGGGAGATAATAATACTCCGCAAAGTGCCGAAGAAAACCCCTCATGAGAGATGTCCGCGGACGATAATTATATGCCTCCCTCATGAGAGAAGCCAGCTCTCATGAGAGAGCGGCAGATAGAGAGGTCGAGGACGATAATTATATGCCTCCCTCCGAAGACGAGGCAAGCCTCGACGACGACGAATTTGTCATGCCAGAGGATCCCGTCGAGCAAGAGCGTTTTCAACGCAGGCTTATGGCCACGGCAAGAAGCCTCAAGAAAAAACAGCAACAGCTTAGAGCTGATCAAGATTCGCTAGTCGACAGATGGACTGAAGTCCTTGCGGCCGAAGAGCATAAACTCGAACGCCCCTCCAAGAGCTACCCAAAGCGCAGGTTGCTACCCCGATTAGAGGAGGAAGGACTTAAACCTACATCACCAGCACTTGATACGGCCGACCGGCCACCTCGTCGCCGCGATAGAGAGGCCTCTCGGCCCTCCACTCAAGCCGCACCCCGTACCAAGGCACGGGAAAATGCGCCTGACCTGTGAGATATGTTGGAGGACAAGGCAAGACAAACAAGATCGATCTACAGATCGCGTGGGCGCCCCACGACTCGAGACGGTAACCGTCATGCCGGACACAAATCCGGTAGGGCCGAACACAGTAGACAAAGCTCATTGGAGCTACATCGTGATATAGCCCAGTACAGAGGCGCCGCACACCCACTATGCTTCACAGACGAAGTAATGGATCATCAAATCCTCGAGGGTTTCAAACCCGTAAACATCGAATCATATGATGGCACAACAGATCCTGCGGTATGGATCGAGGATTATCTCCTTCATATCCACATGGCCCGTGGCGATGATCTCCACGCCATCAAATACCTCCCACTCAAGCTTAAAGGACCAGCTCGGCATTGGCTTAACAGCTTGCCAGCGGGATCAATCAGTTGTTGGGAGGACCTGGAAGTCGCATTCCTTGACAATTTCCAGGGCACTTATGTGCGACCACCAGACGCCGATGACCTAAGCCACGTAATTCAGCAGCCAGAGGAATCGGCCAGGCAATTCTGGACATGGTTCCTAACAAAGAAAAAACAAATAGTCGACTGTCCGGACGCAGAGGACCTAGCAGCCTTCAAGCAGAATATCCGTGACGAGTGGCTTGCCCGGCACCTTGGACAGGAAAAGCCGAAATCTATGGCAGCACTCACGACACTCATGACCCGCTTTTGCGCGGGAGAAGACAGCTGGCTTGCTCGTAGCAACAATATGACCAAGAACCCTGGTAATTCAGATACCAGGGACAGTAGTGGCAGGTTGCGTCGCAACAAGCAAAAGCGCTGCACTAACGGTGACAATGCTGAGGATATGGCAGTTAATGCCGGATTCAGAGGCTATAAATCCGGTCAGCGAAAAAAGCCATTCAAAAGAAATCCTAGGGGCCCGTCCAGTTTGGACCGAATACTCGACCGCTTGTGCCAGATACATGGCACCCTCGAAAAGCCGGCCAATCACACCAACAGGGATTGTTGGGTGTTCAAGCAGGCAGGCAAGTTAAATGCCGAAAATACCGACAAGGGGCTGCATAGCGATGACGACGAAGAGCCCCGGCCGCCGAACAACAGTGGACAGAAGGGTTTTCCCCCACAAGTGCGAACGGTGAACATGATATACGCAACCCACATCCCCAAGAGGGAGCGGAAGCACGCGTTAAGGGACGTATACGCGGTAGAGCCAGTCGCCCCAAAGTTCAACCCATGGTCCTCCTGCCCGATCACCTTTGATCGAAGGGACCATCCCACTAGCACCCGTCATGGCGGATTTGCCGCATTGGTTCTAGACCCAATTATTGACGGATTTCATCTCACTAGAGTCCTTATGGACGGCGTCGGCAGCCTAAACCTGCTTTACCAGGATACAGTGCGGAAAATGGGCATAGATCCCTCAAGGATTAAGCCCACCAAAACGACTTTTAAAGGCGTAATACCAGGTGTAGAGGCCAACTGTACAGGCTCAGTCACACTTGAAGTGGTCTTCGGATCTCCGGATAATTTCCAAAGCGAGGAGTTAATCTTCGACATAGTCCCATTCCGCAGTGGCTATCACACACTGCTCGGGCGAACCGCATTCGCCAAGTTCAACGCGGTACCTCACTACGCATACCTTAAGCTCAAGATGCCAGGACCTCGAGGAGTAATTACGGTCAATGGAAACACCAAACGCTCCCTCCGAACGGAGGAGCACACGGCGGCCCTTGCAGCGGAAGTACAAAGCAGCCTCTCCAGGCAGTTCTCCAGTCCGGCCATTAAACGTCCAGACACCGTCAAGCGCGCCCGGAGTAACCTACAACAAGACCGCCTGGCACGTTCCGAGCAGGCGTAGCAATGCGGCCCCAACCCCAGCCCTCGGCAAAATGCGACGCCAGTGCTTCGCGTACATAACTACGCTCTAGAAATACCATGGGTACAGGGGGAGGGGCACCATCACGGCATGCCCGAAACACGGCTTAAACCGCACCAGGGGCTGCCGATTTTTTAATTTTCTCTTACTTTCAGGACTCCATTCTTCGGAAGGCTTGTTCGGCAGTTCAATTGCCGCACAAACGATGCAAGAACCAGGGAAGCAGACAAGCCATGCCACATTATGGAACTCCCAGGTGGTCTCTATCACGAGCAGTATACCTGTTTCGCATATCATTCCGCAGCCTGCCCCTAGAACGGACATGTTAAATAGTCCAACCTTTTGCTTATCGCATTATTTGTATCGTTCTACTTTGATCGCAGCCCTTTTTAATAAACAATGCATAGCTTTTGTCTATTTTTGCATTACTCTTTTTTTTTACAAATATATGTTCCTTAACGACATGTTGCACCCGTACACTTTGGTACGGCCAAAATACGCCAGGGGCTTTAGTACCCCTCAATATGGTGTGAGAAGTCCGAACACTTTAACAAGTGCGGCACCCCGAACTTATAGCATTATATGCATCGGCTCTGAATCATGTCTTGGGTCAATAGTTGGGTTTGCCCGGCTCCTATGTTTTGGTGCCTTACGTTCCGCTATGTCGGCTAAGGTAGCACTAGGAGAACTACTGCGATTGTGCCCCAGTTGAGCTGGGTCGAGCACCTCAGTAGAGAAAGCTAAAACTAACTGTCATGATGAAGCAAGAGCTGGTCGCTGCTCGAGAGGTTTTTCGAGTCCCTAAAGACTTATGCCACTTAGAGCGAGGAGTCGGCTCTGTCCGGCCAAGGCGTGGATACCGCCCCGAACTCGGTCTTCCGAATACCAGGGGCTTCGCCGAAATTTAAAATTATAGAATTCTATGGCTAAGTGAGAGTGTTCACGCATTATAGTCCGATTGCCTTGTTCGTTGTGCTGAGCGCCTCCCTCGAAGGACCCAAACATGGGAAAAAGAGCGCTCAGGTTTATCCCCGAACACCCCAGCACTAGCGGCACGGGGGCAGAAGCCGACGACTCGCCATCTCTCAGAATTGATAAACAGCCGCACAGAAGGTAATATTTTAAATTACAACAGCATTGCTTAGCGCATATGAACAAGTTTTCAGTGCACAGGACAAAACAAGCGAGTTTTACTCAAAAATTACATCCCTGGAACATTCATCCGCCATAAGGCTGGCACCCTTCAGAACATCCTTATAATAATTCTCGGGCTTGCGATGCTCTTTCCCCAGCGGTGGCCTGTCCTTCACAAGCTTCTCAGCATCCAGCTTGCCCCAGTGCACCTTAGCACGGGCAAGGGCCCTACGGGCACCTTCAATGCAGACGGAGCGCTTGGTGACTTTGAGCCTTGGACAGGCCCCCACCAGCCGCCTCACCAGCCCAAAATAGCTCCCAGGCAGAGCCTCTCCAGGCCACAGCCGAATTATGAGGCCCTTCATGGCCTGTTCGGCCGTCTTGTGGAGCTCGACCAGTTGCTTCAGCTGGTCGCTCAGGGGCACGGGGTGTCCGGCCTCAGCATACTGAGACCAGAACACCTTCTCTGTCGAGCTGCCCTCCTCGGCTCGATAGAATGCAGCGGCATCGGACGCGCTACGGGGAAGATCTGCGAATGCTCCTGGAGAGCTCCGGATTCGGGTAAGTAACAAGTAACTCACGTTTATGTGTTTGCTTTGCATAAAGAATGCCTTACCCGCCGCTATCTTTTTCACCGCATCCAACTCCTGGAGGGTCTTCTGGGATTCGGCCTTCGCAGACTTGGCATTTTTAATAGCCACCGTGAGCTCGGACGCTCGCGTCTTTGAGTCAAGCTCCAAACTCTCATGTTTTTTCAAGAGAGCCTAGAGCTCTTGCCGCACCTTGCCAACCTGGGACTCATACTTCTCCCGCTCGGTGCGCTCCGTGGCCCCCCTCTTCTCGGCCTCGAGCAGCGCTTGCTTAAGGGTCGCCACCTCAGACGTGGCCCCTACAGTAGCCACGATAATCCTGTCATTTTTTGCAATTGCACCTTTTTTATATATATTTAAACAAGGTATTTCTTAACTTCCTTGTCCTCGAGCTGCTTCTTGGCACGCCCGAGCTCTTGCTCGGACTGCTCGAGGTTCTGCTTTAGCGTGTCCACTTCCGCAGTCAGTGCGGCGAACGCCAGCAGAGAAGCCTGCATACGCATATTGACTCCTTTTTGTTAGACTCCTGCGAATTTTATTTGATCCTCTATTCGGCTTTTCTTCCAGGACGCCAAACAGAGCATCAGGGGCTACTGTCTATGCGGTAACATTATTTACACATTCTTTACTTACCTCAAAGCCTGTTAAAAGGCTAGCACAAGCTTCAGTCAGTCCACTCTTGGCGGACTGAACCTTCTGGACCACCGCACTCATAATGGTGCGGTGCTCCTCGTCGATGGAGGCGCCTTTGAGCACCTCCAACAGATTGTCCGGCGCCTCCGGTTGGACGGGGGTCACCGGCACGGTGGGCTTGCTCCTCTTGGAAGGAGGTCGCCCGCCGGACTCTGGAACCTTTGAAGGTTTCGGAGCGGTGTCCGGCCTAGAGCCGGACTTGGAGCCCTGGGGGGTTTTATCCCCTTTACTCCTGGAGTCCGGGAGGTTGCCTTGCGGCGCCTCCAGGACCACCTCCTCCTGGCTTGGAACCTGTTGGGACAACACTTCGGCATCGTCCATAGGGCGGGGGGAGGTAGCCGTCGGAAGCGAATTCACATCCGACGAGTCCAGTGAACCGCTCGACGACGCGTCGAGCCGGTCTTTGGGTGGGCTGCATAATCATATTCGACATAAGGGAAAGCTGTGCAGTAAAGGAATACTATGAATTACTCTGGTATCCGGATACTTACGATTTCGCCAGGGGCTTGGCCTTGAGCGGCCACTCCTCTCCGCCGTCGTCGGCGTCGGTGGAGTAGTCCGGAGGAAGGGTTTTCCCCTTCTTGGACACTTCGGCCTCCCCAGTGAGGGCGACCTTCCTTTTCTTCTCTCCACCCGCTGGAGGGGGAGAGGTCTCTTCTTCCTCCTCCTCGTCTTCACGGGAGGAATGCGCCTTGGAGCCGTCGGATGATGAACCCGACACCTCCTGGCGCCGGGCACTTTTTTGAGTCCCCGTGGCCTTCTTCGTGGCCTTCTTCTCTGGCACCACATAGGGTGCCGGAACTAGCAGCTTCGCCAAGCGGGCATCGGCTGGGTCTTCGGGCAAAGGAGCCGGATAGTTGATCTGTCTGGACTTCGCCTGCCAATCCTGTCAAAGGTAAGGGAGCTTAGATCCCGCATAGAGTTAAACTATGAAAAACTAATACCCTGTAAAAGGTACAAACAACTTACCGCGCTAGCGTGACGCTGCGTGCTGAATCCGCGATCCTCGGTAGCGGATGCGGGAGCCTCGGCGCCCTTGAAAAGCACCTTCCAGTCATCTTCGTACAGCATGTCGAAGAGCCTGCTCAGAGTTCGGTGTTGCGCCAGGTTGAACTCCCACAGATTGAAGGCCCGTTGTTGACACGGGAGGATCCGGCGGATGAGCATAACCTGGACTATGTTGACAAGCTTGAGCTGCTTATTCACCAGGGTTTGGATGCATGTTTGCAGTCCAGTCACCTCTTCTTTGCTTCCCCACGACAGGCCCGTCTCTTTCCAGGACGTGAGCCGCGTTGGGGGTCCGGACCGGAACTCGGGGGTTGCGACCCACTCAGGGTCGCGCGGCTCGGTGATGTAAAACCACCCCGATTGCCACCCCTTCAGGGTCTCCACAATGGAGCCCTCGAGCCATAGGATGTTGGGAATCTTGCCCACCATGGCGCCTCCGCACTCCGCCTGGTTGCCGCGCACCACCTTCGGCTTGACATTGAAAGTCTTGAGCCATAGGCCGAAATGGGGGTGGATGCGGAGGAAAGCCTCGCACACGACGATAAACGCCGAGATGTTGAGGATGAAGTTCGGGGCCAGATCATGGAAATCCAGACCGTAGTAGAACATGAGTCCCCGGACGAATGGGTGGATAGGAAAGCCCAGTCCGCGGAGGAAGTGGGGAAGGAACACTACCCTCTCATGGGGCCTTGGGGTGGGGAGGAGCTGCCCCTCTTCAGGAAGCCGGTACGCGATGTCATTAGACAAGTATCCAGCCTTCCTCAGTTTTTTGATGTGTCCCTCCGTGACGGAGGAGACCATCCACTTGCCTCCCGCTCCGGACATGGCTGGAAAAGGTTGAGGTGGGGAGTGCGGACTTGGGCGCTGGAGCACGAGTGCGCGAAAATGGATAGGCAAAGGAGGAAGAAGGCGTAGGTGAAAAGGTGGATCCTTATCCCCTTATATTGGTGGACGCAACTGCGTGTCCCCACCAGCCTGGTAAAACTCGCTTATCTCCAAGCGCCGTAATCAATGGCACGGTTGGGTTACCCACGCCCGTATTGATGAGAATCTCGGAATAAGGGGACACGGTCTCTGCTTCGACGAGACGTGCCGAGGAAACCGCCTCGCATGACACGCTGAGGTGGGACAATAAAACAATTCGAATAAAGGCTTGGCCGTGGAGCGATGTCACACTACGGAATACGTCAGCAGATTAGATTTGTGTAAATATTATTCTCTCTATGGCAATATGTGGAAACTTATTTTGCAGAGCCGGACACTATCTTTGTGTTCAAAATCTTCTATGAAGTACTTGGAGGAGGAACCCGCCTTGCAATGCCGAAGACAATCTGCGCGCCGGACTCGTCGTCATTGAAGCCTGGTTCAGGGGCTACTGAGGGAGTCCTGGATTAGGGGGTGTCTGGATGGCCGGACTATACCTTCAGCCGAACACCTTGTAACATCCCAAATTTTCAATTTGGAATGTTTTACAATTATTAGTTAAGCATCTATGCATTTTGTTTGAATTGAGTGGCATTTGGAAATTTTCAGAGGCTTTTGAATTTTTGTTGAATTTGGATTCAACTTGGCATTTTAAAAAATCTACCTCAATATCCCTAACAAATACTTGAGAAAAAGTATGAGAGGGGCTAACATGACACTCCAAAAATGTCAGAAGAGAATATTGCCAAAAGGTTTGAATTAAAATTTGAATTTTATTTGGAGTTTGCAGAAAATGTTTTTTTTAGTTTCTGTTTTGCCTCTATAAAAATGTCCACGCTATAGGATTAATTCCCCTGAGAATTTTGATATATATATATGTCCTATATAAAAATATTATAGGTTTACCTATAATTAGTTTTCTCTCTCTTTGGTATTTCAAAACAAAAAAAGGGTCCAAGGCGCCAGCCAGGCCAACCGGCCCAACAGCGCTGAGCCGCGGCCCACCAGCAACCGAGCCGGCCTGCCCCAGCGCGGCGCACGCCCGAACCCCACTCCCCTCGGTCACCCGCTCGCTCTCCTCTCTCCCTCTCATACTGACCCGCGGGGCCTGCCCTCATCCCCACCCCTTCTCTTTCCCCTCGCCCACGCTATGCCGCGCCAGAGCGCGTTCGACGTCGCCGCCGCGTCCGAATTCAACGGGATCACGATCCCGAGTCGCCCCTGCCCTAAGAAAGGTGTCCAATAAATACCTAGGCCCCTCCTCTCTCGATCCCCCAAAAACCCTAGCCCAAAACACCCCGCAGCTCACGCCCTCCTCCTTTGGATCTCGCCGTCGACCGCCACAGTCCGCCGTCGATTCTGACCCCGGTGAGGATCCCCCTGCCCTCAAATCTTGCCAGCCGAAACCTATCAACCGCGCGCACCTCCCTGACATCCTCTCTCCTTCCAGGGATCGTCAGAGCCGCCGCCTTGAGCATCACCGCCCGTCGCCGGAGCTGCAGAGCGCCGGGCCCTGTTTTCGCCACGTCTCGACGTCCGCGCCGTCCCCGAGCTCCAACAACTCCGCCCCCGACTTCCCCAAGCTCTGCCGCATCCGCCCGACGTCTTCGCCACCCTCGCCGACCGCCGGAGACCCCGCCCCGCTCGACGCCGACCTCCGCCACCCTCTGTCGCCATCGACCGCCGCCGCAGTAAGCCGCCACCTCCCCTCGCCGTTTGATCTGAAACCTAGGGCCTAGATTAGATTCCGAAGGGGTATGGTTTTATTTCATATAGATCGGTTTTAGTTACGGGTTAGATCGGTTTAGGTGGTTTTATTTTGGTTTAGTTACCTGGTTTAGTTAGATTGAACCGGTCGGTTTTCTGTTATTAAGCGCGTGCACGGTTACAATGCCCGAGCGTTGTTTAGTTTCCGGATCGCTCACTGTTCCGGCCCGTTAGCGCCTAGGTGTTTTATTTTAATTTTTCGTTTCTGTTTTTAACAAAATAGTTCCAGTCTTGAAAAATCTATATCTTTTAAGTTATTTAATATTTTTTGTTGATTCTTTTTGCTCTAGTTTGCAAATTTCCTATAGTTGCTGTAGAAATTAGATTCGGCCATGTTTAGGTTTTCAAAAATTGTTTTATATTAGTTTTAGTCAGATTAGTTTTTCTGTTATAAATTGAGTTAGGATTATTTTTTAGTGATTCTTTTTATCACTGCTTTGTTTTGACTTTGTCTAGCAGTAGGAATTTATTTGGGCATTTTTAGTCTTTATTAAAAATAGTTTTTATGCGAAAACAAGCTTTTCTAGTTTATTTAGCTTGCTGTTATTTCCTGTTGTTCTAGTTATTTTTTAAATTTTATTTTCCTATGTTATAATTTATTTTAGATTAGTTTCTGTAGTTACAGAGAGTGAACATTTATTTACAGCAAAATAAAAAGTTTTATTTTATTTTCTTAATAGTTTTGTTTTAGGTATAACAGGAGTTCTATAATAGATATTGGTTTGAATCTTTTTGCACCTAGTTTGTATGCTGTTTTCCTCTATGTTAGTAAGTAAAACCATTGTTTTGGATCTGTAAAGAAAAGTGTTCGTAGGTTAAAACTATTTCCTTGTTGTTGCTTGATGTGATGGAAACCTTGATTTTGTTTTCCTCGAGTTTTCTTTGATTTTGGTTTGAGTGCTTGTGTGTTTTCCTTTAGTTTGCTGATATGTCATTAGTGAAATACTTATTTGTGCTATTGGTTGACTCGATAGAATTTCCGAGTGCGAAGCTTGCTATCTCGAGTCACTAGCGTTTGAAGACCGTCAGCCAGGCAAGTTATTTGATCATGTTTTACAATACCTATGATTTTGTTGCATTAGAATTATTCCTCCCCACCATGCATGCAGTAGGAGAATTTTAAGTTATGTTCTTGAGTAGTATCATGAGGTAGGATGAACCCACTTCCCCTTGTTACCATTGCCCGGGACGATGTAGTTTATTTTGCTATGCTCGTAGACGGGGTTGGTTGAGTGTTTCATAAGGGAGATGTGAGAGTCAAGATGATGACAACCCCATGACTTCAAGCTCAAGATGGACTTCAAATTCACTACTGGGTGGAGGATGGTTGACAGGCACCCTGGAGGAACCAGCGGATGGCTGGGATGCATGGAGGAGCGCCATGACATCTTGCGGAAAGCTTCACCCAGCCACAAAGAGACGGATGGATACCCTTTGACCGGAAGCTTACCTGTGCAGCTCGCAAGCCATTATGGGCTCTGGCTGGGTTGACCCTAGGCGTGACTCTGGACGGACGGTGCCAGCAGATGTAGAAGAACGGTAGGACATGGATGGGTACCGGCAGTGCTCAGAGAAACTCTACGGAAGACCCTGTTTCATTCATCCCATCTTCAAACACCAGGCAGTGCGAGGACATAAAGGAGGGAACGATTCTTGCGGGTAAAGTGCACAAGACTCTGCAGAGTAACAACCTAATCGATTAGCCATGTCCCCGGTTACGGACCAATGAGCCTCTGGAAATTGGAGTATTTCAGAAATCTCAACACCGAACTAAATTAATTGAGGGGTTATTTAATAATTGGGAATGAGACATTGGTTGGCGGAACCATCTCAATAACAACCAACATTTTGTAGTAATTGCAAGCAAGTCCTTTGTTATAGGGAAAAATTGGCTTTTTCACAAAAACAAATTTAGAGCCCCACAGCCAAATTGCATATAGTGTTAGAAATTTTATTGTCGTTCTCTCTATGACTTGCCAGCATATTCAAAATGCTGACCTACACGGCTGCAACGTCTTATGTTGCAGAGGAGTTTTCCGACCAGGAGTGAGGCTACGATCTACGCTTGGCGATTGCCCTATGGAGTCGGATGGACTCGTTGTTCGTCTACGCTTCCGTAGCTTTATTTAGTTTATTTCTCATGAGTTGTCCTTCGGCCGAATTTATTCTATTGTAATAAAGACTCGATATGAGAATCGTGTAATAAATTCAGGTGTGATTGAACTTTGAATCTTTTCATCAATGTACTGTGTGTGCCAGCATGATCTTGGGATGGTACAGCTACATAGAGACTTGAACGATTTTGGGTCGGGTCGCTACAGAGATGGTATTTAGAGCACACGCTGACCGTAGGACGTAACCCCTAGGATCGGAAAGCCATAGGAAGAGACTATTTTATTTTATGTCCTTATCATTCTGTAATTCTCCCCTGTTCATTTCTGACTTCTCTCCGATTTCAACATTCTAGATGGTCGTCAAGTTCATCCCAGTTCTGCTCCCGGAGTTTTGCCAGCCAGATGAGACAATGCTTTTCGGCAGGAGGTTGGTCCAGATCACCAAGGAATTGAAGATTGCTCTGTCGTCTATCACCGGGACCCCTATCATGGCATTTCCAGAAGACCGTCATTATAGGATTAAGGTGCACATACCAGGGAGAACTTTTGGAAGCCTCTCAACGCCCGTTGACTTCAAGTTCACTGCTCCCACTTGGATACTCGGGAGAGACATAGCAGTTCATAGTGCACTTGGACGCATCCAGGAGGAATACAGGACCGAGCTTGTTGGATCATACCACACCATGATTTCTCGCAGGACTGCAGATGGAGAGATCATCCACACCATAGATGACGACTCCGTCCGCTCATATGTCCAAGACTTGGAGGCTCACATCAGGGCTCTAGAGATTCAGATGCGCAGGAGCTTGAAGGCGGTCCAAAAGTTGCATCTTCGTGAAATTGATCTAGAGGATGCAGCACGTGAAGCCCACTATGAGCATGAGGATGAAGTCAAGGATCTTATGGAAAGACTCGAGGACCGGAAGAAATATATTGCCACACTGGAGGAGAAGATAGATCTGGGAGAAGACCTTTTCCCGAGTGGAGATGATGGACCTCTCGTGAGCAATGACCAGGATTATGAAGAGAGCTCCACCGAAGGAAGCCGCAAGAGGAGACGCCGCACGAGAGGACGCAGGGATAATTGATGAAGACATTTAGTCGACCGCCATGTTAATTTTATTTTTATTTTTCGTCGATCAGTTAGGCCGTTATTTTCGATTAGTCGTGAGATCTTGTAATCCGAGTTTGAACCTTGCTTGAGTTGAATGAATAAATGATTGGTGTGATTGTGTTTGTGCATTCATTTGGGTAGTGCTATTTTCTCATTAGACCCTTGTTCTATTCTAATTTCTCATCCACTCCATAACACCAGATGCCTCCGAGACGTGACCCCGGTTTCACTTTCCCGTCGGAGCTCACCCAGCTGATTCAACAGCAGAATGCCTTAATGCAAATGCTCATCCAAAACCAAGGCAATAACAACAACAATCCACCGCCACCACCCCCTATCGATAACCTGACCCGGTTCCTAAGGCTGAATCCACCGGTGTTCTCTAGTAGCACCGAGCCGATTGTAGCTGATGATTGGCTCCGCAAGATCGGAAGGGATCTAACAACTGCTGGATGCATAGATGCTGAGAAGGTGCATTTTTCCGCACATCAACTGAATGGACCTGCAGCCTCTTGGTGGGAAAACTACACCGCCACTTATCCGGTCACCACCATGACATGGGATCAGTTCCAGCGGGCTTTCCGCACCGCGCATGTCTCAGCTGGAGCCATGAGTTTGAAGAAGCGTGAGTTCCGCAACTTACACCAGGGGAACCATACTATGGGGCAGTATGTGGATGAGTTCAACAAGTTATCTCGATACGCCCCAGATGACGTGGCCACAGATGCCGCAAAACAGGAGAAGTTTCTTGAGGGACTCAATGATGAGCTGGGAATGCAGCTAATGGTGGCTACCTTCAACAACTACCAAGAGCTGGTAGACAAGGCCACTATACTTGAAGGCAAGCAGCAACAGATTGAAAGCCGCAAGCAGAAATACAGCCAGGGAAAGTACAACTCCGAAGCTCAGCAGAAGCCCCGCTATGCCCCATACTCAGGAGGACATAACCATCACTCCCATGGAGGACACAATCATGGAGGACACAATCATGGAGGACATAACCATGGAGGGAATGGGAACAATCGCAACCACGACAACAATCCCAAGTCAGGCAATGGAGGCAACGGCAACCAGCACCGTCCTGCTTCGACTCAGAAGGATCTGAGTCATATCACCTGTTTCAAGTGCCAGAAGACAGGGCACTACGCCACCGATTGTCCAGAGGACAAGCAGAGGAATGGGAACGGCAACGGCAACGGAAGCTCAGCAAAGAAGCCCAACCCTTTTCCTCGTGCTCAGGTGAATCACATTGACGTGGAGGACGTCTATGATCAGCCAGAAACTGTGGTTGGTAAGTTTTTATTAAATTCACGTCCAGTATTGGTACTCTTTGATTCTGGTGCAACGCATTCATTCATATCAAGGGTAGTTGTGGAAAAATACGGGTTGCCCACTAGGACCCTTAGAACCCCGATCCAAGTCACTTCTCTAGGAGGAGAGATGATGGCAGGCTTAGGCTGTCATTCAACCCTTAGCATCAGAAATCATGATTTTCCCGTAGACCTCATAGTCTTAGAATCCCAGGTATTGGACGTGATCCTAGGCATGGACTGGTTGACGAAGTTTGAAGGGAACATCGACTGTGCCCGCAAGACGATTTTGCTCACCACCCCGGAGTAGAAGAGGATCAAGTATGTATCCAGGCGCACACCGATAAAGAAGCGGGTGAATTCCCTCACGGGAGTGGTTCAGGAGGAAGTGCCTGTAGTACAAGATTTTCCGGATGTATTTCCGGAAGAATTACCAGGAATGCCACCGGATAGAGAAATAGAATTTATGATCGAATTATTACCTGGCACAGCCCCAATATCCAAGAGACCTTATCGGATGCCCCCGAATGATTTGGAAGAGATCAAGCAGCAGATCAAGGAATTATTGGAGAAAGGATATATTCGCCCAAGTTCGTCACCTTGGGGAGCCCCAGTTCTTTTGGTAGAGAAGAAGGATGGAACCCTGAGAATGGTTGTAGATTATCGTTTATTGAACGACGTGACCATCAAGAATAAGTACCCTCTACCGATGATTAATGATTTATTTGATCAGCTAGTCAGAGCCAAAGTATTTTCCAAGATCGATCTTCGATCAGGGTATCATCAGCTGAAGATTCATGAACAGGATATACCCAAAACAGCCTTCACCACCAGGTATGGTTTATATGAGTATACCGTCATGTCGTTCGGATTGACTAATGCCCCTGCATATTTCATGAGCATGATGAACAAGGTATTTATGGAATATCTGGACAAGTTTGTCATGGTGTTCATCGATGACATCTTGGTTTTCTCCAAGAGCGAGGAAGAGCACAAGGAACATCTGCGTCTAGTCCTAGAGAAACTCCGAGAACATCAGTTATATGCCAAGTTCAGCAAATGTGAATTTTGGTTGAAGGAAGTTGGATTCCTCGGATGTTATTTCAGGAGAAGGAATAGCAGTCGACCCCACCAAGGTTGAATCAGTCACCAACTGGCAATCCCCCACCTCAGTCAAGGAGATCCGCAGTTTTCTCGGACTCGCAGGATACTATCGGAGATTTATTATGAATTCTCCAAGATTGCTAAACCCATGACCGAGTTGTTGAAGAAGGAAACAAAGTACATTTGGACCGAGGATTGTGAAGCCAGTTTTCAGGAGTTGAAGAAATGTCTGGTTACAGCCCCAGTACTCATTTTGCCGGACATACACAAGGACTGCCAGGTGTATTGTGACGCTTCTCGTCAAGGGCTCGGAGGAGTGCTCATGCAGGAAGGAAAAGTTGTAGCTTATACCTCCAGACAGCTATGACCTCATGAGATGAATTATGCCACGCACGATTTGGAGTTAGCAGCCGTAGTGCATGCACTCAAGACGTGGAGACATTTCCTTGTCGGAAATAGTTGTGATGTTTACACGGATCATAAGAGCTTGAAGTACATCTTCACGCAGAAGGAGTTGAACCTCAGACAAAGGAGACGACTTGAATTGATCAAGGACTATGATATGAGATTGCATTACCACCCAGGGAAAGCAAATGTTGTAACAGATGCCTTGAGCTATAAAAGCCATGTGAACACCCTCATAGCTGGAGGATTACCTCAAAATTTAGCCGACAGTCTCAGAGATATCCGATTGGAAATAGTACCAAGAGGATTTGTCGCCACCTTGGATATTCAATCCACTCTGACCGAAAGGATCCGTGGGGCCCAGAAGACGGACAAGGAAATTGCAGAGATAAAAGAAAAGATGAGTAACAGAAAGGCTAAAGGTTTCCGTGAGGATGAACACGGAACTTTATGGTTTGAGGATCGCATATATGTGCCCAATGACCCAGAGGTCAGGAAGTTAATTCTTCAGGAGGCCCATGATTCACCGTACTCGATTCACCCAGGAGACACCAAGATGTATCTGGATTTGAAGGAAAGTTTCTGGTGGACAGGTATGAAGAAGGATATTGCCGAGTACGTAGCAGTATGCGATGTTTGTCAGCGAGTAAAGGTTGAGCATCAGAAGCCGGCAGGGTTACTTCAACCACTGCCGATTCCCGAGTGGAAATGGGAAAAACTTGGAATGGATTTTATCACAGGATTACCCAGGACCCATTCAGGTTATGATTCTATCTGGGTAGTGGTTGATCGCTTGACCAAGGTAGCTCATTTCATTCCCGTGAAGACTACATATACCAACGCTAAGTTAGCCAAGATATACATGACCAGGATCGTATGTCTGCATGGAGTTCCGAGGAGTATCGTGTCAGATAGAGGAACGCAATTTACCTCAAAGTTTTGGAATCAATTGCATGAAACTTTGGGTACGAGGCTGGAGTTCAGTACAGCTTTTCATCCGCAGACAGATGGACAGACCAAGAGAGTCAACCAGATTCTGGAGGACATGTTGAGAGCCTGTGCGCTAGACTATGGGTCTAGCTGGGATGACAATCTGCCATACGCAGAGTTCTCGTACAACAACAGCTATCAGACCAGTTTGAAGATGGCCCCTTTCGAAGCTCTATACGGAAGGAGGTGCAGAACACCATTGATGTAAGATGGTGTTGGAGACCGAAAGCTTTTTGGTCCCGATCTTATCAGAGACTCCGAAGAGAAGGTCAAACTGATTCGAGATAGACTCAAGATAGCCCAGTCGAGACAGAAGAGTTATGCCGACAGTAAACGCAAGGAGGTAACGTATGAAGTTGGAGACCGAGCCTATCTCTGTGTGTCCCCACTTCGTGGAATCAGGAGATTTGGTGTTAAACGAAAGTTAGCACCCCGTTTTGTAGGCCCCTACAAAATCCTCGAACGCAGAGGAGAAGTTGCATACAAGCTGGAATTACTGGAAGGATTGTCAGGGGTTCATGATGTCTTCCATGATTCCCAGCTGAAGAAATGCCATGCTGAGATGGCCGATATTCCTTTGAGAGACACAGTGCCCCTAGAGGCCATACAGCTTGACAGTGATCTGACTTATGAGGAGAAACCCATCAGGATTCTCGAGACTGCGGACAAAGTTACCCGTAGCAAGATCATCAAGTTTTGCAAGGTTCTGTGGAGTCATAATTCCAAGGAGGAAGCCACCTGGGAGCGAGAAGAAGATCTCCGCCGAGACCACCCGCACCTATTTGCTAGCCAACCCGAATCTCGAGGGCGAGATTCATCTTAAGGTGGGTAGGTTTGTAACATCCCAAATTTTCAATTTGGAATGTTCTACAATTATTAGTTAAGCATCTATGCATTTTGTTTGAATTGAGTGGCATTTGGAAATTTTTAGAGGCTTTTGAATTTTTGTTGAATTTGGATTCAAGTTGGCATTTAAAAAAATCTACCTCAATATCCCTGACAAATACTTGAGAAAAAGTATGAGAGGAGCTAACATGACACTCCAAAAATGTCAGAAGAGAATATTGCCAAAAGGTTTGAATTCAAATTTGAATTTTATTTGGAGTTTGCAGAAAAAAAAATTAGTTTCTGTTTTGCCTCTATAAAAATGTCCACGCTATAGGATTAATTCCCCTGAGAATTTTGATATATATATATGTCCTATATAAAAATATTATAGGTTTACCTATAATTAGTTTTCTCTCTCTATGGTATTTCAAAACAAAAAAAGGGTCCAAGGCGCCAGCCAGGCCAACCGGCCCAGAAGCGCTGAGCCGCAGCCCACCAGCAACCAAGCCGGCCTGCCCCAGCGCGGTGCACGCCCAAACCCCTCTCCCCTCGGTCGCCTGCTCGCTCTCCTCTCTCCCTCTCCCACTGACCCACGGGGCCCGCCCTCATCCCCACCCCTTCTCTTTCCCCTCGTCCACGCTATGCCGGGCCAGAGCGCGTTCGACGCTGCCGCCGCGTCCGAATTCAACGGGATCACGATCCCGAGTCGCCCCTGCCCCAAGAAAGGTGTCCTATAAATACCTAGGCCCCTCCTCTCTCGATCCCCCTAAAACCCTAGCCCAAAACACCCCGCAGCTCACGCCCTCCTCCTTTGGATCTCGCCGTCGACCGTCGCAGTCCGCCGTCGATTCTGACCCCGGTGAGGATCCCCCTGCCCTCAAATCTTGCCAGCCGAAACCTCTCAACCGCGCGCACCTCCCTAACATCCTCTCTCCTTCCAGGGATCGCCGGAGCCGCCGCCTTGAGCATCACCGCCCGTCGCCGGAGCTACAGAGCGTCGGGCCCTGTTTTCTCCATGTCTCGACGTCCGCGCCGTCCCAAGCTCCAACAACTCCACCCCCGACTTCCCCAAGCTCCGCCGCATCCGCCCGACGTCTTCTCCACCCTCGCCGACCGCCGGAGACCCCGCCCCGCTCGACGCCGACCTCCGCCATCCTCTCTCGCCGTCGACCTCTACCGCAGTAGGCCGCCACCTCCCCTCGCCGTTCGATCTGAAACCTAGGGCCTAGATTAGATTCCGAAGGGGTATGGTTTTATTTCATATAGATCGGTTTTAGTTACGGGTTAGATCGGTTTAGGTGGTTTTATTTTGGTTTAGTTACCTGGTTTAGTTAGATCGAACCGGTCGGTTTTCTGTTATTAAGCGCGTGCACGGTTTAGTTTATACAACGCCCGAGCGTTGTTTAGTTTCCGGATCGCTCACTGTTTCGGCCCGTTAGCGCCTAGGTGTTTTATTTTAATTTTCCGTTTCTGTTTTTAACAGAATAGTTCCAGTCTTGAAAAATCTATATCTTTTAAGTTATTTAATATTTTTTGTTGATTCTTTTTGCTCTACTTTGAAAATTTCCTATAGTTGCTGTAGAAATTAGATTCGGCCGTGTTTAGGTTTTTAAAAATTGTTTTATATTAGTTTTAGTCAGATTAGTTTTTTTGCTATAAATTGAGTTAGGATTATTTTTTAAGTGATTCTTTTTGTCACTGCTTTGTTTTGACTTTGTCTAGCAGTAGGAATTTATTTGGGAATTTTTAGTCTTTATTAAAAATAGTTTTTATGCGAAAACAAGCTTTTCTAGTTTTTTTAGCTTGCTGTTATTTCCTGCTGTTCTAGTTATTTTTTAAATTTTATTTTTCCTATGTTATAATTTATTTTAGATTAGTTTCTGTAGTTACAGAGAGTGAACATTTATTTACAGCAAAATAAAAAGTTTTATTTTATTTTCTTAATAGTTTTGTTTTAGGTATAACAGGAGTTCTATAATAGATATTGGTTTGAATCTTTTTGCACCTAGTTTGTATGCTGTTTTCCTCTATGTTAGTTAGTAAAACCATTGTTTTGGATCTGTAAAGAAAAGTGTTCGTAGGTTAAAACTATTTCCTTGTTGTTGCTTGATGTGATGGAAACCTTGATTTTGTTTTCCTCGAGTTTTCTTTGATTTTGGTTTGAGTGCTTGTGTGTTTTCCTTTAGTTTGCTGATATGTCATTAGTGAAATACTTATTTGTGCTATTGGTCGACTCGTAGAATTTTCGGAGTGCGAAGCTTGCTATCTCGAGTCACTAGCGTTTGAAGACCATCAGCCAGGCAAGTTATTTGATCATGTTTTACAATACCTATGATTTTGTTGCATTAGAATTATTCCTCCCCACCATGCATGCAGTAGGAGAATTTTAAGTTATGTTCTTGAGTAGTATCATGAGGTAGGATGAACCCACTTCCCCTTGTTACCATTGCTCGGGACGATGTAGTTTATTTTGCTATGCTCGTAGACGGGGTTGGTTGAGTGTTTCATAAGGGAGATGTGAGAGTCAAGATGATGACAACCCCATGACTTCAAGCTCAAGATGGACTTCAAATTCACTACTGGGTGGAGGACGGTTGACGGGCACCCTGGAGGAACCAGCGGATGGCCGGGATGCATGGAGGAGCGCCATGACATCTTGCGGAAAGCTTCACCCAGCCACGAAGAGACGGATGGATACCCTTTGACCGGAAGCTTACCTGTGCAGCCGCAAGCCATTATGGGCTCTGGCTGGGTTGACCCTAGGCGTGACTCTGGACGGACGGTGCCAGCAGATGTAGAAGAATGGTAGGACATGGATGGGTACCGGCAGTGCTCAGAGAAACTCTACGGAAGACCCTGTTTCGTTCATCCCTTCTTCAAACATCAGGCAGTGCGAGGACATAAAGGAGGGAACTATTCTTGCGGGTAAAGTGCACAAGACTCTGTAGAGTAACAACCTAATCGATTACCCGTGTCCCCGGTTACAGACAAATGAGCCTCTGGAAATTGGAGTATTTCGGAAATCTCAACACCGAACTAAATTAATTGAGGGGTTATCTAATAATTGGGAATGAGACATTGGTTGGCGGAACCATCTCAATAACAACCAACATTTTGTAGTAATTGCAAGCAAGTCCTTTGTTATAGGGAAAAATTGGCTTTTTCGCAAAAGCATAAAACTTAGAGCCCCACAGCAAATTGCATATAGTGTTAGAAATTTTATTGTCGTTCTCTCTATGACTTGCCGGCATATTCAAAATGCTGACCTACACGGCTGCAACGTCTTATGTTGCAGAGGAGTTTTCCGACCAGGAGTGAGGCTACGATCTACGCTTGGCGATTGCCCTATGGAGTCGGATGGACTCGTTGTTCGTCTACGCTTCCGTAGCTTTATTTAGTTTATTTCTCATGAGTTGGCCTTCGGCCGAATTTATTCTATTGTAATAAAGACTCGATATGAGAATCGTGTAATAAATTCAGGTGTGATTGAACTTTGAATCTTTTCATCAATGTACTGTGTGTGCCAGCATGATCTTGGGATGGTACAGCTACACAGAGACTTGACCGATTTTGGGTTGGGTCGCTACACTCCTGGACTATGAAGATACAAGATTGAAGACTTCGTCCCATGTCCGGAAGGGACTTTCCTTGGCGTGCAAGGTAAGCTTGGCGATACGGATATATAGATCTCCTACCATTGTAACCGACTTTGTGTAACCCTAACCCTCTCCGGTGTCTATATAAACCGGAGGGTTTTAGTCCGTAGGACAACATACAGAACAACAATCATACCATAGGCTAGCCTCTAGGGTTTAGCCTCTCCAATCTCGTGGTAGATCTACTCTTGTACTACCCATATCATCAATATTAATCAAGCAGGACGTAGGGTTTTACCTCCATCAAGAGGGCCCAAACCTGGGTAAAACTTCGTGTCCCTTGCCTCCTGTTACCATCCGGCCTAGACGCACAGTTCGGGACTCCCTGCCCGAGATCCGCCGGTTTTGACACCGACAGACGTCTTGCTTAGCGAAACGGGCGAGCTTCTGAAAGATGATGTTGTACTGGTAAACAGACATAGTGCCTTGCTTCAGGTTGCGGAGTTCCTCACACTTGCTCTCAACCACACTCTGAGGAATATGATGAGCTTTGAAGTCTTGACGGAATTCATCCCAGGTAATCACACGGGCTCCTCTGGAATCTTTGTACTGTTGAAACCATTCTGCAGCTTGGTCTTTGAGTTGGAAGGAGGCAAACTTGACAAAGTCCTCTGGCCTGACGTTACTGCACTCAAAATGCTTGCATATGTCCACGAGCCAATCATCAGCGTCTGAGGCCTCGACACAATTGTTGAAGGTCTTTGGCTGGTTAGCGAGGAACTGGTTGAGTGTAGCAAACTGATTCTGATTGTTGACATGGCCATGATTCCCTTGGTTGCGCTCTTGAAGAATTTGCATGATCAGTTGCTGTTTGCATTGGTAGCGGCCATCACAGCTTGCCCTGCCTCCGGAGGTGGAGGTGGTGGTGGCGGATCCTGATTCCGATTGTTGCCCTTAGCAGGAGCCATCCTGAAGAGGTTGACATCCGTTGGCATATTGACAGGAAAATATTCAAGATGAATCAAACGGATTGAAATTGCAACATATAGTCTTTGCATCCGAACAAAATGAACGAATGCATTCCAATTGATATGGTCACATTTCCATAAATTGAGGACCCACTTAGATAGAGGTAGAAGAATAAAACAACAAGGTACGGACAAGAACAAATACTTGGTGAGGATTACCCAATCCCAAATCAAATATCCGCGGAAGAAGAATTAGAGCTACAAGAATTCCCACCTATGAAACTCCCGAACCTTTCCGGTTATGCAATCAGGTGTTGGGGATACAGGGGAAGCATAATATCTCACCCAAAGCTAGCAAATCCTACATCCAGTTGTATCCATCCTTCAACACATAACCGAGAAACCTTCAGAAATCATTTACCTCAACCTTCGAAAAGCATCCGTTATACAAGTTATGGCAATACTCCCGAACTCCCGCCCCAGTACTGGGTGGCGTCGAGGTTATCTCACCAACAACTGCATAAAAGAGATTTTCGATGTCGGCAAAACTCAGGTATTCCAGAATCTCAATGATAAAATTGTGACGACAACACCTCGGAGCTCAACTCCCCGGGACACTGCCACAACCCCTAAATGTCAGGAGGCACCAAGAACAATGTTCTCGTCACAAAGCCATCGGAACGATTCCAAGATACCCGCGTGATCCTAGAAAAAAATTAGTGAAATTTGAGAAGAGAAGAGTCAAAACTCTACGTCAAGATACCTCACCAGAGCGACGAAGGGACTGAGGAGTAAAAAGAATTCCTAACTCTCCGATATATATAATCCTAAATGATTCAAAACATTTTTCTAGACTCAACAACGCCAGCGATTCGATCAAGCAGGGGGCTCCTAAGTTCGGGGAAGGCTCTGATTACCAACTTGTAACGCCCTCGATGCGGCTATATCTCCTACGTGTCGAAGCACGACTTAGAGGCATAACCGCATTGAAAGCAATGTCACAAGTGAGGTAATCTTCGCAAACAACCCATGTACATAAATAAAGGGGAAAGGTACATAGTTGGCTTACACTCGCCACGTCACACAAATACATAAATAAGTCATTGCATTCATCCAATACACTCAGGGTCCGACTACGGTACCAAAATAAAGATCAGCCCCCAAATGCGACAAAGTCCCCGATCGCCCCAACTGGGCAACACTACTGATCATCTGGGAAGGACACGTAGTAATGGCGAGAGTCTTCATCGAACTCCCACTTGAGCTCGGGCATATCATCTGGAACGGTATCATCGGTCCCTGCATCTGGTTTGGAAGTACTCCGTGAGTCACGGGGACTCAGCAATCTCGCACCCTCGCGATCAAGACTATTTAAGCTTATAGGTAAGGTAAAGGTATGATGTGGAGCTGCAGCAAGTGACTAGCATATATGGTGGCTAACATATTTGCAAAAGAGAGCGAGAAGAGAAGGCAAAAGCACGGTCGAACAACTATGATCAAGAAGTGATCCTAGAACAACCTACGTCAAGCATTACTCCAACACCGTGTTCACTTCCCGGACTCCGCCGAGAAGAGACCATCACGGTTACACACGCGGTTGATGCATTTTAATTAAGTTAAGTTTCAGGTTATCTACAACTGGACATTAACAAATTCCCATCTGCCCATAACCGCGGGCACGGCTTTCGAAAGTTCAAATCCCTGCAGGGGAGTCCCACTTAGCCCATCACAAGCTCTCACGGTCAACGAAGGATATTCCTTCTCCCAAGATAATCCGATCAGACTCGGCATCCCGGTTACAAGACATCCTCGACAATGGTAAAACAAGTCCAGCAAGACCGCCCGAATGTGCCGACAAATCCCGATAGGAGCTGCACATATCTCGTTCTCAAGGCACACTCAGATTGTCCAAAATTCCGGTGGGCCAGCCCAGAGTTGCCCCTGGTGGCCACCGACGGCTGATGAGGTGGACCAACACTCAGAGGAGCACTGGCCCGGGGGGTTTAATAAAGATGACCCTTGGGCTCCGGAAACCCAAGGGAAAAAGAGGCTAGGTGGCAAATGGTAAAACCAAGGTTGGGCATTGCTAAAGGAGTTTCATTCAAGGCGAACTGTCAAGGGGTTCCCATTATAACCCAACCGTGTAAGGAACGCAAATCCGGGAACATAACACCGATATGACGAAAAATAGGGCGGCAAGAGTGGAACAAAACACCAGGCATAAGGCCGAGCCTTCCACCCTTTACCAAGTATATAGGTGCATTAAGATAAACAAGATAATATGGTGATATCCCAACAATAAACAATGTTCCAACAAGGAACGATCTCCAATCTTCACCTGCAACTAGCAACGCTATAAGAGGGGCTGAGCAAAGTGGTAACATAGCCAAACAACGGTTTGCTAGGACATGGTGGGTTAGGGGTTTGACATGGCAATATGGGAGGCATGATAAGCAAATGGTAGGTATCGTAGCATAGGCATAGCAAAAGAGTGAGCATCTAGCAAGCAAAGATAGAAGTGATTTCGAGGGTATGGTCATCTTGCCTGCAAAGTTCTCATAGTTGCCTTGATCCTCGTAAGCGAACTCAACGGGCTCCTCGTTCACGAACTCATCTCCCGGCTCTACCCAAACAAGAACAACAAGCAAAAGGAACACAATCAACCACGTGCAATGCTCAAGCAACATGATGCAAACATGGTATGATATGCGGGATGCGGTATGTGATGCATATGCAAGATTTGGAAAAGAATGATTGAACCGGGCCTCGACTTGGAAAACCAAGAGTGCCACTGGAAAGGTGAGATGATTTCGGTCGAAATTGATATAAAGATCACCGGAATCGGATGCACGGTTTGGAAATGGCAAGCAAAACAAATATGGCACCGGTCTGCGATTAACAGCAAGTGACCAACCAAATGCATCAGATAAATATGCTACAGCACTCAAACATGACAACAAAATACATGGCAGGGATCCACTCATGATGCTTGACAAAATATGAACACTGAGCTACGGCTAATTCATCCATTAACAGGTTCAAACAAGCATGTTAAAAGTGCAAATGATTACAGGTTTCAGACTTAGTGAAATTAACAGCAAATCTGGAATTTATCATCAGGAAGCAATCTTTAGAGCATGAAAACTACATGCTACAGGAACATATCATGGCAAGGCAAGGCATGGCGTGAAACTACTTAAAGCACATAACAAAAGTCCCTTAGTGACCTTGAGCCAAAAGGGATCAGAAAATACAATTGCAAGCATGTGAACATAGCAAAAACATAAACAGATTCAGACTTAGTGAAAAACTGGAGCATGCAAAACAGATTAACAAGTAGGCATGTTTACGAGCTCGATGCACTCACTACAGAGCATGGTATGACAAACTAAGCATACACCCATCAAGAAGACATGGCATAGAATCTAGACATGGCAGGAAAAATAACATAACATGCACGGATCAATATCAACATCCTCGGCAAAATCGCTAAACATGACAACAATCTGCCAGGAACATTTTATAGCAAAAGTAGAGCTCGATTGACTCAAGCTAGGGTGCTCCATAAATGCAAATAAAGGCATGGATGGATAGAGCACCATAATATTAACAAAATATCCTTACTTATCATCCTCAAAAGAGGCACAGATCACTAGGAAACAACATGAACATATGGCATAAAAACAATATCAGGACAAGGACTTAGTGAAATTCTAAGTCCCTGAAATCAGCATCAATGGTTAAGCTACTTTGCATGCTTGTACTAGTCACCACAAATATCACAAAAATACATGGCATACACCCCTGTAAAGATGGCATGGCATTCTACGAAACACATGTAGAGCTCAGGATCATAGCATGCACACATTAATCATGGCAAAAATGACAAAATGCCATTTGCTGAAACAGGTCTGCAACTTTCCTCACATAGCCCTCTTCCAACAGCATTTCGGGCATCAAGATGAGCTCAAATGAAAATGATGCAATGAGATGAAATGATGTACTCGTCGAGACGAACATTTTGATATGCTACACACACGAATCGGAGCTACGGTGCAGAGTTATGGCATGTGGAAGAATGCAAAAATCTAGGGTTTCGGGGGAAATTAGGTCAACCGAGTGATGCTCCAGATCCAGATCCGGCCGGAGACACTGTAGCAGGGCGCGGAGGCCGAGGTTCGCTGGAGGTTGACCGGCACAGGGGCGCGGTGGCCGGACTTGCCGAGGAGAGGAGGAGCTTGGGAAGGTCGCCGGAGACCTGCCAGAGTGCGTTGACGGCGTTGGTGGCGGCGGTGGCCTGCGGAGGCGCGGTGGCGGTGGCCGGCGCCGGAGTGGTGGCGAGGCGAGGCGGCCGGCGACGGCTCCGGCCGGCGGGGGAGCCTACGGCGGCGCCTGGTGGAGAAGCCAGCGAGAGGGTGGCGCTGGCGCGTGGGATCGGGAGGCGAGATCCCCGGCGCGCAGGGCCGCGAACGGGCCTCGGGGGCCTGGTTTGGGCCTCCCGGGCCGGCGGCGGGGAGAGGTCCGGCGGGACACGTGGCAGAGCCTCGTTGGTCGGCGGCGGCGGGCGGACGTGTCTGGCCCAATTCGGACACGTCCGGCGGCGAGGGGAGCAGATTTCTAGGGTTTGGAAGGAGGGGATCCGGGATTTGGAATTAGGGGTCTATATATAGGCGTAGAGGGAGCTAGGGAGCTCCAAATGAGGTGCGGTTTGCGGCCACGCGATCGTGATCGAACGCTCTAGATGATGGGAGAGGTTTAGGTGGGTTTTGGGCCACTTTGGAAGGGTGTTGGGCTGCAACACACACGAGGCCTTTTCGGTCCCTCGGTTAACCGTTGGAGTATCAAACGAAGTCCAAATGGCACGAAACTTGACAAACGGTCTACCGGTAGTAAACCAAGGCCGCATGACAAGTCTCGGTCCAATCCGAAAATGCTTAACACACACACGAAAAAGAGGTAGAAAGGACCACCGGAGGACATAGGAGCACCGGAATGCAAAACGGACAACGGGGAAAATGCTCGGATGCATGAGACGAACACGTATGAAAATGCAATGCACATGATGTCATGATATGAGATGCATGACAAAGACAAAACACACGGAGACAAAAACCCGACAATGATGAAATAGAATAACTTAGTGTCGGAAACGGCAAGAGTTGGAGTACAAATAAGGTAAATTACATTCGAGGTGTTACAACAGTGCCATCATACCTAACTCTGCAGGCTGACAGGGCGCATTAAATGCACCGCTCAACGTCACATCACAGCTCGCTCGACATCGCTCAACGTCACATCATAGCTCGCCCGGCAGGCCCTGTCGGGCTGTTTTGCTAGCTTCGCGCCTGCTTGTTTGACACGCCTTAGGACAGGTGTCACTTGGAGGTATTTTCTGTAGAAAGTGGTTGCCATGTGGCAGATAGCAGCCACTTACTCATCTTGGAGCTTGACACCGCACTGGTCGACGGCGTGCGTCGTGGTGAGGTGGTGCGGTGGAGTGGTTTGTCTCCGTAAGCCCTGGCGGGCTTGCCGGGACGATCTGAAAGCTTATTTCTGGGGGTAACCCCGTCTCTGCCAGGCTCGCCCACCCGGCAAGGGAGGTTTTTGCCTTAGCGATATCTTGCTTCTTTGGCTAGTCCTGGTCTTCTAGATCTACATGTTGGTCCTTCGAAGAGCTGATCCCTTGTGCTTCAATCTGATCTTGGAGTTGCGATCTTGTTCTTGTTCCTGTTGGCTTACCGTCCGTGCACGAGTTAGGGGAAAGACATACACCCTGGTTTGTGTTCCCCGATAGCTATGCTACCTCTTTTAGCATGTGTTGGTTTTCCCCGAAGAGGAAGGAATGATGCAGCAAAGTAGCGTAAGTATTTCCCTCAGTTTTTGAGAACCAAGGTATCAATCCAGTAGGATGCTACGCGCGAGTCCCTCGCACCTGCACAAAACAAATAAATCCTCGCAACCAACGCAAATAGGGGTTGTCAATCCCTATAGGGCCACTTACGAGAGTGAGATCTGATAGATATGATAAGATAATATTTTTGGTATTTTTATGATAAAGATGCAAAGTAAAATAAAGGCAAAGTAAATAACTAAGTAGTAGGAGATTCATATGATAAAGATAGACCCGGGGGCCATAGGTTTCACTAGTGGCTTCTCTCGAGAGCATAAGTATTCTACGGTGGGTGAACAAATTACTGTTGAGCAATTGACAGAATTGAGCATAGTTATGAGAATATCTAGGTATGATCATGTATATAGGCATCACGCCCGAGACAAGTAGACCGACTCCTGCCTGCATCTACTACTATTACTCCACTCATCGACCGCTATCCAGCATGCATCTAGAGTATTAAGTAAAAACAGAGTAACGCCTTAAGCAAGATGACATGATGTAGAGGGATAGGCTCATGCAATATGAAGAAAACCCCATCTTGTTATCCTCGATGGCGGTAATACAATATGTGCCTTGTTGCCCTTACTGTCACCGGGAAAGGACACCGCAAGATTGAACCCAAAGCTAAGCACTTCTCCCATTGCAAGAAAGATCAATCTAGTAGGCCAAACCAAACTGATAATTCGAAGAGACTTGCAAAGATAACCAATCATACATAAAAGAATTCAGAGAAGATTCAAATATTATTCATAGATAGACTTGATCATAAACCCACAATTCATCGGTCTCAATAAACACACCGCAAAAAGAAGATTACATCGAATAGATCTCCACAAGAGAGGGGGAGAACGCTGTATTGAGATCCAAAAAGAGAGAAGAAGCCATCTAGCTACTAACTATGGACCCGTAGGTCTGAAGTAAACTACTCACACTTCATCGGAGAGGCTATGGTGTTGATGTATAAGCCCTCCGTGATCGATGCCCCCTCCGGCGAAGCTCCGGAACAGGCCCCAAGATGGGATCTCGTGGATACAGAAAGTTACAGCGGTGGATTTAGGGTTTTGGCTTTGTATCTGATAGTTTGGGGGTATGTGGGTATATATAGGAGGAAGAAGTACGTCGATGGAGCAACAAGGGCCCACGAGGGTGGAGGGCGCGCCTGGGGGGCAGGCGCGCCCCCCTACCTCGTGGCCTCCTGTTGATTGGCTTGACGTAGGGTCCAAGTCTCCTGAGTTGTATTCAGTGAGAAAATCACGTTCCCGAAGGTTTCATTCCGTTTGGACTCCGTTTGATATTCCTTTTCTTCGAAACCCTAAAACAGGCAAAAAAATAGCAATTCTGGGCTGGGCCTCCGGTTAATAGGTTAGTCCCAAAAATAATATAAAAGTGGATAATAAAGCCCAATAATGTCCAAAATAGTAGATAATATAGCATGGAGCAATCAAAAATTATAGATACGTTGGAGACGTATCAAGCTACAGTAGAGAATGATAAGGTTTTTGCATTGGTTTATACTAACTTATCTCACGAGTTCTTGTTAAGTTTTGTGTGGATGAAGTTTTTAAGATTTAGGGAAATCGTGACATAAAAGGAATTAAGGAGACACAAAAGCTAAAGATTGGGGATGCCCAAGGCATCCAAAGATTATATTTCAAGAAGTCTCAAGCATCTAAGCTTGGGGATGCCCTCGTAGCCATCCCACCTTTCTTCATCAACAATTATTGGTTAGCCTCGGTTGAGCCTAAGTTTTTGCTTCTTCGCATGATGTGTGCTATTCTTGGAATGTTATTTTTTTGTTTAGCTTGTTGTTTTAATAAAATAATTAGATCTAAAAGTTTTTAAATAAGAGAGAGTCCTCAATTAGCTACCCCTTTACTTAACTACTCGCTTGATCTTCACTTATATCTTTTTGGAGTAGTTTGTCATTTACTCTTGTCCTTCACATATATCCTATGAGTAAATTGTTGAATGAATTGAATATCATGAACTTGAAATTATATGCTCATATTATTTCTAGTAGTAGTTTCACATTGGGTTTAGAAAGTGAAATCTTTTGAAGCTTGACAATCACAATATTGGTCATACAAGCAATTCATGAATGATTAGTATAAGGAAGAGAACTTTCACATGAAAATATATTAGCTTGGACATCTTCTATGATTGTGAATACCCATTAATTAATTTTAGACTTGAGCAAATTAGTTGAAGTTGGACAAGGAAGACAACGTAATGAGTTATTTTTGGGTATATTTGCATACAAGTTATATTGTTATGGATCCTCCAACATGTGGTGTTTGCCTAGGATCTTTTGCTAGCCAAAAATTCGTACTAAGTAGAGATACTACTTGTGCATCCAAAAACCATAAACCCAGTTTCTTGCCATGAGTGTCCACCATACCTACCTATGGATTGAATAAGATCCTTCAAGTAAGTCGTCATCGGTGCATAAAGCAATAAAAATTGCTCCTAAATATGTTTGATCTTTTATTGTAAGGGAAAATTGAGCGTTGTACGAACTTGTGATGACAAAGTAATAAAAGCGACAGACTGCATAATAAATGTTGCTATCATAAGGGGTAATATAACGTGACGTTCCTTTGCATTAAGAGCTTGGGCATCCAAATAAAAAGTGCATGACAACCTCTGCTTCACTCTGCGAAGGGCATATCTTTTACTTTTCAGTATTTACTTTTATGCAAAGAGTCAATAGTATGAATTATCAATTCAACCTCAATTATTCTCTAGTTGGCAAGCATCATGTGGTGGGGAAAGATCTAGGCACATGTGGCCAGCCAAATATATTTGATCATGATTTATTGTTGTTGACAATTATCTCTATGATAAATGAGTTGGGAGGCGAAACATTAAGCCCCTATCTTTCTCTGTGTTCGATGGATGCCATTTGTTCTAAGAATATGCTTTGAGTACTAGAAATCATGGAAGACTCTATGATGATTAAGTATGTGGAGCTCTTACTTGGACTCTGTTGGATAAGTTGAATTGCAATTGTTTGGTGACTAAGAATATAGGTTGTTGAGTTTCAAGAGAATTCATTGTTTGAACATTAACTTGTGAATTGGTTGCTACTTTAACATGAGAAGTTTTATGAGAAAGAATTTCTGTTATGATGCTAGGAAAAGTGGTTGAAATTATCGTTGATCAAACTTATGCACTATGCTACCATTCACACTTCATAAATTATTTCTTTTATCATTTACCTACTCAAGGACGAGTAGGAATTAAGCTTGGGGATGCTCATATGTCTCCAACTTATCTATAATTTATGAAGTATTCATGCCATGTTTACAACAATTTTATATGGTTTTCGTATGATTTGCATGGAACTAACCCGGACTGACGCTGTTTTCGGTAGAACTACCGTGGTGTTGTTTTTTGTGCAGAAATAAAAGTTCTCCAATTGCAATGAAACTTTTTGACGATTTTTTTGGAACAAAACAAGCACTAGAAGCTTTGTGGGAGGACCAGAAGATGAAGGAGGTGAGCGCAAGACACCTGGGCGCGCTAGGAGGCCCAGGCGCGCCCAAGTGGGTTGTGCCCACCTCGAGGCCCATCTTCACATGATTCCAATGCTGAAAAACCCTGTAAATAGAGAAACCATCAGAAATAACCCTAGATTAGAAGTTCCACCGCCGCAAGCCACGCATCTGTAGCCATGAAAAATCAATCTAGACCCTGTTCTGGCACCCTGTTGGAGGGGGAAATCATCACCAGAGGCCATCTTCATCATCCCGACGGCCACCATGATGAGGAGGGAGTTGTCCATCGTCGGGGCTGAGGGTTTGTACCAGTAGCTATGTGTTTAATCTCTCTCTCTCTACTGCTCTTGATTTGGCACGATCTTGATGTATCGCGAGCTTTGTTAATATAGTTGGATCATATGGTGTTTCTCCCTCTCTATCTTGTTGTGATGAATTGAGCTTTGCCTTTGAGATTTCGTTGTTATCAGATTGAATACTTCTATGTATTTGAGAGCACTTGATGTATGTCTTGCTATTAATGCCCGTGGTGACAATGGGGTATTATATTGATTCACTTGATATGTGTTTTGGCACTCAACTCGTGGATTCCGGATACGTCTCCAACGTATCTATAATTTTTTATTGTTCCATGCTATTATATTATCTCTTTTGGATGTTTTATATGTACTAATATGCTATTTTATATTATTTTTTGGACTAACCTATTAACCTAGAGCCTAGTGCTAGTTTCTGTTTTTCCTTGTTTTTGAGCTTCGCAGAAAAGGAATACCAAACGGAGTCCAAACGAATAAAACCTTTGCGATGATTTTTCTTGGACTAGAAGACACCCAGGAGACTTGGAGTGCAAGTCATAAGAGCCATGAGGCGGGCACAAGGGTGGAGGGCGTGCGCCCCTACCTTGTGGGCCCCTCGGTGACCCCATGACCTAGATCTTCCTCCTATATATTCACATATATTCCCAAACCACCAGAAGCATCCACGAAAACACTTTCCACCGCCGCAACCTTCTGTTCCCGTGAGATCCCATCTAGGGACCTTTTCCGGCACCCTGCCGAAGGGGGATTCGATCACGGAGGGCTTCTACATCAACTATATTGCCCTTCCGATGAAGCATGAGTAGTTTACCTCAGACCTACGGGTCCATAGCTAGTAGCCAGATGTCTTCATCTCTCTCTTTGATTCTCAATACCATGTTCCCCTCGATGTTCTTGGAGATCTATCCGATGTAATCTTATTTTGCGGTGTGTTTTTTGAGATCTGATGAATTGTGGATTTATGATCAGCTTATCTATGAATATTATTTGAATCTTCTCTGGATTCTTTTATGCATGATTTGATATCTTTGTAATTCTATTTTAACTATCGGTTTAGTTTGGCCAACTAGATTGGTTTTTCTTGCAATGGGAGAAGTGCTTAGCTTTGGGTTCAATCCTGCGGTGTCCTTTCCTAGTGACAGTAGGGGAAGCAAGGCACGTATTGTATTGTATTGTATTGTATTGTTGCCATCGAGGATAAAAAGATGGGGTTTTCATCATAGTGCTTGAGTTAATTCCTCTACATCATGTCATACTCTAGATGCAGGTAGGAGTCGGTCGACGTGTGGAGTAATAGTAGTAGATGCAAAATCTTTTCGGTCTACTTGACACGGACATGATGCCTATATTTCATAATCATTGCCTTAGAGATTGTCATAACTTTGCACTTTTCTATGAATTGCTCAACAGTAATTTGTTCACCCACCGTATTATTTGCTATTTTGAGAGAATCCACTAGGGAAACCTATGGCCCCCGGGTCTATTTTCCATCATATAAGTTTTTGATCTTCTATTTTCCATCATATTAGTTTCCGATCTACTATTTTGCAATCTTTTACTTTCCGATCTGTAAACCAAAAACACCAAAAATATTTACTTTATCGTTTGTTTAGTTTCATCTATCTCTATCAGATCTCACTTTTGCAAGTGACCGTGAAGGGATTGACAACCCCTTTATCGCGTTGGGTGCAAGTTGTTTAATTGTTTGTGCAGGTATTGGTGATTTTTGCATTGTCTCCTACTGTATTGATACCTTGGTTCTCTAACTGAGGGAAATACTTATCTCTACTTTGCTGCATCACCCTTTCCTCTTCAAGGGAAAAACCAACGCAAGCTCAAGAAGTAGCAATTCCTGAGGTGACATTGGGGTAATCTATGCATAGGGGTTGATGCACGTTCTTGTCTTTGTTTCTCCGATAGAAATCTTTGAGCACTCTTTGAGGTTCTTTGTGTTGGATTGAGTATTATGAATCTGAAATTGTTTGATGCATATCGCATAATCAACTCACGGATACTCACGGTGACATTGGAGTATCTAGGTGACATTAGAGTTGGTAGATGTGTATCATATGGTGTTATTTTAGTACGAACTCTTAGATAGATTGATCAGAAAAGATAACTTGGTGTTATTTTACTACAAACTCTTGGATAGATCGATTAGAAAGGATAACTTTGAGGTGGTTTCGTACCCTACAAACAATTTCGTCTTATGTTCTCCGCTATATAAGAACTTTGGAGTGATTCTTCATCGCACATTGAGGGATGGTTATATGATCCAATTATATTAGCATTGTTGAGAGATTGCACTAACGAAAGTACGGACCCTAGGCCTCATTTTCAAGCATTGCAATACCATTTGTGGTCCGTTTTATCAATTGCTACCTTGATGTTTTACTGTTCCTATTACAAAAAATCAATATCTACTATCATTACCACACTTGTATCACCATCTCTTCGCCGAACTAGTGCACCTATAGAATTTACCATTGTATTTGGTGTGTTGGGGACACAAGAGACTTCTTATTATTTGGTTGCAGGGTTGTTTGAGAGAGACCATCTTCATCCTACGCCTCCCATGGGTTGATAAACCTTAGGTCATCCACTTGAGGGAAATTTGCTACTGTCCTACAAAACTCTGTGCTTGGAGGCCCAACACGAGTCTACAAGAACAAGCTGTGTAGTAAACATCAGGAACCCTTTTGACCTACCTCCGCCTCTATAAATACTCTAAAATCCCAAAAACCCTAGGGGAGTTGACGAAACACTTTTCCAGCCACTACAGGTTCCAGAACCACGAGATCCAATCTAGAGGCCTTTTCCGGCACTCTGCCGGAGGGGGCAACGATCACGGAGGGGTTCTTCTCCTTGTGCCCCTCCGATGATGTGTGCGTAGTTTACCATAGACCTACGGGTCCGTAGTTAGTAGCTAGATGGCTTCTTTTCTCTTTTTGATCTTCAATACAATGTTCTCTTTGATGTTGTTGGAGATATATTTGATGTAACTCCTTTTTGCGGTGTGTTTGTTGGGATCCAATGAATTGTGGGTTTATGATCAATTCTATCCATGAATATTATTTGAGTCTTTGCTGAACTCTTTTATGCATGATTGTTATAGCCTCGTATTTCTTCTCTGATTTATTGGTTCGGTTTGGCCAACTAGATTGACTTATCTTGCCATGGGAAGAGGTGCTTTGTGATGGGTTCAATCTTGCGGTGCTCAATCTCAGTGACAGAAAGAGACATGACACGCATGTATCGTTGCTAATAAGGGTAACAAGATGGGGTTTGCTCATACGTGAGTTTATTTCGTGTACATCATGTCATTGTTCTTATTGCATTACTTCGTTTTTCCATGAACTTAATACACTAGATGCATGATGGATAGCGGTCCATGTGTGGAGTGATAGTAGTAGATGCGGGAAGGAGTCGGTCTAATAATCTTGGACGTGATGCCTATATACATGATCATTGCCATGGATATCGTCATGATTATTCGCTTTTCTTTCAGTTGCCCAACAATAATTTGTTTACCCACCTTATGCTATTTTCTTTAGAGAAGCCTCTAGTGAAAACTACGCCCCCGGGTCTATTTCCTTTAATTTTAAATCTAAAAATACCTTTCTGCACTTTTTTCTTTATTTTATTTTGTGTTTTAGTTAGATCTATTTATCAAATATCATACAATTTAATCTATCTCAATACCATTGAGGGATTGACAACCCCTCTTACGTGTTGGGTTGCAAGTATTTGTTGTTTGTGTGCAGGTGTTGTTTACATACTGTTGCTTGGTTCTCCTACTGGATTGATAACCTTGGTTTCATAACTGAGGTAAATACTCACCTTTGTTGTGTTGCATCATCCTCTCCTCTTCGGAGAATTACCAATGCAGATACAAGCAATCAGAGAGCACCTTGGCAGGCATTTTCGGACGTGTGATAGCAGCCCCGCAATATGCTTCAGAGGGGGGGCTCGTTTCCCTGTAGCTTCACATGATCTTCATGAACTCCTCGACGACAGGCCTTTGGTGTTCTTGCCCTCCCACGCGGCTTCCTTGAAGAAAAGTAAGTGATCAAGCATGCGAAGCTGAAAACACATGGCGCGATACCCGTTAACCTTGGAGCGACAGGAACAAGCCTTAATCAAAGTTCAGGGCCTAGACCCTCGAAATCTAGGGCTAGATGTGAAACTAGAAGTGGATGCCATCATTCAATACAAAAAACCATGGCAGCCACCGAATCTTACTATTCGGGGTCCCTCCACGGGAAACACTTTTACCGCGGACCCCTCGAGGAGGTCTGTGAAGCCGCTTGGTGCATCGGTGGTCGGTATCCGAGGCCCCCTCCTTGGCCTCCAGGTACGCACACCCCTTCGTGTGATTCATGCACTAACGGAAGGGCCCACCCTTCCTGGGGGCTCCTGTAACGCCCTCGATGCGGCTATATCTCCCACATGTTGAAGCACGACTTAGAGGCATAACCGCATTGAAAGCAATGTCGCAAGTGAGGTAATCTTCACACAACCCATGTAATACATAAGGGAAAGAGATACATAGTTGGCTTACACTCGCCACTTCACACAATTACATGAATAAAGCATTACATCATCCAGATACAATCAAGGTCCGACTACGGAACCCAAAATAAAAGAAGACTACCCCAAATGCTACACAGATCCCCGATCGTCCCGACTGGGCTCCACTACTCATCAACCGGAAATGGAACAACACAAAGGACAAGATCTTCATCGAGCTCCTCCTTGAGCTTGGTTGCGTCATCCGCACGGTTCAACGACACCTGCAAGCTGGTTTTGGAAGTATCTGTGAGTCACGGGGACTCAGCAATCTCACACCCTCGCGATCAAGACTATTTAAGCTAATGGGTAAGGTAAAGGTATGAAGTGGAGCTGCAGCAAGCGACTAGCATATTTGGTGGCTAACATATGCAAATGAGAGCGAGAAGAGAAGGCAAAAGCACGGTCGAACAACTATGATCAAGAAGTGATCCTAAAACAACCTACGTCAAGCATAACTCCAACACCGTGTTCACTTCCCGGACTCCGCCGAGAAGAGACTATCACGGTAACACACGCGGTTGGTGCATTTTAATTAAGGTCAACTTCAGGTTTTCTACAACCGGACATTAACAAATTCCCATCTGCCCATAACCGCGGGCACGGCTTTCGAAAGTTCAAATCCCTTCAGGGGTGTCCCAACTTAGCCCATCACAAGCTCTCACGGTCAATGAAGGATATTCCTTCTAGCGGGAAGACCCGATCAGGCTCGGAATCCCGGTTACAAGACATTTCGACAATGGTAAAACAAGACCAGCAAAGCCACCCAGATTTGCCGACAAATCCCGATAGGAGCTGCACATATCTCGTTCTCAGGGCACACCGAATGAGCAAGACGCCGGGTAAGCCAGCCCAGAGTTGCCCCTGGTAGCCTCGGACATCGCTCAGTTGGACCAACACTTAGAGAAGCACTGCCCCGGGGGGGTAAATAAAGATGACCCTTGAGCCGGCCGACTCAAGGGAAAGAAAAGGATAGGTGGCAAATGGTAAAACCAATGTTGGGCCTTGCTGGAGGAGTTTTATTCAAGGTGGACTGTCAAGGGGTTCCCATTATAACCCAACCGCGTAAGGAATGCAAAATCCGGGAACATAACACCGATATGACGGAAACTAGGGCGGCAAGAGTGGAACAAAACACCAGGCATAAGGCCGAGCCTTCCACCCTTTACCAAGTATATAGATGCATTAATTAAATAAGAGATATTGTGATATCCCAACAAAAATCCATGTTCCAAACATGGAACAAACTCCAATCTTCACCTGCAACTAACAACGCTATAAGAGGGGCTGAGCAAAGCGGTAACATAGCCAAACAATGGTTTGCTAGGACAAGGTGGGTTAGAGGCTTGGCTCAACAATATGGGAGGCATGATAAGCAAGTGGTAGGTATCGCAGCAAAGGCATAGCAAAAGAGCGAGCAACTAGCAAGCAAAGATAAAAGTGATTTCGAGGGTATGGTCATCTTGCCTGAAATCCCACAAGGAAGAAGAATGAGTCCACGAGGAAGACAAACGGACGTAGACGAACGGGTCCTCACAAACGCGACGTTATCGGAACCAACCCGAAGAAGCAACACCGGAAAGAAGCACACAACATGGTAAACAACCATCACATAATCATGGCATGATGCACAATCAAGTATGATGCATGTCCGGTTTAATGAAGCATGGCATGGCAAAGTGCACAAACAACCCTACAAATTAAGTGGAGCTCAATATGCAAGGGGTTGCATATTGACGAAATACCACATGACTTATTTAGTTCGATCTCGTTTATGAACTCAACAATATTAAATGTTGTTTAGCATGGCAAGGGGTGAAGCAAAGTAAAACTACCTATCTAGGCAAGTTTAAATGAGGCCGGAACAACAAACAACAAGTCCGGAAACTCCTCATGCGCATATTTTAAGGTTTGGTACTGATCTGCCCTAAACACAATTTTAGAGTTGTTTAACATGCAAAGTAAGTCACCACGTTAAACTAGGCATTTTTCCACCCCATTTACATATAAAGTTTATTAAAATCCGGGTTACGGTTATTTAGTTATGAAATAAATCATTTTAGCAAGTTAATTAAGCAATTTTAAACAAACAGCATCTTAAGCATTTTAAACATAGATGAAAGTTGGATATTATTAAACTAGATGAAATTATAAGCAAGTTTCATATATAATTTAGGGTTTTTATCATTTTTGCCATCGGTTGTACTACACTACTCAGTTCTGCCACTAAATTTTTTCACTGCTCAGAAATGCCACTGTTCCGTTAGGCGTGTGCTCAAAAATGCCTTTTTTCACCGTTACCGTCATGTCAATGGACGTTGACCATGTTATATGACTATAATGCCCCTGGTCTCATTTGCAAGATCTCTCTCCATGGTGTGGGACCAACTTGTCAAGAGTAAGAAAAGAAATTACGAGGAAAAAGAGCGACAAGGTGGATCGAACCAGAGACGTGAGTGTGTTCAGCGGGCAAGCTAACCACCACATCCAATCAAAGCATTTGTTTGAGGAACAAATGTACTTGTACTCAACCTTATCCAATACATAACCTGCTCGTATCAGTTTCCCTCACTGAAAAAATAGCGCGCTATAACTATAGCGTATTGAGAATTGCCTCGCTAAATATATTAATGTATAATGTCTCGCTAATAGCACGCTATAGCGCGATATAGCACACTAATAACGTATTTTAAGGTCTGCACTATTTTGATGTAGTGTGCTATTTTTTTCATTGGTTTCCCTAGCCGGAACCACAATCCCTAGCCGCCGCCTGCCGATCCTCAACTGCAACCGCCGGTCGCCAGGCTGCCCGCCCAACTCCGGCGCGCCTCCACTCGCCGCAGCTACCGCGCTTCACGCCCAGCGCCGCCCCTGTCGCGGCTTTGGCGCTGCCTCCCGCCCATCACCGCCACTCGAGGCAGGCAGCTCCGACACTTCTTTCGCCTGACTCCGCAGCTCCTCCCGAGTCCAGCTCCGCCACCTCGTATGATGCCTTGAAGTGATTTGTTCCATGGCAATGGCGACGGACAACAGTCCTGAATCAGAGAGGAGCGTCAGCCACCGGACGCCCCAGCATGTTGTAGCCTCTGAAATTCCGGCAGGGTGAGTATGCTAATTCTTAGTGTGGTGCGTCTATGGATCATAGTAGCTTGTAGAGATGGAATTTATTATGTAGAATTTGTAGTAGCTGATTGGTGCCTTGTTGATACTCGCGTGCCATTTGGTACACGTGTTCGGATGGTCAGGATGGATATGGAATTACAGATACTAGAAGTAAAAAAAGGCTGCACATGTGAAGTTTGTAAATCTTGTCACGTTTGTGTTGTTTTCAGAAAAATGGGCAGGCACCATCCTGAAATTTTCAGAGAAATTTAGAAAATCATGTGCTCCTGCTATCATATTTGTTGTTGCTTTCAATTAGTGTGTGATGCATGAATTAGCTAGCTGGAGAAATGGAGTAGTGAGCAACAAGAAACAATATTATATACTGTTCAGTTTGAATATTATTTACCTAAAGGATATGACACATATATTTCCTCCTATTTCAAAACTTTCCCTTAGCTCAGCTGGTTAGCACGAGTGCCTATCCAGGTCATGGTCGTGGGATCGAAACTCCCTGGCTCCAATTTTCGTCTTCTCTTTTCATGCTTGCCTTACAGGTGGGCCCACAACTCAAACAAAGAGAGAATAGTTGACAAATGGGATAGGGGTATTTTCGTCATCTACCTTCGGTCAACGTCCTTTTACATGGCTGTAACGATGAAGAATGGCTTTTTTGGGCACGCGTCTAACGAAACAGTGGCATTTTTGAGCAGTGAAACTTTTTAGTGGCAAAACTGAGTAGTGTAGTACAATCGATGGCAAAAATGATAAAAACCATATAATTTATTTAGATCCGATGCACGGTTGTGAAGTTATTAAATGCATGATCAACAAGGGCTTTTCTATAAAATAGCAATCCTGCGGAAAATAGCTAAATTCGCAGCAACGAAAAAAATACTACGGGCCGAAACTGGGGCGGACTGGGCCTCACATTGGGCCTTGAGGCCGGCTAGGTGGTGTACTGGGGTGGCTGAAGGGCACGGCTTGGCCGGTCGCCGTTGGGCCTTGCTGGATCGAACGAGGGGGTGCGGGGGCCGTTGTCAACGCGCGACGACGCGGATCGGGCTGCGCTGCTCGTCAGGAAGCAGAGCAGCGACGACCCAAGCAACTAAAGCAGGGGAGCGGCAGCGCGATGCAGAGGGCGCGTCACAGCGACGAGGACCTGCCGGAACTGGCGAGACGGCAGGAGCGCGGGGACGGCGGAGCTTGGCGCGAATCCAAGGCGGCGATGTCTACCTGCAGAGGGCGTCGTGGCAGGGTCAAAGAAAGGCAAGCGGGAGGGGAGGAAAGGAGCAGGGGCTCGTCGACGGGACCTGCTGGCGAGGTCCGCCGTGGCGAGGCAGCGGAGCCAGGCGGAATCCGAGACGGAGGGAGTCAGCGGTGGAGAAACTCCAGGGCGGCGGCTTGACGACTCCGGCGAAGAGCCGCGGGAAGAAGACGGTGGCTTGGACGCCAGACGCGCAGCTGTCGGGGAGCCCTGGGGTCTTGGGTCGGCGACTCCTGGCCATGGCGTTGGGGCAGGACTCTCGGTGAGGCAGATCCGGCAGCAACGACGAAGCAGCACGAGCAGGGAGGAGGATGGCAAGAGCGGTGGCAGACGACGGCGGCTCGCCAATGGGGAGGCGCGGAGGAGGGCCTGGATCCGGCGATGTGGGGCGCTGGAGCTTCCAGGCGAGGGAAAGCAAGGGCGACGGTCACGGCAGCTCAGTTCCCGACGACGTCGAACGGTGATGGCGAAGAAAAGGCTTCAGGAGGAGCTTCTCTCCTCTTGAATCGAGCAAATCAAGGGCGCGGGGACGAGGGGCACGGCCTCGATCACATCCGGATCGAGCAGAAGTACTGCAGGTTGGAGGCCGAAGGAATTTTTGATCGAGGGCGCAAGCAGCTGGATCGATGAGTAGTAGTGGAGAGAGCTGGTTGGTGGGTGGAGGAAAATGAGGAGAAGGAGATCCCGAGGTGGATCGAGACCGGGTGGCGGCGGCGGGATGGGATTGATGGGACAACTCCCCTAGATTTTAGGGTTGCTCTATTTATATAGTAAGTAGGCTAGGTTTAGGGGTATTCGGTCTGTCCGATCGTAATCGGGCAGTCGAGAAAAGAGGCTAGGGAGTTCAATGAACAAATCGAAGATGTTTTGTAGATGTTAGGGGATGATCCGGACACAACGGTAACGACTGTCCGGGTCGGGTCCGGGACAGATTTCGGACGTGCGCGCGAGGGGTCGGTGCACTGTGCAAAGAGGGGTTTTCGAACCGTGCGATCGCATCGGGCGGCTCCGAACGCGAAGAGGGGTAGGTAGATGGACTAGGTGGGCTGTGGAGAGCGGGTTGGTCTGAGAGAAGAGGGGAGAGATGCAGCCTGGCACGGTTTCCGGAGACCGAAAACGTCCGACGTTAGACCGGCTATATTGTCGCTATAGTTTAACGGTTGGGCTAACAAACGAACTCTGAATGCGATGAAACTTGACAGGCGGTCTATCTACACTATAATAAGACCACACGCCAACTTTCAACCCAAACCGAGAACATTTCGCGGCCACTTATAAAATAATATTTCGGACGTGCCGTGCAAGTGTGATTGGGCTCAAAACGAACAACGGACGGAACTGGGGGAACCCGGACGGATGCAAGTTTGAAAACATGATGATGCAATGTGGATGATGACATGACAAGATGCAACACGCAAGCGAATGACATGGCAACATCGGTGAATAACTGGAAGACACCTGGCACATCGGTCTCGGGGCGTTACAGCTCCCCCAACCTCCTAGGGACCGGATGCGTCGCAGCTCTGAACCTCGGTCACCAAGGGCCAGGAACGAACATGTCATAGATGGCCGACATCGAGTCTCTTGCGGCTGTTTGGGTGGCATGGACTGCCACCAAGCACCGAAGTTCCTCATGCTGGTTGATGCCCTTGGTGTCTCACCGTCCTTTGGTGGCAGGCGCAACGCCCATCCATTTGGTAAGCTCGTTTTTGTTGTTGAAGAGACACAAGCGCTCTCCCCCAACATGGAAGGGGGTTAGGATGCTCTTCTTTCAAGTTGCGGGGAGCCCCGAGGACAGTTTGCAAGGATTGAGCTGGTCGGCGTAGCTGTTCGGTGGTGGAGGCAGCGCGTCTTGCAACGCCTCGCCAGACTCATGGCGTCCTGATAACCCACAAGTATAAGGGATCGCAACAGTTCTCGAGGGTAAATATTCAAGCCAAATTTATAGATTCGACACAAGGGGCGCCAAAGAATATTTGAAGGTATTAGCAATCGAGTTGTCAATTCAACCACACCTGGAGATTAATTATCTACAGCAATATGATCAGTAGCGAAGTAGTTTGATAGTTTTGATTGTAGTGACAGTAGCAACGGTAACAGTAACATTGATAGCAGTAATTTGTAGCAAGTGTAACAGTGATGATAGCAGTAGTAACTTAGCAGAAACAATAAGGATAAATTCGTAGGCATTGGATTGGTAACTTGTTGGATGATATTCATCATGAGATAGTTATAACCTAGGGCGATACGGCACTAGCTCCAGTTCATCGATATAATGTAGGCATGTATTCTGTAAATAGTCATATGTGCTTTATTAAAAGAACATGCATGACATCTTTTGTCCTACCCTCCCGTGGCAGCGGGGTCCATATTGGAAACTAAGGGATATTAAGGCCTCCTTTTAATAGAGAACTGGAACAAAGCATTAACACATAGTGAATACATGAACTCCTCAAACTACGGTCATCACCGGGAGTGGGCCCGGTTGTTTTCACTCCGGGGTTGCCGGATCATAACCGTAGTAGGTGACTACAACTTGCAAGATCGGATCTAAAACATGGATATAATGATGAATTCATAAACGGTTCAGATCTGAAATCATGGCACCCGGGCCCAAAGTGACAAGCATTAAGCATAGCAAAGTCACAACAACATCAATCTAAGAACATAGTGGATACTAGGGATCGGGCCCTAACAAAACTAACTCGATTACATGATGAATCTCATCCAACTCCTCACCGACTAGCGAGCCTACGAAGGAATTACTCACTCCCGGTGGGGAGCATCATGGAATTGGCGATGGAGAAGGGTTGGTGATGACGAAGAACGAAGATCCTCCTCTCCGGAGCCCCAAACGGACTCCAAGTCTGCCCTCCTGAGGAAGAACAGGGCTTGGCGGCGGCTCCGTCTCGTGGATCGCGATAATTCTTTTTCCCTGATTTTTTATGGAATAATGTGATTTTATAGTATCACGGGGGTCATGAGCGGGGCCACCAGGTGGGTACAACCCACCTGGGCGCACCAAGAGAGGGGGGCGCGCCCTGGTGGGTTGTGTCCACCCAGGGGCCCCTCTCTGGTGGTTCTTGGCTCCAGAAATTCTTATTATTGGTATAAAAAATCCTCGCAAAGTTTCGTTCCATTTCGAGAACTTTTATTTCTGCACAAAAACAACACCATGGTAGTTCTGCTAAAAACAATGTCAGTCCAGGGTTAGTTTCATTCAAATCATGCAAATTAGAGTCCGAAACAAGAGGCAAAGCATGAGAAAAAGTAGATACATTGGAGACGTATCACGCCCTTCAGGGTAGCAACATAATAGAAACTTTGCTGGGAAGCCTTACCAACGAGAAAGGGCGACGCGGCATGATCTCCGCTCTCTTCTTTAGGGAGGCCCATGATTAGACAAGAGTCTTACCTCTGGGGCACGCACTGGTACATGAATAGTCTGGTATGGCGTTGGTAAAGCTCCCCATCCCGAGGCCCAGTGCTTCACTAGTCGCATGGTCCTTCCTGCCTTTGTGTCGTGTCCAGAAGGGACATTGGCCCTCAGTTACCCCCGAACCTTAAGGATCCATGAGGGTACCCGAGCGTTGTTGGTGACTTTAGGGCTTTCATCAGGAGAGGGCTCGTGTTTGTGATCCTCTGTGATAATTGTCGGCATAGAAAACCTGCCCAGAGCCCCTTGCTGAAGCGAAGGGGGCCCTATGCCCTACCCGATGGTCGGCTCCTCCGGTCATGAGATCCCTATTTCTAGGGCTCCGACTAGGTCTTTGTTGCTCAGGTTGCCCCAGACCTCTAGGGCACACGGAGGTTTCTAGGAAGTGATGAGCACATAAGGCTCGAGGTTTGGTGGCCTTCATTTGTTGTTAGGTGAAACGGAGGGCATCACCGGGGAAACCTCACTAGAGTGATTCGTGGTCTCGCCCCAGCGAGTGGATGCCCCACTGCCCTGATATGTGCTTGAGGTTTGTTGGCCTTCGTTTGTTGCTAGGAGAAACGGAGGGTGTCACCGGGGCAACCTCACTAGAGTGAGTCGTGGTCTCGCCCCCATGAGTGGATGCCCCACTGCCCTGATCAAAGATCATAGCAGACAGTCGAGTTATCCTTTTTTCAAAGGTTCCGACCAGTGTCGGTTCCCGACGGGAAGCCGGCTTGGACAACGCGTGCTCCACCTTGCTTTGGTCTCATGGTTCCCTCCCGGCTCCCAAACCATCGAGATGTCGCTCCACCTTTCTGACTTGCTTGATGGCGAGCTAGGAGTCCTCCTTGACACGTCGTCGCCGTGATCCTCAGAGTGGCTGATGCATGGAAGGTGATGACCACAACTTCGTGCTTTCCCATGCCTTTGGTGGCCTTCTTGAAGAGGAGCTTCACGTCACGCATAAGATGTTTGTCGGTTGGGGTGCAAGCACGAAGTCATCCCTTGTGCTTTCCCACGCCCTCGTGCCCTTGCTTTGGTCGCATGGTTCTCGCTCGGCTCCCAAACCATCGAGATGCCGCTCCATCTTTTTGACTTGCTTAATGGCGAGCTAGGAGCCGTCCTTGATGCGTCGTCATGATCCTCGGAGTGGCTATTGCATGGAAGGTGATGACCGCAACTTCGTGCTTTCCCACGCCTTCGATGGCCTTCTCGAAGAGGAGCTTCACGTTCCCCATAAGATGTTCGTCGGTTGGGGGTGCATGTTTCTTTGTTTTTTTTGGCTTGTGTTTCTTGCTTGTTTATTCTCCTTATAAAAAAGAACTTCATCTAGATTTCTTTTCCTTTTGAATGCTTTTCTTTGTATTTTTCTGCATCTAATTATTGCAAATTCTTCAGTTAATTCCTTGCAATCCTTGTGAGATTTCGATTGCCAAGTGAGCTGAGTTGACAAGATTTTTCTCTACATTGAACTCAGCCTCACCGATTCATGCCTATCGGCTAGACCGAACTACAGGGATTACTTGTAGATAGTTCATCGATACAACCGACATGGACTAACTCGGTCTGACCGATATGCATCATCTATGACACTGCCAACTAGGTGTCACCGATGAAAACGGATCGGTGTTACCGATTTCACTACTAAGAAAACTTTTTGCCATTGCAATTGTCATTTCTTCTCCAGCTCCACTCGATGATTCTTATCCTCTACCCGCGTCTTAAAATACATGGTGCTTTGTAGTGTGTCTTGATACGTCTCCATGCATCTATAATTTTTTATTGTTCCATGCCAATATAATACAAGTTTTACATACTTTTGGCAACTTTTTATATGATTTATTGGACTAACCTATTGATCCAGTGCCAAGTGCCAGTTCCTGTTTTCTGTATGTTTTTAGTATCGCAAAATATCCATATCAAATGAAGTCCAACAGCAATAAAATTCCATGGAGAATTATTTTGGAATATATGTGATTTTTGGGAGTTGGAATCACCGCAAACGAAGGCCCGTGGTGGGCGCAACCCACCAGGGCGCGCCAGAGGAGCCAGGCGTGGCGTGGTGGGTTGTGCCCACCTCGTACGTCGGTTGGACCTCCACTTCGGGAGCAAGGGAGCTTATATCAAGAAAAAATTGTGTTAAAATATCAGCGCAATCGGAGTTACGGATCTCTGGGAATATAAGAAACGGTTTTCGGCCAGATTTGGGGAACGTGAAATAGAAGAGAACAGAGAGGGAGATCCAATCTCGGAGGGGCTCCCGCCCCTCCGCTGCCATGGAGACCAAGGACCAGATGGGGAACTCTCCTCCCATCAGGGGGAGGCCAAGGAAGAATAAGAAGGAGGGGGCTCTCTCCCCCTCACTTCCGGTGGCACCGGAGTGCCACCGGGGCAATGATCGGGACGACAATCTACATCAACAATCTTGCTACCGTCAACACCAACTTTCTCCCCCTCTATGCAGCGGTGTAACACCTATTCCCCCGTTGTAATCTCTACTTAAGCATGGTGCTCAACTCCATATATTATTTCCCAATGATCTATGGTTATCCTATGATGTTTGAGTAGACCCGTTTTGTCCTGTGGGTTAATTGTGATCTTGGTTGGTATGATTGTATATTTTATTTATGGTGTTGTCCTACCGTGCCCTCCGTTCTCGCGCAAACGTGAGGGGCCCCCGCTGTAGGGTGTTGCAATATGTTCATGGTTCGCTTACGGTGGGTTGCGAGAGTGACATAAACTTAAACCCGAGTAGGTGGGGTATGACATATGGGAATAAAGAGGACTTGATACTTAATGCTATGGTTGGGTTTCACGACCTTAATGATCTTTAGTAGTTGCGTATTCTTGCTAGAGTTCCAATCATAAGTGCATATGATCCAAGTAGATAAAGTATGTTAGCTCATGCCTCTCCCTCATATAAAGTTGCAAGAATGATTACCGGTACTTGTTATCGATTGCCTAGGGACAAATAACTTTCTTGTTGACACAAAACCTTTTACTAAACACCTAACTTTTATTATCTTGCAAAGTACTTCTAGTTTTATTCTTGCAAAGTAGTTCTAGGATCACACCTACAAAATAGTTTCATACTCCCTCCGGTCCTTTTTACTCTGCATATAAGAATTGTCTGAAGTCAAACTTCATAAAGTTTGACCATATTTGTATGGAAAAATATCAACATCTACCATGGTAAAGTTATATAATGTGAAAATTTAATTCATGTCGCATCTACTGATATTGATTTCACATTATGAATGTTGGTATTTTTTTCTATAAAGTTGGTCAAACTTTACGAGGCTTGACTTCAGATAAATCTTATATGCGAACTAAAAAGGACCGGAGGGAGTACTTGTTTCCGATAAAGCAAACGTCAAGTCTGCGTAGAGTTGTATCGGTGGTCGATAGAACTTGAGGGAATATTTGTTCTGCCTTTAGCTCCTCGTTGGGTTCGACACTCTTATTTATAGAAAAAGGCTATAAACGATCCCCTACACTTGTGGGTTATCAAGACCTTTTTCTGGCGCCGTTACCGGGGAGCAATAGCATGGGGTGAGTATTCTCGTGTGTGCTTGTTTGCTTTATCACTAAGTAGTTTTTATTTCCTGTTCTAAGTTGTTCTCTATCTTTAGTTATGGATATGGAACACGAAACACCAAAAAAATTAGTGGTACTTGCTACTCATGGAGATGGGGAACCTCCTAAAACCCTCAATGCTCGTTATGTGAAAAATATTATGCACTACTTTGATAATCCTAAGAAAACCCCATTCAACTTGATAATGGGAGTAACGTTGGATCAATGTGAATACTTTAGGGATTATCGCTTGACTCAAAAAGGAAAAAAATTATGGGATCAAATTGAAATGTTGCAATGGTATGCTTGGAATCTATGCTTGAGATATGATTATACTTGTTGCTCTAAGATTGAAGTTCCACACCTTTCTTATTCATGCGAATTTAATGATAATGAAACATTGGCTTCTTATGCTAGAGGTATATATGATTATTATGATGTGGAACGGGTAGAAGAATTTGTTGCTTTTAAGGGTGCTTATGAAATTGAATATTTGTTTGAAAAGTTTGAAGATTTTGATGATTCAGTTTATAGACCTGAAAATCTTGTTATCCTTAAATATTTCCATCCTTAAATATTGATATGATAATTATAAATACAATTATGATATTGATGTATTTATTGAGAATAACCCCGCTATCCAAGAAAAGACTAATATTTTGTAGGAGTCTATGGAAGAAGGAATTCATGAAACGGTGAGCTCATTGGATGAAAAAGATGGTGAGGAGAGCGTAAAACAAAAGGAGGAAGAACGGATTAGCTACCCATGCCCACCTTCTAATGAGAGTAACTCTTCAACTCATACATTATTTAATGCCCCTTCGTTCTTACCGAAGGATGAATGCCATGATAATTGCTATGGTCACATGGATTCTTTTGAAATATTCCTTTTTGATGAACTTGATGCTTGCTATGCTTGTGGCCAAGATGCCAACATGAATTATGCTTATGAAGATGAACTTGATATTGTTCCTTATGTTAAGAATGAAATTGTTGCTATTGCACCCACGCATGATAATCCTATTATCTTTTTGAATTCTCCAAACTACACTATATCAGAGAAGTTTGCACTTATTAAGGATTATATTGATGGGTTGCCTTTTACTATTTCACATGATAATTTTGATGAATATAATATGCATGTGCGCCATCAAATTCATATCATGCATTATATACTGGTGCGGCATGCCCCACAGCATTATCGCGGCCAAAGGAACAAATTTTATAGCCAAGAAGTTCAAAGATTATTGCAGTCAGCGCAATATCAAACTTGACTTTGCTTCTGTGGCACATATGCTGTCCATGGGCAGGTCGAACGGGCCAATGGATTGATCCTCGGTGGTCTGAGACCGAGGTTGGTGAAATCACTGGATAAGGCCGATGGGGAGTGGATTGAAGAACTTCCATGCGTCCTCTGGAACCTGAGAACAACGCCATACCGGTCTACTGGCTATACTCCATTTTTCATGGTATACCGTCCTCCCCAGTGACCTCGAGCATGATTTCGGTCACGTATCTTGTTACAGAGCTGGAGCGTCAGGACGATATGGATGCACTGGAGGAAGCCCGGGAGATCGCAGTGGCTAGATCGGCTATCTATCAACTCATGCTCCCCTGCATCGTACTGTCGATCCGGTCGAAGCTATGGTTGCACCGGCACCACGAGTTCCGTTCCGGCGAGCTGCGGCTATCCTAGTGCCTGCCATCACCACCATCTGACGTGGCTCCATCCTAGCTTTGCGTAGCGCCAAACCGCACGTCCAACCGATGTCTGTAGCGTCATTCCGGTGCATCTCCGCCATGGGAAATGGTCGCCACTGGCTAAATTCCAGCGAGCTGACGTGGCCGGCTTAGTAGTTAAGCATCCGGTTAATTAGACCATATGAAGCTGACATGTGGGACCCATGTGCTAGTTAATTAGCCAAATCCTTGTAGTTAGAATTATTGTTAAACCGAGTAGGCCCCACTGGTCAGGTTTGGCCTGGATGACGCATGCTTTGACCGAACCCACTGTCAGTGAGTGGCTGACTAAGAGATGAGAGCATCCAGGGGCGGAGCTGGGCCCCGGGCACCCAGGGCCCAGGCCCGGGGCATGGAGTTTTTTCAAAGCTATTACCAATATAGAATTCGGTATGGGCCCAGGTTGTAGCCCAGCCCACATGCATAATGCTCTTCCAATTTTCGAACTGTAGAGCGTCGTCCCACATGCACGCACGACAGGCTGACCTACACACGCACACACCCAGAGGATCAGATGCAGCCGCCGCGCGGATCGACCTCCGCCATTTGCCGGGCTCAACCCTAGCCGCGCTATCAGGCCTGGTAACTGTTGGAGATCACCTGATGAAGCACAGTGATATTGTGTTGCCCAGATGCGTGTCCGCCGTTGATCTGTGATCCAACGAAGCCTAGAAGACTTTACCACTTCGCTACCGAGCTGCGTTTACAACCGTAGATCTTCATCTGGACGGCTCAGACCGTTGTCAACTTACTTTTAAAAGTTACCGCATTGCTTTTACCTGCTGAACCTGTTGCTTTCTACTTTTAGCTCTGAATTCTCTTTATAAACCCTCCTCCGGCTTTTGGAGAGGGGATCGGGATTATTCTGGGCTTGGCCCTTGTAGCCGCCGTGTTCCGGCAGGCGAAAACCCTAGCTAATTGCTTCAGATCTGAGTGAATTAACCACCAAATTTCCCACCAATTTCCTTGTGTTCATTCAATTTCTTGCAAATTCAGAGACAGCTACTACTAGGGCATGTCAAGTGGTATACAGAGCGTTGGTTGTAGTCCTTGGAGGCGGGATTTGAGCCCAGATCCAATCTGGCCCCCCGATCTGGCGTGGCGGCGGTGTCGGCGGCGATTGGCAGCAGTGGATCGATCGGCAGCAGAAAGGTGGAGTCGTGGTTTCTGAAGAACAATTCTTCAGTGCAAAATCCCACCCAACCCTCCCTTCAGTGTTGTTTACTTCGGCGATTTGGTCTCTTTCCAATCTGATGGGTGCAAGTGAACCAGAGTGGTTGGTTACCGGACAACGGGTGTAAAATTCTTCCGTCCTTGCAAGTTTCATTCTTATACCTAATCTGCAAGTAATTTCCAACAAAAACCCTGAAGACATGGCAGGTGAGACGCAAGATACCGATTGTTTGGAGCTTGAATCGCTGTAACTTGACATAAAAACACTCAGGCAAGAGCGCGAAGAGGACAGAAAAGAGTTCTACCATTTCACAGACTCTGTCAACAAGAACTCCGCTAGCATACAGAAGAATTTCAAGAAAATTCAGATTTCCTTGCTGAAGTTAACAGTAGAGCAGTCAGTCGACGAAGAAGAGGAGGAGGAAGAAAGACCAGATCCGCTGTCAGGGCAAGGAAGCACGGCTATACCTCTAGGAAGGCCAAAGCAACTCCCAAACAGCCACCTTGCCACTGAGAAACATGACCCTGCAACTGGGGGATCTGCTGTTCGGGTTGACAAAGCAACAGGCAGAGAGCTAAACATGGACGGCACGCCAAAGGGCCCTTATAGGCACCCTAATCACACAGCTAACAAGCAAGACTTCCACACCCATCAGCAACAACAAGGTCAGGTCCCAAAACATATCTTGATAGTGGACGAATTACCTGAAGCAGAGGTCAGAAGAGAAAGGAACAGACCTTATACACCTGAAGTTCGAAGAAATCTCCTTTGTGTTAAACCTGCAAAGTTAAACATTGCTGAATTCGATGGAGTTGATGCAGACTCTTGGAGACAGAATATTGAACAGTATTTTTCAGCTGCAAGAACCCTAATCGAGCAAAGAACTGAAATAGCAGTTTCATATTTAAAAGGTGAAGCTATCCAATGGTGGAGAGGTACAGGGTTTATTGTTCATCACACTCTGTGGCACAAATTCTGCTCTGCGATCACACAAAGATTTGCAGTAACATCTGTATGTGAGAATGTGAAAGCCTTCCACAAGTTAACACAACAAACTTCAGTTGCTCAGTATATTTCAGAGTTTGAACAACACATGAACTTGATGAGGAGGGACAACCCTGCAATACCAGATGACTATTATATGCATAGTTTCATTGCTGGGCTAAACCCTTACATCCAAAGTCACCTGGAATGTTTACAACCTGCTGACATGACCAATGCAATGTGGTTAGCCAGAAGAATTGAAAAGTCTTGTCCTCCTACCCTCACTCAGAAGCCTCATGTGCCCAACTACAGAAGAGGAACTACAGGAGAAATATATAAACATGTACTCCCTGCAAGTACATCTCCTGCTGCTGTTATACAACAAGCTAGAGAAAAGGGCATTTGCTATAAATGCAGAGAACCATGGTTCCCAGGACACAAGCAAGTGTGCAAGATGTCACCAAAAGCACAAGTTCAGGCACTGCAAGAACAAGGGGAAAACCCTGACATTATTTACATAGTAGATGCAGAGGAGCTACATTCAGATGGGGATGAAGAACCTCCTGACAACCAAGAATTAAAAATCTCCATGCATGCTGCTACAAGAGTACCTGAAGATAAAAAGAAACACACTTTTACTCTCCAGGTCCAAACTGGAAAAACAGTGGGTCTAGCTTTGGTGGACAGTGGACGTACTACTACTTTCATCTCCCCTGCTCTTGCTTTACAATCTGGTTGTCCAGCCACACCAGTGAAACAAGTCCAAGTAACAGTTGCTAATGGGGGTAAATTATTCAGTGACTTTTCTCTCCACAAAATCAAGTATAGCATCCAAGGAGTAGAATTGGTATCTGATTTCAGACTGTTGAAACTCACTGGATATGACATCATACTGGGAGCTGACTGGATGTATCAGCACAGCCCTGTCACTTTTGATCTTCCTAACATGAGATTGGGGATCAGACAGCCCAATGGGCAACAAACTACTTTCATGGATGAGAGTTTGCCCACTAGCCCTTGCACCCCTATACTGCAAGACATGAAAAACATACTTGATGACATGCTGACTGGAGCTTTGATGTGGATGCAACCAGTGCAGTTGGAAACCATACACGACTCTGTCCAAAAACCTGGAATAACTACATTATTAGAAAACTTCAAAGATGTTTTTGCAGAGCCCACTGGGTTACCCCCACAAAGAGAATGTGACCATGCAATCAACCTTGAACCTGGAGCCCCAGTGATAAATCAGAGAGGATATAGATTGCCACATCATCAGAAAAATGCATTGGAAGAAATCATTAAAGATCTTCTCCAAAAAGGGATTATCAGATTAATTCACAGTCCATATTCCTCTCCTGCTATTTTGATCAAGAAAAAGGATATGACTTGGAGGTTATGCATTGATTACAGGAAATTAAATGCACACACAATCAAGAACAAATATCCCATACCCATGATAGAAGATCTCTTGGATGAATTGAATGGAGCAAAAATCTTCACCGAACTAGATTTAAGAAGTGGGTATCATCAAATCAGAATGAAAGAAGGAGACATAGAAAAAACTGCTTTTAGCACACACATTGGTCTGTTTGAGTTCTTGGTCATGCCTTTTGGAGTGACAAATGCCCCCCCCCCTCCTTTACAGAACTCATGCACACTGTATTGGGGCCATTACTAAGACATTGTGTACTAGTTTTCTTTGATGATATCATCATTTTTAGCAAGACCTACAAGGAACACTTGGAACATGTAGCCCTGGTATTGGAAGCACTCAGAAAACATTAGCTCTATGCAAAGCTCTCTAAGTGCACCTTTGCACAAAACAAAGTGGAGTACTTGGGCTATGTGGTGACTGACAAGGGAGTATCTACAGATCCTGCAAAAATAGAAGCCATAATAAACTGGCCCACACCTCAGAATGTGACACACTTGAGGAGTTTCTTGGGATTAGCAGGATACTACAGGAGGTTTATTCAGAATTATGGACTGATTTGCAAGCCACTATTTGATGCACTGAAAAAGGAAGGATTTCAATGGACTGACAGGCAAATGACTGCTTTCCAACAACTAAAAACCAGGATGACTTCTGCACCAGTCCTTGATTTGCCTGATTTCTCCCTTCCTTTTGTTTTAGAAGCTGATGCTTCTGGATATGGAATTGGAGCAGTATTAATGCAGAAGGGACAACCCATTGCTTATATGAGCAAAGCTCTAGGCCCTAAAGCTGCTGCCTGGTCCACATATGACAAAGAGGCATTGGCCATCATTGAAGCACTTAAGAAGTGGAGACATTATTTTGCTTCATCCTCAATAATTATCAGAATTGACCAGCAGAGTTTGAAGTACATACAAGAGCAAAAATAACTGAAGGGGTGTAGCACAAACTCCTCATTAAACTCATGGGGTACAAATTTATAGTGGAGTACAAGAAAGGCAAGGAAAATAGAGTAGTCGATGCCCTATCTAGAGTTAAATATGCCCTGAATGCCCTGGGCTCTAGCACTGCAATTCCCTCTTGGATTTCTGAAGTGGTGAACAGTTACAAAGGAGACACTAAATGTTCTGACTTAATTTCTAAATTAGCAATAGATCCAACTGGCCAACCTCCTTATACTCTCACCAGTGGAGTGCTCAGATACAAGGGAAAATCATGATTGGCAACAAAAGTGAACTGAAAAATTCCTTGCTCACTTCTTTTCACAAGTCTGAATTAGGAGGACACTCTGGGGAAAGAGCAACTTATCACAGATTGAAAATCATGTTTACTTGGCCTGGCATGAGGAAGGCAGTGCAAACCTTTGTTCAACAGTGCCCTGTCTGTTAATTGAACAAGGCCCAACATGTGCACCCCCTGGCCTATTGCAACGCCTCCTAGTTCCAGATTTTGCTTGGACCCACATTAGCATGGACTTTGTGGAAGGGCTGCCCAAATCTGAACATAAGGACATGATACTGGTTGTAGTTGATCGTTTCACTAAATATGCTCACTTTGTGGCCATGAGACACCCCATCACTGTAAAGAGAGTAGCACAAGCTTTCACTGACAACATATTCAGATTACATGGCCTGCCGATAGTGATAGTAACTGACAGAGATAGAATATTCACTAGTCATCTATGGCAGCACTTGTTCAACAAAATGGGAGTCAAATTACACATGAGTACTTCTTACCACCCCCAATCAGATGGACAAACAGAAAGAGTAAATCAATGCCTTGAGAATTACTTAAGATGCATGGCTTTTGCCCATCCCAAGAAATGGCACAGTTGGCTGTCAATGGCTGAATGGTGGTACAACACCACTTTCCATACCTCACTAAAAATGACTCCTTTTCAAGCTCTATATGCCAGACCTCCTCCCCTGATTGCTGAACTGATGTTACCACCAGTGGAAGGTGAGGATCACCAAGCTGAACTGGACAGAGACACAATAGCCCAACAGATCAAGGACAATTTACTCAGAGCACAAGAGAGAATGAAGTTCTTTGCTGACAAGAAAAGATCTGGGAGACAACTGGCTGTTGGAGATATGGTCTATGTCAAATTGCAACCTTACAGACACACCAGCTTGAGCATACACAGACACCTGAAACTTCACTCCAAATACTATGGGCCTTTCAGAGTCATGGAGAGAATTGGAGTTATGGCTTATAGACTCCTCCTGCCCGGAGGCTGTCAACTTCACCCCACTTTTCATGTAAGCCAACTCAAGAAACACATTGGTCCTGAAGCTGTACCTAACCCCAAATTGCCTCTACTTGATGAACATGGCAACATGCTCATCCAACCTGAAGCACTGCTTGAGCGACGACTAATCCCACAAGTCCACGGAGACATTAGCATTCCAGTGGTACAGTGGCGTATCAAGTGGCTCAACCTACCAGTGGCAAATGCCACCTGGGAAGATGCAGCTTTCATTCAGAAAATATTCCCTGCTTTTCATCCTTGAGGGCAAGTCTGATCTTCGTCGGGGGGAATTGTCAGGCCTAGTAACTGTTGGAGATCACCTGATGAAGCACAGTGATATTGTGTTGCCCAGATGCGTGTCCGCCGTCGATCTGTGATCCAACGAAGCCTAGAAGACTTTACCGCTTCGCTACCGAGCTGCGTTTATAGCTGTAGATCTTCATCTGGACGGCTCAGACCGTTGTCAACTTACTTTTAAAAGTTACCGCGTTGCTTTTACCTGCTGAACTTGTCGCTTGCTACTTTTAGCTCTGAATTCTCTTTATAAACCCTCCTCCGGCTTGTGGAGAGGGGATCGGGATTATTCTGGGCTTGGCCCTTGTAGCCGCCGTGTTCTGGCAGGTGAAAACCCTAGCTAATTGCTTCAGATCTGAGTGAATTAACCACCAAATTTCCCACCAATTTTCTTGTGTTCGTTTGATTTCTTGCAAATTCAGAGACAGCTACTACTAGGGCCTGTCACGCGCTACCAGCATTCCCCCGCGCTGTCGTCCCGATCCGGCGCCGTCGTCCCATGCTGCTACCAGTCCATAACCGTCCGCCATGGGCCATGGCCGAGCTCCCGGCCTCCCTCCGGCCTCCATCGTCTTGCGCGCGAGCCGGGAGCCCAACCTCCGCTGCGCCCCGAGCGTCGTCCGCTCCAGGACGAGGCCGCCGTGTTGTTGCGGTCCTACCGGCTGCTAGGTAATTTTCTGACCGAGACTGTGCATAGTGCGTATATACTGAATAACTGAAGTATTTAACACTGAACTTTTGAGATGATATTTAACACTGAACCTAGGACTGCATTGAACTGAAATTCAATGGAAAAAAACTGTGTGTGTAGCAGTATGTATATGTCTTGCATGTATTGCTGAACTGAAATTTAAATTTTTTAATGAAATTTGGGACATATATAAGTGTTAAGTTTTTTGGAATGTTAGTACACGGTTATTTTGGTTAGTAAGTGCAAAAGTTTTTCAATATCGGCCAAAAAAAATGTTTTGGCCCGGGGTTTGCTTGAATCCTGGCTCCGCCACTGAGAGCATCTCCAGTTGAGCCCCCAACAGCCCCCCCCCCCCCCCCCCCACACACACACACAAGGCCCTCTTTTAGCGCCAGTGCAGAAAAAACGGCCCAGCCGCATCCCCAGGAGCCCAATTTTCGCCGTTTAGGCCCGAAACTGGCGCCGGCGAATTCAGGCCAAACCCGGCGCGGGGGGGGGGGGGGGGGGGCGCCCGGGGGCGCCGGGGGAATCGTTTTTGGTGCGAAAGAACGGCTGACCCGCCGAGTCAGTGACCACGGCGCATCATCGTCCTCATCGCCTCGGTTCCCGCGGGGAATCAATGTCAAAGCTGACGCGATGCCGCACCGGTCAGCCTCCATTGATACCTCACGGGCGGCGCAGTGAAGGCGCGGCGACGCGCGTCTCGCCCGATCCTGCCACGCGTACACACGTCGGCTGCCCTCCCATCACCCACGCCCGGCTATAAAAAGGCCCTCCCTCGCCGGGGAGCACACACACTCTCGACCGAGCTCCTCCTCTCGCCGCCAACACCCCTCTCGACCGAGCTCGCCTCTCCGCCTTTCTCCCTGCCCACGAGCATGGCCGAGCGTTACCCAGGCGACGCCGCGGCGGCTAACGGCTTCAGCCGTCGTCACCTGCACGAGGACGAGGCGCGGCTCCTCTAGGAGGCCGACTACTCGGCACCGCCGGACATGCAGGTGCCGGGCATGTGGAAGCTGAGCACCGGCGGAGTGTCGGTGCCACCGGCGCTGCCCGGCGCGCCGAGATCGCGCGCATCCGGTCCTCCTTGACGGAGGAGGTGCGCAACCAGCCGAGGTACGCCCCCGACAGCAACACGCTGTGGACGGTGTACTTCAAACGCCGCCACGCCGAGCAGCTCGCCTCCTCGAACGGCGTCGAGCCCCGCGGTCGCCACAACTCCCAGGGACGGCGCCAATGGTGGGGCGTCCCCGGCTGCACCCTCGAAGCCGTCCTCGAGCACATCGAGGCCGGCAACACGCCGCGCCTGGAGTGCCCGGCGCCTCCCACCTTCTCACGCCGTCGCGGCAGCTCATGGACGCCGCGGCGGATGGAGACGGCGACCTCCGAGCACATCGAGGCCGGCAACACGCCGCGCCTGGAGTGCCCGGCGCCTCCCACCTTCTCACGCCGTCGCGGCAGCTCATGGACGCCGCGGCGGATGGAGACGGCGACCTCCTCGTCGTCGGGCTCTAGCTCCCTCTCCTCCGGTTCGCCGGCACTCCGCCCCGTCAAGCCGGAGCCAAAAGGAGACGCCACTCGGGCGTCGCAGGTGCGGCCTCATCATCCACGACGGTGGACGCCCCTCTCCTTCTTCCCGGCTCGTCAGGCCGAAGACCGAGCCAGGGTTGCTCCCCGTGAATTAGAGCACGCGGACATGACCGCCGCCGACGAGACCGCCCTCAAATGGGCGAAGGCGCACTGCGTTCGCGAGCAGGTGGAGCGCCAGCGCCGCGCCCTCGAGGAGATCGCCGCGGATGCGTGGAGGGTGGCGTCGTCATCCTCGACAGCGACGACGAGGACGCGCCCGGGTCGTCCAACCCCCCGCGCATCGGCGACGCTGGTCAGGGGTCCAACAGGGACGGCGGCGACTACACCCGGTTCTACAGGCTCCTCGGCATGTAGAAAGCGGGGCTTTTCGGCAGCAGCGCGGCGACGCAATAGTGCTAGGCGTTTTTTTAGTTTAGTTTAGATTTATGTGTTTAAGTTTTTGTACAAATATCAATGAAATCGCGACGAATATGCGTCGTGTTTGGCCGAACTTTGGCCGAGTTTATTTTTCAAAAAGGGGGTCGTGGGGTGGCGGTTGGGAAACCGACCGCCCCCACGCCGATATTATCGCCCCTGGGGGGCCGAACGGCTGGAGATGCTCTGAGTAACCCAAGGTCAATGCTGGCAATTCTACAAACTAGTCCAAATACCTTTTCCCTTGATACTTGAACATGAGTAGATAGTTCCTGATATAAGTCTTGCGGAGTATATTTGTAGCTTAATTAACTTGTTGCGGAGGAGACCACTAAACCCAATGGTGGTTTCTAAGTGGCTACAAATTAACTTGTTGCAGAGGAGACCACTAAACCCAATGGTGGTTTCTAAGTGGAATTCAATGTCCACTAAGAAGGGTCGTTGTATCTTCTTTCAGGCCTCTTGTGCCCCTTTTTAAACTTGTCTTTAGTAAGACATATTTTGCTTCTGCTGATGCTTGTTGTATGTTGGGTCATGTGACCTTTGTGTGTAAATAACACTGCTACGATTTGCTCTTTAGAACCTATGTGCTTCGAGTCGTAGAGTTCGTGTTGCGAACTTGTGATACATGTTGTTTCCGACACACTGCATGCATGATAAGTGCACGTTGTGTGTAGGGGTTTGAATTTTGGGTCGTGTACTTGTTAGCGGACTTTCAATACAGAGGAGTATCGCATGTGTTATGAGAGCTCGGGAGTTTGTCACACCACGCCAGGTGCTGACGCTCCAGCTCGGACACATCGAGCAGACACATGCACTGGGAGCTCGGGAGTTTATCACGCCATGCCAGGTGTTGACGCTTCGGTCCAGTTGCATTGCATCAACTATTGTATGATCGTTCCTGATTGAGTTATATGGCCTGGATCTCGGGTCGGAATCTTTGATGTGCAATTGCTAGCAGTCGATCAAATACGGGGTGAAGCAACTTGACTATGCGCTGGGGATTCATTCCCAGCCCTGCATAGTCCTTGTATGGTAACGATGGATTCCCCTACATCGGTTGATGTGATCCCGATGTAGGACTGCTGGACCATTGTTCCTGGCTCTCCGAGAGTATTTGGCGCCCATGGAGCAGTCTGTATGGCTGTTATTGTCCGGACGCGAATCTCGACTTCCTGTATGCTCCACTACAGCTAGGTCAAAGGATACTGCAGCGTTGTAAACCGATGAATTTTCCAGCACAAGCGGGGGTATATAAAAGTTCAGAGCATTCTTCCTACCCTTATCATTTTTTTCATGTACATGTGGTGCTCGATGCCTCAATGGTCATACCATTGATATTCATGTTTTTGTTGTTCATCTTTTGATGTTAAACTGCTAAGAACTACTACTTTATTATGTTTATTGGTTTATCTGGTTCGTCATTTATTACCAAAATTATTTGTCTGTGATAAATCTGAACATTCTGTTTTGTTCTATTTCTAAAGGTGCATAGGGGGAACAAAACTTTGTAGCTAAGTACAATTCCAAATGCTGAAGTCAATCCTTTTTATGAATCATTTTTGCTGACACATAATATCCTTTGGCCATGAGAATGCAGGATTATGCAGAGTTGTTTTTATTATTGCCGGAAAAACTATTCCTATGTAGTGCTGTGTGATGGCTTTCCGCATATTATGCTAATGTTTTTGTCCGAGGCTTGGCCTTTCGTGACGGTTTGTTGCTGCAATTCCAGACTAACCATGTGTGATTCAACGGTTGAGAAAATGGAAATAGAACTTCTGACTAAAGTTGGGGGTGTAATGTTTGGACATTATGTTACGCAAAAATGAAAACCCTTTGCATAGAAAGAGGTACTTGAGGTACAATCTTGCTTTATTCAGATGCATTCCCAACTTCTAGTAAAAGTTAAAGATAATTCTTTGCTTAATGCAGCGCCATCCAATGTTGTAGGTGAGAGGAAACACAACAGAATCTGCTACAGTTGAATAAGGTGAGCACATGAGGTAGGGCGCCAGGAAATGGTGGAGGAATGGAGTTACAACGCAGCACAGCTACGATGGCGAAGCTTCAGGAGGAAGAAGGATTATATAGGAACGGAGGATCAGGAGATAGATGCCAACTTGTCTTCTAGCAGGGTGGGGATGGAATGCGCAGTAGTTTCCAAAGAGAAGGAAATAGGAAAAGGCCGGCTTTTGCCATGGCGTGGTCAACAAGTGCATGTGCATCGTACTTAAACTTGGGTTCATAAAAAAATTAATCCTTCTTTTTCGAGTTAGGGAGAAAACAAACCTGACTACTATTTTCTGGACGTACAAATGAAAGTTGAATGAAATGTACCGGACAACATTTTTTCTTCGAAAGGGAATGGTACCGGACAACATTTCAAATGTAGGGTGGAAGGAAGGCCTATCTCTATCAATCCAACGGTCAGAACTCCCAATTATCGTCGAGATGGACTCCATGGTGGCCTTGAAGATGATTCAAGCCCAGGATGAGGACAGATCCTTATATTCAACCATTATTAGAGAGATTCGTCATTTAATGTCTCTTCGTAGAACTTATATTAGCTTTGTTAATCGTTCTCAGAATAAAGTTAGCGACAGTTTAGCGTCGTTTGCGAGGGTTGAAGGAAGAACTATGACTTGCCTTGGGTCAGGACCTTCAGTTTTCCTAGAGTTAGCTCTTGCAGATTGTAATCATATTGATTCTGAGTAATACAAGTCTTCTACCCGCAAAAAAAATGTAGAGTGGAACAAAGAATTATGAAATACTCCTTCTGTATTTTATTTGTGAATCTGAACGCTCTTACATTTCTTTACGGAGGGAGTACGAAACGTGAGCGCTCTTATATTTTTTTATGGACGGAGTACGAGACAAAATTTGACTCGCAGGAAATGACAAGCGTAAGGAAGTACTTCTTCTGTACTGAAATACTTGTAGTTGGGGGAACTTGTACTACTTTTCCTTAGCTATGAGTATTTCGGTACAAAGGTTATAAATAGGGAAGAAATGCATATCTCAACCCTGAACTCTTGGTTTAGTCTAATTTACAACCCGAACTTCAATACCGTTTAAATTACAATCCGCAACTCTTAAAACTGTTCAGGATTCAACCCTTTCTCCCCCTGACCGGTTTTGACCCATTGACGGGAGGAGACCAGCATGGCGGATGTGAGGGAGTCACGGCCTCATGAACAGAAGACCCCATCGGCCTGCATCAACGAAAATAAAATCCACCATCGGGCTCGTGGTTTACAAAAACAACTTCCTGTAGATCCTGATCTTCAAGGACCCAAATGCACCTGGCCATATTACATTCGAGCAGAGAATGAAGCTATGAGTTATCTGATCTGCACAATCCACAAACACTCCAAGAAATTGCTCAGAGTTTTAGCAAGAGCTGCCCTACGAGGGTCACATTGATTGATTGAAAGGCTTGAAAGAAAACATAGTTCGGAGAGGGGATTATACCTGTTGATACCGGATTCCAAAAATGTGTGCATCGTTCCCCACAAGACAAGAACCTTTATTTCAAAATAAAAAAATTTATTCGAGTCGGAAATGAGAGATTTTTTGTTAGTCGACATGTTGTGATGTTGCAGCAAGTCTGCTGTCGGTAACGATTGCTGAGCCAACCTCCGTAGGAAAATTTTGACCTTAACAAGCACAACTGTTTTCCACATCTTAGACCATGCCTTTGTCTAACCTTGGAACTAGATGCATCCGCGCGCCCCTCTAACCACACCTCACGTCTGTCTTTAGTATCAGCTAGCATCCAATAGGCCGATCTGACTGAGAAAAGCATAGAGCGAATGATCTTAATATCCATGGGTAGAAACGTCTGGGGTCAACCGATCAGTATCCCACTCCACATTGGCTGTGAGCGGGGGTTGCAGCAAAGGCACACAAAATCTCGTGGGAGCAAAGTTTTGTTGCCATACTGGTTAATCGGTTGGAGCGGATAAAAACGAGAAACAAAGAGAAGGGCAATTCATAAAAAACCTTAGCACAGCAAATCCATAAACTTGCAACCGATGCCATCCAAGTTCATTAAGCCGCGGTCCATGACGACAATGGGCAGCATTTCAATCATTCAAAGTCAACATTAGATGTTTGATAACACTACTTCTGTTCTTGAAACTACAAAAAATAGTTCCCCGGCTGACCCCATTACAAACAGGTTCGTGGAGCCCATGTATGGCGCATTTAGGCAGCCCAGCTCATATGAGTGCACAGCAGGTTCAGGCAAAGGATGAGTGCCCAGCAGGTTCCGATCACCTTCCGGTTCTCCTGTCCTTTTCCCGGTCTCTGCTGCTCCTATCGTGGTGATCATCCTTCCCTCGGCCTGAGTTTTTTTCACGCGCCCTGTCTCTCCCGGCATCATTGCCATGCAATCTGCCTCTGCTGCGATTGTACTCTCGGTCTCTATCCAGTGATGACTTCCTTGAAGGACTACGGCTCCTGCTCCGGCTGCGAGGCCGCTTCCTGGAAGAATCACATGCATCATCCGCCCTTTCTCTCCGTTCCAATGATAGTCTCTCTGGAAAACAGAACAATGTTTATCTTATGAGATACGCACCAGGATAACAAAAAGTTTGAGTTATAACTTGGGTCGTTATCATTATCAGATGAATTACTAAGTGAGCTACAAAATAAGTAATAGATGGATGGATGTGCGAGAGAAACGGCATTTCTATTATCAAACAAACAGGGTATTCCCTTCCTGACTTCTTACATACCAGAAGACCACCTGTTGTTTGCACCATCTATTGAAGACAAACCATAGTCTGATTGAAGGCGCCTACGGTGGCTGGCAACCTTCCTCTCGATCTCCTCCATGCTATGCAACCCCTTCTCCTCTAGAGATTCACGATACTGCATTACAGCAATCTCAATCTGCCTTAGCTTCTGCCTGTAGATCAAAAAGGAGTTGCTACTGTAAGTAAGAAGAATGTGCAACGTAAATCAAATGGTAGAATGATTAAACATTTGCTTTTGGAGAGGGGTGTGGGTGTACCTATGCTCTTCATCCACAATTGTAGCTGGGTGGTGAATTGCCTGATCGGTACTAATTTCGGTTGTGTCCACTTTCCCAGAATCACCAACAATATCACTTCCAGATGAATAGCTTAATCCCAATCCTTGACCGTTTATTCTATCTTCATCATTGTCGTTGTCCTCTCGGTTCCATTTAGAAGCTGGCAAAACAGGATCAGCTTTCTGCTTCTTGCTTGAAACTTGTTCAGGTTCAGGAGATACGCACTCTCTAGAGCGTCTTTGGCCTGTTTGCATACTGTGACGAGAGAGCCCCAGCATATCTGATTCACTGTCACCAGTACCATCTCCAAGCCTACGAGCGTTCAAACCAACATCCTCTCTTCCAGCTCTATGCGGTTCGCCTTGTACATATTTCATGGCAACGTCTTTCTGATATACTTGCTCCTTCTCAGCCTCTTCCAAGCTGAGCAATCTGGCAACCATCGTCTCTTTACCACCGCAAAGTGAGAGGCCATTATGCCTACAACGACGTTCAAGTTCAGCAAGTGGAAGACTCAACAGCTCCTTCGTCGCCGCTGCCTTTCCTGTGGCCAGGGCACCATCTTCATCAAGCCTAAACCCATTATTATCCTCAGAGCTAGTTTTCTTTTCAATTTCTGGTGCATCACCACATAGAGAGTGGAACGAGGTGACCCCAGAGTTGCCTGGTCTAAGAAAGGTAGCTTTTAGCCCATTCAGATATGCATCAGAAAACAGGAACCAGTCTGCCCATACTTGTAGAACTTTCAAAACCCTCTCCTGCAAAATAATGAATTATTAGTAAGAACATCAAAGGAAAACAGTTAATCTCTGCAACTCGAGAAATCTAGCAGCATTACCTTCAGAGCTTCAGCAGTAATCCTTCCTGTGATACTGCAATACAAGTCATTGAAGCTCTCCATGACATCAGGTATAGCAGTCTCAAACTTGGTTCGAAATGCAGAGGCATTCTTCACAGGAGCACTACTGTTATGAAGGATGTCGGACACTAGCATAAGCCGTGCAACCTTAGTTGGGATAGGTGTCTCCTTGAGTGTCAAAGATTCTACAAGAACCTCGACAATCTACACAAAACAAGAACCAATGTGTTCTCATGAAATATGAAGAACAAAATATAATTGAAGTGCACAACAATATTCAGTAGACCTCTGAAGTGTAGTTCACGACAAATAAATGACATCAAGCAGAGAATAAAACATGTACAGTTATATATAAGACCAGATGGTCCTGATAGTCAAAATGTATCACTATATGTGTTATATTGTTTATTTACTCTCCTTGGACATAAATTAGGCCTCATCAAAAGCATATGTTTAAAACAGATAATTCATCAAGCTTGCAAAGCACAACCACAATCAGGTTTACTCATAATGATCAAGCTATTAGCTAACTCAGAGTGGTCACAAGTAATAACAAGAAAGAGCTATTAACAGGACACGTGAGATCAAATCAATCAAAACAATATAACAAACTCATAATCATAAGCTATAGATAATTCAAGGCAAAAAGAAGAGAGGAATTAGCTGATTAGGTCAAATGTGCAAGGGGTACTACCTCTCCAGCAGCATCAGCATTATCCAATGCAAATCCCATAGCCTCCCGTATCTGACTTCTCTCTAATGTCAATGCACGCAGCATGTCCTCAAATTCATCACGTTGTGTCTCGGTCAATGTGCGCTCCACTTCAACACGCTGGAGAATGGAACACAAATTAATCATGTAATGGACACCATCTAAAAGAAGGCAAAGTAAAAAAGAACATCTGACAAGGTCCAACCAAACCTTACCCTGGTTCTACCAGCTGCAAAAGTAGATTCTTTTTCACGATCAGGACTTCGGCTGGATGGCAAAGCAGGTGGAACCCATCTAAAGTAACATATTTAATACAAAATTGTCAGATCATCAATGAACACGGTTACAAACACATAATGGCACTGTTTGCCGTCACTATTACCTTCCACTTCCTGTAATCATGATAAATGGTTCTGTTCGCCATCGTTGTAAAGTATCGCCCTGCGTTCCAATATCACAAGAATTTATATTAGTGTCATATTGGTAGAGTGATCCCCATATAGCTAGCTCATACATGTGGTTTGCATATGTAAGAAACACATGTATCTGGTTCCTATAACGGTCTTATATTCAAGCCAAACATTAGTAGACTGCCGAATTTTACAGAACAAGCTGATCAGGACATACTAAGAAGGAAAGAACATAAATTTCGTTGAACTAAATAATTGTTCATTTGGAGCAATTACTAGGTACTCTCTTTGCAAAACATATACACTGGTAAAATGTCGTAACGATAAACAAAAAATATGCATCTGTATTGCAACCAAAGATAGCACATACAGACAGCTTTACTATCACCACGTGACCAAAATAACGGAGATTGAATGGACAGAACATAGACAGTTTTCTATTGTTAGATCATAAAGATAACATTGAAAATGTAGAAGTACAAACATCAATTGATACCTGAGCGAATGAGTATAACCGCCAAACATAGTATGTGTGTTCTTTAGATTTAAGATCAAACAAGAAGTTAAATAATGCTTTTCCTCGTCCTCGTTCCATTATAGCTTGTTCAAAAGCACATCCGCCATCAAGTACATGCAGGGCCATTGTATCAATCACATGCCGAAGATGTGAATCATCTGGCGGAGCAACCATTATATCAGGAACATTTGGAGTAAGCACCTGTCAAACCAAATGAGTCAGCAAAGTGAAATTACATATTTGACTAGAAAACTAACATGCCAACATCCTTATCGATGCAGAACTTATTGGATTCTATCTAGGCTAATGAAACACTACAGAACATAGCTGGCAAACTCACATGCAATTCAGTGCTGGTAAAAGGTTTAAAAATCATATTAAAAATTTGACTGAAAACAGTACCTGACCCGATCAGTTATTGGGAGGAACCGGTTTTCTCATGAATGGTTCCAATATGTATAAATTTGTAACACAATTTTTGAATTTGACCAGGGCATTACTATTCGACCATTCAAATTCACATTTTTCTCAGACTGGGATTATTTTCCAGGTAGTCATTAGGATATATTTAATCATTACCCCAGTGATGAACACATGTGGAAGGACTACAAAATTAATGCGACACTGAGAACAGACGAAAAGATATTCCATAAGTTAATTCGTACGCAACAAGGGAACATAGAATTTTCTCTCATTCCATAGAACTCAAGCACTCATGTTTTCTGAAAAAAATTCTGAAATGATATTATGATTTATTATGAAAATGAACCATTCTTCATCCTTCAAAAGGTCTCAATGAAAAACATGGGAAATTTTTCAATGATATTGCTTTATTGCAAGGATGGCATGGATATTAAGGCCACAACACAGCACAAGGACATTTGTAATAATAACCAAAAAGTCACCAACCAGCTCTGAGGTTTGCTGTGTAACAGATGCAACAGGTGGACCTCCAGGACCAGATATGATGACAGTACCACCCTGCATAACATAGAAATACAAAATGTCATCAACAACACGAAAACACCAAAAACGTGCAAAACTACTTGCAACTTCCACAAAAATTACAAGTATTACGTAGGGACTTTGGGATGAAAGAATCAACCTCCTTGTTTCTGATAGCCATGTGTCCTGGAGGAGGAGCAGGTAGTGCTTGTGATGGAAGAGCAACAGATTTCCCCCACCCAATCTTCAGCTCATAGTCATACACAACAACACCTGAGATAAATAACTCAGTAAACTAGAAGCAGGAATACTAGTAGTACTTCAAAAGTATGAATACGTTTCAGGTTCCTATAATATGACATCCACTATATGGAAGTGCACAGTAACCTTGCATTTCATCCTTGGCTGCCTGTCCTTCTGCTCTATTCATGAATGCAACAAAGCCACAATGCCTTTGCCTTTTGCGTTCTTCTTCTGTTCGAGGCCACATGATCTTGACGCTTGCAATAGGTCCAAACCGACCAAATGTCCGCAGAAGAAAATTCTCATCCACCTAACAGCATACGGTTTACATTGCACGGTTAAGATAATCATGATGCATGTACACTTAAAATTATGTCTAGACAGAACAAGTAGTGGGGAAATCGACCTTAGGAGAGAGATTGCCAACATATAAATTTGTGGTTTGCGGATCTCCATCATCAAATGATCCTGGCAGTCTCCCAGTGGGATCAAATTCATCTGGTAGTTCATCAAAACGGCTAGAGGGCTGCAGGAAATGGCTTCAAGCATCAGTATACAAGGACAAACTACAAAGATTCTGAGAGGGGAATGGGAATCAATCACAATTTTATCTTATCAGCTGGAAACATGTTAGAAAAATGTTTCTCCAAGTTAGCAAACAGGATTTATTTTCACATTCTAGTCGCCTAACAAGGAATATTTCAGCATATAATCAAAATTACCCAATCATTTATTTCATATTACGTCTAGTAGAACGAACCAAAAGCTCCACTCTAACATATACTAAAACAGAACCTACCACGGAGGTGTCACCATGTCGACTGGCACGTTCTTGATTACGCCTTTCTCGAAGCTCTTTCTCCAGCTTCAATTCCTCCATGACAGTGTCTATTGCCCGTGGCTTTCCTCTTTCCTTTTCCTTTGGCCGCTCATCTTCCTTCTGCAGGTCAAGGTAATGCTCAACTGAAGAACCATACTGACTACAGACGCAATCATGAGAATAACGTCAGCGACAAACCTTTTTCTCCGGTTCTCTCCCAAATGAGGGTGGCACAAAAGATGGAACATACCTGGATAAAAATATGCTATGTATAAGGTATGTATTACGCTCGTAAGTTACTATGCCGCATATCATTTGTACACTAGATGACATGGGGTTATGGATAACAGCAACAGCAAAAGGATATTTGAGTAATTAAACAAAAAAATACTAATTTACTCTCTACAGGGCTATTTCAGGCATTCTTATTGAACTGCTGAAACTTTCACCTTCCACTAATTTGTGTGCTTTCTCTATTCAAAATCATGTCAATCAAATATATGTGCATATTTTATTAATTTCCCCACAAGTTTGAATCCATTCTAGTTTATATATAGGGAGTCTAATTTATCCTACCATCGGGCCATGCCTCAATGATTCAGTGGAAACCACAGAACATTCTTAACTTATGATAGCATGGGACGCGAGACAAGTAAAAGTCAAAGTAAAGCTCCAATCTGCATTGCAGGTTAAGAGTACCTACATTTTTCCACGTTTGAATAAAATAATAATATAATTAGTTGAAAGCATCGGGTTTTGAAGCAAACTCATATCAGAATTAGTAAACGTTCGCTGCAACTAACAAAATTCTATTGCTTGAATTTTGGAAGTTGGTTCAAGATTCTAGGGGAGTACAATCAGCATCATTGACATTGAAAACTTCACAAAAGCCTGACACATTTGGTAGTTATTACATTAATACCATCAAATATGGCATTTGCTGCCAATGAATTATTATTCATACAGGTTTTACAAATTTAGAGTTATCTCACAATTAATTCCACTTTGATAGAAACAACATGGATGCTCTCTCCATGGTATGTGACTCTAAAAAGTCATGACCAGATTACTCGTGTACTATAAACAAAGCAGAACACAAATTTTGTACCCCTAATACATTATCAAGATCTTGAGCATCAGGTCAGCGCAACGATGAATAGCTATTTTGAGGAAGCGCAACTATAGTCTGCACTACAGCATAAATGCAGGTGCATTATGTGTCATGAAATGAGATGGCATGGCTGTTCATAAGGCCAGACAAGACTATTTTCTTCTTCAAACCATGCATATTTTAAATGCATTCAGAACTTGGCAACAAAAGGTAAATAAACTAATAATTCAGGAGTCATAATTGTAACATATAGTAAATTATAAGCCAGAATATATCATCAGGCGTTTTAAAACTGCTCATGCTTGGGCTCTGAAGTCCCATTTCTGGGTATATCAGCACATGATGTCTAAAGATGTAGCCGTGGTGCCACAGGATACCATCTTCTAGAAATCAAGTATTTATTTCAGTTACCTACTGCCCTTCTTTGGAACAGACCCCCTATCTTTGGAATTTCCACCTGTCATCGGCGAATGAATAAAAAGGGCAGCCTCTTGATTAATTGGAGCAATAAAAAGAAACAGTGCATATATCCATCATGATTGATACTGAAACTACAAACTGGAAGGTAACCATGGCAAAGTACAGGAGAATGAAACCCCTATCACTAACCTTCAGAATCAGCTCTCAGCTTGGCATTGGGGTCGATAACACCCCCTCGGACAAACTTTGACCCAGATGCGCTTTCACCCTCAAATGACTTGACAAACTCCGCGTACACACGCGCCGCTTCATCTTCCTCCCTCTTCACAATACCAAAGAGTTAAACTCAGATATGAACCAAAAGTGTGTGCAGAAAGCAAAGTGAAGTATCTCAGGAAAGGTTTAAAAGGGACTCAAACCCCTGACCTTCTTCCTCGCCTCCTCGTTCTCCTTATGCCGATTGAACGGAACCTTCTTCGAACTCATCTGGACAATATTTGCCTGCAATCATCACCAGAGGGTGTCAGAATCCGACAACTTCAAATATTTCTACTGCCATATACGCCATCAAAATAAAATCTACACCACCACATAAGAAAACACGCAGGGAAACACATGAACGTGAGGACTGAAGTCATAGTGGTCACTCTTGTGCTAAGAGCAACAGTTCCCAGACTCCCGCTGAGGGGCTAAGCCCAGGCACAGGCAGACCCACCCCACCTACACAACCTTACGCACGCGCTAAAGCGCAATGCGACCCTACCAACGCCAGGCACAAACCCTAGCTCAGTCGAACCCCAACTTTTTCAAGGGGGGGGGGGGGGGGACAAGCTGATGTTAGATCAAACCGGGTCAAATCGACGGCTAACTGGGGTAGATTCAAGCGTCTCAGGAAGTAATAAGGGTATGCATTTGATTGCTCGCAGCAACGAACAAGGAACTCCTAGAAGTATCCAGGCGCAAATAATTTAGGGCTTCCGTACCACCGAGAGAAGAACTCGCCTGGACGGATCTCCTGTCCGCTCCGCTCCACGCTAAGGCAGTGGGCGGCGCGGCGCGGCTCGGCTGGAAAGGAATCTCGGGCGCTTCTTCTACGGCGCCGGCGGAGAGACGATTTGGCGACCGCCTGAGTCGGGAGTCGGCCACGGTAGGGGGGGATTGGGGCCGCTGGGAGGCATATATTGGTCAGGGACTCGGGAGCAAGGTGTGGACCTACACCGTCCGTCCGATCAAGAGCCGGTTTCCAGATCAACCACCTACAGGCTATACAGTCAGGGACGGACACGGGCAGATAGGCCGAGGCCAACCACATGTCCAAATCCGAAGAAAACCCTTGTTTGAGAATCCAAAAAATATATTACTACTTGTGCGTCTTAAAATGTGTTCCCTCTTGTAAACTAATACTGGCAAAAAATGCCCGTACGTTGCACCAAATATAAAATAAATCTCATAGTTCATATGGTATTCAAATGTTTACCTATCATGGTGAATAATAAGATTTTCCAATTAAATTGCTTGTGAAACTCATAAATATCCACTTTATGAAGATCTCATTATATTTCAAAAGCTCGTAATCTTTTTTCTACTAATAAAACCTACTTCTTCAACTCGCTCTAAAGAAGTTGAATTGTGTGTAATAAGTTATTCTTATTTAACAACCCTATGTAAAAGTAATTACAATCTAACCATTTATCGATCAGCGGGCACTGCTTCGATGCGAAAGTAATTGTGCATCATTGGCATACTTGTAACAGTTTCAAACAAATCATATCTTCATCCCTATATCTCACAATCCCTATTAACATTAATTCATATTTATGCTTTCGCATTTCAAAAATATGATGACCAGAAAGTAAAGAATTTACAATACTTGCGACATTTTTGTTGTGCGTCAACAGTAGGAGCACACTCTTCATGCCAACATGACTGATGACCCACAAGTATAGGGGATATATCGTAGTCCTTTCGATAAGTAAGAGTGTCGAACCCAACGAGGAGCAGAAGGAAATGATAAGCGGTTTTCAGCAAGGTATTCTCTGCAAGTACTGAAATAAATGGTAACAGATAGTTTTGTGATAGGATAATTTGTAATGAGCAACAAGTAACAAAAGTAAATAAAGTGCAGCAAGGTGGCTCAATCCTTTTTGTAGCAAAGGATAAGCCTGGATAAACTCTTGTATACAGAAAAGCGCTCCCGAGGACACATCGGAATATCGTCAAGCTAGTTTTCATCATGCTCATATGATTCGCGTTCGGTACTTTGATAATTTGGTATGTGGGTGGGCAGGTGCTTGGGTACTGCCCTTACTTGGACAAGCATCCCATTTATGATTAACCTCTCTTGTAAGCATCCGCAACTACAACAAAAGTATTAAGGTAAATCTAACCATAGCATAAAACATATGGATCCAAATCAGCCCCTTACGAAGCAATGCATAAACTAGGGTTTAACCTTCTGTCACTCTAGCAACCCATCATCTACTTATTACTCCCTAATGCATTCCTCTAGGCCCAAACAATGGTGAAGTGTCATGTAGTCGACGTTCACATAACACCACTAGAGGAGAGACAATATACATCTCATCAAAATATCAAACGAATACCAAATTCACATGACTACTAATAGCAAGACTTCTCTCATGTCCTTAGGAACAAAAGTAACTACTCACAAAGCATAAACATGTTCATAATCAGAGGGGTATTAATATGCATATAGGATCTGAACATATGATCTTTCACCAATTAAACCAACTAACATCAACTACAAGGAGTAATTAACACTACTAGCAACCTACTAGCACCAATCCCGGTCTTGGAGGCAAGAATTGGATACAAGAGATGAACTAGGGTTTTGAGAGGAGATGATGCTGATGAAGATGTTGATGGAGATTGCCCTCTCCCGATGAGAGGAGCGTTGGTGATGATGATTTCCCCCTCCGGGAGGGAAGTTTCCCCGGCAGAACAGCTCCGCCAAAGCCCTAGATTGGTTCCGCCAAGGTTTCGTCTCGTGGCGGCGGAGTTTCGTCCGAGAAGATGGCTTCTTATTTTTTTCCCATCGAAAGACTTCATATAGCAGAACATGGTCACCAGAGGGCCACCAGGGGGCCCACGAGGTAGGGGGCGCGCCCAGGGGGTAGGGCGCGCCCCCCACCCTCGTGGGCAAGGTGTGGCCCCCTAGTGAAGTTCTTGCTCTCAGTATTTTTTATATATTTGGAAAACGTCTTCCGTGGAGTTTCAAGACTTTTGGAGCTGTGCAGAATAGGTCTCTAATATTTGCTCGTTTTCCAGCCCAGAAGCCCTGCTGCCGGCATTCTTCCTCTTTATGTAAACCTTGTAAAATAAGAGAGAATAGGCATAAGTATTGTGACATAATGTGTAATAACAGCCCATAATGCAATAAATATCGATATAAAAGCATGATGCAAAATAGACGTATCAACTCCCCCAAGCTTAGACCTCGCTTGTCCTCGAGCGAAAAGCCGAAATCGAAAAATATGTCCACATGTTTAGAGATAGAGGTGTCGATAAGAATAAAATACGGACATAAGGGCATCATGATCATTCTTAGAACAACAACTTATATAATTCTTGTCATATGATTTCTTATGCTAGAGTAATAATTCAATCACAACTTCAAGTATGAATCGTAAACTTCATTGAAAACTAACAAACTATAATCTCAGTCATTGGAGCAATTGCAATTTATCATAACATAGGAAAGAGTCAACATATAAGAGCTTTTCAGCAAGTCCACATACTCAACTATCATATAGTCTTTCACAATTGCTGACACTCACGCAATACTTATGGGTATGGAGTTTTAATCGGACATAGAGAAAGATAGGGGCTTATAGTTTTGCCTCCCAACGTTTTACCTCAAGGGTAATGTCAACAATAATAGTTCATGAACACTCACATCCAATTAGCCATATATACCAGGATCTTTCCAACATACTATGCTTACCAAAGGATAAAATGTAAAAAGGAAGGGTGAAGATCACCATGACTCTTATGCAAGGTAGGAGATAAAAGTAAAAGATAGACCCTTCGCAGAGGGAAGCAGAGGTTGTCATGCGCTTTTATGGTTGGATGCACAAAATCTTAATGCGAAAGAACGTCACTTTATATTGCCACTTGTGATATGGACCTTTATTATGCAGTATGTTGCTTTTATTTCTTCCATATCACACGATCGTATAAAGCTTATTTTCTCCCACACTAATAAGTCATACATATTTAGAGAGCAATTTTTATTGCTTGCACCGATGAAAACTTAATTGGAGGATCTTACTCAATCCATAGGTAGGTGTGGTGGACTCTCATGGCAAGACTGGTTCAAGGGTATTTGGAAGCACAAGTAGTATCTCTACTTGGTGCGATGAATTTGGCTAGCATGAGGGGGAAAGGCAAGCTCAACATGTTTGAGGATCCAAGACAATATAATTTATCTCAGATGTAAGAAAACATAACCCATTACGTTGTCTTCCTTGTCCAACGTCAACTCTTTAGCATGTCATATTTTAATGAGTGCTCACAATCATGAAAGATGTCCAAGATAGTATATCTATATGTGAATACCTCCCTTTCTTTATTACTTCCTATTAATTGCAACGATGACCAAAACTATGTTTGTCAACTCTCAACAACTTTTATTCATCATACTTTTTCTATGTGAGCTCATTACTCTAAGATCCATATGATCTCTTTGTTTCTTTTTATTTCTTTCTCTTTTCTTGTATTCACTTAGGATCATGGCAAAATAATCAAGCCCTTGACTCAAACTAATCTTTATTATATATAGCTCACGGACTCGATTACATAGAAGGATAATAAAGCAAAACTCGCAACTAGATCATACTAAGAACTTTTATTCTACTAGATCAAGATATTACCAAAAGGATCGAACCAAGAAAAATGGTAAAGATAAAAGTGATGGTGATACGATACCGGGGCACTCCCCCAAGCTTGGCAGTTGCCAAGGGGGGGTGCCCATACCAGATACTCAATTCTTCTTTGTTGGTGGAGACGGTGGTGATTTGGTTGATGGCGTAGGTTTCTTCCTTAATTTGCGCTTGAGTATAGAATTTTGGTCCCTTAGGTCCTCGATCTCCTGCTCCAGGCTCAGTATCTTTTTGCATAGTTCCTGTTTGTTTTCCTGCAAGAGGCGAAAAGGGATATGATGTCTACTACACAACCTTCTTCTTGTAGACGTTGTTGGGCCTCCAAGTGCAGAGGTTTGTAGGACAGTAGCAAATTTCCCTCAAGTGGATGACCTAAGGTTTATCAATCCGTAGGAGGCATAGGATGAAGATGGTCTCTCTCAAGCAACCCTGCAACCAAATAATGAAGAGTCTCTTGTGTCCCCAACACACCCAATACAATGGTAAATTGTATAGGTGCACTAGTTCGGCGAAGAGATGGTGATACAAGTGGTATATGGATAGTAGATAATAGTTTTTGTAATCTGAAAATATAAAAACAGCAAGGTAACTAATGATAAAAGTGAGCGTAAACGGTATTGCAATGCTAGGAAACAAGGCCTAGGGTTCATACTTTCGCTAGTGTAAGTTTCCTCAACAATACTAACATAATTGGATCACATAACTATCCCTCAACATGCAACAAAGAATCACTCCAAAGTCACTAATAGCGGAGACGAACGAAGAGATTATGGTAGGGTACGAAACCACCTCAAAGTTATTCTTTCCAATCAATCTGTTGGGCTATTCCTATAAGTGTCACAAACAGCCCTAGAGTTCGTACTAGAATAACACCTTAAGACCCAAATCAACCAAAACCCTAATGTCACCTAGATACTCCAATGTCACCTCAAGTATCCGTGGGTATGATTATACGATATGCATCACACAATCTCAGATTCATCTATTCAACCAACACAAAGGACCTCAAAGAGTGCCCCAAAGTTCTACCAGAGAATCACAACGAAAACGTGTGCCAACCCCTATGCATAGGTTCATGGGCGGAACTCGCAAGTTGATCACCAAAACATACATCAAGTGAATCACGTGGTATCCCATTGTCACCACAGATACGCACGGCAAGACATACATCAAGTGTTCTCAAATCTATAAAGACTCAATCCGATAAGATAACTTCAGAAGGGAAACTCAATTCATTACAAGGGAGTAGAGGGGGGAAGAAACATCATAGGATCCAAATATAATAGCAAAGCTCGCGATACATCAAGATCGTATCATCTCAAGAACACGAGAGAGAGATCAAACACATAGCTACTGGTACATACCCTCAGCCCCGAGGGAGAACTACTCCCTCCTCGTCATGGAGAGCACCGGGATGATGAAGATGGCCACCGGAGAGAGATTGCCCCCTCTGGCAGGGTGCCGGAACAGGTCTAGATTGGTTTTTGGTGGCTATGGAGGCTTCTGGCGGCGGAACTCCCGATCTATTGTCTCTTCTGGAAGTTTTAGGATACGTAGGTATATATGGGTGAAAGATGTTGGGTAACGTAGTAATTTTAAAAAATTCCTTCGCACACGCCAGATCATGGTGATGCATAGCAACGAGAGGGGAGAGTGTGATCTACGTACCCTTGTAGATCGACAACGGAAGCGTTAGCACAACGTGGTTGATGTAGTCGTGCGTCTTCACGGCCCGACCGATCAAGCACCGAAACTACGACACCTCCGAGTTCTAGCACACGTTCAGCTCGATGACGATCAACGGAAGAGTTCCGTCAGCACGACGGCATGGTGACGATCTTGATGTACTACCCTCGCAGGGCTTCGCCTAAGCACCGCTACAATATTATCGAGGACTATGGTGGAAGGGGGCACCGCACACGGCTAAGAATATGATCACGTGGATCAACTTGTGTGTCTAGGGGTGCTCCCTGCCTCCGTATATAAAGGTTTAAAGGGGGGGGGTGGCCGGCCAGGAGAAGGCGCGCCAGGAGGAGTCCTACTCCCTTCGGGAGTAGGATTCCCCCCCTTTCCTAGTTGGAATAGGATTCGGGAGGGGGGAAAGAGGAGAGAGAGAAGGAAGGGGGCGCCGGCCCCCTCTCCTTGTCCTATTCAGACTAGGGGGGAGGGGCGCGCGGCCCAGCCCTGGCCACCTCTCCTCTCTTCCACTAAAACCCACTAAGGCCCATATACCTCCCGGGGGGTTCCGGTAACCTCCCGGTACTCCGGTAAAATCCCGATTTCACCCGGAACACTTCCGATATCCAAATATAGGCTTCCAATATATCAATCTTTATGTCTTGACCATTTCGAGACTCCTCATCATGTCCGTGATCACATCCGGGACTCCGAACAAACTTCGGTACATCAAAATGCATAAACTCATAATAAAACTGTCATCAAAACCTTAAGCGTGCGGACCCTACGGGTTCGAGAACAATGTAGACATGACCGAGACACGTCTCCGGTCAATAACCAATAGCGGAACCTGGATGCTCATATTGGCTCCTACATATTCTACGAAGATCTTTTATCGGTCAGACCGCATAACAACATACGTTGTTCCCTTTGTCATCGGTATGTTACTTGCCCGAGATTCGATCGTCGGTATCTCAATACCTAGTTCAATCTCGTTACCGGCAAGTCTCTTTACTCGTTCCGTAATACATCATCTCACAACTAACTCATTAGTTGCAATGCTTGCAAGCTTATGTGATGTGCATTACCGAGAGGGCCCAGAGATACCTCTCCGATAATCGGAGTGACAAATCCTAATCTCGAAATACGCCAACCCAACATGTACCTTTGGAGACACCTGTAGAGCACCTTTATAATCACCCATTTACGTTGTGACGTTTGGTAGCACACAAAGTGTTCCTCTGGCAAACGGGAGTTGCATAATCTCATAGTCATAGGAACATGTATAAGTCATGAAGAAAGCAATAACAACATACTAAACGATCGGGTGCTAAGCTAATGGAATGGGTCATGTCAATCAGATCATTCACCTAATGATGTGATCCCATTAATCAAATAACAACTCTTTGTCTATGGTTAGGAAACATAATCATCTTTGATCAACGAGCTAGTCTAGTAGAGGCATACTAGTGACACTCTGTTTGTCTATGTATTCACACATGTATTATGTTTCCGGTTAATACAATTCTAGCATGAATAATAAACATTTATCATGATATAAGGAAATAAATAATAACTTTATTCTTGCCTCTAGGGCATATTTCCTTCAGTCTCCCACTTGCACTAGAGTCAATAATCTAGATTACACAGTAATGATTCTAACACCCATGGAGCCTTGGTGCTGATCATGTTTTGCTCGTGGAAGAGGCTTAGTCAACGGGTCTGCTACATTCAGATCCGTATGTATCTTGCAAATCTCTATGTCTCCCACCTGGACTAGATCCCGGATGGAATTGAAGCGTCTCTTGATGTGCTTGGTTCTCTTGTGAAATCTGGATTCCTTTGCCAAGGCAATTGCACCATATTGTCACAAAAGATTTTCATTGGACCCGATGCACTAGGTATGACACCTAGATTGGACATGAACTCCTTCATCCAGAAGCAACTATGTATTCCGCTTCACACGTAGATCCCGCCATGACGCTTTGTTTAGAACTGCACCAACTGACAGCTCCACCGTTTAATGTAAACACGTATCCGGTTTGCGATTTAGAATCGTCCGGATCAGTGTCAAAGCTTGCATCGACGTAACCATTTACGATTAGCTCTTTGTCACCTCCATAAACAAGAAACATATCCTTAGTCCTTTTCAGGTATTTCAGGATGTTCTTGACCGCTGTCCAGTGATCCACTCCTGGATTACTTTGGTACCTCCCTGCTAGACTTATAGCAAGGCACACATCAGGTCTGGTACACAGCATTACATACATGATAGAGCCTATGGCTGAAGCATAGGGAACATCTTTCATTTTCTCTCTATCTTCTGCAGTGGTCGGGCATTGAGTCTGACTCAACTTCACACCTTGTAACACAGGCAATAACCCTTTCTTTGCTTGATCCATTTTGAACTTCTTCAAAACTTTGTCAAGGTATGTGCTTTGTGAAAGTCCAATTAAGCGTCTTGATCTATCTCTATAGATCTTAATGCCTAATATGTAAGCAGCTTCACCGAGGTCTTTCATTGAAAAACTCTTATTCAAGTATCCCTTTATGCTATCCAGAAATTCTATATCATTTCCAATTAGTAATATGTCATCCACATATAATATCAGAAATGCTACAGAGCTCCCACTCACTTTCTTGTAAATACAGGCTTCTCCAAAAGTCTATATAAAACCAAATGCTTTGATCACACTATCAAAGCGTTTATTCCAACTCCGAGAGGCTTGCACCAGTCCATAAATGGATCGCTGAAGCTTGCACACTTTGTTAGCTCCCTTTGGATCGACAAAACCTTCTGGTTGCATCATATACAACTCTTCTTCCAGAAATCCATTTAGGAATGCAGTTTTGACATCCATCTGCCAAATTTCATAATCATAAAATGCGGCAATTGCTAACATGATTCGAACAGACTTAAGCATCGCTACGGGTGAGAAGGTCTCATCGTAGTCAATCCCTTGAACTTGCCGAAAACCTTTTGCGACAAGTCGAGCTTTGTAGACAGTAATATTAACGTCAGCGTCGGTCTTATTCTTGAAGATCCATTTATTCTCAATTGCTTGCCGATCATTGGGCAAGTCAACCAAAGTCCATACTTTGTTCTCATACATGGATCCCATCTCAGATTTCATGGCTTCAAGCCATTTTGCGGAATCTGGGCTCACCATCGCTTCTTCATAGTTCGTAGGTTCATCATGATCTAGTAGCATGACTTCCAGAACAGGATTACTGTACCACTCTGGCACGGATCTCACTCTGGTTGATCTACGAGGTTCAGTAGTATCTTGTTCTGAAGTTTCATGATTATTATCATTAGCTTCTTCACTAATTGGTGTAGGTGTCACAAAACAGGTTTCTGTGATGTACTACTTTCCAATAAGGGAGTAGGTACAGCTACCTCATCAAGTTCTACTTTCCTCCCACTCACTTCTTTCGAGAGAAACTCCTTCTCCAGAAAGTTTCCGAATTTAGTAACAAAAGTCTTGCCTTCGGATCTGTGATAGAAGGTGTATCCAATAGTTTCTTTTGGATATCCTATGAAGACACATTTCTCCGATTTGGGTTCGAGCTTATCAGGTTGAAGCTTTTTCACATAAGCATCGCAGCCCCAAACTTTCAGAAACGACAACTTTGGTTTCTTGCCAAACCACAGTTCATAAGGCATTGTCTCAACGGGTTTTGATGGTGCCCTATTTAACGTGAATGCAGCCGTCTCTAGAGCGTATCCCCAAAACGATAGCAGTAAATCAGTAAGAGACATCATAGATCGTACCATATCTAGTAAAGTACGATTACGACGTTCGGACACACCATTACGCTGTGGTGTTCCAGGTGGCGTGAGTTGCGAAACTATTCCACATTGTTTCAAATGTACACCAAACTCGTAACTCAAATATTCTCCTCCATGATCAGATCGTAGGAATTTTATTTTCTTGTTACGATGATTTTCAACTTCACTCTGAAATTCTTTGAACTTTTCAAACGTTTCAGACTTGTGTTTCATTAAGTAGATATACCCATATCTGCTTAAGTCATCTGTGAAGGTGAGAAAATAACGATATCCGCCACGAGACTCAACATTCATCGGACCACATACATCTGTATGTATGATTTCTAACAAATCTGTTGCTCTCTCCATAGTACCGGAGAACGGTGTTTTTGTCATCTTACCCATAAGGCACGGTTCGCAAGTACCAAGTGATTCATAATCAAGTGGTTCCAAAAGCCCATCAGTATGGAGTTTCTTCATGCGCTTTATACCGATATGACCTAAACGGCAGTGCCACAAATAAGTTGCACTATCATTATCAACTCTGCATCTTTTGGTTTCAACACTATGAATATGTGTGTCACTACTATCGAGATTTAATAAGAATAGACCACTCTTTAAGGGTGCATGACCATAAAAGATATTACTCATGTAAATAGAACAACCATTATTCTCTGATTTAAATGAATAACCGTCTCGCATCAAACAAGATCCAGATATAATGTTCATGCTTAACGCTGGCACCAAATAACAATTATTTAGGTCTAATATTAATCCCGAAGGTAGATGTAGAGGTAGCATGCTGACTGCGATCACATCGACTTTGGAACCGTTTCCCACGCGCATCGTCACCTCGTCCTTAGCCAATCTTCGCTTAATCCGTAGTCCCTGTTTCGAGTTGCAAATATTAGCAATAGAACCAGTATCAAATACCTAGGTGCTACTGCGAGCATTAGTAAGGTACACATCAATAACATGTATATCACATATACCTTTGTTCACCTTGCCATCCTTCTTATCCGCCAAATTCTTGAGGCAGTTCCGCTTCCAGTGACCAGTCTGCTTGCAGTAGAAGCACTCAGTTTCAGGCTTAGGTCCAGGTTTGGGTTTCTTCTCTTGAGCAGCAACTTGCTTGCTGTCTTTTTGAAGTTCCCCTTCTTCTTCCCTTTCCCCTTTTTCTTGAAACTAGTGGTCTTGTTGACCATCAACACTTGATGCTCCTTCTTGATTTCTACCTCCGCAGCTTTCAGCATTGCGAAGAGCTCGGGAATAGTTTTATTCATCCCTTGCATATTATAGTTCATCACGAAGCTTTTGTAGCTTGGTGGCAGTGATTGGAGAATTCTGTCAATGACGCAATCATCTGGAAGATTAATTCCCAATTGAATCAATTATTATACCCAGACATTTTGAGTATATGCTCACTGACAGAACTGTTCTCCTCCATCTTGCAGCTATAGAACTTACTGGAGACTTCATATCTCTCAATCCGGGCATTTGCTTGAAATATTAACTTCAACTCCTGGAACATCTCATATGCTCCATAACGTTCAAAACGTCGTTGAAGTCCCGATTCTAAGCCGTAAAGCATGGCACACTGAACTATCAAGTAGTCATCAGCTTTGCTCTGCCAGATGTTCATAACATCTGGTGTTGCTCCAGCAGCAGGCCTGGCACCCAACGGTGCTTCCAGGACGTAATTCTTCTGTGCAGCAATGAGGATAATCCTCAAGTTACAGACCCAGTCCGTGTAATTGCTACCATCATCTTTCAACTTTGCTTTCTCAAGGAACGCATTAAATTCAACGGAACAACAGCACGGGCCATCTATCTACAATCAAACATAAATAAGCAAGATACTATCAGGTACTAAGTTCATGATAAATTTAGGTTCAATTAATCATATTACTTAAGAACTCCCACTTAGATAGACATCCCTCTAATCCTCTAAGTGATTACGTGATCCAAATCAACTAAACCATGTCCGATCATCACGTGAGATGGAGTAGTTTCATTGGTGAACATCGCTATGTTGATCATATCTGCTATATGATTCATGCTCGACCTTTCGGTCTCCGTGTTCCGAGGCCATATCTGTATATGCTTGGCTCGTCAAGTATAACCTGAGTATTCCGCGTGTGCAACTGTTTTGCACCCGTTGTATTTGAACGTAGAGCCTATCACACCCGATCATCACGTGGTGTCTCAGCACGAAGAACTTTCACAACGGTGCATACTCAGGGAGAACACTTCTTGATAATTTAGTGAGAGATCATCTTATAATGCTACCGTCAATCAAAGCAAGATAAGATGCATAAAGGATAAACATCACACGCAATCAATATAAGTGATATGATATGGCCATCATCATCTTGTGCTTGTGATCTCCATCTTCGAAGCACCGTCGTGATCACCATCGTCACCGGCGCGACACCTTGGTCTCCATCGTAGCATCGTTGTCATCTCGCCATCCTTATGCTTCCACGACTATCGCTACCGCTTAGTGATAAAGTAAAGCATTACAGCGCGATTGCATTGCATACAATAAAGCGACAACCATATGGCTCCTGCCAGTTGCCGATAACTCGGTTACAAAACATGATCATCTCATACAATAAAATTTAGCATCATGTCTTGACCATATCACATCACAACATGCCCTGCAAAAACAAGTTAGACGTCCTCTACTTTGTTGTTGCAAGTTTTATGTGGCTGCTACGGGCTTAAGCAAGAACCAATCTTACCTACGCATCAAAACCACAACGATAGTTTGTCAAGTTGGTGCTGTTTTAACCTTTGCAAGGACCGGGCGTAGCCACACTTGGTTCAACTAAAGTTGGAGAAACTGTCACCCGCTAGCCACCTTTGTGCAAAGCACGTCGGGAGAACCGGTCTCGCGTAAGCGTACGCGTAATGTCGGTCCGGGCCGCTTCGTCCAACAATACCGCCGAACCAAAGTATGACATGCTGGTAAGCAATATGACTTATATCGCCCACAGCTCACTTGTGTTCTACTCGTGCATATAACATCAACATATAAAACCTAGGCTCGGATGCCACTGTCGGGTAACGTAGTAATTTCAAAAAAATTCCTACGCACACGCAAGATCATGGTGATGCATAGCAACGAGAGGGGAGAGTGTGATCTACGTACCCTTGTAGATCGACAACAGAAGCGTTAGCACAACGTGGTTGATGTAGTCGTACGTCTTCACGGCCCGACCGATCAAGCACCGAAACTACGACACCTCCGAGTTCTAGCACACGTTCAGCTCGATGACGATCCCCGGACTCCGATCCAGCAAAGTGTCGGGGAGGAGTTCCGTCAGCACGATGGCATGGTGACGATCTTGATGCACTACCGTCGCAGGGCTTCGCCTAAGCACCGCTACACTATTATCGAGGACTATGGTGGAAGGGGGCACCGCACACGGCTAAGAATATGATCACGTGGATCAACTTGTGTGTCTAGGGGTGCTCCCTGCCTCCGTATATAAAGGTTCAAAGGGGGGGTGTGGCCGGCCAAGAGAGGGCGCGCCAGGAGGAGTCCTACTCCCTCCGGGAGTAGGATTCCCCCCTTTCCTAGTTGGAATAGGATTCGGGAGGGGGGAAAGAGGAGAGAGAGAAGGAAGGGGGGCGCCGGCCCCCTCTCCTTGTCCTATTCGGACTAGGGGGGAGGGGCGCGCGGCCCAGCCCTGGCCACCTCTCCTCTCTTCCACTAAAGCCCACTAAGGCCCATATACCTCCCGGGGGGTTCCGGTAACCTCCCGGTACTCCGGTAAAATCCCGATTTCACCCGGAACACTTCCGATATCCAAATATAGGCTTCCAATATATCAATCTTTATGTCTAGACCATTTCGAGACTCCTCGTCATGTCCGTGATCACATCCGGGACTCCGAACAAACTTCGGTACATTAAAATGCATAAACTCGTAATAAAACTGTCATCAAAACCTTAAGCGTGCGGACCCTATGGGTTCGAGAACAATGTAGACATGACCGAGACACGTCTCCGGTCAATAACCAATAGCGGAACCTGGATGCTCATATTGGCTCCTACATATTCTACGAAGATCTTTTATCGGTCAGACCGCATAACAACATACGTTGTTCCCTTTGTCATCGGTATGTTACTTGCCCGAGATTCGATCGTCGGTATCTCAATACCTAGTTCAATCTCATTACCGACAAGTCTCTTTACTCGTTCCATAATACATCATCTCACAACTAACTCATTAGTTGCAATGCTTGCAAGGCTTATGTGATGTGCATTACCGAGAGGGCCTAGAGATACCTCTCCGACAATCGGAGTGACAAATCCTAATCTCGAAATACGCCAACCCAACATGTACCTTTGGAGACACCTGTAGAGCACCTTTATAATCACCCATTTACGTTGTGACGTTTGGTAGCACACAAAGTGTTCCTCTGGCAAACGGGAGTTGCATAATCTCATAGTCATAGGAACATGTATAAGTCATGAAGAAAGCAATAGCAACATACTAAACGATCGGGTGCTAAGCTAATGGAATGGGTCATGTCAATCAGATCATTCACCTAATGATGTGATCCCGTTAATCAAATAACAACTCTTTGTCTATGGTTAGGAAACATAACCATCTTTGATCAACGAGCTAGTCTAGTAGAGGCATACTAGTGACACTCTGTTTGTCTATGTACTCACACATGTATTATGTTTCCGGTTAATACAATTCTAGCATGAATAATAAACATTTATCATGATATAAGGAAATAAATAATAACTTTATTATTGCCTCTAGGGCATATTTCCTTCAAAAGAAGCATGTAGGTGGACCGAAGGGGGGGCACGAGGCAGGGGGCGTGCCCTAGGGGGGTGGGCGCGCCCCCACCCTCGTGAGCACCTCCCTTCTTTCCTGACATGCACTCCAAGCTTTTCCGGTAGCTTTCCTTCCAAAAATAACTTCTCCAGTTGATTTCGTTCCGTTTCGACTCCGTTTGATATTCCTTTTCTTCGAAACACTGAAATAGGCAAAAAATAGCAAATCTGGGCTGGGCCTCCGGTTAATAGGTTAGTCCCAAAAATAATATAAAAGTGGATAATAAAGCTCAATATTGCCCAAAACAGTAGATAACATAGCACGGAGCAATCAAAAATTATATATGCGTTGGAGACGTATCAAGCATCCCCAAGCTTAATTCCTGCTCGTCCTCGAGTAGGTAAATGATAAAAGCAGAATTTTTGATGCCGAGTGCTACTTGGCATAATTTCAATGTAATTCTTCTTAATTATGGCATGAATATTCAGATCCATAAGATTCAAGACAAAAGTTTAATATTGACATAAAAATGATAATACTTCAAGCATACTAACTAAGCAATTATGTCTTCTCAAAATAACATGGCCATAGAAAGTTCATCCCTACAAAATCATATAGTTTACTCATGCTTCATTTTCGTCACACAAGAATGCTCTCATCATGCACAACCCCGATGACAAGCCAAGCAATTGTTTCATACTTTAGTAATCTCAAACCTATAAACTTTCACGCAATACATGAGCGCGAGCCATGGATATAGCACTATGGGTGGAATAGAATAATGAGGGGTTTATGTGAAGAAGACAAAAAGGAGAAAGTCTCACATCAACGAGGCTAATCAATGGGCTATGGAGATGCCCATCGATTGATGTTAATGCAAGGAGTAGGGATTGCCATGCAACGGATGCACTAGAGCTATAAATTTACGAAAGCTCAACAAAAGAAACTAGTGGGTGTGCATCCAACTTGCTTGCTCACGAAGACCTAGGGCACTTGAGGAGGCCCATTGTTGGAATATACAAGCCAAGTTCTATAATGAATAATTCCCACTAGTATATGAAAGTGATAACATGAGAGACTCTCTACTATGAAGATCATGGTGCTACTTTGAAGCACAAGTGTGGTAAAAGGATAGTAACATTGTCCCTTCTCTCTTTTTCTCTCATTTTCCGGGCCCTTTTTTATGGCTGTTCTCTTTGTTTATGGCATTTTTTTATTCCTCACTTGGGACAATGCTCTAATAATGATGATCATCACACTTCTATTTATTTACAACTCAATGATTACAACTTGATACTAGAACAAAGATGACTCTATATGAATGCCTCCAGCGGTGTACCGAGATATGCAATGAACCAAGAGTGACATGTATGAAAGAATTATGAATGGTGGCTTTGCCACAAATACTATGTCAACTACATGATCATGCTAAGCAATATGACAATGATGAATGTGTCATGATGAACGGAATGATGGAAAGTTGCATGGCAATATATCTCGGAATGGCTATGGAAATGCCATAATAGGTAGGTATGGTAGCTGTTTTCAGAAAGATATAAGGAGGTTTATGTGTGAAAGAGCGTATCATATCATGGGGTTTGGATGCACTGGCGAAGTTTGCGCCAACTCTCAATGTGAGTAAGGGCAATGCACGGTACCGAAGAGGCTAGCAAGGATGGAAGGGTGAGAGTGCGTATAATCCATGGACTCAACATTAGTCATAAAGAACTCACATACTTATTGCAAAAATCTACAAGTCATCAAAAACCTCGGCACTACGCGCATGCTCCTAGGGGGATAGATTGGTAGGAAAAGACCATCGCTCGTCCTCGACCACCACTCATAAGGAGGACAATCAAATGACACCTCATGTTTCAAATTTGTTACATAACGTTTACCATACGTGCATGCTACGGGACTTGCAAACTTCAACACAAGCATTTCTCAATTTCACAACTACTCAACTAGCACGACTTTGATATTATTACCTCCGTATCTCAAAACAATCATCAAGCATCAAACTTCTCTTAGTATTCAATACTCTATATGAAAGTTTTTACTAATCTTGTATACCTAGCATATTAGGATTTTAAGCAAATTACCATGCTATTTAAGACTATCAAAATAATCTAAGTGAGGCATGAGAGTTCATCTATTTCTTCAAAATAAAACTACCACCATGCTCTAAAAGATATAAGTGAAGCACTAGAGCAAACGACAAACTACTCCGAAAGATATAAGTGAAGATCAATGAGTAGTCGAATAATTATGCAACTATGTGAAGACTCTCTAACATTTAATAATTTCATATATTGGTATTCTATTCAAACAGCAAGCAAAGCAAAATAAAATGACATTCTAAGAATGGCAAACATCATGTGAAGAAGCAAAAACTTAGGATCAACCGAAACTAACCGATAGTTGTTGAAGAAGAAAGGTGGGATGCCAACCGGGGCATCCCCAAGCTTAGATGCTTGAGACTTCTTGAAATATTATCTTGGGATGCCTTGGGAATCCCCAAGCTTGAGATTTTGTGTCTCCTTAATTCCTCTCATATCACGGTCTCCCTAAATCTCAAAAGTTTCATCCACACAAAACTCAACAAGGACTCATGAGATAAGTTAGTATAAACCATTGCAAAAACCTTACCATGCTCTACTGTAGCAAAACACTAAAATTATTATTCAACATTGCATACTAAATGCCTCTGCATATTTAATAGTCCTATCGTCAAATAGAATCATTAAAAAAGCAAACATATGCAAACAATGCAAACATAACAGCAATCTGCCTAAACAGGACAGTCTGTAAAGAATGCAGCAACATCCATACTTCCCTAGATCCAAAAATTATGAAAGAAAACTCCAACTGTAGTAAATTTATCAGAGCTTAGTATGCAAAAGGTTTCAACATTTTATCACATTCTGACTTTTCTAGGGAATTATTGCAACAGCAGTAAACTTTCTGTTTTCAAACAACAATATGTGGACTTCTAACATAGGCATAGTAAAGGCTATAAATGCCACTTTTATTGAAATAAAAGATGCAAAACATTGTTCTAAATAAAAGAAAGAAAATCCTAACAAAATAAATTGACGCTTCAAGCAAAACACATATCTTGTGGCGAATAAAAATATAGCTCCAAGTAAAGTTACCGATGAACGAAGACGAAAGAGGGGATGCCTTCCGGGGCATCCCCGAGCTTAGGCTCTTGGCTATCCTTGAATATTACCTTGGGGTGCATTGGGCATCCCCAATCTTAGGCTCTTGCCACTCCTTATTTCATAGTCCATCGAATCCTTACCCAAAACTTGAAAACTTCACAACACAAAACTTAAAGTAGAAAACTCATGAGCTCCGTTAGTATAAGAAAATAAATCACCACTTCAAGGTACTGTAATGAACTCATTCTTTATTTATATTGGTGTTAAACCTACTGTATTCCAACTTATCTATGGTCCATACCCTCCGATACTACTCATAGATTCATCAAAATAAGCAAACAACACATAGAAAACAGAATCTGTCAAAAACAGAATAGTCTGTAGTAATCTGGATCAAACGTATACTTCTGGAACCCCAAAAATTCTGAAATAAATTTCTGGACCTGAGGAATTTATCTAATAATCATCTTCAAAAAGAATTAACTAAATATCACTCTCCAATAAAAAATGGCAGCAATTCTCGTGAGCGCTAAAGTTTCTGTTTTTTACAGCATGATCACAAAGACTTCCCCCAAGTCTTCCCAAAGGTTCTACTTGGCACAAACACTAATTAAAAGCATAAAACCACATCTAAACATAGGCTAGATGAATTATTTATTACTAAACAGGAACAAAAAGCAAGGAATAAAAACAAAATTGGATTGCCTCCCAACAAGCGCTATCGTTTAATGCCCCTAGCTAGGCATGATGATTTCAATGATGCTCACATAAAGGCTAAGAATTGAAACATAAAGAGAGCATCATGAAGAATATGACTAGCACATTTAAGTCTAACCCACTTCCTATGCATAGGGATTTTGTGAGCAAATAACTTGTGGGAACAATAATCAACTAGCATAGGAGGGCAAAACAAGCATAACTTCAAAACTTTAAGCACATAGAGAGGAAACTTGATATTATTGCAACTCCTACAAGCATATGTTCCTCCCTCATAATAATTTTCAGTAGCATCATGAATGAATTCAACAATATAACCAGCACCTAAAGCATTATTTTCATGATCTACAAGCATAGAAATTTTACTACTCTCCACACAAGCAAAATTCTTCTCATGAATAATAGTGGGAGCAAACTCAACGAAATAACTATCATGTGATTGAAAATTAAGATCAAGATGACAAGTTTCATGGTTATCATTATTATTTAAAGCATACGTGTCATCACAATAATCATCATAGATAGGAGGCATGCTTTCATCATAATAAATTTGCTCATCAAAACTTGGGGGACAAAAAATATCATCTTCATCAAACATAGCTTCCCCAAGCTTGTGGCTTTGCATATCATTAGCATCATGGATATTCAAGGAATTCATACTAACAACATTGCAATCATGCTCATCATTCAAAGATTTAGTGCCAAACATTTTAATGCATTCTTCTTCTAGCACTTGAGCACAATTATCGGAATCCTTATTCTCACGAAAGACATTAAAAAGATGAAGCATATGAGGCATCCTTAATTCCATTTTTTGTAGTTTTCTTTTATAAACTAAACTAGTGATAAAACAAGAAACTAAAAGACTCGATTGCAAGATCTAAAGATATACCTTCAAGCACTCACCTCCCCGGCAACGATGCCAGAAAAGAGCTTGATGTCTACTACACAACCTTCTTCTTGTAGACGTTGTTGGGCCTCCAAGTGCAGAGGTTTGTAGGACAGTAGCAAATTTCCCTCTAGTGGATGACCTAAGGTTTATCAATCCGTAGGAGGCGTGGGATGAAGATGGTCTCTCTCAAGCAACCCTGCAACCAAATAACAAAGAGTCTCTTGTGTCCCCAACACACCCAATACAATGGTAAATTGTATAGGTGCACTAGTTCGGCGAAGAGATGGTGATACAAGTGGTATATGGATAGTAGATAATAGTTTTTGTAATATGAAAATATAAAAACAGCAAGGTAACTAATGATAAAAGTGAGCGTAAACGGTATTGCAATGCTAGGAAACAAGGCCTAGGGTTCATACTTTCGCTAGTGTAAGTTCCCTCAACAATACTAACATAATTGGATCACATAACTATCCCTCAACATGCAACAATGAGTCACTCCAAAGTCACTAATAGTAGAGAACGAACAAAGAGATTATGGTAGGGTACGAAACCACCTCAAAGTTATTCTTTCCAATCAATCCATTGGGCTATTCCTATAAGTGTCACAAATAGCCCTAGAGTTCGTACTAGAATAACACCTTAAGACACAAATCAACCAAAACCCTAATGTCACCTAGATACTCCAATGTCACCTCAAGTATTCGTGGGTATGATTATACGATATGCATCACACAATCTCAGATTCATCTATTCAATCAACACAAAGGACCTCAAAGAGTGCCCCAAAGTTCTATCAGAGAATCACGACGAAAACGTGTGCCAACCCCTATGCATAGGTTCATGGGCGGAACCCGCAAGTTGATCACCAAAACATACATCAAGTGAATCACGTGGTATCCCATTGTCACCACAGATACGCACGGCAAGACATACATCAAGTGTTCTCAAATCTATAAAGACTCAATCCGATAAGATAACTTCAAAGGGGAAACTCAATTCATTACAAGAGAGTAGAGGGGGGAAGAAACATCATAGGATCCAAATATAATAGCAAAGCTCGCGATGCATCAAGATCGTATCATCTCAAGAACACGAGAGAGAGAGAGAGAGAGATCAAACACATAGCTACTGGTACATACCCTCAGCCCCGAGGGAGAACTACTCCCTCCTCATCATGGAGAGCACCAGGATGATGAAGATGGCCACCGGAGAGAGATTGCCCCCTCCGACAGGGTGCCGGAACGGGTCTAGATTGGTTTTTAGTGGCTACGGAGGCTTCTGGCGGCGGAACTCCCGATCTATTGTCTCTTCTGGAAGTTTTAGGATACATAGGTATATATGGGTGAAAGAAGCATGTCGATGGACCGAAGGGGGGCCACGAGGCAGGGGGCACGCCCCCACCCCTGTGAGTACCTCCCTTCTTTCCTGACGTGCACTCCAAGCTTTTCCGGTAGCTTTCCTTCCAAAAATAACTTCTCCAGCTGATTTCTTTCCATTTCGACTCCGTTTGATATTCCTTTTCTTCGAAACACTGAAATAGGCAAAAAAACAACAAATCTGGGCTGGGCCTCCGGTTAATAGGTTAGTCCCAAAAATAATATAAAAGTGGATAATAAAGCCCAATATTGCCCAAAACAGTAGATAACATAGCATGGAGCAATAAAAAATTATAGATACGTTGGAGACGTATCAGGATAAACTCGATCTTAGGTTTCTTCACTCTATCAGGGGGGCTTGACTTTTTGAACTCCACATGCATGTCCCCAGGTTGAGGTAGTGGGACTTCATCTTCATCTGAGCTCGTCTCCTCCTTTCCCTTAGGTTCATAGTCCTCTTCTTCTTCCGTAGTCCAACCACAATGCTCCACATCCCCATAAACTTTAGGGTCTGCAAGGTAATCAGGCACATAGCTCTCTCCTTCCGAATCCTGGGATGACATGTTGCTCAAATCTGCAGCAGGACAACTTGAAACAAAGAAAAGAAATTTTTGCGTGATACGGGAGTCAAAACTTCCGGGAGATTATATAATTAATTTTTACCGACCAAAATACGTAACGTGTACGAAAACGGAGTCCGGAGAGCACACGAGGTGCCCGCGAGGTAGGGGGGCGCGCCCAGGGGGGTAGGGCACGCCCTCCACCCTCGTGGAGCCCTCGTGTCCTTCTCGGACTGCTACTTATTTTTCTATTTTTCTAAATATTCCAAAACAGAGAAATATTGCCTTAAAAACTGTTTTGGAGTCGGTTTACTTACCGTACCACATACCTATTCCTTTTCGGAGTCTGGAACGTTCCGGAAAGTGTCCCTTATGTATTCCTTCGGGGTTACGGTTTCAATAACATTGGTTTCAACATTTATGGGATTACCTGAGATATAATGTTTAATTCTTTGACCGTTCACCACCTTCGGATTTTTGCCTTCGAAGTTGTTGATTTTTATAGCACTAGAACGATAGACCTCCCCGATAACGTAAGGACCTTCCATTTAGAGAGAAGTTTTCCTGCAAAAAATCTTAAACGAGAGTTGTATAGCAATACATAATCACCTACATTAAACTCACGCTTTTGTATCCTTTTGTCATGCCATCTTTTAACTTTTTCTTTAAACAACTTGGCATTTTCATAGGCTTGGGTTCTCCATTCATCAAGTGAGCTAATATCAAATAACCTCTTCTCACCGGCAAGTTTGAAATCATATTTGAGTTCTTTAATGGCCCGATATGCCTTGTGTTCTAGTTCGAGAGGTAAGTGACATGCTTTTCCATAAACCATTTTATAAGGAGACATACCCATAGGATTTTTATATGCAGTTCTATAGGCCCATAATGCATCATCAAGTTTCTTGGACCAATTCTTTCTAGATCTATTAACAGTCTTTTGCAAAATTAATTTGAGCTCTCTATTACTCAATTCTACTTGACCACTAGACTGTAGGTGATAAGGAGATGCAATTCTATGATTAACATCATATTTAGCAAGCATTTTACGGAAAGCACCATGAATAAAATGTGAACCACCATCAGTCATTAAATATCTAGGGACTCCGAATCTTGGAAAAATAACTTCTTTAAGCATTTTAATAGAAGTGTTATGATCAGCACTACTAGTTGGAACAACTTCTACCCACTTAGTAACGTAATCAACAACAACTAAAATATGTGTATATCCATTAGAGGAAGGAAAGGGTCCCATATAGTCAAAGCCCCAAACATCAAATGGTTCAATAACGAGTGAATAGTTCATAGGCATTTCTTGACGTCTACTAATATTACCAATTCTTTGACATTCATCACAAGATAAGACGAACTTACGGGCATCCTTGAAGAGAGTAGGCCAATAAAAACCAGATTGCAATACCTTATGTGCAGTTCTATCTCCACCATGGTGTCCTCCATAAGCTTCGGAGTGGCACTTGCGTAGGATCTGTTCCTATTCATGCTCAGGTACACAACGTCTAATAACAGCATCTACTCCTTCTTTATAAAGATGTGGGTCATCCCAAAAGTAACGCCTCAAATCATAGAAGAATTTTTTCTTTTGCTGGTATGTGAAACTAGGTGGTATAAACTTAGCAACAATGTAATTAGCATAATCAGCATACCATGGAGCAGTATGAGAAGTATTTATGACACTTAATTGCTCATCAGGAAAGCTATCATCAATAAGAAGTGGGTCATCAACACTACAAAAAAAAGACACATCCGTGACATTTTTGTTGGGAAACGTAGTAATTTCAAAAAATTTCCTACGCACACGCAAGATCATGGTGATGCATAGCAACGAGAGGGGAGAGTGTGATCTACGTACCCTCGTAGACCGACAACAGAAGCATTATGACAACGCGGTTGATGTAGTCGTATGTCTTGATGGCTCGACCGATCAAGCACCGAAACTACGGCACCTCCGAGTTTTAGCACACGTTCAGCTCGATGACGATCCCCGGACTCCGATCCAGCAAAGTGTCGGGGAAGAGTTCCGTCAGCACGACAGCGTGGTGACGATCTTGATGTTCTACCATCGTAGGACTTCGCCTAAGCACCACTACAATATTATCGAGGAGTATGGTGGAAGGGGGCACCGCACACGGCTAAGAAAATGGTCACGTGGATCAACTTGTGTGTCTAGGGGTGCCCCCTGCCCCCGTATATAAAGGAGTAAGGGGAGGAGGCCGGCCGGCCCTAGGGCGCGCTAAGGAGGAGGAGTCCTCCTCCTAGTAGGAGTAGGACTCCCCTCTTTCCTACTCCTACTAGGAGGGGGAAAGGAAGGGGCAGAGGGAGAAGGAAAGGGGGGGGGGGCGCCGCCCCTCTCTCCTAGTCCAATTCGGACCAGAGGGGGAGGGGGCGCGGCCCACTCTGGCCGCCCCTCTCTCTCCACTAGGGCCCATGAGGCCCATTAATTCTCCCGGGGGGGTCCGGTAACCCTCCGGCACTCCGGTTTTCTCCGAAATCATCCGGAACACTTCCGTTGTCCGAATATAGCCGTCCAATATATCAATCTTTATGTCTCGACCATTTTGAGACTCCTCGTCATGTCCGTGATCATATCCGGGACTCCGAACTAACTTCGGTACATCAAAACTCATAAACTCATAATATAACTGTCATCGAAACCTTAAGCGTGCGGACCCTACGGGTTCGAGAACAATGTAGACATGACCAAGACATGTCTCCGGTCAATAACCAATAGCGGAACCTGGATGCTCATATTGGCTCCCACATATTCTACAAAGATCTTTATCGGTTAGACCGCATAACAACATACGTTGTTCCCTTTGTCATCGGTATGTTACTTGCCCGAGATTCGATCGTCGGTATCTCAATACCTAGTTCAATCTCGTTACAGGCAAGTATCTTTACTCGTTTCGTAATACATCATCTCGCAACTAAACCATTAGTTGCAATGCTTGCAAGGCTTATGTGATGTGCATTACCGAGAGGGCCCAGAGATACCTCTCCGACAATCGGAGTGACAAATCCTAATCTCAAAATACGCCAACCCAACATTTACCTTTGGAGACACCTGTAGAGCTCCTTTATAACCACCCAGTTACGTTGTGACGTTTGGTAGCACACAAAGTGTTCCTCCGGCAAACGGGAGTTGCATAATCTCATAGTCATAGGAACATGTATAAGTCATGAAGAAAGCAATAGCAACATACTAAACGATCGGGTGCTAAGCTAATGGAATGGGTCATGTCAATCACATCATTCTCCTAATAATATGATCCCGTTAATCAAATGACAACACATGTCTATGGTTAGGAAACATAACCATCTTTGATTAACGAGCTAGTCAAGTAGAGGCATACTAGTGACGTTTAGTTTGTCTATGTATTCACACAAGTATTATGTTTCCGGATAATACAATTCTAGCATGAATAATAAACATTTATCATGATATAAGGAAATAAAATAATAACATTATTATTGTCTCTAGGGCATATTTCCTTCAGTCTCCCACTTGCACTAGAGTCAATAATCTAGATCACATCGCTATGTGATTTAACATCAATAGTTCACATCACCATGTGATTAACACCCATAGTTCACATCGTCATGTGACCAACACTCAAAAGGTTTACTAGAGTCAGTAATCTAGTTCACATCTATATGTGATTAACACCCAAAGAGTACTAAGGTGTGATCATGTTTTGCTTGTGAGAGAAGCTTAGTCGACGAGTCTGCCAAAATTCAGATCCGTATGTATTTTGCAAATTTGTATGTCTACAATGCTCTGCACAGAGCTACTTTAGCTAATTGCTCCCACTTTCAATATGTATCCAGATGAAGACTTAGAGTCATCCGGATGAGTGCCAAAAACTTGTATCGACGTAATCCTTTTACGACGAACCTTTTGTCACCTCCATAATCGAGAAACATATCCTTATTCTACTAAGGATAATTTTGACCGATGTCCAATGATCTACTCCTAGATCACTATTGTACTCCCTTGCCAAAATCAGTGTAGGGTATACAATAGATCTGGTACATAGCATGGCATACTTTATAGAACCTATGGCTGAGGCATAGGGAATGACTTTCATTCTCTTTCTATCTTCTGCCGTGGTCGGGCTTTGAGTCTTACTCAATTTCACACCTTTGTAACACAGGCAAGAACTCTTTCTTTGACTGTTCCATTTTGAACTACTTCAAAATCTTGTCAAGGTATGTACTCATTGAAAAAAAACTTATCAAGCGTCTTGATCTATCTCTATAGATCTTGATGCTCAATATGTAAGCAGCTTCACCGAGGTCTTTCTTTGAAAAACTCCTTTCAAACACTTCTTTATGCTTTACAGAATAATTCTACATTATTTCCAATCAACAAGATGTCACTCACATATACTTATTAGAAATGCTGTAGTGCTCCCACTCACTTTCTTGTAAATACAGGCTTCACCACAAGTCTGTATAAAACTATATGCTTTAATCAACTCATCAAAGCGTATATTCCAACTCCGAGATGCTTGTACTAGTCCATAGATGGATCGCTGGAGCTTGCACATTTTGTTAACACCTTTAGGATTGACAAAACCTTCTGGTTGCATCATATACAACTCTTCTTTAAGAAATCCATTAAGGATTGCAGTTTTGTTATCCATTTGCCAGATTTCATAAAATGCGGCAATTGCAAACATGATTCATACGGACTTTAAGCATCGATACGAGTGAGAAAATCTCATCATAGTCAACACCTTGAACTTTGTCAAAAACCTTTTTTCGACAAGTCTAGCTTTGTAGATAGTAACACTACTGTCAGCGTCCGTCTTCCTCTTGAAGATCCATTTAATCTCAATGGCTTGTCGATCAACGGGTAAGTCAACCAAAGTCCATGCTTTGTTCTCATACATGGATCCCATCTCAGATTTCATGGCTTCAAGCCATTTTGCGGAATCTGGGCTCACCATCGCTTCTTCATAGTTCGTAGGTTCATCATGATCTAGTAGCATGACTTCCAGAACAGGATTACCGTACCACTCTGGTGCGGATCTTACTCTGGTTGATCTACGAAGTTCAGTAGTAACTTGATCTGAAGTTCCATGATCATCATCATTAACTTCCTCACTAATCGGTGTAGGCATCACTGGAACTAATTTCTGTGATGAACTACTTTACAATTCTGGAGAAGGTACAATTACCTTATCAAGTTCTACTTTCCTCCCACTCACTTCTTTCGAGAGAAACTCCTTCTCTAGAAAGGATCCTTTCTTAGCAACGAATGTCTTGCCTTCGGATCTGTGATAAAAGGTGTACCCAACAGTCTCCTTTGGGTATCCTATGAAGACATATTTCTCCGATTTGGGTTTGAGCTTATCAGGATGAAACTTTTTCTTATAAGCATTGCAACCCCAAACTTTAAGAAATGACAACTTTGGTTTCTTGCCAAACCACAATTCATACAGTGTCGTCTCAACGGATTTAGATGGTGCCCTATTTAACGTGAATGTAGCTGTCTCTAATGCATAACCCCAAAACGATAGCGGTAAATCTGTAAGAGACATCATAGATCGCACCATATCAAGTAAAGTACGATTACGACGTTTGGACACACCATTACACTGCGGTGTTCCAGGTGGCGTGAGTAGTGAAACTATTTCACGTTGTTTTAACTGAAGGCCAAACTCGTAACTCAAATATTTTACTTCTGCGGTCATATCGTAGAAACTTTTATTTTTATTACGATGATTCTCCACTTCACTCTGAAAATCTTTGAACTTTTCAAATATTTTAGACTTGTGTTTCATCAAGTAGATATATTCATATCTGCTCAAATCATCTGTGAAGATCAGAAAATAATGATACCTGCTGCGAGCTTCAATATTCATCGGACCACATACATCAGTATGCATGATTTCCAACAAATCTGTTTCTTGCTGCATTGTTCTGGAGAACGGAGTCTTAGTCATCTTGCCCATGAGGCATGGTTCGTAAGCATCAACTGATTCATAATCAAGTTATTCCAAAAGTCCATCAGCATGGAGTTTCTTCATGCGCTTTACACCAATATGACCTAAACGGCAGTGCCACAAATAAGTTGCACTATCATTATTAACTTTGCATCTTTTGGTTTCAATATTATGATTATGTGTATTACTACGATCGAGATCCAACGAACTATTTTCATTGGGTGTGGAACCATATAAGGTTTTATTCATGTAAACAGAACAACAATTTATTCTCTTACTTAAATGAATAACCGTATTACAATGAACATGATCAAATCATATTCATGCTCAACGCAAACACTAAATAACACTTATTTAGGTTCAACACTAATCCCGAAAGTATAGGGAGTGTGCGATGATGATCATATCAATCTTGGAACCACTTCCAACACACATCGTTACTTCACCCTTAACTAGTCTCTGTTTATTCTGCAACTCCCGTTTCGAGTTACTAATCATAGCAACTGAACTAGTATCAAATACTGAGGGGTTGTTATAAACACTAGTAAAGCACACATCAATAACATGTATATCCAATATACCTTTGTTCACTTTGCCATCCTTCTTATCCACCAATTACTTGGGATAGTTCCGCTTCTAGTGACCAGTCCCTTTGCAGTAGAAGCACTCAGTCTCAGGCTTAGGTCCAGACTTGGGCTTCTTCACTTGAGCAGCAACTTGCTTTCCGTTCTTCTTGAAGTTCCCCTTCTTCCCTTTGCCCTTTTCTTGAAACTAGTGGTCTTGTTAACCATCAACACTTGATGTTTTTCTTGATTTCTACCTTCGTCGATTTCAGCATCACGAATAGCTTGGGAATTACTTTCGTCATCCCTTGCATATTATAGTTCATCATGAAGTTCTACTAACTTAGTGATGGCGACTAGAGAATTCTGTCAATCACTATTTTATCTGAAAGATTAACTCCCACTTGATTCAAGCAATTGTAGTACCCAAACAATCTGAGCACATGCTCACTAGTTGAGCGATTCTCCTCCATCTTTTATCTATAGAACTTGTTGGAGACTTCATATCTCTCAACTCGGGTATTTGCTTGAAATATTAACTTCAACTCCTAGAACATCTCATATGGTCCATGACGTTCAAAACGTCTTTAAAGTCCCGATTCTAAGCCATTAAGCATGGTGCACTAAACTATCAAGTAGTCATCATATTGAGCTAGCCAAACGTTCATAACGTCTGCATCTGCTCCTGCAATAGGTCTGTCACCTAGCGGTGCATCAAGGACATAATTCTTCTGTGCAGTAATGAGGATAAACCTCAGATCACGGATCCAATCTGCATCATTGCTACTAACATCTTTCAACACAATTTTCTCTAGGAACATATCAAAATAAACATATGAAAGCAATAACGCGAGCTATTGATCTACAACATAATTTGCAAAATACTACCAGGACTAAGTTCATAATAAATTTAAGTTCAATTAATCATATTACTTAAGAACTCCCACTTAGATAGACATCCCTCTAATCCTCTAAGTGATCACGTGATCCAAATCAACTAAACCATGTCCGATCATCACGTAAGATGGAGTAGTTTCATTGGTGAACATCACTATGTTGATCATATCTACTATATGATTCACGCTCGACCTTTCGGTCTCCGTGTTCCGAGGCCATATCTGTATATGCTTGGCTCATCAAGTATAACCTGAGTATTCCGCGTGTGCAACTGTTTTGCACCCGTTGTATTTGAACGTAGAGCCTATCACACCCGATCATCATGTGGTGTCTCAGCACGAAGAACTTTCGCAACGGTGCATACTCAGGGAGAACACTGCTTGATAATTAATGAGAGATCATCTTAAAATGCTACCGTCAAACTAAGCAAAATAAGATGTATAAAAGATAAACATCATATGCAATCAAAATATGTGACATGATATGGCCATCATCATCTTGCGCCTTTGATCTCCATCTCCAAAGTACTGTCATGATCTCTATTGTCACCGGCATGACACCATGATCTCCATCATCTTGATCTATATCAATGTGTCGTCACACGGTCGTCTCGCCAACTATTGCTCTTGCAATTATTGCTATCGCATAGCGATAAAGTAAAGCAATTATTTGGCGCTTGCATCTTATGCAATAAAGAGACAACCATAAGGCTTTTGCCAGTTGCCGATAACTTCAACAAAAACATGATCATCTCATACAACCACTTATATCTCATCACATCTTGACCATATCACATCACAACATGCCCTGCAAAAACAAGTTAGACGTCCTCTACTTTGTTGTTGCAAGTTTTACGTGGCTGCTACGGGCTTAGCAAGAACCGTGCTTACCTACGCATCACAATGATAGTTTGTCAAGTTGGTGCTGTTTTGACCTTCGCAAGGTGTGACGCCCCCGATTTGACCGTACACTAATCATACACGCAAATGTGTACGATCAAGATCAAGGACTCACGGGAAGATATCACAACACAACTCTAGACACAAATTAAAATAATACAAGCTTTATATTACAAGCCAGGGGCCTCGAGGGCTCGAATACATAAGCTCGAATACACAAGAGTCAGCGAAAGCAACAATATCTGAGTACAGACATAAGTTAGACAAGTTTGCCTTAAGAAGGCTAGCACAAAAGCAACAACAATCGAAAAGGCAAGGCCTCCTGCCTGGGAGCCTCCTAACTACTCCTAGTCGTCGGCGGTCTTCACGTAGTAGTAGGCACCCTCCGGGTAGTAGTAGTAGTCATCAGTGGCGTCGTCTGGCTCCTGGGATCCGTCAACTGGTCACAACAATCGGGTATGGGGGAAAAGAAGTAGCAAAGCAACCGTGAGTACTCATCCAAAGTACTCGCAAGACTTACATCAGATCTAAACTAAGTATGCATCTGTATCAAAGGAATGGGTTGTATGTGTGGACTAAACTGCAGAATGCCAGAAGGGGAGGGGAAAGCCTAGCCTATCGAAGACTAGCATCTTCTGGAAACCACCATCTTGCAACAACAGGAGGGAGTAGAGTAGCATAAAGTAAAGTAGTAGAAGTGTTATCAACCTCGGCCAGAGATCCTTTCTCGACTCCCTGCGAGAAAGCAATCCCAGAGCCACACTATCCAGTTATCATCTCATATCCAAGTCTCATCACAATCCATTTCTCATCACAAGTATCTAGTTCTAGTTGTATCGATCGGGATACAACTCCAAGTGTCCGTTACCGTAGGACAGGCTATCGATAGATGTTTTCTTCCCTGCAGGGGTGCACCAACTTACCCACCACGCTCGGTTAACTCCGGACGGACACACTTTCCTGGGTCATGCCCGGCCTCGGCCAAACAATACGCCACAACCCGACCTAGGCTTAATAGAGAGTCCAACACGCCAGACTAAACCTATGCCGCCAGGGGTCATGGGCCATCTCCCCGGGAACTCCTACACGTTGCGAGGGCGGCCGTGAGCAGACCTAGCTACCTTCCTAAAAAGGCAGGAGCTTACCAGTCCAACCCGGCGCGCGCCGCTCAGTCGCTGACGTCTATTAAGCTTCGGCTGATGTATACGACGCATAACGCCCATACTATGCCCACGTGATGGTTAGTGCTATCAGGCCGGAGGCCCCTCGGATCAAATATCCAAATCGTAGTGGATTAGGAACGCGCGGTAACAAGCAGAGACTCACGAAAGATGTGACCCCGTTGCCCCATCTCGAGTACTTGCGGCAAGGGCTAAGAATGCCCGGCCACGCCTCGTAAGTATCTCGCGGGCACCCTCCAGGTCAACCCGTCTCCACATCACTCGCTATTAAGCTCGCGCGGGTACCCCTCAGGGCCTACCCGTCTTTAGTAACATGGTTCAGTGTAAAGTCATAGTAACCATAGTAACTGTGTGTCTGACACCAAAGGGAAAACCCGAGGAATCACCCCCGGTGAATTCCACTCGATGTTATCATCAAGGTGAACGTAAGAGGATCCACCCTCGAGGTTCACACTTGAGGGGTTGCAGGACAGAGCCGTAACGGAAGTGGTTAAGGAGGAAATCACCCTCAATGACCTCGACCGTATAGCTACACTATAGAGATCTCATCAGGAGTGATGCAAGAGGTTCCACCCTCGGCACTCGGTGGTAACTCTGCAGAGTCGTACAACTAGGGGAAAGTGATGTGCGGTGCCGGGGCCTGGCCGTCTATCACGTTGATCGAGTCATTGAACATAAGGCGAGGCAACTAGGACAAGGTGGGGGTCACTGATGGATCACTAACCAACCTATACTAAGCAGTTTAGGATAAGCAGGTAAGGTAACAATAAGCAGGTAGCAAAAATAGGCTATGCATCAAAGTAGGATCATACTGAAAACAGTAGTAGTTCTAATGCAAGCATGAGAGGGAAAGAAATGGGCACTATAGGAATGCTCAAGGGGGGTTTGCTTGCCTGGTTGCTCTGGCAAGGAGGGGGGTTCGTCGTCGACGTAGTCGATCACGGGGTATCGGCGGCGGTCTCGAGGTCTACCGGAAAGAAGTAACGGAGGGGGGACATAAGTAAATAATAGAGCAATCAAAGCAACACAAAGCATAACATGGCAATACGTGGTGCTAGGGGTGACCTAACGCGGTAGGAGGTGATACCGGCGAAGGGGGAAAACATCAGGGAAAGTATTCCCGGTGTTTCGCATTTTCGGACAGATGAACCAGAGGGGGAAAGTTGCGTGTTCGCTATGCTAGGGATGCGTGGCGGACGAACGGGCTGCGTTTCTGGATTCGTCTCGTCGTTCTGAGCAACTTTCATGTACAAAGTTTTTCCATCCGAGCTACGGTTTATTTTATATTAAATTTAAAAGATTTAAAATCATTTTACGGATTTATTTAATTATTTAAAATCAACATTATCCAGAACAGTGCATGCTGACATCAGCATGACGTCAGCAGTCAACGTTGACCGTTGACCTGGTCAACCTGACGTGTGGGCCCCGTGGGACCCACCTGTCATTCACTGATTAGGTTAATTAGGGTTAGTTTAATTAATTGCTGTTTAATTAAACTAAGAGGTTAATTAGATTAATTAAATAGGATTAATTAACTTAATTAATTAATTAATTATTTTAATTATTATTTATTTATTTATTTTAATTTTAAATCTTTTTTTAATAAACATTCTGGGGGTTTGGGGCCCCACATGTCATAGGGCCACATGCGCTAACGGGCGGTGGGTCACTGGCATCGGGCGCTGGGGCGCGGTTGCGGGCGCCCGAGCGAGGGGAAGCGAGGTGAGGCCAGCGGCAAACGCCGGCCAGGAGCGCGGCGTATGCGGCGAGGGGAGCGGCGCGGTGCGCGGAGCAGCAACGCGGTGGGGGGGCGGCGGAGCCGCGGTGGCATGACGAGGAGGAGGGCCGCGGGTCGTATGAGGGGAGCGCGGCGGTGCGACGCGATGGCAAGGCAGAGGCGGAGGTGGCCGCAAGCAGCGCGGGGCGATGGCCGGTGCATTGGGGCCGGCCATGGCGCTGCCAGCAGGGGGGACGGCGCAGGGCGGCGATACGGCGCGGAGCAGCGTGGTTGTGGCCAGGCGCGCGAGCGAGAGAGGCACCGGCGCAGGACTCCCCTCTTTCCTACTCCTACTAGGAGGGGGAAAGGAAGGGGGAGAGGGAGAAGGAAAGGGGGGGCGCCGCCCCCCTCTCCTAGTCCAATTCGGACCAGAGGGGGAGGGGGCGCGCGGCCCACCCTGGCCGCCCCTCTCTCTCTCCACTAGGGCCCATGAGGCCCATTAATTCTCCCGGGGGGGGGGTCCGGTAACCCTCCGGCACTCCGGTTTTCTCCGAAATCATCCGGAACACTTCCGGTGTCCGAATATAGCCGTCCAATATATCAATCTTTATGTCTCGACCATTTCGAGACTCCTCGTCATGTCCGTGATCATATCCGGGACTCCGAACTAACTCCGGTATATCAAAACTCATAAACTCATAATATAACTGTCATCGAAACCTTAAGCGTGCGGACCCTACGGGTTCGAGAACAATGTAGACATGACCGAGACATGTCTCCGGTCAATAACCAATAGCGGAACCTGGATGCTCATATTGGCTCCCACATATTCTACAAAGATCTTTATCGGTCAGACCGCATAACAACATACGTTGTTCCCTTTGTCATCGGTATGTTACTTGCCCGAGATTCGATCGTCGGTATCTCAATACCTAGTTCAATCTCGTTACCGGCAAGTCTCTTTACTCGTTTCGTAATACATCATCTCGCAACTAAATCATTAGTTGCAATGCTTGCAAGGCTTATGTGATGTGCATTACCGAGAGGGCCCAGAGATACCTCTCGGACAATCGGAGTGACAAATCCTAATCTCGAAATACGCCAACCCAACATTTACCTTTGGAGACACCTGTAGAGCTCCTTTATAATCACCCAGTTACATTGTGACGTTTGGTAGCACACAAAGTGTTCCTCTGGCAAACGGGAGTTGCATAATCTCATAGTCATAGGAACATGTATAAGTCATGAAGAAAGCAATAACAACATACTAAACGATCAGGTGCTAAGCTAATGGAATGGGTCATGTCAATCACATCATTCTCCTAATAATGTGATCCCGTTAATCAAATGACAACACATGTCTATGGTTAGGAAACATAACCATCTTTGATTAACGAGATAGTCAAGTAGAGGCATACTAGTGACGTTTAGTTTGTCTATGTATTCACACAAGTATTATGTTTCCGGATAATACAATTCTAGCATGAATAATAAACATTTATCATGATATAAGGAAATAAAATAATAACATTATTATTGCCTCTAGGGCATATTTCCTTCAATTTTGGGCCGAACGAACATTTTTTCTGTCATACATATGACACTTCTATGACGATAATTGTGACAAAACCCATTATCATCATAGATGTGGTGGGCTCCTACTTCTATGACAAAAAATCATGACAGAAAATGGGCTTTTCGTCCTGGGTGGGCCGGAGACGCAGCTGCATGACATTCTTTGGGCCGTCCATGATGGAAAAACCGTGATAGAAGCGAGGGCGAGGAAAATTTCGGGGAGTTCCCGGTTACGGTGGGAGGTCGGGGGCCGAGCGATGCGCGTTTCTCTCATACACGTACGCGCGTGTGTGCAAGGCGTTGGCTCTAACTGAACCCGAGTGAGGCGTTGGGCTCTAACTGAAGCCGAGCGATTGCACTGCAGGCTACGCGTTACTGAACCCGAGCAATCGATCGATGGCTGTTAACTGAACCCGATCGAGCGATTCCTTCGCTACTGCTGCTAACTGAAGCTGATCGATTAGATGAACAGTGAGCGTTGCGGGGGGGGGGGGGTGGATGAACAGTGAGCAGTGGCGTTGCCTATGGATGAACTAGACCCCGTGGTGTGGTGGAGGGCTGGATGAACAGTAGACGATGGAGGGGTGGTTGAACAGGACCCCGTGGTGTGGAGGGCTGGATGAACAGTAGACGGTGGAGGGATTCCCATGGAGGGGTGGTTGAACAGGACCCCGTGGTGTGGAGGGCTGGATGAACATTAGACGGTGGAGGGATGGTTGAACAGTAGCCGGTGGAGTAGCGCGCGGTGGAGGCTGGATGAACAGGAGCCCGTGGAGGCTGGAGGAGGTCGACGGTGGAGATGAACAGTATCCCGTGGAGTCCCGTTTTGCGGTACGCCACACCCCTCCCGATGAACATGACCCCCGTTTCGACTGTAGCGTTCCAACACAAGTCTGTTTCGTCTGTTTTGCGGTATGCCACACCCCTCCCGATCAACAGGACCCCCGTTTCGATCGTAGGAGGTCTGTCTCCTCCGTTTTGCGGTACGCCAGACCCCTCCCGATCAATAGGACCCCGTTCCGAACATAGGAGGTCTATTTCCTCCGTTGTGCGGTACGCCAGGCCTCGTTTCCATCGCCTGTTCCATCCAAGCCCTCCCGATGAACACGACCACGCATTCCGTTCCGATCCAGCCGGTTGGCTCCCATGCGTTCCGTTGCCTCCCTCGAAAGGGAGGTGCTCCTTATGATGCTACGGACGGCTGTCCGAAGTGCATGCAATGACGGGCTCGGATAGGATAGGATTGTGCGCGCCGGGCCCTTCGGGTGTCCATATTTTGGCCGACCTTAGCATATATACTATGTTATGCGGCCGTAATATTTTGATACCTTCCACCTCGACCTCCCTTTCTTCACAGATTGTTAGCGTGGGTTTCTCAGCCTTGAACATGACGCATTCCATTGCCTCCCCATGAACAGGACGCATTCCGTTGCCTCCCCATGAACACGACGACGACGTTGTTTCTCCATTCCGACCCAGCCATGTACACGAGCCCTGGCCGTACGTATGCGCGAGTAGGCGTTCGAGACCCCGCCCGTATGTACACATACGTGGCCGTATTTTCTTTCTTGCACCCTGGCCGCTGTATGTACGTGTACATGCTACGTGCGCGCCTCTACTACAACACGTACGCGCCTCTACTACGACATGTGCGCGCCTCTACTACGACACGTGCGCGCCTCTACATCCACCAGTATATATGTACGTACACGTTCACGACCAGAATGACAACGCTACGTACACTTCGACCAGGTGGGTCCCGACTGTCAGGCACTTCCTTGCCTGCGAAGATGTAGCTGGTGGGTCCCAGCAGTCAGGGGGGCGAATCATTTTTTTTCCCGGATGCACTTCCTTGCGTGCGAAGATGTAGCTGGTGGGTCCCAGCAGTCAGGGGGGCGAATCGTTTTTTCCCGGATGCACTTCCTTGCGTGCGAAGATGTAGCTGGTGGGTCCCAGCAGTCAGGGGCAAACGTTTTTTTTCGTGAAATATGGTGGCCCGTCCGGTGGATCCCCGCTGTCAGGTGGAGGAATAACTTTTTTGCACTTGATAAGGAGGCACTTCCTTGCTGCGGCCGTGGACCCAGCTGTCAGCCTCTCCACGTACAGTCCACTTCAGATGCATGTCGGTCATTGACCACGTTGACCAGGCCGCGCCGAGAGCACCAGGGCGGTGGACGACGGCGAGGCCTAGGAAGGGAACGACACGGAGGCAGGGAAGACTCGACAGTTGTTTCCCACGCGGAGGGGAGTACGACTGTATGAGGGTTTACTGGTTCGTCTGCCGTCGCCGGAGAATAACAGCAGGTGTGGGTGAGTAGAGGGATGGCTAGGCCAATGATGGGAGTACGGTGGGGCGATGAGGCCTGTGCGGCAGCACAACCGGCCGCGGGGAGGAGGGAGCAGGCAGTCCCGCCGGTGCTTGTTTGAGCGGCTGGAGCAGGAAGAGCAGAGATTGAAGAAGCACGACGACCGTCCGATGGACATCCAAAAGTCACTGCTTGTGCGTCAACCTTTTTTAGGAAAGCCTCAAATCTGTGGAAAACAACATACAACCCATCTGCCATTATTTCTAATAATTTACAGCCCATTTGCTAATTCTTAAGGTTTTTTGGAGCCCATATTCTTTTTGTTAGCATTACAACCCATATTGTGGCCACAGTTAAAAATTTATACGAAATTTTGCACATTTCGGTGCAGTCCGAACTGTTTTTAATCCCGAAATTTCGACTCACATTCAAACTGATTTTAAAAATAAATGTATATCAATATAAAATCCAACAAATTCTCCAAGCATAAAATTAATGTAATTTAAAATCTCGAAATGAGAAAAAAGATATTTGAAACTAATTGCCGGTTTGATGTGTTTTAAAAATGTACAGCCCATTTCTCATTACTGATGGGCCATTTTCTCGGCCAGCCGAATGAAAGCTCTCCTTGTCTCAAAAGATTTGCAGCCCAACAGGTCTCACAAAGCGACTTACTTGGCAAATCACAAAAAAAACTAGGCTGTGGCCATGGACCCAGCTGTCAGCCTCTCCACGTACTGTACTCTTTCGATGGAAGTCGTTCCTTGACCACGTTGACCACGCCGCCCGGAGAGCACCACGGCGAGGCCTAGGAAGGGGACGACACGGAGCCGGGGAAGACGCGGCAGTGGAAGCCCGCACGGAGAGGAGTACGAGGGTTCACTGGTTCGGCTGCGGTGTGAGGCTGCCGTCGCCACAAGGCCTGGCCAGCGGTGGGAATAGTAGGGGCGGTGAGGCCTCCGCGGCAACACAACCGGCCACGGGAGGCAGGAGCATGCGGCATGACCGGCGCTGCTTTGGGCGGCTGGAGCAAGAAGACCAGAGGTTGAAGAAGCACTACGGCCGTTCGATGGACATCGTACGGTCACTGGAGCTAGAATCATTCATATTGACTAAGTTGACAAAGCCCTCTGTCCCCGTCAACTTAATAGGCCCACAAGTCAGCCTCCCACAATGGTGGGTCCCAGCTAGTAGGGGGGTTGTCGGTGTCAAAACCGGCGGATCTCGGGTAGGGGGTCCCAAACTGTGCGTCTAAGGCAGATGGTAACAGGAGGCAGGGGACACGATGTTTTACCCAGGTTCGGGCCCTCTTGATGGAGGTAATACCCTACGTCCTGCTTGATTGATATTGATGATATGAGTATTACAAGAGTTGATCTACCACGAGATCGTAGAGGCTAAACCCTAGAAGCTAGCCCATGGTATGATTGTTGTATATGATCTATCGACTAGCCTACCCTCGGTTTATATAATGCACCAGAGGCCTAGGATAACAAGAGTCCTAGCCGAATACGCCGGTGGGGAGGAGCCCTTGTCTTGATCGCCAAGTCTTGTGGAATCTTCTTTGTATGCGGCAGCTGTCCGAACTGGCCCATGAGTATACGGCCATGGGGGTCCTCGCCCAATCTAACAGATCGGGAGATGACATGGTGAGTACCCCCTAGTCCAGGACACCGTCAGTAGCCCCCTAAACCGGTCTTCAAGTTAGGGATGCTCCTCGATTCTTCCGAACCGTTCTTCATCTTCGGTCGTCGGTCTTGAAAACTGGTTCAACAATTCTTCTCATCTTCGATCTTGAGGATCGCCGAAATGCATTCGACGAGTTTACACATCGGGTATCCGAGGAGCCCCTTTAAGTTTCCGGCCTTTATCAATGCCTTGTTATTTTTATGCCACACCTCGGGTTTGAAGTTGTTCCTGGGCGGCAGCGTCCTCTTGCATCCGAGCTCCAACGTCGGACTGCATTCGAGGTATCTTTTGCAGTCGAGCACCAATGTCGGACCGCTTCTCAGCTCTAACGCCGAAATGTATCCGAGCTCCAACGCCGGACTATGTATCCGAGCTCCAACGCTGGACTGTATCCGAGCTCCAATGCCGGACTGTATCCGAGGTGTCATAAATCACCTTGGTTCAAAGAAGTTTGAAGGAGTTTAGCCGAGCTTAATGCCAGAAATGCCCTCTATGGAGCCAGCCACTAGCGCCCGAGCTTTATGCCGGACTGCTTCCGAGGTGGTGCACCACCCCGAATGTGGGCCGATTTTTGTCAATATTTTTGATTGGTGCAATTTATTCTCTGCCGAGATATATAGCCAGTAGCCCTCAAGGTGGGTATCGGTCTAAAACCCGAGATGCACATGAAGGATGACATAAGACCGCTGATCCCAGTAGCCGCTGAGACTCAGGTTGATTTGCAAAATCGGTCTGAGGATCAAGTCCTAGCTCGGCAGAATACTTCGAGACACAAAAAGCGGCGTGCTCAGTCCTCGAGACTCGGGTTGGGTGCGGCCGACCAACCTGAGGATCAAAATCTCCTCGGAAACTGTATTGCACTTAAAATTTTCTGCATTGGATAGGCAATGCAGTAGCCCCCGAGACACTGGTCGGGTGGCAACACCAGATTAGGGGATCGATGTGCCCCTTTAATATTTGTAAATAATAAGCCCGAAGCCCAGTAGCCCCCGAGCCTTAATGCGGGCACGGGTGGCCGAATTAAGGATCAATATCCATAGTAAAATCACAAATTATGTGTAATGACTCTATGTATCCAAGTACTTTATGTCATTAATGCTCGGATCCGCATTGTACAAAACTTTGGTGACCGACCATCGGCTTCCACCTCCTCGGCCAGTAGCCGAGGAGTGTTTGTCCTACTTTATAAAGCCTTTATGAGGGCAAAGATTTGTGACAAACAAGGCAATCTGGCCATATGGTTTTATAAACAAAGGTACGCAGAGATATGTTATATTACTGTTTAACATAAGAAATGTCTTCCAAAGAAAATAGTCCCGCTATCGGTTCCTTTCTTTGGGTTGTCAAGCTAAGCATGATCATGATACCTCAGCTCTAATGTAAGAGCAAAATATTGAGGATTTAGTTTGAGAGGCCAGTTACTAGCCCCCGGTAGTGTTCGGCGACGGTCGAGGTCAAGCCATAAACACTTCAGCCATTGTTATGAGTGGCCCGTCATTTTAACACAGTCATCGGATCGCTGACCAGTTTACGCTTATTGTGACAGTCAGTTTTCGGCTTTCTCCACTGAGGTGCTTAACCGTGTGAGCTAGAAGCACAATCGCAGTGGTTCTCCCTTTGCACGCCTAGCCGAACAAAGCGGAACGTAGGAAGCAAGTGTAGGAGCCGGGCAACCCAACTATTGACCGAAGACACAATTCGAAACCGATGCATATATAGCAATATCCGAGAATATTTTTGCCGAATCTATAAAGGTGTCCGGCATTGCACTGCGAGACTTGTGCTGAAAACACACAAATAGTTTAAAAGTGCCATGAGCTTGGAAAACCAAAAAACGTCAGTAAAAACTTGACGTCCGAACAAGATCAAGTGTTCGGTGCCAATCTGAAAATTGGTCTTAGAAAAAAAGAGTGCTTCTGTCGTGCTTTAACATTACACGTCCGATCTCAAGACTTCAAGCGGGTCAGCCTATGGTTGCAGCCTCCTATCCCGAAGGCGGAGTGCTTCTCGTTAGACCAGTTTAGCGAACTAAACTCGAGCGGTCACTAGAGAGAAAATGGGTTATCTAGCTATTGACCACACACTCACGTCGAAAAAGGAGCGATAGAAAAAGATTTTGCAACGACCAAGAAGAAAACACATTTACTATAAAATAGCTCATATAAATTTTAAGAGCCCCCAAGTGACTTGGGTAAAAGGTTTTATTTATAATGATTGTATGTACCGAAGTACTTACATCATATCTGTGTTCACCAGAACTTTAAATGCGTCTTAACCGACCGTCGGCTTCTCCCTCTTCGGTCAAGGACCAAAAAGTGTTATGTACTCCATCTGTCGAGAATATCGATGGTGTTTCCAATAACCAGGCAATCAGGCCATAAGGCTGTAACAGACAAAGCGCGCTCAGGGAACTTATGCTATATTACTGTGAAGTGTAAGAAGCATCTTCGAAGAAAATAGTACCCCCATCGATACCTTTCTTCGATGCTCATTGTTATTATGAGACTTGTGCAATAGATTTTTTGTACTCATGAGTTCCGTTGTGTGTCGACCATCATTGAAAACTATAAGAGCGCTAGCTTTCGGCTTCACCCAGTCTGAGGTCCGGCTCGGATGACCCGATCATGACAATCGCAGAGGTGCTCCCTTTACTCCCTAGCCGAACAATCGGGAACATAGGGGTAAGCACAGGAGCCAGGCAACCCAGCTTGCAAATCGCTTAAGTCAATATGGTGCATATTGTGGCGTAATACACGAACAAGGAACGAAGCCGTACAAGTATAATCATATGCAAGAGGAAAAGCTTCATGAAGGAAGCCCCCAAATGAATTGGGTATTTGAATTTATGCGTCACAAACAAAGTTTGGACAAGGAAATTTTTTAAAAGCAACTTTTTTCCAAAAAAGTATAATGCTTGGTCGAACCGAACACAAGTTAGAAATTAAAGCTTTGAGCATGAAAGCGACTTAGCTGGTTAATGTGTTCGGTATTGATGACGCGGTCCGAGCTTGATGCGGGACAATGTTCCATCCCCCAAGCCGGTCCCCAGGTGGCGGAGTGGAGAGCTCAACACGCCGAAGTGGTGACATAGCATGGTCAATGCAGACCGGTAGAGTGACGCCGAAGTCCCCGGATCATTTTCCTATGCACAAAAAATAGTGCAAACCGGAGATAATAGTAATAATGATAATTAAAAAAATTGTTGCATAATAAATAATTTATGCAAAGTGAGTAATAAAAGAAATATGGTCTGGCGCCGAAGTCAATGTCGATGCAGGGCGCCGGCGTGATGCGGTAAAGGCGTGGCAAAGCCTGAATTCACAGGTCGGTCCGAGCTCCGGATGCGGCGTTCGCCGGACTATGTACGGAAACTGACCGAACCACCACGCGACTGTCGTTAATGCGGCCATCATTTGATAGACCTGTGTATAGATGATGGACAAACCAGAGTAATAATTCCTTGGGAAAAATAAACCCAAACAAGCAAAAAAAATACTAGGATTAATAGCACCTGGTTTATTTGTTGTAGCAATCCGAAGAAAGGTGATTCCCAAAATTGGGACTCGACCCGCGCACCCATTGCCTGATGGGCGATAAAGCGACGGCACGGCGATGCTGGCAAAGGTTGGCTCGCTGAGGCAAAGCCCTCGGTCCAGCTAACGTGACGGAGCTGGTCGGCTAGTGACGCCGAAGTCTCCGGAGTATAGGTTGATGAAGATATGGCGAAGCCCCCGGTCCAGCCGAGATGTCGAAGCCTCGATGTCAGCTGATGAGTCGAAGTAGGTCAGCGTGATGGACACCGGCTTGAAGAAGCAACAGTGCGTCCCTGCCGATGCAGGTCGTGACGTGGTCGATGCCGGCTTGATGAAGTGACCGTGTGGTGATGCCGGTATGCCCGTTCCGTGTAATCTGTGGGGCGGCGATGTTGGTGATGATTTATCCTTCGCGATGCCGGACTCTTGTTCGGCTTGCCGAGATGATGATCCGAAGAAGTTGAGATCGGCTCAACAAAGTGACGACACGTCTAGTGTAGGTCGGCAGCCGTGGAGCAATATTGCCGAACTGGTTTGACACCAGCATGATCTTGAAGATTATATTCAAAAGATTTTAAAGTTAGTGGGATGTGTTCAGGAACAAAACACAACACCCCATAGAAAACTTCCTTAAAAAGGATGTCCGAAATCCCGTTCATAAAAAAGATGAACTCGGGTCGGATTCGTTTTCACGCAGAAAACAGATCCGAAAAGTGATGCACTAATCGGAAGGTTCCTGCAGTTTGGATGGTCGGATCGAGCTGAAATTAGGAGGGGTGGTAGATATGGGAATTCCGCAGTAGATGAACGGTTGGATCTTCCAAAGGACCTCCGAGCTAGGATCTGGAGACCACGCCCTAAACTCGTCCAGATTCCCGTCCAGATTTGACAAGGCTCCGGTATATCGTACATTGCTGGAGATTCCTCCATTGGAACTCGACGAAATTTTGCATGGTTGTTGTAGACTCAATTCCGCACAATTCCACCAAAGGGATCGTTAAAGCGATGCTCTAAGAGGTGGTGGCAGCGGATACAAGTTTGTTGTTCGGAAAAGCAGCACGGTCGCCCGAGGGCAATGTTGACGTTGAGCCCCCGAGCTCCATGGATGATTCCTCCATGATCTTGATAGAGATCGGAGTTTATGTTGATGAAGGCCCTCGTCCGAACATGATGATCGGAGATGGAGCACGGTCCTCGGTCGAGCCAAGGTGACCAGTCGAGCCGGCGACGAAGATGCCGGCATCGCAGTTGACCTGCAGACGAGCCATCGATCCTTTTGCCGATCACACAGCGGAACTCTCAATGAAAGCACCAATGTCGGTGTCAAAACCGGCGGATCTCAGGTAGGGGGTCCCGAACTGTGCGTCTAAGGCGGATGGTAACAGGAGGCAGGGGACACGATGTTTTACCCAGGTTCAGGCCCTCTTGATGGAGGTAATACCCTATGTCCTGCTTGATTGATATTGATGATATGAGTATTACAAGAGTTGATCTACCACGAGATCGTAGAGGCTAAACCCTAGAAGCTAGCCTATGGTATGATTGTTGTATATGATCTATCGACTAGCCCGACCTCGGTTTATATAATGCACCAGAGGCCTAGGATAACAAGAGTACTAGCCGAATACGATGGTGGGGAGGAGTCCTTGTCTTGATCGCCAAATCTTGTGGAATCTTCTTTGTATGCGATAGCTATCTGAACTGGCCCATGAGTATACGGCCATGGGGGTCCTCGTCCCAATCTAACAGATCGGGAGATGACGTGGTGAGTACCCCCTAATCCAGGACACCGTCAGGGGTATTCATTTTTTTGTGCGTAATAAGGAGGCACTTCCTTGTGTGCGAAGATATAGCTGGTGGGTCCGACATGTCAGCGGGGGGAACGTTTTTTTCATGAAATACAGAGGCCTTTCCGGTGGGTCCCAGCTGTCAGATGGAGGAATCATTATTTTGCGCGTACAGTCCATGGCCGATGGATGTCGTTCGTTGACCACGTTGACCAGGCCGTGCCGAGAGCACCATGGCGGTGGACGACGACGAGGCCTAGGAAGGGAACGACACGAAGCCGGGGAAGACTCGGCAATGATTGTCCACGTGGTGGGGAGTACGAGGGTTTACTGGTCCATCTGCCGTCGCCGGAAAATGACAGGAGGTGTGGGTGAGTAGAGGAATGGCATGATGACCCGCACGTATAGGGGATCAATCGTAGTCCTTTCGATAAGTAAGAGTGTCGAACCCAACGAGGAGCAGAAGGAAATGATAAGCGGTTTTCAGCAAGGTATTCTCTACAAGTACTGAAATAAGTGGTAACAGATAGTTTTGTGATAAGGTAATTTGTAACGAGCAACAAGTAACAAAAGTAAATAAAGTGCAGCAAGGTGGCCCAGTCTTTTTTGTAGCTAAGGACAAGCCTGGACAAACTCTTATATAAGGAAAAGCGCTCCCGAGGACACATGGGAATATCGTCAAGCTAGTTTTCATCACGTTCATATGATTCGCGTTCGGTACCTTGATAATTTGACATGTGGGTGGACCGGTGCTTGATACTGTTCTTACTTGAACAAGCATCCCACTTATGATTAACCTCTATTGCAAGCATCCACAACTACAACAAAAGTATTGAGGTAAACCTAACCATAGCATAAAACATATGGATCCAAATTAGCCCCTTACGAAGCAACGCATAAACTAGGGTTTAAGCTTCTGTCACTCTAGCAACCCATCATCTACTTATTACTTGCCAATGCCTTCCTCTAGGCCCAAATAATGGTGAAGTGTTATGTAGTTGACGTTCACATAACACCACTAGAGGCTAGACAACATACATCTCATCAAAATATCGAACGAATACCAAATTCACATGACTACTAATAGCAAGACTTCTCCCTTGTCCTCAGGAACAAACGTAACTACTCACAAAGCATATTCATGTTCATAATCAGAGGGGTAATAATATGCATAAAGGATCTGAACATATGATCTTCCACCAATTAAACCAACTAGCATCAACTACAAGGAGTAATTAACACTACTAGCACCAATCCCGGACTTGGAGACAAGAATTGGATACAAGAGATGAATTAGGGTTTTGAGATGAGATGGTGTTGATGAAGATGTTGATGGATTTTGCCCTCTCCCGATGAGAGGAGCGTTGGTGATGACGATGGCGATGATTTCCCCTTCCGGGAGGGAAGTTTCCCTGGCAGAACAGCTCTGCCGGAGCCCTAGAATGGTTCCGCCAAGGTTCCACCTCATGGCGGCGGAGTTTCATCCTGAAAGGTTGCTTCTCGTTTTTTCTCGACAAAAGACTTCATATAGCAGAAGATGGTCATCGCAGAGCCACCAGTGGGCCCACGAGGTAGGGGGCGCGCCCTGGGGGCGGGGGGGGGGGGGCACCCTCATGGACAGGGTGTGGGCCCCCTGGTCTTCATCTTTGGCGAGGATTTTTCATTATTTATTATAAGGTATTCCGTGGAGTTTCAGGACTTTTGGAGTTGTGCAGAATAGGTCTCTAATATTTGCTCCTTTTCCAGCCCAGAATTCCAGCTGCCGGCATTCTCCCTCCTTATGTAAACCTTGTAAAATAAGAGAGAACAGCTATAAGTATTGTGACATAATGTGAAATAACAGCCCATAATGCAATAAATATCGATATAAAAGCATGATGCAAAATGGACGTATCAACTTCCCCAAGCTTAGACCTCGCTTATCCTCAAGCGAAAGCCGATAACAATCAATATGTCCCCATGTTTAGAGGTAGAGGCATCGATAAAAATAAAATACGGACATGAGGGCATCATGATTATTCTCATAACAGCAACATATATAGATATTGTCATATGATTACTTATGTTCAAGTGATGATCTATTGACAATGCAAAAGTATGAATCAGAAACCTTATTGAGAACCAACAAACTAAAACCTCGGTCATTGATGCAATTGCAATTTATCATAACATTGGAAAGAGTCCATGTGAGAGCTAAAAAGCAAGTCCACATACTCAACTATCATCTAGTCCTTCATAATTGCTAACACTCACGCAATACTTGTGGTTACGGAGTTTTAATCAGACACGAGAAAGATAGGGGCTTATAGTTTCGCCCCACAACTTTTTACCTCGAGGGTGATGTCAACAATAATAACTCATGGCCCCCTACATCCAATTAGATATATATATATATATATATATATATCAGGTTCTTTCCAACATGCTGGGCTTGCCAAAGGATAAAATGAAAAAGGGAGGTGAAGATCACCATGACACCATAAGGTAGAAGATAATAATAAAAGATAGGCCCTTCATAGAGGGAAGGAGAGGTTGCCATGCGCTTTTATGGTTGGATGCACAAAATCTTAATGCGAAAGAACGTCACTTTATATTGCCCCTTGTGATATGAACCTTTATTATGCAGTCCGTCGCTTTTATTACTTCCACATCACAAGATTGTATAAAACTTATTTCTCCCACACTAATAATACATATTTAGAGCAATTTTTATTGCTTTGCACCGATAACAACTTACTTGAAGGATCTTACTCAATCCATAGGTAGATATGGTGGAATCTCATGGCAAAACTGGTTTAAGGGTATTTGGAAGCACAAGTAGTATCTCTACTTGGTGCTGAGAATTTGGCTAGCATGAGGGGGAAAGGCAAGCTCAACATGTTGGATGATCCATGACAACATACTTTATCTCAGATATAAGAAAACATAACCCATTACGTTGTCTTCTTTGTCTAACATCAACTCTTTAGCATGTCATATTTTGATGAGTGTTCCCAATCATAAAAGATGTCAATAATAGTATATTTATATGTGAAACCTCTCTTTCCTTATTACTTCCTATTAATTGCAACGATGAGCAAAGCTATGTCTGCCAACTCCCAACAACTTTTAATCATCACACTCTTTCTATGTGAAGTCATTACTGTCAATAAGATCAATATGAACTTTTGTTTCTTCTTATTCTTTTTCTCTTTTCTTTTATTCACCCAAGTCATAGCAAGAAAATCAAGCCCTTGACTCAACACTAATCTTTATTATATAGCTCATGGACTCGATTACATAGAGAGATCATAAGGCAAAACTCAAAACTAGATCATGCCATAAACTTTATTCTACTAGATCAAAATACTACTAATAGGATTGAACTAAGGAAAACGAAAGATAGGAGTTGTGATTGTGATACGATACCGGGGCACCTCCCCCAAGCTTGGCAGTTGCCAAGGGGAGTGCCCATACCCATGTTATTATGTCTCCTTGGTTGGTGAAGAAGGTGGAGGTGTTGTTGATGATGCAGGCTTGTCATCCATCTTCCAAGGCATAGGTTCACCATCATAGAAGGATGATCGAGTCTCCGGAATCCTCGAATCTGCAGCCAAACTCATTCTTTTGAATCTATATTCATACTCATAGTTTTGGTTTTTAAGGTCATAGATTTGGGCTTGGAGGTGCTCGATCTTCTCATGTAGCTTGAAGATGGCCTCCTCGGTGTTCTTGGCATCCGACTTGTAGTTGTTAGTGAACTCCGCGAACATCGTGTGGCTAGCGTTGATTCCATGCTCCACCATCCCCTGGCACTTGAAAACTTGTTGCTCCATTGCTTCGAGCCTCGTCTCCATGCTTCCAGTCCCCTTTGGTCCCTGTTCATCGCGGATGTGCAACAACCCATCACGCAACTCAATGGTTTGAGGGTGTCGCAGCACCTCCGCGAGGTAAGGGTTGATGACCTTCTCGAAGAACTTGTCCTTGGGGGCGCTTGGGGCCGTCATGATAACCTAGATCTATCAGAAAAACAGCTCGAAACAAGAACAGAGGAGGTTTGCGTGATACGGGAGTCAAAACCTTCGGGAGGTTATATAATGAATTTTTACCGACCAAAATACGTATCGTGCAAGAAAACGGAGTCCGGAAGGCACATGAGGTGCTCACGAGGCAGGGGGGCGCGCCCACCACCCTCGTGGCGCCCTCATGTCCTTCCCGGACTGCTACTTATTTTTCTATTTTTCTAAATATTCCAAAACAAAGAAATATTGCCTTAAAAATTGTTTTGATGTCGGTTTACTTACCGTACCACATACCTATTCCTTTTCGGAGTCTGAAACGTTCCGGAAAGTGTCCCTTATGTATTCCTCCGGGGTTACGATTTCAATAATATTGGTTCCAACATTTATGGGATTACCTGAGATATAATGTTTAATTCTTTGATCGTTTACCACCTTCGGATTTGTGCCCTCGAAGTTGTTGATCTTTATGGCACCGGAATGATAGACCTCTTCGATAACATAGGGGCCTTCCCATTTAGAGAGAAGTTTTCCTGCAAAAAATCTTAAACGAGAGTTGTATAGCAATACATAATCACCTACATTAAACTCACGCTTTTGTATCCTTTTGTCATGCCATCTTTTAACTTTTTCTTTAAACAACTTGGCATTTTCATAAGCTTGGGCTCTCCATTCATCAAGTGAGCTAATATCAAATAACCTCTTCTCACCGGCAAGTTTAAAATCATAGTTAAGCTCTTTAATAGCCCAATATGCCTTATGTTCTAGTTCGAGAGGTAAGTGACATGCTTTTCCATAAACCATTTTATACGGAGACATACCCATAGGATTTTTGTATGCAGTTCTATAAGCCCATAATGCATCATCAAGTTTCTTGGACCAATTCTTTCTAGACCTATTAACAGTCTTTTGTAAAATTAATTTGAGCTCTCTATTACTCAACTCTACTTGACCACTAGACTATGGGTGATAAGGAGATTCAATTCTATGATTAACATCATATTTAGCAAGCATTTTACGGAAAGCACCATGAATAAAGTGTGAACCACCATCAGTCATTAAATATCTAGGGACTCCAAACCTCGGAAAAATAACTTCCTTAAGCATTTTAATAGAAGTGTTATGATCAGCACTACTAGTTGGAATAGCTTCTACCCACTTAGTAACATAATCAACAACAACTAAAATATGTGTGTATCCATTAGAGGTAGGAAAAGGTCCCATATAACCAAAGCCCCAAACATCAAACGGTTCAATAACAAGTGAATAATTCATAGGCATTTCTTGACGTCTACTAATATTACCAATTCTTTGACATTCATCACAAGACAAGACAAACTTACGAGCATCCTTGAAGAGAGTAGGCCAATAAAAACCAGATTGCAATACCTTATGTGCAGTTCTATCTCCAGCATGGTGTCCTCCATAAGCCTCGAAATGACACTTGCGTAGGATCTGTTCCTGTTCATGCTCAGGTACACAACGTCTAATAACACAATCTACTCCTTCTTTATAAAGATGTGGGTCATCCCAAAAGTAATGTCTTAAATCATAGAAAAACCTTTTCTTTTGCTGGTATGTGAAGCTAGCTGGTATAAATTTAGCAACAATATAATTAGCATAATTAGCATACCATGGAGTACTATGAGAAGTACTTATAAAATTTAATTATTCATCAGGAAAGCTATCATTAATAGGTAGTGGGTCATCAAGAATATTTTCTAACCTAGACAAGTTATCTACAACGGGGTTCTCAGCTCCCTTTCTATCAACAATATGCAAATCAAATTCTTGTAGCAAGAGAACCCATCTAATAAGTCTAGGTTTAGCATCTTTCTTTTCCATAAGATATTTAATAGCAGCATGATCAGTTTGAATAGTTACTTTAGAATCAACAATATAAGGTCTGAACTTATCACAAGCAAATACAACTGCTAAAAGCTCTTTTTCAGTAGTAGCATAATTTCTTTGAGCATTGTCTAGAGTCTTACTAGCATAATGAATAACATTTAATTTCTTATCAACTCTTTGCCCTAGAACAACACCTACAGCATAATCACTAGCATCACACATAATTTCGAAGGGTAGGTTCCAATCAGGTAGCTGAACAACAGGTGCAGTGACTAATGCTTTCTTAAGTATTTCAAATGCTTCTACACAATCATCATCAAAGACAAACGGTATATCTTTTTGCAATAAATTAGTCAGAGGCCGAGAAATTTTTGAGAAGTCCTTAATGAACCTCCTGTAAAATCCGGCGTGACCAAGGAAAATTCTTATACCTTTGATGTCCCTGGGACATGGCATCTTTTCAATAGCATCAACCTTGGCTTTATCAACTTCAATACCTCTTTCAGAAACTTTGTGCCCCAAGACAATACCTTCATTAACCATAAAGTGACACTTTTCTCAATTCAAGACAAGATTAGTTTCTTCACATCTCTGCAAAACTCGATCAAGATTGCTCAAGCAATCATCAAAAGAGGAACCATAGATGGAAAAATCATCCATGAAAACCTCACAAATCTTTTCACAAAAGTCAGAGAATATAGCCATCATGCATCTTTGCAAGGTAGCAGGTGCATTACATAAACTAAAAGGCATACATCTATAAGTAAAAGTACCAAAAGGGCATGTAAAAGTAGTCTTTGATTGATCTCTAGCTGACACAGGTATTTGAGAGAAACCAGAATAACCATCTAGAAAGCAATAGTGTGTATGTTTGCATAATCTTTCTAGCATTTGATCAATAAAAGGTAAGGGGTAATGATCTTTTTTAGTAGCTTTATTTAATTTGCGGAAATCAATTACCATCCTATAACCTGTGATAATTCTTTGTGGAATCAGTTCACCTTTATCATTAGGAACAACAGTAATACCTCCCTTCTTAGGGACACAATGGACATGACTTACCCACTCACTATCAGCAACGGGATAGATTATACCTGCCTCCAGAAGCTTGAGTATTTCTTTTCTTACCACTTCTTTCATTTTAGGATTCAGACGTCGTTGAGGATCACGAACTGGTTTGGCATCTGCTTCCAAATTTATTTTATGTTGACATAGAGTGGGACTAATGCCCTTAAGATCATCAAGAGTATATCCAATAGAAGCACGATGCTTCTTCAGAGTTTTCAATAATCTTTCTTCTTCATGCTCTGAAAGGTTAGCACTAATAATAATAGGATGTATCTTCTTTTCATCAAGATAAGCATATTTAAGATTATCAGGCAAAGGTTTAAGCTCAAACACGGGATCACCCTTGGCTGGAGGAGGATCCCCTAAGATTTCAACAGGCAAATTGTGATGCAGAATAGGTTCCTATTTAAAGAATACTTCATCTATTTCCCTTCTTTCATTCATGAACATATCATTTTCATGGTCTAGCAAATAGTGTTCTAAAGGATCACTAGGAGGTACGGCAATAGAAGAAAGACCAATAATTTCATCCTTACTAGGTAATTCTTCCTCATGATTTTGTTTACTAAATTTAGAGAAATTAAATTCATGAGTCATATCATCTAAACCGACAGTAACAACATCCCTTGTGCAATCTATGGTAGCATTAACAGTATTTAAGAAGGGTCTATCAAATATAATGGGACAAAAGCTATCTTGTGGGGAACTAAGAACAAGAAAATCAGCAGGATATTTAGTTTTCCCACACAAGACTTCAACATCTCTAACAATTCCCATTGGTGAAATAGTATCTCTATTAGCAAGTTTAATAGTAACATCAATTTCTTCTAACTCAATAGGTGCAATGTCATGCATAATTTCTTTGTATAAGTCAATAGGTATTGCACTAGCACTAGCACCCATATCACATAAGCCATGATAACAATGATCTCCTATTTTAACAGAAATAACAGGCATGCCTACCACAGGTCTAGGTTTATCTATATCACGGGGTTTAGCAATTCTAGCAGTTTCATTACAGAAGTAAATAACATGCCCATCTATATTATCAAACAAGAGATCTTTAACAATAGCAATATTAGGTTCAACTTTAACTTGCTCAGGAGGTGTATATGTTTTAATATTGCTTTTACGAACCACCGTTGAAGCTTTAGCATGATCCTTTATCCTAACAGGGAAAGGTGGTTTCTCAACATAACAAGTAGGAACAATAGGATCATTATAAGTGACAGTCTTTTCTTCAACTTTAATTGGTGCATCTACTTTTACTTCTATGGGAGGATGATATTTAAACCACTTCTCCTTAGGGAGATCAACATAAGTAGCAAAAGATTCACAGAAAGAAGCTACTATCTCAGAATCAAGTCCATATTTAGTGCTAAACTTACGGAAAATATCGGTATCCATAAAAGATTTAACACAATCAAACTTAGGTGTCATACCTGACTCCTTACCTTCGTCCAGATCCCAATCTTCAGAGTTGCATTTAATTCTATCCAATAAATCCCATCTAAATCCAATAGTCTTCATCATAAAAGAGCCAGCACAAGAAGTATCGAGCATGGTGCAATTATTTTCAGAAAGCCGAGCATAAATTTTTTGAAGAATTGTTTCTCTTGGGAGCTCATGATTGGGGCATGAATATAACATTGATTTAAGCCTCCCCCAAGCTTGAGCGATGCTTTCTCCTTCGCGAGGCCAAAAATTATATATATAATTGCGGTCACGATGAACAAGATGCATAGGGTAATACTTTTGATGAAATTCCAATTTCAATCTCCTATAGTTCCATGATCTCGTATCATCACATAGCCTATACCATGTCAATGCATCTCCCTTCAAAGATAAAGGGAAGACCTTCTTCTTAGCAACATCATCGGGTATACCTGCAAGCTTAAATAATCCACAAACTTCATCCACATATATTAGGTGTTCATCAGGATGCTTTGTTCCATCTCCTGTAAAAGGATTAGCTAGCAGTTTTTCTATCATACCCGAAGGATACTTGTCGGTGTCAAAACCGGTGGATCTCGGGTAGGGGGTCCCGAACTGTGCGTCTAAGGCGGATGGTAACAGGAGGCAGGGGACATGATGTTTTACCCAGGTTCGGGCCCTCTTGATGGAGGTAAAACCCTATGTCCTGCTTGATTTATTCTTGATGATATGAGTATTACAAGAGTTGATCTACCACGAGATCGGAGAGGCTAAATCCTAGAAGCTAGCCTATGGTATGATTGTATGTTGTTCTACGGACTAAAACCCTCTGGTTTATAGACGCCGGAGGGGGCTAGGGTTACACAAGGTCAGTTACAAAGGAGGAGATATCCATATCCGTACTGCCAAGCTTGCCTTCCACGCCAAGTAGAGTTCCATCCAGACACGAGACGAAGTCTTCAATCTTGTATCTTCATAGTCCAACAGTCCGGCCAAAGGATATAATCCAACTATCCGGATACCCCTTAATCTAGGACTCCCTCAGAAGCCCCCGAACTAGGCTTCAATGATGATGAGTCCGGCGCGTAGTGTTGTCTTCGGCATTGCAAGGCGGGTTCTTCTCCATATTTCGAACGTTTGTAAAGCAGTGTCCGGTACCATAAATGTTTGGACCTCTTGGCTTCCGTGCCCAATAAGGGCTATCTCCCATGCGTCGAATGAATACGAGGTGCCAGGGCATTTTTACATTCGCCCTCCTAGCTAGATAAATAAATTGTCCATTAAAGGGATGGGGATTCTTAGATCCGATCCATACCATCCTCCCCCAGCGAGAATCCATCAGAGCGCGTTTCGGAAAGATCCATTCCAGCATGGCCGACGTCCGCAGCTCCTCCTCCCGCCCCCGTAGCCCTAAGCCCAGTGATTGGGAGTGGTGTTCAGTCCCACACAGTCGATTAGTCGAACTGCAGACTAAGGGGATTTCTTCCTTCGGCGTATATGGTGCCCGTTCGAGCCGGGCTTGCCACCTACAATGGCGGGGAGCAAGCGGAGAGCTTTCCCTGTCCCTCTATGGGGGAGTGGGCCTGCCTTGTTCCTTATTTATTAAGGGGACTCGGATTTCCAATTCATCTGTTCCTCCGCGGGCTCCTGGAGTTCTACAGCCTCCAATTACACAATTTCACCCCTACCTCCATTCTACATATCGCCGGCTATGTTGCTCTCTGCAAGTTGTTCCTGGGCTGTGAGGCTCACTTCGAGCTGTGGAAAAGGCTATTTTGCCTCACCCCTCGCACACAGAGGGGGTCACTTTATCAAGTGGGCAGAGCCGAAATATGGCGCATCGCCGGTACCGGATACCTGTCCGGTACCCCAAAGAAGTCGTCCGAAGACTAGGCTTCGGAATGGTTTTATATGGAGGACGTTCCCCTTCCGGACCCTGTTCGGCGGGGTCTTCCTGAGTTCAGCAATGCTCCTCTGAAGAAACGCCGAAGTTGGCGCCCACGGAGCCCCCAGGTGGAAGACAATGGAGAAGCCTCTACCTGATGAACCAGATTAAAGCACTGGCTCAATCAGGATTGACAGTAATCGAAGTTATGTCGATTTGCATAATGCGGGGAGTGCAACCACTTCAATATCATGGGCACCCCTTGTGGTGTTTTAACGGGGCGGATGATGCCACCTGCTGCAGGCGTAAGGGTCCAGAAAATGCTGCCGCTTTAGCAAAAATTATGTCTGAATTGTTCAAGGGAGAGGAAGAGGAGTTCATCCGCATCAAGCCACGGGATGGATTCTCCATGTACAATCCTCCAAGCTGGGTAAGTTATATCTCCTTACTCCCATTTTCCCGCATTCTTTGTCGTAAGTATTCACCTTGCCACTTTGCAGTAGGAACTACGAAAAGCCATAAAGGAGGTCAGCAACCCTTCTCCACAACTAGAGGACCCTGACCGGGCCCTCGACTCCGGACTTGAAGAAGATCCGGTTATATTCGTGGAGCTGATAGACCGGCAGTTCTATCAGTTAAGCTGCGATGATGCCATGGTGGCCATTACAGCCGACTATCCCGGACTGCTTCCTGCATCGCACGTAAGAAAACCCAAAAAATCCCAACTCCGAAAACTAGGATCCCCTGCTAGACACTTCACCTACCATATGCATATGGCATTTTTATAGGGAAGGCATTCGGGACGCCCTGCCGAACCCACAACAACTCGCCAACAAGAGGCAGCTAGGCCGGGCAGGCCAAAAAGGAAGGCTGTCAGGACGGAGACGCCGGCGCAAAGGTATAATAGAGACCCCGCTCCGTGGTTGTCGTCTTTCTCGAAATGTAACGACACCCGTGTTTCTTTAACAGAAAAAACGCTCGCCGGAATATGTCCGGCGATGTTGCTAATCATGCTTCCACCAGTCGAGTGCCAGGACCGGACATAGAGACGGAGGCCGATATGAGGCGGGCACTGGATAATCCCCCTACAGAGGATGCAGATAGATTATCCGCTACAAACTCAGAAGTGGAAAGCACCATGAATCATAGGCGCCGCCGGGCCGTACTCCGCCACACTTGTTTCTCACCAGAGGCATTTGATGCCTTCAATTCTGGAGAGGCATACCTCCGTGCTGCTCAAGATGGTCTAGCCAGAGCCACGGATCAGTATGTAAAGGATGTACGGGTAAGTAAATTTGAATATTTATGTGTATCAGTAGCCCCTGAGACTTGAAACAGTTAGCAGAACTGATTTAAGGATCATCTTTATTGTGCAGGTTCTTACAAAGAAGAATACTAGGCTGTCACAGGAGCTGGAGGAATGCAAGAACCAACTGCGGGCCGCTGTTGCCGCATTGAAGGAACCGAAAAAGTCCCCCGCTGGTAACATTTACTTTAAAGAATGATGGTTGCCATATAGTGTGCGGCGTGGCTGCAGATCTAACAATAGATGTTGCAGATGAATCCGGAGAAAATCCGGAGGACCAGCATGTCGTGCGACAGCTAGAGGCTGGCAAACGCGTGCTGACTGAGGTTAGGAGGGAGAAAAACAATCTCCAAGACACCAATATCAAGATGAGCGTGGAACTAAAAGACGTTCGAGCCCAGCTTGCAGACTCCGAGAAGGAGAATAAGCGGCTTCGACGCGGCATTTCCAGTAAGTGCTTGAACGAATCCTTTTGAAGGAGTTCGGCGAAGAAGCCGACTAACATTGTTATGTCTGTAGGTATGCTGATGGGTTGTCCCGCGGAGGAAATGCCCGGGTCTGCGGGTGATCTTCTATCCGAGCTCTCACATCTGCACGAACAAGTTTGGCAGGTGGTGCAAGGTGTTGCCCAGGCCTTGTGGCCATCCGTCTCCCTGCCAGAAGGCGTCATAGAGCTTACGGAGAAGCTCAAGGGAGCGCGGCGGCGCTTCTGATTATGGAAGATATCGGCCTGCCGTCAAGGTGCCAGAGAAGCCTGGGCCATGGTGAAGACACGGTATACCAAGGCTGACCCAAATCACATGGCCGAGGTCGGACCTGTAGGGCCCGACGGAAAAGAGATCCCCGTTATCTTAGTTTATGGGCAAGTAGAATTAGCCGCAAAGTATTCCCAACAGGATTGTAGGCTAGACCTCCTGTTGGATGGTATAGAAGAGGAATTTAGTCAGTCTGCATGACTATGTAATTAAAGTGACATGTATAATGCCTTCTAGCCGGATTGTAGATCATTTGTCTTGGCGGACCTTTTCGCTTCAACCTCGGGACCTGATAGTCCGGAGTGTATCCGAATACCCACTCAGTTATATAAGAACCAGGGTATGCGTGGAGACCAGGCGTAGGGGTCATTAGTGCTTGAACAGACAAGTCCCCAACTAGTTATGTTATATTACATGGGTAGTAAGAAACATCTTCCAGGGAGAATAGTTCCGTTAAGGGTTCCTTTCCCTGGGTAAGCATGCCCTAAAGTGAATGTCCGGACTGTGATAGGAAACGCAGGAAAAACATCTAGGGGCAGATATGGAAAATAAATAAAAATCATCTTTTGTTCACTGACCGAATATTCCCTTAAGAACGCTAGCTTTCGGCTTCACCCAGTCTGAGGTACACATCCGGCTGACCCGGCAGTAACAATCGCAGAGGTGCTCCCCTTATGCCCTAGCCGAATTAACGGGAACGTAGGGCATAAATACAAGAGCCAGGCAACCTAGCTTGGCCAAAACTTAAGTCATATCGATGCTTCATATCAATGCATATAATGGCGAAAAAAGGTACATGCGGAAGCATAACACATGTGCGGGGCACGAGGCTCAGATAAATAAATAAGCTTCTGTGAAAGAAGCCCCCAGGTATGATGAGCGCGGCTAGCGCATCTATAATGTGCAAGCGAGGCACAAGTTGGCCTTTGAAGGCCTAAAGAAGGAATAAAAGAAAGAGAGAAAGAAAAACAAGGCAGATAATGTATATGCAAAAAATGGACAGGGGAAGGAGACGAACATAGAGTCCGGCGCTAGGCGTAGAATCTTCGGAGCCTGGCCGCGTTCCATGGGTTCGGCTCGAGTCGATTAGTTGATGCATCCCGCAGTCGGTACGCTCCACCGGTCAGAACTTGGTCAATAATGAAGGGACCTTCCCATTTGGGCTCGAGCTTGTTCTTTTTCTTATCCGGTAGGCGTAGAACTAGTTCGCCAACGTTATAAGTTTTGGCCCGTACTTCTCTGCTTTGGTATCTGCGAGCCTGTTGCTGATAAAATGCGGAACGGGCTTTTGCTACGTCGCGCTCCTCCTCTAGGGTGTCCAGATTGTCCTGCGGATCGAGCTCGGCTTCTTTTTCTTCGTACATGCGCACTCGAGGTGAGTCATGAATTATGTCACAGGGCAAGACTGCCTTTGCGCCGTACACCATAAAGAAGGGTGTATATCCGGTACTACGATTCGGCGTGGTCCGCAGCCCCCAGAGTACGGAGTCGAGCTCCTCTACCCAGTGCGTGTTAGACTCCATTAAGGAACAAACTAATCTGGGTTTAATGCCGCTCATTATAAGACCGTTTGCTCGCTCAACTTGGCCGTTGGTTTGTGGGTGCTAGACTGAAGCATAATCGAGCTTGATGCCCGTTTTGCTGCACCAGAGTTTTACCTCATCGGCAGTGAAGTTCGTGCCGTTGTCAGTGATGATGCTGTAGGGGACGCCATAACAGTGTACGACCCCGGATATGAAGTCTATCACCGGTCCAGATTCGGCTGTTTTAACAGGTTTGGCCTCTATCCATTTGGTGAATTTATCCACCATGACCAGCAAGTATTTTTTCTTGTGGGTTCCCCCTTTAAGGGGTCCAACCATGTCAAGCCCCCAGACCGCGAAGGGCCACATAATGGGGATTGTTTGGAGGGCGGTGGGTGGCATGTGGCTTTGATTTGGAAAGAGCTGGCAACCGGCGCAACGTTGGACCAAGTCTCGTGCATCTGCCCGGGCCGTTGGCCAATAGAATCCTGTACGGAAGGCCTTGCTTACAAGAGCCCGGGCTGCGGCATGGTGACTGCCGAGTCTGGCGTGAATTTCTGCCAAAAGGTTCCGCCTTTCCTCTTTGGAGATGCATCTTTGAAGGACTCCGGTAGTGCTTTTTTTGTATAATTCTCCCTCATGGACCCTCTAGGCCTTAGATCACCGCACTATGCAGCGTGCCTCATTTTGGTCCTCCAGAAGTTCCTGCCTAGTTAGGTAGGCCAGGAATGGTTCTGTCCACGGGGCTATGATGGCCATTATTATGTGGGCTGAAGGTGTTATTTCGGTGGCAGAGCCTCCGATTATGTTAGAGTGTTCGGTATCGAGTGTTGTGGCCCGGTCCGTACTAGTATTGCCGGTGTCCCCCTCCCATACCACGGATGGTTTAAACAACCTCTCTAAAAAGATGTTGGGGGGGACCGCATCGCGTTTTGCACCGATGCGGGCGAGGATATCCACCGCCTGTTTGTTTTCCCGAGCCACATGGTGAAATTCGAGCCCCTCGAACCAAGCTGACATCTTTAGGATGGCGTTACGATAGGCCGCCATCTTCGGATCCTTGGCATCAAAATCTCCATTTATCTGGGATATTGCGAGGTTCGAATCCCCACGCACCTGAAGGAAATATGCCCTAGAGGCAATAATAAAGTTATTATTTATTTCCTTATATCATGATAAATGTTTATTATTCATGCTAGAATTGTATTATCCGGAAACATAATACTTGTGTGAATACATAGACTAAACGTCACTAGTGTGCCTCTACTTGACTAGCTCGTTAATCAAAGATGGTTATGTTTCCTAACCATAGACATGTGTTGTCATTTGATTAACGGGATCACATCATTAGGAGAATGATGTGATTGACATGACCCATTCCATTAGCTTAGCACCCGATCGTTTAGTATGTTGCTATTGCTTTCTTCATGACTTATACATGTTCCTATGACTATGAGATTATGCAACTCCCATTTGTCGGAGGAACACTTTGTGTGATACCAAACGTCACAACGTAACTAGGTGATTATAAAGGAGCTCTACAGGTGTCTCCAAAGGTACATGTTGGGTTTGGCATATTTCGAGATTAGGATTTGTCACTCCGATTGTCGGAGAGGTATCTCTGGGCCCTCTCGGTAATGCACATCACATAAGCCTTGCAAGCGTTGCAACTAATGAGTTAGTTACGAGATGATGTATTACAAAACGAGTAAAGAGACTTGCCGGTAACGAGATTGAACTAGGTATTGAGATACCGACGATCGAATCTCGGGCAAGTAACATACCGATGACAAAGGGAACAAAGTATGTTGTTATGCGGTCTGACCGATAAAAGATCTTCGTAGAATATGTGGGAGCCAATATGAGCATCCAGGTTCCGCTATTGGTTATTGACCGGAGACATGTCTCGGTCATGTCTACATTGTTCTCGAACCCGTAGGGTCCGCACACTTAACGTTACGATGACAGTTTCATTATGAGTTTATATATTTTGATGTACTGAAGTTTGTTGGGAGTCCCGGATGTGATCACGGACATGATGAGGAGTCTCGAAATGGTCGAGACATAAAGATTGATATATTGGACGGCTATATTCGGACACCGGAAGTGTTCCGGGTGATTTCGGAGAAAACCGGAGTGCTAGAGGGTTACCGGAACCCCCCGGGAGAAGCAATGGGCTTTATGGGCTCTAGTGGAGAGAGAGAGGGGCGGCCAGGGTGGGCCGCGCGCCCCCTCCCCCTCTGGTCCGAATTGGACTAGGAGAGGGGGGGGGGCGGCGCCCCCCTTTCCTTCTCCCTCTCCCCCTTCCTTTCCCCCTCCTAGTAGGAGTAGGAAAGAGGGGAGTCCTACTCCTACTAGGAGGAGGACTCCTCCTCCTTGGCGCGCCCCAAGGGCCGGCCGACCTCCCCCTTGCTCCTTTATATACGGGGGCAGGGGGCACCTCTAGACACACAAGTTGATCTTCAAGATCGTTCTCTTAGCCGTGTGCGGTGCCCCCCTCCACCATAGTCCTCAATAATATTGTAGTGGTGCTTAGGTGAAGCCCTGCGACAGTAGAACATCAAGATCGTCACCATGCAGTCGTGCTGACGGAACTCTTCCCCGACACTTTGCTGGATCAGAGTCTGAGGATCGTCATCGAGCTGAACGCGTGCTAGAACTTGGAGGTGCCGTAGTTTCGGTGCTTGATCGGTCGGGCCGTGAAGACATACAACTACATCAACCGCGTTGTCATGACGCTTCCGCTGTCGGTCTACGAGGGTACGTAGACTACACTCTCCCCTCTTGTTGCTATGCATCACCATGATCTTGCGTGCGCGTAGGAATTTTTTTGAAATTACTATGTTCCCCAACAGTGGCATCCGAGCCTGGTTTTATGCGTTGATGTTGTGCACGAGTAGAACACAAGTGAGTTGTGGGCAATATAAGTCATACTTCTTACCAGCATGTCATACTTTGGTTCGGCGGTATTGTTGGATGAAGCGGCCCGGACCGACATTACGCGTACGCTTACGCGAGACTGGTTCTACCGACGTGCTTTGCACACAGGTGGCTGGCGGGTGTCAGTTTCTCCAACTTTAGTTAAACCGAGTGTGGCTACGCCCGGTCCTTGCGAAGGTTAAAACAACACCAACTTGACAAACTATCGTTGTGGTTTTTGATGCGTAGGTAAGATTGGTTCTTGCTTAAGCCTGTAGCAGCCACGTAAAACTTGCAACAAACAAAGTAGAGGACGTCTAACTTGTTTTTGCAGGGCATGTTGTGATGTGATATGGTCAAGACATGATGCTAAATTTTATTGTATGAGATGATCATGTTTTGTAACCGAGTTATCGACAACTGGCAGGAGCCATATGGTTGTCGCTTTATTGTATGCAATGCAATCGCCCTATAATGCTTTACTTTATCACTAAGCGGTAGCGATAGTCGTAGAAGCATAAGATTGGAGAGACGACAACGATGCTACGATGGAGATCAAGGTGTTGCGCCGGTGATGATGGTGATCATGACGGTGCTTCGAAGATGGAGATCGCAAGCACAAGATGATGATGGCCATATCATATCACTTATATTGATTGCATGTGATGTTTATCTTTTATGCATCTTATCTTGCTTTGATTGACAGTAGCATTTTAAGATGATCTCTCACTAATTATCAAGAAGTGTTCTCCTTGAGTATGCACCGTTGCGAAAGTTCTTCGTGCTGAGACACCACGTGATGATCGGGTGTGATAGGATCTATGTTCAAATACAACGGGTGCAAAACAGTTGCACACGCGGAATACTCAGGTTATACTTGACGAGCCAAGCATATACAGATATGGCCTCGGAACACGGAGACCGAAAGGTCGAGCGTGAATCATATAGTAGATATGATCAACATAGTGATGTTCACCAATGAAACTACTCCATCTCACGTGATGATCGGACATGGTTTAGTTGATTTGGATCACGTGATCACTTAGAGGATTAGAGGGATGTCTATCTAAGTGGGAGTTCTTGAGTAATATGATTAATTGAACTTAAATTTATCATGAACTTAGTACCTGATAGTATCTTGCTTGTTTATGTTTGATTGTAGATAGATGTCCCGTGCTGTTGTTCCGTTGAATTTTAATGCGTTCCTTGAGAAAGCAAAGTTGAAAGATGATGGTAGCAATTACACGGACTGGGTCCGTAACTTGAGGATTATCCTCATTGCTGCATAGAAGAATTACGTCCTGGAAGCACCGCTGGGTGCCAGGCCTGCTGCTGGAGCAACACCAGATGTTATGAACGTCTGGCAGAGCAAAGCTGATGACTACTCAATAGTTCAGTGTGCCATGTTTTACGGCTCAGAATCGGGACTTCAACGATGTTTTGAACGTCATGGAGCATATGAGATGTTCCAGGAGTTGAAGTTAATATTTCAAGCAAATGCCCGGATTGAGAGATATGAAGTCTCCAATAAGTTCTATAGCTGCAAGATGGAGGAGAACAATTCTGTCAGTGAGCATATACTCAAAATGTCTGGGTATAATAATCACTTGATTCAATTGGGAGTTAATCTTCCAGATGATTGCGTCATTGACAGAATTCTCCAATCACTTCCACCTAGCTACAAGAGCTTCGTGATGAACTATAATATGCAAGGGATGGTTAAGACAATTCCCGAGCTCTTCACAATGCTGAAAGCTGCGGAGGTAGAAATCAAGAAGGAGCATCAAGTGTTGATGGTCAACAAGACCACTAGTTTCAAGAAAAAGGGCAAAGGGAAGAAGAAGGGGAACTTCAAAAAAAAACAGCAAGCAAGTTGCTGCTCAGGAGAAGAAACCCAAATCTGGACCTAAGCCTGAAACTGAGTGCTTCTACTGCAAGCAGACTGGTCACTGGAAGCGGAACTGCCCCAAGTATTTGGCGGATAAGAAGGATGGCAAGGTGAACAAAGGTATATATGATATACATGTTATTGATGTGTACCTTACTAATGCTCGTAGTAGCACCTGTGTATTTGATACTGGTTCTGTTGCTATTATTTGCAACTCGAAACAGGGACTACAGATTAAGCGAAGATTGGCTAAGGACGAGGTGATGATGCGCGTGGGAAATGGTTCCAAAGTCGATGTCATCGCGGTCGGCACGCTACCTCTACATCTACCTCCGGGATTAGTATTAGACCTAAATAATTGTTATTTGGTGCCAGCGTTTAGCATGAACATTATATCTGGATCTTGTTTGATGCGAGACGGTTATTCATTTAAATCAGAGAATAATGGTTGTTCTATTTATATGAGTAATATCTTTTATGGTCATGCACCCTTGAAGAGTGGTCTATTCTTATTAAATCTCGATAGTAGTGACACACATATTCATAATGTTGAAGCTAAAAAATGCAGAGTTGATAATGATAGTGCAACTTATTTATGGCACTGCCGTTTAGGTCATATCGGTGTAAAGCACATCAAGAAACTCCATACTGATGGACTTTTGGAACCACTTGATTATGAATCACTTGGTACTTGCGAAACGTGCCTTATGGGCAAGATGACCAAAACACCATTCTCCGGTACTATGGAGAGGGCAACAGATTTGTTGGAAATCATACATACAGATGTATGTGGTTCGATGAATGTTGAGGCTCGTGGCGGATATCGTTATTTTCTCACCTTCACAGATGACTTAAGCAGATATGGGTATATCTACTTAATGAAACATAAGTCTGAAACATTTGAAAAGTTCAAAGAATTTCAGAGTGAAGTTGAAAATCATCGTAACAAGAAAATAAAATTCCTATGATCTGATCATGGAGGAGAATATTTGAGTTACGAGTTTGGTGTACATTTGAAACAATGCGGAATGGTTTCGCAACTCACGCCACCCGGAACACCACAGCGTAATGGTGTGTCCGAACGTCGTAATCGTACTTTACTAGATATGGTGCGATCTATGATGTCTCTTACTGATTTACCGCTATCGTTTTGGGGTTATGCTTTAGAGATGGCCGCATTCACGTTAAATAGGGCACCATCAAAATCCGTTGAGATGACGCCTTATGAACTGTGGTTTGGCAAGAAACCAAAGTTTTCGTTTCTGAAAGTTTGGGGCTGCGATGCTTATGTGAAAAAGCTTCAACCTGATAAGCTCGAACCCAAATCAGAGAAATGTGTCTTCATAGGATATCCAAAAGAAACTATTGGATACACCTTCTATCACAGATCCGAAGGCAAGACTTTTGTTGCTAAATTCGGAAATTTTCTAGAGAAGGAGTTTCTCTCGAAAGAAGTGAGTGGGAGGAAAGTAGAACTTGATGAGGTAACTGTACCTGCTCCCTTATTGGAAAGTAGTACATCACAGAAACCGGTTTCTGTGACACCTACAACAATTAGTGAGGAAGCTAATGATGATGATCATGAAACTTCAGAACAAGTTACTACTGAACCTCGTAGATCAACCAGAGTAAGATCCGCACCAGAGTGGTACGGTAATCCTGTTCTGGAAGTCATGCTACTAGATCATGATGAACCTACGAACTATGAAGAAGCGATGGTGAGCCCAGATTCCGCAAAATGGCTTGAAGCCATGAAATCTGAGATGGGATCCATGTATGAGAACAAAGTATGGACTTTGGTTGACTTGCCCAAAGATCGGCAAGCAATTGAGAATAAATGGATCTTCAAGAAGAAGACTGACGCTGACGGTAATGTTACTGTCTACAAAGCTCGACTTGTCACAAAAGGTTTTCGACAAGTTCAAGGGATTGACTACGATGAGACCTTCTCACCCGTAGCGATGCTTAAGTCTGTCCGAATCATGTTAGCAATTGCCGCATTTTATGATTATGAAATTTGGCAGATGGATGTCAAAACTGCATTCCTGAATGGATTTCTGGAAGAAGAGTTGTATATGATGCAGCCGGAAGGTTTTGTCGATCCAAAGGGAGCTAACAAAGTGTGCAATCTCCAGCGATCCATTTATGGACTGGTGCAAGCCTCTCGGAGTTGGAATAAACGCTTTAATAATGTGATCAAAGCATTTGGTTTTGTACAGACTTTTGGAGAAGCCTGTATTTACAAGAAAGTGAGTGGGAGCTCTGTAGCATTTCTGATATTATATGTAGATGACATATTACTAATCAGAAATGATATAGAATTTCTGGATAGCATAAAGGGATACTTGAATAAGAGTTTTTCAATGAAAGACCTTGGTGAAGCTGCTTACATATTGGGCATTAAGATCTATAGAGATAGATCAAGACGCTTAATTGGACTTTCACAAAGCACATACCTTGACAAAATTTTGAAGAAGTTCAAAATGGATCAAGCAAAGAAAGGATTCTTGCCTGTGTTACAAGGTGTGAAATTGAGTAAGACTCAATGCCCGACCACTGCAGAAGATAGAGAGAAAATGAAAGATGTTCCCTATGCTTCAGCCATAGGCTCTATCATGTATGCAATGTTGTGTACCAGACCTGATGTATGTCTTGCTATAAGTCTAGCAGGGAGGTACCAAAGTAATCCAGGAGTGGATCACTGGACAGCGGTCAAGAACATCCTGAAATACCTGAAAAGGACTAAGGATATGTTTCTCGTATATGGAGGTGACAAAGAGCTCATCGTAAATGGTTACGTTGATGCAAGCTTTGACACTGATCTGGACGATTCTAAATTGCAAACCGGATACGTGTTTACATTGAACGGTGGAGCTGTCAGTTGGTGTAGTTCTAAACAAAGTGTTGTGGCGGGATCTACATGTGAAGCGGAGTACATAGCAGCTTCGAAAGCAACAAATGAAGGAGTCTGGATGAAGGAGTTCATATCCGATCTAGGTGTCATACCTAGTGTATCGGGTCCAATGAAAATCTTTTGTGACAATACTGGTGCAATTGCCTTGGCAAAGGAATCCAAATTTCACAAGAGAACCAAACACATCAAGAGATGCTTCAATTCCATCCGGGATCTAGTCCAGGTGGGAGACATAGAGATTTGCAAGATACATACGGATCTGAATGTAGCAGACCCATTGACTAAGCCTCTTCCACGGGCAAAACATGATCAGCACCAAAGCTCCATGGGTGTTAGAATCATTACTGTGTAAATCTAGATTATTGACTCTAGTGCAAGTGGGAGACTGAAGGAAATATGCCCTAGAGGCAATAATAAAGTTATTATTTATTTCCTTATATCATGATAAATGTTTATTATTCATTCTAGAATTGTATTATCTGGAAATATAATACTTGTGTGAATACATAGACAAACTAAACGTCACTAGTGTGCCTCTACTTGACTAGCTCGTTAATCAAAGATGGTTATGTTTCCTAACCATAGACATGTGTTGTCATTTGATTAAGGGGATCACATCATTAGGAGAATGATGTGATTGACATGACCCATTCCATTAGCTTAGCACCCGATCGTTTAATATGTTGCTATTGCTTTCTTCATGACTTATACATGTTCCTATGACTATGAGATTATGCAACTCCCGTTTGCCAGAGGAACACTTTGTGTGCTACCAAACGTCACAACGTAACTGAGTGATTATAAAGGAGCTCTGCAGGTGTCTCCAAAGGTACATGTTGGGTTGGCGTATTTCGAGATTAGGATTTGTCACTCCGATTGCCGGAGAGGTATCTCTGGGCCTTCTCGGTAATGCACATCACATAAGCCTTGCAAGCATTGCAACTAATGAGTTAGTTGCGAGATGATGTATTACGAAACGAGTAAAGAGACTTGCCGGTAACGAGATTGAACTAGGTATTGAGATACCGACGATCGAATCTCGGGCAAGTAACATACCGATGACAAAGGGAACAAAGTATGTTGTTATGCGGCCTGACCGATAAAAGATCTTCGTAGAATATGTGGGAGCCAATATGAGCATCCAGGTTCCGCTATTGGTTATTGACCGGAGACATGTCTCAGTCATGTCTACATTGTTCTCGAACCCGTAGGGTCCGCACGCTTAATGTTACGATGACAGTTTCATTATGAGTTTATATATTTTGATGTACCGAAGTTTGTTAGGAGTCCCGGATGTGATCACGGACATGACGAGGAGTCTCGAAATGGTCGAGACATAAATATTGATATATTGGACGGCTATATTCGGACAGCGGAAGTGTTCCGGGTGATTTCGGAGAAAACCGGAGTGTCGGAGGGTTACCGGAACCCCCCCGGGAGAAGTAATGGGCTTTATGGGCTCTAGTGGAGAGAGAAAGAGGGGCGGCCAGGGTGGGCCGCGCGCCCCCTCCCCCTCTTGTCCGAATTGGACTAGGAGAGGGGGGCGGCGCCCCCCTTTCCTTCTCCCTCTCCCCTTCCTTTCCCCCTCCTAGTAGGAGTAGGAAAGAGGGGAGTCCTACTCCTACTAGGAGGAGGACTCCTCCTCCTTGGCGCGCCTCAAGGGCCGGCCGGCCCCCCTTGCTCCTTTATATACGGGGCAGGGGGGCACCTCTAGACACACAAGTTGATCTTCAAGATCGTTCTCTTAGCCGTGTGCGGTGCCCCCCTCCACCATAGTCCTCGATAATATTGTAGTGGTGCTTAGGCGAAGCCCTGCGACAGTAGAACATCAAGATCGTCACCACGCCGTCGTGCTGACGGAACTCTTCCCTGACACTTTGCTGGATCGGAGTCCGGGGATCGTCATCGAGCTGAACGTGTGCTAGAACTCGGAGGTGCCGTAGTTTCGGTGCTTGATCGGTCGGGCCGTGAAGACGTACGACTACATCAACCGCGTTGTCATAACGCTTCCGCTGTCGGTCTACGAGGGTACGTAGACTACACTCTCCCCTCTCGTTGCTATGCATCACCATGATCTTGCGTGTGCGTAGGAATTTTTTTGAAATTACTACGTTCCCCAATAGCACCTCCAGGCGCTGAATGCCCATGGAAACTGCCATCCAAAGACCATGTAACAGGGCTTCATATTCGGATGCATTGTTGGAGTCTGTATACAGTATCTGAAGTACGTATTGAACTGTATCTCCAGTTGGGGACGTTAAGACGATGCCAGCCCCCAGTCCAGCCAGCATTTTGGAGCCATCGAAGTGCATAATCCAATTGGAGTATGCGCCGTACTCTTTAGGGAGTTCGGCTTCCGTCCATTCGACGGCAAAGTCGGCCAATACTTGTGATTTAATGGCTCGCCGAGGTTTGTATATTATGTCGAACGGGAGGAGCTCAATGGCCCATTTGGCAATCCGGCCCGTAGCATTGCAGTTGTTTATAATATCATTAAGTGGCACTTCCGAGGCTACTATAATCGAACACTCTTGAAAGTAGTGTCGCAGCTTCCGGGATGCCATTAATACCGCATAGGCTATCTTTTGATAATGTGGGTACCGTGATTTGCATGGAGTGAGGACAGTGGATACATAGTATACCGGCTTTTGAAGAGGGAATTTATGTCCGTTAGCTTCTTGTTCGATGACGAGCACTGCTCTTACAACTTGATGAGTTGCCGCAATGTACAACAACATTGGTTCGCTGATGTTTGGCGTGGCCAGGATTGGGTTGGTTGCCAAAATGGCTTTTATTTCTTCCAATCCTTCTGTGGCAGCGTCCGTCCACTCAAAGTGTTCGGTGCGCCGAAGGAGGCGATAAAGGGGTAAAGCCTTTTCACCTAAGCAGGAGATAAAGCGGCTTAGAGCCGCCACGCATCCAGTTAACTTCTGGATTTGTTTGAGGTCTGTTGGGGTAGCCAACTGTGACAAAGCTCGGATTTTGGCCGGATTAGCTTCAATACCTCTACTGGAGACAATGAAACCCAGGAGCTTTCCGGCTGGTACGCCGAAAACGCATTTTTCCGGATTGAGCTTGATGTCATATGTTCGGAGGTTGTCGAATGTGAGCCTCAAGTCATCTATCAAAGAGTCGACGTGTTTGGTTTTGACGACCACATCGTCTACGTATGCCTCTACTATTTTGCCGATTTGTTTCTCCAGACATGTCTGAATCATGCGCTGATATGTTGCGCCGGCATTTTTGAGCCCAAAAGGCATTGTGTTGAAACAGAAGGGACCGTATGGTGTGATGAATGCCGTTGCGGCTTGGTCGGACTCCGCCATCTTGATTTGGTGGTAACCGAAGTATGCGTCGAGGAAACACAATGACTCGTGTCCTGCGGTAGCATCAATAATTTGATCGATGCGGGGGAGGGGGAAGGGATCCTTTGGGCAAGCTTTATTGAGGTCCTTGAAATTGACACAAAGGCGCCATGATTTATCCTTCTTTGGTACCATCACCAGGTTTGCTAGCCAGTCCGAGTGTTTTATTTCTCTGATGAATCCGGCCTCCAATAACTTGGCTAGTTCCTCTCCCATGGCCTGTCTCTTAGGTTCGGAGAAACGCCGAAGATCTTGCTTGACCAGCTTGAATCCCTTTAGGATATTAAGGCTATGCTCGGCCAGCCTGCGTGGGATTCCTGGCATGTCTGAGGGATGCTAGGCGAATATGTCCCAATTCTCGCGCAGGAACTCTCGTAGTGCAGCGTCCACGGCGGGGTTTAACTGTGCCTCGATGGAGGCTGTTTTTGTAGGGTTCATTGGGTGCACTTGGAATTTGACTATTTCATCCGCTGGTTTAAAAGAGGTGGACTTGGATCTCTTATCTAGTATCACGTCATCCCTGTCCACTGTGGAGCATGGCGTGGTTAATTCCTCGGTCGAGAGGGCTTCGGATAATGCCTCGAGGGCCAGTGCGGCTGTTTTGTTTTTGGCGCGGAGTGCTGTGTCCGGATCACTGGCGAGGGTGATGATTCCGTTGGGCCCGGGCATTTTGAGCTTCATGTACCCATAATGGGGTACGGCTTGGAAGATCGTGAATGCCTCACGTCCTAAAAGGGCGTGGTATCCACTGCTGAACGGGGCCACTTGAAATGTAATTTCTTCGGACCTATAGTTCTCTGGCGTACCGAATACCACATCTAGTGTGATTTTCCCAGCGCATCGTGCCTCCCGTCTGGGTATGATTCCCCTGAAGGTTGTGCTACTTTGCTCAATGCGGTTCCAGTCTATTTACATTTTTAAGAGTTTCCTCATAGATGAGGTTTAATCCGCTGCCGCCGTCCATGAGTACTTTGGTGAGTCAAAAGCCGTCCACAATTGGACTGAGGACTAGTGCGGCTGGTGCTCGGGCTGTTCAGAATTTAGGTTCTTCACTGGTATTGAAGGTAATAGTCGTGTCACTCCATGGATTTATTGCTGCTACGTGGCAGATTTCGGCCATGCTGCGGAGTGTTCGCTTGCGCCTATTATTTGACGCGAAGGTCTCAAAGACTGTTAACACCGTATTGTTATCCACGGGATGGTGCTCTGTGGCATTTGGGGTAAGAAGATCCTCACCACTTTTGGCCACCTGCCGGAGTATCCAACATGCTCTAAGGCTGTGCGTTGGTATTGTATCCGCTGTACTATGAATTTTACAGGGTCCGTTAAGCCATCCCTCCAGTACGGTTCCATGCCCTGTAGAGGGTTTTTGTTTCTTTGCAACTAGCTCGGGTGTCTTATGATAGTGCACCCTTTTACTTCGGACTGGGTGTATATTCGGAGCCGGATTATCCCAAAATTTCGTTTCGGTTTTCCAGGCGCTTTCCATCGCACAGTACTTTCGTACTATGGACGCCAAGTCAGCGAAGCGTGATATGTCACAGCGACTTAAGGTGTTAAGGATTCCCTTGTCCGTGCAATTATTGCAGAAAAGTGAGATTGCATCTTCCTCGCGACAGTCCTTAACCTTGTTCATCATAAGGAGGAATCTGGCCCAATAATGATGTACTGTTTCATGGGGCTCTTGCGTGATGTGGGAAAGATCATTTATGTCTGGGTAGGTGGGTGGATTTGAGTCCAAACCCCTACCTGATCTGAGAGCCAGGGGCCGAGGAGTTTCCAATCTTGGAAGTTCGGGTTCCGGAGTGCTGCCCGATAAGTCTGGTCCGCTGCCTGATTCTAGGTTCAGGGCTTGGGTGATGTCCTCCCGTAAGCGGGTATCCGGCTCGGAGAGCTCAGGAATCCGGACATAGTTACTCCTCAAAATAGAGGGAGAGTTGCCGCATTGTTCCTCCACCACCGCCATGTGATGGGTGACCGATGGAGAGTTAATATCCCTTTGATCGGGTTTAAGCCCAATCCAATCATAGTCCGTAGCGACTCCCAAGGCGGCGATGCGATCCAAGAGTTTGTTTAGGGAAGAGAGCTCCATTGGATCCATCTGCTCGGCGAATTCCGAGCCGACGTGGAGGCTGTTTTTGATGACCCAAGAAGTCATCATCGGTGCAGCAGCCGAACAGGCGGTCATGACGAAACTGCCTAGCCGGAGAGTTTGGCCGACAGCCAGAGCTCCCCCGGTGGTAACGTTGTTTTTAACAACGAGATGAGGCATCCTTCCTTCCGGCGACATCACAGAGGAACTCTCAATGAAAGCACCAATGTCGGTGTCAAAACCGGCGGATCTCGGGTAGGGGGTCCCGAACTGTGCGTCTAAGGCGGATGGTAACAGGAGGCAGGGGACACAATGTTTTACCCAGGTTCGGGCCCTCTTGATGGAGGTAAAACCCTACGTCCCGCTTGATTTATTCTTGATGATATGAGTATTACAAGAGTTGATCTACCACGAGATCGGAGAGGCTAAACCCTAGAAGCTAGCCTATGGTATGATTGTATGTTGTCCTACGGACTAAAACCCTCCGGTGTATATAGACACCGGAGGGGGCTAGGGTTACACAAGGTCGGTTACAAAGGAGGAGATATCCATATCTGTACTGCCTAGCTTGCCTTCCACGCCAAGTAGAGTTCCATCCGGACACGAGACGAAGTCTTCAATCTTGTATCTTCATAGTCCAACAGTCCGGCCAAAGGATATAATCCGGCTGTCCGGATACCCCTTAATCCGGGACTCCCTCAATACTCATAAGGAATTTCATTTTCAATAGGTTCAGTAGGTTGAGGAGCAACTCTTTGCTCTGCTGGTCGGGGTGAAGATACCCCGAACAAGCCCCTCAGAGGATTACTTTCCATAGTAACAAGTGACAGTAAATTTCAGCACACCATATAAATTTTTCCTTACCAAATTCCACCTACCAAAGGCGCTTCACTCCCCGGCAACGGCGCCAGAAAAGAGTCTTGATGACCCACAAGTATAGGGGATCTATCGTAGTCCTTTCGATAAGTAAGAGTGTCGAACCCAACGAGGAGCAGAAGGAAATGATAAGCGGTTTTCAGCAAGGTATTCTCTACAAGTACTGAAATAAGTGGTAACAGATAGTTTTGTGATAAGGTAATTTGTAACGAGCAACAAGTAACAAAAGTAAATAAAGTGCAGCAAGGTGGCCCAATCCTTTTTGTAGCAAAGGACAAGCCTGGACAAACTCTTATATAAGGAAAAGCGCTCTCGAGGACACATGGGAATATCGTCAAGCTAGTTTTCATCACGTTCATATGATTCGCGTTCGGTACCTTGATAATTTGACATGTGGGTGGACCGGTGCTTGATACTATTCTTACTTGAACAAGCATCCCACTTATGATTAACCTCTATTGCAAGCATCCACAACTACAACAAAAGTATTGAGGTAAACCTAACCATAGCATAAAACATATGGATCCAAATCAGCCCCTTACGAAGCAACGCATAAACTAGGGTTTAAGCTTCTGTCACTCTAGCAACCCATCATCTACTTATTACTTGCCAATGCCTTCCTCTAGGCCCAAATAATGGTGAAGTGTTATGTAGTCGACGTTCACATAACACCACTAGAGGCTAGACAACATACATCTCATCAAAATATCGAACGAATACCAAATTCACATGACTACTAATAGCAAGACTTCTCCCTTGTCCTCAGGAACAAACGTAACTACTCACAAAGCATATTCATGTTCATAATCAGAGGGGTAATAATATGCATAAAGGATCTGAACATATGATCTTCCACCAATTAAACCTACTAGCATCAACTACAAGGAGTAATTAACACTACTAGCAACCTACTAGCACCAATCCCAGACTTGGAGACAAGAATTGGATACAAGAGATGAACTAGGGGTTTTGAGATGAGATGGTGCTGATGAAGATGTTGATGGAGATTGCCCTCTCCCGATGAGAGGAGCATTGGTGATGACGATGGCGATGATTTCCCCCTCTGGGAGGGAAGTTTCCCCGGCAGAACAGCTCTGCCGGAGCCCTAGATTGGTTCCGCCTCGTGGCGGCGGAGTTTCGTCCCGAAAGGTTGCTTCTCGTTTTTTTCTCGATGAAAGACTTCATATAGCAGAAGATGGTCATCGGAGAGCCACCAGGGGGCCCACGAGGTAGGGGGCGCGCCCTGGGGGGGGGCGCCCCCACCTTCGTGGACAGGGTGTGGGCCCCCTGGTCTTCATCTTTGGCGAGGATTTTTAATTATTTATTATAAGGTATTCTGTGGAGTTTCAGGACTTTTGGAGTTGTGCAGAATAGGTCTCTAATATTTGCTCCTTTTCCAGCCCAGAATTCCAACTGCCGGCATTCTCCCTCCTTATGTAAACCTTGTAAAATAAGAGAGAATAGCTATAAGTATTGTGAGATGATGTGAAATAACAGCCCATAATGCAATAAATATCGATATAAAAGCATGATGCAAAATGGACGTATCATGGCCTGGCCAGCAATGAAGTAGGGTGGGGCGGTGCGGCCTGTGCGGCAGCACAGCCGGCCACGGGAGGCGGGAGCAGGCAGTCCCACCGGAGCTGGTTTGGGCGACTGGAGCAAGAAGATCAGATATTGAAGAAGCAGCACGGCCATTGGATTAACATCCAACGGTCACTGCTACTAGAATCGTTTGTGGACTAAGTTGACAAAGCCAAAGTACACATCAACCTAGTAGACCCACAGGCCAGCCTCCAAATCTGTCCCAAACAGCATACAACCCGAAATTTCTAGCCAGATTCAAATTAATTTTAAATCTAAATATACCTTAATTTAAATTCAATGAAATTTTACCCGCACAAAAACAATAAAATTTAAAATATCAAAATCTGAAAGAAAACAGTATTTTGGAACTAATTGCCTGTTTGCTGTATTTTTTCATTTTACAGCCCATGTATTATTACTTATAGCCCATTTCTTATTACTTATAGCCCATTTTCTGGGAAAAATGCATCCCTCCTCGTCTTGAAAGATTTCCGGCCCAGCAGGGCATAGAAAAGCAAGTAGGCCTACGTTGGTTATTCTGCAAAACACAAAATAGCTGGCTAGCCATTTTCAGAAAGGAAAAAAAACAAACTGGGCTGGTCATGTGCTAAATATATGAAATAAAAGCCTGGGCTAGATGGGCCACGGGTCCCGCACAACCCAGTTGATACCCTTCTCCATCCCGAAAAAACAAAATTACTGCGCGCGCTGCTGGGTCCCTACTGTCATCCTCACCATGTATAGTCATCTCCTTATTCCTCTCGGTTGTTGACCATGTTGACAACACCGGAGGGTGGCACCTGTTGGGGAACATAGTAATTTCAAAAATTTCCTACGCACACGCAAGATCATGGCGATGCATAGCAACAAGAGGGGAGAGTGTTGTCTACGTACCCTTGTAGACCGTTCACGGAAGCGTTATATCAACGCGGTTGATGTAGTCGTACGTCTTCACGATCCGACCAATCCAAGTACCGAAAGCACGAAACCTCCGAGTTCTGCACACGTTTGGCTCATTGACGTCCTCGCCTTCTCGATCCAGCAAGAGGGGCGAAGTTGTAGATGAGTTCCGGCAGCACGACGGCATGGTGACGGTGTTGGTGAAGAACAATCTCCGCACGGCTTCGCCAAAGCACTACGAAAACTAGGACAGAGGATAAACTAGAGGGGACGGGGTTGCCGGCACACGTCTTGGTGTTTCTTGATGTGTCTTGGGTGCTAGCCATACCCCTCTATTTATATGTTGAGCCTTGGGGTCGAAACTTGGAGTAAAAGCCTCCACAAAGTCGGTTTCACCCGAAAGGCAAGAGTCCTTCTCGGACTCCAGGGCCAGACGCCAGGGTTCCCGGCGTCTGGACCCAGACGCCAGGGACCCTGGCGTCTGGCCCCTGGCCTCCGCAAAACTTCCTTTTGCGCTTTCCAAAAACCTTGTGGGCTTTCCCCTTTGGCCCAAATAAAGTGTTCTCGTACCCAAACATTTCGGGAAACATCCGGAACCCCTTCCGGTGAATTCCGGAAACCTTTCAGTGACCAAACACCATTATCCCATATATCAAACTTTATCTCCGGACCATTCCGGAGTTCCTCGTCATGTCCGTGATCTCATCCCGGACTCCGAACAACATTCGGTCACCAACATACATAACTCATATAGTACTATATCGTCAACGAACGTTAAGCGTGCGGACCCTACGGGTTCGAGAACTATGTAGACATGACCGAGACACCTCTCTGGTCAATAACCAATAGCGGGACCTGGATGCCCATATTGGCTCCTACATATTCTTCGAAGATCTTTATCGGTCAGACCGCATAACAACATATGTTGTTCCCTTTGTCATCGGTATGTTACTTGCCCGAGATTCAATCGTCGGTATCTCAATACCTAGTTCAATCTCGTTACCGGCAAGTCTCTTTACTCGTTCCGTAATATATCATTCTGCAACTAACTCATTAGTTGCAATGCTTGCAAGGCTTATAGTGATGTGCATTACCGAGTGGGCCCAGAGATACCTCTCCGACAATCGGAGTGACAAATCCTAATCTCGAAATACGCCAACCCAACAAGTACCTTAGGAGACACCTGTAGAGCACCTTTATAATCATGCAGTTACGTTGTGACGTTTGGTAGCACACAAAGTGTTCCTCCGATAAACAGGAGTTGCATAATCTCATAGTCATAGGAACATGTATAAGTCATGAAGAAAGTAATAGCAACAAACTAAACGATCAAGTGCTAAGATAACGGAATGGGTCAAGTCAATCACATCATTCTCCTAATGATGTGATCCCGTTAATCAAATGACAACTCTTTGTCTATGGCTAGGAAACATAACCATCTTTGATCAATGAGCTAGTCAAGTAGAGGCATACTAGTGACACTCTGTTTGTCTATGTATTCACACATGTATCATGTTTCTGGTTAATACAATTCTAGCATGAATAATAAACATTTATCATGATATAAGGAAATAAATAATAACTTTATTATTGCCTCTAGGGAATATTTCCTTCAGCACCGCGACGAGCAAACCAAGGCGGAGGACGATGGTGAGGCCTCGAACAGGAATGAACAGGAGCCAGGGAAGATCACAGCCAGCCGTGGGAGGCGGGAGCAGGCGGTCCCGCCGGCGCTGGTTTGGCTTTGGCGGCTCGAGGAAGAAGAGACCGAAGAAACACGACAGACGTTGAATGTCAATCCAACGGTCAAGGTTGGCACAATCGTTTGTTGACTAAGCGGACACCAAGTAGCATACTTTTTTATATATAGAAAGAAAATCAAAGACTTGGGAAGGCGTACAGAACAAGCTAGTGTACCAGTAAAGAGACGTTGCCGAGTTTTAGAAAAAAGAAAGACGTGCTCCTGTAGCTGGTTCGAATCCAAAGCTAGACTATGACTATATATGGTGCTATGCTACTCTGCAAGTAATGAAACTGACATATCCAACATTCGCTTCTCCTCTTCTCTACTTACTCTGCCTAGCATCAGAAGCTCTGGCCGCAGCAACCATGTCCGCTGGCTGCTCGTCCACCTGCTCTTCAGCAGGCAACAACCAGATATGCGCCAAGTCGCCACCCGTACCATCGTCTGTGGGTCTCATCACACCTCCGCTGGCACGTGCACTGCAGCCGATTGCTCATCGCAACCCGCTACCGTCGGTGTGGTGCCACTGCTGCAAATCACGCAGAGTCATCCGTCGCGTCTCAACCACAATCCGCAACCCTGGCTGAGTCTTCTACAAATGCCCGAATCATGGGGTAATAATATGTTTAAGTGTTGTTCTGCTGCTTTCAGTTGATGATTTTTTAATAGTTTGGTTGATGATCTTCCAATTTGATTCGTGCAGAAAAGGGAAGATTCGTGTGATTTGTATTTCTGGGAAGTTGCTGATGTGGGGGAATGCAACTATGCTGATTATTTGGTTAGCCGAGGAATCCCAATACCAGCAGGTTGGGGTGTTTGGAAAGTAACTGAAGGAACGACCGAAGAGGAAGATGCAGAGCAGAAGGTTAAAGATGCAGTTCTGTAGGATCGAAAGTATGTCTAGAGGGGGGGTGATTAGACTACTTGACCAAATAAAAACTTAACCTTTTCCCAATTTTAGTTCTTGGCAGATTTTAGCTATTCTAGGACAAGGCAAGCAATCATCACACAATTCAAGCAAGCATGCAAAGAGTTTATGGGCAGCGGAAAGTAAAGCATGCAACTTGCGAGAATGTAAAGGGAAGGGTTTGGAGAGTTCAAACGCTATTGGAGACACGGATGTTTTTCCCGTGGTTCGGATAGGTGGTGCTATCCTACATCCACGTTGATGGAGACTTCAACCCACGAAGGGTAACGGTTGCGCGAGTCCACACAGGGCTCCACCCAAGGGCAATGGTTGCGCGAGTCCACAAAGGGCTCCACCCACAAAGGGTCCACGAAGAAGCAACCACCCACAAAGGGTCCACGAAGAAGCAACCTTGTCTATCCCACCATGGCCATCGCCCACGAAGGACTTGCCTCACTAGCGGTAGATCTTCACGAAGTAGGAGATCTCCTTGCCCTTACAAACTCCTTGGTTCAACTCCACAATCTTGTCGGAGGCTCCCAAGTGACACCTAGCCAATCTAGGAGACACCACTCTCCAAGAAGTAACAAATGGTGTGTAGGTAATGAACTCCTTGCTCTTGTGCTTCAAATGATAGTCTCCCCAACACTCAACTCTCTCTCATAGGATTTGGATTTGGTGGAAAGAAGATTTGAGTGGAAAGCAACTTGGGAAGGCTAGAGATCAAGATTCATATGGTAGGAATGGAATGTCTTGATCTCAACACATGGGTAGGTGGTTCTTTCTCAGAACAAATGAGTTGGAATGATGTGTGTGTTCTGATGGCTCTCTCACTGAATGAGAAAGAGGTGGAGGGGTATATATAGCCTCCACACAAAATCCAACCGTTACACACAATTTACCAATCTCGGTGGGACCGAATCAGAAAACTCGGTCTGACCGAAATAGTAAACCTAGTGACCGTTAGGAATTTCGGTGGGACTGACATGCAACTCGGTAGGACCGATTCGGTTAGGGTTTGGGCATAACGTAATCTCGGTGAGACCGATTACACAAACTCGGTGAGACCGAATTTGGCAATTAGCTAACCAGAGAGTTGGTCAGGCAAACTCGGTGGGACCGATTTGCTCTTTCGGTGAGACCGAGTGGAACTCGGTGAGACCGAAAAGTTACAAAGGGGAAACACTGAGTTTACATTGCAATCTCGGTGGGACCGATTCGCTCTTTCGGTGGGACCGAAAAGTTACGAAAGGGAAACAGAGAGTTTGCAACCCCATCTCGGTGGGACCGAGATCCTTATCGGTAGAACCGAATTGCTAGGGTTTGGCAGTGGCTAATGACAAGTGAAACTCGGTGGCGCCGGATAGGAAGAATCGGTAGGACCGAGTTTGGCTTAGAGTTTTGGTCATATGTGGATATGGGAAAGTAGTTGAGGGTTTTGGAGCGTATCACTAAGCACATGAAGCAAGAGGCTCATTAAGCAACACCTCATCCCTCCTTAATAGTATTGGCTTTTCCTATGGACTCAATGTGATCTTGGATCACTAAAATATGAAATGAAGAGTCTTGAGCTTTTGAGCTTGAGCCAATCCTTTGTCCTTAGCATTTTGAGGGTTCCACTTTCACATCCATGCCATGCCAATCATTGAGCTTTCCTGAAATAATTATCTTGAAATAGTATTAGCTCAATGAGCTATATGTTGTTATGAATTACCAAAACCACCTAGGGATAGTTGTACTTTCAAGTTCCTCTGATCATGGCCAAGCAACAGCTGCTGAACGACCTTGACAACAATGAGGAGATGAAAGAGCTTGTGAAGATAATGGGCAAAATCGATGTGCTCTATAGGATGATTGTCTCTTTATTTGCAGTGTATGTAGCACTCGTGATGTATTCAGTGGCTACGACATGAGCACTTTGCTGAAACTAGTAATGAATGAGACCTGTGTAGCAGGTTGCACGTAGTGTTGTGAACATCTAATGATTTCTATTAACGGAAATCAGGGGGTATCCCCTTTTGCTCATATAAATAAATAAATAGCAGAGGCCCTGTCGGGTCAGCTTTGTTCTCATTCGAAGACGTCGAGCAAATTGCAGTCCAACAGCAAACTATGTCATCAAATTCAAGTTTCACAGCCAAATATGAGTACAACTAAACAACAATATCATCATGTTTTAGTTGTCATACAATCACCAAACACAAATCAGTATACATAACAAGTGATGTTCTCACAGCAAAATACTAAACAACATGTTCATCAGGTTTCAGTTATCATAGCAAACACAATTTCACATAGTAGATAGAAAAACGTCTTCTGACATGCAAATACGACAAAAGCAATGTAATCATCATCCGCAGCAGCAGCGTCAACATCTTCACCATGTGTATCAGTCTGAATCGTAATTCCCCATGGTGTCATCTTCTTCTTCGTCCTCAATGTCCTCGAACGTTGGCTTCTTCTTGATCAACTCTTGTATGTCCATAGCACGACAAGCAATCTTTTCGCTGACGTCATTAACGTGATGGTTCTTAAAGATATTAGGAACATCTGTGTTATCTTGTACATCAGGAGCAGTGTAAGCATCATCTTGTTGTGCAACTTCATTAAACGAATTCCTTTGCTCAAACCTTTGCAATACTCTATAGTCATCGCTACGTGCAAATGTGTCTTCCAAGAAAAATATCTGTGTTTCTTGATTTGCCAAAATAAAAGGCTCGTTGGTCTGGTACGCCGCCTTGACATTGATGGATTTGAAATAATCATCAGCTCTGGGTTTTGCGATCCTGGAAAACAGGTTATACCAACGACAGCACAACAGAACCACACACCGATGATCCTCGAAACTGGAGATATACTGCAACTGAACAATGTCTGTTATGTTAGCATACATTTCAGTTGTCTCTTTGTCATACGTATCCGTGCTCATGATGGCACTGTTTTGTGTCTTCCTGCCTTCGTCACGTGCAAGGGTGTTGTAGCGCACATCTCCAACATCGCAAGATTCATAATGTCTTACCCGAGTATCAGGACCCATTGCTAGTGAGTAAAGGGCATCATCAACTGCCTGCCCATCCTCCCGCATATTCTTAACCTATGGTTAGAAAATAGACAAGCTGATCATCTTATGTACTCAATATATTAAAAAAACTGACAGTGCACTTCAAAAGCTTACATGGTTCTTGAACCATTTCGCAAATCCTGCCATAACCAGTTTGTCAATGTTTCTTGGATTTTGTGGCAGTAACTCCTCTTTGTAGATGCTGCACAACATAGTGATCGCGTCAAACATCTAAATATATAAGAATGTGCTGCAAGTTTAGTAGATTACGATGTATAATCTGTAGTACTGCACTTACTTGATATAAGGTAGTATCTCAGGACAGTTATTCAACACATACCAAACCATTTTGTCCAAATCTTTAGGTTTGTCCTCTTGTCGACTCTTCCCTGCAACTAGAACAGAATAATCGAAAACATTGAGCCCGGGATTGTCTTCACCCACCTCTTTGCTAAGCTGATCAACTGTTTCAATGTATTTTGAGCAGAATGTCAATGCTTCTGTAGCAATGTAGGCCTCTGCAATGCAACCCCGGGTCTAGCTCTCTTCCTAACTGTTAGAGTTGTGTTGAATATAGTGTACAAGGTAGGTTATAGTTGGACTATGAGTTGTATTGTGTTTACATAGGATGTGGAGTCGTGTCCTAGTAGGACACTTGTATCCTAGACCTCTCTTATATAGTGGGGGTAGACACACGATGTAACCTATGCCAACATAATAGCACATGCACGCAAGGGGGAGCCGGCGGCGTGTGTCGGCGCCCGGGTGGCCGGTGTTGCGGTATCTCGGGGGGAGCACCCGTAGTCATGCCCCGGGGATGTAGCCATATCGATGAACCTCGTTAATAACTCTCGGTGTCGTGCTTCGTGTGATTGCTTGGTCCTCGGTAGATCGACAAAGTGCCTTGGATTTATTCTAACAAGTGGTATCATGAGCAAGGTTCGATTTAAGGTGCGGATGTTGATTTAGAGGAAGGATTGAGTTGAGATGCAGCCGATGCGGCGTGGTTCTTAGCGAAATCGGAAAAGGCCGAATACATAAAAGAGATCAGTTGGATTTAAGCTACAGTCGAAGGATCGCGAGCAACGAAGCTCGGAAGAGGTTAAAGTCGACGGGAGGCATGTAAATCTGCAGGAACTTAGAAAGCGTATTGGATCGAACAAAAAGCAATCGAAGCTGACGATGGTGTGTGTTCCGGAGGACTCGGTGAGATTGGATCACGTCCTGGTGTAGCATGCTGCAAGAGGAGTCCCAAGCGTGGGCGTGTGCAGCCAGGTGTGGCCGGTGCAGCAGCAAGTTACAGGCAGCGGCCCAGGGGACCTGTCGTGGTTTTGTCATGGCAGATGTCCTATAGAAAGGACTTAGTCGTGGAGCCATCGCGACAGGTTAGCTTGAAGGGGTTAAAGCGGACACAAGGACGCAAGAGAGTTTATACTAGTTCGGCCCCTTCGATGAAGGTAAAAGCCTACGTCTAGTTGTGATGGAATTGATTAGGTCTCGATGACTTGGGAGCAAACAAGCTTCGCCTAAGTCTCGAGTTGTCGTTCTCCCCTCAACCGTCGCCGGGTTGTCCCCTTATATACACGGGTGACGCCCGTCGGTCCCCAGAGTCCCAACACCGGTTCATACTCATATCCGGGTTGGTCTCTCCTTATTCCTAACTTACAATACAAGTTTACATACCAAGCCGGTTTACGGCTACAGGTCTTAAACCGACTATAGGCCTTGGGCCCTTATCTTCCTCCTTGGGCTTTAACTCCCTTGAACTACTGATGATGTCAACCCGGCCCAGATAGGCCAGTTTACGCCCAGTAGTAATATCCCCAACATTAGGCCCCAGATTGATTTGAACTGGTTCATGTCAATCCTTAGAAAAAAATATTCGTCTTCAACATCTTCTTGTAGTTGTTGAACCGCCGTGACGTCATCTTCTCCGGTTGCTGTAAACCGGCGTGACGTCATCTATCATAAAGAAAAACATCCATGATATCTTCTTATTTAATAGATTCGCAATGACCGAGGCGACCGCTCTGCTTCCAAGATTTGCGGTTCCTTGATTCCCGCGCCTGACACATGTCTCTTGCCTTATAAATAGGACCGAAGGGTCATTTCCTTTCTCCCCTTCGTCCCCTTTCTCTTCGCCTTCTTCGCGTCGCTAGCCTCAGAGCTCCGCCGCCGCCGTTAACCTCTGCACCGTCTTGGGCCGCTGCATCAACCTGAACGCGCCAGAGCACTGCGGTAGCTTTACGCATCCTCCTTGATTGTGGTAAGCCTTCTGTTCTTCTTAACATGGATCTGTTCTAGGGTTTCGTGTTCTTGGCGTGTTCATCACTTGTTCATGCTCGTACCCAGACTCGTGGATAGATTTGTAAAACCCTGCTCTGAATAGTAGTAGCTTTAGCATCCGCCGGTGGTTTCCTACTCAAGTCCATAGATCTTATCCATATATCTGCCCATTGATTCACTTCCGCTCTGCTTTAAGTCTTCGACTATTTTTCTTATTTTCTGAACTTGCTTCAGATCCAACGCCGTACTAAGATCTTGTGAAACCTGTTTCTGCATACTTAACCATCCGCAATCTCAACTGCTTCAATGTTTAGGTCAGGCGGTTTAACCTTATAGAAAATTTTCCAAACCGGTATATGCCATTAGTCCCCTTGTTGAACCGCCAGATGTAGGTTGCTTCATGAAACTCCAGTTTAGATAGGGCTGTTTCCGGTTTAACATTGTACATACCAGTGCATTTTAATCAATGCATTTTTGAACCGGGATCTTTACCTTGTAGATTCCATCATGGCCAAGCAAGTGTATGAGTGCAATTGGGTTCCTTCTCGCGTCACCGAGGCTGAACTGGACAATTTAGTCTTGATTGGTGCTTTAGGCAGCAAGGATACAATCCATTGGAGGGCTCCTGGCAAAGAATGCCCTCCCACACCTCGAGAAGGAGAGGTTGTTGTTTTCGTGGATCACTTAGCCCGGGGCTTTAAGCCGCCCGATTCTACATTTTATCGGGATGTCTTAGCCGATTTCCAGCTCCATCCACAAGATACTGGCCCCAACTCTGTTACAAATATGTGTCACTTCCAAGTACTCTGTGAAGCGTTCTTTCAAGAGGAGCCCACAGTGGAACTGTTCAGAGACCTATTCCATCTAAACCGTCGTACTGAATTTACTGACGGCTCCAATACGGAGTTGGGTGGTGTGGCGATTCAGAAAAGGAAAGAGGTCACATACCCTCATGCCAAACTGCATAGCCACCCCAAAGAATGGAATCAGACATGGTTCTACTACCATGACACCTCCCCTGCTGGTGAGAATCCCTTGCCTGGCTTTCGACCGGAGCGGCTCAGCAACACACACCCTTCTCCACAAAGATTGACTGCACATGAGAGAAGTAAATATGCTCCTCAGTTATCAAAACTCAGAGCTTTTATGGCTAATGGTTTAACAGGGGTGGACCTTGCTCGCTGTTGGATATCATGGAGCATACTGCCTCTTAGCCTGCGCTCCGGTTTGATGTGCCAATATACTGACCATGTTGATGACCCACTGCGACACTCAAGACTCCAGCTCTCCGGTGAGGAAATCACAGAGGTTGTGCGTAAGATATTGAATGAACCAGAACACATTTGTGCCAGAACCGGCCTGCTTCCCTTCTGTGCCACCAACAAACCGCCAGCTGTAAGACTTTGATTTTTCTCTTTGCTGAATTTGTTATTGATATGTCTGGTTATTGTTTTTAATATCAGTGTCTGCATAATCAGGGCGATGATCCATTTTGGAGCAAAAAACTACCGCAGGAGAAGCCAGAAAAACCAGACAAACCGGAAAGGGCAACCCGGCAAAAGACTAAAGCTGTGAAGAAGACTGCCCATAGGAAAAGAACCACTGCCTCTTCTAATCTGGCTCCTGACGATGAGGTGGATAATCCGGACTTTGAGGTAGAGCTTGACTCACTTGGTTTATTTTTCATGCGTCTTATTGATGATGATATTTGTCAGGATGATGTCGAAGCCAGCCACGCGGATGTTGCCGAGGTAATTGTTCTCTCTTCCGATTCAGCAACTTTGCCTTCACAAAAAATCCGCCAGGCAAACCGGAAAGTTAAATTTTCTCATCCTCTTGCTTATTTGGATCCTAAACTTCTTATGAAGACCCAACAACACGAAGCTCGCCGCACCACCCGGCACAGCGGCCAGGTAGTTACCTCCGCTGGTTTACCGAACAGTCCGGTTCGGAAACGCCATTCCGAGGTCTCTAAATTTCTTGTCAGTGCTTGTCCTAAAGCGGGCTGCTTTCGTCAACCTCTTACTCCGTCTGACTCCGATTATCAGGTTACTTCCCACTCATCTTCTGGCGAGTCATCAGCTACTCAGCTCCCACCGCTCAAAATGGTGCTTGGGTAAGCTATACTTATTGTGATGTTTGCATTACATTGCCTTAGAACATATTCTGTATTTGATTTTGTTATTCTTCTCAGGGCCAAACCTAGGCCAAGCAAGAAGGCCCGCCTGGACAAAGCGGCCGAAGAAGATGTTGTTCTTGAAGCGGACAAGACACCCAATGCTGAAGCGGCTATTCCTGAAGATATTCCCCACGATCCACCGTAGCCAGATGATGATCTTATTGCAGAAGAGAGACCTACTGACACCTCAGGTCCTACCCATCAGCCTACAGGTTCTATCCGGATTGAAAGCTCCACCGGTCCAGCCAAGCCTACTGACAAGCCAACAGCTCCAGTGCAAACCGGCGGTACCAAAGATGATGAGGTTGTCATTACTGGTACTGGCCATACTGAGCCAAATAATCCTGTCGCTTTATCCAAACATTCTGCCAAGGAAGACCTTGCTGCCTTTGGTAAAAGCAAGTGGAATGCTGATCTGACGACCTATTCTGCTCTTAACGCCCAAGATATCCATTCCGGCTATCTGAACCGGCTGTATACCAGCCGTGACTATAAAGCCGGTCTGGTCAACATGATGAAAGATAAATATGAAGTAATTTCCATATGCTCCTTCCTGCCTGTATGCTTCCATTCCTGATTCTCCTAGCCCCAAGGGCCGGTTTGGAATATTCCTTCAAACCGGGACTTAATAATATAAATCCTGTTACTTTCAAATTTGCTGATGTAGCCCCCCAAGGGCCGGTTCAACTTTAGCGTAGTTAAACCGGTACTTTAAGTAATTGAAACTGCCGCATCAGAATATATATGATCAAATAACCATTAGCCCCCAAGTGCCAAGTTGAATACTTGTATTGATCTTGGGACTTTGTAAACAATCGAAAGCCGAAGGGGTAAACCGGAGGCCGCTTTAGATCAATTATGCATTAGCCCCCAAGTGCCAAGTTGAATACTTGTATTGATCTTGGGACTTTGTAAACAATGGAAAGCCGAAGGGGTAAACCGGAGGCCGTTTTAGATCAAATATGCATTAGCCCCCAAGTACTAAGCGCATAACTTGTTATGTGGTTGGTACTTGAATCCTTCTACCAATTTGTTGAAGCATATATCTGTATGCATGCAGGCGGAGCTGAAAACGAAAGAGAACCAAGTCATCGATCTTCAAGAAGCCTTGAAAACCCAACAAGCTGAAACCTCCAAAGCAAAAGAGGAATTGGCCAGTGCTTTAAGCGCCATGGAACAACTTAAGGAGAACTTCAAGAAGAAACGGGCGGACTGGGCCACTGAGAAATCCACTTTGATCAAACGAGTAGAGGAAGCTGAGGCTGCACTAAAACCAGTGGCAGATGAACTGACCAGCATAAAGTGGCACGTGCATGCCATGACTGCTGCTATCTTTGGTAAGCCAATTTTCCTACTGAATTGGCTCTGCCTTCTGACCAAGTTGCCGGTTTATTAACCCTTTATGGTATTTCAGGGACACGCATTGGTCACTTGGGGTCAGATGTACGGAAGAAGCTAAAAGCCGCCTATACATTGGTTGAACAATTGTATACTGGTGCCCAGCGGATCATCTGTACCGCCTCTCATAACAAACCGGCGCCTACTTTGATTCAAGACACCCTGATGAAACTGTCGGTGCTTCCTGCCCGGATTGAAGAGCTAAAGAAATCTGCTGCTCGAACCGGCGCAATCAATGCTTTAATCCGGGCAAAAGCCTGGGTGCCAGATTTTGATCCTGTTGAAGCGGCTCAGGGCTATCCCAGCTTGAAGGAAGACGGATCAGAATTCAATGAAGCAGATCTGCGAGCGATAAACTGGGAGGTGCGTCCCCTAGCTTGTCAGTTGGCTGAGGAAGCAGACTTGTCTCGTTATCAAGCGCAATATGACAGTCAGAACAAGCGAATAGCTGCGCCAATCCATGAATCGGAAAATCTGATTCCTCCAATCCGTAAGCATACTTATGCTCCTGATATTGACCCGTCCTTGCTGATCCACGATGAAGCTGTTTTTCAAGCATTAATGGGAATCGACTGGACAACTATGGATTTCCAGCCACTTGGTAGGGATACGGAGGCTGAAGCGGCGCAGAACGACCCACAACCATCAGGCCAGGCTGGTGACCAAGCTTGAACTGGACGCCGGTTTAAAACTGCCTCTTCCTCATGAAAAACAATTATATTATTATGGGCACCATGTTGCCTTGTAATAGGCTAGCTGATACCTTTGATGTTGATATGCCTTCGTGCATAATTTGTTCTTCCTGTGGCAATGAACTTTCCAAAACACTTTCTGAAATAAAAAATTCATCAAGTGCCACCGCGGTTGTACCGTCAGGCAGAATATAATGTCTGCATATATGAAATCAAAACAAAATTTTAAGTATGACCAAATTTTGAGATACATAATACCTGCCGTCATTGAGCGTGGAGTTGGCTTGGCCAATCTTGAAGCGGAGTTTTGCAAACCCATACCGTTGGAGGAGATAACAGCTCCTGTATATATATATATATATATATATGACGCTGGTTTACCATGTATGCCGTGCCGGGTTATAATAAACACCGTGCTACTCCATAAGAGGATGTTAACAACACGGATCAAACCGGTCAAATAGCCTCCGGATTGACGTGAACTGTGTTCCGTCAATTGAATTTTTTTGCCGGTTTAAGAAACACAAATAAAAAGCAAAAAACCCCCCTTCAAAGAAAAAGTGTGAAGCAAAAGAAAAATTTTATTTAAGCTGATCAAATGGCATTACCATGGCTAAACACGACCAAGTTCCCGTTAGGTGTAACTATGGTTCTAGTCAGCCAGGTCCCCAGATGAAATCGTGGCATTTATGCCGACCAAATGGCATGGTCATGGTTCGGGTTCGACCAAGCCCCCAAGTGATTCTGTGGCCTTAGGCCGACCAAGAGGCGTGACTGGTTCAGACATGACCAAGTCCCCAAGTGATCTGGTGGCTTTCGCCTATCAAGAGGCATGGTATTGGTTCAGACACGACCAATCCTCCAAGTGATATAACACGATGCTTTTAGCAAAGCGAACTCAAGGGGTAAACCGGAGGCCGCTTTAGAGCAACTCCGTGTAACCTCATATGATGTAAAAGAACAGATACCCCGCTTTAGCTAAGGTTCCGATTTATTATATTTAATCATAATATATACATTGTCGTAATATGTACATAAGTATAGCCAATGGCTCAGGTGTAGTAAGGCCGAAGATGAGCTATGTTCCACGGCCTGTTAGTCTCCTCCTCTGATGTACGTGAGTCCTTATGCTCTCGAATATCAATCAGATAGTACGACCCGTTGTGTAGATTCTTGCTGACCATGAAAGGCCCCTCCCAAGGTGGGGATAGCTTATGCATGTTAGTCTGATCTTGGATGAGCCGAAGCACCAAATCTCCTTCCTGAAAGGTTCTGGTTCTGACCCGGCGACTATGATAACGACGAAGATCCTGCTGGTAAATCACCGATCGGGCGGCTGCGATGTCACGCTCTTCATCCAACCGGTCCAAAGCATCTTGCCGTGCAGTCTCGTTGTCTGCTTCAATATAAGCTGCGACACGAGGTGAATCATGCCGGATATCACTGGGGAGAACTGCCTCCGCTCCATAAACCATGAAGAACGGTGTGTATCCTGTTGATCTGTTGGGTGTTGTATTTATACTCCATAGCACAGATGGTAATTCTTCTACCCAACAACCCGACGTTCTCTGCAAAGGAACCATGAGCCGGGGCTTGATGCCTCTCAAGATCTCTTGATTAGCTCTTTCTGCTTGACCATTAGATTGTGGATGTGCCACTGATGAAACGTCGAGCCGGATGTGCTCTCGTTCGCAGAACTCCTTCATAGCACCTTTGGATAAATTGGTACCACTATCTGTTATAATACTGTGCGGAAAGCCAAACCGGAAAATCACCTTTTTGATGAACTGAACCGTCGTGGCCGCATCACACTTGCTAACAGGTTCTGCCTCCACCCACTTTGTAAACTTGTCAACTGCCACCAGGAGGTGGGTCTTCTTATCCTTGGACCTTTTGAAAGGCGCAACGATATCCAGCCCCCAAGTCGCAAACGGCCAAGTAATCAAAATCATTCTCAATTCTTGAGCCGGTACATGAGCACGCCTTGAAAACCTTTGGAAACCATCACACCGTCTGACTAGATCCTCCACATCAGCATGAGCAGTTAACCAATAAAAACCATGGCGAAACGCTTTAGCCACCAGAGACTTTGAACCGGCGTGGTGACCACAATCTCCTTCGTGGATCTCACGCAAGATTTCACGGCCTTCTTCAGGAGACACACAGCGTTGGAATGCCCCTGATGTACTGCAATGATGCAACTCGCCGTTGATGATAGCCATGGACTTGCATCGCCGGATTATCTGCTTTGCTAGAATTTCATCCTCTGGCAACTCACCCCGGTTCTTGTACGCCAGGTAGGGAAGCGTCCAATCCGGAATAACATGAAGAGCCACCACCAATCGAGCCTCCGGATCAGGAATAGCCAAATCCTCTTCACCAGGGATCTTGACCGATGGGTTGTGCAGCACATCCAAAAAAACATTGGGTGGGACCGGTTTGCGCTGAGAGCCCAGCCGGCTTAAAGCGTCTGCCGCTTCATTTTTCCGCCGGTCCACGTGATCCACCTGATAACCTTTGAAATAACCTGCGACAGTATCCACCTCACGACGATATGCTGCCATGAGTGGGTCCTTGGAGTCCCAAGTGCCAGACACTTGCTGGGCCACAAGGTCTGAGTCACCGAAGCACTTAACTCGGCTTAGATTCATCTCCTTAGCCATCCGGAGACCATGGAGCAAGGCTTCATACTCAGCTGCATTGTTAGTACAAGGGAACATTAAACGGAGAACATAACAAAACTTATCACCTCGTGGGGAAGTTAATACGACTCCAGCCCCCGAGCCTTCCAACTGCCTGGATCCGTCAAAATGGATGGTCCAATATGTATGATCCGGCTTTTCTTCAGGTGCTTGCATTTCTGTCCAATCATTGATGAAATCAACAAGCGCTTGAGACTTAATCGCTGTCCGAGGCACATACTTCAAACCGTACGGCCCCAGCTCTATGGCCCACTTTGCAATCCGGCCAGTTGCTTCCCGGTTCTGGATGATATCTCCCAAAGGAGCAGAACTGACCATCGTAATTGAGTGCCCTTGGAAATATTGTTTAAGCTTCTGGCTTGCCATAAAGACTCCATACACCAGCTTCTGCCAATGCGGATACCTTTGCTTGGATTCAATGAGCACCTCGCTGATGTAATAAACCGGACGTTGAACCGGATGCTCCTTACCTGCCTCTTTTCGCTCCACCACAATAGCTACACTGACCGCCCGAACATTAGCAGCAACATATAGCAGTAATGGCTCCTTGTCAACGGGAGCGGCGAGCACAGGCGGATTGGCCAATTGCCGCTTTAAGTCCTCAAACGCTTCATCATCAGCAGAACTCCAGACAAACTGATCCGTCTTTTTCAACATCTGATACAAAGGGATTGCCTTCTCACCCAGGCGACTGATAAACCGGCTTAGCACAGCAATCCTGCCTGCCAGGCGTTGAACATCGTTGATACACTTCGGTTTAGCAAGGGAGGTGATAGCTGTGATCTTCTCTGGATTAGCATCAATTCCCCTGTTGGACACTGGAGAACCCAATAGCTTGCCTGCCGGTACACCAAAAACACACTTGTCCGGATTAAGCATCATCTTGTATGTTCTCAGATTATCAAAGGTTTCTTTCAAATCATCGATCAGAGTCTCCTTCTCCCTGGACTTAACCACGATGTCATCCACATAAGCATGCACATTACGGCCAATCTGCTTGTGAAGACAATTTTGTACACACCATTGGTAAGTTTCCTGGGCACTCTTGAGCCCGAAGGGCATAGACACATAGCAGAAGGCTCCAAAGGGAGTTATAAATGTTGTCTTCTCCTGGTCCTTAACTGCCATTTTGATCTGATGATAGCCGGAATACGCATCCAAAAAACTTAGACGCTCACAACCCGCCGTAGCATCAATGATTTGATCAATACGGGGGAGGGCAAAAGGATCTGCTGGACAAGCCTTATTAAGATCTGTGTAATCCACACACATGCGCCAGGTGCCATTTTTCTTGAGGACCAGCACCGGATTGGCAAGCCACTCAGGGTGAAACACTTCAATAATAAAGCCAGCTGCTAAGAGCCTGGCTACCTCTTCTCCAATCGCCTTGCGCCTTTCTTCATTAAACCGGCGGAGGAACTGTTTCACCGGTTTGTATTTAGGATCCACATTAAGTGTGTGCTCAGCGAGTTCCCTCGGTACACCTGGCATGTCAGAGGGTTTCCATGCGAAAATGTCCCGATTCTCACGGATGAACTCGATGAGCGCGCCTTCCTATTTCGGATCCAAGTTGGCACTGATGCTGAACTGCTTAGACGAATCGCCAGGTACAAAATCAACAAGCTTAGTCTCTGCTGCCGATTTGAACTTCAGGGCCGGATCATGCTCCGTAGTTGGCTTCTTCAACGGAGTCATGTCCGCCGGATCAACATTGTCTTTATAGTACTTCAACTCCTCGGTGGCACAAACCGACTCTGCATAAGCCGCATCTCCTTCCTTGCATTCCAAAGCAATTTTGCGGCTTCCATGAACCGTTATTGTCCCCTTGTGACCCGGCATCTTGAGCTGCAAATACACATAACAGGGCCGGGCCATAAACTTGGCGTACGCCGGTCGCCCAAACAGGGCATGATATGGACTTTGGATTTTCACCACCTCAAACGTCAATGTCTCTGATCTAGAATCATGATCATCCCCAAAGGCCACTTCCAGAGCTATCTTACCAACGGGATATGCTGATCTGCCAGGCACTACACCATGGAATATTGTTTTAGACGGTTTGAGATTCTTATCTGTCAGTCCCATACGACGGAAGGTCTCATAGTACAGGATGTTAATACTGCTCCCTCCATCCATGAGCACCTTGGTGAACTTATAACCTCCCACCTGAGGCGCCACCACCAGCGCCAGCTGACCCGGGTTATCGACCTGGGGCGGGTGATCCTCTCTGCTCCATATGATTGGCTGTTCAGACCAACGTAGATAACGGGGTATGGCCGGTTCAACAGAGTTGACCGCCCGCCTCTGAACCTTCCGGTCTCGCTTGTCCAAGCTAGTGGTAAAGACATGGTACTGTCCACCACTCAAGTGCTTTGGGTTGCTCTGGTAACCCGACTGCTGCTGCTGCTGCTGCTGTTGGTTGTAACCACCCCGGTTGTTCCGATTATTTTGACCATTATTTCCGCCCGGATTACCATTAAACCCTGAACCGGAACTTCCTCCACCGTAACCCGGCCCGGACCCTAAGCCATCGCTAGATTCGTGATCATACCAGAAATTATTAGAATTCTTGAACTCCTGCATAATAAAGCAATCCTTCCAAAGGTGGTTCGCTGGTTCCTCCTTCGTCCCATGTTTTGGACAGGGCTGGTTTAGCAGAAAGTTTAGGCGGTTTGGGTTAGGGTTGGGCGCCCACTACGATTTCTTGGCCTACCCTTGCGTCGCTGGCCATTGTTCTGTGCGTTGGCATTAGCCACAAAGTCCATGTTACCATCCGCTTTACGCTTGCCTCCTCCACCATTGCCTACCCAGTGATGCTGCTGACCTTTGGAGCTGCTGTTCTTCTTTCCCTTCCCTGTCTTGTCATCATCAGATTCGGGATCCTTGGTACTATCAGAATCAACATATTTTTCCAAAGTGGCCATGAGAGTCCCCATGTCAGTGCAATGACGCTTCATCCGTCCCAACTTCAGCTTCAGGGGTCCAAACCGGCAGTTGCCCTCTAGGGTTAATACTGCAGTGTCAGCGTTGATGCGGTCTGAGGAGTGCAATACTTGTGAAACCCGGCGCACCCAATGAGTCGTTGATTCTCCTTCCTCCTGGACGCATGCAGCTAAGTCCACTATCGACATAGGCTGTTTACAGGTATCTTTGAAATTGCTGATAAACCGGGCCCGTAACTGGGCCCATGAACTGATAGAATTAGCCGGCAAGCTTTTTAACCAAGTACGGGCCGTTCCTTCGAGCATCATGGTGAAGTATTTTGCACACACCGCGTCATCCACATCAAGCATCTCCATGGCCATCTCATAGCTCTCCACCATGTGTCTGGAGGTTGATCCGCCGTGTAATTTGGCACCTTGCGCGGGCCTTTGAAATCCTTGGGCAAGCGCACGTTGCATAAAGCGGGGATAAGGCAAGGCACCCCCAAAGAACTGGAGGTAACACCAGGTTCAGTCAAGGTGGTTGGATGAACCGGCGTGAGTTGCCGAGCCTGGTGCTGTGCGGCTAACTTGGCCTCCCTGCGCGCGCGGGCCCGGTCCACCACTCCCTGAGCGTCATCAGCACCACCCGCCGGGTTGTTGTCCCGGGGTGCCCCACGTCGTTCATTACTCGACACTGCCGGTTCATCCATATGTCTGCTATAGCTCCGGCTTGGACGAGGGGTCGAGTGAATCCGGTCGTGGCTGTACGAGTATGCTTCCTGTTGAGCCAAAGCGGTCCTCAAAAGTTCCTTGACCCGCCGTGTCTCTACTGCCTGCGGCGAGTCACCTTCAATTGGAATGGCCTCCAGCCGTGCAGCAGCGACAACAAGATTGTCCATTGGGTTGGAGTAGTGACCCGGGGGTGTTAAAGCAGCCTGAGGTACAATGGTGTTTTGACGAGGCAGGTCGATCTGACGAGGCTGAACCGGCGCACCGGTTCCTAGGGCTTCTGCCCGGTTCCCCTCCAGCGGATTACTGGCTCTTGGCCCTGGAGTGTTGAAAAGGTCTCTGGCCTCGAAAATCAGAGGTAAGGCGGATCGGTGCTTCCTCCTCATGACTTCATGTGATGCGCTCTGGTCTAACATAAGCCTGTAGGCCTGTGCGTCTAAAGCAGCCCGCTCTGCGGCCATCCTGGTGTCCTCAGCCGCCAGATCCGCCTTGGCCTGGGTGATCTGTTCCTTTACCTTTGCAATCTCCGCATTGTGAACGTCCTGATCTGGCGGATTAGCTTCCGCCATGAGCATAGCCAACGCATCAAATAGCTCTGATAGAACCTGAGCCGGCGGGCGCACAGGGCCTCCTGCCCCAGCGGCCGTCGCTGCTGCTGAACCGGAAATCGTTGCCGTAGTTGTCGAAGAATGAAGTGCTGCTTGTGTTCCGGCCATGAATATTCCAACCCGGTTGGGCAGATCAGAGGGGTCCGGAATACTGTCGCCATCGGAACAGCTCCCACTCCGGCCATCTTGTAGCTGATAAAGATATTCGGTTTCTCCGGTCGAAGATTCATCACCGGAACAAATGACAGTCGCCTCATGAAATCCTGATCCGTCCTCATGACTTCCTCCATGGATGACTCCCACGAAGGCCTGCTTCATGGCCGGTTTAACCCGGGCGAATTGCACACGCTGAGCCGTCTCGACGAGGTCGGTGCAGATGTCCGGCTCAGGGCCCGGTTCACCGATCTTACCAATGAAAACATGAATGCTACCAAAGGGGACCCAGTACCCGTACTCAACTGAGCCGGCCTCGGGGCCCCAACCTGCGTCGTCGATGTAGAGCCTGCCGCGACGACTCTTAGTCATCCGGCCTACAGCATAGCCCTTGAGTCCTTCAAAGCGGCCCTCCAAGAACTGGAAACCATCGTGCGATAGCCCCACGGTGGGCGCCAACTGTCGTGGTTTTGTCACGGTAGATGTCCTATAGAAAGGACTTAGTCGTGGAGCCATCGCGACGGGTTAGCTTGAAGGGGTTAAAGCGGACACAAGGACGCAAGAAAGTTTATACTAGTTCATCCCCTTCGATGAAGGTAAAAGCCTACGTCTAGTTGTGATGGAATTGATTAGGTCTCGATGACTTGGGAGCAAACAAGCTTCACCTATGTCTCGAGTTGTCGTTCTCCCCTCAACCGTCGCCGGGTTGTCCCCTTATATACACGGGTGACGCCCGTCGGTCCCCAGAGTCCCAACACCGGTTCATACTCATATCCGGGTTGGTCTCTCCTTATTCCTAACTTACAATACAAGTTTACATACCAAGCCGGTTTACGGCTACAGGTCTTAAACCGACTATAGGCCTTGGGCCCTTATCTTCCTCCTTGGGCTTTAACTCCCTTGAACTACTGATGATGTTAACCCGGCCCAGATAGGCCGGTTTACGCCCAGTAGTAATATCCCCAACAGGACCCTTAGGCAGGAGGTGGCCCATACAGTAGTGTCTTTGAGGCACACGTTGGGCTGATGTGCTACGCGAGCAGGGTTGACACAATTGGGGGCTGAAGTCTAGGAGCATAGCGTGAGATTTGTTTTGGTGAAAAAAGGACGTCGTTCCGCTGCAGTCAAGGGTGTTGCTTTGGTGTTTGTCTTGTCATCGGAGCATTGACTTGATGGCTACCAAATTGGATTGATTAAGTACATGTGCAAAGGAAGAAAAGAATAGTTCGGGATAGCTAAGGTGGTTTGCTACAGGCAAATAAGAAGGCTCCGGGTGCTTTTTTTGGAGTTCTTTGCTTTGTATGTGGATCGTGTATGGTACGGATGCAGCGATGCGTTGTTTGTCATGATGGCCCAAAAGAAATCAAGACAGATGATGTGCGCACAAGACTCATGGAGTCTGAAGCATGTCGTGCAGTCGGATAAGTTCGGCTCGGCCAGACAGGACAGTCTGATGGGATCGATGTGAGTCGGTTGGAACAGGAGACGGTGGTGGGATCGACGACAGCGACATATGAGCGTGATGCTGATGGTGACCGACTTCTGGGCGTGGAAACACGTGTGCAGGCCCCGAGGGCTTGTGTGGCTTCGACAAGACTATGGCGTGGGGTTGATTCAAGGTGGTGTACACACGGAGCTTGAAGTTGACGGGGCGCGAGGGTGGACTGATCATCTACCATGGAGTCATGTTGAAGGTGGAGCTGGATTGAGGGGCTACGGTGTAAGGATCCAGGGAATAGAAGCCTATTCAGCAAGGAGGAAAGCGAGTGACATGCAGTTCGAAACTGGAGCCCATTGGTCTGATGGAAGCGTGAAACTCGTCATCGGTCGGTGATGATCGATGGTACTCTGTAGTGGGGGTTGAGTGGTGTGGGTTCGTGACCCTTGAGACTTGACCGGGACAGCGGAGGCTCGGCGCGGTAATAGCGGCGAGGCGTGCGGTATGCACGGGACATGGAGACGGGCCAGGGCTCTGGTGGTCATACATGTGGTGAGACAACTGCAAATTTGACTTGGGATGACTACAAGCAATGGTGAAATTCCTTCAAGTTTCAGACATGCGGTCGAGAAAGGAGCGGTGATGTTGAGTTCAGGTAATTCTTATGTGTGACACCCAATATGTGAGTTGTTCACTTTCACGCAGGTCAGTGATCAGTGTGTGATGGCGTTGGACTGATACTCTGGAAGTTGGGAGCACAAACTAGAGTGACAAGGAACTAAATTTTGCTCGAGTGTTGACTGTGGTCAAGAAAAGAAGGGACTACAAGTTGCAGGTGGAGTCATATGGAGTCTTTGGAGTAGCAGCGGTACTCATGGGATAAGCTCAAGTCCAATGTACATGGAACTTTGACACATGGACAAATTCAAGTTGGTGGAGAATATTCGCCAAGGTGGAGTTTGTTAGAGTTGTGTCGAATATAGTGTACAAGGTAGGTTACAGTTGGACTATGAGTTGTATTGTGTTTACATAGGATGTGGAGTCGTATCCTAGTAGGACACTTGTATCCTAGACTTCTCTTATCTAGCGGGGGTAGACACACGATGTAACCTATGCCAACATAATAGCACAGGCGCGCAAGGGGGAGCCGGCGGCGTGTGCTGGCGCCGGGTGGCCGGTGTCGCGGTATCTCGGGGAGGAGCGCCCATAGTCATGCCTCGGGGATGTAGCCATATTGGTGAACCTCGTTAACAAATCTCGGTGTCGTGCTTCATGTGATTGCTTGGTCCTCGGTAGATCGATAAAGTGCCTCGGATTTATTCTAACACTAACATAGCCCTTGAAAGTGCCTAGCCGCCTTTCAATAGGGTACATCCAGCCATACTGTACTGGACCTCTAAGTAGTGCCTCATCAGGTAGATGAACAGCCAAATGCACCATCACATCAAAGAAGGCTGGAGGATATATCTTCTCAAGGTCGCATAGGATAGTTGGTATCTTGTCTCTAAGACGCTCCAAAGCATCTATCCTGATATTCCTACTGCAGAGTTCCCTGAAGAATTGTCCCAACTCTGCAACTGCTCTGTATAAGTCAGGGCGGCCCAATTCTCTAAGGATAACATGTAAAACCCTTTGAAGTAGGACGTGGCAGTCATGAGTTTTCAACCCTTGTACCTTGTTTCCATCTGAACTGACTCTCCTTTCAGGGTTGGAAGCAAATCCATGTGGGAATCTCACAAGTGACAGGACCTCGCAAAATTCTTTTCTTTTTACCTTGTCCAAGACGTACACAGCTGGTGCCATATCCCGTGGTTTACCTTCGTCTTGCACCTGCAAATCCTTTCTGATACCCAGGTGTGTCAAATCAATCCTAGATTTTAAGGTATCTTTCGTCTTGCCTTCAATATTAAGAAGTGTGCCGATAATGCTGTCACATATATTTTTCTCAATGTGCATCACATCAAGATTATGCCGCAGATCCAAATCTTTCCAATACTCCAAGTCCCACAAAGTGGACCTGCGGGTAAACAATAATCTCTCTTCTACCCTGCCACACTTCCTTTTCCCGCTACCATTACCAGGATGGTTTCCTGGTGTAATATGCCCGACCTTCTCTAATTCCACTTGCAACTCATCGGCGGTGAGCCACTTTGGTGCATCACGGTTTCCATGCTTTGCATTGAACACATGTCTTCGGTGTTTTCTAGGATGCGGCTTGTCCTTGGCAAGGAAACGACGGTGTCCAATGTAACAGATCTTGCTAAGTATTGCATATGACAGTGGATTCCTGTCACAGTGAACACATGTATTGTAACCATGTGTCGTTCGCCCTGACATAGTGCCCAAAGCCTGATAATCATGGATGCACCAAATTATAATAGCACGCATAAAGAAATCAGCTGGTGGGCAGCTATATAGGTCTTGAGTGAGAACACCCTTCCATAGCTGTTGAAGTTCCTCCACAAGAGGCTCCATGAACAAATCAAAATCCTTTCCAGGACTTTTTGGACCTGGGATGAGTAAGGCCATCATGTAGTTTGATTCTTTGGTGCAGACATTTGGAGGCATGTTGTAAGGGATAACAAGCACTGGCCACATGCTATATGTGGCGCTCTGGTGGCCAAATGGGTTAAATCCATCTGAAGCTAAGCCAAGTCTAATGTTTCTCGGGTCAACAACAAACTCTTTGTGTTTATCATTGAAGCTTTTCCACTCACTACCATGAGATGGATGGCTCATTACATTCTGATCTCTGTACTCCTGGTTCCTAGAATGCCACAGTACATCCTCTCTTATTTCAGCATCATGAAATAACCTCTGCAATCTTGTTGTAATTGGAAAATGTCTCAGAACATTATGAGGAATCCTCTTCATAGCATCGCCATCTTTCCATCTTGATGATTTGCATTTTGGGCATTCACTTAAGTTGGCATAATCCTTCCGGAACAGAACACAATTATTCTTACAAACATGGATCATATCATATCCAATTCCAACTGCACGAAGGAAATTCTTCATTTTACTGTAGGTGTGTGGCAGCTCAGACGCATCTGGGAAAGATTTGCGGAAAGCAGCCAACATCGCATCGAATGATTTGTTGGTCATCCGCTCAGATGTCTTCACCTGAAGAAAGGTGACCATAGCTGAGCGTACTGGAAACTTATTTCCTGGGGTGACAACAACGTTGCATTGTTCCAACATGTGGGCCCACCATTTTTCTTCTGCAGGTGAAAGTTCACGGAATGCACAAGCATTTTGTAGCATTGTTTCAATGTTGGTCAAACTCATTGGCTCTGCCACCACCACCTCCTCCTCCTCTGCCACCCGAGCATCAGGCAGATCAAGATGGTGATCTGCTGCTTCCACATAATCAATAACATTGACGTTCACAGCTTCACCATGATGAACCCACCTAGTATATGTGACCGACATCCCATACAAGTGTAGATGATTTTGCACAGTTGACTGGGGTCTTGTAACTGAATTCATACAACTGCTACATGGGCAGAGCACATCTGATTTCAGACCACCGTACTCAGCTCTGATAAAGTTCATGAAGTTTTCAACCCCCTCGACATATGCAGCGGAGAATCTTCGAGCAGAAGTTATCCAAGTCCTGTCCATCTGGTAGACATACAAATTAGTTCTTCTACTAGATATTACAGGAAAAACATATATGCTTTTTTATGAAGTCTAGAAAAAAATACCTAGGTCGATGTCTAAAGCTATGGCAAGATATTTGGACGAGCAGATCTAAGTAACGAAATATATGTAAAGCTAATTTAGCAAACATATTTGAGTGCCAAATTATGGCAGGTTGTTTCAGCAGTCAATGAGGCCGAGCACACAGCCATCAAACTATCGAAGGCCATCGCAGCAACAAAGATCGAGTATAAAACGGTGTAGAGCTATTTCACCTAACAGATTGTCTACTAGACCATGGCAATCTACGTCACAATAAATATATGGCAGGATATTTTAGCAACTAATCGGCCTTGGCATGCCATCTCAGCTAAGCAGATTGAGTGCAGAACAGGGCAAGGAAGCTTCTTAAGCAGAGCATATTGACAGTAAACTACTTCGACAAACAGTGAGATTAACAACGTCTATCAGCTAACATTCAACACTACACCGACATGAACGGGGCCTCAGTCTAGAATGCACGTACTGTGGGAGAAGCTGACCGCCGTGCGTCTCCACACGAACGTCGCCAGCAGTGGCAGCGCTGACCGCCGTGCGCCTCCACAAGAACGTAGCCAGAGGTGGCGGCGCGGCTAGAGGACGGCAGTCTACGAGAGCATACTGTGGGAGTGATAGGATCGCCGAACCGCGGTGCCGACGTATCGGCGCGGCGGGGAGGGCGGATTTGGTGGAGCGAATGGAGTGGAGGGGGGCAGGGGGGAGGGGGGTTTGGGGAATATTATTGGCTTGTTGGCCGAAGGGCGGTTGAATCGGATTTGGGGGGGGGGAATTTTTGGGTGTGGGGGGGGGAGGATTTTCGCACGGTGGGCGGGGGGAGTTTGGCGCATGGTCGGTTTCTCCAAGTGCAGTCCCACGTGTCAGTGAAGAGGCAAGCCGAAGCGCGTTCCGTTTGCGTGAGCCGTGTGCAGGACCGAACGTGTGTGGGGTGCAATGCGACCACGACAGGAGTGCTGTGAGTGTACTGCCTTTTTTCCTTTTAAACTAGGTGCTTCGCCCCCTCAAAAAAAAAATTTGTTGCTTCGCGCGATCCATCGATACTACTACTAGTAATCCGGTAATCCTGACTAAAATGGCGCGGCCGGGTCTTTTCCCGCGCGATATGCTTGGAGGTTGGCTTAGTTGGGTTTTTTAGGACGAGTAATGCTACACCTACATAATCCCAGTTACGTAATTAACATAATGTGAAACGTGTGAGCTGTTGATTGTAGATTGGGGGGAGGGAGGGGCCCACCACCATGAAAATCACGGGAGGAGAGAGAGAGGCAATTTACGTTAACCCTTTCGTAGGTTCAGGTAGATGTAGAAATATGTGAAATGCGTGAATGTGTAGTGGACGTACTATTGGAGTGCCTAAGTAAATTTGTGTATGTATAGACCCTATGTGTTTATTTTACTTCGCATGTTAGATTTGTCTCGGTTCAATAAAAAGCAGAGTTGGTGATGATGGTGTGCCTGTCATCCTGCAATATAAGCCGTCCGATCTATATCTAACGGATAGGAAGGAAACTATGACAATTTACCCGCACTCCTCTCCACATTTGCAGATAAGGCTTTCCCTCGTTCATCCTTTTCTCCCACAAGATCTTGATCTTCCGTGCAACGCACGGGCATCTTGCTAGTACTCCTACAATATGTATATTATTGTGAAAGTTCATATACAGCGGCCGAGATTAATGCAAACATGGCAGATTTTCATTACATTTCGAACTTTTATAGGACAGAAAAATAAAACAAACTCGGCCCTAAACCTATTCTACGACGGCGACCGACGTCCTCCATCTGCGATCTCTATGTACGGGGCGGGGTTCAAGACCCGTGAAGTGAAGGTGCGGTCTCCGACGAGGAAGAGTAGACCACGGGATACAGACCGGCCAGTTGGCACACCATGCCCTGCCGCCTCCCATGCCCTACTCATCCTCGGAGGAGTCCCCGACCTCGACGGTGCCGGACATTGGATGGCAGCAAGTAGGACGCGTGGCTGACGGTGCTCCCGTCGTCGGCCGCTAGCGTGGCCACCGCTTGTGCGGTCGCGTCCGCGTCTGATAACCCACAAGTATAGGGGATCGCAGATTTCGAGGGTAGAGTATTCAACCCAAATTTATTGATTCGACACAAGGGGAGCCAAAGAATATTCTCAAGTATTAGAAGCCGAGTTGTCAATTCAACCACACCTGGAAACTTAGTATCTGCAGCAAAGTGTTTAGTAGCAAAGTAATATGATAGTGATGGTAACGGTAACAAAAGAGTAACAAAAGCAAAGTAATGTTTTTGGTATTATGTAGTGATTGTAACAATAGCAACGGGAAAGTAAATAAGTGTAAACCAGTATATGGAAAGCTCGTAGGCATCGGATCAATGATGGATAATTATGCCGGATGTGGTTCATCATGTAACAGTCATAACATAGGGTGACACAGAACTAGCTCCAATTCATCAATGTAATGTAGGCATGTATTCCGAATATAGTCATACGTGCTTATGGAAAAGAACTTGCATGGCATCTTTTGTCCTACCCTCCCGTGGCAGCGGGGTCCTAATGGAAACTAAGGGATATTAAGGCCTCCTTTTAATAGAGAACCGGAAGAAAGCATTAGCACATAGTGAATACATGAACTCCTCAAACTACGGTCATCACCGGTAAGTATCCCGATTATTGTCACTTCGGGGTTAACGGATCATAACACATCATAGGTGACTATAGACTTGCAAGATAGGATCAAGAACTCTCATATATTGATGAAAACATAATAGGTTCAGATCTGAAATCATGGCACTCGGGCCCTAGTGACAAGCATTAAGCATAGCAAAGTCATAGCAACACCAATCTTAGAACATAGAGAAGTCATAGCCGGTGCGATCTCCTGAATAAGGTCCGATGGTAGAGCTAAATCGTACTCATCGTGACCACGTGGCACACAAGGCAGGGGCTCGAATCCGTCGAAGATCAAGTCTCCGCGGATATCGGCCGTGTAGTTTAAGCTTCCAAACCTGACCTGGTGGCCAGGGGCGTAACTTTTGATCTGCTCCAGACGGCCAATCGAGTTGGCCCGCAGTGCGAAGCCGCCGAACACAAAGATCTGTCCGGGGAGAAAGGTCTCACCCTGGACTGCATCGCTATCGACGATCGTAGGAGCCATCAAGCCTAACGGCGACGACACAGAGGAACTCTCAATGAAAGAACCAATGTCGGTGTCAAAACCGGCGGATCTCGGGTAGGGGGTCCCGAACTGTGCGTCTAAGGCGGATGGTAACAGGAGGCAGGGAACACGATGTTTTACCCAGGTTCGGGCCCTCTTGATGGAGGTAAAACCCTACGTCCTGCTTGATTTACTCTTGATGATATGAGTATTACAAGAGTTGATCTACCACGAGATCGGAGAGGCTAAACCCTAGAAGCTAGCCTATGGTATGATTGTATGTTGTCCTACGGACTAAAACCCTCCGGTTTATATAGACACCAGAGGGCGCTAGGGTTACACAAGGTCGATTACAAAGGAGGAGATATACATATCCGTATTGCCTAGCTTGCCTTCCACGCCAAGTAGAGTCCTATCTGGACACGGGACGAAGTCTTCAATCTTGTATCTTCATAGTCCAACAGTCCGGCCAAAGGATATAGTCCGGCTGTCCAGAGACCCCCTAATCCAGGACTCCCTCAGTAGCCCCTGAACCAGGCTTCAATGACGATGAGTCCGGCGCGCAGTGTTTCTTCGGCATTGCAAGGCAGGTTCCTCCTCCGGATACACCACAGAAGAGTTTGAATAACATGATAGTGTCCGACCCTGCAAAACAAGTTCCACATACCACCGTAGAGAGAATAATATTTCCACAAATCTAATCTGCTGAAACGTTTTGGCAAAATGACATCATGCCATGGCTCGGTGATTATTCGAACCGTTTTCTTTAACCAGCCTCGCACATAACGCGAGGCAGTTTCTTGACACGTCTTGTCAAAGCAGAGATCGCGTCCCCCTTATTACGGGATTCTCATCAATACGGGCATGGGTAACCCAACCGCGCCATCAATTACGGCGCTTGGGGGATAAGCGAGTTTTACCAGGCTAGTGGGGGCGCATAGTTTCGGCCGCCCTTATAAGGGGATAAGGTTTAACCTTTTTCTACCCACGCCCTCTTCCTCCTTGCTCATCCATTCTTGCGCAATCGAGCTCCAACACCCAAGTCCACATCCTTCTCCTCAACCTTCTCCAAACATGTCCGGAGCGGGAGGCAAGTGGATGGCCTCCTCCGTCACGGAGGGCCACATCAAAAAGCTGCGCGGAGCCGGATACTTAGCCGCGAATATCGCGCATCGGCTGCCTGCTGCGGGGCAGATTGTTCCTACCCCGGAACCTCATGAGAGGGTAGTTTTCCTCCTCCACTTCCTCCGCGGACTGGGGTTTCCCCTCCATCCATTCGTTCGTGGTCTTATGTTCTGCTACAGGCTGGATTTTCATGATCTAGCCCCGAACTTCATCCTCAACATTTCGGCGTTCATCGTCGTGTGTGAGGCTTTCCTCCGCATCCGGCCCCACTTCGACCTGTGGCTGAAGACCTTCAATATCAACCCGAAGGTGGTGGGAGGCCAACAAGCAGAATGCCGCGTAGCCATGGTGGGCAAGATGCCCAATGTTATATGGCTTGAAGGCTCCTTCGTGGAGACCATAAAGGGGTGGCAATTGGCGTGGTTCTACATCACCGAGCCGCGCGACACCAACTTGGCGGCGGACCCCGAGTTTCGATCCGGAATCCCCATGCGGCTCACCTCCTGGAAAGAGAAGGGCCTGTCCTGGGGTTCATCGGTGGAGCTGGACGGACTCCAGAAATGTATCCAGAATATGGCAAGCAAGAAGCTCAAGCTTGTCAACATAGTCCAGGTCATGCTCTTCGGCCGGATCCTCCCGTGTCAACAACGGGATTTTAACTTATGGGAGTTTGACCCGGCCCGGCACCAGACTCTAAGCGAGCTCTTCGACACGACGCCCAAGGACGTCTGGAGGGTGCTGTTCAAGGGCACCGAGGTCCCTCCTTCTCTTACCGAGGACCGCGGGCTAAGCGCGAAGCGCCTTGCGCATTCGGTGAGTTCTATACATCTGGTAGGATATTTATTTCCCCTAGCTTAACCATGTGCGGGGTTTGAGCTCCATGCCTTTGACAGGACTGGGTGGAGACGTCGGGGCAGATTAACTGTCCGGCCCCTCTGCCCGAAGACACTGCGGACGCTCTCCTGACGGAGATGCTGACTCCGGCTCCTTACAAGGTGCCGGAGAAGACCAAGAAGGCCAAGGGAACCCGAAAGAGTTCCCGGCGCTAGGTGGTATCGGACTCATCGTCCGATAACTCCGCGACGCACTCCTCCCCCGAAGACGAGGAGGAAGATGAAGATGCTCCCCCTTCAGTTAGGGGAGACAAGAAAAGTAAGGCCGCCCCGACCGGGGGGGGGGGGCAAAGGGTCCAAGAAGGGGAGGACCCTCCTTCCGGACTACTCCACCACCGCCGCCGTCACCCCCGCCGAAGGCGAAGACGAGTGGCTGCTCAGGGCCAAGCCCCTAGCGAAGTAGAAAGTATTTGGATACCAGAGTAACTCATAACATACCTTTGTCGCACTGCTTCTCCTAACGCCGAATATGATTATGCAGATCGCCCCAAGCCCGTATCGACGCATCTTCGTCGGGCGGCTCCTTGGACTCGTCGGACATGGATAGTGATCCACTTCCGACCGCCACCTCCCCTTGCCCTACAGCAATGCCGAGGTATTGTCTCAAGAGGCACCGGGTCGAGGGGAGACAATCCCGGAGGCGCCTCAAGGCGACCTTCCGGACTCCAGGAGCAGAGGGAGTAAGGCTCCCGAGGGCTCCGAGTTTGGCCCTCAGCCGAACACCGCGCCAGAACCTCCAGTGGTTCCGGACTCGGGCAGGCGGCCTCCTTCTAAAAGGGGCAAGACGCCTGTGCCGGTGACCTCTGCCCATCCAGGGGCACTGGATAATCTATTGGGAGCGCTTCGCAGCGCTTCCATCGACGAAGAGCACCGCTCTATTATGAGTGCGGTGATCCAGAAGGTTCAGTCCGCCAAGAGCGGACTGACTGAAGCCTGTGCCAGCCTTCTAACAGGCTTTGAGGTAAGTATTTGAAATATAGGAAAAATATTACCGCATAGACAGTGGCCCCTGATGCTCTGTTTGGTGTTCACAAAGAAAAGCCGAATAGAGGATCAAACAATATCACAGGAGTCTAATATAAGTATGTCTATCTGCGTATGCAGGCTTCGCTGCTGGCCTCTTCCGCACTGACTGCGGAGGTCGCCACACTAAAGTAGGACCTCGAAGGGTCCAAGAAAGAGCTCGGCCTTGCCAAGAGGCAGCTCGAGGAGAACAAAGGTAAGTAGTACCTAGTCTATGGATATATATAAAAAGAATGCGATTGCAAAATGACAGGATCATCGTAAATTTGCCAGAGGCCATGACCGAGGTGGCGACCCTGAAGCAAGCGCTATCCGAGGCCGAAAACAAAGCGGCCAAGGAGCACACCGAGCGGGAAAGGCAGGAGGCACGGGTGGGCGAGGTGCAGCAAGAGCTCCACGCTCTCGTGACGAAGCACGAGGCGTTGGAGCTTGACTTGAAGATGCGAGAGTCCGAGCTTGCCACGGCCCTCGAGAGCGCAAAGAATGCCAAGGCTGAGGCCCAAAAGGCCCTCCAGGAGATTGATGTGATGAAGAAGATAGCGGCAGGTAAGGCATTCAATATGCAAAGCAAGCATGTGAAAGTAAATTACTTGTTACTTACCCGAATCCAGAGCTCTCCAGGAGCATTCACAGATTTTCCCCGCAGCGTGTTGGATGCCGCACAGTTTTACCAGGCTGAGGAGGGAAGCTCAACGGAGAAGCTGTTCTGGTCTCAGTATACTGAGACCGAACACCCGATGCCTCTGAGCGACCAGCTGAAGCAACTGGTTGAGCTGCATGATGACCCACAAGTATAGGGGATCTATCATAGTCCTTTCGATAAGTAAGAGTGTCGAACCCAACGAGGAGCAGAAGGAAATGATAAGCGGTTTTCAGCAAGGTATTCTCTGCAAGTACTAAAATAAGTGGTAACAGATAGTTTTGTGATACGATAAATTATAACGAGCAACAAGTAACAAAAGTAAATAAAGTGCAGCAAGGTGGCCCAATCCTTTTTGTAGCAAAGGACAAGCCGGAACAAACTCTTATAATAGGAAAAGCGCTCCCGAGGACACATGGGAATATCGTCAAGCTAGTTTTCATCACGTTCATATGATTCGCGTTCGATACTTTGATAATTTGATATGTGGGTGGACCGGTGCTTGGGTGCTGTTCTTACTTGAACAAGCATCCCACTTATGATTAACCTCTATTGCAAGCATCCGCAACTACAACAAAAGTATTAAGGTAAACCTAACCATAGCATGAAACATATGGATCCAAATCAGCCCCTTACGAAGCAATGTATAAACTAGGGTTTAAGCTTCTGTCACTCTAGCAACCCATCATCTACTTATTACTTCCCAATGCCTTCCTCTAGGCCCAAATAATGGCGAAGTGTTTGTAGTCGACGTTCACATAACACCAGTAGAGGCTAGACAACATACATCTTATCAAAATATCAAACGAATACCAAATTCACATGACTACTAATAGCAAGACTTCTCCCTTGTCCTCAGGAACAAACGTAATTACTCACAAAGCATATTCATGTTCATAATCAGAGGGGTAATAATATGCATATAGGATCTGAACATATGATCTTTCACCAAATAAACCAACTAGCATCAACTACAAGGAGTAATCAACACTACTAGCAACCTACTAGCACCAATCCTGGACTTTGAAACAAGAATTGGATACAAGAGATGAACTAGGGTTCGGATATGAGATGGCGCTGGTGAAGATGTTGATGGAGATTGCCCTCTCCCGATGAGAGGAGCGTTGGTGATGACGATGGTGATGATTTCCCCCTCCCGGAGGGAAGTATCCCCGGCAGAACAGCTCTGCCGGAGCTCTAGATTGGTTCCGCCTCGTGGCGGCGGAGTCTCGTCCCGAAAAGTTCCTCCCTCTTTTTTCTCATCGAAAGACTTCATATAGGAGAAGATGGACGTCGGAGAGCCACCAGGGGGCCCACGAGGTAGGGGGGCGCGCCCTAGGGGGGGGCGCCCCCACCCTCGTGAGCAGGGTGTGGGCCCCCTGGCCTTCATCTTTGGCGAGGGTTTTTCTTTATTTGTTTTAAGATGTTCCGTGGAGTTTCAGGACTTTTGGAGTTGCGCAGAATAGGTGTCTAATATTTGCTCCTTTTCCAGCCCAGAATTCCAGCTGCCGGCATTCTCCCTCCTTATGTAAACCTTGTAAAATAAGAGAGAATAGCCGTAAGTATTGTGACATAAAGTGAAATAACAATCCATAATGCGATAAATATCGATATAAAAGCATGATGCAAATTGGACGTATCAACTCCCCCAAGCTTAGACCTCGCTTGTCCTCAAGCGAAAAGCCGATAAAAATAAATATGTCCTCATGTTTAGAGGTAGAGGCGTCGATAAAAATAAAATACGGACATGAAGGCATCATGATTATTCTCATAACAACAACATATATAGATTTTGTCATATGATTACTTATGTTCAAGTGATGATCTATTCACAATGCAAAAGTATAAATCATAAACCTTATTGAGCTCCGACAAACTATAATCTCAGTCATTGAAGCAATTGCAATTTATCATAACATCAGAAAGAGTCTATGTCAGAGCTAAAAAGCAAGTCCACATACTCAACTATCATTTAGTCCTCCATAATTGCTAACACTCACGCAATACTTGTGGTTACGGAGTTTTAATCGGACATAGAGAAAGATAGGGGCTTATAGTTTTGCCCCACAACCTTTTACCTCAAGGGTAATGTCAACAATAATGGTTCATGCTCCCCTACATCCAATTAGATATATATATATATATATATATATATATATATATATATATATATATAGGACAGGGCTATTCTGTTACTAGTAACAAAATAATATTCTGTTACCCTTCGGCCCTATATAGGACCGACGGTGACCGAACCCACCACCTCCCTCCCGATCCCCAACTCCTCCTCCAGCGCGCCGCCCCCTCCCACCCCGCCGGCGCTCCGCCCCCTCCCTTCCCCATCGCGCACCGCCCCCTCCCTCCCTGCCGGTGCGCCGCCCCCTCCCTCCCCCGCCGTGCGCCTCCCCCGCCGGTGCGCCGCACCCTCCCTCCCCCGCTGTGCGCCGCCTCCTCCCTCCCCCGCCGTGCACTGCCCCCTCCCCGCCGGTGGACCACCTCCTCCCTCCCCGCCGCGTGACGCCCCTGCCCGACGCACCCCGATGCCGCCGGACCAGACCCATGCCGCGGCGACCCCAACTTACCCCGCCTTTCTTCTTCCTCCAGCGCGCAGCCCCGCCACCCCTTCCCCCCAGCGCGCAGCCCCGTAGTCCCTCCCTCCAGCATGCCGCCCCGCACCCCTCCCTCGAGCGTGCCGCCCCGCCATGGTCCTCCCTCCAGCGTGCCGCTAGACCACGCTCTACGCAGCGCTTCCACGTGATCCTCTATACGCAGCCGGTGTCTCACCTCACGCCGCCGCACAACATCTTCCTTGCATCGCGACAACCACCCCAGTTCGGGCGTAGTAAGTACCTCAGTACGAGTTTAAAACGGTGGTCGGTTCGGAATAAAAGAAATGGCAGAAATTCAAATTGTAAAGTTCAAGCAAAAAAAGAAACCCCACGAAAATCCTGCTTAGTAAGTACCTCAGTACAAGTCGTAAAATGAGAGAAGTTCAGAACAATGTTGTCAAAAAAATGTTGAGTTAAAAAAAGGAAACAAAACAAACACATTTTCTTTTTGAATAAAATATCATTCAGTTCGATGATACAAAACATACAAGTATAGGGGCGGCGATACAATAAACCGTTGAAAACTTACGAGAAAAATATTACCAAAAAAATAGAGCAAAGTCTAGTTAGTGAAAACACGCTTAGTACAAACCCCTGCAAGCATCAGTACAAGCACCCTTTTTCGGAAACATTCAAAATTACTCTACAAAAAATAGCTCAGTACAAACATACATATATATCAGTACGACTACTCTGTTTTTCACACGAGAAAACAGCAGGATCCGTCATGCCGTATTCAAAATTACTCTTAAACGGTTGCGAAGTAGAGAAAACGTTCAACATGACTAAGTTTCGCATTTTCGATAGCTATCCAACGGTATATTATTTGCCATATTTCGACAAACTTTTTAAAAAATCGCGTTCAAAATCAAATTTGACCGTATTCGAATTCGTTTTTAAACCGTAAGGAATTAGAAAGATATTTCTATACGAAAAGTTGCGCATTTTACATAGCTTTCCAACACCGTATCATTTGCGTCAATCCGACAAACCGTTTGCAAAAAATCGCAAAAATATGTTTCACCCAGAATTTCACCGTTTTTCAAATTACTTTTAAATCATATAGAATTAGAAAAAACAATACATATATGGAAGATGCGGATTTTGACCAACTTTCCAACGCCATCTTATTTGCTCAATTCCGACAAACTGTTTGAAAATTGAGTCCAAAATACGATTCACGTTTTCGGTTTTAAAAAAATGGTTTTTTCAAAACTGCTCTTAAACCATAATGATTTTGCAAAAACGTTCAATATACTTGAAATATGGTTGTCAAGAGCTTTCCAACGATATATTACACGCCACGTTCCGACAAAAAAATTACAAAAAGTTTTTGAACTAAAGAAAACGATGTGTTAAACACAACTGAAAGCGTCAGTTCAACCCGCTTCGAAAACATCAGTTCAACCATCTGAAACCGTCAGTTCAAAAAGGGTAACAGAATAATATTCTGTTACTAGTAACAGAATAGCCCAGATGTATGTATATATATATATATATTTATATCATATTCTTTCCAACATGCTGAGCTTGCCAAAGGATAAAATGAAAAAGAAAAGGTGAAGATCACCATGACTCTTGCATAAGGTAGAAGACAATAATAAAGGATAGGTCCTTCGCAGAGGGAAGCAGAGGTTGCCATGCACTTTTATGGTTGGATGCATAAAATCTCAATGCGAAAGAACGTCACTTTATATTGCCCCTTGTGATATGAACCTTTATTATGCAGTCCGTCGCTTTTATTACTTCCACATCACAAGATCATATAAAGCTTATTTCTCCCACACCAATCAATCATGCATATTTAGAGCAATTTTTATTGCTTTGCACCGTTGACAACTCACTTGAAGGATCTTACTCAATCCATAGGTAGATATGGTGGACTCTCATGGCAAAACTGGTTTAAGGGTATTTGGAAGCACAAGTAGTATTTCTACTTGGTGCTGAGAATTTGGCTAGCATGAGGGGGAAAGGCAAGATCAACAAGTTAGAGGATCCATGACAACATACTTTATCTCAGATATAAGAAAGACATAACTCATTACGTTGTCTTCCTTGTCCAACATCAACTCTTTAGCATGTCATATTTTAATGAGTGCTCCCAATCATAAAAGATGTCAATGATAATATATCTATATGTGAAAACCTCTCTTCCCTTATTACTTCCTATTAATTGCAACAATGACCAAAGCTATGTTTGCCAACTCCCAACAACTTTTAATCATCATACTCTTTCTATGTGAAGTCATTACTCTCAATAAGATCAATATGAACTTTTTGTTTATTTTTATTATTTTTCTCTTTTCTTTTATTCACCCAAGATCATGGCAAAATAATCAAGCCCTTGACTCAACACTAATCTTTATTATATATAGCTCACGGACTCGATTACAAAGAGAGATCATACAGCAAAACTCAAAACTAGATCATGCCATAAACTTTATTCTACTAGATCAAGATACTACTAATATGATCAAACTAAGAAAAACGGTAAAGGTATGAGTTGTGATTGTGATATGATACCGGGGCACCTCCCCCAAGCTTGGCAGTTGCCAAGGGGAGTGCCCATACCCATGTGATTATATCTCCTTGGTTGGTGAAGATGGTGGAGGTGTTGTTGATGATGCAGGCTTGTCATCCATCTTCCAAGGCATAGGTTCACCATCATAGAAGGATGATCGAGTCTCCGAAATCCTCGAATCTGTAGCCAAACTCATTCTTTTGAATCTACATTCATACTCATAGTTTTGGTTTTGCAGGTTATAGATTTGGGCTTGGAGGTGCTTGATCTTCTCATATAGCTTGAAGATGGCCTCCTCGGTGTTCTTGGCATCCGGCTTGTAGTTGTTAGTGAACTCCGCGAGCATCGTGTGGCTAGCGTTGATTCCACGCTCCACCATCCCTTGGCACTTGAAAACTTTCTGCTCCACTGCTTCGAGCCTCATCTCCATGCTTCCGGTCCCCTTTGGTCCCTGTTCATCGCGGATGTGCAACAACCCATCACACAACTCAATGGTTTGAGGGTGTCGCAGCACCTCCGCGAGGTAAGGGTTGATGACCTTCTCAAAGAACTCGTCCTTGGGGGCGCTTGGGGCCATCATGATAACCTAGATCTGTCAGAAAAACAGCTCGAAACAAGAACAAAGGAGGTTTGCGTGATACGGGAGTCAAAACCTTCGGGAGGTTATATAATGAATTTTTACCGACCAAAATACGTATCGTGCAAGAAAACGGAGTCCGGAAGGCACACAAGGTGCTCACGAGGTAGGGGGGCGCGCCCACCACCCTCGTGGCGCCCTCGTGTCCTTCCCGGACTGCTACTTATTTTTCTATTTTTCTAAATATTCCAAAACAGAGAAATATTTCCTTAAAAATTGTTTTGGAGTCGGTTTACTTACCGTACCACATACCTATTCCTTTTCGGAGTCTGAAACGTTCCGGAAAGTGTCCCTTATGTATTCCTCCGGGGTTACGATTTCAATAATATTGGTTTCAACATTTATGGGATTACCTGAGATATAATTTTTAATTCTTTGATCGTTTACCACCTTCGGATTTGTGCCCTCGAAGTTGTTGATCGTTATGGCACCGGAACGATAGACCTCCTCGATAACCTAGGGGCCTTCCCATTTAGAGAGAAGTTTTCCTGCAAAAAAAATCTTAAACGTGAGATGTATAGTAATACATAATCATCTACATTAAACTCACGCTTTTGTATCCTTTTGTCATGCCATCTTTTAACTTTTTCTTTAAACAACTTGGCATTTTCATAAGCTTGGGCTCTCCATTCATCAAGTGAGCTAATATCGAATAACCTCTTCTCACCGGCAAGTTTAAAATCATAGTTAAGCTCTTTAATAGCCCAATATGCCTTATGTTCTAGTTCGAGAGGTAAGTGACATGCTTTTCCATAAACCATTTTATACGGAGACATACCCATAGGATTTTTGTATGCAGTGCTATAAGCCCATAATGCATCATCAAGTTTCTTGGACCAATTCTTTCTAGACCTATTAACAGTCTTTTGTAAAATTAATTTGAGCTCTCTATTACTCAACTCTACTTGACCACTAGACTGTGGGTGATAAGGAGATGCAATTCTATGATTAACATCATATTTAGCAAGCATTTTACAGAAAGCACCATGAATAAAGTGTGAACCACCATCAGTCATTAAATATCTAGGGACTCCAAACCTCGGAAAAATAACTTCCTTAAGCATTTTAATAGAAGTGTTATGATCAGCACTACTAGTTGGAATAGCTTCTACCCACTTAGTAACATAATCAACAACAACTAAAATATGTGTGTATCCATTAGAGGCAGGAAAAGGTCCCATATAATCAAAGCCCCAAACATCAAACGGTTCAATAACAAGTGAATAATTCATAGGCATTTCTTGACGTCTACTAATATTGCCAATTCTTTGACATTCATCACAAGACAAGACAAACTTACGAGCATCCTTGAAGAGAGTAGGCCAATAAAAACCAGATTGCAATACCTTATGTGCAGTTCTATCTCCAGCATGGTGTCCTCCATAAGCCTCGAAATGACACTTGCGTAGGATCTATTCCTGTTCATGCTCAGGTACACAACGTCTAATAACACAATCTACTCCTTCTTTATAAAGATGTGGGTCATCCCAAAAGTAATGTCTTAAATCATAGAAAAACCTTTTCTTTTGCTGGTATGTGAAGCTAGCTGGTATAAATTTAGCAACAATATAATTAGCATAATCAGCATACCATGGAGTACTACGAGAAGTACTTATAACATTTAATTATTCATCAGGAAAGCTATCATTAATAGGTAGTGGGTCATCAAGAATATTTTCTAACCTAGACAAGTTATCTACAATGGGGTTCTCAACTCCCTTTCTATCAACAATATGCAAATCAAATTCTTGTAGCAAGAGAACCCATCTAATAAGTCTAGGTTTAGCATCTTTCTTTTCCATAAGATATTTAATAGCAGCATGATTAGTTTGAATAGTTACTTTAGAATCAACAATATAAGGTCTGAACTTATCACAAGCAAATACAACTGCTAAAAGCTCTTTTTCAGTAGTAGCATAATTTCTTTGAGCATTGTCTAGAGTCTTACTAGCATAATGAATAACATTTAATTTATTATCAACTCTTTGCCCTAGAACAACACCTACAGCATAATCACTAGCATCACACATAATTTCAAAGGGTAGGTTCCAATCAGGTGGCTGAACAACAGGTGCAGTGACTAATGCTTTCTTAAGTATTTCAAATGCTTCTACACAATCATCATCAAAGACAAACGGTATATCTTTTTGCAATAAATTAGTCAGAGGCCGAGAAATTTTTGAGAAGTCCTTAATGAACCTCCTGTAAAATCCGGCGTGACTAAGGAAACTTCTTATACCTTTGATGTCCTTGGGGCATGGCATCTTTTCAATAGCATCAACCTTGGCTTTATCAACTTCAATACCTCTTTCAGAAACTTTATGCCCCAAGACAATACCTTCATTAACCATAAAGTGACACTTTTCCCAATTCAAGACAAGATTAGTTTCTTCACATATCTGCAAAACTCGATCAAGATTGCTCAAGCAATCATCAAAAGAGGAACCATAGACGGAAAAATCGTCCATGAAAACCTCACAAATCTTTTCACAAAAGTTAGAGAATATAGCCATCATGCATCTTTGAAAGGTAGTAGGTGCATTACATAAACCAAAAGGCATACGTCTGTAAGCAAAAGTACCAAAAGGGCATGTAAAAGTAGTCTTTGATTGATCTCTAGCCGACACAGGTATTTGAGAGAAACCAAAATAACCATCTAGAAAGCAATAGTGTGTATGTTTGCATAATCTTTCTAGCAGTTGATCAATAAAAGGTAAGGGGTAATGATCTTTTTTAGTAGCTTTATTTAATTTACGGAAATCAATTAACATCCTATAACCTGTGATAATTCTTTGTGGAATCAGTTCATCTTTATCATTAGGAACAACAGTAATACCTCCCTTCTTAGGGACACAATGGACATGACTTACCCACTCACTATCAGCAACGGGATAGATTATGCCTGCCTCCAGAAGCTTGAGTATTTCTTTTCTTACCACTTCTTTCATTTTAGGATTCAGACGTCGTTGAGGATCACGAACTGGTTTGGCATCTTCTTCCAAATTTATTTTATGTTGACATAGAGTGGGACTAATGCCCTTAAGATCATCAAGAGTATATCCAATAGCAGCACGATGCTTCTTCAGAGTTTTCAATAATCTTTCTTCTTCATGCTCTGAAAGGTTAGCACTAATAATAACAGGATATATCTTCTTTTCATCAAGATAAGCATATTTAAGATTATCAGGCAAAGGTTTAAGCTCAAACACGGGATCACCCTTGGGTGGAGGAGGATCCCCTAAGATTTCAACAGGCAAATTGTGATGCAGAATAGGTTCCTATTTAAAGAATACTTCATCTATTTCCCTTCTTTCATTCATGAACATATCATTTTCATGGTCTAGCAAATAGTGTTCTAAAGGATCACTAGGAGGTACGGCAATAGAAGAAAGACCAATAATTTCATCCTTACTAGGTAATTCTTCCTCACGATGTTGTTTACTAAATTTAGAGAAATTAAATTCATGCCCATCTATATTATCAGACAAGAGATCTTTAACAATAGCAATATTAGGTTCTACTTTAACTTGCTCAGGAGGTGTATAAGTTCTAATATTGCTTTTACGGACAAAAGTTGAAGCTTTAGCATGATCCTTTATTCTAACAGGGAAAGGTGGTTTCTCAACATAAGAAGTAGGAACAATAGGATCGTTATAAGTGACAGTATTTTCTTCAACTTTAATAGGTGCAGCTACTTTTACTTCTATGGGAGGATGATATTTAAACCACTTCTCCTTAGGGAGATCAACATAAGTAGCAAAAGATTAACAGAAAGAAGCTACTATCTCAGAGTCAAGTCCATATTTAGTGCTAAACTTACGGAAAATATTGGTGTCCATAAAAGATTTAACACAATCAAACTTAGGTGTCATACCTGACTCCTTACCTTCGTCGAGGTCCCAATCTTCAGAGTTGCGTTTAATTCTATCCAATAAATTCCATCTGGATTCAATAGTCTTCATCATAAAAGAGCCAACACAAGAAGTATCGAGCATGGTGCGATTGTTATCAGAAAGCCGAGCATATAAATTTTGAATAATCATTTCTCTTGAGGGATCATGATTGGGGCATGAATATAACATTGATTTAAGACTCCCCAAGCTTGAGCGATGCTTTCTCCTTCGCGAGGCCAGAAATTATATATATAATTGCGATCACTATGAACAAGATGCATAGGGTAATACTTTTGATGAAATTCCAACTTCAATCTTTTATAGTCCCAGGATGTCATATCATCACATAGCCTATACCATAGCAATGTGTCTCCCTTCAAAGATAAAGGGAAGACCTTCTTCTTAGCAACATCATCGGGTATACCTGCAAGCTTAAATAATCCACAAACTTCATCCACATATATTAAGTGCTCATCAAGGTGCTTTGTTCCATCTCCTGTAAAAGGGTTAGCTAGCAGTTTTTCCATTATACTCGAAGGAAATTCAAAAGGAGTTTCATTTTCAATAGGTTCAGTAGGTTGAGGAGCAACTCTTTGCTCTACTGGACGGGGTGAAGATGCCCCGAACAAGCCCCTCAGAGAATTACTTTCCATAGTAACAAGTGACAGTAAATTTCAGCACACTATATAAATTTTTCCTTACCAAATTCCACCTACCAAAAGCGCTACACTCCCCAGCAACGGCGGCAGAAAAGAGTCTTGATGACCCACAAGTATAGGGGATCTATCGTAGTCCTTTCGATAAGTAAGAATGTCGAACCCAACGAGGAGCAGAAGGAAATGATAAGCGGTTTTCAACAAGGTATTCTCTGCAAGTACTGAAATAAGTGGTAACAGATAGTTTTGTGATATGATAAATTGTAATGAGCAACAAGTAACAAAGTAAATAAAGTGCAGCAAGGTGTCCCAATCCTTTTTGTAAAAAAGGAAAAGCCAAAACAAACTCTTATAATAGGAAAAGCGCTCCCGAGGACACATGGGAATATCGTCAAGCTAGTTTTCATCACGTTCATATGATTCGCGTTTGATACTTTGATAATTTGATATGTGGGTGGACCGGTGCTTGGGTGCTGTTATTACTTGAACAAGCATCCCACTTATGATTAACCTCTATTGCAAGCATCTGCAGCTACAACAAAAGTATTAAGGTAAACCTAACCATAGCATGAAACATATGGATCCAAATCAGCCCCTTACGAAGCAACGCATAAACTAGGGTTTAAGCTTCTATCACTCTAGCAACCCATCATCTACTTATTACTTCCCAATGCCTTCCTCTAGGCCCAAGTAATGGTGAAGTGTTATGTGGTCGACGTTCACATAACACCACTAGAGGCTAGACAACTTACATCTTATCAAAATATCAAACGAATACCAAATTCACATGACTACTAATAGCAAGAATTCTCCCTTGTCCTCAGGAACAAACGTAATTGCTCACAAAGCATATTCATGTTCATAATCAGAGGGGTAATTGAAGGAAATATGCCCTAGAGGCAATAATAAAGTTATTATTTATTTCCTTATAATCATGATAAATGTTTATTATTCATGCTAGAATTGTATTAACCGGAAACATAATACATGTGTGAATACATAGACAAACAAAGTGTCACTAGTATGCCTCTACTTGACTAGCTCGTTAATCAAAGATGGTTATGTTTCCTAACCATGAACAATGAGTTGTTATTTGATTAACGAGGTCACATCATTAGTTGAATGATCTGATTGACATGACCCATTCCATTAGCTTAGCACCCGATCGTTTAGTATGTTGCTATTGCTTTTCTTCATGACTTATACATGTTCCTATGACTATGAGATTATGCAACTCCCGTTTGCCGGAGGAACACTTTGGGTGCTACCAAACGTCACAACGTAACTGGGTGATTATAAAGGAGCATTACAGGTGTCTCCAAAGGTAGATGTTGGGTTGGCGTATTTCGAGATTAGGATTTGTCACTCCGATTGTCGGAGAGGTATCTCTGGGCCCTCTCGGTAATACACATCACATAAGCCTTGCAAGCATTACAACTAATATGTTAGTTGTGAGATGATGTATTACGGAACGAGTAAAGAGACTTGCCGGTAACGATATTGAACTAGGTATTGGATACCGACGATCGAATCTCGGGCAAGTAACATACCGATGACAAAGGGAACAACGTATGTTGTTATGCGGTCTGACCGATAAAGATCTTCGTAGAATATGTAGGAGCCAATATGGGCATCCAGGTCCCGCTATTGGTTATTGACCGGAGACATGTCTCGGTCATGTCTACATTGTTCTCGAACCCGTAGGGTCCGCACGCTTAAGGTTACGATGACAGTTATATTATGAGTTTATGCATTTTGATGTACCGAAGGTTGTTCGGAGTCCCGGATGTGATCACGGACATGACGAGGAGTCTCGAAATGGTCGAGACGTAAAGATTGATATATTGGAAGCCTATGTTTGGACATCGGAAGTGTTCCGGGTGAAATCGGGATTTTACCGGGTTACCGGGAGGTTACCGGAACCCCCCGGGAGCCATATGGGCCTTCATGGACCTTAGTGGAAAAGAGAAAGGGGCAGCCCAAGGTGGCTGCGCCACTTCCCCCTCCCGTAGTCCTATTAGGACTAGGAGAAGGTGGCCGGCCCCCCTCTCCCTCTTTCCCCCTTTGGGGAATCCTAGTTGGAATAGGATTGGAGGGGAGTCCTACTCCCGGAAGGAGTAGGACTCCTCCTGCGCCTCCCTCCTTGGCCGGCCAGCCTCCCCCCTCCACTCCTTTATATACGGAGGCAGGGGACACCTCTAGACACACAAGTTGATCCACGTGATCTATTCCTTAGCCGTGTGCGGTGCCCCCTGCCACCATATACCTCGATAATACTGTAGCGGAGTTTAGGCGAAGCCCTGCTGCTGTAGTACATCAAGATTGTCACCACGCCGTCGTGCTGACGGAACTCTTCCCCGACACTTTGCTGGATCGGAGTCCGGGGATCGTCATCGAGCTGAACGTGTGCTCGAACTCGGAGGTGCCGTAGTTTCGGTGCTTGATCGGTTGGATCGTGAAGACGTACGACTACTTCCTCTACGTCGTGTCATCGCTTCCGCAGTCGGTCTGCGTTGGGTACGTAGACAACACTCTCCCCCTCGTTGCTATGGATCACATGATCTTGCGTGTGCGTAGGAAATTTTTTGAAATTACTACGAAACCCAACAGTGGCATCCGAGCCTAGGTTATTTATGTTGATGTTATATGCACGAGTAGAACACAAGTGAGTTGTGGACGATACAAGTCATACTGCCTACCAGCATGTCATACTTTGGTTCGGCGGTATTGTTGGACGAGACGACCCGGACCAACATTACGCGTACGCTTACGCGAGACCGGTTCTCCCGACGTGCTTTGCACACAGGTGGCTTGCGGGCAACTGTCTCTCCAACTTTAGTTGAACCAAGTATGGCTACGCCCGGTCCTTGCGAAGGTTAAAACGGAGTCTATTTGACAAACTATCGTTGTGGTTTTGATGCGTAGGTGAGATTGGTTCTTACTTAAGCCCGTAGCAGCCACGTAAAACTTGCAACAACAAAGTAGAGGACGTCTAACTTGTTTTTGCAGGGCATGTTGTGATGTGATATGGTCAAGACATGATGCTGAATTTTATTGTATGAGATGATCATGTTTTGTAACCGAGTTATCGGCAACTGGCAGGAGCCATATGGTTGTCGCTTTGTTGTATGCAATGCAATCGCGATGTAATGCTTTACTTTATTACTAAACGGTAGTGATAGTCGTGGAAGCATAAGATTGGCGAGACGACAACGATGCTACGATGGAGATCAAGGTGTCGCGCCGGTGACGATGGTGATCATGACGGTGCTTTGGAGATGGAGATCACAGGCACAAGATGATGATGGCCATATCATATCACTTATATTGATTGCATGTGATGTTTATCTTTTATGCATCTTATCTTGCTTTGATTGACGGTAGCATTATAAGATGATCTCTCACTAAATTATCAAGAAGTGTTCTCCCTGAGTATGCACCGTTGCGAAAGTTCTTCGTGCTGAGACACCACGTGATGATCGGGTGTGATAGGCTCTACGTTCAAATACAACGGGTGCAAAACAGTTGCGCAGGCGGAATACTCAGGTTATACTTGACGAGCCAAGCATATACAGATATGGCCTCGGAACACGGAGACCGAAAGGTCGAGCGTGAATCATATAGTAGATATGATCAACATAATGATGTTCACCGATGAAACTACTCCATCTCACGTGATGATCGGACATGGTTTAGTTGATTTGGATCACGTGATCACTTAGAGGATTAGAGGGATGTCTATCTAAGTGGGAGTTCTTCAGTAATATGATTAATTGAACTTAAATTTATCATGAACTTAGTACCTGATAGTATCTTGCTTGTTTATGTTGATTGTAGATAGATGGCTCGTGCTGTTGTTCCGTTGAATTTTAATGTGTTCCTTGAGAAAGCAAAGTTGAAAGATGATGGTAGCAATTACACGGACTGGGTCCGGAACTTGAGGATTATCCTCATTGCTGCACAGAAGAATTACGTCCTGGAAGCACCGCTGGGTGCCAGGCCTGCTGCTGGAGCAACACCAGATGTTATGAACGTCTCGCAGAGCAAAGCTGATGACTACTCGATAGTTCAGTGTGCCATGCTTTACGGCTTAGAATCGGGACTTCAACGACGTTTTGAACGTCATGGAGCATATGAGATGTTCCAGGAGTTGAAGTTGATATTTCAAGCAAATGCCCGGATTGAGAGATATGAAGTTTCCAATAAGTTCTATAGCTGCAAGATGGAGGAGAACAGTTCTGTGAGTGAGCATATACTCAAAATGTCTGGGTATAATAATCACTTGATTCAATTGGGAGTTAATCTTCCGGATGATTGCGTCATTGACAGAATTCTCCAATCACTGCCACCAAGCTACAAGAGCTTCGTGATGAACTATAATATGCAAGGGATGAACAAGACTATTCCTGAGCTCTTCGCAATGCTGAAAGCTGCGGAGGTAGAAATCAAAAAGGAGCATCAAGTGTTGATGGTTAACAAAACCACTAGTTTTAAGAAAAAGGGCAAAGGGAAGAAGAAGGGGAACTTCAAGAAGAACGGCAAGCAAGTTGCTGCTCAAGAGAAGAAACCCAAGTCTAGACCTAAGCCTGAAACTGAGTGCTTCTACTGCAAGCAGACTGGTCACTGGAAGCGGAACTGCCCCAAGTATTTGGCGGATAAGAAGGATGGCAAGTTGAACAAAGGTATATGTGATATACATGTTATTGATGTGTACCTTACTAATGCTCGCAGTAGCACCTGGGTATTTGATACTGGTTCTGTTGCTAATATTTGCAACTCGAAACAGGGGCTACGGATTAAGCGAAGATTGGCTAAGGATGAGGTGACGATGCGCGTGGGAAACGGTTCCAAAGTCGATGTGATCGCGGTCGGCACGCTACCTCTACATCTACCTTCGGGATTAATATTAGACCTAAATAATTGTTATTTGGTGCCAGCGTTGAGCATGAACATTATATCTGGATCTTGTTTAATGCGAGACGGTTATTCATTTAAATCAGAGAATAATGGTTGTTCTATTTATATGAGTAATATCTTTTATGGTCATGCACCCTTGAAGAGTGGTCTATTTTTATTGAATCTCGATAGTAGTAATACACATATTCATAATGTTGAAGCCAAAAGATGCAGAGTTGATAATGAAAGTGCAACTTATTTGTGGCACTGTCGTTTAGGTCATATCGGTGTAAAGTGCATGAAGAAACTCCATACTGATGGACTTTTGGAACCACTTGATTATGAATCACTTGGTACTTGCGAACCGTGCCTCATGGGCAAGATGACTAAAACACCGTTCTCTGGTACTATGGAGAGAGCAACAGATTTGTTGGAAATCATACATACCGATGTATGTGGTCCGATGAATATTGAGGCTCGTGGCGGATATCGTTATTTTCTCACCTTCACAGATGATTTAAGCAGATATGGATATATCTACTTAATGAAACATAAGTCTGAAACATTTGAAAAGTTCAAAGAATTTCAGAGTGAAGTTGAAAATCATCATAACAAGAAAATAAAGTTTCTACGATCTGATCGTGGAGGAGAATATTTGAGTTACGAGTTTGGTGTACATTTGAAAAACTGTGGAATAGTTTCGCAACTCACGCCACCCGAAACACCACAGCGTAATGGTGTGTCCGAACGTCGTAATCGTACTTTACTAGATATGGTGCGATCTATGATGTCTCTTACTGATTTACCGCTATCGTTTTGGGGATACGCTCTAGAGACGGCCGCATTCACGTTAAACAGGGCACCATCAAAATCCGTTGAGACGACGCCTTATGAACTATGGTTTGGCAAGAAACCAAAGTTGTCGTTTCTGAAAGTTTGGGGCTGCGATGCTTATGTGAAAAAGCTTCAACCTGATAAGCTCGAACCCAAATCGGAGAAATGTGTCTTCATAGGATATCCAAAGGAAACTATTGGATACACCTTCTATCACAGATCCGAAGGCAAGACTTTTGTTGCTAAATTCGAAAACTTTCTTGAGAAGGAGTTTCTCTCGAAAGAAGTGAGTGGGAGAAAAGTAGAACTTGACGAGGTAACTGTACCTGCTCCCTTGTTGGAAAGTAGTACATCACAGAAAACTGTTTTTGTGACACCTACACCAATAAGTGAGGAAGCTAATGATAATGATCATGAAACTTCAGAACAAGATACTACTGAACCTCGTAGATCAACCAGAGTAAGATCCGCACCAGAGTGGTACGGTAATCCAGTTCTGGAAGTCATGCTACTAGATCATGATGAACCTACGAACTATGAAGAAGCGATGGTGAGCCCAGATTCCGCAAAGTGGCTTGAAGCCATGAAATCTGAGATGGGATCCATGTATGAGAACATAGTATGGACTTTGGTTGACTTGCCCGATGATCGGCAAGCAATTGAGAATAAATGGATCTTTAAGAAGAAGACTGACGCTGATGGTAATGTTACTGTCTACAATGCTCGACTTGTCGCAAAAGGTTTTCGACAAGTTCAAGGGATTGACTACGATGAGACCTTCTCACCCGTAGCGATGCTTAAGTCCGTCCAAATCATGTTAGCGATTGCCGCATTTTATGATTATGAAATTTGGCAGATGGATGTCAAAACTGCATTCCTGAATGGATTTCTGGAAGAAGAGTTGTATATGATGCAACCGGAAGGTTTTGTCGATCCAAAGGGAGCTAACAAAGTGTGCAAGCTCCAGCGATCCATTTATGGACTGGTGCAAGCCTCTCGGAGTTGGAATAAACGCTTTGATAGTGTGATCAAAGCATTTGGTTTTATACAGACTTTCGGAGAAGCCTGTACTTACAAGAAAGTGAGTGGGAGCTCTGTAGCATTTCTAATATTATATGTGGATAATATATTGCTGATTGGAAATGATATAGAATTTCTGGATAGCATAAAGGGATACTTGAATAAAAGTTTTTCAATGAAAGACCTCGGTGAAGCTGCTTACATATTAGGCATTAAGATCTATAGAGATAGATCAAGATGCTTAATTGGACTTTCACAAAGCACATACCTTGACAAGATTTTGAAGAAATTCAAAATGGATCAAGCAAAGAAAGGATTCTTGCCTGTGTTACAAGGTATGAAGTTGAGTAAGACTCAATGCCCGACCACTGCAGAAGATAGAGAGAATATGAAAGATGTTCCCTATGCATCAGCCATAGGCTCTATCATGTATGCAATGCTGTGTACCAGACCTGATGTGTGCCTTGCTATAAGTTTAGCAGGGAGGTACCAAAGTAATCCAGGAGTGGATCACTGGACAGCGGTCAAGAACATCCTGAAATACCTGAAAAGGACTAAGGATATGTTTCTCGTATATGGAGGTGACAAAGAGCTCACCGTAAAAGGTTACGTTGATGCAAGCTTTGACACTGATCCGGACGATTCTAAATCGCAAACCGGATACGTGTTTACATTAAACGGTGGAGCTGTCAGTTGGTGCAGTTCTAAACAAAGCGTCGTAGCGGGATCTACATGTGAAGCGGAATACATAGCTGCTTCGGAAGCAGCGAACGAAGGAGTCTGGATGAAGGAGTTCATATCCGATCTAGGTGTCATACCTAGTGCATCGGGTCCAATGAAAATCTTTTGTGACAATACTGGTGCAATTGCCTTGTCAAAGGAATCCAGATTTCACAAAAGGACCAAACACATCAAGAGACGCTTCAATTCCATCCGGGATCTAGTCCAGGTGGGAGACAGAGATTTGCAAGATACATACGGATCTGAATGTTGCAGACCCGTTGACTAAGCCTCTTCCACGAGCAAAACATGATCAGCACCAAGGCTCCATGGGTGTTAGAATCATTACAGTGTAATCTAGATTATTGACTCTAGTGCAAGTGGGAGACTGAAGGAAATATGCCCTAGAGGCAATAATAAAGTTATTATTTATTTCCTTATAATCATGATAAATGTTTATTATTCATGCTAGAATTGTATTAACCGGAAACATAATACATGTGTGAATACATAGACAAACAAAGTGTCACTAGTATGCCTCTACTTGACTAGCTCGTTAATCAAAGATGGTTATGTTTCCTAACCATGAACAATGAGTTGTTATTTGATTAACGAGGTCACATCATTAGTTGAATGATCTGATTGACATGACCCATTCCATTAGCTTAGCACCCGATCGTTTAGTATGTTGCTATTGCTTTTCTTCATGACTTATACATGTTCCTATGACTATGAGATTATGCAACTCCCGTTTGCCGGAGGAACACTTTGGGTGCTACCAAACGTCACAACGTAACTGGGTGATTATAAAGGAGCATTACAGGTGTCTCCAAAGGTAGATGTTGGGTTGGCGTATTTCGAGATTAGGATTTGTCACTCCGATTGTCGGAGAGGTATCTCTGGGCCCTCTCGGTAATACACATCACATAAGCCTTGCAAGCATTACAACTAATATGTTAGTTGTGAGATGATGTATTACGGAACGAGTAAAGAGACTTGCCGGTAACGATATTGAACTAGGTATTGGATACCGACGATCGAATCTCGGGCAAGTAACATACCGATGACAAAGGGAACAACGTATGTTGTTATGCGGTCTGACCGATAAAGATCTTCGTAGAATATGTAGGAGCCAATATGGGCATCCAGGTCCCGCTATTGGTTATTGACCGGAGACATGTCTCGGTCATGTCTACATTGTTCTCGAACCCGTAGGGTCCGCACGCTTAAGGTTACGATGACAGTTATATTATGAGTTTATGCATTTTGATGTACCGAAGGTTGTTCGGAGTCCCGGATGTGATCACGGACATGACGAGGAGTCTCGAAATGGTCGAGACGTAAAGATTGATATATTGGAAGCCTATGTTTGGACATCGGAAGTGTTCCGGGTGAAATCGGGATTTTACCGGGTTACCGGGAGGTTACCGGAACCCCCCGGGAGCCATATGGGCCTTCATGGACCTTAGTGGAAAAGAGAAAGGGGCAGCCCAAGGTGGCTGCGCCACTTCCCCCTCCCGTAGTCCTATTAGGACTAGGAGAAGGTGGCCGGCCCCCCTCTCCCTCTTTCCCCCTTTGGGGAATCCTAGTTGGAATAGGATTGGAGGGGAGTCCTACTCCCGGAAGGAGTAGGACTCCTCCTGCGCCTCCCTCCTTGGCCGGCCAGCCTCCCCCCTCCACTCCTTTATATACGGAGGCAGGGGACACCTCTAGACACACAAGTTGATCCACGTGATCTATTCCTTAGCCGTGTGCGGTGCCCCCTGCCACCATATACCTCGATAATACTGTAGCGGAGTTTAGGCGAAGCCCTGCTGCTGTAGTACATCAAGATTGTCACCACGCCGTCGTGCTGACGGAACTCTTCCCCGACACTTTGCTGGATCGGAGTCCGGGGATCGTCATCGAGCTGAACGTGTGCTCGAACTCGGAGGTGCCGTAGTTTCGGTGCTTGATCGGTTGGATCGTGAAGACGTACGACTACTTCCTCTACGTCGTGTCATCGCTTCCGCAGTCGGTCTGCGTTGGGTACGTAGACAACACTCTCCCCCTCGTTGCTATGGATCACATGATCTTGCGTGTGCGTAGGAAATTTTTTGAAATTACTACGAAACCCAACAGTGGCATCCGAGCCTAGGTTATTTATGTTGATGTTATATGCACGAGTAGAACACAAGTGAGTTGTGGACGATACAAGTCATACTGCCTACCAGCATGTCATACTTTGGTTCGGCGGTATTGTTGGACGAGACGACCCGGACCAACATTACGCGTACGCTTACGCGAGACCGGTTCTCCCGACGTGCTTTGCACACAGGTGGCTTGCGGGCAACTGTCTCTCCAACTTTAGTTGAACCAAGTATGGCTACGCCCGGTCCTTGCGAAGGTTAAAACGGAGTCTATTTGACAAACTATCGTTGTGGTTTTGATGCGTAGGTGAGATTGGTTCTTACTTAAGCCCGTAGCAGCCACGTAAAACTTGCAACAACAAAGTAGAGGACGTCTAACTTGTTTTTGCAGGGCATGTTGTGATGTGATATGGTCAAGACATGATGCTGAATTTTATTGTATGAGATGATCATGTTTTGTAACCGAGTTATCGGCAACTGGCAGGAGCCATATGGTTGTCGCTTTGTTGTATGCAATGCAATCGCGATGTAATGCTTTACTTTATTACTAAACGGTAGTGATAGTCGTGGAAGCATAAGATTGGCGAGACGACAACGATGCTACGATGGAGATCAAGGTGTCGCGCCGGTGACGATGGTGATCATGACGGTGCTTTGGAGATGGAGATCACAGGCACAAGATGATGATGGCCATATCATATCACTTATATTGATTGCATGTGATGTTTATCTTTTATGCATCTTATCTTGCTTTGATTGACGGTAGCATTATAAGATGATCTCTCACTAAATTATCAAGAAGTGTTCTCCCTGAGTATGCACCGTTGCGAAAGTTCTTCGTGCTGAGACACCACGTGATGATCGGGTGTGATAGGCTCTACGTTCAAATACAACGGGTGCAAAACAGTTGCGCAGGCGGAATACTCAGGTTATACTTGACGAGCCAAGCATATACAGATATGGCCTCGGAACACGGAGACCGAAAGGTCGAGCGTGAATCATATAGTAGATATGATCAACATAATGATGTTCACCGATGAAACTACTCCATCTCACGTGATGATCGGACATGGTTTAGTTGATTTGGATCACGTGATCACTTAGAGGATTAGAGGGATGTCTATCTAAGTGGGAGTTCTTCAGTAATATGATTAATTGAACTTAAATTTATCATGAACTTAGTACCTGATAGTATCTTGCTTGTTTATGTTGATTGTAGATAGATGGCTCGTGCTGTTGTTCCGTTGAATTTTAATGTGTTCCTTGAGAAAGCAAAGTTGAAAGATGATGGTAGCAATTACACGGACTGGGTCCGGAACTTGAGGATTATCCTCATTGCTGCACAGAAGAATTACGTCCTGGAAGCACCGCTGGGTGCCAGGCCTGCTGCTGGAGCAACACCAGATGTTATGAACGTCTCGCAGAGCAAAGCTGATGACTACTCGATAGTTCAGTGTGCCATGCTTTACGGCTTAGAATCGGGACTTCAACGACGTTTTGAACGTCATGGAGCATATGAGATGTTCCAGGAGTTGAAGTTGATATTTCAAGCAAATGCCCGGATTGAGAGATATGAAGTTTCCAATAAGTTCTATAGCTGCAAGATGGAGGAGAACAGTTCTGTGAGTGAGCATATACTCAAAATGTCTGGGTATAATAATCACTTGATTCAATTGGGAGTTAATCTTCCGGATGATTGCGTCATTGACAGAATTCTCCAATCACTGCCACCAAGCTACAAGAGCTTCGTGATGAACTATAATATGCAAGGGATGAACAAGACTATTCCTGAGCTCTTCGCAATGCTGAAAGCTGCGGAGGTAGAAATCAAAAAGGAGCATCAAGTGTTGATGGTTAACAAAACCACTAGTTTTAAGAAAAAGGGCAAAGGGAAGAAGAAGGGGAACTTCAAGAAGAACGACAAGCAAGTTGCTGCTCAAGAGAAGAAACCCAAGTCTAGACCTAAGCCTGAAACTGAGTGCTTCTACTGCAAGCAGACTGGTCACTGGAAGCGGAACTGCCCCAAGTATTTGGCGGATAAGAAGGATGGCAAGTTGAACAAAGGTATATGTGATATACATGTTATTGATGTGTACCTTACTAATGCTCGCAGTAGCACCTGGGTATTTGATACTGGTTCTGTTGCTAATATTTGCAACTCGAAACAGGGGCTACGGATTAAGCGAAGATTGGCTAAGGATGAGGTGACGATGCGCGTGGGAAACGGTTCCAAAGTCGATGTGATCGCGGTCGGCACGCTACCTCTACATCTACCTTCGGGATTAATATTAGACCTAAATAATTGTTATTTGGTGCCAGCGTTGAGCATGAACATTATATCTGGATCTTGTTTAATGCGAGACGGTTATTCATTTAAATCAGAGAATAATGGTTGTTCTATTTATATGAGTAATATCTTTTATGGTCATGCACCCTTGAAGAGTGGTCTATTTTTATTGAATCTCGATAGTAGTAATACACATATTCATAATGTTGAAGCCAAAAGATGCAGAGTTGATAATGAAAGTGCAACTTATTTGTGGCACTGTCGTTTAGGTCATATCGGTGTAAAGTGCATGAAGAAACTCCATACTGATGGACTTTTGGAACCACTTGATTATGAATCACTTGGTACTTGCGAACCGTGCCTCATGGGCAAGATGACTAAAACACCGTTCTCTGGTACTATGGAGAGAGCAACAGATTTGTTGGAAATCATACATACCGATGTATGTGGTCCGATGAATATTGAGGCTCGTGGCGGATATCGTTATTTTCTCACCTTCACAGATGATTTAAGCAGATATGGATATATCTACTTAATGAAACATAAGTCTGAAACATTTGAAAAGTTCAAAGAATTTCAGAGTGAAGTTGAAAATCATCATAACAAGAAAATAAAGTTTCTACGATCTGATCGTGGAGGAGAATATTTGAGTTACGAGTTTGGTGTACATTTGAAAAACTGTGGAATAGTTTCGCAACTCACGCCACCCGAAACACCACAGCGTAATGGTGTGTCCGAACGTCGTAATCGTACTTTACTAGATATGGTGCGATCTATGATGTCTCTTACTGATTTACCGCTATCGTTTTGGGGATACGCTCTAGAGACGGCCGCATTCACGTTAAACAGGGCACCATCAAAATCCGTTGAGACGACGCCTTATGAACTATGGTTTGGCAAGAAACCAAAGTTGTCGTTTCTGAAAGTTTGGGGCTGCGATGCTTATGTGAAAAAGCTTCAACCTGATAAGCTCGAACCCAAATCGGAGAAATGTGTCTTCATAGGATATCCAAAGGAAACTATTGGATACACCTTCTATCACAGATCCGAAGGCAAGACTTTTGTTGCTAAATTCGAAAACTTTCTTGAGAAGGAGTTTCTCTCGAAAGAAGTGAGTGGGAGAAAAGTATAACTTGACGAGGTAACTGTACCTGCTCCCTTGTTGGAAAGTAGTACATCACAGAAAACTGTTTTTGTGACACCTACACCAATAAGTGAGGAAGCTAATGATAATGATCATGAAACTTCAGAACAAGATACTACTGAACCTCGTAGATCAACCAGAGTAAGATCCGCACCAGAGTGGTACGGTAATCCAGTTCTGGAAGTCATGCTACTAGATCATGATGAACCTACGAACTATGAAGAAGCGATGGTGAGCCCAGATTCCGCAAAGTGGCTTGAAGCCATGAAATCTGAGATGGGATCCATGTATGAGAACATAGTATGGACTTTGGTTGACTTGCCCGATGATCGGCAAGCAATTGAGAATAAATGGATCTTTAAGAAGAAGACTGACGCTGATGGTAATGTTACTGTCTACAATGCTCGACTTGTCGCAAAAGGTTTTCGACAAGTTCAAGGGATTGACTACGATGAGACCTTCTCACCCGTAGCGATGCTTAAGTCCGTCCAAATCATGTTAGCGATTGCCGCATTTTATGATTATGAAATTTGGCAGATGGATGTCAAAACTGCATTCCTGAATGGATTTCTGGAAGAAGAGTTGTATATGATGCAACCGGAAGGTTTTGTCGATCCAAAGGGAGCTAACAAAGTGTGCAAGCTCCAGCGATCCATTTATGGACTGGTGCAAGCCTCTCGGAGTTGGAATAAACGCTTTGATAGTGTGATCAAAGCATTTGGTTTTATACAGACTTTCGGAGAAGCCTGTACTTACAAGAAAGTGAGTGGGAGCTCTGTAGCATTTCTAATATTATATGTGGATAATATATTGCTGATTGGAAATGATATAGAATTTCTGGATAGCATAAAGGGATACTTGAATAAAAGTTTTTCAATGAAAGACCTCGGTGAAGCTGCTTACATATTAGGCATTAAGATCTATAGAGATAGATCAAGATGCTTAATTGGACTTTCACAAAGCACATACCTTGACAAGATTTTGAAGAAATTCAAAATGGATCAAGCAAAGAAAGGATTCTTGCCTGTGTTACAAGGTATGAAGTTGAGTAAGACTCAATGCCCGACCACTGCAGAAGATAGAGAGAATATGAAAGATGTTCCCTATGCATCAGCCATAGGCTCTATCATGTATGCAATGCTGTGTACCAGACCTGATGTGTGCCTTGCTATAAGTTTAGCAGGGAGGTACCAAAGTAATCCAGGAGTGGATCACTGGACAGCGGTCAAGAACATCCTGAAATACCTGAAAAGGACTAAGGATATGTTTCTCGTATATGGAGGTGACAAAGAGCTCACCGTAAAAGGTTACGTTGATGCAAGCTTTGACACTGATCCGGACGATTCTAAATCGCAAACCGGATACGTGTTTACATTAAACGGTGGAGCTGTCAGTTGGTGCAGTTCTAAACAAAGCGTCGTAGCGGGATCTACATGTGAAGCGGAATACATAGCTGCTTCGGAAGCAGCGAACGAAGGAGTCTGGATGAAGGAGTTCATATCCGATCTAGGTGTCATACCTAGTGCATCGGGTCCAATGAAAATCTTTTGTGACAATACTGGTGCAATTGCCTTGTCAAAGGAATCCAGATTTCACAAAAGGACCAAACACATCAAGAGACGCTTCAATTCCATCCGGGATCTAGTCCAGGTGGGAGACATAGAGATTTGCAAGATACATACGGATCTGAATGTTGCAGACCCGTTGACTAAGCCTCTTCCACGAGCAAAACATGATCAGCACCAAGGCTCCATGGGTGTTAGAATCATTACAGTGTAATCTAGATTATTGACTCTAGTGCAAGTGGGAGACTGAAGGAAATATGCCCTAGAGGCAATAATAAAGTTATTATTTATTTCCTTATAATCATGATAAATGTTTATTATTCATGCTAGAATTGTATTAACCGGAAACATAATACATGTGTGAATACATAGACAAACAAAGTGTCACTAGTATGCCTCTACTTGACTAGCTCGTTAATCAAAGATGGTTATGTTTCCTAACCATGAACAATGAGTTGTTATTTGATTAACGAGGTCACATCATTAGTTGAATGATCTGATTGACATGACCCATTCCATTAGCTTAGCACCCGATCGTTTAGTATGTTGCTATTGCTTTTCTTCATGACTTATACATGTTCCTATGACTATGAGATTATGCAACTCCCGTTTGCCGGAGGAACACTTTGGGTGCTACCAAACGTCACAACGTAAGTGGGTGATTATAAAGGAGCATTACAGGTGTCTCCAAAGGTAGATGTTGGGTTGGCGTATTTCGAGATTAGGATTTGTCACTCCGATTGTCGGAGAGGTATCTCTGGGCCCTCTCGGTAATGCACATCACATAAGCCTTGCAAGCATTAAAACTAATATGTTAGTTGTGAGATGATGTATTACGGAACGAGTAAAGAGACTTGCCGGTAACGATATTGAACTAGGTATTGGATACCGACGATCGAATCTCGGGCAAGTAACATACCGATGACAAAGGGAACAACGTATGTTGTTATGCGGTCTGACCGATAAAGATCTTCATAGAATATGTAGGAGCCAATATGGGCATCCAGGTCCCGCTATTGGTTATTGACCGGAGACATGTCTCAGTCATGTCTACATTGTTCTCGAACCCGTAGGGTCCGCACGCTTAAGGTTACGATGACAGTTATATTATGAGTTTATGCATTTTGATGTACCGAAGGTTGTTCGGAGTCCCGGATGTGATCACGGACATGACGAGGAGTCTCGAAATGGTCGAGACGTAAAGATTGATATATTGGAAGCCTATGTTTGGACATCGGAAGTGTTCCGGGTGAAATCGGGATTTTATCGGGTTACCGGGAGGTTACCGGAATCCCCCGGGAGCCATATGGGCCTTCATGGACCTTAGTGGAAAAGAGAAAGGGGCAGCCCAAGGTGGCTGCGCCACTTCCCCCTCCCCTAGTCCTATTAGGACTAGGAGAAGGTGGCCGGCCCCCCTCTCCCTCTTTCCCCCTTTGGGGAATCCTAGTTGGAATAGGATTGGAGGGGAGTCCTACTCCCGGAAGGAGTAGGACTCCTCCTGCGCCTCCCTCCTTGGCCGGCCAGCCTCCCCCCTCCACTCCTTTATATACGGAGGCAGGGGACACCTCTAGACACACAAGTTGATCCACGTGATCTATTCCTTAGCCGTGTGCGGTGCCCCCTGCCACCATATACCTCGATGATACTGTAGCGGAGTTTAGGCGAAGCCCTGCTGCTGTAGTACATCAAGATCGTCACCACGCCGTCGTGCTGACGGAACTCTTGCCCGACACTTTGCTGGATCGGAGTCCGGGGATCGTCATCGAGCTGAACGTGTGCTCGAACTCGGAGGTGCCGTAGTTTCGGTGCTTGATCGGTTGGATCGTGAAGACGTACGACTACTTCCTCTACGTCGTGTCATCGCTTCCGCAGTCGGTCTGCGTTGGGTACGTAGACAACACTCTCCCCCTCGTTGCTATGCATCACATGATCTTGCGTGTGCGTAGGAATTTTTTTGAAATTACTACGAAACCCAACAGTAATAATATGCATATAGGATTTGAACATATGATCTTTCACCAAATAACCCAACTAGCATCAACTACAAGGAGTAATCAACACTACTAGCAACCTACTAGCACCAATCCCGGACTTTGAGAAAAGAATTGGATACAAGAGATGAACTAGGGTTTGGAGATGAGATGGTGCTGGTGAAGATGTTGATGGAGATTTCCCTCTCCCGATGAGAGGAGTGTTGGTGATGACGATGGTGATGATTTCCCCCTCCCGGAGGGAAGTATCCCCGGCAGCACAGCTCTGCCGGAGCTCTAGATTGGTTCCGCTTCATGGCGGCGGAGTCTCATCCCGAAAAGTTCCTCCCTCTTTTTTTTCTCATCGAAAGACTTCATATAGGAGAAGATGGACGTCGGAGAGCCACCAGGGGGCCCACGAGGTAGGGGGCGCGCCCTAGGGGGGGCACCCTCATGAGCAGGGTGTGGGCCCCCTGGCCTTCATCGTTGGTGAGGATTTTTCTTTATTTGTTTTAAGATGTTCCGTGGAGTTTCAGGACTTTTGGAGTTGCGCAGAATAGGTCTCTAATATTTGCTCCTTTTCCAGCCCAGAATTCCAGCTGCCGGCATTCTCCCTCCTTATGTAAACCTTGTGAAATAAGAGAGAATAGCTGTAAGTATTGTGACATAAAGTGAAATAACAGTCCATAATGTGATAAATATCGATATAAAAGCATGATGCAAAATGGACGTATCACTGCACAAGGCGGCCGAACAGGCCATGAAGGGCTTTATAGTCCGGATGTGGCCTGGTGATGCCCTTCCCAACAGCTACTTCGGCCTGGTGAGGCGGCTTGTGGATGCCTGCCCACGGCTGGAAGTCGTCAAGCGGTCCGTCTGCATCGAAGGTGCACGCCGGGCTTTCGCCCGTGCGAAGGTGCACTAGGCCAAGATGGACGCCATGAAGCTGGTGAAGGAAGGGCCGCCGCAGGGCAAGGAGCATCGCCACCCCGAGATGTACTATGAGGGTGTCATGAAGGGTGCACGTCTTGTAGCGGACGAGTGTGCGAAAGATGTAATATTTGAGTAAACTTGCTCGTGTAATCCTGTATTATAAAAACTTGTTCATATGCGCTATGCAACACTTGTTTGAATTTGAAATATTGCCTTCTGTTCGGCTGCTTATCAAATCTGAGAGATGGCTAGTCGTCGGCTTCTGCCCCCACGCCATGAGTGCTGGGGTGTTCGGGATAAACCTGAGCACTCTTGTTCCCATTGTTGGGTCCTTCGAGGGAGGTGCTCAGCACAACGAACAAGGCAATCGGACTATAATGCGTTATCACTCTTACTTAGCCATAGAATTCCATAATTTTAAATTTCGGCGAAGCCCCTAGTATCCGGAAGGCCGAATTCGGGGCGTGATACACGCCTTAAGCCGGACAGGGCCGACTCCTCGCTCTAAGCGGCATAAGTCTTTAGGGACTTGAAACCTCTCGAACAGCGACCGGTTTCTCGCCTTATCATGACAGTCAGTTTTAGCTTTCTCTACTGAGGTGCTTAGCCCAGCAGAACCGGGGCACAATCGCAGTAGTTCTCCCAGTGCTACCTTAGCCGATATAGCGGAACGTAAGGTACCAAAACATGGGAGCCAGGCAAACCCAACTATTGACCCAAGACATGATTCGGAGCTGATGCATATAATGCTATAAGTTCGGGGTGCCGCACTGTCGAAAGTGTTCGGACTTCTCACGCCGCATTATGGGGTATGCTTAAGCCCCTGGCGTATTGGCCGTACCAGAGTGTATGGGTGCTAGATGTCATGAATGAACATATATATATATATATGTAAATGAAGAATGCAATAGTAGTCTTAATGCTATGCATTGTTTTATTCAAAAAAGGTGCGTTAGAGCAGAATGATACAAGTAGTGCGATAAGCAAAAAGTAGGACTGTTTGACATGTCCCTTCCAAGGGCAAGCTGAGGAATAGTATTAAATCAAATATTTCACTCGTCATCGTAATCCACCTGGGAGTTCCGTGGTGTAACGTAGCTTTCTGCCTCCTTGGTTGCTGCATCATGTGTTCGGCAATCATGCTGCCGGACAGGGTTTCCAGAGATTAAAGTCCTGAAAGAGAAAAATAACAAAGCGGGAAGCCCCTAGTGCGGTTTAAGCCGCGTCTTGGGGCGTGCCGTAGTTGTGCCCCCTCCCCACCTGTGCCCATGGTATTTTCAATGCGTAATTATGTACGCGTGGCATGGATTTCGCTGTTTGGCTGGGACCGGGGTGGGGGCCGTATTGCTATGTGAGCTTGGAACGTGCCAGGCGGTCCAGTTGCCGATTACTCCAGGCACGCTTGAAGGTGTCCGGTGTAACACCCCGGATGTAACTTTCCCAAATTGTACTCCAACTCTTGCCGTTTCCGGCGTTAAGTTATATTTATTTTCTCGGGTTCGGGTTTTGTCTCCGTGTGTTGTTTTCGTTTTCATGCATCTCATATCATGTCATCATGTGCATTGCATTTGCATACGTGTTCATCTCATGCATTCGAGCATTTTCCCCGTTGTCCGTTTTGCATTCTGGCGCTTCGTTCTCCTCCGGTGGTCATTTCTAGCTTTCTTTCATGTGTGGGGATTAAACATTTTCGTATTGGACCGAGACTTGCCAAGCGGCCTTGGTTTACTACCGGTAGACCGCCTGTCAAGTTTCGTATCATTTGGACTTCGTTTGATACTCCAACGGTTAACCGAGGGACCGAAAAGGCCTCGTGTGTGTTGCAGCCCAACACCCCTCCAATTTGGCCCAAAAACCCACCAAACTCTGCTCCATGTCCTAGGGCGTTCGATCACGATCGCGTGGCCGAAAACGGCACCTCATTTGGACTCTCCTAGCTCCACTTATGCCTATAAATAGAACCCCCGTTTTTCGGATCTCCTCCCCCCACGAAACCCTAAAAAAGATCCCCGCGCGCCGGACACGTCCGCCCGGCGCCGGACAGAATCGCCGCGCCGCCTCAGCCTATCGTCGCCCGCCACGTGGCGCGCCGCCCTCCACCCGCCGCCGGCCCGCGAGGGCCCAAGGCCGGCCCCCATCGCCGCGCACCCGGGCCACGCCCGGCTCCCTCGTCCGCCGCCCGCGCCCGACCTCCTCCTCCCGCACCGGCGAGGCTCCGCCATCGGAGCCGCCCCGCTCCGGCAGCCCCACCGCGCCGCCGCGGCCGACCTCGCCGCCCGGCGTCGCCTCCTCGGTCCGGCGCCGCCCCGCCGCGCCGACCTCTCCGCCTCACGCCGCCGCCTCGTCGACCACCGCCGCCGCCCGGCTGGCCTCGCCTCCCTTCTCCACCTCGCCGGAGCCGCCCACCTCGCCGGAGTCCTCGAAATCCGCACCGATGAACAGTGCATGAACAGTGCACGTCGCCAGATCCAGATCCAAAAAAACCTAGGGGTTGACTTTTTCCCTCCGAACCCTAATTTTTATGCGATCTTTGACCTGTTGTAACTTTGCATCCGTAGCTCCGTTTTGGACATATATTATATCAAAATGTTCATGATGCCATATGTTCTTAAGATGCCATATGTTCTTGTTGTTTCCTAGTGATCCGTGCCTCTTTTGAGGATGATCAGTAAGGGAGTTTTGTTGATCTTGTTATGCTCTATCCATCCATGTCTTTTTTTTGCAATTATGGAGCACCCTAGCTTGAGTCAATCGAGCTCTATTTTTGCTTCGTTGTGAATCTGGGCAGATCGTCAACTCGTTTGCGATTTTGCCGATGTTATTGTAGTTGATCCGTGCATGCTATGCCATTGTTCTTGCCATGTCTAGCTTGTATTTTGTGCATTCTTAAAGGATGTATGCTTGTCTTACCATGACTTGAACCGTGGTGAGTGCATCAAGCTCGTAAACATGCCTTCGTGAGTTATGTTTCAGCATGTCCCGGTTTTCACTAAGTCTGAAAACTGATTATGTTTTGCTATGTTCGTGTGCTTGCTAGTATATTTTGTGATCCCTTTTGGCTCAAGGTCACTAAGGGACTTTTGTTAAGCTTGTTGAGTAGCTCCATGCCATGTCTTTCTTTGTAATAATCAGGTCCTGTAGCATGTTGTTTTGTTGCTCCGAAGAGGGCTATATGATCTGAAATTTCAGACAAGTGTTAATTTCACTAAGTCTGAAATCTGTTTTGCATTTGCGTTTTTGCCATGCTTGTTTGAACCTCATAATGGATGAATTGGCTGTAGCTCAGTGCTAGACTTTTGTTAAGAATCTTGTGTGCATCCCTGCCATGTATTTTGTTGTCATGTTTGGTGGCTGTAGCATGTTCATTTCGTTGCATTTAGATGCCTACTTGCTGTAAATCGCAGACCGGTGTCATTTTTGAATCGCTTGCCATTTCCAAACCGTAAATCCGATTCCGGCGTTCTTTATATCGTTTTCAAGCGATTTCATCTCATCTTTCCAGTGGCACACTTGGATTTCCATGTTGAGGCCAGATCCATGCATTTCCTGTCATATCTTGCGTTTTGCATCCCGCATCGCATCCCGCGTAGCATATCATCATTTCATCATATTGCTTGGTCTTGCACGTGGTTGATTGTATCCTTGTTGCTTGTTTTTCTTGTTTGGCTAGAGCCGGGAGACGAGTTTGCTAACGAGGAGCCCGTTGATTTTGCTCTTGAGGATCCAGTCAACGCTGACAACTGTGCAGGCAAGATGATCATACCCTCGAAATCACTACTATCTTTGCTATGCTAGTTTGCTCGCTCTTTTGCTATGCCATTGCTACGATGCCTAAAACTTGCTTGCAAGCCTCCCAAATTGCCATGTCAAACCTCTAACCCACCTTGTCCTAGCAAACCGTTGATTGGCTATGTTATCGCTTTGCTCAGCCCCTCTTATAGCGTTGCTAGTTGCAGGTGAAGATTGGAGGCCGTTCCTTGTTGGAACATCTTTCATTTACTTGTTGGGATATCATTATATTGCTATGTTATATTAATGCATCTATATACTTGGTAAAGGATGGAAGGCTCGGCCTCTCGCCTAGTGTTTTGTTCCACTCTTGCCGCCCTAGTTTCCGTCATATCGGTGTTATGTTCCCGGATTTTTGCGTTCCTTACGCGGTTGGGTTATAATGGGAACCCCTTGATAGTTCGCCTTGTTTAAAGCTTTTCCAGCAATGCCCAACATTGGTTTTACCATTTGCCACCTAGCCTTTTCTTTCCCTTGGGTTCTGCAGACTCAAGGGTCATCTTATTTTAACCCCCCCGGGCCAGTGCTCCTCTGAGTGTTGGTCCAAACCGTCAGCCGCCGGTGGCTACCAGGGGCAACTCTGGGCTGGCCTACCGGAAGTTTAGAAAATCTGAGTGTGCCCTGAGAAAGAGATATGTGCAGCTCCTATCGGGATTTGTCGGCACATCCGGGCGGTGTTGCTGGTCTTGTTTTAACCTGTCGAAATGTCTTGTTGTACTGGGATGCCGAGTCTGATCGGTGTGTCTCGGGTGGAGGTCTATTCCTTCGTTGACCGTGAGAGCTTGTCATGGGCTAAGTTGGGACTCCCCTGCAGGGATTGAACTTTCGAAAGCCGTGCCCGCGGTTATGGGCAGATGGGAATTTGTTAATGTCCGGTTGTAGATAACTTGAACCTTAATTAATTAAAATGAATCAACTGAGTGAGTTACCGTGATGGCCTCTTCTCAGCGGAGTCCGGGAAGTGGACACGGTGTTGGAGTAACGTTTGCGCAGGCTGCTCTCTAGTTTCTCGCTCGTGCTTTGCCTCCTCTTCTCGCTCTCTTTTGCGAATAAGTTAGACACCATACTTGCTAGTCGCTTGCTGCAGCTCCACATATTTACCTTGCCTTACCTATAAGCTAAAATAGTCTTGATCGCGAGGGTGCGAGATTGCTGAGTCCCTGTGGCTCACAGATTACTATATCACCAGATGCAGGGCCTGATGATTCCGCTCCAGGTGACGTGTATGAGCTCAAGTGGGAGTTCGACGAAGACTCTCAACGATACTATGTTTCTTTTCCCGATGATCAGTAGTGGTGCCCAGTTGGGGGGTGATTGGGACCGTGTCGCATGTTGGGTTCTCTTTTATTTTGGCGCCGTAGTCGGGCCTTGAGTGTACGGATGATGTAATGTTATTTATGTACTTGATTGACGTGGCGAGTGTAAGCCAACTATGTTCTCCCCTTTACTATTTACATTACATGGGATGTTGTGAAGATTTCCTAACTTGCGACAAATGCCTTCAATGCGATTATGTCTCTAAGTCGTGCCTCGACACGTGGGAGCTATAGTCGCATCGAGGGTGTTACAAGTTGGTAATCAGAGCCTTCCCCGACCTTAGGAGCCCCATTGCTTGATCGTTTTTAGCGGCCGAGTTGTGTCTAGAAAAATGTTTTGAGTCTTTAGGAATTATATATCGGAGAGTTTAGGAATTCTTTTTACTTCCCAGTCTCCTCATCGCTCTGGTAAGGCATCCTAACGTAGAGTTTTGACTCTTCTCTTCTCAAATTTCACTAATTTTTTTAGGATCACGCGAGTATCTTGGAATTGTTCCGATGGCTTATGATGAGAATACTGTCTTGGTGCCTCCTGTCAGGGGTTTAGTGGAAGTGTCCCGGGTAGTTGAGCTCTGGGGTGTTGTCATCATAATTTTATCGTTGCAATTCTGGAATACTTGAGATATGTTCGCCGACATCGAAAATCTCTTTTATGTAGTTCGTTGGTGAGATAACCTCGACGCCACCCAGTACTGGGGCGGGAGTTCGGGAGTATCGCCATAACTTGTATAACAGATGCTTTTTGAAGGTTGAGGTAGATGATTTCCGAAGGTTTCTTGGTTATGTGTTGAAGGATGGATACAGCTGGATGTAGGATTTGCTAGTTTGGGTGAGATATTATGCTTCCCCTGTATCCCCAACACCTGATTGCATAACCAGAAAGGTTCGGGAGTTTCATAGGTGGGAGTTCTAGTAGCTCTAGTTCTTCTTCCACGGATATTGGTTTGAGATTGGGATTTCTTACCGATTATTCGTTCTTGATCCATACCTTGTTGATTTATTTCTCTACCTTAATTCTACGTGGCTTCTCAATTTATGGATATGTGACCATTTCAAGAGGAATGCATTCGTTCATTTTGTTCGGATGTGAAGACTATATGTTGCAATTTTCATTCCGTTGGATTCAGCTTCAATATTTATCTGTCAATGTGCTAATGGTGGTCAACCTCTTTAGGATGGCTCCTCCAACGTGCACGACTCTGAATCCTGATCCGCCATCGCCTCCACCTCCTCCGGAGGCATGGCAAGCTGTGATGGCCGCAACCAATGCAAACACTCAGCTGATCATGCAAATTCTTCAAGAGCGCAATCAAGGCAGTCAAGGGAATCAAGGCAGCAATCAGAGTCACTTTGCTACACTGAACCAGTTCCTTGCTAACGGGCCAAAGACTTTCAGCAATTGTGTTGAGGCAACCGATGCTGACGATTGGCTTGTGGACCTGTGTAAGCATTTCGAGTGCAGTAACGTCAGGCCTGAGGACTTTGTTAAGTTTGCTTCCTTCCAACTCAAAGATCAAGCTGCAGAATGGTTCCAGCAGTACAAGGATTCCAGAGGTGGACGTGTTATCACTTGGGATGATTTCCGTCGAGATTTCCGAGCTCATCATATTCCCCAGAGCGTGGTTGAAAGCAAGCATGAGGAATTCCGCAATCTGAAGCAAGGCTCTTTGTCTGTCTATGACTACAACAAATTGTTCCAGAAGCTCGCCCGCTTTGCCAAGCAGGACGTCCCTGATGAGAAGAGCATGATATACCAGTTCAGGGGTGGTCTCAGAGAAGATATTCAGCTCGCTCTTGTTCTCTTCGAGCCCTTGAGATACGATGAGTTCTACAACATGGCACTGAAGCAAGAGGCTGCTCAGTTGAGGTGTGATGCTTCCAGGAAGCGAGTCAGAGATGTTACTCCTTCTTCCTCTACTCAAGTGGCCAAGCAGCAGAAGTTTTGGCTTCCTCCTCCTCCGTTCCGTCAGCCGTATCAGCAGAAGAGCAAAGGTGGCAGTGGTTCTTCCCACCCACCCAACCCTGGCTTTCAGAACAAGACTTCGTCTCAAGCTCCAAGATCGAGTGCTCCGTACCACCGTCCGCTTTCAGAGGTCACGTGCAACAAGTGCCAACAGAAGGGTCACTATGCCAACAAGTGTCTCAACCAGAGGCGTCTTCCTCCTCCTCCTCCTGTTAGATCGGTAAGTACAGCTGTGGTCAAGCATAACCCCAAGTACGCCAAAGTCAATATGGTGAATGCAGCCCAGGCAGAGGACTCGTCAGATGTGATTATGGGTAACCTTCCTGTTAACGATGTTCCTGCAAAAGTTCTTTTTGACACTGGTGCATCGCATTGCTTCATTTCCAGACCTTTTGCATCTAAGCATGGGTGGTTTTCTCAAGTTATGCATAAGCCATTAGCAGTCGTCTCTCCGGGTAGATGCTTGCTTGCTAACTGCAAAGTTCCGGATATTTCTATCTCGATGGGTGATTTCAAGTTTCTGGCTTCCCCAATGATCCTTGGTAACTCGGATATTGATCTTATTCTCGGGATGGATTGGCTTTCTAAACACAAGGCTCAGCTTGATTGTGCAGCCAGGCAGATTCAATTGACTCATTCGTCTGAGGACGTAATTGTCTTTGCCGCTCGGGATAATACTATCTGTCTGTTTTCTCTCAATGAGAAGGGTGAATTGGATGCCATCTCGCAAATTCCAGTCGTTTGCGAATATCAAGACGTCTTTCCAGAAGAGCTCCCAGGAATGCCTCCGCACCGGCCAGTTGAATTCGTTATTGATCTTGAGCCTGGCACGGAACCTGTGTGCAAGCGTCCTTACAAGCTCGGACCTGAAGAGTTGAAGGAGCTGAAGAAGAAACTCGATGAGCAAGAAAGAATGGGTCTCATCCGGCCTAGTTCTTCTCCATGGGGTTGTGGTGTTCTTTTTGTGAAGAAGAAGGATGGAACGGACCGACTTTGTGTTGATTACCGTCCAGTGAACAAGAAGACCATCAAGAACAAATACCCACTTCCCAACATCAATGAGCTGTTCGAACAACTCAAAGGTGCCCAAGTATTCTCCAAGCTTGATCTCCGTATGGGTTATCACCAGATTCGCATTCGTGAAGAAGATATTCCTAAGACAGCATTCAGAACAAGCTTTGGTTCATATGAATACACTGTCATGTCTTTTGGCCTCGCCAACGCTCCTCCGACGTTCTCTCGCATGATGAACTTCATCTTCAACGCCTACACCAATGACTTCGTTTTGGTCTATCTCGACGACATTCTGGTTTTCTCCAAGAACAAGGAAGATCATGCCAAACACTTGCGTTTGGTTCTCGATAAGCTCAGGGAACATCAATTCTACGCCAAGTTCTCCAAGTGTGAATTTTGGCTCGATGAGGTTCTTTATCTTGGTCATATCATCTCTGCCAAGGGCATTGCCGTGAATCCTGAGAAGGTGTTTGCAATTGTGAATTGGGAACCTCCTCAGAACGTGAAGCAACTCCGCAGTTTTCTCGGTCTCGCAAGCTATTGCGGAAGATTCGTTGAAAACTTTTCTAAGATCGCGAAGCCTCTCTCAAATCTTCTTCAGAAGCACGTCAAGTACGTTTGGTCTCCGGAGTGTGATATTGCTTTCAACACTTTGAAAGAGAAATTGATCACCGCTCCAGTTCTGACTCCACCTGATGAATCCAAGCCGTACGAGGTCTTTTGTGATGCCTCTCTCCAAGGTCTTGGCACAGTTTTGATGCAAGAGAAGAAAGTTGTTGCTTATACATCTCGCCAGTTGAAGCCTAATGAGAAGAACTACCCCACTCATGATCTCGAGTTGGCGGCAGTTGTGCATGCTCTTTTGACTTGGAGACATCTTCTATTGGGAAGAAAAGTGGACATTTTCACTGATCACAAGAGTCTCAAGTACATCTTCACTCAGCCTAATCTCAACCTCAGGCAAACTCGTTGGGTCGAAATGATTCAAGAGTATAATCCGGGTATTGAGTACACTCCAGGCAAGGCCAATGTGATTGCTGACGCTTTGAGCAGAAAGGCTTACTGCAACAGTCTGATTCTCAAGCCTTATCAACCCGAGCTGTGTGAATCTTTCCGCAAACTTAATCTGCAAGTTGTTCCTCAAGGTTTCCTCGCCAACCTTCAAGTCTCTCCTACCTTGGAAGACCAGATTCACCAAGCCCAGCTTCTTGATGCTATGGTGAAAAAGGTGAAGATTGGGATTGCCAAGAGTCATTCCAAGTACAAGTGCTACCGCCTTGATGACAATGACACTCTCTTCTTCGAGGATCGTATTGTTGTGCCCAAAGGTGACCTCCGTAAAGTGATCATGAACGAGGCTAACAATTCTCTCCTCTCCATCCACCCTGGGAGCACGAAGATGTATCAGGACCTCAAGCAAGCTTATTGGTGGACTCGAATGAAGCGCGAGATCACTCAATTCGTGAATGAATGTGATGTCTGCAGAAGAGTGAAGGCAGAACACCAAAGGCCAGCTGGTCTCCTCCAACCTCTTGCCATTCCAGAATGGAAGTTTGACCACATTGAAATGGACTTTGTGACTGGGTTTCCAAAGTCCAAACGTGGCAATGATGCTATATTCGTTGTCATCGACAAACTCACCAAAGTGGCTCACTTTCTGCCTATCAAAGAGTCGATCACTGCAGCTCAATTGGCGGAACTCTATACCTCTCGTATTGTCTCTCTGCACGGTATTCCTCAAGTGATCTCTTCAGACCGTGGCAGCATCTTTACCTCGAAGTTTTGGGACTCTTTCCAGAAGGCCATGGGCACCAACATCCGCTTCAGCACAGCTTTCCATCCTCAAACAAGCGGTCAAGTCGAGCGTGTCAACCAGATTGTTGAAGATATGCTCAGGGCTTGTGTGATCTCCTTCGGCATGAAGTGGGAGGATTGTCTTATGCTGAATTCTCCTACAACAACTGTTTTCAAGCAAGTTCGGGCAAGGCCCCTTTTGAAATTCTGTATGGCAGGAAGTGCCGTACCCCTCTCAACTGGTCTGAAACCGGTGAACGTCAGCTTTTGGGTAATGACTTAATCACAGAAGCAGAAGAAATGTGCAAAGTCATTCGTGATAACCTCAAAGCAGCCCAATCCCGCCAAAAGAGCTACTATGATAGTAAGCACCGTGATTTGGCTTTCGAGATCGGAGATCATGTTTACCTCCGCGTCTCTCCTATGAAAGGTACTCGCCGCTTCGGTATCAAAGGGAAGCTTGCCCCTAGATACGTGGGACCTTTCAAGATTGTCAGCAAGAGAGGCGACCTCGCCTATCAACTCGAACTTCCTTCAAACTTTGCAAATGTTCATGACGTGTTCCATGTCTCTCAGCTTCGAAAGTGCTTCAAGACTCCTGACCGCACCATCAACTTCGAGGACATTGAGCTCCAAGAAGATCTCTCTTATCGTGAGCACCCAGTTGCTATTGTTGAAGAGACTGAACGCAAGACTCGCAACAAGTCAATCAAATTTCTCAAAGTCAAGTGGTCACACCATTCCGACCGTGAAGCTACCTGGGAACGCGAGGATCACCTCCGTTCTGAGTACCCGGCGTTCTTTCAGTCCTAGATCTCGGGACGAGATCCTTTTGTAGTGGTGGAGTGTTGTAACACCCCGGATGTAACTTTCCCAAATTGTACTCCAACTCTTGCCGTTTCCGGCGTTAAGTTATATTTATTTTCTAGGGTTCGGGTTTTGTCTCCGTGTGTTGTTTTCGTTTTCATGCATCTCATATCATGTCATCATGTGCATTGCATTTGCATACGTGTTCATCTCATGCATTCGAGCATTTTCCCCGTTGTCCGTTTTGCATTCCGGCGCTTCGTTCTCCTCCGGTGGTCATTTCTAGCTTTCTTTCATGTGTGGGGATTAAACATTTTCATATTGGACCGAGAATTGCCAAGCGGCCTTGGTTTACTACCGGTAGACCGCCTGTCAAGTTTCGTATCATTTGGACTTCGTTTGATACTCCAACGGTTAACCGAGGGACCGAAAAGGCCTCGTGTGTGTTGCAGCCCAACACCCCTCCAATTTGGCCCAAAAACCCACCAAACTCTGCTCCATGTCCTAGAGCGTTCGATCACGATCACGTGGCCGAAAACCGCACCTCATTTGGACTCTCCTAGCTCCACTTATGCCTATAAATAGAACCCCCGTTTTTCGGATCTCCTCCCCCCCACGAAACCCTAAAAAAGATCCCCGCGCGCCGGACACGTCCGCCCGGCGCCGGACAGAATCGCCGCCGCTGCCTCAGCCTATCATCGCCCGCCACATGGCGCGCCGCCCTCCACCCGCCGCCGGCCCGCGAGGGCCCAAGGCCGGCCCCCGCCGCCGCGCACCCGGGCCGCGCCCGGCTCCCTTGTCCGCCGCCCGCGCCCGACCTCCTCCTCCCGCGCCGGCGAGGCTCCGCCATCGGAGCCGCCCCGCTCCGGCAGCCCCACCGCGCCACGGCCGACCTCGCCGCCCGGCGTCGCCTCCTCGGTCCGGCGCCGCCCCGCCGCGCCGACCTCGCCGCCTCACGCCGCCGCCTCGTCGACCACCGCCGCTGCCCGGCCGGCCTCGCCTCCCTTCTCCACCTCGCCGGAGCCGCCCACCTCGCCGGAGTCCTCGAAATCCGCACCGATGAACAGTGCATGAACAGTGCACGTCGCCAGATCCAGATCCAAAAAAACCTAGGGGTTGACTTTTTCCCCCCGAACCCTAATTTTTATGCGATCTTTGACCTGCTGCAACTTTGCATCCGTAGCTCCGTTTTGGACATATAGTATATCAAAATGTTCGTATCGAGAAGTACATCATTTCATTCCAGTGCATCATTTTGATTTGAGCTCATCTTGATGCCCGAAATGCTGTTAGAAGAGGGCTTCGTGAGTTAAGTGTCAGATCTACTAGTTCATCTTAGACTTTTGTCATTTTTGCCATGATTAATGTGTGCATGATATGCCTGTGAGTCCTTCATATGTTTTGTTAAGCATCTTGTTATATTTCCAGAGGTGCAACCCATGCATTTTTGTGATGTGTGTGGTGACTTGTGCAAGCTTGCAAAGTGAGGCACCCGGTAATTCTGTTTTCAGGGACTTAGTAGTTTTCACTAAGTCTGGGATTATTTAGTTCATGATGCCATATGTTCTTGTTGTTTCCTAGTGATCCGTGCCTCTTTTGAGGATGATCAGCAAGGGAGTTTTGTTGATCTTGTTATGCTCTATCCATCCATGTCTTTTTTTTGCAATTATGGAGCACCCTAGCTTGAGTCAATCGAGCTCTATTTTTGCTTCGTTGTGAATCTGGGCAGATCGTCAACTCGTTTGCGATTTTGCCGATGTTATTGTAGTTGATCCGTGCATGCTATGCCATTGTTCTTGCCATGTCTAGCTTGTATTTTGTGCATTCTTAAAGGATGTATGCTTGTCTTACCATGACTTGAACTGTGGTGAGTGCATCAAGCTCGTAAACATGCCTTCGTGAGTTATGTTTCAGCATGTCCCGGTTTTCACTAAGTCTGAAAACTGATTATGTTTTTGCTATGTTCGTGTGCTTGCTAGTATATTTTGTGATCCCTTTTGGCTCAAGGTCACTAAGGGACTTTTGTTAAGCTTGTTGAGTAGCTCCATGCCATGTCTTTATTTGTAATAATCAGGTCCTGTAGCATGTTGTTTTGTTGCTCCGAAGAGGGCTATATGATCTGAAATTTCAGACAAGTGTTAATTTCACTAAGTCTGAAATCTGTTTTGCATTTGCGTTTTTGCCATGCTTGTTTGAACCTCATAATGGATGAATTGGCTGTAGCTCAGTGCTAGACTTTTGTTAAGAATCTTGTTTGCATCCCTGCCATGTATTTTTTTGTCATGTTTGGTGGCTGTAGCATGTTCATTTCGTTGCATTTAGATGCCTACTTGCTGTAAATCGCAGACCGGTGTCATTTTTGAATCGCTTGCCATTTCCAAACCGTAAATCCGATTCTGGCGTTCTTTATATCGTTTTCAAGCGATTTCATCTCATCTTTCCAGTGGCACACTTGGATTTCCATGTTGAGGCCAGATCCATGCATTTCCTGTCATATCTTGCGTTTTGCATCCCGCATCGCATCCCGCGTAGCATATCATCATTTCATCATATTGCTTGGTCTTGCGCGTGGTTGATTGTATCCTTGTTGCTTGTTTGTCTTGTTTGGTTAGAGCCGGGAGACGAGTTCGCTAACGAGGAGCCCGTTGAGTTTGCTCTTGAGGATCCAGTCAACGCTGACAACTGTGCAGGCAAGATGATCATACCCTCGAAATCACTACTATCTTTGCTATGCTAGTTTGCTCGCTCTTTTGCTATGCCATTGCTACGATGCCTAAAACTTGCTTGCAAGCCTCCCAAATTGCCATGTCAAACCTCTAACCCACCTTGTCCTAGCAAACCGTTGATTGGCTATGTTATCGCTTTGCTCAGCCCCTCTTATAGCGTTGCTAGTTGCAGGTGAAGATTGGAGGCCGTTCCTTGTTGGAACATCTTTCATTTACTTGTTGGGATATCATTATATTGCTATGTTATATTAATGCATCTATATACTTGGTAAAGGATGGAAGGCTCAGCCTCTCGCCTAGTGTTTTGTTCCACTCTTGCCGCCCTAGTTTCCGTCATATCGGTGTTATGTTCCCGGATTTTTGCGTTCCTTACGCGGTTGGGTTATAATGAGAACCCCTTGATAGTTCGCCTTGTTTAAAGCTTTTCCAGCAATGCCCAACATTGGTTTTACCATTTGCCACCTAGCCTTTTCTTTCCCTTGGGTTCTGCAGACTCAAGGGTCATCTTATTTTAACCCCCCCGGGCCAGTGCTCCTCTGAGTGTTGGTCCAAACCGTCAGCCGCCGGTGGCTACCAGGGGCAACTCTGGGCTGGCCTACCGGAAGTTTAGAAAATCTGAGTGTGCCCTGAGAAAGAGATATGTGCAGCTCCTATCGGGATTTGTCGGCACATCCGGGCGGTGTTGCTGGTCTTGTTTTAACCTGTCGAAATGTCTTGTTGTACCGGGATGCCGAGTCTGATCGGTGTGTCTTGGGTGGAGGTCTATTCCTTCATTGACCGTGAGAGCTTGTCATGGGCTAAGTTGGGACTCCCCTGCAGGGATTAAACTTTCGAAAGCCGTGCCCGCGGTTATGGGCAGATGGGAATTTGTTAATGTCCGGTTGTAGATAACTTGAACCTTAATTAATTAAAATGAATCAACTGAGTGAGTTACCGTGATGGCCTCTTCTCGGCGGAGTCCGGGAAGTGGACACGGTGTTGGAGTAATGTTTGCGCAGGCTGCTCTCTAGTTTCTCGCTCGTGCTTTGCCTCCTCTTCTCGCTCTCTTTTGCGAATAAGTTAGACACCATACTTGCTAGTCGCTTGCTGCAGCTCCACATATTTACCTTGCCTTACCTATAAGCTAAAATAGTCTTGATCGCGAGGGTGCGAGATTGCTGAGTCCCTGTGGCTCACAGATTACTATATCACCAGATGCAGGGCCTGATGATTCCCCTCCAGGTGACGCGTATGAGCTCAAGTGGGAGTTCGACGAAGACTCTCAACGATACTATGTTTCTTTTCCCGATGATCAGTAGTGGTGCCCAGTTGGGGGGTGATTGGGACCGTGTCGCATGTTGGGTTCTCTTTTATTTTGGCGCCGTAGTCGGGCCTTGAGTGTACGGATGATGTAATGTTATTTATGTACTTGATTGACGTGACAAGTGTAAGCCAACTATGTTCTCCCCTTTACTATTTACATTACATGGGATGTTGTGAAGATTTCCTAACTTGCGACAAATGCCTTCAATGCGATTATGTCTCTAAGTCGTGCCTCGACACGTGGGAGCTATAGTCGCATCGAGGGTGTTACATTCGGGTCCTTAATCGCCGAACTAGTGGATTGCCTTGATAGGCTGCTTTGCGCTTCTGCTACGAGGGCCGTAGTGTGCTCCTCCGTGCGGAGAGAGAGCGCTCTGTGTTTCCATTGACTGTTATGACCCCCCGAGGTCCTGGCATCCTGAGCTTGAGATATGCATAATGCGGTACCGCATTGAATCTTGCAAATGCGGTTCGCCCGAGCAGTGCATGGTAGCCACTGCGGAATGGGACTATGTCGAAGATTAACTCTTCGCTTCAGAAGTTACCCGGGGATCCGAAGACCACTTCCAGTGTGACTGAGCCTGTGCAATGGGCCTCTACACCTGGTATGACACCTTTAAAGGTCGTTTTTGTGGGTTTGATCCTTGAGGGGTATATACCCATTTTGTGCACTTTGTCCTGATAAAGCAGGTTCAGGCTGCTGCCGCCATCCATTAGGACTCGAGTGAGGTGAAATCCGTCAATGATTGGGTCTAGGACCAGTGCGGCGAATCTGCCATGACGGATACTAGTGGGGTGGTCTCTGCGATCGAAGGTGATCGGACAGGAGGACCATGGGTTGAACTTTGGGGCAACTGGCTCCAACGCATATACGTCCATGAGCGCACGCTTCCGCTCCCTCTTGGGGATGTGGGTTGCGTATATCATGTTCACCGTCCGCACTTGTGGGGGGAACCTCTTCTGTCCTCCGGTGTTCGGCTGCCGGGGCTCCTCCTCGTCATCGCTATGTGACCCCTTATCTTTGTTTTTGGCATTTAATTTGCCGGCCTGCTTGAACACCCAACAATCCCTGTTGGTGTGGTTGGCTGGCTTGTCGGGGGTGCCGTGTATTTGACACGAGCGATCGAGTATACGGTCCAAACTGGACGGGCCCGAAGTGCTTCTTTTGAATGGCTTTTTCCGCTGGCCCGGTTTAGAGCCTTTGAATCCGGCATTGACTGCCGTATCCTCGGTATTGTCGCTGTTAATGCGACGCTTATGTTTGTTGCGACGTGACCTTCCATTGTCATCCTTGGTATCCGAAGTACCATGGTTCTTTGATATGTTATTGCTGCGAGCCAGCCAGCTGTCTTCTCAAGCACAAAAGCGGGTCATCAGTGTCATGAGGGCTGCCATAGATTTCGGCTTTTCCTGACCTAGGTGCCGGGCGAGCCACTCATCGCGGATGTTGTGCTTAAAAGCTGCTAGGGCCTCTGCATCCGGACAGTCGACGATTTGATTTTTCTTTGTTAGGAACCGAGTCCAGAATTGCCTGGCCGATTCCTCTGGCAGCTGAATTATGTGGCTCAAGTCATCGGCATCTGGTGGTCGCACGTAAGTGCCCTGGAAGTTGTCGAGGAATGCGGCTTCCAGATCCTCCCAATAGCTAATGGACTCTGCTGGCAAGCTATTGAGCCAATGCCGAGCTGGTCCTTTGAGCTTGAGTGGGAGGTATTTAATGGCGTGTAGATCATCACCGCAGGCCATGTGGATATGCAAGAGGAAATCCTCGATCCATACCGCAGGATCTGTTGTGCCGTCGTATGATTCTATATTTACAGGTTTGAAACCCTCTGGGATTTGATGATCCATTACTTCGTCTGTGAAGCATAGGGGGTGTGCGGTGCCTCTGTACTAGGCTATGTCGCGACGCAGCTCGAATGAGTCTTGCCCGCTGTGTTCGGCCCAGCCGGACTTACTTTTACTGTATCCGGCGTGACGATTATCGTCTCGCATAGTGGCGCGCCCTCGTGATCCGTAGAGCGATCTTGCATGTTTTGCTTTGTCCTCCAATACGTCTCGCAGGTCTGGCGTATTTCCCCATGCCTTTTAATTTGAATGGCGTCGGGGTGCGGGCTGAGCTTTTGGCTGGAATGCCTCTCTGTCGTGGCCACGAGGTGGCCGATCAGCCGCGTCATACGCTAGGGATGTAGGTTTCGGTGCTTCCTCCTCCAGTCGGGGTAGCAACCTGCACTTTGGGTAACTTTTGGAGGGGCGTTCGAGTTTATATTCCTCGGCCGCCAGGACTTCAGTCCATCTGTCAGCTAGCAAATCTTGATCAGCTTGAAGCTGCTACTGCTTTTTCTTAAGGCTATTTGCCGTGGCTATAAGCCGGTACTTGAAGCGCTCTTGTTCGACGAGATCCTCTGGCACGACGAATTCGTCATCGTCAAGGCTTGCCTCGTCTTTGGAGGGAGGCATGTAATTATCATCCTCTGACTCTCCATTTGCCTCTCTCTCAGGAGGGCTGGCTCCTCCATCCTCCTGCTGTAAATCTTGTTGGAGGGGATTGTTGTTGTCTTCGGCACTGTCCGGAGTGCTATTATCTCTGGTGCCGGTATCACCACTTTTGCCTTGGCGGGACTTAGAGCGGCGCCGCTGACGCCGGCGCTTGGGTTACTTTTTGGAGGGGTCATCCTCCGTTGTCTCCTCACCATTGCCTTCTTTGGGTGTGTCCACCATGTATATATCGTATGATGAGGTGGCTGTCCAGTGCCCTATGGGCAGTGGTTCCTCTTCGTCTCCCGCATTGTCGTCCATACCGTCGATGTCTTCGGAGTCGAAGTCAAGCATGTCGGTTAAGTCGTCGACAGTGGCTACTAAGTGGGTGGTGGGTGGGCGGCGAATTTCTTCGTCATCTGCATCCCAATCCTGCCGGACGTAGTTCAGCCAGGACTCTCCTGACAAGGAGAGAGACCTTAATGAGTTCAGTATGTCGCCAAAGGGCGAGTGCTGAAAAATATCCGCGGAGGTAAACTCCATGATCGGCGCCCAATCGGATTCGACAGGAACGGACGCAGGCGGTTCGGAGTCCGTGGCCGGAGAAGGATCCGGCAGTTTGGCAACACGGCTCTCGTGAAGGGTAAGGTCGATATTCGGCTCGATTGCCACTGAGGATACGGCCTCCGTGACGGGGTCTATCCACCCATCCATGGATGGCGCAACTAGCTCCGAATTGAGGCTCGGAGCAGCTACCGGTGCGATCTCCTGAATACGGTCCGATGGTAGAGCTAAATCGTACTCATCGTGACCGCGTGGCGCACAAGGCAGGGGCACGAATCCGTCAAAGATCAAGTCTCCACGGATATCGGCCGTGTAGTTTAAGCTTCCAAACCTGACCTGGTGGCCAGGGGCATAACTTTTGATCTGCTCCAGACGGCCAAGCGAGTTCGCTCGCAGTGCAAAGCCGCCAAACACAAAGATCTGTCCGGGGAGAAAAGTCTGACCCTGGACTGCATCGCTATCGATGATCGTAGGAGCCATCAAGCCTAACGGCGACGACACAGAGGAACTCTCAATGAAAGAACCAATGTCGGTGTCAAAACCGGCGGATCTCGGGTAGGGGGTCCCGAACTGTGCGTCTAAGGCGGATGGTAACAGGAGGCAGGGAACACAATGTTTTACCCAGGTTCAGGCCCTCTTGATGGAGGTAAAACCCTACGTCCTGCTTGATTTATTCTTGATGATATGAGTATTACAAGAGTTGATCTACCACGAGATCGGAGAGGCTAAACCCTAGAAGCTAGCCTATGGTATGATTGTATGTTGTCCTACGGACTAAAACCCTCCGGTTTATATAGACACCAGAGGGCGCTAGGGTTACACAAGGTCGGTTACAAAGGAGGAGATATACATATCCGTATTGCCTAGCTTGCCTTCCACGCCAAGTAGAGTCCTATCCGGACACGAGACAAAGTCTTCAATCTTGTATCTTCATAGTCCAACAGTCCGGCCAAAGGATATAGTCCGGCTGTCCGGAGACCCCCTAATCCAGGACTCCCTCAGTGATGATTTCTTCTCTCTTATTTTTTTCTCCCTGAAAGCAGATATATAGAGTTGGAGTTGGAGTCGGGAGGTCTCCAAGGGGTCCACGAGGTAGGGGGCACGCCCTAGGGGGGGGCGCCCCCCACCCTCGTGGAAAGGGTGTGGGCCCTTGGTCTTCATCTTTGGCGAGGATTTTTTATTATTTATTGTAAGATATTCTGTGGAGTTTCAGGTCATTCCGAGAACTTTTGTTTTCTGCACATAAAACAACATCATGGCAATTCTGCTGAAAACAGCGTCAGTCCGGGTTAGTTCCATTCAAATCATACAAGTTAGAGTCCAAAACAAGGGCAAAAGTGTTTGGAAAAGTAGATACGACGGAGACGTATCAACTCCCCCAAGCTTAAACCCTTGCTTGTCCTCAAGCAATTCAGTTGACAAGCTGAAAGAAATAAAGAAAAACTTTTACAAACTCTGTTTGCTCTTGTTGTTGTAAATATGTCAAGCTAGCATTAAAGTTTTCAGCAAAGATTATAACTAACCATATTTGCAATAATTCTCAGGTCTCATGATTACCCATATCAATAGCATAATAAACTAGCAAGCCATAATAATAAATCTCGGATGACAACACTTTCTCAAAACAATCATAATATGATATAACAAGATAGTATCTCGCTAGCCATTTCTGAGACCGCAAAACATAAATACAGAGCACCTTTAAAGATCGAGGACTGACTAGACATTACAATTCATGGTAAAAGAGATCCAATCATAGTCACACTCAATATAAATTAACAGTAATGAATGCAAATGACAGCGGTGCTCTCCAACTGTGTAGCGACCAGACCTCAAACAGTCTGATCTCTGTGCTCCGGTGTCATCCCTGGATCAGTAATGCTGACACCACACAGTACTTGGAGGATTTATAACAAAGTAGCAATCGCACACTTATTATATCGAGTGTCTCAATAGAGAACTATTACAATAAATATGGCTTAAGGCCATCTAATAAGGATAACAGCGGAAGGCTTGGAAGATAAGTGAGTCCATCAACTCCAACGGCATCACTGAGTATAGAACCACGACCTAAAAACTCCTTAATCGTCGTTTGAAAAGTCTGCAACATTAACGTTGCAGCCCAAAATGGGTCAGCACATGGAATATGCTGGCAATGTAACACATAGAGAGTAATGGAATGAAACAGCTATACTATATGCATATTTGGCTGGTGGAAAGCTCTATGGTTACAGTTTTGCGTAAAGCCAATTTTTCCCTACTGCAAAGGAATAAATTTATTTAACTATCATGGTAGTTGTTAAACATTGAGAATGGTTGACAGCATCCTCAATCCCAATTAAAATAATCATCATTAAACAAAACCCAACAAACTTAATTTAGAGTAACATGTTGAGATTCACATGATAATCCAGGTACTAGATACTCAAGATGTCCATAACCGGGACATGGCTAACCATGATTAGTTTATTACACTCTGTAGAGGTTTGCGCACTTTTACCCACAAGACTCGATCGCCTCCGTTTGGTTTCTCGCACTACATGGTGTTTGAGAAGACGGATGACCGAGACATAGTCTTTCAGAAGCGCTAGCACCTTACGATCGCGTAGACCGTACCACCTACATCCCCTACATCTGCTAGTCTACCACTGTAAGAGTTCGCATGACTTAGTCAACTATGCTAGAGCCCATAATAGCTTGTGGCTGCACACGGAAGTTTCTAGTATGAATAATCTCATGATCCCTTTGAGCCTGGGTGGCGGTCCAAAAGAAAACAGGCAAGTCCTGGATTACCCAGGTGCCTCAATCCACCCAGATGTGTGTTTAAGTTGCCACCTTAGATAAACCATTAATTAACAAACTCACATCTGTCATGGATATCACTCACCCAATCCACGTCTACTAGCATAGCATGGCATAATAAGCAAACGTAGAAGTAACTCCCAAAGGTTTGAAAACAAACAGGTAATAGGTACTACCTCAACTACTTCCCATCCCACAATTTAATTAGATCCTAATCATGCAATGTTTGAGGATTGATCTAATGCAATAAAACTACGTAGTAGAAAAGGTATGATCAAAGTGTTACTTGCCGTGCTGATGATCCGCAAAACCTAGAGATTCGAAGTAACAGGCGGCGCACTCCGGGTATTCTATCACAGACAAACAAACAAGCATACAATAAGTACTCATCTAATGCATAGGTAAGAGTCAAATAAGAGATCTAACCAGAAAATTCAACTTAAGAACTCCGGTTTGCAAAAAGAATCAAATCGAACAAAGCAACGAAAGTCAAACGGCGAAAGAAAACAACTTCGTTCTACTAATCTGGATCTAAGGCAATTTTTACAGTAGCAAAAACTTGTTTAAGTTGGTTAAACGGATAGAGGGTTTCGAGACGAAACTCCAAGCGCTTGAATCGCCGGATTCCGATAAACGAGCGAAAAGTTATATTAAAACGAAAATCGGATCAGAAATCGCGATCAGAAAAATCGCGGATTTAATCCGAGAAAAAGAAAAACAACGAACGTTCGCTAGAACGAACGAACGGATGAACGCTCGCTATTTAAATAAATCAGAAAAACCGATCTATTAAAAAACCGAAACTAAAAAAACGATGGAAAAACCGAACGATTTTTCGAAAAAAAAACGGCGGCACGGATTGCGAGGCGAGGTGAACCTCGGGCGGCGGGTCGGCGGCGTCCGGCGGCGAGGCGGCGCTGCGGCGGCGGCGGCTCGCGGCTCGGGAGGCTAGGGTTTCGGGGGGCGGCGGCTGGACCTCGGGCTGGCTCCCCCCGGCTTATAAAGCCTAGTCGGGCCGGAGTCTTGGTCGGACACGGCCCGTAGGTTGGTTCGTTTTTTTTAAAAAAATTACGCATAGAAGAAAAATAAAAAGAAATACTAAACGGACTCCAAAAATCCCGAAATAAATTTTGCCGGGCTTCTAGAATCAAGCCGCACAAGGTGAACATTTATTTGGGGCCTAAATGCAATTTTGAAAAACGCACATTTTTCCTAAATTCAAATAAAATAACGAAAAACTCCGAAATAAAATCTTATTTGATTTTATTATTAAATCCTCAATATTTCCTTATTTTGGGAAAGTCATTTTATTCCCTCTCTCATATTTTTGTAATATAAATAATTGATGATAAAATAATAAAAATCAAATGTTCCTATTCTCAAAATTTGAGAAACTCAAATATGAAAATAAAGAATTTCCCAACTCTCTCCGTGGGTCCTTGAGTTGCGTAGAAATTTCTAGGATCAAACCAAAGGCAAATAAAATATGATATGCAATGATGATCTAATGTATAACATTCCAAATTGTAAATTTGGGAAGTTACAAACCTACCCCCCTTAAGATGAATCTCGCCCTCGAGATTCGGGTTGGCTAGAAAATAGGTGAGGGTGATCTTTGAGCAAATCTTCTTCTCGCTCCCAGGTGGCTTCATCCTCTGTGTGGTGGCTCCACTGAACCTTGCAAAACTTGATAACCTTGTTGTGAGTGACTCGGTTGACAAACTCGAGAATCTTAACTGGTTTCTCCTCATAGGTCAAATCGTTGTCCAACTGAATTGTTTCCAATGGCACTGTGTCTCTCAAAGGTATGTCAGCCATCTCCGCGTGACACTTCTTCAATTGAGAAACGTGGAACACATCATGAACTCCTGACAATCCTTCGGGCAATTCCAACTTGTAGGCCACTTCTCCCATACGCTCCAAAACTCGGTATGGTCCTACAAATCATGGCACTAACTTTCCTTTAACCCCAAAACGCTTTGTTCCCCGAAGTGGAGATACTCAAAGATAAGTTCTATCTCCAACTTCGTAAATAGTCTCCTTGCGTTTAGAATCTGCATAACTCTTCTGTCTGGACTGGGCTACCTTGAGCCTATCGCGAATCAATTTCACCTTCCGTTCAGACTCTTTAATCAAATCAGGTCCAAACAATTGGCGGTCTCCAACTTCGTCCCACGACAACGGTGTCCTGCACCTCCTTCCGTACAAAGCTTCGAAAGGGGCCATTTTTAAACTGTTTGGTAACTGTTGTTGTAAGAGAACTCTGCATATGGCAAATTGTCGTCCCAACTAGATCCGTAATCTGGCGCACAAGCTCTCAGCATATCCTCCAAAATCTGATTGACTCTCTTGGTCTGTCCATCTGTCTGTGGATGAAAAGCTGCACTGAATTCTAGCCTGGTACCCAAAGTTTCATGCAACTGCTTCCAGAACTTTGAGGTAAACTGGGTTCCTCTATCTGATACGATACTCCTCGGAACCCCATGCAGACATACGATCCTGGTCATGTATATCTTTGCCAACTTAGCACTGGTGTAGGTGGTCTTTACTGGGATGAAATGAGCTACCTTTGTCAACCGATCGATTACAACCCAAATCGAGTCATAGCCTGAACGAGTCCTGGGTAATCCCGTGATAAAATCCATACCTAACTTATCCCACTTCCATTCGGGTATCGGCAATGGTTGTAACAATCCTGCTGGCTTCTGATGCTCTGCCTTTACTCTCTGACACACATCACAAACTGCTACATACTCCGCAATATCCTTCTTCATTCCGGTCCACCAGAAAATATCCTTCAAATCCAAATACATCTTAGTATTTCCTGGGTGAATCGAATACGGTGAATCGTGTGCCTCTTGCAGAATCAACTTTCTGATCTCCGGGTCATTGGGCACATAAACACGGTCTTCAAACCATAGAGTATCGTGCTCATCCTCACAAAATCCCTTAGCCTTCCCTTGCTAAGTTTATCCCTAATAGAAGAAATCTCCTTGTCAGTCTTCTGAGCTTCTCTGATTCTATCCATCAAAGTTGACTGAATTTCCAATGCTGCGACATAGCCTCTCGGAACTATTTCCAAACATAACCCTCGAAGATTTTCGGCTAACTCCCTTGGAATTTCTCCCGTCATTAATGTATTGACATGGCTCTTACGGCTTAATGCGTCAGCTACTACATTAGCCTTTCCGGGATGGTAATGCAATCTCATATCATAATCCTTGATGAGCTCCAACCATCTCCTTTGTCTGAGGTTTAACTCCTTCTGTGTGAAAATGTATTTCAAACTCTTATGATCCGTGTACACCTCACAATGGTTTCCAATGAGGAAATGTCTCCATGTTTTCAATGCATGCACTACGGCTGCTAACTCCAAATCATGCGTAGCATAATTCAACTCATGAGGTTTCAGTTGTCTTGAGGCATACGAAACAACTCTCCCTTCCTGCATAAGCACTGCTCCAAGTCCTCGACGTGAAGCGTCGCAATACACCTCATAATCCTTGGTCTGGTCTGGCAAAATCAACACGGGTGAAGTAACCAAGCATTTCTTCAACTCCTGGAAACTAGCCTCACATTCTTCCGTCCATATGAACTTGGTATCTTTCTTCAACAACTCCGTCATAGGCTTTGCAATCTTTGAGAAATTCTCAATAAATCTCCGGTAGTATCCTGCGAGTCCAAGAAAACTCCGGATCTCTCCAACTGTTGTTGGTGCTTCCCAATTTGTCACAGTGTCAACCTTTGTGGGGTCAACTGCTATTCCTTCTCCGGATGTAACGTGTCCGAGGAATCCTACTTCCTTCAACCAAAACTCACATTTGCTGAACTTGGCATACAACTGATGTTCTCTGAGCTTACCAAGTACCAAACGCAAATGCTCTTTATGCTCCTCTTCGTTCTTTGAGTAAACCAAGATATCATCAATGAACACTACGATGAACTTATCCAAAAACTCCATAAACACTTTGTTCATCATGTTCATAAAATATGCCGGTGCATTAGTCAGACCAAATGACATAACGGTATACTCGTACAGACCATACCTGGTGGTAAAAGCTATCTTAGGAATATCCTGTTCCCGAATCTTCAACTGGTGGTATCCTGATCGCAGATCGATCTTGGAAAATACCTTAGCTCCTTGCAATCGATCAAACAGATCATTGATCATCGGTAGTGGGTATTTGTTCTTGATCGTTACTTCATTCAATCCTCAATAATCAACAACCATCCTTAACGATCCATCCTTCTTCTCCACTAGAAGTACTGGCGATCCCCAAGGCAAAGAACTTGGGCGAATATATCCTTTATCCAGTAACTCCTTAATCTGCTTCTTAAGTTCCACCAAATCCTTTGCAGGCATCTTTGATATTGGCCCTGTGCCTGGCAATAGTTCAATCAAAAACTCAATATCTCTATCCGGTGGCATGCCTGGCAACTCTTCTGGAAATACATTAGGGAAATCCTTCACTACTGGTACTTCCTCCTGCACAACTCCTGTTAAGAAATTTACTTGAGTCCTCTTTGGCACATGTCGGGATACGTACTTGATCCTTCTCCCTTCTGGGGTGTTAAGCAAAATTGACTTACTAGCACATTCAATATTCCCTTCATACTTTGATAACCAATCCATGCCTAATATCACATCCAATCCTTGGGATTCCAATACTATTAGGTCTGAGGGAAAAACATAGTTACCAATCCTTAATGGTAACCGATCACACCATAGACTAGCCATATATTCTGCTCCAGGCGAGGTTACTAACATGGGTGACCTAAGGGCTTGGGTTGGCAGCTTATACTTATCCACAAATCCCCTTGATATGTATGAATGCGATGCACCAGTATCGAAAAGAACGAGTGCAGTAAATGACTTAACCAAAAACTTACCGATTACTGCATCCGGCTGCTCTTCAACCTCCTCCACGTTAACGTGGTTCACCTGTCCCCTGTTGAAAGGGTTCGGCTTCTTCCCAGAGCTTCCATTGCCATTCTGGCCTTCAAGAAATTCATTGGCATAGTGTCCGGTCTTCTGGCATTTAAAACAAGTGACTTGGCTCAGGTCTTTCTTGGCTGGGGTTGATGGGTTAGTGCGGTCCTGGCCATTACTTCCTCCATTCCCATTACCATTCTTGGTGCCGTTGTGATTGTGCGAGCTACCTCCTCCATGGGTATGCTGAAAATGTCCTCCCGGTCTAGGGGTAATACGTGGCTTCTGCTGAGCTCCTGAGTTGTACTTTCCTTGTCCATATTTCCTCTTGCGGTTCTCAATTTGTTGTTGCTTGCCTTCAATCATAAGAGCACGGCCTACCAACTCCTGGTAGTTGTTGAAGGTTGCTACCATCAACTGCATGCTCAACTCATCATTCAGTCCTTCCAGAAACTTCTTTTACTTAGTTGCGTCCGTAGCAACGTCATCTGGGCATAACGTGCTAATTTACTGAAGTCCTCCACATACTGGCCAACTGTCCGTCCTCCTTGGCGCAAGTTGCGAAACTCACGCTTCTTCATGGCCATAGCTCCTGATGAAACATGGGCAGTGCGAAAAGCCTGCTGAAACTGGTCCCATGTGACAGTATCGACAGGGAAAGTGGCTGTGAAATTCTCCCACCATGATGCTGCGGGTCCTTCAAGCTGATGTGCGGCAAACTTCACCTTCTCTGCATCTGTGCATCCTGCTGTGGTCAACTCTCTAGCTGTCTTGCGGAGCCAATCATCTGCTACTATTGGCTCAGTGCTACTGGAAAACACCGGTGGGTTCAGCCTAAGAAAACGGGCTAAGTGATCAACAGGTGGTGGTGGTGGTGGTGGGTTGTTGTTGCTGTTTCCCTGGTTCTGATTTTGGACTAGCAACTGCATCAATGTGTTCTGTTGCTGGATCAACTGGGTGAGCTCCGGTGGAAAGGTAAATCCAGGGTCACGTCTCGGAGGCATCTGAGGTTTTAGAAAAGATGAGAGTTAAGAATAGAGGGGGTCTAAAGAGAAAACATTACCCATATGCACATGAGGCAAAAGCAAACAATTCACTTCATTCAATCAAACAAGGGCATACAATCAATCTAACTATCGCAAAAGTGCTCGGACTACTATATTTACATGGTGGACTACTACTACTGATGAGGTGGTCTACTAGAAATATTCTTCGGTTGCAGACTCCATGATATCTGCTCCAGCTTCATCAACATAGTCATCATCGCTATCATCTGGGTCTGAGTCGGTGTCGTCGATGATGATGTAGTCTTCCGGGCAAATCTCCTTGGGTTCTTCGTCTTCATATACTGGTGTAGGGCCTCCCATAAATATCCCGATATTCATTGTTAGGTCGGCATTCTTATCCACTAATACTTCAATTTCCTCTTCATAATCTTCACGTGTAGCCTTGAGTTTTTCCTCCAGTTCCTTGATTCTTGTCCTTGCCTTCTTCAGATATATCATGTCGGCACACATCTGGTTCTCCTGTCATCGAATGTGATGGTTTAACTCCTGGATAAAAGCTACAATTGATCTATCCTTTCTGGTGCTGATCATCTCCTAGTGCTTATCTCGGCGTCCACAAATCTGGTAGATAGTATCCTTGAGATCGTTGCGGTAGACTTCTCCAATGCGTCCCATGGCGATGTGAGCTGCCATGCTCTCTCCTAGACTCCAAGTTGGTGCATCAAAAGAAAACTCTATGGGCTCAGTGACTGGCATGAACGTCCTTCCTGGAACTTGAACTTGAATCATCCAGCGCTCTTCTTCAGGTAATGTGGCGTTGTAGGTTCCGGTGAAGTTGGGTACTCCTATGTTCAGGTATCTAGTGACTTCCTTCAAGTGACGTCCAAAGGGTGTATCTTCATCCGGTTGCGTGAACTTGTTCCTTGCATCCGCCATCCTAAAGAGTAGAAAAGATGAGAGGTCAGAAAAGAAGAGAGTGAATAGTGATCTAGGTCTTTAGCTTAGTGGTCGTGTCCTACAGTCAGCGTGTGCTCTGATACCATCTCTGTAGCAACCAGACCTCAAACAGTCTGATCTCTGTGCTCCGGTGTCATCCCTGGATCAGTAATGCTGACACCACACAGTACTCAGAGGATTTATAACAGAGTAGCAATCACACACTTATTACATCGAGTGTCTCAATAGAGAACTATTATAATAAATATGGCTTAAGGCCATCTAATAACGATAACAGCAGAAGGCTTGGAAGATAAGTGAGTCCGTCAACTCCAACGGCATCACTGAGTATAGAACCACGACCTAAAAACTCCTTAATCATCGTCTGAAAAGTCTGCAACATTAACGTTGCAGCCCGAAACGGGTTAACACATGGAATATGCTGGCAATGTAACACATAGAGAGTAATGGAATGAAACAGCTATACTATATGCATATTTGGCTGGTGGAAAGCTCTATGGTTACAGTTTTGCGTAAAGCCAATTTTTCCCTACTGCAAAGGAATAAATTTATTTAACTATCATGGTAGTTGTTAAACATTGAGAATGGTTGACAGCATCCTCAATCCCAATTAAAATAATCATCATTAAACAAAACCCAACAAACTTAATTTAGAGTAACATGTTAAGATTCACATGATAATCCAGGTACTAGATACTCAAGATGTCCATAACCGGGGACACGGCTAACCATGATTAGTTTATTACACTCTGTAGAGGTTTGCGCACTTTTACCCACAAGACTCGATCGCCTCCGTTTGGTTTCTCGCACTACATGGTGTTTGAGAAGACGGATGACCGAGACATAGTCTTTCAGAAGCGCTAGCACCTTACGGCCGGGTAGACCGTACCACCTACATCCCCTACATCTTCTAGTCTACCACTGTAAGAGTTCGCATGACTTAGCCAACTATGCTAGAGCCCATAATAGCTTGTGGCTGCACACGGAAGTTTCTAGTATGAATAATCTCATGATCCCTTTGAGCCTGGGTGGCGGTCCAAAAGAAAACAGGCAAGTCCTGGATTACCCAGGTGCCTCAATCCACCCAGATGTGTGTTTAAGTTGCCACCTTAGATAAACCATTAATTAACAAACTCACATCTGTCATGGATATCACTCACCCAATCCACGTCTACTAGCATAGCATGGCATAATAAGCAAACGTAGAAGTAACTCCCAAATGTTTGAAAACAAACGGGTAATAGGTGCTACCTCAACTACTTCCCATCCCACAAGTTAATTAGATTCTAATCATGCAATGTTTGAGGATTGATCTAATGCAATAAAACTACATAGTAGAAAAGGTATGATCAAAGTGTTACTTGCCTTGCTGATGATCCGCGAAACCTAGAGATTCGAAGTAACGGGCGGTGCACTCCGGGTATTCTATCACAGACAAACAAACAAGCATACAATAAGTACTCATCTAATGAACAGGTAAGAGTCAAATAAGAGATCTAACCAGAAAATTCAACTTAAGAACTCCGGTTTGCAAAAAGAATCAAATCGAACGAAGCAATGAAAGTCAAACGGCGAAAGAAAACAACTTCGTTCTACTAATCTGGATCTAAGGCAATTTTTACAGTAGCAAAAACTTGTTTAAGTTGGTTAAACGGATAGAGGGTTTCGCGACGAAACTCCAGGCGCTTGAATCGCCTGATTCCGATAAACGAGCGAAAAGTTATACTAAAATGAAAATCGGATCAGAAATCGCGATCAGAAAAATCGCGGATTTAATCGGGGAAAAAGAAAAACGACGAACGTTCGCTAGAACGAACGAATGGACGAACGCTCGCTATTTAAATAAATCGGAAAAACCGATCTATTAAAAAACCAAAACTAAAAAAAACCAACGAAAAACCGACGGAAAAATCGAACGATTTTTCGAAAAAAATGGCGGCACGGATTTCGAGGCGAGGCGAACCTTGGGCGGCGGGTCGGCGGCGGCGGCGGCGTCTGGCGGCGGCGGCGGCGGCGAGGTGGCGCGGCGGCGGCGGCGGCTCGCGGCTCGGGCGGCTAGGGTTTCGGGGAGCGGCGGCTGGGCCTCGGGCTGGCTCCCCCTGGCTTATAAAGCCTAGTCGGGCCGGAGTCCTGGTCGGACACGGCCGGTAGGTCGGTTCGTTTTTTTAAAAAAATTACGCGCAGAAGAAAAATAAAAAGAAATACTTAGCGGACTCTAAAAATCCCGAAATAAATTTTCCCGGGCTTCTAAAATCAAGCCGCACAAGGTGAACATTTATTTGGGGCCTAAATGAAATTTTGAAAAACGCACATTTTTCCTAAATTCAAATAAAATAACGAAAAACTCCGAAATAAAATCTTATTTGATTTTATTATTAAATCCTCAATATTTCCTTATTTTGGGAAAGTCATTTTATTCCCTCTCTCATATTTTTGTAATAGAAATAATTGATGATAAAATAATAAAAATCAAATGATCCTATTCTCAAAATTTGAGAAACTCAAATATGAAAATAAAATATTTCCCAACTCTCTCCATGGGTCCTTGAGTTGCGTAGAAATTTCTAGGATCAAACCAAAGGCAAAGAAAATATGATATGCAATGATGATCTAATGTATAACATTCCAAATTGAAAATTTGGGATGTTACAAACTGGTGCTTTTAATAAGAGGATGATGACTCAACATAAAAGTAAATAGATAGGCCCTTCGCAGAGGGAAGCAGGGATTTGTAGAGGTGCCAGAGCTCGGTTTTGAAATAGAGGTGAATAATATTTTGAGCGGTATACTTTCATTGTCAACATACAACCAAGAGATGGCGATATCTTCCATGCTACACACATTATAGGTGGTTACCAAACAGAATGGTAAAGTTTATACCCCCCTTCCACCAACAAACATCAATCCATGGCTTGCTCGAAACAATGAGTGCCTCCAACATACATCAGGTCCCAGGGGGAGTTTTGTTTTGTAATTATTTTTGATTTAGTTTGCATAAAGCATGGGACTGGGCATCCCGGTGACCAGCCATTTCTCGTGAGTGAGGAGCGAAGTCCACTCCTCTTGAGAATAACCCGCCTAGCATGGAAGATACAGACATCCCTAGTTGATACATGAGCTATTCGAGCATACAAAACATGATGATTATTTGAAGGTTTAGAGTTTGGCACATACAAATTTACTTGGAACGGCCGGTAGATACCGCATATAGGAAGGTATAGTGGACTCATCTGGAATAACTTTGGGGTTTAAGGGATTGGATGCACAAGCAGTATTCCCGCTTAGTACAGGTGAAGGCTAGCAAAAGACTGGGAAGCGACCAACTAGAGAGCGACAACAGCCATGTACATGCATTAAAATTAATAAACATTGGATGCAAGCATGAGTAGGATATAATCCACCATGAACATAAATATCGTGAAGGCTATGTTGATTTGTTTCAACTACATGCGTGAACATGTGCCAAGTAAAGTCACTTAAATCATTCAAAGGAGGATACCACCCCATCATACCACATCATAACCATCTCAATAGCATGTTGGCACGCAAGGTAAACCATTATAACTCATAGCTAATCAAGCATGGCACAAGCAACTATGATCTCTAATTGTCATTGAAACATGTTTATTCATAACAAGCTGAATCAAGAACGATGAACTCATCATATTTACAAAAACAAAAGAGGTCGAGTTCGTACCAGCTTTTCTCATCTCAGTCAGTCCATCATATATCATCATAATTGCCATTCACTTGCATGACCGAACGCTGTGAATAATAATAAGAGTGCACGTGCATTGGACTAAGTTGGAATCTGCGAGCATTTAATAAATAGGAGAAGACAAAGCAATATGGGCTCTTGGTTAAATCAACAATAAAGCATATAAGAGCCACTTCAACAATTTAATTATGGTCTTCTCCTTTCGACCCCCAAAGAAAGAAAAGAAATAAAACTATTTACACGGGAAAGCTCCCAACAAGCAAAAGAAGAACGGGAAATATTTTTGGGTTTTCTTTTTTAATAACTACTACAAGCATGGAAAGTAAACTCTTAAAAGCTACAACTATTTTTTGGTTTTTCTTAAGGTTTATTAAACACACAAGAAGAAAGCATAAAAGGAAATAAACTAGCATGGATGATACAATGAAAAAGTATGAACACCGACATTTAGCAATGAGTGTGTGAACATGAATATAGTGTCGGTGAGAAATACGTACTCCCCTAAGCTTAGGCTTTTGGCCTAAGTTGGTCTATGGCCATGGCTGGCCTGGCTGATATCCATAATAATAGTTGTTGGGGTCATACTGTGATGCAGCAGCTATCGCCTGCTGAGCTGCAGCGTGGCGACGAGCAGCCTCTTCTCTCCTCTTGTACTCATCTGCCTCCTCTCTGGTAATAGTATATCCTCCTCTTGCCTCATAATCAAAGAAAGCAGGAGCAGGGAGAGTAATACGGACATCACAACGTCTGTCAAAGATTAGTCGATACTGGAGAGGTGATTCGTTCCTCTCGACAAACTGGTGGTGAACCATAGCATTAAAATCTAGATAGGCAGGAGGTAATTCAATATCATCTTCGCGCACATCTATACCAAGAAAATTAGCTACGCGGGTTGCATAAATTCCACCAAAGAAATCTCCATTACGTCTATTAAGATGCAACCTACGTGCAACAATGGCTCCCAAATTATATGATTTGTGTTCTAACACAGCACTCCTAAGAATACTGAGGTCAGGGACACACACGTGACATGCCTCATCTTTACCATTTATGCGTCTACCTATGAAGAGAGCAAAATAATGTATAGCAGGAAAGTCGATGCTCCCTATGGTAGCTTGTGTAATATCTCTGGTTTCTCCCACAGTTATATCAGCAATAAAATCTCTAAATTCAGATTTGTGAGGACCCCTTATACTACCCCATTGTGGAAGTTTGCATGCAGTGGTAAAATCCTCTAAGATTTATCATAAAGATCAAACATGATAGTTGGAGAATTACGTGAAGTGGAAAATTCAAACCTCCTCACAAAGGAACTAGTGAGGTTATGATACTGACTGCACTTCTCTTCCTCGAAGCTCACAAGATCAGCGTTACGCAAATATGCGTTGAATTCTTCTTTTATTCCCGCTCAATCCATAAAATTTTCAGAAGGCCACTCACAAGGATGCACTGGAGCGTCTCTTAGTGGCTCTTCGTCAGCATCACGCATTGCAAGCCTGGGTCCTTGCTTCTTTGAAGAACCACCTTGGAACATCTTCCTAAGCATTTTTCTTCCTCTGAAAAATTCTAATTTTTTAGTAACTTCAAAATAAAAGTAAACCAAACTCAATAATATTGATAGCAACTACTCGTACAAGTGCCTAGAGCCTATATCATGCATCAAAACTACTTTTGACCATATAGATTTGACATGCAAGCTCAAGAACAAGGTCACCTAAGCAGCAAAAATTTGCAATGAATAAAGCACTAGAACAAAAACTAATTGGACCAATGGAGGAGTCACATACCAAGGAACAATCTCCCCAAGCAGTTATGTGAGAGGTGCTTTGAGCAAGGAGATCGAAAAATGGCAACAAAGAGGGCTGGAACTCGTGCTTGAGTTGGTTTTTCATGTTTGTGGGAGGAAGAAGAAGAGGATGGGTGCAGGAATAAGTGGAGGAGGGCCACCGTGGGCCCACGAGGCAGGGGGGCACGCCCTAGGGGGGTGGGCGTGCCCTCCACCCTCGTGACCAGGTGGCAGCTCCCCCCGCGGTAATTTTTGCACCATAAATCCTCAAATATTCCCGAAAAAATCATATTAAATTGGCATGTCATTCCGAGGACTTTTATTTTAGGGACATTTTTATATTGCACGGATAATCAGATAACAGACAGAAAAATATTTATTTTTATTTTATTTAAAGTAAATAACATAAATTATAGAAAGGGTACAGAAGGTTGTGCTTCTAGTTTCATCCATCTCATGCTCATCAAAAGGAATCCACTAACAAGGTTGATCAAGTCTTGTTAACAAACTCATTCCGATTAACATGAAACCGGAGAAATTTCGAATAACACTAGGTTACCTCAACGGGGATATGCACATCCCCAATAATAAGCATATCATATTTCTTCTTGACGGTAGGAAGAGGAAATTCAAAACCTCCAAATATAATTGATGGAATTTTTCTGATAGAATTGATACTATGAACTTGAGGTTGTTTCCTCGGAAAGTATACCATATGATCATTACCATTAACATGAAAAGTGACATTGCCTTTGTTGCAATCAATAACAGCCCCTGCAGTATTAAGAAAAGGTCTTCCAAGAATAATAGACATACTATCGTCCTCGGGAATATCAAGAATAACAAAGTCCGTTAAAATAGTAATGTTTGCAACCACAACAGGCACATCCTCACAAATGTCGACATGTATAGCAATTGATTTATCAGCCATTTGCAAAGATATTTCAGTAGGTGTTAACTTATTCAAGTCAAGTCTATGATATAAAGAGAGAGGCATAACTCTAACACCGGCTCCAAGATCACATAAAGCAGTTTTAACATAGTTTTTTTAATGGAGCATGGTATAGTAGGTACTCCTGGGTCTCCAAGTTTCTTTGGTATTCCACCCTTAAAAGTATAATTAGCAAGCATGGTGGAAATTTCAGCTTCTGGTATCTTTCTTTTATTTGTAATAATATCTTTCATGTACTTAGCATAAGGATTCATTTTGAGCATATCAGTTAATCGTATACGCAAAAAGATAGGTCTAATCATTTCAGCAAAGCGCTCAAAATCCTCATCATCCTTTTTCTTGGATGGTTTGGGAGGAAAAGGCATGGGTTTCTGAACCCAAGGCTCTCTTTCTTTACCATGTTTCCTAGCAACAAATCTTTCTTATCATAACGTTGATTCTTTGATTGTGGGTTATCAAGATCAACAACAGGTTCAATTTCTACATCATTATCATTACTAGGTTGAGCATCATTATGAACATCATCATTAACATTTTCATTAGGTTCATGTTCATTACCAGGTTGTGTTTCGGCATCAGACATAGATATATCATTTGGATTATCAGGTGGTTCAGCAATAGGTTCACTAGAAGTTTGCACAGTTCTATCATTTTTCTTTTTCTTCCTTTTAGAAGAACTAGGTGCATCAATATTATTTCTCTGAGAATCTTGCTCAATTCTCTTTGGGTGGCCTTCAGGATACAAAGGTTCCTGAGTCATTCTACCAGTTCTAGTAGCCACTTTAACAGCATAATTATTTTCCTTACTATTCATCTCATTGAGCAATTCCTTTTGAGCTTTAAGTACTTGTTCTACTTGAGTGGTAACCATAGAAGCACGTTTGCTAATAAGTTTAAGTTCACCTTTAACATTAGCCATATAATCACCCAAGTGTCCAAGCATATTTGAATTGTATTTTAATTGTCTACCAAAATAAGCATTAAAGTCTTCTTGCTTAGCCATAAATTTATCAAACTCATCTAAGCATGGGCTAGCAAACTTAGTAAATGGGATTTCAGCTTTATCATATCTATATAGAGAATTTACCTTTACTACCTGTGTCGGTTTATCAAGGTCTGGAGGTTCTTCAATAAATAAATGATTAAGATCATATGTTTCTTCAATAGGCGGTAAATTAAGACCATGTATTTCTTCAATAGAAGGTAAATTCTTAACATCTTCAGCTTTAATACCTTTTTCTTTCATAGATTTCTTTGCCTCTTGCATATCTTCGGGACTGAGAAATAGAACACCTCTCTTCTTCGGAGTTAGTTTAGGAATAGGATCATTAATTGGAGCAGGAGCTGGCTCAGGAGGTGCCCAATTATTTTCATTTGTCAACATATTATTCAATAAGATCTCAGCTTCATCCGGTGTTCAGAGAACCAACACAACTATCCAGGTAATCTCTGGAAGCATCGGTTAGTCCATTATAAAAGATATCAAGTATTTCATTTTTCTTAAGAGGATGATCAGGCAAAGCATTAAGTAACTTGAGAAGCCTCCCCCAAGCTTGTGGGAGACTCTCGTCTTTAATTTGCACAAAGTTGTATATTTCCTTTAAAGCAAAGAGCAGGGAAATGTTTAGCAGAGAAGTCGTAAATCATATCCTGGGGACTACGCACACAACCAGGATCAAGAGAATTGAACCATATCTTAGCATCACCCTTTAATGGGAACGGAAATATTTTAAGGATATAAAAGTAGCGAGATCTCTCATCATTAGTGAACAGGGTGGCTATATCATTTAATTTAGTAAGATGTGCCACAACAGTTTTAGATTCATAGCCATGAAAAGGATCAGATTCAACTAAAGTAATTATATCAGGATCAACAGAGAATTCATAATCCTTATCAGTAACAAAGATAGGTGAAGTAGCAAAAGCAGGGTCAGGTTTCATCCTAGCATTTAGAGATTGCTTATTCCATTTAGCTAATAACCTTTTGATTTCATATCTATCTTTGCAAGCTAAAATAGCTAAAGAAGCTTCTTGATCAAATAAATAACCCTCAGGAATAACAAGTGATTCTTCATCATCATAATCAGATTCAATATTTTCAATCTCTCTAGCCCTAGCAAGTCGTTCCTCGAGAAAATCACCAAGTGGTGCAATAGTATCAAGCATAGAAGTAGTTTCATCATAAGTATCATGTATAGCAGAAGTAGCGTCATCAATAACATGCGACATATCAGAATGAATAGCAGAAGTAGGTTTAGGTGTCACAAGCTTACTCATAACAGAAGGTGAATCAAGTGCAGAGCTAGATGGCAGTTCCTTACCTCCCCTCGTAGTTGAGGGATAAATTGTTGTATTAGCATCTTTCAAATTCTTCATAGTGTCCAGCAGATATAAATCCCAAGTGACTCAAAGAATAGAGCTATGCTCGGCGCCAGAAATTAGTCTTGATAACCCACAAGTATAGGGGATCGCAACAGCATTCGAGGGTAGAGTATTCAACCCAAATTTATTGATTCGACACAAGGGGAGCCAAAGAATATTCTCAAGTATTAGCAGCTGAGTTGTCAATTCAACCACACCTGGAAACTTAGTATCTGCAGCAAAGTGTTTAGTAGCAAAGTAATATGATAGTGATGGTAACGGTAACAAAAGAGTAACGAAAGCAAAGTAATGTTTTTAGTATTATGTAGTGATTGTAACAATAGCAACGGGAAAGTAAATAAGCGTAAACCAGTATATGGAAAGCTTGTAGGCGTCGGATCAATGATGGATAATTATGCCGGATGTGGTTCATCATGTAACAGTCATAACATAGGGTGACACAGAACTAGCTCCAATTCATCAATGTAATGTAGGCATGTATTCCGAATATAGTCATACGTGCTTATGGAAAAGAACTTGCATGACATCTTTTGTCCTACCCTCCCGTGGTAGCGGGGTCCTAATGGAAACTAAGGGATATTAAGGCCTCCTTTTAATAGAGAACCGGAACAAAGCTTTAGCACATAGTGAATACATGAACTCCTCAAACTACGGTCATCACGGGTAAGTATCCCGATTATTGCCTTTCAGCAATGAAGGCCTTGTTCACCAAAGTTTGGAAATCTGGGAAATCAAACATACTGAGAGTACACCGGAGTTGCGGGTTTAATCCACCAAGAAATCTGTCAATCTTCCTTTCTTCAGTGGCCACGTCGTGAAGGGAGTAACGTGGCAAATGATTGAATTTTTGCAAATATTCACCCACAGACTGATTTCCTTGGAGGAGCGCGAGAAATTCTTGCTGTTTAGTCTTCATAATTCTAGTAGGGATATGGTATTTCCGGAACTGATCCGTGAATTTTGACCAGGTGATTTCTTCATCAACAGGCCACATGGCTTTTATATTTTCCCACCATATGGCAGCAGCGCCTTCAAGATAATGAGTTGCAAATGGAACTTTATCACCTTCTTCAGTACGAGCAATCTCAAGTTTCATCTCAATGGTTCGCAGCCAATCATCTGCTTCCAAGGGGTCAATAACCTGACTAAAACTGAGAGTCTTGGTCCTTTGAAAATCTGCCAGCTTTGAGTGATGACCATTTTGATTCCCATTCTGCTCAACCATAGCTTGCACACTTCTTAAAATTTCAATTAGATCATTATTCTATCTTTCCTCAAACATACATAGAATTTGCTCGGTGGAGGGCGGATTTGGCGGTCGAGGCAGTGGTGGAACGTACGGCTCGGGAGAGAGTCCTGCCTGTCGTGCGGAACGACGAACAGGAGTACCCTCGCGAACGTTGCTACTGCTGCCTCCCCGCAGCATCCTATTGTGGTTTTTCCCAAGACAACGCAACCAAGATGAGAAGCATTCAAAATAAATTGGGGAAAATCCAGCAACAAAAGCTCGGGAAAAACCGAAATGACGAAGAACATACGGCGAATAAAATAGAGTCCCAACATAATTATACATAGACTCATACATGAAAGATACATAACATGCCAGGTTCAACTACTCTCGTACATGAAACAAAACCTCATGACTCGTACGACTACACTCGTACACCATCCCAACGATTGCGAATACTCAGAAGCTCTACTGCTCTGCTGGTGCTGCGGGGTCATCTCCTGAAGCGGACTCAGATCCTGAACTGACGAGGTTAACTGAGACCTCCGGGTTAAAGGTAACACGACGACGCTGCCTCGAGGGCTCTCCCTCAGGGGCAGGGGTAGGGTGAAGCATCGGGGCTGCAGGAGTAGTGAGAAGTGAAACCCACTCAGCAGGGGTACTGAGAGGACTCACGGTCGCGGCGCCCGAGCTACTCGGAGGAGTAACCGGTGAAACAGGGGAACTAGAACTGGCTGGAATATAAGGAGTAAATCCCAGGGAGGATGGAGTAGTGGCAGATCTAGTAGAGACTAAAGCAGAGGCTAAAGCAGTATGGGCACGAGTCGGCTCTCGAGCTAGCTCGTGGATCATAAGATAGCTAGCGGTGATATAACGAGCAAGATGGCTAGCAACACTATCGGACTCCGGATCAATGATAGGGAAGCGGGCACGACTATTGTCGTGCAGAGAAGTATAGTAGTAGAAACCTGGGTGGTTCTGCATTCGGACCTCGTTGTAACGAAGCTCGACAATGACCTCGAATGCAGCAAACTGGACAGCCTGGGAAGCGGTAGAAGTGTAACCGCTCCGAGAGGTACGAGTGTAAGTGCTGGAGTTGGAACTGGTGCGCAGAGTGACCACTACGTGATACTCATACACTGAGTCAGCTAGACGCTCCCGGTACACACGATAAACTGGATCGTCACCAAGGGGGTACAGCCAACGCCACACGTTACGAAGGAGATGCGACGACGTGAATGGCATTAGCTGCAACTGGCACGGATACGGCACCAGAGCCATCTACACTCACAACCATTAGTAGGTTAGCATAAAAATAAAACAAGGGCATGCAATGCAACAACCAGCTACCAATGCTACCGGCACTCAACTTAAACTCGTATCTACCGTCTAGTTAACACGTCCTAGTCTAGCGTGGCCTACAGTAAGCGCGGCTCTGATACCAAGCGTTGTGGCACCCCGGCTCAGAGCAACCGGTTTACCATGCATTGCCAGCCCAGAGACCATGTCTTCTGGAAACACACAACATCTTGGTACAGAAAACAACCGCTTTATTGATGCTAGCAGATCAAAGTTTATATTACAACGGGTAGCGAGGCCAAGCGGCACACACGGTGCGGCTGAACAATATGTACATTATTTAGTAAACATAAAGGCCTCGATCATAACAACTACGCGACAGCGGAACAACGTCGTAGCAGAACTCCATAGCACAGGGACACCGATGTGGACACGATCTAGACTCGGACATCACTCCTTTCCAATAAGGCTTTCCTGAAATCTGGCATGACACGCCAGGTCAGTATATTGAATGTACTTGCAAGCTCACAACCGACATAAACATAATGACAAACAATATCATGATAATTAACCAATTATTAATAATGCAACGATATAACCAACATGCTGTGATCATGCTCTTGTGAGAAAAATCCCTCTTACCAACGGTGATCACTTCTTGGATCACAACCGTACCAACCTCAAAAACTTAACTATGAATGTCTCATGATCTTTCCGGCGATCACAACCACGACCCATATTTGGTCTAAAACGATGATCCTTCCGGCGATCACAACCACGACCAACACTTGGTCTTATCCAACCCGATGGCCTTCCCGCCATCATCAATAGTGCAGAGTTCATAACTTAGTGTGCAAGATTTATTAAATGTTGACCCATGGTGTGACCTACTTTCGAGCGTGTCCGTAATCGTGGACTCGACTATCGATAGATTAATACACTCTGCAGAGGTAGTGCACTGTACCCACACCACGGAACCCATGGCCTCGCACTCCCATTCGGGTGGACCAACGGCATTCCAACGAAATCCCTCCATTGCCATGACGCTCTCCCGGCCACTCCGACTTACTCCCCTCTGGGCTAGTCCTGGGTGGCCCCGTGTCTACCAAAGACACACGACCACCGTCGTGGCCAACACATAAACTATCCCACACGGGGACACGGTACCAAAAATCTCAACAACGGGCACACAAGGTTATGTCTGCTTACCGGGCCAGGGTACTACACGCCCATAACCTTCCCTCGCTGGAGGCACCGGCCAGAGGCATGAAAACAGACCGAATAAAGGCCTTCCCATAAAGGCAAATGTGGTTGCACTGGGAAAAACTCGATTCAGTGGCACCATGACCCGGTCAACAATATGTTCAAGTTGAGTTATTATCAGGTTCTACTTAAAGTGAAAATAACTGGTGTCATAATATGCCATGAAATGCACCACTAACATATGCATCACATATCAACGGAAATGACTGAGTCAACTATCTCCACACCAAGCATAACATCAACAACTCAAGATACTTCTCTGATTAGGATTAAATCTTACTTTAAACATAATCTTTTCTAGCAAATTTACCATTTTTCTCATGCAATAAAATAACTCCATATAATTACTTATATTCATAACTATATTACTCTTTCATAACAAAATTTAATTCTAGTTTCTTTACCAACTTAGTTAGCTGTAAACTTTCTATAAATCCAGCATATTAACTTAAACAAGCAACTAACAGAATATAAATAACATAATAGTGAGCTAAATGCATGGATTAAATCATTCATTCAAGTAGGAAAATCACAAATATTGTAATGGCACCATGAAAATGTTGCTGTGGCTTTCCTTAGTGCAGATGAGGTTCACAAGCCTCCTGGTGATCCTCAACACAAGCCTCACCCTCTGAAAATAATTATAAACACAAAAAGAAAATATCAAGAACCCTTCTAAAATTCACCAGAAAATCTAGACAGCCGGGAAAACCCCATTTTTGGTGAGCTGCTAGATTTCTTTACAAAGAACACAATGCAAAAAGAATCAATTCATTTGGACTTATGGTTAAAGAGTTTTGGCTGTTTGAAGCTCTCTAGGAAAATATGAAATTTGAATTTAATTAGAAACAGACTAGGGGGTGACATCGAAGGCGTAAAGCCTCGGCGCACCACCACTCGTACCGCTTCATGCGCATACTGAGTGGCTGACTAGCGGGCCCCACTAGTTAGGTGAGGGCGAGAGGGGGAAAGAAACATGGGACGGTGCGGCTTCACCGGAGCAAACGCCGGCGACGAGGGCTTCTTGGCCAAAATGAGAGGGAGGGATCGAGAGAGGAGACGGAGGCGCACCTGCCCGTACCCGTAGAGTAGCTAGGGGTGGTCGGACAGCGTCGGAATCAACCTCACTAGCGGAGGCAGAGAGCGGAGGTCACCGAAGACGAAGACGACAGCGAACAAAGTGTCACAGCCCCAGTTCAGGCCTTGCCTGCCTTTGCATTAGCCTCTATGCATCATGTTTAAATTTATGAAATTTGAATTGGGGATGTTCAAACCCTAGCACCAAATAAATTCAACTAGGTTCAAATAAAAATATTTTCAATGAACCCAAAATGCCCTTCAAAAATGTTCATTATTTATGGAAAAAGGTTAAAACCTTTACCAGAGGGCATGCACATTTTTCCAAGGCATTTATGGTTTTTAGATTAACTCATATTATATTTGAATTGGAGCTATTAATTCCTATAAAATATTTGGTAGCTCCAATTATTCTGAAACATTTTGTGGAGCTTTGGAATAATCCATATTGCTTCTACAATAAATCTCAGAAGCTACAAAAATATTTGGTTAGCAAACCAAATTCAAAACAATTACAGAAATAGAAAACAGAAATGGAAAAGAGAGAGAGAGAAAGAGGAAACCTTACCGTGCAACCCACTACTGTAGTGGCCTACTGGCCAAAGCCAGCCCGACCCACCAGGGGCAGCACTGTCTTCTTCCTCGTGCCAGGAGGAGAAGCAGTTGCGTGCATGATGCGCAGGCGAGCCGCGCTGGCTCCTCCCTGCCTGCGTGCCCCCTCGACTGACTGGTCGCCGCCACGCACACCCCCCGACCCCCTCGTCCTCTCCCCTCTCTCCCTGGACCTCTTTCCCCTCCTCTGCTCTCTCTCTCTCGCGGCAACCCGAGTGCAGTCGTCACCACCGCCACCGTTTAGCATGGCCACCGAGTTCCCCAAGAGTCGTTTTCGTGCCCCCGTGCTCCGCCCCAACCCCAAGCACCTCTCCGCCGACCAACGCAAGGCCGGATGACCCGAGGACGACGCCGCGACCTTTCTTCCCCGTCCATGGCCGTCGGATGCTGCCGTCCGATTCGCCGTCATCCCTGCCTCCCGAGCTCCACGACTGGCTCTTTCGAACCACGGTGAGCTACTGACCGTTTGCCCTCTAGCCATAGCCCCGAGGTCACCCGAGGCCGCCGTCCGCCATGGCCGGCGAGCCCGCGCTCCCAAGCCTCTCCTCCTCGCTCCAGGGGCATCGACACGCTCCTGGCGCCTCCAGGAGGCTGCCTAGCCACGACGTTTGCTCACTCGAGCACTAGAGCCCCAGACCCGCTCGAGCCCAACTCCGGCCGCTGCTTCTGCCCGTCGCCGTTGCCGCGACACGCCGTTCCCGGCAACCCCGCTTGCACCATTGGATGCGGCCGAGCGCTAGCTTTCCAACGGGACCGACCGCGGCCGAAACCGTCCCCTGTAGCGCTTCCCACGTCGTCTCCGTCGTCGGCTTTGGTCGCCGCCGGCTGAACTCCGTCGAGGCTGACGTGGCGCCGTCATTAGGGGCTAATCACGCCCTAATTAACCCCCCTTGCTCACTGACAAATGGGCCCCACGCCCTAATTAACCCCAGCTTTATTTCTGCTTAGATTAGTCTTAACCCCGCGGGACCCACACGTCAGCTTTGACCTTGCTGACGTGGCCTTTGACCGACCCCACACGTCAGTGACTCATGCCAGTGGTGTGTCACTGACCAGTAGGCCCCACTGGTCAGGTTTGACCTGGCCAGCCACAGTTGACTTGATGACGTCACTCTTACATCATGCTGATGCAGTAAAACCTTTTCTGGATTTTAAATAAATCTAAATGATTTATTTATTTTCAGAAAATATCCAAAACTTTGAAAAATCATAGAAATTAATCTATAGCTCCAAATGAAATAAACTATATATGAAAAATGATCAGAAAAATCCAAGGAATCTGAATATGGCGTTTTCATGCATGTTTGAACAACTTAACCTCACTGTTCAGTCCAAAACATGATAATGCACTATTTGAATTCATAGTTTGAATTTGAATTTGAACCTAGTGTTCAAACCAACTCCATTTAACTTTTTGCTAGTTGCATTAGCTCAATCAACAACATATTGCCATGTCATGATCATGCATCATATTGTTGCATCGCATTGATTGTGTTCTTCCTTGTTTGCCGGTAATTGTCCCCTCTCGGTAGACGCTATTCCGACGCTGTGATCGTTGACACTGATGAAGACTCCATGTTATCTTCAGAAGTGCCAGGCAAGCAAAACCCCCTTGTTCATTCCGATACAATCCCACTCTCTCGCTCCTGCTCTCTTTTACTGCATTAGGACAACAACGATTCAACTGTTACTTGCTGTGGTAGTTGAACCCTTATCCTCTGCATGACCTGTCATTGCCACAGTAAATAGATGAAACCCACTAGCATGAGTAGGCGTTGTTTGAGCCCTGATGTGCCTACTCATTCATGCTTGTTTGTCATGCCTTCTATTGCTTAGAGTTGTGTCAGGTCTGATTCATCGAGGATGAATTGGAACAGTGATGAACATGTCCTACTGTGTGTGAGCTAAGTGTGTGAACACGATTTGGTAAAGGTAGTGGTGAGAGGCCATGTAGGAGTACATGGTGGGTTGTCTCATTGAAACCGTTCTTAGGAACTGAGTTCTGTGTTTGTGATCCATGACCAGCTACTACCACGCATTGGGCCCGAAACCAATGGACCCTCTCGACTTATTAACTGCCCTTGTCCTCTGTCTAGGAGTTGCAACTAGTTTATGGTGTTTGTAGGATATGTGTTGGCGGCCGTGCATAGCGCTGACCCTAGGGGTGGGCTATGATGCGGTAGATACACCGTGGCACGGTGTACCGGGCGCCCGTTTGGTGTCTCGGGAACCCTGCACACATCGTTTGGGGCTGTGAGCGAAACTCCGGCCGGATATCCTCGCGGATGGAACCCGAATAGGGGATAAACCTGGACTAGAGACTCATGTGGTTAGTCAGGTCGTGGCCGACTCCCTTGCCAGGCTTCCGCTTGAAGGTTGCCGAGATACACGACGTGTACATGGTGGTAAGTGGCGAGAGCGTGTGTGAAGAAGTACACCCTTGCAGGGTTATAAATGATCTATTCGAATAGCCGTGTCCGCGGTAAAGGACTTCTGGGTTGCCTATAACAGTTCATAGACAAGTGAAAGTGGATACTCTAAAACTCGCAAGATAAGTGTGAGTTCTATGGATGGCCTTCTCGTAGGGAGACGGGAGCGGATCCATAGTGGTGTATTGAATGGTGAATATGTGGACTCGTGTGCGCCACCTCAAAAGAGTTGCTTGCAGTCGTAGTTCAGGTTAGCCACTAAGTCAAAGCTGGCTTGCTGAAGTTAAACTCCACCACCCCCCTTGTTGATACCGATGCATATGTAGCTAGTTCTGATGTAAGTCTTGCTGAGTACCTTTGTACTCACGTTTGCTTAATTTATGTTTTGCAGAGAGATTTCAGTCTCGCTAGTAGTTCCGCGTGGACTTCGATGTTTAGCCTGATACCTCAGCTACGATCTTGTGCCCTCGGCAGGATCTGGTAGATAGTCAGGCTTCTTAGCTTTTTCCATTTGTAGATGTCTGTACTCAGACATGTTAAGCTTCCGCATGTGCTTGAATTGTATGCTATGATTGTTGGGTCATGAGACCCATGTTTGTAATATCTCGCTCCTCGGAGCCTAATGAATAAATACTTTGAGTCGTAGAGTTATGTTGTGATGACATGTTGTATTTACACATATCGAGCATATGTGTGTATGATTGAAATGCTTGGTATGTGTGGGATCCGACAATCTAGTTGTTTATCCTTGGCAGGATCTCTTATGGGGAAATGTAGTCTTGTGCTTCCATGAGCCATAGTAGTCCGCTACAGCCCGGTTCACCGGAGTCCTGCTAGCCCAGCACTACTGCTCAGGACACTTGATTGGTCGGCATGTGTTTCACTTCATTCCTGTGTCTGTCCCTTTGGGGAAATGTCACGCGGTGACATCCGGAGTCCTGCCTAGCCTGCTACAGCCCGAGTTACCGGAGTCCTGTTAGCCCAGTGCTATAGCCCGGATTCGCACGCTGCTGACCGACATGCTCGAAGTTGATTCATGTATGCCTGTCCCCATGGGTTAGTGCCGCTTTGGGTTCACGACTAGCCATGTCGGCCCGGGTTCTCTCTTTCATATGGATGCTAGCGACACTATCATATACGTGAGCCAAAAGGCGCAAACGGTCCCGGGCCATGGTAAGGCGACACCCGTGGGAATACCGTGCGTGAGACCGCAAAGTGATATGAGGTGTTACCGGCTAGATCAATGTGACTTGGAATCGGGGTCCTAACACAGAGGCGACTCCAGGGGCTCCAACCAGGCGGAACAGCACCACCGGAGAGCGGCAGAGGTCCTGGAAGGGTTGCCCAGGCCTGGGAGGGGCCGGAGCTATGGAGACGACCCGAGGGGATCCCCGGTGAGCTCGAGCTCAGGGACGGCGGCCCGCGGCCTGCCCGGCCGGGCTACGGCAATCTATGAGGTTGTGGAGTGTGTGGAAGTCATGGATGGTGCTCGAGGACGCCGGGGAGGGCTCTATTTATAGCCGAGCGTCGAGGGGGTTCAGGATCCACCAGTGGACACCTGGACACGGCTCCTGGCGACGAACGGCGTCCGTGAGAGGGGGAGAAGGAGATGCAGCTCAGGCGGGGACTATGGGCGAACGGGGACGAGCATAGGGGCACTGGGGTGACGACAAGCACAGTGCGCACCGCACTGTTACGTTGGCCGGACCGCTCCCGTGCTCGCTGCGGCGAGCTCCGGCGTCGGCGAGCGCTAGGAGGGAGTTAAGAGAGCTTGGACGAAGATTGTGGCGAGGTTTGGCAAGGCTAGGCAGTCAGGGAAGCGAGCACTCGAGCAAAAGAGGATCGAGCGCGACCCAGAGCGCGTCGACACGCAGGTTGGCATCGTGTACACGCGTGGTCACCGCGTGAACTCTGCCCTCAGGCCAACCTACGTCCAAATTTCATGTTTGGCTTGTTGTTCATGGTAGTTTTGAAGATTACCACGCTTTGGTTTGGATCCAGACGCAGTAGGATAGGTTTCAACCACCTAGTAAGTTTCTGATCAGTAACTTTGAGAGCTTACTGTGGCCAAACGGCTGGGAGTTGGGAGCTGGGCTTTGGAGGTTAGCAATCATCTACTGAGGTGATGATACACAAGAAAAATCAGCCACAATGGATCAAGTAAAATGGTAGTTGCTGTAGAAACCACCATTTCTGTCCAGAATAGAAAATATTTTCTATAGCAAAAATATTCCAAAAAGTTATGCAATATTTTTCCTCAGGAAGGTGCCCTAGGGTTCAAAGAATATTTGCGAATTTTCTCAGATTTTTGTGGGCAAGAAAAAATTGGGGTTGCTTTGGAGCACATTGAGCTGACTAGGGTTTAAGAGAGGAAAATGAATATTTTTCATTTAAGAAAAATATTCCAATAATTATTTTGAGATGAACCAGAGTGGGAATGATGGTTAGGGAGGGAAATGGGACACTTGGGTGAAAGCCAAGGGGTACCCAAGTGTTTAAGTCCATATGAAAAGATTCAAAACTCCAAATTTCAAATTCATACCAACTAAAATCAGGCAAAGAAAAAGAGGGAAAAACCAGGCTGTCACAAAAGTTCATGAAGGAGAACTATACAAGAAAAGTACTACCGGGGTCCTTCAACGATGTATCTCCGAAGACGAGGGACGACAGCTCTTGGCTGAAATACACGCTGGTCTTGGCGGCCATCATGCCGCAGCCTGGGCCCTTATAAATAAAGCCTTCTGCATGAGTTTATTTTGGCCCACAGCCCGGGCAGATGCACAAGACCTCGCGCAGAGCTGCGTTGGATGGCATCTTTTCACTAACCAAAGCCACATGCCACCTACCGCCCTCCGAACAATCCCCATTACTTGGCCCTTTACAGTCTGGGGGCTCGATATGGTCGGACCTCTTAAAGGGGAAGCCATAAGAAGAAATACTTATTGGTAATGGTAGACAAGTTCACTAAGTGGATAGAAGCCAAACCGGTTAAAACGGCTGAAGCCGGACCGGTGATAGACTTCATATCCAGCGCCGTACACCATTACGGTGTCCCGTACAATATTATTACTGACAACGGCTCTAACTTTACAGCCGATGAGGTGAACACTTGGTGCTCCAACTTGGGCATCAAGCTTGATTACTCCTCCGTATACCACCCTCAGACAAGCGGTCATGTCGAATGGGCTAATGGCATGATAATGAGCGGCATCAAGCCCAGACTAGTGCGATCTCTGCAAGAATCAGACAAACACTAGGTCAAGGAACTCGATTCCGTACTCTGGGGGCTGTGGACCACGCACAATCGCACGACCGGATATACACCCTTTTCTTGGTGTATGGTGCAGAGGCAATCTTGCCTTGTAAAATTATTCATGACTCACCTTGAGTGTGCATGTATGAAGAGAGAGAAGCCGAGCTCGATCGGCAGGACGACCTGGACGGCCTGGAGGAGGAGTGCGATGTCACGAAATCCCGTTCCGCATTCTATCAACAGCAGGCTCGACGATACCAAAGCAGAGAAGTACGAGCAAAGACCTACAAGTTCGGTGAACTAGTTTTATGCCTACCAGAAAAGAAAAAGGACAAGGTCAAGCCCAAATGGGAGGGTCCCTTCATTATAGATAAAGTTCTCACTGGAGGACCCTATCATCTTCGCAACGCTTCGGACAATCGCTTGGAGCCAAACCCATGGAACACCGCAAGGCTCCGAAGATTCTACGCCTAAGTCCGCACATACCCCCTTTTTTCTCGTTCTGTCTTTTCTCCTTGTGATAGTTTTCCCCCTTTTGCCTCATTTCTATATGACTTCTAAGTTCGTGTTCGGATAAACCGTACACCTGAAGGGTAGACATCCTCAAATGTACTTACCCGACAATACCTGGGGGCTTCTTTTCACAAGAAGCTTATTCTTGTTATTATTTTTCGAGCACCAAGCTCACCATATATATGTGTCATCTATCCATATATGTCTTTTCTTCACCATTATATGCACCTTTATGACTTAAGTTTTTGCCAGGCTGGGTTGCCTGGCTCCTGTGCTTATGCCCTACGTTCCCGTTTGTTCGGCTAGGGCATAAAGGGAGCACCTCTGTGATTGTTACAGCAGGGTCATCCAGACATGTACCTCAGACGGGTAAAGCGAAAGCTAGCATCCTTAAGGGAATGATTGGTTGGTGAGTAAAAGACGAACTGCCCTCGCGGCACTACGAAGCCCCAGAGTATAAACGCGCACTGTGATTTCTTAGCATCACAACCTTGGTATGCATAAATAACCACATACTAGCCCAGGGAAAGGAACCCTTAATGGAACTATTCTCTGTGGAAGATGTTTCTTACAATCAAATGTAATATAACATAACTCCCCGAATACAACTTGTCTGTTCAAGCAATGATGATCCGACTGCCTGGTTTCCGAACATACTTTGGTGTTTACCTATGGTATAGTATTCGAAAACACTCCTAACCTCGGATTTTCGGAGGTCGAAGCAGAAGGTCTGCCATGACAATCATTTTACAAATGCGGCTGGAGATAAGTTTGCTGACAAAAGTACATTGTTACTTAGACTCAAAAACTTCTTCTTCCTCTAGACCCTCTAGTAGGCTGTCTAGTTTACAATTGTCGGGGTATGGGGTCCCGGCAAACCCTTAAGGTTCAAACACTGGGGTGCGCGTGAAATCTTTCACTCCAACCGATCTACGCTCTAGCTTGCTAGGATCTCGCGGACGAACTCGATGAACTCACTACACAGAAGGACACAAGGTTTATACTGGTTTGGGCCACTGTTGTGGTGTAATACCCTACTCCAGTGTGGTGGTAGTGGATTGTCTCTTGGGCTGATGATGAACAATACAAGGGAAGAACGGCCTCCTGAGGTTGAGGCGTTCTTGTGCTCGGTGAGCTTGTGTGTGAGGTGGTCTCTCTTTAGTTGTGCCGTCTCCTTTTTCTGATCCCCCTCCACTGTGGTGGCTAGTCCTATTTATAGAGGCCCTGGTCCTCTTCCCAAATATCGAGCGAGAAGGGAGCCAACAATGGCGGGCTAATTTAAAGGGGGACAACTAGTACAAGCTATCATGACAAAAATAGTCTTCGCCTGCACAAAGTTCTGGTGGTGACGCCGTTCTGGGCTCCACGGTGACCTCCATCTTGCAGTCCTCGGTCTTGGTCTTGTTGCACCGGAATGGCAACCTTTGCCTGAGGCCTTGGTACCCCGTGGCTGCGCTTGCTCCCTTTGCACCAAAGAGGAAACAAGGACGCTGTGCGCGCTGGCGCCCGCCTGGCGCCCGCCTGGTGTCGATCGTCATGGCTCACGTCACGAGAACCTCGTGAGGTTCGCCTCGCCTTGATATCTCCGCTCCTCGTGAGCCTGCCTGGCTAGGCCGCTCCAGAGGAGGTCTTGCGTCGTCCGCCTCGCGAGGCTTGGCCCCTCGCGAGGGTCTTGGGCGCTTCGTTGGTGAGGATGGGCTGTATGGCCTGCTGGCTTAGCCACGAGGCGGGCCGCAGGCAGGCAAGTCTGGGGACCCCCGTTCCCAGAACACCGACAACAATCTTGTTGGGAGAACTTGGCGGCCACCTTCACTTGGTCGTACACCAGGCTGACCGGAATTTCTCATCCATTGGACCCTCAAGGTCCGACCTGGGCCATATGATTGGGATCAAGAACATTGTACCGTGTTTTCACCATGGCCTAGGCTTCCCGAGCACCTTCTCGGCACGCCGATATCTTCCATAGCCCAGAACAGCGCTGAGCTCCCTTGAATAAATTCACAAGGTCCTCCATACTTCCTAGAGGAGAATCGGCTGGCCATAAATCCTTAGCAATGCTTCTCATCGCCTTCCGTGCTTGCTCATGCACCTTGGACAGCTCTTGTAGCAGGTCGCCTTGAAATCCGGGCACCTCTTCTTCGGGCCACCCAGTCAATACACCAGCAGACATAAAACTTGTTAGGATTCGCATCAGCGAACTCTATGACATACCGAATATGCCGCCTCTCAGCTTTTTGTTCTCCTTCAAGGCGTCTGCTAATTGGGCTCGCACATCTTTCACCTCTTTGCTGAGCTGGGTGTTGGTGTCCTACAGCTTGTTCTTTTCGTCCCTGGTCCGTGTCAGTACATGCTGACCAGCGGCCTCTTGCCTTTCGGCATGTTCTTTGTCCGCCTACGCGGCCTTCAATTTCTCTTACAGTTTTGCCACCGATCCCGCCATTGTAAAACGCAACAGTGTTCATTTGCATAAACATGACTGGCACATGATTATTTTTTCGGGCAGAAGGGAACATTACCAATCGGTGCCTCCTTGGACTTCTCCAGTTCGGCAGTAGCAGCAGTCAGCTGCGTCTGACACTGCTCCAGCTCCCGAGATAGCATGCTGTTCTTCTCCGAGAGTATCTGATTACACATAGATCCTTAAAATCAGTTGCTTCAACTGTTTTCAAGTCTCGGGGGCTACTGATATATGGCTATTAAATCTACACGAAATGATCTTACTCGCATATCCTTTGAAAGTTGGAGAGTGCCCCCGGCAAGCCCATCTCGAGCTACCCGGATATATGCATCCGCCGAACTAAAGGCATTGAATGCCTCTTCAGTAAAGGTAGGATCACGTATGGCGGCCCTCCAGCATCCATGGTTCATGGCACTCTCCACCTCGGAGTTGGTGACAGATACATTGTCTGAATCATCGGAGAGAGGACAGTCCGGCATGGCACCCATATCAACTCCAGCCCTAGAGGCAGGGTCCGGGGTTGAATTTACAGACGTGTATCCGGTAAGGTCCTCGGATATCGTCTGGTGAGTGTTCTTCCTGAAATATAGGGGAGGAGAAAAACGTCACAGTTCGATATGCTTGCCGCAGGACATATCAAAGACCGTACCTTTTTGATGAGGGACGAAGCTTGGAAGAATCAACGTTCGCCTTTCTTTTCGAAGGTCCACCTTGTGTCAGCGTCCCCTTTTCAAGGGACGGTCCCGGTGTGGCATGGCGAGACGAACGCCGCCCCTTTGAAATACGAGACAGTGCAACGGTGAGGCACAATGGGAAGACTCTTTTGGAGGAGATGCTCCCTGGGAACTTACATGGGAAGACGGAAGGAGGCCGGGGTAATCGGCTTCGATGGCCACTTCTTGTCGTCATAGCTCGCCTGATAGAAGACCCCCTCCTTGAGCTCCACGGATATATCCGAATCCTCCTTGAATCCGGGATCCAGGTCCCGATTATGGTCCTCCGGCTATGGAGCGGGGCTATAGATCCCCGCAGTAGCCTTTCTCCATTCCTGGTAAAAATGGCCGGGTTAAGATTGACTAATTACAACTCAGGAAGAAGATCAAGTGAGGTGTTGGATTGAAAGCTTACCTAGCTAGGGGGGTTGTACATGGAGAAGCCATCTCAGCACTTGAGGCGAGTGAATTCTTCTTTCTCCCCTTTGTAAAGACCAGCCAACATGGCGGCCTGGGCGGTGAAGTTATCCGGACCCTTGCGCCCGTAGCGGGATGTATCATCCTCCCCGTTATAGTTCCACATGGGGAGTCCTATGATTGGAGAGGTTGGACACCGCGCGTTATGGAAATCACCCTGACTTCAATTATTGATAGTCCGGACTTGGCGAGTACCTTTATCTTGTCCATTAACTTCTTAACTTCTGCACTGTCCTCCTCCTCGAGGCTCCGGGGGCGCCATCTGTGGCGCTTCTTTAACGAAGCATTGGAAAACACGGGTAGGCCTCGTCGGATTGGGTCAGATAGAATGACATCTTCAATATAAAACCACTCAGAGGGCCACTCTTCGGATGCCTTCTTTGGAGTGCCGAATAGGTATCCTGTCCCGGCTATACGCTGAAACGTCTCCAACGAATATATAATTTTTGATTGTTCCATGCTATTATATTATCTGTTTTGGATGTTTAATGGGATTTATTATACACTTATATATTATTTTTGGGACTAACCTACTAACCCAAGGCCCAGTGCAAATTGCTGTTTTTTTGCCTATTTCAGTGTTTCGCAGAAAAGGAATATCAAACGGAATCCAAACAGAATGAAACCTTCGGGAGAGTTATTTTTGGAACAAACGTGATGCAGGGGACTCAGAGTAGACGTCAAGAAAGAAACAAGGTGGCCATGAGGCAGGGAGGCGCGCCTGCCCCCTGGGCACGTCCCCCACCCTCGTGGGCCCCTCGCAGCTCCACTGACCTACTTCTTCCTCCTATATATATCCATATACCCCGAAAACATCCAGGAGCACCACGAAACCCTATTTCGACCGCCGCAACCTTCTGTACCCAAGAGATCCCATCTTGGAGCCTTTTACGGAGCTCCGTCGGAGCGGGAATCGATCACGAAGGGCTTCTACATCAACACCATAGCCTCTTCGATGATGTGTGAGTAGTTTACCACATACCTTCGGGTCCATAGTTATTAGCTAGATGGCTTCTTCTCTCTCTTTGGATCTCAATACAAAGTTCTCCTTGATCTTCTTGGAGATCTATTTGATGTAACTCTTTTCACGGTGTGTTTGTCGAGATCCGATGAATTGTGGATTTATGATCAAGTTTATCTATGAACAATATTTGATTCTTCTCTGAAATCTTTTATGTATGATTGGTTATCTTTGCAAGTCTCTTCGAATTATCAGTTTGGTTTGGCCTACTAGATTGATCTTTCTTGGAATGAGAGAAGTGCTAAGCTTTGGGTTCAATCTTGCGGTGTCCTTTCCCAGTGAAAGCAGGGGCACCAAGGCACGTATTGTATTGTTGCCATCGAGGATAAAAAGATGGGGTTTATATCATATTGCTTGAGTTTATCCCTCTACATCATGTCATATTGCCTAATGCGTTACTCTGTTCTTATGAACTTAATACTCTAGATGCATGCGGATAGCGGTCGATGTGTGGAGTAATAGTAGTAGATGCAGAATCGTTTCGGTCTACTTGTCGCGGACATGATGCCTATATACATGATCATGCCTAGATATTCTCATAAGTATGCACTTTTCTATCAATTGCTCGACAGTAATTTGTTCACCCACCATAATACTTATGCTATCTTGAGAGAAGCCACTAGTGAAACCTATGGCCCCCGGGTTTATCTTTTATCATATAAGTTTCCAATCTATTTTACTTTGCAATCTTTACTTTCAATCTTTATCATAAAAATACCAAAAATATTTATCTTATTATCTCTATCAGATCTCACTCTCGTAAGTGACCGTGAAGGGATTGGCAACCCCTTTATCGCGTTGGTTGCGAGGTTCTTATTTGTTTGTGTGCATACGAGGGACTTGCGTGTAGTCTCCTACTGGATTGATACCTTGGTTCTCAAAAACCGAGGGAAGTACTTACGCTACTTTGCTGCATCACCCTTTCCTCTTCAAGGGAAAACCAACGCAGTGCTCAAGAGGTAGCAAGAAGAATTTCTGGCACCATTGCCGGGGAGATCTACACACAAGTCAAGACATACCAAGTACCCATCACAAACTCTTATCCCTCGCATTACATTATTTTCCATTTGCCTCTCGTTTTCCTCTCCCCCACTTCACCCTTGCCGTTTTATTCGCCCTCTTTTTCCGTTCGCCTTTTTGTGCTTGCCTCTTGCAGCCACCATGTCTGAAATTGGGGAGGTTATCATTGATAAGGATAGTGGTAATAAGATGGAAAACTTTGATGCTTTTGTTGATCCTCCTGAAGAACCTACTATTTTACACACTAAAAAGTTTCAGATTGGTAGTGGTAATATTATTGGAAAAGGAGTTATTCAAGATTTCTTTACTTGTGTCAGTGCTTTACCTACTATGGGAGGGTCTATTCTCCATAGAACTAGTTGTTTCGGGGATGCTATATCTTTTCTTATAGTTGAACTTGAAAGACAATTTATTCATATGCACCCTTGCATCCAAAGGATTTTTCTAGAATTTTCTAATATTGAGCACTCTTCTGTTAAGCGAGCAGCTACTATCTTTTTAGCTCACGAGTTTAGATTTATAATGAAAGAAGCCAAAGAAATTTTTGCGCATTATAGGGTGGACTCCGACCGTCCTCCCATAGAAGCAATCCTTTTTATCAAGAAGAAATAATGCGCTTACGGTCCTTAGATCATGTTGCTTTTAACGAAAGCCTTAGAAAGAAGGTTCCTACCGATGTTCTTGTTAACAGTATTTCTGAACTTAATAATAATTTTGCCACCCAAAATAGTGGGTTGGGTTTTTCCCTTGAACAAAGGATCATGACTTTTTGCCAAAAGAATGCTTATAAGGATGAATTGGTTGTGCAATATGAGGGGCCAAAGGAGGAACCAATACCTCCCGAGCTTGATCTTGGGGACTTTTGTCCCATTAAATTTAGCCCTTTTGATTACTTTTGCTTGCCACAAAGAAATCTTGCTGCTGAACGTAGGGAGTATGATATGAATTTTCGCGATCTACCTTATCATTATCATGGCAATACCTAGATCTATTCTTGCTTTTATGCCTAGCTAGGGGCGTTAAACGATAGCGCTTGTTGGGAGGCAACCAAATTTTATTTTTGTTTCTTGCTTTTTGATTCTGTTTAGTGATAATTAATTCATCTAGCCTCTGTTTAGATGTGGGTTTATGCTTTTAATTAGTGTTTGTGCCATGTAGAGCCTTTGGGAAGACTTGGGGGAAGTTTTTGTGATCTTGCTGTACAAAATAGAAACTTTAGCGCTCACGAGATTTGCTGCCATTTTTACTGGAGAGTGTGATTAGGTTGATTCTATTTGCAGATGATTAATAGAAAAATTCCTCACGTCCACAAATTTATATCAGAATTTTTAGGGTTACAGAAGTATTCGAAACCTACAAATTACTTAAGACTGTTCTGTTTTTGACAGATTCTGTTTTTCGTGTGTTGTTTGCTTATTTTGATAAATCTATGGCTAGTATCGGAGGGTATGAACCATAGATAAGTTGGAATACAGTAGGTTTAACACCAATATAAATAAAAAATGATTTCATTATAGTACCTTAAGTGGTGGTTTGTTTTCTTATAGTAAAAGAGCTCATGAGATTTTCTATTGAGTTTTGTGTTGTGAAGTTTTCAAGTTTTGGGTAAAGATTTGATGGATTTTGGAATAAGGAGTGGAAAGGGCCTAATATTGGGGATGCCCAAGGCACCTCAAGGTAAAATTCAAGGACAACCAAAAGCCTACGCTTGGGCTGCCCCGAAAGGCATCCCCTCTTTCGTCTTCTTCCATCGGTAACTTTACTTAAGGATATATTTTTATTCACCACATGATATGTATTTTGCTTGGAGCGTCTTGTATGATTTGAGTCTTTGCTTTCTAGTATTCCACAATCATCCTTTCTATACACACCTTTTGGGAGAGACACACATGAATTGGAATTTATTAGAATACTCTATCTGCTTCACTTATATCTTTTGAGCTAGATAGTTTTGCTCTAGTACTTCACTTATATCTTTTAGAGCACGGTGGTGGTTTTATTTTATAAAAATTATTGATCTATCATGATTCACTTATATTATTTTGAGAGTCCTTTAAAACAGCATGGTAATTTGCTTTGGTTATGAAATTAGTCCTAATATGATAGGCATCCAAGATGGGTATAATAAAAACTATCATAAAAAGTGCATTGAATGCTATGAGAAGTTTGATACTTGATAATTGTTTTGAGATATGAGGATGGTGATATTAATGTTGTGGTAGTTGATTAGTTGTGAATTTGAGAAATACTTGTGTTGAAGATTGCAAGTCCCGTAGCATGCACATATGGTAACCGTTCTATAAAATTTTTGAAACATGAGGTGTTATTTGATTGTCTTCCTTATGAGTGGCGGTCGGGGACGAGCGATGGTCTTTTCCTACCAATCCATCCCCCTAGGAGCATGCGCGTAATGCTTGGTTTTTGATGACTTGTAGATTTTTACAATAAGTATGTGAGTTCTTTATGACTAATGTTGAGTCCATGGATTATACGCACTCTCACCCTTCCATTATTGCTAGCCTCTTCGGTACCGTGCATTGCCCTTTCTCACCTTGAGAGTTGGTGCAAACTTCGCCGGTGCATCCAAACCCCATGATATAATACGCTCTATCACACATAAACCTCCTTATATCTTCCTCAAAACAGCCACCATACCTACCTATTATGGCATTTCCATAGCCATTCCGAGATATATTGCCATGCAACTTTCCACCGTTTCTTTTATGACACGCTTCATCATTGTCATATTGCTTTGCATGATCATGTAGTTGACATCGTATTTGTGGAAAAGCCACCATGCATAATTTATCATACATGTCACTCTTGATTCATTGCCCTTCCCGGTACACCGCAGGAGGCATTCATATAGAGTCATATTTTGTTCTAGTATCGAGCTGTAATCATTGAGTTGTAAATAAATAGAAGTGTGATGATCATTATTAATAGAGCATTGTCCCAAAAAAGAGAAAGGCCAAATAAAATAGAAAGGCCCAAAAAAGAAAAAAAAGGACAATGCTACTATCATCCTTTTCCACACTTGTGCTTCAAAGTAGCACCATGATCTTTATGATAGAGAGTCTCTTGTTTTGTCACTTTCATATACTAGTGGGAATTTTTCATTATAGAACTTGGCGTGTATATTCGAACAATGGGCTTCCTCAAATGCCCTAGGTCTTCGTGAGCAAGCAAGTTGGATGCACACCCACTTAGTTTTTCTGTTGAGCTTTCATACATTTATAGCTCTAGTGCATCCGTTGCATGGCAATCCCTACTCCTTGCATTGACATCAATTGATGGGCATCTCCCTAGCCCGCTGATTAGCCACGTCAATGTGAGACTTTCTCCTTTTTTGTCTTCTCCACATAACCCCCATCATCATATTCTATTCCACCCATAGTGCTATATCCATGGCTCATGCTCATGTATTGCGTGAAAGTTGAAAAAAGTTTGAGATTACTAAAGTATGAAACAATTGCTTGGCTTGTCATCGGGGTTGTGCATGATGAGAGCATTCTTGTGTGATGAAAATGGAGCATGACCAAACTATATGATTTTGTAGGGATGAACTTTCTTTTGCCATGTTATTTTGAGAAGACATGATTGGTTAGTTAGTATGCTTGAAGTATTATTATTTTTATGTCAATCTTAAACTTTTGTCTTGAATCTTTCGGATCTGAACATTCAAGCCACAATAAATAAAATTACATTGAGAATTATGCTAGGTAGCATTCCACATCAAAAATTCTGTTTTTATCATTTACCTACTCGAGGACGAGCAGGAATTAAGCTTCGGGATGCTTGATACCTCTCCAACGTATCTATAATTTTTTATTGTTCCATGCTATTATATTATGTGTTTTGGATGTTTAATGGTCTTTATTATACACTTTTATATTATTTTTTGGGACTAACCTGCTAACCCAAGGCCTAGTGCAAATTGCTGTTTTTTTTTGCCTATTTCAGTGTTTCGCAGAAAAGGAATATCAAACGGAATCCAAACGAAATGAAACCTTTGGGAGAATTATTTTTGGAAAAACATGATCCAGGGGACCTGGAGTAGACGTCAAGAAAGAAACAAGGTGGACACGATGCAGGGAGGCGCGCCTACCCCCTGGGTGCACCTCCCACCCTCGTGGGCCCCTCGCAACTCCACCGACCTACTTCTTCCTACTATATATATATATATCCATATACCTGAAAACATCCAGGAGCACCAGGAAACCCTATTTCCTCTGCCACAACCTTCTATACCCAAGAGATCCCATCTTGGGGCCTTTTTCGGAGCTCCGCCGGAGGGGGAATCGATCACGGAGGGCTTCTAAATTAACACCATAGCCTCTTTGATGATGTGTGAGTAGTTTACCATAGACCTTCGGGTCCATAGTTATTAGCTAGATGGCTTCTTCTCTCTCTTTGGATCTCAACACAAAGTTCTTCTCGATCTTCTTGGAGATCTATTTGATGTAACTCTTTTTGCGGTGTGTTTGTCGAGATCCGATGAATTGTGGGTTTATGATCAAATTTATCTATGAAAAATATTTCATTCTTCTCTGAAATCTTTTATGTATGATTGGTTATCTTTGCAAGTCTCTTTGAATTATCAGTTTGGTTTGGCCTACTAGATTGATCTTTCTTGCAATGAGAGAAGTGCTTAGCTTTGGGTTCAATCTTGCGGTGTCCTTTCCCTGTGACAGCAGGGGCAGAAAGGCACGTATTGTATTGTATTATTGCCATCGAGAATAAAAAGATGGGGTTTATATCATATTGCTTGAGTTTATCCCTCTACATCATGTCATCTTGCCTAATGCGTTACTCTGTTCTTATGAACTTAATACTCTAGATGCATGCTGGATAGCGGTCGATGTGTGGAGTAATAGTAGTAGATGCAGAATCGTTTCGGTCTACTTATCACGGACATGATGCCTATATACATGATCATGCCTAGATATTCTCATAATTATGCACTTTTCTATCAATTGCTCGACAGTAATTTGTTCACCCACCGTAATACTTATGCTATCTTGAGAGAAGCCACTAGTGAAACCTATGGCCCCCGGGTCTATCTTTTACCATATAAGTTTCCAATCTATTTTACTTTGCGATCTTTACTTTTAATCTTTATCATAAAAATACCAAAAATATTTATCTTATTATCTCTATCAGATCTCACTCTCGTAAGTGACCGTGAAGGGTTGACAACCCCTTTATCGCGTTGGTTGCGAGGTTCTTATTTGTTTGTGTAGGTACGAGGGACTTGCGTGTAGTCTCCTACTGGATTGATACCTTGGTTCTCAAAAACTAAGGGAAATACTTACGCTACTTTGCTGCATCACCCTTTCCTCTTCAAGGGAAAACCAACGTAGTGCTCAAGAGGTAGCATACGCCACACTTCGGTGCCGCCCACCTCGAATATGGATCCCTTTTGGGAGAGAGGGACGAGGCAGAAAAGTTTCCTCCATAATTCAAAATGGTCCTCACAGCCTAGGAACAACTCGCACAGAGCGACGAAGCCCGCGATGTGCAGAATGGAGCCTGGCATAAGAATGTGCATTTGGAGGCCATAGTACTCCAGGAGACCTCGAAGGAAAGGATGGATTGGAAATCCAATTCCTCTTAATAAAAAGGAAACGAAGCACACTCTCTCCCCTTCTGAAGGGTTTGGGAAATTTTCCGCCAGGGCTTCGCCAGTAAGGGAGGTTAATCCCGCCCGAACGGGGACTAGATCCACAGGGGGAGATATCCCTGCATCTGGAGCTTGGTCAGCTGAGCGTGGGATACAGAACAACTCTCCCAATCGCCTTTTTGTGGACCATGGGGGCAGGAAGAAGAATTGGGAGCGCTGGCCATGTTTGCGTGGTTTCTTGTGACAAGCTCTAAGGATTTTCCGCCTGGTGTGGAATGGCATCTGAGATTCAATCTCCTTAAATAGACACCTTCCTTACATGGCCCGGGTGTTATGTGCAAAAATGCTTGGACCCTTCGTATTCGTCTGACATGTGGGAGCTGGAGCGTCGATGGCGCATAAGCCGAGGGATATAACATTTAATGTAAAGCCGAAGACCGAAGACCGAAGATGTAGATCTGAATACCATCCTTTGGTTCAGATGCTTGGAGATCTGCGGTGGAGGAACCCGCCTTGCAATGCCAAAGACAATTTGCGCACCGGACACGTCATCATTGAAGACTAGTTCGGGGGCTACTGAGGGATTCCTGGATTATGGGGTCCTCAGGCGCCCGGGCTATGCAACATGGGCCGGACTAATGGGCCGTGAAGATACAAGATAGAAGACTTTTCCCCGTGTCCGGATGGGAATCTCCTTTGCGTGGAAGGCAAGCTTGGCATGCAGATATGAGTATTTCTTTCTCTGTAAACCGACTTTGTACAAACCTAGCCCCCTCCGATCTCTATATAAACCAGAGGGTTTAGTCCATAGAGGCAATCATAATCATAATCATAATCATACATGCTAGAAAATTAGGGTTTAGCCATTACGATCTCGTGGTAGATCAACTCTTGTAACCCCTATACTCACCAAAGTCAATCAAGCAGGACGTAGGGTATTACCTCCATTAAGAGGGCCGAACCTGGGTAAAACATCGTGTCCCCTGTCTCCTGTTACCATCAATCCTTAGACGCACAATTCGGGATCCCCTACCCGAGATCTGCCGGTTTTGACACCGACAAGAAGCTTCGGGAGGAAGCAGAGGAGAGGAGAGGGAAGGCAACTACAGATGCATTTCAGCGAGTGCCAAGAGGTTAGAGGTCAGCTGCAGTGCCAGTGCCAGATACAAGAGCTACTTCATATGCACCCGCAGCAACAGCTTCAGTGCCACCTCCATCACCTACTCCACCAGCTCCAACAACTTCTACAGATGCCTTCGTCCTCGGAGTTCTCTCTACACCACCTCCCGAAGACCAAGCCTGAGAGACGCATAGCACTATGCATTTTCAAACTTTTTGGTAACTTGTTGCCAAAGGGTGAGAAATGTATAGATCATAGGCTTCGAGAGAGATTGTTTTGCTGCTTTGTCTCTCTTGCTATTTGGTTGAACTTTTGTGTGTGTGTGCTCGTTTGATACTTTATGTCTATGTGAGATACTTGTATGATCATGTGTTTGATCATATTATAGTTTAATGCTTGCTTGGATGACATTATCTTTTATATTCCTTATATGATCATTCACTTTGCTTGGTGATGAGTGCATGTTTTAATTCCTATCATTTTGAGCGCTCCACCAAGATGTATGTGACATGGAAGAGTAACCCATGATCCTAATCGATTGTGCATTTGCATTCAAAAGCAAATCTTAAATAATGCACAAATTTAGGGGGAGCTCTTGCTTATCACATACTTCTCAAAGCGACAATGTATTTAAATCTTATTACCATTTGTTGAAGCTTTGATCTATATGTTGTCATCAACTACCAAAAAGGGGGAGATTGAAAGTGCAACTATCCCTGGGTGGTTTTGGTGATTACTAACAACATATAGCTCATTGAACTAATACCATTTCAAGATGACCATTTCATAAATTTCAATGATTGGCATGGCAAGGATTAGGAATGTGGACCCCCCAAAATGCTAAGGACACACATTGGCTCAAGCTCAAGAGTCTACATTTTCATTTTAGTGATCCAAGATCACATTGAGTCCATAGGAAAAGCCAATACTATTTAAAGGGGATGAGGTGTTGCTTAATGACTTACTTGCTCAAAATGCTTAGTGATATGCTCCAAAAACCCTCAACCACTTTCTCATATCCACATATGCCCCAAAACAAAAGTCAAACTCGGCCCCACCGAAATGTTCTATCCGGCGCCACCGAGTTCACTTGACATAGCCACTGCCAAAAACCCTAGTCATTTCGGTCTCACCGATAGGGATCTCGGTCTCATCGAGATGGGGTTGCAAACTCTCTGTTCCCTTCGTAAAGTTTCGGTCCAACCGAGATGAGTGATCGGTCCCACCGAGTTCGCAATGCAAACTCTCTGTTTCCCTTTCGTAACGTTTCGGTCTCACCGAAATGAGTGATTCGGTCCCACCGAGTTTGCCTGACCAACTCTCTGGTTGGCCTATTACCTAAATCGGTCCCACCGAGTTTGTGTGATTGGTCTCACTGAGATTACATTATGCCCTAACCCTAATGAAATTGGTCCCACTAAATTGACATGTCGGTCCCACCGAAAAGCCTAACGTTCACTTTTTGAACTGAATCGGTCTAACCGAGTTTGGTAAATTGTGTGTAACGGTTATATTTTGTGTGGAGGCTATATATACCCCTCCACCCTTCCTTCATTATGAAGGAGAGCCATCAGAACGTGCCTACACTTCAGCATTCATTTTCTAAGAGAGAACCACCTACACATGTGTTGAGACCAAGATATTCCATTCCAACCATATGAATCTTGATCTCTAGCCTTCCCCAAGTTGCTTTCCACTCAAATCATCTTTACCAAATCCAAATCTGTTTGAGAGAGTTGAGTGTTGGGGAGACTATCATTTGAAGCACAAGAGCAAGGAGTTCATCATCAACACACCATCTATTACCTTTTCAAGAGTGGTGCCTCCTAGATTGATTAGGTGTCACTTGGGAGCCTCCGACAGGATTGTGGAGTTGAACCAAGGGGTCTGTAAGGGCAAGGAGTTCGCCTACTTCGTGAAGATCTACCCAAGTGAGGCAAGTTCCTGATGGGCGATGGCCATGGTGGGTTAGACAAGGTTGATTCTTCATGGACCCTTCATGGGTGGAGCTCTCCATGGACTCGCGCAACCCTCACCCTTCGTGGGTTGAAGTCTCTGTCGGTGTCAAAACTGGCAAATCTCGGGTAGGGGGTCCCAAACTATGCGTCTAGGATCGATGGTAACAGGAGACAGGGAACACGATGTTTACCCAGGTTCGGGCCCTCTCTATGGAGGTAATACCCTACTTCCTGCTTGATTGATCTTGATGAATCTGAGCATTACAAGAGTTGATCTACCACGAGATCATAATGGCTAAACCCTAGAAGTCTAGCCTATGAATATGGTAATGCGTATGTGTGTTGTCCTTTCCGGACTATCCCCTTCGGTTTATTTAGACACCGAGGGGATCTAGGGTTTACATGGAGTCGGTTACATAAAAAGGAATCTTCGGTCGCCAAAATTGCCTTCCACGCCAAGCAGAGTCCAATCTGGACACGAGTATGGTCTTCGATCTTCACAGCCCATCAGTCCGGCCCATGGATATCAGGTCAGACGTCCGAGGACCCCTTAGTCCAGGACTCCCTCAGTAGCCCCTGAACCTGGCTTCAATGACGAGGAGTCCGGCGCGCAGATTTGTCTTCGGCATTGCAAGGCGGGTTCCCTTCTTCCGAACTCCGGAACAGTCATCGGACGAAGTAAGTATATCTAGACCTGTGTATATAATGGCAGAGAATATAATAACTCACGAGCCCAACTTTTTGATAACTGTTCATGACATCATATCATGCCTGCCCGGTTGTTATTTCCAACCGTCAGCTAGCGAGCCGCCCCATGTCTCGGGGTGCGGTTTTACTAGCACATCTCGTTAGGGCAGAGATCGTGTCCCTATATTTACGGGATTTTCATTAGTGCGGGCGTGGGTAACCCAACCGTCCCCCGTGTACAACTCCTTGGTGATAGGTAAGTTTAGAGACCCTAGGGGAGACGCCCAGTACTCGGGGCCTTTATATAGAGAGCCTTCTTCTTCCCTTGCGCTTGCTCCTTCCTTAACCCCAGCCACCCCAAGTTCCAATCCTCGGGTTCCAATCACCACCAGTCATAGTCATGTCCGGATCCAACCGTTAGGGCCGGTGGGTGGCTTCTTCTGTCACAGAGGAGGACATTGCAGAGCTTCGCGTAGCGAGGTACCTGGCCCCAAAAATCTTTCATCAGCTCCCGGCACAAGGGCAAGTCATACCGACCCCCAGATCTGGCGAGAGGGTTGTATTTGTGTCCCACTTTATTAATGGGCTAGGGTTCGCGCTTAACCCCTTCGTCCGTGGGCTCATGTTCTACCATGGGCTAGATTTTCACGTTCTGACCCCGGACTCTATTCTCCTCATCTCGACATTTATTGTCACGTGTGAGGCCTTACTCCGGACTCCTCCACACTTCGGTTTGTGGCTCAAGACCTTTGATGTGAGGCCACAGGTGGTAGAGGAGGAGCAGGCAGAGTGCGGCAGCGTCATAATAGGCAAACTGGCCGACGCGGTTTGGCCCGAAGGATCTTTCGCCAAATCTTCAGACTTGTGGCAGCAAGGGTGGTTTTATGTCAACAAGTCGCGGAGCTCCAACTGGGCGGCTACACCTGCATTCCGACCCGGCCCTCCAGTTCAGCTCGCTTCATGGGTCAATAAGGGATTGGACTGGGGATCCGTCAATGAAGTGGAGACTCTGCAAAGTCGCATCCGAAACCTTATCGAGAAGGGCATCGATCTTGTGAACCTCGTTCAAATAATGCTAGTCCGCCGGATCCTACCATGTCAGCGGCGGCCTCTTCATATGTGGGAGTTTAACCCAGAAGGGTGGCGGACCCTACATCACTTCTTCGGCACTACGCACAAAGGAATGTGGAAATTATATTTTGGGGAACGAGAGCAATGGGCGGACACCACCGAAGACATTGGCCTCGACTGCAATCATTCGGACACTTCGGTAAGTATTCGGTATCTGAGCACCTTCCATTCAGGTATCTCTTAACAAGATATTGAACAATCCTTCCCTGTACAGGACTGGATAAAGAAAGCGGTGTTGATCTGGTGTCCGACCCCTCTTCCCGAAGGCCCTGCGACCGACCTGCTGACGAGGATGCTGGTTCTGACACTGTACCAGGTGGCCGCGTTTGGGGAAACCGAAGTCCTTTTGCCCAAGGCAAGAGTGTGGAGGGGGTCCTCCAAGGCAAGAAGAGGTCCGCCTCCGAAGATCAGGAGGGGAAACCTTCCAAGAGAGGAAAAACGCCGTCGTCGAGCGACTTGGGCCGGGCAAGCGAGGCTGCCTTTGAGTTTGATGATGAGGACGAGCCTCGAGGCTGACCATAAGCGAGGCTGGGGTACTTTGAACGCACCTCATTCTTTTCCTATTAGTGAAGTAATCATCCGATATATGCTCATCCACGCAGGTTAACGCCTGGTGCTTCTCAATCGTCCTCTTCTTCGGGAGATCTTCTTCTGGAGATGATGGAGAGTGACACGCCTCCTCCGGCCGCATCGCCCAACAAGGGAGATGATACCGAGGTATCGTCCCGACGGGCTCCTCCTGAACACCAAGTAGTACATGAAGCAAAGGAGGTGTTACCCGAAGGCGGTGCCTCTGTCACTCGGGGTTCCAGGATCAAGACTAGCGTCTCCAAACCGTACGGTTTACAGCCGGAGATGATTCTGGAGGCAAGTAAGCGGGTTCCCTCACAGGAATGTCGTACTCTGGCGTGGTGTCCGAAGACCCAGGAGCGTCGGACATGCTGACGGGCCTGCTACGACGGGCATCCATTTTAGAACAGCATCGTACCTTGATGGCTATGGTGGTCAAAAAGGTTCTATCCGCGAAGAGTGGATTGGACGAGGCCTTCGTGGGCCTTTTGAGAGGTTTTGAGGTTTGTGATGTAGTTTTGTCAATTGAATTTTATTGACAGAATGCACCTGTTGTATATGCTGCAGCCCCTGAGACTCGGATTGTCTTCCGAAGGAAGCAATCGGACGATCAAAGAGATATGCCCAGGTATAACCTTGGTTTAATTTGAAATACAGGCTGCTGCCCTTCCTGTGGCTGCCCGGAGTACGGAAGTGGCTGAACTACAGCAAAAACTGGATATTGCTGTCAGCATTCTGGGAACGGGGGTCCCCAGACTTGCCTGCCTGCGGCCTGCGGCGTGGCTCAAGTGGGGGCCCAGCACGGCCCATCTTCATCAGCACAAGCTCAAGACCCTCGCGAGGGGCCAAGCCTCGCGGGGCGGACGACAGGAAGCTTCCTCAGAGGCAGCCTCATCAGGCAGGCTCGCGAGGAGGCGGAGAGATCAAGGCGGAGATACCTCGCGAGGAACCCATGGCGCAAGCCATGTCGATCGAGACCAGGCGGGCACCGACCGACGCAGTGTCCTTGTTTCCCCTTTGGTGCAAATGGGGCAAGCACAGGCTGAGGGAGTCCTGGATTTGGGGGTCTCCGGACAGCCGGACTATATCCTTTGGCCGGACTAATGGACTATGAATATACAAGATTGAAGACTTCGTCCCATGTCCGGATGGGACTCTACTTGGCATGGAAGGCAAGCTAGGCAATACGGATATGCATAGCTGCTCCTTTGTAACCGACCTTGTGTAACCCTAGCCCCCTCCAATGTCTATATAAACCGGAGGGTTTAGTCCGTAGGACAACATACAATCATACCATAGGCTAGCTTCTAGGGTTTAGCCTCTCCGATCTCGTGGTAGATCAACTCTTGTAATACTCATATCATCAAGAATAAATCAAGCAGGACGTAGGGTTTTACCTCCATCAAGAGGGCCCGAACCTGGGTATAACATCGTGTCCCCTGCCTCCTGTTACCATCCGCCTTAGACGCACAGTTCGGGACCCCCTACCCGAGATCCGCCGGTTTTGACACCGACATTGGTGCTTTCATTGAGAGTTCCTCTGTGCCGTCGCCGTTAGGCTTGATGGCTCCTTCTATCCTCGATAGAGATGCAGTCCAGGGTGAGACTTTTCTCCCCGGACAGATCTTTGTGTTCGGCAGCTTCGCACTGCGGGCCAACTCGCTTGGCCATCTGGAGCAGATCGAAAGCTACGCTCCTGGCCATCAGGTCAGGTTTGGAAGCTTAAATTACATGGCCGATATCCGCGGAGACTTGATCTTCGATGGATTCGAGCCCCTGCCCTGTGTGCCACGCGGTCACGATGAGTACGATTCAGCTCTACCATCGGACCGTATTCAGGAGATCGCACCGGTAGCCGCTCCGAGCATCAATTCGGAGCCAGTTGCGCCATCCATGGACGGGTGGATAGACCCCGTCACAGAGGCCGTATCCTCAGCGGCGATCGAGCCGAATATCGACCTTACCCTTCACGAGTGCCGTGTTGCCAAACTGCCGGATCCTTCCCCGGCCACGGACTCCGAACCGCCTGCGCCCGTGCCTATCAAATCTGACTAGGCTCCAATCATGGAGTTCACCTCCGCGGATATATTTCAGCACTCGCCATTCGGCGACATACTGAATTCATTAAAGTCTCTCTCCTTGTCAGGAGAGTCCTGGCCGAACTATGTCCGGCAGGATTGGGATGCGGATGACGAAGAAATTCGCCGCCCACCCACCACCCAATTAGTAGCCACTGTCGATGACTTAACCGACATGCTCGACTTCGACTCTGGAGACATTAACGGTATGGACGACGATGCAGGAGACGAACAGGAACCACTGCCCACAGGGCACTGGATGCCCACTTCATCACATGACGTATACATGGTGGACACACCAAAAAAACCGACGACGCGGAATGGAAGGACGCAACGAAGGGTTGTCCCCTCGAGAAGCAGTCAGAGCGGCGGCGTAAGCGCCGCTCCAAATCCCGCCTCGGCAGAAACAACGATCATATAGACCCAGTGTTAGAGCAGGGTGAACCATCGCCGGACCACGGCAACACGGAAAATCAAACCGAACAACCCGACTCTGTCAAAGATAATAGTCCGGACGACATCACACCGAGCAGACACCCAGAGCAATAGAATGCCCGTCAAAGGCTTGTTGCCATCGCGAGGAGTCTAAAAAAGCAGAAGCAAAGGCTCAAGGCTACGCAAGACACACTCAGAATCAGATGGAGTAAAGTACTCAACACAGCAGCGAAATACGGCGGTAATCGCCCCACCAAGAGCTACCCGAAGCGGAAGTTACTACCTGAATTTGATGAGGAGGCCTTAGATCCCCCGCAACCAAAAATTAAAATGGTCCTCTGGCCGGATAGATGACCTCACGGCCAACATAGAGCGGCGAACAACACCGCACATAAGCCAATACGCGATCCACGCGAGGGCTCGCTTCAAAAGGATGACGCAACCAGATCCATCTATGGACCACGCAAGCGCGCTCCAGCATACGATGCAACACAACAAACATCCGAACAACGCGGTACACCCAGGTACAGGGGTGATGCACACCCCCTATGTTTCACCGACGAGGTGCTGGACCATAAATTTCCAGAGGGATTCAAACCCGTAAACATAGAGGCATACGACGGAACAACATACCCTGGGGTCTGGATTGAGGACTATATCCTCCATATCTATATGGATCGAGGAGATGATCTCCATGCCATTAAGTATTTACCCCTCAAACTCAAAGGGCCAGCTCGGCACTGGCTTAAAAGCCTCTCCGAAAGCTCCATTGGAAGCTAGGAAGAGCTCGAAGACGCTTTTCGGGCAAATTTTCAAGGGACTTATGTCCGACCTCCGGATGCGGACGATTTAAGTCATATAACTCAACAGCCCGGAGAGTCAGCCTGAAAGCTCTGGAATAGGTTTCTTACTAAAAAGAACCAAATAGCCGACTGTCCGGACGCCGAAGCCTTGGCAGCTTTTAAACACAGCGTCCGAGACGAATGGCTTGCCAGACACCTCGGCCAAGAAAAGCCGAGAACAATGGCAGCATTAACAAGCCTCATGACCCACTTTTGCGTGGGCGAGGACAGCTGGCTAGCCTGATGCAGCACCAGTGACCCAAGTACATCTGAAGTTAGAGATGGAAACGGGAAATCATGACGCAGCAAAAATAATAAGCGCCGGAATAAAGAAGACAACCCGAAGAGCACGGCGGTAAACGCCGGATTCAGAAGCTCTCGGCCAGGTCAGCAAAATCCTCCTTCTAAAGGCGCCAGAGATGAACTGTCCAGCCTAAACACAATTTTGGACCAAATATGTTAGATCCATAGCACCCCCGATAAACCTGCAAATCATACCCACAGAGAATGTTGGGTCTTCAAGAAGTCCGGCAAGCTCAATGCCGAACATAAGGGGCGGGATACACCAAGCGAAGACGAGGAGGAGCCTTGCAAGCAAAGCACTGGGGGACAGAAGGAATTTCCACCAGAAGTCAAAACAGTAAACGTGTTACACGTGATAAAGGGGAGAAACAAAGCGGCACTCCCAGATAAATATGCCCAAGGGCCTATCACCGCGGAGTTCTGCCACTGGCCGTCTCAACCGATCACCTTCGACCATCAGGATTACTCGGCAAGTATCCGGCGCGCAGGATGGGCTGCCTTGGTATTAGATCCAATAATTGACGGATACCACTTCACACGAGTCCTGATGGACGGTGGCGGCAGTCTAAACCTGATATATCAGGACACAATCCGCAAAATGGGGATAGACCCAACGAAAATTTGCCACGGCAATACTACCTTTAAAGGAGTAACGCCAGGCCCAAGGGCTCATTGCTCAGGCTCCCTGCTACTAGAGGTTATATTCGGCTTCCCCGATAACTTCTGTAGCGAAAATTTAACCTTCCACATTGCTCCGTTCCAAAGTGGCTATCAAGCACTACTTGGACGCGAAGCTTTCACTCGCTTTAATGCAATACCGCATTACGCTTCCCTCACGCTTAAGATGCCTGGTCCACGTGGCATCATTACAGTAAATGGAAATATTGAGCAATCCCTGTGCGCTGAAGATAGTGCGGCTGCCTTGGCAGCCGCACACTAAAATGGCCTCACCAACTAAAGCATTCGATAGGTCGTCAAGACCATGGACACGGTTAGACGAGTCCGGTGCAGCTATATGTAATTCATACAGGATTGATGGCCATACCCCTATTACAAATACAAGGGGCTCAACGAGCGCAGGCAAGTGGCAACTTTTACTCATCTTAAATTGAACATGGTTTCTTTAAACCTACCTTTTTGCATGACAACTTTTCACCTAAGTTCCTCTCTTTTATAGATGACCATCGTGCTACACCCGTCCAGGATACGGCACAACGGAGACACAGGCGCAGACGTGCAGCAGGGACCCGTTCCAAGGATTCTTTTTAGATTAAGACCCTGCGTCAACCTTTTTTACTATCACTTGTTGATACACATCCCTCGGATTCTTAGTACAATTGAGAAGGATGCTGACATCTTGGCATGTGGCCACGTCAGAGTAATGCACGTACCTGGACACCAGGGGCTTCTTACCAAGGGCACTGTTTAGGCCCACAATAAAGACCGAATATCTTAGGGAGTGTTCGTCGTCACACGTTTGGCCTTATATGCATCAGCTCCGAATCATGTCTTTGGTCAAATGTTCGGTTTGCCCGGCTCCTATGTTTTGCTGCCTTACGTTCCGCTCTATCGGCTAGGCATGTACGCACCCCGAATTCGGGTGAGTGCGGAGCCACCAGGGGCTATATAGTAGCCCCACTCTCAAACTCCTCTAGCTAAGTGAAAGTGTTAAAGCATTATAGTCAGGTTGCCTAGTACGCTGCGCTATCACCTCCTTAATAGGACCAAGACGTTGGATTAAGTGTGAACACGCGTCTTCTGCGAACACCCCCGCATTATATGCGTGGGGGCTGAAGCCGACGACTGCAATCTTTCAGGATATACATATATATACGTAAACGGCCGCACAGGAGGCATCATATTACTTTCGGGCAAAAGTATAAATACAGCCTTGATAAATTTAATAAAAACATTGTTTTTACAATAGGAATACATGTCACTCAAACATAATATTCTTCGAGCACTGGGCCTCTATCAAACGAGCACCCTCAAGAACTTCTTCAAAATAGTGCTCGGTAGCCACTCGGCGTATGGCTGAACCCTGCGCCGCAACAGTGGAAGCATCCATCTCCGCCCAGTATGCTTTGACATGGGCAAGGGCCATCCGCGAGCCCTCTATGCACGCCGACCTCTTCATCGCATTAATGCGCGGCACCGCACCAAGGAACTATTGCACCAGGCTAAACTAGTTGTTCGGCTTTGGCCTTTCCGGCCACAGCTGATCCACGGCAGACCTCATGGCGAGTTCGGACAACCTATTGAGTTCGGCCCATTCGGCTAGCTGATCAGTCAATGGAAGCGGACGCTCTGGAATGTTAAACTGCGACCAGAACAGCTTGTCCACTTCACGATCTGTTTGATCTCGGAAGTAATCGGCCGCATCGACAGCGCTCGCCGCCAAGTCCATATATGTGTCTGCCGAACTCCACAGCCGATCCAGAGGGGCATACCGCGGATCTCCGAACTTCCTCCGCAGCATAAAAGGCTTCCCAGCCACAATATCCCCGGCTTCACGCAGTTCCTCCTTCTTTGCTCTCATTGCAGAGCGGGTGTCTTTGGTCGCCATCGTGGCCTTTTCCAGGTCCATCGCCTTCGCTCGGTTTTCTTCTTCAAGAAGCTGGCAGCAGTCGGCAGTGTCTTTCAACTTTACAGTCATCTTGGCCATTTTTTCTTTGGTCTCGCTATGCGCGGCCTTCTCGGCTCTTAACTCTTCGGCCGCCTTCAAAGCGGCCGCATTATTACTCCTTGCTGGCTCCTTGGCTCGGGCAAGCTCCGCCCGAAGGGTCTCCACGGTGGCAGCTCCATCTGCAGTCACAACATATTAAAGATACTGGCATCACGCTGCTCTTACTATGTGACATTCACCAGAAAAATCACCTACCCTGTGCCTCGTCGAGCCGCTTGTTAACAAGCTCGATGTCGGCATCTGCCGCATCCAGTTGCCGCTTTAGTTCGGCAAACCCATGAGTCCGGCTAGCCACCGGAGCTTCAACCACCTGCACATGAAGGCGGTTTGGTTATTACCTGAGACTACGATCCTTTGTTTGCCACTGTTCTCGACGACAACCAGAGTCTCAGGGGCTACTATCTACACAGGGCACACCTAAAAATGTGCGGTACTATCACAAATGTATATCATTTCACGTACCTCAAAACCCGTCAGTAGACTCATAAAGGATTCATGCAACCCGCTTTCGGCGAACGAAATCCTTTCAATCACCGTACCCATCAATGTACGGTGTTCTTCTAAGATAGTTTCTCGCTCTAGCAGATCCCTCAGTGTGTCCGACCGCATACCAGACGGTGCCAGATTCTTTCGGTTGCTCTCTTCAAGAGCCGGATATTGGGGACTTCGGGTGACCATAGGAATATCTTCTGGCCTCACCTGATCCGGCGAGGCCCTCCGTGACGACACTTCAAGGTCGCCCGCTTCTTGAGCGGAGGAGTCTGGGGGAGGCGTTTTGCTCTCCATCATCTTTGGAAGAAGATCCCCCGAAGACAAGCTCTGCTGAGAAGGGCTAAGATCCGAACTGCAAGATAAATGCTTCGGTTATTTTCCTCAGAGGTAAGGTAGTATATCTTCACTATTAAAGAACTTTTTATTACTTACAGCTTGTTAGAGGGCTGATCCCCGCACGGACTTTGTGCGGCACGAGCACCCTCCAAGGCAGGACCCTCTGGTGGAGATTTCTTCTCCCGTTTGGAAACCTTGGTTTCCGGATCTTCAGAGGTAGTCCTCTTCCTTCCCCGAAGTGAGAGAGGGTCAGATTCTTCCCCTTGGTTATCCTCCTTCATGGAGGCGCGCATTCCCCCGGTTGGAATTGGTAGCGATGGGGGCCCACTTTCGCCCTCATTATTTCCCCCTTTATCTACCTTTGAGGGCTCCGGGCAAGGTGCTAGCTCGAGCATCTTTTCCAGTACCGGATTGTCCAAACCCTCAGGAAAGGGGGCCGAACACCGAATCAACTTCGCCTTTGTTAGCCAGTCCTGGTCAAAGAGCGATTTCTCAGAATGACGTCATGATAAATAAAAGACGGTGTGTTCGGCTAGAGGATTACTTACTTGGTCGGCGGTGCGGTTGCTGCTCAGGCCCACATCCTCGATAGTATTCGGACACTCTATCTGGGGTCCGAAGAATGATTTATACATCTCCTCGTGCGTCAAGATGAGGAAATTCTGACTAGTGCGCGGTCCTTCTGGGTTGAACTCCCACATGCGGAGGGGCCGGCGTTTGCAAGGCTGGACTCGACGAACTAGCATGACTTGCACCACTGTAACAAGACTGAAATCTCCTTCAAAGAGATCTTGAATGCGGCTTTGCAGTATAGGCACATCCTTGGCTGGACCCCAGCTCAGCCCTTTGCTAATCTATGACATAAGTTGTGGTGGAGGGCCCCAGCGGAAAGCAGGGGCATCCACCCACTTGGCACTTCTGGGAGCTGTGATGTAAAACCACTCCCGTTGCCATAATCCGGACACCTCTGGAAAGGAACCCTTTGGCCATGAAGCTCCAGCGATCTTGCTTATTAATGCGCCTCCGCACGCTACATGCCGCCCCTCGACAATCTTCGGCTTCACGTCAAAGGTCTTGAGCCACATGCCGAAGTGAGGGGTAATGTAGAGGAACGCCTCACATACGACAATAAATGCCGAGATGTGGAGAAAGGAGCCCGGGGCTAGATCGTGGAAATCTAGCCCATAATAGAACATCAAACCCCTAACGAAGGGATCCAGAGTGAGGCCTAGACCTCGGAGGAAGTGGGAGATGAACACAACGTTCTCGTTGGGTTCGGGAGTAGGGACGACCTGCCCTCGGACAGGCAGCCCATGTGAAACCTCGGCGGTCAGGTATCTGGCCTCCCTCAACTTCTTGATATCCTCTTCCATAACGGAGGAGGGCATCCACCAGCCTTGAAGGCTAGATCTGGACATAATTGAAAGTCCGAAGCACCTGACCTGGGCTTTGGGTGTTAGAACTCGAGGCGGGGGGAGGATTCGATTGAGCACGGGAGGGAAAAAAGTAAAAGCCTTGTCCCTTTATAAAGAGGGTGAATATCAAGCGTCCTCATAGTGGCCGTTTGGGACTTGCCTAAAATCTAGGAGTCCTAGGCACGGTTGGGTTACCCACGACCGTATTGATGAGAATCCCGTAATTAGGGGAACATGATCTCTGCTTTGACAAGACATGTCAAGAAACCGCCTCGCATCATGTGTGGAGCGGGTTGAAGAAAAACGGTTCGAATAATCACCGAGCCATGGCCTGATGTCATGTTGCCAAAGCGTGTCAGCAGATTAAGATTTGTGGACATATTATTCTCTCTACGGTGGTATGTGGAATTTATTTTGCAGGGTCGGACACTATCCTGGTATTCAAACTCTTCTGTGATGTGTTCAGAGGAGGAACCCGCCTTGCAATGCCGAAGACAACACTTCGCGCCGGACTTGTCGTCATTGAAGCCTGGTTCAGGGGCTACTGAGGGAGTCCTGGATTAGGGGGTCTCTGGACAGCCGGACTATATCCTTTGGCCGGATTGTTGGACTATGAAGATACAAGATTGAAGACTTCGTCCCGTGTCCGAATGGGACTCTACTTGGCATGGAAGGCAAGCGAGGCAATACGGATATGTATATCTCCTCGTTTGTAACCGACCTTGTGTAACCCTAGCCCCTCCGGTGTCTATATAAACCGGAGGGTTTAGTCCGTAGGACAACATACAATCATACCATAGGCTAGCTTCTAGGGTTTAGCCTCTCTGATCTCGTGGTAGATCAACTCTTGTAATACTCATATCATCAAGAATAAATCAAGAAGGACGTAGGGTTTTACCTCCATCAAGAGGGCCCGAACCAGGGTAAAACATCGTGTCCCCTGCCTCCTATTACCATCCGCCTTAGACGCACAGTTCGGGACCCCCTACCCGAGATCCGCCGGTTTTGACACCGACACAGGCCAAGGCATCGGGCAAAGGTTGCCATTCCGGTGCAACGAGACCAAGACCAGCGGAGCGGCAGGACGGAGGTCACCATGGAGCCCAAGACGGCGTCATCACCAGTACTTTTGGCAGCCGAAGACCACCTTTGGTCAGGATAACTTGCACTTATGTTCCCCTTCAAAATGGCCAAGTGTTGGCGCCCTTCCTGCTCATATTTTGGGGAGAGGCCCAGGGCCTCTATAAATAGAGCTAGCCACCACAGAGTAGGGAGGAGGGAGAGATCTGGCAGAACCCTAGCAGAGAGAGAGAGAGGCGACTGAACTCACCCTAGCAGTTCATCGCACCAGCTCAAGAACACCTGTCGCGAGGTTGTTCTTCCCTTGTATTGTTCATCATCAGTCCCTGAGGCAATCCACCACACCACACACTGGAGTAGGGTATTACACCACAACGGTGGCCCGGACCTGTATAAACCTCATGTCCCTTGTGTTGTTCGTTGTTTCCAGTTTAGATCACGCGAGGAGATTGGACGTAGATCGGTAGGGGAGAGATCTCCGCGCGCACCCCAGTGTTCGAACCTCAGGGGTCTGCTGGAACCTGAAATCCAACATTTGGCATGCCTGGTAGGGGTGCGCCGGAGTCCTCCCTCCTGACGACCCGCTCTCCCCCAACATCGCATCCCGCCCTCATGGCGGGTAATGCGCCGCCCGCTCCAGCAACGGATGTCAACACTGGGGCCATGGGGCTCCGGGCCTTGGCCCCCGCCTTGTGACAGGTGCAGTGGTCGCACAAGTTCAGGCCCGAGACACCGCCGCGCTACGATGGCGTGACGGACCCGATGATTTTCCTAGTGGTGTTCGAGGAGGCCGTCCTCAGAGCCGGGGCGACGACCGGGTGATGGCCAACTGGTTACCCATGGCCCTCACCAGCATCCCGCGCGCGTGGCTCCTCCACCTGCCGACGGCCTCTGTCACCTCCTGGGAGGAGCTGCGCGACCTCTTCCTCGCCCGTTTCGCCGCGCCAGCGCCGCCCGTCCTCGCAGCTCTCCTGGGTGGCTCCCAGGCACCACCCTCGAGCCATCATGTCAAGCTGTTCACCCGCCAAATCAGCATCGCCTCCAAGCGCCGAGAAGCCCCCCCGGGCTGGGTGGCGCCCGAGGCCGATCTAACCTTCGACTTGGACGACCACCCCTTCAACCCCATTGGTTCGGGCGCGCTCCCGATGCTGTGCACCCCCACCATCTGCAAGTGGCCATCACTAGGACCCTCATCGACGGTGGTGCCGGCCTCAATGTGCTCTTGGTGGAGGCCTTCAGCCTCCTCCACGTGCCGCTGGAGCGGCTCCAACCCAGCAGGCCTTTCTCGGGCGTCGGAGCCGGTTCCACCGCCTCCTTGGGACAGATCCGCCTCCCAGTGACCTTCCGCACCTGCGACAACTTCCGCACGGAGCTGATCGACTTCGACATCGCCCCCATTGGCCTCCCCTACAACGCCATCCTCGGCTATCCGGCCTTGGCTCGGTTCATGGCAGCAACTCACCCGCCGTACAACCTCATGAAGATTCCTGGGAGCAGCGGCATCCTCATCGTGTTAGGAGACACAAGGGATGCACTGCAGGTGCTCCAGCTTGTTTTCAGGGCGGCCGCGATGGTGCAGCCCACTAGCACCGATGCCCTTGAGCCCAAGGGGGCTGCACCGGCTAAAAACAAGGAGTTGTTCACCAAAGACAAGGCGGAAACCAAGCAGGTACCAGTCGACGAGGACGGGTCCGCTAGCGCCACCTTCACCATAGGGGCCAACCTCGAGCCCGACCAGGAGAAAGCCCTGATCAGGTTCCTGCGTGCGAACAAGAAGGTGTTCACATGGGAACCTGATCAGTTAGCAGGGGTCCCAAGGGAAGTGATTGAGCATCACCTCAACGTGTGCCCCAATGTGTGCCCCGTGAAGCAGAAGGCAAGGCGGCAGTCTACTGAGAAACAGGCTTTCATCGTTCAAGAGACCCGGAAGCTAGAGACGGCAGGAGTTATCCGCGAGGTCCACTACCTTGATTGGCTGGCTAATCCGGTCGTTGTGCCGAAAAAGGGAGGAAAGGAGCGCATGTGCATCGACTTCACCAACCTCAACAAGGCCTGCCCGCAGGATCCATTTCCGCTCCCCGCATTGACCAGATAGTCGACTCCACCGCAGAGTGTAACCTATTGTGCTTCCTAGATGCCTTCTCGGGCTATCACCAGATCAATATGGCGGTAGAAGACGTGGAGAAGGCGGCTTTCCTGACCCCGTTTGGTGTGTACTGCTATACGTGCATGTCGTTTGGGTTACGCAACACAGGCGCGACCTTTCAACGGCTGATGCACATCGCCTTGGGCCGGCAACTTGTGAGGAACGCTGAAGCTTACGTCAATGACATTGTGGTGAAGTCTCGTGAGGCAAGAACCCTGATACAGGACCTGGAAGAAACCTTCGCGAGCCGCAACGAAGTGGACCTATGGCTCAACCCAGAGAAGTGCATGTTTGGAGTCCCCTCGGGCAAGCTCCAAGGTTTCCTCGTATCCCACAGGGGCATCGAGGCCAACCCGGAGAAGGTCAAGGCAGTCGGAGACATGAGCCTGCCAAGGACCCTCAGAGAAATGTAGAAGCTCACCGGGCGTGTAACTGCACTGGGGCGTTTCATCTCCAAGCTGGGGGAACAGGCGCTGCCTTTCTTCAAGCTGATGAAGGAAAAGGGCCCCTTCAAATGGACTGAAGAGGCTGACAAGGCATTCCAAGACCTCAAGAGGTACCTTACCAGTCCACCAGTGATGGTAGCTCCGCGTCCTCGGGAGCCCCTGGTGCTCTACCTTACGGCCACCCCCTACTCTGCTAGCGCAGCCCTTAGCGGTCAGGGAGGAGCGCTATGCCAAGGCCGCATCGACCATCCGAACTGAAGCAAAGCAGAGCCAGGAGGGCCTCGTGAAGGCCGCAACCGCAGCCGGAAAGGAACAGCCGCAGCAGGAGAACACACCTGGAGCAGGAGAGGCCTCTTCATGCGACCAAGCACTAGGAGCTCCGTCGTCTCAAGAGTCGCCTCGACCTTTGGAAGACGCAAGCAGCGCCAGCACCCTCAACCTCGTCGAGCATCCCGTGTACTTCGTTAGCACGGTGCTACAAGACACAAGGGCACGGTATCCCGTGCCTCAAAAACTCCTCCTCGCGCTACTAGTGGCCTCACGCAAGCTACGCCACTACTTCCAAGGACATCCCATCAAAGTCGTCTCAGCATACCCCTTGGAAAGAGTGCTCAGGAGCCCCAACTCAGCTGGAAGGGTTGCTGAATGGAACATCGAGCTACAGGCATTTCAGCTAGATTTCAGTACGACCAGAGTCATCAAGGAAGCCGCACTTGCGGATTTCGTGGCAGAATGGGCACAAGCGCCGGGTCTCGAGGCAGGCGAAGACCGATCACTTTCCCCAGGAAGTGAAGCACCGGATGGCTGGGTTATGTACTTTGATGGGGCGTTCTCCCGACACGGTGCGGGAGCTGGCGCAGTGCTCGTATCCCCTACCCAGGACAAACACTACTATGCCGAACAACTTTGCTTCCAGCACGGAGAAAAGGTCTCCAACAACATAGCGGAGTACGAAGGCCTAATAGCGGGCTTGAAGGCCGCAGCTGCCTTAGGGGTGAAGCGCCTCATCATCACGGGCGATTCGCAGCTCCTCGTCAACTTCTCCAACAAGATATACGAGCCAAAGGACGAGCACATGGAAGCCTACCTCGCTGAGGTTCGCAAGATGGAGAAACAGTTCTGGGGGCTGGAGTTGCAGCATGTGCCTCACGGCACCAATCAGGAGGCCGATGACATTGCTAAGAGGGCATCTAGGCGGCTGCCTCAGGAGCCTGGCGTCTTTGAGGAGCGGCTCTTCAAACCCTCGGCGGTGCCATCACTATCGAGCACGCCGCAACCAAGGGAGGAGCTCCCTCAGCCGCCTGCCTCAGGAGCCCCGGTCTGCGGCCCTGCCTCAGGGGCACGCCTGCTCCTGGCATTAGAGCCTCAGGAAGGGTGTTGGATCTCGGAGCTCAAGAACTACCTGATGCAAGGGACTCTGACGGAGAATGAGGAGGAAGCGGAGCGTGTGGCGTGGCAGGCCACGACTTATTGCATCAGGGATGGAGAGCTCTACAGGAAGCGACCGAATGACGTCTCCCTACATTGCATCTCCCGAGAGCAAGGGAAGGAGCTACCGGCGGACATACACGGCGGAGACTGCGGGCACCACTCGTCGTCACGGATCCTCGTCGGCAAGACATTCCGTAGTGGATTCTATTGGCCCATAGCACTCAACGACGCCGTTGAGCTTGTGAAGGCTTGCGAGGCCTGCCAGTTTCACGCTAAGCAGATCCATCAGCCTGCGGGGGGTCTACAGACTATACCCCTCTCATGGCCATTCACAGTTTGGGGGCTGGACATTCTGGGCCCGTTTCCTCGGGTGCCAGGGGGCTATCGCTACCTGTACGTTGTCGTGGACAAATTCACCAAGTGGGCTGAGGTGGAAGCCGTCCGCAAAATCCCGGCAGGCTCAGCGGTCAAATTCATCAAGGGCCTCGTGAGCCGATTTGGGGTGCCCAACCGCATCATCACCGACAATGGTTCGCAATTCACCAGTAATCTCTTCAAAACGTACAGTGCTAACCTTGGAACGCAGATATGCTATGCTTCAATAGCACACCCCCGGAGCAACGGCCAGGCCGAGCGGGCCAACGTGGAGGTCCTGAGGGGCCTCAAAGCCAGGACCTTCAAGAAGAAGCTAGAAGCCTGCGGTAGGGGCTGGTACGATGAGCTCCAGTCCGTGCTGTGGTCAATCCGCACAACTGCGACCAAGCCGACTGGCGAGACCCCGTTCTTCCTCGTCTACGAAGTAGAGGTTATTCTCCCTCACGAGGTCAGGCATCGCTCCGCACGGGTCCTGGCGTTCGACGAGACGCAGCAGGACGCCATGCGGGGGACGGATCTCGTGCTGGGGGAGGAACACTATCGAGAAGCCGCACTACGAGCGACAAGGTATCAACAGGCGCTGCGACGATACCACTGCCGCAACATCCGCCCTAGAACTCTTGAGGTAGGGGATCTCGTGCTCAGACGGGTCCTCTCCAGGGAGGGGCTGCACAAGCTCTCTCCCATGTGGGAGGGCCCATTCAAGGTTGTTCATGTTTCCAGGCCTAGCTCCGCGCGCTTGGAGACCACAGAGGGGGTACCCATCCAGAACGCGTGGAACATTCAACATCTCTGGAGGTTCTATCTCTGAGCGAGGCCTAGCGCCTAGGAAAGGCTCGGTGCCTGTGAAGAAGGCGAATGCCTCTGAAACTGGTGCATTTTGGGAAAGTCCCGGTGCCTGTGAAGAAGGCGAATGCCTGTGAAGCTGCTGCATTTTGGGAAAGGCCCGGTGCCTGTGAAGAAGGCAAATGCCTGTGAAGCTCGCCGCCTGTGACACTCTCACGTAATAATGAGTGGGGCTGTACACGTCCCGGAGTCTCCGGAGTGCCGCCCTCGGGCCTCGGGGGCTCTCGGCCACGCCCAATGGCAGCACTTAGCTCCGCGCTTGTGAGAAGACGTCGAAGACTAGAATAGGTGCCGGACGCGGCTTTCCCATTTGCTTTCTACAGTTGGCTTGTTTATTCCCGTTTGAAGTTTTATTAGAGTTGCTGACGTTCCTGGTTTGTGACTCTTTGTCTTTCTTGCTTGCTTGCGTCGTTTTCTCTCGCACAAGTCTCGTGATGGAGTCGCGGGCGCCCTCGCGAGTGTTTTTTGCCCCGATCGTTTGGAGCTTCCCTATCCGAGTCCTATGCGGGAGCACCCCTCCCAGTCTGTGCCCCACGGGCATCGCGACACGACCGCAGGACCTAGGCCAATCGCCCCCACAACCAAGACTGTAAGCTACCCCTCCTACTGATCCTTGCAGGGCATGAAGCGCACGACGAAGCCACGGCCTCGGGAGGCGAGGACCGCACCAAGCCCCACCGAGCTAAAATAGTTCCCGCACATGGGTGCGCGGTGCGGAAACACAGCGTAGAGATAGCGGAAACAGCATGATGGTTAAACAGCAGTAGTTCTAACACGCCCCCGCGGGGTCCTACATTACTTTCTATTTTTACGCAGGATAAGAAAGAAAACAAAATGGGTGTGATTCGTCCTGCGCCAACCCACAGCGAAGGCTCGAGCTGCTCCTGGGGCTCAGGCGGATCCCTCCTCTCGCTTCACCGGGGCGCAACAGCGGGCTAACCCGCTACCTTCACCCAGGCGGGTGCGACGGCGCGGGGGCTGGTCGCGGCCACCGCTGGAGGAGCTGCTGCCTGAGAGGGGGTCACCGAAGCTCAGCGAACCCCGAGCACCGCCGCCTGTACGCCAGTCGCCATCTTCATCCTGGTCAGTGTCGGGGCTGGGCAGGCGGCCGCGGTTGTCGTCTTCAGGGCAGCACCCGGCACGGCGACCATCTTCCCCAAACACCCTCACGTAGAGGATGGCGTCGCCATCGAACTTGAAGTACAGGGTACACCACCGGCCCAGGCCACGCGCGCGGGCAAACGTTTGCCAGCCGCGCGTCAGAGCCCCGTTCCCGGAGACGGAGACCTCCAGCGAAGCCCAGGAGGCCCTGCTGCAGCAGCCGTCTGCCTGGAGCCAGAAGCCGCACCGAGCGATGGCCGACAGTTCATCTACGAAGAAACGGGGGAGCTGGAGCCGGGTGCTGGATGGGTCCGCCGACCACACAACGAACTCCGGCAGCACCTCTGCAGAGCGAAAGCGTGGCCTAGGGGGCACACACCCACGGCGTGCCCCCCATCGGCAACCGCGCGCTCACCACTGCGTAGGGAACCGCCTCCATGGCCGCGGGAGGCTACCACGGGGACCGTGGTATACTTCCGAGGGCGGCCTCGGCCGCGCTTGGTCGGGGGAGGGTCAGGCCCTGCCCGGGGGGCCTTTCCTTTCTCCGCGGCCGAGAATCTCTTTGGGGCCATGGGGACGGCGAGTAGCCAAGAAGAAGAAAAGGATCAGCAAGAAGGGATGGACTGAAGGGGCTCGCCCAGCCCCGTACTTATAGCCGGATGAGACCAACCGCCGAGCACCACGATCGCAGGTAATCATGACCAGTTTCTCTGCATGCAGGGACTTGTCAAGTCGTGCGGTCACCAAGGCATCATGGGAAGCGCATACGCCCATGTCCAGTCAACCGCCACGCGGCGCCCAAGGCCGCAGGCTGTTGGGGCCCACGGTGCTTTGCGGTTACCCCTTCGCTTCCCCGCCAGGGCAAGCCCGGGCGCGCCTTGGGCCCGGGGGCTACTGTCGACGTTCTGGGAACGGGGGTCCCCAGACTTGCCTGCCTACGGCCTACGGCGTGGCTCAAGTGGGGGCCCAGCGCGGCCCATCTTCATCAGCGCAAGATCAAGACCCTTGCGAGGGGCCAAGCCTCGCGGGGCGGACGACGGGAAGCTTCCTCAGAGGCAGCCTCATCAGGCAGGCTCACGAGGAGGCAGAGAGATCAAGGCGGGGATACCTCGCGAGGAACCCATGACGCAAGCGATGACGATCGAGACCAGGCGGGCGCCGGCCTGCACAGTGTCCTTGTTTCCCCTTTGGTGCAAAGGGGGCAAGCACAGGCCAAGGCATCAGGCAAAGGTTTCCATTCCGGTGCAACGAGACCAAGACCAGCAGAGCGGCAGGACGGAGGTCACCGTGGAGCCCAAGACGGCGTCATCACCAGTACTTTTGGCAGCCAAAGACCACCTTTGGTCAGGATAACTTGTACTATATGTTCCGCTTCAAAATGGCCAAGTGTTGGCGCCCTTCCCGCTCATTTTTTGGGGAGAGGCCCAGGGACTCTATAAATAGAGCTAGCCATCACAGAGTAGGGAGGAGGGAGAGATCTGGCAGAGCCCTAGCAGAGAGAGAGAGAGGTGACTGAACTCACCCTAGCAGTTCATCGCACCAGCTCAAGAACACCTCTCGCGAGGCTGTTCTTCCCTTGTATTGTTCATATCAGCCCCTGAGGCAATCCACCACACCACACACTGGAGTAGGGTATTACACCACAACGGTGGCCCGAACCAGTATAAACCTCGTGTCCCTTGTGTTGTTCGTTGTTTGTAGTTTAGATCACGCGAGGAGATTGGACGTAGATCAGTAGGGGAGAGATCTCCGCGCGCACCCCATTTTTCGAACCTCAAGGGTCTGCCGGAACCCGAAATCCGACAATTGCGGAGGATGACATTGCATTGGTCAACAGGCGTCTTGACGACTCGCAAGGTACGTATTTCGAGCATTCTTTTACACCAGTGTGCTTGACGCAGGAAAGTGCTGTATATGAAATGTGCATACAATGCAGATGGTGCTGCCGTCGTGGAGGTTCTTCGGGTGGAGCTAGTCCGGGCCAAGGAGCGGGTCCGACTTAGTGATGCTACTGCTAAAGAGGCATCGGTTGAACTGAAGGCCGAACAAGCTGCAAGATGCCAGGTCGAGGAGAAGATATCCACAATGACACTTGCTTTGGAGAATGCCATTGGCCGCTTTGAAATTCTTGAGAAGGAGAATGAAGCCTTAACGGCTGAACTGGACAAGGCCCGACAGGAGGCAAGAGAAGCACGATCAGAGTCCAGAGCACTCCGTGAGGAGGTTTGGTAGGCGAAAGTGATAGTGGCTGGGAAGCCTTTTCTGCCGCAGACTAAGTTCGGCGACCCGGACTATGCTCAGCTGAACCAAGTGTGGAGTTCTCCGGACGAGTATTTGGACTTGCCGAAGAGTTCTTCCGATGCGACACGGTATTACCAAGCGCGAGCTGGATACACAATGGAGAAGCTTTTTTGGTCATAGTTTGGTGTGTCGAAGCGCCCGCTGCTGCTTAATGAACAGACGTCGCAATGGGCTGAACTTCATAGGGTATCTGGTGCTGCCATGAAGAATGTTATAATCCGGCTGTGGCCAACTGAAGCTGTTCCGAGTAGCTATTTCGGTTTGGTGCAGAAACTTGTCGATGCGGTGCCGCGAATCGATGCTGCGAAGCGATCAGCGTGCGTTGAAGGTTGTCGGATGTGGGGTTCTGGCAAACCCTTAAGGTTTGAACACTTGGGTGCGCGCGAAGTCTTTTCCTCCCACCGATCTACGCCCTAGCTCGCTAAGATCTTGCGGACAAACTCGACAAACTCGCAACACAGAAAGACACAAGATTTATACTGGTTCGGGCCACCGTTGTGGTGTAATACCCTACTCCAGTGTGGTGGTGGTGGATTACCTCTAGGGATGATGATGAACAATACAATGGGAAGAACAGCCTCCTGAGGTTGAGGTGTTCTTGTGCCTGGCTAACTTGTGTGTGGGGGGATGATCTTCAAGCTCTCCCTCTCTCTCTATCCCTCTATCCTCGGTCGTCCTCTCGTCCCGTCGTCACCCCTGCCTATGGTGGTGGCTAGTCCTACTTATAGAGGCCCTAGTCCTCTTCCCAAATATTGAGCGGGAAGGGAGACAACAACGGAGGGCTAATTTGAAGGGTGACAGCTAGTACAATCCATCCTGACAAAAGTGGTCTTCGCCTGCCAAAGGCTCTGGTGGTGACGCCGTCTTGGGCTCCACGATGACCTCTGTCTTGCCGTCCTTCTGGTCCTGGTCTTGTTGCACCGATATGGCAACCTTTTCCTGATGCCTCGGTACTCCTCGCCTGCGCTGGCCTCCTTAGCACCAAAGAGGAAACAAGGACGCTGCGCGCGCTGGCACCCACCTGGTGTCGATCGTCATGGCTCACGTCATGAGAGCCTCGTGAGGTTTGCCTCGCCTTGATATCTCCGCCCCTCGTGAGCCTGCCCGATTAGGCCACTCCAGAGGAGGTCTTGTGTCGTCCACCTCGCGAGGCTTGGCCCCTCGCGAGGGTCTTGGATGCCTTGTTGATAAAGATGGGCCGTACGGCCTGCTGGCTTAGCCACGCCATGGGCCGCAGGCAGGCAAGTCTGGGGACCCCCGTTCCCAGAACGCCGATAGTAGCCCCTGGGCCCAAGGTGCGCTCGGGCTTGGCTTCGCGGTGAAGCCACGGGTCAAGTACGGAGCACCCAGGGGCCCAAAAGCCTGCGGCCTCGGTTGACGCGTGGCGGTTGATTGGACGTGGGCGTCTCCGCTTCCCCACGCTGCCTCGGCAACTGCACGACTTGACAAAAGGCTGGCGCAGGCAGCACTTGCCTTCCTTGCTCTCCGCCACCGCTATCTCCAGATCCGCTCCAATCTCATCTCATAGCTGGGATCCATGGCACCGCGCAAGGCCAAGGCTTCCTCAGCGCCGGCTTGGTATGAGTCGGCCCTTGAGGCGCCCACCGTCACGGAGAAGAGCCTCGCCTCCATGCGCCTGCTGACGGCGCGCGAGAGCAATGAGTGGGGGAAGACCGAGCTCCGGCTTGCCTCCAACGCGTCGGAGCCTAAGGAAAGACCCTTCTTCCCCTTATTCTCGAGCAGTGTCGCCGTCGGGTTGGTTCCTCCCTTCTCTGATTTGTTTTACGAAGTCCTCGACCACTACGGGCTGCAGGCGTTGCATCTCCATCCCAACTCTGTCCTCCTCCTGTCCATCTTTGCCTACTATTGTGAAGCGTACCTGGGCGTGATGCCGTCCATGGCGCTCCTCGCCATTTCTTCTTCCCCCATGTCAGCGAGGGTAACATCTCTGGATGCGCTAACTTCTTCGCATCCGGCAAGGCCAACTCAATCTCGAGCACCGGGAAGAGAGCCGACAACATTTGATCCAAATGGGTCATGATGGACGCCAAGTGCGCTGATCCGCGTTTGGTGTTGCCCATGGAGGCGCCCTCTTTCCACGGGGGATGGCCCAGGGCGGAGCTTGCTAATGAGCGGGCCTCATTAGTGTTGGGGCAGATGGTGACTGACCTGAAGCCGGGCAACGCGAGGGCGGCCAAGGTGACGGGGGTCATGCTTATGAGGGAGTTCTTGACCCTGCGAGTATCACCACTCCAGGTGCTTGCACGCCCCCTGTGGGAGCTTGAAGAAGAGGGGAACATGACCCGCCTGAGGCCAGGGGCCCTGCCTGATGATGAATTGGCCGCTGTCCTGCGCCTCATAGTTGGGGACAACCAGGAGTACCCACCGAGCGCCTTTGTCCCCTTGTTCCAACGCAAGGATCGGGGGGAATTCGTCGCCTCCAGGCCGACCTTTGATGCGCGTGGGTTGGTGTCGCCGGCGCTCCTGGGAACCCCCGCGGCACCGAAACCGGTGGAAGTGCCTTCTGACGAGCCCCGCGGGGAGGGGGAAGAGGAGGTGGACCCGAAGAAGGCTCTAAAAGAGGTGGGGGAGACTTCCCCTCTGAGCAAGGCCGAGATCCTCTGTGCCCTACCTGACGATGCTGAGGCCGATGCCCGCCAAAGGGAGAGGGAGCAGCCCCCCATCCCAACGAGAGGTAGGTCGTCGTTGGTGCCTCGCGATGCCGCCTCCGTCCCGATGCTGTCAGGCTTCACGCTTCCTAAGCGGAAGTATGTCGCGGTGGATCAGTAAGTGTCTCAAGCTTCGCCTTGTCCCTGTTTGCACTCTTCATTTCCTGATGGTGGCCCTTGGTTGATCAGGCCGTCGTCTTCTGCGAAGAATATGAAGGAGGATGCGGCGTCCGTGCCTCCTTCTTCAGAGAAAGGGGGAGCAGTGCCCGCATCTCCCCAGCCCGGTCGTCCCCGCGGGGCCAAGAGGAGCATCGCCACGTGGAACCAGCCCCCATGGCCCTGCCAGCTCCGGAAGTGCCGGCGCCTGGTACGGTCGATGAGGTTCCAGCTGCTCCTGAAGTCACGGTTTCCCAGGCCTTGCTGACGATGTCGCCTCCTCCTACTGCTGCATCTCCACTTCCAGGTTCTTCTACTCCTGCTGCTACTCTGGAGCGCGCTCTCTCAGAGATGACCCGGCTACAGGCGGATCTCCTGGGCGCAGACCCATGCCTTGTGGCCGGGCGGCTGGAGCTGGCCTCAGGATGGCTCCATTCGGACTTGGCGGTTCGTGCGGCGCTGGGCCAGGCCACTGCGGCTTCTGAGAAGGAGAAGCAGAGTGCCGCCAACGCCACAGCCGGTTGTGAGATGGCGTTGAAAGACGCCGAGGTCGCCCGTGACCGTTGCCAGGCGCTGGAGGACGAATTGTAAGGCCTGTGTGCCAAGCTCGCCGAAGAAGCACGCTGCCACCAAGCGAAGCAGGCGGAAAATGAAGGCCCGGGATGCCGAGCTGGCGGAGTTGGGGCAGACGGAGGCCGCCAAGCACAACCAGTTGGAAGAGCTAGAGCGGGAGGCGAAGGCTAGGGAGGCTAAGCTTGACGCCAAGGTGCGAGTCCTGACCGAAGACAGTGCGGCCTTTGCCGATCTCGAGAAGAGGTCCCTCAAGGCGCTGAAGACGCTTTACGAGCATGGCCTGGAGAGGTCGCTAGCCACCAATGAGGACGGCCCCGCCCAGCTGCTTCCTCTCTTGGTGTAGGCGCTCGAGGAAGTCATTGACGGCGTTGGTCCTATGGCGGAGGCGGAGGCTCGCGTCTTGTCTTCAGCTGCATTGACTCGCGTCTTCAGCCAGCAGCACCTTCGCGACCCCGACGCTTGCCTTGATGAGCTCCTGGAGCCTGTGGCTGAAGACAATACGAGGTTTTCATCGCAGCTGTGCAAGGTCAGGTGGAGGCCTTGTTGGAGAAGTTCCGCGGCTTTGTCTCCGCTCCTCTGTCTGGCGATGTCACCGATCCTGCAGCTGGTGGTGAAGGCGAAGACAAACTTGCTCACGAAGTAGCGCCTTCCGCAGGTGATGGCGGCATCCAGGGGCGACATGTGGCTACTCTCTTGTTTCGTTCCTGCAACATGCATTAGGCCTCAGGGAGGCGTTTTGAAATTTCATTTGGTATTGTGAGGACAATGTGTGAGGACAATATGTTTGTAATATTTGCTTTGAGATTTTGCAACTTCCTTCCTATTTTCTTTGCGTCCTGCATTGGCAGAGCCCGGCCCCGCGCATACCTCAACCGCCATTGGGCCGACCGGAAACCAGGACGGACCAATGAGTGAGGGGCTACATGACCAGTTAGGCTCCTGAGTCGCGATGCTCAGGAGTCCCCCTTGACGCACAAACAACTTATAGGGAGAGTTCACGAGGATAGACTGATGTTCTACGTCGGCAGGGCCCGGCCCCGCACATATCTCAACTGCCATTGGGCCGGCCGGAGACCAGGACGGACCAAGGAGTGAGGGGCTACGTGACCAGTTAGGCTCCTCAGCCGCGATGCTCAGGAGTCCCCCTTGACGTGCAAACAATTTCCATACCTGCACTCGCCGAGGCCTCGGGAGGGGTGCGCAACGCTTAGGTCCGGGAGACCTGGTTGGGTGGCGTGCGCTTGGGTGTGGTCCGAGCGTAGCCCCCGTTCGCAGCCCCCTCGCGTGGCTCTCCCGAGGGGAGGTGTCGCAGTGAGGCCGGACGCTGAGCTCTGGGCTCCCTGAGGTTGGTACGACCGTGGGGCTGCCCTCATTTGTTTATCACTAGTGCGGAGCATAGTGCTTCCGCTTGTGCACGGGCATAGCCGCTCCTCGGCAGTGTCGACAGCCAGCATGGAGCATGGTGCTTCCACTTGTGCGTGGGATGGGGCCCACCCTATGGGAGGAGCCCCAGGGGCGTGTACAGCCCCGCCCTAACACGTGGCTTGCATGGCAGGGCTATGAGGTGTATCTGGGCACTCGTGAGCCAGCGCGGGACTCTCGAGGCCCTACCTCAAGGCGGGTTGCACCTGGTTGTCACGCCCTCGATGTGGCTATATCTCCCACGTGTCGAAGCACGACTTAGAGGCATAACCGCATTCAAAGCAATGTCGCAAGTGAGGTAATCTTCACACAACCCATGTAATACATAAGGGAAAGAGATACATAGTTGGCTTACAATCGCCACTTCACACAATACATGAATAAAGCATTACATCATCCAGATACAATCAAGGTCCGACTACGGAACCAAAATAAAAGAAGACTACCCCAAATGCTACACAGATCCCCAATCGACCCCAACTGGGCTCCACTACTGATCAACTGGAAAACGGAACAACATAACGAACACGATCTTCATCGAGCTCCTCCTTGAGCTTGGTTGCTTCACCTGCACGGTATCATCGGCACCTGCAAGCCGGTTTTGGAAGTATCTATGAGTCACGGGGACTCAGCAATCTCACACCCTCGCGATCAAGACTATTTAAGCTTATGGGTAAGGTAAAAGGTATGAGGTGGAGCTACAGCAAGCGACTAGCATATATGGTGGCTACCTTACGCAAATGAGAGCGAGAAGAGAAGGCAAAAGCACGGTCGAACAACCATGATCAAGAGGTGATCCTAGACCAACCTACGTCAAGCATAACTCCAACACCGTGTTCACTTCCCGGACTCCGCCGAGAAGAGACCATCACGGTTACACACGCGGTAGATGTATTTTAATTAAGGTCAACTTCAGGTTTTCTACAACTGGACATTAACAAATTCTCATCTGCCCATAACCGCGGGCACGACTTTTGAAAGTTCAAATCCCCGCAGGGGTGTCCCAACTTAGCCCATCACAAGCTCTCACGATCAACGAAGGATATTCCTTCTCCCAAGACAATTCGATCAGACTCGGCATCCCGGTTACAAGACATCCTCGGCAATGGTAAAACAAGTCCAGCAACACCACCCGAATGTGCTGACAAATCCCGATAGGAGCTGCACATATCTCATTCTCAGGGCACATCGAATCGTCCAAACTTCTGGTAGGCCAGCCCAGAGTTGCCCCTGGTGGCCACCGGCAGCTGACAAGGTGGACCAACACTCAGAGGAGCACTGGCCCAGGGGTTTAAATAAAGATGACCCTTGAGTCCGCGGAACCCAAGGGAAAAAGAGGCTAGGCGGCGAATGGTAAAACCAATGTTGGGCATTGCTGGAGGAGTTTTATTCAAGGCCAACTGTCAAGGGGTTCCCATTATAACCCAACCGTGTAAGGAACGCACAATCCGGGAACATAACACCGATATGAGGGAAACTAGGGCGGCAAGAGTGGAACAAAACACTAGGTATAAGGCCGAGCCTTCCACCCTTTACCAAGTATATAGATGCATTAATTAAATAAGAGATATTGTGATATCCCAACAAAATATCCATGTTCCAACAAGGAAGAAGCTCCAATCTTCACCTGCAACTAACAACGCTATAAGAGGGGCTGAGCAAAGCGGTAACATAACCAAACAACGGTTTGCTAGGACAAGGTGGGTTAGAGGCTTGGCTTAACAACATGGGAGGCATCATAAGCAAATGGTAGGTATCGCAGCATAGGCATAGCAAAAGAGCGAGCAACTAGCAAGCAAAGATAGAAGTGATTTCGAGGGTATGGTCATCTTGCCTGAGATCTCGCAAGGAAGAAGAACGAGTCCATGAAGAAGACAAACGGACGTAGGCAACGTATCCTCACAAACGCAACGTTACCAGATTACCGAGAAGAAGTACACCGGAAAGAAAGCAAACAACATAGTGAACAACCACCACATAAGCATGACATGATGCACAACCAAATATGATGCATGTCTGGATTAATGAGGCATGGCATGGAAAAATGCACAAACAATCCTACAAATTAAATGGATCTCAATATGCAACTCCGTTGCATATTGACGAAACACCACGTGACTTATTTAGTTCAATCTTGTTTATGTACCCAACAATATTTAAAGTTGTTAGCATGGCAAGAGGGTGAAGCAAATGAAAACTACCTATCTAGGCAAGTTTAAATGAGGCCGGAACAACAAGCAACAAGTCCAGAAGAATCCTCATATGCATATATTAGGTTTGGTACTGTTCTGCCCTAAACACAATTTTAGAGTTGTTAAACATGCAAAGTGATGCCACCATGTTAAACTAGACATTTTTCCACCCCATTTACATATAAAGTTTATTAAATTCCGAGTTACGGTTATTTAGTTAAGAAATAAAGCATTTTAGCATGGCAAGGGCAAAATTTAAACAAACAACATTTTAAGCATTTTAAACATAGATGAAAGTGGCATATTATTAATCTACACATAATTCTAAGCATTTTTCATATATAACTTGTTTTAAAATGATGCACCGTTTGAGAGATAAAATATGCATGAACAACAGGGGGGTTTCTTTAAAACAGTCGTCTCTGGAATAAAGGCTAAAATCGCAGGCAGGGAAAAAAATGATCTGTGCCAAAACTGGCTGGCCCAGCAGAGAAAGAAAAAAAAGGAGGGCGCTCGGGGGGGCGGCCTCACCCATGGGCCAGGCCCAGTTCGGAGGGGAAGCAGGCCGGCCTGGCAGGGCACGCTAGGCCTTGGCGCTTGTTCTTGCTTGCACTAGAACATGTCAACGCAGGGAGCGAGCGGGCGAAGCAGAGAAACTCAACAGGGGCGCTAGCAGCAGGTCGTCGCCGTGGGGCGAGGCTGCGCTGTACTTGGCGCGATCGTTCTGTGAAGGCGGCGCGGCTTAAGGCGGGGTTGGGCTGCAGGTCGCTGGCGGGAGCAGAGCAGGCCTCGCGCGGGCGAGTGGCTCGGTCAACGGCGGAACTGATGCGTTGCCGAGGCGAAGGTGAGGCATGGCATCGGCGAGACTTGGCACGGAGGAAGGAGGTCCGGCGGGGCCCGAGGGCACAGGGCATCGGGGTGGCCGGATCCGGTCGCGGGAGATCGCTGGGGTCCCGTTCCCTGCCGGATCAAAGCGGAGGTGAGCCGGTGGACATGGAGCTCCATGGCGCGGGGCCCCTGGTCCAAAACAGAGTGAGGGAGACAGAGGTGAGACGAGGTTGGAGCACGGGAGAAAAGAAGAACGCAGGGGCGACGGGACTGGCCTAGTCCAGCGGCGCATGGTCACGAAGACGAGATGCTGCTGCGCGAGCAGAGGAAGAGCTCGACAGGGGCTCGGGCGCTCGCTCATGGCTGTCTTTGGGAGCAGGGAAGGAAGGCGCGAGGAGGCAGGAAGCTCGAGGTTGCGGAGGAGGAGCGGCGACGACGATGTTGCTGTCGCCGGCGACGGCGAGCTTCGGCCCGACGAGGCGAACGGGGTCGCAGCAATGGGAGGCTGCAGGAGACTGTGAGGACGGTGGGTGTCGGGCAGAGGAGGACGAGGCGAGGCCTCGGCACAGGTGCAAGGAAGCTTAAAATCGGGATCTCCTCTCCCGATCGAATTTGAAGGAGGAGGCACCGGCGAGGTGGATCGAGTGCTCGGGGTCTGGGAGAAGGGGCTCGGGCTCCCGTTGGTGGGTGGAGGAAAAATGAGGAGAAGGGGATCCCGAGGTAGATGCGGTAGGTGGCGGCGGCTCGACAGGACAAAGTCCCTAGATTTTAGGGTTCGTCCAAAATGACTAAGGGTGGACTATATATACATCACAGATTAGGTTAGGGGGCTACCTCGGTCCCTCTGATCGGAATCGAACGGTCGTGAAATAAAAAAGCTTAGCGAGTCCAAATAATAAAACGGAGATGTTTTGTAGATGTTTGGGGATGATCCGAATCCAACGATGAGGACTGTCCGGGTCGGGTTCAGGTAAGTTTCGGACACGCGCGAGGGGTCGATCCACTATGCAAAGACGGGTAGGCTGGCCTGGCGGTTGGCAGTGGACTGAGAGGAGAGAAGAGAAAGCGGCCCGGCAACAGTTTTCGGAGATCGAAAACGTCCGACGTTTGACCAACTATAATGTCGCTATAGTTATCCGTTGGGTTATCAAACGAACTCCGAATGCGATGAAACTTGACATGCGGTCTATCTACACTATAATAAGACCACACGCCAACTTTCAACCCAATCTGAGAATATTTTCTGGCCACTTATAAAATAATATTTCGGACATGCCGCGGGCGCATGCAAGTGTGTCTGGGCTCAGAACGGACGATGGATGGAACGAGGAGACCGGGACGAATGCAAGTTTTGAAAGCATAATGATGCAATGCACATGATGACATGATAAAAGATGCATGACACGCAAGCAATGACAAGGCAACAACAGCGAATAACTGGAAGACACCTGGCACATCGGTCTCGGGGCGTCACACTGGTCTTGAGTCTTGGTGACTGTGTGTTCCTGCAAGGCAGTCAGGTGCAAGCACTCTACGTCCTTAGGTGCAGACCCTCGAGCGAGCTCAGCCGCCGCTAGTATGCCAGGTCGCAATGCCGTGGTCAAGGCCTGGGGGTGAGGGCTGGAGAGCCAGTAAGAGCTCCTGAGTCACGATGCTTAGGAGCCCCCCTTTTAACGCGCAAGCGAAGTGCACGGGGTGAATGTACCCGCAGCGGGTGACAATCGAGCAGGCAATAATCGTAGGCAGGTTATGCAGGGAAGGAAAATCATCTTGGGTAAATGTAGGAAGATACATGCCACTGGGTCCGGCCTGACCGGCTTGGGGATGATGCAGCCCGAGGGGCGCCCCCAGCAAGGTAAGCTAAAGACATAAGCAAAAGGCATACATGCCATAGGGACGGACCCACACAGCCTGGGAATAATGCAGCCCAAGGGGCGCTCCCAGGTTAACGAGCTAGGAAGATGTCACCTGGTTCTGTAGATGAAGCAGAGTTGGTGCAGCTGAAGGCGCACGTCAAAGAAATGACTCCTCATGAGCCACCGGACCCCTGAGCCTCGAGAGGCTCTGGGGCTTAGGAGGCTCCCTGAAGACCGTCTCCATTCCCTCCAGGATGACGCGGTACCTGGCCTCTTGAGCCTCTAGGTCACGCTGCATGGCATGCTGATGGGCCGACGCCACGCTCGGCAAGCCGAATGACATGCGAACGTAGCTCTGTGGCGGGCCCTCGCAACGGCCCACACGTGAAGGACATAAGCGCTCCTGAGATGCGGCCCTGTTGAGCCCTGGGATGTCGATGCAGACGCGCAACTTAGCACCCTCGCCTGGGTGGTGAGCCGCGCCCTGTGAGCGGCTGTCGCCGCACATGGCTCTTGCGTCTTGCAGTTCCTGTGTGGTCTTGGCGATGAACTCTTGAGCGGTGGGCACCCCTTGCCCTGCGTTCTCCTAAGGAAAACATGTCGTGTGGCACGCCTCCAAGAGGTGCCCAAGCGCCTCCCTCGTGAGGTTGGCAAGGCCCAAGGCCCTCCAGAAGATAGCCCCCGAGCCCTGCCCGAGGAGGGCACCGGGCGCGCCTTCCTATGCGATGGAGGGAGGTGCCCCTGGGACGGACGCTGATCCTGACGAGGCTCCTGCCACGACGCCATCCTCCTGAGGTCCTGCGCAGCGTAGCTACTTCTTCTTGGGGATGGCCTCCGGAGGGCCCTCACTTCTGCTGTCGGGGTTGTCGATTGCTGTAGCTTGGAAGGCGCGCTCGAGGGAGCACACCGCATCCCTTTCTTCACATGGGACCGTGATGAACCAGCCCGCCGCTTCCAGGCATCTTGAGGACGTTGTAGCCATGGTGGGTGACCGCCATGAACTTGGCCAGGGCCGGATACCCGAGGATGGCGTTGTAGGCAGGCAGATGTGGGCGACGTCGAAATCGATGAGCTCGGTGCGGTAGTTGTCGCGTGTGCCGAAGGTGACAGGTAGGCGGACCTGCCATATCGGTGTGGTGGAGCCGACGGTCACTCCTGAGAAAGGTTTGGTAGGCTGGAGCTTCTCATATGGCACTTGGAGGTTGTCGAATGTGTCGACGGACAGGACGTTGAGACTTGCACCGCCGTCGATGAGGGTCTTGGTAACCTGCACATTGCTGATGACTGGGGAACACAACATCGGGAGGACGCCGGCGGTGGCCGCGCACTTGAGCTAATCTGCCGAGTCGAAAGTGATGGCGCACTGAGACCACTTGAGCGGGCGCGCGGCTTCAAGCTTGGGGAGCACCGCGTTCACCTCGCGAGTGAACCGTTTGAAGATGCGCTGAGAGGCTGGGGCCTGAGCGCCGCCCAAAATGCAGGCGATTGCACGCGGCTCCTGGAAGCCCCCAACCCCCTCGTCCTGATGATGGTTGTTGTTCCTTCTTGGTGGCGGCAGTGGAGGAAGACCGGTGTTTCTTTGGGGGCGATCCTCACGAGGCTGGTCCCTCCAGGCCCCCTCGCGAGGATGGTCCTGCCAGCGGTCCTCACGAGTCATGCCGCGCCATTCCTGGCACGGGCCACGGTCGTCCCAGCGTCCGCCTCCACGTCCTCCTCCGCGGTCGTAGCCCTGGTCGCTGCGCTCGGGGCGTCGACCGTAGCATCCCTCTCGCAGGGATCGGAGCTCTTGGTAGTCGCTGGTGTTCTGGGTGTTCAGGTTGTGGAAGGCGCAGAACGGTCGGCCGTTCTTGGATGACTCAGGCTGATCTTTACCCCGTTTGGGGTGGGCTCCGCAGCTAGCACTGCCGATTCCTTGCGCTTCACGTCCTTGGCCTTGGCTTTCTTCTCCTCTGCGCCTGCGACTGGCAGCTCAAGGAGGGAAAGGCGCCCCTCCTCAGCTCTTGCGCACCTGGTCGCCAGGTTGAACAGCTCCTGAGACATGCAGAGCTCCTCGTGGATAGTGAGCTCTTCCTTCATCTTGACGTCATGGACACCATCGGAGAACGCAGAGATGATGGCCTCGTCCGTGACCTTGGGTATCTTGAGACGGGTGTTGTTGATGCGCTAGATGTACTTCTGGAGGTCTCCCTGGTTGTTGCTTGATGCGGCGCAGGTCGCCCGCGGCCGGCGAGCAGTCGCGAGTGCCTTGGAATTGGCAACAAAGCGGTCACGCATCTCGTCCCAGGAGGAGATCGAGCCGTGCTGTAGGTTCAGGAGCCAGGAGCGTGCCCCGTCCTTGAGAGCCATGGGAAACCAGTTTGCCATGACTTTCTCATCGCCATTGGCTGCTTCGATGCTCAGCTCGTAGAGCTGCAAGAACTCCGCGGGGTCGGCGGTGCCGTCGTAGCGAGGAGGCAGTTCTGGCTTGAACTTGCCTGGCCAGGCGATGCTGCGCAGCTCGGGGGTGAAGGCACGGCAACCGGCTGTAATTATTGGGGCCCGCTTTGGAGGTGGAGCTTGGTCTTGATGAGGTCCACGCGGCACCACCGCGGGCAGCGCGCGGTCTTGACGAGGCAGTGCGGGGAGCGTGGGTGGCGCTCCTCGCGGCCGAGGGATTTCTTGGCAGCTTCTCTCTTCGCGCGTGGGCATCGGGCGTGGCGGATCGCACCACGGGGCCGCACGCCTTGGTGCCAAGGCGCCATCTTTAGGCTGGGGTGGTGGAGGCGCGCCTCGGGCCTCGTCGCCCGTGGCCGGCTGAGGGTGAGGCAGAGAGACGGATAGCGCCGGGGAGCCCCCTGCGGCACGGACAAGCTCGGCGACGCGGTCGAGCCACTCCTCGTAGAGGTCGTCGACTGGGCGGTAGCGCAGGAGTTCATTTGCAGCGAGGAGTGCGGCCCGCGCCTCCATGGGAGCGCGGTGTGCATGAGACGAATAACCGGCTGGGGTCAGCGATGGAGTGGCGGTGCGGCCGTCCTGCCGTACCAAAGGATGCAGCGAAGACACTTGATGCTCGTTCCCCACCGGGCCGGTGGCAGCGTTGGCGGCGGGAGACAGATAATGACGAGGTGGCCCGCCGATGGGGGCCGTCTGAGCAACACGGGCGGGCGAGCGTCCGCCATGGAGATGATGGAGCGACGGAGCGACGAACTGATGGAAGGGAAGCTACGGTGCACCCCTACCTGGCGCGCCAAATGTCAGATGTGGGGTTCCAGCAAACCTTTAAGGTTCGAACACTGGGGTGCGTGCGAAGTCTTTTCCTCCCACCGATCTACGCCCTAGCTCGCTAAGATCTTGCTGATGAACTCGACGAACTCGAAACACAGAAAGACACAAGATTTATACTGGTTCGGGCCACCGTTGTGGTGTAATACCCTACTCCAGTGTGGTGGTGGTGGATTGCCTCCAGGGCTGATGATGAACAATACAATGCGAAGAACAGCCACCTGAGGTTGAGGTGTTCTTGTGCCTGGCTAACTTGTGTGGGGGGGATGATCTTCAAGCTCTCCCTCTCTCTCTATCCCTCTATCCTCTGTCGTCCTCCCGTCCCATCGTCGCCCCTGCCTATGGTGGTGGCTAGTCCTACTTATAGAGGCCCTGGTCCTCTTCCCAAATATTGAGCGGGAAGGGAGCCAACAACGGCGGGCTAATTTGAAGGGGGACAGCTAGTACAAGCCATCCTGACAAAAGTGGTATTTGCCTGCCAAAGGCTCTGGTGGTGACGCCGTCTTGGGCTCCACGATGACCTCCATCTTGCCGTCCTTCTGGTCCTGGTCTTGTTGCACCGATATGGCAACCTTTGCCTGATGCCTCGGTACTCCTCGCCTACGCTAACCTCCATAGCACCAAAGAGGAAACAAGGACGTTGCGCGTGCTGGCGCTCGCCTGGTGTCGATCGTCATGGCTCACATCACGAGAGCCTCGTGAGGTTTGCCTCGCCTTGATATCTCCGCCCCTCGTGAGCCTGCCCGATTAGGCCACTCCAAAATAGGTCTTGTGTCGTCCGCCTCGCGAGGCTTGCCCCTCGCGAGGGTCTTGGATGCCTTGTTGACGAAGATGGGCCATACGGCCTGCTGGCTTAGCCACGCCATGGGCCGCAGGCAGGCAAGTCTGGGGACCCCCATTCCCAGAACGCTGCAAAGGTGCATGGATGGCCCTTTCCCGAGTCAAGACATTCTGGGGAAAGATGAAGGCCATCAACGTCGCAACGAAGGGTCCGCCTGAAGGCAAGGACCGTCCGGAACCGGAGCATTATTTTGAAGACGTCCTGGAGGTCGCCCACTTGATAGAGGGTCAATGCTCGAAAAGCATAATGTTCGAGTGAGTTGTATGATGATTATAAAAGACAACTCTATAGTTAATCTATTTGTGTTTTGCTCGAAAGCTTGAATTCCTCTTGTTCGATTGTTTAATATGATCTGAAAGTTTTCCAGTCGTCGACTTCAGCCCCCTCGTAGGAAGTACGAGGGTGGTTGGAAAAGCATTTAATCACTCTTTATCCAATGTCTTGGTCCATGAAGGAGGTGATAATGTGGCAACCAGGCAATCGGACTATAAGGCGTTAACACTTTCACTTAACCATAGGAGTTTTATGGTGGGGCTACGACATAGCCCCTGGTGTGTATGCGGCGTGTGGTGCCTCGCATATCTGATCTGAAAAAGATCCTTCGTGTTACATGGAGAATCACTAAGGATTCCAACAAGTCGTCAACTGGTTGACCAGCTCTCGCCGCATCATGACAGTCAGTTTTCGGCTTTCTCTACTGAGGTGCTCATCCGGTCTAGGCCAGGGCACAATCGCAGTAGTTCTCCCTTTACTACCCTAGCCGATAGGGCGGAATGTAGGGTAGCAAACACATGAGCCGGGCAACCTAACTATTGACCCAAGACAATGATTCGGAGCTGATGCATAGAAGGCCAAACTTGCGACGCTGAAGTACGCTATAGAGTTGTTCGAACTTTTACTAGCAGCTCATTTGTTCCCATGCCGAGCCCCTGGCAGAGTATGCCGAGGTGTATCTGCAGAGCAGCCGTTAAGGCCGTACCTATTGTTGAAAGAGTATAAAAGATTGGTTCGGATGAGACTTACTGAGAACGGAGAGATGTGCCAATGGTAAATTTATGTATATATATAATAATAATAAGGGAACCATGAACCCGACTATTTGACATGCTCGGGGTCGGGATCAGAGGAAAAAGGGTATGTTATAGGCTCGGAATAAAGAGTATAGTCCACAATATATAATTTTGGACCTCCTGTTGCACGTCTGCATCACCCGTCCTCGGGGAGGGGAATCCTTAACGGAGGTAGCCCCTTAGGTGAGCGTATGGATACAGACTCCTATAGAGTCCATTGTAGATGTTGTCCGGCTGGTCACCTATTATTTAGTGATGATGCAGAAAAATAAAGTAAGCAGATAGAAAACATTACGGGAATGCTTGCAGGGTTGTCCGTATTATGCTTCCACCGGTGCCCATGGTATCTTGAGTGCGTAGTGATGTGCGCTTAGTGCAAATTTTGCCAGTACAGTACGTGGGCGGCGGAAGATAGACTGCTATTCGCGTTCCCAGAGTAGTCGAACGTCGGAGGGAAACTGTTTCTGGCCCCTGGCATTCTGCTAGCGAGCCGATCCGTCGTCTTTATCGCCTGGTGGCCTCCTCCCCTTGTGATCAGAGTTAAGCTTGCATGCCTGCCTGAAGACCCAACAGTTTCGGTTGGTATGATTAGCTGGCATATCAGGTTGACTGTGAATCTGACAAGGTCAGTCGAATATCCTGTCGAGGGTGGATGGTCCATCCTAGTTTGCCTTTAGTGGCTTCTTCCGTTGACCGGGCTTCTGATTGTGAAATCTGGCGTTCACTGCTATGTCGCATATGTTACTGCGACTGTTGTGTTCGGTTCGTCGTGGCTTGCCATTGCCATCTCGAATTTCGGAGGTGCCCGGGCTGCTGGCGTCATTGCTTTTGCGAGCCATCCAGTTGTCTTCTCCCGTGCAGAAGCGGGTCATTAGAGCGGTAAGGGCTGCCATGGATTTGGGTCCTTCCTGGCCGAGGTGACGCGCTAGCCATTCGGCCCGGACGCTGTGTCTAAAGGCCGCAAGGGCTTCTGCGTCCAGACAGTTGACAATTAGGTTCTTTTTGACTAAGAACCTGGTCCAGAGCTCCCTGGCTGACTCGCCGGGCTCCTGGACAATGTGACTTAAGTCATCAGCGTATAATGGCCGGACATATGTTCCCTGTAAATTGCCTCGAAAGGCGTCTTCCAAATCTTCACAGTTACCAATGGAATTTTCTGGCAAACTGTTTAGCCAGTACCGAGCTGCCCCTTTAAGCTTGAGAGGTAGGTATTTAATGGCGTGGAGGTCATCTCCACGGGCCATATGAATATGAAGGAGGTAATCCTCGATCCATACCGTGGGATATGTTGTTCCATCGTATGATTCGATGTTGATGGGTTTAAACCCGTCTGGGAATTCGTGCTCCATTACTTCATTAGTGAAGCGGAGAGGGTGTGCGGCTCCTCTATGTTGGGCCACACTATGAAGCACCTCCGACGGGTTCCGTTTACGGTGTATGGCCCGGGCATGGTCGGCTTTATAGCGTCCGAATAGGCGACCATCATCGTCGGTCGGGATATATCTTCGTGATATGTACATCGATCATGTATGTCCTGCTCTACCCTCGGTGTATTGGTTGATATCACGGCTATTCCTCCGAGTTGTTTTGTTTTGACGGCCGGATGGGTTGGTATGGTGCTCTGCTTGGGCTGCTGCTTTGACTGGACCGAACTGTGGTCGGCCTGTCGCGTTATTCGATGGTGGTATGGGCTCCATTGCCCTGCCATCGTATTGAAGGAGCCACCTATTCTTTGGGTGGCTTTTGACTGGGCTGCTAAGTGATAACCCACAAGTATAGGGGATCGCAACAGTTTTCGAGGGTAAAGTATTCAACCCAAATTTATTGATTCGACACAAGGGGAGCCAAAGAATACTCTCAAGTATTAGCAGCTGAGTTGTCAATTCAATCACACCTGGAAACTTAGTATCTGCAGCAAAGTATTTAGTAGCAAAGTAATATGATAGTAGTGGTAACAGTAACAAAAGGTAACATTAGTAAAAGTAATGTTTTTGGTATTTTGTACTGATGATAGCAATAGCAACGGAAAAGTAAATAAGCGAAGAACAATATATGGAAAGCTCGTAGGCAATGGATCAGTGATGGAGAATTACGTCGGTTGCGGTTCATCATGTAACAGTCATAACCTAGGATGACACAGAACTAGCTCCAGTTCATTGATATAATGTAGGCATGTATTCTGAACATAGTCATACGTGCTTATGGAAAAGAACTTGCATGACATCTTTTGTCCTACCCTCCCGTGGCAGTGGGGTCCTTATGGAAACTAAGGGATATTAAGGCCTCCTTTTAATAGAGAACCAGAACAAAGCATTAAACACATAGTGAATACATGAACTCCTCAAACTACGGTCATCACCGGTAAGTATCCCGATTATTGTCACTTCAGGGTTAACGGATCATAACACATAATAGGTGACTATGGACTTGCATGATAGGATCAAGAACACTCATATATTGATGAAAACATAATAGGTTCAGATCTGAAATCATGGCACTCGGGCCCTAGTGACAAGCATTAAGCATAGCAAAGTCATAGCAAAACCAATCTTAGAACATGGTGGATACTAGGGATCAAACCCTAACAAAACTAACTCGATTACATGATAGATCCCATCCAACCCATCACCGTCTAGCAAGCCTACGATGGAATTACTCACGCACGGCGGTGAGCATCATGAAATTGGTGATGGAGGATGGTTGATGATGATGATGGCGACGGATTCCCCTCTCCGGAGCCCCGAACGGACTCCAGATCAGCCCTCCCGAGAGGTTTTAGGGCTTGGTGGCGGCTCCGTATCGTAAAACGTGATGAATTCTTCTCTCTGATTTTTTATCCCCGAAACACAATATATGGAGTTGGATTGGGAGTCTGATAGGCAACAGGGGGCCCATGAGGTAGGGGGGCGTGCCCCCCACCCTCGTGGACAGGTGGTGGGCCCCTAGCCTTCATCTTTTGCAGGTATTTTTTATATTTTCCCAAAAGTTGCTCCATGAAGTTTCAGGTCATTCCGAGAACGTTTGTTTCTGCACATAAATAACACAATCGTAATTCTGCTGAAAACAGCGTCAGTCCGGGTTAGTTCCATTCAAATCATGCAAGTTAGAGTCCAAAACAAGGGCAAAGGTGTTTGGAAAAGTAGATATGACGGAGACGTATCACTAAGGCCCTATTCTTCGGCGGCCAAGACCTCGGTCCATCTATCATTGAGCAAATCTTGGCTTGCTTGAAGCTGCAGCTGCTTCTTTCTTAGGCTCCTTGCGGTGGCTATAAGCTGGCGTTTAAAGCGCTCCTGCTCGAGAGGTTTCTTGGGCATGATAAAGTCTTCGTCGCCGAGGATCTCCTCTTCCTTGGAGGGTGGGAGATAATTGTTGTCCTCCGAGTCCCCGTATGTGGTCTATTCATCAGAGTTGTCCTGCCCGGCTTCGTGTTCATCCTGCTCGGATTCTACCTCAGCCGGGTCTTTGTTGTCCGCGGTGTCGTCTTCTCTGGTGTTGGCAGTGTTTTCTCTTGGGCGATGTGGCCTAGGGTGCCGGTTTCCGGGCTGTGTACCAGGCGGTTTATTCTCGACCGGATTCTCTTTTTGATCGTCGAGAGCGTCGTAAGGTGTGTCTTTCATACACATGTCATTCCAGGAAGTGGTCTTCCCGTGTCGAACGGGTAATAAGCTCTGGCCTTGCCCCTCATCGTCGTCCAAACCATCGATGTCTTCGGGGCAGGGGCCGGGCGTGTTGGTTAGGTCTTCAACAGTGGCTACGAGCTGGGTGGCGGGTGGGAAACAAAATTGTCCATCGTTCGCTGAAAGTTCGAACCGAACATAGTTGGGCGACGGGTCGTTTGCTAGGGATAGGTTTTTTAGCAAGTTTAGTATATCACCCATGGGCGCGTGTTGGAAGACATCTACGGCGCTGAACTTGAAGATCGATAACTGATCGAGTTCGGTATATGTGGGCTCGCAGGGTTCGGAGTTCGATGTTAGAGGTGAGTCCGGGGTTTCGTTGATGTGGATACCGTAGGAAGTGGAATCTGCGTGCGGCTCCAACACCGAGGAATCGGTAGCCCCCGTGATGGAGTCAAACTTCCCATCTTCGGGCGATTTGATCTGCTCCGAATTTAAATCCGGAGCTGCTACAGGAGCTATCTCCTGGGTGTTGACCGACGACAGGTTTAAGCCATGTTCATCGAGGCAATGGGGAGCGGCTGCCGTGGTCTCGAATCCGTTGAAGATCAAATCTCCACAGATGTCTGCGACGTAATTCAAGCTCCCGAATCTGACCTAATGGCCAAGGGCGTAGCTGTCAATCTGCTCCAGATGGCCAAGCGAGTTGGCCCGCAGTACGAAGCCACCGAATACAAAGATCTATCCGGGGAGGAAGGTTCCTCCTTGGACAGTGTCATTATTGACGATCGGAAGGGGCCATCGAGCCTTCTGCCGACGGCACAGTGGAACTCTCAATGAAAGCACTAATGTCGGTGTCAAAACCGGCGGATCTCGGGTAGGGGGTCCCGAACTATGTGTCTAGGATTGATGGTAACAGGAGACAGGGAACACGATGTTTACCCAGGTTTGGGCCCTCTCTATGGAGGTAATACCCTACTTCCTGCTTGATTGATCTTGATGAATCTGAGTATTACAAGAGTTGATCTACCACGAGATCATAATGGCTAAACCCTAGAAGTCTAGCCTATGAATATGGTAATGTGTATGTGTGTTGTCCTTTCCGGACTATCCCCTTTGGTTTATATAGACACCAAGGGGATCTAGGGTTTACATGGAGTCGGTTACATAAAAAGGAATCTTTGGTCGCCAAGCTTGCCTTCCACGCCAAGCATAGTCCAATCCGGACATGAGTATGGTCTTCGATCTTCACAGCCCATCAGTCGGGCCCATGGATATCAGGCCGGACGTCCGAGGACCCCTTAGTCCAGGACTCCCTCAGTCTCCATCAATGTGGATGTACGATAGCACCACCTATCGGAACCACGCCAAAAATCTCCATGTCTACATTGTGTTTGCTCCCTCCAAACTCCTCCCTTTACCTTCATATGCAAATGTTTTACATTCCGCTGCTATACTCTTAGACTTGCATGTGTAGGTTGAATGCTTGACTTGTGCTAAGTTGCTAAAATCTACCAAGACTTAAAATTGGGAAAAGGCTAGATTTTTATTTGGTCAACTAGTCTAATCACCCCCCCTCTAGACATACTTTCGATCCTACAAGTATTGGTCCCAATTTTGTTATCTTTAGACACCTTTCCCTATGTGAGCGCAACAAATCTAGTCCTATTGAAATTCTACAGCCTTGTCCCCCAAAACAAAAAGATCAGTTCGTTACAGATGTGCATACTACGTTTGTCATTGTTTTACCTTTTCGACCAATGTAGGTGTTGGATAACCAGTCTGTACTAGTACTTTCCCCCCTTCCTTTCCTCTTTGAACCACATCCTAGATTCATGCTATACAACTTTCCCCACTACTTTCCTGTTTGATCCAACACCAAGATTCGAGTGCAGAAGCGGAAAAAGCCCACATGCAGCTAGAGTAATGCATGTGGAATTAAGTAAATTATACCTTAAGGTTCTTGGGGTGTGGTTCGGTGGGCGATCGGAGGATGTTCTGCCCACACTATGTACGGCGGCAAGGAAGAAGGGGTCGGAGGCCCTGCCGCGCTGCCGCTGGGTGAAAGAGAACAGCTGCGCCGATAGTGGATTCCCTCCCTCACCGATGGTGACAGCGTTAAGCCTCCTTCCCTTCCCGGCAGATGGATCCTGCTGGCTCTTTGACCAGCAATGAGGGGAGAGAGAGAGGCCAACAAAGTCTTGTTTAGATCTGGAGAGGGTGAGAAAGTGTGAAGAGATAAACTACAAGCACTGAGGCTCCAGCGTGTATATATATAGTGGAGAGAGAGTGTGCAGAGTGCAAACCCTGGAAAACAAGAAAGAAGTCGAACAAAAACAAAATTATGCTCAAGTGTGGTTATCGAACCCGAGACCTCTAGTTTGATGAGCGAATAGGCTAACCAACTACACCACCCTCATGTTATGTTTAACGAGAGGAAAGTAACCTTTTACACATTCCTGCATTTGTGTGACAAGCATGCCGTGTTTTTTTTGCGTGGGAGTCATTGGGATTTAAATCATAATTGTGTCATGTGGATTTCGTGGTAAGGTTTTTGGGATTTAAAGCAGTGTTGGTAGTACAGAAATAATGCAGCCTTAGTCACCTTACCTCTCTCCACGTAGTACATTGGGTCCCACCAGTCAGATGTTGAAACAAACAAATTAATAAGAAAAATGTTAGTACACAAAATACAAATTAATATAATTTTTTGTGACATGCATGGACATTTTGTTAGTTCAATCTATGGTCAAAATTTGACAGGAAATACAATGGGGACCAATAAACCAGGATGGAGGTAGTACGCGAAGTTTGCCATCGGAAGCGAGCCGATCTGGCTCTCCTGAGCTAGCAATGTTTTTCTAGCCCACCCAAGCTAGCTGGCCCACAAAAGCTAACATATTTTAACAGTTCCAAATGCCTAACCTTGCCCGACTAGGCTATAAACTGTTCTTGCTAAGGATCCAAATGCTCTCGCACGATATTCCTATTCTATGAACCTGTGTGTGCGTGCCTGTGTGTGTGTGTGTGTTTAACAACATGTGTGTGTTAGAGAGAAAGACACATCGACCTACTCCTACAGAGAGATGGTGTGTAGTGTACGATTTAGCCGCGAGAGTCGGTGCATCCTCTCATTTCCGAGCGTCCGATCGGGATAGGCGGACCGCTGCCACACCCGCTCCTAACCGGCCTAGCCCACCCTGTCAGTGTCAAAACCGGTGGATCTTGAGTAGGGGGGTCCCGAACTATGCGTCTAAGGTTGATGGTAACAGGAGGCAGGGGACACGATGTTTTACCCAGGTTCGGGCCCTCTTGATGGAGGTAATACCCTACGTCCTGCTTGATTGATATTGATGAGTATGAGGATTACAAGAGTTGATCTACCACGAGATCGTAATGGCTAAAACCTAGAAGTCTAGCTTGTATGTCTGTGATTGCCTCTACGGACTAAACCCTCCGATTTATATGGACACCGGAGGGTACTAGGGTTGTACAAAGTCAGTTACAGAGAAAGAAATCTTCATATCCGAACGCCAGGCTTGCCATCCACGCCAAGGAGAGTCCCATCCGGACATGGGAGAGAGTCTTTTGTCTTGTATCTTCATAGCCCATTAGTCCGGCCCATGTCACGCAGGCCGGACGCCCGAGGACCCCTTAATCCAGGACTCCCTCAGTAGCCCCTGAACCAGGCTTCAAGGATGATGTGTCCGGCGCGTAGATTGTCTTCGGCATTGCAAGGCGGGTTCCTCCTCCGAATACTTCCAAAGCATCCACAGAAAACATGTCCGGCTCTGCAAAACAAATACCACACACAACCGCAGAGAGTATAATATTTCATGAGTCCAATCTGCTGACAACTTATGTAGCGTGACATCATGTCCTTGCCTGGTCATTACTTCGAACCGTTTTTTCATTAGCCTCCCGCTCCATGTTTCACGGTGCGGTTTTATTGGTACGTCTTGTCGAAGCAGAGATCATGTCCCCTTATTGCGGGATTCTCATCAATACAGGCGTGGGTAACCCAACCGTTCCATTGGCATGATCCCTTGGGAATAGGCAAGCTTTAAGGCCTATGAGGAGGCATTTGATATTCATCGCCTTTATAAAGGGGCACAGACCCGTCTTTCTCCTCTACGCCTACCTCTTCTTCAATCTTTCCAACCTCGAGTCCTAGCACCCAGGTTTCAACTTAATTGCTCCGAGCCTCCCAGTTATGTCCGGACCCAGCCTTCAAGGCCGGTGGGTGTCCTCCTCCATCACAGAGGAGGATATCACGAAGTTCTGGGTGGCAAGATACTTGACCGCGGAAATTCCCCACAGGCTCCCTGCTAAAGGACAGGTCATTACTACTCCCAGATCTGGCGAGAGGGTCATATTCATCTCCCATTTCCTCTGAGGGCTAGGGTTCGCTCTCCATCCCTTTGTTCGCGGACTCATGTTCTACTACGGGCTAGATTTTCACGATCTGGCTCCGGACTCCTTTCTTCATATCTCGGCGTTCATTGTCATGTGCGAGGTCTTTCTCCGCATTCCCCCACACTTCAGCTTATGGCTCAAGACCTTTAATGTGAAGCCGAAGGTGATCGAGGGGAAGCAAGTAGAGTGTGGTGGTGCTACAGTGAACAAGCTCACCAATGCCCTTTGGCCAAAAGGCTCTTTCACGGAAACTTCCAACCTATGGCAGCGGGAGTGGTTTTACATCACTAAACCCCGTGGTCACAAGTGGGCGACTACACCTGCATTCCGATCTGGCCCTCCATTACGGCTCGCATCATGGATTAATAAGGGGCTGGACTGGGGATCAACTGACGAAGTGCAGACGCTACAAAGCTGCATCCAAAGCCTCCTCAAAAAGGACACCGACCTCATCAATGTAATCCAGGTAATGCTAGTCCACTAGGTCCTGCCATGCTAGCGACGGCCTCTCCGCATGTGTGAGTTCAATCCGGAAGGACCGCGGACCCTCCAGCACTTCTTCGGCACGACGCACAAAGGAATGTGGAAGTTATTCTTCGGGACACGGAAACAGTGGTCGGATACCACCGAAGACATCGGCCTCGACTACAACCATCTGGATACCTCGGTAAGCACTCGACTTCCGAACACAGCTTAGTTAAATATCCCGTAATATTGAGAAAACAATCTTTAAACAGGGCTGGATAAAGAAGGTGGAATGAATTAGGTGTTCGGCCCCTCTTCCCGAGGACTCAACTAATCAATTATTAACAAGGATGCTGGCTCCAGCGCCATATCAAGTGCCGGCAAAGGAGGACAAGGAGGAGAGCAAGAAGGCCAAAGGTGTGCTCCGTTCTAAAGGTACACTAGACACTATGTCCAGGGAGATTGGAACTCCCTCTTCCGAGGATTTGGAGGTAAAGGCTCCTAAGCGAGGGAAGATGTCCTTGTCAGGCGGTTCGGGTTCGGAAGATGACGTTGTCGCGCAATTCCTCCATAAGGACAAGCTCTTAGCCTAATCATAAGTGAACAAGGGTGTCCTAAACATATCCCGTTCCTTTCCGCTTACAAGGGTAACATCTAAAATATATGTTTGTAGTCCGGCACGCAGTCTTCCTCAACAGTCCTCCTCCTCGGGGGATCTTCTTCCGGAGATGATGGAAAGCGAGACGCCTCCACAGACCTTCTCACCCAATAGGGCGGATGACTTCGAGGTGTCATCCCGGAGGATTTCTCCTGATCAACAAGTGGTGCGAGGGACAATGAAGACCACACCCAAAGGTGATACTTCGATAGTCCAGGGTCCGGGGCGTGCAGCCCCTTCAGGGACCAACAATAAAGGCCCCAGACTATCCGGTTTATAGCTGGAGACGACTCTAGGGTCAAGTAAACATATCCCTTCAAAGGGAGTTCGCACTCCCATCACCGCTTCCAGGAATCGGGAGGCGCCGGATACATTGATGGAGAAGCTGATTGAATGAAGCCTTCATGGGCCTACTAAGAGGCTTCGAGGTATGCAATGTAATATTTTCAATTGCACTCTACGTGCAAAAATGCACCTGTGTATAGGTAGTAGCCCCTGAGACTCTGGTTGGCATCCAAAAGGAGGCGATCAGAGGATCAAAAAAAGATATGCTGAGGAAATAATCTAATTAATTAGAACACAGGTTGTTTCATCCATGGTGACTGCCCATGCTACAGAGGTTGCAGGTCTGAAGCAGAAAATTGATGTGGCGGATGACGACATCACGCTTATTAACAGGCGGTTCGACGAGGCGCAAGGTATGCTTTGGGGCAGTCAGTATATGTATGTATAATAATATGAGCATGAAGCTAAGATTTATATACTAAGATATGCATAACTGTAGATAGTGCTGCCACGGTTGAGACCCTTCGGGTGGAGCTCGTCTAGGCCAAGGAGCAAGCCAGGATGAGTAATACGGTTGCCAAGAAGGCAGCTGCTGAATTAAAGGCCGAACAGGCTTCTTGGCACCAGTGCGAGGAGAGAATATCTACCATGGCGCGCGAGCTAAAGGATGCCACTATCCGATGTGAATTCCTCAAAATGGATAACAAAGTCAAAATGGCCGATCTCGACAAGGCCTTACAAGAGGCTAGAGAAGCATGGTCCGAGTCTAGAGTTGCTCGGGAGGAGATCCGGCAAGCTGGGGAGATAGCGGCTAGTAAGCCCGTCTTGCTACAAACTAAATTCGGCGATCCAGAGTATGCCCCGCTTAATCAAATGTGGAGTTCTCCAGACGCATTATTGGACTTGCCGAAGAGTGTCTCCGATGCGGCGCAGTTTTTCCAAGCGCAAGAAGGACATGCAACGGAGAAGCTTTTTTGGTCGCAATTCAGCATGCCAAAGCGTCCGTTGTTGCTGAACGAACAGATGGCCCAGTGGGCCGAGCTCCACAAAATATCCGGATCTGCCATGAAGGACGTCGTTGTCCGGCTATGGCCAACTGAGCCAATTCCGAATAGTTATTTTAGTTTGGTGCGGCGACTTGTTGATGCGGTGCCGCGTATCGACGCTGTTAAGCGGTCAACGTGCATTGAAGGTGCACGGATGGCCCTTGCCCGCGTCAAGATATACTGGGCGAAGATGAAGGCCACCGATATTGCAGCAAAGAGTCCACCCGGGGGCAAGGACCATCACACGCCAGAGCATTATTTTGAGGATGTCCTAGAGGGCGCCCGCTTGATAGAGGGTCAGTGCTCGAAGGATATGATATTCGAGTGATTGTACCGAAATTGTAAAAACAATGATATATTATAGGCTATGCTTTTTGCCTGAAAGTTTTGGTTCCTCCTGTGCGGTCGTTTTTTTGTATAATCTGAAAGTTTACTAGTTATCGACTTCGGCCCCCTCGCATATAATACGGGGGTGTTCGTAAAAGCACTTGATCACTCTTGACCCAACGTCTTGGTCCATGAAGGAGGTGTCAATGCAGAGAACTAGGCAATCGGACTATAGGGCTTTAACACTTTCACTTAGCTATAGGAGTTTGACGGTGGGTCTACGATATAGCCCCTGGTATGTACGCGGTTATTCGAATACGGTGTGTTACATAGGTGACCAGAAGAATGGTCCTTCGTGTAATACGGAAGGAATCGTGAAAGATTCTGATAAGTCATCGAGTGGTTGACCAGCTCTCGCCGCATCATGACAGTCAGTTTTCAGCTTTCTCTACTGAGGTGCTTGACCAGATGAACCGGAAACACAATCGCAGTAGTTCTCCCTTTACTACCTTAGCCGATAGGGCGGAACGTAAGGTAGTAAGCACAGGAGCCGGGCAACCCAACTATTGACCAAAGACATGATTAAGAGCTGATGCATATAAGGCCAAACTCGTGATGCCGAAGTATGCTATAAAGCTATTCGGACTTGTCGGCAACTCATATGTTGCCATATCGAGCCCCTGGCAATTTGTGCCGAGGTGCGTGCGTGAAACAACTGAAGCAGCAAAATTCAGTTCTTAGAAAAAGCAAATACTGAATACAAACCATCTTCACTAGAATTTGATTGACACGTCAAATGCAATCTTTTAGATTATAACACTACTACCCGGACTATTTAACATGTCGGGGGTCGAAGGCTGAGGAAAAAAGGCACTTTACAAGTTTGGAATAGAGAGTGCGGTCTACAAAAAATCATTTGGACCTCCTGTTGCACGTCTGTGTTGCCTTGCCTCAGCGAAAGGACTCCTTGGAAGGAATAGCCTTTGGTTATCAATACGAAGCCGAACTCAGAAAGAATCCATAAGATGACCAGGCTTTGAGTCACCTGTGGTAAAAGATAAAAAATAGTTAGAAAAGGGGAAAAAGCTATGGGAGTGCGGACCGCATTGTAGGCCTATCCATATTGTGCCTCCGCCGATGACCAAGGTATTTTAAGTGCATAATTATGTATGCACGGTACAAACTTCGCGGCTATATGAGGCGAACGACGGAGGCCGAACTGCTAATCCAGCTCTGAGATTGATCGGTCATGTTTAATAGAGACCGTTAGCTTGATGGCCGATGAGATACGCGGACGATAATTGGGTCGAGGACCAGAGCTGCCGAACCTTCGTGACAGATACTGGATGGGTGGTCTTTGCGATCAAAAGTGATCGGGCAGGCCGCCCATTGGCTAAATTTTGGGGCGACCGGCTCTATGGCGTAGCCGCCCCGTAGTGCGCGTTTGCGCTTCCTTGTAGGGATGTGCGTCACGTATACCATGTTTACTGTTTTTACTTTGGGGGAAATTGCTTCTGACCCTCGGTCTTCGGTTGGCGAGTCTCCTCGTCATCGTTGTCACTAGGCGGCCCCTTCCCCTTGTGTTTGGCATTAAGCTTGCTGGCTTGTTTGAAGACCCAACAGCTTCTGTTGGTATGATTGGCTTGTTTATCGGGGGTGCCATGAATTTGGCATGGCCGATCCAGTATCTTGTCTAGATTGGATGGTCCGTCTCTGTTTGCCTTGAATGGCTTTTTTCCGTTGACCGGGTTTGGAGCCGCTGAATCCGGCGTTAACCGTCGTGTCTTGTGTTCCTTCATTATTATTTTGACGCTTGTGTTTATTGCGTCGTGGCTTGTCGTTGCCGTCTCGAACTTCAGAAGTGCCCAGATCACTGGTGCTGTTGCTTCTACGAGCGAGCCAGTTGTCTTCTCCTGCGCAAAAGCGGGTCATTAGAGCGGTAAGGGCTGCCATGGATTTTGTTTTTTCTTGACCGAGGTGGCGGGCGACACTCGTCTCAGACGCTATGTTTAAAGGCCGCAAGGGCTTCGGCGTCCGAACAATCGACAATTTGGTTCTTTTTAATTCAAAACCTAGTCGAGAGCTTCCTGGCTGACTCCCCGAGCTACTGGATAATGTGACTTAGGTCATCGGCATCCAGAGGACGGACATATGTACCTTGGAAGTTATCACGGAAGGCATCTTCCAAGTCTTCCCAACTGCCAATGGAATTTTCGGGCAGGCTGTTCAACCAGTGCCGAGCTGGCCCCTTGAGTTTTAGTGGGAGGTATTTGATGGCATGAAGATCATCACCGCGAGCCATATGAATATGGAGAAGAAAATCTTCTATCCACACCACGGGGTCTATTGTGCCATCATATGATTCGATGTTCATGGGTTTAAACCCTTCTAGGAATTCGTGCTCCATTACTTCATCAGTGAAGCAAAGGGGGTGTGCGGCTCCTCTATATCGTGCCATGTCGCGACATAGCTCGGATGGAGTTCGTCTGCGGTTTTCGGCCCGGGCGTGATTATGCTTGTCACGTTCGGCTAGATGGCCATCGTCACGTGTCGGGGCGTGCCCCCGCGATCCATAGATCGATCTGGTCTGTCCTGCTCTACTGCCCAGGTCCTATCGCAGGTCATATGTATATTCCCGAGCTATTTTATCTCTGCCTTTACGGAGAGGTGGGACCGGCTGGTGTTCGGCTTGAGTTGCCGCTTTGTCCCAGCCACGTGGTGGTCGATCAGCCGCATTACGCGCTGATTGTACGGGCTCAAGTGCCTCGTCATCGAATTGAGGTAGCAAATTGCGCTTCGGGTAACTTTTGGTTGGGCGCTCGAGGCCGTATTCCTCGGTTGCCAGTACATTAGTCCATTTATCGTTTAGCAGATCTTGATCAGCTTGAAGCTGCTGCTGCTTCTTTTTCAGGCTCCTTGCAGTGGCTATTAGCCGACGCTTGAAGCGCTCCTGCTCGAGAGGTTCCTCAGGCATGATTAATCCTCGTTGTCGAGGCTTACCTCATCCTCGAAGAGCGGAAGATAGTTACTGTCCTCCGAGTCTTCATTTACGGCCTGTTCATCAGGGCTAACTTGCCCATCCTCCCGATCATCTTGTTCAGATTTTTGCTCGACGGGGTTTTCTTGGTCTTCGGCATTATCCAGAGTATTGTTGTCTCTCATGCCGGTATTGTTGTCTTTGTTGTGGCATGATTTAGAGTGGCGCCATCGGCGCTTTGGTTGTATCTCGGGAGGTTTATCCTCTACTGGATTTTTCTCATTATCACTGTCACCCTCCTTGGGTGTATCCACCATGTACACGTCATACGAAGAGGTGGCCGTCCAGCGTCCGGTAAACGGCAGGTTTTCGGCTTGCTCCTCTCCGACATCGTCGTCCATACCGTCGATGTCTTCAGAGTCGTAATCAAGCATGTCAGTTAAGTCCTCGACTGTGGCGATGAAGTGGGTGGTGGGTGGGACGTAAAATTCCCCGCTCTCAGCCCCAAGTCCGGATTGGGCGTAGTTCGCACGTTGCTCCTCTGTAATCACAAGGGATCGCATCAAGTCCAGAGCCTCGCTTAAAGGCGAGGTTTGTCGAGGGAGGAAAGAATCCGTGGAGTATGGCGGGAAGGGAATTCCTCGGCCGAGCTCACACGTTGCCGACTCCGAGAGTTTGAAGCCAGTGTCCGGGGAAGAGTCCGGCTTTGTGATGGTTGCTGGCAACACTGCTTCCTCCGGCTCTCTAGTACTGGGCCTAGTGGCCACAAATAGTCCGGCGGGTTTAGAAATCCCATCTTCGGTCCTGGCAAGCCGCTCCGGTTCTAAGGCCAGAGCGAAGGTTGGGGTCGTGGATCCTTGGAAGATCAAGTCTCCTCGGATATCAGCGACATAATCCAAGTTTCCAAAACTAATCTGGTGACCTGGGCCATAGCTGTTGATCTACTCTAGATGGCCAAGCGAGTTGGCCCGCAGTGCGAAGCCGCCGAACACAAAAATCTGGCCGGGGAGGAAAACCTCCCCTAGGGCAGCTTTATTGTAGATGATTGATGGAGTCATCGAACCTTCTGGTGATGACGTAGCGGAACTCTCAATGAAAGCACCAATGTCAGTGTCAAAACCGGCAAATCTCAGGTAGGGGGTCCCGAACTATGCGTCTAAGGTTGATGGTAACAGGAGGCGGGGGACACGATGTTTTACCCAGGTTCGGGCCCTCTTGATGAAGGTAATACCCTACGTCCTGCTTGATTGATATTGATGAGTATGAGGGTTACAAGAGTTGATCTACCACGAGATCATAATGGCTAAAACCCTAGAAGTCTAGCCTATATGATTGTGATTGCCTCTACGGACTAAACCATCCGGTTTATATAGACACCGGAGGGTACTAGGGTTGTACAAAGTCGGTTACAGAGAAAGGAATCTTCATATCCGAACGCCAGGCTTGCCATCCACGCCAAGGAGAGTCCCATCCGGAAATAGGAGAGAGTCTTCTGTCTTATATCTTCATAGCCCATTATTTCGGCCCCTGTCACACAGGCCAGACGCCCGAGGACCCCTTAATCAAGGACTCCCTCACACCCAAAGCCCCTCCATCGCCCGCAGACGCTTCCCAACCCAAAATGATTAGCACCGCTCCAAAGAATCGGTGCCGCATTCATGCCCGGGCAGAGCGGACGCGACCTCTCACTGGCGCCTGCGTTGAAGAGAGAAGCGGATTCAAGAGTGATGGTTGCTTCATCCGTCCAACTTACTGCTGGGTCTATGTGATTTGACGGCTCATTGGTCATTGTTACTGAGGTGGTAGGACTGCTGGATGTCCCACTCTTTTGGTGAATGGTGGTACTACTAGATTACAATTTTCTCCATTATTACAGCGGAGGAGTGCGAGAGTAGTGAAAACACGCAGGCTCAGTGATTACATGGCCCACCTCACATTATCACCATATTTTCTGGACACCGTGCGATACCTAACTCTTTACATAGTACTCCCTCCGTTCCTAAATACTATAAGTCTTTTTAGACATTTCAAATGGAAGACAACATACGGATGTATGTAGACATATTTTAGAGTGTAGATTCACTCATTTTATTCCGTATGTAGTCACTTGGTGGAATCTATAGAAAGACTTATATTTGGGAACGGAGGGAGTACTAGTATAGTATGTATTGTAATTTATCAGCGAGATAAATTTGTACAATGCTATGAAGCTTCCAGCTTCCACCTTTCTCTATGTTTGACCGAGGAAGCAGCCATCGTTTCACTCCTCATTGAATATCCATCCGCTGCTACCTCCGCGAATAAATAAAAATCCGCTTCTACCTCTGTAGCATGGTTAATAATATAGCCATGTCAATCATGATGTAGAAATATCATTCACTGATACAATAGGGCTGGATCTAAGGCTGGTGATTTTTTTTTACTTTGTCTCTTTCTCTTTTTGTCTCATTTACTCATTTTACATAGGAGTACATGTAAAGGATGGCTATTCCTTTCGATGGGACTTCTTCATGGGGTTTAAGACTAAGGCTGGTCATAGTGGGGAGTAACTTAGACTAGTAACATGCTTTTGTTACTAATCCATGTTACTACCTTCATAATGGGTAGTAACATATAGATGGTAACATACAAACCTTCATTAATTGAGACATAGACTCATTTTACCTCAGGATGTGTTATGTTACAGTAACATATTATGTTACCACAAGTATCTCTTCCCTCATTAACTCCATGCCACATAAGCAAATTTGTCTCGGGATGTGTCACGTTACTACATAAGCTACTCCCACTATGACTAATCTAAGCAGCTCCGAATTATGCCCGCTGCCCACCACTCTGAATCATGGCATCTATGCTAGGGAGTAGTCCCATTGCAACAATGAGGTCCACTAGGTCTAGCATGTCTTGTAAGTAGAGACTGTCACGCAAAACATACATCTTGTTGCCTTCTTCCTCATACAGTACGTACCACTGGTATGTACTACTAGTACTACTACTAATACTACTCGTTGTCCTATAAACCTTGCCCTTGGCATCTCCAAAATATTAACCTTGCGATTGGCTCTTCACCTCTTCGGGAAGTCGAGCAATAATGGTACTGCAGTATATATCGTTCTGGCTATATGAGACCGAATGAATTGCTGCATGTCCACCACGTGGGTGAGGGAGAGTGCGTACTATTACGTCTGTTTCAATATTGACTACATATGGAGCAAAATGAGTGAATATACACTCTAAAATACGTCTATATACATCAGTGTTTGGAGGATGTACTAGTAGTTCATATTGAAATCTACAAAAGGACATATATTCCAAACAATATGATAAACTCTCTAACCAAGGTAGGGACGAGGAGTAAACAAAGGGAGTAGTAAAATTTTCTCCTCGTCCTGCGAACCACCGCGCACGTGGGCGAGGGAGCGAGCGTAAGGCATTGTAAGCAAGCTTCACCTCATCCTGCAAGCCATCGCGTCTGTGGGCGGGGGAGACGGCATACTAAGCAAGCTTCTCCTTGTTCTGCGAGTTGACAGGACACATCAAAAGTAATACGCACAGAGCATCCCGAGTGTATAGAGCATTACCTCTAAGGTAGGCCCCACATGGTTTGCCTCTTTTTTAACATAACGCGTCAAGTCACATTTTGTTTGTTCACCCGTGGTAGACGATCCTCCATCAAGTGGACAACCAGTACACGTGTCAAATTACCACGTGGGTTTCCTTTTCGTACAGAAATGAGATTCACCGTGCACCCGCGCGGGTGTGGTTGGGAACGAGACGGGATTACGTGTGTCGTGCGTGCACCTCTTCTCTTCGTGCGCGTCCCCCACCTACGTGGGTGTGTGCGAGAGATATACAAACCTAGATAGATGGCGTGTGCGTTCATGAGTGTTTTTTGTTTGGGGGGTGATTTTGTGAATGTATTTGTGGGAATATGTGTCGATGACATCTCAAACAAAAATTTGACATATGCAATGTGTGTGAAATAGAGGCCTATCGATATCATATATGGAGGGGGCGATCCACGAGAAGAGAGGGAGGGGTCATAGATATCGATAGAGTCGAAGAGACGATCAAGTGGGTGGGTGCGAGATCTATGAAGAGAGCCATCGAAATTGTGTGTGTGCAAGTCAAAGATACAGGGCGACTAACCTACCAGAACGTCGGAGGGCACAGGGCAAGTTTGTGTGTGGCAGGGAGACATTACTAGAGCGCTCGATGTATCGGTGTGTGGGGGGGGAGGGGGAGGCAGAGGCCTAAACTAGAGAGGTAGAAAAACCCATATATGTGTTGAGAAGGAGAGACCTAGCTATGTCTTGAGGGAGATCAGTCGACATCCATACATAACTGAAGAACGGGAAATAGGTTGGACACACAGAGAGAGAGAGGAGAGAGAGAGGGGGAGAGGGGTAGAGTGCTGGATGGGTGATGGAGTTGCTTCTCGAAGATGGTGGGAGAGGCCTACTAGACAAACTGAGGGTAGAACTACAATATTATCAATAAGAGTGGGGATGTGTTTCACTGTGTGCCTGTGCGTGATAGATGTGTTGGGACGCATGCATGGATGATGAAGGGGAACCATGTGTTTGGTAAGCAAACCTAACTAGATCGGTAGATCAATTGTTGTTTGTCGGAGGAAGGGAGCGACATAACTAATGAGGTAGATCGATCGACACATGGGGAAAACGAGTTATAAGGACCTAGCTAGCTATATGTATAGCGGGAGATTGGTTGGTGTACATCCATTTGTTAGAGGCAAATAAGGCCCAGCGAGACGGATAGACAGAGAGAATGGAGCTAGGTGGTGGTGTGAGATGCCGAGCTACTAGCTTGATAGGGGGAGGAGTGTGCGATTGTGAGATCACTGAAAAGAGGGGCGAGAGTTTACACGTGTGTCAGACCGTATGAGAGACATGGGGCATGGACACAGAAAGGAGGAGATGGAAGGTGCATGTGTATGTTGTAGGCAGACATCACTGGAGAGGTTTATCGATCGGTGTGTGTCGAAAAGGAGTTGTGGAGACTGTGGGAGAATGACCTAAAAAAAGAATGCGCAAGATGGATGGAATACTGAGGGAGGGGGAGGGCGAGGAGGGCGTGTGCATGCACGAGTGAAAGTTAGTGCTAGCTACAAAGGTTAGGGGATTGTTTGGGTGTAAGAGACTAACAAAGATGATAATTTGATATGAAAGTGGATTCATATATTTGAATAGGATATCATAGTGTTATTAATATATGCATGCATGAATATAGCGGTGATATGCGTGATGTGGTTTTGCATGTGTTATACCATAACGTGATAATGCATGGCGTTTGCAACTCACAGCAAAATGTCAAACAATCTAAACCATACTATACATCGAACAATCCCACATTTTATTTGAATTTGTGATAATGTGTGGCGTTTGCAGCTTACAACTAAATATTGAACAATCTAAACAATACTATATATCGAACAATCTCACATTTTATTTGAATTTGTGGTAATGTGTGGAGTTTGCAACTCACATCTAAAAACTTGTGGGAGTAGGGGGTGGGGCACCATACATTATGTGATAAACACATTATACATATGAGACATGGTTTAGATTATGAAGATCTGGCTAGAGCTTAAAATGTACTGTGATTTGAAATCAACATAAAGTGGATTCAAAAAATCGAGTTCAAGTTCCTATAGTACACATAGTTCATATCTAACTCGACAGTAATCATGTGGTGTGCTGTGAAGATAACACACAAACGATGGTTTAACTTGACAATAATGATGATTGTAAATCTTATTAAAATAGAGAAACGGATTCAAATGGTTTGACTTCACAACAATCATTATTGCAGATCTTATTCAAATAGAGAAACGAATTCAAATTTAGTTCATATTGAAGCGGTAGTATATACATTTGGAATGCACTAAAATGTTCATTTGAGTAGCAGGTTGCATGCATTATACACACAGCAAAATATTTTAATTGAACATAACATGATTCAAAGTTTTGAATGGCATTTGTAGTGAGAATTGATTTGGTACAGTACACGGGACTAGACTCTCTTGTGTGGTGCAAATTGATTTCTTTTTGTTTTTTCGTCGATGGAAGTGCGAATTGATTTGGTACAGTACACGTTAGGCTTGTCCGGAAATTTCAACCCGCGCCTCATTATCCTGAAATATTTAAGATACTTCTTTGTCTCGTTGTGCTCCGAAAACTCCCTCCATCTGAACCTGCGCCTTGCTATCCCAAAATTACAACGCGCGCGAAAAATCCCACCTCCTGCGAAATCCCGACACGTGAAATGCCTGTGATACCCCTGAACCGAAAGAACCCCCTCGCACAAATCGGTGGGGGTACTTCCATAACTTACCCCACATTTTGGACAAACGGGTCCATAAGCCATGGTTCCCCACTCCCATCCCATCAGCCCACCCATTCGTACATCGAGGCCGCGAAAACCCGTGAAGCCCCACACCCTCCTCCGCCGCCACTCAGCCGGAGCCTCTTCCCCAACGATATCGTCCACAGCAACACCTCGACGTCCCTCATCCACCGTACCGGATCAGGATCCATTGTCGATCTCGTCGTCCCGCCGGTTCAGCCACCCCGTCCTCCACCTCCAAGGAGCTGCCCCAACGTTCCCCTCGTCTTACACACCACCTCCATTCCCACACCGCCATCTTCACCTGCACCACCGGAAGAGCAGCATCATCACTATTTCCTCGGATGAAGCTGAGGCCTAATCGGCACCAGCAAAGAGGTTGTACACTAATCACCGCATTTCTTATTGATTCGAGCTCATGGTGCTGTTGGCGCTCGGTCCCGAGCCGACGTGGCCCGGCTCCATCCACGGCGACGTCGCCGGCCACTTCCTCCACGGCGTCGCTCCCTCGGCAGCGACGTCCACATCAATAGGAGCTGCTGCTACTTTAGCTCTCGCTCGCTCTGCTGCTCTGCTCTTGCTCTCGGTCCCCTGCCTGGTCTACTCTTGCTATTGTTCGCGTTGCTGCTCTTTCTCTTGCTTGTGATGCTGCTCAATTTTGCTACACTTCAGTCGACTGAATCAAATTTTGGGTCAGTCGATTTTCAGGGGTGGGGGCTCGCCGGAGTTAAGGAAGAACCAGTGCAGCGGGGAGGGGGCTCGTCGGAGAGGTACCCCACTATCTATCTTAGGGTTCAGGGTGGCGCGGTGGTGTGGGATTGCCGGAGAAAAAGCTCGGCACGGGGGGGTAGAGGGATGGCGGGGGAGGCAGCGGAACAGCAGTGGGGAGTGATTTCGGGGCGGGCGGGGCGGCGGTTTGGCTAGTGGTGTCAGTCGACTCATGCTGCTACACGACCAGCTGCCCCGGCTCTTGCATGCGATGCTGCTACTGCTTTTCTGCTACTAGTGCGTTTAGTTTCGACAGTAAAATTCAGTTTGGACATTTAAATTCAGTTTCGGCAGTTAAGTTCAGAGCTGAGCGGCTGATGTATTTTACATCTAGCACTTTGTGGTTATGTATTTTACGTCATCTATTGGAGATGCTATTAGAATTCCACTCAGGTTAACGTTGTCTCTCTTGTCCTACTTCAGCCTCGGCGTCGTACAACTCACCGGAGCTGCTCCAATGACGAAACCCTCCATCACAGTGGAGCAGTACCCCGAGCTCCATCTCCAGATGCCTAAGATCTTCTTCCCTCCTCCGACAGCCAAGTCAACCGGAGCATCCTCACCGACCAACCCAATCACGCTGAGATCGACATGGCTTCGCCAAAGAGGTTGTACACTTGTTGCATCTCTTTTTAACTCTACATGTTATATATATTGTCCACTGAGCACACGTAGTAACGTGAAATACGATTATTTTCTCCTACTATATGACAAGCAGTGAGGTACCAGGCAACTTAGCTATTCGTGATGGACTCTCTTGAACGCCATCATTATTTTATCTCTATGTGTTTGAGCTATGCATTTGTCGATGGGCCTGGGAATTGAGCTAGTAGGGTCGTGGCCTGGGTCCAAAGTAGTATAAGTAGCACAAAAACATTTTTTGAGTGTAGGCTTTTCCTTGCTCAAGCCTGCCTACTACAATTGCCAGTGCTTGAAAGGAAAAGTGAAGGAAAACATAGGAATTGGAAAGTTTCCTATGGTACTACTATTCATGCATTTGGTTTAAAGGAATGGAGCAAAGGAAAACTGTCGGGGGTGTCGTGTGATATATGCCAGAGGATGGCTTATCATGGTGGGGGATAGTAAGACGTAGCCGGTGCCAGGAAGCGGGATGAGGGGTAGAAACGTATGCCGACGAACTTTACCCAGGTTCGAGGCTCTCCTAGGAGATAACACCCCTAGTCCTGCTCTGCGGGATCTCCGCATGATCTCTAGATCATCAAAGGTGGCTACAAGCTTGCTCCTTGAGTTGTTTCTCTAGAGAAGGAAGAAGAGCAAGGCTAACCCTAGCTTCCCTCTGTGTGTGTGTAACCTCTATGGGACTGACCCTTTTGCATGGGTGCCCCAGGGGGTTTATATAGGCCTGCCCCCTAGGGGTACAATGGTAATCTGGCCGGGTGTAGGACCCGGCTGTCAGTGTCTATGGTCGCCGGCTTCTCTGCCGGCCGCTAGGGCCCGCCGCCTGGTGGGTCCCATCGGCTGTCTTGTACTTGGCGGACAGGCCGCGCCCGCCACTGGCGGGTCCTGTCGGTTGCTTAGTACTGTGGCAGTGCCACTGATGATGCATGCTTTGTTAGGGAGAGCGTGGCTACAGTGCCACCGCCTGGTGGGTGTTCACTGTAGCCATTCCCTATCTCTTCCGATTAATGGCGCATAGACTTTGAGGGAGGGGGAGGGCTACCTGGTGGGGAGTCGGCCTCCCCAGTGTCATCTGGTCACGAGTTGCTCTCTCACGGACAGGTAGGCCCCACCGTTTGTGGGCCATACCAACAGTCCGTAGTGGGAGCATGGTCTCCTCTACCGTGGGTGATGTCATGGGCTGTGTGGCAACAGTGTCGCGCCGGGCGGGGGATGTCCATCTAGTACGCAGCACTGTGGCCACGCTCTTCCCTAGATTCGAGGGTGGCAGGATGGACTGTAGCCATGCCCTGTCTCGTCGTCATAATGTGGTGCAAACTTCAAGGGTGCTGAGGGGGGCACCTGCTAGGAGCCAGCCTCTTTGGAGGTTGTCTGCTAGGGGTCGGCCCACCTCATGGCCATCTTCTGGGAATTGCCGCCCTCTGGCAACCGTCCGCTTGGACCAGCCGGCCCTGAGAAGGTGGATCTTTGTCTTCGAGGCTTGAGGGGCGTAGCCTGCCCCGATGTCTTGAATCGTCATGGGGAGCAGATGAAGCTACCCATGGTCATTTACTCCGATAGTAGTCCCCGAAGCTGGTGGGGCGCCGTGGCTGAAGAGGCGAGGAGCTCCAGCAGCTTCCTACTCCGAGTGGTCTGGTTGATCTTGCTTCCTCCATCTTCTGAAGCGCCGACTGCTAGGAGCCGACCGTGGCCAAGCAGGCCGCCTGATGATTTCGAAACGTCATGGCGGGAGCCTGGTGGCGCGCCAGCCAGTGGCCAGGTTCGCCGCCCGCTGCCTGCACGCCACGCAGCGCCAGCCAGCCGGGCCGTCCTTCCAACCCACGCGCGTGACGGGACGTCGCTGCAGGCTGGGGCCCTCCACTACTGGGCCTCGTCGTGCGCGCGGATCTGATGCGGCCAAGGCAAACAGTTAGGATTTTGTGGCGCAGTAACTACACGCTGTTACTGCACGGTAAATGCGGGGGCATGGGGTCGTGGGCGCAGTTAATCCCACGCCCCCCATGTTCTCGCCCCCTCGGCTTCGCCGCCTGGGGCTATAAGTAGGGGGAGGAGGGGACAACAGACGCACGTGCGCCCTCCTCTCCCTTCGCCATTTCCTTCCCTCCTTTCTTCACCGCTACAGTGCCCCTGCCTCTTGCCGAAGCACTGCCGCAGCTCATCGTCGCCGAGCTTTCCCTCCCGCGGCGCCACTACTTCACCGCAGGTTCACTCGTTCTTTGCCGCATCGTGCCTCCATCGGCTCAAGCTCTCATGGCGCGCTCCAGTGACTTGGATGGTTCGAATGTCCATGATGATCACCTCTCCTTCCTCCGCCAAACGCGGCGGCTGCCCGGTGAGGGCAATGTACAGGTACGCGCTCCACCCGCAAGGGAGATTTTGCCGATGCCGGAGGAAGGCGAACGCGTCGTCTTCCAGTCGCACTTCCTTCGCGGCTTCAGCCTGCCGGCAAGTGGCTTCCTCTGGTGCTTCCTTCAGTTCTATCGCCTCCAGCCGCACGACCTCACACCGAACACGGTGGTGCTGCTGTCCACCTTCGTCACCCTCTGGGAGGGTTACCTTGGCATTCTCCCCACCCTCGAGCTCTGCTACCTCTTGAGCACTGCGTTGGTTTTCCACTAAGAGGAAGGGATGATGCAGCAAAGTAGTGTAAGTATTTCCCTCGGTTTTTGACAACAAAGGTATCAATCCAGTAGAAGGCTACGCGTGAGTCCCTTGTACCTGCACAAAACAAATAAATCCTCGCAACCAATGCAAATAGGGGTTGTCAATCCCTATAAGGCCACTTACGAGAGTGAGATCTGATAGATATGATAAGATAATATTTTTGGTATTTTTATGATAAAGATGCAAAGTAAAATAAAGGCAAAGTAAATAACAAAGGAAATAACTAAGTTGTAGGAGATTAATATGATGAAGATAGACCCGGGGGCCATAGGTTTCACTAGTGGCTTCTCTCGAGAGCATAAGTATTCTACGGTGGGTGAACAAATTACTGTTGAGCAATTGACAGAATTGAGCATAGTTATGAGAATATCTAGGTATGATCATGTATATAGGCATCACGTCCGAGACAAGTAGACCGACTCCTGCCTGCATCTACTACTATTACTCCACTCATCGACCGCTATCCAGCATGCATCTAGAGTATTAAGTTAAAAACAGAGTAACGCCTTAAGCAAGATGACATGATGTAGAGGGATAGACTCATGCAATATGAAGAAAACCCCATCTTGTTATCCTCGATGGGAACAATACAATACGTGCCTTGCTGCCCCTACTGTCACTGGGAAAGGACACCGCAAGATTGAACCCAAAGCTAAGCACTTCTCCCATTGCAAGAAAGATCAATCTAGTAGGCCAAACCAACTGATAATTCGAAGAGACTTGCAAAGATAACCAATCATACATAAAATAATTCAGAGAATATTCAAATATTATTCATATATAGACTTGATCATAAACCCACAATTCATCGATCTCAACAAACACACCGCAAAAAGAAGATTACATCGAATAGTTCTCCACAAGAGAGGGGGAGAACATTGTATTGAGATCCAAAAAGAGAGAAGAAGCCATCTAGCTACTAACAATGGACCCATAGGTCTGAGGTAAACTACTCACACTTCATCGAAGGGGCTATGGTGTTGATGTAGAAGCCCTCCGTGATCGATGCCCCCTCCGGCGAAGCTCCGGAACAGGCCCCAAGATGGGATCTCGTGGATACAGAAAGTTATGGCGGTGGAATTAGGGTTTTGGCTCCGTATCTAATCGTTTGGGGGTACGTGGGTATATATAGGAGGAAGGAGTACATCGGTGGAGCAACAGGGGGCCCACGGGGGTGGAGGGCGCGCCTGGGGGGTAGGCGCGCCCCCCTACCTCATGGCCTCATGTTTCCTTTCTTGACGTAGGGTCCAAGTCTCCCGGGTCTTGTTCGTTGAGAAAATCACGTTCCCGAAGGTTTCATTCCGTTTGGACTCCGTTTGATATTCCTTTTCTTTGAAACCCTAAAATAGGCAAAAAAAACAGCAATTCTGGGCTGGGCCTCCGGTTAATAGGTTAGTCCCAAAAATAATATAAAAGTGGATAATAAAGCCCAATAATGTCCAAAACAGTAGATAATATAGCATGGAGCAATCAAAAATTATAGATACGTTGGAGACGTATCAAGCATCCCCAAGCTTAATTCCTGCTCATCCTCGAGTAGGTAAATGATAAAAACAGAATTTCTGATGCAGAGTACTACTTGGCATAATTTTAATGTAATTCTTCTTAATTGTGGTATGAATATTCAGGTCCGAAAGATTCAAGAAAAAAGTTCATATTGACATAAAAATAATAATACTTCAAGCATACTAACTAAGCAATTATGTCTTCTCAAAATAACATGGCCAAAGAAAGTTCATCCCTACAAAATCATATGGTTTAGTCAGTTTTCATTTTCGTCACACAAGAATTCTCTCGTCATGCACAACCCCGATGACAAGCCAAGCAATTGTTTCATACTTTAGTAATCTCAAACCTATAAACTTTCACGCAATATATGAGCGCGAGCCATGGACATAGCACTATGGGTGGAATAGAATATAATGAGGGCGGTTATGTGGAGAAGACAAAAAGGGAGAGAGTCTCACATCAACGAGGCTAATCAATGGGCTATGGAGATGCCCACCGATTGATGTTAATGCAAGGAGTAGGGATTGCCATGCAACGGATGCACTAGAGCTATAAATGTATCAAAGCTCAACAAAAGAAACTAGTGGGTGTGCATCCAACTTGCTTGCTCATGAAGACCTAGGGCACTTGAGGAGGCCCATTGTTGGAATATACAAGCCAAGTTCTATAATGAAAATTCCCACTAGTATATGGAAGTGACAAAACAAGAGACTCTCTATCATGAAGATTAAGGTGCTACTTTGAAGCACAAGTGTGGCAAAGGATAGTAACATTGTCCCTTCTCTCTTTTTCTCTCATTTTCCCCTTTTTTGGGCCTTCTCTTCTTTTATATGGCCTTTTTTTTATTCCTCACTTGGGACAATGCTCTAGAAAATGATGATCATCACACTTCTATTTATTTACAACTCAATGATTACAACTCGATACTAGAACAAAAGATGACTCTATATGAATGCCTCCGGCGGTGTACCGGGATATGCAATGGATCAAGAGTGACATGTATGAAAGAATTATGAATGGTGGCTTTGCCACAAATACTATGTCAACTACATGATCATGCTAAGCAATATGACAATAATGAATGTGTCATGATGAACGGAATGATGGAAAGTTGCATGGCAATATATCTCGGAATGGCTATGGAAATGCCATAATAGGTAGGTATGGTGGCTGTTTTGAGGAAGATATAAGGAGGTTTATGTGTGAAAGAGCGTATCATATCATGGGGTTTGGATGCACCGGTGAAGTTTGCGCCAACTCTCAATGTGAGAAAGGGCAATGCACGGTACCGAAGAGGCTAGCAAGGATGGAAGGGTGAGAGTGCATATAATCCATGGACTCAACATTAGTCATAAATAACTCACATACTTATTGCAAAAATCTACAAGTCATCAAAAGCCTCGGCACTACGCGCATGCTCCTAGGGGGATAGATTGGTAGGAAAAGACCATCGCTAGTCCCCGACCGCCACTCATAAGGAAGACAATCAAATAACACCTCATGTTTCAAATTTGTTGCATAACGTTTACCATATGTGCATGCTACGGGACTTGCAAACTTCAACACAAGCATTTCTCAATTTCACAACTACTCAACTAGCACGACTTTGATATTATTACCTCCATATCTCAAAACAATCATCAAGCATCAAACTTCTCTTAGTATTCAAAGCACTCATAAGAAAGTTTTATTATTAATCTTGTATACCAAGAATATTAGGAATTTAAGAAAATTACCATGCTATTTAAGATTCTCAAAATAATCTAAGTGAAGCATGAGAGATAAATAGTTTCTATAAAACAAATCCACCACCGTGCTCTAAAAGATATAAGTGACGTACTAGAGCAAAACTATATAACTCAAAAGATATAAGCGAAGCACATAGAGTATTCTAACAAATTCCAAATCATGTATGGCTGTCTCAAAAGGTGTGTACAGCAAGGATCATTGTGGTAAACTAATAAGCAAAGACTAAATCATACAAGACGCTCCAAGCAAAACACATATCATGTGACGAATAAAAATATAGCTCCAAGTAAAGTTACCGATAGAAGTAGACGAAAGAGGGGATGCCTTCCGGGGCATCCCCAAGCTTTGGCTTTTAGGTGTCCTTAGATTATCTTGGGGGTGCCATGGGCATCCCCAGGCTTAGGCTCTTGCCACTCCTTGTTCCATAATCCATCAAATCTTTACCCAAAACTTGAAAACTTCACAACACAAAACTTAAAGTAGAAAATCTCGTGAGCTCCGTTAGCAAAAGAAAATAAAATACCACTTCAAGGTACTGTAATTAACTCATTCTTTATTTATATTGGTGTTATACCTACTGTATTCCAACTTTTCTATGGTTTATAAACTATTTTACTAGCCATAGATTCATCAAAATAAGCAAACACCACACGAAAAAAAGAATATGTCAAAAACAGAACAGTCTGTAGTAATCTGTAGCTAGCACAAGATATGGAACCCCAAAAATTATAAAATAAATTGCTGGACGTGAGGAATTTATCTATTAATCATCTGCAAAAAGAATTAACTAAATATCACTTTCCAAATAAAAATAAAAGCAGTTCTCGTGAGCGCTAAAGTTTCTGTTTTTTACAGCAAGTTCAACAAGGCTTTCCCCAAGTCTTCCCAACGGTTCTACTTGGCACAAACACTAATTAAACACAAAAACACAACCAAAACAGAGTCTAGATAAATTATTTATTACTAAACAGGAGCAAAAAGCAAGGAATAAAAATATAATTGGGTTGCCTCCCAACAAGCGCTATCGTTTAACGCCCCTAGCTAGCCATAACAAGCAAGAATAGATTTAGGTATTGCCATCTTTGGTAGGCAATCCATAAGTGGATCTCATAATAGATTCATAAGGTAATTTAATTTTCTTTCTAGGAAAGTGTTCCATGAATTTCCTTACTGGAAATTGGAATCTAATATTTCCTTCCTTCATGTCAATAATTGCACCAATCGTTCTAAGGAAAGGTCTACCAAGAATAATAGGACATGAAGGATTGAAATCTATGTCAAGAACAATAAAATCCACGGGAACATAATTCCTATTTGCAACAATAAGAAAATCATTAATTATTCCCATAGGTTTCTTAATAGTGGAATCCGCAAGGTGCAAGTTTAGAGAGCAATCATCAAAATCACGGAAACCTAACAAATCACACAAAGTCTTTGGAATCGTGGAAACACTAGCACCCAAATCACATAAAGCATAGCATTCATGATCTTTAATTTTAATTTTAATAGTTGGTTCCCACTCATCATAAAGTTTTCTAGGGATAGAAACTTCCAATTCAAGTTTTTCTTCATAATATTGCATCAAGGCATCAACGATATGTTTAGTAAATGCTTTATTTTGACTATAAGCGTGAGGAGAATTTAGCACGGATTGCAACAAGGAAATACAATCAATCAAAGAGCAATTTTCATAGTTAAATTCCTTGAAATCCATAATAGTGGGTTTAGCAAAATCTAAAGTTTTAATTTCTTCAATCCCATTTTTATCAAATTTAGCATCAAGATCAACAAATTCCGAATTCTTAGAACGCCTTCTAGGTAAAGGTGGATCATATTCAGTCCCATCATTATCAAGATTCATATTGCAAAACAAAGATTTAATAGGGGACACATCAATAACTTTTAGATCTTCATCTTTATTTTCATAGCAATCCGGTTTAGCGGCCATCTTATTAACTAAGGTAGCCTGCCTATCCGAAATTTCAGCAGAAAATTTCTCAAGATGAGCAATTTGGGATCTTAAACCATCGAATTCTTTAGACATATCATCAAGCTCTTTATTCATAAAACTCATAAAACTTTTCTGTTCTTTAAGCTCGTTTTTGAAGAAACTATTATGTTCAAATTGCAAGACCATGAAACTCCTGACATTGCTTTCGATCTCTTCTAATCTTTTAAGGTGAAGGTCACCAAATTTAGGTAGAGCCATCAGGACAAGCAAGCAAACTAACACACAAGCAAACAAAAATCAAGGGGACAAAAAGAGGCCCTCTGTGATCAATGCCCCCTCCGGCGGAGCTCCGGAACAGGCCCCAAGATGTGATCTCATGGATACAGAAAGTTACGGCGGTGGAATTAGGGTTTTGGCTCGGTATCTGATCGTTTGGGGGTACGTGGGTATATACTGGAGGAAGGAGTACGTCGGTGGAGCAACAGGGGGCCCACGAGGGTGGAGGGCGCGCCTGGGGGCAGGCGCGGCCCCCTACCTCGTGGCCTCCTGTTTCCTTTCTTGACATAGGGTCCAAGTCTCCCGGGTCTTGTTTGTTGAGAAAATCACATTCCCGAAGGTTTCATTCCGTTTGGACTCCGTTTGATATTCCTTTTCTTCGAAACCCTAAAACAGGCAAAAAACAGCAATTCTGGGCTGGGCCTCCGGTTAATAGGTTAGTCCCAAAAATAATATAAAAGTGGATAATAAAGCCCAATAATTTCTGAATAGTAGATAATATAGCATGGAGCAATCAAAAATTATAGATACGTTGGAGACGTATCAAGCTCTGGGGGAGTTCTTCTACACCAAGCTCGGCACTGCCGTCAAGGGGGAGGCAGCCCAGTGCATAGCCTTCATCGCGGTGCGCCATCCGAGCTTTGGGAACTGCTTCCCGTCCATTAGCTTGACACAGTCGGTCAAGCTGTGGCAAAAATCTTACTTCTATGTCAAGAATGTCCATCCGACATCCAACTTTGTCAACATGTTGGCTTACACAGCCGGCCCGCCAACTGAGCCCGCACCAACTGGACCTTCAAGCCGAGGACGCTGTCGGCCGCCTCCTTTGCCGCCATCGCCCGGCTCAAGGAGATGACGGAGTCGGAGGGCCTCAAGGGGTCGGATCCGCTGACCGCCTTCGTGGAGCACCGAGTGCTCCCTCTCCAAGGCCGGCCTCACCTGATCAGTCGGATGAGCGTGCATCGAGACCTATGCCGGCTAAGCACCAAGGAGATGCCGGGCATGGAGGTGGCCTAGCTGGTGAACTACATATCGAACTGCAAACTTTCGGAGGGGGAGTGGCAGTTCGGCAAGCGGCTATACACCCGCGCAGATCCGCCGCCCGCGGTGAGTCCTTAACTTCTCTTCTTCTTTTTTTCTTCTTCTTTATTTGCCTGGTTCTGCTTTCCGCCGCCTGATCAGTCGGCCACAATGCAGATCCTCATGCCCTAGTCGGTAGCCGACGCCCTGGATCAAGGCCGGGAGTACCTGCCAGACTGGTCGGTGAGTGACGCGGACAACCCCGACTTGGGAGCGGCCGCTATGGAGGAGGACGACACCACATGCGGTGGTGGCGGAGTAGGCGGCTTCGAAGGAGGAGGCATCGAGGACTGGCCGGACAACGAGGAGGAGGAGGCCGAGCCGAGCCGCCCGCCCAGCGCCGACAAGACGGGTGCGGGATCCTCAGCCGCACCGACCGCACCAGGCGGTGCGCAGAAGCGCCGAGCCGGCCTGCCGCAGTTTGGCAGCCGGCCGAAGAAGCCCAGGAACACGGCCGCCGCGACCAGGCGGCAGGAGGTCGCCGCGAAGGCGCCCAGTTCCAGAGGGCCCCGAAGCAGCTGCCGACGGTGTCTGCGTAAGTGCTTGTTTTCTCTTGCTTTTTACTCTTACGTTTCTTGCAAATCTCCTTAGTTTCTTGTCTTGCTTGAGTAGGGCCTCGCTCTCTCTTGAGGGGTCAGCCTCCGCCAACGTGATCAGGGTGGCGGAAGGCTCCGCTGACGCCCGCCGCGTGGACCCGTGCAACGAGCTCCAGGCGGCGACGGAGCGGAATGCGCCAGAGGCGCACGAGGAGCGGGAGGATGTCGAGCGGCAGAAAAGGCGGCGGCGACCAAGGCGGCGCAGGAAGAAGCTGACGCGGCCACCAAGGCCTAGGCCGATGCTGCGGCCAAGGAGCGGGTGGAGAAGGCCACACGCGGCTAGGCTCCACAACTTGTCATTCCTCTGCGCGCCGCTCCACCGGCGCCAGAGACCCAAGCGCCGACTGGAGGAGCCGGCGACAAACAGCCGGTCGTGGAGGGCAGAGGAGGCGGTGCCGTCATCTTGGGGGCGGAGGAGCCCCCGCAAGCGCCGACCGCTGAGGCACATGGCGGCCAGCCTGACGTGCCATAGGTGCCGCCAGCTAGCGGCGAGCTAATGGTAGGGCAACCTCCGCGGCCCATACTCTAATACGTCGGCGCGTGGTGAAGGCGACGTCGGCGCCACGGCCGCAGGAGATCGAGGAAGCGAGCGCATCGGCCCCAGATGCAGAGGCCACTAGCATCATTCCGCTAGAGTGGATGCCTGGGGGCGGGATGAGTGTGTTGAACAAGGTGGCGCAGGATGTCCAGGCCCAGCATCTAGCCCAAGGTACTGCTCTTCAGCAGTACATGAAGGCATTCTTGTCGACGCGAGCAGTCGTCCGGGTACGTTTCTTTTGCCTTGTTTTTAATTCTTGTAATCTTCCGTGGGGGCGCGCCAGCGCACCCACTGGGTGTAGCCCCCGAGTTTTGGGTTGGCTGCTGAGCAGGTGGCTCGGAACTTAAAGGTAAGTTTCGAGTGCTGACCTCTTCTTTTCTTCTGTTGTCTTCATTGCAGGATTACCATAATATCCGCGCTACCGCCTTTAACTCCTAGGTCCGGGAGTTGGCCAAGCGGAACACGGATCTGGACGACAACCGGAGTAAGCCTCCAACCTTTCTGTCTTGTGGGGGTGTGTCAGCGCACCCGCTGGGTGTAACCCTCGAAATTTGGGCCGACTGCTAAGCAGTCGGCCCGGATCTTCCAGCAAACACTTTTTCTTTTTGGTCAATTTGCTGATTGTCTTCTTTTTTGCCTTTGCAGGAGCCAACGCCACCTTGCAGCAGTAGCTGGGTGAAGCCTAAACTACATTGCACGCCAAGGAAGAGGAGCACATCAAGGCGGAGCGGGAGCGCGACCGCCTGGCCAAGTTGGCTGACCAGGCGGACCAGCACAAGGCGGAGCTCCAGAAGCTCAAGGAGGCGGAGGAGGCCCTCCAGGCCGAGTTCGAGACTCAACGCTCGAACTGGGTCGATAGGGAGAAAGCTCTGGCCGACGGCTATGGCGAGATCGACGACATGCTCGAGGTGAGTTGTTCTTCCCTTTCTTTTGCCTGCCGACTTCTCGTTTGAGCCAGCTTCTGACTTCATACTTCTTTTTCCTTCTTGTGCAGAGTATTTTCCTGGTCACGCCATTGCCGCCGGCCATTCCATCGAGGCTCGCCGCGACGAGCGAAGGCTGGCTGGTGCAGAAATCGCGCCTAACGCCCCATGGACCCTCGTCGAGCAGCTTCTCGCCGTTCAAGCTCGTCTCCAACCGGCTCATCGGGCACTCCGCCGTCTGCAGCGTGTTGGAGCCCAGGTGGTTTCTGCCCTCTGGCCAAGTACTCCAGTCCTGCTCACCCCCAGTCGCACCGCCGATTGGTTAGAGGTGGTTGTCGGTTGTTTCGAGGTGTGGAAGGGCTCCGCGGCCCGGGCGGGCGCACGGCGAGCCTTGGAGTTCGTCAAGGCATGGTACCCTGGGTTGAACCTAGCCCATTTGGCCACGCTCTGGGCTGAAGCCACCGAAGAGCTCGTGGCAGTGGCGCCCACGCTCTATCATAATGCAGCAGCGATCGCGGAGTACACTAATACCAGTGTCTTCCTCCCTGAGCTTGACGAGGAGGGTGCCGAGGTGAAGCCTGACTGGTTCGGGCTGAACCCGGCAGACGGGGAGGAGTCGGTGGAGGAGATCGCCTCCAATGATGAGGGCGAGGAAGAGGAGGGCGAGGACGGCGAGGACGATGTGCCGGATGATGGAGCCGACGGCCGGCCTCAGCCCAACCAAGTCTCGACCAACGAGTTGTGTGCCAGCGAGCCGACTGCTGCTGGTGCTGACCAGTCCGAGACCAACCAGATGGCTGCTCCACCACCAGGAGCCTCGACCTCCACCGACCCTTCCGCTCCGGCTGCTGCTTCTCTGGCCTAGGGGTGTATTCTCTCAAACAAAAAATGTTAAGGTTGCACAGTTCCACCCGCTGGGGGGTGTATTCAAACTCTGTTGAATGCTGGCCAAGGGCCTTTTGCTATGTAAATTAATTTTGCTGAGTTCTAACTTGTCTTGCTACTCTTTTGGATTTTTCCTTTGCCACCTTCCCTTAGCTGCCGCCTTGCCAGTCGGACAGCCGCTCTGCGATATGTGGCTTGGTCAAGTACTTGGACAATTTTCGAGAAGGCAAGTACTTTGGTCGTTTTAGAACGTAGCAAGTGAACTAAGAAGCCAGTCGGCCGGCTGCTCCGCAGCCAGTCGGTGGGGCGAGGAGCCGGTTTGGCCTATGTAAATGCTTTGTTCCTTAGCCATTTTTCATGTGGGCACAATTTCCTGCATTTAACTCTTGCCAGCCAGACAGTCACTCTGCGAGCTGCGGCTTGTGGCAAAAGAAGGCTTGGGTGCCGGCACACTACTTGTTCGACTGCATGTAGCATCGACATAGTACAAGGCGACAAGCCCCCGGGCCAACTGGTCGAACCCGGTGCCAGGCAGAACAAAGAAGTAATACATTCATAGGCATAGAACTTATCATATAGATAAAAAGGGTAGCCCCCGAGTGCTCCTTGAGGGACCCGATGTCTTAGGCTTAATACAAAAGGTAGCGTGGTACATACTGCATCAACTGTAAAATCTTCGAAGGAGATTTGCATTCCATGGACGCTTCAATTCCTTGCCCGAGTCGTCTCTCTTGCATGCTCTGGGCTTCTGTGCGTCGATGAGGTAGTAGGAGTCATTGCCCAAAGCTTTACTAATGACAAAGGGGCCTTCCCAAGGGGCAGAGAGCTTGTGCTGGCCAGTTGTTCACTGGATCAGCCGGAGCACTAGGTCTCCTTCTTGGAAGGATCTTGGCTTGACCTTTCGATTGCGGCGCAGACTCTGCTGGTAGATGGCGGACCGGCTAAGTGCTAACAGTCGGCCCTCTCCCAACAGATCGACGCCATCTTCTCGTGCTTACTTTGCTTCTGCCTCCGTGTACATGGTGACGCGAGGTGAGTCGAACTCAATGTCAGTTGGGATGACGGCCTCGACCCCGTACACGAGGAAGAAGGGAGTGAAGCCGGTTGACTTGTTCGGAGTGGTGCGCGGGCTCCAAAGGATAGCCGGCAGCTCGTCGATCCAGCAGCCGGCTGATCGCTCCAGAGGCTTGACCAATCGGGGCTTGATGCCAGAGAGGATGAGGCCGTTTGCTCGCTCAACTTGGCCATTTGACTGCGGATGGGCAACAGATGCTAAGTCCAGTCGGATTCCCTGCGTCGCGCAGAAACGGGCCAAGGCTCCTTTGGCAAAGTTGGTGCCATTGTCGGTGATGATGCTGTGTGGTACACCATATTGGACGGTGATATCTGCGATGAAGGTCACAGGAGTCGGACCGTTCAGTTTCTTGATTGGCTTTGCTTCAATCCACTTCGTGAATTTGTCATGGAGACAAGCAGACGGGTCATGCCGCCGTGTGTCGTCTTGAATGGTCCCACCATGTCCAGCCCCCAAACGGCAAAGGGCCAAGTGAGGGGGATGGTCTTGAGTGCAGAGGCCGGCAGATGTTGCTTGGAGCTGAATTTCTGGCACCCCGTGTAATGCTTGACCAGATCCTTGGCATCTTCCAAGGCATTCGGCCAGAACAAACCATGGCGGAAGGCTTGGCGACAAGGGATCTGGAGGCCACGTGGTGCCGCACTCGCCTTGGTGGATATCTTTGAGGATTGCTTGGCCCCTCTCTGGTTCTACGCAGTGCTGGAAGACCCCAGTCACGCTGCGTCTAACAAGCTCTCTGTTTACTATCGTGTAAGCTCCTGCTCGGTGATGTACTTGCCGGCCTGAGATCTCATCAGCCGGTAGCTCTCTATTCACCAGGAAGTTGAGGATGGGCTGAGCCTAGGATGGTGCATGAACTTCATCTACTGTTACACGACCACTTGTATTAGGGCGGTTGGGTTGGGAGGCGGCGGGTTGGAATTGGTTGCCGCTTGCTGCATCGTTGAAGTCCCCGGCCAACTGCTGCAGCCCCAGGGCCAGGTGTGACTGCTGCAGTCCCCGAGTCGCTTGGCGAAGTCCCAGGCCGGCTACTGCAGCCCCCGGGCCGGGTTGTGAAGTCCCCGGGCTAGGTGCGACTGCTGCAGTCCCTGTGCCACCTGCCGAAGTCCCTGGGCCGGCTGCTGCAGCCCCCGAGTCGGATCCGACTGCTTCGGGAGCAGCCGACATGAAGATGGACTCGGATTCTGGAGAAGGCTTGATTCACGGCTTGGGGAGGCACTTAAGCGAGACGCCGGCTATTATTGCTTGAAGGGTGGAGCCGATCCGTGCCAGAGCATCAGCTGGCTCGTTTTCATTTCGTGGCACGTGAAGGAACTCACACCCTTCGAAATATCCGCTGAGTTGCTGAACGAGGAAACGGTAACTTGCCATGTTTGCATCCTTGGTGTCCTAGTCGCCAGACGACTGTTGGACTACCAAGTCAGAGTCGCTGTAGCACAGGATCCGGCGAATGCCGAGTTCTTTGGCCAGCCGGAGTCCATGTACAAGTGCCTCATACTCGGCCACATTGTTGGAGACGGTGAAGTGGATTTGCAATGCGTATCTGAGCTTGTCGCCCTTGGGAGAGGTAATGAGGATGCCGGCTCCCAAACCGGTGCGCATCTTTGAGCCATCGAAGTGCATCCGCCAATGGGTGGAGTCCGGCGCTGGCGGCAGGTACTGGGTCTCGGCCCAGTCGACGAGGAAGTTGTCCAGTGCTTGGGACTTGATGGCGGTGCGAGGCTTGTAGAAGATAGTGTAGGGGGACAACTCGATGGCCCACTTGGCCACTCGGCCCGATGCATCTCGGCTTCCAATGATCTTGGCAAGAGGGGCGGTGCAGACGACCGTGATGGGGTGCTCTTGAAAGTACGTCTTGAGCTTCTTGGCGGCAAAGTGCACGCCGTAGCACATCTTTTGGTGGTGAGGGTAGTTCTGCTTGGAGGCTGACAACACCTCGGTCAGGTAATACACAGGCCTATGGACCGACAGTGCTTTGCCGTCTTCTTTGCGTTCTACCACCATGACTGTGCTGACCACCCAGCTGGTGGCAGCAATGTAGAGGAGCATAGGCTCCTTAGCAGTCGGAGCGGCCAGAACAGCCGGCGTGGTCAACATCTTCTTGAGTTGGAGAAAAACTTCATTCGTCTTGTCATTCCACTCGAAGTGAGTGGTTTTCTTCATGAGTTGGTATAGGGGAAGATCCTTCTCGCCCAGCCGACTGATGAAGCGGCTGATGGATGCCAAGAAGCCGGTGAATTTATGGACGTCTCTCAGTCGGGTGGGTCTCTCCATCCTCTCGATGGCCTTGATCTTCACAGGGTTGCACTCAATGCCATGCTCTGAGACCAGGAAGACAAGGAGCTGGCCAGCTTGTACTCTAAAGACACATTTCTCTGGGTTGAGCTTGATCTAAAACGGGCGTAGATTTTCAAAAGTTTCCTTGAGATCTTCCAAGAGGGTATCGCGCTTCTCCGTCTTCACCACAATATCGTCTACATGGACGTGGGCATTTCTGCCGAGTTGCTTGAGGAGGCACTTCTGCATGCTACGCTGAAACATGGCACCGGCAATTCTCAAGCCGAATGTCATGGTCAGGTAGCAGAAGGCTCCGAACGATGTGATGAAGGCGGTCTTCAGGCGGTCTGCCATGTTCAACTTGATCTGGTGGTAACCTGAGTAGGCATCCAAGAAACTCAACAGCTCGCATCCGGTTGTGGAGTCGATCACCTGGTCAATCCGGGGCAAAGCAAACGGATCCTTGGGGCAGGCTTTATTGAGACTAGCGTAATCAATGCACATGTGCCACTTGTTGTTCTTCTTCTTGAGTACAAGGACTGGGTTGGCAAGCCACTCTAGAAAAAATACTTCCCTGATGAAGCCAGCTGCTAGAAGCCGGGCTATCTCTTCACCAACAATTCTTCTCTTCTCTTCCGACAGTTGGCGGAGGGGTTGTTTGACTGGTTTTGCATCTGCTCTGACATGTAGCTTGTGCTCGGTGAAATCCGTCGGAACACCCTGCATGTCTTTAGGAGACCATACGAAGATGTCCCAGTTCTCACGGAGGAAATCGATGAGCTTGCTTTCCTATTTGCTATAGAGGTTGGCACCTACGATAGCGTGCCTCTCCGGGTGCTCAGGGTCCAAGGGGATCTTCATTGTTTCTTTGGCCGGCTGGAAGGAGCCCAGGGTCTCTGACTCTTTGGGTTCTGGTGACCGGTCCGGCTGCTTGCTGGCCATGGCCACCACCCGGTCTAGGAGCTTCTTCTCAGTAGCAATTATAAGGGACTCAGCCAGCCGGCTGCTAGCAGCAGCACAGGCGGCCGACTTCTCATAGTCTCCGGCAATTGTGATAATGCCCTTGGTTCCCGGCATCTTCATCTTGAGGTAGGCATAGTGTGGCACCGCCATGAACTTGTCTAGAGCCGGCCGGCCTAGGAGTATATGATAAGGGCTCTCGAGGTCCACCACCTCAAACCAAATCACCTCACTGCGAAACTGATCTTTGTCTCCGAAGAGGACATCTATCTTGACCTTGCCGATTGGCGAGCATGAAAGGCCAGGCACAATACCATGGAAGACAGTCCGACTGGGGTGGAGCTGCCTCTCTTTGATGCATAACTTCTCCATGGTATCGCAGTAAAGGATGTTGATGCTACTACTGCCATCTATCAGAATCCGGGAGAAGCGAGCAGCTCGTCTCTCTGTTGCAAGGGTGGCATCCAACACCAGAGCATATGAACCCGGAGAGGGCATCACCTCCAGGTGGTCAGCACGGCTCCAGCTGATGGGCTTCTCAGACCAGTGCATGAATTCTGGGCACTTGAAGCAACGGTGTTCACCTCTTGGTGCTGCTGACGCCGGCTGTGCCGGTCGCCAGCCACACTGGTGAAGACGATGTAGGCTCCATGTTCTTCGAGGTATTCGTCCTGGATAGCGCCGACTGTTGGGCGGGCCACCGGCTGCTGGGAAAGAGGCGGCGGCGGGCCAGCAGGCGGAGGAGGCAGTAGTCCTTCGCCCTTGGAGATTCGGGTGAGCCAGTGGCACTTCATGGTGGTGTGACTGGACGGCTTCGCGCCACTATGGAACTTGCAAGGAGCATCAAGGGTTTGCTCATAGGAGAAAGCAGGCAGCTAAGAAGGCTTTCGGCCCTTCTAGCGATTGGGACTGGGTTGTCCCTCCGGCTGTTGATCCTCAACTGTCGCCACCTGCCGGCTGGTGGAAGCTGGCAGCAGGGCCTTGCGCTTGTTGTTGTTCGGCTTCTGTCGCTCACTGTTATCAGAAGCCAGCATCCTAGAGCCGGAGGGAGCACTTTTCTAGAAGCGTCCACTCGGAGCTCCGACTTCACGGAGGAGTCGGCAGTGGCGTACTTGTCTGCTATGATCAACAGTTCGTCGAGTGTAGCAGGCTCGTCGCAGAGGAGTCGGTGCTTGAGGAGGGGGCCTTCTCGGCACCCGGTGGTGAAGTACTCGATTGCTTGGACCTCATGCACCCCTTCGCGGGAGTTACACAGTTCAGCCCACCCCGTCAGTTAGTCACGGGTGGACTCATCCGGGCCTTGAACCCACAGCGAGAGCTGGCGGGGCTTGGGCAGCCGCTGTCGGCGTTCTGGGAATAGGGGTCCCTAGAATTGCCTGCCTGCGGCCTGCGGCGTGGCTCAAAAGGGGGCCCAGCACGGCCCATCTTCACCAACACAAGACTCAAGACCCTCGCGAGGGGCCAAGCCTCGTGGGGCGGATGACGCGGACCTTCCTCAGGCGCGGCCTCGTCAAGCTGGCTCGCGAGGAGGCGGAGAGATCAAGGCGGGATACCTCGCGAGGTGCCCGTGACGCAAGCCATGACGACTCAGGGCGCCAGGCGGGTGCCAGCCCGCGCAGCGTCCTCCTTTCCTCTTTGGTGCAAAGGGGGCAAGCGCAGCCGCGGAGTACCAAGGCATCAGGCAAAGGTTGCCATTTCGGTGCAACGAGACCAAGACCAGGAGGACTACGAGATGGAGGTCACCGTGGAGCCCAAGACGGCGTCATCACCAGAGCTTTGCGCAGGCGAAGACTGCTTTTGTCAGGATAGTTGATACTTGCTGTCCCCCTTCAAATTAGCCCGCCATTGTTGGCTCCCTTCCCGCTCAATATTTGGGAAGAGGACCAGGGCCTCTATAAATAGGACTAGCCACCCCCAGGGTAGGGCAGAGGAAGAACCAGCCACCCACATAGCAAGGGCCGGCAAGTAAGGGTAAGGCAGTGAGTGAGAGAGAGAGAGAGAAAGAGAAAGGTGGTTGAACTCCTCCCATCAGTTCATCGCCCCATCCAAGAACAGACCCTCGCGAGGCTGTTCTTCCTTGTATTGTTCATCATCATCAGCCCCAAGAGGCAATCCACCCACCACACACTGGAGTAGGTTATTACACCACAACGGTGGCCCGAACCAGTATAAACCTTGTGTCTCTTGTGCAGTTCTTTCAGTAGTCTAGATCTTTGCGAGACGGTGAGGTAGAGGGCATAATCTCTGTGCGCACCCCAGTGTTCGAACCTTAAGGGTCTGCCGGAACCCGAAATCCGACAGCCGCGTGTAGGTGTTGGTGAAGTTGCGGATGAACACTTTGGTGAAATCTACCCAGCTGTTGACACTGCGAGGCTTCAGGCTGTTCAGCCATGTCTGGGTCGTGCCCTGGAGCATGAGCGGAACGTACTTCATGGCAACGCGCTTGTTGCTGTTCGCTATGTTGATGGTTGTGGAGTAGTCAACCAGCCAATCCTCCGGCTTCACGGAGCCGTTGTACTTGGGCGTGTCTCTCGGGAGCAAGAACCGTTTGGGAAAGGGCTCGTCGCAAATGCGGGGGCTGAAACAAGGCGGTCCCATCGCGTCTTCTTCTTCTAGCGCCAGGGATCGAGCGAGGCGGTCGATCCGGTGGCGGACGCCATTCTCTCCGACTCCTTCTCGGCGGCCCAGCCGGTCACCGAGAGTCAGGTGCTCAAAAGGCGGCGGGGAAGCGCGCCTCTCCCTTCGAGGAGGCGGGGGAGGCGGATAGTCGTCCCGTCGTTCCACTGCTCATGGGCAGCCATCTTGGTCGCGCTCGATGGTGACGCGTGTCCGGCTGCGGTTGGCAGCCGGCTCTTTGTCTTGTCTGTCGCGGACGCCGCCCATCGGTGTTCAGGAGGTCGCGCCATGTTCTCGGCGAGGAGGCGGGTTCTCAACCCGTTGGTCGGGCTCTTCTGCATGGCAGTCGGCTTCTTGCTGCACGGTAGCCATGTCGATAAGCTGCTGAACGCGCTCCGTCCTGTAGCGACGCTCATCGCCCTCCAGGTGGTCCAGCTCATCTGTTGTCGCCTAGGTAGCGTGTATGTTCTCCATGGTCATGGCGTAGATAGGGCGGTCTACCCCAAACATGCTGGCGATGGCACCGCCTTGCTGTCGAACCATTGCCCACGCGGCTGGGCCTGCCAGCGGTCGGCATGCCGCCAACAGCGCGGTCGATCTCGCGCTGAAAGGCCTCGGAGAGGCGTCTCATGGTTGCCAACTTCTTGGCATTCTCAACGAGCGAGACATGGCAAACCTCCAGCGTCTCGGTGTTGGCCAACTTCTTGGCATTCTAAACGAGCGAGACGCGGCAAACCTCTAGCGTCTCGGTGTTGGCGTCTGCCGCAATGGGCGTTGAGGGAGTCCTAGATTAGGGGGTGTCCGGATGGCCGGACTATACCTTCAGCCGGACTCCTGGACTATGAAGATACAAGATTGAAGACTTCGTCCTGTGTCCAGAAGGGACTTTCCTTGGCATGGAAGGCAAGCTTGGTGATACGGATATGCAGATCTCCTACCATTGTAACCGACTTTGTGTAACCCTAACCCTCTCCGGTGTCTATATAAACCGGAGGGTTTTAGTCCGTAGGACAACATACACAACAACAATCATACCATAGGCTAGCTTCTAGGGTTTAGCCTCTCCGATCTCGTGGTAGATCTACTCTTGTACTACCCATATCATCAATATTAATCAAGCATGACGTAGGGTTTTACCTCCATCGAGAGGGCCCGAACCTGGGTAAAACTTCGTGTCCCTTGCCTCATGTTACCATCCGGCCTAGACACACAGTTCGGGACCCCCTACCCGAGATCCTCCGGTTTTGACACCGACATTGGTGCTTTCATTGAGAGTTCCTCTGTGTCGTCGCCGTCAGGCTTGATGGCTCCTACGATCATCAATTGTGATGCAGTCTAGGGTGAGACCTTCCTCCCCGAACAGATCTTCGTCTTCGGCGGCTTCGCACTGCGGGCCAATTCACTTGGCCATATGGAGCAGATCGAAAGCTATGCCCCTGGCCGTCAGGTCAGATTTGGAAGTTTAAACTACACGGCTGACATCCGCGGGGACTTGATCTTCGACAAATTTGAGCCACTGCCGACCACGCCGCACTGTCACGACGAGCATGATCTAGCTCTGCCGCCGAACAGTGCCCTGGAGGCCGCACCCGCATCGGCTTCGACCCTTAATTCGGAGCCAACTGTGCCGATCGAGGATGGGTGGTTGGACGCCGCCTCGGGGGCTGTGATCCCAACGGCGATCGAGCCGAACACCAGCCCCGCACTCCGCGAGACTCATGATTCCAAGGAGCCGGACTCCTCTCCGGACTCCGAACCATTCGCGCCTCTGCCGATCGAATTCGATTGGGCGCCGATCATGGAGTTTACTGCCGCGGACATCTTTCAGCACTCGCCCTTTGGCGATATTATAAAATCACTAAAGTCTCTCTCTTTATCAGGAGAGCCCTGGCCGGACTACGGTCAGCGAGATTGGGATGCGGACGATAAAGAAATTCAAAGCCCACCCACCACCCACTTTGTAGCCACTGTCGACGATTTAACCGACATGCTCGACTTCGACTCCGAAGACATCGACGGTATGGACGCCGATGAAGGAGACGATGAAGAACCAGCGCCTATTGGGCCCTGGAACGCCACCTCATCATATGACGTATACATGGTGGACGCACCAAAAGATGATGACGAGGAGCGGAAGGATGCACCGAAGGCTTGTTCCCTCGAAAAGCAGTCAAAGCGGTGACGCAAGCGCCGCCCCAAATCCCGCCTCGACAGAAATAGCGAGCACACAGACCCAGCGCTGGAGCAGGGCGAACCGTTGCCGGACAACGGCAATCCAGATAATCAAACCGAACAAACAAATCCTATCAAGGATAATGGTCTGGACGACATAACGTCGGACAGACACCCGGAGCAGTAGACTGCCCGTAAAAGGCTTGTTGCCACCGCGAGGAGTCTGAAAAAGCAGAAGCAAAGGCTCAAGGCCGCGCAAGACACACTCCAAATCAGATGGAGTAAAATACTCAACACTGCAGCAAGGTATGGCGACAATCACCCCTCCAAGAGCTACCCAAAGCGGAAGCTGCTACCCGAATTCGATGAGGAGGCCTCAGAACCCCCACAACCAAATATCAAAGCAGCCACCGGGTCAGATAGACGATCCCTCTACCAACACAGAGCGGCATACAACGCCGCTCACAATACAATACGCGACCCATGCGAGGGATCGCACCCAAAGGACGGCGCAACAAGATCCATCTATGGACCACGCAAGCGCGCCCCAGCATACAATGCAACACAACAAAAATCCGAACAACGCGGTACACCCAGCTACAGGGGTGCCGCACACCCCCTATGTTTCACCAATGAGGTGTTGGACCACAAATTTCCAGAGGGATTCAAGCCAGTAAACATAGAGGCATACGACAGAACAACAGACCCTGGGGTCTGGATTGAGGACTACATCCTTCATATCCATATGGCTCGAGGAGATGATCTCCACGCCATCAAGTACCTACCCCTCAAGCTCAAAGGGCCAGCTCGTCACTGGCTCAAAGGCCTCCCCGAAAGCTCCATTGGAAGTTGGGAAGAGCTCGAAGACGCCTTTCAGGCAAATTTTCAAGGGACTTATGTCCGACCTCCAGATGCGGACGATTTGAGTCATATAACTAAACAGCCCGGAGAGTCAGCCCGAAAGCTTTGGAACAGGTTTCTTACTAAAAAGAACCAGATTGTCGACTGTCCAGACGCCGAAGCCTTGGTAGCTTTCAAGCATAGCGTCCGTGACGAATGGCTCGCCAGACACCTCGGCCAAAATAAGCCGAGAACGATGGTCGCATTAACAAACCTCATGACCCGCTTTTGCGCGGGTGAGGACAGCTGGCTAGCCAGATGCAGCACCAGCGACCCCAGTACATCTGAAGTTAGAGATGGAAACGGGAAATCACGGCGCAACAGCAATAACAAACGCCGGAATAAAGAAGACAGCACGAAGGGCACGGCAGTAAATGCCGGATTTAAAAGCTCTCGGCCAGGTCAAAAGTCGCCCACTAAAGGCACCAGGGATGAACTGTCCAGCCTCAACAAAATTCTGGACCAAGTATGTCAGATCCATAGTACCCCTGGTAAACCTGCTAATCATACCCACGGAGAATGTTGGGTCTTCAAGCAGTCCGGCAAGCTCAACGTCGTACACAAGGGGGAGGATACACCAAGTGAAGATGAGGACGATCCCCCCAAGCAAGACACGGGGGAACAAAAGAAATTTCCACCAGAAGTCAAAACAGTAAACGTGTTACATGTGATCAAGGGAAAAAACAACGCGGCACTCCCAGGAAAATATACCCAAGTGCATGTCACCACGAAGTCCTGCCACTGGTCGTCTCAACCGATCACTTTCGACCATCGCGATTACTCAGCAAGTATCCGACATGCAGGATGGGCTGCCCTGGTATTAGACCCAGTAATTGGCGGATATCACTTCACACGAGTCTTGATGGACGGCGGCAGTAGCCTAAACCTAATATATCAGGATACAATTCGCGGGATGGGGTTAGACCCAACACAAATTCGCCATAGCAATACTACCTTTAAAGGAGTAACACCAGGCCCAGGGGCTCGTTGTACGGGCTCCCTCCTACTACAAGTCATATTCGGCTCCCCCGATAACTTCCGTCGCGAGCATTTAACTTTCCGCATCGCTCCGTTTCAAAGTGGCTATCATGCACTGCTCGGACGTGAAGCTTTCGCTCGCTTTAATGCAATACCACACTACGCCTCCCTCACACTCAAGATGCCCGGTCCACGTGGCATCATTACAGTGCACAGAAATATCAAGCGATCTCTGCGCGCCGAAGAGAGTGAGGCTGCCTTGGCAGCCGCACACTAAAGGCGCCCGGACCAGCGAAAGCATCCAATAAGTAGTCAAGACCTCAGACACAACTAATCGAGTCCGGCGCCGCTACTTATACCGAATAAACGTTCACACCCCTATTTGTCAATACAAGGGGCTCAACACGCGCAGACAAGTGGCAATTTCTTCTCACCTTGAATTATACATGGTTTCTTTAACAAACTATCTTTTTGCACGACAACTTTTTTCACCTCAATTCCTCTCTTTTACAGACGATCATCGTGCTACACCCATCCAGGATACGGCACAACAGAGACACAGGCGCAGACGTGCAGCAGGGACCCGCTCCAAGGATTCTATTTAGATTAAGACCCTGCGTAAACCGTTTTTACTGTCTCTTGTTGATACATATCCACCATTGAGAATGATGCTGACGTCTTGGCATGTGGCCACGCCAGAACAATGCACGTACCTGGACACAAGGGGCTTCTTACAAAGGCCATTATTTAGGCCCGGTTTATACCACAAAGACCGAATACCTTAGGGAGTGTTCGGCGTCGCGAGTTTGGCCCTATATGCATCAGCTCTGAATCATTGTCTTTGGTCAAATGTTGGGTTTGCCAGGCTCCTGTGTTTTGGTGCCTTACGTTCCGCTTTACCGGCTAAGGTAGCACCAGGAGAACTACTGCGATTGTGCCCTGGTTCATCCGGACGAGCACCTCAGTAGAGAAAGCCGAAAACTGACTGTCATGATATAGCGTGAGACTGATCAACCACTCGATGACCTATGGGAATGTTAGAATTCCTCCACCTTAACGAAGGGTCGTTTCCCGGCCAGGCATGTACGCACCCCGAGATCGGGAGAGTGCGGAGCCACCAGGGGCTATCTAGTAGCCCCACTGTCAAACTCCTATGGCTAAGTGAAAGTGCTAAAGCATTATAGTCTGGTTGCCTCGCTCGCTCCGCTATCACCTCCTTAATAGGACCAAGACGTTGGGTTTAAGTGTGACCGTGTGTTTTTGCGAGCACCTCCGCATTATATGCGTGAGGGTTGAAGCCGACGGCTGCAATCTTTCAGGTTATACACGTGTATACATAAACGGCCGCCCAGGAGGCATCATATTACTTTCAGGCAAAAGTATAAAAATAGCCTTATAAAAATTTATAAAAGCATTTCGCTTACAATGAGATTACATATCACTCAAACATAATATTTTTTGAGCACTGGGTCTCTATCAAACGAGCACCCTCGAGAACTTCTTCAAAGTAGTGCCCAGCAGCCCTTCGACCTATGGCCGAATCCCGTGCTACAACAGTGGTAGCATCCATCTCCGCCCAGTATGCTTTAACACGGGCAAAGGCCATCCGTGCACCCTCTATGCACGCCGACCTCTTCATCGCATTAATGCGCGGCACCACGTCAAGGAACTGCTGCACCAAGCTGAAATAGCTGTTCGGTTTTGACCTTTCCGGCCATAGCTGATCCACAACAGACCTCATGGAAAGTCCGGACAACCTATTTAGTTTGGCCCATTTGGCTAATTGGTCAGTCAATGAAAGCGGACGCTCGGGAGAATGGAATTGTCTCCAAAACAGATGGTCTACTTCCCGGTCCATCTGACCCTGGAAATACTTGGCTGCAGCGGCAGCGCTCGCCGCCAAATCCATATATACATCCTCCGAATTCCACAGCCGATCCAGAGGAGCATACCGTGGATCTCCGAACTTCCTCTGCAACATAAAGGTTTTCCCAGCTACAATATCCCTGGCTTCCCGCAGCTCCTCCTTCTTTGCCCTCATAGCAGAGCGGAGGTCCTTTTTCGTCGCAGCAGCCTTCTCAAGGTCCGATGCCTTCGCTTGGTTTTCATTTTCAAGAACCCGGCAACGGTTGGCGGCGGCTTTTAATTCTATGGCCATCTTGTCTCGGCTCTCGCCATGCGCAGCCTTCTCCGCTTGCAACTCTTCGGCCGCCTTCAAAGTAGCCGCATTACCCAACCTCGCTTGTTCCTTGGCTCGGGCAAGTTCTGTCCGCAAGGCTTCAACAGTGGCAGCTCCATCTGCAGTCACAACATATTAAAGATACTGGCATCATGCTGCTCTTCCTATGTGGCCTTTACCAGATAATGACACTTACTCTGTGCCTCGTCAAGCCTTTTGTTAACAAGCTCGATGTCGGCGTCTGTCGCATCCAACTGCCGTTCTAAATGGGAAAATTCGCTAGTCCGGCTAGCCACCGGAACTTCCATCACCTGCACATAGAGGCAGTATGGTTATTACCTGGGAATATGATCCTCTGTTCGCCGTCGTTTCCGACGACAACCAGAGTCTTAGGGGCTACTATCTACACAGGGCACACCTAGCATGTGCAGGACTATCATACATTCTTTTACGTACCTCAAAGCCTGTCAGTAGACTCATAAAAGCTTCATGGAATCCGCTTTCGGCAGACGATATTCTCTCCATCACCGTATTCATCAACACACGGTGTTCATCTGAGATGGCCGCTCGCCCCACCAACTCCCTCAGAACATCCGATCGCACACTATACGGTGTCAGACTCTTTTGTCTGCTCTCTTCGGGAGCCGGACACTGGGAGCTTCGGGGGTCAATGGGTTTATCTTCCGGTCTCACCGGACTCGGAGAGGCCCTCCGCGACGACACTTCAGGGTCGCCTGCTTCAGGAGTGGAGGAGTCCGGAGGAGGCGTTTCGCTCTCCATCATCTCTGGAAGAAGATCCCCCGAAGATGAGCTCATTTGAGAGGGGCTAAGGCCCGAACTGCAAAAATATATGCGGTGGTTATTTTCTTAGAAGAAAAAGATGGCATATTTGTACTATTAAAGTATTTCGGGTCACTTACGACTCGCGGGAGAATTGATCCCCCCGCAGACTTTGTGCGGCAACAGCGCCCCCCAAGGTAGGACCCTCTGTGGGAGACTTCTTCTCCCGTTTGGAAGCTTCAGCTTCCGAATCCCCGGGCGCAGTCCTTTTCCTCTTCTAGTCGTCTTCCTTAATGGAGACGCTCGCTCCCTCGGCTAGAATGGGCAGCGTTGGGGGCCCGCGTTCGCCCGCATTATCCTCCACAGTATCTTCCTCCAAGGGCTCCGGGCAAGGTGCGGTCTGGAGCATCTTTTCCAATACCGGATTTTCCAAACCCTCGGGGAGGGGGGCCGAACACCGAATCAACTTCGCCTTTGTTAGCCAGTCCTGGTCAAAAAGCGAACTCTCAGAAATAACTTCATAACAAAGGAGAGATAGTATGTTCGGCCGAAAGATGCCTTACCTGTTCGGCGGCGTGGTTACTACTCAGGCCCACGTCCTCGGTGATTTTCGGACACTCCACCTGAGGTCCGAAGAATGACTTGTACATCTCCTTGTGCGTCAGGCCGAGAAAATTTTGAATGACACGCGGTCCCTCGGGATTGAACTCCCACAGGCGAAGAGGATGGCGTTTGCAAGGCTGGACTTGACGAACCAGCATAACTTGTATTACCGTAACCAAACTAAAATCTCCATTGAAGAGATCTCGAATGCGGCTTTGCAGTATAGGCACGTCCTTGGCTGGACCCCAGCTCAGACCTCTGCTGATCCATGACCTCAGCTGTGGTGGAGGGCTCGAGCGGAAAACAGGAGGGCCGCCCACTTGGCACTTCTAGGAGCCGTGATGTAGAACCACTCCTGTTGCCACAATTTAGACACCTCTGGGATGGAACCTTTGGGCCACGGAGCTCCCGTCATCTTGCGTATTGAGGCACCTCCACACGCTGCATGTTGCCCCTCGATCATCTTCGGCTTCACTTCAAAGGCTTGAGCCATAGGCCAAAGTGAGGGGTAACCCGGAGGAAGGCCTCGCACACGACAATAAATGTCGTGATATGAAGAAAGGAGTCCGGAGCTAGATCATGGAAGTCTAGCCCGTAGTAAAACATCAAACCCCTGACGAAAGGATCCAGACCAAGGCCTAGACCTCGGAGGAAGTGGGAGACGAACACAACGTTCTCGTTGTGTTCGGGGGTGGGGACGGCCTGCCCTCGAGGAGGCAGCCGATGCAAAATCTCGGCGGTCAGATATCTGGCCTCCCTCAACTTTTTGATGTCTCCTTCCGTGACGGAGGAAGGCACCCGTCGGCCTTGAAGGCTAGATCCGGACATGACTGAAGATTCGGAGCACCTGACCTGAACTTTGGGCGCTTGAGCTTGAGGTGGGGGAAGGATTCGATTGAGCACAGGAGGGAAAAATAAAAGCCTTGTCCCTTTATAAAGAGGGTTAATATCAAGCGTCCTCTCCGTGCCCGTTTGGACTTGCCTATAATCTAGGAGTCCTAAAAGCGGTTGGGTTACCCACGCCCGTATTGATGAGAATCCCGAAATAAGGGGACACGATCTCTGCTTTAACAAGACGTGCCAAGGAACCGCCTCGAATGACGCGCTGAGGTGGGATAATGAAACGACTCGGATAAAGGCTTGGTCGTGGTGTGTTACACTATGGAATACATCAGCAGATTAGATTTGTGTAAATATTATTCTCTCTATGGCAATATGTGGAAATTTATTTTGCAGAGCTGGACACTATCTTTGTGTTCAAAATATTCTATAAAGTACTTGGAGGAGGAACCCGCCTTGCAATGCCAAAGACAATCTGCGCGTCGGACTCATCATCATTGAAGCCTGGTTCAGGGGCTACTGTGGGAGTCCTGGATTAGGGGGTGTCCGGATGGCCGGACTATACCTTCAGCCGGACTCCTGGACTATGAAGATACAAGATTGAAGACTTCGTCCCGTGTCTGGAAGGGACTTTCCTTGGCGTGGAAGGCAAGCTTGGCGATACGGATATGCAGATCTCCTACCATTGTAACCGACTTTGTGTAACCCTAACCCTCTCCGGTGTCTATATAAACCGGAGGTTTTTAGTCCGTAGGACAACATACACAACAATAATCATACCATAGGCTAGCTTCTAGGGTTTAGCCTCTCCGATATCGTGGTAGATCTACTCTTGTACTACCCATATCATCAATATTAATCAAGCAGGACATAGGGTTTTACCTCCATCGAGAGGGCCCGAACCTGGGTAAAACTTCGTGTCCCTTGCCTCCTGTTACCATCCGGCCTAGACGCACAGTTCGGGACCCCCTACCCGAGATCCGCCGGTTTTGACACCGACAGGCGTAGACAGGTCCCGCATTGCTGCCTACAACGGATCCTGGGAGGCTCCGTTAGAGGCGCCATCGTGGCTGACGACAAGCACCTCCGTGACGGTGCTGCTGCCACTATCCGCGCGAGGAAGCGGATCATCGATGACCACCATGTTGTCAGGGAAGGAGTCAGGGGACGCCACGTCGAAGTCAACGAGCATCGGGTCGGTAGAGCCGACACACTCTTTGTCAAAGGCATGCTCATTGGCGATGTCGATCTTGCCAAGGAGCTCGACGAGGCAGTTTTCGGAGCGGGCTGCTCCATCATCAGGTGTCGGCTCATCGGAGAGACGGATCTCACCAACGAGGTTAGCAAGGGCGCTGGCAGCGCAAACAACTTCTGCACCGCGCAGCGTGTCATCGCAGATGCCATCCGGCATGCTGGGTTGGCTACGCTCGCGAGGAAGGAAAAGGGTTCCCGTCTAGAACTGATCTCCGGACGATGGTGCACCTAGCCCCATGGTGGGGCCAAATGTCGGGGGTGTCATGCGACATATGCCAAAGGATGGCTTATGTTGGTGGGGGATAGTAAGCCGTCGTCGGTGCCAGGAAGCGGGATGAGGCGTAGACACGTACGCCGATGAACTTTACCTAGGTTCGGGGCTCTCCTAGGAGATAACACCCCTAGTCATGCTCTGCGGGGTCTCCGCATGATCACTAGATCGTCAAAGGTGGCTACAAGCTTGCTCCTTCAGCTGTTTCTCTAGAGGAAGAAGAGCAAGGCTAACCCTAGCTTCCCTCTGTGTGTGTGTGTAATCTCTATGGGGCTGACCCTATTGCATGGGTACCCTGGGGGTTTATATAGGCCTACCCCCAGGAGTACAATGGTAATCTGGCCGGGTGTAGGACCCGACTGTCAGTGTCTATTGTCGGTGTTCTGGGAACGGGGGTCCCCAGACTTGCCTGCCTGCGGCCCGCGGCGTGGCTAAGCTAGCGGGCCGTACCACCCATCTTCATCAACAAGGCATCCAAGACCCTCGCGAGGCGGACGACACAAGACCTCCTCTGGAGTGTCCTAGTCGGGTAGGCTCACGAGGGGCGGAGATAACAAGGCGAGGGAAACCTCACGAGGCTCTCGTGACGTGAGCCATGACGATCGACATCAGGCGGGCGTAGCGTCCTTGTTTCCTCGTTGGTGCTAAGGAGGCCAGCGTAGGCGAGGAGTACCGATGCATCAGGCAAAGGTTGCCATATCGGTGCAACAAGACCAAGACCAGAAGGATGGCAAGACGGAGGCATTGTGGAGCCCAAGACGGAGTCACCACCAGAGCCTTTCGCAGGCGGAGACCACCTTTGTCAGGATAGCTTGTACTAGCTATCCCCCTTCAAAATTGCCCGCTGTTGTTGGCTCCCTTCCCGCTTAATATTTGGGAAGAGGACCAGGGCCTCTATAAATAGGACTAGCCACCACCATAGGCAGGGCCGGAAGATCATCCCCACACACACAAGTTAGCCAAGCACGAGAACACCTCACCCTTAGGAGGCTGTTCTTCCCCTTGTATTTTTCATTATCAGCCCAAGAGGCAATCCACCACCACACTGGAGAAGGGTATTACACCACAACGGTGGCCCGAACCAGTATAAATCTTGTGTCTTTCTGTGTTGCGAGTTCGTCGAGTTCGTCCGCGAGATCTTAGCGAGCTAGGGTGTAGATCGGTGGGAGGAAAAGACTTCGTGCGCACCCTAGTGTTCGAACCTTAAGGGTTGCCGGAACCCCACATCCGACATTTGGCGCGCCAGGTAGGGGTGCGTCATAGCTTCCCTTCCATCAGTTCGTCGCTCCGTCGCTCCATCGTCTCCATGGCGGACGCTCGCCATGCTCGAGCTAAGCGTCGGGCTGCCCTCACCGCCCGCGTTGCTCAGACGGCCCCCATCGGCGGGCCACCTCGTCGTTCTCCGTCTCCCGCCGCCAATGCTACCACCGGCCCGGTGGGGAACGAGCAGCAAGCGTCTTCGCTGCATCCTTCGGCACGGCAGGACGGCCGCACCGCCACTCCATTGCTGACCCCGGCCGGTTCTTCGTCCCATGCACGCCATGCTCCCATGGAGGCGCGGGCCGCACTCCTTGCTGCAAATGAACTACTGCGCTACCACCCAGTCGATGACCTCTACGAGGAGTGGCTCGACCGTGTCGCCGAGCTCGTCCGAGCCGCAGGGGGCTCCCCGACGCTATCCATCTCTCTGCCTCACCCTCAGCCGTCCACAGGCGACGAGGCCCGAGGCGCGCCTCCACCACCCCAGCCCAAAGACGGAGCCTTGGCACCAAGGCGCGTGGCCCCGTGGTGTGATCCGCCATGTCTGGTGCCCGCGCGTGAAGAGAGAAGCTGCCAAGAAATCCATCGGCCGCGAGGAGCTGCACTTGCGCTTCCCGCGCCGCCTCGTCAAGACCGCATGCCGCCCGCGGCGGCGCCGTGCGAACCTTGTCAAGACCAATCTCCACCTCCGAAGAGGGCCCCAATAACTATGGCCGACTGCTGCGCCTTCACCCCCGAGCTGCGCAGCATTGCCTGGCCAGGCAAGTTCAAGCCGGATCTGCCTCCTCGCTACGACGGCACCGCCGACCCCGCGGAGTTCTTGCAGCTCTACAAGCTGAGCATCGAAGCAGCCAACGGCGACGAGAAAGTCATGGCAAACTGGTTTCCCATGGCTCTCAAGGACAGGGCCCGCTCCTGGCTCCTGAACCTGCAGCACGGCTCGATCTCCTCCTGGGACGAGATGCGCGACTGCTTCGTCGCCAACTTCCAGGGCACTCGCGACCGCCCGCCGACCGCGGGCGACCTGCGCCACATCAAGCAATAGCCAGGGGAGACCCTCCAGAAGTACATTCAGCGCTTCAACAACACCCGCCTCAAGATCCCCAAGGTCACGGATGAGGCCATCATCTCCGCGTTCTCCGACGGCGTCCGTGACGTCAAGATAAAGGAAGAGCTTGCTATCCATGAGGAGCTCTGCACATCTCAGGAGCTGTTCAACCTGGCGACCAAGTGCGCAAGAGCTGAGGAGGGGCGCCTCTCTCTCCTTGATCTGCCAGCCGGGGGCACAGAAGAGAAGAAAGCCAGGGCCAAGGACGTGAAGCGCAAGGAAGCAGTGGTGCTAGCAGCGGAGCCAGGCACCAAACGGGGAAGAGATCAGCCCAAGTCATCCAAGAACAGCCGATCGTTCTGCGCTTTCCATAACCTGAACACCCACAACACCAGCGACTGCCAAGAGCTCAGAGCCATACGAGAAGGACACTATGGTCGATGCCCCGAGCGCAGCGACCGGGGCTACAGCCGTGGAGGAGGACGTGGAGGCGGACGTTGGGACGACCATGGCCCGCGCCAGGAATGGCGTGACGGGCCTCGTGAGGACCGCTGGCAAGACCATCCTCGCGAGGGGGCCTGGAGGGACTAGCCTTGTGAGGATCGCCCCCAAAGCAACGCTGGTCTTCCCCCGCTGCTACCACCAAGAAGGAACGATGATCATCATCAGGACGAGGGGGCTGGGGGCTTCCAGGAGCCGCGTGCAATCGCATGCATCTTCGGTGGCACCCAGGCCCCAGCCTCTCAGTGCATCTTCAAACGGTTCGCTCGCGAGGTGAACGCGGTGCTCCCCAAGCTTGAGGCCGCGCGCCCGCTCAAGTGGTCCCAGTGCGCCATCACTTTTGACTCGACAGATCAGATCAAGTGCGCGGCCACTGCTGGCGTCCTCCCGATGTTGTGTTCCCCAGTCATCAGCAATGTGCAGGTTACCAATACCCTCATTGACGGCGGTGCAGGGCTCAACGTCCCGTCCGTTGACACATTCGACAACCTCCAAGTGCCATATGAGCAGCTCCAGCCTACCAAACCTTTCCCAGGAGTGACTGATGGCTCCACCACACCGATAGGGAAGGTCCGCCTGCCTGTCACCTTCGGCACGCGTGACAACCCGCACCGAGCTCATTGACTTTGACGTCGCCCACATTCGCCTGTCGTACAACGCCATCCTTGGGTATCCGGTACTGGCCAAGTTCATGGCGGTCACCCACCACGGCTATAACCTCCTCAAGATGCCTGGAAGCGGCGGGGTCATCACGGTCCCATGTGAGGAAAGGGATGCAGTGTGCTCCCTCGAGCGCGCCTTCCAAGCTGCAGCAATCGACGACCCCGACAGCAAAAGTGAGGGCCCTTCGGAGGCCATCCCCAAGAAGAAGAAGCTGCGCCACGCAGGACCTCAGGAGGACGGCGTCGCGGCAGGAGCCTCATCAGGATCAGCGTCCATCCCAGGGGCGCCACCCTCCATCGCATAGGAAGGCGCGCCCAGCGCCCTCCTTGGGCAGGGCTCGGGGGCTCTCTTCTGGAGGGCCTCAGGCCTTGCCAACCTCACGAGGGAGGCACTCGGGCACCACTTGGAGGCGTGCTACACGGCACGTTTTCCTCAGGAAAACACAGGGCAAGGGGTGCCCACCACTCAGGAGTTCATCGCCAAGACCACACAGGAACTGCAAGACAGCCATGCGCGGCGACAGCCGCTCACAAGGCACAGCTCACCACCCAGGTGAGGGTGCTGAGTTGCGCGTCTGCATGGACGTCCCATGGCTCAACAGGGCCGCGTGTCAGGAGCGCTTCTGGCCTTCGCGTGTGGGCCGTTGTGAGGGCCCGCCACACAGCTACGTTCGCATGCCCCTCGGCTTGCCGAGCGTGGTGTCGGCCTATCGGCGCAACATGCGGCGTGACCTGGCGGCTCGAGAGGCCAGGTACCGCGCCATCCTGGAGGAAACGGAGACGGTCTTCAGGGAGCCTCCTGAGCCCCCAGAGCCTCCCGAGGCTCAGGGCTCCGGTGGCTCATGAGGAGTCATTTCTTCGACGCACGCCTTCAGCTGCGCCAACTCTGCTTCGTCTACAGAACCAGGTGACATCTTCCAAACTCGTTTAAGCTGGGAGCGCCATTGGGCTACACTATTCCCAGGCCGTGTGGGTCCGTCCCTGCGGCATGTATCCCTTTTGGCTCATGTCTTTTAGCTTGTCTTGCTGGGGGCGCCCCTCGGGCTGCATCATCCCCAAGTCGCTCGGGCTGGACCCAGTGGCATGTATCTTCCTGCATTTACCCAAGCTAATTTACCTTCCCTGCTTAACCTACCTACGAATATTGCCTGCTCGATTGTCACCTGCTGCGGGTACATTCACCCCGTGCAATTCGCTTGCGCGTTAAAAGGGGGGCCCCTGAGCATCGTGACTCAGGAGCTCTTACTGGCTCTCCAGCCCTCACCCCCTGCCCTTGACCACGGCATCGCGACCTGGCATACTAGCGGCGGCTGAGCTCGCTCGAGGGCCGAGACCTGAGGACGTAGAGTGCTTGCACCTAACCGCCTTGCAGGGACACACATCCACCAAGACTCAAGACCAGGCGCAACCCGCCTTGAGGTAGGCCCCCGTGAGTCCCGTGCCGGCTCACGAGTGCCCAGACACACCTCGCAGCCCTGTCGTGCAAGCCATGTGTCAGGGCGGGGCTGTACATGCCCCTAGGGCTCCTCCTGGAGGGGTCCCCATCCCACGCACAAGTGGAAGCACCATGCTCCGCTGGCCATCGACACTGCCGAGGAGCGGCTATGCCTGTGCACAAGCGGAAGCACTATGCTCCACACTGGTGATAAACAACTAAGGGCGGATCCACGGTCGTACCAACCTTGGGGAGCCCAGACCTCAGCATCTGGCCTCACCGCAACGCCTCCCCTCGGGATAGCTGCGCGAGGGGGCTGCGCTCGGACCACACCCAAGCGCACGCCACCCAACCAGGTCTCCTGGACCTGGGCGTCGCGCGCCCCTCCCGAGGCCTCGGCGAGGACAGGTATGGAAATTGTTTGCGCGTCAAGGGGGACTCCTGAGCATCGCGACTTAGGAGCCTAACTGGTCACGTAGCCCCTCACTCCTTGGTCCGTCCTGGTCTCCGGTCGGCCCAACGGCGGTTGAGGTATGCACGGGGCCGGGCCCTGCCGGTGTAGAACATCATTCTATCCTCGCGAACTCTCCCTATAAGTTGTTTGCGCGTCAAGGGGGACTCCTGATCATCGCGACTCAGGAGCCTAACTGGTCACGTAGCCCCTCACTCCTTGGTCCGCCCTGGTCTCCGGTCGGCCTAATGGCGGTTGAGGTATGCGCGGGGCCGGGCTCTACCGACGCAGAACGCAAAGCAAATAGGAAGGAAATCACAAAATCTCGAAGCAAATATTACAAACGCATTGTCCTCACACATTGTCTTCATGATATCAAATGAAAAGTATAAACGCCTCCCCAAGGCCTAATGCATGTTGCAGGAAAAAAATAGGAGGGTAGCCACAGGTCACCCCCGGACGCCGCCATCACCTGCGGAAGGAGCTACCTCGTGAGCGACGTTGTCTTCACCTTCACCACCAGCCACAGGATCGGTGACATCACCAGACAGAGGAGCGGAGACAAAGCCGCGAAACTTTTTTAGCAAGGCCTCCACCTGACCTTGCACAGCTACGGCGGCAGCCTCGTATTGGTCTTCAGCCACAGGCTCCAGCAGCTCGTCAAGGCAAGCGTTGGAGTCACGAAGGTGCAGGTGGCTGAAGACCCAAGTCAATGGAGCTGAAGACAGAACGCGAGCTTCCGCCTCCGCCATAGGACCAACGCCATCAACGACTTCCTCGAGCGCCTTCACCAAGAGAGGAAGCAGCTGGGCGGGGCCGTCCTCGTCGGCGGCCAGCGACTTCTCCAGGTCGTGCTCGTAGAGCGTCTTCAGGGCCTTGCGGGACCTCTTTTCGAGATCGGGAAAGGCCGCACGGTCTTCGGTCAGGACTCGCGCCTTGGCGTCGAGTTCGGCCTCCCTCGCCTTCGCCTCCCGCTCGAGCTCTTCCAACCGGTTGCGCTCGGCGGACTGTGCCCACCCCAACTCCGCCAGCCCAACATCACGATTCTTGACGGCGTCCTCCCGGGCCTTCATTTCTCCTCCCTCACTTGGTGGCAGCGTGCTTCTTCGGCGTGCTTGGTGCGTAGGCCCTGCAGCTCGTCCTCCAGCATCTGGCAGCGGTCGCGGGCAGCCTTGGCATCTTTTAACGCCATCTCACGATCGGCTACAGTGTTGGCAGCACTCTGTTTCTCCTTCTTAGAAGCCGCAGCGGCCTGGCCCAGCGCCGCGCAAACCGCCAAGTCGGAATGGAGCCAGCCTGAGGCCAGCTCCAGACGCCCGGCCATAAGGCGTGGGTATGCGCCTAGGAGATCCGCCTGCAGCCGGGTCATCTCCAAGAGAGCATGTTCCAGAGTAGTAGCAGGAGCAGAAGAACCTCGGAGTGGAGGTGTAGCAGTGGGAGGAGGCGACATCGTCACCAGGGTCTGGGAAACCGCGACTTCCAAAGCAGTTGGAACCTCATCGGCCGCGCCAGGCACCGGCACCTCGAAGCTAGCTGGGCCATGGGGGCTGGTTCCACGTGGCAATGCTCCTCTTGGCCCCGCGAGGACGACCGGGCTGGGGAGATGCGGTCGCTACTACCCCCTTTCTCTGAGGAAGGAGGCACGGACGCCGCATCCTCCTTCCTTTTCTTCGCAGAAGATGTCGGCCTGATCAACCAAGGGCCAACATTAGGAAATGATGAGTACAAACAGGGACAAGGCGAAGCTTGAGACACTTATTGATCCACCGCGACATACTTCCGCTTAGGAAGCCTGAAGCCTGACAGCATCAGGACGGAGGTGGCATCACGAGGCACCAGCAACGACCTACCCCACGTCGGGATGGGGGGCTGCTCCCTCTCCCTTTGGCGAGCGTCGGCCTTGGCATCGTCAGGAAGGGCGCGGAGGATCTCGGCCTTGATCAGAGGGGAAGTCTCCCCCACCTCTTCCAGAGTCTTCTCCGGGTCCTCCTCTTCTTCCCCGCGAGGCTCGTCAGAAGACACCTCCATTGGTTTCAGTGCCGCGGGGGCTCCCAGGAGCGCCGGCGGCACCAACCAGCGCGCGTCAAAGGTCGGCCTGGAGGCGACGAATTCTTCCCGATCCCTGCGTTGGAATAGGGGGACGAAGGTGCTTGGTGGGTACTCCTGGTTGTCCCTAACTATGAGGCGCGGGACAGCGGCCAATTCATCGTCAGGCAAGGCCCCTGGCCTCGGGCGGGTCTTATTTCCCTCTTCTTCAAGATCCCACAGGGGGCGTGCACGCGCCTGGAGTGGGGCTACTCGCAGTGTCAAGAACTCCCTCAGAAGCATGACCCATGTAACCTTCGCCCTCACATTGCCCGGCTTCAGGTCGGTCACCATCTGCCCCAACACAGATGATGCCGCTCATCAGCAAGCTCCGCCCTGGGCCACCCCCCATGGAGAGAGTGCGCCACCGTAGGCAGCGCCAAACACGGATCAGCGCACTTGGCGTCCATCAGGACCCATTTGGATCGAATGTTGTCGGCCCTCTTCCTGGTGCTCGAGATCGAGTTGGCCTTTCCGGATGCGACAAAGTTAGCGCATCCGGAAATGTGACCCTCGCTGACACGGAGGAAGAAGAAATGTCGTAGGAGCGCCACGGACGGCATCATGCGCAGGTACACCTCACAGTAGTAGGCAAAGATGGACAGGAGGAGGACAGAGTTGGGATGGAGATGCAACGCCTGCAGCCCTTAGTGGTCGAGGACTTCGTAAAAGAAATCAGAGAAGGGAGGAACCAACCCGACGGCGACACTGCTCGAGAAGAAGGGGAAGAAGGTGCTTTCCTTGGGCTCCGGCACGTCTGATGCAAGCCGGAGCTCGGTCTCCCCCCACTCATTACTTTCGTCCGCCGTCAGCAGGCGCACGGAGGCGAGGCTCTTCTCCGTGACGGAGGGTGCCTCGAGGGCCGGCTCATACCAAGCCGACACTGAGGAAGCCTTGGCCTTGCGCGGCACCATGAATTGCGGCTACGGGGTGAGATTGGGGTGGATCTGGAGATAGCGATGGCGGAGAGCAAGGAAGGGGATCTGAAGCAAGGCGAAGAAGAAGCAATGAAGGCGAGTGCTGCCTGCGCCAGCCTTTTGTCAAGTCGTGCAGTTGCCGAGGCACTATGGGGAAGCAGAGACGCCCACGTCCAATCAACCGCCACGCGTCAACCGAGGCCACAGGCTTCTGGGGGCCCGCGGTGCTCCGTACTTGACCCTTGGCTTCGCCATGAAGCCAAGCCGAGTGCACCTTGGGCCCGGGGGCTACTGTCGACGTTCTGGGAACGTGGGTCCCCAGACTTGCCTGCCTGCGGCCCGCGGCATGGCTAAGCCAGCAGGCCGTACGACCCATCTTCATCAACAAGGCATCGAAGACCCTCGCGAGGGGCCAAGCCTCGCGAGGCGGACGACACAAGACCTCCTCTGGAGTGGCCTAGTCGGGCAGGCTCACGAGGGGCGGAGATAACAAGGCGAGGCAAACCTCACGAGGCTCTCGTGACATGAGCCATGACGTCGACATCAGGCGGGCGCCAGGAGCGCGCCAGCGCCCGCAGCGTCCTTGTTTCCTCTTTGGTGCTAAGGAGGCCAGCGCGGGCGAGGAGTACCGAGGCATCATGCAAAGGTTGCCATATCGGTGCAACAAGACCAAGACCAGAAGGATGGCAAGACGGAGGCATTGTGGAGCCCAAGACGGCGTCACCACCAGAGCCTTTCGCAGGCGGAGACCACCTTTGTCAGGATAGCTTGTACTAGCTATCCCCCTTCAAAATTTCCCGCTGTTGTTGGCTCCCTTCCCGCTTAATATTTGGGAAGAGGACCAGGGCCTCTATAAATAGGACTAGCCACCACCATAGGCAGGGGCCGGAAGATCATCCCCACACACACAAGTTAGCCAAGCACGAGAACACCTCACCCTCAGGAGGCTGTTCTTCCCCTTATATTGTTCATCATCAGCCCAAGAGGCAATCCACCACCACACTGGAGAAGGGTATTACACCACAACAGTGGCCTGAACCAGTATAAATCTTGTGTCTTTCTGTGTTGCGAGTTCATCGAGTTCGTCCGCGAGATCTTAGCGAGCTAGGGCGTAGATCGGTGGGAGGAAAAGACTTCGCGCGCACCCCAGTGGTCGAACCTTAAGGGTCTGTCGGAACCCCACGTCCGACATCTATGGTCGTCGGATTCTCCGCCGGCCACTGGGGCCCGCCGCCTGGTGGGTCCCGCCGGATGTCTCATACTTGGCGATAGGCCGCGCCCGCCGCTGGCGGGTCCTGCCGACTGCTTATTACTATGGCAGTGCCACTGATGATGCATGCTTTGTCGGGGAGAGCGTGGCTACAGTGCCGCCGCCTGGTGGGTGTTCACTGTAGCCATTCCCCGTCTTTTTCGATTAATGGCGCACAGACTTTGAGGGAGGGGAGGGCCACCTCGTGTGGAGTCGGCCTCCCCGGTGCCGTCTGGTCAGGAGTCGGTCTCTCACGGACAGGTAGGGCCCGCCGTCTATGGGCTGTACCGACAGTTCGTAGTGGGAGCATGGTCTCCTTTGCCATGGGTGATGTCATGGGCTATGTGGCAACAGTGCCGCGCCGGGCGGGGGATGTCCGCCCAGTACGCAGCACTGTGGCCACGCTCTGCCCTAGATTCAGGGGTGGTAGGCTGCACTGTAGCCACGCCCCGTCTCATTGTCATATTGTGGTGCAAACTTCAAGGGGGCCGAGGGGGGCTACCTGCTAGGAGCCGGCCTCTCTGGAGGCCTTATGCTAGGAGTCAGCCCACCTCATGGCCGTCTTCTGAGAACTACCGCCCTATGGCAGCCGGTCGCTTGGACCAGACGGCCCTGAGAAGGCGGCTCTTCGTCTTCGAGGCTTGAGGGGCGCAGCCTGCCCCGATGTCTTGAATCGCCATGGGGAGCAGATGAAGCTACCCGTGGTCATTACTCCGACAAAAACTATAGGATTTGTTCCTTTACTGTCTCTTTGAAATAAAAGCCGTAGGAATATCCACTTGTCATCCTTTTCAAATTCCTATTCATGAAGCACACGACTAAGAGATAGTAGCATAATAGCATTATAATCGTACATTTTCTTGTGGTTTGACTTAATCCCATCATGCTTCTTTGCATCCTGTGATCTTCCAATTCTTGTGAACCAAACACCCAGATTGGCAGAAATCCTGTGTTTTTAAATTCTCTGTTTTGCACGAGCATTCCTATCCTATTACTGTGTAGTTCCAATCCCTGTGTTGTTAGAATCCTCCAATTCAAATAGCCCTTACAGAATTACTTCTCTTACAGATAGTTGTCAAAGAAAACCTTGTGTGGTTTGTCCCGCTCCTGATGCGCCATCATCCACCCTAGCTCAGCTACTCCCACGACAGAAGGGTCCATCACAGCAGGGATCCGGCATCCAGACTGTCTTTCGCCGCCTCAGATCTTCTTCCCCGCCGCGGGCAGCCATGACAACTGCATTACCATCATCAACCGAGCAGATGACCTCGAGGACTACACGGGTCCGCAAGAGAGGTCGCACTCTTTCGTGTCTGCTTATGTTATGCATCGCTTAATATTACATGCTACTTTATCGTCCTGTTCACCGATTAGACTCTGAGTCAGCTCCAAACTAATGGTCCAACTTGAGTTTTTAAATGGTTGTGGGGTACATATCGGGGCCGCAATCAATAGTATCTATCTACTATATGGTTAATCTCTGGTGTCTACTATGAGTTTCATGTTGGGTGGGGAAACAAATAGTAAAGAAGTCATTATATGTATTTTTTTAACTAAAGACATTATCTGCCTGCTATCATTGGTTTTGGGTCTATCCACAAGTTGCTACCATCACTCTGGATTTCTGCATGCACTCCTTACATAATCTCACTATGTTTTATTCCTATGCATGTCAGTTATTGTACATAATGGAACTGAACATGTAGAGCAAAAGAGACGAGCCTTGCATGGCAATAAAATTTCATGCAGATGTCGCTCCATGGTAGGCGCAAAGGAAGCCCCCCTCCACCCATTTCGGATTGTAATCAAGAGGTAGATATTTGTTCCGAGGGGGATTCAGAAGGAGAATACAACTCCTATTTACCCCCTGAGGTCTTCGCTCTAACTTGGCTTGTTGATGTTGGTTATATCATGCATATGGTGCCTTGCATTGCTTACTTTATACATCAAATATGTCATCTGCTTAGTTTAGACATGCTTTGTGTGGATGCCATTTGTTTAGTTTATTCATCGTTTATGTGAATTATGCAACGCCATCTTGTTTAGCCAGGCATCATATATGTGAATTTTGCAATGCCATCCTGCTTAGCCAGTCATCTTATATGTGAATTGTATCAGGCCATCCTTTTTCATTACATATTACATTTGTCAACAATGTTAGTACATTCAACTACTCTTCATGTGCATCAGCCATTTGACACGGTGATGGAAAATTCTGGAGTGAAAACAAGGTCTTCAGAGCAGACTATGCTATCTGATGAAGCACATATCTCGCTGGTTACGGATAGCTCCTCAAAGGAGGATTCAGAGACAGATGACCAGTCCTATCCCCCCCCCCGAGGTGTATGCTCTAACTTGGCAGGGTTATGTTGCTCATATCGTGCGTATGGTGTCTTGCATTGCTATGTCATTTGATTAGTTTAGACATGCTTTGTGTGAATGCCACCTGTTTAGTGTCTAATTACCATATATGTGAATTATGCATTGCCATCTTGTTGCAAGACATTATATGTGTGAATTATGCAATGATATCTTGTTGCAAAGGCATTATATATGTGAATTATGCAATGCCATGCTGTTTAGCCAATCATCATGTATGTGAATTATATCATGCTATCATTTTTTGTATTACGTGTTCCATTTGTCGACAATGTTTGTATATTCAACTACTCTTCCTATGCATCAGCCATTTGAAGCGGTGATGGAAGTAAGAGTGAAAACAAGGTATTCAGAGCAGACAATGCTACCTGCTGAAGCAGACATCTTGCTGGTTAAACAGAGCTCCTCAGAGGAGGATTAAGAGACTGATGACCAGTCCTATTTTCCCCCTGAGGTCTATGGTCAAACTTGGCAGGGTTATATTACCCATGTCATGCATGTTGTCTTGCATTGCTTAGTTTTTACATCAGATATGGATTGCCATCTACTTACTTGATTACTACATAAATCATATATTTGAAGTATATCATGCCATCATGTTTACATACACAGCATCTAGCTGAATTATGGCATGGCAACCCATTTAATAAAGACATCATATAGTTATATCATCTCATCCCGTTTAGTGTTTACAGTCATCATATTTTGAATTATGTCATTCTATCCGTGAATTATATCTTGCTATCATGTTTCCATAGGCAGTGTGTATGTGAATTATGGCATGCCAACCTATTTAAAAACACATTATATAGTTATATCATGTCATCCTATTTACATAGTCATCATATGTTGAACTATGTATTTCCATCTTTTTTAGTTAGCCATCATAATGTGAAATTGTGTCATGCTATCCTGTTTAGTTAGCCATTATATATGTGAAATTGTGTCATGCTATCCTGTTTGGTTAGACAACATAAATGTGAATTATTTCATGCCCTCTTTTATTCCCCACTATCCATTGCACCTGTCTATCATACAATGTCTGTACATTCAATTAATTTTCTTGTTTATCAGCCATTTGAATTCAAGAAGGTGATGGCAATATCTAAGGGAGTAACAACACGGTCTTTAGAAAAGATAGTGCTACCAGTTGATGCAGATAGAACCACGGTTGTACTTGCCCAAGAACCAGCCCCACCACACATAACCCAGACTCGCAGATTGTACCCCTACCCAGTTGGACAGAGAACCAGCTACACCCCTTCTAACCCCAACCCCAGCAGATAGTAACCCGGTTCCAGTTGACACAACACCGTCTCCACCACAGAGCACCCAAACACAAGCAGTTAGTAAGGGAACTGCAGTGCCCAAAGCACGAGGACCACCACTCTGAATCCCAACTCAACGCTTAAAGGAGAAGAGGAATTGTTCTCAGGTCAGGTTCTGTAGCTATGGTTCATACTCCTTTGCTCTTGCATCACTGTATTTACTCATACCAACTATTTTCAAATTTGAAGGATGTGATTGAAACTCCAATGGTGAAACAAGTATGTTTTAAACCTGTTTCTTTAACTGGTTTGCTGTTGTAACTTGCTCTATGTTGATTTCAGTTTCAATTGAATAAACAGTTTTGTTCTCATGTCATGCACATTACAAGTGTTGTTATTGCTCTATAGTTTCCCACACTTATATTCTGTCTATTCTGCTTTGTCTTGAACAAATATTATTTGAACTGTGTCTCTGTCTTGATTTGGCAACAAAAACTAGAATGATATAGACCATAAAGTGACCATGGTACATAGATATATGTTTGTTTCATGCTGTTATGCTGTCCACTTTACTACTAAACTGATTTACCAAAATTAGTTTCATACACAACATGGTAAACATGTGATGTGTCTGCTTGTTCGACTAAGGTCATACATGTGAAATTGTGTCATGCTATCCTGTTTAATTAGCCATCATATGTGTGAAACTATGTCCTGCTATTCTGTTTGGTTAGACAACATAAATGTGAATTATTTCATGCCCTGTTTTCTTACCTACTATCCATTGCACCTGTCTATCTTATAATGTCTGTACATTCAATTACTTTTCTTGTTTATCAGCCATTTCAATTGGAGGGGTGATGGCAGTATCTGTGGGAGTAAAAACACGGTCTTCACAAAAGATCGTGCTACCTGTCGATGCAGATAGAATCACGGTTGTACTTGCCCAAGAACCAGCCCCACCACACATAACCCAGACTCACGCAGATTATACCCCTACCCAGTTGGACAGAGAACCAACTATACCCCTTCTAACCCCAACCCCAGCAGATAGTAACCCAGTTCCAGTTGACACAGCACCGTCTCCACCACAGAGCACCCAAACATGATCAGTTAGTAAGGCAACTGCAGTGCCCAAAGCACGAGGACCACCACTCTGAACCCCAAGTCAACGCTTAAAGCAGAAGAAGAATTGTTCTCAGGTCAGGTTCCATAGCTATGGTTCATACTACTTTGCTCTTGCATCATTGTATTTACTCATACCAACTAATTTCAAATTTGAAGGATGCAATTGAAACTCCAATGGCGCAACAGGTATGTTTTAAACCTGTTTCTTGAACGTGTTTGCTATTGTAACTTGCTCTATGTTGATTTCAGTTTCAATTGAATAAACAATTATGTTCTCATGCCATGCACATTACAAGTGTTGTTATTGATGTGTAGTTTCCCACACTTATACTCTGTCTATGCGGCTTTGTATTAAATAGATATGATTCGAACTGTCTCTATCGTGATTTGGCAACATAAACTAGAATGATATAGACCATACAGTGACCATACTACATAGATATATGTTAGTTTCGTGTTGTTATCTTGTCCACCTTCCTACTGAACTGGTTTACCAAAATGAGTTTCATATACAACATGGTAAACCTGTGATGTGTTTGTTTGTTTCTCTTTTAGAACGCAGATAAAATATTGGAGAAGAGTACCCCGTTATGCAATGGTAAAGGAAGTAATGCAGATAAGGTTCAAGATAGTGAGACATCCCTGTTGGTATCCAAGGAAGCTGCTAAAAACTATATTGAAGACACCGAGACAACCCCAAAGTCCTGTCCTGACGTAGTGTTCGAGTTACTGGCTACTACTGCTGGCACCAGCTCTTCGAACTCGCTGCCTAGATGAGTTCGGCTTCTTGAGTCTCAACTTCAAGTTGAAAGACATCTATCAGATGTTATGCGACAGGAAGCCGAAGGACTGAGGAAGTCCCTGCAGAATTCAGATGCATACTTTCTGGTGCAACAGCAAGTGCTGGAGGATTTAAGCGCCAAACAAGAGAAAGTTAATAAGCTTGCTAAGCATCTTGCCAGCATTATGGGTACCCAGGATATTGTTTCTTGAGCTCTTCTGAAGTGGTTTTAGTTCTGGACTTGTTTTGCTGCGGTGTTTATTTGCACTGGTCGCCAACTTTGACAACCATTGTATATGATATGTGGCTTTGTTCCCTATATTTGCACTGGTGGCTAACTTTGATGCCCGGTGGATGTAATATGTGTAATAGCCATGATAGCCTAGTGTAAGTTGCTTGCTTATTTATTTCCTTATTGTCTTGTTTATTTGTTTGCTTGTAGTCAGTGCAGTTCTATTTCCGCATTTGCTAGTGGCTGCAATAACCTAATTTTTTAAAACTAGGCCACAATAACCATGGGCTACATATTTACTATATTTACCATGGGCCTCCTACGGGCTGTAGAAACAATGGGCCTTCTAAGGGTCGTAGAAACAATGGGCCTTCTATGGGCCGTAGCATTAATGGGCCTTCTACGGGCTGTATGATCGATCGGCCAAATATGGGCCAATAACAGACCGCATTATGGGCCGTAAACGGGCTAGATTTGAAATTGTCCTTTCATGGACCGACCATAATGGGCCGTCATTAATTGGTCTTATTTGATGACGTTACTGTTGACACCAGATTTTGGCATGGTCACGAATCCGGGTTCATATGCAAAAGTTAGAGGCAACACTTCGCGGGCCGGCCCTGAGTGAGAAAGTATTCGGCCTTTGCCGGCTGAATGAAACCTTGCCGGGGTAAAACCTTGCCGATGTGAGCGCTTGCCGGTGTAGAAAGCTTGCCGGCGGAGAAGCTTGCGGGCGTGGAAAGCTTGTCGGCGGAGAAGCTTGCCGGTGTGAAATCTTTCCAGGGGAGAAACCTTGCCGAGGAGGAACTCTTGCCGAGGTAGAAACCTTGCCGAGCTAGGGAGGAACCCTTGCCGGTGTAAAAACCTTGCCGGGGTGAAACCTTGTCGGTGCGGAAAGCTTACCCGGGTGGAAGGCCTGTCGGGGTGGAGGTTGTGATAGTCAAGCCAACGAGAAGTTGAAGATGGGCTCAGAAGCTAATTCAAATGATCTTGGATGGAGAAATGTCCTACACAGAAGTTGTGCGTCTCATCAAAACGACCGATTTTGATATAAAGATCGTCCAAATCCGAGTTCGTATACAAAAGTTAGAGCAATCGGAATGCAGCCCTGTCACGAGGTGAGATGTGGCGCGCTCCACCAGACACATGTCTGATGGGTAGCGCGAGAGAATAGCCTGTTTTGCGCGACCGATTTAACCCTCAAGATGACCTCTGATCAAAAAACCTTCAACGTGAAAGTTGTTCGTCTTGTCGAAACGGTCAAGATTGCTTTTGGGCTCGTTTTCATCCGAGATGGTTTACCACCACAAAAAAGACCCGCAAGATGCAGCCAGTTTAAACCGAACAGTTTTGGAAAGTTCGGATAAAACCAATCCGAATTTGACTAGGGTTTTGGACGTGAATCCAAGCCTTTTTCTTGCATGGGAAGTCCAGCCACCTCTTATATATCTAAGGGGTGACGGCCGATTGAACAACACACAATCGAACAAATCAATATACTACTTTTTCGTCTACGTTTTATCTCTCCATCGTTTTTCTCTCTCGTTCTTCGCTGTTCTTCGTGTTTGAGAGCTGCGAATTCCAAGGCTCTAGGGGCGAGCGAATCGACCTAGGGCAGCCCATAGCCACCGCACTCCCTGACGGGGTCCCTCCCGGGGGTGTGGGGTTTTCGGGTCTGCAAAAGCGCCCGTCGACTGCCTTGCGTGTCGCGTTGTCGGTCGGGTCTCCTTCGACGTGAGCTGCGGTGCATCACCCTCGGCGTCGAGGGTACACGTGACGTGTTCGTGTGTCAACACACTTTTTGGTGACTCCGCTGGGGAACGAAGATCAATCGTCATCATCCACCATGTCTGATATTCCCAAGCCATCTGAGGTAGACGCCGATAACATCATTAAGCCCAGTCTTGATGAGATATCGGCCGATCATCGCCAAGTTTATGAGGAGTACAAGAAGGCGCGTGAGGAGAAGGACTTGCAGGAGTTCCTTGCAAAGTTCAAGAAGGATCGCCAAGGCAACATCACTCTGATTGAAGAAATCAAGTTCCCTCCTCTTCAAGCCGAGCAGGTTAAACCCTCTGTAAGTACTGCCTTTTCTCCTGAGCAGTGGGCTGAGATTGAAAGTCGTATTGCTGATGGTAAAAATCTAGTCTACCAAACTTTCATAGAAAATACTAATGCTCAGAAGAATACATCTCAATCGTCTAGTGGTAATGATGGTGTAGTTGCTAGTGTGCAAAACCCTAATCTGGCTTTACCTATTGCATCGGCACCTCCCGTGCCAATGGCTTATTATCCTACCCAAACAAATCAGATTGTGACTGCACCCATCAACCCTATTATGAGCATGCCAGGTTCGGTGGCAACGCCGAACCAAGCCCTACCACAGCTACAACCACTCGACCACTACCAAATTATGGGTCGACATACATGCCACAATTCCTACCTGCAACTAGTAACCCTACTCCTCTTATGCCACTGCCACAAGCTTCATCATCCACTATGGATGATGGTCTAGCTAATCTTAGAGAAGAGATGGCTAAGATGCTTTGAGAGAATTTTGGAGTTGAGTTACCTCATAATCGGATTTACCAAAAGCCGTACCCTGAGTACTTTGATGCCATCCAGTGCCCTCCAGGATATAAAATTCCAGATTTTGTTAAGTTTAATGGAGAAGGCACAAAAACCACATGGGAGCATGTTAGTCAATATTTAGCACAATTAGGTGAGGCAGGCTCATTGAATGAATTGAAAGTGCGTTTATTTCCTTTATCATTAACTGGTACCGCATTTTCATGGTTTTCTTCTTTACCACATGGTTCCATTCGGGTTTTGTCACAGCTAGAGCAGAAGTTTCATGATCACTTTTATAGCGGCTACAATGAACTCAAGTTGTCACATCTAACATCGGTTAAACAGAAGCATGATGAATCGGTCTCCGATTACGTCAAGACATTCAGAGAAACAAAAAACCGGTGTTTTAGTTTGGTGATAACCGAGAGGGACTTGGCGGACCTAGTGCTGAGTGGTTTGAGAACTCCCATTAGAGAAAAGCTAGAAGGCTATGAGTTCTTAAATATCAACCAAGTCTTACAAAGGGCTTTGGCTCAGGAAAGTCGAAGCAAAGATCTCAGAGAAGTGCATAGATACAAAGCCGATCGTCCAAAGATGAATATGGTGGAATATGATAGTGATCACTCAGACGATGAGGGTGATGTTTTTTCTACTGAATTTGTTTGGCCATCTAAGGCCAAACCCTTTACTTGCAATGATCTGAAACCGATTCATAAGAATCGTGATGAAGAGATGAAGTTTACTTTTAACATTGCTAAGCGCGATAAAATATTTGATGCTTTGCTACAGGCTAAGATTATTAGAATATCTCATACTTTACCGCCGTTTGAAGAGCTGAAACGGCGCACTTATTGCAAATATCATAATTCTTTTTCTCATGCTACTAACGATTGCAATGTTTTTCGACGGCAGATACAATCGGCCATTAATGACGGACGATTGAACTTTTCTGAGATGCAAGTTGATAAACAGCCTTTTCCAATGAATACCATGGATTTGGAGGGAAAGAAGCTACTCATTCGGCCGGAGGTTGCCGAATCTGCTAATAAAGCTAATGCCATTGTTGGTGAGCCCAGGAAAGACAAGGAGGGCGACAAGGTCTTGGGGAGACAGGTTGTGCTTGACAAGCAACCCTGTGGCAAGGAGACAATCAAAATCACCATCAAGAATCCTACACTCGGGGGGCAACCGCAAGCGCAAGAAAATACTCGTGTTAAATTTGTCAAGCCCAAAAGTCCAGAAGTTGGCAAGTGGAAGACGAATGAAGCTAAAGTGCAGTGCAAGAAAATCAAGCCAACTTTTGATATGTTGTTGTCCAAGTATGCCAATCACGCAGCCGGTTCTAGCTCTAACCGGTCACCAAATTTGAAGCGCTCAAGGTCACCTCCTCGGGAAGAATTTCAGCATCATGCAAGGCCATATGGGTCATGGGCGCCGGGACCATGGGTACCGTCTCTCCCCTATGTACCATATTACATGGGAGACTTCAATGGAGGATGGTGGCAGCCCCCAATGGCCCCTTATGCTTTTCATCCGGGTTGGACAGAACAAAGGAGGCCCGTTTGTGAGAGACTTTCTTATCCCACACAAGGCCGTTTGAACAATGGTGTCAATCGGCCAGTGCAAGATAATCAAAAAAGGGTCGGCAAGCAAGAATGGCGTGTTAAGTCGCCAAGTGCTGTAACGGTCGAGTCAAGCAAAGGCAAGGAAAAAACCGATGCCGACTCACTCATCTTGGGCACCGAAACATTCACCATACAACAGCCGATTATGCATAGCAATCCGACTGAGCTGATACTTGCTATCGCGCCAAAGCACTCGGCTAATGACCTTGAAGGAAACACCAGCCAAGTAAAGATGAGAGATCCAAAATACACTCAGCCAAAGTGGTGTCCTCCAGGGCTGACAAAAACACAAAAGAGGAAATTACAGAGGTTAAGGAGTCAAGAGATGACAGAACAAGAAGCCGAGAAGCAAAGGGATAAGTTGTTCAATGACACTCGGCCCATGGTGCCTACAAAACAAGTGTGGAGGCCTAAGCAAATACAAGATACAGTTGCTTCTACACCTATCACAGCAGCACCTGCGCCACCAAAGGAGGACGATGCGACAGCTATTACATCGTCTGCGACACTTTTTACTTCTCCTTCACTTGGACAAATTTCAGAATCGGTGGATGCACTTGATGAAGAGGATGATATGTTGGACTATGAGTCTACGCCGGTTCATGAAGGTATGGATATCAATATGGTATATTACTTACCTGCTGAGTTTCGTGCTGTCAATGAGGAAGGGGAGGTGGCCCAGCTGGATTTTGGCCCTAAAAATGCAATATTCGAGAAGCCAAAAGACCCAGTAACGCATCTGAAACCGTTGTATCTCAGAGGTCATATCAATGGATCACCGCTCACTCGGATGCTTGTTGATGGTGGTGTTGTGGTGAATCTTATGCCGTATTTGGTCTTCAAAAAATTGGGGCTGCATGATGAAGAGTTGATAAAGACCAACATGGTGCTCAGTGGATTTGAAGGCAAAGAGAAAACTGAAGCCAAAGGTGTGATGTATGTGGAGCTCACGGTGGGAAGTAAAACTTTGGCTACCGCATTCTTTGTCGCTAAGGTGCAAGGTAACTACAATGTCATACTAGGCCGTGATTGGGTTCATGCAAACCAGTGCGTGCCGTCCACTATGCACCAGTTTTTGATCCAGTGGGTTGATGATGAAGTGGAAGTCATTCATGTGGATAACTCGGCCTGTGTTGCTTTGGCCGAGGCATCAGTGGATTGGCAACACCCAAATGCTACTTGCTTGACGGGACATGACTTGTCAGAGTTTGATTTTCTCAGCGCAACCAAGAATGGTTTCGTGCCCGTCTCTTTAAAGCCGACTGAATGCAATCGTCTCCAAGGTATGATATGTTTAAACGGATCCTAACTCAGAGTGGTTACAAAAGAGACTTGTAGAATATCGGTCTAATGAGAACGATATGTATGAGTCCATAGAAGAGTTAGATGATATGGATAAATTAGGACAAGGTTTTACATCGGACGATCCATTAGAAGAGATAGATATAGGAGATGGTTCAACTCCTAGGCCGACATTTGTAAATGCAAATTTAAGAGCCGATCATAAAGCTAAGTTGATCGAGCTATTGAAAGAATATGTTTGTTGCTTTGCATGGGAATATCATGAGATGCCAGGTTTAAGCCGAGATCTAGTGGAGCATTGGTTACCTATAAAGGCTAGTTTTAGACCATATAAACAATCGGCCAGAAAGTTCAATCAAAAAACATATGACCGGATCAAGGAAGAGATCGGTCGTTTGCTTAAAGCTAATTTTATTAGACCTTGCAGGTATGCCGAGTGGATTTCTAACATTGTCCCAGTGGAAAAGAAAGGATCCGGCAAGTTGAGGGTGTGCCTTGACTTCAGAGATCTGAATAGGGCTACACCCAAAGATGAGTATCTCATGCCAATAACCGATATGCTTATTAATGATGCTTCTGGACATAAAGTTATTAGCTTTCTAGATGGTAATGCCGGATACAATCAAATTTTTATGGCCGAAGAGGACATGTCCAAGACAGCTTTTCGTTGCCCTGGTTTTCTTGGTTTATTCGAGTGGACAGTGATGACATTTGGATTAAAAAATGCTGGCGCCACATATCAAAGGGCTATGAATTTGATTTTTCATGATTTACTCGGTGTCATACTTGAAGTCTATATTGATGATATTGTTGTCAAATCGGACGCTTTTGAATCTCACTTGGCCGATCTGCGTTTAGCTTTTGAAAGAATGAAAAACTATGGACTAAAGATGAATCCTTTGAAGTGTGCATTCGGTGTATCAGCTGGTAAGTTTTTGGGCTTCATTATCCATGAAGATGGCATAGAGATTGATCCCAAAAAGATAGAGGCCATACAGAAAGTGGAAGCTCCAACATGCAAGAGAGATATGCAAAAGTTCCTTGGCAAGGTCAATTACTTGAGGAGGTTCATAGCTAATCTGTTAGGGAATGTTGATGCGTTTACTCCTATCCTTCGGTTAAAGAATGATGTTGATTTCACTTGGGGGGCAAAACAGCAAGAAGCATTTGATATGATCAAGAATTATTTGTGCACTCCTCCGGTGATGAAAGCACCCAAGCATAGGGAACCCTTCAGGCTTTACATTGCAGCAGAAGAAGGAGTTATTGGTGTTGTTTTGACTCAAGAAACCGAAAGAAAAGAGCATGCTATTACATATTTGAGCAGGCGCTTATTGGACGCCGAGACAAGGTATACATTTATTGAAAATTATGTCTATGCTTATATTATGCTTGCACAAAATTGAGACATTATTTAGTGCCGAGTGCTTGCGTAGTAGCTTGTCACACCGATGTCATTAAATACATGTTGCATAGGCCAATTCTTAGTGGTAGAATTGGCAAGTGGGCTTATGCTTTGATTGAATATGATTTGGCGTCTGAATCTCTAAAATCCATGAAAGGCCAAATTGTTGCTAATTTCATTGTTGAACATCGGATTAATGACAAGCATGATATTGATATGAACCTTGTTTCAGTAGTACCATGGAGATTATACTTTGATGGTTCAGTTTGTAGCAATGGCCAAGGTGTTGGTATTGTTTATATATCTCCTCATGGTGCTGTTTTTGAAGCCTCGTGCCGCCTAGAATATTTTTGCACAAACAATCAAGCCGAATATGAAGCATTGTTATTCGGCCTAGAGATGTTACTTGCTATAGGTGTTACACATATTGAGGCTTACGGTGATTCGTTACTAGTAGTACAGCAAGTATCCAAAGTATTTCAGTGTTTGGACGAATCACTTAATGTTTATCTTGATAAATGTCTGGATATAATTTCTACATTGGATTGTTTTAGCATTACTCATATATCTAGGCATGACAATTGGAGAGCAAATGAGTTGGCACAGCAAGCATCCGGCTATCATGTTGATCATGGCATGTTTCATATTTCTCAAAGACCAATGTCTTGTCTTGCCAATTTAGGAGAGGCCGAACCAGAACCCACTGATTCGGCTCTTAACAAAAAATCTAGTGCAGGTGACAATACCGACTGGAGGAAGCCCATTGTTCATTACTTGTGCAATCCGAGTGAAAGGGTGGACAGGTCTGTTCGGCGTATGGCTTTCAAGTATACAGTGAGAGATGATGGTCTTTATCGCCGAACAGTCGATGATGTTCTTCTAAAGTGGTTGGACGAAGACCAGGCAAGAGTTGCTATGGGAGAGGTACATGAAGGCATTTGTGGCACTCATCAGTCGGCTCCCAAGATGAAATGGTTATTGCGACGTGCTGGGTTTTATTGGCCGACTATGATTAATAATTGCTTCAGATATTATAAGGGGTGTGAAGCTTGTCAAAAATTTGGTGATATTCAATTGGCTCCTGCTGCTATGTTACATCCTATTATCAAGCCATGTCCTTTCAGAGGTTAGGGTTTAGACTTCATTGGACAAATCCATCCATCTTCCTCAAAAGGGCATCGGTTCGTATTAGTGGCAACTGATTATTTCACTAAATGGTCTGAAGCAGTACCTCTCAAGAACATGACACATACGGAGGTAATTCAATTCATAACTGAGCGCATTATTCATAGATTCGGTATTCCTCAAACGTTAACTACAGATCAAGGTTCATCTTTTATGTCACACCAAGTCAGAGAGTTTGCTGAATCTTATAATATAAAGTTGCTCAATTCCTCTCCGTATTATGCCCAAGCTAATGGACAAGCCGAGTCTAGCAATAAAATTTTAATCAAGCTCATCAAGAAGAAGATTGAGGATAATCCGAGGAGATGGCATGAGTTGTTGTCTGAAGCTTTGTGGGCACATAGAATTTCAAGGCATGGTGCTACAAAGGTGACTCCATATGAGCTAGTATATGGTCAAGAGGCTGTTTTACCGGTGGAAGTAAATTTGAATGCTTTGAGAATAACCAAACAAAATGATTTATCGGTAGTAGACTTCTATAACTTGATGATGGACAATATTGATGAGGTTGCCGATAAACGTTTGGCTGCTTTGAAGGCCATAGAGAAGGACAAGTTGAGGGTAGCAAGGGCTTACAATAAGAAAGTTAAGTTGAAGAATTTTCAAGTTGGCGATCTCGTCTGGAAAGTAATTCTCCCGATTGGTTCAAGAGACAGAAAATTCGGGAAGTGGTCTCCAAGTTGGGAAGGTCCTTTTAGAATTGCAAGAATAGTTCCCGGAAACTCTTATTTGGTGGAATCCGTACAAGGGGCACTGTTACCTCGAGCTCTCAATGGCAAGTACTTGAAGAAATACCACCCGAGTGTGGCAAGAAGCCTGAGTGGGCAATGGCCGATATATGATTATCGCCCTTAGCACAAACATGGCCGATACCTGATTATTGTCCTGAGGAAAATAAATGGCCGATGGAGTGTTGACATCGTCCTTAGAACAAACACAATACAAGTTATTTTTCGGCACACAAGCTTTGCCGAAAAACAGGGGGGCATGTGTTGACACCAGATTTTGGCATGGTCACGAATCCGGGTTCGTATGCAAAAGTTAGAGGCAACACTTCACGGGTCGGCCCTGAGTGAGAAAGTATTCGGCCTTTGCCGGCTGAATGAAACCTTGCCGATGTGAGGGCTTGCCAGCGTAGAAAGCTTGCCGGCGGAGAAGCTTGCCGGCGTGGAAAGCTTGCCGGCGGAGAAGCTTGCCGGTGTGAAATCTTGCCGGGGGAGAAACCTTGCCGAGGAGGAACTCTTGTCGGGGTAGAAACCTTGCCGAGCTAGGGAGGAACCCTTGCCGGTGTAGAAACCTTGCCAGGGTGAAACCTTGTCGGTGCGGAAAGCTTACCCGGGTGGAAGGCCTGCCAGGGTGGAGGTTGTGATAGTCAAGCCGACGAGAAGTTGAATATGGGCTCAGAAGCTAATTCAAATGATCTTGGATGGAGAAATGTCCTACACGGAAGTTGTGCGTCTCGTCGAAATAATCGATTTTGATATAAAGATCGTCCAAATCCGAGTTCGTATGCAAAAGTTAGAGCAATCGGAATGCAGCCCTGTCACGAGGTGAGATGTGGCGCGCTCCACCAGACACATGTCTGATGGGTAGCGCGAGAGAATAGCCTGTTTTGCGCGACCGATTTAACCCTCAAGATGACCTCTGATAAAAAAACCTTCAACGTGAAAGTTGTTCGTCTCGTCAAAACGGTCAAGATTGCTTTTGGGCTCGTTTTCATCCGAGATGGTTTACCACCACAAAAAAGACCCGCAAGATGCAACCAGTTTAAACCGAACAGTTTTGGAAAGTTCGGATAAAACCAATCCGAATTTGACTAGGGTTTTGGACGTGAATCCAAGCCTTTTTCTTGCATGGGAAGTCCAGCCGCCTCTTATATATCTAAGGGGTGACGGCCGATTGAACAACACACAATCGAACAAATCAATATACTACTTTTTCATCTACGTTTTATCTCTCCACCATTTTTCTCTCTCGTTCTTCGCTATTCTTCGTGTTTGAGAGTTGCGAATTCCGAGGTTCTAGGGGCGAGCGAATCGACCTAGGGCAGCCCATAGCCGCCGCACTCCCTGACAGGGTCCCTCCTGGGATGTGGGGTTTCGGGTCTACAAAAGCGCCCGTCGACTGTCTTGCGTATCGCGCTGTCGGTCGGGTCTCCTTCGACGTGAGCTGCGGTGCATCACCCTCGGCGTCGAGGGTACACATGACGTGTTCGTGTGTCAAGAGTTACGAAAACGGCCCAAAGGATTAACGGGACGCAAACGGGCCAATTGTAACCACAGGCTGAATTTGGCCCCCAAGCAGAAAAGGCCAGTAACGGGCCGTAAGTAACCCAATGCTAGAAATAAGCCCAAGAATAAATGGGCCCTGAGAAGGCCGAAAGATAACACGGGTTGGAAATGGCCCAATGGAATAATGGGTCGTTAATGGGTATAATGCGGTACACTGTTCATTGCGGGCTAGATTCACCACTGGCCATTAATGGGCCAAGAGTTACAAATGGCCTCGTATGGGCCGAAAGATATCATGGGCCGTACATGGGCCAGAAGTTACAACGGGCTGGAATCATATTAGACGGCCGAGATGAAGCTACTGGGCTTAATTCCGATAGGCCATAACGGGTCATGAGTTAGCGGGCCATAAATGGGCTATATACGAACAAGCCATTAACAGGCTTTCCGTGGGCCGGCCCGTTACCTTTTGACCAAGTCAAACGGGCCGGCCTTTTCACTGGAATGGGCCTCTATTGGGCCATGCCACGTGTCGACGTATCATAGGCGCCTCATGTCCAATGAATGGATGACATCTGTCCCAACGGTGAGCCAACACGTGTTTCCTCCGGCCAATGACAATTTTACACGTGGAAAATCCTCATTGGTCCGGGCTATTAACGGGTTATCGGATCCAAAACCGGACCCGATAGCGTAACGGCGACCTGTTATGGTGGATGTCACGTGTCGGTCACCTTGACGAAAGCACTTCTACGACGCGTGATTTATCGTCATGGAAGTGGACACTTCCTGATGATAATTTTGGTAATGTCATGGAACACTACTACAATAGCACAGGTATGACTATCTTGATTCTGTCATAAAATCGTCATGGATGTACATGCATGACAGAAAACGTGACCTACTGTGACAAACACGTATCATCACAGGAGTGTCCTTTTTTATAGTGCAAGGGATTGTGTGTCTGTTGGGAATCATTGCATGGAAAACAAAAAAATTCTACGCACACGCAGTGATCTATCCACGGAGATGCATAGCAATGAGGGGGACAGTGTGTCTATGTACCCTCGTAGACCGTAAGCGGAAGCGTTTCACAACGCGGTTGATGTAGTCGAACTTCTTTGCGCTTCAACCGATCAAGTACCAAACGCATGTCACCTCCGCGTTCTGCACATGTTCTGCTCGGTGACGTCCCTCTCCTTTTTGATCCAGCAAGACATCGAGGTAGTAGATGAGTTCCGTCAGCACGACGGCGTGGTGATGGTGATGGCGAAGTGATCTCCGCAGGGCTTCGCCTAAGCACTACGAAAATATGACCGGGGTGTAAATGGAGGAGGGGGGCGCTGCACACGGCTAGGCAATTGTCTGGGGTGTGCTAGGCGCCTCCCCTCCTCATATATATAGGTGGGAGGGAGAGGGGAGAGGCCAAGGGGCGCCCCGAGTAGGTCTGAATCCAACTTGGGCTCCTGCCCTTGGCCGCGCCCCCCTGCCATGTTTGTCGGAGGGGGAAGGAAATAGGGGGGAAGAGGGAAGGAAGTGGGAATCCTAATCCACACTTACCTTTCCTTTCTCCCATTTCCTTCTCCTCCTTAGAACGGCCCATATGGGGGGCGCACCAGCCCCTTGTGGCTGGTGCGTTTCCCCTCTTGGCCCATAAAACCCATGTCTTTTGCCTGGGGTGCCCGGAATGTTGGGGAACGTAGCATGGAATTTTAAAAAAAATCCTATGTTTACGCAAGATCTATCTAGGAGATGCATAGCAACGAGAGGGGGAGAGTGTGTCCACGTACCCTCGTAGGCCAAAAGCGGAAGTGTGACAACACGATTGATGTAGTCGAACTTCTTCTCGTTCCAACCGATCAAGCATCGAACGTACGGCACCTCCCAGTTCTGCACACGTTTAGCTTGATGACGTCCCTCGAACTCTTGATCCAACAAAGTGTCGAGGGAGAGTTCTGTCAGCATGACGGCGTGTTGATGGTGATGGTGAAGTAATCCGCGCAGAGCTTCGCCTAAGCACTACGTGAATATCACCAGAAGCGTAAACTATGGAGGGGGGCACCGCACATGGCTAACAGTTGTTGATGTGTGTTCTAGAGGTTCCCCCCTCACATATAGGTTGGAGGGGGGAGAGGCAGCCAAGGGGGTGCCTAAGGGAGTCCTGGATTATGGGGTCCTCGAGCGTCCGGGCTACGTGACGTGGGCCGGAAAGATGGGCCGTGAAGATACAAGATGAAAGATTTTCCCCATGTCCGGATGGGACCCTCCTTGGCGTGGAAGGCAAGCTTAGCGTGCGGATATGAAGATTCCTTTCTCTGTAAAACCGACTCTATACAAACCCTAGTCCCCTCTGGTGTCTATATAAACCGGAGGGTTTAGTCTGTAGTCACGATCATAATCATACAGGCTAGACAATTAGGGTTTAGCCATTACGATCTCGTGGTAGATCAACTCTTGTAACCCCTATATTCACCAAAGTCAATCAAGTAGGACGTAGGGTATTACCTCCATCAAGAGGGCCCGAACCTGGGTAAACATCGTGTCCCTGTCTCCTGTTACCATCGATCCTTAGACACACAGTTCGGGACCCCCTACCCAAGATCTGCTGGTTTTGACACCGACATTGGTGCTTTCATTGAGAGTTCCACTGTGCCGTCATCGAAAGGCTCGATGGCTCCATTAATCATCTACAACAATGCAACCCTGAGGGAGGTCTTTCCCCCCGGCCAGATCTTTTTGTTCGGCGGCTTCGCACTGCGAGCTAGCTCGGTTGGCCACCTGGAGCAGATCGACAGCTACACCCCTGGTCACTAGATCAGTTTTGAAAATCTGAACTATGTCGCCGATATCCGAGGAGACTTGATCTTCCAAGGGTTCGCAGCCTCAACCACCGCTCCGGCCTTAGATTCGGAGCGCGTCATCAGGTCCGAAGACGGGAGTCTAGAGCCCGCCGGACTCTCTGCGGCCTTAGAGCTCAACACCGAGAGAATAGCGTCTCCGGCAATCATTGCAAGTCCAGAATCTTCTCCGGATACTACTTCCGAACCCTGGAGGCCCGCGTCATGCGAGCTCGGCCCAGAAACTTCCGACCCCATCCAAACCCCGCTCTTAAACGAGGCTCTGGACTTAATGTGATCCCTTGGTATCACAAAGGAACCGCTTCTGAATCACGCCCAGCCCGGACTAGGGCCTGGAAATAGGGAATTTTACTTCCCACCCACCACCCACTTCATAGCCACTGTCGAGGACCTAACCGACATGCTTGATTACGCCACCGAAGACATCGACGGTATGGACGACGATGTCGAAGAGGAGCAGACCGAAAACCCGCCGGTCACCGGACATTGGACGGCCACCTCCTCGTATGACGTATACATGGTGGATACACCTAAAAACGGGACGGCGATGATGAGAAGAACCCAGTCGAGGATGAACCTCCTGAGATACCGCCGAAACATCAACGTCAGCGGCGCCACTCTAAATTGCGTCGCAGTATGAGCAGCAATACCGTCACCGAAGATAATGATACTCCAGAGAATGCCGAAGAGCAAGAAAACCCCATCGAACCAACATCCAAACAGGATGATCAGGAGGACGAGCAAGTTGACCCTGACGAACAAACAGGGAACAACGACTTGAAGGACAGCAACTATTTTCCACTCTCCGAGGACGACGTAAGCCTCAGCGACAAAGATTTTGTCATGCCAGAGGAACCCCTCGAACAAGACCGCTTCAAGTGTCGGCTAATAGCCACGGCTACAAGCCTAAAAAATAAGCAGCATAAGCTTCAAGCCGATTAAGATTTGCTCAACGACAGATGGACTAACGTCCTGGCAGCCGAAGAATATGGCCTTGAACGCCTAGCAAAGAGTTACCCAAAGCGTAAGCTGCTACCCCAATTCGACGATAAGGCGTTGGAGCCCATACCACCCGTGTGTAATGTGGCTGATGGTGACCCGATCGACCACCACGTGGCCGGGACAGAGCATCAACTAAAGGCGTATGTCGGATTTCGGGTTCCGGCAAAACCCTTGAGGTTCGAAAACTGGGGTGCCCACAAAGATCTCTCCCCCTCACGAACCCAAAGAATGAGAGACACAAGATTTATACTGGTTTAGGCCACCGTTGTGGTGTAATATGCTACTCCAGTGTGGTGTGGTGGATTTCCTCTTGGGCTAAGGATGAACAGTTACAAGGGAAGAACAGCCTCCTGAGGAGAGGTGTTCTTGTGCTTGGTGAGCTTGTGTGGTTGGGGAGATCCAGGTCAGATCAAGATGATCTCTCTACAGTGGTGGCTAGTCCTATTTATAGAGGCCCTGGTCCTCTTCCCAAATATTGAGCGGGAAGGGATCCCACAACGGCCAAATTAGAAGGGAGACAACTAGTACAAGTTATCCTGACAAAAGGTGGTCTTCGCCTGTGATACGTCTCCAACGTATCTATAATTTTTATTGTTCCATGCTATATTATTCTGTTTTGGACATTATTGGGCTTTATTATACACTTTTATATTATTTTGGGGACTAACCTATTAACTGGAGGCCCATCCCAAAATTGTTGTTTTTTGCCTATTTTAGAGTTTCGCAGAAAAAGAATATCAAACGGAGTCCAAACGGAATGAAACCTTCGGGGACGTGATTTTCGGAATGAACGTGATCCAGAGGACTTGGACCCTACGTCAAGATATCAACCAGGAGGCCATGAGGTAGGGGGCCCCTACCCCCCTGGGCGCGCCCTCCACCCTCGTGGGGCCCCTGTTGCTCCACTGACGTACTCCTTCCTCCCATACATACCTACGTACCCCCAAACTACCAGATACGGAGCCAAAACCCTAATTCCACCGCTGTAACTTTCTGTATCCATGAGATCCCATCTTGGGGCATGTTCCGGAGCTCCGTCGGAGGAGGCATCGATCACGGAGGGCTTCTACATCAACACCATAGCCTCTCCGATGAAGTGTGAGTAGTTTACCTCAGACCTTCGGGTCCATAGTTATTAGCTAGATGGCTTCTTCTCTCTTTTTGGATCTCAATACAAAGTTCTCCCCCTCTCTTGTGGAGATCTATTCGATGTAATCTTCTTTTGCGGTGTGTTTGTTGAGACCGATGAATTGTGGGTTTATGATCAAGTTTATCTATGAACAATATTTGAATCTTCGCTTAATTCTTTTATGTATGATTGGTTATCTTTGCAAGTCTCTTCGAATTATCAGTTTGGTTTGGCCTACTAGATTGATCTTTCTTGCAATGGGATAAGTGCTTAGCTTTGGGTTCAATCTTGCGGTGTCCTTTCCCAGTGACAGTAGGGACAGCAAGGCACGTATTGTATTGTTGCCATCGAGGATAACAAGATGGGGTTTATATCATATTGCATGAGTTTATCCCTCTACATCATGCCATCTTGCTTAAAGTGTTACTCTGTTCTCTTGAACTTAATACTCTAGATGCATGCTGGATAGCGGTCGATGTGTGGAGTAATAGTAGTAGATGCAGGCAGGAGTCGGTCTACTTGTCTCGGACGTGATGCCTATATACATGATCATACCTAGATATTCTCATAACTATGCTCAATTCTGTCAATTGCTCAACAATAATTTTTCTACCCACCGTGAATACTTATGCTCTTGAGAGAAGCCACTAGTGAAACCTATGGGCCCCGGGTCTATTTTCCATCATATTAATCTTCCAATACTTAGTTATTTCCTTTGCCATTTATTTTACTTGCATCTTTATCATAAAAATACCAAAAATATTATCTTATCATATCTATCAGATCTCACTCTCGTAAGTGACCGTGTAGGGATTGACAACCCCTTATCGCGTTGGTTGCGAGGATTTATTTGTTTGTATAGGTGCGAGGGACTCGTGCGTGGCCTCCTACTGGATTGATACCTTGGTTCTCAAAAACTGAGGGAAATACTTACGCTACTTTGTTGCATCACCCTTTCCTCTTCAAGGGAAAACCAAAGCAAGTGCTCAAGAGGTAGCAAGAAGGATTTCTGGCGCCGTTGCCGGGGAGGTCTACGCAAAAGTCAACACACCAAGTACCCATCACAAACCCTTATCTCCCGCATTACATTATTTGCCATTTGCCTCTCGTTTTCCTCTCCCCCACTTCACCCTTGCCGTTTTATTCGCCTCTTTCCCGTTTGCTTTGATGTCTTACTTGGCTTGTTTGCTCGTTTGGTTGGTATAGTTGTTTATTTATTACTAAACAGAGAACCTAAGATCTATGGATCCTCATCCGCTTGCTAATCTTTTTAAGGGATCCAATTATGATGAGCAAATTGCTAGTGAGTTTTGTGCACTAGATTATCTTTATGAAGTTTTTCTTGAAATTCGTGAATCTGAAAACTGTGATGAAGTACTTTATGGAGTGATTCACGATGGATCTTTGAATAAAAAGCATGATTGCAATGATTTTATTATAAATTCTATTATGTAAATTTTGCTAATAATATGCAAAGCCCTAAGCTTGGGGATGCTAGTTTTGCTATGTCATCTACTTGTTGCAATGATCATGATTGGGGTGATTCTTCTTATGATCTTGAAAATTTATTTAAGCCCCATGATGAATATGAGATTGATAATAGTGTTTGCAATATTATTGAAAGTGGGTTTGGAAGAGTGTCAACTCTAGATCCCACATATTTGGATAATGTTCAATCTTATGAAGTTTTTGATAAAAGTGGGTTTGAAGAGGTCATGACTTTAGTTAATGTTAATCCCACTATTTTGAAAGAGTGTCAACTTTGCATGCATGTGGATCATGTTTAAAATATTTTATGTGATAGCTATTTTGTTGAATTTGCTTATGATACCACATGTAATTATTATGAGATAGGAAAATATGGTGGTAGAAATTTTCATGTTACTAAATTACCTCTCATTATGTCGAGATTGCTATTGTTTCTTTCCGCTTCCTTGCATATGCTAGTTTTTGCTTGCCTTAATAATTTGTTTACCTATAATTTGCCTATGCATAGGAAGTATATTAGACTTATATGTGTTTCTCACGTGTTTTATGATGCTCTCTTTGTACTTCAATTCTTGTCTTTCATGTGAGCACCGTTGAAATCTTATGCCTAGCTATAAGGCTTTAAAGAAAAGCGCTTATTGGGAGACAACCCAATATTTTTCATTTCTGTTATTTAATAAATAATTTATCTAGCCTCTGTTTTGGTTGTGTTTTTTGTGTTTAATTAGTGTTTGTGCCAAGTAGAACCGTTGGGAAGACTTGGGGAAAGTCTTTTTAATCTTGCTGTAAAAAACAGAAACTTTAGCGCTCACGAGAATTGCTGCCATTTTTATTTGGAAAGTGCTATTTAGTTAATTCTTTTTTCATATGATTAATAGATAAATTCCTCAAGTCCATCAATTTACTTTAGAATGTTTGGGGTTCCAGATCTTGCGTTAGCTACAGATTACTACAGACTGTTCTGTTTTTCGTGTGTTGTTTGCTTATTTTAATGAATCTATGGCTAGTAAAATAGTTTATAAACCATAGAGAAGTTGGAGTACAGTAGGTTTAACACCAATATAAATAAAGAATGAGTTCATTACAGTACCTTGAAGTGGTGTTTTGTTTTCTTTCGCTAACGGAGCTCACGAGATTTTCTACTTTAAGTTTTGTGTTGTGAAGTTTTCAAGTTTTGGGTGAAAGATTTCATGGATTATGGAAGAAGGAGTGGCAAAAGCCTAAGCTTGGGGATTCCCATGGCACCCCAATATAATCTAAGGATACCTAAAAGCCAAAGCTTGGGGATGCCCCAGAAGGCATCCCCTCTTTCGTCTACTTCCATCGGTAACTTTACTTGGAGCTATATTTTTATTCACCACTTGATATGTGTTTTGCTTGGAGCATCTTGTATGATTTGAGTCTTTGATTTTTAGTTTACCACAATCATCCTTGCTGTACACACCTTTTGATAGAGACACACATGATTCGGAAATTATTAGAATACTCTATGTGCTTCACTTATATCTTTTGAGTTATATAGTTTTTGCTCTAGTGCTTCACTTATATCTTTTAGAGCACAGTGGTGGATTTGTTTTATAGAAACTATTATTCTCTCATGCTTCACTTAGATTATTTTGAGAGTCTTAAATAGCATGGTAATTTACTTAAATAATCCTAATATGCTAGGTATTCAAGACTAGTAAAAACTTTCTTATGAGTGTGTTGAATACTAGGAGAAGTTTGATGCTTGATGATTGTTTTGACACATGGAGGTAGTGATATCAAAGTTGTGCGAAATGAGTAGTTGTGAATTTGAAAAATACTTGTATTGAAGTTTTCAAGTCCCGTAGCATGCATGTATGGTAAACGTTATGTAACAAATTTTAAACATGAGGTGTTCTTTGATTGTCCTCCTTATGAGTGGCGGTCGGGGACGAGTGATAGTCTTTTCCTACCAATCTATTCCCCTAGGACCAAGCGCGTAGTGCTTGGTTTTGATGACTTGTAGATTTTTGCAATAAGTATGTGAGTTCTTTATGACTAATGTTGAGCCCATGGATTATACGCACTCTCACCTTTCCATCATTGCTAGCCTCTTCGGTACCGTGCATTGCCCTTTCTCACATTAAGAGTTGGTGCAAACTTCGCCGGTGCATCCAAACCCCGTGATATGATACGCTCTTTCACACATAAACCTCCTTATATCTTCCTCAAAACAGCCACCATACCTACCTATTATGGCATTCCCATAGCCATTCCGAGATATATTGCCATGCAACTTTCCACCGTTCCGTTTATCATGACACGTTCATCATTGTCATATTGCTTTGCATGATCATATAGTTGACATAGTATTTGTGGCAAAGACACCATTCATAATCCTTTCATACATGCCACTCTTGGTTCATTGCATATCCCGGTACACCACCGGAGGCATTCATATAGAGTCATACTTTGTTCTAGTATCAAGTTGTAATCATTGAGTTGTAAATAAATAGAAGTGTGATGATCATCATTTTCTAGAGCATTGTCCCAAGTGAGGAAAAATAAAAAATAAAAAAATAGAAAGGCCATTAAAAAATAGAGAAGGCCCAAAAATGAGAGAAAAAGAGAGAAGGGACAATGTTACTATCCTTTTTACCACACTTGTGCTTCAAAGTAACACCATAATCTTCATGATAGAGAGTCTTTTGTTTTGTCACTTTAATATACTAGTGGGCACTTTTCATTATAGAACTTGGCTTGTATATTCCAACAATGGGCTTCCTCAAATGCCCTATGTCTTCGTGAGCAAGCAAGTTGGATGCACGCCCACTTAGTTTCTTTTGTTGAGCTTTCATATATTTATAGCTCTAGTGCATCCGTTGCATGGCAATCCATACTCCTTGCATTAACATCAATTGATGGGCATCTCCATAGCCCATTGATTAGCCTCATTGATGTGAGACTTTCTCCCTTTTTGTCTTCTCCACATAACCCCCATCATTATATTCTATTCCACCCATAGTGCTATATCCATGGCTCACGCTCATGTATTGCGTGAAGGTTGAAAAAGTTTGAGATTACTAAAGTATGAAACAATTGCTTGGCTTGTCATCGGGGTTGTGCATGATGAGAGCATTCTTGTGTGACGAAAATGGAGCATGACTAAACTATATGATTTTGTAGGGATGAACTTTCTTTGGCCATGTTATTTTGAGAGGACATAATTTCTTAGTTAGTATGCTTGAAGTATTATTATTTTTATGTCAATATTGAACTTTTATCTTGAATCTTTCGGATCTGAATATTCATACCACAATTAAGAAGAATTACATTGAAATTATGCCAAGTAGCATTCCACATCAAAAATTCTGTTTTTATCATTTACCTACTCGAGGACGAGCAGGAATTAAGCTTGGGGATGCTTGATATGTCTCCAACGTATCTATAATTTTTGATTGTTCCATGCTATATTATCTACTGTTTTGGACATTATTGGGCTTTATTATACACTTTTATATTATTTTTGGGACTAACCTATTAACCGGAGGCCCAGCCCAGATTTGTTGTTTTTTGCCTATTTCAGAGTTTCGCAAAAAAAGAATATCAAACGGAGTCCAAACGGAATGAAACCTTCGGGAACGTGATTTTCGGAACGAACGTGATCCACAGGACTTGGACCCTACGTCAAGACATCAACCAGGAGGCCATGAGGTAGGGGGCGCGCCTACCCCCCTGGGCACGCCCTCCACCCTCGTGGGCCCCATGTTGCTCCATCGACGTACTCCTTCCTCCTATATATACCTACGTACCCCCAAACTACCAGATACGGAGCCAAAACCCTAATTCCACCGCCGTAACTTTCTGTATCCACGAGATCCCATCTTGGGGCCTGTTTTGGAGCTCCGCCGGAGGAGGCATCAATCATGGAGGGCGTCTACATCAACACCATAGCCTCTCCGATGAAGTGTGAGTAGTTTACCTCAGACCTTCGGGTCCATAGTTATTAGCTAGATGGCTTCTTCTCTCTTTTTGATCTCAATACAAAGTTCTCCCCCTCTCTTGTGGAGATCTATTCGATGTAATCTTCTTTTGCGGTGTGTTTGTTGAGACCGATGAATTGTGGGTTTATGATCAAGTTTATCTATGAACAATATTTGAATCTTCTATGAATTCTTTTATGTATGATTGGTTATCTTTGCAAGTCTCTTTGAATTATCAGTTTGGTTTGGCCTACTAGATTGATCTTTCTTGCAATGGGAGAAGTGCTTAGCTTTGGGTTCAATCTTGCGGTGTCCTTTCCCAGTGACAGTAGGGGCAGCAAGGCACGTATTGTATTGTTGCCATCGAGGATAACAAGATGGAGTTTATATCATATTGCATGAGTTTATCCCTCTACATCATGTCATCTTGCTTAAAGCGTTACTCTGTTCTCTTGAACTTAATACTCTAGATGCATGCTGGATAGCGGTCGATGTGTGGAGTAATAGTAGTAGATGCAGGCAGGAGTCGGTCCACTTGTCTCGGACGTGATGCCTATATACATGATCATACCTAGATATTCTCATAATTATGCTCAATTCTGTCAATTGCTCAACAGTAATTTGTCTACCCACCGTGAATATTTATGCTCTTGAGAGAAGCTACTAGTGAAACCTATGGCCCCCGGGTCTATTTTCCATCATATTAATCTTCCAATACTTAGTTATTTCCTTTGCCATTTATTTTACTTTGCATCTTTATCATAAAAATACCAAAAATATTATCCTATCATATCTATCAAATCTCACTCTCGTAAGTGATCGTGTAGGGATTGACAACCCCTTATCGCGTTGGTCGTGAGGATTTATTTGTTTGTGTAGGTGTGAGGGACTCGTGTGTGGCCTCCTACTGGATTGATACCTTGGTTCTCAAAAACTGAGGGAAATACTTATGCTACTTTGCTGCATCACACTTTCCTCTTCAAGGGAAAACCAACGCAAGTGCTCAAGAGGTAGCAGCCTGCCAAAGGCTTTGGTGGTGACGCCGTCTTGGGCTCCATGGTGACCTCCGTCCTGCTGTCCTGCTGGTCTTGGTCTTGTTGCACCGATATGGAAACCTTTGCCTGATGCCTCAGGACTCCTTGCCTGTGTTTGCCTCTTTAGCACCAAAGAGGAAACGAGGACACTGCATGCTGGCACCCGCCTGGTGCCCGCCTGGCTTCAGTCGTCATGGCTTGCGTCAGCAAACCTCGCGAGGTGTCCTTTGCCTTGATCTCTCCGCCCCTTGCGAGCCAGCCTGATTAGGCCACCCCTGAGGAGGTCTTCGTCATCCGCCTCGCAAGGCTTGGCCCCTCGCGAGGGTCTTGAGTGTTTGCTGGTGAAGATGGGTCGTACAGGGCCGCCGGGGGAGCCACACCGCGGGCCGCAGGTAGGCAAGTCTGGGGACCCCCGTTCCCAGAACGCCGATAGTAGCCCCCGGGCCCAATGCGCGCTCGGGCTTGGATTCGAGGCGAAGCCAAAGGGCAAGTGCGGAGTGCCGCGGGCCCCAATAGCATGCAGCCGTGGTTGGCGCGTGGCGACTGATTGGACGTGGGCATCTCCGCTTCCGCACGCAGCCTTGATATCCGCCTGGCTAGGCGGCCACGGCGTCCTACACAGTTATTTCCCCCTTGCTGGCAACGCACTCCTCGACTCCTCCGCTTCTTCGAACCTCAGCCTCCTCTCCATCTGACCTAAGCTCAGTCCTCTCCATCGCCATGGCGCCGAACCGGATGGAGAAAGGGAAGAAGCCCCTGTCCTTAGCCAGCCCGCCTTTGTCCATCGAGCCCGCCATCGGCCGATCACGGGTGCTCAATGAGGAGGCCATGGACAAGGTCCGCCTTGCACTCGCCACCAGCTTCAACGAATGGGGAGGAACGGCGGCCTGGCCTGCGTCCCAAGCTTCTGTCGATAGGACAGCCACCGAGGTCCAGTTCTTCATCGATGCCCTGTGGGCTAGTCTGGTGCCCCCCTTCTCCGCCTTCTTCAACGTCGTGCTCTCTCATTACCAGATTCATCTGCTGCACCTAGATCCCCAATCTGTAGCCCTTCTCATCGTCTTTTCCTTTGACTGCGAGGCCATGGTGGGCATCGCCCCCTCCGTGGCCCTTCTGTGCCATTTCTTCTCGTTGCACCTGACCGACCCCCGGCAATGCTCGGGGTGCCTGAGCTTCTAGGCCATGGCGGCGATGGCCGGATCGGGGATTGACTTTGAACTCCCGCCGCCTGCGAGCGGGTTTCAGACGCGGTGGGTGTATGTGGATGTCGGAGTGCTCAGCCCTTTACTCTTGCCTCCGTCTGCGCCCGCCGTCCCCAGCTCTGGCTAGGCTCACGAGAAGCTTGCGAGCCCCCGCCTCGCCTTCGTCTGGTTCCGGCTGAGGAGGTTGAAAGACATTGGCTTGACCATGCCCATGGTGATGAAGGAGTTCCTCCGACGCCGCGTCACCCCACTCCAGCGCCATGCCTAGCCGATGTGGGCCCTATCTGTCGGCCCGGATTGCATGAGGCTTCAGGAGTCAGAGCTTCCGCTCGGGGCATGAAGAACTGTGCTCGAGGTCCTGGCGGGCGACCCCTCGCCAGCCGATATGCCTCCGGAGGGTTCTCTTTTGTATTGTTGCTCAAACAGGGTGGAGTTCATGTGGAAGATGCCCCCCTTTGGAGAATGGGGGCTGCGTCCAGTTGGCCTTGATGGGCCCCGCGAGAACCCCGTCACTATGGTTCCCCTCCTTGTCGCCGGTGCCGAACTTGCCCCAAGAGTGGACGCAGGGGGCAAGCACCACCGGAGGCTGGAGACATGGGTGCCGAGGCGTCAAAGCCGCCTGTGGTTCCTGAGGCGTCATCTTCGGGGGCCCGTAACTCTCCCCCTGGGGTGGCAGTTGAGGGGGCGACGCAATCCGCTGCTCCTGAGGTCGAAGCTCCTGAGGCCTGTGGAGGTCGTCGCGAGGCGGAACTCGATGGCTCTCCCCAGCTTGGCGCTCCTGAGGCCACCTCCTCGGGCGCCTCACCAGTCGCGCCCTACGCTGGTCGCCACGTCCAATGCTTCGATCGACTCCATGTGAACTTCGATGCGCTCTGCAAAAGGAAGGGGTCCCCAAGTTGCAGCAGTGGCGCCTTCCGGCCATTGAAGCAGAGGAAGTACATCGCCATAGATGAGTAAGTACCTTATCTTTGTAATTTCTCGGGTGTTGCTTCCCTTCCTGACGGTGGCTCTTCAGGTCTCCTTCCACTAAAGTCGAGAAGCCTCTTGTGAAGCAACCTCCTCCTGCCTTGAGTCTTCTGCTGGCCTTGAGCGCCCCAAGCCAGCATGCTATCCCTGGCGCAAGGTCGGCTGGAGAGGCAGATACGTTGGCTTGGTGCCTCGAACCCGCGCTCCTGCTGTCTCATCTTTGTGGCATCGTCGGGGGTGCGACGATGTGCCAAGGGCTCCTCCTCTAGTTGTAGACGGCAGCTGGATGGCTTCGGTCTTGGTTCCTTTTTCGGGTAGTGAGCCTCAACCCAACCGAGCTCCTGCCGAAGCTCAGTCGGCGACCGGGGGTACGGCAGCCCCCGGCCCCCTGCGAAAAGGGAGTGAGCCGCTTCGGTTCCCGTCGGCAGCCCCCGCCGTGGAGGACGAGATCGGCCACGCTCTCATGTCTGCGCACGAACAGAGTGTCGTCCGCCACGAGCTCTTTCCGGAGGCGATGGGCGCGATGAACTGGCTTGGCGGAGAGCTCGTGGATGTAGACGCGCACCTCGAGGCCGAGGGTCTTTGGCTGATGGAGGAGCGGCACAAACTGAAGGTGGCCATCAACCTCGGGCGACACCAGCGCGAGCTTGACAACACGAAGGACAAGCGTCTCTTGCGACCTCGCGAGAGGCCTGCGCTCGAGTCTTGGAAGAAGCCCGGGATGCCGATTGTCGTTGCGAGATCGCAGAGAAACGCGCGTGGGATCTCCAGTCTTGAACCCTCTTGATCATACATGGGGGCTCTGGTCGTATCCGAACCATATCTTAAACCCTCTTGATCATACATATACATCCTCATATATTGCATCATATATTGCATCATACGTTGCATCATCATTACATCATCATAGCATATATCATATGTGCATGGATATACCGGCGTTCATTAACCCGGCTTGACTTTCAACGGCAAGTTGTTTATACATGATCACTTATAATCCGGCGCTTATTAACCCGGTCTGGTTTTGACTATAAGTCGCCAGTGTTATATATGGATAATCCGGTGTTTATCACAACCCGGTACTGTTTTATCATAAACCGGCACAATATGGAAGGAGTTATCAGTACTCATGATTAGGGTTATCACCCTTGCTACAAAAGTTGGTCAACCAACATTGTGATTCAATGTCACAGAAACAGGTTGAATAAAGCATGATTATAAATCACCGACGTTTATTAACCCGGCCTGGCTTTCGACTATAAGTCGCCAGTATGATGATAAATTATCCGGTGTTTATTAAACCGGCCTGGCTTGGGACTATAAGTCGCCAGTATATATCTGGATTGCGCCATTGGAATCATGCGCTCATAAATCATTGGATTATATTATTCAAATCTTCAAATAGCCAAACATGGCTGGATTTTTATTATTATTATGGTTATCAATAACCAGTATTATGATTAAGGTTTTCAAAGTCGCTTCAGTGCGATGGTTATTATTTATCAATGGATATGATTTATTAAACAAAGGAATAGTCCCAAGTCACTGCAGGCTTACGACCCGACACTTGGGGGCTACATTATTCAAGTTGAGATTACATCAAAATATGCAAGTCTCATGTCGCTGCAAGCATGCACCATGACACTTGGGGGCTAATGCAAAGTCATTTTGACTGGACTTATTGAAGATCCGACTCATCACATCATAATGAGCCGGGCCTTGGGGGCTACCAATTGCTCCTATCAATGATTCAAGGTACATAAGTCTTAATCCGTTATATTCAAGGGTCCACCGCTCAGTTGGTAAAACATAAAGCTCTTAACCTTGTGTACATGGGTTCAAGCCCCATGGTGGAGTTACATCATATGATGTTAATTTCAATGAAGCATGATTATATTTATAAAGTCCCTGCTCATTATTGCATAATGACCCGGCCCTTGGGGGCTACACTGGTTGAAGTTTTGTGAGCATCAGGCAATTACAAGTCCCAGGTTGCTGCAAGCATGACAACCCGACACTTGGAGGCTACATAATATGGAGTATTCAGTTTTTACTAAGTGACTGGGGTGAACAACATGGCTTTCTTATTAAGTGGCAGTATTTATATTGAAGCAAGTCTTAAGCCATCACTTTGTTCTGCTCAAGACTTGGGGGCTACAGGTAATATGAATATAAGGGAGAAAAATCTTCAAATTCTCAGTTTTGAATAAACCAGATTGACCCGGTGTCTGCAACAATCATAATCCGGTGTCATCAATAATCATGAACCGGCGTTGGCAACAACCATGAACCAGCGTTGGCAACAATCATGACCCAGAATTATCAGTTTTTATAACCCGCCGATTGGGGAAATTACAGCTTCGCAAGTCCTACATTTTCAAGCTGGCTGAATATCAATTGAATATTTGAAGACCAATATTTTTGTCAAGTCAGAGCATTGAAGGCCGACTCAAATGGATTCTTTATTTACAACATTTATCTTACAAGCAAATTGATTATGAAGCTGATCTATTGACTCGGATTTTCTAGAAGAAGGAAATGACAAGGACTTAAGGATGATCAACATAAGTTTACCATGGATAAATCCAAGCTAAACTTGGGGGCTAATGTCGGGGATATACCCCGCGGCGTAACCCGGCCGGAAGTATAACCCGGCCGGACTTGGCGATTCACCGGCGACCCGCACTGGCCAGACGGTTTACAAGCAACCTGACTGAACATTATGATTCACTAGTAACCCGGCGGGCGAGACAGACAGATGACAAGGCCAAAGGCCCAGAAGGCCGGTTTATGTTAATGGTGGTCCGGTTTAAGAGGAAAGGTGTAAGGAATATTTCCCTTACAAGGAGTCAAGATCTGGACTTGTATCCGGTTTGTATTAGAAGATAGACTAGTCCTAATCCTAATAGACTCCACATGTAACCTTCCCCTTCAACATATATAAGGAAGGGCAGGGCTCCCCAAAGAGGGACAAGAAACAAGAAACAATCTTAGGGCTAGACATAACTAGGAGCGCCGGTTTACGACGACTCCCTCATGAGCATAATGAGACCTAGCCACAAACAGCATGTAGGGCTATTCCGGATGATGTTTCCCGGGGCCCGAAGCTGTCTAAATCCTTGTCTTGCGTGTTGCGTCTCTCGATTCCGATCAACCCCTTCAAGCTACCGCATAGATGCGTTGGCCTCACGACTAAGTCCTCGCACTAGGACATCTGCCATGACAATTCCATGACAAGGGGGGAGATGATTAGATTAGAAAGAAAAAAAGGAAAAAAGACAACCAAAGGATGAAGTGGGAGCACGGATGGGAGCATCGGGAGGGAGCAGGCAAGCCGGATCCGTGGCTGCACTCCCGCGTCGTCCCTTGATGGTGCGGTGGCGGCAATCCTGCGCCCCAATCAGGGATGGAACTAGGACTGGGCATTCGGTTAGACCGAACTGAACGGTTCGGTGCTTCGGTTTGTCCTTAAATTCGGTTTCCTAGATTTACTAACCGTTCGGTCCTACAAATAAGCAGTAACCGAGACTACGGTGCACCGACAATTCGGTTCGGTATTTTGTTATAACCGAAGAGCACTGAAATCAGGATAAGCATTGGTTACGAAGCACAAATCAGGATTTAATCCATCAGAAAGAAAAATAAATCGGGAGTCAAAAAAGAGTGAGCAACAACCAGACATTGTTGTTGGAATCCTCAGGTATAACTGCTGGCTGTGATGGTTGAAGCCATGACGTCATCGGCCGCCGTCGCTTGGAAGCCAGGGGCGCCGCGTCGCCGTTGTATGGGAGCCATGCGCACAGCCGCCGCCGTCTCGTGGGAGCCAGGGGCGCCGCGCTGCTGTCGTGTGGGAGCCATGCGCACGGACGCCGCCGTCTCGTGGGAGCCATGGCCCACGGCTGCCCCGCACCGAGTGGGAGGCATGTGCATCTTCAGCTGCCGCTGTGTGGGAACTTGGCCGCTGCGGCCGCCATCGAGTGGGAGCCATGGCAGAGCAAGCAAATGGATGCGGTGGTGCTGCGTGAAGATTAAAGCTCGTTTGGGGATAAGGTGTGGGCGTGTGGCGTTGCGTTGCCTGGGTTGAGAAAAAGGCTAGAAAAGCTGCATATGGATTGGGCTATTGGGCTTTGTTATGACGAGCTTCATACAATATTTCGGTCAGTTCGGGAATTCGGTCAACCTGGTCCCATGACCGAATGCACCGAAGTAATCTCGATTTTTGAATTTTGCCAACCGAACAAACAACCGCTGGTTCGGTCCTCGGGTTTTTCGGCTTCTGTTGGGGATATTACTACTGGAGGTAAACCGACCTTATGTAGCCGATTGACTCCTTGAAGATTAGAAGCCCATAAAGATGCAAGGATGATGGCGCTTCATGGAGGCCCAAGGCCCAAAGGCGGGTTAAGGCCTGTAAATGTAAACCGGCTTAGTCATGTAACTTGTATTGTAAGATAGGAAGGATAGAGACCGAACTGGATACATTTATGATCTGGCTCGGGACTCTGTAAACCAGCGGGCGTCAACCTATGTATATAAAGGGACGACCCGGCAGCGGTTTAGAGGGGACAACAACTCGAGAGCCAGACAAAGCGGATTCGCTCCCTGGCCTTTGAAACCCTAGCAATACCAATCACAACTAGACATAGGCTTTTACCTTCCTCGAAGGGGCCGAACTAGTATAAAATTCCCCGTGTCCCTTGTCCGGTTTAACCCCTTAAGCTAACCCGTAGCGATGGCTCCACGACTAAGTCCTTTCACAAGTACATCTGCCGTGACAAACCCATGATAGTTGGCGCCCACCGTGGGGCTATCGCACGATGGTTTTGAGTTCTTGAAGGGCAGCTTCGATGGACTTAAGGGATACGCTGTGGGCCGGATGACGAAGAGTCGTCGCGTCAAGCTCTACATCGACAATGCAGGATGGGGTCCCGAGGCCGATTCAATCGAATACGGGTACCGGGTCCCCTTTGGTGGGATTCACGTCTTCATCGGCAAGATCGGCAAACCGGCCCCCGAGCCGGACATCTACACCGACATCATCGAAACGGCTCGGTGTGCAAGTTCTTCGCCGGTTCAGCCCGAGGCAAGGCATGTTTTCGTAGGTGTCGTCCATGGATCGAGATACGAGGATGGACCGGTGTCCGATGGAGAAACCGTAGTCTGCTCTGATGACGAGTCTTCTGGAGAGACCGAATCGCTTTACCAGTTGCAGGATGGCCGGATTGAGGGAGGATCCGAGGGCAACAGTATTCCGGATTCCCCGGTCTGCCAAACCGGGCCACTATCTTCATGGCCGGCACACAATCGGCGCCTCATTCATCTACCGACGCAGCAATGCTCTCCGGTTCAACGACGGCCACACCAGCACGGGCAGGAAGCTCGGTGCCACCTCCGACCCAAGTCTTGTCTGATTTGTTCGATGCTCTGGCAACGTTGATGTCCGCGGAGGTGGATGCAGCAGCCAGGGATCAACACAATGCGGAGATTGCAAAAGTGAAAGATCAGATAGCCCAGGCTAAAGCAGACCTGGCAACAGAGAATGCCAGGATGGCTACGGAGCGGGCCGAATTGGAAGCACAGGCCTATCGGATTAGACTGGATCAGAATGCTTCAGAGGAAGTCATGAGAAGAAGGTATCGATCATGTCTCCCGTCGGTTTATGAGCCGCAGAATCTTTTCAACACACCAGGTGCAGGAGCTGGTAACCAACCCACACTAAACCGGGCGGCGGCGCCGGGAGCAGGAGCGCCGGTTCAGCCATGCACGACGGACCTGCCTCGCTAGAACAACGTTGTGCAATCGACGCCGCCCGGGCATTATTCCAACCCGTTGGACAACATTGTGGCCGCCGCTTCACGCCTGGCGGCCCTCCCAACCTACGACGAGTCACTGGTTGCAGTGGAAGCACGTCGGGCCAGGGATCTCCTTCAAACAACGCTAAATCAACAGCAGGCGTATTCACACAGTCGTGAGAGGATCCATTCCACTCCCCGTCCAAGCCAGAGTTATAGCAGACACGCGGAGGACGAATCGGCCGTGTCCAGTAGCGCACGTCGCCGAAATTCACCACGGGGGAACAACCCGGCCGGGGGAGGTGCTAATGCGCAAGATGTTGTGGACCATGGCCGCGCACGTCGGGAGGCCGAGTTGACAGCTCGACACGGAGCACGACAGCATACTCCGGTTCACCCCACGGCCTCCATGGAGCCAGGGATGATGTTCAGTTCCTTAGGGGTGCCGTGTTTGACTCCCGCTTTATGTAATGTGAGACTGCCCAAGGATTTCAAGGGACCTCGTAAGGTACCAAATTACACCGCCTATTTGCAACCAGAGGCGTGGGTGGAAAGCTATGAGATGGCAATGGAGATGTTAGATGTGGATGAGGCAGTGTGTGCTAAATATTTCACCATGATGTTGGGAGGAACAGCTCGCACTTGGCTGAAGAGCTTGCCAACCAACTCTGTTGGATCATGGGAAGAATTGAAGCATCGGTTTATCCAGAACTTCAAGGATACGTGTAAGCAGCCGATGTCAATCGTAGATCTGGCCGCTTGTGTCCAAGAGGAAGGGGAGTCCACGACCCATTGGGTCAAACGAGTCTCAGCAATTTTGCATTCATTAGATCGTATCAATGCAGACACGGCAGTGTTAACATTAGAGGGCAATTGTCGTTTCAAACCGTTAAAACAGAAGTTGGGAAGGCTCAAACGTCACTGCAATGACATGTCAACACTCATGGCCGCTTTGGTTAAATACACCGATTCAGATAATACCAAGGATCCGGATTCAGAGGAGGACAAACCGGAGAAAGGTAAGAAGAATGGCAATGCCAAAGGTCAGCAACATAATCCGGCAGGCCATGGAAGCGGTGGTAAGCGCAAGGCCGATAGTAGCTTGGACTTTGTTGCAAATACCAGCGCGGAGGAGAATGGCCAGCGCCGTAAGGGCAAGCAGCCCCAGAGGGGTGGAGGTTCAGGCAACAATTTGGAGCGCCTGTTAAATCAGCCCTGTCCAAGGCATGGATCGAAGGAGAAGCCAGTGTCACATCTTTGGAAAGATTGCTATATCATGCGGGACTTCAAGAATTCCAATATGTTCTAATATGACAACGGCCCGCCCGACGGTTCAGGAGGAGGTTTCCACGGGCCGGGTTACGGAGGTGGTGGTTCCAGTTCAGGGTTTCCAGGCAACCAAACCGGACACGTCAATCAAGGACACCAAGGCAACCAGGGAGATTACAACCATTAGGGGAGTCAGCAGCAGCAGCAGCATTCGGGTTATCAGAGCAATCCCAATCAGCTGAACAGCGGGCAATATCATGTCTTCACTACTAGTTTGTGCAAACATGATCAGAAGCTTCACAAAAGGGCAGTCAACTCTGTTGAGCCGGCAGTACCTCAGTATCTACGCTGGTCTAAGCAACCTATTTTGTGGAGTAGAGATGATCACCCGCCCCGGGTTGATAATCCAGGTCATTTGGCCTTGGTGGTAGCCCCTCAAGTCAGGGGATACAAGTTCACTAAAGTGCTCATGGATGGGGGAAGTGGTATCAATATTTTGTATTATGATACATTCCGCCATATGGGGTTGACAGATAAGGATCTTAAACCGTCAAATACGGTCTTTCATGGTGTGGTGCCTGGTAAGTCTGCATATCCTATTGGTAAGATAGCTTTGGAGGTAGCTTTTGGAGATGACTACGATTCAAGGTCAGAAACATTGACATTTGAGGTGGTAAAGATCAAAATTCCGTACCACACCTTGTTTGGGCGGTCGGTTTATGCTAAGTTTATGGCAAGGCCATGTTATGTTTATCTACAGCTTAAAATGCCAGGTCATAAAGGGACTATCACAGTACATGGAAGTAGAAAGATTGCTTTGGAGTGCGAAGAAGGCGATGCGGCTTATGCGGAGTCGGTTTGTGCCACGGAGGAGTTAAAATTCTATAAGGAGCAAGTTGAACCAGCAGACATGACCTCTTTAAAAAAGCCAACTACGGAACATGATCTAGCGTTGAAGTTCAAATCGGCTACAGACACTAAGATGGTTGACTTTGTTCCTGGCGATTCATCCAAACAGTTCAGCATCAGCGCTAACCTGGATCCCAAATAGGAAAGCGTGCTCATCGAGTTCATCCGTGAGAATCGGGACATCTTCGCATGGAAACCTTCTGACATGCCAGGTGTACCGAGGGAACTCGCTGAGCACACACTCAACATTGATCCTAAGTTCAAACCGGTCCGGCAGTTCCTCCGCTGTTTCAACGAGGAGAGACGCAAGGCTATAGGTGAAGAGATAGCCCGTCTGTTGGCTGCTGGGTTTATTGTCGAAGTTTTTCATCCAGAGTGGTTAGCCAATCCGGTGCTGGTTCTTAAGAAAAACGGCACTTGGCGCATGTGTGTGGACTACACGGATTTAAACAAAGCTTGCCCTGCAGACCCCTTTGCTCTCCCTCGCATTGATCAGATAATTGATGCTACGGCGGGTTGTGACCGTTTGTGTTTTCTGGATGCTTACTCTAGTTATCATCAGACCAAAATGGCGGTTAAGGACCAGGAGAAAACAGCCTTCATAACTCCCTTTGGAGCCTTCTACTATGTTTCTATGCCCTTTAGACTCAAGAGTGCCCAGGCGACTTACCAGCGATGTGTTCAGAATTGCATTCATAAACAAATTGGGCGCAATGTTCATGTGTATGTGGATGATATTGTGGTCAAATCCAGAAAGGAGGAGACATTGATAGATGATCTACGGGAAACCTTTGACAATCTCCGGGTTTACAAGATGATGCTCAATCCAGAGAAGTGTGTTTTCGGTGTCCCGGCAGGCAAGATCTTAGGCTTTCTGGTTTCAAACAGAGGCATTGAGGCTAATCTGGAAAAGATTGCAGCAATTACATCCTTGGCTAAACCAGCGTGTATTAACGATGTTCAACGTCTGGCCGGCCGGATTACAGCCTTGAGCCGGTTTATCAGCCGCCTTGGAGAGAAGGCCATCCCCTTATATCATATGCTCAAGAAAATAGATAACTTTGTCTGGAGTGAGGCAGCTGATAAGGCGTTTGAGGATCTGAAGAGGCACCTAGCTGAACCGCCCGTGTTGGCAGCGCCGATCGATAAAGAGCCATTATTATTATATGTGGCTACTAATGCCTGAGCTGTTAGCGTAGCCATTGTGGTAGAGCGCAAGGAGTCTGGCAAGGAGTATCCGGTTCAACGGCCGGTTTACTATATCAGTGAGGTGCTCATTGAGTCAAAACAGAGGTATCCACATTGGCAGAAACTGGTGTATGGGGTGTTTATGGCAAGCCGGAAGCTTAAACAGTATTTTCAGGGCCATCCCATCACAGTGGTCAGTTCAGCTCCTCTGGGCGACATCATTCAAAACAGAGAGGCAACTGGCCGGGTTGCCAAGTGGGCCATTGAGCTTGGACCTCATGGGCTCAAATATATACCCCGCATGGCGATCAAGTCCCAGGCACTCATGGATTTCATCAACGATTGGACGGAGTTACAGGCACCTGAAGAGAAACCAGATAATACATATTGGACTATTCATTTTGATGGATCCAGACAGTTGGAGGGCTCGGGGACTGGAGTCGTATTAACTTCCCCACGAGGTGACAAGTTTTGTTATGTCCTCCGTTTAATGTTCACTTGTACTAACAATGCAGCTGAATATGAGGCTTTACTCCACAGGCTTCGAATGGCTAAAGAGATGAATTTGAGCCGGTTTAAGTGCTTCGGCGATTCAGATCTAGTGGCCCAGCAGGTGTCTGGTACTTGGGATTCTAAAGACCCACTCATGGCTGCATATCGGCGAGAGGTGGACGCAATGGCTGGTCACTTTAAAGGTTATCAGGTGGACCATATAGACCGGCGGAAGAATGAAGCGGCGGACGCTTTAAGTCGTCTTGGTTCCCAACGTAAACCGGTTCCGCCCAATGTCTTTCTTGATGTGTTGCACAATCCGTCAGTCAAAATACCAACTGAAGAAGATTTGGCTATTCCTGATCCGGAGGCTTAGTTGGTGGCAGCTCTGCATGCCATACCGGATTGGACGATCCCATATCTGGATTACATGAACCGGGGCGAGTTACTAGATGAGGAAACGTTGGCTCGATAGATAATCCGACGTTCCAAGTCCATGACCATACTCAACGGGGAGTTACATCGTTACAGTGTTTCAGGAGTAATTCAGCGCTGTGTTTCTCCTCAAGAAGGTCATGAGATTTTGCGAGAAATCCATGAAGGGGATTGTGGTCACCACGCCGGTTCAAAGTCGTTGGTTGCCAAAGCTTTTCGCCACGGTTTTTACTGGTTGACGGCGCATGCTAATGCAGAGGATTTAGTCAAGAGATGTGATGGATGTCAAAAATTTGCCCTCCGTGCGCACGTTCCGGCTCAAGAGTTGTGGATGATTCCAATTACGTGGCCGTTTGCAACTTGGGGGCTTGATATGGTTGGACCCTTCAAGCGCTCTAAGGACAAGAAGACCCACCTGTTAGTAGCAGTTGATAAATTCACTAAATGGGTGGAGGCAGAGCCAGTCAGCAAGTGTGATGCAGCCACGGCAGTTCAATTCATCAAAAAGGTGATATTCCGGTTTGGTTTTCCACACAGTATTATAACATATAATGGCACTAATCTGTCAAAAGGGGAGATGGAAGAATTCTGTCAACGTGAGCACATCCGGCTTGATCTAGCATCAGTGGCTCACCCCCAATCTAATGGTCAAGCGGAAAGGGCAAATCAAGAAATTCTAAGGGGTATCAAACCAAGGCTTATGGTTCCCTTAAAGCGGACGCCGGGTTGTTGGGTTGAGGAGCTACCTTCTGTGTTATGGAGCATCAACACCACACCCAATAGGTCTACAGGTTACACACCTTTCTTCATGGTTTATGGAGCGGAGGCAGTTCTTCCTAGTGACATCCGTCACGATTCGCCCCGTGTTGCAGCTTATGTTGAAGCTGATAATGAGAAGGCACGTCAGGATTCTCTGGACCTGTTGGATGAAGAGCGTGATCTTGCAGCAGCCTGTTCGGTGATTTATCAACAAGATCTTCGACGTTATCACAGCCGCCAGGTTAAAACTAGAACCTTTCAAGAAGGTGATTTGGTGCTCCGGCTCATCCAGGATCAGACTGATATGCACAAGTTATCCCCCCCTTGGGAAGGACCCTTTGTGGTCAGCAAAAATCTGCACAACGGACCTTACTACCTCATTGATGTTCGAGAGCATGAAGACTCACGTCAATCGGAGGAGGAGACAAAGCGGCCATGGAACATAGCTCTCCTTCGGCCTTACTATACTTGAAGTCATAGGCTCTTCATCTGTACATATTTATGACAGTGTATATATCATATAATAAACCGGAGCCTCTGTTATAAGCGGGGTATCTGTTCTTTCTTATATCATGTGTGTGCTCTTACAAGTTAACTAACAAAGCAGAGTCTTTGTTAAACCGGCTTTAGCAGCTGCATAGAGATAAATAAAATCACTAGGGGACTTGGTCATGTTTGAACCACAGCTACACCTCTTGATAGGCATTTCAGCCACACAAGGAAAAAATTGTGGAGCCAAAGAGAGTGTTGTACACAGTACAGACTCAAACATAGGCACACATTGAGCATCGCTCACAAAGTTACTTGGGGTCTCTTTTTTGCAAAGCAACAAAGATTTTGAAAGGACCCTCGTAATTGGCTATCAAGCCACGGCTTGGAAGCCTGGTGTATTCACCTAAAAACCCGGGTTAGCCTACCTTCATCAAGTAAGCCACTCCTATCCAGGTAATCCTGGTATGACCCATCGAATGTTTGACAAGTCAATCTTTTACAGACCCTGAACTTGTCACAGTTAAAATGATGATTGGTTAATTGGAGGCCCATCTTAAAAGTCTTTGTTAAATGGTTTAACTCAGAGGCCTGGCAGCCCATGAAAAGCCTCGATTTGGAGCCTGGCAGCTTGTAAAAAGCCTCGCATATTTTCCTATTTGAATTTTGTTTATTGAAAATCATAAGTATTTTTTATTAAACCAGCGTCCTTGACCCGGCTTGCTTTTCAACTACCAGTTGTTGGCACATGATCAATTATAAACCGGTGTTCATTGACCCGGTCTGGTTTGACTAAATCACCAGTGTTATAAAGAAAATCCGGTAGTTATACCCGTCCGGTTTAATATATAGACCAGCATTATGAAGATGAAATTATCAAACGTTCCGGATTGGTATTAACACCTTTGTCGTATACACATTTGGTCAATCACTGAGGTATGTTTTATACATTACTTTTTGTACAAACACTTGATTATTCATTTAAGTACTATATACTTCTTGGATATTATGACGCGTCTAGCGGTAAACCGCTAGACGCTTTTAAATTTTTGTACCCAGGCAGGCAAGTCATCATAGGCTATGCATAAAATATATCCCGAAGGGCGGCACAGATTGTCACAAAACGTTACAAAACATGCTCGATGGCATGGCAGATAAATAGAGTTTCAGCTATCCTATTACATGAAGCTTCAAAGAGGCTCAAACAGTGCCATTGTTTTTCACAGTAGCCATATAAACCGGCAACCGGATCAGGACTCTTCATCACGACGGTTTGACGGTTGCGGATTAGTTGATGTAGGCACTTCTTCATCCCTCCCCAGCCGCTGGAAATCAGCCGTTGACCAATCGATTCCGGTTAAAGCTTGGAACACTGCTTCCTCATGGATAAGATCAGAAGGGTTAATATCAGGGGCGTAAGTGTGCTTACGAATCGGAGGCACAAGTTCTTCGACTTCATGTATGTCGGCCGGCTGTCTTTTCCCTTCTGTATCATAAAACGGTTGAAAATGGGACAAATCGGTATCCTCAGCCAACTTGTTGGCCACTGACCGCATCTGTTTGGTCAGTCGCCAAAGATCATCATTGTCAAAGTTTGAACTGTCTTCTTTAACGCCTGGATATCCTTTAATGATATCCTCCGCTTCAAGGTCTAGAATCCAGGCCTTGGCTCGAATAAGGGCGGTTAATGCTCCTGCTCTGGCAGCGGCTCTCTTCAACTCGGCAATACGCGCTGGTAACATGCCCAGCTTCTCAAGGGTCTCCTTAATCAAAGTTGGAGCTGGTTTGTTATAAGCCGCCATACTAATGGCCCGCTGAGACCCAGAGTATAGCTGCTCAACCAATGTATATGCCGCTTTGAGCTTCATCCGCATATCTGCACCAAGATGAGTGATCCGAGTGCCTGCCAAAGATTTTATCAACATTTTGGTCAGTTTTAAGATTCATTGAATGGCGCAACATACATAAGCAGACACTTACCAAAGATAGCAGAGGTCATAGCATTGATTTGACGCTTCAAATCGGCTAGCTCTTCAACCACTGGTTTCAGGGCTGCCTCGGCGTCTACAGCTCTTTTGGTTAAACCGGCTTTTTCGGTTTCCCATTCAGCACGATCTTGGTTGAAGGATTCTTTCAGCTTTTCCATTCCGGCCAGGGCCTGGGTCAGCTCCTCTTTGGCTTTTGCAGCTTCGGCTTGTTGAGACTTCACATTTTCTTGCAAGTCAGAGTTTCGGGCATCTTTGCTTCTCAATTCAGCCTGCAACATTGAAGGTATATTCAACAAACAACATATTTATGCACTAAGTATAAAGCATCTAACAAGTTATCCACTTCATACTTGGGGGCTAATGCCTATTTGCTCTCAAATACTACACTCTATACAAGTCTCCGGAACAATGCAAGCATTATCCTTGACACTTGGGGGCTAATGTACGTCTATTCTAAAAAACGGTTGTGTGGATTAAAAACCGGATTAACTTGCCAAGTTAAACCGGCCTTTGGGGGCTATGCTGCAGAAAGTTATCTAATTTTTTCAAAGATGAGTCTTATCTATTATTGGCGACACGCCTTTGCAAGGATCAATGATGGGATGCTTGAAGTATTACAAAGACCCGGTTTGTGATTAACAATCATAAAACGACCCTTGGGGGCTATTTGGGATAATGTTTCAGCTATAAATCAATATACAAAGGTAGAAGAATTTACCTCATATCGCTCTTTCATCAAGTTCACCAAACCGGCTTCGTAATCCCGGTTTGAGTGCAGACGGTTCAAGAAGCCGGAGTGAAGCTCATCAGCGTTAAGATGAGCATAGTTTGATAAGTCGCTGCTCCATTTACCTTTATCCCTGGCAATTTGCTCTTATTTGGCACTATGCTGAGCTAAAATGACGGGATGGCCAGGAGAGTTGTGGCCTATTCCGGTAATAATAACATCATCACCTTGGCCTTCAAGATTTTTGATGGATGATGATGGAATTTCAGTGTCTTTCATTGGACTAGCCCGGTTTGGTTCAGCCGGTTCAGTATCAGGTGCGGCAGGCTCAGCATCTGTTGGTTCGTTGGTATGTTGGCCTTCAAGGGGCGGATCATCAAAAGTAGCTTCAGGATGGGGGCCTTCTGGTTCATCAGTCTATTCCGGTTCACCTCTTGGTTCTTCTTCTTCGATGACAGGGTCTTCTGGTGGATTGGTGACCCGAGCTTTCTTGCTGGGTCTGGCTTTGGCCCTGCAAACAGAATAAAAAAGGATTTATGGCGCATTGAAAGGAAAGGTTTTTTACAACTCACCCGGCCACAGTTTTCAAAGGTTGGAGTTGAGTTGCTGTCGATTCACCAGAAGAGGAAGGAGGTGTCACCTGATAATTTGAATCAGACGGATTAAGAGGCTGTCTGAAATAACCTGCCTTGGGGTAAGAATGGTCAGAAGTAGGAGAGACCTCAGACCGGCGCTTCCGAACCGGAGTGTTAGGTAAACCGGCAGAAGTGACCTGTTGGCCACTGTGCCGGGTTGTCCGACGAGCTTCATGCTGTTGAGTCTTCAAAATAAATGTTGGATCCAAGTGAGCAAGAGGATGAGAAAAGCTTACTTTCCGGATTGCTTGGCAAGTTTTTTGTGTTGGCATAGAGTCTGAACCGGAGGAAAGGGTAATTACCTCTATGTCATCAGCTTGACTAGCTTCTGCCTCCTCCTGAGGAAGATCATTGTTAACAAGATGCATAAAAAGAGAGCCAAGTGAGTCAAGTTCTACCTCAACTTCTGGATCATCAGTATCATCATCAAGCTCCATATTAATCCGGTCAGCCGTTTTCCACTTTGACGTCCGTTTTACGGCTTTGGTCTTTGGGCGGGATGGCTTGACCGCTTTGTCTCCAGTTGGCTTTGCCGCTTTCTCTATGGATTTTCGTTTCCAGAAGGGGTCATCACCCTATATATATAAAGAAGAAGGGTTACAGATTGTATAAGTTAAAGATATTAGAGATGAAGATGAAGTGTAATGCTTACAGCAGACGGTTTGTTCTTGGCATAGAAGGGACTCAGACCAGTTTGACTACAGACCAGTTCCGATTCATTCAGAATCTTCTTTACACCTTCAGTAACTTCTTCCTCAGATAATTGGATGTTGCAATGGTGTTGAGGGTCGTCAACCTCACCGGTATATTCGCACATTAAACCGGGACGCCGGCTTAGCGGCAAGATACTCCAGGATATCCAGCAGCGCACAAAATCCACGCCTGTTAAACCGTTTGCCATAAAGGCCCGGAGCTTGGTGAGTTGAGGGGCGTATTTCGCCCTTTCTGAAGAGCTCAGACGTTGTGGCATTGGGTGAGTATTGGATAGTCTATGATCACGAAAGCCGGGGAGGGGATTTTCATCCTCAGGCGAAGTGTCTCTGCAATAAAACCATGTTTGGTTCCATTCCTTTGGGTGGCTATGATGTTTGGCATGAGGAAATTCCACTTCCTTCCGCTTTTGAATCGATACACCACCAAGCTCTGTGTTCGGGCCATTTACAAACTCTGTGCGCCAGTTTAAGTGAAAGAAATCCCGGAACAGTTCGGCAGTTGGTTCTTCTTGTAAATATACTTCACAGAAGACCTGGAAGTTGCATAAGTTGGAAACTGAGTTGGGACCAATATCTTGTGGGTGCAGTTGGAAGCTGGCAAGCACATCTCGATAAAACTTTGACCCTGGCGGTTTGAAACCACAGCCTATATGGTCAACAAAGACCACCACCTCGCCCTGTCTTAGGGTTGGAGGATTTTCTGTTCCTGGTACTCGCCATTTGATCTCAGTTTTCTTAGGCAGAGAGCCGATGCCAACCATCTCATTCAATTGAGCCTCAGTAACCCGGGAACGAGCCCAGTTGCAGGCAGTGAATTGTTTGGCCATTGCAAAGCAAACAAACTGAAAATGAAAGGCCGGTTTATAAATTATGTATGATTACATACAAGAGACAAGGAAGTAAGAAACATACTGATATGTGAAATGGTACAACCCGGACACTAATGCAATAAGAGAAAGGGTATACTAGCACGGGATTGCTCAGACATTGTTAAACCGGAGCATACTTATGAAGGTAAAATGCTCCTCCAGTTTATCAGAGGGCTAATGGCATAGACTGTTATGCAAGGTCAAACCGCCTATATTGGTGCGAGGAGAAACGGATCTCACAGTAACAGATAAAACTTTCGGATCTAAGATAAGACAGAAAAACAAAAATAATTGGATCTTGAAGGGGTGCAGAACTAAAGCAATTTATGACAGACTAGATCAGTTCTTTGCACATAAGGATTTGTGGTGACCATGGTAGATTAGCTACGGCAAGAGATGCGTCAAGCATGAAGTATCCATCTACGTACTAAAGGAAGAAAGGGAAGAACAGCACTGATGAACTTCGGAAGAACTACGAAAAACGTCGAAACCCTAGAACAGATCTGTGGCGAAAAAAGTGGAGAACTTACCGGAGCTGGTGAGGAAGCGGAAAGGCGCCGCAGTATTCTGGTGCGTTCAGGGTGATGTAGCGGCCAGGGTCGGAGCAGAGGCGACGGTCGACGGTGGCGGCGGAGCTCCAGAGGCTGAGCGGCGCGAGGAAGACGACGCGAAGAGGCACGGGGAAAAAGTGAAAATGACCCTCAGTCCTATTTATAAGGCGAAGCGATAAAATGGCAAGCACGGGAATCGAGGAGCCCAAAAAATGGATAAGTTAATAAATGTGTCGCCTCGATGACTGAATATATATTAAATGAAGGTAATCTCCGACATCAACGGATGGATGACATCAGGGCGGTTTATCATAATTTTGAAGTATGACGTCATGGCGGTTTACAAGATCAAACGTGAAGATATGAGAAGATTTTTCTAAGTGTGGAAGATTGACATGAACAAGTTCAAACCAATCTAGGGCCTAATGTTGGGGATATTACTACTGGAGGTAAACCGGCCTTATGTAGCCGATTGACTCCTTGAAGATTAGAAGCCCATAAAGATGCAAGGATGATGACGCTTCATGGAGGCCTAAGGCCCAAAGGCGGGTTAAGGCCTGTATAAACCGACTTAGTCATGTAACTTGTATTGTAAGATAGGAAGGATAGAGACCGAACTGGATACGTTTATGATCCGGCTCGGGACTCTGTAAACCGGCGGGCGTCAACCTATGTATATAAAGGGACGACCCGACAGCGGTTTAGAGGGGACAACAACTCGAGAGCCAGACAAAGCGGATTCGCTCCTTGGCCTTTGAAACCCTAGCAATACCAATCACAACTAGACGTAGGCTTTTACCTTCCTCGAAGGGGCCGAACTAGTATAAAATTCCCCGTGTCCCTTGTCTGGTTTAACCCCTTAAGCTAACCCGTAGCGATGGGTCCATGACTAAGTCCTTTCACAAGGACATCTGCCATGACAAACCCACGACAGCTTCGGTTCAGGTTATTTCGGCTCCGGTGTTCGGTCCTCGGTTTTTTTGCCCACCCCTAGATGGAACGAAGAAGTGACGCGGGGAGGCTGGTGGTCGAAGAGGTAGAGAACAAGTGGTGGGCGGGGAGGCAGGCGGTGGTGGTGAAGACGAGAGGCAGAGGAGAGGAGTTGAGGCCGGTGGGGATGATTTTTCTCGGTCGAGACTCGAGAGGCGGGATCGGGTCAGGACTCGGGAGCAAGAAAGGTTGGGGTGAGGGACTTGTGAACGTGCGCACGTGGTCACTGTTGTTTCTGGTTTTGGTGAGGGTGTGAGAGCGTGGACATCGCTGGTGCCTGGTGGCAGCACAGTGTAATTGATACCGTGGCGGGATGAGGTTGCTAAACACTATTTTGTTTTAGCGTGAGACTGTACGGGGATCAATAGATGGATAGGATTTTGTTTGGATCCCCGCACTTCGTGTTTTTATAGGAGTAGTATATAGGTGATGTGTAAGTTTCACTAGCAAAAGAGCCCGTGCGTTGCAACGGGAGAAAAAACAACACATGCTCTTAATCCAATATCCATCACTCAAAACCACAATAGGTCCACATCCTTTATTTTAGCGGAGCATCAAATTTGTATTGCCGCTTATCCTTCTCACCCTTGTCGACGGTAGCCTCAGTGTTCACACAAATTAATGTGTGTTTGAATGTGGTTAATCCTAAGGCATCTCTCTCTCCCCCTCTCCCCCCTCTCTCTCTCTCGCTCTCTCTCGCCCTCGCAACGAGAAATCTGTTATTTTTCCTTTGCGAGGCTTTTCAGAGGTGTGCATGCGTGGTTATCGATATTTTTGTTCGTCTTTATATGATTTTAGTTGGTGTTTATTTGTGATCCGGATCGCCATGGTACGAAAGAAAAATTGATCATGCTCTCTCGCGATGAGAAATCTGTTGTTTTTCCCTTGTGAGGTTTTTCACAGGTGTGCGTGTGTGGTTATCGATGTTTTCTTTCGTCTCTATATGGTTCTAGTGGGTGTTTATTTGCAATCCGGGCTGCCGCCAATATGATGAAAAACGGACCGTGTGCTACATATTATAATTTTGCTTTCAAAATAATATTTAGAAAATATTTAACAGGTAAAAATAACATCATATTCAAAATGTACACATTTCTAATCAAATTTTATATATAAAATATTAAAATCGGAGTAAAGGTTTAAAAGATATAATAATTTAGAAAATCATTTGTTTCACTTAAATATGATCCGCAGGTGAATTACCTAAAAAGTAAAGGGGTTTCAAAAAAATGCAAAATAACGGTTCGGATATGAATTGAGTGTGTATTGTGGGTTAATTCATAGAAAGCATAGGGTTTTTTTTTTGCAAAGTTGTGTGACCGACCGCCAGAAGCACTCCTTAGCTTATTATTAGGTATAGTAAATATGCTCGTGCTTCTCAACGGGTGAAAAATTATTATCCCTACATGGCCGCATCCTCCTACTAAATGGCCATGTTGTCCCAGACTCAAAAATCAGGCTAAGAAGATGTGGTGGAGATAAAAAGAGTCTTTGAAATTATGTGCCAAAAATAACATAAGGAGTTAGAAAAGGCAATTGAGACTTGAAGCGTTGCGATGGTATCATGGCCTAATTTCATAAAAGCATCTACGGTATTCTTTTTTGGTCCTATAAAAACAGCCTTCATACACTGCAAGGATCAAAGTTGTTGTCTTCAAGCTTAATGTTCCTCTAGTTTTATAGTACGTCTTCAATAAATGAACAAATTTGAATTAATTGGTCTCACTTATGAGCAACTGTTGTACCTGGTGATATTTATTAATAGATCAATTAAAAGCAAGCCGATCCAAGACAGTTGAACAACAAATTATGATGAATCAAAAAATCGAATCACTGCTTGGAAGTTAATTAAATGGAAAAAATTAAGAACAAACCAATACGAAAGAATAAACCTTTTTTGGACACCGTCTCGCGTAAACCTACTCATCAAGAGCTACCAACATCAGCATCTGAGGAGCCAACACCAGCATGCAGAGACCGGATTCCATAATCATATTTAATTAGGAGTCAATTACCCATAATCCGGCTTAATTAGCGGTGCAGGCCCAACGGCCCATGCAAGGTAGCACGAAAAGAAAAAGATAAACTACAGCCCAACACCGATGAAAGAAATAATTCCCGGATAAATTGGACGAGCTATCAGTAAAAAATATGCACAGGAACTTAATGGAGTTGGTTAGTGCAACAAGCCCCCACGTTGGTGGCCTCTGATCGAATCCTAGTGCCCATGCTTCTCTCTTTTTTTGTATTTCTATATCTTTAATTAAGACGCACGGCTGTAAAAATTAGTACCATCTTGCGTATATATATTTTAAATTAATAAACTGAAAGCATATAATCATGAAAAGAAGCGTATTGTGACAGTGAATCTACAAAGTCAATCCATGCTTTATTATTAGGAAAAAAAAGATATAAGGTTTGTTCACGTAGAGAAAAATAAATATTGGAAGAGCTTTATTTGGGACCTGCGAAAGCATCAATCCGTAATAATTTGAAAACTATTATTGAGGTGGGAGAGTTTTTTTAAGAATCTGCTGGATGGAGATGCCCAGCGCACCAGAAATTCTAGGATAAAGCGAACGACAAGGATAAATAGAATTAAAAAATAAAGTCGAGGGGATCGGCGGGCTGTGGCTGCCCACTGGAGGAGCACAGGTGTGTGTCGCTAGCGGCGGGTGCGTGTGCGCGTGCAGTCAGGGAAGAGGGGACGAGCGAGAGAGAAGAGGAGCCAACCTCCGCCGCCACGGCTTCCGCGTGCTAGGAAGACGAAGCAGAGCAGCAGCAGGGAGAGGGAGGCCGCGATGGAGGTGGGCTTCCTGGGACTGGGCATCATGGGCAAGGCAATGGCGGCCAACCTCCTCCGCCACGGCTTCCGCGTCACCGTCTGGAACCGGACCCTGTCCAAGGTACGCGACGCCCCCCGATTCGCCGATCCATCCGTCTGTGGCTTGGCAGATCGATCGATCGATCGATTCATATGCCATGCTCTGTCCCCTTTTGTTTTTATCCGATAATAATCTCGAGAACCTGTGGCGATTTTTGTTGGCAGTGCGACGAGCTCGTCGCGATGGGTGCCGCCGTCGGGGACACGCCGGCGTCCGTCGTCGCTAAGTGCAAGTACACCATCGCCATGCTCTCCGATCCCAGCGCCGCGCTATCCGTTAAGAGACGCCGGGAACCCTTTTGTTCTTACTCCAGCGTTGCAGGGTGCCGTTGTTGTCGCTGATATCCCCATTTCTTGCCTGTCGAATTCATCTAGGTTGTTTTCGACAAGGATGGCGTGCTCGAGCAAATCGGAGAGGGCAAGGGCTACGTGGATATGTCCACTGTTGATGCTGCAACTTCTTGCAAGATAAGCGAGGTATTCTTCTTGCTTATGGCTTTTGTAACAGTCAGAGTCAGGTGTCATTTCTGTTTGCCCCCGTGCACTGTCGTAAGTCCGATTCGCTGGGTATTGTTATCACATAGTACTAGAAAAGGGTGAGTCTGTGTTTTTTTGGTTTTCAATCCTGAGCTCCTGAATTGGGTGCTCAGAGGGTTAGGTTGATTAAGTTGCTGTGAACCCATTACTCGCCTTCTGCATCATTGATGGCATGTTCACAGGGTTAAGTTATGTTTCAGATAGTTGAGTTACATTTTGCATCTACTTGTCAATAAAGTTCGCCAGAGATGAAAATTCTGTAGCTGGACACAGGTAGGTCGACATATTAAAAGAGGAAACTGAGGAGTCACATAATAGGCATATCAATTATACTAAATAGGAGGCGAGGGAGGGTGATTTATATTTGGAATGATAACAAACAGCAATATAATGAGGATGTGGATTCTAACTAGTCTGATCATACCCATGAGGCGAGTAGCATGTGGACTGCATGCTCCTGTGGTTGCAGCCGCAGCTGCTGGTTCCTGGATGTTGAGACTGGAACAGAACTCGGTGAACACTAGCACTGTGAATCCGTTGGTGAACATGTCAGCATGCTTAGCATTAGTCAATATAGCCACCTTTTTCGAGTAGAATACAAACATCAACCTCAATGTGCTTGATCCGTTGGTGCTTCACTGAGTTGACGAACAATTATTCTATGTTGGTTTTGTCTCAGTAAACAATGTACAATATGCGAGTCGATGATGTAGCTCCTGCAGCAGCTGGCATAACCAACATGTTTCAGCGACATCGTGAGTTGTGGCATGATACTTGGCTTACACAATAGACTGGGACTCGTGACGTTCTTATTTGGAAGACCAAGAAATGATATCATCGCCCAAGCATACGCAGAATCGATGTGTTGAGCAGCAGGCTTAAGGAGTAGGACAGCGAACCCAATCGGCATAGGCATAAGTGAGAAGAGATGTAGGAGACGATGGAATAATGAAGCACAAATAGATGAATTCCCAAATAGTGAAGCATAAGTGAGAAGAGATGTAGGAGACGATGCATTCCTAGATCAATAGTGGGCCTGATATAACGAATCGTACGCTCTCATAATATATGGTGAGGAACAAATAGATGAATACAAATCACATATTGCATTTGCCTAAATTTGTGTTTCTAGCAAATGCTAAATCTTAGTCCTTATTTGTTGACAGTATCAACCTAATATATTTCTAGCATATCTATGAGTTTATTCCCTTCTTCTCCAATTATCATGGTTTTCTTTCTGCCCTTTTTATTTCATCAATTTTGAGACACCCCCCCCCCCCCCCCCCCCCAAGTTTTGTCATCGCAATGACTAGATTGGTTACTTTCTTTGGCTGGGCATCGTTATCACACACTAGAAAAGGGTGAGGTTGTGTTCTTTTGGTTCTCAATCCCGAGTTCCTGAATTGGGTGCTAGTCTCAAGTCGATTGATTAAGCTGTTGTGAACCCATTACTCACCTTTTGCGTCATTGATGCCCATGTTCAGAGGGTTAGGTTATGTTCAGATAGTTGGGTTACATTTTATTGTATCTACTTGTGAATAGAGTTCGCCAGAGTATAAGTAGCTGGCCACAGGTAGAATATGCTGGACTAAAAGAATATCCCCAATGTTTTGTGTGGACGTATTTAAAGAGGAAACTGAATCACATAATAGGCGTATATCAATTATATCAATGCTAGATTGGCTACTTTCATTAGTAAAATCATTAGTGTTTAGTGCAATGAACTTTCCTTGATAAAATGTTTTGCAGGCGGTTAAACAAAAGGGCGGAGCTTTTGTTGAAGCTCCAGTTTCAGGGAGCAAGAAGCCAGCTGAAGATGGCCAATTGGTCATTCTTGCTGCAGGCGACAAGGTAATTCACTCTGTTGTGATGATCACTTGCAAGCGTTATTGCAAACCAAATTGTGCTTTAAACAAAGATTTTTCCTAGAAACATTTTCCGCCATATCTCCAGCTCACTTCTTTCGATTGATTGCTTCTGGTGATTTTGGTATAATGATCATAATATTTTCCTTGTTATGTAAAGCATGGAAACTCATTTTCTTGTAGCAAAAAACAGTGAAACTCTTGGCAATATTCAACCCTTGTAGTGCCCGTAATAATTTCTTGCCTATGTGTGCCTGGTGCCTGCTTGGTTATACAAATACTCCCCCCCCCCCCCCCCCCTTTTCTTTTCTGCCAAGTGCTAACATAATAGTATAGCAGTGTCAGTGACTCTTTGTAGGTAGTTTTGAAGTACTTGCCAGAAAACAGAAGAGCTATTAAAGTTAGTAGGGTGGAGATATCAATCACCATAAAACTACAAAGTGCTAGGAGATATGGTATAGATATAGTATTTAGTACATCAAACATTGAGTGTGGATTCAAAATTGATACTTAATCTGGGTAATTTCACCAATTTGCGTCCTAGTGATTCTTTTAACCGTTAGGGTGTAAATTGGTAGTGCTATATCTAATCTACCACGCATAATACAATTAAACTCCCCCTAAGATTCCATGTTTGCTTAATTGGATCCACTCCTTGAATGTTTCAGGCACTATATGATGATATGGTCCCTGCATTTGATGTACTTGGGAAGAAGTCATTCTTTCTGGGGGAGATGGGAAATGGAGCAAAGATGAAACTGGTGGTCAACATGATCATGGGAAGGTGACTATCTTTGTACACATCGGCAAAACATTCAAGTGTAGTAAGGCCCTGTTTGGTTCCAAATATGTCACCAACTTATAAGTCGAAAAGTGAAAAAAGTGACTTATTTTGCCAAACAGACCCAACTTATAAGTCACCCCAACTTATAAGTCATAAGTTGCTCCACCCCAACTTAAAACTTATAAGTCACCTCCTTTTGCATGGGTCCCACCACCTTTACATAAAAAAACAAGATGGGAAGGTGTGCTCAGGTGACTTATAAGTCAGATGACAACCAAACAGGCGTGACTTATAAGTCACTGGTTTTAAGTCACCTGACTTATAAGTCAGGTGACTTATTGGAACCAAACAGGCCCTAACTGCAAGCAGCATTGCATTTTCACATCGTATATTAACCGGTCTCTATAATACTATTATATCCAGGGTATCTGAAACGTCAGTATGCAGAATACCACTGAGAAGCTTGACCGCTGATACTTTCGTAAACTGATCTGTTAGTAGTTCAGTGCAGTAGATATGGTTACTGTTTTACCCTGTGAATTCGCACCTCAGTCTATGCAGAATGGCAAATCAACTGATAATCTTTATATTCATAGCCAGCAAGCTTAGTACGGATCTGAAACCTGCTCCATTGCGGGTTTTGTAGCTTTCTCGTCTAAATGAGCTTTTAATTTTTGCTACGTTTGTTCAACATCCAGAAATCTATGAGCTCTTTTATTTGCTGCCACATCATCTACTCTGCCTTTCGGGGACGTAAATCCGTCGACTGCAATAATGCATGACATTTTTATTTTGCTGCAGTATGATGAATGCTTTTTCTGAGGGACTCTGTTTGGCTGACAAAAGTGGGTTGAGCCCCCAGACGCTTCTTGATGTCCTGGTACTGTGCTTGGTTATGCAACACCCCTGCTGTTACTTCCTTTACTACCAAATCAAACAACCATGGTTATGTTTTGACCTGCAGGATCTCGGTGCAATCGCAAATCCGATGTTCAAGATGAAAGGGCCTTCAATGCTGCAGGGCAGCTACAATCCAGCATTTCCCCTCAAACATCAGCAGAAGGATATGAGGTTGGCTCTGTCGTTGGGAGATGAAAATGCCGTGTCCATGCCAGTGGCAGCTGCTTCCAATGAGGTATGCCCCTCTCCCCTCCTACCTTCAAAACATTACAACAAAGCTAATAAACATGCAACTCGGCACTGGATCTCAGGCATTCAAGAAAGCAAGAAGCTTGGGACTTGGCGACCTGGATTTTTCTGCAGTGCACGAGGTGCTGAAAGGCACAGGTGGTCAGGCTAAAGCGTGATCGGGGGCTGAATGTTTAAAACCACATGCCATTGGGCATATATGCAGACATTCTTGTAGTTTGTCCAACCCATGTGGCTTACCATCGTACTATTGATATGTACATTCAACAGTTGATGCCGGATTGTGCTGTACGATGTATTTTTTGAAACAAGGCAAAAGATTTGCCATTTTCATTGATTAAGGGAGAAGGTTTAAGACAAATGGCCGCAAAGCGGGAGACAAATATCTACTCTCGCGGCATTACAATACTCAAGTGGGTGGCACCGGCAATAGCCCAAAGATGGGCCTCCTCTTTTATCTTCGCGATGAGCATCATCGTCGTAGTGGCGGTGTTACGGAAAACCCTTCCATTACGCTCTTTCCAAATCTCCCAAGACATGAGCATGAACAGGGAGGCGATAGCCTTTCTCTGATCTCCACGCTCAACCACATTTTTAATCCACCATTCTTGAACCGAAACCTCATTTCGCCAGTTCCTCACCACATCACCATGTATACCGAGCCATGCTGCAACCTTGATCCAGACACGCTGGGAGAACCTGCATTGGAAGAGAAGGTGTGCTGCGGTTTCCTGGACTTGCTTGCAAAGCGGGCAGAGGTTGCAGTTCGGCCATCCACGACGGTGCAATCGATCGGCTGTCCAAACTCTGTTTTGAATTATCAACCAAGCAAAAAATTTGCATTTCGGAGGGGCCCAACCCTTCCAAACAGCAGCAGGCATGATGCTTGTCGTCTGTCCCGCAAACTGCGCCATATAGGCGGTCGACGCCGAGTATTCTCCATGAGACGTGAACTTCCATAGGATAGTATCATGCGCATCATTGTCGAGAGTAACAGAGGATAGCTTTTCCCATAGCAAGGCGAACTCCTGGATATGCTCCATGGTGAGCCCATGATGGGTATCAATCTGACTAACCCAATAATTGTTGAGGAGAGCTTTTTGGACCGAGGTAGATTTCTTTTTGGAGAGGTCAAATACCTTTGGGGCAATATCTTTGGGTCTCATGCCGTTGAGCCAAGATGATTCCCAGAACTTCGCCTTACATCCGTTTCCAACACTAACCATGGTGGCTGCCGCAAACAGGTCTCTATCATTATCATTGCACGGTGTTCCCGTCCCAGCCCAAGTCTTGGGGGGGTCAGCCCACTCATACCAAAGCCATCGCAGTCGAAGGGCAATAGCAAACTTCTCAAGGTTGAGGATGCCCAAACCACCGAAGATCTTGGGCTTGCAGACAAGTTCCCAGTTGACCTTACATTTTCCACCGGTCATTTTATCGCAACCCGCCCAAAGGTAGGCACGCCGCAAGCTGTCAATCTTCTTCCTCACTTCCACCGGAAATTCCAGGGGCGTAATATGATATATAGCAATGGCAGTAAGCACTGCCTTGACCAAGACGACACGACCTGGCGTGGCCACATGTTTGGCAACCCAAGGTGGTAGTTTCCCCGCAACTTTATCCTCTAAGAACTGAAAGTGAATCCTCTTAAGCCTTGAAACCGAAAGGGGAAGCCCCAAATATCTCATAGGGAAGGTGGAGTGAACCGCTGGGAAGGCTTGCAGGACGTCATCAAGGTCAATGTTATCGCATCGAATGGGCGCAACTACACTTTTGGCACAATTAGTGACCAATCCTGTAACATCACCAAAGGATGCAAGAGTTGAAGCCAGGAACTGAATGTCATTTTTTATTGGGGCAATGAAAATGGCAGCGTCGTCAGCATAAAGTGATGCACGGATGGGTCGACCTCTGAGCGGTTGAAGATGACCTTGAGAAGTCGCCTTGGTAAGGATGTGGTGCAACGGGTCAATGGCAAGCACAAATAGCAATGGGGAGAGAGGGTCCCCTTGACGAAGGCCCCGACCATGCCGAATTGGGTCACCGGCAATACCATTGAGCAACACACGCGAAGATGCCGAGGAAAGAAGGGCGGAGATCCAATCTCTGAAGCGACTTGGGAAGCCATGGTGGCGCAGCAAATCCATCAAGTAATCCCAACGCACCGAATCAAAAGTCTTCTTTATGTCAAGCTTGAAAAGCAAAGTTGGTGTATTTGTGCGTTGGAAGCGCCTAGCCAAGTTGCGCACATACATAAAATTGTCATGGATACTTCTTTTCTTGATGAAAGCACTCTGTGCATTGGAGACTAGTTTGTGCATATGAGGAGTGAGCCGTGTGGCCATCATTTTTGCAATGATCTTGGCAATACCATGGATGAGACTAATTGGTCGAAAATTTGAGATGTCCTCTGCACCATCTTTCTTCGGAATGAGAGCTATGTTTGCCGAGTTCAGCCAATGCAAGTTGGAGACATGAAGGTTAGAGAAGTTGTTGATGACCTCCATGATTTCAGGTTGGACTATTTCCCAACACTCTTTGAAGAAGGCTCCGGTGAATCCGTCAGGGCCTGGGGCTTTATCACTAGGGAGGGCAAAGATTGCCGCCTTGACCTCCTCCAACGAGAAAGGCATCGCCAAGTCTGCGAGGTCAGAAACCGGAGCAGGGATGAACTCCCAGTTGAGGTCCATAGCACGGGGCACCCCTTTTTTGATGGCCTTCCTAAAGTGTTCTTGTGCAATCGTCTTCTTATCCTCGTGGTTTGTGACCCATCCATTGTTATGTTTCAACCGATGAATAATTTTTTTTCTTCTTCTGTGGTTGACGCGAAGGTGGAAGAAACGCGTGTTGGCATCACCCTCTTTAAGCAAAGTAACCCTGGAGCTTTGTCTCTTTCTAGTTCTCTCAAGAACGGCAAGGGCCACAATCTTTCTTTTGAGCTTCCTCCGAAGGTCCCTCTCCTCAAAGCTCAATGTTCTACTTTCTTGGGCCAAATCCAATCTAAGAATGATATCAAGGGCCATGTGAAGTTGGACCTTATGGTTTGAGAAGATCTTTTTCCTCCAAGTGCGAAGGCGTTGACTAACTCTTTTTAGCTTGTGAAAGAGGATTTGACATGGTTCAACATGGGGGACTCTCTCATTCCAAGCATCTTGGACAGTCTTCTTGAAGTTAGGCATCTTGATCCAAAAGTTTTCAAAGCGGAAGCATTTTGGCCGGGAGGGCCCCACATCACTAGCGAGGAGTAGAGGGCAGTGGCCGGACAATGAAGATGACAATGCATGGAGAAGGTGGGAGCCAAACTGAATGTCCCAATCTTCATTGCAAAAGAAGCTATCAAGTTTGCTCATGGTCGGGTTTGCTTGTTCATTGCTCCATGTGAATTTCCTATTCTGCAAGTGTATCTCCTTTAGCTCACAAGCATTGAGGGCGTTGCGGAAGCGAACAATACGGCTGCGATCGACATTTGTACGGTTCTTATCTCTGACCCGATAGACTTGGTTGAAGTCGCCGGTGACAATCCATCTCATGCCAGCAGGAGGTTTTTGTCCAACCATTTCATGGAAAAAGGCATCCTTCAAATTGCCTCTAGTAGGGCCATACACGGTTGTGATTTGGAAGGATGTGTTTGAGCCAATGATAGTCACCATTGCCGAGAGGAAGAAGTCCCCAAAGCTCACATTATCAATCTTTACTAGGTCTTCATTCCATAATAGAAGAATTCCTCCACGGGTGCCATTCGCGGGCCGCTCAGCGAAACTTTTCAGACGATGGCCGCCTAGGAAAGCAGCGATAAAAGGATCCACGGCTGCAAGCTTGGTTTCTTGAAGACATACAATGTTGCAAGAAGTGGAGGCGATGGTTTCATGTACAGTAGAACGACGGTCTGGGCAGTTCAATCCACGAACATTCCAATTCAAAATGCATAAGTTGTTATCTTCCATTAGAAACTAACAATACATCCATCATCGGTGCAGCAACATCATCATGTCGTCGCCGTGGCCTCCTCACTTCCCATGGCCTGTAGGTCTGGGGCTGTGTCGCCACCATGCTCAACTAGGGCGTCTTCGACAGCAGTGGCCAGGTCACAGTCAAGCTTGAACAGTGCACGCAAAGCCGCCACCGCAATGTTTGGCAGTTTACCATTGAACAATGCGACATACTTGTTGATGGCCTCCTCAGTCATCATTTCACCTTCCTCTATGATACCCAGCCTTTGGCAAAGCAGCTTCTCCACTAATTTTGCGATAGGCATCGATCGGTTCTTGGCCTGGAGCCGCGGGCTGCAGTGTCCCACTGTGAAACTGGAGATACCAACCAAGGTCTTCCTTCTTCTCATCGGTGACCTGGGCGGGGTTGATCTTGGCGTTGGCGATGGCAACAGGGCCTGCTGACAAGGCACAAAGATGGGGGTGCTTTGCTCTGGCTGGTCGGAGCAGTCCACCTGGGAGCTTTGAGGAGCAGAGGCGACCCCCGCTGGCAAACTTGGGATCGGAGAAATTCTGGACATGCGAAGCAAGCCAGAAGGGTGCGTCGGGGTGCAGCCATCTAGAAGAGGCGGCGATGGCTGCAACAGATTAGTCGTCCCATTGCGCGTTGGCGACCTCATTCTTCTGATAGGAGGCATCCTTGGCGGGGAGGAGGTGGCCATTCGCGGTACAAAGACTGGGGTGCACGTCAAGCTGTTGGTGGATGGAGTCGCGCCCGAAGAGGAGCCTGTAGTCGAGGAGGTTGCACGGCGCATGAGACGAGGCGGCGAGCAAGAAGGCCAGACCGGTGGCATGTTCGGCGCCAGCAATCCCAGGCCCGGGCTCACGTGATGCAGCCAATCAGGAGCAGTTGAGGAAGGGCGCAGCTCGATGATGTCCTGGAATGTAGTGCGAGGAGAAGGCGGTGATCTTTCGTTGCTCCTAGAGCCAGCCGACGAAGGTCTCAGCTCGATGATGTCTCGGTGAGTAGTGCGCGGAGAAGGCAATGGCGACCGACCACGAGTCTCAATGTTGTGCGGGCTGGTAGTGCTGTTTCTTCGGCGCGCGCTCCTCGTCGGCGTGTCAGCTGGGCGGTTTCGGGACCTCCTGCCTGAAGCCGGGATGACAGCGCCATCCGGAAGTCGTTGAACACAGCCTCTGTCGATTCGCCGGGCATCGAGTGTCGGGAGCTCCAGGCCACGGCGCATGTCGTAGTTGCCATCGCAGTCATCTCGGAGCCGATCGTAGCGAGAGCCTTGGCCTCGATTGTTGATACGCCTAGCAGGGGCGCTGGAGCGTTGGTTGCCCTCGCACCCGTCGTCCCAGCCACGGACATCATCCCAGCAGACCGGATCGCCATGGCCACCACACGGGCGGCATAGAATCCTTCCATCAGCTTCTGCCAGTGGGGGAGACGGAATCATTGCCGGCGGCGGGAAGCGTTCTTGCACTGGCTTCGGTGATTTGTTTGTGCACTGGCGTGCACGATGCCCACTCTGTCGACAAATCAGACATTTTTAGGGGTCACGACAGTCAATCTTGAGATGTCCCCGCTCCAGGCAGCGATGGCAGGTCCGACGGTGATGCTTCACAAAAATTCTGCCTGATGATGGAGGGGAAAAGGAAGGCGAGGACCTCTGTCTTGACTGATGCAGATTGGGAGACAGAGTTCTCCACCAATACGGTGGTTTAACCAGCTTCCAACCCTCCTCCGAGCTTGCATCCACACCCAACGGCTCGAAAGACATCGCACGAGGCGTCACAGGATTTGAAGGTATGGGCGTCCGCGCCGCGCCCTGACCGGCAGAGAAGGTAGCAGACCGCGCCGTCTTCAGGCATGACCTGGGGGCGCCATGGATGAGCTTAGCAGGAGCTGGATTCAGCAGGTCTTCAGCAGCAGCAAAGCAGACCTTCCGGGATGGACCCAGGCAACGGAAGCAGGAGCCGCGGGTGGATCTTCTGGGAGGGGATCCAGAACAAATGGCGAGCCTGGAGAGGTAGAGCACCCCGGCGGCAGCACTGGATCTGGCGTGGATCCAGCCAGCTGCGGGAAAAGCAAGAGAACGAGGTCCTCGTGAGCAAACCTTGGGCTGGAGAAACCAGGGGGCACGGCGGTGATGCAGGGGAGTGGCACGGCTGGAAGCAGAGCGGCCCAGCAGCGGCGGCGGCGGTGGCTGCGCGCACCAGCGCGGTGCGTCGCAGGAGAGTGGGCGGAGCCATGTTCGACAGAGTAAATTAGATTGGGCAGTAGCTCGAAATGATGTACGATGTAGCTGCAAGTTTCGAATTATCGGCTTGTACATGAATGAACCATTGGGGTTTGGGACTTGATTGCTGCCAGGAGTCAGGAGATGAACCCTCCAGACGGGAATAAAAGGGCCAGTTCTTCCTTGATTTTACGACAGCTTCTCTCAGAAGCTGCCCCTCCTCCTATGGCTCACAGCTCGTTTGGCACCCAGGTCCAATTTTCATGTTTGGCTGTCATGTGGATCTGTGAAATGAAATGAATGTCATATGTCGTTTGGCTGCTATTTTGGCACCCGTTGGTTGAAGGAGGGGGCAGAGAAGTGGGTACTTGCGCTGATGAAGTAGTCGATCTGCTCGTCCGCTGGTGGTCTTCGGTGACATGCCGTTGGGTGAGGTAAGGTTAGGGTTTGAGGGGGAGGGGAAGGGGGCTGCGGGAAATCCGGACGAATGCCAGGTCAAAGGGAGTGAATTCAGAAGTATGGACATGTCTGTAAGACAGGGGTTTGAGCCCCATCTGCCTTCTTCTCCAACGACCCTCTCCATCATTTGTCCGCTCCCCCCCCCCCACACCACCCCCACCTCTTTTTTATTGCCTTTTCCATTTTTTCAACCAAAATTGTTGAATACTACAAAGATATAGATTGAACATAGAAACAAATAGCTTAAATTTAAAAATACATAATTAAAACTTAAATATTTTTCTAAGTACATAGTTTAGACATAAAATTCAAAGAGTCACAAATATAATGTTTTCTATGATGTATCCACGAATGATCCAGAGGATCATTGAGTAATTGTTGATGCATTTCTCGATCCCAATTTGCCGGTGCATCTTCAGAAAATGTGCAACATGCTCAGCTTGTTGTTCTAGGAGGTGTACATGTTATTCAGACTTTTCAAAATCAACATTGCATATACCATCACCCTCATCCTCCAACATCATGCCATGCAAGATAAAATAGCAAGTCATCATCTTCCACAATGTCTCGGGATGCCACGTATTTGCACGTCCATAAAAAATATCCTAACAAGGTTAGAGCACTCAAAATGCCCTCTCCACATCCTTCCTAGCACCGCAACAAAGTGAGTTTCTTTGTTATGTCGGGGCTCAGAGATAGTCTTCACAATCGCAGCCCATTGAGCATAGATATCATTGGCAAGATAGTACCCTATGGTGTAGTTGTGCCCATTGATGATGTATTTTCACTCCTAAGCCTGCCCACCACAAAGTATTTTAAACAAAGAAGATCGCTAAAGCACGCTGATGTCGTTGTGAGACCTCGGCATGTCAAAGAAAGGGTGCCAAATTCACAAGTCTTCTAATGTCACTGCTTCCAGTATCATGGTGGGATATTTGGTATGACCTTGGTATTGCACATGCAAACCTACCATGCAGATAGTTTTTCCACCGCCAGTGTATGCAATCTACAGAACCAAACATACCAGGAAAGCCCCTTACTTCTCGAAGTGCCAAAAGCTTTTTTGTATTCTCATCATTTAATTCTCTCAAGTACTCCGGTCCAAACACCTCCACCACCGTGGTGGCAAATCTGACCACTGATTCAATACATGTGCACTCTATCATACGGACATACCCATCAACGACATCTGTAGCTGTGCCATATGCAAGAATCCTCATAGCAGAAACACAATTTTGGAGAGGAGGGCATATAATCACTCCAGTGCAATCATTCTCCATCGTGAAGTAACTATCATTTTCTTTCACAGCCTCCACCATGTGCAAGAACACATGCTTGCGCATCCGGCAGCAACGCCGAAAGAAAGCCCTTGCATGATATATGGGGTTGGCTTTGAAATAGTCGTTGTAGAGATCAACATGGCCCTTTGTCTTATTCCACGTAACGCTTATCCTCCCCATCGTCAAACCCTTGAAGTTGAGAACATGCCCTCTCTTCCTTCTCCATTTCTTTTGAGGATGCTCATCATCATCAACATCAACAACTTGTAGTCATCATCAACTATGTCTGATGACAATGAATCATAAAACTCATATGTAAATAAACTCATCATTTGAGCCAATTGGGTGTCCCTATAAATTTGCAACAAAAAGTGCCAAAATCTATTCGAACATTTGGTCAAACACTTGGTGTGTCACGTGTATGCTGGCGCCGGCCGGCCGGACCAGGACATATAAGGGTGGCGTCTGGGGCATCGATCATGTCAGGGAACATGCTTCTGGTGGGGTCGGGACCAAGGACATCGAGCAAGTTTTTCCTGGGAATGTTGATTTCGTGAGATTGGGTGGGGCCGGTATGTCGGGTCCAATATGGCGGACATGTCCGAACAGGGTTGGGAACGGTCCGGCCGTGCAAACAAATAGAGGATGTTTGAAAAGGCCATTTGGGCCAATGTTTTTTGTCTAGATAGTGTCTGGCTGGACATATGAGAGGGGTTTGGGAACTGCTGTTGAAGATGCCCTAATCAAGAGAGTTTTTCTTATGTACTCCCTCCGTTTTTAGATATTTGTCTTTCTAAAGATTTCAACAAGTGACTACACACGAAGCAAAATGAGTGAATCTACACTCTAAAATATGTCTATATACATCCATATATGATAGTCCATTTAAAATCTCTAAAAAGACAAATATTTAGAAACGGAGGGAGTATATATGTCACTGGTGTTAGCCGTTTAATATTTTATCCTGGTTCTGCCCACCCAACGTCAATGGGGAAGCCATCATGACGTAGAGAAATGAAAATCTGCCACGACCTAGTATTAACAAAAAATGCTTCCTCCGTAAAATAATATAAAGATGTTTAGATCACTAAATTTTAGTACTTCCTCTGTCTCCAAATATAAGTCTTTTTAAAGATTTCAACAAGTGACTACATACGAAACAAAATAAATGAATCTATATTTTAAAATATATCTACATACATCCTTATATTGTAGTCCATTTAAAATGTTTAAAAGACTTATACTCCCTCCGTTCCTAAATATAAGTATTTGTAAAGATTTCATTAAAAACCACATACGGATGTATATAGATACATTTTAAGTGTAGATTCATCCATTTTGCTCCGTATGTAGTTCACCTAGTGGAATCTCTACAAAAACTTATGGAGGGAGTATTTAGGAACGGAGGGAGTATTAGTTTACAAGGGAGTATGTAATTATTTGGAAACTAACACAACAAGATTGGACATTCGCCAACTACTCGCCTTGCTAGATCAGCCCCCGTGCACATGTTTTCTGACCATTGTATTCTCGTGGAAAGCGATCTAAGCCATGAAGACCTGGGTTTGTGGAGCAGGTTTTTTTGTTACTTTCCCTTCACCATTTGCGTCATGTTAGTGCTGGACGTTTTCATAACGTGGGGTGTACAAGATCCAACAGCCGTGCTTCTTTTTTCTTCGTTCAGCTTTTTTCCTCCTTCAACCGTTTACTCCTCTCACAAAATCGACTTATCCAAATTGCAAATTCAGTCAACCTACATATAGCTATTGTGGCTGTAAAAAGATTGCTTCAATGCCTGGTGGTTTTCAAACGCTTGACTTTAACAAACATGATCCTTTTGTACACGATGAGACCAAGACATAACAACAATCTTTTTCTTCTGTATACGATGAGACCAAGACATAACGACAATTAATCAACGCTATAGAGAACTCACATAACTCCCAAACCATTGATCACGCTCTCCATAAAACGAACAAACAGCCAAGCCGGCCAATCAGAGCTTAGCGTGGTCGTGGCACTCCTGGCCTCGGATGTCCATGCTCGGGAATCCGACGACGACGTGGCAGTCGGAGTAGGCCACCACGCTGAGCTTGAACACGCCGAAGATGGCCACCCTCCCCTGGATCCTCGCGCTCGCGTCCAGCGGCAGCGTCCCGGCCTCGATGTCCTTGATCAGCTGCGCCATGTCCTTGGTGAAGCTGGCGGTGAGCACCGTCATGTCCAGCTGCACGGTCTCGTCCCCCCTGCCAGGGATGCGGCCGGGGTCGACCTGGGCGTCCCCGACGTGGGTGCCCCGGTACCAGAGCTCGGCGGCGCCGGAGGCGTAGGAGAAGGAGAACCGGTTGGGGTTGTGCACGGCCGCGGTGAGCTGCACCGTGAAGTTGGGCTGGGCGAGGCTGGGGACGGGGCCGACGAAGCGGGCGGAGAGCACGCGCGTGCTGGGGTCGCGCACGCGGAGCACGGTGAGGAAGAGGACCAGGAGGGTCACGCCCAGCAGCAGGAGCACGCCGAGGGTGACCAGGGCGCAGATGCAACGGCAGCGGCGGCGGCGTCTGCGCAGGCGGAGGTCGTCGTCGTCCAGGGGCTTGGCATCGGGGGAGGGCGCGGTGTGGATCGGGAGGCTGCACGCCTGGGGCTGGGAGGCCATTGTGAACGTCCGAGCCCTGCAAGAGACGATGGAATTGAAGGGGCTAATGATCTACTCCAGTTGGCGGTGCAAAGTGAGCGAGGGAGGGACAAACTATAACATGCAGATGCTGATATAATAAAATAAATGATTGGACTTGTTTGACGGTGGATGGTGTCCGTGAAGCCAGTGACATCCCCGTTGGACCAGCTAGCAGTGTGGTGCCGTCGCCGTGTATCTCTTGGCTGCTTTACGTTGTTCACTTGGTTATTGTCATTCATAAACTAGGCAACAACCAGTAATATACTTCCTCCGTCCGCAAATACTTATCAGAAGAAATAAATAAAAATGAATGTATCTAGAACTAAAATATATTTAGATACATCCATTTTTTCGACGAGTATTTTCAGACGGAGGGTACTATTCATCACCCAGGGTACGGAATAAGTTATTTTTCACCCGAGGTAATCTTATGTTCGTTTCCTAAATAAATTATGTTTAGAATATAAATAGTTACATGCATATTGATTCAATATGTAAAAGTTGGTATAAAAAATTAAAAATATAGGTTATAAACCAGAAAATCACATTTATGTATGTTTTACACTATATTTTTTACAATTGTGATTTTACGTAACATAAAATATTTTTTACGGCAAGTACATATTTTCTTACGTTCTCTTTTTATGTATGAAATAAGACAAAATTTACGAAACGTATAAATACGGTGCATTGATGTCAAAATAGAGAGGGGGTGAAGAATAACTATTCATCATCCAGGATGACGAATAGCGCAACCCTATATATATATATATATATATATATATATATATATATATATATATATATATGTCCACCTATTTGTATTTATTGATTTGAATAGAATTAAAGCAAACATTAATTGGTGGAGAGAGAATGGCAGAATAAAAAGGAAACAAATATATTATGTACGCACAATGTGACTCGTCAGCTTGTGGATTTTTTCTAGGCACAGATGATTAAATGTATACATAAAAGTTGATACCATTCTAAGATATTAATGACAAAATATTTTTATTATCTATATCAACAAATTCTGCGCCGACCCCAAATAATATAAATATACCCATGGTATATATACCTACTAATGAAATTATGTACATACACGGGTATGTATATATCCAATGATTTATTCTAGGTGTTAGGTATTAAAGAAATTATATACGGCGAATATGTACATACGCGGGTATGCGTATACCGACCAAAGAAATTATGTACATATGCGGGTATGCATATACCCTAACGAAATTATGTACATACGCCGGTATGCATATACCAACTAACAAATTTTTGTATATATGCGTGTGCCTTGAAAAAAGGTACATGTACGGGTATGTGTATGTGTATACCCAATTAGATGGTGGGTATGTGTATACCTACTGCGAAAGTTACGTAACATACATGTGTATTTTACATACGTAGTGATTTATTCTACGAATCAATAAGTGGTATATAAGGAGGTAATAAATATTGATTTTTATTCACTATGGTATTTTAATCACCTTCCTTTTCTATGATGTGATATGCATGCATGGAACAGTTAAAGAATTAAAGCTTGTCAAATTAACTAGTAATTAAATCATTTACATTGGTTTCCAAATCTGTCGCTAAACACGATCTAACGATGGATAGGCAAGGTGCCCAGGCACCTAGGTGTCCCAAACTGGTATATATATGAATGTATCTATAACTAAAATACGTCTAGATACATCTATTTCTCCGACGAGTATTTCCGGATGGAGGGAGTATATATATATATATATATATATATATATATATATATATATATATATATTTGTATCTATATCTGTATCTATATCTATATATCTGTGTTTCTCTGTTTTTCTTAATCCGTTCATCCATATTATATTTTTGATTTTCTAAGATCTTCTACTATCCGAAATGGTGCTATTATTTGGCAAACGTAGCTGTTGGTCGAGGCGAATTATTGGCACATATGTTCTGGCCCGTTTAAGTTTCTGGGGGTTCCCGGGCCTGCTTGGGCCGGGATTTCTACAATAATTGAAAAAAATAGTACGTTTGTGGGGGATCGAACTAAACGATCAGAGCACCATCGTGCGAGGGACGCAGCAGCCGAGCTAGCTATTGCGCTGAATAGGGATGAAAATGGAGCGGAATCTTTCCGCTTTTCCAGAGGAAAAATAAAAATTGAAAAGGAAAATGGAAGTGGAAACGAAAATGAAAACAAAATGTTTTTTCTTGTGGAACAGGTGGAACTTTCCGTTTTGAATGTGAGCACATGGTATTTTGTAGCTCAAAAAACACACTATTAGGCCCTACACAGAATGAGCAGAATGGTCCAGATGGCCCAACTTCTACAATACTACTATGTAAGCATAAGCACTTGTCTCAAAAAAAAACAGAGCATGAGCACACTAGCAGAATCCCTAATTGAGCACGCCCCGTCGCTGACATATCCTTTTATATAGCCATGATATATCTGGAAATTCCATTCGGCTCCCGGGAGCACGTGCTCCTGAGCCCAAAAATAACCTTTGAAATGTCAAAAAAATCAAGACAATTTTTCATGTTTTCTTAGTCACATCCAAATGCTACCTGTAAAATTTGCGGCAAAAAGATTAAGCATTTTGGCCTGTGCAAAAAGAACAATAAATTGAGCACCAAATATTACCCCCAAATGTCACCCCAAATTTGGTTTTATTTGACAAAACACTGCTGCTCCGTTTCACATGAAAATTGTCAAGCATGGTTGCGGCACTAACACGACCATCCACAAAAAAAATTTAGATTTTTCTGAAAACATTTACTATTTTTTTCGCGTTAGTGTTCACCCAGGAGAATGTGCTCGTGGGAACCAAAACGCCCCTCCTATACCATAATATTTACTAATCATCTTATCAATCAAAATACTTTGTTGGTTTCCTTATTTTTCTGTCTATGGTTCAAGTGGCCTTTTGTTCGATGAACACCCCGCTTCCGTCTTCGTGTTCGTTTTATATTCGCCCCACTTTTGTTTCTGATAGTATTTGATTTCGTATTTGTTTTTAAGGTTTCTGTATTCGTTTTTGTTTCTATAAAAAAATATAAAAACAAATGTGGCAGTACCCAGTTCCATCCGTTTTCACTTTGTTTTTATCCATAGCGCTGAAAACGTTTTTCCATTACGGTGGATGGTGCCGCACGGTCACGGACATGAAGCCAATGACATCCCCGTTGGACCAGCTAGTAGCGTGGCGCCGTGTATGAGTGTATCTCTCGGCTGCTTATTGTTCACTTCATAAACTAGCTAGGCAACAATGTACGTTGTAAGTATAAATATTACAACATGGCGTACTGAGTACATGATACGTGCGGTTACTTTATTAGGTTTTTTGCATTTCATGGTTTTGGTCGCTCGATCGGCGCCCCCTTAAACGTATATAAATGAGCTCAAATGTGATCGTCTGAGTGAATCGAAGTATAAAAATCGTATGTATGAGCAAATAGCAGGTCTGAAGAGAGTAGGCCGGCACTCCATGCTTGCCCCTTCCGCACGTTCTGTTCGATGTCCTTGATGTTTTTGTCCCTGTCATACATCCAATGTGAGGTACTAGCTCATGTTTGCATGGCTCATGTTGCAAAACAGGCTGTGGTGCAACGACAGACTTCAACGCCGCGGCTAAAAAAAACGAGTACTTCTGCCAGTTATGCACTCAAAATCTTGAATCCTCGAAGCATCTATTTTGGAAGTGCCCAATGGCAAAGAGAGTCTGGGAATCGATCAGCTCTTGGACGGGCTACGCCTCTCTGGCCCCAGATGCGAGATGGCAAGATATTCGACACTCCTCCATTGCGCTGGCCGCCCTGGACAGGTCCGCACCAACATGTCGAAAGGGCACCAACACGCTTCTGCTGCTTGTATGCTGGGAAATATGGCAGGAACGGAACAACGCCACCTTCAGGAAAAGCATCCCAAGTGTCTCCATCATCAGGAGGGTTACGGACTGCATCGAGCTATGGCGAGCCGCGGGCGCAACCTGTATTGAGAGCCCTGTAGAGGTTTAGAGAATTGATGCAATTCACGATATATTGATCGGGTGCATATGCACGTATATATATAGGTACAAGGGTAGCCACGTCCTCAACTATACAAGGGAGGAGGACGACTTGTGGTACAAGAAATATACATGTAATATACATATCTCAACACCCCCCCACCCCCGCGCAGTCGAAGCATCGGGACGACCGACGCAGAGACTGGAGCGAAAATCCTCGAAAGACGCCGTAGGCAACCCTTTGGTCATGATGTCCGCAAACTGTTGGGAAGTAGGGACATGGAGAATCCGGATGTGTCCAAGAGCCACCTGTCCCCCCCACAAAATGGATATCAAGCTCAATATGTTTGGTGCGGCGGTGATGAACTGGGTTGGCGGAGAGGTAAACAGCGGAGACGTTGTCGCAGTAAACAATGGTGGCCTTGGCGACAGGACAAGAGACCTCAAGAAGAAGCTGACGAAGCCAGGAGCACTCTGCAACAACATTAGCCACTGCTCGATACTCTGCTTCAGCACTGGAGCGAGAAACAGTGGGTTGTCGCTTAGACGACCAAGAGATCAACGACGGTCCAAGGTAAACACAATAGCCCAAAGTGGAACGTCTCGTGTCAGGGCAGCCGACCCAGTCAGCATCCGAGTAAGCAGTGATGTCCATGGCCGGAGAGGCATGAAGAGACAAACCGAAGTCCAGGGTGCCACGGATGTAACAGAGGACTCGCTTGACCGCAGTCCAATGAGCATCACAAGGAGCATGCATGTGTAAGCAGACTTGCTGAATGGCATACTGAAGCTCCGGTCGTGTCAGGCTGAGATACTGAAGGGCGCCCATAATAGACCGATAAAACGAAGCATCCGGAGCAGGTGAGCCGTCGGTGGCAGAGAGCTTGGCCTTAGTGTCGACAGGAGTAGACGCGGGTTTGCAATTAAGCATCCCAGCACGATCAAGAAGCTCATGAGCATACTTCCGCTGATGAAGAAAGAAGCCATCCGCACGTCGAACAACCTCGATGCCGAGGAAATAGTGCAGAGGACCAAGGTCCTTAATGGCAAACTCAGCGCGAAGACGATCGGTAAGCTGTCGAAGAAGAGCACTAGAGCAAGTTGTCATGATGATGTCGTCGACATAAAGTAGTAAGTAGGTGGTAGCATCCCCGTGTTGGTAAATGAACAACGAAGCATCGGAGCGAGCGGAGCGTAAGCCGAGATGATGAAGAAATGCTGCAATGCGCTGGTAGCAAGCGCGGGGAGCCTGCTTGAGCCAGTACAAGGAGCGAGAAAGCAGGCAAACATGCTCCGGACAAGTGTCGTCGACGAACCTCGTAGGCTGCTGGCAATAGACCTGCTCCTCAAGATGGCCATGGAGGAAAGCGTTGGAGATGTCCATCTGGTGCACCGGCCAGGCACGAGATACCGCGAGCTGAAGAACAGTGTGAATCGTCCCGCGCTTGACAACCGGTGCGAATGTATCCGTGAAGTCAACGCCAGCGCGCTGTCGAAAGCCTCGGACCACCCAACGGGCTTTATAGCGGTCGAGGGTGCCGTCGGGGTGAAACTTGTGCTTGAACACCCACTTCCCGGTAATGATGTTGGCGTGCCGGGGGCGGGGAACAAGCTGCCAAGTCGCATTGCGCTGTAGAGCCTCAAATTCCTCCTTCATTGTTGCATACCAAAGCGGGCCGCGAAGAGCCATACGAGCGGAGGTAGGAAGAGGCGACAGGGGCACCGTAGATGCCGGGCAAGCATACTCATCAGCGGAGTAAAGGAGACTCGGCCGATGAACACCCATGCGTGCACGAGTGATAGGATCGGCGGGTGCTCTTGATAACCCATAATTATAGGGGATCGCAACAGTTTTCGATAAATAAGAGTGTCGAACCCAACGAGGAGCTAAAGGTAGAACAAATATTCCCTAAAGTTGTATCGACCACCAATACAACTCTACGTACGCTTGACGTTCGCTTTACCTAGAACGAGTATGAAACTAGAAGTACTTTGTAGGTGTTGTTGGATAGGTTTGCAAGATAATAAAGAGCAAGTAAATAAAAAGTAGGGGCTGTTTAGATAAGGAAACAATAAAGTAAATATAGCGAGTGTGGAAAAGTGGTGGTACGAGTGGCGAAATTGCCCCTAAGCAATTGACTGCTTTACTAGACCGATAGCAAGTATTATGTGGGAGAGGCCACTGCTAGCATGTCATCCCTTACTTGGAATTCTATGCACTTATGATTGGAACTATTAGCAAGCATCTGCAACTACTAATGTTCATTAAGGTAAAACCCAACCATAGCATTAAGATATATTGGTCCCCCTTCAATCTCGTATGCATCAATTTCTATGCTAGGTTGAAGCTTCTGTCACTCTTGCCCTCCAATACATAGTCCTATCAACATACAACTAACCCTAGGGTGTGATCCATGCACGCAATAATATGATGGGCACCAAAGGACAGCAACATAACCACAAGAAAATTAAATCAATCATAGCAATTCATCAACCACCGATAGGACAACGAAAATCTACTCAGACATCATAGGATGGCAACACATCATTGGATAATAATATGAAGCATAAAGCACCATGTTCAAGTAGAGGGTACAGCGGGTTGCGGGAGAGTGGACCACTGTAGATAGAGGGGGGAAGGTGATGGAGATGTTGGTGAAGATGGCGGAGGTGTTGGTGTAGATCGCGGTGATGATGATGGCCCCCGGTGGCACTCCGGTGCCACCGGAAGCGAGGGGGAGAGAGCCCCCCTCCTTCTTCTTCTTCCTTGACCTCCTCCCTAGATGGGAGAAGGGTTTCCCCTCTGGTCCATGACCTCCATGGCACGGGAGGGGCGAGAGCCCCTCTGAGATTGGATCTGTCTTTCTGTCTCTCTCTGTTTCTGCGTTCTATTCTGGCTCTGTTTCACCGTTTCGTATATATATATGGAGATTCGTAACTCCGATTGGCCTGAAACCTTCGCCGTGATTTTTTTCCGAATATTAGCTTTCTTGCGGCAAAAGAAGAGCGTCAACCGCCTTACGGTGGGCTCACGAGGGTAGGGGCATGCCCTAAGGGGGGGGGGGCGCCCCCCTGCCTCGTGACCACCTCAGGCACTGGTTCGCGTTGATTTTCCTTCCGAATTTTCCATATTTTTCAAAAATAATCTCCGTCCGTTTTTATCCCGTTTGCACTCCGTTTGATATGGATATTCTGCGAAACCAAAAACATGCAACAGACAGGAACTGGCACTTTGCACTAGATCAATATGTTAGTCCCAAAAATAATATAAAAAGTTGCCAAGAAGTATATGAAAGTTGAATAATATTGGCATATGGAACAATCAAAAATTATAGATACGACGGAGACGTATCAGCATCCCCAAGCTTAATTCCTGCTCGTCCTCGAGTAGGTAACTGATAAAAAAGATAATTTTTGATGTGGAATGCTACCTAGCATAATCTTGTTCATATGTCTAATCATGGCATGAATATTAAGACACGAGTGATTCAAAGCAATAGTCTATCATTTGACATAAAAACAATAATACTTCAAGCCTACTAATAAAGCAATCATGTATTTTCAAAATAACATGGCCAAAGAAAGTTATCCCTACAAAATCATATAGTCTGGCTATGCTCCATCTTCTCCACACAAAATATTCACATCATGCATAACCCCGATGACAAGCCAAGCAATTGTTTCATACTTTTGACGTTCTCAAACCTTTTCAACTTTCACGCAATACATGAGCGTGAGCCATGGACATAGCACTATAGGTGGAATAGAATGGTGGTTGTGGAGAAGACAAAAAGGAGAAGATAGTCTCACATCAACTAGGCGTATCAACGGGCTATGGAGATGCCCATCAATAGATATCAATGTGAGTGAGTAGGGATTGCCATGCAACAGATGCACTTGAGCTATAAGTGTATGAAAGCTCTAACTGAAACTAAGTGGGTGTGCATCCAACTTGCTTGCTCATGAAGACCTCGGGCATTTGAGGAAGCCCATCATCGGAATATGAAAATTTCCACTAGTATATGAAAGTGATAACTTAAGAGACTCTCTATATGAAGAACATGGTGCTACTTTGAAGCACAAGTGTGGAAAAAGGATAGTAGCACGGCCCCTTCTCTCTTTTTCTCTCATTTTTCTATTTTTTGGTGGGCTTCTTTGGCCTTTTTTTATTTGCGCTTCTTTGGCCTCTTTTTTATTTGGGGTTCTTTGGCCTCTTTTATTTTTTTTAAAGTTCGGAGTCTCATCCCGAATTATGGGGGAATCATAGTCTCCATCATCCTTTCCTCACTGGGGCAATGCTCTAATAATGATGATCATCACACTTTTATTTACTTACAACTCGATATTACAACTCGATACTAGAATAAAGATATGACTCTATACGAATGCCTCCAGCGGTGTACCGGGATGTGCAATGATCTAGCGTAGCAATGACATAAAAAACGGGCAAGCCATGATAACATCATGCTAGCTATCTTACGATCATGCAAAGCAATATGACAATGAATGCTCAAGTCATGTATATGATGATGATGGAAGTTGCATGGCAATATATCTCGGAATGACTATGAAAATGCCATGATAGGTAGGTATGGTGGCTGTTTTGAGGAAGGTATATGGTGGGTTTATGGTACCGGCGAAAGTTGCGCAGTATTAGAGAGGCTAGCAACGGTGGAAGGGTGAGAGTGCGTATAATCCATGGACTCAACATTAGTCATAAAGAACTCACATACTTATTGCAAAAATCTATTAGTTATCGAAACAAAGTACTACACGCATGCTCCTAGGGGGATAGATTGGTAGGAAAAGACCATCGCTCGTCCCCGACCGCCACTCATAAGGAAGACAATCAATAAATAAATCATGCTCCGACTTCGTTACATAACGGTTCACCATACGTGCATGCTACGGGAATCACAAACTTCAACACAAGTATTTCTACAATCCACAATTACTCAACTAGCACGACTCTAATATTACCACCTTTATATCGCAAAACTATTGCAAGGAATCAAACATATCGTATTCAGTGATCTACAAGTTTTATGTAGGATTTTATGACTAACCATGTGAATGACCAATTCCTGTCATCTCTCTAAATAGATATAAGTAAAGCAAGAGAGTTTAATTCTTTCTACAAAATATATGCCGTGCTCTGACAAATATAAGTGAAGCAAAATAGCATTCTGCACATGGCGGTTGTCTAAGTAAAAAGAAACAGGCGATCCAAACTTCAAATGATATAAGTGAAGCACATGAAGCATTCTATAAAGCCATACTCAAAAAATATAAGTGAAGTGCAAAGAGCATTCTAAAAATCAACCAAGGACTATCTCATATCAGCATGGTGCATAAAAATAAAAATATAAACCTAAATGCAAAAGACGCTCCAAGACTTGCACATATCGCATGAACGAAACGAATCCGAAAACATACCGATATTTGTTGAAGAAAGAGGGGATGCCTCCCCAGCATCCCCAAGCTTAGATGCTTGAGTCTCCTTGAACATTTACTTGGGGTGCCTCGGGCATCCCCAAGCTTGAGCTCTTGCCTCTCTTCCTTCTTCTCACATCGAGACCTTCTCAATCATCCAACACTTCATCCACACAAAACTTCAACAGAAAACTCGGTAAGATCTGTTAGTATAATAAAGCAAATCACTACTCTAAGTACTGTTGCAAACCAATTCATATTTTATTTTTGCATTGTGCCTATTGTAATATAACTTTTTCATGGCTTAATCCACTGATATAAATTGATAGTTTTATCAAAACAAGCAAACTATGCATCAAAAACAGAATCTGTCTAAAACAGAACAGTCTGTAGCAATCTGAACATTCACCATACTTCTGATACTTGAAACATTCTGCAAAAATTAGGAAAAATAAACAATTTGTATAGCAAGACAGTGCAAAAAGAATCAGAACCATTTGACGTTCCAGTAAAAAATTAAAATTCATGCACTACAGCCAAAGTTTCTGTCCTGCACCGCACAAGCCAACAAGCATCGTAAACATCCTAAAGGCAAACCTTGGCACATTATTTGTATAATACAATGGAATTGTACAAGGGGATAATTATTTTTTTTGAAAAGTTTCTGTAATCAAGATCCACAAAGTTGCCGTGAGCATGAACAAAGTTCAAGGAGCTCTCCCACTTCAACAGTGCTTGTCTTTCTCACTTTCACTTTCCTTTTTGAAAAGTTTTGGGTTCCGCTCTTTATTTTTGTTGTTTTTAAACTATATGAAAGCACTCAACAGAAATAAATGACTCTCTAAAACTTCTGGGTTGTCTCCCTGGCAGCGCTTTCTTTAAAGCCATTAAGCTAGGCATATAGTGCTCAAGTAGTGAATCCACCCGGATCCCAAGGTATATCAAAGCCAATTTTAATTAACAATGATTTGTAATTTAGTGGTGAGCACAAAGCAACATATATCAAGCAATGACGAAGTCTAACTCTCTTCCTATGCATCGACATGTCATAAAAGAACAATTCATGCACACCTAGTAAAGGACAATGCATAGTATAAACAGTTTCTTACAATTTTATCATGTTGGAAACATAGAGAGGTGGAGATATAGTTCCTCTCTCATAATAATTTCAAGTAGGAGCAGCAAGCACATGCATATTATATTTATCGAAATCATCATGTGCAACGGTAAAAGACAACCCATCAATATAATCCTTAATAAGTGCAAACTTCTCCGATATAGTATAATCGGAAGAATTCAAAAAGATAATAGGACTATCATGTGTGGGTGCAATAGCAACAATTTCATGTTTAACATAAGGAACTATAGCAAGTTCATCTCCATAAGCATAATTCATATTGGCATCTTGTCCATAAGCATAGCAAGCATCATTAAAAAGGGATACTTCAAAAGAATCATAGGGATCATAACAGTCATCATAGCAATCATCCTTCAGTAAGCACGAAGGGGAATTAAACAATGTATGAGTTGAAGAGTTACTCTTCCTCCTTTTGTTCTTCGCTCTCCTCCTCATCTTTTTCATCCAATGAGCTCACAGTGTCATCAACTTCTTCTTCCATAGATTCCTGCAAAATATTAGTCTCTTCTTGGACAGCGGAGACTTTCTTAATAAGTGCATTAATTTCATAATTGTATTCATAATTCACATAGCAATATTTGAGGATAGCTATATTTTCAGATCTATAACAAGCATCATCAATATCATCAAACTCTTTAAACATAGATTCAATTTCATAAGCACCCATAAAAGCAACAAATTCTTCTATTTGTTCCACATCATAGTAATCATATATACCTCTAGCATAAGAAGCTAAGGTTTCATTATCATTAAATTCACATGAAAAGGGAAGGTGTGGAGCCTTCACCTTAGAGCAACAAGTATAAGCATATCTCAAGCATAGTTGCCTAGCATACCAATTCAGCATATGAATTTGATGCCATAATAGTTTCCCTTTTTGTGTCAAGCGGTAATCCCTAAAGTATTCACGTTGATCCAACGTTACTCCCATTACATAATTGAATGGGGTTTTCTCAGGATTATTAAAGTAGTACATAATATCTTTCACATAACCAGCATCGAGGGTTTTAGGAGGTTCCCCATCTCCATGAGTAGCAAGTACACCTAATTTTTTTTTGGTATTTCGTGTTCCATATCCATAACTAAAGATAGAGAACAACTAAGAATAGCAAATAGAAATTACTTAGTGATAAAGCAAACAAGCACACACGAGAATATTCACCCCACGCTATTGCTCCCCAGCAACGGCGCCAGAAAAAGGTCTTGATAACCCACAAGTATAGGGGATCGCAACAGTTTTCGATAAGTAAGAGTGTCGAACCCAACGAGGAGCTAAAGGTAGAACAAATATTCCCTCAAGTTTTATCGACCACCGATACAACTCTACGTACGCTTGACGTTCTCTTTACCTAGAACAAGTATGAAACTAGAAGTACTTTGTAGGTGTTGTTGGATAGGTTTGCAAGATAATAAAGAGCAAGTAAATAAAAAGTAGGGGCTGTTTAGATAAAGAAACAATAAAATAAATATAGCGAGTGTGAAAAAGTGGTGGTAGGAGTGGCAAAATTGCCCCTAAGCAATTGACTACTTTACTAGACCGATAGCAAGTATTATGTGGGAGAGGCCACTGCTAGCATGTCATCCCTTACTTGGAATTTTATGCACTTATGATTGGAACTATTAGCAAGCATCCACAACTACTAATGTTCATTAGGGTAAAACCCAACCATAGCATTAAGATATATTGGTCCCCCTTCAATCTCGTATGCATCAATTTCTATGCTAGGTTGAAGCTTCTGTCACTCTTGCCCTCCAATACATAGTCCTATCAACATACAACTAACCCTAGGGTGTGATCCACGCGCGCAATCATATGATGGGCACCAAAGGACAGCAACATAACCACAAGCAAATTAAATCAATCATAGCAATTCATCAACCACCGATAGGACAACGAAAATCTACTCAGACATCATAGGATGGCAACACATCATTGGATAATAATATGAAGCATAAAGCACCATGTTCAAGTAGAGGGTACAACGGGTTGCGGGAGAGTGGACCACTGTAGATAGAGGGGGGAAGGTGATGGAGATGTTGGTGAAGATGGCGGAGGTGTTGGTGTAGATCGTGGTGATGATGATGGCCTCCAGTGGCACTTTGGTGCCACCGGAAGCGAGGGGGAGAGAGCCCCCCTCCTTCTTCTTCTTCCTTGACCTCCTCCCTAGATGGGAGAAGGGTTTCCCCTCTGGTCCATGGCCTCCATGGTACGGGAGGGGCGAGAGCCCCTCCGAGATTGGATCTGTCTCTCTCTGTTTCTGCGTTCTGTTCTGACTCTGTTTCACCGTTTCGTATATATATGGAGATCCGTAACTCCGATTGGCCTGAAACCTTCGCCGTGATTTTTTTCCGAATATTAGCTTTCTTGCGGCAAAAGAAGAGCGTCAACCGCCTTACGGTGGGCTCACGAGGGTAGGGGCGCGCCCTAAGGGGGGGCTGCCTCGTGACCACCTCGGGCACTGGTTCGCGTTGATTTTCCTTCCGAATTTTCCATATTTTCCAAAAATAAGCTCCGTCCATTTTTATCCCGTTTGGACTCCGTTTGATATGGATATTCTGTGAAACCAAAAACATGCAACAGACAGGAACTGGCAATGGGCACTGGATCAATATGTTAGTCCCAAAAATAACATAAAAGTTGCCAAAAAGTATATGAAAGTTGAATAATATTGGCATGGAACAATCAAAAATTATAGATACGACGGAGACGTATCAGGTGGTGGTGTGGTAGCCGGAGAAACAGCAGGTGCCGGGGGCGCGCCAGGCACGGCCGGGCTGGGCGACTGCCCCGACGAGGCTGGTGAAGACGCCGGGGTGGCCAGCGAAGAGCCCGGCGTGGCCGGCATGGCCGGCGAGGCCGGCGAAGAGGCCGGCGTGGCCGGCGAGGCCGGCGAGGCTGACGAGACTGGCGTGGGCGGCGAGCCAGGCGAGGTGGCCAGCGAAGAGCCCGGCGTGGCCGGCAAAGCCTCCGACGAAGCCAATAGAGGAGCTAGCGAGGCCAACGGTGCATGACCCAAAGGAAAGGGTCCCAGTGCAGCACGTCGACGAAGAGAGCCAGACGAGGCATGATCCTCTCCAGCGGGTGGCACCTCCATGTGTTCCTGTGTAAAAGGAAAAGAGCACTCATCGAAATAAACATGCCTAGAGGTGATGACACGGTGAGACACCGGATCATAACATCGGTAGCCTTTAGTGTTAGCCGGGTAACCGAGAAAGACACAAGGCAAAGAGCGAGGGGCAAGTTTATGAGGGGCGGTGGCTGCGACACTAGGATAACAGAGGCATCCGAAAATGCGAAGACTGTCATAGGATGGAGGACACCCAAAGAGAAGATGATCCGGGGTGTAGTTCCAACAAACACGACCCGGACGAAGGTTAACTAGAAGGGTGGCGGTGGCAAGGGCATCCAGCCAAAACCGGGGTGGCATGTAGGCGTGAAACAGAAGGGTGTGGACGCAACCATTAAGAGTGCGAAGAACGCGTTCGGCCCGATCGTTTTGCTGGGAGGTGTAAGGACAGGTTAACCGAAAGATGGTGTCGTGGTTGGAGAGAAGTGTACGAATGGTGAGGTTATCGAATTCCTTCCCGCTGTCAGTTTTGAGAGCATGGATGGGACGACCGAACTGTGTAGACACATAGGAGTAAAAGGCGAGGAGAGTGGCGGGAACGTCAGATTTCTGATGAAGCGGAAAGGTCCACACAAAGTGAGAGTAGTCATCGAGAATAACAAGATAGTATAGAAAACCAGAATTACTTGTGATAGGTGACATCCACACATCGCTATGAATTAATTCAAAAGGATAAGAAGAAACTGTCGAAGAAGAACTAAATGGGAGTCTAACATGTTTGCCCATGCGGCATGCTTGACAAGAATGATCATCCGCTTTATTACATGAAAAAGAGAAATCCTTGACTATTTGACGAAGAGCAGTGGTGCTAGGATGACCAAGATGGGCGTGCCAAAGATCGATGCCGGCGGAAAGAGCGAGAGGTCCAGTGTGTGATGATGATGAAGGCTGGATGGGGTACATGTCGCCGGGACTGTCACATCGGTGAAGAACCATCCGGGTGCGGGCGTCCTTAATAGAGAAACCAACTTCGTCAAATTCGACAGTTACAAAATTATCACGGGAAAGATTACGAATAGAGACTAAGTTCTGAATAAGTTGAGGAGACACGAGCACATTATTAAGAGACAATGGCCTAGGCGTAGAAGGAAAAGGAGTAGAACCGACATGAGTAATGGGAAGACCAGCGCCGTTACCGACAATGATACGAGAAGAAGTGTGAACGGGAGACGCAGAGGAGAGGTTACCCGGGTAGGCTGCCATATGAGATGATGCACCGGTGTCCATGAACCAGTCGCCACCGCTGGTGTAAGAACCGGGCTGAGGCGTGTATTGCAGCGCCGAGAGCAGAGCCGGGTCGTAGGAGACAGGCGGCGTGGGGTAGCCAGCTGAAAGGATCGATATGGTTGACTAGAGGGGGGAGGGGTGAATAGGCAACTAACAATTTTTAGCTTTTCTTTAGCGATTTAAACTTTGCATCAAAGTAGGTTGTCTAGATATGCAACTAGATGAGCAACCTATATGATGCAACACGAATAGGAACACAAGCAAGCAAGATATATGAAACAAATAAGCTACACAAGTAAAGGCATGAGATAACTAAGAGTGGACACGGTGGAGACGAGGATGTGTTGCCAAAATTCCTTCCCTTTGAGAGGAAGTACGTCTCCGTTGGAGCGGTGTGGAGGCACAATGCTCCCCAAGAAGCCACTAGGGCCACCGTAATCTCCTCACGCCCTCACACAATGCGAGATGCCATGATTCCACTATTGGTGCCCTTGGAGGAGGCGACCGAACCTTTACAAACGAGGTTGGGGCAATCTCCACAACTCAATTGGAGGCTCCCAACGACACCACGAAGCTTCACCACAATAGACTATGGCTTCGCGGTGACCTCAACCGTCTAGGATGCTCAAACACCCAAGAGTAACAAGATCCGCAAGGGATTAGTAGGGGGAATCAAATATCTCTTGGTGGAAGTGTAGATCGGGGCCTTCTCAACCACTCCCGAGCAAATCAACAAGTTTGGTTGGCTAGGGAGTGAGATCGGGCGAAAATGGAGCTTGGAGCAATAATGGAGTTTTAATGGTGGAAGAGGTGAGTCAACGGGGAAGAAGGAGACCCTTTATATAGTGTGTGGAAAAGATCCAACTGTTACCCACCAACCAGCCCGCGGCCAGCGGTACTACCGTGCCTGGCCAGCGGTACTACCGCAAGGCCACGCGGTACTACTGCTTGCAACCAAGCGGTACTACCGCACGGCAGTGCGGTACTACCGTACCGTCCCACGGTACTGCCGCGACCCCAGCCAGGGAAACAGACGCAAGCTGGGGGCGGTACTTCCGCACGCGCGGTACTACCGCGCCCCCAATGCGGTACTACCGTAAGGCAAAAGTCCCATCCAGGGGGAAGGGGAACTTCCGTGCCTACTTCCGCAAAAAAACGGAAGTAGCAAAAACTCGACACAGTAGTACTGCCGAGGGGCGGTACTACTGCCTGACCGCATAGCGTGGTACTACCGCACGGCGAAAGTGGTACTACTGCGGCAGGTGCGGATGTAAAAAATTACATCCGCTCCTACTACCGCAAAGGGGCGGCACTAGCCTGGTGGGCAGCGGTAGTGCGGCTCCAGGGGAGCGGTACTACCGTGAGCACCAGCGGTACTACCGCGCCACCGCGCGGTACTACCGTGGATGCCCACGGTACTACCGTTGATCCAGGAGCAGTACTACTGCAACCACAACAGCAGCCAGTCAAAGGAGGCAGGAAAAACGAAGGAAGCTCCAAGGAAGAAGGAGGGGATAAAAGGAGACGTGTACGTGATGATTCCACCCAAACCTTTCCAACGCGGACCCCCTCTTAATAGTACGGCTTTCCTACGACTCAAATCCACCAAAAAGAAACGTAGAAAAGACGCCGTCTTCGTCAGTCTTCGAGGGGCACCCAATCGTCTTGTGCCTAGCAGAGAAGAGTCTGGAAAACTCATGGCACACGATTAGTCCGCAAATGCGTTGTCATCAATCACCAAAACACTTAGGGATAAATATATCCTTACAATCTCCCCCTTTTTGGTGGATTGATGACAAAACAGGATTTGCACAAGGAAAAATACTATTGAGTAAAAGCAAACCCCTCCTCTCTATAATATAGACGGGCTTCCCCTAAATGTGTGCCACCTAGATGAGCACGAATACTAGGAACCGAGCTCCCCCTATATTATAGAGACAAGGCAAATTTATCACTAGACAAGATAGTACAAACATAAGATAACTAAGATAGATAGAGTGCATATGTCTTACACCATATGGAGAAAAGGTCTCGGAAGCACAAATCGAACTAAAGCAAACGAGGCAAACGAGGTCCAAACGACAAAGCAAACAAACACACCAAGCACGACACAACGCAAATCCCTACACTCTCTCCCCCTTTGGCATCGAGACGCCAAAAAGGCAGAGAGGACACCTACACACACCGGGTGGCTCAGGCAGAGAAGTCGTCCCACTGCTCCTCATGCTCCTCGTCAGACTCAGCGGCGGGGATAGTCTCCTCCATGTCATCCTCTGAACTGGTCCACTTGTAGCCCTGCTTTGACATCCAGGCAGCCTCAGGTGTGATGACGTCCTCAGACCCGCCAGACACATCCTCTCCAAAGAGCCTCATCACCTTCTTATCACGGCAGCGACTCTCCTTGTCAGTCACGTGAGCCCTGTACTGTCCCTTCGCCTGCATGCAGAAGAGAGTCTTCATCTTGTCCTTTAGCTTCTTGGCCCATGATGGCTCAGAGGAAGAAGTGGTGGACCTAGCAGCACGGTCCTCAGCAGCAGTCTCAGCAGCAGCAGCCTCCCCCTCACCAGCAGCCCTCCTAGCAGAAGATGCCTCAGCACGAGTAGTGGTGTTGGCCCAGTTGGGCTTGACGCGGAGGCTGATGGACTCATGGCGAATCCAGTCTGGAGCAAGGAACTCATCACCTGGATACGTCTTCTCCCAAGTGGTGGAGAGCAGCAGAAACAGGTACGGGCCATAGATAGGTACCTTGTGAGTGAACACCGCAAACCGAAGCTCACACCACATGATGTGAGAGACATCAAGTGGCTGAGTTTGAGAAGTACGTGCCTCTGCACACAAGAGCAACATGTCCACTAGATATGCATGAACCTTGTCCTTGTCACCAATGCGTGGGAATAGAGTGTTGCGGAAGATGCGATGCATGATATCCAAAAAGGAGTTCAACACCCAAGATGACTTCCCATTGGGGAGTACCTTCTCAACAAGGAAGGGCTGAAGCTGGTTCTTGTTGGCAGACTCAGAGTTGGCATGGGGGTGGACGCCAACGGGGGTGTGAAGCCCGTCATCAGGAATGTGCAGCAGAACCATGAACTCTTTCCATGTAGCAGACAGCTGACAGCCATTGGTCATCCAAGTCATCCTCCGCTCCTCCCCAGGATGAAAGTACACTGAGGCAAAGAACTGACAGATAAGCTCAGGGTCATAGTCAAGGTGAAAGGAGATCACCGGCTCAATAGCAAACTGCTCCACCAAGTCCAGAGCCTCTCCAAAATAGTCACGAAACTTGTCTTTCCGCAGGTGATGCATGTCTATCCACTTGACATCCACGTAGGTATTCTGCTTGTTCTTGATCACATCCAGATAGATGAGAGCCTGTTGCTTGGTCCAGAACAACTCGGTGCCTCTGAGGATAGCCCGAGGATTCACATAGGGATTGATCTTCCGGCGCTCGACATACTCAGTGGTTGAAATCTCGTCCATGCCCTTAGCCGGTTCCTTTTGCTTGCTGGCAGTGGTCTTGACATTGCACTTGGGGGCATTGGAGCCCTCTGGGGCTTCATCTTGGGGGTTGCGCAGACGCTTGGAGCCAGTGTCACGACTGGGATTGGAACGGCGAGAGCCACCACCTGAGACACATAACGCAAAAACACCCACAACAGCCAAGAGAGATTAATGCAAAGACCACAACAAAGCAAGTGAAACAAGTAGAAAGCACACATGATGCATGCCTAGAGAGAGATTTGATCCCAACGGTAGTACTGCCAAGAGCTGCGGAGCTAAGAGAGTAGTGCGGCTCTTAGACGCGGTAGTACCGTGCAAGATCACGGTAGTACCGGGTGTAGGAGCGGTAGTATGACCTTAGCACCGCGGCTGGCGCGGTAGTACCGCGTCTGCGGAGCGGTAGTACCGCACGGTACAGTAGTACCGCGAGAGCGGTAGTGCCGCACATCGGGCATGGTAGTACCGCACCGCGTCAGATCTGAACTGGTTCAAATCTGAGAAAGCCCGCGAAACCACGGCGGTACTACGGTTGGACAAAGCTACCACAAGACAGCATATCAAGTATGTTTCCTACGCATCACGACTCTCCTACATCCTACTCTTGCATAGATTTGGCCTAAAATCTCAAGAACAACAAGTTTCTCTCCAAAAGCCTAGAAGTAAGAGAACAGCCAAGAAAAAGAGGGATTTGGGGAAAAACCTTGGTCCATGGCAAGAGGAAGTGGTGGGGAACGATCCCACCGGTCGGAATCCGAGGTGAGTGGCCGAAGACGGAGATTCGGCGAGGGCCTCCGGCGCCGTTCTTGAGAGGGAGAGACGTGGAGAGAGAGACAATGAATGGGTATGGGGATTTGTAACTCCCCTGCCCGAGTCATAACCCCCACGCGCCCTTGACGGCGCGGTAGTACCGTGCCCAGACACGGTAGTACCGCACGGTGCGGTACTTCCGAAGTACCGCACCAGAGCGGTAGTACCGTGCTGTGGCGCGGTAGTACCGTGCCTCCCAAAGCAGTAGTACCGTGCCCAGACGTGGTAGTACCGTGGGCTCAAGAAGATGCACGTTTCGAGCGCGAAAAACTGGATCTTTGCACAAACCACTCCGAGCCAACACAACACCACAAGACCACGCAACACACAAAACCAGAAAGGCACACGACAAACGAACCAACCACGAGACACCACCTCTCCAAAAGAGAGGGCGGTGGCCGTAGCCACCTATGTTTGAGTCAATTGGTATGGCACCGCGAAGAATTATCCTTGGGTCCATGACCAAAACTCATCTTTGAAGCACAAGTACCATCAAATATGGCTAATGTGAAAGACTTGATTGATTTATGCATAATGGGGGGAGGGAGAGTTCATTGAGAGAACATCACTCCCCCTATGTCCATGCCTACATCTAAATAGGACAACACGTTGAGTATGGTGGGGTGTGCAAGGGTTCAAGCAACATTGCTCGAATCGATGATATTTAGCTCATGCCTTAACTCGCGAAATCTTTCTTCATCCAAGGGCTTCGTGAAGATATCTGCAAGGTTATCATGAGTGTTGACGTAGTTGAGCTCGATCTCTCCTTGCCTAATGTGATCCCGGATGAAGTGATACCGGATCTCAATATGCTTTGTCTTGAAGTGTTGCACCGGGTTGAGAGAGATCTTGATGGCACTTTCATTGTCACACCAAAGAGGCACTTTGTCACAAGTGACACCATAATCCTTTAAAGTTTGCCTCATCCATAAGAGTTGTGCACAACAACTACCAGCCGCAACATACTCCGCTTCGGCGGACGAGAGAGACACACAACTTTGCTTTTTGGAAGACCAACTTACCAAAGAGCAACCAAGGAATTGGCACCCTCCGGAAGTGGACTTCCTATCCACTTTGTCTCCCGCCCAATCGGAATCCGAGTACCCTACAAGCTTGAAGTTTGATCCTCTTGGGTACCATAAGCCAAAGTTTGGGGTATGAGCCAAATATCGAAAGATTCGTTTAACCGCCACATAGTGACTTTCCTTAGGTGCGGCTTGAAACCGTGCACAAATTCCCACACTCAACATGATGTCCGGTCTAGATGCACAAAGGTAAAGCAAGGATCCAATCATGGAACGATATACCTTTTGATCCACCACTTTACCATTGGGATCTAAGTAAAGTTGGCACTTGGTGGGCATTGGAGTGGAAGCCGGCTTGACGTCACTTAGCTTGAATCTCTTGAGCATGTCTTGAGTGTATTTGGATTGATTGATGAAGGTTCCTTCTCTTCTTTGCTTCACTTCGAACCCTAGAAAGAACTTCAACTCTCCCATGGAGGACATCTCGAACTTTGAGGTCATGAGAGCGGCAAATTCCTCATTGAAAGCTTTGATAGGAGAACCAAAGATAATATCATCAACATATAATTGGCACACAAACAACTCCCCTTTGACCTTCTTAGTAAAAAGAGTGGGGTCGATTATCCCAACTTCAAAACCACGGTCTTGTAACAACTCGGTAAGGTGGTCATACCACGCACATGGGGCTTGTTTAAGGCCATAGAGTGCCTTATCGAGTTGATACACATGATCGGGAAAGTAGGGATCCTCAAACCCGGGGGGTTGCTTGACGTACACCAATTCATTAATGGGACCATTAAGAAAAGCACTCTTCACATCCATTTGTTGTAACTTAAAGTTATGATGAGAAGCATATGCAATCAACATGCGAATGGATTCAAGACGAGCAACGGGAGCAAAGGTTTCACCGTAGTCGATACCCTCGACTTGGGAGTAGCCTTGTGCTACCAAACGAGCCTTGTTGCGAATGATAATCCCATGGGAATCTTTCTTATTCTTGAATATCCACTTGGTTCCAATGACATTGTGGTTCCCCATTGGCCTTGGCACCAATCTCCACACTTTGTTGCGCTCGAAGTTGTTGAGTTCTTCGTGCATGGCATTGAGCCAATCCGGATCTTCTAGCGCCTCATAGACCTTGTGGGGTTCCACACAAGAGACAAACGCGTGATGCTCACAATAATTTGCTAATTGTCTACGAGTGCTTACCCCCTTTCTTAAGCTTCCAAGCACATTCGTCATGAGATGATCCTTGGTGGAGAGCTTGGAAGCAACCTTGGCGGCATGATGCTCTAATTCCTCCTCGGTGGTGAGTTGAGGAGCGGTTACTTGATCATCTTGAGCCCCGTCATGAACTTGTTCTTGATCTTGAACTTGCTCAGGGGAGAGAACTTGACCTTGGGCATCACTTGGTGTGTCCACACCGTCTTGAGTATGATCTTGCCCTTGGTCTTGTTCATGAGGTTGAGGGCCTTCACTTTGTTCTTCGGAAGCGTGTGGGCCTTGGGTTGGTGATGGCTCCACTTGAGTGGAGCATTGTCCTTCTCCTTCGGCCACAAGGGGTTCCTCAATGGGTAGGATGAAACCAACACCCATTCTTCTTATGGCTTGAGGAGGAATTTCATCACCTACATCACAAGTGCCACTTTGCTCCACTTGGGAGCCGTTATTCTCATCAAACTCCACGTTACACGTCTCCTCAATAAATCCCGTGGATTTATTGAGGACACGGTAAGCATGAGAGTTTGTAGCATAACCAACAAATATGCCCTCATAAGCTCTAGCCTCAAATTTAGACAACCGAACACCTTTCTTGAGAATGAAACACTTACACCCGAATACCCGGAAGTACTTGAGGTTGGGCTTGTTACCGGTGAGTATTTCATATGGAGTCTTGTTCAAGCCCTTGCGGAGGTAGAGCCAATTTGATGCATGACACGCGGTGTTGATGGCTTCGTCCCAAAAGTTGTACGGAGACTTGAACTCCGCCACCATGGTCCTTGCCGCATCCATCAACATCCGGTTCTTCCTCTCCGCAACACCGTTTTGTTGAGGGGTGTAGGGTGCGGAATATTGATGCTTGATTCCCTCGTCACTAAGAAACTCATCCAAGGTGTAGTTCTTGAACTCGGTGCCGTTGTCACTTCTTATTGTCAAGATCTTTGCATTGTGTTGACGTTGTGCTTCATTTGCAAAGTCAATGACGGTTTGTTGGGTCTCGCTCTTCCTCTTGAATAAATACACCCACATGTACCTTGAGTAGTCATCCACAATCACCAAGCAATACTTCCTACCTCCAAGACCATCGAAGGATGGAGGCCCAAAGAGATCCATGTGAAGGAGCTCGAAAGGCCTCTTTGAATAAATGATAGTCGTGGGAGGGTGGGCCTTCTCATGTAGCTTTCCTTCGATACAGGCACTGCAAGCACGATCTTTAGCAAAACTAACATTCGTTAGTCCACAGACATGGTCCCCCTTGAGGAGACTTTGCAAAGATCTCATATTGACATGGGCTAAACGGCGATGCCAAAGCCATCCCACATCAACTTTAGCCATTAGGCACGTCGCAGTCTTAGTGGGTCGCTCCGAAAAGTTAATCACATATAGACCGTTCTCGACATGCCCAACAAAGGCTACTTTAAGAGTCTTGCTCCACAAGAGGGCCATGGTATCGATATCAAAGAAGGTGGCAAAGCCCATGATAGCAAGTTGACGAACGGAAAGTAAATTGTATGCAAGGGACTCAACAAGCATGACCTTCTCGATCGTGAGATTATGAGAGATGACCACCTTGCCAAGTCCCAATACCTTAGAAGATGAGGCGTCACCCCACTCGACATTGGTGGGCATAGATGGAACCTTGTGCACGTCCACCACCAAGTCCTTGCTTCCGGTCATATGATTTGTAGCTCCGCTATCGAGCAACCATGATCCCCCACCGGAAGCAAACACCTACAAGAGATCAATGCTTGGTTTTAGGTACCCATTTTGTAATGGGTCCTTTGATGTTAGTAACAAGGGTTTTTGGAACCCAAATAGACCATTCAATGTATTCATGAAGAGAACCAACAAATTTGGCATAAACATGCCCATCACTAGCACGGCATAACACATAAGAAGGGTTAAAATCGCCGGCTTTGTTGAGAGGGATGGCATTGCCCTTCTTGACATTGTTCTTGTTCTTCTCCTCAGGGGCACTCTCTCCCTCCCTCACAAAGGTTTGCATGAGGGGAGGAGGTCGTTTGGCCTTGTCATTCTTCTTCTTGTTCTTGGAGTCGGGCACGTACCCAACCCCTTCCTTGGCCACACCTCCCTTTTGGTTGATCAAGAGATCGTTGAGGTTCTTCTTGCCTTGTATGCAAGACGCAAGACCTCTCTCAAGTTGCTCCTTCAACTTTGCATTTTCCTCAGCAAGATGTATATGCTCACAACACGTGTTAGTAGCATTTGCATTATCAATTAAAACCATATGAGGAAAAGTTGCTTTCTCCTTAGTTAGCTTCACTTGGAGTTGATCATGAGACTCCTTGAGACTAGCATGAATAACTTTCAAGGCCTTGTGGGCCTTGTCAAGTATACCAAACTCCTCTTTGAGTCTAGCAAGATCAACCCCGAGTTTGGCCTTCTCGGAATTTAGCACACGAGAAACAATGACGACATGATCATAATCTTTCTTTAACTTAGCATGATCAACGTTGTGTGACTCCTCAAGAGCCAAACGAAGACCACGCTCTTCCTCAAGAGCATTGGAAAGATCCGAAATCTCATCGGCATAGTCACGACTATGCCCTTCCATCTTAGAGATGGTGTCTTCGTGAGCCTCGATCATGTCATTGGCCTCACCCAGTTGTTCCAAGAGAGCAACAAAGTGCTTCTTGGATTTTCCCTTGAGTTTGCCCATAAAGGCCTCAAACTCGTTAGCCTCCACATTAGCTCCCTCAAGTTCATTAATGATATCCGTTGGGGAAGGATGATTAATGATGGTAGTTTTGATGTTGGAGGTTACCTTGTTGGTGGCTTTAGCCATGAGGCACTTGGCGGTGATGCTCTCGTTGGGTGAGTCAAAGAGAGACACCCGTGACGTTGTTGCAATGGCAACGGAGGCCATGGCAACCGACTCATCATCTTCATCATCATCATCATCATCATCATCCTCATTGTACTCTTCTTGCACAACCAAAGCCTTGGGAGGAGTCTTCTTGGTGAAGTTGTTCTTGTTGGGGAACGACTTGGCCTTGTCCTTTCGGATGAGTTTGCCACCATTGTCTTCCCTCTTCTCATACGGGCATTCCGCAACGAAATAACTCACGTTGCCGAAATTGTAGCAAGTCCTTACACGTTGCTTGCCCCTTGTGCCACTCGAGTTGTTTTTGCTAAAATTGGGCCTCGAGTTTTTCTTGCTCCAAAATTTCCTTGAAGCAAGTGCCATGTGTTCATGATATGCATACTTCGTATCTTTGGGGTTGCTCTCCTCTTCTTCCTCTTCTTCTTCTTCCACGGTGAGCTTGGCCTTCAATGCATGGTTAGGCTTCTTTGCCTGTTGAGAACGGAGCACCGCATTGTCGGCGGTCTTGTCAAAAATGTTCATGGCCACAAAGTCATCCAACACTTCGCTTGAGGTCAAAGTGTGGAAGTCCGGTCTTTGACGAATGACCGAAGACATGGCCTTGTGGTAGGGCATCATTGCCTTGAGGAATTTGCGCTTGATCCAATTGTCATCCGTGTCCTTGCTCCCGTGATCTCGTAGTGAGACCGCGAGTTTGGTTACTCTCCGATAAAGCTCACAAGGTTCTTCATCTTCCTTCATTGCAAACTCATCGGCCTCATCTTGTACCACTTCATAGTTGGAGTGTTGAATGCTTGCGCTTCCCCGGTAGAGAGACACGACACAATGTCATGCATCTTTGGCCAAGGCAAAGGGACGAAGATGTGGTAGGTCTTCGGGTGGAATTGCATCTTGAATGATGAAGAGAGTATTCTCATTGAATTGATTGTCCACGGCTTCTCGAGGAGTGAAGTTGCTTGGATCATGTGGATAGAAACCTTCTTCAATGATTCTCCAAAGGTTAGTGTTCACATGATTTAAATGACGTTTAAAGCGGTAAACCCAAGAATCAAAATCCTCATTTTTCACAATCTTAGGGGGAGGACCGGCATGATTCAAATGAGTGGAAGGAACCGGTCCACCATAAACAAGTGGTGGTTCCACATGGGCAAAGATGCCGGTGCCATTCTTGCCACTAGAAGAAGGAGCCTTTTCACTACTAGCTTCCCCCTTGTCAGGGATAGCATCCAACACCTTGATGGCGGGATCACCCACTTTCAACGGTGCGGTGGATAGTTTAAGCCCCTCAAGAAATTTAGTAAACATGCTTTCAACTTCGGTCGTCATGGAGGTTTTCAATGTCTCCAAGGCCACATTGAACTCCTCACGAGAGACCGAAGTTCCCCCATCGCCCGTAGATGAGATAGGATTCACACCGGAGTGTTTCTCCGCACCGTCTATGGTATCAACCATACTCTTTGGACGGTAAAGTACTTAATAAAGAGACGAGGCTCTGATACCAATTGAAAGGATCGATATGGTTGACTAGAGGGGGGTGAATAGGCAACTAACAATTTTTAGCTTTTCTTTAGCAATTTAAACTTTGCATCAAAGTAGGTTGTCTAGATATGCAACTAGATGAGCAACCTATATGATGCAACACGAATAGGAACACAAGCAAGCAAGATATATGAAACAAATAAGCTACACAAGTAAAGGCTCAAGATAACCAAGAGTGGAGACGGTGGAGACGAGGATGTGTTGCCGAAATTCCTTCCCTTTGAGAGGAAGTACGTCTCCGTTGGAGCGGTGTGGAGGCACAATGCTCCCCAAGAAGCCACTAGGGCCACCGTAATCTCCTCACGCCCTCACACAATGCGAGATGCCGTGATTCCACTATTGGTGCCCTTGGAGGCGGCGACCGAACCTTTACAAACGAGGTTGGGGCAATCTCCACAACTCAATTGGAGGCTCCCAACGACACCACGAAGCTTCACCACAATAGACTATGGCTTCGCGGTGACCTCAACCGTCTAGGATGCTCAAACACCCAAGAGTAACAAGATCCGCAAGGGATTAGTAGGGGGAATCAAATATCTCTTGGTGGAAGTGTAGATCGGGGCCTTCTCAACCACTCCCGAGCAAATCAACAAGTTTGGTTGGCTAGGGAGTGAGATCGGGCGAAAATGGAGCTTGGAGCAATAATGGAGTTTTAATGGTGGAAGAGGTGAGTCAACGGGGAAGAAGGAGACCCTTTATATAGTGTGTGGAAAAGATCCAACTGTTACCCACCAACCAGCCCGCGGCCAGCGGTACTACCGTGCCTGGCCAGCGGTACTACCGCAAGGCCACGCGGTACTACTGCTTGCAACCAAGCGGTACTACCGCACGGCAGTGCGGTACTACCGTACCGTCCCACGGTACTGCCGCGACCCCAGCCAGGGAAACAGACGCAAGCTGGGGGCGGTACTTCCGCACGCGCGGTACTACCGCGCCCCCAATGCGGTACTACCGTAAGGCAAAAGTCCCATCCAGGGGGAAGGGGAACTTCCGTGCCTACTTCCGCAAAAAAACGGAAGTAGCAAAAACTCGACACAGTAGTACTGCCGAGGGGCGGTACTACTGCCTGACCGCATAGCGTGGTACTACCGCACGGCGAAAGTGGTACTACTGCGGCAGGTGCGGATGTAAAAAATTACATCCGCTCCTACTACCGCAAAGGGGCGGCACTAGCCTGGTGGGCAGCGGTAGTGCGGCTCCAGGGGAGCGGTACTACCGTGAGCACCAGCGGTACTACCGCGCCACCGCGCGGTACTACCGTGGATGCCCACGGTACTACCGTTGATCCAGGAGCAGTACTACTGCAACCACAACAGCAGCCAGTCAAAGGAGGCAGGAAAAACGAAGGAAGCTCCAAGGAAGAAGGAGGGGATAAAAGGAGACGTGTACGTGATGATTCCACCCAAACCTTTCCAACGCGGACCCCCTCTTAATAGTACGGCTTTCCTACGACTCAAATCCACCAAAAAGAAACGTAGAAAAGACGCCATCTTCGTCAGTCTTCGAGGGGCACCCAATCGTCTTGTGCCTAGCAGAGAAGAGTCTGGAAAACTCATGGAACACGATTAGTCCGCAAATGCGTTGTCATCAATCACCAAAACACTTAGGGACAAATATGTCCTTACACCAGCAAACCCCGTCACCCCCCCACTAGGGTTTGGCGCGCCATAGCCAAACTGTGCGGGGTAGGGGGCGGCGGTGGTGTCGGAGCGCCGAGCTGGGGTGCCGCGTAGAAGGCCTGGTGTGCAGCTGGTCGAGGCTCGAGAAGTCCTGGAAGTGAAGCGCGGGGAACCGGCATTGTATAGGCATGTACAACCCCGGTCCAGGGATTGTGGCTGGTGCCCCATGGTGGCGAAGGAAGTTGTTGTTGCTGGCCACCACCACGCTGCTGTCCACCGCCGTTGTTGGAGAGGTTGCCGCGGCCACGGCGACCACCACGGCCGCGCCGGTCGCCCTGGTTCTGCTGCTGTTGCTGGGGCGGAGGCACTGGTGCCGGAGGCCGGGGCGGGAGGTCGCCGTAGGGTGTGCCGTAGCCACCCGCACCAGCGACTGCTGGAGGCACCGGCGAGCGCGACTGCGGAGGCAGCGAGGCGCCGTGGCCCCCGGCGGGAGGTGCTGATGTGGACCCGCCGTGGGAGTAGCCGGCGGCGAAGGCGGTATGGACGGCACGAGCCCGCAGGTTCTTCAGGCGACGCTCCTCAAGACGTAGATAGGCCACCGCCCATTCATAAGTAGGGTTAGCCATAAGAGTAAGATTGGACGCGGCATTACCGAGATCTTCGTTGAGGCCGGCGGTGAGGGTGGAGAGGAGGAGCTCGTCCCCAACCTTGAAGCCAGCGTCGTTGAGCTCGTCGGAGAGAGTCTTGAGGCGCATGAAGTAGGCGTCGATGGAGGAGTCGTTTTGGTGGCAACCAAAAAACTCCTGCTGCAAGAAGACGATCCATTGGAGCTTGTTGTCGGTGAAGAGGCCGATGATCTTCGTCCACACCGTGTAGGCATCATCATCGTCGCGAACAACAGTGTGAAAGATGTCCTTGGACATGGTGAGGAAGAGCCACAGGATGATGGTGGCGTCAACCGCCATCCAATCCTCATCACGACGCATGGCGAGGAAGTCGGTGGTGCCGTTGATGTGGTCACGGAGGTTGTACTCACGGAAGAGGGGGTTAAAATAGGTTTTCCAAGCATAGAAGTTGGCCTCCGTGTGGGATAGCTTGATCGGAACGCGGTCGAAGATTGGGACATCGCGGATGTAGGCCGGGCCGGGGAGAGAACCGGCCTCGGAGGAGGAGGCGAAGGGGTTGCTGCGGGCAAAGCGGGTAGAGTCCGACATGGCGGCTAGGGTAGGGTTTGGGGGAAGGAGCGGAGCAGCTAGGGTTTAGGCGGCGTGCGGCTGGGAGGGAGGCAACGCGCGACGGGGGAGGAGTGTGGCGCGACAGAGGGGCAGGCGACGCACGGTTGAGAGGGGAAGCAAGGTAGCGGAGGGATCGTGAGGGCAGCGGCGATCTGGTGGCGGCGTGCGAAGGCAGACGCGGCGGCAGCAAGATCAGCGGCGCGAGGCAGGAGCGCGCGGGAGCAGCTAGGGTTGCGGCGCGCGGTAGGACCTAATTAGGCTGATACCATGTAGAGGTTTAGAGAATTGATGTAACTCATGATATATTGATCGGGTGCATATGCACGTATATATATAGGTACAAGGGTAGCCACGTCCTCAACTATACAAGAGAGGAGGACGGCTTGTGGTATAAAAAATATACATGCAATATACATATTTCAACAAGCCCCTTCGAGGAACCTCCATGAAATGTAAACCCTAGGTTTCTATCGCTTGAGGATTGCCAGTCTGTGGCAAGCCCTCGAATCCCCTGGATCCATACACCGCCTTCTGTTTTCCCACTGCTTCCTGCTTATCTATGAAAAGCCAGCGAAAAGCTGGATCTTTAAAAAAAAGTACTAGCTCCGTCCTAATTTATATATAATAAAAATAATATAATTAAAAACTATATTTAAATAGGAATCCATCAATACAATTTTTTATGACATGCATTAACATTTTGTTAGTTAAATGTGTGATCCAACTTCGATCTAAAATACTCCCTCCGTTTTTATTTACTCTGCATATTAGAGTTGACTGAAGTCAAACTTCGTAAAGTTTGACCAAGTTTATAGAAAACAATATAGACATTTATCATAATAAATCTATACGATGTGAAAATACATTTAATAATAAATCTAATGTTGTTGATTTGTTATTGTATATCTTAATATTTTTGTATATAAACTTGTTCAAAGTTTATAAAGCTTGACTTTGACCAAAGCTAATATGCGAACTAAATAAAAACGGAGGGAGTATGATGAAAGACTAATAAACTCAGATGGATGTAATATTCAAAGTGTGATTTCTGGCTCTAAGTTTAGCCGATGTGATTTCTGGCTCTAAGCGTAGCAACTGATTAAAGCCTTTCTTTCAATAAAAAAGGAAGTATATAGAGGAAACGTTCGCTCGTTAGTTATTGGATGCGACATTCTCCTAACATAATAATCATATAGGCATCTTTTTTTGAAAAAAAAAATGACTCCCGGTTTCTGTATCTGAAAAATGTATACGACCATTTTATTAATTATTCTCGAAGATCTTACAAAGTACTACCTCCGTACGGGATAAAAATCCCATGAGCCCACTCAATGGAACCAAGGCAAGGTCCAGCTTTTGACAGAATCGATAGCTACAGAGTAATTAATCCTTCTCTTCCCTGCATGCAACCAATAGAGAAGCAAGCACTTGAGTACGCATGCAGCTAGGACTCAGCTCTCTCTGCCTTTGTTCTGCATGCATCCAATGAAAGAGCCTCACTAAACTATGCATGCAAGTACCAAGTCTGCCACGTCCTTGTAAAAGCGGACGACGCTTCGTGGCTAGCAGGACTTTTAAACCGGATGCCTGAATTCGTCATCTTGACAATATCTATCGTTACTCTTATCCAAATGATGAAGGGGTGTAAATTAGGCCACATACTCAAACCTTTCACCTAAGCCTAATTTTTAAAGCCGGAGGCCCCGACCGAGCCATCTGGCAGGTCCGAGGCTCAAACCGGTCCGACGCACTTACATGTGTCGTCGTCGCCGTCTTCCACTGGTCCATCTTCAGAGCAGATTGAGGTGACAGTCTTGGCAGGTCCTCCGCCATCGACACCACCACGACGCCAACCGACGACCTCCACCTACGCGAGCCTTGGCAGGCCCTTTACCAATGACGCCATGACGATGCCAGCCGACGACCTCCACATATGCGAGTCCTTCTCCAAGCAACGGGCGTAAATCCATGCTAGCATAGGGCCGCACCACCGCCGTCGCCCACCACCCACAAGCGTCACCCAACCCCAAGGTTCCCAAAAGCGGCGTCTTCAAGAAGGGAACGACGCCATGAGCGCCGCCGCCGCCCAACAAAGTTAGGGCTTTCGCCCTGGAGACCCAGGGGAAGGTGAAGTGAGGAGATCAGTCAATACCGACGCCTCCAAGGAGGGGAACGGCGCCCTTAGGCGTCGCCGTGGCGTGGCCGGTCAAGGCCGGCCAGGGATTATGCCCGAACTAGATCCCCGCCACCAGCAGCGCCTCCTGTACAGAACCGACAACCAAAAGGAAGCGCGGCCCGACCAGGCTGGCCCGCACGCCGAACAGGGGAGAAGGGGAGGCGCCAAATCACGCGCACCGGCCACCGCAGAAGCTGCCGCCGACCGCCAACGACCATCGGATCCCGCCGCCCGCGCGGCCGGGACACCAGATCCACCACCCGCACGGCTGCTAGCCGGCCGTGCCTTAACAATGGAGCCGCCACTCCAGATCTGGGGTTCCCCACGCAAAAGCAGGGCAACTGAGGCCGCCCCGCCGCCACCATCCTTGATGCCCCGGGCTTGCCCGGCGGCTGCCTCAGGCGGCGGCGAGGAGGTAGGATGAGGTGAGGAGGGGGCCGCGGCGACGCGGCTAGGGTTCCCCCGTCGCCGCCGTGGGAGGCGACGCAGGGGTCACGAGAGGAGGGGGTTGCGAGAGGAGGGGGCTCAAACTATTCCACTTGCATGGGCATCTACATGCATGTATTTGGAATAGAAAAAATAGAAAGATAAAATGTTATGCACACTCCGATTCACTATTAGTTTTTGCCGTTTGTATTGTTGACGGCTTAGTAACTACACCACTTTAGTGACGTGGAGCATCTTGGAGTAATTACCATGTCAAATACCCAATCGTCAAGAGACACACACATCTTTCACATCATACAAGTAGTCTTCTCCTTACGTATGTATACTTGGTTTTCTCGGAGATGGTATACTACTTGCCAATGTGCCTTGGTGCACCTTCAGATTTGATTTGAGTCAAACATCACACATACCTGAAGAAAATCAAGCACAATAGAATGACTACAACATTCAAGAGGAAAGCATGGAAATAAAGAAGAAACCGCGAGGACGAAGGCATGGAGCACGAAGGCGGTGCCCAAAGGAGAACAATCAAGTTGGAAATACCTTGGATGGTCCAGCTCTATTGCAACCCTTCTGGACCCCCTTGGACATTGCCCGTAACCTCTGACACGTCACATCCTCCAAGCACCTTCTGACACATGTCCTACCTTACTGCAATGCCCATGGACCTGGTCGAACATGCCCTGGAAATGATCCGGATTGTTCCGATTGCCCGGACCGTCTGATCCTACTCGGACTATGCGACCTACCTACACACACATGTACGGGGACAACTCATCTATATTTGCCTTCCTCACTTCCTTCGTGGATGGATCTATATATTTCCCCCTCCTAGATGTAGGGTTAGCCAAGACTAGAACTCATGTTTATATATAGAGCTTAGCTCATCTGCCTCTTCTAGTGGGATTACTCTATTGGGGGTTGCTCCTCATGGAGAAGACTCCGCGGAGTACAAAGGAACCTACAGGTGAATATTCCACCATGGAATTCAAGCCCTCCTTGTCTTAGGACTTGGGGGAAATCATATCTTACTTCCTCTATCTCATATGATCTATTGCATCTTGTATGTTGATATGTTCATGTTTTCCTTGTGTTTCTTCTCGTTTTTTTTTTGTGTTCTCACCTCCAAATCATGAAGATTGCCCCCTAACGGCTTGCCACATATCATTTGGTAACATGAGCAAGGTTCCATGAATTGGAACTGCCTTCCCTCCATTTGCTAGCCTTGCTTTGATTTTCTTTCCCAAATTCAAAAATTTCCTCAAAGAGCCCAAAGTCAATTTTGAGCGATTCATAGTTGACCTACCTTCCATTGAATGCTCAATGATAATTTGTCACGGATTAAAAAGTAGTACATCTCAATCGAACTCGGATTTTGTTGTGGCAGGCCGATTGCGTCAGAAGGTGAATGATAAAACTGAGAAGAAGAAAAGGAAGGAAAAACCAGCTTGCAAAGGATTAAAATATCCGGACTGACATTTTATATTGCGATGAACTTGACTATGAGACTAATGATCGACTCAACTTAAAACCCTCACACCCTCAAAAAAGAAAAAGAAAAAGAAAAACTTAAAACCCTGACACGGACACGATGCTAAGACGATTTATTCAGCTAGTCCATGCCGGACGACGCCCAACGAAAGAATAGCCGACGAAGCAGAATTGCTCGCTCGCTCGCTGCTCAAACAAACTTCTTCTTGGGCCTCAGCTGAAATTCAATACAGTACATCAGATCAAAGCATCAACACACATCATAAGTTGATTAGACTACGCTAGCTCACCTCGTTGGTGTGGCCGCACTTCTTCTTGCGGCAGTTGGTAGCCCTGGGGGGAAGGCGCGCGTAGCACCTGCGTCGAAGAAAACACAGCAACATAATCAGTCATAGGCACGCACGCACGCATGATCTCAATTGCACGGCAGTGGTCGATCGTATACGCACTTGCGGCAGACCATCCTCTTCTCGTTGTGCTTGAGCGCGAGCTGCAGGAGGTTGGGCGGGATAGAGGTGGGGCGGCCGCCGCGGCTGCCGCCACGGAGGCGCAGCACCAGGTGGAGCGTCGACTCCTTCTGGACGTTGTAGTCGGCCAGCGTGCGGCCCTCGTCCAGCTGCTTCCCGGCGAAGATCAGCCGCTGCTGCACCGGCGGGATCCCTGCACGAACGACAAATATGTACAGTAGTATTCAGCGCAAAGCACATGCATGCATAAACGCGCCCAGAGAAATGGCGGCCGTGATCGTGGCCGGCACATGGATCAGCCGGGAGACGAAGCAAAGGACAAATCGACGACCTTCCTTGTCCTGGATTTTGGCCTTGACATTGTCGATGGTGTCGCTGCTCTCGACCTCGAGGGTGATGGTCTTCCCCGTCAAGGTCTTCACGAAGATCTGCATCTCGCCGGAACGACCAACCGCGAGCGAGCTCTCGCCCAAGAGGTAGGATCCGCGTACGTGACGGTGGTCGTGATGGGAATGGCGAATGGCCGGGGTGGGTGGCGCCCTTATATGGAAGTGGGGAGGGGTAGGAAACGCAGGCGCTACGAAAACCCGATGCATGATCACATCTAATTAGTTAGTTTGCATGGAGAATATTACACTAACAATTTGTTCCTGACAACTACTCCCATAAATCACGGTACATCTATTTAACTAGGCCTCATGCAATTTGCTTCCATACCAAAATGGAGTACAATATTTTCCAACCGCAACGAACCTTATTTCCGGTACAGATCTGTTTCCGAGTAATAACTAATCGCCAAAAAAGGAAAATAAGGAAATATACAGGAAACCCCAAATTTTAAAAAAGTGGTGTCATTGGAGAAAGCTTGTTGATTTTTTTTAAGTTTCACTAGATTTGGATTTAAAATGAGTGAGACATGAGTTTTGGAAACTTTAGGAATAAAGCAAAAAGAGAAGCATACATGTTCATCTAGGCCGAATCAGGCCGGACCGTTTAAACAACACTGTGAGCCTGGCGCGCTCGGCATGAAGTACGGCATAATGAGTAGTATTTGTGCGTATATATTTACACGAGCAATGCTACATCAACGGAACTTTACGGGTGCCTTACGGGGTGTTTTTGAGTTGGCAAATTGCGATTGGACTAAGGGGGAGAGGGGGCCCACCCTCCTGAAAATCGGATGGGTAGGGGGAAACCCCGTAACAAGCCTGTCGATGTAACACACTCACCCAACATCCTAACAATTCCTAAGAAAATCTGCAAAGAATTACAGATGAGATCTCTCGTTTTTGGTGGGGGTGATGATGCATCACACAAGAGAATGCACTAGTTTGTGTGGTGGAAGATGTGCATACCTAAGAGTAAAGGAGGAATGGGATTTCAAGACATTCATTGTTTTAACTTGGCACTTTTGGCAAAGCAAGCATGACAACTTATTGAGAACCCTGATTCCCTATGTGCAAAGATTCTCAAAGCAAAGTATTACCTTGGTGATGATCTTTTGAATGTTAGTTTTTTTAAGGCATCATACACTTGGCAAAGCCTAATGGTAGGAGTGGAGACCCTCAAACATGGTCATATATGGAGGGTGGGGATGGACAGAAAATTAAGATATGGGATGATAGTTGGATTCACGGTCACCCACCAGGAAGGTTATCTCCGGTAGAGGAAGTCATCTCCTCTCCCGAGTGTTAGACCTTATTGATCCAGTGACGGGTGATCGAGACATGCTGCTAGTGAATCAAACATTCTGTAGCGTTGATGCTCAAAGAATCCTAGCTATACTGTTTCTAGTTCACAAGATGACGGATTTTTTTGGCTTGGAGCTTCACTAAAACGGGTGTCTTCATGGCAAGGTCCACCCACCATGCAGTCTGGGAAGCTCAGTTTGGTCACAACATGCAAGGTATGTGAAGTTCATCTTCACCAACACCCACGTGGGAGTCTGTTTGGGGCTTGAATTGCCCGGAAAAAGTTAAGATCTTCATTTGGAGAGTCCTCGACAACTCTATTCCTGTCGGGCAAACTTAGCTGACAAGCATATCAAAGTTAAACCCCAATGTCCAGTATGCAACCGAGGGCCAGGAACTATTCGACACCTATAGTTTGAGTGCCCTGTTGCGGTCGAGGGGTGGAGACTTCTTGGAGTGCTTGATGTGATCAAGCAAGCATTAGAGATGGACAGATCTGGTGAGGTTATCTTGGAGTTTCTTCTTAATTTGCCAGAGATATTGGGGAACGTAGCATGCAATTTCAAAAATTTCTTGGGGGGAGTCCTACTTGGACTCCTAGTCCAAGTAGGATTCACCCCCCCTTTTCCTTTCTCCGGAGGGGGAAAGAGGGAAGGAGAGGAGAGGAAGAGGGAAAGGGGGGCCGCGCCCTCTCCCCTTCCTATTTGGACTCCCCTTGGGGCCCCCCTTGTGGGTTGTCCCCTCTTCTCTCCCATGGCCCATGAGGCCCATGATTTCCCCCGGGGGGGTTCTAGTAACCCCTCGGTACTCCGGATAAATATCCGAATCACTCGGAACCATTCCGATGTCCGAATACAACCTTCCAATATATGAATCTTTACCTCTCGACTATTTTGAGACTCCTCGTCATGTCCGTGATCTCATTCGGGACCCCGAACAAACTTTGGTCACCAAAAAGTATATTCCAACTCCGAGATGCTTGCACCAATCCATAAATGGATCGTTGGAGTTTTCACACTTTGTTAGCACCTTTAGGATCGATAAAACCTTCTGGTTGCATCATATACAACTCTTCTTTAAGATATCCATGAAGGAATGCAATTTTGACATCCATTTGCCAAATTTCATAATCATAAAATGCGGCAATTGCTAACATGATTCGGACAGACTTAAGCATCGCTACGGGTGAGAAGGTCTCATCGTAGTCAACTCCTTGAACTTGTCGAAAACCTTTCACAACAAGTCGAGCTTTGTAGACAATAACATTACCGTCAGCGTCGGTCTTCTTCTTGAAGATCCATTTATTATCTATGGCTTGTCGATCACCGTGCAAGTCAACCAAAGTCCATACTTTGTTCTCATACATGGATCCCATCTCAGATTTCATGGCCCCAAGCCATTTCGCGGAATCTGGGCTCATCATCGCTTCCTCATAATCCATAGGTTCATCATGATTGTAACACCCTCGATGCGGCTATATCTCCCACGTGTCGAAGCACGACTTAGAGGCATAACCGCATTTAAAGCAATGTCGCAAGTGAGGTAATCTTCACACAACCCATGTAATACATAAGGGAAAGAGATACATAGTTGGCTTACAATCGCCACGTCACACAAATACATGAATATAACATTACATCGACCAGATACAAACAAGGTCCAGCTACGGAACCAAAATAAAAGAAGACTACCCCAAAAGCTACACAGATCCCCGATCGTCCCAACTGGGCTCCACTACGGATCAACTGGAAACGTAACAACCTAGCGAACATAATCTTCATCGAGCTCCTCCTTGAGCTTGGTTGCGTCACCTGCACGGTATCATCGGCACCTGCAAACTAGTTTTGGAAGTATCTGTGAGTCACGGGGACTCAGCAATCTCACACCCTCGCGATCAAGACTATTTAAGCTTATAGGTAGGGTAAAAGGTATGATGTGGAGCTGCAGCAAGCGACTAGCATATTTGGTGGCTAACATACGCAAAAGAGAGCGAGAAGAGAAGGCAAAAGCACGTTCGAACAACTATGATCAAGAAGTGATCCTAGAACAACCTACGTCAAGCATAACTCCAACACCGTGTTCACTTCCCGGACTCCGCCGAGAAGAGACCATCACGGTTACACACGCGGTTGGTGCATTTTAATTAACATAAACTTCAGGTTTTCTACAACCGGACATTAACAAATTCCCATCTGCCCATAACCGCGGGCATGGCTTTCGAAAGTTCAAATCCCTGCAGGGGTGTCCCAACTTAGCCCATCACAAGCTCTCACGGTCAACGAAGGATATTCCTTCTCCCAAGACAATCCAATCAGACTCGGCATCCCGGTTACAAGACATCCTCGACAATGGTAAAACAAGACCAGCAAAGCCACCCAGATGTGCTGACAAATCCCGATAGGAGCTGCACATATCTCGTTCTCAGGGCACACCGGATGAGCCAGACGTCGGGTGGGCCAGCCCAGAGTTGCCCCTGGTAGCTCCGAACATCGCTCAGTTTGGACCAACACTTAGACAAGCACTGGCCCGGGGGGGGGGTTAAAATAAAGATGACCCTTGGGCTGGCCTAACCCAAGGGAAAAAGAGGCTAGGTGGCGAATGGTAAAACCAAGGTTGGGCCTTGCTGGAGGAATTTTATTCAAGGCGAACTATCAAGGGGTTCCCATTATAACCAAACCGTGTAAGGAACGCAAAATCCGGGAACATAACACCGATATGACGGAAACTAGGGCAACAAGAGTGGAACAAAACACCAGGCATAAGGCCGAGCCTTCCACCCTTTACCAAGTATATAGATGCATTAATTAAATAAGAGATATTGTGATATCCCAACAACAATCCATGTTCCAACAAGGAACAAACTCCAATCTTCACCTGCAACTAGCAACACTATAAGAGGGGCTGAGCAAAGCGGTAACATAGCCAAACAACGGTTTGCTAGGACAAGGTGGGTTAGAGGCTCAGCTTAGCAATATGGGAGGCAAGATAAGCAAGTGGTAGGTATCGCAGCATAGGCATAGCAAAAGAGCGAGCAACTAGCACGCAAAGATAGAAGTGATTTCGAGGGTATGGTCATCTTGCTTGAGATCCCGCAAGGAAGAAGAACGAGTCCATGAAGAAGACAAACGGACGTAGTCGAATGAATCCTCACAAACGCGATGCTATCGGAACTAACCCGAAGAAGCAACACCGGAAAGAAGCAAACAACATAGTAAACAACCATCACATAAGCATGGCACGATGCGCAAACAAGTATGATGCATGTCCGGTTTAATGAAGCATGGCATGGCAAAGTGCACAAACAATCCTGCAAATTAAGTGGAGCTCATTATGCAACTCCGTTGCATATTGACGAAACACCATGTGACTTATATAGTTCGATCTTGTTTATGTACCCAACAATATTAAATGTTGTTAAACATGGCAAGAGGGGGAAGAAAAGTAAAACTACCTATCTAGTCAAGTTTAAATGAGGCCGGAAGCAACGAACAACAATTCCGGTAAATCCCCATATGCATAAATTAGGTTTGGTACTGTTCTGCCTAAACCATATTTTATAGTTATTAAACATGCAAAGTGAGTACACCATGTTAAACTAGGCATTTTTCTACCCCATTTACATATAAAGTTTATTAGAAACCGAGCTACGGTTATTAAGTTATGAAATAAATCATTTTAGCATGGCATAGAAGCAAATTTAACCAAACAGCATTTTAAACATTTTAAACATGCATGAAAGTTGCATATTATGGAACCAGACAAAATTCTAAGCAACTTTCATATATAATTTATTTTAATCCGATCCACGGTTCTGAAGTTATTATATGCATGAACTCTAGGGGCTTTTCTGCAAAACTGCAGTCTCAAGATTAAAAGAAAAAAACGTTCTGCGGAAAAAACATGTCCCGTGCCGAATCTTCCTGGCCCAAAAGTGCACAGGGACAGGGGGGCTGCTCACAATGGGCCAACTGGCGATGCTGGGCCTGGCAAGGAAAGAGGTGGCGCTGGGCCTTGGGGCTGGACGCGACCTAGGCGCGGGTCAACGCGCGGCGGCAGCGTGCGCTCGTTCTCTGATGACGACGCAGAAGACAGGGGGCGATGCATGTCAGGACCCCGATCCTAAGCCACATCGATCTAGCATGTAACACATCATATCACTTTGCGGCCTCACACACGGTATTCCCACGGGTGCCACCTTACCTGGCCCGGGACCGTTTGCGCCTTTTGGCTCACGTATATGATAGTGTCGCTAGCATCCATATGACAAAGAACCCGGGCCGACATGGCTAGTCGTGAACCCAAAGCGGCGCTAACCCATGAGGACAGGCATACATGAATCACATCGAGCATGTCGGTCATCAACGTGTGAATCCGGGCTGTAGCACTGGGCTAATAGGACTCCGGTAACCAGGGCTGTAGCAGGCTAGGCAGGACTCCGGATGTCACCGCGTGGCATTTCCCCAAAGGGACAGACACAGGAACGAAGTGAAACACATGCCGGCCAGTCAAGTGTCCTGAGCAGTAGTGCTGGGCTAGCAGGACTCCGGTGAACCGGGCTGTAGCGGACTACTATGGCTCATGGAAGCACTAGACTACATTTCCCCATAAGAGAGGCTGCCAAGGATAAACAACTAGATTGTCGGATCCCACACATACCAAGCATTTCAATCATACACATAATATGCTCGATATGTGTAAATACAACATGGCATCACAACAAGACTCTACGACTCAAGTATTTATTCATTAGGCTCCGAGGAGTGAGATATTACAAACAAGGGTCTCATGACCCAACATACAGAGCATACAAGCAACAAGCACATGCGGAAGCTTAACTTGTCTGAGTACAGACAACTACAAATGAAGAAGGCTGAGAAGCCTGACTATCTACCAGATCCTGCCGAGGGCACAAGATCATAGCTGAGGTATCAAGCTAAACGTCGAAGTCCACACGGAACTACTAGCGAGACTGACGTCTCTCTGCAAAACATAAAATAGGCAAACGTGAGTACAAATGTACCCAGCAAGACTTACATCAGAACTATCTACATATGCATCGGTATCAATAAAGGGGTGGTGGAGTTTAACTGCAGCAAGCCAGCTTTGACTCAGTGGCTAACCTGAACTACGACTGCAAGTAACTCTTTTGAGGTGGCGCACACGAGTCCACATATTCACCATACCAATACACCACTATGGATCCGCTCCCGTCTCCCTGCGAGAATGCCATCCATAGCACTCACGCTTATCTTGCGCATTTTAGAGTATCCACTTTCACTTGTCTATGAACTGTACAAGGGGTCCAAGTTTCCATATCCGAGGAATCCGGCTATTTGAATAGATAACGATAACCCTGCAGGGGTGTACTTCTTCACACACGCTCTCGCCACTTATCGCCCTGTACACGTCATGTACCTCGGCAACCTTCAAGCGGAAACCGGGCGAGGGAGTCGGCCACGACCTGACTAACCAACAAGTCTCTTGTCCAGGTTTATCGCCTATTCGGGTTCCATCCGCAAGGAGATCCGGCCGGGGTGTCGCTCACGGCCCCAAACGATGTGTGCAGGGTTCCCAAGCCCACCATCCGGGTGCCACTTGGTACACCGGGCCACTGTGCCTAGTTTGTCCCAAGCCCACCTGTACCGGGTGCCACTTGGTAGACTACTAACACTACCTACAAACACCAGAAACTAGTTGCAACTCCTGGATAGAGATCAGGTTGATTAATAAGTCGAGAGGGGCACTTAAGCATTCCAATGCGTGGTAGTAGCTATTCATGGATCACAAACACAGAACTCAGTTCCTGAGGACGGCTGCAATGAGACAACCCACCATGTACTCCTACATGGCCTCTCACCGCTACCTTTACCAAATCGTGTTCACACACTTAGCTCTCAACAGTAGGACATGTTCACCACATTCCAATTCATCCCCGATGAATCAGACCTGACTCAACTCTAAGCAGTAGCAGGCATGACAAACAAACATGAATGAGTAGGCACATTGGGGCTCAAACAACTCCTACTCATGCTAGTGGGTTTCATCTATTTACTGTGGCAATGACAGGTCATGCAGGGGAAAGGGGTTCAGCTACCGCAACATGTAACAGTTGAACCATTGTTGTCCTAATGTAGTAAAAGAGAGCAGGAGCGAGAGAGTGGGCTTGTATCAGAATGAACAAGGGGTTTTGCTTGCCTGGCACTTCTGAAGATAACATTGAGTCTTCATCAGTATCAACGATCACAGCGCCGGAGCAGCGTCTACCGAGAGGGGACAATTACCGGCAAACAAGGAAGAACACAATCAATGCGATGCAACAATATGATGCATGATCATGACATGGGAATGTGCTGTTGATTGAGCTAATGCAACTAGCAACAAGTCAAATGGAGTTGGTTTGAACACTAGGTTCAAATTCAAATTCAAACTATGAATCCAAATACTGCATTATCATGTTTTGGACTAAACAGTGAGGTTAAGTTGTTCAAACATGCATGAAAATGCCATATTCAGATTCTTTGGATATTTTTGATAATTTTTCATATATAATTTATTTCATTTGGAGTTTCGGTTGATTTACTATGAATTTTAGAAGTTTATACTATTTTCTGGAATTTCCTGAGTAAGAATAAATCCAGAAAAACCTATTACTGCGTCAGCATTGCGTCATGCTGACCTCAGCAGGTCAACAACAGACCTGGTCCAGGTCAAACCTGACCAGTGGGACCTGCATGTCAGTGACTCACACTGGTTAGTCCCACAGACAGGTGGGTCCAGTCAACGTTGACTAGGTCAAAGTCAACGCCGACACGTGGGCCACAGGGTTATCACTAATCTAAACAGAAAATTGATCTAACCTAAACATGCACTGGGGCCCACATGGAAGTGGCCCTGGGGTGTTTAGCGGGGTTATTAGTGCTAAATAAACCGGCGCCACGTCAGCAAGTGACGCCGGCGACCACAGCAGCGGCGGGATCTCGCCGGAGTTGGTCGGGGCGGCGCTATAGGCCGCGACTAGTCGCGCTGAGGGCACCAGGAGGGAGCCCGTGCTCCCGCGCATCTAGGGGCGCACGCAACTGGGCACAGGGAGGCCGGGGTCGACGGCGGCGACCACTTGGGCGGCGGCCGGAGCTACGGGTTTGGGCGGAGCGAGGCTACGAAGCGCTAGGGGCTGGCTGAGGGGCTATGCGGACTCCTGGGGCAGCTAGGAGCTCGCTAGGCTCGTCGGAGTGAGCGCAGCAACACGGCAGCGCCATGCCTGGCATCCATGGCGGACGGCGGCGCTCGGTACGGTGCCTAGCACGGCTACAGCGCGGGAAAACCACGGGGAGATAGGGGAAACGTAGGAGAGCTCACGGGGATGCGGCAGGGTAGGTCAGCGGCCTCGCGGACGCGTCGGAGACGGCGAATCGACGGCGGTGAGCTTTGGCACCCGAGGAGGAAGACGACGGTGGTGACGGCGTTGCAGGGTGTTCGGTGATGCGCGGTTCGACGGAGAGGAAGAATAGGTCACGACGGAGCTTCTGGTCACTTCGCGGGGCATGGGGGGGAGGTGTGGCCGCGAGGCTCACGGCGGCGAGCTCGCATGGCTCTCTGCCATGGCGATGAGAAGGCGGGAAGAGGGCGAGAGCGCCGAGAGAGAGGAGGGGAAGTGAGAGGGGCCAGCGCGTTCTCCAGGCGCGGTTGGGATGAAGGGGAGCTCGCCAGCGCGAAGCAGGAGCTGGCATGGCCGGCGTCGTGCTCTGGTTCGCCTCTGCCTTCTGGCAGGGGTAGAAGACAAGGATGCCCTTCTGGGCTGGGCCTCCTGTGCTGGGCCAGGTGGCTATGCCAGGTGGGCTACAGGTAAGCACTTCTCAATCTCTCATTTAATTCTGTTTTTCTATTTATTTTTCTCTGTTTTGATTTAGTTTGAAAACTAAACCATTTATATAAATTCTGAGAATAATTGTGGGAGCTCTCTGCAATATACCAGCGATCCACAATTACTTTCAAAATATTTGGAGCTATAAATTTAATTATAGATTTTATTTGCTCCAACTCAAATACAATATGAATTAATTCAAAAATCCATAAATGGCCAAGAAATATGCTCATCATTTTTGGCAGAGGTTTTCACCTTTATCATAAATCATGAACATTTTCAAAGGGCATTTTGGGGTCTTTGAAAATATTTTTATTTTTATCCTAGTTGCATTTCATTTGGTGCTAGGGTTTAACAGTCCCCAATTCAATTCCAAAAGAATTTAAACATGATGGCATGATGAACAAGCAAAGTCAAGCAAGGGCTGAACTGGGGCTGTGACAGCTCACCCCCACTAAACAAGAATCTCGTCCCGAGATTCAAGCGTAGGGTAAGGTGAAGGGGGAAACACAATCTAACATAATCTTCACGATCCAGGTTGCACTTCATAAGAACATTGGTTCGATCCCCATCTTTGTCTCGATGTCTTGCTCTGAGAACTCCAACTAACATGACATTGAGAGGAAAGGGAAAACTCCAGAAGGATCGATCTTCTCAAAGATCGAACAACTCAGGATCACTCATCGAGTGAGACATTGAAACATCTCTCGAGATGAGACACGAAACACATCGAGAGGGATGGAGGAACAAGCGACAGGGTTTGATTTGGTGGGCAACAATTCCATGCTTAGAAAGATGGTGGATGGTGTCAAGGTGGCGAGGAAATAGTTGCCATGATCCGTAACGGGGCACTTTGGAAAAGGTGACTTTAAGAACTATTCCCTTAAGTGGCAAAAAGAATTACTTTTGATCCATAGATCACAGGAACTCTTCTCACCAGCCTAGGGCAAATCACAACCGATCGTTGGAAGGGGTTCGAAATAATGGCATACTCCGACTAGGATGGATGAGGTGGACTACCTTGTTGAAGACAACACAAGGGATGATTTTGCTTGTGCGTGCTCTCAAGAACTTGAGCATTTCCATATTCATCAAGGTTCTACCAACATCCGTGCCGAGGATCCTGGCAACACATCCTACTGCCATGATGAATAGTGATGGTCAATGCAGATACAAAGGAGGACAACACTTTCTCAGATTTCACCTTAGCGATGCCAAGGAAACGAAATCTGGATGTTCGACCGAGAGACATTTAGCACTCTGCTTCTAATGTTCTCCTTGATGTGGTAGCGTAAACCATTTATAGATATGGTTTGGTATCTAGAACATCAAGTAAAAGGTCGGACTTCGGGTGCACAAGAATCCATAAGGAATAACTACTGGAGTAAATCCTACGAAATCCTTATGGGGAGGTGGCCAACTTCCTCAATCAAGATACTACAATGATAGGTCTTCCAGCTGGGTGTGTTGGCCACGACATCCACCTTACCGGTTTAGAAAGACCAACATTATAATTCCTGGGAAAAGGTCCAACCATCATATCTGCCTGAGATTCAGATCTGGTTGGTGTCAGGATATTCCAGACTCATCAAGTCCAGAGAGAAAAAAATGAAAGTTTGCAACACAAGTCGACGAGATGACGTTGCAGGATTCTCGGGAAATAGACTACGGTAGCATGCTCCAAAACATGAGTTGGTTCTGCTAAAAACACATGTGAACATGCTGTCCCAAACAAGCATGACCACATAGTAGTCTTATAATAAAATACTACCGAGTTCAGGTGGGGAACCATCATCAAGGATATCGAAGTCTTGTGCACTTAAATTATACTTCTTTACCTAGAACAAGTCAATTAGTGGCTTGGGTGCTAGGAATTCATATGGAACGAAGATGATCAGTCTAACATACCACAGAATACTTTGCACGTGCATGGCTGACTTGGGATGATTCCAGAGGAAGCAAAAACAAGCTTTCTCGAATTCACGGCGACAACTTGCATCGATTGCACGTGAACTTAGAGGAAGTCACTACTTTCATCCAAACATATGCCTCATGACGAAACACGAAGAAAATGCTTACCAAGTTTCCAACACTAGCTTAATGTTTAACACGAATCATGGGGAAGACAAGATGCTTCTGAGGGGCTCAACAGCAACTCATCGAAATTTCCATATCACTGGACTTCCACCATTATGTGAACAATGTGATAGTATTGGTCAGACCAAAAGATGTAATGGTGTATGCTCGAGGGATCAACCACGAGTAAGACAACATTACGAACACCGTTAGTTCTGATTTGACTTGACGATAGCCCATACTCAAATCAAAACTTTGACAAGGCAATAGATCCAACAACTGATCACGAGAACCAATCGATGGAGATATCATCTTTCTTCAACACACACACACACAAGGATATCCCTTAGTGATGAACTAAGTCGGACAAGCTTTCATCTTCCAATTCTCCAAGTTGTTGTTTAGCTTAACCAACTAGCTCAGGGGTATCCAACACAGATTCTTGGAGAATGGCTGGTTTAGAGGAAAACCAACTTGATCACGAACTCAACATAGCGGTCAGGTGACAACCTGGTAACACTTCCGAGAAGATATTTGGAAAATCACGAACCACCAATATGTTATTAAGCTCGAGATAAATCTTGCTTTTCAGAGCAAGACGATATGATCAAATAAGCAAGGATTGACACTATCCTAACTCATTGATCGAAAGGTGCACCGGAAATAAGGACTGGTTAGCACGATCAATCTTAGGATGATGATTTAATAACCAACACGCTAAGAATGAGAATATTGTCCATTTACTACCAAGCAACGAGTTGCTCAGAGTATTGATTTCACACATCACAATTCACTTGTCGACATTCCGGTTAGAACAACACGGGGACCGAGGAATGAACAATGATGGCAAGAAGTATTACTGCATCAAGAATTCATAAGAGGTGGTGCAATTCTCATGACACTCCTAACATAAAGATGGTAACACTCCAAGGTAGAGCAAAGCAAAAGCTAGATTGGCATTTTGATCTGCGGAATACAATTGTTTTGACCCAATCCTAGATATGGATGAGGTTCTGGAGTTTGTTTCTCCTAGTCATTCTGGAATAGAATGGCTTGACGGACCACAAGAGTAATAGGTATCGATGAACGAATGCACACATACTCTTGACTATCAATTGACAGACGAGGCCAGAAAGTAACTAAAGAGGGACAACTCAAAGGAACATATAACTTTCTGAGTTGTGGATGCATAGATTAGTATGTTGAACAAAGCTCAACATATTTCTTCTGGATAACCCATGCAGAAAGGTAGAGCTGGCAAAGTCACAATATGAATGAAGAACTCATCAAGAGCACTCTGGTTGTGATCTTTTGGTTCAAAAGAACTTCTGCCATATTGGTTCATGGTACTGGAAGAACGATATACCACGGACCTCGAGGACTATCGCAAAGGTTACTAATATCCTAAAGGGACTAGCAAACACTATCAACATGAAGTAAGTAGGGCGAATCTCATGTTCATGAACCCCGGAGTAGAATACCTACTAACTAATAACATCACGGGATGCTTTCGAGAAGAATGGCCAGAATCATCACACTAGGAATATAAAGCATTGCTAGATTACTGGGTGATTCTTTAAGACACCTAGGGTCATAATAATAACTCCAACATATATGTCGATGCAATAGAGTACCTCAACTCAGCAATTAGTGTGCTTATTCTGACCAAAAGGACATCGGGAACGGAAAGAAAGGATTTGCAAATGCATCAGATTGTTTAGAAACCTGGGATGACTTGGACAGCATAACGGCTGTAAATGCTCAAAAATATTTAAGACATCCTGCAAAATGGTGGCATAACCACTCAGAAGCACAATATCAAGGTTCCGGACCAACTATGAACATACGAAAGTAGTAGAAACTGAACTGGGGCTTAAATCCATCAGTCCTATAAGAGTCCACGGATTAGTAACACGTGAACCTGATAGATAGATGAGAAGGCCTAGTTCTTAACCCCGTAGAAAAGAAGAGGTTGACTCAGATCAGAAGGGCATAAGGTAAAGGAGTAAAAGAGCCTTACGTTCCCTTCCACAATCAATTCCCTTATATAACTAAAGCATTTCTAGACTCAACTTCGACCAGTTTGGCTTGGTAATCCTACAGGAAGTCAGGCTCTGATACCAAAGCTGTCAGGACCCCGATCCTAAGCCACATCGATCTAGCATGTAACACATCATATCACTTTGCGGCTTCACGCACGGTATTCCCACGGGTGCCACCTTACCTGGCCCGGGACCGTTTGCACCTTTTGGCTCACGTATATGATAGTGTCGCTAGCATCCATATGACAGAGAACCCGGGCCGACATGGCTAGTCGTGAACCCAAAGCGGCGCTAACCCATGAGGACAGGCATACATGAATCACATCGAGCATGTCGGTCATCAACGTGTGAATCCAGGATGTAGCACTGGGCTAACAGGACTCCGGTAACCCGGGCTGTAGCAGGCTAGGCAGGACTCCGGATGTCACCGCGTGACATTTCCCCGAAGGGACAGACACAGGAACAAAGTGAAACACATGCCGGCCAGTCAAGTGTCCTGAGCAGTAGTGCTGGGCTAGCAGGACTCCGGTGAACCGGGCTGTAGCGGACTACTATGGCTCATGGAAGCACTAGACTACATTTCCCCATAAGAGAGACTGCCAAGTATAAACAACTAGATTGTCGGATCCCACACATACCAAGAATTTCAATCATACACATAATATGCTCGACATGTGTAAATACAACATGGCATCACAACAAGACTCTATGACTCAAGTATTTATTCATTAGGCTCCGAGGAGTGAGATATTACAAACAAGGGTCTCATGACCCAACATACAGAGCATACAAGCAACAAGCACATGTGGAAGCTTAACTTGTCTGAGTACAGACAACTACAAATGAAGAAGGCTGAGAAGCCTGACTATCTACCAGATCCTGCCGAGGGCACAAGATCATAGCTGAGGTATCAAGCTAAACGTCGAAGTCCACACGGAACTACTAGCGAGACTGACGTCTCTCTGCAAAACATAAAATAGGCAAACGTGAGTACAAATGTACCCAGCAAGACTTACATCAGAACTATCTACATATGCATCGGTATCAATAAAGGGGTGGTGGAGTTTAACTGCAGCAAGCCAGCTTTGACTCAGTGGCTAACCTGAACTACGACTGCAAGTAACTCTTTTGAGGTGGCGCACACGAGTCCACATATTCACCATACCAATACACCACTATGGATCCGCTCCCGTCTCCCTGCGAGAATGCCATCCATAGCACTCACGCTTATCTTGCGCATTTTAGAGTATCCACTTTCACTTGTCTATGAACTGTACAAGGGGTCCAAGTTTCCATATCCGAGGAATCCGGCTATTTGAATAGATAACGATAACCCTGCAGGGGTGTACTTCTTCACACACGCTCTCGCCACTTATCGCCCTGTACACGTCATGTACCTCGGCAACCTTCAAGCGGAAACCGGGCGAGGGAGTCGGCCACGACCTGACTAACCAACAAGTCTCTTGTCCAGGTTTATCGCCTATTCGGGTTCCATCCGCAAGGAGATCCGGCCGGGGTGTCGCTCACGGCCCCAAACGATGTGTGCAGGGTTCCCAAGCCCACCATCCGGGTGCCACTTGGTACACCGGGCCACTGTGCCTAGTTTGTCCCAAGCCCACCTGTACCGGGTGCCACTTGGTAGACTACTAACACTACCTACAAACACCAGAAACTAGTTGCAACTCCTGGATAGAGATCAGGTTGATTAATAAGTCGAGAGGGGCACTTAAGCATTCCAATGCGTGGTAGTAGCTATTCATGGATCACAAACACAGAACTCAGTTCCTGAGGACGGCTGCAATGAGACAACCCACCATGTACTCCTACATGGCCTCTCACCGCTACCTTTACCAAATCGTGTTCACACACTTAGCTCTCAACAGTAGGACATGTTCATCACATTCCAATTCATCCCCGATGAATCAGACCTGACTCAACTCTAAGCAGTAGCAGCCATGACAAACAAACATGAATGAGTAGGCACATCAGGGCTCAAACAACTCCTACTCATGCTAGTGGGTTTCATCTATTTACTGTGGCAATGACAGGTCATGCAGGGGAAAGGGGTTCAGCTACCGCAACATGTAACAGTTGAACCGTTGTTGTCCTAATGCAGTAAAAGAGAGCAGGAGCGAGAGAGTGGGCTTGTATCGGAATGAACAAGGGGGTTTTGCTTGCCTGGCACTTCTGAAGATAACATTGAGCCTTCATCAGTGTCAACGATCACAGCGTCGGAGCAGCGTCTACCGAGAGGGGACAATTACCGGCAAACAAGGAAGAACACAATCAATGCGATGCAACAATATGATGCATGATCATGACATGTCAATATGCTGTTGATTGAGCTAATGCAACTAGCAACAAGTCAAATGGAGTTGGTTTGAACACTAGGTTCAAATTCAAATTCAAACTATGAATCCAAATACTGCATTATCATGTTTTGGACTAAACAGTGAGGTTAAGTTGTTCAAACATGCATGAAAATGCCATATTCAGATTCCTTGGATTTTTCTGATAATTTTTAATATATAATTTATTTCATTTGGAGTTTCGGTTGATTTACTATGAATTTTAGAAGTTTATACTATTTTCTGGAATTTCCTGAGTAAGAATAAATCCAGAAAAACCTATTACTGCGTCAGCATTGCGTCATGCTGACCTCAGCAGGTCAACAGACCCGGTCCAGGTCAAACCTGACCAGTGGGACCTGCATGTCAGTGACTCACACTGGTTAGTCCCACAGACAGGTGGGTCCAGTCAACGTTGACTAGGTCAAAGTCAACGCCGACACGTGGGCCACAGGGTTATCACTAATCTAAATAGAAAATTGATCTAACCTAAACATGCACTGGGGCCCACATGGCAGTGGCCCTGGGGTGTTTAGCGGGGTTATTAGTGCTAAATAAACCGGCGCCACGTCAGCAGGTGACGCCGGCGACCACAGCAGCGGCGGGATCTCGCCGGAGTTGGTCGGGGCGGCGCTACAGGCCGCGGCTGGTCGTGCTGAGGGCACCAGGAGGGAGCTCGTGCTCCCGCGCATCTAGGGGCACACGCAACTGGGCACATGGAGGCCGGGATCGACGACGGACGCGAGGGGCTGCGAGCGCTGACCGTCTCCGGGAGCGCGAAGGCGAGGAAGAAGGATTCATGGGGATCAGGAGGAGGAGCGGGGCTGGACAGGCACGGAAAACAGAGGAGGGATTTTGGATCGGGAGTATCCCGATGAGGAGGAGACAGGAAGAGTGGCGGCGCTCGGGAGGATCCCTAGAAATTAGGGATTTATCTGATTTGGGTAGGGGTTGGACTATATATATATGGAAAAGAAGGGAGTTGGATCATCCGATCAAAATCCGACGGTCGAGAATAGATAGGCTAGGAAAGTCTAAATAAGAAACGGCGACGTTTTGTAGATGTTTGGGGATGATCCGGACACAACGGTGTCAACTGCTCGGGTCGGGTCCGGGACAACTTTTCGGATGCGCACGCGAGGAGGGCCGCGGGCTGACGAGAGAGGTTAGGTTGGACCTGCCAGTAGGTACTGGGTTGTGTAGACGGTCTCGAGCTGAGAGAAGACAAGAGAGGGAGGCCCGACGACTATTTCCGGAGGCCGAAAACGTCCGACGATAGACCGACTATAATGCCGCTATAGTTATCCGTTGGGGCGTCAAACGGACTCCGAATGCGATGAAACTTGGCAGGCGGTCTATCTACACTATAATAAGACCACACGCCAACTTTCAACCCAATCCGAGAAGATTTTCCAGCCACTTATAAAATAATATTACGGCCATACCGCGGGCGCGTGCAAGTGTGGTTGGACTCAGAACGGACAACGGAAGGAACGGGGAGGCCGGGGCGGATGCAAGTTTTGAAAACATGATGATGCAATGCACATGATGAAATGATGAAATGCAACACGCAAGCAAAAGACATGGCAACGGCAGCGAAAAACTGGAGGACACCTGGCACATCGGACTCGGAGCGTTACAACACTCCACCACTACGAGAGGATCTCGTCCCGAGATCTAGAATGGCACCGGAGGGAAAAACGGAAGAGAAAGAGGAGAGGTAAAACTAAGTTGCTTCTTTGACAAACGAGTGAAACCAAAGAACCTTGAAAAGGTTAAGCCATTTTGAGCAAAGAAAACAACATAGATGCACAAGGTTGAAAGCACTCCGGTAGGGAAGAGGAACAAGGAAGAACAAATTCGGACAACACTCCGATTGAAAAGAAAAAGGAATTGAATAAGAACTTGATAAGATGATAAGATACTTGAATGAAAACACAACACTCCGATTGGAAAAGGATTAGCAAAGGACAGAATATGGTGTTGACAAACTGAGATGAGGAGTGAAAAGAGCAACATCACTAGACCTCCGGGAGAAAGAATAGAATATAGATAATTGAGATAAAAGAATGTAGTAGAAAATGCCAACTTCTGCTACAAAAGAGCTTGAAAAGGTATCCTTAGGAGAAGGGTCGAACGAAGTTGTTGGAAAACAACAACGAAAAGAGTAAACTTGTAGTGGGCTTATGGAGAACAACTCAAAACCATGAGGTGAAATTCTTCCACTCACGGAAAAAGAATTGGATTGATATGAACAAGGAGACAAGAACTTGTTACACCGGGAGGATAAAAGAAGAACTTGGGTCATTTATAAATACCACCAATAGATACAATCCTTAGAGAAAGCTTTAGGTGAAATATAACCCAAGATAACTCCAATGGCGAGATTGATGGATTTAAAATATCTCATCCTTGATAATTTGTGAATCATGAACTCAAATTATCGAGAATGACATAATACCACTTCCAATGATATGCGTGAAAGAATTGCGCTCCGGTATTGCAAGATGAAGAACGCATTAGCTCCTCTGAAAAGAATCTCGATGAACACTTCGAAAAGGAATTAAATACTTGATGAACCATCAAGTAGAACCTTCATGAAGAACTCCGGTAACAAAAAGGATGATCAAACGGAAGGAAAGAGAAGTTGAAAACACAAGGTGAATCCTTGTACCGATTTAAATGAATCTCCATGGTGAAATAATTGAAAAAGGTTGGAACTCCGGGAAAAAGAGAAGATGAAACAATTGAAATCAGGAATTTGATGAGCCTCCGGAATAAGTAATTGAATATACTCGATGAAACAAGAATAAGAATTACATTATGCGTATCCTTCACCAATTAAATTTATGACAAACAATGGATTTGGCATACTACTTATTCTCGTAGAAGGATTAAGAGAGACATGGCGCAAACTTGAGAAAGTCTTCAACGAGCCACCGGTAGGATTGAAGCAACGAATAAATTGATATGATAAACGAAGGAAGAGAATTCCTGAATGAACCACCGCAAAAATTAAAAATGAATCAAAGTAAAGATAAAGAAACACCGGGAAGAATTATAAAAAGAACGAAGATACTTGAGAGGATTTAGATATATGAGAACGAAGAGATGACGAGCTGATTAGAGAATACTTGAATGATGCACCGGTAAGGTTTGGAGAACGAGAGCTGAAAGCTAGAATGAATAAATCTTCTGAAATGATGGGCTTCTGAGAATCAAACTGAAAAGAATCTTGAATAGCTCCGGATGGGTGAAAAGAATTTTCACAATCAAATACAATGATGAGGCAATACGCTAGAACCATGAATCGTGTCAACTTTGCATGCATGTGGATCATGTTGAAGATATTTTATGTGATATATATTTTGTTGAATTTTCCTATGATCCCACATGTAATTATTATGAGAGAGGAAATTATGATTCTAGAAATTTTCATTTTACTAAATCACCTCTCGTTATGTTGAGATTGCTATTGTTTCTTTCCACTTCCTTGCATATGCTAGTTTTTGCTTGTTATGATAATTTGTTTGCCTATAAGATGCCTATGCATAGGAAATATGTTAGACTTAGATGTGTTTGTCACGTGTTTCATGATGCTCCCTTTGTGCTTCAATTATTGTCTTTCATGTGAGCATCATTGAAATTATCAATGCCTAGCTAGGGGCGTTAAACGATAGCGCTTGTTGGGAGGCAACCCAATTTTATTTTTGTTTCTTGTTTTTTGTTTCTGTTTAGTAATAAATAATTCATCTAGCTTCTGTTTAGATGTGGTTTATGCTTTTAATTAATGTTTTTTCCAAGTAGAACCATTGGGAAGACTTGGGGGAAGTCTTTGTGATCTTGCTGTAAAAAACAGAAACTTTAGCGCTCACGAGATTTGCTGCCTTTTTTTACTGGAGAGTGAAATTAGGTTGATTCTTTTTGCATATGATTACTAGAGAAATTCCTCACTTACACCAATTTATTTCAGAGTTGTTGGGGTTACAGAAGTATTCGAAACCTACAGATTACTACAGACTGTTCTGTTTTTGACAGATTCTGTTTTTCGTGTGTTGTTTGCTTATTTGGATGAATCTATGGCTAGTATCGGGGGGTATGAACCATAGAGAAGTTGTAATACAGTAGGTTTAACACCAATATGAATAAAGAATGAGTTCATTACAGTACCTTGAAGTGGTGGTTTGTTTTCTTATACTAACGGAGCTCATGAGATTTTCTGTTGAAGTTTTGTGCTGTCAAGTTTTCATGTTTTGGGTAAAGATTTGATGGATTTTGGAATAAGGAGTGGAAAGAGCCTAAGCTTGGGGATGCCCACCCCAAGGTAAAATTCAAGGACAACCAAAATCCTAAGCTTGGGGATGCCCCAGAAGGCATCCCCTCTTTCGTCTTCGTCTATCGGTAACTTTACTTGAGGCTATATTTTTATTCACCACATGATATGTGTTTTGCTTGGAGCATCTTGTACAATTTGAGTCTTTGCTTTTTAGTTTACCACAATCATCCTTGATTTACACACCTTTTGGGAGAGACACACGTGAATCGGAATTTATTATAATACTCTATGTGCTTCACTTATATCTTTTGAGCTAGATAACTTTTCTCTAGTGCTTCACTGATATCTTTTTAGAGCACGATGGTGGTTTTATTTTATAGAAATTATTGATATCTCATGCTTCACTTATATTATTTTGAGAGTCTTATAGAACAGCATGGTAATTTTCTTTGGCTATAAAATTAGTCCTAATATGATAGGCATCCAAGATGGGTATAATAAAAACTATCATAAAAAGTGCATTGAATACTATCAGAAGTTTGATACTTGATGATTGTTTTGAGATATAAAGACGGTGATATTAGAGTCATGATAGTTGGGTAGTTGTGAATTTGAGAAATACTTGTTTTAAAGTTTGTGATTCTCGTAGCATGCACGTATGATGAACCGTTATGTGATGAAGTTGGAGCATGATTTATTTATTGATTGTATTCCTTATGATTGGCGGTCGGGGACGAGCGATGGTCTTTTCCTACCAATCTATCCCGCTAGGAGCATGCGCGTAGTACTTTGTTTCGATAACTAATAGATTTTTGCAATAAGCATGTGAGTTATTTATGACTAATGCTGAGTCCATGGATTAAACACACTCTCACCCTTCCACCATTGCTAGCCTCTCTAGTACCGCGCAACTTTCGCTGGTACCATAAACCCACCTTATACCTTCCTCAAAACAGCCACCATACCTACCTATTATTGCATTTCCATAGCCATTCCGAGATATATTGCCATGCAACTTACGACCATTCCGTTTATTATGACACGCTTCATCATTGTCATATTGCTTTGCATGATCATGTAGTTGACATCGTATTTGTGGCAAAGCCACCATTCATAATTCTTTCATACATGTCACTCTTGATTCATTACACATCCCGGTACACAGCCGGAGGGATTCACATAGAGTCATATTTTGTTCCAGTATCGAGTTGTAATTTTTAATTTGTAAGTAAATAGAAGTATGATGATCATCATTATTTCAGCATCGTCCCAAGTGAGGAAAGGATGATGGAGACTATGATTCCCCCACAAGTCGGGATGAGACTCCGGAGAAAAAAAATAAAAAAAGAGGCCATAAAAAAGAGAAGGCCCAAATAAAAAAAGAGAGAAGGGACAATGCTACTATCATTTTACCACACTTGTGCTTCAAAATATCACCATGATCTTCATGATAGAGAGTCTCCTATGTTGTCACTTTCATATACTAGTGGCAATTTTACATCATATAACTTGGCTTGTATATTCCAATGATGGGCTTCCTCAAAATGCCCTAGGTCTTCGTGAGCAGGCAAGTTGGATGCACACCCACTTAGTTTCTTTTTGAGATTTCATACACTTATAGCTCTAGTGCATCCGTTGCATGGCAATCCGTACTCACTCACATTGATATCTATTGATGGGCATCTCCATAGCCCATTGATTTGCCTAGTTGATGTGAGACTATCTTCTCCTTTTGTCTTCTCCACAACCACCATTCTATTCCACCTATAGTGCTATGTCCATGGCTCACGCTCATATATTGCGTGAAGATTGAATAAGTTTGAGAACATCAAAAGTATGAAACAATTGCTTGGCTTGTCATCGGGGTTTTGCATGATTTAAATACTTTGTGTGGTGAAGATAGAGCATAGCCAGACTATATGATTTTGTAGGGATAACTTTCTTTGGCCATGTTATTTTGAGAAGACATGATTGCTTTGTTAGTATGCTTGAAGTATTATTATTTTTATGTCAATATTAAACTTATGTCTTGAATCTTTCAGATATGAACATTCATGTCACAATAAAGAAAATTACATTGAGAATTATGCTAGGTAGCATTCCACATCAAAAATTCTGTTTTTGTCATTTACCTACTCGAGGATGAGCAGGAATTAAGCTTGGGGATGCTTGATACGTCTCCAACGTATCTATAATTTTTGATTGTTCCATGCTATTATATTATCTGTTTTGGATGTTTAATGGGCTTTATTTACCTTTTTATATTATTTTTGGGACTAACCTACTAACCAAAGGCCCAATGCAAATTGCTATTTTTTTGCCTATTTCAGTGTTTCGCAGAAAAGGAATAGCAAACGGAATCCAAACGGAATGAAACCTTCGGGAGAGTTATTTTTGGAACAAACGTGATCCAGGAGACTTGGAGTGGATGTCAAGAAAGAAGCGAGGAGGCCACGAGGTAGGAAGGCACGCCCAGGGGGGTATGCGCGCCCCCACCCTCGTGGGCCCATCGCAGCTCCACCGACATACTTCTTCCTCCTATATATACCCATATACCCCTAAAACATCCAGGAGCACCACGAAACCCTATTTCCACCGTCGCAACCTTCTGTACCCATGAGACCCATCTTGGGGCCTTTTTCGGCGCTCTACCGGAGGGGGAATTGATCACGGAGGGCTTCTACATCAACACCATAGCCTCTCCGATGATGTGTGACTATTTTACCACAGACCGTCGGGGCCATAGTTATTAGCTAGATGGCTTCTTCTCTCTGTTTGGATCTCAATACAAAGTTCTCCTTGATTCTCTTGGAGATCTATTCGATGTAATTCTTTTTGCGGTGTGTTTCTCGAGATCCGATGAATTGTGGGTTTATGATCAAGATTATCTATGAACAATATTTGATTCTTCTTTGAAATCTTGTATGCATGATTTAAATATCTTTGCAAGTCTCTTCGAAGTATCAGTTTGGTTTGGCCTACTAGATTGATCGTTCTTGCAATGGGAGAAGTGCTTAGCTTTGGGTTCAATCTTGGAGTGTCCTTTCCCAGTGATAGCAGGGGCAGCACGGCACGTATTGTATTGTTGCCATCGAGGATAAAAAGATGGGGTTTATATCATATTTCTTGAGTTTATCCCTCTACATCATGTCATCTTGCCTAATGAGTTACTCTGTTCTTATGAACTTAATACTCTAGATGCATGCTCGATAGCGGTCGATGTGTGGAGTAATAGTAGTAGATGCAGAATTGTTTCGGTCTACTTGTCGCGGACGTGATGCCTATATACATGAGCATGCCTAGATATTCTCATAAGTATTCACTTTTCTATCAATTGCTCGACAGTAATTTGTTCACCCAACGTAGAATTTGCTATCTTGAGAGAAGCCACTAGTGAAACCTATGGCCCCCGGGTCTATCTTCCATCATATTATTTCCATATCAATTTTCTATTTCTATTACCGTTTATTTTGCAATCTTTATTTTCCAATCTATATCACAAAAATACCAAAAATATTTATCTTATTGTCTTTAACATATCTCACTTTCGTAAGTGACCGTGAAGGGATTGACAACCCCTTTATCGCATTGGTTTCGAGGTTCTTGTTTGTTTGTACAGGTACTAGGTGACTTGTGTGTTACCTCCTATTGGATTGATACCTTGGTTCTCAAAAACTGAGGGAAATACTTATGCTACTGTGCCGCATCACCCTTTCCTCTTCAAGGGAAAACCAACGCATGCTCAAGAGGTAGCAAGAAGGATTTCTGGCGTCGTTGCCGGGGAGGATGCATCAAGTCAAGACATACCAAGTGCCGATCACAAACTCTTATCCCTCGCATTACATTATTTGCCATTTTCCTCTTGTTTTCCTCTCCCCCACTTCACCTTTGCCTTTTCTTTGCCTTCTTCCCGTATGTATCTTTGTTTGTGTTTCCATGTGCCTTCTATTTGCTTGCATCTTTGCTTTCTAACAATCTATTGATATGAATCCACTTAAAGTGTTCTACTTGGATCATCTTCGGTCCTTATGCGCTCGTGCTGAAGCCCCAACTAGCCTAGTTGATGGGAAATCTTTAGATGAGCATGCTCATTTTGTGTGTCACCGTTTGTCTGAAAAAGGGAGACTCTTATGGGATCAAATAAACAGGTTGCTATGTTATGCTTGGAATCTTTGTTAAATTTATGATTTTACTTGTTGCTCTAAGAACCCTAAAAAACACCTTCCCTACCTATGTGAGTTTAATGATAATGAAATCTTATCTTCTTATGCAAAGTGTGTTTATAGTTACTATGAATCGAGCAAATTGAAGAATTTGTTGCTTTTAAGGGTGCTTATGAAGTTGCTTCTTTGATTGAAAAGTATGATATTACTCTCTACGAATCTGAAATTTTTGACATACTTAAATATTGCTATGAAAACTATGCTCATAATGTCTATGTCAAAGAATTTATTGAAAGAATGACTGTTGCTTGGGAAGAAAATAATGATATGCATGAATCTATAGATAATTATGATTCCGATGATTTGATTGAAATATCCCTTGATGAACATGATGCTTGCTATTCTTGTGGCCATGATGCCAATATTTATGAAGATGAGTTTGCTATAGTTCCTTATGTTAAACATGAGATCGTTGCTATTGCACCCACACTTGATAGTTCCTTCTATGAAAAGCATGATTGCAATAATGTTATCATAAATTCTCTTAATGTCAATTGTTTTAATGATATGCAAAACCCCAAGCATGGGGATGCTAGTTTTGCTATGACTCCAATTTGTTGAAATGATCATGATTGGGGTGATAATAATTTTGATCTTGAAAATTTATTTAAGACCCATGATGAATATGAGATTGATAATGGTGTTTGCAATATTATTGAAAGTGGGTTTGGAGAGGTCATGACTTTAGTTAATGTTAATCCCACTATTTTGGAAGTGTGTCAACTTTGCATGCATGTGGATCGTGTTGAAGATATTTTATGTGATAGATATTTTGTTGAATTTTCCTATGATCCCACATGTAATTATTATGAGAGAGGAAATTATGATTCTAGAAATTTTCATTTTACTAAATCACCTCTCGTTATGTTGAGATTGCTATTGTTTCTTTCCACTTCCTTGCATATGCTAGTTTTTGCTTATTATGATAATTTGTTTGCCTATAAGATGCCTATGCATAGGAAATATGTTAGACTTAGATGTGTTTGTCACGTGTTTCATGATGCTCCCTTTGTGCTTCAATTCTTGTCTTTCATGTGAGCATCATTGAAATTATCAATGCCTAGCTAGGGGCGTTAAACGATAGCGCTTGTTGGGAGGCAACCCAATTTTATTTTTGTTTCTTGTTTTTTGTTTCTGTTTAGTAATAAATAATTCATCTAGCTTCTGTTTAGATGTGGTTTATGCTTTTAATTAATGTTTTTGCCAAGTAGAACCATTGGGAAGACTTGGGGGAAGTCTTTGTGATCTTGCTGTAAAAAAACAGAAACTTTAGCGCTCACGAGATTTGCTGCCATTTTTTTACTGGAGAGTGAAATTAGGTTGATTCTTTTTGCATATGATTACTAGAGAAATTCCTCACTTACACCAATTTATTTCAGAGTTGTTGGGGTTACAGAAGTATTCGAAACCTACAGATTACTACAGACTGTTCTGTTTTTGACAGATTCTGTTTTTCGTGTGTTGTTTGCTTATTTTGATGAATCTATGGCTAGTATCGGGGGGTATGAACCATAGAGAAGTTGGAATACAGTAGGTTTAACACCGATATGAATAAAGAATGAGTTCATTACAGTACCTTGAAGTGGTGGTTTGTTTTCTTATACTAACGGAGCTCATGAGATTTTCTGTTGAAGTTTTGTGCTGTCAAGTTTTCAAGTTTTGGGTAAAGATTTGATGGATTTTGGAATAAGGAGTGGAAAGAGCCTAAGCTTGTGGATGCCCACCCCAAGGTAAAATTCAAGTACAACCAAAATCCTAAGCTTGGGGATGCCCCGGAAGGCATCCCCTCTTTCGTCTTCGTCTATCGGTAACTTTACTTGAGGCTATATTTTTATTCACCACATGATATGTGTTTTGCTTGGAGCATCTTGTACAATTTGAGTCTTTAATTTTTAGTTTAACACAATCATCCTTGATTTACACACCTTTTGGGAGAGACACACGTGACTCAGAATTTATTATAATACTCTATGTGCTTCACTTATATCTTTTGAGCTAGATAACTTTGCTCTAGTGCTTCACTCATATCTTTTTAGAGCACAGTGGTGGTTTTATTTTATAGAAATTATTGATCTCTCATGCTTCACTTATATTATTTTGAGAGTCTTATAGAACAGCATGGTAATTTTCTTTGGCTATAAAATTAGTCCTAATATGATAGGCATCTAAGATGGGCATAATAAAAACTATCATAAAAAGTGAATTGAATACTATGAGAAGTTTGATACTTGATGATTGTTTTGAGATATAAAGATGGTGATATTAGAGTCATGCTAGTTGAGTAGTTGTGAATTTGAGAAATACTTCTGTTAAAGTTTGTGATTCTCGTAGCATGCATGTATGGTGAACCATTATGTGATGAAGTTGGAGCATGATTTATTTATTGATTGTATTCCTTTTGATTGGCGGTCGGGGACGAGCGATGGTCTTTTCCTACCAATCTATCCCCCTAGGAGCATGCGCGTAGTACTTTGTTTCGATAACTAATATATTTTTGCAATAAGTATGTGAGTTATTTATGACTAATGTTGAGTCCATGGATTATACACACTCTCACCCTTCCACCATTGCTAGCCTCTCTAGTACCGCGCAACTTTCGCCGGTACCATAAACCCACCTTATACCTTCCTCAAAACAGCCACCATACCTACCTATTATGGCATTTCCATAGCCATTCCGAGATATATTGCCATGCAACTTACGACCATTCCGTTTCTTATGACACGCTTCATCATTGTCATATTGCTTTGCATGATCATGTAGTTGACATCGTATTTGTGGCAAAGCCACCATTCATAATTCTTTCATACATGTCACTCTTGATTCATTACACATCCCGGTACACCGCCGGAGGGATTCACATAGAGTCATATTTTGTTCTAGTATCGAGTTGTAATTTTTAATTTGTAAGTAAATAAAAGTATGATGATCATCATTATTAGAGCATCGTCCCAAGTGAGGAAAGGATGATGGAGACTATGATTCCCCCACAAGTCGGGATGAGACTCCGGACGAAAAAAATAAAAAAAGAGGCCATAAAAAAAGAGAAGGCCCAAATAAAAAATGAGAGAAAAAGAGAGAAGGGACAATGCTACTATCCTTTACCACACTTGTGCTTCAAAATATCACCATGATCTTCATGATAGAGAGTCTCCTATGTTGTCACTTTCATATACTAGTGGGAATTTTACATCATATAACTTGGCTTGTATATTCCAATGATGGGCTTCCTCAAAATTCCCTAGGTCTTCGTGAGCAGGCAAGTTGGATGCACACCCACTTAGTTTCTTTTTAAGCTTTCATACACTTATAGCTCTAGTGCATCCGTTGCATGGCAATCCGTACTCACTCACATTGATATCTATTGATGGGCATCTCCATAGCCCATTGATTCGCCTAGTTGATGTGAGACTATCTTCTCCTTTTGTCTTCTCCACAACCACCATTCTATTCCACCTATAGTGTTATGTCCATGGCTCACGCTCATATATTGCGTGAAGATTGAAAAAGTTTGAGAACACCAAAAGTATGAAACAATTGCTTGGCTTGTCATCGGGGTTGTGCATGATTTAAATACTTTGTGTGGTGAAGATAGAGCATAGCCAGACTATATGATTTTGTAGGGATAACTTTCTTTGGCCATGTTATTTTGAGAAGACATAATTGGTTTGTTAGTATGCTTGAAGTATTATTATTTTTATGTCAATATTAAACTTATGTCTTGAATCTTTTGGATATGAACATTCATGACACAATAAAGAAAATTACATTGAGAATTATGCTAGGTAGCATTCCACATCAAAAATTCTGTTTTTATCATTTACCTACTCGAGGACGAGCAGGAATTAAGCTTGGGGATGCTTGATACGTCTCCAACTTATCTATAATTTTTGATTGTTCCATGCTATTATATTATCTATTTTGGATGTTTAATGGGCTTTATTTACCTTTTATATTATTTTTGGAACTAACATAATAACCAAAGGCCCAGTGCAAATTGCTATTTTTTGCCTATTTCAGTGTTTCGCGGAAAAGGAATACCAAACGGAATCCAAACGGAATGAAACCTTCGGGAGAGTTATTTTTGGAACAAACGTGATCGAGGAGACTTGGAGTGGACGTCAAGAAAGAAGCGAGGAGGCCACGAGGCAGGGAGGCGCGCCCCCCACCCTCGTGGGCCCCTCGTAGCTCCACCTACATACTTCTTCCTCCTATATATACCCATATACCCCTAAAACATCCAGGAGCACCACGAAGCCCTATTTCAACCGCCGCAACCTTATGTACCAATGAGATCCCATCTTGGGGCCTTTTCCGGCGCTCTGCCGGAGGGGGAATTGATCACAGAGGGCTTCTACATCAACACCATAGCCTCTTCGATGATGTGTGACTAGTTTACCACGGACCTTCGGGGCCATAGTTATTAGCTAGATGGCTTCTTCTCTCTCTTTGGATCTCAATACAAAGTTCTCCTCGATTCTCTTGAAGATCTATTCGATGTAATTCTTTTTGCGGTGTGTTTCTCGAGATCCGATGAATTGTGGGTTTATGATCAAGATTATCTATGAACAATATTTGTTTCTTCTCTGAAATCTTGTATGCATGATTTAAATATCTTTGCAAGTCTCTTCGAAGTATAAGTTTGGTTTGGCCTACTAGATTGATCGTTCTTGCAATGGGAGAAGTGCTTAGCTTTGGGTTCAATCTTGCAGTGTCCTTTCCCGGTGACAGCAGGGGCAGCAAGGCACGTATTGTATTGTTGACATCGATGATAAAAAGATGGGGTTTATATCATATTGCTTGAGTTTATCCCTCTACATCATGTCATCTTGCCTAATGAGTTACTCTGTTCTTATGAACTTAATACTCTAGATGCATGCTCGATAGTGGTCGATGTGTGGAGTAATAGTAGTAGATGCAGAATCGTTTCGGTCTACTTGTCGCGGACGTGATGCCTATATACATGATCATGCCTAGATATTTTCATAAGTATTCGCTTTTCTATCAATTGCTCGACAGTAATTTGTTCACCCACCATAGAATTTGCTATCTTGAGAGAAGCCACTAGTGAAACCTATGGCCCCCGGGTCTATCTTCCATCTTATTATTTCCATATCAATTTGCTATTTCTATTACCGTTTATTTTGCAATCTTTATTTTCCAATCTATATCACAAAAATACCAAAAATATTTATCTTATTGTCTTTATCAGATCTCACTTTCGTAAGTGACCGTGAAGGGATTGACAACCCCTTTATCGCGTTGGTTGTGAGGTTCTTGTTTGTTTGTGCAGGTACTAGGTGACTTGTGTGTTACCTCCTACAGCACTGATACCTTGGTTCTCAAAAACTAAGGGAAATACTTACGCTACTGTGCTGCATCACCCTTTCCTCTTCAAGGGAAAACCAATGCATGCTCAAGAGGTAGCAAGAAGGATTTCTGGCACCGTTGCCGGGGAGATCTAAGCACAAGTCAAGACATACCAAGTACCCAGCACAAACTCTTATCCCTCGCATTACATTATATGCCATTTTCCTCTTGTTTTCCTCACCCCCACTTCACCTTTTCCTTTTCTTCGCCTTCTTCCCGTATGTATCTTTGTTTGTGTTTCCATGTGCTTTCTATTTGCTTGCATCTTTGCTTGCTAAAAATCTATTGATATGAATCCACTTAAACTGTTCTACTTGGATCATCTTCAATCCTTATGCGCTCGTGCTGAAGCCCCAACTAGCCTAGTTGATGGGAAATCTTTAGATGAGCATGCTCATGTTGTGCATCACCGTTTATCTGAAAAAGGGAGACTCTTATGGGATCAAATAAACAGGTTGCTATGTTATGCTTGGAATCTTTGTTAAATTTATGATTTTACTTGTTGCTCTAAGAACCCTAAAAAACACCTCCCCTACCTATGTGAGTTTAATGATAATGAAATCTTATCTTCTTCTGCCAAGGGTTTTTGTAATTACTATGATATCGAACAAACTGAAGAATTTGTTGCTTTTAAGGGTGCTTATGAAGTTGCTTCTTTGATTGAAAAGTATGATATTACTCTCTACGAATCTGAAAAATTTGACATACTTAAATATTGCTATGAAAACTATGCTCATGATGTCTATGTCAAAGAATTTATTGGAAGAATGACCGTTGCTTGGGAAGAAAATAATGATATGCATGAATCTATAGATAATTATTATTCCGATGATTTGATTGAAATATCCCTTGATGAACATGATGCTTGCTATTCTTGTGGCCATGATTCCAATATTTATGAAGATGATTTTGCTATAGTTCCTTATGTTAAACATGAGATCGTTGCTATTGCACCCACACTTGATAGTTCCTTAGATGAAAAGCATGATTGCAATAATGTTATCATGAATTCTCTTAATGTCAATTGTGTTAATGATATGCGAAACCCCAAGCTTGGGGATGCTAGTTTTGCTATGACTACTATTTGTTGCAATGATCATGATTGGGGTGATTCTTCTTTTGATCTTGAAAATTTATTTAAGACCCATGATGAATATGAGATTGATAATGGTGTTTGCAATATTATTGAAAGTGGGTTTGGAGAGGTCATGACTTTAGTTAATGTTAATCCCACTATTTTGGAAGAGTGTCAACTTTGCATGCATGTGGATCGTGTTGAAGATATTTTATGTGATAGCTATTTTGTTGAATTTTCCTATGATCCCACATGTAATTATTATGAGAGAGGAAATTATGATTGTAGAAATTTTCATTTTACTAAATCACCTCTCGTTATGTTGAGATTGCTATTGTTTCTTTCCGCTTCCTTGCATATGCTAGTTTTTGCTTGCTATGATAATTTGTTTGCCTATCAGATGCCTATGCATAGGAAGTATGTTAGACTTAGATGTGTTTGTCACGTGTTTCATGATGCTCCCTTTGTGCTTCAATTCTTGTCTTTCATGTGAGCATCATTGAAATTATCAATGCCTAGCTAGGGGCGTTAAACGATAGCGCTTGTTGGGAGGCTACCCAATTTTATTTTTGTTTCTGTTTAGTAATAAATAATTCGTCTAGCTTCTATTTAGATGTGGTTTTATGCTTTTAATTAATGTTTGTGCCAAGTAGAACCTTTGGGAAGATTTTGGGGAAGTCTTTGTGATCTTGCTGTTAAAAAACAGAAACTTTAGCACTCACGAGATTTGCTGCCATTTTTTACTGGAGAGTGCAATTAAGTTGATTATTTTTGCATATGATTAATAGACAAATTCCTCACGTCCACCAATTTATTTCAGAATTTTTGGGGTTACAGAAGTATTCGAAACAGTGAAGGGATTGACAACCCCTTTATCGCGTTGGTTGCGAGGTTCTTGTTTGTTTGTGCAGGTACTAGGTGACTTGTGTGTTACCTCCTACTGGATTGATACCTTGGTTCTCAAATTCTGAGGGAAATACTTAAGCTATTGTGCTGCATCACCCTTTCCTCTTCAAGGGAAAACCAACGCATGCTCAAGAGGTAGCAATATACAAGATAAATCATTATCCACTCCTAGCTACTTATGCATGGCATGAGAAACTATAATCTCTAATTGTCACTGGAAACATGTTTAATCATAATGGGCTGAAGCGTGGATACTAGGTTAAACATATTTACACAAATAGAACAAGTCGAGTTCATACCAGTTTCTCTTTGCCACGGCCAGTTCATCGAATATCGTCATTATTGCCTTTCACTTGCATGACCGAACGATATGAAAATAATAATAGTGCAAGAGTGCCGTGGACTAAGCTGGAATCTGTAAAACATTTTATTCAATAGGAGAAGACAAGGTAAAATGGGCTCTTTATTAGTTCTACAGTTATTCATATGAGAGCCACTCAACATTTTCGTTGTGGTCTTCTCCTCGGTAAGACTCGAATAAAAAAATTCAGAGACACACACTGAAATATTTTTGGAGTTTTTGGTTTTCTTCAACAAGCAAATAAAAAACAAAAACGAGAAAAACTATTTACACGGGAAAGCTCCCAACAAGCAGAAGAAGTATAAGGAAATCTTTTTGGATTTTCTTTTTAGTGCTACTACTAAGCATGCATAGGAAGTAAATTAGTACAACTAATTTTTTTTGGTTTTTCTAAAGTTTTTCAAACACACAAGAAGAAAGCAAGAAAATAAATCTAAGCATGGATGATACAATGAAAAAGTGTGAGCACCGACAGATAGAATGATATGTGAACATGAATGTAATGTCGGTGAGAACACATACTCCCCCAAGCTTAGGCTTTTGGCCTAAGTTGGTAATCGATCAGTAGCCTGGAGGGTAGTAGGGGTACTGAGGAGCGGGCATCCAATGATCCCACTGCAGAGGCTCCTCCACTACCTCTGCAGCAGCCTGAGCGTTCTGGTAGGCGGTGATGTCCTCAGGCATAATCCTATATCCGCCCCTGGCAACAGAATCAAACAAAGCAGGAGCAGGCAAGGGGATAATATCACAAGTTTTAACGCTAAAGACCAGGTTATAAGGAATAGGAATATCAGGGGATTTATCATCAGTAAAATGGTGGTGATCCATGGCAGCACGGTCTAGGTAAACCTTGGTCAGAGGGTAATCATGAGGGCATATCTCAACCTCGAAGTGAGCCGCCAAGCGAGTAGCAAAAATCCTACCATGTATTCCCCCCTGAGATTTATTAAGATGGAGGCGACGAGCCACAATAGCCCCCAAGCTATAAGTGTTGTCACCCTCCAGCGCCTGGCGTAAAACAGCAAAGTCTGGTGCGCTGAGCGCACCTAATTTCTTTCTAGCAAGCAGACACTTAGCAACAAATAAAGCAAAATAATGTATAGCAGGAAAGTGTAAGCTAGCAGCCGTGGTGGCTGACACCCCTCTCGCATCCCCCACTGTCAAAGTGCGATAAAAGGCCTCAAACCTAGCCGGCCTAGGCTCGGCCAAGCTCCCATCAGAGGGGATCATGCATATGTCACAAAATTCAGTAAATGGTATCTGATGGTTTTCAGCATATAAGTCACAGCTCACTTCGGGAGGATTATTTCTAGGCAGGAAAGTAAAACTTTGAACAAAGAAGTTAGAGAGGATTTGGTGTTGGTCAAACTCATCTGCGATGAAGTCTGTGAGGCCGGCATTAGCGATGTATTGCATGAACTCCTCATGGATTCCAGCCTCTTGCAGGAACGGGGTGTGCGGCCATTTGCACGGCCGTACCTCTGCCAACCTCCGAGGGTGGAGATCACTGTCAGAAGACTCCCCAATAACACCCTTGGAGTTCTTCTTAGAGCCAAACTTCCTGAAGATATTCATGTTCACGTACAATTTTCTGAAAATAAAAATCTGAAAGTCCACAAAATTTTCTCAACAAAACTTCACAAAATTGAGAACACTAAGAATCGAACATGCAAGCACATCTACAGCAGCACCAAGAGTAACTAATTATTCAAAGTTTAAACCACTAAAACAAAAACTAATTGGACAAATGGTGGAGTCACATACCAAGCAACAATCCCCCGAAACAGTTTCGGAAACAGTGCCTCGAGCAAAGCGATCGAAATCCGCGGGTTTGAGCTCAAGAACACAGGAGAGAGAGCAATGAGGAATTTTTTCTGGAGGTAGGTGATGATGTGGGCTAAAGAGATAAGTGAGGGGGCCACGTGGGGACCACAACCCACCAGGGCGCGCCCAGGTGGGTTGTGCCCACCTGGTGCACCTCCCTCTGATGTTATTTGCACCAATAGTTCTCAAATATTCAAAAAAAAATCATGTTCAATTTTCCGGGCATTCTAAGAACTTTTATTTTTGGGTCATTTTTTTATTGCACGGGAAATTCAGAAAATAGACAAAACATGGCATTTTATTTTATTTAACTAATAAAAACAGAAATTGAAAAGTAGGGACAGAATGTAGTGCTTACTAAATTCATCAACTTTATATCGTTCAAAAATGATTCATTAATAAGGTTGATCAAGTCTTATTCACAACCACTTTCGATTAGCATGAAACCGAAGAACTTTCGTAAATCACTAGGTTACCTCATGGGGATATGCATTTCCCCTACAATAAGCATTTCATATTTCTTTTTGACAGCAGGTAGAGGTATTTTAAAACTTTCATAGTGATTGTCGGAGATTTTTCAATAACATTAATACCATTCACTTGGAATTGTTTCTTCGGAAAGTGCACCGTATGCTCATTACCATTGATATGAAAAGTGACCTTGCTTTTATGGCAATCAATAACAGCCCCTGTGGTATTCAAGAAGGTTCTACCAAGGACAATCGGCATGTTGTCATCCTCGGGCATCTCAAGTATAACAAAGTCAGTCAAAATAGTAACATTAGCAACAACAACGGGCACATCCTCACAGATACCGATAGGTATGGCAGTTGATTTGTCACTCATTTGCAAAGATATTTCAGTAGGTGTGAGTTTATTCAAGTAAAGTCTTTTATATAAAGAGAAAGGCATAATACTAACACCAGCTCCTAAATCACACAAAGCAGTTTTCACATAATTATTTTTGATAGAGCAAGGTATACTTGGTATACCCGGATCTCCAAGTTTTTTAGGTATTCCATCTTTAAAAGTATAATTAGCAAGCATAGTGGAGATTTCAGCTTCCGCTATTTTTCTCTTATTTGTGATGATGTCTTTCATATACTTTGCATAAGGAGGTATTTTCAAGATATCAGTCAAGCGAGTACGAAAAAAGACTGGCCTCAACATTTCAGCAAAGCGTTCAAATTCTTCATCATCTTTCTTTCTAGTTGTCTTGGGTGGAAAAGGCATAGGTTTTTGAACCCACGGTTCTCTTTCTTTACTGTGTTTTCTAGCAACAAAGTCTCTTTTATCACACCTTTTATTTTTGGGTTGTGGGTTATCAAGATCAACAGGTGGTTCTATCTCAACATCATTATCCGGTTCTTTATCATTTGATTGAGTGTCTTCATGAACCTCATCATCATCTTTTTCATTATCACTAGGTGGATGTTCATTACGAGACCGAGTTTTAGCATCTGAGATAGAAGTTTCATTTTCATTATCAGGAGGTTTTTCTATTTCAGGTTCACTAGAAGTATGCAAAGTCCTATCATTTTTCTTTTTCTTTCTAGAAGTACTAGGTGCACTAGTGTTAGCTCTTTGTGAATCTTGTTCTATTCTTTTAGGATGTCCCTCAGGATAAAGTGGTTCCTGAGTCATTTTACCTCCTCTAGTTGCAACTCTAACGGCAAAGTCATGCATATTATGATTCATTTCATCAAGCAATTCTCTTTGTGATTTAGCAACTTATTCTAGTTGAGCTTGAACCATAGAAGCATGTTTTCCAACACCTCTAACATCATTTGATATTCTAAATAACAAATCACTCAAGCGAGCAATCATATCAGAATTATATTTCAATTGTTTCATAACATTTGCATTGAAGTGATCTTGTTTTCTAATGTAGTTTTCAAACTCATAAAGGCATTAACTAGGATGCATATTGTGAGGATTATCACTATCATTAAACTTCATAAGAGAATTTACCTCTACCACCTTAGGCAGTGGTGGTGTATTAAGCCCATGTATTTCTTCAATAGGAGGTAAATTTTTAACATCCTCGGCTTTAATACCTTTTTTCCTGCATAGATTTCGTTGCCTCTTGCATATCTTCATGACTAAGATATAATATACCCCTCTTCGTCGGAGTGGGTTTAGGCCGTGGTTCAGGAATAGTCCAATCATCATAATTTTTCAATATGTTATTCAATAATTCTTCAGCTTGAGCAATAGTCTGTTCCCTGAAAACACAACTAGCACAACTATCTAGGAAGTCCCTAGAAGCATCAGTTAGTCCATTATAGAAGATATCAAGTATTTCATTTCTTAAGAGGATGATCAGGCAAAGCATTAAGTAACTGGCAAAGCCTCCCCCAAGCTTGTGGGAGACTCTCTTCTTTAGTTTGCACATAGTTAAATATTTCCTGTAAGGCAGCTTGTTTCTTATGAGCAGAAAAATATTTTTCATAGAAGTAATAAATCATATCTTGGGGACTACGCACACAACCAAGAGCAAGAGTATTCTACCAAGCTTTAGCATCACCCTTTAATGAGAAAGGAAATAATTTGAGAATAAAGTAATAGCGAGTTTTCTCATCATGAGTAAAAAGGGTGGCTATATCATTCAACTTAGTAAGATGTGCCACAACAGTTTCAGTTTCATAACCATGGAAAGGATCAGATTCGACCAAAGTAATTAACTCTGGGTCGACAGAGAATTCATAATACTTATCATCAATAAAGATAGGTGAAGTAGCAAACTTAGGATCACATTTCATTCTAGCATTCAGAGATTTTGCTTTATACTTGTGTAATAATTTCTCTAGATCATCTCTATCATTGCAACCAAGAATATCTCTAGTTGTTTCTTCACTCATAACATAACCTTCTGGTACCTTAGGCAATTCATATCTAGGAGGGCTAGTTCTAGCAGGTGTTTCAGGAGTTTCAGTTTCAAGCTCATCATCAGATTCAACAACATCATGTTGTATTACTCTAGCAATTTTTTTATCAAGCAAGGTACTAGCATCATCATAAGTGAGGGAGTCCTGGATTAGGGGGTGTCCGGATAGCCGGACTATACCTTCGGCCGGACTCCTGGACTATGAAGATACAAGATTGAAGACTTCGTCCCGTGTCCGGAAGGGACTTTCCTTGGCGTGGAAGGCAAGCTTGGCGATACGGATATGTAGATCTCCTACCATTATAACCGACTCTATGTAACCCTAGCCCTCTCCGGTGTCTATATAAACCGGAGGGTTTTAGTCCGTAGGACGAACAACAATCATACCATAGGCTAGCTTCTAGGGTTTAGCCTCCTTGATCTCGTGGTAGATCTACTCTTGTACTACCCATATCATCAATATTAATCAAGCAGGACGTAGGCTTTTACCTCCATCGAGAGGGCCCGAACCTGGGTAAAAACATCGTGTCCCCGGTCTCCTGTTACCATCTGCCTAGACGCACAGTTCGGGACCCCCTACCCGAGATCTGCCGGTTTTGACACCGACATTGGTGCTTTCATTGAGAGTTCCTCTGTGTCGTCACTTTTAGGCCCGATGGCTCCTCCGGTCATCAACGACGATGCGATCCAGGGTGAGACTTTTCTCCCCAGACAGATCTTCGTATTTGGCGGCTTTGCACTGCGAGCCAATTCGCTTGGCCATCTGGAGCAGATCGAAAGCTACGCCCCTGGCCGTCAGGTCAGATTTGGAAGTTTAAACTACACAGCGGACGACCGTGGAGACTTGATCTTCGATGGATCTGAGCCGCAGCCGAGCGTGCCGCACTGTCCCGGTGGGCATGATCTAGCTCTGCCGCCGAACAGTGCCCTGGAGGCCGCACCTGTGTCCGCTCCGACCCTTGGCTCGGAGCCGACCACACCAATCGAGGATGGGTGGTTAGACACCGCCTCGGGGGCTGCAATCTCTACGGCGATCAAGCCAAACACCAGCCTTGTCCTCCGCGAAGCCCATGACTCCAAGATGCCGGACTCCGAGCCCTCCGCGCCCCTACTGATCGAATCCGATTGGGCGCCGATCATGGAGTTCACCGCCGCAGACATCTTTCAGCACTCGCCCTTCGGCGACATTTTGAATTCACTCAGGTATCCCTCTTTGTCAGGAGAGTCCTGGCCGGACTATGACCGGCAGGATTGGGATGTGGACGACGAAGAAATCCGATGCCCACCCACCACCCACTTCGTAGCCACTATCGATAATTTAAAAGACGTGCTCGACTTCGACTCCGAAGACATCGACGGTATGGACGACAATGTAGGAGATGAACATGAACCAACGCCTATAAGGCACTGGACAGCCACCTCATCTCATGATGTATACATGGTGGACACACCCAAAGGAAGCGACGACGAGGAACACAGGGATGCAACGAGGGATCGTTCACTCAAAAAGCAATCAAAGCGGCGACGTAAGCGCCGCTCCAAGCCCCGCCTCGACAGAGACAGTAGCCATACAGACCCAGCCATAGAGCAGGACGAGCCGGCGGACGACGAACATGCCTTCGAGCAACCGTCCGAACAGGGCAACTTGGATAAACAAACCGGACACCCCGTCCCCGGCGAAAACAACAGTCCGGACGACCTTATGCCGGATAGGCCCATGGAGCAGAAGAACCTCCACAAAAGGCTCGTCGCCACTGCGCGTAGCCTGAAAAAGCAGAAGCGGAAGCTCAAAACTGCGGAAGATGCACTCAGAATCAGATGGAGCAAAGTACGCAACACCGCAGACAAATATGGCGACAGTCGCCGCACAAAAAGCTAGCCAAAGCGAAAGCTACTGCCTGAATTTGACGAGGAGGCCTTAGAGCCCCCGCAGTCAAAAAACAGGAAGGCCACCCGGTCGGATAGACGACCGCATGGCCAGCATGGAGCGGCAAGCGGCGCCGCACACAAGCCGGCACGCGATCCACCAAAGGATCCACATCAAAAAGATGGCCCAGGCAGATCTATCTACGGGCCAAGAAAGCAAGCTCTAGTAAGCAATGCAACACAACAAATATCCGAACATCACAGCACACCCAAATACAGGGGTGCCGCACACCCCCTATGTTTCACCGAGGAGGTGCTGGACCATGAATTTCCAGCGGGATTCAAGCCCGTAAACATAGAGGCGTACGACGGAACAACAGACCCTGGGGTCTGGATTGAGGATTATATCCTCCACATACACATGGCCAGAGGAGATGACCTCCACGCCATAAAATACTTACCCCTCAAACTTAAAGGGTCAGCCCGGCATTGGCTCAAAAGCCTTCCCAAAAACACCATTGGAAGTTGGGAAGAGCTTGAGGATGCTTTCCGGGCAAATTTTCAAGGGACCTATGTCCGCCCTCCGGATGCAGACGATCTCAATCACATAACTCAACAGCCCGGAGAGTCAGCCCGGAAATTCTGGAACAGACTTCTTACTAAAAAGAATCAGATAGTCGACTGTCCGGACGCTGAAGCCCTAGCAGCTTTTAAGCATAACGTTCATGAAGAATGGCTCGCCAGACACCTCGGCAAAGAAAAGCCAAGAACAACGGCCGCATTAACAAGCCTCATGACCCGCTTTTGCGCAGGAGAGGACAGCTGGTTGGCAAGATGTAGCACCAGCGACCCAAGTACATCCGAAGTTAGGGATGGAAACGAAAAACCTCGACGCAGCAAGGACTAGCGTCGGAATAAGGGAAACAGCCCAAAGAGCACGGCGGTCAACGCCGGATTCAAAAGCTCGCGACAGAATCAGAGAAAGCCGCCCCTCAAGGATAACAGGGACGAGCTATCCAACTTAAACAAAATCTTGGACAAGATATGTCAAATACACAGTACTCCCGGGAAGCCTATGAACCATACCCACAGAGATTGTTGGGTTTTCAAGCAATCCGGCAAACTCAACACCGAACACAAGGGGCTCGACACACCAATTGAGGACGACGACGAACCCCACAAGCAGAGCACCAGGAAACAAAAGGATTTCCCACAAGAAGTCAAAACAGTAAACTTACTTCACGTGACAAACAGAATGACGCCAACAGAGATACGCGCCATACGGCCTATCCCAAAGGAGTCTCGCCAATGGTTGTTAAAACCGATCACCTTCGACCATCAGGATTACTCTAGAAGTATCCAGAATGCAGGCTGGACTGCCTTGGTATTAGATCCAATAATCGGTGGACTCCACTTTACAAATGTCCTGATGGACGGCGGCAGTGGTCTAAACCTGTTATACCAGGACACAATCCGCAACATGGGGATAGACCCAAAAAAAATTCGCCATAGCAAAACCTCCTTTCAAGGGGTAACGCCAGGCCCGGATGCCCGTTGCATGGGTTCTCTCCGGCTAGAAGTTATGTTCGGCTCCCCCGATAACTTCCGTCGTGAACAGCTAACTTTCCACATCGCCCCATTCTCAAGTAGCTATCAAGCACTGCTGGGACGCGAAGCTTTCGCCCGCTTTAACACAATACCGCATTATGCATCTCTTACGCTTAAGATGCCCGGTCCATGAGGCATCATCTCATTAAAGGGAAAACATTGGGTGTTCCTCCCGCGCGGAAGACAGTGTGGCTGCCTTGACAGCCCCACAATAAAGCGGATTCACTAGCCAAAGCACCTAAACAGGTCGTCAAGACCATGGACACGGCTAGACGAGTCCGGCATAAACATACAATTGATAAAGGCTTAATAGCCGTATACCCCTGTACTAGGGGCTCCGCGCATATAAAACAAGAGACAATAAAGCTCAATTTTACCCATTTCGATTTATACTTTGTTTATTTAGTATAACTCATGTTCAGCACGATCTTTCTTTAACTAAGTTCCTCTCTTTTACAGATGAACACCGTGCTACGCCCGTCCAGGATACGGCACAACGGAGACACAGGCGCAGACGTGCAGCAGGGACCCGTTCCAAGGATTCTTTTTAGATTAAGACCATGCGTAAACCTTTTTTACTGTCTCTTGTTGATACACATCCCCTGGTTTCTTGGTATAACCAAGGAGGAGGCTGGCGTTTTGGCATGTGGCCACGTCAGAGTTTTGCGCGTACCTGGACACTAGGGGATTATTACTAAGGGCGTTATCCCGCCCGCCCTCATAAAGACCGAATACCTTAGGGAGTGTTCGGCGTCGCGAGTTTGGCCTTATATGCATCAGCTCCGAATCATGTCTTTGGTCAAATGTTGGGTTTGCCCGGCTCCTGTGTTTTGCTACCTTACGTTCCGCTCTATCGGCTAAGGCGGCACCAGGAGAACTACTGCGATTGTGCCCCGGTTCGGCCAGGCAAGCACCTCAGTAGAGAAAGCCGAAAACTGACTGTCATGATATAGCGTGAGACTGGTCAACCACTCGATGACTTACCGGAATCTTTAGGATTCCTCCGCATTAACGAAGGGCCGCTTCCCGGCCAGGCACATACGCGCCCCGAGTTCGGGCGAGCGCAGGCGCCACCAGGGGCTAATAAGTAGCCTCACTGTCAAACTCCTATGGCTAAGTGAAAGTGATAAAGCATCATAGTCCGATTGCCTAGTTCGCTGCGCTATCACCTCCTTTGTAGGACCAAGACGTTGGATCAAGTGTGAAAATGTGCCTTCTGCGAACACCCCCGCATTATGTGCGTGGGGGCTGAAGCCGACGACTGCCATCTTTCAGATTATATATACATATATGTTAAACAGCCGCACAGGAGGTATTATAACACTTGCAGGCACAAGTATAAAAAGCTTCTACAATTTATCAAAATATTGTTTTACAATAATATATGCTATTCGAATATAGTATCCTTCGAGCATTGCGTCTCTATTAAACGAGTGCCTTGCAGAACTTCCTGAAAATAGTGCTCGGCAGGTACTCGACTTCCATCCGAGTCTGGGGATGCAACAGCGGTGGCCTCCATTTCCGCCCAGTATGTCTTGACACGGGCAAGAGCCATCCGCGCATCCTCTATGCACGCTGACCTCTTCATCGCATTGATATGTGGCGCCGCACCAAGTTGAAATAACTTTTCGGCTCTGGCCTCTCTGGCCACAGATGACTCATGACATACTTCATGGCGAGTCCGGACAACCTATTTAGCTCGGCCCATTCGGCCAAACGATCGGCTAATGACAGTGGACGCTGCGGATTGTGGAACTGCGACCAAAAGAGCTTTTCCACTTCGCGATCTGCGGCACTCGCTGCCAAATCCAGATAGGTGTCTGTCGTACTCCACATCCGGTCTAACGGGGCATGTTTAGGATCACAGAACTTCCTCCGCAGCATAAAGGGCTTTCCAGCCGTGATCTCTCCTGCCTGACGCAGCTCCTCCTTCATAGCTCTCATCGCAGAGCAAGCATCCTTGGCATCGGCAATGGCCTTCTCCAGGTCCTTCTGTTCCGCCTGATCTTCTTTTTCAAGAAGCTTGCAACGGTCAGCAGCGCTCTTCAGCTTCACAGCCATCTCGGCCATTTCCTTCTTGCTTCGGTAGTGAGCAGCCTGTTCGGCTTTCAGCTCTTCAATTGCCTTTCCGGCAGCCGCATCACTTTTCCTGGCTTGCTCCTTGGCTCAGGCAAGTTCCGCCCAAAGATTCTCCATGGCAGCAGCACCATCTGCATCAAGCGCAGACATTGTAAGATACTGGCATAAAGCTCCTCTTACCAGGTGTCGCCGGAGTAATTACATACCTTGTGCCTCGTCAAGCCGCTTGTTGACAAGCGCGATGTCGGCATCTGCCACGTCAAGTTGCCGCTTTAGCTCGGCAAATTCATCAGTCCGGCTGGCCACCCGACACTTCGCCACCTACGTATGAAGGCGGCGTATTAGACCTGGGATTATGATCCTCTGCGCGCCGTCACTTTTGACAACACACAGAGTCTCAGGGGCTACTATCTACACAGGGCGCATCTTATTTATGCGCAACTGCCCAAAAAGGGTACATTATTTCGCGTACCTCAAAGCCTGTCATTAAACTCCTGACGGCCTCGTGCAATCCGCTCTCCGCAGATGAAATCCTCTCAATCACCATACCCATCAATGCACGGTGCTCCTCTGAGATAGATGCTCGCCCTAGCAGATCCTTCAGCTCCTCCGACCGCGCACCAGACGGTGCCGGACTCGTCCGATGGCCCTTTTCAAAGGCCGGACGCGGAGGGCTTTGGGGGGCCATATGACTACCTTCCGGCCCTGCCGGATTCGGAGAAACCCTCCGCGACGATACCTCAGTGTCGCCCGCCTCGCAAGGCGGTACGGCAGGGGGAGGCGTTCCGCTCTCCATCATCTCCGGAAGAAGATCCCCCGAAGACGAGCTCTGCTGAGAAGGGCTAAGGTCCGAGCTACAAGGTAAAACTTTTCTCAGATATAAAGCAAGGATTTCTCTCATTTCTTAAAAAGAAAACTCCTCTCTACTTACGGCTCGGTGGAGGGCTGATCCCCTTGAGGGCATAATTTGGCCGAAGTATCCCCCAACACAGGACCCTCGGGCGAAGATTTCTTCCCCCGCTTTGAGGCCATGGTCTGCGGGTCTTCAGAGGCGGTCGTCTTCTTCCCCTGAGGAGAGGAATTTTCGATTCCTCCCTTCCAAACAGCCTCCTTCGAGGAGGCCATAGCTTCCTTGTCCCCTCCCTCGCTTTCCTCCGAAGGCACAACCTCCAACATCCTGACTAGCACGGGACCCGACGTGGTCTCGGGGAGGGGGGCCGGACACCTGATTAGCTTTGCTTTCGCTATCCACTCCTGTTTAAAGGACAGCTCTTTTAAGGGCAATTTTATGATATGCGGATTGCGAGTCCGGGCACAGGGCTACTTACTTGAGTATCCGGGCGGTTGCAGCTCAAACCTGCGTCCTCGGTCAAGTCCGGACACATTGCTTGTGATCCGAAGAACAATTTGTACATCTCCACGGGCGTTGTGCCCATGAAATGCTGGAGAGCTCGTGGTCCCTCCGGATTGAACTCCCACAGGAGAAGGGGGCGACGCTTGCCGGGCAAGGCTCGGCGGATCAACATGACCTGCGTCACCACGACCAGGCTAATGTCTCTTTCTAAGAGATCTCGAATGCGGCCATGCAACAAGGGCACGTCCTTGGATGGCCCCCAGTCCAGTCCTTTATTGACCCATGACACTAGCTGTGGTGGGGGACCTGAGCGAAAGGCAGGTGGCGCCACCCACTTGGTGCCCCTGGGAACGGTGATGTAAAACCACTCTCGTTGCCATAAGCTGGACTCCTCTTGAAAAGAGCCCTCGGGCCATGGAGCACCAGCATTCTTGCTTATAAAAGCACCTCCGCACTCCGTGTGCCGTCCCTCGATCCTCTTCGGCTCTACTTTGAAGGTCTTGAGCCATAGTCCGAAGTGAGGAGTAATATGGAGGAAGGCTTCACACACGACGATGAATGAGGAAATATGGAGGATGGACTCCGGAGCTAAGTCGTGAAATTCCAGCCCATAATAAAACATGAGCCCCCTCATGAAGGGATCCGTCGGGAAGCCTAGCCCCCGAAGGAAGTGAGACATGAACACCACACTCTCACCAGGCTTGGGAGTGGGAATGACCTGCCCTTGAGCAGGCAGCCTATGCCAGATTTCGCCAGTCAAGAACCTGGCCTCTCTCAACTTCAGCACGTCCTCCTCCATGACGGAGGAGGGCATCCATCGGCCTCGAAGGTCGGAACCGGACATTGTCGAAGGTCCGAAGCGCCTGAAATCTGGAGCCTTGGGTGTTGGAACTCGAGGCGAAGGGCGAACTCATTTGAGATTGAAAGAAAGGAGTAAGGCCTTGGTCTCTTTATAAGAGGTTGAATACCAAGGGCCCTCCCCGTGACCGTTTGGGACTCGCCTTTGATCGAGAAAACATACCAACGGGTACGGTTGGGTTACCCACGCCCATATTGATGAGAATCCCGGAATAAGGGGACATGATCTCTCCTTTGACAAGACGTGCCAAGGAAACCGCCTCGCTAAACGCGCTAAGGTGGGACAGTAAAACGATTCGAATAAAGACTTGGTCGTGGTGTGATGTCACGCTACGGAATACGTCAGCAGATTAGATTTGTGTAGATATTATTCTCTCTATGGCAATATGTGGAAACTTATTTTGCAGAGCCGGACACTACCTTTGTGTTCAAAATTTTCTATGAAGTACTTGGAGGAGGAACCCGCCTTGCAATGTCGAAGACAATCTGCGCGCCGGACTTGTCGTCATTGAAGCCTGGTTCAGGGGCTACTGAGGGAGTCCTGGATTAGGGGGTGTCCGGATAGCCGGACTATACCTTCGGCCGGACTCCTGGACTATGAAGATACAAGATTGAAGACTTCGTCCCGTGTCCGGAAGGGACTTTCCTTGGCATGGAAGGCAAGCTTGGCGATACGGATATGTAGATCTCCTACCATTTTAACCGACTATGTGTAACCCTAGCCCTCTCCGGTGTCTATATAAATCGGAGGGTTTTAGTCCGTAGGACGAACAACAATCATACCATAGGCTAGCTTCTAGGGTTTAGCCTCCTTGATCTCGTGGTAGATCTACTCTTGTACTACCCATATCATCAATATTAATCAAGCAGGACGTAGGGTTTTACCTCCATCGAGATGGCCCGAACCTGGGTAAAAACATCGTGTCCCCGGTCTCCTGTTACCATCCGCCTAGACGCACAGTTCGGGACCCCCTACCCGAGATCCGCCGGTTTTGACACCGACAATAAGCATCATTCATAGTAGAAGTAACATCATCAATAACTTGCGATATATCAGAATTAATAGCATGTGGTGGTGTTGCAAGTTTACTCATAACAGAAGGTGAATCTAAAGCAGAACTAGATGGCAGTTCCTTACCTTCCCTCGTCCTTGAGGGAAATATCTTAGTCTTTGGATCTTTCAGATTCTTCATAGTGATAATGTGATAATAATCCCAAGTGACTCAACAAATATAGTTATGCTCCCCGGCAACGGCGCCAGAAAAAGGTCTTGATAACCCACAAGTATAGGGGATCGCAACAGTTTTCGAGGGTAGAGTATTCAGCCCAAATTTATAGATTTGACACAAGGGGAGCCAAAGAATATTTGAAGGTATTAGCATCTGAGTTGTCAATTCAACCACACCTGGAGATTAATTATCTGCAGCAAAGTGATCAGTAGCAAAGTAGTTTGATAGTTTTGATAGTAGTGACAGCAACAATAGTAATAGTAACAGTCATAGCAGTAATTTTGTAGCAAGTGTAACAATGATGATATCAGTAGTAACTTAGCAGAAACAATATAAGATAAATTCGTAGGCATTGGATTGGTGACTTGTTGGATGATATTCATCATATGACAGTTATAACCTAGGGCGATACGGCACTAGCTCCAGTTCATCAATATAATGTAGGCATATATTCCGTAAATAGTCATACATGCTTTATTAAAAGAACTTGCATGACATCTTTTGTCCTACCCTCCCGTGGCAGCGGGGTCCATATTGGAAACTAAGGGATATTAAGGCCTCCTTTTAATAGAGAACCGGAACAAAGCATTAACACATGGTGAATACATGAACTCCTCAAACTACGGTCATCACCGAGAGTGGGCCCGGTTGTTGTCACTCCGGGTTGTTGGATCATAATCGTAGTAGGTGACCATGACTTGCAAGATCGGATCTAAAACATGGATATAATGATGAATTCATAAACGGTTCAGATCTGAGTTCATGGCACCCAGGCCAAAAGTGACAAGCATTAAGAATAGCAAAGTCATAGCAACATCAATCTAAGAACATAATGAATACTAGGCATCGGGCCCTAACAAAACTAACTCGATTACATGATGAATCTCATCCAACTCCTCACCGACCAGCGAGCCTACGAAGGAATTACTCACTCTCGATGGAGAGCATCATGGAATTGGCGATGGAGATGAGTTGGCGATGACGAAGAACGAAGATCCCCCTCTCCGGAGCCCCAAACGGACTCCAGATCTGCCCTCCCGAGGAAGAACAGGGCTTGGTGGCGGCTCCATCTCGTGGATCGCGATAATTCTTTCTCCCTAAATTTTTTCTGTAAATATGTGATTTTATAGTATCAGGGGGTCGACTGCGGGACCATCAGATGGGTACAACCCACCTGGGCGTGCTAGGAGAGGGGGGCGCGCCCTGGTGGGTTGTGCCCACCCAGGGCCCCCTCTCTGATAGGTCTTGACTCCAGAAATTCTTATATATTCTATAAAAATTCCTCGCAAAGTTTCGTTCCATTCCGAGAACTTTTATTTCTGCACAGAAACAACACCATGGTAGTTCTGCTAAAAACAGCGTCAGTCCGGGGTTAGTTTCATTCAAATCATGCAAATTATAGTCCAAAATAAGAGGAAAAGCGTGAGAAAAAATAGATATGTTGGAGACGTACAGAAAGATTTGGCTTGAATCTTGCCAGCACTGCTAGGTGTAGCAAGATCGAAGTGAACACGGAGCTCGGAGGTCATTTCAACGCTAAAGGATGGTTATTCATCCTCGGTGGCCAGTGCAATCTTCGATGACTGTTATTACATGTACCTAGATTTCAGTCATATTTTGTATGAACATTGCTATACAGAGAATAATAGAGTAGCCCATGAATTAGCTAGGCTAGCAAAAGTTTCTCCTCCAGATTTATGGTTGGCGGCACCCCCCTAGGGATGTTATCCCGCTGATTGTTTCGATGCTACTATTGTAGCGAATTAATAAAGGAGGATGATATAGTAATTTTTTCCCAAAATAGATATAAAATAAAGATACTAATAAAGGAAATAAAAAGGCAAAAGGAGAAATGCATAGAAACAAAAAAACAAAAAACAAAAACAAAGGGAAGGATGGATGGCTGGGCGGTACAAATAATTGGGCTTCAACGAGCTCATAGAACACCCCTAAAAATGAAATCACTAATTAAGGAGCATCTTTTGCAAAGGTCATTCCCACCTTCCAGGTTGAGACAAGTGGCACACTGTGTGTCACTTGTCGCAACTTGTGAGTTTTTCATTTCTTCGTAGATTCGTTTATTTAAAATATTTTATCTCTTAAACCGTGTATCCAAATCTCGAACCGTTTTTAATGTTGGATTCCTCGGGTCGAGATCTTCAAAACTAGATCTCATGCTGGTAGGTTTTGACGAAAAAAAATCACAAAAAAAGGGACGTAAAAACCGAACCAGGAGCATATGTTTTTTTCCTTTTCAAAAAAAGCACAGTCATGCCTTTTGCGGAAGCAAATCCATGTCTCTAAGAGAAGTAAACCTGTGCCTCTCGCTGAAGGGAAAAAAGAAAACACATTTTTTTCGTTTTCGAGATGCACGGTCGTGCCTCTCACGGAAGTAAATAAACGTGTTCTTTTTCATTTTTGAAAGACACGACCGTGCCTCTCGTGGAAGCAAATTTGTGCGTGTTGCGGAAGAAAAAAATGTTTTCTTTCTTTTTTTTTCCATTTTCAAGAGGCACGACCGTGCCTTTCGTGGAAGTAAAAAGAAAAAAAAACCATTTTTCCATTTTTTGAGATACTTGGTCGGGCCTCTCGCAGAAGTAAATCTATGTCTCTCACAGAAACAAAAGAAAAAAGAAAACCCATTTTTTCGTGTAAATGTATTTTTTCTAAAAGAAATTGTCCAAAAGCTTAGAAAGACTGATGAAAAAAGAAAAAACTGAAAAAAAAACTATCTAAAAGGATAAAAAACACATGCGGAAAAATTTAAAATCAAAAATCAAAGGAAGTACTAAGAGCATGACACGTGACGGCGACTAAGAGCCCGCCAAATGGGGCGCTCTGAGCCCACCCGAGGTGACCCTTTCGGGGCTCTCGAAACTAGTAAGCTCCCAAAAAAACAGCTCATAGAACAGCCCCATTAAAAAACACAGTACAAATCTCATAGCAGAATCAACGGCCTCAATCGAGTGACCCAAAATTTAAAATCCAGGCAACTTAGAAAAATATAGAACAGAAGTGGTGTATATTACTATCTCTGTTTTTACGAACAGAGGGTGCATGTCCTATACAAGCTGCGAGGCAGAGTACCTGCATACCCTGGCCTCTGAAAACACAAGCCCCGTTCCGCAGTAGTACCCTTGCCCCGGGCTGCAGTGTCTGTCCTCAGAGCAGACGCATCGCCCGTCCAGCGCGCACCCATCGTCCTTACTGAGCTCCTTGCCGCCGACGACGTCTTCGGACCACGGGCTGTCGAACAGTCCCCGCGGGTCCAGCTGCCGCTTGGCCGCGGCGAACCTGGCCCATCCCGGGTACTTCCCCTGCACGCCCCGGAAGGCCACCATCCTGTTCTTGGCCCAGTGCGGGCGCGCCCCGTGCTTGACGAACGCCAGCTGCTCCACCTCCTCCCACACGTCCTGGCTCAGCCGCGCCGCCGACGGGTCCGCCGCGCGGTAGTAGTTGAAGTCCACCACCACGGAGTCCTCCGGCTGGCCCAGCCACGCCTCCGACCTCCGCACGAACCGGACCAGCAGGCCATTGTAGACGTCCACGCCGCACATGCCGTCCGGGTTGAGGTCGCGCAGCTTCTTCACGTCGAGGACGAAGGACCGGAACCGCGCCGGCGAGAAGATGGCCGTGCTCTCGTAGAAGAAGAGCCCCTTGAACCTGGGGTCCCACGCGCACGCCGTGAGCGGGCTGGAGGCCGGCGGGCGCGCGCAGGAGCCCGACGTCTGCATCTTGCCCTGGAACCCCACGACGGGGTAGCCGATGAACGGCTGCCCGTCCTTTCGGCGCAGCCCGTTGCCGATCAGCCGCTTCGCCGCGATCTCCGCCGTGGCCATTGCGCACTTGCCCTTGACGTTCCTCGACCCCTCCAGCGCGGTCTCCAGCGCCCTGACCCCCTGGGAGACCGCGATGAGCGTGGAGCGGAAGCCGATGAAGTCGTTGACCCCGTCGCCGGTGGCGTTGAGCGGCGCGCGGTCGTCGAGCCTGTACACGGCCTGGTGCTGGGACGGGTACCAGGCGATGTCGGCGAACTCGTGGCGCGCGGCGTGGTTCGCGAAGTCGTCCTGGAAGGTGGAGTCGTCCCTGTAGTCGTAGGTCACGCTTCTCTTGAACCTCGGCTCCAGCGCCAGAGTGACCTGCAGTTGCGTACCAACAGTATATATATCTTCCATGCATCAGTTGGGAGTTGGACATGATGAAACATGAGTAAAATAAAACTTGCATCTGAACATGTGATATCTTCAGAATGACAATGCGTGCAAGCATGCATTTTTCCTGTCTTTTCAGAGTTGTCGTGTCACAATAAGGGCATGTGCAGGATATGAGCACAATTTTATACCAAAAAGTAATACCCATATACTGCCCGTTAATCCGTGAGTAGGGCACGGGTATAGCTTTGTACTCATGAATATACCCATACCCTATTCGTTTATACTGACATGTTACATATTTGTCGGATGCTATTTCGTGAAGTGTATTGCGAGCTTTTGACCTATGTTAAAGTTGTCATCAATTATCAATTTCAATTGAGATAATTGTTTTGTACTCATCTATCTGTTATTGCGTTGAGATAAATGTTTTTTTGTCAAATGAGCTATGGATGAATGTAAAATTGTGAATAACTTGTGTAGTGTTTGATCTACCAATGGGTATGGGTACCCGTCGGGTATGGATACGGGCCTCATACCTATCCATTGCCATCCTTATGTCACGTTGTTTTTCTGCTGAATTTTTTTGCACTGCATTCATAGCGACAGCAAAGCATTTGCCACTCAACATTTCGGCGGCAATAGGCAACGGTGTATTAACAACATGTACTACCTGTCTCTCTCGGATTAGGATCTAGATCTGGTGATGTTTCATGCTTCATCTAGTCAAGAAAGCATTAGTGGTTGGCCGCACTCAATTGCTAATCGAAGAGTTAGTAGGGCCTTCCAGGGCCACTTGGACTAGTATGCGTTACACAGGTCATTCCAACTCTAACAGGACCAAAATACCAAAATTGTAATCAAAGAATCCATATTGTTTTCTGAGAAGAAACAGTATGCTTGAGTTGATTTATTATGTTACATCTTTCATATTCTAACTCTCTTCTGACATTTTGTTTACAGGATTTGCCCCCATTTAAGAGATTTTTCATCCGTTTTAACACACTTAACAAGACATATGCCACATATTAGATCTGTTTTTGTCTTCTGTCATTGTGTATCTATGCCAGTACATCATATATGTTTCTAAGTACCAAAAGCTCAGAATCAGAGTTTTCAGCTAAAACATGGCAGCACATCAATGAGATTTTTCCTTGTCTTACTAGCAGTACGAAATAGAACGCCAGAGTACAGATCGTACTACATGCAAAATTTAACCGACAGGCTAGTACAACAGAATGTAGTCCCTGCAGGAAGTCTGAACTACAGAACGGCGCACGCTCGACAATCCTTCTTGGTCCTTTTCTGAACTCCACATCTAGGGCAGAGTACAGTGGTGATCAGTAGTTCAGTACTAACCTTGGAGATGACCCCTAGAAGGCCAAGCGAGACGAGCGCGGCGGGGAAGAGCGCGTCACCTTTGGCGAGCGGCACCACCCTGGCCCACCCGTCGGCCGCTCCGGCGGGCACGACGAGGCTGAGCCGCACGACATGATCGTGCAGGGCGCCGCCCCGGCCCCACCACGAGCTGCCGTGGGACCCCGTGCTCACGGCCCCGCCGACGCTCACCCCCTCCCAGTAGGGCGACGCCGGCAGGCTCAGCCCGCTCGCCTCCGCCGCGTCGATCACGGCCCGCAGCGGGGCGCCGGCGTCCGCGGTCACCGTCCGCGCCGCCGCGTCCACCTCCACGCCGGCGTACCTGGTCGTGCTGATCAGCAGAGACGCCGCGCTGCCGTTCCCGCCGCCGCCGGGGCAGGCCAGCTTCGGGATGGTGTGCGCGAAGCCGCTGACGGCCTTGACCCGCATGCCGCCCGCGCTGGCGCGCGCCACGGCCGCGACCACGTCCCGCTCGGACGCCGGGTAAGCGACGGCCGCCACGGGGCAGTCCGCGCGGTCGCTCGACCACGCGCCGTACGCGTTCGAGAGCACGCAGCCCGCGTCGCCGTCGCCGTCGCTGCCGCAGCGCACCGGCGGGCGGGGCGGGACGGAGAGGGCGGCGGGGGCCAGCGAGCAGAGCACGAGTAGGAGAAAAGCGGACATCATTGTGCGTGCGAGTGCGCGTTGCCTTGGCTAGCTGTGGTGTGTAGCTCGGCTCTGCTTTTGCTTTCCTCGTGTTGAGGCTGCTCCGTCAAGCAATGCGTGTTTGGCTGGAAAGGTTCGCCAGGCTTGCCTTAAGGATTCGTGGTGCGTCGGCTTAAGTTTCTCCTTGTTCGAGCATTTTGTGTGTAGCTTTTCGGACCGCGTTTGATCAGCAGACACGTCGAGTTTAAAATGTTATTACTCCCTTTATGCTCCAGTATACAGAGACCTTCTATTGGACCGTCGGTCGGCCATTGTTCCTGTAATTTATGATATGAACGAGACACATATTATCATGTAAAAAAATCCAATTTATACTTTGCAATTTGTTATGGCCTTCGCTCCCTTTCAAAATGGAGGGGTTATAGCCTTTCTAAGGCGAGCTTTTAAAAAATGGTTGAAATCCATGCAAGCCATCATTTTTGTGTGATTCAATGGCTAGCCTTACTATTACCTCTTGTGAGGTACTAATATATACAGTATATGTTAACCTATCAAAAAAAAAGGTAATATACTCTATATGTTAAAATTCCCGCAAAAAAGTAAAATGTGTTTTTTATCAAAAAAAGTAGAATAACTTAATGATTGTGCAGGGCTATTAGGGATTTATTTACGTCTACAAATTAGGAAAGAGATTTCTTTTGCGGGTAACTATGAAGAGATTACAGCGCACTTAAATATTGAAGGTAAATAAGGAAAGAATAAAATGCTATTTAATGTTATATACTACTAATCAATCTTCGAATATTTACCTTTTTTATGAGACAATTCGAATATTTACCTTCCATTTTACATTCTAACACCACGGAGCAACGTGTAGTATTTTTTTAAGATGATATGTCGGCTCAGTTTTTTGGAGGTACTCATAGGGATAAGGTGTGCGTATGTGTTCATAGGGATGAGTGTATGCGAACCAACCCGTGGTTGGATGGTTAGAGGGACTGTGGTATCCCCAGCCCACCAAGGTTCAAATCTTGGTGCTCGTATTTATTTCTGGATTTATTTCAGGATTTCCGGCGATGCGCATTCAGTGGGAGGAGACGTTTCCGTCGACGACGAGGCGCCTACGGTGACTTCGTAAATCTCAAGATAATATGTCGGCTCAGTCTTTCGAAGGTGCTCATAGGAATAGGGCGTGCGTGTGTGCGTTCATAGGGGTGAGTGTATGCGCGTGTATATGAACGCTTGTGGCTGTACTGATATTCAAAAAAATAAAAGGAATGAGCGTATGCGCATCTTACATTTTTAAGAAGTTGCTCCCCATTATTACTAATTCTTTCAACATGCACACTGTCTACATCAGTTTTATGCCACGTCAGCTTTTAGCACTAAATTTCTCTCACTTCTTCTGCTGCCACATCACAACCGATCCTGCGGTTATCGCCCGCACGGTTTTCATGCTGTGTCCTTCTCACTTTTTTTTTGGAGAAAATCTCGCCACTTTATTGATTCACGATAATGTTCATAGGTACAAGCCTTGGGTTATGTGGAGAACCCAACCAAATATGTCTACCTATGGCTAAATTACAAGCAAATTTGGCAAGATTGTGAGCTTTAAAATTGTGATTCCTACGCTCATGGAAAAAAGAGCACTGATTAAAACTATCTCTACGGCTCATAATTTCATGGACTATGGCTGAGTGATGACCTCCCGTTCCATGAACTATGTCATTTACAACTCCCTGACAGTCAGATGCTACCATCAGGTTCTGAACATGTAAATCCTCTGCAAGTGATAGTGCTTCTCTGCATGCAAACGTTTCCAAAACTGTCGGGTCTCTTGTGTCCCGGAAGACAACAGCCGAGGACCCCAAATAAGCTCCGTTGTGATCTTGGCACACAGCGGCGACAGCCCCACCGCGCATGTTGCATGCAACTGCACCATCAGCATTAATCTTTGCCACTCCACTAGGTGAAAGAAGCCATTGTCTTGGGCCCTCCTGATGCTGAATTCCCATGACTGGCTTGGTTTCCGTATTAGCAATTTGATCCAGCTCACTGATATAGGAGTTCACAAAGGAAGACGTTTGCATAGGAGACTGGAAAACGCCTTCGTGTATTGCCTGGCGCCGAGCATACCAAATGGACCACAGGGTCACCACCATTCTCGTGAACGTGCTGTGATCAAGGGCCTCATACATTGAAATAGCCAGCTCTTAGCTCCTGGCTCTGTATTCTCCGCCATTTTTCTACCAACAGAGGGTCTGACAATGCCCACGTACACCTCGCGGACGTACAGGAGATCAGGGCATGGCGCCATGAGTCAGGTGTCCCACATAACGGACATGCGTCACGGGTAGCCATGTTTCGTCTGCTCAACACGTCTGTTGTGGGCAGTGAATGGCGAGTCAAACGCCACAAAAATATTCTCAGTTTTGACGGCACCGTCAGACTCCACAATTTAGACCAATCATTTTCTTCTCTGTCAGTACTTGATGATCCCGATCTGCCCTCAAGCCAGTCTTCCCTAGTTATCTTGGTTTTCATCATAAACTTATATGCCGAACTGACTGTAAATCGGCCCTTCTTCTCTGGGTGCCATGCCTAGAAATCTTCAGTATTTCTGGTGCACACCGGGATCCTTAAGATCGCCTCTGCATCCGTAGGCAGGAACACAGATCGAACCAGCTGCTCATTCCATGCAGCCATAGCTGGTAGCATGAGTTCCGCTACCCTCTCTGGTGGGTCTTGTACCAGGGACACTATAGGTCGCAATGATGATTCTTTGGGTATCCAGTTATGGTCCCAAATACTCGTTGTTTGGCCATTCCCTATCCTTTGAATTAACCCTTGTTTGAGAATATCTCTGCCTTCAAGAATTGCCCGCCAGATCTGGGACGGTCTTGTCCCAATTTCTGCATTTAGGAGTGACCTGTCAGGGTAATACGACGCTTTGAGGATCCTAGAGCTCAAAGACGAAGGGTCCTGTAGCACCCTCCAAGACTGTCGTGCCAGGAGTGCCAAGTTAAAGAGTTCAAGATCCCTGAACCCTAAACCTCCAAGATATTTGGGTCTTGTCATAACTTTCCATGACACCCACGCTGGTTTTCTCTCACCCTGTTTGCAACCCCATCAAAACTTTTGAATGATAGAATTTATATGACTGCACAGACCCCTCGGAAGCTTGAAACAAGACATCGAGTAAACGGGGATTGTTTGGGCTACGGATTTGATCAAAACTTCCTTGCCACCGGATTTGCTGTGTCCTTCTCACGGTAGGCTGAAAAAGAAATGGTGGTGTATTCCGTGCGTGTGTCAACAACGGGGTCATTTTTCGCAAGTGGGCTGCCCGGTTCAGTGGGTTAATTGGTACGTAACATAACTGCCTTCGTCATTTGTGCTAGCCCACTATCTAACGCGGCCTGTAGGCGGCTTATTATATCCCGGTGTTAGCCATGCAATCACAGTGGATCGCTTAGGCTTCATCTTCCCTATGGCCAGTCGTAACGTCGCCGCACACGCACACCATTCATTGCCATGAAAACGGCAACCACAAATCCACATGAAACGTCAGAATTCATCGCCGGCCTCCATTACCCAGCAAACAGGAGTTTCACCTTAAAACGCCATCGTCGATCACGCACAGGCTGGTAGCATCTACTCTCTGAACTAGCTGCTTCCAGCCCTGCACTGTGGTGGGAGATGCTCCCTATTTTCAGAGTACTCGCCATCTGACACCCAAGACGTGCCACCTACCAATGGGACTTTCTTGGCTCCATCCAGGTACTACGACGACCTCACCAGGAACCTTACGCCATTGTCGTTGTAATGGGCGATGCACGTTGCCGGACGCAAGACATACATGCTCACTCGGCGCGGCAGTGCCCATTCCCCCATGCGTCCCTCATGGGTGCGCCCGGCACGGGGCTGCTAGCTGACTGTTGGGTGCAATCCTACAACAACCCGACCTACCAGTTCGCGCACGGAGACGTGGGCACTCTGCGGAGCGCGTGTAGCATAAAAGTAAACGACGGCTTGCCGTCAGGTGCTGTATACCTCGGCTGCCAGCGTGGCTGGGTGTTGCCGATAGTGCTTCGTCGACGCAAGCAAGGTTGTGTCACAGGTGCTGCTGCTCGAAGGTGCGGCCAATTATGGCGAGATCATGTTATCTGGAGCCGTTGGCACAATGTGAGGCTGCAGAGCAACTTGCAAAACCGGAAACAAAACATGGGTAAGAATTTGTGTTCTATGGTCGTCTATTCTAATTTTATCTGCGGTCGTATCTTTCAAGAGGCTAACGTTTTGTTTGATTAAATTACAGGAAAGGGCGCATCCTAAAATAGAATCCATAAGTGCTTACTTCTTTTTTATTCTGATCATGTTTTCCTTGCATGATATATTTGTATTGTTCAACCGGCATCTAACTTACCCGTGTAGTCATAGTGCATATACACAACCTAATTCAAGATTTTGCAAGTTGGTGATTTCCTTGACATTCTTTTTGATGCATTTTGAACTACCCGTTTCTTACCACTAGCACATGCAGGCAACCAGATCAAGGTTTTGGCAAAAGTTTTCTACTCACGTGTCTTTGCAGTCAGTTTTGCACGTCTTTGCAGTCCATATCAGCAATGGGTATCTTCCTGGTGCCACTACACCTTGAATCTTAATGGTAGTGGTCTCTCTGGGTCTCGGCAAAAAATTATGCTTTCAATTTTCTCAAGCATTCAACCAAAGTGGAGATCAATATATCAACTACCTTAGTTGCTTGATTATTAGTGTTTCTGTATTTGCAACAAAGCTCGATTGTACAGTATGGAAAAATCCATGAATTTTGCTGGATCCCTTGGAGATTTTTTATTTATTTGTCACAAGTTGTTGATTGGATTTAACATTTTGTCTGATTCATCATAAAGGAAAGTCTGAAATAAATCGCTATAGGTTTTGTTGATAGTTCTGAAATGGCTGTAGTCTAAAAGTATCATCTGTGATTACTAATGATGTCACAAGAATATGCTTATATAATAGTAGTATTTTTGAAACACAAGCTCACAAGCTCGAATTAGTAGCATATTTTGGTTTATGTATGTGCATGCTTGCAATTATTCTTTTTGAAGCAATATTAAGGAGCTCGACCATTGCTGAAACCTAATTTCATTTGCTTGCTGTATCTGTAGTTTTGCAATATCTACTAAATGCAAACTCCAATCCTGACTTACACCAATCTTCACCTCTCTGACATCCACCTCTGACTAATACTCATGTTTATCAAATCATCTTTAGTATTCATGTATATAGGAACCGATGTAAGACGCTATATGGCAACGTGACCCATCTCTGAAATAGCAACTGCATAGTCTATGTCCTATTTGGTGTGTACTTAACCGCATGTCAATTTCTTGCTGCTGACAACCACAAAAATATAAAATAATCATGATATTTAAATTCAACCCATTTAGCATTTAGTAGTCCACTAGATTTTCCCGCAGCAACGCGCGGGGTATCATCTAGTGTATATAAGCGGTTGCGTTCAAAAAAGAAACACAACGGAGCAGCAACATGTAGTATTTTTTCTTAGCGCGCGCGGCTACGTGTTCAGTCCGTTTTGTTTCCCCTGGCCATTGGGCCAGTTACAGTCAAAGCTGTAAACCGGCGCACCCCTCTGAGCCATCAATATAAGTTTTTTTTATATTCTAAAAAAAACCAATATGAGTTTTTAGTGCACCGGCCCATATACGGTCGCTCATTTCTGGGACGTTCCCGAACCGGTTTTGGGAGGTTTTCATTGGTTTTTTCTTCTTTTTATGGACCAATTTTATTCCTTTTCATTTTTTTTCTATTTTTTCCTTCTTCAAGATACATGAACTTTATCCTATTTGAAACTTAAAACCCGAGGTGTGGCGTAAAAATAACAAGGCATTAATAAAGGCCAAGAACTTAAAGGGCCTCCTCAGATGCCACACGGGAAACACTTCAAACCCGAGGTGTGGCGTAAAAATAACAAGGCATTAATAAAGGCCAAGAACTTAAAGGGCCTCCTCAGATGCCCGCTGTGTGAACTCTTCGGTTTCACCTCGGCAATCCTAAGATGGATGATACGCCCATTTTGCATCATGTTTTCCTATTGTTATTTATAGTGTTTCTAATCATTATAACACCTTGTGGAGAAACTCTAGTGCCTTTTATCTCTTAATATGCATGATTTACATGAAGAGGGAAATTGCCGATAACTGGAATTGTGGACCTAACAAAGCTATGTCAGAGATACCTATTTTGCACATCTCCAAATAAGCTGAAATTTCACGGAGAATTATTTGGAATATATAATAATTATTGGAGAAAAGAAATACCAGAGGGGGCCACCCAGGTGACCACTAGGCATCAGGGCGTGCCTACCCCCCCTAGCATGCCCTGGTGAGTAGTGGGGGCACTGGCCAGCATTCAATGCCCATCTTCTTGTATATAAGCCCATTTGCCCTAGAAAAAAAAAATAAGGAGAGGACTTTCGGGACGGAATGCCACCGTCTCGAGGCTGAACTTGGGCAGGAGCACTTTTGCTCTCTGGCAGAGCGATTCCGTCGGGGATACTTCCCTCCGGGAGGGGATATCGATGACATCGTCGTCACCAACAACCCTGTCATCGTGGGAGGATCAATCTTCATCAACATCTTCACCAACACCATCTCATCTCAAACCCTAGTTCATCTCTTGTTTTCAATCTTTGTATCAAATCCTCAGATTGGTACCTGTGGGTGACTAGTAGTGTTGATTACATCTTGTAGTTGATGCTAGTTGGTTTATTGGCGGAAAATTATATGTTCAGATCCATTATGATATTTAATATCCCTACGATCTTGAACATGAATATTATTTGTAAGTAGTTGCTTTTGTTCTTGAGGATATGGAAGAAGTCTTGTCATAAGTAATTATGTGAATTTGGATTCGTTCGATATGTGTATGTTGCGATTCCCTTAGTGGTGTTTTGTGAACGTCGACTACATGACACTTCACCATCTTTGTGCCTAAGGAAATGCATTATGGAGTAGTTATTAGATGATGGGTTGCTAGAGTGACAGAAGCTTAAATTGTAGTTTATGCGCTATTCCGTAAGGGGCTGATTTGGATCCATATGTTTAATGATATGGTTAGATTTTATCTTAACTCTTCTTTCGTAGTTGCGGATGCTCGCGAGAGGGGTTAATCATAAGTGGGAGTCTTGTTCAAGTAAGAAAAACACCCAAGCACCGGTCCACCCACATATCAAAGTAGCGAACGCGAATAAAACAAACATGATGAAAGTGACTAGATGAAATTCCCATGTGTCCTCGAGAACGTTTTACTTATTATAAGAGATCGTTCCAGCCTGTCCTTTGCTACAAAAAGGATTGGGCTATCTTGCTGCACCTATTTTTACTATTGTTACTTGTTACTTGTTACAAATTATCTTGCTACCAAACTATCTGTTACCGATAATTTCAATGCTTGCAGAAAATACCGTGCTGAAAACCGCTTGTCATATTCCTTCTGCTCCTCGTTGAGTTCAACACTCTTACTTATCGAAAGGACTGCGATTGATCCCCTATAATTGTGGGTCATCAAGGATCTTTTCTGGCGCCGTTGCCGAAATGTGAAGCGCATTTGGTGAGTGGAATTTGGCAAGGAAATTTTTTTGGGAACGTAGTAGAAAACAAGAAAAATCGCACCTACGATCACCAATATAAATATGAAGATGCATAAGGGTTGGGATCAACGATCGTAACCAACTCCAGAGTGCAGGGGAAGAAGAAGAGTCGGTGTATATCATGCTCTAAGTCCCTCGAACCATGATGACGATCCCGCGAACCGTCCTTGAATGATCCCTCGAACAGAAGACCAAAAGCACGACCTCTCTACTTGGTTGCAAGCATATGGTCTTCATGATCCGGTAGCCCTGCACAATCATCGCTGCAGTTTTTTTCTCACGCATTTTTCCCATGCCAGTTCTTATAGTCTTTTCAATTATTTCCCCATTTTTCTTTTATGTTTTTTAATTTTTAAAAAATATTTTTTAATTTTTATTTTTGAAGTCATAAACATTTTACAAATTCATGAACCTTTTTCAAATTTGGTAAGCATTTTCAAATCTGACTTTTTTCAAAATTTGCAAACAATTTTTAAATTCATGAACAATTTTTAAATTGCAAACTTTCTACCAAATATGTGGAGTTTTTTTGAGTTCGTGGTTATTTTCCAATTCATGGAATTTTTCAAATTCGTGAACTTTTTTCAAATCCATGAACATTTTTAATGGGGAAATGAGAGCATGTTCTCTCCCGCATCGCCTCTTCCCTTTTATAGTGAGGGAAAACTGCAGCGACAACAGCTTAATGCCGTTAGGCGGCAAACAAATCTCTTCGCATCCCCATGACTATGTGTTAATGGCACACGTGGATCGAGGTGTTGGTTGTTAATCTTCATGTGGGAATCGAGTCACACACTCCATCTTGATGGGACGTGGCCTTGGTGGTCCCCTGATCCACTCCTGCACGTTACTGTCGGGTTTCGGGTTCCGGCAGATCCTTGAGGTTTGAACACTGGGGTGCGCGCGGAGATCTCTCCCCTACCGATCTACGTCCGATCCTCTCATGCGAACTAAGATGAAAATGATGAACAACACAAGAGACATGATGTTTATACTGGTTCTGGCCACCGTTGTGGTGTAATACCCTACTCCAGTGTGTGGTGTGGTGGATTGCCTCCGGGGCTGATGATGGACAGTACAAGGGAAGAACAGCCTCGCGAGAGGTGTTCTTGAGCTGGTGCGATGAGCTGCTAGGGTGATTTCAGTCGCCTCTTCCTCTCTCTTTGCTATGGTTCTACCAGATTTCCAGCCGTTCCCTCCTTCTGTGGTGGCTAGCTCTATTTATAGAGGCCCTGGGCCTCTCCCCAAATAATGAGCGGGAAGGGCGCCAATAATTGGCCATTTCGAAGGGGAACATCTAGTACAAGTTATCCTTACCAAAGGTGGTCTTCGGCTGCCAAAAGCACTGGCGATGACGCCGTCTTGGGCTCCACGGTGACCTCCGTCCTACCGCCCGGCTGGTCTTGGTCTCGTTGCACCAGAATGGTAACCCTTGCCTGATGCCTTGGCCTGTGCTTGCCCCCTTTGCACCAAAGGGGAAACAAGGACACTGCGCATGCCAGCGCCCGCCTGGCGCCCGCCTGATCTCGATCGTCATGGCTTGCGTCATGGGTTCCTCGCGAGGTACCCTTGCATTGATCTCTCCGCCTCCTCGCGAGCCTGCCTGATGAGGCCGCCTCTGAGGAAGCTTCCTGTCGTCCGCCCCACGAGGCTTGGCCCCTCGCGAGGGTCTTGAGCTTGAGCTGATGAAGATGGGCCGCGCTGGGCCCCTGCTTGAGCCACGCCGCAGGCAGGCAAGTCTGGGGACCCCCGTTCCCAGAACGCCGACAGTAGCCCCCGGGCCCAAGGCACGCGCGGGCTTGGCTTAGTAGAGAAGTGAAGGGGCAAGCATGAAGCACCGCGGGCCCTAACAGCCTGCGGCCTTGGGCGCCGCGTGGCGGTTGATTGGGCGTGGGCGTGGGCGTCTACACTTCCCACGACGCCTCGGCAACTGCACGACTGACAAAAGGGGGTGCCCTGGCCAGGCTTACTTGCCCCACTCTCGTCCGTCTTGCCCTAGATCCCGTTTCTCGTTCTCCTTCCTCTTGCTCCCGAAATCCTCCAGATCCGTCTCAATCCGTCGCATCTAGCACGCCATGGCGCCTCACAAGTCCCCGGCTGATGCTTGGTACTTGCCGGCCTGGATTCCCCGAATTTGTCGGAGAAGAACTTCGCCCTCGCGCGCCTGATGACGATGGCGCAGGGCAGCGAGGGAGCGACTGTGCTCAAGGTCGGCTCCGTTTGGCCTGAGGGCAAGGGGAGCACCTTCTACCCGTTCTTCGTGAGCGCCATTGTCGCTGGTCTGGTGCCTCCTTTCTCTGAGTTCTTCCATGCCATTCTCTGCCAATACAACCTGCAGGCTCTGCATCTCCATCCCAACTCTGTCCTTCTCCTGGCGATTTTCGCCTACTATTGCGAGGCTCATGTTGGTGCGAAGCCCTTGGTGGCCTTGCTATGCCACTTTTTTTCCCTCCGGGTTTCTGGTGCTCAGGTCTCCGCATGCACGAGCTTCATTGCATATTCCAGCTCCAATGCCATCTCGAAGCCTGGGAAGAGGATTGAAGGCTACCGGAGCAAGTGGATCATGATGGATGTTGGGCGCCTCCACCCTCGTCTGGTATTGCCCACGGGGCAACCTAAGTCCGTTGACGCATGGTCCCGCGCGGAGCTCGTCGACCCTCGCGCGAAGGCGGTGTTGAGGAGGATGAACATGGACCTGAGACCAAGCAACTCGGAGGCGGCGAAGCTGACTGGGGCCACACTCCTGAGGGAGTTCTTGGAGCACCGGGTGGCTCCGCTCCAGGAGCACCCGCTCCCACTGTGGAGGCTTGGAGGGGCAGACGCCGCCCTGCGCCTAAGCTCTGAGGCCCTGACCAACGAGGATCTGGCTGCGACCCTCCATTCCTTGGTTGGGGGAGACGTGGCGAGCCCGGTGGGCGCCCCCGTCCCCCTGTTCCTTCGTGACGACTGGGAGCTGGTGGTGAACTCCATGCCCACCTTCAACGGTGAGGGGCAGCTCCCGAAGATCTGGCGGTCTTGGCGATGGTGAACTTGTCCTCCGGCAGCTCCAGCGGGGAAGAGGAGGAAGAAGAGGCGGAGGAGGAAGCGTCCGACTCGGAGGAGACTGGCGAGGATTGGGGGGAGTCCTTCCCTCGGCACAGGTCCCAGGCCCTCCGCTCCATGCCGGACGACGACGAGGCCGGTGCCAGGCGAGGAAAGGAGGGATCTTCCTCGGTCACGAGGAAGGGCAGGTCGAGCCTGGTCCCCCCAGGGTCTGCTCTGGTCCCTGGGGGGTCCAAGGCCAGCTCCATCCCTCTTGACGCGCCTTCTGCTTCCGAGCCCCCAAAGGCTGACCCCCGCTGCAGGCTCTCGGGCTTCAAGTTTGGCCGGAGGTTGCTTGAGTCCACAGACGATGTCCAGTAAGTGCTCGATTCGTGCTCTACTTGGTTTCTGCCACTGAGGCTTGACGTTTGCGCTCTTTTACCAGGCCGGCACCTGCGACCAAGAGGTTGAAGGAGGCTTCTGCGGCCCTGCTTGGGGCGAATCCGTCTGCCGGGGCGATGCCTTCAGCTATTGGGGGAGAGGACGGCGAGGCCCGCGCCTCTCCGACCCAACCGCCCTCGCGAGGCCAACTGGGGCACCCCGGCGAGGAGTCAGCCCCCGTGGCCCCGCTAGACCTGGAGTCGACTGTGTCCGATGCTGCGGCCGTGGCGGCCAAGGCTCAGGAGGTCCCTTCCTGCCAAGCCGTGGCCACGCTGCCATCTTCTCCGCCTGCTCCATAGGTTCTTGTCTCTTCTGCTCCCTCCGCCGCTGTCCTGGACCAGGTTGCCAACAAGCCGAGCAAATTGCGGGAGGATCTCCTGAGCACGGACCCTCGTCTGGTGGCCGGGCGCCTGGAGTTGGCCTCTGGCTGGGCTAGTTCTACTGCCTCCATCCGAGCGGTGTTGAGCCAGGCCGTGTCGTCCTCCGACGAGGAGAGGCGGGCCGCCAACCAAGCCAAGGCCGCTCGCGATGCTGCCCTGGGCGACGTCGTAATTGCCTAGGGTCGCTGCAAGACGCTTGAGGCCGAGCTACAGGGCCTGCGCGACGAGCTCGCCAAGGAGGTGCGCAGCCGCCAGGAGAAGGAGAAGGAGATGAAGGCTAGGGAGGCCACCGCCAAGGACCGGGATGCCAAGCTTGATGACCGCCACAGCCGACTGGAGACGCTGGAGCGGTCGCTGAAGGCGGAGAGGACCGATCTGGACGCCAAGGCAAAGGTCCTGACGGGGGACCGGGCGGCCTTCGCGGAGCTGGAGAAGAAGGCTCGAGGCATACTGAAGACGTTGTATGAGAGCGGCCTGGAGGAGCCGTTGGCTGGTGCAGAGGACGGCCCCGCCAAGCTGCTCCCCTTCCTGGTTGATGCGCTTTAGGACGTCGCAGACGGCTTTGGCCCCACGGTCGAGGCCGAGGCGCGTGCCCTATCTTCTGCGGTGCTGACGCGTGTCCTCAGCCATGTCTACCTGCGCAACCCCAACGTCGACTTCGACAGCCTGCTGGAGCCCGTGAGCGGTGACCATGCCGCTGCCGTCGCTGAGGCCGTGAGGGGCCGAGCCGAGGTTTTGTTGGGGAAGTTCCGCTCCCCCAGCGTCCTGCCCGGGCGCGGTGCCGCCGGCCTTGCGACCTCGAGAGGCGAAGCCGTCCAGCGTGACTCCACCACCGGTGACGGCGTTACTGGGGAGTGATTCCTTCGCGACTTCCATCCTGTTTTATTCCTGCACATGCACCATGCCTCACGGAGGCGTTAAAGCTTGTGTTTGGCGTTGTGGAACAATCTTATGGCTTGTAATATTTGCTTTGAATTTCCCGGAATTTGCATTTTCCTCTCCTACTTGTTTACGCTCTACGTCGGCAGGGCCCGGCCCCGCGCGTACCTCACCCAGCGTTAACCCTGGCCGGAAACCAAGGACGGGAGTAAGGAGTGAGGGGCTATGTGGCAAGTTAGGCTTCTGAGTCGCGATGCTCAGGAGTCCCCCTTGACGCGCGAGCAACAAGTAGGGAAGGGGGGAAGCGAGGAGTGGATTGATTGTTCTACGTCGGCAGGGCCCGGCCCCGCGCGTACCTCACCCAGCGTTAGCCCCGACCGGAAACCAAGGACAAGACTAAGGAGTGAGGGGCTACGTGGCAAGTTAGGATCCCGAGTCGCGATGCTAAGGAGTACCCCTAGACGGTCAAACGGGTTTCGTACCTTGGCTCTGCTTGGGGAGTGGCGCGCGACGACCAGGTCCAAGGGACCTGGCTGGGTGGCGTGCGCTCGGGCGAGGCCCAGGCGTAGCCCCCGTGTCCAGCCCCCTCACGCGGCACTCCCGAGGGGAGGCGTTGTGATGGTGCCGGACACTGAGCTCTGGGCTCCCTGAGGTTGGTACGGCCATGGGCTGTCCTCAGTTGTTTATCACCAGCGCGGAGCATAGCACTTTCGTATGTGTACGGGCATAGCCGCTCCTCGGCAGTGTCGTCAGCCAGCGCGGAGCATGGTGCTTCCACTGGTGCGTGGGAGGGGGCTCCCCTCCGGGAGGAGCCCCCGGGGCGTGTACAGCCCCGCCCTGACACGTGGCCGGCACGGTAGGGCTAGGAGAGGTGTATCTGGGCACCCGTGAGCCAGCGCGGGACTCACGAGGCCCTACCTCGAGGCGGGTTGCGCCTGGCTCTGGGCCTTTATCAATTGGTGTGTTCCTGCAGGGTTGTTAGAATGGAAATGCTCTACGTCCTCAGGTCCCGGCCCCCGAGCGAGCTCAGCCGCCGCTGGTATGACAGGTCGCGATGCCGTGGGTCAAGGCTAGGGGGTGAGGGCTGGAGAGCCAGTAAGAGCCCATGAGTCGCGATGCTCAGGCGCCCCCTTTTAACGTGCAAGTGCTTTGCACGATGACAAGCAGTAGGTGATAATTATGGGAATCAGATTAAGCGTGAAAGAACAACTTCATCCTAGGGTAAATGCTGGAAAAGCAACTGCCGCTGGGTCGGGCCCAAGCGGTGTGGGGATGATGCAGCCCGAGGGGCGCCCCCAACAGGGTAAGTAAAGAGCATAACCAAAATGGATACATTCCGCGGGGACGGACCCACGCGGCCTGGGAATGGTGCAGCCCTGTGGGCGCTCCCAGCTGAAAGTAGAACTCTGAAAGATGTCACCTGGTGCTGTTGAAGACGAAGTGATGCTGAGGAAGTGAGCGATGCACGGTGAAGACGTCGGCCCTCATGAGCCCCCAGGCCCAGGGGCCTCGGGAGGCTCTGGTGGCACGTGCAGGTCTTCGGGGACCATCGCCACCTCCGCCAGGACCTCGCGATTCCTGACCTCCTGAGCCTCCAGAATGCTCCTCAACAGGCGCTGATGTGCGGCGACCGTGCTCGGCAGGCCAAAGGGCATGCGAACGTAGCTGTGGGGTGGTCCCACGCAGCGTCCTACGGTCGAAGGCCATAGGAGCTCCTGGGACGCAGCTCGGTTGAGCCCTGGTACGTCGACGCAGATGCGCAGTCCTCTATCCTCGTCTGGATGTGGGGCCACGACAGGTAAGCGGCGGCTACCGCGCATGACTCTGGACTCTTGTAGCTCTTGGGTGTTCCTTGCGATGAACTCCTGAGGGTTTTGTCCCCTTTGACTTGTACCTTTCTGAGGGAAGCGTGCCTGAAAGCACCCCTCCAAGTGGTGCTCGAGCGCCTCCCCCGCGACCTTGGCAAGGTCGATGGCTCTCTAAGAGAGAGCCCCCGAGCCCTGCCTGAGGAGGGCGCCGGGCGCGCCTTCCTATGCGCGAGAGGGTGGCGCTCCCTGATCGGGTGCGAATCTTGACGCAATACCTCCGGAGGTGCCTGCTTCCTTGTGGCTCTGGCCAGGTGAGGTCTTCTTCTTCTTGAGGGTCGCCTCGGGAGGCCTCCCGCTCCTGCGATCTGGGTCTTCGATTGCTGCGGCTTGGAACGCACACTCGAGCGAGCACACTGCGTCCCTTTCTTCACAGGGTACGGTGATGACTCCACCGCTTCCTGGCATCTTGAGGACATTGTAACCATGGTGAGTCACTGCCATAAACTTGGCTAGGGCTGGGTATCCGAGGATGGCGTTGTACGGCAGGCAGATGTGAGCGACGTCGAAGTCGATGAGCTCGGTGCGGTAGTTGTTGCGTTGCCCGAAGGTGACCGGAAGGCGAACCTGCCCAATTGGAACAGTGGAACCATCGGTGACTCCTGAGAAAGGCTTGGTCCGCTGAAGCTGGTCGTATGGCACTTGGAGATTGTCAAACATCTCGACGGACAGGACGTTGAGTCCTGCCCCACCATCGATGAGGGTCCTGGTGACCTGCACGTTGCTGATGACTGGGGAGCAAAGCATCGGGAGGACTTCGGCCGTTGCCGCACACTTGAGCTGGTCTGCGGAACTGAATGTGATCACGCATGAAGACCACCTGAGAGGGCGCGTGGCCTCAAGCTTGGGAAGGACTACATTCACTTGTGAGCAAACTGCTTGAAGATGCGCTGTGAGGCTGGGGCCTGGGCGCCGCCCAAGATGCAAGCAATTGCACGCAGCTCTTGGAAGCCCCCAGCCCCATCGTCTTGGTGTTGGTCTTCGTTCCTCCTTGGTGGAGGCGGCAGAGGAGGGAGGCCTGCGTTGCCATGGGGACGGTCCTCACAAGGCTGGTCCCTCCAGCCTCCCTCGCGAGGCTGGTCCTGCCAGCGGTCCTCGCGAGGGCGGTCACGCCATCCCTGGCGAAGGCCACGGTCTTCCCATCGTCCACCGCCTGTTCCTCCTTCTTGGACATAGCCCCTGTCGTTGCGCTCTGGGCGTCGACCGATTCGCCCATCTCGCATGGCTCTGAGCTCTTGACATTCGTTGGTGTTGTGGGTGTGGAGGTCGTGGTACACGCAGTACCGTCCGCCCTTGGATGACTCAGGCTGATCCCTGCCTCGCTTGGTGTCCGGTTCCGCTGCTAGCACGGCAGCCCCCTTTCGCTTCACGTCCTTGGCCTTGAGCTTATTTTCTTCCGGGTCGGCTGCCGGGAGCTCGAGGAGGGAGAGACGCCCTTCCTCAGCCCTGGTGCACTTGGTCGCCAAGTTGAACAGCTCCAGGGATGTGCACAGGTTTTCATGGATTGCTAGCTCTTCCTTCATCTTGATGTCACGCACGCCATCGGAGAAGGCTGAGATGATGGCTTCTTCAGTCACCTTGGGGATCTTGAGGCGAGCATAGTTGAAGCGCTGGATGTACTTCTGCAGGGTTTCTCCTGGCTGTTGCTTGATGCGGCACAGGTCGCTCATGGTCGGGGGCCGGTCGTGAGTGCCCTAGAAGTTGGCAATGAAGCGGGTGCGCATCTCGCTCTAGGAGGAGATCGTGCCGGGAGCCAGGTTTAGGAGCCAGGTGCGGGCGCCGTCCTTGAGCGCCATGGGGAACCAATTCGCCATGACCTTCTCGTCTCCGTTGGCGGCTACGATGCCCAGCTCGTAGAGCTACAGGAACTTCGCGGGGTCCGCTGTGCCATCATAGCGGGGAGGGAGGTCAGGCTTGAACTTGCCTGGCCATGTGACACCGCGCAGCTCGGGGGTGAAGGCGAGGCAGCCCGCCGTGGCCACAACGCCCTTTGCTGGTGCTGGACTCGTTCTTGTGGGTCACCACGCGCCGCCACTGGGAGCAGCGCGGGGTTTTGTCGTGGAGGCACTGGGGCGCGATCTTGGCGCGCCGGCACTGGGAGCGCGCGAGCACCTTCCCGGGGACGTGGGATCTCTTGGCAGCTCCCTTCTTGCTGCACAGGCGCCCGACGTGGTGGGTCTCGCCCTGGGGCTGCGCACCTTGGAGCCAAGGCACCTTCTTGGGGAGGAGGCGGTGGAGGCGTCTCCTGATCCTCGCCCCCTGCACGGGACGGAGGGCGAGGCAGCGAGAGGAACCGCAAGGGGGAGCCCCCTGCGGCACTGACGAGCTCGGTGATGCGGGCGAGCCAGTCCTCATAGAGGTCGTCGACGGGGCGATAGTGCAGGAGCTCCCGCGCCAAGAGCAGTGAGGCGTGCGCATCCATGGGTGCATGACGGGCGTGGGACGACGAGCCAGCTGGAGTCAGCGACGTGGTGGCGGTGCGGCCATCCCACCGCATCGAGGGGTGCTGGGACGAGGCCTGCTGCTCGTTCCCCGCCGGGCCGATGGCGGCGTTGGCGGCAGGCGATGGGGAACGATGAGGGGGGCTGCCGACGGGCGCCGTCTGGGCGACGCGAGCGTTATGAGCAGCCCGGCGCTCGGCGCGAGCCTGACGAGCATCAGCCATGGACACGACGGAAGATCACACGCGAACAGCGGAAGGAAGATTCCGGCGCACCCCTACCTGGCATGCCCAATGTCGGGTTTCGGGTTCCGGCTGACCCTTGAGGTTCAAACACTGGGGTGCACGCGGAGATCTCTCCCCTACCGATCTACGTCTGATCCTCTCATGCGAACTAAGATGAAAATGATGAACAACACAAGAGACACGATGTTTATACTGGTTCGGGCCACCGTTGTGGTGTAATACCCTACTCCAGTGTGTGGTGTGGTGGATTGCCTCTGGGGCTAATGATGGACATTACAAGGGAAGAACAGCCTCGCGAGAGGTGTTCTTGAGCTGGTGTGATGAACTGCTAGGGTGAGTTCAGTCGCCTCTTCCTCTCTCTTTGCTATGGTTCTACCAGATTTCCAGCCGTCCCCTCCTTCTGTGGTGGCTAGCTCTATTTATAGAGGCCCTGGGCCTCTCCCCAAATAATGAGCGGGAAGGGCGCCAACAATTGGCCATTTCGAAGGGGAACATCTAGTACAAGTTATCCTGACCAAAGGTGGTCTTCGGCTGCCAAAAGCACTGGCGATGACGCCATCTTGGGCTCCACGGTGACCTCTGTCCTGCCGTCCGGCTGGTCTTGGTCTCGTTGCCCCGGAATGGTAACCCTTGCCTGATGCCTTGGCCTGTGCTTGCCCCCTTTGCACCAAAGGGGAAACAAGGACACTGCGCAGGCCGGCGCCCGCCTGGTCTCGATCGTCATGGCTTGCGTCACAGGTTCCTTGCGCGGTACCCTTGCATTGATCTCTCCGCCTCCTCGCGAGCCTGCCTGATGAGGCCACCTTTGAGGAAGCTTCCTGTCGTCTGTCCCGCGAGGCTTGGCCCCTCGCGAGGGTCTTGAGCTTGAGTTGATGAAGATGGGCCACGTTGGGCCCCCGCTTGAGCCACGCCGCAGGCAGGCAAGTCCGGGGACCCCCGTTCCCAGAACGCCAACAGTTACGTTCACCATCAAGTCAAGGAAATCACGTGGTCAGCTTGGTCCATAAATAAGACCGGCCTGGTCTGTCAGAACCATGCAGGTGAGCTTTCGAGGCACTACGTGAGAATTTGTCTTGCTTAGTGACGAGTTGTGGGGAAAACTTTGCGACTTGTAGCTCGGTTTTCTCTCTTCGACATTTCCAAGGATAGAGGTGGCTTGTGTCACCTCGAAAGGCGGCTTGAAGGTAAAGTTCAGCTGCGTGAAGGCACTATTCAGGGATGTTTCATTGAACCAATTTCAATCCAGCAATCGACGACGACGTGTAGCCCGGATGAACCGAGGTGTTGTGCAACGCCCCAGATACACTCGTCGGCGGTCGTTACTCCTCGCAAGATCTAGACTGGCCTCATAGATCAATACTGCTCTTTCCTGCGCACTTTCTCCTCACTCGTGGGCACCTGGGAATAACTCCACGGTCGGGAACCCATCCTGAATTTACTCCAAGCTGAGCATGCATAACTTTGGAGCTATTTTTGAACGGGCTCCCGAAAAAGAAGGAATTCCTTATTAATATGAGTAGTCTATCATCCCTATTAAGCCAGCCTATCACATACACCCCTACTCAGAGGAACCAACGTCCTTGACGGGCAACATGAACGTTCCCTCTTGGCATATACGTCTGTGCGAGCAGTCTGGTAGATGTGTCATGCTGTGTGCCACGATGGGTCACAAATGTCATGCACAACATGACCGCACACGTGACCCGCAAACATCCGTGTAACCGCGAGGGTCGGCTCTGAGACCAACTTGTAATGCCCCAGATACACTTGCCGGCTGTCATTACTCCTTGTGGCCCAACCCAAGTCTCGGGGGCTACTACATTGACGATTCAATGCAGAAAAATCAATGTGCAATATGGTTTCCGAGGAGATTACGATCCTCGTGTTGGTCAGCCGAACCCAACCTGGGTCTCAGAGGCTACCGCACACCGCATTTCTATTCCTAAAGTATATATTCTATCGAGCAAGGAGTTGATGCTCAGGACGATTTTGTGAATCGACATGAGTCTCATGGGCTACTGGGATCAACAGTTTCATTTTATCCTTCGGGTGCATCCCGGATTTTAGGCCAACACGCACCTTGAGGGCTACTGGCTATACATCTCGACAGTAAATAAATTACACCGATCAAAATAAATTTGGCAAAAAGTCAGTGGCGTACCACCTCGGAAGTAGCCCGGCATGAAGCTCGGATGCAAGTGGCTGGCTCCCTAGCTAAGGGACCCGACATTAAGGTCAGCTGAACTCCTTAAACTTTTTCAAATCAAGGTGATCTATGACACCTCGGATGCAATTCAACGTTGGAGCTCGGATGCAAGAGGACACCGCCACACGGGAAACACTTCAAACCCGAGGTGTGGCGTAAAAATGACAGGGCATTAATAAAGGCCAAGAACTTAAAGGGGCTCCTCAGATGCCTGGCATGTGATCTCTTCGGAATCACCTTGGCAATCCTCAAGATGGATGATACATCCATTTTGGATCATGTTTTCCTATTGTTATTTATAGTGTTTCTAATCATTATAACACCTTGTGGAGAAACTCTAGTGCCTTTTATCTCTGAATATGCATGATTTACATGGAGAGGGAAATTGCCGACAACTGGAATTGTGGACCTGACAAAGCTATGTCAGAGATACCTATTCTGCACATCTCCAAATGAGCTGAAATTTCACAGAGAATTATTTGGAATATATAATAATTATTGGGGAAAAGAAATACCAGAGGGGGCCACCCAGGTGCCCACTAGGCATTAGGGCGTGCCTACCCCCCTAGCGTGCACTAGTGGGTAGTGGGGGCACTGGCTTGCATTCAGTGCCCATCTTCTTGTATATAAGCCCATTTGCCCTAGAAAAAAAATAAGGAGAGGACTTTCGGGACGGAATGCCACCTTTGTCGGTGTCAAAACCGGCGGATCTCGGGTAGGGGGTCCAGAACTGTGCGTGTAAGGCAGATGGTAACAGGAGGCGGGGGACACAATGTTTTACCCAGGTCCGGGCCCTCTCGATGGAGGTAATACCCTACTTCATGCTTGATTGATCTTGATGATATGAGTATTACAAGAGTTGATCTACCACGAGATCGTAGAGGCTAAACCCTAGAAGCTAGCCTATGATTATGATTGTTGTTGTCCTACGGACTAAACCCTCCAGTTTATATAGACACTGGAGGGGGCTAGGGTTACACAAAGTCGGTTACAAGGGAGGAGATCTACATATCCGAATTGCCAAGCTTGCCTTCCATGCAAAGGAGAGTCCCACCCGGACACGGGACGAAGCCTTCAATCTTGTATCTTCATAGTCCAACAGTCCGGCCAAAGTATATAGTCCGGCTATCCGAGGACCCCCTAATCCAGGACTCCCTCAGTAGCCCCTGAACCAGGCTTCAATGACGATGAGTCCGGCGCGCAGATTGTCTTCGGCATTGCAAGGCGGGTTCCTTCTCCGAATACTCCATAGAAGATTTTGAACACAATCGTGTCCGGCTCTGCAAAACAAATTTCACATACCACCGTAGAGAGTATATTATTCTACAAATCTAATCTACTGACAACTTTTCATAACGTGACGTCCTGCCATGGCCCGGTCATTCAGGGAGTCCTGGATTAGGGGGTCCTCGGACAGCCGGACTATATCCTTCGGCCAGACTGTTGGATTATGAAGATACAAGATTGAAGACTTCGTCCCATGTCTGGGTGGGACTCTCCTTTGCGTGGAAGGCAAGCTTGGAAATTCGGATATGTAGATCTCCTCCCTTGTAACCGACTCTGTGTAACCCTAGCCCCCTTCGATGTCTATATAAACCGGAGGGTTTAGTCCGTAGGACAACAACAATCATAATCATAGGCTAGCTTCTAGGGTTTAGTGTAGGATCTAGAAGTAGATGTGTCTAGAGGGGGGTGATTAGACACTTAATGCTAAAGTTGCAATTTTTAAGCTTTTTCGGTTTAAGTGGAGTTTAGGCACAATTTCAACACACACAATACATATCAAGCAAGCATGCAAAGAGTATATGAGCAGCGGAATGTAAAGCATGCAACTTGCAAGAATGTAAAGGGAAGGGTTTGGAGAAATCAAACGCAATTTGAGACACGGATGTTTTTCCCGTGGTTCGGATAGGTGGTGCTATCCTACATCCACGTTGATGGAGACTTCAACCCACAAAGGGTAACGGTTGCGAGAGTCCATACAGGGCTCCACCCACAAAGGGTAACGGTTGCGAGAGTCCACACAGGGCTCCACCCACAAAGGGTCCACGAAGAAGCAACCACCCACAAAGGGTCCATGAAGAAGCAACCTTGTCTATCCCACCATGGCCATTGCCCACACAGGACTTGCCTCACTAGCGGTAGATCTTCACGAAGTAGGTGATCTCCTTGCCCTTACAAACTCCTTTGTTCAACTCCACAATCTTGTCGGAGGCTCCCAAGTGACACCTAGCCAATCTAGGAGACACCACTCTCCAAGAAGTAACAAATGGTGTGTAGGTAATGAACTCCTTGCTCTTGTGCTTCAAATGATAGTCTCCCCAACACTCAACTCTCTCTCATAGGATTTGGATTTTGTGGAAAGAAGATTTGAGTGGAAAGCAACTTGGGGAAGGCTAGAGATCACGATTCATATGGTAGGAATGGAATATCTTGGTCTCAACACATGAGTAGGTGGTTCTCTCTCAGAACATATGAGTTGGAATGGTGTATGCATTCTGATCGCTCTCTCTTCGAATGAAGAGGAGGTGGAGGGGTATATATAGCCTCCACACAAAATCCAACCATTACACACAGTTTTCCAATCTCGGTGGGACCGAATCAACAAACTCGGTCGGACCGAAAATGTAAACCTAGTGACCGTTAGAGATTTTCGGTGGGACTGACATGCAACTCGGTAGGACCGATATGGTTAGGGTTTGGGCATAACGTAATCTCGGTGAGACCGATTACACAAACTCGGTGAGACCGAATTTGGTAATTAGCTAACCAGAGAGTTGGTCAGGCAAACTCGGTGGGACCAATTTGCTCTTTCGGTGAGACCGAGAAGTTACAAAAAGGAAACACTGAATTTACATTGCAATCTCGGTGGGACCGATTGCATATTTCGGTGGGACCGAAAATATTGCAATAGGTAACAGAGAGTTTGCAATCCCATCTCGGTGAGACCGAGATCCCTATCGGTAGAACCGAATTACTAGGGTTTGGCAGTGGCTTATGACAAGTGAAACTCGGTGGAGCCGGATAGGAAGAATCGGTAGGACCGAGTTTGGCTTAGGGTTTAGGTCATATGTGGAAGTGGGAAAGTAGCTGAGGTTTTTGGAGCATATCACTAAGCACATGAAGCAAGAGGCTCATTAAGCAACACCTCATCCCTCCTTGATAGTATTGGCTTTTCCTAAAGACTCAATGTGATCTTGGATCACTAAAATGTAAAATGAGGAGTCTTGAGCTTGAAGCTTTAGCCAATCCTTTGTCCTTAGCATCTTGAAGGAGTTCCCACAACCTTTAGTCCATGCCACTCCATTGTTGAACTTATCTGAAACATGCTAGATCGAAATGTTAGTCCAATAAGAGATATGTTGTCATCAATTATCAAAACCACCTAGGGAGCACTTGTGCTTTCAATCTCCCCCTTTTTGGTAATTGATGGCAACATACATCAAAGCTCTAGATAAAGATATAAAGAACAGCAAGTAAAGCTTTGGAAGGACATGTAACAAGCATAGGCTCCCACTACATGTATGCACTCATGTAAATATGAAATATAGAGACATGTGAGAGCATACCCATGACAGAGTAGGCAATGTGTTACATGCATCTTGGCCATATGCATCAGAGCAAAAGATTATCAAGGAAAATACCTTCATGCTCATGAGTCCTTCTTGCAAACAGTATGTACATAAGCAAGAACTCCTCATACTCATGATTTTGATGCATATACTTACCTTGTGGTCTTGAGTTGGCTTAGGATGGAATGAACCTGCACAAACAAGGTTAGGTAACACAGGTACATGCACTAGCCAGAGCAAACAAAAGAAACCACAAGAATACCAAGACTGGGATGACATGTAGAGAGTGAGTACAAGGTACCACATTGAATTCAACATGTCCCCAAGAGTAAAGATATGCAATGAATTTGACTGATTTCTTTCCCTTAGGTGTCTTGCTCCCCCTGAATCTGACATGGGATATTGGGAGAAGATAGGGAACAGAAAATCAGAGCTGAAAGATACAAATGGATAGAACTTAATGCAAATACATGTCTTTCCCCAAAAAGACATGTGACATCTCTCCTCTTGAACATCAAGCATCTGGGATCCTTGAGTATTTTCTCTCCCTGGAAATCTCTCTCTCCCCCTTAACAACATCTGGGATCCTTGAGACTTTCTCTCCCCCTTGAGGTCTCTCTCTCCCCCTTAATACTTTCTCTCTTGTAGGTTTGGTCCTTGAGACTGTTTTCTCCCTTGATGTGATCTCTCTCTCCTACAAGCTTTGATGTGATCTCTCTCTCCCCCTTTGACATCAATTTCCAAGAAGGTTTTTCCTGGAATCCGTCGAATAGGTTTGGTCCTTGAGATTCAGCACAAAGCAGAGGATAAAATTGTGATGCTTGTAGAGGACAAGATTCATTGAGTGGAGCTGGATCAGAAGAAATGTAGAACAAGTGGCAAACTGTTTTTCTGATTGCAAAGTCGGTGGCACTGAGTGGCATATTTCGGTGGTACCGAAAGATTCGGTTGGACCGAAAATTGCAAGTCGGTGAAACCGAGTTCACACAGAGAAAAACACTTGTCACCTCAGCTCACTAGACATGTAGGATCTCACAAAGATTTGCAATGAATTACCTGAAGGATTTGCAAGGAATTAAATGCAGAAAATGCAGAAAATGAAGAAACTGAAAGATCTAGATGAAGTTTTTTTTTAAAGAAAATAAACATGCATGAGACAAATGCAATAACACAAAGAAAGAACACAAGAGAGCTTCATCTAGAGTTAGGCGGTGACATAGTCACCTATGTTAGAGTATATTGTCTTAGGAGTCAAGTGAGAACACTTGATCATAGGTCATACTCATCATTTAAGCTCAAAATGGGGTTACCATTTTTCGTTTAAGCATCTTGATGTATTCACATCTTGTTGAGTTGCCTTGACTCATGTTTTGGAGTAAAGCTTCTCTAAGATGGAATAACATACCTTGGGTGGTGGTGTGGTTCTTGCTCATGTAGTTGAACTTGTGTGGGTGCTCAAGGTTGATGTAGCTCATCAAGAGTTGGGAGCACCACTTGGAGTTTGAGTTCATCTACCTACATGGGTTAGTTCTTGCAAGGAAGAGCACTTGTGTATCAAAAATGACAATCATGAAGCTTATCATAGAATTTGTCAAAGGATATGTTTGAATGGTTTTGTGCTTCCTTGTCTTCAACCACTATTGTGTAGAGTCTTGGTGATGTAGAGATTGCTCAAGATGTGAGTGAGTCGCAATCTCATGGAATTAGATTCAACCAAGCACCTACATGGGTTAGACAACATGCAAGGTGCAAATATATCCAAGACATAAGATAGGTATCATAAGAGATATATCATGGATTAGTCATAAGCTCATGTCTTGCATGTATCCAATGGAGTTTCTACTCCAAGTTCGAAGCATCAATGATGTTCAATTCTCCTCTCAACCTGCAAAACACTTTCTCATCAAGTGGTTTAGTGAATATATCCGCTAATTGCTTATCTGTGCGAACGTGCTTAAGATTAATGTCACGCTTAGCAACATGATCTCGAATGAAATGATGACGAACTTCAATATGCTTAGTTCGAGAATGTTGTACAGGATTATGACCAATTTTGATAGCACTTTCATTGTCACAAAGCAGTGGAACATGTTTCACATAAATCCCATAATCTTTAAGAGTTTGGGTCATCCAAAGTAATTGAGCACAACATGAACCAGCGGCAATGTATTCCGCTTCGGCGGTGGATAAGGATACCGAGTTTTGTTTATTGGAAGACCAAGACACAAGAGATCTACCAAGAAATTGACAAGTACCCGAAGTAGACTTTCTATCAACCTTGTCTCCGGCATAATCCGAGTCAGAATAGCCAACAAGATCAAAAGAAGACCTCTTAGGATACCAAATGCCAAAATTTGGTGTATGGATTAAATATCTCACTATCCTTTTCACAGCCTTAAGATGACAATCTTTAGGAGCAGCTTGATATCGTGCACACATGCACACACTTAGCATAATATCAGGACGTGAAGCACATAGGTATAACAATGAACCAATCATAGAGCGATAAACCTTTTGATCAACCGATTCACCATCTTTGGTTAAATCATTATGTCCACTAGTAGGCATGGGTGTAGACATACCTTTGCATTGTTGCATATTGAACTTCTTGAATAAGTCCTTGGTGTACTTTGTTTGAGAGACAAATGTACCTTCCTTAGTTTGCTTGATTTGCAACCCGAGAAAGAATTTGAGTTCACTCATCATAGACATCTCAAACTTCTCTGACATTAGCTTTCCAAACTTTTCACTAAAGAGAGGGTTAGTTGAACCAAATATGATATCATCAACATAAATTTGGCATACAAATAGTTCTCCATTAACCCTTTTAGTAAAAATAGTAGAATCAATTTTACCAATTTCAAAACCACCTGTAGTAAGGAACTTGGTCAAGCATTTATACCATGCTCTAGGAGCTTGTTTAAGACCATAAAGAGCTTTGTGAAGTTTGTAAACATGATTTGGTTTCTTAGGGTTGATAAAGCCGGGAGGTTGTTTGACATAAACTTCCTCCTCTATTTCACCATTTAGAAAAGCACTTTTAATGTCCATTTGGTACAAGGTGATATTATGGTGATTAGCATAGGCAAGTAAGATGCGAATGGACTCAAGTCTAGCAACGGGAGCATACGTCTCACCATAGTCCATACCTTCGACTTGTGTGTACCCTTGGGCGACGAGACGTGCTTTGTTGCGAACCACTTGTCCATCTTCATCTTGCTTGTTGCGAAACACCCATTTGGTACCAATGATGTTGTGGTTGTTGTCGGGCTTCTCGACCAATGTCCAAACTTGGTTTCTCTCAAAATTATGTAGCTCTTCATGCATAGCGTTTATCCAATCCGGATCTTCCAATGCTTCTTCAACCTTCATAGGTTCAATGCTAGAGATGAATGAATAGTTTTCACAAAAGTTAGCTAAACGAGTTTTTGAGCGAGTGATTCTCCCGGTTTGTATATCATTGAGGATTTGCTCGACGGGATGATCTTTGGCAATTCTTTCTCGAACTCGTGAGAGCTTTTGCTTGGGTCTTCGTTGAATATCTTCTTCATCTTGTTCTTCTTCTTGGCCTTCTTCATTGTTGACGTCGTCGTTCTCTTGTCGTGGTGGAGAAGGAGGTTGTTGATGTTCGTCTTGATGTATTACCTTGTTTTCTTCATCTTGGTGTGTCCCACTTGTGGATGCTTCCGTGTCGATTCTTGGTTCACCTTGTCGTGAAGTAGAAGCTTATACTTGGACGGATGAAGTACTCTCCTTCACCTCCGTTGGACGAATTTTGCCAATGGAAAAGTCTTGAATTGCTTCTGAAGGGTCTTTGTCTCCTACATCAATTGGCAATTGCTCTACTTGCGAGCCATTAGATTTATCAAACTTCACATCTACCGTCTCTTCAACCTTTCGGGTGAAATTGTTGTATACACGGTAAGTGTGAGAGTTTGAGCCATAACCAAGTAGAAAACCTTCATGAGATTTAGGAGCAAACTTTGAACGACGATGCTTATAAAGAATGTAGCACTTTGAGCCGAATACTCGAAAGTATCCAACTTGGGGTTTGTTACCGGTGAGAAGCTCGTATGCCGTCTTGCCGAGTAGCTTGTGAAGATATAAGAGATTTGTTGCGTGACAAGCTGTCTCAACCGCTTCTGCCCAAAAGTGCTTTGGCGTCTTGTATTCATCAAGCATCGTTCTTGCCATTTCGATGAGCGTCCGGTTCTTCCTCTCAACAACTCCATTTTGTTGAGGTGTGTACGTAGCCGAGAACTCGTGTGAAATCCCTTCTTTGTCAAGAAAGGTGTCCACATTTGCGTTCTTGAACTCCGTTCCATTGTCACTTCGAACCTTCTTGATCTTCACATCAAACTGATTTTGGGCCTTCCTAGCGAAGTTTCTGAAGATCTTCTGGACCTGCGACTTTTCATTAAGAAAGAACACCCACGTAAATCTTGAAAAATCATCAACTATAACTAGACCAGAAGAATTTCCACCGAGACTCTTGTAGGCGTTGGGACCAAAAAGATCCATGTGAAGTAGCTCGAGTGGCCTCCTTGTGGTCATGATGTTCTTCACGGGATGTCTTCCTCCAACCTGTTTACCTGCTTGACAAGCACTGCAAAGTCTATCCTTATCAAATATGACATCGTTGACTCCAAGGATATGATTTCCTTTAATAATCTTGTCAAGGTTTCTCATGCCAACGTGACCTAGTCGTCTATGCCACAACCAACCTTTTGAGGATTTAGCAACAAAGCAAGTTTTAGGTTGTGCCTTTTTAGAGAAATCGACAATGTAAAGATCACCTCTACGCATACCCGTAAAGACCATTTTATGATTGTCTCGACGAAATACTTGGCAATCTACCTCAGTAAATAGGACATTCAAACCGAAATCAGCAAGTCTAGATACTGAAAGTAAGTTGTAGCCAAGAGATTCAACGAGCATGACATTTTGAATGGAACTATCATGTGAGATGGCCACCTTACCAAGGCCAACCACTTTACCCTTTGAATTATCACCAAAGGTGACATATTTTCGAGGGCCGTCATTTTCAGCAAGCTCACGAAACATCTCTTCATCTCCGGTCATATGATCAGTACATCCACTATCAAGAACCCATTCCTTTCCTCCTGATTCATATCCCCGAAGATTTTCCATAAGACCAAAATGTCTCATTGCATTATCAAGATCGAAGTCACTATCATCATCATCATCATAATATTCATGTTCATCATGATCTTGTGACTTATCATTTCCTAGAGAAGGTAATTCATTAGATAAATGATCATCAAAGTGGTCACTTTTATGAATTCTTATAGCTTTGAATATGATATCATTAATGATTCCAACATCTCCTTTAGCATGCTTAAGATTGGTAAGTTCAAATAGACATTTACCAAAACTAGGATCACTAGAGTTCATCTTACTCAAGGCAATAGATTTATGGAGAATTTCATCCAAAGTTTTCAAGGAATGATCGAAAAATCGTTCCTCAAGAAATTTCCATATAGTATAGGCACAATTTTGAGTAGGCAAACTAGCAATCAAATTTTTGGGCAATCCTCTAATGATGAGCTCAATAGTTCTAAGATTGCGAATCATGTCATTATCTTCATCTAGGGTAGGATGCAAAGGATCAATATGAGATGCACAAGGGCTAGCAATATACTTGTTCAAATGATATTGATTGAAGATTACAAGCATCTCATTTTTCCACTCATGAAAATACTCTCCATCAAGAATAGGCACTCTATGTCTAAGACTCCCTAATGTAGACACATCCATCTTCCTCCAATGGTGATTAAACCAAGGCAATGGAGACCAAAGCTCTGATACCACTTGTAGGATCTAGAAGTAGATGTGTCTAGAGGGGGGTGATTAGACACTTAATGCTAAAGTTGCAATTTTTAAGCTTTTTCGATTTAAGTGGAGTTTAGGCACAATTTCAACACACACAATACATATCAAGCAAGCATGCAAAGAGTATATGAGCAGCAGAATGTAAAGCATGCAACTTGCAAGAATGTAAAGGGAAGGGTTTGGAGAAATCAAACGCAATTTGAGACACGGATGTTTTTCCCATGGTTCGGATAGGTGGTGCTATCCTACATCCACGTTGATGGAGACTTCAACCCACAAAGGGTAACGGTTGCGAGAGTCCACACAGGGCTCCACCCACAAAGGGTAACGGTTGCGAGAGTCCACACAGGGCTCCACCCACAAAGGGTCCATGAAGAAGCAACCACCCACAAAGGGTCCACGAAGAAGCAACCTTGTCTATCCCACCATGGCCATTGCCCACACAGGACTTGCCTCACTAGCGGTAGATCTTCACAAAGTAGGCGATCTCCTTGCCCTTACAAACTCCTTGGTTCAACTCCACAATCTTGTCGGAGGCTCCCAAGTGACACCTAGCCAATCTAGGAGACACCACTCTCCAAGAAGTAACAAATGGTGTGTAGGTAATGAACTCCTTGCTCTTGTGCTTCAAATGATAGTCTCCCCAACACTCAACTCTCTCTCATAGGATTTGGATTTTGTGGAAAGAAGATTTGAGTGGAAAGCAACTTGGGGAAGGCTAGAGATCAAGATTCATATGGTAGGAATGGAATATCTTAGTCTCAACACATGAGTAGGTGGTTCTCTCTCAGAACATATGAGTTGGAATGGTGTATGCGTTCTGATCGCTCTCTCTTCGAATGAAGAGGAGGTGGAGGGGTATATATAGCCTCCACACAAAATCCAACCGTTACACACAGTTTTCCAATCTCGGTGGGACCGAATCAACAAACTCGGTCGGACCGAAAATGTAAACCTAGTGACCGTTAGAGATTTTCGATGGGACTGACATGCAACTCGGTAGGACCGATATGGTTAGGGTTTGGGCATAACGTAATCTCGGTGAGACCGATTACACAAACTCGGTGAGACCGAATTTGGTAATTAGCTAACCAGAGAGTTGGTCAGGCAAACTCGGTGGGACCAATTTGCTCTTTCGGTGAGACCCAGAAGTTACAAAAAGGAAACACTGAATTTACATTGCAATCTCGGTGGGACCGATTGCATATTTCGGTGGGACCGAAAATATTGCAATAGGTAACAGAGAGTTTGCAATCCCATCTCAGTGAGACCGAGATCCCTATCGGTAGAACCGAATTGCTAGGGTTTGGCAGTGGCTTATGACAAGTGAAACTCGGTGGCGCCGGATAGGAAGAATCGGTAGGACCGAGTTTGGCTTAGGGTTTAGGTCATATGTGGAAGTGGGAAAGTAGCTGAGGGTTTTGGAGCATATCACTAAGCACATGAAGCAAGAGGCTCATTAAGCAACACCTCATCCCTCCTTGATAGTATTGGCTTTTCCTAAAGACTCAATGTGATCTTGTTTCACTAAAATGTAAAATGAGGAGTCTTGAGCTTGAAGCTTTAGCCAATCCTTTGTCCTTAGCATCTTGAAGGAGTTCCCACAACCTTTAGTCCATGCCACTCCATTGTTGAACTTATCTGAAACATGCTAGATCGAAATGTTAGTCCAACAAGAGATATGTTGTCATCAATTATCAAAACCACCTAGGGAGCACTTGTGCTTTCATTTAGCCTCTACGATCTCGTGGTAGATCAACTCTTGTAATACTCATATCATCAAGATCAATCAAGCAGGAAGTAGGGTATTACCTTCATCGAGAGGGCCCGAACCTGGGTAAACATTGTGTCCCCCGCCTCCTATTACCATCCACCTTAGACGCACAGTTCGGGACCCCCTACCCGAGATCCGCCGGTTTTGACACCGACATTGGTGCTTTCATTGAGAGTTCCACTGTACCGTCATGATAAGGCTGGATGGCTCGTCTTATTGTCTAGGACAACATCACCTTGGGGGGAGGCCTGACTGTTGGCCAAACCCTCCGACTAGGCGGCTTCGTCATGACCTCCCGTTCGGCCGTCGCGCCGACGATGACTTCTCGGGTCATCAAAAACAACCTCCACGTCGGCTCGGTATTCGCCGAGCCGACAGATCCAATAGAGCTCTCTTCCTTGAACGAGCTCTTGGATCGCATCGCCGCCCTGGGAGTTGCTACGGGCTACGATCGGATCGGGCTCAAACCCGACCAAAGGGAGATTAACTCTCCGCCGGTCACCCATCAGATAGCGGTGGTGGAGGAGCAATGTAGTGATTCTTCCTCTATTTTGAGGACAAACTATGTCCGAATTTCCGAGCTCTCTGAGCCGGATACCTATCCACGGGAGGACATGGCCCAAGCTTCGGACCTAGAATTAGACAGCGGGCCAGGACTATTGGGCAACATCCCGGAGCCCAAACTGTTAAGCTCGGAAACTCCTTCGCCCCTGGGCCTCAGATCGGGTCAGGGTTCGGACCTAAATCTACCCACCCACCTAGACTCAAGTGATCTTTCCCACATTAGACAAGAGCCCCAAGAGACAGTACATCACTATTGGGCCAGATTCCTCCTTGTAATGAGCAAGGTCAAAGACTGTCGCGAGGAAGACGCAATTTCATTCTTTTGCAAAAATTGCATGGACAAGGGAATCCTCAACGCCATAAGTCGCCGTGACATAGCACACTTTGCTGACTTGGCGGCCATAGTACGGAAGTACTGTGCGATGCAAAGCGCCTAGAAAACCCAAACAAAATTCTGGGACCCTCCGGCTCTCACTAAACCCCCCGTCCGAACTAAAAGGGTGTACTCTCGTAAGTCACCCGATCCAATTACAAAGAAACCAAAGCCCACTATAGGGCATGGAACTGTATTGGAGGGATGGCTCAATGGGCCATGCAAAATTCACAGTACAGTGGATACCATGCCAACACACATCCTTAGAGCATGTTGGATACTCCGGCAGGTGGCCAAGAGCGGCGAGGATATCCTCACCAACAATACAACAGAGCAGCATCCCGTGGAAAATAACAATGCAATATTGACACTTTTCGAGACCCTTGCCTCAAATAATAGGCGCAAGCGAACACTCCACAGCCTTGCCGAAGTCTGCCACGTTGCAGCAATAAATCCATGGAACGACACGGCCATAACCGTCAATGCCAGTGACGAACCTCAATTACGAACAGCCCAAGCACCAGCTGCTTTGGTCCTTAGTCCAATTGTGGACGGCTTCCGGCTTACTAAAGTGCTCATGGACGGTGGCAGCGGATTAAACCTCATCTACGAGGAAACTCTTAGCAAGATGGAAATAGACAAGAGCCGCATTGAGCAAAGCAGCACGGCCTTCAGAGAAATCATCCCTAGTCGGGAGGCACGATGTGCGGGAAAAATCACACTAGATGTGGTATTCGGCACGCCGGAGAACTATAGGCCTGAAGAAATCACATTCCAAGTGGCCCCGTTTAGTAGCGGATACCACGCCCTTTTAGGGCGGGAGGCATTCGCGATCTTCCAAGCTATACCCCATTATGGGTACATGAAGCTCAAAATTCCCGGGCCCAATGGAATAATCACTCTGGCTAGTGATCCGGACATAGCACTCCGCGCCAAAAATAAAACCACCACACTAGCCCTTGAGGCGTTATCCGAAGCCCTGGCGGCCGAAGAACTAACTGTGCTGCGCTCCACAGTGGACAGGGACGACGTGATACTCGACAAAAGGCCCAAGTCCACCTCTTTTAAACCAGTGGACGAAATAGTCAAATTCCAGGTCCACCCAACGGACCCTACAAAAACAGCATCCATCGGGGCACAACTGAACCCCACAACAGACGCCGCACTGCGGGAGTTCTTGCGTGAGAATTGGGACATCTTCGCCTGAGATCCTTCAGACATGCCAGGAATCCCACGCAGGCTGGCCGAGCATAGCCTTAACATTCTAAAGGGGTTCAAGCCGTTCAAGCAGACTCTTCAGCGTTTCTCTGAGCCCAAGCGGCAAGCCATGGGAGAAGAGCTAGCCAAGTTACTCGAGGCCGGATTCATCAGAGAAATAAAACATCCGGACTAGCTAGCAAACCTGGTGATGGTACCAAAGAAGGACAAATCCTGGCGCCTATGTGTCGATTTCAAGGACCTTAACAAGGCTTTCCCCAAGGATCCCTTCCCCCGCATCGATCAAATTATCGATGCTACGGCAGGACACGACTCATTGTGTTTCCTCGATGCATACTCCGGATACCATCAAATTAAGATGGCGGAGTCCGATCAACGCGCAACGGCATTTATCACTCCATACGGCCCCTTCTGTTTTAACACCATGCCTTTCGGGCTCAAAAACGCCGGTGCAACCTATCAACGCATGATTCAGACATGCCTGGAAACACAAATCAGCAAAACAGTGGAGGCATACGTAGTGGTCATTAAAACAATACATGTCGAATCTTTAATTGATGACTTGAGGCTCACGTTCGACAATCTCCGAACATACGACATCAAGCTCAATCCGGAAAAATGCGTTTTCGGCGTGCCCGCCAGAAAACTCTTGGGCTTCATCGTCTCCAATAGAGGAATTGAAGCAAATCCGGCTAAAATCCGAGCTTTGTCACAGTTGGCTACCCCAACAGACCTCAAGCAAATCCAGAAATTAACTAGATGCGTGGCTGCCTTAAGCCTCTTTATCTCCAGATTAGGAGAAAAGGCACTACCTATTTATCGCCTTCTTCGACGCACCGAACACTTTGAGTGGACCGATGCGGCCACGGCCGGATTGGAAGAAATAAAAGCCGTATTGGCCACCAACCCAATCTTGGCCGCGCCAAATGTTGGCGAACCAATGCTGTTTATATAGCAGCAACACACCAAGTTGTACGCAGTGCTCATCGTCGAACGAGAGACGGACGGACATAAGTTCCCGCTTCAAAAGCCGGTATACTACGTATCCACTGTCCTCACTCCATGCAAATCATAGTACCCACATTATCAAAAGATAGCATACACGGTCTTCATGGCATCCTAGAAACTACGACACTACTTTCAAGAGTGTTCAATTACGGTGGCCTCCGAAGTACCACTCAACAATATAATAAATAACCGCGATGCCACGGGCCGGATTGCTAAATGGGCTATCGAGCTCCTCCCGTTCGACATAACATACAAACCACGTCGAGCCATTAAGTTGCAAGTATTGGCTGACTTCGTCGCCGAATGGACGAAAGCCGAACTCCCTAAAGAGTACGGTGCATACTCCAATTGGATCATGCACTTCGACGGCTCTAAGATGCTGGCTGGTTTGGGGGCAGGCGTCGTGCTTACATCCCCCACCGGAGATACAATCCAATACGTACTCCAAATACTATACACAGACTCCAACAATGCAGCAGAATATGAGGCCCTGTTGCATGGTCTCCGGATGGCAGTATCCATGGGCATTCAACGCCTAGAGGTGCGTGGGGATTCGAACCTTGCAATATCTCAAATAAATGGAGACTTTGATGCCAAGGACCCAAAAATGGCGGCTTACCGCAACGCCGTCCTCAAAATGTTAGCTCGGTTCGAGGGGCTTGAATTCCACCATGTGGTCTGGGAAAACAATCAAGCGGCAGATATCCTCGCCTGCATCAGCGCTAAACACGACCCTGTCCCACCTAACATCTTCTTGGAAAGGCTGTTTAAGCCATCCGTGGTATGGGAAGGAGAGTCCGGCAACAACAGTTCGGACCCGACCACAACGCCAGATACCGAACACTCTGACGTAATCGGAGGCTCTGCCACCGAAACAACGCCTTCGGCCCACGTGATTATGGCTGTCATCGCCCCGTGGATAGAACCCTTCTTGACTTACCTAACTAGGCAAGAACTCCTTGATGACCCAAACGAGGCACGTTGCATTGTGCGGCGGTCTAAAGCCTAGAAGGTCCACGAGGGAGAGCTTTATAAGAAAAGCGTTACCGGAGTACTTCAAAGGTGCATCTCCAAAGAGGAAGGACGGCAGCTTTTGGCAGAAATTCATGCTGGACTTGGCGGCCACCACGCCGCAGCTCGGGCCCTTGTAAGCAAGGCCTTTCGTATAGGTTTTTACTGGCTGACGCCCGAGCAGATGCACAGGACCTCGTTCAATGTTGCGTCGGTTGCCAGCTTTTTGCAAACCAAAGCCATATGCCACCTACCGCTCTCCAAACAATCCCCATTACTTGGCCCTTTGCAGTCTGGGGGATTGATATGGTCGGACCCCTTAAAGGGGGAAGCCATAAGAAAAAATACCTATTGGTCATGGTGGATAGATTCACCAAATGGATAGAAGCCAAACCAGTTAAAACGGCCGAGTCCGGACCAGTGATATACTTCGTATCCAGGGTTGTACACTGTTACGGCGTCCCCCACAACATCATCACCGATAACGGCTCGAACTTTACAACCGACGATGTAAAAACTTGGTGCAGCAACATGGGCATTAAGCTCGATTATGCCTTTGTCTATCACCCGAAAACTAACAGTCAAGTCGAGCGAGAAAATGGTCTTATCATGAGCGGCATTAAACCCAGATTAGTGCGATCCTTGAAGGAATCAGATACACATTGGGTGGAGGAACTTGACTCCGTACTATGGGGGTTGCGGACTACGCCAAATAGCACTACCGGATACACACCGTTCTTTATGGTGTATGGCGCAGAGGCGGTACTGCCCTGCGACATCATTCATGATTCACCTCGAGTGTGCATGTACGAAGAGAAAGAAGCCGAGCTTGATCGGCAGGACAGTTTGGACGCCCTGGAGGAGGAGCGTGACGTGGCAAAAGCCCGCTTCACATTCTATCAGCAACAGGCTCGACGGTATCAAAGCAGAGAAGTATGTGCCAAAACTTATAACGTTGGCGAACTCGTTCTGCGCCTACTGGAGAAGAAAAAGGACAAGCTCAAGCCCAAATGGGAAGGTCCCTTCGTTATTGACAAAGTTCTTACCGGTGGTGTGTACCGTCTGCGGAATGCATCAGACAATCGACTCAAGCCAAACCCATGGAACGCAGCCAGACTCCGAAGGTTCTACGCCTAGCGCCGGACTCTGTGTTCGTCTTGTTACCTTCGTCAATTATATATATATGCGTTATCTGTCTTTATTTTCTTTCTTTCTTCCCTTTTTTCACGGTCTTAAAAGGTTAAAGTGTGTCTTGACTACACAGTCTTGACACGCTAGGCGTGCTCATTATACCTGGGGGCTTCTTATACAGAAGCTTAATATAACTATGTTCCGGGCTCTATGCCCCCCGCACATGTGTTACTTTTCCACATGTACCTTTTCTTCGCCATTATATGCATCGATATGACTTAAGTTTTGGCCAAGCTGGGTTGCCTGTCTCTTGTGTTTATGCCCTATATTCCCGTTAATTCGTCTAGGGCATAAGGGGAGCACCTCTGCGATTGTTACTGCCGGGTCAGCCGGATGTGTACCTCAGACTGGGTGAAGCCGAAAGCTAGCGTTCTTAAGGGAATATTCAGTCGGTGAACAAAAGATGACTTTTATTTATTGTGATACATGCCCCCAGATGTTTATATCCCGCGTCTCTTCTCGCAATCCGGACATGCACATTAATGCATGCGTACCCAGGGAAGGAACCCTTAATGAAACTATTCTCCCTGGAAGATGTTTCTTACTATCCATGTAATATAACATAGCTAGTTGGGTACTTGTCTGTTTAAGCACTTATGACCCCTACGCTTGGTTTCCACGCGTACCCCGGTTTTTACATAACTGAGCAGGTATTCGGATACACTCCGGACTGTCGGGTCCGGAGGTTGAAGCGAAAAGGTCCGCCATGACAAATGATTTACAATCCGGCTAGGGACAATACATGTCATTTGAAGTACACAATCACGTAGACTGACTAAATTC